>NW_026991716.1:89242514-94242514 GCF_029215605.1 Mirounga angustirostris | reverse complement strand
ATCTAACAGCTAGGGTAACTGAGACAGAAGAGAGAATAAGCGATCTGGAAGACAGTATAATAGATAAAAAGGGAAAAGAGGAGGCCAGGGAAAAACAACTCAGAATCCATGAAAATAGAATCAGAGAAATAAGTGACACCATGAGGCGTTCCAATGTCAGAATCATTGGAATCCCAGAGGGAGTGGAGAGAGAGAGAGGGCTAGAAGATGTATTTGAGCAAATCATAGCTAGAACTTCCCTAATCTGGGGAATGAAACAAACATTCGAGTCCTAGAGGCAGAGAGGACCCCTCCTAAGATCAAGGAAAACAGGCCAACACCCCGGCATGTAATAGTAAAACTTGCAAATCTTAGAACCAAGGAAACCATCTTAAGGGCAGTTAGGGGGAAGAGATTCCTTACGTACAGAGGGAGGAACATCCGAATAACGTCAGACCTATCCACAGAGACCTGGCAAGCCAGAAAGGCCTGGCAAGACATATTCAGGGTACTAAATGAGAAGAACATGCAGCCAAGAATACTTTATCCGGCAAGGCTTTCATTTAGAATGGATGGAGAGATGCAGAGCTTCCACGACCAGCAGAAGTTGAAAGAATATGTGACCACTAAGCCGGCCCTGCAAGAAATATTAAGGGGGGTTCTATAAAAGGAGAAAGACCCCAAGAGTGATCTACAACAGAAATTTACAGGGACAATCTATAAAAACAACGTCTTCACAGGCAACATGATGACAATTAATTCATATCTTTCAATAAGCACTCTCAACGTGAATGGCCTAAATGCTCCCATAAAACGGCACAGGGTTGCAGATTGGATAAAAAGACAGGACCCGTCCATATGCTGTCTACAAGAGACTCATTTTGAACCTAAAGAGACATCCAGACTGAAAGTGAAGGGATGGAGATCCATCTTCCATGCCAGCGGACCTCAAAAGAAAGCTGGGGTAGCAATTCTTATATCAGACAAATTAGATTTTAAACTAAAGTCTGTAATAAGAGACACAGAAGGACACTATATCACTCTTAAAGGGTCTATCCAACAAGAAGATCTAACAATTGTAAATATCTATGCCCCCAAGATGGGAGCAGCCATCTACATAAGCCAACTGTTAACCAAAATAAAGAGTCATATTGATAACAATACGTTAATTGTAGGAGACTTCAATACTCCACTCTCAGCCATGGACAGATCATCTAAGCAGAAAATCAACAAGGAAACAAGAGCTTTGAATGATACATTGGACCAGATGGACCTTATAGATATTTACAGAACATTCCACCCTAAAACAACAGAATACTCATTCTTCTCGAGCGCCCATGGAATTTTCTCCAGAATAGACCATATACTGGGTCACAAATCAGGTCTCAACCGATACCAAAAGATTGAGATTATTCCCTGAATATTCTCAGACCACAATGCTCTAAAACTGGAACTCAATCACAAGAAAAAATTTGGCAGAAATTCAAACACTTGGAAGCTAAAGACCACTCTGCTCAAGAATGTTTGGGTCAACCAAGAAATCAAAGAAGAACTTAAACAATTCATGGAAATCAATGAGAACGAAAACACATCGGTCCAAAACCTATGGGATACTGCAAAGGCGGTCCTAAGGGGGAAATACATAGCCATCCAAGCCTCACTCAAAAAAAAAACAGAAAAATCCCGAATTCACCAACTAACTCTACACCTTAAAGAACTAGAAAAAAAGCAACAAACAATGCCTAAGCCACGCATTAGAAGAGAAATAATTAAAATTAGAGCAGAAATCAATGAATTAGAAACCAGAAACACAGTAGATCAGATCAATGAAACTAGAAGTTGGTTCTTTGAAAGAATTAATAAGATTGATAAACCACTGGACAGACTTATCCAAAAGAAGAGAGAAAGGACCCAAGTTAATAAAATTATGAATGAAAGGGGAGAGATCACGACTAACACCAAGGAAATAGAAACAATTATTAGAAATTATTATCAACAACTGTATGCCAATAAACTGAGCAATCTGGATGAAATGGAGGTCTTCCTGGAAACTTATAAGCTGCCAAGACTGAAACAGGAAGAAATTGACAACCTGAATAGGCCAAAACCAGTAACGAGATTGAAGCAGTGATCAAAAACCTCCCCAAAAACAAGAGTCCAGGGCCTGATGGATTCCCTGGGGAATTTTACCAAACATTCAAAGAAGAAATAATACCTATTCTACTGAAGCTGTTTCAAAAAATAGAAACAGAAGGAAAACTTCCAAACTCATTCTATGAGGCCAGCATTACCTTAATCCCCAAACCAGGCAAAGACCCCATCAAAAAGGAGAATTTCAGACCAATATCCCTGATGAATATGGATTCCAAAATCCTAGCTACTAGGATCCAACAATACATTAAAAGGATCATCCACCACGACCAAGTGGGATTTATCCCCGGGATGCAAGGGTGGTTCAACATTCGCAAATCCATCAATGTGATAGAACACATTAATAAGAGGAGGGAGAAGAACCATATGGTCCTCTCAATTGATGCAGAAAAAGCATTTGACAAAATACAACATCCTTTCCTGATTAAAACTCTCCAGAGTATAGGGATAGAGGGAACATTCCTCAAGCTCATAAAATCCATCTATGAAAAACCCACAGCGAATATCATCCTCAATGGGGAAAAGCTGAGAGCCTTTCCCTGAAGATCAGGAACACATCAAGGGTGCCCACTCTCACCACTGTTGTTCAACATAGTACTAGAAGTCCTAGCAACAGCAATCAGACAACAAAAAGAAATAAAAGGTATTCAAATTGGCAAAGAAGTCAAACTCTCTCTTTTCGCAGATGACATGATACTTTATGTGGAAAACCCAAAAGACTCCACCCCCAAATTACTAGAACTTATCCAGCAATTCAGTAATATGGCAGGATACAAAATCAATGCACAGAAATCAGTTGCTTTCTTATACACTAACAATGCAACTGTAGAAAGAGAAATTAAAGAAATGATTCCATTTACAATAGCACCAAAAACCATAAGATACCTCGGAATAAACCTAACCAAAGAGGTAAAGGATCTATACTCTAGGAACTACAAAACACTCATGAAAGAAATTGAAGAAGACACAAAAAGATGGAAAAATATTCCATGCCAACAGATCGGAAGAATAAACATTGTTAAAATGTCTATGCTACCCCAAGCAATCTATACCTTCAATGCTATCCCGATCAAAATGCCAATGACGTTTTTCAAAGTGCTGGAACAAACAATCCTAAAATTTGTATGGAATCAGAAAAGACCCCAAATCGCCAAGGAGATGTTGAAAAAGAAAAACAAAGCTGGGGGCATCACATTGCCCAATTTCAAGCTATATTACAAAGCAGTGATCACCAAGACAGCATGGTACTGGCACAAAAACAGACATACAGACCAATGGAACAGAATAGAGAACCCAGATATGGACCCTCAACTCTATGGTCAAATAATCTTTGACAAAGCAGGAAAAAACATGCAGTGGAAAAAAGACAGTCTCTTCAATAAATGGTTCTGGGAAAATTGGACAGCCACATGCAGAAGAATGAAACGCGACCATTCTCTAACACCATTCACAAAGATAAACTCAAAGTGGATGAAAGACCTCAATGTGAGACAGGAATCCATGCAAATCCTAGAGGAGAACATAGGCAATAACCTCTTTGACATCGGCCACAGCAACTTCTTTCAAGATACATCTCCAAAAGCTAGTGAAACAAAAGCAAAAATGAATTTTTGGGACTTCATCAAGATAAAAAGCTTCTGCACAGCAAAGGAAATCGTCAACAAAACAAAGAGGTAACCCACAGAATGGGAGAAGATATTTGCAAATGACACTACAGATAAAGGGCTGGTATCCAAAATCTATAAAGAACTTCTCAAACTCAACACCCAAAAAGCAAATAATCAAGTCAAAAAGTGGGCAGGAGAGATGAACAGACACTTCTCTGAAGAAGACATACAAATGGCTAACAGACACATGGAAAAATGTTCATCATCATTAGCCATCAGGGAAATCCAAATCAAAACCACACTGAGATACCACCTTACACCAGTTAGAATGGCCAAAATGGACAGGGAAAGAAACAACAAATGTTGGAGAGGTTGTGGAGAAAGGGGAACCCTCTTACACTGTTGGTGGGAATGCAAGTTGGTACAGCCACTTTGGAAAACAGTGTGGAGGTTCCTCAAAAATTTAAAAATAGAGCTACCCTCTGACCCAGCAATTGCACTACTGGGTATTTACCCCAAAGACACAGATGTAGTGAAAAGAAGGGCCATATGCACCCCAATGTTCATAGCAGCAATGTCCACAATAGCCAAACTGTGGAAAGAGCCGAGATGCCCTTCAACAGATGAATGGATAAAGAAGATGTGGTCCACATATACAATGGAATATTACTCAGCCATCAGAAAAGATGAATACCCAACTTTTACATCAACATGGATGAGACTGGAGGAGATTATGCTAAGTGAAATAAGTCAAGCAGAGAAAGTCAATTATCATATGGTTTCACTTATTTGTGGAACATAAGGAATAGCATGGAGGACATTAGGAGAAGGAAGGGAAAAATGGGTGGGGGGAATTGGAGGGAGAGATGAACCATGAGAGACTATGGACCTGAGAAACAAACAGGGTTCTAGAGGGGAGGGGGGAGGGGGGATTAGGTTAGCCCGGTGATGGGTATTAAGGAGGGCACGTACTGCATGGAGCACTGGGTGTTATACGAAAACAATGGATCGTGGATCACTACATCAAAAACTAATGATGTATGGTGACTAACATAACATAATAAAATTAAAAAAAAAAAAGAAATGGTTTTTTTCAGTGACTAAAAAAGGTTCCATATGTCTTTTCTAAGCTTGGAATGTGTTTGCTGCTACATAATTGGTGCTATTGCAGACAGACACCCCTTCAGCTGATAGCACAGTTGGTCAGTCCTTAAGGAGCTCCCTGTTGTGCTGGTTATTGCTCTGTTGGGGGGCACATTTAGATTTGAAGTTACTCCCTTCCACTGGCTGTCTCTATCATGTGATTAGAGCAAGGTTGTGACATGCCACAAAACCTGTTGAAAATTGAAAAAGTAGTTAAGTCAGATACTTGATAACCAGTTTGGCTTTTTCACTAAATTGGCCAGTATTTTTACTTCATAAACAGTTTTTAAAATCAGTTGTGTCTATATTTACCACCTTTCCTTTATTCATGTTTTTGTTTGTTGCGTTTTCTAACACTGTTTTATTTATGAATCTCCATTTTAAAATTTCTCTTAAAGCTATTACCTAGGTTTCAAATCAAGATCAGACATGTAGTTTTATTTACTGCCTCTTCTCGGGATATTTATGTTTGTTTTGACATTTGATTCATATGATGCAATTTTCTTCTTGAAAGATTTTTTTAAAGTTCTATGTAAGTTAACTTCCTTTCGGTCCTATGATATTAAAATATGTTAATATATAATTTACTTCAGTATGATATATGTGATGTATCAACATATACTATTATGTAATATATTAACGTAAATAATATCTGCTCTCTTCCTTTTTTAATACCACCTTTTCCTACTCTGATGTGCCAAGATGTTTTCCAAGTCTTGCAGAGATTATGTCTATCATTCATTCACTCATTCATATATACATACATTGCACAAATGTTTGTTGACAGCCAGCTTTGTGCAAAGAAGTATGCTAAGCAAAAGGGATACAAATACAAATAGCTTTATTTCCTTGATAGTCACTACATTTTAACAGCAGGCCTTGAGAAGTAGTCCTACCACCTTGGTGACTAAACCCATTGGAGCAATACTGATGGTACAGACCTCAAGTTAAATAGGCAAAGTCAGTGGAGGAGTGTTTCAGGAAGGTGGATTCTCAGATCATTCCACTGTGGTAAACTGCTTACACTACCTGTAAGCAGAGCCATTTGGGGGTGGTTCATTTATGAAGGACATTTTTCTTGTCACTGTTCCAGTGCATGTTAATCAGAGCAAAAATATTACATTAGATTTTTTAAATATTGTAAATGTAACACTTTCTACCTCTTGTGTTCTAGTGTGTGAATTATTGAATGTTTAGGCATTAATCTTTCTCTTAGAACAAAAGATGGGATACATTTTTTCCGATTCATACAGATTCAAAAGTAAATTCTTATTTTCACTGAGTCCCTCCATATCATGCCTCACATTAACTTGTTTATTTAAGAGACATTTCTTATCTACCCCATGCACTGGGGAAACAGATAAGACAAAGGCTTCACTCTTGAGGAGCTCACAGGCAGAGGGGGAGATAGACAGGTAAACAGACAGTTTTAATGTAGAGTGATAAGTCCTCTGTAGAAAGGTTCTGCCGAGGACTTTGAATGGTTGGAAATAAGGCAACACAGAAAGTGAATGATCAAGAAAGACTCTGTAGAAGAGTAAAAGCCTCAACTGGCTCCTGATGCTTAACTGAGGAGTAGCCAGTTAAAGAGGTGGAAGATAAGGTGCTCCAGTCAGAGAGATTAACATGCGCGAGAGCACAAAATCATGAGAGTTACCATGTCTGAGAAACTGTAGGTTGAACTCAGTATGATTGGAGAGGTAGTCAGAGACAAGATCCAGATGGAAATTGTATGCCATGTGAAGAATCTGGATTTTATTTTGAAAGTTAAGGGGAGTCTATGAAGGATTGTAATATCATAGATCTGCAATTTAGAAAGATTGCTCCAGTGTGAAGGTGGCAAGGACAAGGAGACAGAAAAGAGGGCGCCTGGGTGGCTCAGTTGGTTAAGCGACTGCCTTCGGCTCAGGTCATGATCCTGGAGTCCCGGGATCGAGTCCCACATCGGGCTCCCTGCTCGGCAGGGAGCCTGCTTCTGCCTCTGACCCTCCCCCCTCTCATGTGCTCTCTCTCTCTCATTCTCTCTGTCTCAAATAAATAAATAAAATCTTTAAAAAAAAAAAAAAAAAAGGAGACAGAAAAGAGGCTGCTCTTGTAATCCAGGAGAGACATAGACAGGGACCCCCTGATGGGGTTGGGGTTGAGGGCAAGGAAATAGAGTTGACAGTTTTTAGGTTGTGGAATATTCAGAACTTGGCAAGAGATTAGTAAAGGAGACACTGAAGCCTAGATACGGACTTGCAGGTTTCTGCAACTGGATAACTGGATGTATGATGAGGCCTTCATGGAGAGAATATAAGAAGTACTGTAGTGGCATGAATGGGAGAAAGCTGATGAGTTTGGCTTTTAATGTGTTAGATTTGAGATGGCTGTGCAGTAACAAGGTGAAATATATTAGCTAACTGAATAAATGGGTCTCAAATTCTGGAGAAAAGCCTAAGATGTAATTATAGCCTTGATCAGCATTCATTTTTGAAGTTATGTAAGAATGAGATCACCAGGGAGAAGATATTACAATAAGAAGAAGGATGAGGATGGATAAAACACTTGAGCTTTATAAGAAAACAGCAGAGGAAGAAGAATCCATACAGGAGATTGATATTGAGTGGCCAGAAATAGAGGATGAAACCTGAAAGAGGATATTATCCCAGATACTGAGGGAAGAGAGACTTCAGAAAAGAATTGGTCAGCATAGTCAATTGCGGAAGAAGTGAAGTGTAAGATAAGACCTTTACGGTATCAGTGCTTGGAATGGAAGTAAAAAATAGGAAGCAATGGGGCAGTGTCTGATAGACCTAAGAAGAGGAAAACCCTAAAATAGCCAACAGATATTCATTGGAAAATACAGCAGGCCAATTTACAAACTAGCTGAAACTGGAAGGAATTTTGTGCATTCCAAAGATAGGTAAGTACAAAAGGTCCACCATAAGAAGAACCGAATAGGTTGGAGTGGTATAGCTTTTATGAACTCTTAAAACTGACATTTCTGTGACTTCTTTCTAGGACATGGTCCTATAGTTGCTGGGAGTGGAATAAAAATGAGCAGAATAGGGGCAATAGAGATGAAAGGAAAAGAAAGTCTATGGCAGAGAAGAACGCAGCCCAAAAAATTGGAGAAAACAAACTGCTATAGTTTTGAACACTACTCAAAAACAACAGAAAACAGAATCTGTGAAGTTAAAAAATCTATGCTGACCCATCTCATTCAAACAGTGCAGGAAAGCTAATTTCACATAAAAATGAACAATATACAAAGTTATAATAAAAAAGAGAATAGAAGTTGAATAATATCTACAGAAAGTGAAAGCATGCTTGAAAGAGTAGTCAAATACTATAACCTACTATTTCAAAACAAGTTAAAAGACATTAAGAAAATGATATAACAAGTGAAAGAACAACAAAAATCAGAATTAGAGAAACTCAGAAGTAAGATAACATAACTCAGCAAAGGATTGGAAGTAAAAGAAAATATCATTACAAGAAATGGATTAAACTAAAAGGAACATGAGTCCAAATAAATAATGCCATAAGAGAAACTGAAGATAGAAAAGAAGAAAACTTTAAAAATAGAAGAAATGGCAAAAAAAATTTAAAACAATTTGTGAGAAGTGACAGGTATTAAGGATAGGCAGAGAAGATCCAACATACAGATAATAGAATCGAAGTCAATGAAGAAAAAATTAGAGCAAGTGAACAGAATGTGTACGAAAAACTACAATTCAAGAAAACTTTCCTGAAATTTAAAGAAACTATATGTTGAAAGAATATAATGTGTCCCTAAGAATGTTGACCCAGAACAACCATTACCAAGACATAGTAATACTAACTTATAAGGGAAAATTAGATTAGCATTAGATTTTTTAATAGCAATACCAGAAGAAAATAGACCAACATATTTAAGATACTCCAAGAAAGTGTGAGCCAAGGATTTTCTAACTTTCAAATACAAACAACAGACTTATCCATATGTATGAGCTCAGAGAATTTATTTCCTAAGAATACTTACTGTAGAATCTACTTAAGAATGAGTTTTTGACTACCAAAATGACTAGAGAAACATCAACTAGTAGCTTTTTTCTACTAGGGTGTCATTTATTGATTTGGGGCCCTCTTAGAAGTCAAAGCAAGGAAATATATGTGTATACTAACCAGTGTATATGCACATATCTGTAAATATTCTATATGTAACCATCTCTCTATATTAAGCTAACCATGACTCTGTAATGATATCTCTAATCCATTACCACATGGATCATTCTAGATTCCTACCCTTACTTATCTGTAAATTCCCACTCCAACAGTGAAGAATCTGGCTCACACCATCCACAACACATTTACTTAATTATTTCAGCATAAATGTATAGCAGTTTAGAATTGTTAACCCATACCCCTGTAAGAAACAACCTTATCAATAAGAGCACAGTTCTTTTTTTTTTTTTTTAAGATTTTATTTATTTATTTGACAGAGCGAGAGCATAAGCAGGGGGAGCAGCAGGCTCCCTGGCGAGCAAGAAGCCCGACCCAGGGCTCAATCCCAGGACCCAGGGATCATTACCCAAGCTGAAGGCAGATGCCCAGCTGATTGAGCTACCCAGTTGCCCCGAGAACACAGTTCTTAATGTGCAGTTCCTTTTGCTTTCATCTTATAGACTCCACTCATTTTCTTTTCTTTTCTTTTTTTTTTTAAGATTTTATTTATTTGAGAGATAGAGCAAGTAAGCTACCAGATGCCCCAGACTCTACTCATTTTCAGAGTTACTCAAGTCAGCACATTTTTCCTCCACCCCATCATTAAGTTATTTCATACATTGTAATTCAGTTAGATTCTCTTTTCGCAGTCTGCATTGCTTCCTGGGATCCCCCCACCTTCTAAATGATTTTTGTTTTTAATTTGTGTTAAGTTTTACTTTTGTGCTGTAAAGTTCTTTGGGTTTTCATGAATGTGTAATGTCATGTATCTTTAGTTTCAGTATCATACAGAATAATTTCACCGCCTAAGAAATTCCCTGTACTTAACCTATTCAATCTTCCCCTCTTCCTCCAGACTCTGGCAACCACTGATCTCTATAGTTTTGCCTTTTCTAGAATGTCATATAATTAGAATCATACAGTAGGTAGCCATTTCACACTGGTTCTTTTCACTTGGCAATTCACATTAAGTTTCATCCATGCCCTTCTCTGGTTTGATAGCTTCTTTCTTTTTATCACTTAATATTCCATTGATGGTTGTACCACAGCTTGTTTATTCATTCATCTATTGAAAGACATTTTGGTTTCTTCCAGTGTTTGGCAATTAAGGATAAAGCTGCTATAAACATTCATGTGCAGGTTTTCACATCAGTTGTATAAAAGCGTATGAACATGATTACTGGATTGTATGGTAAGATTTGGTAAAAATTTAGCTTTGTAAGATATTAGGAAACTGTCTTCCAAAGTAGCCATACCATTTGCATTCCCACTAGCAATGAATGAGAGTTCCTGTTTCTACATCCTCACCATTTATTTGGTACTGTCAATTTTTAAGATTTTTTAAATTTTAAAGTTTTTAGTCATTCTAATAGGTATATGATGATGCTTCATTGTTATTTTAATTTGTAATTCCCTAATGACAAAATTTTTTCACATGCTTTTTGCCACGTCTATATTTTCCTTAGCAAGGTATATGTTTAAGTATTTTGTCCACTTTTTAATTGGGTTGTTTTCTTATTGTTGAATGTGAAAAGGTTTTTAAAAAAATTATTTTAGATACAAATCTTTTATCAAATATGTGATTTGCAAATATTTTCTCTCATTCCTGTGGCTTGTCTTTTCATTTCTTAAGTTTCTGCTACAAAACAGAAGGTTTTCATTTTAATAAAGGCCAGCTTATCAGTTTTTTTAATGCATTATGTTTGGTATTGTATCTAAAAAGTCACCAAATCAAAAGTCATCTAGATCTTCTCCTGTTTTGTTATAAAAAATTTTTATGGCTTTGTGTGTTACATTTAGGTCTGTGATCCTAAATAAAAATTATTTTGAATTAATTTTTGTGAGACGTGTAAGGTCTTTGTCTAAGTTCTTTTTTTTTCTTTCCTTTTTTTCCTTTTCTTTTTGCATATGGATGTCCAGTTTTTCCAGCATCATTTGTTGACAAGATTTTCCTTTCCTCATTGAATTACCTTTGATCCTTTGTCAATCAGTGATCACTTGACTATATTTGTATGGGTCTATTTCTGGGCTCTCTGCTGTGTTCCATTGAGATATGTGTCTATTCTTTTACTAATACCATGCTGTCTTGATTACTGTAGCTTTACAGTAAGTCTTGAAATCAGATAGTGTGGCTGTTCTTCACAATTTGTGTGGCTATTCTAGGTCTTTTGCCTTTTTTTTTTTTTTAAAGATTTTATTTATTTATTTGACAGAGAAGACACAGTGAGAGAGGGAACACAAACGGGGAGTGGGAGAGGAAGAAGCAGACTCCCTGCCGAGCAGGGAGCCCGATGCGGGACTCGATCCCGGGACTCCAGGATCATGACCTGAGCCGAAGGCAGTCGCTTAACCAACTGAGCCACCCAGGCGCCCGGTCTTTTGCCTTTTTTATAAACTTTAGGATCTGTTTGTTGATATCTACAAAATAGATATCTTATTGGAATTGCATTGAACCTGTACATCAAGATGAGAAGAACTGACATGTTAACAGTATTGAATCTTCTAATCCATGAACATGGAGTATTTCTCCATTTACTTAGATCTTCCTTGTTTTTGTTTTTTCATCAGTTTTGTAGTTTTAGGCATATAGATCCTGTACATATTTTGTTAGACTTATATCTAAGTATTTTCTATTTTTTCTGTATTTTAATTTTTTATTTCAAATTTCAATAGTTTATTGCAGGTATATAGAAGAGCAGTTGACTTTTGTGTGTTAACTTTATGTCCTGCAACCTTGCTAAACTCCCTTATTTAGTTCTAAAAAGATTTTTTTTTTGTAGATTCCTTGTGATTTTCTGTATAGACAATTGTGACATCTACAAATAGGAGCGCTTTTATTTTTTTCCTTTCTGATCTTTATGCCTTTTATTTCTTTTTCTTATCACATTGACTAGAACTTCCAGTACTATGCTGTGTAGGAGTGATGAGAGTAGACATCCTTGCCTTGTTCCCAGTCTAAGGGAAAAGACATTCAGTATTTCACCACTAAGTATAAAAGCAGCTGTAGGTTTCTTATAGATGTTCTTTAAGTTGAGGAAATTCCCCTGTGTTGCAACTTTTCTGATAGTTTTTTTTATTATAAATTAGAGTGAAATTTACTCAAATGCTTTTTCTACATTAACTGATATGATCATGTGATTTTTCTTCTTTAGCCTGTTAAATATGATGGACACATTGATAGTGTTTCAGACACTGAACCAGCTTTACATTCTAGAATAAGTCCCACTAAGTCATGATGTATAATACTTTTAAAATATTGCTGAATCTTATTTGCGTATATTTTCTTAAGGATTTTTGCATCCGTATTCATGAGGGATGTATTTTTTTGTACTGTCTTTGTATGGTTTTGGTTTTTAATACTAGCTTTATAAGATGAATTAGGGCTCAATCTCACAACCCTGAAATCATAACCTGAGCTGAAGTCAAGAGTCGGACACTTAACCAACTGAGCTACCCAGGCGCCTCATCCTCTTTTATTTTCTGAAAGAGGCTGCGTAAAATTGGTGTTCTTTTTGTTATTGTTATTAAGGTGGTTTTTATTAAGATGATTTTTTTTCCAGCTTTATTGAGATATATATGACATATAAAATTGTGTAAATTCCAAGTGTACAAAGTGATGATTAGATACCTATATAGTGAAATGTTTACCACAATAAGTTTAGTTAACACATCTCTAATCTCACATAGTTACCATTTTGTTGTTGTTATGATGAGACCGTTTAAAATCTACCGTCATAGCCACTTTTGCATACAGCACAGTATTGCTAACTATAGTCACCATACTATACATTAGATATCCAGAACTTACTTAAAACTAGAATTTAGTACCCTTTGTATCTCTCCATTTCCCCTACACCCTGGCAACTACCGTTCTATGAATTTGGCTTTCTTTGGATTCCCCATATAAGTGATATCACAAAGTATTTGTTTCGCTGTCTGAATTCTTTTTCTTTCTTTATTGGAAGTATAATTGACACACAATGTTACATTACTTTCAGGTGTACAACATAGTGATTTATACATTATATTCCCAAGTGTATACTCTATTCATTATACTCCCAAGTGTAATAATTACCATTGGTGTTAATTTTTTAAATGTTTAGTAGAATTATCCAGTGAAAGCACTTGGACTTGGAAATTCGCTTTTTAGAAGTTTTTAAAAATCATAAATTCAATTTCCTTAATGGTTATGGGACTATTTACATGCTCTATTTCATAGTAGGTTAGTTGTGGTAGAACTTGATCCATTTCATCTAAATTGTCAAATTTATGAGTGTTCAAAGTACTCCCTTATTATTTGGTCTCTGCAGGTTCTTTAATGATAATCTTCTATTTCATTCCTGATACCTGTGATTTGTGTCTTCTCTCACTGGTGCACTCACTCACTTGCTTGTCTGTCAGTCTTGCTAGAGATTTTTCATTTTTTTTTCTTTTCAGCGGACTAGCACTTTGTGTCATTCATTTTTCTCTATTGTTTTTCTGTTTATAGTTTCACTTAATTTTGTTTTTGTTTTTATTCCCTTCTGCTTGCTTCTCAGTTTATATTGCTCTTCTTTCTATAGGTTCTTGAGGTGGGAACTTAAACTATTTACTTGAAAATTTCCTCTTTCCTAATGTATGCATATTAGTGTTATAAATGCCCCACTCACCATTGTTTTAGCTATGTCCCCAAAATTTTGATAATGTTGTATTTTCATTTTTTTCAGTTCAATACATTTTTAAATTTTCCCTTGACACTTTTTCTTTTACCATGAATTATGTATGTGTGCTATTTAGTTTCCAAGTTTCCATTTTCCTATTATCTTTATGTTACTTATTTCTAGTTTGATTTTATTGTGATCAGAGGAAACACTTTGTATTATTTCCGTTCTTTTAGATTTGTTGGAGTTTGTTTGATAGCTGTGATATGATCAGTTTTGGGTTATATTCCTAGGCATGTGAAAAGAATGTGTATTCTGTTGGTGGAGTGTTCTGTGTTGATTAGATCCTGTTGGTTGGTGGCATTGTTGAATTTCTTCTCTACATCTTTGCTAATTTCTGTCCAGTTCTATCAGTTGTTGAGAGAAGGATGTTGGTCTCCAAGCATAATTATGGATTTGTCCGTTTTTCCTCTCATTTCTATTAGGTTTTGCTTCATATATTTTTCATCTCTCTTTGGTAAATGCTCATTT
Source organism: Mirounga angustirostris (assembly GCF_029215605.1). Classification (NCBI taxonomy): domain Eukaryota; kingdom Metazoa; phylum Chordata; class Mammalia; order Carnivora; family Phocidae; genus Mirounga; species Mirounga angustirostris. Next base: position 94,228,275 of record NW_026991716.1, on the reverse strand, counting down.
AAGGTTACTGTATCTTCTCAGTGGATTGATCTTTTTTATTGTGACATAATGTTCATCTCTTTCTGGTAAATTTTTTTTTGCTCTGACGTCTATGCTATCTGATGTTAATATAGCCATTTCTTTCTTTACAAAAAAGAGGTAAATACATATAAAATTGATCATCTTAAACATTTTTAACTGTATAGTTTGGTGTCATTAGTACATTCACATTGTTGTGCTACCATCACCACCATCCATCTTCAGAACATCTTGATTTATTTTGGTTAATGGTTGCATGATATATCTTTTTCTGTCCTCTACTTTCAACCTGCCTATATTATATTTGAATTGTCTTATAGGCAGCATGTGGTTGGGTCATGTTTTAAAATCACTCTGACAACCTCTATTTTCTAATTGGTATGGCAGACCATTTATATTTAATGTAATTATTGGTATGTTAGGGCTTACCTTTTCCATTTTATTTTTTTGTTTTCGGTTTGTTCTCTTTATTCATTTGTATTTCCTTTTTACTGCCTTTTTTTTTTTTTAAGATTTATTTATTTTAGAGCACCTGGCAGGGGAGGAGTAGAGAGAGAGGGAGAGAGAGTCTTAAGCAGACTCCACACTTGGAGTGCCATGCAAGGCTCAATCTCACAACCCTGAGATCATGACCTGAGCTGAAACCAGGAGTCTGTCACCTAACCCACTGTGCCACCAGGCGCCACCCCCCCCTTTTTACTGCCTTTCTGTGGGCTATTTGAATTATTTTAGGATTCTGTTTTGATTTCTCTATAGGAGGGTTTTGTTTGTTTATTTGTTTGTTTTTTAGAGTATCTCTTTGCATAGATCTCTTAGTGTTTGGTCTAAGTACTATATTATATAGCCATAACTTATCACAGTCTACTGGTGCTGTCCTTCTCCTAGCTTGAATGAAGTGTAAAAACTACTTCCTTGTATGTTTTTTTGTTCTCACCTATTTATAATTGCCTTAAATATTTCCTCAGTATCCATTTAGTGCCACATCAGACAGTGTTATAATTTTTGCATCAAGCGATCCAATATAATTTAGAAAACTTGAGAAAGAAAGCCTATTGATACAACCATATTTTTGCTGTGTTCTTTCTTCCTTCGTGATAGTCCAGGAGTCTTTCTTTTATTTTTGTTTAAGAACTTTCTTTATTCTTCCAGTGTTAGTGAATTGTTTTTCTTTATCTGAGAATGTCTTGGTTTCCCCCTTCATTCTTGATGGATCCTCTCACTGAATATAGAATTCTAGATTGATAGTTCTTTTCTTTTCTTTCCTTCTGGTTTCTGATGAGAAATCTGTACTTCAAATTGTTTTTCCCTGTAGGTAAAGTGTCATTTCTCTTACTGGTTTCAAGAGTTTTTTTCTTTGTCTTTATTTTTCAGAAGTGACTATGATGTGTCTTGGTGTTGGGTTTATCCTGTTTGGGGTTCACTTGGCTTCTTTAATTTGTAGGCTTATATCGTCTGCCAAACTTGCTAAGTTTTCAGCCATTATTTCTTCAAGCACTTTTACAGTCCTACCAGCTTGGCTCTTTTGAGATTCCAGTGATACAAATGTTAGATTTTTGTTACAGACCCACAGGTTTCTGAGGCTCTGTTTTTGTCAGTCTGTTTTCTCTATTGTTCAGATTGGGTAATTTCTGTCATTCTGTTCTTCTGGTTCATGGATTCTTTTCTCTGTCTACTCCATTTTGCTGTTGTTCATCCATTGAGTTTGTATTTCAGTTATTATATTTTTTAGTTCTAAAATTTCCCTTTGGTTTTTCTTTATTATAACTTTTATTTCTTTGCTGAGACTTTATATTTTATCACTTGTTTCAAGTGTTTTGTAATCACTTGTTTAAGAATTTTTGTGATGGCTGCTTTAAAACAATTCTAACATCTCTGTTATCTGAGTGTTGGTATCTATTGTCTTTTTTTCACTCAGTTTAAGATCTTCATGGTTCTCAGTATAACAAATAATTTTTTACTAAAATCTGTATATTTGAGGTATTATGTTATGAAACTGAATCTTACTTAAATATTCTGTTTTAGTTAGTTTTATCTAACATTTGTCCAGTAGGGGAAAGAGCAGGCACTGCCTCCCTTGCATGGTGGAGGTAGAAATCCAGGATCCCCGCTTGGCCTCCATCAACACCCAAGCAGAGGGATGAGGGGGACTCCCTTGTTACTCTGGGAAGAGGTGTAAGTTCCAGCTCTCCACCAGGCTTCCAACGATACCTTCCTGGCTGGAAAGAGTAGGAGTGCCTTGTTACTGCTCCCATGGCACAATGAGGTAGAGGTAACCTCATTACCACTGAGCTATGTTGAGAGTCCTGATGTTCCTCTAGGCCTCCTCTGACCCTACCCTAGAAGAGAAGGAGGAGTTGTCATTTCTCATGGTGTGAGTGGATGTCCAGTTTCCCCATGTGGTCTCTTCTACTGACATTGCCAGTGGTGGATGGGGTGGGGGATGAGGAGCATTACTGCCCAGTGGGGATGAAAGTTCCAGCTTTTTTGGGAACTCAACATTCTCTGACACTATCCTGGCAGGGGGTACCTTGTTACAGCCTGCTAAGGGTGAAAAGGTAGTCTTCCCACTTAGCCTTTGCTGGTTTCAGTGGGAGTAAGGCCACAGTTTTGTTGTGGTGATGCTGGTGGTGGTGGTGGTGCTGGTGGTGGTAGTGTTTGACTGCAGTAGAATGGCTATTGTTTAAAAATGTTCTGTGTTGCTGAAACTGTCCTTTCTCTGTTGCATTGCTTTTGCATTTTTGTTGCTTTTGACTTCTGTCAAAGATTAGTTACCTATATCTTTGGACCTAATTATGGACTCTATTTTGTTCTGTTGATGTATACGTTCATTATTATGCAAATGTGTTTGGTTACTGTAGCTTTATGTTGCTTTGGAATTAACTAATGTAATTTCTCCCTTTTTACTAAAGATGTTTTGGCTATTTAAAATTAAAAAATGTTCTGTCTTGCTAGGCTGTCCCTTTCCTGGTCCTTTGACTAGAGAAATTAGGCTTTTATATTTCTTATCTATAATAATTGACCTAAAACATTGTTAGAAAAAACTCCTTTCCAGATGGTTCTAAATTTACAATGTCTATATTGTTTCAACTTTTTGTGGTAGGAAGACACAGACATATTGCATTCATTTACTTGCAAATATATAATTTGTGGTAGATTTCCTGTCTACTGTGTATATTTAATATATCTTGTGCACCAGAAATCACCCCATTTCTCAGTGGTACTTAAACCAAAACTATAAATATTTATGTATTTACCTATCTAAGCACTCATATATTCATCATCAGTATTTTAAATGGTTTGCATAAGCTCTTGAGCCTAAGGATGTTAAATGCATGGAAAATTATCTGCTGGATTGTATTAATTTGATTAATTTATCCCCTAGATCTATTGCCTTTTTCTTACTTCTATTATTTAAAAGATCATTTTTCAATGCTGCGTTGGAATATTTTTCTATGAAACTTTAAAACGTTACAAGAATTATGACATGGTTTGGGAAAGGAGAGATCCCAGGATTCTTAGCTACACAATTCTAAACTGATCATTGCTACATTATTAAAATATATTATTCATATGCTGATTTGGGGCCCTATCATTTTCCCATGACATGAGGAATTTTTGTAATTGCACTTTGATTCTATGTTCTGGAAACTTCTACCAGTTATTTATTGCCCTAAAAAATCCCTCCTTTGACTCAGTGGTTACTTGTTAGTGGCACAAGTATTTATTCAGGTGATTTCTGAGTTGTTTTTGTATAGAAGAAATGGTAAAATGTCTGCTACTTTTATGTTTCAACTTAAAATGATGGACACTCTGCAAACTGAGGATATGTTATTTAGAAATTATACTAGTTTGTCATATAGATGGTTAACATTTCATTTGTTTTTAAGAAGTTAAAATCAAGGAAGTGATACCAAGGACTCCTGTTTTAATTTAATCATTATAGCAAAACACCTGATGTAATTTGCTGGAGTTTCCCCAAGAGTCCTTGGACAAATGTTTACACGAAGAATAGAGTGGCATGACTAAATTGATAAATTCATAACTTTCCCACATTTAACAACTAAGCTGACAGAGAAATCAAAAGCCTAAACATCAAATACGACCCTTTCATCCTTGTTCAACCCCCATCACTGCCTTAAAAACCTTCGGTCTGATACTTTTGAGCCTAATTAATTAAGAAGCATACTTAAGTATAACAAAAAGGGATATCCTATAAATGAGAGGAGACCTGCCAAACTAAATTATTTCTTCTGTGAAAAAAGGGGAAGCTGTTTTGTTGTTATTGTTGCTTAAATAACTCTCATTAGTTTTATAGCTGAGGACTAGCAATTTAAATAATAATCTCTAATCCCATGACTGAAGGTTTCATGCTAAAGATAATACTTGGTATCAATAGGCCACATGTTTCAAGTTCGTTGTTTTCCCAGTCATGGTTCCTGAGTGAGCTCAGCCATCGATATTCTCTCATAGTCCTCCGTTTGCACTGATGGTCCATACACACGTTTGTGAAAGCCCAGCCACAACTGTGGTTCAGTGTGTGGCCATGAAATAACCCCCCTCAACTGCGCTTCCTTTCTCCTATCCCTGCTTCCTTTTCAGATTGGAACCCACAATAATTCACTTGACTGACGTATTTTCTGCATGAACAAGACTGTAGTTAGGGAAAAAAAAATAACAAGGTTTTTGAAAAACTGAATGTGTAGCCAAAACATCTCTTAATAGAAACTTAGTTTGTAAATTTATGAAAATACTTGTTCCCATTTCTAGCAACTTTATCTTGCTATATGGGTCAACCAGGTTAGAATCTGTAAGTGTAAATCGTCTTTATATAATTTGGTGTCTGAGGATTTTTAATACCGGACCTAAGACAATGCCCCTTCCACTTGAGGTGCTTCAGCAGTGCTTATCAAGAGAAACATAGCTAGTACTTGCTGGCAATACTGAATAAGAAGAGTTTATAAGATAGCTCTGTGATTTGCAATTTGATGTTTTTGCCTCCAGGTTACTATAAATTGGACTTCATCTTGAACTGAAGTAAAATATAAAGATGACACTTTGACATTGTTACTATTTGCAAAAGTGAAGGGAAATTACAGTAAACTCTGTTACCTGTCATGTTTGAGAATGTAGGAGGTTATGATTAATAAGCTATCATGACTTAAAGGTTTTATGCAGCATATGCATATCTGTACTCTAAACAAATTTATGAAGTAGGGAAAGTTTATCTTTGGGCATTGTTTTTCCCCATTCCCACTATGGAGTCCTTCCTTGCTCTCAGAGAATCTTCCTTTTCCTTTTGCCCTAAGATGCCATCAAAACCTACTTTTTAATAAAGTTTTTATTTTAATCACCCAATGCTCATCACAGATGCACTCAATCTCCATCACCTATTTCATCCATTCCCCACCCACCTCCCCTCTAGTAACCATCAGTTTGTTCTCCATAGTTAAGAGTCTGTTTCTTGGGACGCCTGGGTGGCTCAGTTGGTTAAGCGACTGCCTTCAGCTCAGGTCATGATCCTGGAGTCCCAGGATCGAGTCCTGCATCGGGCTCCCTGCTCGGCAGGGAGTCTGCTTCTCCCTCTCATGCTCTCTGTCTCTCATTCTCTCTGTCTCAAATAAAATAAATAAAATCTTTAAAAAAAAAATAAAGTCTGTTTCTTGATTTGTCTCCCTTTTTTTCCTCTTTGCTCATTTGTTTTGTTTCTTAAATTTCACTTATGAGTGAAATCATACAGTATTCATCTTTCTCTGACTGACTTATTTCACTTAGCATAATACTCTCTAGCTCCATCCATATTGTTGCAAATGGCAAGATTTCATTCTGTTTTATGGCTGAATAATACTCCATTCTGTGTGTGTATATATACATATAACATATGCACACACATATATACACATATATATGTGTATATATACTTGAAAAAGTATACTTTTCAAGTATATTGAAAAGGACTACATTTGTCAGTTGATGGACCCTTGGGCTGCTTCCATAGTTCATCTATTATCTATTGTAGATAATGCTGCTATAAAAATAAAATATCCCTTTGAATTAGTGTTTTCATATTCTTTGGGTAAATACCCAGTAGGATGATTCCTGGACTGTAGGGTAATTCTATTTTAACTTCTTGAGGAGCCTCCGTACTGTTTTCCAGATTGGCTGCACCCGTTTGCATTCCCACCAACAGTGCAAAAGGTTCCCTCTTTCTCTACATACTCACCAGCACCTGTTGTTTTTTGTGTTGTTGATTTTAGCCATTCTGATGGGTATGAGGTGATATCTCATTGTAGTTTTGATTTGCATTTCCCTGATGATAAGTGATGATGAGCATCTTTTCATGTGTCTGTTGGCCATCTGGATGTCTTTGGAGAAATGTCTGTTCATGTTTTCTGCCCATTTTTAAATTGGATTATTTGGTCTTGGGGTTTTGAGTTTTATAAGTTCTTTATTTTGGATATGAACTTTATCGGATATGTCACTTGCAAATATCCTCTCCCATTCAATAGGTTGCCTTTTAGTTTTGTTGATTGTTTCCTTTGCTGTGCAGAAGTTTTTTATTTTGATGAAGTCCCGATAGTTTATTTTTGCTTTTGTTCAATTTCTTTCATCATTGTTTTATTGTTTTTAGAGTATAGGTCTTTCACCTCTTTGGTTAGGTTTATTCCTAGGTATTTTATTATTTTGGTGTAATTATAAATGGGATTGTTTTCTTAATTTCTCTTTCTGCTGCTTCATTATTGGTATGTAGAAATGCAATAGATTTCTGTGGATTGATTTTGTTTCCTGCAACTTTACTGAATTTGTGTATCAGTTCTCGCAGTTTTTTGATGGAATCTTTTGGGTTTTCCATATATAGTATCATGTCATCTGCAAATAGTAAAAGTTTTAGTTCTTTCTTACTAATTTGGATGCCTTTTATTTCCCTCTATTGTCTGATTGCTGTGGCTAGGTCTTCTAGCTTTTAAATGTGTAAATATCATGGGCAATTCTGCCTGACATCCTACTCAGTGAATATATACCCCAAGTGAGTGTGAAATGAGAAAGAGAAGCTATAATGTTCTCCATTGCTGGCTTCTCATAGAATGGGCATCTCACCATTCTGAGGGTATTTCAGATGTTAAAGACATGTACTTTTGTATATAAGGCTCCTAAATACAAGCCAATGATTGCCAGCTTGAGCTGACCCAAATAAATAGTCATTTGTTCTAATAGTGGAGGACAAAATGTCTGCTTTGGACTTATTAAAAAGTGGCTTATCAGTCTCCAATCTGGTACCTTCCAAAGAGCTTTGTCAAGGAATTTTATCTACATGATTTTAACCTTACATGCCTAGGTAAGTTTTGAATCCATTATATATTGTTCAAGGAGTTTTCTCTTTTGCAGTGTATTTACATCTTAACAGGAAATAACAGAATTAATCTACTTATGGAATTATAGACATTATTTAAACCTCAACTAAAATATATAAAAGACAATTATGTATCTTTTTACCATTTTCATCTGTAAGGAAGAACTTGGATGACAAGTTTTTATGTTTTTTTGTAATAGCACTTCTAAAGTTACATCAAATAAGCAGCCACTTAACTCTACCAAATCCTAAGATCAGCCCTGATTTTACACACAGATGTCCAAGTTTCTTAAAACTATAATATGATAATACATTAACATTAAAACTCTGTGTTTCACCTTTGGTTCTTATTTCTTCATCTACAGAATGAGAAAATTTAGACACTCTCCAAATTCCCATTCTAGCTTCACCGTTTATTTTATAATTATTTTAGCTCTGAAATTCTATGGTTATTACATCAGCTGTGGACTAGATGATGACTATAATTGCACTGTTTAATCTGAGGAGTTTTAACACCTTGTGGTACTTCAAAGTCATCCCCATGAATTAAGATTGCCATTAACTATTGCTATGAAAAGATACTAATTGGTAGAGTATTATAGTTTTTAGGGCCTAGTGATACTTACTGTGTGAAATAAAAACATACTTTTTTGTATGCCCTAAATCCAATTTGAAAAATAAGACCAAAAAAACCCCCAATTTTTAGGATTTTGTTATACAACATTTGAGCTAAGATTTTGATTGAAAGAATAAATTTTTATAGAAAATAGTAATTCAGTATTGTTACATCACAGAATCTTAAAATAACATGGTTCATAAATGAAGTAACTTGGTTTTCTGGACTTATGGTCCGTTGGGGAGGGAAAGATTGTTTTTACTGCCTAGAATGTTTTCATGCTTTTTAATGCTATATCAGGAATATAACAAGAGCTACATTTTGGCTGCATGTTATGGACAGGGAGCCTGTAGAAAAAGACAAGGGACTGTGATCAGTTAAGAGTTTCCTGGTTAAGGTGCTGAACAAAAACCGAAGAAAGTTTTTAAGCATCCTTTAAGCCTTTTTGCTTGTACTGATGGGGCAGTCAGTGTTCCTCTTTTTCTCTGTCTCAGATTTGTAATTGTTTTATTATTTTACTATGATTATTTTTCTTATTAAGTAAACTCTACCCCCAACATGAGGCTTAAATTCATGACTCCAAATCAAGAATCGCATGCTCTACCAACTGAGCCAGCCAGGTGCCCCTTACTGTGATTATTTTTAAGAGCATTTTTTTTTTAAGAGGGGGGGGAGAGAGAGAGAAAGAGAGAAGTGAGAGGAGGGGGGAAGTGGGGGCAGAGGGAGAGAGAGAGAGAATCTTAAGCAGGCTCCACACCCAGCACAGAGCCTGATGTGGGGCTCGATCTTAGGACCCTGAGATCATGACCTGAGCCAAAATCGAGTCAAACACTTAACTGACTAAGGCACCCAGGTACCCCAAGAGCATTTTTATTTGGTTAGAAAGAGAACTATAAGCAAACATGATACTTTCCTAATGGGGAAAAGCTGAGAATAATATTGCACAACTGGAAACAAGAAAGCTAAAATTGTGGTAGCACTTCCTCCAGGTATTTAGCTCAAGATTAAGCAGAGTTGTCTGAAAGTTAACAGGAAAAGAAACTACTTGTGATGTGTTAAAACCACAATCTAAGAAAAAAAATTCATAATGTCATATTACAGAGTATTAAGAACTAAATGTCAAACTGCTTTAGTGTTATTTAATAAATACACTTTCCCTCACCTAAGATAAAAATGACAGTGACAAAAAAAAAGCACCAAATCCCAACATAAGTTGCTGAGTTGCTTGGTTTTTGGTTTTTGTTTTCATTTTTCTGGGGCCATGTGATGTAACAATAGTGGTACCATTTTCATATTTTAGGCAAAGAATGGTCTTCAAGTTTTCTGTGTCTCACAAAGGGGCTACAATCCAAAGTTTAGATTCATATTAATTATTTGAAACTCTGACTTATTTTCTTACTCTGGCAAATCCTAAGCCAATCCATTAAAGCCAATTTTATCTGCATGAGGTTGCTGAACTATAGATTTGGCAGCATAAATGATGTTTGCATTCTATTACAGCAGCAGTTTTATGAGATAATTAAATAACCCAGATTTTAACTGGGGATTTCAACTACACTCCCTTCTCATTCTCCGGAATCACCTCTTCCCTCAGGAGACACTGGTAGAAGTAAAGTTCCAATGAGATACGGTAGGAAGGGGTTAGAAGTTCTGAATGGGGCTAAAATTGGGAAATAATTGTAAGGAGCCTTTTGAAGGTTTCTGAAGGTCTTTACTTTTAGGAATGCAAAAGGCAGTTATAATAATAATGAGGGTAGGGGCGCCTCGGTGGCTCAGCCAGTTAAGCATCTGACTTGGGCTCATGATCTCTGGGTCCTGGGATCAAGCCCTGTGTCTGGCTCCCTGCTCAGCGGAGAGTCTGCTTCTCCTTCTCCCTCTATTGCCCCCCAACCCCCGCTTGTGTTCTCTCTCTCTTTCTCTCTCTCAAATAAATCTTTAAATAATAATAATAATAATAATAATAATAATAATAATAATAATAATAATAATGAGGGTAGTTGCTATGCTCTAGAAGTTCCAGAACTCTGACAATAAGCTTATCCCTATTAATCATTAATACATGAAAGAGATTGTGAATTTATATGAAGCCCAGTAAAATTCAATGAGTATTTTCTTTCCTTTCTCCACCCTTCTTCCTTGGCTATAGTTATGTCTTTGCCTTTTCTCTGAGAGTCCTCTTCTACACCTTCTGATTTCCTGCTCCCTGTCCATATATCCTGCTTTCTCCCAATCTTTTATATTTGTTTATCTTTCATTTTGATCCTTTAGGAAAATTTGGGCCCACAGAGGTGTAGTGTACAAATAATAGAACATAATTCAATCTTGATTTTAAAATATTGCCCAATGTAGCTCTCTGAAGTCAGAATCTGTTTTACTTATCATCTAACAAAATGCCTAGCATGCAATCAGCACTCAAAAATCTGTTGAGGGAGTAATGAACAAATGAATGCTATTTTTGAGGACAGTTCTTCTATGGAGTTGAACTTCTAGGATGAAGAACAAATTGGACTCTAGAAGGGTAGACTAAAGGAATATGATATGAACTATGCCAGTGGTAGAGCAACTGAATGAACTCACTCCTTCTCTCTCCCTCCTTTAGCACCATGGAAGCAAATCAAAGGTAATATTTACAAGAATCCAGAAGTCCGCAATGGGGATATGAGGAAAGGGGACTAGGCCTATATAAGCTGAGAACAAACTTATTAAGAAAACAAGTGAACTTTGGAGGCGCCTGGGTGGCTCAGTCGTTAAGCTCCTGCCATCGGCTCAGGTCATGATCCCAGGGTCCTGGGATCGAGTCCCACATCAGGCTCTCTGCTCAGCAGGAAGCCTGCTTCTTCCTCTCCCACTCCCCCTGCTTGTGTTCCCTCTCTCGCTGTTTCTCTCTCTGTCAAATAAATAAATAAAATCTTTAAAAAAAGAAAAAATAAAACAAGTGAACTTAAAATTTGGCTTTCATTTTGTCTGTATTTTTTAGGATTTAATTAGATTAGCTTGTCAGTGACAGAAAACCCAATATAAGATTTCTTATACAGGACAATTTCTTTCTCTGTCTGATTTAGAAGCTCCATATAATCATCAGGTACCCAAAGTTGTCCTATATTTTTTCAACAGCCTCAAGATGAGGCGTTAGTCTCTTAAGACTGATGTCCAAGATGGCTGTTCCAGCTCTGGAATCACATCCACATTTTAGACAGAGAAAGAATTTACTAGGAGAATGATCATATGCTTCCTCATTTTAGTGACATTTACTGTGCATACTCCATTTCCTTTTATAATCGCACTAGCCAAAGCTTACTAACTTGGTCACACCTAGCCACAAGGAAAACTGGATAATATATCTTTATTCTAAGTGGCAGTGTGCCCAGCTAAAGATTTAGGGTTTTAACTATGGAAGAAGCAGAGAACAGACTCTAGGGACAACTAGTCTTCTCTAGCACATTGACCAATGGCTTTTCTTGGAAAAATATCAATAATAAAAAGTAGCCAAAGAATTGTTAGAGAAGATTTTCAATGTTGTATTATTTTTAAAATATATCTTCTACTTAATATAAAAAATCATTGAGGCTAGGTTGTGCTTGACATTAAAAATATTTGTAGATACATAGTAAATATTATAATTAGAAGAACTATCACATACAAATACTAAATTTTCAAAATTACATTGATACCTAATAATTTTTTTCCTAAATGCACATTGTTCAAGTCCAAAACACCAAAGGAGGAGTAAAATTTGAGTTTTTTACAAATGCTATATGCTAAATAGTTGTTTAATTTATATTCCAAGTATGACATGGCTGCTTGTTCAGTGTACTGTAGCTCTTACTGTGTAGCTCCCACAGCTAATATTTAGTGATCATTTACTGTTTACTGACCAGTTGTAGGCACTGTCCTTGGTTTCATGTAATCCTGTGGCCTTCTAAGGTTGCTATATTATCATTCCCATTGTACAGGTGAGGACATCAAGGCTTACAAGATTTAATTTTCCTTGGACCCCAGGATTATTGGACTCTAATGACAATGACTTTAGTCATTATGCTTTAATACTTTTTCTTTATAAATTTTTAATAGTATAGTCTGAGTGCCATCTTGTATTTTCATAGGAACGCAGTTGGAGTCAATTGTGAGAGACCATGCTTACTAAATGCTTGTTTATTTATTAGGAGTCTTTCTCCTGTCCAGATGGCAACCTGATAGTATGAAGGTGCCAAAATATTGGCACTGTCAATATTGTAAATTACTTACTTCCAGCAGTTTTCATATATTTTTTAAAGATTTTATTTATTTATTTATTTGAGAGAAGAGAGAGCACGTATGCATGAGTGGGGGGGGTAGGGAACAGAGGGAGAGGGATAAGCAGACTCTGTGTTGAGCGTGGAGCCCAGTATGGGGCTTGATCCCACGACTCTGGGATCATGACGTGAGCCAAAATCAAGAGTTGGACAATTAACCTACTGAGCCACCTAGGTGCCCCAACTAGCAGTTTTCATATTCTCACATTTTGTTCTTACAGCAAATCCATGAAGTAAGTATCTCTCATTTTACAAATGCAAATTCTAAGGCACAAGAAGATACAATAATGTGCAAGGGTTTGGATCTAGATTTTTCATTTTAAGTTCAGATTCTTTTCATTTAATTACGCTGCTTTAAGCTCAAGAGGTAATTACAGAGGGACATTTTGGAATAAAAACAAATGGAGGCTTCTGTCCACAAGTGAACAGTTACAAATAAAAGTAACTTCAGTATCCTGTCCATAAGCCTCTCCATCGAAACCATCTTTGAGGGGCACTTGGGTGGTGCAGTCAATTGAGTGTCCGACTCTTGGTTTCAGCTCTGGTCGTGATCTCGGGATCCTGAGATCGAGCCCCTGGTCGGGCTCCATGCTCAGTGCAGAATCTGCTTGGGTTTCTCTCTCCTTCTCACTCTTCCTTACCCCCATACAAGCTAGCTCACTTGCGCTTGCTCTCTCTCTCAAATAAATAAATCTTTAAAAAAAAAAACAAACACCTTTGCCTGCTATTTGTTTAGGTATAAAATAGAAAGAAGCAAAAGGCTTCTTGAGAATCTGCCTTCTTCAATTTACTGAATTTGTCTACTGCATTCCATTTCTACCTTCATCACTCTGGTTTATACCCCAGTTACCTCTTAACTAGACCATTGCCCTATCTTAAACATAGTCTACCTGCCTTTAGCTTCTCCTCACAACTCAGACCATCTTGGCATTTTTTCCTAATCTTCTCAAATCAGAGCTCAATAACCTCATCTCCCTGCTTGAAACATTTTTTATGATCCCTTGACTTCTTCCCTTCTGAATTCATAGCCCTGCTTATACCTGTAACATAACTCCAATGTGTGTATTTATTGGGTTATAAGGCCCCTTAGGGCTGGAATTTTGTTTTCTTTCATCTTTGAATGCTTTGAAATATTTTGTGTGGATTCTTGCAAAGCACTGTGCTCCCTATAGATTGGGAAATGAAATGTTATCAAATGTTTCATTGTTAAATGAGAATTATTAAATTCTTTGATCTCTTTAAGGCCAAAATGTGGTTTTCAAAAAAATTATAGGCTGTTATCCTTGAGCAATGGTTATAGAAAGTTTATCTTCTTCCTACCTTTGCCATGACCCTAATCCAACTCTCCCCTCCATTAAGGGCCTTGGGTAGATAGAAGAAAAGGCTTAAAATATCTCTTTCACTGAGATTGAGGCTATCTTCCAAATTACATTCTTCCTTATTTTAGCATGCCTAAATATGTATCTGTCTTCTCACCTATTCATATAATTTTAGGAAAAGTAACCCCTAAATCTGTTTCCTGATCTTATACCCCTCCTTAAGTCCTCTGATTTACCCAAAGGGATTCAGTGCTGGAAAAGATGGGCCATTTCTTATCCCTGGAGTTTTTGGTTTAATAAAGGAGACTGGCTGGCCCATTAAGACTTGCAGTGCAGTGCAGAGAGAGAAGTGCTATAAGAGGGGAAGTATACAAGGGGGTATCTAACCCACGGAGAGGGGTCAGCACGGGCTTCTCCAAGGCAGTGACTTCTAACTTCAGACTGAAGGTGAGATGTGGGCCAGGAGCAGAGGGGACAGACTTCTAGTCAGAGGAAGAGCATGTACACCAGTCCAAGAATGATCCCTTTGGGTGACCGTGAAGTTAGGTAAACTCATGAGGCTGAAGAGGAAGGAGAGCGGTTAGTCTCACTGCCTCTTCCTTAGATGTACAGTTTCCTCTGCCTGCATTCATCTTGCATCCTTGTGAAAGTCACTGCTTTCACCACTTTATGCCACCACTCAGAAATCTTTTAGGGCTCCATTATTGCCTCCTGCCTGGTCCAGTCTCCTCTGTCCCTGGCTTTCTAGGCTCCTGCAACTGACCCTAACCTGTTTCCCACTGTTTACTAACTTACATCCACCTGCCAGAGCCCAGACAGTCTCCCTACAGACTCTTGAGGTCACCCAGCTTGTTTTCTCATCTGTTACACTCCCCTCTACCTGTTTTTAAAGCCTTTACTGTAGTTAATACTCCTGGATATTGCAGTTTGTGACATGTAATTTAATGCATAATTACATATTGTCCAGTATTGTCTTCTGTTTCTGAGTCTTTTATCATCAACTGGATTGTAAGTTCCCTGAGGGCTGGCTGTGAAGCTGCATTTCACTTCATTTTCTTTTATTTTTAATAACATTACTCAAATAATCATATATGGAATATCTATGTGAAAATACACTATGCTGAAATCAATAGCATCTTCATGCAGAAAGATTAGAGAATTGCATTCAAATTAGTGGTGTGGGATAGTTTGAGCAAAGTGGGCTAAATTTTAGGGTTCTCCTGACAATTTTAAGACTCCCCTGAGAACTCCTGACAGTTTGTAAAACAGCATGATTTTGTTCTCATTTTACAACCAGTGAAGGTAAATTTGAAAGTATGCTAGGGGCACCTGGGCGGTACAGTCGGTTAAGCCTCCGACTCTTGATTTCGGTTCAGGTCATGATCTCAGGGTCGTGAGAGGGAGCCCTGCGTTGGATCCATGCTCAGCATGGAGTCTGCTTGTCCTTCTCCCTCTGCTCCTCCCCCCCAACCCCTGCTCTCTCTCTCCTTCTCTCTCTCTCTCAAATAAATAAATAAAATCTAAAAAAAAAAGTATGCTAGATGAATGTAAAACTTTAACAACACATATGTATATGCTTTCTGAATTTGAAAATTAAAGAAGTTTAAAAAGATAGTAAATTAAAACATTACTGGCTTTGGTAAACACTAAATATTTAAATTACATGTACTCTTCAGTTTTCAATATATTTTCAGTTACATCACTGTCATGGGAAAATAATCATTAAGAATTTTTAAAAGCATGCATAAGGGAGCATCTGTCTTCCATGGTCAGACACTGGCAACGCCCATGATCGTTCAACTGGAAGTTTCCAGAACTATATATCTATTTCCCCTCTCTATAAATCTTCATCAGGCCTCCTCTACAGAAACTATTTATTTTTTAAATGTCTGGGAGAAACTTCATCAGAGCCCCTTTCTCAGCTGTGAGGACTGTGGACAAGAAAACTTTTCCTCCTGATGGTCTCAGCCCCAACTTGTCCCAAAGTTCCAGCAGTCTTCCTGGGTCCTGAGCAACAAAGCTCATGTTCTCATTCTGGGCAATGCACTGGCAATGCACTGAAGTCCTGAAGCTGCATTTGTAACTGTTGAGAGATGGAAAGGAAAGAGCACTGGGCCTGAAGTCACACAGACTTGGTCTTAACTCATAGCTCTGCCACTTTTCAGTTGCATGACAGGTTTCTTCTTGGGTAATACAGGAATAATGAGATGTGTACCTCACAAGGTTGCTGGGAGAAATGGCACAAGTCACTCTGTGAAATTTGTGGACTATAAAACTATTACACATTTTACTTTTTGTTTCACCGTTCCTATGTAGAGTCACATTCGTTACATAACATGAGATTTTGTGGTTCTTTCCAAGACCTTAGGATCTTGAGAATTTCAGACATATATTTTTCCTCTGTGACTTAACTTCTTTCTTTTTTTTCCTCTCCAAGCTTAGATTTTATTTTTTTAATTTTATTTTATTATGTTAATCACCATACATTACATCATTAGTTTTTGATGTAGTGTTCCATGATTCATTGTTTGCGTATAACACCCAGTGCTCCATTCAATACGTGCCCTCTTTAATACCCATCACCAAGCTAACCAATCCCCCCACACCCCTTCCATCTAGAACCCTCAGTTTGTTGGAAATCGGAGGGGGAAACTTACTTCTTGCTAATCCAGGTCCTGGTTATTTTTGTTCTTTTCTGTTTTACCTATTTCTACCTACCCTATCCTCAAACTCATGGATGAAATCATTTTAGGTAGCTAAGAAAAGAATATTATGAGACATGAACAAAAGTTTAGTTGCCTCATCTATTGATACACTAAATCTCCCACTGTATCCCACCACCTTGTACTCTGCATGCATAAGAATGCATTACTAGCAGTCTATATCTTTACATAAATGCTCTGGACATAGAGCACTGTTCGTGCATCTGTGGACATTCATAGTCCTAAGTAGTTTTCTGATATCCTTGCTTCTCCAGAACCCATTCTTCTTCTTCTTGATTTTTATAACTCTCATTAGACCACATTCTCAGATCAGGGGGGCCCTAGCAATGACTTCCTGTCAGGTACTAAAGCGTAGATTCTGAGGTTTCCAGAACTAGGCATCTTGCTCATGCTAACACAGGACCAAAGAATGGAGAATCAGAGGAAGCAGACATTCTAGTCTAATTCACAAGTGTCAGGAAAAGCTATGGCCAAGTTAAAAGGCCATTTTATTACTGTTTACCTGCTACTTGTACTGGGGCAGGGTGGGAGGGAAGGGCGAGGGGGTCCAACATTCTGAGGTGGTTACTTTAATATCTAAGAACATGTGTTATCTGTCAGTCTTTGTATCTAAGAACATTACCAAGGGGTTGAAGAAGCTCAGCAAAATAGATTAATTGAATACAAATTTATATAGGAAAATAATGAACATTTCCTTTCTTAACTAAGAAAAACAGAGTAGATAGATTTGCTTGTTTATTGGGGAAAGTTTGGATTGGGGGGAAAGAAGGTGGTAGAAAGGTGGCAACATTTTAAAGTCAGTATTGATGGCATCTTTGGCAATAATTTGTGCTCAAGAAAAAGATTTAATAAAGCAAAATCATCCCTGCCACTCATAAGAATTGTTCTGAATAATAAAACTGCTATGAACTAAGTGCACTTAGCCTGGAGGCCACCTTTTTGGTGCAATTACTGTATTTTAAGCCATGGTTTCCATTGTTGCTAATAGCATCTTTAGTTATCAGTGGCGAGGAAAAAGTCTTTCTAGGACACAGAGCGCTATAATCCTTAGAAATAGTAGCTCTCTGAAATTCCTTGTAGAATTTAGGACCTTTTTTGCTACTTTAGTTCCCCCATTTACTGCTTACATTATTGCAAATGTTCTATAGTAAACAATTTTCTTAAGAAGAGAGGGTAGAAAAGTATTTTGAAATCATCATCTTTATACACTCTCTGTTTCAGAATAGGTATGAAACTGTAAGAATTTTAGACTATTACCAAGTGAACAATTTAGAATCTAAATCTACATGAGATAGTTAAAATGTAAGGTAATCTTCAAACTCAGTTCAAAGATACCTTTTCTAATGTCACCGATACACACCATTGTGCAATTTCATTAACACTTTTCATTTCTTCAGCTGCAGATTTTTTGGAATATTTCTGGAGTTATTTTTTTGATACAAATAACCATGGTTTAGGAGGCTTTTTAAAAGGATATCCTTGCTTGAGCCCCGCATTGGGCTCCGCACTCAGCCTACTTGTCCCTCTCCCTATGCTCCTCCTCTCTTTCTCTCTCTCTCAAATAAATAAATATATATATATTTTAAAAAATAATAAAAGGATCTCCTTGTCCAACACACTGCTTCCATGGACTGTTGTTTTGGTTTTGTTTTTGTTTTCTGTGCAAAGTCCTGGGATTGGGGGAATCATTTTTAAGTAGTGGATTCTCTGTTTCTATGGTATATGCTGCCCAGTGTTCCATGTGGCATCAAAAATTAATACTGCTTTTAAGAAATGCCTTTTTATGACCTAAGGATACTATAAGTAAAACCATATTGTTTAACCCTGTTTTACTCCAGTATTTGCCTGCTCGAATCTCTGGAAGAAAGACCACTTTACTTTTTGTTATACAGTGTTAATGTAGTAGAAAATGCTCAGAGTCCTTAATTTAACATGTGTATCTGGCAGTGTATGAGCAGACTTTAGGATCAGATCTGGTCCCTAGAACAGAAAAGCAAAATCGGCCCTGTTAGAGTTATTCTCTACCCACCCCCAAAAGTTAGCTGTACATGGAATTTTTAATCATTATAGCAAGAGGATAAATACAGTAGAATGTAAGAAAGTAAATACCACCCACCCATAATCCCATTCCCTGAAGAGAAATAGTTTATCGGTTTGATTTTCAGATGTAATAAAATTTATACAGTCTATTACATGTTAAACCTAAAGCTGTAAAACTTCTAGAAGAAAACAGGAAAAAAATCTTTGTGACCTTGGGGCAGGCAAAGTCTTCTTAGAATATACAAGCATAAAACATTAGAGGAAAAAAATGATAAATTGGATTACATCAGAATTAAAAAGTTTAAAACTTATGATCTTCAAAAGACACCATTAGGAAAATGAAATGACAAGACATAGACTGGGAGAAAATATTCACAACCACATATATCAAACAACTTGTATTCAAAATGTATAAATAACAATTACAACTCAGTAACAAGACAACACAATTTTTAAAAATGGACAAATGATTTGAATTGACACTTCACAAACAATACATAAATGACCAATAAGCACGTTGAAGTGTGATCAACAGCAATAGTTATCCAAGATATGCAAGTTAAATCCACAATGAGGTATTACTACACAAGGGCTTCTTAACCTTGGCACTTAACATTTTGGGCCAGATAATTCTCTGTTATGAGGGACTGCCCTATGTGTTGTAGGATATTTGGTAGCATCCCTGGCCTCCACCAGCTAAATGCCAGTGGCAACCCAACTACCCACCAGTTGTGAAAATCAAAAATGTATCCTGACGTCAAATGTTTCCTAGGGGGCAAAATCATCCCAGATAAGAACCACTGCACTACACCATTAGATTGATTAAAATAATATTGATCATCCTAAGTGTTGATGAAGGTGTATAGCTACCGGAACTCTCATACATTGCTGGTAGTAATGTAAAAATGGTACAACCACAGTGGAAAGTGGTTTGGCAGTTACTTAAAAAGCTAAACCTATAACTGTTATAGGAACCAGCCATTTCTCTCCAAGCCAAGAGATATAAAAGCATATGTTCACACAAAGCTATTCAAAATCCTTAGAGAATGTACTATTCTGCATAGGTAAGAATTTTACCCATGGAATGAAAATCTCAAGTGCAAAGAACCTTTTCTTTATTGGCTACATAGTATTTTTCACACTTCCTTCTAGGATTATTAGGCTTTTTCCTGAAACGAAGTTCCTTCAGTGAAGATCTATTGGTGGTGAACTTACTTTGTATCTCTTAAAATGTGTTTCTTGCATTCACTTTCTTGAAAGACAGTTTGATATGTTAATACAATTTAAGAGTGGCCATTTTCTCTCTCAGTGCTTTGAAGATATTATTCTGTGGTCCTCTGACTTCCGTTATTAAAAAATAGACTGTCGGGCGCCTGGGTGGCTCAGATGGTTAAGCGTCTGCCTTCGGCTCAGGTCATGATCCCAGGGTCCTGGGATCGAGTCCCGCATCGGGCTCCCTGCTCCTTGGGAGCCTGCTTCTCCCTCTGCCTCTCTCTCTCTCTCTCTCTCTGTCTCTCATGAATAAATAAATAAAATCTTTAAAAAAAAAATAGACTGTCAGGGGTGTCTAAGTGGCTTAGTCGGGTAAGTGGCTTACTCTTGATTTCAGCTCAGGTCATGATCTCAAGGTCCTGGGATGGGCCTTGTTGGGCTCCATTGCTAAGCAGGGAGTCTGTCCGAGGATTCTCTCTATCCCTCTCCCCCTTCTCTCTCTCTCTCTAAAATAAATAAATAAATCTTTAAAAAAATAGACTATCAGTTTAATTTTTCCTTTGTCGGTAATCTGGCTTTTCTCTTGGATAACCTTTAAGATCTTCCCTTTTCCTTGGAATTTTTCAGTTTTACTATATGTCAAGACATGAATTTCCTTTCAGTTATTCTGCATGGGATTCATTGTACTTCCTGGAAAAAAATGAGGACAGGTATCTTAAATCCTCCACCAAGAACAAAAGTTGAAACAGGCAAATTTTCTATCTCCTTTCGTAGATGGGCTAGTTTTCCTAGTTCATGTGTCCATTGATAGTATAGCACCTTGGGGTTTGGCTTTATGATCAGGTCTTGGTTTACCCCCCAGTTTCTCAAGTCCTAGGCTTTGTCTTCTCTTCCCCCATGCTGTTGCTCTAGGTTACTGGGGATCCATAACTACCAACCTCAGTAATTATTACCTCTTTGGATTCCTACTGATGATCATTTTTTACTTCTGAGGATTTCTGTTACTTTGCCAGTTCGGCCATACATTTTACAACCAACTAATTAGGTGGTTTGTTCAACATGAGTAAGAATCACTCTGATGGAGGTTAATAATTACCCTAATCTGTCAGAGAGTGGTGCTATCAGGGGTCCTTAGGGCCTAGGACTAAGTATCCTTGTAGTAAATGGCCTCCCTGCTATTGTGTTGTCCAAGTTCTTATTTCTGCTTTTTAGAATTTTTCTGAATCCTCCCTTGTCATTAAATGGCTGACCATCATACTTTCTCTGCTATCAATTTAAACAGTAGTCCCTACTCCCTTCTAAATGGACTTATAAACTAGATAAATAAATTTGTTATATTTTGCACAAAGTAAAAGTAAATTGTCTCTAAGAGAGGTGGGCCAAAGGTTTTCCTTTGAGTATAGTACATATTCTTTGATATATAAACTCTGTGGCATCTATTTTATGTTGTGTTTTTTGGGTTTTGTTTTATCTTGTTTTGTTTTGCTTGTTCTAGATTCTGTTTTTTTTTTTTTTTTTTAAGATTTTATTTATTTATTTGACAGAGAGAGACACAGCGAGAGAGGGAGCACAAGCGGGGGAGTGGGAGAGGGAGAAGCAGGCTTCCCACGGAGCGGAGAGCCCGATGCGGGGCTCGATCCCAGGACCCTGGGATCATGACCTGAGCCGAAGGCAGACGCTTAATGACTGAGCCACCCAGGCGCCCCCCTAGATTCTGTTCTTTTTTTTTTTTTTTTTTTTTTAAGATTTTTTATTTATTTGACAGAGAGCACCACAAGCAGAGGGAGAGAGAGGGAGAAGCAGGCTTCTTGCTCAGGCTTAAGAACAGAAAGATTCTGTTCTTAAGATTGACCCAAAAAAGTCAATTTAGGTATAATGAGGTATTACTATACCAATAGTCTGTAATAATCAGCTATTTTGGCCAAATTTTCAAATGTGGGAGGAAACATCTCAAGCTATATGAGAGAGAGAGAGAGAGAGAGAGTGTGTGTGTGTGTATGTGTAAAAAAGCATTGGATTTAATCCTACCAAATAAATCACTCTGAATTCTTTCTTTTTTTTTTTTTTGAGTAGGCAATACCATATTTAGCCACTAAGAAAAAACTGAAGTATTTTCTAATGTTTTAAGTCTATTAAAGTGACTTTATTTCTTTTTTACTTGAAAAAGTTTTTTTTATCTTTTTATTTAAATTCCAGTTAATAAAATGACTGTATGCCAATTTATCTTCAATTATATTTTCATTTTTTCCTTTTACATAAAATGTTACATTTTGTTTATGCTAAAAGATAATTTTACTCATTTAACTATTTTGATGATGTCTTAGTTAGACTCAAGCCTATGGCTTTCTTTTTGGGGTCCTATGTACAAAGTCTATAATATAATGAAAATGTATTTTTAAATATTTTTGCCATGTGCTAATACTTATAATTTCAAACACTTCCACTCCCCAAATTCTTGCGTCTAAAACAGAATGTACTCTCAACATAGCCCAAAAGGGACATATAAAAACTCTGAGGTTGTACTTTAAAACTGTGAACACAACATAAGTACATCCACAAATAGTAATTATTAACTGTATCCAAAATATAGTGCATGGTATTTTCGAGATTAAAAGACAGTATTAGTATGGTAAACTGTAAAGTGGTAGAAGATCTTCCTCATTCAGCATGACAAAATTTCCAAAATTTTGTGAAGGTGAAATTTTAGAAGACCTCTGAAGGAAGTTATAATAATATATTGTTAGTGAAACCATGAGGGAAGAATGTTTTCAAGTGTCAGGGAGAAATGAATAAAGGTTCAGAGAGGGACCAAAAGTAGGTAAATGGAATAAAGGAAACTGGGATCAGATTTAAATGTATAAGAAAGGCAATAGCCAGGGAGAAGGGATATTGAGAGATGTTATGGAGCATTTTCTGTTTTGGCAGTAGGCTCAGTGGGGAGCCAGTTCAGATTTCCTGGAGAGGAATGATGTTCTAATGATTTTGGGGGTGGGGGGCACAGAGGATGGGGTGAACAGTCAGTCATAGAGAGAGACTGCATGGAAAATAGTGCAGGGTAAGATAGGAAGGGATGAAGAGAACAGTTTATGGTCCCTTGGCCTCTTTCCTGATGAATGCACAATCACTGGAATGTTAACAGTGGAAAGAGAACTAAAACATGATCAGGCAGCATCATGGTATAGTAAAAGAACATGCCTTTGGAGGCAGACAGGCTTAAGTTCTAACCTTAAGCTGCTTGCTTGCTATGGGACCTTGGGTTAGATACTTAACCTGTCTCTCAGTTTCCCATTTCTTTTTTTTTTTTTTTTTTAAGATTTTATTTATTTGTCAGAGAGAGAGAGCACAAGCAGGGCAAGTGGCAGGCAGAGGGAGAGGGAGAAGCAGTCTCCCCGCAGAGCACGGGAAGCCCGATGTGGGACTCGATCCCAGGACCCGAGGATCATACCCGAGCCGAGGACAGTCACTTAACCAACTGAGCCACCCAGGTGCCCAGTTTCCCATTTCTAAAATGAAAAGAGCATCTATCTAAAGGGTTATTATGAGGGTTAAATGAGTTAAATATTAAATGTAAGTTAAAGTACATATAAAATGCTTTAGAAGAGTACCTGATACATACTAGCAACAATATGTTACCTATTATATTAATATTATCAAATCTGAAGCCATGAAGTATAGTGTCTGTCTGCTTCCAAAATCAAATCTGAGACTAAAAATCTGAGTTTTGGTTTTAAAGCTCCTCATCAATTGGCACAAAATTACCTAACTGCTACAATAACTATCAAATGTTCACCGTAACACAGAATCCTGCTTTCCAAGCCCTTTGTACCTCTTTGCGTTTGGTTTAAGACATCTTCAGTCCAGGTGCCCCTTTAGGAGCAAAAAGACTATAATGGGTGGATCACTATAGGAAATCATAAAAAGAAAGAGGGAGGAAAAAGGAAGATGTGGATATTGTTCTCAAAGACAGACCGGGGTGGGGGGGGCGGGGGGGAACTTGTCTCGTAGTAGATGCTTAATTAATATTGGTTGAAAGAATGTTGAAATAATATAGAGGTTCATGAATTTAACAGAAACATATACAACCAGTCCCTGGTGTATAGATATATGAGTGTTAAGTAATTGATAAAACCTTCAGTAAGATACTAAAGATATTAAGATTTAAGTGCCCAAGGAAAATATGAGTTTGATGTAAAGCGTGTCTTTCCCAAATTATGTATTGGAACTCCTTTTTCTTGATTCAACACAGCTTAGTTATCTGTGATAGTTGAGGATAGAGGAAAAGGATAAAGTGAGGGTTATCACCAATAAATAAAATCTGGAGCTAGTCTCCAAATACTATTTAATTTCCCTCTACCCACCTTCCTTGGGGTGTATAGAATATAATGAACTATTGAGGGGAAATACACATACATTTTGGACAGCATCCTACAGTATTAGTAGTAAATCTCCTATGTTTTATAGTACAGGAAATAATTGATATGACAAGTCAAGCTGGTCTACTTAAAATAATTCTTTTTAGGGAACTAAAACCAGCAAATGGTTAAGCAGTACTTGAAGAAAAAACAAAAGGTGGTTCTTGAAGATTTTTAGAGAAAATATCAGTAACTGCTTTAGAATACTTTATAAATTTGGCAAGCCAAAAGCAAAATGAAGAAAACTATCAAGTATCGTTTCACAGTGTTTATATGTCTCCATTGCAAGTAACACTCTGTCAGTTTGAACAAATCCTGAGGTTTGCACTAAATATTACAATGGTGAAATCTGTAGCTCTTGAAAATCCTTTCTAAATCCTCAGAAAATTTTCTTCTCAAAGAAGGATATGTATTGAGTAATAAAGAGGAAAAATTGCATAGAATAGCACTGTGTAGTCTGTATAGTTTCCTGGCTTGCTTTGAAGGTTATATTTGTATGTGACTGTTTTTACTCATATTTTTGGATTTGGACTATAACATTTCATTGTTGCCACCCCCCCCCCCAAGGAATTTTGGAAATTGAGTATTAGGGAATTTAAAAAGAGAAGAATCTTTTCTTACAGATATTCCCACTCTTAACCTCTATCCACAAACAAGAAAGAAAATTCTATTTTATTACAATTACACTAATATTTTAAAGTGACTTTAATGTACAGAAGTATCTGGCACAGTAAGGATGAAAGCAAAATTATTGCTATGTTATTAAAATCTGATTTTTTTTTAAGGATTGGTGAAGAGATTTTATCTTTTTTACTTTTAACTCAGGACAGTATATCCTGTTTTATAATGTGCTCTGCTCTGACACTATATAATTTTTAAAAAAAAAAACATTGACGGTTGGACCTCATTGGTATCTGGAATGGCTGAGTCCTTACCTGTTTGCTTTGTGGTTGGCTGAAAGCTGTTGCTAAGCTTGTTTTTTTGTTCTTAGAAAATGTTAAAAGTTGAGTGTGACCTACTTGAACTGCATCCTGCTTTTGACTTTGCTTTGCTCTTTTTCCTGATCCACATACTTTTTTATGATATCTTTTGAAGTTTAGATATTTTTCAAACTCCCAATTTGTAAATTTACTGTGTAGTATTTTAGGGTTTTATGGTTTTAATTGTATACTTGTGCAAATTAAAGTACTGTGGTTTAATTTTTTAAATCTCGTTGGATACTTTTTGAAAGTTGAAATTTCTGACAGAAAAAAAGTTATAATTGTAGAGAACAAATGTATTCTTTAAGAACCTACCTATTTTAAACACAAAAGATTATTTGGATATCAGTAATATCTTCATTGTTACTAAAAACAATCTCAAAGTACTATGTTGTACCTTTACTAAAAAATTTAGGTCAAATTTTTGTGATTTAGGATAAAAGCTCTTATTGATCATGCTGGCATGTGTGTCACTGAAGGATAAGATTGACTTTATTCACGTTTTCTGGAGAAGGGCTAGAAGGATTGATAATCCTTTCAGTTATAGACCAGATCCAGGACAGGCTAAATGAAAGTTCTGTTGGAAGGCAAGTTTGGTTTGTAATTCAGTAGACTGTCATAAACCATTGTGATTCTAAGAGCCTTTTCTCTTTAAGGCTCTATTTAACATTGATGGGAATGAGACTTTGAACTTAAGCTCACACACACACACCCTCTCCCCCATTGCATTCAGCTGGAACCAGCAGAAATCCTTTTATCATTCTCTGAACCTTAAAGCCTGACCCAAGCCTTGTGTGGATAATGTAGGGAGCTGTAGACTAGCATGGATCCTCCAAACCCACTACGAGTTCTAGAGTGCAGATCAGGAGATGTGGGGTATATAAGGCAGTGATATTCAAATGTGTTACTAATTTTTTTGTCAGCACAGTCTTTAGTCAAACAGTATTACCAGAATTCTGATGCAATATCTAAAACTGTCATTTTATTAATGATGTCTTTAAGTTTAAATAAATAATTTATCAAGTCAGTGTGAACAATGAGGCTATGTTTTAAACAAATTTGAAATTAAGGGGTTATGGTTTATGGATTATGACTGCACTATTATTTCTGTATTTTCTTATATGCATAATATCCAGGAAATCTGGATTCACACAGCAAAGTACCCACATGCTGTAGCAGTCCACTCACTGCTATAGTTTTACTCCAGTAGGTGCAGAGAGCCATGAATTTTTTTAAAGGCTAGAACACACTAACTATACCCTTCCTAATCACTGACAAATTTACGAAAATGTTCAAACATGTGCTCACAGAGATAGTGAAAGAAGCTTTATTTAATCCAGGAACTGAATTACTAGTGGCAACAAATTATTATTATGGTGGTTTCCAATGCATAATGTTGATATACATTAGTAGGTTGCCTTGACAAAGAAAGCTTAAATCTAATATTTCATAATGACTGTAAAGTACTTGTAAGGAATGGATCCTAAGAAATACAAACCACTGGTAATGGAACAAGCCTGGTGCAGGAGGAGGTTAGATTCTGGTTAGTTTAACACTCTTGATAAAATCAGGAATTATATTAACAGACAACTTTAGAGCTGAAATAAAGTTTGCGAGAATATGAAGTTTACCAGCCCTTCATTTTAAATTTGAGGGGGCTAGGGGCACCTGGTGGCTCAGTTGTTAAGCGTCTGCCTTTGGCTCAGGTCATGATCCCAGGGTCCTGGGATCTAGCCCCGCATCGGGCTCCCTGCTCAGCGGGGAGCCTGCTTCTCCCTCTCCAGCTCTCCCTGCTTGTGTTCCCTCTCTTGCTGTCTCTCTCTCTCAAATAAACAAATAAAATCTTAAAAAAAAATTTTTTTGAAGGGGCTAAAACTGGAAGGGCCGTTAAGAGATTTACAGACTGGGTTTCTGCTTTTTGTTTGTCTGTTTCAGAATTGGGCAGTAAACTAGATGACTCCCCATTTAATGCTCCCTAACAGAATCCCAAGCTATCTGCCAATCTGTGTGACTTATGTGAGAGGTGTAAGTCTAAATAAAATAGACACCCAAACTCAAATTAAGATATTTCTGCTTGTTCATAGGATATAAGAAATTAAATGCATATAATTTGGCATTTAGTAAATATCTATAAATAATAATTGAATGCTAAGTGCTTACATAATATTAAGATTTCTGTTAATTGGTAATATAGCATTGACATCTGTATATAAACCTATGCCAAAATGTATTTTTAAAATTAGAGTTATAACAAATTAAGAAAGAATACTACCTTCTCCAATTTGTAATATCTGAATAAAATCCTGTTTTAGAATTTCTCAATCAGTTGCCAAAAATTAGGAAAACCAGATTTTCTCTTACTACAAATGAAATGATCTTGAATTCTGTTCAAGTTTAAGCTCATGTAAAAAACATAATTTTAAAGTGGACTTATCTCTTTTTTTGAGTATTTTTAGCTAACTAGAAAGATAGTAGTGATAAGTAAAGATAAACATTTCCATTGAACTACAATGCCCTGAATGTATATGTACTGTATGGACAAAGGGGAAAATGGCCCGCAGAGGTACAGTGAGGATTTTGGAGGGCAGAAGAACAGATGGGAAGGTTCAGTGAATGGCATTTTATTTCTAAGAAGCTTAATAACATGCAAGTAGTCTCTAGATGTAGCCTTATACTTTGTGACCAGGGTAGGTTCTACAACTTAATACCCTCTTGGAAAAGTAGAGATCTCAGAAGGAGGCAAAGAAAGAAGGTAATTTATAGGATTAAAGGACCTACAACTAAAGATTCTCATAGAGGAACTGAGTGGGGATTCTTTGAGCTGTGTAAGAAAAACATATTGTAAATCTCTATTCACTACATAGTAGTAATAATCATGTGGTGGGGTGGGAATGGATAAGGGAGGTCAGCATAGTTATGAATAAAAAAATAACTTGATTAAAAGATTTTAGGGGTGCCTGGCTGGCTCAGTCGGTAGAGCATCCAACTCTTGATCTCGGGATTGTGAGGTCAAGCCCCATATTAGGTGTAGAGATTACTAAAAATAAATAAATAAAAGAACTTAAAAAAATTATAGATTACATATTAAAACCAGTTCTTGCCTTGTGCTCACAAACAGAAGTACTTTGAGAATTTAAAAAATATATTTTTTTCAGGGGCACCTGGGTGGCTCAGTCGATAAGTGTCTGCCTTCGGCTCAGGTCATGATCCCAGGGTCCTGGGATCGAGCCCCCAACTGGGCTCCCTGCTCAGCGGAGAGCCTGCTTCTCCCTCTCCCACTCCCCCCTGCTTGTGTTCCCTCTCTCGCTGTGTCTCTCTCTGTCAGATAAATAAATAAAAATCTTTAAAAAAAATAATAAAATAAAAATAAATAATATATTTTTTCATCTATGTTTTTAGAGTTGAAATCCAGCTCCTCAAAAAGTATTTTAAAAATTATGCAATACAGTAGTATATGTGCATAGTCTGAGAAATACTTTCTACTTGAATATGTCATATATTTAGTACCTTTGGTGACTTTCTTTTGAGTTTGTATCACTTTTTCTCCTTCTTTAAAACTTCAGTAGCTCCTAAGTACATATGTGATAAAGTCCTAACTCTCAATTGCCCACCACTCACCTTTTACCTGAACCTCAACCTATTCCTTAAACCGATCGTTATTTAACTCAACAATAATGCTGAAAAGTAAGTCACCTCTAAAAATTGTAGCATTTTTTAATGAGTTCTCCCATTTAATTTTGAGATTTCAACAGACACTTTATTTCCTGTCATTTCACCTTAGGCCTAAAGATGTTGAAAGCCAGACTTGGTTACAGAATGTTCATGAATCTTGTCAAACAATGATATGTGTACAAGCAGTGTCTGACTTGTAAGTACCTGCCTGACTTAACAAGTGAGCTATATATACCATTGCCTGAACCTATACAGCTATCTTTGTAGTGCGAGGAGAGCAAGCAAAGAAAAATCAAAGAAGCTTGGGAGTATCTGTGGGTTCCCAAGGAGAGAGACTCTGAAAAACAGAAGTTGCTTTAGCACAGCTGAACCCAAGGACAAGCTGATTCCCAAGCAGAGCCTACCTGCCTGTGTAGTAGACCTGAAACCTCCAAAAATGTTTGTCTAGATGGCCCAAATTTTTCATAAACTGAATATTGAACTTGAAATTCATTATTAAGCTTTCACTTAAGCTTTTTTTTTAATAGAAATTATCTCTGTGGAGTTCATTCAGTACATATTTATTGAGGGTCTACTATGTGTGAGGCACTTGGGCATTGCAAATACAGCAATAAACAACAACAAAAAAAAAAACAAACATTCTGATTTTATGAAGTTTATATTCTACTGAGTCAGACTAAATAAATAAATTAGTATGAGATATCAGTATCTCATACAATAAACAGTGTGAACTGTTTTAAGAAGCCTTTCTTCCTAGCACTTAACCAGTTATTCTAAGAGGAATAGGGGTAGGTAGTATGAGTACCTTTTAGTAGACTCAGGTGGAGTCTTCAGGTAGATTCAGGTAAGTTCTATAGTGGAGGAGCTTTAGGTACCACAAGGTTACCAAAGGCCTGGGAAAAGACACTAAGAGGAGTGACAGGGATAGAGAAGTAGAGGAGAGAAGTTCTCAAAGACCAAGATCACTCATTCCATGATTTCTTTCTTTTGGAAAAAAAAACCACCACCACCAGATCTCATCCTGAGTGTAAGAAAGGGAGATAGATTTTTTTTCCTTCCCTTTTGTCCTCAGAATCAACTAAGACTAATACATAGTTATCAAAATTTATAAAATACTCATTAAAAGAAGCAACCCAACTTCTGCTGCTCTGGATTCAGACAGACCTGGGTTCTAATCCCTGATGGCAATTTACTACTTTTATAATCTTGAACAAGTTACCCACACTTTATAAGTTTCTGTTTTATAAATTTGGAAATAGAAATAATTATCTTCCTTATATATGTCAGTTGCTTTAGTGTCTGATAGATAGAAGTTGGTAAGTTACTAGTCTTATTAGCCTGGAAAACCTGACCACAATTTAACATGCTTTTTCTTTGGGGAAAGTGTTTTTCTAATTTAAAACCACTGACATTGTTTGGAATATTGTTTAGTTACAAATATGGGTGATGGCCTATGAGTTTCTAAAACCCTATGCAGAGATTTAAAACTGCATTTCTTTTTTTTTTTTTTATTCTTATGTTAATCCCCTTACATTACAACATTAGTTTTAGATGAAGTGTTCCATGATTCATTGTTTGTGCACAACACCCAGTGCTCCATGCAGAATGTGCCCTCCTAAATACCCACCACCAGGCTAACCCATCCTCCCACCCCCCTCCCCTCTAGAACCCTGTTTGTTTTTCAGAGTCCATCGTCTCTCATGGTTCGTCTACCCCTCCGATTTCCCCCGCTTCATTCTTCCCCTCCCGCTACCTTCTTCTTCTTCTTCTTCTTTTTTTTTTTTTCTTAACATATATTGCATTATTTGTTTCAGAGGTACAGATCTGAGATTCAACAGTCTTGCACAATTCACAGCGCTTACCAGAGCACATACACTCCCCAGTGTCTATCACCCAGTCCCCCCATCCCTCCCACCCCACCCCCCCACTCCAACAACACTCAGTTTGTTTCCTGCGATTAAGAATTCCTCATATCAGTGAGATCATATGATACATGTCTTTCTCTGTTTGACTTATTTCACTCAACATAATACCCTCCAGTTCCATCCACGTCGTTGCAAATGGCAAGATCTCATTCCTTTTGATGGCTGCATAATATTCCATTGTATAGATATACCACATCTTCTTTATCCAGTCATCTGTCGATGGACATCTTGGCTCTTTCCACAGTTTGGCTATTGTGGACATTGCTGCTATAAACATCGGGGTGCACGTACCCCTTCGGATCCCTACTTTTGTATCTTTGGGGTAAATACCCAGTAGTGCAATTGCTGGATCATATGGTAGCTCTATTTTCAACTTTTTGAGGAACCTCCATACAGTTTTCCAGAGTGGCTGCACCAGTTTGCATTCCCACCAACAGTGTAGGAGGGTTCCCCTTTCTCCGCATCCCCTCCAACATCTGTCGTTTCCTGACTTGTTAATTTTAGCCATTCTGACTGGTGTGAGGTGGTATCTCATTGAGGTTTTGATTTGGATTTCCCTGATGCCGAGCGATATTGAGCACTTTTTCATGTGTCTGTTGGCCATTTGGATGTCTTCTTTGGAAAAATGTCTGTTCATGTCTTCTGCCCATTTCTTAATTGGATTCTTTGTTCTTTGGGTGTTGAGTTTGATGAGTTCTTTATAGATTTTGGATACTAGCCCTTTATCTGATATGTCATTTGCAAATATCTTCTCCCATTCTGTCGGTTGTCTTTTGGTTTTGTTAACTGTTTCCTTTGCTTTGCAAAAGCTTTTTATCTTGATGAAGTCCCAATAGTTCATTTTTGCCCTTGCTTCCCTTGCCTTTGGCGATGTTTCTAGGAAGAAGTTGCTTCGGCTGAGGTCAAAGAGGTTGTTGCCTGTGTTCTCCTTTAGGATTTTGATGGATTCCTGTCTCACATTGAGGTCTTTCAACCATTTGGAGTCTATTTTTGTGTGTGGTGTAAGGAAGTGGTCCAGTTTCATTCTTCTGCATGTGTCTATCCAATTTTCCCAACACCATTTGTTGAAGAGACTGTCTTTGTGCCATTGGACATTCTTTCCTGCTTTGTCGAAGATTAGTTGACCATAGAGTTGAGGGTCCATTTCTGGGCTCTCTATTCTGTTCCATTGATCTATGTGTCTGTAAAACTGCATTTCTAAAAGAAGAAATCCCAAAGGAGAAAATGAGAGCAAAGATTTGTCGACAGTCTTGCTCCTTTATAAGTGATAAAATTCTAAAAATTAAATTGAAGAAGTGAGAAAAGTAGAGGACAAATAAGAGAACAATGTAAAATTAAAGTTCAGTGCTAAAAGGATCTCACTGTACTCAAAACATTATGTTGAAAGGAAAAAAGTGCTTAGCAGACAAGCTATATATATAAAAACAGGAAGATATGAACTGGAGGAGAAAAATCTTGACAAAATTAGTAAGCAGAAGTAATCTTATAAACCAGCATTCATTCTACATAAAATGTTTTAAATGATAATAGGACATTTTTCAAGAATGTTTTAAGCTCACTCTTAACGGCATTCTTTGGTTTAATGGCTGAAACCACTGCTATGTGTGTTTTCTAACCAATTATTAAATATAATTCCTATTCTAATGAATAGATCTACAAATCTGTAGTACTTTAACATAATTCCTTTGGTTAATGGGAAAATTTAAGGTTTAATAAGTGGTCCATGAAAGTGTGATTAGGCCTTTTGGATTGGTAAGTATTCATTCTACTAAAATACATCTATTCTTTTCCATGAATTAACTATTTTTAAAAGTCTAATGGATGTAGGAAAGCCAGTTGGTCAGGAGAGCAGCTAATTTGAGATTTATTTCCTCAATTTCAAAAACAAGAGTATGAGGCATGATTTCCTTTCTCAAGAAATGTATTATGTTAGACAAAATCCACCTTCATCCCTACCCTTTGCTTCATTCCTGTTGTTCTTCAGACCCATAATATTGCCTTGCCGAAATTGCCTCAGCAGCCTTGCTAACTCATCTCCCTGCCTCCAAGTTTGCCCCTTGCAATATAGTTTTCTAAACCTTGCTGAAATGTAAATCTGATGTTTTTCTACTGTTTAAAACTTACAATAACTCCACAGTAGTCTTAAGAATGAAATTTACATTATTTAATGAAGCTTGAATAAGGTCCCTCCTTACTGTTGATCTTTTACATGAACTCTATCACTGTCCATACCCACCCCCCTTCCAGACCAAATAAATTTCCTTTATTCAGCTTCCCTGTTTGGGCCACTCTTACTCTTTCCTGCCTCTGGGCCTTTGCACATGCTGGTTCCTTTGCTTAGAACTCTGTCTCTACTCTCAAGCCTTCTTCCCTCTTGTGCCTCCCTCCCCCCAGACTTTCTTGTCAAGGCTTCTCCACTAATCCTCTAAGCCCCAACTCAGATGTTCTTCCTTCAGGAAGCCTGTGTTACACCACAGTTTCAAGTCCAGACTCTCAAATACATCATAGTTCTCAGCTCAGATAAAGTCATTTGACACCACTCTGCTTTTACATAGGTATGTCAGCTCTGTTCTTGAGAAAATTAAGAGTTGAGACCATTACTGATAATGACATGCAAAAACCTCACTTGATACTGCTGAGTAAGTCTACCAAAACATTTTTAGAGGAAAGGAAATATTTCAGAATTACTATTACTTCTTGGATTAATCAGGATTCTTCATAGAAGAAATAAAATGTTGAAATGTTTAAGTAGCAGATTTAACTGCTGGCCTATAATGATAACCTGTTATAAATATCAAAAGCCTAGTCCTTTCCAATTACTGTTCTGTGCTCAGGATTTCATTTTTTTAGCAGGTGTTTATTGCATGCCATGACACGCCTAGCACTGGGGGTTCATTAGAAGCACCTTCAGGACATCTGGCCTACTCAAGAAGTGAAATCTATTACCAACTTTTTATTGAATGATTTGAAACAAAACATTTCCAGAAGTGAAATCTACACAATGATATTTGCAGGTTAATACATTGGTTGGAATTCTTGGTTACTGTAGATTTATTTGGAGGCAACCCTTTTAAGTTGGAGAATAAAGTAATTCACCATAATGCTCTATTGTAAAGGGCAGAAATTAGTACTCTTTGAAGAACTTAAGTCAGTCTTTATAGAGACCATAAAGGAATCTTGACGTTTAATGACTTAAAGGTCCTCAGTAAACCACTGAATTAGAATATGAGTTAAAATTATTTTTCGTTTTATGTAAGGCAGCATCAAAATAAATAATTAAAACTGAAATTTTCTGGGGAAAAAAAGTAATCCTAATTGCAGTTTCCGATACAATTTTACTGTATGCTTCTTCAATATTTATCAAGCTCTAAGGATCAAACCCTACTATAGTTTGCAGTTTTGATTTGCATTTAATTTTTTTTAAAGATTTTATTTATTTATTTATTTATTTATTTGAGAGAGAGAATGAGAGACAGCACAAGAGGGAAGAGGGTCAGAGGGAGAAGCAGACCCCCCGCTGAGCAGGGAGCCCGATGCGGGACTCGATCCCGGGACTCCAGGATCATGACCTGAGCCGAAGGCAGTTGCTTAACCAACTGAGCCACCCAGGCGCCCTGCATTTAATTATTTTAAACCATTTTTGGGTTAGCTAAATGCATGCATTTCCCTTGCCTCTCATTAAAAAATAGAAAGTTAAGCATTTTCCATTTTGCAAATGACATAATTTTAATGTCACAAACAAGGTTATGCCCTAGTAGACAACTAACCCCACAGAAAATAAAAATCACAGCTCTACTCTTACAGAAGCAGAGTCATCATTTTCACATACTTCTTTCATTATCTAGCAGTATGGCTCACAACATCATATATCAAGTCCAATACCTTGTTTCCAAGGTATTCATCTACAACCAGTTTATCTTGGAGGGTATTGCTGCAAATTGGATGATTTACTGGATTTATTTTTGCTGCTTGTTTGTGACTGAGTGGGCATTTGATTACACTGTTTGCTTTTGTGACTGTGCTCATAGGGAGAGAGCTTGGAAGCCTCTGTAGCCTTTTCTTTTATGTTAATATTAACCCAAAATTGCTTTTCTTGACCAGTAAAAAAATTTTTGCATGCTTTAGCAATTTGTAAAAGCAGTGTATGAGAACATACAGCATTTATCTTTTTATCTGGAGAAGATAAAAAATAATCATTTTAACCTGCTTTTAAAATATGACATTTTAAGAGCTATAAGAGTAACATATTCTTCTCTGAGACATTGTATCCTCACTTCTAAGACTGAAACTTATTTGCATTTAGGAGTCCTGGTTCTGTGTCTGTCAGTTTTTATAGATTTAAACTCTGCTTGTTTCCTTCTGTCAGAATGTTCCAACTTTTTTTTCCTAACCTGAACATGTAAGCTTTTGAAAACACAAGAGCAGACATGCAAAAAGAGATCTTACTTAGAAGTTGATTTTTTTAAAAAGTTAATGAAGACATATAAGGAAATAGTGTTAACACAGGACTTGAGAGATTCGCGTTCCAGATTCAACAATGTCAGTTATTTATGCTCCTTTATAACCTATATTTTCTGAAGTTCATCAGATTTCAGAGAAATTCTTTCTTTAGAACCCAGGGCAATTATGAGAGCACATTAGAAATTTTAAAGCCTTCGAATATACTCGCGAAGAAAAAGGAAATTCAGAGATAGCTACCAAGGCTTATTTTCCATGTAGGAAGAGTGATATTATTGTTTGTACATAGCTTACCAAAACTAATTTTATATTGAATATAGACCACAGTCCGTACTTGCTCCAACATTCTGGGCCCATTCAGCGTTGTTTGGGCATTATGGGAAAGGACGAGAGGGATTTCAATAGTTTATAAAATGTAAAGCGAATTTGGTTCTTCTTGGTGGTGTCAGGGTCAGCACAGAGGTTGGTTGCTCTTTCGTTCAAGGTAAATGAATCCGAGCGGGTGGAAGGAGGGCAGGCTCTCGACTGCTGATGCCGGGGGCAGGGGCACATTTGCCTTTCACTGACGCCTAAGGGCTTGCGCCGCACCTTCCAGCCATAGTGCCAGCCGAACGAACCCGTTCCCGACCTAAGAATCAGCTTCTGGGGGGACCTCGGACGCTCGAGGTTGTTTTTCGCTGGGCCGCTTCAGACCGCCCATCACCGCCCCTCACCGTCCGCCCCACCGCGTCAAGGGGGCGGGACTCCGTGGCGTCGCGGGCCGGCATTGGCGCATGCGGCCGCCGTGCGGGCGGGGTGACGGCGGGGGCGGGGCCGCGCGGCTTGTTTGTCCGCGCCGCACCATCGCCGCGGTCCGCGCTGACTGAGGCGCTGCAGCCTGGAACCTGGCCGTCGGTTCAGCGCTCGCCTTCTCGGCACCGCCGCGGTTCTTCTGCACGCCCGCAGCGGTCCCCGCGCCGACATGCGCCTGGCCACCACAGCGAACGAGGCGTACACGGCCTCGCTGGCCGTCCCGGAGCTGTTGGGCTGCAAGCAGTGCGGCGGGGGCCGCGGCCAGGACGAGGTACCCGGGCGAGGGGCCGGGCGGGCGGGTACCGGGCAGAGCTGCCTGGGCTGCGCTGAGGTCGCGACGCCTCCCCGCCTTCGTACCTAACAGCTGCGGAGAACGCTCCTCGGGGAGGGTGCTCCTGGAGCAACCGCCCGGCCGGCCGCCCTGCCCGGCGGGGGCGTCTCGGGCTGGCCCGCGCCCCACAGGTGAAGGGGCGGCCTATGGTGGGTGGAGAGACGATTTCCATCGTGAGCCGGCCCTGGACAGAAATTGCTGAGGCTGGCAGAGACAGCTGCCTTGGTCATTTAAATGGAAGTCTCCAAAACGTAAATAACGTTGTCTTCTGTACAAGTCTCCACAAGTCAGAACCGAACAAAGCTCTAGTCTGACGGTAGAACAGCCTGTGGATTTTTTTTCCCTTCAGCGTCTTGTCAAAACAGATTATCAGTGACCCCCCGCTCCCTTTGCCTCCTACTTAAAAAAAGAAAAAAATACATTTGAGTCAGTTAAAAGATAATGTTGCCTGGAATACGTATGTTCTGCCAGCTCTATGACGTTAGGCAGTGTTCACCCTTGTTTATGAACCATCCCTTTTGTGTCTGAAATGGCCTTCAGAAAGCTGTTTAATCGTAACATTTTGTATTTTTCCTAAGTGGTAAATAGGGCCCCATCTGAAAGTTACTAATAAACCTAACTAAAATTTGAACCTTTAAAAAAGACTCTTAATTCAAAAGCTGACAAGGAGAAAGTAGAGAAATAGTAATTAAAATTTGAATTGAAATCAGAATGCTGTGTTGCCTTATTTCAAGAAATCTAAATAGGAAGTAATTTCTCTGCAGCATTGCCCACTTAAATGACTCAGTTTTAGTATTTATATTTTTTGTAGATGGAGTCTACATTGTGAATGTACTACATATATTCATATAACTTTAAATGAAGACACCTTCCTGTGAGGGTTGTAGAACAAACTTTTCTAGCTTTTAACATTCATAGATACATAATACGCTCCTACTTGTTTACAGATAATACAACAACCAAAAAAAATTGTTATAACTGTTCTTTGGAAACTTTATCAGAGAGAGAAAACTGTGTGAAAGTGTTGAAATAGCATTTACGGTTTCTGTTTGCAGGCCATAACAGATCTTTTCTCATTTTGAGTAGAAGCGATCCCCAGTCATCGTGCTTGAATAGATCTGTTATTTCTGGTGGCATTTGTGTGCAGAATCCTCGTTCTGTCCCAGATCTAGAATCTCTAAATATAGCCATGTAAACTGGAAGATAAAGAGATACATTTTAGCTTGCACAGTGCTAATGGGATTGTGTTTAGGAAGCTAGGAAGCGGCTGTAGAGTTGTATTTTATTTTTAACACATCCAGCATGTGAGAAAATAAGTTAGGAAGTAGTGCTTTATAGGAAAACTTCACTTTACAAAAGAATAACATGACTCTTTCAAATAGCAAGCTTCCATAGTGCTTTAAAATGAAACACTTTTCAGGGATGGAACTCCTGACTAAAGTATAGAATACACATATGGCTAAGTCAGCCTTACAAATCTAGTAATTTGAAGTCCGTGGGTTATTTTTTAGAATGTATTTCACAGAAGACTGGATACTGGAAAATGAGGTACCTGAACTTTCAATATTTCTAAGTTCCCAAGTAGAGTTAATGACAATTTTAAAAGAAGCACCAGTACATTTTTTATAGCAGGATTTTTTTTTTTTTTTTTTACAACACTTCTGCATCTCTTCATTTCTATTTAAAATTTTTGAATGTCAGAAGGCTAGGACCCATCTATAAGCAGTGATTCTCCTGAAGAAGGGTGAGTGGAGTGGCAGCTCTCACATGTCACACAATTTATTGTTGCCTGGTTGAAGTGTGTTTCAGAAAGCACATACTGCTTTTGTAATTTTTAAAATCAAAATATCAGTACTGTGGTCATTGGTATAAAACATCTAGACAGTTTTTTAGAAGTACCCCAAGTGCAGTGAGAAAAATCATTCAAATGATCTAATTATATTTATTTTTCAACTAGTTTTGCAAGTGGGTAGACACCAAAAGCCAAGAAATGCTTTTATTTTGCATTTGTGGCAAATCATTCATTCTTTCACTTAAGGATATTGCTATAGATTCATAAATGTATCTGTAATACATTTGGAAATTAGAACAGTACTTCTAGTGTACAAACACTGATTCATACAGTGATAAAATACATATATAGTCTTTCTGTGATACTGTCAACATTTGCTAAGAATTTTCATATACTGAAAATGAGTGTGTTAATATTATACACTAATGAAGAAATAGATCTTATTTCAGAGATTTGCAACAGTGTTGTCATGGCAGAGGCTGTTGCTCTCTCTCTGAAAATGCTGATTAGGAGGATTGTTGAGAGGAGAGAACTGTTAGTTCCCATGTTAGTTTTTCCAGCCACACCTTCACTGAGAGCCTGTGAGGTTTGTGCTGTGATTAGCATCTACATCTACTTTTTAAACAAGGCCTTTTGCTGTTGGCAGTTCTGCCTCTTAGAATCTGGATTGGCCAAAATTTGTTCAAAGTCTGCAATTCATTTTCTTTAACAGCTACAGATAAGGCATAATTGAAGTAACCTTTAGGAAGTTATGAAATGCAGTTCATTTGGCTTATGATCACCCTGTTAAAGACCAGCAGTGCCTTTTTCAAATCAGTACCTGCTAGAAAATAGGGTAGTTAGTAATTTTATCATGTTGACTAGGAAAAGAAGTGTTTCAAAAATGAATTTTCCAGAAAATTGAAACTTTTAACCTTTTAGAAACCAAGAATATTATTGTATGACAACAATGTTATCCAAAAGGACCTTTAAGGTATCAAAAACTTTTAAAGAGGCTCCAAAAAGTAGAAATTAAAGACACCAACTCTGGAACCAGATTTCTTAGATTCAGCATCTACCTCCACCACTCACTAATACTAACTGAGCTAGGGACTTGATTTCAAATTGTGTACATATATTTATAAAACATTATATGTAATTATTATTTTATATTTATAACATATAAATATATATCATTTGATATATATATAAAAATATAAATAATTTGTAAAATGATCTCCTTCCTGCCTGAATCTGGACTAGGATAAATTGGAATGGAGTCTTAGAGTTCATCATGTCATTTTCTTGTATCCCTCTCATGTATCTAGTCTATTAAGAAGGAGAACAAAGGACATCTTTTTGAGTCTAGCCTTCAAATATAGGATAATAAATTCATGTGAGTCTAGAACAGCACTGTTTCCCATTATATCAGTTTTGATCAACTCTTTTTGGGAAAGACTTGATTTTTTTTTAAGTATATGGCTGTCTCCCTTCTCCCCTTGCCCCAGTCTTTTCTTTCACTTCCTCTCCTTTTCCTTCCTACCATTTCCCTTTCTGCTTTTACATGACACAAACCTCTCACAACCTCTTCAGCCTGGTAAGAAGTTGACCCTGGTAGTCTAAGTGTGAGCTGGGTAAAATTCTATTTTACCTGGAACTACCCTTAAGTAAAATAATGAAATTGAAATCTCAAATGTCAGAGACTTTTTCCATTCTTTTCCTTTCTTCAGTTTTTCTACTTTCTGTCTCCAGCTTTCTTGCCAGACTGGTACCTCATCAAAGAATTAATGGGACCTTAGCACTAAGAGGTTATTAGCATAATGGGTCTATAATCCATTCCAAAGAATGTTTGCTTTTGACTAACATCCTGCTTTGAAACACATAGTTTTTCATTCTAAAAGAATATATTTCTAAAGGAACCAGGAAGGAAGGTTTTGCCCATTGAAGGCAAGGAATAGGCAGACAGTAATACCAACATAACCACTAAATTTGACTGTAGGGGTGGACTTTCACAGACTTGAGAATTATATAGGACCATTGGGAAAGACCGTTGCTATACCTATAGGAAAATACTCCATTTCTGAAACTTTGATAGCCAGTTTCATGGAATTCTAAAGCTCTTCTTTTATGATAGTTCAATATATTTTTGGTATAGAAACAAAACCAAATAATATAATTCAGCCTCTTTGTCTTAAGGCCCATGTGCCATCAGTCTTATTATTAAAAATATGTATATGCCACCCACATGTTGCTGTAGTTGTAAAATAAAGTCCTAGAAATGGACTTGCTAATTTTTTTCTCTCCTTACAGATAGTAACATAATACATACATATTATGCACTTTGCTCCCCCCCCCCACAGGCACACACACACACACACACACACAATGGGTATCTTTTAGATTCTTTTAAAGCCAACTCATGTAGAATTGCTTCATTCTTTGTAAGGACTACATGCTATTCTAGTCTATGGTCATAGTACATTGAAACAGTCCTGTTGAGTACTTAGGTTGTTTTATATCTTGTACTATTAGAAACAATGTTGCAGTTATTGTCTTTTTACATACATTTCTGTGAGTACAAGTTAACATTTAAGATGAAATTGTTGACTCCAAGGATTTCTGACTTTTTAATTTCAGTCATTATTTCAAATGTCCCTATTCTATAGGTTGTAGTAGTTTATACTTATGTATTTCTTGATCTTATTTCCTCACATTTCAGAACACTTCCATCAGAAATGTGTAAGTAATGAATGACTGTTTATCCACCTCCTCTTTAGCACAGCCTGTTATTAAACTTTTGATCTTAAGCAATCTTTTAGGTGAAAATAGTATCTCAGTGTAGTTAACTTGAAGTTTTATTAAGAGGTTGATCATTTTTCAGCCATTTGTATTTCCTTTTCTTTGAACTGACCTTGTCCTTTGTTCATTTTTCTATCAGGTTATTGGGGGTTTTCTTTCTGATTTGTTTTTTTTCTGGTTTTCTTCATGTATTCAAGAAGTTTAGCCCTTTTGATATAGGAGTTGCAGATATATTTTGCAGTTTTCTGTTTGCTTTTGACTTTTTATATGTTTATTTGTCCCATGTGAAAGTCTTTTATGTCATCAAACTTAACAGTCTTCTATTTTATAACGTCTGGGTTTTATGGCATTCTTAGGCCTAACTTCATTCCATGAATGTTTTCTTCTAACACTAATGTTTTCTTGTTTTTGTTTTTACACTTACCTCTGATTTGTTGTGGAGTCAAGTATGATTTATGGTTGCAACTTCACTTTTTTCTGAGTGCCTATCTAGTTGTATCAAGATTATTTATTGAATAATCCATTTCTCCTCCATTTGAAATGCTACCTTTTTATATACTAAGGCCTCAAGAATAGTAGTGTCTCTTAGGTATAAAATGAATAATAAACCCTTGAAATGGGTGTTTTCCTAAAATGCACTTTATTTAAGATAGTGAAGAAATGAGAAGGAATTAATATTGATTTTAACCTTAATATTTTGCCCAATATATTTTGTTTGACATCTATGTAATTGGATCAGAAATTCAGCAGTTAGAAAGGCTAATAGAGTCATTGTTTTATATAAATGGCTGCATTTGTGCCAAGATGATGTATTGAATAGCAGGAATGTGGGGTTTTTTTCTTGCATTTTTTTATAGGCTATTAAAATCAAGACATGCACGTGGCTAGACCAGTGAATTGAGTGCCTCTTCTAATGAAGGGTAGAGTTAGAGCATTGCTATGTTCAGTCTAAGTGTGGAATAACCAGAGTAAGACATCACTGGCTTCCAATACATGTCTATTTGAACTATATTTCATAAATTTAGTTGGCAAGTATAGCCTACTTTGAATCCAAGTCTTAAGTTCTCCCAATAAAGATTTTCTTCAGTTTTGTCCTGCCTGCTTAATTTTTAAAAATCCATTCTGCTCAAAAGGTTTTCATTCACTTGGATCAGATTTTTTGAATTTTTGCCACATATCCATCTCTGTCTGCCCCGCCCCCCTTTTTTCTTCTTTGAAAGGAACATCCTGAAGGACTTTTGGAAGCAGTAGAAGGTAGAAATAATATTTGTATGTAATTATATAAGGAAGGGTTGATATTTAGATGTGTAAACTCAAGAAATTTTTGGGTTTTTTTTAAAGAAATTGATAAGACATGAACCTTAAAGAAAAAAGTTGTATTATTTTAGTTTTGTTTCTGTAGCACTCTGTATTGGGGGAAAAGATGGGCCCTAATGCTTGATTATCAGTTTTTGTTAACCACACTATATGGTCACATAAAATATAGGATTTTAGTAGATTCCAAGTACAGGATTCTAGATTCGCTATGTCAAAGGGCAGAAAACCTTTATTTCTTAAATAGTTGAGCTTCTCAAAAATATAAGCAAAGTTGATAACATTATAGTATATAAAAAATTTTTTGCAAACTCACAAAATTCGTTTCTCTAAGAATGTTTTACTCTGCCACAGAGAAAACATGCCCTGCAGTACTTTCTCTTGTGGATTTAAGTAACTACTTTCTATTTTTCATAGTATTTCTTCTCTTATTGTGAAGTGTTATTATAGATGTAATAATAATTACACTCCTTTCAGTTTAAGACATATAGGTAGAAATTAGGGCTTTTTCATTTCCTGAGAAGATACACAGGGATTGATGTTTTGGTTGGTTGAGTTTTGGATGTACAAACACATTGGTCTTATTTTGTATCACTGACAATCCACAGGGTTGGTTGCTATGTGCTGAACTTTCTGTTCTAGACTTTCTGCCAAGTACTTTATGTAAAACTCTGGTTTTAGTCAAGCAGGTTTTTTTGTTTTTAGTCATACTATAAGCGCTTGTCAGTTATGTGATACAAACAGAAGAGTTGGTATGTATATATGGCAATGAAAACAAACCACCAAAACAGGCCTGTCTGTTCAACTGGTTGTTTTTCCCTCCCATTCCTGTAGCCGCAGTTCATGTTGTTTACTGCTGGAGGCCTAAGATGGTGTAATTTTCTTTTCTAGGAACTTGGAATTAGAATTCCTCGACCACTAGGACACGGACCAAGCAGATTCATCCCAGAAAAGGAGGTATGTTGTTTGTGAAAGTACATAGTGAACCGTATGCTTTTAAGGAAAAGCTTTCATGACCCACATCTTGGCATCTGAACAACTGTTGAACAACAACATGTTTTACGCAGAGTTGATCACAGTTAATCATCATGCTTTGGCAGTGAATCTGTGGGATTAGAAAGCTGTTATAGTCATGTTGATTTCTAGTATTTCATGATGTTTTTCTAACACCCATATTTAATCAAGGAATGGTAAGACTTGTTTTTGACCAGTGATACTTCATCTCCTTATATTTAGATGTTTAGGTGTATGCCCATAAGCTGAGTTACTTGGTCTTGACCATCTCCACAGACTGGTATCAATGCAAGATTGGAGCTTTAATTCTAAATATGTAAAAGCTCCTATGCTTTGTTTTCAAAGATTGTTTGATATTAATTTTGGTTCTCCTTAAATGAGTGAGAGTAGGTGTTACAAGGAAAGGGGAAGGGCTTTAGTGTCTGTTTGCAAGCTCTGCAAATTTGATAATCTAAATCTGCTGCTTTTTCTGGATTCTGGCCAAGTCTGCAAGCAGC
The DNA here is from genome assembly GCF_029215605.1 of Mirounga angustirostris. Taxonomy (NCBI): domain Eukaryota; kingdom Metazoa; phylum Chordata; class Mammalia; order Carnivora; family Phocidae; genus Mirounga; species Mirounga angustirostris. Next base: position 94,184,742 of record NW_026991716.1, on the reverse strand, counting down.
CTATCTAGATGGCCTTTAATGTTCAACCTTTGTTGTTTATCTCCTTCTACATAATATGTGACTGTTTGTTCTTCTATCTTGCTACCCATTGAGTTAAATTTTCAGAGTTATAACACCTCTCTCAAGTCAAATTTAACCTGCTTCTAGAGGACACTTAAGGAAAATAGGTATGCACTGCTTTCTAACACCAGTTTACAATTTATGTAACCATGGTTTTCCTCTCTTTTATACAGATTCTCCAAGTGGGGAGTGAAGACGCACAGATGCATACTTTATTTGCAGATTCTTTTGCTGCTTTGGGTCGTTTGGATAACATTACATTAGTGATGGTTTTTCACCCACAATATCTAGAAAGTTTCCTAAAAACTCAACACTATCTACTGCAAATGGATGGGCCATTACCCCTACATTATCGGCACTACATTGGAATAATGGTTTGTAAACATTAAGTGAAAAATTCTTTCTGCCTCCTTTATTAATCTTTTTAAGAAATGGTTAATGCTTTAAACACAGGGATAAATGCTTATATTCTGACTTCTGATTGGATTCCTGTTAGGTAGTATGTGATTTTCTTCCTTCTAAGTAAGTATACTCTCAAGTATAACAGTAAAAAGTATGTTTTATATATTCTTAAGAACCATTTTCCATTAAATGAGAATAAAGAACACAAGATTTATTCCACTATTTTAAGTAGTTCACATTGACATAAGTGGTGCTACTCCTGTTCAACTTGTAAATTATACTCTGTTATTTTATGGTTGGCACCTTAATTGAAGTTTGTTAATCTGAGGATCTGAAAGTTGTTATATAAATACAATTTCTAAGACAAATACTTCTATCAGATATTTTGTTTGTTCTTGGGATATTTCAGAGGTGCTTTCTATGGTATATGTGATTTTTTTTTTAACGTCATACAAAACTGCATTTCTGTAGTTTATGGAAAAGTTGCAAACATACTAATCAAAAACTTGCTGTTTTGCACATTATAAAGGAAGATTTTAATATTTATAGTTAGAGTGATCTTTTTGTTTTCAGGCTGCAGCAAGACATCAGTGTTCCTACTTAGTGAACCTCCATGTAAATGATTTCCTTCATGTTGGTGGGGACCCCAAGTGGCTTAATGGTTTAGAGAATGCTCCTCAAAAACTACAAAATTTAGGAGAACTTAACAAAGTGTTAGCCCATAGACCTTGGCTTATTACCAAAGAACATATTGAGGTAAGTAGAAGTAATGTATCTAGGTGTCACTTAGAGATTTTTTTTAAATAGACTTTATTTTTTAGAGCAATTTTAGGTTTACAGAAAAATGGCACGAAAAGTACAGAGTTCCCATATTCTACCCCCTTCAACCTCCCCCCCCATCTTTCCTCTTAACATCTAGCATTAGTATGGTATATTTGCTGTAATCAGAGAATCAATATTGATATATTACTTTTAACTAAAGTCTGTTGTTTACATTAGGGTCTACTCTTTGTGTTGTACAGTTCTATAGGTTTTGACAAAAGCATGTCATCCACCATTATACTATCATATAAAATAGGTTCACTGCTCTTAAGAATCCTCTGTGCTCCACTTACTCATCTCTCTCCCCTGAACCCCTAAACCCCTGCAACTACTGATCATTTTACTCGATAGTTTTGCCTTTTCCAGAACGTTACATAGTTGAAATCATACAATATATAGCCTTTTCAGATTAGCTTCTTTTACTTATCAGTATGCATTTAAGATTCCTCTGTGCATTTTCTGGGCTTGATGGCTCATTTCTTTATTACTGAATAATACAGTGTATGGAGGTACCACAGTTTGTTTGAAAGCCATCTTGGTTACTTACGGTTTTGACCAATTATGAATATAGCTGCTATAAACATTCACATACAGGTTTTTGTGGGTTTTTTTGTGGACCTAAGTTTTCAACTCGGGTAAATAACTAGGAATTAGATTGCATGGTAAACCTTTGTTTAGCTTTATAAGAAACTGAAACAGCCTTCTAAAGTGGCTGTACCAGTCTCCATTCCCACCAGCATTGGATGAGCATTCCTATTTCTCCACATCCTTACCAGCATTTTGATGTATCAGTGTTTTGGATTTTAGCCAATCTGATAGGTGTGAAATGGCATCTTTTCTATCTTTTTCAAATGCCATTTAAACTAGTTCCTTCTGGTTCTGTCTATTAATAGAATAAAGGTAGATTGACATTCTCTAAAAGTAACTACCATGCAGTAAAAAAAAAAAAAATTAAAAAAAAAATTTCTAAGATTTTATTTATTTGCGAGAGAGAGAATGAGAGACAGAGAGCATGAGAGGGAGGAGGGTCAGAGGGAGAAGCAGACTCCCTGCTGAGCAGGGAGCCTGATGTGGGACTCGATCCCAGGACTCCAGGATCATGACCTGAGCCAAAGGCAGTCGCTTAACCAACTGAGCCATCCAGGCGCCCAATGCAGTAGAAATTCTTAAAAATACAACATATGTTTGGGCTTATCTTTCTATTTCATAGAACACTTTAGATATTATATAATTGGAGCATCTTATTAAGATTTGAATATGATTAATGTAGTGTCTATTGTATCATCTGGTAATGTAAAATTATACAAGATTATAAAACAGGTAATGAAGCAGAAGGGATATAGATTTGTAAGGCTTTGAAAAATCGTAGCCTTTACCTTGAGCATAATTTTTTAAATATAATTTGATGATTTAGGAATATTCAGAGTCAAGTTGTTCAAACTCCTGTCTTTAAAATTCCTTGAGAAAGCTTGATAATAGAGAAAAACACGGGCATATTTTATACAGTAGCTTTCACTTGAAATACATTTGCATTGAGACTTTGAACTAACAACAGTTAATGCATTCATAATCCAGCATCTGACATATGGCAGCTGCTTTTAAGCAAAATGCATTGTATTACATTTTTAAATCAGGATTTCAGAAAATCAAAATAATAACGAAAGTGTCATTATCAGGTTATGTTAAGCTCTATTTGTAAATACATAATTCATAAAAAATTATTTTAGCAAATTCTGGGTTCTACATGTCTCAAATTATAATTTTACTCGTTTTATATAGTGACTAATCCTGTTTTAAATAGACTAAATACCAAGATGAACTATTCACTTTTACCAACACCATAACCCAGTATATAAATATGTTCTCATTTTTTTTTTAAGGGACTTTTAAAAGCTGAAGAACACAGCTGGTCCCTTGCAGAACTGGTACATGCAGTAGTTCTCCTCACACACTATCATTCTCTTGCCTCATTCACATTTGGCTGTGGAATCAGTCCAGAAATTCATTGTGATGGTGGCCACACATTCAGACCTCCTTCGGTTAGTAACTACTGCATCTGTGACATTACAAATGGCAATCACAGTGTGGATGAGATGCAGGTCAACTCAGCAGGAAATGTTTCGGTAAGTATTATCTGTTACAGGATCATCGTAAGACTAATCACAGTAATTGCTGTTTTATTATTTTTTCATGTGACTCCTTAGAAAACCCACCCTGTGAAGTCCGTAGAGATATTAGGCCCCTCTATCTGTTCACTCAGCAGGTTCCTCTAAATGCCCAGCACTAGAGTTTAGTGCTAAGGGATATATAATATTTTAAGACCCTCAAGTAATTTTAGGATCAGGAACTGTCAGCATGTGCCCCATCAGAGCCAGCTAGTGTTGGAAGGGTGCTGCATCGAGTTGAGGGGAGGCTGAGACCATGCAGCTTGGTGGTCCGAGACTCCCTGATGCTGATCACATTCTTTTCCTTCCTTTTGCATAAAAGAAACAGGCTAGTTTCTTAATTATCTTCCAGAAGATTTAATCAGCCTTTACCTGGAAATTTCTCCTTTTAAAATTCTTTTTCATGTTTAACTTGGCACAAATATATATAAAAGTGAATGTAAATTTATTAAAATGTTTTCACTTCTATCCCTTCTCTGGCTTTTATATTTTCTCAATTTTGTTATTCCTTTGAAACAGACTAGAAGTTGAATTTTCTATAAGCAGGTTTTAATTTCCTGAATACAATGAGTCAAAATTCCCTTTGCATTCTTTTGCTATAGTGAAAATTTAGTTATGTTTCCAAAGAGAAATCACAGCAACAGCATCACAGTCTTCTGAATACTTTGCATAGATTTTTCTCAGTTATATTATTCCTTTGAAACAGATTTAAACAGTTTGAATTACCTTTAATGTATATATTTGACTGTGGACAAGTTACCTAAACTCCCTGGGCCTCTGTTCTTTCATGTGTAAATAAAGGTCAAACACAAGTTTGAGGTTTAAATGAAATGTCTCTAAAGAAGTAAAAGGCCTAATCCAGCTGGCATTGATCAGGTGCTAAGTAAGAAGTAGCATTTACATATTGTGAGATTAGCACATGAAGGGAAATATTTTTTTTCCCCAGAGTTGATCACTGCCATGCTGACAAGGGTCAAGACCATCAGTTTCACCCTCTGTTGAGCTACCTTGATTAATGTTATAGGCCCTTCTTTGGCCACTGATTATTTATTAAAATATACGGGTTATGAGATGGCCTAAGGGAGAGTATATGTCAGTTGCTAGGATGCTTGGAGTTGGATTGTTGTCCTTCCCCACCTTTGATTTAGTACAAAGCTAAAGAAAATAATGGGGCGGGGGGAGTCTTACAGGGCCTTAGGAGGGGCCAGAACTTGCCTTAAATCTTCCTCAACCAATAAGTATTTTGTCTATTAGTGCTTGAGAGAATTTGAATGTAGGATGGGTTTAACTGCACAAAAGGAAAAGATATTTACCACTTTATATGTATATAGTATATATACATATAAAGTGAAGAGGCCACCTCTTAATGCTAAAATGGTATGGCGTATATGAATAAGCCTTGTTTCATTATAGAAATTCCCAAATTTGTACTTTGTGTGTATGTGTGTGTGCAGAAAGGCAGGAATGCTTTCCTGGACAGCAGATGAATGAGCAGTAGCTTTAGTTTGTATGTAGGTACAGTTGGCACTATGTATGTATGTACTCTGGACTACTTAGAAGTAGGTTTTTTAATATAACAAGTAAACTTGAGTTGTAATGTATTTTGGGGAATCAGTTCACTACAAATTGTGACTGTAAACATTGTACTGTAAATGTTTTATAGTTTTCCCCCAATAAAATTTTTGGGGAAAAGGGTAAAAAGAAAGAAAAAAAATAGCATGAGGCTAAAGAAAAAGTACTTGACTATTTCTGGGTATTCCTCTATTACATGAGATAATAGCAAAATAATAGAAATTTTAAATTTCTCTAGTAAAGTCCTCATTCTCAGATGTTGAGTTGGCTGTTTTAAAAGGTTTACACCCCACACTGATGGCACTTGTCAGTGAGTTGATAAAGTTTATTCTTCAGGTATATATCCGATATCTGACTCAGTTACAGATACTAAAAAACCAAAAAATTTCCTCATACAATATTAACATTTTAATATTAAAATGAAATGCCATTTTTTTTTTTTACACTAGCAACTTTAACAGATTATTCAAGGAGCAAAAGAAATACACTTTGTCTCCTTTTCCTCTTAATTCACTATAAATCTATCAAGAATTGTCCTTCCTAAGAATACTTAAAATTTGGCTATTTTAGAAGGAAGTAGATAAAATAGTATAATGAAGAATAATGTGAGTTGACAGAAACCTTGATTGGTTGTTTTTTTGCTTTGGTTTGGTTTTGTAAACCTTGGGTCATTCTTTTAAGCAACATAATCCTTTTCAGACCTTTTTTATTTGGCTGCCAACTCTGTCTCAGGAGTAATAAAGGAGATGTATGTATCAGAAGAATCTTCAATACATCATAGAAACACTTTCCATCACGAAATTGTGAGAGAAAGTGCTTACTATAGGACATTTTCATGTAACTGTTAGGATCATATGAAAATATAAAGCACTAGTAGTATAGACTGTTTATTTGTCTCTTAATATAGAATTATCCTGACAAGCTTTCTGCAGCAAATATTTCGCAGATATCTGCTATGTGCCAGGTACTATGCTAGGCTCTGACTATGTACTAGTAAATTAAACAGACAGGTCCCCTGCCCTTATGAAGGTTTGGTCGGAGGGAGGCAGACATTAAACCAGTATCGTGCAATAACAATACAAATTGTATTTGGTGCTCTGAAGGAAAAAGAGTGCTATGTGAGAATAGGGTGACAAGGTTCAGGATGGGGGGATAGGACAGGAAAAACATATAAGCTGACTGACACCTGAAAGACCAGTGGGTGTAAGCCAAGAAAAGAGTGTAAGAGTAGGGGAAAGAACATTCCTAGTAAAAGATATTTATAATGGGGAAAACTTTGGTTTTGTATTTGAACACTGGGATTTGAAATTGGAAGATCTTACTGTTTTATAAGATAAATTCCACAGATTTGATCCCACTTTCATAGTAAGGATACAGCAGTGTATAGATGTATATATTTTTAGGCTAGTTCAAGCCCACTTGGCCAGTCCTCATGTGTCAGACCTGTCACTACAGATGTCACTGCTATAGTCATCCCAGCAAGTGACAGCTGCCGGACCCATTTGCAGAGGTCAGGTGGAGAATTCCAGCCCTGTAAGGATAGGTTTCATTCTTAATTGGTAAATTAGAGCTGATTACTATAATTTGAAAATGATAGACGCATGTTGACAATACGCTCAATGTGCATAGTTGATGGAAAACCACTTATACTTTGTATCTAACTGAGGAGTTCTGTTTATATTAACTAGTTTTAAATTTTAATTCTTGAAACAGCATTAACAGTAAGACATTACTAATTTTATAAGGTAAAAATGATGTGTTCTTAAAATCATTTTTATTTTAAAATCTGCATATTTATATATGTAACAGGTCAAAATAATTCCATTTTTTAAATTATTCATGTACTTTAAAATCATAACATCTATTTTTCCTATATTCTGTTAAGTCTGTTTCACAAGAACTTGTATTTTAATAAGAATTTTAAAATTTCATTTTTTCTGACATATGTAACATTAATTGTATTTTCTCTTTAGGTAAGTGATTCCTTCTTTGAGGTCGAAGCCCTCATGGAAAAGATGAGGCAGTTACAGGAATGTCGAGATGAAGAAGAGGCAAGTCAGGAAGAGATGGCTTCACGTTTTGAAATAGAAAAAAGAGAGAGCATGTTTGTCTTCTCTTCAGGTAAAAACAATCATTACATAGTCATCAAAATTTCTGTTGCTTACAAAAAAAGAGGCCCACTTTATTTAAAGAATTTAGAAGTTTTAAAACATCAATCCAAATGTTTTTCCTTTTAGAGAGGCTATTATTGCATAGATATTCCTACTTACAAATAAAGCAGGCAACCAAGAAAAGGAAGTTACAGTATAAATAGCACTAGCCTAACAGAGGACATTTGAGTTTTAGTACTAAAATTACTGCCAATAAGCTTTGTGAATGTAAGTCACTTAACATATGAATGTTCACTTTTTCCTCTTTAAAATTAGGAAATTGAGTTCATAAAGCCCTAGCGTTGCTTTTCAGCTTTAGAAGTCAATGATTTGTGCAAAGGAGCTATTTATTAGACAAACAACAAAGGTGAATCCTTTCTGTTTGGCCTTTATGTACAGGCTATAGGATTTAATATTTAAACCAGGTAATTTAAAGGAAAAAAAGGTAAAGTATCTCAAAATGTATTTTGATAACAGTGGTATAAAGAGTATATGTGTTAAAAGCACCAAGTTTCCTAATAGCAAAGAAAAAATCAAATTTGTATAAATGAAGGTTGGATGTTATCTTATTTCTCCTTGAGGAAAAGGGGTTTTTTTGTTTCTATTGTCTTCAAACAAACATGAAAATAATCCAGAAAGGCTAAGAGCAGCAGTTCAGGACACACTGTAAAAATGATTCACCATTCCAGAATTGTCGAGGACCTTTGAGGTGTTAGAGAGATCATACTATATATTATAGGACATTATAGTTTTAAGACTTTAGTTGATTACTCAGTGTCAGAGAAAGGGTTATCCTATTTTTACTTGTTGTAGGTAAAATGAATTTTAACTAGCATCCTGTTTTTGAAAAGCTTTCAGTGGCTTTTTTGTTTATTTCAGATGATGAAGAAGTCACACCAGCAAGAGATGTATCTCGTCACTTTGAGGATACTAGTTATGGCTATAAGGATTTCTCTAGACATGGGATGCATGTTCCAACATTTCGAGTTCAGGTAAAATTGCGACTTGCTGTTATACACATGATGGGTTAGAAATACTTCAATCTGACTTAAAATAAGAAAAGTCCCCTGGATTTGAGAATTACAAAATGTTGCAGAAAGAAGTAACTTTTCTATGTCAGGCAGTTCCCTTAAATATATTTATTGTGTTGTTAAAGTTTATAAACCAGTTGATGAGAAATCAAAACACCTTCATCCATAAAACTCAATTACAGTAGTGGGTTAGGTTCCCAGGTAGTGTGCTAAAACTCAAGTTCCTAATATATCTAAACAATGAATAATAGTAGCATGTGTAGCACTGGTTTTTCTCCCCCATTCCTGTTGAGCCCCAGTGTTAAAATGAGGCCCTGATATGCACCAGGCCTGATGCCAAATGAATGTCCCCAGCAACTCAAGCATTATATATATATATATGTGGGTGGAGGGAAAGAGGATGAAAAAAATCAGAAGTGAAAGATAATGCTTTTTTCTCTTTAGAGAGTAAGTTTGTTTTGTTTTTAATTTGGGTGAGTTCTTACAGATAGGATACTGTAATTGTCATGATTAATTTTCTATGCTAATTTCCTTTAAAACAGTACTGAATGTTATTTGAAGCAATGAGAATTTTTGAGGGTTTTAATTTTAAACCTTGAGAGGATTCACATATTCCAAAATTACTTAGTACTTATCTCTTAGAGTGAATAAAATTAGTGATCTAGGGAGTAGAATTATTGTTGGTAGACCCAGTTTCCTTAGCTCCCCAGTCACTAACTTTGAAATACACAGTAAAACTTCCTCAGTTCAATTGTGTATATATTGAGTCCATGGAAACTTAGGGACCTAGTGGTCCTCTAGGATACCAGGCTCCTTTGTTTTTGCTTGGTAGGAGGCACGACGCTAAAAAAGTGCTTTGCAAACATCTCTCAGGACCAACAGTAGCTATATTCCCTGGTTCCACAGTAAAAGGTGAGAATCAATCAATTAGCAAATATTTATTCTGTGTTTAAGCTTTGTAAGACTGCTTCCAATCAAATCTATTAGTAGAAACACTGCAGCCTAAGTATATTTTTTAAATAGTCTATCGTATAAATAGATCGGTAAATATTTTAATTCAGATGAGTTGATACTCCAACTTCCTCAATTGTTGTGAAGGGCTAATGTTAATAACTTACCAGAAATAGGAAAATTTGAGACCTGTAAGATTTTCTTTGCTCAATTGATGAGGATTGTGTTTACAGGGATAAAAATTTGGCACAAGGAAGAGTTATAGAATATTTCTACTTGATAGTGTAATTGTGTCATGAAATATAATAGAATTGAAGAGATTGTGTGGACTGGAAATTTTATGGAGGAAGTTAGGACTTGAGAGATTTAAATGGTCCAAAAGCATGGGCATTGTAAAGCAGAGGAGACTCTAGGCAATAATTGAGCTTAAGTTGAGAGAGTGAGGGAAGGAATCATAACGAAATTGGCTGGCCTGCTGAATGCTTCAAGCAAAGGATTCCTACTTCTGATTCATGGGAAACTAGTTTAAAATTGGTCAGGTTTGTAGATTTGGGGACCAGAGTGATAGCATATCAAAGAGGTGTTCCAGGAAAATTAATATGAGAGCAGCATAATAGTGTAGGGGCTTATTTTGCTTGAGGTAGAAAGAAAGGAAGCAGGAAGATTTAATGTAGGAAAATGAATTAGGAAACTTAGTGCTAAGAGAAAGGAGGTATGAGGAAAAGGAATGAGTGATGGTGGTTCTGAATTAAAATTTTACAAAATTTGAGGACCATTGTAATAGCTGCAGCAATGGAAGAGGAGAAAGGACTCCCAAGATAGGTTGCCTCTGGATGCTGAATGAGGAGAGAGTGAGAGAAAGCTGAAAATGGGTGGCCTGTGTGTAAGAGAGAAGGAATTCCGTTGGTTTTTTAAACTCACTGAGTTACAAAAGCTTGCATGCTTCAGTATAGAATATGAAAACATAGAGTGTACTGCAAGTGAAGCTGGGAACTAGGATGCACTGGAAAGGCAGTGGATTCCAACTGCCAGTAATCTCACCATACGATAGAGCAGTAGACATAGAACTATACTTGGCTACATTTTAATTACTCGCATTTGTTCTATTTTCTGTATTTAGGACTATTGCTGGGAAGACCATGGTTATTCTTTAGTAAATCGCCTTTATCCAGATGTGGGACAGTTGATTGATGAAAAATTTCACATTGCTTACAATCTTACTTATAATACAATGGCAATGCACAAAGATGTCGATACCTCAATGCTTAGACGGGCTATTTGGAACTATATTCACTGCATGTTTGGAATAAGGTTAGTCTGTTTTCTTATATTTTTCCCTGGGCTCAATTATTCAGGTGCTTGGAACACACACGCACACAGAAGCACATATACAAATACTCAAAACCATCCCTTCCCCAATAGCTTATTTTTATACTGCTTATGAATCACTCTGTCCTAGCTGGCAGGAGGGGAGTTAGGGATATTGACAAGAGTTAAAGGACAGATGCCTCCAGGGAAGGGGAGGGCAAACAAGCTGGTCCTAGAGCATAGAGGAAAAGTTTGTCACCAAACATCTTTGATATCATCTCCTTCTTGGAACTTAATACCCTTACACTGTTCTCCTAGCTATTTTCAAGCTCCTTCTGAAGAATACCTACTCCCATGGTACATCATCAAAATGCAAAGCTTTCAGGGGCGCCTGGGTGGCTCAGTTGTTAAGCGTCTGCCTTCAGCTCAGGTCATGATCCCAGGGTCCTGGGATCGAGCCCCGCATCAGGCTCTCCACTCGGCTTCTCCCTCTCCCCCTGCTTGTGTTCCCTCTCTCACTGTGTCTCTGTCAAATAAATAAAATCTTAAAAAAAAAAAAAAAAAAATGCAAAGCTTTCATGTCCTGTTAGGTACTCAGCCATATTATGTTAAATAGGAAATGCAACCAAAATATATATATATATATATATACACACACACACACACACCACCCTCTAACATATACACACAAACTCCACACTATAGGACTTTCTGATTATTTTAGCTGTAAAATCAGGCTTTCTTTTGCTATTCATTTTATCAGTGACCAGACTATTGACTGGGCCTCCAAAAAGTAGTAGAGCCAGCCTTGCAAGAGCTTTTTTCCTTTTCCACTGAATACCAAATAAGAGACTTCAGTCCCTGGCTGTTCTAGAAACCATCACCCACGGGGGCAGAGCAGACACGGGTGCGTAAACCATCTTGGCTTAAAGCAGAACAGCCTATCCTAAGTGTGGGTGCTGTGAGGCCATCTATAGCTCATCCTTCCCTCTGGAATAATCGTCTGCCAATCCCCCACCATTTTTTTCCTCATCTGATCCCAGAAACTCCTGGAAACATGAGGGGAAAAAAGGGATAATTGTAGTTGTTTTCATTTATATAAGTGGATTACCATCTATATATCATTGCAGTAGTTAAACATTGTTTAATTTGTGGAATTCTTAACTTCAGCAACACTCAAACTGTTTCCACAGTTTCCTCAGTGTGCTTGCTTCTTTATGATTATAAATATCTTTATGATTATAAATATATACTGTTGCTTGGGCACTGGAAACTTTTCTGTTCATCTCCCTAACTTCTGTGTTTCTTATCCTTTTATATTCACTCATCCACCCCCAATTAAACATTGTAAAGCAGTTATTTAGGAGGACAGAGCTGCCTACACAGAGAGGGAAGAAGAATTTACTATTAATGTCCATACTTGCATAAGAAAACAGACTATATGTTGAAAATATAATTCTCGTTTTGTCTTTTAACAGATATGATGACTATGACTATGGTGAAATTAACCAGCTATTGGACCGTAGCTTTAAAGTTTATATCAAAACTGTTGTTTGCACTCCTGAAAAAGTTACCAAAAGAATGTATGATAGCTTCTGGAGGCAGTTTAAGCACTCTGAGAAGGTATGTACCTATTGTGGTTTGCTCTTTAACTTAGCAGTGATTCTCATTCTCCTTCGGCTAATCTAGTGGCCCTCAAATCCTTTCCATCACCTCTTCCAATCCAGAGAAGAACATTCCTGCACATCTGTCTCTGGTATTCCTTGGAAGGAACCTCATTATAGTGTTAGAGTGAAAGAATAAAGACAGGGAAGACAGGTGGCTGGCCCCAGCTCAGAAGTGCTGACCTGGCTGTACTGCTTGGGGGAAAGAGGACTGTTTTGCAAGAGCTCTTTTTTAGTTGTTTAAAGATAGAAATGTCTGGTCTTTGAGCCATCTTTTTAAATTATTAAATGATGATTTGTCAGGGAAGTTAGTATTCTAATAAAGCAATGTCTAGATTTTCTGAAATGTAACAAACTTCCAAGAAGAGATGTGATCCGATATTCTATCCAAAAAGAACATAGCTTTCATTTGGAGACAAAGTCAAGGCTTCTAGGTTATTCAGAGCACACAGAAAATGGGGGTTTATTAGATGCACTGAAAAACTGATTGGGAATGTTTTTAACCCTACCTTAAATAATGTTGTGTTTTATATTCAGGTTCATGTTAATCTGCTTCTTATAGAAGCTAGGATGCAAGCAGAACTCCTCTACGCTCTGAGAGCCATTACCCGCTATATGACCTGATGCCTTTCCTCCATTAAAGATAATGGAATGATCAGCAGACATAGTCTACAAGGGGATGGTACTAAGCCCCAGGACCAACGGTAGATAAAAATTCAGAAACCCATTGTGCCATGATTCCTTTAGTTTTTGCTCTGTTACTGTGGAAATACCACTGCTGGCACGAGCAGTGACTGCTTGGCAGCTTCAAGTGTGGAGCTGTGAAGAAGGGCTGCCGTTCACAGTAGTTTGCTTTTTGACAGTACAAGATGCCGTGTAACTGTTTTAATACAGCAAATAGTAACTCTCCAAATCCGGTTGCTTTTATGTTAAATAACAAGAATTGGAGCATGCAAAGAATGGGAGTTGGATAATGACCTAAGCTTTTTATACATAAAGAATTTTAGATCTTGGTGCTGCTATTTCTGCTAGTGGAATGAATAGAGTGGCTGTTCCAGTTAAGCTATTAGTATAAAAGTGAACACTGCTACTATCTGAGCCTACATACCTAATTTGTGTGGTTTCGAATTAAACTTGCATAGGTGTTAATTTTTTGCATCTAAAAAAGCATAGAATTATTACAGCTAGGCAAAGACCATTTCGATGGTAACAGTTCATTTCTTTCATTGGATGAATTAAACTCCAGTGGCATTCTTAAAGATTTTCTTCAAAAAGCAATCTTAAATGAAAGTGTATAAATTATAAGAAAAGCTAGCTATCTTTTGAATTGCTGTTTCCCAAGATTCTGTGACACTGGAGGGCAGCTGTCTTGTGCAGTATTTTGTTTCCAGCACTGAAGTTGTGGGAAATGTTGCTGTAGACTGCCACGCAGTCCCCGGTGCATTCTGCCCCTCTGCTCCTGCTCCCCTCATGGTCCCCACTTTAAAGATTGTGCAGCTCTTTAAATAATAAAGCTGGAAAAATATTTTTAGTCAGGTTGTCAAATTTGATTTACAAAAATGCTTTGAAATGCAAAAATATTTGAAAAAAATGTATTAAGTATACTTTGTATTCTGGAAGCGTGAATTGCTTTTGAAGTCTGTCAGTATTATTGGTATTTTTCAATAAAGAATCATTTTTTCTCCAGTTTTATGTGCTGTCTCTGACTTCACAACCAGTTACCATTCTGAGTTTCTATTTACTTTTATTAGCCAAGTAGATTCATACTTAAATAATGCTGTAATCAGATGAGAGACTATTAAACAGCAAACTCTTAATGTCCTTTTAAAGGTTACAAAGAAGAGTGCACCTTCACGATCTTATCTAAGACTATTTTTTGGTCTCATGCCTTGTCCCTTTTGAACGGAGAGGTTTGAGAGTTCAAATAAGAATTATCAGAAACAAGGGACACGGGGCTGTCTCAGGCCCACATAATAATTGATCTATAGACCTGTTGAACCTTGCCATGTAGGACAGTTCACACAGCTTAATACTGAATGTAAGCTAGTATGAGAATTGTTGGGGGTGCCTGGATGGCTCAGGTGGCTAAGCATCTGACTTTCTCGGAATCCTGGGATCGAGCCCAATATCAGGCTCCCAGCTTGGCAGGGAGTCTGCTTGTCCTCTCCCTCTGCCCCCCCCCCCCAACTCGTGCTAAAATATTTTTTTTTTAAAGAATTAGAATTGTTGTATTCAATTACTTTGGCCGTAATTTTTAGAAAAGGAGGCATGGGTGTTATTCTATTACTGTAAAATAATCTTAACCAAAATTTGGTGCATTTCATTAGTTGGTCACCTCACATTTTGTTTAGATTTCTAAAGTATCTACAGTATGCTGTCCTTTAATTTGGTGAATGTACTAAACTTCTCTCCCACCCCCGTAAAAGAAAAGTTGGTTGAGCATGTGACTCAGTCTTGGAGTTGTAAGTTCGAGCCCCACATTGGGTGTAGAGATTACTTAAAAATAAGATCTTAAAAAGAATTATTAGAAACAAAGACTAATTTGACAACAGAACAAAAAGATACTGTCAAATTTAAATCAAATCATTAAATTGAGCTCTAAATTTAATCAAAGCTGTTGTAATAACTGCTGACATTTGAGCTCGACCTAGTGCCTACAAATTTATAATTATGGATGAGAGTAGGGAGGCACAATTTTAAATAGAAGTGGTTCCTGCCTTCAAAGTTACATATCCTGGTGAGAAGACAAGATATTGTTATCAATATATTTTATATTTAAAGAAACATAAGTCCATTTCTAATTAGCTTACAATTATACATGGTCCTACCCAATGAATTTGCATCATGCCTTTGCCATTTTCTGTCTGCTGCTGAGTTATAGCAATACAGGTGAACCCAATAAGTAAGGGTACACTGGATATAGTTAAATTTTTACTTACTCTGGTCTTGGTTCTTTACACTTAAATATACAAAATTTCTACTAGAGGTTCTAATCAGTAATAGGATGATCACAAAACAAGATCAGCTGAATGCATTATCTTAGTCTGCTGAAGCTTATAGAATCACTTAGAAATCACATGTTGAAATGAAAACTTTTAACAAGTAAAAAATTATGCTTATACCTAAATAAAGGCATGCCTGTGATACAAAGTTGATGTTTCAGCATCTCTCATTGAACAGGTGTTTCCTGTTACTCGGACTGTTTTCTCAAAATTAAACACATAGGATTTGTAATGTTACTATAATCTTTTAAACTAAGAGTTGACAAAATAATTGAGGAAGGTAAAATAGAATACTCTATGGGATACCAAAACCCTCCCCCACGAGAGGAAAATTACTTAAATCATGAAAAGATTTCTGGTTGAGATTTCCAAGATTCAATTTTTTTTAATCAGAGGTTTTGTGGTAAAAATTGGGGAAATTTTTTATTAGGCCAAATTTAACTCAGTATCTCTTACTATAAGAATTAAATTCCAAATACATCTGTATTTACCATAATTTTTAAGTTTATCTTGATATAAATGGTGGTGATAATTTCAAATTCACTTAAAAGCTTAGAGATTTTTATTTTTCTAATGGTTTAGGTATTTCAAATTAGTTTTAAATAAAACTTGGATAAGCTTGTTTTCCATCATTAAGATACTGTGAAAGATGTATCTGTGACTAGTGAGTATCAATCAAGGGATAGCAAAAGCCAAAAGAATAGGAAGTGACACCACCAGTGAAGTTCCAGGTCCTCGTTTCCCATGGAGACACTGAGTTAACAACAACACTCAGAACCAAAATACTTTTGTGAAGACTCTAGAGCCCAATTGGGGAGCTACAGCACCCAGGCAAACCTAAAACCAGGAGGAAGCTATACCAAAAAGTGTAGGAAAGTTAATGGAAATACACTTATTCTAGCCCCTCTCTCTACTATAGGCACAGCATGGCACAAAGTCCCAATTCTTGGCTCCTCCCTCAGGGCAGAAGGAAAAAGTAGACCTTGTGTCCAACACTCTGGTTTGTCTTGGGGCTGCTTGAGACCTGACTTGGAGCACTAGTGGGAGTGGTGGCATGGTTTGGATGCTGATTAGAAGCCACTGAAAACAGAAGTGAGCACACCAGTGCTCGCCCTACAAGAAATGCTAAAGTAAATCCTTTAGGTCGAAACACCAGTGCTCGCCCTACAAGAAATGCTAAAGTAAATCCTTTAGGTCGAAACAAAAGGATGCTACAGAGCAATGCATGGCCATATGAAAATATAAAATTATCTGACAACAGTAAATATGTAACAAATACAGAAACCTGTATTATTGTAATTTGAGCACATAAATCTGCTTTTAGTTCTTGTATAGAATTCAAAAGACAAAAGCATAAAAAATATAAATCTATGTTAATGGGTACAAGATATATAAAGACATAATTTGTGACATCAGTAACAAAGTGGGGGTGGCCAGAAATGTAAAGGAGTGGAGTTTTTGTATGTAATTCAAGATATCAGTTTAAAACAAATTTTTATAACTAAGACTTTTTTTTATATAACCCCCATGGTGACCACAAAGAAAGTATGTCTAGAATTTACACAAAAAGAAATGAGAAGGACATCAAAGAAGGTTACTACAAAAAATTTAATGAAACAAAGGAAAAAGAGGGGAAATGAGGGACCAAAAAAAGCTATAAAACATACAGAAAACAGTCAACAAAATGTCAATAGTAATTCCTTCCCTATCAGTAATTATATTAAATGTAAATGCATCGAATTCCCCAAAAGACATAGATTGGCTCAATAGATAACATAAAAAAGAGAATCTAACTATATGCTATTTATAAAAGACTAACTTTAGGTCTAAGGACACATACAGGCTGAAAGTGAAAGAACGGAAAAAATTCTACGCAAATGGTAAACGAAAGAGTAGAAGGAGCTATACTATTATCAGACAAGGCAGTCAATTCACCATAAAAATAGAACAATTATATTTTGTCTCTCCCACATTTTCAAATACTATAGCACCTAAATATATGAAGCAAACAACAGAATTGAAGAGAGAAAGAGCAACACAATAATAGTAGGAGATCCAATAACTCACTTTTAATAATGGGTAAAACA
This sequence comes from Mirounga angustirostris, assembly GCF_029215605.1. NCBI lineage: Eukaryota > Metazoa > Chordata > Mammalia > Carnivora > Phocidae > Mirounga > Mirounga angustirostris. The sequence goes on along the minus strand of NW_026991716.1, from coordinate 94,167,528 downwards.
ACCAGAAGATGACTAAGGAAACAGGATTTGGACAACACTTATAGACTAATTGGACCTATCAAAAATTTACAGAACACTCTCTGTGCAACAGCAGACTGCACATTCTTAGGTGCATATGGAATATTCTCCAGGATTGAACACATGTTAGGCCACAGAACAAGTCTTAATAAAATTTTTAAAAATTTAAATCAGAGTAACTTTTTGATCACAATGGAATAAAACTAGAAATCAGTAGATTTGGAAACTCCACAAGTATGTGGAAATTAAACATATTCTCAAACCAGTGCATCAAAGAAGAAATCACAAAAGCAATTAGAAAATACCTCAAGACAAATTAGAATGAAAACACAATATACCAAATCTTATGGGATGTAGTGCTAAGAAATTTATAGCTATAAACCCTTATATTAAAGAAAAAGGATCTCAAATCAACACTCTAACTTTACACTTCAAGGAACTAGATAAAGAAAAACGATCTAAACCAAAGCTTGCTGAAGGAAGGAAATAAGACTTAGAGCGGAAATAAATGAAACAGACTGTGGGGGGAGGGGAGGGGAAAAAATAAAAACTAAGAGTTATTTGAAAAGAACAAAATTGACAAACCTTAACTAGATTAAGAAAGAAGACTCAAGTAAAATCAGAAAAGAAAAAGGGGATATTACAACCAATATAACAAAAAAGTATTACAAAAAAATACTATGAACTCTATGCCAACAAATTGGATAATTTGGAAACATACAACCTACCAAGACTGACTCATGAAGAAATAGAAAATCTGAACAGACCTATATCTACTAAGGATACTGAATCAGTAATCAAAAACCTCCCAACAAAGCCCAAAATCAAACAGTTTCACTGGAGAATTCTACCAAACATTTAAAGAATTAACACTAATTCTTAAACTCTTCCAAAAAATTGAACAGGTGGGAGCACTCCCAAACTCATTTGGAGGCCAGCATTATCCTGATGCCAAAGCCAGACAAAGACATTACAAGAGAGGAGCTTGGGAAGATGGCAGAGTGGGAGGACCCTGACCTCACTCTCTCCCCCATTTTCAAATAGATATCATCCACATCCAAGTCAATAAACTAGAGAGTGGTCGGGAGACTGGCAGAACAAAATCCACAACTAAATATAGAGAAGCTGCCTCTGAAAGGTTAGGAAGGTCAGAAAGGTGGAGGAAGGCTGTCCACATGAGGGAGGAAGCTGCATGTGCAAAGAAGACAGAAACAGGCCCTCATACCAGAGAGCTCACTTGGGGAAGACTAATCCCCATAACGTTTGGCTTTAAAAACCAGAGGCGCACAGGCACCTGCCTGGCTCAATCAGTGGAATGGGGTACTCTTGATCTCAGGGTCATGAGTTCGAGCCCCACATTGGGCATGGAGTCTACTTAAAAAATAAATAAATAAACAAAAGCCCAGAGAGGCTGAATTCTGTGAGTTTGTAAAACCAGTGGGACTTGAAGTGTCTTATCAGATAAAGAGCTAGTATCCAAAAAAAAACAAAAAATCCAGTCAAGAAATGGGCAGAAGAGGGGGCGCCTGGGTGGCTCCGTCATTAACGTCTGCCTTCAGCTCAGGTCATGATCCCAGGGTCCTGGGATCGAGCCCCACGTTGGGCTCCCTGCTCAGCAGGAAGCCTGCTTCTCCCTCCCCTGCTCCCCCTGCTTGTGTTCCCACTCTCGCTGTCTCACTGTGTCTTTCTCTGTCAAATAAATAAATAAAATCTTTAAACAAAGAAAAGAAATGGGCAGAAGACATGAACAGACATTTCTTCAAAGAAGACATATAAATGGCCAACAGACACATGAGAAAATGCTCAACATCACTCAGCATCAGGGAGATGCAAATCAAAACCACAATGAGATACCAACTCACACCAGTCAGAATGGTTAAAATGAACAACTCAGGAAACAACAGATGTTGGCAAGGATGTGAAGTGAAGAAAGGGGAACCCTCTTACATTATTGGTGAGAATGCAAACTGGTGCAGCCACTCTGGAGAACAGTATGGAGGTTCCTCAAAAAGTTGAAAATAGAGCTACCCTAGGATCCAGCGATTGCACTATTAGGTATTTATCCAAAGATACAAATGTACTGATCCAAAGGGACACCTGCACCCCAATGGTTATAGCAGCAATGTCCACAATAGCAAAAACTCTGGAAAGGGCCCAGATGTCTGTCAACAGATGAATGAATAAAGGAGATGTCATACACACACACAGAGGAATATTACTCAGCCATCAAAAAGAATGAAATCTACCACTTGCAACAATGTAGATGGAACTAGAGGGTATTATACTAAGCAAAATAAACTAGTAAGAAAAGACAATTACCATATGATCTCACTCATATATGGAATTTAAGAAACAAAGCAGATGAACATAGGGGAAGGAAAGGAAAAATAAGATAAGATGAAAATGGAGAGGGAGGCAAACCATAAGAGATGCTGAACTCTAGGAAACAAACAGGGTTGCTGGAGGGGAGGTGCGGGGGAGGGATAATTGGGTGATGGACATTAAGGAGGGCACTTGATGGAATGAGCACTGGGTGTTCTATGCAACTGATGATTCACTAAATTCTACCCCTGAAACTACTAATGCAGTATGTTAGCTAAATTGAATTTAAATAAAGAATTAAAAAAGAAAAAAAAGACACTGCTGAATTGTACACTTTAAAAGGGTGAATTTTACGATATGTGAATTATATCTCAATAAAGCTGTCATTTAAAACAAAACAAAACAAAACAAAACAGTGGGACTTGAAACATGGAGCTTTAAAAGTACAGCTGACTCAGCACTGGGTAAACCAGGAGGGCAAGTGATAGCTGGGTCACCACCCTTAAAGAAACAGCAGCCTATGTGGAGAGGTAACATAAAAACAGCAGTTTACACAATGCTGGGGGCAAACAGGAGACAGATCAGTTCATACTGCTTTTGGAACATGTTGGGGTACTTCTTTGAAAACAAGGGAGCTGGCAAGCGCCATTTTCCTCCCCTTGCCCCCAACATAAACATAGAGCCACCTGCGGGGCTGGGGCTGCACAAACACTTTCTACCTAACCTGCTAGCAGTGTACCACGCCCATGGGTTCTCCTAAGGACTCATCAGCTCCAAGCCTGCTAGTCTCAGCCCTGGGCCCAGGGAAAACTTTGTTAAGCCACACGAGTGCCCCACCCGGCCACCAAGTGCTCAGCTGCCCCTGCACATTGTGCCCAACTGCCATACTCTGCCCAGCTGGGCATCCCCAAACACCCTCTTGCATTGGCTGACCATGCCCGGCCTCACACCCCCACCGGGGCACACAGCCCTCAGCCACCACAGCACTTCTGGGCTTCCAACTTAGGACTAGTGGCCCAGCACAAATTTTGCTAACACTGCCACCCTGTTTCCAATTACCCCAGCAGGCACACTCCCTCTAAGCTGGCCTGCCTGGGTCCCTCTAACACCAGAGAGAGGAAGCATAGCCCACAACAGGCAGAGTCAGTGCAGACTGAAAGGAAGAGTGACTCATGCACAACAGCAGGGAATACGCAGCACACATAGGATGCTCTCCTGAAGTGTCAGGTTCTGGGAAACAGGGGACACTGCACTGCAGGGCACTCCAGGACCTCTTCATAAAGTCACAACTTTCAAGAGCAGAAGACACAACTGACTTTCTTAACCCACAGAAACAGAGAGAGAAGCAGACAAAATAAGGAGAGAAATTTATCCCAAATGAAAGAATAAGCCAAGGCCACAGCCAGAATTCTAAATGAAACAGATATAAGTAACATGCCTGATAGAGATTTTAAAGTAATGAGCATAACGATACTCATGGAACTTAAGAGTAGAAGACATGAATGAAACCCTTAACACAGAGATAAGGAATAACATAGAGATAAAGAGCACAATAAACAAAATTAGAAACACACTTGATGGAATGAACAGCAGGATGGAAGAAGCACAGGAACAAATTCGTGACCTAGAAGACAGTGATGGAAAGTAATCAAGCTCAACAAAGAGAGAGAAAAGTATTATGCAAAATGAGAATAGAATAGACTTAGGGAACTCAGTGACTGCATCAAATGTAACAATTTTCATATTATAGAAGTCCCGGAAAAAGAGAAGAGGGGTAAGAAAATTTATTTGAAGAAATAATAGCTGAAAACTTCCCTAACCTGGGGAAGGAAACAGATATCCAGATCCAGGAGGCACAGAGAACCCACAACAAAATCAACAAAAGCAGACCCACGCCAAGATATACTATAATTAAATTTGCAAAATAGAGTGATAAAGAAAAAAAATTAAAAGCAGCAAGACAAAAGACGTCATTAACTTACAAGGGAAAACCCATAAGGCTACCAGGAGATTTTTCAACAGAAACTTTGTAAGCCAGAAGATAGTGGCATGTATATTCGAAATGCTAAATGGGAAAAATCTGCAGCAAAGAATGCTCTATCCAGTAAGGCTGACATTCAGAATAGAAGGAGACGTAAAGAGCTTCCCAAACAAAAACTAAAGGACTTTATGACCACGAAATCAGCTCTACAAGAAATATTAGAAAGGACTCAGTGGAGAGACCAAAAGTGACAGTATAGAGGTAGGAAACACAAAAGCTATTAAAATGAATATTTCTGTAAAAAAAAAAAAAAAAAAATCAGTCAAGAAACTCACAAAAAAGGATATAAAATATAATAACATATATCTAAAACATGGGAAGGAGAGGAGAAAAGGAGTTCAAACTCAAACAACTATGAACTTAATACAGACTGCTGTATGCAGAAGGGTTTATATACAAACTTAATGGTAACTATATATCAAAAAACACTAATATACAAAGAATAAAAAGAAAGAAACCCAAATATATCACTAAAGAAAATCAGCCAAACATGAAAGACAAGAAAGGACCAGAGAAAATCTTCAGAAACAACCAGAAAACAAGTAATAAAATGGCAATAAATACATATCCAGCAATAATTACTTTGAATGTGAATGGACTAAGCACTCCAATCAAAAGACACAGGGTGACAGAATGGATAAAAAAAAATAAGACCCATCTATATGCTGTCAACAAGAAACCCATTTAGACCTAAAGACACCTGCAGATTGAAAGTGAAAGGATGGAGAAACATCTATCATGCCAATGGATGTCAAAAGGAAGCTGGAATAACAATTCTTATATCTGACAAAAAAAAAAAAAAACTTTAAAACAAAGACAGTAACAAAAGACAAAGAAAGACACTATACACCAATAAAGGGGACAAGCCAACAAGAAGATATAACAATTGTGAATATTTATTCACCCAACATAGGAGGACCCAAATATATAAAACACTCAATAAAAAACATAAGGGAACTAATCCATAGTAATACAATAGTAGGGGACTTTAACACCCATGTATAGCAATGGACAGTCTAAACAGAAAATCAACAAGAAAACAAGGCTTTGAATGACACACTGGAACAGATGGATTTAACAAATATATTCAGAACATTCCATCCTTAAACAGCAAAATACACATTCTTTTCAAGTGTACATGGAACATTCTCCAGAACAGATCACACATCAGCCCACAAAACAAACATGAACAAATTCAAGAAAATCTAAATCATACCATGCATTTTTTCTGACCACAATGCTATGAAACTAGAGGTCAACCATACGAAAAAATCTGGACAGGCCACAAATACATGGAGGTTAAATAGCCTGCCACTAAACAATGAATGGGTAAATCAGGAAATAAAAGAAGAAATTAAAAAGTACATGGAAACAAATGAAAATTAAAACACATAGTTCCAAAACCTTTGAGATGCAGCAAAAGCAGTTCTAAGAGGGAAGTTTATAATATAGGCCTACCTCAAGAAGCAAGAAAAATCTCAAATAAAAAAACCTAACTTTGCACCTAAAGGAGCTAGAAAAAGAAACAAAACCTAAAACTAGCAGAAGGAAGGAAATAATGAAGACTAGGGCAGAAATAAATGATATGGAAACTAAAAAAAAAAACATATAGATATAGATAAAGATATAGATATATAGATATATAGATACATAGATATAGAACAATTAATGAAACCAGGAGCTGGTTCTTTGGGAAAAACAAACAAACAAACAATAAAATTGATAAACTTCTAGCCAGACTTATCAAGAAAAAAAGAAAAAGGACCAAATAAAATCACAAATGAGAAAGAAATAACACCACAAAAATACAAAAAACCGTAAAAGACTATTATGAAAAACTATATGCCAACAATTTGAACAAGCTAGAAGAAATGGATAAACTCCTAGAAACATATAAACTACCAAAACAAACAGGAAGAAATAGAAAATTTGAACAGACCAATAACCAGCAAAGAAATAGAATCAGTAATAAAAAAATAAAAAAAAAAAACTCCCAACAAACAAAAGTCCGTGACCAGATGGCTTCACAGGCAAATTCTACCAAACATTTAAAGAAGAGTTAATACCTATTCTTCTCAAACTACTAGAAAATCCTAGAAAAGGAAGGAAAACTTCCAAATTCATTCTATGAGGCCAGCATTACCCTGATACCAAAACCAGATAAAGACATCACAAAAAAAGAGAACTACAGGCCAGTATCTCTGACGAACATAGATACAAGAATCCTCAACAAAATATTAGCAGACCAAATTCAACATACATTAAAAAAAGTCATTCACCATTATCAAGTGCGATTTATTCCTGGCTTGCAAAGGTGGTTCAATAGTCACAAATCAATCAATCTGATACATCACATCAATTAAAAATAAGAACCATATGATCTTTTCAATAGATGCAGTAAAAGCATTTGACAAAATACAACATCCATTCAAAACCCTCAACAAAGTAGTTACTGAGAACAACCTCAATAAAGGGCATCTATTAAAAACCCACACTTAACATCATCCTCAATGGGGAAAAACTGAGTGCCTTTCCCCTAAGGTCAGGAATAAGACAAGGATGTCCACTCTCACCACTTCCATTCAACAGAGTACTGGAAGTCCTATAACAGCGATCAGACAACAAAAGAAATAAAAGGCATCCAAATTGGTAAGGAGAAGTAGAACTTTCACTATTTGCAGATGACATGATACTATATATAGAAAACCCAAAAACACCACCAAAAGACTGCTAGAACCGATAAACAAATTCAGTGAAGTTGCAGGATGCAGAAATCAATCTACAGAAATCTGTTGCATTTCTATACAACAATAATGAAGCAGCAGAGAAATTAAGAAAACAATCCCATTTACAATTGCACCAAAAATAATAAGATACCTAGGAATAAACCTAACCAAAGAGGTGAAAGACCTGTACTTTGAAAACCATAAAACATTGATTAAAGAAATTGAAGGAGATACAAAGAAATGGAAAGACATTCCATGTTCATGGATTAGAAGAACAAATATTGTTTAAATGTCTATATTACCCAGGGCACCTGGGTGGTACAGTAGTTGAGCATCTGACTCTTGGTTTTGGCTCAGGTCATGATCTCAGTGTCATGGAATTGAGCCCCATGTCAGGCTCTGTGCTCAGTGTGAAGTCTGCTTGGATTTTCTCTCCCCTCTCCCTCTGCTCCTCCCCCCACTCACACACTCATGAGCACGCTCTCTCTCTCTCTGAAACAAATAAATCCTTTAAAAAAAAAAAAGTCTATACTACCCAAAGCAATCAGCATATTTAATGTGATCCCTATCAAAATACTAACAGCATTTTTCACAGAACTAGAACAAACAATCCTAAAATTTGTATGGAACCACAGAAGACCCCAAATAGCCAAAGCAATCTTGAAAAAGAAAAGCAAAGCTGGAGGCATCACAATTCTGGACTTCAAGTTATATTACAAAGCTGTAGTAATCAAAAGAATATGGTACTGGCACAAAAATAAACACATAGATCAATGGAACAGAACAGAAAACCCAGAAATAAACCCACAATTATATGGTCAATTAATCTTTGACAAAGCAAGAAAGAATATCCAACGGGAAAAAGACAATCTCTTCAACAAATGGGGTTAGGAAAACTGGACAGCAACATGCAAAATAATGAAACTGGACCACTTTCTTACACCATACACAAAAATAAGTTCAAAATGGATTAAAGACCTAAATGTGAGACAGGAAACCATTAAGATCCTAGAGGAGAACACAGGCATTAACTTCTTTGACATCGGATGTAACAACTTTTTGGTAGGTCTTCTGAGGCACAGGAAACAAAAGCAAAAATAAGCTATTGGGATTACATCAAAATGAAAAGCTTCTGCACAGCAAAGGAAACAAAACTAAAAGGCAACCCACAGAATGGGAGAAGATATTGGCAAATGATATATCCAATGCAGGGTTAGTATCCAAACATATAAAGAACTCATAGAATTTAACACCCAAAAAAACAAATAATCCAATTAAGAAATGGGCAGAAGACATGAAAAGACATTTTCCCAAAAACATCCAGATGGCCACGAGACACATGAAAAAGTGTTCATCCTCACTTATCATCAGGGAAATGCAAATCAAAACTACACGCTTGTCAGAATGGCTAAAATCAACATAAGAAATAACAGGTGTTGGTGAAGATGTAGAGAAAGGGGAACCGTTCCTCTTGCACTGTTGGTAGAAATGCAAACTAGTACAGCCACTCTGGAAAACATTATGGAGTTTCTTCAAGAAGTCAAAATAGACTACCCTTTGATCCAGCAATCAAACTACTGGGTATTTACCAAAAAAATACAAAAACACTAATTCAAAGTGATCCATGCACTCCTATGTTTATAGCAGCATTATCTACAATAGCCAAATTATGGAAAGAGCCCAAGTGTCCATCAAATGATGAATAAAGAAGAGGTGGTGTGTATACACGCACACGCGCACACACACACACACACACAATGGAATATTAGTTGGCCACAAAAACAAGTGGAATCTTGCCATTTGCAACAACATGGATTGAGCTAGAGACCATAATGCTAAGTGAAATGGGTCAGTCAGAGAAAGACAAATACCATATGATTTCACTCATGTGGAATTTAAGAAATAAAACAAAGGGAAAAAATAGAGAGACAAATCAAGAAACAGACTCCTAATTACAGAGAACAAACAGATGGTTACTAGAAGGGAGGTGGGTGGCGGGGGGATCAGCTTAATAGGTGATGAGGATTAGGGAGTGCACTGGTTGTGAGGAGCACTGGGTGATATATGGAAATGCTGAATTACTAAATTATACACCTGAAACTACTATAACATTGTACATTAACTGGAATTAAAAAATGTAAATTAAAAAAAAGACATATAACAAGAAAACTACAGACCACTATCCCTGATGAATACTGATGCAAAAATCCTGAACAAAATATTAGCAAAGAAAATTCAACAGCACATTAGAAGTATGAAGTAGGATTTATTCCTGGAATGCAAGGATGGTTCAACATACTACAAATGATCAACACAATACACAACATTAACAGAATGAAGGAAGGACAAAAACAAAACAAAACAAAAAACCCATGATTATCTCAATTGATGCAGAAAAAGCATTTGATAAAATTCAACACCCTTTCATGATTAAAACCACTCAACAAAATAGAATTAGAAGGAAACTATCTGAATGTAATAAAGCCCATAAATGAAAAGCCTATAATTAATATCATATTCAATGAAAGACTGAAAGCTTTTCCTATAAGATCAGGAATAAGACAAAGGTGACTACCCTCACCACTTCAACATTGTCCTGGAAGTCCTGGCCAGGACAATCAGGCAAGAAAAAGAAAAGGCATTCAAATTGGAAAGGAAGGAAGAGTCAAATTATCTGTTTGCAGGTGACATGATATTATATGCAAAAAACCCTAAAGATCACACACACACACACACACACCCGTTAGAACTAATAAATTCAGCAAAGTTACGAGATACAAAAATCAACACATAAAAATCAGTTGCTTTCTATACACTAAAAATGAACAATCTGAAGAGAAACTTAAGAAAACAATTCCATTTACAATAGCATCAAAAAGAATAAACACTTAGGAATAAGTTTAACCAAGAAGGTGTAAGACTTGTGCCCTGAAAACTACAATACACTATTGTGAGAAATTAAGGAAGACACAAATGAATGGAAAGGCATCCATGGTCATGGATTGAAAGACTTCAGGATATTGTTAAGATGTCAATATATCTACAATAATCTACAGATTCAACGCAAGCTCTGAAAATGCCCTTTTTTGCAAGAATAGAAAAATCTATCCTAAAATTCATATGGAGTCTCAAAGGACCCCCAAGAGCCAGAGAACATTCTAGAGTTGGCTTATTCCAGGAAGATGGCAGAATGAGAGGATCCTGAGCTTATCTCCTCTCACGGACATGCCAAGGCAACAGCTACATATAATGCAACTCACCCTGGAAGTGACCTGAAGAATGGTGGAACAGATCTTGGACAATGAAAGACAAAGAAGAACACACACTGAGAAAGGTAGGAGGAGAAGAGACATGGTCAGGAATGAAACCTCCAAGATAGCCACCCATAGCAGGGGGGATATCACAGGTGTAGATGTTCTCCCTGTGGAGCAAAGAGACTAAGCCCCACATTGGGCAGCCCAACCCTGAAGACCTGCACTGGGAAAACAAGCCTCCATAATGTCTGGTTTTGAAAATCAGTGAGGCTTAACTCCAGGAGAGCTGGAGAGCTAGAGGAAACTAAGACTTTGTTCTTAAAGAGGTAGTGGTTTATGACTCTGTCCAAGACCCAGCACGGAAACAGCAGTTTGAAAAGTGCTTGGATTATACGTGAAAGAGACTGATTAACTAATTTTATGGTGTGTGCCCGAGAGGCAGAGATCTGTAGGAGCTTTCTCCAGGAACAGAAATGTAAATAGGCACCAATTTTTCTTGCCTTCCTTCAGCCTAGCTGTCCAGATGCTGGCAAGAGCCAGTTCTATTGTTTTCCATCTACCTTGCTAGTAATGCTCATGTGGCCCTGGCATTTCTTTGAGGACCCACCCCAGCAGGCATCCCTTCCAAAATGGCTCCTGCCCGCCATAGCTGGCAGGTAGCCTCTGTTGGGACCAGCAGCCCCCAAAAGTCACTAGTGCCCCAGCACACCGAGTGGGCAGCCCTAGCGGGACTGGCACCCCTCCAAAGCAAATCCTTCCCTGGGAAAGAGGGGAGCCAGCCTCACCCACCAGCATGCTTGCAATAGCCACGCCAGTCATTGCAGCCAGCCCCACCAGGGGGCCAAATCTGTCCAACAGTGCACCTGCAATAGTCATGCCAGTCATCACAACCAGCCACACTGGGAGCCGACCCTGTCCACCAGTGTGCACACAGCAGTTGTGTCATAACAGGAAGGGACATGCAGCCCACACAGAGGACACCTCAAGGACACTTGGTTCTGGTGACCAGGGAGAATGGGGGTCCACAAGATGCTGTCTACATAAGCCCACTCCTTTCAAGACCAGTACATGTAGCTGACCTACCTAATACATAGAAACAAATACAGAGAGCCAGACAAAATGACAACACAGAAGGGTATGTTCCAAATGAAAGAATAAGACAAAAATCTCAGGAAAAAAAAAACAAAGCAAAACTGAGATAATCTATCTGATGAAGAATTCAAAGTAATGGTCATAAAGATACCAGATTTGAGAAAAGAGTAGACAAACTCAGTGAAAAACTTCAACAAGGAGATAGAAAATACAAAAAAGGACCAATCAGAGCTAAAAAATATAATAACTGAAATGAAAAATACCCTAGAGGAAATCAACAGCAAATTAAAGGATGAAGAACAGATCAGTGATCTGGAAGACAGAGTAATGGGAAGTACCCAAGCTGAACAGCAAAAAGAAAAAAGAATTTTTAAAAATGAGGAGAGGTTAAGGAGCCTCTGCAACAACATCAAGAATAATGACTTTGCATTATAGGAGTCTCAGAAGGAAATTTCTCAAAAGGAACAGAAAACTTGTTTGAAGAAATAATAGCTGAAAAATTCCCTATCACAGGGCAGGAAGCAGACATTCAGTCCCAAGAATCAGAGGGAGCCCCAAACAAGTTGAACCCAAAGATGTCCATATCAAGACACATAATAATTAAAATGTTGAAAATTAAAGATGAGAGAATCTTAAAAGCAGCAAGAGAAAAGCAAATAGTTATGTATAAGGGATGGGGCGCGTGGGTGGCTCAGTCGTTAAGCGTCTGCCTTTGGCTCGGGTCATGATCCCGGGGCCCTGGGATCGAGCCCTGCATCGGACTCACTGCTTGGCGGGAAGCCTGCTTCTCCCTCTCCCACACCCCCCTGCTTGTGTTCCCTCTCTCACTCTCTCTCTCTCAAATAAATAAAATCTTTAAAAAAAAAAAATAGTTATGTATAAAGGAAATCCCATAAGGTGATCAGCTGCTTTTTCAGCAGACACTTTGCAGGCCAAAAGAGAGTGAGTGGCATGATACATTTAGTGCTAAAAGGAAAAAACCTATAGCCAAGAATACTCTACCTGGCAAGGTTATCATTCAAAATTGAAGGAGATAAAGAGTTTCCCAGACAAAAGTTAGAGGAGTTCATCCCACTAAACATTAGAAGAAATGTTAAAAGGATGCTTTTATTTATTTTTTTTTTAATTTTTTTTTTTTAAGATTTTATTTATTTATTTGAGAGAGAGAATGAGAGAGAGAGAGAGCACATGAGAGGGGGGAGGGTCAGAGGGAGAAGCAGACTCCCCGCTGAGCAGGGAGCCTGATGCGGGACTCGATCCCGGGACTCCAGGATCATGACCTGAGCCGAAGGCAGTCGCTTAACCAACTGAGCCACCCAGGCGCCCAAAAGGATGCTTTTAAATGGAAAAGAAAAGGCTATAACTAGAAGTTAGAAAATTATGGAAGGGAAAAATTCACTGGTAAAAGCAAACATAAAAAGATATAGATGAGGGGCACCTGGGTGGCTCAGTCGTTAAGCGTCTGCCTTTGGCTCAGGTCATGATCCCAGGGCCCTGGGATCGAGCCCCACATCGAGCTCCCTGCAGAGCCTGCTTCTCCCTCTCCCATTCCCCCTACTTGGGTTCCCTCTCTAGCTCTCTGTCAAATAATAAATAAAATCTTAAAAAAAAAAAAAAATAAAGATATAGATGAATCACTTATTAAACTAGCATGAAGGTGAAAAGAAAAAAGTAGTAGTAAAATCAATTATATTTATAAAAATTAGTTAAGGGATACACAAAATAAAAATATGTGAAATATGACATCATATACATAAAACATGCAGGGAGTAAAAATGTAGTGCTTTTAAAATGTGTTTGAACTTCAGCAACCATTAACTTAATATAGACTGCTATATACAGAGGATGTTATATTTGAGCCTCATGATAACCACAAACCAAAAGCCTATAATAGATACACAAATAATAAAGAGAAAGGAATCCAACCACAAGACTAAAGAAAGTCATCAAATCACAAGAGACAAGAACAAAAGAAAAAAGGAACAGAGAACTACAAAAACAATGAGAAAATAATTATTGATAAGTGTGTACCTACTGCCATGTTAATTAACTGTAAATGAGCTAAATATTCCAATCAAAAGAATGAATGGATTAAAAAAAGAAGATCCATTTATATGCTGCCTACAAGAGACTCATGTCAGATCTAAGGACCCATAAAAACTGAATGTAAAGGGCTAGAGAAAGATATTCCATGTAAATGGAAGTGGAAAACAAAAGCAAGGGTAGCAATACTTACATCAAAATAGACTTTAAAACAAAGACTATAACAAAAGACAAAGAAGGGCATTACATAATGAAGGGATCAATCCAACAAGAAGATAAAACAATTTAAATATCTATTCAATTGTAACATATCTAAAACAATTGTAAATATCTAAATATTTAGGAGCACATAAATAAAACAGATATTAACAGATACAAAGGAAGAAATTGACAGCAATACAATAACGGTAGGGGACTTTCATGCTCTACTTATATCGATAGATGATCCAGACAGAAAAGTCAATAAGGAAACAGTGGCTTTGAATGACACAGACCAGAACGACTTCACAGATATATACAGAACATTCCATCCAAATACCGAATACACATTCTCTAGGACAGATCACAGGGTAGGCCACAAAACAAATCTCAGCAAATTTAACATTAAAATCCCATTAAGCATCTTTTCTGACAATATTATGAAACTAGAAATCAATTATGAGAAAAAAACTGGAAAACACACATATAAGGGGAGGAGGCTAAACATTCTACTAAATAACCAGTGGATCAATGAAGTCAAAAGGAAAAAAAAAAAATGCCTGGAGACAAATAAAAATGGGAAACAATGGTTCAAAATCTTTGGGATGCACCAAAAACTTTTTTTTTTTTTTTAAAGATTTTATTTATTTATTTGACAGAGAGAGATACAGCAAGAGAGGGAACACAAGCAGGGGGATTGGCAGAGGGAGAAGCAGGCTTCCTGCCGAGCAGGGAGCCCGATGCGGGGCTTGATCCCAGGACCCCGGGATCATGACCTGAGCTGAAGGTAGACGCTTAACGACTGAGCCACCCAGGTGCCCCCCAAAAACATTTCTAAGAGGGAAGTTTATAGCAATTCAGGCCTACCTCAAGAAACAAGAAAAACTTCAAATAAACCATCTAGCCTCACACCTAAAGGAATCGGAAAAAGAACAGAGCCCAAAGTTAATAGAAGGAAGGAAATAATAAAGATCAGAGTGGAAATAAGTAGAGACTTAAAAAAATAGAAAAGATCAATTAAACAGCTGATTCTTTGAAAAGATAAAATTGATAAACCTTTAGCCAAACTCATCAGTTAAAAAAGAGAGGACTCAAAAATAAAATCAGAAATAAAAAAGAAGTTACAACTGACACCACAGAAATACAAAAGATAATTAGAGACTATTATGAAAAACTCTATGTCAACAGATTTGACATACTAGTAGAAATGGATAAATTCCTCGAAACACAATATTCCAAGACAGAATCAAGGAGAAATAGATAATTTGAACAGACTGATTACTAGCTACTGTCAGTAATCAGATAACTTCCAACAAAAAAGAAATCCAGAACCAAATGGCTTCACAGGTGAATTCTACGAAACATTTAAAGATGAGCTAATACCTATCCTCAATCTATTCCAAAAAATACAAGAAGGAATGCTTCAGATTCATTCTATAAGGCCAGCACAGCCTGATACCAAAACCAAAGACACCACAAAAAAGAAAATTATAGATCAATATCCCTGATGAACATAGATACAAAAGTCCTCAGCAAAATCTTAGCAAAATCTTAGCATTTAAAGGGTCACTTATCACCATCAAGTGTACTTTATCTCAGGGATGCAAGGATATTCAATATCTGCAAATCAACATGATACATCACATTAAGAAAATGAAGGATAAAAAACATTTGACAAAATTCAACATCTGTTCATGATTAAAAACTCTCAACAAGAGGGTGTAGAGGGAACATACCTCAAGATAATAAAGGCCATATATGACAAACCCACAGCTAATATACTCAATGGTGAGAAACTGAACATTTTCCTCTAAGATCAGGAACAGGACAAGGATTTTCACTTTCACCACTTTCTTTCAATAGAATACTGGAAGTCCTAGCCACAGCAATCAGACAACAAATAAAAGGCACCCAAACTGGTAAGGAAGAATTAAAACTATCACTATTTGCAGATGACATGATACCATATGTATAAAACCCTAAAGACTTCACCAAAAACCTATTAGAATAAATGAGTTCAGTAAAGCTTCAAGATATAAAATATGCAAAAATCTATTGCATTGCTATGCACTAATAACAACAAGCAGAAAGAAAATTTAAGAAAACAATCCTATTTACAATTGCATCAAAAAGAATAAAATACCTAGGTGAAAGATACGTGCTTTGAAAACTATAAGACATTGATGAAATAAACTTCAGACAACACAAATGGAAAGATATACCATGCTCAATGACTGGAAAAATATTAAAATGCCCACACTACCCAAAGTTATCTACGGATTCAGTGCAATTTCTATCAAAATACCATTAGTATTTTCACACATCTAGAAGAAATAATCTTAAAATTGTGTGGAACCACAAAAGATCCCAAATAGCCAAATCAATCTTGAGGAGAACAAAGCTATCACAACCTCAGATTCAAACTATACTATAAAGTAATCAAGACAGTATGGTACTGGCACAAAAACAGACACATAGATCAATAGAAAAGAATAGAGAGCCCTGAAATAAACCCACACTTATATGGTCAATTAACCTATGGCAAAGGAGGCAAGAATATACAATGGGGAAACAACAGTCTCTTCTATAAACGGTGCTGGGAAAACTGGACAGCAACATGCAAAAGAATGAAACTGGATCATTTTCTTACACCATGCAGAAAAAATAAACTCAAAATGGATTAAAGACCTAAATGTAAGATCTGAAACCATAAAACTCCTAAAAGAAAATATAGGCAGTGAACTCATGGACATCAGTCTTAGTAATATTTTTTTGGATTGGTCTCTTCAGGCAAGAGAAACAAAAGCAAAAATAAACTGCTGGACTGCATCAAACTAAAAAGCTTTTGCACAGGGAAGGCAACCATCAACAAAATGAAAAGGCAGCCTACTGATTGGGGAAGATACTTGCAAATGATAGATCCAAAAAGGAGTTAATATCCAAAGTATATAAAGAACTCATTCACCTCAACACCAAAAAAACCCAAAGAATCTAATTTAAAAATGGGCAGAAGACCTGAATAGACATTTTTCCAAAGAATGGACATACAGACACATGAAAAGATGCTCAATATCACTAATCAGGGAAATGCAAATCAAAACCACAACGAGAGATCACCTCACACCACTCAGAATGGCTATTATCAAAAGGACAAGAACTAACAAGTGTTGGCAAAGATGGGGAGAAAAGGAAACCCCCCTGCACTGTTGGTGGGAATGTAAATTGGTGCAGCCACTATGGAAAGCAGTATGCAGGTTCCTTAAAAAATTAAAAATAGAAATACCATATAATCAAGTAATTCCACTACTGGGTATTTACTCAAAGAAAAGGAAGAAAGAGAGAGAGAAAGAGAGAGAGAGAAAGAGAGAGAGAGAGAAAGAGAGAGAGAGAGAAAGAGAGAGAGAAAGAGAGAGAGAGAAAGAGAGAGAGAAAGAGAGAGAGAGAAAGGAAATAAAGGAAAGAAAAGAAAAGAGAAAGAAAACATATATGCCCCCATATGTTAGTTGCAGCATTTTTCACAATAGCCAAGTTATGGAAGCAACCTAAGCATCCATTGATAGATGAATGGATAAAGAAGATGTGGTATATATACACATACTGCAATATTATGCAACAATAAAAAAAAGAAATCTTGCTATTTGCAACAACATGGATGGACCTACAGGGTATTATGCTAAGTGAAATAAATCAGAGAAAGACAAATATTGTATGATTTCACTTATATATGGAATCTTAAATGAATAAGCAAACAAAAAAACAGAAGCAGACCAATAAATACAGAGAATAATCTGGTACTTGCCAGAGTTGAGGACATGGGGTGATGGGTAAAATAGATGAAAGGGATTAAGAGGAGGGCGCCTGGGTAGCTTGGTTGGTTAAGCATTCCCACTCTCCGTTTCAGCTCAGGTCATGATCTCAGGGTTGGGGGATCAAGCCCCATGTCAGGCTCTGTGCTCAGCAGAGTCTGCTTGAGATTCTCTTCCTCTCCCTCTCTGCCCTTCCCCCCCACACACGTGTTCTCTCTCTAATAAATCTTTTAAAAAGGGCGATTAAGAGGCACAAACTAGTTATAAAGGAGTCATGGGAATGAAAAGTACAGCATAGGGAATATAGTCAATGTTATAATAACTTTGTATGGTGACAGATGATAACTACACTTACTTTGGTGAGTATTTTCATAATGTAAATTGTTGAATCATTATGTTGTATACCTGAAACTAATACTGTAGGTCAACTATATTCCATAAAAAAAAAAAAAAAAAAAAGTGGAGGTCTCACATGGCCTGATTTCAAAACATATTACAAAGCTACAGTAATCAAAACAGTGTGGTACTGCCATAAAGACGGACATATAGAGCAATGGAACAGAACAGAAAGCCCAGAAATCAACCTTCACACATATAGCCAAATGATGGACAAGGGTACCAGGAATGTTCAGTGAGGAAGTGACTGCACTTCAACAAATGATGCTGGGAAAACTAGGTATCCACATGCAAAAGAATGAAGTTAGACCCTTACATCATACAGAAAAATTAAAATGGATTAAAGATCTAAATGTAAGAATTGAAACAATAAAATTCCTAGGAGAAAACGGGAAAAGCCTCAGGACATTGGATTTGTCAATGATTTATTGGATGTAACACCAAAAGCAAAGGTTAAAAAAAAAAAAAACCTAGACAAACAGAACACATCAAACTTAAAAACTTCTGTGCATCAGTGGGGTGCCTGGCTGGCTCAGTTGGCAGAACATGCAACTCTTGATCTCGGGGTCATGAATTCGAGCCCCACTTTGGGCATAGAGATTATTTAAAAAAAAAAAAAAAAGCAAAAAAGTTCTGTGCATCGAAGGGTACAATCAACAGAGTGAAAAGGCAACCTATGGAATGGGAGAAAATATTTACAAATCATATACCTACCTAATAAGGGGTTAATACCCTGAATATAAAAGAACTCCTTCAACTCAACAACAAAAAACCCAAATAGACCAACTAAAAAATGGGCCAAGGACTTGAATAGATATTAATCCAGGGATGATATACAAACAGTCAACAAACGTATGAAGAGATATGCAACATCACTAATTATTAGAGAAATGCAAATCAAAACCACAATGAGATATCACTTTGCACCCCTTATGATGGCTACTATAAAAAAAAAAATAACAGGTGTTGGCAAAGATGTGAAGAAATTCGAATCTTTGTGTACTGTTGGTGGTAATGTAAGACAGTGCAGCCTCAGTGGAAAGCAGTATAAATAATTCCCCCCAAAATTAAAAATAGAATTACTATATGATCCAGTAATTCCACTTCTGGATGTATACCCAAAAGAACTGAAAGCAGGATCTCAAAGAGCTATTTATAAACCCATGTTCAAAACAGCATGATTCACAATAGCCATGAGGTAGAAGCAACCCAAATGCCCATTGATAGAGGACTGGATAAACAAAATATGGGATCTACATATGAGGAAATATTATTCAGCTTTAAAAAGAACATCTTGTCACATGCTTCAACATGGACATACTTGGAGGACATTATGCTAAGTGAAATAAGCCAGTACAAAAAGACAAATACTGTATGATTCCACTTATGTGAGGTATCTGAACTAAGCAAATTCATAGAAACAAAGTAGAATGGCGGTTGCTAGGAGCTGGGGGGGGAGCGGGGAAGAGGAAATGGGGATTTTTTTTTTTTTTTTAACAGATATAGAGTTTTACTTTTGCAAGATGAAAAAGTTCTAGAGTTCTGTTGCAGAGCAATGTGAATATACCTAACGCTACTGAACTGTACACTTAAAAATAGTATGGTCAGGGGGCCTGGGTGGGTCAGTTGGTTAAGCGACTGCCTTTGGCTCAGGTCATGATCCTGGAGTCCCTGAATCGAGTCCCGCATCGGGCTCCCTGCTCGGCGGGGAGTCTGCTTCTCCCTCTGACCCTCCTCCCTCTAATGCTCTCTGTCTCTCATTCTCTCTCTCGCAAATAAATAAAATCTTAAAAAAAAAATAGTATGGTCAATTTTATGTTACGTGTTTTTTATCACTTTTTTAAAAAGGCAGGGGCACCTGGCTGGCTCAGTCAGTAGAACATGCGACTCTTGATCCCAGGGTTGGGAGTTCGAGTCTCATGTTCAATGTAGAGCTCACTTAAAAAATAAAATCTTAAGAAAGGGGAGGGGGCAGATAGATGTCTCCAAAAGGTCTGGCTTGCCTATGAGTCTGAAGGTGAGGAGTTTATATGAAGAACAGGTATAGTGATATTCCACCATGAATTATATTAGTTATAAATACTGAGGGGGCTGTTTTAGGGGGGGAAATAGTTTAATCTTTTTCACTGAAAGTAGAATATATAGCCTGCCATGGATAAAAAAAAATTTAAAAATTGTAAAAACACTTAGATCTTTAAATCGTTTTGAGAGATGAGCCCTTCACACTATACAATAAGGCATGTCCCCAGGGGATTTTGCTGAGTCCTCACCAGAGACAAGCCCCAGACTAGAAGGGCCCTACAAAAGTCTATTTCTTCCTGGAAATTTAGGTATTTTCTACTGGTCTTTGAGAGCCATCCAGTCTGGGGTACCTGCATGCCTGCCTTCTTCCCATCAGTCTTGGCATTTTGCAGGGTGAAGAGCCATTAATAACAGCTTTTCTCCGAGCAGAGTAGTACATCTACTTTTATTTCCAAATCTTCACTTGGCTAATATAGGGTAATGGTAATCTCAGTTTCTTTGGTTTTTATCATTTATTCAATGGCCAAACTTACCCTGCAAAGAATGGCAAACTAATAATCACCATCATGTTATTTATTGAGCACCTACTAACCACATCAGACAGACAATTTGCCCATTTAATGTTTTTTTTTTTCCAAATTGAACTATAATAAAATATTCCCATTTTACAGTTGAAGCTAAAGAAATTAAGTTGTTTGCCCAAGGCCGAAGCAGGAGATAGCTAAGATTCAAACTGAGATCTGCCATATACCTAAGCCTAGACCCTTTCTAGGACATTATATTACCTCCCTAGTCACAGAAAATTACAATTAGGAAGGACGGTCTGGTCTGGTCATTTTATTTCAAATGAGAAGAAAGAGGTAAGATACTCCCTTTTCCACTTATTTTACTTATTTAATAAAGAGTAGATTGCCCAAAGTAGTCTTTTCTAAATGTTTCTGCTTACTCTTGCTCTTAATAAAACCAGAAAAATACTAGTACCTAACCAGAAAATTATTATTGGAGGATGTAAGAATTAGTACAGATGTTTATGTAGGAATGTGTTCCTCATAGTGTTGACCACCATTCTTCCCATATACAAAAATCTAATTTCTTCATCGCACAGTTCATTTAACTACTGAACTGACAAACACTTAAATTCCAGAATTGTTAAATTGGGATTTTAAGATTAGAACTGAAGTATTGACTAGAGAATAGAAAAAGTCATTTACTTAGAAAAACCATGGATATATTTTCATCTTACATTTCTCGTAGCAGAAAGTACATTTATATTCATTTTTCCATAATACCTAATGAGAAAAAAATGCTTATTTCTTTTAAAATCCTTAGACTACTCCCTAAAATCAGTATCTGAAAAACTTTCAATATTTGCCAATACAGAAAAACAAATGTTCGTGTTTGTTACCACTGCTCAAGAATGAAGGAGACCTGACTTCCTGTTTCTGTTGTTAAGCTGCATCGTGTTAGAAAGAAGGAATAGGCAGGGGTTCCAGGAAGGTGTGATGACTCTGAATTCGGTTTAGAAGCTGCTGTGCCACTGGTTTGAATTCTGTTTCCCACTGGAGTTTGTGATAGTTTTTTAGGTCTCGGTCAAAACTGCCATCCAGTGCTAGTTCTTCATCTATATTGGAAAAATTAAAATTACGGCGATTATTCGGAAATGTAATCCTATTGGATAAAGTTTAATTTTTGTTGGCGTAAGTTAAACTTATCCTGGGTCATCTCTGATTCCAATAGGACACAGATAATGATTTGGGGGTTAAAATGTTGTTTTATAGAAGGAGTTCTTTACTCTCTTTGGCGCTTTAGACTATACTTATTTTAAAATATTCATAATCTCTTAATAAAAAAGGACAATAATCTTCTCAAAAGAAAAAAATCCTAGATGGAATTGAGCTCTTATTTCAACTAATCCCTAAGTGTTTCTATGTAAGTGCACATCCAAAAGTCAGATCACAATTTCTCAGAAGAGACAAAATATTAATAGTTACTTCCTTATCTGCACATTAGAAAAGTTAATTACTTTAGCGATTGACAGATATAAAAGAAGTCAGGAAATCTTTTGGGAAAGTAGCACAGTTGACTTTGGCACTGTAAACTTGACTTGAAAATCAATTTTGCTGGCTTCAAAGTAGCCCCAACGTGCTGCTTGGAAAAGGCAATCCCCCGTGCTCTTGCCAAGAACAGTGAATAGTAGGAGACTCTGAGAATCCCAAGGGGTATTAGAATCCCAGTGACTCTATGTATAATGCAAAAAACACTAGTAAAAAAAAAAAAAAAAAAGCAGCAAAATTACAATCTTAGCTTGCTTCTTAGTCCAAGGACACCCTGAGTTCTGCAAACACCGTAAGTATGTCCAACCCAAATAGGAAGATAAATGGCCACAAAGGTCTCTGTGCCAACCTGCCACGGCATTTTTACTTGTTTATATTGGGCTTCACGCCCCATGTGAAGGACTTCAGGAAAATGCACCAGCCTGCCACTCAGAAAATCAGCTCTACCACTCCCAAGGTCTGTGGCAGAGGCCGATTTTCTAAGTGGGAACCACGAAGCCCAAAAGTGACCACAAATATGGCTCCTTACATAACGAGCAAACTTTTTTTTCCCATGGGGCCAATTAAAATCCCATTATAAAATGCTTTATTACTGTCTACATCAAATTTTCTACACTATTTTCCTTGATCCCATGTACTTTGGCACTGCTGGTGTTAGTGGAGGCACTCAGCACGAGATAAGGGGGCCTGGAATCCCCCGTTTGTCCCCTCCCTTCCCCCGAGCAAGAGCACAGCTATGTAGTGCTGAGAGAAGTTCTGCACAGACAAACACTCCAGCAAGGTGCTCCACGGAGGCCCGGCGAGCAAACCTGCATCTCCCCAGCCACACGCTAACCAGGCCTTGACAGGAGGATGCAGGTGGCATTTGGTGCCTTCAAAGCCCTTCCCACCAGGCTACCTGCACATAAGAGGACCCTGAGAGACACAGCACTTTTGGATTTCTAGATCATCTTCTGGCTCACTCTTTTGCAGGTTTTCTGAGCACAGACTTCTATGAGACAATGAATTCTCTTATTCAAGAGGCTTGGCAGTTC
Organism: Mirounga angustirostris; assembly: GCF_029215605.1. Classification (NCBI taxonomy): domain Eukaryota; kingdom Metazoa; phylum Chordata; class Mammalia; order Carnivora; family Phocidae; genus Mirounga; species Mirounga angustirostris. Next base: position 94,144,522 of record NW_026991716.1, on the reverse strand, counting down.
CTTCCTCTGCCAGGGCTTTGGTTGGATTTAGTAGGTTTAGCAAATCTCGATTTGGCCGTTTTGGGGCTTTTTTCGATCTAAGGTCAAGACTGTATTACTTTTCTTGACGTTTGGCCTAGAATTAGTTAATCCACACTTGGACCCTATTAATTTGTAAATCAGGTTAGACAAGATAACAAAAGTGGCCAAATAGCTACAGCTAAGAGAAAAGCAGTCTGCAGTTTCAAAGTAAATAGGCAAATACTTAAGAAAGTATTACATTTTGGAACTTGACTGCCAAGAATGGCAGAGGTGAATTGAGATCTGTGATTTTCAAACTCTTGACTGTGACCTAAAAAATACATATGTTATGACTGTACATTGTTACTTACAAACTTATGTACAAATAACAACTGTTTCACAATAGAATACTTCGCTTTACTACATGTGATATATTCTGGTATTTTCTTTCTTTGCTACCTCATTTTTTTAAAGATGCTGGATACAGCGTGAAGAGCACTGATTTAGATAACCAATCATTCTTAAGCTTTCTTCGTGCACAGCATACTTCTAATACTAAAATTTAAAGCAAGGTATTAGAAAGGTATAGAAAGGGGTAAAGAACTCAAAACAAATTTCTCAGTGATCATTATACCACAATCTCTATTATAGCTTAAGTATCCTGTGGCATCAATAAAAGCTTCTCCTACTCACTACACTATCTTGCAGCTTGCGGTCAGCACCAGGTAGCTATTGAGGGTTTAATTATTGCCCTATTATAAGGCATAGTCTTCATGGTCCATGCTGTTTGGAATGGGCTTATTAGTGCGATTTTTAAAAAATTTATTTAAGTAATCTCTACACCCAGTGTGGGGCTCGAACTCACAACCCTGAGATCAAGAATTGGCTATCTTTGTGCAAGAACTGCAATTCAAGCCCACTCTCACCCCTCATATCCATAGGACTTGCTGCTGCCCAACTGGTCAGACGCAGCTACAGCCCTGTCAGAAACAAGGGTCTGTGGAGGGAGAAACCAGGAAACAGCCCAGTCCTTAGGGTTTGTAAGGAAGGCCTTGTGGTCACCTGGGAAATCCCTGACACACACACAGTGCCGGTTGCTTGGCTCCCTGATCAACTGGCTTTATTTTTGTTACCCACGCCACAGTCCCCTTCCAGGGGGTGGGGGGGGGGGGGGAGGGTGGATTTAGAAAGTTAGCCAGTCCACAGGCATCTATCAAGGACCTTCGTATGAGGCAATATTCTTTCCCTAACGTGGCTCAACTAGAGTGGGGAAACAAGATCAAAGTTACAAAACAATAATACAGGAGAAGTTACACCGTTCATGATTGCTATTTAAGAAGTACAGATTTCCTACGACTAGACCATGGGCTTGAAAAGGGATGCGGAAAGGGCCTGCCGGGACAGCAGCACCTGGCTAGGCGGGTAAGGGGTACGGCACACGCAAAGGCTCAGAGGTTGGGGAAGCACAAGGAGAGGCCCAACCTGGTTCTAAGGGAAGGTTGATGGAGGGGGAGCAGGCACTGGGCCTACTAGAATGAAGCACCTGCCAGGTTCTGTACCTGCCGATGAGCTGGCTGTGCCCACACCCGCTTCAAAGGGGCCCTTGTGTCCCACGCCCCGCCATTTTGCTATTATGGTTGACTGCCCTGGACCTAAGTGCAAAAGGAAGCCAGGGACAGCCTGTGGTGGAGGCAGCTGCTGCCTAAGCCCTGAAGGCCCGATAGCCCCAGGGAGTGATGCACGGAACCAATCACACCTCTTCCCCAAATGGGAGACAAATAGAAGGTGAGCCAACAGCGCGGGAGACTCCTGCCATGGGCAGCAAGCAGCAGCCTTGAGCTACTTGGAGCCAGGCCCGAGCGGGAGCCTACAGGGACTTTGTGCAGACCAGCAGACACAGAGCAGAGTTGCGTCTCCAGCAGGGCGGAGCAGCTGACGGCCTGCTACTGTAGGGGTCAGTCGCGGACTCTGGTTTCATCCAGAACCTTCCAGTGCCTCTCCAGCAGGCTTTGTGCAAGGTGCACCCTTCCCTTAAAGTCCTTCATTAACCAGGGGAGGGGTTCTCAAGCCTGGCTGCAGAGCAAACTCACCTGTGGGACTTTGGGGAAAAAAAAATGCAGACAATGGGCCTCACCCCAGAGTTCCTAAATCAGAATTTCTGGGGATGGGGTCAGGACAAGTGTGTGTTCTTTAAATTCCACACCTGATTCCAATGTTCTGCCACACCTGAGAACTGAATTAAGGCAAGTTGAGCACGGACTTCTGTTCCTGGCAACCTAAGAAAGCTCAGCGTTCACAGAACACACTGTGAACCTCAATGATTTAAAATCATGTTCATTTTTCCTCACTCCTACACACAGACCATTATTTTTACCGGGGGAAAAAGCAAATTTCACATCAATTTAGCAATCCCAAGTCTTTCAGATAACTTCTGGTTCTGAGCTCCTGTTTAATAACATTGTTACAACACGTAGAATTTACAAAGCACCTTCACGGTCAGGCTGTGGGTCCCGGACTCTATCAGGCTCTCTGCATATATCTCCTCCTGTACCAGTCCAAAAACTCTGCAAAGTGCCCATCGATTGTCCCTAGCTTAGAGATGAGAAAATATAAATTTAGGGAGGTTAAGCCCAACGTCAAAAACTTAGGAGTGACTAAAGCAAGGTTTTAAACTCAGAACTGTCCGGCTATGGTCCTCTGGTCTTTTCCTGATGCACTCTATATGATCCTCACTACTCCCTGGAGCGAGGCAGGAATTACCATGTCCCCGTCGTAGATATGAAAAGACCGGTCCTGAAATTCTCTGGTCCAATCACACCACAGAAGAGCACGAGGGTTTGAATCCATGACTGCTAAGTCACACTGAGCCTCTCCACTTAGCCTTGCTGATCCAACACAGTGCCTGGGCAATGGCAGGGACATTGCCCCCATTTGGGGGAAAGGATTATAGAAAATGCTCATTTACTTACTCAAACCATTGTTTTTAGACTAACCCAGGATGAAAAAAAATTCTCCTAAAAAACCTTCTTTTTTTTAGTGTAAAAAACTATCCTCTTACCTTTGGTTTGTATCAGTGATTTCCTGCCTTTCAATGGTCTGAACCCCACTGTAATATCAAAATTGTTTCACAGATGCTCCTCCACATTATAATTAATATAGCTGCTAATTAAAATGTATGGATCTGGAGGCACCTGGGTGGCTCAGTCGGTTAAGCTTCTGACCCTTGGTTTCAGCTCAGGTCATGATCTCAGGGTTGTGAGATCGAGCCCCACATGGGGCTCTCTGCTCAGGGGGGAGTCTGCTTAAGATTCTCTCTCTCCCTCTGTCCCTCCTCATCCCCGGTGCTCACTCTCTCATTCTCTTTCTCTCAAAATAAAGAATTCTTTTAAAAAAAATAAAATGCATAGATATATTAAAAGCATGACTTAATTCCGAGTAGCTTTTAGCCATATTTTCTCAATTGCAACATCTATATATTTTTAAACAATAGCAATAATTTATGTTGAAATCTTGGAATTAGGCAGTCTATAAAAATGCAAAAAAAAAGAAAAAGCGACAGAAATCATGACAGTATCCAATGAGTTAAACGTCCTTGTGTCCCCACTGTAAATAACATTCAGCCTCTTCCAGATATTCCAAATTTACACAGCTACTCAAACACATACCAATCTTCATTCATGCAGGTCACAGAAAAAAAAAATTCTCTTACTCTGATAAAACCCACAGACTCACAGTCAGGAGTCTTACCTAAAAATGATGGCAGCAGGACTAAGAGCGTGTTGGTGTCTTCATCTCCAAAACACGATGAAGCATTGGTGATATTTTCACTGAAGTTCCATAAAGTTTTGCAAACCAAGCAGGCCAGCTGCCAATCAGTAGGACCAAAATGTCTTAAACAATCCACCAACCTGAGTTTTCAAAAAGTCAAATTGAGAAGTCATTAGGTCAGAATCTCTTTTTTGTATTTTTAGCATAATGATTATCCTTCTGCATTATTTAATACGTATTATATGTAATTCAGTGATTATTTTTAAAATTTTCACATCTACACATTTAAGTAGCTACAAAGTAACAATAACCTACTTCTGAATTATTTTAAGAGGCCAGTGGAACTTAAATTCCCTCTTTAGCCATAGCTTGGCGGTTCCAAACGTTGAAATACCTCCACCCTGGGAGAATGACAAGAGGGACCCAAGCTCCCTGGGAAACTATGAGAGAGTCAGGGCTCCACACCTTGAAACTTACTTTTTAATGCCGCCTCCTTCTTTCAGGATGACACGCTTGTCTTTATCCACAGTGAGATTTAGGAGAACACCACAGGCAGAAAAGCAAATATCCTGATGCTTAGCATCCAGCAGTGCAATCATGAACTTATGTACTGGGAGGGTAGAGAATAAATGCAGACCAGTAAAGCTCAGGGTTCCCAGATGTGCCTTATTTTACAAATGGTGGACCAATAAAGCTCAGGGTTCCCAGATGTGCCTTATTTTACAAATGGCAAAGGGGAAATGGGGAGTGGCTCACAAAACTGGAAACTCTGCTAGGGGACTTAATCCATTCTTCCTAAGGCTTTCGCCATGCCCAGCCTCAGGTTTGCCAACATCCACTGCATCTAGAATCTGCTCCCCATCCCAGGTCCTCGGTCCCCAAGTAGTGCTGTATCTGACCCAGACAGCAGCTCCTTCTCCAGGGCAACGATACAGTCCCTTCTGGTAGAAAAGGGGGGAAAAAAAAATCTTGGGTCCAACCACACGGGTGGCATTCATCTCTAACATCTGATTCTTCTTAAGGGCCTTTTTGAACCTTCACCAGCAATTTTCTTTAAATACACAACCCCGGGGGAGGATTGTAGGCTCCTGTTGAGATCTTCTCTGAAGTCTTCCAGGGTTTGTAAGAGAAGACTTGCTCAGGGGGCTGGAAACCGGCCCGTAGCAAGGCAGGGCTTCCAGGGTAGAGGGCAGCTCAGGTCAAGACAGGCCCCCCACCTTTGGGAACCACTTTCCTTTACTTCTAGGAAATGGAACTCTTTGTCCTGTTTTCTTAACACCCCCAGCAGGGGCCAGGCAAAAGTTTGGGGGAGGTTGGATAAAGTGTGTCCTCTGCCTCCTCCTGTTCTCCCCCACACCTGACATGTGGCCATCCTGCTCTGACTTTGGTCCCATGGATCGGTCAGACACATATATGTGTGTGTTTCAGAGTCTAAAGAATGGGGGCGCCTGGGTGGCTCAGTCGGTGAAGTGTCTGCCTTTGGCTCAAGTCATGATCCTGGGGGTCCTGGCCTTCGGCTCAGGGTGTGATCCCCGGCGCGGGCGGGGGTCCAGGGATCGAGCCCCGCGTTAGGCTCCCTGCTCAGTGGGGAGTCTGCTTCTCCCTCTCCCTCTGCCCCTCCCCCCACTCATGCACACGCGCGCTCTTGTCTCTCTCTCTCAAATAAATAATCTTAAAAAAAAGATCTAAAAATGTACACCGAAACGTTAACAGTTTACACTCTCTGGGGGAGTGAGATGATGAGTGACAGTTTACTGCTGCTGATTCCCCCCCCAATATCTGTATTATCTAAATTTGCTATCATGGATAATTAGGAATTTTTAGTTATTATTCTTACATGAAATATTTGAGACATATAGAGGATGGTTATTTGGGTACCCACCACCCAGTTGAAGAAATAAAATGTTATGAACCCAATTTTATATCTTTGGGCATCCCTTCCCCTCCAAAGGTGACTTCTGTCTTATTTCCAAATGCCATTTGTACCATTTATACCATTACTACATAAGTACGTTACATAAACAATACTCATGATTGTTATGCATGTTCTAAAACCTACTTAATGGCATTATTCTTTATCTACCCTGCTATCACTAGCTTTTTCACTCCTGTATTACATGTTTGAGGCTGGTTCACGTTGATCCATGAACCTCTAGTTCATTTATTTTAATTGATGTAGAACTTTTTTTTTTTGTAAGTAGACTCCACTGCCCAGTGTGGAGCTCAAGGCAGGGCTTGAACTCACGACTCTGAGATCAAGAGCTGAGCTGAGATCAAGAGTTGGACGCTTAACCAACTGAGCCACCCAGGCCCCCCGATGTAGAACTTTTTGTTGTGTGAATGTCATAATGTATTTACACTTAGGCTTTTTCCATTTTTTGCTATTACAAGCTGTACTGTTACAGACATTCTAGTACATGAAGGAGAATGTCTCTTGAGTCCGTTCTCAAGGACAGTAACGATGACTGTAGATTACTTGTTTCCCTTACACACACACACACACACACACACACACACATGCCGTCTCAGAGCTCTGAAGACCACACACAGTTGAGAGAGGAACAGGGAGAACACTGTCCAGGTCTATCTCGGCATGCGGAGCTGAAGGCCGTAAGCACGGGTGGAGGGGAATGTAAAGCACTGCTCGTCCGAGGGTGGAAACAAGTTGTCATGACCCACGCTCAAAACTGCTTAGCTGCTTACTGGCAAGAAGAACATGCTTATGAACATTAAGTGTCATCAACTCACCATTTTTCTGCACAATGAAATCGCAGATGTCCTGGTCCTGGGAGAGGTTTCCAAAAACACGCACAGCCTCTAGGATTCCATCCATGTTATTACTCACAAGAAGCTTTATGAGCACTGGGTTTGGGGACCAGAGACATAAAATCAGTGAATTTAACTTTTAATTTCAAGGCTATTAGACATCAGCATCATACTAAATATCAGAAACTCAAAATTTTAAAAGTGACAATAAAACACAAACTAAGGGACTTTAGCAAGAACTAAGACCCTACCTTTCCCCCATATTCTGATTTCTTAGAATCAAATTGGGCTCTTTGATATTGTACAAGAAATCAGAAAATATGAATGACACCAGTTCTGTGTTTCGTTAATAAAGTCGAAATCTTAAACAAACATTCATCTACCCAAACCCAATTCTGAACCTTACATTCAGCAATATATAGCTTTTTGTCTTGAATTATGGAATTCTTCACTTGGTAGTAAGATAAGTTGTTGATTGTGGCCGTAGTATTGATCACCAGCTCCTCACAATCCTCAATTGACTTGTGTTCTGAAAGAAAGTTAGGAAGAATGTATGGAAGACTCATCGCTGGGGCAGAAACATGACCTCCTAACTGTCCCAGCAGCAGCGCCAGGGTCAAGCCGTTATCCCCAACGAAGTCCGTGCAGGGACATTGTTTCCTGCTTTACTTCCCAGGACTCTCCCTGCAGGGAAATGCACCAAACACAGGGGACCACTCCTGACCAGGTTCTAGAACACTCTAAGCTCAATCCCTCCACAGGGGGTCTGGAAAAATTGGGCTGATCTAGGTTCTGTGATTATAGTCAAATGAAGGTGCCAACACACCGGCAAGCCAAGCTGTGTCTCATCCCCACTGGTTTGCAGTGTTCCTGAGTGCTCCTGGGTGCTCTACCCTGTCTCCTCCTCACTCCTCTACCTCTTAGCAGAATGACCCTTAGGGCATCATCTGTCCATAACTCCTATCCATGCTGCCCTCCAAACACACAGAATCTGATCACTTCTCACCTCTTCTACTACCACCTGGCCGATCCCTCACCTCATAACTGGCTTCTCTTCTTTCACCTTCCTCCCTGAGTCTATCCTTAACACAGCAATCCTTTAATAGTAAGTCAGCTAACATCACTTGTCCTACTTTGGCCTCAGGCCCTACCTGGGCAGCCCCAGTTCTTTTTGGGGGGGGCACAGAGGGAGAGGAAGAGAGAGGATCTTGAGCAGGTTCCACGTCCAGCGTGGATCCCGATGCAGGGCTCGATCTCATGACCCCCGAGTTCATGACCTTAGCTGAAATCGAGAGTTGGATGCTTAACCAACTGAGCCACCCAGGCGCCCCTGGGCAGCCCCAGTTCTGATATCTCAGGTCTCATTTGCTGTTCCAGCCCTGAGGTCCCCAGTGCCAACCACACTGGTCTGTTTGCCCTTTTTTTTTTTTTTTTTTTAACATATCAACATGATCCTTCCTGTTCCTTTGCACTGCTATTCCCTCTGTCTAGAATATACTGTTTCCAGTTATCCACTTGGTCCACTCCTCACATCCTTCAGGTTGTTGTTTGGACGTCACCTTATTGAACATAGTTTCCTTAGCCTCCCTACATAAAATAGCATCCATTATTCTCTTTCCCCTATCCTACTTTCATCTGCTCCAGAGCACACGTAATTATCTGACCTGTTATGTGTTTAACGTTTGTCTTCTGGTCCTAACATGTAAGCTCTACGAGAACAGGGATTGGTCTGTTTTATTTATTGTTGCATTCCCAGCAGCTAGAACAGTTTGGCACATAGGGGTGCTCAATAAATAGTTGCTGAATGCACCAACGAGTGAAGGATTGAGCTCTTACTCAGCACATGAGACCCTCAGTGAGTCTGTCCGTCCCTTTCACTCAGCCTCCAGACTCACCTCCCGGCAGATGTGGAAAAGCCAGTTAGAAGCCCTAGTTCCCTCCACCTCCACACTGATGACACTAGACCCAGGGCAGTGTTCGGGAATCTGGTTTTTTTCTCTTGCCTTGGGAGGAAAATTCATTAGCTCGTCCAGGAAAGGAAAGGGTAGCTCTTCGGTAGCACCACCTTCTGTATGGTGTCTGGCATCTAGGGCAAGAGGGTAGGTACCCACAGCTACTGGGCATCCATCACAACAGCATCAAGAGCTGTACGCGCACTCAGCTCCACAAAAGTAAACGATTAATAATACTTCAAATGCACTTATAAGCATTTGAACCTACAATAATTCATACTCGAAAGGTGCATCTGTCTCAGCTCAGGCCACCATAACAAAATACCACAGATTTGGGGCTTAAATAACAGAAATTTCTTTTCTCAGAGTTCTAGAGGTTGGAAGTTGGGGTCAGGATGCCAGCGTGGTTGGGTTCTGGTGAGAACCCTTCCTGGCTTACAGATGGCCACCTTCTCGCTGTGTCCTCACATGGTGGAGAGAAAGCAAGAACAAGCTCTCCGGCGTCTCTTCTTATAAGGACGCTAATCCCACCACGAGCACCCTAGCTTCATTCCCTTGTCTACACCTAATGATCTCCCAAAGGCTCCATCTCCAAACACTATCACACTGAGGGTTAGGGCTTCAACATATGAAGCTGAGGAGTGGCGGATACAATTCAGTCCATATTAACCTCCTAATATCCCATTCTACATATGAGACCACTGAGGCTGAGCGGCGTTAAATAGAGGCCTGACTTCATAGAACCCACATCTGAATTGGGTGTTTCTGACTCAACCATCTGCTCTTTCCGTTGCATCTTCCTGAGTGCCCACTAGAGCCACCTTGGGCAATCATTTGCTGCCAGAGGGCTGGAGAGAATCACACAGCCCTGTGCAGCTGGCTCACGGATGTAATCAGTCTAGAGTTTGGAGCTTGCCGCTAAGGCAGCAAATGTCTAAATCTGGGAGCTTGCTGGAAGGGCTAGTCCTTATTAGAAACATTTTTTTAAATTTTCTTTTTTATTTTTATTATTTTTTAAAGATTTCTTATTTATTTGACAGAGACTCAGTGAGAGCAGGAACACAAGCAGCGGGGACTGGGAGAGGGAAAAGCAGGCTTCCCACCAAGCAGGGAGCCTGATGTGGGGCTCTATCCCAGGACCCCAGGATCATGACCTGAGCGGAAGGCAGACTCTTAATGACTGAGCCACCCAGGCACCTTTTTTTTTTTTTTTTTTTAAATACCCTCTGCAATGAGACTGGCCTCTAGAGACAAGTTCTGGGGTTCCAACTCCTCGGGCCTCATGTCCTGTGTACGCCTTGCTGTTGGTGCTTATCATCAGTTTCCTGTCCAAACACCTGCCATGCCTCCACCATAGACTTGGAGCTCCTAGAAAGCAGACACTACATGTTTTTAAACCTTGTTATGCACTGAATGTTGGCGTTCCTCTCCAAATTCATATGGAGAAGCTCCAACGTGAAGTCACCCCCAGTGTGACTGGATCGGGGGCGAGGGCCTGCAAGGAGGTGGTGAAGGGTTAAATGCGTCATCAGGATGGGGCCCTCATCCAATAGGGCTCCTACCCTTACAAGAGGAGGAAAGTAGCATCTGCTAGCCAGAAGGAGCATCGTCGCCAGATGCCAACCCTGCTGGCACCTTGACCTTGGGCTTCCAGCCTCCAGAACTGTGAGAAAATAGATGTCTGTTGTTTAAGCCCCCTGTCTCTAGTAGTTTGTTATACGGAGACTGGGCAGGCTAAGATAAACCTCCTTTAGCATAGGACTCATTGCACACTAAGGACTCAATATGGATCTTAATGAAGAGCAGGGGGCATAGTTCAAAGGCTACCCCAAAACATCATTTTCATCAGGTAGTAATGTTTCTTACAGCAAGAGAGTCTTCCAGAGCTTGGTAAGTCATAGCTAAGTTGATCGCTCTGTGCGGCAGTTAATTTCCCTGCTCACTGGTGGCCAGGGATGCCTGCGGGAAATGACAAAGCCTAAAAAGTGGAAGGGGGTGCTATAGACTGAATTATGCCCCCTCCCCAAAATTCATATGTTGAAGCCCTAATGCAACTGTATTTGGAAATACAGCTTTTAAGGGGTAATTAAGATTAAATGAGGTCATAAGAGTGGAATCCTTATCCAGTAGGGCTGGTGGCTTTTATAAGAAGAGGAAGGGGGACACCTGGCTGGCTCAGTCTTTAAGCGTCTGTCTTCGGCTCAGGTCATGATCCCGGGATCCTGGGATCAAGCCCCACATCGGGCTCCCTGCTCAGTGGGGAGCCTGCTCCTCCCTCTCCCTCTGCCTGCCACCCCCCCCACTTGTGTGTGTGCCCTCTCTCTCTCTCTCTCACAAATAAATTAATTTAATTTAATTTTTAAAAAAGAAGAGGAGGAAGAGAGCGAGAGCGCATGCTCTCCGAGGGCGCATGCCAGCAGAGGCTGTGTGAGGCCACAGTGAGAAGGCAGCCATCCCCAGGCCAGGACGACAGACCTCACCAGAACCCAGCCATGATGTCAGCCTGATCTCAGACTTGCGGGCTCCAGAGTGTGAGGACATGCATCTGTTGCTGAAGTCACCCAGTCTATGCTGTTTTGTTGTAGCAGCCTAGCAGACTGGGATGGGTGTTGGTACCACGAAGTGGGGTGCTGCTGTAACAAGGACCTAGAAGTGTGGCATCAGCTCTGGAGCCGGGGATGAGGGAGGCTGGAGGAGTCCGAGGTGCATGCTAGAAATGAGAAATGTTAAAGGCAGTTCGGGTGAGGGCTCAGAAAGAAAAGAGGAGAGCTGGAGAGAAAGCTTCCATCTTCTTAGGGAACACATCAGTAATCATGAACAGAACGTTGGTAGAAATATGGACATAAAAGGCCATTCTGGTGAGGTCTCAGATGGAAATGAGGAACAGATTACTGGAAACTGCAGGAAAGGTGATCGTTGTTGTAAGGGGGCAAAGAACGTGGCTGAACTATGTTTGCAGTCTAGTGTTTTGTGAAAGGTAGAACTTGCAGGCAACGATATTGGATATTTAGCTGAGATTTCTTTTTTTTTTTTTTAAGATTTTATTTATTTATTTGAGACAGAGAGAATGAGAGACAGAGAGCATGAGAGGGAGGAGGGTCAGAGGGAGAAGCAGACTCCCTGCCGAGCAGGGAGCCCGATGCGGGACTCGATCCCGGGACTCCAGGATCATAACCTGAGCCGAAGGCAGTCGCTTAACCAACTGACCCACCCAGGCGCCCTTAGCTGAGATTTCTAAGCAAAAGTGTTTGAGGAGCGGCTTGGCTTCTCCTGACAGTATAGTAAAACGTGAGGAGAGAGAGATGAATTGAAGAAAGAATTGTTAAGCAGAAGGAACTAGAACCTGAAGATCTGGAAAATTTTCAGTCTATCCCTATGGCAAAAAGTGCGGAAGCATGTGCTAGAGGGAACCAAGCGTGCGTCTGGAATATCCATCAGTACAGAGCTTCTGGGATTCCATGGGCAGAAACACGGCCAGTTTGAACGGAAAGGCTCTGAGACAGGAAGCTATCCGTGTGTGTGACAGGACAGGAGGAGAGAGCTATTGGGCTGTGAGTGGGCATTATTCTTCCAGAAGACTGGAAATGACCCAAAGGGGAGTGAGAGGTCACAATCAGGGCCACTGCCTCGGGTTCAACAGGCCAGACACCTTCACCCCGAAGCCCTGAGGACGAGCCCAGCTTGCAGAACCCTGGCACCCTGACTGACAGAGATGTGGAAGCCGGACCACTGCCCCCGTGGGTCTGGAAGGCAGAGCGCTGAACCAAAGAAGATTGCTTTCAAGTCTTAAACTACGATGAAATTCACCTTGCTAGCTTGGAGACTTACCTGGGAACTGCCACCTTTTCCTTCTCCCCTGTTTCTCCCTTTGGAATGGGAATGTCTATCCTAGGCCTGCCCCACCCCTGTATTTTGGAAGCATGTAACATGTCCGGTTTCACAGGTTCACAGGAGAGAAATTCTTCCTCAGGATGTATCACATCTTGAGTCTCACAACATCTGATTTAGTATTTAAATGAGATGTTGCCCCTTAGACTTTAGAGTTGATGCCAGGATGAGTTAAAACTTCTGGAGCTATTGAGATGGAATAAACGTATTTTGCATGTGAGAAGGACATGAATTTGGGGAGGGTGGCAGGAGCAGAATATTATTGACTAAATTGTGTCCCCTCCCCCAAATTCATTTGTGGAAGCCCTAACCTCCAATGCGATTGTAACTGGGGACAGGTGTTTTAGCAGGTAAAGTTAGATGAGGTCAGAAGGGTGGAGTCCTTATCCGATAGGATTGGTGGTCTTAGAAGAAGAGAAAGAGAGAGAGATCATCCTCTCTCTCCCTGAGGGTACATTCTGAGGAACCGCCATGTGACGACCTGGTGAGAAGGCAGCTATCTATAAGTCAAGAGGAGAGCTCTTGTCCCAGACCCCACTGGCTGGCCCCTCGACCTTGGGCTTCCAGCCTCCAGAACCACGGGAAACAAATTTCTGTGGTTTAAGCCACCCAGTCTGTGGTGGTTTGTTATGGAAGAGTGCTGTGGTGAATAATAGGGGGAAAGGGACTTGAATGACTGGGGGCCATAACTGCAGTTACTGTACAAACCTGAGAAAAAGATACACTCTCATCAGGTGGACTAACCCAGGAAAAATTAAGGATTTTAAACTCTTTGTGCTTAGTTTGGTCAATTTTTGGCAGTTTGATTGGTACCTTTTTTTTTATTGTGATAAAATTCACATACCATAAAATTCACCCTTTCCAAGGTGTACACTTCAGTGGGTTTTAGTAACTATTTTTTCTTTTTCTTTTCATACATATATATGAAAAAATATTTTTATATATTTTTAAAATCTGGATTTTAAAATTTTATATATATATATATATATTACTTTTGAGGCAGTTCGGAGCAGAAGAGGACGTCTCCCGCCTGCAGCTGGGAAGGCTCATGGAAGTGAGCCGAAGGCGCTGCCGAAACCCTCAGCGCGCCGGGCCCGGGGCTGCGTCCCCCGCAGGCAGCAGCGGCCGGCGGCGCGGGCCTTACCCAGCGTGGCGAGCAGCAGGCCCACGGCGTGCGGGTTGGCGGCCAGCGCCGGGCCGATGCCAGGGTGGATGGCTAAGTTGGCGAGCACGCGGGTCAGCTTGATGAGCACGTCCTCCGCCTGGGCCCGCGGCCTGGGCGCCTGGGGCTGCTCCGCTCCCGCCGCCCCCTTCTCCGCACACAGGTCCAGTCTGTAGAACGTATGGAACAATGACAGCAGGGTCGGGATGCTCCCTTTCTCTTTGGAAAACTGTTCGCGAGCCTGGTTATTTTTCGCTGTCAGGTTGCCCAGAATAAAGACAATACGGACGACTAAATCCTGCAGTAAAGGGAAGACGGTTACAAGTGCACTGGGGCCGGGACCAGTCTTGGGAAAGAGAACAGTATTTAGTTTATTCACGAGCTACTTAATAGTAGAATGGAACACATCTGGCTTCTACTAACTTGTCTAGTATTTGACTCGGTGCAAATTGGCAGAGGAGATTAAAAACATTTGGCAACAATGAAAGAATACAAACTGGGTGGCTCAGTCGTTAAGCGTCTGCCTTCGGCCCAGGTCATGATCTCAGGGTCCTGGGATCGAGTCCCGCATCGGGCTCCTTGCTCAGTGGGGAGCCTGCTTCTCCCTCTCCCTCTGCTGCTCCCCCTGCTTGTGCTCTCTCTCTCTCTGACAAATAAATAAAAATCTTAAAAAAAAAAAAATAGCGATGAGACTGTAACAGCTATCATTCGATGGGTTTAAAAGAAAAAAAAAAAAAACTGAGGGATGCTATTAGCAAGGGCTATTAACTTCAGATCCTTCATCTGAAATTCTGGCTAGCCTTTTTTTTTTTTAACCCTCCCAGAGAACTATTAGTTGAGTGGGATAGGATTACTGATAACGTGTTATGTAAATCTAAGTATTGACACTAACAGGTTTCTTGAGCGCCCAAATCTTCCCCTGAGAGTTCACCTCCTACTGAAGCATTGTGTTTCCAAAAATCGGGTGTTCCGCACAATGGTTCATCAGAGAGCCGCTCTTCCCCAACCGGGCTCCGCAGACTTCTGGCGTAGAATAAGCTTTGCTGTGGGGGGCTGTGTTTAGCACCAGTATTCCTGGCCCCTACTAGAGATGCCAGTGGTATCCCCAGATGTCACAACCAAGAAGGTTTAACCATTGTTTTAAGAAGAAACAATGTTTAATCATTGTTTGAACTCACAACCCCGAGATCAAGAACTGCATGCTCTACCAACTGAGCCAGCCAGGTGCCCCACAACCAAAAAGATTTAAATGTCCCCTGGGGGCAAAATCACCCCCATTTGAGAATCACTGTGTCATATAAATATACCACTTTATTTTTATTTATTTATTTTTAAGATTTTATTTATTTATTTGAGAGACAGAGAGCATGAGAGGGAGGAGGGTCAGAGGGAGAAGCAGACTCCCCGCTGAGCAGGGAGCCCGACGCGGGACTCGATCCCGGGACTCCAGGATCACGACCTGAGCCGAAGGTAGTCGCTTAACCAACTGAGCCACCCAGGTGCCTAAATATACCACTTTAAAGCAGTACTTTTCTTTCTCGACCAGGATAGTGGTTATGTGGGTGACACCGTTATCACGATTTGCTAAATTGTACATGTGTTTCATGCACTTTTCTGCATATCAGCTATATTTCACAATAAATAAATGTTTCTAAAAATCCCAAGCTAAGAACAATTTACAACTAAACAGGATACAAAAACAATTACGTTCTTAATTCTACAACAGACAGACAAACGAGTATAGTTGGCCTTCCCCCTACCCACGGATGGTGAGGAAATTCCTCTAGGAGGAAGAGACTTTACTTATTTATTTAAGATTTTATTTATTTACTTGAGAGGGAGAGAGCACAAGCGGGGGGAGGAAGAGGGTGAGGGAGAAGTAGGCTTTCCACTGAGCAGGGAGCCTGATGCGGGGCTCCATCCCAGGACCCCGGGGATCATGACCTGAGCTGAAGGCAGACGCTTAACCTACTGAGCCACGCAGGTGCCCCAGGAAGAGACTTTAAAGATTTTATTTTTTACTTATTTGACAGAGAGAGACATAGCGAGAGAGGGAACACAAGCAGGGGGAGTGGGAGAGGGAGAAGCAGGCTTCCCGTGGAGCAGGGAGCCCGATGTGGGGCTTGATCCCAGGACCCTGGGATCATGACCTGAGCCAAAGGCAGACGCTTAACGACTGGGCCACCCAGGCACCCCAAGGAAGAGACTTTAAAGAGACACTCACGGAGGGGCTGTAAATGATCTGGGTGCTAACTCTCATTGTGCCAGGCGCTGTGCAATTCAACAGACAAGAAACTGGGGTTTGTAGAAGCTGCCTGGTCACACAGCTAGCGAGGAGTGAGTCAGGATTTGAACCCAGGATTCCCCTGACCTGGAGTCCTTTCTACAGCCATGCCCTGCCTCCCACAGGGCCTGTCCTATAGGATCTCCTTGGCCTCACCTTTTGCCGATCAGTTAAGGAATTACCTCCTTTTAAAATGCAAATATGTGGGGCACCTAGGTGGCTCAGCCCCTTAAGCCTCTTGATTTTGGCTCAGGTCTGATCTCAGGGTCGTGATTTGGGGCCCCCAAGTCGGGCTCTGCTCTCAGCTTGGAGTCAGCTTGTCCCTCTCCCTCCTCCTCCCCAGCTTGCAGGCACTCTTTCTCAAATAAATACAATCTTTCCCAAAAAAGTAAAATGAAAAATAAAATAAAAAGCAAATATGTCACCAGGAGGGATTCCCAATAAACCCGGCTTTGTTTATCAGATCTGTAGTAATTAGCAGCCTTAACCAACGGGGACAAAGGGGAGAGGCCTGGACCTGTTTTAGTCAGGGAACCAGGTCTAGCTGGGACCTGGGGGGTGAGGGGTGGGCAGCACAGGGACTGTTTTTGCCAGAGAGCGGAGGGTCACAGACCAAGGACAAGACTTCTGGATTTGCCTGGGGCGACTCGGCCGATACCGACTTGCTCCTGCTTGTTCTTGAAAGAAAAGTTTTCCCTGGCAGGCGGAGAAGAAGCGAGGCGGCTGCTTGTGCAGCTGGGAATTAATTGTCAACATTAAGAAAGTCGGAGGCTAACACGCCAGCAAGAACTGGAGCTGGTCCAGGAGAGAGTTCACCCTGGGAAAAACCTCTGCTCAGTGCGCGACCCATGGCAGCCAGTCATCCAGTCGGGACAACTGGCTCCGGGGCCACAGGGAGCCCGAATGCCAGTCAGTGGGTAAGTCTGAATGCTCCGGGCCTGGGAGAATACACTCACAGGAACAATATGAGAGAAGGGGCTCTGAAGAGCTTCTAATCTATTTGCGAGGACGAGGCTGACATACGTGGGGTAAGAGCGGAGACCAAAAGGGCCAAGCAGGAAGCGAGACACGGAGAGGGATTAGGATCCCCAGCTGGAGAGCCAGTGAGTCTAGTTCATACATGTGAGTTTACTTAGCCACTCTGCCTCCATTAACTCATTCGTAGAATGGAGAAAATATTGTATTATGAGGGCAAACAAGACAAAACGGGGAAAGCACAAATCATGAGGAATGATTCGGGCACTGTTCTGAACCATTTTCATGTACTATCAATAACATGTTAGTAGCATTAAACTGTGTAGGACAGACCCGATGGTCTTGGAGGAGTTTAGATGAGAGGACACCCAGGGAACAGTGTGTGTGTGTGTGTGTGTGTGTGCAAAATTACCTCCAATGGATTTGAATTCAACCTTGAAAAATGTGTGAAATCCGGCTCTCTGGAGGAGAGGATGGGGTGGGTTGGGCGGTCGAAAGCAGCGGGTCTTGAGAAAGAGGACGTGGGACAATCCCCTTCCTGGGAACTGGGGTCACTTTGTCTGTCTCTGATCACCAGATGGTTCCCTAAAAAAGCTGAAGTCTGTGGGTCTTATATCTAACACAAGCACACAATTTCATTGTAGTACCCGTCATTTGACAGAAAACCTGTGGTTACTTCCCATAATTCCTAATGGCAGAGGCTCCTCCCTGGGTTCTGGAAGGAAAGCACTCCTCCACCCTGGCCACACCCAACAGAAAAGCAGGACGTTTTCCAAACACGACCGAGGGTATTTCTTTTTTCTTTTTTTTTTTTTTTTAAAGATTTTATTTATTTATTTGACAGAGAGAGACACAGCGAGAGAGGGAACACAAGCAGGGGGAGCGGGAGAGGGAGAAGCAGGCTTCCCGCCGAGCAGGGAGCCCGACGCGGGACTCGATCCCAGGACCCTGGGATCATGACCTGAGCCGAAGGCAGATGCTTAACGACTGAGCCACCCAGGCACCCCATGACCGAGGGTATTTCTGAGAATAAGGTTCCTCGAAGGATATTCCGTTTTATATTTTCTAAGCTGAGGAATAGGAGCTTTTTGCATCAATTTTGATGTGATTTCTGATTAAAGACCCGCCACATGAGTTCTGCCTCTGAAAAATTATAATGGCCATAATCATAGTTGCAGCAGCAGCAATGAACACAGCGTTTATGACGTGCCAGGCACTGTTCCAAGCATTTAGACATACAAATTAACGCATTAAAAGTGATAACGTGTGGTCCTTTCATCTGAACAAAGCTGTTCCCAAGCCCTACCATCCAGGTAGTCCCCTCCCGCACGCACTCGCACTCGACAGGAGCCCTGTTGACGTTTCTGGACTTCACGCTGTGCCCCAGATCGTGCCCCTCTCCCATCTCCTCAGAAGCACAGTAAGCAAAACGGGGAAGACCTTCTCTGTGATTTTGAATGACTTCTTAAAAAAATGTAAAAAGGAGTTGTATCCTTTTTGCTAAATCATGTCAGGGTACTCCATTTACCCTGTCAAATGTCACAGCTGTCTTGGGAAGGATGCTGGACCATTTCTTCTCCCTTCTCCCTCTTCCCAGGCCTTGCTACTTCACCTCTGCCTCCCTGTGTTTGTTTTACTCCTTCGTAGAACGCAGCAGGTGTTGCTGGCCCTGTCGTTGCTGACCTACCAGGAGTATTCAGACCAGATCATCCTAGGCTGGAGAAAAAGGCAGCTTGACTTAGAGATCACTGTCCTTCCAAATTCAAGTGACCTCCATCCACTGCAGCACGTGGTCTAATCTGGGGGAGACTAAGTGCGGCTTTTCTTCTTTGAGAAATTCCCTCGGCCCCTTCGACTTCTAAAATTCTTCAGTTCTCCTGTGGACCCTAACATGGCATCGATTATCGAGTCCCATGTGGGAAGGAGAGGCTCTGGACTTCAGCACAGGAAGAGTTAACGCGGCCACAATACCCCTTTCCCTGCCTTCGGATGGAAAAAGGAGGGGGTGGTTCCTGGGAGCTGGGGTGCCAACTGAAGGATGGCATGCGAGACCAACAAATGGGGGTGGGAGGCTGAGCGGCTTGCAGCACTGAGCTCCCAGCGACTGCTATGCTCACCGTGTCTGTCCTCCTTCTTAGGGTTGCCTAAGGCAGCTTTTCATCCCCCGTCAAATATATTCTCTGCAAATCTAGGGAACATGGAATAGGCCAAACTAGAAGCAGTCTCCCAGGAGGTTGGCAGAGGTGGTGCTTGTCCTGACCCATCTGGAATCCTGAAAGCCCCGGCGGGGCAAGAGGGCCTCACAAGGCCCCTTGGCTGGCCATGGGTGGTCGGCACTGTGCAGAGGACTGCCTTGGACAGTATCATAGAGAGGTTATGTATTTTCCCACAACCCAGTCCTTCTCAAGTCTACAGAGTGCCACTTACTTAAATATTCTATAAAGATTTGAAAAATTAGAGGTCCAAATTATCAATTTGTAGAGACCACGGCTTGAACCCATAGCAGAAAATCATTTCATCAGGATACAAGTCTCCTTCGAGGTACAGATTCTCTCCTCTATTCTCAGACAGTATCTGAGAACCACCTATAAATCAACCCTGAACTTTTGGTGCATTTTTATTAAATTTAACACAAGGTTGCAGATTCATACCACAGCTATGAATTTTGAAACATCAAAATGAAGATGAATCAGGAGAGAGAATTTTTGTTTAAAGAAAGCAGTCCAGTATAACCAGTTCGTATGGACTTTCTCATTTTGCATAAAAGTGGAACTGGGCCCAGCAACAGCTACAGCCAGCAAGAGCTCAGACAAGCAGGTATGCCTATTGCAAGAGGCCTGACCTCCAGTGTGCCTTCCAGTCATAGCCTGTGGGATATTCTCTTTAGTTTCAAATACGTCATGCCCCCCAGAGCAAGCATGGTCCTCAGTCTCAATGGGCGTCGCGCTGCTATAAATGAAATTGCTTTAACTGGAACAAAGCAAGGAGCAGGACTCAACTGATCAGCTGGCAAACCCCAGCGGCGACGGTGTGTGGATGTTACTTTCCACGTGAGAGAGATGGGCCTCCAGTCAGCGCAAGAGGCTTTCCTTCTCAGAGACGTGCAGACTCAGGCTTCACGGGGCTCACGGTGCCCAAAGTCTGACCCTGGTGAGAAGGGGCAAGACTGGGGCCATCTGTGCTTACAGACCGATTCCCAAACTCCTTCAGCCCACCTCCTCCTTCCCTATAATCCTCACCTGTCCGATCCCCCGGACTTGGCCCCACAGGTATCTTTGATTCTCGCTCCCCTCATCAACCACTCGCCGAGTTCCCTTTGCTCTGCCATCTCAAAATCTCCCCCGACCTCTCCTTCCCATGCCTGCTCTGGAGGGCCTGTCTGCAGACTCCTGCCACAGACCCTTGTGGGATCCTCCCTCGGTGATCAACATGAACACCACTTCCTGAAGCACAGCTCTTATGTCATCCCCTTGATCAAAAACATCCACTGCCTATTAAATGTCAAAGGCAGCGTCTGGTGCACCATCGGGCCCCATGTGACCAGTTCGGCATGACCTCACATTATTACTCCCGCCCACAGTCAGTCAGCCAAAGCGAACATATTCCTCCTCGAGGCCCACACCCTTCCTACCGAGCCTTAAAATAACTGGTGGGCATCATGTAGACCACAGGGAAGGAACCATATCAAACTACCACAGAAAGAATAAACCATGTTCAGCAGACTCCACTTACTTAGGAGAGAACTACTTCTACTAAGTATAGGAAAACATTTTAGAAAGATTTTTAAGATGCCCCGTTTAAAATTGGGTTAGAAACTTCACATGCAATGCGGATCTGAGAGCTGAATCAGGATTTGCAATTTGCAACATTTACCCAACTTCCCACCCTCAAACGAAACTTCAGCATTAATCGAACTTATAGGTGGCTCGAAGAGCAGATCAATTTTACCCATGTGGAAGGCGGACTGCACTACTGCGAAAATGCTAGTTAACCCTAGGATCCTGAAAGTGGGTCAAAAGTTTGCAGAAGTGCTGAACCCTACAAGATGGAAGAATCTGAGATGTTGGAGACTCCAAACCCAGAATCTAAGCAGAAGATCACTTAAAAACCAGAAGAGACTACACTTGATGCCTCATCTATCCATTCCATCTGCAGCCATTTATTGAGCACCAACTACAAGCTTCTGGATGTGGCTCTCACTCCGAAGTAGCAGGCAAGACTAGCATTTCACTGTGCTCTGTTCTTTTTTAAGTCCGCAGACATAAATCAGGCGTTCAGATTCCGTGCTGAGCGGGGGAAGAGCCAGTTCCACGAGGGCAAAGCAGCAGGAACTGGAAAGAATGAACAAGCCGAGGGCTTATTGTGCTGCCCGCCCGGTCAGGGGTGCAGACCAAGGCCAAGGCTGAAAAAAGGAGCAAGCTCAGCCAAATGCTAGCAGTAGCCCCTGGGAATGTGCCTGCAGCAGGGCTGGGCAGAGAGCCGCAGGGCACGCTCCTGCCAGGCAGGAGGCAGAGGGCGAGCTGGGAGCCAAGCTGCCATATAAAGGCTCCAGGGGAAGGGGTGGAGGTGCCTTCCTAGCCAATCCTCACCGGCCCCACACAAGATGGAGGGGAGGGAGAGGTCATGGCGCCCCTGGACTGTTCCCTACTGTGGCTGTGTTACAGACGAACAGCTAGAAAGACGGCAGATGCTTGTGCTTTCAGCACACTCTGCAGACATTCCAGGTCCCGCTGTCAACACGACGATGTCCAAGCATTCCAGACCAGACGGTGCTCACTGGGCGTACAAGGCTGAACATGATCCCTTACCCGAAAAGAAGTCTACATGGAATGAGAGTCTACATGGAATGAGAGCAGCACAAGCAAGGACACGTCAGGCGAGTCCCAGACCGTGTTTGCGAATGCTCTGATGACGGTCCTGCCTCTGGAAGTTCTGTTTGAAAAAAACAAGAAACTGACCGTATTTAAAAATGGAGAGGGTTAGGGCGCCTGGGTGGCTCAGATGGTTAAGCGTCTGCCTTCGGCTCAGGTCGTGATCCCAGGGTCCTGGGATCGAGTCCCGCATCGGGCTCCCTGCTCCTTGGGAGCCTGCTTCTCCCTCTGCCTCTCTCTTTCTCTCTCTCTCTGTCTCTCATGAATAAATAAATAAAATCTTTTAAAAAAAAAAAATGGAGAGGGTTAGACGGGCAGTCAGTTGCTCAATGGGTGCAAGTGATGGGAATGTAGATAAAGGTTATTCCTTTTGGACCATGACCTCTGTAAAGTATTGCCCGTCTTACAAAGCTTATTTGAGGCCTTTTACCGGATCTCCTACCCAATAGATATTTACAGAAGAAATGGGGAAAATCCCTTCATGTTCTTCCAGAAAACAAACCCAAACATATTTTGCAGAGATGCTAAATGCAGCAATGCTGACGTCAGAGGCACCCCCTAGGCCGGCCCTGATTTGCAAGAATGATATTGACCCTGCTCATTCCTGCGTTACTAGGCCCATCTGTTTGTACATTTGGTTTTGTACCAAATGTAGTTTACGCCATAAAGCATCAATATGTGCACACTTCTTAAATGAGATTTGTCATTTAATTGAATTTTGATTAGCATTTGTAATAGATGTTCTACCTAATGCTAAAGTTTAGCTTTCAAACTGCATCAAGCTGACTGATATGTTGTGTTTCAGTCTCCGTTTGTGTGTGTGTGGGAACTGGAGTTATTAGTTGTACCATGGATCTTGGACCAATTAATCTCCTCAGACATGAGCCAGAGAAGTTTCCCTTGTTCTCCCTGAGGAAGTCCTTTGAAAGAGCTGGGAGGAGTGGATTCCTTTTCTCTGAGACTGTTGATAAACCAGAAACCCTGGCTGGTACCACAGCCATCAGCCACAGACAGGCCCACCTCACTGGAGGGCTGTGTGCAAAGAGGGGCAGAGCCAACTGGGCCATCGTCTGTATACGCGCTAAGCTTCCTCAAATGTATCTGTTGCAAACTTACAAAGTTTAGGTATGGGTCTACACCGAACTTTCTCAAAGCAGGACATCGGCAGGAACATACGGTGATTACTTTAACAATAAAATTTGGGGGTGACTTCACTAACTGCGAATCAACAACTCATGGTTTTTCTAGTTACCCGAGGTTGAGGCCACTTTTTTCTGAGGGTCCTGCGGGAGAAAGCCTGAACTCGCCTCTCCTAAGTGGCTCATTCCGACCAGCGTCTGAAACCTCACCAGTGTGACAGCTGTTTCATAAAGCATGATCAGTGTTATCACTGGGTGTGGTCCGACGACTCCTTTTTGGTTTGTTTTCTTTCATCCAGGACTAGTTGTTTTGACACATGTCTGGCAGAAAAAAAATTCATGGAAGAGTCTAATAAACCATCTCATTTTCTCTAGCTAAGAAAGCCTTCAGCTATTGGTGCAAAAAGCAAAAGGCATGGTTATCCCCGCTTGCTGGGGACTCCTACACCAGCCCCTTGTTTGTCTTGCTAGTTTGGCTCCTACTTCGGAAGGGAGATTCACTGTCAGCCACAGGCCCTGCAGAGAAAGACTGACCCTGTGTGGCTGGTTTGATTCATCACTTTAAAATCTCTTGAGAGGGGCGCCTGGGTGGCTCTGTCGTTAAGCATCTGCCTTTGGCTCAGGTCATGATCCCAGGGTCCTGGGATTGAGCCCCGCATCAGGCTCTCTGCTCCATAGGAAGCCTGCGTCTCCCTCTCCCACTCCTCCTCTGCTTGTGTTCCCTCTCTAGCTGTCTCTCTCTCTGCCAAATAAGTAAATAAAATCTTTAAAAAAACAAAAACAAAAACTCTTGAGATTTTGTAGAAACCCTCTGCTGTCAATATTGGAGAAAATTGTTTTAAGGAACAACCTTAACAATTTATACCACAGGGTTCCCAGAGCTGCCATGCATTTCAATCACTTGAGGAGCCTCTAAAAATAGGTTCTTGGGCCCCTTTCCAGACCAGAATCAGAATCTCCGAAGGTGGGGCCCGAGAACCTGTATTTCTAAAGCTCCCCAGAAGATTCTGATGATCAGCCAAGTTTAGGAGCTACCACTGACTTAAATCAAGAAAGAATTAGAATCTCTCCATCTTAAGACCTACTGGCTGTTTTTATAATATCACTTTAAAAAAATAAAAAAAACCATGTTCCCGGTAACAAATTCCCACAACACAGAGGTGCAGAAAATAAAAGTGAAAATGCACCAACCCTTCATTATCATTGACCTGATAGACACAGATTAAGTGCATTTTTAAAAGACCCTATTCTTATATGCAGAAGTCAGACTTTACCTTGACAAGAGATGAATATGAATAATGTAAAAAAAAAAAAAGGGAATTCTCTCTCACTTTTTTTTTCCCTTTTGGCATTTTCTCATACAATTTCCTTTTTTTTTTTTTTTTCTCTTCAGTGGGAAAAACAGCAGATAGAGGAGGAAATATTCTACTTCTCCCAGCAGCCGTCAGCCCTGGTGATACCTGGGTCAAAACAGAATTTCCCTGTTGGTGGACCATGGAAGTGGCAGGCACAGTTTCCTGTGAAGCTCCTCACCAGCATGATAAAATCATTTAAAGAGGTGTGTGTAGGGGTTTTTCTTTTTCCTTCCTTTGCCTTTTTTTTTTCCTTTGAGATTTTTGTTTCTTTATTCTTTGAAAATATGCTTAGCCATGAACACGATTTGATTTAAAAATGAATCTCAGAAAAATAAAATCTCTGCTGATTACCAGTGTAGCCCTCAGACTTTTAAGACAAAGTTAATACTGACCTCTCAGAACAAAGATAAGGTATATAGACTCTGCTTGTTTAATTGCTTAGTGATAGCTATGTATATTAAGAGACTACCAATCTTCCAAAGTATATGTCTACAACCCAACTTAGTCTTGGATTTTTATAAACAAAAATAATTATAGAAAGTAATAATTCTGTAAGTTGCTGGAGGGCTGCTGGATTTTCCAAAGATTAGTTCAAAGCCTCAACATTCAAATAAATCTCAGGTGTAGCAGTTTTTAGTCACTGCAGATTAATACACTCCCAGCAGAACATGCATGGTATGGGATTTCTGGATTTACTTTTATTTCTAAAAGCAAGGAAATACAAATCATATTCACCTGGCCATTTGGGAACATGAACCTAAGATGCTACACTGGTCTGAAGTAATTTAAAATCCATTATTTCTGTTTTACTCTTGTGTATGGCAGTTCACCAATGTGAAAAATGTGGGAAAAAATTATTATTATTTCCTCCTCCAAAGTAGGAAAAAGAAAGTAAATATTTAAGGAAGAAGTACTAGAATACTAGAAGAAATATTTTATTATGCTTTACAGATTCCAAAGCATTTCAAATACTCAAAATTCATTCTTTCAGCACTTTATCATGCATCTACTACGCCAAGCATCATCTCAGGTTTATCAAAACACAAGGCCTGTGTCCTTCAGGAATTCCCAGTAGTGGGTGAGGCAGCTATACAAAAAAATAACCATTTGGAGGCTCACCAAAGAAATATTTACAAAGACCTATGGAGTATGGAGCTTTTGGTTAATGATTTTAGGAAGTAATTGGGACACATAACTACTTCCTTGTAGCCTGAACAATTTCCCTGCTCTTCTAAAATATTTTGGTCTTGAGGAAAATATAAATTACGTATCCATTTTTCTTACTAGAAAAAAATCAGAGATGGTTCAAAACTGTAACATTTCATTCTTTAGGATAAGTAAAACACAGCATAGAGTCAAAGTATAATTTCTGAAGAGTTAACAACATGACTCTCATACAGATATAAAATTAACACATTAAAAAAATTACTTATCTCATTAATGAGGGAGCCAATACAATGGTTAAGTTGGCTCCAAGAATAATCAAAGAATTGGGTGTTTACAAGCATTAAAAAGAATGTTAGATTACTAGGTTAGATACACACCTGGCTAATAGCCTACAGGGTCATAAAACCATAGATTTTGAGGTTATCTTGTCTACCAGAGAAAAATCTACAAATTAATGTGTAACTTTATAGTGCTTGGGTTCTAATCAAATAGTAAATAGCAAGTTTAAACACAGAT
The DNA here is from genome assembly GCF_029215605.1 of Mirounga angustirostris. Lineage (NCBI taxonomy): Eukaryota > Metazoa > Chordata > Mammalia > Carnivora > Phocidae > Mirounga > Mirounga angustirostris. The sequence continues at coordinate 94,118,679 of NW_026991716.1, read as the reverse complement.
ACATTCTCATGGAGAATTAAGCCCTGCCTATTAAACAGTTCCCCAGCATGACTTTGTCAGGACATGTAGCCTCCCAGCCCAACATCTTATTTCTAAGGTTTGGATAATTTTTCTTAATTATAGTGAAGTGGTTAAGATTAGGGAACATTCTGCTTGGGTCCTTAGCTCTGGGTGTACTAGCTGGGTGTACTGGCTATGTTTAAATCTTTAAAATGATGCACGGATGTGGGAGGAATTGAAGGTCTTGTAAGGCTTCACAGAGGAGAGGACACAAGAGCTACATCTTGTAATATTAATTGGCCCTTGAAGATGAGAAGTGACAAGGGATATTTCATCAAAGAGTCCCCTCAGGTCTGCTCACTAAGAGCCTATTCACATTCAGTTTTATTTAAGACTTTTTTAGGTGATACTTTTAACAAGTTTTATTATGAATTTCCCCTCCTAATTGCAAGCAAATAATCACAAAAGGTAAGTGAAAATTACCAAAGGCAGAGTTAACAATCAATAGAAAAGGAAGAGAGAGACATCTACAAAAAGAAGACACAGACATTTAAAGAATCTCATCAACAGGCTCGTGCTCCCAGGATGGGACAAATAGCCTTAGAGTAGTAATTAATACTTGTAATATTGATCTTTGGCATCAAGAAGAGGTTAAATTATTTTTAGTATCTTTAAGAAGGCAAGGAAATATGTAATATATCTGAATATGATTTTTACCACAATGATAAAAATAATTTAATAAGTTATACATTTCTTTGATGGTTCTGGAAACAACATGTACTGTACATAGTTTGCAAGGAGCTCTTCATTCTTCTTCGAACCAAAATAATTTTAATAGGAAAGCAAAATTATCATATAGATCAACAGAGAAAAATATGCCTTTGAACACCAATTTTGCTTTACAGATAACTATTGGTCCAAAGTGAAAAGTAGTTCACTAAGAGGTGTGGTAAAATTTTATGCCAATTAAACTTTAAGACAGTCCCTTGAACCAGAAGAAGCATACTCTTAACTATGTTGACATCTCAAGTGTCTCATAGTGGCAAGATACCAGGATATTTGTCTGTTTACTAAATGTGGCCATCATCCGAGCTATAATCAGAAAAACAAACAGCTATTTACTAGTAATGCTACAGAACAATAGGACTATTTGTCTGTCAGTACTGGACTGATGGGTTTTCTTCTTTTTAAAAAATTACAGGTTATGACATAACTTGAAATCAAACTGTTAAGCAGAAATGTTTTCTTTCACCCACATTTGAAAATTCTAGTGCAAGCGAAGGTGTCTTCTCCAGTTACAGTTATCTAAATCATCCATGATCCGAACACCAAAACAAAAAAGAATAATGATGACAAAATAAAATTACAATGAAAGTCCATAAAATAAGATTTCAAAAGAAAATCCATAACTAAACTTTTTAAGTATAAGATCTAGAAGAATTCTTTTAATCTATAGTAAAGTATCTTTTTACCATTTTATTTTTTTCCTTAAAAAAGACAACCAGGGGGGCGCCTGGGTGGCTCAGTTGGTTAAGCGACTGCCTTCGGCTCAGGTCATGATCCTGGAGTCCCGGGATCGAGTCCCGCATCGGGCTCCCTGCTCGGCAGGGAGTCTGCTTCTCCCTCTGACCCTCCCGACCCTCCCCCTTCTCATGTGCTCTCTCTCTCAGTCTCTCTCTCTCAAATAAATAAATAAAATCTTTAAAAAAAAAAAAAAAGACAACCAGGAATAGGAGTACCTAAGCTTTTCATTGGATTAATTCACTTGTCCAAAGATTACAGTTCAGATAATATATTGTACCAAGATCTAGATTAATAAGTGCTTAATGGACACTTCAATTAATAGCAGATTGAGAATACTTTCAGGTAGATTAATCAAATCCATTCTTCCCCTGACATAGCAATTCTTGTACCTTGAAATCTTTCAAAGTGTATAGTTTAGAGAAAATACAAAATATATAGGGAAAGGCATTTGTAACCCAAATATTCGGAATCAGAAACTCAAGTGCATATTTGTAAATCACTACTTAAAAGCTAAATAAAAACTTAACTTTAAGCAAGGTTGTATCATCTTCAAAATGTAGTAATGGTATAATATGAGCATAGAAACTTCTGTCATCTGTCTAACCAAAAAGAGACTAGTAACCTTTTAATAAATTAGCTAATAATAGCATCAAATCTGACAAACTTCGTCATTCTCGGCAGAAGTACTTGGCTGGGTAAAAATAAGTTCATTGCTATTTGTGGCAAACAGGGATTATACTTTGAGGTGGTTTTGAGATGGCCAATACAAACACAAAGCTTTATATTAAAATGTTCTTAGTATACACATGAATTATTTGGTTTTAAACTTAGTGATTCTGAGATTTTACCATATTTGAAATGAATATATATTGTGTTCATGTATAAAACATCTCACTAAAGAGTTGATGTCACCTTAATCATTTATAAAGCTGAATAAAAATAAACTGCATTTAATGAATAGTCAAAAACTTATAATAAAACTTAATGTTTGTACTATTATGATTTTATTAAGGTGGAGTCATTTGTGACTTCTTCCTTTTTTTAAACAACTATATATACTTTTACTGGATCCATTAAAACAAAATTATTTTCTTTCTAACACTTACCTTACTTTAGAAGAATTTCATCTAAATACTAAAGTGTCAAAGAATTAGAGAATTTCAGGGATAGAAGAATCTTTAGAGTATACCCAGTGTAGGGGATCCCAAACTTTACTTTGCATCAGAGGTCCCCGTGGTCCTCACTGAAGTGCAGATGGCCAGGCCCCTCCCCACCCATCTGACTCAGCAGGTCTGGGGTGGGGCCTGGAAATAACCCCCATCCCACCCCAAGTGGATTCTCATGTAAGGGTCTATAAATCACTGGGAGGAACAACACTGTGCACCCACCCTCTTCCCTAAACCAGGAATCCTACCACATCAAACATCCTATTGCATCCATTTCTGCCCCAAACTACTCCCTCAAAACAAAACAAAACAAAACAAAACAACTCCCTCCTCAACTCCTACCGGTAACTATCTCCTGGGGCCGCCCATTAACACATCAAATGGAAGCTTCTCATAGAAACTGGTACATTCAAAACATAAGACTACTCAACATGAGCTTACACAAATACATCAATGCAAAGACATAGTGAAGAATTAAATGCATGAAGAACTGACCTGTTTCTTCTGGTATTTGTTTATCAGTTTCAAAAACAAGGCGTAACATCTGGAATAGTTGGCCAAGGCTACACAGCAGTCATGGTAAGAAGTAAGTTTGCTGCAGAAATGCCAAATGGGAAAATAAAAATACACTTTTTTTTTTTCTCTCAGAAAGTTCTAATACACATAGGGTTACTCTAAATACAGACTTTCAAAGCATTGCCCAGTGCCTGAAAAGGAGTCTACAAACACTCCACACACCAGTCCAGAGAAACCACAAGGAGGCTTGCTGTCTGCTCTGGACTCTGGGGGCACGGTGGGGGCGGGGGGTGCAGGCAGGAGATCCTTTGAAGCCTCTAACGCATGTATATGGTGTGAATTTACACTATCCATGTGGTTCAGAAACCACAAGCTAAGAAATTTACACAAATTCTGTTTGGCTACCAACCACTGAATCCCCTGGGACCCCATGAGAAACAAATGTTAAACTGCTTGAATATACTAGGAGGGTAGTGATATACTAATATCAGGCAAAATAGACCTGAAAGCTAAAAGCCTTGAGAACAGCTTCAGAATTTTGAAGGCATGCAAACAAGCAACCAACCAAAACCCACAAGGCAGTACTGACCAACCTGTATCAAATTGGGAGATGTTCATAAATCTCTCATTAAGTGATAGATTACTAGGTAAAACATCATCAATATTGTAAAAACGTGACCATGTACCAGGCCATTAACAAGTCTCAGTAAATGTTCAGAGAACTGGTGTCTTCCAGCTCACGTTCTCTGGTCAAAGAACAATTAAGTTAGGAAATCAATGTAAGAATACGTATCTTAGAAAACATACTTTTGAAAACTTAAAAACATAACTTATGGGTCAAAGAAACATAAAAGTTTAAAAATAAAACACTGAGACCTGAATAACTAAAAATACCACAAATCAAAATTTGTGGGATACAGCTGAAGCACTATTTAAAGGAAAATTTATAGTCTTCAGAAGGATTTTTAAAAAGGAATTGAATTTCTAACTAAAACAGAAGAAAAATATGATATATCCAAAGATAGTAGAAGAAAAGGGTTAATACATATAAGAATAAAGGAATATAATAGAAAACAAACATACAGTGGAGTGGATCAGTAAATCTGCTGGTTCTTTGCAAACACTAATAAAGTTGGCAAACCTTTGGCGAAACCGATTGAGAAAAAAGGAGAAACATCATAAGCAATCAAAATAAGGAGTGAAAATCAGTATCAACAATGCAGAGGCAGTGTGACATAGTGGTTAAATGTATGGATTCCAGAGCCAGACCCCCTGGTTTGAATTCCAACTGTATGACACTGAGAAACATACTGAGCTTCTCCATGAATCAGTTTCTTATATATAAAATGAAGACAATAAGGGTAGTACCCACCTTTAAAGTTGTTATAAGGAATAAATTAATTCATATTTGGAAAGTGCTCAGAACATTGCCAGGCACATAGTAGTCGCTATCTAAGTATTTGATAAATAACATTATTAGTAAAAAAATAAAAGGGGACGGGCGCCTGGATGGCTCAGTTGGTTAAGCGACTGCCTTCGGCTCAGGTCATGATCCTGGAGTCCCGGGATCGAGTCCCGCATCGGGCTCCCTGCTCGGCAGGGAGTCTGCTTCTCCCTCTGACCCTCTTCCCTCTCATGCTCTCTGTCTCTCATTCTCTCTCTCTCAAATAAATAAATAAATCTTTTTTAAAAAAATAAATAAATAAAAATAAAAGGGGACATGATTCGAAATGCAACAGAGATTAAAAGGATAATTAGAGAAAATTTGGAATGACTTTATATTGTTTGAAAACTTAGATAAAATGGGCAGATTCCTATAAAAATATAACTTTCTGAAACTAACCCAAGTGCAAATAGGAAATATGACTGGATATATGACCATTAAAGAAAGTGAAGCAGTAGTCAGTGATATTCACACATGAATGTGTGCAGGCACACACACTAGGATAAAATAGCTTTTCAAGGAAGTTCTATGAATTTTTCAAGAAACAGATAAGTTTAATTTTCACAAATTCTTCTAGAAAAGAGAAAAAATGGGAGTATTTCCCAATTCATTTTATGAGGCTGGTATAAACTTGACACTAAAACCAGACAAGGAAAATGTGAGAAAGGAAAAGTACAGGTTAATCTAATGCACAGATGAAGAATCCTAAACAAATTATTAGTTAATTAAACCTAGCAATACATAGCGGCTTAACATGAGAGAATCTATTAATCTGGGATCTACTATATTAATGAATTAAAAAAAGAAAATCCACATAATCAGAATAGATTCACGGCAAGCATTCAAGAAAATTTAACATCTGTTAGTGTGCGAGGATCCTTCCTTAACCTTCTGAAGGGCATATACGAAAACCTACAATAAATATTCTTTTTTTTAAATTTTATTTTATTATGCTATGTTAATCACCATACATTACTTCATTAGTTTTTGATGTAGTGTTCCATGATTCATTGTTTGCGTATAACACCCAGTGCTCCGTTCAATATGTGCCCTCTTTAATAAATATTTTTTTTAATTGTAAAACCACAAAAATATTTTCTTTAAAGTCAGGAGAAAGGCAGCAGGTCCAACACTCTTACAACTTTGTATGGGACATCCTGAGCAATGTGGTAAGGAAGCGGTGGGGACAGCAGGGAAGAGTTGTAATAATTGGGGGGAAAAAAAGCCAAATTATTCTTCTTTGCAGACAAATTGCATAGAAAATCCAAGAGAATCTATAGACTAACTCTTAGACCTAAATTTCATCAAGGTTCCTGGATAAAGATTAATAAGCAAACATCAATACTATTTATATAAACCAGCAACAACCTATTAGGAAATATTTTATGCACATATTTTATAGTCGGCATGTGCTACTATATTAGTTTCAGGTGTATGACATAGCGATTAGCCAATTCTATACATTATGTAATGTTCACCAGCATCTGCCAAAATACAAAGTTATTACGATATTATTGACTATATTCCCTATGCTGTACTTTTCTTCCCTGTGACTTACTTATTTTATAAATAGAAGTTTGTACCTCTTAATCCCCTTAAAAAATATGTTTAAAGATTGCATTCATAGTTGCAGCAAAAGCCATGAAGGAATAAATCTAACAAAAGATATGCAAAATCTTTTTGGAGAAAATTATAAAATTTTATGGGAAGATATAAAAGAAAATGTCATAAATGTTTATTGGTGGAAGACTCAGTATCATAAAGATGTCAATTCTCCCCACTTGCATCCCAATTGCTCTACAAACTCAGTGTTATTCCATGAAAAACCCTAATGTTCCTACCACAAACCTTAGCTGATTCTCCAATTCTTGAGAAAGAGGGAAGAATTTGAATCTTAAAGGAGAAAAGGGGTGAGGGATTCATCTTATAGCAAGACTTCAATCTCTAACAGTAAAGACAGTGTGGTGCTGATCTGAGGATGGACCAGAATGCCCAGAAATAGACCTACAAGTATATAGGATCTTGTCTTTGACTAACTAGGCACTTAGAATCAGTGGGGAAAAAAAAAAAAGACATATTTAATAAAAGGTGCTGGGACAACAGACTATCCACATGGAAAAAAAAATTTAATTGGATCCCTACATGCTACCAGATACAAAAACAAAACGTATGATTTTTATAATGCTTCAAAATGGGAGTGAAAAGTACCCAGAATTAAGTACCCAGATCGGAAAGTGCAGTGCTGAAAAATCAAATCTGGACTCACATCCTCATCCTGGGGTCAATTACTATTAATAATAGTAACATCTTCAGAAAACGTTCTATTTTGTTAAACAACTACAGTGAAGTTTAAGAAAGGCCTAGGATAATAATGTATAAACACGGGCAGAGAGCAGTGAGAGAAGAAATACAAATGCATAATTTAAAGACAGTTCTGAAATTTAACATCTTGCTTTGAAGAGACCTGGATTCAGATAGTCATTACTTCTGGGGTGAAGTGTAAACATGACGAGTGAATACGTGAGCCAAAGTTCAGTCACACAACTGAAATAAAATAACCTTCTACTACAAATCAGTTCAGATCAGACTTTCAAAGCAACGCTCCCCTTTTTGAGTTATAACCCTTAAGTACTGTTTCCAAATGTACCAGAAAATTTATCATGTTTGGTGATACAGTTCTTTATGTCCAATAAGCTAAGAGGAATTTTTGTTTATTCTGTAAAAACCCTAGGATAACTCACAACTCACCAAAGAACTAAGGTGACTTACAATGGATGAGTTTAGAATCACATTAGGAATACATAGGAAACGCGGTCATTCGTTGTACATCATTTATTTTGAACTTGGACCACTAGATTTACTTTTGCTGCCAGGAGAAGTAAGAAGCAAAAATAGGATTCCTTGCCAGCCACACACACAAATATTAAAGATAACCCAAAATGTAAGCCTTAGCATTTGTGTAAGTTGACTTTGTTTTCCTCGTCCACCTACCTGAATATTCTGGCAATATTGGTGCACACATCCTTGTCGGCCTCGTACTGTCCCATCGCCGTGCAGAGCTGGGGAAGGGCACTGATGCTCAGCAACTTACTTCTTGCTAGTGGTGAATCAACCAAGTTTCTCAGTGTAGCAGTCACCTAGGATAAAAGAGGGTTTGCGCCATTTTTTTTTTAATTGGAAAATACAGCAACACCAATCAGTACCACACAATTTGTCCTACGATCTTCATTCAGTCAGTAGCAAAACCAAGCTCCTGTTAGGCGTCTTCTACTAGACAACATGGGCTTAAGGACAAATAGCATGAAATGAAAAAAAGAGATGAATACAAAGAAAGCTTACTTTGGTTCAAAGGTGAAGAATGAGAAATTCATGTTAATAAGCAATTAGTATACCAAAACCCTAGGGTTAAATAAGTCATCATCTGGGTTTGTTAGCTGTCCCTCATAAGACGTTCACTTCACGCTGTGACATGCCACATCAGTTTCACAGATTAGAAACCTCTCCTTCCATAGTTTTAAGTGTAGCATCAAATAATGCTCTAGCCAAAAAAATAAAAAATAAAAAATAAAAAAAATAAAAAAATAAATAATGCTCTAGCCAAAGGATATTTAAGACCATTAGTTTCATTCTTTTCTGAGAGCCAAGTATTGATTTCTTGAAAATTTGTCTTTTTTCTTTTTAAAGATATTATTTATTTATTTGAGAGAGAAAGAACAAGCAGGGAGGCGGGGCAGTGGGAGAGGGAGAAGCAGAAGCAGACTCCCCACTGAGCAGGGAGCCCAAATGTGGGGCTCGATCCCAGGACCCCGGGATCATGACCTGAGCCAGAGGCAGATGCTTAACCAACTGAGCCACCCAGGTGCCCCCAAATTTGTCTTATTTCATAAAAAAATGTTCAGGAAAGCTATCTTTGTCTAAAAGTGGAGAAGAAAAAGGGGCGCTTGGGAGGCTCAGTTGGTTAAGCAGCTGCGTCTTGGTTTTGGCTCAGGTCATGACCTCAGAGTCATGAGATCGAGCCCCACGTGGGGCTCCATGCTCAGCTCAGCAGGGAGTCTGCTGGAGATTCTTTCCCTCTGCCCATCCCCTTGTTCTCTCTCTCTCTCTAAAATAAGTAAACAAATTTGTAAAAAAAAAAAAAGTGGAGAAGAGAACGGTTCCATAAATCTAATTTACTAAACGTCAAGTTTAGTACAGCTAATGCTGCAGTTCTCTAATACTTTCAATATGCAGTGTGATCTTTCCTCATTGAACAGGACAAGGCAGACTCTTGGTGAAGAAGAGTCAGCTCAGGAGCTGGACACCTGGTCAAACTCCAGCCCCACCACTCACTAGCTTTGGTTAGCAAGTGAACCTCCCAGGGACCATTTTTCTCATCAGTAAAGTGGGGATGGTGATAGCTCCTTGGAGTTGTGAGGATTCAATGAGACAAAAGTTGTGAAGAGCATTGCCACCTGTCCTCTAACAGGAGCTCAAACATCATGGTTGCCATCTCCACATTTGTTGTGGAGCTCCACACCCAAAATGCAGAAGAGGGATCACTGGCCTTCGAGTCAAATGATGAAGATTCAAGTCCCAAATCTCTTTCTAGTTACGTGACTGAGGCACCCACTCATTGCTTGACTTCCCGACTTTCTCATCTGTGTAAAGCATTTACCATCCCTGCTCACCTCCTGGGGTGGTTTTGTGTATCAAATGGAAACATGTAACAATGTCTCTGTGTGCTGTAAAGCATTATGTAAATATAAAGCTTCATTATAGCCATAGTTAATAAACTTTAACAACAATTATTAAGATATGTATCTTTGATTAGTTTTCCTTTGTCACAACAGCAACAAAAATATAACTGACGATCTTTAAAGCAGAGAAAATAAAAATAATGCTTCAAGTAAATGTGTTCAAGTCTTCTGAAGTCAATTCAATTATACAGCAATTCAGTAAATTATTCCCTGAAAGCTTCAGCACCCAAAACATTGGAGGGAGGAAAAACTACTTGAGCATTCCCCTTTGCCGTGGATCTACAACAGAGTCTCCTAAGCTAAGGAATGGTCTTCTGTGAAGGCTAATACATCATTTTAGGCTCTCCAGGCCATCACCACGATAAAATGGAAAATTCTCATCATCTGACCCTGGTTCTACCTGTTCTTCTCTAGAGACAGCCCAGGCACTCAAGCGCTGCTGGATTACATCAATCCAAGGAATGACTCAACAAGCGTTCCCACTTGGAGTCCAGAGCCCAGATGCCTGTGTGAATCCTGACCTGAAGTCAGGCAGCCAGAGGCTGTGGAATACCCGTTCTAACCATCACACACAGAAACCCGTCCTCTTCCTACCACGATCTATAGCCGTCCTCTTGCTCCCCTCATCCAACCTCTGGCAAGGGACACTGTCAGCAAAAGGGATGGTGGTGTTCTTAGGAGCTTTTATTTTCTTGTTTCAACCTCAGTTTTTTCCTCTCTCTTGACCATTTTCCTCATCTCATTAGAAAAAATTAAAACAGGGGCGCCTGGGTGGCTCAGTCGGTTAAGCGTCTGCCTTCATTCAGCTCAGGACATGATCCCAGGGTCCTGATATCAAGCCCCACATTGGACTCCCTGCTCAGCAGGGAGTCTGCTTCTCCCTCTCGCTCTGCGCATTCCCCCGCTTCTGTTCTCTGCCTCAAAGAAATAAATAAAATCTTAAAAAAAAATAAAATAAAATAAAATAAAAAAGAAGAAGAAAAAAAGGAGGACAAGGAGATGAAGGGACAAGGGAGCAGAAAAGGAGGATTTCTCCTTTAAGAAGCCTCTGGCAAGAAAGCGAAGGGGATTAGCAGAGGCCTGGTGGTAAACCCAAGCCTAAAGCCCTGAGGGCTGAGGATCAGGAGGAGGTCACCAGGCAAAGGCAGCAGGGCAGGCCCCCCATTTTGAGAGGCTGGCTGAGAGCCACAAATCTCACTGCGGGGGTGGAGGTGGGGCTGACTGCCAAGCACAGACAAGGGGCTGTTTCTGGGAAAAAAATGTATTAAGACTGGGCGTGGGGGGGTGGGGGAGGAGAGTCTAGTTAAATCCTGCGCTAACGGTAAAGGCGAATTTCTAGTCAACCCACTTAACTTTTGACCTTGCTCCCACTTTTAACAGAGATCTATTTGCGGAAATCACTAATGAGTTTTCCTGCCCTCCCCCCAGGAAAGCCCACCCACTGGGCCTGCCCCCAAAGCAGGAGTTCACCAAAGTCCAAGCTTTAAGCTTGCAGAAGTGTACCCGGCTCTTAACTTTCCATTCCAATTTATATCGTTCCTAGCTCTGCTTAGTTATGTACTTTTCTGTTTTACTATCTATAATCTTTTAAGCCATCTCAAATCCTTTAGGACAGAAAAAGAAGTGCAAGTTAGATGATTACATCGATGCCTGTTGAGCTTCCAAAGGGCTCACTGGAGCAGTTCCCACGTGTCATCTCACCAAGAAAGAGCAAACAGAAAAACATGTTTCAATTATTTTTCTTCCCATCTCCTAACGCACAACTGCATGGGGCAGCGAGGCAAGCAGGGGGAAGAAGAGAAAGGAGAAGAATATGGAATTGATCATCTACAAAGATGATTGATAAGAATTTAAGTGTCCTTGCTTCTTAGCCAGTATGAGATGATGACTGAGGCGTCACCCTACATTTTTCGGTATAAGCCAAGAAAGAAACATTCTGGTGTGATTCTGGTTACTAATCTGCTCCTGAAAACGGACTGAGCTACACTCTACAACTTTTTGGTGCTCATTTTTTTCTGAGGCAGCTTCCTCTCTCTGTGTCTCCAAATTCCTTGATCATAAGAGGTACTGGCCCCCACCCTCAACCAGAATCTCCAAGCAAAATTGCTGATGAGTTTGGCAAAGCTGTCCTCTCTAGTGTTGAAAGTTCTCACTGTGTCGGTGACACTGGGAGATACATTTTAAAGGGAAAAATTATATTGAGAAGTGATTAGATAATTCATAAAGTCTTTTATAATTTATAAACAACATTTTAATATAGCAAAATTAGAATTCAAAATATCTTTTCTTCAAATTGATTATAGGCACTTAGTTATCAATTTCCAGTTATGTTTTCAACTATTAATTGAAAAACCTTAGCAAATGCAAGAAATCGTTGTCTTAAAATATGAGGCCCTCCTGATTGATATCACGGGATTTAAGAATGACAATACAGGGACGCCTGGGTGGCTCAGTCGGTTAAGCGTCTGCCTTCGGCTCAGGTCATGATCCCAGGGTCCTGGGATCGAGTCCCGCATCGGGCTCCCTGCTCCATGGGGAGCCTGCTTCTCCCTCTGCCTCTGTCTCGCTCTCTGTCTCTCATGAATAAATAAATAAAATCTTTAAAAAAAAAAAGAATGACAATACAGGCCCAGCAGCTGGGGCCCCATTCCTGCAGGCTTTACTGCAATGGGGTGTGCGAGGGGTGGGATGGACGCAAGGTAGGGAGGGCTGGTTGGTTGACTTGAGCCTCCGCACACTGCTCATTTCCAGAGTGGTTGGCCCTCTCTCTTCCCTTTGCACTATTCCTCCATCAGAATCCTCAGTCCCCAGGGAACCCACCAGCTTCTGCCCTAGAAGGCATTCAGCCACAGAGCACAAGGGCTTGGAGCTCACAGTCCACCATAGAACTCCTGTTTCAGTACGTCAGAAGTTAAGCAGTCTTTTTTGGCAAGCCTGGGAACTTCACCATCAATCATGATATTGTTCCTTGAAGAAATATTTCCCAATTTCAAAAAACCAGCTTTCAAAGAAACCTCTGGAACATAATGCAATTAAAAACCACACCATCAATAGTCTGAAAGTTATTATGTTTCCTCTACCAACATCAGCATGAGGATTCAGTTTTATTTATTTTTATACATTGAATGTGATTATGGAAAGAATTTGAGCAGCTTTATGGTTTATAAATCTACCCTGTAAACTTGATCTCATTTGCTCCCTAAACCAGCCCCATGAGGCAGACAGGAAGGGTATTACAAGCCCCACTTTTCAGATGAGGAAACCAAGTCTCAGAAAGTCCACCAGCCACCAGGTAGGTGGGCATCCTAAGCTCCAGCTCCTTGTCTGTTGTCTCTCCCACTCCACTTGGCCCTTCTCTAAAAGCATTCATTTTATTTCTCAATCATCTGGAATATCCATAACCAAAATCCCTCGAGCTTTATCTCAATTTAACTGCCAACTGCAAAATGGTTCACTTCCCGCTGATGATGTGAAAGAATAAACACAGCCGCCAGAGACCGCAAACAGTGTCAAATGATTTAAGAACAAAAGCCACACCATTTTCCAACCTCAGCAAAACCATCTCCCTCTATTAATAAAAGCACATTCATTTTCTGGATCTGTGCCCAGTTGCGACCACATATATGCCCAAACCAGAGCCTCTGTGGTAACTGGAGGAGTTTCGGATTGTCTCATAGATGGTTCATACAGTTCTGGCTGAGACAAGAGACATCAATGACAAGATGCCACTGTACCCATGAAACTACGAGTGCCCCCACATTCCTAAGCATTTTATTGGAGTTAAGAGCTATGCATTTGAAAGTCATATTAATTCATAATCCTTGATACTGCTTGGTGCCTGGCTATGGAGCCCATTTGGCACATTTCTACCATGGGTGTCCTCCTTCAGCAGGAAATGATTCTGTCCTTCTCGAACACCCAGTGCCCTGTTCTGAGACTCTATTTAATGCTTGCCTATGTTCGTTACTCTCCGGTTACTGCCTCTATGTCAGTTACCTTGGTACAATGAGTAGGTAGCTGATTCTGCTAGTGGTGGTTATTCCACGTATCAGCATACTTGAAATTCTGAATGTCATATAAACTACATAGTATGTCAATGCAGTAAAAGGAGGAAAATGAGTCTGGGAAAGATAATGTAACACCAAGAACTACCAAGTAATAACAACAATTTTCCCCGATTACATGTTAAAGTTAGTGACATTTCTTTATTGCCACAGCTAATATGTCTACAACGAAGAGACGAGGCTGAGGAGATATGACAGCAATTAAGAAGCAAACGTCTCTCCCTGGAAACAATAGGCATAGGAATATTTACTTCCCATGCTCGATGTTCCTTGTGAAGAGATAGTCTTCAGCATGATACTCCTGGCCATGCTCCATCCCTCACTTCCTGACTGGGGAGAACAAGGTGCTCTCCCCTGCTCCTCCTGGGGCAGATGCAGCTTGTGATGAGGTAGGCAGGTCTAATTCAGAGGTTCAGGATTAGAATGCCCCCCTGCCTCAGCTATAAATTACAGTTTTCAACCATGGTGATAATCTTCTCCCCCTCCCCATCTGCCTTAGTTTCTCTCTTATATCCAGGTTCAAAACCCAAGCCATTACATTACATGTCTGGGGTCTCTGAGTCTCCCCAGATCTTTAGATATGCCTTCCCTGGAAAGTCTGAGGTGAACATAAGTTACCTATTCATAGGTCTTTCCCAGGAAAAGGAGGAGTGGAGAAGAAGGGCCAGAGTTCTGACTGCCCAGTCTCTCATGCCAACTGGGTGAGTGAGTTATCAGCTATAATACTGCTATTCCTTATAGAAAAGAAGCGTCCTAAGTAATAAATAGCGGTCCCCTTCCCACAGACAAATACATCATTACAAAATTAGCAAGCCTAATAACCAATACCAAAGATTGTAACAAAAAAAGTTGCATCCCATCTCAAAAACAATATATTATAAGAAAATGAGCAAGAAATAGTACTCTAGTTGTTGGTTTTAATAATGTACTGTAGTTATGTAAGATGTCACCATTGGGAGAAGCTGGATGATGGTGACACGGGACCTCTCTGTACTATTTTTGCAACATCTAGTGAGCCTATACTTAGTTCAGAATGAAAGTTAAAAAAAAAAAAAAAAAGCCAGACACAAAAAAGCACACACTGTTATGTACCATTTATATTAAATTCTAGAACAGGCAGGGCTTATCTGTGGTGAAAGGGATCAGAAAAAAATGGTTCCCTTTGTGGGGTAGGAGAGTGGGAATTAACTGGAAAGAGGTGGAAGGAAATTTCTGAGGTGATAGAAATCTTCTGCGTCTTGATAGGGGTGTGGATTACATGGCTGTATGCTTTTGTCAAAACTCATCAAACATGTAAGATCTGAACATTTCACTGTATTAGAAATTATATGCAATTAAAACAATAAGAAAATAAATGACCTCATTTGCTCATTTCCTATTCAAACAAAACCTTCAAAAAAGATGCTTTAAAAAGATTTTTTTTCTGTTTATTTTTTTAAGATTTTATTTTTTTATTTGAGAGCGAGAGAGTGAGTACAAGCAAGGGGAGGAGTAGAGGGAGAAGCAGGCTCCCTGCTAAGCAGGGAGCCTGATGCAGGCCTTGATCCTGGGACTCTGGGATCATGACCTGAGCTGAAGGCAGATACTTAACCAACTGAGCCACACAGTGCCCCTCTTTTTTTCTGTTTAATCATCAGATCTCCAATAAAACTGTAAGAATTTAAGAAATATTTAAAAAAAGAATTCAAGAAATATAACCATGGGAATATTTGCTCTCATGGGTATGCAGTTTATTTCCCCCAATAACCAGAGCAAGTTTCCATCAGGTGGAAGTTACTGCCTTGGTTCTGATTTTATGGTCTGAGAGGTAGGCTTCCCATAGGCAAGGTAAGGCAGAGAAAGGGAGTTAATATACTTTCCTACTTAAGTATGCATACTCATAATAATTAACTACCTAAATAAGCATTAATCTCCACATTTTAAAACCATAAAATATAACTAAAGATTTAAAGGACCCCAACCACCTTGGTACAGTTGTTAATTACTAGCATAATGTAAATCACTGCTTCATTGAATCTCCAGACTTCAGTCAAAGGCATCTCTTAAATTCCCCAGATCCTTGAAGCAGGGAAGAGTCAGCTCTGAGACTTGGGCTCCATTAAGTACCCAGAGTCCCATGCTGCTGATATAACACTCCCTTCCAACTTTAGTTTCTATTCAGCATGGTTCTCCACATAGCCTCTCAAAGACAGAAAAATGAAAAAGATCCAACATTTGAAATCCACCTCTAACTCTGTCATTTTAATTTCTTGTGATTAATTTTTTTTTCTCATCAGAAGAAATGGCTCTTTGAAGCTTCAGGTTTTGGTAATTCTGATCTTACTTTGTTGAACAAATTTCTGCTGAGTGCCAACTATGTACCAGCTATGTATCATGTCCTATTCTATAGTGCTTTCATAGATCAGCTCATTTAATTTTCCCAACTACCCATTAAGATGGTCCTTTATTGGGTGCCTGGGTGGCTCAGTCAGTTAAGCATCTGCCTCCGGCTCAGGTCATGATCCCAGGGTCCTGGGATTGAGTCCGCATTGGGCTCCCTGCTCTGTGGGGAGCCTGCTTCTCCCTCTGCCCCTGCTCCAGGCTTGTGCTCTCTCTCTCTCTCTGTCAAATAAAAAAATAAAATCTTTTAAAAAAAATATGGTCCTTTATTTTTTTAAAGAGATTTTATTTATTTATTTATTTATTTTAGAGAGAAAGAGTATGTGTGCATGAGCCTGGGGAGGGGCACAGGGAGAGGGAGAGAATTTCAAGCAGACTCCAAACTGAGTGCAGAACCCAGCCTGGGGTTTGATCTCATGACCTTGAGATCACGACCTGAGCCAAAACCAACAAAGGCTCAAACGACTGAGCCACCCAGGCACCCCTAAGCTGGCCGTTTAAAGATGAGGAAAGGAAGGTTCAGAGACTGAGAAGCACTGCTGGGGTCAGAGCTGAAAGGCCAGCTCAGGCCTTTGGCCTCTTCACTAGAGAGCCCTGTCCCAGCACCAGGTACAAAGCCAAATGGACCATTAGGCTCTTGAAGACATGGTAGAGGAGAAACCAGACACAGAATACAGCAGTGAACTCAAATCCGTCAAAGCAGGGAGTTTACTCTAGGGTTTAGAATGATTTTAAAAAATCAACTATATCAAAACACATTTTAATTAAAAAATACAGAGATAAAAAACTCATACAAGTGTCAAAGAGAACATGGACCGCCAGCAGCATGACTCCATCCCACCTGCCTACTCAAACTTCTCCATACAAAGGATAGAAGTCCTCTTCCCGTGGGTGCTGTTGGCCAAAGCTGACCAACCCAATCCATGCTTTTAAGATCTCTACTCTCCTGTACATTGTCCTTTCTTAGTTTTCTGACCACTTTTTTTCCCCATTCCACAAATTTGGCCATTTTAAAGAATCTGTTCTCAGATTCTATCACCTCCATGCAGGTGACCCTAAATCTGTTTTCTTAGCTTTACTTTCTCTGCTAAGCGCTAGTTCATAACTCCAGTCGCTCACCAGACAGCCCCACTTGGCTATTCTGCTGGCAACTTAGAGTTTTCAATAAAGACTACATAATTTCATCCTCTCACCAAATCAGTTCCTTGTATAACTCTCTAATTTCTCATAACTCTCTATTTCTCTAATAGTATCATTTTCTGAACCATCCAGGCTCCTAATGTCTGAGTCATCTCTCTTTGTTTAATTCACTTTCCTTTTCCCCAAACTCAAGCCAAGGTGAAGGAATGGAGTAGGGAGTGACAAGGGGCAGGAGGACTGACATTACCAAGAAATTTCCTCTTAGAAAAAGGAGAAGATGACAGGGGAGATGTACTGAGCAAAGGAGGGGGAAAGACTAGGATTTGAAGGACCCTCTGGGGTGACACTTGCAGACCTCAAGAAGTGAGCCCAGCATGAGAGGCAGGGATAGAAGCAAACCATGGTATCTGGGTGCTGCAAGACAGTCTAACTTCAAAAACGTACCTGAAGCGGGGAAAGAATATACTTCTCTATGGATTTAACTCAAAATCAAATGAGTCAGGCTGTAAAGAAGAAAGGTTGGAAATACAAAGGACTAAAAAATAGGAATGTTAGTTCAAGACAATCTGGGTTTTAACAGTTACATTATATACCTATAAATTACCTAACTACAAATGTGATACCTTGAGATTTTCTTCAATGAGAGTAAAGCAGCTTTCTGCATGGGTGTTCTCGAAACACAAGAGGACAGACGAAACACCAGGGGAATCAGGGCTTGGTTGTGATGATGACTTATACAGAAGACTCTTCTCCATTCCCCAGGAAGGGGGCATGAAGGAGACCACAACAGACTTTCTGATGGAGGGGACTCCAGCAGTTTTCCTGTGTTATGCCTTCCCAAATGTTAGCCTTAGGAGTCAGAAATGAACCCTAACACCTCCTGATAATCCATTCCAGATCGACACTGACAAATCCCTACTTCTGTCTGTCACCTCCTTGGGTGATGCAATCCACTACTGACATGTAGGGGCCTTTGCCTTTTACCTGACCTTTCTCTTTTTCCAGGTTTTGGGGAGCTCTCCTGAAATTCTAGTATTCTGGAATTCAGTAAACGTGCACTGTTTAACTTTCCTTACTCTTGCAATTTTACAGACAAAGTTGTATCTCCAGACTGGGAGTATTTATACTTCCACTTGGTGCACAGGTAGTGGCCTTCAGACCTTCCGAGCAGCAACACTCATCCTCTTAAAATGCAATTAAGCATCTGATCGGCAGAACTGAAGGCAGCATTGTGTGTGTGGAAATGCCATGATTTTGTAGAAGAATAAGGCATCAGAATACTATTATCTGGACATGGGGATCTCCGAAATGTAGGCCCCTACTGGCAGCTGTCCCATCCTCCACTATCTTCCTCACCACCCAGAACATGCCTGGCACAGAACAGCCCCTCCACCAACACCTGTGAAATCAATGTCTCTTGATTTCGGCCACACAGTGATAAATATACACATATATGTATATGTATACGTATATGTATACGTGTGTATGTATATATATATATATGAAACAACATAAAGAAAAGCTTCAAAAATTTCAACACATCAGTATTTTTTCCTGTAAGCCACATTAGCCCAGATGCTGTGGAGGAGCTTTTCTTCCACACCCATTTCTGGATCTCATTCCTTTAGCTCTATTATAATCTGCCTCAAATCTAATAACTGCTAGTAACACCTCTTAACTGGGGCTACTGTGTGTGAGATCTTAGCCCTCCAATCTGTTGGTACCCCTGATACATTCTCCTCCCATCACTTTTCAGCTTTGTGGTCTTGATCAATTTCCTATCTCATGCACATTCATCCTTCTGCCACTCTGATCTCACCTCCTTCTCCCCGCCCCCCCACGCCCACCTCCAACGGCTCCTCCGAGTCCACACTGCACAGTCTGGTGTGTGAGACTCAGGGCTGTGGCCTATGAATCTCACAGACTCTCACGGAACCCCTCTGCTCTGGATCAACCTACCTCCTCAGCATGCCCCAAACACACCTTATCTCTTTCCCTTTTGCCAGTTTCCCAAATCCTATACAACTTTCAGGCTCCAGCTTCGGGACGTCCAAAAGGGCAGCTTTAGGGAAACACAATGACTCTAGCATTTGTGCCAGATGCTGGAATGTACAGTTTTGTAACAGGAGGTCCCCAGATAGTGTGCTAAATTTACTGAGGTTCTCCGGGTTGAAAGTCATGAAAGAGAGGAACTCACAACTGTCCAAACGTTGCCTGCCTTTGTCTTTTTAGCCTTGCCATGTGCTCTCTGGCTCATAGCCACAGTAATTTACTGATTTTCTTTCTACTGAACAAAGTTGCTTAAAAAAAATGTCTCATGAGCTAGAGTTACCGAGTTCTGCAAACTAGTGTGAACAAACGATTCTGCACATGGCCAGATCTGTTTGATTGCATGTGCGCATGAGCTGGCTAGCGAAGAGCCAGTCAGTGTTACACGTTTACAGGAGTAGATCTTCATTTGCTCTTCTTGTGAAGCCATGTGGCTTACATTTTATCAATCATGTGATATAAAACAGCTTTTCTTCAATTTAATGAAATATGAGAGAATATCCAGTTCAGGGTCCCTGCAGATGAAATAGCCTCAAATGATATCTCCTCCCCCCACCAGGTCTGTAAACACACACACACACACAGTGACACTCTATAGCTGATGCAAATGGGGCTTGGTGACCGCAGCAGGAGCACATTCTCAGGTGGTGGCCCTTCCTCCTGCTGAACTGTGCTCTGGGGAGAAACCTCAGGCATGTAAGGCCTGCCCAAGCCAGATCCTCGGCAGCCTCAGAGGAGGCCTGGAGACCATGACAGTGCCTGGTGAGTGGTGGCGGGCAGTGAGGAAGAAGTTTCTGCAGTGTCCCTTGTCACACCACCTATGCATGGCTTTTGGGAAAGGAAAAGGGCATCTAACCTAGTGAGTCAGTTTGCACCTGAGGATGTTGAATGGAGGGAAAAGGGAAGGAAGAGAGGAACATTGGGAGTATGACTGTACTTACTGCCATACCAGAGGTCCCAGCTCTGGATTGGATATATTTTAGGTCACAATAATACTCAATGTTCCTTTATACCAACTGACCTTATTTTTATATATTATATATTTTATTATAAATATATAAATAAGTATAAAAATAAAAATAAATAAAATACATATATAAATAAATTTGTATATATTTTATTTATATGTGTGTTTTCTTATAGATTATAATATAGATTATATTATATATTTACATATATATTTATATGTGTATTATATGTATATAAGTGGGTTGGAAAGAGCTTTTTTTTTTTAAAGATTTTATTTATTTGTCAGAGAGAGAGAGTACAGGCAGGGGTGCGGCAGGCAGAGGGAGAAGCAGGCTCCCCGTTGAGCCAGGAGCCTGATGCAGGACTCGACCCCCGGACCCTGGGACCATGGGCCTGAGCTGAAGGCAGCCGCTTAACTAACTGAGCCACCCAGGTGTCCCTGGAAAGAGCTTTTTAAATCAGACAACAATTTTAGAAGCTGTTGCATAAAAATTAAAAAGAGTGAACACCCCAATGGGAGAACAGTTCAGTACTTGAGGTATATCCTTATCACAGAATATTACACAGTCATTAAAAAATGTAAAATAAATCTACCAGGGGTTCTTACTATGTATTGTTACATGAGAACACAGAAGTGCATGGAATAACCCATTTTTGAAAACCTATGATTGTAAAAGGTGCTGAGCACGTCAGTGTGAACAATGTTGGCTAACTGGTTGGAACAGGAGAAATGAGGAAGGAAGAGAGTAATGGAAAATAAGCAAAAACAACTATGAAAAATAAGACTCCATGATAAAAATCAAGAATTATATAAAATTATGCATATGTAAGTATATATTTGCATGAAAATGCAACGGAAGAATGGTTACTAAAATGTTGGAGGTGTGCTATCTCAGGGTAAAAATATTTCAGGGGATTTTACATTCTTCCTTATACTTTTTTGCATTTTAATAAGGAAATATAATAATTATATAACCAAAATAATTATTTCCATTGAGGAAAATTTTTGAATAACTCACTAACACTGACAGCATGAAAATAAGGTTTCTAAGTCTTCCTAGACAAAAGATGGCACATCCAGTAGAATTTTGAATCATTCACGACTAAAAGGGGTTTTCACAATCTTTTTTCAAAATGGAGACAGACCGCAAAGTCCAAAATTAATGATCATCATAAACACTTTAAGCATCTTTAAGGCAGGGCTTAAATCTAATTTTTAACACACTTTCCCAAAGGCTCCAAGCACTCTGAGTGCTCAATCAATCCTCATTAATTGACAAGCACATTTCAAATCTCATGAATTATTACATCAAAGATGCTATTATCTGATATACAAATGCTATTAAAAAGTAGAATCTCATCTAGAAATGAATATGAGAGCTGAAGCAGCTCCAGTGAAAATAATTTAACTATGAAATTTAATCTGCCACAAAAGAAGTAATAAAAGTAACACATAACACATTTTTTTCATCTTGCCCCTGGTCATATTAAATGTATCTAGTTTTGCTACCTTCATTCCTATAGTCTCAGGCCTGAAGGTCATCTGCACACCCCCCAACGACTGTCCACTTAATATCATTAACTTTTGCTTTTTACGGCAGATACAAGATTCATGACATTAGTTACCCATCCTCACGAACAATATCCAGTCTTTGAAACTCTGAAGATTAAAACTCTGCCTGTTAAAATTCTGATGATAGCCTGCAATTGTTTTGCAGAGCGAGGCTAACTTTTTATTCTACTAGGCCTGCCTTCCCCGTGGAGTAGCAGAAATGGACGTCGAAGCTGTGTAGAGAGATGCTCCGTGAATAGGCATGGAATAGCCTTTCCAGGGGAAATGGGCACACATGGGGTGTGGGGGGGGCAGTGGCTGCTTCTCTTGATCCCTAATGCCAGGTACCCCTACCTGGTTGTTGGTGACAGCCCACCTGTTACCTGTTACACCCACCTGGCAGGTAACTGATACTAGGGAACATGAAAACTATTTTACACATATAACTTGTTCAAGTAAAATACTTACTTGGACTAGTAAGTGGCCTGAGTTAGGCAAACAGGTACCACATTTGTTGGTGTTCTCATTTATTTGCTCTATCAAATTCATCAGTATCTCCACAGCATCTTTGCTGATCATTTCACTGAGAAATCGTGGATTTCCAGAAATGAATTTGATAGCCCCCATACAGTATAAAAAAGCTTCAGTGTTAGTTTGCAGATCTTCACTTCTCAGGACCTCCAATAATGATTCTGTCAAAAAGATGAATTATTACAAATGTGTAACAACTCGAGAGACATTTTAAAGTACTTGTATGTGAACGTCAAATACAATTTGTAAAATGTTAGTACTACATTCAAATGCTTGTTAAGTGTTACTCATGTGGTAAAAAGAGATAAGCTTATTTGTAGCTAAGACAAATCTCTGTAATAATAATGACAGTGAAAGGATGGGATTATTGGGGCGCCTGGGTGGCTCAGTCGTTAAGCGTGTCTGCCTTCGGCTCAGGTCATGCTCCCGGGGTCCTGGGATCGAGCCCCGCATCGGGTGCCCTGCTCAGTGGGGAGCCTGCTTCTCCCTCTCCCGCTCCCCCTGCTCGTGTTCCCTCTCTCGCTGTGTCTCTCTCTGTCAAATAAATAAATAAAATCTTTAAAACAAATAAATAAAATAAAAATAAAGGTTGGTAAATATTAGTAAGAAACAAGAAGTGGCATTTAATTAAAAGAACGTGTTCTTATTTATATATTAATAATCACATCCTTTCTTTATTTTTTTTTTAAAGATTTTATTTATTTATTTGACAGAGAGACACAGCGAGAGAGGGAACACGAGCAGGGGGAGAAGGAGAGGGAGAAGCAGGCTCCCCACTGAGCAGGGCACCCGATGCGGGGCTCGATCCCAGGACCCCGGGAGCATGACCTGAGCCGAAGGCAGACACGCTTAACGACTGAGCCACCCAGGCGCCCCAACCTTTATTTTTAGTTACAAAAATGTTGAGTTATTATAGGACAATTGATAGTTGAGACAAGTTAAGAGTTAAATTTCAACAAACTTTTGAGGATATACTGGTTGCTGTAAGATGAGAAATCAATCAAGACAGGGTCTTTTAAGAAATCTCAATCACCGGGCGCCTGGGTGGCTCAGTCGGTTGAGCGACTGCCTTCGGCTCAGGTCGTGATCCGGGAGTCCTGGGATCGAGTCCCGCATTGGGCTCCCTGCTCGGCAGGGAGTCTGCTTCTCCCTCTGACCCTCCTTCCTCTCATGTGCTCTCTCTCTCATTCTCTCTGTCTCAAATAAATAAATAAAATCTTTAAAAAATAAAAATAAAAGAAATCTCAATCACCACAGAAAGGGATACTTCGAAGATAACATCCACTGTTTCCCGAGACAACTTAAGAACATCCATCTGAATAGCATACAACTACTTCATTTTAGGGGTAACCCAGGCAACTCTGATAAAGTTAATCATGCCTCTTTCACATTTAATTTTATTAATGTCAGTGTGATCATTTGTCATAATCTTTCTTTGTCCCTGTCCGCTGGGGTCAAAAAAGAGATCATTTATCCTAGGTCGCAAAAAGAGAACTCAGGGCATTTTCTTTGTTGCTGCCTGGCCTTAGATCAGCAATGCGAATTCATAAAAGATTTCTATTGATGTAACTATTTAAGCATCTTAATTATTTAAGGGTGTATCAAGACTTAAACAGTATTAGCTAGGAAGGTAGACTGTAATCACATTTCTCTACCAACATATCTGAAACACATCTGAGACACTTTGATGTCAAATGTCTGTAACAGCTGTCTGTCTTCCAGTTTGTCTTCCAAGTTTGAGTCATTCCTACTCCATCAAAAGCCCCAAAATTCCAATTATTTCAAATACCATTAAATGTATTTTGTCTGATAATCAATCTGAGACCAGGAAATGGATTTTTAAGTAGGGAATACTTGATAAAGTCACATAATGTTACTACAGTCTCTCATGGTTCGTCTCCCCCTCCGATTCCCTCCCTTCATTCTTCCCCTCCTGCTATCTTCTTCTTCTTAACATATAATGTATTATTTGCTTCAGAGGTACAGATCTGTGATTTAAAACAAACAGCCAACTATCCTTCTCGGCTCCAAAGGATACATTAAACAGAATGTGGAAAACACAGAGAAGGACAGAGCAAAACTAGGCATCATGTAACTTCTGGATATTATGAGAAAATAAAATATTCTAGTTAACATTAATAATAACTTTGCTCCCCAAACTTCTCACTTGTACTCAAGGGCAACATTTACTCAGCGGTAGCACTGAATGATACTCACCTAGAATGCTGTCATTTTCAATCAGAGAGTCATTCTTCTCACTCCTGCTAATTTTAAATATAAGTTTGCAGACATTAAGAAGATTCTTTCTACTCACTTTAAGCTGCAGAGAAAGAAAACACATTTTTATTGCAGAGGGAAATAAAGACGCACCATCATTTTTTAACACAAACATCTATTTTTAAAGTGCTGCAAGGGTATTTTTAAAACATAAAGAACAAGTCTAAGCTTAGGCTCCATATTTGCCAACTATAGTATTTCATTAACTTACGGTAAATACAGTATAAATGATCCTTAGGGTACGCACATTTTACTGAGAAGCATTTATTTCTTACTTCATAAAGTCTCATCCTTATACATGAGATTATTAGTTACTTTTTAAAGAGTATATGAGGATAAAAGGGGGGAGGATGTTGATAAGTTTAATTAAATGGAGTAATTGCTTTAACACACAAGAGTAAAGGAAGACGGATACCAAAATTTCAGATTAGACTAACTTAGAAAAGAATACCTAGTAGGGGTGAAGGAAAGAAAGGAAAGGGGGAAGGTATGGTTCTCTTTATTATTTGTATAAAAAAACCAAAAAAGTAATAATTTTTTCATTAGATAATACATATATATTTACTTTTCAGGCTATATCTGGAATGCTTTGAGATAATAGCAAATAATGTTCAAAATTTAAAATTACCTTCTAAATCCTACAAAAATATTCAAGTAAATTAAACATAGGGGCAATAAGGAAGTATACTTTTTTTAAAAAAAGCACAGTAGAGGGGGACTAGCTACATCAAATAGCCTCAATTCACTGTATATTTATCTGAAGTGGTAAAAATTAAAAATTAAAAATATCCTAAGTGTCCGATATTAGAGAATAATAAACTGTGGAACAATACCATTCATATCAAGCAGTCATAGAAAGTGTAACTGTAAATACCATGTTTAAAAAAAAGACGTTTATGTGGTGCCTGGATGGCTCAGTAGTTAAGCGTCCGCCTTCAGCTTGGGTCATGATCCCAGGGTCCTGGGATGGAGCCCAGCATCGGGCTCCCTGCTCAGTGGGAAGCCTGCTTCTCCCTCTCCCTCTCCCCCTGCTTGTGTTCCCTCTCTCACTGTGTCTCTCTCTGTCAAATAAATAAATAAAATCTTAAAAAAAAAATACATTCATAACCTACTGTAAGATGGGAATATTATATGCCCTCATTGCAAGAATGTAAAATATGTTTGTAGGAATGAAGTTATCTGAACAAATAAATATATCTGTGTGAAAAAGATGAGCGTATGGGTCATTATTTTATCATTAAAAAGCATCTTTAAAATTATCTTCGATAGTGTTTATTAATGACTTGCCAGTTAGTTAAAAAAAAAAAAAGATAATGGAGTTTGTCAGACATGTTTTTAAAGATTCATTCTGTGTTTGATCCACAAATATTAATGAGCTCCTGCTGTGTACCAGGCACAGTGCTGTTCACTGCAGGAGACACAAGGATGAACACGGTCAGCCCGGCGCCTGAGGGGCAGAGGGAGGGAAGCGTTATCCACAGAGCAGTTTCCATCTGCCTTCCTGCTCTGGGCCCTTGACAGGTTATCTCAGAGCAACCTTGCAAACTAGGAGTTCTTTCCATTTTGCACCTTGGGAGCCTCTGTAAGTATTAGAAATGCAGACTCTCAGGCCTCGGCCAGCTCTGCTGGATCAGAATCTGCATTTTAACAAACTCCCCAGAGATCCAGTGCTCGTGCAAGTCTGAGAAGCTCTGTTGTGGAAGCATCGGAAACTGTCACATGTGGCAGGATGGTCATTCCTTCTGTTCTCAGGAGGAAAAAAGGAAATGGAAATTAGAAAAAAAATGTAATGCTTAGGGGTTTCAAAAAATTATTTAAAAACGCAGAAGATAAGCTGACTAAAGAGAATAGAAATAAAATCTATATCAATGGAAATCAATGTTGCCCTTAATACTCGGGAATATATTTTAATCAGTTAACTATCTTCCGCTACACTGTGAGCCTGTGTGCGTGTGTGTATGCGTGTGTGAAGTAGCACAGGTTACGCACTTAATAAAACGTGCTGAATAAATGAATGACTACAACTAACCTCACCCCCCACCCAAGTCTTCTATTTTTAGTGAAAAGTGACAAAGGGAAAATGACAGCAACTCATGTCCGGGTTCTCATTAAAGATCAAACAAACAAAAACCCGACAATTTCCAAGCCTGCTATAAGGTCAGTTTACATTCAAAGCACATTCCTATACCTTCTCTTTTGGTAACTGTAAAAAGTATGACTCTGAGACATGAAAATATAATAAAATATTAAATCATATGCAAGGAACGTAGACAACCTTACATAAAAGAGCTCTTCCCCCACCCTGACCGTCCCCTGCACTGTGCTTCATATTCTGCTCTCAGCAACACCCCTGCCGACACCCCGGCCCCCCAGGTTCTCTGCGTGCTCACAGCCTCTTCTGCTACAGCGCCAGCCGGAAAGGCAGGGGATTTTAGTCACTTGTATTCCCAGCATCAAGAGTCCCTGGCACAGAGTAAGTTCTTGTAGAGGGGTAGTTTACTTCTTACATTAAAAATAGCAGTCTTTTCTATTTGAAGCAAATTTGGAAAATTAAGGAGAAGTTTAAAAACACTTATCATACTACTACTACTATATATAATCACTGTTGACAGACTGGTGGGGTTTCTTTTGGTTTTTTTTGTTTTTTTTTACCCCTGTGTAGGGTACTAGATTTTTTTTTTCCCCTCCTGAATATAGTTGCATTCATTGCATATGTGTGTACTCCAAAAATTCTTAATATAGACTGAAACATTTTTGTAAGATCCTTTGATACAAAGGTTAAAATTAAACAGCTGTCTGGCAAAACCCCCAACCTACTTAACCAAAAAAATGCAAGAAATCAGAAGAACTGACATTATGCTCACTGAATGTTTTTAACTATATATAATTTTTTTAAAGATTTTATTTATTTATTTGACAGAGAGCGAGCACAAGCAGGGGAAACTACAGAGGGAGAGGGAGAAGCAGGCTCCCCATTGAGCAAGGAGCCAGATGCGGGGCTCGATCCCAGGACCCTGGGATCATGACCTGAGCCGAAGGCAGGTGCTCAACTGACTGAGCCACCCAGGCACCCCTAACTATAAATAATTTTAAATGTCTGAATTTTAATACTAAACTGGTAGGTAAAATATTGGCAGAAACTAGAGAAGATATTAAAAACATCTAAGTTCCATATATCTTTTCTGTTTGTTTGCTGATTTTTTTTAACTTTTTATGATGTGGTCTTTTTATTTATTTATTTAATTTTTTTTTTTTAAGATTTTATTTATTTGACAGAGAGAGAGATAGTGAGAGCAAGAACACAAGCAGGGGGAGTGGGAGAAGGAGAAGCAGACTCCCCGCCAAGCAGGGAGCCCGATGTGGGGCTCGATCCCAGGACCCTGAGATCATGACCCATCCGAAGGCAGACGTTTAGCGACTGAGCCACCCAGGCACCCTGATGTGGTCTTTTTAAAACTTATATAGAATTCCATTCACCAAGGCCTATGCGAAAACAATGTCTTGCCTGGAACGTTAGGGCAGATTCAGGTAGCAGATGGGAAGTTGGGCTTGATGGCCTTGAAGGTCCCTCCTGACCTGGTTCTGCGGTTAATCAGAAGGAGCAGCCTGCCCATCTCTGCGCCCTGGAGGGCAGCCTAGGCAGAATCGCCCCTGACTCAGCAAGGCAGCCAACGTCACACAGAGAGCTCTATCTAATCAGATTGAGTTCAGAATGCGATCACTGCCTGGGAGATCCCCTAGCCTTTCACCCTAAAATAGTTACATTGTGTCGTGTATATTATTGATTTGAGTGGCACCTTTAATAACCAAAATAATATTTTCTCGGCAAAGCCCTGATGAATTAATGGCATTTTCCTCCTCTGTCTCATTTATCTATTTTCTGGCTTGGCATGGAGCAAAATGTCTGGGACCCAGATGAAAACCCACAGACAATGGATCCCTCAGCAGTTGGTAGCTTGGGTCTCCCCAGGGCAGCTACACTGGTAGGGCCTTCCAGCCTCCCCCAAGGGCTCTCCTGGGCCAAGGGGCATCCCAAATCCAGGGCCAGAGAGGAAATGGGGCAAGCATGCGATACCACCTTTTTTTCTTTTTCAAGTTTTTATTTAAATTCCAGTTAGTTAACATAAGTCTACCTACCACTTTTAACTTCAGCTATCTCTGTGACTTATGCTCTTTTTTGTTGCATTAAAGCTGATGGATCAGTTAACCCCAATGAGGAGATTAAAATACGACTCAAATCACTATTTCAAAGAAGTATTACTTTCTAAGTCATATATCAGTTTTTTTTTTTTAAAGAGGGTGAATAGTTTGTGATGACAGCTAAATAAGAATGTAGGTTCTCCAAAAAAATTACATAGAGTATGTAGTCAGAAGATTCTGCTTCATGAAAGACATCAAAATAAGGAACAATGGGCATTCTTACTGAGCTCTTAGTAAGTTTGCCAACTCTTACCTTCACTGTGTACTTTCAGATTTTAAATTATATGTGTTAACATAATAGCTTTTACTTTTATGAAACCAGGTAAACAAAGCTTCATTCATTTGTTTTAGCGGCTCTTTTAGAAGGTTCTCTAATAACTGTGTCTTATCTTTTGTTTCCAACTGCTTATGGCTATGACAACAAAGTGTTCCCCTCAAACAATGATATCATTTTGTTTGATACAGAGTTTAGACAGACTTTTATTTGGTGTCTGGCCTTTTCTTCTAACACCTCCCGGAAGCCTTCTGTTGCCACCTTCCCATGACCACATGTTTCTCTGTTTCACACTGGTTCATAAAACACCTGGCCAGTGTGTCCATGGCCCAGGTTAGCCTCAGTTATTTATTAAATCATGGGGCAGAATCAAGCACCCAGCAGAAACCGTAGGGCAGAAACCACAGGTTGTGTTCTCTGATACCGATCTCCAGTCAAGTTACTTGAGAAACTGTTTTGAATGTATTTGCCTGTTGTCACCTTTTTTAAAAAAACCTAGCCACAGTCCAAATGTAAGAGTTTATTTGAATATTTTCCCCGTAGCCTTCCAGGTCAGCCTTCATTCCTTAGATAGGGCTCCTAGTCAAATTCGGAGATGTCAATTTATTACCTTGATTTTTTTTCAAGATTCTAAATGAACACACTGCATTTCTACTCTTCTTTGTAATATTTACAAATAAAGCATTCAATAAAACTTTTATGTGCTACAGTCTACTAGACCAGAGGAAAGAAAAACTTACTGCTAGAATAATTTTTGCAAGTTTAAGGCTGAGCAAGTCTGAACCAATATCAACTAGTTTATATAGGGTCTTCAGGAGAACACTTCTTCTCTTAAATTTATTTCCAAGCATGTTTCCTTCCTCTAAAGCGTGATGAAGTTGTGCGCAAGCAGCACAAATCGTTTCAATTTTTTCTTCTGTCAGAGCAAAGAGAGTAAAGCAGCACTTACTAATTAAGGTCAAGTTTTCAAGTGTGTCAAACACAGTATAAGTAAAACCCCGTAATTATTTCCCCGAACATCTTCAAATTCCTGAACTATGTTTTTTCCCTTCTCTTGCAATTTCCATCTACCTGATTTTTTTTTTCACCTCATTGATCCACCTCCCACCATGTTGACTTATTTACCCATCAGTCAGCTTATCTAGAACACACGGTCTTTCAAAGAGCGTATTAAAGAATGGAATTGCACCGATTCCAGATGGCCTGCTTTATTCCAAATGCCCTCCACCTCACAGTGCTCGCTTCAGTCTCAGGGAAGCCCACCACTGTGTCTCCACCTCCAACCCTTTGGGGCATAGATCCTCTGGCCTAGCATGTTCTCCTACCTTCATTCCTACTGATTTGGGTCCATCAAGGCTCTGTTCACATTCTGGCTCCTCCAGAAAAGATGTACCATTCCACATTCAACAAACATTACTTGGTACTTTGTTATTTTTCACATACCTAGGTATGTTGTGTCCCATGTCCAGTGCCCTCAAGCAGATGTCATGCTAAGTGAGGAGGAATCGTGTCTTTGTATCTTTGTATCAACAGAGCATGGTTCAGTGAGAATACTGTACTGACAACCTATCACATAGTTTAATGTATATTCGTTTTCTAATATATCTGCTGATGAAAACAATGATCAATATTTTTCTATGAGAACAATGCTTACTATCTGAGAAACGAGGGCTCAAAGGGAACAAAAATCTCAAAATGCCACCTCATCCACTGTTACTTGCAGGTGGTTATTACAAGAGAGGAGAATAAAAAGAAGACTTCAGTTGGGAAACAGGAGAACCCTAGAACATGTTATTTTATAGTGAGAATTCTGAGGACAGCAATCTTTGAAAGTGGTATCCATACCAATAGGCATGCAAGGAAGAAAACTAGCACACAAAATGGAACCTGAGGGGAAATCTGAGAATCCAAGTCTGAGATATTCAGTTGAAAAATATTATCTGATAGATCCCATCACAAAATTTAAAATTAGGAAACCAATCTTAAATAAATACCATAATGTGCTTTTAAAAGCCCACATAGAGGAAGTGTGCGCCTGAAGAAGGAAATGACTCAGGCCATTTTTAGCTCTTTTCAACAATAACATCTAAGAAAAAATGTTAAACCTCAATAGCTCGGTAACCTTCAATGCCTTTCGGTTATGCACTTAAATAAATGAATTTTTGGGAAATGACTTAGACTAACTTTAAATAAAAGGAAAAACCTGAGCTCTATTGTAAGAACACTTTTGTTTTGTTGTTTTATTCTTCTGTTCCTGGCAGTTTCTTCACAAACCCCAAGTCCAGGCCGTGGGCCACTCTCTGGCAATGGGGAGACCTCAAGGCATTTTTCTAACACTTCCCTCTACAAACTCTTCAGCCTGGTGGGTTCAACGAGGAGTAGCTGTCTTAGTTTAAAATAAACTAAAAAAGGAAGTTTCATGGGTCAAGTTCTAAACTGTTGATCAAATTAACTCTTTATACCAGTTGGTTTGTTATAAATGCTGTAGAGCCTCAAAAGACAACTTGAACTGAGAGCTTTCAACATTCTCAAGGGGCTAAAGCTAGTGGGTAAAAGTTGGATAAGTAATAGAAAGCAATGTAGCCTCAAAGTAATGTCTCCCCATAAGATACTTATTAATTACAAAGGGGGAAATAGTAACTTTACAGTGGAAAAGCCTGGACATCACCTTCCCCAAGTGATCAAAATTCCCATCCCCAGTAAGAGATCAGAGCAGAGTCATGTGCCTACCGCCATGGGTCACTGAGAAGGACACAGCACCACGCATGCCATATACCTGGCCCAAATGCCTCATCTGGGTCTAAGTGGGAGAAAATACCAGACCAAACTCATTTGTGGGAGCAGTCTATAAAATAATTGGCCCATACTCCTCAAATATATCAAGATCATGAAAAGAGATATGACAAATAACTTGAACTTATGATCCAGGATTTTCTTTTTCTATAAAGGAAATTATTAGGATAACTGGCAAAATCTGAATAAGGTTGGTATAGTGTGGTATGGTAGTTTCCAGATATGTAACAGAATGTCCTTGTGTCTTAAAATATATGTTAGAGTACTAGGAATATGGGACATCATGTTGGCAACTTGTACTTAAATGGTTCAAAAAAGGAAAAAACAATGTGTGTGTGTATGTGTGTGTGTGTGTGTGTGTGGTGTGTGTGTGTTGGGGGGATTACAGAGAAAACGAGAGCAAGAGGGTGGAAGAGAGGGAGGGAATAATGATGCAAATGTGGTAAAATATTAATATTTGGGGTCTCGGAGGGAAGGGCATACAGGATTTCTTTGTACTATCCTTGACACTTTCTTTTAAGTCTGAAATTATGTCAAAATAAAAAGGAAAATAAGAAAGACCCTCAAAAGCTCAAGTAACCCAATCCTGCCACCATTCACTGTTCTTAAAGTTGAGGGGAGAGATGCCATACTTCAGGGCCAACAATCCTCTGAGAAGGGAGATTCATCCACATTCCAAATCCCAAACTCTGGTTCACTTTTCTTTGCTGGTGTCCCCAGAGCTCTCTTAAAATCCTTCAGGCTGAAGACTTCCTCCGGGACAGGCCTTCATGCTGCAGGCCATTCTCCCCACTGTGTTCTTCCTAGCATGTTCTCTGTTTTAACCTTTGCTCAGACTGACTGCTCTCCTCACTAGTTTTTGCCCACATCCCCTAAAATAAAGGGCCCAAAGTTAAAATTAGGAACTCCAGAAGGAGAACAGTCATCCATCGGGGTTTTGAGCTGCCATGGACAGTGATGATGGTCCAGTCTAAACCACCCTCACCTGCCATGCGAACACTGCCATGCATAGAGATTAGGTGGCTGCCCATAGCCACATGCTACTTAGTTGGTAGCAATACCAGGACCAGAACCCCTGCCTGGGGCACCCGCAGGAGCCACGAACATGGCCACGTACTGAAAGGGAGCCGAGGAGCAGTGAGGTTATTTGAACCTTTTAGGAAGTAGGTCTTCTGCAGGACTTCCTTGCTTGTTGGGGAGGACCTCTTTACCATGCTTCTCCTAGGGTCTCTTCTTGAGCCTATCATGTTGGTTTGCTCATCCACAGAGTACTCGTTCCACAATGCCTAGTGAGGGCTACTGTGTGCTGTGTGCTGGGCTTAGCTGGGGGCCATGACTGTGGCTCCAGCGGAGCCCATTTCAACTCCAGAAATGGAATCCCCAAGGGGTGGCAAAGGAGAGAAAGCAGGGGCCATTCTCTTGACAAGCTTTCCGTGGGTCACCTTTGCAGAGACCCATTGATCATGGGCCTTCCCTGCTGGGGAACTCACAGTGCAAGGGCTGGGCACACCCCAGGCCACCTCCAGCTCTGAGTGGCATTCCCAACAGGTGAGGTAACCTTAGGAGAGTAGGACATATACATTTGGATCTAGAAAACCATGGGCACACCTCCCAAGGATGCCAGTTTATGAGACTTAGTCAAAGTTTCAGGGACCTGAAATCTGTTTTAATCTTTCACTTTCATGTATTAACTGCCACCCCAGAGAGTTCAAACCAGCATTTACTTGGGCAGACAGAAGGTGATAATTAATATGTATTCCATGGGGAGTTTTAGAAGTAGGCTCTCTTCCTGAATTTAAAGTATAATTTTTACCCACTAAAAATTAGGTTTACTTGTATTTCAAACGTACATTACTGGATGAATAAAGAGATAACTTCATTTGTTTCTGAACACGTTCACAAAAATGGTAGTCAAAGCATACCAAAGATATCAGGGCAATGGAGAACATAGAAATAGCTAAAAATATTCTCAATTTAAAAGAAAAACTTTTTTTGTTACCCTTTTCTAATTCTTGCAAAATTGGTACGATCCTTGTATTCCAAAAGACTTCGTCTACTTCTATTTCTGTCTCCTTTTCTTGCATGTCGGCTTTTGAGACTGCAAAAGAAATCCAGATCAGAAGAAAGCTGTGAACAAGGAGGTATACCTGGAGTACCATCACAAGTCTTTGTTGTTCATCACTAAAATTAATCAGCTCTGAAATTAAACTACACCTCACCCCCTAAGCCCAACTAATTCTAATTAGAACTACATGTCTTTTAATCAAATTACCCCACATCAAACTCAGATAAGATCATGTAAAGAAATCAGAACTTTAAACTCTGGTTAGGACACTGCATGATGTCTTAAGCTTCAGAAATGTTGGAATTGTTGTCAGTAAGGCAAATTAAATAGTTGGTTGTTGTTTTTTGTTTTTTTGTTTTTTTTTTTATTTGAGACAGAGAGAATGAGAGACAGAGAGCATGAGAGGGAGGAGGGTCAGAGGGAGAAGCAGACTCCCCGCCGAGCAGGGAGCCCGATGCGGGACTCGATCCCGGGACTCCAGGATCATGACCTGAGCCGAAGGCAGTCGCCCGACCAACTGAGCCACCCAGGCGCCCTGTTTTTTTTTTTTTTTTAAAGTAAGCTCTATGCCCAACGTGGGGCATGAACCTGCGACCCCGAGATCAAGGGGTCACACACTCCACCGACTGAGCCAGCCAGGCGCCCCGTACTGCAAATAGTTTGAGTTATTTTTTATTTAAACCTACCACTCTGTAATGTGGGATAAATAGAAAACTATAAATATGTAAAGCATAAGGATTTTGAAAGTGTTTAATGAAAACTTTTCTGAAAAGGAAGGCCTTCAGAGAGGCTCTCTTTCCTACACAAAATGAAATGGCCACATCATTTTAAGGCCACTGCCATTACTGCCAAGTGAATTTGTGTGGGGTAGTGGGAAAGGCCTGTGCTTGGGGCGCTGACAGATTTCAGTTCAAATCACAGCTATTGTATTGATGCACTGGTTGGCTGGGGTCTGGCTTCTTATCCTTTCTGAGCCTCATCAGTGAAACAGAGATGAAAATCTTTGCCTTCGGGGCTCTGAGAATTAAGAGACATGATACAGGTAAAGCTCAGAGCCCAGGGTCTGGGATCCAGGAACACTCAATA
Source organism: Mirounga angustirostris (assembly GCF_029215605.1). Classification (NCBI taxonomy): domain Eukaryota; kingdom Metazoa; phylum Chordata; class Mammalia; order Carnivora; family Phocidae; genus Mirounga; species Mirounga angustirostris. The sequence continues at coordinate 94,083,914 of NW_026991716.1, read as the reverse complement.
AACGTGAATTTCATTTTCCTGATTAAAAAACAACAGGCCACCACTGTCTGAAGTTCATTCGGCTGCACGATACCACTGAGTCATCAATATTCGATGTTGCCTGGGAACGTAGGCTCTAGAAAAGGAAAAGCTAGTTGCCATTGGCTGGGTCCTTTAAGAGGCAGCGTGTCTCTACTTAATTTTGATAACATAACAAGAGGTCCCCAAGTTGTCTCCATTTTCCAGATGAAGAAAGTGGGGCTCAGGGGCATTAGGCTACCTGCCCAAGGTCATACAGCTCCATGACCCTTGCTCTTGACCTCTATGCCATTCCACCCCACAGCAGAAACAGTAAACTGAAAGTTGACTTTGGAGGGCAATGTGCATCATATTAGGAACTGCAAATCATGATTACATTTCACACAGGAAATACCCCACTCTCTAAAGCACAGACCATGTAGCTGGGGGGGGTACCACAGTGTGGACTCTCAGGAGCAATGCTAAAGACAGCCTCCCTTCTCCCTTCTGCTCCCTCCCCATAGGGCCCTCTCATGGCACCCAGTCTATACTGGTTCAGAGTCTGTACCTGCCCAGAGTGGACCTGGTACCAGTCATTCAAATGCCCACGGCGGGTGCCTAGATCCCAAAATGTCACACGAAGAGTTAGAAATGATAGGGACAATCAGGGTTTCATAGAAAGAGAGCAAGAGAGCAAGAGAGCAAGAGCAGTGAAAAGGCAGATGGCCTATATAGTTTTAGGTTATTTTAACTGGAAAAAAAAAAAAGACCAGCCAACCAGGGAGGCCTGTGATGGCGTAGGTTCTAGAATCACTGTCTGGGTTTGGAGCCTAGCTCTGGGGTTGACTGTGGGCAAGTTGCATCACTTTTCCTCTATAAAATGAGGTAACGATGGTCATCTCCAAGTATTGGGATAATGGGTTATTAATTTCTTTTATGTGCGCCTGTATTTCCCCAAACCTCTCATGCATTTGTGTTACTCTTGAGAAGGAAAAATATATATATAATACATATTAAACTTCCCAAGCACATGGTAATGATGTCACCCAGGAGAAACAGGAAAGCTATGTGATTTACCCATCCCTTCCAGTGTGTAGGCCTTCCTCTAATACTCCACGCTGGAAACAGCCACCCCAGGCGCAGTGAGTCCAGGCTTGCTTTTTCTCAAACCTTCCTGACACCAAAAGAGGACCATGCACACTGGGCGTGAGGAGCCCTTGAGCAGAAAAAGTAGATAGAGAGGGGTTGTCAACAAAGCTGTAATTCAGTAGTGTAGGTGTGCTGTCTACAGCCTTAATAGCAAAGTTTGCCATCATTTGTCTAACCCCTAAGGAAGAGTTCATGAAATGCATGGGTGCATTGCCTTTCGGACAACATCAGTCCCTATCGGTACAGGTTCACAATCCCTTACCCAAAGCCTTTGGGCCAGATGTAGTTTGGGAATAAAAAAAATTTGAATTTTAATAAGGCAATAGGGCACACACACTGCGTATCATGTACCACCCCCGGTAGGGTCTTCTGGGGCGGTGCCCTGCGCCAGGGTCCGTGCATATTTTCAAGAAACAAAACACAGACTATTCTTGGCCTCCCATCAGCTCAGCTCAGGCATTGCCACTAAATGAGTTTGAAAAACACTTCAGCTTTCTGAGCCTTCCCAAGCTTCAGTTTTGGGATTTCAGAATTGCAGATAATGGATGGGAGACCACCATCTCAATCTTTTGGGTCATTACTTTTATGAGTCTACCCTAACTTTGATAAATTACAGGTATGGACTCAAAAAATAAACCTGAATATTCAAGCAGGATAAAACCCATGGTTGTTCATATTCTCAGGTATCTGCCCAAGTCCAAAGCATGTGAATACAGTCAACATATATCAAGGCAAGTGAAAAGCCAGAAGATAATAAGTCAGACAAATAACTTAATCACCAAATATTTACGGCACACTTAAAATTTACTAGAAATACAGACTCCAAGTCCAATAAGTTCAACTCAGCATTTTTACTTCCTATGCAATATGCTCTTTAATGAATAGCTCTATGAGGAACCACGATTATCAATCTGTTTCTTAGGACAAACAAAATCAATAACACGCTCACCCCAGGAAGAGTAGAATTACAGGGGTGAGCCAGAAATCACAGAGTGGTTTATTTAACCTTGGCAAAGGAAAGACCCTTGCAGGCCCTCCTGAATGGTTTTAAGGCTTGTTCCTTCTCAGAGCAGAAGTCAGCCAGACACTGTGGCATAAGGGTTCTCCCAAGAATCTCAGGGCGAGCGGTTATGTCCAGCCATGACCTTTTCTGTGTCTCCACCCACTCACCTACCTCCTCGAACTCTGCTTTCTGCAAAAATCCCATTTTCTATAACTAAACCACTCTCCACTCCAGCAACTGAAGCATGGAATCCTGTGACTACTCTTGAAGATCTACAAAAATTAAATAAAGTTTGCCTCAGTCTTGGGCAACAATCTAATATTTTAGAAAGCACTTTCATCTAGGTTCACAGTTTGCTAAATATAAAAATTATGATTCAACAGGAAATTGGGTAAGTCAAGCAGAAATTTCAGCATGTTTTTGATGATTTTGCTGTCTCAGTGGTTATAGTTTTTAACCACAGCTTTGAGTTCTGGACACAAAAACTTGACACAATGTTTATTGGCTGATGTTTTTAGCAAGTAAATGTAAAATCCTTAGCAACAATGCTGATGCGGAAATCAGTCTAAGATTTTCCTGAGTGTTACAGAAATTCCTATTGGCCACAAAAGTCATTTTATTGATAAAGAATTAGTTTTGAAAGTGATAAAATATTTTTTGAACCTGATATTAGTTTGGTTTTATAAAATTTCACGTGCGCCAAAAAAAAAAAAAAGTGAAAAATATAACAAACACCTGTGTGCCCACAAATAGTTTGGTCAAATACTAATGGTATTTTTATCCTCCCCTTTATTTCAAAAAAATAAACATTACAGATAGAGTTGCCTCTTCTTATCTGTCTCCCCTCCTCCCTCTCCCTCTAAGGGTTACCACCATTGTAAATCAGGTGGTTATTTTTATCATGTTGGACTTTGCATGTCACCACATAGATCTGTATCCATAAACAACATACGTCATTGTTTTTGCAACTTAACGCTTTCATGTAATATTATGTTTGTACTCATTTCAGTCAATATTATGTGTGACTGCTATATTTCATTGTGTGAATACACTTTGCATCATTTCTAGCCTGTGATTTATATTGTTGTATATTTTTTCTCAAACCGATTAAAGCCCCTAAAGGCTGTCTTCATACAGTTACTATAGTTTCACTTAAGTGAGCAATGATTTTGAACTCTGGTTTTGCACTCAAGAATTATGTTGATGTCAAGCTTTGCAATTTTCCAAATACTTTTACAAAATAATTTCTTGCATGCTAAGACTATAATCTACAGATGTCTGAGGCCCTAGAGCTGGGTAATGGTAAGAATTTTAAGACTGTTGTGAAAATAATAAAAATTTCTAAAAACAAATGTTGACGTGGAGTTTTTAAACAGTGAGCCAACATGAGACATCTTCAGTGGAAATGTGAGATGCTTAAGATGAAGAAGTTCTGGGGGCACCTGGGTGGCTCAGTTGGTTGGGCGTCTGCCTTCGGCTCAGGTCATGATCTCAGGGTCCTGGGATCGAGCCCCACATCGGGCTCCCTGCTAAGTGGGAGGCCTGCTTCTCCCTCTCCTGCTCCCCCTGCTTGTGTTCCCTCTCTCGCTGTCTCTCTCTGTCAAATAAATTTAAAAAAAAAAAAGATGAAGAAGTTCTGGAGCCTCTCAGCATACGAGCACCTCACCTGCTCTGGTTTCAGGTCTGCTCAGGTCTGAGCTGTTGAAACATGATGAGGCTCTTGAACGCCTCTTCCCCTGGTCCCTAGGAGGAAGACGAATACACACAACACTCAGAGCAAAAACCAAAGCATTTCTCTTTCTCTAAGTATAGAGCTGGCTATATGCAGGTTGTGAAGAAAGCATAGAGGATTGTTTATAAGACGGGGTCTGGTGCTCTATAGTCCTTTAATCAACATCGGATTTCCAGTTTAGATTTATCTATCAAAAAACAAGACAGAGCTGCTTCACAGTATTAAATACAGTTACTAGAAACAAAAACAACAACAACAAATCCCAAGTTTACTTTGCAAATCAAAAAAAGGAGAAAAAAAAAAAACTGATGAAGGATATATACCACAAGAGGTCACTGTGACAATAAGAAAGAACTCAGGTCTGAGGGACTCAAAAAAGACCAGTGTTTAGAAGCTGGAAGGGACCCTTGCTCTCTGTCTCCCTGCGCACAAGGAAATTGTTCTCAAATTGGTCAGCTGTGCCCCAGGTCACAAAGCAGGGTCAGATCTGGAGACCCGCTCTCACAATTTCCGATTCACGGCTCTTTCTATTTCATCACAGAGTGTCCTGTTTCCACTTTAAATAATTCATTAAATTCATATTCTTTGAAAAATGCTTTATTTTTTGAAATAATTTAAATGTGAAAAAACGGAAGGTGAATTCAGGCAGCCCCCAGATGACAAATATTTTGTGTTCCAAATAAAAGAGTAGCGGTTGGCCAATAGTAGGATTATATTGCCAGGTTTGTCTGGGGTTTGTTTTGTTTTGTTTTGTTTTAAGGCTATATTTAATGTAGAGACCATCCAGGAAGGATACAATTTTTCTTTAGCTAAGCTGACACTTAAAAGTACTCACTTTTAAATATCTGTACACAATTCCAAGGTAAAAAACACTGAGTGCAAGTTTTACAACAGTTTTTTGGGGGGGGGAGGTCATCAAATAAAAGATTTGCTACAAAAAATCACAAAGAACGCATACACATATGGCCAGGGTCACTCACAAACACCCAGATGTGTGCCTGTGCAGTAAGATCCCCGGTAAATGTTCAGTGCTCTATCCTGGCCCTTGGCTTTTACTGCTGCCCAAGGATTAGCTTCTCCAAACACCATTTTTCCCATAAACAGGCCCCTTTTTTAAACACTTGATTTAACACTTTTTATCATTTAGTAGAGAAAAGACCAAGCTAATCTTTCCCAAAATGTGTAATTATTTCATACCCTGAAACAATTGCTTTATTTTTACACAGCATAAAAACATAGATCTGGTAGCAAGAGGTCCCTGGCCAATCAAAGAAAGAGTATGGGGATGGGATCTTCTGTGTCAACACTCTCAGAGTTGAGATTCAAATGGAACAGACCTACTCTACCCTATGAGAAGGGAAAATACCGAAAGTTTGACAGGATGTGAAGCCAAGGAAGTTCTCGTACTTATCACTCTTAGAAATAACAAGAAAGTCTGAGAACAATAGAGGCAGGGTCTTCTTGTCATTATTGTCCTCAATAACTATTGAAACTGAGGAAAATAGTTTTCAACTAATGGCTTTCTAAAGTCACTGGTCCACACTCTCTGAGTCATGGCCGCTGATGAGGTTGCCTCCCTACATACCACATTTGTGTATCCCCACGTATGGGTGTGGGGTGGGGGGAAGAAGGGTCCCTCTTCTTAGTGTATACCAAAGCTCAACAGTGCTGGGTCCTGCTGGTTCTCAAGAAGAGCACAGGATTGGGATTTACTAATACTCCCTATGATCATCATTGTACAGTGGTTGAGCTTGCAGACTCTGAACTCAAACTACCAGGTCCTGGGTCCAACATTTATCAGCTACATAGACTTGGGCAACTCACTTAAGCATTTGGCCTTGGTTTTCTTATCTTGACATGAGGGCAATGCCTCTCCTTAGTACAGTGACTGGTACATTTGAAGAACTTAATAATCAATATTGGTTTTCTCTTTTGTTCTGAATCAATAAGCACCTGTCTGACTAGTCCAATGCTGGATGTTATTGTGATAAAGAACATATAAATCATTGCCCTGAAGAAGTCTAAAATCTACTTTGAGGAACTAAGCAACGTTTTTTTTAAGTGGAAAATTCCAAGGTAGTCTCTAATCAAGTGCTAGATTGTGAAAGCCAGCAGGTTACAAGAACTAGAGGGATGCTGGGAAGGAAGTGATGAGTGAGAGGGAGAAGTGGGCCACAAAGTAGTCTTAAAAGCATAAAAGTGGAACCAGCAAGTGATAACACTACTCTCAGGAGGGGAGGAACATGAGTGAAGGTAAAGAGGAACATGAGCAGCCTGGGACTCAGGGCAGGGGATAATTGTACAGGGCCAGCAAGGCAGGAATAGGAGGTTTCTGCTGGGACACATGGGAACAGCTGCCTGAAACTCTGGGGAGAGGCGATGGCCCTGGTCTGATGGGCATAGGTTCTAACATGGGAAGTAATGGGCTCTGGAGTTGTGACAAGAGCATTTAGGAGACTTGGAGACAGGTAACAAGAACTAATTCTTTGGGGGTGCCAGTAGGACTGGAGAAAAAGGAACAAATTGAAGAGATCCTGCAAATGAAAAGTTGACAGGATTGGTGGTTGATTTCAGGCAGAAGAAAGAGCAGAAGGCAAGCCTGGAGGAACAGGATAGCAGGTTACCATCAACAGAAATGGGAAGGTTAGGGAGTAGAACAGTTTGAGGACTGAAACACATGTGAGGTTTGCCATGTTGAGTTTCAGATGAAAAATGGAGGATCAGCAAAGGAGATGTGGAAATCAGGGAAAGAGCACTTTTAAAGATCCAAGTGGCACACAGGGACTAGAGTGATCAGGTTTGTGGCTCGAAGACCAGAATCTCAGGACCAAGCCTTGTCAGATACTCGTGTAAAGGAGAGAAAAGAGGAAAAGGAGTCCAAAGGAAAAGGAGAAATAAAATATGTTCTCACGCAGCCCAAGCATTCTGAGAAGGCAAGCATGATTAACAGGTCAAAGATGTTAATCTTCCCCACTGAGGAAGAACTGTCCCGTCTGACCAGGGTAAGCAGAATTTCTGGGGAGCAGGGCAGCTAGAGTCCCACAACCAGAGTGAGGTGGGGAGAGAGACATAAAGACAAGAAAAGCCCCTCTCTGCCCAAGAAGAGACTAGATGGGCTTATAGTCAATGGAGACCTGTTCTCCTGTAATTTCTACTCCACGAAACTTCTCAGTTCTTAATGTACTAATTGAAGCGACAGGAGACAAAGCTTTAACCTTCTTCTTCTCAGTAATTCTCCATATACTTAAAAATGTGGTGTTCACCACTTAACGTCCTCTCCTGGGGTTTAAATCCCATGGTCTTATTAGCTACATTATCAGCTAATTATGATCACATTTATTAGCTGTGTGACTTCATGTCTGCTTTTCACCTAAGCTTTGGTTTCCTCATCTATATCTGAGGGGGTGGTAAATACTAGTAACCCTCTACATAAGGTTGTTGTGAGGATCAAATGATAACATGTGTAAGTACCTTAGTAAGGACCCAGTGAGTGTTTACTATCGTTGCGACTGCCATCACTGATGTCACTGACAGACTTCTCCAGTCCCTTTAGCTCCTCCTTAGAGGACATGGTTCCAAATCTCCTTGCCAGCCTATTCAGTTACTCTGAGTGAGTGTCACTTGGTCTGGATCCGTATTAAAGTCTGGAACCCAGCACTGAGCTAAAGGTATGGCCTGAGGAACAATGAAGAGAGATTCTAAATAATGTAGCCTAGGACTGTATTAGTGGTTTTGGTGGTCACGGCACAGAGTTGGTCGATTCTTGGTTTTTCTTACAAATGCAGCTAAGGCAAATTTCCCCCATCCCCGGTGGACTCATTAAATTTCACAGTGTTATAATTGGCAAAGGGTTCCTGTCTGTCAGATGTGTCTAGATCTTGATTCAGTCATACAATATAATTCTTCTTCCCAGCTTCCTGTTCCAAGTTGTCAAAGACCATAATTAATTTTTGTGCAATGATTTTTGATGTCCAACAATAAAACCATTCCAGAAATTATTCTTTAAAGCTCTTTTGTGAACTTCTTCTTAGAGGCAGAATAACACCATTTAATTAGTTAGGGTATCTTCATCTATATATAACAACAATAACAAAAAAACTAATCCTAACACACTTAACCAGTAAATAGAATGTATTGGCTCATATAACCTAAAAGCCGAACACTAGGGTGGGTTTTAGGTGTGTGTGATCTCGGCGTTGGCTCCATTTTTCTGCGCTTCTCTCAGTTCTGCCCTTCCTTCGGTTCCATCTGTAACCAGGTGGGAGTGCTAAAGACAGCAAGATGGCTGTGGCATTCCCAGGCCCCTGATCTACTGCCGACATGCTTCAGAGCAAAAGCAAGTTCTTCTCTTCCCAATCACTGACAGGAGTACTACATTTCACTGAATAACCAGAACCAAGCTCTCTAGCCAAGGCAATGCCATACGCCGACTGACGGAGTTACTAGTGCTCATCCACCATTCAGTCACATTGGCAACATCTACTTCTGGACCATATATACATGGAAGAAATAAAGTATATTTCTTTAAAAATATTCTAAAATGCAGATTTTCTTATTATTTAGACAGTTTTCCCAATTATTATGATTAAGTCAGAGGTCAGCAAACTTTTTCTTAAAAAGCCCGACAATATATGTTTTACATTTTGCAGGCCAAATGGCAAAATAGAAGCTACCATATAGGTACTTTTGTAACCATTTAAATGTAATGACTTAAAAAGATGTAATCCATTCTTGGCACAAGGGCTGTAAAACAAAACGAAACAAAACAGGTGGCTGGCCAGGTTTGGCTCCTGGGCTATAGTTTGTTGACTCCTGCTTTAAAGCAGTAACTATAAAGACATGAAGAAAGATTTGGAATTGAGGTGAAAAAAAGCAATAAATTTATTTCCACTTGGAAAAAAAATTACATGTAAGAAAATGGGAAAGGAAATCTTAAAGGTAGATTTAAAATTTTAAACACATTTAAATTTTAAATGTGCTCATTATCATAAGCATATGATAAAAAGAAAATTTTAGCAAATTGCGGGCTAAACTTTCCCTTTCCCTAAGAAGACACTTCATTTTCAGATTTAGACTCAAGTTGTATAGATTCCAGTCAGGAAGTAAATATTGTGGGCTTTGCAGCCATACAGTCTCTATAGCTCCTCGGCTCTGCTGCTGTAATGTGCCTGCAGCCACAGACAAGAGCTGAATGAATGTGTCTGTGTTCCAATAAAACTTTATTTACAAAAACAGGTACTAGGCTGGATTTGGCCCATGGGTCTTAGGTTGCTTACCCCTGCTTCATAGTCTCTTAGATACTTTGCCTGCAGTTTGAGAAGGCCACCACCAAGGACTGGGGCGGGAGAGAGGGGAGGTCCCTTAATTATGTCTTCGTGGCCTGAAGCACCAGATATATAGTTTCCAGACATATTAGCATTAAGAACATTAGCATTCTGTCTTAATAACTAAGGTTAAAGATAGAATTCTACCTACACAGTTACATACAAGCACAATGAAATTAGAGAATAGGATTTTAAAGTAAGGTTCATAAGGTCAAAATTTTAAGTCCACCAAGGTATCTATAGCATTGGGTTGTGGCCCAAGATTTTAAAAATACATATTTAAAAATTACACATATAATCTTAGTATCCTTTTCAGTAATCACGAAGTGGTTATTATTCAAGCTCTACTTGTATAGACCTGATTAGACATGGCTTTGCAGCGAACCATGTTAGCTTTACTTAGTTAAGCTCAAACTCCCTTGGCTTCGAGTACAAGCCCATGGGTTCATGCTTCCCTTAACTTCCACAGCCCCGCAGCTTCAAGGCCCTTCGTGTGAAAAGCCCTGTAACTTCCTGCTGCGGCAGTGACGAGGACTTCTCACTGGGGAGAGGGGCTGACACTGCCCCCTTCCCCAGCATGTTATAGCCAGCTTCTGTCTTCTGCTTTCCTCCCTGCGGTCCTGATGGGGTGCTGACACATGGCCATCTTCCATCGGAACTGCTACAACCTCTGCTTCCCAACCATCTCCTCTGTCCCAGGCTCTCCCTTCTCCCGGCCCTTCACTCTGCCGCCAGAGTCAGTCTCCAGCTAGAAACTTCCCAGTGGCTCCCTGCAGCCTACAGCCTCAGGACCCATGCTCCTGCCGCACCAGCCCATTTGCCTTTCTTCAAACCTACTGCCACCAGATCAAATACCCCTCTGCTTCTGCTGCTCCTTTAGCAAAGAACACCATGTCCCACCCCTACTGAAAATCAGCCTCCAGAGGCATCCCAAACCCACGTACCCCAGGAAACATCCCCGATCATCAGGTCAGAATGAGGTGCTCTCACACCTAAATACCAGGGTAAGTGCTTTCATTCTCCCAGCATTGGAGTTAATCACTGAACAGTGCTTTTCAAACTTTCCTGTGCATTCAAATCACCTGGCTATCTTATAAAAATGCAGATTCAGATCCAGTAGGTCTGGGATGGGGCCTGAGATTCTGCATTTGTAGCAAGCTCCCAGGTGATGCTGATGCAGCTCTTGCAGAGACCACACCTGAGCAGTAAGCCCGCTGTCGTGTAAGCACCTCATGGGCAGAGTCCATTTCTGTCTCCCACCTCCCCCCTGCCCTGACCCCTCAGCATAGGGCTTTGCTTGCTTACCAAGAAATGCTTATTAAATGGAAATGGTCGAATAAGGTGGGATTCTGCAAAACCATTCTGGCTGGTGCTTTGTCTTTTCCGAATGGAAACGGTTTCTCAGCCACATCACCCTTAATTTCTTAAAATAATGACTTCATTATTTTTGAAAAATGACATATTTATTAATTTTTAAGGCCAGACAATATAAGAAAGTACAAAGAAGATTTTTTTTAAAAATCATCCAGGATCCCACCACCCAGAAATAAATATTAATATACAGTAAACATAATTCCAGACATGTTTTGCACATATTCAGATGAAAATAGAAAAGAAAGAACAGAAGAGTGATTTGGAGGGAAGGCAGGTAAAGGATACATATATAAATAGGATCATACCATATATATCACTGTAATTTTAAAGCATTAAGTATAAATTTTACTTGAATTTAACAGAGAAACAGAAATTGAGATGAAACTGAAGGAATTGTAGAACTTCAGATGAATGAGTCTTCCCAAGAGATATTAGTTTCTAAAAGATCTCTCTGAAGTTAAAAAAAAAAAAAAAATAATGAAAAACATTAGAATGCTGAAATACTCTTTTTTAAATTTATATTTCAATTTCAGACTGTAGCTACTAACAAATCTATTCCCTCTTATCAAGTGAATAATTGGCTCTCACACTTCCTCCCAAGTACCAGTTTGGGTTATTTATATTACTATTACATCATTAAGGTTTCTGTTCCATAACCATCGTTTTCAGAGTTTTAATTCACTATGAAAATAAAGTTGATACTCACCAGGAATGCCTCCTCATTTCTGAATTTTGACACATCATTTTGATGTCAAAGAGTTTTCTGGGGACGCCTGGGTGGCTCAGTTGGTTAAGCATCCGACTCTTGGTTTCGGCTCAGGTCATGACCTCAGGGTCATGAGATGAGCCCCGTGTGGGCTCTGCACTCAGCGCAGTCTCCCTTCCTCTGCTCCTCTCCCTGCTCTCTCTTTCTGTCAAATACATACATACACACATACAATCTTTTTTTTTTTTAAAAAAAGTTTTCTAGAAAGTGCATGTGTTATATAGTCCCCAAGTTCATCCACATCTGGAAATGTCTATCCGTTGCCTTTTTACTGAAGAACAACTTGGCTGGCAATCCTTCTTATACTTAGGACTTCACAGACATTATTCTACTGTATTCTGACACTGAGAGGTGCTCTAATAAAGCCAGAGGCAGCCTCCCTTTTTCTCCTTTTATGTGACTTGCTTATTCAGCCTGGATGGCCATAGGCTACCGTCTTCCATTTATCCACTCCATCAACAATTACTAATTGAGTGTGTACTATGTCCTGAGTAGTGTTCTAGTGCTGAACATGGTTGGAAGTATCTTAGTGTGGAGTAGTCCATGTAAAACTTCGTTGATGTGTCCACTGAGCTTCAGAATCAAATTTTTACTTCAGAAAGTTGTCTCTTCCATTGTCAGTTGGTTCTTGTGAATATCAAATGAGTTAACACATGTAAATCACTTGGAAGAGTGCAAGGCACTTAGTTGTTGAAAGTACGCTAGTACTAGGAAGGGGTGGGGGGAGAGGAGGAAGACTCTCTCCTTCGGGAATACAAGTGCCATGCCTCCTGTATCTATCTCAGTTGCTTTCATCATTTTCATATCTTCGCATTCATTTCTTTTTGTAGGATTGCTTCCAGACTGTACACCATGTCTCATTACATTTTTGACCTTTTTATTCTCACTTTATTTCTAATATGACTTTCCTCTCCGTGTTTATACATTTTTCTTTCATTTCTTGAGAACTGCAAACATATTTTTCATCTCTTTAGGGGGCTTAGAATCTCTAATTTGAATTCTTATAACCACCCAGAGTCCTGGGATCAAGTCCCACATCGGGCTCCCGGCTCAGCGGGGAGCCTGCTTCTCCCTCTGACCCTCTCCTCTCTCATGCTGTTTCTCTCTCGCTCGCTCTCTAATAAATAAATAAATAAAATCTTTAATAAATAAATAAATAAATAAATAAATAATGAATTCTTATAACCCAAAGAAGAGCTCCTTTTTTTTTTTTTTTAATTTTTGACACGATGGAAAATGGTTTTAATACTTGTTTTTAGAGGGCAATTCCTTTTGTAATCCATATTCTTCATCTGTCTTTTGTTATGTTTTTTACATATCTGTGCCCGAGTTCTATGTTAATTCTTATCCTCCTATTTATTTATCTTTAAACAGAGCCATTTATTTGTTGAAGAATGAATAGGATCCACAGAGGGGGAGAATCAGGGTGTTCTGTAGCTTCAACTTGAATCAGCTTTCTTGAACATCCATTCACCAAGTCTGTTATTTTTCTTGACCTGAAGTGTGTGGCCGCTTGGTCTGTGTGTGGCATGTTACTGTGACTCACAGAAAAGGCCCGTTCCATGATAGGCTCCTGGAGTTCTAACCTAGCAAACCCCCTCCCCCGCCAACACATGCACGCACACACGCACACACACACGCGTGCACCAGCTGGCCTACAGGAAATGAGGAGATCATCGCCCTCAGCTCCATCCCCCTGTCCTTTCATCATCTGGATCCTGAATGAGGGCTTTACAGGGGCATCTCCATGTTTTCCATGGCTGGCCCACACCCTTAAGTCTCATTTCTTGAATTAAAGACTATTGGATGTATACCTTTCTGAACTGAGAGACTCACTCTTTGTGAAATCTGTTTCTTACTCTAGGTCTGAGGAGGTCACTCAAATTACCCCTTGTTTACATCTATATTTCACAGAGTCTGGAAGGTTAACTAGACTCCTGGTTGCACTATTCCAAGTGACAAAAACCTAATCTGAAATACTACATGCTGTCCCTGTCAAAATAAAGAAAGAAAGGAAAGAAAAGGGAGGAAAGAAGAGGGAGAAAGAAAGAAAGAAAGAAAGAAAGAAAGAAAGAAAGAAAGAAAGAAAGAAGAAAGAAAAGAAAGAGAAAGAAAGAAGAAAGAAAAGAAAAGAAAAGAAAAAAGAAAAGAAAAGAAAAGAAAAGAAAAAGAAGAAAAGAAAGAAAGAAAGAAAGAAAGAAAGAAAGAAAGAAAGAAAGAAAGAAAGAAAGAAAGAAAGAAAGGGGAACATACTGGGTTCACAAAACAGAGAAGTCTAACAATGTGGATATGGATCATCCTTGAACTTGGTCACTATCTCCATTTCCTTAGCTCTGTTTATACATCACTTCCTAACCCCACCCTTCCCCAGAGTCACCCTCCACAAGGCAACGAAATGGCCACTGTTGGCTCTAAGACCACATCATCTTTACAGCTTATGAATTTGAAAGAACACTTTCCTCAAAGGCTTTGGCAAAAGGCCCAGAGAGGAATGCAGCTGGCCTGTTTTGGATCCTGTGCCCACCTCTGAACCAACTGCTGTGGCTGGTGGATTGGAGAACTCGGAAGGCCAGTCTGGGGCCACATAATCACCCCTGGACCCCCAGGAAGGTGGGCAGGGAAGATAGAGTCAGCCCTTCTCTAAACATGGACTGAGCATGATGCAAGATGGCTTGGTCTCCAAAGGCAAGTATGCTAGGTAGACAAAAAAATCAAGCCCACACTGCAGTGTAAAGTTTACTCCATGTTTTGTTGTTTCAGGCTAGAACCAGTTTTCTGCTTCATTGATGGTATTTATTTCTGTGTTTTTCATTCTTTGCTGCTTTTGTTCAGTTTCTACAGAATGCCTTTGCTTTACCATCTTTAACCAGAAGCCCTCTTTTCTTCTTTTTGATTCCAAAAATACTATTGGCCCTTGACAGTTTACAGATAAGGCTTTCAAGCCTTATTAATCATTCCACAACCCACAGTGAAGGCTGGGGGGAGAGGGGAGTGAAGGAGCACAGTTATTTCCATTTTACAGATTAGAAAACTGAGCGCCTGAAAGTGGTAAGAGACTTGCCAAAGAGCATACAGATAAGTCAAATGGCTGAGAGAGAACCAAACTTAAATCCAAGGATCATGGTTCCCAGCAAAGAGTTCTTGGACTTTCCTCCTGAAGGTCACATTTCCAAACCATAATAGTTTGAACCATATTTACGTAGAAAGCCTTAAAAGGTTTTTAAGCAGGTATACGAAGGGGTTCATCAGGTTGGACCACTGGATGGATGAGTGCATAGATGGATGGAGATATACATACATTCCTATTTTAATGGAAGCTTTATTATTTTTCAATCCACATGGCAACACAAAGTAAGAGAAAATGGAGTGTCGCTAAGGGGCAGGCCTGCCAAAGCTTAGATGGGCCCTTAACTGGACACACAGAGACTGTCGGAGTTGCAACACTGTTTGAAGAGGACAGTTGGATGAGTCCTTCAGAGTATGTTCTCTCTGGGAAAGTTAGATAGTCCCCCAAGATCTCGTTTATGATGACAGCTTGCTTAGCAAATCCTTTTTCCACCACGACCAGCATAAAGTGAAACCACACTCCATCCCAGGTCTGACTTATCCATACTCTAAATTAAGGGGGTACAAATCAAAGCTATTTCCCTGGAATAGACTGCTCCTTTTCCCCAGCCCAGAAGCAGGCAGCGTGAAGGTGGCCACTCCCCTCCCATCAAGCGAGCAGTAAGGACCCTGCGCGGGAGGCAGGTCCTCACTTCCTCTGTTCCCTTTCTGAGACCTGCTTGTGCTCCTTCTAGAGCCAGTGTCCTCTCAAGCCTCTTTCTTTTCTAGTTTTTGCATTCCTTTCCTTCCCTTCTGCCAGCCAGTCTCACTGACAAGAGTCTTCATTTACCACATTAGGGTTTAAAGATGGAAAAATGTTAATTAAGTAAGGCTTTAGCATCAAAACTGGGAATACTCCACTGCATAGCAAAGATCATTTCTTGGAATTCTTCACTTAAATGTTTACGAGAAACAATTATCAAGTATCTCAGATTGAGTCACAAATATAATTAATGAAAGAATTGCTAATAGTTTCCATTTTCTGGTTTGTTTTAATCCTACTGTATCAACTGTTTTTTTGGCGCCACATCAACAAAACCCCATCCATGATTCAAGGAGGTAAAGATTCCTAAAGCAGAAATGTTATTGGAAGTTAAACTGGCCAGGGTGCATTGCAAGCCCGACTCAGAGGCAGTCATTACACGACACAAAAGCTGTCCTCACCAAACAAAAGGAAAACAATTAGTGCTGCCGATGCCTCATAATTTTGGCCGGTCAGGAAGAAGTGCTTCCAGTTCCTAATTGATTTCTCCTTTGCTGTTGGTGGGATAAAATATGCAACTGAAAATGCCTTTGCTGTCCCCAACTGAGGAAGACATAATGAACTCTGGCTTGCCAGATTATTCTGCAACATCTGAAGGTTTGCAAATAATAATAATAATAATAAAATAAAATAAAACAACAGCTCTTGTCTGGTTTTTCCTAGTCAACTTTAATTACTGTAAGGATGGGTGCAGCAAGATAAATGTTTCCTTTTCACTCCAGTGCTGAAGAAACACAAGCTCTCCTGCCGTCTTTTATGTCTAAGCTCGGAGGTCTGCAGCCTATTCTTACTCACCAACTGGAAAAGATCGGTTGCCATAGCCAGTTTGATGTTTTGTGCTCAGCTCCCAAAGTCCCAATTTGAAGTCATTCTCTTCCACTTAAGGAGACATTTCATTTTTCCCTTAATTTAAAAAATGTTCTGAATGCAAAGCAGCATTAGCAGGGCTACTAGGTTGCCTAATATAAATTCTGCGTGCACGACACTCTTCGGGCTCTGTCAGCCGGCAAGGTCAGTTCAGCTAAACTAACCAGCTGCCAAGCAGCCGGTTCCGGGAAAAGTTTTAAGCACGCTGCGTGTGTACGAGCCAAAGTCAGACCCAAAATCTAAAGTGAGGGCAACAAGTCCTCTGTCTTAAAGCGGCCGGTGGAATTTAATCTTGTTAAGCAAATTTGAACCGGGCAGTTGTCCACAATGACCCAATGGAAAGTCATAGAAAAATATCTTTAACTGAATGACCCGGTCCAGTCCAAGACCTCCTGCCTATCTTAGCATCATTATTGGCCGGGGCTGGGGAACAGAGGCTGCTCTCCCCACTCCATCCCCCACCCCAGTCCCCAGTCCCCAGTCATTAGAGACTTCTTTAGGAAAACACGGGGGTGAGAATTCACATGGTCCGTACAAATCTTAATATGGTAAGAAAATTGCTCCTCAGTTTTCTAGGGGAAGCCCTAGAAAGCCCCGTCTAGGAACATGGTATGAAATAAAGTAATTCCCAATAATTCATTTTATGAGGTATTAGGTGAGGGATGTCACAGACAATAGAAATCTACAGGATTCTCCTGTTTTAACTACTTACCTGTTTGCAAAATAAATATTTAAATCCAAGTTTCTACTGGGGAATAAAATAAGTGTCTACTCTTTGGTGGAATTAACAACAGTGAACTAATCCAAAGGGATAGAACAAGAGATTCCAGGCCAGGCAAGAATCCCAAATAACACACAAACAGAACAATCACTCATCACTCAAGGGCTGGCTGGAACAGCCTAACTAAAGCAAAGACTATTCTGACAGATCAACGCAGCATTTGGCCCGTATGAATAAATGTTTTCCTGAGGATTAAATAGGGAATGATGTAAAACCAACTCCACTTAGCCATGAGAAAAAAAGTCTTTCCTATTGATGCATCATTAACTTAAAAATTTGTTTACATAAAAGGGAAAATGCAAATCACTCATCTATATAAGATTAGGAAATAAACTAGTATATGACACAGTTATCCTAACCAGAAAACTATATCAAAAGAATACTGACCCTCCACTTCTGAGATGAGATGGCAAGGATGTTGTCCCTTTGAACATTTCTTGCTTCTTGATTTCACTGAAGCCTCCATCATAAGTTAGCTGAAGTGGGTGACTCTTTAAGTGGCCAGTGGCATTTGATTCTGTTAAATAAATCCCATTGATTTTCACCATAGCATCCCCCATCACAACTGTTTCCTTGGATTCCACTGTCTTCTTTGCTGTAACAATCAAGGAGATGTTTTGTCAAAGCTGTTCTGATTTTAGGAATCACTATTTCAGTATTTTTTTTCAATCTAAGAATTTATACAATTTAAAATTTTTTATATGACTTATAATCAAGTCTGGAATTGTGTGACCAAAATCTACAAGACCTCACCATTATTTCAGGCTTGGCAGCATCAATTCATCAAAAATGAATGGGATCTCCTCTCTACTCTCGCAGAGTCTACCAGAGGACATGCACTCAAATGTAGGTTTATGAATAACTCAATCCACATAAATACTTCTGCATCCCAGAACAATGACTCCTTTTCCTAAATTTGATTATGTTAACAATTTTTCATTCAAAAAATACTGAGTGCTGGGGTGCCTGGGTGGCTCAGTCAGTTAAATGTCTGACTCTTGATTTTGGTTCAAGTCATGATCTCAGGGTCATGGGATCAAGCCCCGCATCGGGCTCTGTGCTGGGCATGGAGCCTGCTTGGGATTCTCTCTCTCTCTCTCTCCCCCTCCCTCTCTCTAAAATAAATAAATAAAATCTTTTTTTTTTTTTATAAAGATTTTATTTATTTTCGACAGAGAGAGAGACAGTGAGAGAGGGAACACAAGCAGGGGGAGTGGGAGAGGGAGAAACAGGCTTCCTGCCGAGCAGGGAGCCCGATGCGGGGCTCGATCCCAGGACCCTGGGATCATGACCTGAGCCGAAGGCAAACGCTTAACGGCTGAGCCACCCAGGCACCCAATAAATAAAATCTTAAAAAAAAAAAAAAAAAATACTGAGGGCCTCCCTGATGTCAGGCACCGGTCTAGACACTTGGGATGTATCAGTGAGGAAACAAAGATCCCTGACTTTGTAGGGCTTACATCCTACTAGGTATAAACAGATAATAAATAATATACCATAATAAATGAGGTACATGATATAAGATAATAAGTGCTAAGGAAAAAAGCAAAGTAGAAAAATGGAGAAAATTAAAGAGGATTGGGGATGGGGGTAGGCAGCAGTTCTGAACAGGGTGGACGTGGTAAGCACTGGCGATGAGGCATCTAGCCACAGGCTGACCAGGGACAGAATCCCCCGCAGAGGGACGAGCAGGTATGGAGGTCTTAAGGCAGAAGGGTGCCTGGCATGCTTAAGGCCCAACAGGAGTGGAGGATGTGAGGGAGAAGAGGAAGAGAGCTGAGCAGAGTGCAGCACCCAGACTGTGGCGGCCTTATACATCACTGCTAGGAGGTGGGAAGAGGAGGGCGTTGGCTTATAAGGCTTTGTAAAGAGGAATAAGATGATAAGAGTTACAAACAGAAATCCAGTCTCTAAACTGAAACATCTGTCGTGTGTATGACTGCAGATTCTTAGGCTTATGATACAACACTGTTCCTTTATCAGCCAGTAGCCATTAGGAATAGCTCATCTGTGATGCTGCTACCACACTTGAGTCTCGATAAAATATTTTTTTCAAGGGCACCTGGGTGGCTGAGTCAGTCACACGTCTGCCTTCGGCTCAGGTCATAATCCCAGGGGCCTGGGATCCAGCCCCTCATCGGGCTCCCTGCTCAGCTGGGAACCTGCTTCTCCCTCTGCCTCTGCCTCTCGCCCTGCTTGTTCTCTCTCTCTCTGTCAAATGAATAAATAAAATCTTAATTTTTTTTTCCAAAGAGGAATGTGGGGATGAGATTCATATAGCAAAGTACTGTTTTGCAAGCTTCTCCAGAACAACTCAAGGTTTCCTTTTCTGCACTTGAACAAACCAGTAAAAACCAACAAAACCACTTAGTCCACTCCAACTAAGCTCCCTGCTTTCAAAACAATGAATTTTAAAACTGAAAGGAACCTTAGGGATCGGCTAGTCTAAACTTCATTTTTCAGATGAGAAAACTGAAAACCCGAGCGTTACGTGACCTGTTTAGGTTCACTAAGCAAGTTCAGGGAGGGCCAGGACTGTAGAGTGCGAAGAGCGTGGGCTTTGCATTCCATCAGACCTAGGGTGAAGGACTGGCTGAGTGACGTGGGCAGGTCGCTCAACTTTTCTCTCACCTTCCTCAGTGGTCCCCACCTCTTAGGGATGTGCTGAGAATCAAATGATATGGCTTAGTAAAGTGATTTACTCCAAACCTAGAAGTTATTGTCATCATTATTAAGGGAACCCAAGGATCCCGACTTCCCGTCCAGGGCTCTCTCTATGGCACCACGCTGCCTTAAATATCTTCACTACTGAACTACAAAGCACAGATTTTGTTTTAGGTAATGCATTTTTAGCCTATTCCTACATTTTAGCATTGGTTTCTTTCATTCATGTACTCCATGAATATTTATTAGGCACTTGCTGCTCTGTGTCAGGTGCTGTTCCGGGTGCTGGGGGTCTAGGGGTGAACAGAAGTCCCAGTCATCAGGGAGCTCCTGTTCTAGAGGCGAAGCACACCCATACTCATGGGCAGGGTTGCTGCAGCCTCTCTAACTTCACAATCTACTGGAGGGAGCTCACCAGTTACTACTACAGTGAGGAGCTGCCCTGGGGCTCACTCTGACTCCTGATGGAGATCCACCGTTAAACTGAGCATGAGGAAAAATGCCCTGTGTGCCCCTGGTAAATGGCTGTAGCGTGCTGTACTAATTTTGTAATGGATCGTGGGTGAACTTCAAAAGTCTACAATAAGCAGTATTACTGTGTGGGAACAGTTCACCATTTCACAGATATTACTTTGGCACCTACTATATACTAGTCCCCGTTTTAGGTTCTCAGGCTACAAATAAAGAAATCCTCTTTCCTACTGAAGTTGCTGAGCCTAACGGGGGAGACAGAGAGGCAGACGTGTAAAGAGAGAAATGCAGTACAGCATGGTCTGGGCCAGGTAAGGGCAGCACAGAGAATAGGAGAGTCCTGAAGGGTTGGGAACTGGGCAGGGAAGGATTCATAGAGGAAGCAGAGCCTGAGAAGTATTCTGAAGGATTAACAGGAGGCAAAAAGGAGTTCTGAGATAAAGGCACAAAAGTCTGCAGTCAGAGCTAGCTTGATGTGTATACAAGCTGTACAGTCAAGCAGGGTCCCACACTTAGCAGGGCCCTACACTTGGTTGAATGCTTTGCTGTCGCCATGTAGATATTCCCAATAATTTTTGAACAAGGAGCTCCACATTCCAATTTTGCTCTGGGTCCAGCAAATTATATAGCAGATCCTGCAAGAGGCTTGAAGCAACAGGATAGGTGTGGGGAACCACAAGGAGGTCCATACTGTTGGTGCGCAGGCTTTGCACGGGAGGCGAAGGACAGTCAAGAGAAGGGCCTGGAGTGTTAGGCCGGGGCCAGATCGCTACAGAGCTGTGCATGCTGAGGAGCAGGGACTTCATCTGCTGGGCCAGGAGTCAGCAAACTACCCGCTGAATCTAGCCTGCCTCTTGTTTTTGTACAGCCTGAGAGCTAAGAGTGGTTTTTACACTTTTAAATGGCTGGGAAGAACTCAAAAGGAGAACACTATTTTGGAACATGTGAAAATGACAGGAAATTCAAGTTTCGGTGGCCATAAATCAGTCTATGTTGCTTTCCCACTACAACGGGAGAGTTGAGTAGGTTGGACATAGACTCTATGGCCCATTCATTTGGTCTGAAATATTTACTCTCTGGTCCGTTACAGAAAAAGTTTGCCAGCTTCCGTGCCAGGTCAGTATCTCCCAAACTGCATTCTTCAAAAGACAGATTCCCCAGTCGAGTACCTTTATAAAATGCTGGGTTGAATTAAGATTAAATAGGCATCTTTACCAGCCCTCAAAGAGACCCGTGTGCACTGGGACTCTCCACGAGGGGAAGGAAGCAGGCAGACTCATTTGAGTGCTGAACCCCTCTTCCAAGGGAAAGCTGGGACTCAGTTTGGCAAACACTCCTTCAGGCATAGGGAGCCCTCCGAAGGGTTTTCAGCAAGAAGATGATGCAATCCGATTTGTATCTGCCTCCTGTCCCCTTGTCCCATATGGCACACACAGACAGTAATCATTTTTGTCCGTCCACTGGGATAAGGGGATGAGGCTGCCGCTCACAGCCCTGTGCAGTTGGCAGCTTGGTTTCTCCAGGCTCTTCGGGCTGCTCTGGCAGAGCAGGGTCCTCAGTGAGCTGAGGGTGGAGCCAGACAGGGGCCCTAGGAGACCAGGCACGAGGCGAGGGGTGCCGACGGCAGGGCAGCAGTGGTGGGAAAGGAACAGGCAGAGCCAGGAGACGCTTAGGAAGCCCATTTAGGGAGCCTGGCGAGGGCTCTGCGAAGGCACAGAGGACAGGGACGGTGAGAAGGCGGAGCCTGCGGTCCCTGTCCAGCTTGAGTGACCCAGCGGCCTTAGCAACACTGCCGCCTCCGGCCAATAGGCCTGTTTGAACACGGAGCCATCACACTGCTGGTCCTCCGAACGTGGCGACACACATCTCTTCCCCTTTCATTCTTAAATCGGGAATTCCAAAGCTGCCACCACACCCCCCGCCCTGCCTGTGGCAGTCCGCCACAAATGACTTCACGTCGAAGGCCAGGCGCACCCTCTGTCTCCAAGCTCAGCTGCCTTTACAGCCTCAGTCACCCAGTCACCCACCGCAAGAGACCTCTGCTAGACAACAGGGACCCCGGAGCAAAGCCCTGGGAGCCCCTGCACAAATGACAATGATTCCAAGGCTGGAGCGTTAAAATATATCGTTTCAATGGGGGCTTTTAAAACGACAATGACTTTTTACTGCCATTGTTTCCTGAGTGCGGACCCAGACCTCGGGGATGAGGAGGCATGGGCACCTGCAAACAGGGGGGGTACAAGAACGGCAACGAAGACATGCTTCCCACCCCCGGGAGGTGTGAGGATGGCCTCAGTGCTGGGAAATGGCGGCCGCAGATGGCACCTCCCAGAGCACCGCTGTGCGGTGGGTGCGCGGACAAGGGCCGGGGGCCCAGGAGGGAAGGCGCAAAGCCATGAGGGAAGCAAGATGCGGATGGTGGGTGAGGCATCGTCCCCTCAGTCACCCGCATGGAGCCATGAATAGCTCAGTACATAGCAGGACTCTCACCCGAGAGCTAAGAGTTAAATCCAGGAAACGCATATGCAGCATTCAGGCTCAGAAGCCAAACATCCAGCAAACAACGGTACCCTCTCACCAGCTCGGCCATCCCCGTTTATAAGGAGTGACACTGTTCCTAGCGAGGTCTGACCTCACCCCCGACGCTGGGTCCAGATCCCATCCCTCTTATGTTGGCAAGGACTTTGCTCCTTCAATTGCCAATCCTTTCTGATTTAATTGGTCTGACTGGGTCCCCAGTGCTGGAACATTTGAAAAGCTCCTCAGGTGATTCTAATGTGCAGCTTTGGTTGAGAAACTTAAGTCAGATTAGGTCAGTCCCTTTCTTGAGTCCCTGGCTTTTCAGGGCAGGTAGCATAGAGTCCGGGCCATTTCCCTGAGCCTGGCCCTGCTGGGCTGTGGCCTCAGCTCCCTCCATGTCCCCAGGGTTAACCATCTTCCAGCCACACTGGCCTCCGGGTCATCCACGACCTGAGTGACCTTCCTCCCATCTCCGGGCCTTGCTGTCCCCTCAGTGCGGGCACGTTGTCCACAGCTTTCTACATGGCTGCCTTCTTCTCAGTCACATTTCAACTCAGGGGCCACCTCCTCAAGGACACATTCCGGTGCCACCTGAGGTCACACAGAGTACTCCTGCCGCGGACATTCTCCAGCCCATCATCTTGCTTATCTTCTTCATAGCCCTTGTTGGAACCCAAATTATCTTAGTTCCTTGGTTTCCTGTTTACTGTCTATCTCCCCTCACAATCTGTTTGAGGGCAAGACCCAGTGGGCCTAGGGTGGTGCCTGGCTCTTAGAAGGGGCTCAGTAAATATCTGATTGACTGTTAGAAAAGAAACAAACTGGGACATCAAGGTAAAGCAAGTTGCCTAATCATACATCCCACGACAGCATCCGTTATGGTGTGATCTGCCCACCCTGTATTGCCTCTTTGTCTCTTCCTTTCTTCTTGATTCTACCTCCTCGGCTATGTCAGGGATCACGAGGGATCTGAGGCACCAGGAAATGAGGAAAGCGGTCTGGGGAGACATAGGGAACTGCAGCTCATACCCTGGGCTAACGGGGGGTGGGTGCTCCATGGAATGGGGGCCCAATGTTGCCAGATCTTCCAATTTTCCACAAAAAGTCATAAATCTGGATTCTTCCATGATCTTCTACATTTAAATGTTGGTGACTAAAAGGAAACACTTGTATGTCAAGTAAGTAGGATCCTCAGGCGGTGGCTTGTAACTTTTGGGATCCATCTTCGGATAATCTCTCTGTGACTGTAAACCTACCCTTCTTCCTCAATCCTTACTGACTGAAGGAGGGCCAGTTCGGTCAGCCCCTGGTAAAGTGGTGTTCCAACTTTTTGACTACACAGAATAATAATAAATTCACAATATAGTTTAATATAAATATATAATAAATTGGTAATATGACCTCAAATACACATGTCTATGACCACAGTAAGGTCTCTTTGAAGCAATACTTAACCTTATTGTCTGCTCTATGCCCTGATGTTTTCCATTCTTTCCTACTTCATTTTTTTTAATGCTGGTGATCCACTAAATTGATTGCCATCTCAATAATAGGTCATTTCCTACAGAATTTGAAAAACTCTTAGTATACTCTGGACAGGGGTGATTCCAATGGTTGGGGCACACCTTAGAACTTGAGGTTTGTAGCTTCTCTGTTTCCAGGTTTAGATACCCACTAGCAATTCTGTGGAAAAGAACTGGAAAAGCCCCATCCAACTTTAGCTTACATTGTCACATGGGATTGGAAAGGTGTTTTCAAAGACCTCAAGCTTAGCACACATCGTATGAATCTTAAATGTGCCTAATGAAATTAACAGCTGTTTGAACACTGATTTAAAAATCATTTATTTCCAATACAGGTGAACCCCTTCATTAGAAAACACTTACCCTAAATATTCTTTTCCTACCAAGTAACTTAAAAAAAAAAAACTGTGCTGGGGCACCTGGGTGGCTCAGTCCTTAAGCATCTGCCTTCGGCTCAGGTCATGATCCCAGGGTCCTGGGATCGAGCCCCGCATCGGGCTCCCTGCTCCGCGGGAAGCCTGCTTCTCCCTCTCCCACTCCCCCTGCTTGTGTTCCCTCTCTCGCTGTGTCTCTCTCTCTCAAATAAATAAAATCTTTAAAAAAAAAAAAAAACTGTGCTATCTAGGTATTCTTCATAAATGCCCAGAAAAATATATGAACACTGTTTCTTAACCAGGTTTGCACAATATTCACTAACCGTTAGTTAATGTAAAACTCCTGTGGGGTTTGAAAAAAAAAAATCATGTAAAAATAGCTTTTGTGTGCCAATTCAAAAAAACAATGCCCGCCCCCAGATTTCAAAGGATGTGACCCAGCCTTACACTCAGTGGGAGGCAGGGTCCTGTCAGGCAGCAGGGCCCCCTGGGAGGCCGCCCTGAATAAGCGAGCCCGAGCACTGCTTATTCTTCTGATCTTCACAGGGTCCACTGGGGGTTTGGGAAAGGCAAGGTAAGGATCCTCCTCCGTGGTGGGAGATGCTGGAGCTTTCGGTTTCTGGAAAGAGATTTTTCAAATGATTGGCAAGAGTTTCCATGTCTCAAATAAGACTCACCCCCGTGGAGCTGGTGCTGACACTTCCAGATGAACACAGGGCTTGCTGCTCGGCTTCGTCCTGGCCACCTGATTCTACATCGCGCTGGCCCATTTTACTTAATGTGGGATGGATATATATATAAAATATATTTTTTAAAATAATAAAAATATCATTTTAAATACTCTATTACCATGCTTAGCATGTTTGAAAAAACAATTTATCCATGCTAGGAAATAGATATCTGTATGAGACTGTAAAATTTGATATAATATAGTCAAAATGTTTTGTAAATTTTTGTGTTCTTGCCAGCTCAGATAACACTGAGCACCTGTATATGCCAAGAAGTATGTGGAATATAAGTACTATCTTTACATATTTTGGACTCCACAAAAGTATTTTTTTAAGAATATAAAAATTCTTGAATAATTTAGATTATAAAGTCTAAAACATAAGAACAAGAAGTTGTCTTGGAATTACAATATAAAAATGTTTTATTTTCGTGGTGCCTGGGTGGTTCAGGTCTTGATCTCAGGGTCCTGGAATCGAGCCCCGTGTGGAGCCCTGTGTGAAGCCCTACACTGGGCTCCACGCTCACTGGAGAGTCTGCTTATCTCTCTCTTTCTCTCTCTGTCCCCCCCCCCCCACTCTCTCTCTCAAATGAATAATATAAAATCTTTAAAAAATGTTTTGGGGTGTCTGGGTGGCTCAGTTGGTTAAATGGCTGCCTTTTGCTCAGGTCATGATCCTGGGGTCCTTGGATCAAGCCCCACTTTAGGCTCCCTGCTCAGCGGGGAGTCTGCTTCTCCCTCTCCCTCTGCTCCCCGCCCCCCACTTGTGCTCTCTTTCTCACTCTCTTAATAAATAAAATCTTTTTAAAAATGTTTTATTTTCTACATCTCAAGAATTCCATGCTGATACCCTTAGAAAATGAACATTACTGGCAAAATTCCAGTTCCTTAAAGACTTTAAAAAATACCAGCACCGAAGCACTGGGCACTATGCCACCCAGAGCACCCTGTAGTCTCACCTCCAGATGGTAGCATCCAACCCAGGGCCAGAAACTCACAGGGACCTAAACTCCCACTTTTGGTGTTGCTTAGTGATCCACCCTTCCTCCCTCCAACTTTAACATGATTATCTGTTTATGAAAGAGTAACTTTATGGCAGCAGGTGCTTTTAGCTCTCTAACCAAAATAATCGAGTTAAAGTTCCTAAAATCACTTACATAATATGTGAATGAGTGACTTTCAATCTAATAGGTAAATCAACACATTTTTTAGAAATCCAGTGTGAGGGCGCCTGGGTGGCTCAGTCGTTAAGCGTCTGCCTTCAGCTCAGGTCATGATCCCAGGGTCCTGGGATCGAGCCCCACATCGGGTTCCCTGCTCAGCGGGAAGCCTGCTTCTCCCTCTCCCTCTCCCCCTCCTTGTGTTCCTGCTCTCGCTATCTCTCTGTCAAATAAATAAATAAAATCTTTAAAAAGAAAAAAAAGAAATGAACATTTCTTGAAATGTGCAATTCAAGTAAGACGATTTGGAAAAATGGGTGAGGGTGTGGTTATGTATCATATATAACACATAATTTCAAACATTCATTTTCTCATATACATTAATAGAACATAGAACATATTAGAGTTCTCCTTCTAAGCAGTTGCTTATTTTAATAATGATATTTTTCAAAATATTTCTTGTATCCTCTTGTTCATTTCATATGAATCAATCCATAAACCAGACAGAAAAAAATTAGCTTAATGACTTTAGAGATACATTTTTCTAAACACAGAAAAAGGGTAAACAAAATAATCAGCCTAATATAGGGGAAGAGTAAATGACTCTGGGATCAAATCCAACTGGAGTGTAATCCATTTCTAGTTATGTGAACGTGGGCAGGCCATTTACTTCTCTGAACTTGCCCAGCTATCAAATGGAGATAGTCTCCTTCTTGCAGGGACATTGACATCCATAAAACTCCTGTTATGGAGGCTCGAGAAATGCTAGCTCCCTTTACCCTTTATTTAACAGATTTGTTTCCAAGTTACTTTTAAGTGTCAAAAGCCAAGACCCTTAGGGGCGCCTGGGTGGCTCAGTCAGTTGAGCATCTGCCTTCGGCTCAGGTCATGATCCCAGGGTCCTGGATTGAGCCCCAGGTCAGGCTCCCTGCTCAGAGGGGAGTCTGCTTCTCTCAATTCCTCTGTCCCTCCCCCCGCTCATGCGCACATGCCTGTTCTCTCTCTCTCTCTCAAATAAATAAAATCTTAAAAAAAAAAAGCCAAGACCCTAGCCTCTGACACAACCTTACTGGAAAAAAGGTTTTGAATTCAGAGGGGTCTCTTCTGAAGGAGACAACACTCACTTGTCTGCATAAATTATGCTATATTTACTTAATAGTCCCTTTACTTTTTAGTCTCCCTACCTTGTTGCAAAATATTCATAAGAATGTGACTTAGACCATGAAGCTATTGGTAACAAAAAAGGTAAGAGTATAACACAGGAAAACAAGCACTTTAGTTATAGTTATGAAAGATGAAATACATAAGGATAATCTCAGTATTAAATGTACATATGAGGTTGTCTTATCTCAGAATGCCTGTACTCTGCAGGTACCTTGAATCTTGAAACAAAGATTGAAAAGTCTGCCAAATAATAATAATGTGAATAAAGCAAATGGCTTCTTTTATAGATGCCCTAACCATTATAAATGTTTTGGGTATTAAGTAAAAGATCTTATAAAAAGGGAACATGTGCAAAGTTAATTTTTACCCAAAAGAAAATAACCCAATTATCTCTGGATGGCAAGATAAAACCCCTTAACTGCTCCTTGATAAAAGACATTATTTTCCAAGTGCAAAATCTGTCATTGTTTGTATAATGAAAAATAAGTCCCATGTGACTCCTGTCCTTAACAAAAATTATTTATTCCATTTAAACACGTATCTCACTGGACTATGTAAAAAGTATAAAGTAATACATGTAAGCATTTTTAGTTCTTCAAGGGAAAACTGCTAAACAAGCCATCAATTTCCATCCTGCCAGCTTCTACAACACGTTCTTCCACTTTGAGGAGCAAATTGGCTTTTATGCAGCAAAACAGTAAAAACTTTTTTCTTATAAGATTCACTTCATTTTCGAACTCAGAGAACATTGCAAGGACGTTGAAATTTTCCCTTGAGGACTTCACCTCCCTCGTTTTGTGTGCCATGACACTAACCAGCGACTCGAGTATAATTAAGGACACTGGGAAAGTCAGATTGTAGGATCTGTTCCGGCTGATAAAACCGCTGGAGTCTGTGGAAGAATGAAAGACTGTTCTCATAGAACAACCCAATCGAACAAGATAAAATTCCTAGAACATTTAAAGAATCTGCCTGGCCTTGACTCTTACCCCAGCATGGTGGGCCTTGACCAGTTTTTGACATGGTTCCTCTGGGTCACAAGACAGAAAGGCGGAGTCTCCCCTATTCTATGGGAAGGGGAGTCGGCCACAGCCCACCTCAGAAAGTTGCTAGGATTTCTTTTGTAGAGCAACAGAACACACACACACACACACACACACACTAAAAGACCTTTTGGAAGTTAGAAAGCAAATATTAAAAATTCGTGCAAGTGAGGAAGAGTGTTTTTGCCTTCTCTGCTTCAGCCGAAACATCCATCTTTTCCCCTTAGACACTGGTGCTTCTGGTTCTCAAGCCTTCACATTCAGACAGGGACTCACACCACCAGCTACCTACTACTTTCTCTCCCATAGCTTTTCAGGCCTGGTTTTCCTAGGCCTCCGGCTTGCAGACCGCAGACCCGGGGATTTCTCAGCCCCCCTAATCATGTGAGGCAATCCCTCAAAATAAATCTCTTTCTATATATCTGTATATAAGTATGTATGTATTTATCTGACTACTGGTTCTTTTTTTCTGGAAAACCCTGAGTCATACAATTGTGTATCAATTATACCTTACTAAAGCTGTTTAAAAAAAAAATTCCTACAAGCACATAACCTTTGGATGTGGCAACTGTATGTGCATCTCTACTACTATGATTTTCTCCACAGGTATGCTGGGCTCCTCTGTCATTCTCAGCATGTGACTCACTGCGGCAATGTTCCCATTCAGGAATAGTGACAGAAAAAAAAAACACCGCTTTGACATTCTCATTCTGCTTTCTCTTACCCTGGATTCCCCTATCCCCAAGGTATATATGGGATTCCAAGTCCCTTTCTTTTAAAAATATATTATTTTACTTGTCAAATACTTGGAGCTTGGTTCCTGTAAAATTTTAAAAAGTGGCTCAAACTAATCTATGCTGGGGGTGCCTGGGTGGCTCAGTTGTTTGAGCGTCTGACTCTTTGATTTCGGCTCAGGTCATGATCTCAGGGTCGTGGGATCAAGCCCCCTGTCAGGCCCTGAGCTCAGCGTGGAGTCTGCTTGTCCCTCTCCCTCCACTCCTCTCCCTGCTCGCTATCTCTAAAATAAATAAATACAATTTAAAAAACCCTAATCTATGCTGTGAGATCAAGACAGTAGTCATCCTGGGGAGGCAACTTCTGGGGTGCTGGTAATAATCTATTTTTTCTTTTTGAATGCTGATTACAGAGTGAGGTGAGTTTGTGTAAATTTATCAAGCTGCACTCTTATATCTGTGTCTCTTCAGCATGTCAATAAAAAGTTTAATAAAAATACTTGGGGCCTAAACAACTAGACTTTGTAGGTTTAGGAAACACAGGGAGAATTCTGTTTGACACAAATAATGATGAAAGACAAAAACCTCCTATTTATTTGCAGGGTCACATCTCTTTTCCTACTTCATACAATCCAAAGTAAGAGAGCAGCTGTTCCTGTGTATATAAATCTGAACACCAGTTAACCAGGGTAGCAGAATGAAAACAGAAATAACGACTGCCACCCAACAACAGCTCCATGTGTCAGAATTGTCGTGGGAAGGTGGGGAGCTGCTACAAAAGAAAACAGATGTACAGGGCCACACCGATATAGCAAGTAGGTATACATGTTTCCCTCCTGTCTGGCAGGATTACAGGAGCTCATGGGGACCTTGCCCAGCCAGTCAGGCCAGGCAGCCGAGGCCCGAGCGGTCAGGGGCCAGGGCACCCCTGAGGGGAGGCAGCCCACCACCTGCTAGAGGGTATGGGGGTGGGGGGGGAGCACAGTCCGGACCCGGGGGTGGGTGGCTGGAGGGGTCGAAATGGGGAGAAGGGAAAACATAAAAGCTCAAAGAGGTGAGCTGAATGGGCTGCTTTCTTGGTCCCTCTTCCTTGATTGGCTGCTAGCTGAGGAATTATTAAAAGGCAAACTCGCCTGAGAAAGTAACCCAAAGCCAGAAAGTGCTGAAGTTCAGTCCCTTAGGTCTTCGCAAATTCTTTCAGCAAATGAGCCCCTTAACTAGGAGATACCCCAGTCCCAGCCTCCAGCTGTCTCCTTGTTCCCACTCCCTCTTCCTGCACTCCTCCTTCCCTTAAGCTCCCTCTTTTGCCAGGACAGTGGTTCTCGGAGTCAGATGGTTCTCTCAAAGGTGAAAGGGAAAAGAGGAAAGAAGGTGGAGGGACAGGTAGTATAAGTTCACTTTCAGAATTTTTTGACTGGGGGCCCCAAACTTTAGTTACAGTTTAAAATGAAATATATACTTAAGCCCCTTACACAATCTCCTATAACAAAAGGAGTTCAAACTAAAGGAGTTATTTTACTCAACATGGGTTACTGGGTCTACTTTTACTTTGCACATAGCACCTAACCATTCTGCAGTAAAGAGAGATAATTAAAATGACCATAAACAGAGGCAAATGTCAATATTACTCTGCCTAATACCTAATCCTGCAGCCCAAAAACTGTACCAGTTTGACAAGGACTGGCTTTGACTAGGTTAACTCTAGAACTAGAGATTTTTAGGATAGAATAGGCCCAAACTGAGTGAATCTCCCCAAACTACAGAATATTAAAAACAATTCAAGGGGGTCAAATGCCAGAATCATAACACAGAGAGCCACTCTACAACAAGGTAGACCCATTGGGCTTCTAAACCAGGGGCCCTCCTGTAGCTGGCTCAAAACCCAAGTGGTTTCCAAGATTGCAAGTGTAAGAAACTATGTGTCAGCAATGGCTGGCAAAGTGTTTATTGCACATTGGTCCATGCTTACTACATTGGAACCTTATTTTTGCCATCTACAATATGAGAACAAGCATAACCTTCCTCATGGCGGCATTTTGTTGAGTACTTCAAGAATATAAGATACATTTTGAGACAACTGGGGTCATTTGAACATGGACTGTACATTAGATGATATAACCAAGTAATGTTAATTTTCTGAGCTCTGATGATAATATGGTGGTGATGTAGGAGATTGTCCTTGTTCATATGAGATGCACACTTAAATTTTTATGCATGAAGTCTTAAAAGATCTGCAACTTACTTTCAAATCGTTCATCAAAAACAAACGTGCACACACACACACAGAAATAAGCACACATATATACGGTAATAAAAATCAAGAAACAGCTTGACTAACACCCCCCATTCCATGAAAGTCACGAGGTACTTGTGGCAGCAGAGCTACAAGGGGAAGAGACTGAAATAACAAGGATTGGCTGAAAGTCTGTGTAGCTCCTTCCCTCCCAGCTCCATGTAGTCACGCTACATGGTTGGGAGATTTGCTCCATATAGAAGGTAAAACAGAGGGCTCTGAATCAGGCTAACCATGCAGAGGTAAGTGTCAGGGTACTTATGATAAATATAGATATTAACTGAATATTTACCTACTGAATGCTAGGTATTCCTACCTTCTTCCTCCAGCTGGTTCTTGGAAGTTAGCAACCAGCATTTATCCTCTAGGCAAGAGCTTAGAAGATACTTCTTTAGAGAATTAACTAGCCACAGGGAAATCCCTAAAGACACTGCTAATCCCTAAAGATACTACTACTGGGGTTTCACAAACAACACAGCCCAGCTAGTCCTCCATGATGTGGGTAGGTATCACCTATGGGTTGACCAATCTATTCCACATGCTTCTACTTTCAAATAAGAGCAGCCAAACTAGCAGCATGGGCTATCAGAGGAGAGCCTCTGAAATGAAAAAGAGAAACCAAAATAAACATTAAAATGCAACAGAGACACAGAGGGAAGACCATGTAAAGACTCAGGAGAAGATGGCCATCTACAAGCCAAGGAGAAAGGCCTCAATAGAAATAAACCCTAATGCCCCCTTGATCTTCAACTTCTACTCTTCAGAACTGTGAGAAAATAAATTTCTGTTAAGCCACACACACACACACACACACACACACACACACATTCACAAAGCGCAACAGAGATTTTAAAGGAAGAAGGAAATAATTCAAAAATCAAAATTATCATCAATATACTCAGAAAAGACGCTATAATCATGAAACACAAGAATAGTATACATAATAAAAGATAACTTAGAGCAGGGAAAAAGCTTTTAGGAAATTAAAAATAATTAAATAATTTAAAAATACAGTAGCAGAAATGAAAATAACTCAATAAAAGGATTAGAAGACAAAATGTCTTCCAAAAAAAGATGGGAAATAAAAATTTAAAAAAGAAAAGAAAACTGAAGTACCAGTCCAGGGACTCCTACATATTGGAATAATAAATTCCAGAAAGAGCAAACAGACCAAAGAGGGGAAGACACACCAAAATAATTCAAGGATATTTCCCAGAGTTGAAGGGCATGAGATTTCATTGAAAGTGCCTAGCACAATGGATGAAAACGAACTATCACAAAGGTGCATTATCATGAAATGTCAGAACACTGGAAACAAAGAAAAATCCTACAAACTTCTAGAGAGAAAAAACAGCAATCAAGGTCTCAAATAAAGTACTTCCCATAAACCCTTTCTCTAGAAGCTACTGGAGGAAGTACTCCAAAAGTAAATCAAGAAAGAGAAAAACTTGGGATACAGGAGACAGGAAAGCCATCACAAGAGGGAGAAGCAAGCTGTGTGCAAGTACCAAGGGTAAATGGTTTGGGAGAAAGTGGGGAAGGTTCTCCAAAAAGATGAATCAACAGAATACCTCATGTACCTGAATATGTGAAGGAGATTTAGATCCCTGGGGAAGAGTTTGGAGTTGAAATGGTAATAATACAAAACACAAAAGCAAGGCAATTATTAACACCAGGGAAAACAAAAAGTGGTGTGGGGAAGGAGAAGTAATCATCATTAGTTCAAGACTCAGTTGTAAACAGGATTTGTATAATCATAGAGAAAAGGGATCTAACCAAAATTATGATATATCTATATTGGGAAAAGCAGTGGGGACAAAAAGGATGAATGTGTTGTGAGGATGTGTGGGAGGACAGACAAGAGTTAAATCTTCATCTTCCTTAGTGAGAAGTCATTAGATAATTCCTCAAACTCATAAGTCAGAGAGGAATAAGACACTGTTATTTAAAATTTTGGATGTAAATACCAAAAGAAGGTGCCAAAAGAGTTTAAAGTGAGAGTCATTGGTAAGGGTAGAATGAAGAATAAGGGGACAGGAGACCCCTGGAGTGTTCTGGGTAACAAACCTTTGACTCTTTATGTACATACATATATAATTTATTTGTATATGTTACTATTAAAAATAAAATAACATACACATAATTTAAAAAATTGTGAAAAACAAAAAATGTAAAACTTTCTGTTTGCCAGGTTACTATTTCTGATATTATTAAATTATAGGAAAATAATAGAAGTGTTTCATTAGATTCAAAACATTAAATTTGAAAAAATATAAAAGAAATTGTTTTTGTATTAAATTATCAGTATACTTAAGTCTATATGATCATTTTCTTAGCATATATAAGTACTGATTCCCAGTATGTTGGGCCAATTCCATTTCACAGCATTCATGGTAATATAAAGTACTCACAAGCTCTAGCGGACTGAGACGAGCACCAGAGATGGGCCTGGAATCAGATGACTCAAAACTGGATGCATGGAGGCTAGCAGAGGATATGGAACAGAAATATTAGTTTGTGAAGAATCATTTATTTCCAGTATATGTTAGTTAACTCTAGCCCCAAAACAAGTAAAAGCATTTAATGCATAAGCCTTGAGGAAGAAGCAAATTTTAAAAAAATCATAGTACTTAAAACATTTTATTAATTTTTTTCATTGCTTTTAGGGGAATTAAAAAATACTGAATAATGAAAAGAAGAAATGTATATAGTGATTTTTTAAAAAAGCTCTGTTCATATCACTTCATAGAGTTGGTATGACAACCACTATTCACCATTTCAAACCAAAGCAACTTCTTGAACCCAAGGTCTGGACTTATCTTTAGGAATCTTGAATAGATACAAGAGGTGTAATTAGCAGACATCAAACTTAAAAAAACAACTATTCATAACTAGAATTAAGGGAAAATGTCATTTGGTGGCTTACATATCCAAGTGTACAAACAAGAGAAATGTCATTACCTGAAGGAGGAAGGAGGTCTATTTTCCAGTGTTCTTGAAGATGCAGGCCCGAATAGTTTTCTTTGGTCTTCCCGTGGTGTAAATGGTCTTTGGGTCCCAACTGTTCTTAAAGCATTTCGTGCTTCACTTATGATCTCTGCACTGGTCTTCTGCTTGGACATAGAAGGTCGATAAAATGGATCCAGCTTTTCTAACTTTTTATCATTTGGAGATAGCATCTTTCCTTTTAACGTAAAATGTTCTTCAGGTAGACACCACACGCTGCAAATATATGGTACAAAATATTAACTATTTTCATCCAGGAGTTTAGAAAAGAGTGCTTAAACCCATCTACATATGCTTAAGCCATTCCTCTATATTAAACTAGAAAAAGTCACAATTTTTTTTAAAGATTTTTAATTTATTACTTATTTGAGAGAGAGAAAGAGCCTGTGAGCGGGGGGTGGGGGCCGAGGGAGAGGAAAAGGGAGAGAATCCCAAGCCAACTCTGCACTGAGCGTGGAGCCCGATGTGGGGCTTGATCTTACAACCCTGAGATCATGACCTGAGCTGAAATCAAGAGTCTGTCGCTTGGGCGCCTGGGTGGCTCAGTCGTCAAGCGTCTGCCTTTGGCTCAGGTCATGATCCTGGAGTCTCAGGATCGAGTCCCGCATCAGGCTCCCTGCTCGGCGGGAAGCCTTCTTCTCCCTCTCCCACTCCCCCTGCTTGTGTTCCCTCTCTCGCTGTGTCTCTGTCAAATAAATAAATAAAATCTTAAAAAAAAAAAAAAAGAGTCTGTCGCTTAACTGACTGAGCCACCCAGGTGCACTGTCACAAAAAATTTTTATTTTTTTAAAAAAGATTTTATTTATTTATTTGACAGACAGACACAGCAAGAGAGGGAACACAAGCAGGGGGAGTGAGAAGGAGAGAAGCAGGCTTCCTGAGGAGCAGGGAGCCCGATGCGGGGCTCGATCCCAGGACCCTGGGATCATGACCCAAGCCGAAAGCAGATGCTTAACCGACTGAGCCACCCAGGCACCCCTCACAAACAATTTTTAATTAAAAATCTACCAGGCAGTTACAGTTAGAAGATCAGGGTGGAAGAAAAGCTTTCAAAAATATAGGTTGATGTGCACAGTTATGCCTATGGGAATACATGCACTCAAGGGAAATGATGTACAGGGAAGAGAGCCAGGATGAAAGCTAAACCTGGAGAGAAAGAGGATAAATCATGAAAGAGGACAGACGAGGAAGAGAAAATCATCTCGTATTCTCCAATCTATAAAAAAAAAAAAACCACTGAGGGGTTCTGTTAAAATTTTAACTAAATTTTCCCTTTTTTCCCTCTATTGTCCTGCACATAAACTGCGAGTTTAAGGTTAGATTTAGATAGATGGGGCCTATTTCCAAGCTATTTTTGCTTTTATAAATGTAGTTTGTAAACTCAGGGAAAGGTTCAGCCCCACATTTACCCATGATGTATTTGAATGAATGGATTCAAATCACCTTCCATGTGAGATAGTGTCCTAGATGAATAAATATCAAATATCAACATCAAATATTCTTTCCCAGGCTAGCTTTCTCAGTTAAAGTCATGTGCAAGGGCCATGAGAAGGCAGATTCTTCTTAAATGCTGGTGTGTCCCCAGGGACACCTGGTTAACTTGGCAGGACACCTCTATAGCTCTAAATTTGAAAACAGTCCAGATTTAGAAAACATAATTCTCATTACTATATGGTATTAGGTGTTCATTAAAAAAACAACAACAACCCAGATCCCTGAAAATATTATATCTCTAAGGAGAAAGAGGCCTGGAAATTTTTCCTATATTTCAGTGCCTAATTTTAGAATAACTTTTGCAAAAAAGAAACATTTTTTGTGACATATGCCCAAGGAAACTAAAAAGACTTCATTTCCATAAGTGGAATCAACAGATGATTCCTTAGACAAGTAAAGAAGATTTACTATATTATGATTCTATACATTAAGTTGTTATATAACAACAGACAACAAGAACATTTGTTTGGTTCTACCCAGGCCTCACCCTAAAAGTTTTTGAGGTAAAGAGTATGATGAAAACTACAAATGATATGCTATTCCTTTCTTTTCTTTTTTTTAAATGTTAAATGTACTTTATTATTTTTGAAAACTGGTCATGTACGTGATTCTTTTTGGTCAGTCATAATACCTGATTGGCCAGCACAGATAAATATTTACAGAGAAGGACGAATACTTTAAAACACTAGCCTTTGGAGCACATTTTTTAATTTAAAATTTTTTAAATGTTAAAACCAACACGAGTTGCAGGTTTTTATGCTATTCCTTTCATATGGAAAGGCCAGGTGAGGTAAAACAGTAAAAAATTACTCGATAAGCAGTCCTATTCTAGGTATTTTCTTTCTAGGAATTTTTGATACAGGATTTGGAATTTAAGCAAGGTCTCCAAAAATCATGTACATTAATACAACTAACAAAAACTATGACAGGTCGGGCGCCTGGGTGGCTCAGTTGGTTAAGCGACTGCCTTCCGCTCAGGTCATGATCCCGGAATCCCGGGATCGAGTCCCGCGTCGGGCTCCCTGCTCGGCGGGGAGCCTGCTTCTCCCTCTGACCCTCTCCCCTCTCATGCTGTTTTTCTCTCTCTCTCTCAAATAAATAAATAAATAAATAAAATCTTAAAAAAAAAAAAAACCTATGACAGGTCAAGTACATTTTACTTCTAGTGCTTCTGATATGACTGGCTGTTTATTTTTAAAATAGTCAAGGCTAATTTTTTAAAATATGTATAAAGTGTTTTTTGTAGAGCTATATATGCAGGTTTCCCCTGCCATCTAAAAGCTGAGCATTCTTATTAAAACTCTGGTAAGCCGGGGCGCCTGGGTGGCTCAGTTGGTTAAGCAACTGCCTTCAGCTCAGGTCATGATCCTGGAGTCCCGGGATCGAGTCCCGCATCGGGCTCCCTGCTCCGCGGGGAGTCTGCTTCTCCCTCTGACCCTCCCCCCTCTCATGTGCTCTCTCTCATTCTCTCTGTCTCAAATAAATAAATAAAATCTTTAAAAAAAAAAAAAAAAACAACTCTGGTAAGCCAAAATGGTGTGAAGAGTACAGCATCTCCCCACTTTGCTTTTATTTTTTAAATTATTTTTTTAATTTATTTTTTTGACAGAGACAGCGAGAGAGGGGACACAAGCAGGGGGAGCAGGAGAGGGAGAAGCAGGCTTCCCGCCGAGCAGGGAGCCCGATGTGGGGCTCGATCCCAGGACCCCGGGATCATGACCTGAGCCGAAGGCAGATGCTTAACGACTGAGCCACCCAGGTGCCCCTTTTTTTTTAATTTAAAGATTTTATGCATTTATTTGAGAGAGAGAGAGTGCGAGCATTCACCAAGTGGGGGAGGGGCAGAGGGGGAAGCAGACTCCTCTGGGGGGGGGGGGTGCTCCATCCCAGGACCCCAGGATCAGGACCTGAGCAGAAGGCAGCCACTTAACCGACTGAGCCACCCAGGTGTCCCCCAGCCATGGTTTTTACGTTAAGCACAGTATTCGATAAATTACACGAGATACGTACTCAACGACAGCCACCCAGGCGCCCCTGCCACTTTGCTCTTATGCGAGACCTACATTAATAACTTGTTTTCACTCACCAAGAAATCTGAAGAGGACTTTTGCTTTTATAAGACAGAGCTATTGCAGGTCTCGCATAAAAGCAAAGTGATATAACACGAACCTTCAGAAAGAAGGGGATACCTGTATTATTTTTGGATGCATAATTATGTAAATTCAGTCCCATCACAACTAACTCAAGTGGCCATATCAGTTTTGTTTGCTTGTTTGTTTTTAAAAGGCCCACTGCAGTAAGAAGGTATACCACTTAGTGAGAAGCTCCTACACAATGAATAGGTTTCTCCCAGAGCCCAAATCAGGTTTGTGATTCCTTTGGCCCCACATAGCACTAATAAGTCTAGCAATGTCAAAGGTGATCTGGCAAACCTAAAAAAGATTAGAGAAAGTGCTTTGGATGAACAATAATGGACCATCATTCCTGACTGAGAGCCTGTGTTTTAGTTTGCATGGAAAACGATACTCTTTCATGGAGTAATGAAGCAGGAATATTTACTCAAGTTGAGTGCTAACAATTCTGTACTTTATTTGGGCACACAGGAATTTAGATTGATCAAATATTGGTGGAAATACTGTAGAAGAATGGGCTTAAAAATCTTTTTGTTCATAAATTTTTACCACAAATTCTAAAACAACTTTCTCTCTCCTTCTTCCTTTCTCTTTCTCCCAAACCTTAACAGTTACATTGTGAGAAGCAGTTTCAGTAATGTAAGATCTGCAGTTAATCTATTATTATTATTATATCAATATTAATATGTCATGAACTAAATCAAATATGGAAATTTTCAGTGACACAAGTGAACTGAGTTAGAAGCATGTTTTTAGGGGCGAGGGAAGGATTTTTTCCTTTGTTAAATTACAAATTCTTATTATAGAGGATTTTTGCCAACTTAAACAATCACTCAGAGTTTGAAAGCTTGTCTGTTTATAGTAAAGTACGCCTGAACCATGACAGAATAGTATCACTATTTTAACTTTTATTTTATAAAGAAATTTTAACTTTACAAAAACTCTCTTGACAACTGGAACAAATCCACTGAGCTAGTATGGCTTAACTGTTTCCTATGTGCAAAGCCCTCGGGTCTCTGGGAACACAGGAATAAATACTGTCTTCACTCTCAGGCAAGAGGGACCACCAATGCTGGTTAAACATTTGCCTTCATACCAAGCACTATGCTCAGCAGTCTCAAGTACATCATCTCAGTGAATCCCTACAACAGTTTTGTGAAGGATGAAGTCTTAGACAATAGCACAGAAGCTGTGACATGTGCCCACACATGACATTCAAGCTACTACTCATGAGATGGGGTGGAAGGAGGCAGGGCCGTCAGAGGCCTTGGGGCTGCAGCTATTTATGCACCAATACAGACACATGCCAATATTTTCATACCTGGAGCAGCTTTCTTGGGGTGTACCCGCTGAATGTCAACTCTACTTGTACCCAAATGATTTTAATACAAGCTAGGAACTGAGGGGGGCAATGAAAAACACTGAAATAACTCCCATGTGGTTACAAAAAAAAAAAAAAGGAAGGGATTTCCGATTGGGAGAAGGTGTCAAGGAGACTTCTTGGAGGAGGTGATGCTTGAGCTGGGTTCTGAAAAATGGGCTGAATTTGAAGCATGTGGCTGACATTAGGTCTAGAGTAGAGAAGGAATTTCAAGCGAAGTCAATGAGTGAGCCGAGGCAGAGTGCCAAGAACATATGGGCTGTGTGCTGGAGAAGAATGAGCTCTGGAAATACAGATTGGAGTTGGACCAGAGAAAGAACTGAATGGCAGGTCAAGAAACACAAAAAGCTGGTGAGCAATTAATAGATTTGGAGGCATGATGTGATCTGGCAGGAGTGGGCAGGATGGGAAGGAGGGAAAAGACTGGAAGGGACAAAATCAGGTAGTTCTTCTATTTATTAAACACTGCAAAAGGGGATTTTCTACTTCGAGGTATCTTAATACCTAAATCAGGTAGTTCTTATGTAATCAGTCAACTAATTCTTAGAGGTCCTCAAGGAAGTATTCCTGGATATGCCTCTCCCTGTCCTCCAGCCTCAGTTAGGTGCTCCTCCTCCATAATCTACAAGGTCACCAGTTGGCCTCTGTCAATACACCCTCCCCCTACACCCCTGGTGCTGCTTCACCTGACTCTGAGCCACGGTTCCCTATGTGAGGCACGGCTGAAGGTCCACATTTGTTGAATCGCTGAACTCCATTTCCTCTTTCTCTCCCTTTTCAAGACTTATTTATTTTGAGAGAGAGAGAGAGCACCCATGAGCAGGGGAAAGGGACAAAGGGAGAGAGAGAATCTCAAGCAGACTCCCCGCTGAGCTCGGAACCTGACTTGGGGCTCCGTTTCACAACCCTGAGATCATGACCTGAGCTGAAATCAAGAGTCACCCAGGTGCCCCTGAACTCCATTTTCCAATACAGATCTGAGCTAAGCAATATCAAGCTGAAGGCAATATGGCTTCTTTCATTGGAGACATTTGTTACAGTGGATTAGGAAGGCCTATGGGACTTTATTTCAATGGTATCTGATTTTTTTTTTTTTAAGTAGGTTCCAAGCCCAGTGTGGGGCTTGAACTCATGACCCTGAGATCAAGCATTGCATG
Organism: Mirounga angustirostris; assembly: GCF_029215605.1. Taxonomy (NCBI): domain Eukaryota; kingdom Metazoa; phylum Chordata; class Mammalia; order Carnivora; family Phocidae; genus Mirounga; species Mirounga angustirostris. The sequence continues at coordinate 94,043,210 of NW_026991716.1, read as the reverse complement.
CTCTACTGAGTCAGCAGGGCACCCTGTCAAATGGCATTTGATTCTTGATGCCAAGTGGTAATATGAGATCAAATTCAGCTCCCTTTTCCTTTCTTGCCTTCACTGCAAGTTGCCTGGCAGGGAGTAAGACTTGATTAACAGTGTGATCTGTGAATGAGGCATTGAAAGCCTGTAATGAAGGAGTAAAGGTGAAACAGAGGTAAGAAGAGAGATGAGAACAAGTGAGGGGCAACAAGAGCAGAAGAACCAACAGGATTTAGCAGCTGAGAGGACAGCAAGAAGCCAGAGGTGATACTTTATGCAAACCTGGAGGAGGAGGTCAGAGGGCCCGGAGACCTTTTAAAAGAAAACAGGAGAAGTAGACTTTGAAGGGAAAGAAGAAAAAGGCTATGAGCTGCCTTGCATCACTGTCCTGAGTTTATGATGTCCACAGGACCTCTAGAGGATGACCATCACCAGCAGTAGAAAATCTGAAACTGGAGATCTTCGTTTTTACAAAATATTTCTTACTCATTGAGGGAAAATTTCAGAGTCCTCATTTGTAAAAATGTGTATCTAATTATCAAGACCTGTCTTTCTCTTTGCTGCTAATAGTTACCTGAATTTGTAAAAATTTGTATCCAATTATCAAGACCTGTCTTTCTCTTTGCTGCTAAGTTACCTGAATTTGTAAACATTTGTATCCAATTATCAAGACCTGTCTTTCTCTTTGCTGCTAATAGTTACTGAACCAGTCTCCCTGCTAAATGCAGCACTGCTCTTTAAAGATATTTTGCAACAAGAGAAAGGCTGACCATCTCCACCCTCTATTCCCTGCAAATCAAATACAGATCTTCCTCAACTTATGATAGGGTTACATCCTGAAAAACCCATCCTAAATTGAAAATATCATTAAGTCGAAAATGCATTCAATCCACCTAACCTACTGAACATCATAGTATAACATAGCCTAACTTTAACGTGCTCAGAATACTTACATTAGCCCACAGTTGGACAAAATCATCTAACGTTATAATGAGCGTTGAGTACGTATCTCGTGTAATTTATCGAATACTGTGCTTAACGTAAAAACCATGGCTGGGGGACACCTGGGTGGCTCAGTCGGTTAAGTGGCTGCCTTCTGCTCAGGTCCTGATCCTGGGGTCCTGGGATGGAGCACCCCCCCCCAGAGGAGTCTGCTTCCCCCTCTGCCCCTCCCCCACTTGGTGAATGCTCGCACTCTCTCTCTCTCTCTCTCAAATAAATGCATAAAATCTTTAAATTAAAAAAAAATTTTTTAAATAAAAATACAGAATGGTTGTGAGTGTATCATAGTAAGTGGCTGCCACTACCCAGCATCATCAGAGAGTATCATAGAGCCTATGGCTAGCCTGGGAAAAGATAAAAATTCAAAGTATGGTTTCTACTAAATATATATTGCTTCCTCACCAACAGTAAAGTTGAAAAATTTTAAGCTGAACCATTGTGAGTTGGGGCCATCTGCACTCAAGACCCTTTCCACAATTTTGAAAAACCTTTCTGTTAACATGAGCACCCAAAGAGGCAGTGGTTAAATGCATTGCTGGAGTAGAGGTTCATATACCCTCTTGGCAATTCACAGCTGTGTGACGTTGGCAAGGATTGTATGCCTCTAAGCTTCAGTTTCCTCATCTGTAAAATAGGGATGGCCATAATTGCCTTATAGGATTGTTCTGATAATTAAATAACATAATTCATGTAAAGTGCTTTAGCATCTGGCCCTTAAGAAAAAGTGCCTGACCCAGGCACTATGTCATAAAAGGATACAATAAAAATTCTCCCATGAATAAAAAACTGCATTTTAAAAAAGAAATTGTGGGGCATCTGGGTGGCTCAGTCGTTAAGCGTCTGCCTTCAGCTCAGGTCATGATCCCAGCCTCCTGGGATGGAGCCCCGCATGGGGCTCCCTGCTCAGCTGGGAGCCTGCTTCTCCCTCTCCCATTCCCCCTGCTTGTGTTCCCTTTCTTGCTGTGTCTCTCTCTGTCAAATAAATAAAATCTTAAAAATAAAAAAAGAGGGCGCCTGGCTGGCTCAGTTGGTTAAGCGACTGCCTTCGGCTCGGGTCATGATCCTGGAGTCCCTGGATCGAGCCCTGCATCGGGCTCCCTGCTCAGCGGGAGTCTGCTTCTCCCGCTGACCCTCCCCCCTCTCATGTGCTCTCTCTCATTCTCTCTCTCTCTCAAATAAATAAATAAATAAAAATCTTAAAAAAAAATAAAAAAAGAAATTGCAAATGAAAGGGAATGACGTTTGTTTAGTGTTTCCGTAAATTTTGTAAGTTAAATTTAAATGGAAGGTGTTTTTTTGTGAAAAATAATTTTTATTAGGTATTTTATTGAATATCAGGTATGCCAAATCAACAACTAATCAGAGTTTCATAGATTCACAAAATAGGATACAAATAAAGCGCTTCTTGCTTTTCTACCACGTTAAAATAATTCTAAATTAGAGTGGGATGGAAGAGCCGCTGTGATAGTCATGGGAACGGACGATAAAAGGCATTATATGTACATATGATGTATTTTAATGTATACTGTTACCTTTATTTATTTATTGGGGCCCTCCCTATCTGTTGCCTAAAAGAGCCCAGGTACAATCTGTGTGACCGTGGCGAGCTCGCTGTCTGCCTAGACAAAGCCCGTTGGTTTACCACTTTCATTAATATTTCCAAGCTTCTGTTAGGCTCCACGCACTTGACTAAACGCTCAGTGTACAGAAATAAGGACAGCCGCGGCCGACGCCGAGAGCATGCACCCTTGGGCAGAAAGGCGGACGACAGCAGGAGAGGTCCCCGGTGACCCGGCGGGGGACGCCTCCCCTCCCGTGCGGACAGAGGCTTCCCCGCTCCCGGCAATGCCCCCTCCTCCACAGGTTCAGGCCAGGACACAGCACAGCAGCGCGGTCACTCTGCCTGCCAGCCCACCCTCCTGCCAGCCCCTAGCCCGCCCGCTCAGCCGGGCCGGCCAGCGTCTCCATGGTAACCGTACACAAACTACCTACCCCGGGCGCCTGGGCCGCCTGCCTGCAGAGCCAGGTCGCTGCTGGGCGGGCGGAGCGGGACAGGAAATGAGCTGGGACTGGGCGCAGGAAAGGGGGCTTCCGGCCAGACCCAAAGCCGCTGTGATTAGCGCTGGTGACAGTAACAGCTGCGGAGGTTCAGCTCATCCTTTAGCTTTCCCGAGGCAGCCGCAGCCGCGAAGGAGCGGCAGGGCGGGGCGGGGCGGGGCGGGGCGAGGCGGGGCGGGGCGGGGCCGGGAGAGGAGAGACGGGGAGGTTTCCCGGCGCGGCCGGGCCACTGGGCCTGCGCCGGTCCCCCAAGCGCATGCGTAGGAACGCTAAGGCCAGGAGCGGGCGGGCAGGCGAGCAGGCGGGGTGCGGGGAGGATCCTGGGCGAGGGCTGGAGGCGGGGGAGTGCGAGGGAACCGCTTAGAAGACAGGTGTGGGGCGGAGCTCCCTTTTAAATTAGCAGCTTACCGAACCCTATTTGTTGAGAGTCTACGAGATCTCAGCACCTCTATTAAATAACAATAAGCAGGATGGCAGCTTAGTGCTTAGGGTTAAGAGTCAGGATGTGCTGATCCAAGTTACAGCCTGTATAGCCTTGAACTAGTTGTCTTAACCTCTTAGTTCCCTCATTTGTAAAATGGAGATAATTAGTAGTACCTAGCTAGGTCTTGTAGTTGTGACAAAGACTGAATGAGAAAATAGATATAAAGCGCTATGCACGTGGCAATGAATGAATGTTAAACTGTTGGCTGTTTTTTGTTTTGTTTTGTTTTTTTGTTTTTTTTTAAAGATTTTTATTTATTTGTTTAACACAGAGAGAGAGAGCACAAGTAGGCAGAGCAGCAGAGAGAGGGAGAGGGAGAAGCAGGCTTCCCGCCGAGCAGGGAGCCCGATGCGGGGCTCGACCCCAGGATCCTGGGACCATGACCCGAGCCGAAGGCAGACGCTCAACGACTGAGCCACCCAGGCGCCCCTGTTGGCTGTTTTTAAGCCCTTGGACGGGTGCAGCACTTTAGAGTTTACAAAGGGTATTTTATTGTATATTTTCTTTTTAAGTGTCCCTACCACTGTGCGGTAGCAAGCCTGGCATCCCCATTCACAGGGGACAAAACAGGGGTCCGAAGTGTAATGAAGGACAGTGGTAGATTCAATCTAGGCTTCCCACGGGCAAACATTTTTTGTACTTACTGCGCCATCACAGTTGATTGGCAAAAACAACAACAACAACGTTTATGTATTTCCGGTTTAAATTCCTTTCTCTCCTATTAGACCATTCAGCAGCACTTTACACTGTGAAATACAAGTGAGACCATAATCACACTCCATTCAAGTTTATACCACGTTTTATAAATATAGGGATTTTTCAACTGAAGTGTTGTTGTCAACATAAAAAATGCCACATGCCTTAGTGCCAAGTATCTTGTAAAGAATAATTAAATTGAAAATACTTTTGAGCACATATTATGTGTAAGCCAACATGTTAGGTGGGAAATGATACTAACCTAAACTAAAGGAATGTAAGTATTCTTCAAAGTATCCAAGAGGACATACTCATTAGTTGATTGGGTCATTTTAAGGCCTGAAACAAAGCATTTGTGTTCTTCCAGGTTGAAATTTTTTCCACTGAGTCAACATGTCATCACATCATCAAGTCCCTTTTACTGGCCACTGGACTCCATTATGCAAAGGGAACTTTGCCCATTTAATATAAAAACATAACTAATATTTTGAATTCACAACTTGTGAGATGTGATTAAAATGCAACTTAATTTTAGTCTCTCACAGCTGTTTTCAGGTATATTCAGTGTTGGTTGTCTTTCCCTGCCCCTAGATGGAAAGTTGGGTAGAGTCCATGTATTTTCTGCTCATTTTTAGGTAACTGATAGTCCTATAGTAACTAAATCCAACCACAGCTTCATTCCAAAATTATAATGTTGGATACAAGATATAAACAAATGCATCAAACTTTACTTGAAAATAAGACTTCATCCCCTTCTCCTGTTCTCAGGTCTCCAGATAACTTTCCCAGCAGGGATGCAGTTGGTTTAGGCTCAGCACTCCCCCATTCACTAGAGGCCACTTTAGGACCCACCCTGGGTGGAGGTGGGCAGGAAGTGGGGAGAAAAGAAGCCAGGAGATGGAGCACTTCTTCCTGGATTTGAATAGCTTTGAGCTTACCCTGCCTGGGCTATAGTTAAAGCAGCCCATATGGAGCCCTCCTGGGTTCTTCAGCATTTCCTATTAATGAAGATCTCTTTCCAGGGGACTCTTCAGGTGAATGCTGAGCTATTCCTCTGCTTGTTTATAACTCCTTCTCTGACCCTAGAAATCCAGGGTTTACTCCAACCCCTTTAGATGGGTCCCAAGATGGTGCCATACCTTGTCAAAAAAAAAAAAAAAACAACCCCACAGACATCTCTTTCCCTAGTGACTGTGAGAATGCAGGCCCATCCCAGTGCGGCACTCCCCACCCACCGTGCCCCCCCATCCTGTCACAGGATGGAGCTTTAGCTTTCCCAGAGTGAGGCGAACTCCAGTCCTCTGGACTACCTAACTACAGTCTCTGGCAGGCTCCTCTGGGAAGGCCTCTCACTGGATTTGAGATGAAGGGGGTGGCATCCCCACACTCCTCTCCAAAGAAACTTCCTCACCCATCTTGCCCCTGCATTCTCTGACTTCTCACTTTTTAGCCTCAGCCTGGACCCTTTGGTCCAGGGAGTCTATATATTTCTTTGTAACTTGCCCTAAGGAGACTTTGCCTCGCCTTCACTTTGGAACTGATGATTACTCACTTACCATCTCAGCTGAAACTGCAGTTTAAAAAGCTATTGTGCAGCCAATTACTAACTATGGTCTTGCACCCAGGGTCTTGGTCTAAAATGGACAAGTAAGCTCACTACTGGAACCGGAAGCTAGCCAACTCAGTTGGCTAGGAAATGTCTGCCAGGCAAATTAGAACAATTGAAAAGAGTGACAAGGGCAGAATTATAGGAAGCAATTATTTAAAGCAATAAATCTGCCCAGCTTACATTACTGAAAGACACGACACAAGAAAATATTGAGCCTATCATAGCAATGGCCTATTATCCTGACTTGGCTATTCCTCCATGCTTACCTGATGACTACTTAACAGAATTTGACATAATGAAATTTGTAAGTGGAATTATTTTAGAAACAAAATTGCTATTTTTTATACCTTAGAAAGATTAAGGAGGAAAACAAAATATTAATTGTAAGCATCTGACATTTATAAAGCACTTTATAATTTCCAAATTGCTTCCATTTGGAGCATTTCATTTTCACTGTTTTATTTGCAGTTTACAACTAGCCTGAGAGGTGATTAGTTCAGGGATTGTTATCCCAATTTGAAAGTGGAAAAAACTGAGGTTCACAGAGGGTAAGTGATCTGCCCACAGTCACAGAGCTAGTAAAGTGATGTGAGACCTGGTGTTTTTGTTGCCCAAGTCCCAAGTGCCACCTGCCATTGTACATGGGTAAATACAGTTTTTCAGGCTGAGGCCTCTCATTCACAGCATTGAGAGGTACTTCCTAGGCTGCTGAAACTGTTAAGATATGCCCTTCATTTTCTCCTTTCACTTATCTCAGACTACATCCTATGTAGGGCTACAGGGATCAAGAGGGACTTGAGAATCTTTACAGTCACTTGAAAATGCCTGCTGCACTTTTGGGTTTTGAGTTAAGATGAGAATTACACACTCTAAGATGGAAAAATGCAACAAAATGTTGAACTCATAGATGGTTTTATCCACATACTACCAGGGGATTTTATAGTTTATATTACAGTCTATACCACACACATCTCATGTTTAATATCTGTAAGCTGATCTGGGTTTATATATTAGATATATTTTTGAGAAGATGATGTTAAATAAATAATGCTCACAATTTCCTCAATGATTTTTATGACCATAACAGAGATGGACTCACAGAGGAAAAAAAAATTGCTTCTGGCATGGAATAAAAATCACCGATTTAGAATTCCAACATTCATTTCAAGACACTTTCTGCTTTTGTCAATATGGAATCTCGGTGCTTTAATTATATTTATCACATAATGTCTGTGAGGAGTTCATCAAATTAATAGCCTACACAGTGTCTGCATACAAATTTCAAGGTACCAATACATTAAAATGCAACTTGGTGGAAATTTACAATGCAATGAAAATTAACTAACTTCATGGAACTGCATAGATACAAGACTGTAGAATGGTCCTAAAACTTACCAGCTGAAAAAAAGTACATGCAAATTCTCTATTTAATGGGGCTCAGCCTTTACCAGTGCATCTGAAGTATTACTTTGCCTTTAAGCACATTATCCCCACCACAGCAGCCCCACCACCCCAGGCCACGCTCCCAGGAGCAGTCAAGTCAAATTGTTGCTAGGGATGCTAATGAACGGGGGTTCATTTAATTACCAGTTTATTACAGAGTCTCTGACTACTTGGTATTTCGTTGGAGGGGAGAGGGTTCTAGTTTTCAGGGATTGAGTCAGTAGGAGTCTTAACTCTGAATTGCTTCATCTTAAACAACTGCTGAGGTCCCTCTTCTATGTTGGAAGAGACCTTTTGAGACAATCAGAAACTGGCTATTTTCTTTCTTTTTTTTTTTTTTTTTTGGTCAGCCTCACCTGTGAGACCTTTCTAAGTAAGCATGTCTGGGAGCTTGGGGCTGCAAATGACAGAATATCCCATCAAAAGTAGCTTAAATACCGACGACATTTATTATTTTAACAATCAACCTCAAAGCGGGCTGCTTTGGGGTTGGTCCTGCAACTCAGGGCTGCCATTAAGAAGTGTCAGTGATGGTCACAAGATGGTTGTGGCAGCACTGAGCTGTGCCTTCTCACAGGACGGCGTCTCAAAGCAGGAAAGAGAGAGGAGGGGCAGAACCCTCTCCATGTACACCTCTTTACGCGGGAAAGGGGGAAATTTTCCAGAAGCCTCACATCTCACTGTTCAGAACTGTGTCACATGCCCACATGCCAGGCCCTGCCGGAGATGAATGGATTGCTATTACTATGATCCACTCACATCAATCATGGCTCATCCTCTGGGGCTTGGGGGGAGGAGTCCATCTTCTCTGCGCTCTTTGCTGCTGCAACCTGACCCAAACTGAAGTTCTTGTCAGCATCTGTTGGGTAGATGCTGACAACATCCGCCACGATGGTCTGGGTGAGTTTAACCGAATGAAGCGTGTCTCCTAATAAGAGGTTTTGGAGTCTGTTCACTCTGATTGGAACAAGAGAGCTGAAAGCCGAGGCCAGGGGCTCTAGTCTGGCGCTAACTCCCGAGGGGGAGGCCCTGGTCCCTGGTCTCACCGCTGTTCGATCCTAGCGGCCATTTGAATCACCAGGGGAACTTCAAAAGCCATCTCTGCCCAGCGCCCCAGATGTTCTGATTCCATTGCCGGGGAGGAGAGCGCAGGGGAAAGGGTTTCGTGGTTTTTGGAGCTGTGGAGGATGCTGTAATGTGCAGCATGGAGAACCCCAACCCTAGTGAAGGCCAGAGCTCTCCTGCCTGAGGGCCTCAGCCAGGACCCAACAGGAAGCAGAGAAGTAAAAAGAATCCTTGGCTTTAAGAGCAGAAAGACTAGAACTCTGCACAACTCAGAGATGAAAAAACGGATCGCACTGACTCCCATGCTATCCTTGATATCCCTCCCTTCTGGTCCCATGCCATCTTGGGCACTTTTTATATCTACCCTCCAACTGGCCTCTCGGACCCCACTCCATTCTCCCCCCGCTCTGAGGCCACCCTACACTCAACAACCAAAGGAACTATTGTAGACCACATTCCTGGACGTGCCCGTCTCTGCTCGCGACGTCTGCCTGTTGGCCAAATTAAATCCCAGATCCTCTGCCGTCTGTCCTACAGCTTGTACTGCTACCTTATTATAATAACTAGGCTTTATTCAAGGGTTCTAACAGACCCTGGGTTAAGTGCTTTGATGACTTTAAATCAGTAAATCTTTTAACACTAAAAGCACAGCTATTATCCTCCCTTTACATGCAAGGAAATTGAGGTTTAGTGTCCTCACTTGCTCAGGTCACACAGGTGGTAAAAGTGGCGGATCTAGGAGTCAAGTCCAGCTAGTCTGACTGCAGAGGCCATATCCCTACATGCACCATGTGCTCAGCCAAACCGACTACTGCCATCGCCCGGACTCTCCCTGCATCTCCCCACCTCTGTGCCTTCCCTTTGGTTGGTGCCTCTCCCCTAGAAAGCCTGGGCACTGGGCAATGATGTTTATAGAACCCTGGAAGACTGGCAAGGAGGCACTTGTCTTGGCATTGTCCACAGGAGAAACAAAGAAGATGCAATGTATCCGCCCATTCCCTCCTGCCTCCTGTTTTTCACTGGTCAAGTTCATGGTGGATCTGGTTGGGACATGTCTATGGCTTTCTATACAGTGCCCCACAGCCCCAGAAGAAGAGCAGTGCCTAGGCCTGGGGAGGGCCCAGAGGGTACAGTCGGAAGGGGCAGGCTGCAGGCCTGGGCTGCATGGGGAAGTAGAGGGAGAGGAGAGTGTGCTGGTCTGGGAGGCCTGGGAGAGGGTGGAGGTCACACAAGGGCCCAGAGCAGATGACGTGGCTTAAGGCCGGAAGTGAGAAATGTGCTATGGTAGCAAGAGTCCTGAACTGGGAGTCAGGAGACCTTCATCCAAATGCTGCTTCTACCACTGCTCAGCTGGGTGCCTATGAGCACATCATCTAATCGCTGCAGTGAAATGTGGAGGTTAAACTAAATGACCCTTGAGAGACAGCCACGCTCTAGAATTCTCTAGAATGGGAGAGGCTGTCGTCAAAGAGGGGGCTGAGTGTTAGAGATTTTGGGGGTGGCTCTTTTGTGACAGCCAGATAATGAGGTCCAAGGTGTGGCTGGCTGGCTGCTTCCCTGGAGAAGGTCCGGGTGGTGGTGGGCACCGCCAGAACTGGGAACAGAGGGGCAGAACCCGACCTGTCAGTAGTGCGTTCCTCAAGGCTCTTGCGCTGCGCTAATGAACTTGTTTGCTGGTACCACCCCCCACAGAACCTGCAGCCCCGGAAAAAGCTACCACTCCCCAGGGCTCGAGGCTCCAGGAGAGAGAGGCCTCCTGCTTCTCTTGGGGGGTGATAGCAAGCAGTTGCCCTGCGAAGGAACTGACTAGTCTGGAGACCCTGTGGGCTTAGAGAGGGTCACCCAGGATACTGACTTGGCCACTCCTTGGGGTTCTCCAATTTTAAAGATTTATTTATTTATTTGAGAGAGCGAGAATGAGAGAGAGAGAGAGTACATGAGAGGGGGGAGGGTCAGAGGGAGAAGCAGGCTCCTCGCTGAGCAGGGAGCCCGACGCGGGACTCGATCCCGGGACTCCGGGATCATGACCTGAGCCGAAGGCAGTCGCTCAACCAACTGAGCCACCCAGGCGCCCCTGGGGTTCTCCAATTTTAAACAATATACTTATATACTATTGAGTTATCAGCCCAAGAATATATTATCTTGGCAATATTAACAAGAAGGAAATGTAAATAGAGAAAAGTATAATTTAACTGTGGAAATTCAGGTGATCCAGGAAATAGAGTCCAGCTTCAAGCTTAAATATTCAGACAGATGGAATCCTAGCAGGTCCCAAATTTAACGGAAAGTATTTGGGCTTCTAATAGCAACATCTTTAAGAGCTAAAGATGTTAAGCACATCTCACTGGAATGAGAATGGTCATACAATTCTTTATCTTTTTTTTTTTTTTTGAGATTTTATTTATTTATTTGACGGAGAGAGAGCGCAAGTGAGCACAAGCAGGGGGAGCGGGAGAGGGAGAAGCCGACTCCCCGCTGAGCAAGGAGCCGGATGCGGGGCTTGATCCCAGGACCCTGGGATCATGACCTGAGCAGAAGGCAGGCGCTTAACCGAATGAGCCACCCAGGTGCCCGGGTCATACAATTCTTTATGCTATTCAGACAAAAGTTATTACATAAATAGGGTATACACAATATTACCTACCAAGAATGCAAAAGTAATAGCCACAAAAAAATTAAAGCCTCCTGATATTCACTTGTGCATGCGCAAAGCACTTTTCTTCATCAGAACTAAATACACACCTACACACATGCACATGTGAAACAGAGGAAATCCAAACATGGTGATGAGCTATCAATGTCAATGTCCTGGCTGGGATATTGTGCTGTAGTTCTGCAAGATGTCACCGTTGGGGAAGGGGGGCAAGGGGTACGTGGGACTTCTCAGAACCTCTCTATATTATTTCTTACAACTGCATGTGAATCTACAGTGATCTGAAAATAAAAAGTTTAAAATAAACCACTTCACTCTCTCACTTCCTATTTCATGTCTGCAAGGCTCCTCAATGCAAACATAGAAGAAATATGAGTTGGGAAATAAACAGGATGATTATTTCACAATGCAGTCTGGATAAAACAATTTCTGTCTGGAACTTGGAAGCCAGTGGACTGGCCTTAACTGACCAAAAAAAGTGGATTTCAGCACTGAAAGTCTCAGTGAAATTATTCTTTCCTGGCGTTTTTCTAAGTTCACACCCAGAGATTGTTAAAATGAGCACTGTGTCAATCACAGTTTTCTTAACATTTTGTTCTTAAAAATTTCAGCTTCACTGAGGTATAATTGACTTATAATTTTTTTTTAACATTTCAGTGCCACAGTTTTTATTAGGGTATAGAAAGAAACAAAGTTTTCAATTTTTTAAAAGATTTTATTTATTTGAGAGAGAGAGAGAGAGCACAAGCAGGGGGAGGGGCAGAGGGAGAAGCAGACTGAGCAGGGAGCCCAATGCAGGACTGGTTCCTGGGACTCCGAATCATGACCCAACTCAAAGGCAGATGCTTAACCAACTGAGCCACCCAGGTGCCCTAAAACTTCGATTTTTAAACTATGTTTGATGTTGAGAGTTCAAGCTCAAGTTAAGAGAAGGAATTTTTGGCATAGACAGCAATGTTCAAAGCAGCTCATTTTCTATCAGGAGTGGAGACCCCCTGACTCCCGCCCGCCCCCCCCCCCCGCCCCCCCCCGCCTCCTGCTGCTCCAGGCCGCACACTGTTCCCACCTCCCACGCCCTTTAATTAAGCTGCTGGGGCCAAGCCCCCAGCCAACCGTGGCTGACCACGCCACGCACCACCTCCCATTTCGGCCTAGCACCCACATTAAAGCTCTGCCAGCCTTTTGCACTAAGCGGCTTAAGGTCTTAAGAAGCCACGTGACCGCATCTCGTACCAGCCGGTCTCCTACAACAGCTCCTGGCAGAGTGCACTGCGGTTCCCCAGCCAGGACCCTCCCTGAGGTCCTGAGGAGCGCCGAGGAAAGCTCATCCTAGCCTGAAGGGAAGTCATTTCATGTCCCCAAGCGCTCAGCACAGCAGTCCTATGCCAACGCCCAGTCCTCGCTTTCAAGGACCTTACCAAGAAAGATTATTGCCTCTGTGGGAAGTTTCACAAGATGCTCCAAAGCATCTCTTTCTTTGATCATTGTTTTTTTCACTGTGTATTATACTTTTTGTTTATTTGGGTCACAGAGAGGAGAACCCCGAGGAGAGGATAATGGGAATGCTAAGGTAAATGGAATGGTAAGCGCCTGAGAACAGAGATCTTGTCCCTCTTGCTCACCTTTGGGTATCTTCAGTGCAAGCATGGTAGCTGGAACATAGAGATGTTCAAGAAATATTTGTTGAATAAGGGAACAAATGAATGTGGGCTTGAGAATGTGATACTCGGGGTCAGAAGATCACAATAGGGAACCCTTATGATCCAGGAGGTCTTTCCATTGACGGTCACCCCCAGTCTCCTGCCAGTTATTTCTGGGAGTGCCCACAGCTCTGCCATCTCCCTGTGTTTAGGAACGAGCCCACTCATGCTCCTGCACTCCCACCATCTCAAGGGCCTCTTGCTGCCCCAGCTGCAGGAACCCTTCCTTGGTTCTGCCATCCTCCCTACTGGTGCCACTTCTGGGATGAGGCAGGCTCCCCTGATTCCGTGGCACCTGTCTCAGTGCCCTGAGGCTCGAAACCAGTCCATAAGCCTGGCTCAGGATCAGACTCTCCTCCATCTCTCACTTCCCTGTCACTCCATCTTTTTTCCCTCTCCAAGCCGACAAATTCCTTCAGTTTCCATCAGCCAGAGCCAAAGTTCTGCAATCAACCTCTGCAAGTGGGTACCTGCAGAGGCCACCATCCTCCCAGATCTCAGCAGTCCAAGGCCAAGCCTCACATCTTTCTCTCAACCACTTTGTAATTGTGAGTGAAATCACGGGAGCTCCATGGCCTGTTTCTGGGTCTGCAAAATAAAATGGGTTTTAGCAGTCTATGGTGCTATGAGATTTATGAGAGAGAAGTGAAGACAAGAAGCACAGGAAGGAAACCTAGTGGTGGGAAGTCAGTGGTTAGCCAGGAAAGGCATGGGAGGGAGTGGTCCTCTGGGCACAGGGAGGAAACAGCCCACCCAGAAGCTAACAAGGGCAGCCCATGTAGCCAGTGCAGAGGTAAAAGACGCCTCTTAGGGTAGGTTCACCCCTTAGGTTCCAGGAGCTTCCATAGGTAGGAGAGCAGATGTGGCTCTTTTGTGCAGTCATACAGGATGGCTGGCTACACTCCCAATTTTCTTTTATTGCTTGTGCTTTTGGTGTGTATCTAAGAATCCATTGCCAAATCCAAGGTCACGAAGATTTTCTCCTGTTTTCTTTTAGGAGTTCTATAGTTTTAGTTCTTTAGTTAGAAGTCTTCAACCCATTTGGAGTTAATTCTTTTTTTTTTTTAAGGTTTTATGTATTTATTCATGAGAGACAGAGAGAGAGAGACAGAGAGAAAGAGAAGCAGGCCCCCTGCTGAGCAGGGAGCCCGATGAGGGACTTGATCCCAGGACCCTGGGACCATGACCTGAGCTGAAGGCAGACGCTTAACCGACTGAGCCACGCAGGCGCCCTGGAGTTAATTCTTATATAGAGTGCTGGTAATGGGCACGCTTCATTCTTTTGGGGGTAGTTCTCCAGTTGTCCCAGCTGCTGAGGAGGGGGAAAGACCTTGAGGCAACAATACATTGTGTCACTTCAATGTCCTTTGCTCCAGGGCCAGGAGAACCTGGGTAGAGTGTTTCAGGGTAAGATCCTGAGGGCATGAGCTTATCAGAGTGCGCGCCCCCCCCCCCCCCCCCCCCGTATTGCACTGAAGAAACAAAGACTGCTCCTCGCTCAGCCAGAACTGCTCCAGTGGACACCTGCAGCCGGCCTGAGGGTGGGGTGGTGACAGAGAACAGGTGGCTTTGGGGCAGCAACAAGGTCAAACGTGTGGAAGCAGCCGCCGTGCTGGCCTGAGACCACCAGGGAGGACGGAGCCGAGGTGGGGAGCCCGTGGGAGCCCGCCAACCGGCCACCACCGCTGCGCAGGTTTTATCCAGAGGGGCCTCTGCCAGCAGAAGGAAGGATTTTGAGGACAGGAGTTTCAGCATTTCCATTGGTGGGCCCTTGGAGCCAAAAACTATTTTTGTTACTTTTTGCCTGTCCTCCCCCAGGATGGCGCAGCTTGGAAATGCAAGAGTTACAATTAATTTCCCTTTTCAAAATGTGGTTCAAAAAAGAACATTCTGTTTCCAGGACCCCGGCTTTCTGTGAGAAATTCTATACCAGCATTCAAAATTAAGCCACATTTGCCAGAATGTAAATTTCTCTCAATGGTTATTTTTTTTGTTTTTAAAGTGACTGCTTATGTCTCTAGCAGAGAAAACAAGAAAAAAGGAGGAGTAATTTATCTGAAAAATAGCGGTTTTATTTTTGGGAAGGGATTTCAGAGAGAACCCTTGTAGTTCTGTAATATTAATCTATTTTAAATTTTTCAAATGTCAAAAATACAGTTTACATTTGCTGCTGCAAATTCGGTGAATGTTTTTCATTATGCACGAAGCAGAAAATTTGAAATTAAATGTACAGCAATGTTCCGACAAATGAAGAAATCCCCTCCCCCAGGCCATCCCTTGACATAACTAGGACGATCCAATATAATAACCCTCTAAAAGGATTAATTCTGCCTAAAACCAGCTCCTGAAAAAAAAAAAAAAAAAAACCACATGGCACTGTCTGAAACATTCTTGATAATGTGCACATCTTTATTACGTTTGCAATCCCTGAGCCTGGTGCTGACTCTGGGAACATTCTATGACAATACTGAATGAGGGAGTCTTTACCCCCAGAATCATAGGAAAACCTCAATAATAGTTAAAATTACAAAATAAAAGAGCAATAAGGTTCCATTTTGCTTCTATTAAATTAATAAAATACTTAAAACATACTCGTTGCTAGAAGTGGTGTAGTCAATCTGGTTCACACATACATTGCTGTTGGCAATGCAAAACAGCAATTTCAGGCAAATCTATTCCACATATTCATAGGATTCAGTGATTTGCATTATCCAAAAGAAGGACAATGTTTTATACTTGTTTAATACAAAATTAATATAAGAATGTTTATAAGCTGGCAGCCTCCTAAATATCTAGTAGGGGTGGTTGGTGGTTAGGTAAAATATATTGTACCCACTTAATGAATATACAGGTCCAGTCAAGATGTGCAAATAATGCAATGTTAGGAGACCGGCAGCTCTGTTAAGGGGGAGGGACAGAATTGTAAACGCAGTTCCCTCTGTTAGTGGAAGTTGCATTAACGTTTCCATGATGGCTTTTTGTTTTGTGTGTGTGTGAGTTTTGTTTTTTTTGTTTTTGTTTTTGCTTAATAAAAATGTGAAATAAATTGCAGGCAAGGTTCATTTCCTTTTAGTTATTTGTAAGAGGATACAAAACGGAGCGTACACAGTACCTCATTTTTTCACCCTTTTTATTTATGCTTGGTTTGACTTGGCTAGACTGGTCTGTGATGGCTCCCACTCAGTATTGAGTTACATGTACCAAGGGGTACGTGTACATGAGGCCAAGGGGAAAAATTCTCAGGGCATGAAGACATTCACTGGAAATGCTTAAGGAGAGCACTAGGAAGAACAGATTCATCCCGAAGGAAGCCAGGTTTGGCAACAGGGCACCACTTCTGGGGCATTGTTCACATTTTCTTCTCTGTAAGTGGGGTGCGCCCAACAGAATGCAGCCCAATGGTGCTTTATAACGCCAAGTACGTGCTGAGCCCCTCCTGGAGTAGATGTGGTGTTGCCTACCATCAGCATCCTCCACTTCTTCCTTGCAGAGTTCCTGGTAATAAACAACAGGACCAACTCGAGCTAGTTTAAGCCAGAAGGGAATTTATTTAGGGACATAAGGAGCTCACAGGATTCCCAAGGAGGGCTAGAAAATCAGGCTTGAAAGCTACATAACCTGGAACAGTACCCAAATTATACAACCACACTGCTCCAGTGGAGACGCGTGGCCGTTGCCAACTATAACATGGACGCTGTGCGCAGAATGTGACCACACAGTTGTCTCTAGAAACCACACTGTCTTTCTGCAATGCTTCTCCACCTTCACTGGAAAAGGGATTCTGCCTGGCACCTAATTCCTTACTTTGTTCTATTCTGAATTTCAGTCTTACAGAGGTGTGTCTGATTAGGGGAGCCAGGCAACATACCTGCACCCAAAAATACCTGCCTACTGGGGAGTTCTGCTTCCATCCTGGGTATCCAGGACTCATAATGTGGGAAATTTCTCAAATATAGGGAGCCACAAATAGGACAGATGTCCACAAAACTTTACCTAACTTTGTCCAGTGGACAAAAAAAAAAAAAAAATTTGATTAAGCCGTTATGGAAATTCCATTTTCCTTGATGCAAAAGAGGCACATGACCCAATTCTGACCAACAAGGCATGTAGAGATATCTGCTGAGGGACTTCTGAGAAAGATTGCTTAGCTCTTAAAAAGAGACACAAGGGCACAATAATCCCCTTGTTCTGCCTCTGGATAGTGGTGTGTGGGGATTTGAAGCCTGGAGCTGCCATAGCCATCTAGTGACTGACACAATTAAAATGGCAAGGCAGAAAGATGGAATTAATCTAAATCCTTGACAGCATTACTTAGCTACTGACTCAACCAACCCATCTTATCTTGTTATGTGAAATAATACTTTTCTGTATTATTTAAGTCGATGGAATTGAGGATTTCTTTGCAGCCCGCAGGACCCAGATCGACCCACTCTGTCCAGTGTTGCAAGGATGGCTGAGATAAACAGGAACATAGGCATGATCATCTTTGGGGGCTGAAGCAGCCTGAGGATATATCAGTGAAAATGAAGTGGATGGGTAACATGGGGCCATATTAAAAGAACCCCTTCTAAACAGCTTTCCCTCTCAGAAGTGGACCCAGTCTCCACTCCCCTTCTGCAACAGCGCCCTATTTCCTTCTGTGGCATTTCATTTCCTCCATTATGTTCAGTAATTGGAGACAACCTGCCCTATCACTGAGAAGGCTGAAGGAGTTTTTGGAAGTTCTTTCCGGCAGAAATTTCCCGTCACTCCCCCAGTACAGCCGGGGGCAGGCTCAAGACCTAAGCTCAGTCAATTACACTCTTTCCCTCAAGACTTTACATCTCCAACCACATGACTCGAGGACAGAAGATAGCAGTGGGTGTTCATTCACTCCAGAAAACTCCCACTCCAGCCCTACTACCTGGCCAGGTCAGCTGAGTTGTTCTGGCTGCCTGGTTGCCCAAAGTTGCCCTGGAGGAAGATCTGTTCTTTTTCTAAAACCACCATGTTCCCAGGAAACAGAGATTTCAAAACTCCCGGTAGCCCAGCCAGAGACATTCCAGTGTGAAAGTTTCCACACTTGAAGAAAATCTAAATTAGAACCTTGTGAAAAGTCAGTTCTACAACTGCACCTCTTTCTCTAAGGATTGCTTCAGTGAATTTTTACGGAAATATTCTTTATACATGGAATCCATCTATTTCTTCTTCTTGCCCCCACCCCAAAATTGGGGTTTTTAAATTATGAAATAAAAAGGCTTGTATGAAACAGGCTGCTAAACTTAAATTCACCTACAAATTTTACAGATGAATCAACTCTTTGTGAAACATTTATGTTTACAAATTTCAGAGAATATTGGTATCCCAGATCTTTGCTTGTTGGGGACTTGACAATTATTTGAAATATTTTTAAAAGTATTTTATTTCCAGGAACTCTAATAATGAGTACCATGTGACATCTGAGGGCAAGAGAATAAATATTGAGTATGTGGAGGAAAAAGAAAAACATTTCTTTTCTTCATGTGGAACTTTTTACTTACATAAATATTTTTAAATTGTGGTAAAATATACATAACATAAAGTTTAACATTCTAATCTTTTTTTTTTTTTTAACTTTATTTATTTGTCAGAGAGAGAGAGAGAGCACAAGCAGGGGGAGTGGCAGGCAGAGGGAGAAGCAGACTCCCCGCCGAGCAGGGAGCCCGATGTGGGGCTCGATTCCAGGACCCCGGGATCATGACCTGAACCAAAGGCAGACGCTTAACCAGCTGAGCCACCCAGGCATCCCCATCCTAACCATTTTTAAGTGTCTAGGTTACTGGATTTTTTTAAAAAAAACATTAGACAGTTTAATGTTTGGGGTTTATCAAACATATTCTCATACAGTTTGAAGCATGAAGACTTGTGAATTTTCTAATAAAATTAGATTCTCGAATCTGTTCTCTGAGGAAATGTTAGTTTTAAAGCCCAATATACTTCCTTGAAGGGTTTGGCCTGGTTGAGTGACGACCTCTCTTCCATTTCCAAACATTGAAACAAATGAAGATGATCCAAGAAATAAAGAGAAACACATTCCTGATGAAAGCCACTTAATTTCTCATTTTTAACCTCCAGCTAATTACAAATACTAGATCATGTTCAGTGGATCTTGATATAATCGAAAGGAATTACACTTCGATTATTATATTTTTAAAACTTTATTGTGGAAAATGTCCAATGTATATACAAAGCAAACAGAACAGTATCATGAACCCCCATGTACTCAACCCCCAGCTTCAACAATTATTAATATTCTGCCATTATGGTTTCATCTGTATCTTTAACCATCCCCCACACTACACCCAATTATTGTAATTTTTGCTGTTAGTTCTTTTAGGTAATCTCTATACATGAAAATACACAAATGTCAACAGTATAATTTTGACAAGTGAATACTCTCATATAACCTGCACCCCTATCACAATGTAGAACATTTTCATCTCCCAGAAAGTTCCCTCACGTCTCCGTCTAGTCATTCAGAGACAGCCACCGGTTTGATTTTTTCACTTTTGGTTATTTTTGTCTGGTCTAGAACTTCACATAAATGAAACCATACTCTTGTGAATCTGCCTTCTTTCGTTCAGCATAATGTTTGTGAAGTTCATCCGTATTTTTGAGTAACTCCTTCTTTATTATTGTTGAGCAGTATTCCACTGTGAGAATACTGGTTTTTATGGTGGAAGAACCTTTGTAGGATGGTTCTTACTATCTGATGGAGGACACCGACTTGCTTCCAGCTTTTGGCTGTTGTGGAGAAGGCTACCAGGAACATTCTTGTACAAATGCTTTGTGTGTGTGTACATGTATATAAGTTTTCATTTCTCTTGGATAAGTAAATACCAGGAATGGAATTGCTGAGTAAAAGTGCAGTTCTATGTTAATTGTATGACACTGCCAAGCCATTTTCCAAGTGGTTGTACCTTTTTATAGTCCAACACACACATATCCAACATTATACATCAACATATGAGAATTCCAGTTATTCCACACCCTTGCTAACATTTAGCTTTATCCATCTTTTAAATTTTAGCCATTATGATGGAGATAGGGTGGTACCTCACTGTGGTTTTAATTTCCATTTCCCTGATGACTAATGAGGTTAAACACTTTTTCATATGCTATTGGTTAGTTGTGTCTCTTCATTTGTGAAATGTCTGTTCCAAGTATTTTTCCTTTTTTAATAAACTGGGTTGCTCATTTTTTAAATTATGGAGTTGTAGAGATTCTTTTATATATTCTGATGCAAGACCTTTGTCAGAACATGTTTATGAATATTTTCTAGTCTGTGCTTTGTCTATTCACTTTACTAATGATGTCTTTTGACAAGCGGAATATTTTAATTTTGATGAAGACTAATTTGTTAATTATTTTCTTTTATGGTTATTACTTTCTATGTCCTATCTGAGCAATTTTTGCCAAATCCAAGGATGTAAAGATATTATCTTGGGTTTTCTTGTACATGCTTTTTGATTTTAGCTTTTATATTTATATCTATAGTCCATCTCAAAATAATTATTGTGTATTATGTGAGGTAAAGGTTCATTTTTCAAATGTGCATATCCAGTTGTTCCAGCACCATTTTGAAAATACCATCCTGTTCCCATTAAATTACTTTGGCACCTTTCTGAAAAAAATCAATAGACTGTATATGTGGGGCTCTGTTTCTAGATTCTATTTTGTTTCATTAATTGTTATGACTACCTCTATGCTAATACCACAATGTATTTATTGTATTTATTACAGTAGAGTTGTTTTTTAAATCATGAATGAGAGTTGAGTTCTGTCAAATGACTTTTCTATTGATCATCTGTTTGTTATTCTGTTACTACAGTGGAATATTTTTATTGAAATTTTAAATGTTAACCAATCTTGCATTCTTTGGATAAAACTTCCTTTGTCATGATGCATTATTTTATTAAGAATTTCTGTGTCTTGGGGCACCTGGGTGGCTCAGGCAGTTAAGTGTCTGCCTTCAGCTCAGGTCATGATCCCAGGGTCCCAAGATTGAGCCCTGCATCAGGCTCCCTGCTCAGCGGGGAGTCTGCTTCTCCCTCTCCCTCTGCCTACCACTCCTCCTGCTTGTGCTGTCTCTCTAATAAATAAATAAAATCTTTTAAAAAATTTTTTGTGTCTTGGGGCACCTGGGTGGCTCAGTCGGGTAAGAGTCCAACTCTTGTTTTCAACTCAGGGCATGATCTCAGGGCTGTAAAATCGAGCCCTGCATTGGGCTCTGTGCTGGGTATGGAGCCTACTTAAGATTCTCTCCCTCTCTCTCCCTCTGCCCCTTCCCTCCCTCCCTCTCTAAAAAAAAAAAAAGAAAAGAAAGAATTCTTCTAATATTCATGAGATATATTGATCTTTAATTTTCTTTTTGTTAATGCGTTTGTCAGATTTTGGTATCAGGGTTATGCTGGCTTCATGAAAGAGTATTTTTTCCCCTTATTTTCTAAAGGATTTTGTATGAAGTTGGTATTATTATTTCACTAAATGTTTGATAGAATTCACTGGTCAATGGGTTTATTTCTTCTTTCAGTTCTTTAAAGATTGTATTCCATTGTCTTCTAGCTTCTCTTGTACAGGAAAAATGTGCTCTCTCTCTCTCTCTCAAATAAATAAATAAATAAAATCTTTTTAAAAAAATATGTTCAAAGTAAGAAGAAGAACAAAATGGAGGTATCACAATTCCAGATTCAAGATATACTACATAGCTGTAGTAATTAAAACAGTATGGTACTGGCATAAAAATAGACACATAGATCAATGAAACAGAATAGAGAGCCCAGAACTAAACCCATGCTTAAACAGTCAATTAATCTTCAACAAAGAGGGCAAGAATATGCAATGGAAAAAAGACTTTTCTTCAACAAACTGCATTGGGAAAACTGGACCGCTACATGCAAAAGGATGAAACTGGACCACGTCCTTACATCATACACAGAAATAAGCTAAAAAATGGATTAGAGACCACATTTGTGAGAACTGAAGCTACAAAAATCCTAGAAGAGAGCACAGGAAGTTATTTCTCAGATGCCAGCCCTAGCGACATTTTTCTAGATATGTCTCCTAAGGCAATGGAAACAAAAACAAAAATAAATTATTGAGACTACATCAAAATTAAAAGCTTCTGCCTAGCAAAGGAAACAATCAACAAAACTAAAAGACAACCTAATGAATGGGAGAAGATATTTGCCAATGACATATCCAATAAGGGGTGAGTATCCAAAATATATAAAGAACTTATATAACTCAACATACACAAAAAACAAATAATCCAATTAAAAATGAGCAGAAGACATGAACAGACAATTCTGCAAAGAAGACATCCAGATGGCCCACACACACATGAAAAGATACTCCACATCACTAACCATCAGGGAAATGTAAATCAAAACCACCATGAGGTATCACCTCATACCTGTCAGAATGGCTAACATCAGAAACACAAGAAACAGCCAGTATTGGCAAGGATGTGGAGATAAAGGAACACTTGTGCACTGTTGGCGGGAATGCAAACTGGTGCAGCCACTGTGGAAGACAGTATGGAGGTTCCTCAAAAAATTAAAAATAGAATTACCATATGATCTAGTAATTCCACTACTGGGTATTTACCAAAAGAAGATGAAAACACTAATTTGAAAAGATATATGTACTCCTATGTTTATTACAGCATTATTTACAATAGCCAAATTATAGAAGCCCTTCAAGAGTCCATTGACAGATGAATGGAAAGAGAAGAGGTGGTATGTACACACACCATATGTAGATACAATGAACTATATATGGACTATTACCATAAAAAATAATGAAATCTTGAGATTTGCAACAATGTGGATGGACACAGAGGGTATAATGCTAAGTGAAATAAGTCAGTCAGAGAAAGATAAATACCATATGATTTCACTTATATGTGGAATTTAAGAAACAAAACAAATGAACAAAAGAAAAAAGAGACAAACAAACAAAAAAACTCTCAAATATAGAGAACAAACTGGTGGTTACCAGAGGGCAGTTGGGTGGGGGGTGGGGGGTGAAATAGGTAAAGAGGATTAAGAGTATAGATAAGCACTGAGTAGTGTATAGAATTGTCAAATCACTATAGTGTACACCTAAAACAAATATAACATTGTACATTGATTATACTGGAATTTAAAAAATAATAAATAAATAAGATATATTCAAAATATTGGGAATTGTTTACTGAGAAGTTTGAAATTAGCCAGATGCTCATATCTGGAAGCTGGCTATATATAGGACAAACTAAAGCAAAATTTGGGCCTTGATACAAAAAATCACACAGAATATATGTATCCCCACAAGGTGCTGTCCCTTGATAATTGCTGCTGACAATTCTACTGCAGGTGACATAGGACAAAGCAGTCTGGGGAAGGGGGCATGGGCCACCTTGAGTGGTGAGCAGTGAGTACCCCACATCTAACCCCTTGGCACAAGTAAGCTGCCCTCGGGATTATAGCCTTAATTATGAGACAACACCAACTGGAACGGTTTATGTGGAGGTAGGACAGTGGAGTGATACACGGGCAGACACTATACTGTCCAGAATCAGAGCAGCTTTGGGACTGGTGTAAAGAAAAGTGCTTTCAAGGACATCCAATTTCAAGCATGAAACCAGTTGTTAATCAGGTTTGCCTTTGACAAAGGGTTGAGGGAGGGAAGATGAGTGACAGGAAAAGAGGGAAGAGAAAGCATTCCTATTACTTTCATGTCCAAATTTCCTAAAATGACTTCTATGGTTATTCCCCTTTATAAATTAAGATCAAAGCTTAGTGAGGTACCTGGCTTAAGTGACTCCCGTATGTCTCATGTACTGCTAGGGCAACAGTTGTGAATTTTTAGAAGTTGGAGGTCAAGTTGCTACATCCTTTGCCTTTGATGGATAACAAAGAGGTCACTGAAATGAGCAAGAGAAACAGAGAAGGTGTCATTGTTGTAAAATCTTTAACTCTGCTCTACATACTCACAATCTATTAATCAGTCAATCCTCGAGTCAGGTAATGAGAGTTTTAAGTGAGTTAAAAAGCCAGTCTTAAAAAATAAAATCTGGAGTGCCTGGGTGGCTCAGTCGTTAAGCGTCTGCCTTCAGCTCAGGTCATGATCCCAGGGTCCTGGGATCGAGCCCCGCATCGGGCTCCCTGCTTAGCGGGAAGCCTGCTTCTCCCTCTCCACTCCCCCTGCTTGTGTTCCCTCTCTCGCTGTGTCTCTCTCTGTCAAATAAATAAATAAAATCTTTAAAATAAATAAAAATAAATAAATAAAATAAAATAAAATAAAATCTATTCCTGGGAGGTTTACCTATCAGTGCTGCACATCATCGTGGCTTTCCTCCTAATAGCTATCTGAGGAAGAATGTGTCATCGTTTCCCCCCTTTGGAGAAGAAAGAGAGGCAGTTGCGGAGCCGGGGCGGGGTTGGGGTAGGGTAGCTGGCTGAGGAAATTGAGAGAAGCAGACAGGGGTTTTCAGCACCAGAGAATCTCATCTTTTCTGGAGGGTAGAAACAGGAAAGTTATCAACCATCAAGAATATGTTAAAGACTCTTTTGCCCCTTTCGACTTTTCTAGGGTCTCTCTGGGGGTAACTCTCACTCCTAGGACCACAGCTGACAATCCTGCCCATGACACTGCCATGGAGGAGTGCTTCTCTTTCTGACCTTTCTCACAAGGCTGGCCTTGTTGGGTTGACTCATGGAAAGAATGGGCGTGGTGCTGACAGAGTGGCCCCACCCATGACACCGAGGGCTCCCCTCTATCCTGCAGTTCCAGACACACTGATTCACCGTGGCAGGCACCAGATTAACCCGAAATGGAGAAAACCACTGAGAAGTGGGGTGCAGTATCTAGTATGCGAACACAAAAGAACTAGGTTTGATTTTTAAACACACTGTGAAATTCATCACCAATGGTGTTCCCTTCTTTGCTTTGGTCCCCAGGAAACTCAGATCCAAACTGAGAAGTTCAAGAATTTTTTTAAAATATTTTATTTATTTAAGAGAGAAAGAGAGTGGGATGAGGGGCAGAGGGAGAGGGACAAGCAGACTCTGCACCGAGCCCAACATGGAGCTCAACCCCATGACCCTGAGATCATGACCTGAACCGAAACCAAGAGTGGGTTACTTAACCAACTGAGCTACCCAGGTGCCCCCAATTTTTTTTGTAAGTAGGCTCCATGCCCAGTGTGGAGTCCAACACAGACCTTGAACTCACAACCCTCAGGTCAAGATACCTGAACTGAGATCAAGAGTGGGATGTTTGATCGACTGAGCCACCCAGGCACCCTGAGAAGTTCAAGAATTATTATTTTTTTTTAAAGATTTTATTTATTTATTTGACAGAGAAAGACACAGCAAGAGAGGGAACACAAACGGGGAGTGGGAGAGGGAGAAGCAGACTCCCTGCCGAGCAGGGAGCCCGATGCGGGACTCCATCCCGGGACTCCATCCCGGGACTCCAGGATCATGACCTGAGCCGAAGGCAGTCGCTTAACCAACTGAGCCACCCAGGCGCCCGAAGTTCAAGAATTTTTAACATATGTGTCTGCATACTAACTTTATCCTTGTCTTTGTCTTACTATTCCTTTTTTATTTTCCCTTTTCCCTATCTCTGTTTGTTCATTTTTAGTTTGCTATATTGTGTATATTTGTATAAAGCCAACTCAGATCCTTTTGGGAGTAAGGTAGGGGAAATAAATAAGTCCTCTTTAGATTGTCTTTTTTTTTTTTTTTTTTTTAAGATTTTTTAAGAGACACAGTGAGAGAGGGAACACAAGCAGGGGGAGTGGGAGAGGGAGAAGCAGGCTTCACGCTGAGCAGGGAGCCCGATGCGGGGCTCTATCCCAGGATCCTGGGATCATGACCTGAGCCGAAGGCAGATGCTTAACGACTGAGCCACCCAGGCGCCCCTAGATTGTCTTTTAATAGACTGAGTATGCATCGTTATTTGGCACAAAGAACTAGAGCTTTTCGTTATGCTTTGTCAAATGAGTTATGGAGTAAGCCTTGCTTTTAAATAGGAAAACAATTTTTAAATGTGCCCTGTGGTCTCCTGCCCAGCTCAAAGCTCAGTCTTTTTTGGGTTTTTTGATTCCTTCCTACTCAGATCAAATTGCTCTACTAGCTTTTGAAAATTCTGATTTTCATCGTGCTCCAAGTTTATAAAGGGTCAACTAGCATCTCTCTAACTTTATGAAAGTTAAAATTAGAGAAAATAAGAAAGACTGCAGAAACATACTCCAGTTTGCCAAAATAATAAAAGCTTGCTTTGAAAAGTGATTAAAAATGGGCTTCTCTGGGAGGTTGTGGAATTCCTATCCCCTATGCCTTACACAATTAGCACAATTTCCATGAATGGTTGAGGTGCCACTTTCTTGATAATGTCCTTATACAAAACTTGATCCACCATCAATCAACATGTATTTATCAAGAGTTAGCTACGTTTGAGATATTAATCTCAGCATCCAAGGAATTGCAAAG
The DNA here is from genome assembly GCF_029215605.1 of Mirounga angustirostris. Taxonomy (NCBI): domain Eukaryota; kingdom Metazoa; phylum Chordata; class Mammalia; order Carnivora; family Phocidae; genus Mirounga; species Mirounga angustirostris. The sequence goes on along the minus strand of NW_026991716.1, from coordinate 94,016,974 downwards.
ATCAGTAACTTCAGTTCTTGCCCTCCAAGAGCCTACGATGTAGGAGTTGCAAGATGGTATAGATGGAGAGGTAGACATAAAAATAAGTAAATACATATATTGCAAGATAAAATCAGAGAGATCATATGGAGAAGGACAAACATTTGTGAATGTGGAAGAGGAGAGAGTCTGGTTTGGGAGCTGGGATGAGCACTGGCTTCTTGGAAGAAGAAGATTTGTTATTTCCACTGGGGAACAGAGAGGAAGAAGCAATGAGGCCCACTGAGGCCTGCCATAGTGATTCTTGAATGTAGGGTAGAGGCATTTACTCTCAATTTTGCAGTAAGGGGGGGGGGAGGGGACATGAAAGAATTTGCAACTGGAGAATTGTGTGTTTGACAGCAAAGAGATTTTTATTTAATTTTATTTACACCACATACTTCCAGATTAGGTTTTGTGGTAGCTTATGACAAAACCATAAAACTATTAAAAAAAAAAAAAGTGGAATGAAAACGGACACTTCTGCAAACTGATAATGAACCAGTTTATTCTTGAGCCATCATGGCCTTGTTTTGATTCTACACAGTATATAAATAACCTGAATCATGGAGAGAAGTAACCAGAAGTCAAATAGCATGTTTGGGAGGGCAGTTCCCCTTAGCTAAGCAGCGTGACATTTTAACCAGCCGGCCTTCATCTGGGCTGCGTCGGTCCACCTCCAAGAGGAGTGCTGACATTTTCACAGTGTTGGTACCCAACAAGCCTCCTTTGATTTTACAGAATTCTTCCTCAGACTTGCAGTTTTCCTGACATGACTGAATTCCCCGTCAGGAATAGCCCTTAAATTAAATTGCTTCCTTCACTTCTCTGGCCCCTAAAGTTAAGCAGACAATATCTTTCCAATTTCTCTTTTGGGTTCTCATTCTCCAGTCAGACCTTCTGCTCCAGTTATATGACTGATGTGGCATTTTAGGTCCCCCAAATGCCTCTGTGGCTTTCCTACAAAATAATACCTCTACTAACAAAAAGGATGATTTCAGGGACATTCTCTTTGCAGACATTTTATTAGTAGAGGGAACATTAACATAGAGGTAGAGGAGAGGAAAGGTATAGGAAATAAGGCCAGGAAGTTTGGTACAAACAAATCATTAAATATGATCTAAAATGCTGTCACTTGTATGATAATGTCTGTATCTAGGAGCCTTGGCATCAAAGACAGGCAAGGCAGGGACCCAGGTGAGGAGACAGGAGAGAGGTGGGTCTGCCTTTAGATGGAGAAGTGAATATGAGCGTTCTCCTTTCATCGGCTCCTTTGGGACCAAGCCCCAGGCTGCCTGGGCCACCCTGGTTGGAGGAAGCAGAGGACCCCTAGGCTCTGGCTCCCTACGCCAGGGTTCCCTGAGGGCCAACCAATCACCATCTGGGCCTGGGACAATCCCAGGAGCACTTACTGACCCAGGCCCATTGCCCCTAAAATGGAACATCTCCCCTACCTACTGAGACCTAAAACCCCATTAAGGAGAGAAAAAGCCTTTCATTTCAATTAATGATAGAAGGCTTAAAATGCAAAGCCTACAGCGTTCACATTTCTTTTTTTTTTTTTTTTTAAGATTTTATTTATTTGCTAGAGAGAGAGAGAGACAAAGCCCTAGCAGGGGGAGGGGCAGAGGGAGAGGGAGAAGCAGACTCCCCGCTGAGCAGGGAGCCCTATGCGGGGCTCCACCCCAGGACCCTGGGATCATGACCTGAGCTGAAGGCAGACGCTTAACCGACTGAGCCACCCAGGCGCCCCAGGGTTAACACTTCTTATGAATAAGCGGGTTACCTTATCCTTCCCTCTAGCCAAAGATGGCAGCAGGGGACTCGAGACTCACCTGGGGGTGTGCTACCTACAGAAAGGAGGGAGCATTTGGAAAGTGAAGAGTCTGCCTCCAAAGAGGGACCTGGAAGGCATCACGACTCTGGGGAGTCACCCTGTTACCTTCGGTGGACCTGAGACAGAACACGCTGTGCCCGGGGTTGGCCCCATGAAGGCAGGGCTGGGTTACATGGCCCGCCTTTTCTTGGTTACATAAATTTACCCATTTATTACAGCTAGCCATGTTTCCAACGGGGGAGCTTCTCTGGTTCCGATTCATTCGTCAGTCACCTAATGCCCGGCTTCACAGGGTCTGCAGAATTGGGGGTGTAGGTCCGGGCACCCCGGTTGCTCTTTCACACAGGAACCTCGTCTCTTCATTTTGATTTTGCCACAGAAGGGGTGAGTGTACTTGGTGCGCAGGTTGATTTCAGTTTTCTTGGTCACTTCCCTGAGAAAGAAGCCCTAACTGGGCCTGTACCTGCGGATGCCTGGGACCTTCTTGGTGCAGTCAGCCATGTCTCTGCAAGCTGCCTCCGAGTCCCGAGAGGAAGTGACCCCTTTTTATTGCAATGTCGACCAGTCACTGTATAAATTGATTTCGCCCCCAGGAGATTTGGTAATTGAGGCAGCATTTAATTTGCTATTTTTTTTTTAAAGATTTTATTTATTTATTTGAGAGAGAGAGAATGAGAGACAGAGAGCACAAGAGGGAAGAGGGCAGAGGGAGAAGCAGACCCCCCGCTGAGCAGGGAGCCCGATGCGGGACTCGATCCCGGGACTCCAGGATCATGACCTGAGCCGAAGGCAGTCACTTAACCAACTGAGCCACCCAGGCGCCCCGATTTGCTATTTTAAAAAAATGGCTTATTGGCCAATCGGAGGGTGGTACTTCAGTCACTGAGACACCAACGAATGGGTAACAGAAAAAGCAGAAACTGGGCACATGGCCAGTTCAGGGTGCTGCGTGGGGACGGCGCGGGGCTGAGGTGAGAACTCTTAGGGAGCCATGTGGCCACCCCCTGCTTCACTAGCAAAGGGTGCTTCTTTCCTCTCCACCCCAGCTCTCCTGCCTCACACAGGAGAGGAGCTGCTCGCTTGAACACAAGTCTCCTTGACCATGACCACACCCCTGTGGAGCGGGTATTGTTCTGGTTAGGCAGTGGTCAAGGCCCTGGCCTAAAGCCACACCAGTGCTAAGTACAAGGATGGAGAGGAAGCCAGACCCATGAGACTGTGGAGCCCATGCTCCTGGCCACAGTGTTCACCCCCAGGACCTCTGCTATTCCCCCAGGGCCTGACGAGGCAGCACGGCCACCTCTGGGAGGACATCCACCCCCTGCACCCCACCCCCAAGATGTTTAGCTCACAGGTGGAGAAGAGTAATTGGCATCAGGGCCCTAATATGGCTGGGGGCAAAGTCACTCTGTAGCCAAGGCTCTGGGGGGAAAGCCTGGCCAGGGCCCAGAGGGAGAGGGTGACAAGGACTCAGAGGTAGTTTGTGATGACAAAAAGAGGCAAGGGGAGCCCAGATCCATGGGGAGGGGCAGTGGGCCCCCAAATAGGCTGAGAAAGAATGGAGTTCATAGGCAGCTGAGAATAAGAGGGCACCACCCCAAGCCAACCATAGCTTGGGGGTCATGGAGAGTGGTCACACACACAGACCAGCATGAGCCCGGGGCACCTTCCCCACCCCCAGTGGCCATGACAGCCTGCAAAGCCTTTTTTGCTACCCCCTCCGCTAGACACCCTCTAAGAGAGGAGCAGAAGAGGTGGGGGGCAGGGCGGGGGAGAAGTCTAGAAAACTGAGCAAGTGAACCATGGAGGTGAAGTAACCCTAAAGACAGTATTTAAATCATTGCATCTCAGTCTTAAAATCATTGCATCTCAGTCTTAAACTAGTCAGACTCAATCTGGCTTCTCTCTATCACCATCCAGTGCATAGGGGCCTCAGGAGGACCAGGATAGACATTTTCTTTGCACGTGTGAGTGTAGGAAGTAAATCAGAAGTCATTGCAGTTGTTCCCTGGGTACCACCTAGGCTATACTTGGCAACCTCATCCTGTTTGTTTTCCATAAACTGTGTCACGTGCCTCTCCTAGAGGAGGCCCAGCTGACATCCAGGGTTACGCTGTGGGTTGTCAGGCCTTCTTTGGTGCCATCTGCAGGATCGGGGCGGATGCCAGGCTCTCTCTGCATCCTTGTGTTCCCCCCTTACCAAGATAGATTTGCAAAACATGGTCTCATCTTGAGACCCCAAGGCCTCTGTGCTTACCTACACTTGGGATTCCAGAGGGCGAGGGTAGAGGGTATAGAGCAACTCCAGGTTGGGAGGCAGTTAGTTGTAGGAGGCAAAAGCATCAAGAATCTCAAACCTTAGGTTTGAGGTTTGGAGGCTTAGGGCTCATCTTCAACCCTCTCGCTTGAAAAGAGCAGGGAACTGAGGCTAACCAAGTTGTAAAGTCAAGACTTGAGCCCCTGTTTGGGGGCTCCCTGTCCTTTGGGACGGAGCGTGAGTGGGGGCTTTCCAGGAGGAGGACCACATGGAGGAGACTAATTCTGCTCACCTTCTAGTTCCCTCAGGCCAGGGAATCTGCTTACTGTTCCAGTTTGTTTTTCATCTTCTTTTTTAATCAAACTTTAAAATGAACTTTACAATGTTAATTAACCTTTTCCACTGTTTGGCATCTTCCTAGTCCCTGTGCTCTGTATTCCCCCAACAACAAATCATACTGTTTGCCTATTGATCAGCTGTAAATCAAACCTTTTATAGCCTATTAAATCACACCAGATCGACTAGGCCAGTTTCATAAAGTCAGCGTTTTGGACAAACATTGTTCCTTTCTGATAACCAGCTCTCGAGAGGGGGCAGAATTCTCTGTGTAAGGGCCATGGACACTCTAGAGCTGACCATTTTTAAGGCTCCAAGCTAAATTTAGCCCTCCCAGCTGGTTGTTATTCCAGCAATTCAGTGTGGGCTTGCCCAGCTGTATTTTAAGCTGAGCCCCAAATTTCCCTCTGTTTGGCTTTGTTGTGTTCTACAGGATTTGGGTTTAGCTACCAGAAATTACAAAGGATTTCCCTGTGGGCCTTTAAGTGAGTAAGTTCAACCAGAGAGAGTAAGTGCTGACATGGTAATTTTGGTTTTGGGGGCCTGTCCAGCCAGTGAAGGACCTTCTCTGACCCTCCGAGTTTAGACCAAGGAAGAAGGAAGGCCATGACTACAAATTTACATAGCCAGAAAACTTACTTTTTGTATGTTAATACAATAAAGTGAATTTTTTTAAAAAAAACCTCAATAAACTGAATTTAAAAAAAAAAAAAAAGCTTATTGTTAGGGTGCATGGATGGCCCAGTTGGTTGAGTGTCCGACTCTTAGTTTTGGCCCAGGTCATGATCTTGGGGTGGTGGTATCGAGCACCGTGTAGGGCTCCCCACTCTGCAGGGAGTCTGCTTGAGATTCTCTCCTTCTCCCTCTACCCCTCCCCCTGCTCATGCACACGTGCTCTCTCTAAAATAAATACAATCTTTAAAAAAACAAAAAATAAAAGATAAAAAGTCTTACTGTTAAGCAAACTTCCCCAAATTTCAAAACGCTATGCTTATGTACAAAACACTATATAGAGGATGCTACCAGCTGTGTAGGGAAATGGGAACTATATGTTTGTATATGCAAATAATATCTCTGGAAACATTCACAAGGAAGTGCTGATGCTGGTTACCTCTGAAAAGAAAAATTGCAAGACTAAAGGCCAAAAGGGTCATGTTAAAGTTTTTTCCAGTGTGTATGGATTACTTACAGTTTTCATGCTTTAAAAATGTATTATTTGGACAGTGCACTCTACATGGACATGTTAAGTCGTGGCTTCATCATTCCTTTATTGCCACAGTGGTTTGTAACGTAGCCCTTTCCAACTCAGAAACTCTGGGGAAGAGTAAGCAAAATGCCACCAATGTGTGAGCACGGATTTGTGAGTTCACACTGTGCACACACGTGTGTAGACAAACACTGACACACTTCATATATTTTTCAGCACATCCTTGCAGTAACATAGGTTTTAAACAACAGAGTACCAAATGTAAAGGCTGGAAGCAAATATGCCCAAATATTAATAGTACTTAATTCTGCATGGTGAGGATATGGGTCAGTACTATTTTCTTCTCTATATCTGCATGCCTTTAAAAATTTTCAATCCAGAGTTTTCTCTTAAAAATAGAGCCTGACTCTGTGTCTTTAAAAAGCAGTGTCTTTTCAGGACACCTGCATGGCTCAGTTGGCTAAGTATCTGACCCTTGATTTCAGCTCAGGTCATTAATCTCAGCATCGTGAGTTCAAGCCCTGCATTGGGCTCCATGCTGGGCATGTAGTCCACTTAAAAATAAATTTATAAATAAATAAACAGATAGGTAAATAAATAAATGCAGTGTTTCTTCAAAGCAGGAGACAGTAAAGGAATCCACATAGCAGCAACTCACCAAGCATTAATATTAAGTATAAGAAGCACCAGGACATGTATCATATGATCTCACTGATATGAGGAATTCTTAATCGCAGGAAACAAACTGAGTATTGTTGGAGTGGGGGGTGGGGTGGGAGGGATGGGGTGACTGGGTGATAGACACTGGGGAGGGTATGTGCTCTGGTAAGCGCTGTGAATTGTGCAAGACTGTTGAATCTCAGATCTGTACCTCTGAAACAAATAATGCAATATATGTTAAGAAAAAAAAAAAAAGAAGAAGAAGGTAGCGGGAGGGGAAGAATGAAGCGGGGGAAATCGGAGGGGTAGACGAACCATGAGAGACGATGGACTCTGAAAAACAAACAGGGTTCTAGAGGGGAGGGGGGGGGATGGGTTAGCCTGGTGGTGGGTATTGAGGAGAGCACATTCTGCATGGAGCACTGGGTGTTGTGCACAAACAATGAATCATGGAACACTTCATCTAAAACTAATGATGTAATGTATGGGGATTAACATAAGAATAAAAAAATGGGATTAAATTAAAAAAAAAAAAGAAAAAGACATCAGAAAAAAAAAAGAAGAAGCACCAGGATTTCTTTTCATTTTCACTTATTTGACATCATTCAGGAATAACTCATATTTGCTACTGTCTCACCCTTCGAGCACTCATTTCAGCACAACAGATGCTTCTTGAAGGAGTATTTAAGGCTTGCAATGGGCTGGGTGCTGGGGGTACCAAGATGAATGAGACCCAACATAGCTCTCTTCATGTGGGAAGTAATTCTCCTTTCTCTAAGACTCTTCTGAAGCAAGAAAACCTTTACATTGACTCTAAGCCTTAAATAAAACACTTCTCAATCATCAGAGTTACATGTAGCCAAGGGCTTATGTTCTCCTGAAGTCTTCCCACACAGGATTATTATCTCTGCTACCATCCTTGCTCAAAGTTAATTCAGGGAACAGAGAATGAAAATTCTTACCAAACTAATCAGAGTATCTTCTCCTTACTTCAGCATTTTAACCTCTTGGCAGTGTGAATTCAAGGTCGGGGTATTGACTGTCAATAACTCACTTTACACTGCCTGGAATGGGGCTAACCATCAAAGGGAGCTTGGCAAACACTGGCTGAGGTAGAGGATGAGGAAGCAGAAGGCACAGGTGAGAGAGGTCTTTGCATCTGAGGAAGGGTTGATGGAGCCACAGGAAGCACCGGGAGGTTCTTGGAGGTAGGGCGGGGGCTTCGGGGCCTCCAAGGGAGATCCTGGCTCCACAGAGAAGCTTCTGCATTGCAGCGTCCCCAGTGAGGCTGTTGGGAAGCCCTGTGGCAACCTGACCCTGCATCATGGCAGACTTTTGCATCATGGTGGACTGCTGACCTTCACAGAGCCAGGCTAGCCTGGGCACCTCCACACTTACTTTGGCTTAGTTGGTGAAGTAGAAATGTGGAAGTCAGAAATAGAAAAATGACTCTGAGTCACTTGAGTTTTTTTCCTTACCAGCACCACAGAGACTCTTGATCCTGACCTTTTAACACACCCTTTTACTACACTCTTGACCCTGACTTTTTGACACAACCAGCCCTGGGCCAATCCCTCCATCCATTATTTTTCAGACTGAAAATGGGCACCTTATATTGCTGGAGCAAATCGCTTAATTGCCAATTGGCCCCAGAGCAAATCCACACTTTCTAATCTGGCTGGCCCTGCGGCGCTGTTCAGGATTCATCTACTCAACCTACAGACTCCCTTTGCTTGTCACATACATTTTCCCCTCATTTTCTCCCCATTTTGACCTTTTCTCTCTCAAGGGGTGACATCATCTCTTTTTTTCACTAGGAGAGGGGCCCTCTATTTTGTTTTAGCTTCCTCACTTTCCCTTTTTTGTATTCAAAAATACACTTCATCCGTTTCTCCTTATCACAGATAGACTCTAGAATGGCTCCCAATAATCCCTTCCTCCTGGTATTCAGAGCCTTGTGAAATTGCCTTCCCTTTGAGTATGGGTGGGACCTGTGACTTGTTTCCAACTAGTAGAATATGGCAAAGGTGATGTCACTTCTGTGGTCACGTTACTTAACACCGTAACTTCCTTCTTGCTTGCAGACTCTATTGACTCTCCTTTGCAGGACATAATTCACTATATGGAGAGGCCCACGTGGCCAGGAATTGAGAGAAGCCTCCAGCTGAGAGCTAGCAGGAAAGGGAGGCCCTCAGTCTCATAGCCCATGAAGAACCGAATCTTGCCAACAGCCATGGGAGCTGGGAAGTGTACCCTTCCCCGTTCAAGCCTCAGTGAGACCCCAGCCCTGCCTGACACCCCACTGCAGTCTCGAGAGAGACCCTGAAATACAGGACCATGCCCAGATTCCTGACCCAAGGAAACAATGGGATAATAAATGTGTGTTGTTTTAAGTTGCCACGTTTGTGGTAATTTGTTACACAGCAGAAGATAACTAATACACTCCTCCTTCCTCCTTTCTCAAAATCATAAATGCCTCACCAATTCCTTCCCAGCCCTCCAACCCATTCATCCTACTCCTCCCTCTCTCTCAGGTTATTTGTCTAGCTTCTGAGTTATTTAAATCCACACCTCCACCCATGCTGTACCTGCACACCCACAGTGGAGATTAGCTCACAACCCTGCTGATCATTTAAATCCATGGCCACTGGACTCAGGGCTGACACTTCCACTGTTTCCCTAGTCCCCATGTGTCCCTCCCTTCTCAAACCCCCAGGACCTCTTCCTCCATTCTACCTTTCAGCTGATGATCTTGCTTCTGGCTTCCCAGAGGGAAAGAGAAATAATCAATAGAGAATGCACACATTTAAACATTCCCACCACTGCTTCTGCCAACTTACCTGCACCAGTGTCCACGCGCGCTGGTCCCCATTTTGTTTCTCCCAACTATGGCTGGAGACCTTATCTAAGAGCAGCCTCTCTGTGGGCAGTAGATCCCACTTCCTTGCATCATTCCACGTCCATAGCACCAACATCCCCATTAGCTCTCCTGCATCGCCAGTTTGTCCCTCCCCAATGGGTTCTTTGCATCAGTATACAAACCACTATAATTTCTCCCAATGAGAATATGGGCATGCAGAGTTAAAAAAAAGAAAAAAAAGGAAGAAAATACTTTCTTGGTCTCATATCTCTCTCTAGCTACCATTCCATGCTTCCTCTGCAGCAAAATTCCTCCAAAAATTCTTTAAACCCACTCCCTATCTCTGATTCCTCTAATTCTCTTTTGAACCCCCTTCAGTCAGGCTTCTCCACCCACTCCCCCATTCCACTCCATTGCTCCCATCTGGTCATCAGTGACCTCCCCCTGGCTAAGCCAGCAGACAATTCTCAGCCTTCACCTCTCTGGACCCTGTGCAGCTGATCCTCCTCTTTGAACCACTTTCTTCACTTCTCCTGGGGATGCTGCTCCCCTCTGGTTCTCCTCCTCCCTTGCCCGTTGATCTTTTTCTCACCTGCTGTCCATGTCGGGGATGCCAAAGCTCAGTGCCCAGATTCCCTTTCCTGCTGTACTTTTTCCCCAGGTGATCTTCTCCATGCTCACAACTTAAATACTTAATACTTACCTGTAGAGAACTCTCAAATGTATGTATACAGCCTGGCTGACTCCCCTGAGCCCAAGGCTCCGGCTTCCAATGGCCTACTCCACATCTCTACCTGGATGTCTAAGGGCATCTCAAAGTCATCCTGTCTAAAATAGAACTCCTAACTGCTCCTCTTGAAGTCCTGCCATCTCAGCAACTCCATCATTCACGTTGCTAAGGTCAAACACCATGGAGTTATCCCCGCTTCCTCTCTTTCTCTCAGAGACCATATCGAATCCCTGAGTATATCATATTGGCTGCACTTGCAAAATATGCCCAGGACCCAACTTCTCATCTCCTTCTTGGCCACCACGCCAGCCCAAGTCATGCATCACCTAATACTGCAACAACTTTCTTCATGTTCGCCCAGGTTCTACCCTTGCTGCTCTTTATCCCCCTGTTCTCAATAGAGTAACTACACTGGTCAGTTTCAAACACAAGGCAGATTATATTACTCCTCTAATCACATTTCAGGAGCTTCCCATATCACTTAGAATAAAAATCAAAATGCCTTCCACAGTCTACCAGCGAGGTCATAGGTGATCTGTCCACTGCCCCTCTTTGACCTCTCATTATTTCTCTGAACTTTTCTACCACTGACCCCCTTACTCATTCTGCTCCAGCTATTGACCTCCTTGCTATTCCTCTAAATACAAGCACGTTTCCCCCTCAAGGCCTCTGCCTTTTCTGTTCCTCTACCTGGACTGTTCCTCCCAACAGATACAGAGATAGCTTGCCCATCTTTAAGGTCGTATGTCATATCCTCAGAAAGGCCTACCTTGACTTACCCTGTTGAAACTTGTAACACCCCCCCACCCACATTCCCTTTCCCCTTCCATGTTTTACTTTTGTCTTATCACTATACGACACACCCCATATTTTACTTATTTATTTTGCTATTGGTTATTGTCTGCCTCCTACCATAAAACATAAACTGCTTGAGAGTAGAGACATTTTATTTTCTTGTTTACTCCTGTACCATGAGGACCTGGCACACGGTAGGTGTTCAGTAAGTAATTGTGGAATAAATGTTGTTGACAAATATTTGGAGTTGGTTTTGCAGGGATGATTGGGGACGGGGGACTACAGAAAAACCCAAAGCCCATGCTCCTTCTCTACCCTCACTCGACCAATCACCTTTACTTGGATGAGCCCCACATCTCTATCTCTGATCTCCAAATTCATATTTTCAGTGCCTATTTAATTGATCCGTGAAAAACTCTGCATCCCCATATTCTAAGTTTGTAGTCTATGTAGTATCATCTTTGGGTTTTTTATCTCAGAAATAGTGCATCACTACTTGCCATTCGCCCTGTTATCCAGATGAGAAACTAATCAGTTACACTTTTTTTTAATGATAATTTTTTTTTTAAAGATTTTATTTATTTATTTGACAGAGAGAGACACAGCGAGAGGCGGAACACAAGCAGGGGGAGTGGGGGAGGGAGAAGCAGGCTTCCCGCGGAGCAGGGAGCCCGATGTGGGGCTCGATCCCAGGACCCTGGGACCATGACCTGAGCTGAAGGCAGACGCTTAACAACTGAGCCACCCAGGCGCCCCGTGATCAGTTACACTTACAGAAACATATGAGGACCTATCCTGTGCCATCCAGCGGGCCACACCCCACACCACAGGCAGTGCACAAAGCCCCTTCCTTCAAGGAGCCAAGTTTGATAATCATTGTGATAGAGGTGCTATTGTGTATGGGATGCTATTGTTCATTTCTTCCAAAATGGAAAAATCTCTTTTTTATGATTAGTAAGGTAGTATATATTCAAAAAATAGTATATGTTCATCATAAATAATTTGATTAAAGACATAAGTGAAATGGAAACTGTAAGTCACCTATAATCTCACATTCAAGACACAACTGTTGTTAACAAGTTGGTGTATATTCTTCCAGACATGTCTCTGTGCATATTTAAAGATAACAAACACTTACTGAATTCTTATTATGGACTAGACACCATGAAATGTGCTTTAAAATTAACTCATTTTAACTTCACAGTGATCCTCCCAGGTAGGTACTATTATTATCCCCATTTTATAGACCAGGAAACTGAGGTTTAAGAAGGTCAAAGAAGATCCCGTAGGTTGTAAGGTACCTATCAGTCAAGGTAGGCTGAGTTATACCATGGTAAAAGCATCTTCAATATCTCAGTGGCTGACATTAACAAAGGTTTGTTTCTTGCTGATGCTAATGAACCGTGTCAATCATGTGTGGCTCTGCTCCATGTTGTCTTGTCTTCATCCCAGGACACAGGCTGACCCCCAAAGAGCACCTTCTATTAGGGACTTAGCTAATCATCAGAATACAGAGAAGAGAGAACATAATAGAAGCAAATGATGGCTCATAAAGGGTCTACTTACAAGGGGCCTGCCTCACTTCGCCTCTGATTTCATTAGCCAAAGCAGGTCACACGACCAGCCTGGTATCAATGAATGGGAAAGCAAAACCTTCCCCCAGGGAGAGACAGTAAATATTTTCAATAATAACACAATCCACTGAAAGTGCTGAGTTTACATTTTAATCCAGTCTGCCTGTAGAGCTTAAAAGCTTGACTACTAGGCATCTATCTATTTTTGAACTCTAAAAGTAAGAATTCTACACACATTGCTGAGTAACCACCTTTTATATGTAGTCTCTATCAGACTGCGGGCTTCTGTGTTGGTCTAGACTTGGAGTATCCCCTTTTCAAGACAGCAGAATTTCATAGGGGAAATCTTTCACTCTGCCTGTGGAAATCCTCTTTATCTCTAATCCACCTCGGAGGCCTCAGTCCTGGAATGAATCACTGCCTCCTGAGCCCCTTGTTGATTTGGTTTACACTTTACCTTTGCCATGTATGTGCCCTGTCTTACAATTATTTGTTTACGTGTCTGTTTCCTTTGCTAGATTTTGAGCACCTTAAAGCAGGAACTATGTCTATCTAGAGCTAAAGGTTTTTTATCTTCCTGTGTCTGGGCTTGCTTGACAGAGATGAGATACTGTCTGTTGATTTTGCAATATCGTGGAGTTATACTCTTTGCTGTCTCTGTCACTTCATTACCTAAACTGGTTCTTTTGTGTCATTTAAATTTAGTGACCCCTGCAGAATTCACGCAGATTTTGTTGGTTAAAGGGGTCCTTGAATAGTTCTGCCTTCCCGTGCTTGTTAAAATTGCAGCAGTAACAATATTAGGGAAGCAAAATGGCAAATAGATATTAATACATCCCTGCTTACTCTTAAAGGAGGAGTAGCACGGGAGAAACTCAAACCCAATATAATAATCGCTCTGAACTCCTTAGATGATCATCAAGTTTTGCCCTCTCCTCTCTGCAGCGAAAGTAACTAAATGAATGGGAGCTCATCTGTAAGAATAGAGCTGTGGGACCGGTGCTGGAGGGGGAAGCATGTGACACTTGCTAATTATCTAAAAGAGGGACTTGCCATACGTACTTCAACAAGCGCAACCCTCTCAGGGTTGCAAAGCGCCCGTTATTGTGCCCAGAACGTTTATTTTTTAAGAGTGGCAAGTAAAAATGGATTCCTAATCTGCATCACAGCCAGGAGCACCAGACTTTGAAGGAAAGCCCTTCTCCGACAAAAGGCCACGGCCATCTGGAAGAAGAGGCCCCTCCTAAGCAGATGGGGGGTAGGTTCCATCACCTTGGGGCGGGGTTGCCCTGAGACACATCTTGCAGTTACTAACTTACTCTGTCATTAACAGTAACCAGCGCATCCTCTCCACCTCATTCTTTTTGAGCACCTGCCTAAGTGGTATTGTGCAGTCTCTCCCTGAGAGATCCTAAGGACAAACATTGCATCCCTTTTTGTCCCCGAGCCAGCTTGGTCTACAGCAGGTGTTTTGGAAAAGTAGGTGTGAGCGGAGCCCCAAACAACCAAACCTGACACAATTTTTGAAAGTGTGATGTGTGTAGATGTGATCTGTCAAGTCCTTGCTGGTAAGAAGGTGCTCTCGGGGGCCTCACCCTCCTTCCTCATGGCCTGTCCCCCGCCCCGGCCCCTCGGGGGCATGGCATGGCCAGATTTCCGCTCTTCGCCTGCAGTCCGACGGGGCTCCTGCTGCAAGGGGCTCGGGCTGGGGTGGGAAACCAGCTCCCTGCCTGGCCCCAGGGCCTGTTATCTCCACTCCGCACGCTGCTTCCCGTCACATATCCTGTGCCAACGCTGCGTCAAGCCCATCTTACATTTTTTCAAATGTCTTTAACATCATTTCCTGAGCGTGCACATTTGCTTGTGCTGCAAAACGAAGTCCAAGCTGAGAACTCTGTTTGCAGGTTTCACGCAGGGTTATTGGGACCACAGACTTCCAGAGGCAGGAGCAAACGCTTTTGCCCTTATCAGAGCGAAAGAGGGCCCAGTTTTCCTGTGAAACCCAAGCAATTTGCAGACCAGAGCGGTTTGCGTGTTTTTTGTTTTTTGTTTTTTTTATCTAAGGGGAGACCTGCTCTTCCAGTTGGAAAAAAAAAAAATCATGGAAGAATGAATCCCTCCCCCACATAATTTAGCATCGGATTGTTCTGTGCAGCCATTCCTCCTTTCTGGAGGCTAGTTCGAGGCAGCATGGAGGGCTGGGTGCTTGGCTCAGGGCACAGGTGGTGGGTGCTTTAGTCCCCGCTTAGCCTCGGCCCAGCTCTCTAAATAATGCAGCCTGATGAGATTTCTCCTTTCCTTTACCCTTTCTCCTAACCCTTTCAGCTCAAAGAAAAAAAAAGAAATAAAAGATGGATAGGAAATCTCTGGAAACTGCAGCCTTTCTCTTCTCATTTTAAGGATAAGTTAGCTACATCCTTGGGGCAGTAAGACATTGCATAAATATCCAGCTGAGTTTAACTTCACTGTGCTCAACAACGAACGCTTTTAATTATTTTAGTGTTTTTTTTTTTAAAGCAATGAATTATGAGTTAAGCAGTCTGCGAGGCTATAGTCATCTTCAATAAGAATTCTTGCAAAGAAAAAGGCTGTAAGAGAAAACTGAGGAAGGTAAGAGTGAGACTAATGTAACCCACTGGAATCATATCATTCTAGAATTTTAATTAAGTAAATTTAAAAGCACTGGAGAGCCATCTACACAAATAATAGGCTGAAAGTTAGCAGGCTGTGTTTAATACAGCAATCATCATTCAAAGGAAAACTGGAAAACCTTAACCCTATCCGTGCAGCCTGCAAGTAAAGTGAACACAATGGAGCAAGGGATGGGCACGGACAGAACCCCTAGCTTCCTAGTCAGAAAAGCATTATTAAAATCTTTGCAAAAGAAATGAGGTCTGCAATAAAGTATAATGGAAATTACACACACACACCTTTACAAAGAGATTAAGCCACAATCAATTTAAAAGATAAGAATAAAATTGAAAGCTCATTCCATTTTATAAGGCACAAAACTAATCCCCATAAAGTCACTCGTATGGCTGGATTCTTGGGGTAGATCCTATGTGATCAAAGTAGTCACTTTTTAGCTAATTCAGGGCTCTTTCCAGACTCACGCATCATCAGGCCAGGCCTGGGTACTCCCACTGCTTGAGGTCAAGCACACCAAAGAATTATATTCAGGAACACACAGGTGATGATTTAGAAAAAATAATCCACTTTGGACATCACTGAGGCCACTAGATGGAACACATTTACCATCCTAGTAGCATCTGATCACTTCCTTATCCCAAATCTTTAAGGTATAACCCATTAGTGAGTGACTTTACACTTTGAGGTTTCCTAAATGAAATGTGATTTTCCTTGTTGAGATGAAATACTGCTGGCTGGAGTGTTAGTCACATTAATCTTTACACTTTTTGTATATTTAACCTGTTTTGCAGCGCTTAAAGTGTACATACCATTTGATCCAATAATTCTACTTATTGTATTCTATAGATATGCTTATATATAGGCATTGTTTGAAATAAGGACAGATGGCAAACAACCTAAAAGTTCTTTAAAAAGAACTGGCAGGGATGATCTGCTATATCCACACAGGGGAACACCATGCCGCTCATCAAAAGAATGGGGTAATCCTGACTGCATGACATGGAATCGTCTCTACAATTCATTATTGAGAGGACAAAAGTGGGACACCTGGTTGGCTCAACTGGTTGGGTGTCAGACTCTTGGTTTTGGCTCAGGTCATGGTCTCATTGTTCATGGTCTCATGGGTCATGGGATGGAGTCCCGAATCAGGCTCCATGCTGGGTGGGGAGTCTGCTTGAGGAGTCTCTCCCTCTGCCTCTCCTCCGACTTGCATGCACATTCTTTCTCTCTCCAATAAATGGATAAATATTTAAAAAAAAAAAAATAAGAAGAAGGTAAAAGTGAGGATAAGAGTGTACACAATACTGCCATGTGTTTTTTTTTTAACAAAAGATTTTAAGTGCATGCAGGAAATATCTCTAGAAGGCTACTCCCCAGTCCCTACCTCCCAAAAAGATAACACTGTGGCCTCCAGGGAGGTGTAGGGTGTCAGGGGAACAGGAATGTGAGAGGAACTTGCTTTAATATCATAGCCTGTTTTTTTTTTCCCCAATTTAAGTCAGTTTTGTTGAGATATATTGGATGAGTTTTGACAGATGAATGTTATATTCTCTTGTACTCTTTGATTTGGTGCACTTTTACAAAAAACAATTTCGAGGAAAAATATCTGAGCTAGATTCTTCAGAACTTCTATGGAATAAAAGATTTACATAAGATACTTTCTTTGGCCTGTGAACTAGTAGTAGAAGGTGGCCACGGTGGGAAGATCAGTTATTCTGATCTTATAGGTAAATGTCCCACATGGTAGTGAATCACCTGGGAAGTCGTGGAGGTCCCAACAGTGAGGAAGTGGAGGGTGGGTTTAGGGAGGTGACAAGGAGAAGCCAGAGGGCTGCTCTCACTTCTATGAGCTGAAAGTACCTCCTCCTATGTTATGGTCTGAATGGTTGTGTCCCCAAAACATATATGTTGAAGCCAAAACCCCTGATGTGACAGTATTGGGAGGTGGGGCCTGGGGAGGTGACTAGTTTTAGATGAAGTTATGAGAATACAACCCATGATGGGATTAGTGCCCTTATAAGAAGAGGGAGAGACAGCAGAGCTTCTTCTCTATCCTATTGTGAGGACACAGCAAGAAGATGACTCTACAAACCAGGAGAGGGCTCTTACCAGAACCCAACCATGCTGGCACCCCAATCTCAGACTTCCCAGCCTCCAGAACTGTGAAAAATACATTTCTGTTAAGACACCCAGTCTATGGTATCTCATTATGGCAGCCCAAATTGACTAATACAACCCAGTATAGAGGATGAGACCAGAAAGCTCTTTATTTTATAATCACTCTATCAATATTTAAGGAGGTCTTTTTGAAATGCTTGCTTATGGCCCAATGACTCCAGACCCTTCTGAAGATATTTGTGAATTAGTGTGCTAAAACCAATTTAATGTTCTTATTGTACCTTCTGTCAGCTTGAGAGGTGGAATTCCATTTCATCTCAAGTGGTTTGAAATTTACAACGCCAATTTGGTTAGGTTACATTGGCCCCAGCACCATCAGGAAGGCCATCTGAGGTCCAAGCAACAAAGGAGGGAGAACCGTGGCAGAGTCAAGCAATGGGCAGGAAGGCCACAGAGCAGGAACATGGTACATTAACACCATCAGAGGCGAGGCTAGAGGCCAAACATGTACGAGGAAGAGGCTGGAGACATTGAAATGGTCCTGCCCAAGCTACCTAAAGTGTGATCAGCTTGTGACCAAACACTGTCAAGTCATTCTCTAGTTGTTTCATGTGTATGCAGCCTGTTTCCTGACCTACAGTGCAAGGTTCCCAAATGAAGAGAATCTTTTTTCCTCTATCTCCTCCTCCTTTTCCCCCTTTTTATCCCTAAGCACTCAGCAAATGTGAAGAAAGGAAAAGGAAGGAGGGAGGGAGGGAGGGAAGGAGGAGAGGAGGGAGGGAAGGAGGAGAGGAGGGAAGGAAGGAGGGGCAGAGTGAGCAGGAACTATTGTCTAAGGGTCAGTGGAATTGTTAAGATAAGTATAGATAAGGTAAGGTAAGTACAAAACTGAAATTAAGCAGAGCTAAAATTTCTGAATTCCGGCCTTTTGGACAATATATCTAGAGTTATCATAGACTAGATTGATAGGTACAAGCATGAGGCTGACTTCAGGAATCACTGAACATAGAGAAGCCAGCCCTTTGCACCTGTTGAGTCTCCCCACATCCACACGGTAAAGATAAGTCAACTTTCTTCGATGGATCCAGCTTCACCGCTGCCTAGTTGTACAACTTGAGCACTTAACTCCTATGTTTCATTTTCCTCATCTATAAAGTGGGGTTAATAATAGTCCCTCTGTCTCATAGTTACTATGAAAACTAAATTTAAAATATATTATATACCTATAGATATGTATTAATATATGTATGCTGAGCATAATATCAGACACACAGAGACTATATGATAAATATTAACTATTATGATTACTAATATCACTAAATTATTTAAAGTTTCCCCACCTTAAATAGCTTAATAATATTAACAATGGGATCACCATTTTGCCTGTGGCTCAAGCATTCTCTGGGCTCTAGGTAATGATGGCATTTACAACAGTGGGTTTCAGATAATAGGCTAATTGATCTTGTTTAATAAAGATGGAATTTATTCTACATTCTGATGTCTGTACCCATCCATGAAAAGACCTAAATACACTACACGTATAGGGATATTAGTCATTAAAATGTGCTAACAGGAAAAAATCCCATTTCCTGTCATAATTATCATTAGGGAAAGAATTCTTGAGAGCAGCCTAGTAAAGGCAAAATCTGCCATCCTACCCTGAGCACGAGGCAGCCTCATCTTTTGGAGATACTGAGTGCCCCCACCAAAGGCAGAGTAATTCCTGATCAATATATTATGTTCTTCCAATGGACTCATCTATCTAATGTGAATTCAATTTAGAGGACACTGCCAGACAGAATTAAATATCTTAGTTTGAAAAATTACAAAGAAAGTGTGTTTATAACAGTTCTATTTGATTGAATCAATTTTCTAAGCGTTTATCTTTTAAGGGTCTTAGAGGTCTTGCCTATAGGGTGTGTCTCCCAGATAGACTTTGCAGGACACCATCTGCTGCAAGAAAGGACCCTACAATGTTTTATTCTGGGCCTTCAATAGCTGTCCAAGGGGACTGCTGCAGGAGAAAAGTGCGTAAAATATCACTTACCACAGACATTTCCACAAGCAATTATTCTACCCCTTACCTAGATTAATTATTAATCTGTGTATTTTAGGGAGATCAGAGTTACAGCAAAAGGGTTATGATGGGACATGACTAATGAGATGATCTCAAATACTAAATGGGGATAACCCACATAATGGCACTGGTTCTGATTAAGATTCTTATGCAAGAAATAATAATACCCCTTTATGAAGCACTTGCCATTAGCCACACTTTGCACAAGCCATTTTATATATATCTTATCATTGGTTTCTCATGTTGATGCTGATGGGTTTATCTTACAGATGATGAAATTAAGATTCAGAGAGACTCAGTGAGGTTAAAAGAAATTGCCCAAGTCCCACAACTGATTAACAACAAAGCTGGCACTGAAACCCAAGTTCAGCTGACCCCAGAGTATATGCTTTTTTGCATCCTACTGATCTGTCAGGTTTAGCAGCTAAAAGTATAAAATATGCTGTCTTTTCTCCCAACTATTTTCAGAGATATTCCCCTAGCACAGATCCAATCAATTAACCAATATTTCTGTTAAAAGTATTATAACCACTGTAGGACTATTCTCTATTTTTAAAAGGTATAATTGGAGAAGGTATAGTGTCTTTATGGGATTTTTCCCCCCTGGATAAAATTTCAATCCTCCTTTTCAGATTTAGTATTCTTTTTGAGGAGAGTTAATCCCCTTACTTGGTATTAAGTCAAAAATCACAAGAAAGAAATAGAATATAGATCTGAAAAGTATTCAAAGTGCAATTCAGAATGAGATTTTTATAATGACAAAAATAAAGACAATGAGAGAATAAAATGAGAAAGTATATTCACAGGAGTTGTAGAAAGAGACTAGAGCCTACTATATCCAAATGGTAATAGCTGAGAATATTCTAGAATTAATAAGAAAAATAAATCCTCTGATTGAAAAAGCACAGGGGGCGCCTGGGTGGCTCAGTCATTAAGCGTCTGCCTTCAGCTCAGGTCATGATCCCAGGGTCCTGGGATCGAGCCCTGCATCGGGCTCCCTGCTCTGTGGGAGGCCTGCTTCCCCCTCGCCCACTCCCCCTGCTTGTGTTCCCTCTCTTACTGTCTCTCTCTCTCTGTCAAATGAATGAATAAAAAAAAAAAAAAGAAAAAGCACAACAAATATTGACTAGGCTAAATAAAATAAGCCTCACTTAGATATTTTTGGTGAAACTGTGGAACTTCAGAAATAAATCCTAGAAAAATGTAAAAACAGCCAGTAAAAAAAGCACATTGTCTGCAAAGGAACAACAATTAGACTGAAAGTTGACATCTCAGCAACAAAAATTGAGGCCAAAATAAAATAGGAAAATATCTTAAGAACTGCTGACCTAGAATTCTATACCCATTTAAATTACAATTCAAGAATGAGGATGAAATAAAGACATTTTCAAACAAAGACTAAGAGAATTTTCCACTCACAGATTCTAAATGAAAGAACTATATAAAGAGGGGCACCTGGGTGGCTCATTTGTTTAAGCATTTGCCTTCAGCTCAGGTCATGATCCCAGGGTTCTGGGATGGAGCCCCACATCAGACTCTCTGCTCAGTGGGGAGCCTGCTTCTCCCTCTCACTCTCCCTGTGTGTTCTCTCTCTCTCAAATAAATAAAATCTTAAAAAAAAAAAAAAAAAAGAACTACATAAAGATGTACTTCGGGGAATAGGAAAAATGAACCCATGAGAAAGGATTCAATAAGAAATAAATTAGCAGTGCACAATCTAAAAAAAAAAAAAAATTAAGGAAACAATTCCATTTATACTAGCATCAAAAAGAATAAAATACTTAGTAATAAATTTTTTAAAAGTATAAGAAAGTACAATAGTACAAAACTTGTGCTCTGAAAACTACAAGATATTTTTAAAGGAAATGAAAGAATTCCTAAATAAACAGAAAGACATCCCATGTTCATGGATTGAAGGATACTATTGTCAAGATGACAATACTCCTGCATGCATCTACAGATTCAATACAATGCTAACAAAATCCCATCTGACTTTTTGTGCAGAAATCAAGATGATATTAAAATTCATATTTAAGTACCAGGGACTCAGAATAGCGCTCTGAACAAGAAGAACAGAGTTGGAAAACTCACACTTCTGGACTTCAAAATTTATTACAAAGTTACAGTAATGAAAACAATGTGATAGTGGATTAAGAATAGACATACAGATCAACGGAATAGAGTCCAGAAATAAACCCTAGAGTTATGGTCAACTGATTTTCAACAAAGGTACAAAATATTCAGTGGAGAAAGAAAAATCATTTTCAGGGCGCCTGGGTGGCTCAGTTCGTTAAGCGGCTGCCTTCCGTTCGGGTCATGATCGCAGGGTCCTGGGATCAGACCCCGCAACGCATCGGGCTCCCTGCTCAGCAGGGAGCCTGATTCTCCCTCTCCCTCTGCCTGCTACTCCCCCTGCTTGTGCTCTCTCTCTATCTCTCTGTCAAATAAATAAATGAAAATCTTAAAAAGAAAAAAAGAATAATCTTTTTCAACACGTGATACTGGATAACTGGATAACTATGTGTAAAAGAATGAAGTTGTACTTCTTCCTCACTCTATACACAAAAATTAACTCAAAATTAATCATAGATGCAAATGTAAGAGTGAAAGTGTAAAATTCCTAGAAGAAACATAGGGATATATTTTCGTGACCTTGGATTAGGCAAAACCTTCTTAGAGATGATATTAAAAGCACACGCAACAAAAGAAAAACATATAAATTGGGTTTCATCAAAATTAAAAACTATTGTGCTTCAAAGAACACCATTAAGATAATGAAAAAGACCCCACAGAATGGGAAAAAATATTTGTAAATCATGTATCAGGTTAAGTGATTTCCATCTACAGCATACAAAGGACTCTCACAACTCAATAAGAGAAAGACAAATAACCCAACTTAAAAATGTGCAAAAGATCTGAATTCCAAAGAAAATGGCCAATAAATACATGAAAAGGTGTTTACCATCATTAGTCAGAAGAGAAATATAAACCAAAACACCAATACTACTTCACACAAACTAGGAAGGCTATAATAAAAAAGACACACAATAAAAAGTGTTGGTAAGGATATGGAGAAATCAGAATTCTCATATACTGCTGGTGAGAATGTAAAATAATACAGTCTTTTTGGAAAACATTCTGGCAGTTTGTCAAGAGACTAAACTGAAGGTTACCATTTGGCCCAGTAATTCCACTTTTAGATATATCCCCAAGGGAAATTAAAGTATGTGTCCAGACAAAAACATATACACATGTTCATAGCTGCATTATTCATAGTAGCTGAAAAGTGGAAACAACCCAAATGACCATCAATTGATAAATGGGCAAATAAAAAGTGGTATAGCCATAAAATATTATTCAACCATAAAAGGGATGAAGAACTGATACATGCTATAACATGGATGAACCTTAAAAACATTATGTTAAACAAAAGAAGCCAGACACAAAAGAGCAAATATTCTATAGTTTCATTTCTATGAATGTTTAGAATAGGCAAATCTATGTATATAGAAAGCAGATTAATGGTTGCCTAGGGCTGGGTGGTTGAAGGCAAATGGAAAGAGACTGCTGATGGATATGAGGTCTCTTTTTGGGGTCATAAAAATATTCTAAAGTTGATTCTGCTGGTAGTCATAACTGTGAATACAGTAAAAACCACTGAGTTGTAAACTTTAAATGGGTGAATTGTATAGAATGTGAATTACAGTTGACCCTTGAGCTATATGGATTTGAACTAGGTAGGTCCACTTATACATGGATTTTTTTTTTAATAAATACAGGGCAGTATTGTAAGTATATTTTCTCTCCGTTAGGATTTTCTTATTAACATTTTCTTTTCTCTCCTTACTTTCTTATAAGAATACTGTATATAACACATATAACATACAAAATAGGTGTTAATTGACTGTTTTTGTTTTGGTAAGGCTTCCAGTCAACAGTAGGCTATTAGTAGTTAAGTTGCAAACGGGCAAAAATTATACATGGATTTTTTACTGTGTGGGGGGTCGGTGTTCCTAACCCCTGTGTTGTTCAAGAGTTGACTATATATTTCAGTAAAGATGTTTTTTAAAAAGCAATAGAGGGTAAAGAATTTGATAAGTATATAGTCAAATCTAAACAAGCATTGAATGTATCAAATGGTAACAAAAGCACTCACAGAAGTTATAAAAAATGATGGGACTAAAATGCTGCAACAGTAATAAATGAAAACAGTGGAAGAAAAAATGACTACATCAAAAACTAGTGATGTATTGTATGGTGACTAACATAATGTAATAAAATTAAATTAAAAAATAAAAATTAAAAAAAATGATTAGAGATAAAGCATCCCAAGGTCCTTATTTTGTTTGAAAGAAGAGCAAGGGCTACTGATCAACCTACAAGATCGGAGACTAGTAGGCTTGCTAAATTTAAAAGTAAATAGGAAAAAATAGCAATAGAATCACTTGAAGGAAAAATATTGATCAGTTCTATAGCAGAAAAGGAGAAAAAAGAACCACAGGGTGAGCAGAAATCACACAATAAAAGAATAAGTCCATCACAATATGTAATCACAAAAATGTAAATGGATGAAATATACCAGGTAAAAGACTGAGACTCAGATTTAAATAAATCCAGGTGCACATAGTGTTGTTGTTTTTTTTAAATTACACTTTCTGTCTGTTCCTGGTAATTAGGATGAAATTACATTTGAATATTTTGCCTTGTCTTGTTCCTCACTTTAAATGGGATGCTCTTAGCATTTCACCATTAAGAATCATACTTGTTGATGGGATGCCTGGGTGGCTCAGTTGGTTAAGAGTCTGCCTTCGGCTCAGGTCATGATCCTGGGGTCCTGGGATTGAGTCTTGTGTTGGGCTCCTTGCTCAGTGGAGAGCCTGCTTCTCCCTCTGCCTGCCACTCCCCGTGCTTGTGCTCGCTCTGTCTCTCTCTCTCTCTCTCTCTGACAAATGAATAAATAAAATTTTTTTAAAAAAGAAGAAGAATACTTGTTGAGGGATGGGCTGAATGGGTGATGAGTATTAAGGAGGCACTTGTGTTGAGCACTGGGTGTTGTATGATGTGATGAATCCCTAAATTCCACACCTGAAACCAATTTTACCATATATGCTACTAACTAGAATTTAAATGAAAACTTGGAATTTAAAAAAAAGAATAATATTTTTTATGGCTTTGGTAGATACTCTTTTTCAGGTTAAGGCGTTTTCCTTCTATTCTTAGTTCATTAAGAGAAATTATATTCAGAATGTCGAGAGAATTCTCTACACAGGTAAACGATCATTCAAGAGTAAGGCTGAAGTCAAAAGATTTCAACGCTATAAAAGAGCTATACGGTGCCTAGATGTAAATCTAACAAAAGACGTGATAACTTTTATGAAGAAAACTCTAAAATCTTATGGAGAGACATAAAGGATAACCTGAGTAAACGGAGTGGTATGTTCATATATGGGAAGACAAGAGTTTCACAGTAAGTGTTCTCTTAGATATACACTATAAATTTAATAAATTCTATTAAAAATCCCTGGGGAGTTTTTTTTTTTTTTTCCCTTCACTGACCTGGATAAGCAGATCATAAAGTTCATGCAGCTCTAACAATAAAGGCCCAAGAATAGACAAAACAATACTGAAACAGAGAAAGGACTCACCCTAACAAATCTCAAGACTCATTGTAAATTAATAGTAATGAAAATACTCTAGTATCAGTATCCGAGTAAACAGATCAATGGGACAGATTTTCTGTAAAACCTAGAGACATTGCCATATACATAGGAACTTGGACTATGACAGAGGGGACATTAGAGATCAGTAGGGAAAGGATGACTATTTCATAAATGGCACTGGGACTACTTGCTAACAATATTTTCAAGGGGAAAAATTATATTCATACCTCACAGCATGTGCAAAAAATAAATTTCAGGTATGTTAAGGGAAAGTTGTAAACATTTAGACAAAATATAGGAAAATATATATGACATCCTAGAAGGGCAAAGCAGCAAAAATCATGGAAAAGTGATAAATTGAACTACATAATTTTAAAAAACTTGTCCATGGCAGATGACAACAATAACAAAGTAAAAAGACAAGCACTTAGAGAAAATATCTGCAACCTACATTTCTAAGGGAAGATAAGTATCCAAAATGTATAGTAAGTTCCTAAAAATAAGAAGAGAAATAACAAAACACCCAAAAGGCAAAGGGTATGAAGAAGCAATTAGCAGAGGAGGACATTTAATGGTCAAGAGACACATGAAAATATGCTCGACTTCACTAGCAGTCGAGGAGAGGCAAATTAAAACAAATAGATATTATGTCACAACTATTAGAGTGGGAAAAAAAATGTTTAATGCTGACATTACCAACAATACCAGTTGGCGAGAACAGAGAAAAACTTTCATCTGCTGCTAGTGGGAGTGTAAAATTATATAACCACTGCAGAGAGCAATCTGGCAATATCTGGTAAAGTTAATGTATAACCTATGAACAACTCCACTTTTATGTATCTAGAAGTTCCTGAGAGATACATGGGCCCAAGGAGATACAAACCGGAGAACATTCTTTTCAGCACTCCATGCAATAGCTGAAAGGTGGAGACAAGCTACCCGACCCTCAGGGGTAAACTGGGGGGATAAAATGTGCATTATTTATACAATGCCACATGCACAGTAGCTAACATGAGCGAGCTACCTCCCTGCCATCTGCGTGGATAAATCCAAAATATATAATGACAAGCTAAAAAGATGCTAAGTAAATATTATATGCGATATCATTTATATAAACTTTAAAATAAGTGAAACAATAGTACATATTATTTACAAATACATTAAAGATACCAAAATATTACCGGTTATTATTCACACCTTTGAGGGTGGAGAGAGAGGAGCCTCCTAACCAGGTGTCCTGGAGGTCTTTGAACTCACACATAAAACATAAAAGGATTTTTTGAGAACTGAGCCACTAATGAGCACTATTTGTGTACTTACGTACAAAGAACCCTAAAGACGTTCCGTGGATTCTAGTATCAATGGCTAGTTCCTCTTCACTAAAGAACCAAGGAGAGGGCGCCTGGGTGGCTCAGTTGGTTAAGCGACTGCCTTCGGCTCAGGTCATGATCCTGGAGTCCCGGGATCGAGTCCCGCATCGGGCTCCCTGCTCGGCGGGGAGCCTGCTTCTCCCTCTGACCCTCCCCCCTCTCATGTGCTCTCTCTCTCTCATTCTCTCTGTCTCAAATAAATAAATAAAATCTTTAAAAAAAAAAAAAAAAAGAACCAAGGAGAATAACCCTCCAGCAGCGGGGCTAACAGAACGGCTCTGGCCTAGCTCCTGTCTTCTCCTACAGCTTCTGGATTGTTCCCTGGCACCCAGCCTGGTTTGCACTGGGAAATCCCCTTGTTGTGTTTTCTTAGGCATCCACCAGAGGTACAGCCCAACACCCCGAGTTTTACCTGCTGACTTCTGTAGAAGATTCTATAGCTTTGCTCTGCCTCTGACCCATGGGCCTATCCCTGTGCCTTTCAGGGTGTGCTGCTTCCCTGGGTGGGCTTAGCTTTCCTCTAGGAGCTGCAATCCCAGGCAGGGGGCCTTTAAACTCCCTTCGGCCTGGAGTTACAGAACAGCGATCCTTCCTCGGTTCCTCCATTCAAGATGTGCACACACACACACTTTCATATTCACACAAACACCCTGATACACACATGCACACACGCGCACAAACTCGCACACACAAAGAAACACACAGACGCACCCACACTACCCCCTTCTCTGCAAGAGAAACCCGGCTTGCTGAGTCACTCAAAATCCACTATTGTGTGGATATCGTGCGGCAGATCTGATTTTATAATGGAACACAATGGGAAAATAGAATTCACTATTCACGAACACATAGATCTCAAATATCAAAGGACAATTGGATGATACCGCTGGGACCACTAATACACGATAGACCCCTCCTCTCACACAAGCTCAAATCCTGTGAGTTTTCTTTTCTTTTTCACTTTGGGAGCAGAGTTGATTCAATTCCACCCTTCAGTTCTTAGCGCATTACCATTACCACTCTGGGAGGCCCCCTCTCTAGCTCTATTTTACTTGATTTTATTTTTCCCCTTTGTGCCTGATTCCACTCTTCGGCCCTCACAGACATCCTCTGTAATGTCTTTGATATTTGCCCGATTGTTATTTATCCTATTGCTCGTCTACCAGGATGGCACAGCAAGATGATGTTTATCTCTGATTCATTACCCTGATTCATTTTTATTAAGCAGCCATAAAACTTTAGGTGTTGTGCGGGAGGGGCCTCTGCTGGGGCATCTAGCAGCCAGATGATGTGAACATCTGTTTAATCTGATGGTGGGTCCAGAGGTGTCTGTTACATTATTTTCTTTATACACAGAACACAGCTCACAAGTTGATGCCCTTGCTGGAAAAGAGTGCTCTTTCAATCAGGAAAATGTGCATTTGTCCCAAAGGAGTGTTTAGGTCTGCAGGCAGAGGGTGCGGTGACTGTGCCACAAAGACCCCCTTCTGTGGGGAGAGAGCGGCCTGCTGAACCCCGCATGCGGGCTCCCCTGGAACCTGGCCCGTAGGTGGCAGTCTCCCATCATCGTTCCTGGACCACAAGCCTCAGAAGGGCAGACCGCAGTCTAGGTGTCCTTTGCTCTTTTCTTCTGGCTTCCTAATATTTAATGTGCCCCCCACCAACTTCCCCTCATCCCCCCCAGCAGGTAGAGCCCAGAGTAAGGGAGAGCAGCAGTGACAAAAGAAACTTCATCTGGAACCAGCCAAAGTCAGAAGGGCCCGGTTGTGACCCCCTCTTTGCGACTGTTTTGGAATTGCAGGCCAGCCCTCTTGCAGAATTGCCCTGTAAATGGCAAGAAGGGGTGTCTTTCACACTAAACAGAAAATAAATCCTTCTCAAATTGTCATAATTTGTAAAAAGCAATCATGCTAATGCAAGTCTTTATCCTCCCTGTTTTGTCTTGCCCCTCACCTCTCTGCCAACACACACCCACAGAGTTGGGATTCATCTTTGGGAATGAGCTGTGATCAGGCATTCTTCCCCAAATATGCCCGAGCCCTCACCTTGCCCCTCACAGAGCCTATCTGACAAGATAGAGAATAGTCATAGGTAGAGATGAGGAGTGTGTGCATGTGTGTGTGTGCGTGTGTGTGTGTGTTGTGTGTATGTGTAAAAATCCTCCTACCCCTCTTGTGCAGAGAATTCTAGACAGGAAGTCCGAGGGAAACCAAGAGATCAAGAAAAGGGTACCACCTTCTCACCTTCCTTCTACCCACTCATTCCACACCAGAGAACAGAAGGCAGGAGGAACACTAACCTAGCCCCAGGCCCTTTTAGGAGAGCCTGCCCAATGGGCTTCTAATCAGCCTGCCCCTCTTGTCTGCCACCCATTGTTTAAGGAGCCAAAGGGGGTTTCAATCATTAACAAGTGTCAAATCGCCTGAGGATTGTGCTTGTCTAAGAGGCCACATGGAGTGGGTCATTAGCATTTGTAAAACCCGCCTCAGTAGCAACATAGAATCTAGTGCTGGGGTGGGTTTTGTGTATTCCACTTGAATTAGCAAGCAGAATATGTTTGTAAACTTATGAACACCTGGGTTCTGAAAAAGACACTGCTAAGGAAAGGACTTCCTTGGAAGGGGGCTTTCTCTGTTTCTAGGTGCTTCTTCTCCCCAGACTAGAAACCTAGACGCCTTGTCTTCTCCTTCCTCAGAGGTGGTTAGGACTCAGAGACTGTTAGTTAGGTTTGGAGGAATGAAGATACAGGAAGTCCCAAGTGTTACAGAAAGCATTCCTGAGTCAGAGGTAGTCAGCGGCCAGCCTATTCTAAAGGGGGGCAAATGCGTGTTTCTCCAGAGGACTAGAGCCTGGGGTAGGTGGGCTGTCAATGGTGGTGAAGGTGGTGAGGTGAAGGTAGAGGGGGTAGAGAGAGAGAGGTAGTGGAGGTGGAGGTGGCCGAGGTGGAGGGGTCAAGATGGAAAGAGTGCAGGGGGTGGAAGAAGGACTAGGAGAGGCCTGGCAGAAACCTGGGTCAAGCTGGAAACTGACGGAGCCGCGGCCATGACAGGGAAGCCTCTGCCAGCCCCGGGAGTCTTCCGATACGGTCTTGGCTGCTTGGCCAGTCTGTGCCATGCACTGGACTCACCAGGACCCAAAACCAGTTTCTTCTTGCTCGGGGAGACAGTCCCTGCAGTCTAGCTGGGGGTGTTAGGATGTGCCTGGTGGCTAGAAGCCTGTGAGGGGGCTGCCCTCTGGCACATACCCACAAGGGAGCAGAGGTCACTGCATTTTCAACCCTGGTTGAAAATTTCTGAGATGGGAGGATCTGGTTATTTAGGAGATAGACTCTATCAGGAAGGTCCATTGTCTCAGTGGCTATGTTCCTTTATGACACAGGAAATCATTTGTTGAAACCAACATGGCAAAGATACTGTGGATGAAAAGGTTGTAAAACAACAACAATAATGGGATTTCAGGTTAATTTCTTCCATCTGGATCAGACCTGAGTTCATTATACTTCCATGATGATTTACCATTCTGCATCTTCCTTTGACCTTGGGGGTACATATCAACATGGGGAATGAATGCAGAAGATCTGAGAATATAGGATCTTTCCTCTCTTTAGACTCTTTCCCTTGAAAAGCTCTGTGAATTCAGATTTTCTCTCTCATGTGGAAAAAGAACTGCTGAAAAGCACCTCCAACCCTCAAAATCTATACAATGAAGCCTTAGCAGGGCATTTAAATTCTGCTGGAACAGGAGCCCAGCAGCCTTCCTACTCATCTCCTACCACTCACCTTTTATCAGACTCATCCCAGTTGTCTTTGAAACACCAGGAGCATTTCCACACCTCTGTGTGTCTGCTGGGCCCTCTCACCCTACTGCACTTGCCCAGAGATCCTCCTTATTCCTCACGGCCTGTTTCAAATTTCACTTCCTTCCTGAAGCCTGATCCCTCTGGAGAAAGCGGCCCAGCCCCATTCTGTGCTCTCGTGGGCCCTGGGAATCTCCAGGGCATCGTCTTTGCTCACAGCCCGGTGGGTGGGCAGGCTGCACGTGTGGCCTGCCTTTCTCCTTCACAATCGTAAGCTCCTGGAGCGGGTCATCCATGTCTCCGTGTTATCTCTTCTAATACCCAGCCCAGTGTTGCCCAGTTCGAAGGGCTCAACAATTGTTGGTGGAATTTGCAGTCAAACCATGTTAGCTTACAAAAATAAACACAAATGTCAGGCCTAATCCTTCCCTATTCAATGTAAGAGGCACCACTAATTCACTTTTAACGGAAGAAAATGAGTAATTTAAAACTAGAAATGAATCACCTAATGAAGAGAGAGACAAAGAACGTTCAGCCCCTCTGAAATTCAAAGGCTTGACTGTGAAAATAAGGAAATGCCAAATTTGACAAATCAAATTAACAAATTTAGAAGAAATTACAGTGCTCGCTGTTGCCAGAGTCACAGTGAGACGTACATTCTCAGGGCTGCTCGTGGTGCAGCGAGGACGGCCTTTCTCAAAGTAATTTGACAAAATGTCTCAGGAGCCTGAGAAATCTTCATTCACTTTGATCCAGTAACTCCAACAAGAATGTTTTGTAAGGTGACAAGCTGTGATGCAAATGAAGAGTTATGTTTATTATGTTCATTGCAACCAGCAAAATTTATAATACTGAAAAGTTGAAGATAACCTAAACATCCAACACTACGGAAATGGCTCAACAAATAATAGTGGATCTGTGTAATAGTCTGCGCCGGTGCATTAAGATAATTTTTTTTTAAGATATTATTTATT
Organism: Mirounga angustirostris; assembly: GCF_029215605.1. NCBI lineage: Eukaryota > Metazoa > Chordata > Mammalia > Carnivora > Phocidae > Mirounga > Mirounga angustirostris. The sequence goes on along the minus strand of NW_026991716.1, from coordinate 93,986,056 downwards.
TATTTATTTGACAGAGAGACACACAGCGAGAGAGCGAACACAAGCAGGGGGAGTGGGAGAGGGAGAAGCAGGGTCCCCGCGGAGCAGGGAGCCCAATGTGGGGCTCGATCCCAGGACCCTGAGACCATGACCTGAGCCAAAGGCAGATGCTTAACTGACTGAGCCACCCAGTGGCCCCCATTAAGATGATTTTTAAAAAACATTGTCACGGGAAAATGCATGTGATATAGTGTTAACTGGAAAATAAGACATAAAACTGAATATGTATTAAGATCTCAAATGTGATGTTACATATACATGTACATACATATTTACGTACCTATATATGTGTATATAACCTGTTTTATCTAATACGATCGCCACCAGCCACATGTTGCCATTGAGCGCTTGAAATTTGGCTAGTCCAAGGTAAGAGATGCTGTAAGTGTAAACTACATATTGTATTTCAAAGACTTAGTATGAAAAAATGATGTAAACTGCCTCATTAATAATTTTTTATTGATTATGTAATGAATGACAATATTTTAGACATATTGGGCTAAATCAATTCTATTATTAATCTCACCGGTTTCTTTATACTTTTTTTTTTAACATGGCTACTAGAACATTTAATATTAAACACAGAGTGCACATTCTATTTCTTTTGGGCAGTGCCGTATTAGATGATTGCATTTTTTAAAATGAAGAAAATTTCTAGTTGAGGTTATACCTGGGTTTTAGAATTACAGGTGATTTTAGTTTTGTTCTTTAAATTCTCCTGTCTTCTCCCTGTTTTCTGAATATGCATATATTTCTAGTGTCTCACTTCTTTTGGGGAGCTTTCTCCAGCCTCCCAGAGTGGCGTTAGATGCATGCATGACTTATAACACTTCTGTACAGCACTTACTAGAGTTTGAAATTACATGCTGTCTGATCATCTGATTCATGTCAGCCTGCTCAGTAGACCATAAGGTCCACGAGTCTGGGACCCACGTCTGTTTTGCTCACCTTTCTGTCCCTGGCACTTAGCAAAATGCATAGTACATAGTAAGTACATAATAAAATACTGGTTGGATGGATGAGTGAATGAATGAACAAATGAAAGTGTGAATGATTAAAGAAAAAAGCATTCAACACCAGAAACGCCCAAGTCACCACAATGATAAAATCAAAGTAATTCATCACATAAGAGAAATATTGGCAGACTTGGAAAAGGAGTGGTCCGAACAGGTTTGGGAGCTGCTGTGGCCAGCCGATCCGTGGCAGGGAGCACAGTGATCAAGAGCCCCACCAAGAGCTCTGAGGCTGCTTTTCCAGGGGCTCCCAACCAATGACCAAGTGCAGCGGGGAAACTAAGGCACACCCATTCCTGCATGAGGTGGGACTCTCCTGACTGGCGTTTTAGCTCAAGGACTCCCACCGGCCTTGCCTGAACTTCCTTCCTTCCTTCCCTCTCTTCTTCTCAGGGGTCAGACCTTCATCACCATTCGAGGGCTTTCCCTGCCGCCTTGGAGTCCCTCCCCATTTCCCCCAGTAAATCACTTGATTGTCTTATCTCATTTGGGGTTTGCTATTCAGAGGACCCAAATAATGCATTTGCTTCCAAAATTTAAAAACGTATGTTATTTACTTATTTGAATGGGCAATCCATACACACTCTACAAAATTCAAACAGCACAACATTTACAAGGAGGTTGTATTATAAAAGGAAAGTTGCTCCCATACCCCTTTCCTACAGCCACCTAATTATCTTCGAAATTCCCATTTCACTCCCAGAAGTCAATCTCTGTTCTACTCTTCCATACTATAGATACACTATTGTTACATTGCCTTAGTCACTTGAGAGTGTATCTTTTTTTTTTTTTTAAGATTTTATTTATTTGACAGAGAGACACAGCAAGAGAGGGAACACAAGCAGGGGGAGTGGGAGAGGGAGAAGCAGGCTTCCTGCCGAGCGGGGAGCCCGATGTGGGGCTCGATCCCATGACCCTGGGATCATGACCTGAGCCGAAGGCAGACACTTAACAACTGAGCCACCCAGGTGCCCCTTGAGAGTGTATCTTGACGAGTGCTCCATGACTATATATATTACACCTCATTCTTTTTATGGCTTTATCGTATTCCATTGTATTTCCCTGTTTCCACACTGATGAACATTTAAGTATTTCCAATCTTTTGCCATGATTATTATACCGTTGTAGTTTGTCTTTTCATTTATGTACAAGTATATTTGTACATAAATTCCTATAGAAAAAGTCCGGAAGTCGATTTACTGGATCTAAGGATAAGGATATGCTAAATTTTACTGCTGAATTGCTCTCCACAGAGGTTAGACCAAGCTACACCTTTAAGAGCATGGCCTCACACACTTGCCAACACGGTAGTTATCAGTCTTTTCCTCTGTGCCTGTCTGACAGGTTAAAAATGTAGTTCGGCTTTCCTCTTATTGTAAGCAAAGTCAAGAATCTCTTCATACCTTTAAGAACCATTTTATTCCTTTTCTGTGAACTGTGTTTTCCCATCCCTTGTTCATTACTCTATTGAGTGTTTTGCTCTCCTAAAACTGATTTGTCAGTGCTCTTTACACTTCAGGAAATTTATACTTTGGTTGAGATTTCAATGTGCTAGATTTTTCCCAGTTCGAATTTGACTGGTCTTTACTTTTTGATGGTGTTTTATTTTGTTTGGCTGAGAATTTTTTTAATTTTAAAATTAGTTAAATTTATCATTCTTTTCCTTTAAGACTTCTACATTTTGAGTCATACTTAGAAAGGCTGTCTTCAGATTTTTAAAAATAATTCCAAAAAATATTTCTGCAATTTATTTTTAAAGTATTTTTTTAAAAATCAGAAAAATTCATCTATGTTTTCTTCTTCTTCCCTTCCTTTCTCCCCCCTTCCCTCCCTTCTTTCCTTTTAAACAGTTTGCTCTTTCATCACAATTAACATTGGTATAAGGTGTGAGTTAGGGATTTGTGCAAGAGACTAACTAGTTATTAACCAAATCCATTTCCCTTTCTTGGCTAAAAAGCTAGACAACATTTTTCCTCTTCCCTTGAAGTTAGGCGTGGACATGTGGCTGAGTCCTGGCTAATGGGATGTGAGGGTAGGTAAAGTGACCCCCTCATCCTCTCTCTTTCCCTATCTGCCACGTCGATTCACCATGGAGAAGACTCTGGGGGTCTAGAGCAGTGCTGTCCAATAGAAATAAATGTGAGCCGTAAAAGCGAGACATATTTGTCATTTTACATGTTCTTAGTACCATATTAAGTAAACCAAAACAGGTAAACTTAATTGTAATAATATATTTTATTTAACCCAATATATATCTAAAGTACTATCAGTTGAACAAGTAATCACTATAAGATGGATTAATGAAATGTTTTACATTTTTTTTATACTATGTCTTTGAAATCTGATGTGTATTTTATACTTACTGCACATCTCACTTTACATTGGCCACATTTCAAGTGCTCAACAGTCTAATGAGTCTTGTGGTCAACATATCGGACAACACAGCTCTAGAGAATATCCACATGAATAGAGCTTGGGTCCCTGAATGGCCACACGGAAAACCGTACAACAGTAACAGCCAATTGTATTTTATATACACAAGAACAAACCTTAATTGTGTTAAATCACTGAGAACTTCGGGTTTGTTATAGCAGTTAGAATGACTTTATATACCTAATTTAGGATCCTAATCTACTTTTTCTGGCTGGCTACCAATTTGTTCCAATACCACTTATAGAATAATTGATTATTTTCATCAATTACTTGAAAATCATCTTTCTCATATTCTATGTTTTCATGTTTTAGGGATTATTCCTGGACCTTCAACCTAGATCTATTCATCAGTCAATCAGTATTGATTTATTTATTCACTAGTATCACACTGTCTTAACTATTACAGATTTCTTGTTCCCTGGGATGCTAAGGGGATATTCTAAGGCAGAATTCTAAGTTGACTCCCAAGATTCCTGATCCCTGGTATATATCCTTTATAATCCCTAGGATTTGTGAATTATGGGGTAGTCGCCCCCATGATTAAATTATATTGTTTGGCATAGTTAAGTTTAAGCAAGGGAGCTTATCCTGGGTGGGCCTGACCTAATCAGGTGAAACCGTAAACGAGACTGGGCTCTTTCTGGAAACAGATTCAGAACAGGAAGGAAATCAGTATCAGGGGGATTCCCCATTACTGGCTTTGAAGATGGAGGGGTCTCTGTGGCCAGTAGTATGGGAGGCTTCTAGGAGCTAAAAGCTCCTGGCTGACAGCCAGTGAGGAAACGCAGTCCTCAATCTTAAAATCACAAGGAAATAAAATCAGACAACAATCAGAATGAAATTGGAAGCAGATTCTTTCCCAGTCCATCCTCTAGAAAGGAATGCAACCTGGTGGACACCTGAATTTTAGTCTCACTAGACCCTGAGCTGAGAACCCTGTTATGCCACTCCTGGATTTCTGACCTGCAGAACTGTGGACTCATAAGTAGGTGTTATTTTAAGCCATTAGATTTGTGGTGATTTGTGATGCAGCAATAGAAAACTAATACACCTATTATATCTATTCTTGTTTAGATTTTTTTTTTTCTGGTTACTAATTATTTTTTCAGATAAACTATGTAATCAGCTTATCTAATTCTAAAAGAATATTCTGATAGTATTTTTATTGTCAGTGTTTGGCACTTAGAGATCAATTCAGGGAGAATTGACATCTCTATGATGTCGGAAGCGAGAATATACTACCCAAGAATATACTATGAATATTCCTACCCAAGAATATACTATGTCTTTCCATTTTTTTAAGGCCTTCATTTGCATTTGAAAGTTTTCTCTATATAGTCCTTGCACAATTTCCTTTAAAATCTATCCCAATTTATGTTTTGTTTCTATTGTACATGAGGTCTTTTTTCCATCACATTTTTAACTGGTTATTATTTCTATATAATTAGATTACAAATTTCCTAATGTTAACTCTGTACCAAACTTCCTAAATAAAATTTCCTATTACCTTTTTTTTTTTAAGATTTTATTTATTCATTTGAGAGAGAATGAGATAGAGAGAGCATGAGAGGGGGGAGGGTCAGAGGGAGAAGCAGACTCCCTGCCGAGCAGGGAGCCTGATGCAGGACTCGATCCTGGGACTCCAGGATCATGACCTGAGCTGAAGGCAGTCGCTTAACCAACTGAGCCACCTAGGCGCCCCCTATTACCTTTTTTTAAAGATTTTATTTATTTATTTGAGAGAGAGAGCATGAGCAGGGGGAGGGGCAGAAGGACAAGCAGACTCCATGCTCAGGGGCGAGCCTGACACAGGGCTTGATCCCAGAATGCTGAGATCATGACCTGAGTTGAAGGCAGACACTTGACCAATTGAGTCACCCAGGTGCCCCAAATTTCTTATTACTTTTAATAGATTTTTAATTGAATCTCTTAGATTCTTCAGGTAAATGCTATTACCTTCAAAGTGATAAATTTACCTCCTACTTTCAAGTTTTTATACCCCCAATTTATTTCATCTCATTCAATTATGTTGGCTAGTGTTTCCAACACATTGTGGAATAATAATGATAGCAATACGTACTTTTATCCATTTCCTGGCTTTAATAGAATTATTTCTTTTATTCTGAGTTTTTACAGCAGTATTCATAGGTAGAATTGTGCTATGATTTCATTGATTTGGGGGTATCATTTTTGTTGTGTTTTAATATCAATGTTATACTGCTTTCATTAAAAAGAATATGCACCTTTGAGTCTCCTTTTTTTTCTGAAACAGTTTAGTTTGCATTGATGTTACTAGCTCCTAAAAAATTGCATAGAACTTGCCTAAGAAAATATATAGGCCTGTTGCTCTTTGTGGGTTAGTTCATTAATAGTTTCATAATTCCTTCATGTTAAGTGGTTTATTTAGATTTTCTTTCTTCTCTGACCAATTCTGGCAATTTATATTTCCTAGGAAAACATCCATTTACTCATTTTATTTGCATAGAGTTAAACAAAGCAGCTATTTATGATTCAGTTTTATTTAAAAATGTTCAATATTTGTCTTTTCACCCCCCTTTCCTGATTAGATTACCTAACATCTATATATATCTTATGTTTTTCCACTGAAGAAACAGTTCTTGATTTGCTTTATTCACTGGTGTTACAATTTTTCTGTTTTTTAATGTAATAAGTTAAGCTTTGATCTTTATTATTCCTTCCACCTGCTTGCCTTGGTTTTACTGTTCTTTTGCTAACTTCTAGAACTGGATCTCTAATTTACTTTTATTCTTTCTTGCTTATTAATATAAATGTTTAGGACTTTGAATTTTTTTCTGAAGTTCACTGATTTAGCTATATCCCATAGTTCTGACATGTAATATATGTATTATTATTACTTTGTAGATTTCCTACACTTTAATTTCCTCCTTGATCAAAGAGTTGACAGAGAGTTTAAATTCTCCAAATGATAAGGTTTTTAGATTTGTAATTATTTCCAGTTTTATTGAAATAGTGTTAGAGAATTTGACCTGCACTATTTCTGTATTTTTCAAGTAAATCAAATATTCTTTCAGTTTGATATAGAGTCACATTTTTGTGACTATTACATGGGTACTTTTACTTTAAAGAAGATATCTTCTCTAATACAGTGTTTGCATATATATTCATGAGATCTATCTTATTAATTATGTTATTTAGGACTTTACTATTTTTATTTTTATGTATCTGTGTGGGTTCAGATAAAAAAAAATTTTAAATCTCGTACCATCAATATTTTTCTTTCTATCTTCTTTATGTTCCGTAGCCTTTGCTTCATGAATTTGTTGGTATGTTATTAACTACATATTTATAATTGTTAGATGTCTATTGTGACTTATACCTTTATCATTCTAAAACAGTATGCTCTGTTTTAATGGTTAATTTAGTGCTGAACTTAATGCTTTCTGCCTTAAATTCAACCTTGTTTGATTTTGGGGATGTCAATCTCATTTTTCTGTTGTCTTTGTTTCGTGTGGTTTTACCTACCTTTGTTTTCAAGTTTCAAAAACATGTGTGTTTCATATATATACACATATCCATATTCCACTGGGGCATTTTACTTTAATAGCTGATGTAGCCTGGCCATTTCTAACCACTGGGATATTTTCCTCCCTGCTTTCTGCCCCTTGCCTTCAACACCAGCTCCCTTATATTCATTTCTTGAGCTATTTCTGTTCTGCCTCCATAGGAACTAGCATGTGAGCCTCCTCACCACAGGCATCACACTAGACCATAATAAACACCCTTTGAGCCTAAATCAAAATGCAGAACACTTACTTAAAAACTGGGTATGAATATGTTATGTGTGTGCTCCTACTTCAGTCTCATGAGTAATGTTTATATAAACACTACAGTACAAAAGTACACGTATTTGGCTATTTGGGTAGAGGCCCTGGAAGGAATATTGTATTTAGGAGTTTTCCATTTGAGAAGCCAATGAAATTGACTTTTCATTTTATCTAAAAGCTATTAGATACTAAATAGACATGTATTTGAAACAGAAAAGCAACTTGTTTGTTCATGGTAAGGGTAGTTACTGAAAACTATGTTCTGATAAAAGCTCTATGACTGTTTAAGTAACTACTTTTGTGTAACTATTCCAAAATTCAGCAGTAAAAGACAATCACTGTAGTAAAGATTGTGTGGGTCAGGAATTTGGAAAAGGCCAGACAGGAACAGCTTGTTTCCACCTCAAAATGTCCACAGTCTCAGCTGGAAGGACTTGGAGGTGGAGCAACCCAGCGACTAGGGACAGAAATCCTTTGGCGGCATCTTCACTCACGTGTCTAGTGGGCCCTCAGGTGGGCCCGGTAGCCAGAACACCTACGCCTGGGCTCTCAGTGCGGCTGGGACTTCCTCACAGCTTGATGACCTTGGACTTCTTAATGGCAGGTCAGGGCTCCAAAGGCAAGAATCCCAAGGGAACCAGGTAGACGCTGCATTGCTTTTATGACCTAGCACCAGAAGACGCCGAGTGTAATTTTGGCCTTACTCTATTGGCCAATCAGTCACTGAAGTTGATCAACTAGTTACAAAGGCCCAGGTTCAAGGGGAGGAGATCGTCACCCTAACTCTCAACGGGACAAGCATCAGCGAATTTTCAGACATGTTTTAAATTCACCACACTGGCACTGCTCATCACTGGGCTCTCTGTGTCTCTGTCTCTGTCTGTCTCTGTCTCTCTCATACACCATCGCACCCAGTCACACCCATACTCACAAACTTACCTGGCTGCTTATTGACACTAGCTGTCAGTATAGGTAACTAAACTACAATGGTAGCTGTGGCGCTTCGTAAGCAAAAACACCAAGATCGAAAAAAGTGAAATATATTGGTTATCTGCAAATAACACATCTAAGATTATTTCCATTCACAAAATATCTACAAAACACAAGGACAGAAATTTTAAAGGGAGTGACACAAGGTAAAAGGCCAGAGTCATCACCAGAGTATGTAACCTGTCTCCTGTTTAATTTTCCATGTGTTGGGCTGGCTTCAGAGCTTCCCTGGCTTCACCCTCATTAACTTTTTCCTCAAACCTGCCAGGCTTCTTTCTTCCTTGACATAAGGATTGTGTATCTTTTGCTAAAATTTACTCTAGACGGATGCAGTGTTTTCTTTCTCTGTGATTCCACGACTGCTACGTTTGCTGTCCCCACACCAACTTCCCATCCATTATTATTACTTTGTTTCTCCCACTCAATTCTTCATTTAGTGGGCATTTATCAAGCACTGACGGTGTGCCAATCCCTGCAGTAGATCCTCGATAGACCGAGCCTGGCTATGCTAGAGTTCTGGACATCTGTAGGCAGCTGGTGCTGGGGGTCTTCCAGGTTGCTAGTGGCAGACACCCCCAGATGATAGATAGGGAAGAGTTAGCAAGGCACGGCGGTAGATGGGCAGGTAGCATCAATAGACTGGCCAAAAGGATGGAAAACAATGGCTGTGAAGGAAAAGGAGGGCGTCATCTAGAGCAGAGGAATGGTTGGGTCTCTGGCAGTGGCAGAAATTTTATGTGATCCACTCCTCTTCTGGATGGAGGGTTCCTAGAGCCAGGCAAGGGAGGGAGGGACTTTGCCATTTGGTTGATGGAGGCTGTTGATTCCAGGGACAACAAAACACACTATTAACATGATCTGCTTTAACAAGGATTCTCAAGCTGGTGGGGTCTTAATAGTAATATCTATTTGAGAGAAATGTAACTTTTTGTCTCAAAAAGAATTAAGTTAAACAACTGAAGAGAAGATATATAACAATTTAAAAAAAATACACAAGACAAGCATGGGGCAGTTTGTCCTCAATTTCCCTATTTCCATGTACCATATCCATGACCCATGTCCTTAGACTTTATTAATTGCATCTAATGAGAAAGAGCTTATCATCCCTGAAGATGGGCTCCTCCCATGTCTTTGACTTTTCTGTGTTGGTCTTCTTCTCTGGTTCCTCTTTTTCCCTCATCCTTTGCCTAATGATATTTTTTAAGGCTCTTGTGAGGCTCGCCTCTCTTCATATTCTGCCTATTCATCAATAGCCTTGGCTTCACCTACCATCTATCAGCTGCTGTCTGATCAGGTTTCTTCAAAAACAGAGCCTGAGGCAAGGATTAGGTACCCATGCTTTATTTGAGAAGTGAGGCAGGGAAGAATGTGAAGCAAATGCAAGATGATGCATCACCATACTAGTCATTGCTTTGCAATGAACTGTGAAGAGACACCCAGGTTATTAGCAAGTATGTCTGCTTGACCACATGGATATTTCCAAATAGGCTATCTGGACACACTATACCTTGTATCAGTTCATAGGACATAGGAATTTCCTCTGCTCTCCTATTAGCTCTTGGTCATCATTTACTCCACAAGGAGTTAGAGCCCCTACATTTTCAGGTTATATCATTGACCTCTTTGGTGGCTGTTTGGAATGCCAGGACCCATGAGCTGTGATGAGCCATTTCATCCAAGTCTGGAAGTGTCGGGAGGAGCCAGAATCTACAGTATGCTGTCATTTGGCATTACTGTGTGGTGGTGACCAAGGAGGAGGGCCTGGCATAATTGCCTAAGTGAAAGATACAGTCAACTGGCAATGACCCCATTTAGAGCAGAACAAGTGGTTGAGGGTCCAACAGGCAGTGGTGGCAAGAGAATCTGAGGAGATAGGCAATATGTATGCCCCCTACACATGGTAACTCCCAGATCTATATCTCTGCTTTGATTTCTCTCCTCATCCCTAGGCTACACCTCCAATAAGAGGTCCCAATGGCTGTTCAAAAATCAATGTGCCCCAAACCTAATTCATTATTTTACCCCTCCACCAAAATATGCTTCCTACCATGTTCCTTAACTCAGTGAAGAGTGCCACTATCCACAGATAATTATTAGAATTATAACTAGAATGGAACTTCATTCTCTCAGAGATCCAATCCCCTTCAATCCTGGGTGCCTCAACCCTTCATGCTGTCAAACAGCTGTATTTTCAAGACAGCTTTTATGGTTGTTCTTGAGAGGAAGGTAGTCTGTTAGGAGCCACTCCCTTACAGCCAGAAGCAGAAGCCCTTTGCAAACCTTTGTAACACAATTCCATTAAAAAGAAAGAAATTTTGGGGTGCCTGAGTGGCTCAGTCGTTAGGCGTCTGCCTTCGGCTCAGGTCATGATCCCCGAGTCCTGGGATCGAGCCCTGTGTCGGGCTCCCTGCTCTGTGGGAAGCCTGCTTCTCCTTCTCCCACTTCCCCTGCTTGTGTTCCCTCTCTCGCTGTCTCTCTCTGTCTGTCGAATAAATAAATAAATAAATCTTTAAAAACAAAAAACAAAAATAAAAAAATAAAAATAAAAACCCACCAATTCTATAAAAAAAAAGAAAGAAGTTTCATTATAAGAAATCTATATGACAAACATCTACTCTGTAGACAGTTTATGTAAAGTTAAAGTCTTACTTTATGAAGCAGGACCCATTTGACTGCAGTTGAGAGAAGACATGTCCCAAACTGGGTTAAACAAACAAACAAAAAAATTTTTTTTGCTCTATATGCTGAAAATTTCAGGAGGAAGATCATTGTATACAAGATTTCAAATGAAGTTTATCAGGATCCAATTTTATCTTCATCTCTGCTCAACTTCACGTAGAATGGTAAAGCCATTTTTAAATAGGCTTATGACCATAAGATGGCTGTCAGCAACTCCCTAAACTACACCCTTCCAGGTCCACACCCAGCAGAAAAGGAACGTGGAAAACCTCATTGGCTCTAATTGGGTCACTGCCCATTCCTAAACCAATCACCTTGCCTAGGGAAATTTGATAGAGTGATTAATCTAGACCCAGGTCAGCTCCCTGATTCCCAGGCCAGGGCTAGATTCAGTTCCTCCAGAAATCCGTAGACTGAGCAGGAGGTTAGGATGTGGTTACCAGGAGAAAGCAAACTGATGTTAGACAATGGAAAGAACAGTTGTCCACTTCCCTGGCCAAATCCAGTCTCTAAATCCACATTGCCTAAAGTTACTTGGAAGATCATAGTCTTCCTGCTTTGGTCCTCTAAGGCCATTTCTGTGATCCTGCTTCTGGATCTGTGACACCACTCCCCTCACACAGCCATGTGCTTTATAACCATCCTTCCAGGACACACATGCAGCTATTCCAACACTAGCATATTCATACCCGCGTGTTCCCTTTCTCCTGTTACTCTGAAATCTTAGCAAGAGTTGGGACAGGAGTAGCAGGAGGATGACACGGTTTCATTCCCTCACTGTCACCATTTCCTTTTCTCTCATTATCTCTTCAACAGAACAAGAGTCAGATGACCAGATTTCGCTCCCTAACTCTGCCACTTACTGCTATAATTCCAAAAAAACTCACTTCACCACACGAAGTCTCAATGCCCACAACTGCAAACAGGGCTAAGGATGTTCACTTTACCTCCTTCCAGGCAATCTCTCTAAAGAGTTGTATAAAAGAGGAAGAGGGTGACAGGTCTGGAGACGTCATCCTTTTGAATGGCTGTTGTGGATGGTGGTGACGCTTCTGATAGAGACATCTTAAAATGTGGGATTTTTCAAGCATTTCAATGATTGTGAAGGTTAAATGAAATATTTTGAAAATGTTTATCAACTCTAAAGCTCTTCAGAGATGCTGAATTGTATTATGGGCTGCCGATTGGTCCTTGAAAAGCTCTTGCTCCACATTAAGTGTTGTTTGTGTGTAACACTTGTCAAAGGTTTCCACCCCAGGAAACAAAAGCACAAAAGTTTCACTGAAGTCCTCTGGCCTAATCCTCTTAAGAGTCATTGAAGCCTCTCTGAATTGATCCAAAGGTAGTCAAGTACCTTCTTAAAACAGGAGGCTCTTTCAAATTTTCTTGCCATTCTTATTTGTGACAAATTCACTCCAGTGTTCCTTGCTACCCATCACCATTGTTCACACACACCGCCAGCAGCCAGAGATTGCCGAAGGTCACAGTGCCAGGAAGTGGCACCACGGGGATCTTCCTAGAATCTGCCCTCCCTCCACATGGCCAGGGTAAGTCAAGACTCATAACTACAACAGATGCAGGCTGTGGAACATCCAAAAGACACAGATTTTGACCCCATCTTGTGGGGAAAAGGGGAAGAAGTGTCTGAGTCAGGGCTGCATGCCCAAGGAGCGGCAGGTGTGGAAGTGGAGTCAGGAAGATTAGCTCTTGGACTGGTGCAGGTGCATAATCCAGAACTGAAATCCTATGACCAAGGGCCTTAATGAACTTTGCATATGCAGAGCCTAGCACAGTGTCTGACTCAGTGGGTGTCCAGTTGGGCTGTTGGTTGGGCTGGACAGGAACAGATAGATTTCAGAGATGTTCTGGGTGGTAGGCAGATATCATTTGTGAGTGGGTCAACATGAAGGATGAAAGGTAAGAAAGAGCAAACTATGGCTTTGGGTCTAGGGAACTGGCAGACAAGAGCTGTTCAGGTGGGATGATTAAGAATCCAATGTATGGCTTTAGTTTGAAGTGATGGTAAGTCAGCCGTGGAAACCCTACCAGAGATTTCACAATGTCACATGAAAAATTTATATGATGTTCAAACAGGTTTTGACGATAAAATATTAAGTGCATAGAACGTTTCTTTCTCTCTTTTTTTTAAATATTTATTTATTTGACAGAGAGAGCAAGAGAGAGCACAAGCAGGGGGAGCAGCAGAGGGAGAGGGAGAAGCAGGCTCCCTGCCAAGCAGGGAGCCCGATGCGGGGCCGGATCCCAGGACCCTGGGATCATGATCTGAGCCGAAGGCAGACACTCAACCGACTGAGCCACTCAGGCGCCCCCATAGAATGTTTCTTAAAGAAATGTTTCTTTAGACATAGAGCACAGACTGCTGGACCCCCCTTCCCACTTCTTTTTTGCTAATAGAACTCTGATTTTGTCTGAGGTGGCTCTGAGCCAGGCTTGGTAGTTCGGTATTCCCGCCTCCCCTGCCAGATGACCATGGAACTAAATCTAGCCAATGAGCTATAAGCAGAAGCTATTGGGTGGGACCCAACAAAATGGCATGCACATTGTACTCTTGGCCCTTTCCCTTTTTCAATTTGCAACGTGGCCCTGATGGCTCGCGTTCCGGTAGCCATCTGATGTCCATGAGGATGGAAACCACATGCTAAGGATGGCAGATGGAAGGAAACTGGGCCGTGAAGCTACCATACCAAGCCCTGGATGCCACCCGAAGGTTTCTTTTTAAAATGAGAAATAAAGCCTCTCACTTTTTATGTCTCTGTTTTTCAGGTCTTTGTTACTCACAGCCAAACTCGATTTCTTGTTGAAACACCATTGTCTTAAAAATATAAAAGACAATCTCAGAATGAGTTTTAATGTTTTGCAAAAGTGATAATGAGAGTAAGGCATCAGCCCCATAAGCAAGCCTATCATTTAAAAAACCTGAAAGGAAGCCTTTGGGGAGTCCTGTGAGATTAGTCACTAACATAGCCCCTGGCCCCTAACCTCTCAAAGGTTAAGAAAACAGCATGTCTCAAACACAGTTCAAGGTCATAACAACTGCTTGTGACTTTCAGTTTGAATTCAAAACCACCTATATGTACTTCCCATGACACAGAGTCTAATAAATTCCAAGAGTATCCAGGTTCTTACTGTGGTGGAATCCAGTGAAAACAAGCTCCCTCTTAGCAATCACATCCCAGGAAAATCACAGTTAGTGAGGGTAAGGAGAGAGGCACCCATGTCCACAGCAGGCTCTCTCTTAGCTCTTACAACTGAGTGGGAGGTTTTTGTTTGAATGAAGGCACAGGTCAGAAACGGCTGGTTCAACCCTGGCTCCATCTCATGCCCAGCTCCAGCCAGCCACTGACCACCGGACTGGCCGGGCCGAACGCCATTTTCTAGGAGACAGTCTCTGCTTGGTCCAGCCCAATTTGTAGATGGGTTCTCCCCAGTCAAGAGTGGGGTAGGGCCTTTGGTTGTAAACCTGGCTCAGAAGCACACCCTTGGCCAGAGGCCGTAGTAATTCTTAGAGCGAGGTGTCTATGGGCTCGGGGTGGGAGGCAGTCCAGATGAAACCCAAGTGTGGGTAATGAAGAACAAACAGCATGGGTGTGCGTGCCGCAGATATTTTCCTGCCAAAATGCAACTACACCCTCTGGAAGGTACCGCGGGCAGAAGTCTATCAGGTTTCACCCTGAAGCTTCGGGCATCACTTCCACAGGGTTCTCTGCCTAAGACGTGAGCTTCATTTTGCCAATAGCTTTCAGTTCATCACTCATGCACCTAAGTAGTTCTGTTTGAAAGATACATTTCTTTTCTCCAGACTAGTTCAGCTGATCTATTAGGTAACCAAACAAAACCTCTAAAAAGAAAAAGAAAAGAGAAAAACCTCAACCCTTAATTCTATCGCTCCCTCACAAAAAGGACACCCCAATGAGTTCATGTTCACAAAGCTTCCAACTTACCTGATTTACCTAGAACAGACTCACACTCGAGGGCGAGCTCTTGTAAGAGCGCCTCTGCATTTCTTCCGCACCTGGGAGTTTTTGGAATTTCAACGTCCTCAGTGGTGAAATGGAAATGAAACACACTCGAAAGTCTTGCCTAAGCAACAGTATTGTCTCCAGGCACGTCCAGAGGGACGGGCAGAGCATACATAGCAACTGGTTCTAAGACTAGTGAAGAGTGAGCGTAGACAGACACCTCTCTCTTTACCTGGGAATAACGGAAAGTGTGTGTTGATGAAGGCAGGCTCAGGCAGCCTCTACGTCTCCTCTTTCTGATGGGGCAGCCCGCACCGAGCATTTATATTTTGTGTCACGCACATTCTCTCATTTCCTAGATGGCTGGTGTCAGTCAAGTGACCTCCCTTAGCTCCAGTCCCACATGGTGTCGGGAGCCGCACACCAGTCCCTGCCAGGAAGTCAGGCTGCTGCCCGTCTGATGGGAAGGAGCTCACCGCCTCACCAGGCCCCCCGCCCCCACCTCTGCAGCTAATCTCTACCTCCCTCTAGTTTCCGTTCACTGGCCTAGCTCTGATCCTGCGGCTTTCCCCTTAGACTCGGCATTTTTTCCATCTCCCCGACCATTTAATTATATAAAGACCGCCATCAAGTCCCCCCAGGGAGTATTCCCCTCCGATCTGTCAATGACTCTTAAAGAGCATTCTTTTGGAGCCCAGGGCTCACGCAGCTATGCATGCAAACTCAGGGTGAGTCCTTCTAGGCCCTACACCTCTGTCGTAGAGCCTCTGGCTGCACTGACTGTCAACCCCAGTCGTATTGAGCCTCCAGTCAACCCAAACCATCAATATTCTGCAGTCCAAGCGTGTGACTTGAGCTTTCCCAAATCCTTTCCAAGAGCAAGAAAGCTGTCGGTCAATAACCAATGCCAGCACAGAGCCATCATCGTTAAACCTGGGTACGGTTCTGCCCATTTGCCTTAGAGGTTTCATCCCAGTGTTCCAATCAGTCTCCATATCTTCTAGAAACCTGATCCATCATGTGTCATTATTTGCTACACTCTCCAGTGGCGTGGCATTCACAAACTCGATGGGTCTGCCTTTTATTTCTATATTGGATACATTGCAATAAAAGCTGGCCAGATAAACCAAGGGAATGAGCAGATGTGATCACATTTGTCTTATGTGGGGTTTGCTCAAGGTCACACAACTGACCTAGGCACTGTGGAGCTGGCACTGGAATTCCGGTCTCCTGAAGCCCAGGTGGAGATTTTCCCACAGTGCCATGGGGCTGCCATGGGGGATGTTACCTCCCACAGGCCCTGCTGTACCTGAGTGGATGCTCATCATCCACTCAGCAGGTAGGGTCTCCACACAGATTTCAGGACAAGAATCTGTGTTTATTACCTTGTGTTGGCTGACACAGAGGTCTATAGTGAATAACAAATTTGCTTTCCACTCACTTTCACTTCTAGACTTCGAGAGTTTCTGACCAAACCCAGGCAGATCCTTCCCCTCCATGGACCTCCCTATATCTGCCCAGCTCGCCACAATGGGATGGACATGATCTGATCTAGGCATTAAGAGACTTGGGCCCTAATGCTCATTCCACCATATTTAATTCCTTGACCTTGTCTGACATTTAATTTCTATTTATCTCAGTTTTCTCACCTAAAATAGGGGACCACTTTGCCCTACCTTATAGGGTTGAATTGAGCATCAAAGGAAGAGAATGAATATAATTTTTTTTAAAAAAGCTATCCAATGTTTTGCAAAGTTTATTGTTATCAAGTGGGTACAGAGAACTCCAAAATGACTCAGTACCACTTAAAATTCCTTTTTAAAGCAGTTCATTGTATCCTAACCTATTTATTCATTTCTTTCTCTTTTTTCCTCTTAAAGTCCCAACAAAAACTGAATATTAAGAATGCATGCAGGGAGAGCACTGAATACAAATTAGCTATGCAATGTTCTGTAGTCACTTTGGCAGGGAAATGATACACCTATTAAAATACCCCAGTCAGAGCTGGCATGTACTCTGCTGATAACCCCAGCAGGCAACGACCTTGGCACCATTACAAGGGCAATATTTTCAAATGGATGAACTATTCCTGAACAAAGTGTCCAGTGTACTAGGAATAAACAGGCTTTTCATCCACCAAGCATGTGTGTTTTCTGGTTCCAACAACCTTTCCCAGAGACATGTTGGGGGGCTATGGGGGGGACCAGGAAGCCACACCTCCTAGAAACCTGTCCAATCTTGCTCATCCCTCCTTAAGACTGTTGACTGAATTGGCCTCCAAATCTCCATCCTCTCTTCTGAAGGTTTCACGATTTCTTGCCTGCACTTTTTCAAAAGTAGAACCCAGTGCTGCCCATTGTTCTCCTGGTCAGATCTCAAGGAATTCCCAGTAGGACAACAGGTTGGGGGATCAGCACCTCCCACCCCATTCCCCTTTCCCCCCAGTGTAAAATGGGAGCCTCACAAGCAAGAATCTGTGCTGGAGACTCACACAGGTTGCCACCAAGCATCTGCAAGGTCAACTCTAGGAGAAGGTGGACCAGTCTCCCGGGACAATTCAAAGTTGAATACACAAGAGGCTTTGAAGACAAGATTCTTAAGACAAAATTTTCTGGGAGAGCAAGAAAGGGCTCTAGATTCACCAGGAAGGAAGCACACATGCAAAACTCATTTGGTGAGGTTTGCTTCCTCACCTGGGCCAACAAGGCTATAGCTGGCCATTCAGCTCTTCACCTTTCATTCATTCTACAGTTATTTCCTGAGCATCTGCTGTGTGCCTAACCTTGTTCTATGTCCTGAGGACACAGAATAAGCAAAGTTCCTGCTCTCCTTACATTCTGGTGGTAGTGGGGAAACAATAAACAAATAAATAATTGAATATAGGGTGTGCCCGGTAGTGGTAAGTGCTAAGAGGCACAAAGAGTGCAGGTGTGGGTGAGCATGAGTTTGAATCAGGGAAGGCAACACCATTCAGGTAAATGTGACTGGGGGTCTGAAGGAAGTGACACAGTGAGCCACAACTATCTGGGCAAGCGTGTTCCGGGCAAGACCGTGCTTGAAACTGCAAAGAAGATAGTGTTACAGGAATGGAGCAAGCCAAGAAGGGAGTCAGAGGAGATGAAGTCAGAGAGGTAACGGGGAGCCAGCTCATGCAGGGCCTGAGAGCCATTTTAAGAACTTTGGTTTCAATACTGAGTGATCTGGGAAAACACTGAGTATCAGGGGAGGGGGAGAGGTTGGAACCGAAAAGTGAGATAATTTGATTATATGTATAAAGCTCTTCCTGGCTGTTCTGCTGAGAACAGAATGAAGGCAGGAAAGAATGTGAGTAGGGACAATATCAGGGGACTATGCAACCATGTAAGCAAGAGGGGCACCTGGGTGGCTGAGTCGTTAAGCGTCTGCCTTTGGCTCAGGTCATGATCCCAGGATCCTGGGATCAAGCCCCGCATCGGGCTCCCTGCTCCGCGGAAAGCCTGATTCTCTCTCTCCCACTCCCCCTGCTTGTGTTCCCTCTCTGTCAAATACATAAATAAAGTCTAAAAAAAAAAAAAAAACAACAATGTAAGCAAGAGATGATGGTGGTGGCTTGCACCATGACAGAGCACTGTGAGGGCGAGGGGAGGAGCTCAATATTTTTAAAGCAAGACCTATAGGAATCGATAAAAATGGGATGTGGGAAATGAGAGACAGAGTCAAGGATTAGTCCATGGCTTTTGGCTTAAGTAGTTGGAAGAATGAAGTTAGCATTTTTCTGAGAAGAGGAAGATTATGGGTGAAGTAGGATGAAAGGCATCAGGAGAATGATTTCAGATATGAGAAGTTTAGACGCCCAGTGGAGAGGCCTAGCAGGCCACTGGATTAGCAAGTCTTGGGTCCAGGCAAGAGATGTAACCTTGGGAATATCTTTGTAGAGAAGGTATGTAATGCCAAGAGCAAGAATGCTATTACCAGAAAAGTGAGTACTGATAGAGAAGAGGTGTAAGGACTGAGCTCTGGGGTGAGCTAACACAAGGGAAGATGAGCAAAGGACTTATTAAAGGGAGTTAAGAAATTTTTTAAAAAAGAGAAGGCCTAAAGAATATGTGAAGAAAATTTCTCAAGAAGGAACCACTGATAAACTTTGTTAAATGCTGCTATTTTGTCATACGTGAAAATAACTGAGAATTCACTATTGGACTTAGAAATTTGGGGCTCACTGGTAATTTTCCTAGGATAGGCTTACTTCGGTAGCAAATAACTACCAAATCAGTGACCTAACACAATAAAAACTTATTACGCACTCATGCTATAGTCCAATCAAGTGTTTGGTAGGTGGCCTTCCATGTGGTGATTTGCGTACTCAACCTCTTTACATCTTCCGTGTGTGGCCTCCAGGGTCACCTTGGAGAGGGAAGGGGCAGTCATACGGAAGTACCCCCACACTCAAATGCCTCAGCCTGTAGCTGGCATATTACCCTCACTCACATTCCTATGGCAAGAACTAGTCACGTGGTCTCATTTAGAGGCAAAGAAATTAGGAAACATCATTTATCTGTGTGCCCAGGGAGAAGAAACAGTTTTGTGACCATCTGGCCAATTTCTCCCATAACATCTTAGCAAGATCAGTTTTGGGGCCTAGGGGGAGCAAAAGACTGATTGAGGGGAGTTCAAGAAAAAAAGAGAAGTAGAGAAATGGGGTGGTGGCTAAAGTGGGATTTGGGATCAAGAGAGGTTTTTGTTTTGTTTCTTGCATGTTTGTAAGATAATAGAAAATGATCCGGGAGAGAGGGGGAAAGTGGAGAGGTGGTAACCTCCGGAGGGATAGCCTTGAGCAGGTGTGAGAGAAGGGGACCTAGCTCAGTGCTTCTTAAACTTCATCATGCACAAAAATCACTTGGAGAGCCCATTGAAACACAGATTCCCAGACTCCACCCCCAGAGATTCTGATTCAGCAGGTCTGGAGTGGGGTTGATGAATTTACATTTCAGACAATCTCCCAGGTGATGCTGATGCTGCCAATCAAGATGGAGGGCCACATCTTGAGTAGCACTGATAGAAGCTTGGGAATTCATCCTATCCTCAGAGGGAAGGCAGAGTGGACAGGCAGAGAGGAGGGTGAGCAGGTGGGTATGGTGGTGGAAAGGTGCAACTTCTTGGTTCATTGATCTATTATCTCAGTGGATTAGGAAGCAAGGCCATCAGCTGAGAATGAGGACAGGGGAGGAAGACAGAGGGAAGAGAAAATGTGAAATCATTGTCTTGAAGAACGGGAGAATAGCGGCGTAGGGAAGTGAACAGGAGTGCAGGTGAGCACCAAGGACCCACCTGCAGCTGTGGTGCTGAATTTAAAGACCAGGCAGCCATACCCAGTTGTCCAGGTACACACAGAGTGGACAGAGTGTAGATTCAGCCAAGGTCATGGTTTTGACAGGAAAGTACAATGAAGGGAGAGAGGGGTCAAAGGGAGTTGATCATATATTAATGAGTGGGGGGTCATGAAGGACCACAGAATCCAAGTGGGTAAGGAGGGCAGTGAGGACTTGTGGCCAGTGGTGGGGTGGTGAGGAACGGTGAAAAGCTGGGAAATCAATCAACTGTGGAGCTCAGTGAGGTTGAAGAATCATCAGAGAGAGCAGAGGACTGAGCAGGAAGGAGGAATTGTGACAGCAGAGCCGTATGCTTGAGATTGAAATTATGGAAGGAGTACAGTTATTGGTAATGATAAGGTCCAAGGCATGGCCATGGGTGTGAGTGGCCACGATACTATAAAGGACAAGACTGCTGGAGGAGAGGAAGTCGAGGAACTGGGAGGCATGGAAGGACCATGTTTGTAGATATTGAAATCACCAAGGATTAGTATCAAGAGTCTTGTTGGAAAGAGTACTGAGAGCTATTGCTTTCAATCCCTCCTCCAGAATCTGGTGCTCTAAAGGAGGGGGAGAAGTTCTAACATATAAATTCTGGGCCCCCAAGCAAAAATTTCCCTGCGAGTCTCCTTCTAGCACTAATTGCAAAATAAACACATAAAGCAGCAGGGGCTGCCTGGGGAGAGGCTGAGCCAGCAGAGAGGAGCCTCACTCTAGCTGGCTGGTGTTGGCCTTGAAAGAGTCCAGCTTCCCCCGGCTCTTTCCCTGCTTAATTTGAAGAATGAAAAGTGATGATGGGATGCTGAGAACCTGTGGTGATTCATCCCAGCCTGTGAATGCTCATGTCTCTCCACACATTTTCAATGGAGTAGTAGGCTGCTGGTTTGTGACGTCTTAGATTTCATATTTAACTACTATGTGTGTTCTAGTGCAGAAAAGATTAAATATAGACTCCGAACTAAGAAATCTAAAAGGAAGACCAAAGTAGCATCAGTGGTGAGCGCTGGAGGAACCGTGACGTGGAGTGGCAGGAACTTGGCCAAGAGGGTGGTGTCCCCGCCTGAGGTCCCGCTCCACGACCACAGTGTTCCAAGACCGAAAAGAGCAGCTTCAAGAATTATTGAGAATGAACATCCTCCCTCCCTTCACTTGTCTGAGCAGAGCTGTAGTACGTTCGGGTCCTCACTGGGAGGGAGCCATACTGAATTCCACCCAGAACTGCGGAGCGCATTCCTCTTTGCCCCAGGCCAGACACACCCCTGAGGCAGAAAGGGGGCCAAATTCCATGCTGTCCACTCCATTTACCCTCCACGCCCGAGAATCCAAACACAAAACCTGGCCTCTTCCCTACACAGACTGGGGCTGCCAATCAATGCAGGGGTAGGGTGGGGGGAGGGGCCCAAACTGTGGCCACATATGGATCCCATCTGGGACCTTCACATGGGTATGCAGCTGGGTATGAAGCTAGAGCTAGAGAGAGAGAATATGGGCAGGGAGGTTTTCTATCTAAAACAGACTGTAGTTATCTCTGGGTAATAGGGTTGTGGATGACTTTTCCATTTTCTCATCTGTAATTTCTAAATGTTCTGAAAGGAGTGTATGTTACTAATGTGTATACAAATGTATGTGGAAAAACTAATCAACTTGTTTTGTTGTTTATAAAATATTTAGTTGGATGAGTCTACCTTGACCACATCAACCATACAAGACCAGGCAAACAGTAAAGGACTCACCTTGCACACAGTTGGAGCTTGAATCGGCATATGGCGCACAACAATGGCAAGCGTGAAAGATTTTGGTGATTCAGTGTTTGCATCTCCTGACAGGCATGCCCTCTCCCTTGCCAATGACAAACAGTCAGAACCCTAAAACCCAAGAGGATGGGAAAGACAAAGAAGCATGGAAGGCAGTGGTGGTGTTCTCACGGGGGGAGAGGATACTTGATGTCCCCTCTAGTCTCTGATTCTCCATCTGGAGAATGGAGCTTCGTCCTGCGATTTCCCTGCCTGTGAGCAAAGGGTGATGTTCCATTGCTATGGGCCAGTATCACATGGGGGGGATCCTGGACCACCTAGCCGAAGCATATTTCATTTTTGCCCCTTGGTCTGGGTTGTCAAATTTGAGTGCAGTACCCAAAATGCCACATTAGCTTTGACCTGAGCTTTGAGATCAGGTTCAAAGACTTCTGGTCTAGGGTAAACACACAATGACGTCTGATCAAGGGAGGGCCTAGATAAAACTGTTACATGAACAAAATGCATCTTTGGACATCTCCCTGAAAAGGAAAGAGCAGCTACTTCTTATCATGGAAACTCATTCTGCAGGATTCCACGCAGGTACCCACTGCAGTACCCCACCTGACTCCCTGTGCCTCAGGATCCCCTCCCTGGATGGGCTCACGCACATGCTGTGGAGGTACCAGCCCAATTTGTTCACACCTCTCACCAGATTGAAGCTGTGTCTGAGCTTGGGCCTCTTTCTAGAAAGACATGGCCTTACCCAAATAAACAAAATGCTAATGATAGAAATTTTAGCTTGACCTATAGAATGCTGGTAAAGGAGAAGTTAGGGGATAGGGTAGGTCAGGAGTCTCCCTAAAATAAAAACACTTTACTTAAATTCGTCAACAAGAATGTTGACTTACTGGAAGAGTAAGCTACCTTAAATCCTTTGTGGAATAGAACTTCTTAAATGACAAGAAGAAAGGAGGGAAGGGAAGAAAGAAAAAAGGGAATAAGGAATTAGTAGAATCAACAACTGATTCTTAAAACACATACCCACATTCTTTCATCTGCTTTTCTCTTTCGTCCTTTGCAAGGGGCAAGATAATATTTGGCCCCATGATAATGTGCTTCAAGTCTTTTTTTTTTTTTTAATATTAGTTTCTAGGACAGCAGTTCTCAAAGTGTGTTCCAGGGAACCCTGAGTGGGGGAGGTCTTAGGCCATTTTAGGAGATTGTTGAGATCAAAACTATTTTCATAATAATAAGACCCAATTTGTCTTTTTCACTCAGTTGAGGTTTCCAGAGGCCACATGATATGCGATGACATCATTACATCAAAAAAGATTTTGTGGTCCAAAAAGATTAGCAAATGCTTTTAGACATTCTTAGAGAATTCACAATGTCTACTAGCATATGAAAGGCTCCGGGGAAGTTCTGTAGTAAAACAAAAACAAAAATAAGACCGTGTTTAACATAGTTTCATACAACATTGCCTATTTACTTGACCATGGAATTTATTCCTGTTTTTGTTTTCGTTGGTTGAATACCTGTTGTGTCATGTTTTGGAAAACGCTCCTCCAGGGGTAAGATATTAAGCCAGTAATCCTCTGCCCAAGGAACTTATTAAAGATCCCTCATCCAGACCTGATGTGAATAGTCAAGGACTGGACATTAGTATGTCAGTATAATGTAGTGGCTGAGGACAGAGCCAGGCTGCCTGAGTTCAGATCCTCACTCTCCCACTTACTAGCTGTGACTTTGGATAAGTTACTAAACCTCTCTGTGCCTCATAACCTTCATGCATAAAATGGAAAAACTTAAATATGCCTGTGTGTGTGTGTACCCATATCTTACAATGGACCTTACACATAGTACACATTATATAAGAATTAGCTATCATTTGTTCCCTCGCCAAACATGCTGGCCCGGGGCCAGGACCTCAAGCTAGGCCACACACCAGCAATGTGCCCTGAGACAGGTCATCTCTCCGCCATGGACTTCAATGTATCCATGTGTCAAATGAGAAAGTGAGCTGAGGCCATCTCCAAGGCCCCCTCTACTGCAGATATTCTCTGATTCCACACATTTGTGACTGAAGGCAGCACTCACGGGGAGCATGCGTGACAGGAAAAGCAAAGTCGGAGGTCAAGGGTGGTCCAAGAGCCCTCGGGCCCCGGGCAGTGTCACGGGATGGGAGGATTGACAAATTATGACTGGTCTTTGAGGGTGGAGTTCATCTGCGCCAGAGTTCTGCCACCCACCGACCCGGCTTCCCAGCCCACCCAGGTAGGAAGCAGAAAGAAGGCGGGAGCTGCCATTCCTGCCACCGTCACCACCATCAGCACCACGACTACTTAAACTGGCTGCTTGAGAGGAGCGCCTGGCTACAGAGAGGAGGAGGCTCTTTA
Source organism: Mirounga angustirostris (assembly GCF_029215605.1). Classification (NCBI taxonomy): domain Eukaryota; kingdom Metazoa; phylum Chordata; class Mammalia; order Carnivora; family Phocidae; genus Mirounga; species Mirounga angustirostris. Next base: position 93,961,636 of record NW_026991716.1, on the reverse strand, counting down.
AAGGGGGTTAATAGCAAACAGGGCTTCTGGCTTCATGGGCAGCCTTTTCTGCCCTCTTCTGAGGACCCTTCCCACCGCCCCACGCCCACCTACTCCTGTTAAGGCACCACAGTGGTCGCCTCTGTGTAAGTTCCTCCTATGAGACCTCATCATGGTTGGGCGTGAAGAGAACGCACAGACTAAAAACACGAAAAATGTCTGTCGAAGAGAGAGCTTTGAATTGCTGGCAGCTGTGGGCCAAGGTAGAGACACCCAACATTAGGCTTAGCAGGCTAAATTGGGAACATTTGAATGCTTGGTTTTACTTGTGCTTAAAAAAGCAAGTAGCATCTCAGCTGCCAGATGTTGGAGAACTTCAGCGTGGAGCTCGTGGGCATGGTGTCAGCAGTGCTTTTGCAGGTGACTACACGTCAAAGGGAAATGACGACTTGCTTTCCTAAAAAATGCTTCTCAGGAGGGAGCCCAGTGGCTTTCGTGTTTCACTTTCACTGGAGAAGTTAAATTTGGGAACACCAAAAAGGATGTCACTTAACTCAGAGAAGATTGACAGTAGGATTTGTCAGCACAGGAAATAATTCTGAGAACTGGGCTTCATAAGAGCTCAATTCCCTGTAGCTAAGGCCTTTGAGTATCACTGAACTACCTTCTAATTTGGTGTATCAATTAGGAGTTGCTTTTGGTTGTTAGACACAGAAAACTGCCTAAAGTTGCTTAAACCACACAAAGGCTCTTTTCTTCCCTATGTCACGAGAAATGCAGACATGGGTAATTACTGGTTCAATCAAGAAATCAGGAAAATCAGGGCTGAGTCTTTGTGATTCTTCTAGTCTTTTCCTCCTGGCCTCAGTATAGCTGTGGCAGCTCCAGCCATCATATCCACATCCCAAACAAGAGGAAGTAGTTAGGATGGAATGGCACAAAAAGCTTTCCGAGAAGTCCCATCTAACAATTTCTGCTTTCATCTTCTACAAGAGAGGCAGAGAAACAGTCTTTTCACTGGATGCATGCCACCTAGAATGGCACCGGGACTCCGTCACTCAGAAAGAAAGAGAGTGGAAATCACATAGGAAACTAGCACTCTCTGTGTGGGACTTCCTAGAGAGATGTGCTTAGACAAGAAGTTGCTGCCTAGCCTGATCCCTCTGGGATAGCTTGTTACGTGAAAGGGCAGGTATCCGGGGAGCCTCAGTTTACCTATGAAACTGACTTTCAGACCTCTCTCACTCGGACTGGGGCAAAACTGGCTTCTGTCCTAGGAGTGCCCCTACTTCCCAAGGCCACTTAATTAGGAAAAAAGGATTCTGGAAACAGGGAAAGAAGCGGCGGATTCGTTTCTTGATCAGAGACAGTGCACTCAGCATGGAGCACACGGAGATGAATGTGCTCACAGACACGGCAGGCGCGGATGCAGAACACGTGGTTCCGAACCTCCACGATCTTACAATTTAGGAGAGAGAGAAAAACATGCAGATCAGCAGAGAGGCTGCTACAGACTGAATATTTGTGCCCGGTGCCTAAAGTCATCAGTTGAAATGTATTCCCCCAATGTGATGGTGTTAGGGACGTGGGGCCTTCGGAAGGTGGTGAGGTCACGAGACTGGAGCCCACATGAATGGAATTAGTACCCTTATTTAAAAAACAAAACAAAACAAAACAAAAGCAAACCCACAGAACTCCCTTGGCCCTTCTGCCATGTGAGGACACAGCAAGAAGACAGCCATCTATGAACGAGGAGGTAGGGTCTCACGGACAAGGAATCTGCCAGCACCTTGATCTTAGATTTCCCAGTTCCCAGAGCTGTGAGAAATAAGTTTCCATTGGTAGAAGCCACCCAATCTCTGGTACTTTTGTTATAGCAGCCTAAACAGACTAAGACAGAGGCTAAGTGGAATCAGCCCCCGGCACAGAGAAGACAGTGATCAGCGTTACCAGGATACTCTCAAAGGTGTCAGAGAGGAGCGGGAAGATACAGGGTTTGCTGGTTGAACAGAGCGGGAGGGCGTGGGGAGGGCTCCCTCACCTGGCAAGAGAAACAGTGCTTGTCCTGAATTCCCAAGGGCCGCCCCCACATTTCCAGCTCCCCATCCAGCCACGGGAAGCAAAGATGAGCACTTAACAAGATCCAGCAAAAGCCAGGGAAGGGCACAGCACATTAGAAACACTGTAGCTGAGAACCAAGATACCAACTTCTTTTGCAGGAGGGGGAGACTCTTACACCTACATATTGGGGGATGGGTTAAGGAAAAGGGGCTCTTTTGTCCTGGCCTTTCTTCCTGGGCTTCCTGCAGATTTGGGAGCAAAAATGGCTAGCAAGACAAATGCGTTCTGTGGGCTGTGTGTAAAGTAGCAGCCAAGGGAGGAAGGATGAGTGGCTGGTTTTGCCCTTAGGTCTACCCATTTCCAACCGCCCTCCCATGCTTCCAGCAGTCACCATATGTTCACAGATTTGTAAATCACAATAAATGTCAGTGAGCTGCTATGGAATAATTCTCACCTTTGTTCATTTTCCAGCCCCTCCCGTCAGATCACATGGCTTAAATAACGGCCCGCTTCCCTCCCGCTCTTGCACACTCTTGCACGTCAAAGTCACAGCCCCTCTACGTTAAGGGCAGTGAGAATGGCCCATTTTACTCCAGTGGGAAGATAGCAGCATCGCAAACTGGCCTGCTAAGCTTTGGATCGGTCATGAAATGTTTAGTCACTAAAAGTCCTTTTTCCAATGGTTAGATTTTTAAAATATTTCTCTTCTGTAGTGGCATCTTCTAATCAAGCAAATTATCACAGGCCCGCAGGAGCAAAGACTGATTCCATCCCACCCTCGGTGTTTTATTTGCATCCCAAGAGGCAGATAAGGTGGGAGAGAGTTTGGGCAGTACTCTGGAGATGGGCTCTCTGGGTTCAAACCCTGGCTCTGCCCCTTACTCGCTGTGTGAAATTGGGCCTGCTACGTAACCAATCTATGCCTTGAGTTTCTCATCTGTAGAACAGACTGATAAAAGTGTCTACCTCAAAGCACTGGGAGGATTAAATGAATTGACCGATGTGAAGTGACTAGTGCCAGGACCAGATGCCAATTATTATTATTAAACAGCCCTGAATAGGGGCGCCTGGGTGGCTCAGTCGTTAGGCGTCTGCCTTCGGCTCAGGTCATGATCCCGGGGTCCTGGGATCAAGCCCCGCATCGGGCTCCCTGCTCGGTGGGAGGCCTGCTTCTCCCTCTCCCACTCCCCCTGCTTGTGTTCCTGCTCTCGCTATCTCTGTCAAATAAATAAATAAAACCTTTTAAAAATAAATAAATAAATGAATAAATAGCCCTGAATATAATCATGTACTTGTTGACCTTTGTGGCTTCTTAGAGGTTAAGTCTTGCAGGGAACTGCAGTGTGTTTGCCCAGGTAGATTCTGGGCAAGGAAAAGCCCTGGTCTTCCGTACACCGCCCCCCTCACTCTTCCACCTGGCCTTCCCCTCACCAGCATCTCTGACAGTAGTGGGAGGAGGTCTACTAGCCAGGGCTAAGTCATTGGCTCACCTGTGCTCAGCAGCAGAGGAGGATAGACAAGACCGAGGGATGGCGTAGAACTGAGGGGGACAGGGGCACCTGGGTGTGCCTTCGGCTCAGGTCACGATCTCAGGGTCAGTCTTCCTGCTCAGTGGGGAGTCTGCTTCTCCCTCTACCTCTGCCCCTCCCCTTGCTCGTGCACTCTCACGCGCACGCGCTCTCTCTCTCTCAAATAAATAAATAAAATCTTTAAAAAAAAAAAAGAAAAAAAGACCTGATAGGGACAAAAGAAGTGTCCTCAGCTTGGAGATTTTCTTTCTTACTTTTCTGCAAGCCTGCTAGAGTTGCTACCTTACACCATTGCATTCTATCCAAGGCATCCAATTATTTGTACATCTGTTTGAAAAGCAGCCTGCTCTTGGGGGCAGGGACGAGCAAGCCTGGCCCAGCTCCTTGTGACACCAAATAGACTCGCACTGCTCTTGGGATCCCTGCCCAGTGCTCTGGCCTGGGAGGGGCTGCCAGCTACCCAGAGAGAGTTGGATCTTTTCCATGTAATGAGACGGACTCAAAAGAACAAAGTTGCTCTCAACACCTGCTCACCCTCTCACAGCTACGAGGGCCAGGAGGGGAATGGGTGCTTGCAGACCACAGGCAATGAAAGAGAAAGAAGGGAAACAAAGAATCAGCAGCCCTTGGTTTGGCATCTTCCCGCTGTCCTTTCCCGGGAGGAGCTCAATGCCAAAGTCGCCACGTCCGTCTCTGGGTAGAGAGCTGGAAAACGGAATGGCTCAAAGGGCAGCAGGTGGGAAAGGATAGAGGGGTCTGGAAAAGCAGCCCCAGAATAATCTCCTTTTTTGCTTAAGCTAGCTTGGAATGAGTTTCTATGACTTGTGCCCTGTCTCATTTGTAATACCTTTTGTGAGAAATGCAGCATGGACCCCTCGGCCCCAGCAGAATAGCCTGGTCACACTGAAGGAGCCGCAAGGTGGCTGCAGGATCCCCAAGGCACCCCGTGGGCCTCGCCCCACTCACTGACGGGGCCCTCCAACCTCACCTTTGTTCACTTTGGTCTCAATGCCCCGCCATGGCTGGCCTATTCAGAGCTCACATGATAGAACTCACAGACCACAGCAGAGACAGGGACGCTATGAAAGGAGTTTCTTAAAACCGAATCTTTCTCTTCCAATGATTGTTGTAATCATATCACTAGGTGTTGCCACAATGTTTGTAGCAGGTACCTCTCCCGGTACCTGCCCAGCTCATCGCCAGAGTGATGGCCAAAGGACAGCTGAGTTTATGCCATGTGACTCCCGCCCACACTGAGGACTCATCAGACAAGGAGTGAACCCCCAGCCCAAGCTGAACCAGTCTGAATTAGGACCCGATATAAAAGTCTGGGCTCATGGCTTGAATGTAGGGTGTGTAATCACAGTGCCACGGGGCTACCATATCTGGCCCTGCAAGCTAGAAGAACAAAAGCCCGTCTGCAGAGAGGGGGAGAGAGAGAGAGAGAAATGAAAACCAGAGGAGCCAAAGGGAGTGAGCTGCCTGTGGTCCCGGCTCTCCAGACTCCATTTCTGGATACAGCCTCCCTTCCTGCCCGTGCTTTCTGAGAGGTTGCCCAGGAGCCTTCAACTCCGTGCCTTCCTTTTTTTGCATATTTTTTGGGTTTCTCTTACATGCATCCAGAAGAACTTCCACGAAGGCAGAGAGTGATTCACAGTTTACTGAACGCTTTCACATGTGATGGTGTTTGGATTTTGTTTCTCATGCTACTCTAGGGAGAAGGCAGGGGAAATACCATCATGTGCATTTCATGGCCCAAGAATCCCAGGTGATGATAGTTAAAGGTCTCCCAGGCACGGAGGTAGGTCTTTGACCCAGACCCAGCATCCCTTCCACCTTGAGACCTTGACATTTGGCGGTGTGCTTCCAGGAACAGGGACTTTGGCCTCAAGGTATATTCAAAGGTGATGTGCTGCATTCCTAAGCACAATCAGACACTTCAAAAAGAAATAGAAGCTTCAGCTTGATCCTTAGTTGCCACACCTTCATGAGCTTGTGCAGGCAGAGCTGGCCATGCTTCTGACTCCCAAAACAAAGTACATAGAGAAAGCAGAGCCGGGCATGGACGTTTTCGTGGGGAATCCTGCCCCTTATAAAAATACGTGGAGGGCGCCTGGGTGGCTTAGTCTTTAAGCTTCTGCCTTCAGCTCAGGTCATGATCCCAGGGTCCTGGGATCGAGCCCCGCATCCGGCTCCCTGCTCAGCGGGAAGCCTGCTTCTCCCTCTCCCACTCCCGGGGCTTGTGTTCCTGCTCTTGCTATCTCTGTCTCTGTCAAATAAATAAATAAAATCTTAAAAAAAAAAAAAAATACGTGGAGCCTGCGCTATTATGATATCACTCTAGCATTTGCCATATTTTACGTCTTCCTTCCTCTAGGACACCTGTGAACAATGGGCAGACAGGTTACATTTCTCTTCCCTACCTTTGTCTGGTCCTCAAGGACATTTTCTACGCAAGGTAGATTAACTCAGGAACTGGCAGTCTCTCCTTCTGGCGCACACGTGTGCACGCAAACACACACACACGCACACGTACACAGCTTGTGGATACCATTTTTAAAAAAACAGCTTTTTGACATATAAATTCAGATACTATACAGTTCACCCATTTAAAATATACAATTCACTCAAACTGTTCCAAAAAAAATAAAAGAGGAAGGAAAATTTCCAAATTCATTCTATGAGGCCAGCATTACCCTCATACCAAAACCAAAAGCAATTCATCTGATGAACATAGATGCAAAAATCCTTGACAAAATACTAGCAAACTGAATTCAACAATACATTAAAAAGGGGCGCCTGGGTGGCTCAGTTGGTTAAGCGACTGCCTTCGGCTCAGGTCATGATCCTGGAGTCCCGGGATCGAGTCCCGCATCGGGCTCCCTGCTCGGCGGGGAGTCTGCTTCTCCCTCTGACCCTCTTCCCTCTCATGCTCTCTCTCATTCTCTCTGTCTCAAATAAATAAATAAAATCTTAAAAAAAAAAAAAAAACCAATACATTAAAAATATCATTCACCACAATCAAGTGGGATTTATTCCCGGTATGCAAGGGTGGTTCAATATTTGCAAATCAATCAACATGATACATCACATCAATAAAAGAAAGGATAAGAACCATATAATCACTTTAATTGATGCAGAAAAAGCTTTTGACAAAGTAGAACATCCATTCATGATAAAAACCCTCATCAAAGTAGGTTTAGAGGGAAAATAAAGGCCATATATGAAAAACGTTCATTATTTGCAGATGACATGATACTATATATACAGAAAACCCAAAAGACTCCACCAAAACGCTGCTAGAATGATAAATGAATTCAGTAAGATTGCAGAACACAAAATAAATGTAAAGAAATCCCTTGCATTTCTATACACACTAATAATGAAGTAGCAGAAAGAGAAATCAAGAAAACAATCCCATTTACAATTACACCCAAAATAATAAAATACCTAGGAATGAACTTAACCAAGGAAGTGAATGACTTGTACTCTGAAAACAATAAAACACTGATGAAAGAAATTAAAGACACAAACAAAAAGATACTCCATGCTCATGGATTAGAAGAACAAATATTGCTAAAATGTCCATACTACCCAAAGCAATGTACAGATTTAATGCAATCCCTATCAAAATACCAACAGCATGTTTCACAGAACTAGAACAAACAATCCTAAAATTTGTATGGAACCAGGGCACCTGGTGGCTCAGTTGGTTAAGTGACTGCCTTCGGCTCAGGTCATGATCCCGGGGTCCTGGGATCAAGTCCCACATCAGCTCCCCCTGCTCAGTGGGGAGTCTGCTTCTCCCTCTCCCTCTGCCTGCGCTCCCCCTGCTTGTGCTCTGTCTCTGTCTCTCAAATAAATAAATAAAATCTTTTTAAAAAAAATTTGTATGGAACCGCAAAAGACCCCAAGTAGCCAAAGCAATCTTGAACAAGAAAACCAAAACCAGAGATATCACAATCCCAGATTATAAGATATATTACAAAGCTGTAGTAATCAAAAGAGTATGGACTGGCAGAAAAATAGACCCATAGATCAATGGAACAGAATAAAGAGCCCAGAAATAAACCCACAATTACATGGTCAGTTAATCTTTGACAAAGGAGGTGAGACTATGAAATGGGAAAAAGACAATCTCTTCAACAGATGGTGCTGGGAAAACTGGACCACTTTCTTACACCAAACACAAAAATAAATTCAAAATGGATTAAAGACCTAAAAGTGAGACCTGAAACTGTAAAAATCCTAGAAGAGAGCACAGGAAGTAATTTCTCTGACATCAGTTATAGCAACTTCTTTCTAGATATGTCTCCTGAGGCAAGGGAAACAAAAACAAAAATAAAATAAACTACTGGAACTACATCAAAATAAAAAAGCTTCTGCACAGCAAAGGAAACAATTAAAAAAACTAAAAAACAACCTATTGAGTGGGAGAAGATATTTGCAAATGACATATCTGATAAAGGGTTAGTATCCAAAATATATAAAGAACTGATACAACTCAACACCCCAAAAACAAACAATCCAATTAAAAAATGAGAAAACATGAGCAGACATTTCCCCAAAAAGACATCCAGATGACCAACAGACACATGAAAAGTTACTCAACATGTCTCATCATCAAAGAAATACAAACCAAAGCTACAGTGAGATATCACCTCACACCTGTCAGTATGTCTAAAATCAAAAACACAAGACACAATAAGTGTTGGTGAGGATGTGGAGAAAAAAAGAACCCTTGTGTACGATTGGTGGGAATGCAGATTCGTGCAGCCACCACAGAAAACGGTACAGAGATTGCTCAAAAAATTAAAAATAGAACTACCTTAGGATTCAGTAATTGCACTACTGGGTATTTACCCAAAGAATATGGAAACACAAATTTGAAAAGATATATGCTTCCTTATGTTTATTAAACATTATTTACAATAGCTAAACTACAGAAGCAGCCCAGGTGTCCATTGATAGATGAATGGATAAAGATGTGACATATATGTGTGTACACACACACACACACACACAGAGGAATATTACTCAGCCATAAAAAGGAATGAAATCTTGCCATTAACAACAACATGGATGGAAATAGAGAGTATAATGCTAAGCTAAATATGTCCAAGAAAGACAAATACCATATGATTTCATTTATATGTGGAATTTAAGAAACAAAACAAATAAACAAAGGAGAAAAAAAGAGACGAACAACAAGAAACCACTCTTAACTATAGAGAACAAACTGATGATTACCAGAGGGGAGGTGTGAGGGGATGGGTGAAATAAGTGGTGGGGATTAAGAGTACACCCATCGTGATGAACACTGAGCAATGTATGGAATTGTTGAATCACTATATTGTACGCCTGAAACTGATATAACACTGTACATGAACTATACTGGAATAAAAGTAAAAAATTTTTAATTAACATAAAAATGTACAATTCAATGAGTTTTGGTATATTATAGTATTTTTAAAATTTGGTAAGATAGATCTATAACATAAAATTTTCCATTTTAACCATTTTTTAAAGATTTTATTTATTTAGATTTATTTAGAGAGCAAGAGAGCACAAGCAGGGGAAGCAGGAGAAGGAAAGGGAAAAGCAGGCTCCCTGCTGAGCAGGGAGCCCGATGTGGGGCTCGATCCCAGGGCTCTGGGATCATGACCTGAGCTGAAGGCAGACGCTCAACCATCTGAGCCACCCAGGCACCCCCATTTTAACCATTTTTAAGTGGCATTAAGTACATTCACAATGTTGTGCAATCTTCACCAGTATTTACTTCTCATGAGTACCATTTTTTGCTCTTGTACTCCTCTCCCTCTCTCTCTCCCTCCCTCCCTTCCTTCTTTCCTTTTTTGTTTTTAAGGAGAGAAGGAAGCCCATCTCCCCCAAGCCCCGGCTTCCCCAAGCAGGTGAATCCCCACTGCACTGCTTCACTCTACACTCTTCTACTTAACCAATGTAGAAAAGACTTGAAGGCAAGATGCTGATTTGATCATATGTGAATTTCTGCTGCTCCCAGGTCTCCATGACCCAGAGAGAACATAATTCTTCTGGGACATTTCTGATGCCAAGCTCCTCTGCCGGAAAGGGAACTGCTTGAGTGCAGGGCTATGTATCCTCAGTCTGAACCCCTGAATTCGCCATAGGGGCTCAGCGAATGTCTGCAGAATGGCCTTGGCCTCCATTGTGTGGCCCAGATGAAAGCACCTATAGGGATTCCTGAAGGAATTTCTTCCCAAATGGAATGTTAGATTTTGATTTCTCTTCTCTTCATCAACTTTGCTTGCCTCCTCTTACTTCTTACTTGTCCTAACTGGTATGAGAAAAGAACCTTCTAGAAATTTGGTCTATTTGGATGTTAATGTGGGCTCAACATTTTGATGCTCTCCCCTGTGGCTGACAGGGGAGGGTGGGTCCTGAATGAGTACTGGGTGCTGGATCCCTATTTCTGGGTTCTGTGGGGGGGTGCACACCCTCCTATCAATCTACTCAGAGTGGAAGAGAGGGAGGAAGATGGTGGCTTTCCAGAAGGGAAAGCGCAGTTCTCAAGCACAGCCTTGGAGTCTCTCTGCACAGGGCTGACTTGTGAACCTGTCTGGAAGGCTCCCAATAAGAAGGCCCTGCCAGCCGCTGCTGCCAAAAGCCATCCTTTGGGGGATGGCATAACTGTCATTCACCGTGCAGATGGACAAGCAACAGCCGAGTCTCTCGTGAGGGTCTTTTGTGTAATTAAATGTACTAGCCTGACAGCCCCCGAAAGAGGGGCAATATCTCCTAAAGGTAAAACGGCTTTTCTCTAATCCTGAATGATGTCATGCTGTTGCTAGGTGCCTATTTTTCTGCCTTTCAAATAAAAAGTGACTAATGGGGTATATTTCATAACACATCTGCAAGTATGTAGTTATTCTTATACTTCAATGCCCTTTAAAATATTATTATCTGCCAACACTTGGACTATGTGCTGGTATGCAAATTAGACATAATAAAGAAAGAAGGGAGAAGTTTCTTGCTCTTGAAAAATCATATTTATAAGGTTAACGAGATTTATATATTGTATCAGGGAACCAGGGTTAGAAAGCAAGACTTTTAAAATGTAATAGTTGGCAACAATAAAGATTCTCTGGTGTTTTTCCCTGGACAAGATAAAAACTTTTCATCTATGCTGAGGTTTAATGAGATGAGAAAAAAATTCCCACAAAATCAAAACACATAGAATCCAACTCCAGGAACAAGGCAAACATTCTAAGTTAAATGTTTCTGTGGCAGGAACAGGAGCAGTGTTTTAAAAACATATGATTTTGCATTAAAAAAATCAAGTTAAGTTAATCATTTCAATGAGTTATCCATTTAAGCCAGAGAGTGGGCACCTTTTTTTTTTTTTATAAAAGGGAAAATACCAAGAAAATTCAATCTAATAAAAGAAAATACACAAAAAAGTGGGAACAATCTACACACACATATACATATACATGTATGAATGTATATGTTGAATTATGAACTACTTTATACACAAACAGAAAAAAGTCCTGAACTCAGTCTCTCAAATAATGGGGTGTTAGGATTTAGCATACATTCTGACTATAGGGAACCACTTCTGTAAATGTATATTGGACTAGACTTTTTAATACTCCAACATGAGTTGGAGTAATACCTGAAAGGGACTGAATAGTATGACCAGTGAAAGATGGGACAGAGCAGTTTGGAAGGACAGTGATGAAAGAGAAAAAAAAAAAAAAAGCTATCTCCTGTTATATCCCAACAAGTCCAGCCCCTTTGGTACAATAGTTATAAGCAAATGGAAAGATGCATGCATGCATGAACAAAAGAAATCATTTCTGTGTAACTTCTTTGGCTCTGTGCCTACCATCAAGCACCCTGCTCAACCTATATCCAGACAAGGTCCTCCCCTCAGCTGCAGGTGGAGCACAGGGTGAGACCTCTCCACCAGCTTGGAGGTGTGGCTGGGGAAAGTCACCGAGTCGGTGAGTCAGGGAAGGCTGACCTCCTTGCCACTCCTGACTTCTCCCAGGTCCGCTGTGGGTTGATCATTCACCAACCCCTCATCAAACCCCGTAACTGCTTAGTGTGACTTTGGCCCCAATAAGAATGAACTTTCAGTGGGCAAGTTAGCAGAGTGCCCAGGTGTGACACCGCCCTATGCTGGGTGCCCCTGGGGTTGCTCAGGACTCTCTCTGTACAATGTAAGACTCTCTCCGAACACCATGAGAAGCATACTCGCCTCCCCTCCTTGGGGCTCTGCATGTGGCAGAGACCAACCCTGTGTGAGAAGCATGAATGGTTCCTGCTTTCACTATGTCTTCCTAAAGAGCACTGCACGGGCTCTTTTGCAGAGGAGTCAGTGAGATGAAGTTGGCCAGAAGGTCCCTTCTAATTCGGCTACTTAAGTGAGGGGCTCATGGTGGTCTCCACGGCATTGTCTCCATTTTTCTTGTGTCACCTAACTACATTGCCCTGGAGCAGACCAGTCACTTGCCTGTCTCTTCTTCTAGGGCAGAAGTTTTCTTTGATTCCTAATCCTACCTTAAGTGCCAGGCACAGAGAAGACCCTCAGTAAGTGCTGGCTTAGTGAATGAATGTGATTTGCTCTGTTGGGTCTCCTTGAGACAGGTGGAGTTACAGAGCAGACCCATTTTCCAGAGGGAGTAGCTGAGGCACAGACAGACAGGTGGGGTGCTTTGGCCGAGGTCCCAGGGGAAGCAGAAGGACAGATGAGATTAGAACAGGGTGATGGGCCTTGAAAGATAACCGTGAAACCAAATGTCTCAGGAAACGCAAGCCAAGAGCCAGTTGCCTGGAGGCCAGGGCCCTTTCCCAGAGCACAGACTCTTAGCACAGAGCCCCAGACAGTCATAATGGCACCCCACCTCTGTTTGATAACATTTTACAAATTACCAAATGCTTGCCTACTCTTCACAGTGATCTGGAGGGAGGGCGGGCTGACATTATTATCCACATTTCACAGATGACGGTTTGGGGTTTTTTGTTTTTAAAGATTTTATTTATTTGAAAGAGCAAGAGAGAGAGAGAGCGCGCGCGCACAAGCAGGGGGAGTGGGAGAGGGAGAAGCAGGCTCCCTGCTAAGCAGGGAGCGTGATGCGGGGCTCGATCCCAGGACCCTGGGAATCACAACCTGAGCCTAATGACTAAGCCACTCAGGCGCCCTGGTTAGATGTTCTTAAGGACACACAGCTCCTAAAGGAGGAAGGGTGATGAGCTCAGGTCATGTGAGCTTCTCACCGAACCTGGTCAAACCCACTGTCCAAGAGCACAGGGCACGGGTCTGGCCCCACCGGACGCCACCGGACGCCCCTTTCAGTTACAGGCCAGCTTTAGGTGTAGGCGTCCTTCAGCGCTGCCTGCAGCGAGGCGGCGCTCCTATTCCCCGCAGAGCTGCGCCCGGGCCCTCCTCCTGGCTCCCGGGTGTAGCCCAGGAGCGTGCTGGCAGGATCGGGAGGCAAGGCGGCCTCCACAGCTTGCGCTGCGCCTGGGCAGGACAGATTGCTGGGACGCGGGAGCGGCTCCGCAGCCAATGCACTTGCCGTATGGGCGAGGTTGCTGTGCCAACAGTCATCTTCCCCCCCAGAATGTCAGGTGAGGAGGGAGACCGACAGCGCTCTGCCCTCCGCGCCTCCGATGCCGCGCTTTTGTTTCTACCCCCAACGGCCCGTACATCCCGTTCTCTGCCCAGGAGCGTCTCGGCCCAAGAAGTTGGCAAATCGGCAAAGTCTCATTTACAAAGTTGGGATCAGAAGATGGAATGGCTTTCCAGGTTTTGTTCAGACTGTTAAAAGAGATGCCAAAAGATGTCTTTTTTACATTCAGTTGGCTTCATCTGTTAACGACAACACCAGCTTCATGCTGAAGGTAACGGATGACACACTGTAAGATCTCGCTGGGTTAATTTTTAAAAGGAAATTGAGGGGGAGGGCCTGAAGTTACTTTCTGCTTGTTGGTTTTTTAATGACAAAGCATATTTAGACAGACTAAATGTGGCAAAATAAACAAATAAGTAAATACAAGTTCAGAGACTTCAATTTACTGAAACTCCTTTTAAAAGCAAGAGGAGACGTGAAAGGCAAAACTTCCACTCAAATTCAAAAGTTTCCAAGGAAAATTCCTGTAACCTTGAAGAATAATAAAGGCTCATGGATATATTTGGAATTTCTGAATGGTAGGACTGTTTCCCAAGAGTATTTTAAATATCCCAAGTGAAAAATGAGAACAAGGCCTAAATTGTTTGGTAAAGAGCAAAGAACTCTTTAGTTTAAGAAAAAGAGAGGGAGACTGGAAGAGTCAAAAACGCTACAAAAGGCCTGGAGCTTCCCATGAAATATGAACAACAGTAGTTTTTTGCCAGAAAACTTTTTACTCAATGCCATATGCAAAGAATGTATGTTGCATTTTTTTTTTTTTAATCCATCTCATGCTATCTTGCATCCTGTGAGTTTTCCCTTTGCTTTTTAGTCCTGCACAGGGTGTCAGGGTCTGGGGCTCTGCTGGCGGTGGGGGTGGGGGGAGGTCTGCCGGCACACACAGCCAAGCCCCCTCTCGCATCTTTGTAGGACTCTAGGCATCGGTAGTTAACAGTCCCATCCCTGCCCAGCTCCCTCCCAATCTTGAGGTGGTTGGGATTTTTCTGCCCTTATCATTCATTCTCTCCCACATTTCCTAAGCCCCTCAAACCTCAAAATTGAGCATTATCCTGGACCCTAAGTACTGTTCATACTAGGGACACATGGTAGACTGGGGACACCGCCTGCCCTCAAGTGACTTACCCTCCATGGGCCTGGCTAGATATCATGTGATACACATAGAAGGTGAAATCGTAGCCAGCATCATACGATGAAAATACTAAAGTCCGAGCACTTGGAAATTGTTAAGAAGAGAGCAAATACTTCTAGCAGAAAGGACTGGGGAAGCCCTCATTCAAGCAGCATGTTGCAAAGGAGAGCTGAGAGGCAGTTGGGGCTGGGACAGGGAGAGCAGGTGGCAGGAAGGCCAGCCCCGAGGCGGCCTGCGTGTGGCCATACCAAACGGGCCACGGGAGGGGCTGGGAAGGGCGTTAGAGCCCTGCCATGGGAGGTTTGAACACTGTGATGAGGACTGAGTTGATTCTGGAGGTGAAGTGAGACCAAATCTTTGGGAGCAAAGGAATTACGAAGTGCTCAGGACCCATGGGTGGGCTCAGGGGAGCAGGAGGCCCCTGAATACGTTGCTATGCGCATGCATGGCGGCTTGTGGGGGTGAGCAGAAAGATAAGTCTGTAGCTCTCCCTAGCTTCTCAAAAGGCCTCGCTGTTCTGAGGCCACATTCCAGGGCCAGGCTGGAGAAGAGCCTCACCACCACCCTTCTTCCCAGCCCCCCATCCTCAGCCCAGACACAGGGCACAAAAGTCACTTCGTGCCCTCCTTCCTTGGACACAAATCAGCCATTAAAATAGAGACCTGAGGGGGAGGGGGGCTTCAGACGCAGGTGGCCCCATTGGGCCTCTGACGCCCTGGGTTATTAGGTTTCCAAACTACGCAAGGGTGTTTATTTACACCACATTTTAATGTCAAATGAATGGAGAACTGCAGAATAACTTCTGCCCCAAGTTTCAGATTTCAAACTTTCCGCCTTTGGCAACATCATCTTAGTTGTTTGAAACAAGGTAGCAAACTCCACCCATGATTTCCGGCTCCTCCAGCAGCTCCAAACCAGACCCCAGCCTCTCCTCCTGCCTTCCCGCCCTCACCGCCACCAGCTAGCAACCAATAGAAATCCACTGGGCCTTCTGGATTTTTCTTCTTGTGAGAGTAAATGTGGCCTCCTCCCCTTCACCCCACTCCTCTTCTGCTCTTCCTCAGCAGGCCAGGCTGCAAATCTTTTCCTCAGATCCCTTTGCTCTATAGACCACAGTAGTGATGGACTTCTCCAGAACAAAGCCCATGCCCCACCTGAGATTAATTTTGGCTCTTTTACTACAATCACCACCCATTGTTCCCAACACCATACCTTTGCTCATCAGAAGCCCTCTGCCTCTAGAGCTGGGGGCTAAGTATCCCCAGCCTAGGGCAGCAGGAAATGGGAAAGAGGAGCCAGAGACTCTGGGGGAGGGCAAGGAGAGCATGTTTTGGATTCAAGTCAAAGCCCCCACAAAGACTGGAGAGAGAAGGGATGCGTCAAAGTGCAGCTTCTAAAGTGGCTTGGCTGATTTGGGAAGTATGGAGGCTAGAAGCCTGAAACACCTTTCAGAAATCTTAGATTGAAAACATGCAAACTGAACAAACAAGCGTTTCATTACCATGTGCACGTATATGTGCGCACCTCCATCTGCACCTGTTGGCAGGTGTCATTTCTGCCTCGAGCGCCACATAGATGCCCTTCCTCTCCCTCACCTGACTAGAACCTTGCCGAGTCACCAGGGCACTCCTCCCCCACCCCCAACACACGCAGTCCTAGGTATGGGCCTTGCACATAGCCAGCATCAGTAACTATGTGCTAAAGAGAATTTGCTCATTCAAATGTTTGTGGAGGGACGCCTGGGTGGCTCAGTTGGTTAAGCACCTGCCTTTGACTCAGGTCTTGATTCCAAGGATCCTGGGATGGAGTCCTTTGTTGAGCTCTCTGCTCAGGGGGAGTCTGCTTCTCCCGCTCCTTCTGCCCCTCCCCCCTGCTGGTGAGCTCTCTCTCTCTCTCATAAATAAATGAAATCTTTAAAACAAAACAAAAAAATTTGTTTGTTGAAATCTCATTATGTATTGCAACACTGCCTCAAACCCTGAAGCCAGCCTTAGATAAATGTGCTCCAGAAGGCTATCTAATCATGGCAGACATGAAGAGGAGAGCTAACATTTAGATAAAATGACCTAAGACCTAAACAAAGGAGGAAGTAAACAAATCAGCAGGCATAGAATGGGTCTGGCAAAACTCTGCTTTGATTGGCAAGGCTAAACTGCTCCTGTTACCTGAGACTGAGGGCAAGGACCTATCCTACTTACTTCCTCCCCTCCTGGTAGAGCCAAAGGGAAAAGAGAACCATGTCTTAGCCCCATAGGACAACGTTCCTGGACACCAGCCCCTTCCTCTCTCCCATCTCGCCTCTGTGGCTTTGGCAGCAATCAAAACACTCACCATCATGGTTTTGCTCAGAAACACAAAAAGGTCAGGACACCCCAGTGTCCTGGGGAGAGGTGCACTGGGACAAAGAAGACAGGAAGAGGTTGACTGGCAGAGAAAATTCAGAGGCAGATGGCAAATTTTTAGAACTTTCCCAAGGTTAAACATACACACACGCACACACACACACACCCCTATCTATTTATCCATCCATCCATCCATTGCTTTTTGCTTTTAGAAGTAAAAATAAAGAGAAAATAGAGAACTAGAGGATTTGGGGGGTGGGAGGCATTGGGGCAGGGGGCGGAGCTTCCTATTTTACTATAAACTGTAAATGAAGGACCATAGCTCTCTCCTCACACTCTCCCCGGGAGCACATCCCCCCTTTGCCCTTCTTACGGAAGTCCCTGGCTTTTATGAGAAAAATAAAACAAAACACGTATTACAAAATCTGTACAATCTCATCTAATTTGAGTTTCTTTCTGAGTAACTACCATCAGTCCCACACTCGTCACCAAACCCCCCTTCCCCGCAATACTTTCTAATTTTAGAGCTAAGAGCATGGAACTTGACACTGGATATGTTTCCATTTACCATGAAAGGCATGTTTCTCCACAAACAACTGGAGGGCAGGCTTGGAAAACAGGTTTAAAGACCAGACTTGTGGAACTTTGGCACGGCAATTTTCTGGAAACCTCTACCATCCCACCAAGAGGCAGGAAGCATCGAGAATGAATATGTGTTCTGGCTTCTTTCAAATGAAATGATTTAATTTTAAGAGTTTCAATTCATAAAATAGCCCCAGCTAATTTTCCAAGGAAAATAAACATATTTTGTGTCTCCTCATTCTTTAAAGAATATTGGGGCCATGAAAAGAATTTATACTGAAGACTTAATTGGGCAATGCCCCCAGTGTCTTTGAAGGAATATAGAATGGTGGGGAAAAAAAGCAAGTTTGATGGGGATGGAAACTTCTGTGATTTAGAAATTAGAAATCAGTTTAGCTGCCATGATATTCACAAACAAAAAATAAACTGGAAGAAAATCCTTTAGCATGTTATGGTTCATTTCCATAGTTTTATAGATTTATAGAATTAGGAGTTATTTCTACAGAAGGAAAAGCGAAGTCTTTATTTGCAAAGCGGATATTTTCATACCTACATGTATGTCCTCTTTGCCCAAAACTGTGAATCAGCTCCCTTTATTGCCACAAATATACTCAAATTATCAATATTTCCCATTAGTTGGCACCTTATCAAAGTCAGAAGTCATGGTCAATGCAGTTAAAAGAAAAAAAAATCACATAGGACTCCTACCCCTTCAGTCTCGCTGTCCCCTCCCTCTCCCCTGCCTAGCCCCTCCGTCACCTGTCTGTCCGGAGGGGGGGGTACGAGGGCACACATGTCTCCTGGTACACAGGCCCCAGGTACTTGACCTGCTTTTCTTTCCATTCCAGAGCTGCTACGGGACAAAGAGCACTTTTTTTCCCCCATGACCAGCTTCTGAGGAAGGCAGGTCTCCTCTGCTCCTCCCTTCTGCCTCATTCCTCCAAACAAGCAAATAGCAATCAATTCCCCATTGAGTTAAAGAACTTACTGCTAATCCCACTGTAGAAATGGATGGTGGGCACCCAAAGTAACAAGCAGGAGGAAGCCACAACAGCATAAGGAATCTCCTCAGCTCTCCAAGGCATGTCCCTGATTGGAGCCTGACTTTTCCCTTTCTATGCAGCCTCAAGGAGCTTCTTTCAGGGGATGTTGGATGTTGGGCAAACCTGTGGAGATTAGAGGCCAAGTTAAATTTGATCTGGCTTCCCTGCTGGAAAAATCAATCCAGAGCATTCTTGGCTATTGTGGAAGGTACACCTACCCAGGATGCCAGATACTGCTGCTCCTTCATCCTGAGCCCACAGCAGACCCAACCAAACAATCACAGATCTGTTTCCTGGGAGCCTGGATGAGGCCTCAGAATCCCTCTTAACAAGGTGGTAAAGTGGCCATTACTAGCGGCTCTTTAGATTTGGCCTGTGAGACGAACCTATTTGTCATTCCCGTCCCACCCTGTCCCATCCTCCGGGTGCTCTGAGTAAGACACATTCATCAGCCAGTTACAAAGTCTGTGTCCACCTTGCAGTAAAGCTTGGCTTCTTTGCCTCTTAAGGGGCATCTAACAGATAGGCATTTGGCCTTCTTGTCCCCACTCCTCTGCCAGGGTGTGTCAGGCCCCAGGTTTTTAGCAAATCTTCACATTTACCAAATTAGTGCATACGAATTAGTCAGGGACTAACTCCCTGCCTACAAGAAATCTGAGTCATTTGGTCTCAACATGAAAAAGGAGTTCACCTGATGCAGAAGGAACGGTTGATTCAAGTTCATGGAGAAGGCAGCTGTGCCCACTTCCTGTCGGAGCCTCATCAGAAGACCTGGAGACCTGGCGAGGCAGGCTCCTTGCTAGGAGGAAGGGCTAAGGAAGCGATGAAGGTAGTGAGTTTCCTCCACACTCATGGCCTCCACTGCAGCTGGTTATGGGACACTTGGAAGAAGTTAAAGTGGAGTGTGCACATCCAGTCTATGTTAATGCAGGCGAATGGCTGGGTTGTAGAAACTTGGAGAGATTTCCTAAGCAGCTTCCTCAGATCCAGGTCTCGTTAGCATTAACATGCTCTGATGGGGCTCGCGTGGTTGTACTAGCCTACGATGATATAAATGATCTGAACGTGTGGAGTTGAGGCTGCTAGGGGAAGGAGAGCATTTCTAATGGGAATGTGGAAGTATATAGGCTTCCCAACTCACGTGGGCATGTGGTTTGAAAAGTAAACAGAAACAGCCTTTCTTTCCCATTCCTGAACTGCTTTGGGTGCCACAAAGTGACAGATTTGAGCCACTGCAGAGCTATTTGGTGGAAATAAAGTCACAATTTAAGAAGAGAATCATAGATTAAGTGATGAAGCATAAGTTTCTCTCCCTGCCTTTAAACTTGGGGTGTGGCTGAATTATCAAGCATCTGCCCCATAAAGATAACTCTGTTTCACTGGACTGACCACCTAGATGACAGGATAGTTCCAGAAGCTTGAAGATACACTGAACAACAAACAGTATTTGAATTGTCTGCTATGAGCCAAACTCTATGCCTCACATATATCAGAAATCAGCTGGAATGAAGTTAAAAGTCACCACTAGTCCCATAAATCTACATCCAGAATTGAGACATGTTTTATACTTAATACATCCCATAGTTCTTGAGGATACTCTTCTATCTCTTGACTTGGCCACATCTGATTAAAGTCTAATTCTAGGCTTCTAACTGTAAAATATTATCTGAAAGAGTGCGTTAGACAGTTTTTGTGTTTCTGATAAATATCTACATCTTTGACTAGCTAAAACCATTTACCATTAAAACATTTCAGGCAGGGGCGCCTGGGTGGCTCAGTCGTTTGGGCGTCTGCCTTCGGCTCCAGTCATGATCCCAGGGTCCTGGAATCAAGCCCCACGTCGGCTCCCTGCTCCGTGGGAAGCCTGCTTCTCCTTCTCCCACTCCCCCTGCCTATGTTCCCTCTCTTGCTGTGTCTCTCTCTGTCAAATAAATAAATAAAATCTTAAAAAAAAAAAAACATTTCATGCAGCAGTGGGCACCACATACGGATTTCCGATAGAATGGTTTACAAATTAAAAAATAAATAAATAAACCCTTCTCTCTTAAGGTAATGCCTGGCCTAACTTCTCTGGATTCTACATATTCCAAATGTGTTTATCCTTTTAACTCACTTTTCTTTCAATTTTCAGCCAAATAATTTTTATTTAAATTCACTTTATCCTAAGGCTTAGGTTCGTGATTCCAGTGTGAAAGAAAAGTTCTTGCTGGTTCACTGCCATGTGCCAAGCTGAAATGACTGACACATCCTGTGACTAAGGAGGGCCGACCTTTCCGGTTTCAGATCCTTAGCCCCTCCCCCCACCCTGGGCCCCTCAGGTTTTCTGGAATGACTCACTCTCTCTTATTCCTCACAGGCCCTTCTTCTGGAGGGCCTCCTCCCCTCCCTACAGGTGATCCTCTGAAATTACCTTTTAATGGGTATAAATAGAAGAAAAAAATGAACTTTTCTACTGAGAGGAGAGTCTTTTCAGCATATCTTTAAAAAAAAAAAAAAGATTTATTTATTTGGGAGAGAGAGAGATGAGCCTGAGTGAGTCGGGGGAGGAGCAGAGGGAGAGAATCCCCAAGCAGATTCCCCTTGGAGGGCAGAGCCCACCACGGGGCTCAATCTCACGACCTATGAGATCATGACCGAGCGGAAACCAAGAGTCAGTCGCTCAACTGGCTGAGCCACCCAGGCGCCCCTTCTCAGAATATCCTTAACAGAAATACCTCAGTCTTCATTCTGAAGCTTCTAAGGACTTGGAACAGTTCCAGTGGCTCATTCCTGTCTACCCTCTGCCATCTTGCCCTCCATTCTAGACACGACATGAGTCCTGACTGTCATCTTCCATTCTGCCAGGCAAGGTTCTCTGGTTTTTCTGTGCACTTCAATCTCTGACAAAGGGATCTTGAGCCCCCAGAAAATTTGGTACCTTTTTCCATTCTTGTCAATAACAGGAAGAATAGGGAAAAGAATTTATTGAAAAAGAATCCGGGAGAGTACATTCCTGGCTTGCCACTAACTCCCTTGTGGCATTTAGAGGGTCACGTCCAGTGTCTCTGGTTTCACTTCCTCATCTCTCACAGGAGGTATTGGACCAGAAGACTGCCAAGGCTCCGCCCAGTCTAGCAAGATAGAATCTACCCTCCCTTGGAGAGCCCTGGAAAGTGGCCTCCATAGAACTGACCCCTCATAGCTGTCCCTGAGTGGCTGGTCCTACTCTGGGAGGGTGGTGGAGGGGCAGTGAGAGGGAAGAGCAGAAGTACAGAAGCTGGTGGGGTAGCCAACAAAAGCTTTAAAAATGGACAAATAAAACAATACAGAGGGAGAAAGACAAATACTGTATGATCTCACTTAAGTGGAATCTAAAACACCAAACTCGTAGGAACAGAGAACAGATTGGGGTTGCCAAAGGTGGGGGTGGGGGAAATGGATGAAGATGGTCAAAAGGTACAAACTTCCAGTTATAAGATGAGTAAGTTCTGGGGATGTAACGTACAGCATGGTGACTATAGTTAATAATACTGTATTATATACTTGAAAGTCGCTAAGAGAGTAGATTTTAAAAAGTTCTCACCTCACATGCAAAAAGTTGTAACTATGTGACGTGATGGATGTTTTCTTTCATTTTTTTTAAGATTTTATTTATTTATTAGAGAGAGAGAGAAAACACAGAGGGAGAGTGAGAGAGAGAAGCAGACTCCCTGCTCAGCTGGGAATCCGACGTGGAGCTCGATCCCAGGACGCTGAGATCATGACCTGAGCCAAAGGCAGATGCTTAACCGGCTGAACTACGCAAGCGCCCCGTGATGGATGTTTTAACCAGCAGTATTGTGGTGATCATTTTGCAATATACATGCGTGTACACACACACTGTGTATAAAATCACTACTGTGTTGTACACCTTAAACTTATACAGTATTATACATCAATTATATCTCAATAAAGCTGGGGGAGAAAACAATAAGGATGAACATTTGTATGACACTTCACAGTTAAGTCAGGCTTTCATTTACATGATCTCATTTAAAAGTGGAGAAGCACTTTATGGAGTACAATCCCCATTTTATAGATCATAAAACTGAGCTCAGAAGCTATGTGAGCTGTCCTAAGTCACATGACTAGGAAAGGATAGAGCAGAGTCGACCATGCAAGCCTGCCATTATTAGATCTGATGCTCTTTCCACTGGGCCAGGAAGACTTGCTGAGTTTCTCCTTGACTATGCCCCTGATCTTGGCCCCTGGGGGGCCGGTAACCCTGGCCTGCCAGGCCAAGGGGTGCTCTGTGGAAACATTTCTTTCTTTCTCTCTTGATACCTTTTTACTCTAATTCATTATGATTTATGTTCTTTGGTTCCCTTCATCAAAGCTTCTCATCATGTTATGGTAGCTCAATTTCACCTCTGTAAGAAAAGTCATGGCACTTGGAATTTGCCTTCTCCATCCCTAGAGATCCCAATATACAGTTATTAGGGCCTTAAAGGGGGAAGTATGAATAGAGCATTTCTTTCTTTCTTTCTCTTTCTTTCTTTCTTTCTTTCTTTCTTTCTTTCTTTCTTTCTTTCTTTCTTTCCTTCCTTCCTTCCTTCCTTCCTTCCTTCCTTCCTTCCTTCCTTCCTTCCTTCCTTCCTTCCTCTTTCTTTCGAGAGCACGAGCCGGGGGACAGAGGGAGAAGCAGACTCCCCCCACTGAGCAGGGAGCCCGACATGAGACTCGATCCCAGGACCCTGAGATCATGACCTGAGCCAAAGGCAGACGCTCAACTTACTGAGCCACCCAGGCGCCCCTGAATAGGGCATTTCTTAAACGTAAAAAGTATGTCTCTCTGTTTAATCAAACAACAACAGCAAACCCTCACGCCTCTTAGTATCGATTTAAATTATTTTCACTCTGGTTCTTGACTGTGTCCAAACTAATTATAAGCTAGATTCGAAATGTAATCAAAACTTCTTAAACCTTATGACTCTTCGGTTAGTGTCCGCCCTTGCTGAAATGACACTCTCTGTGTGAGGTTAAATGTTTGTTTCTGCATTTGGCCTCAGGACCACCATTAGCAGACAGGGCCTGGGGCACTGGATGCACTGTGGGAAACACCACTGCTCATAACCGCGGGGCTCTTTTGCCCCATCTGGGTCATCAGACTCATATTAACCAAAGCTCTGCCAGCAGCAAGCCTCAGAAGCCCGGAGAGCATCTCTACCTGCGGCGGCCACCTGAAACCTCTGCCTTTTCCCCTGGAAGGTAAGGTTCGCGTCCTGCTGGCCCGATCTTGCAGGTACAAAGTAAAGGTATGGGTCGTGTGACATGGCAGCCACACGCCTGTGGATGTGGACTTTTGAGTCTGGCAGGCTTCTCCTGCCCAGGTCTCCCTCACCAGGGCCGATGCCTTCAGAGACGCAAATGCAGGGGCGGGTCCTGAAGAGCGGGTGGCACTCAGGTCTTGGTGGTCACCCCGGTGACCCAGGAGAAGCTCCTATAATTTGGAGGGATCATCACTGCAGAAATCTGTCACGCACAGCCCTGTGGAGAAGTAGTGCTCTGGGGTACAAGATGTCACACCTTGCATTCAAGTCCCTCCCATGCTTTTTAATAACTGTCACCCGATCACAAGTCACCTAACCTCCCTGCACGTCAGCGTGTTCATCTAGAAGATGGAAGCAGTAATGCCTGCTCTTCTAATCTTACAGGACTGCTACAAAGCAGTGGTTCTCAAAGTGTGGTCCCCAGAAGAGCATCGGCAGCACCTGGGAGATTGTTTGAAGTGCACATGCGCAGGCCCTCCTACCCCAGACCTACAGACTCAGACGCTCTGGGTTGGGGGCAGGCAATCTGTGATGGCGCCAGTCCCCCGGGGGTTCCAACACGCTGTGACGTCAGACAAGCTCTGCTCTACAGCAAGGAGATAATGAATGTGAACGGCGTCCTCACGGTGAGGACGGCAGCTCTCCGGAAACGTTGGTCGCTGCCGTATCCCCCAGGCTCTTGTGAAAACACACACACCCCTGAGCTAACAGCTTATGCTTTGACAGGTGTCAGTCACTGGTAACAGGGGTAGCAGGCTGTTAAGAATAAACACTTTCCAGAAGAAAAGGTTAGGGAGGTTGAGCGTCTCTGTGTGGTGGGTAAGGGGCCGGGAGGGAGAAGGAAGAAAGGGACTTCAGTCATGTCCCACCTCTGCCACCTACCAGCTACACGACCTTCCGCAAGTTACTTAAAGGACATCATCATTACGATGATGACCTCCATAGGGTTACTGGATTAAATGACACCATGCATGCAAAGCTCTCTGAGCGATGCATGGTGCATACAGGCATTCAGTAAGCGATACCTGTCATTAGCAGGGCATCTAGGCTACCTGAGGCTACCGCCCATGTTGCTCACCAGCACCCCCAACCATCCTATTATTGCTATTACTCTCACCATCACCATCATCCTCACTCCTCCCACCCACAATCCCCCGACCTTAGGCTTAAGACTGCACCCGAAGATGTCCTGGAAAGCTTAACTGAATGGCATGGCTGTCTCAAGGCAGCCTGGGCCACGCGCTGGTCTCCAGAGGGGACACTGGTGGGTGCCACATTCTGAAGCCAGAAAGATGGTAGGCTACCAGAGGCACGAAGTCCTTCCTCTATGTGCATCCCCTTTTCTGGTCTGGAGGTGTGGCCGGTACAGCCTGAGGTGGGCAAAGTGGACAGCTTTGTCCATTGTCCATTGTTAACCACTAGTGGATCCGGCCAGCCCAGATTTTCTCTCTCGGGTGGCTCCGGGCACCTGTCTGCCCAGGTTCAGGCCTCTGGGATGGGTCATGTGGGCTTGTCTTGTCTTCCCTGGGATGACTCAGGGCCAGGAGGCCAAGAGTCGCCCTCAGCTCCCCTCCCGATAATGAGAGGTCAGATTCCTTCAGATTTAGTAAGGGCACTCCTTGAACCCGTCTTTTGTCACTCATCCACAGTGGGAATTCTCCTTTAATGAGCAGTAAGGCACACCCTTCCCCCAGAATGGGGGGCGGTGGCCATTCTAGGTGGCACATGAACAGGGCTGATTTCACAGTGGCCAGCCCAAAGGTGAGGGGCCGAGGGCAGGCCGGGCTGGAGCAGCCTGAGAGGGACACACCCCCTGGGCCTGCGTGGCCAGCCCTCCCCAGCCTTCCTGCCCAGGCTGCCACTCCTCCACACCCCACCTGCCCAAATAGCTCCAGGGCGATGCTGCTGCACGGGTGGGAGGCCGAAGAATGGCGGAAGAGCCCGGGTGGGAGGCAGAAGAATGGCGGAAGAGCCGGGCCCTGGGTGCTCAGCGATACCTGACTGGAAACCAAACAAAGCAGCCGCTGGGCACCTGTGGTCTAGCCATCACTCCACTTAGAGCCCTGGAGAGGCCTTGCCTTCACGCAGTGCCCTATCGTTTACACATTCACACACTGTCTCGCCCTGATCCGGACCCTCCCCACAGCAGGAAAGTAGAATGAACCTTCTCTGCAGCTCAGGATTAGTGAGGGACACACTGGGTCACATGCTGGTAAGGAAAAGAATTTGGATTCAATCCCATGAGGTCTGACTCCAAAACCCATCCATTTTCTTGTACCATACCACTGGTTTTTAAACTTCTATTTTAAAAAAGAATTTTTCGAACATCTAAAAAGAATGCCTCACTGTATTACCTTTGTTGAATCTGTAATAATTTTAAAATAAAAAGTGAAAAAGATATCTATGCCCTGATATATAAAATACATCAATAAGTATGAGAAGTCAGGTGAGTGTCTCGCCTTTTGGGGGCAGCGTTGAAAGGGAGTATGGGGGCTCCTGGGAGACCTAGAGATGTTCTATTTTTGGAGCTGTGCGGTTCCACAGGTGTGTGCAGTTGGTAAAACCTCACTGACATGTACCTTTATGATCACTGCCATTTTCTAAATAAATGTTAAACTTGAAAAATTAAAAATCAAAGTGGAGATGTCTGGTTGAAAAGGAAGGGGGGTTGGGATTTGCTCAGCCTCTCCCACCATCTCCCTTCCCTTAACGCCCTGAGATCCCCAGGATTCTGCAGAACCCAGCTTGGAATCTGGGTCCTGATTCCTCCTACTATAATGTGAATGGCTGGGTCAAAGGCCCTCAGCAACCCAGGGCCCTCGCTGACTCATCCAGTTACAAACCGTAGCCCTTAAGTTAAAAACCACCATTCAGACGTATGGGAAGAAGAGCTTCATCCTGGATGTGGAGATCCCACAAAAGGACACTGAGTGAGAAAGGAAATGACAGGCTCTGGGTCTCCCATAGGAAAGCTGTGGGCCCCACTTGGCGGGGGCGGGGGGGGGGGTGCGGGGGGCAGCCTTACACAGAAAGCATGGGCTTCGAGTGCAGGATACCCAAAGAAAACTGGCTTTTAAAAAAGACTTCTTTGGACAAAAGAAATCGGTTCAGACTTTCCCTAATCACAGGGAGCTAGAATTAACAGCCATTCAACATATTCCATAAGTAAAAGGCAGCCGGCAACATAAAACAAACTAGCAAATCTCACGTTCAAAGCTGGCCATGTACTTCCTTTCCACTTGATTTGGCTTTGATGAAGGTTTCTGGGTGGACCATGCACCTCTGATCAGTATGCCTCAGCCGGGTTGTTTGTTCCCTCGCACTTGGAGGACGTGGTGAACATTTTCTCCTGTAATACACTAAGTTAGTGTCCATTGTTCCCTGCCCACTGCTGTACCTGGAATGAGCAGCAGCTGCCAACCCACAGCTAAGGGCAGAAGTTAGCCCAGCGGGAGGTTAATTGGACCAAAATGAAGCCATGACAGTTTAACAGACCCTCTCAGAAGCCTATGGAGGCATGCTTAGGTGGGCTCCCCCAAGACTTCGGAAAGTTTGGAGGTGAAGTTGCTCTTGTTATTCACAATAGCAGGGTCTGCTGTCTCCATGTCAAACAGCCACTCTCCCACCTGCTGTGGGATAAAGCTGTTAGACAAAGGGAAATCTTTTATGAGCTCCTGTTTCTAGAAGGGGCTATTCTCTGAGGTGTTAGGAACTGATAAAACAGTCAATCAGACCAAGGACCTGACCCGGAGGGGAGGAGGGCAGGTGTCAGGGTCTCCTTGGTGACGTGGATTTTCTGTGAAGTTCTTTCCAGTTCAACAACACTGCACTTAACCTCAAAGAAAGCAGAGTTTTGTTTTATTGAATTTTCAGGCTAAGTGGAAAATTCTTTTTAGATATAGCATTTGTCATGGGGGAGCCATGTTCTCTGTGATTTCTGCCCAGAACACTCTCTCTACCTTGAGACTCCTCTTCTGTGGAAGAATGGCAGGAAATCCCAGTTGGTCAAAGTAGAAGCAGCCAATTGCAGCACATGGCTCTTATAGTAAAAGCCAACCCCACTTAGACACATCCAGCCAAGGGTTCATCTAGCAGAGTAAGGTAATAGCGTGGGCCCTCTATACTTTCAGTTGGGTACAATTGTTGGAGGCTTATTTTAATACTGACACATTAGAATCTTTCCAGAAGAGACCAGCTTGGTAAAGTATCTGGGAGCTGAGTCAGTTGAAGAGAAGGGACATGTGTAGCCCAGAGAAGAGAGGACTTATCTGGGGATGGGGTAGTTCCTGGGGGAAGAGCTATGACTCTTCTGGGTAATGACCATCTAAGTGATTCTAATAAGAGCTTGTCCAGCACAAACTCCTAGATAGTGTTTCCCTATGGCTTGGTCACTAATCTGAACACTGGACATACTATGAACTCATTAATGCTCACAACAGCCTTATGGGGTACTGACTGTTGTTATCACCCTCATTTTACCAATGTGGAAACAAACACAGAGAAGTAAGTGACTTGCCCAGTGTCACACAGCTATAAATGACAGAGCTGGAATTTGCACCCAGCTTTCTTACTAGCCCAGGATTTCTCAACATTGGCACTGCAAACATTTGGGGCGAGGTAATTCTTTGTTGTGGGGGGATGTCCTGTGCCTTGTAGGATATTTAGTGGCATTCCTGGCCTCTATCCACTGGATGCTGGTAGCACCCCTAATCATAGCAAAGAAATGTCTCTAGAAATTCATAAATCTTTCTTGGAGGGCAAAGTCACCTTAGTGAAAACCACTAAGCAAGAGTCTCTTGGGATGGGACAGCCGGCTTCGTGCAGGAGAGCAGACCTATGCTGCTACGTTCCTCTGCCATTCAGTTGTGGGGGCCATGAGGACCTCTCTTCTGGAGGCTTTATTATGCTTATCCTAACTGAACAGTGTGATTGCATTGGACCCTATGACTGCCTAGAAACATCCTAGCCCTAGGGGTTGTTTGATTTTTAACATGTCCAACATTTCCTAATTTTACTATCATTTGCCTCAGTGTCCCAAATGTCGAAGGCCAGAAGCCAATTCCAACTCACTGGGGCAAAAGCTGAAGGAAAGCCTAAACCAAAACCCACACACATTTTTACAGGGCGCAAGTGGAGGCTCTCAGAGATAAGCTCAGACAGACAATGCTCACAGTGACACACTGGGACATGGATAGCCTGAGTGGGAGGGGTGAGTGTGGGGACAAAGGGCAGGCCTGCTCTTTCCACCCTCCTGGGAGATAGCTTAGTGTCATAGGCTACTGTGACAGGGCCAAGGACAGGGGTGAGGAACACATTGTCCGACTCAGGCCCTGTCCTCTTTCTTCTGGGTCACCAGCCTCCTCTGTTTTCACTATCTCTCCTCAAGAGCCCAAAACTGTCTATTAAAACCCCTCACCAGCCTATGTCACTCCCCTGCTCTAAATCCTCCATGGCTACCCTTCTCTCTGAGTTGAAGCCCAAATTGTTCAAGGCCAGACTCATCTGGCCCTCTTGGCTTCTTGAGTCCCCTAACACTCATTCCTTCTTGCTGTTCCTGGAATTCCATGCTTTTCCTCCTATGTCTCCATGTCAAATCAAGCTTTTGAATGGAGTGTTGGTGAGTAGATCAGTCTCACCTCCTTTCTTTATTGTTCAAGCTCCAGGTGGCTGGGTCATCTCCTCCCATGATCTATCAGGTAGAGTAAGTGCTCCAACTTTGTTCTTTTTAAAGTTAGCTTTGGTTGTCCTGTGTGCCTTACAAGTCCACATACATTGTAGAACAAGCTTATCAATCTTCACAAAAGATCTTCCTAAGATTTTTTTTTTCTTCCTAAGATTTTGATTGAAAATATGTTGAATCTGTAGATAAGTTCAGGGAGAACACTGACTCTTCCAACCAGTGAACCCAGTATCACTTTCCATTTAGTTATATCTTCTTTAATATCTCTCAGCAGTGATTTGTAGCTCTCAGCATGGAAGATTTAACATTTTTATTAGGTTCATTTCTAACTATTTTATGTTTTGTGATGCTATTATAAATGGAATTGCTTTTTTAAAGTTTCATTTTCAAGTTGTTTGCTGCTAGTATTTAAGAATATAATGGCTTTTCCTATAATATCTTTGTATCCTGCAACCTTACTAAATTCACTTATTACTTCCACTAGTTATATCGTAGAGTCCTTGGGATTTTATATATAAACAATTGTAACATTTGCAAAAAGGTACAATTTTATATGTTCCTTCTTGGTCTTTATGCCTTTTATTTACTTTTCTTGCCTGATTGCAATGGCTAGAGCTGCCAGTGCAATATTAAATAAAAATGAAAGCAGGTATCCTTGCCTTGTTTCTCATCTTAGGGATAAAGCATTTAATCTTTCACCATTAAGTATGATATTATCTGTTGGTTTTCTGGAACTGCTTTTTATCAACTTGAGGAAGTTTCTAGTTGCTTAGAGTTTTTATCAGGCATGGGTGCTGAATCTTATTAAGTGCTTTTTTTGCATTGACTGAAATGGTGAAATGGTTTTCCTCCTTTACTAAGTGTCTGCTCATGCTGCTATAACAAAATACCAGATTGGCTTATAAACCATAGAAATTTATTTCTCAAAGTTCTGGGGCCTGGGAAATTCAAGATCAAGGTGCCAGCGGATTCAATGTCTACTGAGGGCTCACTTCCTGGTTCACAGATGACTGTCTTTTTGTTTTGTCCTCACATGGCAGAAAGGATGGGGCCTCTTTTAGAAGGATACAAATCCCATTCATGAGGGCTCTAACTTCACAACATCATCACCTACCAGAAGCCCCATCTCCTAATAGCATCACATTGGGGATCAGTTTCCAACATATGTATCTGTGTGGGGGTGGGGGATGGTACATATACACTAAGCACTAAGACAGACGTAGTTTTAGGGAGGTAAGAAAAAGTGTGGTATATGAGATCCTGCCATGGAAAGCTCCAGACTTCTTGGGGAAGAGGTGTGAAGGTGACATAAGGATTAAAAAGACCACAGCTTTTCAGTCAGCAGACCTGGCCTTTGAGACCTAGTTCTACATATGACTATAAGCAAGTTGACTGAACGAACCACTTTGAGCCTCAGTCTTCTCAGATGTAAGATAGAGGAAATAATCCCTACGTGGAAAAGCTGTGGTGAGGATTAAAGCATACCACGTGTGTCTAACACATTTAACAGTAGACACTGGGGGGGCCCTGGGGGGCTCAGTCAGTTAAGCGTGTGACTCTTGATTTCAGCCACAGTCATGATCTCATGAGTTCAAGCCCAGGCTCAGGGGGGTCCATGCAGGGAGTCTACTGGAGATTCTCCCTCTCCCTCTGCCCCTTCTTCCCTCCACTCGCACATTTGTGCACTCTCTCTCAAATAAATAAATAAATCTGTTTAAAAAAATGTTTAAAAAAAATAGAAACTGTTGCCTATGCTGTTAGATGTGAAACTCTGAGGCATTGATCCTTCAGAGTGAAGACAAAGCGTGCCCAGTTGGGATGACAAACACCCCAGTGCAGCTTCAGCTCAGGGCGGCGAAAAATACTTCCAGGAATATCTGGATAAAGGCTTCTCTACTTTTCCCTGTGTGCCTGATGATCCTGAATAGCAGACCAATTAGATAAAGTAGTAGACCAATTAGATAAAAAGCCATATACATCCAAAAGTGGCATTGTTTTTGATTAAACAAAATGCTCAGATGCTGGAGTATCTGAATCCAAAAGTACCAAACCATCTTTCACAAGAAGGCCGTCTGTTTTTAATCACAGGTTAATGAAAATTCCTGATGACTAAATACACAGTCATAGAACACCCCCATTTTGGATCTCCAATTCAATTTAAAATCTATCTTTAAAATTATCACAGCAATTAGTGTCATCCAATCCTTGGAATAGCCTACACTGGGAGTAGGGTAATTTAGCATATCTCAAAGCGTTACATCAAATCAGGGATATTAATAGTGTAACATGAATAAAAGGCTCCTTTTTATTAAGTGGTCAAATAAATGTGCAAACACTGAGTTAATCATAGTTAAACGTTCTTTTTAAATCACAGGACTTTAAGATACGAATGCGCAATGCCAACTTCCAAGAGGAACATATAGGCTGTAGAGTTTCCCAAACACCACATTTGATTTCAGAACTCTTTCACAATCACTGTCTCTTTGGTTACAAAGGTACAAACTCTAGGAAAGCTGAATGTAATTTTACATATGGCTTAGTAACATTATACTTCAGAAGTTTCAACCTCCACATCAAATCTTTTTAGAAAAATTCATGCACATTCACTCCTTGCAGCTTTCCACAGAACCCAATCCTTAGGAGGCTGTTAGTAAGTAGGATTATATTCTCGTCAAGTATTATTACCCCTACCTTACAAGTGAGAAGAAACCTAACAAAGAATGCTAACCACTTGATATTTCATCTAAGTGAATTGGCTCTGCATCCTGATGATGTAGGCATCACTATCACTGGTTGACAGCCATGGAAGGAAATTAAGTGACTTGTCCAGGGTCACACACAGCTAGTGGCAGAGAGTAAGAAAAGGAGTTACCATTATCTCCATCCACCCAAGGTGGGGAGTGGGTCACTGGGACAAAAATGGACACAGACGCAGATGCAAATCCCTTGGGAGGACTGCACCATGACGGTGCAGCTGACTCACCCCCACCCAACATGCCTCCAGGTGGGGCTTTGGGCAGAAGAGGGAATGAACGTGTGGATGTTAAAGAGCTTTGAGCTACCTGAACAAGAGGGCTTTGTTTTCTGGAGATCCCAGCTGGTAGCAAGAAAACCACCACTCAGACCTGCAATGCTGGCTCACAAACCCCACAGCTAGATTGGTAAGGGTTTTTCTGCAGCCCGTGTTTTGACCTTACAGCTTAGACTATATGACTAGTACACTGAGAAAGGAAGTAGGCAGAAGTCCTTCACACAGATGTTCTCATGAATATTCTTCACTGCCCCAGCCCTGCTGAATAAAGAAGAGGAGAAAGAGAGAGGAAAACCCAGACCTTGAAAATTCAGGAAATTGTGGGTGGAGGAGAGTGAAGAAAATGTACAACCTGATATTCAAAATTAAAAGTTGTTCATACGGTGGTTACTCGATTGTATTAATTGGCAAGTAATTGCCAGGGTGTGGGAAGGAAAAGACCTCGTCGGAGGCAGCTAAGTGTAATTTAGTAATCCCACCGAAGACACGAAACAGACTGTCCTCAGATGTTTGGAAATCTGACTTTACATGTAATTTGTGGGTGAAGAGGGGAAGTCGGGTTTGCCTTTATTTTGAAGACGCTGAACCTTGCCCCACTATTCCAGGTTTAGATGTGAACATTTTAATATTGGGCAGGGGAGGGGAGGAACGGGCAGTGAGGTGTTAGTTTCCCAAACAGATGATGCAGTTTCTTTCCTAGATGCAAAAACAGTTTGCTAAATCATCCATCAGTTTTCTCGGGTCCATAGACAAAAGCCACCCAGAGTAAAGGGATAAAAGCTGAGATGAAAATGGAAAATAAATCAGAGCTTGTAGAAACGGACCTGAAAAATGAATGACACCAAGCCCCCAGGTAGGCATTTTTATCTTCTCTAGGGTCATGGATCCACATGGGAATCTGATGATCACTGATACAAATGCACAGAACTTTGCGTAAACCTAAGGTTCTCACTGTCTGTGGCCTCACCATGGACCTTCTGGGCATGCAGGTACTAGATTAAGAGGCCCTAATCTTGGCAGAAACCAAACTTAACTGGCAAATGGCAGTATGACTTTCTCCTTTAGTTTTGAGTAACTAGCCGAGACAACTTTTAGAGCTATCTCTGGGACCACTCCAAGAAAACATTTCACTTAATCATCTGAGGTAGTCTATTAAATATGGGCTGTTCTGAAAAATTGGCCTGCAATCTGCCAATTCTGGTGACTTATTAGAAATAATAAAAGACAGTCACCTGCAGGATAGATTTAGATTCCATTAACCCCTACCTGGATGTGGTGCAAATACTGAATAGAGTGCCCTGGTTTACTGAGATGGGGTTTAGGATGGGATCTGCAAACACCACCAACTACTGATTGCTGGGGAATTGATTTTGTCCTTGGCAAAGCACATGGCAAAATAGGCTCTGAATGCCTTGTGCTTAATTTAACAAGAGTCTTCTTCTCCCACATAGGAGGTCATCGGCAAACATTTGGGGACAGTGAGAGCGCAGGCTCCAGGGGAAATGTTCAGGGTTCTCCTCTTCAAAGTGGAGCTGGTATTCTCCTCCACTTCCAGGCCGTGGACCTTAAACAGACTGCCCACCATGGCCAGGCTTGAAAGATAAAACTATTCAGCTTTACCAATCCACTCATAGGTCTTGGCTACCTTTTGGGTTAGTACAAGGAGTGATGGAGAGAAAGATGACATTGACCAGCCACAGAGTCTCTTTCCCCATACCTCAGTAAGGAAGGCATTTCCTATACCCTTTCGATGCTTCTACGTCACTCCAGAACAATGCCCTCCGAGATGTGTGTTGGGTCCTCCTACCTGGAGCAGTTTCCCGTGCGTGGAACTGCCATATTTTCTGAACCAAGATGGAGGCTGGGAGGACTCCTGGTCTGGTGTGCAACACGAATTCACGGAGGGTCACGTGAGCTGGGGCCAGGCTAGTCTGGGACGCTGGGAGTCACCATAACTGTACCTCACAGTGCCTTCCCTCCCAAGATGGAGTCGGAATGGTGCGTCCAGGCAGGCGTCTTGGCACGCTTCTGAAGGCGGCGGTTTGTCAGCTTGTTTTTAGGGCAGAGTGACGGGAGCCCTGCCACTCTGTGGCACACCTGCAAGGATTTCTGAGTACAGTCATGATAAATCAGATGGCACTTCACACTATCGTCTAGATTCTGGCCCACAGAAGCATTTCAGGTGATTTTTAAGAAGAATTAAATAAGAAAATTCTTAAAACTGAGGAAAATTATACCCTGAACCTAATTTCCCACCTTCTCCTCCCACTCTCACCCCCTCCCGTGAATTCGGAAAAGTTCCAAGTTCTTTGCCTTGGGAACAAATCACCCCAATCCAGCTTGTGATGCACCAGCATCAGCTGGGAGCCACTGGTTTAAGGTTTTAAAAGAGAAGTGAAGGAAGAAAAACAGAGAGAGAGAAAGGGGAGGGGGGAGAAGTATTTGCATTGGTATTACATGGATTAAATCTAAAATTGTCTCATGATAGCAGGCATTTTCTTTCAGCCAAGCTTCTTGTGTCTCAAAAAATCATAGTGTTTCACCCAGCTTTCCATTCAGCTTAACAATTTAAATCTGTTTCCAGCAGTCGGAATGGAAGTCTGGGGTGGACTCCGTGAGATCTCTTTCTATTCAGATTTTCTGAAAATACTTAAAATGAGAATTTTTAAAGTTATCCTTATTTATGCCTTCCTAGCAATGAGGAGGTGGCTGCTGGAGTAATTTTGCGAGGTCAAAAGCCACCCTCACCCCAAAACTCTCCTTCCACTGGCTTCCCACACTGCCTCAAATGTTTCCCAACACGTGGTCCAAGCAAGCAGTAGGCGTATTGGAAAGAGAATGGGCTTGGAGGTGAAGCGAACTTAGATTCAAATCCTAGCTATTCTACCACTTACTAGCTGGGAATCTTAGAAACGTATGTCACCTCTTAGAAACTCAGTTTTCTCTATATATACATAAATGCTCTCTGCATTAGTTTGGGTCTGAATAGTCAAACTGATGATATATGAAATCAACTGATACATAATAGGGCTCCAAGCATGTTGATTTCAGGAAAACAGAAACTGGCTTCTGAAGATATAAAACAGGAGGAATTTAATGCAAGGACTTGATTTCCAGATGACAGAAAAGGTTAAGAAGTCAATCAGGGGACAGTGAGGCAGCCCAGCCGGATGCCACCACCGCCAGAGGCTGGAGGGACACAGGCAGAGGGCAGGCTCTCCAAGGGCAAGCACGAAGGTCAGCGTAAGGAAACGCAGGGCCACAGTGGGAGCCAGGGTCATGAGAGAGGCACGGCTGCCAGAGATGGCACCCAAGGCAGAGGAGGAGGGAGAGAAGTACCGTGCCTCTGGCCACGCCGGCCCCCCTCCCACCTCTTGCCAAAGCCTCTGGCCGCTGACCTACCTGCAGAGAGTGCCACCTGCAGGGCCTGCTCCCTGCTGTACAGAGCGGGGTGGAGGCTCGGGAACAGGCCTGAGCGCAAGCAGCCCCAGGCCCAGCGCTGGAGACCAGAAATCCTGACATCACGTGGCCTCGCAGCACGGAAGCCTGTCCCCCTGGCTGCAGGCTCCAGGCATTGCCCCTGCCATCCCTCTCTCTAAAGCCATCACTACCTTCTAAACTGACCCCAGGGCAAATAGATTTCCCTTCCTCTTTCTAGGCAACGCTCTGCTCCTCGCTCCTTGAGGCAGGCAGACATTCCCCACCCCACCTGGCCAAACCCATCCTGTCGGGCGGGGTAGGGAGGGGACAGCCATACTGGAAGCACACAGGCTTTGGGGGTTCACAGGCACAGTGCTGCCCTCAGGCTTGGGCTGGGGTGCCCCTGCCCTGGGCCTCACTTTTAAAAGGCCAAGACTCTAAAAGCAAGGGAAACTAGCAACACCCATCCCCCCCACCCCGCTCTGGGTGTTTGACATCAAATTCCCTGCCCAAGGAGTCTGGAGCACATTTACAGGCCCTGACTGGTCTTTCCTCCTGCTCCTGAGGATGGACCACCCCTCCAGAGACGGCATCCTTAGACCTGAAGGGCGACCGTTCATGGGGGAGCGAGGAGGGAAGGGAGGGTCATGGTTATAAACACGGCTTACACACCACACACCTGGGGTGTCCACACACCTGCCTGTGAAGCCCCTCCTGGGGAGGGATGTAACGAGGGGTGTGCAAAGAAGGGGGACAGGCTGCCTGCCCGGGGTTGGGGGTTGGGGCCAGCTCTCCACATGCCATGATGTTCTGGCATAGCATTTCAAGGAGTTCTCCATTGAAACCTGGCCTTCCAGGTTGTTACGAAGATGTGACTGTTGGGTTATGAGGACAGAACATATTTAATTTAGCGGCTGTTGGCTTGATTTCTAACTTTCATGCATTAGGAGCTGCCATGTACCCTCCTGCTGCGGCCCCCACACTGGTTCAGTGTGGGCCTGGGCCAGAAGGAGTCCGGCTCTTTAACCAGACGTTGGGCTCCGAGAGTGTGGGGCTCAAAGAGGGAAGAAGAGGCCCAGACCCACAGATGCTCACAGGCCAGGAAGGGATGCAGAGGACTATATACCCACGGCGGCAGGCGGGGGGCTGGGGCGGTCCAGGGCTTCTGAATCTGGTATCTGCAGCCCTCCTGAGCAAACTCCTTCAGGCTTTGCGGAACAACACGCCCTTTGATATTTCTAAGCTAATTTATGGAATATGGCATATTCTGTTCTAAACACATTTCATATATAGTCACAGGTAATCCTCCCATGAGGCATATAATATCATTACCTCCATTTCACAGATAAAGAAACAGATAAAGAGGTTAAGCAATTTGCCCAAGACATAACCAGGATTCAGATCCCTGAGTCTGAGTCTCAAGCTGGACTCTTAACCACACCCTAACCCGCCTCCCACTCCATGAAAGTGTGTGTGTGTGTGTGTCCAGAACTTCACTGAGGGCTTAAAGAAGTCTCTTACCCCCCAGACAGTGAGGGACCACTCTGTCATTCTCCCAAACACTGAAAGATGGTTCTTGAGTCCTTGGCCAAGCCTCTTCTTTTCCTGGCTGAACATTCCCATCTTTTTGCTTTTCCTCATGTGATAGAACATCTAAACCCTTTACCAGCCAGCTTGGGGTCACTCCATCCTGTCTCATTGTCTCTTTTGAAGTGTGGGACCCAGAACTGAAATCCATATTCAAGTTGGCTGATCTTCCCTGCGTGAGCAGAATTAGGAAATCATTTCTGCCCATCGTTCTTGTACAAACACAGCAAGACAGGATTGGCCCTTCGCAAGAGCCTGTCCACAAGCATTTGTTGAACACCCACCCTGTGAATGAGAAAGCCCTTGTCCTCGAGGAGGATACAGTCCAGTGAAAGAGACAGACAGGGAATCGGTCACTTGAACAAAGTGTGAGTGCCACGAGGGAGCCCAGAGGAGCAAGCATTCTGTAGCAGGGGTGGTTGGGAGATGGACGTTAAAGAGTGAATAGGAATCCACCAGGTGAGCTAGAGGAGGTGGGAACAATGCGTGCGGAGGTAGGGAGGTGTGCAAGTATGTGGCACGTTCCAGAACTTGTTAAATAATTTGGTGGTCAGACCACATCTCCACCTGACCCTTTGGAAGGATTTGACATCCTGAAGGCAGAGGGGGCCACAAGCCTTTTTCTATGACTTCATTTCTATTAACTCGTGGAGCTTTTAGTCCACTGAAATCCTTAAGTCCTTTCACCCTGCCTCATTGATTTGTTAAACTAAAGTCCAGAACTTTTCACTTATGCCAATTCAGCTTCATCCTATTAGATCCTGCCCATTATTTTAGTCAGTCTGGATCCTATTTCTGCACACCCAAACTGTTAATTCTCCTTGCCAATGCTGCATCAGCTGCCCTTTCTGTTATTGATAAAAGTATCCAAAACAACAGGCTTGGGCAGAGACTTGTTGCCCACCACGACAGACTTCCTCTGAGTTACCATGAGTCGGCATTCCTCAGGTCATGAGTTCTTCTAAATACAAACACATCCAGCTCACAATTTTCCAATTTTGTCTACAAGAAAGTCCTGAGAGAGATATCAGCTGTCCTGCCGAAATCTGGATATAGCATCATCAACATCTCCCTGACCTACCAGCCCAACAACCCCATCAGAACAGGAAATGAGTGAGACGAACCTGACTTGTTTCGAGGGGACCCCTGCAGCTCCTCAGCTCTCTGTGTTCCAATTTCTAGGGTGCATACACCATTTGCTTACTAGCATGGACTACAGTTGCGGTGAGGTTTTTGGCACTCTGCCTCATACCTGTACATATGTAGTTTGCAGAATCCAAGTACTCTCTCTTTTGAAGATGAGGACTTTTGCCCACCCCAATCTTTGGATCGCTCACATTTGCTACGGTCTATGAAAGATAACAACAGCCACGGAGCAAGCTGGGCTCCTGCTCTCCCCTTGGCTGTGCTGGGACTGGGGAGCACTGGGAGGGCATCCGGACTCTCTTCCAACCCTGTCACAGGCATCTTTGCACCAACCTTGGGCTCCAGTTCCAACTCAGTAGGGTTATTTTCCCCTGTCCAGATTGAAGATCATTCTTGAAAGAGGAAAGAGCAACAGGAGTTTGGCATTTTGTCATACTCTCTTTAGTACTTTGCACTGCAGGCTAAAGAGTTTGAATTTGATCTGGTAAGTAATCCCTGAAGATTTTTGAAAACAGGAGTGATGTGATCCTAATTTAGGTGCAGAGTTTTAAGGTTTTTGGCTGTTTTGCATCATAACTACATTGCTCTCAGCATTAACATTTAACACTAGCAATTGCCTATAAGTATGACAGGCAGAGGAAAGCATACTAGCCAAGCACAGTAGTATAAGATCATTTTATCTTCAGTATGAGGCAGAAAAGGGAAACGGTGATGAGTAGGATTCGCAATCTGACAGACCCAGGTTTAAAATACCAACTCCATCATTTAAAGCCTGGGGGCCTTAACCAAGCATCTTCTTACCTCTGAGCCTCAGTTTTCTCATCCGTATAATGGGGAATAATAATTGTACCCACCAATTGGAGTCAATTGTGAAGTGCCTTGCTCCATAGACAAAGTGCCCAAGAAGTGGTCCTTTATCCAAATCCTTCAGCTTTAGGTGTTATGATTACACAGTGGTCACCTTGCGGGATTCCGAAGCTCCCCCAAACCGGGGGGCATCCTCCGAAAGTAGCCTGAGGAGGGGGGCCCTCCCCCATCAGATGTGGGCTCTGTGAAAGGAGGTGGTGTCTGCTGGTTGTGTGGCCCCAACCCCTGAGTGACCTGCAGGGGAGGCTGGCACCAAATTCCTGGAGTCCTGATTGCCACTCCCACCCTAATTAGCTCCACCGGGGCGTGTGCTTTTTTGTCAGGAGTTGTGGGGTTAATAGCTGGAAGAACCGGTTTTAAAATGCGCCCTCAGTAGTTGGTCTGGGTAATTCTTCAGAGGAAACTGGAGCCTGGGTGGGAGGCGCCAAGCCCCGGAGATGGCCTGTGTCCGCCGCCCCCGCCCCAGGTGCTGGCAGCTTCCTGCACGTGCGGCCTATCCGGTCCCACACACCTGGCCGCCCCCTCCCGACGGGCGGGGCGTTCAGAGAAAGGGATGATACAGCTGGGGGAGCCCTGGCCACCTTGCTCTCCTGCTCTCCGTCCACCCCGCCCTGAGGTTGGCCTCCCACGGCTGAGCAAAGTGGCTTTGGAGAGCGCGTGGTGCCACTCTGCCTGAGCCACATTTTCTTTCCACTGAACCCATGTCCACCCAGAGGCCCAGTTCTTCAGATGCAGCATGAATTTTCCCGTATATGCTCTGACCCTGTCAAGAAGCCCTGACCTTCCTAACACAGCACACTGGCCCAAAGTTCAAGGGTTTTCATAGCATGGCTGCTTAGTCCTCACTCTATGCCTGTGATTGGAGTACTACTGCTGCCCCCATTTTATAGATGAAGCAACTGAGGCACTTGAGAGCTCAGGTACCTTGCTGAAGGCCACATAGCCAAGTAAATGCCATAGATGGGATTTGAACTCATGAATGCTTGCTCGACACTATATTCTATTTCCTCTCTTGTGATAGAAAGTTGGGGACTTTGAGACCTGGCAGGGACAACCACCAGGCGGTGAGCCCCAATGCACAACCCTGGGGGCCTACTCCAAGTAAAAATCACCCCAGACTCTCTAGTGACCAGGTTCATTTCAGCTTCTAGGACCTCTGCAGCAGCATGGAAGCAGAGCAGAACCCAATCCGTCCCCTGCCCCGCAGAACCCTACACACACACACCCCTCTCCTCCTTTTGGGTCCAGGCAGAAGTCACAGCCCTTGGCCACTGAAGCCTGAACTCTTTTTTTTTTTAATTGGGGTAAGTGTGTGTATGTGTATGTGTATATATATACACACACACATATATATAAAATATATATTATATAACATACATTTTATATATTATATACATTATATACATATAATTTAGTGTCAATCATTTTTTAAGTGTATTGTTCAGTAGTGTTAAGTATATTCACATTGTTGTGAAACAAATCTCCAGGACCTTTTCAACTTGCAAATCTGAAGCCATACCCATTAGATGGCAGCTCTCCTTTTCACTCTCCCTCTCCCAAGCCCCTAGAAACTGCCATTCTCCTTTCTGTGTCTAGGAGTTTGACTATTTTAGATAACTCATATAAGTGGAATCACATAGTATTTTTTTTTTGTGACTGGCTTATTTCACTTAGCTAATGTCCCCCAAGGCTCATTCATGTTGTCGTGTGTGACAAGATTTCCTTCCTTTTTAAAGACTGAATAATATTCCATGGTTTCTACATACCGCTTTTTGTTTATTCATTCCTCCCTTGAAGGACATTTGGGTGGCTTCTGTCTCTTGGCTATTGCTAATAATGCTGCTATAAACATGGGGGTTCCAATATCCCTTTGAGATCCTGTTTTCAGTTCTTTTGGTTGGGGACCCAAACGTGGGGATTGCCGCATCATATGGTAATTCTATTTTTAATTTTTTGAGAACCTCCAGACTGTTCTCCATAGCCATGGCACCATTTCATATTCCCACAGATAGTGCACAAAGGTTCCAATTTCTCCACATCCACATTTGATATCTTCTGTTATTGTTGTTTGTTTGTGATAGTGATCATCCTGATGGGTGTGAAGTATGGCGCCTTAACTTTTGAGCACAGAGTCTTGCACAGACTGGCGGGAGCCTGGGCCTCCCCATGCCAGGATTGAGACTCCCACGTGACAACAGTAGTTCCTGTTACATTTTCCCCATGGCCAAAGAAACCAAGTGATTCTTGCTGACTTGCTGAAAATCCCTGGGCATGTTATAGCTTCGTCTCAGGCAATCGCTGAGGAACTGCTGTGGTTCCATGACCCATTCCTGGGGGAGCAGTGTTTTCAGCCGGTGGCAAGCAGGTGATGATCTGCTATGATATTAGTTATGATTTTACATTCTGTGATCATGATGATATTAATGACCACAGAATGTAAGCTCCATGCAGACAGAAGCCTTTATCTTGGTCATCTCTACATTCCCAGCACTTGGCACATAGTAAGTGCTCAGAAAATATTTGTTGAATGAACAAAGAGTAAACAAAACAAAGAAACGAATGCTTAGCTTTCTGAGCGTGTACAAAGCAGTCCCTCCGAGCCAAAGTGGCCCACAGTGATGGCCATCAGCAGACGGCCAGTTCCTACCTGTGGTGGCTTGCAGACTGTGTTTCATGGTAGCCTCAGCTGTAACCCCCGCTT
This sequence comes from Mirounga angustirostris, assembly GCF_029215605.1. NCBI lineage: Eukaryota > Metazoa > Chordata > Mammalia > Carnivora > Phocidae > Mirounga > Mirounga angustirostris. The sequence goes on along the minus strand of NW_026991716.1, from coordinate 93,919,574 downwards.
CTCCTCCCCCCCCGCTCCGGCTGAAGTATTTTATACCTGGCTTCTAGCCACCAGCTCAGTCCTGTCACTCTCTCTCTCTCTCTCTCAGGACTCGGGACTTTGCTGTTCTAATGGGGCTGTCAAAGAGAGGGTTTAAAATGTTTGAGAAGGGATGCCTTAGCAGAAGATGTTGGCAGGCAGTGATAAATTGTCAGCTTTGCTTCAGGAAAAACAAAGTGTATCTCTTCTCGCTCCTCGCAGGGGAGATTTTTCAGGATCTCAGCACTTTTTTGTGTGTGTCTGTAGGGTTCCGCCTCCAGATACGAAGACACTTCAGTAGAGAATGAGAATGAGGGGGTTTCAAGCTAACACAGACACAGCAAAACCTGTTTTCTCTAGTACGGCAGAAGGAGAGGGCCACAATCATGAGGAGAGTGTGCCGACCCCAGGGCCACACTCAGATGTCACAGTCTGTAAGAAATGCAGTGATGTCACCCTTGCTATGTGCCTGGCACTGTTCTGAATACTTTACCTACTCATTTAATCTTCCCATTGATCTTGAGGGATGTTGCACCCATTGTACAGATGGGAAAACCAAGCTACTAAGAGGTCACACAGGTCCTGGGATTTGGATCCAGGCTTGTGGTTCCAGAGTCTGGGCTTTCCCCTGAACTGTACTGGATCTCTTTAGCCATTTGTCAACCCGTTCGTTAAGTCCACACCATTTACAGAGAGCCTACTAAGTGGCAGGCTCCACCCCTGGAAGTGAACAAAACACAAGCCTCACCGCCAAGGCTTTTAGTCTAACAAAGATGTTCATTCCATATGTGTCTTGTCTGTAAAACTAGGCCAGGATAAGTGGGAACCCAGATTCACAAACTGCCAAACCAAATTCAAATTCACTTAGTGATCAAGATTCGTGACAAACTACTTCTCAGGAGCCAAAATTGAATCTTTTTTGAAGCAAACGGCCCTAAGGGTAGGTGTGGGTTTTAATGGTGACTCTGGCCTCTGGAAGAGATTTTGGCACATTCGAACCAACAGGGGAAGCTGTTGACGCCCCTGTAGTGCCCTTCATGGAGGGGGAGGGGCGCACCTCTCCACCCAAGAACCAAGGAAAGCCACGATATCCTCATGAAAATACCAAATGAAGCCATTAGTCATATCAAGTGATACTAATATCAACCACATTCCTGCACTGGAATAGGACTAGTGGAGTTTCTGGGGCCATCCCTCGCTTCCCTGGAGAGCCCAGCCAAGTAGCATTTTCTTGTCAATTCAAATAAACCATAGATTCTGTGGGTGCAAACTTAAAAACCAGAATGGCAAAGCCCCTGCATGCCCCAGACACACTGGGAGAAACGGAACATTTATATGTCCCTCTGCTTACATTGTAGTAGGCAGTTCGGAGCTGGGTCCTGGATTAACTCCCAGCTCTGCAGCTCATGCAGGCAAATCACCTTCTATCCTTCAGTCCCCTCATCTGTAAAATGGGACTAATAACTAATAATCGTACCTTCTACATGGGGTGGATGTAAGATCAAAGGAGGGAATCTAGTGGAGAAATGCCCCGGAAGTGGTAGCTATCATCATGTTACTGTTGACCCTCAAGCAACATGGGTTTGAACTGCACAGGTCCACTTACATGTGGATTTTTTTGAATAAATACAGGATAGTACTATAAATGTATTTTCTTTTCTTTATGATTTTCTTAATAACATTTTCTTTTCTCTAGATGACTGTATTGTAAGAATACAGCATATAATACATGCAACATACGAAACTTGTATCGATTGACTGTTATTGGTAAGGCTTCTAGTCAAAAGTAAACTATTAGTAGTTAAGTTTTGGGGGAGTCAAAACTCATACATGAATTTCCAGCGAAGTCCCGAGTCCTGGGGACTGGGGGGAATGCCCTTAAACCCCACATTGTTCAAAGGTCAACTGTATCTTATTACATATTATTACTATCTGCAAATGATTATAATTCATTACATTTAAATAAATGCGCTATGAGTACCTTATGAGAATAGTTTTTCTCTGTTGCTCGAAGTTAAACATTATCGATGTCAGACACAGTGTAGGGCTGAGGCCTGTTTTGGGGGTTTTCAGTGAGGGACAATAGTAGTGTGACTCCCACCTTCCATCTTTTTTTTTTTTTTTAAGATTTTATTTATTTATTTGAGAGAGAGAGACAGAGATAGCGAGAGAGAACGTGAGTGGGGGGGGCAGAGAGAATCAGACTCCCCACCAAGCAGGGAGCCCCATATGGGGCTCGATGCCGGGACCCTGGGATCATGACCGGAGCCGAAGGCAGCCGCTTAACCGACTGAGCCACCCAGGTGTCCCTGCGTCCCTGCCACCTGGGCATCTCCCAACCTTCCAGTGTGAAGCTCTACCCAGTAGCTCAAACCTCCTTCCTTTAGCCCTGATGTCAATCCACTTCCTTTGTTCAAAAGGGGAGTTCTTTGCCCACCCCACTTGTCATGACTTCAGTTCTGTCTTAGCTTGGCTTCCCCAGAAAGCAGACTTTGGGTACAAACAACTCATCAAGGCAGTGCTCCCAGAAGTAACCAGTAAGGGAGAAGGGGGATCAGGACAGGGAAAGTGAGGAGGCCAAACAAGAGTGAGGTCTGAGCAGTCTGACCGAGGCCAGTTTTAGACTGACCCTGCAGGGGACCCTGGAGCATGTGATCCTCCCCGCCTGAGGGAAACGGAGCCTGAGGTGTAGACAGGGAAGGGCAGGCAATGGAAGTGGGAGTGGCTCTGTGCGCCATCCTGCCCCGGTGACCTACTTGGGAGAAGCTGTGTCTACCATTGCCACAACTCCCCCAGCTCTGAGGGTCCGGAGGCCCTGATTCCCAAAAGGGAGACAATGCATCTGGCAAGGGACACAAAAAGAGCCCCACTAAGCCTAAATCTATGCAACCCCTTGGTCATTTGGAGGCTTCCTTGACTGGCAACCCATCAGGCAAAGAAAGGAGCTGCCATCCTGGCAGGGGTTAAGGAGTCATGAGGAGGAGGCTCTGTCTCAGCTTCCACGGGCCAGGCAGGAGTATGTGTGGAACTCGAGGCAGCTCCAGGTTGCTCCCATGCCCAGGGTTAACTGTGCCCCAACAATTAGAGCAAGCAGAGCCATGGTAACCAGGGGCTCAGACTCCTCCAGGATGCAGGGCAGGGTCCCCCTGCCAGGGAACAGCCCGCAGAGTGCCAGCCGGCCAAAGGTGAGGGGTGGAGGAATGGAGGAGGGTTACGTGAAAATCCATTTCTTCTCCAGACTAGCTATAGCAGGGGCACTCTGAATTGTCCGGCTAACCCTCCTCTTATACGTTGCCCATAAACCACGGTCAATCTCCATCCTGAAAGCTCTGAACTTGAATGTGGGATGTTCAGGGGCAGCGTCTAGGCTCTGCCAGATCCTCGGAGATTCCTTGTTCACTCCTGGCTTCAGTGTGCTTTACTTCCCAGCTCCACTCCTGTTACCAGCTGTCTTAGGTCAGGTCCCCCAAAGCAGCCCCCAGATGAGGATCTGTGTGCGTGCGCACGATGCAGGAGCCTGGTAGGGAGTGGTGGGTTTAGACAGGACCGGGGCTCCCAGAGGGCGGCTGCAGCCTGACCCCGTGTGCTCTAAGGGTGTTCTGGGCTCTCTCTCTGTGCGGCCGAGGCAGCTCCAGAGCCCTGAGGACCATCTGCCAGAAAGAACCAAGGGGCTGGCTTAGAAGCAAAAGCATGCCAAAGCCTGGGTGCACCAGAAATGGTGGAAAGGACTAGGGTGAGTGTGGGTAGGGGCACGGGCATTTTCTGCTACCAGCTTACTACAGAAATGCTTTTAGAGTTGCTTCGCTCTCACAGTAAGAATGAATTCAGGCCCAAGACAGGGAACCGAGAGGGGAGAGCAAGTCTGTTTCAACAGAGCAGAAGACCACGTCTATCCAGCCTTGCCTCTGAGGGCCAGGGCGCCAGGGAAGGTGGATACGCAGCCCTGCCCTCCAAAACGTCCCCTCCAGCTGTGGAGAGAAGCCACCTGTGGACTTTTTAAACCACAGGCCAGCAAGCTCCCAGGCGGCCTATTATTACAGGGCAGAAGGCAAGGACGTGACCCAGGAGATTACAGACTGGCAAGGCCACTCTGAGCCCAGCAGATGAAAAAACAAATCAAAATAAAGAATTGGCATTGACAAGTTCAGGACAGAATTTATTTCTTCAAATTACACTTCCTTAAGTTTTGCTTGGGCTTGGAGATGTTTTCCCGCCAGGCAGATTTCCAAGGGTCAAAAGCTGTTTTGAGAGCAACCACATTCATCGGTTAATTCACTGTGTCTTTCTTTCTGTGCACGTTTTTGCGGGTCCTGCTCTGTCAACAGCCCCCAGGCTGAGCTCAGGGTGGGTGAGAGGAGACACTGGCTCTGCCTTTATGGAGTTTGCAGTTTAGCCGGGAGACAATGGCTACCTGAATAAGTACACACACAGACAGGGAAGTACAAACTGGGACCGGTGTCTTAAAGGGAAAGTGTGGAATGCCATGAGAGAGAAGAGCGGGGTGAACTGAATTAAATTGATTAGTCAGGAAGGACCCCTCTGAAGAAGCAGCATGTGTAAGTTGAGGCCTGAAGGATGAGTGGGAGTTAAACCATTTCGAGAAAGGAGGTTGGCTGTTGGGTGGGGTGGCTTTCTGGAGCAGGAAGAACAGCCCCGGGGGCGCCTGGCTGGCTCAGTCGGTTGAGTGTCTGCCTTCGGCTCAGGTCGTGATCCCAGGATCGAGCCCTGCATCAGGCTCCCCACTTAGTGGGGAGTCTGCTTCTTCCTCTCCCCCTCCCCCCTACTCATGCTCTCCCCACCTCCTCGCTGTCTCCCTCTCTCAAACAAATCTTAAAAAAAAAAAAAAACAGAACAGCCCACACTAAGGCCTGAAGTTGGGAAAAGTAGGGGTCGACCTGAGGCTCAAACCAACCAGCAAATTAAAACACCCCAATTCCCCCGAAGGATCCAAGCAAAAGTTTGAGCCTGTTTCTGCATGTGTGCAGTGGGGGTGGGATTCCAGGAGGGGAATGGGAGCCCAGAGTGGTGATAAACTTTAGCCCCCAAACCAGCTCTGGGTCAGATACTAAATATACAGAAATAATGAACTTTCTGATTAAAGGCAAAGTCAAGTAGTCTTGGCTCCTAGCACGGCCCGGCCCGGGGGCACCGCACACACCACAGTCTCTGTGAAGGGGGCCCCTGCCGTGGGTAGCATGCACCATCTGGAACAGAGCTTGTGGGAAAGAGGCTCTCTGGAGATCACTGGGGAGAAAAGAAGGTAGCTTAATGGTTGAATTTTTATTTTCAGAAGAAGCGAGAGGCCAGTGAGGCAGGACAGCAGAAATTAGAAGTGTGAGATGTATTGAGGAGAAAAGATTTTTTTTTCCTACAACAAAAAAAGTATTTGTGGAACTTTTAGATAGATAATATCTATCTAAGAGGCAAGAGGCAAGGCCCTACCCTCATGAAGCTTATAGTCTAGTGGGGGAGAAAAGACATTCATTTAAATAATATAAAAACAAATGTGTAATTGTCGGTTGAGAAGCGGCGCAGGAAAGGCCCATGGTGGTGGGGGTGGTTGGGTGTGTCGGGACACCTTCCCTGAGGAAGGGGAATTCAGGTGCAGATCTGAAGGTTGAGCAAAGGTTATTTAGGCTAAGGGAGTGGAGTGGGGGCAGGGTGAGAACATTCTAGGCATTGGGAAGGGCATGAGCAAGGCACTGTCATGGGGACATCTGAAAAAATAGAAGAAACCTGGTGACTGGGGCACAGTGAACATAAGAACAAGGAGAAATAACAAGGTTTAAGGGAGGAATTAGACTTGGATTCTAAAAACGTGTCCTACATGTTCATGGTGGGTGGAATTGAGGGGGCAGGAGAGCAAGCAGGGAGACCAGATAGAAAGCTCTTGGAGAGGCACAGGGTGGCCTGGACCAGGGTGTGGACAAGAATGGGATGGGTTTGAGACATATTTAGATGTAAATTTGGCAGGAAATGGTGATAGGCTGGGTGTGGAGGCTATAAAGGGGAATTGGGTGGGTGCTGGGGTCATTATCAACTTAGAGAACCCTTGAAAAGAAGATACTATTTTAGACATTTTGGACAGATTAAGTTGGAGGTGTCCCTGAGACCTCCAAGTGGAAGCAACAGGGTGAATGCATCTGAACCTCAGGGAAGAGGCCTGGGATAGTAGTATCAGTTGGGAAGTCACTGGTGTATGAGGGTTACTGAGGTCACAGGGTGAATGAGGCTGCACAGGCAGAGTATGAAAGTATGAATATGTACAGAGATGTGGCTTCGTTGGTCAAGTTTGTTTGGAGAACACTGAGTTAAAGATACTTAAACTGGATTCTTTGCTGCAGGACCTCTCAGGGGCCTTTAAAAGGCTAATGGGGGGCGCCTGGGTGGCTCAGTCGGTTAAGCGTCTGCCTTCAGCTCAGGTCATGATCCCAGGGTCCTGGGATCGAGCCCCGCATCGGGTTCCTTGCTCAGCGGGGAACCTGCTTCTCCCTCTGCCCCTCCCCTTGCTCATGCTTTCTCTCTCTGTCAAATAAATAAATAAAATCTTTAAAAAAATAAAAAATAAAAGGCTAATGGGTGGGGTGCCTGGGTGGCTCAGTGGATTAAGCAGCTGCCTTCAGCTCAGGTCATATCTCCGGGTCCTGGGATGAAGTCCCACAACAGGTTTCTTGCTCAGTGGGGAGTCTGCTTCTCCCTCTGCCTCTCTCTCTGCCCCTCCCTCCTCTCTGCCTCTCTCTCTGTCCCTTCCTCCTTCTGCCCCCCCACAGGTGCACATGCACATTCTCTTTCAAATAAATAAATAAAATCTTTAAAAATAAATAAAAACAAAAGGCTAATGAGTGTATTTCTGGAGGGGATAAGAAAGACTAATGAACACTGGGAATCTCTAAATACAGAGACACCTAAATTCAGAGATTCCTGAACTTTTTTTGACCATAGAATCCTTCTATCACGGGGCATCTTACTGCACTAGAAAAATCTTTCTGATAGTACAGTACTGTAATCCGAGCACTATCTTTTTTTCCTTTGAGGATAAAACCAACAGTAATACCCCACAGTTGAATAGTGTACCACACTTGACTGAGTGCTTTCATATCACTTCGTATCCAACTCCCCAAATAACCCTGTTGGGGTGGTCTTGGGATCCCCACTCACAGAGGAGGTTCAGCTATGTTAAGGGACATGCCCAGTGCCCAGTGTCTCACAGGTGGTGAGGGGAAGACCCGGAACTAAAGCCGGGACGACCAGGTTACCAAGTCCAACACCAGGTTCAGTTTCATGACCTTAGTTGTTCCCACGTGAAAACACATGGTCTTTAACAATGTTATTAATTTAACAGTTGTGAGGCTGATGCTTGGATCCTCAGAGGCTTCATCTGACACAGCTGCTGGCCTGCTTCCTCTTAACAGCCTCAGAATGGCGACACCGAATCAGACCCAACAGCCACTGACACTGGAAGCACATGACCTCATGAGGTCAACTTTCAAGAGCCATACCTCCAGCACCCCGGCTTCTGGTTAATGGTCAATTATGGATCTAACACCCACGAATTTATCTAAAATTTACAAAAACCGATTTATTATTTTAATCTCGTATCACCACTTGAGATAATGAGGTCTGGAAGTTCATCCTTCCTGCTATAAAACCTTTTATTAATCTTTTCTCTGTTGACTGGAGATGAGGCTGTTGGAGGCACTAAACTTCTTCAAGAGGGAGGATTATCCTTAGAGATGAGACAAGCCAAGACTACCTTCTAACATGAGCACAGGACTCCTCTTTTCATAAAATTAAATATATGCTCCCGTTAGTGATGGCCTTAAATAACAGTTGGGAGCTACTCTTCTGCTCAGCTGTGCTCTCAACACTGAACTCCTCTTCGTGGCAAAAGTCTGTGCTGGCTGTAGCGGGGGACCACAGCATATAGTCCCCATTAAGGAATTTTGGGGTTTTTTTTAAACTTCTTTTTAAGATTTTTATTTCATTTACTTGAGAGAGAGAGAGAGAGAGAGAGAGAGAGCATGAGAGGGGGGAGGGGCAGAGGGAAAGGGAGAAGCAAACTCCCCGCTGAGCAGGACCCTGGGATCATGACTTGAACCGAAGGCAGACACCCGACTGAGCCACCCAGGTGCCTTGGTTTTTTTATTATATAAATTTTCATTGAATTATAATATATATTCAGAAAGCTATGCAAAGCATAAATTTTCACAAAATAACTGTGCTAATGCAACCACCACCCACGTCAAGAAATAGAGCATTATCAGCTACCTGGCGCCTCTTCCCAACACTACCCCGTCCCTCCTTCCTAGAGGTAACCAGTGTTCTGACCATGTATTAGCTTCCTTTTACTCCTACAACAAATTAACACAAAATTAGTGGCTTAGAACAATATTCTCTTATAGTCCTGGAGAACAGAAATCCCAAATCAGTCTCACTGGGTTAAAATCGGGGTGTTGGCAGGGCTCGTTCCTTCTAGCGGCTCTCGGGAGAATGTTTCCTTGTCTTTTCCAGGTCCTGGAGGCCACCTACATTGCTTGACTTATGGCCCTCTTCCTACATTTTCAAAGCCAGCATTGTAGCATTTTCTCTCTGACTCTGATCCTCCTGCCTTCCTCTTATTAAGACCCTTATAATTAGATTAGGCCTACTTGGATAATCAAGGAAAATCTCCCCATCTCAAAACCTTTAATTTAATCACATCTACAAAATCTCTTTTACAGTATACGGTAATATATTCCAAGGTTCAGGGGATTAGGACATAGATATGTTTGGGGGGCCACTGTTCAGCCTACCACAGACCATAACACCATAGATTCATGTTACCCATTTTGAACCTTAAGTAAATAGAATCATACACTCTTTTCACGATGTCTTTTGATTTTAAACAGTTTTAAGTTTTAGAGTAGTCTATCTTATCAGTCTTTTGCTTTAAGATTAGTGCTTTTGTGTCTCTTTAAAGAAATATTTGCTTAGGTACCCCAAATAATGAAAATACTGTTTCCTCTGATTGTTATATTATTTTACTATCACTTTTTTAACGCCTTTTTTAAATTTTATTTTATTATGTTATGTTAATCACCATACATTACATTTAAACCTACAATCCATCTAGAACTAGTTTTTGTGAATGGTGTGAGGTAGTTACAAAGGTTCATTTTTTTTCCTGATGTGGGTACCCATATGATCCGGTATGATTTTGAAAAGACTGCTTTTCCCTCATGAGTCTGCATTAGCACTTTCATCTTAAACATCTGTTTAGGAACCATACCACGCTGTCTTAATCACTGTAACTTTTAAATAAACCCAGCTAACCACTGGTGCAAATTCTCCAATGCTGTCGTTCTTCAATATTATCTTGGCCACTCCTGGCCTTCTGCATGGCCATATAAATTTTAGAATCAGTTTACCAATTTCTTGGAATTTGGCTGGGACTACCTGAATCTGTAGATTATGTGGGAGAGCATGTTTCTAATCCTTAGTCCCCTAGTCCTTGAACATTTATTTGGGTCTTTAATTTAGTTCGGTGACATGTTACTCTTTTTGCACAAAGGTGTTGCACATCTTCCCCTGGATTTATTCTTAGGTGTTTAATGTTTGTTATGTTATTACAGTGCTGTATTATTATTTAAAAATTTCATTTTTGGATTTATTTTTAGTATATAGAATGCAATTGATTTTTTTATATTGATCTTGTATTCAGCAATCTTGCTAAGCTCATCCACTAATTTGTATAATTTGTAGGTTCTTTGGGATCTTCTCTCAATAGCTATATGTATATAAATAATATATATTACATAATCATATATATTTCTCTATATTATCCATGATGCTGATGAATAATGTCAGTTTTCTTTCTTCTTCAGTCTCATTTTTCTTGCCTTATTGTACTAGCTGTGAACTTCCAGTCCAATTTTGAATAGATACAATAACAGATATCTTTGTCTCATTTCCAAATTAGGGGGATTATGATGTTTGCTGTAGGGTTGTTTCTAGATTTCCTTTATAGGATTAAGGAAATTCTTTATATTTCTAATTGGCTAAGAATTTATTTTTAATCATGAGTGAATATTGAATTTTTTAAAGATTTTTTATTTATTCATTTGAGAGAGAGAGAATGAGCAAGCAAAAGCATGAGCAGGGGGGAGGGGCAGAGGGAGAAGCTGACTCCCTGCTGAGCAGGGAGCCCGACACAGGACTGGATCCCCAGATCACGACTGGAGCCAAAGGCAGATGCTTAACCAACTGAGCCACCCAGGTGCCCCAATATTGAATTTTTTAAAATGTTTTTTCTGTATCTATTGACATAATCGTAAGATTTTCCTTTTCATTCTGTTCATGTGATAAATTACATTAATTGAGTTTTCTTGGCTTTTTATTTTGAAACAATTTTAGATTTATGGAAGAGTTGCAAAAATAGTACCCTGCACCTACCCTTATACCCTTCACCCAGCTGCCCCAAATGCTCATTTTATATAACCATAGGATAAATGACAATACTTAAATAACACTGGTATAATACTTTTAGTCATACTATGTACTTTATTCAGATTTTACTAGTTTTCCCACTAATGTTCTATTTCAGGATGCCATATTGCATTTAGTTGTGGAATCTCCTTAGTCGGCTCTAATCTTTGACAGTTCTTCGGTCCTTCCTTGTCTTTCATGACTTTGACACTTTTGAAGAGAATTTTGTTAGACTCTCCTTTAATTTAGGTTTGTGTGATGTCTTCCCACGATTAGATTGAAGACTTTCATTTTTGAGCAAAGGTGATGCTCTTCGCAATCATCTCAGGGGGTGCATGATATGTCTTGTTACTGGTGATGGTAACCTTGATCACTTGGTTAAAGTGGTATCTGCCAGTGTTCATTGAGTTTTAAATATTAAACTTCCCTTATATTCTTGGAATAAACTCAAAATGGCTATATTTTTCATATATTTTAGGCTAATATTTTGAATGGAATGTTCATATCTACGTTTATAAGAGAGCTTGACAATTTTCCTTTCCTGAAGATATTTGTCAGGATTTAAGGTTAAGTTGGCTTCATAAAACAAGGTAGTAGCTGTTCCCTCTTTATTCGCTAGGAGAGTTTATGGTTTATGTAGGATTGTTGCTATTTCTTCCCTAAATTCTTGAAGAATTCACTGATGAAGTCACATGGGCCTGGAGTTTTCCTTGAGGGAAGGTTTTAAATTATATATTCGATATATATAGGACTAGTTAGATTTCTATTTTCCCTTGTCTCAGGTTTAGTACAGTGTCGCTTTTGAAGAATTTATTTCCTATTTTCAAATTTATTGGCAGAAACTTATAATATCCTTATTATTATTTTTTTTTTAAGAAATTGCAGTATAATCCTTTAATGGAATATCAACCACAGTGAAAATGAATTAACTACAAGCTAGAAATTCAACATTGCTGAATCTCAAAAACAATTTTTAGCAAAAAAGACAAATCACAGATGGATATATATATATATATGTACACATATATATACATGATTTCCTCTGTATAAAAACAATTTTTTTTGAGAGAGAGAGAATACCTGTACATATGTGTGTGAACACGGGAGGGGCAGAGGAAGAGAGAGAGAGAGAATCTTTTCCTTTTTAATTCAAAAAAAATTTTTTAGTTTTTTTTAATTTAAATTCAATTAATTAACATAGAGTGTATTATTAGTTTCCGAGGTAGAGGTCAGTGATTCATCAGTCTTATATAATACCCAGTGCTCATTGTATCACATGCCCTCCTTAATGTCCATCACCCAATTTTTTTTTCTTTAGTGGGCTCTATGCGCAACATGGGTCTCAAACTTAGAACCCCTGAGATCAAGAGTTGCATGCTCCACTGACTGAGCCAGCCAGGCACTCCCCCTTGTATTCTCTTTTAAAGGTATGATCTGCGATGAGGTGCTCTTTTTCATTCCTATTATCGATACTTTGTTTCTCACTTTTTTCTCGATTATTCTTGGTAGAGGTTTATCAAGATTACTGATCTTTGTGTAGAACCAACTTTTGGGTTTGTTGATTCTCTCATTGTACATTTGTCTACTATTTCCTTAATTTTCTGTTTTATCTTTATTATGTTTTTACTTTCTTGGGTTTAATTTGCTGAGTTCTTCCTCCCCTGCCCAATTTCTTGAGATAGATTCTTACATAACTGATTTTCAGCTTTTCTTCAACATTTGCATTTAAAGCTACAAATTGCTCTCTCCACTCAAGCACAGCTTGAACTGAATCCCACGTTTTGAATGTTATATTTTTATTATCCTTTAGTTAAAATATTTTCTCATTTTTCTCTAATGCACAGATTATTTAGAAGTTTATTTTCTAAAATGTGGGGATTTTTCCAGGTATCTTTTGCTATTGATTTTTAGCTGACTTTTACTGTGGTCATAGACCAGAAATTCTCCCAAAGAAATAAAAGCTAAGAACACTTACCATTCGTTTTATGAAGGCAACTTAACCTTAGTACCAAAACCTGACAAAGATATTATGTAGGGGGAGAAAAGGAAAGGAAAAGAGGATTTAAATCCTCTGAAATCTGTTGAGATTTGTTTTACGGATCAGCATACAGCCAGTTTTGGTAAATATACCATGTGCAATCAAAATTTCAAAACTGTATACTGGGGGCACCTGGGTGGCTCAGTCAGGTAAGCATCTGCTCAGGTCATGATCACAGTGTCCTCAATGGAGCAGCGTGGGACTCCCTGCTCAGCAGGGAGCCTGCTTCTCCCTCTCCCCCTGCCACTCCAGAGCCCTGCTTTGTGCTCTTTCTCTCAAATAAGTAAAATCTTAAAAAATAAAATAAAATACAGGGGCGCCTGGGTGGCTCAGTCATTAAGCGTCTGCCTTCAGCTCAGGTCATGATCCCAGGGTCCTGGGATGGAGCCCTGCATCAGGCTCCCTGCTCAGCTGGGAGCCTGCTTCTCCCTCTCCCACTCCCCCTGCTTGTGTTCCCTCTCTCGCTGTGTCTCTCTCTGTCAAATAAAATCTTTAAAAAAAAATAAAATAAAAAATAAAATAAAATACAAATAAAACTGTATTCTGCAGTTGTATGAAGCATTCCCTACATAATAATTAGGTCACATGTGCATTTGTTAATTGTATTGTTCAAATTTTTTATAACCTTGTGGTTGGTTTTTGTTCTCTGCTTCCTCTTCTAAAAGTTAGTAAGAGAAGTGAAAGTTGTGTTAAAATCTCCCATTGTTCCTTTTATTTCTGTCTATTTTTGCATTATAAAATTTGAGGATGTGTTATTAGGTACAATTTAGAATTGTTATATCTTCCAGATGGATTGACATTTTTATCCTTATGAAATGTACTACTTTATCTCTTGTAAAGTTTCTTGCCTTAAACATTGTCTGATATTGGTTAAGACATACCAGATTTTTTTATTTAGTTAGAGATATGTTTTTCTTCCTTTTATTTTTATTCTTTCTGTATGTTTATATTTGGGTGTAGTGATATGTTTATTTTTAATCCAGTCTTTTCATGTTTTAATTAGAATACTTAATCTGTTTACATTTAATATCCTTACTGATATATTTGGATATAAATCTACCATCTTCTTATTTTTTAGTTGTTACAATTGTTCTGTTTTCTTTTTCCCCTCTTTAACTTCTTTGGAATAAAGTATTTTTATTATTATTTCATTTCAATCTCTTATTAACTAGTTCATCATTGATTCTTTTATTATCTTTTTATTGGTTATCCTAGACCTAAAGATTACAACATGCATCCTTGACTTATTAAAATCCCATTCGTATTTTTTTCAATTCATGGATAATGTTAAGGACATTGGAATACTTTAACTCCTTTTTCCTACTTATATTTTATGTATTGTATATACATTAATTCTACAAATATTCTAAGTCTCTCAAGATATTATAATTTTACACAGTCAATATTAATTTATATTTCCTTGTAGGTTTAGTCTTTATTCCTTTCTGCATCTTCTTGCTTCCATTTGGAATTCTTTTCCTTCTACCTGAAAAACTAGTTTTTCCTTTAGTGTCTGTCAGTGAGCTGCAAATCATCTGTTTTTGTTTGGCTGGAAATGTCTTTTTTTCACTTTCATTTTTGAATGATACTTTCTCTGGGTATAGAACTTTAGGTTAGCAGTTATTTTCTTTTAGCCTTTTATTTTTATTTATTTATTTTTTCAATAGAAAACTATCGACCATTGTTTGCCAGTATTTACAATAAAATAAACCAGATACAGTTGGATAACATTCTGACTACTACAAAGTTATTGTTTTTCCTGGTTTCTGCTGAACCAGGAATTCAAATACTGAGAAGATTGAGCTTACATGTAGGGAATGACTTGGTGTAAAGAAAAAACATGCAGGTCAAGAATTTAGATTATAGGAGTTTGTTCACCCACCCATTTATTCCAGCTGGTCCTAAATTGCCAACATCATTAACCCTCTGATTATGATTAGGTTTCCATGAATGAAGTCCTAGACATTCCATGAGTCATGATCTTTTAGTCAACATAGAACAGGGATTTCAACTTCTTGAAAAGGGAATGGTTCATTAGAAGGAACCTTTAAATGTCCATTTAACTAAGTGTTACTTACCTAATTAAAACACACCAAGACTTGTCTAGTTTTCTCATTTGTGTGGGGAGGTTGTTGGTAGTGATAAAATTTTCCTTTCAGTATCTTGCAAATAAACTTGCATTTATATGACTGACTATAGATATGGATTCTGATATGGCTGCTTTTAAATTGTCCAATTTAAATTTTCAATTAATTACAAAATTTGAAAGGTTAAGACTTCAGGAAAAATTTCAATTTACTTAAGTGATTTATTTCTTAGGTTGCTGAAAATGATGGCATCCCAGAAACAAGGGCTTATCCATGGTTATGAAATGCTGATTTTACTTTGGTGAATGTTTAAAGAAAAAAAAAACCATTTACACATGTATTTTTATGTACACACACACACACACATACACCAAAAAAAGCCCAAATAAACAAAAAACCCAGAAGAGTCCTTAGGCATATAGGAGTTAAACACAAATCCTGATTGAGTAACGATTATGAAGATTTCCCCCAACATTTAGAAAAGATGTTCTCTAATGCAGGGGAATAACACACCATGGTGTCAAATATTCTTTTCTTTCTTTCTTTTTTTTAAAGATTTTATTTATTTGACACAAAAGAGAGAGAGATCACAAGGTGGGGGAGCCCTATGCGGGACTCGATCCCGGGACTCTGGGATCATGACCTGGGCCGAAGGCAGATGCTTAACCAACTGAGTCACCCAGGCGCCCCTCAAATATTCTTTTCTGATAAAGGAAGCAACTACAGAAAGCTTTTATTTGTTCAAAGTAACTGGTGCTACAGATGCAAAAAATCACCAACTCCCCTGATACTACTTCAAAACAAATATATCAAACTTGATTTTCATTAGAATGTTATTTCCTCATCCTAAGAAATCAAAAAACCGGGGCGCCTGGGTGGCTCAGTCGGTTAAGCGTCTGCCTTCGGCTCAGGTCATGATCCCAGGGTCCTGGGATCGAGCCCCGCATCAGGCTCCCTGCTCCGCGGGAAGCCTGCTTCTCCCTCTCCCACTCCCCCTACTTGTGTTCCCTCTCTCACTGTGTCTATCTCTGTCAAATAAATAAATAAATAAAATCTTTAAAAAAAAAAAAAGAAATAAAAAAACCAAGACCCAGATTTTATATATATATATATATATATATATAAAGCAATGGAAACAATTACTAAACTTCATCTTCTAGAGAAGAATGACAAGTTAGTCTCTCTTCGTAAAAAACAATTACACTTTGAGGACACTTCCTATGTGCCCCTTTTTCCAGCCCCAAGTCGGCCTCATCTGAATCTTTTCCATTTCATGACACACATGAATTCTCCATTGCTCTCTGTGGCACCAATTACTCATTCAGGATCAAGACCTCTTGGTTTATCCGCAGCATCTCTTTTCTTCTTTGATTTGCTATCATCAGATTCACGGTCAGATAAAGATTGCCTTTTTGTACCATCTTTTTCTTTACCAGCTTTCTGAGCATTAGGAAATACTTCAATTCACTCTGGACGATCTAAATTTTCTTCAGGTTCCCAAGTACTGTCAGCATCAGTAAATCTCTTCCACTTCAGGAAATACTCCCTCTTCCCATTTACTACACATTGGTCCAGTACTTTTCCCACCACAAATTTTCAGGCTCTGCCTCTTCTACTTTTTTACTCTTTCCTTTCTGTTTCTTCCCCATTTTTTGCAATGTCATTTTACTGGAGGCCTTTTTTTTTTTAATTGCAGGCTTGAAGAGCTGTTATCCACTGCCCCGGGGCGGCTCTAGGTCCCACACACCTCAAACTCCAGCCACATCCCTTCGTTTAGCCTTTTAAAGATAGCTTTTCATTATTGTTTGGCTTCCATTATTTTCATTGAAAATTTGACTCTTATTATTGTGCCTCTGAACAAAATGTGTCCTGTTATTTTTTATACTAGCTATACTTACAGTTTTTGCCTTTAGTTGTTTTTCACCTGTTTTACATGACGGGTCTAGCTGTAACTTTCTTTGTATTTATCTGTGGCTCTATGTCTTTTGTCAGTTTTTATATCCTCAGATTATTTTCTCATCAAAATTGTTTATGCTGTATTATCTCTCTCCTTCTCTTCCAGGACTCTAATTACACAAATGTTTTATACTGGGTCCCATTTATCACTTAGTCTCGCTTTTCTGTATTTCTTAAAATTTTTATCTTGCTGTAATTGTAGTGAAGTCTACATATTTTCTTCTAGTCTATACGCAAGTTCATGAATCATCTCTGAAATTGAGTTTAATCTGCCTTTAAATCCTTCCACTGAGTTCTTAATTTCAGTCCTAGAATTTTTATTAGACTATTTAAAAAATATATTCAACGTATCTGTTTAAATTACAGCATTTTTTTTCTCTTGGTTTTCAGTCATTTGTTCCTATCTCTTGATATGCCCAGTTTTATTGTTGTTGTTTGTTTAATGCCAGACACTATGCATGAAAAGTTGTGGTGATAATTTGAGAGTCTGGATGACTTCTTCCTCCAAAGAAGATTTACTTTGGTCAGGTAGGCAATTAGCCAGGAGAATATCTCTTTACTCTAATCTGAGATTGATTTGATTCAGATCTGAGTTTCAGTCTCTGTGAATGCTAGTCTATTTTCAGGCTAGCTTTTATTACCAGGGTGTAGTCCTTCAAGATTCCCAGCTGAAAGACTGTGCTGTTTACGAGGACCTCTCCTTTTGGAAAGCTTTGAATCCCAATTTTTGTCTCCTTACCCCTGTAAGATTGCCAGCAGTCCTGCTCAGCATCTCTGTACGTATTCAGAATAATCAAATGCCTCACAAAGGAAAATAGCTGCATATGTTAAGCTGCTCACCTCTCTGTGTTTCCTTTTTCTCTAATACCTTAGACTCTTAGTATCTCTCTAATGCTTTCAAATAGATGTTTCTCACTGTTAAAAAAAATCTAGGCTTTTCTAGTTGTTCTCATAAGGAGGATTGATCTGATACAAGCTAGTCCATCATAACTAGAAGCAGAAGTCTTCCCCTAAGGAGTTTATAACTTGTACTGCTCCATTTTATCATCCTTAGTTCTTGCCCTTGAGGAACTTTGCTTTAAAACAGTCTTGGCCGCTGTAATGAAAAATTCCAGGAGGGCGCCTGGGTGGCTCAGTTGGTTAAGTGACTGCCTTTGGCTCAGGTCATGATCCTGGTGTCCCGGGATCGAGTCCCGCATCGGGCTCCCTGCTCAGCAGGGAGTCTGCTTCTCCCTCTGACCCTCCCCCATCTCATGCTCTCTCTATCTCATTCTCTCTCTCAAATAAATAAATAAAATCTTTAAAAAAAAAAATTCCAGGATAACAACAACAACAACAAAACTGATGCCTTGGGGTGCCTGGGTGGCTCAGTCAGTTAAGCGTCTGCCTTCGGCTCAGGTTGTGATCTCAGGGTCCTGGGATCAAGCCCCACATAAGGCTCCCTGCTCAACAGAGAGTCTGCTTCTCCCTCTCTCTCTGACCCTCCTCCCCACTTGTGCACTCTCTCTGTCTCAAATAAATTTTTTAAAAAGTAAAAAAAAAAACAACAAACAACAAAACACTAATGCCTTGGATATTGAATATTATTTTTCAGGCATATTGTATAATATTGATGAAATAACAATTATTCAGTGTTTACTCTGGGCCAGGAAATGTCCTAGTATGTCCCATGCATTAATTCATTTAATGGGATAGAGTGAGGGTCCAGTGCTGTTCATATCCCTTAATCATAGAATTTGACCAAGGGTGGGTCATGGATTAAAGATAATATATAATTCAACAAACACAACACAACAATTCAACAAACACAGCCAAGGCCCAACTAAGAAAAAAGTTTAGATGCTATCTAGGCTATCAGATGACAGAGAATGCACAGAAAAAAAGGTAATCTACAAGCCTCAGACTACTCCCCCAGTAGTCTTTTTCCAGTGGGAAATACTAACAAAGCTAGTTTACAGCAAAAGACTGACAATGAGCAAGCTTTCTTTCCACTCCTGTGCTCTCTGGCAGAGGTGATATCTAAAGTAAGTAGCAGGGAAGAAGTAACAGGAAGAGAAGAGAGAACAATCAAAATCTTACGTCAACTGTCCCTGGGTATCAAGAATCAGCTTTATTTGCATTCAACAGACACCAAATAATGGCAGATTTAGGCCACGGAACTGAGTTGGGTGACCCATATAAGAATGGAATGGGTGTGATATGGTATTAATGGCCCAAGACCCAGCCAAGGAGAAGTGAAGGGGATATTTCAGCTGTTGGCCCAGAAAAGCAGAAGTATACACCAAACACCAGGCACAGAGCACAGAACATGGCAATCCCACTCCAACTTCAGGGCCAGACACTCCTCACCCTTTTGTATCCTTGAGCCTTCTAATACACAATGTGGGTGGGTCTCCTTCTTGCTATTGGATGGTATTCTGTCTAGCTTCCTCTGGACTCCAAAGAATTTTGTTTCCACCGGTGGAAGCAGTCTGTGGGAGAAGCAGAGACTGTCGAATAAGTCTGCCTTCGTTCAAGTCTTGGCTCTCACTGTCACTTGGGTGACTTTGGGCAAATTATTTAAACCTCTCTGAGCTGCGATATCGTCATTGTGAAATGGAGATGATGATAAAAATAATCAAGATGACATGAGATAATGCTAGTGAAGTGCTTTGCAAAAAAACCCAAAAAACAAAAGCAAAATAAAGGTTGGCTACGGCCATTACTTAATTTAATTTAGGGTCCTGGAGTGTGTAGGAAGGTCTTAGACTACTGTCATTGGATTCCTCATTTGGGAGGCAGCCTTGGGAGTGTTGTGGGAGGGGAAGGAAGAGGTGAAAACAGGGGGTTCCATGGTTCTCTGGGTGAGCAGGAGTTTAATCCCACAGGGATGGTGCTCCTCAGGCTGGTATCCAGGCCTTTTCGGAGAAACATTGCACAAATGTATGACTCTGGGAAGTCATTAGCCAGGTTTCCTGTTTTCACTTCTCCCTAGCAAGAAACAGGTTCTATTTCAAAGACATTCACAGGTCTCATCTTCCCTGTACCTCCCCACTCCAGAAACACTGAGGCTGGCACAGTCCTAGGTTGATCATGAATGGATGATGCCTCCCACCCATGTGGTCAGAAGTGCTCCTCCATGGAGTTCAGGGGCTCCCACTCACCAAAATGTCTCCTCAGTAAAGTGTTAAACATCAATTATTTAGCTCTTAACATGAATTAATGTGTCATTTTGCCCAAGTGTATTTGCATTTTATGCCTACTTTCGCTCGGGAATGAAAACCAAGAAACAGCAGTAAGAAGGGGAGCTCTAGAAGAGCCATTTTACAGTCAGAACCCCTCCCCCCATCCCCACTTCCGGTTCTCATTAGCTGTGTGGCTTTGGGTAACTTATTTTTCCTCTATTGTCCTTGACAGCCTCATTTAAGGGTCTCAGAGTTCCTTCCAGCTCTAAAAACCATATCTGTAAGACTGGTATTAGTTGGAGGACCTGAAGCCAGCCCAGAAATCACCCACAGGCCTATACAGTCACCCCATAACCAACCTGACCCAGGAAGCTTTGAACACACGCAGCGTGCCCTCTCGTCCGCCCCTCCCCCAGCCCCATGGGAGTCTCCCCGACCCTCCCCCTCCCCTGAGGACAGGGCCTCACCTCCGCCAGGCTCTGCCCCCACTCCAGCCCCCACTCTAGCCTCACTGTGCAGCCCCCTCCTTCTCTCCCCTCCCAATCCCCATTTCCTGTCTAGCAGATTTACAACGCAGTTCAAAGAAGGAAGGATGATATAACAGCTTTCCTGCTCCCTCCCTCTCCCAACTGACTTAGTCTAGCTGGCTTGGGGCCAAGTGGTTTTGTTCTCCACAGCCTCCCATAAGTAAAAATACTCCAGGCCCCAGCTCTCCCGTCTGTGACATGGCGTCAGCTCCCGAACCCACTGGTCAGGCTTTCGCTCGTGGGCGGGAAGGAGGCAGCCCTGTGCAGCGCTGGAGTCTAATTAAGTGCTGAGGAAATAAACCATGGGCTTCAATTTTAGTTCTGAAAATAGCTATGGCCTAGGATTCCTCTCTCTCTGGCCTGAGCTGGGAGACTTGTTCCACCGCTTGTCTTCCTGTGCCTGGGCTTCAGGGTTTGCGAAGGCAACGAGGTGGTGGGGAGGAGAGGACGCGGGTCCGAGAAGCAGAGGCAGCCCACAGAAGCCCAGGGGTTCAGAAGTCAGTGGGACAGGCACACTTCAGGGACAGGGGGATTCCAGCCCAGGGCCTTAGGCTCTTCCATACCCTCCATCCCTACTGTGCATTCTAGCCCCTGCTTCTCGAACGTGCTCTCAGTTTGCAGGGCATCCAAGAGTTCTGGGTCCTGCTGAATGCACTCCCGGAGTCCCATGTGGCTAAGAATGCAAAGCTCTGGCCAATATTGAAGTAATTCTCTAGGCAGATCATAGAATACACATCACGGTTTTGTGTATAATCAATCCTCTTGGGCAACGAGGATGAGGAAAAACATCAACAAATGGATTTGTGGAAATAAAAGCTTTTGCCAGTCAACTGAATGTCTAACTGGGTCTGTTAGACTGGATCCTGAGCATCGTCCCGTCTGCCTCTGTGCCGGGAAGGAGAGAATCAGCCTGCTGAAGGACACAGGCTACCCTCATGAGTCCAGACAAAGAGGGGCACACCCCTGAACTAATGGCAAGTCCAGCGGGGTCATCAGCTCTGCGATGTGGGAACTCCTTGGTCGTTCGCCCCATCCCAGCTCTTCTCACGCTATCTCATCATTAGCTGTCATCTCGCCATCAGACCACGGGCAGGCGCTCTAGATTCTTTCCTCCCTTCCACCATTACCCAGCACACAGTAGATGCCTGGCTCAAGGGCTTTTGTTCCTTTCCAGCCTCCCCCTTTGAGCAGTCAGGACTGAGCTTGCTCCTTATTGTCACGAGCCCTGTTACCTCAGCACCAAAGGGCCCGGGCCGGATGCCACGGTCAAGAACAAGGTGAAGGAGTTCAGTGAACAAGTTTAGCTCATCCGCCTGGGCGACCAGAGCGGACAGCAGAACTGCGGGGAGGTCTCTAACTCCAGGGGTGGCTGTGAAGCCAAACATCACGTGTGCCTAAAACTAAGCCAGTCCTCAAGGCTTCTAGGCAACAGCTGGAACAAAAACGAAGGAGAATTCCAAAGGAAATCAAACTCAAAGGGCAGGAGTGAGAGCTCTTCCCTGCCACTCTTGTGACAGCTTTTCCATCGGGCAAAAACGCAGAGCTGCTGATGCCCTGTGCGGAAGCCCCCTGGGCTTCTGGGAGCTCTCTTCGGATTTCTTTGGTCTCTTCGGATTCATTCAGTCGCGCCCTCGTGTTCTGAGCAGGTGCTGCATATGAGCTGCATACGGCGGGTGCAGTGGGGGCGGCCCATTACAGTACAGTGGGACAGGGCTGCATGGAGGCGGGGCCACGGGGCTGCGGGGGGGACAGGCCAGAGGGCGCCTGTGGCCGCATGAGGGACGCCGAAGCCTTCCCCGCGGGGGCGGAGGGGACTCGGCCGTCTCCGGGCCTCTGCCTTCCCACCCCTTGACCCGGCTCTTGTAAAGGGCCCCGTGCTGCGGGGGACAGGCAGTCAGGGGACAGCCTCGGCTCCCTGGTCTCCTGCTTTTCGCTCTCAGGAGGCTCCTCGGGGCCCCGTCGTTCCTCCACAGCCCCTTCTCTTGCTCCAGTCGGAGGCCCCAACCCAGGCGACCCGGGGCCGGGCTAGGGCTGCTGGGAAGGCGGACGGAGCGCCCTCCTGCTCCCCCGCGTGGGCAACTGTCTCAACCCCCAGCTGTGCTTGTGGAGGCGCGGGGCGGTGTGGCCAAACCACAGAGTCCCCATGTGGAAGATCCCGTTTCCTAACCACCTTGGCCTGACATCAATGGCAATATTGCCCCACAGGAGTGGCAAGCCATTTACTGCGGGAACCGCCGGGGCTCAAACACCAAGTTCAGACACGAAGAACTCCCCTCTGGAGGGTAAAACCGAGTTCAGAAAGAAGAAAAACAAAGCCTTCAGCCCAACTCTCCTGCGCGCAGACACCGTCCGTCCGCGCCCCAGCGCACAGCTGCCTCCCAGGCCTCCTTCCAGGGCCGGCCCCTCCTCAGAACCCCACGGTCCCCAGCTGTGCCAGCTTCCCGGCCTCCTCCTTAACCCGTCGGTTTCCTCCGTCGCCACCAGAGCGGAGTTGGGCCTCAGAAATCCTGTGCGGTGCTCGGGAGCACAGCACCCACCGCACGGCGCTGATGGTGTGCACGGTCTAGAGTTTCTCCTAATAAAGCAAATTAATAATAACTGCGGCCATTTATGGAGTACCTCGTATGACTTACCCGCTTGCGTTATTGGCTCTTCTGAGACCTCTCAGCTTTGAACACTAACTAGGAGGTAGGAATTGTTTCACTTGTCCTGTGAGAACATGGAGGCCATGCAGCCCCAGCGAGCAAAGGCAGGATTTAAACGGCTTTGCTCTCTTTCTGCCCACCCTATCACTTACTTTGAGCAAGAGTTGGTTCTCAGATGTGCAGATTAAAGAGATAACCACCACTTTAAAAAACTTTGAAACCAGAAAACACTAGATTGTGGGTTGGAAGAACCAGGGTTTCTCCCTAACCAACGGGGCTCATTGACTTTGGACAAGTACCAGCTTCCTTGAGCTCCCACAACCTTATCTTCAAAATGGTGCGAGTAAAAATATCTTCCTTTCTTCCCTCTTGGGTTGGTTGGAAAATCAAATAGATGCAAAAGCATCAGAAACTGTAGAGAAGGATGCTGGATGACTCCGACTCTGCCATGGCACACAACATAGTCTAAGACAAGAGACCCCCCCCCCCCCAGGGTGATCTCAGAGTGAGTTTGGGGACCTGACATGCCAAGAGCCTTTCATTTCATTTGTCAGAAACAGGCTCTGAGGCACTCTGTAAGACCCTGCTATTTTTATGATTTTGGAAGACTAGAAGGTATATCATAATGACAAACTGAAGTCCTCCATGACGGAACCTGGCCCATTAAACAGGTGACCCACTGGCAGGAACCATGTGGAAGCCATTGTTTTCAACCCACCTACTGCTGCCCTCTCTTATCACTGGCACTATATGAGATTTTGACTCTCCCATGGAAAAGAATCAGTTAATTAAATCTGGATCATTGAGTTTATCACCAAAGCCCAGAAACAACCCCAATGTGCCTTCAGCTGGGGAAATAGAGAAACAATCATGGTATGTTCATACAACAGAATATTACTCAGCAACAAAAGGAATGAAAGACTGTTACATGCAACAAATTCTGTATGCAAAGTGGAAAGAGTCAGACTCAAAAGACTTTGTACTGTATGATTCCATTTATATGACATTCTGGAAGAGGCAAAACTATAGGACTAGGAACAGATCAGTGGTTACCAGAGGTAAATTTCGGGAAGGATTTGACTAGGAGTGACACAAAGGAGTTTTTGGGGGGTGATGAACCTGTTCTGTATTTTGATTGTGGTGGTGTTTACATGACTCTATGCATTTGTTAAAACTCATAGAACCGTATACCAAAAGGAGTGAATTTTACAGTAAGTAAATTAAAACAGATTTTTAAAAGTTAAAAAATAAACTACTCAGAATTTTTACAAATGGGTCACTGTGAAAGTAGAGCAATTTGGTAGGGAGTCCCATAGTGTAGTATGATGTTGTATTAGGTGCCAAGTATAATGCAGTAGTCTGGGAATTTGGCCACTAGTTCTCTGGCTTGCGTTGGCAACAGTCACCTGGGTAAGGTGTTAAGAGGGCCCCATCCGCAGGTGACCTGATTCCCTGGTAAACCCTGGAGTCTACATTTTAAACAAGCTTCCCAGGTTGTTTGGGTTCAGATGGCTAATGGCCCACATTTTGAGACCCACTATTCAGCCTTTTTTCATTGCTTGGGAATGAAATTCTTTTGTGAACAGGTCCTTGTATGCCTTGAAGTTTCTACTAGTAAAATGAGGACAATTAGCGTGTCTCCTGCTTTATAGCGACTTGGGCTCGAACTCATGACCCCAAGATCAAGAGTTACATGCTGTTCTGAGCCAGCTAAGTGCCCCCCCCCTTTTTTTATTTCATCTTTTACTGAACAGATCTATGTTACACCATTTCTGAAATGTAAAGCTAAAATAGGGCTTTAAGGGGGTGCCTGGCTGGCTCTGTCTAAGCCCCACGTTGGGTATAGAGATTACTTAAAAATAAAATATTTAACAAAAAATAAAATAACATAAGACTTTAAGAACGTCTAATAGAGGGGCACCTGGGTGACTCAGTAGGTTAAGAGTCTGCCTTTCGCTCAGGTTGCAATCCCAGGGTTCTAGGATCGAGCCCTGTGTTGGGCTCCCTGCTCAGCAGGGGCATCTGCTTCTCTCTCACTCCCTCTGCCCCTTCCCCTGCTCTTGCTCTCTCTCTCTAAGTAAATAAAAAAAATCTAAAAAAAAAAAGTCAAATAGTAAAAGGGGGTGAGGTCTTATTCACACATTTAGTGAGTAGGCAACTAAGAAAATTTGGGATGGGAGAACATTCAGGTGTATCCTGGGGGTGCTCCAAAGCGCTACCTCATTCCAGGGGCAGTGAGCTTGGCAGCCTTCATGATCTGTTCTTCTGGGGCCTGCACCCTGAACATCTTTTCTAGTAACCTGACATCTTGGAATTTACCCAACCTCTTGGGAAGTGGTAGCTTTGACCTTAAGGGGATATTGTTAAGAGGAAATTTTGTCTCTCTGAAATGCTTTGAGTTTTCTCACAGCAAGAAACCCAAGACCAGAACCATGCCTTCCTTCTGGGATGACCATAATTCTGAGCTCTAGAACCATTCAAACAGAAGACGATGAGAACCTGGGTTCAAATCTCAATTCCATTGTTTATTGTCTATGTGATTCTGGCCAAGTAATTTCTTAGAACCTCAAATTCTTACCTTCAAATATTTCAGGTGTGGGCGCCTGAGTGGCTCAGTCGTTAAGCGTCTGCTTTCGGCTCAGGTCATGGTCCCAGGGTCCTGGGATCGAGCCCCACATCGGGCTCTCTGCTCAGCGGGAAGCCTGCTTCTCCCTCTGCCTGCCGCTCCCCCTGCTTGTGTTCCCTCTCTCGCTGTCTCTCTCTCTGTCAAATAAATAATAAAAATTAAAAAAAAAAATTTCAGGTGTAAAATGGGGCCAATGACTGTACTGACTTTGCAGGGATACTATGCAATTTGAAAGATACATACTGAGGTATTAAAGGTGTTATGATGGCTGAACTGTCAAAAGATTTGGCAAAAACAAAACCATACAGAGGTGCCTGGGTGGCTTAGTCGGTTAAGCATTTGCCTTCGGCTCAGGTCATGATCCCAGGGTCCTGGGATCCAGCTCTGCCTCACTGGGCTCCCAGCTCAGCAGGAAGTCTGCTTCTCCGGCTCCTCTACTCCTCCCCCATGCTCGTGCTCTCTCTCTCTCTCATCTCTCTCTCTCTCTCTCATCTCTCTCTCTCTAATAAATAAATAAAATCTTAAAAAAACCCAAAACCATATATACCTGTAATATATACATGCATATATAAATATAAAACAAACATGGCAAATGTTAAGAATTGTTGAATCTAGTGTAATCATTCTTTCAACTTTTCTGTATGTTTGAAGATTTTCATTATAAAATCAGAAAAAAAAAAAAAAAGATGCATGTAAGCCTGATGTACATGAGTCTTGCTCAATAGCCATCCTGAGCACCAGAGAGTGAATGAACAAGAAACAAGTAGCCAAAGCGGGGGGCGGGGGGGGGGGGGGGAGTGTCAGTAAGCACATGTTGAATTCTAGGGTAAATAAATAAGTAGGTGTTGGTATGACGTAGCTAATCCTTGTAAGAATCCTAAAGGAGGTATTATTATTATCCCCAGGAAACAGACAAGGCACCGGATGGCGAGTGGAGAGGACCGGCTCCACGGCCATGTCTGACCCTGAAGTCCATATGCCGCTGCTCACTACACCAGGGCCTTGCAAGCCGCAGTCCACAGGCTCCTGCAAAGGAGTGTTTTCTCATCATGCTTGTTTTATTAGACTTTTTACTGTTGTAAAAGTTAAACCTACTTTAGGTTCCGTCGTGAACAAGTGGCTTCTGAACGTACAAAATCGGGCCCGAGGGGCAGCCGCAGCGCTGGACGTTTCCTCTTACTCGCCCGGAGCGGAGCTAGCCCTGGGCAGAGCCGAGCCCAGGGAGGTGGGCCCGAGCCTTTACGCTCAGGGAGGTACAGACGCGGCAATTAGAAGCTTCAAACCACACGGGGAGGTCCTCTTTAACTCAGCTCTTCTCCGAACACCCAGCGGGGCAACCGGGAGGCCCTGGGCAGGAAGGAGTCTGTCTATGAAGGCAACGCCATCTCGGCCCATCCTGGAGGCTGCAACTCCGAGGCCTCGTCCTCCGCCTCCCGCCCTCCACGCATGCGCACGCGCTCGCGCTCGCGCTCGCGCACGCGCACACCGCCGACAGGTTCCGGTCCTTACGCCCGCAGCCCCCAGCCCGCGGCCATTCCTTGTACCCCTGGAACTAGCCGGGGATGGGGCTGGCCCCCAGTGTTTGTCCGAGAGACCTTCCAGCTGGGCCCCCGTAGCGCCTGTGTCATTCCACTTCTTGAGGACAGAGACTGGAGAGACTCACGGCAACACCACCGGGGCTCTAGGGCGGACATCTGCGGAGGGCGGCGAGCTGCCCCTTCCCCACTCTCGCTGCCGAACCCCCCCGCCCGGCCCCCGCTCCCCGTTCTCTCGGCCAGGCTTTCCCCTTTGTCCAGTTCTTTCCTCGCCTCCCTAGGGGCGCTGGACCCCAGCTCTCGCCCCAGGCTCTCTGGGCCTGTGTGGCTTCGGAGGCCCCAGGCGGAGGGCTGGCTTGTCGCCAGAAACCATGAGCCTTGAAGCCCACTTTGGACTCTGCCTCCGTTTCCCTTCTGGAAAATGAATGTGTTAACATTTGCCAACTTCCTGACTCAAAAAAGCGTCTGTGGTTCTGTACTTGCTTTGTGGTTTGTAAAATGTGTGCTCTGCATCTGGGCTCATCATGATAGCCTTGTGAAGTATGGAATGTTCATGGAGTAGACTTTGTAGATGGGGAAACTGAAGGCCAGAGAGAGGGGGGGAAATGACGCCCTCAAGGCCACACGGTGTTTAGTGGCAGAGCCAGGACCAGAAACAAGTCTTCCAACACTCTTGCCATGACCTTTGAGCTCTTTGTGATAATGATGATGACTTTATGGTACACAGCATGGACCGTGCACATGGGGCTGCCCACAGATCCCAAACGACTTCAAAGAAACCGAGAGCAGGAAAACCTTACAAGTTGGTTGTTACCTTTTATGCGTAATTACTACGCAATCTAATTACACAGATGGGGTTCATTAATATGTCAGTTTGCTTTATATTTTTATATGATGAAAACCAACACCCCACACAAAGCAAATGAACAAACAAACAAAAAGAATCAGACCTATAAAAACTGAGAACAAACTGATGGTTTGCGGGAGGGGAGAAGGGGGGAAGACAGGAGAGGTGGGTGAAGGGGAGTGAGGGGGAGTGGGGGGCACGTGTTTCCAGTTAGGGAATGAATAAGTCACAAGGATGAAAGGCACAGCGTAGGGGATATAGTCAATGGAATTGTAACAGCGTTGCGGAGTGACCGTAGCTACACTTGTGGTGAGCACAGCCTAACATATAAACTTGTTGAATCACCGTGTTGTACACCTGGAACCATTGCAGTATTGTGTGACAACTACACTTCAATTAAAAAAAAATCCCACACCCTACAGTGTGTGGGCCAATGGGCTGTGTATAAAGAGAGAGAACTTCTGACGAGGGTCTTCTGTCGATGTGGAAGCGGGCTGCAACTTCACTGGCTCGCTCTCAGGTAATCCTCACAACTCACAACATGGGCGGCCTTGTTCCCATTTCACAGAAGAGAAAACAGAGGCCCAGAGAAGTTAACTGACTCATCTCTCGTCATTCAGCTAGAGAATAGGCAGGGCTGGGTGCAAATCAAGATCTGTCCCATTCCAAAGTTGAGTTTCCCTCTCCTACTCCATGATACTGGCTCCCTACAGAGACATAAAGGGCTTAGTCATTAAGTGACTCAGTTTCCTCTTGTGTAAAAGCCTGCCTCCTGGTTTCTGCGTTAACTAAGGAGAGCCCCCCCCCCCCCTACCCCAGGTGCCCACCTGCACAGTAGGGCCAAAGGAGGGCTCATGGAGCAGCAGCCTGCAGGAGAGTGTTAGAGCCTTTCCTTTGGAGGAGCAGGTTTCCCCCACTGAGGAGGAGAAGCCAGTCAGACTTTTGAGGTCACCGAACCCCCCAGGGACAGCCTTGCTCTGAAAGCTGGAAGGCCAGCCTGGGGCACCAATGGGTCAGGGTCTGGCCCACATGTGGCCCTACTCTCCCCATGACCAGCTGGGCTGCTCTCCAGCTGGTTGTGCAATCTTGCTATGAATAGGTCTAGGTGTGTGGTTTGGTGCCAAAGAGACCAGACTTGTTTCCTTCGGGTGATAGCTCCCCTCTGGAATTCTGGGAGGTGAGGGAGCACAGCTGCGAGGTCAGGCTGCTGACCCTGAGGCTGGGCGGTCCAAGCCGGTGGCATGAGGGGTGTAGCCCGTGGCCAGACTGGATGGACAGGTTGGCAGCATGATCCCCAGCGTGCACAAGGATGGGTGCTCAACTGTGAGTGCCGAGAACTCCTCCTCCCTCCCCAGCAGTCGCCAGGCTGCCTGTCTCCCTGAACCTCTCTCACCTGCTCCCCTCCCTCTCACCAGGCCCTCAGTCCCTTAGGTAGGACTTAAAGAAGCTTGGAGGGGGAGAGGGAAAGACAGACTTGCAATTTAATTTTTAAAATATTAAAAATATGAGGATGTGGGAAAACAGGAGTTCTCCCATATTGTTGGTGATGTGACTTGGTACCTTGGAGGGCAATTTGGTCAATCTCTATTAAAATCCCAAATGTATGTATATCCTTTGGCCCAGCAATTCCAAGTTTGGGCATTAATCCTACAGAGATTCTTACATGTGTATGTAATATATGTATGAGATTATTGACTGCAGTGTTGCTGATAATAACAAGCATTTAGTAACAATGTTGTCTATCAATAGGGGACTACTGGTTCTATGAGCTATGATACAATAATACAATGGAATACTATGTAACTATAAAAATGAGGAGGCTTTCTATGTACGTACATTTTCTTTATGTCTAAGAAAATTATTAACAAAGTAAGATGCCTGACAGTGTGTATAATGCACTGGGAGGCTCAAACATCTGCCTTCAGCTCAGGTCATGATCCCGGGGTCCTGGGATGGAGCCCCGAGTCGGGCTCTCTGCTCAGCGGGGAGTCTGCTTCTCCCTCTCCATCTGCCCCTCCCCCTGCTCATGCTCTCTCTCTCTCTCTAATAAGTAAATAAAATCTTTTTTAAAAAATAAAAAAAAGGGGGAAAATAAGAATTTGTGTTTTTATTGCTTGTAGGTGCATAAGAAATTCTGGAAGGATGAGCAATAAACTCTGAAGTGAGGGGAACGAGGCAGAGAACTAGACAGGGATGGGAAGAAAACATTTCCTGTGTGTATCTATATGCTTTCCAGCTTTTGAATCTTGTGCATGAACTATCTTTCAAAGTATTTAAAAATACGGTGCAACAAAACGAAGATAATTTTGACAAAAATGTTCGTAACCCAATTGTCAGATAAAAGGGCATTTGTCTTCTGGGGACAAGTCCCCTTCCTACTTGAAGGAGTTACCCAGTAGGCGTATCTCGGTGGGAGAAGAGCCCCTCCTCCCCTACTGGAGCAGGACATGGTTCCTGATGCCCCTGCCAGTGGGGCTCCAAGCAGATGACTCAGGTGCCCTCCACTTTGCATTTGGAGGAGCAACTGAGGAACAGTTCACGGTGGCAACAGTTGAGGTCCTAAGTGCAGTGTTGAGGCCAAAGTGTCCGGACACAAGAATTATTTCAATTTTTGCTTTTTTCCTTTTAGGACCTGTCCCTAGTCATAGTTTACCCTGGCAGTACTATTTCTATTCTGCTCTTTGTTTTTCTTACGTTAATGTATAAGGTTATAATATGACAGCAATAATTACATTTCTAAGAGCGGATCTGATATGAGCATTTTCTATATATATTAATAACTTCCATAATTATTGTTTTAATTGATGCATAATATTCCTTTGTTCTGACTAGGTATTTCCTATACTGATATTCAAGATGTTAAGAGGATGAAATTATGGAAATCTGAAGTTACAAAGATACAATTTTGCAGTGATACTATTCACTTATCGGTCAGATTCCTTTTACGCGGTACTGCTACCTAATTATCTCCACTTTTATACCCTAATACCCTTATCCCACCTTATTCCTTATTCCTTACAGTCTTAAAAGAGGACTCAAAGCCGGCCTTTCCACCTTGGCTCATGTGAATGCATTACCTTTCAAAATATTTAAAAATACAGTGCAACAAAATGAAGATAATTTTGACAAAAAATTCCATAACCCAATTGCCAGGTACAATGGACATTTGTCTTCTGCGGATGGGTCCTGGCATGAAACTATTTATCTTTATAAAAGTAATACACTTGCACTTTGATAAATTAAACTTGTACAAAAGAGTTGAAAGCCAAAGTCCCTTGCCTGTGTCGCCCAGATTTCACCAAGTTTTTTGTGATTTCCACTAGATCAGGGCTCTTACCTCAGTTGCAAAGTCACAAGGATGCCGAGAGCTATTGATCTGTCAACCCTTGGGGCAGCTTCTAGGGCCTGTGGCTGTCAAGACACCTGGGACCAGGAGCAGCTTCCTCTGTCATCCCAGTAGGCAATACACATCATCATTTTCTGTGGGTAGCATGTTGTGAAAATAGTTCCAGAAAAACCATGACTTCTCGTTTCCTCAACATCTTGCTCCTAGGATCCACCTCCCACAGTGTGGGAGGCCCACTCAAGGCCCACTTGAAACAGCTCCCTGCCCTGCTTTCTTCCCATTCCACTATCAGAGTCCAAGCCACTGTTCTGGAATTTTCTGGCAGCCCACTTTTCTTGCCTGACTTCTCACTGATCTTCTTTGACCTCTTTTAAGCCCCAAACAAGTCCACTACTCACTGTTTCCCAGATACGTTCCAATCTTTCCTGCCACCTCTCCCTGCGATTCTTCACTTGAGCTAGAAAACCCAACCCATTTCTGCCTTTCCCCTCAAACGTTCCCTTCCTCTGGGCTCCCATGGCTTTACTTCCTCTGTCCCATCATACCTTTAGTAGCGTTGGTAGGATTCATCCACACAAGAACTCATGCCATCAGCCCTACATTTCACTTCAGCCCCTTTGTGCCCATCTGTCTGGGACAAAGACCGTGCCTGCCCATAGTAGGTGCTGCTGAGATGGATGAGGGTGGGATTCAGAGGAGGTCCTGTGTCAATATAAGAAGGGCGTCGACATTTTTCTTCCCTGAGTGGGAGTGGGCATGTTTGTAGTGTTTCTAGAAAGTCCTCAGAGAAGGCAGGCAAAAATGCAGGTTTGAGCCATTATTACATGACAGACACTAGGCAGAACCACACACGCATGATTTTTCTCAGGTCTTACATATTGCCGATGGCTTTCCCCTTTTAACATTCAAATTAGGAAAATCCAGGGGAGGGCCTCCTCTTCCTCCAGTTCCAAAGGTGTCTAGTCCTCAGACCCAGCACCATTGCTTCTCTTAGATGGAGATAAAAGCAGAGCTAGGGTGGGTCTCCTTCTGAATGCTCCTTTCTTTACCCCCACACTTCCAACATGCTCCCCTGGCCACGCTCCCCCCCTCATTGCCTACCCTTACCCCAGAGCCATCTCCCTACTTTTCCATGTCCCAGGGGCCTGGCTGTGCTGGGAGAGGGTGAAGACAGTGGCTCTGAAGTCTACCTTCCTTTACCTTTCAGCCCTGTACTCTAGCTGTGCTATGGTGACTGGGTTGACGCAGGTCAGATTTGCTAGCTTAAAGGTTTGCCCTCATTACTTGAATTTTATTTGCAAAATCAAATCCCTAAGGTGTTACAGAGATTAGTCCAAATCTTTCCTCTTCTAAACAAGAAGCTGAAGCAGGGAGTCAGCAAGAGTTAGCCCTTTATTCATCAAAGTGGAGCAGACACTTACACCTAGAATATAAACTCATGGGAGCAGGGCCCAGGTCCTGGTTCTTCTGGTGCTCATCAGTGTCTGGCCCACTGCCACACTTGACTTAGTAATTGTTGACCATTAACTTTAATTAGTTTTTGGTTGAATTTTTACTTGGTTTGGGAGAAGGCTCTATTGAGAATCTTATGATAACTAGTATTAGGTTTCCATCTTTAATCTTTTGGGAAACAAAATCAAAACTGAGAAGCAATCTCAAATGGAATACCTTCTCCCAGTTGGCTTTGGTGTAGAAGATGGTGAGGTTTTACCTTCACAGGTAATTAAAACCGTGGAAAGGACACTTAGGAAAGCATGACGCTCCACCAATATAAAATTTATCTCAAAGGGCAAACTTTATTTTTTTTTCCGAAGGGCAAACTTTAAAATATTTACTCACTTGATCTGAAATGAGTCCATCATGTTCCTTGGGACTTTGAACCCAATACTGGGGAGTTTCTAAAAGCGGAATAATGTCTACGTCTATTAAAATGAAAAATACCACCCAGGCTATGAGGGATAGTTTTACAATAGGGTGGAGTTTCTCCTCACTTGACTGAGAGGCCCTAAATGAACACATGGAGGAAATATTTATGCTGTTGCCACCAAAGGCCTGAAATATTGTGCCTGATTTTCAATGTGCAGGAGGGCTCTGTCGATGACCGATGTTCATCCACGGCACTCACATGAGGGGGACCTTATTAGGGTCAGTTTTGATAGGTCAAAATCTCTGACACTCAGCGAAGGCAGAGAGTCTAAATCCGGCTTCCCTACCTAAAAGCCCCACCTGGGCAATATGACACCATGCACACCAAAGTGACTATCAGCCACCACGAACAAGGCCATAGATCTGATCTGCTTTTATTAAACTGGTTGTCTGTGGAGCTCACAAGTTGGCTGGAGAGAAAGTTTGCTAGATCATTCGGTTTAGAGAGCTCATGACAGAGGCTCTCAGCTTTGTGCCTGTCCCAGCCTATGAAGTCATTCCACAGGAAGACCCTGACAGAAATGCAGCCCTTTCACGTCTGGAGTTAAAGGAGAAAGGAGAACAAAAGACTTCTTGGAGTGAGACAGAGTGTCACGGATGCTTTATTTACATGCGTCACCATCTCTTTTACAAACTAGATTACGGTTTTAAATGGAATACACAAGGCAATATCTACAAACACCAAGAAAAGTTAAGTACTGCATCTCTATTTCATTTGGAAAGGGGAAGATTCCCAAATCAAACTGGTTTTGATTCTTGAGAAGAGAGGTGGTAGAGTTAATTCATGGCAACAAATGGTTGGACAAAATCCTCAGCAAGAATGCAATATGATAGTGTTCGCGTGGAAAGAAAGGATGAGGTGCTTCAAACCAAAGTACCAACTGCTGGACTCTTAGGTGTCTGAATATGGCCATGCACCATATTTAATTCTAGTTTGAATGGGGCATGAGCAAGAAACTGAAACAGGTAAGACAATTTTACAGATACTGTATACAGATTTTTTTTTCCATTCATGCAACTTTTTTTTCTTAAAAAAAGTTAAACATGTGAAGCCAAAACGTACAATATATTTTTTTAATATCAACTTATTTTTCTGGTCCTCCTTCACATCTGTTTACATTTCCTGTGTACATAATGTGCTAGGACAAGTATACGCGAGAAGACTGATTGCCAGGCAATGAGATAATTTTAGAGAAATAAGTGATCAGACACATAGTTTTTTAAAAGCAGCCACACAAATAATTATGGAGTGTGGCAGAGGCCTCAGAACCAATCATTCACCAAAGAAGAATACACACAAAATTAAACAAGAGGAAAATATTTCATTCATTCGAACTGCATAAAATGTTATCCACCGAAGATTTAGATCAAATAGGATATACTCTTTTCAGTTCCTTGGGCGTCTGCGTTACGATCTCATGTGCAGACAGGATTTCGCAAGGCCTTCACTATCCCCTCACTGCCCCTGCTGCCCCCAGTCTTCAGGACAGGCTGGTTTTTTCGTACCTCTTTGCCAGTGATTGCATTTCTACAAAAAACTCTGCTAAGTCAAAAAATACAACAGTATGCCTAATCATACATGTTCCCCAAATACATCAAGAAAAAGGAAATCAGAGTTAGAGCTATCAGGGTTTTGCTTCTGCGTTCAGAGGGAAAGGGTGACATTCCCATTTCCCTCTAGCAGCCCATGGCATTAGCACGTGACACAGGACTGGCTGTCTGACCGCTTTACTCTTGACAGTCTCCCCAAGAGATTCCAACAGTCCTCTTTCCATAAGCGGGGTCCATTGGGTGTAGGCCAAGTCTGTCCCTACCGTCTTCAATAAGATCGGAAGCCACCTGAAAGGGCACCCTGAGACTGGGCAGAGCTGTCCTGAGCTGTGAGTCGTGAGGTCCTCCCCTCAGGGTGCTCAAGTGCCAAACACAGAATACCCAAACTCAACACCACACACACACACACACACACACACAGCCCACCTTGTATCACACGTGTGTGTTACGGTATCACTGTCCACTTGCACAATCCTCCCGTTAACAGGAAAGACAAACTTCTGAAATTTTTTAAAAATCTATGTTTCAGCAATCATCCTATTGCAGAGGATGCAATAAAGTAGATCGAGCTCAGCTTCATTCACAGTTAATGGGTGAGCTGAACCTGGCA
The DNA here is from genome assembly GCF_029215605.1 of Mirounga angustirostris. NCBI lineage: Eukaryota > Metazoa > Chordata > Mammalia > Carnivora > Phocidae > Mirounga > Mirounga angustirostris. The sequence continues at coordinate 93,884,234 of NW_026991716.1, read as the reverse complement.
GGCAGCTCTCACACCAGGACAGAGAAGGCTGATGATAAAGCTCTTTTCTAACTTTGGTACAAGGTATCTGGTGCTGGAGCCTGAAGAGAGAACAGCAGAACCCAAGAGTGCATGTCATGTTTTCAACATTAGTTACTCTTCTAATTTCCCATTACAAGTGGAAGGCTCCCTAGAGCAGCTTATTTAGAGGCTGAAGATAACCTGGAATAGTTCTCATCAGGATGCAAACATTACAGCTGCCAGGCCCCTGGAGGCAAGTATTCCACCGAGATACTCCAGATCAGAAAACTTACTGTGAGGCACCCATGACAGTGAGAACTCCACACGGCGGCCAACAGTTGGCCCTTCCTGAGAGCAGAGTCTCAGTGTAAGAGGCGGAGGTCTTAGGCTGCACCTCTGCCCTGTCTGGCCACCGCAGAACCTGGCGAGTGCAGGGGTGAGGGGTGGGGGTGGGGGGGTGTCGGGCCTCTGGGTGTACAGTCAGCCGGCAGTGGCCAAGGCTGAGAGTGGTGCTGCTGTGATCCTGGATGGGCCTAACTATTCCAACTCCCTCCCGAAACTGACGCTGGCACTCGACTTTGTCCTGACCTCAGCTCTCCACAATGCTCTACAAGTAGACGCTATTTGCATTATTAAGAAACAAAAACCCCAACAAATTCAAAGCACCCCTCCCCCTCCATTTTCCTGATGTGCTCTGTGGCTGCCCTGCTCTCAGACCTCCTCTGTCCCTCCCTCAGCTGTTTTCAATTAAATTATAATCTGGTTCTAGGACATTTTGTAAGACATTCTGCCTGAAATTTAACAAACACTGAGAAAAAAGGAGAATAAATGAGATGCCACATGTCTGAAAGGAAGTCAACATTTTAAAGTTGAAACATATTTGAGAGTTGCTTTTCTTACTCCCAAAGTAGCTCCCAGGGCCTATAAAACTGCAAAGGCAAATTAGCTATTTCGTTAGTTTGCTGTTTCTTTGCGTTCAGGAGAGAAATTCTCAGGGCCCTCATGCTGTAAGCACTCCAGATTCTTCTTGTATCTGACCTCCCTTCACCTTTCCCTCCCTGCGGCTGCTGCAGCTGAGTCCCATCGGCACCCCCACCAGGGCAGCATCACCTAGGAACCCAGACAGGCAGCCTCCTTTCAATGATACTGGACAGTTCTTGCGTGCAGGGGACTACCAAAGAGTCAAGGAAGTGGCTAGCATTATTATAAAGGAATACAGTAAGCAAAAGTCTGTCTCACTGACAAGCAGACCACGTGAATAGAGTACATATTTTTAAAAATTATACATACTTTTAAAATGAAGATTATAAACGTGTAGCAGTTTAGAAAAGGCGATACGCTACAGGCCTACTATAACCACAACTGCACGACAATTTACAGATTCAGTAAAAGGCAGGGTGAAATCAACAGGGCCATCACTCAAACATGACAACCCTAGCGAGGCGGGAGAGATGTGTGACAATACCAAATGGAACTTTCATTATGCTAGGAGCTGTTATCACCACCATTATCACCCCCAGAGGAATTACGAAGTGAAGGTGCACAAGGGGTCCCCTGGTGGCCAGTGGTAGGTGCAGGGGTCAGGTGGCACGTCTGTGTTGGTGGGAGGGAGTCAGTGCCCACTGCACGGTGCAAGCGTCAGCGAGAACTCATGCAGGGAAGTCTGTGCTGAAATACTAGCCTGTATTCCTAACGTCCATGCAGAATGGTCCATTTTTGTACTGTACATAAAATTTATTTATACATTTATATACCTAATGCTTTTTATGCAAAGAAAAGAGTCTTCATATATCACTTTGGAGAAGTATGCATATGCTGTGCTAATCAGAGCTTCATTACACCAGTTTTTCATATGTACCTAAGGTGTTCCCAACTATTCTGCCTACCAAAGAGGGTAACTAATATAATCCCACTTTCCAGGTTCAACAGAAAGCACTATACAGCACCATAACTTTTTGAAAACAAAACAAAATGAAATCCATAGAAGCAGAAAGGTGGAGGGAAAAAAAATGTCAAAACTGCCCTATCTTGTACTTCCATTGTGTCACTTGTACAATTACAATCTAAGCTTTTATATATATATTAGATTGTGTGTGTGTATATATATAAAAATCAGTTTGTATGCTATTGCCTCTCACTCATACATGTCTAGTAGATCTGATTATACACAGCAAGGCTGAAAATAATCAAGGGTATTTTAGGAAAATAGTGACTCTGGTTTGTACTTTTCACACATTTCTCACTATAGGCTTAATGCTCACCTGTAAGTTCATTTCTTCTGCAAAGCGAAACAGGACTACTTTTCTTTTTCTTTTCTCCTTAAAACTAAATCCTTTAGTGGCATTTGGCAATGAGTGGGTAGCTGAGCTGACTTCTTTCTTGAAAAGATCCTAATTTCTAACCTGCATACCATCACTATTCACTGCATCAGCTGAGGATAATGCCAGGAGACCAGAGGCCCGACTGCTCTGGCAACTGCAGACCAGGAGCTGGGGGTCTCTCCCCGCCCCTCCCCCCAACCCCTCACTCAGAACGAAAACACACCGGGTCGCATGCAGCACTCCATTCGTTGGGCCTATGCAGGGGTCAGTCCTGGACTGGTGCTCACGGCAAAGAGTTGTGCCATTGTTCAGTTTTTAGAAAAGCAGTTTTCTACCAAACAAAAGAAGAAAGAAAATCCCCCTCTGGTTTATGTAATTTGTTAGTTTATGGAGTTCCAAGGGCTCAAATGCTTGTGATGCCCAAAGCTAGAAATAGTAACTGGTACAACATTTTCCTTCTGTTTTTAAATTTGCCAGGGGAAGGATGATTAACATTTTAACATAAAAATACTGCAAGTTAATGCATGTGAAAAACTCAAAGTCAAAGGAAAACAAACACAAAAACGACACTTAAAACATCCCATAAACCATCGTGATATGAATACGCCACAGAATCGCCAACAGGAGCTCACGGTGTGCTCTGAACGAGGGTGGGTGGTGCTGACAGGGTGCTGTCCTTCGCTGGCAGGTGGCTCATCACCCTGTACAAGGAAGATTTTGCATACTTTATATAGAGAGTTCTGTTCCAAGGGTAAGTGCTTCACCCAGGGTAAGGGGCCTTTAACAGTCTCTGCTGGGTTAGGAAAATGGTGCGGGATTCACAAAGGTGTTAAGCTGTAAACGGTATCACTGTCCACTTGCTGAGAGCAGATTTGGCAAAGGGTTTCTCTGTAGGTCTTGTGTCAGTTTGAGGGTCTGCAGGAGGAGAAAAGAAAACCAAAGATGATTAAGGACATTCAAAAAGCAATTGTAGGCACCTCCGGGTCATACTTCACCAGCCTCCTGTCTCCTCACGTCACCTCCGAACTAAGGGTACTCACAGGAAAGCTGTTTTGCTACACTAGCTTCAAAGGTCTGAAAACCTAAGGACAAAGCATGGAGACTACTTACCGTATTTCTGGGCTTGATTACAAGATGCTCTCAAGTTGAAAAAGCCTAGAGGAAATGAGGTCATTCATCTTGGGAGGTTAAAAAGAAAGGCAAGTTAGGGGTGTTTTAGTAGGCCCTTCCTTTTTTTTTAATATCTCTAAGATTGATTGACTGATTTGAGAGTGTGTGTGCACGCACACGTGATGGGTGAGAGGGGGCAGAGGGAGAAGAAAAGAAGTCGACTCCATGCTGAGTGCAGAGCCCAATGTAGGGCTCAATCTCATGACTCTGAGATCATGACCTGAGCCAAAACCAAGAGGCAGGCGCTTAACTGACTGAGCTACCCAGGTGCCCCATTAAAAGTAAGTTAAGTCAGTCAGGGTGCAGATGGGATTTTGCTCTAGACTTCTGGATTGAGGGGTATCCTGGGACATGGAACTTTCAAGCTGAAGCGAGAAAAGTTGGTCACCCTAAGCAGACCAGCCTATGCCTTTCTGGTTCTCTCCCACTGGCTATATGGACTAACCGACCTTGTTTACCATCAATACGAGGGGAGTTGAAATGGCCATTTTCCACAAAGGCTTACGCAGTCTGCACTGCTGGATGGAGATCATCTTGACTTTCCTCGCTTTAATTAAAGGAGTAAGTTATCTCTAAATGGGCTGTGTGGGATTTTTTTTTTTTTAATATTAAAAGTCTGCAGAGAAAAAAAAAATTATCTAACACACACATATGGCCAAAAAACCCTCCCACAAAACATCCCTTTAACAGTTAACAATCTATTATTATTTTGCCTTCAACAGTCTTCAATGGTGAGGCACAAAAGAGGTCCTCTCAGACCATCTGAATTTACATGTCTGAGCAGACTTCCTGAGACCTCTGAGCCCAGAAAAGTTAAAGGACTAAAAAAAGTATACTCACAGAGATGTAGCTAAAGGAATTAACAAAACAGGGGCGCCTGGGTGGCTCAGTGGTTAAGCGTCTGCCTTCGGCTCAGGTCATGATCCCAGGGTCCTGGGATCGAGTCCCACATCGGGCTCCCTGCTCGGCGGGAAGCCTGCTTCTCCCTCTCCCACTCCCCCTGCTTGTGTTCCCTCTCTCGCTATGTCTCTCTCTGTCAAATAAATAAAATCTTTTTTTTTTTTTAAAGATTTTATTTATTTAACAGAGAGAGACACAGCGACAGCAGGAACACAAGCAGGGGGAGTGGGAGAGGGAGAAGCAGGCTTCCCGCCGAGCAGGGAGCCCGATGTGGGACTCGATCCCAGGACCCTGGGATCATGACCTGAGCCGAAGGCAGACGCTTAACCACTGAGCCACCCAGGCACCCTAAAATCTTAAAAAAAATAAATAAATAAAGGAATTAACAAAACAGACCTCAGGACGTAAGACCTTTGGTTTACGGAGACAGTGTCAGCTGTCACCGTAGGGAAAAAATGGCTCTAGGCCAAGAAATGGATAGAGAAGTAGGAGGGAAGCAAGCTGAACTCACCATCTTCTGATCAGAGAAGGTAAGCAAGTCATGAAATGTGCACCAGTAAGCTCACATATACGTTACACATCTGCTTCCCACTCTTTAGACCAGATATTATCATAGGTTCATTTGGAATTTTCACAAATGCACTTATGACTTCAATCTCTTCTGTGGCTGGGCTGGCTGGCAATCTTACCTTTCACTACCAATATTCATAAAGACAGCAGGGCTTAGTATTGGTAATGATGCAGAACCATGGTCACAATTACCCTTGCTACAGCTCCAAACAGAAGCACTTAGGGGTTTTATCAGAGGCAGCAACAATAAAGAAGGAAAAAAGGCCCCTTGTCCCCCACCCATCCCTGGTATTTAATTTCCCCGGCTGATGGATTTTTTTTTGCTTTGTAAAGGTACTAGACAATATCATCCTGGACTTGTTGGCTTCAGAGCAAGAAAAAGCTAAAACAGGGGTGGCTGAGTTGGTTGAGCACCTGCCTTCGGCTTGGGTCATTATCTCAGGGTCCTGGGATCGAGTCCTGCATTGGGCTCCTTGCTCAGCGGGGCAACCTGGCTGGCTCAGTCAGTGGAGCATGTGACCCTTGATCTCGGGGTTGTGAGCTCAAGCTCCACACTGGGTGTAGAGATTACTTTAAAAAAAAAAAAAAAAGCTAAAACAGATACCAGATCTAAGTATCTGTGAAGCATTTAGCCTCCTAGAGCCAGCCAGTGCTATTCTAGCTACTCTACCTGGGACCCCCGAGGAGTGAATGGATAAGGGTACAGACATGGTTCTTTGGAAGGGTATTCAGTTTTTTCCTTCCCAGTAACACTTAATAAACCACAATCTAACATTACTATGCGATTAGTCATCAAGGACTATGCTCCCCAGGTGCCAAGAGAGAAGCTGTAAAGCACTACCTAATTCAGACCCCATCCTGGTTCCCTCCGGTATTAATTATTCGGCCATGGAAACCAGTGCATACTGGGAAGGTGACACACTTCATTCCCCAAGTACAGAGGCAGAGCATGCAGCCTGCTCCTATGCTGGAGCTGGGTCAGCATCAGAGGAAAGGAGGCAGAGGGCACCTATAACCCCCCACGTGGCATCATTCTAAGCAGAACAGGGCATTAGCCCTGAAACCAGGGGCAGGAGGCCCACACTGAGACAACAACAATCCCCAGGCCAAATAAACATTCCCTCATCAAAAGGCCCAGAATCTTCAGGGAACATCATCTTTCAAAAGGAGATGCACTGATCAGGACTCCTTCCATTTCTGCAGAATGAGCATGGGGCTCCCTGTGGCACTAAGTCTCGGCACTCCCTGGGGGTCTCCCAGGCCATGCCTCTCAGCCTGCAAGGGAAACCTTGTGTGCTTAGAAGGGAGCCAGGAAAGGAGAGGCCCAGGTTCCGAGGCAGCTCTGACAAGGACAAACATAATGAGGAAATCCCACTCCACAGGACAGAAAGGTGACCTGTTTTCTCTGTGATAGAAAGCAAATACATTATAAAATATTGTAAAAATATAAAGAAATCAGATAAATGTTGAAGAGAAATACAAGCATTCTTCTTTAAAAGAAACACCAGAGGGGCGCCTGGGTGGCTCAGTCATTAAGTGTCTGCCTTCGGCTCAGGTCATGATCCCAGGGTCCTGGGATCGAGCCCCGCATTGGGCTCCCTGCTCGGCCAGGAGCCTGCTTCTCCCTCTTCCACTCCCCCTGCTTGTGTTCCCTCTCTAGCTGTCTCTCTCTGTCAAATAAATAAATCTTTAAAAAAAAAAAAAAAAAAAAGAAAGAAGCACCAGAATCACCATTCACTAGGAAGACCTTATGATTAAAAAGAGTCACAAAGAACACAGCTCCTTATCTGCCTTAGATTTTTAGCCATTCTTTGGTGACTCACTGTTTGCAAATGTTTATCTGACTCCATCAATGACGGCAAGAATAGAGGGAGCACTTTAAATGATGACACCAGTTACTGAGCTGGGAATTTAATGATACTTAGGTTGGGTACAGGTGTGGTGGGTTTCAATGAAGCTCCCCCATTCTTAACATTGTTTAAAATAAGATGTTTAAGTATGCTGATGCTGATTCTAAGTTTAAAAACACATCAGATTTAAGCAAAACATTTGGAAGGAAAAGGAAGCATACAGCTGAAGGGAATTATAGTTATCACTTTGCAGTTACTAGGCAATAGGCCAACTAACAATAAATATGAAAGTGCCCTAAAAAAAAAAAATGTCCTGTCCCATCAGTGACTTTCATTAATGGGGAGAAGGTCCCCTCTCTTCCCCCCCTGTGCCCAATAAATAAGTTTGAAATCAGACTGTTGATACAAGGAAAATGAAATGGGGAAGCCAAATGATGAGACCTATTCTAAAAATATCTATGGATGCTGTCATATGGTCTCTGGTGAGAGTAAGTCCCTCTATAATCTTGGCATCTGTAGGGAAGACAAGTTTCTGCCTAATTATCACCACTAAATCACATGATGTTCTAAGAAAGGGCAACGCCTCCAAGAAACTCTACACAAAACATAACAACCTCAATCAACTTTAATCTGGGAATAAAACATAAAAGTTCCTACTGCTGTCCTCCCACAACTTAACTCCACTGTGACAAACGTGGATTTCTCAGCAGTGTTTTTATCTTCTTGGCACAGAGGAAAGGAATAGGACCCTAATACCAAATATGACACAGAAGGAAAACAAGCCAGTAGCATGAAACTCTCGCATCCACAAATCCATGAAGGTTATCCACTGCTTTCCTAGCTAAAACAAAAGATGTTTGGAAGACGACTGCCTGAAACACAAAATTAAAGTGAAACACCTATTTTCCTTACTCTTTAAACATAAAGATAATTTAGGCCAAACCTGCAATCCCCAGGACAAGCTGGGGACTAAATATGGAACATTTAGGACAGAAAAGGAAATGAATCAATGTTCACTCGATCTGACAGGGAAACCTCATGTGGAGTTCAGAGAACAGGTGTGGGCTTCAGACTATGAATGTTTCCACCCCTGAGGAGAGAGCAAAGAAATGCCTGCCTGCCACCATCTCTGCTTTGCTCCCAGAGGGATCTCCGGGACACCCAATCCATCACGAGCCACAACCATTTGCCACCATCCACCTAGGCTTTTGGAGCTGGTGTCACCCCAGGAAAAACGGCATTTCTGTGGATCTAATTCTGGAGAGCCAAAATGGTGGCAGTTCCCTTGGAGTCCACCTTCACAGCCAAAACACGGAACAGCTCAAGAAAACACCTAATGGGTACACCACTTCAGCTTAATTTGGTAATTTTTCAGTATCTCCCAGGTTGGAACGGGAGACAAAGACTTACAGAAGCACCGGAAAGCCAGCCCGGAGGTCACTGTGGCAGCAGGCGCCTGACAGATGAGAATCTAGCTCTCGGCCTGCAATGCTGGCCAAACAGTGCCATCCTCCAGGACTGCCAGAGAAGGGGAATGAGGTGGTGCAGCTCTATAAAAATACATTTTGACAAATGCTGTCAACTTGCCACTTTAGATACTGAATAGCTTATGAGGGAAACAGGATAGGTATGGAGGTTTTGGCCGGCTGGAAGCCAAATTTGTATTCAGTTTGAGGAGCCTCAGTAAAGGAAAGTCAAGTTTCTAGGAAATGTAGTCCATAGGCACAGATGCCTTTTTAAAGGTTTATTTGAGAGAGAACGTGCGCGCACGTGTGCACGTGGGAGTGGGCGGGTGGGTGGGGGGGAGGCAGAAAAGAGAAGGAGAGAAATCTCAAGCCAACTCCCCTCTGAGCTCGGAGCCTGACACAGGGCTCGGTCTCACAACCCTGAGCTCATGACCTGACCCAAAATCAAGAGTCAGATGCTCAACTGAATGAGCCACCCAGGTGCCCCTCAACTAGTAAGATTTTTAAAAATTAATTTAAAAATTTAAAAAAGTATTTAATATTTACCTTCTCCCATCTTTTCTGTATATCCTACCATACACATTCTTTATTACAAGGACCAAAATTAACAGTCTTGCTACTCTAACTCTCAGATTGCTATCACTGCTTTAGTGATTCACCACTTACAAACAAGAGGGAACTGTACGGGAAGAAATGTGTAGAGCCATAAACCGTGACCCGAATATCACATGTTTATGTTTGCCTGTGTGACTCTTCACTGCATTTACTGGCGGGGGGAGGAGATGATTGCAAGTGTGCAGCCACCTCCTCAGGCTGGGGACGCACGGCATCCCTGGGACTTGGGACTGCAAGTGTAGGTCTAGTGTGCCAGCCCGTCTAAGGGCTCCACAACCAGCAGCTACAGAAGAAAAGAGTCTCCAAAGTCTTCTTTTCCTGCTTTAGATATACAGGGTTTTGAAGACCATCTAATTTTTCCACAAGTGACTCTGAAATTGAAAACACAAAAACAGCTGTTTTAGTTCCACAAATAGACCAGACCACTCATCCACCTGTAAGGTAAGACCAGGACATGCAGGTGACACAGGTGGTGGCCAAGAAGCAACAATTCTACCAGGGCAGCAGAAGAAGGAAACCAAGAAGGGAACTGAAAGGAGGGTCTCAGGGGTGGTTCCAAGATCGACAGGACCGCCCTAAGCAGCCTGGCCAGGAGCATAGACCCCAGGAGTGAGGTATGGGAGGCCCCCATGTCCCTGCTCAGCCTGGTTAAGCGCATGGAGCTCCCTTCCATGGGGCCCCCTACCCCAGCCAGCAGGCGACCTGAACCGAACGAGCTGGACAGAGAGTGCTTTGGCTTGAGGCATTCAGGCAGCAGGCATAAGGGACACCTTCTACCATATCTGTAGGTATGTTGGGCTGTATTGCTTTCTGATCATTTCTGAACATACAAATGACCAATGGAAGTTCCGATTAATTACAGTGGCAACGTATACGTGGAGACCCACCGGAAATTAATTTAAAATTTCAACCTCATAACCTCTGGCCTTCTCTTCTTGGCCATTAAATTTCCTTAAGGAGTCAAACAGTCCACACAGACATGAATACTTTAAAAAAAAAAAAGAAAGAAAATCTTATGATCCAGACTTCTTTCATCAGAGAGAAAGAGACAGAGGAAGAAGGGGAGGGGAGGAGGGAGAGAGAAGACATCCTGATACCCAAACCTTCAATCAAACCAAGACTGGCAATTAACATTTTATCCTCCGGAAACACTGGGATTACCTTCTGAGGTTTCCATGACTAAGTAATTCTCGTTTAATAAATGAATATCATAGATTTTAGCCAAAAAGAGGTTATTAAAAAGAACAGGAAATCTAGAATTATAGAGTACAGTCCACATCTATTACTGGGGAAGAAAAGCAAAGCACAAGACTTGCACCCAAGCACGCAGTTCTTCAGGAAGTGGACGGTTTCAGTTCTAAGGCTGGTCCTGCTTCTTTGGGAGGAAAGCTCCTGGAGAAGAACAGCCCATTTTCTCTGGGTTTTCACTGAACTTACAGTTGGAAGAGATCTTAAGGGCACAGTGACCACATTTTCTGAATCCCAAACTGTGTCACATTAGCCAATAAGGGGGTAAACCACCGGCCCCAGGGGTGGGGGTGTCCATGGCCAGACCACTGCCAGCAGCAAGCTATTTATTGTGTGGCAACTTTCAGCTCTCAAGAGAGCCCTAGGAGGGCTGGAACAGCTCTTTATTTCTCTGCTTTATTTCTGTGGCTTGGGATGGGCTGGCAGTGAGAAGGGGAAGATCGGATTTCTAGGCTCCCTACCAGCAGGAAGAGGCTACACTAAAAGGGAGCAGAGAAGGGGCAGGGGGAGGCTGTTCCCTCCGCAAAGTGCTACCACCCTTTGGATACTGACAGACACCCCAAGGAAAGCTGAAGCCAGACAGCTAGGACTTCTCAGACAATCCTTTAAAGATGCTAAGGAAATACTCTGGGTACCACACACAAATCTCCTCATTCCATCTACGTCAGAAGTTCCCTGTTCGTGAAACAATAGTTTCTCTCATGGGTACCTCCAAATTGGTAGGCAGGACTTCTAGGGGGCATCCAAAGTTTCACACAACAGCCAACTGCTATACCTTTTTAATAAAAAGAAACCAGACTCATTCTAGTTTATTGAGGAAAGTACTTGTTCTTTCTGCCAACAGTGTAAGATTGGCTTGGCTGCCTCCCTTATTCTGTATTAACCTCTGGAGCCACTGTCAGTAACAATAAACATTAAGTAGCTCTTTAAAAGTAGCCAAAGGACATTAACCCATATAAGAGCTCTGTGGGGTAGGTCTCCATTTTAACCCCATTTCACAGATAAGTAAACTGAGACTGAGGGAGATGAGTGACTTAACTCTGACACATAGCCATGAAAATGGCAGCCTTCTGCTACAGAATCCCACAGCTCCTCTGCCCTACCACACAGATGATACTTAACTTGGAGTGGGTTGTAAGGCAGGCTTTTTAAACCCACGGTTCCCACCAGAGCAGAACCCCAGTGACAGCGAGCTGAAGTGGGTGGCTGGTTCATGTCTTTAGGGGTTTCCTTAGAACATGGGTCCTATGGTTTCTTGATCAAAAAGGATTTGACTCAAGATATCAAGTAAATTTGGGAAATACTGCAATCCTATACTAGAAGGTTCATAACATATATTAAATTTTAAGGCTCTGATGGGGCGCCTGGGTGGTTCAGATGGTTAAGTGTCTGCCTTCAGCTCAGGTCATGATCCCAGGGTCCTGGGATCGAGTCCCGCATCGGGCTCTCTGCTCCTTGGGAGCCTGCTTCTCCCTCTGCCTCTCTCTCTCTCTCATGAATAAAAAAAAAAAAAAAAAATTTAAGGCTCTGAGAAGCCCGACTGGCAACAACCCTATTTCACTTTGTTTAACATGGTATTCCTCAAACTTATTTGACCACAGAATGCATTTTCAAAACAATGAATCATGGAACACTATATCAAAAACTAATGATGTACTGTATGGTGATTAACATAAAATAAAATTTAAAAAAGAATGCATTTTCTACTTAATACCCATAATACCTTGAGGATCTAGTATTCTGTGGAACACTGAGAAACACTTATGGGACCTCTAAATATCAGAAGTGTCACACTAATTTTCAAAAAATTTTAATTCATTTTAGTTTTTGGAACTTTAAACTTCAAAACAATCTGGAAGTTGGGGGAAAGCAATGTTTTTACATCAAATGAACACATCCACAAAACCAGGGTGAAGTGGATGATGTCTCTTATAAGGTGGGGAATCTCCACTTGGAATGAAAATCCAGTGTTAAAACATGCATCACCAAGTCGGGAAAAGCAAGCAGTCAGCAAACATCCTTCTATCTGCCCCAGGAACAAGGCAGAACCCTGGCCCATCTCTCCACTGACAGCACAGAGGTAGATCCCGACAAGCCCCTTTCTCCCATCTCTATAAAGAAAGGGAAGACTGTGAGAAGCACAGGTGGCACCTGGGGGAAGACTTTACTTGAGAAAACGTTATTTATGAGATGCTGAATATTGAGCATTATGAACCCTGGAAAAAGAAGCATTTAAAGGAAGCTTAAAGTTTACAAGAATTCCCAGTAGTAATTCAGGTGATTTTCACCCCATTTATTCATGCTCCATATAAGCTCTGTGGCCAAAGAGACCTTGCAGAAAGCCATTTATAAATGCAACTGCTTGAAGTAAGAGTCACTCAGGCTCTGTCCCTGTGCCCCAGAGGAGCAGCCTCAGTGCTGGATATCACTGCTTTCTAGGGAAAAGAATGTGTGTAAGGAGTGTACCAGCCTCTGCATAGAAAACCCCTTCACAGCTGTTGTCAATTTTCCTTTACTGTTGTCAACACTAAAAAGATCCGGACAGCCATTCTCAATGAATGACAGTTCAGACTTCAGGCTTTTTTAAGGTAAGAATAAAGATCCCTGCAAATGCAGAATTCTTGAGACGGGCATATTGTAACCACAGACTAAGACTACAGCCCCAAGTGCAAGTAACAGAGTATATTCTCCATGCAATACTTACAGATTCATACTTATCATACGTTACATTGCGTAACACAGAAATATCTACAACAAGAAAAAAACATGATACAAATAGCCTACATTGCCTGTATTTGGTTAGAATTAGTCCTATTCCCCAGCATGAATACATAACAGAATCAGAGCATTCAGATATCAGTTCAACAAGTATCAAAAAGTTGCTCCTTTTGGAAAGTAGCCTAAACATAAACTCCATAACATAAATGGCCTCCAACACTAGATCCTGACGTTCCCACACTAGTATACCACTGTTTCTTTATAATTCTGTACCATCACGTATCTCTTACTAGGGCCACTTCACAGACAGAATGTTATGTTTCGGGTTTAAAATTACATCTACTATGCACTTTTGAAACTATGATTCTATCCTCATCTGACAGATGAGAAGCCTACTATTGTGAGAGACTCACTGGTGATGTGCAGAAGCAGGGAGAGAACTATACCTCCGCTCTCCAGCTGGGCCTTTTCTGGTTGATGTCTTCCAATCTTTATCGCAAAGTAGTTTAAAACTAAATACAGGGCTGCTCCCTAATGGGGTCTCCAAATGCCAAAAAGATGAAGATGAATGAAAGAGCTTGTGAACTTAGGCATCTTTTGACCTCAAAACAACAGTGAGACTGAGGCTGCCCACCCTCTGAGGAGACACACATCAGACACAGGAGGGCTTGCTGGGAGCTTGGCCTTGCAACCACACCAGCTCACAACATCTCTGCTGCCAACTGGCAAGTATGTGCACCAGGCTGTAGGAGAGAAGACAGTGCCCTTCACACCCCAGTAGCTGGCACTCATAAAAAGGTATGGTTATTTTTTTTTCTTTTCCAGATAGGTCAAAGGATTTTACACATGGTCTAAGATGAATGACGTGTGTGAAACACCCAGCCCTCCAGAGGAGCACCTCTCCACAGCTCTCTAGCAAGACTGTCTGTCAACTGGACAGAGCTGCTCCATTAACTCCACAACCAGAGGGCTCTAATTTAGGGTCACATGACCTTCTGTTAGGCCAGGAAGGGAGTCTGGAGAATACCATGACTACTAGTGGAAAAAAAAAAAAAAAAAAAGGCCAAACCAAAAATGTCTTGGGAAGCTGGGGTGCTTAATTTGGGAGAAGGGAGGTCTGAGGTGGTGACCTCAGGCCGGTTTTGCAAATTTGGGAGAGTCACAAGTTTAAAAGTAAAGAATATACTTCAGGACATTTGTGCTCCTGGCTGGTTAGAGGAGTAATTCATTCCAAAGCAATATGGAAATCCTAAACTCAGACACCAGACTCCCTCAAAGCCCCTGTCGTCTTTAGGATGTTTCTTCTCTTGCTCTGATCACACTGAGCTGGTTTACTTACCTTCAGGAAATTTTGGTGACTTTTCATTCTTAAATGAAGAAATATCTTCTCAAAACAATCTCCCCAAAATGTTCTGAGAACGTTAGGGCATAATAATAAAATGCATTATCCCAAAAGTAGTTCTTTATCATCCAAATAATAATTCATTAAATATGCCTTAAAATGTATTTACATCTCCCTCAAAATATTTTTTTTTTTTTTACAGATTTTATTTATTTATTTGACAGAGAGTGAGATAGCGAGAGCAGGAACACAAGCAGGGTGAGTGGGAGAGCGAGAAGCAGGCTTCCTGCCGAGCAGGGAGCCCAATGTGGGACTCGATCCCAGGACCCTGGGATCATGACCTGAGCCGAAGGCAGATGCTTAACGACTGAGCCACCCAGGCGCACCCTCCCTCAAAATATTTTTATATAATCTTTCAGAAGTATACATACACAAGAAAGGTCTGCTATTGAACTACATTGAAAAAGTACGTAAGAATTGATAGTATGTTTCCTTCTGAACTACCTCTTCTCAATGAATTAGAAAGTAGCCTCCTTACAACTACACCAAAATTAAAACTTACTTGGGTCATTAGAAGCCACAATCACATTCCACTTCTTAAAGGAAGACAAACTATTTATTCTTCTAAAAGCCAAATATCTGTATTTCTCAAGGCCAGTCTTCACCAGTCTGAGTTCTGGTATGGGACTGAACTGGCTGGCATGCAAGCATGTCACTCTATTTAGCTTCCATTACAGTCTTTTTACCATCTCAAGGGCTATTAAATGACTGAAAACAGATGTCTGAGTTCCATTAGGGGCCTGCTTATGCCTGGGAAAGCTGAGAAGCTTTAGCATCACAACACTCTTGACATTCCCCTTTCTACAACTACCCCGTGAACTGCACTGAGCTCACCATAGGAGACCCTTGTAATTCCTTCCCAGGGGCAGAGGGTTAAACAAGGCTCAGGTTTTAATGGCTTTGAATCCCATTTCCCCTTTACACCATTTAAAGAAGGGTGTAAGAGCCTTGCCGAGATGTTTTTAAAAGAGGAGCTGGGGCACAGAACAGTCTTTGAACATGGGTAGGGTCTGGGGGTACGAACCTGTCAGAATACCCAGTGCTCACCTTACTTCTTAAGGAGAGTTTCAGGGCAAGCCTGTGTTATTATCTGCTCCACTGGCTCCAGTTCAGAGCGCTTCCTATTTTTTTCTACCTAGAGAAAATTAGGGAAAACTATCACAGTTCAAGACATTCAAGAAATATGGATTCTGGGTCCAGCTGTGTGACCTCTGGCAAACTACTTAACCTCTCTGGGCTCCCTGCTTACTCATCTGTCAGTCAGTTATGTTTACCTAATTACACTATACATATTTCAGCCCACTGCAGTTTTACAAAGCACTTTCACATACTTCAGTGCATTTGATTCTTACAATAACCCCAAGAAGTGACAAGGGGGTGATTATTCTCATTTTATAAAACTGGAAATTGAGGCTCAGAGGCTAAGTAACACACTCCTGATAGCAGCCAGAAAGTAGCAGAAGTGGAACTGAACCCTTGATTTCTGATTCTAATAAGGTATTTTTCTTATCACATCATGTGTGATCTTTCTGGTTCCAACAGTATTAAAATGCCACAATTTAGAAAATCTCTGCTCCCATTCCCAACCCATGTCACTGTTTGGAACCTGACCTCACTTAGACTTCGGGGAACAAGAAGCACATGAGCAACTGCTCTCTCTCTCTCTCACATAAAAACTGTTTTCAATTTAATTCTTTTGCTCTTTTAAATGCATAAAAGCTGAACACTAACCAATAAAGACAATTAGTACTATGGTGAAGAATCTAACAGACCTTGCTTTTGGTGGAAATAGTCATGCATGAAGGAGTCCAGAATATATATTCTACAGTTAAATCAGAAGTACCTGCAAACTGTTACTTTACTGGAAAAAGATGAAGAAACCACAACATCGAAGATCGACAATGGTAATGGTGGACTTGAGAGGCTAAGAAGGTCCTCTGGTTGGGTCCTTAACCTTGAAGTTTGTGTGACCTAAGGTCCCCCTCCCTCCCCTTCCATTCTATCCTCATCCATCCATCAAGTAGGGAGACCTGTGTCATGGGTAAGCGAGGGTGACTGGATACAAAGAAGAATGAAATCTGTGAATGTGTGTATTTCTTTTTACTCGCAGTAAAATTCCTGAGCTGTCAGCAAATTGTGGGGAGGGGCACCTGATGGCCCTGTTTGACGTGGAGATGAAATGGCTGGGAGCCACGTTACCACTGCTCCGTGGTTCTCAATTTCTCAATGTGGAGTAAAGTTCAAAGTAAATAAAAGTCAGCCTCCCCCCCATCATCCCCACTTTGTTATTAAATGCCATAGCATTGGGCACTGACCTGCTTTGCCCACTTCCCCTTTCCTCAGTGATCCTTCAGCCTGGCACCCAGCTCTGAGATGAGGCCTGCTTAGCACCAGTGAAGTTCCCCACGTTCAAACCAACAACATTCTGTGTGGAGATGAGGGAATCAAAATTAAAATCCAACCCATCAGCATCCATGAGTTCGCTACGGATAATGGACTCCATGTCACATTCCAAGCTCCCATTGAACATGTCCAGGTCCAAGTCGCTGGGGAACTTCTCATGGCCCATGACGGGAAGGTTTGCACTAGTTGAGTACAAGGAGGAGCCTGAGAGAGAGTCCGAGAGGGTTTGCATAGACTGGCTGACAGGAGACTGTTGCTGGTGTTTAACTGACCCAAGGCTGCTGGAGTCGCTCAAGCCCATGTTGCTGACAGAATTCGACAAGGCACGGCTGCCACCGAGAGCGCCCTGGGTTTGGTGCTGGTGGTGGAGCAAGTTCTGATTGACCAAACTCCCCTGGTTAGGCTGGGCGGCAAAGGACATCATTGGGTCATTTCGAAGCATCACGTTCCGGCGGGAGTTCTGGGCAGACACAGCAGTGCTGGCCTGAGACATCAAGGGGTCTGACTGGGTCATCATGACATCGCTGTGGCTGAGTGAATCTGAAGTGAGCAGGTCCTGGAGTGTCTGGTTGCCATAGTGTGACATGGAAGAGAAGGTAGCTGGCTTGTTCTCTTGGATGGTCTGCATGGGAGACTGGCGCAGGGAATTCAGAGACGAGGGTCCAAACACTGTGCTGTTAAAGGAGCCAGTTGGAGAACCCAGGCCGGAGCCCTTGGTAGTATATGGGAAGCTAGAGCTCCGCTGCATGAGCCCTCCAGTGGGCGATGGCTGGGATGATGGGAGGGTGATGTTATCCAGCAGGTCATCCATGAGGTTGTCAGACAGGCCATCATTCAGATTCATGGTGCCCGCCATGTCGGTCAGCCGTGGTAGCTCCACGGTGCATGGCTTACTTACAGAGGGTGAGAGGCTAGTGGAGCTGCTGTAGAGCATGGGGGAGAGTGGTGCATCATCATCCTGGACGTCATCCAACTCTGTGCTCGCCAAGATGGGTGACAGGCGGCCGCTGACGGTGCTGGCATTGGAATTGGTGCGTGAGCGGAAGTCCGTCCACGCATCCAGCTCATCACTGCTGCGTGACGTGGGGCTGCCAGGCCACTTGGTGAGCTGGGAGGGACTGTCATCTGCTGACTCAGGGGCTGTCTGCAGGGCTGCCTTCTTCTTGGCTGCACGGCCACGGCTCTTGGTATACTTGTTGCTGTTGTCCATGGACACAGCCCGCCGCCGGGGTGCCTTCCCGCTCTTTCCCCCATCAGGGTTGATGATCCACCAAGAGCTCTTGCCGGTCCCCTCATTCTGGACCCGCATGAACCGGCTGTGCAGTGATAGGTTGTGCCGGATAGAGTTCTGCAGAGAGAAAGGAAGATGCAGAATATGAGACAAAATGGTCCAAAATTTAGGCACCGAGAAGAGGTAGTTAATCAGACTCATTTTGGGGCTGGGGGACTCCTTAACTTTGGAGGTTTAAAAAATTAAAAAAAAGACAAACATTTGTATGATATGCCCCCCACCCAAGTTGGAATTCAATGACAACACTGTAAATGGCCAAGTTTGGTATTTAGGAGGTGGGAGATGGTTTCATATCCAGGAGATGCTGGACATGTGTAAAGTTCAATGATGTTGTTTTCCCCAAACTCCTAAATTTTGTTGTCCCTTCTATAATTCTATTTCCTATACTGAAGTTCACACTTATAATTTATTACCATAGCACTCTCTCCCTGCACTTTGCAACAAACCTCCCTGGCTCTCTAAGGGTAATTAATCACTTGGGGGGGCCATTTTGTTCTCTTATGGTTCCCTCCTCCACTAATTTAAGGCAGCATCTACCTGTTCTTAACCACGTCTATAAAAACTCAGAACTGGTGTGAACTGTTATCGATCCCTTCTATGACTCCACCTCTTCTTGCCATAATTTCACACCTGTCCAACAGGCATGAGAAAAAAATGGTAGAGTAGGATTTGCTGAGTTGACAGAAATAGGCAAGTCTTCCATTCAGAACAATTCCAAATAATTTATATAGATACCCCCCTCAAGGCAATGATCTGAGCATAGTAACTTCCTTCCAAAGAGTACAGCATGGAAAGGAGGGGAAAAAGTAACTTTACAGTGGAGACACAAACACTATCTCAGGTGATCAAGGTCAATATCAGTAAGACTAAGTCATGTTGATAATATGCATTCTTGATGTGATGAAAATGGCACCCTCTTTTGTAGTCTTCCTTCTAAAACCCATCACACCAGTCTAATTATGAGAAAAACATCAGACAAATTCCAATTAAGGGACATTTTAAAAAATGCCTGCCTGTTCAGTGTTCCTCGAAACTGTCAGACCCATGAGGAACCTAAGGAAGAATGATGATTAAATGTAATGTGTATCCTGGATGGGATGCTGGAACAGAAAAAGGACATTAGGTAAAAATGAAGGAAATGTGAATAAAATATGGACTTCAGTTAATAATAATGTATCAGTATTGGTTCATTAGTTGTGACAAATGAGCCAAACCTTAGATTAAGGTAAGATGTTAATAGGGTAAAATTGATGTTGGGTATATGAGAACTCTCTGTACTAGTTTTACAACTTTTCTGTATATCTAAAACTACTCTATATTAAGGGTAAAAAAAAAAAAGAAAGAAATAGGGCAAAATATCTTCAAAATCCTAACAATTGCAGCCATCTTGCAAGATCCTCCTCTTGGCTTGGTAGATAAGCCTGGTTGGCTGGGATGACCCAGATCCAGTCCTATCTCTGCCACTGATCAACCATGTGACCTTGAACAAATCATTTAATCTGTAAGCAACAACTTTACTTCTCTATCTTCATTATAGCCATAATAACATCCAAACCATCCCTCCCTGACAGGGATGATGTAAGAATGATATATGATAATATACTTCAGGAACCGGTCATGCTACCAAGTCAGGGTGTTTTCATTGCTATTATAGAACACACAGTACACATGGTGGAGAGAGCTCATCACCTGATGTGGCCTCATTCTAATCCGTAAAATGCCTCATGTGCAGTAAAAGAGAGGAGCTGATGGTATTCTCCACATCTGCAACAGCACCTACAGGCCAGATGAGTTTTTATTTGCAAGTTAAAGACAAAAGGTATTTCCTGATGCTGTATATTAAATACAATCCTAAAAGTTACCATAGTTTTTAAAAAATTGGCAATCACTAACTGTATTTATGTAGAAGATGCAAATACATGTGTTCCCCCAGAATGTTTTTAGAACATAGAAAATTAGCAGGATTTTACCATAAGCAAATAAACCGTGTTTCCCATATTTATGTTCCCATGCAAGGAGGGCCTACAGCTCAGGTTGGGCAATGAACATTTGCAACCATGGGTCATATGCTGGCATTTCTATGATGGCCATAAAGACACATTTGAGAGAAAAAAACAGGGAATATGCTATGCTGAGTATCTGATGAGACAAATGTTGCCCAGGAGACTATATACTCTGATTCCCTTCTACTCTTATGGTTTTTGAAAGAATAATGGCATCTCTACTAATGGTTCAGAAATCACATTTCTTTAAAAAGCAAAATACTTTATAAATCAGATATGAAGCATGCTTTTGAAATTCACTCTGCAGGGCTCAAAAAGCAGGTAAGTGCAAGGTGTTTCTACTATCTGAGTACTCAGATGACTAGATCTATTAAATAAAAAACTTAAACTTCTTGGTGAAAAAACAGGAAGGTTCTGAAGCTCTGTGGGAGCAATGTGCAACCCTGGCCAGCCCACTTAGCTCTAGATTTTGGAAAGAGTTCATATCAACGTCTAGGATTAACAATGACCCATCTTATGTACTGGGTTACCCCCCCACCCCCTTACAAAGCACTTAGGAGGGGCGCTTGGGTGGCTCAGTCGGTTAAGCATCTGCCTCCGGCTCAGGTCATGATCTCAGGGTCCTGGGATCGAGTCCCCATTTGGGTTCCCTGCTCAGCAGAGTCTGCTTCTTCCTCTCCCTCTGCCCCCACCCCCCGCTCGTGCATGCACATGCATGCACGTGTGTGCTCTCAAATAAAATTAAAAAAAAATAAAAATTAAAAGCACTTAGGGAACAATACACATTTTTAAAAAGATATTTATTTTAGAGAGAGAGAGAAAAAAAATATAAGCGGGGGAGGGGGAGAGGGAGAGAGAAAATCTCAAGCAGACTCCCCACTGAGCGCTGAGCCCAAGAAAGGGCTCAATCCCAGGACCATGAAATCATGACCTGAGCCAAAATCAACAGCTGGACGCTTAACCAACTGTGCCATCCAGGTGCCCAACAATATATACATTTTTTAAATGTATTTTTACATTTAAACTCTAAACCTGAACCAAACAGGAGGAAAAAAAAAAAAAGCAACACTAAAAAAACTCCAAAATGCCCTATGTGAATTTTCTAATGGTCATCTATTACTACAACTCTAAACCTCAATGTATGTGTATAATTTAGTAAAATTTACAAGCTACAATTGGTTAAAATTTGGAGACAGAAATTAAGCTTCTGGAAGGGCATGTGGTAAAGAGGCTGGCATACCCACATCTAGGATCAGAACTGAAGGGTGTCAGGGCCCAGGTCCCTGATCTCAAGGGTTAAGAAATGACAGCCAGCCTATTAGAGCACTGCCAGTTACTGGGCCATAACTTTTAGATTCATGGTCTCTAATCCTCATAATAAACCTGCAAAGTTGGTAACAGTACCCTCGTCATATATATGAAGGCTCAGGCTGAGAGATATTAAATAACTTAACACAAGGTCACACAGCTAAGTGTCTATATAACCCAGAGTGAAATTTGTTTTCCAGAACCCAATCCAATGCTTTTACTATAACTTTTCACAGCTTTGTCACCAAATTATTTAGAAGTCATTGTTTGAGCTATTTGTGCCAACTTAAAGAAACATTTAAGAAAGAAGGATATAAAAGGCACAACCTTATTCTGCTCAGAGAAAAAGCTTCCCTCCCGGGGAGCTTGGGTGGCTCAGTCAATTAAGGGACAAGACTCTTGATCTTGGCTCAGGTCATGATCTCAGGGTTGTGAGATGGAGCCCCGTGTCTGGGCTCTGCGCTGGGCATGGAGCCTGCTTAGGATTCTCTCTCCCTCTCCCTCCGCTCCCCAGGCCCCTGCTCTCTTTCCCTCTTAAAAAAAAAAAAAAAAAAAAAAAAGATTCCTTTCCAAAAAAGAAGAAAAAAAGCACAACATTACTATAATTTTGTTTATGAAATAGGGATAATAATTTGATGGGTCTTTTCTAAACTAAATTTTTTTAAGGAAGGTCTTTCAGAAGAACCGATCTGAAAGTGAAGGCTCACACAGCCCATGTTTGTACTTGTTTACTAGGTGGCCATAATAGCATTCGCTCTAGGGAGAGCACAGTGGTCACCATACAAACCAACGTTAACTGCCCTTAGATTCTGAAATAAAACCTGACTTCTTAAATTGGTGATTAGCTTCAGTTTCCAATCTTTGCTCAACTCCTGTTTTAGAGGTTATTAGTAGCAGGATGCATGCCCTAAGGCATATTACCTACACAACACTGACAGGTTCTTCCAGTTACATTACTAAGACAACACAAAAGCTGCCACCAGCATTGTGACAGTCCCCTATCTCAGCAGCCCTTATCCATACTGGCTGGTCAGCTTTCCATTTACAAAATCCATGATCTGAAGATGGGCCACCGACAGAAGGCCAATGAATAGGGCCCCTCTGTCCATTTCCAGTTCAAATGTCCCCTCACCCTAACAAGGTCAGATGCCAGGAATGTATTCTGGTTTTCCTCACAGGTCATGATTCTAATCACTAGTTTCTCTACCTAAATTTTGGAAGCAGGAAAAGGTAAATAAATAAATGCCAAATAAAATGTCAGAACTGCAATGTTTCCCCACACCTTCCCTGATAATGAAAGTTAATGGTGATATGATTTCTATAAGTTTCAAATAGCCATTCCCTCATGCAGTCCCAGGAAGGAGAAGTGGGATTTATAAAAACAGACAAGCCAACTGTAAAATCTTCTTAATGACCTATCATTTAAGTTCTCTAAAGACCTCTGCATTAGGGTCTGTAAATTAGTTTCCAACGTACTATGTGTACTTTAAACTATAAAACCACCACTAGGGCGCCTGGGTGGCTCAGTTGGTTGAGCGACTGCCTTCGGCTCAGGTCATGATCCTGGAGTCCCTGGATCGAGTCCCACATCGGGCTCCCTGCTCAGCGGGGAGCCTGCTTCTCCCTCTGACTCTCCCCCTTCTCATGTGCTCTCTCTCTCTCTCATTCTCTCTGTCTCAAATAAATAATAAAATCTTTATAAATAAATAAATAAATAAATAAATAAATAAATAAATAAATAAATAAAACCACCACTAAAAATAGTCTATGGTTTTCGACTAATTCATATATCATACCAATCTATATTTCTAAGATTTTACATAAGTTTGGGGATTGGGAGCTGAAGTAAAGCAGGAATGGTTTGACAGGACTAGAGTGATTTTTCTAATAGACATTTTGAAATACCTTGTGAGGCAAGCCATTATTAATTGGCTGAAGTACTAGAGATACATTTTCATTAATGCTGAGGTGATAAGGTAAATATTAACAACCAGGACTTGAGCACAGGCCATTCTGTCATCACATTTACTTACTAAAGGAGCCAAGAAGCTACTACAATCTCAACCCAAAATCATGTGAAGAGTTCTGGTTATTTAAGTCCACTCCTAAGAAATCCAGATACTGATGAATTATAGGAAAGCAAACATCTTCTAGGAAGCAAACTTTAGTGTCAGGGACAAATATGCCAGTTTTTCTCCAACCTGGCCCAAAGATTTAGAAAATCCTTAAAGCACCTCTAACAGAACATGTCTGAAGAGAGAGCAGAAATAAGAACACTCTTCATCCCACTTCATGTCAATGCTCTTTTACAAAATGATTTACACCGAAGCAAGCCCTGTACCAGACAGAAATGCTTCTACATGTAGTTAAGTAGTAACAGAACTGGCAAACCTGTGTTCTATGTGATTGCAGCTGCATTTAGTGGCCTAATCCTTCAAGGAGGTATGTGCAGGAGGTGTGTGAAGGAGGGAGCACCAGGGACTCATATTTCACAGTCACGATGACTGAGGGGCCACAGCCTAGAGATTTCTTTACCTGGCCCTCCTTGAAGAAATTAGCATAAAGATGACTGTACTTATCAGAATCTGTTAATTACTTTTCTTGCTATCCTGCAAGACAATCTTCTACTGTAAGATACATTTATTGCTAATATTAAAGTGCACACAGTCACTACATATGTGCCAACGGGTTGTGAAGACAGATGAACCCAAAACAGATGAGATGAGGTGACAGAGAGAAACTGCCTGAAATGAACAAGTATTCTCCACTGATAGTTTACAGAGTGGATAATTCACACATGCAATTTAAGGTGGCGAGTGGCTGGGGGGCTGGGGTGGGTCGGGAAGCGTGATGCTGAAGGAAGACTACAAGCTTTGATGTCAGTCAGGTCCGGGCTGGAATCCCAGCTCTGAAATTTGTCCAGTGACCTTGGGCAACTGAATTAACCTCGCATGCCCCTTTCATAAAATGAGGATAAAATTACCCTCCTTGCCTAACTCTAGGATCCTCGGGAAGGTTAAATGAAATTACGCATGCAAAGTACCCACTGGAATGCCAAGCACAAAGAGGCTCTCTACTGTCAGATCCCACATACGGAAGCAGTGACATCACAAACGTTCACTTACTGTTTTCCGAGCATCGTATAATTTAAGCCAAAAGGTGAGAGGGCAGCTCCTTCCAGGAAAAGATTTCACACTCTTAAAAGTATTTCAAAGGTGCCGTGTCAGTCGGGAGTGACTGGTAATTTCCTAACTGTTGCTATCCTATGTCCACTCCAGCCCCCTCCAACCCATGTTTACCTTGTGGGGACTGTCCACTAACCCAGACGCCAGCTGCATGTGCTTCCCCTGGAGCACAGAGAGGGTTTTGTCTGGAAGCAACATGTGGTATCAATTTATCTTTCTCAGCAACGGCAACAAGGAATCCACTGACTTTAAAAATAAAAAGGGAGTTGTATAATTTAACTCTTAAAGGCCCCTGCACACCCTCCTTTTTATGAAGACAACCCATCCCTCTCCCTCTTTTTTTGTGCAGTCTCCAAAGCAGCAAAAGGTGAGAGGCTGTCATGGCTGTCAACTCCTAAGCCAGACCCACTGCCTCCCACCAGGCAGATTGTAGGCATCCACCTGGTCCTTCTAAGGGATTTCAGTGGGGACAGTCTGCAAAGGATTGCCTTTAGACACAGTACTCATCTACCTTGTACACAGGATCAGCATTTCAAGTAGGTCTCACTGCTCTGACTTGTGGGCAATGACAATTCAGAATGAGGCTGCCAAATGCCTGAATTCTAATATATGCCTCTCCTTAGCAGGAGATGATAAAGGTCACGTGAAAAGCCCAATGGAAACCACAAATCACGAGGAGACCCAGGGGGCTGTATGCCACTGCAGAGTAACACGAAGATACAGCTTCAGGAGAAGGCCTGGGAAGCTGCCTTTGATTTATAATGACAAGCTCTTTCAAAGGCAGTTCTCTGGACAAGGCCCTGACTTCTCAAGTATTAATTCCTCCCCCTGGCTGCCCATTAGAATGGTCTGGGGGAGGCTTTACGTACTCCTGCCCCACTCCTAGAGACCCTGATTCAACTGGTGTGGGTAAGGGCTGGGTAGAGGTACATTTTTAAAGCTCCCCAGATTATTCTAATATGCAATTAGAGCTGAGAATCACTGGAATTTCCCCCTTACCTTTCCACTGACTGAGATGCTAAATCCAACCTAATAATCCCTAGTCTTCCCGGATCTGGTAGCACAGCATAGTCGATGTCTAAATCCAAGTTCCCCCCATTTAGAAAATAAGGGTGAGAGCCGGGGCTACAGATTCAAGCTGCGATTATATATGCAGAGTAAAACAGATCAAGTGTTCAGGCCACTGGGATCCAGATATATTTTTTCTTAAAAAAAAAAAAAAGGGGGCGCCTGGGTGGCTCAGTCGTTAAGCGTCTGCCTTCGGCTCAGGTCATGATCCCAGAGTCCTGGGATCGAGCCCCGCATCGGGCTCCCTGCTCTGCGGGAAGCCCGCTTCTCCCTCTCCCACTCCCCCTGCTTGTGTTCCTGCTGTCGCTGTGTCTCTCTCTGTCAAATAAATAAATAAAATCTTAAAAAAAAAAAAAAAAGGCAAGGGAGAGGGTGAAGAGTCCTGGACCTTGCGACAGTCATCTCATTCTGTCCCATGCTACTTCTCCCCCCGGCACAGATAGGCATGGACAGAAAAGAGATCATGTGGACATGTGCAAAACTAAGAATTGATATAGGCTGAAGAAAGGATGAGTTGGGACAGTAACTGATCCCTATAATTTTCAGGAGCCTCCCTGAAGTAGCATGCAATCTCATACAATCCCTTTCACAGCAAATTTCACAGCAATCCCTTTGCCCTTCAAGCAAAATGCCAAAAAGACAAATTGGGTAAAAATTATTCCTGAAAAAGCCATACCCCAATCGTGAGGTACTTATTAGCTCCCACTGTTAAGAATACAGCAAAGTATTACTTAATGAACTTCCCTGAGGACATAGTCAGCCTCAAAAATAACAATCACATACTCTGTTTCTCATTCCTTCTCATTCCTCAACTGTGCAAAACACTACAGCATTACACTCAGTGCAAAGATCCTTGGGTGGACGCTGCTGGAAGCCAAGCAGTGCCACCATCTGAGGGAGAAGTGTGAGGCTGGTCCTCCCTATTAGATACCGGGAGAGTCGAGGTTTTAGCTGGCTTATCTTCTTCTACTAGATTTTGTCTCCTTTGGGGCTAACCTGTCGTTCAAAAGCAAGAACAGAAAGTTGATAGCATAAAACAGACTAGAAATCAGAAACAGTTATTATTTCTGACAATATGGAATACCAGCTGTAATAACCAAGCAAGCCTTTCAGACTGGGAAGAAAACTTAAATAAACATTCACATAAAGGATTGTGCAATCAACCCTGATGTGTAAGACAAGTTCCAGGCTAGCTCTACTCTTACTCTTGTCTAAAACACTAAGTTTAAACCATTAAGGGACTTATTTTAAAAAGACGATGTTCTAAAATAAATATTGTCAGGAACTTGGCTGAAGGATTAAATTTCCAACTAGAAACAAGATTTCCACTAAATTTGCTAACAATAATCCTCTACCCACAGAGATCTCTTTGAAAACTAACATTTGTTTCAAGTTTTTATGCAGTAAGTGACAGGTTCTGGTATCTCATTAGAAGGAATAAAATAGGGGTGCCAGGGTGGCTCAGTCGGTTAAGTGTCTGCCTTCAGCTCAGGTCATGATTCCAGGGTTTTGGGATCAAAAGCCCTGTGTCGGGCTCCCTGCTCAGCAGGGAATCTGCTTCTCCTTCTCCCTCTGTGTGCTCCCACTCTTTCTCTCTCAAATAAATAAATCTTAAAAAAAATAAGGAATAAAATAACAATCATCTGATAATCAGCATAATGAACCCATTCTCTATCCAAGCAAAATGAGACACATGAGGCTTTCTTAGAAGAGGAAGGGCTGGGCAGGCAATCTGTCCTGTCCTGCCCCCCACTGAAAAAGAAATCCTAGATAGGAAGAAAGTTCTCTTGAAGAGCATGAAAAAGACAGCAACCACTCCACTGCAGTTTTGCTGGGTTTTCTATGTGGGTTTTATTTTCATATTCATTTTTTTTTTTCATTTAGTAATCTTCTTTTCAAGCTCTTCCACAGCTGTTTCTGTTCTTGGAGGGCAAGAGGGAACATTCCATTCCTTACAGCCAAACCTGCACTTCCGGCACAAAGAGAACCCTGGCAGCCTTGCAACCTCTTGCCCACACCCACTCCCTGCAGCACCCTGCCCCTCCCCACAAACCCTCCTACTTCCAACCCCCTGTCTGTTCTCTCCAGACTGAGGGAGAAGCAGCTCAAGGCATGCAGTCAAGAGAATGACAGTCCCCAGAAAGCCAGTCAAAGTTACAGCATTTGGCGGTCCCTGCTCTCTTCTTCCAAACTTCTTCCCCAATGTTACTGAATCCACTTCCCTTTCCCACAAGGGGCTCCGCAAGCACATGCTACATAAATTCCCTGGTAAGACCATGCATGACCAGCCACATGGAATGGATGCTTCAAAGGGTTAAAAGCCATGAAGTTGCAGAACAGACTCTGCCAAGTAGAACAAAGGAGAACAGAAATAGTTTTACTATTAACATAATTTTCACTTAGATTAAAAAAAATAAGGCCGTAAATTTTTCCAGTTTGAAAATTTATTGTGGGTGGAAATAGAATAAAAGGGCATTGGAAATACATGACCATAGTTCAGGAATACATCAGAGAGTTTAATCACTTTCTTGCCATTATATAAGTGATCAGAGCAGAAGTTTAGTAAAATGTAAACTGGGGGAAATGGAGAGGGCTGTAAAACCCATCTAGTAACAAGCAGCTTTAACTTCATAGTGAAAGAAACAAAGGACCAAAGAGATACAGGGGAGTGCCTGAACTCAATCAGCTAGTAAGTGGACTCCAAGCTGAGACAAACTCCAATCTCCCAGCCTTAACGTATAACAGTAATACCCAAAACAACATCAACCCCGATGTCTGGATTTCGATACCAATGGAAGGGATGAAGTGCTGGGAGCACAAAGCATGGGGAGTATCTTCCACCCACCCACCCTCCAACTTAAGTCTGCCTTATTTTACAGTTTGAGGAACAGAAGTCTGTCTCCTCCAACACATATCAAACTCTTTACAACCAGTTACCATATTATAGTTTTAGCATCTAGCATGGGGCCTGGTACATAGTAGGTGCTCAAAAAACATTTGTTTAATCAATGAATTGGTGGGAAGGGGGCAGCAACCATGAAACAAACCTGAATTATACTCTGCAATGTTATCAAACATAAGCTCAGTGAAAAATCCTCACGAGTGAAGATGGAAGCAAGCATCCATTGTAAAATGTGAAGTAGCAAGTCTCTCCCTTGAGTGTTAACTTCAATTATACAATCCAATTTCCAAAAACCAGACGACAGTCTAATTAGTAGACATAAGATTCTCTATAATAAGAGATGCTAAGAAGGGCAAAATGACAGCGTGT
The DNA here is from genome assembly GCF_029215605.1 of Mirounga angustirostris. Taxonomy (NCBI): domain Eukaryota; kingdom Metazoa; phylum Chordata; class Mammalia; order Carnivora; family Phocidae; genus Mirounga; species Mirounga angustirostris. The sequence goes on along the minus strand of NW_026991716.1, from coordinate 93,855,445 downwards.
GAGTGAGCTACTTGGTGGAGCAAGGGCTTGGTGCAAAGGTCTCACGTCCATCTAGGGAGAAGAGCTGACTCCTTACCTATCTTGGGATGCTATGGGGCCTCATTACTTGGTAATGAAGTTGGCCCAGAGCCCTCAGAGGCATACTCAAAATCACAGATAACACACTCTGGTACTAAATCTCCTCCAAGGCACATCCAAAGAAAAACAAGAACAAGGAAAATCCAACATAAGAGTCTATTTCACCTGCAATCTGAAAGAACTTAATGTATTTGATATCTGCCGGGGTCAAGGCTCTGTGCTTGACAAATCTAATCTCATTTTATTTTCACGACAAACCTGTCAGGAGGAAATGGAGGTACAGAAAAGTTAAATAACTTGTCTGGTAGGTAGTGGTGCTAAGTAATCAAGTCTGAGGCTAACTCCAAAGTGAAGCTCTCACCACTGTACTACGGGTTTCCTTCTGATGTCACCAAACTGCCTAAGAAGAGAGGCACCACTAACTGGTGACCAAGGAACATGAAGGAACAAGAATAAAAATCTAGGGCGCCTGGGTGGCTCAGTTGGTTAAGCGACTGCCTTCGGCTCAGGTCATGATCCTGGAATCCCTGGATCGAGTCCCGCATCAGGCTCCCTGCTCGGCAGGGAGTCTGCTTTGTCCTCTGACCCTATCCCCTCTCATGTGTTCTCTCTCTCTCAAATAAATAAATAAAATCTTTAAAAAAAAAAAAAAGAATAAAATCTATATTATTGAATTACATGTTCCCATCTTTAGGTTTCTGTACATGGTCCCTAGGATTATGAAAGCAAGGTAAAGAGTGGAAAAAATGAATAGCCATGAAGCGAGCCCTGTTGAAACTAGATCATCTTTAGAAATGACACCTTTTTTCTCAGATATACCCCAAGAGACACTACTGGCATGTCCTAACCTGACCTGGGATCACCACTTTTAGGGGAACAACCAAGCACAATTACTGTCATAAGCTATTAAGTATCCAGGCCTTCCTCAGTGGCATGTCTGGTGGCTTCTGTGCTCAGAGAGTGTTAACCCATACGCTGAGTCAAGTCAGTATGACCTGGCGTCCTTGGCAGACTTATTCAGGCCCTCAAACGGCTGGCACCGTGCTATGGGTCCTCAAGCCAGAAACAGCGGGCAAAGCCAGCAAATGTCTGCTCTGTCCTGACCTTGCCATTACGAAGCTTAATCTGAAACAGGGACTCAGCTCTATACTATTTTAAACATGTAATTAGTTTATTATAGAGCCAGAAAAGATTAGCTTGCTTTAAATCTACGTGAATTTTAAAATATGCTTTTTGCCTGCCAACTGACAGCATGATCAGGATGCTTCTGTTTAACCTCAATCAAAAACTGGTAGAACACTGCTTTAAGGTTGTATATGCACGCTACTTTATTATTTGTCTTCTGGCAACAAAACCTGCAGAAACAGAAACTACGGACAATGCATACAAGCACATTAAAGGGATGGCTGTGGAGGTGCTGAGTGGGAGAGTCAGACAGCTTGAGAGTTTGTCATCTGAAATCCAGGAAAACTGCTTTTCTGTTCTTAGTTTACAATCCCTTCCTTCACATGAAATTCACTGGCTTTAGCGTCACACATACAAACACAACGGTCTCCAGCTCTTCAGATGTCATGGCTCAGAAAAGCCATTCTTTTGCATCTTGTTATTTCAAGGGCAACTGCTTTCTTTTGGGTAGCTCTAAAATATATGCCAGCGTGTGGGCACAGTCACACAGCTAAGCACAGGCCCACACCCTGGAAAGACTGGGAGGGGTAGAGGCACATTTTTCAACTAGGGAAGGAAAAAGTTTGGGCTAGGATTTACAAAACAGACAAGTGTGTATGCATTTGGCAGCAGCTATCTTCCAAATGTCAATGTTCATTATTCTAACAGTCATCAAAAATCAAGACGATAATGGTAAAAAGGCAGAAGACAAAAAAAAGTAAATGCCACACAACAGAATATCTCTGTTGGCTACTGCAAAGAAAACAACTGATAGATTTTCTCTTTATAGGAATAAAGAGCACAGCAGTCAATTCTGAAAAATGACTCAGGCCTATAGTCACAGGTAGAAGCCTACCCTTCTCTTTCCCTTCCATACCCTAATGAAATTCAGCTAAAAAGGAGCCTCCTGAGGAACTGCTTTCTCTACCCTGTAACCTCACCTGCATGTGCAGCATTTCACTGTACTGGTTTTGCAAGATTTCTTCTTGTTTAAAACCATAGGATGCAAAAGTGGCTGATGACCAGTGTAATGATATTGCTAAATGCCAAGTGAATCAACTATTCATTCCAGGATGCTTCTGGGTGCCAAGTACACATACAGATGAGCACCACACAGCTCAAAAGTCCACATAAAATGATCAAGTAAAGAGAGAACACTTTCATCAACTAAGGAACCAGGCATTCATTCCACTGTTCTGGCGGAAAAAACATTTAGATACTCGTGCATTTTAACTTAAAATCTAAGATGTTCCTAAATGTACAAGTTAATATTAGCATTACTCTCCAAACCATTATGAATTAAAAAGGCTGAATGTACATGGGATAAACCACAGTTTTTCTAAAGGCCATGACAGAAATGCAGTCCTTTTGTATTAATATGTACTGGGCTCTAATCAACTTCATGTGTGGAGGTAAGCTTGAAAGCACTGAAAAAACTGGGAACAGGAGGATCAGTAGTATAGTATCTATCACCCAAAGGGCAGGGGGGATAATATTAACTGGCAAGGATAGGCACATAAAAGACTCTCAGTACGGTGGAGAGTTAGGGGGTGAGCCCATGCCTCACCCAGCAGGTGTCACAGTGCTCCAGGGCTCAATGGTCCCTAAATACCAGCTGTCTGTGATTCCAAGGCCATTCTTGAGGAAATGGGACCCCTGGCCTTATAACTGCTTCCTTGGTTGGGTCTGACTTGGCAGGTTTAGTCCACAGATTTTCTCCTCAACTTCCTGGAGCCCATCACTGGGGCTCCCTGAAGTTTCCAATTCTTTCCCCTTAGTCAAGTTGTTCGTTTGCTAATAGGAAATTGTGTGTGTGAGCTCATAGCACGACCAGGTACTACCAGATCTTCCCCTAAAGCCTAACAAATCATTGTACATATAGGGGCCACTGAGATTAATCCCTTCAAATCAAGACTAGGGAAGAAAAATACAAAAGGACAGATGTTGCTGAGCTATTTTCAGGTTCAAAGGTAGCTTCAAATAATACACTTCCAACTCTCTGAGGCATTATGTGGAGTAATATCACCCAGTATTAAGCTTTCTCCAGAAACAAGTTCATCAGGTTCTTTTGAACAGCCGTGACCTCCGTAGTCTTCCCAAACACAGCCGAGTCCTGATGTTAATTTGTGGAGAGAAACAGAAGTCACACAAGCTTCTTATAGGATTAATAAATCCAAGTTGAGAGACAATTCTCCATAGGTTTCTGGTGTTTCTGCATGTCTTGCAAGCAAAGTACTAATGGCCCTCTGTTCTGGACTATATTTCTAGGATGTGTGCATCTGCATAGTGAACAATCTTGAAAGATAGTGATAGTGTTTCCCTCCAGAGCAACATACAGATACACTTACTGCCCATTATGAAAGATATAGGATCCGGGGCGCCTGGGTGGCTCAGATGGTTAAGCGTCTGCCTTCGGCTCAGGTCATGATCCCAGGGTCCTGGGATCGAGTCCCGCATCGGGCTCCCTGCTCCTTGGGAGCCTGCTTCTCTCTCTCTCTCTCTCTGTCTCTCATGAATAAATAAATAAAATCTTAAAAAAAAAAAAAAAAGATATAGGATCCCTAAACTCAAGGTTCCCCTCCTGTTAACAGAACCCACCGCATGCACAGGCATGAACCGGGGCCCATCTGTGTCACTCCTGTGGGACTTGGGGACAAAGAGGAAACCGACGCAAAATCTGCTACTGCATGTGCGCTTGCTGTGCGGGGCGTGAGTAATCGATTCCTTTGCCTCTGACCTAAGAGTCTCACGGCTAGTGGGGTCAAACGCCAAAGATGCAACTTGGCAATTCATCTCCAGCTAGCCTTCTTCTCCACCCCTACCTAAATGAGAAGGAACACAGGCCAAGGGGATGAAGAAGGAAAATGAAGTCACAAGTAGGAGGCAGACATGCATGGCTCCAGCATTTTGAATATTCTGATCCGGCTCTGCTGAGGACCCATAAGGCTTTATGAAAACAAACCATTAATAAAAGAGCAGCTCCCCAGACACAGTCACTTTGCTGTGTTTCATCTGCATCGGGTCACCATCTTTTTCAGCTGTTGCTCGACGCGGCTGTTTGCTTGTGAAGAGCAGAGCTGAGTGGGCAGCAGGTGTAGGTTTCTCTCTCCTCGCCTTCCTCGACCAGACGCGAGAGCAGATCATGCTATGTCCACCCTCCCCATCTCCCTGACAACCGACTGCCCCATCGCACGGCAGTCCTCGTGGTAACATCTGTTGCGTTTCCACAGGGACCAGATCACCGTTTTGGAGCCTGGGCCATTCTCGGGGGGAAGAGCTTCTCCTTAGTCCCCTACGCTTGTCCATGGGCTGCTCCAAATTTAACCCTGATGGAGATGCTGTCGGGCCTTTCTCCTTCCAGCAGTGACTTCGTCACTGTAACAGGTCACACACGTTAGAAACCCAGGATTCTCTCCTCTTGCCATTTTAGCTCTCCCCTATCCATTTTCTTCATTCCTCTGAAAGTATTTAGCAGCTTTAGACCTGTAGAAAGGAAGATGGGACTAGGCAGTGCCCATGAAACCAAAAGCAAACACATGCATATATATATATATATTTATATACTTTCTCCAAATTTCCAGAAGAGAGTTAATTTTCTAGCTTCTTAAATATAAACCAAAAGCCTCTACTACAAAATACAAAAACTTTACAAGATTTCATGCTCTACAGTCTTTTAATGAACTGATTTAAGCCAGGCCTGTTCTGGTACATAGGAAATTGATATTTTCTTTTCCCTCCCCTTTCCTCTTGGATAACCTACTTCCATTCTTGGCAAAAGGAGGCATATATTTACTACAGTGTTCACATGCACCTACACGTCCAGTGCCTCTGGAATAATACTGAATTGTTGCCACATGGCCAAATAATGTGCTCTTTGAGAAATAATTATCAATTAGAGTGCTATAAAATGGGCCAGCAGTTCTACTCTGCTCGCACTGTGTGGTATTTTGGCCACTAAACACAACAAGCTTTCTTTGGTTACTCTTTACATCAATCAGAAAATTACATTAATTTGCTGTGACGCTATTTGTGGACAGACGTGGAAAAGAATGCAGACATCCAGAGTAAATTAGAGCCAACTCACTCTACTTGGGCAATAGGTCCCCCACACAGTCACCGCAGATACTAACATTTTACAGGCACCCCAGCCTGGGCTGGGTTGACAAGGGCTGCATAAAAAAAACTATTAGCAACAACCTGCAAGCAATCAATTTCTAGTACTTTCAGTCTAGAGTAGCTGCCAAAAGAACTTGGCAAAAGCCATCATTTAAAAAAAACACCAATTTAAGCTACAGTGCAGTAGTCTTACTGTAGTAAAACAGGTTTTACTTTATCCATATATGAGGTCTAAAAATAGAAAAAAAATAAAGTTTTAAAATTTAGATACCATTTGGATATTTAAAAAGCCTTCTAGCTTTTCTTTCTTCCTGACAGTTCTCTTTTATGCAGTATTATGTTTAGTGATGATTATTAAAATATATCTTGGAAGGAAAAGGTGCATAAAAATATGAACTCATATATGTTCATATAAGAAGACAGCTAGAAAGTGTTAAATAGCAAAAGAAAGCACAACTACTTCTCCTTATCAACGCTAAAGATGCCTGATAATGAAAGACTCTCATTTCTTGAAATGAACTCTTTTCTCTTTTGAACTAAACCACACTGAATAAAGTTACCACCTGCAATACAACCCAGGAAGTCCAGCGTTAAAGAAATAGACTCTCTTTTCCCAGGTTCTTCATCTCCAAAGAAATCTACCTTCAGCATTGAAAGTCAGAGCAAATACACTGTAAATAAAGTATCAGATTTTAAAAAATTAAGTTGTCTGCCTTAAACTTCAGAAGCAACTAGAAGTTCAAAATGTGGATATTATCTGTTTTATTAGAAATCATACTCATGCCTCCAGTGGACAAATACAGGAGGAGGGGGCGCCTGGGTGGCTCAGTCGGTTAAGCATCTGCCTTCAGCTCAGGTCACGATTTCAGGGTGCTGGGATCCATCCCCGTGTCAGGCTCCCTGCTCAGCAGGAATCTGCTTCTCTCTCTCCCCCCACCGTATGTTCTCTCTCTCTCTCTCGAATAAATAATCTTCAAAAAAAAAAAAACCAACAAAAAATAAAAGCTGACTCAGATGAGAGATAGTCGCTTTTGTTCTGCATTTCTTTTTTCCATCTACATTTAGATGAACCTTGAGAATGAAAACCACCTGCAGTGATGGAACAATCTCAGGGATGAATCCTCAATCACTTCTTAGAATGGCTCTATCAGCCCTAGACTTCTTTTACATGAAAATAATTCACTACTAAATTTGGGTTTTCTGTTATATATAGCCAAACCTAACCCTGATTGATAAACCCAAAAACTATTTTTAGAAATGAATCTTATTGTTACGCCCTTCTGCATGTGTTATCCATATGTGTTCTCTCTCTCAACTTCTGCATATGTTAATTGATAAAAAATAGGTGATTACAAAATTCCAAGTCTTAATAATGGTAATCAGAGGTTTCTAATCACATCAAGTAAATAATGCAATAGACATACCTAGCAAGTGTCATCAAGCACTTTGAAAGTCCTTTTCAATGAATGATTGTGTATGTGCCAGACACTACCCTCCTCCAATGTTACAAGGTTGGCAGGGCAAGTGAGCAGTGATCCTTTTGGCCCCAGAGAAGCTTTGAGGTGGAGACCACTGAGGATAGGGACTCAACACGTTTACAAGTGAAGAGGCTGTATTATCATGAACCTCTTAAAACTTGTTTTGGGTCAACCTGAGTTTCAAGAGAAAGAGCATTTTGGAGGCCTCAAGACATAAAAATGAATTATGGGGAAAATGGCTCAGAGAGACAGATGGTCTTAAAAGGCTATTTCTACCAATCTGGGAATATGCTTGGGCCACTGGGCCAGCAACAATTTTCACAAAACTATCAGAAATAACATCAATAGCCAGCGAGCAAAGAATATCTAGAATATACCACAATGTCATAACTTGGATGAAGGCTTACGCTCTTCTGACTCTGGAGCAACAAGATATGAGCAGAAAATAAGGCAGCCATAGTGGTGACATATCAGTTTCCACTCAAGCCTAGAGTATCAAATCAAAAAAATAAAAATGCTATCCAATAAGGAAACCGATGGCCTCATATCTGGACAATGTGGGATAGCATCCAGTAAGAGTATTACAAATAATTCTATATTCCCACTGAACCAAACTGTGGTCAGTTATCCTTCCCTAAAACGAATTTTCAAAAATCAGGAAATGAGCAAATGAAGAAATCTGTCAGAAAGCCATTCCAATACTGTGAATAATGAATGCTATACAAGAATAAAAACTCTATCATCTAAAACTAATGATGTAATGTATGGGGATTAACACAAGAATAAAAAAAAAGAATAAAAACTCTATCGCATTAAGATACCATTTGACTATCTCAATTTTTCATGTCTAAAGTCTAGATACTAAGAACTGTGTCTATGAAGGCCTAGTAAATAGGGCAGCATTACGAATATTTAACTATGCTGCCCAATTCTGTCAGTATGTAAGAAAGAACATGCCAGGGAAACAGTCCTGAATATTCCTAGTTAGGTATGTACTTGCTGGGTTATAGTCACTGTTAGTTATCAGGGCCATCCCCAGGAGAAGAGAAGATGGGCCATTTACTCAGAGGAAAGGTGGTTACTTAGTAACGGATATATTCATTTTACTAATAAATATGACATAGTTGCTCCCTAAGCCTGTATGGGATGAAAAGGGTTTATTTCAGAGTTTAACTGTCCCCTTTGACATCTTTAACCCCTTGTTATGCTATTGAGTCCACTCCTGGCACTTCATAAATAAACCTGTAAGGTGCTGGTTCTGAAACGGCCCCTGTGGCAGCAACATCCTTGCCAGGTAAGGCCACTGGGCCAGAAGCACCAACTTCTATGGTGTCTCCCATGGAACTCCTCACACAGGACTAGGCACAAACATTCCTTCATTAAACTTGTAACCACACTAATGGAAACGTTAAAAAGGAGAAAACCCTCCAAGTCACAAATGTTTGATAAACTGATAGCTGTTTTGGAAAGTGATTTTAGTTTGTTAATATTTTGTCATCAGGTATAAATGTCCTACATCAAGTCCCGAATTCCTTTCATTTAGGGATTTGAGCAGACCACCCAGGATGTTCCATCCTAATTGCTTCCCAGGAACTAGCACCTGGTGCTACCTTTAGTCTTCTGATCATTAACTTTGAGGCTTCTATGTTTTGAGGGTGAAAGGGAAATGGCACAATTTGATAAGACTTCCTCTGACACAGAGGGTAGATCTGGGTTGGCAGGGAGTAGAAGGAATTAACAACAAAGGTTCAGCCTCTCCCCTCAGCCTCACTAGAACCTCCTGGGCTGGAGCTGTGCAGGAAGAAGCGGAGGGGCCTCACATACATACAGTATTCAAACAGGTGTTTATACTGAGGTCCTTCCATGTACCAGGTATACAAATACAAGTGAACAGACATAGTCCCTGGTCTCATTATAATTTTGTGGAGTGAAGAGGAAATGAGGGACAGACATTAATTACAATGAATAAATACATACATAATTACAAACTGAAAAGTGGTCTGAAGGAAAACAACAGGGTACCATGAGAGAAAATAATGGGTGGTTTGGATGGACCTAAGACAGACTGGAAAGTCAAGAAAACCTAAGACCTGGAGAATGAGCAACCAAGTAACAAAAGTCATTGGAGTGGATGAGTTCACCTAGGGAGAAAAAGGAAGAGAAATCTAAGTTTTCCTTGAAATCATGCAACATGAGGTCGGGTGGAGATAAGGACCAAACAAAAGAGAATAAACAGGAGCCACCACACAGGAGGGGAGTGTGGTGATCAAGGCCATAAGAACATAGTACTTCAAGAAGGAGAGAGCAGTCACCACTGAAAAATGTAAAAAGAGGAGGAGATGAAGAATGTCCATGAGTTTTGGCAAGAAAGAGGTTATCGCTGGTGACTGAGTGCTAGTGGCAGAAACCAGGGAAGATGCCAGCAAGGAATCACTAATCGTAACAAAAAAGCTAACATTTACTGAGTGCTTATTACATACTAAACACTATTCTAACAACGGGGGTAACATTATCCCCCATTTTGCAGATGAGAAAACTGAAGCTTGAGGAAACCTGCCCAAGACCACATGATATGAGTGGAGGATCCAGGATTGGAACTCAAGGGGTCTGGCTCCAGAGCCCGAACACCATGCAGTGAAGGCCTCAGAGGGTGAGGGAATAGGACCCAGGGCCTGCAGGCAGGGACTGGCACTGTCCTGGCCCTTGAGTCACAAAGGACTTTCCCAGCAGAGGTCATGAGATGAGGTAAGAAGATTCCACAGGCAGATTCTATTGGTGCAATGGCCATAGGATTGTCCTTTCATCTGGAGAAAATAATTACCGTCTAAGGGCTGGTACATCCCAGAATACATACTATGACAATTTCCAACTTGCTTTTCCACCATTCATCAGTGAGATACCTCTGAAAATAATTTCAACCTAGAGATGATCTAAGGGGCACACCGTGCTGCAGTCCCCACTTTAGCCAGGTGTTAGGACTCCTGCCCCACAGCCTCAATTCTCTGCACTTCAGCTCTGGACGGTATCACTTTTAGTCTGTGGGTCCCACTGCCACAGGCTGGGCAGGGACAAAGCAAAACACATGGGATTCTTCTGGCGGTGTGTCCTTTCCTTACATGGTTTAGGCAGGAAGGAAAGTAGAGCAATGAGAAGAAAGTGACGGATTGCTGTTGAACAATCCTTTCATTCCTTGGCAAACACAAAACAGAGCAGCTGTGCATTTCTTCTGAGGTCTGCTCATCTTGTTTTCAAAACCCAGCAATCCCACAGCCTTCACCTCCACCTGGGAATCATTTTTTAGGTACTCGAGAGGGGAGTGCTAGTATCTGAGGTGATCTCAATGGTACAAACCAGTAATGAAAGTAAGCTATGATCCTTGAATTCCTCCACCCTTCCTGTCCTTTCTGCCTTCAGCCAGTTTAATGTACACTAAGTCCATACAGGTCAAGCTGGCCCTGGGTAAAGAATTTATTGTTTACACAGTAAAATTACAAGAATGAACAAAAAAATGAAGTCATCCTCTATAGAACAGCACTGCACAAGAACCAGGGTGAAATCCATTTCCTCCTGAAGTAAAGCTTCCCATATAGATTACCAAAAGGTGGGGAAAGGAGAATTTGAAAACATATTTAACATTTTATGAGTTGGTCTCTTTGAATTAGGAAGTGGAAAGCACAAAGAAATTCTTTAGCTAGGAAGCTCAGCTGTATTTATCAGATCATGTGAAATACACATTATGTTTAGATTCTTAGAAATGAGCTCAATCTGTATGCAAAGGACTAGAAACAAGCTACAGCAATAACAAAAACTGAAGTTGCAGTAGCTGGAGACGGATTAGCTTCATGGGACCACTAATGAGGCTGCATGCTAACTCGGCTGGACAGGGGTCAGGCAATCCTACCTGTGACTCTTCTAGCAATTGTCTAAAACAATGCAAATTAAGAGTTAAAATTCTTATCTCAGGGAGGACAGTAATGTAGAGTGTAGCTACTGCCATATACAAATTACTCTAATTTTTAAAAAATTTTTTTATTTGCAAGCCTTGAATTGGGTAAAAGTTGCTGAACTTTTGTTTTCAGTCTTTAACTTTCCTTTGATTACCAAAGTAACACATGCTTATTCTAAAAATCTAGCAAAATCAGAAAAAAGTGGAGACAAAAACCAAAAAACCACCCAAAGCCTGAATTACTAAGGCTTAATATTTCAGGTTTCCTGTCTTCTTGTATTCTTCTTCCTCAATCCCATAAAGAATGCCCTTCCAGCTAGTCTACCTGTGTAGACATGTTTTAATACAATGAATGGCAACTGTACTCAAAGTACAACGTTCCACCCCCCCCTCAACTAAAAAGTTTATCCTTTACAAGCAGAACGGAAGAGGGATATTGACTGTAGGTAACTGTTCTGAAAAGAGGGACAGCTCTAAGTCCCACTGCACACATCACACCTAAGGTTGTCCCTCGCATACCTGGTACTAGGATTTTTATGGTTGCTTCTGTACTCCCCAGTTCCCATTTTCCATCCTGCTTGCTATGGGACAACCAAGCCACCAAAGGGGGAAAAAAAGACCCAAAAATGGATTAAGGGGAATTACACCTTAAATCTATATCAAGTAGTCATCATAACTCTGGTCAGCTAAATGTTATTACCCTATTTAATGCGGAAGAAAAATGGCATAGAGAAGTTGAGGCAGAATCTGGAATGGGAAGAGACATCAGAGATCAATTAACTCAGTGGTGTTCAAACTGCTTAGTGGAGCTGTGGAGGTTCTTTAGGGCCTTAGGTGAGGGAAGCAGACCAGCTCACTAAAATTCAATGTACTAAATTTACCACAATTCATTGCTTTCAAAAGCATTTACAGAAATGTTTTAATACCATTAGTAAGAATGATTCGTTTTTGTTGCTGATGATGAAATTTTTTTTTTTTTAAGATTTTTTATTTATTTGACAGAGAGAGACACAGCGAGAGAGGGAACACAAGCAGGGGGAGTGGGAGAGGGAGAAGCAGGCTTCCCGCCGAGCAGGGAGCCCGATGTGGGACTCGATCCCAGGACCCTGGGATCATGACCTGAGCCGAAGGCAGATGCTTAACAACTGAGCCACACAGGCGCCCCGATGATGAAATATTTTAAAATAAATTAAATCAATAAATTCAAAGGCATCAGAGGGAAACCAAAATGAACTAAACCAATCCCATCCCACTGAAATGCTGAATTTTGTTTCTAATCAGTAACAACAAAGTACGGCCAAATAGGTATTTGCTAAATGAACTTATGAATGAATGGGATCCGTCAACTTTGTAGAAAAACCTAACATGAAAACGACAAAATAATTCAAAGTGGTAGGAAGGAAGTCTGGAAGGCATTAATGAGATGTATGATTAATAACTCAAATTTCATATCTACTAAATTACATATATGAAACTGTGAAGGATCAAAATACCCCAATTAATGAAATGTCCTAAACATGCTATATAATGGATGCTAAAAAGTTCATACAACTGAAAATGGATAAAAAAAATTTTAAACATCAGAACAAACGGAACAATATTCACATGAGAAACTGACATTTTTTGTTACTTATGAAGCATATCTTTGTGAATTTAATATGCGCCTGGTGTTCAGAAAAAGTATAATGTGCTGCTGTTAAAACACTCACTGTCCAAGCATATGGGTAACCTGAGGGCAGGGGTGAGGAGGGGTATCTCCATTTCAATTCAGCCTATAGGTACTGCTGCCCAAATTATGTCACTTGAAAGATTCTCCTATCTTAATACCTACCGTGCTCAGTTAAGCTTTTCAGCAGTCTTGGGTGTATTTTCAAAGCCTCAATCCCAATTATCACTCAATGACATCATCTCTACCTTTCTTCTCCAAGGAAAACTGCTGCTTCCTTCCATGAGTCTCTCTGGGAGCACTGCCTCTCCTCCTCCTCATGCCCATCAACTCCTTCATATTCCAGCAAGACCGGCTCTCTCCATTCAAATCACGGCGGTACTCCTCTGCATCTGGAGGCAGGTACCCCATTTTTAAAAGCAGAATGGTCTTACACTCCGTGCTTTGGAGTTTTGAAGTGGTTTCACAGGTGCCTGTTTTTCTATTTAATGCTGCCTTTCCGAGTTGATCGTAAACTGAGACCAACAAGCAAGTTTTCTACTCTTTCTGCACCTCTGAGTGAATGACACAGTCTGATGCATGCAGTGTGGTGCTAAATATATATTCAGAAAGTAAAATCTACAGTTTTATGCCAAAGGAAAAAGATCTCAATACACTAATCATCTAGGTTTTGTTCTCTTAAAATTGTAGCTTTTAGGGAGAGTTAGTCCACACTTAATTTATTCAGGTTAAAGAGAAAGGGAAGGTGCCTAAGTAGTTGCAGTAGCTAGATTTTGGAGTGGGGGTTAGGGAAGGAATATTAAGCTCAACCGGGAGCAAAGCCAACAGGGTCCAGCTCCACTTGCTCCTTTCTGAAGGGCCCCTGTTGTTGCTGTCACCTGGGGTCGCTGCATCCATGCTTAAGTACAGTTTTCTGTCCCAGGAAATGCTTTCTGAGAGAGGAATACAGTAAGTAATAAGACCGGCTCATCTGGCTTTCTCTCATTTCAGTCCAATGCACTTGTGACCAACAAACTGAGTTTTTTTATTTTATCTACAAACCATATACTTTATGTACATGAAGATGAAAGCTTTTTCCCAAATCAAAAAGCTAATGACTGAATGAGTGTAGCAACCACTGGAGTTCTTGTTCCCTTCCCCAGAGGCTTTCTGGTGAAGAGTCCATGCTTTGCATATGAAAGGGAGGATTCAGGCCTCACCTGCTGTAGCAGTGAGAGGCAAGGTCTGAAGGAGGATGCCCTACCATCAGGTTAGAGGAGCTATGGGGCTCTGCATGCAAGGGCTCCTGGCATCTCCAGTGAGAAAGGACAGATCCCGAGGTCACCTTTCCTCTTGGCCCATTAACGGCCCATTAACTGTTATAGACCTGGATATCAGGACAGCCTCCTCACATCCATCTAAGGCCATCTAGATGGTGCTGACATAGCAGTGGGCAAAGATTCTGGAAATGGACACCTGAGGACTGTTAGCCAGGACAGGGGTGCCACTGTTCTGGCCCCTTTCCTATTGTCAATTTGGCATAATTTTAGGATGAGAGAAACTACTGTCCACTTCTCCTAAAGAGCCTGGGCCTCTAATTTAAACCAATAAGACATCTTTAAAAACAGCATCCTATTGCTCCTTGTCCCAACCACACACTCCTATTAGATACATAAGTATTAACAAACCACAAGTTAAAAACCTCCAGATGGGGGGAGCAGGAGGAGGCTGGGAATCATAGCTCTCTTTTCCTGGAGTTATTAATTTTTTTAACATCATCTGAATTTAATCCTAAAATGTCCTAAGATGTCTGAGCTGTAGGGGACCTTCAGACATCACTTTACCCTAAACCACCAGAGTCCGGAGAACTGAAGCAACCTGCACAAAGTCACACACTGCTGGTGAAGGCTGGGCCACGGCCCACGCCCAGGTTCCCTGGCTCTGATGCCAAGATTCACTCTCTTTTCTATATCACCTTAGTCAAACCCTGATATGCAGAAGAAATCACAGTAGAAATGCTCTGGGGGAGGGGGGGAAGAAGACCCAGAGTCCCCTTTCTACAACCCCCATCTTCCCTCAGGGTCCTGCAGCCCCTCACTGGGGATTTCTAGGGTCTCTTATGTCTGCACTTGAAAACAACTCCCCTCACACCACACTCCTTTATGCTCCACTGTCCCACACACCTAAAAATGCTACATGGTTTGGGGAGGGGGAGGCTAAATATAAGCACACATATAATGGTATTACTGAAAATTCAGAAAAGAGGATAAAAAGGTACTCATATTCCAGCTACCCTGCCTTCACCAATGTTGACAGTTTGATATATTCTGTTTTCATTTTTTTTCTTCTAAGTATATTTGTTTTACAAATTTGAAAACATAATTTTCTGTCCTATTTCCCTGACTTGACAGTGGACATATATTTACTGAACAAATTAAATTTTTATTAACATTCATAAGGATTTCAGGATGTTCTTTTTGATAAATGGCTACCTTAGGAAATATGTCAGAAAACTTGGGACATTATAATCATGCAACAGAAGTGAGGGGAAAGATTTTAACAGAGATAATATTAGCTACAGAGGAAGACAATCAAAAAGCTACTGGGGAAAGATAAGACCAGGACAAGAGGGAAGGTCTACGCTGCTGACTATCACATGGGGAGAAAGACTCAAGGGAAAAGAAAGAGATGCTAAGGAAATTCTTGCTGGAAATAAGTCTAATAGAAAGAACCACAACTCTAGAAAAACGAACTATCTCTATTTTCCCAGGAGTCTGATATATACAGTAAACCCATACAGACTTAACTCATCTATCTTACTTTACAAATCCATGAAAACATTCAGAGGCTAATTACAACATTCTGCTATTAACCAACTTTGCCCCCATTATTCTGGAAGAGAACCAAGGGCTGGATTTAGACATTTTTAAATCTGTAACAAGGTCCAAGTAATGTGGGACTTTAGAACAAAGGCCTCTACTGAGTTCCTAGGCTGGTTTCTGGCTTTCTGACTGTGGTCTATGCTGTGTCACTGGACCCAGCAGCACCTCAAGAAGCTACTGATTCATACGCTCGTATGGAACTCATTAAGCTTAAATATACATATATAGATATAGATATAGATAGATAGATAATGTTTTTACCGAGTGGTACTAATCTAGCCAAACAATAAAGGAGACAAAAAATAGATTACAGAAAAATAACCTCTTGGTCATATATGTGTGTGCTTCTAATACCTCAATTTATTTTATTCTTTGTCGCTTTGGGGAAAACCATGATTAAGGAAGACATAAAGCTGAAAACAACAGTAAAGACCAGAGGCAATGTAACCAAACCCTGCCCGGCACCCAGAAGCCCCCTCACTCTGCAGAGGTCTGCGCCCTCTCCCCAGTTCTTCCCTGCATGTCAGAAGATATCCTGATCCCTGCACAGGGTTGCTCACTCAGAAGAGCTGGGATTTAAATAGAAGCAGTTCAATGGAATGCCTGGGAGGAAGCTGCAGAGCTGCCTGGATCTGGTAGCCTCTCAAATTCTTCCAGGAAATGCAAATAAGCCTGGAAAGGTGCAGAACAAGAAGTGAGTGCCCCCCAGAAACAGAGCTCTCCTCAGTGGCTGCCAGTCTGGGTGGCCTTTGCTTGCTGTGGCTTCTCACCTGGCATACACCAAAGGTCCCTTCCCAGGTGGTGAGTTCACTCCAGTCCTCATCCTCACAAACTTCCAGAACATAACCCTAGAGACCTCCGTCCCTACTGAAGGGAGGAGGTCATTTCCAGGACCCATAGCGGTACAGGCTCGTCTGGTCTTCAAGTCACCAGCTTCCTCAGATTCTAGGATACTAAAAAGCAGGGTCTCTAGAAGCTTGGGTCTCCTGCCACACGCATCCCTTTTTCCCCAGCTCCACACGGGCTCAACACAGCATGTGTTCTATTAGCAGAATGTTTCACCTGTAAGGCACATGGGGTTTATGCTTTCTCTCTGTTAAATGAGTTCTCTCAAGCCTAGGAAATAATGATCTCTGGTTGAGAGGTCTGAGTGAACAAAAATACCAAAGAAGTGAACATCTTACATCTGCATTCCCCAAGAGATCAAGTTAACATTTATTGTGTGCATACTGACATGCTCACTACCCTCAACATCTATAAATATATTAAATCACACAGAATGGGACCTGGGCACAAGGATCACTCCAACCTCCAAGTCTTCAGGCAGGGAGGCATGGAGGCATGGAGGCACTAGCCATGTTTTGGAAGCAGGCCATGAAACCAGGCCTCAGAACAACTGGTCTTCTTACTTCCCCAACTGGGGGCTTGCCTCTCTAGCTGAGGAGTGACACAGCTTAATCCCACTTTGTGTGGGAAGGCTGACGAGATTACCACATGGATAACCAATCAGTAGTAGAAATCACTTTCTTTTTTCTGCTAAGTCTTATCAAGGGAACCAATTATTAAATTATGCACAAAAGCTATGCTTTTAAAAAATCTCCTTTTCTTGTTGTCTCTAAACACTGGAGTCATTATAACCAACTCATCCCCCATGACTTAGCCCAAACCTTCTGATAAAGGCAATAGGTCAGCATGTTCCAGAAAACACTAATTCTGCCATAGCTAACTAGCCTTTAATACTGACTCTCCTACCACCACCTCTCCTGACCCATGAGGGCTTTTTTTCCCATTATGCAACTGTATGAGTGACTGGCCATTTCATCACCCCTGCCAAGTGAAATGCCATAACAGAAGAGGAAGGCATCCCTCCACCTCCTATAGCTTGACTCCTGACATATCTAAAAACACCTCTTGCTATAGAATCATGGCATTTTATTATTCTTTTTATTATGATATATTTTAAACAGACAAAACAACTATACAGAATGTAACAAACATCCATTTACCCACTACCCAACTTTAACACAGCTTAATATTTGCTTTAAATAACTTTTGTAAAAAGAAAAAAAACATTACAGAAATGCCCTGTGTGTACCCTGCTCATTCTACTTCTCTTCCACTCTCCTCATGGGCAACCACTATTCTAAAGTTAGTTATTTTTATAAAAATTTAGAATTTTTACTACATAAGTATATATGCATAAACAATATATATTCTTTGCATGGTTTAAAACTTTATATAAATGGCATCACACTATAGTTAAGCAACTTGCATTTTTTGCTCAATTTTTACTTTTTCTTATGAAAGTTTCAAACATATGCAAAAATAAAAAGGTTGTAATAAACCCCCATGTACTTATAATCCAACCTCATGACCAATCTTCTATCTATATACATAAATTATAACCATCCCCTACTCACTCATCCCCCTCCTGGCCCCCCAATCACTCTGTAACAAATCCCATATAGGTAAAACTTTTGGACCTTAAACCCTTAAGGTCTATTTTCTACTGGAGCTAGTTTTTTTTTTTTTTTTTTTAAGAGAAGCCAAGGCAGAAGGGGGGAGGGGCGTGGAGGAACAAATACACGACCTGGTTTCAACCACCCTAGGAATTATAGCTCAAATCATTAAGCAAATGGATCCAATAAGGCACAAAGGAATGCCAGCTTTGGTTAGGGACCAGGAGTCTAACCATGAGCTTCTCCTTTCCCAGTGGCTTTGAGGCAGTGAGGTCATCTGTGAACCTTCCCACTGCCCACCACCTTCACCTCCAGCTCAGTATTCTCTCTGAATACTTTAACTTCCCAAGATAGTATCTTCTTGACACCTAGAGAAAAACTCCATCCTCCTTAACATACTCAATACCTGAACTGCATCTCCAAATACATTTACACGTACAGATGTAATGGTTAGTTGCCAATGTTTATCATGCGCCTTGTGCCAGGCATTTTTTTCATGCCTCAGGTTGTACTATTAACTCATTTTACAGATGAGAAAACTGCACAGAGGAGTTAAGTAATTTCCCCAAGGTGCCTAATAAGTGAAGCCCTGTACTGAGCTCGGGTGGACCGGCTCCAGGGCCCACATGACAACCCACACTGCCTCCTTAGCAAAAGGACCAGTTCCCAGTGGAACTCAAAGAAGCCACATCCTTGATGAATGTTTGGAAGCAATCAAAACTCCACTAGCAAATATGTGGTAAAAATCTGAGCAGCCGAGCCAGACTGAAGGCTGGCTGTGGATGCTCTGGGCAATTGGTTCTCAGCTCTATGATACTCTTCAACTTAATATTCCTTTTAAGAGGTCACAATCAAATTGACTTCTGTGTAAGAAAAGTAAAAAAGAGTACAAAGGTAGACAAAAGCCATTCATTAGTCCAGCTCCCCTCTCCACAGCCACTTAACAGGGAAGAGAAAAAGAAATCAGTCTCTTAATGCCTGAAAACACGTGACCTTCCTTCATCTTGAGAATATGGTATCTCCATATCAAAGAGTTCATTGTGTTGCATGCACACAAAGAGGCAGAATTATAATGACCTAAGTATTTGACCTTTATGCAGTAGTAAATGCATCAAAGCTTGGTCTCTAACAATTTTGGGTCATTTATAATAACTGGTTCTTAAGGAAGAAATGTCCTTTTTCTTTTAAGAACAAAATCCAGAATTTTACTCAGCAGCTTTTAGGCCATAAATCTTAAATGCTTTTTCTTTATAAACATACAGTCTCAAGAAGATAAAATTTCTCTTCTATTTACCAATGTGCCACACACACACACTCCCCTCTAAGCAACCCCAAGTGCTTGAGCCAAAGTTCCTTATCCAAGGTGGGCTACTGGATTTTTTTCATGATCATATTGTTTTCTTGCAATATCTAAACAAGAATAAATATTGCCCCAACGTCTCACTTTATTTACTCAATCAGTATTTATTAAGCACTGAGTATCCAGCACTGCATTAAATGTTCAAATACATCAGTGAACAAGATAGTCCTCAGGGAGCCTTTATTTTGAATATACACAGGAATTTCCTTTTGCTTAAGTTCTTGACTTATGAACCCTCAACTGAGAGGACATCAATTGAAATTTTACTTCCTTATGGGAAATAAGAATTTACGAGGGGTGGGGATTGGGTAGAGAAGATAGGTAAAAAGACTATACTACGGTAACAGATACTATTTCATAGGTTTTTAAAATAGTTTTATATAGTCCACATAAACAATTTTAAAGCTTCAGCTTTGAGGGCGCCTGGTGGCTCAGTCGTTAAGCATTTGCCTTCGGCTCGGGTCATGATCCCAGGATCCTGGGATCGAGCCCCACATCAGGCTCCCTGCTCTGCGGGAAGCCTGTTTCTCCCTCTCCCACTCCCCCTGCTCGCGCTCCCTCTCTCACTGTGTCTTTGTCAAATAAATAAAATCTTAAAAAAAAAAAAGCTTCAGCTTTGATAGTGTAACCTCTCCACAATATCCCTCCAAAAGAAGGTAAAGTGGGAAAAGAAATACTAAAGTGTTCGCTAGAAAGCTGAAGTTTCTTACAGTGTACTATTTGCATGCTCTAAATTAACGTTAAGTCAGGCAGGAGGAGATGGAGAAATGGAGCCAGCTGACACTGATGGATCACCAGTTCAAACAGGGTGCCAGCTTTCTCTTTCACCGTGAACTTCACCTGCCTTTTGTGTTTCGCTGACTAGATATGGGAAGTTAAAGGGATGTCTGTCGGTTTTATCCTGACCTAGGTACACTAAAAAGCATCTATAACAACGGTAGAATACTTTGAATATGCACAATAGGTAAAGGGAGAGATAAAAAATACTCCAGAAAGAATTATATAAAATAAAACTGTTTATAGAAAGAGCATAGTTGCTATTGTAGACAGTATTTCTTTGCTGTATTAACTTTTTTGGTGTGCTAAAATTTCAAAGGCTTCTTTGGCAATCTCTCTTGATAAGAGCTATTTACTAACTGGTTAACTCTTGACTTCCTGGTCCCTGGCTACACTTTACTTATCCTCGGTCATGCTGGTGGTCACGGTCTGCTTCCAAAAAAGAAATTCGAGGCAGCTGGGACTATACTTTGTTCATCTCTGTAGTCCCCAGAGTGCCTAGCACCACGTCCAAACCAAACTCTGTGTTCACTCATAAAATTTTTTTATTTAATTAAGGAGGCTTCCCCTAGTGGGAAGCAATGTGAAGGACACAGCACTATGCAACCAAAAAGACTAAACCTGAATCTAATCAAGCCTCTAGAGCTAATTTCCAGTTTCAGGAAATTCAGGCAATAGAGGAACAAGATAATGGCACCACAAGAAAACAGATATATCCAGAATGTGGGACATTCTGCAGGACAACTGACCCAGTTTCTGCAACAACTCAAGGCATGAAAAAAAAAAGGGGGGAGGAAAACTGGGGACTACTCCTGATTAAAAGACATAACATCCATACCCCATGTGTGGACCTTAATCATCTGATTCTAACAAAAAACACTGTAAAAAACACACACAAATATTTTTACACAACTGAGAAAAACTTTTTTTATTACAAACTGGACATTAGATGATACCAACAAAATATGGTAAGTACAGTTATGATAATGGCACAATGGTTATATAAGAATATGCCTATGTCTATTCATGCCTTTTCAGGGCACCCTGAAGTATGTAGAAGTGAAATAAGAGGCCTAGGGTTTGCTTTAAAATTCTCAAGGAAGGAAAAAAAGAAAGAGAAAAAATAGATTAACCAAATGAGGCAAAATCTTGATCGCTGTTGGATATATACTCCATTCTGTTGTTTTCATAATTTTAAAGATTTTATTTATTTATTTGACAGAGAGAGAGCACAAGTAAGCAGAGTGGCAGGCAGAGGGAGAGGGAGAAGCAGGCAAAAGCAGTAATTCAAATTATTTTATACAAAAAGTAAGCAAATATTTTCAAACCTAAAAATGAGACATGTTCACTTCACAGCTGGTTCATTAGGTCAACAAAATAAGCTTTCTTTTCTGATTACCTCTACCAAATATTTTTTTTTTACAAGAGCATGACACTTTACATGCTGTCAGATGAATAATAAATAGGAATGCTATAAGCATGTCGTTACACATGGTTTCTTCAGCAGACCACTGACATGTTTCCTACACCAGGAAGGACAGCAATTACACCCAGGCCTCAGGGAGCAACTCAAAGAGAAATGCTAAGGACAAAGCAGAAGAAACTTAGGCAGGGTAAGAGAGTGTCACAAAAAGTACTTTCTTTCCCCTTTTAACTGAAGTATAATTGACACAGAACATTATATTAGTTTCACCAGAAGGTACCTTATAGGCACAGTACCATACTTTTCATGGGTTTATTATCTAAATTCTTATCAAAGGTGCTTAAAGACAAGTGCTACTTCATTAAAAAAAAAAAAAAAGCCTTGGAAAACCACATAAAAAGTAGTAGATTCCATACTTAATGTCTTCTGTAAGAAAACAGTGTGTTTTTAAAAAGATTATAATCATTTAGAGTACAAAACTCCTAGACCAACACTATCCTGTCTTTATGCAAATCAACATGTGCCTCCTCCTACCCTCTTTCATCCCCTAACACCCAAGAAAATAAAATCCCAAACGGCATATGGATTGAGGGGCCAGGTGTTTGCAGACCAGAGGTGGAATTGACCCTATGTGTAAGCCAAATCCCTAAAGAGAGGAATACCCTCATTTATTTGGAGGCAGCCTGACAAAACTGGCACTTTCCACCTCACCCATCTGCATCATCATCTTTCAGATTTATGACTTCAACTCCAACAGTGCAGGGATGGGGTCGGCCTCGTTCACCACTATACCCCCAGGTGCCCAGCACATAATACACACTCCGATGAAGAGGAGGAAATATATCCATAATCATAACTACCTCAGCCTTCTCTCTTCTCAAAACCAGAAGACTTAGAAAATACTGATGTCCACAATGATGAGCTAAGTTCCAGAGATTCGGTATAAAAAAGCAGAACAATTTAATACATTTTAGAAAGCTACTATTAAAATGTCTTAATTTTATAAAAGGGCTGGGGCACTTACATATGTTTAAAACCAAAAAACAAAACCCCAAACCTTTATTGAATTAAAAGCAATGATCCTAAAGTTCATGATTATTTTACGCATTCTAATCAATTTATTAACAAACACTTTTTATAATGGCTCCCTGAGAAGGAGGACGATGACCCTTGGCGGCAATAGGAAGAAAAGGGAAGAAGGGGGTAGCAGAACTTGGGAAAGTCTATTAGAGTTTCTTCTTCTTTATTTTTTTTAAAGATTTTATTTACTTATTTGACAGAGAGAGACACAGTAAGAGAGGGAACACAAGCAGGGGGAGTGGGAGAGGGAGAAGCAGGCCCCCCACAGAGCAGGGAGTCCTATGTGGGGCTTGATCCCAGGACCCTGGGATCATGACCTGAGCAGAAGGCAGAGGCTTAACCGACAGAGCCACCCAGGCGCCCGAGTTTCTTCTTCTTTCAAGTGAAACAAGTCACAAAGAGTTGTAGAGAGAAGTGGCAAGGCTTATGCATGAGTTTATCTAACTTAGAGAAAGCGGGTGGAAACGAAGAACTAGCTGACCCAACAAAGTCACAAGAAAACTAACATAAAAGGACAGGCAAAGCTGCCTTCTACTGTTTCCACCCTCCTCCAAAGCACAGAGAAGTTCAGGTGATCCCATTAGACACAAATGCCCAAGAGCTCCCTT
This sequence comes from Mirounga angustirostris, assembly GCF_029215605.1. Taxonomy (NCBI): domain Eukaryota; kingdom Metazoa; phylum Chordata; class Mammalia; order Carnivora; family Phocidae; genus Mirounga; species Mirounga angustirostris. Next base: position 93,832,429 of record NW_026991716.1, on the reverse strand, counting down.
GCTCAACCAGGTTCCCAATATCACCCTGGACACCCCAAATGTTCAAATTCCCTTGAAATCCTCATGACCATGAAGGCATCCCTTGGGCACTGTCTCTCCCAAACCTAATAGTTCTCTTTTCCACATTCACCCACATCTACCCTTTCATTTGAACTTCACCTCTACCATTCCTACCTTAGTGACTTCTTTTCCTCTCCGGATTGTTCCTTTTCACCTATTTTCACCATCTTGTCCCTCTTCCACCCTTTCTCTTCCAAACTGCTCTTTCCTCTTTCCCCTCTTCTTGATATCTTTCTCTGTTTGATAATGGCTCCCACTCTTACTTATATCCCCCAAAACTTTCTGTACCTATGCCCCCTTCCTCCCCTCTACATTCCACACCTAGAAGCTACTTGTGTCTATGACTAAAGGGGAAAAAAAAATCTTAGGGCGAACATGGAATTTAAACCAAAAAAATATTTTAAAAAATTGGTCTCATTAAAAATTTTTTTAAACAACTTGAAGGCTGACCTAGAAAGTAGTAAGGAGGCCCACAAAGCTTCAGGTGGGCCTTTCCTATTTCAGGGCCAGAAGTACAGAATTTCTATAAACATGAAAATGTATCTAAATCTGCCTCCTGGTATTTCTAATCCTTTTATCACAGGTTCACCATCAAGGCCACAGGGATTTACCAATGAAAAAGATCTCTTTTCCCTGGTTTGTGATCTAAATTCCTATCCAAAGGTACCTAAAGACAAGTGCTACTTTATTCATGAAAAAGCCTGAGAAAAGCACATTAACAGCAGATACCCTGATTATTTAAGGTCTCTGGTCATTTAAAAGTTTTTCTTTAAGATTACAGAATAAAATTTTTTAAAGATTTAATTTAATTTTTTAAAATATTTATTTGAGAGAGAGAGCACAAGCAGGGGAGCAGCAGAGGGAGAGGGAGAAGCAAACTCCCCTCTGAACAGGGAGCCCAACGTGGGGCTCGATCCCAGGACTCTGGGATTGTGACCTGAGCCAAAGGCAGATGCTTAACCGACTGAGCCACCCAGGCGCCCCCAGAATAAAATTTCTGAAAACTTTTACTATGAAGCAAAAATATTACCCAAATAAAGCTTCAACCACCTCCTAATCTGTCTGAAAAGATTACTGCTTATAACATTATCATTTGACTTTTCAATGGCATCAAAGTACAACATGCTGCCTAAGACAGTAAGAAGAGAAATAACAAATGACCTCCCTCCAAACTGATAACCACAAATGACCACACCCCTTTCTGCTGGCAGTTCTCCCCTTACCCCCACTTGATTCCACTGTGTCCCAGATCTTAAGAGACCCCTAGAGAGAATGTTTTAGAAGGATCATTCATAATCTAGAAGGCAATTTTGATCTCTCACCTTTGAGAATGCTGCCTGTTTCCTATTCTATCTGTCCTCCGTGGCACCTCTGATTATCGCTGGTGATTACTACTATTACCATCAACACTAATAGATAAATGTTCAATTTATTGTGCTAGCAACTATGCTAATAAGCCCTTAATATGTATAACCTCAATGTAATCCTCAATTGGGATTTTACCTATGAGAAACAGGGGCACAGAAAGCTTATAGAACTTGATCAAGGTCCTCAGCCAGTAAGTCAAGGAGTTCAGACTGAAACCCAGGTCTGGTTCTGAAGCCCAAACTGTTAACCATGATACCACCTTACCCAAAAAGGACCCTCTATACCTCCATCCCAACTCCAGAAATTCGAAGATCCCCAGAGATCAGAAGACCATCAACACTCACTATGTAAAAACCTTTATACCCACCCAAGGTTCCTCTCATCTTTTGTGTCTTTTCCTCACAGTGCCTATCCAGGGGAAAAAGGAGGCGGCCTCCTCATCCTGTCCCAGGGTAGAGTGCTGTTCCATCCTGTCCCTCTTCCACCCTTTCTCTTCCAAACTGCTCTTTCCTCTCTCCCCTCTTCTTGATATCTTTCTCTGTTTGATAATGGCTCCCACTCTTACTTATATCCCCCAAAACTTTCTGTACCTATGCCCCCTTCCTCCCCTCTACATTCCACACCTTTCTAATTATATCTGGCTGAGAGTGTGGGTTTAAGCTCTTATTCAGCACCAAGGCTCTGCTCAGAGCCTTGATGAAGCCTGCTTCCCCCTCTCTGTCTCCACCTCACATCCTGGGTGAAGCCAATGGACCTGGAGGAGAGTCACACAGCAAGCCACAAAGCTCCAAGGTGAAACATGGCTCTTCCTCCGCATCTCCCCAAACCCCACGGGTGACATTCCTTTCCAAGGACCACCAAGATATCCTGTCACTGCTAGTTCTTCTCTTGTGTGGGAGAAAAAGATGGAGAAAATGAGTTACTGTGGATTAGCCATTAGAAAGTCCCTGCTGAGCTCATGCTTTATCTTAGTTAAGACTTAAATATGCACACCAGAGACTTCAAGCTCATATAGAGCTTTTGGAGGAGGGGAAAAAAGTACACAGAGGTAATCTTGTCATTTTTCTCAGCATGGAGCAGCCCGATAACAAATGCCTATTTTGTATTAAAAAGTAGATTCTGAAACCGAAAGCAAAAATAGATGACTAAAATACATTCTATCTTCCCGTATCTCTACAGAGGGAGAACCAAACAAACTTATACCAAGGGGCAAGTATTAAATACTAAGAATGATGATGGTTACTACAGATGGAGCAGTCTGTCTTGGTCAGACTCTGTGCTAGGTACTTTACAGACATTATTTCACCCAACCTTCATAATCCTGTGAAGCTCTTATTATAAGGAGGACATGGAGGCTTAGGGACTCTACCCCCAAAGCAATTATATAGCACTTACTGTGTGCCAAACTCTGTTCTAAGCATTTTAAATATGTATATATCTTGACTCATTTAATCCTCACAACAGCCCTGTGAAGTAGGTGGTACACTAACAGATGAGCAAACAGAGAGGGAGTCATTAAGTCATTTGCCCAAGGTCACACAGCTGATAAGTAACAGTAAGGATTTAAACCTAGGTACTAAGGCTCCAACATCTGTGTTCTTAGTCACTGAGCTTTACTACAAATACACTCCCTGGGTTTTTAATTAACCATTTTGGGGGTTGTTGTTTCTCCACGAAGAATGCAAGCCCTTGGAGGACAGGGAGCACGTTTCATATCCCACTCAGCAATCAGTACTGTGAACCAGCTAAGGCAGGGTCATCAGTAAATAACCGAATCTGGTGCAATACATGGAAGATCTGACTGTTGGGAGCTCTCCCTGTCAGCTCCACTGCCCCTAGCCCCTCCCACCTCAGCAGTCCCCAAAGTCTCCTGGCCAGCCTGTGTGGGTCCACTCTGGGGACATGTAAAAGCAGACTGGTACAGATTGAAAATGGTCTAACATCAAGACTGGCTTCTTTACTCCCCCCACTTCCAAACCACTAGAGAGCAAACTCAGCAACGAGACTGCCACATCCTGCTCCATTCCCCATGCCCAACGTCCACATAGCTCAAAGCCCTACCTCCTGCTCTATCCAGGAGTGAGTCACCTCTGAAGCCACCGCTAACCAAAATGTCAGCTTGCAAGAGGGCATCTACCAACCACCCCTGCCTACAGCAGAAAGAACAAAGCCTCTGGTCTGACACTCCAGGCCTCTCCCAGGCTCCAGTTTACCTTTGGTTGATGGATCCCCTATCTTCCCACCACCTACCCTTACCAGGGAGTCCCACCATGCCATCATTTACTCCTTGGACAGCTATTCAGCAAGTAACCACCATACGCCAGGGTCTCTGTTAGGAGCTGGAAATACAGGTGAACTAGAGATGCACAGGTCTTGCTTCATGGAGCTCATCCATCCTGTCCCACCTTAAAAAACCACAGCTGTCATTCAAGGTTCAGCTCCTATGCCACCTCCTATGTGAAACCTTTGGAGATACCCCTAGTTTTAAGTATCTGTCTGATAGCGAGTCATGCCAGAGTTTATAGTATATTTAAAAATCCTAGTAAAAATACTGGCATAGTCAGTGGAGGAACATAAAATTCCAGATTAAAGATTAGTAAGATTATCCTCACAGGACGTTTCACTCTGAAATATGCAGAACAGTAAAGGTTCAGATAAAAATCCATGAAATCAATGATGCCTGGCCTGGGGGGAATAATCTGAGGAGGCAGAGCACCCTAAACCACTGTAACTTATAAACTGATTTTATCTTTCCCTCCCTGGCTATATAGCTGTTCTTCATCTCAACAAAATCAATGGCCTGCCTGTTTATCTCTGATACATGTGCTCAAGTCATCAAGTAACCTAGGAAAACGGATAACGTGGCTTGCCTTAAGGTAGTGGCACATATTCCAGAAAACAGGGACCACCTATTGGGAGGACAAGGTGCTATAGGTATCTGAGCTGACAACACGACCCATCAGTTCCGACACCTAAGGAAAGAAAACCAGCATCCCTGGAGGTCACACTGGTAACTGTGATTCAAACTCTACGCAGGCCAACTGATACACCTTACTTATCTTGTACCACAGGAAAATAAGGGAATTACACATAAGTGAAATTTTCAAATAACGAATGCTTACTTTTCAATGCCAAAACATTAAAATATTAGTCATTTTAAAAGACTGTAGACAAAATTTAACATCTTCTGGATGTCTAGGGTCATACTAAAGTGTGCTTGACACTAAATAGCCTCCGACTACTTCCTCTCCTCAGCACCTGCTGTGAGCAGCTTCCTCTCCTCACCCTCAGCCCCACCTCCCTCTAATCAGCTGTGTACCTAGAAAGAACTGAAAGGAAAAGCAGATAACTAAGCTTATGCAACACACAAGCTGAATTGAGACACAACTGTAAGCAAACATGCTCTGGGCCCCTTACAAGGGGGTTGAAGGCAGGGAAAGAACCCTAAGACACTAAGCACCTGTGCCAGGGGGAGGCATCACCTCAGTATTCCATCCTCTCCGGTTGCTCCCTGACACAACCCAGCACATAGTAACGCTATTTCTACTTTAAAGATAAGGTCCTGGCAAAGTTGCTGGTTCACCCAACGTTGCAGAGATGGTGGGTGGCAGGGTGGGGCAGGGTCCCAGCCTTCTGACTCCAAGGAGCATCATCCTTCAGTTAAGCCGAAGCTGAGTCACAGAGGCATGAAGGCCTCACCAGAAGATCCTGACACAGTTTACAGGGCTCACCATGGTCTTCCAGAGTAAGGATTTCCTTAGTTTTAGAGAAATTCATTTCACTATTACATGGGGTTCCCCCCATCTTATCTTTAGAACTAAAATTTATTGGGTAAGTGCAAATAATTACTCTAGTGAAGACAAGTATCTCATCCTAGACACACGGATGCACCTTTAACTGTGGTCCTGTGAACAACTTAGGTCTTCACTAGTTTTCATCAATAAACCTAAAGACTGAAGTAAACTGTTATGACTACCCAAAAGGGGAGACCATCCACCTAATGATCTAAAATCAGTTCTTTGACCATTATTTTATGATTAAACAGTTGAGCAAACTTGCCAAAGAGCATAGAAGTGCTGAGAAATGGAACTTTTCACGAGAAACTAAATTACAATTGTAAGAAAACCATAACTACAAGTTATGTTCACTATGTGTAGTTTTATCAGCACTCCAGCTTAAATTATAACAAATACCAGGTAAAAAGTTTAATCCTATGCACATGGCATGTGTTCAGTGAATAAACTTTTTAAAAGTCTGATGCTCTACCGACTGAGCTATCCGGGCTCTCTGAATAAACTTTTTAATCTGAGCCTTTAAAAATGTCAAGTAACTGCAAAAAAATTATGTATGTGAGAAACACCAGCACCCATCCCCACTCAGTTGAAGATGCTCTTATGATTTCTTTGACCTCTACTTTTATGTATAGGGGGAAAAAAGTTCATTTAAAGAAATATGAAATACATTTAAAAAAAAATATTTTATTTATTTATTTGACAGAGACAGACAAAGCGAGAGAGGGAACACAAGCAGAGGGAGTGGGAGAGGAAGAAGCAGGCTTCCCACTGAGCAGGGAGCCCGATATGGGGCTTGATCCCAGGACCCTGGGATCATGACCTGAGTCGAAGGCAGATGCTTAATGACTGAGCCACCCAGGCACCCCAGAAATATGAAATACATTTAAAGCTTTACCAAAATGCAATACTAACTTTAATTTTTTACATTTTGATTATTCCCTGTGAAAATAGTGGCAACCTAAATTCTTCTTTCCAAGCCCACATAGGACATGCCCTATAAAAACAAAAGATCTTTTCTAAAAAGTGCACTCATCCTGCACCCGTAGCTTTATTCTTTGCCACTATTTATTAAGCAAGCTACCTACTGGTCTGATAAGCTTGATAATTTCCCCCTTCTCATCTTGAAATAGAATTAGAAAACCTAATCCTCACTTGTACTTCCTTGGATTAGTGTCCAAGGAGCTATATCTTTCTAGAGTAAAAATCTAGAGTTTGTTTTTTACCATTAGTCTATCCTAAGAAATGTCTCATCAGAGCAAGGAAAGGAGATACACCCTAAATTCCATCATCCATGGGCTTCCAAGTCTTTGGCTCAACATAAATCCTTGGGGATCCCCAGGTATAATCTGATCTGGATTGAAATTCTTTTGCTTGCTCACCAAGCAAGTAAAAGAACCTCCCTCAGAACAGTCCCACAATATCAAATGGGTTCATGGGAAGAATGATGGCTAATAATTTTTATTTAATTTTGCAAGCCTAAGGTAAAAAGCATAGGCAATAAATTTTACTAGTCAATAAAAACCAATTCTACTAATCCCTGGTAACTGACATACTAAACAGAGTTGGAAAGCATTTTACTGAAAGCAAAATATTTAGAGAAAATAGACATTTATACAAAACTATAAAATGCTTATAATAAGAATAAGTGCATTTCAAGGAAAGCACAAACTTATCTTAATTTATAGAGCTAATTAAAGCCTTAAAAAATTTAAGTGGAAATTGAAATATGCAAAAATGTATAAACATTCTACAAAAGATGGTCATTCTTTTCCTGAGTATACTAAAGCTATGAAACTTAAGGTGACACAGGAAGGTAGAGCTTTGGGAAATCTTTTCAAGAGCATATCCTTTCTACACACAGTTTCCCTCCTTCTTCATATTCTTGTTTGGAAATCCACATCTGTTGAAAGGTACCCAAAGATGCTAGAATTGAGCCTCCAATCCTTGTGGCCCCAACGCTATCTTACAATGTTTTTGTCACAGTCTGTATACGATCCAGATGTCCAAATTTTGGTGGCACGATGACTCCTACCTACACCCATTAATTGATACCTCTTTTTATTAAGGAATATACTTTTCTCCATTACTTTTAAATCCATTTAATGAGAGCACTAACACAACTTGCATGTGGTTCTCTATTTTTTAGCTGAAAGGTAGAAACTCTTGATCAACTGTTCATAAAGGAAACATTAAGAACAGTTAGCATCATGAAAGAGGATGACTTTTCCTGTTAAGTCTACTTTATGAACCCATAGCCCAAGACCTGAATTTCTTTCCTTCCTACATCATTTTACTAGCTGTGATTCTTTACTTCCTAATCAAACAATATAAACTGGTATATACTTTGTTACACCTGTGTTTCTACAAAGTTTGGAGGCTCCAGAGGGATATATTCCTTTCCCTTCCCCAAACAGACTGAGTGATTCTGTATCATAATTAAAAAAAAAAATAACAACCCAGGAGCAAAAAGTCTGACAAGGCCTGCCCAGGGAAAAAAACAAGCTTTTCCACAACTGAAGGCCAGGCCCAGCAGCCCACAGTGGGGCTGAGCCAGTGTCTGTCAATCCTGAACCTGTGATAGCGCTTAGTTATCCTTAGGAAGGAACCTGGAGGAGGTGAGACATTAATAAGGAAAGGTTTACATGTGGAGGTGGTTTCACTAAAACCTACCTGCCACAAGTATCTTCTACTCCACAAAATGTCCTACAACTACTACCCATACTCACCAAGGACCCAGAAATCATGAAAGAAGGCCAGTTTCTAAGCTCATCGGAGAAAGGCTCCCAAGACATCAGGGCTCAGGATGTCTGCCCTGACCCTTCCTGGGAGACAGCCCTTGAGAATCCACCCCCAAACCAGATGTGGAAGCCATGAGCACATTCTGGTAGGCTTCTGAGGCATGCTTTTGGTCCTATGACATGGCCAAGACGAGAAAGGGAACCGTGCCATAAAATGGAGTTGGACACAAAAGCATCTGCCCAGGCTTAGACCTTCTTCTATGTCCTCTCCTTTGCCTCTCCCACTGCCCTAGAAGTCGCTGACCCTCTGCTGCTTCCACTGTAGCTCAGGAAGGGGAACATTTCCAACTTTTAAAAAAAGGCCTTCTTACATACAATTCTAGAACTCTAGAGAAGCAAGTCCCTCAAAGAATGCCTGAATGGGAGACGCAGCACAAAGGAGGCCCCGGCTCTCAGAGACATCATGCAAGACGAGTCACTTCATCTATGTTAAGCCACTGCTGGTACTGTGGCCACCCTTGTTCAGAGTAAATGAGTAAGGCAGATGGATCCAAATGGATCTGCGGAAACTGGACATGGAAGATTATCACAGAAGCAGGGAAGGAGGAGTCCGGTACGAATGCCTGCTGCTTCAACACATGCTGGCTCCTTCCCTACAGGAGCAGAAAGGCTCCTCTCAGTGACTATCTGGTTATGGGGGAGGGGGGGCAGGGGACATACTGGGAAGGGGAGAAAAGAGAGATGTTGAAAACAAAAAAATACCCAAAAAAGTGCGTGTGTGTGTGTGTGTGCTCAAAAAAAAAAAAAATCTCAACCAGCTCCTCAGTAATTCCCCAAAGGAGCACTTGACAAATCAGGGACTCTGTCCTCTGATTTGATCCCAAGAGGAAATTACTCTGGACAAGATCCATCTTCCTTTCCTCCACTACCTACCTTCTCCTGGCTGATTCAAGTGGACTGTCAGGTACAAAGTAAACCTCAGGACAGAAAGCTTCCACTCTCCCTGATTCTCTTGCTCTCCAAGAGGAATTTAAGGAGAGATGCCTAACCAACCACTCCTCAAAGTTTCAGATGCCTCTGCTTCTTTCTTCCCAACTCTGCAGACTGAACATGCAATTTCTTCCTCAGAGGCATCAGGCCCAGACCATCCCTAAAGCCACATAAACATGACTGCATGAGACCTGAGGCCAAATTCAGGACTCCTTCTAGCATGTCCTGCCCTTGGGCACTGCCTACCTGGCAAGTACTGAAGTGGCCTGACTTAAGAGAACTAAATACCTGCTACCTCCCATTTTCTCCCCAACAAATTGTGAGATGACCTGTACCCATCACACTGAAGGAAGGTTCCTCAGCCTTGGCACTACTGACATTCTGAGCTGGATAGATTTCTACTGTGGGGGTCCATCCTGTGTGGTGTACTGTGTTTAGAGCATCCCTAGTCTAAACCTCCTAGATTCCAGCAGCAGCCATGGCCCCCACCTTGTGACAATCGAAAGTGTCTAAAGGTCACCTGGGGGCAAACACACACACACACACACACACCCACCCCTGCCCCACCCATGTTGATCACCACTGGCTTAAAGTATTGGCTCTGCATATTCTCTTTGTAAATTCTCATATTCTTAGAGGGAGAAGTAAGACATGAACGGCACTCCCAATGACTTAAGACTTTGGTATGAATTAACCTATGTTCTAAGAGGAATACAGCCTGGTAAGGATATCACCACACCAAGTGGGCTCAGCCTCTGAGGCAGGGCTGAGGTGGGGGATGGGAACGGAGGATGTTGCCAATGGTACAAGAAGAAAGAGCTGACCCACCATTCACAGCACAGGACTTGAAGCTGCCTTTCCCCCTATTTATGAGGGAGTGGACCTTAATTCAAGTCTGTCTTATCCAAGGAATACAGATTCCACACTGTAAGAAGTTACAGAACCTCAGAAAGACTGAATTTCACAAACACCCATGACCAAAGGGTCAAACTCAACCTTGCCAATAAAATGAAGCCCAAAATTCCACCATTTCTGCCTGAGGAATGTCTCTAGGAGCACTTGACAAGTGCCCTGGTGCTCCACATAGAAAAACTGGAATAGTTGAGACACATGCCTATGATGTGGAATGATTCAGGGACTCAGGACCACATTGAAAAAGCAACCAACAATTATTATTCTAGGCAATCTAGATGACACACAAAAGAATAAGGCATGGTTCCTGCCCTCACGTTGATGACAATCAAGTGGGGAAAAGAAAAGATTAATTACACATTCACCAACATCTACACCATCTAATAGCAGCAGCTACGGTTATGGGAAGCTCATAATGTGCCAAGTGGTATGCAAGGCACTTTATAACCATTATCTCTTTTAATTCTTAAAAAACCCCTTCAACATAGGGAGTATTACTATCCCTATTCTACAGCTGAAAAAAAATTGAGGTTCAAAGAGATTAGGTGACTTGCCCAAAGTCACGCAGCTGATCCACAATGGAGTTGGAATTCAAATATAGATTCCTTTCATTCCAGACTCATTTAACTCAACGCTAAAGCCCGCAACACTGCAGGAGTATAAGAGGGCAGGGTACTTGCAGACCACTGGAATTCTCAAAGGAAAGCCAAGCCCTAGGGTTGGCAAAGGAGAAGAAATAGTACTTCCAAGGCAAAAAGTTCTTTAAAACTTAGCTCCATGTCTCACACAGCAGCCTACAGCTATTGTAAACACTACTGCCCACAAGGAAAATCAAAGTCTTTCCTTAAAAGGATTCGGCTTGGAGTGAGTGGAGTGTTGCAGGCAGGAACAGATGAAGGTCAATAAATGTTCCTTTTTCTTCCAAGGATGAGTATTGCCGTTTCAACTGGGTTTAAAACTTTAACTTTCTTTTCACAACCATACCCATAGCTCTAGGTCAGTGAATCTTCATCCTGTGGATTCCTCTAGGAGTCCAGTGAATGCTATGCACCCACTTCCCAGAAAAACACCCATGCACACATCCTCCAGCATACCATTTTAAGAACACTTAAAAAACTTGCACACATTACAACGTTGGAAGGATATGAATACCTAATTTGGCCCTAGATGTGGATTTCATTTTTTCAGACATTTTCATCCTGACAATCCATCTAGTCCTTCCAAAGCAGGTTTGTACTGGACTGATGAGGAGCTCCTCATCAGCCAATGTGGCGAGAGATTCATTCCAATGATTTTTCATTGCAGTAGCTGAGGTGCATCACGCACTACACATATAATTACTTTTTTCTTTTGGACATTGCCTTATTAATTACTTCTATTTTGAATGTGACTCCCGTCGTGGCCTTAAAAATGACCAAGGAAGGGTCCTGCTTTGGTTTGATGGCATCTGATGCCTTTGCGACTCACATCAGCAATCAGCCAGCAATGCAACTGGCTCATTCACACGAGCAGTGGCTCAACGCGTCACCCCAGTGACTACAGCCTGGATGAACTGCTGCTCCTCATGGGCAACTCCTAGCTTTTCAGGCAGAGCAAGAACATACAAGCCTGGTTTTCAAAATGCTTAATGGCAATTACACTGGGCTGGTGATTCACTAAGCAGTACAGGATGTGCCCAATTATACACTCTATTTTTTCCAATCTTATTTCATGAACTCCAATTTCACAAGAACATAGATTCTCCATCCAAACAAAATTATCCAACTTAAACAATTGAAATACCAGTTATCCTCAAAATTCTCTTTGGAAGCAAGGATGTGTAAGGCATAATTTGAATAGACATTCGAGTAGTTTTTGGTTGTGTCATTCATTTAAACATTTAAGTACCTACATTTTTGATATTGTGGGAGGTCGCAGGTACAGAGAGGGAATCATTTGCTGAGTGCCAGTAATAAAACAGTATATGATAAAAACACCAGCTGTATCAAATAAAGCAACTTTTATCAAGTAAAAATATTAACAGTATTAATTTTGTTCTCCCCTAATCCCATCCCAGATTAAATACTACAACTTGAAATCTTTAGTAATAAGCTGCCAAGAACAGCTGCTATTGAAAAAAAAATTCTTACTATAAACAAATTATTAGTTCTTTCCACGAGTAAGTAACAATGTGGTGTCCTCATCCTCAGACGCAGAAACATGGCTTCATAATACAAATGATCCCAGCTCCTCCAGAAGAGCATCACACCTTGAAACACATACAACCTCTTCCATCTATAAAGTACTATGGGAGAAACACAGGGGTCCTGTCTGCAAAAAACAGTTAACTTTAGTTTTTAGGGGAAACATCTACATCCCACATGAAATAAACTGAGGCCACTTACCATCATATATTTTCCTCCTAAAGAAACTGTCACCTTCCTATTTAAGGAAAAGGACAGACAAAAAATTATGTACTGTTAAATGTGTTAAGAAAAATGTTTCACACATAAAAACAAATCAAAAGGCAGCATGAAACCATGTAAGACCTCTAAGAAAGTAATCAGTCATTGATGCTGTGTATTTCTAGGCTCCTGAGTACAAGCATGGTCTGTTTTTCTGACCCCAAAAAGATAATGAAAAGATTTAACTAACTTAAAGATTTAAAAGAGGACACTGTTAGAACTGCGTTTAGGAAACGAACCATGTTCCTAGGCAAAGAATGTTACTTAACTATTCTCCAAGAATGATCTATGGAGATTCCCTATGACTCCATGCAAGCTTGGTCCTGTAATTTAACCTCTATGGAACCCAGAAAGACTTAGGAAATGAGGCCCCAAGAAGGCAGTGACTTGTCTTAGCTTGGCAGGTAGAGAGACTCATTTGTAAGGCTTTGCAACCAAGCTTAAGTGAGATTTAGGAGTAAGACACGCCAAATTAAAACTGTTAAGGACCATTAATCACACCCTCATGACTCCAGATACATCAATACAACATATGCTTATGTAGGTCTGGTCTTTATTCTTAATCAGAGGTATTAGCTTCCTACTGCAACAGCCTATAGGAGGAACTGTTTCAAAAGTGGGGCAAGTATGGTTCAGCCCATTCATTATTTTAAGTAATTAAATCGTACAGATATGGCTATGAAATTTTTGTTATTCGTGGAGACAAACAAACAGATGGCCAGTGAGGAAATGAGATCCACTTTACAGCTGAGAATATACTATATTCCACTCCCAGTTTCTGAATGTCAAAGCCTGAGAGATAAATCCAAGAATCTAACTGGTAACCAGAATAGCAAAATTATTTTTATTTCATTTGTTTGGCATACCCCAACCATCAAGAAGTAGGAATAAGAAATAATGCCAAGCACAGCACCAAGTACTCTGTGGATATTTAATAAATATTACTTGGCTGACCAAAAGGGACAATCTTTCAAACAGTGACTAGTGTATTGAAAATTCAGGTATCTCTTCTTTAAATCATTATTGCCCTAAGTCAGAAAGTAAAGGTACCATTTCTGTAGTATACAGGCAGAATGTCTGCTGCCTTGGCCCCATAGTTAAGACTAATTCCTTCTTTTCTCCCTATAACAGGCTCTACTTTAAATGGTTAATACAATAGTAGACTTTGGCACTGACATCACATTTATCATGGATTTCAGCCATGATGGAATAACAGCTAGAAAACCAGACAATATATGGAGCAATTATTTTCAGGCACTGGACAACAGGCAATGTAGGACTTAATTCCTGAGGAGAATGAAACAAATGAGCATGACCTATGATTGCCTGACTATTGCCAGGAGGCAGTTTCCAAGCCACAGAACAGAGAAGGGAAAACTTAGAGCATGGCGGTCATATGGAGCTGAGGGGGCAGAGATCAGTATTCAGGGAGGCCAACCTGGCTAGAACTGGCAAGGCCGCACACCTGCAAAGAGGGGGCGGTGCAAAAGTCCCTTAGAATCTCAGCTTGAGTTCTGATCTGTATGAGAAGACCACCTAAAGTTGGGGAGAAAAGCACCAAAAGCAGTTGGTCTAAATCCCAGAACTCACAAAGAGCTAGGAATAGTTCATGTTTCCACCAGTAAACGCAGAAATAATTCATAATACACACACCATCAGATAAAATCCTCAGAAGAGTATTGTTGTAGTATTGGAGCTGAATCATCCCTAAACCAACGGCTGCTCTGGGCCTACCCTAATAAAGTCTAACAGCTAGCTCCAAAAATAATACAACTTGTTTCCAGTAACTTAACTGCATGCCAGAACAAAGCCCAGTACTATCTAAGGGAATACAACAAAACGTAGCATCCAAAAACAGTATCCAAGTAAAAATCACCAGGCATGCAAAGGAAGAAGAAATTATGACCCATCATTAGGAGAAAAATCAAAAGAAATAGACCCAGAAATAATAAGAGATTATGGAATTAGTAGACAAGGGCATTAACAAGTTATTATACTGGTATAGCTTCTCTGGAAAACAATTAGATAGTTCCTCAAAAGGTTAAACACAGAATTACCATATGACCCAGCAATCCCACTCCTATGCATATACCCGAGAGAAATGAAAATACATAAATGTTGTACATAAATATTCACAACAGTATTATTCATTATAGCCCCCAAACTGAAACAATCCAAATGTCCATCAACTGATGAATGAATGAACTGTGATATATCCTTACAAATGGGATGAAAAGGAATGAAGTACTGATACATGCTACAACATAGATAAGCCTTAAAGCCATTATGCTAAGTGAAAAGAAACAGTCACAAAAGACCACATATTATATGATTCCATTTATATGAAATGTGCTGATTAATCAGATCTATAGAGACAGAAAGTAGGTTAGTGGCTATGTGAGCTGGAGAGGAGTGAGGGGAGCTAACGGGTAAAGAGTTTCTTTATGGGGTGATGAAAATGTTCTAAAATTAGATTGTGATGATGATGATTGCACAACTCTGTTAATATACTAAAAGCACTGATTTATATAATTTAAATGGATAAATTATATACCAACATGAATTATGTCTCAATAAAGCTGTTAAAAAGTTATTCTAAATGTATTCCAGGTAGAAAAAGGAAGCAGAGAAGACAGATAAAGAACAAATCCAGTGGCACTTTCAGTGAAGAAAAATATAATATCTGAAATTAAAAAAATATACTGGATAGGATTAAAAGAAGATCAGACATTGCAGAAGATCAGTAAACTTTAAGACACAATAAAACTATGCAAAATGAAACAGAGAGAAAGAGACTGAAAAACAAATTAAGAGTATCAGTGAACTATAGGACAACATTAAGTTGTCTAACATATGTGTAATTACAGTCAAGAAGGAGAGAGAGGAAGAGGACAGGAAAAATAATTAAAAAACAATGGCTAAATTTAAAACATTTCTGCAAAAAACTATACTTTCACAGATCCAAGAAAACTTAAACTCCAAATAAATTATAAAGAAAACTACACAAAGGCACATATCAAAACTAGTGATAAAGAAAAAAATAATAAAAGCAGCCAGAGAAAAAGACACACTGATAGGAATAAACATAAATACAAAAATACTAATTTAAAGGGATACATGCACCCTTGTTTATAGCAGCATTATCCACAATAGTATTATCTACAAATTATGGAAATAGCTCAAGTGTCCACAGATTGATGGGTGGATAAAGAAGATACGGGGTGTGTGAGAGTGTGTGTGTCAGCCATAAAAAAAAAAGAATGAAATCTTGCCATTTGCAATGACATGGATGGAGCTAGAGAGTATTATGCTAAGTGAAGTCAGTCAGTCAGACAAATACCATATGATTTCATTCATATGTGGAATTTAAGAGACAAAACAAATGAGCAAAGAGGAAAAAAAAAAAGAGAAAGAGGCAAACCAAGAAACAGACTCAACTACAGAGAACAAACTGATAGTTTTTACAAACTGAAGAAAGAGGGTGGAGGGATGGGTGAAACAGGTGATGGGGATTAAGGAGTGCACTTGTGATGAGCACGGGGTGATGTATGGAGGTGCTGAATCACTGTATTGTACACCTGAAACTAATATTACACTGTATGTTAACTAACTGGAAATTAAATAAAAACTCTTTAAAAAAAGAGAATGAGAGCAAAGTACTTTTCATAAACTATTAAGACAGAAGAAAATGGAGGAACACCTTTAATAAGGGAACTAAGGGAAGAGAAATGCAGCAGCATCCTAGAATTCTATACCTAGTAAAACTGTCTTCCAAAAATGAAGACTTTCAGACGAACAAAAGCTGAGAGAATTCACTGCCAGCAGAGCTGCACTGTAAGAAATGTTAAAAGAAAGTTCATCAAGGGCGCCTGGGTGGCTCAGTTGGTTAAACTTCTGCCTTCGGCCCAGGTCATGATCCCGGGGTCCTGGGATCAAGTCCCACATCAGGCTACCTGCTCAGTGGGGAGTCGGCTTCTCCCTCTCCCCCTCCTCCCTGCTTGTGCTCTAATAAATAAAAACCTTTATTAAAAAAAGTTCATCAAGCAGAAAGAAAATGATACCAGATGGACATCTTAATTTAAACAAAGCAATGAAAAGCCAGAAATTATCAATGTATGGGTAAATATAAAGACTTTTTTCCTCATTTTTAATCTTTTTAAAAGATAATGACTATTTAAAGCAACCCAGTAATATATTGTTTATAATGTGTTTATAATATGTAGAAGTAAAATAGAACTAAGAATAGTAAGGGAGAAATTGCAGCATATTGCTTCAAGGATCTTACATTCTATGTAAAGTCTTATCTGAAGACTGACTATAATTGGTTAAAGATATACAAACACTAGAACAACTTATAAAATAAAAGAGTGTGGCTACTAAGCTAAGAGTGGAGGTAAATGGGATTCATTGAAACAACAGAAACAAAAGAAAGCAGGAAAAGAGGAGAAAGAACACAACATATAGGACAAATAGAAAACTAATAATAAGATAGATTTGAACTTAAACAATTCATAATTACATTATGAAACGGTCTTTATAAAAAGCCTCCTAGTAAGAAGCAGAAAAGTGTGAGATTGGATCAAACAACAGCAACAACAGTAAAAATAAACCCAACTATAAGCTGTCTACACACATACAAGACAAAGATAAGTTAAATCTAAAGATACAGGTTACAAGTACAAGGAAGGTAAAAGAGGTACATACAAATACTAATAAAAGAAAGCTAGAGTAGCTTACTAATCAAAAGTAGCTAGAGCAGTAGTAGCATATGTTTGTTTTATTATATAGATTTTAACAAAGAATATTGCCAGGATAAAGAGGGACATTCCATAGTAGGAAAGGAACCAATATATCAAGAGGATATAGAACAACCTTAAATGTTTATCTGCCAATAAAAGAATTTCAAAATACATGAAGCAAAAACAGAATTGAAAAGTAGAAAAATCCGCAATTACAGCTTGAATTTCAAAATTCATTTCACAGTAATTAATAAAACAAGTACTCACCAAATAAAGTTGACCACCTTGATCTAACTGGCATTTATAGATCACCCAAAACAGCATATAAATATTCTTTTCAAATACACATAAGACATTCGCCAAGATAGACCATATTCTAGACCATAAAACAAGTCTCAATAAATTTTAAAAACACTGAATTCATACAAAATAGATTCTCTGACCACAAAAGGATTAATTTAGAAAATAGTAACGGGGCACCTCGCTGGCTTAGCCTGTAGAATCTGAGACTCTTGATCTTGGGGATCATGAGTTCAAGCCCCTCAATGGGTGTAGAGCTTACTTAAATAATAATAGAAAGATATCTGGAAAATCCTCCAAATACCTGGAAATTAAATAATTCATTTCTAAATAAACTATAGGTCAAAGAAGAAATCACAAGGTAAACTGGCAAGTGTTTTGAACTGAATGTAAAACAAACATTGTTGGATGTAGTTGAAGAAGTTTTCTGCAGGAAATTTATCTTTTTAATATCTGTATTAGGAAAGAAGAAAAGTCTCAAATTAATGACCTCAGATTCCATCTTAAGTTACCAGAAAAAAAAGCAAATTAAATCCGCAACAAGGAGAAAGAAATATTAAAGAGCAGAAATTAACGAAACTAAAAACATAAAAATAACACAGAAAAATCAATGATACCAAATGTTGATTCTTTGAAAAGATCAATAATAGCATATGGCTCTAGCCAGACTAATAAGGAAAAAGAGAGAAGACAAATTATCAATATTGAGAATGAAAGCAAAATCACTACAGATCATACATGTATTAAAAGGAAAATAGAATAATATAAACACCTTTATGTTCAAAAATTTGACAACTTAGATGAAATGGACAAATTTCTAGAAAGACACAAACTATCCGAAGTCACTCAAGAAAAAATTTAAAAGCCAATAACACTTTATCTATTAAATAAATTGAATTAGTAATTAAAACCTCAAAAAGAAAATTCCAGGCTCTTAAGGACTAACTGTTGAGTTTTCATTTAAGTAAACATTTGAGAGATAATACAAATTCTACCAGAAAGCAGAAGAGAGAACAATTTCCAACTCATTTTGAGACTATCATTATCCTGACACCAAAACCAAACAAAATATTATAAGAAATTTATAGATTGGGATGCCTGGGTGGCTCAGTCGGTTAAACGGCTGCCTTCGGCCCAGGGTCCTGGAATCAAGTCCTGCATTGGGCTTCTTGCTCAGCGGGAGTCTGCTTTTCCCTCTGCCTGCTCTGCCTGCCGCTCCCCCTGCTTGTGCTCTCTCTCTCTGACCAATAAATAAATAAAATCTTTAAAAAAAGAAATTTATAGATCAATATCCCTCATGAAGACAAACACAAATATCCTTAACAAAATTTTAGCAACTTGAATCTAGCAACATAAAAGGTAACATATCATGACCAAGTGGGATATACTCCAGCAATGCAAGATTGGTTTAACACTGAAAATCAATGTTTCTTCATATTAAAAGACTAAAAACAAAACAAAACCATACAATCTTGATAAATGTGGAAAAAGCATGTGATAAAATTCAATAACTGTTCATGATTTTTAAAAAAGAAAAAAACACTCAACAAACTACGAATAAAAGAAACTTCGTCAATCTGATAAAGGGCACACATGAAAAACTCACACCTAACATCATACATCATACTACAGTAAAAGACTGAATAAAGTTTTCCCTTAAGACTGGGGACACAGCAAGGATCTCTGCTCTCACCACTTCTATTCAAGATGTGTTGGACATCTTGGCCAGTGAAATAAGGCAAGAAAAAGAATAAAAGGATCACACACACACACACACCCCCCCCACACACAAGGTATATAATATACATAACATTATACAGTAAAATTATAATATTATATATAAGGAAAGGAATATGTGTGTATGCATGTATGTAGGAAAGGATGAAGAAAACCTCTCTATTCACAGATATGATCATCAAAGTAGAAAATTCTAAGGTAGCTACAAAAAAGGTATTAGAACTAATTGGTGAGTTTAGCAAAGCTGCAAGAGGTAAGGTTAATATACAAAAACCAATTGTATTTCTATATATCAAATGAACAAATGGAAGCCGTAATTTTAAAATACCATTTACAAAAGGAATCATTTTTACAAAAGATGTGCAAGACCTGTGCTCTGAAATATATATGTATAACACTGCTAGAGAAATTAAAGAAGATTGAATCTAATCGTCTTAAAAAATAACTAAGTTGGAAGACTTGTATTATCTGATTTCCAGATTTACTGTAAATTCAGAATAATAACAGCACAGTATTGGTAAAAGAAAAGATGCAGATCAATAGAATACATAGTCCAGGATATACTAAGGTATCAAGACAGTTCAATGGATAAATGAATAATATACTAAAATTAACCCCAAATGGATCATACTTAAAATTAAGAGCTATGCAGCTTGTTATAGAAAAAAATTGGGAAAAAATAAATTGTCGTGAACTTGAATTAGACAAAAATTTCTTAGGACAGAAAATGCATAAACGGGACTTGACCAAAATTAAAAAAGCTTGCTCTTCAAAAGATGCTGTTAAGAAAATAAGCAATAAGATGGGAAAAAAATATTTGCAAAATTTATTTCTGAAAAAAGATTTGTATTAAAAACATATAAAGAACTCTTATAACCGAATAGTATGAACACAAATATTCCTATTTTTTAAAAAGGCAGAAGATTTCAACACTTGACCAAAGATACACAAATCAGAAATAAGCACATAAAAAGATGCTTAATATTACTAATTAAACAAATGCAAATAAAAGTACAAGATATCTACCACTACATAGTCAGTATATTCTACAGTGGATAAAAGTAAAACAACTAACATATCATTCAAATATTGGAGAGGAGGGAGGACAACTAGAACTCTCCTACACTCTGATTTGGTGGTCTGGCAATTTGGCAGTTTCTTATAGAATTAACATACACTGTACATATGACCCCGCAATCCTATTCCTAGGGATTTATCCCAAAGAAATGAAAAATATATCCCAAAAAGACTTGAATGTGAATATTCCTAGCAACTTTATTCTTAATAGTTAAAAAAAAAAACAACAACCAGGAACCCAAAAGTCCATCTACTGGTAAATGGATAAAATACTGTGCTATATTTATATAATGGGATATTCACAAAATGTGAATTCATAGCAATTAAAAGGAACGAACTACCAATAAAAGACAGGAATGAATCTTATATGCACTGTGCTAAGTGAAAGGAACTAACATGAAAAGCTACATACAGTATGACTCCGTTTATATAAAATTCTAGAAAAGGCCAAAGCAGCTCAGATGTGGCCAGGGGCCAGGAGCAGGGGAAGGGGAATGACTGAAAAGATGTATGAGGGCACTATTTGTGGTGATGAAAATGTCTGAAATGTTTTACGTGATTATGGTGTTACACCATTGTATATCTTTATCAAAACTCAAATTTTGCTCATAAAACAGCAAATTTTATTGTATTCAAATTATACCATTCAATAAATTTAATTACTTTTTCCCCCACAGGTGAATTTTGAAATAAATCACCATAGTTTTTGTGGTGTTTTGATTTTGGTTTTTTTTGAGACAATTTCATTTCATTGTAAAATTATCCAAATACTTCAAAAAGCGGGACTGTAGGAAAAAAGTCTTCATCCTCCCTGGGTCACAAATCAGAGGTGGGGGACGGAGGGAGGAGCAGGAACAAAAATCCTAAGAAAAATGTAAAAAGCATAAGCACAAGAAAAATGTGGGGGTCGTCCTCTGAACTGTTTAAACTGCACTTACAGGCTCCGAATTTTGCCAACCCCTACCCCTATCACTCATATCTACTTATAAAGGCCACAGAATGGAAATGTGTTGTCTCTCTCTCTCACAAAAACCAAACAGACACAGACACACACACCTCAGTTCTTTATACTTTCCTCCTCTTTGACTCAGAGCACAAAGGTGAAGAGGCTCAGCCTGCTGGGCTGAGAGGTCCAGTCTCCTACTCATTTGTACACACTTAAGAACACTGAATCCTCTGCTCAATTCTATTCAGTTTCTTGTGGCCAAATCTCCCTACAGCTAGTTTACTGTGAGTTCCTGGTCAGGAGTCCACAGTTAGAATCTTAGCAATTTACGGGACTCTTAGATGCAGTCCTTTTATTTTAAAATTATAAAAAACAATAACTATAATATTATAGAATATTAAAGGAAAAAATAACAAGTGCTCTCCAGTGAAGAAATGTTAAATTATAAAAACATCCAATCTTCGTCCACTTAAAATAATAAATTATAAAGCCTATGCATGGATAAAAACAAAACACAGAAAACAAAGAACAGAAAATCTCTCAACGAACCTAAATAAACAGCTCATGTGCAAATGACTAAAACTGTTAAGGAACTCATATAAATTAAGGATTATAACAGGTCTTCTCCAACTTTTTTCAAAACTGTGTGTGTGTGTATGTGTGTATGTATTTTTTAATCCAGTATGCACGTCTCCTGAGTTTAATGAAAGGACTCTTGCCTAGGAACAAGCAGCCCTGTGGTCAAGTTAAATCTTGTAGACATATTGCCAGCATGTACGTATGTGTGCTGTCCGGTTCTAAGCAACAACAGAAGGACCGGTGATGATGCGTACCACTAAAGGAGTGTGACATGAAGAAACAGGTAAGAACAACACTGCTTTCCAATTTAAGAGATCACTTTGTTGTCCTACGTGGCTAACCCAGAAACACAAATACATTCACCCTTAAAGGTGATCCATAGGGGAACAGCTTGGTGGCTCAGTCAGTTAGGCATCTGACTCTTGATCTCAGCTCAGGTCATGACCTCAGGGTCGTCAAATTGAGCCCCACGTCAGGCTCTGCGCTCAGTGCAGAGTCTGCTTGTCCCTCTCCCTCTGTTCCTCCCCCGACTCATGCATGCATGCGTTGTGTCTCAAATACATAAAATAAAATCTTTTTTTTAAAAAAAAAGGTGATCCATAGCATTATATAGAGATACAGTGAGAAACAAATTCACTTGCCTGTTATTTAGCCTTCTGTCCTCTCCCCCGTTCTTAATATACCATCTTTAATCTCAATACTGTATTGTCACCACCGCCTTGAAAGACAGGACAGATAGCATTTTGGCTAATTTTAAAACTAAAGAGGTTAAGACCCAGAGTTTACAACAATGCCCAAGGTCACTCAGCTACTAAGTGGCTAAACCTGGACTAGAACCTAGGCCCACAGGCACCTGGGTATGTAACTCCCAGTGCCTCTCTGTGAATGCTGGACGTTACCCCGAGTCAGCACAACCATTCCTTCCCACTGCTTTCTTCTAGGAGTAATGCTGGGGCTCCATCTTGTCTCTAATCACTCACTGAAACAAAAGCTTTTGGGAGAGACGTGACAATTCACCATTCATTTTTGGGGAAAGGCTAAAAATAGTAAGGCTTAGAGATAATCCATTTACTCAGCTTACCAGTTATAAACCACTGCTTTACTGAATGTAAATTACAGTAGGCTGATCTTAGGACATTTAAGAACTAACCTCCAATAACCTCTTCTGCATCATGTCCTCTGGTAACTGTCCATTTGGATTAAGGCAAAAGTCTTGAGGTCAGGCTAACAAACCTCTGCAGCTGGTAGAAGCACTCTGGCTACCTCTGTGTTAACAAAAGGAAACACGCTCTACACAGTTGAGCATTAACTGCCTAAGCAGCTCTCTTCAGAGTGAAACAAATCTGTCCAGGAAAGTTAGGGCCAGTTTTCTGACTATGGGAGAGTGGGGTAAAGAAAAAAAAGATTTTTTTTTTCCTCTGTGATAACAGCATATTTCTCTTCAAACTTTGAAGAACTATTAGAAATGCTAAATGTTATAAAAGTACCAAGGCCAAAAAGAAGGGCTTTTAAATTGTTTTTCACTTATGAACACACTGGAGTTGTTTTCAAATAAACCTAAAGACAGCTAAAAGGGATCCTAAATGGTACACTCTGTTCAGAACCCATTGAGTTGGCTAGCAGGTAGGATATTTGGTTTCCTGATTTCTGTCAGTATTTTTGTTTCTGGATTTTGTTTTTGACAGAGAAATTACAGCAGCATCAGAAAAGGATTGGGGTTTGGTTTTGTTTTTTATTTTTAATCCAACAAGTTCTGAAAAGTTCTTTGATCATCCTTCTACTTTGTTTGGACTGTGTCTCTAATCTACTCCGTGGTCTTCCCTGTTAGAATAAGTCTCTTTGGCAGGACTATTTGTAATACCAGAAAATACATCTGTGATAGCCAATTCTCAACCATCTTTAAGTAGGATTGTCAATTTAGTCATCTTTTTCAAGGGGTTGAACCAGAAATTTCACCCAACTGAAGCATTCTAAAAATGACACATTTAAATCAGAGAAACTCGAGGTGATCTTGAGACCAACTGGGAGTATACAACATATGAAATACATTACTCCTAATGAATCAATTGAGGGAACTGGACTAGACTGTCTACCTACATATCTTTCAACTCTGGCATTCTATAATCCCAAGGTCCTTGGAAAACAGCAGCAGATGGGACAGGAATGAAGGTCAGACTTGCTATCAATGCTCAGAATGCTGCTATGCTAAACTAAGAAACTGATACTGATCAAGATTAGTTCTCCCAGGGTAATCAATCCACTGTTATGGAATACACATTTCAGTGCCTGGCACATAGTAGGCATCAATAAACATTTACTGAACAAATGAATAAATTTCTTCCTTAGCATTTGTGGCAAGGCATCCAAGAAATGTAATCTGTGAACCCCCATAAGGATGCTTATGTCTTATTAAGCATCAGGATTCTCAGAAAAATAAGAATATGAGGACTCCTTTGGGCTTTGGAGACTGAGCAGAATTTATCCATAATCAGCTAAGCATCTGAATAAAGCAAGATCAACAGGGTTAGAAACAAATACATCCCATTTTCAAGACATGTAACCTTATCAGAATCAAAAAACACAAATTTAGTGAAGCAAGTTTCTGAAGAGAATGTAGGAAACATTATTCTTCTGTAGTATTTCAATTTGTGATTTAAAAAAACCATCTTTCATCTCCTAAGTATGCCCTTTGGGGTATGCAAGACAAAACACACAAATTAGTAATTTAAAAGTCTAGTTATAAATTCTGTGAGTCCAAGAACCAATGACAACACCTTGCTCCTAAATATTCTATATTTAGAATATATAATATCCCAGGGATCTGTTTGTTTTTTAAACATAACAAAACAAAAAACATGGACACTTGCTGGTCAAACTTGCACTGCCTCCTTCAACATACTCCGGCTGAGCTATCTTTATGGGACTTTTTTTTTTTTTTAAGATTTATTTATTTGAGAGAGAGAGAGCAGGGGAGAAGGGCAGACCGAGAGAGAGAATCCTAACCCAGACTCCCCACTGAACATACAGCCCAACTCAGGGCTCGATCCCAGGACCCTGAGATCATGACCTGAGCCAAGACCGAGTCAGATGCTTACCCAACTGTGCCACCCAGCAGGTACCCCTCTTTATGGGACTCTTATCCCTCCCCACTCTTGTCACGCAGGCAACAAAAATGAGAACTGCATACAACAGTGGCCAAAGAGCCAATTTTTAAAACAGTTATGCAGGGGTGCCTGGGTGTCTCAGTCAGTTAAGTGTCTGCCTTCAACTCAGGTCATGTTCCCAGGGTCCTGGGATTGAACCCCTGCATCGGGCTTCCCACTGGGCAGGGAGTCTGCTTGTCCCTCTTTCTCTCTGCCCTTCCCCTACTAGTGCTCTAATAAATAAATAAGTAAAATCTTTGAAAAAAAAAAAGTTATGCAAATTAGCACACACTAAAGTTGGTCAAATACAAATTTTAACCATTTAAAATGCACACACTGATCACTAAATCCTTGGTGAAAGAAGGACAGGCTGGTAAATGCAACAGAAAAAGTTTGTCGGTTCCCTGGCTTTCTGAACCTGCCTATTCACAAGGCTGCTTCCCGGGGAAGAAGACAAGAAAGTTTTTAATGGAGTTTCCTTAACCACAGCATGGGAGAACTATGCAGACAGATCAAATTCTAGAAGATTTCTTTTTTTCCTTTTCTCTTTTTGATTTTTGTTCTACCAGTGGCATTGCCACTATGTGTCAAGAACCCAAAGAGTTTAGGGTGAGGGGGAGGAATGTCACAATTGCAGAGGCCTGATTACTATGCAGAAAACACCGCCCTACCAGACAGACGTGCCAATGAACCGCCTTTGGGAAGAGGAGCCAGGGTACAGTCTGTGGTGGTGAACAAAAGGGGTGATGTACTGTGGAATTAGTTTCAAAAAGAATTCCTCATCTCCAGAGTTTCTGGATTTCTGGGCAAGACCAGCAATTAGTCATTAACTGAGAACATTATTGACAACCAAGGAAGACGCTCTGATCAGCCTCCTGTCAAACTACACAGAACTCCAATCTTCAAATTAATTGTTTTCTGACCCTGTCCCACCTCTTGTAAATGCATAATTGTTCTGTTTCAGACCAAAGTTGTTTGGTGGCACAAACTGTCTTATTTTACTTGTAATTCTTACATTTAAAAAAATCTAAAACTTTTATCAATGACAATTTGCAAAGCAATTAATTATTGCTCACATTACATGTTCACATTACAGGATTGTTTTTGTTGTTTTCTGGTCTTTTTTTTTTTTTTTTTTTTTTGAGTGATGTGAAAGCACCGTATTTTACAAAATAAATGCATCTTGTGACTTCTCCCTTTAATCAAATTTTCTTCTACTTTGCTGTCTTACTTCAATCTCATGCTACATTTCCATGTTCACCACCCTGCCCTCACCCATCCTAGCCTGGTCCTTCATTTTATCTAAGTAGGTTATCAAAACAGGAACCATCCCAATATTCCCTGTGCTAAAACAAAAACAAACAAATCTTCTCTTTCTAGGGTAATTCCAATAATTCCTGAACCATCTGTGAAATTAAGATAATTTGATCTAAAATCCGCCCCCCTTTTTTTATAAGGGCAAGCTTCTTGTTGGTCTAAGCTTCTGTTTACTTTTCTGAGAAATGAGTAACTTTTAGATTATGGATTAGAAATATGTATCTGATACATATTGTGTACACAAAAAAGCAGTACTAAACAGAAGGACCCCCATAATGGAGAATATGACTATGAACTTCACTTATCTCAATTAAAAAGCTTATTTTGGCCTAAGGAACATCCTACGCTTAGAAATGAAATTAGTAAAGCCAAGAGGCCATGCCCACATGGAACAGTGTGAAGAGAATTTGCAAAACAGAAGCATTTGGCTTTAAATATATACCCTTTTCTGTCTTCTTATTGGGCTGTCATGATCCACAGGAGAGCGAGGCACAAGAAAATGGGAGAAGTCTCAAAATCACTACCCATTCATTACGTTCTTTTTTTTTTTCATTCATTACATTCTGATACGGCCATGAGGGCATCTCCACAGAGATAAACTGGATTTAAGACAATTCTTCAGTTACTAAAAAAAGAGCCCAAATCAAATACACTTAACAGCAAGAAAGGCAACAACAATACAACAACAACAACAAACCAACCCTCAAGAACTTAAGGGATCCTGAAATATCCAGGCTAGCTGTTTTCTTTGGCTAAATTCATAGGCTGTTCAGTTCTAGCACAGACCCTACAACTATAACATTTATTTGTGGTTTAAACACAATAATGAACAATGAATGTGAACTGAATATTCCTTGTTCACAAATAGGTCAACGTCAAGCATAGTATTATGTACTAATAAATCATATGAAGCCTCCACACTTCAATACAGTTTTAGAATAGGACTATTCACTCATTTTAGGCAAAAGCAGGTCTCTGTTGAGTGTTATCCAAATCCAGAAAGAACACAAAATATGTTGGGAAGTTCTTCCACACAGTCACACAAAGGTATAATGATCCACAAAAACTTAAGCTTCCCTGAAGACGGCAAAGGAATCCAGTGCTTTTTACTTCATTTATCCACCAAGAAATATAATGCTGTCTTTCAGTTCTCTTTATTACTTATTACATCCACTATAATTCTAGATTTTCATGAGCAAATCTTTCATGAAATATCTATGTAATAAAACTTGTTTGCTTAAAATGTTTTTCTCTTTAGCATCTCCTGACCTCCTCAATAAACTAATTCTGCATGCTGCTGACCTGTCTCTCCTGACAATCACTCAGATCAGACTCGAACATCACCATTTTTGTCAAAGAAGTCTGAGGGCTTGATGCTGTTTGCATTTGATCATTCTCAACATCATGTTCTTTCACGTTGCTTAAGTCACCATTCTTGGTCAAATTCATAGTCAAAGATTCTTCTAGGAGTTTTCAGACCCACAGATATTTCCATAATCATTATAAAAATACTTCTTTTTAAATAAAAATAATTGTCTAAATATACCATGTAGAGAAATTTTTATTTCAAAAATAAAACTAAACTCTGAGCTTCAACAAAGCTGACAGATTCCAGGGCCCTTCCACAGCCCTGAAGGAAAACTGTGATAGACAGTTGGGAAAATCTGTTCAGGCTGAGCTCAAAGAAAATGCTCCATCCAAAACTACCCCAGTGATCTCTCCCCCATTAAGGAGAATTCCCTTCCTGCATGCTCTTTAAACCAAAAGTAACATTTTAGAAATATGCAACACCTGGATATAAGAATGACCAGCTTGATGTTCAATAATATACTCTCCTTCCTAGGCCAAATAAGTGTGAATGTTCTAGATACTTAATGTTAAGATCACTGGTGCTGTAAGAATCATGATAAATTGGGAAAAATGAAAAGAGAAGGTTTTCTTTATCATACCTGAGAAAGTGAATAGTTTTCATGGATGATGCTTTACTTAATCCACATTTCATTATATTCATCATTAGTCTTCAGCTACAAACTTGCAGAAGGTATTTAAATGGGTGAATAAGAATTCTTATAACTTTAAAAAAGAAAAATACCAGGTTCTGCCAGTCTCTTTAATTCATCTATTTGTTAAGAATCGGGTCTTTGTCACAGGATGCTTACTGAGCACCAAACAAGTTAGTGAGCACAATCTCTTCTGAAATCATCCAATCTTCTAGAAGAGTGATCTGCCATTCTAACAATAAAACAACTGAAATCAGCCTGATTCATCTTAAATATGGTACCCACATATAAAGAAAACAAATTACAGATCTCAAAGCACAAAGAGAAAAAATATCTTACATTGAAAGGAATGTCAGTTTGCCATATCCTACCGGAAACTAATTTTCAAACCAAAGATTTCATTTATCTCAGAAGACCAATACATTTTTCAGGTTTTGGTAAATATATTCCTTCAAAATCACTGCCTAGCCACACTGAGAAAAACACTAAAACACTTTAGTGTAAGAAGGGAGAAAAAAAGCATCTACCACTCTACCTACTCTTAACAGTTCCATTAAAGGACTATACTTAACTCCCATCTCTAAGAGGTACAAATGGGCTGCTATACTGAACAAGACACACACTTTCTCTCTCACACCTATATTGTTTATATTAATCAGTTTTTTAAAACAGTGATTCACATCTCAAAGGTTTGTCTGTCTTTAAGGCTGTTAAATGTTGGCAGCACACCCTTAACTAATTCTTCTGGATGAACAGGTGGTACAAGAGACAACACACAAGAACAGGAAGACTCAGAGGGATTTCTTATAATTCACTGTACCCATTTTTTTCCCGAAGATTTTTTTTTTTAAAGATTTTATTTATTTATTTGACAGAGAGAGACACAGCGAGAGAGGGAACACAAGCAGGGGAAGTGGGAGAGGGAGAAGCAGGCTTCCCGCTAAGCAGGGAGCCCGATGTGGGGCTCGATCCCAGGACCCTAGGATCATGACCTGAGTCGAAGGCAGACGCTTAACGACTGAGCCACCCAGGCGCCCCACGAAGATTTTATTTTTTTAGTAATTTCAGCACCCAATGTGGGGCTCAAACTTAAAACCCTGAGAACAAGAGCGGCATGCTCCACCAACTGAGCTAGCCAAGCACCCCTCTGTACCCATCTTATACCAAATCCTCTGAGGCTCTAAAAACACCACTTCAGCAGAGTCCCAAACTTCATATAAAAACAGGATCATAGTGGTACCTCTACTACTCTGAAAGATTTTCTTAGGCTAAGTGGGAATGGAAAACTAATAGTCAAGCTGTAAGTACATGTGGCTAGAGGGGGGGTTATGGTAGAGATTTACAAAGATTTTATAAAGTAATAATGCTCTGTATTGGCAAGGTATGAGAAATGGGTAAATGGGCACTTTCATACATTGCTGGTAGGATTTTAACAGGTTTTTGTAAAAGAAAAAGATACTAGGGAAAAAAAAGCAAAGCTTTAAAAAATCTGCATCCTCTGAGGCATCCATTCCACTATTTTAGAAATAAAAGCAGATGTGCATTAAGGCTTACCTATAAGATTCTCATCAGTGTATTTGTAACAGCAGAAAAACTAGAGGGATGGGGCGCCTGGGTGGTTCAGTGAGTTGAGCGTCCACTCTTGGCTTTAGCTAAGGTCATGATCTCATTTGTGGTGAGATGGAGCCACTTTGGGCTCTGCACTCAGTGGGGAGTCTGCTTGAAGATTCTCTCCCTCTGCCCCTCCCCCCACTTGTGCTCATGTGCACTAAAATAAATAAATCTTAAGAAAGAAAGAAAAACTGAAAGGAAAAGAGCCTTAATCAATTTAGAAATAACCAGCTAAATAAATGACATATTTATTTTATATAATGAAAAACAATGTCATACAAATGAAATATTATGCCATCATTAAAATGAAGTCATTGGGCATTTATCCCAGAGAAAAACTTATGTTCACACAAAAACATGTATACAAATGTTGAAAAGTTTTATTCAGTAGAGCCAAAAGCTGGAAAAACCCAAATATCCACCAAATGATAAATAGATGAATAAAATGTGATATATCCATACAGTAGAATACTAGGCAACAATAATCAGAACCTACTGATACATGTAGGAACTTGGATAAGTCTCCAGAGAATTAGGCTAAATTGAAAAGGCCAATCCCAAAGGTCACGTACTATATGACTGCACTTATATAACATTCTTGATATGACATCATAAAAATGGAGAACATATTAGTGGTTGCCAGGCGCCAGGATGGAGATGAGGGAAAGGAGGTGGCTGTGGCTACAAAAGGGCAACAGGAAGAATCCTTGGAAATGTTCTATATCTTGACTGTGAGTGTTCCATAGTTTTGCAAGATACTATCACTGGGGGAAGCTGGGTAATGGTACACGGGACCTCTCAATTTTTTCTTACAACTGTATGTAAACTTACAATTATCTCAAAATAAGACATTTAAGTTTTAAAAATGAAATCATTAACAGTTACCTAAAGACATGGAAAAGTATCTATAATCCTTCCTCCTTTATGAAAATTAGCCAAGATATCAAACTACCAAGTTCCTGAGGCTAAGGGAGAAACCAGGTGTTAAAGTCATAGGTAAATACATAACCCCAGTCAAACAACCAACCAAGATATAAGCACAAAGAAATGTTAACAATAAACTGCAGAATTACAGGTGATTTTTATTTTCCTCATTTTTGCAGTCTGTAGTTTTCCAAATTTTTTCAACAAACAAAAATACTGAATGGCTTAAATGGGAAAAAAAAATATAACTGTGTGGTGATGGATATTAGCTAAACTTATCACAGTAATTATTTTGTAATCTACAAATATACCAAGTCATTATGCTGTACACCTAAAACTAATACAATATTGTATGTCAATTATATCTCAATAAAAAATAAAGTAAGTGAATGGCTTACCCCTCAGAAGTCTTGAAAGACAGGAATATCTAGGGGCAAGTTGTGCTGGCCAGCAAATCAATCTTTTTTTTTTTTTTTTTAAGATTTTTATTTATTTATTTGACAGAGAGAGAGATAGTGAGAGCAGGAACACAAGCAGGGGGAGTGGGAGAGGGAGAAGCAGGCTTCCCGCGGAGCAGGGAGCCTGATGCGGGGCTCGATCCCAGGACCCTGGGATCATGACCTGAGCTGAAGGCAGTCACTTAACCAACTGAGCCACCCAGGAGCCCTCAGCAAATCAATCTTGACCAAACAGAAGGCTGATACAGATTCAGATGGATCTTTAAAGAAAGAACTAGCCACCCAATATTTTCTTGCTGGTATATGGCTACATGCTATTATATGGAATATCTGTAATATCTGTATTCTATTCTGAAAGGAAAAGTGAAATGGGACAATCCACATCGACAGGAGTAAATGGAATGAAAAGAGGCTGGAATCTGTCTGAAGAAATGGGATAGCCCTTAACAGAAACAACTGTACATGACGGGTGTAGAGTGGGCTTGCTTCTCAGATACTTATTTTTAAAGCATTTCTAAGTTTGGGAGTCAGATTTTCATGGACTGAGTACTTTTTTTTTTTTTTTAAGGAAAGTGAGAGAAGAGTTTTAGAAAAGCAAATCCACTGAACTGTAAAACTTTCAAACCTGGGAAAGCCTTTTGTGGCTGAGGATGAGGGAAAAGACCAGAAGCAGAGGAAGACACATCCTGGGTGAAAGATCATTATGAGAAGCCTATAATCTTAAACTATGGTGCTCGATGATTAAATTGACTGTTGAACACCATTCAAATAAGAGATAACTGTTCAAAGCATAAATCCAAAAACTATGGTTCTGATATGCACACACACACACACACGTACACAATTCTAAGCACAGCTGAGAGCACACAGAAGTACAGAAATTAATATAATTTTGGTCCTAGAATAAGCAACAAAGTTAGTATACCCAGGAGGATTATATATTTCTCTTTTATATAAAATTGTCCTGTCTTAAAAGAAAACTCCAGTAAGAAAGGTTATGTTTTTAAAGAACATTCCTGAATCTGTTTCAGTTCAGAAGTGTCATTTACTTATTACCTGGAATAATAACAGGGGGAAAGGAAGATGGAGAACAGGAAATAAAAACAACTTGTTCTCGTAGTTATCCTGATCTAGGAATGAGCAGACGGCATTCATCCAAGTTTCTAATGAACTCAGTTTGCACCTCAAGTTTCTTCTATAGTAACTGTTAGTAATCTTTTTATTAATTACATCTAAAAAAGAAAAGGGAGAGAGAAAGAACGTGCACAGATGAGAACTTGAGAAATTCCTTCCTGGTTATCAGGAGAAGCTAAAAGTGAAGGAGGTGGAGGGTCATATGTGAAGAGAGAGGGCCCCTGCCCTAGGTTTGAAGTCCCCAACCACCACCAGGTTGCAGTAACTGGAAAAGAGTCTATCCAACCATCCACATCTTGATACAGAATTCTGGTTGGCATTCCTGGAAGCCATTTATCTGCCAAACCAATTCCATGAATGGGAGCCTTCCCAGGACATGTTTAGAATTCTTTCCCTAAATTTCTGTTTCCATGATGGTGAATTTCCAGTAAGTCAATCACCACAGAATGTGTAACACTTCTCCCTCCCTGCCCCCACCACCAAATCTGGACAGCCCCAAAACCTTTTGGAATTATGCTTCTGACTCATGTTGTACTTAACGTTCAAGAGAAAGCTCTCGATTTTTTCCCATTTCCCAGCAGGCTCCAGCACAGACAACTGGTACAGAGCAATGGGTCAGTGCGTCCCAGTGACTCTTTTTTGAGTACCCTGCTTGCGGTTGCTTCAGCTCAGTTTATCACTCAGCAACTGCTTGGTAATCCCCTGTCATCCCCACCCTACAAATGTCCATATCAGCAGAGCTGGGTAGCAACAAGTCAGCTGAATTCAGCCAGTCAATCCATTCCTCCTCTGGAACTGAGGTGACTCAAGTGAAGATTAAGAAACTACTGAAGAAGTGCCTGGGTGGCTCAGTCGGTTAAGCGTCTGCCTTTGGCTCAGGTCAGGATCCCAGGGTCCTGGGATTGGGCCCCGCATCGGGCTCCCTGCTCATCGGGGAGCCTGCTTCTCCCTCTGCCTGCCACCCTCCCCGCCCCCCTGCTTGTGCTCTCTTGCTCTCAACAAAATCTTGAAAAAAAAAAATATTGAAGAACATAATTTTGGGGCAAAAAGACTACTTCAGACTGAGAGAGGCACAGGGGTCTTTCCCTTCCCTAAATTGGGGGAGACAGAAGAAGGGGGAGGGTCAGGAGCAAGAAGGCAAGTATTAAAGTAGAAAAAACCTACAAAATGGTACATTATGAAGTGCATGTGAACTGAACCCTTAAAGGAAAATACATGCCCCACCAAATAATGGGGAACCTCAAAACTCCATGAGAGGAATTACGTTTTTATTTTTAAGTTTTTTTCTTGCATTCTTTATGAGAAGGTTCAAAAATTCCAGCTTAGGATTTATGGGTTAGAAGAGGTTATTTAACAAATATGGCTGACTTTAAGTCGTTTCAGCAAAGGAAGAAGAATCACTAATTTTAAAAAACCAAAGCATAAATTCTAATTTTAGGACCTCGTTAGTACTCTAGTAGGTGGCATATGATGGACTCTGTGATACATCTCAAGAGTCAGGCAGACCTAAGTGCTTATTAAAAATTAGAGGAAACATGAGGTTTGTTCCTGAAATAGCTCTCTGGCTACCGCACATGCTGCGGCTGGACTCAGCCACATAAAGGTCTACAGTATGAGCCACCAAAGCCTATTAATACTGCAGAGTATCTGTGTAAAAAATTCCTTGAAACATATTAAAACATGGAGTACCTAACCAAGAGAATGCTGGGCTCTTTGCTCTGCACTGCTAGCTTAAATTTAGCCCAAGGAGACCCTAATTTCACATCGTCATTATCCAGAATGGGTATGAACACCACAAGGCAGCTCAGAGATGTCCTGATCCAATTAAAGACAGCACAATCATTTTGTTTAATAAGAAAGCAATTTTTCTTAAATAAGCACCCTCACAGCTAAAAAGAAAAATGCCTTCCACATTCAGAATCACAACCAATTTTTTTATGCCTAAACCCATTAACTATTCTCATTCTGGTGGGCTTCTGGACTTAATGGGGACAAAAAAGTTGAAAGAGTAAATCTCTAGGGTGACATTGTTTCTAACAGCTCCACAAACAGTCTCAGGTCTGCCTCTCTTTCTCATGTAGCCACCGTGAACTTACACAGCTCTGAGCTGTGTGTCTCTCAACATAGCCCGACAGCATCACCCACATTCCAGCATGTCCCCCTTTGGGACAAGTGAAGGCACAACTGCATGGCCTAGTTATGTTGTCACTTAGCTGCTGCCATCTCCAGAGTGAAATTTTCTCTCCAATCCTTTGGGATTCTCTCTGCTCATTGTGGTTCAGGCTATCACCCACACCTCAGAGTCTAAAAAGTTAGAAAGGACTAATTTATCTAGTCCAAGCATTTCACTTCCCAAAGTGTGTTCTGCTGATAACTGTTTTCTGGGGGGAAAAAAAATCCTTTGGACCTAAAGCTGTTTGGGATATGTTGAATTAAACTATGTAAAACAGGTTGTTTTTTTT
The DNA here is from genome assembly GCF_029215605.1 of Mirounga angustirostris. Classification (NCBI taxonomy): domain Eukaryota; kingdom Metazoa; phylum Chordata; class Mammalia; order Carnivora; family Phocidae; genus Mirounga; species Mirounga angustirostris. The sequence continues at coordinate 93,797,696 of NW_026991716.1, read as the reverse complement.
TTACTGCAGGACTTCTCAGGAACTTCAACCTGCAGATATGTGTCCCAAAGCCCCTAAAGGGCAACAGCATATTAAGTATTTTCTGAACTCACTGAACCACAGATCTCTCTTTTAATAAAAATGTGGAAATGGTCTAAGGGTTCTAGATTCTCCCAAACTTCCTTTAATTTTGCCTATGAACAGGTGTACATTGACTTCTTTCTTTCCCCTAAACATCCCTTCTCAGTACTCCTATCTTTGATTCCATTTCCTGCCTAAACTTTCCCACCCCTTCTCAAACATTTTCCTTCCCTGCTTACAAAACATATTTGAGATGTTCATCCTTCATCAACCTATAACTTTCCAAGTAATCTGGACTTTCCCCCCTATATCTCTGAGTCTACATTACTACTTTTATTTGAACAATTTTTTTTTTTAATTAGGGAATTAACCAGGAGTCCATGGATGGGATTTAGAGGGTCCTAAGCCCCTGAAATCCTATGCAAATCAGATGCAAAATGTCTTATGTAACCACATCTTTCTGGGGATAGGCAGTACAACTGTTTTGAAGGGGTCAATTATTTCTCAAAATTGCATATAGCAAACATGGTTTTATAAAAATGTTTTTAATGCTAAAGGCATAATGGAATGGAGAGGAAAAATATAAAAAAAAATTTGACCTTTATGGTAAAATAATACATAATGACAGATTATAAATTTGGGGGGCATTCTTCAAAGTAAGGGAACATTTTAGGAAGAAAAAATTAGGATAAGTTTATATAAAAAGGACAGGAGGAAGGAAGCAGAGTCTAGGCAGGGTGTGACAGAATGATGGGGAACAGGGCTGCCACCATTATATTTCTTTAACTAGCATATAAAAAAAACATTCTATATTTGGCTCATTAATGCAAAATCAATTTCTAGCAAAAATATGAAGCTCATACCAAAGTTTTTCTATACTGCCAGTTAAATTCAAGTTAAGTTGAAGAGTTGGAGAGGTGAGTTATAATGAAAAGTATTTTCAGGGCGCCTGGCTGGCTCAGTCAGTAGAGTGTCTGACTCTTGATCTCGGAGTTGTAAGTTTGAGCCCCATGTTGCGGAGATTACTTAAAAATAAAATCTTAAAAAAAAAAAAAAAGCATTTTCACCCTACCTCCTTCTCCAGAAGTATTTCCAGTATTCCTGAAAACTCTATTTGCATTCCACATCACTACCTAGAAATACTATATGTTCACACCTCTCATAAACTCAACCAAAAAAAAGCAGGAGGCTTTTGGCCTCAACAACCTGTAGCCTGACAAGGGTTTGCAAAGCCCAGCTGTCTGGGAGAGGGGTGAGTGGGAAGTGTGGAAGACAGGCCCTGCCCTCCCCCACTCCTCGCCATCTCTCCTTGAGTACAACATTAAAATACCAGGAGGATAAACTCAACTCTTGGTTCTTGCTAGTGCTGTTAGGGGAACCACTGTGAAAATACCTTGGATCACAAACGTCTCCACCAAAAATCACATACTTTCCCTGACACATACAGAACACTCACGCGCATTCTGAAGTGGCTTCTATAAACACACAAAGGAAGAGAGAGCCACCCACAAAACTGCTCAGGTGAAGCCCATTCTTATTTCACTGCATAGAGCTGGCCGGAGTCAGTTTGGAAAGAGCTGGACCTCTGCCAAATTCAACAAAGCCAGATTTGGGGATGAGAGGCCGGGCTGTCCTGAACTCTTACGATGGCTTAGTCACTGTGACATGCCACACCATGCCAGACCCAGAGGCCCATGGACTCAAGGTGGCACAGAAGCCGGGGCCACCACCACGGAGGCAGAGTTCATATTTGCCATCTATATTCTTGGGAGTTTAGAAAGCAGAAATACAAAAACAATATGGCCAGAACCAAAAGAAGAAGGGGGCCAGAGAGGGAGGCAAGAGCAAAGAGGGAAATGGGACTGAGGTGAGGCAGGAGGGAAGGAAGTACTGGATGCCTCTTATCTCACAGAAAATTTGGGGGAACATGGATAGTGCAATCTCACACCTTTATCCTACTAATAAGAAACCAAATCTCCAGTTACTTAACAGCTTTGTTTTCTTTATTTGGCATCTAAACCTAAGGAGTATGAAACATGCTTTTGATATCCTACAACTCTCCTGAGAAGGAAAATGAGAAGAGGGACTCTCTTTTTTTTCTTCTCTAAAGCTCTAAAGCTCTAAATGTCACCTGTTTTCATTTTGTAAAAAAACAAAAACAAAAAACACACAGCTTAAATCAATCTAAATATCTCAAGTTCTCCTCTCCCCCCTTTTGAAATTAATTTGCCAACAACTGTTTGGGGACGGAGAAAACAAGAGGGAAGAATATCAGCATATAGCTTTGTGCTCTCTCTCCTCTCTTTGCTTTTGCAGTTTTAAGAAAAGTCAAAATTAAAAAACCACAACACAAACACAAAACCAAAAGATGTCCAAAAGAAATACATAGCAAAGGAAAAAAATATTTACTTTTCCTTCCCTACCACCTGCCCCCCTCAATTATTTAGCTTTCCTCAGGCACAGTTAACCTTCTGACAACACCTTTACTCAGTCTTTCAAGCTCATCTATTTAAAAACAGTAAGATCTAAAATATCTGCACACCCTATTTCACAATCAACATCTTTTGATAAACTAGGAAATAAAAGAACATCTTGTTACTATAATGTATAATCTTCCCTTCTAAGAAAAAACACTTGTATCAAATCCAACTAACATGATCCATTAAGAACAAGCTAGTTCTTTCTTAGAGGCTAACTTTGTACATGGAGGACATGAACTTTGAAAACAAACACTCAACAATTTTCCCAATAGCTCCATGTTCAAATAACCCACTAAATTATACATTCCTCAGCATGCATCCATTTCTCTGAAGATACACTCGAGAAATGCCCTCTCTAGTTTCTAATGGTGTTGAGATTGATACTAAAGACTGAAAAACAGTGAAAGCACTGAGACCCCCCTCCTCCCCTCACCCACTGAGATACTACCACACAGACCACTCTCAGTGCCCTCTCAACAAATGGCTTCTCCAACTCTGAACCCACAACAAATGTGCAACCTGAGGCCCCAGCTGTGGCAGACATATGCCAGAAGCCGAACTCAGGACACTTTTAGCATTCACACAGAAGCTCACACAGGTGTGAGGAACCACACCACCATGATCTGAGAAACGGACGCACCCCCTTCCACACACGTACACACACACTTCCACCCACCACCCTTCGATTCCAAAAGGCCACCAATGCTTATAGGACCTCCTACTTGAAAAATAATTTCAGGTGAATGTAAAATTCATTCTTGCTTGCTACTTACAAGGACTGTAAGTTCCTGAAAGGGAAGAATTTCTATTGCTCAAATCATGAGAGGAGGAGGAGGGACACAGAAGAGAAGGAAAGACTCTTGAGTAAGCATGAATAGAGGAAGGACCGTGAAAGCAAAGGGCCTAGCTTACAGTGCTAAAAAACTGGCCAAAATATACTATTTGTTCTTCAAGAAATTCCAACCATAGCCTTTCCTAAACTTTTTTTCTTTTTAGATCAACTTTATTGAAGTATAATTTATGTACCAAAAAAGGCACCCATTATGGGGCGCCTGGGTGGCTCAGTTGTTGGGCGATGTCTGCATTCAGCTCAGGTCATGGTCCCAGGGTCCTGGGATGGAGCCCGGCATCGGGCTCCTTGCTCCGCGGGAAGCCTGCTTCTCCCTCTCCCCCTGCTTGTGTTCCCTCTCTCGCTGTCTCTCTCCCTGTCAAATAAATAAAATCTTAAAAAAAAAATTCCTTTAAAAAAATGCACCCATTTTAAGCATACAGTTAGATGAATTTGGGCAACTGTATGCACCAGTGTAACCACCACAATAATGATACAGAACATTTTCATATCCCTACAAAGTTAAAGTTCCCTTATGCCCTTTTTGCAGTCACTCTCCTACCCCCATGGCCCCTGGCAATCACTGATCTGCTTTCGGTCACCATGGGTTAGCGTGACCTTTTCTTAAACTTCATATAAATGGGAACAAATAGTATGTACTCTTCTGCACATACCCATGTTTTCTATCAGTGGCTTGTTCCTCTTTATTGCTGAGTAGTATTCCCTTTGTATCAGTATACCACAATTTTCCAAACTTTTTTTTAAACAAAAAGGCAGCAATGGTTAACTTTAAACACATACATAAAACTGGGGCACCTAGCTGGCTCAGTCAGAAGAGCAAGCGACCTTTGATCTCAGGGTTGTGAGTTCGAGCCCTACGTTAGTTGTAGAGATTACTTAAAATAATTAAAAAATAAAACACATACATAAAACTTTTCAAGAATACCATTATTTCTTTTTCTCAAGGTAACTGGAACCCATAAGTAACTGTATAAAGTGCAGACCACAAAACCTTTGGCTTCACGAACATGAAGTTTTATTTGTTTCACCTCCCGATACAATAAACTGTTCAATCCAATGGAAAGAAAAATGATAACCTGAGATTTTTGTTTACTGCCAGCTCAAGACGTCATTCCAAGCTGCTGAAGAACTATGAGGAAACTGTCTCCAAGCAAATTTTCATGTGCTGCTTCCTGAATGCCTGACCGAAAAGTGAACTTCAGGGCTACAGTTTAATATGGTTCTGATCCTTCTGCTTTTGCCTGATTAGTGAGAATTTTGGATTTCATGCTGGCTCCTGAGTTATCCTACCACCAAAGGATGTCATGGGATTGCCCCAAGAAGTCCTATTTAGAAAAGGAAATAAACATACCATTTAAAATTTGTGTAACCTAACCTAAAATCATGAAGACTACTAGTATTTTACAATTTGGGAAATATTGTTCTAACATATAATGTACATCCCTCACATGGCACTTAGGTTTAGGATGGTTGCCTATAACAGGCATGTTATACCCTGGATGTAAATGTACTACCCTTAACCAACCAGTTGTTGGGTACAAAGATAAAACAAGAGTCTCTCAAAGATCTCCCAGTGAGCCAGCTATACCTGTGAAATGAGAAACTCTAATCCCCAGAAGCAAAAGGAAATCTCCATACCCTCAGCCCCCACTGCCCTACCCATGCCCAAGCAGGTCTTTATAACAGTTACAAAGGCAGGCAGCAGCATCTTCTAAGGGAGAGGTCCTAGACTGAGAAGACTATTTCCTGTCCACTCTGCCTAATCAACTAGTGGGTGCTCTGAGCTCACCACCAAGTTCTGGGCCTCAGTTTCTTTTTTCTATCGAATGAGGCCACTGACCTAGAATGGACTCTAATGTACCCTCTAGTCTGAAAGCTGTAATAGGAGTCTCATAAAAGAGCAATAATCCCAGGACTAAAAGGAGAAAAGTAGCGTATTTTTTGAATCATAATAGAATTTGTGAGCATGATATCCAAAATTCTGACAGAAACATCAGTTGTAGGAGCCTGGGTGGCTCAGTTGGTTAAGCGTCTGCTTTTGACTCAGGTTATGATCTCAGGGTCCTGGGATGGAGTCCCGCATCGGGCTCCCTGTTCAGCAGAGAGTCTGCTTCTCCCTCTCCCTTTGCCCCTCCGCCCTGCTCCTGCTCTCTTTCTTGCTCACGCTCTCTCTCTCTCAAAAAAATAAATAAAATCTTAAAAAAAAAAAAAAAAAGAAAGAAAAGAAACATTAGTCTCAATTCTCTATTTATAATTCTTGGCTGTTACAGTCTTTAAATAAATACTTTCATTTTGTCTACCATTACCTCTTGTTTTCCTCTAATTTGAGTATTATCCCTCAAAAAAAAGCATTGAAATTAAATCTTATTAATGAGTTGCAGTCTTCACATTTAACTTTACATATCTGAGTGCCTCTTGTCTGAATACTGATGCTTAAGGGTTTTTATTATGACACTGTATAGAACCCGACATCTTTGATTAAGAATAAATCTCTAGAGGGTGAAAAGTTTCCTTGCGGGGGAAAAATACCACTTCATTTTGCAATAGTTTTTTCCTGGGCAACATGCTTTTGATTTTTCATGAAACTGCAAAGGATCACTTAAAGCTTGACTAACATTCAGTATGAAAGGGTTTTTTTTTTTTTATATACAGTCACAATTAGAAGGCTGTCTTAGAATCCACATTAGGCAACCCTGTATAATCCAAAAGCCCGTTCAATTTCCCATAAGCATCTAAAGCAAGCACTGCTTTCCCCAATATTAGTCACAGACTCGTTCAGGACAGGCAGCCACTCTGCTCCAGCACCATCCACTCCCTGCCTGCTTCTTCCTCTTGCTCTTCAAGTTAACAGCAGCTAAAGCTGAGCTTCCACCGCTGGATGAGAGTGCAGGGAGGGGGCCTGCAAGTCCACCCCGGAATCTGGAAAAGGATGGATGGCTGCACTCGAAGAATAAAAGCCTGCCTCATGGATGAAGCACTTTCCAAGACAGGAATGGCAGGATGAGAAAACACTGGCCGGAGCGCCTGTACAGGCGCATGGTCCTTCTTAGTACTAAATGTCCCCAGCACTTGGAGGAAGTAAACAAGGATCCGGGTTATGCAGGCGTCCGTGTGGCCCAGGGCAGCCAAGGCCTGGTCAGTCAAGACTCCCGACTCCCAGTCAGGGGGCGCTGACGTCACAAAGCTCCAAAATGTGGGCTGCGTGTGACCAGGAAAAATTACAAAGGCCACTTTAAATACAGCCTGTATTTCTCTCTACCAGTTAGATATTTTTTTTATTTTCAAGAACAATAATTTTCTGAAAAAGTTAAGTAAAGCCAGAACATGGAAAACAGCTACATGGGGAATGGTCCACAGGAACAGCACACAGGTACCTTGATGCCACCCATTTTTCTCCTCAGGACACATTTGCATCAAACTTCCAACTCCACCAGACCAAAAATAGGTTTGGCTGTTCGGTCTTAGAAAACAGCCTCGGGAATGTCAATCTTTAAATGTCCTACTGCAGAACCTTCAACATTATCATTATGTTTACTTAATAAATGCTAAGCAACTAAGATACTATCATTACTTTCCATCAAAAACTGTTTAAATATTCCGTCAAGCTTTTCCATTTCCCAGTCACACCAGAACAAACTGTGGGGTTTTTTTTTTTTCTTTTTTGCCTAGTTGCAGAAAATAATCCCAGCAGAGCCGAAAGCATCCTACTGAGGTTTTGAGCTTGAGGGCAAGACCCAGTCAAGCTGTATTTCTCTGTTTCTCCCACCTACTATACTCTGGGAGGCCCAGACCATGGTTTCCAGACAGCAGGACACTGTATCTTGACTCACCACAAAGACAGTCTCAGTGTGTCTTGATATTCTAAGTTTCTTCTTAGCCTGTGTCTTTGGGGTGGGGAATAAGGGACTAGGGAATATAAAGATATAAAATAGAAGCCGTGCTGACCAGAAGGAAGAAGGCAGAGAGCTTTTTCTGTACCAACACACATATATCTCATTTTGTATAACAAATGTATTCTCGTACAGTTGACCATAACTGAACTTCTGAAATCTGATTCTTTAAAATGTAACAGCTCATTAATTAAAGAAATGTGATTGTACAACCACCTCAGTTTGTATCTTTTTGTAAATCTTAATTGGTCATATAGTTTAGTTTAAAAAAGTAATACTATTATATCCAGGTAATGGTCCATGCAAATGAATCAGCACACTAGCAAAAGAATAAGTCCAAGTGCAGAGAGAAACAGGAATTGAATTTTTAAATATATTAAAAAATAGTTCAAAAGGAACTTACTCAAAAACCAGCTGACACATATCATCTCTACCTTTGTTGTATTTATCAATTTGAAGATGATGAAATAAAACACATTCTTAAATGAGGTCACAAGCAATGCAACTGGTTAGCAGATCACCGCAACAACTAGAACTTTATGTTAACTATGTTAAAGTTGCCTTAAAAACGGTCTTTCTTGGGGCACCTGGGTGGCTCAGTTGATTAAGCATCTGCCTTCGGCTCAGGTCATGATCCCAGAGTCCTGGGATGGAGCCCCGCATCGGACTCCCTGCTCAGCGGGAAGCCTGCTTCTCCCTCTCCCACTCCCCCTGCTTGTGTTCTCTCTCTCACTGTCTCTCTCTGTCAAATGAATAAATAAAATCTGTAAAAAACAAACAAACTGTCTTTCTTCATTTTAAGATGGAACCTCACACTTAGGAGGCAGGTCCCTTTTGCTTTATTGTACACAGGGGTCTTAGGAAGGGCAACACCAGCAAAAAGCTGCAGGGGTGGGAGGGGAAGCCCTTCTCCAGCACGTGTCCCAGTTAATGTTACTAGTTTGGAAACACTGGTGTGAGTCATCGCAAAATGCAGGAATCCTTAGTTTTACTATAAAAATATTTGTGTCCTATGACAGACTTAATGCAACACAGGTGGGCAAAAGGAAAGTTCCAGGTTTCGGAACCAAATGTACCATCAGGCAAGTCAACTAAGCACAGATAACATCAAAGAGAAATTAAACATTTTGTCAAGGGTTTCTGATGACAATGCAAAAGCAGGAGAGTACATTGTACTTTAAACAATGCCTCTTCTGTTTGCAGGAACGTGGACTGGCCTAAAATGGAGGGGAGAAAAACAGGGGCGGCACTGAGCCACAGCTCTCACTTCAAAGGCAAATGAGGAGTGTGTGTGTGTGTACGTGTGTGTACACATACATATATATATACACACATATATTTTTTTTTCTATAAATTGGCAAAATATATGTACCACAGGTGGGCACACAAAGCTCCTCGTGCTGCCTGACACCCCATCAATCCCTACATATAATGCCCCTCAACGGAACCACCTCATTCCCTTGAGCAGTTTGAGGGCCAATTAATTCTGCCCAAGGAGAAGCAGTCTTAGGATCCCTTCATCTGTCGAGCAGAGGTGTATTCAGCCCTGAGGAACTATTCTAAGTGACAGAGACCTCTGATAGAGGAGGGGGAAGTAGGAGGTGGAGTGGGCAGGCTCCATCTATATTCACTCTGCCCCCGGAAACCTGGGTGAGGAGCTTGATCCACTGGATGCACCAGACACCTGCCAAACCAATCAGGGGCCAGACCCAGCTCTTAGTCTCAGCTTCCTTAGCAACTGAAAAATAAGATTTACCTTCAGGTTTATTGTGAGGATAGTGCTCAATAAATGTTACTACAGTTTCCTTACTGACCTGAGCCCCTTCCCTGAGAACCAGCCTTGTCTCGCACCCCAAGGCCTCCTGGAAGCTAGACTACGGCAGTGCCCTTGTGCTGAGCACCAACTACATACCAGCTCCTTGGCAATGCCCTCAACCCCAGCCCCTTCTGCTGAGTCCCTGCTACTAATTCTTGGTAATAGGCAAGTCCTTATATCCAGATTTTTGCCTTCCGCCCACCTCTTCCGATTCCTGTTTTCCCACCTGCCTTGGTTTTCTCCATGGGCAGCTCTGACAACTTTCCCAAAGAGCTTCATCCATACTATTTCATGTGTAAGTTCCAGTCACTCCCTAAGTCTGGAGCCACACACACTCAACCAAACTCTTTTTGTAAACCTTAATTTGTCATATAGTCAAAAAAGGATTTACAAGGCTAGACAGACAAATAAATAAACCACTGAGAAAGAACACTCAAACGGACTGGCTCATTACCCTAGAGAACCAAATTTCAAATATGAGAATGTCATCTATTAGATCAGTGTTCTGTTTATGATGGCCTAAGAGAAAAAGTTTCTCAGTAATAGAAAAAGCCGTGCTTCTTCTGTGAAACTGATCTGTTTTTATTAAAGGCAATTATAAAGTTGGAAGCCGAACTTACATCCTTTTTTGCTTCAGCTGCTATGAAACTCGAGCAAAATCTGTGGTCTAACACCTGTCAAGCACTACATTGCCCTTTACCTTCAGATTCATCCTTTTATACAGCATGCATTTTTGTATTATAAGGGGAGCATAAACAAACATCAATTTGAAATTAACATCTTTAGGCAAAGATAGTCTTTGCTTTTCTATTGGTTTGGGTCTATCCAGGAATAGCAAAGCTGGGTCAATGTTTAAAGCCAATAATAAAGCAAGGAACCTGCTGACAAGGTGGGATGGGAACAAGGTGGAAGCAGAACTTAGACCTAGGCCCCTCGTCTCTCCCCCACGCACACTGAAGGATGTGTCAGGAGAGCAGCCAGAATGAAGGGCGCAGCAGCATACTCCATCACTCCGTGGAAGCCAATTTTGGATGATACAGAGTCTAATGTGTATTTAAAGTGGTTTAGATTTTCCTTTGGCTAAAACCTTCGAGACTGTAGACTAATAGAACAATAATTATGATCGCTTTTCCTAAGGTGCCCTGAATAGCCTTAGAAGCACTCTAATGGGAGGTAAAAGGCAACTCTAAATTATAGGAAAGCAAGGGGCACACCTTGCAGAGGCTCTCAGCTGTCTTGGGAAGAAGAGCCCAGCCTCATTCAGCTGAAGTGCGAAGGAAGTTCAGAGGGCCCTCCTAGAGGGCCAAGGAGCTATGGATGCACTGCCAACTGGCCTCCAAACTCAACAGCAGCTGCTCCCCAGGCTAAGGGGCCTGTGAACCCCGACCAGCTTTGCGATCTATTCGACTTGGATTTCGACACCTTCAGCAGAATTTAAATTCCAGGTGGGGAACCTCTGCTCCCCAGGTGGAAAAATAAGATGACAAAGATTCTTCATGACTTGGAGACTTTGCAGTCAGCAATGCTTATGGCAAAGCAAGAGCCAAAACCATAGACTGTGAAATCAACTTTTCATTTCAAAAGAGACAGCTCTATGACCCTGTGCAGGCTACCATGTTTCAATTTCATCGCTAGGAAATAGAATAAGATTCCTGCCTTTTATCTCTCATTAGAGTGCTTCTGAGGCTATTCAGGTCTCCTTAGGAAAAGCGATCATTATTATTATTCTATTAGTCTATAACCTCCTAAGCTTTAGACAAATGAAAATCTAAACCACTTTAAATACACATTGGACTCAGTCTCATCCAAAACTGGCTCTGCATCCTAGTAAATGCAAGTTTCCAGATGGCAAGATTTTAGGTGAAATCATCAAAAGACTACATAAGTGCCACATATTATTACGTGCCTTCCACTCATTAATTCACCCAACACTCTGCATGTTAGGGATGAGCCAAGTTATCTCCTTTACAAAAAGCAGACTCAGTATTCTTTCACGGTTACACAAACAAATAGCAAAGCCAAAGTGAAAGGAAGGACAACTCCCTCCCCTCCCTGTACCCTGCAATTTATCAAGCAGGGTCTGTGTTTTATCACTTTTCCTTGAGGGTTGCAAAAGTTTTGCAAGGAATTCTTTGATTACTGTAATACTTTTATCAACAAAAGAAAATGAACTCCAACAACATACTATACTGTCAGAAATTTCACTAAAAGAGGTGGAAACATGAAGGATGGGCAGAAATATGTGCCAGGACATACAGCTGAGCAAAACTTCCCTTCTTTCCAGGCAAGGTAGACTCTGGGACCACGGAGGCCTTCCTTAAGGCAGTCTCCCAGGAAACACTGCACATACTTTCTGTGTGCACTTCCCTATCGCTCATCACACTATCAACTCATCAAAGGCAACACCTACTTCTACAGCCATCTTGATCCTCAACACATCAATACATTTGCTGAATGAAAGCAGATGAATAAGTCAGATGAATAATCATGGCTGTGCCCCAGGCAGCACACTCCCATGCCCTGTCCCCAAATGACTATACCACGTGGGCCCTGGAGTTGGGCCTAGACCCTAGCCCAGGCTATAGAAGCCAGCAACACTGCCACCAACCCACTGCCGAAGGACAAGAAAACTGTTTACAGGAGTTTGACTCAGATAATTTGCCATATTTTTATTTCACCTTTAAAGGACATATAGATTAATTCACCGCAGCATCAGAAATCCCATCTGCCATAAACCTTTCAATAATCAGTGTCAAGACTGCAATCTCCTTTATCAGAAGTGACCATAAGGGGCATTTTTGCTCTCAGTGCCAAAGAACTTGTTCATTCCAAAGACTACCAAATCTCTTCAATGCCTACAAAAGAGTTCAGCATATCAATCAGACTTTAAGAGTTACAGAAAGCTGCTTTGGGGACTTAACTTCCAACAAAAGATATCCAAGTCTACCAAACACCATTTAATGTATGGCCTGTCCAGCATCCCGACTGGTGCAATTGCAGATTTTCCTTGCAGCAAACTGCTGACAGTTAAAGCCACTGATCCAGCTAACTGTGCCCACTTCTCTGGCACAAAGTCACTTATTCTTAGAAATATATGCAATGGAACTCTTACCCCAAGACAACCCTCATACAACTACTTAGAAAATTCAGGCCCCATCACTCTGCTTTATAGGGGCTGCCACCAATCAGTCATGCTTCAAGGTCTGGAGACTGATAAGGCAACATCTGGCCACCTGAGAAAGTCTCTCACAGGTCCACTTCCAGAGGACGCCTCCACACTGGCCACAGTGAAATAAAAAGCCTTGTTCCTCCCTGGAGAATAATGTAGTGCTGTCTGAAGTGAGGAACATGTTCAGGCAGGCATGGGCACGCTCACAGACCCTCATGAGGCAGTCGGGCAGGTTGTCCTCCATAAGAGTGGTGGTGACTATGGTGACCACTAGGCAGCTCAAAACTAAGAGTGGCCAAACTATGCACTTCAGGTAAGCTCCTTTACATCTCTCATCCTTAATTTCCTCATGCAGAAAATAAAGGGATAAACCAGATGACATCCAAAGCCTTTAGTTCTGGAACTCAGAGGTTCCATCATCAATTTAGCATTGATTTGCTTCCAGCCCTTCAGGAAAATCCCTCAGGAAACAGGGCCCAGGTGAGATGGACAGAGCAATGTCAGGTACATAAAGGAGGGCTGCCAAGAAGGGTGGTCTAGGTACTGAGGGTCAGGAGTGAGGCCAGTTACACCTAATACAGGTAGTAAGTAACAATGGATTGACCAACTGCACTATCTTTTCTGGGTCAGACTTGGCTTTTCCACCTTGATGTACAGGAGGTAAGAGAAACCCAACATCAAGTCTGCCCTGAAAATGGTCTCCTCAAAAAAGAAAAGAACCTCACCCCTTAACATCTTCTAGAAGAGTCACTCACATCTACATGACAAAAACCTAACTGAAAGGTATTAAATAGGGTAAATGCATGACCTTACAAACAGCTCCTTTATTTTCTTTAAGGTCTTTCAGGGCATTTCTGTTTACATGCAGAATACAAAATGTTCATTTAAAAAAGTCCAATCACTTTTAAAAATATCAGTCAATGACTGAGAAAGAGATGTTTCTGAATTCTTACAATGAGATAAAAAGATTTCCACGCAACTTCTTAGATGAAAAGCTGTCTTCCACTAGAACACAGGACTGGGAATCCTGGACTTCTTAGCATATGCTTCACCTTCACTTCCACTCACGAGTTCTAGGGCAGGTCACAAGCCTGCTGGAGGTCACAAGCCTGCTGGGCCTGCTTCCCACATCTGGAAAACAAGATGTTTAGGAGGGGTCCCTCTAATCTAAATGCAACTGGTAGGCACTTGCTTAAGCAGGTAGTAAATAAATGGTCTACACCAAACCAACAAAGGCTGATTTCTCCTTTTCTTCCATGGGGGTTAAAAGTGCAAGGAAAATATTTTGTCTCTATATGACAGTGAACACTGTTTGTATAATAAATATTCAAAAAATAGCCTTGATTGCTTTTAGGGCTTTTTCTTAGAGTGTGCGCAGCCTATATTTTAAAGTATTAAGAAACACTATCTTTATCATTAATCTCAGGAAAAAATGGAGACACTTTATTTTTCATGCAGATGAGAAATACCAGACAACCAAGTTCTTTTAACAAAGTCTTGGCAGCAAGTCGCAGATCATTTTTCATTGACAGGGTGATAATGGGAAAAAGATGGCACATACAGTTTCCTATTCCTTTCCTCTCATTCCTTTGCCCCTCAAACATCAGGGACTTTGGGAGATTTGTTTACAGACAGAATGCCTCTCCCACTTTGACAAAGAAAAAAGTATTCAGAATTCTGAACTCCCTGAAAGACACTACCAAAACATAGAACATTATTACTTTTTTACCATCCCAGAATCACAAGTAACTTTGCTTTCCTCTTTTTCCTTCCAGAATAAGAACTGCTATGGTTCCCTTTTCTCCATGGTTCCATGCCAGACTGAAAGCAAATTGTTTACATTTTTTTTTTTTAAGATTTTATTTATTTGAGAGAGAGAGAATGAGAGGGAGCGAGTACATGAGAGGGGGGAGGGTCAGAGGGAGAAGCAGACTCCCTGCCAAGCAAGGAGCCCGATGCGGGACTTGATCCAGAGATTCCAGGATCATGACCTGAGCCGAAGGCAGTCGCTTAACCAACTGAGCCACCCAGGCGCCCCGCAAATTGTTTACATTTTAATCATAAAATGTATTCATTGATGATATCACTTAAGTGACAGTATGTATGTGTTGTTTGATAATGTTCTTTGCAGAAATTACATAATGGCTTAACTGTCCTAAACCCAGCCATTGCCCCTCATATTTCCTCTCAATCAACACAACTACTACCCTCCCTCCAGCTTCTGCCAAGGTATTTTTACTGGGCCATCACCCATTCTCCTAGATCCCTCTTTGCCAATCAAGTAATCACCCATGTCCACTACAACTTAGCCTCCTTCTCCTAATGCTTCCATCATCCAACACCTGCTTACTTCAGGTCACCTTAAACCACCACACACAATATCCTGGGGCTCGAAGTGTGAAAAAGATCCAAGAAAAGAAGGAAAACTACACCTAAATGATCCACTGGCTTCTGAAGCCAGGCCACGCAGATGTAGCTGTTCACCAGGTGCTGGAACACAATTAGACTGCTTCCACTTGCCCCAGGGAGAGGGAGAGAAAAAGCAGTCCTCACAGGGAAGTTTAGATGTGGTCCAGAGTCAAAGCATCTCTGTGTCTCATTTCTTGATCTGTAAAGTAGGACCTGGGTCACCCTTCTTAGAATATCACTTAGAGGGGCGCCTGGGTGGCTCAGATGGTTAAGCGTCTGCCTTCGGCTCAGGTCATGATCCCAGGGTCCTGGGATCGAGTCCCGCATCGGGCTCTCTGCTCCTTGGGAGCCTGCTTCTCCCTCTGCCTCTCTCTCTCTCTCTCTGTCTCTCATGAATAAATAAATAAAATCTTTAAAAAAAAAAAAAAGAATATCACTTATATCTGCTTTGCAGCCTGGAGAAAATAGGCGGTTTGCAGAGTCCTATTCCTAAGAATAATTATACTTCACAGGAGTGCAAGTCTTAAAAAAAAAAAAAAAGCCTGTTGGGTTCAATATGAATGCTTGTCTCCAACCTCACACTCCAGTCTGTTCTTCATGGGCTCTGAAAGAGTGACTGGCCAGGTAGAACACATGTCTTAATTTTAACACAAGATCATGCAAACCCCCCTCCTTTCTCTACTCTTAAAGCCAATGAGAGATGTGATAAGGAAGAACAGCCCAGTGAAGTCTCAGGCAGTATTACAAAATCAAAATTCCTAAAGTGTAGCTAAATCATTGATTTTAGAATTTAGTCAAAGTAGAGACATACTGATACAGGTATGTCACCTCTATCACTTGCCAACCATGTGGTCTTAGCCAAGTCACTTAACCATCCTATACCTCAGTTTCCTCCTCTGTAAAGAGGAAGAGCTAATATGCAGAAAGCTCTTAGCAACATCCAGCACTTAATAAGTGTTCAATTAATAGCTTTTAGTTACAGCCATGAAAATGATGGCTACACCTAAGGCCGAGACTGCACATATCACTCCAATTCGCACCAATGCAGACTGAAGATATAGGGGCTTTTGCCCTTTTTTGGGGGAGGGGATAAAAGCTTTCCAGCGTCAATGACAACTCTCCCCAGTTCAGCAGCATGTAGAAGTCAGGGCACAGGGACCTTCTTCTCAAAACCAAAGGCCTCCTCTACAGCCTCCTAGAGGGGATTTTAAAAGAGGGGTCAAGCAGACAGATGTCCCTTATTACCATCTTCAGATCTGGGCCACAGGAGCCAAGGACTCCGATCCCTCTGATCCTTGGGCTAGGAGCCAAGACTTCTAGACTGCTGCCAGGCAGGCTTTTCCTTATGAGCCTGACTGCTCCTTAAGGCACTTTACTCCTCTGTAAATGCATTCTTAATGCCAGGGTTTTTCCCAAGATACCCCCCTTCCCCTGCCTCCAAAACATGGAAACAATGACCCATCTTTTTGGAAAACCAAAATGGAAGTGAATTAACAATGTTTACACATTTCATCTGTGAGCAGTGACAGCTTTGGGAAACATTCCACCAGGTGCATCTGACTGAATTCTGATCTTAGAAGACCCTAGTAATCTCCTGGGGTCCAACTCTGCAGTCAAATGCTCTACCCCTGAGCTATACCCCCTCCTGGGGTCCAACTCTGAATGCTGCTTACAGTGTTCATGGCACATTTAGGACAGCCTCCAAATGTTGGCCCCAGACATAAGGTCCTGAAATGAACTTCCAAGTCTGGCCAACCCACTGTTCTTTGCACTATTTATATTCCTAAAGCCATCAGCTATGTTTGATATGGCTGATCATGAGGCCCAGCTTAATGGACTACAGAATCCAGTGATACCGACAGCAGGAATAACTTGTTTTGCTGTTTACCTGGCTTCACCTTGTGGGAGAGGCTATGTGCCTTTTAGGACTCTGAGCCAAGATGGATGCCATCTCCTCACCACAGCGTCGCCTCTGACCTCATCATGAGAGCTTCATCACTTTCCCCTTAGCTTCACTCACCCTCCACACCGATTACACCCAGCACATTTTAATCTTATCTTTCTCCCACATGTCCCACGTCTGTCTGTGGATGAGTCACTGCGACTACTCCCGTCTGATGCTAGTCTTAAAACTAAGAACGTTCCCAAAAGACCAAAACAAATAAGGGGAAAAGATCACAAAACAAGAATCCAACCTCAATACAAATCCTTTGAACATAACATATGCACCAGGATGAACATTTGGCATCCTCTGTGTACCTGAGCAGATCCTTCATTATGGTCATCCAGGAAGATTGGTGTCCTTGCCCTGTACAGAAAGCTACACAGCATCCAGGATCTGTGGCAAGTCTAGAATACCCAAGGGGCTAGGATCTTTGTTACATTTCAACAGATATCACCATGAGATGGCTGTTCATCTTTTCTCACTCTTGTCAGGATTCTGAAGCCAACGTGGCATGAGAATTTTGATTTTTGACCCCCAATCTATCACCAGAGGAATTCCAGTCTTAGCAAATGACTTAAGCAGTGGTTCTCAAACTTCAGCTTGCAGAATTACCTGGAGGCCTTGTTACAAGAGAATGCTGGGCCCAGAATTTCTGATTCAGTATGTCTGAAGTAGGCCCAAGAATCTGCATTTCCAAGTTCCTAGGTGATGCTGATGTTGATCTGGACACCCCACTTTGAGAACTACTAGCTTAATGCATCAGAATATGGTAGACCCCCCTCGGGGTATATCAGGTTAGGTTGCACAAAAGAAGGACAGTAAATTTATGTGTCTCAGTGTTCAAATCTCATGCAATGACTTGAACGATGACTCATGCACCATCTCTTTTTATAAATTCCTGAAAACTTTAAAATATGTTAACCCTATAGGGTCCAGTGGAAACTAGAAAAATATATGGAAGTTGGAAATGTTAAAGAAACCACATTCATTTATATAAAATTAGAGGAGGAAATCCTAGTTAAACACAGTTAAAAAATGATGCCCTTGTCTTAGAAACCAACTGTTCTCTTAGATCCCAGCTGGACAGCACTCCTTTTTTTTTATTTTTTTTAAGGGACAGTTACATTTTGGGGGGGGTTAATTTTATTTTATTATGTTAGTCACCATACAGTACATCATTAGTTTTTGATGTAGTGATCCACAATTCATTATTTTCATATAACACCCAGTGCTCCATGCAGTACATGCCCTCCTTAATACCCATCACGGGGCTAACCCATCCCCCCACCTCCCTCCCCTCAGTTCGTTTCTCAGAGTCCATAGTCTCTCATGGCTCATCTCTCCCTCCGATTTCCCCTTCATTTTTCCCTTCCTTTTCCTAATGTCCTCCATGCTATTCCTTATGTTCCACAAATAAGTGAAACCATATGATAATTGACTTTTTCTGCTTGACTTATTTCACTTAGCATAATCTCCTCCAGTCCCATCCATGTTGATGTAAAAGTTGGGTATTCATCCTTTCTGAAGCCAGGCCACGCAGATGTAGCTGTTCACCAGGTGCTGGAACACAATTAGACTGCTTCCACTTGCCCCAGGGAGAGGGAGAGAAAAAGCAGTCCTCACAGGGAAGTTTAGATGTGGTCCAGAGTCAAAGCATCTCTGTGTCTCATTTCTTGATCTGTAAGATAGGACCTGGGTCACCGTTCTTAGAATATCACTTATATCTGCTTTGCAGCCTGGAGAAAATAGGCAGTTTGCAGAGTCCTATTCCTAAGAATAATTATACTTCACAGGAGTGCAAGTCTTAAAAAAAAAAAAAAAAAGCCTGTTGGGTTCAATATGAATGCTTATCTCCAACCTCACACTCCAGTCTGTTCTTCATGGGCTCTGAAAGAGTGACTGGCCAGGTAGAACACATGTCTTAATTTTAACACAAGATCATGCAAACCCCCCTCCTTTCTCTACTCTTAAAGCCAATGAGAGATGTGATAAGGATGAACAGCCCAGTGAGGTCTCAGGCAGTATTATTCCATTATTCTGAGTAATATTCCATTGTATATATGGACCACATCTTCTTTATCCATTCGTCTGTTGAAGGGCATCTCAGCTCTTTCCACAGTTTGGCTATTGCAGACATTGCTGCTATGAACACTGGGGTGCATATGGCCCTTCTTTTCACTGTATCTGTGTCTTTGGGGTAAATACCCAGTAGTGCAATTGCTGGGTCATAGGGTAGCTCTATTTTTAATTTTCTGAGGCACCTCCACACTGTTTTCCAAAGTGGCTGTACCAACTTACATTCCCACCAATAGTGTAAGAGGGTTCCCCTTTCTCCATAACCTCCCCAACATTTGTTGTTTCTTGCCTTGTCAATTTTTGCCATTCTAACTGGTGTAAGGTGGTATCTCAATGTGGTTTTGATTTGAATTTCCCTGATGGCTAATGATGGTGAACATTTTTTCATGTGTCTGTTAGCCATTTGTATGTCTTCTTTGGAGAAGTTAGGCAGCACTCCTTTTTATATGCAGCTTCCAGGGAGCAAATTCTCCTTGGTAATCTTCCCATGGAGGAAAGGGTAGAAATAGGTCTAAAAGTCAATTCTAAAATAGTTGATAACTTCCACCGCCAAAATCTCATTTCTCTAAGACAATGGTTCTTAGCCCTAACTGTATACTATAACCTTCAAAACATATAGATCCCCAGGCCCCATACCTAGAGATTCTAATCTAATTGTTTTAGGATGGGACCTAGGCACAGCTTTTTCAAAGCTCCCCAGGTGATTCTCAAATGCAACCAAGGTTGAAAACCACTGATGTAGGAGAAAGATCAGAGATAGCAAATGGATAGGAAAAAGAGAAGGGCAGTGAGTCCCCTTTACATAATGTCTAATGACATAAAAGGAAAGAGAAAAGAATGGGAGAGCAGCTGGGGGGTGACAACAGGTAAAACGGAGGTTCTCAGGTTCTGAGACTGATCTAAAAATCAACAGTGTTGTTGGCTGTTTCAGGTTCAAAAAATCAGAGATGGCTACATGATCAAGGAACTGCCCACATGTGTCAAAGACTTGGTAACAGTACAAAGGACACACCAATAAACCGTTTTAACAAAATGTACTATTTTTTTTCAGAAGAGTTAGTAACTAGGGACTTGTGGCAAACAGCTTTAATTTCTCACAAACAAATTAACTAAAGGTTCAACTCTGAAATCATGTGCCAGAAAATTTACCACCCTGAACAAAATTTTTAAAAAAATTTTAAAGGAGAGGCAAAAGGAAGGAAATTGAAATAACTCCAAGCACTTGATAACTGAAATTATCTTCCCAGTAACCACACTGACAAAGGAGTTTTCAAAGTTGTAAAATCATGTGATTCAGATGATAAAACCAAGTTATTTTCTTCTCTTCCTTCTTGACTACCATAGATGCATGAGGTAACAAGCTGGGAAAAAAATGTTTGAAAGCTTTATGATCCTGTTTAAGGCAGAATGATGAACCCAAAACAGAACACAGTATTGGTAGTCAACAGACAGAGCAGAGCACCTCAGAGCAGGTAACACAGACAGACATCAGGTGAGAATTATCTCTGCTCACACCAACAGGTCAAACACTGGGAGCCCAGAGAGAAAAATTCAGCTGTATTTCCACTGTGTTAACAGTTAAAACCAATTCATCAATCTACAGTTTTTGATTTGATTAGAAAACTAAGATGTGGATAAATCTGCATCTTAAAAATGAAAACTATAATTTTTGATTAAAAACATCAATTTGTTAAGTAATTATTTTAAAATCAATTTAGAAGCCACAGTTCTCACTAACACCTCAGGTTAACTTTCTTAATTTAATATACTTCACCTATTCAGTACTGATTACCCAAAAATTAACTCAAAGCAGTATTCCCTGATTTTATGAGACTATCAGAATAAATCTCTCCCCTCCTCCCAAAGAACACCCTACGAAATGGTATCTATGGTCAAAGTGCCAAACTTCACCTTAGCAACTAACGTGAAGGTTGAATGTGGCAAAGCCAAAAGTATGGCCCTGAACACATAGACTTTCAGCCTGAAATAAGGCTCTTTCTTGGAAAGGGAAAAGACTAATAGGACTGCTTTAGATAATTCAGTTCAGCAGAGGACATGCATCTATTTAAACAGAAGGCTGTAAGCTTATCTTTATTGGACAGGGTTGGAGATAGAAGGCCTGATCTAGGCCACTAATTTCAAGAAACAGTATACTAGCTCACCTAGGAAGTTATCTATCAGGAGCTTAAGAACCTAAGTGTGCCAAAGCAAGCACACTCACCCTGGAATCAGCTCGAAGATAACCTTAAAAT
This sequence comes from Mirounga angustirostris, assembly GCF_029215605.1. Classification (NCBI taxonomy): domain Eukaryota; kingdom Metazoa; phylum Chordata; class Mammalia; order Carnivora; family Phocidae; genus Mirounga; species Mirounga angustirostris. Next base: position 93,776,749 of record NW_026991716.1, on the reverse strand, counting down.
AATCAGGCCCACAATTTTCATAAGCCCATTCTAGGCTTCACAGGGTTACACAAATGGTACACCTAATCTAACTGCTCATTACTCTTTTAAACAAATTCAGAATGTTTGGGCTCAAAGTTTCAATGTTTCCTTTTTAAAAAGTTATCCTATTGAAACTTTAGTCTGTGGTCTGCCATTTATTTGTAAGATGGGTATATGCATATATGATAAATTATAACCCTGTTAATGAGACTGTACTGAAAACTAGTGAATAAAGATACATCCCTTCTCATTCTACCAACTGGGGGGTAAAAAAAAGAGGTACCCAATACAAAGATGCAAATGTATGGGGGTGCCTGGGTGGCTCAGTTGGTTGAGTATCAGACTCTTGATTTCAGGTCAGGTCAGGATCTCAGGGTCCTGAGATCAAGCTCTGGGTGGCCTGGGCTCCAAGTTCAGCAGGGAGTCCACTTGTATTCTCTCTCTCCCTCTGCCCCTCCCCCTGCTTGCATGCCCAGTTATACTTGTGCATTCCCTAAAAATAAATGAATAAATCTCAAAAAAAGAAAAGAAAAGAAAAGGATGCAAATGGGGCGCCTGGGTTGCTCAGTCATTTAAGTGGCTGCCTTTGGCTGGGGTCATGATCCTGAGGTACTGGGATCAAGCCCATGGCTCCCTGCTGAGCAGGGAGTCTGCTTCTTCCTCTGCCCCTCCCCCTGGTTCCTGCTCTCTCTTTCCTACTCTCTCTCAAATTAATAAATAAAATCTTAAAAAAAAAAAAATAGATGCAAATGTATGAAGGGTGAAATTAAAGCAAATCCTCGATTTGGAAATGAATGCTAGCAGGAAGTCCCAAGACAGCTATCCTGTAAGGTAAAAACTCTAGAAGATCTACACCAACCCTGAGTTTTAAATTAGGTAAAAAAATTTTTAAAGAATTTATGACAAGGACAAGTTCTAATGGAGAGATCTAGAGAAAAAGTTTTACTTTATAAAACCATTACAGTATTAGAAAAAATTAAAATGTATCAAGCTTTTAAAAATATTAAAATTAAAACTTTGAAAAGAAAAGGAGAGGAATCGAGCAGGAAGCGTTAAACATCACTCAGCTGAGCTTAATACGAAATATGGAACTGAGGCAATTATCTAGATAATTTATGATGAAAGAAATATCATTTTAAAAATCAATTATTAGGACATTTCAGCTTAAAAGCGGTTTGAGATTTGAATTATGTGAATTAATGACTCAACTATCCACTTGATCTTTCTAAAGTAGTACCAATTTTCAAGGAGACATCTAACAAGTTCCACTGGATATAATTTTATGCCCACCATAAACTTCAGGTTTATATCCAGAGCTGTACCTTTAGAAGTCCACTGTGGCCACTGCCACCTTCTACTGCAACTGCCTCCAGGCCCATCACCCTCCCTCCCCAGCACCCTGCTATATTCAGTTATCAGGCAGAACCAGTTTGCCCGCTCCACACTTATCACAGTGTTTCAGTCTATCTTCTGGACACTATCCAGATACTACTCACCTATCTTTACCATAAAACTGAGAGTTCTTAAGTTTTTTCCAACACGCATAGGATTACTATTCTGCTAGCCATGTTTTATCTTAGGGCGCATGAATACTGCATTCCCCGGGGCCAATTAAAACCATCATTTAGGTCCTATCCATATATAACTTTACCTTGAAGATAAAAGCAGTAAACTTTTCAGTAGAGATCAACACTTTAACCTGGCCAGCACCTTGCATTATGCAACATTTTCTGTCTCTGTCTTGGCAACCTGCCTTTAAACCCAACAGTAACTGCACTGCAGAGTCAATCACAAAATATTTTAATACCTTTAGTAATGAGATCTGATTTAGCAGCCAAACTTCTGCCAGGAACTTATGAATTGTTTTCCCCCAAAATCCATTTTTCTTGGTGGTCTTGTCTCCATTCATCTACCTGCCTAAAGCCTACAGTATAGAAGCACAGATACCCTGTTCTCCCAAAGCAGAAATTTGCCAGAGATAAGAGCCCAACCCAAAGTATTTCTACACATTATGTATCACATTCTATTAGTACTAAATAGTACACTTTGTATCTGACCCAGAGTAAACCATGGCCATGCAAGGAAGTGACCTATCAGAAATGAGAATCCCCGGGGCGCCTGGGTGGCTCAGTCGTTAAGCGTCTGCCTTCAGCTCAGGTCATGATCCCAGGGTCCTGGGATCGAGTCCCACATCGGGCTCCCTGCTCGGCGGGAAGCCTGCTTCTCCCTCTCCCACTCCCCCTGCTTGTGTTCCTGCTCTCCCTCCCTGCTCTCTGTCAAATAAATAAATAAAATCTTAAAAAAAAAAAAAAAAAAGAGAATACCCAAACCAGCAGGTTTTTGACAGAATTCTCAAGCCTCTTCTACTCTCCCACTAAAAGCCAGGCATGGACTCAATTCTTAAGTTATTAGCTAATAAAAATCAAGGAAAGGAGCCTACATCCTGGGTCCAAGTCCACTCCCCTAGCAGCACACAAAGAGGTGCTACCTCAGTCAGCCAATGATCGGAAGACGAGCATTCAGAACAGTATTCCAAAGGATCACTATGAGGGTTAGTGGTAATATATGCAAAGATGTGGCACACAGCAACTTTTAAGATGGCTGCTTTTTTCTAAAAGTACAAACTTTCAGTTATAATAAAGTCACAGGAATGGAAAATACAGCATGGTGACTAGAGTGAATAATGCTGTACTGAAGGTTTGAAAGTTGCCAGGAGAGTAAATCTTAAAAGTTCTCATCACAAGAAAAAAAAAAATTCTGTAACTATGTGTGGTGACAGAGGTTAACTAGACTTTTTGTGGTGATCACTTTGCAATATACAAGTACTGAATCATGTTATACACCTGAAGTTAATGTTGTGTCAAATTTACCTAAATTAAAAAACACATAAAAACTCAGCCCTCCCCACCAAATGAATAATGTAAATAAATGAAATGGCAGCTATTTAATGTTATTGTTATACACCCCCCACCCAACCCAAAGTCCCACCTGCACTCCAGGAATCAGTAGAGTGTAGCAGAAAAGGCAAAAGTTCCAGAGTCAAAGAAACCTTAGTCTGATCCCAAGTAAGTTCCTTGAACCATTTCCTGGTCTTTAAATTGGGATTTACATGAAATGCCTATCACACAAGATCAACATTAGATGTAAAAACCTAACTGATCATTTGGCGCTTAGTGTTCAATAAATCATAGCTACTATTATAATTATTATTATTATACCTAGGCCTGAAAATGTGGTTGCGTAGACTCCTTTTTATTGTAAAAATCATCCTGGCTCCCCTTCCCAAAAATATCATTTTGAAATATAAAATTAAACAGTGCAATTCTGATTCCTAAATACTTCAGAACAATTCAACCCAAACACCTACTAGGTACCTAGAAAATATCTACTGCTACTTTTAGATTTTTTTTCTTTTCACAGTTATGTCTACGAACTAAGTTGTGTCAATTACACCAAACTGTGTAAGACAGGTATCAAGTTCATTTTTTTTCCATTATGGACATCAAATTACTTGACTCAATGTCTTTGATGTATTTCTTCAACATTATTTACTCTGTCTGACATAAATCAAGCAACCAAATATATGTCTCTATTTTTGGTACTATCTACATTGTTCATCTATTCTTATACCTATACTCTAGGTCAGCTGCCACTTCTATGAGGACAACCACTCTGTGTTCTATGCTAGATCAGGATGGCTAGTTTTTTGGATGTAAATGTACACAGAGGAGACATGAGCCTGAAGCCTCAGGTGTGAGAGACTTTGAAAGTCCCTGAACCAAGCACAGGAGGAGCTAAAGGGACTCCAGAGAGATTGTGGATTAGCCTTACTACCATAACCAATGACAATGAATCTGATAGGGTTCTACCCTCTCAAGCCATGACATGGAAGAAAGGATTCTTCTTCAACACTATCCTTCTGCTGAGGACCCTAGGCTCCTCTCTCCCCTCAAAGACTGGCTGTTCTAGACCAAAGTTCTCAGCCAGAATTCATGGGCTGCAGTGTAAACCTCAAGCCCACACTCCACAGGTACAGCCATTCCACCAGCTTCAAGAAATAGGCCAAGAAATAAATTCAATAACAGGGGGAGAGGAGGTGTTATGAGGGAGAGCCCAGGACACATTAGAAATGGGAGGGAAGAACAAATTCTAGCTCCTTTTTTTTTTTTTAAAGATTTTATTTATTTATTCATAAGAGACATAGAGAGAGGCAGAGGGATAGCAGGTTCCCCGCTGAGCAGGGAGCCCGATGTGGGACTCAATCCCAGAACCCTGGGATCATGACCTGAGCCAAAGGCAGACGCTTAACCATCTAAGCCACCCAGGCGCCCCGAATTCTAGTAGTTCTGACTGGGAAATCAGGTGTATTCATGCCTCCCTTCTGTCCCGCCAAGCAGGATGAAGTACAAATTTAAACTACCATAAGGCAGCCTGTGAATGATTAACATTTTAATCTAAAAAAATTGGAAGGGGGGGCAGGCAGAATGGGTGAAAGTTGTCAAAAGGTACAAACTTCCAGTTATCAAAGAAGAGACTAGATCTTAAAAGTTCTAATTACAAGAAAAAAGAAATTTGTAACTATGTGTGCTGATGGACATTAACTTAAGTAGGCTTACTGTTCTGAACATTTTGTGACATACACAAAAATTGAATCAGCATGTTGTACACCTGAAACCAATGTTATAGGTCAATTATATCTCAATAATAAAATAAATAAAACTCTGTATTCTTCTCCTCTATCTGCAACCCTGCCTGTCCCTTTCTTTCATCTCTAGGCTCTTGTATTTGTTTCGTAAGGCTACCATAACAAATTCACGGTCTTCAAACAAAAATTTATTCTTTCAGTGCTAGAGGCCTAGAGGCTATAAGTCCAAAATCAAGGTGTCAGCAGGGTCAAGGTGTCAGCAGGGCCATGCTCCCTCTAAAGGCTGGGTGGGGGACCCCTTCCTGGCTTCTTCTTAGCTTCAGGTGGCTTCCAGAAATGCCTGGTGCCCTTGGCTAGTAACTGCATCACTCCAACCTTTGCCACAGTCTTCATGCAGACCTCTCAGCATCTAGTGCATCTTAGTTGTCCTCTCCTCTCCTTATAAGGACGCTAGTCACTGGGTTTGGGGCCCACCCTAATCCAATATAACTTAATTTTAACTAATTACCCCTTAAAAGACCCTATTTTCAAATAAGGTCACATTTTGAGGTTCCAGATGGACATGAATTTAGGAGGATACTATTCAACCCACTACAACTCCCAAATTAAAATAAACCACCACAATGCAGCGCCTGGGTGGCCAACTTGGTTAAGCTTCCAGCTCTTGGTATCAGCTCAGGTCGTGATCTCCTGGTCATGAGATGGGACTTCTCAATCGCCATGGAGTCTGCTTAGGTTTCTCTCTCTCTCTCCCTTTGCCCCTCCCCTCCATCACACACAGGCACATGGGCACACACAAGCTCTCTCACCCTCTCTCAAATAAATAAATAAATCTTTTTAAAAAATAAATAAACCACCATTACAAAATATGAGGCAAAGTGGAAGATGACAAATCACAGCATTACAGAAATATTTAAAAAAAAAAATTGGGGGCGCCTGGGTCGCTCAGTCGTTAAGCGTCTGCCTTCAGCTCGGGTCATGACCCCAGGGTCCTGGGATCAAGCCCCGCGTCAGGCTCCCCACTCAGCAGGAAGCCTGCTTCTCCCTCTCCCGCTCCCCCTGCTTGTGTTCCCTCTCTTGCTGTGTGTCTCTCTCTGTCGAAAAATAAAATCTTAAAAAAAAAAAATTCAAAGTTATAATCGCCAGTGGACTACTTCCAATCTCAATTAGAAATAATGTACCTTTTGCCTTTCTCTCACCTGTGGGAAACTGTGAAGGCTTAGAAAATATCAAAAATCCTATTCAAGGGGCACTTGGGTGGCTCAGTCAGTTGGGCGTCCAACTCTTGGTTTCGTCTTAGGTCATGATTTCATGGGTCTCGGGATGGAGCCCCAAGATGGGCTCCACTCTCGGCGGAGAGTCTGCCTGAAAGATTCTCTCCCCCTACCCTCCTAAATTCACATGCACGTGCTCTCTGAAATAAAATCTTCACACACACACAAAAAGTCCCATTCAAAATAGCGCTAAAAAACAACATTCCACTGGCCCAGACACTTGACACACTCTGAAAAATCTGTTATTAGGTATAAACACTCACACCAAAAAATATGAAAGACAGGGAAGGATGTTTTTCAGTTGAAAGTGCTTTCATTTAACTATTTGGGGGTGGAAAGTAGACCATGGGTCTCAGAAGACCAAGGTTTCCTTTAAAAAAAAAAAAAATTACCTTAGGTTTTTAACAGCCCCCTCTCCAAATTATCCTTTTTTTTTTTTTAAAAGATTTTATTTATTTATTTGAGACAGAGAGAATGAGAGACAGAGAGCATGAGAGGGAGGAGGGTCAGAGGGAGAAGCAGACTCCCTGCCGAGCAGGGAGCCCGATGCGGGACTCGATCCCGGGATTCCAGGATCATGACCTGAGCCGAAGGCAATCGCTTAACCAACTGAGCCAACCAGGCGCCCCAAATTATCCTTTTCTAATAAGGATATAAACCTACATGAAGGTACTATATTTCACAGTTCTTTTTATTTTAATCAAGGTATTATTTTAGCTTTCTGGGGAAAAAAATACTTGAGATGAGCTTAAAGACTTGCGTACTCCCTCTGCTGGCTCTGAATTTAAAGTATCAATGGCTTCAGGAGCCAAGTTATTAATTTCACTAGACATCTAAAACACAATGAAAGATATGATGTGGGGGCACCTGGTGGCTCAGTCATTAAGTACCTGCCTTCGGCTCAGGTCATAATCCCAGGGTCCTGGGGTCAGGCTCCCCGCTTGGCGGGAAGCCTGCTTCTCCCTCTCCCCCTCTCCCTGCTTGTGTTCCCTCTCTTGCTGTCTCTCTCTCTGTCAAATAAATAAATAAAATCTTCGGAAAAAAAAAAAAAGCTATGTGGATTCTCTCCCAACACACACACGCAAAGGTCTTCAAAGAAGTAAGTAATTCGAAAACAACTACTAAAATCTGCCAAAGGCATCTCCGTTGGATTTAGTATAGATTTACTCCAAAGGAAAGCTAATGCATTCCATTTGTTTGGAGCAGAAGTCACTTCTTGCATCGGCCTTGCCCCTACAAATGTACCACAACTCTTCCTTGCTCTTTTCCTTCGTACCTCTCCACTACAGGACTAGGGTGCATCTGGACACCCAGGCATGGTGAGCCCCTAGAAGATTACCTGGCTTCTTCATCATAGGCAATTACTAGAGTAGCAAATTACTGGAAGAGCCATGGCCCATGAGGGAAATTAGTCCATTTCGCTTTATGTTATCCCATAATAGTAACTGACAAACTGCAAAGAAAAAGTCCCAAGATTAAAATCTAAAAAAAAAAGTCTGAGTAGAAAGTGAAAGACACACTCTCTGGAAAAGCCCAGCTTGATACATGCACCAATCGTACACTTGTGTTTTATCAAGAAGGAGTGATAACATCACAATATTCTATGGATGCCTGCTACTGTACTTTTTCCAATTGGGGAAATTGTGATACTAAGAAATGAAGGTTCTTTGGTTAAGAATTAAATGGTTAAAGATACTGAGTCTGTCAGTAATGACGCCATCAGAATTGGGGTCTTCTATCATAATCACAGCCTAACCACTTATTTAGAAAACTCTTAACTTGGAAGAGTTACAGACTGGCTTTGAAAAGATCCATCTCAGAGAGTGCTTGCTGTCTCTTCCTCCTTCGTATGTGACTTCTATTTTCCAATTCATGGAGATATAAAACTTCAAGTACCTCTGGGACTTCTGCCTCCAAATGCAGAACATCACGGACAACTTAGTTTTACACAACAGCTTTGCTCCTGTAAGAAGTGGGTAAGTGAATTTTAGGCTGAACAACCCTATGATGAATCTTTCTAGGTGGTGCATATTGATGCGGCATTGGTGGGGTACACACACAGAAAAGAGACTTGATTTCAACGGTCTCTAAATGAAGTCATTCCTAGATCAAGGTTTTCCTCAGTTTCTATGATGGGTAGTGACTGGCACTAATGAAGTTTTCAGGGACTGCTATCACTAGGAAACAAGACACTGCAAGAAATGGCTTGGATAGCAGAGCATCCTTTCGTAATTATACTATATCTTATCAACATTAATGCTAGGAGGTCCAAGACTTCATAGCTGTAAGTATTCAAAAGACTCTACACATGATGTCACTTCACTCCCGAATCACATCACCTCCTTTCAGTGTCAGAGTCCCAGAACAAGGCTATCTTTATGGGCTGAGGACATAATGATTCAAAGAATAGCTCCGAGTATCAGAAATGTTTTTGTCTGGTAGACACATTCCATGCTTTGGAGGCTCTTACACTGTCCTTGGGAATATACAGGAGTCACAGAAAAATGACAAAAAGAAATAGGAGGGAGTCACGGTTGGACATGGTAGGGTGGGGTGGGCTTAAGACAGATGGCTTTTTCAGCAAGGTTAGCTGAGAACACTGATGGAAATACTAAAAAACCAACGCAGCTACTCTAGCATGAGCCAGCCTAAAGGATGGAGGAGGGGAAGCAGAGGCGAGCAAATGAAGTAAGAGTTTGCAGAAATGGAGGCACTGACACAAACAGCTGTGAAACCACAATGGTTAACAGCAGACAGTACAGAACAGTGCTGCCCAGGGCTCACGCGGACACACTCTTAGCTCCATCTCTGCTAGCTTGTAGGTTCCTGAGCCAGTCACTCACATGCTCTTGTCCTGCTTCCTCACCTGTAAAATGAAGTACTTAGATGATCTCTAAAACGTCTTTTAGTTCTAAATTTGAGGCAAGAAGCAATGTGAATGAGTCAGCTGTATCAAGGCTCCACCTCCACTCCAGAGGGAGGCCAGTCCTATACCAGGCCCCACAAGACAGAACTGGAGACCCCAGATCAGGCTAGGACCACAGGTGTGCTCTAATCCAGATGGCCCTGGGAAAGCCCCAGCTTCTCCCCAACAGACCCAAACTACAAGAGCCATGTTATAGCGGCCCTGCATCTCCAAAGCAAGCTGAAAATGATCTGCAGAGAATTAAAGACCAGTTCCAACCAAAGTTCAACACCAACTTTACCTTTTGCCAGTAATTTCTCTGCAGAGAGCTGAAATATCGAGGAAAGCAGAAGTACAGACATGAAAAAAGGCAAAGAGAATGACGACAATGACAAATTCACAGAACACAGATTTGCATGTTTATTTTCTGTCTTCCTCCAACAGAACCTGAATCCTGTGAGCTGGAACGTCATCTGCCTCGTGCTACTACTATATCCCTGAGACCCAGCAGAATGCCCTGTGAACCGTATGCCTTTGATAAGTATTTGTTGAATGAATAAAATGGCATGTGATGAAAATCGTTAAAAAGGTTTTCTCTTTCTAATCTGTAGTCACTTACTGTATACCAGTTATAATGTCCCCTGATACTAATCCACATGTATCTATCTCTATATAGATATAGAGATAAAATCCGCCTATATATGTCATTCTGAGCTCCTTTTATAGCAGCAAAAAGGCAAAGTGGCTCTTCAGGACTTGTGATACAGGAAAAGTTCAGGAGAAAAATGAGGGGTCAAGAATAGGACTGAGTCTGTTCCCCACAGGCAAGATGGGCAAGATATGAAAACAAAATAAATTCCATATTCTCTCTAGCCCTAGGAATCTAATCTGGTAAGCAGTGGGTAAGCAGGGTGCCCTGCTAGAATGTACAGACTGAAACAGTCTTACCTTTGCATTTTTATGAAGATCTTTGGATGGACAGTATTTGCTAAACTTTTCCCAGACCAAATAAATGACTCTTCAGTGAGACATGGACTCTTCATTAATTTTCCAAATAAAAATATCTTGCAGGTTTTAAGTAAGAATCATACGTATTAAAAAGTTTAACTACAAGATGTTCTTCTACGGTGTCATTCTCTTAAAATAGAACCCTCCTAAAATCTCCTAAAAATAAGTTTGCATGGTTTCATTTCATTTTCTAAGAAGGAGATAAACATATCAAAACAAACACTTAGCTTCTTTTTTAAAGAGTCTCTCTGCGACATAGGGCTCACAGATCAAAGTTTAAAAGGGCCAATTTCTTCACTTCATAGGTCGATGACACAGCTTTGAAAAAGAGGAAAAACAGGCCCCCCAGTGTACTGCCGCTGTAGGAAGAGGAAGTATATTCGTTGAGAATCACTGACGAAGACAGTACTGCCAAAGGAAATTACAAAACAGCATTTTGGCAACATGGGCCAAGCAGAAGACAGATTCCTTACACACGACCATGGCTGGCCCTTTGGTGAGTTACTCCAAAAGGTGACCGAGGCCAAAATTACAAGCCAACGTGGAATTATCACAACCTCGTCATTTTGAAATTTTAAAAACATATTTTTAGGCATGAAAGTTGCAGTCAAAATAACATTTTCTTAATACAGTATGTTGGGAAGGAACTGGATGCATTAATCTAAAGAATGAGAACAGTGAGAACATCAACAGGCATTATGTGCAGGTGGGCCCTCACCTTTTTACCCTGGGAAGAAGCTGTAAGAGCACACATTCTCACATGAAAGAAGACGTCCACAGCAGCAGGAGAAGTCGTCACATGCACAGGATCCTACGTTTATGAAATTGTGAGAAACAGCATGGAAACGCATGGCTGCCTAATGTAATCATGTCCTAATCTCCTGGGAAATGCAGGTGTGTGGGTGTGAGAAGATGAATAGTGATACATAGGCCTTAACAGGTAAACCCTGGAATCCTAGACGTCTGTCCCACAACAGGAGGAACTGAGAGAACATAGCAGTTGGATTAGGGGTGGTGCGGTGCAAGTAAACTTAATCCGAATGAAAGGAAATGTAACCTTTTCCCCTCTTAACCACATCTGACTACTCACATCTACTTTAATGCCTGAGGTAAGGGAACCTGTGAGATAGCCATCACCTTTCTCTCTGGCACAATATGTATCTGACAAACCTAAGTTAACCAAGAACTTCCTCCTTTTGTTAAAACGCTATCTTTTCTGCCACCTCTATCACTTCACAGTTCCTAAGTACCCCTACTGATAGACAGTGGATGGCTACACAAATGTGATGAACTCATCAGCCTCCAGCAATATTCGTCTTTCTGACGCTGAACTAATAACCAAGACATTTTTAGACTGAGAGGCAAATATGCTTTTCAGGAAAGCATCTTCTACTTATGTAAGACTACTTGTTACTTAGTAAAAAACCTTTAAAAAAATAGGTCAATTTAAAGAGGAAAACAGTGTGATAAAGAATAAAAATCTCCAAAACTGCAGCTACTAATTACCTAACTAACTGTGTGATCTTAGAGAAGTCTCTTAACTTGAAGAACCAGGATTTTCACCATTAAAATAAGGGAGTTGAACAATCTCAGCAAACCTCATCCTGGCTGTACATCAGAATAACCTAAGAAACTTAAAAAACAAAAATAAAACAAAAAAGAAACACCAATGCTAAGTCCCAGACCAACCCAATTAAAACCTATTCTCTAAGTATTGGTACTCTTTAAAAGCTCCAAGGTGATCCAAATATGCAACCAGGGCTTCAAACCACTAGTCCTAATTCTGATCTTCAAGGCTTCTTTTCTAATTCTTTTATTCTCTAGTCTTAGGGTGATAATTCTGGTGACAGGATCTCATAATGCAACAGTCCAAAAAGCCACAAAAGAAGTAAGGCCTAAACCCTGGATACTGTAGCTATGTGCACGCAGGGCAAAGAGAGGTTAACCTGAATTCTAGACATTTTCAGAAGTCAAAAACCCTAATGCATAACTCAGAATGAAAGTAGTGTGGTTTAAATGCACACACATGCTCTCAAAATGACTAATCATGATAGGAATCGACTCCTGAAACTTGGACGCATGGAAATGGGTCACAATTAGCTCCTGACCTCTCCCTTCTCCCTCTTCTTCCACTGCTACTAAACCACAAACACAAAAAAAGGTTGGCTATTAGTCATAATCGGAATATGAAACCAGCCCTAGTTTCAAAGGGCTTTCTCCATCATCAAAGATTTGGAAGTTCCTGCATGGGTGCATCTTTTGATGAAGGTCATCTTACAAAAACTCTTTAACTAAATTATATCCCCATAGTCTTCAAGGATTAGCTGCTATGTGATACTCAGAAATAGAACTGATGTAAAATCTTAAAGTAAAAATAATTCTACTGCATAAAATATAAAAATATTTTTCATGTCCTGTATTAAACATACTAAGGCTTGAGTTTCAATTTACAATTTTTCATAATTTTAGTTAAAAAGAAGTGAAATGGAAACTAATTTAACATTGTGTGTTGACTATACCTCATAAAAAAAAAAAAAAGAAAAGAGAGAGAGAAATGAGATAGCAGAGAAGGAAAAAGAAACCATGAGATCAGAAAAAAAGGTTAAGGACATAAAACCATAAAGTTTAGGACTAGGCCCAAAATCTCTACTCAAGTCCTGCAAGTTACATGAAAATATAATCAACTGAATCACAATTCATGGCTACTTTTGGTAATACTACTTTCTCACCTAGATCTTTAAAAAAAAAAAAAAAAAAAATGCTATTAAACGGTTACTATCTTTAATTACAAAATGAGATGTTATTTGTGGGATTAAACTACTTGAGTAAACTTAAAAAAAGGAAAAGTGAAAACCTTTCCAACATTAACTTTTAGCTACCTAACTTTTAACTAGCAGATTCTCTGCACCAAACTCAAAATATACAGGACTAACTTCAAGTTGAGAAATTTGAAAAATATTCCAAACCCCTATATCCATTTTCTTAGATCCTGAAACTCACCCCTTCCTGACACTGTACCCTGAGATTAACCCTCACTATTCACTTAGAAATTCAGTTTTAAAAGATATCACAGTAGCACTGCTTTGAAATGGAATTCACTCTCAAGCTTTCTGTAAATGGCCCTCATATCACACAACTGGCATTCCTTTGCAAAGCTGTAAAATTAAATCAAATGTAAGATTCATAATGTCGGCATTTGTTAAAGGAAATGAGACAGATAACTGGAATAATTTCAAAGCATACGCTTTGCTTTTAAAGTATCTCAACAAGTCCTCTCCAATACTAGCCATAAAAAATTTAAAAAAGGAGATACTTTGTTTGCAAGGATTTTTTTTTTTTAAAGCAAATTAAAACTCAACACACTAAATTCTTTAGTTTTTTTCACATACGGGTTTCTTCTCCAGTGCTCCAGTTCTCCACCAAGATTGAACTGTTCTTACTGTATACACCTCCTGGAACCCAGGAAGATACAGGGCTCCCCAAAGACACGAAATGAGGAAGGAACTACCTCATTAATTTAAAAAAAAAAAGCTAACTTGCAAACAGAACCAACTGATAAGCCATATGTATCTCCAACTGTACAGGACTCCTCTGCCTGGTACTGACACATTCATGTCTTGGGGAAAGAGGCCAGGAGGATGAGGTGCCAGGAAGAGCAAAGCAGCTGGGCATCAGCAGCCCAGCAGGGGCACAGGAGTTAATCTGTTTGGATGCCCAACTGCAGGAAGTCATTACATCATAGGCCTTTCCACACCTCTCTCCCTACCACGTGTCCAGTGCCCCAAGAGGCTGAAAAGAACAGGAGAGAGCCTCTCTTCTGGTTCACTTATAGGTAGAAGCCATTATGGCCCAGCCCTGACACCACACCTCCCTCCCAAAGGCCTAGGTGAAGCTCCAGGCCTCAGTCCTCCACACCTGGACCCGGCCGCAAACAGCGCCAGAGTCCAGGCCTCAACGGGAGCAGCAGGTGCGGCTAGTTCGCCTCGAGGTGGTAGGGCTGGCCCGTTCGGAACAACACAAGTTCGGGGGCAGGTTTACTGGAGAAACATCTCTAAGGAATAAAGGTGCCAACAGAGGCAAGGAAAGACAGCCAGCCAGTAAAAGGTTTACAACCACTACTTTTTCTAATGGGATCCGAGTGCCTGTGGGAACTAACACCCACAAGCCAGAAACTTCGACGCAAGGGTTTTCATCCAGCTAGTGACAACGACCATGCTCCTGTGACTGACTGGAAACCACAAATCCAACCCCTCCTCGGGGCTCCGAGTCCCAAACACTCCCCCACATCCTCTCACCCCACCCGCAGAACCCTCCCCGCATCCCCACTACAGTGATTTCTACTTCGAAGTTGGCCGCAGACCTACCTCCTCCGTGCAGTCCCGGGAATCCAGCAAATGCACTCCTGTCCGCCAGTCCTTCCCTCGCCGGTATCCCTTGCCCCCTCTCCTCACCTGGCCATGACCGAGGCTTCCTCGGAAGCCTCCTTTCCCCGCCCCACCCTCCGCGGCCGACCCTAGGTTCCCCTCCTCTGGGGGTCACAGAGATCCCCCCGAAACCTCACAGCGGAGGCTCTCGGTGCCAACCCCTCTCCCCAGCGCCCGCAGGCGCGCTCCGATGAATCGAAGGCGCGTCTCGCACTGCGCAGGAGGCCCGGCGGGTCCGGCCGCCCGCCCGAGGTGGGTACGCACCTTCCACCCCGCAGAGCTGTTGCTGTCGCCCTTATCCTTGAAGTAGGGCACGCAGCGCACCATCCACTCGTAGATCTGGGACAGAGTGAGCCGTTTGTCCGGCGAGCTCTCGATGGCGCGAGTGATCAGGTCGGCGTAGGACAGGTTCCCCCAGGCGTTCCGCCGCGACGAGCATTTCCTCGGCTGCCCGGAGCCCCCAGCCGCCCCCGGCTGCGGCGCCGGCAGTGGCTGCTGAGGCTGCAGCGGCGTCTGCGTCCCCCCGTTCAGCGCGCCCGCCGCGGGGGCCGGCCCGGACCCGGAGTCCTGCCCTCCGGGAGCCAGCAGGCGGGCCGAGTCTTCAAGGAGCAGCCCGGAGCCCAGCGTGCGGCTCCCGCCGCCGCCGATCGCCATGGCCGAGACCGCCCTACTGCTGCCGTCCTCGTCGTCTTCATCGTCCTCCTCTTCGGGGATCATAGAATCGGCGGCCGTCTCCCCCGAGGGCTTGGCCGGGCTCCCCTGGAGCTCTGGCCTCTGCAGGGGCCATGTACAGGAGCGCGGCCGGCTCTGGGGCTCGAACTCCGGGTCCAGCTCCACTTCGAGCGGAGAGAGCGGGGCCGGGGAGGCCGGTGCCTCTGCCATCTTCGCCGCCCGCCCGCCCGCGGCTCGGGCTCTCGCGCTCTCCTTTCGCGCCGGGGCGGGGTGCGGCGGGGGAGGGACGGGGGCGCCGCGAAGACTCGGGCTCCGGGGAGCCGCTGCCGCTACTGCCGCCGCCTGGAGAAGCACGAAAGAGAGAAAAGAGGAGAGTTGGGTTATCCCGGGCTGGAGCCCAGTCCTCGGCGACTCCGCGCCCGCCGCCGCCGCTTCCCGGCCGCACGGCGCCCGCCTCCCAGAAACAGACCTGGAGACGTGCGTCCCGCGAACCTGGCGCAGCAGACACCGCCCCCTGGCCAGGCCGCCCGGGAGCCAGGAGCGAATCGACGGGCTCGCACGGGGCAGCCCCCTTCCCCCCGCCGCCGGGGCCGCCAGATCTGCAGGTCTCTCCTGGGCTAGGTGGCTGGGCGGGGAAGAAGGGGGAGGGGAGGGGAGGACAGGGGAGGGGAGGGGAGGACAGGGGAGGGGAGGGGAGGGGGCGGGGGGAGGGGCGCGGGCCGCGCCTTTAAAGCGGGCAGCAGCCAGGGCTGGCGCAGCCGAGCCGCGGTCGGAGCCCGAGCGGGCGTGCGTTTGTTTATGTTTCGCTCGGGCCCGCTCAAGTGCTTCCCGCGGCGCCGCAGCCAAAGTCTGTGGCGTCTTCCGCTCTTCTCGTCCCCGGCCCTGCCGCCTCCGCGCCCCCTTGTACTCCCTTCTCCCCGCCGAGGGGCCCGAGTCCGGGGACGGCGCGGGCAGCCACCTTCTTCCCTCTTCGCCCGCGGGCTAGGAGGACGAACGCGGGTCCGAGCGCGGACGGGCTCTTGTCACTTCCAAAAAAAGGACAAGACGGGAAGCAGCGGGGCAGCAGCTCGACGGGTGTTTGCCAAGGGTCGAGCCAAGCAGGAACGACCACTTTGGGGTTTTGTGGGGTTTATTTGCTCGCGGGCGTTGTATCCTCCACCCCCTTCCCAGTAAAGAACGGGGGGGGAGGGGACAAGTCAGAACATAAATCTTCCAACAGGTCAGGAAGCGCCAAGTCTCCCGGACTGCCAGAAAACCCGGACCAGCACGTTCATCACCTCCTTGCTCCCGCTGCTGCCATCTTGACAGTTTTCCCCCCTTCACTCAAGTCCTTTAAAAACACTAGCGGGAGGGAAGGGGGGCGCGCACACCGAGTCACGGGGAGGGAAAAGGGAAGCGCCTGGCCCAGCTCGGAAGCAGATCCGGAGTCACCGGGAAGGCGACCGCCCCGCTGCACAGCTCCGGCGCCTACCTCAGTTCCTTCCCTTCAGGGACGAGGGGGGAGGAAGCACAATTCCGCGCGGGCCCGGGGCACGGCGAGGAGGGGGCGCGCAACCTCGGCGAAGGAGAGGCGCTCCGGCCACCGCCGCAGCCCGCCTGAGGAAACGCCTGTCAGCCTGCGCGCCGTCGCCTTCCACATTCCTCCTCCTCCCTTCCACGAGCAGGGCGGCCGCGGCAGCAGCACAAAGTTATAGACACACGCAGGGTGCCTCAACCTAGGCTGACGGCGGGCGGGCGGGCGGGCGGATCCCCGCCCAGAGGGAGGGCTGGGCGGCGGGCCCGGGTGTGCTGTGTGCGTGCGTGTGTGTGCGTGTGTGTGTGTGTGTGTATGTGGGCTCGCGCACGCGCGCCTGCGCGGCCGCGCTCCGCGGGCCTGCGGGCGTGGGTGTCAGGGAGCGCGCCGCGGGCCGGGACCAGGCGGGCTCCCGCAGACGTCCCCGCTGGGCTCCTCCTCCCTCCGAGAGCCTCAACGACAACAAAGCGCGGCGCTGGCCTAGGAGAAGAGGGAGGGGGAGAGCAAAGCCCCAAACGCTCCACGAGCGCAGTCGCGTGGCCTCTCAGACTCAGGGCAGGGCGCCTGCTACCGGGGGTCCCCGGCGGGCGCGTTCGTCCGCCAGGCTCTGTGCCCGCCCTGGTGTCCGGTTCCCTGTTAGAATCGGACACCAGGTAACACCCGAGATAAGATGCTGACCGCAGATTCCAAGGATTACCACGGCGTGGAAATACTGACAAGCAAAGATGCTGGTGCCTTACAGGACTTCGATAAACTGATGCCTTCAGATTTGATCAGGCACCGAGAGGTTTGCAGCCGAGTCTCTTACCTAGGACGCCCGAGGCAGTGGTGTTTCCCTTTTCATGGATTTCATGGCAAATGAGGGGAGAAGTGTAACTAACTCAGGAGAAATGCAAATTATTCCCCATTCCTAAAGGCAAGAGCAGATCTTGAACAATTATGAATGGAAAATAATTTGATTCTAACTTGTAAATGACTCCAGAACGGCTACTTGTGCATTTTTTAGTTTTTTAAAAAGGTATTTCTTTAGGTTTAGAAAAACATCTTCACAAGTCCTTATCCTACTATCAGCATCTAAATTGTTCATTTGTGCACTACGAATGCACTACATGCGACACGCACACCAAAAGCCTATTCACTTTGGTTCATAAGTATCTTTCTTTTCCCCCTTTTTCTTAAATCCTCCTAAGTCACTGGAAATAGCTCAGAGTCTAGAGCTAGCTCCTCACAATCCAATACACAAAAAGGTCCAACCCAGGGTACTCAGGAGTCCGCCCGCCCAGCGGACTCCAGGCTCCGGGCTTTGCGCAGGGCCCGTCACTCAAGTGACGTGCGGCCCCGCCCCTGCACCAAGCTAGTTCGACGCGTACAAACAGATGATGTCATTGTATCCACACGCGCGTGACCGGGGAGCTCTGCGCCGCGTCCCCATTCGCTGCGCCGCCTACTCGTCAAACCACGCCGCGTGCTGACTGGCCGCGGCCACCAGTCTCCAGGCCCCAGACACCCCTCTCCGCCTCCCGCCCCCGCCCCCCGGCAAATAATAAACAATCGAGTAAAATTCTAAGGAAGAAAGGAGGGGAGGGAGGAGAGGAGAAAGAGAGGGCGACCCAGAAGCCAGTCCTTCGCACGCTGAGGGAGAGTTCAAAGGAGGGGGCTTAAGAAGACAGGGGAGGGGAGAAGGGGAGCAGACCTGGGGCGATGGGTCCTGCCGCGTTGTGGCGGTGTCGGGGAAGGAAAGTTGGAGAGCACCCAGCGGGGCGCGCCTGGCAGCATGGGAGGAAGCTAGGGCCCTGGAGCGGCAGGACTCGGGGCTTCGGGGCGGTGCGCGGCCGTCGGAGGGGGAGGAGAGTGAGCAACGCAGGAGCGGCGCGGGCGGAGCCGGCAGACACGTGCGGGAGGAGGGCGGGCGCGCGCCGTACTGGCTCGCCTGGGGCGCGCGGCACAGTAGCCGCGCGCGCTTGTTTACCAGCGCACGTGGGTGTTATTTTTAAATGGAATGTTGTGCTGGCCGCGCGGCTGAGTGGCGGACGCGTGGGGCCGCCCGCGCTGGCTGGGGGGACGCGGCAGGCCTGCGCCACGGCCTCTCCGGGCTCTGTTCATCGACCAGACAGGCTGTCCCCCCTTCGGGCTTCCAGCGCAGCGGCTGGCGCGGGCCGGGGAGCCTGATGGCGAGTTTCGCGCGCTGCCAAAGCCTCTACGGGGACGTCGAGTTCCCGCCGCGGAAAGCTGCCTTCTTTAAGCCCGGCTTCGGCTCCCTCATTCACATTCCGGGAACAAAGCCACCTACTTCTCGCCCTGGAGGCCGCACAAGGCCGGGCTCCGCGGCCACAGGTTCCAGAGCCAATTTCACACGCTCACATACTCCCTGGCACACTACACCCTGGCCACGAGGTAGACTGTTACATCTTGCGTAGTTGGTGACCTCGCTACCTAGCTCAGAATGTCCCCAGCCCTTTATACACCCGTCACTGGGGCTTACAGCTCTGCCAAGTACAACGCTCTTGCTACCTCCGCTTGTCTTTGGAAGGGGACTTTGGGAAAGGGGGCTTTGACTGCTTCCTGAGGTTGCTTCTGTGCTTGCTGCTCCTCTCCTCATTGTGGGCCTGACCTGAGAAGCCCTGAGTTTGCGTTTGGTTTATAGCATGGCAATGTGGACGTTGAAACAGGACCACAACACTCAACTGCAGGTGTCCGTAGGGGGTGGGAGGGGTGGATCGGGGCTTCAGAGTGGGGCTTCAAAGTGCACATCGAAGGGGGGGTGCTTTTGGGCATATTACTGGGAGTCGTGTTCAGCTTTGCGGGAGGAACCCGGAGGCCAGATCACCCAGTGCTTTGCACCGTGATACAGCATAAAATCCAGAGAACTTTCAGTTGCTCCTTCTTAATATTTATAACACACTGTAAAAGAAATGCACGCTTTTCCCTCTCTGAATCTAAGCAATCTTTTGTCGTTAAAATACATACAGATTTAGAAAGAATGCGTTTACACTGGCTGGGATCTCCGCCATTAGATTTTCACTATAAACCTGTTGAGTGTCCATTACAGAATACATAACCCAAGGGCATTCAAAAAAATGGAAGAGTTAAAGATTCAGTAGATTGAGCTCTTTGTGACCCTATTGGTGAGGAATGGGGGTTGGGGACATGATATATCTATGTACCTCAAAGAGCTTACAGTCGTGGGGGGAGAGAGACATTAAAAAGTTCAGTATTTCAAGAGTTGAAAAACAGTACAAGACAAAAACACAAGAGGTCATGCATAGTGTTGGGCAAATTTCAAATGGATTGAGGATCAAAACTTCAAATGGAAAAACAACAACAACAAAAACTTCAAAAGGCAGCAACTATAAACATTCAGCTTGGTAAATGTGCATCATACCCAGAGAATTTACCCTTGTAATTTGTCCCCTCTGGGCAAACCTTTGAAAACTAAGAGGCTGAACCTCAGTAATTGTTGTATTTTCGCAGGAAATTGCTTTGACCTTTACTTTCCCCTCCAAGGCCTCCTTGGTCCTTCATTTCTTCTGTCCACCTTTTTTTCCCCTCAACTTTTTAGTACATATAATCCCCACCTTACGATTTTTCAATTTAGGATTTTAGGATTTTTCAACTTTACAGTGGTGCACAAGGGATTCACATTCAGTAGAAACCCTATTTCAATTTTGAATGTTAATCTATGCTCCCCCACTCCCCACCCCCACAGCTGCACGTGGTGCTGGGCAGCCCCAGTGAGCCACAGCTCCCAATCAGCCCCCTGATCAGGGGGGTTAACAACCGATATACTTATAACCATTCTGTACCCATGCAGTCATTCTGTGTTTACTTTCAGTACACAATTCAATAAATTACATGAGATAGTCAACACCTGATTATAAAATAGGGTTTGTGTTAGATGATTTGGCCCAACTGTAGGCTAATGTTACGTGTTCTGAGCGTGTTTAAGGTAGGCTAGGCCAAGCTATGATGTTTGGTAGGTTAAGTAGGTGTGTTAAATACATTTTCAACTTAACAATATTTTCAGGACATAGCCCTATCATCATAAGTCAAGGAAGATCTGTATAGGAAAGCTGAGTAAGTTATGGCTGTTGATCGAGAAGGAGTGCCAACATTACCTTGGTGGTAGAATTTTTGGTCAAAACTTTCCTCACTTCTTGTTAATTTTTACAAATGACTTAAGGTGGTCATTGTCCACTTCATTTTGTTTTGTTTTGTTTAAAATTTTATTTACGTGGGGGAGCCTGGGTGGCTCAGTCGATTAGTCTGCCTTCAGCTTAGGTCATGATCCCAGCATCCTGAGATGGAGCCCTAAGTCGGGCTCCCCGCTCAACGGGGAGTATGGTTCTCCCTCTGCACCTCCCTCTACTCGTGCACTTGCACTCTCTCTCAAATAAATGCAATCTTTAGAACAAATTTTTTTTTTTACCTGAATAAGCTAAGTAAATTCACCATTTCCAATATCTAATTGTGAGGCAGTTGGTGGTAGATATCAGAGCTCTGCCTCTAAGGGGGCCACCACTAAGCACCTGTGTCCTTGCCCTATCCTCCCCTCACCTAGGTCAGCTACACACTCCCTGACCCCAGACCCTAAATACTGGGGACTGAGCATGCTGCCTGTCAACAAAGTGCTCATTTCCCTCTATGACTGGCTTCTACATCCATCTCAACAATGAAGAGTGAAAACAAATACCTTCAAACAAGTTCGTGAGCCAGCTGGAAAGAAAGAAGGATCCCCAATATTCAGGTCTATAGCTGCTCCCCACCCTTTGTCTGACACCCCCATTAGTCCCTTCCTCTGCCTCCCCATTCTTCTGCAAACTACTCATGGGAAAAACATATTGAATACCATATACTGAAGAGCTTGAACTCTGGCTTATCTTTCAGGGTGTTATGGAGACAGCAGGCCCCAAATGGAGTTGCTTATGCCAAGTCCCACATCAACAAACCAAGACTTCATACCTAACCTAATTGCAGTTTCAACACCCACCCCATCCCACCCCCAGGAATGTAACCCTTAACCAGTCAACATGGAATTACCTGGTCAGCACTAATGAGATAACCAACCTGATAGACTGTCTAGTCCCCTTAGGAAGGCAACCTTGACTGAAACAATGCATTCTTTTCTAATAATTTCCTTTGTCCACCCCCCTTCCACCTTTAAAAACCTTTCCTTCTCTACAGCTTGGTGGAGCTCCTTTCTATTGCTAGATGGGATGCTGCTCAATTCATGAATGGGTTAACAAAGCCAATTTGATCTTCAAATTTACCAGTTGAATTTTTGTTATTTAGCAGGACATCATTTGAGGCAGGTTTCATCACCGTCCTCTCCAAGAATCTGGGGCTCCTGTCCTCTCTCCTCCTCTTTACCTTCTTCAGGCATGACCCACCCTGGCACAGAGCTTCCCCAGTCATTACAGTGACTGTCCTAGGATTCATGTGGAGGACAACTATGTGTGTTTACAGCAGGGAAGAAGCAGGGGATCCAAAAAAGATGGAAGATTTACCTGAAAGGGAACTGCATAGAGAAGAGAAAATGGAAAGGATTCTCTGTTTTGGTGTTATAAGGTAATGATGATAGCTCACCTTTGTTTGTTGCTTCCAGACCCTGAACTAAGCACTTTATTTGCAGTACGTAAGCCCTCCCAAAGGCCTTCCGAGGTGGATACAGTGATGCTAAATGGCATGGGGTTTAAGAAGTCAGGCTCTGAGGTCAAGTCTGATCCCTTCACTTACCAGCTATGTGACCGTGGGCTGTTATTTAACAGTTGGCCTCAGTTCCTCATTCATGAAATGAGAATAATACTTTTTGGGGTTGTTGGAAAGATTATGTTAAAGGAGATGAATCTAAAGCATTAGGCTTAGAATACTGGGAGGGGTTGGCTTTTAATATAGTGATGCCCAGTCTCCATCTTGCACCAACTGAATCAGAATCTTTAAGAGTGTGGTCTGGTGTTAATTTTTTTTTTTTTTTTTTAATATTTACCAAGTGAATCTAAGGCAGTGAAAACTGAGAACACTGAATTAGAGGTCTCTCTTCTTTACACTCCAGTGTTTGCCCTCCGCTATGACTATTGACTTCTGCTCAAGAATGATGACACAATCGTTAAGTATGCACAAAGGGGGCAGGTCCCATACCAAAATAGCTCAGTTTGTCTCTAGAACAACCTACCCCAGCAGGGACCATCCCTCTCATTTCACAGCATTTTGCCCTGGGTCACACAATGAGTGGCAGGCCCAGAATTTGAACCAAAGGCTGTATGAATCCGTGACATGTGCTCTTTCCCAAACCCTGCAATGCTTTTCCAACAGTATTTCCCTATGTGGGCCATTTAGCCTAGAGAAACAAAGCTGGAACCAGATACACAAACATAACCTCAAGCACTAACTCAGCCAAGCCAAAGCTGGTGTTTAGACAAATCTGCATCCATCAGGTTGTTTTCTTGGATCTCTTATGTGTTTTTAAAGTTTTTGAATCAATTGGCAATATTTGAAAAGGAGGATATTTCACTTGAAAGTCAGATTTCTCACTCTTCTTGAAAAATAAGATCTGGTGACATGTGGCAACAATGAGCTGGTATGTGCTCTCCAGTTCACCTCTTCATCATCAGGTCCTCTTCACTTATGTTTCCTGATGGACCGCTAGACATTGGACTTAGCCACCCTAACTTCTATCTTCTACTTCTACAGGACTCAGTGGGGCTGGCTCATTGCAGCTCATGAGAAACAACTGTGTTCATCCCTTCCCGGCTCTCTGTTCAGTGAATCAAATTGGTTACTTGAAATGGACTGTTGTGGGAGTTGTTGCCCCACAGAAATTGGCAAATGCTAACAATCAAGTCTTTTGTGGGGTTTGTTGTGTTTTCTTTTTCCTGAGAGTCAGTTTGCTAGCGCACCATTGCCCCCACTCCACTCAGCCACTGCTCGGTGTTCTGAAGACAAAGATTTGTTCTGAATAGAAAGTGAAGGGAATGGAAGCATTTGAAAAACTACTTCAGGGGCGCCTGGGTGGCTCAGTCGTTAAGCGTCTGCCTTCGGCTCAGGTCATGATCTCAGGGTCCTGGGATCGAGCCCCGCATCGGGCTCCCTGCTCTACGGGAAGCCTGCTTCTCCCTCTCTCACTCCCCCTGCTTGTGTTCCCTCTCTCGCTGTGCCTCTCTCTGTCAAATAAATAAATAAAATCTTTAAAAAAAAAAAAAAAAAAAACTACTTCAATCCTGCTAAGCAATTGCTTATACATTGTCTAACCTTTTCTCTTTTTTCAAGATTTATTTATTTTAGGGAGGGAGAGAGAGCACTGGAGCAAAAGGAGGGGCAGAGGGAGAGGGAGAGAATCTTAAGCAGACTCCCCACTGAGAGAGGAGCCTGACACAGGGCTGGACCCTGACATCATGACCTGAGCCTAAATCAACAGTCAGATGCCTAACCGATTGAGTCACCCAGGCACCCACTAACCTTATTTTTAAAGTACTTCAATTTAATGTGTGGAATAGATTCTCAGAACAAACCTTTTGATGAAAACCAAAGTTGGATAAGATTTTTTACTATTTTTTTTAAATGAATCATTGAGCTGGCAAGAAATGAAGGAAAAAACAAAGTTAAGGTAGGACCCCTGCTAAGTGAGCAAGCTCCTAGAAAATCTGTCAAACTGCAGTGTCCTTGAACTTCCACATTGACAGGCGTGCTGTGATGGAGACACAGAAGATAAACCCTCAAGCCTACCCAAGATCATAAGCAAAGTAAGAACCTATCCCAGTTTAAATTGGCACAATCACTATGGAAAACAGTAAGGAGGTTCCTCAAAACATTAAAAATAGAACAACCATATGATCGAGCAATCTCACTTCTAGAGATCCAAAGGAAATGAAATCACTATCTCAAAAAGATACGTGCACCCCCAATATTCATTGCAGCATAATTCACAATACCTAAGGCCTGTTTCCCGAGGCATATAAACAACCTAAGTGTCCACTGAAAGATAAATGAATAAAGATGTGGCATATATGCAATGGAATATTACTCAGCCATAAAAAGAAGGAAATCCTGCCATTTGTGACAACATGGATGAAACTTGAGGGCACTATGCTAAGTGACGTAAGTCAGACAGAGAAAGACTGTATTATCTCACATATATGTAGGATCTAAAAAAGCCAAATTCACAAAAACAGAGAGTAGATTTGTGGTTGCCAGGGGCTTTTTGTGAGGGAAATGGAGGGCTGTTGGTCAAAGGATACAGACTTTCAGTTACAAGATAAATAAGTTCTGGGGATCTAATGCAGAGCATGGTGTCTATAGTTAACAACACTGTATTTTATACCTGAAAATTGTTAAAAGAGTAAATCTTAAATGTTCTCACCACACACACACAGAAGGGTAACTATGTGAGGTGATGGATGTGTTAACTAACCTAATGGTGATAATCATGGTACAATATATGCACATATCAAATAATCATGCTATACACCTTTTAAAAAAAAATATGGAATGCTTCACAAACCTGCATGTCACCTTTGCACACTATCTTTCCAATTTTAGTATGTGTGCTGCCAGAGCAAGCACCCACTGTACATCTTAAACTTACACAATGTTACATGTCAATTATACCTCAATAGAGTTGGGAGAAAATAATTTCATTTAAAATAAAACACACATATTTTTTAAAAAAGAACCTCTTTCATAAAACTGGGATTCCAAAAGAACCAAAGTCAAGATGAATGTGAAATTGACTTGCTGTACAGAAGAGGACCCCCGAAAAATCTGCCTGTATTGATCCTGGTGCTGGATGGAGAAAAACAAAAAGGAGATATGACTCTTCCTTGAGAGTTCGTAACTATAGTGTGGCCTGCGTGGAAGATTGTGATCTAAATTCAAGATACCATGGAATTTTTAAAACTCAATGAGACCAAGATTGGGGTGCTCCAGACAACGGGCAAAACAAACACAAATCCTCTCCAGAGAAGATTATCTTGAACTTAGGCCCCAAAGAATGTCCCTAGATAAAGCCTCAAGAACGGAAGTTTACAATCAGAAACAAAACAAATAAGGAAGCAAGCCTCCATAAGTAAAGGCAGATAGAAACAAAAAATAAGATCAGATACACAAAGATTTGAGGTATTCGAATAAGCAGACACAGATAATAAGTGTGTTTAATATATTTCAAGAAATAAAAGAGAACAAGCGTCTAAAAAAAAGCTAAACAAATTTGAAATCAAAGTACTTCTTATTTATTTTTAATTTTTTCTTCCCAACTAGATTTTGGGTCCTTGAAGACATATAGGGGCCAGGCTGAATACCTTATAGGTTGTGGTTGTCAGATGAAGGAAGGAAGTACTCAACTCTTCTTTTGAAAGCCAGCAGCAAGAACTGAGTTTGTGAGCACAGTTTTTAAAATCCTATTGTAAGATCCAACAAATCACTTGTACAGGAAAGGAAGGCATGAAGGCAGAATTAATGCAGTGCTGCCTGCCGGCCAGCCTACAACAGACAGCACTGGGCTTTGTAAGTGGTCCACCCATTCCATTTCTCATCTTGGGAATACTAGTGAAGTAAGCCTGGGTCTATGTCCACTTGTTAGAAAATCTATTTTAGGGCGCCTGGGTGGCTCAGTTGGTTAAGCGACTGCCTTCGGCTCAGGTCATGATCCTGGAGTCCCGGGATCGAGTCCCGCGTCGGGCTCCCTGCTCAGCAGGGAGTCTGCTTCTCCCTCTCCCACTCCCCGTTTGTGTTCCCTGTCTCGCTGTGTCTTTCTCTGTCAAATAAATAAATAAAATCTTAAAAAAAAAAGAAAAAAGAAAATATATTTTAAATGCCTAGTAATTGGACTCTTAATTACAAATTACTTTAAAATATTGATGAAGGGACACCTGGGTGGCTCAGTCAGTTAAGCATCTGCCTTCCGCTCAGGCCATGATCTCGGAGTCCTGGATTCGAGCCCCATGTCGGGCTCCCTGCTCAGCACAGAGTCTGCTTCTCCCTCTCCCTCTGCCCCACTCCCCTGCTAGTGCTCTCTCTCTCAAATAAATAAATAAAATCTTTAAAAGAAATAAAAAATAAAATATTGATGCAGTACTTTAAAGAAATCAAGGCCATATGGAACCATTCATTACTCTTCAGACTGTATTACATCTACCTGGTGCAATTTGGCATGTCTACTAGTGTGTCAAGTTTTCCAGGAGGACTCTAATACTAAAACCCCAACAGGGTTCAAGAGACATTAGATCTGATTATTGCCTCTCCTATATCCCCAGCTGGAAATGGAGTAAACCTGTGGAACAGGAAGATGACAGGGGAAACATATAAAAGTTTGACAGATTTTGCAGGTCTGATGTAGTCAGCTTAAAATTCTCAAACTAGCAATGTCTGAGGCCTGCCCATATGTTACAGCAAACCCCGGCATAGAAGAGTACCAAGTAAGCTACCACAGTTGCTTGGTAAGGATGGTGTATTTCAGTTTGAATGTTATCCATTAGTGACGGTTCAAATGTCTTAGGAGAAAGCTTATCCTTTGTTGGAGGAACATTTCTCTCAGTTCAGGTGCTGGTAGACCCCTCTTGGCGGCCTGTCTGAGCAGGTGTCCTAGTGGTGTTACTGGGACCTGCTTTCTGAGTCCACTCCAAGAAACATTCCGGGTGACTGGCCTGAGCACCTGGCTTCTCACCAGAGAGGAAATTCCGGTTGGTGGTTCTATCCACTCTTCTCCACATGTTGGAAAGGTCTCACCTTCACTCCTTTGCCCCTCTGGATATTTCTCCTCTAATATCACATATCTGTGCCCTCTTCGGGGCTACTCGTGCTCATTTCTGGAGAGACAGCTGATGCCAACAAAATGGGTGACAGAATCGCTAAGGAGACATATGTGAGGAAGAAGTGTCCAGGCCTCCAAACACAAGTCCCTATGTGAAAGCACAACATCCGAACCTCAAACATTTGCACAGCGTTGAGAGCCCTTTTACAACTCCAGTTCTCAAATGTATAATGTGAGGGCCTTTTTTTTTTTGCTCTTAAAATGACTTTTATAAAATCTGTATTTTGGAAACAAATAATGAATCCAAGTGAATTATTCCATAAAAAACCACAATCCCTAGGGTACCTGTCCTGTGTAGGAAACTAACCAAACCGGATCACTTTGGGTCAGGCTTTCCTATTCACTATGGAGAGTGAAACTCCCTGTGGAGTTTGTAGGAATTTTGCCCACCAATAAGAAGATGAGGGTTGAGGCAATCCCTCCCTTTTTTTTTTCACTTGTTGTGCTATGAAACTATGTTGTTAGAGAGTGCATTGGTTGTCACGACAACCAACTGGAAGGGCTGCGACCCACAGGGAGCCTAGAAAAGGGAGAAACTGTGGTCTGCACCTCCAGGGCACAGCGGGCAGAGCGGAGAGTCCAACAGCCAAGGGAAGGTCAGTGGCCTCAGAAACCCTTCTCAGCTGCCCCCCAGACCTGACAACTCTTCAGGAAGTGGTGAAATCAAGTTTCTTCACCTGCTGAATCAAGAATCAGAGCCCGTCTTGGGAAACCACAGGTGGAGGAACTCCATGAGGCCCAATCTGGAAATGGTCATTTTGGCCTTCCCCCCAAAACACAATATTATCAAGAAGTTGTTCTTTTTAAATGATTTGACCCCCAAGTGAACAATTAGAATTGCATTCCTTTCTCAAGAGTATAAGAACTAGGGATGCCTGGGTGGCTCAGTCAGTTAAGCAGCTGCCTTCAGCTCATGTCATGATCCTAGGGTCCTGGGATCGAGTCCCCTGCATCAGGCTCCTTGCTAGGAGGGGAGCCTGCTTCTCCCTCTCCCACTCCCCCTGCTTGTGTTCCCTCTCTCGCTATGTCTCTATCTGTCAATAAATAAATAAAATCTTTTTTAAAAAAATAAGTATAAGAACTAGTTTATCTGGGTATGTTTAAGTTAGTTCCCTCCCCTTTTCCACAGTTGTAGTCTATTAATACTGAAATCAGGCCAGTCAGAATTCTTACGTCATTGTTGCTCAACTTCTGGATTCAAGAAATACTCAGAAGATGAGAATGCTTGGAAAATCCCTTCTAGAAGTCCTTCATGTGGACCTGCCTAATGCTTTCATTCTCTCAGATATTAAAAAAAGTTTATTAACCTCGAATCTTTCAATTTATCCAGTATGAAACAAAGGCACTTAAAATATTTTAGATACATCTGTATTTTGTACTTGTCCTGTATCTATAAGGTTGATCTGCCTATCTCCTCTTTCAACATATACTTTCTTCTTTTTCCACTTTTTTATTGAGAAATATAACATGCCTACAGAAAATAACAGAAGAGTTTAGTTTATGTGACAGTACAGTTTAATGAATGCTTGTTAAGAGAACATCATATAGCTAACACACAGGTCAAGAAATAGAACATTACCAGCACCCTACAAATCCCTGGGATGCTCTTCCCCATCAAAGCCCTCCTCTCTCTCCCTAGAAGTAATCACTTCTAATTTTTGTCGTAATTTCTTTGCTTTTCTTTATAGCTTTCCACCTATGTCTGCATCCCTAAACATAATCCTTTAGTTTTGCCTGTTTTTGATCTTCATATGAATAGGATCACACCTCTTATGTGATCTTTTTTTTTTTTTTTAAGTAGGCTCCACGCCCATCTGTGGGGCTCGAACTCACAACCCTGAGATCAAGCGTCGTTTGCTCTACGGCTGAGCCACCCAGGTGCCCCATATGTGGTCTTTTCCATGTGTTCTTTTGGATCTTGCTGCTCTCTCTTGATACTATGTTTGTGAGGTTCACCTATGTTGCTGTGTGCTGCTGACCTTCATTTTCATTGCCATAGCGTCCATTGCATGAAGAGCTCTCCATCTAGCTATAATCTATAGTCAGTTTATCTGTTCTAATGTTGATGGCTACCTGGGTTGTTTCCAGTCTAGTGCGACTGCGAACATTGTTCTGACATACCTAGGCATGTGTGCATGAGTTTAGTGTATACTTAATAGAGGACTTTCTGGGTCATAGGCAGGTCATGGGCATGTGCATCTTCCACCTCACTGAATGCTAGGCGGTTCTCTGAAGGGGTTGTACCATTTACACTTTCACCAGCACTGCTGAGTGGGCTCCTTGTCCACATTCTCACTAGCAATTGAAATTGTTGAGCTGCTTAATTTTTCTATTTTCTTCTTTTAGTGATGATGGATTTAAACGATTTAGATTTAATTGAGATTCCTGAGCACCTGCTAAGAAGCAGTGTACTAGGAGCTGCTCTATGTATTTGATCATTATTAAGTCGCAACAGCCCTAGAAAGGAGATGATGTTCTCCCCCATTTCATAAATGAGGAAAATGAAAGCCACAAGCTGGAAGTTTCCCAGCAGAGGCCATGACAGAGCTGGGACTAGAACCCAGGTCTGGCTGTCTTACGAAGACCACACTCTCTCCACGTTCCTTTGCATTTCCATCTCCGCCCTCTGCTTCCTCTCATCAGAATCTGGAAGACAGATGCCTGGGTTGGGAGTATGTTGCCTCGAGCCCACCCAAGGCCCTCGCTGGGTGCCAGGCCCTGGCTCTGTACCTGCTTCAGCTCACAGAGTCCACCACCTGAAGGGAACATTACAGAAGCTCATGTTGCACTGACCCAGCTGAACCACATTCCTCTTGTTATAAAGGATTCCTCTTAAACACTCTTTTAACTAGTTTACTCTGTTTTGTTTAATGCCCAGAAACCCACTTCCTTCTCCTTCAGCTCAGCCTTAGTCCTTTTGCAGTAGCATTTTCCCTCCCAGACTCTGAGCTACTTGAAGACAAAGACTATGTTTTAATCCCTTTAAAAAAAAAATCACATGTCATGGGGGAGGTGTCAGTCAAAGGGGATAAAATTTTAGTTATGCAAGATGAATAAATTCTGGAGATCTGTACAACCATAGGACCTATAGCAAACAATTCTGTGTCATATACTTAAAATTTTGCTAAGAGGGTAGATCTTATGTGAAGTACTCTTACCACAAAAGAAAAAATAATAATAATAAAAAGAAAGAGAGAAACAGGGCAGAAATAAACTTTTAGCGGTGATAATGAATAAGTTTATGGCCTTGATTGGCTCAGGGGCATATACTTATCTCTAAACTCATCAACTTGTATACCTTAAATATGTACAGCTTTTTGTACATCAATCCTCATACCTCAGTAAAGTGGTTAAAGCAAAATAAAATAAGATAAAATAAGCGAACAAAACAAAAAATTGTATGTTGAATGCCCAGACAAGGAGCAACACAGCAGAAAAAGCACAAGGGCCAGGAGACATGGCTGCCATTCCCTGCTCCATCCTCAGCTCACGCAGGCCCTTTGACCTTCCCATGTCTCAATGTCCTCTTCTATAAAATGAAAACATTGGCCTAGAGAATCTCAGAGGCATTTGGTGGTGCTAGCATCTGTGACTGTGTTAATTAATTTCTTCAAAAAGCACTTATCTGACACCTTCTGTTTGTACCCTTTAACAAACAAAACCTGTGGCCCGTATCATTGATACTCAGATAAAATGCTGCAGAGCTGGTTTGTTTTCCCTTCTTTACATGTTTGTGGACATTTGTTATTTCTTCGTGGCTTACCTATTGCTAACCATTAGATTTAGTTCTTTTTTAGCAAGAGCCATCTTTGCTATTTCCCAACTGGCCTGGAAGCTCAATGAGGCAAGAGATTGTGTCTAATTTGTATCTTCAGCACAGAGCAGACATTCAATAAGTGTAGAAGGAAGAAAGGAAGGAAGGGCAAGAGGGAGAAAAGAAGGAATCTTCCCATACTTGTGATAATCATTGAGCACAGAGCGAGTCAATATTTAAACCACAGTCCCTGTCCATGGAGGGTGCCTTTGGTAGCAAGCTCTGACATTTTACTGAACCAGTAGATCATCAGAGCTGTACGAAATTACATTTTTTTACTGAAGCATTTTGCAGGTACCTAATGTTATCAATGCCTTGATAAAGGATGCCAAGTGTTCCTGAGGGCAAAGGAGAAGGGAAAAGTATTATAATAAAATTACCAGACTCATTTGGCTTTTAACCATAGAAAGTTGACGGCTCTGGGAGATCCTTTATTTCTGCTGAATTGGCATTAATATAAGGCAACCTGCTTTCTGTTAGTTTTTGATAGTGTGTTTTAGAGGTGCTCTTTAGGAAGGTCTAATTTTCTTTACCTGGGTCTAGCTCTGGGCTCTGCCAAACTTCCTGGTGACCTGTGACTTATTATGAATATGCCCCAGTTCCATTTCCAGCCCATAGTTACCACCATGTCCCTAACTCAAGTGTAAAACACAAAATTTTAGTTTGCTCAACCGAGTTCTCCTATGCTTAGCCAGGGTGCTCTCCTGCACTCACAGGACAACCCCTTGCCATCTGAGAAAGAAGTCTTTGGACTTCCACTTCCAGACCTCTCCCTGGGGGGCAGGGAAGTGTGAAACAGACTTGCCACCTTCCACCCTCCTCCACCCACCCCCAAAAGTCTGACCACTGGCTGGTCTTAGAGGATCAGGCTGCTGATTTATTTTTTCTTTACCACTTCCCTCTAAGGTATCCAAGGGAAGAGGACGAATCTCTAGGTAGAAAGGTGAACTCTATTTTTCAAAGCACCACAGTGAGCCTGGAATAGAGACAGGCTGACTTCAGGCTGTTTCTGTCTGTAAGGTCCACAGTTCTCAAGCCAGTGGAGATGTGGTCGTTCTGAAGGAAGGCCCCAGGTGTGGAGCCCCTAGACAGCCACTTGCCTCTCTCCTGCATGGAGCTCGGTCCTGGGACAGCCTCTGACCACAGGTGATCCCTCCCCTCTGCTTCCCTCTCAGTAATCCCCCGCAGCACTTCCGGAGGAACTCTGTGGGTGAAAGGTACCAAGTAAATCCCTGACTTGTCCCATAGCTCTCAGTCTCCCAGGGCTACGCTAATCCCATCTCTGTGAGGTCACTTTTAAAACTAGATGATAGATTTCTTTTTTTTTTTTTAAGATTTTATTTATTTGACAGAAAATGAGCACAAGTAAGCAGAGTGGCAGGCAGAGGGAGAAGCAGGCTCCCCGCTGAGCAATGAGCCCGACGTGGGACTCCATCCTAGGACCCCAGGATCATGACCTGAGCTGAAGGCAGATGCTTAACCGACTGAGCCACCCAGGCACCTCTAGATGATAGATTTCTTTTTTTTTTTTTTTTAAAGATTTTATTTATTTATTTGACAGAGAAAGACACAGCGAGACAGGGAACACAAACGGGGAGTGGGAGAGGGAGAAGCAGACTCCCCGCCGAGCAGGGAGCCCGATGCGGGACTCGATCCCGGGACTCCAGGATCATGACCTGAGCCGAAGGCAGTCGCTTAACCAACTGAGCCACCCAGGCGCCCCAAGATGATAGATTTCTTAAGGGTAAGATTATGTCTTAGCTTTTTCTCCTCCTGCGTTTCCAGGAGCTGTTACAACGGCTTTGCCAATATCTTCCAACCATTGTCTGAGACTGAAAAACAGTATCTTACACATCCATGTGTTACTATTTTCGAATGGTATTTGGGCACTGTTATAAACACTTGTCATTATTAATTTTTTCTCAATTAATGGACAATAAAGTGGAGCCACAATCATGAGAGAGGCCTTAGTTCCTTTTAACACTAAAAGGAAGCCTTCATCTACAGAAAGGTTGGGCAAAAGATAGCAATAGATATTTCTTATCTGACTGACGGCCCTTTAGCCCCATTCCTGATCCCTGACTTCCTGTTCTTTTGGGATTAGGCTAAGGAAAGATGCCAACACTTTCTCATCAGCAAGGGGATTCTGCATCAGTGGATGACGGATGGGCTTGATGTCTTTATGCTCCTGCCTTACTTGGCCTGTGACTGTCGCCATAGGAAAGATTCAGCTCGGGAAAAAGAAAAAAAAAAAATCCCTTTTTAAAAAGAGATGAGCTACGTAAGAAAGCCCCTAACATTTATTCTGGGTTTGATAACCACCACCACCACCCTCATTCTAATCTTGCATATCTTTAAAAAAATTGAATTATTGCTGAACAGTGATTCAATCACTTGGGGGATGAGACCCAAGTCTGGAGCATTTTTCTCCCGAAAGGGTAATTTTTCAGACTCATCTTGCAAGCTGAAACTGGGGCTTGCCAACGGAGGCCTCCATCAGTATTTGCGCCATTGTTTGCCTGCTCGAACCCTGTGTGAGCCAGGGTGGATTGGGCTACTCTGTGTCCTAAGCCAAGTGCTGTTCCAATAGTCCCCATACCCCTTGCCGCTGCCATCCTTCTGGAAACATCCGCGTGGTGCTGTTTGACATCAGTCTCTCTGCGAGGGTCGCTGTGGATTGTCATTAACCCGCTAGCTGTGGGCTCCCCACTCTTGCTGCCACCAGCTGCCATGGTCCCCTAGCTCCGTGCAGGAGGACCCCCATCAGGGAGCCCCCTGCCCGCCCCCCGGGGGGCAATGAGCAGCACAGCAGGCCTCTCAGGTGAGGCCGAGGAGCTCAGCACTTGTTCCAGCTCCACAGCGCTTCCAGAGCCTACCTCCACCTAAGCCTGCCTGTTCCCGAGTTGTTTTGTACCAGTGACATGTCTTCACTTTAGTTCTATTTCTCAAGTGCCTTTCGTTCCAGCCACCAGACTTCCTCCTGATACCCATTCTAGAAACACTCTGATGGAAAAAGAAAGGCTTGAGGGGAGAGGGGTGGGAGGATGGGTTAGCCTGGTGATGGGTATTAAAGAGGGCACGTTCTGCATGGAGCACTGGGTGTTATGCACAATGAATCATGGAACACTACATCTATAACTAATGATGTAATGTATGGTGATTAACATAACAATAAAAATTAAAAAAAATATATACAAACAAAAGCCTGAAAAAGAAAGGCTTGTTCTTAGGCCAGGTTTTTCAGCTTCCCCAAGAGCCAGTAGGGCTTCTCCAGCTACATTTGGAGAAAACCCAATCGCGTGAGGGAACCTACTGGCCAAGGTCTGAGCACACACATACCCCCTGCCCCCGCCAGCACTTTTGTCCCAGGAACGCCAGAGTCTCCTACAGTTAATTTTAATGTTCACCTGCCAGCTACCACGTGTAACACATTTGGAGGGTCAGGATGGGAACAGAAAGACCTTTAGTAGAAGTCTCAAGAAGAATCTCCTGACCAAAGTGAAAATATACAGCAATCCCAGTTATGTTGTTCATCTCCCAGCTTAAGGTGCCAAGAAATAACAAGGATATTTATGAAATAGGATGAAGTTACTCAGTAGAAGAAGAAAGAAACCCAAACTGGCTGACCAGAGGACCACAGATGATGCCCTTCCTACCACTTCTAATACCATGAGGTACCTAGACTCTGAGTTTCCCTGATAAGGACAATCAGATCTTCTCAGTAAAGGGCAAAATTCAACACAAAGGACCGGGAAGAGACGGTCTCTAACTGCCACACCTGATTATGTACAAAGTTTATTCAGATCATAACTAATGTTTCTTGTCATCTCCCCTGGGCCCTGTGAAGGGGTCACAGTGTAGGCATTCCTTCATTTCCAGGGGGAAGCCTTGGGGCCGAGAACCACGGCTCGGTCAGAACAAAGCTGGGGACTCACCACAGCACCTGACTCCAAATCCATCCTTCCCAGAATCCTCCCCATGAAGAAAACGTCTCTCCCTCTGCCCCTGGCGTCTCTTTCAAGAGGCAACTCCTTCCCACGAGTGTCTGTAACTCAGTGGGTGTCAGTGTCTTCTTAGGTGGAGAATGAGGTCAAAATGGGAGGCACATTTAGAGACCATCCATGGTCCACAGCCACCAGAATACCAGGCCACACTAGACATGCCCAGAAGGTTCCGGGAGGGTCAGACATACATGGTGCCCTGACGCCAGTCTTTCTGGAAAAATATCTTCCCTCTGTGGCTCTCAGGGCACTTTGTGCATCTTACCCCTGCTTTTATCACAGTGAATGAGGTCACAACCAGAACCCCAATTCTGCACATGGAGAAAGAGGCAGATGGAGAGAGAAAGCAGAAACATGCATCGCTCCCTCTGGTTACCGTCACTATCAAACTTCACAGCCTCTACTTGCTTTCCTCAGCGCCTCTCACTGTTTTACAGAGAACTCCAGATTTAAAAAAATGATTTCTGTCCTTTCTAACTTACCGAGTCCGGCGAGCCAGCGCTGGCAAGCTGTGGTTTTATTAAGGTAGAGCGGCGTTCTCAGGGCCGGTCTCCGCAGAGCCCAAAGACACGGGTCTTTGCCTGTGTTTCCTGGTCTCCTCCTGCCATCTTGTGGCTGCGAGCCAAGCATACGTACAAATTCCAGTCTTCATCTCCCGAGCTCTCTGAAGAATGAGACTGAGTTTCCATCTCTTGCAGTCCACACCATGAGAGGAAGAATCCACCACACCCATAATTCATTTACCCCTTAGTCTGAAACAGGGGAAAAGAAACTGATTGTTTGAGAGCATGGCAAAGTTATCAAAAAAGGAGGCAGAAAACGTCAGATGCCAACTTTTACCAAGTTGAACTTTTGCTGAAATTGGGTAGATGAGGTGCCCTGAGAATTGGGGCCTTCCCATCAGCCCAACTTTGTTCTAAAGTGCAGAGCTAACTATGCTTGAGGACAGGCTTTGCGAACAAGTCTTAACTGAACCCGCATTGCACCCTCCCGTTGGTGATATTCCGGAACATTTACGATGTCTCTGTTCCATAGTAGACAACTCTCTACATGTTTTAATGGGGACTTTCCATATTTTGAGTAACATAAAATACCAACAGAATAAAAGGAATTTCTTGGCTCATATAACTGAAAAAAAGCAAAGGGAGGGAAAACTTCAGGCATGGATTGACCCAGAGGTTCATGTTGCCTTCAGGGTTCTGGGTCTGTCTGTGTGATTCTTTCTATTCTGACCCTTCTGTATGCTGGCCTCAGCCACAGGCTGCAGAACTCACTGTAGCAGCACCAGATGACGCCTCGTATCTGCACACGGCACAGTCCAGGGACAGACAAGCTGTCTCTGCTGGTAGGGCCTGGAAGATCAAGGATATTAACTAGACTTATTATGGTGATCGTTTCACAATACACTTTCCCAGTCAGAAGCCCTTGGTAAGTATTTTCCTCTATCTCTGTGAGGACCAGAATGGGTCCTGCTCTTATCCATAGGCCAATCACAATGAGTGGGTGGGATCCTCTAATTAACTTAAGCCAAACAGGGTCCACTCTGGAGTTAGGGTGGAATCGGTCTCACACAGCAGTCTCACAGGGCCACAAAGTGGGGTGGGAGCATTCTCCAAAGAAAGCTGGACCCTGAATTTTGATGGAAGAAAAGGGATAGATGCTAGGGAGGCAGCCAATAAAGGTGTACCACACTTTCTTGCACTGCTGGTGGGAATGCAAACTGGTGCAGCCACTGTGGAAAACAGTATGGAGGGGCACCTGGGTGGCTCAGTCGGTTAAGCGTCTGCCTTCAGCTCAGGTCATGATCCCAGGGTCCTGGGATCGAGCCCCGCATCGGGCTCCCTGCTCCGCGGGAAGCCTGCTTCTCCCTCTCCCACTCCCCCTGCTTGTGCTCCCTCTCTCACGGTCTCTCTCTGTCAAATAAATAAATAAAATATTTTTTTAAAAAAAGAAAAAGAAAACAGTATGGAGTTTCCTCAAACAGTTAAAACATAGAACTACCCTATGATCCAGCAATTGCACTACTAGGTATTTACCCAAAGAATTCAAAAATCCTCATTCAAAGGGATATATGCAACCCAATGTTTATAGCAGCATTATTTACTGTAGCCAAGATATGGAAGCAGCCCAAGTGTCCCTTGATTGATGACTGGACAAAGAAGATGTGGTATATACCATGGAATATTACTCAGCCACAATAAAGAATGAAATCTTGCCATTTGCAATGACATGGATGGAGCTAGAGAGTATTACGCTAAGCGAAATAAGTCAGTCAGAGAAAGATGAATACCATATGATTTCACTCATGTGTGGAATTTAAGAAACAAATGAGCAAAGGGGGGAGAAAGAGACAAACCAAGAAACAGACTCATAACTATAGAGAACAAACTGACGGTTACCAGAGGGGAGGCCAGAGTTTGGAGGATGGGGGAGATGGGTGAAGGTGGTCAAAAGGTACAAACTTCCAGTTATGAAATACATAAGCCCTGGGGATGTAATGTCCAGCTCCGTGCCTAGAGTTAATGACACTGTGTTGAATATTTGATAGTTGCTATAAGAGTCGTAGATCTTAAATGTTCTCATCACAAGAAAAATATTTTTGTAACTATATTTGGTGACGGATATTAACTAGACTTATTATGGTGATCGTTTCACAATACAGTATATACACATGTCATTATATTGTACCAAAAACTAACATAATGTTGGATGTCAATTATACATCAATTAAAAAATATATATACCTCAAATATATCTCAATTAAAAAAAGATTGGAAATGCTTTATTCTCTTTTAAAAATCAGAGTTTAATACTTTAGGATTCAAAAGCCCAGTCTTAGGTTTATTTCCACACTCGGTTTTAAAGGCTGTTGTCGCAGAACAAGAGATTGTTTGTAGATTCAAATTAGGAAAATTGTATTAATGGCTGCACTTACTAATTCATGACACCAGTATTTCAGTTCTATCCACCACGTATAAGGTTTTTTCCACCTTCTTGACACCAAAGGGTATTTTATTTTCTGTTTTTTTAAATAAATGAACCCTTAATTTGGAAGACTTTGTTTCTTTAAGTGTGCAGATGTGAGAGTTCTTACTAATGACACTTAACATCATTTTTGGCCACAAATCCTGTCATGATGCAATATTCCCAGACATGTTCAAAATGCTCTCTTTGTACAGCAGCGACAGCTGTGGGAAGGCTGCTTCTTTCTCACACTTACTCAAAAATCTCACCCGTGCCTTGACAGGACTGAACTAAAGCACACTCACTGGCAGCATGCTACTAAACTACTTACCAGGAAAGGCGGGCACAGTTAGAAGGTACATTTTCTTCTTCTATTTCTTTTTTTTTTAATTTTTTTAAAGATTATTTATTTATTTGACAGAGAGACACAGCAAGAGAGGGAACACAAGCAGGGGGAGTGGGAGAGGGAGAAGCAGGCTTCCTGCTGAGCAGGGAGCCTGATGCAGGGCTCAATCCCAGGACCCTGGGATCATGACCTGAGCTGAAGGCAGACGCTTAACGGACTGAGCCCCCCAGGCACCCCCATTTTCTTCTTCTATTTGTCTGTCAAGGAAAAATGTGTCATTCATCTTTAAGTCCAGCAATTCTTTTAAACCCTTTGCCAGGAGCAGTCCAAAACCTCTACATGGCACAAGAGATTTTCATGACCAACTCCTCTTCCCCACCATTTCACGTACAAAATACCATAAAGTTCCTATTATTTAAAGGTTTTGCCTTTATAAAAGTAGCCATGCCAATGGCCTTGTGCGGCCCCTAGACAGGAGTATGAGGTGATGCGTCTCTAGCAGCTGGGGGGGGGGGAAGGGGGGCCAATCTCCTCAAGCCACTACCACCTCCCCCCTAAGGAGTCACATGGCTGTGGCTGGCTTGTCAAGGACAAGGCAGATAGCAAAAATCAGTACCACAATTTTTATTTCTAAGTGTTTATTTCTAAATCTGTAATCATCAATACAGCATAATTGCTCGTGCTTTCCTCCTGCATCCTGGTGCCGTCAAGTGCTGCTGGGGTGTGCACGCCCCCTCATCTGGAGACCACTGCCCCTGAGAGTGCTTCCAGTGGGCCAGTCTTGCCTGTCCCCCCACCACCCCAACTATAGATTTCTAAGCTTCTTAAGAGCAAGGGTTCTGCCTTGTCCTTCC
Source organism: Mirounga angustirostris (assembly GCF_029215605.1). Classification (NCBI taxonomy): domain Eukaryota; kingdom Metazoa; phylum Chordata; class Mammalia; order Carnivora; family Phocidae; genus Mirounga; species Mirounga angustirostris. Next base: position 93,737,507 of record NW_026991716.1, on the reverse strand, counting down.
CGTCCCTCCCAAGAACCTAGCGCAGGGAGAGCAGAGCTCAGGGGCTCCATGACCTTGGAATGAGTGGGCTCCATCAACAATAAGCCCTCTGATGTACAGATGCCCATCAACCTGGTGGGGGGCAGGGCTCAGATGAAGAAAGCCTAGACCCCTTTCTTGAGGCTTCCTCATGTACTGGGCTGAGAGATGTGTAAATGAGGAATGACATACAATCCAAGGCGGAATGAAGTAGGAGCTGTGGGAGAAGGAAGCTAAAGACTCTTGGTTCTGGTTCATTCTCCCTAGAAGGATTGAGAAAGGCTTCCTGGAGGAGGTGGTGTGCTGTTCAGTGGTACTGGTTTGTGTACCATTGCAACAAGGGGAAAGGATGGAAAGAAGATGAGGAAGTGGCCTATCAGAGATGTCATCAAGGAGAAGAACCTGTCAGGGGAAAGTGTGGATGGAAAAGGAAGAGCTCACCATGTCAGTCTCAAGGACAAATTAAAACAATCCACAGGTCACGGGCTGGAACAATACAGTAGCCTTGCCTACAGTATTCCAGATACACTGGGTTTCGAATACAAATTTTTCTCTAGTGAGTAAAAAAAAAGGTCTTTAGGGGCAGACTCACAGATGTTCTTTCTGTTTCCCCCACACTCCTAACATGGTCCTGCCTTAGGGTGCTTGCGGTAACTTCCCTCTGTCTTGAACACCCCCCAGAGTGTCACAGTGTTGGTCCCCTATGTCGTTCGGGGCTGCACTCAGATGTGACCTCCTCAAGGGCCTCTCTGACCTAACGGAGGGAAGCTGGGCCCTCTCTGTCCTACCACTCTCTTCACTTTCATCCCAGCTCCAAGCACACCCTGATGTTTTCTGGGTTATTTATGGTGGTTTGTTAACTGTCTGTCCCCCTCCTCCCCAACACACACACACTAACATAAGGGTCAGGGCTGCTAAGCATGAATACTGAGCAAGAGACTTCACTCAGGTCCTCTTAAAATACTTGTTATAGGTCAGATTGATGAAACAGTCTCACTTGAGACGACCCCAAATCCACTTACAGGGGAAAACAGAGAGAGAGAGAGAGAGAGAGAGAGAGAGGAATATAAGAAAGTAGAAATTGCTCCGGTGAAATCTGATATATGAGGTTACCAGGCAGCTTTAGTATAACTTCTTTTTAAATCTGGTTTGTTTCATTTCTCTTACTTCAGTTAAAAAACAAAACAAAAAAATACCTCACTGTGTTTCTATGCACCTCTCAAAGGCACCTTACTTTGGTCGTAGACAAAAGTTGGTAGAACTAATAAATATATACTTCGGGGATATAACTTAAGTATTTGATTTGTCCACAGATTTCTCTAGAAATGTTAGGTGTCCTAAGTCCTTGTTTCCCCGTCTCAATCAAACCTCAGGTTCTCTGAGGGCACTTATTTAAAATACAGATTTCCAGGCCCCTCCGCAGAGGGACGTCTGAGGGGGGCTCCTCTACTCTGCGTTAGGCTTCGCAGGTGGTTGTGTGGCTCCCCAGGTTTGGGGACAGGACAGTAACTTAGCCTGCCCCGGTCGTCAGCAAACAGTGTCAAGGCCTCGTACTGCTTGAGGGCTCATTGTTTGAGGGAAATGGTGGGAAAACAGTGATTTTGCTTCCGATTTGCTGATTATAACGCTGACATGTGGCCAGACTCTCCCCGAATGTTGCAGACACCTTCGGGTGGCCCGTCGGGGCCCCGGGCCTGCCTCGCGGGAGGGCAGCGCACACTCCTCCGCGCGGGGCGCCTCGCGAGCAGCACCCGGGCCGCCCCGAACGCCGCACCCGCCAGAGAGCAGGCGGCCCCTGGGCCCCTTCCCTTCCTGGGAGAGGCTGGGCACGCAGCCGCGGAGGGACTGGCCCCGCGGGGCTTCTCACGCAAAGGCCTCAGAGGATCCGTGTACAGCGTGGGCCGTGCTGCCCTTACTCCGAGAAGCCCTTTCTGCGCGTTCGTGCTCGCTCTCGAGGAGGCCCAGCGGTGAGGAGAGCCTGAGCCTGCTCCCCAGGGCCTCGCCGCGCGCGCCGCCCAGGCTCCCCTGCAGGCCCGTCCCGCCGGGCCTCGGCGCTTGCGGGGCTTCCCAGGCCGGCCCTCCCCCAGCTCACCGGGGCCGCCGCGCGGGAAGCAGGGGCCGGCCGGCAGCCGCGAGCCCGGCCGGAGGAAGCCCGAGGTGGCAGCCCGCTGCCCCAGGCCAGGGTCTGCGGCCGTCCAGTCGCCCTCTGCGCCTCCGAGTTCCTGGGGCAGGTTCCTCAGGAGCGCTCTCAGGTCCTCCAGATGGAACTGAAACGCTGGCCCTGGGAAACGGGGCAGAGCGGGTGTGTGCCCGGCACGTGTCTCGGGGAGGGAGTCCGGGAGGACGCTGACCGTGAACGCAGGCCGCCGCGCCGCGGCCTCGTCCTGGAACGGGCGGCCAGGTCGGCGTGCTCCGCCCCACGGCGCGCCGAGGTAACACCACCGAGAGGCCGCGCGGGCATTTAACCGCGGGTCCGACTCCAGACAGCAGAGCGAAGACGCCGAGCTCAGTCCGTAGGCACCGGGCTTTGCCTGCCCCCAGCGCCTGCGCAGAGCTGCCCTCCGCACCAGCTGATGTCACGTGGTCCCAGATCCCCCCGTGCCACCACCAATGGAAGCTAAGCTCTGCCTAGGACTTCCGCCGGGCAAATGCGGGCTGTGAGGGAGGGAACGGGGGTGAGCACAACCCCCCCACCCACGCAACCCTGGGCGCGATTTCTGGCCTTGAGACAGAGTTGATGGGGCTGTAACTCAGTGGCCCGAACTGGGGACAGCCCAGAGCCTTGGGGGAGAAAGCCCTTTCTGAGCCAAGGAGGTAGGAGGGCCCGGAGAGGCCACACACAGGCTGCAGATGCCCGTCAGCCCCGCGTAGGGAGCCGTGCCCTGGGCCTCTCCGGGCGCTCGTCACACCAGCGAGGGCAGGAAGAAGGGGCTGTCCCCCCGCTGGCATCAGAAGGCCGCCCTGGGACGCTCTGCCTTGTGCTACAGCTCTGGGCGTTCATAGCCTGTCCTTCCTCCTCCGTGCTCCCCGAAGGAGTCCTTTGTCGGCCCGCCACAGGTTGGGGTGCTCGGTCACGGGCGTCCCAACACGACAGTGGTGCTCACCCAAGCTCTGGGTGTCTCCTTGCCCCAAACCTAACGCTACCGTATCGTGGTCACAGGATTATTTTTGTGCCATTGAATCTGATTCTCAGTACCCACAGAGGTGTAAGCAATTATTTTTAATTCTACAGACCATGTTACTCTAATCAGCAGAAATCAACTGCTACTTTTTTAGCAATTGAATGTAATACTCTGCATGTTACAGAATCTGGTTAAAAATATGAGAGGTTATTAGTGCAAAATGTGGGCATGTTTTAATGACAGCAGCGGTTTTTAACACTCTGCACCCTAAATTTGGGGTTCTAAAAATGAATTAAGTCTGGGAGGACCAAATTATATCCCATTTCTCTCAACATTCAGAAGAATAACATTCAAGTCATTATTTCTCCCTCTTCTGAATTTCCAAAACACTGTAATTTCTCGCGGTATTTATCACGCCTGCCCTCTGTTAGTACTGCCTCTGCCCCAGGTTCATCTCCTGGAGAGGAGGAACGAGTCTTGCCACCCTGCACCTCTCCCTCAGCACACAGTGTCTGTCACTCTGTCCCTTCTCCACATTTTACCAAACTTCCTGGCGGACTTGAGTGCCCTCTGTGTTCCCAGGACCCTTGGGCAAGCTGCCCTCTTGGCGTTTACTACATGATGTCCCTGTGTTGTCCCTGAAAGATCATGCGCACATCATGGCTAGGGACTCTGTCTCCTTCACCTCGGTGTGCCTAGCTCCTGGCACAGAGTAGAGAGCAAGTAAATGATGAATGAATGAATAAATGGTTAGTGAATACCTGCACCCTATTTTAACAGCTTTATTGAGATAGAATTCACATACCATGAAATTCGACCATTCAAAGTATACAGTTCAGTAGTTTTTAGTATATTGAAAGAATGGCGCAGTCACGACCACAATTGAATTTCAGACATCTAATAATTCAGACATCTAATAGTCAGCTCCCCTGAAACCACCCCTAGGGAAGATTCTGTATCCATCATCAATTATTTCTCATTCCTGCCACTACCCCTGGGACCTACTTTCTGTCTCCATGGATCTGCTGATTCTGAACATTTCATATACATGGAATCACATAATAGATGGCCATTGTGACTGGCTTCTTTCCTTTGGCCTCCTGTACTCAAGGTTCATCCATCCGTGTTGCAGCAGGTATCAAGACTTCATTTTTTAAAGGCTGGATAATAATCCCTTGTCTGGATGTACCATGTAATGTGTATGCATTCATCAGTTGGATATTTGTGTTTCCACTTTCTGGCTAATACGAATGAGATTATAAACATTCATGTGCAAGTTGTTGTGGGGACATATACTTTCATTTCTCTTGGATAGATACAAAGGGGAGAAGAATTGCTGGGTTCTGGGGTAACTTCATGTTTAACATTTTGTGGCACTGCCGGACTATTTTCGAAAGCTGCACCATTTTACATTATCACCAGTGATGTATGAGGGTTCCACTTTCTCTGCATCCTGCTCAACACTTGTTATTTTGTTTTTCTCTTTGATTCTAGCCATCGCACTGGTGTGGAGCGGTATCGTTGTGATATTGATTTGCATTTCCTAATGAGTTATTGAGCATTTTTTCATGAGCTTATTGGCCACTTATATCTGTACACTCCTGAACCAAATGATAAAATGTCAGAGCTTCACAGGAAAACATCACAGATGAGTCCCAAAGAGTAATGTTAAATGACGTACCCAAGTTGAGCAGTACAGGGTCTCAGATGGATCCTGACTCCTAACCACGTGCTCAGTTCTTCCCACCTGGCCCTTCTATCAGGTCGCCTCTGGATTCCTACCCCACTGGATGAATGAAGCGATTGGATTCCATATGAATCAGCATAAGCATATGCTCTAGTGCTTTTTGATTTTATGCCATATCTTTTCTTCTTTGGTTGGATGGGTTTCATCTCTGAAAATGGTTCTCCCTGGGTACAGACTTTGTACTTGAGCAGATGGTTTTTATAACTTGCAGCTACTTAAAGTTTTAAGCAACTGATGACTGAACTCCAAGCATTAAATAACTTGAAGAAGCTTTCTTAGCCACGAGAGTGCAAGCGAGGATGGATTTAAAGTCATAGGATAAATTTGAACCTGTCCACTTAATGTGTTCACTGTGGCCATGAACACACACAAGAAGAAAGTATTAAAAAGATAGCAAGTATTTTATTATTTATTTATTTATTTATTTATTTATTTATTTTGATAGCAAGTATTTTAAAAAGTACTTAAGGAATGAGGTGGGGCTGGTGAGGACAGTTATAGCATATGTATGAATGTTGGAGTTTGGAAGAATATAGAGAGAAGCTGACATTGCTCCGCCCTCCCAGGGGACCAGCAGGTGGATGTGGAGATAGAGCTGAAGAGAGAAGCCATTCTTAGTATGAATTCTCAGGGAAGAGTGCCGTCCTCAGACAATTAACAAAAATGAAAAGAGGTGGCCTGGGGGATGGCTGGTACCTACTCAAAAGAGGCTGGTTTATGCTGCAATACACAAGCAGCACAAAAATCTCCATGGCTTATCAGAATGTAATTGTATTCCTTGCTCATGCAACATTCACCACGGGTTTCCATGTGGTGGCTCAGCATTCCAAGCTACTTTCTTTTTCTCTCTTTTCTTTCTTCCTTTCTTTCTTTCTTCCTTCCTTTCTTTCTTTCTTGATTTATTTGAGAGAGAGAGAGCAAGAGAAGAGGGAGAGGGAGAGAATCCCAAGCAGACTCTATGCTGAATGCAGAGCCCAACATGGGGCTCGATCTCACAACCCTTAGATCATGAACTGAGTGGAAATCAAGAGTCCGATGCTTAACCGACTGAGCGACCCAGGTGCCCCCAGGCTACTTTCATCTTGGCTATATCTGTCTTAATATATTTCTATGTTTTCCATGGCAAGAGAAGAGCAGTCTAGAAGATTTCAAACCAACTAATGAGTGCTTCACCTTGGAAGCGACACGGCACATCATTTCTGCTCACAACTGATTGTTTAGAACTTAATCACATGGCCTTGTCTAACTGTGGAGGGGCCAGGAGGTGTGATCCTCCCATAAGCTTGGAGGGAAAGGCGAACTGGACAATGGGCAAGTTCCAGTAACATCTGCCAAAGCTGGAGAAGGAGGTTCTTTTTGGTCTTCCCTGGGGGAGTTCTTGGAGGGATTTTTGTGTCTATTAGAGTATCCCTTTCTGGCAGGGAATGGAGGAGGGTGTCTGAACTGTGGAGGCAGAGCTGAAGCAGAGGGGAGATGCAGGCTGAAGATAAGAACATGAAGTGTGACAAGCCAGATCATCTAGATTCCAAGCATTTTCTGAGTTTATTATCTGAATCCCCAAACATGAATCAAGTCTTTGTCTTAGCTAAGATTTGGGGACACTCAACAAGTATGGCTCGTCCCTGCCCAGTTCTAGTTTTTATTTTGATTTTAATTGGAGAGATTTCCTTAAGGAACAGTTGAGTCAACACACAGACTCCCTTATCAAAATAACCACAATTTTGTAAGCATTTACATCGTCATATCCCACATAGCACCTGGCAGAGGGCCTCACCATAAGAAACTCTTCATTCCTTCAGTTAGAGAATGAATAAGAGGAATGAGAACTATCAACTATCTATTGTACTCCTGAAGGCCAGCGTCCTTCTGTAAGACTCCAAACTCTCCTCAGCCCCAGGGTGAATAAGGACGATGCGGGAGACACCAGACCTAACTCAGTTCCTGTGGAAACTCAGGACAGGCCCAGAGGGCTTGGGATCATGTTTGCTCAAACCGCTCCTATCTTCAGATTGTTCATTTGCTACTCATTCCGATAATTAACCACGTATCAGGTCTGGTCCTGTACAAATACTTGCTTGAACCATTTCTCAAGCAGGTATCAACATGCTTCTAATGTCTATTACTTCTTTTCCCGGCATCACTGGCCCTTGCCAATTCATCGTGTATTGCGGCTGCATGAGTGCCTGGGATGATATCATTGCAAGAAGATATTGTGGACTTGGAAGACTGGGTTGACATACCGAATTGACAGAACATTCAGGAGGAGAGATCCAGTAGGCAGCCAGCAATAGAGAGCAGAAGATTGGGGAAAGTCAGGGATGGGGATACGCACTTGGGATTTATCGGCATTGGGTGGTATTTGTAGCTGTGGGAATCAGGAAGAGAATATGAAGATGATAGGTGTGAAAGCATTTTGTATAATATTGGGTCTTTTTATAATCACCATTTTTAATGGGTTCAAGAAAGAACTTAGGGGGCGAGAAAAAGGAAAAGGAGCCAGAAGCGTTCAGAGAAGGAGGACCTAAGAGGCAGGAGGAGAACCAAGTATTGGTTCAGGGCAGCTCAAGGAGAGAGAGCTGTAGGGGTGGGGCTGGGGTGGCGAAGTGCCAAGTGCTTGAGAACAGCAGGAGCTACTGGCGACTAAAGCCAGGGCTCTGCCCTTGGTGATGAGGAAGTTAGAGCTGGCTGGAGAGAGGGAGAGAGAGGTTTCATTAGGTAGACTGGCCACCATCTTCTCCTGTATTCAGATTCCCATCTGGCTTAGCCCCACCCCGTCTCCATGCTCGGTGCCCTCTCCCCAGTCCGGTTCCCTACACCAGCTCTTGGGCACTGGGCCCCACTGGGCTCCCAGGAATCCTTTATCCCTTTAGCAATAAACTCAACCTTGTCCAAGTGTAGTCCAAAGTTTCTTCCAGTGAGACTGTTGAGGGTAAAACTATTTTTCATAATATCACTGATTCACTCTGGACCTTTCTCACTCTCCCTCACAAGTATACAGTTGACTTTTCTGGAAGCTACATGATGTATCGCATCACAATGGAAGGAGTGCATAAAACCTGATAGGAGGAAGGAGGAGAGCAGGCCCTGGGAGGCAGCAGGGAGGCCCCGAGACGCCCTCGTACGCCATGACCTGGGCTCAAAGGCCTCTAAGCCACAGGGTTTGCTCCCTGGGAAGTGGCCTGTTATGGGAGTCCGGAGACCCAGGCTCAACGCCATGTTCTTCCTGGCCGTGCGGTCATGGGCACAAGCTCCTGACGGGCAGTTGTCAACCCTCGCTGGCCATTAGAATCCCATGGGAGCATTAACAGATACTGGGCCTGAGACCCCACTCTGACCAAGTGCATCAGGCTCTCCCCGGGTGGGACCCGGGTCTGGGAGCATGCGGCTGGGAGAGCCCCTGTTCTCCAACCCTGTGGGATTCTTGGACTTTTTTTCTGTCAGTTCATCCCACTGACCACAAGATGGAGCTCTCTTTCCGGGAAATGTTCGATGTTCGCCGAACAGGCAAGTCTATTTTCTCTCTAGTCCTGAAAGAATACATTTGAATTTGACAATCTTCACAGCATCTCATTAAGCCAGAATTCTGTGCCCTTGGGTCTAGCCATTTAATGCGTCTCTTTTCCCTTCTGCTAGAAACCGTATTGGGTCGGGATGTGTCATCTACTGTTTTGTATTCCTCAAAGGCTATAATGCAAAGCAGAGTTGGCATTTATTATTGCTTTATGATCCTCATTATTAGTATCAATAACAGCTACTCTTCACTTAACCTTTTACCATTTGCAAAGTACTCTTCACCAGTTAGTCTCAGAATAACTCTAGGAAATGGGTATCACTGTTCTCATTTATAGACGAGAAAACTGAGGCTCAGAGATCAAAAGTTGGCAGAACCAGATCCTGCACCCTTCCCATTGTGCTCAGATGAGAAGAACAGGCAGAGCACAGAGACCAGCAGTCAACCCCTTGGGACCCAAAAAGTACAGCCCAGAGGCAGGAAAATTCTCAGGACAACCTCTGGAAGACTTCGTAAGCAAGCAGGAAAGACAGATATCCTCTGGAGTTTCACACTGTCACAGACGACAGGTCAGTAGACAAGTTCGACCGGGCTGAGTGGCCGGCTGAGGTAACAGATGAGAAGTTTCCAGTGCGAAGCTGGACAGTCAGCAGACATTCAACAAGAGGACAGATTTTATTAGTTTTAATTTTATGTTCCAGGAAAATGAACTGCTATGCCAATGGGAAAAACAAATCTCAATTCTGCCTTAAGAAAAAGGTGTAAACTCCATCTCCAAAGAAAATCTTTTTCTACCAGCAAGGGATGTCTGACAAGTTAGCAGATCTGATGAGGATAATTTCCAAGATCACGACATCACTCGTTACAGACTTGCTGCCAGGTTCTGGCAATCAGTCAGGAACCCAAATGTCAGGGCCCCAGGACCCCAATGTCTCTGGGTGCTTCTATTCCAGATGAAGGGGCTACAAGTGTAAGTTCAAGTACTTGGACTAGGGAGACTGTTTTCAGGACTGAAGCAGTTACATGGAAAGCTTCATAAATTAGTATGTGGGTAAGTTTACGGCTCCCATGTACATGTTAGCAATTCAGTATGTTGTTTTACCATCTTCTGTGCCTCGGCTTCCCTGTGTGTAAAGTGGTAAGAGCAGTACCTAGCTCACAGGACTGTTATAAGGATCAAAAGAGTTTATGTACAAAGCATTAGAACCATGCCCAGCACACAGTAAGCACTATGTGTTTCTTTTTTTTTTTTTTAAAGATTTTATTTATTTATTTGAGAGAGAGAGAATGAGAGAGAGCACATGAGAGGGGTGAGGGTCAGAGGGAGAAGCAGGCTCCCCGCCGAGCAGGGAGCCCGATGCGGGACTCGATCCCGGGACTCCGGGATCATGACCTGAGCCGAAGGCAGTCGCTTAACCAACTGAGCCACCCAGGCGCCCAGCACTATGTGTTTCTTAAATAATGTTAAATAAATAAATGGATCTGAGCACATCCATTTATGTATTTTACAAGTGAAATCTTAATTTTTTTCAGTAATTTAAATATTATGTTATTTGTACACTTACGGGTACAAAAAAATGTACTTTAGGAAGATTAAAATATTTCCTTATGACTAAAATTTGAAATCCCACTGAAAATGCATAAATTTGATTAGAATGGTACTAGAGTCTTTTACATTTTATAAACATAAGAAATAGGTTAAAAATTCTTTAAGTCCACCATGTTTTTCTTTTCATTATTACCAGTGTTGGCACATAAGCCTGTCCGGCAAGAATAATGCAATGATCAGATTTTTCTTTCTCCTTTTTAAAGAAAAGCTTTCCTTTTTCTCCATTTAATTTCTTCCAAGTTTGGAAATTAGGGATCATTTCGGAGGGTGCCCTGGGCATTTTCCCGACTCTAAAGATTTCCTCGGTCTGAGTTTCTAGGCAATTGGGAATATTCCACAGCAACACTCAGCTCAAATGCCCGTCTTCAAGTATCAATTTAAAGCATTAAAAAAAAGAGAGAGAGAAAGAGAGAGAGCATTTGCTCTGAGAGATTTCATGCAACCCCAGGGAGAAAGACTGGAATGTTGAGAATGTAATAGGGACAGGACTTGGAAGAAAAACACATGAATTGAAACACTGCTTTCCAATCTAAAAGTTGTTTTTCATGTCTCATTTTGGCATTAATTTTCTTTTAGTACCATATTGTTTCCTGGTAACAGTTTTTTTGTTTGTTTTTTTTTGTTTTTGTAATAGCTATTCTTTACGACTTTTGTTTCTCTTTCTTGCAGGCTGTTTTATGAAACAGACTTTGTGGAGAAGAGATGGGGATAAAGATGTACCATTTCCAGCCACCATGGAACTCCCCTCCCCCACTCCCAGCTCAGACAGCCCCTTCACTACAGCCTATCCTACCAGGCCCAGGAGAACGTGGGGCATAGGGGACGGGACAGAAGCAGGGACATGATCCAGGTGCTCAGGTGAAACCAGAACTGTAGTTTTGCCCTACAGAAACAATATTTAAAAGTTTAAGTTCTTTAGTACCAAAATTTGGGGCAGTTGCACTGAGAATCGTGTGGGCTTCTGTGCATTGAGCCAGGGCCCTAATATCACATCATTGTTTCCATGGAAAAATTAAAACCTAGGTCCAAATACCTGACCTCAACTGAACTTTTACAAAAGAACCTGAGTGGGGACTATTTCACATACACCCAACACACTCAGAGACAGTTCCTGTTTCTATCAATCAGCCTGTCCATCTGTTTGTCCATCCATTCCTACTGTCTCTTTACTAAGATACAGCATAATTGCCAAAGAAATGTAAAAAGCAAAAAAAAAAAAAAACAAAAAAAAGTGAAAAGCAAAAAGCTACGATTGATAGAAATGAGTTACACATTTTATATTTATAGAGTTCAAAGCAATGGTTCTGTTGTAAATTCATCTTCACGGAATTTTTTAAAAAATCACTATTTAAAATAATCTCTTCTTCACAGAGGTGGTGTGGTATAGTCCGTGAGTTTTATAGTTGTGAATCTCAGGTCCAGCTACTTAACTTTTCCAAGACTTGGTTCCTTATCGATAAACAGGGACAATTACATAACTCTCAAGGATAAATTTTTTTTTCTGAGATCATGTAAATGTCTAGCAATAAATGTGGCTCTTTTGAACTCTTTTTTGTCTCACCTCAGTAAAGGTATTTTTATACTGAGCCATAAAAGGGGATGAGATCTTGCCATGTGCGACAACATGGATGAACCTGGAGGATATCATGCTAGTGAACTAAGTCAGGCCACGTGATTTCACTTATATGTGAAACAAACAAAAAGCAGAAACAAATCCATAAATATAGAGAACAAACTGATGGCTGCCGGGGGGGGGGGGCAGAACGGGTGAAGGGGAAGGGGAGGTACCGGTTTCTAGTTAGGGAATGAGTAAGTCACAGGATGAAAAGGCACAGCGTAGGGCCCACAGTCAATGGTACTGAAATAGCGCCGGGTGCAGAGCGGCAGGAGCTACACCTGTGGGGAGCACAGCAGAATGTACAGACTTGTTGAATCATGCCATATGCTTGAAACTGAAGTAATATTGTGTCAACTGTACTTCAGTTTTAGAAAATTTTAATGTTTTTAAACCCCCATTTAATTTTCAGAAGCCATGATTTAAACTTTTCTCTATACTTGGGTACCCTATCCATCAATCTGCTTGACTTAGGTTAACGTCCAAAATAGACTAATGCGGATAGACTATTCACTTACAAATTAAATAGATTCGAAGAGCTTACTTATGTTGACAGCTGTAACCATTTTATTTGAACTGGGCCTACCCCCCAAAAAATATGTGATTTTCACAACACTTTATAAGATGTCACATTCTTCCTTTTTTCTTTTTTTCTTGAAGAGGGACTTAGACTCTTGTAACAGCCTCAACTAAGACACCTTCTGTGGTAAGAGTTAGCAAAGTCAGGTGGCACTTGAATGAATCATGGAATGGCCTCAATGAAGGACAAGTCAGATTTTATTTAAGTAGGTTCATCAAGTGTTCTTCCCTATTTACTATTAAATTCATCTCATCACAGAAGCAGAGGCAAGGGTGGACGGTGGGGTTCTGCAAGCACAGCAAATGCGTCTGAGCCGTGGGAAGGAGGCTCCCGTCCACGGGGGTCCTGCCGGCCTCAGATGAACTGGAATCCACTCTGCTGCTGGTGTGTCCAGGACTCTGTCTCCTCCTGACTCGCTTTCACTGGCCCCTTTTCCTGGGATCTGTCCTCCTACTGTCAGTCAGCATTGCGGGCTCTGCCTGTTGGTTAGAATTTGACACCCATGCTGCTTTATTCTACTGGTGTCGTAATCCCCAATTTTTTCAGGCAACTCTGTGTCCACTGAAGATCTGGTCCTGCCTGCCAAGCTTGATCTCAGGGTAAAAGACATACTCTCAGTTGTGAGGAAACCTGAGGCCTAGGAGATTTAGTATAATTTATGGCCCCCCAAAATCACATGGATAAGACCATATTCTAAAATGGTGTTCTCTTTAGTTTATAATAGAATCAGAAAGTTCCTCTGCTTTGTATTGAAATGTAGGGTTTTTCTCCCTCTCATAAAAGGCATGTTTGTATCAGATGGCTACCATGTAGCCAAAGCTTGGAGAGGTCCAGAACGACACTGCATTTAGCCGCGCGTGTGTGTGTGTGTGTGTGTGTTATTCAGGTGGCTTAATATGAAGCCAAAATGTCTGGTCCTACATTAATCTTCAGGAGTGATGATTTTAATTTTGTAGTGCAGAAATAAAGCCAAATAAATAGGCAAAAAGTAAACCTATAAAAATGGCTTTAACTTACTAATCCAGTCCATCTTTGAGAGCACTTTGAGATAAAAATGGTCCAGAGGACAAAGTGCATAATTAATGATGAGAAAAATGATTCCTTCAAGTCCCATAAAAAAAAGAGTTCTCCCTGCCGTAATCATGTGTCCAGAGTTCTATTCATGCAGAAGCAATGGTTACTTCTTGCTTCTGTCCCCTTCATTCCAGTACTGCTCAGTCTGCATTTCCGTGAGTCGGGAAAGCGTGCGCTGAAATGCAAAGATCTCCTCTTCTCCAGTAAACATAGAGAGTCCTTCTGCTGAGTCCTGGTTACCAAAATACAATTAAAAAAACAAAACAAAACAACCCAGGACTAATTAAAACTACCACAAATAAAAATTTACAGAACTAAGTACAGGTTTAAAACAACTTCTTAGGTTTAGATCATAAAATGTTCTATACACTTTTTCCATATATGATCTCTTAAACTAGACTGGAGAATTAACTAATTTAAACCAATAATCAATAGTCAGAACAAATTACCAGGGAGAAAACAATAGGGAAAACAAGAATAATTAAAGCTGAACCAATGCCCCAAAATCCAAATATGAAGATTTTTGCATGAAGAAAGTTTTTGCAGGATGGAAATTTTCTGCAAAACCTAAAGGAGAGACAATGTCAGAAAAAGAATTCTTTCTCCAAAAATGTACGCCAGAGATAAGTAACACCAAAAAAACCCCAGCCGTTCAGGCAAGTTAGGAAGAGGCTGACACCCTCCTCCGAAGCACCACGGGCAGTGCCACGTGCCCCACAGGAGGCCCTGAGGACAAGCCTCCGCAGAGCCTTTTCCGCACCGGCTGACAGAGAGGTCTCCTGTGGGCCTAGAGATCTGGCCTGCGAGCCTACTTTGGGAAGGCAGAGCTGCCTTGGGTCTTGAGCTACTTAACCAGGGTTAAGTTTGGGAATCCCTCTGTGAGGCCAGCAAACAGCCTGGGACGGGTGACACCAACATGGGCTTGTGGCCAGTAAAAATTGTGTCTCTTTCCTTAGGGGGTTGCTGTCACACTTCCTCAGAGAAAACTTCTGGACTCCTTAGTCCATGCATTCCCGCTGACCCACTGCAAAACCACATGACCCTGTGGTCGTGAGCCCTCATTTCTTCATATACTGTTAGCCCTGCATGCTGAGCTTGCTTGACCCTATATCTGAACCCTGATCCTATGGAGAAAAATGGAAGAACCAATGATTTAAGGAACTTTAGAAACAAATGATATAGCCCCTCAAGTATATTTTTCAAACAGTAAAATACATTATTTGGACAGATGTATTGCTCTTAGAGAAACCACCATTTTGAAGGTTCCCAGCATATGGGTTTATAAGCAACACTTATTTCTACACATAGGTTTAAGTAGTCATATTTGGAAAGTTCACTTTCTAATGTATTATAGGCCTCATTTCCCCCAGACTCCTAAGAATGCATAATTTCTACTCGGGTCACTAAGGAACTATTTCCTCATTCCAAATGGCCTTTCATTTCTGGGGTGGGAAGGATGGGGCTCCCCTCATTCTGGAGGTAAGTGTTTATGGATAGCTTTAAAATTTTGACTAATATTTCAACTGTTGAGCAATATATCCTGCCATGTTCATACAGAAGAAGGAAATGTAAAATCACTTCCAGTTGGCCTGGAGCAAATCACCAGACCCCAAGCTCCAGGAGAACTGGGCCAGCACTGGCTCGTTTTCCACAGAGTGTCCCTAGAGCACTGCACCACAGGTGCTCCTGAAATGTTTATGGAATGGGGCTGGCAGATGAATAATGGATTTCTTTGTAAGCCAAGGGCTCCAGGCACTCCCTGGTCCTGGGATAGCCAGCCCACATGCTTGGATACTGTATCTCACGCTCTACAAATCCAGGAGACACGAAGAGTACCTAGAACAGGCAGCCTGGTGTAGCAGAATGAGCCCAGAACCAGATACGGGTCCCTGGTGTCCAGCTCTGGCCTGCCATTAGTCAGCTGTGTGACCACAGGCCCACTGGTCCACCCCTCTGGTCTTTGTTTTCATTATATGCAAAAACAGATCATGAAGATTCCTTCTACCCTAAGACTATATTCTTTACATTTAGTGATACGGAGAAAAAGCCTGCTCTCTTGGCTTTAAAAGGAGCAGCAAATCAATGGTTAAATACATACTGCATTCCTTCTTCAAAATGTAGCCACGTATAAAACCAAAAACAATTAGGCTGTTTTATAATAAAAAGAGATTATGTTAATATTGCCTACCTGGCTCAGCCCCAAATCATCCATCAGTATTCTGCTTTGCTCCAACTCACTGTCATGATGTTGATGCAAAAATAAGCTTGCTATAGGAGTCGATGCTGAGCAAATGATGCGCACCTGAAAGAGGAAGATGAGTGAATGGTAGTACTCCTTACATTTCACAAGTTCAAGGTGGAACAAATATCGCACAAAATAAAATCTGTTTGTCATCACAGGGAGCTAGTTTGTGTGATATTTTTAAGCTGCAGAGTGCTTTTCAAAATATTTCCACACAGCTTGTAACATCCTATAAAGTAGGGAGCAAAGGTTTTATTGGGTGACTTTAGGCCTGGAGAGGTCTCAGCTCATGAGGCCAGCTCAGGTCTCCCAGTTCGAAGTCCAGTGGTCTTTCCATTACACCCCGAGCCTGACATTTACACCTGGCTGTTTTGGGCCCGTGCATGCGGGGGTACTTTTCATGCGCTGCAAAGAGGTTACCACCTCTGGTAAGTTCAGTGCATCACTACTCTAATTAGACCCTGAATTTTTAGAACCCACATTTATATCAGCATCCTACCAAGGCATTCTTCAAAAAGACTAAGCTTGACATTAATATTTCTTGATTACACAAGTGTTTGAGTGAATGTGCATATGTGATCATATACTGGAAACACCTTTTATAAAAATCTTTATAAATTTTATGTCCACCAGTTTAAATACAAAACATACTCTTCTTGTTGTTTAAAAAGTCCTGAATTTGTTTTCAGGATTCACAGCTACCCTTTAAACATCATTAAACAACAATGCCAATACCTTAAAATAATGTATGACATTTGGGAATAGTTTTTCCATATCTGAATGGCCTTCTACCTCCTCTTATACATTTCTTTTAATCACAAATGACACTTCTTTCATTATTTAGATATGAATACTCTGATTTCACCAATTTCCATGAATACATTCTAGACTAATGCCTGTTTAATGCTCCCAATTTCTGAAATAAGATAATTTCAACTAGTCTTTAAACAAAGAACACAAACTCTAAATGTGTGATATAGTTAAAGCAAATGTTAGGAGAGTGGTTCTGGTATTCCATCATATCGCCACAGAACTCTTCCTTCCCATTAACTAAGAAGTGAAACAGTGGGGGTAAGACAGGACTGGGGGTAGGACAGAGGGCTGGGGACCATATGTTTTCTTTAAGGTATTCCTAGCTGCCATGTAGACAAGTTAAGAATTTATCAATCCTCCCACTCTAAGAACCACCTACTAAAGCCCCTCTACCACTTTTTTCTTGAAGCATTAGCCCTCTAAAAACAGAGGGCCACCTCCAGGCTCATTCCGTTCATTCCGGACCCAACATGAGTATTTCAGAGCAGTGTCTGGTAAGTGACGGGACTTGATCCCCTTGCTTGGTGTTCTCAGCTCCCTGCTGTCCAGAGGCCGGCACATGAACGCTGGCCCCCTGGGAGCATGTGCCACATTTGGATGTCACTCACTATGGCAGGCTCCTCTCAGCACTGCACCTGAGCCAAGCCAGCTGCCCTTTGCGCTCAGGCCCGCCCCAGGGCCTTTGCTACAAACGTCCTCCCTGCATTGGCGTTTAGGCATCACTTCTCAGCGCTTACAAGCAACAGTTGAGTGGCTTGCAAACATGCAGGTTTTCACGTCCATCCTCTAGGATGAGGGTTCATTTACTGGGCTAGGGTGGGGTGGGCTCTGGAACATAGATCTTAGGTAGCCCAGGGGATTCTGATGTAGGCCGTCCTCAGCAGGACTTCCCTAGGCCCACCCCCACCCCCACAGAGATCAATCTACTCTCCCCCAGACCCTCATGGCACCATACTCCTCTCTCAAGCCTTCCAAGAGACCAGCACTGAGGGGCGACTTTACATTCAGTTCTGTGGATATTTGATTAATGCTTCTCTGACACCAGACTCTAAGTTCTATGAAGGCTGGCACCAGATCTGGCTTTGCCTGTCGTTGAATTTCTAATATTTAGCACTGCACTTGGTATGAGAAAGGTTGTTGAATGAATGAAAAAAAGAAACATTAAAATTTCATCTCTTCCTCCCAGTGGATTCTGGTACTTTCCTCCTCCCCTCAAGATCCCTTCAATTTTAGAATCACTGCTCTATTTCTGTACAATAAGGAGAAAAATTATATCTAACAGTAAAATGATACTTAACTCTATTTTGAAGTTGTACTTATGCTTTTACTGTAAGTATGTATTTACAGATATATACTATTTTTTAAAAAGATTTATTGACTTATGAGAGAGAGAGCTTGAGCACGGTGGGGAGGGGCAGAGGGAGAGGGAGGACCTCAAGCAGACTCCGTGCTGAGGCTGGTGCCTGATGTGGGGCTCGATCTCTCGACCCTGAGATCACAACCTGAACCGAAACCAAGAATTAGATGCTCAACCAACTGAGCCACCCAGGCACCCCACAGATATATACTATAAATAGTGGCTCACCTTCACTGAAATCTGACTCTATGCCACACAATGTTCTAAGTGCCTTATGTGTTCATTTAATCCTTGCAACAACCATATAGAGTAAGTACCATTATTCCCCCCTCTTTTTTCTACAGAAGGCAACTGCAGCTCGAGAGATTAAGCTGGTCCTCAAGGCAGACAGCCTGGCCCCGAGGCCCACTCTTTAATCAATGGGCTGTTCTGCCTTTGGTGAATGGACACGGGCTCCGTAACTCACCCTAAAACACATGGCTAAAACCAACAAACAATGATGCAATGCTAGTTACGAGGGTTTCTGGGTCACAGGGAGAGAGAGCTCCAATCCTGAGGAGGGTCTCTAGTCACTCATTCATTTGTTCATTCATTATTTTTTCCATCCAATCGTGCATTCATGCAACTCGTGAATTGACTGAGCACTCAGTGTGGGTAAGGCATTCCGCTGCACATCATCGTAGTGCACACACACTGTGCATGATGGCATCGTTGATATCGCAGAGTCTTCTGATGGAAGCCTTACAATACTATGATTTTACTGCTATCACTGATACTATGTATACAGCATTTGGCTTGTGCCAAGCTTCACTTTCAGTGCTTTTCATGGATTAGCTTATTTTGCCCTCAATAATGCTCCGAAGGAAATACTATTTTCCCCAATTTGTAGATGAGGACACTGAGGCCCAGAGAATAAACCAGGATTCCAGCCCAGGCAATCTGACTCCACAGTCCAAAATGTTTAGTCTTGAGAAAATACACTACATCCTTACCTTGAAATCATAGAAGTTATCAATGAGGGTTATGAATCTTCGAGCTTGTGTCCTCTTTGCAAGCGTAAATTGTGGAATGTTTCGTAGGAATATTGTATCAAAATTCTTTGACAGTTCCAGATAGTCACTGGCTCCAAGTGGCTGTAATTAAAATGAAAATAAAGACTAGAACACTGAAGCCAATTCCGGTGGCCCTGAATTTGAAAACACCTCTTTTTCTGGTCATGGTCTGATCTAGGTGGCAGCTTTGGGGTAACTTGACCAAATGGAGCAGTGTTTTCAACTGCGGGCTAAGGATGGTGTCTACTGTAATTGTAATAGTGATGTAGAAAAGGGACAAGAGAGAAGATGAGGGGTGCCTAGGTGGCTCAGGCAGTTAAGCATCTGCCTTCAGCTCAGGTCATGATCCCGGGGTCCTGAGATCGAGCCCCACATCAGGCTCATTGCTCAGCGGGGAGCCTGCTTCTCCCTCTCCCTCCCCCCTGCTGTGCTCTCTCTCATGCTCTCACTCTCTCTTACTCTCTCAAATAAATAAATCTAAAAAAAAATAATAATAATGTTAAAGAGAGAGAGAGAGAGAAGACGAGTGTGGTGGGGAGTGACAAAATATCTCGAGCCACCTCAGTTGATACCTTGTAGGTCCCTGTAGGTCCCTGTCCTAAACCCAGACATTGTTTAATTTATATGACATAACTGTAAACATTTCCCCAATCCTTCCTATGGCTCAACTGCAAACTGTCACTACTGTTAAATGGAGCCATCTTATAACGGCATGCCAACTCCCCTGTCACCATTTTGAAATAAAGACTATGTTTCAGTGTGAACTCATCAGAAAATCTTTTTCATTCAATGTGAACTACAGTTGTTCAGGTACAATGTAGTGAACATGGATTACTAACTTCTGCAGGAAGTGCCAGAGGGTTCAATGACCAGAAGCAGACAGAGACCTGAGCATAACTTGGTGCGGCACTCTCCCTCTTGATGTGAGGAGGGTACAACACTCAAGATTCACAAAGCTATCCACAAAGGTGTCACCTACGATGTAAGGCACTTGTCCCTGAAACATGAATTTAACTCATGAAAATTATGAAAACTATCTGCAAACACATTCTTTGGGGTTAAGAACATTCCCAGCAAGCATTACCTCTCTTCATTTTAAGTTGCATGTGGATGATGTTTCTGGCCCTGCTAGAGTGTGGACAAGACCACGGCCTGAGTGGGCCAGGAGCTACTCTGAGGTACCTCTGAAAGCTCCTGGATCACCAGGACCCATCCCTGGGACACAGATGGCTGAGCCTCCTCCATTTCTGGCAGAATCTGTCAATACTCCTCCCTGTCCAGAAATGTCTCCCTCACTTGGGGAGTCATTTGCATCAAAACTTCTTCCAAAAATGTAGATATGGCTAAGTTCCTGGGAGAATTAGGGATTTGTGAGGAAGGGAGACCATCATCCCCGCTTTAGAGCCCATCCATTTAAGCCTACAGTGTCCTAACAACCAGCTGAAACCAGTCACACTCAGGAAAAGAGACTTCTCATGGAGGTGTGGGGAGGTGAGTAAATCAGAGAGTGAAGCTCTGGGGGAGTGGTTCCCTCAAGGGAGAGCAGCTCTAAGAAGGATGCAGCAGTTATGAGACCCTGGGCAAAGGGTAGGAAACGGGAGAGAGCACAAAGAATAACCCAGCTTCTTTGTAAATCTGCTTAGAGATGTCCCTTCCTCCCATCTCCTCTCACCCACCAGGTAACAAATGGGGCCGGAAGAGGGGACTCTTGCTTTCCCCCTTCCCTCCCCTGGCTGGTCAGCCTTTACCTCCAGACCTGGTGCCTGGCCTTACCTGAGACTCTCCCACTCACTGGGCCACAAAGGGACTGGAGTCTGGGGTTTGTTGGTTTGTCTGTTTAACCTTGGCTCTCTTACGAGGGAACCCTGCTGTTAGGCCTGTTACGGACCAGGAGTGAATCCTCAGTCTGTTACTTATTAATGGTACCTTTGGCAAGTCACATCATCTTTCTCTTCCTTTAGTTTTCCTATCTATAAAACGGGAGTTTGATTCCTAGCTCACAGGATGGTGACGATTACACGAAAGAATATGTGTAAAGCCTTTAGCACAGTGCCTAGGGCACACATTACACCCATATCACTTTGGCTGCTTTTTATTTAGATTATTTTGAGCCCAAAGGATTAGGATTAGGCTCAATACTGACAAGTTGAGGATGTAAAGAAGTGTCGTTCTCAATAGGACCAGTTAGTTTTGTTCCACCACTAGCTATATCCAAAACCCTAAATCAGTCTTTGTGCATCTGCCAGCCCTCAGGGTCACAGCAGGGACCAATGGAGACTGTGGGATCCCACGTAAAGAAGACAACTCCCTACGGCGGAGGTGGGGGGCAAGATACGGCCTCTTCGGATAAAAAGCAAAACTCCTACAATAAGACACTCAGGCTCTGAGGGTGACACACACCATGTTTTTGAGATCAGTTAGAATTTAGTGTCTCATCTTTTGTAAATCATAAAGTATATGTAAAAAAAAATGTAAAAGCTCATCTTAGGTATGTAGTTATGTATAATTAAACTTGTTCTTTATGCACGGATGTGATTTCTATCAGTATAACTACATGCCCAAGGAAAATCATCATCAGGAGCGCCCTGAAGTGCCTGGGGCAACTGAAAATCAGGATTCTGCCCACTCAGCTATTTTTACAAATTATATACCTTTGTCAGTAGGTTCTGCATTTGCCGTTATATTAGCAAATATCCCCTTCCTTCACATCCCTAAAACAATTATGTGCTCATTCACGTAAAGAAAATTAAGCTTTATATAGTTATCTATCTCCTTTAAAAACAATGGTGATGGGAGGCAATGAGGGGTTACTGTTCTTAATGGATCCCGAGTTTCACTTTGGGATGAAGAGATTTCTAGAAATGGACAGTGGTGATGGTTGCACAACAATGTGAATGTACTTAATGCCACAGAACTGTACACTTAAAAATGGTTAAAATGGCAAATTTTACATCATGTATTATTTTACCACCACAAAAAAAAAAGGCCATTAAAACTAAGAAATGTTATTCATTGCCAAAGAAATCCCAATTTAGGCCACAAAAAAAGATAACAATATTACTTTTTTCTTTAAAAACATAAGAAGAATGGGGGCAACTGGGTGGTGCAGTCAGTTAAGCATCCGATTCTTGATTTCAGCTCAGTCGTGATCTCAAGGTCATGAGATCGAGCCCCTCCTGGGGCTCCGTACTCAGCAAGGAGTTTGCTTAAGACTCTCTCCCTCTCCCTCTGCCCCTTACACTCCTAGAATAAATAAATCTTTTTAAAAAACATTGGAAGAATGAAGTGTATTAATTGAAGGACATCTTCAAGGAAATCAGCTCCAATAAGATTATATTAATTTAAAATATGAAGTTTTTAGAAGGTATCTAAAAGAGTGTTTTCTTATACTGGCTTTGATGTTAAAGTATCCAAGAAGTGACAAACTTTCAGGACTGATTCTGGTGAGAGATTGGGGGTTTCCTTATTACTCAGAAGTGCTATTCTTCATTACATAAATAAGTCGAACAACTGTGGGCAAAAACCATGTTAAGACACTTTGGACTCATTGGTCTGTCACTTCCAGTCATGTGACCTTGAGCAATCCCTCTGAACCTCCATTTCCTCATCTGTAAATGGGGGATCATGGCAGGACATGTCTCAGGTTTGTCCTGAGGCCTCGCTGTACTGACTGCATGTAAAATCTTATAATAGTGGCCGTCACACAGTAAGTGCTCAATAAATGCTATTTACAGAGTTTATGTGAAAAGCAAATGAAATGATATGTGCATAGTACGTATTTGGCATACAACAGATAGATACTTAATGAACAGTAGCTATTTTTTTATTAACTATCAAATAACCTTTTCCTGAGCTCATGAGGCCAGGCAGCCTAAATGAGTGAACGATTTGGCTGCCTCCAGTCTGCTTCTGCCTTTGTACTCAGGAGGTAAAAGCTCTTTCCTCTGCTCCTTCCTGCTGTCTCTGGTCTACCAAAATATCTGCCAGCCAGGCGCCTTAGCCCTCCATGAAGTCATTTATAGATGACAAAAATAGCGTCTGTCTCAGGCCCTCTCCCTCCCACTTTTTTGGTAATACCATTAGCACCACATGCGGGGGAGGGCCCCAGGCCCACAGAACGAACAGCCCCTACCCCAGCACATGGCACATTGGAAGGGCTTCATCTTTACGGAATGAATTAGTGAATGAATGATGCATAAAACACAACATAGCCCGAGGAGCAGGCTTATTCCTTCTTTTATATCCATTTGTCTCCAAAAACAATTGAACTACCTACCAAAAAAAAAAAAAAAAAAATCCCACTCTTTCTTAGTTGGCTCAAACTCCCCACTCCCAAGGCAAGTCTTTGTTGTATAACCTAGTATGTACGTAGGAAAAGTCTAGGAAGATATAGACTAAAATGTTAACAGCAGTTACCTTTAGGTGGTGGAATAAAAGATGAATTTTGTTTTTTTGTTGTACTTTTTTGATTCCCCACTGCTCCCCGCCCCATGAACTTGTGTTACTTACTTTTAAACAGCAAAAACAATAATGCTTTTTTGGGGGGGTCATTTTTATAATGGGCATCTTATCACTTACCTCACACATGTGAGATCATAACATGAGTTGTGTCATGGACATTTTTTCCCCCAAGGTTTTCTTAAGCTATAGAAGCGGAATTTTTTCAGGGACATTTAAAAAGAAAATAAAACATAAGGCTGAAAAGGAGATCTATAAAGATCTCCTTTACAGTGTGACAAAAGCATAAAGGATTTCATATTTGGGGTAAAATTTGACTTCAGTTATACAGTTACGTTCAGCTCATGGTGCTTCACACTAGCAGAGCAAGAGAGAGAGGGGATGAGGTGGATGGCAGCATCCCCCAGTAGTTCAGTTAGCTCTTGCAGCCAAGCACCAGACTTGCCCAGATCAAAGGCGTAGTGACGTCACAGGCAGGTAGATATACTCCCATTTATATCATGTCTTAACCTGAGCACATTTTCCCCATGCAAGCTGGATGACTAACTAGTGTGCTGTCCGTATCCTTTTCTCCACAATGTCGGACGGTCCCCAGGCCGTCTGTATACGTACACTGCCTCTGCTCCGTTCTCCGTCTCTCTCCCCCTTCTGGCTCTCTGAGGGAACCTAGGTTAAGCTGCGTATTCTCCATTGCTTTTATCCTTTATTTCCTATTTTCCTTTTTTCACTTCTTCACGATTCATTGTGGACACTTTCCTCTGACCTATATTCTAGATCCACTGTATTTCTCCTTAGCTGTGGTTTATCTGCTCTTAAACTCATCCATTGAGTTATTTTGGTTATTGTGCTTTACAGGTCTAGAATTTCTATTGATTCTTTCCCAAAGCTGATATATCTCACTTTATAGTCTCTAGACCCCTACACTTAAATTTCCAAGCCTGTCTTTAAAACAAAAAACAAAAAACAAAAAAACAAAACCCTCTCTGAATATGTAAGCTTAGTTGTTTAAAATATGGACTCATAATTCCAATACCTGGAGTTCCTAATTTTATCATTTGTTCTTTTTGCTTGTTCACATCCACAGTGTCTTGTCTCCTCATATGTTTGGTTATCTTTGTGTATTGGATTTTATCTTTGAAAAAAAGAATACTTGTAGAAAAAAATCCAAGTTCAAGGCTTGAAGTACTCTAAGTTACTCAGCTCACTGAATTTGACTGAAGTCCATTAGAGAGCTGGTTGACTTCTGGCTCACACTTATTCCTAGCATGCAGTCCTTCAGGGCTCCATCCAAAGTGGGGGACAGTTTACTGGGTTCCCATCCTGGACTGGCCCTAAACTCTGACTTTTGTCCCACTGACCCAGTGAGGCTGCTAAAGGCTCATTTTTTAAAATATTGCTAGCACTCATTACTATCCATGTCTTCCTCACCTTCCTGGGCACACAGCTAGACTATATTCTTCATACTCTTGTGTTTAGTTGTGGCCATGTGATCAGGTGCAGGCCAGTGGAATGTGAGAAAAAGTGAACAGCATGGCTTCCTGATCTGGCCCACAGAATCCTCACTTCCTTTACTCATCTGCAGGCTGAACAGATGGGCTCTGAAGACTTGAAAGAGGGCTAGAAGCACAACAGGTACAAAGCCTGGTTCTAAGAAGGACGGAATGAGCAGTGACCTGGCCAACGTATACTGGACGGTGATATGAGCAAGAAATACATATTAGCCTACACTAATTCTGATTTCATCCATCTTCCTTCATTGTCCTAATGATGGAGTTCACCATTATTTGACATGGAAGACCTTCTGACATTCCTATGTGTATAGGATTCTTGTTCACACAAGATAGTAACTATCAAAAATTTCTCTTCAAATTTTCTTCAGATTATCATTAAAAATTTTTATTATCATATTCCTTTGGCCGCAGCAACTTCTTGCTAGACACATCTCCAAAGGCAAGGGAAACAAAAGCAAAAATAAACTATTGAGACTTCATCAAGATAAAATGCTTTCGGGGTGCCTGCGTGGCTCAGTTGGTTAAGTGACTGCCGGGAGTCCCGGGATCGAGTCCCGCATCGGGCTCCCTGCTCAGCGGAGAGTCTGCTTCTCCCTCTGACCCTACCCCCTCTTGTGCTCTCTCTCTCACTCTCTCTAATAAATAAAATAAAATCTTAAAAAAAAAAGATAAAAAGTTTTGCACAGCAAAGGAAACAGTCAACAAAACTAAAAGACAATCTACAGAATGGGAGAAGATATTTGTAAATGATATATCAGATAAGAATCTATAAAGATCTATAATGAACTTATTAAACTCAACACCCCAAAAACAAAAAACCCAATCAAGAAATGGGCAGAAGATATGAACAGACATTTCTCCAAAGAAGACATACAAATGGCCTACAGACACATGAAATAATGCTCCACATCACTCGGCATCAGGGAAATACAAATCAAAACCACAATGAGATACTAACTCACACCAGTCAGAATGGCTAAAATTAACAAGTCAGGAAACGACAGATGTTGGCAAGGATGCGGGGAAAGGGGAACCCTCTTACACTGTTGGTGGGAATGCACTCTGGAAAACAGTGTGGAGGTTCCTCAAGAAGTTAAAAATAGAGCTACCCTATGACCCAGCAATTACACTACTAGGTATTTATCCCAAAGATAAAATGTAGTGAACTGAAGGGGCACCAGCACCCCAATGTTTAGAGCAACAATGTCCACAATAGCCAAACTATGGAAAGAGCCGAGATGTTCTTCAACAGATGAATGGATAAAGAAGATGTGGTATATATACACAATGGAATATTACTCAGTCATCAGAAAGGATGAAATCTTACCATTTACATCAACATGGATGGGACTGGAGGGTATTATTCTGAGCGAAATAAGTCAGTCAGAGAAGGACAATTATATGGTTTCATTCCTTATATGTGGAATATAAGAAACAGCAGAGGATCATAGGGGAAGGGAGGGAAAACTGAATGGGAAGAAATCAGAGAGGGAGAAAAACCATGAGAGACTCTTAACTATAGGAAACAAACTGAGGGTTGCTGGAGGGGAGGTGGAGAGGGGGAGGGGTAACTGGGTGATGGGCATTAAGGAGGACACGTGATGTGGTAAGCACTGGGTGTTATATGCAACTGATGAATTACTGAACTCTACATCTGAAATTAATGATGTACTATATGTTGGCTAATTGAATTTAAATTAAAAAATTTTATTATCATTGGGCACCTGGATGGCTCAGTTGGTTGAGTGACTGCCTTCGGCTCAGGTCATGATCCTGGAGTCCCGGGATCGAGTCTCACATCAGGCTCCCTGCTCAGTGGGGAGTCTGCTTCTCCCTCTGACCCTCCCCCTCTCATGCTCTCTCTCTCTCAAATAAATAAACAAATAAAATCCTTAAAAAAAAAAAAGAGCTTACTGCTCATATTTAAAAAAAAATTTTATCATTGAAGATTTTTAATCAGAAAATGCACCTAGCCATTTCAAATCAAAGCTGATTTTTAGGGCGCCTGGGTGGCTCAGTTGGTTAAGCAACTGCCTTCGGCTCAGGTCATGATCCTGGAGTCCCGGGATCGAGTCCCACATCGGGCTCCCTGCTCAGCAGGGAGTTTGCTTCTCCCTCTGACCCTCTTTCCTCTTGTGCTACCTCTCATTCTCTCTCTCTCAAATAAATAAATAAATAAAATTTAAAAAATCAAAGCTGATTTTTAAAAAGTTATGTTCATGGAGCCAACTTTTCTTATTACAAATTTGAAAAGATTTTATTTAGAAGTTCTGTTCAAATTCAGTATTTGATATATTTGAAGTATTTTTGTAAATTTATTTTTCTTCTGATTATATCATAGAAATAAGGTGCTGACAAATTGTCTTATCTAGCCCTGTGCACCACCCAAATGGTATGTTGCCACAGGACTACTGGTCCCCTTTCCCTTGTATTCAGTATTTAAGTGTGCTTGGCACATTCAAGTGCATTAAGTTAAAAATTCTCTAAAAAATTACGATAATTTTAAACCCATCTAAAATATTTTTGGAGAAATGAAGAATGCCTATGTGGGGCAGTCTGATTATAATAATGGCTCCATTTGTTTTTGCCTCCTTGTCAACATGCTTTGGATTGTGTCTTTCCATCTCTCCCATTAAGACATGGAGTCTGCCCAACTCTTCAATCTGGGCTGGACTTGTAATTTACCACGGTCAACAGAATAAGGCAAAAGTCACAATTTTCCAGTTCTGAGCTTAGGTCTCAAAAAGCTTTGCGTGCTTCTGCTCACTGTGTTGTAACAGCTAGGCTGGCCGGCTGATGAAGGAGAGAACATAAGGAGAGCCAGTTGTCTAAGCTGAGAAAGCATCTTAGGCCAGCCTACATCCAGCCCTCCCCACCCACCCACAGTGGATGAGAGAACCCAACCAAGACAAGCAAAGCTGACTGCATATGTTTAAGTGAATCCAAAATATACCAAAAAAACTTCCCAGTTGACCTGTAGATTAGAGAGCAATAATAAAATGCTTATTTTTTTAAGTCACTGAATTTGGGGGTGGTTTGTTATGTAGCAATAACTAACTGAAACACTATACTTTCTACAGTGAGATTTACTAGGAAAAGCCCATATTCTAAAAGTCCTTAGCAAATTCAGCACATGTAGAAAAATTTGTCTAGCTTTTGTAGCAAGACTGGTTTTACATAATTGATAAAGATACATAAAACGCATATTGTCATTATTTTATGTTCATTTCTTTTTTAAGATTTTATTTATTTGAGAGAGAGACAGCATGAGCAGGGGGAGTGGCAGAGGGAGAGGGAGAAGCAGACTCCCCACTAAGCAGAGAGCCCGATGCAGGGCTCAATCCCAGGACCCTAAGATCATGACCTGAGTTGAAGGCATACGCTTAACCAACTAAGCCACCCAGGCACCCCAATGTTCATTTATTTTTCTTAATCAGTTTTGGAATTTTTATGGTGTAGTATAAAACTTATTTCTAAAAATAAAACTTGTAATTTACTGTATACAAAAACTAGAAGAAAATTATGTGGCATCCCTCTAGAAGAAAGAAGACATGGACCCAGTCAAATAAAAACAGAAAGTCAGAGAGAGGAAACAAGTTGACATGAAAAAGGAAACTGGGAGAGACAAGGACTGACTGCAATGAAACTAAAATTGTAAGAGCATTCCAACAGAAAAATGGATAAAGAATATGAATAGATAATTCATGGAACAAAAAGTATAAAAAGTCTAAGAGGCTAATAAACAAATGAAAAATATAGTCAAGCTCACTAGTAACCAGAGAAAGACAAAATAAGAATATCATTTTTCATATAGCAATTTTGCGAAGAAACATAAATTATACTACTCAATGCTGGCAAGCAGGTAATGAGACATCCATTGTTGCTAAAAGAGTAAATTAGTTCAGTAGCTCCAAAAAAAATTTGTTGGATTGTATTAAGAGCCCTAGGAGAAGCCATAAACTTGACCCAGTTGTTCTGTTTCTAGAAATCAACTTATAGGAAACGATCAGAAATTCAACCAAAGGCTATATACAGGATTATTTATAACTATGTGAACCAAAAACAACTTTAAAATATAACAACAGAGGAATGGCTCAATAAATTATGCCACACTGATATAATGGAATATATTACCAACATATAGTGATGTTCATGAAACATTTTATGACATGTGAAAAAAAAGCATAATTCAAAATTATAATTGTACTACGGTATCTATTTTGCTTAAAATATATATGTAGGAAAAAGGCCAAGAAAATATGTAAAAATGCTAACAACTGTTATCTCTAAGTGATATCTCTATCTCTAAGTGGTATCTCTGAGTGATAGACTTAGAGGACTATATTTTATAATATTTAATCATCTTTATTTTTTAGACTTTTCTGTATTTTTCAAAAGAGAAACAAAATATGACAAAAGACATCACAGAATGATGTGGCAAAACAATGCTGAAGATCTTCACTGAGTCCAAAGTATACTCTTTGTTTTTGTTTTTCAGCTATTTGATCCCCCGCATCTCCCCTAATAGGGAGGAGTGTGTAAAACAGCCACCATACGTGCATATACTAAAGAGCTCGAGGCGCTACAAATCTATTCAAAATTACCCTTGCCACCCTCATTTACTCCACTGTATGAGACGGGGAGTCCCCAGAGGGTCAGTACTCTCTTGTCCACCCAAGTGTCCTTAGCGCCAAGCAGACCAGGAACAGGATCTTGCACAATACAAGATGAGTAAACAAGCAAACACATTCTCACCAAGTCTTCAGAATCAAAGATAACTCCTGACTGCTTAAAAAATACAAGTTTTGTACTAAATCTTACAAGAACTTGGCAAAACATAAAGACACATTTCTCCACTCTTTTGACCTAACACACCACTAAATTGCATGCACAGGATATCTACAGCAGTTGCAAGTATTTATACTTTTTTTGCTTTAGTTGATCCTTTTCCGTAAGTAAACCATAGCATAAGACACCTTCTGAAACCGTAATTAGTATTGTAAATTCATGCATTGTGTCCTATGAATAATTAACGCAGGTGATTATTTTTGAGTACTAAATGCCACTTCAGTTGGTAGCATCCTTGAGTACGTTATTCTAGCTCAAAATTCAAGTAGCATTATCTAATGCAGATTCTTCTTATGATAGACAATGATGAAATTCTCCATCTTTCTACCTGAGCAATTAAAAAGTTTAATAGTCTTTGATGTGGCTGGTTATCTGAATAATTTTCTAAACAGAAACAATTAAAATCCACTTATTTGATGGTTTGTGCATTCTCGACTATTGTTTCAAACTCTTTGTTTCTGTGGAAACCTGATGAAAACTTAAAGAACTTTAAATCTATAATGAGTTTGCAAAGAGCATTTGTTTTCCTTAATTACCGTGAGTATACAGCTGGATTATATGTGGCACAGTTTCTCTACCAAACTTTGAGGAATAAAGAGCTTGCCTGTGGTCTACTTTCTCCCGCATGAGAACCAGCACAGCTGTCCGCTGTGGTTTGACCCTAGTGCCGGGAGTGGGGATTTTCTCAAAGCCACACCAGTGAAATGCACGAGCCTTACCACCGGGCTGCCTTCTGCCCTGCAAGGAGCGGTTGATCCACTCCAGCACACACGAATGAGCTGTCAGTTTGAGTTTCTTTTTTCTCTGCCTGGCTAATGCTTGTTCTGCCACCATTATTTCAGCTCAAGTAGGATGATTATTATTTCAAGCGCTGTCTAGATCATATTGTCCTAAGGGTTACTCTTTATCTCTATAGACTCCTCTTTATAAATTCCTCACAGTGTTACCCTGATAACTCCTCATTAAACAAGTATGTGTGGCATCTTGCTTTGTGTACACAGAAATGGCAATACCTCGTATCTCAAAGAAAAGTACTCTTTAATAGAAAAAAGCACTTTAACGGCATTAGGATGAATGCGTTCTTTTCAAAACAAACTAAGAATATCATATGAATTTGTTAAAACAACTACGTGCATCAAATCAGTAAAGATAATAATTGGAAAAACAAAGCACTGAATGGTGTGTATTTGTAGAGTACATAATTTCCCAAGATTGGTAATAAGGCCCCTTACTATGAGAAATCTCATTAATATGAAGTCTGTAACATCCAACTGGGAAATATCTCACCATTCCAGAAAATACTACCATCTCTTACACATTCTACTTCGGAAGGTGTTCTCTGGTGTGCTGAAGAAAAGTTTTACTGCTTGACTTATGGAGTCTCAATGGCAGGAGGCTAGTTCTACCCAAAACTACCAGATCTTTACTAAACTCTCTGTCCCCTCTATGGCCAAATACAGTACTCTTTTGGGGTGTGTCTTATTTTTAACAGAGTTTATAGAAACAATGACCAAACAAACAAACAAAATCAATGTGGCAAACCAGAGGCGATTGCACTCTTTCCTCACCCTGACTTGACTAGCTTTGTGTATGTAATAAATCTCCAAATTCTGAAGATATCTAATTCTGGAGATTCCAGAACTGACAGCTTTCTTAAAACACAAACCACATCAAATCAGATCTATTAAGTGCCTGCTATATGAAAAGCACTGTGCTGGGTTTATTCCTGGGAATACTTCCAGTTCATTTGGGAAATAGAAACCCCAACAATTGGCACAAAGACATTTGATTTATTGCCTATAGCACAGAAAACCAAAATGAAAAATGTGGAGATAAGTTAAAAACACAGCATTAGAAGAATATGAAGAAGTAGGAAATCATTAGCATCATCATTATTACTAACAAGCACCACTGAATGTAAGCACCAATAAAGTTCCAAGGAAACAACATAAAAACTACAAAAGACTCTCCATGAGATGGTAGGAATTATTGAAATGGATTATACTAACAACCTGGGCTAGAGTAAACCAGATTATAATTTGTTAAATGATGAGCTGGCATCTGACTAGGATGGAGTGTTCAATTGTTTAATAGACATCTAAAACTTCAGTGGACTGAAGAGTTGCTCCTTTTGGAAGTGGGATAAACTGGGTTCAACCATGCCAAAGGAATTAACAACAATGAATGAATTAGTGTAGCTTAGATCCCTCCACTCAGAAAGACCCTCGATACTTCTGGAATTAAAAAGTCCTGCCCAAGTATTTTATTCTGCTCGTTTTCAATAAGAAAGCACCCTAGAGTCTATGAAGAACAGGTCTGCTGCTTTGGTTTTTAAGGCCGAGGAAAATGAACCTTTACAGCCTCCCTCACAGACCTTGGCTAACCTCATCCTAGAACCTGGCTTTCCCATGAGATTATTCAACCTGGCTAGACTCTCCTACTAGTTCTCAAAGTACCTAAAATCTCTGAGTTAAGGTAACAAGAGGTTTACACTTTAGATTTTTTTTTAAAGTTTATTATTATTTTTTTTAGTAATCTCACAACTCCAAGATCTCACATGGGGCTCGAACTCACAACCCCAAGATCAAGAGTCACATGCTCCACCAACTGAGCCAGCTAGGTGACCTTAAGCTTTAGATTTTATAAGAAGCCATGGGCACACTTCGGATTATGAGGTTTTATTTCTCATGGCTCCTAAAATTTGTTTAGCTTCAAGCCAACCCTAAGCAAATCAGGTTCTAGGAAAATGGGAACTAAACAAGTTAGTTGAACAAAGTGTTATATCAAGCATTTAGCATAATAAGAGAACCCATATTCTTCATATCCAGAACACAGATAACATAACACTTTTCAAAAACATTCCATATACAAATGTATGTGAGTGTGTTGTAACTATTTCATTGGTTAGTTTTTTAAAGTTTTTGGTCAGAAGGTATTTACTGTGATCCTCTACTGATAATTAGCCATATATAATTAACCCATTAAAGTCATAAAGAATGAGAGAAAACTTCTTTCAGCTGCACAAACAGCTAGTTCTTTGAAATGACTAATCTAGACATTAGCAATCTAGCAGACACTGAAAAAAATATTGGTGGGGGAAGAAAAATAGCCCAACTATTACTAGAATTATTTTACAAACTCATTTATTAAAACAATGCTGTAACAACCCCCTTCTAATTTCCCACTGGCAAAAAAAGATTTTATTAGCTAGTTTAAAACAAATGGAAATTTAAACATTATTATTAATGCCTCAGACATTATAATATCTGATTGTACAGACTACAGAAGGTAATAAATGTATGTGGCCAAGGCTGAAATATGTTTCCATCCTGTTGTCTATTTTTGAATATAATGATTTTAATAAGAATATATACAGTAATGATGAAGTAATTAGTAACAACATGATTCTACCAAATTCACTGAAATCAGTAGCTGAAGACTAGCACTTTGATTATTAACATAATCAAGCTATCCTGAGCATCCCCTCGGTAGAGGGGATGATTTGCTACATCTCTGTTGGAGGAAACTGTTATAAATTAGCCTGGCTTTGAGATCCAGAAGAAATTTGAAAGATTACTCCCAAAGGAGGTTCTACACCTTTGCTACTGGTCCTACCTACTGGTGCATTTGAAAAGAAAGGTCCATCGATGCAATTTGAAATTTGAAAGATTACTCCCAAAGGAGGTTCTACACCTTTGCTACTGGTCCTACCTACTGGTGCATTTGAAAAGAAAGGTCCATCGATGCAAACTTCTTCCTTTGGAAATCAAAATGAAGAGGCATAAAAAGTAACAACACACTATAATACAAGAAGAGGCTTTAGAATAGCAAGTTAACTTATTTTAGACACTTTTTTTTTTAAAGACTTTATTCATTTATTTGACAGAGAGAGAGATAGCGAGAGAGGGAACACAAGTAGGGAGAGTGGGAGAGAGAGAAGCAGGCTTCCCGCTGAGCAGGGAGCCCAACGCGGGGCTCGATCCCAGGACCCTGGGATCATGACCTGAGCCGAAGGCACACACTTAACAACTGAGCCACCCAGGCGCCCTGCAAGTAACTTATTTTAAATTTAAGGAGGATGACTTCTGAAAATGTTAAAGTCTTATAAATGCAGAGATTTTGTTATTTTTGTTTTGCTTTCCTTGTGAGAGTTCATTGGGTCTCCCCAATCCTCTTAGACTTGGATATTTAAAAAGCCTAATCAGAGTTGGAAAAGAAATGGCTATCAAAGAATTATTCTTCCTCCCACTCTTCTGCTTCCCAAATCATGGAAATACTTGACGAAAAATGCTAATTCATATTCTAAAGATATTAAAAGTTAATCAGAGCAAGGTTGAATGCTTCTCTGTGCTGCTGGATACACAAAGGGCTGAACCCCTCAAACTGAGTAGACCAATAGAATTTTTCATTCCACCTTCTTACCAAAAAGATAACCTTGAATTATCTGCTGCTCAAGTTTTATTAAAATATACAACATTCATCAGAGGCTTGAACATGAGTCTATCCAATCTCTAAGCATTTATCTAATCTCTAAACAATTTCTCTGGGTCAAGCCTGATAATACATAGAAAAGCTTACTCATAAAGTGCTTTTTTAACCTCTATAGCACTAGTTTCATTGAAAAGTGCTTTTTCATTATGCCTCCCACTTGACTATAAGAATCTGTGCAATACAAACTTGTATTGGCAGCAGGGATAGTGCTGAGAAAGCCATGTGCTGGCATCTTTCAGAAGTCCCTATATGAAAGGTCCAAGTGCCAGAAAGACCTTCACTTCTAACTAATTTTCTGTCTTCTAACTTACTGAACATCTTTCCCCCTACTTGAGAGAAGGCTGAGAGCTGATATAATTGTTCAATTTAAGAACCTCACAGAAGTTTATGACATAGATTTACATATACTAACTTTTCCTTTCAACTTATTCTGTTTTCTCTTTGCCCTGTTTTAAAAAAAAATCTACGTAATTCTATTTGTGAGTGTACATGTGTATCTGTAATACTTTTTGGAACCAAGTAAAGTATAAATAAATACATGCCTGCATTATTCTTTTTCTATTTGTTTTTTGGGGGGGGGGAGAGGGAGAGAGAGAATTTTAAGCAGGCTCCACGCCCAGCATGGAGCTCGACAGCAGGCTCGATCTCACGACCCTGAGATCATGACCTGAGCTGAAATCAAGAGTCAGACGCTTAACTGACTGAGCCATCCAGGCGCCCCTCTTTTTCTATTTGTTTTTAAAGCTTATTTTGTTTTTAGTTTGCTTTTAAATAGGAAGCAAAAGGGCATCCAGGGAAATAAAATGTAAGAACTTCAGATACCAAACAGCAAGACCTCTTTCTTTTTTTTAAAAAAGATTTTATTTATTTATTTATTATTTATTTATTTGAGAGAGAGAGAGAGAGAAACAGCATAAGAGGGGAGAGGGTCAGAGGGAGAAGCAGGCTCCCCGCTGAGCCGGGAGTCCAATGTGGGACTCAATCCCAGGACTCCAGGATCATGACCTGAGCAGAAGGCAGACGCTTAACCGACTGAGCCACCCAGGCGCCCTGCAAAACCTCTTTTAAGTGTGTTACTTAACTTAAACTCACTTATATGTGGAACACCACCAAACTCATAGAATAAAAGAACAGCTCTGTGGTTACAGAGGCTGGGAGGAGGGGAAATGGAGGAAGGTGGTCAAAAGGTACAAACTTTCAGTTATGAGACAATTACTCTTCTTTTTATCTATGTGAGACAATGGATGTTAACTAAACCTATTGTGGTAATTATTTCACAATATATGTAAATCAAACCATCATGCTGTACACCTTAAACCTATTAACGGTGATGTATGTCAATAATTTCTCAATAACACTGGGGGAAAAGGTATGCAGAATAATTTTTTTATCTCCATGTAAATGTGAATAAGAATTTACATTTTATAGAGTGTTTCCATATATATTAAGGCTGGAAAACAGTAAGATTAGGTTATTAAGAGCAGAGGCTTATTATATATGTCTACTAAGACCTTCTACAAAGTAACCTCCAAATCCCAAGATGTTACCAATCTAGTAAATTACTTCCATTTTTAAAAAATCCAAGGAGGCACCTGGGTGGCTCAGTTGGTTAAGCATCTGCCTTCTGCTTAGGTCATGATCTCAGGGTTCTGGGATCTGGCCCCGTGTCAGGCTCCCTGCTTGGTGTGGAGCCTGTTTCTCCCTCTCCTCCCTGCTCGTGCACTCTCTCTCTCAAATAAATAAATAAAAAATTTTTTAAAAATTCAAGAAAACGGTGGGAAATTTTAGTTGTTTCTAATGTAACTTTGATTCAGATGTACTAGGACCCTAACTGTTTCCTTCCACTAAATCCCATGACGAGATTTTCCAATCCCACCCACACCCTTCATCTCTTCCATTTTCAATGTTAGTTCAGGTGATTTCATTGACTCCTTTCAACTTCAAAAGAACACATCTCTATAAATGACTTCCAGATCTGGATCTTCAGTCTTAGATTCCCAGTTGTTTCTAAGTCCCCTTCTCCTACCTCAGTTATCTGTTAAGGGTCCTGCCATCCCTCTGGTCATCCAAACTAAGAACGTCAGAGCCCCAGGTGGCTCGTCCTTGGCCCTGGTACCTCTCTACATCCAATCTTACAGATTTCCCTCATATTCACCTTGTTCTTTCCAATCTATCATGTATACCTGTTTTAGGGGGCAATTGGGACAGAGATTCAGTCCATGCTCTGTTTGCCAAGCCACGGACCCTGGTGAGGGACAGCATCCATCTAAAGGAAGGACCACATAAAGGCATGATGTGCTCACTTAGCTCCATGCCCGTCTTGGGGAGCTTTATCTAGTGCACACAAAGCCTCCATATATGGTAGCAATGCCAAAGTCTTATACAACTTTGCCGGATTATCCAATATAGATCTGTTAAAAAATAATGACTAGTTTGTTTTATGCTGATGAAGGTTCTAATTTAAACTCTACTGCCTGATATGCAAGCCCCTTTATATTGACTTCAACCCATCTATCCTGCCTGAGTGCATACCACTCTCCTACATACAAACTAAATTCCACCCGTGACCCTTAAATTCTTTGGAAAAAGAATTCTGGATTGTTGGGTGTTTTTTTCCTTTCAGCAGTTTAAAGATGATATTGCATTGTCTTCAGGTGTTCACTGCCTCTGATGAGAGGTCTTTAATCATACTATTGTTCTCCTGGGCTGCATCTTTGGTTTTCAACAGTTTGACTATGATGTGCCTCAGAGTGATTTTCTTTGTATCTGCTAGGGGTTCATTGAGCTTCTGGGGTCTGTAAATTTCTATCTTTTCTTAAACTTGGAAAAGCTTCAGCCATTATTTCTCCCCAAATTTTTTTCTACCCCATTCTCTCTTTTCCTTCTAGGACTCTAATGATATAGTTTGGTTTTTGATATGGTTTCTTAAGCAATGAGGCTTTGCTTTTTTTCCCCCCTCTGTTTTTCAGATTACTGCATAATTTCTATTGATCTATATTCAAGTTCACTGACTCTCCTGTTTTCTGCAATTTGGTATTAAGTACATATAGTAAACTTCAAAATTTTTAGGTCTAGAATTATCAACTTTTAGTTTGAGAATTTCCATTTGGTTCCTTTTATAGTTTTAATTTCTCTGCTACGATTTCCTATTTGTTTATTCATTATCAGTATATTTTCCTTTATCCTTGAGTATAGATATAAAAGCTACTTTAAAATCCTTGCCTCTAATGTCAACATCTGTATCATCTCAGGGTCAGTTTCTGTGATCATTTCTCTCTTAAAAGTGGATCAGATTTTCCTGTATCTGCATACATCTAGTAATTTTGGATTATATTCTAGATATTGTGAAGGATATATTATTGGAGATTTGGAATTCTTTTATATTCCACCAAAATATACTGATTTTCTGTTGTTGCTATTTTAGCAGGTAATTAACTTGGCTAGTCTCAAACTCCAAACTCTGTCTCCTCTGGGCAGCAACTGAAATCTCTGTTCAGTATTTTTAGTCTTAGTTGTACATGTATAGTTCACAGGTTGGCCCAAGATCTGGGCAGTCTCTGTGAAGTTTTGGGCTCTTCCTCTGTGGTTCTCTCCTTTCCACAATTTTCTTATTTTCCAGCTGCTATAGTCAATCTCTTCTCATTCCTCAGGCCAGGAATATTGCAGGTTTCTACTAAGTTTTAGATGGTCCATATGAGAACAACTGTGATCTGTCCTCTGGCAAAAAATTATAAAAATAAATTCACCAGCATCAATCCTCTCTTCCAGTGTGGTCTGTGCTCCACTTTCTCCCTGTTTTGGTTGCTCAACAGTGCCTTCCAGAGTTATTTCTTAGATTTTGCCCAGAGTTAGAGTTACGATCTAAAGGTGGGTTGGGGACACCTC
Organism: Mirounga angustirostris; assembly: GCF_029215605.1. Lineage (NCBI taxonomy): Eukaryota > Metazoa > Chordata > Mammalia > Carnivora > Phocidae > Mirounga > Mirounga angustirostris. The sequence continues at coordinate 93,699,574 of NW_026991716.1, read as the reverse complement.
AGTGGCTCAGTTGGTTAAGCATCCAACTCTTGATCTCAGCTCAGGTCTTGATCTCAGGGTCATGAGTTCAAGCCCCACATTGGGTTCCATGCTGGGCATGGAGCCTACTTAAAAAATAATAATAAATAAAAGTGGGTTGGTCAAATAGGTGTTACTCTATAATTACTGGAAGTAGAACCCTCCTGAGTCTTCCACTCTCTGAATATACTCTGTAATTTCCTACGTCTGTATTTTTCAGAAAAACACAAAACCTCAGAGGAGGAAAAGATCAAAGGTTGCCTTCATGATCTGTTATTCTTAGAAACAACCAAAGAGCCACCCTAACACTCTCCCCCACTTCTCCCACACCAGCAGAATCTTCAGCCCTCTAGCCCTTAAGGCCTAGTTCCTTTTTAATTACCCAAAGCATTCTGCTCTTACTGATCCTGCAGTACTAATTATAATCTACCTCACATTCTAATGGTCTATGTACTGATGGTATTTTCTAAATTAAGACTGCATGAGTGTAGAGACTAATTCTTATTCATCTTGGTACCCCGTGCAGCACCTAGAATGATGTCAGCCTTCCATTAAGTACTCAATAAATATCTGTTGAATGACTAGAAAGAAGTACCATAAAATATAAAAAGGGTAGGCCTCTCTCTGTTACCTTGCATAAAAGGTAACAATTATCTAGCATGTTGGTTTATTTAACAAAGTTTTCCTTCCTGAAAGGAGGGCATTCCCAAGAGGAGATACTATTTGCTGACCCACTGGAACATGGTGGTAAAAGTTACAAACTTTCCTAGAGTATATGGCCCCATTAGTCATCCTATTACTTTATGTACCATAGTCCTGCTCAATCTAAAATGACTTTCTGTGGATCATGGTAAGAGGTCTAAATTTCTCTGCCTGATTTTTATGGAGGATCTGTCTGAGATTTTCATTCTTATTTCCCTTTTCTAACATGTACCCTGCTCTCATTAGGCAAGTATCTTCTATTCCTCCTGAAACATTCAGTGCTTGGCTTCAGCTCATGGTTGAAATACTTTCACTCTACTCATCTAAATTCTTTTCACATATCAAGGTCAAGATGAAGTTCCTCCTGAAATCTCATGTCTCCTCAGAGTCTTCCCAATCCTTACTACCCTTACTTTTAACTCCTGATGTACTCATTATATGTACTAATGAGCACAAATCCTCAAAATAGACCGTTCTAGCTCAAACAAAGGGAAGAAGTTAGTTGATCACATCCCACATTTTGCAGATGAGGTACTTGGACCCAGAGAGGTTAAGTGATCTGCCCAAGACCACTCAGCTACAAAGTATCTGGATAAGGATTGGAATTCCTATCTCTTGATTCATTTGGACCTCTTTCTACTCTACAACATTGTCTGATATTTGTTCATGTTATTTCCTTTACTAAATTATAAACTCCTTGAAAGAAACTTCTTATACTTCTTTTATATTCCTCATAACATAGTGGCATACCAATATGGAAGCACTTAAGAAATAGTTGCTGATGGGGCGTTTGGGTGGCTGTCGTTAAGAGTCTGCCTTCAGCTCAGGTCATGATTTCAGGGTCCTAGGATCAAGCCCCACACCAGGGTCCCTGCTCCACGGGAAGCCTGCTTCTCCCTCTCCCACTCCCCCTGCTTGTGTTCCCTCTCTCGCTGTGTCTCTCTCTGTCAAATAAATAAATAAAATCTTAAAAAAAAAAAAAAAATAGTTGCTGGCCACTGAATCAATGTAACAATCTTGGGAAAGGGGGAGTCTTACACAACATATATTTCTTGATTAATAATAAAAGATAAAAGAGCTAAGTAATATTTGATCCTAAAATTCACAGAAATCTTACAATTTTTTTAAGAAATCTTTTTTTTCCAAAGATTTTATTTATTTATTTGAGAGAGAGACAGAGAGAGGGTACGAGTGGGGTGAGTGGCAGAGGAAGAAGCAGAAGCCTTCCTGAGGGAGCCCCATGAGGGACTCGATCCTGGGACTCTGGGATCATGACCTGAGCTGAAGGCAGATGCTTAACCGATTGAGCTACCCAGGCACCCCAATCCTACAATTTTTTGATACTACAACTCATTTCTAGTTTTTTCTCAAAATCTTTGCCTGACTTAGTATCTTTACCGAGTTATTTTAAGAGACAAAAACCGTGTATCCTAACAATTCTCAAACTTTTTTTCTATAAAATACATTTCAAAGTCATAATATATCTAACGGGATATAGGATATATCTTACTAAATATCTACTTAGCATTGAACTGAGTAATCACTAATTCTGAGTCAACTGACCTAATCCAGGGAAAAGTACTACAGAGTATATCAAATCATGTGTTTTGAGGTGGGAAATAGAAAAACCTGAAAATTAAAAATCAAAGAATTACTTGATATATAAAACTTTTTGTTAAAAAACGAAAGAGCCAGTTGGTAGGTAAGCATTAGAAAAACCAGTGTTAAAACTTCAAAAAAACATCAAAAAATACCTTTAAAGTACCTATACAGTCTTTTACAGTCTTATTAATTGGTTGATCTGTGTTTCCTCAACACTTTCCAGTGTTTTCATTGATTAGATCTTCTGTTTTGAAAACTATACCTTTTATTGTCTGCATTTTGTAAGGGGAGAAATTGAGGCACTGGAATGTTGAGTTACTTTCCCAAGATCACATAGCTAGTAGGTGGCAGAGTCAAGGCTTGAACTCCTCGGTACTCTGGGAATCAGATTCTGTAGTTTAGGGTTGTGATATATTTATTATTAAATCCAAGTCAGATCACTTTAAAATTAAACACAAGTTCTAATTTTAAAAAGCTAAAGACCACTTTAATTTTTAAAATTTTAATTCATACTTCTTAATCATTGAGCAGGAAAATGACACATTCCTCTCAAAGACAAAAGCAAATATTAAATATTAGTTTGTCATACTTTCTTACAGAAGTGATCTTAAAGGGAACATGAGGAGCTGTGTCTACTCCTAAATCTGATCCTCAAAATAATTCTACTCCTAAGACAAAGAAATATATTGAAGGTGTACAGTTTTCAGCACATTCATTCGTCCCTCGAGACACTCAGGGAATCCCTAGGGGCTTCCTCCCCATTACAGGGACCAGACACATTTTCATAGAAAATGAAAGCCAGCTTTCTCCCTCGGAGAAGCTTCGGGCAGCTGAGTCTAAGTCGTCAAAAGCTTGCAGAGTTTAAAATCTACAGCCATATACTGCATCACCTAAGGAGCTGTCCTTGCCCTAGCTTGGGAACGGAAGGTGAGCAAGACTGCTTGGCTTCACAATGTGCCCTGTGATAGAACATTTGTCATGTGAAGAAAGTAGGAAGGTGTTTGCTCAACCCAGTTTTTCTTCATTCCTTCTGATGCTTCTCCCCTCACCCCCACCTTGACATCATGGAAATGGCCACATTCCAAGTGGCTATAGTTCCCAAATTTCTAATCCAGCCTTCTTTTATGGGCATTTCTGTAAAGGTCTTTTTTTCTTTTTCTTTTTAAACCAGCAAAATACAAAAACAAACCCATAACAACTTATAACCCAATATACAGTTATTTCCTTGGAAGATACAAATCACCATCTACAAATAGTAAAAATTGATCCTTCAATTCAACCTCCAATCTTGCTTTATCTCGAAAAATGCAAATAACACATAAAAATGTCATTTTAGCTTATTTAACAAAAATATGGGTGATTGTAACTATGAACTAAATTCCTAGGATAATGAACAAATTGCTATTAATTTTCAGCATAACTTTCTTGACAAATTGTAGGTTCATAAAATAGTACCTCTTGCATTTCACAATTTGGTTGTTCAACTACACAGAAAAATATTTTTACAAAAGTATCTTTTGTAATATTTTATAAATATTTTTACAAAAATATTTAAGGATTTCATCAGGTTTTTCAAAATTCTCTTTTAATTCATAAATATTTCAATTATTTTCTTTTAAAGCTTTTATGGTGTCATTATCCTTCATTTTTTTTTTTCTTTCATCAAGTCGGCCAATCTTCACTTGTCAGTGGCTTTGCATGGATAGGTTTACTTTTATCTATATTGTTATGGTGGGATGTTTACTACATCAGACAAGCACTGAATGACTGGCAAAAGACTGACATGATGGGTGGAACTAGGAACTAGTATTAAGCTGTGAAAGATGTCTGAGGAAGGGCTACTTTTTTTTTTTTTTTAAGATTTTATTTATTTGACAGAGAAAGACACAGTGAGAGAGGGAACACAAGCAGGGAGAGTGAGAGAGGGAGAAGCAGGCTTCCCGCAGAGCAGGGAGCCCGATGTGGGCTCAATCCCCGGACCCTGGGATCATGACCCGAGCCGAAGGCAGACACTTAACTAGTGAGCCACCTAGGAACCCCAGGAAGGGCTACATTTTTAAGTGGTCAGTTCATTTATGACTATTTTCTTGTTATGATAATTTTGCATTTCTTTTTTTTGTCTTTTTAGAGAGAAAGAGCATGTGTGCACAGGGGGAGAAAGGACAGAGGGAGAGGGAGAGAGAGAATCTTAAGCAGGCTCCACGCCCAGTGTGGAGCCCATTGTAGGGCTGAATCTTAGGACCCTAAGATCATGACCTGAGCCGAAATCAAGAGTCGGACACTTAACCGACTGAGCCACCCAAGTGCCCTGATAATTTTGCATTACTTTGCAAACTTATAACTGTGGCAATTCAGATACTGAATACTTGCATGAAGAGGACTCTTGAAATCATTCAGTTTCAGATGTAACCTAAAATTCTTAATTAATTAAAATGATCTTCTGAATCAGGCTAAATAGTTCAGTAAACAAAAATCATTCAATAAGGGAAAAAAACACATCTAACCCCAAGTGAAAAAGCAGGCATCTGGTATGTCTCAGACAGTCCCAGCTTTAGATGGCTTGGTTTTCTGGGAAGCTCTTAAAGCTTGAGACTCACCCAACCACCACACCTGACACCACCATGAAACAAAACCTTTGGCAAGGAGTGAATGGGTTGATGGTCTGTAAAGATTATTTTTGAGCCATGGCCCCTTCCAAGAAAAAAATGATATATTTATAGATTTATATAGTAGGTAGAAATTTGTCTATTAGTGCCATCATAGATAAAAGAAGGTTTTGACTGTAAGCCATTGATGTATGCCATAAGTAAAACTTAAAAAGCCCAGATCATTCTCCTCTTCTCACACCTCTCTCCCTCCCTGCTCCAAGGTTAACATCTAGCTTCTTGGTATCTCTGGGATTCTCTTTCTTTGCAAGTCTACAATTCAATATTGTCATGCCCAGAAAAGGAAACCCAATTAGGAGAGCCCCATAGCACCTGCAAAATAATAAAGCACACATTGCCGTGTATTAAGCATTATTCTAGGCACTTTATATGTATTAACTCATTTAATATTTACAATAGGTAGGCACTATTATTGTGCCCATTTTATAGGTGGAGAAATTGAGGCACTGAGATGTTAAGTTACTTTCACAAGATCATATGGTTAGCAAGTGGCAGAACCGGGGTTTGAACTCCTTGCTAGTCTGAGAATTAGATTCTGTGCTCTTAATCACTACACTCCATCTGAAAATGTTCTGGACAAGTTACATCAAATCTTCAATTCTGGTTCGACCATGAAATACAATCAGATACTTGTGAGTTCCCATATCTGAGCTAACCTTTGAGCTTTTTATGGAGCATGAAGCTTGCTGGGAAACAGACATCCTCCAGTGTGAGAGCCCCCTCTGTGCTGAGACTCTTAGTACAGGACTGTCCAACTCATGTGGCTTGGCAGATCCACACTATCCAGTAGCTGTGCTACTGACCCCTGTGTCTTCCTGAAAGCTGGAAAAGACCTATACCTCCAGGCTAGTGACCTTAGGCAGCCTCATTCCTTCACTGTTTAATAAAAATATTATCATTTTCTCTCCCTGTCATAATATGAAAAAGGTTGGGAAGCCCTGCTTTAGGGAACTGTGGAAGGGTAAAAGAGAAAATATTTGGGTGGTCTTTGTTCCCTGTCATCCCTGTCACTCTCTCCATATCAAAGCTATAGCAAGGGAAAGTGAGGCAGATTCATCTCTATGGACATGACTTGTTCAGGTTTCCTTGACATAGTTACTTGGCTCAAGTAGAGGGCAGTGGAGAAGTCAGAAATACTGTTACTTAAGTCAGTGGCTCTCAAAATACAGTTCTTAGATCTCTAGAGGTCCCTGAGACACTTTCAGGGGTCCTTGAGGTCAAAACTTTCTATAATAACACTAGGACACTATTTACCTTTTCCACTCTGGTGGGACATTTGCAGTAATGGGGCAAAAGCAATGGTGGGTAAAACTGCTGGCACTTAAGCATGAATCAAAGCAGTGGCACCAAACCATATTGTATTCTTCACTGCCCATGTACTCACAATAAAAAATAAAATAAAATAAATTAATAAATTCAGTTCTACTTAAGAACATCCTTAGGGGAAAAAAAAAGAACATCCTTAGAGAATCAGTAAAAAGGATTTTGTTAAATCTTAACCCTTAAGAACACATCTTTTTAGTACTCTTTGTGGTGAAGGAAGTACACATAAAGTACTTCTGCTATACACCAAATATAATGGTTGTCTTGAGGAAAAGCATGTGTCCAGTTGCTTGAGTTGCTAGCTGAACTAGCCACTTTCATCATGGAACATCATTTTTATTTGAAAGACTAAGTTACAGGTAAACTATGGTTATTCAGACTGGGCAGACATTTTCTTACAATGTTCCACAGACAGTTTCTTGAAAATGAACCAAGTAAGACTTTCACTTCAAGGAAAACAACTAAAAGTAATTTGTTGCTAGTGATAAGATTTGAGCAAATAAGTGAAAATTAGAATTTTGGAAAACTTGTTGCTGCTATCATGAACTTGACAGCTTTCCAATTCTTAAACATTTTTTTCTGATGAGACTGGTGACATTAAGGAATCTAATGCTTTGATATTATATAATTAAATGTGGCAACATTTGAAAGATCTATATAACTCAATCAACCAATATTTTCCAATAACCACTGCATAAAGATCCATTTAAAGTTCAAGAAGGAGGGGTGCCTGGGTGGCTCAGTCAGTTAAATGTCTGCCTTCGGCTCAGGTCATGATTTCGGGGTCCTGGGATTGAGCCCTGCGTCAGGGTCCCTGCTCAGTGGGGAGTCCACTACTCCCTCTCCCTTTGCCCCTCCCCCTGCTCACACTCTCTCTCTCAAATAAATAAAAAATCTTTAAAAGAAAAATAAAGTTCAAGAGGATTAATGGAAGGGCGCCTGGGTGGCTCAGTCGGTTAAGCATCTGCCTTCGGCTCAGGTCATGATCCCAGGGTCCTGGGATGGAGCCCCATGTCAGGCTCCCTGCTCAGCAGGAGTCTACTTCTCCCTCTCTCTCTGCTGCTCCCCCTGCTTGTGCTCTCTTGTTCATGCTCTCTCTCTCAAATAAATAAATACAATCTTTTAAAAAAAGGATTAGTGGATTTTAATATAATAGTATGTCAAAAATACACTGATACTGTCTCAGATTCTTGTAACTAACAGTTTAAAATCTACTTCTTGGAGAGCCTGGGTGGCTCAGTCGGTTAAGCGTCTGCCTTCAGCTCAGGTCATGATCCCGGAGTCCCAGGATAGAGCCCTATGGCTGGGTCCCTGTTCAGTGGGGATCTGCTTCTCCCTTGCCCTCTGCCCCTCCCCCTGCTCCTTCTCTCTCTGTCTCTCTCTCACTCTCTCTCATCTCAAATAAACAAATAAAAATAAACTCTGGAAATAAAATCTACTTGTCAAATTTTTTTTTAAAAATGTAAATAGACTTTTTTAGAATAGTTCTAGATTTACAGAAAAATTGAAAAGATAGTACAGAGTTTTCATACACTTCCAAATCCAGTTTCCCCTATTATTAACATCTTACATTAGCATGGCACATTTGTTACAATTAATGAACCAATATTGATATACTATTAACTGAAGTCCATATTTTGTTCAGATTTCCTTACTTTTTACTTAAGGTTCTTTTTCTGTTCCAGGATTCCATTGAGGATACCATATTACCTCTTAGTGATCATGGCTCTTAGGCTCCCCTCTGCTGTGACAGTTTCTCATACTTTCCTTATTTTTGATGATCTTGATAGTTTTGAAGAGTACTGCCCAGTTATTTTGTAGAATGTCCCTCAGCTAGAATTTGCCTGATATTTTTCTCATGATTAGAGTGGAATTATGGGTAATGGGAGAAAGACCACAGAGGTCAAGTGCTATTTTCATCACATCATATCAAGGGCATAAACTATCAACATGAATCATTGCTGTTGATGTTAATGTTGATCACACTTGCCTGAGGTAGTGTTTGTCAGGTTTCTCTAATATAAAGTTACTCTTTTCCCCCTTTCCATACTGTGCTTTTTGGAAGGAAGTTCTTATTGAATTTTCATGTAGCATCAAAAAGGAGCATCCACAATTATCTGATAAGGCTATTAAAATATTTTTCCCATTTCGAACTACATATCTGTATGAGACCAGATTTTCTTATATACTCCAACCAAAACAACGTATCATAATAGATTGAATGTAGAAGCAGATATGAGGATGTCCCTATCTCCTATTAAGCCAGATATTAAAGAGCTTTGCAAAAAATATAATATATTGTCACTCTTCTTACTAAGTTACTTTCACTTTGGAATATACTTTTCATAAAAGCGATATTTATGTTAATTTGATGGGCTGAATATAATGGGTTTTATCATTGTTATTTTAAATCAATTATAAATACTTTAAAATTTTATCAGTTTTAATTTCTAAAACATAGAGTAAATATTAAGAGAGACAACCCATATAAACAAAAGCTCTTTGGGTTCCTCAATAATTTTTTTTTTTTTTAAGATTTTATTTATTTATTTGAGAGAGAGAGAATGAGAGAGAGAGAGAGCATGAGGGGGGAAGGGTCAGAGGGAGAAGCAGACTCCTCGCTGAGCAAGGAGCCCGATGCGGGACTCGATCCCGGGACTCCAGGATCATGACCTGAGCCGAAGGCAGTCGCTTAACCAACTGAGCCACCCAGGCGCCCTCCTCAATAATTTTTAAGAGTGTAAAGGGGTCCTGAAACCAAATAGTTTGAGAACCACTTGCTTTAGGGTTAAGCTTTTGTAGACCAAAAATGAAAGAACACTGTTCAAAGAAAGTGAGCCAAAACTGAATTCTAAAGGCTTAATGAGTAAACTGACTATACCTAAATTTTCCTTATTGAAAAATGTAATTTTTACACCTGCAGAAAATTGTTTCCTCAACTCATAACTGTGCTCACAAGTAACTATTTGCAAGAGTAGTTTGTTATTTGTGTCTTAAAAATAATGACAGGTAGCCAGGTGTGTTTGTAAAAAGTCTAAGCAGAGAAATATATCAGTTGATGCATATGCATGGGTATACACATGTTCCCTGTCAACTTCTTGTTTATTAGCTTTTTTCTTCTTTGGTTTTTAGTATTCAAGGAATGGAGATCCATCAGATACATGTTTTGGCCTTCATCTATCTATTAATCTTGATTATATCAAATTAGTTTATATGTGGTTAGACTTATAACTGTACCTAACAGTATCTCTTGGGGAATTGTTAAAAAACATTTCACTTCTCTATCTCTATTTTATGCTTTATTTCATTTCATGTATTCCAAATGAAACCACCAGATGGGAACTACTTCTGGTTTGTGTCCCGTGCTTGGTACACTCTCAGTAAATACTAAAGGATGAATAGCTTTTATCTCTACTACTTGGCCAAGAGTCAAGGCTGATGGTGTTGGATGTCAACAGTGGTGATTAGCATCAGGGAATAAGGGCATTAATCACCAGAACTGAGGCAGCCCAGGAATCTCCCTGGCCTTTTACCTTCCCAGCAGCAAAACCATTCCTGCAGCATTGCTGATCTGTGTGTGCCATTTCCCAAATATGCTGAGCTCGGGCAATACCATGTCCAAATAAGCAGGCAGACAGCCTGGCTAAAGCATGGGGGGGGACAGGTATGGCAGAAGTGAGATTACAAAGAGCTTAGTAGAGAATGGGTCAGATCCTTATAAGGAGGATGTGAATCCAATGTCAAAAATTATCCCTAAATCTTTTTGTCCTCTCTTTCCATCCTCACATTCCTCATCAACCCTTAAGTTAAACATTCATAATCTTGGTGTTGAAAGACACTTGAAAGTTATCTTATCCATCTGTTCAACCAATCCTGAATCCTCCCTACAAACTCTAGTCCTTTAGCTGCCTTGCAATGTCAATTTGCAGGATGCAGTTAGAATGCAGTTAGACTGGGTGGCTCAGTCATTAAGCATCTGCCTTCAGCTCAGGTCATGATCCCAGGGTCCTGGGATCGAGCCCCGCATTGGGCTCCCTGCTCAGCAGGAAGCCTGCTTCTCCATCTCCCACTTCCCCTGCTTGTGTTCCCTCTCTTGCTGTCTCTTTCTGTCAAATAAATAAATAAATTCTTAAAAAAAAAAAAAAAAAGAATGTGTGAGAAGGAATTTAGGACACATGCCATTAAATGTAAAATTTCGGGGTGCCTGGGTGGCTCAGTTGGTTAGGCGACTGCCTTCGGCTCAGGTCGTGATCCTGGAGTTCCGGGATCGAGTCCCGCATCGGGCTCCCTGCTCGGCGGGGAGTCTGCTTCTCCCTCTGGCCCTCCCCCCTCTCATGTGCTCTCTCTCTCTCATTCTTGCTCTCAAATAAATAGATAAAATCTTTAAAAAAAAAAAAAGTTTAAAATGTAAAATTTCAACACACATACCTGGACCTAGCCTGTTTCACATAGGTCCCGAGAATTATATAAAAAGGGTGGAATAAAATCTTGTGATTGACTTATACCATAATTTGATTTAAAAAGGTAAGATATACATTAGTAACATTTTACCTGAATTTATTTAATTGTTCTGAAACTTTGTAAATAAAGGAAAAAGAATTCTTTGCAACAACCTTCTTCCCCACCACCTCCCCAGAGTAGACTATGAAGATTTGGGCCCCTGAGTAGTGGCCTTTTCCTGGCACTAAGTGTCTCCTGAAATAACACATAAAAAATATAAATACTCAGTGACTGCTCCAAGAGACCATCTTTGCCCAAGATACAACAGGTCTGTCCTTCCCCTTTCCTCACTAGGTCCCCTTTTGTGGAAGAAAGAGGAGCTTCATCTTTTCAATATACAAGATTTTTCTCTTTGCCCAAGATACAACAGGTCTGTCCTTCCCTTTCCTCACTAGGTCCCCTTTTGTGGAAGGAAGAGGAGCTTCATCTTTTCAATATACAAGATTTTTCTCAAGTTTATTTCTCTAGCAGAGTAAGTAAATCTTAAATGGAAGCCTTAAGAGAATTTTGTCTAGAGATAATAGGTTATTAGGACCTTGACGAAACTGACCCCATAGAAATGTGAAGGGTCCATACGACCTAGGATGACTTTCCATACCACCAATGATGATATTTTTGCCCTGTCAGAGGATCTTACTTGATCTTAAATCTTATCGATTTGAAGTGCTTTATTTCTCTAATAATAATTGCATATTAGATTCATCTCTCTGGTTTAAAAATTACAAATTTACACTGGTGAAAGGTAAATAAGTCATTAGCTTTTGAGAAAAGTACTCACAAAATGGCTGGCAGCTACAAAGACTTTCTCTTCTTCACTGAAAACAATTCTTTTTTAGTTATCTTAAAACTTGAGATAAGTCAGAGACCACTTACAGGACAATTGAGAAATTATGCTTAAAGTTATGTATAATTTGGATTTGTTTTTCTCAAGATTTACAGTCAATAAATATATTGAATATCCACTGAGTAGAGCTTTTAAAAGACAGAATTCATATCAATAATGAATTTGCAATCAAGGTCTTTCTCATTTATATGAATGTGTCTGTTACAAACATTTTTTCCTCTGTTGAATATATTATTATATAATATAGATGTCACAGAAATAGGAATTCACTCTTTTTGTAGCCCAAACAGATCAGAAATGGCAATCACAGGTGGGCACTGAGAATGAGGGCTAGAAATTCTCTCATGTCATACTTCCTTGGATCATGGTAGTATTACTTCATCTTCCTCGCCCCAATACTAACCTCACCACAATGACAAAAAACATAATTCTCTTATGTTTTACTTTCACAAAACATCCCTGAAACTGGTTTCTGTTTGCTTCCAGCAACAGTTGATAGTTCTCTCCGTATTTCCAATTTTGCTTTAGCATCCTTCTTAAGTGCAAATTTTGAGCCAACGTCTATAAAAGGCACATGACATAGACGGATGAGTATTTCCCTTCATGAGACTGTTAAATCAGTGCCGACTCTGGGAACAGTATTTTAAAATGTGAACCAGGCAGAGAGGAAAATACGAGGTATTTTAACAAGTGAAAAGGCCAATGAGTCTGGATGTGTCTGGATACTTACTCTCTCACACAGCTCTTCAAATGTGCAGTCAGCGACAGTTCCACACGCTTTATGCAGCCGCAGCTCTCTGCCTTGCACTTTTAGAATCCTTGGTCTAGTTACTATGGGAACAGGAACAAAGACTCAATCTTGTCTGGATAATTACTATAAAATTCATCTCTTACAGATAGGAAATGCATAGCTTGATGAATAATAGCACATGATTCAACACATAAATTAGACAAAATGCTGATACAATGACTGCCACTTGAGTGTGGCATCAACCCATATACAGCAATGGAACTTATTAATTGGTCAGTGGAGATTGGGCATTGTGTTCTAAATGTATTCTCTTTCAAGAGAAATTAACTTACGTACAATCATTTTGTTTCTGAGCCAGCTCATCAAACAACTTATCCATGACAGCCTCCACATCAGCTTCACTTGTGCTACAGTGAAAAGAATAATAGAATATGAAATTAATAACACTTGAAGCCAACATCAAACAGCTGCCTGAGCCTGCTTAGCTTTTTGCCCACAAAAAAAGAGAACAGGATGTTATGCTCTAAATACAAACATTAGATTTAGAATACACTTAAAAGCAGAGAATATTAACTCTCAGGTAGATGATTCTGCCTTATTTGCATACACTGAAAGACTTCTGTGCTTCTGGCTGTTTCCAGTAATGAGACGATACAGGCAGAGTAAATCCATTAATACTATGTGTACACAATGAGAAGAAAGGCTTCTGGCTCTCTCTTGCATGCAAAACAAGAGCAAATAGACAAGGCAGTCAAGCATCCAGCAAAGTATCCTTTGAAATCTCAACTGAGAGGGTACATGTGAAATTAAATATTGAAGCTGCTTAAAAAAAAAAAAAATCAAGTCAAGCCACTGACTGAGAGGATCAAACATCCAGAATTAAATCACCAGCTTCAAATTACCAACTTGATCTGCACATCAATAACTTTATGGGACTTCGAATATAAGGACAATTATAGACCACACAGTTTCTCTCAAAAATGTCCTTGTCAGAAATTCAAGAAAACTCTCTCCTTCTGTGATGCCTACCATTGCGGCTCCTACGGAAGTTAGTCTCATCAAAGAATCCTTTGTATTCTAATTACAAATCGCCATATGGTTTAGGGAACCCACATACACAAATGTGATAACACTATGCCCTTTCTTCCTGTCACTTTTTTTAAAGAGGGGTTTGTAAATTAACTGTCAATAAAATAAAATATCTGGCAGAAGAAATAAATGCTGTTAAAAAAAACAACTTCAAGTGTAAATGTAAGTTTACTTCAACTCTACATACAAACTTATACAGTATGACCTGCCGATATGCTTAATTTTGCTTATCTAGGTGTGGAAGCAATTAAACTCAATTCTGGACATTCATCTTAATAAAGTCTTTTTGAAAACTAATATGACAAATTATTTTTTAAGTGTAAAAGAAACCAAACTCATTTCTCCCTTGAGATAATTACCAGGTGGCAGGCATTTAACAAGCACCTAATTCTTCAACTGTTGTACAGCAAATGCTTTTAAAATGCAGGACAGCACACGGTCATTATGAAGGGTTTTGGAATTGTACCCTCCAAGTGATAACCATTCCACCTCAAAGGATATTAAAAACATCATCTGCAATGGTTAACTTTGCAGGGGAAATGCTATTTGACTTAAGTAAAGGCTTTATGACATTTGAATTGGGTAGTATTACATAATAAAATGACACTACACAAAGGGATTATAGAGACAAAAAACAATTTTAAAGGTACAAAGAAATCGCACAAGCCAATATAAATGTCAGTGTCTACACCAAGCACATGTATGTTTATATGGCTTTGCCAACATTATTCTTGGGAATTCATTTGGAATTGTCCCCACCTTGTTATAGTGGCATAAACACACTCAACTATTGGAAAAGAAGCAAAGGTACTTTTTAAGGGCTATAAAACAGAAGGAGCAAAACCAGCCACCCAGGGTTTCTGCTGGCTTGCAGGAAGTTAACTTCTTCTTAGGAGAGGCATGTTACCCAACAGAGGAGGAGAAATGAATTCTGAAAAATAACCAAGACAGTCACATTTCTAAGAGCATATTTAGTGAATAAACAATTGCTTACAAATTTCCTCAGTAGTGATTTCTCGTTTACTCAGCGCTCTAATATACTATAATATTAAAATGTGGCTCACAAGACTTCAGTCAGGCCACATCTTCTGCATCATCAATGAAATTACTATATATGATTTACTTACAGTGAAATTATATGTGAAGTGGCATAATTATTTTATTATAGCAGTATCTTATAAAAAATTCTACATGGGCACCAGGGTGGCTCAGTCGGTTAAGTGTCTGACTCTTGGTTTTGGCTCAGGTCATGATCTCAGGGTTCTGTGATTGAGCCCTGTATGGAGCTCTACACTGAGCATGGAACCTGCTTAAGATTCTCTTTCTCTCTCCCTCTGCCCCTCCACCCCCATCCCTGCTTGCGCGTGCACACTCTCTTTCAAAAATAGATAGATAGATAGATAGATAGATAGATAGATAAAATTTTATTAAATTATTGTAAAAAGTTACTCAGAAGTTACAACATGCAAAATAAAAATTTTTACTGGTGTTAAGTGGCCTAAAAATAAATATTCACAAAAGTAGTTCATGTAACTTAAAATTGAACAGCCTGTTATCCATCTAAGCCAAATTGTACTTGACCTCAGGGAGTGAGTTCTATTGACCAGTTGAAGGGCAGAAACCTCAGCTTCATATTGTTTTAAAAGCGGGAGGGGCTAGTATGTGTTTTGGTTTTATTAGATATATCTCTGTATTGACATGAAATAAATGAGGATGCTGTGGAAGAAATCCTTACCAGAAATGAACTTATTCATAATCCCTTAACAGATAATTTACAAGAAAACACTAGTCTTCTCACACTCCACTCAGACCAGATTTCCCCTACTTAAAAGGATGCATCAATCAGAGCTCATTAACTTTTTTGAAGGATGAGAATTAGGAAAGTAAAAAGAGAAATTAAAACTTACCTGTCCATATTAGCTTAAAAGATTCAGAGTTTTACTCATTATCCAGGTTCATATCTGGTTTATACATCTTTGAATATGTTTTGTAATTCTAGTAAAAAATTTAGATGGTTCTGAACTATTTCAATGTGTCACACAAAGAATAACAAAGGCTGCATTTATCAAGCAACTACTATGTAACAGTTAGTTTACCTATACTACCCCCACCTGTCCATGTAGTATTTGCTATTATCCTATTTTTACAGACGAGAAAACTGAGACTCAGAGAATTCAGCCCTCACTTATCTAAGATCTGAAAAATTAAAAATTTAAAATTTTGTATAACCAAGTATTATAAATAAAATACACAGGCAGAGCAACCAGGAAACACAGTAGCAACATGTATGGCATATTACTATCAAATGTATTAAAAATTAATACAATTTTAATACCACAAATAGAGAAACTGACAAAGGATCTGGAAAGGAAAATTGCATTAAAAAAAAGCTCGATGGGCAAGAAGCCTATGTAAAATCATTCATTTACTAGTGATAACAAATGCAAAGTAAAATCATGCAATACTATTCTTTTATCTAAACTAGCAGAGATGAGGAAAAAGCTAGAGCAAGCCTAGGTAAGGAGAAAATGGACCCTCTTCACATACTGCTGGGAGTGGTATAAAATTGGTACAAGATTTCAGGGCAACCAGATAATTTGTGATAAAAGCGTTAAAAACATGCATACCGCATCACCCAGCTATTCCACTCATAAGAATTTCACCTATGGAAATAATAATGGTTAACAACTACAAGGATGTTCATTGTGACACCTCTAACATCAAAAAAGTGAGAAAAAAACAACCCTGGGGCGCCTGGGTGGCTCAGTCATTAAGCATCTGCCTTCAGCTCAGGTCGTAGTCCCAGGGTCCTGGGATCCAGCCCCGAGTCAGGCTCCCTGCTCAGCGGGGAGTCTGCTTCTCCCTCTCCCACTCCCCCTGCTTGTGTTCCCTCTCTCGCTGTGTCTCTGTCAAATAAATAAATAAAATCTTAAAA
Organism: Mirounga angustirostris; assembly: GCF_029215605.1. Lineage (NCBI taxonomy): Eukaryota > Metazoa > Chordata > Mammalia > Carnivora > Phocidae > Mirounga > Mirounga angustirostris. Next base: position 93,683,144 of record NW_026991716.1, on the reverse strand, counting down.
AAAAATAAAACTCTAATGTCCCTCAATGGGGACTATGAAGTACATTTGAATACACGCACACAATGAAATAGTATGCAGTTTTCAAGTACAACTCTTCTCCCTAGTCCTGGAACTGCAGTTAAGGTCCAAGTTGATGACTAAAAGTGCTTAGTGCCCCCCAAGTTTCTAAAGAGAACCACCAATGTGCCACCAATGGCTGGATCCAGACTCCTGCCCCCATGGCTAAATCATGAAGAGAACCAGCCCTATTCCAAATGCCTCCTCCTCCTCCTCCTCCTCCACCATTCCCTACTCTCCACCACACCACAGTGTCTTTATGAGGAGGGGAGAAGGGGTCAGGAATCTTTATGTCTAGTATTTGTGATAAGAGCCTTTTTCTTCTCTTCTTCCCCTTAGGAATTTTTCTTCAGGTTGACTTCTAGTTCCATAGCGTTGTGGCCAGAAAAGATGCATGGTATGACTTCAATCTTTGTGAATTTTTTGAGGCTTGTTTTGTGACCTAATATGTGATCTCTTCTGGAGAATCTTCCATGTGCACTTGGAAAGAATGTGTATCTGCTGTTTTAGGATGGAATGTCCTGAATATATCTGTTAAATTCATCTGGTCCAGTGTGTCATTCGAAGCCATTGTTTCCTGGCTGATTTTCTGTTTAGATGATCTGTATTATCGATATAAGCGCCTTCCCCTTAGGAAAGAAGAGGGTGACTTACCCTCCCCCAAAGACAAGTGATGGGATGGAGGAAAGGTTCTCTACACAAGTCACCTGGAAAGATTAGGGGAGCCTGAAAGAAGAAAAATCTGGCATTGTCCTTAGCTGGATGAGTAGGACCTTGGTAGATTGAGAAATCAGAAGATGGGAGGTGGAGTGCTAAGCCAACATGAAGCAAGCCAGTTCTCACTAAAAACACTCCAAAGGCTTAGCACTACTACATATACTTGAAGTTACAGGTGAGAGGGCAGGCTGGAAATAGGGGCACTCTTGGAATATAAGACAAAGACAGTTCTTTAGATGCCCTGCCTTTACCTGGACAGCAAGAGTCCTGTACACCTCCTCCACTCCAGCTGAAACTAATAAGTTTACCATCTGGGTCATCTTTAACAATGAAGAAAGTGGGAGAGACACCATACTCAAATCCTACATATTAACAGTGAAACCAACAGTACTTCCCTCTTCAGCATCCAGAACCCTACCAGCAAAACTTCTACTGAAGGAAGTAGAAAGATTGAAGGAAACATTCTGGAGGAAACTGAATAGCCAAAAGAAAGACTTGCAGATACTGACATTGGGGGGTTCTTCAATGGAAAACCTGACCTGCCACCTTATCTACCATCCTCCAATCAATAAAACCCTATCCATGCACACAGAACTTCTAATCAGCTTTTTAATGCCTCAATCTTGTGAATGGACAACCAAGTATTTCTAGGCACTTAAGGAAAGCCTCTAAGATATAAAATAAAGACTAAAAGAGATAGAAAAAGAGGATCTTGGAGGAAGCAAAGAGAAATACACTCTAATACACCTAAAGAGAAGAAGATATTACATGCATAAACAAAGAAGGATGCTATAACCTAAAAGAACAATTAGTGCATAAGAAAGAGCTCTAAATATGACTGTTAAATAAAAAATTCAGGAAAAGAATTAGAAGAAAAAGTTGAAGTAATCTTTCAGAAAATAGAACAAAAAGAACAAAAACTGGAAAACAGAAGGGAGAATAAAAGAATCAGAAAATAAATCCAGAAGGCCCAATATCTAACCAGGAGAAGCTCCAAAGGCTATGGAGAAAAAAATAAAAGCAGCAGCAATCAAAAAATTAAATTGTTTCCTAGAACTGAAGAGCATGAATGTCTAAGTTGAAAGACTCCAGTGAACACCCATGACAAAGACTGGGGGCAAAGGCTCCATTCCAAGGCATATTATCTGGAAACTTCAGAAACCAGGAATAAAGAAAGAATATCCTAAAAACTTCAAGAGGAAAAACAGGTTAAATATAAAAAGGTCAACAAACTGATTTGTGTCAGTTCTCATGAAATTTTGCAGCTGTAATAATGGAAGCACGAAGAGAATGGTATGCGTCTAAAATTTTCTAAAGGGAAGTTATTGTCAAACAAACCATGCCCAAACTATTAATCAAGAAAAATAAAGACATTTTTGGACAGGTGAGTTCTCAAAAAAGCTATCTCCTGTGCAGCCTTCTTCATAAGATACTAGGTAGGCTGGGCTCTCTCAGACCAGGGAGAAGAGTTCTGGGTCCAGTAGGACCAAATAAGCTCTATCCCCATTGGCCCTCCTGCCCGTGGCAGCTGTCAACTCCAGACAAAATACAAAAATAGGTGACCTGAAGGCACTGGGCAGTGAAGAGAAGCAGGCAGATTCTGGAGGGAGCAGACACTTGGGAAAAGGGAAAAACGTGGGTGAATTACCCATTTTACAGCTTTCAGACTGAAGACAATAAAATCAGGACTGCTCAGGGCAACTCCAACTCCAACTCCAACAGAAAACCTGCAGTCCTGGCCTGAAGAACCAGAGGACAGTTGGGGGCAACCACGCAAGGTGGGAAATCTGGGGAATCCCCACAAGTGTTTCCAAAGTCCCTGAAGATATTAATCTTGAAAATTCCTGAAATCATAAGTTATTCTGTATTTATCACAATACTAATAAACAGTGAATTATTTTTCTGTTACTCGGTTATACTAAAAGCTTTGGTGGTTTTCTATGAAAAATATGGCATAAAAATAAACTCATGGCTTATCACTATTACAAATCAATATACTAGGACATATATTTCTATATTATATTATGTATATTGTGATACATTTCAATAACATAAAAATGATCTCTACCAGATACAGACTTGATAGCAGGAAATATTAAAAGGAAACTTTAACACAAAATAAATGCAAATAAGATTATTTTAAAATTTAAGTATCTCCAATATTTAGTATGTAAAAGTTATTTTCTAAATTAAAGGTTTTTAAAACACAAAGCATAATCACCGTATCTGATAGTCCTGATCTTTGCTGGTTGACAACTATTCCAGGCATAGGAAAATGTCATTTGGCACTGACATTGATCAAATCATTAAGAGTGTGTCCTAAATCATTTTCAAGTTGGGCATTAGGGTACATACTGCTTTATATAAACTCGTTTCCCTTATTAACATGTGTCTAGCTGCATTTACCGACTATTATCTACTTAAAGGCCCTATCCCTAAATACAGTCACACTGGGGGTTTGGACTTTGCCTATGAATTTTGGGGGGACATAATTCAGTCCTTAATAATGAGCATTTGTGTACTTTACAGTTCAGGGTTACTATGCAGAGTGCTATGTGAACATTCTAGCACACGCCTTTTGGTAACCTTTTGTATACATGTATGTTGGGTGTATAACTAGGAGCCAAATTACTGCTCATAGGGTATACCAACGTTCAGCTTAGTAAATATTGCCAAACAATTTTCCTGAGTGGTTGTAGTAGTTTACTCTCTTACCGGCACGTACAAAAAGTTCTACTTGTTTCACAGCCTTGCCTACACTTGTTTTTCCATTTCTTCCATTTTAGTAATTTTAGTGGACATATTATAAATGATTTTAAGGTAAGTTGCCTCAAATTATTTTTAGAGATGGGTGGGGCATAAAAATACAAATATAATTAATGCAATAGTTAATCCAGAAGCATTTTCTTAGTAAGATGTCATTATGGCATACATAACATTAAATTAAAAACACTAAGATCTCTTGACTTTTTTAGGCAGGAAATTTCAAGAACATTATTGTAAAATTTTCAGCCACAGAAAATGACTTTAGTCTCAAAATAGGAAAAGAATTTATAATGGAGAAAAACAGGAGTAATGGGAAAGAGTCTATGACTCCAGGGCCCCACTAGTCAGTTTTCCAGGGAAACTATTTTAAAAGGCAGCAACTTTACCTTATACTAAAAATCTATACTCAAAAATACAACCATGCTTGTGAAGCTCCAAAGAAGGACTAGGGTTAGGGGCGCCTGGGTGGCTCAGTCGTTAAGCGTCTGCCTTCGGCTCAGGTCATGATCCCAGGGTCCTGGGATTGAGCCCCGCATCGGGCTCCCTGCTCAGCGAGAAGTCTGCTTCTCCCTCTCCCACTCCCCCTGCCTCTGTTCCCTCTCTTGCTGTGTCTCTCTCTGTCAAATAAATAAATAAAATCTTTAAAAAAAAAACTAGTGTCAGATGGTTTTAAAGAAAAATCAAGTGTTTAGGACACAAGACCCACAGTTGGCCAAAGGCATATTCAGAAAACAAATGTACAAAAAACACTCAAGGATATAGATTATACAAAAATACAAATAGTGATTAAAATTAGACCCAAGTTATAAACATAATTTAAAATTATTCCAGCATAACCAGTAAAATTCGAGGAAAGCGCAATAGCTAGTAGTCAAGAGCAGTTGCATGGGAAAGCGGCAGCCTGAAGACGGCACTAAATTAAATGGTTTTTTCAGTGTAGAAGGGAAGCTAAATTCAGAGCTTTCTTTCAGGGCTACAAGAATATCATGTCACACAGCAAGGAAGAAAATGTTCTGTTCTGCTCTGTGAAGTTCAGTGTTAACCACAAAGTGGCATATCTTAAGAAAGAGTGATTTGGGTAACATCAATATGATCAGGAGAAAAAACTGGAATTAAGCTCAGATGCTATGAATTGTAGCCCCTTTCCTCTCGGGGAAACAGAAACATAAGCTCCTACAAATGAGTAGGGATAAAGAATTTAAGTGACTTCCTTCAATTCTGGGTCACTGCCCCACCACTGGGATGCTACTGTATGGCAGTGTTTGGGGCAGATAAGATGTGAAACAGAAAATCTGCCCACAAATAATCAAAAGTAAGAGAATTAAAGTCATTTCTGAAGAAAAAGCGAAGTCACTCTTTTCAAATGATTTTTGTTTGGAGAGTGGAGGGTATAGGGCCCAAGTAGAGTGCAGACTATTTTTCCTTTGTTCTATAATGCCCTGGTAAAATCCACCCATTTCATTGCTTCTGTCACTTTTTGCTAAGCTCAGAAACTGCAGTGGAGGGGCAGGTTTCTATTTTCTGTTAAGTAATACCACTGTGTCTTTAAGTCAGAAAAGCCCTGGAATCAACCACTGTTTCGTTGCCAGGAAATTTGGCATCAACTCCTACAGGAAACCTGTGAGTACAGTACCCTGGATTAAAAGCCTGATTGCTTTGGAAGTATGAGAATCATGATTTATTTTTCCATATCAAATTAGTAAACAGAGAGGAAAGTAATCAGTCATTCCAATTTTAAGAAAATTTCTATAGCCGAAATCAGGCATTCAACACAAAACTTAGACGGAGAAATAGAACATGTCAAAAAAGACCTTATTATTGCTGGATCATTTGAAATTCTCAACAAAAATTCCAAAAGAAGTGGAGGTTTCTAGAAGAGGGTCACACATGAATTTAAATGGAAATTAATTTCTTCAAGAACCTCCCACTTCATTAGGATTGACTCAGAGGAACAGAATGCTACCCACACTTTGCCCCTTTATCCCCTTTTTAAAATCAACAGCTTGTTAGGGTATCAACAAGTAGAATAGGGTTGGCTTTCCTTGGTCCCTCTCTCTCCATGTTCTCTATTCCAGAGAGCCAAAGTTGATTCAACGAGGGAGAAATTTCCCCTTCCTCTAAGAGTTCTTGTGCCAAACTTCCCTGGCAGGGAGCCTTCTCACTCTACTGATTCCTTGTGCATTCATGCTGTACAGCTCTTTGTGCTCTTACCAAACATAATCTGGGGCTGGAGGCAGGTCTAAGATTAAGTTGGTTTATATTTGCCTTAATATAAAACAGACTTGGTTGCATTTCAAATCCTGTAGGTTTGTTTTACATAACGGAATCAGTTGTTAGAATGGATTTTGTCCTACTATTTATCTTCTCAGTCATTCAAAGGCTTAATTGACTGTTCAGAGATCCATTTCAATCTCTAAATTTCCCACCGTTCTCAATCACCTGGAGAGTAACTTACCTGGTTCCATTAATCTTGACCTGTGTATAATGCAGAAAGTGGGACCTAGCACCTTTTGCTCTCAAATTCCAGACCTTCACCCCCACTTCTCAGCCCCAAACTCCATATAAAATTTCTACCAAATCTAAATATAGCATTTTCCCCCAAATAAGTCAGTGGTGTAACACGCAGAGTTACAACATGGTAGATACAATAATATTTCCTTTTCATAAAACTTAAGAAAAGCTAGAATGGACTGAAGATGATGAAAATAAATAAATAAAAACGAGGAAGAAGGTAGAGAGTAAGAAGATCTGACTCCTTTTCAGAAGAAGAAAATGGTCACATCCACCTCGGAAAAAGAGGCCAAGGGAGTTTTAATAGTTAAAAGAGGTACACAGCAAGGAACTAAAGACCTTGGGCATTTGCCAGATCAGCTTTTCTAATGTTGAAGATTGACCTTTATTTATAAATTCATAAATGACCTTTATTTCAAATGTGATCTATTTGAAGATGAAATAAAAGATAAGAATTCTAAGGAAATCTAAAAACTTTATTAACTGTACTTTTATATCTATAAGCATACATATCATTTACTCATGTACATATTGTGTATATAGCTTATTTACACTTTACTAGATGAGGACAGCCATACAGTTGAATACTTTGTCAATGTGTTCAGCAGGAAATGGTGGGCCAGCTCTATTCTGGTCCTGTCTGGCCTGCTGGAATAAACACTGTGATATGCTATTGTCAAATTACTGTTCAATAAAGGAATGGAAGATAAAAGGTATGCTGAGCTGACTGATGGGGTCTGATACTGAAGTTTATACAAGATGAACTTCTTTTGCTGCTGTATCACTTCTTAGGCGGTATTTCAAATAGTTTCAAACCCTTGAAATTTTTAATTCAGTACTCCCTAAGTTAATACAGGATTAATAAATATTTAAATGTGCATCTAAATTATGTGATTTTAAGACATGATAAACAGCCTACCTGACTATGCCCTACAAGATATAAAGCAGAAAGTTGTTGTTGTCTACTAATATAAAATTATAAGTTTGTAATGTCACAGAGCCTTACTTATTCATAAAATATCAACAAGGGTTCTTATAAGAAAGATACTGTGCATCTGCTTTTGAGAACCAACTACATTCTTCCACCATAGAGCCCTTTTTCCTACAGGTGGGCTTAGAGTACAGATTCATACCACTACTGACCTTTTAATTCTCAAAACATACAGCAACATACAATGCTTCATTATAAATTTGAGACATTTCAGTTTGATGAAACTTTATACTTATCAGAGATAAATAGTTCTTCACTTAAAAAAATACAAAAATAGGGGAGCCTGGGTGGCTCAGTCAGTTATGCGGCTGCCTTCAGCTCAGGTCATGATCCCAGGGTCCTGGGATCGAGCCCTGCATTGGGCTCCCTGCTCAGCGGGAAGCCTGCTTCTCCCTCTCCCACTCCCCCTACTTCTGTTCCCTCTGTCACTGTCTCTCTCTCTGTCAAATAAATAAGTAAAATCTTAAAAAAAAAAAAAATACAAAAAATAGTAAAAAAAATTAAAAGACTAAAATTTACACTAAAAATATTCACTTAATGTAAAGACAGTAAAAGGAGAACCGAGGAACAAAAAAGGCATGAAACATAAAGTAAAAGAGCAGGTGTGACTCCAACTACATCAATAATAATATAATTTGTGAATGTATTAAACAATTCAATCAAAAGCAGAGATTGGGGGGTGCCTGGGTGGCTCAGTCAGTTAAGCGTCTGCCTTCAGCTCAGGTCATGGTGCTGGAGTCCTGGGATCGAGCCCCACATCGGGCTCCCTGCTCAGCAGGGAGTCTCCTTCTCCCTCTGCCCCTCACCCGGCTCTCTTATGCTCTCTCTCACTCACTGTTTCAAATAAATAAATAAAATCTTAAAAAAAAAAAAAGCAGAGATTGTTTGACTGAATAAAAAAGCAAGATCCAACAATATATTGTCCATAGGAGATATCTTTTAGGTTCCAAGATACAACTAGGTTGAAAGTAAAAGGACAAGAAGAAAGACATATTAATGCAAACAGCAACCACTACTAACATCGGACAACATAGACTTTAATACAAAAAATGTGGTTAGAGATTAAAAGGGACATTTCATAATGATAAAGTTTAATCCATCAGGATAATATAACAATTACAAACATAGGCCCCTAACAACAGAGTCCCAAAATACATGAGGCAAAAACTGACATAAGTGAAGGGAGAAACAATAATAGTTGGAGACTTCAATATCCAACTTTTTTTTAAATGATTTTATTTTTAAATCAATCTCTACACCCAATGTGGGGCTCAAACTTACAACCTCAAGATCAAGAGTCGCATGGTCTACCAACTGAGCCAGCCTGGTGCCCCCCAACTTTCAGTAAGGGCAACTAGGGAGAAGACCCAACAGGCCATATAAAACTTGGACTGCAATATACACTAACTAGACCTAACAGACATCTATATAAACACTCCACCCAATAATAGCAGAATACACATTATTCTCAAGTGTATATGGAACATTCTCAAGGAAAGAGCATATCCTAGGTCATAAAGCAAGCCTAAATAATTAAAAGGATTAAATTATATGAATCACAATGGAGTGAAATTAGAAAATAGTAACAGAAAGATATTTTGGAAATTCACAAATATATAAAAATTAAACATCCTCCTAAATGATCAATGGGAGAAAGAAAGAAAGAAGGAAGGAAGGAAGGAAGGAAGGAAGGAAGGAAAGAAAGAAAGAAAGAAAGAAAGAAAGAAAGAAAGAAAGAAAGAAAGAAAGAAAGAAAGAAAGAAATCAAGAGGAAATTAGAAAATACTTTGAGATAACAAAAATGAAGACACAACATTCCAAAAATTATGGGATACAGCTAAAGTAGTGCTTAGAAGGAAAAGTATAATTTGAATACCTACATTAAAAAAAAAAAAAAAAAGAAGAAGAAAAATCTCAAACTAATAACCTAACCTTCCACCATCAGATTCTGGACAAAGAAGAAAAAGCTAAACCTAAAACAAGTGGAAGGAGGGAAATAATAAAGATTAGAGTGGAAAACAATGAAATAGAGAATAGAAAAATAATATAGCAAATAAAAAAAAAAGTTGGTGGGGCGCCTGGGTGGCTCAGTCGTTAAGCATCTGCCTTCGGCTCAGGTCATGATCCCAGGGTCCTGGGATAGAGCCCCACATCAGGCTCCCTGCTCAGCGGGTAGCCTGCTTCTCCCTCTCCCTCTCCCACTCCCCCTGCTTGTGTTCCTACTCTTGCTAACTCTCTCTGTCAAAAAAAGAAAAAAAAGTTGGTTCTTTGAGAAAGTGAACAAAATTGACAAACCTTTACCTAGACAGACTAAGGATAGAAGACAAAAGTCATCAAAATCAGGAATGGAAGAGAGAATATTAGAAATAAAAAAGGATTATAAGGGAATACTATTAACAATTATATACCAACAAATTAGATCACCTAAATGAAATGGACAAATTCCTAGAAAGATAAAAACTACCGAGACTGACTCAAGAAGAAAGAGAAAAATCTAAATAGAAGAGGGAAACTCTCCAATTCATTCTATTAGGCAAATATTACCTTGATAGCAAAACCTGACAGACATCATGAAAACTATTGACCCATATCTCTTATGAATATAAAAACAAAAATGCTTAACAAAATACTAGCAAACGAAATCAAGCAACATATAAAAAGGATTATATACCATGAGCAAATAGGATTTATCTCAGAAATGCAAGGTTAACTTAAAATCCAAAAATCAATTAATGAAATATACTGTATCAGTAGAATGTACATGAAAAACGATCATCTCAATAGACACAGAAAACGCATTCAACCAAATCCAACACCCTAATGCAAGGTTAACTTAAAATCCAAAAATAAATTAATGAAATATACCATATCAATAGAATGGACAAGAAAAATACGATCATCTCAATAGACACAGAAAATGCATTCAACAAAATCCAACACCCTTTCATGATAAAAATACTCAATAACTAACAATAGAAGGGAATGTCTTAAACCTAATAAAGGGCATCTATGAAAAACCCAGAGATAACATCATAATTAATGGTGAAAGAATAAAGTCTTCCCTACTAAGCTCAGAAACAAGACAAGGGTGTCCACTCTATAGTGGAATATACCATTTCTATTTAACATTGCACCAGATGTTCTATGCAAGAAAAGTAGACAAGGGAAGTAAATAATAAGCATCCAGATTGGAAAGGAAGAACTAAACTACCTCTATTTGCAGATGACATGATCTTATATTTAGAAAATCCTAAGGAATTAGAAACTATCAGAAACAAACTATTAGAAACTATTAGAACAAATACACAATTTCAGCAAGGTTGCAGGTTACAAGATCAATATGCAAAAATCAATTGTATTTCTACATAGTAGCAACAAAGAAACCAAAAGTGAAATCACAAAAACAATTCCACTTACACTAGCTTCCAAAAGAATAAAATATTTATGAATAAAATTAACAAAAGAATTATAAAGCTTTATACATTGAAGACTATAAAACTTTGTTGAAAGGAATTACAGAAGACCAAAATAAATGAAAAGATATCTGTTATGGGTTGAATTGTGTCCTCAATAAATGTTAAACTCCTAACCTCTAATATCTGTGAATGTGACCTTATTTTGAAATAGGATCTATGCAGATATAATCAAGTTAAGATGAGGTCATACTGGTTTAGGGTAGTCTCTAATGCAATGACTGGTATCCTTATATGAAGAAGAAATTTAGTCACAAAGACACATAGGGAGAATGCCATATGAAGATAGAGGCAGATATTGGAGTGATGCACCTATAAGCCAAGGAATCACCAGAACCTACAGGAGAAGCATGGAACAGATTCTCTTTCAGAGTACCCAATGGGAACTAACCTACCAACATCTTGATTTTGGACTGCCAGCCTCAAGAACAATGATAGAATAAGTTTCTGCTATTCCAAGACACTCAGTTTGTGGCACTTTGTATGGTAGCCCTAGGAAACTAGTAAAACACTTCATGTTCATGACTTAGAATATTTGATATTGTATTTCCCAATGTGATTTACAGATTCAATACAATCCTTATCAAAATTCCAGCTGGCTTTGCTGTAGAAATTGACAAGATGATCCTACTAGTCTTATGGAAATTCAAAAGACCCAGAATAAGTCAACCAATCTTGGGGAGAAAAAAAGAACAAAGTTGTAGGGCTCATACTTCCTGATTTCAAAACTTACTACAAAGCTATTGCAATCAAGACAGCGTGACATTGACATAAAGATAGACAAACAGATTGATGGGATATAATTAAGACCAGAAATAAACCCTTACATTTACAGTCAATTAATTTTCAACAATGGTGTTGATATAATTCAATACGGAAAGGATAGTCTTTCCAATAAATGATGCTGGGACAATTAGATATCCACATGCAAAAGAATGAAGATGGACCACTATCTCATATCATATATAAAAACTAACTCAAAATTAATCAAATACCTAAATATCAGAGCTATAACTATAAAACTCATAGAAGAAAAATAGGCATAAATCTTCACAACCTTGGATTAGACAATGGTTTCTTAAATATGACGCCAAAAGTATAAGCAATGAAAGAAAAAAATAAATTGGACGGCATCAAAATTTAAAACTTGTGTGCTTCTAAGGACATCATCAACAAAATAAAAAGATAAACACAGAATATGAAAAAAAAATTTTTTTAAGATTTTATTTATTTATTTGACAGAGACAGAGACAGCGAGAGCAGGAACACAAGCAGGGGGAGTGGGAGAGGGAGAAGCAGGCTTCCTGCTGAGCCGGGAGCCCGATGTGGGACTCGATCCCAGGACCCTGGGATCATGACCTGAGCCGAAGGCAGTCGCTTAACCAACTGAACCACCCAGGCGCCCCAGAATATGAAAATATTTTTGTAAATCATATATACAACAAGGGATCTGTATCTAGAATGTATAAAGAACACTTAAGATTCAATACTAAAAAGACAAATGACACAATTTTAAATTGGGTAAAGTGTCTGAATAGACTTTTCTCCTGAGAAGATAGACTATGGTCACAAGCAAATGAAACAATGCTCAATGTCATTAGCCATCAGAGAAATGCAAATGGAAACCATAATGAGATACCATTTGACACTCGCTAGGATTATATTTGGGTTGGATTGTGTTTCCCCAAAAGGATATGAAGTCCTAAGTCCCAGTGCCTTAATATGTGCCCTTACTTGTAAATAGGGTCTTTATAGATGTAGTTGGTAAAGTGGGAGAACCTTAATCTTCTATGATTAATACCCTTATAAGGAGACACAGAGCAGGACCATGCGACAACAGATGCAGAGACTGGATTGACACATTTATAAGCTGAGGAACACCAAGTACTGACGGCAAACAATATAAACGAGAAGAGGTAAGGGCAAGATTCTCTCCTAGAGGTTTCAGAGGAGGCAAGGCCCTGCCAAAAACTTGATTTTGGATTTTTTGCCTCCAGAACTGCAAGACAATAAATTCCTGGTGTTTTAAGCCACCCAGATCATGGTACTTTGTAAGAACATTCCTAGGAAACTAATACACGTGGCTACAATAACAGAGGTATTGACAGGTGATGTCACTGATGTGAAGAAATTGAAGCCCTCATACACTACTGGTGGAGATATAATATGGTACAGCTACTTTGGAAGACAGTCTGGAAGTTCCTCAAAAGACTAAATGTAGAACTAACCACACCCAGAAATTCCACTCCTAGGTATACACAAAAGAAATAAAAATGTAAGTCCACACACACACACAAAAAAACTTGTACATGAATGTTCACAGCAGCATTATTCACAATAGCCAAAAAGCAGGAACAACCCAAATATCCATCAACTAATGAGTGGATAAATAAAAGTTCTATATTTAATGGAATATTGTTTGGCAATAATAATATGAATCCTGAAAAAATTATGCTAAGTGAAAGAAGGCAATCACAAAGGAATGGGCAAATACAGAGAGGCAGAAAGTAGATTAGTGGTTGCCTGGGCTGGTCGGTGGTTGGTTGAGTGATAAAAATATTCTACAACAGACTGTGGTTCTGGTTGCATAATTCCATGAATATACTAAAAGTCATTAATTATACACTTTAAATGGGTGAACTGTATGGCATGTGAATTCTGTTTCAATAAAGCTGTTAAAAAATAAGTATAATATCCTTATCACACCTAACAAAGCTAACACTAATTCTTCAATGTCATGACATATGCAGTTAGTGTGTGAATTTCTCTGATTGTTGTTGCATAGTGTTTTTGTTTTTTGCTTTTGTTCTTACAGTTTGTTTGATTCAGGATCTAAGTAAGGTCTACACACAGCAATTGATTGATATGTTCCTTAAGTCTCTCTCTCTTTTTTTAAAATTTTTATTGTTATGTTAATCACCATACATTACATCATTAGTTTTTGATGTAGTGTTCCATGATTCATTGTTTGTGTATAACACCCAGTGCTCCATGCAGAACGTGCCCTCTTTAATACCCATCACCAGGCTAACCCATCCTCCCACACCCCTCCCCTCTAGAACCCTCAGTTTGTTTTTCAGAGTCCATCATCTCTCATGGTTCATCTCCCCCTCCAATTTCCCCCCCTTCATTCTTCCCCTCCTGCTATCTTTTTTTTTTTTTAACATATATTGTATTATTTGTTTCAGATGTACAGATCTGTGATTCAACAGTCTTGCACAATTCACAGCACTCACCATAGCACATACCCTCCCCAATGTCTATCACCCAGCCACCCCATCCCTCCCACACCCCACCACTCCAGTGTTTGTTTCCTGAGATTAAGAATTCCTCATATCAGTGAGGTCATATGATACATGTTTTTCTCTGACTGACTTATTTCGCTCAGCATAACACCCTCCAGTTCCATCCACGTCGTTGCAAATGGCAAGATCTCATTCCTTTTGATGGCTGCATAATATTCCATTGTGTATATATACCACCTCTTCTTTATCCATTCATCTGTCGATGGACATCTTGGCTCTTTCCACAGTTTGGCTATTGTGGACACTGCTGCTATAAACATCAGGGTGCATGTACCCCTTCGGATCCCTACATTTGTATCTTTGGGGTAAATACCCAGTAGTGCAATTGCTGGGTTGTAGGGTAGCTCTATTTTCAACTTTTTGAGGAAACTCCATACTGTTTTCCAGAGTGGCTGCACCAGCTTGCATTCCCACCAACAGTGTAGGAGGGTTCCCCTTTCTCTGCATCCCCGCCAACATCTGTTGTTTCCTGACTTGTTAATTTTAGTCATTCTGACTGGTGTGAGGTGATATCTCACTGAGGGTTTGATTTGGATTTCCCTGATGCTGAGCGATGTTGAGCACTTTTTCATGTGTCTGTTGGCCATTTGGATGTCTTCTTTGCAAAAATGTCTGTTCATATCTTCTGCCCATTTCTTGATCGGATCATTTGTTCTTTGGGTGTTGAGTTTAAGAAGTTCTTTATAGATTTTGGATACTAGCCCTTTATCTGATACGTCATTTGCAAATATCTTCTCCCATTCTGTTAGTTGTCTTTTGGTTTTGTTGACTGTTTCCTTTGCTGTGCAAAAGCTTTTTATCTTGATGAAGTCCCAATAGTTCATTTTTGCCCTTGCTTCCCTTGCCTTTGGCGATGTTTCTAGGAAGAAGTTGCTGCGGCTGAGGTCGAAGAGGTTGCTGCCTGTGTTCTCCTTTAGGATTTTGATGGACTCCTGTCTCACATTTAGGTCTTTCAACCATTTTGAGTCTGTTTTTGTGTGTGGTGTAAGGAAATGGTCCAGTTTCATTCTTCTGCATGTGGCTGTCCAATTTTCCCAACACCATTTGTTGAAGAGACTGTCTTTTTTCCACTGGATATTCTTTCCTGCTTTGTCAAAGATTAGTTGACGATAGAGTTGAGGGTCTATTTCTGGGCTCTCTATTCTGTTCCATTGATCCGTGTGTCTGTTTTTGTGCCACTACCATACTGTCTTGATGATGACAGCTTTGTAATAGAGCTCGAAGTCCGGAATTGTGATGCCACCAGCTTTGCTTTTCTTTTTCAACATTTCTCTGGCTATTCGGGGTCTTTTCTGGTTCCATACAAATTTTAGGATTATTTGTTTCATTTCTTTGAAAAAAGTGGATGGTATTTTGATGGGGATTGCACTGAATATGTAGATTGCTCTGGGTAGCACTGACATCTTCACAATATTTGTTCCTCCAATCCATGAGCATGAAACATTTTTCCATTTCTTTGTGTCTTCCTCAATTTCTTTCATGAGTATTTTATAGTTTTCTGAGTACAGATCCTTTGCCTCTTTGGTTAGATTTATTCCTAGGTATCTTATGGTTTTGGGTGCAATTGTAAATGGAATCGACTCCTTCATTTCTCTTTCTTCTGTCTTGTTGTTGGTGTATAGGAATGCCACTGATTTCTGTGCATTGATTTTATATCCTGCCACTTTACTGAATTCCTGCGAGTTCTAGTCCTTAAGTCTGTTTTAAACTATAGGTTCTCTTTTTTTATTTGCTGAAGAAGCAAGTTATTTATGTCATTAAAAAAATCTGCAGTCTACATTTTGGTGAATATACTCCCATGATGTTATTTAACATATTCCATTGCTCCTAATATTTCCTGTAAATTGAATTCCTGTAAATCAAATTCAGGTTCCATTTCTATTGCAATTATTACAGAACTTAAGATCATTAACTAGTTCCATTATATTATGTGGGTTTTACAAAATGGTGATATTCTAATTTTCATTCTTTTTTCTTCTGTTATCTATAAAACTCCTATAAAGATAAGCATCCCCCATCAACTATTTTGTTATACTAAAAATCAGTTCTTTTAAAACAGGCAGGAAAAATACTTGATTCTTTTATTTACCTGTTTTCAGGATAATAGATTGGAAACTTCCACTTCTGGCCATAATGAAGTAACAAGGCCCAGATTATCCTCCTACCTTAAATAACTACAGACTGTCTAAACTATATGAAACAATGTTTTTCAGACACTGGAGCACAGAAAGCACAGGACAGTGACCCCTGAGGGAAAGAAAACAAATGAGGTGAGCCTCCAGGCTTCAGAAGAGGAAACTTGATCAGATCCCAATGGTCTTTGAGTTGAGAAATCAGAATTTGGGGAGGCCACAGCAACTAGAATTTGCAAGGTAGAATACTGAAGAGAGCGCTACACACCCAAAGACAAAGTTTCCATGATCTGCAAAGGGTCCCTTTCAGGTCTTTGAACTGAATACTAATCTGTGCATGCATGAGAAGAAATGACTCAAGGCTGGAGGTGGGATATGCTACTGGTGAAGCAGAGCAAAGAATAGGAAATGGATGACTTCAGACCAAGAGGCTGTAGTTGTCACCAGGAGGCCTGGCATTTGAGCGTCGGAGTCCTCAAAATTGCCCAACGACAGGACTCTTGGCTTTAATGTCTCCTGTACCCCCAGGCCTCCGGAGTGGGGTGGCGATGAGGGGGCAGGGAGGGAGGTTGGGCCAAACAGACAAACAACAGAACGCCAACAAATCACACAGCATTACCCATGGAGCTCATAATGGCCAGAAATAGTTCATATTTCCTCCAATCAGAGTAGATTGCCCTACTAATACATGGAGTATCAAGTAGAGTCCTCAGAAGAGTATTACTTCACTAGTGAGAATAATTAGCTGTAGAATAAAAGTTACTCTGCTCCCACTTTACAAAGCTCAGCCTTGAAAGGATACAATTATTTCCAAATAACTTAATTGTGTCCTAGAACAAAGCCCAAAATATAAAATCACAATATTTGGCCTTCAATAAAAATCAACAGGCATGCAAAGAAGCAGGAGAATATAACTTCTAAAAAGGATAAAAATCCAGGGACCTGTGTGGCTCAGTCAGTTAGGCATCTGACTCTCGATTTCTGTTCAGGTGGTCATCTTGGGGTCCTGGGATCAACTCCCATACTGGGCTCCACACTCAGTGGGGAGTCTCCTTGAGGATTTTTTTCTCTCTCCCTTTGCCCCTCCTCCCTTTTGTGTGCTCTCTCCAAAATAAAATAAATAAATCTTTAAAAATAAAAAGGATAAAAATCAATCAGTAGAAATAGACCCCAAAATGACATATGTGGTAGAATTAGTAGACAAAGACATTTGAAACGGTGACTATAAATATTCTCTGTATGTTCAATAAGGTAGAGGGAGGCATGAGGATATTTTTTTAAAAGATTTTATTTATTTATTTGAGAGAGGGAGAGAGAGAGAGCAGAGGAAGGGGCAGAGGGAGAAGGACAAGCAGCCTACTCGATCTCGGGATTCTGGGATCCTGACATGAGCCCAAGGCAAACCCTTAACCAACTGAGCCACCCAGGTGCCCTGGAAGGCATGAGGATATTAAGAACAGAGAAAGAAGATATAAAGTCTTCTGGAAGTTGAACTTCTAGAAAGAAAAAAATACCATGTCTGACATGAACAATACCCTGGATAGGATTAATAACAGATTACACAATGCCAAAGAAACTACCCAAAATGAAACAAGATTGAAAAAAAGATTGGAAAAAAAAAAAAGAACAGAGAATCAGGAAGCTGTGAGACAACATAAAGATGTCTCATATAGGTGTAACTGGAGTCCCAGAAATTGGAGAAGGGGAGAAAGGGACAAAGTATGTGAAGAAATAAGGAATAAAAATTCTCCAAATTAAAATTATAAACTCACAGATCCAAGAAGTACAACCAATCTTGGGAAAAAGAAACAAACAAACAAAGTCACACCAAGGCACATCATAAACAAAGAGCTTAAAACCAATAACAAAAAGAAAACTGTAGAAGCAGCTAGTGAAAAGACATCTTATGTAAAGAAGGACAAAGAATGATAGATTTCTCATTAGAAACAATACAAGTCACAAGATAATCAAGCAACAACATTTAATGTCCTGAAAGGAAAAAAAAAATCTGTCAACCACAAATTCTCTAGCTAGCAAAAATGTCCTTCAGAAATAAAAACAAAAGACTTTAGAGACATATGAGACACACAAAAGATGAGAAAATTCACCACTACCAGAATACCACTGCAAAAAATGTTAAAGACCTTCAAAAAGAAGGAAAATGAAACCAAATGGAAATTTCAATCTATATAACAGAATGAAGAGCATAAGAAATGGTATTCATGTAAGTAAATGTAAAAGAATTTTTTCTTATTTAAAAAATCTCTTTAAAAGATTATTGACTGTTTAAGCAAAAATAATGACACTGTACTGTGCAATATATAATATAAAATACATATAATTATTTTACATAATAAAATGCATTACACAATAAAATATAGGACTAAATAGCACAAAGGTCAGGATAGTGAAAATGGAAGTATACTGTTGTAGAATTTTTACATTTTACATCAAGAGGTAAATTGTTATTTGAAAGCAGACTATTATAAGTTAAAGATGCTTACTCTAAACTCTGTAGCAACCACAAAAACAAAAACAAGAAAGTATAGCAAATAAGCTAACGTAAGAGAGAAAATGGAATCTTAAAAATGAAATAAGTCAGAGAGAGAGGTAAATGGGAAGAACAGAAAAAACAAATGGCATATTAAAATCCAACCATATCAATAAACACATTAAATGTAAATGGCTTAAACACTCCCATTAAAGAAAAAGAATGTCAGATTGCATAAAAAATAAATTCCCGACTATGTGTTGCTCACAAGAAACCATTTTAAGTAGGACACAGATAAGTTGAAAGCAAAAAGATAGATCATGCAAATGCTAATTTTTAAAAAGCTGATGTGGCTACATTAATACTAAGCATAGATTTCAGAGCCAGATGTATAGAAAAAGCAATCAAAGTATGTATAGAAAAATCATCAAATGTTTGGAAGTTAGACAACATACTTTTAAATAACCCATTGGTCAAAGAATAAATCACAAGGGAAAACAGGACATACTGAAATGTATGAGATGCAATTCATATGGTACTTAAAAGAAAATTTATAGCATTAAAATGCTTATATAAAAAGAACAGAAAGGTTTCAAATCAAGGACTTAAATTTCTATCTTTAGGGGCACCTGGGTGGCTCAGTTGTTAAGCGTCTGCCTTCGGCTCAGGTCATGATCCCAGGGTCCTGGGATCGAGCCCCGCGTCAGGCTCCCTGCTCCGCGGGAAGCCTGCTTCTCCTTCTCCCACTTCACCCGCTTGTGTTCCCTCTCTCGCTGTCTCTCTCTCTCTGTCAAAATGAATAAATACAATCTTTAAAAAAAAAATTTCTATCTTTAAAAACTAGAAAAACAAGAACCAATTAAATCCAAACTAAGCAGAATAAAATTAATATATAAAGATCAGTACAGAAATCAATGAAATAGAAAACAGAAAGCAATGGAGAAAATCAAATAACAAAAGCTATTTCTTTAGAATCATCAATATTAATAAAATTCCTGCTAGTATGATCAGAAAAAAAAAAAGATTCTGTATCTTTTAAAAAACTTTTTATTATGGAAAATTTCACACATACATACATGTAGAGAGAATAGTATTAAAAACTCAACACAATCACCCACTTAATTTGTGGCCAATGTTGTTTCATCTAAACGACTTCCCTCCCACAATTCCCTCACCCTGGATTATTTTGAAGCAAATCTCACACATTGTATTATTTTATCTGTAAATATTTTGGTTTGTGAATATGATTATCTCTTAAGTATATAAACCTATATGTTCTGTGTTATGATGCTAAGAAGGAATAAAATTTAATCTGTAAACATCAAAAATGTCCCCAACCATCTTCTCTTCCCCAGGCTTAAGGATTGGCCAGATCAACAGTCTTAACCCATGAAAGTAGTTTCTCTAACTGCCAGAGGCAGAAATTCTTTCCCTTATCCTTTAAGGAACAGACTTCAGGAAAGCGTTGTGTCTGGTCTTGATGAAGGCTTGGAAACTGAGCTTTGATTCACACTGATTGACAGTGAACACTCAGGCATATCCTAGAGCTTGCACTTGGTAACTGTACCTGGTGAGTAGTCACGTACAATAGCCAAAGTCTCCACAGCAGTCAAGACTTACCGGAGGGTATACGCCTCCCTTCTCCCCCATCCACCTATCAACCCAAGAATGACAAAGGTGACCTGATGGGATCCTTATCCTGATCAGGTGCTACTTTTGTCAGCTAATTGGCCCTGAAATGCCAGAAAAACTTACAACATCAAATGAGAATATGCTATGTCATCCTCTGTTTTTGTGCAACTATCACCATATGGATATATTTCTGTATCCTTTGCTGCTAAACAAATTTTATATTCCGTAACTTATGTGGTATTTTCCCTTCAATACTATCACCACTCCATTGTGACACCATGAAAACTAGTGTCAGATAGGATGAATATGAATGTACAAGAATCTAAAAAGGTACATGAGGGAATTCAGGGAATTAAAGGGAAAAGAATATAGGTGACATATTGGCATTCAACCACAAAAACCTGTTATAGATGATGAGAGAAAAAATTGTTTCAATGGGGTATGCACACAGCCTGCTACAGTTCTCTGGATGGTCAGGAACATGGAACTAAAACAAATTATGGTCTAAAAGGAAAGGAACTAGACTTAACAATTTTCAAGTTGCTTCTATTGGCAGATGTTTCAGAAGTTCTTCAGTGGGAACTGGAACAGGAAATGACTGACTGGGTTGGCACTCTAACTGGTAAGAAAAACTAAGACACTGTAAATTCCAATGTCTAAGACAGAAACACCTGGAATGGTAAAGATGGGGGATGGGGAGAAGGTCCCAAGATGTCCTAGAGACTCTGGTGAACTAGAAGGTGGCAACCTTCCAGGCAGAAGACAGAACTCTGCCAATGTTTTAGGTATGAAAAGATGTGACAAATGAGCTAAGAAATGTTTTAAATTTTCATTGATCTGATTCTCTCAGTTGAGGGAAGAGGAGTGTGTATAGGGACTCTCATAGACAAGAAACACGAAGTTTTTAATTGTGGGGATGTTTTAACATGTTTGAGCTCCAGTCTTTGTTTTCACAGACCTTTCTTCTAAAACAGAGCTGTATGGTTTTTGCCAGCCACCTTTTCTTTTAATTTTTGAAGATATATTCTCAAAAATTATTTTCTATATGGAATAGATATCTCCCAAGTGGGAGATTAGTAGTACTTGAGACATGAAACTTCTACTGGTAAAAGTAAGAAGAAACTTCTTTTTGAGATTGGCTAGAAAGATAGATGACTATATGTACTGTATTAAACCAGGTAAAAATATGTGAATATTTGGGCTTTGTCTGAAAGTTGTAACATATTTTTCATCATTTCAGTATGATCAATAGTCCCCATATACATGAAAGTGAAATGATCTTTAGACAATTTAACTGAAATATTAAAAAACTGAATAACAGGTTCAGATATAATTTGGTAGAAGTAATAGATGACTCAGTGGATAGGAGCCAAAAGAAATAAAGGGAGAAAGCCCAGCTTCTTTAAGGTTAAAAGTCTGGTCAATGTCCCTATTGGGAGAACAGTCCTCCATGGGTCTCTCACTCTTCTGCACATCTTGCTGAGCATGCCAGGAATACATGGCCCTAACCATTTCTCAAGGTTGTGTTTGGCACGAGAAACCTTGAGGGATGAGGCAATGTCTCCCTTGAAACAAAAAACAGGCCTGCATACTTCTGGCTATAAAATGGTGTAGATTTCCCAAGCTCAGAGTTCCTGTGCTATAATACAACTCACTGCCTATGCAGGTATTCATCTGAGCCCTTGGCAAAACTCTCTGTGCCCCCCACAATGGGACCACAGGGCAAGAAGGGCACAGACACAATATGCTCTCTACACCAAGGGTCATAAAATCCTTTGTCTCTGACCCAGATCTCTCGTGTCTTCTGCCAGCATCCATGAAACAGTAACAGGCAAACCTATTAGCTGGTAAGCTGGGTAAAATCAAATCCCAGGCCCAATACCTTCCCTGCCCATCCCTTCTGGTTCAGTTTAAAGTCTTCCATTGAGGCCATGACCTCTCTGCTATGGGTGGGGTGTTTTTATGTGAGCATGAAGATATGGTATTTGAATAGGAACCCTCTCCCCACCCCCAACCCCTGGTTCCTTCAACAGACTTAGAAAAAGAACCTGTACTACTCAGTTCCTGAATGAAAAAGAAAAAGAGAAAAGAACAAGGGAGCGTCTGAACAAGGTGAAGAAGAACAAGGTGTTGCCTGTCTGAAAAGAGACCTCATTGCATATATAAAATGATAACCTCCACTGTCACCAGCTCCCAAGCAGAGAACTAATTGGAAGCAGTGAAATTCTCTGGAAAGTATGGGATAGGGCCACCCTTGGCAAACACCAGGCAGTTAAAAAAATTACAAGTCCAAATACACCAAATACACCCAAATACAAACAGGAAGCCCAATGCTTAGTTGACCTGTTTGGATTTCGGCAAATCATATTCCCCACATGGGATTCCTATGGAGTCCAATCCACCAAGCGACAAGGAAGAGAATGACTTCGTGCTCATATCTGGGGTGACCATGCAGTTACCACAGAATGAAAAATTGGACAACCATGGGGTGTTTTAATTTCTGCAAAAGTTCAGATGTCTGGGCTCAAGCTTTCTGTCATTTGTAACTTGCTAAATTTAAAGTTTCAGAGTTTGTTTTATATGAGATTAAAAACGTCGTTGGATGGGCCCAAAACATCTGGAACTTATTTATAAAGGTACTGTAAGATTTCTATATCTATTATGATGTAAAACTACAACTGAAATAGATTACATACAAACACATAATGTCGTATACCAATTACTTCTTGTGTTACCTGGACGATATTAAGAACCATAGAAAGTGTTCCCGAGTCAACTTTTTGGGTACTTTTAAAAATCTCTGATAATTCTTGATATTATTTGGATTATGTTTTGGGACATTTTGAATTAGCTTTTGGAAAGTTAGACTAATAAAACACTGAATTAATGAATATTTCTATTTCATTAAAGATCAGATGTAGGATTCTGCTTGTATGAAATCCTGAGATATTGCTTCATGTTCCCCTGGAGGGAGGCTAGAATTTTGTTTTTCTTTTCAGGTAGCTGAGGGGGCCAATGAGATTGACAAAGGGGGAGTCTGAACTTGTATGTTCAGGAACGAATGCCAGATGTTTAGGCATAGGGTAATAAAGAGAAACACATGCTGTAATAGGGCAATATATAACATGGTACATTAAAATCTGTTATGGGGGAAATTAGTAAGTTTCCCTAAAAGAACAAGGGCAAAAGAAACCTAATTAAATCAGAAATGTTAACATGACCCTAGGAAATTTTCTTTGTCATGAAAGAAGTTCTCGCTAAGGGCTCATGTGAAACAATATAAATTACATCCCTAGCACCGTGTCTCTGTATCTAATATTATTCTCCCACTCCCGAGAGGATTTTAATTCCTGATTCTCCTCAGGGACACATATCTGCCTTACCCTTTGAGTGAGGTGTGCCTTTAGGTTCTCTAGTTTGGGTTATCAGATTATAGTGAAGCCCTTTTTGATGTTAAATACAGGAACAAAATCTACCTTCCTTGAGGATTAAATGAATTTATATATTTTTAAGAAAGTTGATCCAAAGTTTCATTCCTGGACTCTGGGTTGTTGTTAGATATTGTTTTCCTCCAGTGCATATTTTAAGTACAAACCTGAATTTCATTGTGTTAAAATTGTACTTCAAGCAGGAAAAGGAAGAGGCAGCCTCAGGTCAGAGAGAAAATGGCTATCCTCCCAACAAAAGCAGCTTTCCACGACCTGTAAATTCTACTGAGACCTCTCTAGCAGTATGAAACAAATTTCATGATTTAGATCCAGACTACCATCCGACTGAAGGAACTTCCCATTAGGAAAATGTTTTAATTCTTCCACATAAGGATACATTTTGTGGGAAAACAGGGAACAAGAATTGCCCCCTTTGAAAAAGAATGCAGAGAATAATAAGAAGCTAATTTCTAGGTACCACACATCTGGAATATCACGAAATTGGTAGCAAAGAATCGGGAAAAGATTGCAAATACCAGAAAAATATAAAAACCAGAAAACACAAACATAAAAGAAACAGAAGGGAAAAAGTCCAAGCTAAAGCAGAAAGAAGTGCTATAAGAAAGTACTTTAAAGACAAAGTACTTAAGGGCACATGAAGAACCTTCTATAATAATCATCAGAATCTGAATAATAAACTGAAATAGTCCCCCTTGGTACATTGTAAAGCATGCAATTTTAATTATGTGATTTTTCTAGCTAATTTCTGCTTCAAAAACAGTAAAGTACTTCTGCTTACAAGGTGGCAGAGACAAGAACTTTTCTGAACCTCTCATACACACGTTATCAAAATTTAAATTAGCAGAAACACGCCTTTGAGTTAAATCACAATTAGCCCTTAGATCTATTTATTGAGAACCCACTATGTGCCCAACGCTGGTGGCGTATGCTAAACAGCAGTTTACATTTGTAAAGCACTTGTCCCTTTTCAGGTTCGCACAAATGACATTTTAAAAACAACTATTTGTTTTTCAGCATTAACTGCACGGGCTGAATACATCTATTATTAGAAATGGCTCCTACTCAGGAGAGTCTTTGTTTTTAAAAGATAAAATATATCCAGTTGTACTTGTGTATATATATTTTACATGGTTATGTATGGAAGTCAATCAGCAATGATAAATACAGTCTAACAAAATAAAACAACAATTTTTGGGGAACAGAAATGGCACATTTGTCAGGAGATGTCCACAAATAATTAATTACTTTCACACAATAAAGATATTCTCTTAATCCTAGAGTCTCATAAGAGGATCTCATTACTTTCTAACCATCTGTCATCACTCCTCCCCAAAAAACTAATTAGGGTTTCATCCAATCACACATTATAAATCATGCAAATGTGGATGGCAAAAAACACAGTTTAAAGAAGTTAACATTATAACATTTTGTATTCTAAAAATCACAGGCTTCAGAACTAGCCTTTCCTGCTCTAATAATTACCCTGCTTATTTTTCTCTTTTCCTGATTATTTGATATTAAACTTAGAAAATTAAATTAAAAAAAAGAAAAACTTACAGATAGTAGAGTTTTCCTGCAGCAGGAAGTTCCCTTTTCCGGTAGTCAATCCCAGAATCTAGCTGGACCGTACTACAGTATTTCTGCAATCCAAACACACAAACAAGTGGTGGCTTAGAATTATGATCTGTCTGCTATCCTTTTTCTTTCTTTAATCTTTGAAATTTTTCTTTAGTAAAATAATGAGTTTAGGACAAAACAAGAGTAGTCACGTAAGAATCATAAAAGTTGAACATTAAATATATATCAAGCCCAAAGAATTCAGTTCAAAGAAGATTAGCAGCATGCCTTTCTGACACTTTGCTAAAACAATGCTAATCAGCAAATTCCTACATAATGTGCATTACATTAAAAATTTTTTAAATCCCAATTTCTGTTAACCATTAAGTAAGAAGCTATCAGAAAGAATAACTCGTGGGTCTTCAGCATCACAATGGGAGAGAGCTAGGCCAGAACATTAGTATCCACATTTTAAACCAAATGCTCTTACTAAAGCTACGCTATATGTATACCTGCCCTTCATTTGTAAATGACCGCCACTGCCCTTGTCCCTTATAGTCCCCTTTCCAGCCATCAATGTCTTTAGCGTTCTTTCCTGCTGCAGACACCTCCCTTCAGCCTGAATCCTATGCCACTGATGTCCTTCTATTCTCCCAATTACTCTTTCCTTTCCATCCCCCTCCTCCCCCCCCCCCCCCGCACATGTGCTCACACCACACACACTGAAACTCCTCCTGTAGAAGCTTATGAACTTTTGCTACACCTATCTTGGTCAGCTGGCTTTCTTTTTAGGGGTAAGGGGGGGTATATATATTATATATTATAGACACATATTCATTCCAGTAGAACAATGGTGAGCAAGGGTTTTCAGAACAATTCAAGAAACATTTACAGGCTGATCTTTTTGTTTTCAACCTAAATGAAAATTGCTTTATGAAAATTCATGAGGAGAAAATTGTATTTTAACAACTTCATTACCTTTATTAGTGAAAAACTGCTTTTTTGGGCCAAGGTAATTGTGGCAAACTGTATTTTCCAAAGATGGCTGCAATAATCTCCCCACGCCAACATGTTATGATGTTGATATTCCATCCATCGGGAAGTGGGGTCTATGTTCCCCCTCCCCTGAATCTTGTGACTAGGACAAGATGATGCTATGCAACAGTATCCTATGTGACACAGCCAAGGCAGCTTCTTACTCCCTAGCTAGAACACTTGCTCTGGAACCCTGAACTGCTAGGTGAGCATCAAACTGCCTGGAGGAGCTTAAAGCAACCCAGACAGAGACACGGCCTGGAGGGGCCCTGAGATGACATGAAGACAGAGGTCTCACCAGGCCCCAGCTGTTCCAGTTGTTGCCACTATGGTACTAAGGGAGCCAGAATTGCCGGCTAAGGCTTTCTCAAATCCCTGACCCACAGAAAACAGGGAGAGAGAATGAAGCAATGTTGTTTTAAGCCTCTAATTTTTTCAGTCATTTGTTATGCAGCAATAGATAATCGGAACAGTCATATCGGGGCACACTTGAAATGTAGCTACATTCTTCTGCTCGAAAACTGCATCCTGGGTTGAACTGCTACCCAAGAGCTGAGGGCTGTTTATCCTCTGCACTGCAGGGAAGAGACTGTACACAGTGGCAGGGAGAATACACTTCCCTTCTTCCATGCTTCAGCTGCCAAGTGGCTCAAGAAAGTAAAATAGGGCGATCAACCATCGCCCTGGGACTGAGGGGTTTCCCCGGTTGCAGGACTTTTGGTGCTCACATCAGGACAGTCCTGGGCAAACTGGGACAGTGGATCACCTTAGGAATAACCCAGAAATCAGGGCTG
Organism: Mirounga angustirostris; assembly: GCF_029215605.1. Taxonomy (NCBI): domain Eukaryota; kingdom Metazoa; phylum Chordata; class Mammalia; order Carnivora; family Phocidae; genus Mirounga; species Mirounga angustirostris. The sequence goes on along the minus strand of NW_026991716.1, from coordinate 93,656,234 downwards.
GAAGGCTGGAGTATTTTGATCCCAGGGTCCTGGGATCGAGTCTTGCGTTGGGCTCCCTGCTCAGCAGGGAGTCTGCTTCCTTTCTAGTTCCAGGAAATAAAATACTCCCCCAACTCGTGCTCGCTCTCAAGCTCTCTCTCTCTCTCACTCATTCTCTCTCTCAAATAAATAAGTAAGATCTTTTAAAAAATAAAATAAAATAATCCCCAAGAAGAAGCTGGTCCTCTGGGGAAGTCTACAAAACACAACCCTTGAACACTACCTGTGACAAACAACCCCTGAACTTAACAAAGTCATGCCACACTACAGTGCTAGACCTGAGCAGCTGGTGGGCCTCCCCATAGAGACCTCCACAGCTCATCATTCCAAGTGACTCATACCCACTCCCCAGGCCTCACTCTTGGGACTCGGGGCCTGTAACCCATCTCACCAGAAAGGAATATGGTGCTGCCTAAATACATGCATTCCACTCTCCTCTTGCCTCAAATGATCTGTTTTTTGAAAAAAGGGTATAGCCATATATCTCTCTTCTTCTCAACTTTGAGTAATGTACTAAAATTGGGAAAAGAGGTACCTCCTCCCCCTTGCCCAGCCACCCAGTACAAAGAGGAGATGGACTTTTTTAGCTAGCACTTCACACTCTATCTCTCTGAGGGAAGTCTGTCCTGCTGTGGTAAGGGCCAGTTTTTCATAAGCTAGCTGTACCACAGACAATATAATAAATAGCACAGCAATATATTCATGTAAGCATATTTACCCAGGCTCTCTATTTCTTTTAAACCACACTTTATCTTCTATGACCCAATATTCCTAATTTAGCCAAAATTTTTTCTTCACACTTTATCTTCTATGACCCAATATTCCTAATTTAGCCAAAATTTTTTCTTTATTTTTTTGCTATTAAAAAATAAGACTAATGGAAGTTATACAAGCTTCAATTTCTCTTTCTGGGTAACTAACTTCTCTCTCATAGGAGTGATTAAGCCCTACTGAATGATTGCATTTGTACATTCACTAATCACCACTGAGGAATACCTAATCAGCAGCAAAAGAACTACAACCAAAGCCCTCAGATTTTAGCTCTTAATTGTCTGAAAAATACTAACACTCCGTTTATATTTTTAAAGAAAAATAAACCTCAAATTTTCAGATTTTATTCACTTAAGCTAACTTCTTCAGAACACTTTGCAGAAGGATGGAGGAGGGTGAAAGCTAAACTAATTCCAAGTTGATGATTCTAGTCAAAAGGGCATGGTTTAATTTCCTAATTTCCAGAGATAGTTACAAGACCTGTGACCTCTTATCACCATCCAATTGCAGTGAATAAAACTAATCAGCTACCAAAAGAAAGTTATTTTAAAATAGTTTGTATATTTACCTATACAAAGGACAAATACAATTACACAATCTAAAAATGCAATTAGGAAATTTGGGGAGGAAACGGAGGGAGGTGAACGCACCCGTGGGAGCATATGCATGAGTGAAAGGCCTTGACTTTGCAAAGAAAAATGTACTACTAAAAGAACCATATTCTAGCAGTTTGCATTTTCCTCAAGATCTATTGTGTGTATTTTTAGCAACTTTGAATAATACCATCAGAAAAATAGCCATCTCACAAAATAACTTTATATAGCTTCTACTCTGGCTTTTTCCTTCCAAGTTGGAACAAAAGAACAATAAATATTGTGGAGAAAATCCTTTAAAACCACAATATATTAACCTTGTAAGCAAAGACTGAAATAATAAAGATTTGCCTACCTTAAATACTCTTTATTATAAAAGTAATATTGCTTACAATGGAAAAAGAAAAAACACATAACAAAGTTTTATGTCTTATCTAAGTGATTATATTAAATAGGAACTTAAAAGATATACACTATTGAAGTTTTTTGACAATATTTAACTGATCAGTTTTATACATTTTTAATAAGTAAGCATAAGAGGAAAATATGGCTGAGGCCTTTCTAGTTCCAGGAAATAAAATACTTAAATAACTAAAATCTGTCTTTTAACTTAAGTGCTTTAAAACTGTATGTTTTTAAGCTAAAAAAAAAAGTGATCCAGGCTCATTGTAAAAAATTCAAATATTAAAAGTGCAAAGGTAGAAATGAAAGTCTATCCCCTTCTCAGAAAAAAAGTTTGCTTATAGCTGATATCCTTCAATTTTTTTCTACATGTACAGAGATGCTGACAGAGAAATTGGGATCATATTTATACACACAGTTCTAAGCTTAATTCTTTCCAAGATCTTAAAAGTTCTATGAGAGAAATAACTACATTTAAATACAGGAAAGCCACAGTGTATACTGTACTATTTTGTTTGCTGAGAATATAATTCTGTAAGTCAATGACAAGTAAGAATACAAGAAAGATATTGAGCCAAAAAAAAGGAGACTGGGTGGGGGTCTCTCTTTTTTTTTGAGACGGGATATACATCCAGATATACATGCTGAAGCAGGTGTACATTCTAAGAAACCTGCTTCAATCTCATTTAAAACAATCATGTGCTACCACTTTTAAGCTTAAGCAATGATATATAAAAATTCAACACATGATAAGCTTGGACATATTTTTAAGCTTCTTATGATGTAAGTATAACATAAATACAGAGAAATACACAAGTCATAAATGTCCAGCTCAGTCAAGAAACAGAACATTACTAGCACCTGTGAAGTCCCTCTAGTATTCTCTTCTATCTCTTCAAAGGTAACCAGTATGCTGATTCTAGCAACATAGAATTTTGCCTGTTTGGGGAGTTTTATATAAATAGAACCACCCAGTATGTATTCTTTTGTGATTGGGCTCCTTTATGTTTGTGAGATTCATCCATTCTCATGTCGTGTATACTTAGTTTGGTTGGTGTGTCATATCCACTATGTGAATAAGCCACAATTTATCGACTCATTCTACTGTTGATGGACATTTGGGCTGTTTCTAGTTACTTGCTCTTTCAAATAATGCAGCCACGAACATTTCTGCATGTGAGTCTTGGCGCACACATGCACATGCTCTTGTTGGATATATACCTAGAAGAGTAACTGCTTGGCCATAGGATAAGAGTCTGCTTAGCTTTAGCGAACGCTGCCAGGGTTCCAAGGCGATGCACAACCTACACTCCCAAGAGTGGTGTATGAGCATTCCTAAGTATGTGTTTGCTACTGGTATAAAGAAATACAATTGATTTTTGAATGCTCACCTTATATCCAGCAGTCTTAGAAATTCAATTATTAATGTAATATTTTTGTATGTTAATTTTTCAGGATGATACTAAAGATGTCCCATATTTTTTGCAAATATGCTACATTGTTTTATATCACAAAAACTATACACTTAGAGTTTAACAAGTCCCCTGCAAATTCAATATTTACTTTGGATTAACTTAACAAACACGGAACACTATATACTGGGTACTTCCCTGTTTCCTAGAAATACAATAATGAATAAGCTTTTGCTCTGACAGCCTGGTAGAATTCAGATATTTGCCTCAAAGTTACCATTTTCTTCTTCTCCCAATCATGGACATCATTTTTCAAAGTTGCTAAGTCCTTTGCCAATTTCTCAGAAATTGCGATTTTAGCCTGTTACTTAACTTTCCCCTCAGTTTTCTCTTTTATAAAATAAAGGAATTGAATTATGATCTCTTTCAGTCTAAAATTCGTCTTTTTTAAGATTTCATTTGTTGGGGTGCCTGCGTGGCTCAGTTGGTTAAACAGCCCACTCTTGATTTCTGCTCAGGTCATGATTTCAGGATTGTGAAATAGAGCCCCCACTTGGGCTCCATACTCAGTGGGGAGTCTGCTTGAGATTCTCTCTCTCCCTCTGCTCCTCCCTGTGCTCATGCACTCTCTCTCTCAAATAAATAAATCTTTAAAAAAAAGATTTTATTTATTATTGGAGAGAGAATGCACAGGCATGCACACAGGCAGGGAGAGGAGCAGAGGGGAAAAGAGAGAGAATCTTGAGCAGACTCTGCACCAACTGTAGAGCCTGATGAGGGGCTTGATCTCATAACCCTGATCATGACCTGAGCTGAAACCAAGAGTCCAACACTTAACCGACTCAGCCACCCAGGCACCCCTCAATCTAAAATTCTTAATACATGGGGCGCCTGGGTGACTCAGTTGGTTAAGCGACTGCCTTCGGCTCAGGTCATGATCCTGGAGTCCCAAGATTGAGTCCCGCATCAGGCTCCCTTCTCGGCGGGGAATCTGCTTCTCCCTCTGACCCTCCCGACCCTCCCCCCTCTCATGCTCTCTCTCTCAGTCTCTCTCTCTCTCAAATAAATAAATAAAATCTTTAAAAATAAAAATAAAAAAATAAAATAAAATTCTTAATACAATCCTGAAGTTCTCACACTTCACAGCTAAGTTCTTGTTCAGAACTTTTTAGTTCTGAAGTAGACCTAAGGCTCAGAGTCTACCACAAATCACTTTGCCTCCTTTGCTTTCTTGCTCAAATATTCCAAAATACATTAAAAAAAATTTTTTCCCACTGCCCCACTCCCTGGCTACCCCACTTGTCTCTTGCTTAAAATATCCACATCCTACCACCTTACTTGGTAAGGTTTACATCTCTTCCTTTTATCAAGCAGTTTCAAAATTTCTCTTCCCTTCCAAAAAGCAGGAAATAAGACACTTTAGCCACTGCCAAGTGCTCTTATGTCTCACTTGTGATAATGCATAATAACTTGAACTTACCTCATATAATCCTCACAATAATCATACACAGAGTAATTTTTTTATCCTCATTTTACAGTTGAGGAAATTTAAGGAGGAGATTACTTTTTTAAAATCACTGCAATGGGCTAAACTGTGTTCCCTGCAAATTTGTTTTTTTTTTTTTTTAAAGATTTTATTTATTTATTTGAGACAGAGAGAATGAGAGAGAGAGAGCACATGAGAGGGGGGAGGGTCAGAGGCAGAAGCAGGCTCCCTGCCAAGCAGGGAGCCTGATGCGGGACTCGATCCCGGGACTCCAGGATCATGACCTGAGCCGAAGGCAGTCGCTTAACCAACTGAGCCACCCAGGCGCCCTCCCTGCAAATTTGTATGTTGAAGTCCTAACCCCCAGTACTGCAGAATGTGACTGTACTTGGAGACTGAGCCTTTAAAGATGTGATTACATTAAAATGAGGTGTTTTTTGTGTTTTTTTTAGGGTAGGCCCTAATCCAATATGACTGGTGTACTCACGAGAGGAGGAAATTAGACACAGACATGCGAAAGAGGAAGGACCATGTGAAGGCAGAGGGAAAAGACAGCCATCTGCAAGTCAAGGAGAGATGCCTCAGAAGAAACCAACCCCGCCAACACCTTGATCTTGGACTTCTAGCCTCCAGAACTGTGAGAAAATAAATTTCTGTTGTTTAAGCCACCAGTCTGTGGTATTTTGTTATGGGAGCCCAAGCAAACTAATACATTACTAACACTCTTGTCCCATTAATAAGCATACAGGAAGACATTTTTTAAAGACCATAAAAAAGGAAAGAACAATTGTGACATTAAAAAAAAAAAAAAAAAAGCCAGGACTGAAGCTAAAAAGCACAGCTGTATACACTTGCTTATAAGGTGAGCCAAAATCTGCCTCTTTCTGCAGCCACAGTTGGAAGGGAAAATACAGTAATTTCACAATTCAAAGAGCTCTAGAGAGGCCACACAGTTTGTAGGTGGCTGAGCCATGATTTGCCCGGGTCACTCATGCCCCCAAATCTATGATCTTCTCACCATGCCACACTGCTTTATTACACAGTAGTTACAGGATCATTTGTCTTTAGCCTTATACAATTTACATGATTATTTTTTGTTTCCCAATTCCTCCCTCCCTGTCCCAAATCAATTACCTCTGCACAGCATAAATATGCTAATTGGTCTTCTAGAAGTCCACACTGTATGATTCCATTATAATTTCCTTTAACTATTTAGTTCAAAACTGTGTATGAGATATGTTCATCCTATACTAAATTCTATACTATACTGGATAGTATTATAGCAATCTTCCATTATATAGGACGTTTTCTATGTTTAAAGTGTCTGGTCAACTCATGGCCCACTATTTTTGTGACCTGCACCTGATCATCTAAACTGATGTTGTCAGTCTTGGAAGGTGAACTCCAAGAGAGCAAGAATTGCCTGCTTAACTCACTACATGGCACCATCTACTCACAGGCCCTATGAAGCAGGACTGGAGTCCAATGATGAGGATGATTTATTTCCTTCTCTCATAGGTGCAAAAAGGGGAAGTACAAACTAATCTCAGACAATTACTCTCTCCTACAAAATACATATGAAGTTTCTGCTCATATTTTAAAAGATCTCATAATAAAACTGCCATAAACTTGGTAATTTGAGGTGTAAATAAATGGGTCCATCTTCATCATCAACATCATTAAATAGCAAACACTAATGTAAGGGTTTACCATGTGCCATATATAAAGGGTAAACCATTTTGTAAGGGTTTTAAAGGCATACCCTTTAAATATATGCCTCTCACACTCTATAAAATTGGTGGAATTATTATTCCCACTTTACAGATAGATAAGGACATTAAAGCACAAGAGAAGTAACCTGTCCATTATAAAAAACCTCAAAAGTGGTAGAACTGTAACAGCATTCCAGCTGATCTTAAGTGTTAACTTGCTTCAAGTTGACACACTCCCTTGCCTGCTGCCTTAAGGTCCTTGATCTGTAACAGAACTAATTTACTTTACTTTCTTTGAGACTGGCAGACCCCTGGCCTTGGGGAATGAAGGACCAGAACATTCCTAGGCCACAGAGGCCAGCAAGTCTGCTTAAAGCCACCTTGGCTTTCTGATAGGCCAGCAATCTTTTAGTAAAACGTTTTTTTTTTTTTTCTTTTTAAGGTCACACAATGACTTTACTGACCTCCCTTTGCACATCTGTAGATCTTGCCCTCCTTTGCAGAAAGAACAGAGTACTCTTGCCCAACCACCCCCAGGTACCAAGGAACCAGACCTTCTTGCACAATCACCCCTGGGCACCAAGGAACCATAACTTCTTGCACAACCTCCGAGCACCAAGATAACACTGTAGCTGGCATCATCAAATCTGCACATAATCCAGAAATGTCAGACCACTGTACTCCCTTACCTGATCAAACCCCTTTAAAAATCAAGAGTCCACCTTCTACCCAGCTGGCCAGCCTCCTGAATAAAGTTCATATTCTTTTCCAGTCAAAACTCATCTCTTGGTATTGGCCTTTTGAGCAAGGGGCAGCCGAACTTGGGTTTCGATAAGAGAACCAGGATTCCAACCCAAGCATTTTGGTTCCAATGTTCATATTTTTAATTACTTTGCTATATTGCCTCCATACCCAGGAAATGTTCAAGCAACCAGGTCTCTTACTTGGATATAAAGGCAATGCAAAATTCACATGGGTTTATTGCAAGTCCTTGTAGAACTCTGTCAGCCTGCTTGGGACAGTCCTACCTCTGCTGCCTTCTGATCATATGCTAACCAGGTAAGGCCTAGTCCTGATGGTTATTTTGAGAAGCAGCTGTGTTGCAATGAATAGATTCATTTACTTATTGTAACCATACCCCATACAAAAATGATATGGAGCAACTTTTCAGAAACTCTATCCAGTTACATTATACTGCACATAAAAAATTGGAAGCTTTCTTACAATCACTAAGATAACAGAAACAGATTTGGGTTTCAAGCTTGTAAGTTCTGAGATAAGGATCATGTTTATGTTGTTCATCATTGTGTCCCTAGCACCTAGCACAATATCTAGTACATAATATATAGTAAATGCTCAGTAAATACTGATCAACTGAACAAATCATTAGCAAACTCATCTATGTGCGAAGCTTAGGTGCAGGTTAATATGTCAGAAACTACAGGAAAAAGCCAACCAGTACAGTCCCTTTCCCAAGGAGCTTTTATGATAAAATGGGAACTGACTTAGCAGGATTCTTGCTAAAACTAGACTCAGCAAAGACTGACAAGGACATGGTAGGCCAAGGTTGAGGCCTAGTAGAGAAGAGGGCTTCAAGGAGGCTAACGAAAGTACAGTCAAGGAGAAAGTCTTTGTCAGAACTCAGCTGAGACAGAAAATTCAGACAAGGAATTCTACCTTCCTCCAAGTAAGAGCTTCATCCCAAGGCAGGGTTTCTTCAATGACAAAGAGATGAAACTGAGAACATATCCACATTCATAAAACAAAAGTCGTGAGCTATGCTGATTTGGCGGCTTACACCCGCCACAATCAACTCATGTAGCTTAGAAAAAGACACAAGCTAACTCTGAGTTTCCTAAACCAATGCAAGTGGCAGGGAAGATGGAAATACCCTGGCTGGTAGACCAGTGGTTCTCAACACTGACTGCATGTTAGCATTAACTGGCAATTATTTAGAAAGTACTGATGCCCAGGTCATTTTTGTAGAGGAGGACTTATGTTGGCTGATTTTTGTCTGTTTTATTTTAAGCTCCTTAGGCCATTCTAATGAGCAATCAGTGTTGAGAGCCACTGGCTTAGCCTAATCTAGCCCCAACTCCAGTTGGTCCCATCCAAATTACATGACTACTCCATAGTAGAAGATGGAATGAATTTTGGAGAAAACAACCACAATGTCCATCATAGGTGGTAATTAAAGCCATAGGACCACCCAGGGTTGGTGTTTATGGTCCTAGAATCGAAGAGTCAGAGATTGGTAGCATTGATTCCTTTCTTGTTTGGATAAAATGAGATGAAAAAGAAATCACCATGACTTTGCTATGGGGGTAAAGACATAAAAGCATATGAGTTGTCAAGAACTATTTGAATGAACAAAGGAAATAAACAGAATACTAAGTAAACAAAGGACTGATAACGCTTAACATGGGTTGGAGAAATATTCTATAATTGGAGTAGTTTGATTAGATGAAGAGGACTTGGAATAAATTTCCTTAGGGAAAATAAAAATATGAGAATGTATACAAAGGACAGAAGGACACTTGAGTGACTGGTCCAACAAAGGATTCCAACATCTCAAACTAGATAACCCTAAGTTTATAGAGTTAGGTTTTCAACTCACATCTCATATTGTTAATGAGGCTACATTCTTATCTTTTTTGAGCACCACTGTGATTTGGAGCATTCCAATGTGCCTCTGAAATAATGAGTTCCTGGATGTCACCAAAAATATTTTCAAAAAAAAAAAAAAAGAGGCAAAGCACCAGCATCTGGTGGCATACCTGATCAAACTTAGTAGATGTGGCACTGAAGCCCAGCACAACAGTTGTAGAATCTCTCTGTCAGTGTTTGGAACTCTGAGAGGAAACCATGGCCCTTCAAAAACACACCTCCACTCTCACCATCTATAAAAGGAAAGGTGAAACATCTGACTGTGGCAACTGCTACTGTAACCAGAGACCTTGTTCAAAAGGCCAATGACTTACTTTCCCTTCTATATTCTTCATCTTAGACATATTGATTCTTAGAAAATATTTGGACTCTAGTATACTAAAATATAGTATTTATCATCTTTAGACCACCAAGAAGTAGGAACTTGTGAAGAACAAGAATCTACACCGCCTCTGTCAACTTGGTCAAGACCTTAGGTGCTGTTAGTAGACTGGTGTCCTGATAAGACTTAATTTGGATGATCAAGATACCAATTTGTATCTTAAATAGCTATATGCCAGGATGGGGAACACGTCAGAATTGATGAAGGTCTTGTCCTTACATGATCAAATTATTTTGACATAGGGGTGGTAAATAAAAAATCCTAATGTTTATATGAAGAGATGCTTCTGTTCATCAGAAAAATGGTAACCTTTGAGACATAGGATGCTACATAGAGTTTATGTGTTTTCCTCTTGTTATAATAGAAGACACTCTGCTGCCATATATATGTTTAATCATATATATGTTATATAGAAATGTTTAATCATGGTTATCTTTATAAAACTGTCACAAAAGAATAAAAATAACTACAGCCACCATTTATTGAGCACTTAATTTTACAACAACCTTTAAAAATAGGATTATCAGCCTCAATTTACCAATGCAGTACTTAAAGTTCAAAAAGAGTAAATATTCTGCTCTCTACTTGTCTAGAATTATTTGTCCCCTAGGGGGCAGAGACTAAACTCTGCAGACCATGTGCTCGTCACCACTACATATATCTGCTATATTCAGAAAAAGACATGGAATAAAAGTTCAAAAATTCCACCACCTTAAGTATTCTGGCCACTATCACTTCGCAATGACATGATACTACCTCGATATGTCCAAGCAACAACCAGTAAAATTCCTAGAGTACCACACATTAATTCTACATGATTTGTTGTCATTTATTTATTTATACCCTACTGTGTTCTGGAAGGATTAATGTGGCTTCTTTAAAAAAATCATCATACTGTTTGTATATTCAGTTTCACCATTTAATTTTCAATATTATCTAATATACAAGTTAAGTGTAATTTGACAAAACCTAATAAAGCTTTAATTGCACAGAACCTTTGACCTAGAAATTCCATTTCCAGGAACCTATCCCTACAAAAACATTGACTCCTGTGACTAAAAATGCATTTGTAAACAGCTTTTTTTTAAAGCATTATTTGAAAAGAAACACAGTAAACCTAAGTATACAAAAATTGCAGATTAGTTTAAAAATACTAGTGCAGCCATTAGTAGAAATACAAAACATCCATTTAAAAGAAAGAGCTAGAGTTATATCTGATATAAAAAGATCTCCAGGGTCTCTCCAAGGTATAAAAGCACAAATCAGATATAGATGTAACTATTACCCTGTTAATTTACAACAAAACTATATGCTTAGGCATATATAGAGATATGTAATGCATATAAATGTATGAAAAATGCTTGAAAAGATACAGATTTTCTTTCAGCTTTATTGAGGTATAACTGACATATAACATTTGTAAGATTAAGGTGTACAACTGATAAACTTAACATATTGCAAAATGATTATCACAGTAGCATTGGTTAATACACTATCACCTCACATAATTACCATTTTTTTATGGCAAGAATTTAGCAACTTTCAAGCATAAAATACAGTAGTATTGTTAACTATACTCACCATGCTGTGCATTAGATCCCAAAAACTTAGTCATTTACAACTAAAAGTTTGTACCCATCTCCCCATTTCCCCCACTCCCCAGCTCCTGGCAACGACCAACCTATTCTCTGTCTCTATGAGTTCAGCTTTTTTAGATTCCACATATAAGTAATATCATATTGCATTTGTCTCTCTCTGACTTATTTCACTTAGCATAATGCTCTCAAGGTCCATCTATTTTGTCACAAATGGCAGTGTTTCCTTCTTATGGCTGAAGAATATTCCATTGTATATATATATATATATATACTACATCTTTATCCATTCGTCCATTGATGGACACTTAGGTTGTTTCTGTATCTTGGCTATTAGAAAGAATGCTGCAAAGAACCCAGAAGTGCAGATGTCTGTTCAAGATAGTGATTTCATTTCCTTTGGATATATACTCAGAAGTGGAATTGCTGAATCATATGCTAACTCTACTTTTAATGTTTTGAGGAGCTTCTATACTGTTTTTCCTAGGGGCAACATCAATTTATAGCCCCACAAATAGTGCACAAGGGTTTCTTTTTCTCCATATCCTCCCCAACACTTATCTCTTGTGGTTTTGAGGGTAGCCATTCTAACAGATGTGAGGTGATAGCTCATTGTGGTTTTGATTTGCATTTTCCTGATGATTAGTGATGCTGAACATCTTTTCATGTACCCATGGCCATTTGTAGGTCTTCTTTGGAAAAATGTCTATACGGTTCCTCTGCCCATTTTTTGAAGCCCTCTACTATTATTGTACTGTTTGTACATTTCTCTCTTCAGATGTGAGTATTTTCTTAATATATTTAGGTGCTCTGATGTTGGGTGCACATATGATTGTTATGCCTTCTTGATAAATTGACCCCTTTATTATTATATAGTGGTGTTCTTTGACTCATTGCAGTTTTTGACTTAAAGTCTATCTTCTCTCTTCTCTGATGTAGGTATAGCTATTCCTGCTCACTTTTGGTTTCTACTTCCACAGAATCTTTTTTCATCCCTTCACTTTGAGCCTACATGTCTTTAAAGCTATGTGTCCTTACAGGCACCATATAGTTAGGTCCTCCTTTTTTGTTTTTAATCCATCCAGACAATCTATACCTTTTGATTTGAGAATTTAATACACTTATATTTAGAGTAATTATCAATAGCATCTTATTAATTATACTCTGGCTGTTTCCTTGTTCCTTTCTCTCTTGCTGCCTTCCTCTGTGAACAGATCATTTTCCATAGGGATAGGCTTTGATTCCCTTCTCTTTATCTTTAGTGTATTTACGGCAGTCTTTGTTTTGTGGTTACCATGAGGCTCACATAAAATACCTTATGAATATAACAGAATATTTTACACTGGTAACAACCTCAATCTCATACAAAAACTGTACCCTCTTACTACCCTTCCTTTTTTGTTTTTGATGTCACAATTTAGCCATTTTCATATTATGTATTAAATAACAAATTATTGTAGCTATAGTTATTTTTAATACTCTTGTTCTTTAACCTTTGTATAGATTTAAGTGGCTTAAATACCACCATATTACAAAATTAGACTATTCTGAATTTGACTGTATACCTTTATCAGTGTATTGTATATTTTCATATTTTCGTGTTACTAATTACTATTCTCTCATTTCAGTTTGAAGAACTTCTTATAAAGCAGGTCTAGTGATGATGAACTCCCTCAGCTTTTGCTTGTCTGGATAAGTCTTTGCCTATACTTTATTTCTGAAGGATAAGTTTGCTGAAGAGAGTATTCTTGACTGGTAGGTTTTTTTTTTTTAATTTTAGTTATATTTGAATATATCATTCCACTGTCTTCTGGCCTGTAAGATTTCTCCTGAGAAATCTGATAGCCTTGTGGTGTGCTAGTAACAAATTTCCTTTCTCTTGTTGCTCTTAAGATTCTTTGTCTCTGCGGGGCGCCTGGGTGGCTCAGTTGTTAAGCATCTGCCTTCGGCTCAGGTCATGATCCCAGGGTCCTGGGATCGAGCCCCGCATTGGGCTCCCTGCTTGGCGGGAAGCCTGCTTCTCCCTCTCCCACTCCCGCTGCTTGTGTTCCCTCTCTCACGCTCTCTCTCTGTCAAATAAATAAAATCTTAAAAAAAAAAATTCTTTGTCTCTGACTTTTGAGTTTTATTATAATATTTTATTATAATGTACCTTGGAAAAGACTCTTTTGAGTTTTTTTGATGACCTATAAGCTTTGTGAACTTGGATATCCAAATCTCTCCCCATATTTGGGAAGTTCTCTGCCATTATTTCTTTAAATAAACTTTCTGCCCCCTTTCCCTCTCTTCTCTTTCTGGAACCCCAATAATTCACAGATTGTTTCTTCTGATGGTATCCCATAGTTTATGTAGAGTTTCTTCATTCTTTATCAGTCTTTTTTCTTTATTCTGCTCTGACTGGATAATTTTAAAGTCCCTGTCTTCGATGTCATTGATTCTTTCTTCTACTTGATCAAGCCTAATATTGATTGCTTTCTATTGCCTTTTTTTTTTTTTTTTCATTTCATTAATTGTATTCTTCAGCTTCAGAATTTCTATTTGGTTCTTTTTTATTATTTCTCTTTGTTAAATTTCTCATTTTGTTTGTGTATGGTTTTCCTGATTTTGTTGCATTGCTTTTGTGTGTTTTCCTGTAGCCATTAAGTTTCCTTAAAACAGCTATTTTGAATTTTTTTTTTTAAAGGAATTGTTTTTCTTTTTTTTTTTTTTTTTAAGATTTTATTTATTTATTTGACAGAGAGTGAGAGAAAGCACAGGCAGGGGGAGTGTCAGGGAGAGGGAGAAGCAGGCTCCCCACTGAGCAGGGGGTGCCCAATGCAGGACTTGATCCCAGGACCTGGGGATCATGACCTGAGCCGAAGGCAGTCAGCCAACCAACTGAGCCACCCAGGTGTCCAACTATTTTGAATTCTTATGGGGTAAATCCCAGATGTCCATGTCTTTGGGATCAGTTATTGGAAGACTATTGTGATCCTTAGGTGGTGTCATGTTTCCATGATTTTTCATATTCTTTGAAGTTTTGTACTATTGTCTCCACATTTGAAGTAGCAGTCCTCCTCCTCCTGTCTTCACTAATACTTTCAAGAGAGAAATACCTTCCACCAGCCTGCTAGGAATTCTGAGGCTTTTTCAGACCTTCTATGGATACATGCGCTCCACAGTTATTGCTCCTTCTTGAATTCTTAAGGCTATATGCCTTCTCTCAATCCTGAAACATCCTGAGTGCTGACAACCTTCCTTTTATTTTCCCAAAGGGAGCACTAAAGCTCAAGTTTGTGATCTCTCCCTGGTGTGCAGATTCAGGCTGGCTTTCTGAACATGCTCACTAGCCATCTGCCAAAGCTCACTCTTACCATGGCCATTGGGAGCATACACAGGGCATCAGCCATGAAGTAGGGTGTGTGTGTGTGTGTGTGTGTGTGTGTGTGTGTGTGTGTGTGTGATATGCAAAGCACTGGGGATGCCCTTGAGCCAACGAGGGGGATCTGGGCAAGGGTCCCCAGCAGCTTGTGAATGTATGTGAAGCAGTTAGTAGGATCCAACTCTCTTTAATGCCTTCAAAGAGTTCTATCTGCTCCTCTTCTAGCCTCTTCCTGCCCTCCAGTCATGCAGCTCAAAACTCAGTACTCTGGATGGGGCAAAAGAGAAATGAGCCTCTTAGGCAGCATCCCACACAGCTGCGGAAGCAGGGTGATCACTCACATCCTCTTATGATCCCCTGCAGGAGAAATCACAGGCCAAGAAGTTCTCTCTTGGCCCTAAGCTGCACTGCCTTGGGGGAGGGGTGATGCAGGTAAAGTCAAACCATTCTTCTTACCCTCTCCAATGTGTCCAAACTCAGGTTTTGTTTGTTTTTTGCTCCAAGAGTATGCTGGAAGTCTTCCACTAGAAACCTGGACATCTACAAAGGCTCTCTCATCCTCGGTTGACTGTTTAAGATAGTGTTTCCAGGGGCTCCCAGACCACAACTGAGAGGTGCTAGAGATGGTTCACAAACCACTGTAAGGTCCACAGCCAGGACCAAGGTCTATATTCCTATTACCTGACATATGGGTAGGCAAGCCTCCTCCCAGGTGCCTCGGCATATGGTGCTAAATCCAACACCGCCCACAAAAGCACTTTTGTCTGTGAATAGACGCCAAATTACTGTTGGTTGGGGGGGGGGGGGGCACGTGGGAGCACAAACAAGAGATGTCTTATTCAATCCTGATACTGATGTCACTCCTCCACATTAAATTTTTAACAGCAACCACTCCTGAGGAGGGAAGTAGGAATGAAATAGGGGTGGAGGAGGGGAAGAAATGGGGAGAGGAGAGAGTAGTGAAGGAGGGAGCATTTGATATTTAGTAAATATACACTTATGTGTTCAGATTTTTTAATATAGCATGCATTCATTTCTCTTTCATGAAATTTTATAAAAGGAAAGATCTTAGAGAACTCCATGTATTGTCCCCAAATAGTGGTACTTGGAAAAAGCTGATAGCTGTCTTATTGAAATCACAGCCATTATACATTTCCAGCTCTGTCATAACCAACAGAATTTTAATTAATATTCCATTTCTTCTCCCACTGTTTACTTTATCCAAGAAAACCAGAGTCCTCATTCCTGAGGTAAAAAAAGAAAAACATAAGAATGACATCACAGACTGGAAAGAAGTTGATGTATATGCTTTTTGAGAATCTTTTTTATAACCATGCTACCAACCCATAACTGCAGCACCTGTAAGCTTTCTTTCTCTCCCACAAAAAGGAACTGTGCAATATACCCTCAGGCCAAGAGGAATTTCTCACTACATATGCGGCTTTGCAAAATCTATTTTTTTGAAAATCCAGTAAATTTACTCGTAAGTTTTTTCCTTCTTCTATACAAATAATCAGGGGTAAACAATAACTTCTCTACCTTAAAAAATAAAACCATATGAATACACAAAGTACATAATGCATGTGATTCATTTATACTATAATCACTTCTAGAATGATAAAAACTAAATCTCAAAATATTTAGCTTAAAAAATAATTTTCAGAGACTTCGTTAAGATTTTTAGTATACAGGACAGCATTTAGAAATATTCTCAACTCTGGTTCTGCTCTTCCTGCCTTGTATCTGCTTGGCTTTTTGTCATTTCACTGTTCATTAGCACTTTTATTTAAAGATGAAAGAGGAAGAGAAAGAAGATGAATTCAGTCAATCTCATAACTTATTCTAATCTCTGATAAAAGATCTGAAGAATAAATTTTAAGCTATTAGCTGAAACAAGACTGAACATCACTATATTTATCATTGTGTACAACTAAAGGTAGATTAATAAAGTAGATTATACTTTTATAAAAGAAAAAGAATTCCTTTTTGAAAAAAGCAAATGAGAATATAATTTATAATTATAATATAATATAAAATATAATTAATTCTACCCAAAGACAACATGTAAATATAACAAATATATAATGTTAAGACACACACACATGCGCACACACATATTAAGCAACGTGGTTTGTGGAAAGAACGCTCAGTAAAAAAACAGGAAATCTGGGTTCTAGTTTTGGCTCTGCCACTAGCTGGGCAATCTTAGGCATGAGCCTCAATTGGCTCATACTGTATAAAGTGATGGTATAAATGTTTCTTTTTTTTTCTTTTATTTTATTATGTTATGTGAATCACCATACATTACATCATTAGTTTTTGTTGTAGTGTTCCATGATTCATTGTTTGCGTATAACACCCAGTGCTTCGTTCAGTACGTGCCCTCTTTAATACCTATCACCAGGGTAACCCATCCCCCCACCCCCTCCCCTCTAGAACCCTGTTTGTTTCTCAGAGTCCATAGTCTCTCATGGTTCATCTCCCCCTCTGATTTCCCAACATACTCCTTGCTCTGTATTTCTCAGCTCTCACTATTCATAACTTATTTAGTGCCACATCAGGTATCTTCTCCCACATACTCTGAAACTATTTTTTGCTTTCTCCCTCTGCCCTTACCTTTCCCTTCTAAGCCTAGTCCAGCTTTCTCAGGAAAATCTTCACTTAATTCCAATTGGAGCAAAGGAAACCATAAGCATGACTATTAAACCAAGAGTGATGGCAGGGATAAACCTAAGTGAAGAAAACAAAAGGCCTAACAAACAAACAAAAGGCTCAGTTTCATCAACCTCTGAAATTTGCAGACACACACAGGAGTCCATTCAGAATTCACATAAATTTCCATTTCATTCACTTATCCTCCACAATCACCAGCATTACAGAAAGGAGAAAATTTATTTAAAATTTGTGGGTTTATCACTGTTTTTTATAATTGTTAATGCTGCAATCTTCTAACACACAGTTAATCATTCCTAACTCATTCTATATTGAAGTATAATATTTTCCTATACTATAATTATTTGTTAGTGTGCCTATTTCCTCTACCAGAACATCCTGATTTCCTTGATGGCAGGATTCATTTCAGGACAATTTCATGACTGTAATCCCAGTAGCTAAGCACTTAATAAATGCATGTTGAAATCTGAATATTGTTTTTCTTCTATTTTATCTTACAAAGGTGTTGTATTTGAGCTACTTGGGCAATAAGGCTTTCATAGACTAGCTAGCCTAGGACTATAACACTGTATTTAGAACAATGTTTGGAGGAGAAATCTATCATAATTCAAAAGAAATAATTTATAAATAAACTTCTGAAACTTAATCTTTTTGAAAATTTGTAGCACGATATATCAGGGCCTTTGCAATCTTGCAGTCTAACCCCAACATTTACAGATGAAAAAAATGTAAACTCAAGTGGATTCAAGAGACTTGCGCAAAGTCAGGAACAGAGCTAGGCTCAGAAAGAACTGTCTTCTTAAACCACTGTTTTTCTGCTTTATCATGGACACCACATAAATATGTGTGATATGACTGTATGATTTCTTCTGCTTTCAGCTGTTAAAAATTTTAAAGATTTTATGGCAGAGTTCATTCAGCTAACCAACCGGATCTTTATAATATATGAATCCTAATGATCCTTATTGACTGAGGAATACACTATAAGGACTTGCACATGTCTTCAAAGACAAATTACAAAGTGCACCTTTAATAAAAAACAAAAATAAGTTGAAACACTACTGAAAGTACATTCCAATTGCATTAAGAAGTCCTTTCTATTAATTCTAATTTTAGTGTCAATCTACATTTTGTTATTTATTTTCTGTTCGTGTATATTCAGAGAGGACATTGTCTCAATAAGCTGTATACTATTTAACACCAACGTGAAACTGGGAAGTGTAGATACAGTCAGTAGTAAAAGAATAGATAAAGTATTTTATACCAAGCACCTCTAACATGCTATAATTTTGAGAGAGAAAAGCTAAATTCACTAAAGCAGAAAAGGGTTTCTTGGATATCTTGAAGCCTCAAAAACTTGGCCAAACTATTGTTCAGTGTGCACATAGTTTGTGTCTTCATGCTCAGATGTTGTTGAAACAGCAGACTTAAAAGAAATAATGTCAATGAATCCTACCAAGCACTATACATGACCTCTGGGGTAATTAGCAATCATTCAAAAGCAACAAGACTAAAATGTTCTATTCTTTATTACTGTCAGCTCTTATCTTGATCAGCATTTTAATAAAGATGCTTCGTTTCTGAGACAGTTTCATGAATCAGTCATAATTACATTCTGACATGCAGTGAATAGTAAAGCAAAACTAAATATCACTTCATCAACCTTTCTAACCTTTATGCAAGTATTAACTGTAAATAATTTTTACACAATCCTACAACAGAAAATCTGCATATTTCTTAGCTTTGTACATACTTTACCCCAAATGAATTTCCTGTGACCTATACCTGAAAAACACAATCAGCCATAATTATCCAGTTTTGTGAGATGTTCAGGTGTTGCCTTTCAGAGTTCAAATCAACTTCAAGTATAAAAGGCTACTTTATTCTACAAATGGCACAATATGCAAAATGGGTTAAGTAGCCAAAAGCATCTCAGAGCATTGTGGCTTGAAAGAAGTCTATCCAGAATCAAAACATCAGAACAAAAATACGCTAAAGCAAAGTGACACTTATAAAAATAGATTCATAGATTACACATTAAGAAATGGATCCTGATGACTACTGCAGAAAGTCTTATCATTAAAATATGTTAAAAGAAGAATATTAATTAGAAGGAAATCTGAGCAGTTAAAGGGAAGATTTTTTTTTAATGTAAGACCATAATAGTTGATGGAAGAGGATGGAAATTTATCAGAAATATAAACTTACTTAGATACTAGTCTGATATTGAGGATAATAATGCAAACTCTTTTAACACCAGCAACTCCCCTCCCCCTCCCCCTAAAGATTTACTTTAGAGTTTTGAAATAGCTAATTTCTCTTTTTGCTGAAGACTTTTAGAAATATTTTTGATAGTCAAGGTGAACATAATTCAAATATCAGAACAAACTGATACCCCATTTTAGGTGATTTATTGTTTTAGGTCTTAGAAGATTTCAAAATAAATGCAATGTTTCTCAAGAATAATTCCTGTCTTCTCAGTAGTAGATAGAGAACATCTACACAGAGCTAGGTTCCCAAACCTGTATTTTCACTATGTCCCTCAAATAAGTAAAGTTTACAGTAAATTTACTGAGTGATATTTTTAACCAAGATGACTACCATTTAAAAACTTAACTACAGTGAAAAAGGAACATATTTACCATTTTACTTTGTGTAATTTCAATTTGAAAAATAAGGTCCTTCTAAAACCAATCTAAAATCATTCCCTATATGTTTTCGTATACATTTTATTATAAAATGATCTTCCTAGAATGTTACCAATCTGAGGCAAAATGGAATTAGCAAGCATCTTTTTCATATGGGACTAAAACCACAAAAATGTAAAAAAAAAAAAAAAGCACAACATAAAAATGTATGTCTTTTATGTGATAATTTTTGTTTAACTCTTCCATTTAGCTTTCTTGATCATTATTCCTTCCTCTTATTGGAAGTGCAAGCAAAGAAGGGAAAAGAAGTGTTGATTTAAGAAAACAGATTTCCCAGAAAGAAAAAAAACTGTGATTAAGATTTAAACAAAAGCTAAAGATGGCTTCCTCTGAGCACTGATGAGGTCCGCTACCTCATTACTAACAACTGAAAACTTGTGATGCATTTTGTTTCAAGAGAATCCAAAAGTCCTTGCTATAAAGCAGACAGGGGGGTGCAGAGTCCATTCACTCTTTCTGTATCACGACCATTATGTAAGAAGTATAAAACACTGCCTTTATGCTGCCAAGCCACAATGACTCTTCCTACATCAAAGGATTTTCACCACCAGGGTTTTTTCTTCAAAATTTATTCAAGCTAAGGGCAGAGAGACAACAATTCATACACGCTAATTACGTCTAATTATCTATTCCCTTTTCTGACCGGCTTCGGCCAGTGTTATTTGCTATCTGGATTTCTCACAACCTCCCTCTGCCCTGTCCATCCAGCCCAACAGTGAAGGCTTTGAAGAAAACAGTTGTGGCTTTTTAGAGTTTTCTCAATATAAAGTTCAAGCAAATTAAATAATTATTCTGTTAGTTTTGACACATTTATGCGTTAAATATGAGGACCTCTTGGTTAATTTGGCAAATTCCTCACATCTCTTCATGGTTGGAATCATAGTAACACCCTCTCTTATAGGAGCTTCTCCTCATGCTTTCTTTTCATGATCTAAATGAAATGTTTATTGGATTAAAGTTCTTCTCTGCAGACCTCCATGGTGGCCTATGACAAAGAGCTTAAAAGTTCTATTAATTGGCTTGAGTTTTCAGGGAGGGTAAAGGGAAAATTTGATTTCACATTACATCACTAGCCAAGAAAATTGCCACGTGTAATTAAACTAATTTATCTCATGAGTCAAAGAAACAACTAATTCATATTTAAGACACACTTCCTTTCAACCATTTTCACCATTAAAGAACTGATTTCTTCTAATTTAACCAAAAATATTTATTTAAGAAAAAAGAATTCAAGACCTAACAGTACATATTTCATATATATAATACATATAAGCAATAGCTTGCTGTAGTCCAGTTTGATACAAACATACCACTTTTATATTTTATAGATTACATAAATACAAATGTATAATTTATATATTTCATGGAAAATCTTTGTTTTCATTTTATGTAAGACTATTACAGAAAATATTATTTTAAAAAGCATACACCCAAAATGACTTTTCCATGGGCAGGCCCTGACTAATATGTGTACATTCTGGTATGAAGACAGACAAGAATTACATTTTAAATCCATGATACAACAACTTTTATTCTAGATATTTATTCATTTCAAGGACACAGCACGAAAACACCATCACAAATAAAGTTTAATGCCTGCTATTATAGCCAATTTGCTTAAATATATTTTCTCAAACATATATTAAATAGGTTTATGAAAATATCTTAAGCAGATTTCCTTAGGGGTGCCTGGGTGGCTCATTTGTTAAGCGTCTGCCTTTTGGCTCAGGTCATGGTCCCAGGGTCCCGGGATCAAGCCCCACATCGGGCTCCCTGCTCGGCAGGAAGCCTGCTTCTCCCTCTCCCACTCCCCCTGCTTCCTTCTCTCGCTGTGTCTTTCTCTGTCAAATAAATAAATAAAATCTTTTTTAAAAATTTCCTTAATTTCTTTAGCCTAAAATGGCAAAATATAGGAATGTTCTGCAAGTCAAACAGTCATTTTTGTATCTTAAAACATTAAATACTAAGGTTCAAATGAACACTTCAGCAGTTTTGGGGGAAAGCCAGAACTCTTTTCAGTTCCAGACTACTACTTTACTATATTTTGTTTCTTCCAATCTTAAGTGATAAAAAGTTAACTCATAAGTAAAGATATTATCATATCACACTAACGAACAAAGGGTTAATCCTTGGTACATTGACTCAGTGGGGCTGACACTGACCTCGAAAGCTGCTTCTGATTATTTAGCCATCTGAAAGCTTCAGTATTGCAAGTTATAATGAACAAACTGACAAATCAATTTCAACAATAAAATGAAAATTGTGGCAGGAAGAAATGGCAAATATATATTTAGCAAGTCTATAAATCCCAATGCAGGTAGCTGGGCAGTCTGAGCATTAAAGTGTTTTACCTAAGGGTTATAAACAATTTTTCTAAAGTTTATAACTAGAAATCACAATATGGGAATATTCTCAGAGTTCACTATAGATATAAGATTTCTTAGAAAAAAAAAATCCCTCAGGAAACAAAACCAAAAGCTAATACATGGCTTTTTGTGTGTGTAAGTTTTAGATAAAGGACGCATAACAAATGAGAAACATTAACAACCAAGTAGAAGAAATGAAGTTATTACCTGAACATTACACAAATACTATAAAAATGGTAATAATAACAAAGCTATTACTACTTTAGGTTATAAAGCATTTTTATGTGTTGCATATTTATACCCAACAAATGTTAAACCAAATCAGATTATGATGCTTTCCAAATGGACAACTCTTTATCAGGAAAAGGAAAATTCATATTTATAAGACTTAATGCAGTACCTTATTTTTCTCTAATTTTATCATCTACAATTCATCAAAAAGAAAATTATACTGTAGAATGCCTTGTTGGTTATTTCTGGCCAGCTTATAGTTGCGATTTTGGTATTCTATTAATCACCTAATTCATTTAATTTAATTTTTTAAACTCATTTAATTTTAAATAGAAATTTTAAAACTTAATAAAGAAGATAGTTTGCTAAAATGTTAGTGTGAATGAAAGTTAAAATGCCACATTACTGATAATAGAATCTATTACTTTGTGGCAAAACACTACATATAATATTGCCCAGGAACATTTCCCATGGGGGGATTATTATAGATCTGTCCATACTATTAAGAAAAGGGGCACCTGGGTGGCTCAGTCGTTGGGTGTCTGCCTTCAGCTCAGGTCATGATCCCGGTGTCCTGGGATCGAGCCCCGCATCGGGCTCCCTGCTCAGCGGGAAGCCTGCTTCTCCCTCTCCCACTCACCCTGCTTGTGTTCCCTCTCTCGCTGTGTTTCTATCAAATAAATAAATAAAATCTTAAAAAAAAAAAAAAAGAAAAGGGGTGCCTGGCTGGCTGAGTCGGTGGAGCATGAGACTCTTGATCTCGGGGTTTTTAGTTCCAGCCCCATGTTAGGTGCAGAGATTACTTAAACATAAAATCTTAAAAAAAAAAATCATAAAAAGTTAAAAAAAATTCTCCATATGAGTTTTGGAATTCTCCAAATTTTTTTAACTCTAAAATTATGAATAGTATTTATCTCTTTAAGGGTTCATTATGGAATGCATCAGACACAATGGTTTATTTAAGCATGATGGAATAAAGACACAGATTTTTACCCAAATATAAAACAGCTGTCCAAAATACCATGGATTGCTGGAATTTGATCAGATGAGAAGAGCAATGCTTGCCAGGCAATCCATGTATCAAGAAAGCCAATAATAGTAGTCCAGTGGAAATTAACCTAAGAAACTATTTTTCTGTTCAAAATACCAATTGGTCCTCCGTTCCTTTCAACCACAATGATTTTAAATGATGTTTACAATGGAACGAGATTATGTTCAATGTATTTTATACAATGAACACACATTTAAGATGCTATTTTCTTTCTTTTTTTAAAAAAGATTTTATCTATTTGTCAGAGAGAGAGAATACAAACAGGGGGAGTGGCAAGCAGAGGGAGAAGCAGGCTCTCTACTAAGCAGGGAGCCTGACACGGGACTCGATCCCAGGACCCTGGGATCATGACCTGAGCCGAAGGCAGACACTTAACTGACTGAGCCACCCAGGCGTTTCCTAAGATGTTATTTTCTTAAATGTATAAAACTGAAGATATTTCTAAGAAAGTTGATCCTAACAAAGCTGATATTTCTCAGCTTACCAAAGTATTTGAGACTGATACTGAACCACCCTTACTTTTTGGTTCCCCAAGCTTCATCCCTTCTATCAACCATTTATATAGCAAGCTCTTAAAATGCCACTTTCTGTAAGACCTACTAATGTAATGAATCTATGCTGACACATGATTTCCATCACATAAAACAAGTCATACTTTATAGAAAAAAGTGCTATATACATATGTTCTTTTTAAACACTTGTCTCTCTTTCCTTTGCATGTTGTATAAATCAGGGATAAGAAAACTTTTTATAAAAAGCCAGATAGTAAATATTTCAGGATTTGAAGACCATAAGTGCCACAGCTACTTAACTCTGCTGCTGCAGTGTGAAAACAACCACAGACAATACATAAATGAATAAGCATGAAGTTTTTCAATAAAATTTTATTTACAAAAACAGGTGGCTGCCCAGATTTGGCCACTGGCTATAGTTTATCAACTCCTGGTATAGATTATCACAGAACTGAGACGGATGTACTTAACTTTAGAGAATAGTGCTAGGTAGATACCAACACATGCTTTCACAATTATATCTGTTCATATACTTAGAAGAACTGCCTAAGTTTTATTAAAATCACAACAAAGATTCTTTAAGAATAAATCAGCAAAATCAGGACATTGTGTCACATGGTCAGCAAGGAGTTTCAAGTTTGAAGCAGGCAAAATAATCATAGTATCAACCATCTTTTTTATAGACATAAGGTAATGTTAAGTACTATATTTTTAAAATATATTTCAAGTCCCCCCGCCTTATCTGTGAGGGATACAATCCAAGATACCTCAAACCGCAGATAGTACTGAACCCTATACATACTAGGTTTTTCTTATATATACATACGTAAGATAAAGTTTAAATTATAAATAAGGCACAGTCAGAGATTAACAACAATAACTAATAATAAAATGGGACAATTACAACAATATACTGTAATGAACGTTATGTGAATATGGTTTCTCCCTCTCCCAAAATATCTTACTGTACTGTACTCACCCTTCTTGTGATGAGGTGAGATGATAAAATGCCTACGTGGTTAGAGGAAGAGAAGTGAGTGGCACAGACACTGTGATGTAGTGTTGGGCTACAACTGACCCTCTGACAATAGGTCAGAAGGAGGATCACCTGCTTCCAGGCCATGGGGGATCCTCAGGTAATTGAAACCATAGCAAGTGAAACTGTGGATAACAAGGAACTACTGTACATATAATATAAACATATTCTTTTATTTTGGGGGGAAATCTGACTTGTTTTAAAAAAGATTTTATTTGTCAGAGAGAGAGAGAGCACTAGTAGGGGAAGGGCAGGGGGAGAGAAGCAGGTTCCCTGCTGAGCAGGGAGCCCAAGGCGGGACTCGATCCCAAGACCCTGGGATCATGACCTGAGCCAAAGGCAGATGCTTAACCAAATAAGCCTCCCAGGTGTCCCAAAAATCTGACTTTTAAATAAATTCCCAAGTTTCAAGCAAACAGAAGGATAGTGATAGTTATTATTTTATGAACATCTCAAAGAATTACTAATCACAAAATTTTAAATTGGTAATTCTAATGCTTCTGTCTTTTCCATGTGTTTTCTCCTCCATGATGAATGCCCTTTCCCACTTTGCCTGGTAACTTTTATTTTATTTTTTTAAAGATTTTATTTATTTATTTGACAGAGAGAGACACAGTGAGAGAGGGAACACAAGCAGGGGGAGTGGGAGAGGGAGAAGCAGGCTTCCTGCCGAGAAGGGAGCCTGATGTGGGGCTCGATCCTGGTCATGACCTGAGCCGAAGGCAGGTGCTTAACGATTGAGACACCCAGGTGCCCACCTGGTAACTTTTATTATATGCTTATTTAATTTAAGCATTTGTTCTTTGGAAATACTCCTGACATGTACCATCTACTCCACTCAAACCACTAGTGTTGGTTGGGGCCCCTTTTCTATATTCTTTAGCATTCTGTAGTTAATTCAATTACAGAAGTTCCCACCTGGTTATGAAAAAATTTTACTCACTTCCAGACCAGAGTAAGACAATATTTAATAAATTCCATGATCATCACCAGTGTTTTCTTACCATAATATCTCCATTTATAAGTTATTAATTTTGACTTAATCTTAGTTTGTTCAAGAATTTTCATAAGTTCTACACTCCTTTGACATCACATATCCAAAAATATGTATCTGCAGGCTTAGATTTTCATGTCAGCTTAGCTAACAAGAGGACACAAATTTATTTTTAATAAAGTAAAAACTATTTTATTCTACTATCTACTTGTAGCAAATAAGTCTCAATCCAGCTTGATTTTTTCTTACTGAATTTTCTTCTTTTTAATTGTAGGACTCTTTCTTTATCCTTGAAGTTCAGTTATGCACCAGAAAAATGTATTATTCCTCTATTTTATTTTTCTCTTTTAGAAATATGAATTATGTAATGCTTGATCTCTGTTGTCCGCTTTCCATAGCTAGCATTTTCACAATAGTTTTCTCTCTGACTCTTCTAGCTTCCTTTTGTGTGATTTCTTCATAAGTTGGGTCTCTTTATCACTAATTTTATTTTTAGCAGTTTTGATTCTTTAACTTGCTTTTTCTAAGATGTTCTTCACTTTTTTATTGGGTCTCCCCTCACCCTCTTTTCTTGGCTCTGCCACCTCAGTTTCCATCTAATCTTACAGTTACTTCATCTCTGTTCTCATATTTCATTGATACCCATAACTTCTTTCATTTCTTTTAAAATACAGAAAAGTTTTATCTGAAAAAGTCTCCTGTTTCTTGGGGTAGTTCTTCCAAAGTACACCCTTCATGTACGTTTACTTGTTAGTGTGTATCTACCTCTCCTGTCTGTGCCTGCTGCTTCCTTCCTGTGCCCGCCATTCCGCTCTTTTCATGATAGCCTCTGTACAGAGGACCTATGCTCATTCCATTTTGCTTTTTGCTAATTTCTCAACTTCGAATGTGAGTAGTCCCATCCATGTCTGCTGATTTCCTAAGAAGGGTAGGCAAAAATTTACCTGCTAAAAAAATGGGTCTTAGTATAAAGAATAACACAAGATCATTCCAGGAAAGTCTAATGTTAGAAATCTTAGAAAAGTCTAAAAGAGAAAATGTAAATCATCTATAATCTTATTATCCAGAAATAAGTTCTAGTTACATTTTGATGGTACTTATTACCAGTATTTTCCTATGCATGTATATCACCTCCATAATTAAGAGAGTTATAGATATATCCTTGCATCATTTTTTCACTCACATTACCTGTGAGCATTATTATACATTATCAAAAGCTTTTTGAAAATATCATTCCAAGTAAGTATACTATATCCCTTCATGTGATTGTACCATCATTTAAAGATTCCTCTAAACATAGGAAAGATGTTCCCATCACTGCTTTTTTAAAATAGTTATCCTATTTATATTTTTGAAGTATCTGTAAAAAAAAATGGTTCTGAGTTCCTAAATTACAAAATGTCCTGTCTTCTTCTTTACAATTAAAAGCCAAGATAATGGAAACCATTAACAAGACGAAAAGGCAACCTACTGAATGGGAGAAGACATTTGCAAATGATATATCCAATAAGGCGTTAGTATCTAAAATACATAAAGAACTTATACAACCCCACACCAAAAAAAGCCCCAAGTAATCAGATTAAAAGATGGGGAGAGAACCTGAACAGACAGCCAAGAGATACTTGAAAAGGTGCTCACCATCGCTAATCATCAGAAAAATGTGTATCAAAACCACAATGAGATATCACCTTACATCTTGTCAGAATGGCTAGAATCAAAAAGACAAGAAATAACAAGTATTGGGACGTCTGGCTGGTTCAGTTGGTAGAGCATGTGACTCTTAATCTCAGTGTTGTGAATTCAAGTCCCACACTGGGCATGGAGTCTACAAAAGCAAAGAGAGAAAGAGAGGGAGGGAAGGAGAGAAGGAAAGAGAGAGAGAGAAAGAAAGAAAGAGTGAATGAACAAACGGACAAGTATTGACAAGGATGCAGAGAAAGGAATCCTGGTGCACTGCTGTGGAAATGTAAATTGGCACAGCCACTGTGGAAAACAGTATGGAGGTTCCTCAAAAAATTAAAAATAGAAATAGCATATCCAGTAATTCCACTACTGGGTATTTACCCAAAGAGAACAAAAACACTCGTTCAAAAAGATATATGTAGTCAAGTGTTCACTGCAGCATTATTTACAATAGCCAAGGTAATGGAAACAATCCAAGTGTCCCTCAATAGATGAATGGATAAAGAAGATGTGGTATAGTATAGACACAATGGAATATTATTCATTCATAAAAAAGAATGAGATCCTTCCATTTACAACAATATGGATGGGCCTCAAGGGTATTATCTAAGTGAAATAAGTCAGACAGAGAAAGACAAATACCATATGATTTCACTGATATGTGGAATCTAAAAAATGAATAAAAAAACGAAAAAAACAGACTCTTAAAAGTAGAGAACAAACTGATGGTTGCTGGCAGGTGGGGGGATGGGTGAAATAGATAAGGAGGATTAAGAGGTACAAATTTCCAGTTATAAAATAAATAAGTCATGAAGATGAGAAGTATAGCTTAGGGAACATAGTCAATAATACTGTAATAACACTGTTTGGTTACAGATGGTGACTACACTTATCGTGGTGAGCACAGAGTAATGTACAGAATTGTTGAATCAATATGTTGTACACCTGAGGCTAATACATGTTAATTATACTCCAATTAAAAGAATGTATGTTAATTACACTTAAAAAAAAAAAAAAACAACTAAGCAACTTACACTTTTGGCCAAGGCAGAGTACTTAGAACTCAATTTTACCTTCCTGCCATTACACACTAAAACACTAGACAAAACATGTAAAACATCAGACATAATACATTGGGTAGCAGAGGATAGCAATCCCTGAGATGTGGGAAATAAGCCAGGCAAGCAAGCATTAGATTTCCCATGGCTTTCTGTCAGAGGCAATTTCTAGACTGTAGCACAGCAGTCTAAATGAGTTGAAGAGTTGAGGCAGTTGGGATTTGTATGAAAGAGTTCAGTAAAAAAGGAAGTACGCAGAGAAAAAGCTCTAGATAGCTGCATAAAGAATGTCTATAATCTTTGGCTGAATATTAAATTGCACATGCATAAGGTGAAACTCACAAGACTGGGAAAAGAATAATCCACACAAAGCTGGAAGATATGAGCATTCTGAACAGCCAGAGTAGAGAGATTTCAGTGACACTAAGGGGATTCAGTAGAGAGCCTAAAAGGGTCACATGTAAAAGAAAGGCTAAAATAGTCTTGGAGTAAAGGCTACTTGAGACACACTACCGAAGCTTAAAAACAAGCCTCAAAAGGATAAAGCTGATCTGGAAGAAACATAACCACTTGCCAAAATAAAATTCAACAGCCTTAAAGGAAGTAACACTCAATAGAATCACCACAATGTCCAGCATCCAATCACAAATTATTAAACTTGCCAAGAAGGATGTAACACTCAATATAATCATCACAATGTCCAGCATCCAATCACAAATTATTAAATTTGCCAAGAAGCAGGAAAGTAGGGCTCAGAACCAGGGGGAAAAAAATCAGACCAGAAATGATAGAATTAGTAGACAAGGACATTTAATAAACTGACTTCTACTTTTGGGAAGATGAAGTAGATGTCCCTTCCCTATGCCTCATGCTATGTACAACTGAAAATCCTGGAGATTATATATAAAATAAACATAAGAATATACTAAAAAGTGGAAAGAAGAAAGAACAGCTAGGGATCTCAAGACCTGAGAAACAAAAGAATGGTGAGTTCTCCGCTTTTCTTCTCAATTCAGATTTTTCAGACTTGGAGCTGAAGAAGCCAGCATCTCAGAAATGTCAATGGACATAGACAAATGAGGATCCAACAAAAGTCTGCTCTCTTTAGCCAAAGGACTGGGAAAATGGCAGCATAACAAAAGAGACAACTTTCCAAAAATAACTTTTACTGCAGCAAACACCACAGGGAAAACAAACTGTGGTACCACCTCCACCCATTCCATTCAAGAGAGGAGTCTAGAAGTATATTCTCAGAAGGCTGTTATGAGGCACTCTAACCCTCCTGCCAGTAATGTCAGAGAAGAGCAAGTAGGGAACTGAAACTTTCATTCTTGCCAGTCAAAAATGAGCACCGCTTCCCTCCCCTGATGACATCAATGGAACCTCTCCACCAGCAGAAACAAGGAGCATCTGCTCAATAGATACTGAACAAAGAACCTGGACTTCTACCTATAGCTGGCAATAATGAGACAGGACCTAACCTTCTGTCAGAATAGTGTCCAAAAAAGCCATCTAAAACTAAAGTTTAAAGATGACAAACAGGGGCACCTGGGTGGCTCAGTCATTAAGCATTTGCCTTTGGCTCAGGTCATGATCCCAGAGTCCTGGGATGGAGCCACACATCGGGCTCCCTGCTCGGCAGGAGGCCTGATTCTCCCTCTTCCACTCTCCCTGCTTGTGTTCCCTCTCTCGCTGTCTCTCTCTGTCAAATAAATAATAAATAAATAAAATCTTAGAAAAATAAAGATGACAAACGGGTTCCTAGGTGGCACATTTGACTGAGTGAACAACTCTGGGTTTTGGCTTGGATCATGATTTTAGGGTCGTGGGATCCAGCCGTGCATAGGGCTCTGCACTCAGCATGAAGTCTGCTTGAGATTCTCTCTCCTCCTCCCACTTGTGCTCTCTCTAAAACAAATAAATTTATCTCTAAAATAAATAAATAAATCTTAAAAAAAAATAAAAGTGAAATAAAGATGACAAACAAATGGCCAATAAGCACATGAAAAGATGCTACACATCACTAATCACTTGAGAAATATGAATCAAAACTACAGTGAGCTACCACTTTATACCTGTTAGGGTGGCTATCATCCAAAAAATAAGAAGAAGAACAACAACGACGACGACGACAAGTGTTGGCAAGGATGTAAAGAAACTGAAAACCTTGTGTATTGCTGGTGGGAATATAAAATGGTGCAGCTGCTAAGGAAAACAGCATGGCAGTTCCTCAAAAACTTCAATATAGATTTACATATGACCTAGAAATTCCACTCCTGGGTATATACACAGAAGAATTAAAAAGACTCAACCAATATTTGCACACAAGTGTTCAGAGCAGCATTATTCACAAGAGCCAAAAGGTAGAATTAACCCAATGTCCATCAACAGATGAATGGACAAATTGTGGTATATACATAAAATGGAATCTTATTTCCTAAAAAGGGATGGAATTCGACACATGCTACAGCATGGATGAACCTTGAAGACATTATGCTAAGTGAAAAAAAGCCAGAAACAAAAGGACAAATATTTTATGATTCCATTTATATAAGGTATCTAAAAATGGCAAATTCACAGAGATAGAAAGTAGAATGGTGACGACCAGGAGCTGGGAGTAGAGGAGAATGGGGAGTTATTATTTAATGAGTACAGAATTTCAATTTGGAAAGATGAAAAAGTCCTAGAGATGGATGGTGGTGATGGTTACCCAACAATGTGAATGTACTTAATGCCACTGAACTGTATACTTAAAAATGGTTAAAATGGTAAATTTCATGTTGTATGTACTTTACCACAAAAAAAATGATTTAAAAAAATAAGATCCAAAGTCTCATGACAAATTATGAAAATGTCCAAGATTCCAATGAAATTCATTCATACCAAAAATCAGGAAGATCTCACACTGAATGTAAAAAGACAATCAATAGATGCCAACATCAAGGTGACAGAGATGTTAAAATTATCCAATAAAAATACCCAATGCATGTGCAATTTAAAGCAGAAATGACAAAAATGCTTCAACAGGCAATTTTGACTATGCTTGAAACAAAGGAGCTTATATTACTACTTAGTAAAAAATTTCATTAAGGAAGTTCTGTTCACAAGCAGTATTTAATAATTTTAAGTCTGCATGCAACTTACAACATAGCCTCCAAATAGGTAAGGTCAATGACAGAACTAGCAGAGAAATAGACAAATTCACAATCATAATGAGTGATGTTTTCCATGAGCTTCATAGTAATTGATGGGAAAAAATAATAAAAATTGGAAAAGCATAATTAAAAATTCTAATTTAATGGGTGTACTATGTTATATATACTATCACAAACAACTGCAGTTGAATACTCATTATTTTTAAGAATACAGAGAATATATGGGATCCTGGCTGGCTCAGTCAGAAGAGCATGTGACTCTTGATCTTGGGGTCATGAGTTCCAGCCCCACATGGGGTGTAAAAATTGCTTAAATAAATTAAAAAACTTAAAAAAATATTTTAAAAAGGAAGAATACAGAGAATATTTTTACAAAAATTGCCCACATATTAGGCCATAAAGCAAGTTTCAACAAATTTCAAAGGATTTAAGTTGCAAGAGCATATCGTCTAACCACAATGCAATCAAGCACTTAAGAAAATAATAACAAAGGTATAACTAGAAAATTTCTTATGTTTGTTTGGAAATTAAGAAACATACTTCCGGGTGATTCATGGGTTAAAGAAGAAATCACAATAGAAATTAGAAAATACTTTGAACTTAACAGTGAAAATACTAAATATCAAAACTTAATGAATGTAGCTATTTAAAGGAAAATAAATAGCCTTAAATGCATTTAGGAATGAAGGTTGAAATGAGATTTTTTAAAAATTAATCTCAGGAAATTAGAAAAAGAACAGCAAAATAAACTCAAAGAAAGTGCAAGTAAGAGCGAAACAGGAGCCTCCGTACTTAAAAGGCAGTGGAAATAATATGCAAGGTTCTGCTTTTTTTTGTTTTGTTTTGCCTTGCTTTGTTTGAAGGGGTTATTCTAGGAGGACTTCCTAAGGAAATGTACCTGAACATTTTATAAATCCTTGCCAGCACAATGACTTTTTTCTTTTTGTAATAAATTGTGGTGTAAAACATACACAACATAAAATTTATTATTTTAATCCTTTTAAGTGTGCAATTCAATGCCATTAAGTACATTGACAATGTTATGCAATCATTACCACTGTCTATTTCTAGAACTTTTTTATCATCTCAAAGAGACTTTACCCATGAAACAATAACCACTCAATCCCCTCTCCTCTCAGCCCCTGGTAACCTCTCTTTTACTTTCTGTTTCTCTGAATATGCTTTTTCCAGGTACCTCATATAAGTGGAATCATATAATATTTGTCCTTTTGTTTCTGGCTTCTCTCAGTATGTTTTCAAGGTTTGTCCATAATGTAGCGTATGTCAGAATTTCATTCCTTTTTTATGGCAGAACAATAATTCATTGTATGAACATACCACATTTTGTTTTTTAGTAGCATATTAGTCCTCCTCATCATTTCTACTATCTTATAACAATATTATTGTTTACTAAGAGCTTATATAAGCTCTTGGGTGTTTTTTGTTTTTTTGTGGGTTTTTTTTTTTTGCAATACTCCAAGCAATAAATCACAAGTTCTTGTAGTGAATTAGACCTGTTATCACTTGGTTTATAGAGAACATAAAGGAAAAAATGGATTTTACACTGTAGTTTTTCCCCAAATAAATTTCTATCCGGTTTATATTCTCTCTCTTTTTTTTTTAGCGATTTTATTTATTTATTGTCAGAGAGAGCACAAGCAGGAGGATTGGCAGGGAGAGATATGCTGAGCAAGGAGCCGGATGCAGGACTCTATCCCAGGACCTTGGGATCGTGACCTGAGCTGAAGGCAGCCACTTAACCTACTGAGCCACCCAGGGATCCCTATAATCTCTTTTCATTAAACCAAGATTCTCTATTTGTTTTAAGATTGACTTCTACTATATATGTCTCTCAGCTAGGCCAATATGGAAGAGTAATGCGAGCATATGTGAATAGGCAAAATATCATTTAAATAAATATGAAACAACCTTTCCTTACAAGGAAAACTTCATATGCCCACCAAAAAAGTTCCAGGGAAACCAGCCACAGCATATATTTATTGGGCTGATGTTTTGTTACATGTGAAAAGTCTTTTGAATAAATGAGACATTTTAAATATTTTCTCATCCAATCTGGTATTTAGTTTCCTATGAATTTTAGTTTATGTTCAATTTCAAATTTATCTGTTCTTGTTCAATTTCAAATTTGGATTATTTATCTCTTTGGTGTTCCTTCCTCTCCAAGAAAAATAAAATTAAGGGTGAGAAAGGGAAAAAAATTAAATTAAATCTGGCCAATTTAGTTGCTTATTAATAATGCTATTACATATTAAAGTATAATAAATTACTGGCCAAAAAATAAGGTTTGTGGTTAAAAAAAAGTGTACCTACAAAGTTCCCTGAGAATCTTTAACTTGTTTCATTATGTGAGCCTTCATTCTTTGTATTTTGTATATTTTCTGCTACATGAAGATACTACTTTTAGCACCCATTTTTCTCAGCTTCCCTATTTATATTTTGGTATCTACATATACCAAATCACTTTGGATTCCCAGCATGGAGAAAACACTGCAGATTTACCTTCTCCTCAAATGTAAAACATGAATATAAAAGGGAAAAAATACCAACAGCATAAATCCTCAAAGAGTACTTTTCCTTACATCTATAAATATCTCACAGAAATTAAAAACTTCTGGGAACTTAAAATTGGTCAAGGAAATAGATGTTTTAATTCTCCTAAGTATAGCACAGAGAATAAAGTTTGGTACCAACAACAACTTCAAAAAGATTATCTGACTATATCGTTAGAATATTTGAAGAAAAAATATTCTTCTCTTTTAAATATTTATTTATTTGAGAGAGAGAGAGAACACACAAGTGTGAGCTGGGAGGAGTTGCAAAGGGAGAGGGAGAGAATTTCCAGCAACTTTCCACTGAGTGCAGTGCTGGCGGGGGCTCAATCCCAGGACCCTGAGATCATGACCTGAGCTGAGTCCACGCTCAACCGACTAGGCCACCCAGGGCATCCCATTACTACTTCTTCATAAGAATTTTTGAGGTTTTTAGGTATTAAAAAATAATACAACTTTATCCCTTCTTCAGCTATATTGTTATTGACTGGGAAAAATTATGTAACTAAGAATTACGAGAATTATATTTTGGCACATAAGCTTCTTTTTGGTACTTCATTTTCCTTTGTGTTATAGGTATTTGTGTATGTACTATATGCCCAACTAGATGATAAATGACTTATAAGCAAGAAACATAGCCTATTTCATGACTGCATTACCCATCATGCCTAATGTAGCACTTTGCACATAGTAGGTCTCAAATATTGGTAGAATATAGAATTATTGAATAATTGTGTAAAAAATTATTTAAATTAACAGTGAAAAAGGTTACTTTATTCTCAGACTGTAATGAAGACTATTTCAAACTCTATGCAGTGATGATACACACAAATATTTAAACTATTTATGTGCCTCAACTTGACATAATTTTATGATAACTTGATGGCAATCACATTTAAATATATTAGAATATTTTTGTAATAATGCTACTCTAGAATAACAACTTTAATAGCTGAGAAAACATGTTAAAGACCATTAACCTGAAAGAAACAGGAACATTAAACATTTTTTTCAGAAATCAATGTATAAGGTTAAACATTCCACTATAGTATTTATGAGCAAATCTCAAATTATAATTTATAAATGCAAACTATCAAATGTTTCAGCTAGACAATAATTTAGACTATATTTTATAATTTCTCCTGTGTACACATTGCTGAATACTATATAAAAAACATTCTTTTCTTCTTTAGTGTCTTTGACTGTAACTATCTAATATCAAAATGAATTTTGCTTGAATGCAAGACCATGGCAATGCTATAAAGGCCCTTAATTATCAATCAATATGATATTAATCAGTAAACACAAGTAAGTGATTTTCTTTACCTTTAGAACAGCAATGAATGGTACGAAGTTAGCTCTTTGGAGTCCATTTTTATAGAGATCTGAAAGAAAAAATTGCTATTAGCTTTTTACTTAGCCTAAATCTAATGTTAGCTCATATCTCAGTCTGGAAAATAAAGCTTTCTATTTATAAAAAAGATAAACACGCAAAAGAAAAATAACCAAAATTGATTTCTATTCTGGTACTACACAAAATTCATTATATTCTAAATAAGAGGAAGAATTGACAAAATTATGAAAGAAAATCAAAAGACATCCAATCAAATTGGTTTTACACTATAGTAAAAAGCAATAAAAGAATTTGGAAGATATCACAAATAATCCTAAGTCAATAACTCAACATATATATTTTTTAAAGTATTTAATATTTCAACATATAGAATTTTACTGGGAAAGGAATTATATTGCCCTTTATCTCAATCTATAGTAAAAATTATCAGTACAGAATTAAAAGCGTGTAACAAGATTAGCCTTTTAAGAAAACACATCGAAAGACAGAACTGTGCATGTATTTGTATCAAGACTACATATTTAACATTAAGGTAAATGACACTAAGGCCACTTTACTTTAAAAGAAATTACCTAAGCTTTGCACAGTGGCAGTATCATAGCCAATGAGGTTTATCCGAGGCGCGATTATTGCTAATTAAAAGAAATTACCACAAAATTAAAATTCCATTCTCAAAAGACTATAAATTTAATGCAGTTATAAAATAATAAACAGCTAGTATTTTTGGCCTTAGAATGGTGGTTTTTATATATGCATGTGTCACAGTGCATGTATGTTCAGACATATCCACACACATGAAACTGTCCAGGGCAAATAAGTGGAAAGGGGTAACAAATTTTAAGCTTTGCATATTTTTCTTTATTCTTCCTTTTTTCTTTCTTTCTAAAAAAAGAAGACTTGGAACTTTATTAAAGAGAATGAAATGTTATTGCATATAAAGCATTCCTTTTAAAAGTAAAATCTAAAGTAATGAGATTTTTTTTTAAGTATAAAAATGGGAACAGTAAAAAGTTTTTTCAATAATAAAACCCATGAATTAGGTTATGTGTCTTAATTTTCCTCTACATATGCTTTATAGGGTCCTTTCTATACTTCCTTGTTTAGAGAAAATTTGGTAACTGAGATAGACTTCAACTGTCACTTTTACTTACGGAAATAAAATATGGTCATTAGGAAACATTTATTCTCTTTAGAAAAATATTCATCATAACGTCATTATAGTGTAGAAAGTATTTGCAAAGCTCTTTGGTTAATTAAGGATAAGAGGCTTTAATTCAGTTACATTTAATATTCTTATTTAAGGATATTATAGGTAAGATAATACTGGCCAGGCTGTTGGAATCTTCAAATTCAAAGTGAGATCCTTCCTTTCCTATAATCAATACCTTAAATGAGTAAAATAGGTAAAATGCAGGAAATGGGTTATTAAGTTAGGTATTTTCAGAATCTTCCCTAATTATCAAGTTGTTGGGGAAGGTGCATAAAAACACTGCTGTATGATAAGAGTTGACAGCCATGATTACCAATAAGTGGTAAAATTTGAAAATAAAATAATCTTATTTTATTTATTTATTTTTTAAGTAGGCTCCATGCCCAACATGGGGCTTGAACTCATGACCCCAAGATCAACAGTCACATGCTTCACTGACTGAGCTCCAGTGACTGAGCCAGGTGTCCCAAAAAATAAGATAATTTAAATACACTCAATGTTTACAGCAGCTTTATCTGGAATAGCCAAAAACTGGAAGCAATCCAAATGTCCATCATTAGGTGAGTGGATAAGCAAACTGTGATATTTCTGTATAATGAAATACTACTTAGCAATAAAAAGTAGAAACCATACACACAACAAAATAGATGAATCTCAAAATAATTACGCAGAGTAAGAGGCCAGAAAAGGTATATACTGTGTGATTCCATTTATATAAAACTCTAAAAAAAGCAAATTAAAGCTACAGTAATATAAAGCTAATCAGTGGTTGCCTAGAGAAGGGGCCAGCAGGACAACAATGACCGGGAGAGATGAAAACAGGGAAAGAGGAGTTTTGAGTGTGACAGAAATATTCATTATATTGACTGCAGTGGTAATTTCACAGATGTACGCACATGCCAATATTTTATAAATTGTACCCTTTAAATATGTGTCATTTACTGTATATCAATTATAACTCAATAAGTTCTTTTAAAATTTATTGGGAAAAATACCAAAGTGAATATTGAAGAACACAATGTTATAGAACTAACACTGAGATATTACACAAATGAAAGTTTATCTATGTTAAGGTAACTTTTTGGTCTCACTTACAGAATAGTATCTTTGTTATGAACACAAAAGGCTCTGAGACGTAACTTAACAAGTATGTACCTTTCAGTAGGTTCATGACAATGAAAGGTATAAAAACGCCCACTTGTAATATTCTTGATTGAAAGTTTCCACTCGTCAGCAAAGGTAAAATCAAATAATACCTTTCAGTCTTCAAGAGTTAAATTTTTAAAGGGTTAACTTTAAAAACACTCTGCCTTTATAAGGATATATAATCCAAACTTTATGCTCTGAAAAGTATTTTCTAAATAAAATTCCAAACAAAATTCATTTGGCTTGTAAACCTTTAGGTTTTTATAGGACACTTAAGTGAAAAAGAACTGTACTCATTAAATTGAAGAGTTTTTTGCAATTCAAATATTACGCTAATTATCAATGCAATAGATCTATCTCCTGAAATGTTACTTAGCTACCATTTTTTTCATACTAGTTGTTTAATATTATTTCTCTCAGACATAAAGATTTTATAATACATTTGTATCAACATTTGTCACTGTTTACTAAATACTATTTAAAAATTCAGCAGAAGTTCTTGCTTACAATTTTTTAATGATCTCTAAACAGAGTTAAATGAGACTTGGTCATATAAGAGAGAGTACTGAAATTATGGCACATTCATTTTTCAAGATTGGTAATAAGGACCTCTACATTCTCCACAGTGAATAACTATAATAATACAGACAAAATACATGCAAAGAGGATTTTTAAAGCAATTACAAGGATCTAAATACTTTGGAGATGTACATGGATATACAGATTTTTTCCTTAAAAATCCAAGCATCGTGGAAGCGGTTATATACAAACCTAATGGTAACCATATATCAAAAACCACTAATAAATATGCAAAGAATAAAGAGAAAGAAATCCAAACATATCACTAAACAATTCAGCAAAACATGAAAGAAAGACAAGTAAGGATCAGAGAACGAACATCTTTAGAAACAACCACAAAAAAAATAATAAATTGACAATAAATACATATCTATCAATAATTACTTTGAATGTAAATGGACTAAATGCTCCAATCAAAAGACATAGGGTGACAGAGTGGATAAAAAAATAAGACCCATCTATACGCTGCCTACAAGAGACTCATTTCAGACCAAAAGACACTTGCAGATTGGAAGTGAGGGGATGGAGAAACATCTATCATGCAAATGGTTGGCAAAAGAAAGCCAGAGTAAAAATACTTATACTGCACAAAATAGGCTTTAAAGGGGCAACTGGGTGGCTCAGTCGTTAAGCGTCTGCCTTCGGCTCAGGTCATGATCTCAGGGTCCTGGGATCGAGCCCCGCATCGGGCTCCCTGCTCGGTGGGGAGCCTGCTTCTCCCTCTCCCCCTCCCCCTGCTTGTGTTCCCTCTCTCGCTGTGTCTCTCTCTGTCAAATAAATAAATAAAATCTTAAAAAAAAAAAAAAAAGACCTTCTTAAAAAAAAAAATAGGCTTTAAAACAAAGACTGTAACAAAGACAAAGAAGGACACTATATACTAATAAAGGGGACAATCAAACAAGTATAACAATTGTAAATATTTATGCACCCAACATAGGAGCACCCAAATACATAAAACAGTTAATAATAAATATAATAATAATAACAAAAATAAAGGGGGGCACCTGGGTGGCTCAGTCATTAAGCATCTGCCTTCAGCTCAGGTCATGATCCCAGGGTCCTGGGATCGAGCCCCACATCGGGCTCCCTGCTCAGCGGGAAGCCTGCTTCTCCCTCTCCCACTCCCCCTGCTTGTGTTCCCTCTCTCGCTATGTCTCTCTCTGTCAAATAAATAAATAAAATCTTAGAAAAAAAATAACAAAAATAAAGGAACTAATTGATAATACAGTAACAGTAGAGAACCTTAACACCCCACTTATACCAATGGACAGATCTTCTAAACAAAAAATCAACAAGGAAACAATGGCTTTGAATGACACACTGGACCAGATGGATTTACCAGATATATTCAGAAGATTCCATTCTAAAACAACAGAATATACATTCTTCTCAAGCG
The DNA here is from genome assembly GCF_029215605.1 of Mirounga angustirostris. NCBI lineage: Eukaryota > Metazoa > Chordata > Mammalia > Carnivora > Phocidae > Mirounga > Mirounga angustirostris. Next base: position 93,616,092 of record NW_026991716.1, on the reverse strand, counting down.
CACATGGAACATTCTCCAAAACAGATCACATTTTAGCCCACAAAACAAGCCTCAAAAAATTCAAGAAGACTGAACTCATACCATGAATCTTTTTGGACCACAAGGCTATAAAACTAGAAGTCAACAACCAGGAAAAATCTGGAAAGACCACAAATACATGGAGGTTAGATAATCTGCTACTAAACAATGAAGGGGTAAACCAGGAAATAAAAGAAGAAATAAAAAGTACTTGGAAGCAAAAGAAAATGAAAATACAATGGCCCAAAACCTTTAGGATACAGCAAAAGTGGTCATAAGAGGGATATTTATAGCAACACAGGCCTACCTCAAGAAGAAAATTCTCAAATAAACAACCTAACTTTATATCCAAAGGAGCTATAAAAAGAAAACAAACAAAATCTAAAAGCAGAAGGAAGGAAATAATAAAGATTAAAGCAGAAATAAATGATAGAAAAACTAAAAAACAAAACAATAGATCAACGAAACCAGAAGTTGGTTCTTTGTAAAAAAAATCAATGAAATTGAGAAACCTCTACCAGACCTACCAAGAAAAAAAAGAGAAAGGACTCAAATAAAATCACAAATGACAAAGGAAAAATAACAACCAATGCCACAGAAACACAAACAATTATAAGAGAATATTATGAAAAACTACATGCCGACAAATTTGCCATCCTAGAAGAAATGGATAAATTCCTAGAAACATATAAACTACCAAAACTGAAACAGGAAGAAATAGACAATTTGAATAGACTGATAACCAGCAAAGAAATTGAATCAGTAATCAAAAAATTCCCAAAAAACAAAAGTCCAGGACCAGATGGCTTCACAGGCAAATTCTACCAAACATGTAAAAATGAGTTAATACCTATAATTCTCAAACTATTCCAAAAAATATAAAAGGAAGGAAAACTTCCAAATTCATTCTATGAGACCAGCATTACCCTGATAACAAAACCAAATAAAAACATCACAAAAAAAGAGAACTATAAGCCAATATATTTGATGAACACAGGTGCAAAAATCCTCAATAAAATACTAGCAAACTGAATTCAACAACACATTAAAAAAATCATTCACAATGATCAAGTGGGATTTATTGCTAGGTTGTAAGGGTGGTTCAATATTCACAAATCAATCAATGTGATACATCACATCAATAAGAGAAAGGATAAGAACTATATGATCATTTCAGTAGATGTAGAAAAAGTGTTTGACAAAGTAGAACATCCATTCATGATAAAAACTCTCAACAAAATAGGTTTAGAGGAACATACCTCAACATAATAAAGCCCTTATATGAAAAACCCCACAGCAAACATCATCCTCAATCAGGAAAATCTGAGATCTTTCCCCCTAAGGTCAAGAACAAGACAAGGATGTCCACTCTTACCACTTTTATTCAACAGAGTACTGGAAGTCCTAGCAATAATAAAACAAAAAGAAATAAAAGGCATCCAGATTGGTAAGGAAGAAGTAAAACATTCATTATTTGCAGATGACATGATACTCTATATAGAAACCCCAAAAGACTCCACCCAAAACCTGCTAAACCGATAAATAAATTCAGTAAGGTTGCAGGATCTACAGAAATCTGTTGCATTTCTATACACCAATAATGAAGCAGCAGAAGGAGAAATTAAGAAAACAATCCCATTTACAGTTGCACCAAAAATAAAATACCTAGGAATAAACCTAACCAAAAAGCTAAAAGACCTGTTGAAATAAACTGAAGATGACACAAAGAAATGGAAAGACATTCCATGCTCATGGATTGGAAGAAAAAGTATTGTTAAAATGTCTATACTACCCAAAACAATCTAGATATTTAATGCAATCCCTATCAAAATACCAACAGCATTTTTCATAGAACTAGAACAAAGAATTCTAAAATTTGTATGGAACCACAAAAGACCCCAAATAGCCAAAGCAATCTTGAAAAAGAAAAGAAAAGCTAGCGGCATCACAATTTCAGACTTCAAGTTATAGTACAAAGCTGTAGTAGTCAAAACAGTATGGTACTGGCACAAAAACAGACATACAGATCAACAGAAGAGAATAGAAAACCCAGAAAGGAACCCACAACTATATTGTCAAATATTCTTTGACAAAGCAGGAAAGAATATTCAGCGGGAAAAAGACAGTCTCTTCAACAAATGGTGTTGGGAAAACTGGGTAGCAACATGCAAAAGAAGGAAACTGACCACTTTCTTATACCATTCACAAAAATAATTTCAAAATGGATTAAAGACCTAAATGTGAGACCTGAAACCATAAAAATCCTAGCAAAGAACACAGACAGTGACTTCTTTGACACCCGCCTTAGCAACTTTTTTCTACATAGTCTCCTGAGGCAAGGGAAACAAAAACAAAAATAAACTGTTGGTACTACATCAAAATAAAAAGCTTCTGCACAGCAAAGGAAACAACCAACAAAACTAAAAGACAACCTATGGAATAGGAGAAGATATTTGCAAATGACATATCTGATAAAGAGTTAATACCCAAAATATATAAAGAACTGATACAACTCAACACCCCAAAAACAAATAATCCAATAAATGGGCAGAAGACATGAACAGACATTTCTCCAAAAAAATATCCGATGGCCAACACACATGAAAAAATGTTCAACATCACCCATCATAAGGGATGTACAAATCAAAACTACAATGGGATATCACCTCACATCTGTCAGAATGGCTAAAATCAACAACACAAGAAACAACAGGTGTTGGTAAGAATGTGGAGAAAAAGGAACCCGCATGCACTGTTGGTGGGAATGCAAACTGGTGCAACCACTGTGGAAAAGAGTATGGAGGTTCTGCAAAAAATTAAAAATAGAACTACCCTACAATCCAGCAATCACACTACTGGGTATTTACCCAAGGAATATAAAAACACTAATTCAAAGGGATACATGCACCCCTATGTTTATAGCAGCATTATTTATAATAGCCAACATTTGGAAGCAGCCCAAGTGTCTATCGATTGATAAATGGATAAAGAAGATGTGGCATATATACACAATGGAATATTATTCAGCCATAAAAAAATAACAAAATTGTGCCATTTGCAACAGCATGGATGGAGCCAGTGAGTATAATGCTAAACGAAATAAGTCAGAGAAAGACAAATACCCTATGATTTCACATATATGTAGAATTTAAGAAACAAAACAAACAAGCAAAGGGAAAAGAGACAAATCAAGAAACAGACCCTTAAGGGGCGCCTGGGTGGCTCAGTCGTTAAGCGTCTGCCTTCGGCTCAGGTCACGATCCCGGGGTCCTGGGATCGAGCCCCCCATCAGGCTCCTTGCTCAGCGGGGAGCCTGTTTCTCCTTCTGCCTGCTGCTCCCCCTGCTTCTACCCTTTCTCTCTCTGACAAATAAATAAAATCTTAAAAAAATATATTTTTTAAGTAGACTCCATACTCAACATGGGGCTTGAACTCACAGTTCAAGAGTCATGTGTTCTACAAACTGAGCCAGCCAGGTGCCCCAACTTTATGCTTTTTAGACTGTTTTGCTTACTCAAGGTATTTTTTTTTTCATTGCCATATAAAACTTGTCAATTTCTACCCCCCCCAAAAAAAAGCATGCTGGGGTTATGATTATCATTGTACTGAATCTACATATCAATTTAAGAAATGACATTTTTTCTAATATTGAATGCTCCAATCCAAGAAAATAGTATATCATTCCATTTATTTAGGTCTTTAATTTCTCCCAGCAATGTTTTCTAGTTTTCAGTGTGGAGAGGTATTGCAGGTTTTCTGTTAAACCTATTTCTAATTACTTTATGCTTTTGATGATATTATTAAAATTGGGGGTTTTATTTCATTTTCCAATTCCTTGCTGCAAGTATATAAAAATATCATTGATTTTTGCACACTAACCATGTAACCTGTGACTGTGCTAAATTCACACAGTAGCTCTATGAGCTTATTTGAAGATTTTAAAGATACCTCTATGTAAACAGTGCCTTCTGTAAAAATAGATCATTTTAGCTCTTCTTTTTCATTCCATGTTTTCTTTTTCTTGCCTTACTTCAGTTACTAGGGCCTCTGATATTATGTTGACTAGAAGTGGGAAGAGTAAGCATCCTTGTCTTGTTCCCAGTGTGAGAGGGAGAATGTCCAATATTTCACCATTAAATACGCTCACTGGTTTTGGTGGATGGTTCTGGTAGATGTTCTTTATCAAATTAAGGAAGATTTTTACTATTCCCAGTTCATTGGTTGGTTGTTTTTTTTGTTTGTTTGTTTGTTTTTTAAGATTTTATTTATTTATTTGAGAGAGAGAGAAAGAGAGAGAGCACATGAGAGGGGGGAGGGCCAGAGGGAGAAGCAGACTCCCTGCCGAGCAGGGAGACTGATGCGGGACTCGATCCAGGGACTCCAGGATCATGACCTGAGCCGAAGGCAGTCGCTTAACCAACTGAGCCACCCAGGCGCCCCATGGTTGGTTGTTTTTTTAACAAAATGCTAGCCCTAGCATTTAATAATGAATGTGAGCTAGAGCTTGTCAAATGTTTTTTCCATATTTGTTAAAAGTATTATTTTTCTCCTTTATTCTGTTAATATAGATGACACTGATTGATTCTCAAATTTTAAATTAATCTTGCATTCATAGAATAAACCCCAAATAGTCATGATGTATTATTATCCTCTTTTTATATGCCGCTGAATTTGCTTTGCTAATATTTTGTTAATTATTTTTATGTCTATGTTCTTGAGAAATATTATCTTGTTAGTTTTCTTTCTTTGGAATGCCTTAGTTGAATTTTGCTGTTATGGCTACACTGGACACATAACAGGAGTTGAGAAATGTTTCCCATTCTTCTGTTTTCTGAAAGAGTTTGTGTAAGATTGCATAAGATTCTTCCTTAAATGTTTGATAGAATTCATCAGTGAAACCATCTGGGTCTAGACTTTTTGGTGGGAAAGTTTTTGATAACAAATTAGATTTCATTAGCAACTATATGGATATTCAGATTTTCTGTTTCATTTTGTGTCAGTTTTGGCAAATTTTATTTTTTAATAATTTTGTCCATTTCATCTAAGTTGTGACATTTGTGGTCATGAAGTTGCTCACAATATTCTTCTGATTATCCTTTTAATATTTATAATTCTTCTTTCATTCTTTTTTTTTTTAAAGATTTTATTTATTTATTTGAGAGAGAGAGATTGAGAGAGAGAGAGCATGAGAGGGGGGAGGGTCGGGAGGGTCAGAGGGAGAAGCAGACTCCCTGCCGAGCAGGAAGCCCGATGCAGGACTCGATCCAGGGACTCCAGAATCATGACCTGAGCCGAAGGCAGTCGCTTAACCAACTGAGCCACCCAGGCGCCCTCTTCTTTCATTCTTAATAGTGGTCATTTGTGTGGGGTTTTTTTCTTGATCAGTGTAGTTAAAGGTTTTACAATTTTGTTCATCTCAAAAAACTCAGTTTGGGGTTTGTTAATTTTACTATTGTTTGTTTTCTAATTTCATTGGTTTCTACTCTTTGTATTTCCTTCCTTCTTTCTACCTAGCTTTAATTTACCCTTCTAGGTTCTTTTTTCTCCTTTTTTTAAACTGATAATTGACATATAACATTATATGCTAGCTTCAAGTGTACAACATAATGATTTGATATTTGTATATATTGCAAAATAATCACTCACAATAAGTCTAGTTACTATCCATCACCAGTTACAATTTTTTTCCTATGATAAGAACTTTAAGATCTACTTTCTTGGCAACTTTCAAATACACAATACAGTATTATTAACTGGAGTCATCATGCTCTACATTACATCCCCAGAACTCATTTATTTTATAACTGGAAGTTTGTACCTTTTGACCACCTTCACCCATTTTGTCCACCCTCCACCCCCCACCTGTGGCAACCATCAATCCCTTCTCTGCATCTATGAGTTCAGTTTCCAGTAGTGCAATTGCTGGAGCATATGGTAGTCTATTTTTAATTTTTTGAGGAACCTCCATGTTTTTCCATCGTGGCTGCAACAATTTACATTCCTATGAACAGCACTAAAGGGTTCCCTTTTATCCACTTCCTCACCAACACTTGCTATTTTTTGTCTTTCTGATAGTAACCATTCTAAGAGGTGTGAGGTGATAACTCATTGTGGTTCTGATTTTAATTTCCCTGACAATTAGTGATGTTGAGCTCCTTTTCATATACCTGTTGGCCAGCTGTATGTCTTCCTTGGAAAAATGTCTATTTAGATCCTCCTGCCCACTTTTAATCAGACTGTGGTTTTTTGCTATTGAGTTGTAGGAGTTCTTTTTATATTTTGGATATTAAACCCTTATCAAATATATGATTTGCAAAGATTTTATCCAATTTGGTAGGTTGCCTCTTAGCTTCTTAAGGTAAAATCTTAGGTCACTGATTTTAGAGACTTTTCCTCTAAAAAAACATTTAAACTACAAATTTTCCTCAAAGAACTGTTTTATTTAGCAACATCCTAAAAATTTCAATGTTACATTTTCATTTTATTTTGCTTCAAAACATTTTCTAAAGTGAAGGGCTGGCAATTATTCACATTCATTGTGATTTCTTATTTAATCCATGGATTAGTTAAATATATTATTTAATTTGCAAATATTTGAGAGTTTCCTGGATATCTTATTGTTGTTGACATTTAATTTAATTCTACTATGGTGAGAATACATTCTATATGATTTCAAACTTTATAAATTTGTTGAGACTTGGTTTACGGCCCAGCATATGTTCAATCTTGGTGAACATACAATGTGCATTTAAAAAGACTGAATTCTGCAGTTATTAGGTTTAATGTTCAATAAGTACTAATCAGGTCAAAACAAATGATTATCTATATCTTTACAAATTTTTGTTCATTCAACTGCTTTAGGAGGGATGTTCAAATTTCCAACTATGATTATTCAACTGTCTAGTTCACTCATTAAATCAATTTTTGCTTTGTGTAATTTGAAGATGTGTTATTAGGTGCATACATTTAAGATTGTCATGGCTTTCTAATAAATAGACTTTTATCATTATGAAATGTCACTCTTAATCTCTAGTAATATTTGTTTTGACATTTACATTTTTGGAGTTTTGGATGAAACTTAGAATTTATAGATTTATAAAAGTATTCATATAATTTATAAAACCGTAAGTACCGATCTCACATAGACTTTATGCATATTAGATAATGCTTAACTATCTCTTCTTCACAAAACATTTGGGTTAAATATAAAATTAACATTTACATTATTTAATTTACTCTTTCTTCCTTTCTTATTCTTTCCTTCTATTTTTTTCCTTCCTTTTTAATCATTGCCAATCAGTTTAAAGCAACAAATAAAACTAAGTTTATTTTAGAGAGGTTTTGTACCACCACTATCTTGACCATAAGGGCTTATTTTTTTTAAATGCCAATAATGTGTTTGGTGATACACAAATTAAAAAATCAGAAAGAAAAGTTAGGGTGATCTACATATCTATTATTATTGATGTTGTGTTACTGCATATATCCTTAGCTAATATTTTCAATGAAAACTGCTACAGAGATGATGGCAGGAAGATGAAATCCTTCCCATCAATCCTACAAATAGTCCTGTAAATTAAATCCATTTTTTATTTAAATAATTGCCAGCCCTTCACTTTAGATATCCTACGACATTTTTTTTTTTTTTAATCTGAGAGAGAGAGAGAATGAGAGACAGAGAGCATGAGAGGGAGGAGGGTCAGAGGGAGAAGCAGACTCCCTGCTGAGCAGGGAGCCTGATGCGGGACTCGATCCTGGAACTCCAGGATCATGACCCGAGCCGAAGGCAGTCGCTCAACCAACTGAGCCACCCAGGCGCCCCTATCCTACAACATTTTAAAGGACACGATCCCCTGTAAAAGTAATAATGGGAATCCAAGGAAATTATAGGCTCCAGAGGGTATTGTTTTTAAGAACCATGAAAGAGAAACTTCACAAAATGTCACATAAAATTTTGATTACAAAAATACTACCATCCATATACTTACATATTTATTTTTAGTAAAGTTAAACATCAATGAAGTAGTTTTTCACACTAGAGCTTCTTTTTATAATGGAAGTCAATGGATTTAAATATCATGACTTAAGTGTTCAATGAGAGAACAGAACCTCTATATTTCCGGGAATCTTTCATGCATGAAGATGATCCAAAACCAGCCAGGCAAAAATTAGTGGCAGAGACTCCTACTCTCCTGTTAACTTTTAGAACCATCTATTTCATTATCAAGTGTGAGTGGCTGAGGCTTAGTTAACAACAGCTTTCACATGGACTCTAAATAAAAGTTGTCTTTGTACTCTGAGGTCCTTACTACCAGATGGAGTATTAGTGTGAATGAATGGAATTCTTTGACAAATTTCTTTAGAGTTCATTTAAGTTCATTGTGGTTTTTGTACTGATCTCTACAAAAACTGTATGGATGAGTCAGTGGAGTCCTTAGCATCTCTCTCCACGACTTCCCTTTTATGATAATATCACACTTATTTCCTGCAATGTCAACTACATAATTAGATGGGCCTTGCTGTCAAAGATCTTTTAATGGATTCCTTAATGTTGAAAATATTTCCTCTTTTTGGTATCATAAATCATTATAGCTGAAGGTAACTATAAGAGTATATTCTGGTAAAGCAGAAAATCATTCTTGTGCAGCTATATTCCAGATTAGGAATTTACATGCTCATTTTAGTACTAGACAAAAGATGTCCTCTTATTGAAATGATCTTAGGCTCAAAACTATTTTCTACAAACTTGATTTACCTACAACTGAAATCCCTAGCAGACAAACTCCAGCACGATGGCCCAGGAGTCAAGGGCACAGGCCCCCTGCTGCCATGAACTGAAGAAGGAGAAGTTGAGCCCAGCATAAGCATCCTCTAGTGAGGCCACAGGGACCAGCAGGGCCTGGCATAGTAAATTCAATCTGACATTAATAAACTCATGCCAGCCTTCATATTGTTACTATTTGTATGGTATATCTTTTTGCAACCACTTACTTTCAATCTATCTATCTTTACAGTTAAATTATATCTTCTGAAATTTTTAATCCATTCTGTACCTCTCAATCCCTTTCAACCATTTTGCCCATCCTCCCCTCTGACAACCACCAGTTTGTTCTCTGTATTTACGGGTCTGTTCAGTTTTTTTGTCTGTTTTCTTTTTTAGATTCCACATATAAGTGGAATCATAGAATATTTGTCTTTCTATGTCTGACTTATTTCACTTAGCATAACACCCTCTAGGTCCATCCATGTTGTCACAAATAGCAAGATCTCATTCTTTTTTATGGCTGTGTAATAATCCATTGTATGGATGTGTATGGATGTGTGTGTGTGTGTGTGTATATATACATATATATACACACATATACACCAAATCTTCTTTATCCATTCATCTATCAATGGACACTCAGGTTGCTTCCATATTTTGGCTATTGTAAATAATGCTGCAATGAACATAAGGGTGCATTTATCTTCTCAAATTAGTTTTTTCATTTCCTTTGAGTAAATATCCAGGAATTAAATTACTGGATCATACGCCATTTTTATTTTTAATTTTTTAAGAAACCTCCATACTGTTTTTCACAATGGCTGCATGAATTTTCATTCCCACCAACAATGCACAAGGGTGCACAACCTTGCCAGTACTTGCTATTTCTTGTCTTCTTGATACTAGCCACTCTGACAAGTGTAAGATGATATCTCATTGTGGGTTTGATTTGCATTTCCCTGATGATTAATGATGTTGAGCACATTTTCATGTCTCTATTGGCGATCTGTAGGTCTTCCCTGGAAAAATGTCTATCAGTTCCTCTGCTCATTTTTAAATTGGATTATCTGGGGGGTTTTGGTGTTGAGTTCTATATGTTCTTTATAGATTTTGGATATTAACCCCTTATTGGACATAACATTGTAAATATCTTCTCCTATTCAGGAGATTTTCTCATTTTGTTGATGGTTTCCTTTGCTATGCAGAAATTTTTTATTTTGGTGAAGTCCCAGTATTTTGTCTTTATTCTTGAAGGAAATTTTTGTTTCATATCTAGGTTGACGGGGTTTTTTTCCCCAGTATAAAGATGTAGTTCCATGGTTGCTGGCCTCCATAGCTCCTAATGGAAGTCATCAGAAGCTAATCATTGTTCCCCTGTATTTAACATGCTGTTTTTCTCTAGATGCTTTCTAGATTTTCCTTTCACATTAGGTTTTTAGCAGTTTGACTATAATCTGCCTAGCAGTGTTTTCTTGTATTTGCTCTGCTTGACTTTCACTGAGTTTCTTGAACCTGTAAATTTATGTCTGCCCCAGATTAAGAAATTTTCAGTCATTATTTCTTCAAAAGTTTTTCTGCCTCATTCTCTCTTCTTGCCTTCTGGGATTCCAATTAGAAATATGTTAGAAAGCTTGTAATGGTTCTACAAATTCTTAAGGCTTTCTTTTCTTCTCTCATTTACTCTCCATTCTTCACACTGAGTAATTTCAAGTTCTCTCTCTGGCTCTTTGCTTCGTTATCTCCATTCTGCTAGTAAGCTCATCAAGTGAATTTTTACTTAAGATACTGTCTTTTTTCATTCTAAAATTTAAACTTGGTACTTTTTTATGATTTCTCTTGCTCTGCTGAGATTTCCTATCTCTTCATTCATTATGAATATATTTTCTTTACCTCATTTCTCTAACAATTATTATTTTAATTGTTGCTTTAAAGTCTAATGCCAATATCTGGGTCATATTGGGGTTGATCTCTGTTGACTGTTTTTTTCTCTTGAGGATGGGTCACTTTTTCTTCATTCTTCATTTTGAGATTGTTTCCTGGATCTTGTGGATTTGTTTCATTTTCTGGAGTGTGTCAATATCTTTTTTTAGCAAGAAATTACCTTGGATGATTCTAACTACAAACTGAAATCTCAGATCAGTACCCTACCCTACCTTTAGTTAGGAAGTTTGTGATCTACCCCGCAAATGTATGATTCAGAGGTCAGTCAGAGGTTTGGGCAAGATTTATACACAGAACTTGGGGCTACATCCATCTAGTTCACTCTGGGGTTCACTTCTCATTTTCCTGTAGCAATGCTTGCCCCACACTCCACCATCTGGTTCTTCAGGCCAGAAAGACTGTGAGTTTTGTATCAGAATTTCAATCACTCAATGTAGCACTGACTTTATCTGCCCTAAAGGTGATAGCTATTTTTTTAAAAAAGAAAAAGAAAAGATGTTATCTCCAAATTTGGACTTTCTTCCAAGTCTTACCTCCCTTCTAGAATCTGCCTGACATTTTTTACTCTTCAAGACCTTCAGATAGTTGTGTTATATATTTTTTCCAAATTTATCATTATTGTCTGTAAGACATTTGGCTAGGAGCTTACTCAGCCATATCAGAAGTTTAGTTTTTAATAGAGAAATGTAACCCATTTATACTTCAGGTCAACATGCCTGATCTTGTTTTATGTTCTTTACCCATACTTTTTGCTGCTTCTCCTGCTTTCTAGTTTTTGCTCTAAGAAATATTTTTTCCTTTTATCTTTTTTCTAGTTATTTGAAAACTAGAAGGTATACCTTAAATTCTAAAAAACTTGACTGTGGGGCACCTGGATGGCTTAGTCGGTTAAGCATCTGCCTTTGGCTCAGATCATGATCCCAGGGTCTTGGAATCAAGCCCCACATGGGGCTCCCTGCTCAGCGGGGAGTCTGCTTCTCCCTCTGCTGCTCACTCTCTCTCTCTCTCTCTGTCAAATAAATAAATAAAACCTAAAAAATAATAATAATAGTAAATAAAATAAAATAAAATACTTGACTGTGTATTTCCCTAGTTATAAGTACAACAAATGATGATACTGTCACTCAGGATCAGCAAACACTCTCTCCAAGGAGAACACAATTTACAAATATCTAAGCAAGCAGTAACTACAAATACTCATTTACACTCAATTCATTGGTATCATCAATTTTCTTATTTCAAGTATTTCTTTTTAATAAGTTCACATTAAGACCTCTTTCCTCCAGGACACTTATTTTTTTTTCATCATTTTATTTTCTTTATTCTATTTCTACATACCTCTTAAGTTGTTTTCCTACATCACTGATTTCATTTTCTGTAGTTTCAATTCTATATTTCAGTGCTTCTAATGCTTTTATTAATTTAATTTAATTAACTTAATCTTTATTTCATTTAGCTTTCTTTTATTTCAGCCAATCTCTTAGTAAAAAGGTTTTCAACTCAATCTGTCTTTTCTCTGCTTAGATCTTCTGTATCATACAGTTTATGTTTTCTCGATTTTTAAAGAATATAAAACAAATTTTCTAACACTTACTTCTCTTTTCTACTTATTGTTCCCATATTATGGTATTTTCTTTTTTATAACCTTGAAAAAGCAGTGGTATGACTAATCTTGGAGAATCCCTATAATGAAGATATGTGGTTCCCCTCCCTAACCTCCTAGTTGTTCTTATAATGTCTCTATCTCTACTGTCGTTCAATGTTATAAAGTGATAGTTGGCATCCTTCCTTTGTTCACACTTATAATAGAAATGCCAGTGTCCCCACTAAGCATAATTCTGACCTTTGAGCTGCTATACACATATTTGATATCATATTAAGAAACTACCCATCTGTTTATATTTTAGGGAGTGATTCTATCAAGAATGATGCTGAATTTTGCCAAAATGTTTGTAGCTTTGATGGTGAACACAACTGGATTTTTTTCTCCCTAGAAATATTAATATAATAATAATATAATATTAATAATAATTACATTTGTTGTATGTGTGTACATAATTGTTAACCAACTTTCTAGTGATATCCAGCTTTTTATTTACTGTAGATGTGTTGCTTGAGGAAGGATCACATAGTGTTGTTGCCTGATAATCTAAGTAATACAGGATTATTCTTGGGCATTCTAATGCTGCCTGCAGCATTATCATTGTAATAAACAGTAAATTTAAAACTAGAAAGACCAGAATGCACTGTTCTCACAGTTCTAACTTAAGTCAGTAGGGGACTTTTTTCTTTTTACCACTCTGTGTTTTACTATCAAAGAAGCACAGTTGAAATGAATTTACATATTCTATTTCCCCATAAAAATATATTCTTATTTTTTGATTGAATAAGTTCTTAAACTTATTTATTAATTTCACATATTAATTCATTTAATTTACTTGCCTATTATCAATTTGTTGCTAGGGTCTCCATGCTCTTAAATATTTTTTTTCTCTATTAGAATATTACATACGGGCACCTGGGTGGGTCAGTCGTTAAGCGACTGACTTCAGCTCAGGTCCTGATCCTAGGGTCCTGGGATCGAGCTCCACATTGGGCATCCTGCTCCACGGGAAGCCTGCTTCTCCCTCTTCCACTCCCCCTGCTTGTGTTCCCTCTCTCACTGTGTCTCTCTCTGTCAAATAAATAAAATCTTTAAAAAAAATAGAGTATCATGTAATTAACAAAGTTTTATTTCAGAACCTAAAAACTGAGTAGCACATATATGAAATTTTAATTGTAGATTTTTGTTTTAGGCTTTTCTAATGACCTGACAGCATAATCTTTGAAAAGTAAAACTGTGTCTATTTGTATATGGGCCACATAAACTATTTCCCTAAATGACAAAAATCACAAATAAGTCATCTAATTGAGGCTTTACAAAAATAAGAAATTAAATACAAACTATATCTAGATCTAATTTATCTGAAAATTTGCTAGCAATTTCCTATTCCTATGGATCTGATCCAATATCCTCTCTGTTTCACTTTAAAAAAAAAAAAAAAGCCCTAACCACATTATCCTACAAAATATAAAATAGTAGCACTACAAATATTACACTACAACTGTTGCTTAAAATATACTAAACATACATTGAGCTTGCAAGAAACTAGGAAAACCCCTACAGACCAGCAAATAGGAGGCTAAAAGCTAAAGTAGTAATCATCAGCTGATACTGGTTTGGGTTTGTTTTTTGGAGTTTTTTGGGGTTTTTTTGGGGGGGGGATTTGCATAAAAAGACACAAGCTTCATTGAAATACATTTGTTTATGAACTTTATATTTGTTGTATCCCAATGTTCCAAAAAAGACTTAAGGAGACTTCTAAGATTATATAAAATGCAACAAAGGAACATAGATTAAAAGTAGGATGAAAGAAGAAAAAAATGAAAGGATACTAAATGCCCAAGAATACAAAGGATACAAAGCCCAAATCGCATACTATAATGACCTAAATATTTGCTCTGGGTCATCTACAAGTTTGAATCTAAGCTTCCTAGCAGTAAAAGTGAAAAGCAAAACATAACCAAATACTCTACTGACAATATTTGTGAGATAAATATAAACTGTTGTTGAGAAATACAAATATTGAACCACCCTTGCAGCCCAGGAATAAGTCCCACTTGAGGGTGAATGATTCTTTAAAAGTACTGTTGGATTCGATTTGCTAGTATTTTATTGAAAAATTTTGCACCCATGCTCATCAGGAATATTGGCCTGTAGTTCTTTTTTTAGTGGACTCTTTTTTTTTTTTAAGATTTTATTTATTTATTTGACAGAGAGAGAGACAGCAAAAGAGGGAACACAAGTAGGGGGAGTGGAAGAGGGAGAAGCAGGGAGCCCGATGTGAGGCTCGATCCCAGGACTCTGAGATCATGACCTGAGCAGAAGGCAGACGCTTAACGACTGAGCCACCCAGGCGCCCCTTTAGTGGAGTCTTTATCTGGTTTTGGTATCTGGGTAATGCTGGCCTCAGAATGGATTTGGAAGTTTTCCTTCTATTTCTTTTTCTTTTTTTTTGGAATAGCTTGGGTTTTTTTTATTATTATTACTGCATTCAGTTAGCCAACATATAGTACATCATTAGTTTTCAAAGATTCATTAGTTGCATATAACACCCAGTGCTCATCACAACACATGCCCTGGTTTGGGGTTTTAACAACTACATGGGGTACAGAGGGTGAGGGCTTGGACCCAAGACAGGAATTCAAATGCAGGACTAGAGAAAAGTAACATACAGGCAGTCACTCATTGATACCTTATTCCCCTCACACCCCCTCCCCAAGTATTGCATCCCTTTCTTCTCTTCTACAGGATTTTTCTCTTTTAGGTTCCTAAACTCTGGCGTTGCTTTCACTTGGTTATCAACTATTTCCCATTAAAATTATTAATTGCTTATTAAATGTTTCTGATCATTTTCTACTAAAATTAATAATCTGTCTATTAATTGACAATTAAGTTACAAGCTGTTAAAAGATTAGGGTATGATAGTAGCTTCCATCCACAACAATAATTCCCATTCTTATTCATGAAGTTGAAGCTTTACAACTAGAAATGGAGGGAATGAAATGAATGAAGTGGAAGAAAATTAAACAGAGAGGCTAAAAAAATTAATGGAGGGAAAAAATATTTTTCTCCACTGAGCACTATCTTCTGGACCTTTAACTTCCAGATTATACTGTCTTTATTGAATGACAGGAATCACCACCTAGTTGTACAGGCCTGAAATTTTAAAACAATTTCTACATTTGCCTTTCTCTTTTCCTCAATATTCAACCTACAGCCAGGTGCTATCCATTTTACTTCTTGAATACCTTTCAGATCTATCCTCTCCATATCCATAGGTGATACCTATGAGTTTTTCAACCTCAGGACTACAGACATTTTTGGCTAGATAATTCCTTGTTGTGGGGGGTAGCCGTGCATATTATAGGATGTTTGGGCAGAATTCCTGGCTTCTACAGAATGACTAGAGGCCAGTAGCAGTACCCATCTCCACCCTGCCTAGTTGTGAGAAACAAAAATGCCTCAAACATTGCCAAATAGTCCCCTAGGTGATAATCACTGCCTTATACTAAGCTAACACCATTTCTTACCCAGTGTACTGCAAGAGTCTCCTAATATGTCTTCACTGAATCCACCATATTACTGCACCCCCCTGCCCCCCCCCCCATAACCACTCTCCACACTACACCCAGTGATATTCCAACTCTGGTCTTGTCAGTCCCTACTTAAAGTACTTCAGTATCTTCCCATTTCTCTTAGACTAAAACCCAAAATCCTTTTTATTGCTTTAGAAGGTCTAGCTCTCACTTCTCCAGATTCATGTTGGACCTCACTGCATCCTACTTCCCCTCCTTCATTGTACTCCAGCCACACTGGCTACCTTTCAATTCCTCACATGGGTCATTCTCTCTCCAGCTCTTGGGAGAACCCTCTGACAAGAAGATTCTTCCCCCACCTCTTGTAACGCTCTGAGAATTAGTAGATGCTATTTAAAAACAGTAACAACCAATGTTGGGGCTCTAGATTAAAAGCTGTGACCTAAAGAAAAAGTTGAATGCATTTTGATGGTTGGAAAACAGGACATACCGCTTTTTCTAGCACAGGGTAGACAAAGATCAGTGATGACCAACAAGGAGAAATTATAGAGGACAACGTGTTAAGAGTCACAAAACTTAGGTCCTAATCTCTTTTCTGCATTGATTATCCATGTGATTTGTTCTTAGTTTTAATTAACTTTTCTGGTGTACAGTTCTATCAGTTTGAATACATGTAACCATAACCACAATCAGGATACAAAACAGTTCCATCACCCCCAAAAATTCTCTCATGTTGCCCCTTTGCTGTCAAACACCTTCCCACTGTAGTCTCTGGCAACCACTGACCTATATAGTCTTTGTCCTATACTTTTATCTTTTCCTGGCATATATATACATGCCATCTTCTCTATATTAAAATATTAAGCCATTTATGATGATCATTTGTCTGCCATAGCCAAAAACTAAATGTATGACAGTATCCCTTCTATGGTTCATATTTTAAAAAAGGATTTAAGTTTGTGGTTAATGCCCAATTTTTTCAATTTCACATCTTAAATTTTCAGTCTTCTCTGGAAAAGTGGCTCCACTTTGAATTTCTACATGCTATCTTGGTGGGCCTATAACTTTGCTCACTCTACAAAGCTATGAGCTCCAGACTGTTCCTTAGCCTTTCCTTGTAGTGGTCCTTCCTCAGTTTACCACAGCCAACTGAGCAGCCAACTGCAATTTTCTTTTCAGCAGTCTTTACTGATGGTGAGGGAGGGAGCAGTGTTCCAAGCTTATTCTAGCACCATGTTACTTATGAACATAGCTTGTCACTGAATGTCTAAAGATAATACTGATGACACTGTTTAGTCAACAGTCAGCTAAAGGAGAGTCTTGTTAATGATATAATACGAAAAAACTCACTGCGTTATCTCATAGAGTTGCCACCCTGGTAAATCATAAGAATGCTATCCATAACATTATATAAATTTTAATAAGCACATCTGACAGAATCATTCGTAATTCTCTTGTAGTGTATCAGATTAGGTGTAATTACACTGGATTCAAAAGAATAACTGGATTCAGAAGTATTAAGTAATTGGGGTGCCCAGGTGGCTCAGTCGGTTAAGCATCCGACTCGGTTTTGGCTCAGGTCATGATCTCATGGGCCATGGGATTGAGCCCTACATTGGGCTCCATGCTCAGGGGGGAGTCTGCTTAAGATTCTCTCCCTCTGCCCCCCCCCCCACTCATACTCTGTCTCTCTAAAACAAATAAATCTTTTTAAAAAAAAGTATTAAGTAATTGATGTCTCCCACAAGTGCTTCCTCAGAGATAAATTAAGTATTAGAAACCACTTACATGTAAGCAAGATTTAAGTCTTTTTCTAAGATTCATTTAGGAGTTTTCTTTCATTTCATTGAGTTTCTTTTATGGCCCGTAAAAAGCAATTAGAAAGGCTTGTATTTCTGAGACACAGAAACTGAAGAATTCCATAAAAATCTGCTTTTTGCTCCTTTTCCTGCTTCTATTCTTGCTAGGACCTGTACCCCCACCCCACTTTACACATGCCTCAGAATGCAAATAGTGTGTGCCCTCCTTCTAAGGGACAAGGAGTTCATGATTTCTTCAGAATAAATAACATCTAAGGAAGGATGAGGTGATAATGACTGAACAAAGCTGTCGTATGCATATTCCAGACCACCAGTGCTAGACATCTCAACACCAAGATGCCCTGGCTCCAAGGAATAACACCTGGGTCTCATCTTCGTTTTAACCAGTTCCTGGATGCCTGAGAGGACACATACACCATACCATCATCCTTAATAAAAAACCACAGACCCTGAACAAAGACGAAACTCATGCTCCTTTCCTTTCCAAGTCTCCCAGTCGCTTCTCTGTATCTGCTCTCTCTATATCTTCAATAAACTCTGCTCTCACTTCCTGCTGGCTTGCATTTGATTTCCATCCTGCGCAAAAGCCATGGACCCTCTTGGCTGGTTCTATAGGACCCCCTCCGGGTCCTCAGACCTGGCCTGCCAGCATCATTTTTTGATATGAACATATATCAAATACAGAGAAAAACAGCAAGTTGGTCAAACACAGGAGATCACGTGAATTTACCTTGCTAAGAATATAAACATTTTTCAAATACAAATACCAACTGATTTTCTAGATTAAGTCCTTTATAAAACTAATGATAAGCAAAGTCATCAGATTTTATTAACACAATAAGATGAATATAAAAATTATAGATTTTTCAAAGCTTGTTAGTTTCCACCTAATTGGATGAGACTAGCACAATGTTTGTTTTTACCTTCCGGTGGCCTGTTGGATGTTGCCACAACGACGACCCCATTTTTGAACAGATTTTCAAAAAGCTGTTTCAGAATCATGGCATCAGCAATGTCAGTGACCTATGGACAACAACACATTTGTTTTATTTTAATTTCACTTCTGCTCTAACAAATTTGCTAATGGCTCATCTTTTTTTTTTTTTTTAAGGATGGAAGTGAATTCCAAGAGAAAAATTCTAATTATCATCATGAAGAAAAGAGTAGATAATTAAAAGCATGAAAGACTGTATGGTAGTCTTTTAAACTTGACTCTTTTTTGCAAGCCTATCATTTCTACGCAAATTATCAAATGGTTCTATGTTAACTTCTTTTATAAACTACAGGTGGAAAGTACAGATAATTGTCTTAAACATTTAGGAAGTCTAATTAATTAGAAATAACATGACCAAATCCTCCTCCAACGCCCATCACAGACTCTGTCCACCCCACCCCACCTCACCCTGGCAAAAAGAGGAGAGAGAGAGAGAGAAAAAAAAAAAAAAGAAGAAGAAACAAGCTGATTGAGATTTCTAATACCTTTCTGGCAAAGGTCCCTGAAAAGGTGACTTTAAATGGTCATGGGACTTTAGAAATAAGGACAAATAGCCAGTGAGACATAATCAGCTGCTGTTGAAAATAGAATGATATGACATAGATACTATTGTGCAATTGTTGCACAAAACAATTCAACAGATGGCCCATCACAAAAATAAGCAATTTCATTGTTCTTTTTAAGTGGCTTCTATTACTGTCCATGAATAATCAAAAGGCACTGCAGTCACTTCCAGCACAGCCAGCCTCTGCTAACCTTCGCAAACACAAATATTCCTTCTATTAAAAAAAAGAAAGAAAGAAAAGAAAAACCTTACAAGAATGGTTCATGCAGTGCTTTAAAAAATTACTTCTGACAAAAGTAGAAATACATAATATAGATAAAACTATTCCATCTAAGTTACAGAGACACATATAACTATCTTTTCTAAAATTTTTAAAAATCCACAATTAACAAGCTTATTAACTTTTAAAAAAGCTTTTTAAAATCACAAGGAAATAGAGAAATTAAGGAGGGAAGGAAGTTGAGTTCAAAAACAAATGTATAGTGAAGATAGATATTAATCATTGTACCTTCCCTTTTAAATATAATAATATGGGTTTTAGATACTTCTTATGTAAAAATATTTTGATCTTTAATAGCATTTCAGATCACCTTAATAAAATTGGTTTTATATTCACAAAACATACAATAAATATCACATTGTTATTTTTAAACTCTGTTAGAGCATAGAAACTGGCGTAATTCTTTCAAATTAGATCAAAATACTGAAAGTTACCCACCAAATGGTTGTATAAGACAACAACCACCTGACTTACACAGGTTGATGTCACTTTTCTCTTTTACGCAAAAGTTTCATTATTTCCTTCCCAACTGAACAAAAACCAAACCAAACCAGGAAACAGGGATGTGCAGAGCTTTTTTTCTTTTTTTTCTGCCTCAGGTTTTAACTTTAAAACATTAACTAGAAAACTACTGAAGATTCCTTAAATTAAAAAGACTTCAGAAACTTACAGAGTGGTGATTAAAATGAAAAGGAAAGTCGAACTATTTAATTATTTAGGAAAGTGATAGTTAATTTGGAGCTTAGGATCACTGTCAAATTTTGCTTCCGCAAAAATACTCACAGAGAAGGCCCTTTTCAAATGCTTAGACACCAGTGGCATTTCTGATGAGAGAGCAAACAAGCTTGCAAATTTTAGAAGCAAGTGCACTTTTAAATTGGATTCCCAATACACTGACTTTGAAAGAGAATGATATCAATGAAAAGTTGCCCAATTTAAGAAAATAAAAATGGTTATTTGACTATCTCACCAATGTTTTTGAAAAAAAAAATTAAAAATAGCTTTTCGTGCCCTACGGTTTAGAAAAGTAAAGAGACATTTAGCTTGTAACAGTGCAAAGGTTTAAGCTGGAAGTTGAAGAAAAGCAAACAATAAAGACTTGTGGTTGAATCATAATTTGTTGTTTTTGTATTACAAAATGTTTTTGCTCTATCAGAGTAAATTAACTTGGAGAAGCTATGGCTAATTAATAAAGCAGGAGTCACTTGGGGTAGCTGGGTGCCAATGTATACTCTTTTGATCTTGTCCCCGCACTTGTTCAGCTTTGCTGGGGAACAGTAATTTTACAGTATAAGTGAACAGAAGACAATTGGCCACACATTCTTGGAGAGCGGGCTTTTTTAGCACCCAGCATTTCATTACCACCAAGAACAAAAGAGAAGGCTACAGATTACCAATAAGGGTAGTCCGCTAATACAGAGAGGGGGAGACATTTCATTAGCATTAAAGAGAAAAGATTTTTTATGACCTAGAGTTGCTTTCCATTATGACTCACTTAAGTAAAAAAAAAAAAAAAAAAATCTAATGGTTAATTTACATATGTAAGTGCTTGAGTCTCAGTCACCCACTGATTGGTACAGTGCCATGTAATGAGTGACAAACATAAGCATGCATTATCAGTAATTAGTATTAGCACAAAAATAAGCATCTATTTTTTATTAGCAGTTTTTAATAGCTTTCCTGTTTTACAAAAACGGTCAAAACTATTTTTTAAATGATATTGATAGCTTATAGAGGAGAATTTTGCATGATATTCTGCTCATCAGAATTCTTTTTTTTTTTTTTAGACCATATTAGTAAAACATCTATCCAGTGTCCCTAAAAGAGACAGGAAAAAATAACTTTTTTTTTTAAATCAGTTTCCTTCAGTATTATACCTTCAGAATCATAAATGGTTTAACAAAAAAATATAAATATTCAAAGTCAACATAATGAAGACCCTAAAGAAAACTTTGAGGAAAATCTGCTCTTTTATTTCAGCATCTAAAACATATAAAAACAACCTACCTAGACAAATTTCTCAAACAAAATAATAGTATATTTGACACCACAGGCAAAACTGAAATGCTATACTTTACTAAAGATAACCAAGCTAATGAGGAATACATTCTGCAAATGTAATCTGAATACTGCCAAAACATAATTTAAAAATTCCCCAAATTCAAGAGTACATATAGTCTTGTTTTTAAGCAGCAATAATTCTCATTCAGCTCCCTAGTAAAATAAATATTATATTAATTAACACCAAGTAAAGGCCAATAATAACTAGTTAAAAATCAAGACTACTAATAGGATTCAATTTTTAAAAGTGAAGTGGTGACTGCAGACATACGATTGTTAAGAATAAAGTGCCTAAAAAATTCTTTTCTAGTAAATCAGCAGTGTATCGTACTAGGATTAATAGGCTTAAGGATAATTTTTAGGTTCTATCACTAACACATCTACTAAAAGCCTATCCAGCTCCAGATCTGTATATTTAAATACATAATGTAAGACATCATATACCAAAGAGAACATATAACATAGCTGTTACTACTAGTGAATTAGAGCACTAATGATGAATTCACACAGAGTTACCAGCTGTGTAACCTTGATGAGTTAGTTAACTTCTCTGACCCTTAATTTCCTCATCAGTATAATGAAGGTAGTAATAATACCTACATGAAGGTAGTAATAACACCTACCTTGCAAAATTGTTATGATCCTTATATTAAATCCTCAAGAAATGTTAGCTAGGACTACTATCTGTGTATGGCATACGTGCTAGTATAATTGCACGTTATTTATATGTAGCTGTATCGAACTTTAGCTGTAGAAGGAATGGTATATACCATAGTACAGTAGTTAAGAACAAAGGCACATAGTACTCAATAAACAGAATATACATAATAGATGGAATGTAACCATTCCAATAAATGGCATTGTCTCAAACAGATAGTTCATAAAAGATGAATTTTAACTAGTTAATAAACAAATGTAGAAAAAATTCAACTATATTATTACTTAAGGAATATTAAAACAATAAGATACCATTTTTCATCTATTAGACAAAAAATGTTAAGATAATTCAGAATGTTGACAGGAAAAATTGTGGGTTGTTATTATAAATAAGGGAAGTGGGACTTAGTTGGGACACTACCTCAATATTTATCATTTGGTACTAGGATTTATTCATTCATTCTTTCACTCGCTATTAGGCATTCACTCATCCTCAAACACAGTTCTAGACATTTGAGATACATCAATTACCAAAACAAAGATTCCTACCTTCAAGATTATGGAGGAATATATATATAATAAGCAGTAAACATAATAAATAATATATATATGCCAGAAGGTGATATATGTTATTTTTAAAAAGAATGGTTTTTAAAAAGACAGTAAGGGACATTGGTTAATGGCAAACCACAGTTTTTTAAGAATAGGCCTTTGTTAAGGAGATAACTGAGCAAAGATCTGAAGAAGTGAGAGACTCTTTGGAGTATCTGGGGGAGACTGCCCCAGGCAGAAAGTTCAGTGCAAAGGCTCTGCTTGTTTGTTCTAAGTTGTGTGGATGTTGGGAATCAGAGTGCCGCTGTAACAATATTTTGGGGGTATCCTTTTACCCCCAAATTTTAGAAAAAGGGGACAAGGAGAGATCTGGACTAGCAATAATCCAGTTTTGGTATGCTAGAGGAGCTTTTCTAAAACCAGTAGAAGACAGTCCAGATACTGAAACTAGGAGATCCAGGTTCTGCTCAGTGATCACTTCTGCCCTTAGAGGCCATATTCTTGCCCTTATACTCTTGCTTTCTCTGGTTCTTCTCAACAGTGGGTATATAGAGATAACTGGCCTTTTCTCGCATACAGTGGTAAACTCCAGGCTCAAGTCTGGAATTGCAGAGGAAATAAAAGCAAAACTACTAACACTTTTCATCCTAGGACATGCAGGGCAACTTTGTTCAAAAGCTGAGGGTTCTCCCTCCTGCACTGTTGGTGGGAATGCAAGCTGGTGCAGCCACTCTGGAAAACAGTATGGAGGTTCCTCAAAAAGTTGAAAATAGAGCTACCCTACGACCCAGCAATTGCACTACTGGGCATTTATCCCAAAGATACAAATGTAGCGATCCGAAGGGGCATGTGCACCCCAATGCTTATAGCAGCAATGTCTACAACAGCCACTATGGAAAGAGCCTAGATGCCCATCGACAGATGAATGGATAAAGATGTGGTATATATATATACAATGGAATATTATGCAGCCATCAAAAAAATGAAATCTTGCCATTTGCAACGACGTGGATGGAACTAGAGGGTATTATGCTAAGCAAAATAAGTCAATCAGAGAAAGACAATTATCATATGATCTCACTGATATGAGGAATTTGAGAAACAAGACAGAGGATCATAGGGGAAGGGAGGGAAAAATGAAACAAGACGAAACCAGAGAGGGAGACAAACCATAATAGACTCTTAACCTCAGGAAACAAACTGAGGGTTGCTGGAGTGGAGGGGGGTGGGAGGGATGGGGTGGCTGGGTGATGGACATTGGGGAGGGTATATACTATGGTGAGCACTGTGAATTGTGTAAGACTGATGAATCACAGACCTGTACCCCTGAAACAAATAATACATTATATGTTAATAATAATAATAATTAAAAAAAAAGAAAAAGGCAGAGGGTTCTCTCATGTTGCCAACTCTAACATAATAGAATGCTACATTCCAGTAGCATTTGCGATCAAATAAAAGCAATCAATTTGATATTCAGTCTTGTTTTATCATCTCTGAGCATATGTTCTTCAGAGCTCTGGTGGGAAAGAAACATTTGGTATAACACCCACTATTAGCTATGGTTCCCTAATTTTTTAGGAAAATAGGGTTGGAAAATATTTGCAAGGAGCAAGGAGATAGGATCAGAGAGAAAGCAGGAAGGCTTGAATAAAAGAAATGACACTGTCTTATTGTATTCCCCACACACACCCACTTAGAGTTTAAGCTTTTTTAAGTTGGGTTTTCTGTTACCTATAGTAGAAAGCATCCTAGGAGATACCTCATCTCTTTGCTCTTTGGTCTTTAGTTCATCAGCTAATTCTCCTTGCACTGGAGATACTGGATTCTATATGAAGGAAGGTGACATTTCCTCACAGTACTCCTATTTATGCTATCTTTTATAGGCCATAAGGAAATCCCTCCTGATACAGCAGATAGGAGCAAAACATGAGCTGAACAGATCCATCCCCAAGACTGTTTGCAAGCAACAGGCACAGGAGATTCAGCTAAAGAAAAGGAGTTTACTTGAGCCTCCAGGATGCAAACAGCACTGATAGCACCTGCTGGGAACTGGAGCTGAGGTAGCTCTGGAGAACTCAGCAGCTGTCCAGGGAGCAGCCTTGTAGTCCTCCCCCTAATGTGATTCAGTTATTTCCTATGTCTCTTTGTTCCTGCTTCATTATTGTGTGGGAACTGCCCTCAGTGCCTTTTAGTTGAAAGACATGAGACAGAGGACATGATTGGCCCAATCCCCAGGGTACACCACACAAGTGCAATGTTGCTGGCAAGTTTGTGGGCTTGGTACTCATAGATCAGATGTCCAGACATGGTCCATTTGACTGTGGGTCAGATCGGGTCCTGTAGTTTGGGATAAGGCTCTTTATTTAAGGCAACTGGATGGATGAGTAAACGAATGAATGAACATCAAACCAACTCTGGACGGGGCAGGCGATGACCACTCCGTCATATCCACTCTCTCTTTGTTAGCAAGCGACATTTTACAAGTGAGGGGCCTATCTCCCCCTTGATCTCCTTTATACTTAATATGTAATTTGAAAAATCATTTTTATTGCCTGCCTTTCTTTTGCAAGACTCACTCATTTGGAACACGAGCATCCTGAGAGTTGCTTTTGTTTCCTTCTTCCCAACCATTCTGAAGTCTGAACTCAATGGAGAATGCCCAGTGCAACCAGAGAGGTTTCTGTTAGGGCCTCACTATTAGGGTGGTATTATGACATTAATGGGTCCTAGACACTTTTACCTTCATGAGCCCCTTCCTCAATTAGAAAATGCATTTGAGGGGTGCCTGGGTGATTCAGTCGGTTAAGTGTCTGACTTCGGTTCAGGTCATGATCCCAGGGTCCTCGGATTGAGCCCCTCATCAAGCCCCGCACTGAGCATCATGCTCAACAGGGAGTCTGCTTCTCCCTCTCCCTCTCCATCTGACCCTCCCCTGCTCATGTACATGGGCACACTCTCTCTCAAATAAATAAATAAATGAAATCTTAAAAAAAAAGAAAATGCATTTGAAAATACGTGTGTTTACATACATAAATAGTATTTTATGACTGGGTTGGTATAAAATATATATAGATACAGGCTGAATTCATTATGATATGTTCATTTCTTTCTGCAAATTTTAAAAGAAATTAAAATATTTTTGTGGGCCCCTGAAAGTATAATGGACCCTAAGTACTGTGCCTACTACACCTAATGGGTAATTTGGCCCTGCTTGCTATTAATCCTCTGAGGATCTCTTTGTACCACCAAATTGTCATTGCTTCCTAACCTTCTTAGTCTTGCCAATGGTCTTTGTGTCACAGCAACAGACCACTCTTTTCTCTGAATGTTTTAAAATTCATATTTTTTAAGTTAAAGGTCATGATTTTTATATGATACCAAGGAAATTCTGATGCCCTCTATTCCTCATCTACATGATGACTATAATAACTATTTTACAGAATTAAATGAATAACCGTGTTATAGATATAAAAACACTTTGTAAACCATGAATCATTTTACAAAGGTTAGGTATTAATATACTTTTAAAAAAAATTTAACTTCAATGCCCTAATCAAAAATTTAACTGTCCTAATTCAATTTTATTGGTGATAATGTGATTAAGAGATCATAATGAGAAAACCAAGAGATGGTCTTCACTGATTTATCACTGACTTTTGTTGTCGACAACAAACTCAGTACTATTTTTAGAACTAAACTAGGCCTTTCTCTTTCTGCAACACATTGTACACTTAGTGCACTTTTTCAGAGTAGAACATTTCTTCCCCACAAGGCTTCTTCTGAAGACCTTTGTAGTTCTACAATACAAAAGGTGATAAGATGCCTGGGTGGCTCAGTCAGTTAAGCATCTGCCTTCAGCTCAGGTCATGATCCCAGGGTCCTGGGATTGGGCCCCCCACATCAGGGCTCTGTGCTCAGCGGGAAGCCTGCTTCTCCCTCTGCCTGCCACTCCCCCTGTTTGTGTTCTATCTCTCTCTCTGACAAATAAATAAATAAAATCTTAAAAAAAAAAAGAAGGTCAATGCCAGGCTGTCTTAATATGACTGAAAGGAGAAAGAAAGATTCCTCCTTTCCAGATGGCCCAGTGTAACACCATTCCTGGTGAAAATTCTTCTTTCTCATCTATCATAAATCGAGACCATTGTTAGATAAGTGTATCAAGTTGCTAAAGGAGACCTATCTGCCTCATTTGGGATAAAGGCAACCTGGCCATCTTATCTTCCCACCAATGCAGGTTTTTAAAACCCAGAACAAAAAATAACTCGCTACCAATTTAAATGCATAATTTCAGAGAATCTTAAAACTGTAAGAAGCTTTAGAATTCAACTAGGACAGTTCCCTCACTTCATCACAAATCTGTTGTGAGGCTTAAATAAGATGTGTGACTCACCCAGGGCCCACCTCAGAGTAGGCACAAAACAAATGTTAGCTTCCTACCCCTTCGAAGTTCTCTGGGCCTTTATTCTAGGCAGTCAGACACAGGAGTTTATGCACTCAGCTCCAGAGATATTATTCAAAAGCTCTGGGTGTGAAGCCCTATTTTTAAGCTTATATTCAGTATTTGTGGATTTTTCTATTTTCATTCCAATAATCAATTGCTCTTACAGTAAGAATTATAGAAAAATAAACTATTACATTTCAGAACCACTGAAGAAAGCAAATAAAGAGGAAGTAATTCTTAACCTAGAGCATCTATTATTATTATTATTATTATCATTATTAAACACCGGGATACAGAAAAAGCATAAGACATGGCATTTGCCTGCATGCTATCTTTGCTCTCGTAAGAAATAAAGATCAGAAAATAACTTATTACCAATTTAAATGCACAATTTCAGAGACTCCTAAAACTACAAGAACTTTGAAAGTTCAAGTAGGGCCAACTCCCCGTCATCACAAACAAGTTGTGAGGCTTAAATGAGATGTGTTAATCACTTGTATTTTATATAACACTTTAAAAAAAAACCACAAACATCTTTAAAGACATTATTTTGTAATCATGACATTATCTCCATCATGGTACAGGTGAAATGTAAATCCATGACCCTAATATAGGGATGGGCAAACTTTTCCTATAAAAGGCTGAGTAGTATATATTTTAGGCTTTGCAAACCACATGTGGTCTCTGTTGCATTTTCTTCTTCTTTTTTAAAAGACCCTTTAAAGGGGCGCCTGGGTGGCTCAGTCGTTAAGTGACTGCCTTCAGCTCAGGTCATGATCCCAGGGTCCTGGGATCGAGCCCCGCATCAGGCTCCCTGCTCGGCGGGAAGCCTGCTTCTCCCTCTCCCACTCCCCCTGCTTGTGTTCCCTCTCTCGCTGTGTCCCTCTCTGTCAAATAAATAAATAAAATCTTTAAAAAATAAAAAATAAAAAATAAATAAAAGACCCTTTAAAAATATAAAAATCATTCTTTTCTCACCGGCCATACAAAAGCAGATGGGCCAGATTTGCTCTGTGTGAGCCATAGTTTGCTAATCCCTGGACTAGACGGTAAAATAAACTCATAAGAGGTAATGTGTCAAATCAATTTATAAAACAATGATAAAATCAGGAACAGAATTTAAATCTTCACATGTCATTCAGAATACCATTCCACATCTATGAAAATCTCTACCTTACCTGAAATTCATCGAAACATAAGAGACATGCTTCTTCACTGATCTCTTCAGCTATGGGAGCTATTGGATCATATGATTTAGCCATGAATCCTGGTTTTCTTTTTGGCAAACTCTGTTTAAGGCGGTGTATTCCTTTAATGGATGAAATTAAACACAAATCAAATACTGTATTAATTGTTCATTTTAAATAACTATAATGTATCTTTTAAATCTCTAAATGAAACCTCAGTGTGAACATAAAAACTAAGTTTAAATGCCACATAAAATCAAATGTGATTATTGAAAAATTGGTTGCATTTTCTCTACCTCAAAATAAGTTGTTCACATCTTAATACATTCCCATGGCTGTAAGGACACTTTGTAGTCATTCCATCCCCACCCTTCAATCACTTCAGAGGTGACAAAGTGATAGCCTAGATGACAAGATGGTAACTAGCTGGATCAACAGATCAATCTTGTTGCTGAGGATTTCAGAGATGCGGGCAGAGGAGGTGATCCTGCCCTACGTCTAGCATACATAATCAGATGTTCCCTTATCTCTAGGCAATCCCACTTCACTCCTTAAAAGTGTATTGAATGTTGGAAGTATTAGAAGAAAAATGCAATGTTCCTGCCCTGGTGAGGTTACGGTATAGCTGGTAGACAAATAATGCACAACAGAAATAATCTAAGAACACTGACAAAGCAGTAAGGCATACATACAAGCACATGAATGCCTACTTGCTAAGGTGACACAGAGGAAATGACCTAGTCAAGAACAACTTCTTGAAATAAGCGAGTTTTTAACATTTCGTATTGATCCTTAGTAGAAAGAGGAAATACCCAACCTTCATATAGTAACCTCTCTTCTCTTAATGGGAAGTACTGAATTTGTCTTTAGGACCAACTCTACATCACAAGTTGTTTCAATATAGCACAAAACAAGTGAAACCAAATAAAACCTCACTTTAAGCAAACTAATTTTTTAAAAGATTAAGAATTTTAAAAGATGGTAAGAACTATTCTGTAGTGTTTGCCCACTTAAAAATCCCTTCTTTTAGACCATTTAACTTACTTTCATGAACATCTAGCATGAACCCATGAAAATGAACCCGTTTCTTCCTCTTCATCTCCACATAAGTATAAAACATGTCCATCACCATTGTTTTCCCTGTACCTTAAAAAAAAAAAAAACAAAAAAAACTATTAAACAGTATGTACTGATCGCTCTCATGATTGTTCATTAGCTTTGGGATAATGAAACCATACTCTTCTACTGGAAAGCTTAAGACTATGTTACTTTTTTGGAAGGAGTGTTTATTTTGTATGTTAAATGAGCTAAAAATAAAATGTTGATATTGCTCTTTTTTGTTAAAATCCTGTTATTAGGAAATACAACATTTAATTAACATTACAGGGAACTATGTAAATAAACTGGTAAGATCTGCAGATTATTCATTCTTCAGTTTCTCTTCCAAAAGACATCAATATGAATAAAATAACTTAATTAAGTAAATATTTATTGGGCCATAAGTAAGAGGAGTGGTCTTAGGGAAATTCAAAGATGAAAAATAAAAAAATAAAGATTAGTATCTAACATAAATGCTGAAAGTAAATAATAGATGTACATTAGAACTGCAGAATTGCCAATTTTAACAATTTTTTGGTAGGTTTATCTTTATTTCTCTTTGCCTATCCTACAGTATTTTTTTATACATGTTGATACTATGCTCTTTTTCTTTTAAGTTTTTTTTTATTCTTATGTTAATCCTCTTTTAAGTTTTTTATTTTAATTGCAGTATAGTTAACACACCGTATAATATTACTTTTTAGGTGTACAATATAGTGATTCAACACTTCCATACAACATGTGGTGCTCATCACAGTAAGTGCGCTCCTTAATCCCCATCATCTATTTCACCCTTCCCCCCCAGCCACCTCCCCTCTGATAACCATCAGTTTGTTCTCAATAGTTAAAAGTCTGTTTCTTGCTGTCTTTTTTTTTCTTTGCTTGTTTTGTTTTAGCTTTTGAAAAAAGTGTTAAGATACAACACTGTCTTAAAAAGCTGAGAACATAAATCTTTCAAAATGAGGCCTACTTGAAGAAATTGAAACCGTTAACCCTTCAACACTGAAACTTTGAACCACTGTGATTGCTTTAGTAATCGAAGAGTCATATTTAACAAAGTATGCACGGAAAGTCTTATTCCCTCGCAGAAAGCCCAGAGCTTTGGGGACATTGGCAGTACTCAGGCTCAGGTCAGACCCAGCATTCTTCAGCAGGCCAGGCCAGGGCATGCTGGTGCTGTCCCTCATGCTCACCACTTCCTCTGGCACGACCCCACCACAGTGCCCATCCTCTCCTCCCAGGAGCTATGAGTATACATAGGCGGCTCAGGATGTGAGATCTAAGTCTTAAATCTATTTGGCTTTCCTTCATTCCATATGGCTTTGAGCCCATGCCATCTGAATCACCAGAAAGTTTTTTGTATGTGAAAATACAATTCACCAAACACATCTGGTCATTAATGAAGAAACCAATTCGATTTAAAAGTAATCTTTTTGCAAAAAATATTTAGTATAATATTTCTTGATACAGTGCGTAGCAGCAGATTTGAATCATTACATTTATGCAAAATAATAAAATTTTAAATTCTGCTGCATGAAACAGTACGCTTGTAGATCCAAAAAAAAGTCAGGAACTCACAAAAAATGTGAATAATATATATTTGAATGTAATCTTTGTGCTGAGTCTTTAAAAAACAGGCTTAAAATATAACAAGACCATCATATAAAAAGCTTCTGGAGATAAAAGCAAAAAAATCATAAAGGAAAAAATGGCTACCTGAAATTTAACCTTCTAGGGCGCCTGGGTGGTTCAGTAGGTTAAGTGTCTGCCTTCGGCTCAGGTCATGATCCTGGGGTCCTGGGATCGGGTCCCGCATCGGGCTCCCTGCTCAGCAGGGATCTGCTTCTCCCTCTCCCTCTGCCCCACCCCCCTGCTCATGCTCACTTGCGTGTGCGCGTACTCTCTCTCTCTCAAATAAATAAATAAAACCTTAAAAAAATTAACCTTCTGAATATCAAAATCACTATAAATAAAATTAATATCCTTATTTATTTAATCAATATATTGTTACTGAATAACACATGTGAGGCCCTATTCTGGGTGCTCGGGATCTGGTAGCAAACAAAACAGACAAAAATCCCTGTCTTCATGAAACCTGAAAGATTAACCTTACATATCTTTAAATATGAAGAGCTCTTAGAAACTACAGTGGTGTTTTGGGGGGTTTTTGTTTTTGTTTTTGGTCTGTCCTAAATCTCTTACTTTTGAAAACTTCCCTACTTAGCATGATTCTATGAGGGCATCAATCACAGGATGAGCCAATCAAAATACCCCTTTATCATATACACTGTGGTTGGCCCTGTAATGAGCACATGACCCAGTTAGGTCAGTGTTCTCTAGAGGCAGTTAATGTGGATCCTGAAAATAAGAATCATCTCTTCTCTTTTTAAAGGAGCAACCTAGAAAATTCCAGAAATATTTTTTATAACAGCAAAAAATTGTGACCAAGAATGAAGCCAACTACAAAACTATGAACAAGAATGAAGCCAAAAAGGAAAGCAGAACCAAAAGATGAAGGAAAAGGGAAACGGAGGGAAGGGGAGAGAGATCCCAAAAATATCACTTAAGACATTAAATATAGATCTACCCACAGCTGAATCAGACCATTATTCAACTTAATAATTAAACCAGCCATTAAATTCCTCCCCTGGTTCAGCCAATTCAACTGGCTTTTTTTTTTTTTTTCCACTACAACTGAAAGAATACTAAACAGGACAGATTTAACAGGGGAAAGAAAAAAAGATGATCAATGTACAAGAAAAAATGAGTATTCAAATGACACAAAAAATATAAATAGCTTTAAACATATTTTTAAAAGTTTAATTCTACCAGGAATAAAAGGAATACAAGGAAAAACACCCATGATATACCATTTTTATGTTCGTGAAGATGTAGAAAACAAGCACTCTAATATACTTCTGGAGATAGTATAAAACCAACCCTTCTGGAAGTCAGTTTGGCAATGTCAATCAAAAGGTAGACAAGTATTTTAAAATACTCAGAACCAAAATCAATACTGTAAAGATATTTTTGCTCCCTAAATTATTTCAAAGCTCAGTGGAATCCCAATCAAAATCAATTTAGAAATAACTTGACAACATGATCCTAAAGTCAGTCTCCTGATAAAAAATAAATAAATAAAGGTCTATCAACAGGAAACTGATTAAGTGAATTGTGGAACATTCATATAATAAAATAGTATATACCCAGTAAAATGAATGAGGTAGATCAATACGTTCTGATATGACATGATATCTAAGACCCACAATTAACTGGAAAAAAAATAAAGTACTTAATATTTGAATAAAATAAAAACACCCACACTTTTAAAAATTCTCCTGAGTGGCTAATTTCTTTAAAAAGTGTGAAAAAGGGACATCTGGGTGGCTCAGTTGGTTAAGTGTCTGCCTTCAGTCCGGTCATGATCCCAAAGTCCTGGGATCAAATTCCGCATCAGGTTCCTTGCTCAGCAGGGAGCCTGCTTCTCCCTCTGCCTGCTCCTCTCCCTGCTTGTGCTTGCTCACTCTCTCTCTCTCACAAATACATAAAAATCTTTAAAAAATTACAATTAAAAAAATTTTAAAGTGCCGAAAATACTCTAAAACAAGATCAAGTAGCAAGTAATAGAGGTTGGGGGAAACAAGGAGGAAAAGAAGAGAAACTATACAATAAAAATGTATCATGAAATTAGAAAATTATATTTGAGTGGTACCGGACTCTTTAAAAAAATCAACTAAACCAGTTAAGCAGACCTAAGGATATATAATAACAGTGTATATGAAAAAAATAATTGTTAAAGACAAATGCTCAGCCATTTGCAGAAAATAAAACTAGATTCCTACTCACATTTCACACCAAAATTAATTCCAGATGAATCCAAGAAAACGAAAACTTCTGAGAGACCATGTGAGAGTAACTGGTTCCAGATTTGCCATTTGCCATCCCAACATAAACACCTTGAAAATTGGATGAAATACAGGGGCACCTGGGTGGCTCAGATGGTTAAGCATCTGCCTTCGGCTCAGGTCATGATCTCGGGGTCCTGGAATTGAGTCCCGCATCGGGTTCCCTGCTCAGTGCAGAGCCTGCTTCTCCCTCTCCCTCTGCCACTCCCTCTGCTTGTGCTCTTCTGTCTATCTCTCTGTCAAATAAATAAATAAAATCTTAAAAAAAAAAATTTTTTTTTAAAGAAAATTGGATGAAATATATGAAACTAATATTTTCAGACACTGGAAAATAAAAATACAAGACTCTGATCCCCGACAGAAGGGAAAAACAAGATGAGCCCTATATCACTGCAGCTTTTGGCTTAGAGGCACCCTCCAGACTGCTGCACAGAAAGGAGGAATCCTGGGCAAAACACCCAGGGCAGGCTGAGTTGCGTTAAGAGAGATCAGAATTATGGGAGTCCAATGCCAGGGAAATTTGCACGGCAAAATGCCAGGGAGGAGGAAGTTATCTATGAAAGAGCTCCAGAAATTAACATGTGGGTACTCTTAAGTCTTTGGCTGAATACTAGCTGCTCATGTGTAGGGTGACACTCCATGATGTGAGGCAAAGAATGGCCATCAGGAAACTGTAAAATGAACAATTTCCAGAGATACTGTACTCATGCAACAACTTGGATGAATCTCTAAGAAATTACACTGGGGTGGGGGCAGAAAGCCAATCTCAAAGGTTATGTACTTTTCCATTTATATAACATTTTTGAAATGATGGAATTTTAGAAATGGAGAACAGATTGATGGCTGCCAGGACTTAGAAAGAGAGGGTGAGTAGGTACGGTTACAAAATTATGAACACAAGGGACTCGTGGTGATAGAACTGTTCAGTACCTTGACTGTGGCAGTAAATACATGAACCTACACAGTTGACAAATTGTACAGAACTAAATACAGACACAGAAATGAGTACAAGTAAAACAAGAAATTTGAATAAGATCAGTGAATTATATCAATGTCATTCTGTTTGTGATATTTATACTATAGTTTTGCAAAATGTTACCTTTGGGGGGAAATGAGTAAAGTGTACACAGATATCTCCATATTACTTCTTACAAGTGTGAATCTATAATTATCTCAATAAAAATTTCAATTAAAAAAATACTTCAGGGGCCCCAGGATGGTTCAGTCCGTTAAACATACTACTCTAGATCTCAGCTCAGGTCTTGATCTCAGGGTCGTGAGTTCAAGCCCCAGATTGGGCTCCATGCCCAGCATGGAGCCTACTTAAAAAAAAAAAAATACTTCAAATGAATCAAGCTGGCATGTAAGTAACTTAACTCCCTATCAAAATAAAATTCAATATATAAAAACCATATAATCATCACATTTGAAAAAATGTTTGACAAAAGTCAGCATACATTCATGACCAAATCTCTCAGCAGACTAGGAAAAGAAGCATATTTTTCAAACTCATAAAGGACAAATACAAAAAGAAACATACAATGAAAAGATGCTCAACATCACTAATCATTTGAGAAATGCAAATCAAAACTACAATGAGATACCACTTCAACACCCATTAGGATGGCTATTATTTTTTTAAGAAGAAAATAACAAATATTGGTAAGGATGTGGAAAAATGAGGACCCTTGTACATTGCTGGTGGGAATGTAAAATAGTGCAGCTGCTGTGGAAAACAGTATAGAAGTTGCTCCAAAAATTAAACACAGAGTGACCATATGATCCACCAACTCCACTTCTGGGTATATACACAAAAGAACTGAAAGCAGGGATTCAGATATTGTTCACCACAGTCAAAAGATGGAAATAACCCAAACATCCATCAACAGATGAACAGATAAAAATTGGACACATATGCTGGAATACTATTCCGCCTTAAAAAGTAATGGAATTCTGATACAGTCTACAACATAAATGAACCCTGAATAAAACTATGGTAGGTGAAATAAGTTAGACACAAAAATTTAAATAATATATGATTCCACTATATATGACATACCTGGAGTAGTCAAATTTACAGGGACAGAAAATTGAATGGTGGTTGCCAGGGCCTGGGACGGAGGGGCATATGGAATGGGGAATTATTGTTTATAGGTAGAGAGTTTCAGTTTGGGAAGATGAAAAATGTTCTGGAGATGGATGGTATAATGGCTGCAAAAGATTTAAAGATCTTTAAAAATGAAGATGAAAATGTTCTGGAGATGGATGGTGTGATGGTTGCAAAATAATGTCAATGTACTTACCGCCACTGAACTTTACAAGTAAAAGTAGTTAAAATGGTAAATTTTATGTTATGTATATTTTGCCACATTAAGAAAAATAATACATTAAAAAAAATACCCTACAATTAACATCATACTTATTAGTGAAAGACTGAACACTTTTCTCCTAAAATTTCACACAAGGCAAGGACATTCACTCTCACTACTTCTATTCAGCATTATACTGGAGTTCCTAGCTAGTGCAATAAGGCAAGAAAAAGAATCAGAAGACATACAAATTGTAAAGGAAAAATTCTTTATTTGCAACAGCATGATTGTATACATAAAAATTCCTAAAGAATCTATCAAATAACCACTAGAGTTTATAACTGAATGTAGCAAGGTCACCAAAAAAATCAATTGATTCTATACACTAGCAGCGATCAGTTGGAAATTAAAATTTTAAAACACAATACCATTTGCAGTGGCATCAGAAAACATAAAATACATAGGAATAAATTTATCAAAAAATATGGCAGAACTCTGCATTACAACCTATAAAACAGCACTGAGAGAAATTAAAGATCTTTAAAAATGAAGAAACATACCATGCCCATAGATTGGAAGACTCAATTTTTATCAAAAAATCAGTATTTATCAAAAACATCAATATTTTAAGTTATGAATTCTTTCCAAATTGATCTATAGATTGAATGTAATCCCAATCAAAATCCCAGGAGGATTTTTTTTTAAAGAAATTAACCAGCCAATTCTAAAATGTGGAAATGCAAAGGTCATAGAATGGCCAAAACGATCTTGAAAAAGACAGAGTTGAAAGACTCCCATTACACCACAGGGATGCATTAGCAAAACCCACGTTGTAGGAAATCCTACAGGACAAATTAGTTTATATATGTATGTGTACATATATATGTGTGTAACAGTGTGAATTTTGCTGATGCATCTCTGTGGTATGATGTCACACATACACACACATACACACACCCACACACACAAAGAGACTAAAGACTTAATCATTAATAGCACACTGGGCGCCTGGGTGGCTCAGTTGGTTAAGCGACTGCCTTCGGCTCAGGTCATGATCCTCGAGTCCCTGGATCGAGTCCTGCATTGGGCTCCCTGCTCAGCAGGGAGCCTGCTTCTCCCTCTGACCCTCTCCCCTTTCATGTGCTCTCTTTCTCATTCTCTCTCTCTCAAATAAATGAATAAAATCTTTTAAAAAAATTAATAGCACACTGAAAACAAACATTTACGACAATTAGAAATCTGAGTATTTAATGAAATTACAAATAATGTTAATTTTTAGAGTGTGAAAATGGTATATACTTAAATCTCTACTTATTTTGTATTCATTCTTTATCTTATTTCTACCAACATCTAATTTTTTTTCCTACTTCTAACAGAGACTAGTAGATATACCCCCAAAATTATTAATATTTGACTTTCCTCAACACCAAACAGTGCTTAGGGAGAATATGAGGGAAATGTTAAGTTCATGACACTACCAAAAAAGGGAGGAAAAAGGTAACAAAGGTCTTTCAAAAATGTAAAATTCTTTCAATGTGGCTATGATAAACACCATTAGATTTAGTATGGTGGGCAAGAGCCCTGTGTATGGTGGAATTTCAGAGATGCTAAAAGATTTCTCTGCCCAAAATCACCAAGTGATCAGCTGGATCACTACAGTTCTATTTCATATATCAAGTTCCAGTGAAATTCTAACTCTTAGAAGCTCTTTTTATTTTTTTTTTAATTTTTTTAAAATTTAAAATCTATTTATTTATTTATTTGAGAGAGAGAGAGAGAGCAAGCACGAGTGGGGAGGGGCAGAGGCAGAGAGAGAAGCAGGCTCCCCACTAAGCAGGGAGCCTGATGTGGGGCTCCATCCCACAACACTGAGATCATGACCTGAGCCAAAAGCAGACGCTTAACAAGCTGAGCCACCCAGGCACCCCTAGAAGACTCTTTTTAAATGCAAATGTTCTGGTGAGGTAACCTACTCATCCAATGGAACCCATTAAAATTTTAGCAAGTAGTTTAGAATAGTTTAG
Source organism: Mirounga angustirostris (assembly GCF_029215605.1). NCBI lineage: Eukaryota > Metazoa > Chordata > Mammalia > Carnivora > Phocidae > Mirounga > Mirounga angustirostris. The sequence continues at coordinate 93,578,334 of NW_026991716.1, read as the reverse complement.
ATTAGAAACAGCTTAGAAGTAGTTCAGATATTTAGCTAGAAGGCAGATCCTGGGATAATATGAGTCCAACCAGTTTAAGTAGTAGAGGAGAAAGCTGTGTCCTGTGGAAGGTCCAGCATGAGAAATCCTAATGCCCAAAAAGATGAAACAGCAGGAAAAAACCCTAGCACACCAACATGTAGTAATGGATATTAGAGACACTAGACTAGTGTTTTTCAAACTGCCTCTACAACCAGAATTATCTTTTCATAGACTAGAACAGAATAGAAAATATCCAAATGTATCACACATCAGAGTAAGTTTTCTTTCATAAAACTATTTTTCAGGGGTGTGTGTGTGCATGTGTGCACATGCACACACACATACATACATAGGTCAGAATGTAAAAATATGTTTTACTGTGGGTCATGTTCAAAAATATTTCAGAGCCATCACAAGAGTCTATAAGCTTTGGGTGAGCAAAGGCTGTGTCTGCTTTTATTCACCATTACATCTGCAGAAACAACACACTGCCTGGCACACAGCAAATGTTCAATAAAATTTGTCAAGTGAACACAAGAATGAGGACAGATGTTGAAAAAATGTGGGGAAGAAACCAACACTAAATTTTACCTACTTCACAATTTTGTTTTGGTCTCTATAGTATCCTAAATAAAACCTTGTGTTTTTCTCAAGAGCAGATTTTTACGAGGAAGAGTAATTTATAAAAGCTAAAACTCTTCTAACTCTCAAGCCTATATAGTTATGAAGCCAAAAATGACTACTTGACCATCCCCCTCCCAGTGTTGCCCTTTTCACAGCCAAGCCCCCTGCTGAAGGAGCTGGAAGTGTTGTCCTCCATCATCCAAGCCCAGAATTCAACCAGGAGGCAGCAGAAAAGGGACTGATAAACAAAAATGTACTTTGATCCTCTCCAAATGTACAGGAGGAATCATTAACCCTGCCATCACCACCACAGGCTGCTAGTCAAGAGCTGAAACCTTGTTGTAAGAAAGCCAACTATACTGGGGAGCCTGGGTGGCTCAGTCTGTTAAGCGTCTGCCTTTGGCTCAGGTCATGATCCCAGGGTCCTGGGATCGAGTCCTGCATCGCATCGGGCTCCTTGATCGGCGGGGAGCTTGCTTCTCCCTCTGCCTGCTGCCCCCCCTGCTTGTGCACACTCTCTCTCTCTCCCCCTCTCTGACAAATAAATAAAATCTTTAAAAAAAAAAAGGAGGAAGCCAACTATACGGGTAAGAATGAAGCCACAAAACACTCCTACTGCAGCATTTGGCTTCTGCATGAGATATGCTAAGCATTTTATTAATGAAAACATTTCAAGGTTGAATCATGATGATAAGGTCTCCAGTTTACATATCAACTCTACTGGTTCCCTGGATTGAGGGTCCATCTGAGTCAATCATCTCAACACAAGTAGAATGGAGTGTTCATGTCAGAGCCCAGGGCAAGTACAGGAATAAGGAGCAGAAGGGGGTGCTCTGGAACAGACATCTTTCCCACTGAATCTCTTCAAAATTGAACACCTGTTTCCCAAGTCTAAAAAAGGAAAATAGTAACGAAAAAGAGCTTGTGAGAGCATTCTGAGGCTATTCTCCCAGATAGCAACCCCCCTCCATGCAAAATAAGAATCTGACCTATCCTTTATTACCTGTTTTGTATTTTTTTTAAAGATTTTATTTATTTATTTGACAGAGAGAGAGAGAGAGAGCACATAATCAAGGGGAGGGGCAGAGGGAGAGGGAGAAGCAGACTCCCTGCTGAGCAGGGAACCCAACGCGGGGCTCAATCCCAGGACTCTGGGATCATGACCTGAGCCGAAGGCAGACACTTGACCGACTGAGCCACTCAGGTGTCCTGTTTTGTAAATATTCTAAACTAAACGGAGTACAGTCATAAAAAATGTTCATTTCCCTTCCTACTGTAGAATTCCTTTCTCTTCCCCTCTCTGCAATATAAAGATGTTCTTAACCAAATGTTGCCACACACCCAGCTCTGTGAACAACCACAGATGTTACCATATCCTCTCTAATTCTTTCAAGCACTCAGATGAATTATATTTATCACACCTCCCTTCAATTTATTAGCATATGGCTGTATTTTCCAAACTAAAATCCATTAACTTTTATAGGTTTGGGGTATTATTATTATTTTTTAAGTCCTTTTGCAGAAGTGGAAACAGTTGGGTTTTACTAACCATCTCCATGTATGGTTAAGTGGTTGAAGTAACAGGAGAAACAAAGATATTGATTTTAGCAATGACTAAACATGAAAGTGAAGGTATAGGAAGTAACTGTTCTCCAAAGAGGCAAAGAATGAGAGACAACAGAATGAGACCTGCTAGCAGTACCCAAAGGTGTGGACACATAAAACTGCTCAAACACCTGGCATAAATTGCTTTTTAAATAAGAAGTAAGCCTGCACTGTTCTCAAAAATACCAATTAGCCAATGAACTAAGAAAAAGAACAGCTTGAGCTTCTTTAACAGTTTTCAAATCTGTAAGCTCCAAGAACATAAAGAATCTTAAGGGGCAAGCTCTCTCACTCACTTGTTTATGAATTCACCAATTCTTTTTATTAGACTTGCTAAATAAATAAATGTAAATCTATAAATGTAAAACAGGCATTCAAAAACAAATAAGAGGGAGGACCCAGAAAAGAACAGTTGGATCTTTAAAGCACTATAACTACTTATTTGGCTCCTATTATTTTTCTTGTCCTAAAATTCTTACTAAGATAAGAAACTTTGCCTCTACTTCCTCATAACGCAAATCTGTTATGGCTATAGGGGAGCCTGAGATTTATCAGTTGAGCAGCAAAACTGATTTTGCTATATGTAAATGTGCATTTTTAGTTAGCCAATAAAAGAAATGATTGATAAGCAATAAGACCAGATAAAGTAAGAGCCACCTTCATGACGTCGGTGAAGGTGGGTAAATAGGGAGAGGTTTAGAACTAGGAGAGAAGAATTTGTTTGAAGGAAACTGAAGCCAAAAAACAGACAAGTTCACCAAGAATGAAGTCAGAAAAGAAGCAAGACATTCTTTGATTAGGAAAATCTAAAAAGTAAGCAACAGCTTATAAAGTTTCCAAGAAAACTGTACCCAATATATGGATGTGGGAGACCAAGGAAACATAACCACTCATTCATTAAGAATATCCACTAATAACTCAATGAAAGATAATAGTAACTAAATTGAGGACAAGGGTTTAGATTATGAGTAAAAATATAAGCGGAAATTAAAAGTAAAAAAGAACAACTAATTTTTTTTAAGTATTAGTTGAGTCAAATAGCTTTGAGAAATGAGATTCTTATTTATCTAGTAACCTATTTATAAATGATTACCTTCCCTGAGATCAACTCAGTTTATACACTAAGCAATGTCTGCAGCCTACCATGCTAACCAATCCTAAACTACAGTCGCACCCTGAGAAGAAAAAGAAAAGAAAACTAAGATAATGGCCCTCCTCCCCCCCCCCCATTTTACTTTGCTTCATCCTATTCCCTGGCTGGCAATGGACTGAGGGGTGGAAATGGAAATATCCCTGAGTGAAAGCTGGGAGCCTCCTGTTTAGACCACTCGAAACTTACTTTAACATACTTACCAACGTCTCCATAAACATATAGGCCTCTTGGAGGTCTGCTCCTTGAAAAAAGCTGCAAATTAAGAACAAATTATAAATCTCTTACATGGAAATAATTAAATATCATCACATACAGAGTGTTCCTAACTGTCAGATACAGGACTAAAATGGGCTATTGTACACAATAAGTTAAAATATTTGATGTAAAAGGCTATGAAGCCCAAGTTACATTTTAATGCAGGAGGCAAGAATCATAAAGCCCAGAGCAAGGGCTCTGAAGGGACACAACTTGAGTTTGCATCCCCTACATCATTTAGTAACTAGGTAATCTTCCCCCTCTTTCCTAAATGGGCTCCCCAAACAATAATAGCCTAGACCATTCCCAGCAAGCAAGAGATCAGAAGAATTTTTCTAGAGACACTGAATAGTCTCCAGAAAAAAAGGAAAACAAACAAACAAAAATCTGAAGGTACTTATGTGCAGACTTCTCTTAAAGAAATAACTGGTCCCTATTAGATCACCTTACAGTAGAGCACACCAGTCAACCAACCTCTTACGGATAGAGCCTTCAGTTGGCTTGTTAGTATCTGAAAAGATTCTAAAATGAACTGACACACAACAATCAATAGAAACTTGAAAAGGAAAACATTCAAGATGAAAGCTGGAGACCAGAACAAGGGTACAGAAGGGAGAAAAACTCAGAGGAAACAGGGGCACCTGGGTGGTTCAGTTGGTTAAGCATCCACCTCTTGATCTCGGCTCAGGTCATGATCTCAGGGTCTGGGATCGAGCCCCACGTGGGGCTCCACAATCAGTGCAGAGTCTGCTTGTCCCTCTCCCTCTGCTCCTCTCCCACCCTTGTTCATGCATATGCACTCTCTCTCTCAAATAAATAAAGAAAATCTTTTAAAAATAAAACTGCAATCAACATAATTAACATGCTGGGGAAAATAAGAGAAGCTATTAAAACTGTAAAGCAAGAACAAAATGCAATTTTGAAAAAGGAACATCAAGAACAAAAGAACATTTTGAAATTTAAAATATGGTAGCAGGGGGGCACCTGGCTGGCTCAGTCAGTAGAGCATGTGACTCTTGATCTCAGGGTTATGAGTTCAAACCCCACGTTGAGTGTAGAGATTACTTAAAAATAAAAAAATCTTTTCCTTTTTTAAAGGTATTATTTATTTATTTGACAGAGACAGACACAGCAAGAGAGGGAACATAAGCAGGGGGAGTGGGAGAGGGAGAAGTAGGCTTCCTGCTGAGCAGGGAGCCTGATGCGGGGCTCGATCCCAGGACCCTGGGATCATGACCCTCATGAGCCAAAGGCAGACGTTTAACGAATGAGCCACCCAGGCGCCCCCCAAATAAAAAAATCTTAAAAAAAAAAAGTATGGTAGCAGAAATACAATTTCAGAAAAAGGATTAGAAGATAAACTTGAGGAGCTGTCTCAAAAAAATACAACAAATAAACAGCAACAAGAATACATGGAAAAATATAAGAAAATTACTGGATTAATTCATCAGGAGGTCCAATATCTGACAAAAAAGGAATTCCAGAAAGAGAAAATAGAAGAAAAAGGAGAGGAGGAAGTTATCTAAGAAAGAATGCAAAGATTTTTTCTCAAATCTGAAGGACTTCATTTCTAGATTGGGAGGAAAGAGTAAGTACCCAGCACAGGAAGGGAAATAAAACCTATACCAAGTCCCAATCCTGAAATTTCAGATACCAGGGATACAAAGAACACCCTACAAACATCCTAGGTGGCTTTTCGGGAGGATAACAAAGGGGCAAGGGAACAGATCACAAACAACAGATAAAGACTTGAATAAGATTTGAGGGACAATGATTTCCAATCTAATCCATCCAATCTCTCCATCAAGTACGAAAATGGAAAATTGGCATTCCATACATAGAGGGTCTTAAAAACACCTCCCCGTCAGAAATAGGAACACCTTGACTCCAGAAAAGACAGATGAGCCTGAGAAGGAAGCCCTGGTAAGATGGAGGGTTGCTCTAGAAGCAAAGAGGCACAAGCAGATCAAGAAAGCAATCACGTCCGGAAGGAAACAGGAGGATGGAGGGCTCCAAAGGAAGAAACAAAGTGGAACTTCTCTTTGCCTGATATTATTATCAGCCCTAATAACCATCCTAAATTTTGTTTCACTTAGAAGAGTAATCTTCAAACTCTGCAACAGCTTCTAGAGACCTGTGCAAAAGCCAAGGTAAGCCAGGGCAGAGAGAATTCAGACAGGGTAAAAGCAGAAAGAAGTGAAGGCTATGCCACTTAGCACAAACCAGAGCAGATGTTCGGCAGAGAACATTCTCAAAGGCTATGATATCATCTAGTTTTGATTATACAAAATGCTTTTGTTTTTTAATCTGTGGGTTCACTCCAACATACCTCAGAAACCTCTCTAGCTTTCTTGCTCCTCTTGGCTTTCTCTGAGAACCCAGCCCCTGACTCCAGCACGCCCCTTCCAGAAGAACCTTCCCCATGGTTTAGGCAAAAGGATCTTCTTTGCTTTGATTCTGCCAGCTGGATGCCTTCCCTGTGTTCTTCTGCACATTAACTCTCTCTATTCTTAAATTTCAACGGAAAGCAGATTCTACTCCTGCCAAAACCTCTTAATTTGTTTTGTTTTAAAATCTTATATGTGCCATTCTTGTACACTGGTTATTCTATTTTCAACTTGTCAGAAAAAAGCATTATGCTCTTAAATAATTTTAGAACAGCTTCAAATTGGAAAACTTGCATACAACCTCATAATCTCTAAGTATATTCTATGTATTAGAAATCTTTTGAAAGCAACATTCAGGGGGTGCCCGGGTGGCTCAGTCGTTAAGCGTCTGCCTTCGGCTCAGGTCATGATCCCAGAGTCCTGGGATTGGGTCCCACGTCGGGCTCCCTGCTCAGCGGGAAGCCTGCTTCTCCCTCTCCCACTCCCCCTGCTCGTGTTCCCTCCCTCTCTGTGTCTCTCTCTGTCAAATAAATAAATAAAATCTTAAAAAAAAAAAAAAAGAAAGAAAGCAACATTCTGTATTCTGTGAAGTGTCACAGCAATTCATAATTCTTCACAACACATTTTGCAGGAATAGTCCTGGGTCTACTCTAGTACTATTCACATGATACCATCAATATATGCTAAATAAATGAAGTTCGAGGCAAAAATTTAACAGATTGGGGAAAAAAGATGACATAGAGAGAACTCAATCAATGCTGTCCAAAAAAATATCATTTGGTTCTATCTTCTGTTCTACCCACTCAAACTCAACATATTTTGGAAAGAACATTTTAACAAATATGTTACACTATATATTACACACACATTTTCTAATTATGTAACTATAATATATAACTATAACATGTTAGATACCATCTACCTAAACAATATATACTCTAAGTATTTCCACTTTGAGAGGTAAGCTAATTTTCTCCTAATATATTTTCAGTCTACAAAAAACTATTGAAATTATTTCAAGGGATTTAAAAATCTGTATGTTGGGGCGCCTGGGTGGCTCAGATGGTTAAGCATCTGCCTTCAGCTCAGGTCATGATCCTAGGGTCCTGGGATCGAGCCCCGCATGGGGGGCTTCCTGCTCAGCAGGAAGCCTGCTTCTCCCTCTCCCACTCCCCCTGCTTGTGTTCCCTCTCTTGCTGTGTCTCTCTCTGTCAAATAAAGTCTTTAAAAAAAAAGAAAAGAAATTGCAATCTCACCCATATCTGCACTCATTTTTTCCTCTCTCTCTCCTACGACGAAGTAAGATGATTCTTCTTCCTATGTAACTTTTTATCAATTTCTGGATCTCAGTCCTCACCCCCACCACTTTCCCAGGAACCATGCCCATCAAATTAAATGTTTCACTTCTCTTGTAATCCTTTTCAGCAACAGCTTTATAAATGTGTTCCTGTGAATTTATTTTTATAATCTATTAAGTGTAATGTCTTGTAAGCAAGACATAAACCCAAAAGCTATAATGGAAAAGACAGAAACATTAAAAGCAGTGAAATTAAACATATCTGTTTGGGAAAAAAATGCTAAGAACAGTAAAAAGGCAAGAAAAAAAATCTGGCAATATTACAGACAAGAATTTGTTTCCTTAGTAAGCATAGTTTTTATAAACCGATAAGAAAACAAATACAAATGGCTTAAACATTTGAAAGAATACTTATTCTCCTTCACAATAAAAGAGGTATGTTTTAAAATAACAATGAAGGGCGCCTGGGTGGCTCAGTCGTTAAGCGTCTTCCTTCGGCTCAGGTCATGATCCCAGGGTCCTGGGATCGAGCCCTGCATCGGGCTCCCTGCTCGGCGGAAGGCCTGCTTCTCTCCCTCCCACTTACCCTGCTTGTGTTCTCTCTCTGGCTGTCTCTCCCTGTCAAATAAATAAATAAAATCTTTAAAAAAATAAAATAAAATAAAATAACAATGAAATACTGCCATGACAAAAATCTAAAAGTCTGAGAGAATACAGTACCGTCAAAAATGTAAGGAGACAGGCAGGCTCATAAATTAGTAAGAATATGAACTGCTGCAATCTTTTTTTTTTCATAGCACAGTGAATTTTAATGTCCTCCCCTTTGGGGAGGTCACACTGTACACTTTTTTTTTTTTTTTTTAAGATTTTATTTATTTGAGAGAGAGAGAGTGAGAGACAGAGAGCACGAGAGGGAAGAGGGTCAGAGGGAGAAGCAGACCCCCTGCCGAGCAGGGAGCCCGATGCGGGACCCGATCCTGGGACTCCAGGATCATGACCTGAGCCGAAGGCAGTCGCCCAACCAACTGAGCCACCCAGGCGCCCGTGTACACTTTTGGAGATACCCCTAAAGTTGTCCAGTAATTCCACTTCTGGGTATTTATCCAAAGGAAATGAAAACACTAAGAAAGATATCTGCACCCCCATGTTATTGCTGCACAACCAAGACATGAAAATAACAAAAGTGTCCAAAAATTGAAAATGGATAAAGAAAATATATACATTGGGATATTATTCAGGTATAAAAAAGAAGGAAATCTTGCCATTTGTAACAGCATGGACGGACCTTGAGGGCATTATACTAAGTAAAGTAAATCTGGCAGAAAAAGACATATACTGGGGTGCCTGGCTGGCTCAGTTGGAAGACCCTGTGACTGTTGATCTTGGGGTTGTGAGATCAAGCCCCACGTTGGTGTAGAGATTACTTAAAATAAATAAACTTAAAAAAAAAAAGAAAAACACATATAATGAATAATATCACTTATCTCTGGAATCCCCAAAACAAAAACCAAAAAGTAAAACTCCTAGAACTCTCTAATCAGACAGGCTTCTCAAGTTTAGGAGACTTACTGTAATAACCTAAATCAGAAGGGAGGATAAGAAAAGCAGGTGTCAAAAGAATGTCATTAAAATTGTTTTAAACAATATGGCTAAACTAACAATTGTACAATAAAGAAATGTGCTGTGGGGCACCTGGGTGGCGCAGTCAGTTAAGCGTCCAAATCCTGGCTTTGGCTCAGGTCATGATCTCAGGGTCATGAGACCAGGCTCTCCACTCAACACAGAGTCTGCTTGGGACTCTCTCTCTGTCCCTCCCCAACATGTTCAGTGTCCTTCTCTCTTTCTCTCTCAAGTAAATAAATGAATAAATCTTAAAAAAAAAAAAAAGAACTGTGCTGATATCACCAGCGTTTGGGGTCCTGACTGTTGTGCATTTGGTGATACACTCCAAGCCACTAAGTTTAGTAAAATTTACACTTTGAAGTTTATATACAGTATATAAAAGCTGATTTTCACCCAAAGAATCTTTTGAACATGGGGTTTACATTTTAAAAAGTAAACATCCAAACATTCTATCAAAATTTTATGAGACATAACCAATGCAAAGTGTGAATCCAAACACACACACACACACACACACACACAGTTAAAGGGATATTTAGGGAACAACTGAAGAAATTTAAATGTGGGCTTCATATTTAGGGTTGCAAGATGAAATACACAATGTCCAGTTAAATGGGAATTTCAGATTAACATCAAATAATTTTTTAGTATGTATGTATGTGTGTGTGTGTATCTCCCAAATATTGCAAGAGATATACATACACTAAAAAAGTATTATTTATCTGAATAACATACCTGGACATCCTGTGTTTTTCTTTGGTAAAATCAAGCAACTCTATTTTAGATAATATTATCATATCAATGTTAAATTTCTTGGGTGTGATAATGGTAATACAGTTATGCAGGAGGATGTCCTTGTTAGGAAATACATAATGATGTTTTAAAGGGTCGAGTGTTATTATGTTGCAACTTTCAGCTAATTAAAGAAAATTATATATATATTTACAGAGAAAAACCAAATGGGGCAAAATGTTAACCATTCATGGATTTAAGTGTATTGTTGAAATTTTTCAAAATAAAACGTTGTGGGGGAGGGAATTTGAGGAGTCCAATATGGCGGAGGAGTAGGAGACCTTAGCTTCCTCTGGTCCCAGGAATTCAGCTAGGTAGCTATCAAATCATTCTGAACACCTGTGAATTTAACTGGGAAATTGAAGAATAGCTGCAACTCTACAAATAAAAAAGCAACCACTTTCTGCAAGGTAGGAGGTACAGAGAAGTCAATCTGAGGCAATAAATGGATAGATAAACAGGGAAGGGGGGTAAACCTCCATCAGCCAGCACTGGAAAGTGATATAGCAGCTGAGCACAAAATCAAAACTTTAAAAACTCTGTTCCCTTGAGGGACATCCCTGCCTGAAAGATGCTCAGGTGTGAAGCAGGGCAGAATCCTAGGTGGGACAGTATGGTCTCAGGATCCCCAGGGACACAGGAAGACCGGGGATGCCTGAGTGCGGCAGAGTCCCCAGGCATCTGAGCAAGAAAGCCAGCTGCAATCAGTGAGCCCAGGAGTGGGATCTCAGTTTATTCCATAAACCAGCATGTTAGCACGACCACTCTCCAAGCAGGGGCCCAGCAAGCAGCAGAACTACCATGAGATCCTCCCACTTCCTCACCTGGGGAGGAAAGGTGCAGGTGTGCACGGCAGAAGTTTGCTGGGTTTGGAGGCTCCAAACAGGATCCCATGCCTGAGAGAGAAATGCTTGGTCACAGGCTGGGTGAACACAGAGTGCAGAAAGAGACCAGGAAGACAGGAGCGATTGACAGTTTTTCCCTGAGAATGCACTGAGGAGTGGGGCTCCGAGATTTCAGCTCTGGGGCTGCAGATTGAGAGGCTGCCATTTTCATTCTCATCCCCTAAAGAGGCTCAGAAAGCCTTCAGGGAACAAAAGCCACATAGAGGAATCCAGAACAGCATACTTAGCCTGGCCCCCCTGGCAAGGGCAGTGCAATTCCACCTGGGGCAAAGGCACCTGAGATTCAGCACAACAGGCCCCTCCCTCAGAAGATCAGCAAGAATATCCGGCCAAGACCAAGTTTACTGATCACACAGAACTGCAAAACTCCAGCACTAGGGGAAAAATTATATAAAATTCATGGGGTTTTCCCCATGATTCTTTAGTCCTTCAATTTTAATTTTTTTTCTCTTTCCATTTTTTTTTCCCCTAAGATTTTATTTATTTATTTGACAGAGAGAGAAAGAGCGAGAGCAGGAACACAAGCAGGGGGAGTGGGAGAGGGAGAAGCAGGCTTCCCGCTGAGCAGGGAGCCCGATGTGGGACTTGATCCCAGGACCCTGGGATCATGACCTGAGCTGAAGGCAGATGCTTAACGACTGAGCCCCCCAGGCACCCTCTCTTTCCTTTTTCAACCAATTTATTTTATCAACTCTTTTTTTTAAATCTTTTTTAATTTTCTTTTTTACACTTACACCCTATCCTTTTGTTGTATTTAATTTTATTTTTGTATATATAAGTTTTTCTTTTTTTACAATTTTTGGATGCAGTTTCTTCTGACAAACAGACCAAAATACATCGAGAATCTAGTGTATTGCTCTGTTCTCTTCACCCGTCTGATCATATTCTTTTCTTTTTGTTAAAGTCGTTTTTAATTTCCATCTTTACACTTACATTCTACCCTTTTGATGTAATTAATTTTATTTTTGTGTGTATATATATATGTATATATATATGTGTGTATATATATATGTATATATATATATATATGTTTTTCTTTCTTTACAATTTTAGGATGTAGTTTCTTCTAACAGAACAAAATACACTCAGGATATAATGTACTGCTCTGTTCTGTTCCCCTGTTTATACCCCTTTTTTTTGTCTTTTAATTTTCATTTTTACAGTTACATTCTATCCTTCCAATGTATTTAATTTTATTTTTCTACACACATAAGTTTTTCTTTCTTTACAATTTTGGGATGTAGTTTTCTAACAAACAGACCAAAATACACACAGGATCCAGTGTATTACTCTGTTCTATTCACTTGTATGATTATATTCTTTTTTTTTTTAATATTTTTTTCAGTTTCAGGTCTCTTCTGATTTGTTTCATGTATATTTCTTTGGAGTCGTTGTTGCCATTTTAATATTCTGTTCTCTCCTTCATCTATTCTTCTCTGGACAGATTGACAAGTTGGAAAAACTCACCTCAGAAAAGAGAACAAGAGGCAGTACTGACTGCCAGGGACCTAATCCATATGGATATAAGTAAGATGTTGGAACTAGAGATCAGAATAACGATTATAAAGATACTAGCTGGGCTTGAAAAAAAAGCATAGAAGACACTAGAGAATCCCTTTCTGGAGAAATAAAAGAACTAAAATCTAATCAAGTTAAAACAAAAAGGCTATTAATAAGATACAATAAAAAATGGAGGCTCTAACTTGTGAGGCAGAAGAGAGAATTAGTGATATAGAAGACAAAATGATGGAGAATAAAGAAGCTGAGAAAAAGAGAGATAAACAACTACTGGATCACGAGGGGATAATTCAAGAGATAAGTGATACCATAAAGCGAAACAATATTAGGATAACTAGGATTCCACAAGAAGCGGAAAGGGGGGCAGGCAGAAGGTATACTGGAGCAAATTATAGCAGAGAACTTCCCTAAACTGGGGAAGGAAACAGGCATTCAGGTCCAGGAGGCACAGAGAACCCCCTTCAAAATCAATAAAAATAGGTCAACACCTTGACATAGAATAGTGAAACTTGCAAATCTCAGAGACAAAGAGAAAATCCTAAAAGCAGCTTGGGACAAGAGGTCCATAACCTACAAGGACTATCAGCAGACCTATCCACAGAGACCTGGCAGGCCAGAAAGGATTGGCATGATATATTCAGAGTGCTAAATGAGAAAAATATGTAGCCAAGAATACTCTATCCAGTAAAGATGTCATTCAAAATAGAAGGAGAGATAAAAAGCTTCCAGGACATACAAACTAAAAGAATGTGATCACTAAACCAGCCCTGCAAGAAATATTAAAGGAGATCCTTTAAGCGAAGAGAGAGCTCAAAAGTAACATAGACCAGAAAGGAACAGAGACAATATACACAAATAGTGACTTTACGGGTAATATAATAGCACTAAATTCATATCTTTCAATAGTTATTCTGAATGTGAATTGGCTAAATGCCCCCAGTCAAAAGACACAGGTATCAGCTTGGATAAAAAAGCAAGAACCCGGGCGCCTGGGTGGCTCAGTCGGTTGAGCGACTGCCTTCGGCTCAGGTCCTGATCCTGGAGTCCCGGGATCGAGCCCCGCATCAGGCTCCCTGCTCGGCGGGGAGCCTGCTTCTCCCTCTCCCACTCCCCCTGCTTGTGTTCCTGCTCTGGCTATCTCTCTCTGTCAAATAAATAAAATCTTTAAAAAAAAAATCTTTAAAAAAAAAAAAAAAAAAAAGCAAGACCCATCAATCTGCTGGCTGCAAGAGACTCATTTTAGACCCAAAGACACTTCCAGATTGAAAGTGAGGGTGTGGAAAAATCATTTATCATGCTAATGGACAGCAAAAGAAAGTTGGGTAGTAATCTTTATATCAGACAAATTAGATTTTAAACCAAAGACTGTAATAAAAGATGAGGAGGGACACTATATCATAATTAAAGGGTCTCTCCAACAAGATGTAACAATTATAAATATTTATACCCCTAACATGGGGCAGCCAATTATATAAACCAATTAATAACAAAATTAAAGAAACACATTGATAATAATACAAGAATTGTAGGGGGCGGTAACAACCCACTCACAGCAATGGACAGATTATCTACATAGAAGATCAACAAGGAAACAAGGGCTTTAAATGACTCACTGGATCAGCTGGACTTAACAAATATATTCAGAGCATTTCATCCTAAAGCAGCAGAATACATATGCTTTTTGAGTGCATATGGAACATTCTCCAGAATAGATCACATACTGGGTCACAAATCAGACCTGAACCAGTATGAAAAGACTGAGATCATACCATTCATATTTTCAAACCACAATGCTATGAAACTTGAAGTCAACCACAAGAAAAAATTTGGAAGGACCACAAATGCAGGTTAAAGAACATCCTACTAAAGAATGCATGGGTCAACCAGGACATTAAAGAAGAATTTTAAATATTCATGGAAACAAATGAAAATGAAAACACAACTGTTCAAAACCTTTGGGATGCAGCAAAGGTGGTCCTAAGAGGGAAGTATATAGCAATACAAGTCTTTCTCAAGAAACAAGAAAGGTCTCAAATACACACGCTAACCTTACACCTAAAGGAGCTGGAGAAAGAACAGCAAATAAAGCCTAAACCCAGCAGGAGAAGAGAATTAATAAAGATTAGAGCAAAAACAAATGAAATAGAAACCAAAAGAACAGAACACATCAACAAAATTAGGAGCTGGTTCTTTTAAAGAATTAATTAAGATTGATACACCCCTGGCCAGACTTATCAAAAAGAAAAGAGAAAGGACCCAAATAAATAAAATCATGAATGAAAGAGATCACAACCAACACTGAAGAAATACAAACAATTATAAGAACATATTATGAGTAACTATATGCCAACAAATCAGGCAATCTGGAAGAACTGGATGCATGCCTAGGGATGTATAAACTACCAAAACTGAACCAGGAAGAAATAGGAAACCTGAACAGACCCCAAACCAGCAAGAAAATTGAAGCAATAATCAAAAATCTCCCAACAAACAAGAGCCCAGGGCCAGATGGCTTCCCAGGGGAATTCTACCAAACATTTAAAGAAGAATACATACCTATTCTTCTGAAGCTGTTCCAAAAAATAGAAATGGAAGGAGAACTTCCAAAGTCATTTTATGAGGCCAGCATTACCTTGATTCCAAACCCAGACAAAGACCCAACCGAAAAGGAGAATTAGAGACCAATATTCCTGATGAACATGGATGCCAAAATTCTCACCAAGATACTAGCCAACAGGATTCACCACGACGAAATGGGATTTATTCCTGGGCTGCAAGGTGGTTCAACATCTGCAAATCAATCAATGTGATACACTACATTAACAAAACAAAGGACAAGAACCATATGATCCTCTCAATACACGCAGAAAAAGCACTTGACAAAGTACAGCATCCTTTCTTGATCAAAACTCTTCACAGTGTAGGGATAGAGGAAAATACCTCAATAACATAAAAGCCATAATACGAAAAGCCCACAGAATATCATTCTCAGTGGGGAAAAACTGAGAGCTTTTCCCCTAAGATCAGGAACAATGGCAGGGATGTCCACTCTCACCACTGCTGTTCAACATAGTAATAGAAGTCCTAGCCTCAGACAACAAAAGGAAATAAAAGGCATCTGAATCAGCAAGAAGAAGTCAAATTCTCACTCTTCACTGATGACATGATACTCTATCTGGAAAACCCAAAAGACTCTACTCCAAAATGGCTAGAACTCACAGGAATTCAGCAAAGTGGCAGGATATAAAATCAATGCACAGAAATCAGTTGCATTTCTATATACTAACAATGAGACAGAAGAAAGAGAAATTAAGGAATCGATCCCATTTAAAATTGCATCAAAAACCATAAGATACCTAGCAATAAACTTAACCAAAGAGGCAACGGATCTGTACTCAGAAATCTATAGAACACTCATGAAAGAAATTGAGGAAGACACAAAGAAATGGGAAAACATTCCATATTCATGGATTAAAAGAACAAATATTGTTAAAATGTCTATGCTACCTAGAGCAATCTACACATTCAATGCAATCCCCATCAAAATACCATCAACTTTTTTCACAGAGCTGGAACAAATAATCCTAAAATTTGTATGGAACCAGAAAAGACCCCAAATAGTCAAAGGAATGTTGAAAAAGAAAACCAAAGCTGGTGGCATCACAGTTCCAGACTTCAAGCTCTATTACAAAGCTGTAATCATCAAGGCAGTATGGGACTGGCACAAAAACAGACACATAGATGAATGAAACAGAATAGAGAGCCCAGAAATGGACCCTCAACTCTATGGTCAACTAATCTTTGACAAAGCAGGAAAGAATATTCAATGGAAAAAAGACAATCTCTTCAACAAATAGTGTTGGGAAAATTGGACAGCCACTTGCAGAAGAATGAAACTGGACTATTTCCTTACACAATACACAAAAATGGACTCAAAATGGATGAAAGACCTAAATGTGAGACAGGAATCCATCAAAATCCTAGAGGAGAACACAGGCAGCAACCTCTTTGACCTCAGCCACAGCAACTTCTTGCTAGACACGTCTCCAAAGGCAAGGGAAGCAAAGGCAAAAATGAACTACTGGGACTTCATCAAGATAAAAAGCTTTTGAACAGAAAAGGAAACAGTCGACAAAACCAAAAGACAACCGACAGAATGGGAGAAGATATTTGCAAATGTCTTATCAGATAACAGGCTAATATCCAAGATTTATAAAGAACTTATCAAACTCAACACCCAAAAGACAAATAATCCAATCAAGAAATGGGCAGAAGACATGAACAGACATTTCTCCAAAGAAGACATACAAATTACCAACAGACACACGAAAAAATGTTCAACATTACTCGGCATCAGGGAGAAACAAATCAAAACCACAATGAAGTACCACCTCACACTTGTCAGAATGGCTAAAATTAACCACTCAGGAAACGACAGATGTTGGTGAGGATGCAGAGAAAGGGAAACCCTCCTACACTGTTGGTGGGAATGCAAGCTGGTGCAGCCACTCTGAAAAACAGTATGGACGTTCTTCAAAAAGTTGAAAATAGAGCTACCCTACGACCCTTTCATCCATTTTGCACTACTGGGTATTTACCCCAAAGACACAAATGTAGTGATCCAAAGGGTTACGTGCTCCCCAATGTTTATAGCAGCAATGTCCACAATAGCTAAAATTTGGAAAGAGCCCAGATGTCCATCAACAGAGGAACAGATAAAGATGTGGTGTGTGTGTGTGTGTGTGTGTGTGTGTATATATATATTTGGAATATTAGTCATCAAAAGAAGTGATATCTTGCCATTTGCAATGATGTGGATGGAACTAGAGGGTATTATGCTAAGCAAAATAAGTCAGAGAAAGACAATTATCATATGATCTCACTCATATGTGGAATTTAAGAAACAAAACAGAGGATCATAGGGGAAGAGAAGAAAAAATAAAACAAGACAAAATCAGAGAGGGAGACAAACCATAAGAGAACTCTTAATCATAGGAAACAAACTGAGGGTCGCTAGAGGGGAGGGGGGTTGAGGGATGGGGTAACTAGGTGATGGACATTAAGGAGGGCATGTGACAGGGGCGCCTGGGTGGCTCAGTTGGTTAAGGAGGGCATGTGATATAATAAGCACTGGGTATTATATAAGACTGATGAATCACTGACCTCTACCTCTGAAACTAATACATTTTATGTTATAATTAATAAATTTAGATTAAAAAATATATATATATATATTAAAAAATAAGAGGGGCACCTGAGTGGCTCAGTCAGTTAAGCGTCTGCCTTCGGCTCAGGTCATGATCCCAGGGTGCTGGGATCGAGCCCCACATCGGGCTCCTGGCTCAGCAGGGAGCCTCCTTCTCCCTCTCCCCCAGCTCATGCTCTTTCTCTCTATCTCTGTGTCTCAAATGAATGAATAAAATCTTTTAAAAATAAAATAAAAATAAAAAAGTTGGGGGGAAACGTGGTGATTAATTACTAAATTGCTTTTACTTTCTTTTGGTGAATTGCTTTCACTTTTGAATTAAGTCTAGAATTATTCTAAAAGTATCTGCATATTTACATTTTAGATGAGTGTTTTCACAACTATTGCCAAAAGTATTCCTTTAACTTCTACAAAGTAAACATTTGTCATCTTCATTCCGAATATTTTGATTTAATCATTTTAACTTATGTTTTGTTCCTTATATTAAAATATTAGCATTAAAAAGTATTCCAAGGTGACTCCCATCAAACTTATAAATTGAAATAGCATGTCCTCCACCTTTCTGGGTTACTATCCACCTGCTACTCCAGCATAATTTCCATTAGGACAATTAGATAATAAGGGTGATGCTTTAAAATAAAAAGGGTTGTTTTCAATTTGTTTAAAATGCAGGAATACTACTTTTCCTGTTTCTCCCCACTCCCCTCATCATTCCATTATCTCCAAAAATGATAGAATCAGAGACAATGATTCCAGCTGGAATGCTGAGCATAATTACATCTTTTAAAAACTAGCATTATATCATTCTCAACATAGACCACGTTCTGATAAAAGTAGATCACTTCAGGTTTCTAAGAAGATCTTTAAAAACTAAAAAACTGAACTATATGTTAGCACCCATAAATTCTCTTCAAATAAAAATCTTTTTTTAAATGCCTTCAGCTGAATTGCAAAAGAACCCTTGACCTTAAGTACACCAATTTGTTCAGTTTGTTAGTAGAATTAAGACTATTTAAGTATCAGGGCGCCTGGGTGCTCAGTCGTTAAGCGTCTGCCTTCGGCTCGGGTCATGATCCCAGGGTCCTGGGATCAAGCCCTGCATCAGGTTCCCTGCTCTGCGGGGGGCCTGCTTCTCCCTCTCCCTCTCCCACTCCCCCTGCTTGTGTTCCCTCTCTGGCTGTGTCTCTCTCTGTCAAATAAATAAATAAAATCTTAAAAAAAAAAAAAAAGACTAAGTATCTAAATAACTAGCAAGTGTGTATAGTGGGTGAGCTTAAACCTCTTGAACAACTAGCATAAGAAATGGCTCAATTTCTCATTATAACAGAGTTTGAAGATGCAAATGACTTTTTAATGCCTCATGCATTCAAGCAGCAAGCATTTATAAGTGTCTATATGTGCCACTAGGAGGCAAATGACAGGAGGCAATTTCTTCAGCAAATCATTCATGTTAACTCACTCCTACCTGATAATCTGAGTCTGGACTGGCTTAGACAACTTTATGCTAGGTGTGATCTATTCCAGGCCACTACTAGTTCAGATGGATGTCCAAGACATAAGCATAATTCTCAAACCAATCTGGAATTTATTTTAAAAAAAAAATGTGAAAAATATCCCTCATTCTGAACCTGGTTGAGGTTCTGAATTTGAGGAATTAAAGTGAGCTTCCAGACTTCTCCTGGATTATCAAAGAACTGATGCTACAGAGGGAATGAGAACACAAACACATCCACAGAGAGGTAAATGGATATAGAAACTCATAGATATGACACCAACACTCACACACAGACAACACAGATAGGCTGACAGCAGAGACTGACAGCTTCAGACAGCCTTCAGAGTCAGCAGAGATTGTTTTGTGAATCTTCAGTGATGGCTTTGTTACTCATTTTTCATTTATTCTGCAAACATGGATTGAGGACTGAGCACCTACTTTGTACCAGGCAATAAGCTGGGCTCTGCAGACCTAAAAGACCCAGAAAACAAAGTATTTCCTTAAGGAGTATGTGGTCACCAGGTGGGCAATATGAAATAAATGATATCAAAGGATGCAGTGAGGGGTAGCCTTGAGGCAAGAGAAGGTCCTGGTCTTGTCAAGGATCTTCAAGTAGTCTGTCACAGCTGGTACTTTGATTAACAGCAGAGAACTAAGATGAAGCTGGCAAGAGGCAGGGACCAGGTTCTCAAGGACCTTCGAGAACACACTAATGAGTTTGTACTTCCTCCTGAGGGTACTGAGAAGTCTTAAGCAGGAGAATGGAACAATCAGATTATGTGTTGGAAACACTGGTCTTGATACACTGGAGAATACATTGAATGGGAGAAAATTAGAGGCAAGGACACCGCCACTCACATCTGCTCCACGGACAAGGCATTCTGGTTGCCAGGTAAAAGTGTGGTCCAGGAAGAAGTACTTGTAGGGGCATTTGTGTGGTTCACTGGGGCAAAGGCAACTGAAGGCAGCCCTGTGGTGGTTTCCATTGCCATGAAGGAGGTACGGATTGCCTTGGAGCTGTGCTTTAGGCTACTCTTAGAGAAACTGTACATGGCATGGCAGTGTGGCTTGAAACATGTGTTCAGATCCTAGTATCTGCAAATTTCCATGAGAGATGAGGGCATGGGTTGCAATTGCTCAGTTTTTCTTCTATCACCTCTTGTTTCAGAATAAAGGCTTTCACTCAGTTAAAAAAAAAATGTGTAAGGCAAAATTCACTTACAATTCAACTTAAGAAACTAAATGAAGGCACATTCTTAAAAGGCTTAATATTGTTAAAAGGGAGTAACTTCTTAGGTTATCCTTCAAAGATGCTGCCTTCATAGAGAATCTTCAGGAATAGCAAATGTGAATGCAACTAGTAAAGAGCTTCGGAGGGACAACTCTGAACTTCAGGCTGAAATAGATTGTTAGGGGAAAACAACTGAAAATAAAAGGAAAATCTAAACAATTCAGAACCAGACTGATGACTTTACAGGAAGAATGAAATTCTAGAACACAAATCAAAATCTATCACATCACATGGCTTTCCCGGTTAGAGTGTGCCCTTCACCCAAAGGTCGGCCTTCATCTGCAAAGAGATCTCTCACCACTGCTCAGACTCTCACCCTTGCTACCATGCTTCCTTACCCACTGCTTCCTCCAAATCAAAGGCCTTCTTGCCACTGCATCTAAGTGAACAATTCTTAAAATGAAGACCTCGGTTTTCTTACTCCATGAATACTTTCTGCCAAGGGATCTTTCTAACCTACCATCTATCCATCCTGATTTTCCTTTTCTATGTGCTGAATTTTCCCTTACAATCCCCACATCCTGAAAATGATAGGATTGCCTTTAGGTTTCATTCAGTCTTCACACAAACCTACTGAACATTCTGAATCTGAGAAGAACCCTGAGACTTTTGTCTCTCTTCAAATGTAATTTTGAATTCTCAATTTTAGTTTCAAAAATTGCTATTATTTAATAGCACAAATGAAAGCTTTACAGAATGGTTCTCAGAAGTGTTTTATAACGTATTTAATTATTAATCTTATCAAGTGCATTATTTACATTTTATTCTCTGTAGATAGTAAATATTGCATTTAATGGTAATATTTAATAATTATTATAGGAATACTACTAAATTTATTTAATACTGAAACAGTCATATGACCAATTCAGAAACTGGAAACATTTAATATGGTAAAGCCAATACCATATGCCTACAGCAGTATCTTCATTTATTTTAATAACACAAATGTGAAAGTAATTTGAATATATTTTTAATTGGCACATTTTTAAACATGTTGTATACAGTATTTTAAATATAGTAATATTGATCCTTCTCAGGAGTACACAGTTAATACATATAAACTTAAATATATAAATTTGTACCATATATTTTTTGTGGGTTTTAATGCTGTTGATTTTAATGTATATATCCACATTTGGAATCTGGTCCTTCAAGAGTAAATCAATAGTACTTTGATTCATAAAATTTCTTTATAATTGAGTTAGAATTTTAAGTCCCAAGTGAAGCAATAATATAGAATAAATTTAAAATCCTTTTATTTAGTCAGCTCTGTTCCCATATGCATTTCATACCCACCTGAATTTTTATTTAATTCACTGAGTTATAACTGTTTATGGATTATCTCCTCTATTGAACAGGGTATGACTGAGATCAGAAACCATTACTCTTATTCACATTTGTATCCTTGGCTTCCAGCATGAAGCCTAGCACATAGTAAGGACCAACTCTCTTTTTGTTGAATTGAATTCATGTATAACAATTCAGGGTCCTCTGATAAGCAAAAAGATATATTCTAGCTAAGCATGATAGACTTTTCCATAAAACTAAAAATCATTTGATTTTCCCAGCTACACAATAGAACTACTTCCCCGGTGTCCACTGTGGAGATTTATTAATTCTCCTTTAGAAGACAAGAAAACACATGGCCCATTATTTCCCCAGTACTTGAAATGAGTACATTACTCGAAAAAGACAAAACATTACTGAACGTGAGGTCAGATTAAATCCAATATTAAATGAACACATAACTACACATATAGAACTCAAAAACATCTGTCATTCATGAAAAAGATTTAAGGCCAAGAAAATTCAGCTTATGAAATTTCAGAAAAACATTTCCATTGCTAAAAAGTCTAAGGGACTTTCTACGCCTTCCTGAGCTCTGTGCTCACAGTTCCCCTTCCTCAATCTTTTTGGAAGAAGCAAATGATGAACAAGTCTAAAATTATATTATCTAGTTATAATTCCCTCAAAATGAATTAAAATAACCTGTTGAAATATCAACAATTACATTCAAAAATATTTTTACTATAAAATACAATAGACACGGTAAATTGGACAGAATATTGAGTAACTGGTTACCTACCACCAGCTTTATTAAATCTTTATATTTTGACATACTTATCCCAAAATTTAAGTAGTAAAACATTAGATACAGCTGAAGTCTCCCTTTGTGTCCTATTTCCTCAGAGTTAACAACCCTGATTTTGAAATCATTCCATGCTATGCAACATTCCATTTTAGAAATACATTCTGATTTATTTATCCATTTTTGTGGCATCCTCCCAAAACAGACTCTTCATCCATTCTTCTACTGGGTTTTTACATTCCAGATAACAATCCATAGTCAATTATTTTTGATGCAAATATTTTCTCCTGGTCTGTTCTGCCTTTTCACTTTTCCTATGATGCTTTTTCTTGGATAGAAGTTTTAAATTTTAGTATAACCACATGTATCCATCTTTACCTTCATAACTTAGACTTTTGTGTCTTTTTTTTTTTTTTTGAGAGAGAGAGAGAGAGAAAGAGAGCAAGTGAGTGTGTAAGCAGGAGCTGGGGAAGGAGCAGAGGGAGAGGAACAAGCAGACTCCGCACTGAGCATGGAGCCCAACAGAGGGCTCGATCCCACAACCCTGAGATCATGACCTGAGCTGAAATCAAGAGTAAGATGCTTAACTGACTAAGCCACCCAAGTGCTCCTAGGTTTTCATATCTTGTATAAGAAATTCTTCCTTTTCCCAGGTTCATAAAGATATTCCTCCAGATTTTCTTCAAGAAGTTTAAGTATAGGACATTAATTCTATGTAATTTATGTTTATGTTTAGAGAAAAAAGTACCTGATTTTATTTTACTTTTCACATAATCAATTGTCTAATCCCTGTTTATTGACTAGACCATCTTTTTCCCCACTGATTTTCAGTGTGCTACTTCAATGGTGTATTAAGTTTTCATGCAAGTTCCAAACTTTGTACTTTGTCTCATTTGTCTGTCTATATAATGGAACACTGAGTGGTTCTGTTGACTAGAGGCAGGGATATATAAAGACAAGTAATGGGAAATTAGATTAGAAGGCTAGACTAAGTACAGTTCAAGTAGAGTCATGAATATAATTAATGGTCTCCCACCAGCCTTCAAAATCTGGTCAAACAGCAGTCATCTAGAGCAGAGTCAGCAAATCATGGCCTCTGGGCCAAACTCAGACTGACAGCTGTTTTTGTAAATAAGTATTTGTTGGAGTACATTTATTTATGTATTTCTGTGGCTGTTTTGACTACAATGGTAGAATTGAGTAGTTGGAACAGAGATCATATGGCCCCCTAAGCCTAAAAGGTTTCCTACATGGTCCTTTAAAGAAAATACTGACCAACCCCTGATCTAGAGATCTGACTATAATCTCAGCATGATGGCTCTTTACAGCCTATATAATTTTGCTTTCATAACCAAAGTAGTCAGTTTTGGTTGATAAAGACAGAAAAAATTCCAATCCTAAACATTATGAAATAGGGCTATAGCCTTTCCTTTAAATTCATTTCAAAGGACTTATTAAAGACATTCTCACCTATGTTGATGGCATAATTTCACCTTAGGAATTATGATAAAACTTAAAATGTAATTGAATACATTGGTTAATTATTCTAGAGACAGAAACAGGCCTATTACACTCTGTTTCTCAAATTTCAGACTTTATTAGAGTCTGGGATGTGTTAGTTCTCAAAAACCAAGGTAGTTTGACTCCTGATCTCACTTCTTATAGACAATGCCATCATTGGATTAGGACATAATGCTTTTGCTTCAGTTGTCATAAAAATTTGATAAAAGAAACATTCATTTAAAAATATTCCTGGTCTTGGGGTGCCTGGGTGGCTCAGGTGGTGGAGCATGTGACTCTTGAACTCATGACCCTGAGATCAAGTCCCACACTGGATGTAAATAAAAAAAACTCCTGGTTTTTAATAAAACTGTAGCTATAGATATTGTCCACTGTATATTCAATGTTGCTTATGATTTTCTAACGGATAAAGGAATCAGGGAAACTTTACCCAAATCATGCTGCTCAACCTACTTTACCTATAGGAAATGCCAGTTCTAAGAAGAGGAATGTAGAAAGTAAGTGCTCAGTCCTTTAGGTGGAAGAGAGAAGGGGAGAACTGAGGAAAAACAGCAAATAGCTTAGTCTTGGATTAATAACTAAAGGGATTCAGATTAGGCCTCCCACATCTCCTAAAAGGCCACAGCTAGCATTCCAGGTATTCCACTCATAGCCTCCATGGGCTAGAAGCCAGAACAAGGAAAGCATCAGACCTTAGATTAGATGGCTTTAAAGGCAAGGCAGGTCTTTTCTATGCGATATACACATTGTTCTTGGGAGGGTAAGAAGAGGTATCCAAACAAAAGATGATAGGATGTAGAGGGAAGTTGGAAATAATTTCTCATTATGGAAAAACTTAAAATTATTTTGTAGAGAGCAGGAGGAAAAGGAAAGGAATATTGTTCCTTCCACTCCTATTCCCAAGTGTCTTGGGCTATGATGTCGCCTCCCAAGAGATGGAAAACCTGGCTGCCTGTATAGCCCTGATTAATGGAAACAGAGACTTGCAGAGTAGCTCCACACTCTAATTCTCTCCCTCCCTGACTCCAGAAATGCTTGATTTGGCTATGTAAAAGTAATTCTAATTATAGTGATTTACATGAACTACTTACCATTTATGCCTAATTACCTCATAGCACAATAACAATTATGCATACATTACATGTGTCAGATTAACCTGGTTGTTAAGTTTTATTTGTTAACAAAGATAAAGTGTTCATAAATGCTCATTCCTCATAGTTTGTTGCTTCTAAAGCATGGTCATCTGCTAATTTTTTCCAATTTTTATTAGAGGAAACACTGTTAAACTCATACATAAAAGCAGCCTAATAGACTGGTACCAGTTTTCTCCTCATCAATAATTCAGACATTTTGTGAAGGTGCATTTTATTTTAATATTATACCTTAGCCTTACAGCAAGTTTCTTAGAAGTACAATAAAAAAAAAGGACATTCACTATATTGAATGTTTATGTTTAAATATCTGCATGAAAAACAAATACACAAGGGGCACCTGTGTGGCTCAGTCAGTTAGGTGCCCGACTCTTGCTTTTTGCTCAGGGTTGAGACTGAGTCCTGCGTCGGGCTCTGTACTTAGCAGAGTCTGCTTAAGATTCTCTCTCCTTCATCCCCTGCCCTTCCCACATGTGTGTGCGCTCTCTCTCTCTCTCTCTCTAAATCTTTTTTTAAAAAATGCCCAAGGGCCCCTAAATGGCTCAGCCAGTAGAACATGCGACTCTTGATCTCAGGGTCATGAGTTCGAGCCCCACAGTGAGCATAAAGCGTACATTGAACACACACACACGCACGCCCATATTGCTAAGTGAAATATGTCAGACAAAAAAAGACAAATGCTGTATTTTCTCACTTTTATGCAGAATCCTAAAAAAGTCAAATTTGTAGAATGGTGATTACTGGGGGCTGGGGGCAATGGCAAGATATTGGTCAAAGAATACAAACTGCCAGCTATAGGATGAATAAGTTCTGGGGATCTAATGCACAGCATGAGGACTAAAATTAACCATATTGTGGGGCGCCTGGGTGGCTCGGTCGGTTAAGCAGCTACCTTCAGCTCAGGTCATGATCTCTGGGTACTGGGATTGAGGCCCGCATCGGGCTTCCTGCTCAGTGGGGAGTCTGCTTCTCTCTCTCTCTCTCTGTCCCTCTGCCCCTCCCCCCACTGCTCACTCTAATAAATAAATAAAATCTTAAAAAAATAAAAAATAAAAAATAAAATTAACAGTATTATATTATAAACAGTATGGAGGATCCTCAAAAAGTTAAAAATAGAGGTACCCTATGACCCAGTAATTGCACTATTAGGTATTTATCCAAAGGTTACAAACATAGTGATTCGAAGGGGCACATGCACCCCAATGTTTATAGCCCCAATGTCCACAATAGCCAAACTATGGAAAGAACCAGATGTCCATCAACAGATGAATGGATAAAGAAGATGTGCTGTATATATACAATGGAATATTACTCAGCCATCAAAAAGAATGAAATCTTGGCATTTACAATGACATAGATGGAATTAGAGGGTATTATGCTAAGTGAAACAAGTCAGAGAAAGGCAATTATCATATGATTTCATTCATATGTGGAATTTAAGAAATAAAACTGATGAATATAGCAGAAGGAAAGGAAAAATAAGACAGAAACAGCGGGAGACAAATCATAAGAGACTCTTTTTTTTTAAATTTTATTTTATTATGTTGTTAATCACATTACATCATTAGTTTTTGATGTAGTGTTCCATGATTCACTGTTTGCGTATAACACCCAGTGCTCCATTCACTACAGGCCCTCTTTAATACCCATCACCAGGCTAACCCATCCCCCCACCCCCTTCCCCTCTAGAACCCTCAGTTTGTTTCTGAGTCCATCGTCTCTCAGGGTTTGTCTCCCCGTCCAATTCCCCCCCTTCATTTTTCCCTTCCTACTATCTTCTTTTTTTCTTTTTTTTTAACATATATTGTATTATTTGTTTCAGAGGTACAGGTCTGTGATTCAACAGTCTTACACAACTCAAAGGCTCACCATAGCACATATCCTCCCCAATGTCTATCACCCAGCCACCCCATCCCTCCCACCCCCCACCACTCCAGCAACCCTCAGTTTGTTTCCTGAGATTAAGAATTCCTCATATCAGTGAGAACATATGATACATGTCTTTCCATGAGTGACTTATTTCGCTCAGCATAATTACCCTCCAGTTCCATCCACATCGTTGCAAATGGCAAGATTTCATTCCTTTTAATGGCTGCATAATATTCCATTGTATATATATACCACCTCTTCTTTATCCATTCATCTGTCAATGGACATCTTGGCTCTTTCCATAGTTTGGCTATTGTGGACATTGCTGCTATAAACATTGGGGTGCACGTACCCCTTCAGATCACTACATTTGTATCTTTGGGGTAAATACCCAGTACTGCAATTGCTGGGTCGTAGGGTAGCTCTATTTTCAACTTTTTGAGGAAACTCCATACTGTTTTCCAAAGTGGCTGCACCAGCTTGCATTCCCACCAACAGTGTAGGAGGGTTCCCCTTTCTCCGCATCCTCGCCAACATCTGTCATTTCCTGATTTGTTAATTTTAGCCATTCTGACTGGTGTGAGGTGTTATCTCATCGAGGTTTTGATTTGGATTTCCCCGATGCTGAGCAATGTTGAGTACTTTATCATGTGTCTGTTGGCCATTTGGATGTCTTCTTTGCAAAAATGTCTGTTCATGTCTTCTGCCCATTTCTCGAATGGATTATTTGTTCTTTGGGTGTTGAGTTTGATAGGTTCTTTATAGATTTTGGATACTAGCCCTTTATCTGATATGTCATTTACAAATATCTTCTCCCATTCTGTTAGTTGTCTTTTGATTTTGTTGACTGCTTCCTTTGCTGTGCAAAAGCTTTTTATCTTGATGAAGTCCCAATAGTTCATTTCTGCCCTTGCTTCCCTTGCCTTCGGCGATGTTTCTAGGAAGAAGTTGCTGCGGCTGAGGTCAAAGAGGTTGCTGCCTGTGTTCTCCTCTAGGAATTTGATGTATTCCTGTCTCACATTTAGGTCTTTCAACCATTTTGAGTCTATTTTTGTGTGTGGTGTAAGAAAATGTTCCAGTTTCATTCTTCTGCATGTGGCTGTCCCATTTTCCCAACACCATTTGTTGAAGAGACTGTCTTTTTTCCATTGGACATTCTTTCCTGCTTTGTCAAAGATGAGTTGACCATAGAGTTGAGGGTCCATTTCTGGGCTCTCTATTCTGTTCCATTGATCTATGTGTCTGTTTTTGTGCCAGTACCATACTGTCTTGATGATGACAGCTTTGTAATAGAGCTTGAAGTCCGGAATTGTGATGCCACCAGCTTTGCTTTTCTTTTTCAACATTCCTCTGGCTATTCCGGGTCTTTTCTGGTTCCATACAAATTTTAGGATTATTTGTTTCATTTCTTTGAAAAAAGTGGATGCTATTTTGATAGGGATTGCATTAAATGTGTAGCTTTCTCTGGGTAGCATTGACATCTTCACAATATTTGTTCTTCCAATCCATGAGCATGGAACTTTTTTCCATTTGTATCTTCCTTGATCTTTCATGAGTATTTTATAGTTTTCTGAGTACAGATTCTTTGCCTCTTTGGTTAGATTTATTCCTAGGTATCTTATGGTTTTGGGTGCAATTGTAAATGGGATCAACTCTTTAATTTTTCTTTCTTCTGTCTTGTTGTTGGTGTATAGAAATGCCACTGACTTCTGTGCATTGATTTTATATCCTGCCACTTTACTGAATTCCTGTATGAGTTCTAGCAGTTTTGGGGTGGAGTCTTTTGGGTTTTCCACATAAAGTATCATATCATCTGCAAAGAGTGAGAGTTTGACTTCTCTTTGACAATTCAGATGCCTTTTATTTCTTTCTGTTGTCTGATAGCTGAGGCTAGGACTTCTAGTACTATATTGAATAGCAGTGGTGATAATGGACATCCCTGCTGTGTTCCTGACCTTAGGGGGAAAGCTCTCAGTTTTTCCCCATTGAGAATGATATTCGCTGTGGGTTTTTCATAGATGGCTTTTATGATATTGAGGTATGTACCCTCTATCCCTATACTCTTAAGAGTTTTTTTTTTTTTAAGATTTTATTTATTTATTTGACAGAGAGATAGAGAGAGACAACAAGTAGGCAGAGAGGCAGGCAGAGGGAGAGGGAGTAGCAGGCTCCCCGCCGAGCAGGGAGCCCGATGCAGGGCTTGATCCCAGGACCCTGGGATCATGACCTGAGCCGAAGGCAGCTGCTTAACCAACTGAGCCACCCAGGCACCCCTATACTCTTAAGAGTTTTGATCAAGAAAGGATGCTGTACTTTGTCAAATGCTTTTTATGCATCTATTGAGAGGATCATATGGTTCTTGTTCTTTCTTTTATTAATGTATTGCATCACATTGATTGATTTGCAGATGTTGAACCAACCTTGCAGCCCAGGAATAAATCCCACTTGGCTGTGGTGAATAATCCTTTTAACGTACTGCTGGATCCTACTGGCTAGTATTTTGGTGAGAATTTTTGCATCCATGTTCATCAGGGATATTGGCCTGTAATTCTCCTTTTTGATGAGGTCTTTGTCTGATTTTGGGATCAAGGTAATGCTGGCCTCATAAAATGAGTTTGGAAGTTTTCCTACCATTTCTATTTTCTGGAACAGTTTCAGAAGAATAGGTATTAGTTCTTCTTTAAATGTTTGGTAGAATTCCCCTGGGAAGCCATCTTGCCCTGGGCTCTTGTTTGTTGGGAGATTTTTGATGACTGCTTCAATTTCCTTAGTGGTTATAGGTCTGTTCAGGTTTTCTATTTCTTCCTGGTTCAGTTTTGGTAGTTGATACATCTCTGGGAATGCATCCATTGCTTCCAGATTATCTAATTTCCTGGTATATAGTTGCTTGTAATATGTTCTTATAATTGTTTGTATTTCTTTGGTGTTGGTTGTGATCTCTCCTCTTTCATTCATGATTTCATTTATTTGGGTCATTTCTCTCTTCTTTTTGATAAGTCTGGCCAGGGGTTTACCAATCTTATTCATTCTTTCAAAGAACCAGCTCCTAGTTTCGTTAATCTGTTCTACTGTTCTTTTGGTTTCTATTTCATTGATTTCTGCTCTGATCTTTATTAATTCTCTTCTCCTGCTGGGTTTAGGCTTTATTTGCTGTTCTTTCTACAGCTCCTTTAGGTGTAGGGTTAGGTTGTATATTTGAGACCTTTCTTGTTTCTTGAGAAAGGCTTCTATTGCTATGTACTTTCCTCTTAGGACTGCCTTTGCTGCATCCCAAAGATTCTGAACAGTTGTGTTTTCATTTTCATTGGTTTCCATGAATTTTTTTAAATCTTTAATTTCCTGGTTGACCCATTCATTCTTTAGTAGGATGCTCTTTAGCCTCCATGTATTTGAGTTCTTTCTGACTTTCCTCTTGTGATTGAGTTCTAGTTTCAAAGCATTGTGGTCCAAAAATATGCAGGGAATGATCCCAATCTTTTGGTACTGATTGAGACCTGATTTGTGACCTAGGATGTGATCTATTCTGGAGAATGTTCCATGGGAACTAGAGAAGAATGTGTATTCTGCTGCTTTGGGATGGAATGTTCTGAATATATCTGTGAAGTCCATTTGGTCCAGTGTGTCATTTAAAGTCTTTATTTCCAGGGGCACCTGGGTGGCTCAGTTGGTTAAGCGACTGCCTTTGGCTCAGGTCATGATCCTGGAATCCCGGGATCAAGTCCCACATGGGGCTCCCAGCTCAGCAGGGAGTCTGCTTCTCCCTCTGACCCTCCTCCCCCTCTCATGCTCTCTGTCTCCCATTCTCTCTCTCAGATAAATAAATAAAACCTTTAAAAAAAAAAAAAAAGATTTAAAGTCTTTATTTCCAGGTGCCTGGGTGGCTCAGTTGGTTAAGCGACTGCCTTCGGCTCAGGTTATGATCCTGGAGTCCCAGGATCGAGTCCCACATCAGGCCCCTGCTCAGTGGGGAGTCTGCTTCTCCCTCTGACCTTCCCCCCTCTCCTGCTCTCTCTCTCATTCTCTCTCTCAAATAAATAAATAAAATCTTTAAAAAAAAAAAAAGTATTTATTTCCCTGCTGATCTTTTGCTTAGATGATCTGTCCATTTCAGTGAGGGTGTTGTTAAAGTCCCCTACTATTATTGTATTGTTGTCGATGTGTTTCTTTGCTTTTGTTATTAATTGGCTTATATAATTGGCTGCTCCCATGTTAGGGGCATAGATATTTACAATTGTTAGATCTTCTTGTTGGATAGACCCTTTAAGTATGATATAGTGTCCTTCCTTATCTCTTATTATAGTCTTTGGTTTAAAATCTAATTTGTCTGATATAAGGATTGCCACCCCAGCTTTCTTTTGCTGTCCATTAGCATGGTAAATGGTTTTCCACCCCCTCACTTTCAATCTGGAGGTGTCTTTGGGTCTAAAATGAGTCTATCGCAGACAGCATATCAGTGGGGCTTGTTTTTTTATCCAATCTGATACCCTGTGTCTTTTGATTGGGGCATTTGGCCCATTTACATTCAGGATAACTATTGAAAGATATGAATTTAGTGCCACTGTATTGCCTATAAGGTGACTGTTACTGTATACTGTCTCTGTTTCCTTCTGGTCTATGTTACTTTTAGGCTCTCTCTTTGCTTAGACGACCCCTTTCAATATTTCTTGTAGGGCTGGGTTTGTGTTTGCAAATTCCTTTAGTTTTTGTTTGTCCTGGAAGCTTTTTATCTCTCCTTCTATTTTCAATGACAGCCCAGCTGGATATAGTATTCTTGGCTGCATATTTTTCTCATTTAGTGCTCTGAATATATCATGCCAGTCCTTTCTGGCCCACCAGGTCTCTGTGGATAGGTCTGTTGCCAGTCTAATGTTTCTACCATTGTAGGTTACAGACCTCTTGTCCCGAGCTGCTTTCAGGATTTTCTCTTTGTCTCTGAGACTCGTAAGTTTTACTATTAGATGTTGGGGTGTTGACCTATTTTTATTGATTTTGAGGGGGGTTCTCTGTGCCTCCTGGATTTTGATGCTTGTTTCCTTCCCCAAATTAGGGAAGTTCTCTGCTATAATTTGCTCCAATATACTTTCTGCCCCCCCTCTCTCTTTCTTCTTCTTCTGGGATCCCAATTATTCTAATACTGTTTTGTCTTATGGTATCACTTATCTCTCGAATTCTGCCCTTGTGATCCACTAGTTGTTTATCTCTCTTTTTCTCAGCTTCTTTATTTTCCAACATTTGGTCTTCTTTATCACTAATTCTCTCTTCTGCCTCGTTTATCCTAGCAGTTAGAGCCTCCATTTTTTATTGCACCTCATTAATAGCCTTTTTGATTTTGACTTGGTTAGATTTTAGTTCTTTTATTTCTCCGGAAAGGGTTTCTCTAGTATCTTCCATGCTTTTTTCAAGCCCAGCTAGTATCTTTATAATCATCATTCTGAACTCTAGTTCCGACATCTTACTAATGTCCATATTGATTAGGTCCCTGGCAGTCGGTACTGCCTCTTGTTCTTTTTTTTTTGAGGTGATTTTTTCTGTCTTGTCATTTTGTCCAGAGGAGAATAGATGAATGAGAGAACAAAATGCTAATAGGGTAACAATGACCCCAGAAAAATATACACTAAACAAATCAGAAGAGACCTGAAACCAGGGGAAAGGAAAGGGAAAGAAAGAAAAAAGAAAAAAAAAGAAAAAGATTAAAGAAAAGAATATGATTAAATATGATCAAGCTGGTGAATAGATCAGCGCCACACACTAGATTTTGGGCATATTTTGGTCTGTTAGAAGAAAGTGCCTCCCAAAATTTTAAAGAAAGAAAAACCTATATATGTACAAAAATAAGGGTAAATACAATGAAGGGATGGAATATGACTGTAAAGATGAAAATTATAAAAGATTTTATAAAAGGAATTGATATGGTAAGAAGCTGGTTGAAAAAAGAAAGAAGAGAAATTAAAAAAAGGGGGGGGTAAAGAATGTGATCAGGCAGGAGACTAGAACAAAGCCATACACTAGAGATTTAGGGTATATTTTGGTCTGTTAGAAGCAACTGTATCCCAAAATTTTAAAGAGAGAACAACTTATATATATATACCAAAAATAAGGTTAACTACTACGAAGGGACAGAATATGACTCTTCCAGAAAGTGGTCACTTTTCTGTTCAGAGAGCTGCTGCTATTCTTTTCTTCGATCTCCTGTTGAGTTCATAGGTGTTCAGAATGGTTTGATACCTATCTAGCTGAATTCCTGGGACCAGACGAAATTTAGGTCTCCTACTCCTCCGCCATCTTGCTCCTCCTCAAGAGACTCTTAATCATAGGAAACAAACTGAGGGTTGCTGGAAGGGAGTGGGGTAGGAGTATGGGGTAACTGGGTGATGGGCATTAAGGAGGGCACTTGATGGAATGAGCACTGGGTGTTATATGCAACTGATGAATCTCTAAATTCTACTTCTGAAACTAATACACTATATGTTAATTAAATTGAATTTAAATAAAAATTTTTTAAAATACTGTATTATATACTCAAAAGTAGTTAAGACAGTAGATCTTAAATGTTTTCACCACAAAAAAAAATGGTAATTATGTGAGGAGATAGAGATATTAACTAACCTTATTATGGTAATCATTTTGTAATACATGAGTATCAAATTATCACATTGTATCCCTTGAATTATAATTTCTCAATAAGCTTAGAGAAAAAATAAAATCATAAATCTTACTTTCCCAAATCAACAAACCTACAAATAAAGTTCTGCTTTCACTAAAAAAAAAAACCAAAAACTAGTAGCCCAAGTTTTCCTTCTCTGATACTTGGCATATCAGTGTTTATTTTTAGAAGAAATAGGTCTCACAACTATATGGTCAATTAATCTTTGACAAAGCAGGAAAGAATATCCAGTCTCTCCTAAAGACAGTCTCTTCAACAAATGGTTTTGGGAAAACTGGACAGTTACATGCAAAAGAATGAAACTGGACCACTTTCTTACACCATAAACAAAAATAAATTCAAAATGGATGAAAGACCTAAATGTGAGACAGGAAGCCATTAAAATCCTAGAGGAGAACACAGGCAGTAACCTCTTTGACAATAGCCGTAGCAACTTCTTTCTAGACAGGTCTCCTAAGGTAAAGGAAACAAAAGCAAAAATACACTATTGGGACTTCATCAAAATAAAAAGCTTCTGCACAGTTAAGGAAACAATCAACAAAACTAAAAGGCAACCTACAGAATGGGAGAAGATATTTGCAAATGATATATCCAATAAAGGGTTGGTATTCAAAATATATTAAGAACTTACCAAACAACACCCAAAATACAAAATAATACAGTTTAAAAAAAATGGGCAGAAGACATGAACAGACATTTTTCCAAAGAAGACATCCAAATGGCCAACAGACACATGAAAAGATGCTCAACATCACTCATCATCAGGGAAATACAAATCAACACTACAATGAGATAGTACCCTCAAACCTGTCAGAATGGCTAAAATTAACAACACAGGAAACAAAAGGTGTTGGTGAGGATGTGGAGAAAGGGGAACCCTCTTGTACTGTGGGTGGGAATGCAAACTGGTGCAGCCATTCTGAAAAACAGTATAGAGGTTCCTCAAAAAGTTAAAAACAGAACTACCTTATGATACAGCAATAGCACTATTAGGTATTTACCCAACAATACTAATCCAAAGGGATACATGCACCCTGATGTCTACAGCAATATTATCAAGAATAGCCAAATTATGGAAAGAGCCCAAATGTCCATGGACTGATGAACAGGTAAAGAACAGTGGTATGTACACACATACACACACACACACACACACACACACACACTGGAATGTCACTCAGCCATAAAAAAATAATGAAATCTTGCCATTTGCAATGAGGTGGATGGAACTAGAGAGTATAATGCTAAGCAAAATAAGTCAGAGAAAGACAAATACCATATGATTTCACTCATATGTGGAATTTAAGAAACAAAAGAACATAGGGGGGAAAAAAAAGAGGCAAACCAAGAAAAAGGCTCTTAGCTATAGAGAACAACTGATAGTTACCAGAGGGTAGGGAGAGGGTGACGCATTAAATAGGAGATGAGGATTAAGGAAGGCATGTGTTGAGACACCTGGGTGGCTCAGTCGGTTAAGCATCTGCCTTCGGCTCAGGTCATGATCCCAGGGTCCTGGGATTGAGTCCTGCATCAGGCTCCCTACTCAGGGGGGAGCCTGCCTCTCCCTCTGCCTGCTGTTCCCCCTGCTTGTGTACTCTCTCTAACAAATAAATAAATAAAATCTTAAAAAAAAAAAAAAAAAAAAGGAGGGCAAGTGCTGTGATGAACACCAGATATTGCATGTAAGTATTGAATCACTAAATTCTACACCTGAAACTAGTATTACACTGTATGTTAACTAACTGGAATTTAAATAAAAACTTGAAAAAAAAAAAAAGAAAGAAAGAAGTCTGTGGCATTTTTTCAATCTTCAAAAACTAAAGCTTTTAGGCAGACAGTCTCTGCTTTGCTATGCTGCCCACCACTCCCTTGCGGTGTTTTCAATAAACTTCTGTCTCCTTTGTTCTGCCTCAGGTGACTTCTTTCACCGCCCACACTGCCGGTTTCCACCTGATCGGGAGAGACACCACATTTGGTGCCCCCACCTCCTGGCCGAGGTTACTCCTAGATGAGGATCCAAAGCCCCAGGGGGGAAGCAGCTAGACTGCCCTTGCCCAAAATGGTGAGGGATTTCCCCTCTTGCCCTTGGAAGGGATTCTTCCTTCCCTCTCCTTTCTCTCTTCGGGCTTCCAGCAGTCTAACCCAAGTACTCCTCAGACAACTGAAGGTCTCCAGCCAGGGTGGCTCCCTGGTGTGGTCTGAAGGTCTGAGGGCAAACAGGTCAGACTGCCCAAAGGACCCCTTTGTCCATCTCCTTAAAAAACAAAGAAGTAAACAAAAACTAAAGCTTTTATATATGTTTTACTCAGATTACATTAGATGTTTGGGTCTTTTTCAATGTTGAAGATTTGGCAAGCTTAAGAAACTACAGGACAAATACTACCACAAAGAAATGCTGATCTATCTACAAAAGACTTATTCACATATGCATTAGGATTAAGCAAATACAAGCTTTCATTAGACACATTTAAAACTACCTGAGAGAGGGGCGCCTGGGTGGCTCAGTCGGTTGAGCGGCTGCCTTCGGCTCAGGTCATGATCCCAGGTTCCTGGGATCGAGCCCCGCGTCGGGCTCCCTGCTCAGTGGAGAGTCTGCTTCTCCCTCACTCTCTGCCTACTTGTGCTCTCTCTCTATCTCTCTGTCAAATAAATAAATAAAATCTTTAAAAAAAATAAAAAATAAAAAAATAAAATAAAACTACCTGAGAGGTCAAATCTCTTACTTACATAAGATTACAGCTACACATTAAAACTAGGGACTCTAGGTAGTAAATACTACATTTACTTACTGCTAAATAACTGTCAATTTACCAGGCAGACCCATCACTGCCAGTTCAGAAATCAAAGGAGGAAGTGTGGGAGAATACCCCTGAGAAGAGCCAAATAATTACTTAAGAGAAAAAAAAAATGTTGTTGAATTGGCAACCAGATACATTAATGATTAAAGGATACTTTTCACTGGATGTAAGTTCACCAATCACAGTAAGATGAGCCCTAGGGATGATACAGAGTGGGGAGGAGGGGGAAAAAAAGGACTGTATTTCTAAAAGGGAAAGGACTACAAAGAGAACAAAATAGAAAATTCATGAAAGCAATTGCATTCTGATAACCAAAAACCCAGTTAAGTGAAACATCCTGCTTGCTGTCTATGACATATAACCAAGCCAGTATTTTATTTGGAAGACCATCTGTATTACAAACTATAATTAGGTACACAGTACATAAGCAGTCTACGTTTTCCAAACTTTTTAGTTCTTTACTCGCCTATAAACTTTTGGAAATACTGGAAGATGAAGAAAGGCTGGCCATCAAAAGGGATAATTCCTTATTAGTTCCTATAACCATTACACTGGGCCGGCCAATCACAGTGGCCACCACAGTCACAGTCTACTTCTGAGGGAACCAGCAGAATCATGGGAGCCCTGGATGGTACCTTAGGCAGAGATCAGATCTTTACACTGGCTAGTGCCCTCCAAAAAACCTGGTATGGAAGCTCTGCTCAAACAGGGATAACGTGATTGGGTTTCCTATCAGATTCTTACTGAGGAATTTAAACCACAGATACAGGAAG
The DNA here is from genome assembly GCF_029215605.1 of Mirounga angustirostris. Taxonomy (NCBI): domain Eukaryota; kingdom Metazoa; phylum Chordata; class Mammalia; order Carnivora; family Phocidae; genus Mirounga; species Mirounga angustirostris. The sequence continues at coordinate 93,541,297 of NW_026991716.1, read as the reverse complement.
AGAATTAATAAATTGGCAGGACAAACTGAAGTGGAAACAGACGTGGGGGAAGGAAGACCAGAGTAAGCAAATTACATGAATGGCAGAGCACTGGAGCAAGAATCGGCAGGTACCTGTGCCTCCTGCCAGTCAAGTCATCAACACTTTCAAAACCACTGATGCAAAGCCTCAGGCTCTGGCTCTGGGAGGCCTGTCTGTGTAACAGAGATGCCCTTCACTGTTATTTGCATATGTAGTCTTATTCTAAATCTCTCTTTCTTTCCGTAATCTAAATGAATCCCTAGTCCATTTAACCAAAAGATGTTAATGCGATGACAGCATTTTTCTTTCGATAAAAATAAAACTCTGTAAGTATAATCTAAAGTGCTTTTTGAAAAGTAAAATTACTTCGATTAGAGTTTTTAAATCAAGCACTACTAACATATGTTATATATTACCTTTCCTCTAAAGACCTCCTAATAATAGAACATTTGTACGTGGGGGAGGATGGTTGGCCAATTAAAGGAAAACTAGTTTCTTTGGTTGAACCATATTCCAACTTTTCTTACTATTAATATCCCTCATAATTCGAAGAGAACACTACTGATGGCCATGGCTTCTATAATGGGATAAGGAATGGGAGTTTTCCTGTTTTCTCAAAATTTCAGCAAAAGCTCAAAGCTAAGGACAGGAGAAACAAGTTCCCCTCCATTCTAAAAAGAGGTATTAGTCACATCCATGCAGGAAGTACTGTAAGAAAAAAAAAGAAGCAAAAACAGCCCTAAAAAAAAGTGGAACTGAAGAAAGCGATCAAGATAGAATGCTGTTAGGTAAGTAAGGAATGTTGTGGCATCTCCCCCAGATAAACCTCATGCCAAAAGCAGGTGGCTCCCAAGGGAAGCGTCCAAAGAGATTAGGATTGAGTGTATGACAAGATGGGCATCCCCCTCTCTAGCGGGATGCTTGTTTAGGTGAGGAAATCCCACAGGCAGTAACCAAAGCAGGCTATGGAAATGTCCCTGGAAGAACTTGCCACAGGTCTCCAGGAGGCTGACTGAAGCTGGAGTAGGGATTGGAGAAAGGAGATGTTATGCTTCTTGTGGCCTAAGTAGACACCATAAAAGGTGCACTGGGTAGAGCTGTCCTGACAGGAGCCCACCCAAGAAGGTTAAGTGCAAGGGCAAGGGGGACCGGCAGAATGCAGTGGTGCAAGCAAGGTGTTCAACCAGAGTCATAAGAGGTCCAAAAGTGGAGCAGTGGGGAGGTCCCCAGGGGAGTCCAAAAGAACCCACCAGTGTGCCCTTTCAACAAAGCACTAGCATATCAGTGTCTACCACACAAAAGGCCCTTAACTGTTCACTTAAGACTTTGCTGTTTTGCTCTAATTTCCATCTTCTCATCCCGACCCCAGAGAAGCCAGGCAAGCAGACACAGGAAGAGGAGGGAGAGGGGAAGAACAAATCACTCCACCTTCTGCACTGCTGATCCTAGGACAGGCCTGAGCTAGAGGGAGGGGAAATTTTTAAATTGTCCAATTTCCATTTAGACTAGATAGCATCAATTATTACCTAAATATGAAGCTATTTGAATCCCCCCAAAGGTAAAAGAAAGCTATGGAGCATCAAGAGGTCAGGAATAGGGATCCAACAGAGCTTCTTTAAAGGAACTCGTGAGAGGGACACCTGGGTGGCTCAGTTGGTTAAGCGTCTGCCTTCGGCTCAGGTTATGATCTCGGGGTCCTGGGATGGAGCTCCACATCGGGCTCCCTGCTCAGTGGGGAGTCTGCTTCTCCCTCTGCCTCTCCCTCTCCCACCTACTCATGCTCTAATAAATAAATAAAATCTTAAAAAAAAAAAAAAAGGAACTGGTGAGGAATTTCAAGCAGTTTCATGATTGTACCAACTGCATTTAATCCATTTTATAAAATGCTTACTTTTAACTGTTCCATCTTTAATATCACACAAAACTCACCTTTGAAAAAAGGCCTCCTGCCTCTATACTGTATCCTTTAAGGTCCTCATGTAATTTCTGCAAACACTGTATGACTCTTCTTTGATTCTCATCATTCTTTAGCTCATGAGTGTTAATCAGAAAGTCATAGTGGTCCAGTGGTCCATGGCAAACAGCCAAAGCTTTTGAATAAACCTCTGTAGCCGCAGTTGGAGATGTAATCTCAGGGGTCTGAACTGTATAGGCTATAAACAAAAAAATATATAAAATTTTAGAGTTCCTTAAATGAAGATATTTCGTAGTACTCCACATGTTTCTTAATGATCACATTAAAACCTTCCAGGTAAAAGTATATATATGTGAACAGTTATTGTAAATCTCATTTTGATAAAAATAAAACACATTTTGGGGCACCTGGCTGGCCCAGTCAGTGGAGTGTGAGACTCTTGATCTCAGGGTCATGAGTTCAAGCCCCACCTTGGGCGTGGAGCCTACTTAAAAAAAATAATAAAAAGATAAAACACATTTTGTTCAATGAATATAATCATCTCATTTTAACAAAAGAGAGTAAACCCCAAACCCACAAGCTATCATTGTAACTCCTCTTCTAGAAAACCTAACCTGCCATAGAGTCTCTGCTTTGCCTCCACTCCATTAAATGGGCCACCTGGATTCATCAGATCCTTCCCCACAGCAGGGCTGGCACCTTTGAGGTAAGTCTAATTCTGGTTTTTGAGTACCAAGGCAGAGACAGAGATTAGTCACAAAGGGTTTTCTACTGCCCCCTTATTCCCTATCCAAACCACACAGCATTCAGATATTACAACACTGATTTCAATGCTTGTAAGATTCCTTTCCTTTTCCATAACTTTTAAGTTGAACACAAAGAGTTGAAACACAACAGAGTGTCTGTTGCAAAGCAGTAAGGTTTTCTGATCCTTTTTTTAGCCTCTCCTGGGAGAGAAATGATTGGCCATGGCAAGATCAATCATAACTATTCCTTATCTGGGCCAGGTGCAATGAGCAAGTAACTCCTGTTCTATTTTTATTTTATTTATTCTTTTATATATATATTTTTTATTTTTTTAAATTTTATTATTTTATGTTAGTCATCATACATCATTAGTTTTTGATGTGGTGATCCACAATCCATTGTTTTCGTATAACACCCAGTGCTCCATGCAGTACGTGCCCTCCTTAATACCCATCACCGGGCTAACCAATCCCCCCTCCCCCCTCCCCTCTAAAACCCTGTTTGTCTCTCAGAGTCCATAGTCTCTCACGGTTCATCTTTTATAGAAGTATAATTGATATACAATGTTATATTAGTTTCGAGGGGACAACACAGTGACTCAGCAATTCTATACCTTACACAATTCTCACCACAGTAAGTGTAGTTACCACCTGTCACCATACAGAGTTATTACAATATTACTATCTTTCTCTGTATTTTTTAGAAGCAACAATAAACAGCAGCAAACTGGCACATTTTTTGGACAGGGCTGGTGCCCTTCTTTGAGTCAAAGATTTTGCAAAGATACATTGCCAGCGTTATCACTGTTTCATTGAATGCCATGTTTCCTTTGTTTCAGTAATATAAAAATTACATACCCTGGGGAAAAAATTAAGAGTCAATATTATTTCCATCTTTTTCCCAAGAAAGGAAAGAAAATCCTAAATAAGCCATGAGTGTTGGGGAGAGGGCAGGGCTGTCTTCTTTTTTTTTTTAGGGCTGTCTTCTAATAGCTATTCTTCCTGTCTGAATAGAAGTTTTAGCTGGGTACTAGGCTGCCCAGTTAAATAATCCATTTCTGGCCTCTCAAGCAGCCAGGCACAGCCATATGACCAGTTCTAACCAATGGGATGTGAGCAGAAACCTGTGCAGCTCTGCTACATGCCCTTAAAGAGAAAGGCATGCCCTCCTCCCCTCCCTCCCCTTCTTCTAACTGGAATGTAAGTGTGATGCCTGCAGCTGGAAGAGCCAACCTGGCAAGGCGAGGCCCACAGAATGCTGAACAAAGCAGAGCAAAGTTCTCCAACATTGCTGAGCTGCCGAACCAGCCCTGGGCCACCTACCGGATTTTTATGTAAAAAAATAAACTTCTATCTCACTCTTCAACCAGGTCCTCAGCCAATCATACATCACAATACTACTCACTTTGTAGAGCAAATACTCTAATCCATCCCCTCCCACTCTTCCTCATGCTACCACGCTACCTGGGGCTCTCATGATCTCTGGCTTGGCGTCCCTGCCTCTGATCACCTCCACTGCCCCAAATTCACCACTACCACAATCTGGAAAATACTTCCCATCAACTACAGAGATGATCTTGCTAAAATCCCAACTGTGATTTTATTAATATTTTTCTTAAAATTCATCTCATTGTTTAAAGGAGTGGTTTTCAAACATCAAACATAATTTTAACAGCAGCACTTTTTTTTTTTTTTTTTACATATAAAACCTTCCATGCAATCCTAAATTTATGGAAGAGAAAAATGGGAGAGGGGGCACAAAGTCCCACCCTCTTCACATCTCCCTCATTTCTATAACTATACCACCCCCATTTCCAAAGAAGCCCCTGAAGCCACTTTTTCACTTGATAGAAGCACGTTAAGTACAGTGTACAGAAAAGAGTTAGCACAGCAGGCCTGAGATTACTGTCCTCAGAAAGGTCTGCTTGCAAGGTGGGCTCTTGGCTGAGAACTTGGATTCCAAGAGGGTCCCCACCATTCCCAGAAATGGAAAGGGTGACTAACTGTGCCTAAACTGTTTGTACCATGTACAAGCTATGTGGTTTATGCTGAACACCTAGTTTCCTTCTACATAGCCAGAATTTTGGTACATGCTATGCAGAGTAGCTATGTACCCACCACGACCCCCCACCACCCTAGGCATTGAGTCTCTAATGAGCTTCCCTAATAGACAACATTTCACATCTGTTGTCACAGTTCATTGCTGGAGAAATTAAGTATTTCTTATGTGACTCCACTAGGAGAAGACTCTTGGAAGCTTGCACCTAATTTCTTCCAGACCTTGCCCCACAGGCCTTTCCCTTTGGCTGACTGTGTTTATATCCTTTTGATGTAATAAACCATAGCCATGAGTACAACTATATGCTGTCTTGTGAATCCTCCTAGCAAATCATCAAACCTGGAGGTAGTTTTGGGGATCTCCAAAAAGAGTGTCCTCATTCTAGGGTTTAAGAAATTTGTAATAGGGCCCCAGCCTGCATTTCCAGACGACTCTCCCTCTACTCTCCAAAAAGCAGTCACATATACAAAAAATGATTGTCTACCACATGTAATGTGTAATGGGGTAATAGAGAATATCAGGGGTTTTTTAATTATTATTTTAAGTGGGGGTGGAGGGGAAAAATTGCAGTAGTAATGTATCAAGATTAACTGGCATTAGCAAGTAAAATGAATTTGGATACAGAGAAACTGGTTATGAAACTATTCTAAGTGGGAAATAATCAAGGCCCAAATTAGGACGGGCAATAGCAGAAATGTCATGAAGCTAGTTAGAATGGAAAATGCAAAGGCAGACTCAATAATGTGAACTGCCTTCTAGTCAAGTGGATTACTTACTGTGTCTGAAACACTTTCAGTTACTTCACTTCATGGTCATGCCTTTCTTTGTTCATAGACTCCCTGACTTGGACATCCTCCTCTTCCAATCTCTGCCAGCCTAATTTCTCCCTCACAAAATCTTACCATCCTTCAAAGTCCCTCAGCTCCCTACCACCAAACGTCCAAATTCACCTGTATTTACCCCATCATTTTCTCTTTCCTTAGCCTGGTGTTATTGCTCATTCCAACAAGGATATTAATGCCTTCTTGTCCTCTAATCAGTGGCTTTCAAATTTTGGAACCCTCCTGAATATCGTGAACCAATATTCACACACATATATACAACTGAAAAACTTCATGAAATAAGAGATTTAGTAACAGTATGAAATGGTTAAAAAAAACAACAACTATGTATTATATACTCTGGTATTTTTAATATATATTTTACTATATATATACACTTATATATATATGACATATATATGTGCCAAGAACCACTAGATTTAGTTATATTAAACGCCATATATTATACTTATTTACCTTTTTGTTTTCTGTCTATCCCCACCAGAGTAGATGTTTGTTTTCGCCAGAGTATATGCTCTCTGAGGACAGGAATTTTTATCTGCTTTGTTCAATGCTGTATTTCCCAGTGAACCGTGCCTGGTACATAACTGGTGCTTATTAAAAATAATCTTGAATCTCCTCCGTTCCTACCTTTCCAGAGATGTCATTCTCTTCACTAACCAGCCCTGTATTATATCATCAACCTTCCCCTCTCTATCCACTTTTTCATACCAGCTCAACCCTTTCCTATCTTAAAATTATAATAACAAAACCTCCTTGACCCACAGTCATGAGACATCTGCTCTACCTCCTTTCCTTCAGAGCCAAACCACTTGAAAAAGTTACCTTTATTTTTTCTGGCGACTCCCTCACATCCTGCTCAATTCTCAACCCACTGTGGTCAAGCTTCTACTGAGATAGCTTCTGCCAAGTCCACCCAAGACCTATTGTTGCCAAACCCAGAAGCTACTCCTCAGTCTTCATATTCCTTTTTACAATCATCAAATATCTAATTTTTAAAATTAGTCATTGGAAAGATCAGGACTGCGGGGAAAGTACATTGTTTCTCTTGGCATCTGCCTTTAGAGAGGCTTAACGCTATTTGCTTCTACTTTAATTTTTTACTAGCCTAAGATCTTTATTTAGTAGTATATACTTCATTTGCATTTTTTAAAAAAGAAAACCAAGGCACACTGAAGACATCACTTGAGCTAGTCAGCAGACATAAAAAGGGAAACAGCGGTTATCCAGTTCCACATGTAAGAAGTCTGAAAGTTGCCACCCCATCCTAACCACGAAAAAGCTGAACAGACTGAAAAGCCAACATCTCTTCTCAGATCCATAAGACAAGGGAGGATGCAAGGCAAACCACTGCCCCCATGATTAAAGAGAAAGATAGGCAAATACAGAAAATAATGGCTTATAAGAGCAGAGACTCACAAGTCAAAACCAGACAGGAAAACCTAAACTTAGTTGACAAATTGCTGGAAGCTCAATATGGACAACTCAGAGTTAAAAACTCCAGGGGTATCCAGTCATAGAGGGGCCCTCACACTTTTCTGAATTTTCCTACAGGAGTTCAACCAAGTTCTTAGTGTTAATATGGGGAAAATCCCCTTATGCTTCTGGCATGTGGAATGAAAAGAAACCTTTTTTTTTTTTTTTTTAAAGATTTTTGTTTTTTTAATAAAGATTTTATTTATTTATATGTCTGAGAAAGAGAGAGCACAACCAGGGGGAGCATCAGGCAGAGGCAGAAGCAGGCTCCCCGCTGAACAAGGAGCCTGATGCAGGACTCGATCTCAGGACCCTGAGATCATGACCTTAGCTGAAGGCAGACACTTAATGGACTGAGCCACCCAGGAGTCCCTAAGATTTTATTTTTAAGTAATCTCCACACCCAGTGTGGGGCTCAAACTCACAACCCTGAGATCAAGAGCCACACACTCCACCAACTGAGCCAGCCAGGTACCCCAAGAAACCATTTAAAAATACACCAGAACACTTTGTTATTCCTAACAAGGCCTGTCCTTGGGGGAAGCTAGTTAAGGAACCTAACCTGCTAGGTATTAGCAGAGCCTAAATGACCTGGGGGAAAGGAAAATACCCAACTCCACTCAACTCTAGCCTTCCATGTGGGAGAAGGAAAATACTCAACTCCAGCCCACTCAACCATCCTCTCCCACCTAAGAGGGAAGAAAAAACATTTCTGAAGCTCATAATCCAGACACGTAGGCTCCCTAAAACATGGAGACCTAATTATAGAACCATAAAATACTTCCTCTCCCCAGATAGCTCACCATATTACCAAAGGCCAATTTATAGTAGTTTCTTTCACCTGGTATATCACATCCAAGAAAAAATTACAAGATATACTAAAAGGCAAACAACAATTTGGAGAGATGAAACAAGCATCAGAACCAGACATGGCAGGGATGTTGGAAGTATAGGACCAGAAATTTAAAACAATATATAAATATATATATATATATATGGTTAACATGCTAAGGGCTCTAATGTATAAAGTAGACAGCATACAAGAACATATGAGCAATATAAGGAGAGAGATGGAAATCCTAAAAAAAGAACCAAAAAGAAATGCTAGAGATTGAAAACACTGTTAACAGAAATTAAGAATGCTTTTCATGTTAGTAAACTAGACACAGCTGAGGAAAGAATCTCTGCACTTGAGGATGAATCAGTAGAACTCTTCAAAACTCTAAGGCAAAGAAAGGCTGGGGGGACAAAAAAAACAATATCCAAGGACTGTGGGACAACTGCAAAAGGTGTAGCATACACATCACGGGAATACCAGAAGAAGAAGAAAGAGAAAGAAACAGAAAAAATATTGGAAACAATAATAACAGAGAAGTTTCCCAAATAAATGACAGACACCAAACCACAGATCCAGGAAGTTCAGAGAACACCGAGCAGAATAAATGCCATGAAAATTACACCTAGACATACAACTTTTAAACTACAGAAAAATCAAAGATAAAGAAAAAATCCTGGTGCACTGGGGTGGCTCAGTCAGTTAAGTGTCTCTTTTTTTTTTTTTTTTGTTAAGATTTTATTTATTTATTTGAGAGAGAGAGACAGCGAGAGAGGGAACACAGGCAGGGGGAATGGGAGAGGGAGAAGCAGGCTTCCCACTGAGCAAGGAGCCCGATGCGGGGCTCGATCCCAGGACCCCAGGATCATGACCTGAGCTGAAGGCAGACACTTAACGACTGAGCCACCCAGGTGCCCCTAAGTGTCTGACTCTTGATTTCAGCTCAGGTCATGATCTCAGAGTCATGAGATCAAGCCCCACATAGGACTCCATGCTGGGAATGGAGCCTGCTTAAGATTCTTGCTCTCCCTTTTCTTCTTCCCCTCATCTCTCTAAAAAAAAAAAAAGAATAAAAGAAAAAAATCCTTAAAGAAGCCAGAAGAAAAATACACCCAACCTATACTTCTCAGAAACCATTCAAGCCAGAAGACAGTAGAGTGAAATATTAAAAGTACTGAGAAGAAAACCTACCAAACTAGAATTCTGAATCCTGCAAAATTACCTTTCAAGAATAAAGGAGAAATAAAGACTTTCTCAGAAAAATAAAAAATTAATTTGTTGCCAGTAGACATGCCTTGCAAGAAATGTTAAATGAAGTTCTTTAGAGAAAATGAAAATAATACAGGTCAGAAACTCAGATCCATAAAGAAAAAATGTCTAAGAAGAAAAAAATGAAAGTAAAAGTAAAATAAAAACTTTTACTTTCCTTATTCTTAACTGATTTAACATATAACAGTTTGTTCAAAATAATGTATATCGAAAAAAGTCAAAAGCAGTATAACCGACGTGCCAAGAAAGGCGAGAAAATGAAATCATAAAATACTCAAAACTACAAAACAGAGAAAAAGAGAACCAAAAACAAGAATAATAAGGGCAACAAATAGAAAACAGTAACAAATATAGTAGATATTAATCCAACTAAATCAATAATCACTTTAAATATCAATGATATAAATGCACCAATTGAGAGATAGAGATGGTCAGAGTGGAGGGCACCTCGGTGGCTCAGTCGTTAAGCGTGGGCCTTCAGCTAAGGTCATGATCCCAGGGTCCTGGGATCGAGGCCCGCATAGGGCTCCCTGCTCGGTGAGAAGCCTGCTTCTCTCTCTCTCCCACTTGCCCTGCTCGTGTTCCCTCTCTCGCTGTGTCTTTGTCAAATAAATAAAATCTTTTTAAAAAAAGAAAGATTTAAAGGGATGGTCAGAGTGGATCAAAACATATAAGACCCAACTACATGTTGTCTACAAGAAACCCACTTTAAATATAAAGACACGGGACACCTGGGTGGCTCAGTCGTTAAGCATCTGCCTTCGGCTCAGGTCATGGTCCCAGGGCCCTGGGGTCAAGTCCCACATCAGGCTCTCTGCTCAGCAGAAGGCCTGTTTCTCCCTCTCCCACTCCCCCTGCTTGTGTTCCTCTCTCGCTATGTCTCTTTCTGTCAAATAAATAAATAAAATCTTTAAATATATATATATAAAGACATATGGATTAACAGTAAATGGATGGCAAAAAATATACATGCTAACACTAAAGAAAGCATGGGAGCTGTATTAATTTCAGACACAGAAGACTTCAAAGAAAAGTTATCAGAGATTAAGAAGGGCATTACATAATGATAAAGGAGTCAATTCTCCAAGAAGAATCAATCCTTAATGCATGTGCACCTAACAACGGAATATCAAACTAAACTACATGATACTAAAATTGACAGAAATATAAAGAGAAATAGATGAATCCACTATCATAGTTGGAGACTCTAATATCCCCCTAACAGAAATGGACAGATCCAGCAGGCAGAAAAATCAGTAACGGCATATTGAACTCAACGCTAACAATCAACTAGCCATAATTGACATTTAGAGAATACTTCATTCAACAGTGGAATACACTTTCTTATCAGGTTCACATGGAACATTCACCAAAACAGACCACATTCCAGGCCATTAGACACATCTTAACAAAGTTAAAAGAAATCATACAATGTCTGCTCTAGACAACAACAGAATTTAACTAGAAATCAGTAGTAGAAAAATAATAGGAAAATTCTAAAATACACGGAGATTAAGCAATACATTTCTAACATATGGGTCAAAGAAGAAATCTGAAGAAAAATGTAAAAGACCTTACGCCCTTCCAACTCAAAATGGATCAGTTGTAAATGTAAAACACAAAACTATCAAACTCCTAGAAGGTAACATAGAAGAAACATAAAAGATATAGAAGAAAACCTATATAATCTTGTGTTTGGTGATGACTTTTTAGATATAACACCAAAAGAACAATCTGTGAAAGAAATAACTGATAAGCTGGACTTCATTAAAATTTAAAACTTTTGTTCTGTGAAAGCCAATGCCATGGCATCATTAGAAGACAAGACACAGAATGGGAGAAAATATTTGCAAAAGACCATCTGATAAAGGACTATTGTACAAAATATACAAAGAACTCTTAAAACTCATAACAAGATAACAATCCAATTTAAAAATGGGCCAAAGACTTTAACAGACACTTCAGCAAAGAAATATACAGATGGCAAAGAAGCATATGAAAAAATCTCTATATCGTATGTCATGAGGTAAAACAATAATGGCATACCACTATACACCTATTAGAATGGCCAAAATTCAGAGCACCAAGAATGCTAACCAGAATGTGGAGCAACAGGAACTCTCATTCATTCCTGGCGGGAACGTAAAATGGTAAAACCACTTTGGAAGACAGTTTGGCAATTTCTTACAAAACTAAGCACACTGTTACTATATATCCAGGAATCATGCTCCCTGGTATTTACCCAAAGGAGTTGAAAACTTAAATCCACAAAAAAACCCTGTACTCAGATGTTTACAGGAGCTGTATTCATAATAGCCAAAACTTGAAAGCCATCAAGACATCCTTCAGTAGGCAAAATGGACAAATAAATTGGTATATCTAGACAATGGAATATTATTCAGCACTAAAAAGAAATGAGCTATCAAGCCATGAAAACACATGGAGAAAATTTAAATGCATGTAACTAAGTGAAAGAGCCAATTTGAAAAAGCTGCATATTATAAGGTCAGACATTCTAACTATATGACATTCTGGAAAGGGCAAAACTATGGAAACCGTAAAAAGATCAGCAGTAGACAAAGGGTGGGGAGGCAGGGAGGAGGGAACAGACAGAGCACAGAGGATTTTTAGGGTAGTGAAAATACTCTGTATGATACTATAATGATGGATACACGTCATTCATTATACATACACACCCATAGTTCAAGAGTGAACCCAAATGTAAAGCATGGACTTTAGGTAATTATAATGAGTCCACATAGGTTCATCAGTTCTAACAAATGTACCACTCTGGTGGGGGATACTGAAAACAGGGGAATCCATGCATGTGTGGGGGAGGGGGAGTAGGGAGAATATGGGAAATCTCTGTACCTTCCTCTCAATTTTGCTATGAATCTAAAACTGATACTGAAAAAAAAAAAAAAGTCTAAAAAAGAGAGAGAATCAGTCAGACAAGACACTCAAGGCTGAGAGATTGGCCAGCTTAGGCCTGGATAGCAGCTGTATAAATTGAAACACAAAAGACTTCTCAAAAGCTGCACTAAATTAAATCTGTTACTACATCAGTGTACACAAATTATGGGATGCTGCTGCCATATTATTTTGATTTGTATTAATTTGTCTTATTGTACTCCAAATGGACAGTGGGAAAATGCCATTCTGAAGATCCACACACTGATCTACAAACATAAATGGAAGATTTTAAGGCCCATAAAGCCTGCATTATCTCAATTTTGTACTTTACTTTACTACTTTCTCCTAAATAAGTTTTAGGAAGATCCCACTGAACTCCATAGCCCATGTACCACAAGACTTAGTCAAGATGTCCTCCTGTCTGAATGATTATAACTTCCTAGATAGTATTTTGACAGTTATTTCTATCCACATACACCCACCCCCAGAAAAAATAATTTCTCCAGCCTTTGACTGCATTTGTGATTACTTCAATTTCCTTTTTTTTTTTTTGGAAGTGAACATAACCTCAAGATTTTATTGTCTTCATATTAAACAAGAGATGAGGCTTAGAACTGGATCAGTTGACCCTTTTTCTTCTTGCCACCTCCCAGTTTAAAATGTCTTAATGGCCAGCACTGTCTAGATCTGCAGTTGGGCTCAATGCATTCAGGCATCAGCACCATCTCCTTTGTAGTTTTAGCTTTTTCCCAGAAAACATGCTTAGTCTGCCACCATAACCTCTCTGCTTCCTGTAATAAGGCTGATGTGGGGAACAAAGGCAGAAGAAAAAAAATTAAATTTCCTTATAACTTACAACCCACTGACAAGTCCTTGAGACAGGCAGAGTGACCTTCATCTAGGAACTCAACTGCCTTAGTGTTAATACTTTGCTAAGGGCAAAAGGCAATCTTAGCTTAACATTATCCTGACCTCCAGGATCCTAAAAGTCTACTTTAACATATAAAACCCCTTTGGAAACTTCCTTTAACTCTACCCCCCAAGATATATGTTAGCAATCATCCTCCAAGCATATGGCCCACTGATATACATCTTGAAGGGTCTCATGACTAAGACTTTACTAGACCGTAGTAAAGGACGCCTCAAGGTCCTGGAAACCTCACTTCCAAATTCCTTAGAGACTTACACTATCCCTAACCCCTACCCCCAACTTGAAAGTATATAATCGGCCACTCCTCACGACCCCAATGCAGCTCTTTTTGCCCATGGGTCCTGTCCCTGTGCTTTAATAAAACCACCTTTTTGCACAGAAGACATCTCAAGAATTCTTTCTGGACTGTTTGCTCCAAACCTCAACATTTCCACATCAAAGGCCACTTTCCCTGGACATACAAAGAATCTTTGCCCTTTTTGTCACTCTGTGCCCCACTTCTTATAAGAAACGCCACAGTTTTTGGGAATGTTCACCATGTTTGTCTGCTGGGGCACTATTAGCAGGGAAAGTGATTGCTCCCAATTTTTTTCATTGGTTATAGCTCTGCTTTGATAGAGTAACACTTGAAAATATACAGATATCCAGGAAAAAAATAAAGCAGTATGAAGTATTGAAAGCATAACTGCGCTTTAGTTGGGTCTTAAGTTTCTAATTGTAACAGCAATCATACTTCTCAACAATGTCCACCAGCTCTACAAGCAATGGTAACATTAGCGCATTTTACACTGGACTTGTCAAATACCCACTCTATAAATTCACCCTGTGTTGCATCTGGGTTTTTCAAAAGAATTGAGGCATATCTATAATTCACCATTAGAGTCAGGTTTCTGAAGACTGAGATATGAAACACTGCCAAAATACTGTCAATTTGCTTCTCAAACATTTTTTTTAAAAAACAGCGTAATTTATTCTTTAAAGCAATTTTATAGATATGGGCAGTCTAGTTAATTTCATAGTGATGTTGGTTGAATATGATACAAAGGAAACAGGTATTTTCCAGGACAATGGGATAGGTAAAGGAAGCTTTAAGAATTCATGGGGGGAGAAAAAGATAAAACCTAAACTTGTTTTTCAGATGTTTTAAAATTTCCACAAAACCTTTTGTTCAAAAGTTAATTATTTAACTGTGGTACATAAAATATATTGAATGCACTGCCAGGCATCAAGATGGGAAACCCTCTCTCTTATATAATAAAACCATCTTTTCTGGTCCATCTTGGCCCAAGTCCTGGTTGTCTGAGAGCAGACTTCCCTTGAGAGGGCTGAAGTTGTAATAAAAAGCATTGTTTTCATCTACTGGTTTGTATTCTTATTCAATTTCAGTTAGGAAGCCACTTCCAGAGCCACTTCCACATCCTGATCCAGTCAGATCCAAAATAGTCCTCAGAAAGAGGAAAGACATCATTCAAGTTCCGGAATCTTGTCATTGAGGAAGCGTTGAGTGCTTGGAGGGAAGATTCTGCTGGATTCACCCGAAGTAGGTTGAATATCGGTTCCTTTTCAACAGTGCAATTTGCAGAATTACTTCCAGGATTGCAACATACTCACTGGTACCTGGCTCTCTGCACAGGAGAACCTCTCTTTGGCTCCTGTCCCTGTCTGTGTCTTGGCCCAAACTGTGTTCCCAAGGACCGGAGCTGAGCAAGAGTTGGGTTTCTTCTCCCCCAATTCTTAAGTTTTCATCTTAAGACAGAAATTTGGAAGAAAAAAATTTTTCTTTAGTTCTGCAGTCAACAAGCTAATATGCCCCACTTAACTAATCTCACTACATTAATAAATAATAAACCACAGTTACACTTGTCTTAATGGCACATAGGTAGCCTATAATGCAGAAAGAAAAGGCAACTGAACAGCACAATTATAAAAGAAATTAGAAAAAGGCAAATTGTCACCAATAGCCCTGACAAAAGTTGTTATATAACACACAGTTCTTTTTTTAAAAAGGTCTTAACTTGTGGTCCATGGCGGCGGTCGGGGAGGAGAGGTCTGGGAGCCTACTAAAAGAAAATTATGTGTATGTATGTGTGTTATTGTGTATTTTTTCTGAGGCAAGATCTCTAAACATACTATAGCCTCCTTCAAATTTTCAAACAAGTTTGTGAACAAAAACTGGTCAAGAACCACTGTTTTAAAGAACTGCCAAAACTTAGAGCTTTAGAAGGAAAATCTATTAATAGCAGCTCATTTTTATTGAGCACTCACTTTGTGCCAGGGACTAGGGTAAGTAACAACATAATTATTTTTATTAATCCTCATAATAATCGTATTATACAAATAACCAAAAAAATCCATGGATAAATTTGTTCATTCATTCACTGTTTGTTGAAAACCAACTACATCTGAGGTACTATCAGTGGAAAAAAACACTAAAAACAAATTCCTTTCCTTGTGGAACCTTCACTCCAGTCAAGGGGAAAAGAAACAAAAAATTAAAGAAAGGAACAGACAGTGATCAGTACACTGATGAAAATAAAAGTGATATCCTAGGGTCTCTGAACAACAGCATGGGCATCCCCAGGGAGTTTAACAGAAAAACAGAATCTTGGGCCCCACACCAGGGGTCTGAATCAAAATGTGCAGTATAACAAAATACCTAGGCATTTCATATGCACATTAAAGTTTAAAAAGCACAATGCTAGGAAATGACTGGGGACTCCTAAGAGTTGTAAGAAAAAGCCTTCCTATGAAAGGGACATTTAAGTTGACACCTGAATGCCAAAAGGAGTCAGCCCTGAGGAAGATCTGGGAGAACACCCCAGGTAGAGAAGAGCTCTTGCAAAAACCCTCAAATGAAAATGGAAAAAGCTTTACATTTTTGAGGGAGAAAACATAAGTTTATGTGGCCAATTTACATAAACAAAATAGAGTATATCATAAGATGAAGTTGGAAAGAAGAGGAAGAACCAGATCCTTCAGAGTCTTATAAACCATGGTAAACAGTGTAGACTTACAAATAGGATTAAGAACAAGTAGGTGTTGATCAATAGCATGACATGATTTTTTAAAAGATTACTTCTATAGAAAATAAGATGGTAGGAATGCAAAATAGAAGCAGAAATGAATGGATTGTACGGTATGTGAGTTATAGCTCAATAAAGTTATTACATATATATTTTTTAAGTAGAAGCAGAGACCAGTTAGGAAACTATAACAACAGTCTAGTTCAAAGATGTCCATAATTTGACCAGAGTTAGCACTGCAAGTTAAGTAAACTGACCAAGATCATGTGGCCAATAATAGTAGCAGCAACAACTGCTAACCTTTACTAAGCATCTACTAGGTGCCAGGTACTTTTCTAAGTACTTTCACACATTAACTCATTTAATCTTCACAACCACTCTATGACATAGGTACTACCATTATCTTTAAAGGTGAAGAAACTGAGGCAGAGAGGGGCTAAGTAGGTAACCGGTCCGGGTTCCAATAGTCAGGTAGTGGCAGAGCAAGCATCTGCCCTAACAGGTACAGCAGGGAGGCAGGATGGGCTCTGGAGTCAACTCTCAGTCATGGTAATATTCTCCATGGCAGATTGGGCAGGTGATCACCATCCTAGCCAATGATGTCTGATGCCTAGGGGGAAGTCAGCTTCTGCCAAAGTTTCCCCCAGTGCTCTTTAAAAGGAGACCAGAGGGGCGCCTGGGTGGCTCAGTCGTTAAGTGTCTGCCTTCGGCTCAGGTCATGATCCCAGGGTCCTGGGATCGAGCCCCGCATCGGGTTCCCTGCTCCGCGGGAAGCCTGCTTCTCCCTCTCCCACTCCCCCTGCTTGTGTTCCCTCTCCAGCTGTCTCTCTCTCTGCGTCAAATAAATAAATAAAATCTTTAAAAAAAAAATAAAAAATAAAAATAAATAAATAAATAAAAGGAGACCAGAACAAGAACTCATTCATTTCTGCCTTTGTGCTTTTTTAAAGATTTATTAGAGGGACAGAGAGAAAGAATGCGTGAGCGAGTGCAGGGAGGGGGTGTGTATAAAAGAGAGGGAGAGACAGTCCTAAGCAGACTCTGCAGTGAGCATGGAGCCCAATGGAGGGGCTCAATTACACAACCCTGAGATCAGGACCTGACACGAAAGCAAGAGTCAGATGCTTAACCGGCAGCGCCCCCCCAGGTACCCCCTGCCTTTGTACTTGAATCTGTCAAAGGGGATACCTGTACTGCTACAAGCATCTTAAGAACGTGAGGGAAAAGGGTGATACGTGGAGGACAATCATAGTCTTGATATATGTTGTGATGGTTAAGTTTATGTGTCGAGGTGACTGGACCATGAGATGCCCATACATTTAGTCAAACATTAGTCTAGATGTATCTGTGAGGGTATTTCTGGATGAGATGAGCATTTGAATCAGTAGACTGAGTAACGCAAACTGCTCTCCCTAATGTGGATGGGCTTCGTCCAATCAGCTAAAGGCCTAAATAGAAGCAAAGGCTGACCCTCCCTGAGTCAGAGAGAATTACTGTCTGCCTTTAAGCTGGGACATTGGTTTTCTCCTGTCTTTGCTCTCCAACTGAAATACAGGCTCTTCCTGAGCGTTAAGCCTGCTAGTCTTTAAACTAAAACTACACTATCCGCTCTCCTGGTTCACAGGCCTTCAGACTTGGACTGGAATTACACCACTGACTCTCCTGGGACTCTTGGTCTCCAACTTGCTGACTGCAGATGTTGGGACTTATCAGCCTCCATAATCGTATGAACCAATTCCTTACAATAAACCTCTTTCTCTTTCTAAATGTATATATATTCTACTTGCTGTGTTTTTTTAGAGAACCCTGACTAATAAAGCTTAATTGTATTAACACAGTTTCTGTAGAGCTGGAGTGATAATAGCAAAGGGAATATGTGAACTTTGTATTCTTTGGTGCTTTAAATTGGAACAGATTTCTAATTTTACACGTAGGTAGATAGTTGAGAATATTTTGAAGATGCTCTTTAGAGACTTAAGCAAAATGGTAGACCAGACTAATTCAGCAGAAGGTAAGCATTTTTCCATTAAGAAATGTTATTTTAGGGGCGCCTGGATGGATCAGTCATGGAGCATATAACTCTTGATCTTGGGGTCATGGGTTTGAGTCCCACGCTGGGTGGAGAGATCACTTAAAAAATTTTTCTAAAAATGTTACTTTAAAGGTCTGCTTCATCCTTAAGTTTTTCTAGTACTTGAAATTAAATATTTTTTAAACATTTTATTTATTTGACAGAGAGAGCACAATCAGGGGGAGCGGCAGGCAGAGGGAGAGGGAAAAGCAGGCTTCCCACTGAGCAGGAAGCCTGACACAGGGTTCAATCCCAGGACCCTGGGATCATGACCTGAGCTGAAGGCAGACACCTAACCGACTGAGCCACCCAGGTGCCCGAAGTTAAATATTTTTTGAGAACCTATCTCTAACTTTATACTCAAAATCAGTAAAGATGTGGCTTAATGTGCAGAAACTTTACATATAACTTGTCAGTAAAGTGGGGTTCAGTTCAAAAATCTTCTATAAAGATTTCTCAGCTCAAAAATATCCTATGATTAATGGAAAGAACTAAAGATATGCAACACAACATACAACCATACAAATATAAAGAGTTTCCAAGGTAACTATCTTTTTGCATTATTCATTCCTAAACGATTGTATATCCAGAATACTCAATACAATGTGATGAATCTGACCACTTCAAGGCAGTATGTGTGTTTACTGCAGTAGAATAATCAAAGAAGTTACACAAAATCAACAGACTACAAGAGGTATTTATATAACCCAGAAAGCTATATGCTTTTAACAGCTTCAAGTTTTCTTTGTAAAACTTGGATTCATTTGAAAATTCATGAGTGGAAAAAAAAAAAAAGAAAATTCATGAGTGACAGAATTCTGAAAGGTAAAGAAAACTAACACTATGAAGTGCCTACTATGTACTTAGCACACAGCACTTTCTGTACATTATCTTCTCTCAAAAAAATCTGAGGTAGCTATTGTTATTCCTTATAAATGAGGGAACTAAAATAACTTAAAAGGTTAGAAAACTTAAGTGAATGACCAAGCCATGATCTGAAGCTAAGTGACCCAAACCACCAGAATGTCACTCTCATTAAAACAACCATAATGCTATTGATAAGTGAGGGCTGTGCTCCCACTTGTCGTAGCCAGGCAAGAAAATCAAAACACGAACCTCTCTCAGGCCCTCTAATCTGAAGTACTCAAGCCTCTTAGAGCAACCACCAACCCCTTCTTCTCCTGGATCTCCATCCTCCTCAAGCCCTGCCAGAGCTCTGCCCTGCCTGCACGCTAGGGTCAGCCTGCCTCTGCTAAGAAACAGCACTTCCAAAACACACCAGCAGCAGCTTTTTCTATTAAAAGCCCCAAACCGAAGTGCTAGAGGAAAGAATTCCTCTCCCTCTATAAATCAAAAAGCCCTTATATTTCACATTGTTGGCTTTCAGGGTTTCAACAAACCAGACTTATGTATACCTTTTTGAGCTTTGATGGTAAAATACTAATATATTTTGCACTAAATAAGACAATGACCTAGCCCTCAAACATGAAGAGGACAGGGGCGCCTGGGTGGCTCAGTTGGTTAGGCGACTGCCTTCGGCTCAGGTCATGATCCTGGAGTCCCAGGATCGAGTCCCGCATCGGGCTCCCTGCTCTGCAGGGAGTCTGCTCCTCCCTCTGACCCTCCCCCCTCTCATGTGCTCTCTGTCTCTCTCATTCTCTCTGTCTCAAATAAATAAATAAAATTAAAAAAAAAAAAAAACATGAAGAGGACACAAAGTTGGGAGACAAATCAATGCTGGATCACAATCCTGATTCAAGAGGATGTTAACATGCTACAAAAATTGGATGAAACTCCCAACATAAAATTTAACTAAGGTGCATTTAAGTTCAAAAGCTTAATTAGACTGAAAAGAATCAATTGAAAACCTATGAAATAAAAGAACTGAATTCAGTCAGCAGCTAAACAATATTTATAAAGCATCTATAAAGCGCAAAGTTCTGTGCTAAAAACTTCTAATACAATCGGGTGTGAGTTGGAAAGATAGTAACTGCACTCAAAATACTGTGTACTGGGAGAGATACAAACAAGTGGATCAACAACTCTAATGAAGTATAGGAAGTAGTAAAGGAAAGATGAGGATGCTCAGAGATCACAGAGCCAAAGCTAGTAACCTAGCCTAGGGAGTTAAGGAAGGGTACTCAGAGGAAATGATGTTTCAGTTGAGAGCAAAAGGACAAATGGATGTTAGCCAGTGAAGGGAGGGAGGGACAGAGGAAGAGAATGAGATGCATCAGCCTGTGAGAAGGCTCTAAAACACAAGAGTATGGCACACACTAAAGAAAATGAAACAAGTTCAGTACAGCTGAGATATAAAGTGGAAGGGAATGGGTCAAAAGATGAGATACTAGAGAATTATAAAGGAACCAGGTGACACAGGGCCTTGCAATGATAAGCAAGTGGAATTCAACCTTGAAGACAATAGGAAGCCACTTATGAGTTTTTAATAACACAGTAGCTTGATTATGTCCCCTCTTAAGCAAAAAAGAAGGTTACTGGAAAAATATCTTAACAGTTATCTTTCTAACACGCTAGCAATAACCAGTTGGAAAATACAATAGAAAAAAAAAAGGATCCTACTTACAATAAAAGGTCTAGAATAAAGATGAACAATATTATCTTTGTAAGACTTATATAAAAAATCTCAAAGGCATAAATGAAAATTTGGAAAAAGAGACATAATATTAGAAACACACACAACTTTACCAACACTGCCAATTCTTCAATTCTTCACAGTTTACAGATTAAATACAGTTCCACCAAAAATCCTTAGAAAATTGCGAAGAAGTAATGAGAGGGGCCCTTGCCTACCAGATGTGAAAATAAAGCATTATGATCAAAACATCAATGAATAGGGGCACCTGAGTGGCTCAGTCGGTTAAGCATCCAACTCTTGGTTTCAGCTCAGGTCCTGATCTAGGGGTCCTAAGATCAAGCCCCACCTCAGGCTCTGCACTCAGCGCTGTCGGCTAGGGAGTCTCTCTCCCTCTCCCTCTGCCCTTTCCCCTCTCGCATGTGCAGACACACACATGTGCGTGCTTGCTCGCTCTCACTCTCTCTCTCTCACTCTCAATCTCAAATAAATCTTAAAAAGAAAATAGAATACTAAAAAAAAGTCTTCATGGCATAATTTAATATATAATAAAAGAGGCATATTAAATCTTATCACTGTTCTTTTGTCACCTTACATTTTTGTTATTCATCTTGTCTGTTCCTCTCAACTAGACTACAGGCTACAAGAGGATAGGTTGTCTGTTCAATTCACTATATACCTAACACATACAATGCCTGACATATGATAGGCACATCATAAGTATTTGTTGAATAAATAAATTAAGCAATGGGAGACAACAGATTATTGAACAAGCGACATTTGAACCACTGGGAGACAACAGAAAAAATTAGATTATCCCTTCATAGTACATACCTAAATAAATTCCAGGTGGTTTTAAAATATAAATATTAAATACAAACAAGAAACTAAATAAATAAAAGATTATTTATTTAGTATATTAGTCTGCAAACTATGGCCTACAGGCCAAATTCAGCCATACTCATTAGTTTATGTATTGTCTATGACAGTTTTCACACTACAATACCAGAGCTGAGTAGTTGCAACAAAGACCTGCATATGGCCTGCAAGGTCAAAAATATTTGTTATCTACTCCTTTACAAAAAGAAAAAAAAAAGTTTGCCAATGTCTGATCTGTTCTCCTAATAGGTGTGGACTTTCTAAGCCCCGTCCTGTCTGGACATCACAATCACCTGTGAAACTCAGACTTAATGAATCCCAATTAAATGCCAGTGGGAATGGATCAAAAACCTAAATGTAAAGAACTATAAAATGCTTAGAAGAAAACATAATTATAAATCTTTATGACTTTATATTAGGCAATGATTCCTAGAAATGACACCAAAAAGCAACTGAAGATAAAATAAATTGAACTTCATCAAAATTAAAACTTTTATACAAAGAATATTATCAAGAAAGTGAAAAAACCACCCACAGAATGAGGAAAATATTTGCAAATCACGTATCTGCTATGGAACTTGGCTCCAGAATATATAAATTCTTACAACTCAATTTTATAACCCAATTTTTTAAATAGGCAAAGGATTTGAATAGACACAGATATATGAATGGTCTGTAAATACATGAAAAGATGTTCAGTATGAGTAGTCGATAGGGAAATGTAAATCAAAACCACAATACGATACCACTTCACACCCACTAGGAGAGTGAAGATCAAAATGACAATAATAAGTGTTGAAGAGGATATGGAGAAATTTGAACCTTCAGATATTACTGGTGGGAATGTAAAATAGTGCAGGTACTTTGGAAAACAGTAACAGTTCCTCAAAAAGTTAGGACATGACCCAGCAATTCTACTCCTAAGTATACACCCAGGAGAAATGAAAACACACGTCCACACAAAAATGTATACACAAATGTTCATGGCAGCATTATTCGTATTAGCCAAAAAGTGGAAACAAGCCAAAAGCCCATCAACTGATGAAAAAAATATGGTATATCCATCAATACAGCCATAAGAAGGAATGAAGTACTGATACATACTACAACTTGGATAAACCTCAAAAACATTATGCTAAGTGAAAGAAGTCAAGAGAAGACCACGTGTTTTATGGTTCCATTTATATGAAATGTCAGTAGGCAAATCCATATAGACATAAAGTGAATTAGTGGTTGCCAAGGGCTGGGAGTGTGGAGAAGGGGGTAGGAGGGGAATAGGTAGTGACTGCTAACAAGTATTAGATAGTGGTGATAGCTCCACAATTTTGTAAATATGCTAAATATACTGAGTTGTATACTTTAACAGGGTGAATTTTATGGAATATGAATTATATAATTTTTTAATTAAAAAGTTCTAAAAAAATTCCAACAGGAATATTCCCAATACATACATATTAAAAAAAAAAAAAAAAAAAAAAAACTTGTTTCCAGTGTAATGTAAAGAACATCTCCCAATAAGCCCCACAACCCAATTTTAAAAGGGACAGAAGTGGGGCGCCTGGGTGGCTCAGTTGTTAAGTGTCTGCCTTCGGCTCAGGTCGTGATCCCAGGGTCCTGGGATCAAGCCCTGCACTGGGCTCCCGCTCCGCGGGAGGTCTGCTTCTCCCTCTCCCACTCCCCCTGCTTCTGTCCCCTCTCTTGCTAATGTCTCTCTCTCTCTGTCAAATAAATAAAATCTTTAAAAAAAAAAAAGAAGGGACAGAAGTGGGGCACCTGGGTGGCTCAGCTGGTTAAGCGGCTGACTCGATTTCAGCTCAGGCCATGATCTCAGGGTCATGAGATCAAGCCCCACATCAGGCTCCATGCTCACTGCAGAGTCTGCTTGAGATTCTCTCTCCCTCTGCCCCTCCCTCAACCCGCGCTCTCACTCTAATAAATAAAAGCTTTAAAATAAATAAGTAAATAAATAATAAAAAGGACAGAAGAGCATCAACAGGCACTTGACAAAAGAAGATATATGAACGGTAATAAACACATGAAAAATTGCTCAACATCTTTAGACATTACGTAGATGCAAATTTTTTTAAGTTCTTTTTTTTTTAAGCTAGCTCTGCACCCAACATGGGGCTCAAACTTACAACCCCAAGATCAAGAGTCACATGGTCTACCAACTGAGCTAGCCAGGTGCCCCAGTATATGCAATTTTAAGCCACAACAAGATACCATTTCCATTCACTCAAATGGTTAAAATTTAAAACCTTGACAACCCCAATTGTTGGTAAAGATACATAGCACATACACCTGGGTGGCTCAGTTGGTTAAGTGACTGCCTTCGGCTCAGGTCGTGATCCTGGAGTCCCGGGATCAAGTCCCACATCAGGCTCCCTGCTCGGCGGGGAGTCTGCTTTCCCTCTGACCCTCCCTTCCTCATGTGCTCTCTCTCTCATTCTCTCTCTCTCTCTCAAATAAATAAAATCTTTAAAAAAAAAAGATACATAGCACATAGAACATTCATACATTATTGAGAGTATGAAGAAATAAGATCACTTTAGACAACAGTTTGGCAGTTTCTTATAAAGTTAAGCTACACTCTCTATATGAACTAGAAATGCCATTCCTAGGTATATACCCAAGAGAAATGAAAACATATCCAAAAATAATTAATATAAGATTGTAGCAGCTGGAAACAACTCAAATGTCTATTGAAAGGAGAATGGAGGGCGCCTGGGTGGCTCAGTTCGTTAAGCGACTGCCTTCGGCTCAGGTCATGATCCTGGAGTCCCAGGATCAAGTCCCGCATCGGGCTCCCTGCTCAGCAGAGAGCCTGCTTCTCCCTCTAACCCTCCTCCCTCTCATGCTCTCTGTCTCTCATTCTCTCTCTCGCAAATAAATAATCTTAAAAAAAAAAATTTTTTTTTTAAAAAGAAAGGAGAATGGATAAACAAATTGTGGTATGTGCATATAAAGGAATACTACTCAACAAAAATTAACTCATGTGATTTCATGTTTTAGCAGTTTATCTGAAAAACATGTAAAGTCAAGGAAACCAGACACAAACAAATATATACTATATAATTCCATTTATGAATTCCAAGAACAGATAAAAGCACTGTGATAGAAAAATTAATCTATGGCAAAATTAATCTATGGTGATAGAAATCAGAACACAGATCACCTTTATAGGATATAAAAATGAATAAAAGGGCAGAATGAACTTTCTAGGGTGATGGAAACATTATCAGAAGTCGGCAAGCTATAGACCATGGGTGAAATCCAGCTCACTGCCTGTTTTTATAAATAAAAGTTTTACTGGAACACAGCCATGTTCATTTATATATTATCTATGGCTGCTTTTGCACAACAAGGGCAAGAAAAAAATGTGATAGAAACCCTACAGCCCACAAAGCATAAAATATTTACTATCTGACCCTTTACAGGGTAAGTATGTCAACCCCTATTCTGTATCTTCACTGAGTACAAGTAACAGTGAATACATTTACTAAAACTCATTGAATACATGTAAGATCTGTGCATTTCACTCTAGGTAGATTTTCCTTCACTTTTTTAAAAATCCCAACATATTTTTTTGAGGAAATTCCTAAACTGATTCTCAAATTTATATAGCAATGCACAGGACCTAGAATAGCCTACACCAGTGCTATACAAAAGAAATATAATGTGAACATATATAATTTAAATTTTTCTAAGAGCTACATTTTTTTAAAAGTTTTTTAAGGGTGTCTGGGTGGCCTAGTCGGTTAAGCATCTGCCTTCAGCTCAGGTCATGATCCCGGGGTCCTGGGATCCAGTCCCACATCAGGCTCTCTGCTCAGTGGGGAGTCAGCTTCTCCCTCTGCCCCTCCCCCTGCATCTTGTGCTCTCTCCCTCTCTCTCCTTCTCTCTCAAAAATAAATTTTAAAAATCGGGGCGCCTGGGTGGCTCAGTTGGTTAAGCAACTGCCTTCGGCTCAGGTCATGATCCTGGAGTCCCGGGATCGAGTCCCACGTCGGGCTCCCTGCTCAGCAGGGAGTCTGCCTCTCTCTCTGACCCTCCCCCCTCTCATGCTCTCTATCTCATTCTCTCTCTCAAATAAATAAATAAAATCTTTAAAAAAATAAAATAAAATAAAATAAATAAATTTTAAAAATCTTCAAAAAAATAAAATAAAAAGGTTTTTCAAAAACATGAAATAATTTTAATCATGTATTTTATTTAATCCAACATATCCAAAATATTTCAACCGTTAATTTTTCATAGATCTTTTGCATTTCTGCACACCTGTGAGTAGAGGCAGACAGCTTTTGTTCTAGAGAGTCTTTTAATAATAGTTGTTACTGTCTAGTATAATAATGTCTCCCTACAGGTCAAAAGCTAAGATTTGCTTGCAATACCCTTATAAAAGATAGGGTTTCCTAAGCTCAGGGTTCCTCAATTGTGAAACAAAATCACGGAGTATGCCGGCATCCACCTGGGCCAACCTCTGCATCACCCCCATGGGGCTTGAGGGGCAAGGGGAATGGAGGCAGACATGATACATCACCTGCTAGGCCATGAGTAATAAAATTCTTTGTCTCTGACCCAGGGTTTCACATCTTCTGCCAACATTCATGAAATCCTGACAAGCTAACATGATTCTTGAAAGCAGGATAAAATCTCAGATCCTTCACAGTTCTTGACATCAAGAACTGTAATCAACATGTACTCAGATTTTTACATTTTTAAAGATGTTATCTTTTTCATATTTTTTTCAGTATGTATTTTGCACTTAGACTATATCTCAATTTGGATGCTAAATTTTCACTGGAAATATTTAATATGTACTTAGGCTTCACAAAATCTACAGTCAAGAAAGTAGATTCATATTCCTGAGTTGTTCCAAGAATATTTATGTTAATAAAGAGGAAAGCTATGTAAGTATGAAGGCAGGAGATATGTGAGAAATCTCAGTACCTTCTGCTCAATTTTGCTGTGAACCTAAAACTGCTCTAAAAATAAAGTCTTTTTGGGCACCTGGGTAGCTCAGTTGTTAGGCGTCTGCCTTCAGCTCGGGTCATGATCCCAGGGTCCTGGGATCAAGCCCCACATCGGGCTCCCTACTCAGCGGGGAGCCTGCTTCTCCTTTTCCCACTCCCCCTACTTGTGTTCCCTCTCTTGCTGTTTCTCTCTCTGTCAAATAAATAAATAAAATCTTTATTTTATTTTTTTTAAGTCTTTAAAAAAAAACATTTTCCAATATCTGAATCAGGTATCCTTTTTAAAATTTGTATTTAACTAAAATTAAATATAATTTAAGATTTACTTTCCTAGTCACATTAGCCATATTTCAAGCACTCAATGTCCACGTGTGGCTAGTGGCTGTGATACCAGACAGCTTACTTAGGTCTAGTCAATCTTGAAAAAGAGTGAAGTTGGAGGACTCAAACAGATAGATATTAAAATTATAAAGCTAAAGAATTAGGGTACTGTGATATCAGCACAAAAATAGACCTAAGGAAAAAAAACAGAAACCCATATATATATATTGAGCAACTATTTTATATATTTATATATGTTATTACTATATTTTATATATTTATATATAAATACATAAATGTGTTTTTTATATATTTTTATATATCTATAGAGAGACAGCAACTATTACTTAATAGTTGTCTCTTCTGTATTTTCTACTATGCACATGTACTATTTTTATAATATTTATTTTTAAAAAGAAAAAATTAATCAAATACAAACCAGAGATATATATACAGTCACTGGATTTTTTTTTTAATTTTTTTTATTCTTATGTTAATCCCCATACATTACATCATTAGTTTTAGATGTAGTGTTCCATGATTCATTGTTTGTGCATAACACCCAGTGCTCCATGCAGAATGTGCCCTCCTCAATACCCATTACCAGGCTAACCCATCCTCCCACCCCCCTCCCCTCTAGAACCCTCAGTATGTTTTCAGAGTCCATCGTCTCTCATGGTTCGTCTACCCCTCCAATTTCCCCCGCTTCATTCTTCCCCTCCTGCTACCTTCTTCTTTTTTTTTTTTTCTTAACATATATTGCATTATTTGTTTCAGAGGTACAGATCTGAGATTCAACAGTCTTGCACAATTCACAGCGCTTACCAGAGCACATACCCTCCCCAGTGTCTATCACCCAGTCACCCCATCCCTCCCACCCCACCCCCCACTCCAGCAACCCTCAGTTTGTTTCCTGCCATTAAGAATTCCTCATATCAGTGAGGTCATATGATACATGTCTTTCTCTGTTTACAGTCACTGGATTTATGTCAAAGGTAATGCTGCAGTAGCCTGGTAAAAAGATACTCTATTCAAAAAATGTTCCAGGACAATGAATATCCACATGAAAAGAAAAAAATGAATCTTGACCCCAGTTTAACATAACATACAAGTAATCCAGATGAACCATGGATCTAAGTGTGAAAAGAAAAATAATAAAACTTCTAAAAGATATCAGAATACCCTCATGACCTTAAGGTAAGCAAAGATTTCTTAAACAGGATACAAAAAAAAAAAAGGTTGATAAATGGACATTACAATTAAGTACTTCTGTTCATAAAAAAAAAAACTAAAGTGCAAGCCACAGACCAGGAGAAAATACTTGCAATTTATACATCTGACAAAGGACTAATATCCAGAATATATAAAGAACTACAATTATTAATAGACCAAAAAGATGCATTAGGAAAATGGGCAGAACACTTGAAAAGGTGTGTCACAAAAGATTCTATCCAAGTGTCCTATAAATATGTAAAAAAAAAAAAAAGGTAGTCAACCTCAAAAGTCATCAGAGAAAAGCAAAATAAAACCACAATGAGACATCACTACACATTTAGTAGAGTGACTAAAATTAAAAAGAATACAAGTTTGCTTTTTTTTTTAAAGATTTTATTAATTTTTTTGACAGAGAGAGATATAACGAGAGCAGGAACACAAGCAGGGGGAGTGGGAGAGGGAGAAGCAGGCTTCCCGCAGAGCAGGGAGCCCGATGTGGGACTTGATCCCAGGACCCTGGGATCATGACCTGAGCCGAAGGCAGACGCTTAACGACTGAGCCACCCAGGTGCCCAGAATACAAGTATTGATGAGGACACATGGCAGCTGAAATCTCATACACCGCTAGTAGAAATATATTTTGATGTAATCATTTTGGAAAACTGGCCTTATCTACTAAAGATGAACATATATTGTATGATCCAGCAATTCTCAGGTATCTGCCCACCAGAAAGCATTTAGGTATGCACACCAAAATATATGTACAAACTTTCATAGCAGTAGCCAAAACTTGAATAACAACCTCAACACCTAAAACTGTAGAATGGATTTAAAAATCTGGTAGAATCTTTACATCAGTCAGAATGGCTAGCATCAAAATGATAGGAAATAAGCGTTGGCAAGGATGTGGAGAAAAAGGCACCCTCATGCACTGTTGGTGGGAATGTAAATTTGTGCGCCCACTGTGGGAAACATGGAGATAACGCAAAAGATTAAAAATAGAAATGCATACAATCCAGTAATTCCACTAGTGAATATTTACCCAAAGAAAACAAAAACACTAATTTGAAAAAATATATGCACCCCTAGTTTATTGCAGCATTATTTACAATAGCCAAGATATGGAGCAACCTAAGTGTCCATTAATAGATGAACAGATAAAAAAGATATGGTATTTATATACAATGGAATATTACTCAGCTATAAAAAAAGAATGAGATCTTGCCATTTGCAACAATATGGATGGACCCCAAGAGTATTATGCTAAGTGAAATAAGACAGACAGAAAGACGAATACCACAGGATTTCACTTATGTGTGAAATCTAAAAACCAAATGAACAACAACAACAATAAAGCAGAAACAGACCCATAAACGCAGAACAAACTGGTGGTTTCCAAAGGAAAGGGAGGTGGGCGACGGGCAAAATGGGTGAAGGGGATTGGGAGGTACAAGCTTCCAGTTACAGAACACAGAAATCATGGAAATGAAAGAGCATAGGGAATATAATCAACGGTACTGTAATAGCATTGTCTGGTGACCAATAGTAGCTATGCTTGTGGTGAGCACAGCATAACACATAGAGTTGTCCAATCACTATGGTGTACACCTGGAACCACTGTGACGTTGTATGCCAACTATACTGCAATTAAAAAAATAAAAGACCTTTAAGAAAACTGTGGTATAATTATACAATGTCATATTATAGTCAGCAAATGAATTAACTATTGCTATATGGAAAACATTGATGAACCTCACAAACATAATGTTAAGTGAAATAAGCCAGAATCATGATTCTATTTACATAAAATTTAAAAACAGGCAAAATAAATTAATAGTAATATATATCAGGATGTTGATTACCATTGCAAGTAAAGGGCTAGCGACTCAGAGGGTGCACAACAGTTGCCTCCGGCACTAAAAATGTTCTATTTCTTGATTTAGGTTGTATTTACACAGATCTATTCTCTTTACAAAAATTCAGCAGGCTTTACAATTATCATGTGTACTTTTCTAAATGAATATTATACCTCAATAACTTTTTAATTTTTTTAAAAAAGATTTTATTTATTTATTTGGGGGAGAGAGAGACATAGACGAGAGCATGAGTGAGGGGAGGGGCAATGGGAGAGAGAGAAGCAGGCTCCCCGCTGAGCAGGGAGCCCAATTGGGGCTCAATCCCAGGACCCTGGGGATCATGACCTGAGCCAAAGGCAGGCACACCACAACTTCTTAATTTTTTGAGTATACTTAATAGTTGTCTCTTCTGTATTTTCTACTATGCACATGTACTATTTTTATAATACTTATTTTTAAAAAGAAAAAATCAATCAAATACAAATTGGAGAGATCTGTCTTAACAGCCCTAGGAGTCTTAAGGTGAGACATAAATATAATAGGACACAGGAAAGGTAACCTACAACACTCCTCTAGCCAGATATATCTGAAGGAATATATTGAGATATGGGGGCCATATTTTCAGAGCGACATTCAGAAAGTAGATTGTAATCTAAAGAAGGGAAGTAGTTCTAGGGATCTAGAAACCACGTCATGAGATTTGACTAACAGGACAGGGACAGCCGACACTGAGAAGAGACATAGTAACAATATCCCAGCACCCTATGTCTAGCATATAGAGGGCACCAAGAAACATTTGGGGAATAAATGAATGAATTGAAGAAATCTAAGTCTTTAATGTTTGAAAGGTTGTCAAATGGAATTAGGATAAGGATGATGAATGAATGAATAAATGAGTAAATAAGTAAATGATATTATCAGTCTTGATATGTTTAAAGAACTGTCATGTGCAGTCAGGACTAGAGTTATATATGCTGTGCCTGAGCAAAATTTCAAGATGAATGGAAAGAACGTAAAAAAAAGCTCGAATTTCTTTCTACTTAAGAATATTCTAGGGCTGCTCAGTCTGAAGAGCACGAGACTCTTAATCTCAGGGTCGTGAGTTCAAGCCCCATGCTGGGTGTAGAGATTATTTAAAATAAGTAAATAAAATTTTAAAAAATAATAATAATTTTCTAACCTATAGGGCAGCCAAAAATGGAAGAAACAGGTAAGGCAGAAAGTACATGCCTTTCTAACACCGTCTGACTACATGACCCAGAGGTCCTCTTCAGTTCTAATATTCTTTGATTCTATAAAATATTATCTTTATATCTTTCTGCACAGCAAATAATTCACATATACTTGAGTTACTTTTGAAAACAGTATCAATTTCTTACTAAATGAAGATATTTTACTTGTGTACTATAAATCAAAGTTCAACAGCTTTCTTTGAAACATCATGACAAAGAACCTCTAGGTATTCAGAATATCTAGAGAAAAGGTAGTTAAATCCAGGAGAACAAAAACCATCACTGGTTACCTACAGAGGCCCTCTGCACAATCTTAAAGAAAAAAATCAAAACTGCATTTTCTAGAATTCAAAGCACTGAAATCAGACTGGGTCCTTTGCCATTAATTTAATGAATCCTCCCCAAAGTTAAAATTACTTCAGTAATTCTGTATAGAGTTGAATTCATTCCATTTCTACTCACTGACTAGAATCTACCAACTCTGGCATTTTAATAATATTTCAATTACTCTTAGCATAGCTCCACATTTATATGACAATTCTTATAGTTTTCAAAGTGCTTTCTCACATAATAACTTATTTGAGCCTCATAAATGACCTGCAAGGAAGGTAGAGTTAGGATAATTAATCCCATTTCTACAGATGAGCAAATGGAAAATGCCAAATTAAATGGCTGTCCCAATACGCTCAATGAAACCAAAATCATAATCTAGTCTTTGCAGGTCACATTTCATTATTCATCTGGTATCCCATATGTTCATCAGTCTTAAGATAGAACTGATCAAAATTCTTCAAAGTAACAGTTACGGAATAAAAGGAGGTTCACGTCTTCACAAAGAGGAAGAAGATTGTTGCCAAAAAGAACACATGCTTAGTTAAATGAAATCAAAACTATATAAGGAATTTAGATTTCCAGTTTAAAATGTTTACCCAACTGCTGTGAGAAAAATGCACAATCAGGAAAAGCACATTTAATATTTCTAAAGGGCTGGATTAAAATTTCAGCTGTAAGCTTCATTACTGTAATTAGATTTTTAATGCATATTTATTAAACATCCATTCAAATACTGTGTTCACAATTATTCATGAGTTATTTGTACATTTGTGTTGATTTTAACAAACTGTAAACAGTGGCCACTGACCAGAAATGTTCTCCTACAACGACAGTAGCCCATACTAAGGTCATAGGCAGCCCATTTATGCTCTATTATGTTCTAATCATATCCCAAATATAAATATTCAGCTGTTTTTTTGAAAACTGCAATGGTCATCAATGACCCAAAAAGTCAGACTTACCAGTGACATTAAAGACCTATGTTTGATTCAGTGATGAATAAACAAAGTGCAGAATAGAAGAAAATCAAATCTTAATTAAACTCTTTCTTTAGAAAAACAACATAAGCCATCATCAAGGAATGCATCACAAGATGATTTACTTTATTTATAAAAGGCTGATTTGGGGGCTTTAAAAGGGTGCTTTTGATTTAAATAGAAAAATTATGAAAATTAAAACTAAATGCTTGCTGGTTATCATTCTTTTCCTTTAAAAGCTGGTTAATCTTAATGTGCCAGTGTATAACTTTACAAAAGGAAAAAACAGTACTTTAAATTTCATGATAACAAATCAGTAAAATACCGCCTAAAAATCTGAATAAAGCTATTCTGAAGTAATTATAGGCATGGCCTAGCATACTGAGTAACTCCTTAATATTCACCCTGTTCATTCACTATTTAATAATGAGATCTAAGGAATCTATTTTCTTTCAAGTGCTAAAGAAAAATAACATTTTTAAAGTTCATTTACTTAAATTTTATATACTCATACACATAAGAATTTTTTAATGGAATCTACGTGGTTTACATTTGAGATATAGTTGCATTATGAAGCTATGAAGGAACTACTCTAAGAATTACATATTCAGGCTTTAAAAGTTGTTGAAAACTGCTACCCGGTCAAGAATATGGATAGATGCATTGAAAAGTAACTCCTAGAATAGGCTCAATGAAGAGAAGAAATAAGGGAGCACGAGCAGGACACTGAACAAAAGCTATGAAAAAGATTCTGGAGATTAAATATCAAGAACCTCCAGGACAGTAGATGCAGAAATGGGACCTCAATCGAGGACCTTAGGTAAGGAAGACATAACGTAGCAGGAAGAACAGACGTATCGAAAAGGCTTTTTAAGAGAGAAATTAGAATAAATCTTAGTTACAGGTCAGTGAAAAATATGAGTGACCTAGGAAAACAAGTGTTAGATATATTCAAGCAGAGGCTAGATCACTTGTCAGAGAATTTATAGATGGAACATATTACTACACTGGGCCCAAGGCTGAACTTCCAGTTTCTAGAATCTTAACACCTACTATTTCTGTGGTACTTTTAGTAAAAAGGCAAATCAAAAGAATAGTTATACCCCCATTTAAATACTATTCTCTTAAACAAAGAAAATGAAGCTCTTGAGGTGTAAAGCAGTGCTAATCTACAGATCAATCACCCATTTCTGGACCTCTTACATTCCTTCCTATCAGTTCTATTCTTAGACCCACCCTTTGTTATCTGCCCCTCCCTCCCCTGGAACAATGTCTAGGGCACCAGCTTTGCCTATGTAATAAGCTGTGCTTTTCAAAAACTAATTGGAAAAAAACATTATCATGAAGTTATCAGTCTCAGGAGTAGGCATGAACATTCTTTTCTAATATAATAGATGTTAATGAAAATCCAAGAAACATGAAGTTTCATATAAGCATATTCATCTAATTGGGTAGTAAAGTCCAAAGCCCATTTTCTTAATCACTAATATATACTACCAATAAATTATATGAATTCATATGGCTGAGGTACATTAGTTCTCATATTAATGCCTAATTGAGATCTCCTGTATACACATAGTAAAGAGGTTGTGGAACCAAGGGTGAACATGAGTCATCATTTAATAAAGACACCTAAAAATACAACATTGAGATACAAAAAGAAACTATGGGAAAAAAAATCACGAGATGTGGCTCTCACAGTACCTTGCCTCCATGAAACAATTTATTTAAGGCTAGCTTAAATAAAATAGAATTTTCATATACACTAATGTTCAGTTTCAGAAAACCTAGAAACATTCTCCTCTTTGGTTCCTCTTCTAGTTTTCCTATGACCTCTCTTAATGATCTCCGACAAGGTCATGTTCATATCACAAAATGTCAATTTTCCCAAGGACTCACTGTCAGTGTCTTCTCCTTTTCTCTCTACAAATATACCCAGGCTAGTTCCTTCATTCTCATGGCTCTCAACACCTCATATTTCCTTTCTTAATCTCAGACCCACATATTTCCTACAACTAATTAAATTTATTTATCCAGAACTGTCATAACCACCTCAAATTTAACAAGTCCAAAAAGGAATCGCTGCCTAAAATGCCTCTGGCCCTACTTTCTGTGTGTTTATTTACCCTGACGGATGGTGATGCCATCAAATTACCCAAACTAGGAAACCTAAGTTGATCCTAACTCTTCTCTTTCCTTGTCTCACCCAAAGCCTGGCAATTCCACCAAAGAACTGTCTCTGAATCCCCTCCCTTGCTGCCCTACTTCCCACCTTACCACAGCAGTAATTCAGGCTATGAACCGTTCTCTCCAGAACTACAACTTCCTCCTAAATCACCACTGAGCTTCCAGTATTCCCCACCCACGGCATTTCCAATCCGCTCTTCAGGCAGCAATAAGAATAATCATGCTAAAACCGATACAACTTTTCTTCTTATAAAACCTCCACCAGCATCCTGCTGAGCCTAGATGTCTTCGCACACTATACAGGACTTTTAACCAGATCCAGGCCACCTTCCCAGCTTCATTTCTAGCTGCTCTCCCTGAGGGCCCATAATCCAATAAGGGCCATGTACAACCCACTTCAACGCTTGTGCTACAACACTCTCCCCTCTCCAGAGCTGCTTTCACCTCCATAGTCCTGCAACACTTAAGATGAGCCTAAATGATGGGTTATTAATGTCTATTGTTATATTAGCCTGGGTGGCTCAGTCAGTTAAGCGTCTGCCTTCGGCTTGGGATGTGATCCCAGGGTCCTGGGATCGAGCCCCGCATCGGGCTCCCTGCTCAACGGAGAGCCTGCTTCTCCCTCTCCCTCTGCCTGCTGCTCTGCCTACTTGTGCTCTCTTGCTCTGTCAAATAAATAAAATCTTTAGGGCACCTGGGTGGCTCAGTTGGTTAAGCGACTGCCTTCGGCTCAGGTCATGATCCTGGAGTCCTGGGATCGAGTCCCGCATCGGGCTCCCTGCTCAGCAGGGAGTCTGCTTCTCCCTCTGACCCTCCTCCCTCTCATGCTCTCTGTATCTCATTCTCTCTGTCTCAAATAAATAAATAAAATCTTTAAAAAAATAAATAAATAAATAAATAAATAAATAAATAAATAAAATCTTTAACCAAAAAAAAAAAAAAAAAAAGGAGCCAGAAGACAATGGTTAAGTTTGTGGTTCTGGAGCAAAAAATGCCTGGGTTCACATCCCAGTTGGGTGGTCATGCCCGTTTATCCATCTATGAGATAGAGTTAACAAGTAATTTTACAGGGTTTTTATGAAGATTAAATTATGAGAGAAAGAAACTGCTAGCAGATCGCTTGGAACATAGAAAAGGCTCGATAAATGTTAGCTATTATAATATCATCGCTCTTCCAAGACTGTGAGCTATTCAAGGGCTGGGACTCAATTTCATTCACTTCCCCTACCACCACCACCACCCCCACCCCCACCACCCCTACCCACCCACACACTTAATACAAGGCTTCAACTGAATTAGCAAATTTGAGGCATTTTCCACCCACACCATGGCCATTCTAATCTCTAAAAAAATGTTTCCCCTTAACCATTTGGAGGTTGAACAACCATTACATTAAACAAAGATACACTTAGATCTAAAAGAAAACAGGCAATAAAATAAAAATTGAGCATCTATACTTAAATTACAATATGATACCAAATTTTCAATTTAAGTATTTTTTTTAAAAGATTTTACTTCTCTATTTGACAGAGAGCACGTGTGCTTCGCGCACAAGCAGGCACAGCAGCAGCAGAGGCAGAGGGAGAAGCAGGCTCCCCCCTGAGCAAGGAGCCCAACTGGGGCCAGCCCAACCGACTGAGCCATCCAGGCGCCCCTCAATTCAAATTTTAATAAACTAATGGAAATACACATCCCAAAAAGGAATTCATAATGTTCTATCTCCTAAGGAATTTAAAGTTAGGCAATCAGGTAGGCTGATTTGGATGAAGAGCATTTTAGGACCCCTAAATTCTTCATAGCTCAGCTTCCCAAACATCTTGGAGCCAGGGCTGGCCCTAAAGCTTAGATGAGACATAAAAACAAAGAACATGCTCTTCCTTTCCCTTCATTCCTTTCCTTGGTCTATTTCCTTCTTCTATTTAACACTAAGTCAATGCTGGGGCACCTGGGTGGCTCAGTCGTTAAGCATCTGCCTTCGGCTCAGGTCATGATCCCAGGGTCCTGGGATCAAGCTCTGCAGGAAGCCTGCTTCTCCCTCTCCCACTCCCCCAGCTTGTGTTCCTGCTCTCGCTCTCTCTGTCAAATAAATAAATAAAATCTTTAAAAAAAAAAAAACATTAAGTCAATGCTTCCAGCACATTACAGGGTAGTAAAAAGTAGACTTGAAAAGGTGAAAAAAATGCAAATATAAATGTAAACAGTAAATACCCCCCCGCCCAAAATTGAGGGATACAAGACCCATTTTAAAATAGGGCTCCTGGGTGGCTCAGTCGTTAAGCGCCTGCCTTCGGCTCAGGTCATGATCCCAGGATCTTGGGATCGAGCCCCGCATGGGGCTCCCTGCTTTGCAGGAAGCCTGCTTCTCCCTCCCCCGCTCCCTCTGCTTGTGTTCCCTCTCTTGCTGTGTCTCTCTCGGTCAAATAAATATATAAA
Organism: Mirounga angustirostris; assembly: GCF_029215605.1. NCBI lineage: Eukaryota > Metazoa > Chordata > Mammalia > Carnivora > Phocidae > Mirounga > Mirounga angustirostris. Next base: position 93,504,197 of record NW_026991716.1, on the reverse strand, counting down.
TCTTAAAAAATAAAATAAAATTGGGACTCTAAATACGGAAAAGCATTTCAACTTAAATTTTCTTTTCATTTAAAGAGAGGGAGGGAGCACCTTTAGTTACAATTAAATCGACCTCTACCTTAACTGTATTTTCATTAAATCTCTACCCACAAAACCGGCTAAATGTTGAGTATAGGAGGCAGTATTATAACAAGCCAAGTTCACCTGTCCAATGCTCGGCAAAGACCACCACTGAGATACCAAGTATGTAGCAAGGAAAGGGTTTATTAGAGATGTGGCCAAACAAGGAGACAGGATGGCAAGCCACCTCTCCGGAGGAGGAAAGACAGGGAAATCTAAAGGCAAAGGAAAAAAGGTCTGGGTAAAAAGTTGCACCTGCACTTTTTAGTCTACAACTGCAATTGGTCCCAGGGTCCTGGGATGGAGCCCCACATCGGGCTCCCTGCTCTGCAGGAAATCTGCTTCTCCCTCTGCTCCTCCTCCCACTCGTTCTCTCAATCTCTCAATTTCTCTCTCAAATAAATACATAAATCTTTTTTTTTTAAGTGTTTTTGACAACTTCTGAGGCCTTCTCTGAATGGCATGGAAAAGCTTCAACACAATTTGTAAAGGTGTCTACAAATACTAAGAAATATTGAAAATTACCTTTTTTTTGGCATAATAGTAAAGTCTACCTGCTGGTTTTCTCCAAGTTCAGTACCTCTAAGTTGTATACCTTTTAGAGCTGGTGGGGGCCAGTCTTAGGATGGCTTTTAGCACAAACGTCACATTTTTGAAGAGTGCTCTAAAAATTGGGACCCACAATATACTTCTGGATCCACTTAAGAGTAGTATCTTAGGGGCGCCTGGGTGGCTCAGTTGGTTAAGCGACTGCCTTCAGCTCAGGTCATGATCCTGGAGTCCCGGGATCGAGTCCCGCATGCTTGGCAGGGAGTCTGCTTCTCCCTCTGACCCTCCTCCCTCTCATGCTCTCTGTCTCTCATTCTCTCTCTCTCAAATAAATAAATAAAATCTTAAAAAAAAAAAAAAAGAGTAGTATCTTAATCATAAGGGGTGCTTTGGTGAATATGGTTAATCATTTCTTCCATAAGATGTTCTGGGGTAAGGATTCATCTTAGTTCCAAACGGCTTTAGTGCCAACATGGTGTCCAAATTCCTGTTCCAAAAAAAAAAAAAAAAAAATTCCCATATCTTAGCTATTTTGAGGTCCTCCCAGGAATACTGGGTTGATATTTAGTTAAGCCCATATCTGGCATTAAAGTCATTATAGAAGATTTTTGGAGTCTTTGCCAAATTGGCAGCTTAATCTATCCATTGTTCCCTTGACCAATCAGTCCAATTTCTGGTGTCCTCAGCAATGGACAATAGCTGATGGGTCACCATTGCATCCAGCTCTTCATTGTCTTCAATCCATAAAACTGTTCCCATCCATAAACATATCTCCATTAGGAGTGAAAGACTCTCAGCTGTAGGAATGCTTCCAACAGTCCTCAACTCTCAGACACTATCAGGATTGTCTTGACTGAAGACAGCTGCCTTGCCAAGGGTAAGCCCTCTTTCCAAGTGGTCATGTCCAATCACTATTATAAAAGTCCAGCCCTTTTGTCTCAATTTAGGATGGGTCTGAAGGATAATTCAATTTTTGAAACTCCTCAAGAGAATCAGTTAAGGCTTCTGTTGATATTATATCGCTGCTCAACTTCTGCCTCATTTATGCTCCCTTCTCTTCTTCCAGTGTTGATCACTAATAAACTTCTTTATATACTAATCTCCATAATTTTAGTCTCCACAAAATTCCCTTCCAAAAATTCCCTTCTTACAAACCTTCTAAAACTTTACTTCTCACAACAACTTCTCACAACAATTTTACTTTTCACATTCAGATTTTGTCCTGAGTTTTCCCTCTTTAGGTAACCCAGCTAACTTTCCTTGCATATAGAGTTGTTACCCTTATTATTTCCAGTAGTCTTAATTACATTTATTAAAATTATTTACATCCGTTTATTTGTTCTTAGACTGCCCATAAAACTTAATAAGAAAGTTCTAAGGTTTTTTTTTTCTTTTCTAACAAATTTTGCAATGGAGATAACATGAATTTATTTGACTTTCAATAAAGACAGGCAGAATAAAACCTTTACATTTAATGTTGCTAATTCTAAAGACATGTCCATTTTAATTAAACCAATAACCTTGAATTAGCCTTAATACTGAATATTTTCCAAGATCATGTGAACTTAAAAAACAGCTGGGTTAGTTTCCATCTTTCTCAGTTTTAGAATGCCCAGTTCTTACAAGTTCTTGCCTTTAAACCAACTAAATAGAGTTCTTTTACAAAATTAATTTTAGCAATAACATCCAGAGGTAGAGAAAATATCTCACATTTACAACATACATGGACACACAAATACACAAGATGCAAACAAAACCTTAACGGCCCAATTTCCAAATATCTGCCTTTCCCAACACAAATCTAATGGCAAGATGGTATTATAATTAATGGATGTGGCCAAGCAGTGTTGCCAAAAAAGACTGCCCAATTTTGAAGAATACAGCCCAAAGGCTTCATGTGGGGATGAAACTGTCATTTCCCATTTTCCAATTAGAACACAGCTTGTTTTATTCAAATATACCAAAAGCTGCAGCAACAACAACAACAACAAAATGAAGCCCAGAGTACCTCCGTGAACATCAGTTCCTCCCCAAAAGTTGGGGCTTCACAGACTGAACCAAATGGCTTCCTAGTCAAGCCTTTTCTTAGGAAAAGGAGGCTAAGAGAACCAAACTGCACTATTTGGAGGCAACCGAATGGGAGGAAGAAATCTGAGAGCCAAACCAAACAGAAGGAAGAAATAAGCTCACACGCCATCACACATGAACTACTACTCACCAAGAGACATCTGTCCAAACTGAATCCAAGAAAATATTTCCTTGCCACAAAGGTTAAATTAGGTGCCGAAAGTCAAAGGTACCCAGTTGGGGTGGGGACTCAGGGACAGTCCCTAGGGCAAAGAACCTCGGCAGCTGCTTCGACTTGTCACCAGGCCCCCATCACCAACTGGGGGCCAACAAACCACCCACAGGCAGGCAAAGAACTCCTAGCTAGCTTGCCAAAACTGTAACAAAACCCAAGTTTGGCTGTCCAATGTGCAGCAAAGACAATCAATGAGAATCAAGTAGGCAGCAGGAAAAGGGTTTACTAGAGAGGCAGCCAAATGAGAAGATGGGAGAACAAGCCTCAAATCCACCTCTCCGAAGGAGGAGGAAAATTTAAAGGCAAATGAAAAAGGTCTGGAGGGAAAGTTGCAGCTGTGCTTATCAGTCTGCAGCTGCAATTAGTCCCATTAACCCTTTGGTTTCTAGTGAGTTTTGAAATTCTAAGAGATAATTCTGAATGCAATAATATCTTGATTTAATTTTTAAAAAATATGAGTACAGGTTAATAGCAAAGCCTTTATGGTCAGATGTAAATCCAAGTATACCCTTTACTTGAAGCCAAAAGTTCTGACACTTAACTAGCTGTATAACTTCTGCAACCTTGGATTCATCAACCCCAAAATGAGGATAGTAAGAATTAAATAAGATAAAGTATGTAGAAAGCACTTTGCGTACTACATGGCACAGAATAAGCATTCAGTAAATCTTATGTTATTACGATGATGTTCCTTAAATCTTAAATTTTCATAAATTATGGTATATGCATTGAATAAAATTCTATTTTAACCATTTAGAATGAGGTAGTTCTGGGTGCCTGGGTGGCTCAGTTGGTTAAGCGACTGCCTTTGGCTCAGGTCATGATCCTGGAGTCCCTGGATTGAGTCGCGCATCGGACTCCCTGCTCGGCAGGGAGTCTGCTTCTCCCTCTGACCCTCCCCCTTCTCACGCTCTCTCTCTCTCTCAAATAAATAAATAAAATCTTTTAAAAAAATAAAATAAAATAAAATAAAATAAAATAAAATGAGGTAGTTCTAGAGGCGCCTGGGTGGCTCAGTCGGTTAAGCAACTGCCTTTGGCTCAGGTCATGATCCTGGGGTCCTGGGATGGAGCCCGGCATCAGACTCCCTGCTTTGCAGAGAGCCTACTTCTCCTTCTCCCTCTGCCTGCCACTCCCCCTGCTTGTGCTCTTTCTCTATCAAATTAATTAATTAATTTACTTTTAAAAAATAAAATAAGGCAGTTCTATATGTATTAATATGTAATGACTTCCAAAATATACTAAACAAAACAAAACAAAAAGGTACAGGAGGATATGTATGTTACCACATTTTTTTTAAATATAGACGCTTACATATACACATACATGTTTTTTCATACACATAATGACCCGAAGAATACATAAGAAACTAGTATTAGAGGTTGCCTCTAGGGAGGAAAACTAAGTGGCTAAGGGATAGGGGGTGGAACATTTTACCATATTTTTTCTTGTATCATTTGCTTTTATTACCTATTTCATAAATTAAAAAAAAAATAAAATATATATTATGACCCAACCCTTACACTACCAAAATATTCCATCCACATAGTAAGTGAATTATGCTAAACTTTGCAGAAGAACCTAAGGTGACTTAATCAGAGTTCTAGTATTAATTTCAACTCTATTGGTGGTAATAATTAAAGACTGATAAGGTTTTAGCTAGGTAAGCCAATGAGAATCAATTTATTAAGACACAGAAGAAGGGGTGCTTGGAGATAAGAAAAAAAAAACAAGTATGTGGAGGGAAAAGACAATAAGAATAACTTCATTCATTCATTCAGGAAATACACCTTAACCATCAGGCACCAAACACTGTGCCAAGTGCTGAGGAAACAAGACACCTGGTCCTTGCTTTTGAGTAGCCCGCAGTTTAATGGGAGTATATGAATATAGCAGCAAAATCAGCACTCCTGAAGACTTAGTTACTCATAATATATGATCATTCACTCACGAACATGTAACAGTTTGAATGAATGAATGGAGCAAGCCCAGGGACAAAATCCACCCCATTGAAGCCTCTAGTGACTTGAATAAGAATTGTTTCCTCAGACTGAGAATACTTGCACACTTGCGTTCCCAGAATCCCGAGAGCCAGCTTGGCCCGCAGAAAAAGTCCGAGGTTTGGCTTTTAGATGCAGTTCCGGGTCACCGGTCTAGAAAGCAAGGAAGGCGCAAGTATAAGGGTCCCCAGCCCCCTATCCCACATTTGCATCCCTTCAGCCAGGCACTCCTACACCTGGGCTCACCTAGTGTTAACTCTAACAGCCTGAACAGACCAAACTCTTAGTCGACCTCTGACCTCAAAATGAAAGTCGCCCTGGGTCAGCTTCCTCAAGGCTCAGGGCTCCTTCACGAGCAGCCAGACAAGGACAAGAGAGGCTGAAACTCCTCTCCAAGGGCCCCTAGCTCCTTAAATCGTGAAACCAGGAGGCAACTGGGAGAAACAGAGTAGGGACGGTGACTGACCGGAGACTTCCCCGGTCATATGCAGTCGGCTCGGCCTACTCAGGGCACAGTCACTGACCTTTCCAAAAGGTAGTTCCTGGGGCGGTGGCCGGAGGGGCGAGAGCAGCAGCCCAGGCCCGGCACCCAACACATCTCCCTCTCAGCCGGCTCTGCACTAAGCGCAGGGTAACCAAGGGCGACCAGGAGGCCGCCATCTTGAGCTCTGTACAAGGGAAGAAGAAAACTTTATTGAAACCCAAAAGAAAAACGGCGGCACAAACAAATGAAGCGGTGCTCACATAAGGCTACGCCGGAGAGAACGAAAGAGAGCCACAGGAAGAACGCGACCTCCACCAGCGACAGAGCTGGCTAGACTCCGGGGCCCTTCCGTCCTTCCGGGTGCCTCCAGCCGGAACTACGACTCCCGGCATGCAGTGCGGCAGCGCGGGGGCGCCGGAGGCAAAGGATGGGCTCGGGAGGAGCGCAATCCTGCGCCCAGTGCCGGCCCACTTTCGCGGCACAGGATCCCGAAATGATTCGGGGAATTGTAACGGGATTATGATGTGTAGTCACGGAACCACCCCTGAGTCTTCTCGGTTTAAGTACCTGACCGAGATTTCGAGACCTAAATAAAATGCAGGTGACCCAGTGGGCACTCATATTTTAACGAAATATTGACGTTACCTACCTGGTCACACTCCCTAAATGGTAGCCCTAATTGTTTTGCCTCCAGCGTCCAACTCATCTTTGGCAGAGTACCTGAAATGTGCTCCTTCCACTTTTACTTTCTATATTTGAATAGCATAAATCATTTTCAATATGGCATACATTCAAATGTTTTGAAAGAATTTGTAACTGTCATGGGAAAACCAATGACCCAGGATGGACAATTAGTGGATGGAGTGGCCATGGGATAGTGTATCCAAAAACGAATTTCTAAGTGGTTGCCCTAATTTGATTAAACAAAAAATGTTTGAGTTATTATAAGTGCATTAAGAATACAAACTGCTGTCCAGAAGAGGCGGGCAATCCCCAGGAGGGATGAAAAAAGCAACAAAAGATTCTACCACATGTTGTGGAATCAATGAAAGGAGAGCACTTTGGCTGGGAAATCAGGAAGGCCTTCTGGAAGCTTTACTTTTAACAGGAGATGAAGACCTTCCAAGAACAGGAAATAGAACTAAGGCAGGCAGGAAGAAAGTCTGAATTATAGGAAGGACAAAGCCACATTTCAGATGAGTGAAAATTAAAACAACTACCCTAGAAAGCATTCCAGGAAGTTAAGCAGTTTGTCCACAATAGAAAATTCCAAAGAAACAGAAAAAGAGAGCATAGCATGGTATAATTTGGAGACTCTCTACTGTCAAATTATTTATGAAAAAGTTATTTTGATTGTATCTGTCAAAATAAGTCAATTTACACTATTTTCTATCTTTAATTCTATTGTCTGACATGACTATTCCTCCATACTACAGTGAATGTTTCTTTATTTCATTTAATGTTATTAATTTGGGGTGTGACACCTTATGAAAAACCTTTTGAAAAGATTGAACTAGGGCGCCTGGGTGGCTCAGATGGTTAAGCGTCTGCCTTCGGCTCAGGTCATGATCCCGGAGTCCTGGGATCGAGTCCCGCATCGGGCTCCCCGCTCTGCGGGAAGTCTGCTTCTCCCTCTGCCTCTCTCTCTCTCATGAATAAATAAATAAAATCTTTAAAAAAAAAAAAGATTGAACTATTCTTCCTTGACTTATATATTTATCACACTCCAGACTTTCAGAGATTATCTATGTATCATTTTGTTTGCTTTGGGAAAATAGTTGCTTGCCTTGGTCAATGAAATTACTTTTTATTAGAGATTCCAACAGCTTAACAATTATGAAAGTGAAACAGCACTCAGACAGTTTAATGACAAATTGGCGGGAACATCTACAAGAAATTTTCACATGGCTGTGCAAGTGAACAGAAACATGGCAAATGAACTTTATTGCGTGCCAGTATGAGGTAACTTAGATTACATTTGTTGTATTCAAGAGAATTCATTATGACCAGAAGACTAATTAAGTAGCCATTGTAAACCATTTTATTAAAACATTAATCCTGTGTTCCTGCAGTTCCTATAATTGCTAAAACAAATGAAAAAGCAAAAATAACCCTGAAAGTAATTTGTTAACATTATCAGAAAAAGTAGAAGTAGTAAATCAGAAAACCAGAAAGCATTATCTTGTCCTTATTTTAAAAACCTCCCTAGAGAAAATGCCAAGTACTTCTGGCATCTAATCTCAAGGACAAAACCAAACTGAAAGTATCAACAGGACAAATAAAGTAATGAAGGAAATGGGAAAGAAAGTGGTTTGGTCCATAGAAAACATACTATGGCAGAAGTCAGAAGTTATATTTGGGTTCTGATTTTGTCACTAAATTAACCTCTCCCTTTGTTTTCCTTTTCTATAAAATTAAGATAATGTCTATCCTGACTACCTTCCAAAGGTTTTGTGAGAATTAAATGAGATAATGTATATACACAAAGGGTTAGTCAAATATACTTATAAACGGAAACTGAAAGGGGATAAGGTCAAAATCTAAAATAATGGGCCTAGGACAGCATGGATTCATGATATCCAAGAATTGTAAAAATACGGAATGTACTCTAAAGCTTGTAAAACGTAGGGAGAAATTTTAATAAATAGAAGTTCTATCCATCAACAGATGAATGGGTAAAGAAGATTATATATATAATATATATATTATATATATATAATGGAATATTATGCAGCCATCAAAAAAAGAAATCTTGCCATTTGCAACAACATGAATGGAACTAGAGGGTATGGTATTATGCTAAGTGAAATAAGTCAATCAGAGAAAGACAATTATCATATGATCTCACTGATATGAGGAATTTAAGAAACAAGACAGAGAATCATAGAGGAAGGGAGGGAAAAATGAAACAAGATAAAACCAGAGAGGGAGACAAACCATAAGAGATTCTTAATCTCAGGAAACAAACTGAGGGTTGCTGGAGTGGAGGGGGGTGGGAGGGATGGGGTGGCTGGTTGATGGACATTGGGGAGGGTATGTGCTATGGTGAGCACTTTGTATTGTGTAAGACTGATGAATCACAGACCTATACCCCTGAAACAAATAATACATTATATGTTAATTTAAAAATTTTTTTTAAATAAAAAAAAATGAAATACTCAGATAAATAAATACATACATACATACATACATACCTTTGGTAGACCAAAAAAAAAGAAGTTCTACTGAAACTTAATACTTCAAGTGGCAAATTTATGACACTCATTAAAAGCAAAAAAAAAATTAAATAGGATTTAAATAAATGAGATGATAATCCACAATAAATTTGGGTGATTTGGAATATCTAATTTTTCTCCAGCTCTAATACACTATAATTTTCCAACCCTAGGTTCATGAGGTTGCCATTTTAGAAAGTGCTTTTTAGCCATGCAGAGACTAGACTGCAGAGGAGCAGATAGAATAGGCCATTGGCATGAACAAGCCAGGATACCATTTGCTAATACTGTTATTATTGTTCTTCTTTGACCATTTCCTTTGGGGGAACAGGATACCCTAATCCCTCATTCCCACTTCCACTACCCTATCTGTAGGCCCTCCATCATAGTAGATGGCAACTGGCCTTCCAGTTGTTCAGGCCATCTATCATAAGAGAGTCATCCTCTTTCTCTCTCATCCCACATCCAGTCCAACAGTGAATTTGTTGGCTTCACCTTAGAGAGTATTCAGAATCCCATCACTTTACACCATCAACATTGCCACCACCAATACTGGTCTAAGTCACCATCATCTCCCTGCTGGGTTGTTGCAGATGCCTTCCAACTTGTCTCTCTGCTTCCACTCTTGTCCCCTACAGTCCATTCTCCACACAGCAGCCAGATTTATGTTTTAAATGTTAAATTGAGGGGCGTCTGGGTAACACAAAGTCAGTTAAGCATCCAAACTCTTGGTTTCGGCTCAGGTAGTGATCTCAGGGTCCTGAGTCCAAGCCCCTCATTGGGGTCCACACTCTGCATGGAATCTGCTTGAGATTCTCTCTTTCTCTCCCTCTGCCCCTCACCCCAAATAAATAAATAAATCTCTAAAATAAAATAAAATGTTAAGTTGAATCATGCCATTCCTGTGTTTAACATCCACTAGTGTCTTCCCCTGTCACTCAATTATTAAAACATCCTACAAGGCGTCATGACTTGGCCCACAACTGGCTTTGTGATCTCATCTCATGCCACTCTTCCTTATCTTCCCTCAGTCCATCTACGTTGTTTTTTTTGCTACTCCTGGAACTCACAAGTCTGCTTACCACCCCAAAGCTTTTGCAGTTCTTATGCCTTCTGCCTAGAATACTCTCCTCCAAGAGATCTACTTAGTTCACGTTCGCATGTCCATACTTCCTTATATCTTCTCAGTTAAGGCCTTCCCTGGCTACCTATATAAAATTAGTCTCACCCTGCACTCCTTTTCCTCCCTCCCAGCTTTATTTTCTCCACAACAGTTACCATCATGGCATAATACATACTTCACTAATTTATTAGTTGATTATCTGCTCTTCCCAGAATTTAAGCTCCATGTGGACAGTGATTTATGTCTGTTTTGTTTACTGCTGTAAAACCAAGGTTTAGGATAACACCTAGGTTAGTAAAGAAGGTTTGTTGGATGACTGAATGAGAAGTCTTAGTAAAACTACAAAATGTATTGTTTCAGTCTCTACAAAAAAGCAAATAACGGGCTCCTGGGTGGCTCAGTTGGTTAAGCGACTGCCTTCGGCTCAGGTCATGATCCCGGGATCCCGCATTGGTCTCCCTGCTCAGCAGGAGTCTGCTACTCCCTCTGACCCTCCCCCCACTCATGCTCTCTTACTCTTTCTCTCTCAAATAAATTAATAAAATCTTTTTAAAAAAAAAAAGCAAATAACTTGTTTCATGAAATCAGTTATAGGGCGCCTGGGTAGCTCAGTTGGTTAAGTAACTGCCTTCGGCTCAGGTCATGATCCCGGAGTCCTGGGATCGAGTCCCACATCGGGCTCCCTACTCAGCAGGGAGTCTGCTTCTCCCTCTGACCCTCTCATGCTCTCTGTCTCTCTTTCTCTCTCTCACAAATAAAATTAAAAAAAAAAGAAATCAGTTATATTCCTAATATTTCAAGCCCATTTTATTTTGTTTTTAAAGATTTATCCATTTATTTTAGAGAAAGAGAGAGAGAGAGTGTGCAAGCAGGAAGGGGGGCAGAGGGAGAGGAAGAGAGAATCTCAAGCAGACTCCCCACTGAGAGTGGAGCCCAAGGCAGGGCTCAATCTCATGACTCTGAGATCAGGATCTGAGCTGAAATCAAGATTCAGATGCTTAACCAAATGAGCCACCCAATTGGCCCATTTTAAAGATTAAAAACACCATCAAACTCAGTATCACAGAAATGGAATACAATCAAACGGCACTTATTTTCCACTTATTTATTCATTGACTTGTCATTACACATGACTCCTCATAATTACTGTGCCTCATAATTATAGGTTCTTCTAATTTAACTAAGAAATACTTCAGGGCGCCTGGGTGGCTCAGTTGGTTAAGCGACTGCCTTCAGCTCAGGTCATGATCCTGGAGTCCCTGGATTGAGTCCCGCATCGGGCTCTCTGCTCGGCAGGGAGTCTGCTTCGTCCTCTGATCCTATCCCCTCTCATGTGTTCTCTCTCTCTCATTCTCTCTCTCTCAAATAAATAAATAAAATCTTAAAAAAATAATAAAAAAATAATAAAAAAATAAAATAAAAAAAGGAAATACTTCAGAGCTACAAGAAACAATATGGTTCATTCAAAGACACGTAAGGAACAATTTAAAACTATAACAATTCATTTTGTAAAGTAAAATCAAATATCCAGCTTTTAAATTCCAACGTTTGTATTTAAAGATTCTGAACCAAAAATATAATTTAAGTTACTTAATTTCCACAAACTAATTAAAAATGGTTAAGTGCCTCATTAACTATGGAAACTTCTAAAGATTTTATTTATTTGTTTGACAGAGAGAGACACAACCAGAGAGGGAACACAAGCAGGGGGAGTGCGAGAGGGAGAGGTGGCTTCCCACTGAGCGGGGAGCCGGATGCGGGGCTCGATCCCAGGACCCTGGAATCATGACCTGAGCCGAAGACAGACGCTTAATGACTGAGCCACCCAGGCACCCCACTATGGAAACTTCTAAACAAGATACACCTACTTCAGTAACATGAATTTACATGAAGTATAAATTTTGTTGCAAGAAGTGTATTCCTTCTAATAAGTAAGAATTATATATTTGCTAACTTCCCAACTAAAGTTACCATTTTTTTCCTTTACTGAAACATTGTTTAACCTGTAACTAGGGACTGCCCAAAGACAAAATATTTGGAAGTCAAGTCCCATGCTCAAATCTTTATTTACTTTCACCTTATTCTCAACAACAGATTAAAAAATAACTGGTTGTGTTTGTCTTTCAGTTTTTAATATCCTTTACTGGGCTATTCTTTCTTTTCTTTTCCTTTTTAATTTGAACCACATTGGTTATCGTTGCTTATATCAAGAGTTTATAACTTTTTATTGCTAAAGAGTATTACATTGCATGAATGTAAAATAATAATAATAATAATTTGAACCACAGGACAACATGTCTGTATTTACTTGTATTTTTCCTCCTTAAATGTTCTTTACCCAACCTTTTGGGGGGGGGGGGAGTTGAAGCTTTCCTTATATAATTTCTCCACATGCCCTCTCTGCCATCTTTCTTTTTAAAAGAGCAGTGACCCCCAACCAATTCTAACCCCCCAACCTCATATGCAAATTTGTAATCTGGCAGCCACCTTCAATTAGTTTCTGTTCCTCATCACTCACATCCAATCTTTCACCAGATAAACCTGAATCCTATCATCTCAATATGGCATAAACCCATCCATTATCATTGGGTCTTCCTCCTGTCTTTCCAAGACTAATTGTAGTCACCTCCTAACTGGCTACATCTCTCTCCTCCACTCCAACCTGCTGTCAGATTTGTTTCCAAAAATATGACCTATCTGACCACATCCCATCACAGATTCTAAATTTGCTATGCCTTCTTACTGTCTACAGAATTAAATACAATTTCTTTATTATAAGCCTTTAGAAAATCAAGCTCTGGCTCCTACCTATCATTTTCTCCTATCAGTCAAATGATTTAGATTCAGAAAACCAGAAAACAGGTCGTGAGTGATTTACCAAATATCTTATTTTTTTTCATGAAACTTTATATACATATTATTTTGGAAAAACTGGAAAACTGATCCCACCCCCCAACTCCCTACCCCCTTTATTTCCTAAGTGCGTTCTGGTGCTTTTTGTAATTAGAAAAAAAAAATCATATTAATAAAAATAACTACAAAAATAATTTACCAAAAAAAAATTGAAGTTGAATACTTCCAGGGCAATTCCAAGGATGTTCCAGATTTAATACTGCATATATGCTCAGTATTCATCATTACAAACACACACACACACACACACACAAAACCAAAACTTCACATAAATGGATATCCAGACTTAATGAGAAAAAAAAAAACGACTTATCCACAATAACACAGGTACTACTCCTTTTTGAAGTAAATTGAGTAGTAATAGGGGCTAATACCTTGTCTATTCAATGAGATAGTTCTTCAAATAGCCCTTAAATCGGATCATGCTACATAGAATTTTGATTCACACTTAGTGATGGTCAAAACAATCTAGTTTTGTCGGTTGGTTAGTTGGTTGATGCAATGCATCCAGGCAATCAAATAGACTGGATGTTTTTCAGTTCTATAGACTGCTTATTCAGAGGAATTTAAGTTGGCTGAAAATGCAACCAGCGTTTGAAACTCAAAGATGCAATCATAAAACTGTATGAACTCATTTGTTTAAATCAGTATTTGTACTTGCACCAGGTGATTAGTCTCAAAATTGGCCATGATTTGGCCTAGACTTCAAAAGAATCAGTTGGGTTTGGTTTTGTTTTCAACTGGACATCTTGGGGAGATTACCTGGATAAGTTTTAAATCAAGGTGAGTTTTATTTATCCAACTTTACTGACAACAGAGAAGTTGGTTGTTGTTTTTTTTTTTAAGGATTTTATTTACTTATTTATTTGAAAGAGACATAAAGAGAGCAGGGGAAGGGGCAAAGGGAGAGGGACACGCAGACCCTGCACTGAGCGTGGGGCCTGAACATGGGGCTCAATCTCACAACCCGGAGATCACTACCTGAGCCGAAATCAAGAGTCAGGCGCTTAACCAACTGAATCAGCCAGGCGCCCCAACAACAGAGACATTCTTAATCTAGACTCTCTAGATGATAAAACCTGAATACGTTTTAGTCATGGGACATAACTAATTCAAGAAGGGTTCATTCCAAAGTTGAGTGTCTTCTGCCAAAACCAAGAATGTGTGCGGAAAACTAAGGGAACAGATAAGGAAAATGTCATGAGACCTCTAATGTCTATACACACCAATTGTAAGGACTCAATTTTCCCAGCATGTATCTCACTTAGGCCAAGCAATTCTCATCAGCTTCAAAGGGAGAGATGTGCATCCACAGATCCAAGTTTGCAGTATCCAGGGCTTACTCAGCAGGAATACATACTATAATTTCTGGTACCAGGCTTCATTTTTTAGTCCAAATCAACTCAGCTGGATTTTGAAGCTTTAGTTCTTGCAAATAATCAACTATCCCTTAAAATATCAAATCCACTTGGCTTTATTTTACACATCAATCCTGTTGATTACTTAGGATAAGCCATAGTTTGGGTTTGTACATTGATATGCAAGACTTGTAATACCGAGCTATATGCTATACTACTATGTAGCATTATAGTATCAAATTACCAGAATTTTTTCTGGAGGTAATTTTATGCATAGCAAAGAGAGAAGAAGCAGGAGATATAATTTTCCATGTCTGCTGTTCAACAATTTTTTTTTAATATAATTCTGTTTACAAGTACTGTTTTCAGCTTTAATTTGATACTTTACTACCAGGTAAATTATCTTCTAATGTAATTACTTTTATATAATAATTATGATCTTGAAAGTTTACAAAGTAATTAAAGGGCATTTTCTAAGAAATAGATTTCTAGATTTAAATTATGCAGTTTTTCTGCTTATAGTTTTGGTGTTATCTAATTTATTACTATCATTATTATTACTATTATTAAATAGTTATGAAGTGGCAAGTATAGAGATAACCTTTACAAATACCTGAGACTTTAGGTCTAAACTATTTTTAATTGCAAATTTCAAAAGTTGACATAAGTATATCCCCGTTATCTTTTTTTTAGCATTAGTTTTGACTAACTCTAGCATGTTATACACATCAGCACCTGTGCCCATTTAGCAAAGAATTTCAGTACAAATCATTCCTGAATTGAATAGACATCTCTAAGAAGCATTACAATTGTTGCAATATTTTTAGAAACTGAAACAAGGAAATAAACAACTTCAGTAAAAGTGATTTAAATAACAAATAACGTATCTTTATAAACAGCTTATCTCCTTGAGAACAAAGAATAAACAAGGAGACAAGGTTTTTTTTTTCTTTCCACTATTAAAGCAGATCACAATATGAATGGGTGAAATGTCATGAATAATTGGAGAAAATCACAGAGTAATCTTCTGCAAAAACATCTGATTTATTTAAATTGTCGTTTGTCTTATTAGAACCTTTATTTAACCTTGTTATCCACAATGCAGTATTCAAGCTGGTTTATCAAAAATATACTTTGGAACTAACCATTTTTTGAAAATTTTTACTTTCTCAAATGTAAGCTATGGTAATTTAAACCTCCTGTGACAGCTGTCTTGTTGGGACCTAATTAATTGACATTGCATTACATTGCAATGCCTGTGAAAACCAATGTTGTGAATCTAAAACAACAGTAAATAAATCAAGGCTTTGAAACATTCTGTTAATAGATTTAAGCTCAGGTTTCTGGTCAAGAGGATCATCAAGCTTTCCACTACTAGATTCATCTAGATACAATAATCATTCAATATCCTCAATGGTTCAGGGCCTCATTCTATGATTTTCCATCCATGTTCTTTCTAGATAAGCCTATTTCCTTATAGACTTCTATACAGATTTCAGGGCTTAGCATGTATCTAGCGCTGTTCTAAATGCGTTACAAATATTAACTCTCTCAGTGCTCATAACCACCTCATGAGATAGGTACTATTATTTCCCCGAGTTTATATATGAAGAAATGGAGGCACAGACAGGCAAATAACTTTTCTAGGGTTACACAGCTATAAGGATTTGCCCATCTCCTCTACTAAGCCCTGATTAAACAGAATTGATTTGCTCATAGTATTATTGTCTTAATACAAGTTACACACATTTATATAAAATATAAAATTCTATCCAAGAGGTATTTATAATATAAAAACATCAGAATGGTAATATGTAAATAATGGATAGGAGAGATTAGGGAAAACAAAGCACTATGGAGACCTCTGCAGTCCAACATTAACCAAAACTAAGATGTGGCAGGGGAATAAAGGGTGGATGAAAAAGAAGAGAAAAAAGACAGCTCATAGTCATAAGTCCAAGTGATTAGAAAAATATTGATAATATTTACAGCAAAAAGGATATAAATATTAGATATTGCTTGAGAGTAAATGGGATGGGACTGATTTTAGATATGTTGAGTTGGATTTAGCCAATTGGACAACAAATGGAAACAGCATATGGGTACCTGCATGAGTATGTAATGCAATGAGTGGCAAACATTGTAGTGATACACCCACTCCAAGTTGAGATCTTTATAGATTCGGGAGCATTAAACAGCCTAGTAGATCAAGCCGTGGTCCAGCAGGTTTGGTCAAGTTCTCTACCAAACCCAACCCACAAGTTCTGGACAAATACATCTCTTACGCAGGTAAGTTTCCAAATGATTAGTTAGAAGAGTTTACTTCCTTTACAAATATGATTAGGAACCAACCTGGTATGCCTGGGAGTGTATGGCCTGGAGGCTAAGGTCTTTCATGAGAACACCGGCACCAATTCACAGAGATTTGCCGGGCCTTCCATGTCCCAATAGGAGTTGTGGTGCTGTTTGCATCCCAACATCCTCCTTTGACTTGGCATCTCACAAACTTTTGGTCTCAGCAGTCTTCAGTTGCTTAGTGAAGTACTTTCTTTGGGTCAAACCAGGGAAATGGGGGCAGATATTTTTCAAGACTATTCACTTTTCTACATTCCCACTGCTTACCAGCTTAATTCCACCAGAGTGATCTTTCTAAACCAAAAATCAAATCAAATCACCCTTATTCAGTGGTTTCCTTTAGAAAGTCTTTAAATAACATCCAGAACCATAAACATAGACTGTAATGCCCCCTCAAGGACTTGTCCTTCTTGGCCTTAGTCCTTTCTAGTCCCTTTTCATTCCAGTAGTACTGAACTGTGTGGAGCTCCCTAGCTATGTCATGTTCTTTCTTTCCTCTGGGCCCCTGCATGTGTTTATCTCTATCTCCAGAGTGCACCTCCTACACACATGCACACCCAATCACAGGCATCTTGCCTCTCAAACACCAACTCTATGTCTTAGTTTTGTTGCTGCTTTCTTCTGGAATTCTTCCCATACTACCCTCAAGACTGGGCTAAGTGGCTCTTATCCCACTCTATTGATGTGGCTTATTCATTTTTATGTCTCCATGACCAGTCTGAAAGATCCTGGAAGCAAAAACTGTATCTTGTTTACCACCTTCCCACTTCTCCATATTCTCCCTTCCCCCAGCACCGAGCACATTGGTTTATTGAAGGTGCTCAGTACATAGTTGTCACATGGATGGCCAGAAGGGCCTAGAAGTCCTAAGAGGGACATATCTGTTCAGCTGAAGAGACCATATGATGCCACTGGTTCTGGAATGGGACTCTCTCCCCACCCCACCAATTAATTAATGTATCTCACATTCCTGAGATTTCTAGATCTTCACTACTCATTGTGGTCTGGAGACCAGCAGTATTGGCATTCCCTCAGACTTTATCCTGGAACTCCTGGATCAGAATCTGCATTTTTGCAAGATCCCCTGTTGATTTGTATGCACAGTAATATTTGAGAAACACTGCTTGAGATAACATTGGTGGTTCTTCACTCAGAAAGCTGGTAATCCATTTCCTTGAGAGAAGGAATGCAAATGCCTGGTTTCCAGTGCTCCCACAGCTGAGGACTTATTTTTGCCCTGATCCAGGTATACACCAATCTTGCCTGTCCTTACATGTTTGAAGTAAGTCACTCTGCATGTCAGGGGCCCTTCTATCTCAAAAGGAATCCTGTGCCTGCCTCCCACTCCCCCACCCTGGAAATCAACCTCTCAACTGGAAACAGGAATTTCTCCTTGTCATGGCTGCTTTTGACTTCTAGACAGTGAATTCAATGTTATCTATCAGAAGAGTCTTTCCTCTCCCAGGAATGGGCCTTATATCCCTGATGTCTGAGCGATCCTCAGCCATTGGCTGGGAGCAGCCTGTGGGAAATAAGGCCTTGGAGCAAATGCAGTAATAAATTTCAGAGTACAGCAGCTGAGGTCATAGGTTAATTATGTTTCCTGAGGCTGGAGATCTGAGAGGCACATTCTCATGGCTACCACAAAGAGTAAGGAGAAGATACAGGAAAAAAGGAATAATTAGTGGAGAAGAACTTGGAAAAAGCAAGAGAGAGTGGTTTTGATGTTAATACAACCAGCTGGGCACTGCCTGATTTACCAATACAGAAGAGGCACTAAATCACACACACAAAATAACAAAATGCAGAATTGTTTGTGTTTTGGAGGAGATGTTTTATAGAGGATCTCAGGGTGGGGATTAAGACCCCTCAAAGGGCATGCCTAAAACACAACAAGTGGTTACTAACCTGCCGGCTGAGAGTGAGAGTCATCTTACCAGCAGGATTTCTTTGCTGAGTGCGGTATGCAACCTGGGCCTGACTAGCTCCAGCACCTAGCCTCTTTAAATAAAACTGTAAACAAATATACAAAGAAAATCAGTGTGAAGATGTATTCAGCTGAAGTATAAGCCTCCCAGAGATTCCAAACACTGAGACTGTCTAAGAGGAAACCCCATGCTGATCTCCCTGACTGTGGAAGTAGAGCAGTTAACCTTTGAGAAAAGAGGGACTGTGTGATGTGCTACTAGAACAGATTAATACCATCTCCAAAGCCTCTGATTCCCCAACACCAACTCGGTGTCCAACAATTCAAATCAATCCTGACACCAATTACCTGAAGTTGGCACAGACCCTACAGGTTAAGGACTCAGTCCCACAAGACTGTCCCCACAGCTGCAAATGGGGTGCCAAAGCTATCCACGTCTGCTCAGCCAAATACAGATTTGGGCAGGGGTTCTCATAATCTCCCCCTCAGTTTTGATAATTCGACTCACAGATATCAGAAAAATATTTTACTTATGTTTGCTGGTTTGTCTCTTTCATTTGGTTCAAAAACAGCCAAGTGGAAGAGATGCATAGGGCAAGGTCTGGGGAGGGGGTGTGTGGAACTTTTATTTCTTCTCCTGACTGCCACCTTCCAGGACGTTGAAATTTCGCACCCTCTCCTCAAGTATTAGGCCTTTCTGGTGACCAGCTCCCAACCCGAAGCTACCTAGGGGTCCTGCCTGGGAGTCACCTCATTAGCATAAACTCAGGTGTAGTCAAAAGGGGCCCCTTAGGAATAACAAAAGACACTCCTACTACTCAGAAAATTCCAAAGGTTTTAGGAACTCAGTGCTGGGATCCAGGGACAAAAATTATATATTTTTTATTATACCAGATACAGTCACAGATACAGGACTGAAAGAGAAATACAATTCTCATGTGACTTCAAGTATATTACAACCATCTCAAATCACTGAGTAAAGAATAGATTTTTATTTTTATTTATTTTTTAAAAAAATTTTATTTATTTATTCATGAGAGACAGAGGGAGAGAGAGAGAGAGAGAGAGAGGGGCAGAGGGGAAGCAGGCTCCCAAGGAGCAGGGAGCGATGCAGGACTCGATCCCAGGACCCTGGGATCATGACCCGAGCTGAAGGCAGACGCTCAACCATCTGAGCCACCCAGGCACCCAAGAATAGATTTTTGAAAAATAGATTGTTTAGGGGCACCTGGGTGGCTCAGTCGTTAAGCGTCTGCCTTCGGCTCAGGTCATGAGTCCTGGGATCGAGACCCACATTGGGCTCCCTGCTCTGTGGGAAGCCTGCTTCTCCCTGTCCCACTCCCCCTGCTTGTGTTCCCTCTCTCTGTCAAAGAAATAAATAAAAATCTTAAAAAAATAAAATAATGATAAAAAAATAGATTGTTTAATAAATGGTGCTGCAACACCTAGGTAGTCAAATGGGGTGGGGGGATTTAGATCCATATTTCTCTTATGCCAAAAGAAATTCTAGATGGATCAAATATTTTTTTAAAAACCCCTATAAATAGGGGTGACTGGGTGGCTCAGTCTGGTAAGCCTCTGCTTTCAACTCAGGTCATGATGTCCAGGTCCTGGGATAGAGCCCTGCATTGGGCTTCCTGCTTAGTGGGGAGTCTGCTTCTCTCTCTCTCTCTCTCTTCCTCTGCGCCCCCCATTCTCTCTCTCTCAAATATAAATAATCTTTAAAAAATAAATTTAAAAAATTAAAAACCTATAGTCTAGAAAAAAATGGATTCTTTTATAAGAGGAGGAAGGCTTTCTAAGCATGCTTCAAAACTCACAAGCCATAAAAGAAAAAAGACTGATAAATTCAACTACATAAATTAAATTACAGGGGCACCTGGATGGCTCAGTTGTTAAGCATCTGCCTTCGGCTCAGGTCATGATCCCAGGGTCCTGGGATTGAGCCCCGCATTGGGCTCCCTGCTCAGCCAGGAGTCTGCTTCTCCCTCTCCCACTTCCCCTGCTTGTGTTCCCTCTCTTGCTGTGTCTCTCTCTGTCAAATAAATAAAATCTTAAAAAAAAAATTAAATTACAAAATACATGGTAAAAACCATCATTGGCAGAGTTAAAAGTTAAACTGGGGGAGATATTTGCAATTTATATCACAGAAAATGGTTACCTTTTAATATTTAATAAATACCAACATATCAAGAAAAAGAGCAAGTCAAAAGAAAAATGGGCAAAGAATCTGAACAAATAAATATATCACCAAAAAAGGGAAATATGAATGACTTGTAAACATATGAAAAGATGGTCAACTGTGCTCAGTTGAATAAGGAACATGCAAATAAAGATACCAGTTAGATTAGTGAAGATTAAAAAGTTTGATACCACTTCATGCTGGTGAAGCTATGGACAAACAGGCACTTTCATACATTGCTGAACAGGGTGTAAACTGGTTAAACCTGTACAGAAGACATTTTGCAATACCTTTCATAAATATATATATCCTTTGACCTAGTAATTCCATTTACAGAAATTTATCCTACAAATATAATCCTGTGTGTGTGTGATGATAGCATATTCAGGCTATTCATTGCAACACTGTAATAGTGAAAGTTTGAGATCCCATATATATTTGTTAATAGGGGGACAAGTTAAATTATGGCACATCATGTCATGGAATACTTTGCTGCAGTACAAATATGGAACTATCTTCAAGATACACTGTTAAGTGAAACAAGATACAAAAGTATATGTGCGTATATATATATATATATATTGTAGTATACTTCTGAAGGGACACAATTCTCATCTCTCATGGTCCCATAGTAATACAGGTATACTAACAAATTATTTTTCTAGAATTAGGCCATTTAGGAAAACATAAAGCTGGTAATAGTTTTCTAACATTTTAGTCTATCCCTAGAACACGGTGATGTCTTCCCATTCCTTTCCCAACTGCAAATGCCACTCTCTCTTGAGTTACCAGTGTTGACAGCCTGGTTATATATCTTTCCATACTTTTTCCCATGCACATATAAAAATCTGCAATATAGATGTACATATATTTATATATTATTTTTGTTCTGTTTGTTTACCCAAATGACATCATACTGGACAGATTTTTCTGTGATCCTCACCAATACATCATGAATATTCCTCTTCTAATTCCAATAATTAAAAATAGATATAGTCTCCATTCTGACTCCATTTCTCTGCTGGGACAGAGAAAAACTATAAATAGGGTCTGTACTTTCGTTCAGCCATTATATTCTTATGTTAATTCTAGTAGCTTACTCTTTGGGGATTTTCCTAGGACTACAATCATATATTCTGAAAAATAATGTTCCTCCCAACATTTATACCAGGAAGCTCTTCTTAGCTGTCTGGCTGCTATGTTGCTGTGCTGGATCCTCTGTAGCTGCTTCCCATCGCAGGCAATTGTTGCCTCTGCCCAAAGCTGCTCTGCATGGCCTCCAAGGAATGAGACAGAAGCTTCCTATGAGAATATCCCATGACGGCTTTGTTCAAGAGTCACAGATGATAGCACAATACAGTGGTTCCTGGTCTCTTAGCTCACATATATTCTAATTCAAAGTGTCACCTCATAGGGGCCAAAGGCAGGCTCTCCCCAAAAGTGCCAGTTTGGCGTATTATTTTAAGTAAAAGTTACTTGGGAAACAGTTGGTGCAAGCACACTCAGACCCTCCTCTCTCCCCTCTGAAAGCAGGAAATAAATCTCCCACATGGAAAGTATCCTTCCTGCACTAAGAAATAAAAAAAATTAAAAAAAAATCCTTATCACCAGAGATTGGGACTTTAAAGTCTAGAAAGTTATAGAAAAAAACCTTGTTAATTTTTACTACTCTATTATCCCAGCCCAAATTCTTCTCAGATTTACTAATCAAAGCTCCCAAACCTCTGTTTTCTGTGTCCTATTAATTCCTCACAGATTTATTGTCTCATTGTCTAAAAAGTATAAAAATTGCCTGCCTTGGTCATTTCTTTGCATCTCGATTTCATTATTGGGCCTCCATGAGCATGTAATTAAACTTTGGATTTTTTCTCCTGTTAATCTGTCTCATATCAATTTGATTCTTAAACCAGCTGGATGATCTTGAAAGGTAGAAGGAAATTTTTTTCCTCCCCTACAATCTATATTCAATTCTTGAGCTCACTGCTGTAATCATACCAGCCAAGTTCCCATTTGGTCTCTGGCGACAGCAGGCAGGCCCAGCAGGAAGTGCTGTCTAAACATACTTAATTCTGACATTACCCTTACTCTTTTGAAAGAGATACTCAGAGAGGGCTTCTTTGACCACCCTGTCTAATGAGCTTGTCTCATTCTCTATCACATTATCCCAGCTTTATTTTCTTTATAGCACCAGTCATATTATTTATTGACTTATTATGTCTCCCCAAGATAGACTCTATAGCAGACCTGATGAATTCAGAGAATTTCCATGTCTTATTTACCCTTAACTCTCTCGTACTACAGTTGAAAAACACCTACTAGACCTTCAATAAATATTTGTTGAATTAATGAATGTTAATTTTCTGGAAAATAGTCTATATCATATTTAAGTAATTCCTTTATTCCAACTGTTCTTAGTGTTATTAGGAATAGTTGCTAATGATCTGGGCAATTTTTCATCTTAAGGGTCAGATTATTTAAAGTGAATGAGGTTTCTGAAACTCAACATACTTTTAAAAATGCAGACATAGTTGCAGAACTATGATACAAACAGAGAGAACTCTCTAGGCAGGGATAGAAATTTATCCTTCTACCTCAAAGTTCGAAATCTGCATTTGCTACAGATGAACTACCATCTACTTGTTTTATCTTTTTTTCCCCCATTTTTTATAAAGGCTTGAGTTTCATTTCAAATGCTGTAGAAATACATTTACCACTTTTTTTTTTTTTTAACTTACTGGAACTTTGTGGGAAATGAGGGAAGAAAGTTGCAGGTTACCCAAACATAGGTCATTAAAGGCAGGTTTCAGCCCACTTACTACGTTATTTTGTTTTAGAGAGCCCAACAGTCTCCAAACGATTTGACCTTAGTGGGGTGATTTGGCAAGGTCTTTGTCTGAATTCCACTCTCCTACTTTATCTCCTTCTATTTATCATTCCAGGCACGCGAATGGTCAAACTGTCACGTTGATGTCAAACTCATCATGTGAGGCACGTTAATGGTTACCTAGAAAGGCATTTTCAGTGGTTCACGGTGAGACATTTGGTAGGTTGACGTAGAGTTAGCGGGAGTTTTTTTTCGACTGCGGGCAAATCCCCCAAATCTCGCCATTTAACTTTTGTTTCCGCAGCCCCCAAGGCCACGAAGCCCAATTCCGTGTTTCCTCCCACCGCTCCAGGCCAAGGCGGCGGCCGAAAGACAGGAAGCGCCCACCCCCAGACCCCTAGGTCCCGCAGCACTTCGACCTCAGCCAGGCGGCGATGCGCTCGCCCGGTGCATTGTGGGCGCTGTAGTCTGGCCGGAACCTGTTCACGACTACAAGTCCCGTGACTGCCGCTGCTCCTCCGCCGCCTAACCGGCAGTCCCCCTCCGCGGCCTCAGCTGGGCCTCCCAGGCCCAGGGCGCGGCGTCCCGGCGAGTCAGCTGTTTCTCCCCTAGGCACAAGAGGCGGAAGCTGGAGAGACGCAGGGAGGAGCTTCGCTCGGGGGAGAACGCCCGTCCTACGTGCTCGTTCGCCTCGACCGCTGTGCGCGAGCCCGGTGTCCCCGCGGCGGGCAGCAGCGGCGGCGTCGGTGGAACGCGGAGGGGGCGGAGGGAGTCCGCGGCGGCGGCGGCGGCTGCAGTAGAGAAATGGCGGAGACCGTGGCGGACACCCGGCGGCTGATCACCAAGCCGCAGAACCTGAATGATGCCTACGGGCCGCCCAGCAACTTCCTCGAGATCGATGTGAGCAACCCGCAGACGGTGGGGGTCGGCCGGGGCCGCTTCACCACCTACGAAATCAGGGTCAAGGTGAGGCCGTCTTTCTCCCCTTCAGAGAGACCCCTCCCGCCGTCCGTGGTCTCCCCCAGCCGACCCACGAGTTGATCCCCTCCGGCGGCTACAGCCGCCCGGGTCCGGAGTCGCGGGCTGACTCGGTCGGGCAGCCTTGCCCACGGGCGGGGTCTTGGGCCAGGGCCCTTCTTCCTCTAAGGCTTGGAAGGGGCTGCAGAGTGAGCTGAGCCCAGCACTGGTACTTGGAGAAGGTGCTCGAAGAAGAGGGCGTGGGATGAGCCCCGCTTGCCCCTCAAGCAGCTGATCTGGGAATGACATTTGAGTTGGAAAGGTCTAGATCTTTCGAGAACACAGTGCTTCATTGGGAGGGGAGCTAGATGTGACTGAGGAAGGGGGTTTGCGCAAAGTTGAAGTTTTCCCAGTTTTCTTGAACTGGAGACTTTTCCCAGAGGTGGCCGAGCCAAGCTGGATGGTTGGTCCAGGCCCTTTCCGAGCTACCAAACTGACCTAGGTTGTACATTTTTCGGAACAGAATCTAGTGGGTGTTCATAAAAGCCTGACGAATTTGGTAGGGCTGAGCCTGGAGAGAACAGTGATTGACCTTAGCATTCTGGGCCACCATCGTGCTAAAGCCTGAGGTGTGGCGAGTGTTGTCTACCTCACAATCCAAAACTACAACTGCTTTAAGAAAGCCTATTCATTTAGGGATCTTGCTCTCTTAATTTAGAGATTTGCACTTAACTGAATGAAGGAATCAGCTGAAGTAGAAAAGTAGAAACACTTATAATTTCGTAACTAGTATTTGATAGCAATAAGTAATTCAGATGATTTGAAAGATGCTAATTGAGAATAGTGCTTCACTTTCACTGTAGTTCAGGTTTAAAGAACTTTCTCATGTATGGAAGTATCTTTAAAAATTAATCACATGAAACGAATCTAGCTGTTAAAAACGACAACAAATTTTACTAAAAATTAAGTGTAATAATTTCATTTTACAGTAATTGAACTTTAAGAAGTTAGTATTAATTTTTAAATGGAGTAATTTCTCATTAACTTGTGCATCTTTTGTGTGTATGGTTAAAAAACAACCTATAATTTACCATCAACCATTTTTTTTTTTTAAAGATTTTTATTATTTGAGAGAGAATGAGAGAGCGAGAGCACATTGAGGGGGGAGGGTCAGAGGGAGAAGCAGGCTCCCTGCTGAGCAGGGAGACCGATGCGGGGGGATGCGGGGGACTCGATCTTGGGACTTCAGGATCATGACCTGAGCCGAAGGCAGTCGCTTAACCAGCTGAGCCACCCAGGCGCCCCTACCATCAACTATTTTTAAGTGTACAGTTCAGTAGTGTTAAGTATATTCAAATTGTGAAATTTATGCATTTAAAAAATGTATCATGTATTGCTAAAAGATTTTTAATAATCAGACTTTAAGATGTGAAACTAAAGTTTATGTTCCAGGTCACCCTAGTGTCCCTATGGATGTGTAAAATTTGAGCCATAAGCAGTTTTGTTATAGTGAAATTGCAAAATCCAGGCTCCAGCATACTTACGGAAGTACTTTACCACATAAGCCTAGTAAAAAAGTAAGGCCTTTTTTTTTTTTTTTAACTTTTGGAATGATTTTAAAATATATGGCAGATTTTTAACTGAAAAGAACTTCCTCTTTTACCCTAATTCACCGCCATGTTTTCCTTTATTTCTTGTGCTAAAACACTTGGTATTCCTGTTTCTAAACTTCCATAGCTAGTACTTCCTGTCATACAACCGAAGCAAAATCTCCTGCTTCCACTTCCTCCATTTAATAACTTTGTGTTTATCTTGCTGGGTGCATTGTAATAAGTGCATTCTAGTATAATTTAATTATTTAAAAAATACATCTGATACTTTATTACTGCATAGCTGATGTGACACTTTAAAAATAGTGTTTATGGTATGATCATTTACATTTTTAAGAATCCTTTCTAAGAGTGGTTAATAAGTTATGGAATTAACAAAGTATGCACCTGCATTGGTTTGTGTTATATAAACCAGTTTTTTGTGTGTTAATGATGTTTATAGTCATAAATGCAGGTATCCTAAAAAAGTGTAATTGAGTTTCTAATGGTCGTGAAATGCCATTGGGGTTTTTCTTAATATGTAATGTGTTAATTTAAAACTCAGGACACCATATAGTACGACAATAGGTCGTATTTAAGTAGCATATGATTTTTGAGTGTAATGACAATCTTGTGTTAAGGTAAAATGGCCAGCAAGATGAATAGGTAAGTCATTTTGTAATTTTATTTATTACTACTTTCTAAACTGTTGCTTCTCTCCCTAGCCCCTATTGCCTGCCTTTGGCTATTGAAATGCCATGTGGAGTTTGGGCCCTTAAACTATCTTATAGTTACTTTCTAATTCTGGTCTTGAGAAAAATGTTCAATTTTTATAGAATCTGATTGAAATTACTCTAATTCAGAGAGTAATTTTATCTAGATAGTGGCACTTTAGAATGCAAGTTTCCCAATCTCCACTTATCTTTTGGTTTGAGGGTAGTGTTTAAGACTATTAGGATCACTTGATTAGTATCTCTGGGCTTTTGAAAATAATTGGTACAGTGTTAATGTTTTTAAAAATTGTTCTAATGGCTAGGTGCAGCAGAGAGCACCATAAATGATGAAAGGTTTAGGAAAGCTCAGGGTCTAGAATTATTTTTGCATATTAAAGAGAAGTTTAAAGGAGAAATTCAGTCACTGTTTATGAAGTTTGTACTATAATGTAACCTTAATTTTCTGGGGATTTTAAGTTAGTTAAGATCCATTGTAACTAGAGACAATTGTTTCGAACAGGAGTGAAGTTAAGGATCTTTCTTGAGCTCTGAATTCAATGAATAGATTTATCATTTATAAGCAGAGTAAGGTACACAATCTAAACTCCACTTCACCTCTGAAAGATAGGTATGCTAACAATAGCACCTACCTCATAGGACTAAATGAGATAATGTACATAAATCTCTTTAGCTAATTGGTACATACTAAGCTTTCAAAAGTTACCTCTTTCTAAAAACAGATATGTTCTAATTTAAAAGACAGTGATCAACTAACTACATTTTCTGTATTACTATGCAGTTGAGTTACTGAAATTGTTAGATTTTCTTGGCATGGAAGTATACTTTCATGGAGGCAGATGGAGTATAAAAGAAGCCATCTTGTTTAGTATTTAACCAAGGAACTTGTTTGTTTTCAGTTTTTATTATTTTGTGTGATTCCATGTAGAAAGTTGTGATGTCATTTGGAAGGTGGTAAATTTCATATTAAGCCCAAAAATACTTAATAGAATACTTCATATTTTAAGGTAGCACATTTCCTGTGATGATTATACTAGTATTTTTTCCAGTTTTTTTTTTTTTTTTTTTAAAGATTTTATTTGTTCATTTGACAGAGTGAGACCCAATGAGAGAGGGAACACAAGCAGGGGGAGTGGCAGAGGGAGAAGCAGGCTTCCCGCTGAGCAGGGAACCCGGTGCGGGGCTTGATCCCACTGGGATCATGATCTGAGCCAAAGGCAAATGCTTAATGACTGAGCCACCCGGGCACCCCTATTTTTTCCAGTTTTATTGAGATATGACTGATATATAATGTATTTAAGGTGTACAGCATAATGATTTTTTATGTGCATATATTGTGAAATGATTAATAAGATTAGCCGACATTCAACTCCTCACATAGTTACAGAGTAGCCTTTTAAAATTGAGGCTTATTAAAACATAAAGCTGGGGTGCCTGGGTGGCTCAGTCATTAAGCGTCTGCCTTCGGCTCAGGTCATGATCCCAGGGTCCTGGGATCGAGCCCCGCATCGGGCTCCCTGCTCAGCAGGAAGCCTGCTTCTCCCTCTCCCACTCCCCCTGCTTGTGTTCCCTCTCTCTGTGTGTCTCTCTCTGTCAAATGAATAAATAAAATCTTTTAAAAAATAAAAAAATAAAACATAAAGCTGAATACTGAAGTTTGATAAACATTTTTTTTAAAGATTTTATTTATTTGAGAGAGGGAGCATGAGCAGGGGAAGGGACAGAGGGAGAAAGGAGAGGGAAAAGCAGAATCCTCACTGAGCAGAGAGCCCTATGTGGGACTCAATCCCAGGACCCTGAGATCATGACCTGAGCCGAAGATAGATGCTTAACCACTGAGCCACCCAGACGTCCCGGTAAACTTTTTTTTAAAGATTGTATTTATTTATTTTAGAGTGCGTGCGTGTTGGCGGGGGGTGGGGGGGTGGAAGCAGAGGGAGAAGAGAATCTCAGGTAGACTCCACACTGAACCCAGAGCCTGACACAGGGCTCCATCCCAGGACCCTGAAATCAGGACCTGAGCCGAAATCAAGAGTGGATGCTTAACTGACTGTGCCATCCAGGCGCCGCAAGTTTGATAAACATTTTGACAGGAAAGATCATCAGTAAAAGTAGCATCTTAACCGTTTTCCATTCTAAACCTGTATTGGTGATTTTACTCTGGGAGAGTCCTCTCATTTTAAATTGGAAGTTATTAATATCCAGATTGGAAACTGAGAAATAAATTAATTCTTAGACTTGCTTTTAGGATTTATAAGAACATATTATTAAAGGGCCCAAATGTATTTTTTCAAAATAATATTTTAAAGAATCAAGGTGTTTTCGTGCCAAAGGACATCTCGCAGAATCGAGGTAGCTTTATCAGCTGGCCATCAGATGTTGTCTGATACACATCTTTGCTGGTACCTTCAGCTGACTTCCTGGATCTCCCTGAAGGATGGGCATGTTACTACCTTTGAAGGTTCTGTTCTTACCTCATCCATGCCTTAAGATTGGGGAGGGAGGCAATGACAGTTAAAAAGTAGTCCTGCTGTATTGGGTTATTAGGGACTGTTCTATATTGTTCTGCACAGACGGTTGTCTCTCACCCAAAGTAAATTATCTGACTAGTGTTAGAGCTAAGGTTAGATTTGAAGTAGTCTGGTCCTGGTTCAGAATGGCTTCACAGCTGCAGTTCACTTAATTTAAAACAGGACATTAAAACCTTTGTTGTCTACAGCCTAGTTTGGTGGCACCCTCAGGTGTCTGAACATTTGAAGGAAATCCCAAGTTGGTACTCTTGAGACCTGAGTTGACTCTTCAGTAATGCACAGTGGGTAAGATGCACCCAGGAGAGATGAACAGCTGCAAAGAGCTTGCTATTAAATTCTGTGCTCTGATGAGATGACCTGAAGAGAACGTGTTGTTGAGTGGCTGGCTAGTGATGTTATAAAAGGCAAACTTTTTTTTCTTTGCGTGTTGAAGCTAAAGAGATTTTTCACTTCAGTACTTCTTCTATTCAAGGCACTGTGCTTTATATATAAAAAATATGGAACGCTTCATGAATTTGCATGTCATCCTTGTGCAGGGGCCATGATAATCTCTGTATCATTCCAATTTTAGTATATGTGCTGCTGAAGCGAGCACTGCTATATATATATGATCTTTGAGGTAACTGAAGAGAATAGATAATATTCCTGTTTTGCTTTTGTAAAAGCTGGGGTCCCTGTTGATCTGGTCCTCATCTCTTGTCCCTCCCTCATTTTTACTTTATGTGCCAGTTCTCTTGAACTACTTGTATCTCCTGAATAAGCTGAATTCTCTTTTATCCAGGCCTCTTGTGTCTACATACTTCCTCCGCCATTAAAAACAGCCTTCCTAAGGTGCCTGGCTAGCTTGGTTGGTGGAGAGTATGACTCTTGATCTTGGGGTTGTGAGTTTGAGCCCCACGCTGGGTGTGGAGATTACTTAAAAACAGAAAGTCTTTTATTTATTTATTTTTTAAGATTTTTATTTATTTGTCAGAGAGAGAGCAAGAGAGCACAAGCAGGAGGAGTGGCAGGCAGAGGGAGAAGCAGGCTCCCCACTGAGCAAGGAGCCCGATGGAGAACTCAATCCCTGAGCCGAAGGTAGATGCTTAACAGACTGAGCCACCCAAACGTCCCCCAAAAATAAAATCTTTAAAAAAAAATAAAACGGTCTTCCTTTAGTGGCCTCATCTGGCTACTGTTACTTGTCCTGCAGGACTCAGCCTTACTATCATCTTTTTTTTTTTTTTAAAGATTTTACTTATTTATTAGAGAGAGAGAACGAGTGTGGGGAGGGGCAGAGGGAGAAGCAGACTCCCAGCTGAACAGGGAGCCCTACCCGGGGCTTAATCCCAGGACCCTGAGATCATGACCTGCGCTATACGCAGACGCGTAACTGGCTGAGCCACCCAGGCGCCCCCTTACTATCATCTTTTTAGAGATTTTGCTGATCCTTGGAATTTAGACTGGATTTCCTTCCTGTGTACCCTTGTAGCCCTATAAGGATTAAATTTATTTGCTTGTTTGTGGCTTCCTTTAGTTCCTGTATCTTCCACTATAAATTCCTAGAGGACAGGGACTGTCATAATCCTTCTTATTCAACACCTGGCACTGTACTTGGTATGTAGTGGACAGTATGAATGAATGAAGTTTAGGAAGGTTAAGTAACTTGCCCAAAGTCGTGGGTATTAAATGGCAAAACTGGGATTTGAGTCTGCATTTTCTGACCTTCAGAGCCTGTCCTGAACATTCTCCTCGAGAGCTTTTGAAACTATTTTGATTCTTACTTCATTGGGTAGGGTTGGGATTTGGGAAATGGTAGTTTATTTATTTATTTTTAAGATTTTATTTATTTTATTTTGAGAGAGCGAGTGAGGGAGAGAGCACAAGCAGGGGAAGGGGCAGAGGGAGAAGCTGACTCCCTGCTGAGCAGGGAGCCTGATGCGGGGCTCAATCCCAGGACGCTGGGATCATGACCTGAGCCGAAGGCAGACGCTTAACCGACCGAGCCACTCAGGTGTCCCGGGAGAGAGAGAATCTTAAGCAGGCTCCATACCCAGGGCGGAGAACCCTGAGATCATGACCCGGCTGAAATCAAGAGTTGGACGCTTAACTGACTGAGCCACCCAGGTGCCCCAAGAAAGAAATTCTTGTATTTTGTTAATATTGCCACTCTGTACCTTTTAAGTGGAAAAGTCTAAAATGTTTAACTTTTAGCAGTCTTGGTGACTCTTTGTAGTAGAAATTTTCCCTGTCTTCACCTTCATAATCATGCTTACCAAAAAAGAAAGAAAAAAAAATTGAACTGTTTTTAGGTACTTTGATGTTTTACCATATTGTGCTGCTTTCATGTAAGCAGAGCCAGCAATTTTTTTTTAAAGATTTTTTTTTTTTTTTTAAGATTTTGTTTATTTATTTGACAGAGAGAGATACACAGCGAGAGAGAGAACACAAGCAGGGGGAGTGGGAGAGGGAGAAGCAGGCTTCCCGCAGAGCAGGGAGCCTGACGCAGGGCTCGATCCCAGGACTCTGGGATCATAACCTGAGCCGAAGGCAGACGCTTAACAACTGAGCCACCCAGGCGCCCCAGAGCCAGCAGTTTTTTGAACATCAGATAAGAAAGATGGTGTCCAAGAAAAGCAATACTATAATCTTGGTATTACTTTTTACTGATTTCTTAGTTAAATGACTTAATGCTCTCAACTAGAATTTTACTTCCTTAAGGAAATATTTAGAACCTAGGAATTTTGACATGGCGGTAAAATGTGACATTTGATGTAACTTTCAGGGAAGGTGGTATCCATTAGGATACAGTTTGGGCTGTTCTCACAGAGACTTCAACAATAGAGAGTTTAATTTTTCACATGAGAGGTCTCAGAGGCAGGCCTGGGCTGGTATCATGGCTTGACTCTCAGCTGCCAGCATCACATCCATCTTCTAGCCAAGGGGAAAACGTATTCCTGCCCCATTGCCCTTTTCCTCAAAGGAAGCTGGGAAATCTAGTCACATCTTCAACCATGTGAAGAAAGGAAGGACAGGCACAGTTCTTTGCTTTACCACAATAGCAAAGAAGTAATTGGGATCAGCCCTTCTAGGGTGTGTGGCTTTAGCAACATTCTGATCATCTCTCTTAATTCTTTACTTTTTGCTGATGCCTGATATTTCAAAGTTTAGAGAAAAGGTCATTTGATTTGTAAGAAATGAAATTGAGTTCTCATTAGTTCTGACAGTCTTTTTTTTTAAAGGTTTTTTATTTGAAAGAGTGAGCATGGGGGGGGGGGAGCAGTTCGAGAGGGGGAGGGATAAGCCGACTCCCCACTGAGCAGGGAGCCTTACACAGGGCTCAATCCCAGGACCCCGACCTGAGCCAAAGGCAGACACTTAACCAACTGAGCCACCCAGATGCCCCAGTTTTGACAATTTTAAATGTGAATGAGTTTTGATTTCTTTGATTTCTTCCTGAAAGTTAATTTTGGTGAGTTGAGAAAGGAGACAATCATGAAGACATGGCATATCTGATAGGGTATGGGGTTGGATTAGAGGTGTTGAAAATACATGATTAATCTTTTATTTTTTTCTTCTTCAATGGCTGTTTAAAACTATGGAGGCAGTTTTACTTAGGACCAGCATTTTAGTTGATGGTATCGAATGAAGGAGTATATAATTTGAGCCACCAAAATAAGTGAGTTCAGTGTCTCTTACCAGAGAATCATAGAAGACTTAAAATAATTTTTATCACTGATATAGCATCTCTGTTTGCTTGGCTTTCCTTAAATTATTTCCACACCTGCTACCTATAGATTGTTTGCTTTATGTTTTTTCCCACTCTTGCCTTGTGGGATGAGTTTCTCTGTTCCATAGTAAATTTGGGAATTCTAATCCATACAGAGGAAAAAAGGAGTCTCAAAGCTCCCCTCCTTATGTCCAGTTCTTTGCATCTCACTCCTCTCTTGCCTTGACATTATTCATTATCTTGAAGTAGAAACAGAAGTAGATAAAAGTCTTGTTGGCTAGGCATATATTATGTATTGTCAGGCCTTTATTTAAATTTACACCCAGGGGTGCCTGGGTAGCTCAGTTTGTTGAGCATCCGACCCTTGCTTTCAGCTCAGATCATGATCTCAGGGTTGTGGGATCAAGCCCTGTGTCCAGCCCTGTGCTCAGTGCAGAGTCTGCTGAAGATTTTCTCCCTCTCTCCCTTAAGCTCTCTCTTGTGTGAGTGCACTCTCTCAAATAAATAAATAAAATCTTAAATAGATAAATTTACACCCAGAGATCCCCCCATATTGTGTAACTGAGAACATTTTTTTAAAGATTCATTTATTTGAGAGAGAGAGCATGAGTGGGTGAAGGGGCAAAGGGAGAGAGGAAGGAAGAGGCAGACTCCCTACTGAGTGCGGAACCAGACACGGGGCTTGATCTCACCGCCCTGAGATCATGACCTGAGCTGAAATCAAGAGTCAGAAGCCCAACTGACTGACCACCCAGGCACCCCACTGAGAACATTATTAATAATACACTGATAGATCTAGAGCTTGAGTGAGCAAGCTGTGGGCTTTCCTGTTTTTGTAGTTTTATTGGAAGACTTCCAAAACTTAAGGCAATAAATTTGTGTTTTAAGCTACTAAGTTTGTGATAATTTGTTACAGCAGCAATAGGAAATTAATAAGAATGACCATACCCCTGTACTAAAAATCATTTCCTGGGCACTTGAGTGGCTCAGATGGTTGAGCATCTGCCTTCGGCTCAGATCCCAGGGTCCTGGGATTGAGCTCCATGTTGGGCTCCCTATTCAGCGGGGAGTCTTCTTCTCCCTCCCCCTGCTCTTGTGCTCTTGCTTGCTCTCTCCCTCTCAAATAAATAAATAAAATCTTTTTAAAAAACTGAGTATAAGAGAAAGAATCACATAATCTTTGATACAGTCGTTTATCCTTGCTGTTGTACTCTGGTGCTCTTGTATGAGAGGGAGCCAACTTCTGAGACTAGGCAGATGTAAAATTATGAGTACTGTGTGATGAATACTGTGGATTATTGGCTCTTGGTTAAAATTTAACTTAGAAAAGGTGTTATTCTTTATTACTAGGCCTCTGACCCTCCATAATTCCAGGCAGGGTCTTGGAAGCAATAGTATCTTCCATTCATTGCACACATTAGGAGAAAAGTACTTTGAATTCTGCATCTTGTGATTCTAGGTCTCAAAGTCTAAAATATATTTAAGTATTTCAGGCAGAAAATGTATAACTACACAATTTCTTTTGATGTTACAATTTTTTTTTCTTGGTTTCTATTTTGGAAAGAAACCTGCAGTTAGCTTCAGGCATTTATTTATAGTGAGCAGAAACGGTCTGTTCTTTTAAAATATCCAGATCCATTTGTGACAGGATAGATTTTAAAAATGCAACCTAAAAGGCTATGAGGTATATAAAATATATGTATCAAATACGTAAGGCACCCAGAACTTCTGTATGAAGAAAGTTCAAGAATGTTAAAACTAAGGAAGCATTGTAGAAGAAGGATTCTAATTATAAAATCTGGTGAAACTTTCATAAATTAAGAAAGGATTTATAGGTTAGAGTAGGCTATTAGTTATGAATACTGTTCAGTGGATTATTTAGAAGGAATATGTTCTTTGATTTGCTTTTCTCTAGAACTTTTGATATGCCTTTGTCTAAAACTGTTCTAATATAGTAGCCATTAGCCATATGAGTCTATTTAAATTGAAGTGTTAGATTCAAACTATCAGACATCTATTTGTTTCCTTAGAATTAGAGTTGACTTGTTTGACTTGTCTTTAATTAATTATAAGTGATAATTGGGCTTGAATTACAGGATATGTCATATATAAAGGGACCATTGTATATAGGGCTTTTTCTCTTGAGTTTCTGTAACCTTTTTGCCCCATCTCACTGTGTTTCCAGTCATTGATCACTCACAGTCTGTTCACTGTTACCTCTGGGCCAAACTCCCATGCACTGATACACACCCTGTTCTCTGCTGATTAAGATAGAGAAAATTTCTTAATCCAGTCAAAGGTTAGCGACGTATTTCCTTTATAGGATAATTTTATTATATTGGGAAATTGAGCACAAGTTTGTAAACTATAGTTAAACTATAGCTTAACCAAAGAGAACTGGGATGAGAGTAAATGGTGCCTTTCAGAGTGTATAGAATCTTACTTCTCTTCAGTCCTATACAGGTAGATGTAAAATATGTGTGGTGCCGACAGATTTCAGTTATAGCTGCTTTCAGGTCTGTTTAGAGCACTGGGCCTTCCCATGGTATTTAGCTCAGGCCCCTGAAGTAATTTCCTGTTTTCCAATGAAGTTGGGTCTCTTATAGGTCTTGCTGTGGCCAGTAGAAGAGGAAATGCTTCCCAAAATCCTTTTCTGCCCCACTTCCTCAAGGATTCTTTTTAAAGGCCTCAGAAAAATCTGTTAGATTAAAATGTTGAAGTCTTACATCTAAATTCTCATGTAGGCAAACTAAAAGCAACTCAGCAGTGGATATTAAATTTAGATTGTAAAGCACTTTGATAAATCGGTTTTGTCCCTCAGTTTACACGTTAATATATTCTTTTCGTAAACACCTGAAGTTGGTGAGGAGTCAGAGTTGGCTGCAAAGGGTTGAACAAGCTGCAAAACAAAAACAGCTTCAGTTATAGATTCATTGAAATGTCCTAGAGCACTTCCATTTTTATAACTTCCTAAGTTCTTGGTTGTTGAACAAGTCACCTTGTTATAAAGATGGTTTAAATTGTTACACTTTCTTCGGCAATTTTTGATGGCTTGTGTTTCTGATTAGTGTTTGTCCTAGTTTCACCAGACTTTATTGAAAGAGCACAGTTTCTTATCAGTATCATGTGGTTTCAGAGACATCTTGGTAGTTTTTTGCTATCAGTATTGCCAGAAATTGTATATCCTGTGTCAGAATGTGCAGAGAAATTTTGTTCTTTTAATTTATAGTCGCTATTATTTATTACTATTAATTCGTACACTTGCCCTGATACTGCATTTTGTTTCTCTCCTCTATCAGTCCCTGTGTAGGGCTCCTTACCCCTACGCAATGACAGACTTCATTTTCTTGTTGGGTTTTGACTGCTGTGTTTATGATATTCAAGTTTCATTCTCAAGGAAGCTAAACTTCTCTTTAAATTGGTCGAAGCATCTGGGGCAGTCTTTCCCTACCCAGGGATGGTAGAAAAGAACTGGCAACAGACTTGAGTATTGTATGTGTGAGGGCGCGCTGGGCAGAGGTTGTAGCAGAGGGGCAAAACTATTGACCGCTTACATAGCGTGGATCTCCATTCTTTTAGAACCTCCATTAAGTTTTTGTTCTTTGGGAGATAGTTTAACATAGTCTAAGAACACATAGATTGTGAACTTGAATTCATATCCCAGTTTGCCCAGCCTGTTAATTGAGTGCCCTTGGACAATTAACCCCTCTGAACCTTTTGTCTGTCCTAAAGATGACAGTGTTAACTGTTTTCCTTAGGATTACATGAGAATTAAATGATGTTAAGTGTTATGGACTTTAAATACTATTTCATTTGGGATGCCTGGGTGGCTCAGTCAGTTAAGTGTCTGACTCTTGATCCCAGCTCAGATCTCAGGGTTGTGAGTTCAAGCCCCTCATTAGGCTCCATATTGGGCCTGGAGCCTACTTAAAAAAAAAAAAAATTCTGTCTCATTTATATAATATTAGCTGTTGCTATTATTTAATTACTGAGTTGCCTCTAGCTTTCTATTGCACTATCAGAAAAGAGAAGGAGGTGCCTGACTGGCTCAGTCGATAGAGCATGTGACTCTTGATCTCAGGATTGTGAGTTTGAGCCCCACATTGGGGGTACAGGTTACTTTAAAAAAAGAGAAAAGAAAGTACTGATTTCAGTAAATGGTTTTCTGACATACATTGCCAGACTTGCATTTTTTTCTCCCAAACTCTCTTGATATATCATTGAAACGTTCTTAAGGAAAAGTCAAAACTCTATAGAATCTCTTATATTATTTAAACATGACAATGGATGGTACTGATGGTTGCACAACAGTGTAAATGTACTTAATACTTCAGAGTTCTGTGCACTTAAAAATGTATACTCTGTAACATAAAATGGTAAATTTTCTGTTATGTGTGTTGTATCACTATAAAAAAACAGGGAAACACAAATAATGGAGGAGGAGCAGTTAAGTTAATATAATCTTTTCTTTCAAGTTACCAAAGCAGGGGAGGAAAGCAGTTCTTCATGACCTTTTAACAAGAATCTCAGTCCTTACCCATTTATCTTGTCTTAAA
The DNA here is from genome assembly GCF_029215605.1 of Mirounga angustirostris. Classification (NCBI taxonomy): domain Eukaryota; kingdom Metazoa; phylum Chordata; class Mammalia; order Carnivora; family Phocidae; genus Mirounga; species Mirounga angustirostris. Next base: position 93,466,772 of record NW_026991716.1, on the reverse strand, counting down.
GTCTGTTTTAGAGGTGTCAGGGTGGCTCAGTTGGTTAAGCAACTGACTCTTGGTTTCATCTCAGGTTATGATCTCCAGGTTGTGGGATCGAGCCCTATGCTTAGCACAGAGTCCGCTTCGGATTCTCTCTCCCGCTCCCTTTTTCCCCCTCTGCCCCTCCCCCTACTTGCACATGCCCTCTCACTCTCCAAAAATAAAATCTTTTTTTAAAAAAATTTTAAAGTCTTTTATCTGTTATTAATATAGTCACTCCAGCATTTTTGTGGTTCCTTGTAGGCTATATCATTTTCCATCCTTTCACTTTTAACCTGTTTTTGAATGTTAAATGTGTGTCTTGTGGACAGGATGTAATGAATGGTATCTTTTTTTTAAATCCAGGCTGACAAGCTCTGTCTTTTGATTGAAGGTTTGTTTTATATTTAATGAAATTATTGGTGTGATGGATTTATTTCTGCCATTTGATACTTTTTTCTTTTTTTAAGTTTTTATTTTAATTTCAGTTAGTTAATGTACAGTGTTACATTAGTTTCAGGTGTACAGTATTGTGATTCAGCAATTCCATACATCATCCAGTGCTCATCACAAGTGCACTTCTTTTTAATTTTACTTCACTTATTTATTTTAAAGATTTACTTATTTATTTTACTTATTTATTTTAGAGCGAGAGTGCGCACAAGCGGAATGGGAATAGGGAGAGGGAAGGAGACTCTCAAGCTGACTCCATGCTGAGTGCAGAGCCCAACACAGGGCTTGATCTCACAACCATGAGATCACGAACTGAGCCAAAACCAGGAGTCAGATTTTTAACTGTGTTACCCAGGTGCCCCTTTTTATTTTTTTGCTTTTTTGAGAGAGAGAAAGCATGAGCTGGGCAGGAGGGGCAGATGGGGAGAGGGAGAGAGAATCTCAGACAGGCTCCATGCCAAGGGCAGGGCTCAGTCTCACAACCCTGAGAGCATCACCTGAGCCAAAATCAAGAGTCGGATGCTTAACCAGCTGAGCCACCCAGGTGCCCCACAAGTGCATTTTTTTTTTTTTTTTAAGATTTTATTTATTTATTTGACACAGATATAGCGAGAGAGGGAACACAAGCAGGGGGAGTGGGAGAGGGAGAAGCAGGCTTCCCGCTGACCAGGGAGCCCGATGCGGGGCTTGGCCTGAGCCGAAGGCAGACGCTTAACGACTGAGCCACCCAGGCGCCCCACAAGTGCACTTCTTTTTTTTTTTTTTTTAAAGATTTTATTTATTTATTTGACAGAGAGAGAGAGAACACAAATAGGCAGAGGGAGAGGGAGAAGCAGGCTCCCCGCAGAGCAGGGAGCCCGATGCGGGACTCGATCCTGGGACTCCAGGATCATGACCCGAGCCGAAGGCAGTCGCTCAACCAACTGAGCCACCCAGGCGCCCTACAAGTGCACTTCTTAATACTTATTTATTATATCTCATTTTTGTTTTTCTATTCCTCCTTTATTGCTTTTTTCATTAAATAGATTTTTTTAGCATACCATTTTAATTCTTAAGACCTTTTAAAATTCTTCTTAAGATTATTAGTGTTTGATCTAGGAAGGACAGTGACTCAGCCTTTCACAGTGTAATTCACTTTAATGCTAACTTAATTCTAGTAAAATATATAAGCTTTGCTCCAAATACATCCAGTTCCTCCCCCTTCCTTTGTTTTATATTGTCATGTATATTTATCTTTACGTCGTACAGGGGTAACAAAGAGGTTTATAATTATTTTATGCAGTTGTCTTTTTAATCGTGTAAGAGAGGAGAAAAACACATTTATACATTTACCTGTGTAATTACTTTTACTGCTTCTCTTATTTCTTCATGTGGATCCCAGTAACCATCTGTTGTTATTTCTTTTGAGCCTGAAGGGCTTTCTTCCCCTCCCTCCCTCCCTCCCTGCCTGCCTTCCTTCCTTCCTTCTCTCCCTTTCCTTCTTTTCTTTCTTTTTTCTTAAAGATTTTCATTTATTTGAGAGAGAAAGGCAGAGATAGAGCACGAGCAGGGACGAGAGGGAGAAGCAGCCTCCCCACTGAGCAGGGAGCCCAACGTGGGGCTTGATCTCAGGACCCTAGGATCATGGCCTTCAGCTTAACCGACTGAGCCATGCAGGCACCCCTGAAGGGCTTTCTTTAGTATTTCTTGTAAGGCAGATCTGCTTACTATAAATTCTTACAGTCTTTGTTCATCTGGGAATGGCTTATTTTATATATATACACACATACACACACACACACACACACGCACATATATATGTATGTATTTATTAAGTAGGGTCCATGCCCAGTCTGGAGCCCAGTGTGGGGCTTGAACTCACAGCCCTGAGATCAGTACCTGAGCTGAGATCAAGAGTTGGACGCTTAACTAACTGAGCCACCCAGGTGCCCCTTCTCTTTATTTTTGAAGGATAATTTTGGTGGATATATTAGTTTTCTGTTACTGCATTAAAAATTATCATAAATGTAGCACCTTAAAGTACTGCCTCACCGGTTTCTTTAAGTCAGAAACCTGGGTTTGGCTTAGCTTGGCCCTTTGCTTGGATCTTAAGATCTACAGTCAAGGTTTGATCAGTGTTGTGGTCTCATGTAAGGCCTGGGATTCTTTTCAGGCTTACATGGTTGTTGGGAGAATTCATTTTCTTTTTCTTTTTTTTTAAAGATTTTATTTATTTATTTGATAGAGACATAGTGAGAGAGGGAACACAAGCAGGGGGAGTGGGAGAGGGAGAAGCAGGCTTCCCGCAGAGCAGGGAGCCCGATGTGGGGCTCGATCCCAGGATCCTGGGACCATGACCTGAGCCGAAGGCAGACGCTTAATGACTGAGCCACCCAGGCACCCCCGAATTCATTTTCTTATAGCTGTAAAATTTATAGTGGCCTGAAGTCCTCTTTTTAAGGGGCTCACCTGATTAAGTCAAGTCCACTAAAAAATCTCTTTTGATGAACTCTAAAGACTGATTAACCTTATCTGCAGAAGTCCTTCATCTTTGCCGTATAATGTAACTCAGTCATGAAAGTGACATCCATCGTATTTGTAGGCCTCTCCCACACTCATATGGGAGGTGTGTATACCAGGGATGGGAATTGGTGGGGAGGTGCATACCAGATTTCTCTCTACCACTGAATATAGACTTTGTTGTATCTTCTTTCAGCCTTCTGAATATTCCAGTGCTTCCTAGTCTCTGTTGTTTAAGGGGAGAAGTCAGCTGTTAATTTTATTGTGTGTCTCCCTATATGTGATGAGTCATTTGTCTCTTACCATTTTCAAGATTTTCTGGTTGTCTTTGGCTTTTAATAGTTTGACCATGAAAAAAAAAAAATAGTTTGACCATGATGTTTGTAGGTATGGATCTCTTTATGTTTCTCCTACTTGGAATTCATGGAGTTTCTTGGATGTGTAGTATAAAGATTTTAATCAGATTTGGGAAGTCTTCAGCCATTATTCTTTTTTTTCTTCTTATTGTGAGTCTCCCATTACTTGTGTGTTGGTACCTGTGGTGGAGTCTCACAGGTTTCTGAGGCACTGTTTGTTCTGTTCTCTTTTTGTTCTTCAGAATGAACAATTTCTATTGATCTCTCGTCATTTGCTGATTCCTCTTGTCTGCCCCTCAAATCTGTTGAGCCCGTCCAGTGAATTTTTCATTGCAGTTATTGCACTTGTCTCTCTCTCTTTTTTAAGATTTTATTTTTAAGTAATCTCCACACTCAACCTGGGGCTTGAACTCAACAACCCTGAGATCACGAGTTGCATGCTCTACTGACTGAACCAGCCAGGCGCCCCAGTTATTACACTTTTCAACTCCAGAAGACTTGGGTCTTCATTATAATCTCTTTTTGTTGAGATGCTCTATTCATTGAGTCATTGTCATCATACTTTTCCTTGAATGGTTTTCTTTAAGCCGTACTTTCCTTTAAGCGTGGTTTCTTTTAGTTACTTGACATATTTATTATAATAGCTGCTTTGAAATCCTTGTCAGCTAATTCAGCAGCTGAACCTCTTCAGAGAGTTTCTATTGAAAACAATTGTTTTTTCCCTGTGTATAGAATACGCTTTCCTGTTTCTTTGCATGTTTCATAATACTTTTTTTTTAAGCTGAACCTTTTATTTTGTTTGAACATTTTAGACAATATATTTTTATTTATTTTTTAAATATTTTATTTATTTGAGAGCGTGAGCAAGCACGAACAGGGGGAGGGGCAGAGGGAGAGGGAGAAGCAGACTCCCCTCTGAGCACAGAGCCCAAGTCAGGGCTCAATCCCGGAACCCTGAGATCATGACCCAAGCAGAAGTCAGACACTTAACCAACTGAGCCACCCAGGTGCCCCTTAGATAATATATTTTATTTTATTTTATTTTATTATTATTTTTTAAAGATTTTATTTATTTGACAGAGAGAGACATAACGAGAGAGGAAACACAAGCAGGGGGAGTGGGCGAGGGAGAAGCAGGCCTCCCGCGGAGCACGGAGCCTGAAGCAGGGCTCGATCCCAGGACCCTTGGATCATGACCTGAGCCGAAGGCAGACACTAAACAACTGAGCCACCCCAGGCGCCCCTAGATAATACATTTTAGAGACTCATGAATTATATCATCTCCCACCTCTCCCACACGGGAGGGGGTCTATTTCTATATATTTTTTTAAGGACCTGCCTGCACAAAGTCTGTAGTGTGCTGTTGCCAGTATCTCTGATTTTTTTCCCCCAATTCTTGTTTGTTTTTTAAGCCTGGTTTCCTAGGGGTCAGCCTTGGACAGCATAGCTTAGTGGTTAGCCAGTGACTTGGTCAGAGGTTCTGCGTAAGCACCTTGAGCCATAAGGCTTCTGCCCTTAGACAATGAATTTGTATGTAGGTTGGGGAATGAATTCAAAGCATAGGCAATTTATAAGTTCCAACTTCTACTTTGTGCCAAGTCTTCTCATGTCCATGATTCTTCTGTATCTGTGAAAGACCCCACAGCCAGAGATAAGTAGGGTCCTTGCCAGTCTTTCCTAAGCCTGCATGCCGCTTTGTGCAAGCACAGAGCCTTTCAGACCACCAGGATAACGTATTAAGGTCCGTCATGGTTGTGCCATTCTCAGGACATCTCTGCTAAATTTCCGTCAAGTATATTCATTTGTTTCTTGCCCTAGTCAATCTTGGAACCATTGGCTGATGCAGTATTGGCCTTCCCCATTGTTTGCCACCAAGATCACTGTTCTTCTCAACAGTACCCCCTGCATATGGAATTTTTCTGCAATCTTCTCTTAATCAGTTATCCCCCTCTAGCAGTGATGGTGCTGGTTTTGCCCCACACTGGTAAAACTATCATTGATGGATTAAAACACCACAGACTTGTGCTCTTACCTGAGGTTCACGATTTTTTCTTAAATAAATGCTTTTCGATTTGTTATATGTCTTCAGCCAATTTTCAGAATCCTGATATGGTTGTTTTTGACATGTTTGTCTAGTTTTATCATTGATTTGCGGGGGGAGAGGTGGGAGAGGTTTTGCTTAGCTCTTCACCATTCCAGCAGCAACCACTGCTCAGCAGGAGGCCTGCTTCTCCTTCTCTCACTCCCCCCAAAACTTACCGTTTTGCATTCTACCTTTTTTTGAGGTTTTATATTTTGAAGAGATCTTACTAATATTACTGTGCTTTTAATGTTAATTTATGTGTGCTCAGAAGCACTTTTTATGCAATGTTTAAATGTTTTTTAAGGCCTCTTGATCAAATATTACTTAGCTTCTTGCACATAGTAGTTGTTTCTAGATATGTCTCCTGAGGCAAGGGAAACAAAAGCAAAAATGAACTGTTGGGACTTGATGAAGATAAAAGCTTCTGCACAGTGAAGGAAGCAATCAACAAAACTAAAAGCTAGCCTGTGGAATGGGAGAAGACACTTGCAAATGACATGTCTGATAAGGGTTAGTATCCAAAATATATAAAGAACTAACCAAACTCAACACCCAAAAAACACAAATAATCCAGTTAAGAAATGGGCAGAAGACATGAATAGACACTTTTCCAAAGAAGACATCCAGATGGCTAACAGACACATGAAAAGATGCTGAACATCACTCATCATCAGGGAAATACAAATCAAAACCACATTGAGATGCCACCTAACACCTGTCAGAATGGCTAAAATTAACAACACAGGAAACAATAGGTACTGGCAAAGATGCAGAGAAAGGGGAACCCTCTTGCACTGTTGGTGGGAATGCAAGCTTGTGCAGCCACTCTGGAGAACAATATGGAGGTTCCTCAAAAAGTTAAAAATAGAAACTACTCTATGATCTAGTAAACGCACTACTAGGTATTTACCCAAAGGATACAAAAATACTGATTTGAAAGGGTGCATGTATCCCGATGTTTATAACAGCATTATCAGCAATAGCCAAACTATGGAGAGAGCCCAAATATCCATCGACTGATGACTGGATAAAGAAGTGGTGTGCATGTGCGCACACGCGAACACACATACACACTGGAATATTACTTAGCCATCAAAAAGAATGAAATCTTGCCATTTGCAGTTATGTGGATGGAGCTAGAATGTATTATGCTAAGCAAAATAAGTCAGATAGAAGAAGACAAATACCATGTGATTTCACTCATTTCTGGAATTTAAGAAACAAAGCAGATGAACATATGGAAAGGGGACAAAAAAAAGAGAGAGGGAAACAAACCATAAGAGACTCTTTTTTAAAAGATTTTATTTATTTATTTGACAGACAGTGAGAGAAGGAACACAAGCAGGGGGAGTGAGAGAGGGAGAAGCAGGCCTCCCACTGATCAGGGAGCCCGATGTGGGGCTCGATCCCAGGACCCTGGGATCATGACCTGAGCCAAAGGCAGACGCCCAACGACTGAGCCACCCAGGTGCCCCCCATAAGAGACTCTTAAAAATAGAGAACAAACTGAGGGTTGTTGGAGGGAGGTGGGTGGGAGATGGGTTAAATGTTGATGGGTATTAAGGAGGGCACTTGTTATGATGAGCACTGGGTGTTGTATGTATATGATGAATCACTGAATTCTACTCCTGAAACCAATATTGCACTGTATGTTACCTAACTAGAATTTAACTAAAAATTTGAAAAAAAGATAAATGTGGCATGGTATTTGCTCTACACTCAATACCCAGGAAGTGATAATATGTGTGAAGTAGTAATAGTTTCTCTTTAATTATTGATGTAAATGGCAGTATCGTCATTTTAAAGATGATGTAACTGAGATTTAGAGAAGGGAAGTAACTTTTTTTTTTAAAGATTTTATTTATTTATTTGAGAGAGAGAATGAGAGACAGAGAGCATGAGAGGGAGGAGGGTCAGAGGGAGAAGCAGACTCCCTGCTGAGCAGGGAGCCTGACGTGGGACTCGATCCCAGGACTCCAGGATCATGACCTGAGCCGAAGGCAGCCGCTTAACCAACTGAGCCACCCAGGCGCCCGGAAAGTAACATTTTTTAAAAGATTTATTTATTTTATAGAGACAGCGAGAGCTGAGGAAGGACAGAGGGAGAGAGAGAGAAGCAGACTCCCCGCTTAGCATAGAGCCTGATGCAGGGCTTGATCCCAGCACCCTGAGATTAGGACCTGAGCAGAACCCAAGAGTCGAATGCTCAACCTACTGAGCCACCCAGGTGCCTCAGAAAAATTTTTAGTCTTAAAGCCTCTAAGCCTAAACGGTTGTACATATATGTCTTTATCATAATAATGTACTCCCAAGATTGTGTAGTCTTACAGAAACTTGCCCCATGGTATTGTAGTATCTATAATTTCTTTCTCCTTACCCTTATCTATCCTTGTCTATATAAAGTCTGCTAATCAGGGGCCATGTCCATGTATTTAGTCAGCGTTTGTGGTAGATTCTCAATACTTTTATTCTGTATGGTTCTTCACATTATAAGTAACATCAGTGGCTTATGAGACTCCATAATTAATATTTATAAGTGTCATGACTTAAAATATTTACCACACTTCCAAATAGTTTGGGGGCTAGAGGTGAAGGATCTGGAATGATTTCCTTTTCTTACAAACTTTACAACTCAGAGGAGAGAGCAAGAGATGGAAAGTATGAGGAGAAAAGAGGCTAGATTAAGTACTCAGAAATGAACTTAAATTTTGAGGGACAGAACCCAGCCCCACCACAAACACTGATAATACCTAACAGTTAAAGAGAGTATGCTGGCAAGAAATTTTTTGGCTTATACTGACTTAATTATTAATGTATTGAAATCTTTTTTTTTTTTTTTAAGATTTTATTTATTTGAAAGAGAGAAAGAGAGAATGAGCGATGTGGGACCTGATCCTGGAACTCCGGGATCATGACCTGAGCCGAAGGTAGACACTTAACTGACTGAGCCACCCAGGCGTCCTGTATTGAAATCTTTGATGACAAGTTACAAAACTCTTGTGACCTGTGCTTTTTCCAATGATGTATTATGAGGGTTCTTAAGAGAGTTAACGGTTTCTAATAAAAGGATTTTGTGTTAGTGATTTGAGTACTTTTGGGTTATAAGAACAATAATCACTCTTTGTGGGGCTTTATGGAAGGAATAAAGTATTGTAATGATACTGCTGTCAGTCTCTAAATTTAAAGCATGCGTGTATATAGTATTTAATATCATTGTCTAGTTGGTCTTATTATAGCTAATCACTCTCAGAAGAGAAAGGGTTTATTAACATAAGCATCACTCGTGTCTTCAAGAATTAAGACTCATTAAATACCTGTTTTCATGTTCCAGGTAATATTTCATTCTTTGAACAAACACCTCAGTGTAATTCTTTTATAATGTAGGTGGTAAATTATTTCATACTCTGTTCTTAGAGGTTTATCAAGTTAATGCAGAGAAAGCAATTTAATCTTAAATTACAACTTATTTTAGGACCTTGCTATTGTTTAGAGTAGAAGAATTTCAGTTTGGGTGCCTGGGTGGCTCAGTTGGTTAAACAACTGCCTTTGGCTCGGGTCATGATCCTGGAGTCCCAGGATCGAGTACCACATTGGGCTCCCTACTCGGCGGGGAGTCGTCTTCTCCCTCTGACCTTCCCCCCTCTCATGCTCTCTCTCTCTCTCATTCTCTCTCAAATAAATAAATAAAATCTTTAAAAAAAAGAAAAAAAATTCAGTTCATCTTATCACCTGCTTAAATTATGGAAGAACACTTCCGTAATTGAATAATCTATAACCAATGAACTTTTTAAAGATTTTCTGGGAACCTCAGCTGCTCAGAACATAGTCAAGAGCTAATAAGCAAAAAAGTTAACAGCAAAGGGTTAAAAAAAAAAGAAGTCTATATACTTATTAGGTACCACGTTTTTATATGTGAAATACTGTCCTCTCAGTATGCTGCTTGTTTAGCATAATTCTACCAAAGTCAGGTTACTGATTCAGTTACCTGTTACCGTGTAATAGACAGCCCCAAAAGTTGGTGGCTTAAAACAACTGACATTCACTTTATCACAATTCTGCAGTTTGGTCAGGTCTTAGAAGGAACAGCTTATCTCTGTTTTCCTTGATATCTGCTGGAGCACCTTGACGGGCTGGAGGATTTATTTCCAAGATGATTCAGTCATATGGCTGGCTGGCAAGTTGGTGCTGGCACCAACTGGGAGTTCAGCTGGAGCTGTTGATCAAGTCCTGAGTCTTCTTTCATGTGGATAGCTAGACTTCTAACAGAATAGTGTCTGGGTTCCAAGAGAGAAAGTCTTTCTGTGAACAGATGTTCCAAGAGGACAAGCCTCAGTTCACAAATACTTAACTAATATGCCATTCATCAGAGGCGGTTACATGGCCAAGTCGATGAGAGAAAGGATACAGAAAGCATGATTTATTGCAGGTAACCAAAGTTAATAGCCTACTACAGTTATGTGCCTCCTCAGTCTGTAGTGAAATAGCCTCCCTGGGGGCCGTTTTGAAGCCTTAACATTCATAGCCTTTGGCTCAGTAATTTCACCTCTAGCGGTTTGTCTTAAGGAAAGTATATAAATTTCCTGGAACTGTATCAAGGTTTCATCTAACTCTCATCCATAGCATTTTGCCAAGGGTGAAGTAGCTGGTTAATGCAGGATTAAAACCAGATTGTCTGGTTCCAGAGCTGTGTGCTTAATCATTGTAGTATACCACCTATTATGTAGATAATGTCTGTATATAATCATGTTAATGATATAAATGAGAAGCTTATAACATATTTAATAAAAATAGAAGTATATATAAAAATCTGAAAGGATATATATCAAAATATCTACAAAGGAATGTGTATTACTGTTCTAATTTTTTCAATTATAAAGATACTTTTTATGAGCCTGCCATGCAAACTTAATACATTCCTCATATGTATATGGTTTTTTTTTAAAGAATTTTTAATTTTTAAGTAATCTGCACCCAACATGAGGCTTGAGCTCACAACCCCAAGATCAAGAGTTGCATGCTCCACCGAATGAGCCAACCAGGCACCCCTTAGATCTATTTTAATTCTGCTCTATTTCTTTAATCCCTCCCCACCCTCCCGAGTTCATGCTATACGTATCTCTTGAGGAGGAGATCCTTTTTAGATCCCTGTAGTCCATATGTGCATATATAGAAGTTTAGAATACACTTACTGAATAGAGTTTCTTAACTAATATTCCTCCGCTGGTTTCCACATTATAGTTTTACCTACAATGACTTTGCATCCCATTTCCAGTTATCCTCATAATGGTTAGTTCCAAATCACTATACTTGAGGAGGTAAAATATTATTGCCTATGATTATTTTGGCTAAACTAAAATGACTTGGTGATCATACAGATTCCTTAGTTCCCGTACCCTGTTTCACAGTTAGTAGGTCTAGGACAGTGGTTCTAGGGCACTGATTCTCAACCCTGGCTGCACCTTAGAATTACCCAAAAACACTGATGTTAGAGTTCCACCTCAGGCTAATTTGAATGAGATTCTGTAGGTGGTGGCACTTCGGATGTGTGGTAATGGGTGGCTGTTTACAACTCTTGAGACAATTCTCACCATGAGGCAAGTAGGGAAGATACAGAAGATAGTTCTGCACTTTTCAAATAGTTCAAAAAAGGTCGTAGACTATTAATAAGCAGTTTTCTTTCAGAAGCCTATATGGGATTGTATAAATATTCATGAACTATTAGGAACAAATTTTTCTTTACAGTGGAATTGTTACTGCAGTTTCCTTAAAGGTTTAAAGGTGAAAACCTTGTGAGTCTTGTTGCCAATTCGCAGATGAAGAATATGGTCAAAGTAGGAAGAGTAGGGGCACCTGGGTGGCTCAGTCGTTAAGCGTCTGCCTTCGGCTCAGGTCATGATCCCAGGGTCCTGGGATCGAGCCCTGCATCGGGCTCCCTGCTCAGCGGGAAGCCTGCTTCTCCCTCTCCCACTCCCCCTGCTTGTGTTCCCTCTCTCACTGTCTCTCTCTCTCTGTCAAATAAATAAATCTTTAAAAAAAAAAGGAAGAGTATATGGAATTACTTGATTTATGCATTAAAGCAGTCTAGATTATTTCTTCTCTACTGTTTTGGATATTATGCTGTAAAGGATACTTCTTTCATGTTGTACACCTGAAACTAATATCATATTGTATGTCAACTATACTTCAATTTAAAAAAAAAAAGAATACTTCTTTTAAAATAATGGGAAATTGTATCACTGGAAGGCCATGTCCTTATTTTATTATTTTTTTTTAAAGAAAGAAACTAAACTAAATACCTTGGCTTACTGACAATCTACATTTCAAAGGTTCTCTGGACTAAAAGCTTATTCTTCACTTAAATGACTTCTCCCCAGCCATATTTAGAGTTCATCTAGGTTATAAACCATATCTCCAGTTATTCATGCTGTTCCAGATTGGGTAAAACAAGTATCAAAAGTACTGACGGGCCAGATAATAGCTTAAGCACTTCTCAGCTTATCCTTTATCTCTAGATGTAGATATTTGGAGAAATGCAGCCCTTTAATGAGAACCTGAGTGAGGCATCCATTTACATCTCTTAGGATTGGTTAAATAGAGTAAGGTCTGTTGAGTATACTTTTGATGTTGTTGCCAGTCTCTTTTTTCAAATGTATACATGACACTATCTGAAGAAATACTAGAAACACCTAGTAAACATTTTTCTAATATCTATTGTTAAGCTATATTCAGGTGATCACATTTTGAGGCTTGGTTTTCTATTTGGCTATCAGTGATAATCAGGTTACATAAAGGGTATCTGTGAGCTTCTGACTTTTAATAGGTCGGCCTGTGTAAGTGTGTAAGACCCAGCTTTTTGGAGACCAGTGTGACAGTTTCCTCTGCTTAAATGTGAAGGGAGCACTTTTTTTTAGAGGTCTGTACCATGATTTTAAAAATCTGCTCTATAGTATATAATACCTGTTTGGGTTCCTGATGATTTTACTCTTTGTCATTAGTAATACCTTTTGGGAAATGGCTGGTTTCTCTTTTATATAAATGGTAGGGTTTAAAAAAATTTTGTATCCGTGTATAGTTGACACAGTGTTATATTAGTTTCAGGTGTACATCATGATTCAGAGTGTCTATAGGTTATGCCATGCTCACCACTAAATAGCAGTTTTAGAGTACAGGTGTACAGACGTCTCATAACCTTTCATCCCTTTGGAGTTTTGTTTCTGGTATATTATTATATAACAGATAATACTGAATAGTTTCCTTCAAGTTTTTAGTCTTATTCTTTGGGAATTGTTGAATGTCCCAGGTATCTTGTGTAATTAGTCCATTACCTTTTCATGTGCTCTGCAAAATATATTTTCTTCTTGCAAATGAAAAGGCAAGATACACAGAAGCTTGAGAATTGCCCTGAATTTTTCCTAAGGCAAGTACAAATATCCAGGGCTTCATTTTAGCCAAATAGACTGTAAATCCTCTTCTGAATCTGTTTAGTAAATCAAATTGTGAACAAAATATACTTAACATATCTGTATGTTGACACTATTATTTGGTAGTGCAGTAAGCTAGTCTCCGCATGGTTGAAGTGAGGCAAATAACTTTACCTAAAAATGTGAATTTCTCCAAGAAGCAGGATTCATTCTGTGCTCTGACGATTCTATAAGCTTTAAATTTAAGTGGATAAATTCCAAATGGCACTAAATTTTATTAGACAGCAAGTGCAAGAATAAGGAAAAAAAACTTACTGTAAAGAGGAAAAAAAGGTAACTTTACAGTTGGATAAATCTGGCTGACTTAACCTTAATCAGGTGATCCAATAATAGGACAAACTGACATCATGTCTTTCTGATGTGATGTACTGAGAAGGCTTCAACGTTCCTTCCATTAGGAACATTCCTGACAGAAATGCAGGACATGAAACTGGTCAGGAGGAAACAGACAAACTCAAACGTATAATGTATCTCAAATATCTGCCCTTCAGTGTTTAAAATTGTCAGTGTCGGGGCGCCTGGGTGGCTCAGTCGTTAAACGTCTGCCTTCGGCTCAGGTCATGATCCCAGGGTCCTGGGATCGAGCCCCGCATCGGGCTCCCTGCTCGGCGGGAAGCCTGCTTCTCCCTCTCCCACTCCCCCTGCTTGTGTTCTCTCTCTCACTGTCTCTCTCTCTCTCTGTCAAATAAATAAATAAAATCTTAAAAAATAAAATTGTCAGTGTCTTGAATGGCAAAGCATCAGGAAGACTTCTAAATTGAAAGAGATTAAAGATACAACAAGGCAGAGCTTGATTCTTAATTGGATTCCGATTTTTAAAAAGTTTTAAAGGGACAACTGTAAGATTTGAATATGGACTGTATATCAATGTTAATGTCCTGTATTTGGTCCTTGTTCTGTGGTTATATAAAAGAATGTTCTTAGGAAATGCACACCAAAGTGCTTGATGGTAAAGGGTTATGATGTCTGCAGTTAGCTCTCAAATGGTTCAGCAAAAATAACTGCGTGTAGAAGATTGAGAAAGCAAATGTAACAATAACAACAATTGGTTAAAGGTAAAGGAGAGTATTATGAGAACTTTTTGCTGAGTGTTAAAAGATACAAAAGCGGTAATGTAAGAAAACAACTTAGACTTACTGTGCAGTTGTTGGGTGTATGATTCTAGCATGTTTATATATATTACCTCATTTTATCATTACATCATTCTTGTTTTTTTTTTTTAAAGATTTTATTTGTTTGACAGAGGCACAGCGAGAGAGGGAACACAAGCAGGGGGAGTGGGAGAGGGAGAAGCAGGCCTCCCACGGAGCAGGGAGCCGATGCGGGGCTCGATCCCAGGACCCTGGGATCATGACCTGAGCTGAAGGCAGACGCTTAACGACTGAGCCACCCAGGCGCCCCTACAACATCATTCTTATGATTATAAGAACATGGCCTTCCAGAACCACACATCTAATTTATTTCAAAATATTTATCCCTTGAATGATTTCCCAAGCAGTAGAAGAGAAATTGTCTGGGCTCGTTCAACTTCTAAACCATCTATTTTGATACACTTTCACACTATTATCCCCAGTTTATAGATGAGCAAATTGAAAAATAGATTAACTAGCCCAAGTCATACAGCTATGTGACAGTGCCGGAATTTGAACCTAGACAGAGACTGAGCTCTTAACCACTGTTGTGGTTGAGAAAGAGTAGGGTTACTGACTTTAATTTTCTTTGACTGCAGAAGGAATAGTATGACTACTGTAAAGTTTTGTAAAACAAGATATTAAAAATCTTAAATTTGACTAAAATCTCATTTCTTTATCTGAAGCATTGAATGCTTTTTTTTTTTTTTTAAGGTTTTATTTATTTGAGAGAGCACGAGCAGGGTGAGGGGCAGAGGGAGAAGCCGACTCCCTGCCAAGCAGGGAGCCTGACGTGGGGCTCCATCTTGGGACTCTGGGATCATGACCTGAGCCCAAGGCAGATGCCAAATCGGCTGAGCCACCCAGGCGCCCCACATTGAATGCTTTTCATTTGCATTTTCTCTATTTTTCTATTCTCTTTTTCATTTATTTCCACTCTGATCTGTATTATTTCCTTTCTTCTGCTTGTTTTGTGTTTAGTTCTTCTAGTTTCCTAAGGTGGAAGTTTATTCATTTGAGATATTCATCTTTTTTAATGCAGACGTTTACAGCTATAAATTTCCATCTAAGCACTGGTTTAGCTGCTTGTTGGATGATCATTTGAACCAATCAGACATGTTACAGTAATATTTTCCAAACTTTGTGTTAATCACCTGGGGAATTTTTTTAAAAGGTTCGTTCCCGGCGTGCTGGGTAGCTCAGTCATTTGAGCATTGGATTCTTGATTCCAGCTCAAGTCATGATCTTGTGGTTGTGGAACTGAGCCCTGCATCCTGCATCTGCACTGAATGCGGAGTCTGCTTGTCCCTCTCCCTCCCTTCTACCTCTCCTTGAGCTTGCCCTCTCTCTTTTTCTCTAAAATAAGTAAAATCTTGGGGTGCCTGGGTGGCTCAGTCAATTAAGCATTTGCCTTTGGCTCAGGTCATGATCCCAGGGTCCTGGAAATGAGCCCTGCATTGGGCTCCCTGCTCAGTGGGGAGTCTGCTTCTCCCTCTCCCTCTACCTGCCACTCCCCCTGCTTGTGGTCACGCAAGCTCGCGCTCTCTCCCTCTCTCTCTCTTTCTGTCAAATAAATAAAATCTTAAAAAAAAATAAGTAAAATCTTTAAAGGGTTCATTCCCCTAAAAACTGATTTAGTTGCTCTGAGGCAGGCCTCAAGACTGGTTTTTTTGTTTGTTTTTAAAGACTACCCAGATGTGGCTACCATCTGAAAACTTACCAAGCTATACCCTCGATGTTATTTGTTCACTTTTCTATGCTTATGTTATACTTCTACTTAAGAAATTGTTTCAAAGTACCTAGGTAATTCTGAAGCATCACTTGATTTAAGAACCACTGATATCTTTAATTTTAGTAGTGGGGGTAGGATATAGAGTAGAGATTTTGGTTTCTTTTTCTCTGACTTTTTAACATTGTGCCATGTATTTATTGATTTGATTTATTTGATCTGTTTGTTTATTTTAGAGAGAGTAGGGGGAAGGGGCAGAGGGAGAGTTTTAAGAAGACTCTGCACTGAGCACCGAGCCCCACTAGGGGCTTGATCTCGTGACCCTGAGGTCACGATCTGAGCCAAAACCGAGAGTCAGATGCTTAACCATCTGAGCCACCCAGGCATCCCCCCAAAAATGTTAATAAGTAGTGGTGACATATTAACTAGTATTTGGGTTGTAATAATTAAAAAGGCATATTTTGGAATGGTGAATAAAATCAGGTTTTTTTTTTTTTTTTTTTTTAGATTTTATTTATTTATTTGAGAGAGAGAGAGAGCATGAACAGGAGCAGGGGCAGAGGGAGAAGGAGAAGCAGACTTCCCGTGGAGCAGGGAGCCCAACTCGGGGCTTGATCCCAGGACCCTGGGATAATGACCTGAGCTGAAGGCAGATGCTTAACCGACTGAGCTACCCTGGTTCCCCAGTGGATAAAATGGTTTTTACAAACTTTATGAATTCTTGGCAACCTTCTTATCTTTTTGAGAGGCAGATAATTATAATTCTTTGCTTTTTAAATGTTAGTTTGGGCCATAGCCCTGACATAATTTTAAATTACTCTTAATACTGGATTTCTTACGTAGATCTTATGAGAATAGTTGATGTGTTTGTAGGAGCCTGTGTCTTTGCTTCAGATTTATAATGAAACATAGGTTGTACAACTTTCACAGTTACATGAATGCAATTGAAAAGACCAAGGTTACTCAAACTCACCTTCAGCATTTACTGATAATAGGTACCTATACAGATAGGTAAAGATTATGGCTTAGTTTATGGTTCTTGCCTGATGGACTTTAGTTTTACTTGTCTCTGATCTTGCCTGTCTCTGATCGCTGTTCCTCCAAATAAAAAATTGTCATTTTATACAAATGGCTGAGTTTGACACTTTTACCTATTAGGTAAAATAACAGTAGTTAGGCAGAAAATAGTGGCTTCTAGTTTATGCTCATTCTGAGCAATTTAGAACAACTTCTAAAATTAAGGGGAAAATACGAATGTCAGGATGAGAGAATACTAAATGTTGCCTTTTAAAAGTTTCAAAGTTTTGGTCATCTTAAATAAGTTAACCATATTTAAGTCTGATTTACATTTACTTTCAGAATTCACCACTTTATTTCTCTCTGGATAAGTCTATAAAGCAGTTTAAATGAAATCCAAAGTAAAACCTATAAGGAATTTTTGCTTTAATTTGCCTCAGTAGTCTGGCTCTTGTGCATATTCTTCAAGCGGATAAACCTTAGAAATGGCTAGAACCAACTGTTCTTTTTTTTTTTTTTAAGATATAATTGACATGGGACACCTGGCTGGCTCAGTCGGAAGAGTTAGTGACTCTTGATCTCCAGTTTGTGAGTTTGGGCCCATGGTGGGTGTAGAGTTTATTTAACTAAATAAAACTTAAAAAAAAAAAAAAGATATAATTGACATGTTACATTAGTTTCAGGTGTACAACATAATGATCCCATATTTGCATACTTTGTGAAATGATCACAGTAAGTCTAGTTAACATCTCCCACCATACATAGTTACAAAAAATTTTTCTTTCTTGTGATGAGAACAGAACCAACTGTACTTAATGGCCCTCATGCACAAACATATAGCTAATCTGTCCAGTTCTGTGGTTTCAACTTTTGTGGTAATTTCTCTGTGCTGTTTTTCTGTTCCAAAGTTTTTTTCCTGTTCAGAGATGTTTATTAACTCCTGGTGCTAACAGATACATACCTTAACCAGATACTCAGGGCACAGTTTAACCTTTTCAGTTTTCCCATGATCTGTGCTTTAGAATACTCAGCATGTAGTTCACACTATTCTCAACTATCTTCCTACGGTATGGCTTACTCCATGTGTTAAAAGAATACTGGCCAAATCCAGTATCAATTCCTTTGTGCTTTTATTACACAAATGGTATCATACTGTATATACTGTTCTGAAACTTTTTTTTTAAGATTTTATTTTTTTATGCAATCTCTACCCCCAACATGGGACTTGAATTCATTACCCTGAGATCAAGAGTCACATGCTCAAAAAAAAAAGGTCGCATGCTCTGAAACTTCTATTTAACACATCTCAGGCAGGCTTTCTGATCAGCCTATGGCTGAATTTTAGTTTATAAAAGCTGTATATTTCATTTTATGTTTGTAACAGTTTAGTAGATTTTGTTTGTTTTATTATTACGTGAACAATGCTTAAGTAAACTACATACTGATACATTTTTGTATATGTGGAAATATGTGTAGGATTAATTCCTAGTGGAATTGTTGGCTTAAAAGGTAAATGCCTTTATTTATTGTTATTATTACTATTTTTAGTTTCAGAGGTAGAATTTAATGATTCATCAGTTGCATATAACACCCAGTGCTCGGGGCGCCTGGGTGGCTTGGTCACTGGGCGTCTGCTTTTGGCTTGGGTCATAATCCTGGGGTCCTGGGATCGAGCCCCGCACCAGGCTCCTTGCTCAGCAGGAATCCTGCTCCTCCCTCTCCCACTCCCCCTGCTTGTGTTCCCTCTCACTGTGTCTCTGTCTGACAAATAAATAAATAAATAAATCTTCAAAAAAATAATAAAATAAAAAAGTCATTTAAAACAAAGAAACCACCCAGTGCTCATTCCATCAAGTGCCCTCCTTAATGCCCATCACCCAGTTATCCCATCCCCCACCCACCTCCCTCAAGCAACCCTCAGTTTGTTTCCTACAGTTAAGAGTCTCTTATGGTTTGCCTCCCTGTTTTCATCTTCTTTTTAAGATACACACATGTAAAAGAGTGATAGATGTCACCAAAATGGCCTCCTTACGGGTTGGACCAGTTTTTACTACCATCAGCAGATTTTTCAAGTGTCTGTCTCTCTCTCTCCTCATCATCACTAGGTATTAAAATGTAATACCTGCCTGTCTGAGTGAAAATGGGATCTTACTGTTTTAACTAGCATTTCTTGTGTGAGTGAAGTTGAACATTACTGGCCGTTAGTCTTTCTGTGGTCTGCCTGTTTTGTCAGGTTATTCATTTTTATCCTTAATTGGTCTCTAAGTAAACATTTTAATAAAATTATCCCTTTGTTTTATGTTGCAAATATTTTGTCTATAATTTGTTCTTGGTCTTTCAACTTTTTTTTGGTTTATGGTATATGGTAGTTTTAACCACGTAAATTTAAATTTTTTGTATACTTATCCTTTAACCTCCCTAATATATTGTAAATTTCAAAAGGGTTAGGGCTCCATCTCAGGCATTATATTCCCCAACTTACCTAGTAGTACTAGCCCTTTTATAAATGTTCCCAAATTGTAAACATAGTTGAATCCTCCTAAAACTGTAGTAAAAAGGTAATCATCCTTACTCTTCTCTATTTAGAAAACCAAAATGGAACATTTTATGAGGGTTAAATAAGTTGAAAGTGACCGATCAAGAGTTTATAATCAACAGAGCTTAAAGAAAACACCTCCACATTTTTTCATTTTTATTTTGATCAAGTTGAGTTGAAAGATGTTGGTGTTGATCAGGAGGAAGTTAACTGGCAAACTTGCCACTCCAAATGTAATGGGCAAATAATATTAAGAATTGCATGATGTGACTTTATCAAAACTTTAAAGCAGTCATCATGTAAAGAAAAATCCTATCCAGAGAGCAAACTAAATATAAGAATTTTCTTTAACTGTGACCCTTTTTTATATATGATCTATCATTATTAGCCAGTCATGGACTTTTTCTCCTTCCCACTCCCCTCTTATTAAAGTGAATCAGATATAATCATGATTGTGTCAAAAGTTCAAAAGGGAAAATGGAAGGTAAAATGAGCTGAATTGGCACTCTTCCCTCAACATTGTACCTGTAAGCTTGATATGTTGTTTCAGAGATTAACTTTATGGACTTCCGTACCCAGAAGTATGAAAATTCTTAGGGAACTCTTTTCACAAGCTTGATCTTAACATATTGAATAAAGAGAGCAGCTAATCCCTTTTGTAAAGTAATTTGAGAGGAGGGAATTCAAAATGTAAAATCTCACCTGCAGAAAACACTCAATTCTATAAAAGCCTTTCTATCTTTAGACACTTAGAAAGACTTAATATTTTAATGCGGAAGGGTGAACTTGGTTAAAAAGCCAATGGGTGAAATTAGAGAGAAATAATCCAGTGCTTTCTTTCTGGGAATTATCATCCTGCTCCCCAGGGGACCTAATTTTATTCCCTGTGGGGAATGAGAATACCCTTCTGTACAGCAAGCCAGCATCTCTAAATATAAGCTTGACTTTTAGTATAATAAGAGTCTTGTTATGTGCAGTTTTGCTCTTAGTCATTAATACAATGAACAAATGTTGTGGTTACCTGGGAAAGAAAATTCAAGTGCTTTTAAACCTCTTGCGAGATTTGGTTTCATGCTTGAAACCTATTCAGTGTTATGCCCAATAGCATCTGTAGATTCCAAGCTATAAGGTATACAACACGGAGAAGTTAATACACTTTGGAAAAAATTGAGACCTACTACAAAATGGGTTTAAGGCCGTGAATAAAAAGCTTTTCTTTCGCTGAATGACAATAACTTATCAGTGGCATTAAGTTTAACAAATGATTGGTATTTTCTTAAGAGTAAGGTTTACGTGGTAGATGATGTCTCTTCTGGTGACGCTTACCTTTTTTCTTTTCAGCTGTAAAACAGTTTGCTGTTCTACAAGTGCAAAGACCAAATTAAAAACAAAATATAATCTAAGAGTATATAGTATTAAATAGCATTTTCAGTATGGTATGTATGGCATTAATTGCCATAAAAACTTTGTGATATGTGCACTTTAAATTCTATTCTTTTTTTTTTTTAAAGATTTTATTTATTTTTTAGAGAGCGAGCGAGAGAGAAACAGCATGAGAGGGGAGTGGGTCAGAGGGAGAAGCAGGCTCCCCGCTGAGCCTGGAGCCCGATGTGGGACTCGATCCCAGGACCCTGGGATCATGACCTGAGCCGAAGGCAGACGCTTAACCATCTGAGCCACCCAGACGCCCTTAAATTCTGCTAATAGTCCTTAATCATAAACCATTTTAAAATAGGTTTGGTGGTGTATTTTCTCTTTTTATAGGGATCAGTAAAAGATAATAAAAATCTTTCTTGTTACTTTTAGAAGTTGACATAAGTGGTCCTTGCAGTCTTATAAAGAACAGTCTCCATTCCAACATAACCCCAAAGTACTGGGCATTACGTTTTCAATTCTTAAAGTTGCCCTCAGCCTATAAAACTGTGGATCTCTGAACCTGATCTAATGTGTATGACTGCTGATTTCCTGCTAGTAGTAACAGTGCAGACATTACACACTCTCCCTGCTAGTTTCTGGCATTTTTAGAAGAATATTAAGCATAATCCTTTATTCATTTCTTTCATTGTGAAACGTCTTATCTAGTCATAATAATAAAGTATTTTGTATATCATGTCAAAGTAGTTAAGGTCTCTTTCCCCTGTGAGCATTGTATGGTAAGGTACTATCTAACCTGGATAGCAGTCAGAGCTAGCTTTATCTCACTCCTGTTCAGTTGACATTTCTACAGCTCACTGAAATTGAAAAAAATGGCCTTATTTATGTAACTGACCACAGGCAGAATGACCTTACCTAAAGCCTATGTGCAGACATGCATTTTAAAAGTTGTACTCCAGTGTAAATAATATACTTGTTTAACGTTTAGCCAAGTTTTATTTTGTTAGAGGTAAAATATCATCATAATAACTTTATGATTTTCTTATCTTAAGGTAACCAGACTTGCCATATTATCAGTTTGACAAACAGATTCCCCACCCCAGCCCTGTTTTTGAAGTCCCTGTCCCATGCTTCAACTTAGGAGTGATTTTTTTTTTTTTTTTAAATTTCAGACAAATCTGCCTATTTTCAAGCTGAAGGAATCTACTGTTAGAAGAAGATACAGTGACTTTGAATGGCTGCGGAGTGAATTAGAAAGAGAGAGCAAGGTAAGAATTATTTGTAATGGGATTTTAAAGCCAAACACTCTGAATTTTATTTAATTAATTTATTTTTTAAAAGATTTATTTATTTGTTTGACAGACACAGTGAGAGAGGGAACACAAGCAGGGTAGTGGGAAAGGGAGAAGAAGGCTTCCCACTGAGCAGGGAGCCCAATGCAGGGCTCGATCCCAGGACCCTGGGATCATGACCTGAGCTAAAGGCAGACGCTTAATGACTGAACCACCCAGGCGCCCTTAAACACTCTGGATTTTAATGTTTTAAGGACCTTTCAGAAAACTTATCTTGAATGAAGGGGGTAAAAGCAAGTATAATTTCTTTTTTTCTAGTAGCTCAATTTTGTCTTATTTTATGGGAGATGGATGAAGTCTGTAATTTTTCCTTAGAACTCGTTCTTCTCTTGTCTACTTTAATGGCTCAATTGAGGCCTTTGCTGACTCATACTTGGATAACGCTTACTTCTCAGAAGTCTTTTGCTATTACTTCCTTTCCCTCATCTTCCTCTTTAGTCTTGCCCCCCAACCCCACACCTTGCCAAGTTTCTCTTCCTCAGTACATCTCATATATCATTGTATTTGCAGTTTTTTTCTTTTACTGACTCATAATACATTTTTTCATCATCACACATGTACATATAACAAAAGCTTCATAAACCAGTACTTACTCTGTGATAGTGCTGATATTCTTCAGCTTAGCTTTTTTAAATGATGGCCATGCTCTAATAGGTTACTACATGCAGTTTAAAAACACTGTTGTATACCTTGGTGTAAGAGTCTTCTCTTAAAATTTAGTGGCTTTGGCTGCAAAAAAAAAAAAATCAAGGCAAGGCAAGGTCTCATTCTAATGTCCCTAATTTCAGCACTGTTTCAGAAGGACATCAGAAGTTGATATGTAGGAGCCCTGAAGTAAGTTAAGGTTAGCTTATGCTCATTTCTAAAGTCTGATAAGTTGAAATGGAAGGAAAACTTCCTTAACCAGATACTTGTGGCTGTATACAAGAGCAATATATTACACAAATCATAGCATTCCATTGAAATGTAAAGGAGTTTTGCTCAAAAGAATATAATAAAAGTATAGGGGTGCCTGGGTGGCTCAGTCATTAAGCATCTGCCTTCGGCTCAGGTCATGATTCCAGAGTCCTGGGATCAAGCCCCACATCAGGCTCCTTGCTCAGCGGGAAGCCTGCTTCTCCCTCTCCCATTTCCCCCACTTGTGTTCCCTCTCTCGTTGTCTCTGTCAAATAAAAAATGAATAAAACTAGAAATATAAGACCGATGTAAAGAAAACTTTAAAACTTCACTGGAAGATAAAAGCAGAACTTAATAAATAGAAATACTACATTCTTAGTTTGGAATATTCACCTTTGAAGATTCATTTACTCTATAAACATTTGAGAGCTATTCTGTATGTTCTATGAGTTATAGATAGAGCTGTGAACACATTAAGTCCCCCACTTTCATGGTCCTTACATTCAGTTGGGGAAGCCAGGTGGTGGTGAAGGGATAGCAGAAAAAATAGTAAGATATATAGTATGGTGATATGCTCTAAAGAAAACAAAAACCAAGGGAAGTAGGGAGTGGTAGGAGAGTACTCTTTCATAGAGTCGTCAAAGGAAGGCCTCACTCTTAGAGGTGACATTTTAGCAGTAGACATGATCAAAGTAAAGCATTTATCTCCTAATTCTGATAGAAATCTTAGTGGGTTTTTTTATAAACTTGCAGATTTATGTATGAGCTTTACAATCAAAGAGAACACCAAGAAGAGTAAAAAATTATTTTCAGGGGGCGCCTGGGTGGCTCAGTCGTTAAGCGTCTGCCTTCGGCTCGGGTTGTGGTCCCAGGGTCCTGGGATTGAGCCCCACATCGGGCTCCCTGCTCCGCGGGAGGCCTGCTTCTCCCTCTCCCACTCCCCCAGCTTGTGTTCCAGCTCTCGCTGTGTCTGTCAGATAACTAAATAAAATCTTTAAAAATATATGTATATATTTTCAGCATGTACTGAGCACCTGCAGGCATCAGAGTTTCTCTTAAGGCTATAGTAATTAAAACAGTCAGGTATTGCTTTAGGGATAAGCAGATAGATTTAGCAGAATGTAATAGAACTTAGAAGCCTACTTGCATGTTTATTGGAAATTTAGTTTGTAATACAGATAACATAGTCAGTAGGGAGAATAATTTATATTCAGTAAATGGGGTTGAAACATTTGGCTGTCTATTTAGGAATAAAAATTTATAACTCACTGTGTATAAATTATAGGTGGTTTGAAGTTGTAAATGTACAAAACTAGTTAGGAAAGTTTTGGGTAACGAAATTATTTATGATCGCAGGGAAGAAGTCCCAGCTTTACTGAGATACAGTTGACAACACTGTGCAAGTTTATGGCATTTGTTATATGTATATATTGTGAAATGATGGCCACAATAAGCTTAGTTAATATATCCATCACCTCACATAGGTTTGTTTTTGTTTTTGGTGGTGGTGAGAACATTTAAGATCTACTGTCTTAGCAACTTTTAAGTGTATAATACAGTATTGTTAACTGTAGTCACCATGCTCTACATTTGATCCCCAGACCATTTTGTAACTGGAAGTTTGTGGCCTTTGACCAGCATCCTCCATTTCTCCCATCGCCCAACCCCTGGCAACCACTAATCTGCTACTCTCTGTTACTAGGAGTTAGATTTTTTTAGGTCCCGCACATAAGTGAGATCATACAGTATTTGTCTTTCTCTGATTTATGGGAAGAAGTGTCTTGATAGGTTTTGGGCTTTGCTTAACATGGCATGTGGTGCACACTAAACATTTGGGACATGTAGACATCACTTATGGAAAAAATAACGGCTTCATTGACATATATATAATTCACATGCCATAGAGTTCACCCATTTAGAGTAAAATTCATTGGTTCTTAGTATATTCACAAAGTTGTACAACAATCTCTACAGTCAGTTTTAGAACATCTTAATCATTCCATAAAAGAAATCCCATACCCATTAGTAGTCACTACAAGTTTCTCCCTCAACCCCTCCTCACCCAGCCCTATACAACCACTAATTGACTTCTCTATGGATTTGCCTTTTCTGGACATTTCATTAAATAGCATAGAATATGTAGTCTTTTGTGTCTGGCTTCTTTCACTGAGGGTGTTTTTAACATTAATCCCTAATTAATTTTTTTTTTCCTAATTCATTTCTTTTTGTTGCCAAATAATATTCTGTTATATGGATATACATTTTATTTATCCATTCATCAGTTGTTAGACATTTGGGTTGTTTCTACTTTTTTACTATTGCAAATAATGCTGCTGTGAACATTTGTGTATAGGTTTGGGTTTTTTTTTTTTGACATACGCTTTTATTTCTTTTGAGTATATATGTGGGAGTAGATTTACTGGTTTCTCTATAACTGTTAAACTTTGAGGAACTCCCAGACTGTTTTCCAAAGTAGCTGTACCATTTTTACAGTCCCACCAATGGCTGAGAGTTCCACTTTTCTCCATATCCTTACCAACACTTACTATTATCTGTCTTTTTTTTTCTTTTAAGATTTATGTATGTATTTGAGAGAGCGAGCGTGTGCACATGCAGGGGGGGGAGGGGTGCGTGGGGGGAGAGAGAATCTCAAGCAGAGTCCCTGCTGAGTGCAGAGCCCCACTCGGGGCTCAGTCCCACAACCCTGAGATCATGACCTGCCAACTGAGCCACCCAGGTGCCCCAACAATTATCTGTCTTTATTATAGCTGTCCTAGTATGTGTGAAGTGCAGTGTCATTGTGGTTTTGATTTTCATTTCCCTAAGGGCTGGTGATGTTGATCAATCTTTCCAGGTACGTACTTACTGGTCATTTATAATCTTCTGTGGGGAAATACTTTTTTCAGATCGTTTGCCCCTTTAATAGAGTGTTTTGTCTTTTTATTTTTATTTATTTATTTATTTATTTTTAAAGATTTTATTTATTTATTTGACAGAGGCACAGCAAGAGAGGGAACACAAGCAGGGGGAATGGGAGAGGGAGAAGCAGGCTTCCTGCTGAGCAGGGAGCCCGATGTGGGGCTCGATCCCAGGTCCCTGGGATCATGGCCTGAGCCGAAGGCAGACGCTTAACGACTGAGCCACCCAGGCGCCCTTGTCTTTTTATTATTGAGTTGTATCTAGAATATATAAAAACTCTTACAAGTCCCTTATCAGATACGTGATTTGCAAAAATCTCCCATTTGATGGATTGTTTTCACATGATGCTGTCCTTTGAAGCACAATACTCCACTTTTAGTAATAGACCAGTTAAATATCTGAAGGGTTTAACCTGTGTGAAAGTTGTACTTTATTACAGTATTGCTAAGAACAATCAAGTATTTTTGTTTATATATTAATACTTTTAACCAAAATCTGTTACATGAGGCTAGAAAGTAGGTGGTATTTAGTGTTTACTGGTCATTATGGTGAAATCTTTTAGCTTTTAGTTTAGTATGCTTTTCTTTATTATGCTGGCCCAAATAACTTCCTGTCTACTTCTCACCCCACATGTACACAAACATCTTTGGATTAATGACTGTTAAATTGGTAAGAACTCTAACTAGATCTTTTCAGACTGCTTAAGCGAAAGTAATTTGATGTTGAAGAGGATCTTTGGAATTTTAGCGGAACAAGCCACTCATGACTTTTCTTAGCTACAACCTGTTACCTACAACCTCACCATCCATTTCAGTGACTGTTTTGAATATTATGTTAGGAAGAATATATCTCTGAAGATAACACATAGTAATCTTAAGTTTCATGCTAAATTATGCCCTGAATTAATGGTAGTTATTTGTTTAGTACATTGGTTCTAGCTTCTTTTTTAATAATAGCTTTATACATACAGATGTTTTTCCCTGCCCATCAGATAGCCATTCTACTGGAGCTCAGTTAGTGGTCATGATCTCTGCTTCTCAGTTGTAAGGTCCCTGCAGGTTTTAACACTCAACTTCACAAATGCTAATAGAGAGTTTCGAAAATGCTAAGGCAGAGTTATGGAGATAAATCTTTAGATGTCTTAATCATTGGTCATCTGGGGAGAAGAGTAGATCTAGGAAGGATTTAGGAAGTTCATGTCTGGCATTTGGTTTTGTGTTTCTTTTTTGCTCTTATTTTGTTCTTTGTTATTCTGTATGAAGTTGTTTTGATCTTTCCTTTTTTTACCCTGCTGGATTATTGTTTTAGGATAGAAACTACGTCAAGAGTTTAAAATTTTTAGAATACATACAATTTTATTACTTGTGTTTACTATTTATATTTCTTCTTGTCTGAATTGTTTGCTTACACCTTTTCTCTGTTTGTGTAAGATATGGATCCAGCTAAGTGGTTAGTCATTTAACAGATATTTGAGCTTCTGTTGTGTGCCCAGCCTTTCTTAAAATAACCATAGGAAGCCTGACACAGGATCCTTATTTGAAGGCATTAATAGGATAAATTGGTGGCTTTCCACCAGGGGCAATTTTGTCCCTCAGGAGACATTTGACAATGTCTGGAGACAGTTTTTATTGTCACAACAAGGGGGTGCTCCTGGGTGCTACCCAGTCTAGTGGGTAGAGGCCTGGGATGCTGCTAAACATTCTACAGTGCACAAGAAAGCCCTCCCCACCCTGCCCCTAAAGAATTATCTGGTTCAAAATGTTAATAGTGCCATGGTTGAGAAACCAAACTAACCTGTGAAATAAATAGCTATGTGCTATTTAACTCAAACAGATATTTGAGCTCCAGGTAATTCCTAGAAGAGAGATCAGTGTAAGTGGGCGCTAGAGGACAGACTTTGAAGGGGAAAATTGGGATATTCCTATGTAGGAAGAAAGAAATGACAGGTCCTTGGGGAGAGAGAGGGTAATGGATGTGGGAGAAAGTTGACATGTTTCTTAGCCTAGAAAATGGAAGAGTGGTGACAGAATTGTTGATTATTTTATTCTTTAAATGCTGCTCGAACACAAGTAGGAAAGACTATATGCAGATGGTATGAGGTGGAGGAAATAGACCACAGAATTCTTATCTGCCCATGCTGGAGAGAATTTGTTAATACTTCATTTCTTGGTGTGATTGAAAGTTGATCTTGATCTCTGCAGTCTCCACCATGAGAAAGCGTTGTCTCCCCTAAGTGGCCTCCGGATTGTCTGGAGGCACCGCAGCCTTTATGGTTGCTCGAATGTTCTCTTTGTACACTTGTGCCTCGACACGTTCAGCAGAAATGGTAATTAAGTTATGGGCCATGCCCTTGAGGAGCCTTGGTCTGCTGGGCTATTCTGCATTTTGGTTATCTTGCCTCCAAACACTGAATCTTTTTTCAGTGTGTTTTTACTGATTTTCTTTTATATTTAAACTGGTTTACAGTTTAAATATAAAAGAATGGCTGTCCTAGGGAACACATACTTTGTTTTCATGTTGTGCTGTCTAATTTTCACAGCCCAGTCAGCATCTTCAAGAACTTTCTTTCCTGTATTTTTTCAGGTTGTAGTCCCCCCGCTCCCTGGAAAAGCATTTTTGCGTCAGCTTCCTTTTAGAGGAGATGATGGAATATTTGATGACAATTTTATTGAAGAAAGGAAGCAAGGGCTGGAGCAGTTTATAAACAAGTAAGTACTTTCTGTACCTCAAGGTGTAAGAGGGAATAGTGTTCCGAGACGACTTCAAGTGAATACTAGTAATTTAGGTATTAAGCTAAACGGTAACACTACTTTTCTTTTTGGCCATTTCCTAACTAACTTTTTGTACCATTTAAATAAAGTAGAAGTATATAACAAGTTGAAGATCATGTGATAAATATTAACACACTTGAGTGATTAAAATGAGTATCTTTGTGTTGACCTAAGTTTTGTATTTGTTTTTCATGGTTAATTTATGCAAATTACATTTAAAATTGCAGCATTTAAAAAATACAGTTTTACTTATGATTTTTTCTCATTTAAGGTATGTTCTAGCGTGAACAATAAAACTTACAGTACACTTGCAATCATTTTGTTTGATTGCAGATGGAGGTTATTATCAGCATGTCTTGTGTAAAGGTACACATTTAAAATTTTCATGGCAAAATGTATTTTTTCAACATGTAAGAAGACCTGAGATTGTTTTACTTTAGAAACTCTTAAAGCAAAATTTCTAGCTTTTAAGTTTACTCCTTTTGAAACATAGCCATTTTTAGAAACCAAAGTGATAGAATTATGCCAGGAAAAGGGGTCGCTATAATTGTGCATTGGCCTTAAATTTAACCAAATAAGGTCAAATACTGGAGAGTAATGGTTGTGTGAGCTTAGTATTATTCAACACTTCAGTTTTTATCTAGTAATAAAGACTGAAGATCTGTGAGTGGTTAAACAGGAGGGAAAGTTGTACAAAGCCTATAACTTTTAGTTATCTGCTGTAGCACGTTAACCTTCGTTGTCTTACGAACCTGTTTTCCTTTGGGAGAAGGCAGTGCTAGCAGAGGTGTTTTTTAAATTCAGAAATTAAAGTCTGGTTACCCATTTTCATCTTATGTTCAGTCTGCAATGGAAACCTTTAAAGCAAACAAAAAGAAGAAGAAAATGGACACTTACGCCCCTTTCTTAGTATTTTCAGCCTTTATTGAACTTCAGTATATTTCTAATTCTGATCCTGTGTCTTTTCCTTCTTTAAAATGGGTTCTTAGAATTAATGACAGGTTTCACTTTGAACATTAAAATTCATTTAGGTTTCTTGTGAATATACCCGTTAATATATAAAGAAGTTAATTGGGTACATTTTCTAGAAGCAGTGCAAAGCTAGCGATTAAATGTTTTCTAAATGACCTAGTGAGCCAAAGGAAAGGAAATACCTACCATTCGTTGATAGAGCATAGCCTTGTGAGCAGTCCAGAATAACACTTACTATTGCTAAATCGTACGTGCTTTTTAACCTTAGAATATATGTGTTTGACCCCCAGCCCCACTTTTGAAAAATACTGTTGGACTAAGTTTGTATTTTTTAATTCCTAGGGTCGCTGGTCATCCTCTGGCACAGAATGAACGTTGTCTTCACATGTTTTTACAGGATGAAATTATAGATAAAAGCTATACTCCATCTAAAATAAGACATGCCTGAAATTTGGTGAGAAGGGGCAAAAACAAAACAAAAAATAAAAAAAACCCTTTCCGTGACTATTATTGATATGCACCAGTGAAGAAGTTCTAACTAACTTTTAGCATGCTGCACAGAAACTGGTATAACATGCCTTCAGTATACTAACATTCATATGCTCGGTTTTGTTTTGTTTTGTTTTGGCAGTTGACAAGAAGTTAATTTGCTTTAGTGAAAATCCCTCATTCCAGCCTTTCTATATAAATAGCTCTTCCTTGCTGTTTTATTGTGGTACCCACCATCGCCTCACAGACCTGTTACTCCAGCATAACCCGCAGTGTCCTAACTAAAGTTACTGACTTGGTCTTATCTGCACAGTTTTTGTGTCCTGTTTGCTTCTTGAATCTGATTAACTAGAATATTTCTCTTACTCCTTTTTAATATGTGATGTCCCTTGACCTAATTTATGTGTAGAAGGACTACACCATTGGTTTCCAGTCCCCCATGTGTAAGATACACACTTGTGTGCAGAAAGTCTCTCCCTTCAGGCTTGTAATACCTTTCACGTGGAAGATCAATGAGGGAAATCTTTATATTCTGTATAAAAACAAAATCAAATTTATATACTAAAATCATTTGTCTAAAAATTTAAGTTGTTTTCAAATAAAAATAAAAAAGCATTTCTGATGTGCACGGATTGTGGTGTTCCCGGCTGCTTTTCCCCCTTTCTGGCTGTCCTGCTTAACTCACTGTCGAGAGGGATTATTTACGAATTATATACTTCTCATTCCTGTAACTCCATTCCTCTTAAACAGTGGTGCTATCAAATAGGCTACCACCCTTTGAATTGGGGTATTTTCTTTTATACAACAAAAAAAGTGATGTACTAAAAGAAGCATTCCTTAAAGCTTACTGAGTTGTTATGAAGCACTTTGTGTATTTGAAAAATGCTTTATAATCTCAAGTCATTCTTAAAAGGCCTTTTAAGATAAGTCAGTACCATGACTCCTGTTTTTCAGAGGAATTTTTTTCCTAGTTCATCTGAGTGACTTGTTTAAACACACTTAGGAAGGGTGTAATAACCCTTTTCTGGGTCAGCAGATTCTTGCTTTCTCTTTAATTTGGTTTGGGATCGTGGCACACTGTATCCCCTTTGACCAAGGGAGAAGGGCACAGTGTTCTAGCCCGTGACTTGTGTAAGTGATAAGAAACCAAAAAATGCAGGACTCCTTGCTGCCTAACTTGTGGTGCAGCCAGACCTTTGCAGCCAGAATGCGGTCTCTGATTTGAATCTGTACAACATCTGGTGGCATGGGGGGACCTCTTGTGACCCAGAGGTAAACCCCAAGGTAAGGAAAGTTTATCCTCCCACTCCAGAGCTGTCTCCTCTGGAAACACGTCCGTCCATTTGAGAGGAAACCAGCTTAGGTCTGGGCCAAACTAGGATATCCACCAAGCAGGTTGGAAGTCCTAGGAATTAGAGCTGCCCTGTAAGGCCTTTTGTTGCTTAAATAATATTTCACAATCCCATATCCGGACATTTCAATTACTATAAATTAAGAAGGCACAAAGCTAAACAACAGGTGAACTTTATTTCAGTGCGCTGGAGAAGTAACATCAAAGGCTGTCAGTTTTTGGTATGCAGAACGGAGTAATGGTAGCTCTGAATTAACTCCTCTCGAGCAGTGGTTTTCAAGCAGGGATGGTTTTGCCCCCAAGTCACATGTAGCAATATCCCCCAGACATCTTTGGTTGTCACACTGGGGAACACTACTGACTCCAGTGGGCAGAAGTTAGAGATGCTGCTGAGCCTCCTGCCACGCACCGGACAGCCGTCCTACGGCAGAAAAATGCCAGGAGTGCAGAGGCTTCCACTCCTTATGGAATTCTTTTGATTTTGGTCATTTATAGACAAGGGAATAAAGTGGTTTCGAAGGGGTTGTACTGGCCTGTTTACTTTTAACCTCTACAATTGCCTGAGGGCAGGGATGCTCTTAGAAAGTTGAAGGTTTCAAGTCAGGTGAAAAGGTGCTTACTTCAGGTGATGATATGTTTTTGCCAGATGTGGGAAAGTACTTCTCAGTGTTGTCTCTTAGAGAATTGAAACCATGGTCCATATTAAAATGACATTCAGTTGGTGAAGTGTCCCACTCTTGATTGTGGCTCAGGTCATGATCTCAGGGTCCTGGGATGGAGCCCGCAGTCAAGTTGAGTCAAGCTCCTTGCTCAGCAGGGAGTCTGCTAATCCCTTTCCCTCTGCCCCTCCCCCCGTACATGGGCACACACTCTCGCTCAAATAAATTTTTAAAAAAATAAAAATGACATCTTTAACCCTGTGAAGTAAAAATGCAGGTGCTATTAACTCTAACCACATAGGTGGAGGTTCTAGAAGCCCTTAAGGGTCTTCCTAAAAGTAGAAGTTAATTTGGCAGTGAGTTGTGCTACAAGAGTCTCAGGCTCTGTGTCCTCTCGGTTAATAATTGCCTTGTCTCAGCTGTTGGGAAGGGTCAGCATCAGTGATAAAGGCTTTAGTAACTTAGAGTTGTGGAGAACTAAATGTAAAATCCTTAGAACAGCAGTATCTGGGACATGTAAAGACTTAATAATAGTTATCTGATGGCGGTGGTAGTCACTGATCCAGTAGTAGCAGCAAAGGGTATCATTAAACCCATGGCAGTTCTTAGATAGGTTTATCTGGTATTTGCCTTCGTTCATGGAGGTTCTGCCATCATGACCCTCAGTTGTGGTGAGGACCTCTGGGGGGCGGTGGGACGCAGGGGAGGATCTCCTTTTTATTACATCCTGTGGCTTTTGAGCTCAGCCCTCTTGTAGATAAAAAGTCCTTGTCCTGTTGCTTCAGCTTGCTTTGCCAGTATTTTGGTTACAGGAGTGAGGATAAACACAGCCAATGGAAGGGGGAGGCTGCTGGCCTCTAGACCTTCACAGATAAAATTTGACATCTGGATGGACAGATAGCGTGGCGCACTGCCTGGCATATGGATGAACTGCTCAGTGGGTGCTAGCTGTGAAGATTACAGAGTGCCAGTGTTTGGGCTGAGAAATGAGTTAGAAACTGTTCTGGGAGGATGAAGTTTAAGTCTTTCTCAGTACTTCCTTTGTGATCTCTGTCACGGAGCTTCCCGGGGAAGTGAATGATACTGTCTCTCACACGTGAGAAGACTGAGGCCATGCAAGCGTAAGTGACACGCTCATGGTTACCCGGGATGTGACAGCTCTGGATGAAGACTAGGATGTCTGACTCTAAAGCCCTGAGTTAGTGCACTTGCTTCTTTTGGACCGGGCCCAAGACCTGGTAACCAGCCTTTACTTGGTGCTCAGTACATTTATTGAATGCATGAAAGGGTGAATTTTCAATAACATTTCCTGTGTCCTCTAGGCTGAACATGAATGAATGAATGGATAGGTTTTGTTTTGTTTTGTGGTTAGATTTTTTAAGTGTGGGTATAAAAAACATTTTTGGACATGAATACCTTGCTGATCAGAAGTATCTTTTTTTCCTACACTTAGCTGTGTACCATAATTGCTCCCTAAGACTGAGTCCAAGAATTTTTTTTTTTTTAAGCTTCCTAGATAATTATGAAACCACCAGTTTGGACACTTACCTAGAAGGCCCTTTTCCTAGAATTTGGTCAGATTTTATCTTAACCTAGCTACTTAAGTCATTACAAAACAAAGTCAAGAATCAAAGAAAGACAAATACCATATGATTTCACTCCTATGTGGAATTTAAGAAAACAAGCAAAGGGGGAGAAAAAGAGGCAAACCAAGAAACAGACTCTGAACTATAGAGAACAAGCTGATGGTTACCAGAGGGGAGGGGGGAAATAGGTGATGGGGATTAAGGAGGGCACTTGTGATGAGCAC
Organism: Mirounga angustirostris; assembly: GCF_029215605.1. Classification (NCBI taxonomy): domain Eukaryota; kingdom Metazoa; phylum Chordata; class Mammalia; order Carnivora; family Phocidae; genus Mirounga; species Mirounga angustirostris. The sequence goes on along the minus strand of NW_026991716.1, from coordinate 93,432,882 downwards.
CGGGTGTTCTGTGGTGGTGCGTCACTACATTGTGCATCTGAAACTGGTATTACAATGTATGGTAACTAACTGGAATTTATTTGTTTGTATTTATTTCTTAGGCTCCACACCCAACATGGGGCTTAAACTCACGACCCCGAGATTAAGAGTGGTGTGCTCTACAGACTGAGCCAGCCAGCTGCCCCTAACTAACTGGAATTTTAGTAAAAACTTAAAAAAAGAAATCAAGGGAGTCAGGACTTACCAGATCTTGAGAAGTTACTTTTGCAATTCAATTTACAGTAAGTGAAATTCGCGCTATTCCAACCTTGTTAAGAAAATAAGACCTTGATTCAGAGACTAGGAAAATTCATTTAACAGCACAAAAGGAAGTTTAGAGGATGCTGGTTAACAGCTCACCAGAGGCTTTCTCCTGTTAGAATGAAGGTCATAAATGGAAACGATGCAATAAAATCAAACAGCAACACCAAGCATCTTATATGTACAAAGTGTTAACATAGGCAAGGGGCTAACCAGGGCCCCTTTTCTCAAGAAACTCAGTCTTGTTAGGACATCATCATGAAAAGACTCACTGAGAGTCTAGCCGGAGAGAAGATATGGCAGATGTGAGGACAAGAAGGGCTGTGGGAGTTCAGATGGAGGCAAGGGAATGGCTATTCAAAATAAAGGGGATAGGGGTGCCTGGGTGGCTCAGTCGGTTAAGCGTCTGCCTTCTGCTCAGGTCATGATCCCAGGGTCCTGGGATCAAGCCCCGCGTCGGGCTCCCTGCTCCATTGGAAGCCTGCTTCTCCCTCTCCCACTCCCCCTGCTTGTGTTCCCTCTCTCGCTGTGTCTCTCTCTCTCTCTGTCAAATAAATAAATAAAATCTTTTAAATAAATAAAGGGGACTTCCAGTTCCAACTCTGATGTGAAAGGAGATGAAAGTTGTCACTCTTGTCCTTACGAGAAAAAGCCAGACGTGTGCCTGGGTGGCTCAGTCAGTTAGGCGTCCAATTCTTGATTTTGGCTCAGGTCATGATCCCAGGTGGTGAGATGGAGCCCTGCACTGGGCTCTGTGCTGGGCGTGGAGCCTGCTTAAGATTCTCTCTCCCTGTGCCCACAGTCCCCTGCCCCACACGCACACGTGCACTCTTCTCTCAGAAAAGCTGGACAAACTGAAAATCAATGTCTTTCCTTGGACCCAACCCATTAGAATTGAGGTTGCAGGGCACACCATCACCCCAAAATCTGGAGAGTGAGAGCTCCTCTAGAATTGACAGTCAAAATCTGTTTACCTGGAGCAGAAACTGCTGGAGCCATAAACTGGCAGGAACACTTAAACACAGTAATACTGGGTTGCTGGAAGTTGAGTGTGGCCTAGCGTGAGAGTGAGAAGCTCCTGGAGACTGCAGTGTTGAGGGGCTGCATATGTTCCTAGGCTTTTACCTCCAGGCACCCCACCAGATAGCCACAGTGAAGATCAAGGAAGATCTCCTTTTGGCTCTGGCAGGGAGAGGAGATGAATAATCATTGTGAAGTACACCCAGAACCTTCTCTATTACAAAGGCCTACCGGAATCCCTGTTGGGGGAAAGGCATTCTTTGCACACCAGCCCCTTCCTGTCTCACCTAAGGGGGGGAAATACATATATAGTCAACAAGGTTGTCAAGACTGAAAGCAAACAGATTGGGAATGCTGGAGCCAGAGAAGCGAGGCAGGGGGGAGGGGCAAGGCTCTACCACTGGGGGAACACTGGTGAGGGTCACAGGCCCACTACAACATGGACATTTAACCTGGGCACAATAGAATGCATACATTCCACCTACTTCACCACCACACCCCCAGAGCCTCCAGTGGAGTCCCAGTGGATCATAGCTGAGTACTGTTAAGACAGACTCTGAGGAGGGAAACCCGAAGTTAAGAGAGACAAAAGCAGACCTAAAGGAATTTGAAGCCTCGGGTACCTATAACCACAGCAAAAACCGAACACATCCACTCCCTAGCCAGATTACCATAAATCTTCACAGAGGCCTGTTGACCTCCCTTTCTGTGATCCAATGCAACATGTCTGGCTTTCGAGGAGAAATTTACAAGGCATGTCACAAGGCAGAAAGTCTGGAGAGAGAAAGCAGTCATCAATACCAGAGCCAGACATGACACAGATTTTGGAATTGTCAGGCAGGGAATTTAAAATAACTATATTTAAAATAACTATGTAACATGTTAAATGTTTTAATAGAAGACCACATGCAAAAACAGAAGGGTAATATAATCAGAGAAATGGAACTCTTAAAAACCAAAGGGTGTGCTAGAAATCAAAGTCACTGTAATAGAAATGAAGAATGCCTTCCAGGGGCTCATGAGTAGGTTTGACATAGTTTAGGAAGAATCTGTGCATCTGATGATAGGTCAATAGAAACATCTCAAACTGAAATGCAAAGAAAAACTAAAAAAACAAAACAAAAAACCTAGAACTTCCAAAAACGGTGGGATCCTTTCAAAAGGTGTAAGTATTGAACACCGGGCACGAAAGAGAACAGAGCAAAAGAAATACTGAAGTAATAATGGCTGAGAACCTTCCAAAATTAAAGATACCAAACCACAGGACCAGGAAGCTGAGAGGGTAGTAAGCAGGACTGATTTAAAACAAAACAGCGCGTAGGCATATCATTTTCTAATTGCAGAAAATCCCAGACCAACAGAAAAATCTTGAGAGAAGCTAGAGTGAACGAGTGAAAGGAATGCTGGTTTGACAGTTTTTAAATGCTTTTCATCAGCAGTCTGGAGGCCGGAGGTGGTGTCGTGGTTTAATCTGGAATCTGGATTTGGATGGGGGAAAAAGTCGCATCTCTATACTCCGTATTCTCTAACTGGGATTTAGCGTTTCTTCCATTATGACGGTAGGAGCAAACCAGGGTAGTAATAGTATACAAGTGTGTATGTCACATGTTGTTGCAGATCTTGAAATACACTGACAACCACTTGAAAAGATTGCAGTTATTAGACCTGCCCCTGAATCTTATTTAATGTGTTTAAGAGAGGCGCACATATTATTTTATCACAAGTTTTAAAAAACACTTTAATGGAGCCCCTGGGTGGCTCCGTCAGTTAAGCACCCGACTTTTGGTTTCGGCTCAGGTCCTGATCTCAGGGTTGTGAGATCGAACCCCACATCGGGCTCCATTCTCAGTGGGGAGTCTGCTGGAGAGTCGCTCCCTCTGCCCCTCCCCCGACTCTGTGTGTGTGTGTGTGTGTGTGCGCGCGCAGGCACTCTCTCAAAAAAGGTAAAAAAATAAAAAACACTTTAATAAATGATTTCAACAAATTCGTTTTATTCATAATCCGGTGTGTTTTATGCTTTTATAAGCATCTGAATAGGGATCTTTGGTACAAATCGGGTGAGGAGCCGGTGATGTCACAACCCCCAAAGGCTCCCACCCCAGAGCGAGACCTGGACATGCCCTGAGTCTGCGCGAAGTGACGTGGCTTCGCTTGCTGTTCGGGTGCGTGTGCCTGAGAAGAGAGAGGGCGAAGGAGACTGGAAGACAACCAACCTACTGTCTGTCGAGTGCTGAGGTTTCGGCCTGGGCTTTCACCTGTATTATCTCATTTAATCCTCAAAAAACCTACTGGGTGGGTGTTATCCTCATGCTACCAAGAGAAGAGCTGAGACGGTGTAAGTTATTTGTCCAAGGTCACACAGCCAGTAAAAAGTGAAACTGGCATACAAACCCCGGTCTTTGTAATTCTGGAACCAGTACCGGGGCGATGCTGACCCCAGTATGGATTGCACCGGCCGTTGGCCGTGAGGTTGGGACCCACGGTGAGCATCCACCCCGACAGCCGGGGCCTCCAGACCCCGGGGCCGGGGCCTGTGGCCTCCTGGGCACGCATGTCCCCAGCGCTCCCACAGTTGCCTTGACAGCAGTGTTGTTATCAAAGAGGCCAATGCAAGCCGAGACTCATTATCTTCCTCTAAAGGAAAGTTAAACATTGAAGAGAACCTGGTTATAAAACTGGAATGTCCATCCATGCTTGGCACCTATAAACACTGCAGCTTTGTCATTACTTAGCTTTCTCGGTACATTTCCTTTCCTTTCTAGCTAGATTATACTTTAATCCAGTTGTTTTCATGTTCGGTAAATCCAAACCATGTTTAACCGGTTTATTCATTGGAGAATCTCAGAGGTGAAGAAAGTTTTGTCCTTTCAACTGCACTGGGGATTTGCTGTCTTCTTTCTGTAAAGGGATTTTCTTGGACCTGTAATCTGAACATTCTGGCCCGTGGGGTGTTTTCCCCCCACAATGAGCAAATTTGTGAGGCTTGACCCTTTGTGTGCCGTGGAGCCGAGACAATGCCCTTCTGTGAATGGCTTCCCCGGAGGACAGTAGTAATTGCCGTGGGGAATATAAACCACCCGGCTATCACTCCCCAAGCCTCGCTGCCCCTGGCCACGCATGGCCACCCCCACCCCCCCGCCTCAGCTGCGTGCTTCAGAAGGGACCCACCATTCTGGGACAGCATTCTGGAGCGGTCTGCTCAGCAGCATTTTGAGAGCTGGTGGTCTGACATAAACGGAAGTGAATCGGTCTCTCGGACGAGTCTGTTGGTGAAACGGCGGGTCCTTATACACATTGTCTGCCCGAGGGATAAATTGGCCCAAATTTCATGGAAGGCAGTTTGGCAATAACAACACTATAAGCCCAGGAATTCCACTTTGAGGAATTTATCTCACAGACATACTTTCTGTTTTGAGAGATGATATTTATACAATATGGATACTTTCTTTGATTGTCGGTTGAGTATCTCTGAAAGGTTATGAAAGAAACAGGTACCATTGGCTGCCTGGTTCGGGGGCAGACTGGGCGGCCCAAGGGCAGGGGCGAGAGGACAATGTCTCACTGGATACTCAAACCAAACCACTTCTTATTTTGAAATCATTTAGATATACTGGAAAGTTGTAAAGATAACACAAAGAGTTCCCCTATACGCCCTCCCCCGGTTGCCCTCGTGTTGACATCTTGTATGACCATGGTATTTTTGGCAACTCTAAGAAACCAGCATTGGTACATCACTATTCACTAAACTCCAAACTTCGACTTCCATCAGCTTTTCCACTAATACCTCTTTCTGTTCCAGGATCCAGTCCAGGAGACCATGTGGCGGTTAGTGGTCACATCTCTAGCCTCTCTGGTCTGTGACATGTATACCTTTGGAAATTTTTGAATTGTGTCTCATGTGACTATTAAGTATTCCAAAAAAACAAGTAAATTTTTTTTAAAAAAGACGGACTCATAGGATGTTAGAACTGGAAGGAATCTCGGGATCAGTCCAATCCAAGCCTCTCATTATTCAGACACAGGAAGGGACTTGTCCCAGGCCCTCCCCTAACAGCAGACCCAGAGCCCAGACCAGAAGCCAAGAGGCGGGGCCAGGGAGTAGTAGAAAGAGGATAAGCTTCAAAGTCACCTACACTTGGGTTCAAATCCCAGCTCTGTGTCCTTGGGCCAGTAGGTATCTTAGAAAAAAAACAAAGCAACATTTATTCATTTATCCGAGAGAGAGAGGGAGGGGCAGAAGCAGAGGGAGAGAGAATTCTCAAGCAGACTCCCCACTGAGCCTGGAGCCCATCTCGGGGCTCCATCCCAGGATCCCGATATCATGACCTGAGCCAAAACCAAGAGTTGGGTGCTCAACCGACTGAGCCACCCAGGCACCCCAGTAGGTATTTTTTTGTCTGGATTCTTTCACTCAACATGTTTTAAGATTCAGCTATGTTGTTGCATGTGTCCAGTAATTTGTTTAAAAAGACCAAACAAACAATAGTTCTTTGAGGAAGTAGTCATGATTTCTAAGAATTTATTGAGAAAAGAAAGTATTCTTTCATCTTTGATTTCTACTTGTGCAGAAATGTGACACCACAGACCGAACTCTCTTCCCTTCCTGGAAACACTCGAGCACAGTGAGTGGTCAGGCCCCACGCTGCTGAAGGGGGAGTAGTGGGAAAGAACGCTGGGAGGTGAAAGCCCCAGGGATACCTTCACTTCCCTGTGCAAAGAGTTTCCCTGAGCCTGCCTAAGAAGTCCCAGGAAGGCAGGCACCTCCTTATTACCTCCACAGACCCTCCAGCACCCTGCATCCGCCACAGCCAGGACTAAGGCAGGCAGTGCTCCAGCTTCGGAAAATTTAAAGATTTATTTATCCATTTTAGAAAGAGAGAGGGAGAGGGTGCGAGAGCAGGGGGAGAGGCAGAGGAAGAGAGAGAATCTCAAGCAGACTCCCAGATGAGCGAGGAGCCCGCTGTGGGGCTTGATCTCACGACCCTGAGATCATGACCTGGGCCGAAATCAGGAGTCGGAGGTTTAACCAGCTGAGCCACCCAGGCACCCCTCTGGCTTTGGAAATTTTAAATAAATTTGTCAACCAAAAAAATAAATCTAAATAATGCAAAAACTAATACAGATATAAATATAAGAAATATGTCAATCTATTAAAAATAATAAAACCAGCTGATTGATTGTTCAGAAAGTAGTTTAAAAAACTTACCCATAATCCCACCATCTTTTCTGTGCAAATTTCATATACTAATACCTCCACATAATTTTGCAGATCCAACAATAAATGTGGAGGGTACACAAGATGTATTTGTGCTACCTTCTATTATTGGACGTTTTTATTATTTTCATTACTATAAATAACAGTATGGTGAGCATCTCCATGCATAAAGCTCTTGCTATGTTTCAGGGGGTTTTTTGAGCCAGAGTTCCAGAAGTATATCTATGAATGAATTTTTATTCATTCACATGAGTGAATATCTTTGGCCTGTGATATAAGTTGCTAAGTTGTGTACTAACTTACTGTTAAGAGCATTTTGTAGGGGCGCCTGGGTGGCTCAGCGGTTAAGCATCTGCCTCCAGCTCAGGTTATGATCCCAGGGTCCTGGGATCCAAGCCCTGCGTTGGGCTCCCTGCTCAGCGGGGAGCCTGCTTCTCCCTCTGCCTGCCACTCCCCCTGCTTGTGCTCATTCTCCATCAAGTAAGTAAGTAAAATCTTAAAAAAAAAAAAGAGTAGTAGAAAAATTTTAAAAAAGAGCATTTTGTAAAAATGCCTAATTCACGGTGGCACCTTTTCCTTTGGGGAAGGTGCCCTCCTCGTCAGTGTATTCACTCAGCTAGGAGGTGAAGTTGGCACTCTAAGTCCTCTGCTGGCTTGCTCTCTGGAAGAGAGGTGCTATTTCCAGGCCTCGGCCAGCTTTTGGGCGACAGAGCCTGCTGACCTCATCTCGTCTGGTGCTGACGGCTTACGTTTCTCAACTCTCACGGAGGCAGCATTATAGAGTGGGCTGGACCATTACCATTTTCTTTCTTCAGCAGTGTCTGAGTTTCACTTGCAGGTCAGATGGATTTTAAAAAAAGAAATAAGGTGAGGGACCCCTGGGTGGCTCAGCTGGCTGAGCCTCCAACTCTTGATTTTGGCTCAGGTTGCGATCTCGGGATGGTGGGACTGAGCCCCACATCGGGCTCTGTGCTCAGCGGGGAGCCTGCTGGAGAGTCTCTCCCTCCCTCTGCCTCTCCCCCTGCTCTCTCTCTCTTTCTAAAATAAATCTTGAAGAAGAAGAAGGAGAAGAAGGAGAAGAAGAAGAAGAAGAAGAAGAAGAAGAAGAAGAAGAAGAAGAAGAAGAAGAAGAAGAAGAAGAAGAAGAAGAAGAAGAAGAAGAAGAAGAAGAAGAAGAAGAAGAAGAAGAAGAAGAAGAAGAAGAAGAAGAAGGAGAAGAAGAAGAAGGAGAAATAATAATAATAATAAGAAGAAATAAGGTAAAGGACTCTGGGCCAATGCAGTATAAAGGGATCCATGAACAGACGTCAAATGTTGGGTTAGGCTGAAGGGCTTGCTGGAAAACACGGAGTCAGTAATTCCGAAAGGGATTCAAGGTGACCACAGTTTACTGATTACTGTTAGAGAAAGTCCCTCAGCCCCTCATTCTTTTCTTTTTTTTTTTCAAAGATTTTATTTATTTATTTGAGAGAGAGAGAATGAGAGAGAGCACATGAGAGGGAGGAGGGTCAGAGGGAGAAGCAGACTCTCTGCTGAGCAGGGAGCCCGATGCGGGACTCGATCCCGGGACTCCAGGATCATGGCCTGAGCCGAAGGCAGTCGCTTAACCGACTGAGCCACCCAGGCGCCCCAGCCCCTCATTATTTTCGTCTTGACTCTTGTCAAATGGATCAGTAGAACCTATGTCCTCAGTGTAACTGACCCCATACACTCCACAGTAACACACTGAAGAAATACTGGCTGCTTTCTAAGTACGGCCCACGGAACTGGCGTCCCCGTCTAGTCGGGGACTGAGGGTGTGTGTGGACCTAACAACTCAAGGCAGAAAGTGATGCCTGAAGCAAGGAGTACACACCCTTCAGAACCTGAGTCCAGTCTTGTTTCAAATGTATCTCCTACCTTCAGCCCCTACCCACACATCCTTCCGCCTCTGAAGCTGTGACCTAAAAATGCCAACCGAGCAGGCATCTGCACATGCTGTTCCAGCTAAGCTGCCGTTCCCGGCTGGTCGGCACCTCGGTCACCCCTGCTCATCCTTCAGGACGCAGCGTAACTGTCCCCAGCTCAGCGAAGACTCACGGCACGTCCCAGGGAAGAGGGTCTTCCGCTCTCAAGGCGCCCTAGCAAGGTGGCCAGGGCTCCACGTATGGTGGCCCTCGTCCCCTTCCCAGACCACGAGTGAGGGCTTTACCGCTCCTCTCTGTGTCCCGGCCCCGGAGCTCGGGCTGCTGTACAGGAGACCCTCACTCAGCCTCACTGGGTGAAGAAATGAATGACCGAATGATGACTATCATACCCGTGGAGTTATGGCGTCTCATTCCCTTCCGCCAATCAAAATCCTTATTTTGGATGACGGCGCCGGTATGCCAGAGTTGGACAGGAGTTTGGAGATCTATTTTCACCCATTGCACGGTTCAATTGACTCACCCAGCTCCTTAGAGCCAGTGTAGGAGGCCCAAATGAAACTCCCATTACAACTCAAATCGCAGAGATATGCAATTTCTTTAGTTTATCTACAATTCACCTGGTCTTCACAAACTCACACCTGCTGCTTAGAGATAAAAATTCACTTTGCATCTTACCTTGCATGGGGGGGGAGGGGATTTATTTATTTGTTTTTTAAAGATTTTATTTATTCATCAGACAGAGAGGGAGAGAGAAAGCACAGGCAGAGGGAGAGGGAGAAGCAGGCTCCCCTATGTGGGAGCAGGGAGCCCTATGTGGGACTCGATCCCAGGACCCCGGGATCATGACCTGAACCGAAGGCAGACGCTTAACGACTGAGCCACCCTGGCGTCCCAAGCAGGGGGTGATTTAAATAGCCCTTTGGGTATTTTGCAATCTCCCAGAGAGTGACCCCTTCTCCCTGCTTTTCTCCCCAAGGTGTCCCCATGTAATGGGGGCTAGTGCAGCAGAAATGTGCCAGAACTGGGGTCCTAAGGAACAGTGCCCTTGCCCCACTGGTCTCTGGAAAGGTCTCTGCTGAGGGGTTGCCCACCCGTAGGTATTTGCACCAAGCACTGCAGTAGTTCTACATCGTGGTCTGGGCTCCGGGTTTGTCAGAGCCTGTGGTGGGGTCCCCCCTTCAGGTCTTGGTGGCTGCTGACTCCTGGACCTCTGCCAAGTTCTCCAGACAGTCCTAGACCCAGGGATCCACCCCGACCCTCCGCGGGCTGGTCTGTCACCTCGCCCTGCCACAGCCAGCTCCTAGTTCTTGGGTCAGCTTCCACATAACAGGAAAACTGAGACACTGAAACCTTAGGACCTCGCTTTTCCTCCCACACGCTGGGCCAGGTTGCTATGGCCACCGCAAGACTATTGTGGAAGCAGCCTCAGAGTCCTGTGGCCTCCCAGAATCCAGGTGTGGAAGCAGGAAGCTCCTTCTTCCCGGAAGCTATCCTAACTTCTCTATGTCCCTCCCCAACACCAAGTCAAAAGTCTGGAAGTTAGGACACAGACATGGGCCTGGTTCACTCTGCTTCGCTCTCTGGTTTCCTTCTCCTCTCAGACTCAAGAAGTAGGAAGGAAGGAGCTTTTCTTTTACTTCCTCCCTTTACTTCAACCATCAAGCAGCATGCCCCGTGGCTTCACTGTCATAAGCCAAAGCAGAATTTTCTCTATACTACAGAACTCGGTGAACTTGGTTCTCTAGCTTTTGCCTTTGAAAAAGGAAAGAATGGGGCCCCTGCGTGGCTCGGTTGGTTAGTGTCTGACTCTTAATTTCGTCTTGGGTCATGGTCTCAGGGTCGTGAGATCGAGCCCCACGTCCGGCTCTGCTGGGTGTGGAGCCTGCTTGGGATTCTCTCTCTCCCTCTGGCCCTCCCCACCCTGCTCACGTGTGCTCTCTCTCACTCTCAAAAAAAAAAGAAGAAGAAGAAAAGAGAAAGGAGAGAATGAAAGATTTGGGAAACTCAAAATAATAAGCCTGGTTTGTAATGTTATTGTATTGTTGTTTAAACTTATTTTTCAGATAAGAAGCAGAATCCTCCTCCTCCTCCTCCCCCTCCTCCTCTCCTTTCATTCTTTTTATATCAAATCCCAGTATTTCTCTCAGCCAAATGGATATCTCAGCCAGACAAAGGCAAGGGTGAAATGCTCAGAAAGGTATACAAACAACATATTAAATCATTTTCAAAATTATTCAAATGTACAGGTACATGGGGAGGAACCAGAAAAAATAGGCAAACATGGAAATAGTTGTGGGAGGGAGGTGCAATTATAGATGATTTTTCCCCTCCAGATGTTCCTATGTTATTATCTAATAAAAGAAAGTCACTTTTAATGTTGTTATAATGTTTTATTTAAAATAAAAATAACTACCCTGTCCCCTCTGGTCCCCAATCCACCTCCTGTGTATGTGTGAGATAATGCACCAAGCACTCTGTGGGCTCGAAACGGAATCAGCCAAGCCAACCCACCCTGAGCGGGGACACAGCTACTGTCCCCGGGGCCACTCTGATTGCAAGCGCCCTGCATGCAGGAGGAAGCCTGGAGGTACTCCGGGCTGGGGAAGGGGGCACAGGGTGTGCACTGCTCCAGGCTTAGCTGCTGATGAGGGGGCTCCACAGGATCTCTGAACAAAGGGATCGGGGAAGAGTGCTCCTCCTTAGGCCTGACAGCCTCAACCCCCGCTTCTGAACTACAGATAATCTGGACCCACTGCCCTCGCCTGACACGACTCTGAGTTGCCCCGTATCTAAAGAATCCATTGCTCTTTCCTATTCCTGAGTCCTGAAGACATCTTCCCTTCCCTTGCAGAGAGTGTGAGGTGGGCAAGGGGTAGCCTGAAGTGTTGGCAAGAACTGTTCGCCCTTTTGACATGTAGGGCTGAGGCAGCTGAGAGCTCGCCGGGCCCTGGGGGAGCAGGCCGCAAGGAGCCTGGGGAGTCAGTTCAACGGGGCACAGCCCCTCCCTGCACACCAGGCCCTCCCCTGCTTCAGCCTCCCCACAGCCCCTAGATGCTCTTCTCTGAATCACAGGCTGCTGCCAATTACAAAAGGGCTCTTAACTCTGTTTCGCAACCCCTTGATTGATAGCACTGGTGAGTGAAATTATAAGCCTTAATGATCACGTTAATTTCTGGGGAAAGGGAAGCGGTCAGAAGAGGTTCTCAATCACAAGCGCCACAATCAGCTGGGTGAGTTCAATGACAGGCCAGAGCAGGGAAAGAGGGGGAAGAATTAACTTTTTTAAAGGTCATCAGAGAGTAGTAGGAGAGTAACCAGGCATCAGAGATTCGGCGCACAGATGGTCCTGGAGCCTGGACGCGAACCCCCGTCCCGGGGCTCCTGACTGAGGGCGGGCATCGGTGCTTCTCCTCCTTAGCCCTGCTCCGAGGCGGATGCCCCAGAGATTCTGCTGTCACCGTGCTTGGGATATGGCTTGGAGGCTGGCAGCTGTGACAGCCCCCCCCATGATCCTCTGAGCAGCCAAGATGGAGAAGGACTCGTCTAAATGAAAGGATCTGGGGGCAAGTAGTTAGGATTGAGCGCATTTGGGAATCCACTTAACCTGATTGGCTCTTGCCACCAAGGGGAGTTGCTTCTGCTGGTCTCCTGGCCCCGCCTGAAGACAAGAGTGAGAATAAGGCCACCCGGCTCTCCTGAGAATCAAACCTAGGACTTCGGCCTCCTCAAAGCATTGACCCTACTCACAGTTGCCCATCAGAGCATTGCAACCCCGGGGTAGGTCAGGAAGCTGCGCAGTTGATGTGGTGACATCCTGGTTACCATATTAGGGAGACTGCCCTCTGCGCGTGGCCGGGGAGGCCAGCTCAGCAACGCAAGAGCTCTGATGGCCCTCCCGGACCGGCTCTGTGCTGCTCAGCTGTATTCGGAGCAAACAGCCACTTCGTGTTCCAAAACAGGCTTCACAAACCTAAAAAGATGACTTAAAAATACAGACTAAATAAAATAAATCATGCATCATTTGTGGTAAAGGCATTGGAGTTAATCAAAGAGAGTTATTGTTCTTCAATTTTTCCTAAGTGATTATAAAAAATGTTATTGTAGAATGAGTGGCTTGAGATTCTTAGAGCAGCGTCCTAGCCGCAGAAAGTGGCTGCCAAGCTGCTTCTACATTATCAGTTATCCAAAAAAAAAAAAAAAAAAAATTATCATTTATCTACTTTCTCTCAACCTTCCTCGTGACATGGACGCACTCAAACGTTCACAGGAGAGGCCTGGACAGAAAAATCGGGGGCAGGGGGCTCTAGGGTGGGCAGGCTGAGACCTACCCGGCCAGCCCGGGGAGGAGCACAGCAGAGGCGTGTCCCTGACAGAAGCAGGCGTCCTCTGTATTTTTTTAACAGCATCTGAAGTGTTCATCAAGCCGTGTCTGATTAAGCACTTTTAAATTCTGAGCAATGAAATGGGCCCTCTCATCCCCTCTTGGCGGGAGTGCAAACTGATCCAACCCTTTGGAGAGCCATTTGGTTGTACGTATCAAAATTAAAAATGCATATAACCTTTGACCCAGAAATGCCACTTCTAAGAATTTTTTCCTACAGAAAGACCCCAAGTCCTGGGGAGTGTACATGGAAGGATGGTTCTTTGCTGTTTGTTACAGTGAACAACAGCAAGTAACTTAAAGTCTATCAGTGAGGAATTAGTTGGATCAACTACAGTTAATCCATAAAATGGAATACTAGGCAGATGTTAAGAAGAATGGAGCCACATGTACCCGCAGAAGAGACAGCCATACACACAAAAGTAATTTGCAGAAACGTAGAAGGTTTCCATTTTTCTAAGGATCATGGACAGCAACCACAGTGCACATCTCTGGTCAAGGGGTTCAATTCCTGGGCTCCTAAATTGGACTAAAACCCCTAAACTACAAGTGAAATAATTTGGGATCCTTAATTCAGCTCCTGAACTCACCTCCTGTTCTTTCTTTTCCCTGACATCAAAAGACGACTAAAAGTGATTCAAACGCAAAGGTAAGCCTCCTCACCTAATTGTCACAGTATGTAAATAATACTTTTGAAAAGCAATGCTCCCAGATTTAGAAAAACCATTTGTCAAAAGAGCACCAAAGACTGGTTTTTGGCTGCAGTAATCACTTGGCTAGGCCCACCTTCTCTTGTTTGTTTATTCAAATTGCATATATGGGAATGGTATAACTTGAATTCATATATCCAAAGACTACTATGGCACAACCCCAGCCCCCCAACGCCAGCCATAGAGGGTATCTGCCTTAAAATCCATGCAAGCACAAAGGTTAGAGCACCCAAGCTGCAGCCAGCAGAGATCCCCAAATCCCAGAAGAGAGTGCTGTGGAGTTTTTAATCCTGGGCTTTTTCAAATGTTGAAAGCCAGCCTTGATTCATGCTTATCATGGCAGAGATGCCCCCGAACAGGCAGTTTCAGTGGGAATCTCTTCTAGGACAGGTCACAGGAAATTTACTCCTTCTTAACTTTACTGAGACTATTTTCAATGGATTAAAATAGATTCTATGGGGGCGTCTGGGTGGCTCAGTCCTTAAGCGTCTGCCTTCGGCTCAGGTCATGATCGCAGGGTCCTGGGATCGGGCCCCGTATCGGGCTCCCTGCCCTGCCGGAGGCCTGCTTCTCCCTCTCCCACTCCTCCTGCTTGTGTTCCCTCTCTCGCTGTCTCTCTCTCTGCCAAATAAATAAATAAAATCTTTAAAAATAAATAAATAGATTCTATGATTGTGATAGATTTTATTATAGGTTGGCAATACCCTTCTGTCCCTCTCCTCCATGAGAGGAGTACACTTCCCTGCCCCGGGGGAGGTTGGGTTTGGCCAGGCGTGTCTGGCTTTGGCCAGTGGAAAGTGACCAAATGTGACATGAGCAGCAGCTTCAAAAGTGTTTGTGTGGTTTGGCTCAGACCCTTGCACTTCTGCGCTCTGCCACGCAAAGAAGGAGCTTTCGGGAAGCCGCTAGTCCAGAGTGAGGAAACACCGGAACACGCTTGAACCCAAAATCCAGCCTGGAGCCAGGCCCAGCTGAGCCTCCAGGGACCCGCAGTGCCCAGAGCAGGAAATTCAAGTTCGCTGGTGTAAGCTTTGCGGGTTATTTAGCATCCTTGAAGCAGAACTTGACCAAGACGGGGAGGAATAGCCTTAGACCCTTTGCTCAGCTTTACCAAATCTTGTCACTGATCTCATATTTGTTTCCGGTTCTTTTTTGTCTTATGAAATAAGCCATTTTAGCATCTTCTTGGTACCTTTCACTAATCCCATACATTCCCAGAGGTAACCACTATTATGCAGTTAGTGTTTATCCTACTCATGTTTGTTTTAAATATTTGTGATATATTTATACCTCTATAAACATAATCTGGTCTTGTTTTATAAGCTGTAAAGCTTTACATAAACACAAAGCTCTATGCATCCTCTGTGATTCACTTCCCACTCACTCGCACACTGTATTTCACAACATGGACCCTTGTTGAATACACTGGCTCGAGTCTACTCGCTCTGTTGGCTTTATGTATAATACTATATATACCACAGGGTACCTATTCTCCACTGGTGGACATTTTCACTGTCAAACATGAACAGTGTTGCAAGGAACGTTCTTGCACACATCTTTGAGTACCTTGCTTTTCTCTAAGCCTCACTTCTCCTCTGTGTGGACTCAGCAGAGGAGTGCCTGCCTGGTCGACCTTGCACACATGCAATCTCTAAGGTCAAATTAGCCAAGAGTTGCTAGGAGCTCTGCTCTGGACTCGTGCTGGAGCTGCTTCCCAGGGTGAACCCACGGCACCCCTGGCCTTGGACACCTCTGATTTCCACCACTGGCCTCTGGCAGTGGGGCTGGTGCCCTGAGATTCACTGGGAACCTCTGAAAGCACTTTCTACTGCTCCTTCCACATCTTACTCACCAATGCAAATCCTCACGCTTTATCTTTTTGATCATTAAATGATTTCAAGTTCCTGGTCAGGACTGAAATGGTGGTGAGAGAGTTAGAGGAGTGAGTGAATGAAGACTCTGTTAATTGGCGTCTTTCTTCTTCACACAGCAATTTTTCTAACAGATGCAATTACATTTGAGAACTGCAGAGAACGGAATCTTATGTTTTATTTCTTTATTCATCATTTTACAAATGGGATTCACTGTAAAAAGGAAATTGCCTTTGTGGTTCAGTTCTTCAGGCTGGAGTGCTCTGAGTTTCAGTTTCTACACCAGCTGACACGGCCACCTCGTAGCTGGCGGGGCAAGAGCCAGCCAGGGAGGGAGGCTAAGAAATCAGGTAGAGTTCCTTTAAATCCAATATATTTTTATTCTTTGTAAATACAATGAGTACAACCTTTTAACTTCACAAATCAGTTAATTCACTTTGTACAAGAAAAGTTTTACTCATCCTATGATAGTCCAAGTGCTGAATATTTTTCCTCAGTGCTAGTACCTAATAAATCAAAATGTGAAAAGTACAGCAGCTATTTTAAAATGGTTGTTTCTACATTTCCATAAGTATAGATTCATACCAAAGGAGCAGCTTATAGTGTAGGACGGAGTGTGTGTGTGTGTGTGCATGCGCGCATTCAAGGCTTTACTAGAGACCGGTTTTCTGAAAGGCATTGAAGAGTCTCAGGCTGTTAGCAATGGATCAATCAAGAAACCTTTTAGCCTTCATCTCCTTGTGGTTCCTTCTGACATCATGTCTCTGTTCATTTATTCTGGTGTGACTCGCTGAAACACGAGTTTGGATCCCCATCGCCTTTGGTTTCAGCACTTTGTTAACGGGACAGCGATCTGCCTCATCCTTCACCTCCACTTTATTTGGTTTTGCTGTTTTTATTCATCCTCCCTCAACTTGTGTTCTTTTAGTAAAGCTCTTCTATTTTTGAGATGTTATCCAACCTGAAGTCCTGGTGAGAATCTCATTTTCGTCCACCAGTTCCTTGGACAAGGTTGCCTGGCCTATAGTATTGAAGAGAAGGAGGAGGAGGAGGAGGAGGAGGGGAAGAAGAAGGAGAAGAACAAAAGAAAGAGAAAGGAGAGAAAACAGAGAAAAAGCAAGTCTCACGGCATAAGCTACCTTTCATTTACTAACTCAGTCCTGAAGGCCACTTCATGATGTATTACGATAGAAGAAAAACTTCTGATAAAACTTTTGCTTTAAAACCTAACCATTATTTTTTAAAATAAATTCTCCAACATAAAATAGTTCTGAAGGCTGTCGTATGATGTTATACACAGAGCTCTATTTGGTTACCCAACTTCATATGCTAAAAAGGAAAAGAAAGTTCTACTGATGGTTCAGCTTTTGAGAGTTCAGCCCGATATTCCAGGTAGGAGGCAGAATGGCACGGCCTGCGGCAACCCCTGAATCGGGGGCCCCCTTCCCAGGGCGTGGCAGCAGGGAGTTCTCTCTGTTCAGGTGGTCCTGTGATGCCCCCTTTCCTTCCCCACTGCCCCACCCTGGGGCAGCACATCAAAGCAACTGGAACTGTTTTGTGTCCATTGGCATGTTTTTCTGAAGGCTACACATTCCCAGGTTTATGCTTCCTGAAGGGTTTGTTAGTTGAGGCTTGTTCTCCGTGGGTCGAAGTTCATCAGATACTGTCCCATCCTGAAAAGCGGGGACTCGGAGCTTAGATATCACTGGATTTGTACATATCTGAAAGCAGTCTTGTAATTGGCACGTTGCCGATGGTTTTTTTGAAAAACACTTCTTCTATGGTTGATGGACTAATAGATCGTAAAGCTGGCAAAAGCAACAGGAGTTTTCCAAAGCGACAGGGTTGCGTGGGATATCTGGAAGAGGAGAAGCCACGAAAGCAAGGTAAGATCCATTACTCTTGTTGAGTCACAGCCCGTGCTTGAAGGCACACCCTCTTCCTGGCTGGGCCTCTCTCTTTACTACCCCACCCGCCCTGCAACAGAGGCCCCCACAGGTGCTTCTGGCCCTGCTCTGCAGGGTGAACAGTTGAGGCATGAAGAGCCTAAATGATGCTGCCAAAATCACGTGGTGACTGTCTCTACATTAGCAAAGGGCTTGCATTTTGTTTGGAGGAAAAGTAATTTTAATTTTTTTTGAAGATTTTATTTGTTTGAGAGAGAGAGAGGTGAGAGAAAGAGCACAAGCAGGGGGAGCTGCAGGTAGGGGGAGAAGCAGGCTCTCCGCTGAGCAGGGAGCCCAATGTGGGGGCTCGATCCCAGGACCCCAGGATCATGACCTGAGCCAAAGGCAGACGCTTAACCGACTGAGCCACCCAGGCGCCCCGGAAAAATAATTTTAAGAAACATGGTACTAAGTTCGGGTCAGATAATACACTGAAGGCTGCCAGGGTAGGAAATCACCACGCTGCTGAGGATAAAGGTAGTGCTAACATCCACGTTTTCTGATTCGCAAGGCTCCTTCCTCAGCTCGTTCCCTCAAATAAAATGGATTCCTTTTCTAAGCCGTTCTCCAAATTATTATTCAGGCATTATACTTAGTCACTCTCAGGAATAATTCCGTCCTTATTACACTGCAAATTAAAGACTAAGTTCTGTTGGGTGGTAGTGCCATCCAACTTTCATGTCAATGAAATTGGCATGTAATTAAAGATGTGAGAAATTGCTTAACAATTTCCTCTCTTGATGTGCAACATACGTCTGTGCTCAGATGGGCAAGTTCAATTTTCTGCTGCCCTTAGATGCCTGTAACCTCACTGTGGCCCGGATGCTCCCTCCATCAATTTTTTACAATCAGCTACCTATGTATTTCACAAGGAGGGCTCCTGCCTCTACAGCACACCACCCAGAAGACTGCGCTCCTGGAGCACCTGTCTGTAAGTCAGCCAGGTTTAACCCCTCCCTGGCCCCAGCGTGCTAGAAACTGACAGATATCAAAACTCCTTCAGAGGAGTTAGGTAGCTGAACGCTGAGTTTAACTGACCAGTAACTTCACCCTGCAAATAGAATCCAGGGGAACCATTGTCAGGGTTGTCTCTTGGCTTTGGGCACCTGGGAGTCCCTCTCTTCAACCTGATACTAGGCTGGTAGGTCTTTCTGGGCCTCTGAGGACCTTGTTTGGCTCTTTTGCTGCCACGCTTCATTATCACCCATGGACAAGGACCACCAGACTTGTAATCCCAAGACCCACGTCTCCCTTCTACTTTACTCTCTTCAACAGCTTTGTTTCCCTTCCCAGGGTCAGGCCGAGGAGCAAGCACCCTGCAGTGGGTGGGAGGCTGTGGCTGCCTAGAGAGGCCTCCACTGTGTCTACAGAACTCACCCAACATTCTGGAAGTTTCCCACAGTGAGGAAATACTGTGGGAAATAGTAACTTCCAGAAAGGATGGATTTTGGAGAAACCATAGACCATGAACTCTTGATTTTCTGCATGTAGATTATCCACTCACCTACTCACCCACTTCTTTTATTTCCTAGTTGGGAAGGGGCTGGTTAGTCAACAAGAATGAATTGTCTGTTCTTTGTGGAGTCCTGTACTACCTAGAAACAGTAACAGTGTGCGTGTGTGTGTGTGTGTGTGTGTGTGTGTGTGTGTGGCAGAGAGAGAGAGAGAGAGAAAGAGAGTCTAACTACTCAGTATTATTTTTTAGAATATCTATGTCCCGTGGGGCACCTGGGTGGCTCAGTCGTTAAGCGTCTGCCTTCAGCTCAGGTCATGATCCCAGGGTCCTGGGATCGAGTCCCATGTCGGGCTCCCTGCTCAGCAGGAAGCCTGCTTCTCCCTCTCCCACTCCCCCTGCTGTGTTCCCTCTCTCGCTGTGTCTCTCTCTGTCAAGTAAATAAATAAAATCTTTAAAAAAAAAAAAAGAATATCTATGTCCCTGATTTCATCCATTAGCATAAATAACTGGAAGTTTTCTTTTCAGGCATAAGTGTTCTGTGTCTGTCACAGATCCGTGTATTTGATCTTCAGTTATAATATACAGTTTGTGTGAGACGCCAATTCCTAGCTTTTTCCTTATGTCCCAGATAATTAGAGAAGTAGCCTACAGAGCTGAGTTTGCGATTTTAACAATTAATGCATAATTAGCTCAGTTTGCAATACTGACTTTTCATTTCAATTTTGGATCTTATTTATCTAGACAGGAAAGTGCTAGAGGAGAATGTTCTCTGATTGAAGGAGCTAAGAAATAAGGCATATGCCATTTTGTCCTATGTACAACTCTAGGTATTAATATTAATTATAGGGGCACGTGGGTGGCTCAGTCAGTTGAGTGTCCAACTCTTGGTTTCAGCTCAGGCCATGATCTCGGGGTCTTGGGATGGAGAATGGAGACTGCTTGGGATTCTCTCTCTCCCTCTCTCTCTGCCCCTCCCCCCTTCTCTAAAAAAATTAAATTATAACTATAGCTCATATCATGAAATAAAAATTCCTTGTCAAAGCAAATGTGTTCCTTCAATGAATAACTTCCTTGTTTTGAGGCTAGGGAGAAGTAGTATACTTGTTATTTTCCTAAAATAGACTCCTGTTAATTTGTGGTTGAGCTCTCTCAGGTCACCCTAGAAGAAGTTTCGGGTGGGCCCTGCCCTCTCAGACTCCCCTTCCTGGGCTCTGGCATCTCCAGTGCCTCTACCACAGTCCCTGTGCTGGCTCTCCTCGCAGCCCTTCTCCCCTGCTGAAGGCCTGCCATTCAAGGATTGGCTCACATGTTATCTCCTCCATCATGCAGCCTTTCCAGACTTGCCCTCACCAACTAGAATTCATCTCTCCCACTCCCCACTTTGCTTTTTCTCTCTTCGCTGGTCTGAACTGAATGAACACTTCTGTCTACTTCATGCAGTGAAAAGGGGGAAGTGTCTTGTTCTGTCTGGTGTCCCACAATTCTCACCAGGAGCCCTGCATGGAGCGAGTACTCAGCAAGGCTTGACTGAATCAATAAGTGGATATCATATTCTTCTCAGTGTGATGTTCTTTATACCTTAATGACTTTAAATGTCAGAGTCAGTCATGATATACAAGTTAGTTTTTAGTGGGCAAAAAGTGCCCAAATTATGTACTGCTCCACTTTTATAATTTTGAGCAAATATTAAGTGCTTACTATACATTCTGAAATTTAACATGGGTTTAAAATTTTAAAACCATAGCACTTTAATTTGAAGGCCATGTACGCAGGCACCATCACTCAACATAATTTCAGTGATAGTCCATGGACAGGGAGCGGTTTTATTCATTAGTTTTCAAAAGAGGATTTAAAACAGAAATAAGCAGATTCATAGCAGAAGCAGTCTCACCCCCAGTGAATACGACTGACTTGGGATTTCTCCCACCCCTTAGGTGAGGAAGGCATGAACTGCCTTTAGCCACTCACTTTAGTTACTCCCAGCACAGTGTCTGTGGGTGATGTTGAGATGATGGAGACAGGTTTCCATGGGCTTCCTTTCAAGGTCAATCTGAGAATAAACAATCCTAAGCAACTCTATTCTAACCTCAGATCTACTGCAATCCTAACTTGGGAAGCTAGCAGGGTTCCGCTACTCTTTAAGAGCCTTGCTTTTTTTCATCTGAAAATGAGATCACAAAGTCTATACCTTTTGGTGGACTTGTCCATTGGTGGGCCAGGAGGAGCACTCCTGGAGCCCCAGGGGCTGAGCGTTTCTACAACGAGCCAAGAACAGCCCCTTCCAGTGGGCTCTGCTTGGGCCAGAAGATGCCTGATGGATGCCATGACTCAAAATAACTCAATGGATACCAGTCACCAAAGCCAAACAGCAGTCACGATGGGGTTAAAGATGGCCTCTCAAGGATGATGCAAATGTGTCCACATGTTTTGATGGATCTGCTTGTTCAGCCAGGCCAGCCATAGGGGGTCTGGCAATGCTTTCACTTTGATAATCTAATCTGATCTGCTCCTCTCATCCACCCTGTGAGATAAGTGAGATTCTAACTGTATTAACTGGTGGGCAACAGGATAATTAGTCACAGGATTTGAACTGGCTTATTACTGCCTGCTCACACATTCACAATGGAAGCAATTTTTTTTAAGTACACAGTCAAGGCAAACAAGAGTCACCTGGTATGGATGTAGCTGTTGAGGGTTAGCTGGGCCTCATCTTGAAGGGCTGCGATGGCGGCAGCATTCCGGAAACTTCTCAGCTCAGAACCACTGTGTGTAGGAACTAGAAACGAAGATGGGGGAAACTATGATAAGCAGCACAGAAATGCAGATGGGAAGGCACCTCTCTGGAAATGGATGGCCAGCAGGAGAACAGGTAGCGCCCCCACCACGGAAAACTGGGCCAGCCCCAGAGTATCAGCTCCCTTAAAAAAATCCCCTCTTTTTGCAATTATCAGTCTGGACTCTGAGGTGGCTGAGTGAGTGAGGTGGCAAACCTGGCGAAGGAGAGGAGGTGGGGGTTTGCGTCAGCTTACCAGCTTTGAAAGTGACGATACATTTCAGACAGGCAAATTCGGTAGCATCTAACCGGAGTTGTCTAAATCGGGCCACCACCTCTTGTAAAGCTTGTATTTCAGATATGATCTTGTTCAGCTTCTGGGAATCTGTGTTGTCACCGTTCATGCCTAGAATAGAAATAGGGAATAAATGCTCTAATATGAGGGCATTTTCACGATTTAATATTGATTTTTGACAGAATTCTGCATATCAATATCTATTCAATTGTCACTCTAAGATATCTGATTCCCTGTAAACTGGCTATATTGTATGAAAGTTAATGTAAAATCTTCTCTTGGATGATGACAAACACAGTAATTTGCATTTAAATAACAATGCAAGCAGTCATGAATACAACAAAACAACATTATTTGCATTTAAATATAGATTTATAAGTGACAGGTATACTCTATTGTTCAGCAGGAATTTGTTATTCTTTACATGTTGTTCTTTTTTCAGTAATGTATTTTTATGGTAATTTCTACAACAAAGTCATTAAATTGTGCAATTCTTACCAGATACAGCCAGTAGAGTGTTAGCATCAACCGGAATGGCCCATTGTGCTATTCCTAGAACAAACAGTTCTCTCCAAGCATCTTCCAAAAGCATCAGCTGTCGTACAATAGATGTATAATATAATATAGTGTGTAATTTATAAATTTACAAACAATTTCAATATGTAAATTTCCATTATCTTAAAAAGTGCTTTAAATGCCTGTCTTGGTAATTTTTCCTCTGAATATTCCAGCTTTTCCTTTATTTTCCATATTTTCCTTTTTGAAAAGGTGCCTAGAGATAAGCACAGGCTTCTGAGAGTCAGCCATTCCAATTCCCCAAACTTTGCTTTCTTTGAAAAGGGTTTACCCTTCTTGGCCTTGCATCTATTCATTCCCGACCACCTAGAAACTTCTCCAGAGACCCAGGCTCTATGAAATGCCACCAGCAGCTCAGCAGGCAGATCCCCTTCATATAAAATGCTGGTATTATCAGGGTTGAGGATTACAGACTAAGCGTGCAGATCTGGGCCCCCATCTTCCTAGAGGGCTGGGGGGCTGGGCTGGGAGAGAGAGAGAGAGAGAGAAAGAGAGATCACTAATTCCCAAGAGGCATGCAGGGAAATCAGGGTGTAATTATGTTAATCGGGTTGTGCTGAGTTTACCTCATCTCACTCCCTGATTTTTCTGAGACTCATAAGTGGACAACATCAAGGTGCTTGTCATTTTCACTCTAATAAAATGTGCTACTGAATATTTAAAATGAAAATCTGGCTCCTTTTCCAAATTAATATACTGGATTCCACTTCATTGCAGTTTGCTTGTTGTTGAAGGGTTTCCACTGAAGGGCGAAGTGGCAGACAGTAAGTAAATTTTGTTTGTATTAAAGAGTATACAAATACCGGTTTTCAGAGAAAGTAGCCAGTACACACTCTCGCGTGCGTGCACGTGCACGCGCGCGCGCACACACACACACACACACACAGAGAGCAAATGGTTAGAGTCAACCAGCAAACCTGGTCAAAGATAGAACCTAACTATTTTGAAAAAAAGCTGTTTTTGAAAAATCTCTCAAAAGCCAGTCAATTCTGGATGATTTATGTGAAGGTATTTCCTTTTGGGAGCTAAGAGCTGAATTGTGAAGGCTTGTAACCAAAATCACAATCAGACCAAAAAGGTTTAATTTTGAAAAGGCTTCATTTTTAGTTTTATTGCATTAGGTACAGAAAATAATACTTTAAAATGCAAGGTAAACAATATCTAATTCTGATCATGTCTGAAAGTCCAGGCTATGGAAAAAAGAACATCCCATGCTAGAAGATTAAATGTTTTGAGCACATTGCTAGGTCTCTCTGTAGGAAACATACTTCAATATTAAAGGGCACCATTATGCTTTAATTAGGTATAAAATGAAGTAAGAAATAAGCCACTTGCTTTCAAAACTACTTATTAGCCTTTTTAGAAATTTGTCATTAATTTCCACGAATGTACTGGTAACGGCCAATGGTTATGAACACTTCATTTTCTTTCTTGCCCTTAAGATTAGAAAAATTCTGGCAGAGGCTATTTCTGAGATCCCTAACAACAAAATTTCTGGCCTTTGGTACGATGTAATTTTAAGCAGCATATACTTTTTCTCCCTCTGACTGTCATTTACAACCACAGAATTATGCACAATGCCCATTTGTTTACAAAATCTCTAAAAGTACTTCAAGAATTAAGGGAGATCCTAGCCTGTAGGAGGTGTGCAATGCACCCCATAACCGAACATGCTCATCAATTAGTGGTCAAGGTCGTGAGTATCACAATGGAAAATATAAAGCTGTGAACATGAAATAATGAGACTAGCTCTGAAAATCTTACAGGCGAATACTCTCATCACCTATTTCTCTCAGGTCCAATATTCTTAAGAAACATTGTTTTATTAACAATTTTAAATGTCATTAAGATTTTTTAAATTTGTGATTAAATTTGATGTTTCAATTAAACTTAAAAAAAAGAGAGAGAGAATGTTCTTGTATATTTGTTTTTCATAGACCAGATCCAACTTTCCTGAAATAACATAATTACCTTTCTTAGTAAGGATACCATAGCTAGGTATTTTGAACCCATCGTAGGAAGCTAATAAAAATTGTCTCCTCATTGCTGTTAAAAACGGATGCCTGGCCTTCAGGATTTATCCAGGTGACCTCCAGTTTCATAAGGCTGACCACTGTTGTTTTTTGTTTTTTTTCCCCCCAGGCCCCTTCCCCAAGAGCTCAGTGCCCTCTTGGTCATACCTGGTCCTGCAAAGATAGCGTGGAGAAAGCTGGTACACTCTTAGCCCACTTGATGCTCATAAACAGAAGCCTGGCGGCTGATTCACACACAGACTCTGTGGCCACTTCATACAGATACATTGGGGTCCCATTCACTTCATGGGGGTACTGAGCGGGGAAGAAAGAGAAACACCAGGGAGTGAGGAAACCACAGCTTTGCAGGAAGAGCCAAACTTTTAATTTCCTAATTAGAATAGGGAAGGAGATAGGCATTTGGATGTTCTGCTTAAACATGCAGTTGCCACTGGTAGACAAAAAACAAACATCTATATCTATAGACTTTGAGAAATAATAACCACTGGGAAAGGCCCATTTCCAGTCTTTGGGGGCCTGTTCCTTCCAGAGGGGCATCTGGCTTTTCTATCCCCTGCAGCAAATTTTCCTCCGACTGAGCCAAGTGCCAGGCCTGTCTCCCAATTTAGACAAGAGCTGCTTGCATTTGTGTAAATAAAAATAGATGTGAAAAAAGTATAAATTAATAGGCATCCCAAACACAAATATGCATATGAGTATTTTTAGAAAGGATTAGTATATTATGGAAATATTTCAATTAGACATCTTAATCATTCACAGAGCATTCCCCATTCATAACTGACAACATATTCATAACACTACTTTCCCAAGCTTATTATACACATCAGGGGTAAGAAAGCAATATTAAATATTGTGCTTGTGCGTGTGCCCAGGTGTTTGGCTTCCCTGCAGTTTGGGGCTGCAGCTGGCCCTCCCCTTCGCGGCCCGGAGTGGGTGCTTTGGGTAGGTACCAGCTGGAAGCCTGGAAGGTAGTCCCTAGGTGGCAGCCTTTTGAAGTGGTTCAGGCTGTGGCCCTGCTCAATAGAGACTCAATCCTGGTATAACTACATGCACCTCAGAAGGCAGTGAAGGGAGAGCGGAATACCAAACCAGCTTCCTCAAACTGTCCTAACAGGTGCGCTCCACCTGTTGTTGCTGCATTAGGGACCCACAGCCTTGCCCCAGAAAAACAGATCCCTGCGATCTGCCACAAAGGGACTCTTCTCTGCCGGCTGCAGCCAACTCCTTTCTCCTAAAAACAGAAGTGCTCTTCTGGTCTCCGGAAATACCGAGGTTGCCCCTCAGTTCAGCCGGGACTCCACACCAGGGCATTGTTTAAAGGTGCGAATTCCTGGGCCCCACCTCACCCTGGCTGAAAGGGACTCTGTGGGGGATGGGCCAGGGAGTCCACATTGTAGCCAGCTCAGAGAGTGACTCTACTGTCCACTAAAATTTGAACACTCCTGGCTTAACAGGGGAGAGTGGGGGGCCGACAACTCCCTGCAGAGCCCGACCCCGAGCACCAGGCGAGGTCGCTCTGTCTTTGGCTTGAGCCCATCCTAGCTCCGGAGAGATGGGAGCCCCCGCCCCCGCCCTCAGTTGGCCGCCAGACTCCCCAGAGTCCAGCGAGGGCACGGACCTTGGGCGTGGGCTGAGCCAGGCTCACGAGAGTCTGCCGCTCCGGGGTGGCGGACACGGCGGCCAGCTCCAAGCCATGGGGCTCGAGCTGCGTGACCGCGGTGAAGAACGCCGGCGCGGGCAGCGCGGCGGACGGGAAGTGCGCAGCCGCCCCGTTCTCTTCCTTATGTCCACGGAAGTAGAGGGCCACCTGCTTGCGAATGGTGGACGTCCGAGGCCCCCGCTCGTGCTGCACGGCTGCAGAGACAGACAGATGGACGAATGCCCAGGATCAGAGACTCGACAACACTTAGCCGCTGCCGAGCTGCCGGGCCAAACGCCCCGTCTGGGCAGGCAAGGTCACTCAGAGGTGAAGAGAGGGAGGGGCAGGGATGGGCGGGCGGAGGACGCTCTGCGACCTCACTCTAACACTGCAGGCATGAGAGAGCTGAGGCTGAGAAGGGGAGCCCGACCCCAAGTGTCACGATAATGGCCAAGCCTCCAGCAAGACTAGGTGTGTTCTCTCGTGCGTTCAGGGCTCTTCCCCACCCAAGAGAGGTCGCGGAGAAACCAGAGACCCTGGAGGGGGGCGGGAGGGGAGTAGTTGGGTATCCTTGTCCCCGACAAAGGGGAAAGGGAGCACTGTGCCCAGCCAGGCACTGCGTCCCTACGGAGACTTCTCCCGCTCAGCCCAACCACGGCTCCCCCCACCTCCACCCCCGCGGAAAGGGTGTTTGGCCTCCGAGGGCCTCCGGAGAAAAGGACCCTAGCCGTTGACACACTGGGGGATGGAACGAGGGAGAGCCCGTCTTGGAGTGTGCTGGAGGAAGGCAGGGGAGATGTGACAATTACCGCCAACAGTTTAAACAAACAAATTAATTCAGGGCAATCTTCTGCTCGCAGAGCTTGACAACTTGTCAATACACAAGTTCAACAGGTTGGACGTTCCCTCCTGCTTCCTGCGCGGCTAAGGAAGGAGCTCTCCCCAATGGGCGCTGTGCCTCCTGGAGCTGCCTCCCTGCCCGGACCGTGGCCAAGGCAAACCCTCTCAGCATCCTGTCCTGAGGCCCCATTCCTCCCTCCCGGCCATGACCCCGGCTCCCGGCCCCCGGCCAGGCCTGGGGCGCCCTCACCAGGCCACCACTGGGCACGCACTCAGCCTGCGCTCTCCGCTGGAGAAGCATCTGATGCCCTAGTTCTTGCTGCGCGAGTTTAACAGCCTTCTGAAAGTCGTGTGTCCGAGGCACCCACAGGCGTCACCCTGCCTCTCCATCCCCTTTTTGTAGAACCGAGAGAAAAAGCCCAGATCGCCACAGTGGCTGTTCTGGTTTGGGAATCTTGATGAATTAACAAACACGGGCTCGAAATTCCGCGTGTTTGTGTCTCTGCCCTTCCTCCTCCAACACAGTCTCCCAGTCCCCACAGTCTCCAATCTCAGAGACTATCCAGACTGCGAGATCCTGCGGAAGGCTAACAGGCTTAGAGGTGGCCACAAAAGAGCTGCAAGGAGAGGTGAGAAGAGGTATTAGGACATGAAGCAGGAAATACCGCGCACGTGTGTGCCCAGCAGAGTGGGGTCCCGAGAGCGCTGTCTTCATGGGGGTGGTTGGGGGGCACAAGTTTCCTATGTGGGTGTGGGCCATACCTCCAGAGTTCAGTGGGGTGGGGGTGGGGGCTCATGCAGAGAGACGGAAGGATAAGACTGAAAGTCCGAGGCCAATTCCCAGCATCTGGAAAGAAGTGCTCCAGAGATGATTTACATGCATTGGAGTGCCATGTATTTTCTGTACATATAATTTACTTACTAGTCAACCAACATTAGAGAAATAAAAAGCTGTACTGATTACCATCTTTGTTCATGTTGACTTCCAAACACTTCTTCAGCCGACACGCCCTGCACTGGTTTCTGTGCGTCTTGTCCACCGGGCAGCCTCCCTGGAACAGAGCGCAGGCGGTCAGCGGGCCCCAGGGCCTTTAGACTGGAGACGCGAAGCTGGCGCCGGGTCGGGGGAAACGTGGAGGCGGGCATGGACCCCGCCACCGATTTCGGAGCTGCAAGCCTGGGTCTGTGAAACTTGGAGGCCTTGGGCACGAGCAGGGCTAGGTTGGGAGAGGGCCAGGATTCCCCGGGGCTCCTTCAAAAGGAACAGCCCCTGACCCTGTGAAAGTGGATAAGGAGGAAAAGTCCTTCGCCATGCAGGTGAAGGGTCAACGCGCCTGGTTTGCCTGACTGCCGTGTTGGGAGGAGAAGCTCTGGAGGGGAGCTTCCGCCAGGCTCGGAGGTCGTGGAACAGGGGCGAGACTTTTCAGGACCGAAGACAGCGACCTGGCCCCAGAGGAGGAGGCTTCGGAGCTCAGTTGGGAGCGGGCTTGTCAGCCAGGATCCCCACCACGCCCCCCTCCTGCCAACTATTCTTTCCGCCTTCAGGTCTCGAGTCTACTTCTTTCTGTCACTTGGGGGGCGGGCATTTATTTGTCGGATACATATTTCCCGTTTATTCTTCACTCTCTTGTTTCCTTACTCCTGGGGCTGTACTTGAAGCTACCCTTATAACTAGCATGTAAAGATGTCTTAAAGACTGGCCGTAGCCCCGATTCATGGAAACACAGCCATTCCTGGAAGGTGAGGCAGAAGCCAGAGTGGTTAGCAGGGCAAGGTCTACAGAGGTGAGGATAGGAAGGGAAGAGCCCAAGGCCTGGGCAAAATCTAGAAATGCCCATTATGTAAATATGACCAGGAAGATAACGTGATGGACTGTCTGACAAAATGATAATATGGACTGAGAATATTGGCATGATAACTAGAAAAGAAGAGCTAATTACTGCCTTAGAAATATTTGAGATGCACGAGAAAAAATGTTCTACCTAATGCAATTTTCTGGAAAAATATTGGCTATTAGAAGAAGAAATTTACAGAGAAAATTTCTTATGGAATTCATTCAGTGTTAGGTGTTTTTCCTGAAGGAACATATACATAGATACATAAAGAGTCATACCTACATATGCATTTTATACACCAAAAATATATAAGAAGTTTCGTGCTCTCCTGTATTTATATGACTTGCAACTGTTACAAGTACTGTAGGGATAAAGAGAATAAAATAAATGTATTTTTATTTTCCTTCATAATCTAAAAAATTTATATACTGTGAATTTGGGGTAGGCACATTTTCTGAAACAGCCTTTAGGAAAAGATTACACACTTGAATACATTTTTTTAATGAGATCCCACCCTTCTGATTTAAAATATGTTGAGGTATTTAAAATAAGGGCAGGGCAGAGGTTTGTAACAATTTCTATATGTCCTCATTACTGTTAATAATAAATTGGAATATTGTTTATCTAGAAATAATTTTTGCTTTCTAAGTGAATTCTTCAGGGCATCTTTGCTGGCCAGTGTAATAGCTCAATGTAAAGAGGGTTAAAGAACTTGTTATTAAATGCAATCATATGTCTATCTTCATATGTTATCTTCCTCGTATTCTGATAAACAAGCTAATGCAAAATGGAAGCCTTCACTTGTTCTTAAGAGTGTCTTCAAATCAGATCACATGTATATAAATATCTGAAGCTTGAGAGAAAGATGAGTGCTTGAGCTCAGCCCATTTATTCTCTCTGCAAGGAGAGGACACCAAGCCTGATGAGTCTATTATCAGTCCTTTACAAGGACTTGGACTGACATCAATATGTTTGAATTGATAGCCAACCCCTTTGAAAATATCAAGCATCACATCTGAGATTTTGATTCCCTAATTCTGTGCATTGCATAAAATTAAAAGGTAATTTAAGTAGAAGCCTGCTCGAATCTGATGACCCACAGTAATACTCCATCCTGCGGGGCTACAGGGATACAGTCCTGCATGTGTATGATGTGATGTGTCCATATGGTGATCTAGAAACTGATACAGAGCTGTGTACCCAATTAAACGGTTACCAGGGCTGGAGTTCAAAATAACTTATCCAAATATAAGTATCTTCTTATTTTTGTTGATAATCCAATCTATTGGAAATTGATATGAGCAGACATAGCTTTAGAAAAAGAATAATTCGCTAGCTCCAGACAATATGTGTGTGTGTGTATCACATATAAATATTAATTAATGAAGATGTTTTACCATTTTGGTTACCAAGGGATGACTTCTGACTAACACACTCTCCAGGGTCTTCTTGGGAGTCAAGGTGGTAGCTCTGTGCTGAGAGTCTGTGTGCCTGGCCTAGGAAAAGGCAGTGTGGAACCAAAAGACTGATCTCCCTAAAATGATCCTATTACTGAGCTGGAAACTGAGTCAGGGGGTCCTACTTTTTCTTTCTGGAAGCTTTGGCTCACTCTCAGCCCATGTTCTAACTCCCTTGTCTTTTTGAGACCGTTCTGCCTGCTCAAGACCAAAACACAACCAACCAGGCACATCTTCTAAACAGAGAAAGAGAAGATATGGGAGCCTTGGAGAGGATCCCAGTCGCCCCTTCCTTGAGAGCTTTCTCTTCTTGCCCACTCTGCCCTTTCCTGACAAGGCCTAGCTAAAGTCTCATGGGTGCCAAAGCCCCACTGCTCACTTCCAGTGCAGTCCTGCTTCTCCGAAGTTGAAAGGACAAAGCCCTTCACACAGCAAGTCCTGTGTTCCAGATGGCCACACTCACCTCGGGTGGCAGCCTTGCCTGGGATGCCCTGTGCCTTTTACTTCTGCCACGGCAGGCAGGGGTCAGCGCACTGAGCTGGGGCTGCTGCTAGGAATGGGGGAGCGGGGGTGGGGTGCGGGCAACGCAACACAGCCTTCCCTCCAGCTTGCAACGTGTGGTTTAGACTCTAAAGTTCCTTAGGCCCCCTGGGCTGGCTCTAAAGCGGCTGGGTGAGGGCCATACCCAGTGTCAAAGTCTGTGAGAGAATTACAAAAAGCGGGGTGGGGGGTGTGTGTGCAGGGAGGAGCCCGGATTTCAGATTCCCCCCGGCACACTCCTGTATCTTCCCTTACCTCTTCCCGCCTTTCCCACGCGGAAGGGCCTCTGAGAGCTGAGGCGGGAAGGAGGGGAGAGGAAGGGAGAGGTCAGGGCTCGGTCTCTCCTCAGCAGCTTGGAAACTCGGAGGAGGCCTGGGCACAAACAAAGGAGGGGGAGGCGGCGGAGGGGAGCCGGGCAGCGCAGCCCTGGCCGAGGTACCTGGTTTCCAGATTTGCAGACATACGTCCTGTTCCTTCGGATACTCCGTTTGAAAAACCCCGAGCAGCCGTCGCAGGCGTAGACCCCGTAGTGTTTCCCCGAGCTGCGGTCGCCGCACACTTTACAGGGGATGTCTAAAATACGGCCTGCAATGGCAGGAAAGACAGGCAAGGGGGGAAGGGAAGAGAGGGAGAGGAGGGCGGAGAAGAGGGAGGCAAGGGGGAGCGGGAGAGAGAGATGCTAAGCAATCTGACCTCTGAAGGGATTAGCACCGAAGCTGCGGTAAAAGCAAATAATGAAGTGATTTTATAGCCAAACTTTTTTTCCTTGAGCAAGTGTCAGTTTCCTACAATGAGCATTATTCATGCACCGCTACATGTATTTGGGTCTCTTCTAATCGCCGAGACCCATTTTGGAATAAAAGATTACAGCAGGCCGGGGCCGCAGCACGGCCCGCCGCTGCCTTTCTGCTCCGCGGAAAGTTTGGCCGCCTCCCTCCCCCGCTCTCGCATTTAACAGAGAAAGTTGTTAGCGCGCGAGGAGACAAACTTGAAATGTAAAAGGGGAAAGAAGAAAAACAAACACGGCTGGAACCGGGGATGGCAGCTGGAAGGCAATCGAGTTTTCTCTGAGCTGCCGGGCGGTTGTTATTATTAGGATTATTATTGTAATGCTAATACCAGGATTATTAATGATAATAAGGGTAGTGGTAATTGCCCAACTTTCGCTTTACCTATTTTAAAAAATGCTTAGTGGATCGCTTTTGAGAAATTATTTCTTTTAGGAAAAAAAACCATTTTCCCCCCAAAGTAACTAGCACCGGGCTGGGCAAAGGAGAGAGCGGCGCGTGCGCGGTTCCTTCGCAGGTTAGCGCGGGACAAGCCACCCGGCCCTTCTCCCTCCAGTGCCCAAGTTCTTCCTCAGAGACCTACCTCCTCACACTAGATCGCGGGTCGGGTGGGTCCCTTCCTGCCTGTTTTTCCTCCGCTGTGGGAGGCTGATATTTTAAAGGAGCTAGCTGGTTTCTCTAGACTGCCCTCCACCCCTATTGGCCTCGACAGTCGCCTGGCCTTAGAGAACTTTTCTTGGAATCCCCTCAAGCCTGGGTGGCTTCGGACCTCGGAGGAACGTTAGGGAGAGGGTGGTATTCCAAAATTCAGGAGGGAGGGAACTCTTTTCTCTACGGTTCAAGAGTCCAACCAGCCTGAAGCGATAGGGACTTAGAAATCTTTCCTCTCGCAAACAATTAAAAGTGGCCACACTTTGATAATAGTAATGATGGTAGTAATCATTAACTTCTTTACATTAAATTTTCCCGTTGCGACTCCACCCAAGGCCTCCAGTCTGGGCCCGGGAGCCCTCCGCCCCGGTGAAACTGGACTGTTGCTGCCTGGAGCACTCAGGTTGGGGAGCGCTATCAGGCTGGGGTGCAGGGAGGCGAGTCAGAACCACCCGGCCAGGGGAAGAGAGGAGGCCAGGGCGCCACGTGGGGAGGGCCCCGAGGTCTCAGAAGTGGAAACTTGCTCGTGGATTCCGAGGCGTCCTGGCGGGCGCGAATCCTTGAGCAAGGCCCTGGAGGAGCTGCTGGGGGCCGGGAGGGAGGGGGGCGTGGAGAGCCCAGCGGCCTGGGTGGGGGTGGGGGTTCGGTAACGACCAAGCTCGGCCGGGGTAATTACAACCCCGCCATAGCACCTGCCTATAGAGCCACCAGTGACCCGTCAAAAAGAGTAGCATGGGAATTCAGACGGCGACAAAGGCCGGTGGCGGAGGCGCGCGGCGCGCCGACCACCGCCTCGGCGCCCCCTTTCCTGCAGGGTGGGAGGAAAGGTTATGCTGGGGGGTGGGGGGAAGAAGTGGCTGGAGAGAGCCAGGCGAAGCCACAGCGGGGCTTGTCCTTCACCCCTCTGGGCCTGTCGCTGCACCCATGGGGACTCACAGGCGCCCAGCAGCCGGGGACTTGAGCGGGGCTGCATCGCACTCACGCTGCAAACAGTAAACTTGGTTTCCTTATTTTGCAACCATCCTTCCCTGCATGACACGCGCCCTCTGGCTGAGCTGGGGTCCATGTTTGGGATTCAACAATCCTGTCGCCCCAGCTGTCCTCTTCCCGGTGGCACTTTTGATGATGCCAAGATGAGGGCGCAGAAGCAGCAGTTGTGGTGTTTCTCCCCGACCCCGCCCTTCCCAACCAGACAGGAGGACAGGGACACACCACATCTCTGGAGAACCCCATGGGGCGCGGGGAGGACCGGCGCGGGGTGGGTGACCCCTCTCCAGCTGGGGGCGGGGGCCCGGGCTCCTCGACAGTCGCCCGCGGGGCCGCCACAGCTGCGGGTGGGTCCTGCCTCGGCGCCCACATCCGGGCCTCGGCTCCCGGGGCAGATTAGAGGCCGGCCGACTCGCCTGGGGCGGGGCACAGGAGGGAGGGACGCGAAAATTCCGGGGCAGAGCGGGTCTGCGCCTCAGACTCCGCCACCCAGCCACGTTAAGGTGACTTGGGGTCACGAGACAAGCTGGTTGACCCCGTTGCAAAGCTCCTCTCATTTAGCAAACCGAGCGAGCTCCGACGTGAGGCAAGCGGGAGTTTCCTGAGGCTGGAAAACCGTTCTTAACTTCCCTCGCCAGGGGGTCCCCTCGGGGCTTTTTGTGTGTCATAATTGCCTAAAGATATATGGCAGCTTCGATTACTGTAATTACCATCAGAGGCTGTTGAAAGAAGTTAGTCTGGGCTGCAGGGGTGACTGGCCGGGGTCTTGTTACCACCCAGGCGGGGCTCCCGGGTGACATCGCTCTGCCCTCCAGCTGTGCGAAACCGAGCGAGGCGGGGGCTGCAGACCTCGCCGCCCGGCTCGGTCCTGACCTCGCCCGCTGCGCGCCGACCTCCTCGCCGCCCCGGGCCCGAGGGCCGCAGTTTTCGGCCCGGCTGCCGCCACCTGTCTGGAGAAGGCCGGGATGCAGCGGCGCCGCGGGCGGGGGCTGCCTTCCTGCGGGCCTGAGGAACTTCCCCGGCGGCGGCCGAGCCTGCCGCGGGTCTCAGGCTTCCGCGGCCAAACTCAGGCTCTTGGGAAGTTGGAGAGCTCCCAAGTCTCCCCAGCATGTCACTCAGCCTTTTTTTTTCCTGAGTCCGGACGGTTCGCCTGAGTCCCAGTCCACCAGACGCGGGTGCGGCCCCCAGCGAAGCGAGCCGCGCGCCTGTCCCTTCCCTCTATTCCGAGGCCTCGTCTTTTCAAGCTCCCCCCACCACACACCAACCCCGGCGACTCCACACCGCAAGTAGACGAACAAGTCCGAGGCTCCTTACTTCTAGGGAAGAAGGCGAGGGCCTGTCACAGGGCGAGGTAGCAAGGAGGCCTGCCGAAGCCCGCGGGCTCTGGTTTTTGCAATAGAGGCTCAGAATGCAGCAGAAAAGGTTTCCTTCTGCGCCCCTAGGAGGACCTCCCACGCCAGACATGGGCCACAAAAAGCAAGCCCACCTCGCTTCCCCCAGTCGAGAGCAGCCAGAGCCAGCGTAGGCCCGAGGCTAACTGGAAACGCCAGGCCTCCTCAAGGCTACGCTCGGATTTGGGCGTCTGCAAAGTTTCCTTCTCTCTTCCCCCTGCCCTAGTTTAAATATTTCTCCTTTTCTCTTTTTGTTCACGTTCACTTTACTTGAATTTTAAAAATGGTAACACCCAAACCAAAGCAAACGTTTAAATTGCTTCCCACTTAAGTGGGACTTCATCATCAGTCCTCAGAAGTATCTTGGATTCTCCCAACTTTCAAAGACTCAGGACAATGAGGGCGAGTGAGGGGAGGGGGGCGTTTGAGGAAAGCACGGAGCGCCCAAAATGCTATGGGCGAAGGCAACAAGGGCGGTTTGAGAACTCCAGGACGTGGGGACTGCGACAGGGGCCACCCCCAGCCTTGGGCCCCGGAAAAGGCAGCTCCGGGCTACCGGAAGGCGGGAACTGCCATGCCCGGGGAGATCCGAGCCTTGCGACAACGCCCGCCCTACGCGGGCTCGGGCCTCCACATTCTCGGGTTCCGCAGCCACTGGGCCCGAAGATGCCCTCGCACACACACTTAGCCCCCCACTCTGGCATCTAGGGGCAGTTAGACATCAGCCGCAGCTCGGCATCCTGAAGGGGAGCCCCCAGCTAGGCAAGTTTGAGGAAGGAGAGGAGCGCGCGAAGGGAACAGGCCGCACACTCCTGCCTCCGCCGAGCTCCCGCTCGAAAAATCCTTGGGATTAGGGATTTGGTCCCCTCTTTGCTACAGCGGTTCGCCATACTTTAAATTCCCCAGTTATGACCTACGCGGATTTAGGATTAAGGAAAATGTGACTTTTAAATTGTTTCTGCTTCCCAGTTTGCAGGATTATTTGAAATAGCTAGAAACGGGGTGCAAAGCATTCCATTCAAATCCGCTTTGCGCAGAGTTGCTTTTGCGCGCTGGAGCTCGGAGTTTAGAGCGAGCGTGTTATTGTGCTACCGCCTGGAGCTGCGGCCTAGTTCCCGCCCCCGTCGCCCCCCCCCCCCGCCCCGCACCTGGCGGCCAAGCGGAGACAACTCGCGGGACTGGTGGGCAGCATGGGTCTCAACCTTCCCACCATACCAGGGCGGGGGAGGGGAAGCAGGGGGAATCAAGCAATCCAGAGGTAACGAAATTCTTCTTCCCTCACCACGAAACATCCCGACTCACGGTCTCTGAGAGGCTGGGCCAAAGCGCACTCGCCGCCGGAGTCTCTTTCCCGGGCTCGGAGCTGCCGCGCTCTGGGCAGGACCTCCCTCGCCTCCCCTCCCGCCCACCCCAGGCTGCGCTCCTGAGCCCCGCGGCGGCCCCAAAGGTACCCACTTGTTGATCCGGCCGGCTTGCTCATGCTGGCTGTCCCGGGCCGGAGCGGTTGGTGGGCGCTGCCCGAGTCCCGGCCGGCAGCGCCCGCCTCGCCGCCGGGCGCCGCCGCTCTCCAGCCGCCCTCCAGCCTGCAGGCTCCCGGGCCGGACAGGTGGGTGTCGGTTGCGCGCTGCGCTGCTCCCCGGGCGCTCAGAATTCGTTCCACGGTGGGAATTTAAGCATCCTCAAGTTTCTCCCCCGCTCTTGCAAAACCGCTGCTGCTGGGAATGTTGCTTGGTACCGACACACGCATGGACAGACAAACGGAGAGAGGACAGGCGGATCGAAGAAGAAGGGAAGAGGACAGCAAGAGGGGAATAGTGAAGGACAGAGATGGAGACACGAAAATGGTCTTCCTACGGAGCAAAAAGGACAAAATCCCTCTCTTTCCCCATTCCTGTCTCTTAGTCTTCAATTTCTCCTTCTACGTTAGGCATGCGGAGTGTGGCCAGATCTCTACAGACCGCTGCTCTTTTAAGGAAAGAAGGAAAACACAACTGCGGTCTCAGGCAGATGGGCTCCGCGCTGCCCAAACCTGAGAGCGGAGTGGGAAACTAGATTGCCGGGAAGTCTTCCGAGGGAACAGGCGGCCAGGTCCCAGTTTCCGGGGAAAGCCGCGCACAGAGCGGCAAAGGGTCCCCGAAGTTCATTACCCCGTGACTTTGTGCTTGTCGCTGCGGGCTGGGTCCCCAGTAATATCTCCAGAAGCGCTCTGACAGGCAGCCGCGGGGAGGGGAATAGGGCGTCCCTGGCCCACTTAGCTTTTCCCCCAACTCCTGGCGGGGTCTGACGTCAGCCATGTGCGGGGAGGGGATGGGAAGAGGGAGGGGGTTAAATGCTAATGATATTAATGAACCTCCAAGCGGCTCCGAAAGAAAATGCAGGCGCTGTCGGAGCTGACGACTTAGAGTGTGAATATGGGAGTGTGGATCTGTGCGTGCGTGAT
Organism: Mirounga angustirostris; assembly: GCF_029215605.1. Classification (NCBI taxonomy): domain Eukaryota; kingdom Metazoa; phylum Chordata; class Mammalia; order Carnivora; family Phocidae; genus Mirounga; species Mirounga angustirostris. Next base: position 93,395,831 of record NW_026991716.1, on the reverse strand, counting down.
GGTGAGGACGGTGCTGCTCTTGTAATAAAAATGAATTATTATATTTCATGGCAAGGAGGAAGGGGAGGGGAGATGGAGCATTCTCAAAACGCTCTCCCCCTTTTCTCCAGAGCGCCAGACAGATTCGTGGAACAAACTGGGTGGCTGTGTGTTTGTGTGTGATTGTGCGCACCGGATATGGCCATGTGAGTTGGTTCATTCTTGGTCCCGTGCCCCTTCTGTTGGGTAAAACTTGGATCTGGTCCGAGGTGAGTAATTATTCATTTTGCAACTACCTACGGAAAGTTGTAGCTGAGGACGCTCTGTGCGGACTTGGGGCCTGGGATGGGGTCTGCGGGAGGCTCCGCGTTCCTGCGGCCTTCGCGGAGTCCGCTTGGGCACCAGCTGCGGGGAGGGTGCCGCCCGCTCCCCAAAGCAAAGCCCATCCGGAGCAGAGCGAAGCTCCGGTCGCCTCCATTATCTGCCCTGGAGCGACTGGAGGGCAGAACTTTCCCTCCTGCAGCTCCTCCCCAGAAGGCTTCGCCGGCTCCCCCTCTCCAGGGAGCGTCCCGGATTCTGGAGAGCTTCCTCCGCCTAAGGCCCCCACCCGTCCGGCCAGCCTTCCCCCGATTCCTATGCTCTCGCGCGCCCTGGTCCCTGCGCCGCGCTGAGAGAGCGCACGCCGAGGGAGCGGCGATCCCCGATCTCTAAGAGATTAATTCTTATTTAAGCTCTCCCAGCAGCTTGAACTTGTCGAACAAGAGCTTGCCAGGCTGTCCTCCGGGCGGGGGCCGGCTAGAGGTCAGGGGTCACACCTCCTGCGCTCCCGCCCTCCGCTGCGCGTTTGGGGGGGGGGGGCGGGGAGGAGAACTGAGATCCGTGCTCCGCAATTCTACCCGCCCTCCCCTAGCGCCACTTTCTCCAGACTCAGGGTCAACCCGGGCTTTCGTTGAGAGTTTGAGTGTGCAAAGTGAGTGCCTGCGTCCCCCGAGCCCTCGGAGGGCGCAGCAGCTCCTCCACCTGGCGTCTCCCGGGCGCAGGCTGTGCGCTCCTGTAGGCGGCCTCAGCACGTGACTGCAACTTTCCGCAGCAGCCTCCGCAGGGCCTGGAGCTCCGGCCTGCGCACACCACACACTTGAGAGCCCGCGTCCTCGCCAGGGTCCTAGGGACACCCGGAAAAAGCAAGAAAGGGGACGGCTATTTCCCAAGTCAGCCCTCCTCGGTCTTTCGTATTGGGACCAGATTGGGGAATTGTGGGACAAAACCATAAACTTGAGGGTATTTTTTTAGGAGACAGGACAAGAAATCAAAAATTTTGACAGCTAAGTTGGGCAGTGTATTGGCCGCACACGCGAAATAGTACAAACTTGAACTCCGCGCCCAGAAAGGGAACTGATTTCCCGGGCGTCATTTGAGAAACACAGTTACTGTGCCAGGCTCGCTTTTGGAGCCTGGGGTTCTGGCTCCCACCAGAAACCCACTTGCCCCCCCCCCCCCGCCGCCGCCACCACCATCACCACCATCACCATCACCATCACGTGGTCTCAGAGTGGGGCGCTTAAGAACAAAGAACAAGATCCAAGTATAGTAATGTTTTTCGGGCAAAAATGAAAGCCAATGTCAAAGACTAGACCTAGGCCTGTCTCCAAGGGAAAAGTTTAGGAGTCTGTGGCAAGAAGGAGACCTAGAAGCCGCTTTTGGGAGGGATGCGGGGCTTGGAGGTGGGACGACTATGGTTCTCGAGGGGTCCAAACTACCTCTTCCCCTATTCCCCGACATTTTTGCCCTGCTGGCTCATTTGTGGGCACCAAAACTTGTGGAAAATACTCCTGAGGCTCACCAAATTGTCTCAAAATCAAAATGGGAATGCCTCCCTCTTTTTCCTGTCACCAGTCCCTAATCAAGCAGAGTATCCATCCAGAAGGCCACTGAATAGAAACACACACACACACACACACACACACACACACACACACACCCCATCCCCACCACCACACCATCCAGCCCTGGCAAAAGGCACAACACGCGCACACACACCCGCAGCATGTTCGTCCTGTGTTCTGCGCGCCCGGCTGTAATTATCCGCGCGCTTTGCATAAATCACAATGCAATTCTGAAATCATCATGATGACTTTCTGGCATGATTGGTTCGGTGGCAACGCAGCTACAAGATCCAGGGTTGGCGGGAGGGGCTGGGGCGCGGCCGCCCACCACGTCCAGGAGGAGCGAAGAGCCCAAGTGCCTGCAGGCTCATTGGAAGCTGCTGCAGGCCACAGGGAGCTCGGATCTAAGGTGTAGAAACTTGGGACTCTCAGTGGGTGCAGCTCAGAGAAGAAAGCCTCGACAAGACAGAGACTGTTACTTTCCATCTTCCTATCAATGCGCTTCATAGCTGAATTATAGCTGCATAAATGTTGGGTGAATAAATAAAGGAGGAAAGTCTCCTGCAGAATTCCCAGGAAGCCCCTCGAGGCACGATAAGGCTAACCACTGGAAGCAAGGAGGTGGGGTTTCAGGCTCTGTCCAACTAGCTGTGTAACCTTGGGCAAGAGACGACCTCTCTGGGCTCCAACCATCTGCAAATGATTCAACCTTAATTTTCAAAGATTCTTCCTGTGAATCCAGGATGGGAAATAATTGCTAAGGGGCAACTGTCACCTATCTCAGAAATATTTTTTTAACAGAGACAAGTTCAAGGATGAGTTTATAGCAGTCATCTTGGGGAGGGGGTGAAGCCACATCCCAGAGGTTCTGAAGCCCTTCTTATCAGGTCTAAACAAAGCCAGCCCCTAACTTCTGCTTTAGCCTTGTGTGAGTATGGGACTCTCCACCAAACCAAAACCAAAAACACAAGGAAGGCATCTTTTATTACAGGATGTTTATATTTTGGCCGAGGAGATAAGAAATAAAATCACGAGAAGGACCATGGACTCTAGGGGTCTCTTTGCCAATCCATCAATCATCACCCCCTTCATCACATACTGAGTACCCACTATGTGTCAAAGATTAAGGACATGATCCTTTTCTCAAGGAGTTTACAGAGAGAGCAGACACATAAAAGGTGCTAAATACACTGGCATAGACTGAAACACTGGACCTTCTGGAAAAATACACCAGGGGCCCTAAACCAGTGTGGAGTGGAGTAGGCTGTCAAGGGATGCCTGGGAAGCTGGTCTTGTGGTAGGAGAATACACTGCTTCTGAAAATAGTCTTATAGCTTACTCTCCCTTACTCCATTACTCTTCCTAATGCCTCTTCCCATCCATTTAAAAAAGGAAGTAGAGTCCTGTTAACTAAATGGCATAAGAGAGGCAGGGGTGCAAGGCGTCCCTCTAGCATCAGGTTATCTGGGTCTCACCCTTAGCTCTCTATTCACTAGTGTCGCTAAAAATGGTGCCATTTTCTCCATTAACTGTCCCTCCATCCATTCTTCTACATTAAACAGCAAAGGAAAAAGAAAAATCTTTTCCATCAGCAAAAAGAGCTGAAGTTGGTGTGGAACAGAGAGATAGATGTCCTCCCCATTCTCAGAGGCCATTTTACCCGTAGAGATTCATTCCTTTGAAATGCCCTTCACCTCATTGACAAGCAGAGTTGAGAAATGCCCAGACCCAGAAAATGTCTGAGAAAACCTACCAGTTAAGCTTGGCTGAGGTTTGATATTCAGTCTCCAAAAATGCTCAGACACAACTTTTGTTTATTTATTTGTTTGTTTACATGAGGAAAAAGTTGATTTTCATTGCTTCCAAATTCTAAGTCAACCTATGGTTGGTTGTTGCTTTCCCAGTGGATGGGGACGATGGTCGGCACAAAGTATGTGCTCAGTGAGGGCTTGCTAAGTGACAGAATGAAAGAAACCATCTCGTCAAGCTTGCTCCTGATTTTGCTGTGGGCCTCTCTATAAGTTATTTGTGTCCTATCTAATTCTACTCAGAAAAGACACACTGAGAACAATCCAGAATAGAGACACAGATGCTCTAGAACCCAACTGGCGCTGAATTGTGGAGTTTTTTCCTTGATGTTTTCCAGGACTGTGTTGGCTAAGAATTGTCTCTTACTCCCTACCAGATGGGAAGATGAACACTGTTAACAGTAACAGGATTAAGACAATGCTCGGTGTGACAGGTTTCTCTTTTTTCCCCCTTCACAAATAACACTGTCTCTGCGTTCATTCACACCCTCCCTCCCTTGGAGCCAGAGCAGCTGAAGAAATTCAGGTCTACAGACAGGTTGAGCATTAGAGGTTTCTGCTTCTGAGTCTTCCTGTACTTGGATATTCTTCTTGCCTCTTCCAAGAATAATCAAATAGAAACACCTTTCCCCATCTCGTCTTTTATTTCCTACATAAAATATCTTATTCATTTACATCCTGCCTTGGTGCCAGAAGAATTTATCATGGCTCTCTTGTCAAATTGCTTTAATTTGGGACCTGGGCTCCGTCCCTAAAAGAGGACTCACTTGAGATGTATTTAAAACAAAAGCAACCAAAGATCGTGAACAGAAACATAGGAGCAAGAAAATATTGTGGTCTCCTTCTCCTCCCCCCCAGGAAGATGGGTCAACAGAGGCAAAGCTGTCTGTTTCTTATTTCCTAAGGGCAAGAGTAAGAGGTTTAGAGGAGACATAAGAGATACCCAGCTCTCCAACTAGCCAGGGAGCTCCTTGAAGTAGAGACTACCTGATTCATCTCTGGATCGCCCGTGCTCACACTCTGGGACATAGTGGTGTTTTATAAATGTGGACTATGTAAGTGACCATGCCTCGTGGTACTCACAGTGAAAGGTGAGCATTGAGGTGGGGGGCTTGCTTTTGCTCTGCCCCAGCAACCCAGCAACGGGAAGGGTAGGGAGTAGAGAGAGGTCCTCTAGACCTCCAAACCATGGGAAGCAATGCAGATAATTTTTTGGCTTTCTAAAACAAAAGAATGAGTAGAGAGACGAGAAAGCAGACTATATCCAGGGAGAGACTGGCCACCGAGGCTTCTTCAACCTCTTCATTTCCTGTCAATTACACAGTCTGACTTGGTTTCCATTTAGCCCAAAATTACAGAGCACACAAGTCAGAAGGGTCCTTGGAGATCAGTACTCATCTAATTCCATCATTTCACAGATGAGAAAACTGAGATCCTTAGAGACAAAGCTTGTCCTAGGTCACTCGCGTAGAGACAGAGGCTATTGCCAGAACCCAGATCTCTTGATGCTGAGTCTAATGTTCTTTGAAATATTAATTCCACTGCATTGAGCTACCTCCCATTTCCTAGAAGGGCTTCTAGAAACCTCCAATTAAGGCAATTTCACTCACTTACAAGTGAAGTAATCAGAATTAAGAGAAGTGTTGTGTGCATCTCGAAGCAATAGTTCGGTATTTCTAGAACTTCAAACTCCTCAACCTCACAAGGTTTTCTTGAAATTCCCTCTTTGGCGGTCGTTAAAATTTGCTGTGTCCCAATGGAGAGCAAACTTGTGAGGTCTTTTTCTGTTTTGTAGACGGAATGATATGAGCTACAAGAGGAACTACTTAGAGATACTAATTGTAGATGCTGAGAAAAAGTCAATGATTAGACTGAACAATTAATTACTAAATTTGATCGGTGTAGATTGCCAATCTGGGCCTTTCAGATTTTAAAAACATCCCTCTATTCCCTCCACAGCAGGGACCTGCTTTATCCAGATTACTGTTTCAACACTAGTAGAAACAATTGTTATGTAAAACGGGGTAGCCCGTTTTAAATGTGGCTAACATATTTGAGAATAAGCTACGATTCTTTATTCCATGAATAAGGATATCAGGATCACATATTTGATCTCTGCCAATGCAATGAAAAACATCATACATTCTAGTATGCTTTGTTTCCAAATGATCTAGTTCACACAGTACCCTGTTGTCCTCCTATTCTAGTAAGTAATTTCAGAATTCACATCACTTACAAAGATGCCGAGTGGCTATTTAGGGAAGTCTGATTCAAAAAAAAAAAAAAAAAAAAAAAAACCCTCCAAAACAAAACAAACCTCCCCCTCTCTTCTCCCTCCCCCAAACCCCACGCGCTTTGTGTAAGACGGAGTCAACCAGTGGGATTCACAGGAGGTCCCCAAGTCAAATGCTGCAGCTGCGTTTTTAAAAAGGGTTGGATAAACTACAGCCGTTAATAACATCTGTATCTATGCAAGCTAAGATGATGATAGGGGTAATCAGATCTCATGCTTCAGGGCATAAGATGATTGCCTGCTGGGAGGGGGAGGATTTGGCCTTTCAGGTAAAGCAGTTCACATCTCAGGAGGTAGGTTGCAGACATTTCTCCCGGTTTCTAAAATTTCAGGTGTAATTGACATGATTTTGGAGTAGATAAAACAGTGATTTGAAATCAGATTAGGATGTTGAATAATGAGATATTTGAAATACCCACATACATCACACGTAACATATGTGTATCTTTCTATAGATAAGATACAAATATTTGGATGCCTTTTTCGTTTTTGAAGGCTGAGGTTCCTTGATATGTTTTGACCATCTTTTAGTGCAAAGCGGATGCTTAATAAATGTTAGCAACAATGAAAACAGTGGAAGTAAGTCAACTTTAGTCCATGCATTTATGATTATCTAAAATAATATATAATTACCCAAGTGTTCATAACTGCACCTAGTTGGATCCCAAAATATATCTATTTCCAGTTGCCTTAGCTAAATAATGATTGACTTGCATGTTTGGAGTGTACAAGGAATGCATTCATTTTAATGTCCTGGTCGCTAAAGTAATTTTTAAAAACTTAGTATTTGTCTGGAAGTGAGAAGGGAATTATGCAAGATAATCTTACCTTCCCTTTTGATTTCTGTAACATTTTCAAACCCCAGGAGGGGTACACTCTAGTACAGTTGCACAATTTAACCAATTTTGAAAACACTTCTGCAAGTGTGAGCAGGGTTAAAGAACTCCCTTTATTTAGACATGTCAACCCATACTGCAGGGCATACAACGTCAGACAGCTGTCCACATTTCAGAGAGGTGTAGAAGCTTTTGAAGGAGTAGGTTTCTAGCAGAGTGGTTAGAGTCCTTTTGGCATGAAAGACATTCTTGCTACTGGCTTCATCATTATTACCAAGCCATTCACTTCTGTTCCACACAGAGGGACTGTTCTGAAGGATATGGCTGTTAAATGCAATTTTTAAAATGATGCACATAAACAGTTTTAAAGGGGGAAAATCCTGCAGCTGTTTGGCTGCAGACAGGCATGGGAAATTAGTCAGAAGCCCAAAGCATCATAGTTAATAACCATTATTCTGTTGTCTGGGATGTTTGTTTAAATACTATTGACACTGTGTATGTATTGTCATCTTCTCTAAATTGTAGCTCTTAGCCACTGAAATCTTGTTAAAGACCACCTAGGGTTTCCTCTGTATGATGCTGAATTGTGTATTCACCTGATGGATAAACAAAAACCAGATTTTTTTTTTGTTTCAATTTTTCTCTCATGTACAACTAGCAGGAAATTTTCTGGAGTAAAGAAAGAGATTGCCTGAGTACAGTAGAAATAGCCGCTGTGGGGTCCCAACCTTCCTATTTCTCCTCTAGTGATAGAAAATGAACAAACCCATCAACTGATTAATACAATTCAGTTCTGCTTAAAATTCACAGATCTGTTTGGTATGAGACTGTATTTTAAAAGACTCATACTTGCCATTAAGTGTGAAGAAATCAGTAACTATTCTTTTCATCAACAGCATGTTGGTTTTTTTTTCCCCCCTCCCCATTTCGATTTTGCTTATTAAGTGAGGTCATTTGAGAGAAGAGCGGCTCTGGTGGTGGGTGGGAAAAAAAATTTAACAGCCTGACTCCCAAGTGGAGAGCTTCAGATCATGGGCCATTCAGTACAAAGCGTTTTATATCTTGACTTATGAGGGGACAATAGCCGGTCTTACAAAGGCACCACCTGTGATTTAGCACGGTTGACATCTTTGTTAAGGAGGAGCCGGAGGGCAGAAGAGAAAACAGCACGTGCACAATCCGGAACTTGTTACCAAGACCCACCTTCAAGGCCTTTTCACAACGTCGCGGAGGCCGCGTCCGCGTCGGGTTTTTTGTTTTTGTTTTTTCTTTTTTTGCTTAGAGTTTTTAAAAAAGGAAGTGAGGAGAGAGAAAGGAACGTTACCCACGCGAATTGACCCAAAGCTCTGGACTTACGGCTTGCCAGCGCCAAGCGGTCCCATTTTACAGATGGGTAAATGGAGGTCGGGTCCGCGGAGTATCTGGCTCAGCAGGTGCCGGGGGGGCTGGGGACCCCCGCCGGGCTTTGGGGCGGCCCGGCTCGGGGCGCGGAGGGCAGCGCGGCCGCGGGAGGGACGTCCAGTCCCCGTCTCCGGCCCAACCTTCGGGCCGGTGGCTTTTTGCTTCCTTCCCGAAGGTCGTTTCTGACAAATCTATCTATTTGGGGCAAATTGTCAGTGAGAAACTTCCGCTCGAACTGCCCTGGACAAAACCGGCTGTTTGAAAAGGGTAAATCCCGCGGCCCGGCGAGGCGAACAATGGGCCGCTGGTGCTGCGGCGGCGGGGGCGGCCGGGCGGGCCGCACAAAGGGCGGATTAATTGGGGCCGCGGCTGAGCGGTTCGCGCTAGCTCCACTCAGCCCGCGCTGCGGGGCGCCCCATTGACTGGGCCCCGAGCCCCACTTTTCACAAACTCCAAACAAAAGTCAATTTCTTTTTTATAAGGCTGGGGAGGGGGCCGCAGCCAAGATCCTCCACTTTCTCCTCCGCCACATTCTTGCAGCATAGGGGTGAGGGGGCTGCTGGAGGGAGAGGGGTGAAGGGGAGCGGAGGGGATCGGAAAGGGACGCGGGTGTGGCTACCGTGCGTCCCCGTTCCCGCCTCCGCTGTCCCCCGTCTGGACCCGAGTCGTGCCCTCCTGGTCGCACCTAACTTCCAGGCAGGAGCTTAGAACCTTGCGGGAGGCCTAGTAGCCGCCGAGAAACACGGATGGGGTGGTGGCAAGGGCGGAGGTGAGGGCTGGGCCACCGAATTGGGGGAAGGATAAGCAGGTGATTTAGGAGGAGGGGAAAGAGACGCCCGCTAGGTATTCTGGACCTCGGGAGGTGTGACCATTCATCCGATATTTATTGAGCAACTACTTTGTTCCTAATGCGGCGGGGGGGGGGGGGGGGAGGAGGCGGAGACAAAAGCGAGTTTGCCCTCAGTTTATACACAGTTGGGAAGGCTGACTCCCAAATCAATTAGCAGGTGGGGAAGGGGCGTGCCCCAGCCAGGCCCCAAAGGAAGGCTTCACCACCATCCTTCTGTAAAGTTATGCCCGTGTAACATCTGGAAAAAGAGATCTAATTACTTTGTAGACACACCCTACTATGAGAAGTGGCAGTAACTAAAAACTGTAGGGTTAATATTGTGACGGCCTGAAGACCAAGTATGGAAGGACCAGGAGTTCATCTCCTCTGTTTCTCTCCTTTCAAGATAGGAGAATGAGTGCAGAGGGCTCTTCAACGGACACTGAGAGGGGAAGGAAATCCCGTTAACAATAAAGCTCGATGCATTCCCCAGCCTGCAAGCCTCTGTTGTGAGCTGGGTAGGCAGTGGTTGCATACCGGACACCCCAGTCCTTGTGGTTAGTGCAAAGGCCACATTCTTCTTGGAGGACCGGCTGTCCAAGTGAATCAACAGAGACGGGGGACCACGTGCAGGTGCAAGGGAAGCCATTTGTTGATGGAGGGCTTGAGCATGTGCTAACAGATTATATTACAAGGTTTTTATTTTATGGGAGATACTTCTGCTCTGGGATCAGCAAGCACTTGTGTGCTCTAAGGCTGGTGAATTGAAGTCTTCAACAGCTAGGCTTTAATATAGAGACCCTTAGAAGGCATCAGGCCAGGGTATTGGCACGCCTCTAGGCGGGCGCGGAGAAAGGGAGCTCTGGCGGCAGGTACTGAATCTGTGGTGGGCTCAGTAAGGGGTGAAAACAAGCCTTCAAGGCCTGGCTGAAACATGGCTGGAGGCAGGGAGGGCTAGGCACTGACATCCAGAAGCAACAGCGGCAGAGGGACCTGCTGGCGGAATTCAACCTGGGCTCCTTTTTACCCATGGTGTAAACTTGGAGATGTAAAATGATCCTTTCTGGGCCAGAGTGTGAACCCTTCCAGATTTCCGTTGAGTCAGAGGCTGTGAAAATCAAGGGCAAATATTTATCTAAAGATGTCACAACTTTGAATCTCAATAATAATTTATCGGCTAAGCTCTGATGGAAATCTAGAACAGCTGTTACTCCATTGTGTATTTTGAATTTCCAAAAGATAAATTGGGGTATCAGTATTTTTCTTCCACCAGTTCTCAGTATGCTTTCTTTTAGTTGACTGACGCCTTTGCAAGTTCAAAGCGAAGAAACGATAGGACCTTTTGCTTATTATGAAAGTTATTAAAGCCTACCAAAAATATATTTAATGTTCAACTTTTATTGGCAAGTGTGACAATGCTGAGTGTGTCCATGCCAGCAAAAGCTGAGTGAGCGTGGAAAGATTGAGATGTTGCATTATTAGGAAGAAAAAAAGAAAATACAAGTATGAATCAGAGTGATGAAACTTCCAACATCAATGTGCAGGTTTAGACAGAACTGATGACAGGCTCTACTGTCTATTCATGGAAAGCTTATGACCACAGCTTCTAGGAACCCCCAGCACGGTTGCTTATCATTTCTGTTTTACAGAAGAAATTCTTCAGGGAGGGGGACACAAGGTGATTTTAATAAGGTCCACCCATGAAAGGGGTGACATACTGGCATCAGGCCGTTCCATCAATCTGGTTAGCGTTGAAGGCTTTGAATTACTCTCTGTCTTTTAGAAAGAATCATTTTGGAGTCATTCGATGTGAACATCATTAGAGGAAAAAAGCTCCTGGAGATCTGATTATAATTAAACCTCATTTTTTTTTTTTTCACTTATACTTGCTGGCTGAGCAAACACTGCTGGAAAGAAAAGATGATCTTCTTATCCCCAGTCTTAGGTTGCCAGAAAAGTACAGGAATCTGAGCTCTGATAATGGCAGAGCAGGGGCAAATATAGCACTAGACCTAGAATATGGTAGTCATGAGCCAAAAAGAAGGAGCACTCAATTTGGGAGTGGACTAGATTTAAATCAGTAAGAGAATGGCATTTTCCTTGAAGAGGGAAATGGCTCCAATGGCTTTTCCTTGAAGAGGGAAAGCAAAGGAGACATAGTCCTTGAGCCTTGGTATGGTAGCCAAGATTCTGGAAATAAAAGAGCTAACATTTGATTGTGAGATGTATCATACATATAAAATACTATATGAATGTATCTGTACAATTTAAAGCATGAAATAAAATAAATGCTCATATCCTAGCAGCTACATTTTAAAAATAGAATCTCAGTAGTATCTGAAAGGAGACTCCTTTGTGCCCTCTTGGATTGCATGCCTTTTCCCCACCAACACATACCAGAAGTCATCACCACCTTGAATTGTGTTTTGCTCATTTGTTTACTGTCTTTACAAGTTTACTACTCATGTATGTATCCCTAAATAATATAGTGTAGAGTTTTGCTTTTTTAAAACTTTATATAAACAGAAGCATGCATTATATTGTCTGTGGTGAAATGTTTTTTTCTCCCAACACTATGTTTAATGTTGGCATTAAATTAATTGTGGTACGTTCATACAATGTGGTTTTTTCATTCTCTCTGTCGTATGGTAGTCCCTTGTGTGAGCATGCCATAAGCAATTGGTCCTCACTGCTATGAAGAGACATTTGGGTTCTTCCCTTCCTTTCCCTTTCTTTCTCTCTCTCTCCTCCTTTCTTTCTTTTGTAATTATAACAGATGCATCTATGTGTTTCTCTTGCGCATGCTTCCTGGTATGCACATATGCCAGAGTTTCTTTAGTATATAAACTTAGGTATAGAATTGCTTTCTTCTTCTTCTTCTTTTTTTTTTTTATTCATGAGAGACAGAGTGAGAGAGAAAGGCAGAGGGAGAAGCAGGCTCCCAAGGAGCAGGGAGCCCGATGCGGGACTCGATCCCAGGACCCTGAGATCATGACCTGAGCCAAAGGCAGACGCTTAACCATCTGAGCCACCCAGACGCCCTTCTTCTTCTTTTTTTTTTTATTAGAGAGAGGGGGAGGGAGGGGGAGAGGGAGAGAGAGAGAGAGAGAGAGAATCTCCAGCAGAGTCCCCACTGACCTTGGAGCCCAACGGGACCCTCCATCCCAAGTTCGTGAGACCATGACCTGAGCCAAAATCAAGAGTCTGGTCGCTTAACCAACTGAGCCACCCAGGCACCCCTGGAATTGCTTTCTTTCTTTTTTTTTTTTAAGATTTTATTTATTTATTTGAGAGAGAGAGAATGAGAGAGAGAGCACATGAGAGGGGGGAGGGTCAGAGGGCGAAGCAGACTCCCTGCTGAGCAGGGAGCCCGATGCGGGACTTGATCCAGGGACGCCAGGATCATGACCTGAGCTGAAGGCAGTCGCTTAACCAACTGAGCCACCCAGGCGCCCTGGAATTGCTTTCTTATTCAATTTTACTAGGTACTATCGAACTGTTTCCCTTAATGGTTGCATTAATTTACACTCCTACCAGGAAGTGATATGAATTATTGTTGCTTCCCATCCTTGTCAACACTTATTATTGACTTATTTTAAAATTTTTGTTATACATATGGGAGGAATATCTCTTTGCATTTTTAATTTGCATTTCTCTGACTCTTAATAGGGTTGAGTATTTTTCAGGTGTCTGTGGGCCATTTTTATTTTTTCTTTTGTGAACTATGTTTTTAAGTTTTGCTATTTTCCCATTAGGTTGTTTTTCTCATAGGAGCTTTAAAAAAAATCTATTTTGGCTAATAATCCTTTGTCTTGATTAAATGTATGGCAAATATTTTCTTACCTTTAGTGACTGTCTTTTCACTCTCCTTCTAATGTCGGTGAACCAAAGTTTTAATTTTATGTGGTAGAATTTATCAGTATTTTCCTTCATAAGTTGGTAATTCTTGTTTCAGAAAGCTTTCCCTTTTGTGAGGTTGTAATGGAATTCCCCTAAATTGTTTTCTAAAAGTTTTATAATTTTGTCCTCCATGTCTAAGTCTTTAATCCAACTGAAATTGATTTTTGTGTATGGTGTGAGGTAGGGTTCCAATTCAGTTTTTTTCAAAGTTGTTTAATACATTTTCCTAGTATCATTGACTGAATCTTCTATCTCTAGTGCCCACTACATTATAAAAATAAATCTCTATATATGCATTGATTGGTTTCCAGGTTCTCTATCATATTGCTTTGGCCCCTTTGTCTAGCCTTCTGCCAGTATCCCATTTTCTTACTATAGCTTACATACTAAGTTTTGATATCTGGGAGGGCAATTCTCCTTATCTTATACTTTTTTCTTAGGGAGTCTTGACAATTTTGGACCCTTTCCTCTTCCATTTCAATTTTAGAATTAGTTTGTCAGGGGTGCCTGGGTGGCTCAGTCGTTAAGCGTCTGCCTTTGGCTCAGGTCATGATCCCAGGGTCCTGGGATAGAGCCCGTATAGGGCTCCCTGCTCGGCAGGAAGCCTGCTTCTCCCTCTCCCCCTCCCCCTGCTTGTGTTCCCTCTCTTGCTGTGTCTCTCTCTGTCAAATAAATAAAATCTTAAAAAAAAAAAAGAATTAGTTTGTCAGGTTCCATAAAAAATATTGCTGGGGTTTTTCATTGGAATTGGATTTAGTCAACATGGGGAGAATTGACATCTTCATGCTATTGAAGTTTCCTACTAACAACTTGATATTTCTCCATTTATTTAAGTCTTCTTTAATGTTTTTTCAATAAGGTGTAATTTGGGGCACCAGGGTGGCTCAGATGGTTAAGCATCTGCCTTCAGCTTAGGTCATGATCTCTGGGTCCTGGGTCCTGGGATCAAGCCCCGAGTGGGGCTCCCTGCTCAATGGGGAGTGTGCTTCTCCCTCTCCCTCTGCCTCTCCCCCAACCCCCTCCCCCGCTCATGTGTGAGCTTTCTTTCTCTCAAATGAATAAATAAAAAATCTTAAAAAAATAAGGTATATTTTTTCTCTGTAAATGAGGTACACACCTTTGATTAGATTTATACCTAGATTTATTATATATTTTTGCTCTTATAATGGCACTCTTTTAAAATATTTTCTTATATTCTATAGTGATTGGAAAAACTCTTGTATGAATTCTAATAATTGACCTATAGTTTCTTTTGAGTTCTCTATGTGACCAATAATATGTGCAAATATGACAGTTTTTTTTACCTTTCTTTTTTCACCCTTAAATCTATAATTTAGTTTCTGTTCTTGTCATAGTTGTATAGTTTAGGACCACAAATACAATATTGAATAGTGGTGGTGGTGGCAGTAACTTTGCATTTTTCCTGATATTCAAGAGAAGTATATAATTGTTGGTGCATATGGGATATGAGTGTAGAATTGGCATATCTCTGGTGAATTCAGTAGTAATTAATTTCATTTCTAGTAATGTTTTGGCTGTGGTCTATTTTCTCTGACATTAATTTAGGCATACTAGGTTGCTTCTTTGGTTTTCCATCCTTTGACTTTCAACCTTTATTGTATTTATATTTTAAGTCTTTTGTAAATAGTATATAACTGTTTTTTTTAATTCAATCTAACAATCTTTGTCATTTAACTGGAGCCTTTAGTATATTTATATTATTGTACATACTGATATACTTGGATTTATTACTACCATTTTTTTTGTGTGTTTTGTATTTCTATTTTTCTCTCCTTTCCTTTTTGCTTCTTTTGTATCAGTTGAGGATTCCTCCCCCCGCGCCCCCCCCCTTAGTACAGTTTCCTCCCATTCTTATTTGGAAATTATATTTTTAAGTGTTTATTATTTTAGTGGTTGCCTAACTATTTTAATATTTTCACTTAACACAGTTAATCATTATCTTCCTGCCTCCTGAACAGTATGAGAACCTTAGAAATCTTTTCATTTTATCCTTTTCTAGTTCTGGGATCCAGTTCTAGCCTAATCCTTTCCCTCCCACAGATTAGATTATTGTTACTATAAACAAATTCATGTAGATGTACCCACATATTTACCTATATATTTGCTCATTATTTCCTTCTTTCTGAAGTACATCCTTTATAATTTTCTTTAGTGCTGGTCTGTCAGTGTTAAAGTCTCTCAGTTTTTGGTTGGCTGAAAAATATATCTTATACTCATTCTTAGGTATTTCACTGCGGATATAATTCTTGATTTGAAGTTGTATCAGCACATTGATGATATGATTCAACTATCTTTGGGGGTTTGGTTTTTTTGTTTGTTTGTTTTTACTGCTGTTGAGAAGCACATTTATAGGTGATCTTTCTTCTCTGTTTTTAAAGTTTTCTCTTGCCTTTGGAGTTCTGCATTTTTACAATCATAGTTCTACATGTTGATTTCTTTTATTTATCCTGCTTGGGATGCACTTGGCTTCCCGTAGCTGAGCACTGCCATCTTTAACAAAATTCTCAGCTATTATCTCTTTGGAAATTGTCCTCTCCTTGCTCTATTATTTTCTTCATGAATTCTCATTAGGAATCATAAAACCCTTAACATTTCTTTCATAATTTTTGTCTCTTTCTGGACTGTATCTTGGAAAATGTGTTTAAATCTATTTTCCAGTTCAGTGATTTTTTCTATTGGGTCTAAGCAGCTGTTTAGACCCCTCATTTAAAAAGTAATCATTTTATTTTTCATTTCTTGAAGTACTTTTGGTTCCATTTCAGATCTGCTTGGATGTCCCTCACTGTCTCTTGTTCCATGCTAATATTTACAAGCTCTTTTTTAAAAATTTCATTAACCATATAAAAATTGTATTTGGTCACTCGTAATGTCAGTATTTGATGTCTGTGAGGCGCTGCTTTTGGTGTCTGCTGCTTGCCTTTTCCGGGTTTCCCTTCATGTTTCTTCCTAGGCTTTGGGATGTTTTTCTCCTTTGAGCTTCTCATTGTCTTCATGCTTTCTTTCTGGGGATTCTTAGAGGCCAAAGTTGAAGATGAATTTGTGCAGGGAAGATTTGCATTTGCTCTTTCTAGTCAAGTCACCTGCTTGTACTACCAACTTGGGATCCTTTTATTTTGAAATACTCTATTATTAGAGTTTAACTTTTTTTTTTTTGGCCACACAAGTGGTATGAATCCAGATAGAGACCTGTGTGAGACCTATCTGTGCTTCCTGATTCTTAGGGAAATTTTGTTTTCTTTCTGTCTTCCCAGTATCAACCATAAGATAGCCAATGTTCTTGCTGTGGCACCCCTCTTTGAATAAAAACTTAAATTTATCTTTACACTGAGGATATAACCCCTTGGATTTTTAGTTTTATGCAAGGATTCTCCTAACAGATTCCCTACCTTGGGCATTCCCTGAGCATTATCCCAGAGTTGAGATTCAGGGTCTCCAGAGTCTGACAGAAACTCTCAGCGTAAAATCTGGCTTTGGAACTTGCTTAACCTACCAGGGTTCCTGTTTTCACTTACTTTTTTTGAAAAAAGATTTTGTTTATTTGAGAGAGAGAGAGAGAGCATAAGAGGGGGGAGGGTCAGAGGGAGAAGCAGACTCCCCGCTGAGCAGGGAGCCTGATTCGGGATTCAGTCCCGGGATTCCAGGATCATGATCTGAGCTGAAGGCAGTCACCTAACCAACTGAGCCACCCAGGTGCCCCTTCACTTACTTTTTGAGATCTGAAAATCCCTCCTGTTTGTGTTGGCTCATTGATCCATTTAAAAAGATGAGGGTTTTTTGGTTGGTTTAAATTAAAAAAAATTTTTTTTTAAATAATCTCTATGCCCAAAATGGGGCTCGAACTCACAACCCTGAGATCAAGAGTCTCAGGTTCCACTGACAGAGCCAGCCAAGTGCCCCTAAAAAGATATTTAAAAAATATTTTAATCAGGGGTCACCTGGCTGGCTCAGTCCATAGAGCATGTGACTCTTGATCTCAGGGCCATGAGTTCGAGCCCCATGTTGGGCTTAGAGATTACTTAAGGAAATAAAAGAAAGAAAGAAAAACTTCAAAAATCTTTATCAAGCATTTTAGTTATTTTAGTTGAGACTGTCATTCAGGGTATCTGTATTAGTTGGGTTCTCCATATAAAGAGATTATATTATAGGGGCGCCTGGGTGGCTCAGTCGTTAAGCGTCTGCCTTCGGCTCAGGTCATGATCCCAGGTTCCTAGGATCAAGCCCCGCATCAGGCTCCCTGCTTGGCAGGAGGCCTACTTCTCCCTCTCCCACTCCCCCTGCTTGTGTTCCCTCTCTCGCTGTGTCTCTAATCTGTCAAATAAATAAAATCTTTAAAATAAAAAAAAAAGAGAGATTATATCATATGTAAGAGGCAGACAGAAAGAGAGAAAGATTTTAAGGAATTGGCTCACAAGATTGGGCGGGGGGAGAAGCTGTAAGTCCAAAATCCATGGAATAGGCTGGGAGGCTGGAAATTCCAGTGAGAGTTGATGTTGCAGCCTGGAGTCCAAAGGCAAGTCTAAAGGCAGAATTCCTTCCTCCTAGGGGACCTCAGTCTTTTCTTTTACGGCCTTCAACCGAGTGTTTGAGGCCCACCCACATTATGGAGGGTAATCTGCTTTACTCAAAATCTGCTTTAACCACATCTAAGAAATATCTTCACAGCAACATCTAGACTGGTGTTTGACCAAACACTGGGCACCATAGCCTAGCCAAGTTGCCACATAAAATTAACCATAGCAGCATCTAATTTACCAAAGTGCTGGAAACAGAAACCAGAGGTATAATTTTTCATGATGAATTGATAGCACAATGAAAGGGCACAATAATGTCATGCTTAGAGGCTTCCATGCAGATAGGTCTTAGGCGACAGTGGGCATTTTCTTAGGAGGCTGACAGACTTCTGTTTTCACAGTCTAGTGCTTACCATAGACTTGTAATGCTTACTATGGGTGGTGGCAAATGTGCTCTTCCATATAAAATTATAAGAAAAGGAGGATACACTTAATTGCCTCAAGTTATAGGCCATAATGATGCAGTCTAGCTTGGAAAAGTATATTATTTACTCAAACTTGCCAAAATTCAGTAAGTATCTTATAAAAATACAAAGAAAGCCAAACTGAGGAGAATACTGCATTGCAGGGTATCAGAATAATGATCATCCTTGTTTTAGAATCTAAAAGGTGTTTTCAGGTGATTAAAAAAATTCTTTTTCTTCTCCTCCTCCTCCTTCTAGACATTCATGATTTCTTAGAAGACAGATGACAATCAAAAATTTAAAATCCACAAATTACCTAGCTATCCACATACAGAATGTTGGTACTTTCTTCACAGTGAATAACAGTAGGCTCACTTATAATGCTTTTCAGGTTTGGAAAAGCTTTTTTTTTCTATTTGATTTGGGGGAATGCCTCTGGGGAGGAACATGTGGGGAAATAGTGTCAGCCGTCAGGAGGAAGGGAGGCAAGAGAATCTTGCAGCCTTGCTGTTCTTCTATCTTGCTTTCTCCCCCTTTTTCCCTCCCTGTCATGAAAAATTGAGCAATGCCTTAGCACGAAGCATTATTGCATAAAACAGAACAGTGAAAGTCTAAAAAAGGAATTTCAAAAGAGATGCCTAGACTTGACAGAGACTGGAAGAAAATATGAATGGATGGTAGAAGTATCAGTTATTGTCTTCTTTATATTCTTCCCTATTTTTTCAAAGGTTTCTACAACAAACACAACTTTATACTAAGAACATAAATTGCCCTTCCGTTTATTTTACAGAGCAAGAACCTAAAATATCTTGAGGATTTTTTTAGAGACAAATGGGTTTTCCCTATGCACGGTGTATAAGACTAAGTTTTTTTTTTTTAAAGATTTTATTTATTTATTTGACAGAGAGAGAAACAGCGAGAGAGGGAACACAAGCAGGGGGAGTGGGAGAGGGAGAAGCAGGCTCCCCGCAGAGCAGGGAGCCCGATGCGGGACTCGATCCCAGGACCCTGGGATCATGACCTGAGCTGAAGGCAGTCGCTTAACCAACTGAACCACCCAGGCGCCCAAGACTAAGTTTTTATACAGTATAAAACCATTTCCAAATAACCAGTCCAGTGTCAGAAAACTTGTTTTCATGCTAGCAAAATTGAAACTCACCAAATGGTAATACATTAAGATCATTTGCTAAGTTTGCATGGACATTTTTAATATTTTAGATTAATCCTCAAGAATTTATGAACTTTTCATTTTATTAGCAAATTTCAATAATCTGCTTTGCTAAAACTAAAATATTTTTTCCAGCTTCTCATTTAAGCTGGTATTTTGTTTTTGAAATGTATAGCTGTCTCTAAAATTTGTTACCTCTTTCAAATCCTTACAGTCTATATATAGGCTAACTGTATTTAGAACTCTTAGAATTCCAAATCAGGAGGCAAGTTGATTTGTAAAAGCTATGATTCTTTGGACTGCATAATTATGGAAAGACCAGAAAAATCAGTTTAGAGGCAGAGAGGCTCAAGGTAGTTCCTTCTGGAGAGTAATCACATAAAACAGGAAATGTGCAAATCTGTGAACACAGATACATTGTTAAGTTTCTCTGTAAAGGGTAACTACTGGCTGAGTTAGAGAGGAATTAGTATTATTGGTAAGACCTCCTAGGACTTGACTGGCTTATCTTGAAAGGAGAAAAAGAATACTAAAAGGTTAGGTAATAAAAAAAAAAAGTAGTTCTGCACTGGCATTTCATTGTTCTTCTCTGGAAAGTTATAAGGATAGTGCTCAGTGACCTCTCTGAAATGTCACAAACAGCAGTGGCATCTGGATTAGTAGAGAAATTAACATGCAGAAGAGACTTCAAAGGCTGCTACACAGATCCAGAAAATTCTTTAATGTATCTGTATACATAAATTGCATGTATACTAAATTAAGCTCTATAAAATAACTCTAGATAGACACAGAGCCGCCTTGTTTGGTGGGTGGATATGAGAAGGGATGCTGGACCACCTGTAGTTCTTAAAGTTAAACTGATCTTTCACCCGGCAAAGCAAAATTCAGAATGAAGACTTAAGAATTTCGGAATCTAGACTCTGTCGCTTTGCTGAAAAACATTAAATATACTAACTACAGATTGATGTACTAAAAGAGAAGGGAAGGAGAGTTGAGAGAAATAAAATGGAGGTGCAAAACAGGAAGAGAGAAGGGAAGAGAATAAGAAAGGGTGAAGGGGGACAGGAAAAGAAAACATGAATTGAATGAAGGGATTAAATTGGGGGGAATGGGGAATAATGCATCTCCACAGGGCCCCTCTTCCCATGAACTTTTAAAATAGAGAACCCAACCCATAAACAAGATGTAACCTTTCAGCAGAGAAAACATCCAACTTTCTTAGTTGTTAGGAAGTCTCTTCACATTGGGAGGAAATCTTCCCCCTTGTGGGTGGGTCTCACTGATGTTAAGAACAAAGAAAAAGGAATTGATACTAGGGGTGGTGTACAACGGTGAGGTTGCCATCCATTATTTCTGGCCCAGTTTGGTGATATCTAATCCTATTGATGCCTGGTATTAGAAGACTCTATTTCTATCCTACCCCCTGTTCTCTCTATTTTTGTGGGGCATGGTTAGGGAGTTGGCGTGAATACATAGAATTGATCCTAACGAGATTTTCTAATCTCTCTAGCAAATCACGTACTTGCTCATCTCCTCTCCACTTTTTCCTGGCCCTAGTATTTTTCTCACAAGAGCGAACAGGGAGACTAATGAAGCATATTGATCTAATGGAAACTCGTGACCAGATACATGATCGAAACCTGGAAGAAAGCACTTGAAAACTGCGCACTTTTCATTTTCCCCATGCTTGTCCTTTCTCATCATGTTTAATGTCTTGGCTAGTGGGAAATATTTTGCTGCTTGTCCATTGTTTGTCATGTGTTATGTGATGGAGGGGTCTCGTGTGCTGTAGCAGCAGAAAAAAAGAGCAGCCTGTCCCGGGCTCTCCTTTCAAAGTCCCATTAACAGGTTATGCGATGCTGGATAAATCACTTAACTAAGGAGGGCTGAAGTCTGGCCCGTAGCATAACCCTACCTACCCCCAAACAATTGGTGGCTCAGTTTGTATCCTATCAGTATCAGTATATGTTAAATTTCAGGCAAAATGAAAAATATTGCACTCAAGTAAGGTGTGTGTTATAAATTGGTAAGTGGAAAGAAGAGGTGAAGGAGACGATTAAAAAACTTGTAACATAGGCTGAAAGCTGACTACTTAACTAAAAGGCCTTTGGTATTATAAACTTAATGGAGTAACTGAAAAAATAGCAAAAGTTTAGAAAAAAAAATATTGTTCCAGTCTAAGCCACTTACAGTACTTTAAATCTATTATATTTTAGTAGATTTTTTTTCAGGTACTCATAGCCTTGAAAAATCTTATGATTGCTGAATCTGAAATTTTTTTTTAAGATTTTATTTATTTATTTGAGAGAGAGAGAGAGTTAGAGAGAGCATGAATGGTGGGGAGAGGCAGACGGAGAGGGAGAAGCAGACTCCCTGCTGAGCAGGGAGCCCGATGTGGGGCTCGACCCCAGGACCCCAAGATCATGACCTGAGCTAAAGGCAGATGCTTAACGGACTGAACCACCCAGGCGCCCCTAAATCTGAATTTCTAATTATTTCTTGTTTCAGAATCTGAAAGTTGTGAATCCTTTCTTATTTAATTTTATAACAAGAACAAAAACATATTTGAGACATAATTACTCAAGATTTGCTCATGCCAACTGGTAAGAAATTTCTATCTCTTGTGATGAATGGAAATAATGTCCCCAAATACAATAATGGTAATAACCACCACCACCACCACAAAACAGCAATAACTACCTGTTATTGACTCTTATTATGTCCCAGGGACTTTGCAAAATTTTAGTTCTCTTATCTCATTTAATCCTAACATACATCCATAAGGTAGTTTCTGCTTCAGCCTCATTTTGCAGGTAAGTAAACAGAGGCCTATTTTAGGGACTAAACCCACAATTGCTCATGAGAAAATGCACCATGATACACTCATTCATTTATTCTGTAATGTGTGTAGTCCATCTGGACATGTTGGCACTGAGACATAGATGTGGACACTGGCCTCATAAAGTTTACAGTCTACTGGAAGATAAAATCTCCACTCATTTTTGCTGAAATAACTGCAAAAATGCAGATCTAATTAGACTAAAAATTATCTTTCTTTTAACGAATTGCCCATATGTATTTTTGAAGGTTGGCTCTTGGTTGTACGGTAATCCTAGGATTTTTTTTTTTTTAAATTCTAGGATCTTTTAAAACACTTATAATTATGGGAGGCATTTTTTTAATGTTTCATAACAACTTTTTGAGATATAATGGACATACCGTTAAGTTCACCTTTTTGAAGTGTACAATTCAATAGTTTTTAGTATATTCCCAGAGTTGTGTGCCAATATTCTCAAATTCCAGAGCATTTTTATCACCCCCAAAAAGAAAATGTATTTCCATTAGCAGCCACTTCCCATTTCCCCCTCCCACTCATCCCCAGAAACCACTAATTTATTTTCTGCCTCTATGGTGCCTGTTCTGGATATTTCATATAAGTGAAATCGTATGCTGTGTAGCCTTTTGTGTCTGGCTTCTCTCACTTAGCATAATGTTTTCAAGGTTCATCCTATTGTAGCATGAATCAGGACTCCATTCCTTTTTATTGCCAAGTCATATTCCATTGTATGGATGTGCCACATTTAATTTACCCATTTATCAATGGATAGACATCTGTGTCATTTCTGCTTTTTGGTTATCATGAGTAATGCTGCTATGAACATTCCTGTGTGTTTCTGTGTGGATGAATGTTTTTACTGCCCTTGTATATATGTCTAGAAGTGGAATCACTGGGTTATATGGTAACTCTATGACTAACTTTTTGAGGAGCTGACAGTTGTCCAAAGTGGCTGCCACATTTTACATTTTCATCAGCAATGCATGAGGACTCCAGTTTTTTCGCATCGTCGCCAACACTCGTTATTGTCCATCTGTTTGATTATAGCCATTCTAGTGGGTGTGAAATGGTAGGTATCTCATTGTGGTTTTCATTTGCATTCCCCTAATGACTAAAGACATTGAGGAGACATTTATTTTTATGATTTTAAAAAGTCTTGACTAGAGGAGTGCAACAGAACTATCCGAGGAGTTTTACAAGACACTATCTGGGCTTCACATCACTTCAAGTGGTGAAAATATATGCCAGGATGGCCTATCAATGTTTGGAATGATAGAAAACCCATTCAAAATGGCTTAAGCAATGAGGAAAATCATTATTTCACATAACAAGAAGTACAAGGTCAGGGGATTACAGAGCTGTTCTCTACAACCACTCAGTACTATCATGGGGATCCAGCTTCCTTCCCGTTTTTCTATTGTGTGACCCTATCATGCCCATTTTATCTGTAGGTTTGCTGCCTTTGTAGTAGCAAGATGGCTGCTGGAATTCTGGGCGGGCTCCCTGGACCTGAAAATGTCCAGTGGAAGAGAAATCTTTCTCAGAACCTCTAGCTATCCTTTCTTATATCTCATTGGCCTAGATCTGTATCACATGCTCAAATCTAAGCCAATCACAGATAAGAGAAATGGGAATTCCATGTATATGGTTTAGTTGAGGTGGGGATTTACTCCCTTCCTAAATGGGAACTATATGGGAGTTCTGCTAACAGGGAAAAAGGGAGAAATGAATGTTGGATGGGCAACTAACAATGTCTCTGTTATGTAGCTATAGGCTACAACATCATGATGATGGAAAATATTAGGTTAGATCTTGAAATTGCTGCTATTGGATCATTGACAACACTAATTTTATATGGTTCAGCCTAATAATTTCCAATGCCATTTGACAGATTGGGCTGAAGCGTGGGGAGAGGATAATATTGGCTCCAGGTTTTAGTTCAATCACTTAGAATGGCTCATAAAGCGTGAATCACTTAAATTGATTGATACAAGTAAATCAGACTCTTGTGAGCAAAAAGATTTTGCGTAATACAAGATCTTATTTGATTTCTTTATCTCTTTCTTGGCACATCTCAAATGTTAGGAAATCTATCCATAATCCCAAAGCATCTGTCCCGATGCACGTGCTGACGAAGTCTGTGAACATTTTATTTATACAGACTTAACGGTTTGTTGAATTTTAATTTTGAACAATTAAATCACAGAATGCATTATTCTGTTTTCATTAAAAAACATTTGAAGATTTCAAAGAGAAAGTGACTGTGTACCTTCCATTTTAGGGGTCTTTTAAACGAGGCGGACTTTGAGAAATCTAAAATAAGTTATTTAGGATGTAGAAATGAACAGAAAGCTTTTAAGATGGGGCTACCCTTGAATTGCACAGAGATGTACACAGAGCAGATTAGAAAATGGCAACCTTTCCCCTTTTAAATTCTTAAATTCACGTATTTATTTTTTTTTTGAATAGGCAACATATTCACACAGTATAAATTCAAAATACAAAAGTTATACAGATGGCTTCTTCCCACAGCTGCTCCTCAGCCACTCAGTTCTCTCTTCCCAAGACAACTGCTACCAGAAGAAAATTTTTAGGAGTATTCAGACCATGCCTTTCCCGCCATATAGTAGCATAGTGTACATATGGTTCTGCTCCCTTTTGTTGTTTGTTGTTTACCGAACAGGTTATTTCGGAGACCATGCCAAATTGTTATGAGCATCCTCATCTCTGTTTTTATGGCTGCGTAATGTTCCACGGAATGGATGTACCATATTTCTTTAACCAGTCCCCAACTGATGGACATTTGGAGTGCTTTCAACTTATTATAAGCAGTGCTGCAAAGAATAACTTTATACATATGTATTTTGCACATGTGCAAGTGTATCTTAGGGAAAGTTCCTACAGAGGAATTGGTGTATCAAAGGATGTATGTTTTTGTAATTTTGATAAATGATGACAAATTACCCTCTTGTCCAGGGGGTTGCAGCAATTTAAATTTCCACAGCAATGCATGAGAGCACTGGTTTTTCCTACAGGTGGCAGCTTTCCAGAAGAGAGGTCATAAAGATGCTCCCTGCACCTTCATTCTAGGTGTGTGGGCAGGACCCCAAAAGGATCTTGTTCCCATTTTTAATAACACAGAAAAATGCTCACGATATGGTATTAAAGAACCAAAAAAGGATACAAATCTGAACTGTGTGAAAATTTGGGGGTGCGTAGAAAAAGGAATGGAAAGACAGAATTAAAATATTGACAGTGTTTAAAGTCTTTGTACTTTTCTACAATTAGCTCTTGTTCTGTTTATAATCAGAAACAATGCTCAAGTCACCGCTGCTGTTGTCCTTGGGTTAGGAATCTCATTCCCTTGCAAGATAACTCAGAGGAGTTCCCTTTCAGTAAAGCTCTCCTATAACGAAGCCTCCAGCTTGGTTCCGTTTTAGGCTGCACACCTATCTGCTCTTCCCTCAGTGTCTCCTTTGATTGGTCAGAGATGCTAAGGAACAGCAGCTACAGCTCATCTGCATAGTCTGGCAAATCCACCAACGCTAAAATTCCAACAGGTATATGTCTTACTTAAAAAAAAAAATTGTTCTCATTTGTCAATTTCACTGATCACGGTGGGGTTTCATCTTGCTTTTCAGCTTTTCCACTACCATGATTTCCGTTTTTCACTAAGATCATTAAAATATTTCTGAACCCCCCCAAAACCCTTCTATCCAGAAAAAGATCTGCTCATTTGAGAGTAGTCTTTGGATCCCCCAGGCAGTTCATCCCCCAGCCCCGGCAAGAGGATTTCCTGAGGGAGGTGACTCAGAGAATCCGAGCCTCTGGCCCTGTCCTGCACTCCCGCTGCATAAAGGCCCATAGCTGTTGCAGTTGCAATTTTCTCTCTAAACCCCACTCCTTTTGTTGACTTGCAGAGGCTTACATTCCAAAAAAGGTAATTTGAAAGTGCTGCTGAATTTAGATGCATTTTGCTAATTTGTTTTTATTATGCATAGAAATATTGGTATAAAAGGTGTTTCAATTATTTTCTAAGGGAGGGACCTACGCATTCTCCGCAACCACAAAGCTTTTAAATGGAGTTATTTTTCTCGGCTTATAATCGTTCTCCCTTTTAAGTACCCCAGCAGAAAAAGTAAGTTTACTGCTCCTCGCACAATGGGCCTCTTCACTTTTTAGGTTTGGGAGACCTGGGTGACCTACGAAAGTTAATTAGAAGGTTAACAAAGACGAAGACAGAGTCGAATCCATCGCCTCTCCTTCAGCCAAAGATGTCATCCATTAATTAGGGAAATCGTTAAGGTGGCCTTTATAGAATCCATAGAAAATCTGCCGTTGGCGGTCGACAGTTTTGATCAGATTTTCCTCTCCCCAATAATACTATGCTTAATAGTACGAAAAGCAGAGGGCTGGGGTGGGGAGAGGGGAGAGGGGAGGGGGTGGGAAGGATGTGTTTCAGCAACATTACAGTTAACCAGCCTCTGATTGTGACGGCTTTGATTCTCAGGCTGCCCCGCATACTTGCTCCATGATGTAATCCTTATTGAACCTGGAAGCCGGGCGAGCGGCAGGGAGGCGGGAGAAGCTGCCGCTCCCGCCTGGCAGCCGCAGGAGGCCCTGGAGTTAGGAGCGCGGCCCCAGTGGGCCGCAGACGCTCTCTCCGCAGCGCCGGGCCTGCCGCGGCCCCGCGGGCTCCCGCCGCCCCGAGGGCGAGGGCAGCCCGGGAGCCGGGTGGCCGCTTCGGGTGGGGGTAGCTGTCCGGCCCCGGTGGGCAGCCGGCCTCTCTTCGTTGGTTGGAGGAGGAAGATCTCTCCCCGTCCTCCTCCCACCCTGTTGCTTCTCCGCCACCAACACACCAGCTCAACTAAGGAAACGCTTCGGTCTGACTAGCTCTTTGCCATCTTGAGAACCACACGGCTCTTAGAAAGTCTGGGTATTTGTTGGTGGTTGCATAGACGTGACCTCCCTGCATCCCAGTTTCTTGCCTCCTCTCAAACGTCTTGAACCTAGCATTTCTGATTTAGGCAGTAAAACCTTCAGGATTTTTGTTTTGGTATTACATATTTAAAGATGGTGTTAATTCTGAACATGAGATGCCTTTAATTTTTTAATGTGGGACTTTTTTTTTTTTTTTTTTTTTTGGACACCATTTAAACCATTCTTAAGTGTAGCCCTTGCCCATTGGTGTATAGTCATCACCACCGTCCATCTTCCTAAACTGAAACTCTGCCTGCCTTGTGAGGCTTAGTTTTGAAACAACATTGCAGGGTTGGTTCCATGGTTTTGTAAGTTATCAATAAATTCTCTTTCAGGGATTAGCATCTTTTAAGGAGTTGAGAGTTTTTGCATAGTTCTTCATGCCAAAAGCTGGAGCAATGTAATGCAGCCCTTGTTTACCATGCAAAACATTTCCATGTACTTTTGCCTCTTTCTGGATTGATACTGAGCAAATGCTGCATGAAATCTCACTCAGACAGTAGTAAATGGCCATTGTGGTTTGCCTTATTAGCCCCGTAGCAGAGTGAGAAAGAATTGCTGTCCCTCAGAGAAGAGGGAAGTGTCACTCTTAGCTCTTAGCATTACCGAGGAAAGGACCAGAACTACTATAAATCTACAGAATCATATCTGATGATCACCTACACCCAGGCCTTAGTCTCTTCTTCAGCTAGGGTGGAGAGGAGTGTCGTCCCCACATTCATCCTCCCAGCCTCTTCCTCCTCCTCACCCACCGCACAAGAGGCCAAACTCAGGGCCCAGACCAGGGCGCTAGGACAGCCCTGGGGAAAAATAAGGGTGATGTGCCCCCAACTTCCCAGAAGAAGAAGTAGTAATTATGAAAAATCAGCTAAATGATAAAAAGTGCATGGAATCAAAAGCCCATGAGTTATGAAACATAAACCATAGATTCGTCACCAACACCAAAGCTTAAAACAAAACCCCACCATTGCCATATCCAGAGCATCTCCATTTCCCCCAAATGCTTTGATCTCAGTTTTACCATGTGTGTACTTAGCACATATATTGTTGAATTGCTGGCTATTCCTTTGCTGTTACAGCTAGCAATGTATAAAGGGCCCTCAAATAATTGAATTAAGAGACTGTTAGTTGTTCGTTGGTGGTAGCTTTAGCCTGAGTCACATAAAGCGCTCCAGAGTGGCTGCTTTGCTCCACTAAGTTTGCTTGCTGAAGGACATCTGGCCACCTTGACCGCATGTTAGAGTGCACCAGCAGCTTAAAATTCCCAAGACAGGGCGCCTGGGTGGATCAATCAGTTGGGCATCTGCCTTTGGCTTGGATCATGATCTCAGGGTCCTGGGATGGAGCCCCACATCCTGCGGGGGGCCTGCTTCTGCCTCTCCCTCTTCTCCTCCCCCTGCTTGTGCTCTCTCTCTCTCTCAAACAAGTAAATA
Source organism: Mirounga angustirostris (assembly GCF_029215605.1). Lineage (NCBI taxonomy): Eukaryota > Metazoa > Chordata > Mammalia > Carnivora > Phocidae > Mirounga > Mirounga angustirostris. The sequence goes on along the minus strand of NW_026991716.1, from coordinate 93,367,489 downwards.
AAATCTTAAAATATATATATATATAAAACTCCCAAGACAAGAGCTGCACCTCAGACCAACTACATAAGAATTTCTGGGGGTGGGATTAGCGTATGGTACATTTTTCAAGCTCCCCAGGGCATTTCAATTTGCACTTACTAATCCAAGGTAATTTATGAGATTGAGAACTGTGATGGTTTATGTGTCAACTTGCCTGGGCCACAGGGTGCCCAGACATTTGGTAAGACATTATCTTGGATGTGTCTGGGAGGTGAACATTTGAATTGGTAGACTGAGCAAAGCAGATTGCCCTCCCTAATGTGCGTCTCATGAATCAGTTAAGGGACTGAATAAAATTTAAAAAGCTGAGTAAGAGGGAACTCCTCCTGCCTGACTGCCTTTGAGCTGAGACATCAGTTTTTTCCCCTGCCTTTGGACTTAATCTGAAACGCTGATTCTTCCTGGATCTTGAGCCCACCAGTGGTTGACCAAAACTACATCACTGACTCTCCTGGGTCTGGCTTGCTGACTGAAGATCTTGGGACTTGTCAGCCTCCATAATCGCTTGAACCAATTCCTTATAATAAATCTCTTTCTGTATAGATACACATCTTATTGGTTTTGATTGTTTGGAGAACCCTGACAAATACAGATTTTGGTACCATGAAGTGGGGTGCTGCTGTAACAGATACTTAAAAATGTGGCAGCAGCTTTGGAACTAGGGAGTGAGAGGAGGCTGGAGAAATCTGAGGTGCATGCTACAAAGATGGATGTTAAAGGCAATTCTAGTGAAGCCTTCAAAAGAAAAGAGGAGAGGGCGCCTGGGTGGCTCAGTCGGTTAAGCGTCTGCCTTTGGCTCAGGTCGTGATCCCAGAGTCCTGGGATCCAGTCACGCACTGCATCGGACTCCTTGCTCGGCGGGGAGTCTTCTTCTCCCTGAGGGGCCCTCCCCTGCTTGTGTGCGCTCTCTCTCTCAAATAACTAACTAAATAAATAATCTTAAAAAAAAAAAAAAGAGGAGAGCTGGAGAGAAAATTTCCATCTTTTTAGGGAACACATCAATAATTGTGAACAGAATGGTGGTAGAAATGTGGATGTTAAAGGCCATTCTGGTAAGGTCTCAAGTTAAAATAACAAACAGGTTATTGGAAACTGGAGGAAAGATGATCCTTGTTACAAAGTGGCAAAGAACTTGGCTCAACTGTGTTCTACTGTTCTGTGGAAAGTTGAATTTGTGAGTAGTGAAATTGGATATATAGCAGAGGCGATTTCTAAGCAAAGTACTGAAGATGAGAGGAGAGAAATGTGTTGAAGAAGGAATCCTTAAGCAAAAATAAAACCAGGACTTAAAGATTTGGAAAATTTTCAGCCTATCCACATTGAAAAATGAAGAAGGTATTCTGACAAGAACCGAAAGGGTGTGGCTGAACAACCCTTTGATAAGGAGATTAATGTGCTGTGAACTGTGGAACTCATCAGCCATCTCACAGAAGCCAGAAATAGAGATGGGATTATGCCATCCAAAACACTGACAGCTTCAAGAAAATGAGACCGAATGAAGGAAGACTGCTAACATAGGTTATCCTTCAAGAAAAGGGAAGAGCAAGCCAGAAGGTGGTTTATAGTTCACGAGGGCTACTACTCCCATCACAGGGCCAGGGGGCAAGGCTATTTCCTCTTTGGTTTCAGAGGGCAGGGTCCTTGAAAAGAGCCATCCATGGTGGGGGCCCTCAGCAGAGAGCTAAAGGGGTGGGGCTCCCCACAGAGACTTGAGGGTGACACTGTCACCCCAGTGAGCCTGGAGGGCAGTGCATCATACCAGAGGATTCTTCTTTTTTTTTTTAAGATTTTATTTATTTATTTGACAGAGAGAGACACAGCGAGAGAGGGAACACAAGCAGGGGGAGTGGGAGAGGGAGAAGCAGGCTCCCCGCGGAGCAGGGAGCCCGATGCGGGGCTCAATCCCAGGACCCCGGGAGCATGACCTGAGCCGAAGGCAGATGCTCAATGACTGAGCCACCCAGGCGCCCCCAAAGAGGATTATTCTTAACCATTAAGAGCTAATGGAATTTGTCTTGCTAGGTTTTAGGCTTACTTGGGACTCACCACCCTTTCCTTCTCTCTGGTTCTTTCTTTTGGGGTGAGAATGTCTGTTCTACACCTGTCCCACCATTGTATTTTGGAATCACATAACTTGTCTGGTTTCACAGATTCACATCTGGAGAGGAAGGTTCAAGTGTCACTCATGTCTGATTTAGATGACACTTTGGACTTTGGACTTTAGAGTCGATGCCGGAATGAGTTAAGACTGAGAGTTGTTGGAATAAAGTGCATGTATTTACATGTGAGAAGGACACGAATTTGGGGGGGGCAGGGGTGAAATGTTATGGACTAAATATTAGTGTCCCCCCTCCATTCATATGTTGAAGCCCTAACCCCCAATGTAACTATATTTGGAGATAGGGCCTGTGACGGGGTAATAAAAATTAAATGAGGTCATGAAGGTGGGTCCCTAATTCAATGGGGCTCATGCCCTTATAAAAAGAGGAAGACACTCCAGAGCTTTCTCTTCCTAATGTGAGAGGACACAGAGAGAAGGCAGTTATCTTTAAGCCAGGAAGAGAGCTCTCACCAGAAACCAAACTGACCAGCACCTTTAACTTGGGCTTGCCAGCTTCCACAACTATGAGAAAATGATTTTCTGTTGTTTAAGCTACACAGTCTGTGGCATTTTGTTATGGCAGCCAGAACAGATTACTAAAAGAACCATATAAAGTAGACACCAATCACTGCCATAACCCATATCCCCCTCTAAAATTGTCTGCTGTAGGACGCCTGGCTGGTTCGGTCGGTATAGTAGGCAACTCTTTTTTTTTTTTTTTAAAGTAGGCTGGTGCTCCACATGGGGCTTCAACTCTTAATCTTGCGGTCATGAGTTTGAGCCCTGCCGTGGATGTAGAGATTACTGAAAAAATAAAATTGTCCACCGTGGCTTGCCCTGCGGGCCACACGCCCCCCCCGTCCTCTGCTTAATGGTCAGGGGTGAGCACATGGCCCAGGATAGTCCATTCTCGGGCTCCTGAAACATTTCTGGCATAAACCCCACAAATCAGAGCTTCGTTTTGGTTCATAAAATCTTATTTTGCATTCTCTGGGGATAACTTTTAATTCTCTGGGGATAACTCAAGTTAGGGTGAGTTAGCTTGGTCAGATAATCTTAATACCTACCCAAGAAGCTTGAGGCACTTTCCAAAAAGAATGGGCCTAAGAAGAGTATAGCAGTTAGAACTTTTCAGAAGCAAAGGTCACTGTGGGAGTGTAGGCCACCCATGGTGGGGGGGTGGCTTAGAAGTAGGTGAGAATGGAGGGATTGAAGGATGCTAGACACACTTGGCTTGCATGGCAATTTCCCTCAGGACTTGTGATTGATTCTCCACCCTTTCCCATCCAATTCGTCTTGAGGGCAGTCTTTGTCATACTGTCCTAATCCAAGTAAATTTGATTGTAAGGATAAAAGACCCATTCAAACTTACTTATGCTGGGGAAGGGGTGGTGGTTATTGGATGGATACAGAAAAAGTGTAGCTGGACTTCTTGGGAAATTGCAACTATTCCCTACTCATTCTCTCTGTCTCTGTCTCTCTCTGCGGCCCAGTGGCTTCTTGTGCTAGTTCCCCATGAAGGATGGCCCACCACCCCCTTTACTACTACAAGGTGGGATGGGCCTGGCAGGGGGTGTAAGTCACCAAGCATCTACTGAGGAAATGCATGCTGAAAATTTCTCTTCAGATTGTTAGAACTATCCAAAAATGCCTTATTTTTTCTATTTTGAATCTTAGATAATTACACTTAAATTTGGATTAATGGGTAGATTGGGGAGTAAAGTATTCTGACTCATTTTCTGATAAAACCTTTGTGTTAACCAGAAAATGTTTTATTAAAAAAAAACAACAACAAAATTTCACTGGATGGTATTTCTAAAATATTTACTTTCCTCTCCTTGTAAGATCGTGACAATATTTGCTCCCTCTTGGTGACATGTGAGTTTAAATAGCAGTTCCTGTGGAAGAGATCCCAAGGAGAAATGGAAAGAGTACTGCATTTAGGGGGTCAGAACATCCCCGTTCATCTCTGCTGTACCATCAGAGGAACCTCAGGCCCATCACGGAGACTCTCTGAGCCCGACTTCCCTCATATGAGAAAGAGAAGATGGAGCTGGTAATACTTGTCTTTTCTTTTTATCTCAGGGTAATTATTTTAAATTTAAATGTGAAATTAATTAGTAAATTAAAAGCACAAGTCACTATTTCAGTCTTTGGCATATAGGACTTGCTCTATAAATGTTGGCTGAGTGACTTCTACGATGTGAGCAATCTCCACGTATGAGGGATAGGAAATTGGCTGAATCTGGGCAAGTCCCAGATCATATTCTGAAAAATTATTAGTTTTTTTAATATACTAAATTCCTCATAGGAGCTAGTTCTATTAGCTTTTCCTTTCACAAAGTGAGAATGTAGGGCATCTCATACCTGTCAGAACAGCCAGAATAAAAAAGACAAGAAATAACAAGTGTTGGCGAGGATGTGGAGAAAAAGGAACCCTTGTGCACTGTTACATTGCACTGTTGGAGGGAATGCAAACTATGGAAACAGTATGGAGTTCCTCAAAAAATTAAAAATAGAAATGCCATATGATCCAGTAATTCCAATCCTGGGTTTTTACCTAAAGAAAAAGAAAATATTCATTTGAAAAGATATGTGTATCCCTAGGTTCATTGCAGCATTATTGACAATAGTCAAGATATGGAAGCAACCCAAGTGTCTATTGATAGGTGAATGGATAGTGAAGATGTGGTGTGTATATACAATGGAATATTACTCAGCCATAAAAGAGGATGAGATCTTGACTTATTTGACAACATGGATGGACCTCGAGGGTATTATGCTAAGTGAAATAAGTCAGATAGAGAAAGACAAATACCATATGATTTCACTTATATATAGAATCTAAAAAACAAAACAAATGAATAAACAAACAAAAAGCAGAATCAGACCCATGAATACAGAGAACAAACTGATGATTGCTAGAGGGGTGGGGAGGATGGGCAAAATAGATGAAGGGGAGTGGAAGATACAGGCTTCCAGTTAAGGAATGAATAAGTCCCAGGATTAAAAGGTACAGCACAGGGAATATAATCAATGATATTGTAATAGCATTTTATGGTGACAGATGGTAGCCACCCTTGTGGTGAGCATAGAGTAATGTATAAAGAGGTTGAATCACTGTGTTATACACCTGAAACTAAAGTAACATTGTGTGTCAACCATATTCAAATAAAAAAAACTGAGATGTAGAAAAAATATCAGATAAATTGAGGGTTCCTTTCACCGAGTTCAGATTCAACTGCTACTGTACAAGAAAGTCATTAATAATATATTCTGAAAGCTTATCCAACAAATATTAACCAAGGACCCTGGGAATATATTGTTGAACAGAAACAGACAAGAACCCTGCCCTCATAGAGCTGATGAGCTGGTTCTCAAAACACCCTCACACACACACATACACACACACACACGCACACACACACACGCACACACACACACACGAAAGGCACTGGGGAGATGCTCCACCTCACCTGCCCAGTTTTCTCAGTCCCTGCCAATGTTACTTTTGACCAAGGTCTGGGAGGAGGTGGAGGAAGCAGATCAAACACCAAGGTCCAGTGGACCAGAAGAGGACTGGGGCCTGAACATAAATCCCAAATAAAGATGTTTAGATCACTGCCCTTAGCTGGGGAAGGGGGGGTCTTCTTTTCACTGGGGCTGGAACACCCTCAGTGACTCTGTATATAATGGTATCCAAATGTCATGTCTTGGCTTAACTTCAATTTGACAATAGCCAACACTTCTTGAGAGCCTATTAAAGGTCAGGCACTGTGCTGGACCCTTTCCAGGTTTTGTCTTTAATCCTCATACCTATCTTGCAGGGTAGATACTCTTATCATCCTCAATTTGCTTATGTGGGACTGCAGCTGTAGGGGACACAGGCAAGGTCACAATAGGTGGTTACAACAGAACTAAACCTGTCCTATCTTACTTGAGTGACTTCCCTCTTCCTGCCAAGCCACACAAGGTCTTTACTCCTTTCTAAACAGAATAGTGGGAACCTTGTGTTTCTATGCTTTGCCACAATGGCGGAAAAGTACACGTTTTTCAACATATAAAAGGATAATGGTAACAATAGCCAATATTAATTGAGCAATTACAATGTACCAAACAGGATTCTAAACTTTTTACATGTATTAATTCATTTAACCCTCACAAACCTATGATGTGGTTACTCTTGTTACATAATATTATTTATCTATTACTTTATAGATGAGGAATTGAGACACAGAGAGGTTAAGTAATCTGTCCAAGGAGACTCAGCTTGCGTATGGTAGAGGCAGTTTAGACCCAAGTTGTCTGGGTCTAGACCTTACATTTTGTCATTTCATCCAAAAGCAACACCCTATTTTCAACATCTTTTGCAGTTGTCTTAAGTTGGTGAAATAAAGATCACAAGCATGGGAGGGAATCTCCTGCCCCTACCCCAACACCCATGAGCAGAAGACCCAATCCCATCCATAGTCTGCTGAATGCTTCCCTCTATCACTCTGTCCCTCTATCATTGTGCAGTATACAGCCTTTGTAACTGTATGTACCAGCCCTGAGTTCCATCCACCATGAAATGGCCCATGACACCAAAAAAAAAAAAAAAAAAAAAAGCCCCATGTATTCTAAATCTGAGCTTTCTCTCCTTTATGCTCCCAAATGCATAACATTTTCCGTAGATATGAGAGTTCTCTCAAAGAGTTAACAGCATTCCTTGAGAAGAGGAATTGAAGAAACCTAGGAGCATTTTCTTTACCAGCTCAGGCAAGTGACTGGAAAGTCAAAACTAAATTTTACAAAAAATATTCGGCTTTGGATCTTCACTCCCACTGTCTGGCTATTTGAGTAAACTGGGCAGTGGTATCACTGATTGGGCACCAACCTCACTGGCCCAGCTCGGGGCAAGGCAGAGGCAGAAGACAGCAGGCAGCAGGAAATGATGGGGCATCCTGGTGAATTCTAACCTCATTCCACTAAGAACCCTCTCCCACTTTCTGCATCACAGAGACACACATGAGAGATCTCTGAAGCAGGCTGATATCCTCAGATATAAACCATTTAGGATGCTTGATAACTACTAATTAAATGAATTAGGTGCATAGTATATAATTATCAGTGCTCTACATTCCCTTGTCTTTGCTGCACCACAGGAGAAAGTTTCCACAGCACTTGGTTTGTAGCAAAAACCAAAATTAAATTAAGAGGTCACACGCCAGTAGCAAAGACAAAATCAGGAAAACATTTTCCAATCAGAAACTGCAAAGAAATTGGGGCTTTTATATAATAGCGAAATTAGGGTTTGGATGGTGGTATTCTTTCAACCAACTTTTCACAAATATTTTCTGGAACAGGCCCAAGGACTGAATCCTAATTTAGCCCATTCTTGTTCAGATGTAATTGAATTCACTTGTTTAGGTTTCTGCCTCCCCCACCTTCCATCCATGGCAAGGGGAATACTGCTCAGCTCTCTCACGTGGCACCAGTGAGTCTGTAGACCGTGTATGGAGGACTGTCCTCCAGGAATCGGAGGCTCCTAGTTCCTTCCTCCACAGCTACTGTCTTCCCCCCACTATCTTTCCCCAAGAGGAAATTCCTCTCTATGTTTTGCTCCCTTGGTGCTGCTTACCAATTTCCCCCTCTGCTGCCCTTCACCTCCCAGCCCCCAAAGCTACTCTCCCCCCGAAAACAAATGACTCAGCTGGGGAGGAGTTCATCTGAAAAATATCCTCTGGAGGGGTCCGGTGCACAAAAATATTCAGGTCTGGAATCCTTGACTGAAGTCACTTATGGTTGCAAGAACTGACACTGAGCTGAGGCAACACGTGTTCCTTGTGGTTGAGTGATTCGTGCATCAGTAAAAGAGGAAAGATAGCTTTTGTTGTTTTCTGGGGCCCAGGGAGAGGATTTAGCTGTACACACATCAGGTTGGAGTGAAAACCTGCTAAGGGCGTAATGGTTCCCATGTTACCTCCGATGATGGCAGGGATGATGGCAGGCCCCTGGTTTGGCGTATACTTAGCCTGCAGACACGAAAGCCATCTCCATGGGGAGGACGTGAATTGCCAAGCGATGCCCACCACCCACCTGGACTACCCCCTCATGCTCCCGGAGTTCTCCCTGGCAGGTTGGCTGGTTGATTTGGCCTCAGAGCTTTACGAACATTAGCTTCTATGCCTGCTCCTTGAGGTTAAAAAATGTTCAGATGAAGGCACAACAGGGAGAGGTAAGAAGCCCATGTGTCTCTCCTTTCTGTTCTTAAATGGAAATTAAGACATAGGGTTTTTTTTTTTAATTTGATTTGGATGTAGAAACTTAAAAAAACCTCCCCTTTCCTCTTTGGAGATTCTTTTCCCACTATGTTTGGCAGAGGCTAACTATGATGGTTTGGAACACACACACACACACACACACTCACACCACACGTAAGCAGGCACACCCCAGCATGCCGGCAGTCTCTGCTCTCGTACTCACATCTCATCCCCAAGGATGTACGGGCCTCCAGGATAAGAACTCCACAGTAACTGGGCAGTAGAGTTTGGTGAGCAACCAGGGGGCTGGTGGGCTCCGTCTGCTCTTGCCACGAGTGGTTCTTTTGCCTGCGTTAGCAGGAATGAGAGTCTGCGTGATTTCTGCCATGGCATCCCAAAATCCAGTTGCCCCATCTCCAAGTGCAGCCTTCTACATGCAACAAGGGAATTCAGGCTTCTGTGAAACAGTCTTCTTAGAGCAGAAGCCTAGGAGCCAAGTGTGAAGGGTGTCAGCAGCCGAGATACCCCTGGGGGAAGATGTGAAACCAGCTGGGCTCTGAGCCAACTGCTGGGTGTCAGAGGAGTTCTTCCAGGAGCCTGCTTGCTCCTGGACCACCTTTTGTCATTTTAAAGTGGTGCCTACACCACTGGTCTTGCCCTGGCCCCAGGACGTGCACTAATTTTCATTCATTAATGTATCCCTTCACAATCAAGTTATTCTCATACAAAGGGTATTGGTTAGTCCTCATAACCCATGAAGTAAGTAGCATTGTTCCCATTTTATTGATGAAGAAATCAAGGCTTCAGAGTGGTTTAAGTAATGTGTTCCCCAAGGAGGTAAGGCAATTAATACCAGCAAAGAGAAGTCTCAGACCTCCTGATTTTATGTTCTTTCCTTTGCACACCTTAGCCAGTGGGCAAGTGTGTACTGTATTGCTAGCATGGAACTAGTATCATTTAGGTTCTGTGGAGACTCCAAAGACACCATGACTTGGTCCCTACCATCCTGGCACTTGTAAGCTGGTTAGCCAGAATTAAGAGATAAGGAAGGGCTGGATGGTATACATTTAATGAGTTATTAGTTTGTTTACACACTTAGCAAATAGTTCTTGAGCATTATGTGCCAGACACTGGGATAGGAGTAGAGGGACACAGAGAGGAAAAGTACACCGCCTCTAATTCCCAAGAAGTTCAATCTAGACAAGGGACCTTCACTGCTCAAAACCATTCAATGGCTTCCCGTTGCTTGTGGGGTACAATCCATAATCCCTGATGTGGCCCACAAGGCTGTGGGAGATGTGACCTTTGTGCCTCTTTCCAGCCTCACTCTGTTCTACCCACACTGGGTTTCAAAGAGCTCTTTCATTGGGCTAAGCCTCCTTCCTTCCTTGGGATCTTTGCACCCTGGGATGGCTTCACAGAAGTGTCATTTGAGCAGGGTCTTGAAGCCTGCCTAGGAGATTTCCAAGCTGAAAGTGATGGGGACTAGTGGAATTCCAGGTAGAGGAATTTGAGTGAGGAAGGGACTTAGTGAAGAAGAGAGGCTCGGGAAAGTTTCATAGAGAAAGCAAAGCTTTTTAGTATTAACTGATATTCAATAACTATCTGTTGAATGGAGCTGGGCTGGGAAGGCTGGGGATGGGCAGAATGTGGCAGGATGGAGAGCAGGGCAGTGAGAGCAGGAACACGCAGCCAAAGCCTCAGGAACTGGGGTTGCCTGAGCTTGAGGAAGGGTGGAGAAGCCCTTTCAGATGTAGGTTGGGGGGGCGGTGATTGTGTGGGAGAGTGGGTGTTTTATGGGATGGGCTGGGATGAGAGATCTGAACTCCAGTTGCAGCTCAGCTATATGCTCTGTGACCTTGGACAAGTTACTTCTCTGGGCCTCAGAATTTGTGAGGAAGATGAAGTAGGTAATCTCTAAACCTCTCCTTTCCAGGTGACATGTGCTGTTTAATTTTCTGGTGATGACAGAGAATTGCAAAAGCCAAGATGGATGCAGACGCTAGAAGAGACGAGGGAATCCCAAGAGGATAGAGAGCGCCCAGGCAGAGTGCTGGCATCAGGGGCCTCTGCAGCTTGCTGGGTTGTGGAGAAAGAGGCTAGAGGGGAAGCCAGGGCAAGGGATGCCCGAGGCCCGCTGCTGCCTGGGACTCATCACTGTCCCACTAGGACCAGATCAAACCTCAATGGGATTTTCTAAGACAACCCGACTTTTCTTCACTGCTACCGTGATCTCAAGTCTAATGTGGGGGGACTAGGCCCACCCTCGGGGAGAAGACTGCTGTGGCCAGTAAAACTGAGTGCGGATTCAAAGGAGTAACGAAGGAGGGGAAAGAACTGGAGGGGCTTTTTGGACAGTCCGAAGGACAGGACAAGCCCCTCACTGTTGTTTTTGTTTTTTTTTTTCTTCCCTCTAGTGACCCCATTCTGCCCCATGGATGTCACTTTTCTCTCTTTCTCCCTCTCTCTCTCTCCCCCCTTCTTTTTTGGAGGTTTTGGGGAGGGGAAGCAAGCTGAGGGAGGTGGGAAGAGACTTTTTTTCACATGAGTCCTCAGAATTACAGTTCACAAACTATTCAGTATACTGACCGGCCTCAACCTCCCCTTCAACGGCCTAATCTAAGGGGTGGATCTATGTGTTTTGTTGCTTGTCAGAAACAATCGCTGAGCGGCCCATTACATTTACAGCACGTCGCCCTTTAATTGGTGTAACACGCTGAGGCCTGAAAGGAGGAGAGGCCCACAAAAGCGCCCGTGAATGAGCCTTGACTCACACAAAAACACTCTGCAGAAGTTCAGAGCTGGCCACTAACAAGGAGGTAGGGAGTTAGTTTGAAAAGGGGGTGAAGTTCAGAAATGTGTCACCTTGAGGAGCCTCCCATCAAAGCAATGGTCGCATTGACAAGCTGCAAAGAAAAAAAGTTAAACCTTCAGGGCTGTGGACTTGCCTGCTGGATTTATTCTTTTTAAACTTGAGGAGGGGGGTAGGAGAGGGGAGTCTTTCTTTTTCTTCTTCTCTTCCCCACCGTTGTCTCTCTGCTCCCTTATTTACTTCAGAGAGCCTTAAAGAAGTCGGTTTGAAAAAACATACCTCCCACCCTCCTGCTAAGATACACTATTAAAAAAAATAAATGTATAAAAAGTCAGGCTGAATGCGGCTGCCTTAGGCCGCTGCAGCTGATTTCAGAATAGCGTTTTGTCTCTGCGCTCTCCTCCCCTCCCCCCATTTTCTAAGGCGACTCCCCGAGTCCTGGGGCTTGGAGCCGGTGGCCTACGCCCGGGCGTAGTGCGGGCCTGGAGGCTGTGCCCTCGGGTTCTGTGAGAGCTACGGCGTGCGTTCGGTTTCCACGGTGTCAGAGGGGACTGGTGTGAGCTCGACCAAAGTGTGTGGGAGTAGGGATCAGCCCGCGTGGATCCAGCTCTGTGGGGTTCTGCTCGCGGCCATCCTGCCCCCGTCCAGGGGAGGAGACCCAACTTTCCCTCCTCCTGCCCGGAACACCTGGGTAAGATCCTACCTACCCTGGCCTAGCAGGTCTCCACGCTACGGTTCCTGTTTGCAAAATAAGGCGTCCCTAAAAGAAGAAACTAGCCTGAGCAGGTCCGGCGTGGAGGTGGAGGAACCAGCTCGCACCTTCAGCTCCTCCGCCCCACGGTCACCTGCTAGGTCCTTCTCGCGCACCTTCCTCGCTCCTGATGCCCCGAATCTACGCAGTGGCCGTGATGGGGCCGACCTCTTTAGACACCTTCCCCAGCACCCTGCCGCTCGCGTTCTTTGGGCGGGAGGAGGTTCTCCGCCACACCTGCGCGGGGTTGAGGACACCTCGTTCGGTTCCCGGATGCGCGCCGGAGCGCTCGGAGGCACCCTACAAGACTTGCCCCCTCCCGCCTTTGTCTGGTGACGGGGACCCCCGCCCCTCGCGCTGCTCCTGTGAACCGGCTGCCCCGTGCGAAGGCGGGGGCGCTTTTCAATGCAGCGCTGCAGCTCCCTCCAGATTTGTAATCCGCCAAAAAGCCGCTGATTGCTGCAATCGTTACTTTTCATTAAAAAAACTTAGAAGCAATTTGGGAGAACCCTTCTCAATGAATACATTTACCCCTGAACGGTCTTTATTCTCCGCCTCCACTTGATGAGTTTCTCTGGCACGAATCCGTTCTTACAGGCACAGAATGGGCAATCCCTTGATCCCCGTCAATTGTCATCCCGAGTCGGGGCCACTTTGACCGCCAATAGTGGGGAAGTCAGAGCTAATCCTCAGAAGGAATCACGGGAAAAGAAAAGCAACAATAACCAAGTCAAGCGTAAAAAATGAAAGAGAAATCTCTATTATCACTCACTACATTTCCCAGCTATGTACTGAAAAAATCAGCTCGCTTGTCATTCGAGTCAGACACCCGCACAAGAATATGGGGTCGTGGTGGGTTGGTAGACTCACACGACGTAAGGAGCGATATTTCAGAGCGAAAGGCCTCTCTTCTGCCTCTGCCAAATCCGCCTCACATCCGCCATAACCATTAAATACAGACTGACTTTATTCTGTATGGGGAGGCCCAGGGGTGGGTGGTGAGGGAGCCCCCAGCTGTGCACAGATACAAAAAGTCCCTGGAGAGAGGGATGGGGGGCGGGGTGTCGATGCTAAGGAAACGCGCCCCTCGCGGGCACCTCCGGCTCTGACCCCGGCGGGCGCGAGGCCTCGGCTGCTCGGTGCTCGCGCGGGCGCAGGTGCGCGGCACACGCGCGCACAGGGTCCGTGGGCTGCCGGCTCCGCGCAGCCCCAGTCCTGTTAGGAAGCAGCGGCCCCCGCGCCGTGGGCGGGGGGCGGGGCGTGAGAGGCCCGCGGAGCTGCGGGAGCAGACACAGCGAGACCTGTGAGAGTGTGCAAACACTGCCACTTTCCACGCTGACACCTACAATTATCTGACATAGGCCTTGATTCTTTTATGCCGCAGCCAAGTGAGGGGCAAAGTTGGTTCTAAAGAGGCCGATGTAAAGCGGGATGCCGGGCCGGATTCCAGGCGCAGACGCGGCCTCTCCGGGACGGGTTGCCCCAGCAGCCGCGCGCCTCTCTTTCCCTCCCTCCCGAGAAGGAACTTTGAGAGCTGGGATTGCCCCAGTGCCCGTGGATTTGGGATCGACAGCCCGAGTCTCCCGCAGCACTGGACTGGGAGGATCGCAGAGGACATGAATTCCAAACTACCTTGGGCCGAGAAAGGGCTGGGGCCTGGGTGTGAACGCGCAGGCGTTGCTCGTCCAGCGGCCTCTCTGTGTCCACTTCTCTCATTGCGTTCCAAAACCTGTCTTGGGGTGCCTTTTTGTCTACTTTCATTTCCCCCGAGTGGGTCGAGCGAACCTCCCGCGGCCGAGAGGTGAAGCTGCTTTTCCTGATCACTCGAGGGGCGGTGAGGGAGGGCCAAGTGCGGCAGCAAGGCGTTTTCTCTCCTCGCCTCCAAGGGGCCTCAGAGGCGCCCCTGCCTCGGGTGATTCCTGCTCCTGCCCGGCCTCACGCGCATCTCCCGCAGCGTTCAACTCCCATTTTATCCCTGCGCACTCAAACACCCCTGAAGCCTGTTGCGCTTTTCCCTCTGGGGAACCTCTCCAGGCTGTCACTTCCTCCCCCACTTTGCGCTACACACACAGCACACACCACATCCACAATATCCCATATGTTCACATGACATGCACTGCATACGAACGTTCTCACTTGGGTACGAACATGCAGAAAAAAACGTTCACACCGCAACAAGCTTCTGAAACATATTCACATTTACACAAGACTTGGACTCACCTGCATACACATAATCACACAGACATGCACACAGGCCTGAACATCCAGGCACACAACGCACATGCACGCACTCTCAATTGCTCTCACAGTGTGCAAGCACGCGCCTTTGGGCGCCCACGGACTGGCTCCGTCTGGTATGGTAGGTCAATCAGGGGAGACTAGAGTTAGCCATCGGGTGGGGGTCCCCGACTTTGGTCCTGAGACCCGGGGCCTCCTTTGGGGATCCTTGCCCTAGCAAATGCCCTGAGCTTCCCGCTGGGCCTGTGCTCTGGGCCTGTGCGGCGCACCACCCCTCAGCTTGCGGGCGTTGCACCAGAGCTGGGGCTTCCTCAGACTGCCACCCCAACGAGGCCCGTGGCGAAGACTTGCTAGCGGGACTTGTTCACTGTGGCACCAAACATTCGCCCACTTGCCTCCTTAAAGAAGTGGACGAGCTGCGGCCCGGCGGCCCGCGGGGGTGAGGAGTGGGATGGGCAGTGAAGGAGAGGATCTGATCTAACTGACCCGCATCCCCACCCTGGTCTGGCAGCCCGGAGGATGGTGTAGAGAGCGGGGGTGATATTCGCCATCTATAATGAGTGAGAGCGTTCTGCCCTGCCCGAGATTTACATAAGCGTGGATCTCCGCTTCGTCCGCTATCTGGAAAGGGTGCTTGCAGAGAGGGCGACATTCTGCAATCCTAATTAGTGATTTTTGTCCCCTTGTTACTGGGCTCAGCATCTCATGCAAATGAACTCTTCATTTCAGCCACATTACCCCAGCTCCAGAATTAACTGACTCTTATCTTTAATGATATGCTGCTGAAGTTCTCCAAGCTCCGCTAGCTTTTTATCTTGATTACGCTAATCAATAAGAAATGATAGAGTAGAATTATAAACTCTATTGGCTTTTAAATGTTGCCGACAAGCCCTCTAGATGCCATTCCAGTTCATTGTTACTTATTAAAATGATCCTCAGCCTAACAGCGATTGCAAATAGAGAGGCGAACAAGAATTAGCCTTGGGACTCATCCCAGTCCATCGCTGACACCTTCGCCTTCCATTCCCGAGGGAAGATTCATCAATTTGGGGGCTTGAAACAGTGGAAACATTAAAAGAAAAAAAAAAAAAAACCGCTAAAAGAAAATTGCTCTTTCGGAGGCGCAAAAGAGCCAAAACAAACGCTCCCAAACAAAACAAAAAACCCTAGATTGTGACACCAGATTCCCCACCCCAACCAGATAGTCTTAAACGTAGAAGCTTTGAAAAAGGCACTTTGAGGGGCGCCTGGGTGGCTCAGTCGTTAAGCGTCTGCCTTCGGCGCAGGTCATGATCCCAGTGGCCTGGAATCGAGCCCCGCATCTGGCTCCCCGCTCTGCGGGAAGCCTGCTTCTGCTTCTCCCACTCCCCCTGCTTGTGTTCCGTCGCTCGCTGTGTCTCTGTCAAATAAATAAATAAATAAATAATATATATATATATATATATTTTTTTAAAGATTTTATTTATTTATTTGAGAGAGAGACTGAGAGAGAGAGAGCATGAGAGGGGGGAGGGTCGGGAGGGTCAGAGGGAGAAGCAGACTCCCTGCCGAGCAGGGAGCCTGATGCGGGACTCGATCCCGGGACTCCAGGATCATGACCTGAGCCGAAGGCAGTCGCTTAACCAACTGAGCCACCCAGGCGCCCTAAATAATATATTTTAAAGGCACCTTGAGGGCGCCTGGGTGGCTCAGTTGGTTAAGCGACTGCCTTCGGCTCAGGTCATGATCCTGGAGTCCCCGGATCGAGTCCTGCATCGGGTTCCCTGCTCCGCAGGGAGTCTGCTTCTCCCTCTGACCCTCCCCACTCTCATGTGCTCTCTCTCATTCTCTCTCTCTCAAATAAATAAATAAATAAAATCTTTAAAAAAAAAAAATAAAGGCACCTTGAGCCACGGAGCCTCCTGCTCTAGGAATGCATCAGACCTGTAACACATGCGCACACCTCACTGACCCCCACGCCCATCTCACATACTTTTGCGTATCAATATCTGTAAACTTCTCTCTATATATGTATATGTAATTTCAGGCAGTTACAATTCGAGAAATGCAATTTCCCTCGCTTAGTTCTGTTGGGAGAGAAATGGAGCTTGAATCCCTTCCTGTCTGCAGACGACACCTTCAATCTAGCTGGATGGCAGATGGTTGTTGGCCCAGGTGTCAAAGCACCTGGAATGGGTAGCTTTGGGTTCCTTAGACTCCAGCGCCAGGTGAGCTGAGACCACTGGGAGCCCATTCCTTCCGCCTCAGGCAACCCATCGCCCACATCCATCCAAAGTCCAGGACCCCACGACCCTCCGAGTCACACCTCCCTCACAAGCCCAATTTGCACAGCACTGTTTCCCAAGAAGCCAACAACAACAACAAAGGGCATAGGGCATTTGGGGCATTTTTTTCTTTCTTTCAGCTCACAGAGAATGTAAAGTCTTTTTATGTTGTACGTGGAAACATCCCTCCTCATCCTGGATCCACCTATCAACCCTCTTCTCACTCCCATCCTCTGCTCTAAGTTTGGTCCTGGGTGGGGTGGGAGCCTTCTGGGAGCTCCAGGAGGGCCACCGGCCTTCGTTACTCATCAGAATCATATATAGATTTACTAACTTTCATTTAGATCCAATAAAAACCTATTAAGAGCCTACTCTGCTTTAGGCACTTTGTCAGGAGCCCGACCCTGGCTCTGAGGCGTGGGGAACCTCTCCCTAGTTCGCTTGACCCTCTGCCCTCTCCGCGCTTTGGTTGGGTTTTCAAGATTCGTGGCATTCAAAGCTCCAAAAGTGCACAAGCAGGAGGCACACACACACAAACACACACGCGCCACAACTCGGCCTGCCTTGCCCAGCAATCCTGCAGGGTGTACCATGACTGGACGCGTTTACGCAGTCCTACTCGCCCGCCGCTTGGCCACCGGTTCACAAACAGCCGCGAGGCCCCCCCCAACCCCTGTAGCTGCGAATTCTGTCCTTTTTCTCCCCGTCCTTCACCCCCAGCACAGTCCCCGGGCGCGGCGCGGCGCTCTGACCCCTCCAGGAGGGGAAGCTGCGCAGAAGGTCTGGAAAAGGCGCACCCAGCCGCTGAGCTGGGAACCAGCAACCGGCAACCAGCAGACGCACCTGTGTGGGGCTGCGCGTGGGGAGCGAAAGGGGCCAGATCACAAACTCAAGTCCGCCAAGGCCGCGGTGGATCCGTGGAAGAAGTTGGAAATCGCAGGCAGGCTAAGCCTTTTTTTTTTTTTTTTTTTAAATGACACATGGGGGAAGGGCTGAATGTATCAAAATCATGTAAAATTTCTGTTCTTAGCAACATCCTTGTTATTAGGAATGATGACTAAACCGCCAGGATTATTCTGGACTGTAAGTTATCAAGAGCCCACTAATTTCACATTAAAGCCCATTGACTGCAACGTCGTGATTGAAGGGTTTTTAACAATTAACATAATCAGAAAATGAGCTGAGATAATTTTTATTCAACTCATTACTTTTTAATCATGTATTTCTTTTAATTAATATCTTCTCCGTGAACATAACACAAAGCGGAGCCCCAGTGCTGGCCCAACCAGCCTTCGGGACTGAATTTGACACAGCCAAACATTTCACCAGCCGCATTCGTTGCATCTTTATTGTGGTGTGGGTGAAACAGAAAGATTTTGTCCAAAAGTCACCATGTTGTTTTGAAACACAATTTAAGGGGTGGGGGTGGGGGAGAGCTGGGAGCAAACAGCCATTCGTTTTTAATTCGACTTGACTTTTATATTTGGGCGCCTCTCTTAGTTTGCAGCCAGAGGTATACAAATGGGAAGTAAGAAACAGGAGGAAGAAGAAAAGCCTTTTGGAGATGAATGTCCCATCCTGGGTTCGAAGAGAAATGGGCTTTGGCGGCTCACGCCTACTACGCAGGCCAGCTGGGGAGACGTTCGAAAGCACAGACTTGCCTGCAGCATGCCTGCCCTTGGCCCCCAAGTCTCAGTCCCGGCTTAGGGGCGCTCAGCCCCCAGTCCCTCCGCCCCTCCGCCCCCATCCTCCCCACCGCATGCTGGACTCAGACCCACGCGGGACTAAGTCCCTCCGCTCCTTTGGCCCAACGGGAAGTGGCGGTGACCCGCAGGCCTTTCTTTGGCCAGGATCCCACCACAGCCACCGTGGGCACAGGTCCGACCTTGTCCCCCACCACTTCCTGGTATTCCCAACCCTAGAGATTTGATCCAACTCAAATGCCTCAAATGGGGCAGAGAAAGGGCATTTTTGGTGGTGGAGAGGACTACGCTCTCCGCCCCGCCCCCCCTTGGCGAGCTCGCTCCTCACGAGAGTAACTGCGACCCAGGGGCGCATCTCTCCTGTAGCGTGACCTGCGCCTCCAATACCTCCAAAAGAAGGGGACTGTTTTTGGATTAAGATCTCTCGCGCAGTGGGAGCCGCATCAGCCTCAGAAAAAAAGAAACAAAGCCGACCCCTGGTGGAAGAAAATGAAAGTTTAAGAATAAATATAAGGAAGGTTTGGGAGAGCCTCTTGCCCAAATGTCTGTTAACACTGGAGAGGGAGAGGGAGAAGGATGGGAGAGAGGGCGAGAAAGGATATATAGTAAAAGGAAAATCGGAAGAGGCAGAAAACAGGAGAGATCACATAGCAGCAGGTAGAATTCAGGTGGAGAGAGCTGGGAAGAATGAGACCCAGAGGACAGATCCTTTTGAGCCCTTCAGTCAAGTATGCTTGTAGCCTGGGCAGTGTCAGGGGGTAAGAGGGGTGGGGAGGAGTGGCTTCTTTCTCTCTCTCTCTCTTTTAAAGTAGCTCTAGGCCAAATGTAGGGTTTGAACTCAGCCTCAAGATCAAGAGTCCCATGCTCTACCAACTGAGCCAGCCAGGTGTCCCTCTTCTCTTTCTTTTCAGTGGAGGTTTCATGTTCTGTGGCTGCAGAGGGCAGATGGAGGTTTCTGTTGGACACTGGCAGCCATTGCCTGCCTGCCCCAGAGAGCATTCAGGTTCCAGAATCTTCTTTCTCTTTCCTCTAAACAAATCTCTGCCTCCCACCATCCTAACCTCTCTGCATTAGCAAGGTGATAGTAACTAAGGCAAAAATCCAACTTATCAATAGGGGGAAAACAGCTTAGAATGCAAGGCCCACTTCTCTCTGGTATTTATTTGTTCTTGAATTTTTTTTTTTTTAAGATTTTATTTATTTATTTGAGAGAGAGAAAGCACATGAGAGGGGGGAGGGTCAGAGGGAGAAGCAGACTCCCCGCCGAGCAGGGAGCCCGATGCGGGACTCGATCCCGGACTCCAGGATCATGACCTGAGCCGAAGGCAGTCGCTTAAACAACTGAGCCACCCAGGCGCCCCTGTTCTTGAATTTTAATAGGGAACATCTGGGGTACGAGGTTTGTACCCAAGGGATGGTGGTATTTCAGGCACTAGAGCAAAAGTGAAGGGAGAACTACTGTACTGAAGTTGCTGCTGATGTCCAGGGCCAAACAGTTAAAAAGAAAAGAAGAAAGAAAAGATGACATCAAAGATAAAGATCTCCCTAATGAGCAAGTCACTGTTTACTTGGAGTGAGCACTCCAGGTTAATCAAGGATGTACAAAGAGTGGCACTTGTGTCTTTGAGCTCTTTTTGAAAGCCTTTCTTGAATCCACTGTCAAGATGTGCCTCCATTTTGCTCCCTCCTCATCTTTCTACCTTATCTTCCATACTCTTCTATATGTCCTGATATCATACAGGGATTTCTTTCACACACCCTATCTCTCCTAATACCTAGGAAATGCCAGAAGCATTTTCTTCTCCCCAACCTCCACCACCATCTATTTATCCAGAACTTTGCCCTGGGTGAATTTCCAGGAAATTAGCTGACTTGTTGACTATCCTCTGAGAGTCAGAGTTTGGGCTCATAAACCACGCCTAGAAGGAGGGTGGTTCTGGGCTAGTCTTTCTAGAATCTAGTGTGAACAGGTTCACAGCCACTCCCTGGCAACTGAGAACAACCCTTGCTGAGGAGTGTGATGAGACTATTGTTGGAGGCTGTGTCCAAGTATATAATAGGAAGGAAAACCCATATGCTGTGGTTGTGACTCTCCAATTCAAGTGTCAAACACTGGAGGGGGGACAGACATGCAGAGCTCAGTTGTTCTGAAATCTGCTTTGAGAGAAGCAGGTCAGGAGGATCAGTTTGGTGTCCTGGATAGAGGGTAGTCTCTCTTGACAGAAATGAATGAAATAGTTGTAGCACATCTGAGGGAAATACTAATAAGAGGTGAATACGTGTTCCAGTGAGAGTAGATAGCATTATGTCTCACAACTTTTGTCAGTGACAGTATATCCTTCTTTTGGAGTTTCTCCACTTTGCCCCCTGGTAGAGACTTACTGGCTCCAGTAGAGCCTTGCCCCAAATCTGACCCAAATGATGACTTAGGCTTGAAATGAGGGATGCCAAGTCAACAAAGGGAGCCCTGGCAGATGAATCATAATTCCTGTGGCCACTGTCAGAGCCAGAGGCAGAGCTGTGGTGACCCCACTTTGGCACAGGGCACTCTCCTCAGACCACCCCATCTCATCTTTAAAGCTTTCATGAACTCTCAGCTGTGTCCTCTTCAGTCTTTCCTCTTTATCAGAGTATCATGACCCACACAGCTCATCTTAGTGTTGTAACCAGTGTCCTGAAAACAGCTGGAATGTCTCATGGCTGCTCTAGCCAATTTCAATTTGGACCGAGTCTAAATGGTATAAAGCAAATAGAAGAATGTACAATTATTAAAGCACTGTAAGTTTTGAGTTAACCAAACTACACAATTCAGGTCAGAATATACATGTAAAGACTGAATTATCTGAATTGTGTACCCTACTCTCTGTCATCAGGTGATTATATGATTTTGCTTTACTTTGTGCTCTGTAGACACAAGCTTGCTCTTTAGAAGAAGCTTCTTGGGCATTCTCAGGGTTTGTGAAGAAAGAGCTTAGTGCTTTGGATGGTTTGTTGGGACTCCATCATCCCTTTAGTGCAAATCTGAAAATTTACTTATACTATATATATTTTTTGAGAGGGATGGAGGGAAGGAAAGAAAGGGAAAGAGAGGGAGGAGAGAGAGAGAGAAAAAGAGGGAGAGAAGGGGTGAGGGGCAGAGGGAGAGAGAGAATCTTAAGCAGGCTCCATGCTCAGTGCAGAGCCTGAGGTGGGGCTGGATCTCACAGCCCTGAGATCATGATCTGAGATCAAGAGTTGGATGTTTAACCTACTGAGCCACCCAGGCGCCCCTATACTATATCTAAATAAAAAGAAAAATGAACACAAATTAGCATTTAGTGGAAAATACCAAGCCTGAATAAGTCACATTCTACATCATGTTATACTTTTCTTTTTTATAGCTTTTATTGTGAAAATTTCCCACTGTACACAAATGTCCAGAATAATAATCCCCCATGAATCTATCACCTAACTCCAATAAGCATCACATTTTGCCTTCTTGTTTCCTATCTCCCTTTTGGTTTGGCTAGGATATTTTAAAGTGGATCCTAGACATTAGATGTCATTTCATCCCTAAATACTTCATTATACATCTCAAAACTGACATTTCATAGTCACAATGGCAATGTCACACCTAATAAAAATAATTCTCTAATATCATATAACATCTAGTCCATATTAAAATTTCTCTAATTGTCTATTTTTTTTAAAAAGATTTTATTTATTTATTTGACAGAGAGATAGAAAGCGCGCACAAGCAGGGTGAGTGGCAGGCAGAGGCAGAGGGAGAAGCAGGCTCCCCGCAGAGCAGGGGGAGCCTGATATGGGACTCGATCCCAGGACCCCGGGATCATGACCTGAGCAGAAGGCAGTCACTTAACCAACTGAGCCACCCAGGCACCCTCTATTTTTTTAAACAATTAATTTGTTTGAATCAGGATCCAAATAAGATACACTTGTATTTGGTTGTATAGCTCTTAAATCTTAAAAAAAATTTTGTTGTTTTTGTTATGGCTTTTAAGTCTTTTAAAATCTTTTACTGTAGTCTCTCTTTTCTCTCCATCTTTCTTTTTACATGTTGTCCTGAGGAATGTTCCACATTCTGGATTTGCTTGCTTGTTTCTTCATTGTATCATTTAGCAGAGATTTCATGTGTCAGTGAGCAGAGATTTGACTTGTTTTTCTTTCTCCTACATTTCCTGAAGACTAGCAGCAAGGTCTAAAGATTTGACTAAATTCAGGTTCTTGTTTTGTTTTGTATTTTTTGGGCAAGAATAAATCAGAGGTAATTTTCATATTGCACCAAACCAGGAGATTCACAATGTCCTGTCCTGTTTTGGGTAAAACTCCGATTGATTGATCAGTGGGTTCAGGTGATGTCAGCCCAGTTCTTCATTGTAAAGTTCCCATCACCCTCTGACCATTGTTAGAATCAGGCATTTCTTTAGGAGATAGCATATCATCCTTTTCAAAGCAGATCTTCATGTAACTTCTTTCTTTTTACCAGTGATACTTAATTGTATAGAGGAGTAATGGAGAAGTCACTTAGGGGATCACACAGTGACTTGGGGCCAATGCATAACCGAAATCCAAGTCGGCTGAATTTCCTGAGTTCAAATTCCTTTTTATGACAGGAAACATGATAGGTGGCATCTTGCCATTTGGAATCCAAAGGAATATTTTAAAACAGAGCTCAAAATTTCAAAGTCTTTTGACTTAAAAATCTTAATTGAGAATTAATCAGTTTGGGTCTCTCTGGTCTGGATATCAGATATAAAAAATTTGATTTGCTTGGTTATGAACATCTAAAAGCCCAAACCATCTTGTTGTTGTTGTTTTTTTTTTTTTTAAGTAGTTTCCTCGCCCAACGTGGGGCTTGAACTCAAGACCCTGAGACCAAGAATCACATGCTCCACCAATTGAGCCAGCGACGTGCCCCAAATCTTCACTCTCTGAGCCAACTTTTCATTTGTGTGACTTTGGCTAGATAAACCAAAGAGGACACTTCTCTCACTTGGGAATGTTCTAATCCCTAGGCCTGGTCTGTAGTAATGGTTGTGTTCAGCTCAAAGTATCAGAAATGCCAATTTCAGTAGCTTAACAATTAGGATTTAGTTTTTCACATAACAAGAAGACCTGAGGTTAGCAGTTGTTGGCTTTGTTTTAGTGGTTTGATGATGACATGCAGATGCTATCTCTTAGTCTTTTCCCTTTGGTCTCAAGATGGCTCCTGCATTACCAATCTTCATGTCTGCATTCAAGGCAGAAGAAGGGGGCTCAAGAAAAGGCTTATGCCAGCCACATCTATCAATAAGGAAAACATATGCTTTATCAGAAGCCCCCTAGCAGTATTCTCTTGGGTCAGAACTGGGATATTACGGCATCCTGAACTGCTAAAGATCTGGGAAAGCAGTATTTGGCTTTCAAACCTCTATAGTATAGACTGCAAAGGAGATGGGGGTTGGGCATAAATGAAATGCTGATCCACCTACACCAGCCCCATCCTTCTTTGCTCTCTGACACATACCACCTTCTATACTTTCATAAAACCAAGTTCCTTAGCCACTCATTCTGAGGGACAAATGGTAAGGAATAAGCATATTCATAAACCCCTTTGACCACAAGGATGGTAGTCAGACAAAGATTGGCTCCAACTTCCAGGAGGGAATGAGTACCTTGGATGGTCCCTAAAGTAAATGAAGTTGAATTTTACTAATCTGTGGGTTCCACGGTTGGTGTAAGGGTATTAGAGGATATAAGGCTATTAAACTGGGGTTGGAGTGAGAGTGAGAAGTAGGGAAAGATCTGCAGAACACAATTGGTGGGCTAGGGTACTATGAGTCAAAAAGCAGCCCTGACATCAGGAGATTTCCACCACAGATAGATTTCTAGTCACCTCTCTCCAAAAATGTCTATAGCATATGATTTGTCAATGCTTGAAATCTCCTTTAACAGTGGACAAAATCTGTATCACAGTTAGTGATAATGTTAAAATTCAAATAGTTCTGGAAAGGTAACATTAACTTACATTTTTTCAAAATATTAAGGGCCTCAAGGAAAAATAATGCCCTTCTTATTTAATTTAAATAAAGTCCAGATTCTTCACCTCCAGGGGCCAAGAGGGAGAAATCAATCCTCTTATTTCCCAATAGCACAGCAGAGATCTGGTTAGAACATTAAAAAAGACGTTACTCAAGACTAAATAGCAAAAGGGAAGGTAAAAAGGAAATAAGCACAGTTTCTGAGACATAGCTTGCACCCATGATAAAGACTCATGTCAGAAAACCCAGGAAAAGAAATCTTTTGAAGGTTATCCTCCCTCCACAAGGTGGATGCCATTTTTACCTCCATGAGCCAAGCATGCACTTAGTGTTATTTACAGACCCAGGAATCTACATTGAGACAGAGGGGCTGGGTCTCCCTCCTTAGATTCTGGCCAGAGTTCTAGTTTCCAGTCTGAACCCTCATACTCACTCAAATGACTCACCCTTAAAATGATCTCCCTCTTCAGGTGAGAAATGTATTTATAAGATTGGGGTCTGACCCTAACCCTTGCAGGCCCCAACAGGATATTCATATTAGAATAGAAGACATCAGCCCCACAGCCCCAACATTCATACACAACTGAGAAACAGAATCATGGCCGGGGCGGGGGTGTGTGGGGGGGGAGTGGTACAGTGGAAATGTAATGCCCATACAAGGACCAGTATTAGCTCCTCTGAATGGAGAAGGATTGTCTGAAGAAGCCAGGGAGAATTCCAAAATGTGGAAATGAGCAGAAGGGTAAGTCTAGGGTCAGAAAAATATAACTCATGTTTTCCAAACAGGTAGTAAGAAGTGTATCACAATAATGGTCACAGTCACCATTTCTTTGTCAGAGCTCCAGGCCCTCTGCCTCTGAAAGATACCATGTAATATTGCATGTTGCCCCTAGAACTGGTCCTGGGGCCATCCTGGGGCATTGATCCTTTCCCCCTGATGCACTCTGGCAATATATCCCATGGCCTCCTGCCAAAGTCTCCACCACTAGCCTCTGTACCAGCTTGGCTGTGTAAGTTCCCTGGTGCCATCATTAGGACATACTCCTGGCACATCTGTCACTGGCAAGTCCCTGATGCTGCCTGTACAGTCACTGATATCTGTGTCTCAGGGGACTCAGGCTCTTAACTTCTCAAAGACAGCATAACTTTAAAAACAAAACTACAGGATGCCTGGGTAGCTCAGTCGGTTGAGTGTCTCAGGTCATGATCTCAGGGTCCGGGGATTGAGTCCCGTGTTGGGCTCCCTGCTCTTCAGGGAGTCGGCTTCTCCCTCTGCCCCTCCCCCCCACTCGTTCTTTTTCTCTCTCTCAAATAAAATCTAAAAAAAAAACCCTTTTATTTTTATTTTAACAGAGAAGTGACATGACCTGGCTTCCTTTCTTTCTTTTTTTTTTTTTTTTAATATTTTACTTATTGATTTGACAGAGACACAGCGGGAGAGGGAACACAAGCAGGGGGAGTGGGAGAGGGAGAAGCAGGCTTTCCGCGGAGCAGGGAGCCCGATGCGGGGCTCGATCCCAGAACCCTGGGATCATGACCTGAGCTGAAGGCAGACGCTTAACGACTGAGCCACCCAGGCGCCCTAAAAAAAAAAAAAAAACCTTTAAAAACAAAACTACATCTTTTAGTTTTTTCTGGTTTAGTTCTTGCAGCCCTTTTGCTCAGAAGATGAGGAGTCTAAGGGGCTGGACTAGGCAAGGGAGTCCATTCCAGGCTTCTAAGTACGTTCAAAATAATATCTCTCCTATACCCATCCCTTTATCCTGGAACCAAATGTCAAGTCCCTGACTCTGGGAATCCATTATTTCCCACCAAGCCTCTGGGTTTCTCAAGCTCCAAAGCTCCAGCAGGCTGTCTCCCCACCATTACCTCCAGTATGGTGGGACCTCTGCTATGTATATTTACTTTTCTATTTTCCTGCTACTAGGTAGGTCCACCAGAAAAAGTTAATACTAAGCATGACAAATATAGTACCATATAGGTAAAAATATAAAAATAAGAAAAAAAGTGAAATAATATGAAAATACTCATCAAAACTGTAAGTAACAGCATTTACAATTTTTAAAAAATATCACTGAATCACTGAAAAATTATAGAACCAATAGAACATTATATTTTGAAATTGCCTTAAAATCATTTGACTCTTGTTTGGATAAATAAACTGAGACTCAGAGGGATTAAATAATTAGAGTCATACAGTTGATGATAGGGCTAAATTAAATAAAACTGGTTACAAAGTAGAATAGGTGTATAGGAATTTGCCTATCTATATTGATAGCATCAGTTCACATGCTCTGTTTTGAAGAACGTTTTGTTAGTCATCTTGGGTTTTAGTTTTTACCTATCAATGAGAAACTGTTGAATTTGAGTTTGAATATTTCCCTCCACCCCAACCCTTAATACATCAGCACAATGTTCTCAGCAGAGTAAAAAAAAATAATAATAATAATTCTTTAAAGGTCAAATAAATGATAATCACAAAGAAATGGAGTGCTTCCAATTTTACTCTAGCAGACAATGCAATTTCAATTCATTAGCTTATGTGGTTTATATACAACTTTATATAAAGCTACTGTACTTTATCATGTGTCTCTGGAATGTGAGTGCTGGATTTGAGACTTTGGAACACAGAGATGTGTATAACCAAATAATAATGAAGCGGAGATTTGCAATTATTTGGTTCATTTGAACTGTTAGATAGCTTATCTGGGTAACTGAGAACTCAAGGTCTATATTTTCTCAAGTTAATTTCTCTAGTTCTCAGCATAGGTACACAGTGGGTACTTAATGCTTAATGATGAGGGTGACAATTAACATTTATAAGGCATGGTACACTCCATCAAATCTTTTCACACATAAAGTACTGATAGTTATAAAAGCTTCTCTATATGTTGTGTAACCCAGCCTGAATGAAAGTACTGTGAGACTTGGGGTGCCTGGGTGGCTCTGTTCATTGGGCATCCAACTCTTTTTTTTTTTTTTAAGATTTTATTTATTTATTTGACAGAGAGAGCGCAAGTAGGCAGAGAGGCAGGCAGAGGGAGAGGGAGAAGCAGGCTCCCCGCTGAGCAGGGAGCCCGATGCACGGCTCGATCCCAGGACCCTGGGATCATGACCTAAGCCGAAGGCAGCGGCTTAACGGACTGAGCCACCCAGGCGCCCTGAGCACCCAACTCTTGATTTTGGCTCAGGTCATGATCTCAGGGTCATGATGGGCTTTGGTCTTTGATGGGCTCCACGCTCAGTGGGGAGTCTGCTTGAGATTCACTTTCTCCCTCTCCCTAAGCCCCTCCCCTGGCATGCATGATTTTTCTCTCTCAAATAAATAAATAAACCTTAAAAAAAAAATACTGTGAGACCACTATGAGCATTATATCTCTGTCTCAATCATCAATTTTTTGGTGAAAACGGACACATTAAGCTATTTGGCCTATGAAGAGAAGGATAGGAAAGTTCTGTGTCTTCAGGAAATACAAATATGTTGTGATAACTTTTCTTCTTGCAAATATTAGAACAGGTATCAAGAGGGAATGGACATATGCCCACATAGGGTCAACTTGGGATCTCCTGGGATTAGACTTCCTGGTCTATAGCAATGAATGTGCATAGACTGGTGACATAGGATGCAGGACCTCAGTGACAATAAATGTAAGGAATGTTGGACATATAAAAAAAATTAACATTGGCCTACAAGTCAACAAAAAGAAAGTGAATTTTTTTTTAAATTTTTTATTATGAGAAAAAAAAAGGGGGGGGCTGCCTGGATGGCTCAGTCGATTAAGTGACTGACTCTTGGTTTCAGCTCATGTCATGATCTCAGGGTTGTGTGATCGAGGCCCCTGTCTGGCTCCACACTCAGTGCAGAGTCTGCCTAGGATTTTTTCCCCAACTCCCTCTCCTTCCCCCTCTGTTCCTTCCCCTGCTTTCTCTCTCTAAAATCAACCAATCAATCAATCTAAAAATAAATTCTAAAAATAAATATTTTTAAAAGATAAAATAAGGGGTAGGGAAAATAATATAATGAACACCCATATATTCATCACTTATATGAAACAATTGCTAATATTTTGCCATATTTGCTTCATATATTTTGTGAAGTGTTTTGAAGGAAATACATGCAGTGTACATTCCTAAAAATTAAGGATCGTTTTTATGTATGACCTCAATGCCTTTCTCACACCTAACAAAATTAGCAAGTATTTCTTAATATTATCTAGTATCCACTTTATAAAATACACTTCATAGTATCATTTCATGGGCAAATGAAATTATGACCAGTAAGTGAGAAAAACATTCTTTAGCTTCTGATATTCATCTTTATTGCTCACAAGTGTAGCTTGGTGTTGTGAATAGCACTCTTGGACTGAGGATACCTGGTTTCCATTTTTGGGTCTGCTACTGATTTGTGGTGAGATCACAAACAAGTTGCTTAATTTCTCCTTGTCTCAGGTTCTTTGCTTATAAACAGAGGACAGAATAGATTATTTCTACTTGGGTTTATTTGAAGAGCCGATAACCTGTAGGCCTAAAGATTATTTGGCTATATTTCCACACACTGTTGAGATAGTTCAGGGATAATGCAGAAACAAGTTGTTTTACTGTCTTAGCCATTCAGGCTGCTCTAACAAAATACCACAGGTTGGGTAGTTTATCAGCAACTGAAATCTGGAAGTCCCAGTTAGGGTTCCAGCATGGTCAGGTGAGGGCCCTCTTCTCAGTCACAGACTTCTTGTATCCTAACATGATGAAAGGGGCTAAGGAGCTCTTTGAGATCTTTTTTATAAGAGCACTATTCCTGGGGTGCCCGGGTAGCTCAGTCGGTTAAGCATCTGCCTTCAGCTCAGATCATGATCCCAGGGTCCTGGGATGGAGGCCCGTGTCGGGCTCCCAGCTTAGCAGGGAGTCTGTTTCTCCTGCGGCCCTGCTCATGCTTGCTCTCTCTCTTAATAAATAAATAAATAAATAAATAAATAAATAAATAAATAAATAAATAAATAAGTATATTTTTTAAGATTTTATTTGAGAGAGAGAGAGAGAAAAGACAAGCAGAGGGGAGAGGCAGAGGGAGATGGCGAGGCAGACTCCCTACTGAGCAGGGAGCCTGCACAGGGCTCCATCCCAGGACCCTGAGATCGTGACCTGATCCGGAGGCAGACGCCCAACCAACTGAGCCACCCAGGTGCCCCAAATGGAATCTTAAGAAAAGGGTGCCTGGGTGGCTCAGTCGTTAAGCATCCGCCTTCGGCTCAGGTCATGATCCCAGGGTCCTGGGATCAAGCCCCTCATCGAGCTTCCTGCTCAGTGGGAAGTCTGCTTCTCCCTCTCCCACTCCCCCTGCTGTGTCCCTGCTCTTGCTGTCTCTGTGTCAAATAAATATGTAAAATCTTAAAAAAAAAAATCTTAAAAAAAAAGAGCCCTAATCCCATTCATGAAGGGTCCATCCTCATGACCTAATCACCTTCTAAAGAACCCACCTTTTAAAATTTTTTTTTATTATGTTATGTTAATCACCATACATTACATCATTAGTTTTTGATGTAGTGTTCCATGATTCATTGTTTGCATATAACACCCAGTGCTCCATGCAGAACGTGCCCTCTTTAATACCCATCACCAGGCTAACCCATCCTCCCACCCCCCTCCCCTCTAGAACCGTGTTTGTTTTTCAGAGTCCATAGTCTCTCATGGTTCGTCTCCCCCTCTGATTACCCCCCTTCATTTTTCCCCTCCTGCTATCTTCTTCTTCTTCTTTTTTTTTTTAACATATAATGTATTATTTGCTTCAGAGGTACAGATCTGTGATTCAACAGTCTTGAACGCTTCACAGCGCTCACCATAGCACATACCCTCCCCAACGTAAAGAACCCACCTCCTAACACCATCACCTTGGGTATTACAATTCTAACATGTGAATTTGGAGGGGACACAAGCATTCAGACCATAGCATCTAC
Source organism: Mirounga angustirostris (assembly GCF_029215605.1). Classification (NCBI taxonomy): domain Eukaryota; kingdom Metazoa; phylum Chordata; class Mammalia; order Carnivora; family Phocidae; genus Mirounga; species Mirounga angustirostris. Next base: position 93,337,368 of record NW_026991716.1, on the reverse strand, counting down.
CATAGTCATAAACACTATTATTATTATTTTTTAAAGATTTTATTTATTTGAGAGTGAGCAAGAGAGCAAAAGCAGGGGGAGTGGCAGAGGGAGAGGGAGAAGCAGACTCCCTGCTGAGCAGGGAGCCCGATGTGGGGCTTGATCCCAGGACCCTGGGATCATGACCTGAGCCGAAGGCAGATGCTTAACCGACTAAGCCACCCAGGCACCCCAAAACATTATTTTTTTATGCCGTAAGTTTTTTTATTAGTTTCAGAGTAGAATTTAATGATTCATCAGTTGCATATAACACCCAGTGCACATCACATCAAGTGCCCTCCTTAATGTCCATCACCCAGTTACCCCATCCCCGGCCCACCTCCCCTCCAGGAATCCTGTTTGTTTCCTAGAGTTCAGCATCTTTTATGGTTTGCCTCCCTCTCAATTTTCATCTTATGTTATTTTTCCTTCCCTTCCTCTATGTTCATCTGTTTTGTTTCTTAAATTCTACATATGAGTGAAATCATATGGTATTTGTCTTTCTCTGATGGATGTATTTCGCTTAGCTTAATACCTTTTCCATCCATCCATTGTTCAATCCACATCATTGCAAATAGCAAGATTTCATTCTTGTTGATGGCTGAGTAATATCCCATTTTATATACCACCTCTTCTTTATCCATTCATCTGTTGATTGACATCTGGGCTCTTTCCATAGTTTGGCTATTGTGGACATTGCTGCTATAAACATTGGGGTGCAGGTGCCCCTTGGAATTACTATGTTTGTATCCCTCAGGTAAATACCTAGCAGTGCAATTGCTGGGCTGTAAGGCAGCTCTATTTTTAACTTCTTGAGGAACCTCCATACTGTTTTCCAGAGTGGCTGCACCAGCTTGCATTCCCACCAGCAGTGTAAGAGGGTTCCCCTTTCTCCACATCCTCACCAACATCTGTGGTTTCCTGAGTTGTTCATTTTAACCATTCTGACCTGTGTGAGGTGGTATCTGATTTGTGGTTTTGATTTGTATCTCCCTGATGCTGAGTGATGTTGAACATTTTTTCATGTGTCTGTTGGCTATGTGTATGTCTTTGGAGAAATGTTTGTTCCTGTCTTCTACCCATTTCTTGACTGGATTATTTGTCTTTTGGGTGTTGAGTTTCATAAGTTCTTTATAAATCTTGGATATTAGACCTTTATCTGATAAGACATTTGCAAATATCTTCTCCCATTCTGTCGGTTGTCTTTTGGTTTTGTCGACTGTTTCCTTTGCTGTACAGAAGCTTTTTATCCTGATGAAGTCCCAATAGTTCATTTTTGCTTTTGTTTCCTTTGCCTTTGAAGATGTGTCTAGCAAGAATTTGTTGTGGCCGAGGTCAAAGAGGTTGCTGCCTGTGTTCTCCTCTAGGATTTTGATGGATTCCTGTCTCACATTTAGGTCTTTCATCCATTTTGAGTTGATTTTTGTGTATGGTGTAATAAAATGGTCCAGTTTCATTCTTCTGCATGTGGCTGTTCAATTTTCCCAACACCATTTGTTGAAGAGACTGTCTTTTTTCCATTGGAAATTCTTTCCTGTTTTGTCAAAACATTAGTGGACCACAGAGTTGAGGGTCCATTTTTGGGCTCTCTATTCTGTTCCATTAATCTATGTGTCAGTTTTTGTGCCAGTGCCATACTGTCTTGAGGATTACAGCTTTGTAATAGAACTTGAAGTCTGGAATTGTGATGCCACCAGCTTTGGGTTTTCTTTTTCAACATTCCTTTGACTATGTGGGGTCTTTTCTGGTTCTATACAAATTTTAGGATTATTTGTTCCAGCTCTGTGAAAGATGTTGATGGTATTTTGATAGGGATTGCATTGAATGTGTAGATTGCTCTGGGTGGCATAGACATTTTAATGATATTTGTTCTTCCAATCCATAAGCATGGAATGTTTTTCTATTTCTTGTGTCTTCCTCAATTTTTTTCATGAGTGTTCTACAGTTTTCAGAGTATAGATCCTTTACCTCTTTGGTTAGGTTTATTCCTACGTATCTTATGGTTTTTGATGCAATTGTAAATGGGATTGATTCTTTAATTTCTCTTTGTTCTGTCTCATTGTTAGTGTATAGAAATGCAACTGATTTCTGTTTATTGGTTTTATATCCTGCCACTTTGCTAAATTCTTGTATGAGTTCTAGCAATTTTTGGGTGGAATTTTTTGGGTTTTCAACATGGAGTATCATGTCATCTGTGAAGAGAGAGAGTTTGACTTTTTGCCAGTTTGGATTCCTTTTATTTCCTTTTGTGTCTGATTGCTGAGGCTAGGACTTCTAGTACTGTGTTGAACAACAGTGGTGAGAGTGGACATCTCTGTCGTGTTCCTGACCTTGGCATAAAAGCTCTCAGTTTTTCCCCCTTGAGAATGATATCTTCTGTGGGCTTTTCGTATATGGCTTTTATGATATTGAGGTATGTTCTCTCTATCCCTACACTGTGGAGAGTTTTAATCAAGAAAGGATGTATTTTGTCAAATGCTTTTTCTGCATCTATTGAGAGGATTGCATGGGTTCTTACCCTTTCTTTTTATTAATGTGGTGTATCACATTGATTGATTTATGGATACTGAACTACCCTTGTAGCCCAGGAATAAATCCCACCCCATCCCATTATCTTGGTGAATAATTCTTTTAATGTACTGTTGGATTCTATTGGCTAGTATCTTGGTGAGAATTTTTGCATCCATGTTCATCAGGGATATTGGTCTGTAATCCTCCTTTTTTGTGGGGTCTTTGTCTGGTTTTGGGATTAAGGTAATGCTGGCCTCATAGAATGAGTTTGGAAGTTTTCCTTCCATTTCTATTTTTTGAAACAGCTTCAGAAGAATAGGTATTAATTCTTCTTTAAATGTTTGGCAGAATTCCTCTGGGAGGCCGTCTGGTCCTGGACTCTTGTTTGTTGGGAGATTTTTGATTACTGGGGAAGACAATAATCTTAAAGGCACAGGTAGCTTTCATGGAATAACAGTAACAAACAGGACTCATGAAGGTGGTACATAGGTCTAGAACTGAGAGTTTATATACAGGGACACTGGATGTGGGCAGGCCTCCCCAAGGGATCCTATCTACATGAGAGTTACATCACAGAATAGCAGAAGGGAACTCATGCTCTTTGCTGGTCATTTACTCTCAAAAGGAAGGGAAGAAGAGTTGAGCCAAATGTTCTTATTTCTTAAAAGAATTCAGAATTCTTCTAAAATTTGCCAATCAAATAAGTCTCCTTCCTGGTCTTGCGGTGCAGTAAGGGTAGACAGAGGTCAGGAGTATTATACTGAGTTCTTTCAACATGGAAGGAAATTTGGGGAGTGGATAATTTATTTGAAAATAAGAAAAACTGAAAATAAATGAACTAAGCATTTAATTCTAGAAGCTACAATAAATCCATAGGAAGTAGAGTAAAAGAAAAAATAAATATAAAATCAGAAATTAATATGAAAACAAACAAAAATAAAAGAGATGACCAATAAAGCCAAATGCAGCTTGTTTAAAAAGACCAATAAAACAGACCCACCTTTCACAAAGTAGTCGAGAAAATAAGAGAATGGCAGTAAGTGAACAATATTAGAAATTTTAAAGGGCAACATTACTACAGAAGTTGTTAATATTTAAAAATCAGGATCATTTTATTTATTTTGCCAATATGTTTGAAAACAGAATAGCCAATTTTCTTTAAAAAAAAAAATCACCAACTCATTCAAGAAGAAGCAGAAAAACTACCTAGAACAATAACTGTTAAGAAAATTTTATTGGCATGGTGCATCCACTCTGGAAAACTGTATGGAGGTTCCTCAAAAAGTTAAAAATAGACCCAGCAATTGCATGACTAGGTATTTATCCAAAGGATGCAAAAATACTGATTTGAGGGGGCACATGCACCCCAATGTTTATAGCAGCACTATCAACAATAGCCAAAGTATGGAAAGAGCCCAAATGTCCACTGACTGATGAATGGATAAAGAAGATGTGGGATATATATATACACACAGACACAGATATGTATATACATACTATGGAATATTACTCAGCCATCAAAAAGAATGAAATCTTGTCATTTGCAACAACATGGATGGAGCTAGAGAGTATTATGCTGAGCGAAATAAGTCAGTCAGACAGAGACAAATATCATATGATTTCACTCATATGTGCAATTTAAGAACAAAACAGATGAACCCAGGAGAAGAGGAAGAAAAATAAGATGAGAGGCAAACCATAAGAGACTTTTTTTTTTAAAGATTTTATTTATTTGAGAGAGAAAGAGAGAGCTTGAGAGAGAGAGATCACAAGCAGGGGGGAGGGGTAGAGGGAGAAGCAGACTTCCTGCTGAGCAGGGAGCCTGATGTGGGACTCGATCCCAGGACTCTGGGATCATGACCTGAGCTGAAGGCAGATGCTTAACTGACTGAGCCACCCAGGCGCCCAAGAGACTCTTAATATAGAGGACAAACTGAGGGTTGCTGGAGGGAAGGTGGGTGGGTAGGGAAGGGCTAAATGGGTAATGGGCATTAAGTAGGGCACATATTGTGATGAGCAATGGGTATTATATGTAAGTGATGAATCACGAAATTCTACTCTTGAAACCAATACTACACTATATGTTAACTAACTTGAACTTAAAATCTTGGAAGAAAATAAATAAACAAACAAACAAACAAACAAACAAACATATTGGATGAAAAGTCATAAAAAAGTACTTTACAGAAGATATGGATAATAATATAAAAAATAAAAATAATAATTACATTTAAAAAAAGAAAATTTTATTGGCATAATAAAACTCTTACTGCGGTAAAACTCTAATAAAAACTCTGGTACCATAAAAAGTACTAGGCTGTTTTAAAATAATGTACCCAGGATTTGTCTTAATCAGATACGATAAGATATAAAGACAGAGAAATACTGTCATGAAGGAAGAGAGGTTTTTGTAATTACAGATCCATTAAAAAGGAAGCATGGCACACCACACGGGACCACATAGGAAAGCACCCGGGATAATCAAGAGGCAGACGGAGCAAAGGGGAAAGCAAGCATGGGCCAGAAAGAATGGATGAGGCATGGTAGGCAAATTGAGCACATTCAGGATTGGATAGTTTGAATAATTTTTGCAGGCTCTGGGCTATTAGGGGTAGTCTATAGTTGTCTAGTACCTGGCACTAAAGTGATTTATGGCAGGGGGAAAATATCCTTGCAGGCACCTGATAAAAGGAGGGGGTTAAAGACTCTTGATTGTTTCGTTTGCATATCAAAGACATGTTCCAAGGCAAATTGTTATCTCTAGGAATTAGCTAATCCTGGTAGGGGCAGTCCCTCCCCAGGTCTGTAGGCCCCAAGATATCACAGCATCATAAAATACAGAAAACAGAAAACATGATTAATAAACAGTCCAGGTCAGTTTTACCAACAAAGAAAGAAAAAGTCTATCTTTACAAATTGTCCCAGAGAACAGGAAAGAGGGAAAGCTACCAAATTCTTTTTCTGAGGCTAGACTAACCCGGACACCCAAAGCAGAGTAGAAGAAAATAAAAGTTTAGGTAATTTCACTTATGAACACAAATGCAAAATATTACACATTAGAAAATTGAATCTAACATTGTATAAAAATGATCAAATAGGATTTATAAGAATGCAAAATAACTTTAGAAAACTATTAATTTAATTCACCATATTAACCTATTAAAGAAGAAATATCATGATTACCTCAAAAGATATATTTAAAAGCATTTGGTAAAATGTAATCCTAATTCATGTTTGTTTTTTTCAGATTTTTCATTGATTAAAAAAAGTTTTTTAGGAGCAGCTGGGTGGCTCAGTTGGTTAAGCTGCTGCCTTCAGCTCAGGTCATGATCCTGGGGTCCTGGGATTGAGCCCCACATCAGGCTCCCTGATCAATCTGCTTCTCCCTCTCCCTCTGCTCCCTGTTTGTGCTCTCTACCTCAAATAAACTAATGAAATCTTATTTTTAAATTATCTTTAAGTTTTTATTTAAATTCCAATTATACACCATACTTACACCATAGTGTAATATTAGTTTCAGGTGTACAATACAGAGATTCAACACTTCCATACATCACCCAGTGCTCATCACAGCAAGTGCACTCCTTAATCCCCATCACCTATTTAACCCATCCTCCCTCCCCTCTCCACTCTGGTAAGCATCAGTTTGTTCTCTATAGTTAAGAGTCTGTTTCTGGGTTTGCCTCTCTCTCTTTTTTCCCTCTGCTCATTTGTTTCTTAAATTCCACATGAGTGAAATCATATGGTATTTTCTTTCTCTGACTTATTTTACTTAGCATTCTAGTCTCTAGCTCCACCTATGTTGTTGCAAGTGGCAAGATTTCATTCTTTTTGATGGCTGAGTAATATTCCACTGTGTGTGTGTGTGTGTGTGTGTGTACACACCACATCTTCTTTATCCACTTGTCAATCGATGGACACTAGGGCTATTTCCATAGTTTGGCTATTGTAGATAATGCTGCTATAAATATCGGGATGCTACATCAAAAGCTAATGATGTAATGTATGGTGATTAACATAACATAATAAAAATTATAAAAATAAAAAAATAAATATCGGGATGCTTTTGAATTAGTATTTTTGTATTCTTTGGGTAAATACCTAGTGGTGCAATTGCTGGATCATAAGGTAGTTCTGTTTTTAACTTTTTGAGGAACCTCCATACTATTTTCCTGCCACACCAGTTTGCATGCCCACCAACAATGCAAGAGGGTTCCCCTTTCTCCACATCCTCACTAATACCTGTTGTTTCTTGTGTTGTTGATTTTAGCTATTCTGACAGGTGTGAGGTGGTATCTCATTGTAGTTTTGATTTGTATTTCCCTGAAGATTAGTGATGTTGAGCATCTTTTCATGTGTCTGTTGGCCATCTGTGTGCCTTCTTTGGAGAAATGTCTATTCAAGTCTTCTGCCCATTTTTAAATTGGATTGTTCATTTTTTGGATGTTGAGTTTCTTAAGTTCTTTATATATTCTGGATACTAACCCTTTATCAGATATGTCATTTGCAAACACTTGTCCCATTCTGTAGGTTGCCTTTTAGTTTTGTTGATTGTTTCCTTCACTGTGCAGAAGAAGCTTTTTATTTTGATCAAGTCCCAATAGTTTATCTTTGCTTTTGTTTCCCTCGCCTCAGGAGACATATCTAGAAAGAAATTGCTATGACTGATATCAAAGAAGGTATTGCCTATGTTCTCCTCTAGGATTTTTATGGTTTCATGTCTCCCATTTAGGTCTTTGATCCATTTTGAATGTGAGAGCTTTTCCTCTACGGTCAGGAACAAGGCAGCAATGTCCACTCTCACCACTGTTATTTAACATAGCACTGGGAGTCCTAGCCACAGCAATCAGACAACAAAAGGAAATAAAAGGCATCCAAATTGGCAAAGAAGAAGTCAAATTCTCACTATTTGCAGATGACATGATACTATATATAGAAAACCTGAAAGACTCTACCAAAAAATTGCTAGAACTGATACATGAGTTTAGAGAAGTTGCAGGATACAAAATCAACATACAGAAATCTGTTGCATTTATATACACCAATAATGAAGCAGCAGAAAGAGAAATCAAGTTAAATCAATCCCATTTACAATTGCACCCCAAACAGTAAGATACCTAGGAATAAACCTAACCAAAGAGGTGAAAGACCTATACTCTGAATACTATAGAACACTGATGAAAGCAATTGGAGAAGACACAAAGAAATGGAAAGACATTCCATGCTCATGGATTGGAAGAATAAGTATTGTTAAAATGTCCATACTACCCAAAGAAATCTACAAATTTAATGCAATCCCTATCAAAATATCAACAGCATTTTTCACAGAGCTAGAACAAAAATCCTAAAATTTGTATGGAACCACAAAAGATCCTGAAGAGCCAAAGCACCTTGGAAAAGCAAAGCAAAGCTGGAGGCATCACAATTCTGGACTTCAAGTTATATTACAAAGCTGTAGTGATCAAAACAGTATGGTACTAGCACAAATACAGACACATAGAACAATGGAACAGAATAGAAAACCCAGAAATGAACCCACGATTATATGGTCAATGAATCTTCGACAAAACAGGAAAGAATATCCAATGGGAAAAAGAGTCTCTTTAAGAAATGGTGTTGGGAAAACTGGACAGCAACATGCAAAAGAATGAAATTGGACCACTTTCTCACACCATACACAAAAATAAATTCAAAATGGATTAAAGACCTAAATGTGATCCATTCATGATTTTTAAAAACTTCTCAGCAAAATATTAATGAAGAGAATTTCCCTAACCTGATTATTTGATATCTGCTAAAAAAAATACACACAAACAGCATGCTGAGTGGTGAAACTTCAGAAACATTCCTTTTTTTTTAATAAGTAATATCCATACCCAATGTGGGGCTCTGACTCATGACCCCCAGATCAGGAGTCACATGCTCTACCAACTAAGCTAGCCAGGTCCCCAGAAACATTCCTTTTAAAGTTAAGAGCAAGGCAATACTAAATCCTACCATTCCTACTTTTAAAAAATATATATTTTATTTATTTATTTGAAATAGAGTGAGAGAGAGAGAGAGAGAGAGAGGGACAGAGGGAGAGGGAGAAGCAGGCTCCCCACTGAGCAGGGACCCTAACAGGGGGCTCAATTCCAGGACCATGGGATCATGACCTGAGCGGAAAGCGACGCTCAACCGACTGAGCCACCCAGGCTCCCCACACTCCTACTTTTTAACACTGTACTGGAGATCCTTGACAACCCACGGAGATTAAAAAAAAAAAAAAAAAAAGAATAAAAGTTCAAAGACCCAAAATATATCCCTTAGAGTTCTTAGTGAAGAGCAATAGATGCTGACTCTGGTTGACCAAGCAAAAAGAGTTTATTACCAGAATATTTGACAGCTCACAGAATCATTGGGATAGCTGAGAAACTAGGCTTAACGCTGAGTTTCCAGAAGTGCCTATAACATGCTGTAGGAATGTCTGACAAGGAATCCTTTGCTGTCACCACTGAGGCCTATACATTATTGATAGACCATTATCACTTCTGTTCCTGCAACTTGACTTCAACTGCTACCCCTGCTAACACTGATGTCAGCTCTGCTCCATCACTGCTCTTACTGTCACTGCTGTCACCACTACAGTATCAGTAATTGCTTGTTCCTCAGCTGCAAGGAAGGCTGGGAAAGAAGTTTGGAATATTTTAAGCTCCTAAAGAGGGAGCAGTCTTTGTCCTACAACCAGACTCATAAAGTGGGAAATTCCTCAAACATAGAAAGGAGTTTAGATGCTGGGTGGTCAAAACAAAGGATAAATGTCCACTCAGGAAAAGAAAAAATAAAAAGTGTTATTTGCAGATGCTATAATAATCTACATGGAAAATCTAAGGTAATTTATAGTCAGAATTGTAAAATTAGTGAAGAAGTTTAATTTCCTTGACATAATACTAACACAAAAATCAATGGCTTTTCTATAAGTCAGCATTATGTAAATAATTAAAAAACTAATTGAAAAAGGAGATCATTCACTATAGTAAATATACTATAAGGTACCTGGGAATGAATCTAACAAAAGATGTATACATTCTTTAAGGAGAAAACTGTGACATATTATGAAGGACATAAGGACTTTTCTGGAAAAAAAATAGAGGTACATACCATGTTCTTCTTTGGGAAGACTTGATTTCAAAACATACGAATTTGATGTATAAATTTACCATAATTCCAGGTGTGATTTTTTTATGCAATTTGAGAAAGTGATTAAAATGCAAATGGAAGAGTAAATATCTAAAAATATCCCAAACAGTTCTGAAAGAAATGAACAAGGAGGTAGGACTTGCTCTTTAAAATATCAAGTCATAAAGCTTTAGCAATTAAAATAGTTTAATACTGGTTTAGAAATGTTCGAAGAGATCAGCTGAGGGGGATAGAAAGCCCAGAAACAGACCTATGCATTTAGGAAATCTTGATCTATAACAGAAGTGATACTGAAATCAGGGGTAAAAAGGATGAGCAATAAATGATGTTGGAACAATTCACTTTCCACATAGAAAAATAAAGATCTCAACTTCACAGACAACACAAAAGCAAATTTCAGATAGATTAAAGCTTGAAGTGTAAAAAAACCAAAACTTTTTTTTTTTTTTAAGATTTTATTTATTTATTTATTTGACAGAGAAAGAGAGCACAAGCAGGGGGAGCAGCAGAAGGAGAGGGAAAAGCAGACTCCCCACTGAGCAGGAAGACTGATGCAGGGCTGGATCCCAGGACCATGACCTGAGCCAAAGGCAGACGTTTAACTGACTGAGCCACCCAGGTGCCCCATAAAAAAAACAAAACTTTAAAACCATTTGAAGAAAATACAGAGAATTCATTTAGGATCTTGGGTCACAGAAAGTGTCTTTTTTTTTTAGAGAGGGAGAGTGGGGAGGGGCAGAGGAAGAGAGAGAAATCTTAAGCAGGCTCCAGCTCCTGGAGCCTAGAAACAAGGCTCGATCTCGTAACTCTGAGATCATGACCTGAACTGAAATCAAGAGTCGGACGCTTAACCAACTGAGTCAACCAGGTGCCCTTAAAATTTCTTAAACTAGACACAAAAAGTACAAACCATAAAGGTAAAGAACTGCTATTTGACTACATAAGATATAATTAAAGTAATGAAAACATACAATCAATGTAATGAAAAGCACAGACAACTTAATAGAAAGATGGCTGCAGTCTGTGAACAGAAGTTGAAGGGATTAGGAAACCCAAATGATTCATCAACATGTGAAAAGATGCTCAACCTTCCAGGTAATTAGGAAAAAACGAGTAAAACAACGAGATATTATGTATCACCAATTAAGGGTTGTCATGCAAGTCGGGGAAAGGCAAATCTATTAAATCTATAAAACTAAACAAATCTATTAAACATAAGTATAAATAGGTATAATCTCTCAGAAAAACAATCTGGAAGTATGTTATAATATTTAAATACTTCTAGGCTTACAGAAACTCCTGTATATGTACTCAAAGAGACATGTGCAAAGTTGCTCATTGTCACTTCATTAGTAACACCAAAACAAACAAACAAACAAGGAAACAAATGTCCATTAATAGGAAAATGAATGAATAGAATTTTAGGTAAAATGTGATAATCCATAGATTGAGTACTGAATAGTGGTTAAAAGGAACTAACTAGAATCTAAACAGACCAACATGAATTGATGTCAAAAATACAATAATTGAGAGAAAAAAGACACATAATAATATACACATTACAAAATCATTTTTATAAATTGAAATATATGAAACATTGCATATTTTTATGTTTATAAAGTGTTCATTTATAGATATTCCTAGAAAAGCATAAAATAATTAACCAGAAAGACACATACTTTGGTAGCCAAACCATAAGATGATCCCCAATGAATTCTGCCCTTGTATAATCTCCTCCTCTTGGGTTTGACCAGGGTTTAGTGACTTGCTTGCAATGAATAGAAGTTATGGTGCCACTTTCAAGATTAGGTATAAAAAAACTCTGACTTTTCTCTTGTCGGCTCTGGTTCTTCCAGCTCTGATGAAACAAGTTGCATGTTGTGAGCTGTTCTATGGAAAAGTCCATGTTCCAAGGAATTGAGGGCAGCCTTTAGCTAAGAGCCAGGAAGGAACTAACGCCCTCAGTTTGACAATCTTAAGGAACTGAATCCTGCCCACAATCACTGAGAAAACTTGGAATTGGGTGGATTCTGCCCCAGTTGAACCTGCAGCCCCAGGTAACACCTTGATTGCAACCTTGTGAGAGATCCTGAGCCAGAGGGTCCAGGTAAAGCACAAGAATTCCTGATCCACAGAAACTGTAAGAAAATAAATGTTGTTTTAAGCCATTGAGTTTTGGGGTAATTTGTTATGCAGCAATAGATACTAATAAAACACATTATGAGGGTCATAGTCTGGATTGGGGAGGGAGTAGGAGGGAATGGGATTAGAGTAAAAATGAAGGGGAATTTTAAAAATACTTTTATAGAAATGACTTTCAAAAAACATGACAAAATGTTAATAACTGTTAAAATCTGGGTTGTGGGAACATGGGTATTTATTTGGTACATTATCATATGTGCTTTTCCATATTTTCTTTACTTTTCAAAAAAAAAAATAAATTCCCAATCCCACACTATGAGAAAAACCTAGGACTGAGATCTTATCTTCTAGCCCTCTAGACATGAGAAATACACTTTTTGTTTTCAGGTTCATGTAGTTGTTGGAGGCTTTCTTGGTATACTCTTCATTATTTCATTTGTTCTCTATAGAACTAGTTAAAAGTGAGGTCATTTAAAACTCTAAATTCAAAAGCACCAGATTTTAGGAATAGTGACTCTATGGACAGGAAGAATTAAAAATGGAAGGGAAATTAATTTTTGAAAATTATGTCATGCTAAGTTGAAAATATAAATTATCCCAGCACATACCAAAGAAGAGTAATGAGACAAGTGTAACAATTATCCTACAATTCAGACAAAAATCCTGAAAGTACCATTGGGCTACTTACATTTTGGTCCTTTCTTCTTTTGACTTTACGATAAATCAACTTTAAAAATGTTTATTTCAGGATATATTTAAAAACTGGCATATGATAAAGTAGCAACTTAAATTATTGGATATATCATTTTACTACATTTGCTACCTACTTACTACTCCTCATACATTCTGGTGATCTACTATAACTAATCATATATATTTAAATAATTTGGGTCTATCAAAAATATTACTTGTGATAATTTAATAATTATGAAACCTCAAATGTTAGGCTTTACTTTTGAGACTCATTTCCACATTTTATTCCTTTTCTTTGGATTAGCCAGCCATTTTATGAGGGCCATCTTGACTTCCTCTTACATAAAATCCAGTATATCAGTTTCTTTCATTTCATAATGAATGGTACAATTAAGATTTAATTAGAAGCACACTAGGAGGGGCCCCCAGGTGGCGCAGTCAGTTGAGTGTGGACTCTGGTTTCGGCTCAGGTCCTGATCTCAGGGTGGTTGGGTGGTTGCATCAATGCCCTGTGTCAGGCTCCAGGCTCAGCAAGGGGCGGGGGGGGGGGGGGGCGGGGGAGGGAGGATCCACTGTCTCTAAAAAGCGGCCGCCCGTAAACTTACAGATGGGAGAGATGGAGCTCTTTAAAATAACATAATGGCTAAGATGCCTGGGTGGCAAGTTGGTTAAACATCTGCTTTCGGCTCAGGTCATGATCCCAGGGTCCAGTCCCACATCAGGCTCCTTGCTCAGCGGGGAGCCTCCTTCTCCCTCTGCCTGCCGCTCCCCCTGCTTGTGCTAGTTCTTCCTCTCTCTCTCTGACAAATAAATAAAATCTTAAAAAAAAAAATAACATGATTGTTTGTTACATTGACCTCCTTCCTTGTCATGTGTTCACAAAAGCTCATTTTATCTAAAGAAGAAAGACTCACAGAAGCTTCAAGGAAGAAAAGGGGAATTTTCACATTTGCTTTACAAAGAACATCCTGTCCAAGTTTTTAAGGGTGAGAAAACCTTAGTCATTAATGCATGTCCTACTTACTCTTCCCTTTTCATAGCCTTACAAAGAAGCACATTTGAGAAGTGATTAGTTCATCACAAAATATGAATCAATTTTGAATATGTAGCTTTATAATTTATTATAGTAATATAGTTGATATACATTAGTTTGAGATGTACATTATAATGCTCACCACAAGTGTAGGTACTATCTGTCACCATAAAACGCTATTACAATATCATTGACTTTATTCCCTGTGCTGATACCTTTTAATCCTGTGACTTATTCATTCCAAAACTGGAAGCCTGTTTATCTCCCACTCCCCTTCACCCATTTTGCCCTCCCCATCATCAGTTTGTTCTCTGTATTTATGGGTCTGTTTCTGTGTAGCTTTATATTTAAAACAATGCTTTAAAAAACTAATACTTCCTATTAGAATTTGTGTCTTCATTATTGCTTCTAATCTTTAACTTTTTTTTTCAAACTTAGATATATCACTTTCAAGACTGAAGTAGAGGGTACACTTATTTCTTTTTTCTTTTTTTCAAATTTAAATTCAATTAATTAACATAAAATGTATTATTAGTTTCAGAGGTAGAGTTCAGTGATTCATCAGTCTTATATAACACTCAGTGTTCATTACCTCCTGTGCCCTCCTTAATGTCCATTAACTAGTTACCCCATTTCCACCCCCCTCTCCTCCAGCAACCCTGTTTGTTTCCTATGATTAAGAGTCTCTTATGGTTTGTCTCTAGAGGGTACATTTAAGGATGAAATTGCAATTATGGGCTTTCTTATTTGAACTGGGATTACAGCTGACCCTCGAACAGTGCAGGGGTTATACACAGCAAGGGCTGACCCTTGCACAGTGGAAAATCTGTGTATAACTTTTGACTCCCCCATAACTTAACTACTAATAGCCTACTGTTCACTGGAAGCCTTACCAATAACATAAACAGTTGACTAACACATATTTTGTATATGTATTATATACTGTATTATTACAATAAAGCTAGAGAAAAAGAAAATGTTATTAAGACAATTGTAAGACTAACATAACAGAATAAAATAAAATTTAAAAAAAAGAATTGTAAGAGGAAATACATTTACAGTATTGTATTTATCAAAAAATCTGTGTATATTTGGACCTGTACAGTTTAAACCTGAGATGTTCAAGGTCTACTGTAAATATTTTTCTGAAAGGCAGAATGGAAGAGCAACTTAGTGCAGAGGTTTGAGCCTTGGTGAGGTGAGAAAAGTGTTCAAGCTGCTCAAAATGACCTACTGACATATCTTGGTTATAGGAAGATGAGTGGTTTTGCTGCAAAGTGGATTTCAGGCAATTATGTGTACAACTGCTTAGGGCATGAAAGATTTCTAACAATTTGGACTACAAGTAGAGAATAAGTATCTTAGAAACCTTTCTTATCCATCTTGTTCTTTCCTTTTGGGTCCAGAGGGCCTAATCATGGAATGAAGCAGAGAAATAATCAAGTGCTTGTGATCATCATGGAGGTGAGGACTTGCAGAAAATCCTAAACATCCAAGGTCTTGACATTCACAGGATCCAAAATTAATGCTCTAAAGGCAGAACATTTCTGGAAGCAACTTATCACCCACAGATCTCTGTCATTAAGGCCTTATATTATCCTAATCAATACATCTTCTAATAATGAGCTAGATGATATTTTATTTCAAGAGGAAAGCAGAAGGATTTTTCAGAGGTCATTATTTTAGACCTTATTATTTTAGAGATGCCTAGTTAATCTCATGTTTATATATTTCTAGGAAAGTTGACTCTGGCAATCTTGAATTTTGTTTCTCTTTCTACAGTCTTTAGAATATAAACAGAATAATAGTGCCCACATATAAATTTATTAAAGTCAGATTTCTCCCAGGATGTAAGTCATTTACCCAGAATCTATTTAATGTACCACTGTACGTGTGTGTGTATGTGTGTGTATATATATCCAACCAGAGCTTAAATTAGCATGGAATAATAGGCTTACTGCCTGCCTTGATATAATTACATTCTAAAACAGAAAAATTTGATGTTTTTTAGGTGTCAAGTTTTTGATGTGTCAGGTAAATTTATGATTTCTTTTAGACTTTATGAAATATTGGAAATAACTTATGGATCTTTAATTCTCTTCTTATGTACTCTTAGATGTCTAGGGATCTGAGGCTGGAACCCACTGGTTTATAGGATGGAAACAAGTGAGTGACTATTTGTTCATTCTGGTCATTTCAGGCACTGTGATAACTGAATCTCTGCAAAGCTGATCTGGATAATTAACATATTTAAATTTGAAGATGGTTCAAAATCTAGTAGTAAATTTGCCACAGTCAATTAAGTCTCTTTGTGTGAGAATGGCCCAAATAGTGAGCTATATTTTAAGAAACCACACTTATGGTATGCATTGAAGGGAGTCACTAAAAACCCAGTTGCCTCAAAATTTCTCCTTTCACCCAATCTACCTTTAATACCATCCACTTCCTTTTCCCCAGCATGGACTCCAGTAAGCTACTGTTTTCTGTTTTCTGCTTTTGTTTTTTTTTAAGATTTTATTTATTTATTTGAAAGAGAGAGCACAAGCAGGGAGAATGGCAGAGGGAGAGGGAGAAACAGGCTCCCCTGCTGAGCAGGGAGCCTGATGCAGGGGTCAATCCCAGGACCCTGGGATCATGACCTGAGCTGAAGGCAGACGCTTAACTGACTGAGCCACCCAGGTGCCCCGCCATAAGCTACTGTTTAATATCAATTTTCCATTAGGAGGGAAGTGAAGGGTCTACCAATGGACACCTATTAAGTTTGACACCCAGCCTCCCCTCCTGCAAACTTCTCCTTTCCCCCCTTATCTACATGGTCACAGGATAGCCTCCAACCAGCCATGGTTATAAATTACGTCCCCTAACTTTCATGTTAAATACAGTTTGGGCTGGGCAGAGACTTAGCCTTGGAAAATTTGGAATTGGGAGTAAGAGATCTGGTCTGCGTTTAAGTTGAAATCTTTAATGCAGGAGATATAAAATGGTTTGTCCAGCCATATTTTCTACCATGAGGACTAGGTAGTTAAAGAGATACATAGAGTGGAACAAAGAAAGTGTCTCATGCATAATTACAGTCCCACCCTGAGACATGGCCTTGGTTTCATCCTTATGTTTTCCACTTTTTGCTTATGTTAACTTGAATTGGTTTCTGATTCTTTTTTTTAATTAAAAATTTCATTTATTTATTTGAGAGAAAGAGAGAGAGAGAGAGCATGAGCAGGGGGGAGGAGCAGAGGGAGAAGCAGGCTCCCAGCTGAGCAGGGAACCTGATGTGGGGCTCCATCCCAGGACCTTGGGGTCATGACTTGACCCAAAGGCAGATGCTTAACCAACTGAGCCACCCAGGTGCCCCTAGTTTTTGAATCTTGAGACCAAAAGTGATCAAGAGATAGACTGTCTTGATTGAAGATTACTGGTTAGTCCTACAGTCACATTATTGCCTCTATCACATCAGCCAGTAGTTATTATCAAATGCACAAAGAATCCAGTCTCTAAAGATCTAGGAATACAGTCAAAGTGCCCCAGAAAGAGTCAAAATGAGATCCAACAAGTCCAAGATTTATATGCACATATAAATATATGTATGTGTATATATATACATATATATTTTTCTTTACTACAAAGTAATTATTTTTTCTTTTTTATTAATTTTATTTTATGTTATATCAGTCACCATACATTACATCATTAGTTTTTGATGTAGAGTTCCATGATTCATTGTTTGTGTATAACACCCAGTGCTCCATTCAATACGTGCCCTCCTTAATACCCATCACCAGGCTAACCTATCCCCCCACCCCCCCTCTAGAACCCTCAGTTTGTTTCTCAGAGTCCATAGTCTCTCATGGTTCATCTCCCCCTCTGATTCCCCCCTTCATTTTTCCCTTCCTACTATCTCTCTCTCTTTTTAAAACATATAATGTATTATTTGTTTCAGAGGTACAGGTCTGTGATTCATCAGTCTTACACAATTCACAGCGCTCACCATAGCACATACCCTCCCCAATGTCTATCACCCAGCCACCCATCCTCCCCACCCCCCCACCACTCCAGCAACCCTCAGTTTGTTTCCTGAGATTAAGAATGCCTCATATCAGTGAGATCATATGATAATTGTCTTTCTCTGATTGACTTATTTCGTTTACCCTCTAGTTCCATCCAGTTGTTGCAAATGGCAAGATTTCAGTGTTTTTGATGGCTGCATAATATTCCATTGTGTGTGTGTGTGTGTGTGTGTGTGTACCACATTTTTTTAATCCATTCATCTGTTGATGGACATCTAGGCTCTTTCCATAGTTTGGCTATTGTGGATATTGCTGCTATAAACATTGGGGTGCATGTACCCCTTTGGATCACTACATTTGTATCTTTGGGGTAAATACCCAGTAGTGCAATTGCTGGGTCATAGGGTAGCTCTATTTTCAACTTTTTGAGGAAACTCCATACTGTTTTCCAGAGTGGCTGCACCAGTTTGCATTCCCACCAACAGTGTAGGAGGGTTCCCCTTTCTCCACATCCTCGCCAACATCTGTTGTTTCCTGACTTGTTAATTTTAGCCATTCTGACTGGTGTGAGGTGGTATCTCATTGAGGTTTTGATTTGGATTTCCCTGACGCTGAGTGATGTTGAGCACTTTTTCATGTGTCTGTTGGCCATTTGGATGTCTTCTTTTTAATTTTTTAACTATTTTATCATCACATAATCTTTTTTTTTGTTTTTAGTAATCTCAACACCCAACATGGGGCTCTAATTCACAACCCCAAGATTGAGAGTTGCATGCTCTCCCAACTGAGCCATCCAGGTACCCTTTAGATAATAGTTTAAATAGCTGTCACTGTCTTTAAAATGTTAAGAGACTAATAAAAGGGAATGGATAGGCAACTATCTCCCCCATGGTACTTAGAGCAGCAGAACCGTCTCTTTTCATGGGTAATTTCTTTCTCTAATTTTGGGGTAAAAATGACCCTCACCATAATTTCATTATTCAAATACAGAAAGCACAGTTCTTCATTCTTCATAAAATGCTGGGGCGGACACAGCTGGTAAAAACTGGATAATTAAAATATCAATCAGAACAGGAGAGATAAAATGACTTTACTTGAATGGAACAGTTGGGCTGAATTAAAATTGGAAGAAAAATAAAATAGGTTACAAAAGAAACAAAGCAATTTGACATTGTCCAGGTCTTCAAGAAGCATAGTAGAAGGATGATAACAAGTAGTACTTGCTCCAAATGTTGCCATAAGTGAACTAGAGAACATGCACTTCCTGAGACATGGACTTTCATACTCTTTACCTTATTTGTAACATTTTCTTCCTTCTGCTTCTGTTGTCATGTACACAGTGAATGTGACTTACTTACAAACAATACTTAAAATTTGATACTAAAAAGGGCATACTATTTCTATAGCATCTTGTTAATTTCTTTAGCAATCTATATATCCCAACAAATTAAATGGGTAACAAACAATAAATAACAAAATATACTTTGAAACTATCAAGAGATACATAAAATTCATATATGGTTATTAATAAGCACTGAACAATTAAGATTTTTTAAATAGTACAATCACTTTTCTATTTATAATTGATATGTGTGTTGCCTGGGGTTCTCCAGAGAATAGAACCAATAGGATATATATATATATATATAATGAGAGAGGGAGAGAGAGGGAACAGTAGCTAGCTTAGCTGGCTAGATAGAGAGAGGGAGAGACTGAATAATTATAAGGAATTGCCTAACATGATTATGGAGGTTGAGAAGACCCAAGATCTGAAGTCAGCAAGCAGGAGACCTAGGAGAGCTGATGTGTAGTTATATTCTGAGTCTGAAGGCCTGAGAACCAGGAGAGCCAATAGTTTAAGTTCTAGTCCAAAGCTGGCCGACTCAAGACCCAAGAAGAGCTGATATTTCAGGTCAAATCTGAAGGCAGGAAAAAAAAATCAATGTCCCAGCTCAAAGCAGTCAGGCAGGAGGAGTTTCCTCTTACTCAGTCTTTTTGTTCCATTTAGGTCTTCAGTTGATTGAATAAAGCTTACCCACATTAGGGAGGGCAACCTGCCTTACTCAGTGTACCCATACAAATGTTAGCTTATCCAGAAACACCCTTAGAGACAAATCCAGAGTAATGTTTGACCAAATGTTCAGCACTCCATGGCCCAGTCAAGTTGTTATATAAAATTAACCATCAGAAGTCCACCCCTTATCAACTTGGACCCATATATGCAACTCCTTAAAACAACTTTAATCTCTAAATAATGACAATAACAAGGTCATAATTCTACCTAACATGATACAACTATCCTACATACAACCAAAAATATACTAACCCTTTCCCCAGAAGAGGAGGTAATATTGTTGAGTGACGTTCACTCTTCTTGATATCCCATAATCCAAATCTATAATGTAAAATTAACAATACTAAATATTATGATATAAATTCAGTATGTCTTACATTATATGATAAGGAAATAACGGGAGAAAACGAAGATATTTGTGACACACACATACATGCATGCATAACAAAATAAGGAGAAATACTCATGACAATTATAGCCTTCATTTCTATAATTAGTCATATGGTTATCGCTGGTATTTATAACTACCTTCTTCCACTATCCATTCTGCATTCCCTTTGTCTTTGGCAAGCACCTCAGCTGGCCATGATTCTTTGCCTGGTGGGGTGACCCAAATCTTCATTCTTGAGGGGTGTGAGCCATTAGTAGTTCTGTCTGGATTGGGTTGTTGTAGTTTTCCATTGACCTTAATCACAGGGCATTGTACTATTGAGGATCCTCTGTATTTCGGACATACTCTTCTTTCCCTCTATAGTGGATGAGTAGTCCAATTTCCCTTTGGTAGTCAGGATCAATCACCCCAGCCAGCACAGTAACTCTTTTCTTTGCCTGTTGATTCAGACACATGAGAAACCCAAAGTGGCCAGGCGGTAGTCTTAACTTCCAGTTCAATGGAATCACTGTTGTATGGTCTGGTAGAAGCATTCCTCCCTTTGGAGCAAAGATCTCTAGGCCAGTGGAACATAAGGCCATGGGAACAGGAAGCAAAAATTTTGCTAGTGGATTATGAGGGGTACTAGTGAGTGCTACCACTCCCATTTCTACCCCTTGATTCCTGGACCCATGACTATGGGAGAAATAGCACCATATATTAGGTATCTAATTAACCACCAGCTTTTCCCATTATATTAGGAAATGGGTTCAGTGATCAGAATTTGGTGACTGATAATATACAAATGCTGGAGCACACATATTCATGTAAATTTCTATTCTTTATTGAGGAAATATTTATTTAAAAATATACTGATACAAACTTGAAGTTCTAATAAAATTCATGTAAGTATACATTTATATCCAGATAATCTGTCAGATAAATGTGATTAAACTTCATTGTTTTAAAAATATCCTCTAATGTGGATGCCATAAAATACTCTATTTTATGGTGGGAGATCTGGAAATGAGATTGGCCACCAGAGTGAATACATGAGACTCTTGGCAAAGTGTAATGAATGAACAATATGGTTTACATGTTCCATGTGTTCAGGTCATCCTAGTCAGGCATGCAAAGTTTATGGGCATTAGGAGTTAACTTACTGTGTTTTTTTGCATATTAGAGAATTTGGAAAATAAAACGTATAAGTTTTACTGATCTATCAATGGAAAAAGCATTTAAAGCAGATGTAAATGTAAATGCTTATACATTTGCATTATATAAACTCAGTGTAACAAATGTATTGAGTACCTACTAAGGCCAGGTTCTTAAGTATACAAATATAAACAGGACACAGTTCACATTCTCCATGAGGTTATCACCTAATCGGTGGGGGTGGGGGGCATAAGAGACACATTCTAATTAATAAAGAGTGAAGTAAAACAGAGGAAACTGCTATTTAAGACAGCAAGTTGAATGCATGATTAGATCTGCTTCTTCCTGAAATTCCACCAGAATGACAGTAAAAGGATTTTTTAAAAGACACACAAAGATATAGAGAACAGGAAGTGAGAAAACAAAATAAGAATACTGGGATCTGGAAAGCAAACGGGCTGGTGACAACTGACTTAGTGGAACCAGAAAAGTTGAATCCTAAGCCTAGAGTGGAAAAAAAGCAAGTGAATTACATTATAGAACTCTCAAGTAACCCAGGAAATACAGGACCTGAAGTACCTTTGAAAATGTAGGTAAGGAGGAGCTAAAAGTCTGAAAGTCTGTTTACAAGAAGCTCCCTACAACTCTGTCCCACCCAGCAGAATACTCCCAAAGTTTTCTAATCTCTGGAGAGTGAAGCAGGGGGAGTCTGGACCAAGAGGCATAAGTATATTTGAGGGCCGGGGCCTTTAACTGAGAATAGAGGTATTAAATAAATGTTTCCTGGGCGCTTGGGTGGCTCAGTTGGTTAAGCGACTGCCTTCGGCTCAGGTCATGATCCCAGGGTCCTGGGATCGAGCCCTGCATCGGGTTCCCTGCTCTGTGGGAGGCCTGCTTCTCCCTCTCCCACTCCCCCTGCTTGTGTTCCTGCTCTCGCTGTCTCTGTCTCTGTCAAATAAATAAATAAAATCTTAAAAAAATAATAATAATAAAATAAATAAATAAATGTTTCCTAACTGAATGCAGACTCTACTAGTCTTTTTCTACTTTCAATTCTTTCTTCTGGGTGACCATTCTGTGCATTGTAAGATTTTTAGCAGCAATCCTGGTCTCTATCCAGTAGATACCAGTAGCACCACTCCCCCAGTTGTTACAACAAAAAATGTCTCCAGACATTGTCAGTGTCCCTGGGGAAGGGGAGTAGATTGCTTTCAATTGAGAACCACTGGCCTACAGTGATGCCTATAGTCAAATACCTCTATCCATGAGCTTCCATTTAGCTTTATAGTGCCTCTCTCTTAACTATGAGCAGAGAGCCAAAGTTCACCAGACATTCAAGGAAAAATGAGAAAAAAAACCTTGGAGGAAATAGGCTATAAGAAAGAAGAAGACTTTTAAAAAAGATACAGCATCTATAAAACAAGAGCTCTTAGAAATTAAGAATATGGAAGAAATGAAAAACTTAATAGAAGCACTGGAGAACAAAGTTAATGAAATCTCCAGAAAGTAAGGTAAAAAGACAAAGAGATGGAAAAATAGGAGAGGACACAGAGATAAGAAAATTGAAGTAACAGTCTAGGAGGACTGTATGAGGAAAAAGCTTAAGCTGCTGTAACAAAGAGACTCCAAAATACAGTGGTTTAAATAGCATAGAAGTTTATTTCTCTGTGGCCTAGGATAGATGGCTCTGCATTATGACCAGTTGGCTCTGTTGTGCTAAATGTGTTGCATCCATATCCATCCCTGTATGCAGGGCTGCTGTTTCAGTTAAACATGTTCTAACTAGCAGGAGGGAGGTCAATAAGAACCACAAACATAAAGATATGACTCGTAAGGTATACGTAATACTTCTGTTCACATCTAGCTGCGAGGAAGGCTGGGGAATGTAGTCTTGCCTATGTGGTCATATGCTCTGCTAAAACTCAAGAGTTCTATTATGAAAAGGAAGGAGACGATAATAAAAAGGAAGGAGAGAATGGATATTGGAGGAAGTTGAGCACTATCTTCACTATAAGGTCTAATATATATAAGGAGATCCAAAGAGAGAACCACAGAAAATAGTGGGGAGAGAATCAGCAAAGAAATATGTGAGTAGGTTTTGCTGTGGTAACAAACAACCCCTAAATCTTAATAGCTTATAAAAACAAAGGTTTGGGGCACCTCGGTGGCTCAGTTGGTTAAGGACTCTTAACTGACTCTTGATTTCGGCTCAGTCATGATCTCAGGGTTGTGGGATTGAGCCCCACGGTGGGCTCTGTGAGATTCTTTCCCTCCCCCTCTGCCACTCCACCTGCTCATGCTCTCTCTCTCTAAAATAAATAAATAAATCTTAAAAAACAAAAACAAAAAAAGCCAACAAAGTTTTATTTCTTTCTCAAGTTGCATGTCCATCACAGGTCAGGTGGAGATTTTGTTCCATGCTTTCTCAAACAGGCTGACAGAACTTCCATCATCTAGAAAGGTGAGAGGAACTGAGGGAGGAGGGGAAACCTGGTGAATCATACACTGATTTCTAAAGCTTCAACTTGTCATTTATGCTCACATTTCACTGGCCAAATTAAGTCAAATGGCTAACCTAAGGGTACAGCAAAGTGTAATCCTACTATGTGCCAGAAGGAGAAAAACTGGAAATGGTTAGTGAATGATTAATGACTACTACAGCTCATCTAAATATGTGATTGACTCTCCTTCCTGTGGGCAAAATACACTCATCCCCCCACTCCCTTCCAGGTGAGACAACCTAAAAGTCCCATCTTGTTATAGCACAGAGCTCAACATCTAGAATCTTTAAGTGATACATTGTAGTCTCTACAACAGATTCAAATGGGTTCATCTTGGTCCAGAGATCTAACTAAAAAGCCACGTTATCTCTCCTCATAAACCAAAATATGACGGTGGAACAGAATCAGGATAATCTCAGAAATGGGATGATTGCAGATACATAGCAGATAGTGGCCCGCTGCAAAAATGTAATGAAACAGTGGTTTCCAAATTATTTTTCCCCTAGTGGAATTAAAAAAAATCTCCCGTCGAATACCAATGTGTAAAATAGATCAAAATAAACCACTCTGCTTGGGAATTGGAAAGCTGCCTGATCTCTACTTACCCTCAGCTTAGGGTTGCTTTTGAGGAAGTTCTATGCAATCTTTACAGGTCACAAAGCATAGAGGAAGTGAGGTCATCAAGGGATAGCCAAGTTTTGTTAGGGCGAAGAGGGTTAAGGGACTGTTTAGAGGAGATGTTGAGGAAATGGGAAATTATAGATGATAGATTGTGACTTCAAAAGGATCCAATGGAATGATGTGAGAGGGTGGAAGGGCATGGGAAACTGGGTCAGGTGAGGAGACATACAAAGTGGTATGGTGCTTTCTCCTTTCATCATACGGGCCTAGGCAATGTCCCAACAATTTTTAAGCTCAACTTTTACGTTGCTCTATGCTTTTACTTGAACACCTGATCATTGCTGAAGAGAACAAATCATTAGGCTGACTGGTCAGACCTTAAAATTATGGCCACAAATCTCAAATAGATACTCAATAATGCCTGGCAATCTTATTACACTTATCAAATATATTCACTTTTTCACTATCCAAAACAATTATTTCACCTTCTTCTCAAGTCTCAAACCTTTTATACTCCACACCTCTCGAAATGAAATAATCTTTCAATAAATATTTATGGAGCATCTATTAAGTGCCAAGCATTGTTCTAAGTACTAGAGACAGAGCAGTGGACAGAATTGTCAGTCTTTGCTCGCAAGGAGCTTAAATTTCAGTGGAAGGAGACAGAAAATAAATAACTGTATAGGATTAAATATGGTATTAAGTTCGAGGGAGAAAAATATAGCAGGTTAGGGAAAGGGCAGGCTGGTAGGAATGGCAGATCATGTAGATCTTTCTAGGACATAGTAAAGGCTGCCTTTAACTTTGAGTGAGATGTGTAGCCACTGGTAGAGTCAGAGCATAAAGAGTGACATGATCCAACTTAGGTTTTGAAAGGATCACTGCCTCTAATGGTGAGAATAGACCATAGGGGAGAAAAGGTGTTAGCAGGGACACTGGTTATTGGCCTGGGTCTCTGGGCCTTGTCTGATCATCTTTGATTATCTTCTTGGCTTACATCCTTACTTTCCCCCAATTCCACATGTTCTTTTTTTTTTTTTTAAGACTTTATTTATTTATTTGACAGAGAAAGACACAGTGAGAGAGAGAACACAAGCAGGGGGAGTGGGAGAGGAAGAAGCAGGCTTCCTGCTGAGCAGGGAGCCTGATGTGGGGCTTGATCCCAGGACCCTGGGATCAGAACCTGAGTTGAAGGCAGATGCTTAATGACTGAGCCACCCAGGTGCCCCAATTCCACATGTTCTAAAGGAAATAACTATTAAAGTATAATTTTCAAAAACTTAAAAATTTGGCTCTTATACAAATACAAAATAAAAATGTTTCAAATATTTATGAATTCATTAATGTCTCTCAAACTGGATATAGACATTGAAAAATGGAAAGAATATTAGAATCAGATTGCCAGTTTAGATATAAACTTGTTAATGATCCTCAGGGTAATCAAACTATAATCTGCAGGGTTATCTTTTCTAGCAGAGAGCAATCTACACATTAACATGTAACTTCATAGTGTTTGAGCTCTAATTAAATAGTAAAGAGCCAAACATACATTTATTCTCCTAGACTTGAAAATTAAATAATCCTTGCTTGAACCTGTTGAACAATATTCTAGCATACTGACTCTCTTTTGCTTTACTTCCAAATTTTGGGTAAATTAAAAAAATTTTTTTAAATTGGCATATAATATTGCTTTTTCTTCCTTTTTTATTGAAAAATAGTTGACATATGACGTTACATTAGTTTCAGGTGTACAACACAGTTATTTGACATGGGTAAATTATCTTTTCTTTTTTTTAAAGATTTTATTTATTTTATTTGACAGAGAGAGAGAGAGAGACAGCGAGAGAGGGAACACAAGCAGGGAGAGTGGGAGAGGGAGAAGCAGGCTCCCCATTGACCAGGGAGCCGGGTGTGGGGCTTGATCCCAGTTTCTTGGGATCATGACCTGAGCCCAAGGTAGCCACTTAATGACTGAGCCACCCAGGTGCCCTGACATGGGTAAATTTTCTTAACAACTTTCCATGAAAATTGATTCATGTTTTTAGTTTACTGGAGGAATTTGGGGTGGCACTACAGGTAAATTTCTCTTCCTCTTCTCTGGGTTTCTTATATTTTCCTTTGATCTCTGTTCTTTGCTATTGCAATAATGTAGGCAAAAGATGCAAAGGACCTGAATTTAGGCAGTGGCATTACTTTGGTTATTAGGTTTACACTCGAAGTGAGACCTTTCCTTGATCTGATTCTTTTTTTTTTTTTTTTTTTTTAAAGATTTTATTTATTTATTTGAGACAGAGAGAATGAGAGAGAGAGAGCACATGAGAGGGGGGAGGGTCAAAGGGAGAAGCAGGCTCCCTGCCAAGCAGGGAGCCTGATGCGGGACTCGATCCAGGGACTCCAGGATCATGACCTGAGCCGAAGGCAGTCGCTTAACCAGCTGAGCCACCCAGGCGCCCCCTTGATCTGATTCTTAAATTTTGGGGCTACTGTGTATATTGTCCGTGAATATAATCTTCTTTAACAAGCATTAATTAATCCCAGTGTCTCAGTCTCTGGGTGATTCCTTTACCTTCAAGGACTCAACTACCACATAAACCTCAGTAACTCCCAATTCTAAGTCTCTAGCCTAGGCCACTCTCCCATATACCAGATGTATAATTTAAAATGCTCCCTGGGTGTCTCTATCAAAAGCATCCTAAGCTAAAAATTCCAGTTGAATTCACTGTTTCTATCACAGTCCAAATGTATCCCACTCCTCCTGTATTCTCTATGTCTGTCCATGGCACCACCATTCACCCAGTTGCCCAAATTTGTAACCTTGGAGCCATCACTGGTTCACATTCCAGAACTACATAATCATCAATTCTTGTTCCTTCTGTATCATAAATATCTCCTCAATCTAATCCCTCTTCTCTCCCACTCCCACCTCTGCCTCTTTTAGGCCTTTACCATCTTTTCCTTTAATTATGCATTAATCTCAGTATTGTAAAAAAAATTTTCCACACTGTTGTGAGAGTTCCATTCCTAAAATGCCCATATGATTCTATTATTGTCCTGCTTAAATCTTCAAATGAATCCCCATTTCCTACAGGATAAAACTTAAGTTTTTTAGCACCGAAAGTAAGTAGGCAGATTGGCTTCATCACCATCCCCATAATTTCCAACAGTAACCCTAAGAAAACAAAATAGTGTGGGGCTCCTGGGTGGCTCAGTTGGTTGAGTGGCTGACTCTAGGTTTCAGCTCGGTCCTAAAATCCAGCTGCAGGGCTCTGCGCTCAGCCTCAGTGGGGAGTCTGCTTGACATTCTCTCTCCCTCTCCTTCTGCCCCCACCCCCGCTCTCCCTCTCTCTAAAATACATTAAAAAAACCTACACAAAACAATGTGTTTGCCATACCAATGCAGCTTTAAGACAGATTCTCTAATCCTTGCTTCTATTTAGACTGCTGCCATTCACTCCTCCCTACAGAGACATTCTGAAGCTGCTACATGGTGAATTCCTACTCATTCTAGAAGATACTACTCAAAAATCACTTCCTCTTTGGAGACATTTCTGACTCTTCTCCAAACTCCTAGATGCAATTGGTTCCATCTTTAATGTTTCTAAAACACGCATTATCTCCTTTAATATTTAATTTTATTGTACACATTTGACTTTATGACTTATTCTTTGAAAGCACAATTGTGTCTAGTTATCTTTGTTTATTGTAGTACCTACCACAATGAATTACTGCTTTTGGTTTTGCTTTGTTGTTTGTGTCACATATTCTAAGATAGCTGAGATAAAAAGCAAATTTAATGTAACTCATACTTGAAGGAAGAGAATTTATTGAGGTTTATTTTAAATCATTGGTTGTTAACCTTTTGGATTATAGACCCCTATAAAAAAGTATGATGACAGCTATGACTTTCTTCTCAGAAAAATATACATACATAGAAAATTCTGCAAACAAGTTTTGTGGCATTCATAAATGCCCTGAGCCCACTGATGGCTGACAAATTGAACTCTTTTAATTTTTATTAATTTATTTTAGTAAGAAGTATACTCCTATGGAACAAAATTTGTAAGTACTGAAGTTTACAATGAACAGTCTCTCTCCTAGCCCTGTTCCCACACTCCTCACCTCAATTCCTCTTTTACCAAAGTGACCAGTTTTTGTGTAACCTTCTGGAGACAGTCTGTGCACATGCATGCATGAGCATTAAAAATTCTTTTCTTTTTTTTAAAGATTTTATTTATTTATTTGACAGAGGGAAGAGAGAAAGAGTTCACAAGCAGGGGGGTAGGCAGAGGAAGAGGGAGAAGCAGACTTCCCACTGAGCAGGAAGCCCGATGTGGGGCTCCATCCCAGGACCCTGGGATCATGACCTGAGCCAAAGGCAGCTGCTTAACCAACTGAGCCACCCAAGTGCCCCCAAAATTCTTTTCTTCTGATACTTTTTTTCATTTATTTTGGCAATTGTTCCACATCAGTACATAAGATTTCAAATGCATAGAATTCTACTGCATTGCTGTACCTTAATTGTTTTTACAATATATTTTTTTAGAGTTTGAAAAAATTTCAAGCTTATAAAAAAGTTGTAAGCATAGTACAATCTTTTTACAGAACCATGTGAAAGTAAGTTGTTAACTTGATAGCCTATTACCCTTGAATGCTTTTCTATATATTTTCTACAAATAAAATATTCACTTACATTGACCACAATATAACTATAAAATCAGGAAATTAACATTATACATTACTACCATCTAATTCTCAGACCCTATTCAAATTTCACTAGTTATCCCAATAATGTCCTTCATGTCAGATGCGGTTCCTTAATCTTTCCCTGACCTGACTCTTATAGCTACAACACTTTGAAGATTATAGGCTAGCTATTTTTTAAAGTTTTTTTTTTTTTAATTGTATTTACTTATTTGGTAGAGAGTACAAGCAGGGGGAGCGGCAGGGAGAGGGAGAAGCAGGCTCCCACTGAGCAGAGAGACCACTGCAGGGCTTGATCTCAGGACCCCGGGACCATGACCAGAGCTGAAGGCAGATGCTCAATGGACTGAGCCACCTAGGTACCCCAGGCTAGCTATTTTTTTAGAATGAACCTTAATTTCCTTTGTCTGATGCTTTCTCATATTAGCATCATGTTATGCATCTTTGGCAGGAATAGAATGGAAGTGATGCTGTGATCTTCTAACTGAGTTTTATCAGGTGGCATACAATTTCTATTTATCCCATTCTGATGATATTCATATTGACCATTTGATTAATGTTAGATTTCTCTACTGTAAATTTACTCATTTTTTCCATTTGTAATTAGTAAGTATTTTGGGGGGGTGACTTTAAAAATATGTAAATATCTTATTTCTCATGAAACATTCAATTTATTCATTTATTCCAATATATCAACATAGGCTCGTGATTTCCTGTTTTAGTCAATGGATTATGACATGTTAACCAACATTATTTTGATGCTCAGATTGTCTCAGATTTGGCCAGTGGGAGCCTATTCAAGCTGGCTTCTGTACGTTGTTGACATGTCCCCATTAATTCTTTTTTTTTTTTTAAAGATTTTACTTATTTATTTATTTGACAGAGAGAGACATAGCAAGAGAGGGAACACATGCAGGGGGAGTGGGAGAGAGAGAAGCAGGCTTCCCGCTGAGGAGGGAGCCCGATGTGGGGCTCGATCCCAGGACTCTGGGATCATGACCTGAGCCGAAGGCAGACGCTTAACGACTGACCCACCCAGGTGCCCCTGTCCCCATTCATTCTTTGAGTACTTTCTTACTTTCTGGTACAACAAGATGATCCAGGCTAAACTTGTGCTTTTCCTGCCCTAGTGGTGGAATCAGTTACTTCTCCAAGGATTCTTGGTTCCCTTTAGTGGAGAATAATATCTAGAAGCCACCATCTGGGCCCTATATATACTCATTATTATTAATGGGGTGCCTCTGCTACTAGGCTTTCCAGTGGACAAAGCCAAGGAAAACACAAACACACAGAGTGCATGCATGCATAAATATATAAATATACATACATATACATTTACATCTATATTTATTTCTATATTTATATGTATTCCAGTCACTGATATTGCTAATTCTAAACCAACACTACAGAGTTCATTCTACTTTTCTCCATTTTTTTCTTTTTTGGGGGGGTGCAGAGAGGGGGCGGAAAGAGAGAGAGAGAATTGTAAGCAGGTTGCATGCCCAGCGAGGAGCCTGAGGTGGGGCTCAATCTCATAACCTTGAGATCATGACCTGAGCTGAAATCAAGAGTCAGACGCTTAACTGAGCCACCCAGGCACCCCGACTTTTCTGTTTTCATATTTGTAACTCCCTTCTCTGACAGGAAGAAACTGGACTCCCATCATCCTTAATATAGTTTCTTATTTGATCAATCCTTCTGAATGTAAGCAAACTCCCACTCAGTGTTGCCCCCTCCTCTGCATAGAAACTCTTTTTACCCTACCCACGATCCAATACTCTGCATCATGCTTTCCCCCCATCCTCCAGTGTTCTCGAAGAGAAGGGAGAGGGGAAAGGGCCCATGATTTCTTTGACATTCTCTTTTCACCCATTCTTTTATTCTTACAAACAATACTGCAATTAATAATCATGTCTATACAAGGTTAGTATATGCTTAAAGTAAATTCCTAGAAGTGGACTTGCTGGGTCAGAGTATGGGCATTTGTAATGTTATTGACTGTGCCACATTACTTTTCATAGAGTTTGAACTATTTACTCATGATGATGCCTGAAATAACTCTTAAGAATGGTAATTCTAATGCATAGGAAGACCTAAAAGTTACAGGATAACATTTGAGAAAAATTAAGACAACTTATTTTTTCTTCTCTGGAAATACATTTGTTATATAAGTCAAGTTTCCTACTAGTTCATTTTCCTGGTAAAGAAAATGAAACAAAATTTAGCCATCCCAAGCAAATTTAGGAATACAAAACAATGACCAAACAGATTGGGTAACAAGTAACTTTAAGAACCCTCAGAAACATAAATTAGTACCATAAGCTGAATGGGAGTTAGTACAGTAGGTCTGCAATTTACAAGGCAAAAATGAAAGCAGGAACCCATAAAACAGCCGGGAAATATTTTTTCTACCGAACTTGTTCGTCAGATACTTGTTAGAAAACCGTTTTCCAGGTCATTAGCTTACATCCTACAGCCCAGCAATGGCATCCGGCACTTGTTAGAGAGTGTCCCCTGCCATTGCCTTGGGCATGTCAGAAATTGGGAGTCTGCAGTTATGCAGTTTGCCCAGGACTTTCCAGGGGTTTGCACGGGATGCAGGTTTGTGCTGCACCTCGAGAACCCCTTCAGTCCCAAACAAACCTGGATATTAGCCACCCGAGGACCAGGCTACACAGTGAGGGAACCTGCGCTGTCCAACACAGCACCACGAGCCCGATGGGGCTATCTGCAGTTAAATTAAGTACAATTAAAAATTAAGTTCCTCGGTCGCAGTAGCTACGTTACCACCGCTCAACAGCCACAAGTGGCTAGTGGCTACCGTATTAGAAAATGCAGATCTAGAATTCTTCCATTATCGTACAAGGACTATTGGACAACGCTGACGTTGACAGTTTCAAGTTAAAAGAAAAAAAAAGCTCGGAAGCCACTAGGCTCCACCACCCAAAATAATCAACAGATGTTATTACTCTTTCCAAATAGGATGAAGGAGGAAATTATGCTAAGAAACCACCAAGCAAAAACTTGCAAAGGCACCTGCCAGCAGGCTTTCTCAAGGAACTCACTCGTAATTCCCACGGCGGAGACCGTCCGGCTTCCTGCGGTGGGAAGTAATTCCTCAGACTTCTGGAACGCTGGGAACTCCCAAAGCGGTGGGCGACCGAGGGCCCAGATCCCCGAGATTCAATTGTCCGACGTGGTGGACGCCTGTAGTTACAGAGTGGGCGAGCCTCGGCTCGATGGTCCACAGCCTGACGCTGCTCTCGGGCTCGCATCCTTTCAGTCAGGTGCTTGTAGCCGGCTGGGAGCGCGAACCGGCCTGTGTGTGCGCGCTTCCGCACGCGCGCCGGCCCGAGGGCCGCGAGAAGCTCTCGGCAGCCAATGGGGCGGGGCGCCGCGCGCCGAAGGCGGGGCCATGACGCGCGCGCCTCGTGACCCCGCTCGCGGCCTGCGCCGAGGAAGCCGGAAGCGGCGGCGGTCACCGGCACCGGCTGGGGGTGGAGAGGCGGCAGTGAGTGCCTTGGGGTTTGTGAACCCCGCAATGGGTCCGGACGCGACAGTCGCATGGCGGAGGTCGTTGCTTCTGCCGCGGCTGCTGCTGTGGTCGGGGCTGGCTCTGGGCGCTCTCGCCTTGGTCAGCAGCCCCCACAGGGTCCTTCACGACCTCCTGTCGGAGCAGCAGTTGCTGGAGGTGGAGGACTTGTCCCTGACCCTGCTGCAGGGCGGAAGACTGGGGCCGCTGTCACTACCCCCGGACCTGCCGGATCTGGATCCCGAGTGTCGGGAGCTGTTACTGGACTTCGCCAACAGCAGCGCAGAGCTGACCGGGTGTCTAGTGCGCAGCGCCCGGCCGGTGCGCCTCTGTCAGACCTGCTACCCCCTCTTCCAACAGGTCGCCAACAAGATGGACAACATCAGTCGAGCAGTGGGGGTGGGTAGAGGAGCACACCTGGGACCTCCAGCGTGGAGGGTTGGGAAAGGAGGATGTAATGATGGTTTACTCTGGGGGCCTCAGTTTCCCTATTTGTAAGGAAAAGGGATTGGACTGGGACTGTGCAGTTGGGGCATCAGAAGAGTGGGTGGCTTTATAAGTCTTGGAGTTTGGAGTTTTGCCTCCATGGCTGCTGTTTGGCATCTCTTGATACATGTTTGCAGATAGGTATGGCTGTTTTTCTTGGGGGTCCTGTGCCCTTAACCCTATCTTTCGTTTCCCTCCTTTACTGTCTTCACCCCACTCTGACACAGCTTCTTCCCATCTCTATCTGGTGTTCCCAGGAAGGACCCTTTCCTGAAACTCCAAGTAGAGGGGGGAAACAATAGTGTGGTAGTGCTTAGGAGGCTTGAGCTTTGTAGCCAGATAATATCAGATCCACCACTTTATAGCAGCTTGGGCTTGGATTAATTATCTTACAGTCTTAGTTTACTCCTCTGCAAAATGAAGAGAAACAGCTGCCTGATGTGACTGTTACAAAGATTAAAAGAGATAACATGTGAGAGCTTATTTTAGTGATTAAGACAGTCTTTGGCTGGTCTGCCAGGAGTCCAGTTCCTATTAGCTGGCATATTCTGGGCAAGTTACTTAACATCTCTATGCCTGTTTTCTTATCGATAAGATAAAAGGAGCTCTTAGAAAACTAGCATGTAGTAGTAGTTCTCAGTAAATGGGAGCTAAAATTTTAGGAAGTGGTATATCTGCCCTCCATTTTTGGTACTCTTAGCACTTTTCTGGTCATGTGGTAGGTCCTGTGAGGGGTTTAATAAAAAAGAGAAAGGGAGAGAATACATGTTCCTGCTAATAAGAAACTTAAAGGGTCAGAGCAGTAAAGGATAAGAGTGTCAGGGCTGGTAGGAGTCATGAGGTGTGGGCTGGATATGCCTTTTAAAGGAAAAACATGAAGAATGACATTGGGATTGTGGAGAGGGAAAGTTCCTCTTGTATTGAGAGGACAAGTAGTCTCACGAAAATGTGATTGGAATTATTTCATAAATCATAGTTGATCTGACAAAATACGAACTTATATAGAGTTGCATCCTGCTTTAAGTCAACCTGATATTACTTAACAAATCTTTTTTTTACATAAATAGGAAATTTATTTGCATTAAATAAATTATGTGGGCAATCTTTCGGTAAAGAGCTAGTTTTCAAGTTTGGAAAAAACAAGTAAAACCAATGAATCACTGAAGTAGCAATTAGTAAAAGTTCATTGTGCACACACCAAAAAGACAGTTTGCAAACTGGGAGCACTCAAACCAAAAGGTGGAATGAGGCTCAGAGATGCGTTGTTATAAAGCAATGTACATAGTATGCAAGAGTGACTGCACTAATTCTTCACAGGTTTGGTTTCAATATAGGAATTTTCTTTTTACTTTTCATAAGAATTTCCTTAAAGAGAATTGGTTAGTAATTACCTCATATCAATTTTGGGGAACAGTATAAGTCTGGTTTATGATTTTCAAAGAGATAAGCAAGAAGGGGCACAGGTCATGTTAGCCTCACTTGTCTTGCAAAGTAAGCTAAATTAAGCTTTTGTTTGTATGACTAAACTGGTTTTGTCTGATCAGGGAATGTTTAAGTCTGGTCTCCATTTGTATTTGATTTTAACATGGTTTAAATAAATTTAGCTTACCTGCAATATTTTTCAGGCATACTTCTATTAGGTATAGCACGGTAGATGTATATCCCTATCCATCTATCTTTCTATGATTTAAAAATAAAGTACCCAAGACTTGTCCCTGTCACTATAGGAAGGTATAATATGACATCATATTCTATTTTGAGCAATTAGGTGAGTTGTTTTATGGCCAAGATAATGAATCATGATGCAAAGTTTGGATCTTTTGAGGGAGCATATGCTTTCCTCATTTGTATAGATACTGTGGAATTAAGCGGTTAAAAAATAACCCCCAAACTCTAGTGGTACAGTATTATGGTCATCACCCAATCTGTGCTTGAATTTCCACATGAATTCCTCATTGCCCAAGAGAGGCTTGGTGGGGGGTGGGGGTGGGGCAGAAACTTCCTTCCTCTTATTTGTGCCCGTAATATTCTACCAGTGATCTGGGCACCAGGCTCACTTCACCTTTGTGTGAAAGGAAGAGAGTAAAGAGTTTAAAAAAAAAAAAGGCAGAAAAACCCTTTACTCAATCTGGATTTCCTCTCCAATTTATCCTAGACCTTGATCTCTTTCCTTTCCTTTCCTCAGTAGAGGTGGATGTGCTTTGTTGCTCAAAATCATAATTTCTATGGTTCTGAGGTACTTCATGGATTTAATAGGCTTTCTTGGATTGGTTTGGGAATTGAATCATCGTGTGTAATAATGAACTTATGGGAAAAAAACTTCTGAGTTTCTTAGAAGTGAACTTGGAATCCGTTGTTCTTTGTGTGTGTGTGTGGGGGGGGTTATTTATAGGGAGTAATGTATTTGACTCACATAGGCTCAATCTTTCCTTTAAGTCAGTTTAATCAGCAAGCACATGCTATTCTTAAATATTGGGCTGGTAAAACGATACAGAAGGAAAAGGAGGATAAGGCCCAGCGTTCAAACTATCAGCATAGTTGGGGAAATAAACCTATTTTGAGAAAGAGAAAAAGAAAAAAGGAAAAAATCATCAATGTGAATGTTATATTTTGTACAATAGCAATTTACAGCAAAAGGGTTAAGGGAGATGTTGAATTAAAGAAGGGGACAGAGCGGGTGCCTGGGTGGCTCAGATGGTTAAGCGTCTGCCTTCGGCTCAGGTCATGATCCCAGGGTCCTGGGATCGAGTCCCGCATCGGGCTCCCTGCTCCGCGGGAGCCTGCTTCTCCCTCTGCCTCTCTCTCTCTCTGTCTCTCATGAATAAATAAATAAAATCTTAAAAAAAAAAAAAAAAAAAAAAGAAGGGGACAGAGCAAGGTGGGGTTAATCAAAGAAAACCTATAAGCTGAATTTTGAATAAGATATCCTTTATCATCTCTTCGGGGTGAATCCATGTCCATGGATTGATTGAGAGAGGAGGGAAGTGTAACAAGGAGAAAAAGAATCAAAGGTAGAAATTTGCAAACTATTTCTCTGGTACAGCAAGCTAATTCATTTAATTTAACAGAATTGTCTGATGAGAATTGTATTTTCTTGTCACTTCCTCTTGGAATTACTGAGACAAGGACCACATATAGTTTTATTACCTGAAGGTAAAGAATACAGTGATTTGTGAAACTTGAATGGTACAACTGACTGATTTCTTCTTCCTTTGAGTCATACTTTCTTCTTTTAATATAAACCGATAGTGGTTTCACTGAGCTGTTCAGCATCCACAGAGAAGTTGCCAGGATGCTTTGACTCCCAAACTCTGAATTGCTTAGCTCTATCTCATTCTACTTGGTTTGTTTAAAATTTATATAAATAGGTATAGATATACAAAGATATGTATATATATTTATGTAGGTGCTAGTGATTAGAGGTGTGTACCTGGAACTGTTCAACATACTTATTAACTATAGACTGATAAATAAAGTCTTAGGAATATAGGGAGAAACTCAGAATACAGAATAACATAATAATCTGTCTTTCATTAGTGATCAGAAAATAATGCTTCTTATGCATTCATTCAAGAAAATTATTGAGTACCTAGTATGTGCAGGCTAGTAGTAGTTACTAGGGATATAGCTGTGAATAAGCAGAGCTTGTCGTCTGGTAGGGAAAACAGATATTAAGCATATAATAATACAAGTAATTATTTAATTCAGGTGTGATAAGTGTTGCACAGTAAAAAACCCCAGATGCTACCAAAGCATATAAGGGAGCTGATCTTGACTAGGGCTGGTGGTAGGTTGAGTGGTCAGTGGTTAAAGCTGATATTTAAAATCTGAGCGGGTGTGGGGCAGAGGTGAGAAGGTATATATGTAAAAAGTAGCAGGTGTGAAGACTCTGAGTCTGGTGTGTTTGAGCACTAGAAGGAACTCAAAGTACTATGAGCCAGGAGTAGACTAGTGATCTGAGCCTGAAGAAGTAGGCAGGTACCCGGTCATGTGGGCCTTATTAGGTATGTTAAGGGTTTTAGACTTTCATGTTGAAGCAGTGAGATGTTATTGACAGGTTTAATTCTGTAGAATGATGTGATCAGATTTGTACTTTAAACAATCATTCTGGTTACGTGAGAGAAAGTGGAGGGAAACAGGGGATGGGGAGGGTAGGGGAAGAATACGTGTGCAAGATGAATTAAGAGACTATTGCAGTGTTGTAAGAAATGGTGGCTAGGCTACATGGGGACCATTGTGATGGAGGGAAATGGATAGATTTCAGAGATATGTAGGAGGTAGAGTTGACAAGACTTGGTAGTTAGCCTCTGGGGAGGTTCTTGAAGTTCCAGTGTTTATGGCATTATATTTTCTGTATCCTCAAAACTCCAGGATTCTTAGAGTGCCTGGTAAGTAAGTAGTAGGAGTTAAATAACTTTGAAAGAATGAAGGGTCACACGACTTAATTCCTTGCTTGGGGCAAAAGGGAAAAGAAATCGATAAGGATAAAATAATTTAGGAACTTGGATTTACTTTTTTGCATAGTGTGCATTTCATTATTAAAATGATCTGTGGACAGCATATTCTATGTGGGTATAAACTATTTGGGTACAAATTTGTGTGTCCCATTTTTTTTGTGATTTATAAGGTTTTGAACTAAAAATTTCCCAGAAGATGAAACTTAAATATTTTGTAATCATTTACTCACCAGATTAAAGAAATTATGTAAATAGTATATGTTCATTGTAGAAAAATTTAGACAGTGTGAAAGAGGCAAAAATGAAAATGAAAATCACCATATTTCTGTTATTCAGAGATAACCAGTGCTACATTTTGATGAAAGCTTTCCAGAATTTTTTCCTATGTATAAAAAGTAAGAAATATGATGCACGCGGTTTGGGCCTAAGTGGTTGAGATTGTTCTATAGAAGCAAGTATTTATTTAAGAAGCAAAGATTTTCTTCCCTTGCCAATGAACCTGGTATCAATAAATATTTAGCTGCTTTTGTTTTATTACAGTTGTTATTAATGACATTATTATTTGATTATATCAGTCAAAATGTTAAATGCTTTTAATAAATATTTTAGTTATTTTTATAAGGGTTTTTTTTTCCTAAAGCTTTTGTTCAGGAAGTCTAAAAATACTCAGATTGTATTTTTCTATCTTTTTGTTACAGAATACATCAGAGAGTCATAGTTGTGCCAAAAGTCTCTTAATGGCAGATAGAATGCAGATAGTTGTGATTCTGTCTGAGTTTTTTAATTCCACATGGCAGAAGGCAAATTGTGCAAGTAAGTAATTCTTTCATTTTCATGTTGCAGTTGTGATTTTAAGATCTTTGAAGCTAGATAATACTTTTTATTACTAAGTTTAAAGAACTACGATTAGCATCGTGGTTTATTAGTGGGAATTACTTGGGCAAAAATTGAAAGGCAGAAAAGTGTCGCAGTTGACAGGATGAATTTTGCAGTCAGACAGATCTGGCCTTGATTCTGAGCTCTGGCACTTCCTAACCCTGACTCACTTGCAGTCAGACCTTGGGCTTGTAACTTCACCTCTTGGACCTTCAGTCTCCTCATCTGATTTGGGGAAGAATTGGGGATAATAATGGAACCTATCTTATAAAATTGTTTTTAGGATTAAATGAAAAAAATTGTGTAAAGAACTTAGCTGAGTAGCTGGCACATAATGTTGAAGAAATGTTAACTGTTTAATATAATAATAATTATGTTTATAATCTGTCAAATGGTGGTAAGGGGAGATGGTAACATCTGTTCTACCAGTTTCGCAAGTTTATATGTATTTGTATAACACAATGAGATCTATTTTCAGGCACTCTTTGGAAAAATTAAAACTATTTCAGTTTGTGTTTTGAATACCAGCTGTGTACTAGGCAGTTCTTACTTTCCGTGCCTTATAATTTAGTGAGGGAGAAAGCTATGTTTATAGGATAATCTAAGGCAGACAAATAAATGCTTTAATAAAGTTATAGAATTGTTGGGGGAAGTAGAAAATAAGTTGGGGAGAATTTGAAATGACTTCCTGGTGGAGGTAGCTTTTGATCCTATACCTTTATGGCTAGGCGTGATTTCAGTAAGTAGAGATGAGAGGAAGGACACTGCAGAGAACTAGTCATCATGGACAGAGACACAGAGGTGTAAAAGAGTAGTAGGTGTTCCAGGGTCTGGAAGCACAGTGGGAGGTAAAATTGGAAAAGGAAAATAGGACCTTGACTGATACAGTAGTTTATCATAAGCATTTTATTAAGAAATGGTTGTATATTACAGTATTTTGGACATTTACAATACACATGGAATATTAAAGGCAGTAAGAAGTACTACAGGTTAAAAAAATCTTTTTTAACATTTAACTTAGCACTTTCCAAGCTTTTTATTTTTTTATGTATTTCATTAAAAAATTATTGAAGTATAGTTGACCTACAGTGTTATATTAGTTTTAGGGGTGCAACTTAGTGATTTGACAATTCTATACAATACTCAGTGCTCACCACAGTAGCTACAGTCACCATCTGTAGCTTTTTTTTTCTTTTTTTTTTTTTACCACAAGGACCTTTTAATTTTTCTTTTTATGGAATCCCATTGGAAGAGGAAGAGAGAGACCAGTGAGGAAGTTATTACAAAATAGTTTAGGCAAGAAGCAAAGAAAACATAAAGTAGGGCATGGGCAGGAGAAATCCGCAGGATTAAAAAATCTGTGTACCTGTCAGTCATTAATGAATTTAACTTTTCTAAGGATTTGTCTTTTTGTTTAGTTCATATGAGAAAAACTAAATGGTAAAAAGACCCCTGCTAAGTTTCTTTTCCTTGTAGTAGATCATGGTATATTGAATATTGACTCTTAATTTTGTCTCTATTCAGATTGGTAATTTGAACAGAGGCTTGGCTGACAGTTACTTTTTTTTTTTAAGAGCAAAAGCTTTACTTTTCTGGTGTAGAAGTTTCTAGTATAAATATGACTGAACAGTTTGCTTACCCTATATAGGAGAGCTATTTTTAAGTATTCTTAAGCCCTTAAATCCATTGATATAGGAAAAATATATTAATTATAATTAATTTAAAATTAATTAGAATAAATGGGATATATATTGGGGTTCACTTCTTTTGACTGGTGTGACTTAATTTTTTATACTTGAGAGGTAAAGCATCTTTTTTTTAATTAAAGATTTTATTTATTTATTTGACACAGAGAGAGTGATAGAGAGAAAAAGAGCACAAGCAGGGGGAGCAGCAGAGGGAGAGGGAGAAGCAGACTCCCTGCTGAGCAGGGAGCCCGAAGCGGGGCTTGATCCCAGGACCCCAGGACCATGACCCGAGCTGAAGGCAGACGCTTAACGACTGAGCCACCCAGGCGCCCCAAAGCATCTTTTCTTTAAAAGATGTTTTGTGACAAAGACTTCACTAATTCAAAGTAGCTTTTTTTTCAGTTAGTTAAAAAAAGAAAGAAAACATTTTGCTGCATATTTACTTAATATGGTAGTTATAAAACTCTTTAGAATAAATTCTTAGGATAACTTTGCTTTTCTGTGAGCCATCCTATCTTGAAAATATTCCTTGATTGAACTTCTTTTGAAGAACAAATGAAATACTTACTTCCTAATTAAAATTAATTTGGTCACCTGACATGTGGTCAGGTGAAAGAAGCAGGGTGTATTTATGCTATATACATGCTTGATATTATGGAAAGCTTAATCTTTTACTAAAAATATAAATGTAAAATATTCTCTTTTTCTAAAGAACAATTAATACTACATAAAATTAAAACTAGATAATGTGAAAAAAAATTTTTAATAGAGTTGCACATTTTCTAGGAAAATGTAAATGCTCAGCAGTGAGCATTAGCAGTGAGCATAGTGCAACTTAGTGATTTGACAATTCTATACAATACTCAGTGCTCACCACAGTAGCTACAGTCACCATCTGTAGCTTTTTTTTTCTTTTTTTTTTTACCACAAGCAACCAGATCTATTAAACACTAATTTCATGGGATCTTTACTCTCAATCTCTCTCTTTTTTTTTTTTTTTAAGATTTATTTATTTATTTGAGGTGGGCAGGGGCAAAGGGAGAGGGAGAGAGAATCTTAATTCTCTCCGTGCTGAGTACAGAGCCAGACTCGGGGCTTGATCTCAGGACCATGAGATTACAATCTGAGCAGAAACCAAGACCTGGATGCTTAACCAACGGAGCCACCCAGGCGCCCCCACTCTTTTATTTTCTTAATGAATGATAATAAAGGTTTCCACTTACTTGTGCACTTAAAAAGAAAATCTATTTCCTACCTATTCATTCATTGTTCTTTTAAATCATTGACCTTTAGAAATATGTAGAAGAATACAGGGATGTTTACTCCTTCAATAAATGGAAGACAACAGTCATGTTACAATTTTAAAGGAATTGTGCCTGGTCAGAAGTTTGCTTGGATGTTGTAATTTTGTACTGTAGGAAACTAGTAAATACTATTCTAAAATTGACTGTAGGAGACCAGAATATGCTACCCTAAAATATGCCTCTTTGGTATGAGGATAATTTTGAGCTGATTATTTTGATAAACAGCAGGCACAGGAGAAGCTCTGAACACAGAGTAGAAGTAACCATTTTATAAGGAAAATTTGTATTTATAAAGGAAATCTCCATTTGTAAGAGTATTTCCTTCTCTGTACCAAGAAACGGATGACTCTAAATCACAGGTGAATCTTAAAAATGGAAAAAGCAGGGACATACATCTACATAACAAATTCATTTACAATGCTTCTCCTGGTCACTTCTTCATAACCAGCCTCCCTCATACTCTTCTTTCTTTGTTTTTAGCTGAAGGTGGTATTTAAGCCTGAATTCTTAGCCATCTCTTTGAGTTACTCATTTTTCCTGTGTGTCTGCCATGTATATATGAGAGATACAAGTTAAACTATTGTTTGTCTTTCTCCTGTTATCTCTTTTTTGTTATAGGAGCCCCAGCTGAGAACTTAGAAAGATAGAGGGAAAATTATTTTTCCTCTACAGTATATACATGAAAATCACAATACAGATTTTCAAAAAATTTTCTGGATTATTTGCCTTTTTATTTAAATACAAAGAAAAACAGTTTTCTCAGAATTTTTAATGAAATTATTAAACTCAAGCCACTAACCCATTTGTCTCCATTACCTTTTTGTGATGATCTAGTTATTAAATTTGCAAATGCACCCTGATGGTTGAGGCCAGCAATAAGGATCTTTAATGGTGAATAATATGGAATCCATTCATTCTAGCACCTAAAAGATAAAATGGGAAGGGAAAAAATGGCAAAGTACAGTAGTACAAAGTATCAGTAGTACAAAAACTACTGATACGTTTAAAAAAATTTTTTTTTTTTTTAAGATTTTATTTATTTTGACAGAGAGAGACACAGCGAGAGAGGGAACACAAGCAGGGGGAGTGGGAGAGGGAGAACAGGCTTCCCGCTGAGTGGGGAAGCCAGATGCGGGGCTCGATCCCAGGATCCTGGGATCATGACCTGAGCTGAAGGCAGATGCTTAACAATTGAGCCGCTCAGGTGCCCCTTAAAAAATT
The DNA here is from genome assembly GCF_029215605.1 of Mirounga angustirostris. Taxonomy (NCBI): domain Eukaryota; kingdom Metazoa; phylum Chordata; class Mammalia; order Carnivora; family Phocidae; genus Mirounga; species Mirounga angustirostris. Next base: position 93,294,802 of record NW_026991716.1, on the reverse strand, counting down.
GTTTTTAATGGAGAGTTAAACCAATATGTGATCCATTTTGTAAGAATGTATCTTTTGATAAAAAATGACTATTTTTTTCATCCTCTCTGCTAGCAAATGCAGAACTGTAATTATATTGGTAAAAATCTTTTTAAGTGAATTTAAGAGGCTATTTTTTAAAAAAGACTATTACTTAAAATATAAAAATACAAAAAAAAAATTAAAAAGATTATTAAAGGGGCACCTGGGTGGTTCAGTTGGTTGAATGCCCGACTCTTGGTATTAGCTCAGGTCATGGTCTCAGGGTTGTAAGATTGAGACCAGTGTTGTACTGCATACTCAGTGTGGAGTCTTCTTGTCCCTCTCTGTCCCCATCTGCCCCTTCCCTCTCTCTCTCTCTCTCTCTTTCTTTCTCTAAAATAAATAAATAAATAAATCTTAAAAAAGATTATTAAAAATGTAAAAATATAAAAGCTAAAATATTGTTTAAAAGAATATTATTAAAATGAATGCACTGCCAAAAACCACCTTTCCTTTCTACTTGATCTAGCTGTGGGTTGACACCTTGTCTCTGCAGTTTTTAGTTGATGAAAGGAAGGCTAGAAACCCAATAAAAAAGAGAGTGTCATCCATGTACCACTCCCATCTCTTTTATCTTTAGAATTCCTATGTCTTTGAATGATATTAGTCTTAGTAGGAAAGAAGGTTCTGGAAATTGATGGAGGCTTAAAAGAAATGTTAACAGCTCAGATTTTCCAATTCACATTACAAATAACATGGAAACTAGTTCTTGTGGAGACTGCTAAGTAGTAAATATATCAATATTTCTCCTGCACAGAATTTTAAAGCTATTATCAAAAGTGTATTGTTGACACAGGGATAGCCTTATTATTGACACGCTTCTAAGTTATCCTTTGCATCTGACAGTTGAATAATTAGCAGGCTCACAAGCTTTGATGAGACCATGGATTGTTTTATGGTAAAATGTTTTGGTTCTCTGTTTTCTCTTACTATAATAGACATAAGTTTAAGGTGTACAGTGTATTGATTTGATCTATTTTGTAAAATGATTATCACCATGGTGTGAGGTGTAATGTGTCACATAATTACCATTTCTTTTTTGTGGTGAGAATGTTTAAGATTTACTCTCAGCAACTTTCAAATATATAAGTATATAAGACAGTAAGTATTGCTAACTATAATTACCATGTTGTACATTAGATTCCTAGGACTTATCTTAAAACTGGAGGTTTGTATCCTTTGACCAACATCTCCCCATTTCCTCCAGCCCCTGGCAATCACCATTCTTCTCTTTCTATGAATTCAGCTCATAGTTGACTGTATATGCTGGGGTTTATTCCTGGACTCTGGATTCTGTTCCATTTGTCTCCTTTCCTGTGATAAGAGTCAATCTTACCGGGGCGCCTGGGTGGCTCAGTCATTAAGTATCTGCCTTCGGCTCAGGTCATGATCCCAGGGTCCTGGGATCAAGCCCCACATCGAGCCCCACATTGGGCTCCCTGCTCAGCTGGGAGCCTGCTTCTCCCTCTCCCACTCCCCCTGCTTGTGTTCCCTTTCTAGCTGTCTCTCTCTGTCAAAAAAATAAATAAAATCTTAAAAAAAAAAAAAAAGTTAATCTTACCTAGTTGATGAAACTCCCAGGGAAGGGATTTATGATGATTGAGTTTCTTTTGGAACATCTGTCTTTAGGTAGATAAGGGCAATTCACAGAAAGCTATCTGTGTTTGCTATTTTTCAAGTGACTTTAGCTCAAAATAATCCTTAAGGCAAAGAGGCATATTTTAGGAAACATATTCTATCACCCTTCACTTACTGTGTCTTAATTCTTTAAAAGTCAATATTAAGGAACGCCTGAGTGGCTCAGTCGGTTAAACCAGCTCAGGTCCTGATTCTGGAGTCTGGGGATCGAGCCCACACTGGACTCTCCCCTCGGCAGGGAGTCTGCTTCTCCCTCTGCCCTTCCCCCTGCTGGTGCTCTCTCTCTCTCTCTCTCACTCACTCTCACTCTCTCTCACTCACTCTCTCTCTCCAAATAAATGAAAACTTAAAAAAAAAAGTCAATAATAAAACTTCATGGTTAACCAAAAGTTCAGTTAAGCAGAACCCCTATTTCTCATTTTATCTATGTGGTAATTTACTAAGCATTAGACTCACTTATTTGTATCTTATAATTTAAAAAAGTCTTTGTTTTCATACTCATTAAACTTAATTATATTCTTCAGGTACAAAGTTCTCACAGTTTATACTATATTTTCTGAAGCTTGCCCTATTTTTCAGAAATTGGTGATTGTCTCTGTTGTTTTCTATAAAACTAATTTTGTAAAACAGCAGAGATCTTTATACAAACTCCTAATGGATGCCAAATACTTTATCTAAAGATGCTAATAATTTCCGTCATGGTATCAACTTGAATCCTCCACACCTTTAAGAATGCTTCTTGAGCTGATGCTTGAGCCCTCACTGAGAAAGAAGATATGCTAATCTGTCCTTGATGAGGCTGCATTGATTATCTGAGATGTGGAAAATTCATAATAACCACTTCACTTAGTGCTTATAGGAAGCTTTATTATTACTAATATTCCTTAACTTACTAATTTCTAAAATATATAGCTTCTCACTGCTTATAACATTATGCTCCCAATTCCTACAAAAGCATAAAAGAGGAATTTTAGTGGACTTCCTTTATTTTAAATCAGAAAGTCAGGGCTCTTTAATAATGAAGACATTTTAAATCGTATTGTATAAATGAACTCCTTTGTGCTTTATAATACCACTCTCTAATGATCATTGAAAAAATTTGATGGTACTGCATTAATGTGGTACTTAACAAGGTGACCAGTCTATATTAGCGTTTAGTTTAATTTTCAAGTTATTTTAAATGAAAAGGAATGGTTGTCAGTAAAATAGAAGAGATTAAATTCTTTTGTTCAGAGGAAGCTTCCTTTATAAATTATTTTTTTATTTGTTTTTATTTTCCATAATTATCCTATAAATTACTTCTTTATAAAGAAATTATTTCAGTTACATACTGTAGAGAAGAAATTGCCACTGTTCTCTCACATTCATGTGCTTTATACTGCTGCTGTAGGCAGTCCGGGGACCCCCACACACCCAGCTATCCCTATACTGTGTGTCAGTTGCCGTGACATGGCTCATTAACATAGATGTGCAATTGCTATGGATGAAATTGTATTCCCACTACTCCCTGCAAAATGTCAACTACAAAAACAGAAAACCTGGTTAATCTTTTAGGCCAGTATACTAATACTCTGCATATTTTCCTGCTTCTGCTGGTTCCCAGTGGCTAATATGCCAGGGGCACCTGGGTGGCTCAGTCGGTTAAGCAGCCAACTCTTGATTTTGGCTCAGGTCATGATCTCAGGGTTGTGAGATTGGCCCTGAGTCCAGCATGGAGTCTACCTGAGACTCTCTCTCGCTCTCCCTCCCTCCTTCTGCCTCCCCACCTCCCACCCCCACGCTCTCTCTCAAATAAATAAATCTTTTAAAAAAATAATAGTCTATATGCCAAAGAGGCATATTTTGAGGGGGCTATATTCTAGTACCTTTCACTACCTATTTGATCTATCTCTTATCCATTGAATTCTTTCTGTTTGCATTGCTACCTTTCTCCTTGATAATTGCAATAGCTTCTTATCCTGTCTCCACTCCCAGTTGAGAGAGATCATAGTAGATGTCCCTGAGTGGGTATAATATACAGCCGCCAGTTGAAATTAAGGACAAGAAGGGCACCTGGGTGGCTCAGATGGTTAAGCGTCTGCCTTCGGCTCAGGTCATGATCCCGGGGTCCTGGGATCGAGTCCCACATCGGGCTCCCTGCTCCTTGGGAGCCTGCTTCTCCCTCTGCCTCTCTCTCTCTGTCTCTCATGAATAAATAAATAAAATCTTAAAAAAAAAAAAAAGAAATTAAGGACAAGAGTAGGGTGGACTAGGTACTAGAGAATAGAAAATATTTGGAATGTTCCTTGTGGAATAATTGGTAGGGTGTCTACAAGGATTGTTTTGTGGCCCTGAGATTAGCATTGGAATTGAGTCCCTTAATTATAACCTTAGAATTTTCTATAATAATGTGCCACAAACAGAATTGGGAGTAGAGAAAGTAACCGGAGGTTGTCCAGGATTAGAGATGTTTTTGAGTATGTGGAATGTAAGGAGGGCAAGGACTCTGAAAGAGTGAGATTGAAATGGCTGACCCCAAGTTTCAGGATATGAAGCCAGGCACTTGCACCTATATCCTAGATGCGTAGAAACCAAGAAGAATGAACTTGAGCTAATGTTAAGCAAGAGTATCAAGTTGCAGAGGAGTATCATTTATTTTAGATTTTAAAAAACATGTAAAATAATTCTTTTTATTTCCAGACTTTACTTAAAGCCCCTCTATCAGTATTTTAGGCAAAATTCTTACCAGCTTGTTTCTTGGTCCCACAACTCAATAGATTTGAAAGAGCAAATTGAAAAAGCTGACCCCGTTAGGTGCAGTAGAAGTGAAGGTGGAAGTGACACAGAACTACTAAATTTGATACAAAAAAGGATCAAAAAGCATATGAATTTAGGTTAAATTAATGTAAGATAAACAGTCTGATGCATAAACAGCACTAAGAGTACCCTTATTAAGTCAGCATTTGGTAGCTGAAGTTCATGATTAAGACTTCGCAGCATATCAAAAATCAATTTAAATCTTATTTGGTGTATTTTCATAAAGAGAGGAGAGTGATTATTTTAAGGTTTTTGTGAAAATGGTTATGATGTAAAAAAATATCTTTTAGGAACTAGAAGGGGTAAGCATGTATTTGGAAAATTCTCTTATGTGGAACACATAATGCTTGTTTGAATAAAGAAATACTATAGTTTGAAACAGAAGATGATTGCTTGAGAAATAAATGACAGTTTATAATTGTTGCTGGAGATACATTAACATACGTTTCTGTTTTTTTGACAGATTGTTTAACGAACAAAAGTGAAGAATTATCAAATAGCACACAATACTTCCTCAGTCTGTTTAATCAAACCTTGACCTGCTTTGAGCATAACCTCCAGGTATTTTTTTATGATACTTGAAATTAAAATGCTGCCTTGTACAAAAGCATAATAGATAATTCAACAAATTTTTTTTAGCATTAATTGTTGATATTTATCTGTACACACAATGTAGGAGGGTAAGTAGACCTGGATTTCTGCTAAGTTCTTAATATTACTAGCCTTTAGGAAAATCATCAAAACTTTAGTTGTCTTATTTGTAAGGTGGGAACAGTAAAATCTATCCTGCCTACCTTCAAGTATTTCATAATGAGGATCCGATGAGATATTGAGGATGAACACAGTAATTTGGGTGTATGATTGTTTACTTAAAACACAATGTTCTGGGGCGCCTGGGTGGCTCAGTTGGTTAAGCAACTGCCTTCGGCTCAGGTCATGATCCTGGAGTCCCGAGATCGAGTCCCGCATCGGGCTCCCTGCTCAGCGGGGAGTCTGCTTCTCCCTCTGATCCTCCCCCTCTCATGCTCTCTGTCTCCCATTCTCTCTCTCAGATAAATAAATAAAAAATCTTAAAAAAAAAAAATAAATAAAACACAATGTTCTTCTGTCTGACCGTAATTTATCTTGACTTTGCTTATGCAATAAGGTATTATGTATGCAGTATATGATTCTGTCTACAGGCAGCTTATTCTTTGCCTCAATATTTGTTTAACTATATTTTACCTACTTTATTACTATTATTTTTTTAAAGACTTTATTTATTTATTTGACAGAGAGAGCGACAGCGAGAGCAGGAACACAAGCAGGGGAGTGGGAGAGGGAGAAGCAGGCTTCCCGTGGAGTGGGGAGCCCGATGTGGGGCTTGATCCCGGGACCCTGGGATCATGACCTGAGTCGAAGGCAGACGCTTAACAACTGAGCCACCCAGGCGCCCCTATTTTACTTACTTTAAAAGGCACTGTTTAGTAAGGTAACTGAATTACTGTGTAAAAGGTAGCCTTTAAGAAACCTACCCTTGGGGTGTCTGACTGGGTCTGTAGAGCATATGACTCTTAATCTCAGGGATGTGAATTCAAGCCCCATGTGGGATGTAGAGATTACTTAAAAAATAAAATCTTAAAAAAAAAAAAAAAAGAAACCTATTCTTTTTGGTTTTTGTTCTCTCCACCTCTGACCCTTGAATATTGGTATTAGAACTTTTCTGGTGGTGTGGTGAGGGGTGAGATTGGAACTCTGATAAAATCCTAGATTTAAAACCTGCTTAACAAGTAAGTAATCCCCACAAATAGATGTAAACATGTTTAGTATAAGAATGTATGATTTCGTCTTTAATCAATGTGATGACACAGAATTATGAATTTCCCTGAGAATAATAAGAATTATTAGATAAGCAATTCCCAAGAAATGTTCTGCAAGGTGTAAATACATGGCCCATAAGAAAAGGTTTAGTGTTCTGATAAGGTTGGGAAATGCTTTACTACAGGACTTTAGAATTTTAGTGGACTAATGTATGTTGTAAAACTCCAAATGGTAATTTTTGCATACAAGTCTATTTGACCAGTTACTCTTTGGTGTAAGTGTTCTGATGAATGTTTTAGGGAAATTAACATTTTTCCTGGGATGTTAATTGCAAATATTTTTTCCTAGTTGTTTATTTTTTTTATTGTGCTTTTCTTTTTGTTATGAGGAAAATTTTAATTTTTATATTATCAGATTTATCAAAAACATTTTAACAGCTTGCAGACTTGGTGTCACATTAGAAGGTTTTTCCCACTTTGCAATTATTTTGAAAATTTCTCCTGTGATTTTTTTTAGTAATTTTATGATCTCATTTTCTGCATTTAAACATCTTTTCTCTATTTATTTTGGTGTAAGATGAGAGGCATAGCTCCAACCCTTTCTTCCTGATGAAATGAATTGTAGAAGCAAGTAAAAAAAAACATTCAATCGTTTTAAGATTTTATTACAGTTGCATTACATTTTAGATTCATCATTTGGAAATAATTGACGTGTTTATGATACTGAGCTTTCCTGTCTAGGAATATGGTATATTCTCTTTTTACTGTGGTAAAATAGAATATGAAATTTACCATGTTACCATTTTAAGCGTACAGTTCAGTGACATTAAGTACATTCGCATTGTTGTGCAACTATCGCCACCATTCATCTCCAGAAAATTTTCAGACTCAAGCTCTGTATCCATTAAGCAATGATTTCCCATGTCCTCCTCCTCTAGCCCCCAGTAACCACCATTATTCTCTATTTTTTTAATGTCCTCTAGCACAGTCTTACCGATTTATTTAAATTTTGTATAGGTTTTATACATTTCCGACGTTTATTCCAAGGTATTGTATCGCTTTTGGTGCCATTGTGAATGACATCTTTTCTTCCCCCACTACAGATTTTCACTGGTTACTTTCTTTTAAAATGTTTTATTTTGGAATAATTTTAGATTTACAGAAAAGTTGTATAGGTAATGCAGAATTGCTGTATATCGCTGACCTAGTTTTCCCAGATGTTAGCCTATGTTACCATGGTATATTTGTCAAACCTAAGAAATCAACATTGGTAACTGTTAACTAAATGCCAGACTTTATTCTGATTTTACCACTTTTTCCACTAATGTCCTTTTTCTGTTTAAGAATCCATTCCAGGATAACAAGTAACTGGTCACACCTTAAAATTTCTATCATATATGTAGCTACATTCCCTTTCTTATTCCAAATGCTATTTTTTTGGGGGGTTCTTTCTTCCCTTGAGTTTTCTTTAGGCTTGTTAAATGTACTTTCATTTTATTGATCTTTCCAAAAACCTGTGTTTGGTTTTATTTATTTATTTATTTATTAGTTCCTGGGTTTTTTTTTCTTAATGTGTTTGTTTATTCTTTTGCATTTATTAATTCCTCCTATAATCTTTTGATTAATTTTGTCTTTTTTCTAGTTCTTTCAATTGAAGGTTAATTTATTTCCAGCTTTTCTTGTTCAACAATAAAATAATTTTCAGATTGTAAAGTTTATCACTTTGGCCTTTCCAATAATAGATTCTGATAAAAAAGGATTACATTGAGTTTATTTCTAAATTTCCAATTTTAATTTGGTTTGTTCTTTGACTTAAGAGTTCTTTGGAAGATTATTTTTTAATAGGAGTGACATGATTTCTTTTGTTTATTTTTATTAGTACATCTCAAGTTTTATTGAAATTGTGACCAGTAAATGTAGCCTGTCTACATTTTGGAATTTACTGAGATATCTCTGTGATGTAATAATTATTAAAAATGTTTATTTTTTTAAAAGGTTTATTTATTTTAGAGAGCACAAGCAGAAGGGGCAGAGGGAGAGGGAGAGAGAATCTCAAGCCGACTCTGCACTGAGGGTGGAGCCTGACGTGGGGCTTGATCCCAGTACCCTGAGATCATGATCTGAGCCGAGACCAAGGGTCGGACGCTTAACCAGCTGAGCTACCCAGGCTCCCCTGAAGGTTTCATTATATAGGCATGATTGGTTAACTGGTGATTAACTCCGTCTCCAGCTCCTCTTCCCTCCTTAGAGGTCAGAGGTGGGGCTGAAAGTTCCAACCCCCTAATCATGCTTTGGTCTTTCTTGCGACCAGCCTTCATTCTGAAGCTGTATAGGGACACCCAGCCACCAGCCATCTCATTAGCATACAGAGGCACTCTTTTTACTCTGGATATTCCAAAGGCTTTAGGAGCTATGTGCCAGAAGCCAGGGACAAAGACCAAATATCTGTTTCCCATTATACCACACTTAGCCTCCTGCGGTCTGTGACCATTTTTCAGTCTTTCCCTGTTTCTCATGACTGATAATTTTGAGGAATACTAGTCAAATATTTTATAGAATGTCCCTCAATTTGGGTTTGTCTAATGTTTCTCTCATGGTTACACTCGGACCGTGGGTTTTGGGGAAGAACACTAGAGAAGTGAAGTACCTTTCTCATCACATCCTGTCAGAGATACACGCTATCAACATGGTTTATCCCTGATGGTGTTATCCTGATCACCTGGAGAGGGTAGTGCTTGCCAGGTCTCTTTAATGGAAAGTTACCTTTTTCTTCCTCTTTGCATATTCTATTCTTTGGAACCAAGTTACTAAGTATCAGGAATGGGGGTGGGGAAATTAAGCTTTAAGTCCTGGAGGGGTGAGCATTTACTTAAATTATTTAGAAATCTTTCTGTAAGGAAGATTTGCCACTTCTTCCACATTTATTTATTTATATCAATATGGGCTCATGGACATTTATTTCATACCTTGGGCTGTAATTAATTTTTAAAAGTTCTCTCCTGGGGTGCCTGGGTGGCTCAGTAGGTTAAGCGTCTGCCTTCGGCTCAGGTCATGGTCCCAGCGTCCTGGGATCAAGCCCCGCATGGGGCTCCCTGCTCAGCGGAGAGTGTGCTTCTCCCTCTCCCGCTGCTGCTCCCCCTGCTTGTGCTCGCTCTGTGTGTCAACTAAATAAATAAAATCTTAAAATAAAAGTTCTCTCCTATTTGCTGAATGAATTCTTTTTCATTAGGACATTTACTCTGCTGTCTCTTAATCTGTTTTCCCTTTGAATCATTTTACTTGCTTGTTTTTTTTTCTTGTTTATTTTGTTTTCTTTTTATGTCCGTCGTTAGCCTCATCTTTATTTATTTATTTATTTATTTTTAAGGATTTTATTTGAGAAAGTGAGAGCAAGAGAGAGCATGAATGGGGAGAGAGGCAGAGGGAGAGGGAGAAGCAGACTCCCCACCAAGCAGGGAGCCCAATGTGGGGCTCCATCCCAGGACCCTGAGGTCATGACCTGAGCTGAAGGCAGATGCTTAACTGACTGAGCCACCCAGGCGCCCCTCATCTTACTTTCTTATGTGCTTATGTGGTCAATGTAATAGGATGATTATACCAGGTTGGGAGAGCTGGAAGCAATCTCCCTCTTTCTCCATATAGAGTTTGGTTTCTGTAGCTTGGCTTTCAGAAGTTCCCTTAAGCAGGCACTATGCACTCACTTCAACAAATGTTTGTTGGGTGCTGATTATGTGCACGGAGGCAGTGTTCTGGGCACTGAGGATAGAGCAGTAAACAAGACAGGTAAGATTTCTGTTCTTATGAACTATATCCTAGTAGGGGTAAGATTAATAACAAAGAAATGAAGTAATTAAGAGTCATGAGTCCTGGAAAAGGAGTGTAGTGTACTACTTTAGATAGGGTGGGCAGGGAGTACCTCCGAGCAGGTGAATTTTGAGATGATCTAAAGTTTGAGATAGTCAGCCACTGGAATAATGTTTTCCTTAGAAGCAAGGATAAAGGCTGTGGGGGAGAGAATAAGCTTGGTATGTGCAAGGAATAGGAAGAAGGCCTGTTTGGCTAGAGCACAGTGAGCACATGTGAATGAGATATGGGGAGATAGGCAGAGGCCAAATCATGTAGAGCTGTGCAGAACAAAGGAAGAAATATGGATTGAATTTTAAGCACAAGGGGAAGCCATTTAAATCAGGAATGTGACATGATATGAGTTGCATGTTAAAATAGCATTCTGGCTGCCCTGGAGAAACTCAGTTGAACCGAGGCAAGAATGGAAAGAAGGAACCTAATTAAGAGGCTGTCACAGGAGAGAGATGGTGTGGACTGGGATACTGACTGCAGTGTTGGAGAAACAGATCAGTTCAGGCTATATTTTGGAAGTATATCTAAGAGGACTTCCTGATAGATTGGGTAATTCCTGAGAGTGGTGGAGGCTGATCAGAAAAGGAAGAAGAACCAGGGTTATCCTAGGCTTTTGGCTCTGAGTAGCTGAGAGGATGATGGGGCCACAGGAAAGACTGGTTGTAAGGGATTGGGGATTAAGAATTCTGTTTTGAACAAGTTAATATAAAATAGCTATTAAGTATCTAAATTGAAATGTCAGATAGTGTTATAAATGAAACTGGAGCTCAGGGGAGAAGTGTGAGCTGGAGAGAGAGATTTGAGAATCATCAGATCAGGTACAGATGATATTTAAAGCCATGAGACCGAATGTGAGTGAGTAAAGGTATAATGATAATAAAGAAGCCCCAAAGACGGAGTCCTGGGGATATCCAGTGTTTTGTAGGTAGTGTGTGTGTGTGTGTGTGTGTGTGTGTGTTTGAGGAGGGAACAGAGCCAGCTAAATTGATAGTGGTGTACCTGGGATGCAGGGGTGCAGGAGCACCTCACCTGGCTCAGAGGGGTCCCAAACAAATCAGGTTTGGCCACCTCACTGCTGACAAAATCCAGAGGCAGAGAAATGAATGGTGGTGAAACAAGAAAGGAAGGCCAACACTGGGAAGATGGGGCTCTAGCCTCTCAAAGACTGTCTCCAAAGTGCCAAAACTACTTCCAGGTTTATATAAGGAAAACGTGGGGCAAAGGTTTTGGGCGGATACCTGCAGGTAGTCTTTGAAGGTCAAATGGATCATTGTCATGGAATCAATCTGGGTGGGGTCTTAAGGCTCAGGGCAGTCCTTATTGCTTCAGGGGGTACTTTTGGTTCCCGTTAGGGGATGCTCTGCCTTCAGGGTTTTTCCACTTGAGCCAAGAGACAAACAGGAAAGAAAAACCCAACTAAAAAGTTGGGAGTCAAAAGGGAGGCAGCTGAAGTCCTCTTTCAATGGTAGCAATGAAATTGGTGACATGGGCTGTGGCAGTGGCTCCACGCTCAGTGACTGGGCTGGGTTGTGGGTTTAAATTCCAGACCAGATCCATTTGGGGTAGTAAGTATTTGCAGATGGCTTCTCTGGAAACCTGTACTGTCTTGGCGGCTGTGGAAAGACTTTTGTGGATGGATCTGCTGGAAAGGTAGGGCTATCATTCTAGCCTATTGCATCTCTAGAGGACAGTGGGTGGGTGCAGAGGATAGAGGTTCGAAGAGACTGTGGTTCTGGTCAGTTTCTCTGGGACTGGTATTGTAGCTTGCATTATAATTCAACCTTCCTGTGATAAGACTACGTGTCACACCTTTATATTTTAGGTGCTATTCAAGTGCCTGGATTTACCTTTCTTTTCTTGAATCTCTTCCGGTAAAGAAGTCAGGACGCAAGGCACGTGCTGTTTCATCCTCTTCCCAGAATCCTACTTCCTCATTCCTTTTAAACACTGCAAAGCTTTTTATCTTTTGGCTATGCCAGTCAGGCCCTATGTTGATGGAGATTTTTGTTTGGTTCAGTATTTTACTATTACAAACATGTCTTTTTTCATATAACTTGGAGTATTTGTATGACTTTACCTGTCTGGTAGATTCCTAGAAATGAAATTACTCTGTCAAAAGATATGTGCATTTTAAATTTTCGTATCAATGGTTAAATTACATTCCCCCATCAAGGTTCTGTGCTCAATGTTTGATTGAACACATTTAGCTAGATGCACCATTGTTCTGTGAAAAACAGACCATGTGCTATTTCTTGTGGCAGAACTAAGGAGACTTAGTTTCTCTGTCAAATAGATGGTGAGGGTAACATTGTGGGAGCTACATCTGTTTAATTCCTTTAATTTTTCCTTTTCTTTTTCATTCAAATATTCAGTTAATCCCGTTTCTTTAGGCTATAAGGTAAAGAATAAGGGGAATAGAAAGCAAGAATGTGAACTGACTGGTTAGCAAACTTGTTCTTGAAAAGACAAATGTCAGTCTGGGAAGTGGAAAAGGTTGAGATTCAGTAATATAATATCTTATATCCACTGCCTTCATGTTAGGTCATATAATTCTTTGGCATTAGTCCCTTTTTGTTGACTAGAGAGGCCTGGATTATAAACCTTGGGATAAGAGGGTGGAGTGGGGATGTAAATTTGGTGCCTTTTCCTTCCCCTTTAATAAAGTCCCTTCTGTCTCAATAAGGCAGACTTCAGTGTTGAAGTCAGCCCAGGCAAGGGCATGTTTTATTTTTCTGTGAGAGTAGGATAGATAAGAGCAGACATATAAATGACCAGATGATTTAGGAAATTTTTGGTATTTAGGCTTTAGTAATTTGGTGTCTGAGCTATTGTTCTCCGTTACGGTGGCTTGCTTGCTTCCTTCCTTCCTTCCTTCCTTCCTTCCTTCCTTCCTTCCTTCCTTCCTTTCCTCTTTCCCTCCCTCCCTCCCTCCCTCCCTCCCTCCTTCCCTCCCTCCCTCCTTCCCTCCCTCCCTCCCTCCTTCTTTCCTTCCTTCCTTCCTTCCTTCCTTCCTTCCTTCCTTCCTTCCTTCCTTCCTTCCTTCCTTTTTAAGATTTTATTTATTTTAGGGGCGCCTGGGTGGCTCAGTCATTGGGCGTCTGCCTTTGGCGTGGGTCATGGTCCCAGGATCCTGGAATCGAGCCCCGCATCAGCCTCCCTGCTCGAGGGGTGGCCTGCTTCTCCCTCTCCCACTCCCTCTGCTTGTGTTCCCTCTCTCGCTGTGTCTCTCTCTGTCAAATAAATAAATAAAATCTTAAAAAAAAAAAGATTTTATTATTTTAGAGAGAAAGAGAGACAGCACGAGCGGGAGGGCAAGAGGGAGAGAGAGAATCTCAAGCAGGCTCTGCGCGGAGCCTGCCACAGGGCTTGATCCCAGGACCCTGAAATCATGACCTGAGCCAAAGCCAAGAGTCAGATGCTTAACTGACTGTGCCACCCAGGCACCCCTGGTTTTTGCTGTATGCTTGCTTTTCATACCAGGTCTTTTATGTGCATTTCATACTATAAAATGCACATAAGACCTATAATACAAGTCGTGGTAGCAATATATTATAGATGATAAAACTGAAGCTCAGAGTGATTTACTAACCTGTCTAACATCACAGCTCAGCACGTTAACGTGCTGTATTGTTTCTGTCCTCTAGGAGGTCAAATAGCTTATGTTAAAGAGATGTAATGTTTTATTGTATGTATTACATGTGCCTTTTAGGGGAATATTCACAGTCTTCTGCAGTTAAGGAATTATTCAGAAGTTTGTAAAAACTGTCGTGAAGCATACAAAACTCTGAGTAGTTTGTACAATGAAATGCAAAAAATGAATGAACTTGAGAATAAGGCTGAATCTGGAACACATTTATGCATTGATGTGGAAGATGCAGTAAGTAATTTACTTCTTTTTTTTTATTATGTTAAGTAATTTACTTCTGATATGATATGTATTTTGCAGTGTTCTTGATTGTGCCTTTAGTATCATTATCCCCTTTAGAGGTATATTGGAATCCGTGTATGTTGTCTTCAACTAGAAATAACTGGTTATAAGTAGTAAAGTTTTAGAATATCCGGGTCTGTCAAACTAAAATGGACACTAATCAAGTACTTCATAAATGAGTTGATAATTTGGTACATTTGTTCTTTTAAGTTTGATGATAAGTGCCCTTTTCAGAGCCATTGGTGTTATATGTTTACATTTCAGTTTCTTGTGCACTTGTTCCAGATTAAAGAAGTCTCTGGTTTGCTATCATGTGTTTCTGAAACCATTTCTTAATTACTTCCTATCCCATTGCTTTTATTCTTTATTATCATCTGAAACTTTTAATTTACTTTTTTATAGTCTGTCACCCCTCACTAAAATAGAAGCTACATGAAGACAAGGACCTCATGTCCTTGTCCTAAATACTGTTCAGTATTTAGAAAAGTGCCTAGCATATAGTGGGCCTATTAGCAATGTGTATTGATTGAATGGTCAACAAAAAAGCCTTTTCCTCCATTGTATAGGTTGCCTTCACATGGGACACCACTAGATGGCGATCATGCCTTTTTATGGGACTATGGTGCCTGAGTTTTGAGGCCTCAAAGGAAATAGGAATTATTGGCTCAGAGAGCTTAAGGTCCAAATTGATAAACCTAATGGTTGAGAATGATGAATATGAATAACAGCTCAGAGTGAACTATAGTGTATCACTAATATTCGACATGGTAAAAACACTTATTATCAAACTTAAAATGGGTGCACCATAGGGATTTTTGGTTTTTTACTGCTCTAATGTCTGGATTAGTACCTGGCTTCCAATAGGCTCTCAATAAATACTACATATATATTTTAAGACTAATAGTCTATTTCATAATTTTTAAAATAAAGAAAAATGAATATTGATTCTCTGACGTAAGTTGGACTACACAGGAAATCAACATGACCACCTGCTTTAGAACATCCTTCTTATAATAAGCAAAACTTAGCAGTAAACATACAAAGCACCACTTGCAAACCAAATCTCAAACAAAATTCAGGCAAGAACATTTTTCTACATTAAATTTGATAGTTTCCTTATATCACTTAGCATGTTTGATAGAAACCATGAGCTCAATGAAAATGAGGTTTTGCTGCCCCCAGATGTCTGTTTTTAATGTATGCTGCTAAATAAGATATTATCTTATAAAGTTTGTATGACTCATTAGATATTATGTACTTAAAAATTGTTTGCCATGTGAATCTTTCATAATATCTTAGGTAATGTATTAAACATTTCATAGATATCATCTCTTGAAGAGAAGCTGTATTTAGTTGATATTTTTATTTCCATCCTAAAAATATTGCAACAAGCTCAGTGAGATTACATATGTAACATAAGAAAAAAATTTTTGCTTGTTTTTGTGAGCCTCCTCCCCCCAGTTTTACTGGGGTATAATTGACAAATAAAATTGTAATATATTTAAAGTGTACAGTGTGATAATTTGATACACACACACATTGTGAAAGGGTTCCCACAGTCGAGTTAATTAACACACCCATCACCTCACATAATTACCCTTTCAGTCTTTTTTAATGAATGAAGCATGGTCGAACAATATTCATATGATACAGGTTCTCTGTTTGAGATCTAGGAAAGGTTGACATTCCTTGGATGGTGTTATGAATTTAGAATATGAAATTTCTGTATGGATATAAACTTATATAATGACTGTGAACCAGCTAATTTAAGAAATTGTCTTCAGGGGCGCCTGGGTGGCTCAGTCGTTAAGCGTCTGCCTTCGGCTCAGGTCATGGTCCCAGGGTCCTGGGATCGAGCCCCACATCGGGCTCCCTGCTCGGCAGGAAGCCTGCTTCTCCCTCTCCCACTCCCGCTGCTTGTGTTCCCTCTCGCTGTATCTCTCTCTGTCAAATAAATAAAAAATCTTTAAAAAAAAAAAAAAAAGAAATTGTCTTCAACTATCAATAGATTTTTTTAGGGATGTATGTTTAGTCTAAATTCTGGATGCCTGTTATGTTATTAATAAAACAATTATATGAATTGAAGACAAATTAAATATAAAATAAAATAATTTTATTTGTTTTGTTCCAGATGAACATTACTCGAAAACTTTGGAGTCGAACTTTCAATTGTTCGGTCCCTTGCAGTGACACAGTGCCTGTCATTGCTGTTTCTGTGTTCATTCTCTTTCTACCTGTTGTCTTTTACCTTAGTAGCTTTCTTCATTCGGAGCAAAAGAAACGCAAACTCATTCTACGTAAGTTCCTTTTTACAACTTTATTTAGCTAACACCTGTATTTTAAACACTTAGGCCTGTTTTAGAAATGATGTATACTCTGAAAACTCAAACCGTATTAAGCTAAAACAGCTCTTTTCTTCAAATTTTAGTTACACTTACTAATGGAAGAGATGTGTAAGAAGTTTATAGATAACATATACATTATCATCAAAAGTCAACACACGGTATCTTCTGGATATTTTAATTGAGAAAGCTTGGAGTAAGGCTGGCAGCAACAGAAGAATAGCAATAAAGGTTTTGCAGGCTTGAAATGGCCATAGTAGGGAGAGGTAGACAGCTCTTAGGCCCATCAAAGCCATCGCAGAGCCACCTAGAAAGCCATCTAAAAGGCAGAAACTATGGTGAGCACACAGATGATTTATGAACAAATTGGAATCATAGTTGCAAGATCATTACTTGACATACAGCATGTGCTGAACACCTATTCCCCATCAAATAGGGCAGAGCAGAAAAAGCACGAACTAGAAAATCCCATCTAGCTGAAGAAGAGTGGCTTCTAAGTGTCATGGTTTCTTATTATCAGAATGAAGATATGGGCTTATCCCTTAGTAATTTTAATTTTTAAAATAGAGAATGTCTTTTGTAGAAAAAGTTAGGCTTTTTTTTTCCTCTTAAATATTATTCCTAGTCTAGGAACCTATGAAATAAAGATTCTTTACCTTATAAATTTCTTTCTTTCTTTTTTTTTTTTTAAGATTTTACCTATTTTAGAGAGCACTAGCGGGGTTGGGACGGGAGTAGGGGGAGGGTCAGAGGGAGAGGGAGAGAGAATCTCAAGCAGACTCTGCACTGACATGGGGCTCCATATCACAACCCTGAGATCATGACCTGAGCCAAAATCAAGAATTGGACACTTAACCGGCTAAGCCACCCAGGCACCCCCCTTATAAATTTCTTTCTAGCCTTTTTTTTCATAGTTTATTTAACCTCACTTCTAATACATCTAATTAAAAAAAGGTTACTTGCAGATCAGTTTGAACTGAATTTGTAATGTTTTGTCACCTTGAAAAGCTAGCTAATAGAGGGGAGAGTCTTTAATATGAGGGTATTTAGTAAAGCTTTTCAGAGATTGCTAGCATTCTGTAAAACAGGTAATAACTCAGTCCTAAAAGCACTCATCTAGAATAATAACAAAGTACTGCAGGGACCTCACTATTGAGAAACTTTGTTTTTCAGGACTTGGTGTACTTTTAAAGTTTAGCATCTTATTTATCTTGCAAATAATTTAACTCTGTGGAAGATATTTACTGCTTCTGATCGGGGTTTTTGTATGTTTGTTTTCTAAATCACTACCCTCCGTCTGTTTGTACAAGCCACAAACCTTGTTATCTTTAATTTCTTAATTATTTTCTTTTTTTATTTCCCCATTCCCATATTCTCTCCCCCACCCCTTTTCACTCCATCAGCGAGTACTGATAGCCCTACTTCCAAAAATGTATCTTAAATTATCTTTTCTCTATCTCCATTGATAATACTCTTCCCTAAGCCATCCCATCTCTTATCCTCCCATGCAGGAGTCCCTTAACTGGTGTCCCTGCTTCCATTTTTTTGACCCACTACAATCCATTCTCCATATAGTGGCTAGAGTAATTTTTTTTTTAAGATTTTATTTATTTATTTCGACAGAGACAGTGAGAAAGGGAACACAAGCAGGGGGAGTGGGAGAGGGAGAAGTAGGCTTCCTGCGGATCAGGGAGCCCAGTGTGGGGCTCTATCCCAGGACCCTGGGATCATGACCTGAGCCGAAGGCAGACACTTAACGACTGAGCCATCCAGGTGCCCCTAGGGTAATTTTTAAAACACAAATCTTACTATGCTTTTCTCCCACTTGAAACCCTCATGTGTTCCTGTTGCATCTAGAATAAAATTGAAACTTATTTCTAAGCTATGTGTGACCTGGCCCCCCATCTACCTTTCTAAACTCACTGTACCCTCTCCTTTCTTTGTTCATGATGCTGTATGTAGGCAGCCTGGCCTTCTTCCTGCTCCTCTCAAACCCAGACTCATTCACACTGCCCCTTTCCCAAAGCTCTTGTACTGGCCCTCCCTACTTTCCTTGACTGGCTCCTTGACATCCAGGTCTTAGGTCAAAGATTACTTACTCAAAGTTACCTTTTATGACCCCCATCCTAAGAATACATCCTTCTTTTAATTCTCCTATATCTATCATCTTTCTTTAATGGTACTTAATCACTTTTTAAATTAACTTTTTCATTTATTTTCTACCTTATTTGTTTGTCTCTCCTTATTTATCTCTTACAGTTGATTCAGCTGTAAGCTCTATCAGAACAAAGATTTTGTTTATCTTGTTCATCACTGTATCACCAGCATCTAGAAAGTACCAGGCCTATAGTAGGTGCTCAAAAATATTCGTTAAATAAAAGAACATTATATTTAATGGTAGCATTTCCTAGAGTGTGTTCCTTAAAATACTAGTCCTGTGAAATTCCTTTTTATGATCTTTATAATGTACCTGAATATAAATTAAAGGCTCTAAGATTACATTCCCAAAACTTGACAATAGAACTTTTGCATAATACCTATTAATGTTTCCTGGAAGCATTGTTTATGAATTGATTTATGAATTTAAGAAAATGCTGGTGTAAGCAAACAGTTCTTGTGCTGTTACCTCATGGACATTGTTACTTACTTTTCTTTATGCCACAATTTTATATGCCCCCATACGTTAAGTCCTATGGTAGCAATTAGGGATTAAAACAAGGAACAAGGCACAATATATGTCCTCAAAGAACACACTGACCATAATCCAGTTACTACAACAAATGTAGTAGAGGCATACAGTGTGGTTGGACCACAGAGAAAAAAGACTAACTCTGCATTAGGGATGTTGGAATTCATCATTAGATGATGATCTCTTGGGTAGAATTGTATTTTTTTTTTTTTTTTAAGATTTTATTTATTTGACAGAGAGAGAGCGAGCAGGAACACAAGCAGGGGGAGTGGGAGAGGGAGAAGCAGGCTTCCTGCCGAGCAGGGAGCCCGATGTGGGACTCGATCCCAGGACCCTGGGATCATGACCTGAGCTGAAGGCAGACGCTTAACGACTGAGCCACCCAGGCGCCCTAGAATTGTATTTTTTATTTATTTTTATTTTTTTAGTATCCTCTGGGGTAGAATTTTGAAGGATGTAGGGATTTATCAGAGAATAAGGAAGCAAGGAAGTTGTAAGTATATGCACTCATTGGTATTGCCACCTGTTTAGTTTAATAAATTTGGTAATTAGTAAGAAACTAGATTACTTCTAATGGTTTTAAACAGCATAATAATAATAAAAAAGCTCTCTTGATTTAGTTTGCCTTCCACATCCACAGAAAGCTTAAGAGTAGACTTCTAGCTTAGACTGTTTTTTAGGTTAAGTTGCCTTTTAGTTTAGTTGAAGCAATACACTGGTCCAGAAAGTCATGTTGTCCTCTTGCACTTAGAGTGAAAACCAGCGGAGACTGGTTTTCATCCTTGAGCAGCACATACCAGAATTGTCTGCAGAGCTTTAAATCAAAACAGAAAAGCAGATGCCTGGGTCCCTTTGCAGACTTTCTAAATCACAACCTCTACTCATGTTGAAAACCTCTAAAGTAGAGAGATTCCTAGTTAGCCAATGTAAGATACTTTTACTATGCCACAGTTGTTTTTCATTTCTGGAACATGAGAAACATTCATGTTTAACTATAAGCACAAACATTACCAAGTGAAATAGCATGATTTTCTTGACTAACCCTAATGACTCAGTTCCATTAGCATCATAATCAAAATTGATTGTACATATTTTAACACCCATATATATTTGTGTGTCTGTGCATGTGTGTGTAATACAACTCACTTTTCTTTGTAAGCCATTTAAATTTTTTTCAACTTTTTTTGACAGTTTTTTGACATTATAGAATTATTTTAAGAGAAATCTAGATTTGGATTTCTAACTTAGACTTTTAAATATATCATTTTATTATTGTACCTTATAGCACTTCCATTTTTTAAGTACTCTTACATTACATAATTGAGATTATGATGTTCAAGATGATATAAATTATGCCTGTTTTATTTGGTGCTGCTTCTAACAAAGTCATGTGGGGCTTCAAGCAAAGCTATGTTTTTTGAGGTTGGTAGAAGAAAATAGGCGTAGGTTTTAATTCTTAGAAGATTGAATCTATTCTGATTCAAACAGAGTTAATAAATACTATAGTTTACATAAAAATAATGAATGAAAGAATGAATAATGTTTAGAGAATTCAAGTTAAAATGTAATACTTTTGATTTATCTAGCCAAACGTCTCAAGTCCAGCACCAGCTTTGCAAACATTCAAGAAAATTCAAACTGAAATCTACAAAACGGAGAATTAACATCATATTCCATGGATGAGTGGTGGAAGATACAGCTTGGTCCAAAAGAGGATGAACTGATTCGACAACTCAAGTTCCCTAAGAAATGCAAGGACTTCAGATTTATTTTTAAATACGAATTTTCCATTTTTCTTTCCTTTCCATCCTTTTTTTAAGGGTTTGGGTATTTTTAATTTCTAGGCCTAGCAATGTCATCTATTTTAAAGTGTGTTTGTTATAATAACAAAAGATGCAAGAACAATCTTTGTTTTATTTTGTAGGCATATTATTCCTGTTTGAGACTCCTGGTATCTCCTTATTAATGTAGTACTTAAGTAGCAAAGTTTTTGAAGACTAACATTTAAAAATTAATCAGTTATGGCAAAGACTTTGGAAAAAGAAATACACTTGCCAAAAGTAGCCGGTCCGAAGATTAATTTAAATTCGCCATTGCAGTATTACTGTTACATATATATTTAATATGTCACACATTACAAATAATATGTGATTCAATCTCTAGGTCCCTTAAAGTCATTTTTGAAACCACTAATTATAAACTTCCCTAGCAATTTTTAGAAGCAGGAAGGCACATTACATTTATCTTTGTAAAAAGATTTGTGGTAACTGATTTCTTACTTAACTTTTATAAATATATTTTGCACCTTATTTTTGCCTTTATTTCATAAGTAATTTGAAATCACTGGACTGCTGTATTATATTCAGGGCAAGATGGATTCTTTTTCTACCAGGGATTTGCATTGTGAATTACATTAAGTTATTTGGCAATTTATAATTTATTACTACTTTAAATCAAACATAGCATTATCACAATACATTTAAGTTGTGATTTTTTTTAAAATGAAGATTCTCTTGGGTTATATGGAGATTTTTGGAGGGGAGAGAAAGGAGAGGTAAAAAAAACTGAAGGCCCAGAAAATAGCTAGGGAAGGACCTGAGGGGATGCTCACTATAAGACTGTTGAATGGTTCATGTTGAGGGCATGAGTGAAGATGAGAGTCTGATGCAGAAAGCAGTTAGGTTAAGATGCTTATTTTTTTCTAAATTATTTAAACAGATAAACGTGATACGATGGAAATGAAGTCAGATATTTCACTATCAGAAAGCAAATTCTATTTTGGAATGTTTATGTCAACTTTTTTTTAAAAAAGCTGCATTTCAGAATTGGGCATAGCTTTTTTTCCTCAGGTTTTTAGTGTTAGGTATTTCATTTGTTAATTCCTTCTTGCTCTCTGGGTGAAAATAGGCTTTGTTTTAAATGTTGAGAGTATGAGAAATAAGGGTTAGGTTAAATAGTACAAGAATTTTAATCCCTTTGTATGCTATAAAATGCTCTGTAATGAGACAAGAAAGTGTTTTTAATTTTTTTAGATGTTTACCGTATATGCAGAGTGAGCAAGAAGGCTCATCTTTGGATATGTAACGTATCCGCAAACTGTTACAGTTTTTCTAGTCTGCTGTGATCCCTTTAAAATGTGCTGGGGTTTATTCCACGGTCACTCTTCATGCTGCTCATACTAATAGCACTGTCTTGATTTGAAGCATAGAGTTGAGGGCCATTGAAAGCAATCTTTCACTAATGCAGATAAAACCAGTTTATATGTGCAGAGTTACAAAGTGGCGTATTTGAATAAGTAGTGACTCTTTGATCACCTTTCAATGTTACATATTTCTAAAAACCATTGCTTTTGGATATGATTGCTAATAAGCCCTTTAAAAGAGAAAAAACAACCTTGACTATTTTTCTGGTTGAGTCATTGCCTTTAGAAGTAGCATCAGCAATAGATTTCAAAAATAAGTATTAAGCGTTACACTAAAGTGTATAAATACTTCATTTTTTAGTCATATTGAAAAATTCTTTGCCTAGTTTTAAATTCTGAGACACATAGCATATGTGTGTGCATTAGATCATCTTTAGCTTTTTGACACTTTGAAATAAAGAAAGTAAGGAAATTGCAGTGCCATATTTGTTTTTGTTTTTTGCTTTGTTTTGTTTTGAAAGAGAGAGAGAGACAGAGAGCAAGTGGGGGGAGGGGCAGAGGAGGAGGGAGAGAGAGAGAATCCTAAGCAGGCTCCATGCTCAGCACGGAGCCCAATGCAAGGCATGATCTCACAACCCCGAGATCATGACCTGAGCCAAAAATCAAGAGTTGGATGCTTAACTGACTGAGCCACCCAGATGTCCCAAGCCATATTTGATTTTTAAATGCATTTTTAAAACTTATGAGTTTCTGAGAGGTCTGCTATAATTCTTGTATTTGTTCTAATACATGTAATGTTTTTGTTGTTTTTTGGCTACCTTTGAGATTTCCTCTTAATTTTTGATTTTCAGCAGTTTTGTTTTTTTTTTTAATTTTATTTATTTATTTGAGACAGAGAGAATGAGAGACAGAGAGCATGAGAGGGAGGAGGGTCAGAGGGAGAAGCAGACTCCCTGCCGAGCAGGGAGCCCGATGCGGGACTCGATCCAGGACTCCAGGATCATGACCTGAGCTGAAGGCAGTCGCTTAACCAACTGAGCCACCCAGGCGCCCGATTTTCAGCAGTTTTATTATGATGTGTGTAGGTATATTTTTCTTTGTATTCTCCTTGGGATTCTCTGAGCCTCTTGGATCTTTTTGTTGTCTTTTATTAATTTTGGAAAATTCTCAGCCATTCTACTATCAAATATACTTCTGCCCTCTTCTCTCTCATCTCCTTCTGGGATTCCAATTCGATTTGTTAGGTGATGTGATACTGTCCCACAGCTATTGGATGCACTCTTCTGTTATATTTTACTCTGACTTTCTCTTTGAATTTCAGTTTAGATCATTCCTTTTTTTTTTTTTTTTTAAGATTTTATTTATTTGAGAGAGAGAGAGAGAGAGAATGAACAAGGGGAGGGGCAGAGGGAGAGGGAAAGAATCTCAAGCAGACTCCCTGCTGAGTACAAAGCCCAACATGGGGCTCAGTTTCACAACTCTGAGATCATGACCTGAGCTGAAGTCAAGAGGCAGTTGCTCAACTGACTGAGCCACCCAGGCACCCCAGTATTTTGTTTGTTTTTAAAGATTTATTTATTTGAGAGAGAGAAAGAGCACAAGTGCAAGTGGGAGGGAGAGAGAGAATCCTCAAGCAGACTCCCCACTGAGCGTGAAGCCTGACATAGGGCTTGATCCCAGGACCCTGAGATCATAATCTGAGCCAAAACCAAGAGCTGGCTGCTCAACCAACTGAGCCACCCAGGTGCGCCAGATCCTTTAGTATTTTATTCACAGTTATTTTGAAGTTCCTGTTGGGTAGTATCAGTATCTGGGCCATCTCTGGATCTAGTTCTGTTGACTACTTTATCTCTTGACAATATTATTGTCATTTTCTTCTTGATTTTTAATTTGTCTTACAATTTTTGATTAATGCCAGACATTGCATGGAAAAGAACAGTAGAAACTGGGATAAAATAGTATTCATACCTGCAAATGGGCAAACCTTTCTATCAGGCTATTAGTATGGAGCAAACTGAATATCTCCTACCAGTAGTTCATCTGGGTTTGGGTTTTATTGTTAATATCATTACCTTCAGCATATTATAGGTTTCAAATTCCTCCAGTGGTGGACTGCTGCTACTTTGTGTTTGGTGTGTGGCCTGAAATGCCAGAGAGTTTTTCTCAGTGTTCCTAGTTCACCTTCAGCTTTCAGCAGACTGTGCATACCTGTGCAACAAATGGGATCTCTCTCCATGGTCCTGTCCCTCCCTCTGCTGTAGAGTTCTGTTGCTGGTTTCTTTGTGCAAGGCTTATAGTTGGGGCAGGCAGTCTCATGCAAGTTCTGGGCTCTTGAGTTTTAGGGTGGGCCTCCCTCTCCCCATGGCAATTAGACTCTGCATTGTAATGGGGTGAGGTCTTAAATGGGAGTGAGTTTTCTGTCCCTCTCTCACTGGTAGCAGACCTCTGCTTTGTATCAGTGAAGGATCCTGGGGACAGGTGTGTTTCCTGCCTTCCTGCAGCATCTGATGGCTTTTGCTTCAACTCCTCCTCTACCACAGTCAACCTTTTCTTGGGACTAGGGGACAGGAATGTTTTGTAGCCCTCCTCTAGTGGCAGATGGCTTTTTCTTTGTATGGAAGGTGGACATGGGTTTCATGCCTCTCTCCCAGTGGTAGCTGGTTGTCATCTGCTCATCTCACCAAAAGGAGGCTCTTTCAATTCTCCTGATTTGCCCGCAGTCTTTCTTTCACCCAGGGAGGCCTATGGAAAAGTGCTGGCAAATGGGGCAGACGCCTTGTATCCATGGCCCCCAGAGATTCTAAATTGTCATATTAGCCCACACTTGGTCTTTAAGCTTTTGTTAACATTTCAGGTTTTTTTCCTCTTACTTTTTTGGCTGCTACTCTTCCTCCTGTACTCTGAACAAAGCAAAACAGTTTATAGGAGCAGTGCTTATGTCTTTCTATATCCTAAGTGGGACTAGAACTCACTGACTGCTTCTGTGTTGTCAACTCTTAAATTTTTACTTGACAGCAAATTGCTCAGTAGTTTGTTGAATACATTCAAAGAGGTAAAATAGGCAGTGAAGGCCTTAGCAAGTTGACTGGAATTGTGGCGATTGGAGGTCCCAGTACACTGCAATCATGTCTACTATGTCCTATAATGGAGGTGTCATCATGGCCATGAATGGGAAGAACTGTGTGACCATTGCTGCCAACAGGCGCTTTGGGAGCCAGTCCAAGGTGGTGACCACAGACTTCCAGAAGATCTTTCCCATGGGTGATTGGCTGTACATAGGCCTGGCTGGGCTCACCACCGATGTCCAGACTGTTGCCCAGCACAAGTTCCAGCTGAACCTGTATGAGCTGAAAGAAGGTCGGCAGATCAAGCCTTATACCCTAATGAGCATGGTGGCCAACCTCTTGTATGAGAAATGGTTTGTCCTCTACTACACAGAGCCAGTCATCACTGGGTTGGACCTGAAGACCCTTAAGCCCCTCATTTGCTCTCTAGACCTTATTTGGTGCCTGCTCCAAATAAATGTATGGGGTGTGCAAGTCCTTCTCGGGGCCTGACATGGATCCAGAACACCCGTTTGAAACCATACCGCAAACCATGCTGAATGCTGTGGATTAGGATGCACTGTCAGGCATGGGAGTCATTGTCCACATCATTGAGAAGGACAGAATTATCACCAGGACACTGAGGGCCTGAATGGAATAACCTGTTCTCAGAGCCTACTTTTTTTTTTTAATAAAATAGTTTTGTTTTCTAAAATAAAACAAAAGGTAAAGAGGTAAAACAAAAAACAAGATTGACAATTATGAAAGCCATAAAAAGGAACCAAATCCCAAATAAAAAAAATATGGTAGCTGAAATTAACTCAGTGGAAGGGTTTTATGGCAAATAAGACATAGTTAAAGAGTTAATTCAAAATATGTTAAGAAGAATATCTCCAGAAGGAAACGTGGAAAGAAAAAATTTTGGAACTACAGATTGGGTAGGGGATGGGTAAGAGGTATAGAGGATGCATTAAGAAGATTTAATATAAATGTAGTTAGTGTCCCTAAAGCAAAGGAGAAAGAAAATGGGATGGAGGCAATTTTTGAAAAGATTAATAGCTGAGAATTTTCAAAACTGGTGAAAAATGTTGTCACAAATTAAGAAGTCTAAGCAGAATTTAAAACAAACCAAAAGACCTAGTCACATTCAAAGCAGATGAAAACCAAAGAGAAAATCTTATAAAACAGCTAAAGATATGTTACCCTTAAAAGAGCAATAATCAAACTTACTGCTTGTTTCTCAAGAGAAATAATGAAAGCCAGAAAGACAAATATTTTCAGAGTGCTAAAAGAAAGTAACTGATAATTTAGAGTTATATGCCCAGTCAAAAATGGTCTTCAAAATTAAAAGAGGGAATAATGGCATCTCTGGATATAAAGACAGAAAGTTCTCACAAGCAGGCCTACCTTTTAAAGGAAATACTAAAAACAGTTCTTCAGGCAGAAGTAAAATAAGCCTAGGTGGAAACTCAGAGGCATTGGAAGAAAAGATTGATCTAAAGGGAAAAATATATGGATAAAGTTAAATAATAATGACTGTATACAACAATATTCTGTGGGGTGTCTCTATATTCTCTCTTTTCATTAATCTATATGTATGAAAGAATGAATAGAATGAAAACCGAACAATGGCATAAAAGTCAAGAGGGGATTATTTTTGGAGTCAAGATGTTTTAAGGTCATTGCATTATCTGAAAAGATTATTTCTTTAGGCTGTTCTGGAAGTAGAATGGATTGTCAAACAGGTACTGGTAAAGAACTAAAAAGACTGAAGATACATTCAGGACTGAAGATACATTCTGACTCAGATCCAATTCCATTCCTTTCATTACATCTTTTAGGATTTTCTTCTGCTCTTGACTCTTTGTATTTCTTAAGGAAGCAGCTTGCTATAAAAGAGAAAGCAGGGGCTTTAGAATCAATCAGACCTGCGCTTAAACTCCTGCTTTTCCCCTTACTTGGGCAAGCAATTTACTTCTCTGAGCCTTCACTTTGGGAGGGCTGTGAAAATGGTAGGTAGTAATACTGGCCTCACAAGATTATTGTGCAAATTAAGTATACGAAGAGCCTACAGTGTGATGCCCGATATCCAGTACTTCATATTGCTCAGTAGGTACTCGTTTTTCCCCTTATGGACGGCACTGTGCAGCTGGCACTTGATTATTCACCCTCTCACATTGTTTCCTAGGTTCCTTATATTGGTGATTATTATCCCTCCTCTCCTGACTCGATTGTAATCTTCTCTAGTTCCGGGACTATGTATCTCCCTTTCCTCTCGTACCCCTAGTTCAGTGAATAGTGTTTGGAGGAAGAGTAAAACTTGCTTGAGGAAAACATGTGTAAATGAGATGAAATACATTCCTGCACTATACATTATGTTGGAAGGTACCTTTGTAGCAGTTCTACCCAGAAGGATATTTGAGACCTTGAAGAAAAGTCCTTCAGCTGCCCATGAGAAGCATAAATGGTGAGAACATGTTTAATGGACAGAGAGAAGTGCCATTTTACCGTGCAGGAACCCTCCAGTTTAAGTCCTGAAGATTCCAGACTGGAGGCAGTGCTGAGTATCATGGATTGCTGCCCTTAAAACTAGCGTCTTAAATTGTATATAATACCTTTTCTGGGCAAGAGTCCCATTTACTTAATCTCTGCTAGATGAGTATATATTAGATCTGACTGTTGAAAAATACCAAGTTAAACCAGACCGTTAAAAAAAAAATCAACATGATGCCCATAACTGGCTTAATTTATCTTTCCCTTCAGTAATCCCACATATTACCTACTTATTTGCTGTAATGAACATGCCATTCAGCTGAAATAAGATTAACTGCTTAAACCGTGGCATTACAGGCAGAGAACTTTAATGCCGCTTTGTGTTTCATTGTGAAGTTCAGCAGTTAAACGATGTGGTGTTGCCGTTCCTTCCTTTGTAATCAAGATGGTGTCACTTAGGGTTAGTGCTCCGCAGCCAATTCTCCTGGTGGAATATTTGAAGCAACAAATTTATGTCTAGGTTACAGCCTGGCAGCAATAACAACCTTCAGAATCAAACCTGTTGGCCCAATCAGCACTCAAGTCGCACTGCTCTTTGTGAGGCCCCCTCTGCTCTAATGGTGATGGAAATCTCGCCTGCCATGACTGTGGAAGGCAAATTGGAAGGGGGCTTGGCCATGCATCTGGAAAACAGCTCTGTGATGACTCAGGTCGGATCAGAGTTCAGAATGTTAACCCAAGTTCCTCCCAAGTGAACGAACATTCACCTGTTCTCTGCATCAAGGTCAAATCCCACTTCAGTGGAGCTTTTCTAGACTGTTCCAGCCCCCACTCATCTCTCTTTTCTTCGAAGTTTAATTGCAATTACAGTTCTCTCTCTATAAGGCTATCAATTTACATGGTTCATATCATTGTCCTATATGGGCTAACACTGTCCCTTCAGTTAGAAGTCCAGGACTAGCATCTACATGGTCCCGGGCCCAAAGGGGCATGTTATTTAACAGTTGCTCATTGACTGAAGGAAACACCCTCTGTGTGATGTGACCCGTCATGACTCTGCCTGGATATCCACAGTGGGGACTATCAGCCTCAGCTGAGCCTGCAAGGGTCCCCTATCCTAATCATGTCTTCTCCTCTGTGGAGCATATTCCAGAGAGTGAACATGGTGACCAACAGATTTGTCCATCCATTCATTGATTTTTTTTTTTTACACTCGGTAAATATTTATTAAGCATCTACAATGTACCAAGTCTTTTCAGAACTCCAAGAACTGAGAAACTTCTTGCTAACCATTTTGGTGGAGATGGGGAAAACAGTTTAAAAGAGCTAGACGAAAACTTTCTTCTCACAGAGTACCCTTCAGCCCCAATTTTTGGGCAGGAACACCTATAACGCTTCCTTTCCCTGTTTGTTTATTTACCTATTCTTCCCATTCTCACTTCTCCTCCCCTCAAACCACTGTGCTACATGGGACTGTTCCTCCCCTGCTTCCCTGGCTGTGACAATAGCAGGCTATTGAATTTTTCTGTGTGAAACTGGTTTGCTCAGGTCTCTGCCAAGCCGGCTGCACTTGCTAGGTTGGATGGATTCCAGGCATGCTCCGCTGGGTAGGATTTAGTGTGGGTCAGGATTCCTTAGTGGGTAGGAAGAGGGTGGGGAGAGAAGAGGGAGATTAGGTTGGTTCTGCCCTCTCTGCCTAAGGAATTAGATGAATTGTTTAATGAATTATAAACAGGGAGCCCTGCCTTGGATCTACTTCCACGCTGAGCCCAATACTTTTGACCCCTCCAGAGGAAAGCCGGACCCTCAATCACCCCTGGGGCGATCTGAGGCTGTTGTGGGCATGTCAGAACAGCTGACATCCAAGCTGGACCTCTTGGAAAACCTGAGGTCACTCTCTTGACAGCTGTGAATCCAATAATGAAGCACCCTAGTCTGCTTCCTTCATTTTTCTGGCAGGACTAGGGGCTATCCTAGAATGGTAGACTGTTAGAACCAAGGGGGGCCTTCATCACCCTTTATTCCAGGCTTCCTTATTTTTCAGGTGTAGCAATGACAACTAGTTGAAGTGGTTTACCCAGGTAGATGGAGCCGTGTGGCAAAGCCAGGGCTGTGACCCATGTCCCCTGACTCCCAGACTACAGCCAGGACTACAGCGTGCCATCTCTCCGCATTCCCTTTTTCCATCACTCTGTTCCCATGCCTCCTTTTACTGCCTCTCTCTTGACTGATGCATCTGTTTTTCTTCCTCTTAAATTTCAAAAGCAGAAACTACCAGTGTCAAAAGGAAAACAAAAATGAGCAAAACTGTTTTCGTGGACACTCTCCTAACACCTTAGATTTGTCTAGTTTGCTAATAAATATTTCTTAGATGCCAATGTGCTTAAGCATTCATTTCATTGAATTTGCTGTGGACTCATAAGTGTTTATTAAGTCTATTTCTAATAGGAAGAGCATATTTTTTTCTTTTTTAGTTCAGACTTGTTTTGATTACAAGTGGCAGAAACCCAACTCAAACTAGCTTACACATAAGAGGAGATTTATTGGATTCCATAGCTGGAAAGTCCAGGAAGTGATCTCACTTCTGGTTTGCCTGGACTCGGGAACTCAACTAGTTGCCCTATGCACCCTTTGTCCACTTATCTTTGTTGCCTTCATTCTTTCCCACTACAGACAGGTGCTCTCCATGTAGTAAAAAAAAAAAAAAGGCTGCTGGCAGTCCTCATTCACATACTTCCAAAACGTAACACGCCTTCTCCTCCAGCTCCAAATTGAAAAGTCTCAGAAAAGGGCTCTAATTGGCCTAGACTGGGGCACACGTTGCCCATTCCCGGACCAGTCACTGTGCCTAAGAGAATGAAGTACTATGAGTGTCTGGGCCTATAAGGTTCTATGCTTGGCTCTTCCTACCGCTAACACACACACTCATGTCTCTGTTCATCGGGTTAAAAGGCAGAGTCCTGCAACTTGGCAGCCTTGCCCAAATCCTATAGAGTGGCAGAGAAGTATCTACAAAGACAAAATTGAAAGACAATTATTTGAAAAGACAAATTGGTAGACTCCTACTTTAAACCCCTTCCCTGTGTTGCCTGGAAACAATGTACTGAGTGCTTTGGAGTAGATCTCTCCCTGGCACCTGCTTTGCATTCCCACTGTGTACCTCACTTGTCATTAGCACTGTAGTATCTGCTCACTGCCGTC
Source organism: Mirounga angustirostris (assembly GCF_029215605.1). Taxonomy (NCBI): domain Eukaryota; kingdom Metazoa; phylum Chordata; class Mammalia; order Carnivora; family Phocidae; genus Mirounga; species Mirounga angustirostris. Next base: position 93,263,812 of record NW_026991716.1, on the reverse strand, counting down.
AACTGCCTTCTCTCCCTTTCCTGACCACTTAACACATTACCAGGTTAATACTCTTGTACTGCAGTTCTGATCTTATTTGCACATTTACTCAAAAATCTTCTTGACAGGAAATCACAACAGTCAAAGTCTACTGATTGCTCAGGTTTGGAAATTGTGACCTGAGTAGAGTTTGAGCGGGGCAATATGAGATACAGTACAGCTTTCTGGCTTCCTTTTGATTTCACTCTAGCCGTAGTTAGTGTCAGATCCCACAGGTTAAGGGCTTCTTCGTTCCACAAAACTGCCCCCAACCTCTCACTTTCAGATGCCAGTCACAAGTCCTATGTTGTCCCCTATACTTCGGACTGACTGATTATAATCGGGGTTCCCACAACCCTCTTTTTGGGCTTGATAATTTCCTAGAATGACTTAACTCAGGGAAACACATATTTATCAGTTTATTATATAATTAAGAATATGATAAAGAATACAGATGAACAGTCACATGCAGAGATACATGGGAGAGGTCCAGGAGGATCCTGAGTGCAGGAGCTTCTGTCCCTGTGTAGTTGGGGTGCATCATCCTCCCCACATGTGGATGTGTTTACCAACCCAGAAACTCTCTGAATCCCCTATACTTTGGGGATTTTTATGAAGGCTTCATCACGCAGGTATGATCGATTATTAACTCAATCTCTAGCCCCTTTCTAAATCTTCCCAGAGAATAGGGGGTGGGATTTAAAATTCCAAGCTTCTAATTATGGCTTCATCTTTCTGGTGACCAACTCCCATTCTGAAAGCTATTCAGGAGACCACCAAGAGTTGCCTCATTAGAACAAAAAACACACCCAGGAAGTTCCAAGCAATTTAGGAGCTGTGTGTCTGAAACGAGGGTCAAAGACCAAATATTAGAACAAAAGATGCTCCTAATGCTCTTATCACTTAGGAAATTAGAAGAGTTCTAGGAGCTTCATGCCAGGACCTGAGAAGCAGAGACCAATATATGTGTTTACTATTACTTCACAAAGTCCTTTATCTTCCCCTTTCCCTCCATCCTGCTGCTTGGAATATGGCTCACCCAGGATGGGGTGAATGTGTGATAGCCTGGTGTGAAAAGAGTGAAAAGGTAGGTATCTGTTTTGGGGGACTTGGTAGGAGCAATGCTACTTCCTAAAAGTGACCAAGGGCAAGGCTTTCAACTCCTTTCTTTCTCTGCTTTGGTCCTTAATCTACCAGTACAAATCCCTTGAACATCCAATGTCTGATTTGGTAAAATAATAAAAATGTTCTATAATGTGTTTGGTTTTCATTTCATGAATAAGAAACACTAAACAATAGAGGGATAAAGATGCATTCTCAGTTTGAAAATGGAAATACATTTAAATAATAATAAAAAGAAGAGCTCCAACTTATTGACAGTTTTTGATGTTTTAAGCATTGTGCTAAGTATTTTAAAACATTATGTCATTTAATCCTAACAACAATCTGATGTGTTTAATACTGTTTTTAGCTCCATTTTCCGGATAAGAAAACTGATACTTAGAAAGGTGAAGCATACGTAGAATCACACAATAAGAACGGATCTGCATGACTTCAAAACCCATATTCCTAAGCAATATTCTGAAGTTGTGAAGAAAATATGTTTTACTAACTCAAGATCTCTTTAACAGCTTCATTTTGCAAATGAGTGGCAGTCAGGCTCCCCACAGGAAACAGAATTCACCCCAGACAAGTTGGATGAAAAGAATGGAACAAAGGGGCTACCTCAAGAGCTGCAGGCAGGGTCGAGAAAATGAATGAGGAAGTTTGAGTCTGACACTGGCAGGAAGCTGTTATTTCACCTAGGACTGAAGGGGCCAAGGGGAGGAAAATTGGCATTGGAGCCTGGTGAGAGCTAGAGCATGAAAGATGGGCCACCAGAGGGGAGCTGTAGGTGTGGAACTTCACAGCTACCAACAGAGACACAGCTCTGAAGCAGGAAGGGCAGAGAATAAGGCCCGATCGCTCTATCCTCCCACCCTCTCATCTGAGGGCGTCAGTCTCCTTGGGCACAGAGCAGGGCAGGGAGGGATGGAGAATGAATCTTGAAGCAAGCCGACTCCATCTCTGAGCTACAACAGCTCTGTAATCCAGCCATCACTCAGACTTTTATAAAAAATGGTCTCTTTTGGGCAATTCGAGGGAAAAGCCCCACAGGATCAAGGGCAGCTCTCAGAACTCAGGAGCCCTCACTTCTGCTGTTTTGCAAGACGGTGATCTGCTGGACGGCAGGGGCATCTTGCAGGCCCAGTGTCTTCTCTAGCTAACCTCTCTAGCTAGCCTTTAGCTTTTAAATCTTAAATAAAACGCAATTGCCTATTTTCAGTTAAGGTCCAGTCTCCATTAAGGACAGTCTCAGCCTTCATTGCGGAATTCCTTCACGCCATGGGGAGGAAGAGCATCTGTCAGAGTGCAGAAGTAGATGATGGTCAGTAAGAAGCTGTTTCAATGATTAACATATATTTCTTATTTGGGACTAGTGTAGTCATTTATTTTTTGAAAATCCATGAGTATTTTATCAATAAGAACCAAAAGTTTGTTTCAAACTGCGGTAGCAGACACTTTTTTTTTTTTTAAAGATTTATTTATTTGAGAGAGAGTGAGCGAGTGAGCGAATGCTAGCGGGGGGCGGGGGGGGGCAGGAAGGGGCAGAGGGAGAAGGAGAGAGACTCTTAAGCAGACTCGGTGTGAAGCATAGAGCTAGATGCATGGCTCGATCTCATGGCCCTGAGCAGAAACCAAGAGTCAGAGGCTTAACCCACTGTGCTACCCAGGAGCCCCAGCAGATAAACACTTCTTAAAAGACCATGACAAGGCCCGTTCCACTGTTAGTTGTGTTTCTCTCATATTATTCACAAATTTTCTGTTAAAAGGAAGTAAGAGAGGTGCAGGAAACTTGTGAGAAAACATCTGGGGTGAAATGAAGAATAAGTACATTGCTAATCTACTGTCAACTTTTTAAGAAGGAAAAATGCTACAATTTTTAGTTTTCTTCCAGAGCATATTTTCTAGGCATTGGCTAAGGAAAAAAATCGGTATTGCGAAGAGAAGGAAAAGGTAAATTCTGATGATAAAAGCCTCCGGGAAGCACAAGTGATTCAGTGATACCACCGACCTGGGGTGCAATCTAGTTTTCATGAGAAACTGTTGAAAGAAGGCAGTAGCCGGCACACTCCAGTGAGGCTTTTTATAAGCACATATGGCCACCTCTGGGGCCACTAGAACATAAAGTCAAATCCTGAGGCAAATTATAAAATGGCACTCTGAGGAATTGTGAAAATAATGAGTAATTCTACTTTTCAGATAAATGATGAAACCATATTATATCTCAGTTTTTTGTGGTTAAGTTTTATTTTAAAAGTATTTTTTAAAGCTCTGTTTTTCTAAATTGTGTTTCTAACCTTGTGTTCTTTCCCAAAGCGGTTTTGTCACATTTTTCTGTTTGTGGTGGACACCAAAGGGCTAAGCTGGGGAACCTGCCCACATGTCACGTGACCGACCAGCACCAACAAGGAAGGATGTCTGGGACTCCTGCTTTGTTTTTTGCCCTGTTCGCAACCCGAGTTTCTGAGAAATTCCTGATCTCCCTGGCCTGAACTTTCCTTTTATCTCTTATTTTTGGCTTCATAAAGATCCCTCCGGGGAAAACCAGAACAAAGTACATTTGATACTCCTCTGGTGTTGGCTCCCTTCCCTCTGCTTTGATTCACATTTACCTCTTAAATTCTAGCTCCTTCCAGCACTTCAGAAACAATCCAACCAGGTTCAGTTTATCCTAAAGGCCTGGTGCTGGATTGTGCCCGCTCATTCACTCACTGAAGAGATATTTCTGGTTCCCTAAGAGAGGCAGGCAGCGTGCCAGGTACTGGGGCTCCAGCAGGGACCCAGACGGACATGGGCCCGACCTCACAGAGTTTCTGATCTAATGAAAGTACTGGTGAGGTGATGTAGAGCCCAGGCCAGGAACTAGGCAGCTCCCAGGTGAGAAAGCCAGGGATGACTAACTTAAAGATAATGGAGGCTGGACCTTAACTGAAAATAGGCAATTGCATTTTAAGATTTAAAATTGTATAGCCTTTTTAATAGGGTGGTTATTGTTTCTTTGGCTGTTTTAATTTTATATGAAAAGCACAGTTGCCTATAAAAGCATGATGATTTCCCTCTAGATTAACTGATCTTACAGATAATATAACCATAACCAAGTTTACTTGGTGGCTGCATATTCTAACTTCAGTAAAATAAGTGGAGGCCAATAAAAAGCTTCTTCAGAGCTGGTGGTATAACTCAAAGCTTTCATTTGTTTAAAAATGTTTTGAGTCATTTTGTTGGTTTAAGTAATCTCTATGCTCTATGTGGGGCTCATACTCAAGACCCCAAGATCAAGAGCCATGTGGTCTGCCAACTGAGACAGCCAGGAGCCCCACTCAAAATTTTTAAATGCTAAGTGAATGGTGGGTATTCATATGTGCAGAAAAAAAAATGAAGAACTTTTTTATGTCCAAATTCTTTTGCAGTGAAGATGGTGATTTTTTGCAAGGTGCTCCTCAGGATGGGTTTGGAACCACTGGGCTTGGATAACTTTGGAGGAGAGCGAGGTTTCTGAGAATCGGATTAGAAAACCTGGCTTCAGACAGACAGTATAGTCTCTTTCTCTTCCTTGTTCTCCTTTGTGAATATGAAATTCTACCAATCCCAGCTTCTCTTTCTTCTCCCTGGTTTTGAGATGAATTGAGCTCCTTTTCCAGAGACAGAGACTGGCAGCTGTTTGGAAGCTTGAGCTGTTCCCTGCCTCAAGGTGGATGGGTTTGGGGGCAGGAGGTGAGGTGGTGCTTTGGGAAGGGAGTGGTGGGTCACTTTCTCACAGCCATTGTGGGTGACATAGCCTTTTGGGTTACATGTACTCAGGAGCAACTCAGGGGATGTTCTCTACCAAATCTCATGTTCCCAGCACCAGAACCAAAAGAAAAAAAAAATTTTAAGGACCCTTTCTCCTGGATCCTGTACTCATCTCCATAAAATGTGGTCATTATGCCCCAACTAGCCTTATCCATAGGCAGGGTAGGTAATTCTTGTTTCAAAAATGACAATCCAGGGGTGCCTGGGTGGCTCAGTCGTTAAGCCTCTGCCTTCGGCTCAGGTCATGATCCCAGGACCCTGGAATCGAGCCCCACGTCGGGCTCCCTGCTCAGTGGGAAGCCTGCTTCCCCCTCTCCCGCTCCCCCTGCTTGTGTTCCCTCTCTCACTGTGTCTCTCTCTGTCAAATAAATAAATAAAAAATCTTTAAAAAAAAATGACAATCCATAAATAAGTCCTGGGGATGTAATGTACAGCATGATGATTATAGTTAATAATATGGCATTGTATATTTGGAAGGTGCTAAGAGTAGATCTTAAAAGTTGTCATTACAAGAAAAATAATTTTGTAACTGTGTGGTGACAGATGTTAACTAGATTTATTGTGGTAAATTTCACAATAATACAAATATTGAATCATGTTGCACACCTGGGAAACTAAAATGTTATATATATGCTCATTATATTTCGATGAAAAATAAATGCAACAACAAAAAACCCAAAAAACAAAAATGACAACCCAACTGCGCACCAATCTACCTCTCTAGCTAGCTTCACCCTTTTTGATTCTTGAGAGTTTTCTTCTTTAAAATGCACATATCCCTTGGAGGAGTTATAGCTCAATTTAGGAGTTACAGCTTATCAGACAGCACATCCAAAACTGAATTCCTGATTTTCCATCTCAGTAAACAGGTGTCAATGCTCACACACTTACTCAAACTAGAAACACACCCTTTCTTCCATGTTTCTTATGGAGTGCATTACCCTTTCTTGTCAGTTTTTCCTCCAACATATATCTCAAGTCTATCTACTTCTCTCCTCTTCCACTGCCACCATCCTGGTCCAAGCCACCCTCATAGGTCACTTGCGACGTCTTCCGATGCGTTCCTTCAGCACCTTGTACCACTCCCCCTTCACCAAGCGCTATAATTGCTGTTTACTCACCTGCCTCCTCCCACAAGAGTTTAGGGCTTGGTTTGTTGGAGAGATGAGTGCATCTAAGTGACACGATCTTCCCAGCCATGGGAAATGAGGCTGTAGATGAGGTTGTGAATTCTATTTAGTATGCTCGACAAGAATATTCTTTCTCTAGGTCTCCTCTCTAGATACTTAAGAAAAGCCCAGAGATATATTTTGAAGGGTAACTTGACCTGAAATGAATCCTAATCAGTTTAGACAGAAAAATATAAGACTTGATTTAGAACCAAGAAATTTTTCTAAGCTTTACCTATCAGAGTATCTTCGGTGCTTTGTCATCATGTTGAAATGCTTGATGAAGCATATTGCTAGGTGTTTAAGAGATGATTCTGGATAAATTAAACAGCTGGTATACTTTTGAATTAAGATTATTGGGAGCAGCCCACAGAGAGTAAAGATCCCTTTTAACCTTTTAGACTTCAGGGTCAAGTTGTCATGTGAAGGGGGAAAGCTCCCTTCACATCTGGATGGCATGTGGACTAATTATGCTAATGATCATCCCGGTCCTGCTCCTGCCTGTCTCGAAAGTACTGTAGTGCCCATTTGCTCTTATCCCAGCAGAGGCATAGGAGAAAAGAGAAAAAGCCCAGGAAAGTTAACTTAGCATTACTGATGTTTAACTAGGAGCAGGTTGACTACAGTACATATCCAGACTCTTTGTTTTTCTTACAGTCGGTCTCTGCTTGCTTCCCTCATCTTTTAACTTATTTCCTTCATCCTTTCTCAGAAACATCTTGCTTTCTAAAATCATAGTCTCTTAGAGCTAGAAGGTCAGGAGACTTCCCAGTATCTGGTTTAATATCCCCTGTGGGGAAGACTGAGGCTCAGAGAGTAGAAATGGTTTGCCCATAGCAGTTGGAAAGCAAGTCTTTGACCCATGGCCCTAAATTCTTCCTCCTGTGTAATGCTGCCTTGCCTCTCTCAGAGAATAACGAGGAGAAAGAAGATGCCAGTGCTTGCAGAAAAAAAACCTTCTCTTTCTTTTATTTGGACAAAAACCAATAACAATGTCACATATGCATTTGTGCTTTCAAAAATATAAGTTTTCTGAGTTAAAGAGCTAAGCCCATGTAAAAGAATAAAAGAGAAATCCCAATTAAAATAGAAAATAAAAATACTTTGGGGGCGCCTGGGTGGCTCAGATGGTTAAGCGTCTGCCTTCTGCTCGGGTCGTGATCCCAGGGTCCTGGGATCGAGTCCCACATCGGGCTCCTGACTCGGCGGGGAGTCTGCTTCCTCTCCCTCTGCCTCTCCCACTGCTCATGCTCTCTCTCTCTCTCTGTATCTCTGTGTCTCAAATGAATAAATAAAATCTTTAAAAAAAAATACTTTTAATATAAATTTATCTTTAGATTTCTGACTTGTTTCTCCAGTTAACTAATTAGTTGCCTAGTATTTTTTAAGTGCAAAGCTCTGATAATGTCCTCCTAATAACACTCTATTGAGCAGTGGGCACCCTCAGCCCTGGATGAATTAATTCAAGAGGCTTAGAACTCTCTCGCATGCCGTACTTGTTTCTTTACTTTCTTTTCACAGATTTGGTTCACTGTTTTTCTTCTTCTACATTCTCAGGTATTTGAAAGTGTCAAGTGTCTCCTTGTTGAGGTATGCTACAAAAATTAAAGTTGACACAAAAATGAAATATCAAATAGATTATACTCAATAGAAATATTCTTGAGAGGGCTGCTTCCAATTCAGCCATAGGACCTGTGGCTCAAAGGGTTGACAGAGACTGACTTAAGAGTAATTGTTCATAGTATAATGGGGTTTTTAGAGATCCACATCGCGCCCTCTTAGTACCCTGCAGAAGAGCCGGCGTGTATACAAATGGAAGTATCCACCAAACATTCTACGAGAGAATCCTGAGAACCATGTGGTCAACCTAATCCCCTTCCTTTGTTTAGCCTGCATGGCCCTCATGACTTGATCTCATCTGTTTCTCCTAGGCTCCTCGCTGACCACTGTCCTCTCATTCACCATGCTCCAGCCCAGCTATTTTCCATTCTACTCCTTGAATTTCACCTGCTCTTCTCTGCTTGGAGGCCCTGCCCCTGCCCTTACCTGTTCCCTTGACCTGGAATGCTCTCCCTTCTCAGGACTGGCTCCTCATCCCAAGGGGAAGCCTTTCTGAAGCACTTAACGTGAAGGAGGCACCATCTCTCTCCAGTCCGTCTCCAGGTATCATCTTATTTGTTTCCTTCATAGCACCTACCATGATCTGAAATTGTTGACTTAATTTTTTACTGTTTGTTGTCTATGCCATTCCCCTCTCCCAACAAGGTAAGCTCCATAAGAATCTGCTTGTCTTGTTCACTCTGAGTATCCCCAGCATCTCAGATAGCACTTGGCATGTTGTAGACGCTTGATGAGTATTTGTTGACTATATGAATTAATGAATCAAACAAGCTGGAGGATTGTGGATTATTGTTCAAATAGCAATGGACTGTGCAATTACAATGTCAACCAGATTCAGAATTGCCTGCCAGGATTAAAACCTCCAAGAACATCCATGTGGGAAGTAAGACACATAGACTCATCAGCCTAAGGCAACTGCTTCGAATTGGAACTTTTCCTAAACCTGGGCTGTACTCTGATGGTCCTTTGTAATGTTTCCTATCACATATCAGTTTAAATTCCTCAATGAGAAAATGCCCAAGGAGTATTGGGAGGTGTGATATACCTTTTAATGATAGGTTCTGGGGACACAGAGATGAGGAAGCCTCCATCCCTTTCCTGAAAGATCTTGTAGTCTAACAGGGGGAAGACATAAGGGGCTTTATTGTTTGTAAATTGCCTAGACCACAGGATTTTCATTAGCACATGAAGCAGTCTTAGCAGTGTTGTTCTGTGATGTAAGATGTTGAAATGTTTCCTGAATCCTTCACCTTTTGAAGCCTAGGACACTTTAGGTTCCACTAAAGTGTCCAGTGTTTCAAAACCACTAATGATTTTTTAATTTTTTAATTTTTATTTAAAAAAATTTTTTTTAAAAAGATTTTATTTATTTGACAGAGAGAGACACAGCGAGAGAGGGAACACAGCAGGGGGAGTGGGAGAGGGAGAAGCAGGTTTCCCACTGAGCAGGGAGCCTGATGCAGGGCTCGATCCCAGGAGCCTGGGATCATGACCTGAGCCGAAGGCAGAGGCTTAACAACTGAGCCACCCAGGCGCCCCCCAATAGTGATTTTTTTAAAAAAGAAACCTACCCATTACTGAGCTCCTATTATGCTAGACCTTGCCCTGGGCATTTTTACAGTTTTTCTCCCAAGGGAGTTCCAATGATATTATACTCATTTTTACCTATGATGACACTGAGACTCAGGAAAATTCAGTATCTTGTTCAAGGTCACACAACCAGTAAGTGAAAGCCATGAATCAAATCCAGGTGTTTCTAATGCCAGAGCCCATGTTTCCTGTGCTACGCCAGAGGCTCTTCTTTCAAATATTGCAGAATGCAGTTCCTCCACTTTTCACCTGCACTGGATCTCTTCCCAATTTCCCATCTCTGCTCATGTCAAAGAACATCGTTATACATACCAGGTCAAAACCTTATAGACCCAGGCTGTCTTTTTACAAAAAGGGTGCAGTCCAATGGCGCATTGTACTGATAGAACCGTGAAAGAGGGCTGTAGGGGTTCTAAGGATACCTAGAAGACAGGGGGTAAAAATAACACTAAATAATCCATTGCAGATGTGACTGACGCAAGACACATAATGGGCTCAGCTTCCGGTTCCCCTTTTGTAACTGCAGAGCCTTTATCCTTGGTCTGTCCAGATTCCTCTCATCTCTTGCTTCGACATTGGTATTTTCCGTCCTTAACAGCTAGCCAAAAAGTATTCATTGAATAAAAGTAGCTGTATGTTCCAAGGGGTGTGACTTCCCTCAGTGAATGGGCAGCACCGAGTGCTGGTTTCCCGGTGAAGCCAAACTCTTCCTCTGCCTCAGGGATGCAGTTCCACTCCTCCCAGCCCCCGTGTGTATGGTTTTCATGATTTACCTGGAAAAACTGTGATTTTACTCCTGCTCATTAAGTCTTATAAATATTATGATTTGCATGTCACATCCCCCAGTAAGTTTCCCCTTTGTAAACTCTGAGCTGTTTGGACAGGCGCAGAAATAGGCAGGGAGGTTGGAGTTGGTGGGGATGAAGACAGTCACCCCCCCTGCCCCCACCCATACCATCCGGCCACAGGCAGGGCACTGCTGAAAACGTACAAACACAAGGGGGGAAAACTTGTAAGAGTAATTACTATTCTAAAATTGAGTTTCCTTAAAACCCCCTTGGAGCGTCCGGCAAATATTAAATTGTCTTTCGACCTCTTGAGTTTGAACTAGTTTTGTAGGTATGTGTGACAACCAACTTCAAAACAAAGGCTTTTAGAGGAGATGGGTCCCCTCTCTAAACACGTCTTCTAAGAAGGCATATGCCAACAGGAGAAAGGGGGGGATGAGCAACTGGGGAAAGAGCAGAAGAGAAGATGAGGGGAGATGGAGACAGAGGAGAGGAGAGAGGGAGAGTCAGAAACAAAGGACACATTGGGGTTTAAGTGTTCTGCTTCCTTTTCTCTTTCATTAGCACAAATAATGGGGCGACCCATGGGTTTCAAATGCACTTAAGCTCTTCTTGGGAGCCGGTTGCGGCCTGAGGCGCAGGCTGACTCTCAGAGGAGAGCCTGGCAGTGACAGAGGCAGAAGTCAGACAGAAGGGCTCTGACACGTGAGCTGTCGGGTGGTGTCGACAACAGCTGACCCGTCATAAGACCTTAGGAAGCAAACCGATGAGAATCTTGTTGCAGAACAGCTAGTACTGGGCCAGCTCCCTGCTAGGTGCTTGGAAACAGATCGACTAGCATAACGGAGTGGTTTTGTAATCTGTCATAATACCATAAGCCACAGACCCACAGACTTTGACCCCTCACAGGTATAATAAGCTCCTTTATTCAGCTGCACATGTTCTTCCTATGGGGAGGGAAGAAGGGGGCCCTTCTAATTACATATCCACAACTGATGTTTTACTGGAGAACAAAGCATGATATTCATTAGCAACAATCTTATAAACCAGGGTCTTTTTACTAGCCAGTTAACTAATTGACAGTTAAGAATTTGTATTAATAAGATACTGCAGCCAGGCATGGCTTAATCTGACAGTTTTATTAAAAATGTAGGCAAGCTCTACATGCCACCATGACTGTCAGCCCTCATGTAGGAATCCTGCTTACAAAGGATCTTAATTTGCCTGTAAAATAATATCACCCTGGCAGAAAACTGTTCTCTCGGGTCCAAGTCCAGGAGTCAGCAGAATTACCTGCTTGGGTGATTTTTTGTTGTTCTTCCCTTTGTGACACTTCTAAACAGGGAAGTGATTTTGTCCGTGTTTTCTTAAAATCTTGTTGGTATGGGTCACTTGTTCTGGATCAAATTATCTGGGTGGTGAATTATTCTGACTCTTCCTTTCTGCTCTTCTGTGTCTTCTTGTTTAAAATGTTATCTTACGGACTATAGAAAGAACTATTTCTCAAGTCATTAGCAACTCCGTCCAAAATCACGTGGTGGTAGAAAGAGAAATCCCAAACCTATCATATCACTGCCTTTTTCCCGTCTTTGCCTTTGAAATTCTACCCATTTTTCAGGACCCAGTTTAAATATTCCCTCCTCCATGACAGCTCGAATTTCCTTCACTGATGGAAACCAAATATTTTCCTCTTCTGCTTTCCCAGCACAAACTTCTCTCGTGCCCTTGGCTCACTGACCCTAACCCCCTTGGCATACAGTCTGTCCCATCTATGCCCTCATCCTTCCGCCTGTGATCTCTTGCCTATAGCAAATACTTACTATTTGCTGGGTCCGATTGAATTTACTCTTTATTGCTTGCTCTCATCTCAGTTGGTCAGTCTGTAAATGCTCTTTTGATCTCTGTTCTTTTTATAACCGTCTCTAGAATCTAGTCCTTTTCTGTGGCAAGACCTTACATACCTCTCGCCCATCTCCCTGCTTCAGTCTCAGCCTCCTTGAGATGGATCTTTCTAAGACATGCGGACCGTCACTCCTCTGCTCTCAGTCCTTCCACAGGTCTTCCTTCAGTCATTCATCCCCTCAGACACGTACAGAGCGTGCACTGTGTGCCATGCACTGCGTTGGGAGCTGGGAGTTCAGCAGTGAACAAAATCCTCTGAAATCCTGCGCTTGTGGAACTGACACTCGGGTGGGAAGACAAACAATACTGAACAAGAATACCACATGTCAGATGGTGAGAAGTGCTACAGGAAAAGGAGAACAAGGGACAGGGACAGGAATGAGGGATGGGAAGGTGCTATCCTGGGTCAGTCAAGAAAGGCTTCTGCATGAAGGTGACTCTGGGGTGGGGGGGGGCGCTGACGAAGGGAGGGAGCAAGCCAAGTGGGAACCTCAGGGAAGAGCTCTCCAGGCCGAGGGGACACGGGGAAGGAGGTCCTCTGGTGGGAAGGGGCATGCCAGTGTGGTTGAACAGAATGAGGCTGAAGTAGGAGGGAGGTGGGTAGATAATGTTGGACCTTGGGGGCATTCGGAGGACGTTGGGTTTTACTCTGAGTGAGAGGGAGAGCTTTGAAGGATTTTCAGCAGAGGGCTTTGATTTAACTTTGGTTTTTTTTTTTTTTTTTTAAGATTTTATTTATTTATTTGAGAGAGAGAGAGAGAGATAGCCAAAGAGAGAGCAGGAGCAGGGAGGAGGGGGAAAAGCAGACTCCCCGCTGAGCAGGGAGCCCGACGCGGGGCTCAATCCCAGGACCCTGGGATCATGACCTGAGCCGAAGGCAGACACTTAACCGACTGAGCCACCCAGGTGTGCCCGATATAACTTCAGTTTGTACAAGCTCCCCGACACTGCTGTGTTGTGCAGAGTACTGGGGAGCGCTGGGTACGGACAGAAGTAGGGACACATGGTCAGAGGCTTATTGCCGCAATCCGATGGAGAGATGGCAGTCACTTGGACCAAGGTGGATCTTGAAGGTAGTAAGAAGGGGCTGCACTGGATGTTTTTGAAGGTACAGCCAACAGAAGGACTCGCTGTATGGATGGAGGGAGAGAGAGAGGGACAGGGAGAGAGGAATCAAAGGGGACTGCAAGTTTTAAAATATTATTTATTTTGAGCCACTGGAAGCATGACTTAGGATGAAGACAATGGGTTTTTCATTCTAGGACTCTATTTGGTCCACCTCTCAGTAGTGTCACCTGCCTCCCTCTTTCTGTGTTCTGTGCTCCATTCCCACCCAGGCCCTCCAGGTTCCACGCTCACATTCTTTCAGATGCCTGGGTCTTTTTTCATGCTAATCTCTCCTCCTGGGCTGCCAAAGTGTGGTCATCTGTCCACCAGGCAAACTCCTACTCCTCCTTCAAGACCTCTAAAATGACATATCTTCTGTGAGGTCTGCTTTCTTTTACACACACACACACGCACACGCACACATGCACGCACTCACACATCCCTGAGTAGGTGCATTCACACCCAGCTCTCTTTCCCGTGGCTCTTTATTAATACCTCTTCTGCACTTAGCTTACTTATTCAGATTTCCTGCATCTGGGGCCTCCTAGAGAAAGCATGCTCCCAGAGGGTGGGACCCTCCCATGTTTATCACTTCAACACTACCACAGTAAGTGAAACGCGGTGGGGCTTCATTAAGTGTTTATTAACTCAGTGAATGAACGGGAATCATGGAGGGATGTGCCTCTCCCTCTAAAACCCTCTATCTCCTCCCCTACCCTGGCACAAAATGTTTGGGTCCCCCCCCACTACTCATAATCTCATGAGCACTCATGCTACCTGGCAGGGCATGGGATGAAGTGACTTGATGGATAAGCACTGATTTGGTTTGGAAACACAGGAATAAAATTTCATTTGCACCTTAAATATGTTTTAAAATATCAAATGGACTTAGGACTGTTTTAACTAAAGGTCCCCCAAATTAGGCTGTGTTGTAAGGAATGACAGCCTTCAAGTTCACTCCCAGGAAAGCTTTCTCACAGGTCTTGGAACAGAAAGTCTCATGGACCAAATTAAATAAAAAGATGTATTGAATCTATTTAAAACACAAGATGGGAAACAGGGGGACAGAGATGGGGTGAGTTAACACCCTTTTGATAGGGGGCAAACAGCGTGGAAGGAAGTTTATCTTTCTCTGTCTCCCTATGTTGTCGTTAGGAGGACCAGGGTTGGGGCTGGACAATGTGGGGTGGGTCCGCAGAAAGAAGGTGCCTGGAACTACCACATGCTTGCTTTATTAGAAAGACACAGGGCAAGTATGTCTGCACAGACCTGTAGCTTGCCAATTAGCGTGCTGAACAGCTCTGGGTTTTATTGGTATTATTGGGGCAGAGCATCCATGAGGCCATAAAGGATAAAACTGAGATCACTGGAAGGTGGCTGGTTTTGTAACTATCAGCCTTCATGTAGCATAATCCATACCTGACGACATGTCTTTCCATCCTTTTTGGTCTACAAGTAACACTCTTGGTGTTCTGTCCTTTTAAACATATAGCATATTTTACAGGTTACCAATTTACTTACTACCTAATACTGAGCACATCTTATGAATTCTTCCTATGTTTCATAGTCTATTTGCTCACTCATCTACACTTAACAGATCCTAGGAGTTCTAGCTCTCATAAGCTACTCATTTACTTTCTATCTATGCTGAACCATTCTTATGAGTTTTATCTATCTTAGGTGTTTCACTTCTTTTATAGCAGAATTGGATATTCTTTTAAAAAATGATTTTATTTATTTGAGAGAGAGCGAGAATGTGAGAGAGAGAGAGAAAGAGAGAGAGAGCAAGCATGAGGGGTGGGGAGTGGTAGAGAGAGAGGGAGAAGCAGACTCCCTAATGAGCAGGGAACCTGATGCAGGACTCGATCCCAGAATCCTGGGATCATGACCTGAGCCGAAGGCAGATTTCTTAACCGACTGAGCCACCCAGGCATCCCAGAATTGGATATTCTAAATAATACAGCAAACACATGCACTTACAGGCTAGAAAAGAGAGATTCTAAAATGCCAGTTTAAGTGTATCTGTGCCCCTAATACAATGTCTAGGGAGGTAATTACACCCAGTAAGTTATGCCTCTCACCCCCTACAGTGCATTCCCATGATTGGCTTCCAGAAGAACATGTTCAAGGGCAAAAGAAAAATGAAAGTCATAAAAACCTCTGGGATCATTAATTATAAAAACCCATGCTGGCTGCTTAATAATCATAATAGTTAATTGGAAAATTTTGTTTCCACTCACTTTGTAACTCAAAATCTTTTTCTTTTCCTGCTTACTCCGTGAAAGTCCTAAACTGTTTCCAAAATGGTATTGCTTAGCTGAAAGGAAGGAAGTCCAGGGACGGTGATGTATGTATGCATGGATGGATTATATGTATGTCTGTGTTTATAGATGCATTCTGATATTTTTTATTGTGCAAATTCCTTTTTAAAAATAAACTTTTTTGAGGTGTACTTCACACACAATAAAACACACCCATTTAAGTGTGCAATTTAATGGGTTTGGACAAATGTTTGCCCCCATATAAACACCGCAATCAAGACCTAGAGCACTTCTGTCATTCCCTCCAATTTTTTTTTTCCCAGCAGCAATTTGACACAAAAAGTAAAAGGCTCTAAAATGTCCATTTCTAAAGGATTTCATTTTCCTTCAACCCCGATTCTTGCCTCCGTGGGCAAATTGAGGTAACTTTAGAAAAATATCACTTAGTGGTTTCTTTCCAACAGGTGCTGGACAACACTTCTCCAATTCATTGTTTTTAGCCATTGATGTCAGTTAGGAGTATAGGTGCTTCTAGTCATTGGTGTCAGCCTTGCTTTCGGCCATCATCTTGAGAAATGGCCCAACTGTGGTCCCAGCATTACTACTTCCCACTTCTGGACCCTCAGCCATGGTCAGACAGGATGCGTGACTGCATTTTAAATGCACCACATTTAACACAAAACAGAACGCAAACTCTATGCATTTGTTCATACGAAGTCCCAGTCTGTAAAACCCCTTCCAGGGATCAGCTCAAGCCCTGCCTCTATGAGAAGCCTTGCCCAACCCACCTACACTTTTGGAGATCCCCTTTTGTCCAGAGCATCCATATTGTGCACTGGTCAGCACCCACGGTTAGCGTCATCAGTTTAGTGTCTCGAGCATGTCTGTCTCCTCTACACCTGGGTGGTAGATTCCTCAAGGGCAGGGACTTCCTTCTCAATGACAGTGTCCAATGCCCATTGAATAGTCACTGAATGACTGACCTCATGAGACTCTCCTTGGCAAAATACATTATATGTAAACAGGTCTCAAAACACTTCTTGACTCAAAACAGGTGACTGGCTTTTTATCCCATGTCCTTCCTAGCCAATGACCTCAAAGGAACACTGTGGGAGTGCCGGGTCCTGCACTCTGATGTAGAAGCCATTCTGCCTTAAGGAAACCTGATGTGTAACCATCCAAACTTACAGAGCATATAAATCATGCATATTTTTTGGAAAGTAGGAGAAGTATTGCAGGAAGGGGACGGAAGAGAGAATATCCATGATTACTTTCCTTACAAAATGTTGTTTCACTGTATGGGAAGCAGTCATCACTGGGCTCCTTGAGTGCTTGATTTCTTCCTCCTTCGGTCTCCTATGGGACTTCCCTTCATCATGCATCTTCTCTCTCTCCAATTCCTTCAAACTTCTCCCTCATGCCGTGAACAAGTCCAGTTTTAATTAAAAAGAAAAAAGAAAAACTATGCTTATCTCTCAGAGATCCTCCATCTCCCACAGCTGTAACTCTATCTCCCTCCTTCCCTTCTCATCCAATTTTCAGAGTCACCTACATTCATTATGTTCACTTTATCTTTTCACTCCTAAGCTTGCTTCAGCCTGGCATCATCTACAGACATTTCTCTTGCAAAGACCGCTGCCAGGGCAAATGGTCAATTTTTAGTACTATCTTTGTTTCATTCACAGAGCTGATCATTCTTTTTCTCTCTCTTCCAAATTTTCTTCCAATTCTCCCAAGGCTGGTCAGTCTCTTCCTTGTATGCCTCTTTCTTATTATCTTATCTTCCAAAATATTGCCATTACTCACAATTCTCCCGCTGGCCTATTTATCTTTTCCTTTATATAATCTCTTTTCCCAATTGCATTTATTTCCAAGCTTGAACTGTTACTTGTACAATGAAACAATGGAATGTGGTTTTCCAGCCCAGCCCAGATTTCTTGTCCAAGATTTAAGTATTATCTATCAAATCTTCAAAGTCAACATGCCGACCATCTCTTCAACACCCAAGTCAGAAACCTGGCTAACACCTTGACTTCTCTCCCTGCTTTCTTCCTGCCCTTCATTCATTCAGGTCCCACTCCTGGTAGAGTAAATATCTTCTCTCTCAAATTTCCCATATAATATACATTGGAGTTGCATTTTACTTGGCAAGGACTGGATCCCAAAGGCAATGAGCACAGTGACAATTGGGAGAGTTAAAATTAACCTGAAAGATTTTTGTTTCAGTCTATGAAGGATTAAATGCTACAGGAATGTCCCTTCTACCATAAACTACTAGAACACCAGACAACATATTTGAAACAAAAGTATCCAGACATTGGACAACAGGTCATGCAAGACTGTAATCCTGAGAGAAGGTAAAGAAGCAAGGGAAGATTTATCAGTACTATAGCTCATTGTCTGGAGGCAATTTCTAGGCTATAGGTCAAGAAGAAAGAAACTAAACAGAGCCTGATGATCTAGCTGGGTTGAAAGGCAGAGATCCAAGTTTGGGGAATCTGAGTGTAGATTATAAGAGTAAAGGGAGGTGAACTCCAGAGAGCTACACAGGAGTTCCTTTGAGTCTTTGGCTGAGTACTGATCTGAGCATATATAAGAGGAAACTCCCCAAGGCCTGGAAATAAACCACTCTAAAAACAGTAGGATAATCAAATGCTCAAAGCTCATGCAGGGCTGGGAGTAATTTGCATTTCTGCCAGCCAGAACAGAGGCCTCGTATTAGATAAAGTACTTGCTCTTGTAGCGGGCCTAACTTAGTTCTGGAATAATGGGTCCTCTGCCATGCAGTTCTTCTAGTGATGAATTCTTTCAGCTTTTCTCTGTCTAAAAGCATTTTATTTTGCTTTGTTTTCTGAAAGATATTTTTGCTGGGTATAGAATTGTGGGCTGACAGGTTTTTGTTTTTTTAAAGTGTTGTTCCACTATTTCACTGCCAATGAAAAATCTGTTTTCATTTTAATTGTTCCTCTCTCTATATAATGTGTATCTTTTCTTTCCTATTTCTAAGGTATTGAAAGCAATTTGATTATGATGTGTCTTGGAGTAGTTTTCTTCATGTTTCTTGTGCTTGGGGTTTTTAAATTCCTTGGACCTGAGTTTATAGTTTTCAACAAATTTTGAAAAATTTTCAGCCGTTATTTCTCCAAATGTTTTTCTGTTCTCCTCCTTTCTTTGGAGGCTCGAATTGTTAAATGTTAATATTACATATCAATATTTAATATAAATATGAATATATAATATAATATATTTGTATTATGTAAATATGTCTATATTAATTATTATCTATTAATATAATATGTATACAAAGCTGCTTTAAGTTGTCCCACAGATCACTGATGCACTGTTCAATTTTACATTTCTTTTTTCTCTCCAAATTTCATTTTGAATATTTTCTTCAATCTCACTAATTTGCTAAGTTGAATCTGCTATTAATCACATCCAGTGTATATTTTATCTCAGACATTGTAGGTTTAATGTCTAGATTCGGGTTTTTAAAAATATCTTCTGGTGCACCTGGCAGTCCCACGGATCTGTCTCTTGCTTCAACAGTATTTGGTTGGAACAGATCTGGGGATGCCCCTTCTACCAGCCTCCAACCACCCCTCCAAACTTTTTTCTAGTTGCAACTTTTGGAGCCATCTTCTCGGCCACCCTCTGCCTCTGGATCTAGCCAATACCCTATTTTGAGCTTAGTTCCTTATGACAGATCAACCATGAGCTCCCAGATTTGTCAGAATTATTCCACTGAGGTGGAGGCTGCTGACAACCAACAGCCTGGTCAACGTGCATGTGTGGGCCTCCTACATCTACCTCTCTCTGAGCTTCTATTTGGACTGCAAAGATGTGGCTCTGGAGGGCGTGGGCCCCTTCCTCTACGAGTTGGCTGAGGAGAAATGAGAGGGCGCTGAGCACCTCTTGAAGATGCAAAACCATGGTGGTGGCAGTGCCCTCTTCCAGGATGTGCAGAAGCCATCCTATGAGTGGGGTAAAACCCTGGATGCCATGGAAGCTGCCCTGGTTCTGGAGAAGAACCTGAACCAGGCCCTTTTGGATCTACCTGCTCTGGGTTCTGCCCATGCAGACCCCCATCTCTGTGACTTCCTAGAGAACCACTTCCTGGGTGAGGAGATGAAACTCATCAAGAAGATGGACAACCACCTGTCTAACCCTCACAGGGTGGCTGGCACCCAGGCTGGGCTGGGTGAGTATCTCTTCAAAAGGCTCACCCTCAAGCATGACTAACAGCCTCTGAATCCCAGCAGCCTTTCAGGGGTCCCTCAGGCATCCCCCCCGCTGCCAGGACTTCTGCCCGAGCCTCTCCCTGAAGCCGCTACGCATCTTTTTAACCACCCTGGTTCTCCCAACCACGGACCAAATGGAAACAATAAAGCCTCTTGCAGCAGCTGGTAAAAAAAAAAAAAAATCTTCCATGTTTCTACATAACGTTTTGAACATATGGAAAATACCATTTAATACTGTTTGCTAATTCCACATCTATACTAGGTCTGGATTAGCTTCAATTGATTGCTGTTTCTGCACAATGGTGCATATTTTCTTGCTTCTTTGTATACATGTTCATGTTTGATGGGATGGCCGACATTGTGAACTTTACCTTGTTGGGTGATAGATATTTTGGGATTTTTATAAATATTCTTCAACATTGTTCTGAAATACACTTAAGTTACTTGGAAATCATTTGATCCTTTTGGGCCTTACATTTAAGAGGTTATAGAATAAACTAGGATAGTGTTTAGTTCAGGGGTAATAATCATTCTCCATTGTTGAGGCAATACCCTTCTGAAGATTCTACAAATGCTGTAAGCAGGAGGGACAGAAAGAGAGGGACAAAGAGAATCTCCAGCAGTCTCCATGCCTAGTGCGGAGCCCGACATGGGGCTCTATCTCATGATCCTGAGATCATGACCTGAGCTGAAATCAAGAGTTAGAGGCTTAAGGCACTGAGCCCCCCAGGCTCCCTACATCCCATAAATTCTACATCCTAAATATTTACCTGTCTCCATCACTACTTCCTAATCATCTCTCCCTATAGACTATGGCAAGCCTCTCATCCTAACTACCCCCACACCTAATCCTTTTCTCCCACAACATAGCCAGAGAGGTTTTTCTAAAATGAAAAACAAACCATGCCTCTCTTCTGGCCTCTCACTGCTCTTAGGATAAAGCTCACAGTCCATATTGAAGACTCAAGGCCCTTCTTGGTCTGGTCCCCACCCTGCTTGCTCTCTTGAATCTTTTGGGAAACCATTCCTGCCTTTCCCTCCTGGCTCCACTCTTACTCTTTCATCCTGGGGCTTCGGGCTGGAACACTTCTCCCAATGATTTTTCACTCAGTTAATGCCTGATTCTTCATTAAGTTCCCAGTTTCAATACCACTTCCTCAGAAAAGGCTTTCCTGGCCACCTATGTCCCTCCCCACAACTCAGGTGTTTTTCCTGCCATGCACTCTCATATTTCTTTGCTTCAGTGATCATAGGACTTATCTTACCATATTATGAATTGTCTTTCCCCATTCCAACTGCTGTGCCTATTTCCCATGGTATCCCAGCACCTACCCCAATGTCTGGTTCTAAAAAGAACAAATATTTATCCTCCATAACATATTGCAGGTCTGCTCCTTCCATCCCATTCCCAGAGCACTGTTCTAGGCCATGCCCCTGCAACCCTAGATTCCTGAAAAAGCCTCAGATCAGCCTCCCTGCCCGAGGGTCTCCTTCATCTAATCCACCCTGCTCGCAGCAGCAAGAACCATTGTCCTCAAGCATCATTTTGATCATATCACTCCCCTTCTTAGAAGCCTACAATAGCTCCAATTGCCTCTTGAATTAAATTAAAACTCCTAATCATGGGTCTCAAGGGTCTCTACCAATTAGCTGCCTCCCTTCCCCCACACCTAGCTGCTGTCATCTTTCCACAGGCCCTCTAGCATGGCTTCCCCTGCTGCCCTGCGAATCTGCACCATGCCCACCTCCCCCCCTAAGCTAGTCCCTGTGGCACTCTCTCCTCCTTTCTTAGCTTCTCTTTTTCGTTCGACCATATCATATCCCTTCCTGCACTGAAAAAATATGGCTCAATAATCATTTTCCTCATGGTTGTTTCCTAAATCATCTCCATGTGGCTTTGTCCTTTCTAGCATAAACTGTTTTCAGGTGTGTAGAATATTTGTGCTTATAGGTATGTTTTTAGTGTCCCATGCCCTATAGCTTCTGCTAACTTATTTTTGGTAATGTCTTCCCTATTAGGGTCCAGCAACTCCAAGGACAGGGATGATGTCTTTTCATCCCTTGTAACTCCCTGTGATCCTCAGGCATGTTCTGTGCCTGAGGTCCTTGTTTACCTTTGCAACAGAGATGGAGGGAAGACTGGAAAGTGGGAATTCCCTAAAGGAAACTCGTTTTCCTTCAGATTTGCCAAACCAGGCCCTAGTCAGTCTGACAGGTGCAGCCCCAGCTAAGCAGCAGATAGTTTGTGCTCAGCATCCCTGTCATGGCGGGGCGGGGGGGGGGGGGGGCGCGGGGGCGGGGATGTGTTGGTGGATCTTAGTGTGGTGGTGTGGAACAGGGACAAAGACAAACCTTTCTGATTGTCCGCCCTGTGCCAAACACTGTGCTGGGGGCTTTATGTATAGTATTTCATGACTGCCTCCCAATAACCTGACAAATTACAAATGATTATTCCTGACTTACACATACACTAGGAGTCAGAGAGGTGAGTATAATCTGCCTGGCCACTGATTCAGGTCTTCCTGATCCAAAACACATGCTCCTGTCTTCATACCAAGGAAGTCATGTTTCCGGGTAAGTGGACCTTCTGGCAGAGTGCCCCAAATCTAAACCATAATTAGAGTATTCACTCTGACACTGTTGTGTCCACAGAACGTATGTACAACATATACAATGTTGTCTACCACTTTATGTCTGAAGAAGATGCTCACCAAGGCTGAACCACATGGCTCTGCTCATGCTTGTTTACTTGTCTAGCCCTTGTGAAGTAAGATTCTTCCCGTAAAGGATGGCTTTTTAAATTTTAGTCAAAGATTCCTTTAAGAATTGATGAAAGACATGGACTCTCTCCCCAGAAAAAATACATGAAATGTAACTTTTGTACAATATCAGAGTGTTCACAGACACATCTCACTTCAAGCCATAGGTTTATCTAGACCTCAGGGCTGCAGAGAGAACTACATACTCTCCTTATGTCTTTCCTATTTTACTGCTCCAGACCTATTAAAGGTAAATGTGTGAGAACTCTGTGCCAATATTATTTATGTACATGTTTCAAATGATTGCTCCGTAAGTCTTGACTTATTCAAAGATGCAAAAGCTAGCTTCAGCATGGAGACCTATGAGAAAACCTAGGGACTGAAAAAAATTTAGAGAAGGGGCTTTTGGGAAAATAAATTTCATGACCCTTCACAAGACAGGTTGTGCTTATATTAATCTATGGTCCCTACTGGGAGGTTTTAATCACATCTTTATTTCCAGGTGGGCTTTCACTGTGATTGTAGACAACACTATCCTTCCATCTCAGCTTAATTGTTTGAAGCTTGCACGAGAGTCTGCTCTATCTACAAGGGGAAGCTCCTTCCCAAACAGTAAATTCATTTTCCTGGGAAACTCTTCCCTTTGTAGTTGAGGGGAAAGGAAAAAACTGGAGGTTTTGGGGAAGCTTTTTGAGGCTGAAGAGTGACATCTCTTGGTGGAGAGATGGAAGGGACTTTTAATTCGGCCGCTGTTCCCAGGGACATATTGGAAAATGAGTGTTCCTGGCCCCCCAGTGTCCATGAACCCCTTAAAGTCATATGAGAAATTTGGGGTGTAAAATGTGTATTTTTTCTGAAAAAAAACAATGGTTCAGGGCTTTCGTCAGATTCTCAAAGGGTTCTTTGCTCATGAAAGTTAAAGTACACTGGGTTGGGCTTGTATTTTCTGTGTTTGAAGTCAGAAGATGACCTGCAGCAGAACCACTGCGGGGTGCTTGTTAAAAAGTCAGATTTCAGGGCCCCCATCCCCAATTTTCTGAATTAGAATCTCTAGGGGTATGACTTGGACTCTGAATCTTTACAACTTCCCCAGGTGATTTGGTTAAATTTCTGAATATGCTAGGAGGTTTCAATGTTTGATATCACCCTTTAGAATAAGGCCAACAATTACAGTGTAGGGAAATACTTACATTTACCCAAAGAGGCCTGGGTTCAAATCCCAGCTCAGCTACTCACTAGATGTGTCAGCTTGGCAAATGATGAATGTCTCTGAACCTTAGTTCCCCCACCTGTAAATATGAGGCTAATTTATTGTCTTAAGATAATATTGCTTAATACATAGTAAGAGTCCAAAAAGCATTATTTACTGCTCATAGCTTCTTCTTAAATATTGAGTATTCTTCTCAAGCTCTCTAGGTCTAATGTTTATTTTTTTACATGCTCTATGAGGCTTTTTTCATAAAAGTATTGTCAATAAACAAAACAAAACAGGCTAATTGCTTTCTACAACCTATAGCCATGAATAAAGAGGTTTTGTTATGCCATCAAATATGCCCGAACTGTAAACTATAAATTGAAATTTTCTTTGCCTCAACTTAACAGACAAATTAGCAATATTCATATTTTGCAGGCTCTACCACACTGCAGCTCTCTCTGTGGACTCATGGTGATTTTAGAAAATGGAAAGCGTACATGTCAGAATTTACCAACAAGGACAAAGTCTTCCATGCTTAATAGTCACATTATTGAGAAGGTTTGGTTTTATTGAGAATCCACTCACTAGTACATCTCCAGAAGCAAACAGCAAAAAGGAGGAAAGAAGAAATTCCTGTTGTTGTACAACCAGTTCTAAAATCCTCTGTTTGGTGAGAACACCTCCTGCCCCCAGGCCCATTCCACCTCCTTTCCCCCCCAGCACCCCCCACCCCCGCCAGGAACGTTGGATTGTTTCAAGCAAACTCCTTCTGATTTTGTGGCTCTGTCCTACTACAGTTGTATGTCTTTTATCACTGGAAAATAATTTACACAAATAACCATTTTTACATACCAGTGAATATCCCGTTCCCCCCCCCCCCCCCGGCTCACAATGTAAGCACGGATAATGTCTAAATAAAAACAACAAACCCTTCTAATTCATTTTCACAAAGAGTAACCAAAGTTCTCATTTGATCAACTAAAGAATCTCAGAATTTGTCCCTGGTGCCTTTTTTTTGAAGCTAGACATTTACTTCAGTCACTGGTGGAAGAAGACTTGTTTGTTTGGAGCATAAGAAATTGTGACCCTGGAGAATTGGTATCCAACAGCATTAAACTCACCATTTGATCAATCTTAAATCTATCAAACACTTCTTAAGGATCAGCTTAGGTTTTGTATTCTTTGATTGCCATCTGCTGGTAGTTCTCCATACTAGAAAATAAAAATGCTCAGGAAGATTGCAACAACCTGGTTGTTGCTTGATTTTAGCAGTTCTTGCCATGGCAGAGAAAACGACATTTTTAATGTCCCATGAAGACCATGATGACACCAGAGAGCCATACCAAAGTTCTAGAAAAATGTCTCTCAGAAACATTCCTGGGGTGCCTGGGTGGCTCAGTCGTTAAGCGTCTGCCTTCGGCTCAGGTCATGATCCCGGGGTCCTGGGATCAAGCCCCACATCAGGCTCCCTGCTCTGCGGGAAGCCTGCTTCTCCCTCTCCCACTCCCCCTGCTTGTGTTCCCTCTCTCGCTGTGTCTCTCTCTGTCAAATAAATAAAATCTTAAAAAAAAAAGAAAGAAAGAAAGAAAGAAACATTCCTGGTGTAGTTGTATCCTGGGAAGATGGTTGCACAGCTACTAGGCATCTCTGTAGGGCCAACAAGTCATTCTTTTTTAAAAAATACACTTTATTTTTAGAGCAGTTTTAGGGTCACAGCAAATTGAATAGAGAGTACGGAAATCTCCGTATTTCCCATATATCCCTGGCACCCACACATGCACAGTTCCTACTATAAACATCTAGCACCAGAGTAGTCCCTTTGTTAGAGTTGATGAACCTGCGCTGACATCTCATTATCACCCAGAGTCCATAGTTTACATTAGGGTTCACTCTTTGTGTTGTCTATCCTACGAATTTTGACAAATGTATAATGACATATATCCACTGTTAATAGTATCATACAGAATAGTTTTACCACCCTAAAAATCCTCTGTGCTCTGCCTACTAATCCCTCCCTAACCCCTGGCAACCATGGATCTTTTTACAGTCTCCATAGTTTTGCCTTTTCCAGAATGCCATATAGTTGGGATAATATGGAACATAGCCTTTTCAGATTGACTTCTTGCACTTAGTAATATGCATAAGTTTCTTCCTTGTCTTTTCACGGCTTGATAGCTCGTTTCCTTTCAGCATTAAATAATATTCTGTCGTCTGGATGTAGCACAGTTTATCTATCCACCTACTGAAAGGCATCTTGGTTGCTTCCAAGTTTTGACACTTATGAGTACGGCTGCTTTAGGCATTCGTGTACAGATTTTTGTGTGGACATAAGTTTTCAACTTCTTTGGGTAAATACCAAGGAGTACAATTGCTGGCGGGTATGGTAAGACGTGCTCATTTTTAAAAAGACTAAGTGGGCAGAGCTGGACATGAATATTTATAACAAGAATGCTTTTTTAACCTTCAGTCCCTGGGCCCATGGTGGGCTTCAGGTGTTCAGGAATCCTGCCAATGGGAGAAAATACTTTTAACTCCCATATCTAATATGGGACTTTCATCAAGTATATAAAGAACTTTTACAACATAACAATAAAAAGACAAATAACTCAGTTTTTTTTAAATTTTTTTTTTTAAGATTTTATTTATTTTCGAGAGAGAGAACGAGAGACAGAGAGCATGAGAGGGAGGAGGGTCAGAGGGAGAAGCAGACTCCCTGCCGAGCAGGGAGCCCGATGTGGGACTCGATCCCACGACTCCAATCATGACCTGAGCCGAAGGCAGTCGCTTAACCAACTGAGCCACCCAGGACCCCAACTCAGTTTTTTAAAAAAGATTTTATTTGTTTATTTGACACAGAGATAGAGAGAGCCTGAGAGCACAAGTGGGGGAAATGGCAGAGGGTGAGGGAGAAGCAGGCTCCCCGCTGGCAGGAAGCCTGACACAGGACTCACTCCCAGGCCCCTGGGATCATGACCTGAGCCAAAGGCAGACACTTAACCGACTGAGCCACCCAGGTGCCCCATAACCTGATTTTTTTTAAGGGCAAAGGTTTTGCATAGACACATCTCTAAAGAGGACATATAAATGGCCAATAAGCCTATGACAAGATGATCAACATCATTAGTCATTAGGCACCTGCAAGTCAAAACTACAATTCGATATCACTCAAGCCCACTAGAATGGCTAAAATAAAAAAGATAGATGATAACAAATGTTGATGAGGATGTGAAGAAATTGTGACCTTCATACTGGGTCACTACCATCCAATGCTGGTGGGAGTGTAAATGGTGCAGCCACTTTGGAAAACAGTTTGAAAGTTCCTCAAGATGTTAAACGTAGTTACTAGATGACTTAGCAGTTCAGCTCCTAGGTACATACCCAAGAGAACGGAAAGCATACCTCCATACAAAAAACTTATCCATGAGTGCTCATAGCAGCATTATTCATAACAACCCAAATGTCTGTCAACCAATGATTGGATAAACAAAACGTGGAATGGCCATATTCTGGAATATTATTCAGCCATAAAAAGGAATGAAGTACGAATGCATGCTACAATGTGGATGAACCTTGAAAACACTGTACAAATTGAAAGAAGCCGGTCGTAAAAGACCACGTTATGTAGTTGTGTTTATATGAAGTATGCAGGATGGGCAAATGCACAGAGACAGAAAGGAGGTTATAGTGGTTGCCACAGGCTGGGGAGAGACGAGGGAGGATACCAGTGGCTGCTACTGGATACAGGATTTCTTTTTGGGGTGATGGCAAGTTCTGAAATTAGATAGTGATGCTGGTTGCACAACTCTGTGACTATGTGAAAACCACTGAATTGTACACTTTAATAGGATGGATGTTATGGTATGTGAATTATATCTCAAGAAAGCTGTTTTTCCAGATGGGTGTGGGCGGTGGGGGGGGGGGGGGGCGGGGACGGGGAAGGGATCTTTCCCGAAGCAGAGTTGTCCTATGCATGGAGCTGTATCAGAAAGGGCAAAGTGAGAGAGGCCTTAGAGAATGACAACAATAACAATTATAACCCCTCACTTCATTCACGGAACAAGTAGTTGTTGACGACCTACTACAGTTTTGATGCTGCGGATACAGAGAAACAGACAACATCTCTGTCTTCATGGAGATTCTATTCTAATGGGGAGACAGGCAGTGAGCAAATAAGTCAATGTGATCTCAGATAGTGCTAAGTGTTACTCAGAAAAAGGAGGGACTATCGTAGATGAGAGGCCCGGGAAGGCCTTTAGGGGGTGACACATGCACAGAGACCTGAACAAAGTGCATTTTGTCAGTATTTCTCCGATGCGGCACTGAGTTTAGATGTGCATGTTACTTGATCCTCTTAATAACCGATTGGGTAGATACTGGTATTATCCCCATTTTACTGATGAGAACATTAAAGTAGAGCAAGATGGAGCTGGTGTTCATACCCAGGTTTGTCCTTTTATAGCACTTTATAACTTTTCAAAGCTCTTTCATGCAAATGGAATAATATATGCAGAAGTGCTTTGTGCATGATAAGGTACTATGCAAATGTAAGTAATTATAACTATTTTAATGTAATCTGGTTCGACCTCCATAGCATGCATCCCTGTGAGGGAGATAAGGTGTGTAATATTATATCATTCTTTTTTTTTTTTTAAGATTTTATTTATTTATTTGAGAGAGAGAATGAGACAGCACAAGAGCAAAGAGGGTCAGAGGGAGAAGCAGAGCCCCCGCTGAGCAGGGAGCCCGATGCGGGACTCGATCCCGGGACTCCAGGATCATGACCTGAGCCAAAGGCAGTCGCTTAACCAACTGAGCCACCCAGGCGCCCAATATTATATCATTCTTAGACAAACACAAACACACACAGCTGTGAAGCGCAAGGTAAAGTGACTTGTGCAAGGTCACAAAGTTAGTTAATTACCATTATTATTCAGAACTAACACCTGTTTTTAAAGTTTTGTATTTTTGTCTCTGGGGTAATAAATTCTATGTATTTTTCTGGCCAAGCCTATTTATAAAACTATATTAATTATTAGAGTGAAAAACAGTTTAGCAGTCCTAAATAAATCTTCAGATGATCTTTTCTTCTGTATCTTTGATTCTGCTCACTCCACAGGCTCCTTCCTTCTCCCTGTCTTTTCCTATTCCCTAACTTTTCCAGACACTGACACCCTCACATACAGACTCCAGGAATTAGAGAGAAGGCATCACATGCCTCTTAATTAGCACAGGGAAGAGGCACTTACTGTCTTAACTGAATGAGACCAAGTCATTAGCTCTCAAGATAGAGAGTCAGAGTGCAGTTAGTAAGAGAGATATGGATTTCTTAAGGTGACTACACAGGGTCTGAAAATCACTCTTCAAAGTGATTAAATGTGGGGCGCCTGGGTGACTCAGTCGGTTAAGCATCTGCCTTCGGCTCAGGTCATGATCCCAGGGTCCCGGGATTGAGTCCCACGTCGGGCTCCCTGCTCAGCAGGAAGCCTGCTTCTCCCTCTCCCACTCCCCCTGCTTGTGTTCCCTCTCTCGCTGTATCTCTCTCTGTCAAATAAATAAATAAAATCTTTTAAAGAACAAAAAACCCCAAAATGATTAAATGTGCTTGTTTTTAGATGCTCTAGGTCAGAGGGAATTGGCAACATCCCCGAATGTCAGATCTGTTAAGAGCAGATAGTAGCATTTATTCTCCTCTTCATCCAAGGGACCAGAGATCGGCCCTTCCCTGGACATTGAGGGCCAAAGCCAGAGGCTTTGAGACTGTAGGATTTCAGAAACCCCACGCTGGGAATTTGCTTTGTGAATGGTGCCTTGGAGCAAAGTATCTGGTTAGAGGTCTGAGGATACTTACCTTAACTAACCTCCTCCCCGTCTCCCATCCTCTGTAAAGTTTGGTTCTGGATCTCTTTCCTGAACCTTTGGATAAATTATTGCTTAAACCTTCTGTAGGGATCGAAGATAAGGCTGAATCTAAAACTGAGGACTTGGGCCCCTTCATCGTGGGCCTAGGAACCTCATGGCTGACCAGGAGGGGCCCTGCCCCAGAGGAGGGCAGCAGGAGTAATTTCTATTATGTTCCACCTGAAAAAGCTGCTAGATGCATCCTATGAGGGAAAGAAAACAGAGGGGCTGAGAGCATGTTATATGAACATGGTAAATATTTATTTATTTATTTATCTATCTATCTATTTATTTATTTATTTAAAGTCATCCATCCGTGGCAGCCATCTTGCTGTACCTACTAGACCAACATTTCCCAAAATGCATTTCCGCAGACTCTTGTTACATGCATTTATTTATTTATTTATTTTAATTTTATTCATTTATTTGACAGAGAGAGAGACAGTGAGAGAGGGAACACAAGCAGGGGAGTGGAAGAGGGAGAAGCAGGCTTCCCACTGAGAGGCTCGATCCCAGGACTCCGGGATCATGACCTGAGCCAAAGGCAGACGCTTAATGACTGAGCCACCCAGGTGCCCCTACGTGCATTTTTTAAAAGGCGGAAATGGTCAAATACTTGGGGAAACCTCACATCTTATCCTTCATCTTAGAGATTTATATTCTTGTTAACGTATCAAGGGTTTCAATCTCCTCTCTTCTCTTTGTTCTCTCTTCCTGCGTGATTCCAGTTCAGGACCCCTTCATCTGACACCTGCCCGTGAGGGGTGGGTCACCGCAGCTATAGCAGGGATGGGAATAAGACAGCCTGAACAAATGAAACTGAGATTAATTTTTTTCTTCCTTTTGCCCTTTTTAAAAATCCTCCTTACGCTCTGACATTATATTAATGATATAGTCTTAGAATTTGACGATAAAGTCCAGATTCCTTATTTTGATCTTCAAAACCCTTTACAAACTGGCTCCACCAATATCATCTTAATCCCATAACCAGGTGACTTTGCTGGAACAGACCTAAGAATCAGATGCCCTAGGAGAGTGGAGCCTAATGGCCTTCTTTACTTTGTAACTATTTACATTTGCATGCTCCAGAAATGAGGAGCCCTCTGGATAAAACACTTGAACCCTATCCACAGTTGAGGTGAAGACATGTACAGACAAGTCTGATTGACTGGGGGTCCCAGGTGGAAGCTGAGAGGGCACATTGGTAAGTAAGGGGAATCTTGATGCAGGGAGCAG
This sequence comes from Mirounga angustirostris, assembly GCF_029215605.1. NCBI lineage: Eukaryota > Metazoa > Chordata > Mammalia > Carnivora > Phocidae > Mirounga > Mirounga angustirostris. The sequence continues at coordinate 93,233,132 of NW_026991716.1, read as the reverse complement.
GGTAGGGAGCAGATGCACAGAGGAATGTCCCTGTCCTGCACTCTGACTGCCTGGATTAAAAACTCACCTCCACTGCTTACCACCTGTGTGTCCCTGGGCACATTGCTTCATCTCTCTAAGCCTCCTGTTCCTCATGTCGAAAATGGGTGCAGTTCTAGTACTTACTTCATTGAGTTGTTTGGGAATGAAATGACCTAATGTATGTAAAGTATTCAGCAGTTCCTGTTATCAGTAAAATTCCTGTTATCAGCTATGAGGCTTTAGCATCAAGGAGTTTATAGGAGCAGTTCTGCAGAGAGTGGAAATTGACCTTGGAACTGCACTTTATTTGTGTGCTCTGGTGAGAAAATGCCTTTGTCTATGAACTGAAGGTTCTGTGATTCCTTGGCACTCAAGAATCCTTTCTGTGGACTCCTCCATTGGCTCTTCTATCCCCCCCCCCCCAACTTCAGAGAACACTCTACTGCCATCACCAAGCAACATAGTAATACTGGGGTATATTCTTTTTGCAAGAGCAATGACATGGACTTCAACAATCAGATGCAAAGGTTCTAGCACTTAAGCAGTGGCAACAGTAGTGGTGAAGGTTGGGCAATAGCCCCTCTGGATTCCATTGTGGTCTGAGCCCGCAGGGTTGTGACCTCCTTAGCCATGGTGGAGAGCAATTGGCAAGTCCAAAATGGGTACATGAGAGAGCTCCCCTGGTCATTTGTGCAACTTCTGCGTGAGGCTGGATTTCCCGCAGCCTGCCAAGCAGGGATGGAGAGCCATCAAAATTGGGTGAATGAACCTAAATCTGGGGAAGCTCTAGGCCCTTAGGCTACATTTATACACTAGTACCAATCATTTATTGAGGACCTACTGTTGCCAGGCCCTGGGTTGGGCACCTTTCATTTACTAAGCATACATGAAAAAGTTATTCCCATTTTACAGAGGAGGTTAAGCCATTTGCCCAAGATCACTTGGGTAGGAAGAGGTAGAGCCGGGTTTTGAATTGTAAGCTGATCTGGAAGTCCAAACCCTTCTCTTCTATGCTAGTCTGCTTTTCTCTATCTATACTTCCAGCCATATCTTCCAGTATTGCACACACTCTTTAACTTTGTCTCAAATCTATCTTATCAGTTTGGTCTACAGTTCTTCCTACTTTTGTTTCCTAAAGTACTGCCTTTTTTGAGGTTCAGTAGGCATATAGTGCCTTGCCTACATGGGAGTCATAGTCACCAGTCCCTTCTATATTAGCCTTCACTATATACTTTTGCAGCTTTTATCTACTGACAGCGGATTTGGGGGAAAATCTACAGCTTTCCTACTCAAAGTGTAGTTCATGGTCCAGCCAAGTAAGCATCGCCTGGAGTTTGTTAGAAATGAGGAATCACAGGGGTGCCTGGGTGGCTTAGTCAGTTAAGTGTCTGACTTTGGCTCAGGTCATGATTTCAGGGTCTTGGGATCGAGCCCCCCTGGGTTCTTCACTCAGTGGGAAATCTATTTCTTCCTCTCCCTCTACCCTTCCCCCCACTTGTGCTCTCGCTCTCTCTCTCTCAAACAAATAAATAACATCTTCAAAAAAATTAAAAAAAAAAAGAAATGAGGAATCACAGATCCCACCCCAAACTTACTGAATTAGAACCTTAATTTTAATAAGGTCCCCAGGGGATTCATATGCACACCAGATTTTGAGAGGCACTAGTCTATAACTTTGAGCAGAATCCCTGAAGCCATCAAGCTTTGGGGTAGTTCCTGCCCCAAAGTACAGAGCTTTCTAAAGCTAATACGTTGCTGCTCAGCACCTCAAAAGCCCCTCAAAATCACTTGATGGGGTATCACCTACCCCAACCCTTAAGCCCCCAACACTTAAGCAGGCTGTAGGTTTTCATGGTAACTGGAGGCAACCACCATGGGAAAAGACTGTGAAAGGTGCTTCAACATGAAGAGGAGCTTAATTTTATAACCGATCATAGTCATTCTAAAATACGGCCACCAACTGGAATCAGAGTGGGAGGTGGGGAGAACAATTCTGATATATCTGGTATAGAAAATGGCCTAGGCATTGGAAATTTCTTGAGTTCCCCAAGTGGTTCTTACATGCAGCAAAATTTGAGGACCACTGAACTACTGTGAATACCTTCTTTCAGTTAATATAATTCTAGGGTCTATTTTATATTCAAAGGTAACACAGGGTTTCCTATACTTGATTTTAAGACTCACCTGGGGTAATTGCTAAAAATAAAATAATCAGGCCTTATTCCCAACTCACTGAGTCAGAATCACCAAGGGTCTGGGAGCTGTAATTTTAACCAGCACCTAGGTGCTGTGCTCCTTCTCATAGAGGGGATTTGGAAGATACTGCTTCCAAAGACCAGTGGATTAGAAGCTCTAAACCCTGTAGCAGTTGCCTGCTTTTATCATTTTCTTGTTTCTGGAAGGGCACCTGATCTTTGCCCATCAGGAACTCCTTGGGTTTAAAAGTGTAAAAAAACGGTCTTGGTATTGTTCTACAGCTTTTTAAAGGGAAATGTTTTCTTATAAAGTGCTCAGGCTGACTGTAATCTAGAGCTTAGCACAGCTCTTGGCACAGGGTCTCAAATATTTGTTAAATAAATTAGTGAGTGGTAAAATAACTCTGAAAAGGAGCACCAGAGTGGCTGGAAGAAGGAAACAGCAAGCAGACTAACTCCCTTAAATTCTGACTTTTGATTCAGGAAGTTTACTTCAGTAAACTTGACATATGACAAACAGATAAATTAGGAAGTGGTTATTCATTTCACAAAAGGATGACTTGATTTACAGAGGATTCATTAAAGCAGTGTATTTCCCAGACTAGCAGAATCAGCATCACCTGGGAGCTCACGAGAAATGCAAATTTTCAGGCCACGCTGTACAGCCTGAATCAGAAACTCTGGGTTATGGGGTCTAGCAATCTGTGTTTTAAAAAGCCTTTCAGGTGATTCTCTTACAACTAAAGTTTGAGACCTACTGTACCAGACTAATTCTTTTTTTTTTTTTAAAGATTTAATTTATTTATTTGAGAGAGAGAGAATGAGAGAGAGCAAGCACATGAGAGGGAGGAGGGTCAGAGGGAGAAGCAGATTCCGTGCCGAGCAGGGAGCCCGATGCGGGACTCGATCCTGGGACTCCAGGATCATGACCTGAGCCGAAGGCAGTCGCTTAACCAACTGAGCCACCCAGGCGCCCCAGACTAATTCTTTACATGAGACATTCCCCACAACAAATGAGACAAAGGATGTCCAAGAATACACTTGTTGCCAGAGGGGACCTTAGCTGTATTCTCTGATCAAGTATCCCTATGCATCTTCAGAAAGCTTCTACACCGTAGTTGAGTATTTCTTTAAGAAAGCACTTTATATATAAACAAGTTTAATTTGCTTATATTTAACCTGAATAGTTTTATAGTGTGAGATAGAAAAATATCACAGCATACTGCACAGGGTGAGAGTTAAGTTCTCTTTTTTTGATCTTTTTTTCCAGTAATATGCTGAGCCGTAATATAAAATATATTTCTTGCTATGAATAATGGTCAAAAGCTGTTTGAAAAGCACAGCTGCATATGGTACAAGGTTTGGCAGTTCTCATGCATGTGAACAGAGAGTGTCATGTAAATAAGTATGCAGAAGGGCTCATTATAAGGATCAAATCAGTAATCCCTGCTAAGAAAGAACATTCCTTACGTTCTAAAAAGGCTTTCTATTTCTGTGGTCCTGCCTCAGATTTCAAGCAGCAAGTTGCCTTCCCAGGTTGGTCAGTTGTTTTTCCCAGAGTGTCTGGGTTTTGGTGAGAGGAAATGCAGACATTGGCAGATAATTAAGACACGTATGCTAGGCTACTAGGATGTGCGTAATACTGCGAAAAGTAATTCATTTAGCATTTCCTAATGTGGAAACGAATGAAGAGCATCCAAATGAGAATAAGCAGAGGCTATTTATTCAGAGCTTGCCACAGCAAGAGATTCTGCCACCATCACTTGGGTTTGGCAGGGACTTAAAGCCAGGGAGGGGAATGGGGAAGCTTTATAGTGCAAAGAAGGGAAGGCTTCACGTATGCTCTGATTAGGGGTGGTTGGCATGGAGAAGCTGGAGCCAGGCTAACTCAGAGCGGGTCATCCTGTGTGATTGGCTTAGGCAGCATATTTGGCTAATTGATCCCGATTTGAAAATGGGGGCAAAAAACTGGAAGCTGGCAATTTTTGACCTAGTCCTGATGTTCTGGGCTGATTGCTGAAGAGACTGTGTTTTGATTTCCTGGATTGGTTGCTGTGAAGGTTATGTGTTAGGGTTCTATTGTCGTAGAGGTCTAGTCTGTCTCATTACCCGTCAAAGCAAGGCACCAACTTAATCTGTTGGGCAAGTTTATTCATTTATTCAACAATTAGGGTCTCTTGCCAACTTGTCCAGTGAAGAAGAAGTTAAAATGAGGGTTGAATCTAGGCAGCCTATAGGTCAAAGTTTCCCTCCCTCTGTCTGAGTAGTTAGTGTTGGCAGGGATGACCCATAGAAATGTGCTTTTGGTGGACTGGAAATGCCCCTGATGCTGAAACCTCTTGGCTCGTGATCATTCAGCTCAAGGTGGCTACTCTGAGTCTGTGCTAATCTGAGTGAGCCATGAGAGCTGACCATAACCACTCACCCCTCCATAGCCCAGCAACAAAGCAGGCTCCCAACCCAGCTGCTTGCCCTCTTCTCAGGCTGCCAGGCAAAGGTTGCCAACCTTAGCAACCCAGAGAGGTCAAACTTCCAATATCTTTCAATTAAGGGTCTCAGCAAGATGCCAACTGCAGCCCAGGAAGTAATGGCTAGAGGATCTCACCATTTAACTGCCCAGTTTCTGTACCCCTTCCAAAATTTGGGAATCTCCCATCTTGTGAGGCAGAACCTTCATCTCAGCATAGAAGATACTCACTTCCTCATCTCACCAAATACCCACTTTCCCAGTCTCCCCTGCAACTACAGCTTGGCTGTGACCCAGACCCACCAAGTGGGCACAACTGTATGACTTAAGTCTCCAACTCTATACAAATGCAAAAATCCCACAACACACACTACTTCTTGTTACCTACATGTTTTGCTATTCCATAGTGTGAACGAGGTAAAGTGGGGAGAAACAGGAAAGGAAGAAAAGGGAAAAAAGAGTCAGTGAAGCTTGTTTTATTTATTTTAAAGATTTTATTTATTTATTTGTCAGAGAGAGAGAGCACAAGCAGGGGCAGCAGCAGAGGGAGAGGGAGAAGCGGCGTCCCCCACCCTACTGAGCAAGGAGCCTGATGTGGGGCTCCATCCCAGGACCCTGGGACCATGACCTGAGCTGAAGGCAGACACTTAACCGACTGAGCCACCCAGTGTCCCAGTGAAGCTTGTTTTATTATTATTATTTTTTTAGATTTTATTTGTTTTTTGACAGAGAGCGAGAGAGAGCACAAGCAGAGAAAGTGGCAGAGGGAGAAGCAGGTTCCCAGCTGAGCAGGGAGCCCAATGCAGGGCTCTATTCCAGGACCCTGGGATCATGACCTGAGCTGAAGGCAGATGCTTAACCAACTAAGCCACCTGGGTGCCCCTGAAACTTGTTTTAAATGGAAGATTTTGATCAGGCTTTTGCTCAAGTTTAAGCAGAAAATACAGTTTCTGAGATTGTAACAATTAACATGAATTTACATAGCAGGTAAGAGGATAGAACATATAGAATATAACAAATAAAAACAATTATAGGGGCACCTGGGTGGCTCAGTCGTTAAGTGTCTGCCTTCGGCTCAGGTCATGATCCCAGGGTCCTGGGATCGAGACCCGCATTGGGCTCCTTGCTCAGCGGGAAGCCTGCTTCTCCCTCTCTCACTCCCCCTGCTTGTGTTCCCTCTCTCGCTGTCTCTCTCTGTCAAATAAATAAATAAAATCTTAAAAAAAACACCAAACCAATTTTGGGGCACCTGGCTGGCTTAGTCAGTAGAGCATGTGACTCTTGATCTCACAGTTGTGGGTTTGCACCCTACTCTGGGTGTAGAGATTACTTAAAAATCAAATCTAAAATCAAAATAATTTTGTTGAGTAGTGGGGGAAGAAATTCAATAAATAAACAAATCCATATAGAATATATTACTTGTGAGAAATGCCTTGAAGAAAAATAAAAGCAAATAAGGAGATAGAAAATGAAGGAGGATGCTACTTTATTTTTTTGTTAAGTAGGCTCCGCACCCAGCGTGGAGCCCAACTCAGGGTTCGACCTCATGACCCTGAGGTCAAGACCTGAGCTGAAATCAAGAGTCAGTCGCCCAACCAGCTGAGCTACCCAGGCGCCCCAGATGCTATTTTATAAGGAGATCAGGTAAGGCTTGTCTGAAAAAGTAATATTTGATCAGAGACCTGAATGCTGAGCGCTTCAAAGGGGACCACTGGGATAGCTGGGGGAAGAATATTCCAGGCAGAAAAACTCACTATGCGCAAAGGCCCTGAGGACAACAAGGAGGCCAGTGTGGCTGGAGTAAGTTAATGAGGGGGCAGTGGTGGCCATGGACTGGGAGAGCTGGGGCATAGGGCAGATGACTTAGGACGTTGCAGACCCAAACGCTCGGCTTTCATTCTAGTGAGATAGGAAGACTGTGGAGGATTTTGAGGAAAGGAGGCTTTTAAATGATTTTACAGGGTTTTGAAGGATCTTACATACATATACACCCAGATGTGTGTTATATAAAACTGGTGAAATCTGAGTAAGATCTATAGATGGTACCAATGTCAATTTTCTGATTCTGATACTGTGTTTTAGTTATAGAAGATGTTACCATTGGAGGAGGCTGACTGAAGGGTACATAGGCTTCTCTCTCTCTACTATTTTTGCAATGTCTTGTGAATCTATATTTCAAAATCGGAAGTTGAAAGGAGGGAGAAAAAGAAAAAAAGGATCCCTGGCTGCTGTGTAGAGGACAGATGTGAGGCGTGACAGAGGTGGGCAACAAGATTGAAAGGAGAGAGGGTAACAGGATGTGAAACGGAAGAGCCAGCCAAGTGAGGTAAGGTATGTCAAAGAAGTCTTTTTGGGGACATAACTTTTGTATTTGATCTTAAGAAGATTTGATTGATATCAGAGTGGAAACTATATTCTGGGTAGAGAAGAAAGAAGAACAAAAGAGAAATGGTGACCTAATTCACCCTCTTGTTTCCTGCAGGACTGTCCTTCAACCATGCTAGTTCAAACCATTCCTTTTTTCCTCTTTCTTTAAGGCATCCCAAGGGGATTGCAATGTCTCGCGCTCATGCCCTCCTTTACCAAAGTTAATTTTAAAAGCAATATTGCTAATATGTAGCTTGTAACCTGGAAGCTGGACTTAAAAGTATTTTTTCAACTCTGTTAGTCCCATTCACAGACAGGCCGGACTTTATGCTATTCTCCAAATGTTCTTTGAGCTGACTCCACCTGGATTTTTTTTTTCTTTTTTTTTCCTTTTCTTTTTTTTTTTTTTAAAGATTTTATTTATTTATTTGACAGAGAAAGACACAGTGAGAGAGGGAACACAAACGGGGAGTGGGAGAAGGAGAAGCAGACTCCTTGCCGAGCAGGGAGCCCGATGCGGGACTCGATCCCGGGACTCCAGGATCATGACCTGAGCCAAAGGCAGTCGCTTAACCAACTGAGCCACCCAGGCGCCCTCCACCTGGATTTTTAAATTCAATTTCTATTTAAGTTTTGAGGCCTCGCTCAATTGCCATCCCTTCCTTGAAGCCCTCGGATGTTCTCTGACAAAAGAAATGCTTCTTTCCTGTGAACTTCTCAAATATTTTTACAGTATACCTCTTCTAGCATTTATCACTTCCTTCCTTGGGTTTTTGCTACTTACTGAGATAGTATGTCCTCTTCATTAAATTGTAGGTGAATTTCCAGAGGTCAGAGACACTGTTTTAAACTCACCACACTTACATTCTCCACACTGACTAATAGTGTGTGAGCTCTGTGGATGTTAAATGTTGAATGAATGAATTGCTTCTTCTTCTTTTTTAAAAAAAGGTTGTATTTATTTATTTATTTAAGAGAGAGAAAGAGAGAGAGAGAGAAAGCAAGCATGAGCAGTGGGGAGGGGCAGAAGCAGAGTCCCCGCTGAGCAGGGAGCCCGACATGGGACTCGATCCCAGGACACTGAGATCATGACCTGACCCGAAGGCAGACGCTTAACCAACTGAGCCACACAGGCGCCTCCCTGAATTTCTTCTTTATAATAATCTGCATATTTGGAGATTAGGGGGTACATTCATTTTGGAGTTGGGGAGGTATTTTTATGTAGTGTACAGTTACTTCTGTGTATGGTTGTTACCACCTTCAGGAATACTCCTTCTACCTCACCCTCTGGGCAAAGTCAAGCCCTATTGTAACATGAAGAGTGATACATCTTGATTCAAGATATGAATGTATCCCAGGAGGCCTGGCACCTGAAGTATAAAGGTAGTAAAGGAGAAACGTATTTTGAAATATACAGAGCCAGAAACTACTCTATGGAAAATTCTTCCACTCAGTAGGTGTTAAAATTGTAGGCAGAGGATTTGGTTCTCGTTGAGGCTTTTCAAAAAGGAAAATCTCTCTTAGTAGGAATATATTCAATATGCAATGTATACAATTATAAATGTACCATAGTTTTAAAAAATCCTAATGGAAATCATGCAAATAAAATTTATTAGAATTCTTCCATTTGTAGTACACAAACCTATAGCAATTATAATTATTATGAATATTAACTATTTTTAGTAGACTTTATTATTTTCTTTTGGAGCAGATTTAGGTTCACAGCATAATGGAATGGAAGGTACAGAGATTTCTCATATGATTTCTGCCCCCACTCATGCATAGCCTCTCCCATTATCAATGTCCCCCCATAGAGTGGTACCTTTGTTACAACTGATGAACCCACATTGACACATTATTATTATCCAAAGTCCATAGCAAATATTAACTTTTGTACCTAATTTTATAATCATAATTTATATTCTTTTTCCTAATTAGGGTCCCCCCATCTTATATGCTTCAAAACCCACAAATATTTGCTTTTCAACAAGATGATTTGTTTTTTCCTGAAGTTCTAATCTCTACTGAGAATTTTTTTCTTCTTACTCAAATACATGGCTTTGAAATTTGCCCATAGTGAACTCTTCTGTTTATTTATGGCCATTCTTCCAAGTTGTATTTCAATCTGGGTGGGAACTCTCATCAAGAGCTATTTTATGGCTTACTGAACAATGTCAATCATTATTTTTTTTAATCAAGCAATTTGGATATGTTGGCAATTAATTCATAAAAGAATGACCTGAGTTTCTTTTCTTTTTTTTTTAAAGATTTTATTTATTTATTTGACAGAGAGAGAGATAGCGAGAGCAGGAACACAAGCAGGGGGAGTGGGAGAGGGAGAAGCAGGCTTCCTGCTGAGCAGGGAGCCCGATGTGGGACTCGATCCCAGGACCCTGGGATCATGACCTGAGCCGAAGGCAGACGCTTAACGACTGAGCCACCAGGCGCCCTGACCTGAGTTTCTTGATACATCATTGACAACTGGTTTTAGTAAAATAAATTCTCAGCTTTGTAATCACAAAAGTAGGGATAGAGTAAGAACAATGTTGACAAGTCTAACATACTCATGAGAAGAGAGGAGCCGAAATACAGACCTACTTCCAATACTTAAGAAAAGCCACTGCCCTCAATTCCTCTTTTAAAATTGTTTTCATGGGCGCCTGGGTGGCTCAGTGGGTTAAGTGTCTGCCTTTGGCTCAGGTCATGATCCCAGGGTCCTGGAACAGAGCCCCACATCGGGCTCCCTGCTCGGTGGGGAGTCTGCTTCTCCCTCTGCCCCTCCCCACTGCTCATGCTCTCTCTCACTCATGCTCTTTCTCCCTTGAATAAATACATAAAATCTTTTTTTAAAAAATTGTTTTCATGGTTCTGGAGTTGAGTATAATCAAGTCCTAACACCTTTCCAACCCATACCTCCCTTTACATTCTCTCCAAGTATAAGATTGTGGTTTCATTGCATCCTAAGGACCTTACAGGGGTAGTGAATGAAAGGATTAAAATGGTTTGATACATTTTATCTAGTCAAAGTTCCAACATATAGGTCATGATCTAAAATTTTAACTGTAATAGTGTCATGGAAGCTTTTTGTAAATCATGAGTCTTGTACAAATATTACTTTGTTGATTACAAAGTTTAATGTAATGTTTAACGATTTGTCATTACTATGGTGGGGGGTAACTCTTCATCTCTGTTAGGACAAATAAAAAAGAATTGGTTACTTTGTATTAGAAGAGATTTAGCTCTTTTAAAAAAATTTATTTACTTGAGAGAGAGAGTGCAAGCGCGGAGGGAGTAGCAGAGGGAGAGAATCTCAAGCAGACTCCTCACTGAGCACCGAGCCCCATATGGGGCTCAATCTCATGACCTGAGATCATGAGTCTGAGATCATGAGCTGAAATCAGGAGTCAGACACCTAACCGACTGAGCCACCTAGGCACCTGAGATTTAGCTCTTAATGGAAGAAAATCCTAACTCTGAAACAAAGTAATAAGGGGTTTAACATTAAAGATGATTTGCTAGGCTTTGGCAGTGAAGATTATTGTAGGGTGGGGGGAGGGAGAAAAAAACTAGAAATAATTGCATGTACCTACCTAATAATTTGGGTCTTTCCTGTCTCTTTGAGACTAATTCCATTAAATGGAATATTAAATAATATTGATTATGGCCACACAAATGTATTTTAGTATGTATAAATATAAGTCAACACCAGCAGTATGAGGATGATTTGGAATGAAGGACAGATTTGCTCTAAGGAAAAGGTAAATTATTAAGAAGAACCTAAAAATAGTGAGGCTTTCTATACTTGAGAGGAATTATCTACCTAGCAATTGTAATGAAGTTGATTAAAATATTGATTTAAAGACACACAGACAATACAAAAATGCCCTTTAAAACATGCTGTTAGATTAAGAACAAAATGTGTTTATAGATCTGGTTCTACATATTCACTTACTATTACTAAATATTTCATTAAAATGATCTTTGAAAGAAACCATTGTGTTAATTTAAAAATACCACTGAATTAGAAATTGTGATTAAGTAAAGGTATAGTTCAGATTTGCTTTGGAGAATATTTGGGTGATCCGAGTTTATTTATGTTCAGTAACCTTAAGTTCTAGGATAAAATGTCTTTATATCTTTAAAAACAGAAGATACCTATGAAAAGAGAGGAGCCAAAATATAGACCTGCTCCCAATACTAAAGGACAAACCACAGCCCTCAATCCCTCCATAAAGTTGTTTTCATGATTTCAGAGTTGAGCATAATCAAGCCCTAATATCTTTCCAACAACAGCCTTCACATTCTTTAATCTGCTTAAAAAAAGTCATGTTTTAGATTGGTCTGGAGGTTAGCAAATAAATACAATTTGTTCAAAATATTATTTTATGGTTTGGTTCTGTTCAAGCCACTCTTATGCATGAACCCAAAGCTGCAGTGAAAAGATTATTCCTGCAGGAAAAAAGTCAGAAGAATATTTATCATCAATAATTTCTATTATCACAAGGTTATAAAACTGATGTATTTGCACAAATACTGATGAAAATATATAATCAGAGTAATAAAAAATAACCTGTTCAGCATTATTAAAACCTAAGAAGACTTAATAACAAATTCAACATAAACAAAAGAAATTTAAGGAACCACCCACTTCAGTTGAGGCAATTTTATGGCTAATTTGTTTCTGAAGCAAGGCAAATTGTTCCGTGCATATCTGCATTGGGGTAATCAGAATGTGGTGCTGACTTCATAGTTCAATCCTCTTCCCCTCACTTCTCTTTTATTTTTTCACCTCTAATACAGCCTTTGAAAACTTTATATAGAAAAAGTGAGGAGGGAAATGCAGAGAAGACGATTTTTAAAAATTTCCTTTCAAAACGGGTAGGTAGGACACTTGAAAGGGAAGAGACAATACATGTGAAAATAATCCGTTATGAAGAAAAGCTTTACCGATTATGATAAATGCTAGTTTTGAGGACCTAAAATAAAAGACATGTGACCAGATTTCTCTTCCAACAATGGAAGGCATATTGAAAGAAAGTTAGTAAACAGATTGTAGTCTTAAAACGTGTTTTAAAAAAACAGTGTAATGTGTGGTATTTTCTTATTACATTTTTTCAAAGCATTTTCACTATAATTCACTTTAATCCTCACAACCACTCCGTGAGGTAGTTCGGGTGGGTCTTTCCTTTTGATCCATAGAGGCGAGATGGAGACACTGGGATAAGCCTCAGGTGGGGCTGCAGTGGGACCGTGGGGTCATTCCCAGATCAGGGCACCAGTCCTCCTGCTCCCAGCTCAGCTGACTCTGGCCTCTGAGACCTCAGAGGCAGCCAAGAGAGAGGCTCCTGAGAGCTACTGCTTCCTTAGCCATCCCTTTAGAAGCACATATCATGCCCACACCTTGCAAGGAGAGCCAGCCGCTCCGAGGGAAATGTTAAGGTCCACGACGACGTGGTGGCCAAAGGCACCGGCTTTGTGGCATCAGAGAGATCTGAGTTTGAATCCCCAGACCTTTCTTTACTATGCATGACTTTAGGCAATCTCTCTGACCCTCAATTTCCTCATCTGGAGAACGAGCATGCTTTGATTTATTCCAAGGGGCTTGTCTGTGTCGGCGTGTAGTGTCTCCAGCTACCTTCTCATTAGATTCTAGTACTAAATCTGGGTTTTGCATTTTTGTATTATTTTTGTTTTGTTGTATAGGTTGTTAGCCACATATTAGCCCCCCACCCCAATCTCCCATTCTACTCTCTCTGCCGTCCTATCCTCTCTTTTGAAAAATGAACTAATGCTGAAAACAGGCGGAAACAGAGTGGTGACACCATTCAAAGGCAGGGAAGAGCCAGGATAGAGATCTGGTTCCAACATTCAGGCACTAACTTCCTGTTGTGTGTAGGACCTGATGGATGTAAATGCCATTCACTTTGTATCCCTTGTGCCTGGAGTACAGAATCATTCCATATGTGTTTGCCCTCTAGGGGGTTATGTATCATTTGGGGAGAAAGCATGTATTCTGTGAGGTTGTTATGTGTATGTCCAAGTGTCATTTGCCAATACACCCCTGCTGTCTGCTTTGGTCATGTGATGTTATTCCCCCTCACCCCCAACTCCCAACCATGCCCCTGAGGGTGGCGGGGCAGCAGCATACCAAAGAGATGTGCTGCAGAATTCCAGAGGCTGCCTGGGCCAGTTAGACATGAGGCAGCTGACCCAGGTCTTGAAGGAGTCCACAGTGGCTAGAAAAAAAGAGGGTCAGCTGATGCTGGAGTGAAGAAGTCTGGGCAAGTCACAGAGACCTGATTGGAAGCTACAGCAGAGAGGTTGGAATCAAGGAATGGAGATGTCTTCAGTGGACACTTGGTACCAGCTCTGAGAGCCCTGACTCCTGTTTCCTGCCATGATGTGGGTCAGATGTATGTATTCTTTATCACATCAGAAGGACAGTGCCAGTGTGTCATTTCTTGTGAGCATCCTAATAAAGAAATATATTCATATTCCAAAAAAAAAAAAAAAGAACTGTGAGAAATCAATGTGTGTAGTCTAAGGCTCCCAGTCTCTGTGATATGCTGTTATGGCAGCCTGAGCAGAACAAGACACGAGTCTTCCTTCCCGAAAGGAGCGTGTGAATCTTCACCCCATTCTGAGTGATGCCTGGGCTAACCACAAACAGGAGAGTTTAGCAGATGTCATCCCCATGAGTCAGGATTTCCAAGCATGCCTGGTGGTCCTTGAATCCCCCTTCCTTCTCCACACTCCAGCCTCCTTTATCCTGGAGTCAGCTCTCCCTGGGAGGAGTGGTCATGCTTTGCAAGGCTGTTCTTACCTGCCTGCTTGTCATAAAAAAAAAAAAAAAAAAAAAAGCAATAAAGGTCTTACTTAGCCTACTGCCTGGGTTGAAGAAAACACTGGTGACCTGGTGTCTAAAAGTGTCTAAAAGTATTGCCTCTGGGATGGGTAGATCACTGTCTCTATCGGCTTGGGGAATCTCCATCTGCATCTCCATCTCCATCTGCAAAATGGGCGCAGTGTAGATCGCAGTCTTTTGGTAGCAAACATTACTTTGCAAACAAACCACAACAACCCTCCCACCCCCACCCGCGCCGCCCAATTCTGAATGACCCTTGTTTTCAAAATGTGCGGACTGGAGGAACGGATCTGGAACCTAAAGAAGTATTATCAACCAGGGAAATTAAATAAGCGACAAGGTGAGGTAAGGATGGGAGAAGGGAGAAGCAAAGAAGCCTCAGCTCTGCTCGGAAAAGCTGCGGCTCCAGGAGTAGCCAGGTAAACCCCGCGTACCCACTGTACCGCGAGTCTTTGCTGGGACCCCCGAGACCCTGGTGGGACGCTGGGAAAGGAGGAGGAGGAAAAAGGGCGGGGAGAGCGGGTGAACTCTAAGGCTTGGGGCGGAGCTCTAGGGGAGGATCTACAGAAGCGCGAGGGGCGGGGCTGTGGTTTGGGGGCGGGATCAAGGGCGGGACATCTCTGAGTTCCACGGCTGCGCGCGCCACGTCTCCCTTAGCAAGTGTGTAGGGGAGAGTCAGAGGGAGGGAAAAACCGAACGGGGCGGGAACTACCTCTTCTCGCGAGAGTTGGCGACGGCAGCGGCGGTGGCAGCGGCGTGTCCCTGAGAGTAACGTGGGGGCGGGGAGGAGAGGCGGCGGCAGCGTCCGAGCTACGCCACACAGGGCAGGGGTGCTGGGTGCTGGAGCGCAGAGCGGGGTCGTGGCGGCGGTGGTGAGACGAGAGAGGCGGAGGGGGGGGTGCCATGGCGGGACAGCAGTTCCAGTACGATGACAGCGGGAACACCTTCTTCTACTTCCTCACCTCATTCGTGGGGCTCATCGTGATCCCGGCCACATACTACCTCTGGCCCCGAGACCAGAATGCCGGTGAGTCTTGCCGGCAGCTGCCCGCGGACCCGCGCAGGCCCCGCCGGCCCCTCTGGGCCGCGCCGCCCCCGCCCAGCCCAGCCCAGCCCAGCCCAGCCCAGCCCCCAGCGTCGGGGTGATCATCCAGCCCGGCCGAGCCTAGCGTCCAGGCGTCCGCCGCTGGCGGGGCCCGGCTCGGCGGTGTTTCCCTCGGTTCCTCTCGGAGCTCCTCTCCATCCCCCGTTTCATTGTCTTTTTCAGGAGTTTCGCTTCGCTCCCTCTCACCCATTGTTCTGGGCGCTCCTTGCAGCCTCCTCCTGCCTCTTTGTCTTCTCTGCCTCTGATTTTATTGGTTATTTTTCTATATGGAGGGAGCAGGATGGGATGGGGAGGATGGGAACTGGGAGGTGAGAGAAGAGTTGGCAAAGGAGGAAGCCGAATGTGCAGGCACAACTCTGAGCCCCTTAGCCAGGGTCCTCTTCCCTCACACCCCTGTTTCCCTCTTGCAGCTGTCGTTACAGATGTTTTGGGCACCGTCTGAGCTGGGTGGCATGCTTTGGACTCCCAACTGAGCTCACCAGTCGCCCCTCCCCCCGTCCCTTTCCCCTGTTGCTTTTTCATTTGTTCACTAACACTGTGGGGTTGGAAGCAATGCAGTTATCCCCCTTAGCAACAATAGGCTGTTCTCTATTTCCTTTTCTTTGGAGTTTCCTGTTCATGGCGGAAAAAGTGCAAGTATGAAGGATTAAATCTAGTAGGTAGTTGTTAGGTAGCTGGTCCATTCGCTTTTAGTTCTAAATCTTTTTCACATTTAACACGTGGGATTAGAACACAAAATAATATAGATTCTTTTCGAGGCATTTTATGTTGCACTGTACTAAGATATATGACAAGTGATAATCTTAAAGCTGATGGAACTGCCAGGCCCTAATAGGTTATTTAACAGTAACTAGTAGGTTTTGAGTATTAACATTTAGGGAAAGGAGGTATGCTAACTTGATTAAACGTCTTCTTTGAAGTTGGGTGTGATGGAAGTCTAGGTTGTCCAGGTTATATATTCTGTTTGGGGGAGATTGTTAACAGTGAAGCATTGAATCAGCTCAGAACTTGTTATGCTTTAAGACTGACTCAAATGCCCTGTTAAATTCTTGAGTTGCATAATGGAATTAAATTGAGTTTAGGATAAATAACAAAGGATTCCATTTTTTAGTACATTCTATAGTTTAAATATCCATTAGGCGCAGAAATCTGCCCAAAGTTACCAGTTTTCTTATTCAGTGGATAGTTTATGAAAATTGGATTTTGGACTCTTGTGCCTTCTTTTCCTAAGTGTATTTAAATTTAAATGGGTTCTTTGGACAGTAGTTATATAAATGATTAAGTCTTAATATTGTAATGGTTTCCCTTATCTGCAAAACCTAGGCCATTCTCATAATTTTATTTTGAATTAAAAATGCACTTTTCAGTATAGTAGTTTATTTTCACTTAACCCTTTGTGTGTGCATCTGGTTGTGTCGAAGACAAGGGTATTGGGAGAGTAGGTAGGTTTGGTTAGAATGTGTTACGAGAAGCTGCTGGTTTCAGAAATTAGTCATTTTAATCTACACTGGATTTCTGAAATTTGAAAGTCCTATTTTTATGGTGGGTTTTATTTATGAAATTATGAAATTTGCCTGATAACTTACAGGCAAGTTATACTTGAGCTCCTTCAGCATATAGTTGGTCTTTGGAAAAGTGGTAGGGAATTAATAGTGACTATAAGTTATGGCCTTCAAATGTCACTTTATTTAATCCTCTTAAAACACATTGAAGTAGGTACTATTACTATTATCTCTATCCTTATGTGAAGAAACTGGAGTTTAGAGAGCTTAAGTAACTTTCTTCTTCGTGGGGGAGCTCAGTCTGCTTAGCTTCAAAGTCCTCTGTTGTCTCCATATTGCTAGATAGAAAGGTGTTGATTTGCCCCTACTTTACCTCTGGCTCTCTGCTTCGGGCTTGCCTTAGTAAATGTGCATGTGTTGATGCATTTGTTTGGTTTTGCTCACAACTGCCCTGTGAAGATTGAGGTGGACACTTACTTACAAGCTATTCTAAGCATCATGAAAATTGGTGGACACCACTTGGACTATTTTTGTGTATCTACCATAATTGAGTTGTTTCTTTAGGATTACAGTGCTATTAAAAGGATGTTTTTATCATAATGACTTTTTTTCTGAAGTTCAGTTTGCAATGTCTTGAATATCAAAAAGAAATCTTAGAATTAATAGGTTCACCCAAAGCTCTGAAAAAGGTTTTTTTTTTTTTCAGATGTTTGCAGCAAAATAATTTGGTGACTTGTATCAACAGGAGGCTACTTAAAATCTTGATTCTTCTCACTTAGAAAATAGTCATTAATATGGCATATTAATTTGGAATATTAATTTGTTTGATTATTGCTGCTGTTTTAGACCCTCGAGGGCTTGTAAAGGTAGAGACACTGTACTGTCTTTCTGAAATCTTAACAATTCTGAAATACATATTTCCTCAAGGGTTTTGAAAAAAGGATATGGACCTGTAGTAATATTTTTGATTAACACAACAGGATATTTTAATACTTGATTTTGAAGCTTATTTTATTTCATTTTCCTGTGAAACTATAAGTAACCAAATACAAAAAAGTTGGCATAGGAGTTTGAATTTCAGAGTTCTTATGGCAATCTTGACTTTTCCGAGATACTCTCTGTAGGAAAGCATGAAAAGGTTTTCTTTGCCAGTAAGTATACATTTTTAAAGTCCAGTGTAAGTAATCTTTGTTTAGTTTTTTAAAAAGATGATACATGTGGGTCTTTTAGTTTCAAGGTTTAGTTGTTTCAGTGTTGCTCTTCTGGAATTATTGGGCTCTTGAGTCCATGAGCATGGCACCATTTCACAGATGGTAAAATCTAGGGTTTGAGAAATAGAAGTAGCTTGGTCATTGGCATATTTGATATGTTAATTGAAGTTACTCTGTTATCCGGAACACTAATGGAATCCTTTTGCCTCGATCTTTGTCTAATCTGGGCTAAGTGCACACAATTAATACCCCTTTTAGTAGTTGAGGGGTCCTATTTATCTTACTCTCCTGGTTGTTTGCAAATTGGCTGAATAAGTTGAATACTTTTTCAGACCATTATGGACAAAAGCTCTGGATGAAGTAATAACAGAGGGTTTAGATTTCCTTAAAACAGTGGTTCTCAACCCTGGCTCCACATTAGAATCACTTGGGGAGCTTTTAAAAACACTTTTACCCACCCCCAGATATTCTGATTTAATTGGTCTGGAGTGGGTGCTGTGTATTGGTTTTTTAAAAGGTCCCTATGTGATTGTAAATTGTAGCTAGCAAAGGGGAGAACTCCCTTGGTAGTGGTCTTTTGCCGGAGTTGTCATTTTGGGCGATGGTGTATTTTTATATGTGCTCTTTGCTAAAAAACAAAAATCACTAATGCCTTAGCCTTTTTGTTTTACATAGTTAAGAAGCACTTATTGTAGAACAGTGCTGTAAAGTTCCTGTAGTTGAAAGCTGAATATATATGTTAAAACAACGTTAATAATATAGGTTTACAATGGTATTTGACAAGAGAAAACTGCTTGTAATTACTAGAATTTCAAATAATCAAGAACATGCCTTTATTTGTCCTATAGGTGAAGAAGGCTTATTGATCCTTTGAATTGAGATAAATTATATCATTACCTTTTCCAAGTTTTTGTTTTTTTAACTCCTTGACCGTATTTTTTTTAAACTTATTTGACCTTACCCCTTATCTTTTTCAAAACTGCCTGGTTTTGAAACCTGTCTGGATCTGCTGCTTTACTAACTGTGTGATCTTAGGCAAGTTATTTAACTTCTATGTTTTTAGTTTACTCATCTATAAAATAGAGACAGTGAGTTTTTTGTTTTACAGAATTAAAATGAGGATTAAACAAATAGATATACTGTACTCAGGTTTTTTCCCCATGGTTTGAAAGGATTAATGAAACTTAAAAAAAAGTTACATTTCTTTATTCTTTGCTTGCCCCCTCTCAAGCAGTGTACAAGTGATTCAGCTTTCTGACAGGAATGTGAGTAGGAGTCCACTTTTAGTGCTTACTAGTGTAGTAAGAAAACTCTGAATTTGGAAAGTTAGAAGTTTTGGTTTTAAGTTCCAGCCCAGTCCCTATTTTGTTATTTCTGAACTCAGTCTCATTTTCTAGGTACAATAATAATAATATGCCCCATAAGAAGTGATGAGAAGCAAAGCAATAAATGCATATAAACATGCTTGCAAAACCAACACAGTGTAGAAATTCCTTCATTTAGTAGATATTTATAGGGCATTAACTCTGTGCTAGATGCTGCTTCTAGGTGATGGATCAGATCTTTTCAGCGCATATAACATTTTTCTTAATAAGTTGTATATACACAGTGCAGAAAAGCACACACACACAAAAACAGAATAAACATTGCTTGTAATCCCATCACCCAGAGGTAATGAAACATTTTGGTGTATGTACCTCTCTTTTTTTCATCCTGTGGGGATGACTTTAAACATGGTCCTTCCTCTTGGTGGGGAAGGTCCTACACCCGCCTCCAGCTTGAGACAGATAATAGTGATTGTCCTCATCTCAGCTCTGCTGCTGACCATTTGAATATTTGCTAGCCCCAAGGTGGGTATGCTGAAAGCACTCACAATAGCACTTTGAGCTAGACTCAGGTATTATCCCAGTTTTACTAATGAGAAAACTAACTCCTAGAGAAGGAAGCCAACTTACCTAAAGCCATATAGCCTCTGGTTGGAAGATTGGGTGTTGGATCCAAACCTGTTTTAATGCTAGAGTTTTTCTTGTTAGCCGTTACTCTTTTTTTTTTTTTTTTTTAAAGATTTTATTTATTTATTTGACAGAGAGAGACACAGCGAGAGAGGGAACACAAGCAGGGGGAGTGGGAAAGGGAGAAGCAGGCTTCCCGCCGAGCAGGGAGCCCGATGCGGGGCTCAGTCCCAGGACCCTGAGATCATGACCTGAGCCGAAGGCAGACGCTTAACGACTGAGCCACCCAGGCACCCCATTAGCCGTTACTCTTATACTGCCTTCTGTAATTAATATAGCACATTATAGTAAGTATTAAAATGGTAAGTGGAAAGTGCTGTGGGAGCACAGAAGAAGGAATGAATAATTCT
The DNA here is from genome assembly GCF_029215605.1 of Mirounga angustirostris. Classification (NCBI taxonomy): domain Eukaryota; kingdom Metazoa; phylum Chordata; class Mammalia; order Carnivora; family Phocidae; genus Mirounga; species Mirounga angustirostris. The sequence continues at coordinate 93,213,037 of NW_026991716.1, read as the reverse complement.
GTTTGGGGATTTGGGTGTTTCACGCAGAGAAGGTGATTTGAGATAGGTCATAAAGGGTAAGTGGGGACGTGTATTCCTTATGTAGGAGAAAGTATATGCAAAAGCATGGAGATGTTCAATAAATGGTAAAAATTTAATGTGCCCTTAAGAGTAAATCAGCCATTTTAAGGAAGCTTATACTTTGTTTTGTAAGTTATTGGGTAAACAGTGGAAGTTTCTAAGTAGTTAATGACATGGTCAGTTTTGCCATTTTAGGAAGCTTATATTTTATCTTGTAAGATATTGGGTAGACAGTAGAGTTTTTAAAGTAGGGTAATGACTTGGTTAGTTTTGCTTTTGTGGAGCATTGTGTGGAGAATGATTTGGCAGAAGAGGGTGGAAGGTGGTGGTTGCTGGGTAGGGAAAAACTAGATGGAGGAGGAGTCCATTTCAGAGGCTTATTAGTCCATTGAAATGTAGGGGAATGGGCAGATTAGAAAGAGAATTCTAAGACAGCTTGGACTATTTATATGGAATATAGAAGTACCTTGGAGGGAATGAGAGAGTGGAGTGCAGATTTTGAATTTTCACTTATTTCTGTCTTTGCTTTTTTCTCCCTCTCTTAAAAGCTGTTTGGTGTTTGGCCCAATAATAACCTACTTTTATCAGTTTGGGGATTGAGTGCAGGGAAAAAGATGGGGATGATCATTTTTATTTAAAATGAAATATTGGCCTTATTTATTGATTTATCTAGGTTTCTAATTACAGTAGAGTTGATTATCTCAAGCTCTTGTTGAGTGGATTTTAACAGAAAAAAACTGGCTAATATCAGCTTTGTGTTCACAGGAGAATATTTTATGAATGTTCATACTTTATTTAGAGCATATATTCTTCCTAAGACTTTAGATCTTTTTTTTATTTTATTTTATTTTATTTTTTTTAAGATTTTTTTTATGTATTTGAGACAGAGAGAATGAGAGAGAGAGAGCACATGAGAAGGGGGAGGGTCAGAGGCAGAAGCAGGCTCCCTGCCGAGCAGGGAGCCCAATGCGGGACTCCATCCAGGGACTCCAGGATCATGACCTGAGCCGAAGGCAGTCGCTTAACCAGCTGAGCCACCCAGGCGCCCCTTAAGACTTTAGATCTTGAAGGGATACTAGAGATCTGAGAAGTTTGAGTCATTTTATTTATTTATTTTAAGGTTATTTTTTTATTTGAGAGAGCAAGAGAGAGTATGAGCGGGGGTGGGGGTCGGGGTGTGGGAGAGGGAGACGCGAGGGGCTCCATCCCAGAACCCTGGGATCATGACTTGAGGGGAAGGCAGATGCTTAACCAACTGAGCCACCCAGGTGCCCCAGTTTGAGTCATTTTAAAATAAAGTCATTCCCCTCTGTGTTCTATCCTGACAGAAAGGGGTATCAGACATGTACTGTATATGCACTTAAGTCCTACACAGTAGAGGGGACCAGCAGGCACGTTGGCAATATGAATTATGGTACAACATTTAGGCTTTGTAGATATGGTGACAAACAATGGATTAGTAAATGCATTGCGTACAATTGTTTTTATTTAAAGGTCATTTTGCATACTTGCTTGATCTTGGAAGAACCTGAAAAACAAAGATAGGCTTATTTTCATTTTCTCAGATATTTGTTCCCTTAGTCATACTTTTTATTTAGACATAGAGGAGGTCACAACAAATATATCTATATTGTAATTGGACTTCATTTTAAAGAATGTTTCCTATTATCAGACTGTCTACACCATCTCACCATCACATTGTTTCTTTGAAAAGTGTTATTGGTTATTCATTATCTTAAGAAGGTGTTTCTTACATTTTGAGAATTGTGTTTGTGTCAGTATGGATGGAAGGGATTTTCTCATGTAGATTCCAGATTTTTTTGGCTTTAGGTTTTTTGCTTGTTTAGTTAAATCTAGTAGTTATTGATTGAGCCTTCACTGTTTGCCTATACTGGGAAGGCAGAAGATAAGAATATGAATGCATTGTATATCTTGTTTACAAGGTTTTATTTTGATAGCGTTTGCAATCCAGGTAGGGTGGGAGGATTAGGATTAGACAAATACATGAATTATTATATCCAGAGCACAACAAAGGAAATGTAAGAAAAGTGAAAACAAGTGCTGTGGAAGTTAGCTAGATTAAGTATTTACATCTGGTTGGGAATGATAGTGGGGATCTAGAGGTATTTTGACTAAACTCTTAAAGGATAAGAAAGATTTAATGGGTAGAATGGTGGGGTTGGTAGTGCAAAGAAATCACATGAGGGAGGCACCTGGCTGGCTCAGTTGGTTCAGTCATGAGTGTGAAGCCCCATGTTGGGTGTAGAGATTACTTAAAAATAAAATCTTAAATAAAAAAAAATCACATGAGGAAAAGTATAGAGGCTGGAAAGCATGGAATGTATTCAAAGTACAGATCAGTTGAAGCAGAATTCATTCAGGGAATAAGTGAGAAAAGGTCGGAAAAGTTGATTTAAGTCATATGGTGGAGAATCTTATATGCCTAGCTGAAGAGTTTATGTGTGATTTGGTTGACGGTATGTCATTTTTGGACATTTTAGAATGTATTTTTACAGTTGTGGTGTATTGAATTAATGTAATAACATCTCATAGAATGAGAAAGAACAGAGATTAAGAAGCAGACAGATAATGAGGGCCTGAACAGTGGTCGTGGCAATAGGAAGATAAGTGACATACTTGAGATGTTACTGAGGTGGAATCTTTCTTTCTTTCTTTGTTTTTTTAATTATGTTGGTAAAGTATATATAATGTAAAATTTATAGTTTTAGCCATTTTATTTTTTTTATTTTTATTATTTTTAAAGATTTTGTTTATTTGACAGAGAGAGATAGTGAGAGCAGGAACACAAGCAGGGGGAGTGGGAGAGGGAGAAGCAGGCTTCCCGCCGAGCAGGGACCCCGATGCGGGGCTCCATCCCAGGACCCTGGGATCATGACCTGAGCCAAAGGCAGACGCTTAATGACTGAGCCACCCAGGCGCCCTAGTTTTAGCCATTTTAAATGAACAATTCCATAACATTAATTACATTTACAGTGTTGTGCAGCCATCACTGCTGTTTACATTTTTCATCACCCCAAACTCTACCTGTTGAGCAGTAACTCCCCATTCTTTCTTTCCTCCAGCCCCTGAAAAACTCTTAATTTATTCTTTGTCTCTATAAATTTGCCTATTCTAGGTATCTCATGTAGGTGAAATCATACAATATTTGTCCTTTTGTGTCTAGCTTATTTCATTTAGCATAATGTTTTCAGGATTCATCCATGTTGTAGCCTGTATCAGGACCTCATTCCTTTTTAGGGCTGAATAATATTCCATTGTATGGATATACCACATTTTTATTCACCTGTTGATGAACACTTGGGTTGTTTCCCCTCTTCGTCTATTGTGAATAATGTTGTAGTGAACATTGCCATACAGGTATCTAAGTACTTATTTTCAGTTCTTTTGGGTATATTCCTAGGAGTGGAATTGCCAGGTCATATGGCAATTCTATGTTTAGCTTTTTGAGGAACTGCCGAACTGTTTGCCATAGTAGCTGCACCATTTACATTTCTACCAGCAGCAGACATGGGTTCCAATTTCTGCATATACTCTTCAACACTTATTTTTCTTTTTTAAAAAACTATAGCCATTGTAATAGATGTGATGAAGTGGTATTTCACTATGGTTTTGATTTGCATTTCCCTAGTGGCTAATGATGTTGAGCATCAGTTCATTTGTCTGTTGGCCATTTGTGTATGTTTTTTGGAGAAATGTCCATTCAAATCCTTTGCCCATTTTTAAATTGAGTTGTTAATTTTTTTTTTGTTTACTTGAAGGTGTTCTTCATATATTCTGGATATGAATCCCTTATTAAATACATGGCTTGAAAATATTTTCTTCCATTCTGTAGATTGTCCTTTCACTTACTTGATTATGTCCTTTGATGCACCAGAGTTTTTAATTTTGATGAAGTCCAATTTATTTTATCTTTTATTGCTTATGTTTTTGTTGTCATATCTAAGAATCCATTGCAAATCCAAGGTTGTGAAAATTTATCCCTATATTTTTTTTTTGTAAGAGAATTACGGTTTAGGTGTTGAGTTGTGTAAGTTCTTTATATTTTGGATATTAACCCCTTGTTGGATATATCATTTGCAGATGTCTTCTCCCATTTAGTAGGTTGCATTTCCTTTTTGTTGGTTTTCTTTGCTGTGCAAAAGCTTTTTATTTTGGTGTAGTCCCAATAGTTTATTTTCACTTTTATTTTCCTTGTCCTATATCTATTCTTCCTTTGTACCATTTGTAACTGTAGGCAAGTTACTTAACTTCTATGAGCCTCAGTTTTTTAAGTATAATACGTACATATATATCCCCAGGATTATTAGAACATCTTAATGAGAAAATTCATGCATTTAACAAATATTTATTAGGCATGTACTATTTGCCAGGCATTGTGTTAGGCAGTGGAATGTGGGGTAAACAATGTAGGTGGGATCTCTCTTCTCTTGAAGCTTACCTCCTAGTGTGGGGGAGATGATTGATATACTACATGTAAACAGTAAAATATTAGATAGTGATAGATACTGTATAGAGAAGTAGGATATTCAGAGAAAGTCTTCTTGGGAATGTTCCTTCAAGCCGAGTGACATAAGGAAGCCAGTCATTCAGAGATCTGAATTGGGTGGGAAAGGCCTGTTACTGATTGGATGAACAGTTGTGTGTGTACAAGAGCCTTTAAGCCAAAAACAAGTTGGTCATAGTCCATGAACAGAGAAGACCAGAGTGGCAGGAGTTTGCCAGGTGAGGAGAATAATCTGGGATAAAGTCAGAGAGGGAGCTGGGGTGCAGAGCATGTTTGTAAACCAGGGTAAGAAGCTTGGATTTTAAGTTCAATGGGAAGCTATTGAAGGTTTTTAAGCAGAGAAGTGACAAGATCTTGACTTAATATTCTCCTATTTCTTAATGAGATGAAAATAGTTTTTGGCCACCTTGCTTATTTATCCTTTTACAGATGATGTCTTTTCTACTTAAAATGTTTAATTAAAAAATTTTAGCTGCGGGCGCCTGGGTGGCTCAGTTGGTTAAGCGACTGCCTTCGGCTCAGGTCATGATCCTGGAGTCCCTGGATCGAGTCCCGCTTCGGGCTACCTGCTCGGCAGGGAGTCTGCTTCTCCCTCTGACCCTCCCCTCTCTCCTGTGCTCTCTCTCATTCTCTCTCTCTCAAATAAATAAATAAAATCTTTAAAAAAAAATTTTTTTTTAGCTGCATATTTAAAAAATCACATACTATAAAATATCATACGGATGGGCCCGGGTCATAATGGTTCAACTTATGATATTTGGACTGTAAAGTGTGAAATTGATACACATTCAGTGGAAACTGTGCTTCGAATTTTGAATTTTGGTCTTTTTCTGGGCTGGCGATACGTGGTACAGTACTCTCATGATGCTGGGCAGCAGTGAACCACAGCTCCCAGTCAGCTATGTGATCATGGGCGTAAACGACTGACACACTTACAACCATTCCATACTATGTGCCCATTCTGTTTTTTACTTTCAGTACAGCATTTAATAAGTTACCTAGGTTTCCTTCTCGTGTGTAGGTGGCAGATGAACCCAAGTTTCTGAAACCTTCCAATTTAGATAATCTGTGATTGTGTGCACTGGTGGTGGTGAGTAGTGTTTAGTCAGTCCTCTGTCCATCCCAAATCCAAATGGTTCTGACCTCACCTTGAGAATGACACATTTTGGCTACCTATTCAGATTCAAGTTAAGATCATAACAGAAGCTTTAGTTTCTCTTAGTGTATTTTGAGATTAGGATGATTTAGGTGAGCTATAGTTTTGGAGGTCTAGAGCAGTGAGTCTCAATTTTTCACTAACAAGTTATCATTCTCATGCCTCTTCTCTTTTGCAGCATTCTGGGAACCAAACCGCACTATTATAGTAAAATGTGTTTTCCTATTTTTTAAAATTAATAAAACGAAATTGTCCCAACAGTGAGTGAGCCAGTATCATCATGGTGAGGTGATATAGTCTCAACTAGCTGCAGAAGGACTTTGGGTAGCTAGAAAACTAATGTATAATGTCTTTTAGACTTTTTGGATTATTGAATATAACCTTTTAACTCTTGGTACTATTTTCTTGGACCCCCGAGGGATTTAGGTATAGTTTTAGTAGTCACTGAATTTTGGAAAGAGAAGTGTGGTACTTTTTTCTTTTAAGTAAATTATGTTCTCTCTATATCATTTAGCCTTGTTAATTTAAGTAATCTATATTATAAGGCATTCCAAAATTTGTTTCTCAGTGATTTTTATAATTTTCACAATATCAGAATATATATTGATATATTTATGTGAACTGAAAAATGAAGTCATACTTTTTTTTTTGACCAAGTTTGATTTGTCTAATTGATTTAATTAAAATGAGGGCTGCCTTTGCCAATTTGGTTATGTAGGATATGTTTTCTATAAATTGAATGATTCAAGGTAATCTGCAGCTTCCAAGTTTTAACAAAATATACTTAAATTAGAAGATAAAGCTATTTTGTCTGATGTGTCAGATTGGCAAAAATAAGTTTTGGTATTTATGGGATATTTATAAGCTTATAAGTGACAGCATAGCAGATCTTTTACTCTCATTTTAGTAATTTATCAACTTAAAATATTTATGTTTTCTTGATAACACCAAAAAGTAGCATCACATTTTAACATCTAAAAGTTTATAGATGTCAAACCTGAGTATGATAAACTTACTGATGTTCTTTGGCAATATGTGCTAAAGCATTTTGAGGTGAGGCATCCTGATGTCTGCAGTTTACAGGAAGATAGTTCAGATAAAAAAGAGTGGGAGGGGAAAAAGGAAACTAGAGGTAAGGCTAAGAGCTGCAAAATGTTAATATTCGGTGAAAGGTATTGTTCATTGTAATATTCTTTGAACTTTTCTGAAGGTTTGAAGATTTTTGAAATAAAAAGTTAGGAAAAAATAGTCACGGGGAATAAAAAATTAATTTTAGTCAGTATCATAAGAAATGACTTATCATGGGGCGCCTGGGTGGCTTAATCGTTAAGCGTCTGCCTTCGGCTCAGGTCATGATCCTGGGGTCCTGGGATGGAGCCCCTCATCGGGCTCCCTGCTCCGTGGGGCGCCTGCTTCTCCCTCTCCCTCTCCCCGTGCTTGTGTTCCCTCTCTCGCTGTGTCTCTGTCAAATAAATAAATAAAATCTTAAAAAAAAAAAAAGAAATGACTTATCAGGATAAAAATATGTTACATTAGGATAAAATTATGTGGGGGAAGTAAAATGAGGGGTTGGCTTGTTCATGAAGTTTTGTAAATGGATGATGGTGGCTATGAAATTGCTGTGGTATTTAGATTTCATTGGTGTGTTTAAAAGTGATGGAACTATTTTATTTTAAAATGTCAACTCCATGTCAAAAATGACATCTTTTGCAACTCTTCAGACTTCTGATAAAAAATTTCAGATGCCAAATTAGAAATCTACAAGTAGATAATATGATTTTTAAAAATTATTTTTGCTGTAATCAGGCAAACAGGTTTGAAGACTTCAATTCTGGCTAGCATTCTTTCAGTTCTTTGGCTTCAAGGAATATGGTGCTAAGAGTTCACTCAGATATACTACACCCTGGCAGATCATTCTGGCATGGACAGATGGCTGTGACTATTTTAGCAAAGACATTGTATAGCTTATGAAAAACAACCATAATAACCTTCCCCCAAACCTGTACTATTTCCACAGACTTAAAAACTTTATGTTCAGCTGCTGAGAGCAATCATAATATGTTATATTGTTTTTTAAACCACAGCATTGTTTTACGATTTCGTAATTTCCTTTTTCTATAAATGTGGATGATTTCTTTAAAAACTATAATGGTATTATTAATATAATTTTTACTGGCCATGACACTAGTAATTGTACAAACTGGAAGTTTATAAATGAACTTTTTTTTTCTTTTCCTAAGTGTCTTCTAAAAAACTGTCTGGAAGGACTTCACTTGTGATATTTACTTTGACTTGAGGTCATTCATGTAGAGATTTGGAATGTGTGCTCTCCATATTTAGTTGTGCTGGAAATCTAATGCCAGTGTGTTACCGTGTAAACCATAGCTTGTAGTACTTATTGATTGTCTTCAGTATTATCCTAAAAAGTTAAGATTTAAGTTTTGGATTGGAAGAGTGAGGCATAAAATGTACATGTACACATTGTGAAAAACTACGGGGCTGAAAACCATGTGTACTTTTTTTGGGCCAGAGACATTGGGAGAATATCATTCCTTTGAATAGATCAAGCCATCTGTTAATAGAAACTTCAGCATTGCTCTTATAACCTTATCAAACATTTTCTTGGTTTTACAGTTGAAAATGGAAGACTGTGGAGGCTTAATTTAATGAAATACAGATTAAAAAATCACGGGTGATATTTTCAAAAGTGTCCATAATTTAACCGTGAAAATAAAAAAATTAACATTACTACCACTTCATTCTCAGACCCTATTTAGGTTTTGTCTCAGTGAAGTTCTTTATAGCAAAAGATCCAGTTCAGAATCACACATGACGTTTAGTTGACATATTTCTTTAATCTCCTTCAGTCTGGAACAGTTCTTCAGCTTGTTGACTTTGAAGATTATTTTGTAGAATGAACCTGCGGGTTGTCTGGTGTTTTCTCATGATTAGATTCAGGTTATATATCTTAGGCAGGAATTTTACAAAACTGATTCTGTGTGTCTCTTATTGCATTCTATCAGATCATATATGGTTGCATTTTGTCCCATTGCTGTTGATGTTCACTGATCACCTGATTAAGATAATGTCTGCCAGGCTTTTTCTGTATTAGTTTCCTATTGCTGCTGTAACAGATTACTACAACCTTAATGGCTTATTACAGCACAAATTTATTCTCTTATAGTTCAGCAGGCTGGAAGTCCAAAATCAATTTCACCGGGCTAATCATGGAGTTGGTAGAACTGGTTCTTCTTGGAAGCTCTAGAGTTGAATCTGTTTTCTTGCCTTTTTTAGCTTCTAGAGACAGCCTGTGTTCCTTGGCTTATTAAGACTCTTCCCTCCATCTTCAGAGGACATCACTCCAACATCTGCTCCCATTGTCATATCACCTTCTTTGTCTTTAACCCTCCTGCATCCTCCTTTTAAGGATCCCTGTGATTGTATTGTGCCCATCCAGATAACGTAGGATACATCTCCCCATCTCATCTTAATTTAGTTGGATCTGTAAAGTCTTTTTTGCTATGTAAGATAATGTATTCACCAGTTCAGGATATTAGGATGTGGACATTTTGGGTGGCAGTCGTTCAGCCTACCATATTTTCCCACTGTAAAATTATTCTTTTCCCTTTTGTAATATTTTGTGGAAAGACACTTGGATCCCCTGTTCTTGTTGGTGGAGAGTGGTATTTAGAAACTAGATCTGGGTGTTAATGTGCTCACTGCTATTGATCTTACACACTGCTCCTAGGCTTCCTTAGTAGTGTTGGGGAATATATATGTATAGAATACATCTGTATTTCTACATTGAAAGATATTAGTTCATACCGAAATCTTCAGTTCCAATTCAGTACCGCAGGATTCGTTATTTTCGATTTTTTCATATGTGTAACTCCCTTCTCTGACAGTGAAAAACTGACCCCAGTTATCTTTTATATGTTAACTTATTTGATCAGTCCCCCTGCATATTACCAGTCTCCTTTGCTGTCACCACCCCTTCCCGTATATGGATCCATTGTCATCATACCTGGTTCTGATACCTCCTACCACATACCTCTCCTATGTGGGTGCTTTCCTCAAAGCCTGGTGGTAACAGGGTAGTTGGGGTTCTTAGTTACATAGTGGCTTTGGAGCATTCTATTATATGCAAAGTTCTTTTACTTATCTAACATCTCATTTAAGCACTGCAGTTTTGTTGTTTCTAGTATTGTGAAAAAATTTCTATTTAGTATTAGCCAGCTGGACTCAGTGTAGGTGATCTCAGTTTTGTTGGCAACAACCAAAGCATTATAGTCAGGAGCCAGTGGACCATATGCCTTCTTCTCCCATCAGGCCTGATCAGGTGTTGACCTTGGCCCTTTTCAATGTCATAGAGCTTCTTCATAATCTGTTTGATCTGGTGCTTGTTGGCCTTGACATCCATAATGAACACAACAATTATTGTTGTCTTCTATCTTCATGGCTGACTCATTGCTCAGGGGGAACTTGATGATGGTATAGTGGTCAAGCTTGTTGCTCTTCCAGGGAAAATATTTGGGCTGCCTTTGGAGTATCTTGGGCCACCAGAAGGTGGGTGACATGCAGATCTTGTGTGTGTGTGTGTGTGTGTGGTGTGTGTGGTGTGTGTGTGTGTGGCTGGGGTTGCCTTTTAGCATTGCCTTGTTGGCCTTCCAAACCTTTGTTTTGGCTTCAGCTTTGGGAAGGGGAGGGTTTTTTCCCTTTGCTTTCTCCATGCCATCTTCGTGGAAAGATACATTTTTATTTTAAAACTTAATTTTTTTTTTAACTTAGGAAAGTTATTCAAGTGATGGTAGTGAGTTTAGTAAAACAATACATGGTATTTTGGCTTTGGTTTAATTCCTCTTTAATTGAATTGCAGATTTTTCCTGGCGACTAAAATAATGCCTTTTCTTATAACTCCTATATGAACCTATTTTAACTTCTTACGGGTTTGGGTGACTTTTCTAATTTAACATAATTATTCTCATAATTGAATAGTACCATTTCTGCTTAGCTTCCTTTAATAAGCTGCATGTTTCAGCTATTTTATACTTTTTGTACCTTCTATAGCAAAAGGGAAAGGAAGAGAGCATTTCTCAGAAATTGCTGATTATGTGACTAAATATTTTGGGTTCAAGTCAGTTTTTGTGTTTTCAATTAGAAGTTATTTAAGTCTTGCATGAAAATGGTTGCCTGGTAGTTGAACAAGATTTTCCACATAGATCATTTGTTCTGAGTGGCAGAAAAATTAACCTATATTGTCAATTTTTCTTAAAAGTTATTTGAGTAGGTAGTCTTTTATATTCCAGTAAAATTTTAGCATGGTAATGAAGGTTAGTATGGTATTAACTGGTTTTGCCTTCATGTGAAAAATGCTTTAACTTACCACCTTATTTATTTATTTATTTTTTGACAGAGCAAATTCGATTAAAGAATATCAGAAAAGTATATGGAAGATGTATGTGGTATCGTTTACGGTTATTAAAACCCCAGCCAAATATTATTCCTACAGTAAAGTAAGTAATTGGTTTCAATAAAAAAAAAATACTTAGTGCTTACTCTTTGCTAGGTAACATATAAAATATGGGTATAATGATAAATAAAACATATGTTTAAAGAAATTGTAGCCTTAGGTAGAAGTAAGATGTGAATTTGGGAGCTTTCTAAACAGTGATTTAGAAGTTCAAAGGAGAGAGAATGTACTTCTGACTTGGGGGAGGAAGGGAGAAAGGGAAGTAAAATCCTGAAGGAAGACCTTGTGCATCTTGTCAGGATTTGCATTTTGCCTTAAAGACAATGGGAGAATCTTTAAAGATTATCAAAAGCAGGGAGGTGACATAATCAAGTTTGCATTTCATAGTGATAATTAAAGTTTATTGAGCACATACTGTATGCCAGATGCTGTGCTAGGGCTTTATGTGTTATCTCATAATTTTATTATTAACTTCAAAGTAGATGTTCTTGCTATTTTGTCAGATGAAGAAATTAAGAGGAAGATGAGGTAACTTGACCAGGGTCCTGGAGCTAGGAGTGGTAGAGCCGGGGACCTTTTATTTTGGCAGGCCAGTCTGATTAAACAGGCCATTAGCATGTTTAATTAGAGAAGGCTTATTTGATTTTGTGAGGCTATGGGGTATGCTGGTTTAGAGCCTAGGCTTTGGGTCTTCACCCTGAGTCATCAATTTTGAGGTAGTAGGTGAATCTGTAAGGTGAAAGAGTTGCTATTATTGGAGGATTGTATCTTGTGAATTACTTATATCTATCTATCCAGTAGATAGGAGGGGAAGAACTAGCAGTGACAATTAGTAAAAGTAGAGCCATTTATTTTTTAATTTTGGTTTAAATGATGATGATAGTTTTCAACATATCTGTGTAACTTCAGGGGGCTTAAATGGTTTTTCTTGGTAAGGTTTTACTTTGCCTAGTTTGGTTCCTTTGCAGAGGGAGGGAAATTTTAGCTTTGGTGTTAAGAGTTCTTCATTGATGCGAAACTAAAAGGCAAAATTAGTGTTTAGAAGAGTAGTTTTATGTTCACTGTTTATTCTTTGCTTTTGCTTCTCATTTTAAAGTTTTATGAGGTAGCAGGGCAGATAGTTGTGGCCTCCTAATCTCTTCCTTTTTTGGTTTTGGTCAGTACTTTGTGGGTATCTGAACCTCAGTTTTCAAGGAAAAAACCCAACTCTGTGAAGTTCTCTTTAGTGATTAGTAAACTGATTTATGTAAATGGAAGCACAAATTAAGGGATGTTTATAAGTGAGGAAGAATTAAATAGATAACTGGTAACAATTTAGATAAGGTCAGAAACATCAAAACCTTTGTGCTGCTTAACCTTAAAGCATTGTTCACAATTAAGCAGTCATTGTGTAATGCTCTAATTTCAGGAAGTTGCTTCCAAAATGACCTTTAAAATATACTTAGAGTAAAAACACAAGACTTCACAAGTTGATCACTGACGCTATATGTAGGGAAAAACGCTTATCTTTTCACAGGACCTAAATATGTTTTTAAAAAATTGGGTGTAGATCATGATGAAATCCATTATGTTTCCACCTTTGCTTTGGCTTTCAGGAAATTAAAGCATGGTGTTATTGGTTGTTACAGTTTTCATCAGCCTGGGGGGTTCTGTGACGAGCTTCTCTAGTCCTCTCTTCATTCTTGAGCTTAGAGAGCCAGGTGCAACATGGAGAGCATCTGTCGTGGGGTATAGTATATCCTAGGTGTTTTGATTCCTCTCCCTTCTACCCTTGTTTGCTTTTAAGTCTTGTTTTAGTGGTTTTCAATTTTACTTTTATCTTTGTTTTCTGAGCTTTCTTAGCCTTTTGGGGCATTGGCAAAACAAAATGTGGAATTATTAACTTGTAGATTTTCAAGTGTTCTGTAGCATATCGAAGGTATGGCATACTTTGGGTTTGAGTTAAAAATTACTATGTAAATTATTCTCCTTATTCATTCAGTAAGTAGTCATTGTGTGCTGATTACTTATGTGTCAGGTAATATACCAGGAACTGATATATTGTGATTAACAAATAGATGTGGTTCAGCAACTTAACAGTTGTGGGAGAAACTGGCAAGTAAACAAGTAATGATAATAGAGTTTAGTAAGGGCTGTGAGGGGCATGCCATGACAGAGCAGAGGAAGGGCTTTCTGGCTTGAGACAGAGAAAGCTTCTCCGAGTGAGGTCAGGGCTGAGATTGGGTAAGACATCCTGAGAACAGCTAACAGGAATTGTTTGCTATCTGTGAGATACCTTCTAGGTGCTTTACATACCTAATCTCTTTTAATTCTCAAACCCACTCTATAAATTGGAAACTGAGTTGTAAAGGACAAAGCAACTTTCCAGGATCTCTAAGTTAAGAAGTGGTCAAGCTGGGTGGGATTTGATCTCAGGTAGTTTTCCAGAGCCTCTGTTCTTAATTACCTCTCCCTAGATAGCTAGGTAAAAGTGGGAGTGTTCCAGGTAGGGCATTCTTTTCCTCTTTGGGGTTATAGGCAGTATGGAAAGAAGTTTGCAGTATTAGGTATTTAATAAGAATTAGAACATTATTTTGGCTAGATGGAAAGAAATTTGTATCTGAATGCCAACCCTGTTTAAGCTACTCTGGGGTTAGTCAAAAACTCAGTAAGATCCTGTCCACATGCTCAAGGAGCTTGCAGTGAGTTAGAGGAGAAAAGTCATGGGTTTTGCTTCTTAGTGACGGTAACCCTGGTTTCCCCACTGATCACTTTGACAAGGGTAAGGACTGCTTTGAGGTGAGTCTTGAAGGATGAATGGAGTTTGGATAGGCAGAAATGGGGAATGGGAATTTTAGGTGGAAAGATTCAAGAGCGAAAGCATGATGGTAGGAAAAGCTTAAGGAACTTCGGGAGATGGGGATTTTGTTTTTTGTTTTTTGTTTTTTGTTTTTAATTTGGGTGATAAAGGTCAGTAGGTGGATTTAAACTTGATCCTAGAGGCTCATTCCAAATAAATATATTTAAGCTAGGTTTCTACCAAATGAGCTTAAACACATGGAATATTTTCTGTCTTTGAAAAGAAGGTCACTCCAATTTTGTTTGATTAGGCCTCGTAGGATTCATTTTATGTGTTTAACGGTTCCTACTTAGCATAACAAATTGTGATATAAAGAGTATAAAAAAATAAAAATTACTCAATTTCATCACTTAAAGATAGCCACTATTAAGATGATTTACCTTCTATATTTTTAATAAACTTTTATTTATTAAAAATAGCATATTATACATATTATACATATATCTTGGAAAGCTGTTTTTCTTGTTTTAATTTAATTTAATGATCTTCCACAGCAAATATTGTTTTTATTGGCTAGATGGTATTTCACTTTATTAATATACCATTAATTTGTCTACTACTTTATTGATGGACATCTCTGTGTGTGTTTTCTGTTGTTATTTCTGTGTATTCTGTGTATTAGTTCTGTTATATATCTGTAACCAGCTTTTTATACTTTATATACCTAATTCTAGTTTACTTCCTTCTAAATTTCTTGAAATAGATAGTTAAAAGGGTATGTACTTCTTCAGGGTTTTGATACCTTATTGCCAGACAGTCCTTCAGAGTGTAAAGGGTATGAGTGTTCCTTTTTTTTTTTTAAGCCTCTCCAACACTGGTAATATCAGTCTTTTAAATATTTTTACTAAACAGAATATTGGAGAGAAGAGGTTAGGTTTGTTGTTTTTTTTAAACTATATATTCCTTTATATCCCTTTTTATCCAATGTACATCTTTCTATATCTGTATTGGCTAATTATTTGGCTGTGTCTTGGTTTATTAGTCTCCTATAAATGGTTTATTTAATTAGTCCCATATAAATGGATATTTAATGTGTTTCTAAAGTTTTACTGTTATAAACAAGGCTATTCATTCACCCATTATTTTTTGCAGTTTATCTTACTCAAAGTCTAATTATTAGGTTAAGAGCAGCTCTTTTTTTTTTTTTTTTACATAAATGGTTTATTGAATACTTAGTATTAATATATTTTGATCTAATATAATGAGACCAATAAGTTGAATTAAGTTCTATACATAAAATTCTGCAAATAGTAATTGAGGGAATATTACATGTAAGATTCTAGATGCAGACTACTAGATTCTAGAGAATTCAAAGGTAAAAAAAGGCGCTGTTTTGGTTGTGACAGGAGTTTACAACCCAGAGATTATAGAATTGAGTCAATATCATAGCGATGTAGGACACTTTAGATTGTTTTATTGCTTTGTTCTGCCATATGTCTTTATAGATTCTTAAAGGAAACCCGTATAGGTATATTTATTTATACTTCACTTATCTTTCTCCTAAACAGGAAAATAGTTCTGCTTGCAGGATGGGCATTGTTCTTATTCCTTGCATACAAAGTTTCCAAAACAGACCGAGAATATCAAGAATACAATCCTTATGAAGTATTAAATTTGGATCCTGTAAGTAGTGTTTTTCTACAATGCACATTAGTTTATTGACCCTGTGAAAATACTGTAAGCCCATATCCTAAAAGGAATTGGGTTGTGCCTAAAGAAATCAGACTTTGGATATGTAATCCATTATTATTCTAATGTATATATGTTTTTTAAGCTGCAGATGTTAAATTCCATCCTAGTAAGGCTTGGTTTGAAATTGCTAAATACAAGAATGTTTGAAGATGAGATGAGAAGTTAGTATATTTTTAAAAGACTTTTATAAGATTGGTTTAATGCAAAGTTAAAACCAGGAGGTTCATTTATGTTAGTTGGATGGTAAAAATCTCATGATCCTGTGTTAGTTGACACTAAAGCAGTATGTTAAGTCTTTCTGTCTTACAAAGAATTGGTTGCATTGTTAATGGTTTTGTAGAAGCAAAATTTGCATCATATCATCTGATTTTTCTTATTGTGATGATTATGATCATCAAGAGAGATTTTTTTTAAGATTAAAAGATTTTGGGGGGACAATTTAATGCCATAAAAATCAATATGAAAAATTTATTGATAGAAATTGAGTCTAATTAGGAAACAGGTAGGTAAACTTCTTAAGTGTTTAATATTAAAGTATTGATAAACAAATGAAACCAAATACTCTTCTGATTATTTCTTAGAAAAGGAGTTAACCTTTGATTTGAGAGTTTCTTCAGACAGACATAATTTACTGTGATCACTTTGATATTTAAATGTTGCTATCTTTTTATTTTATTTTAATACGGCATTGTGTGGTTTCATCCTTAAATCCTTGGTGCCTGGTGTTACACAACACCCAGTAGGTGCTCAATAAAATAAACATATTGGGCAAAATAAGTATATTTTTATTTAAAAAATACATGGGATGAAACTTATGGGACAAATATATAGGATGAAAACATTTTCTCTTTCTGAAAATACCGAATAGTTTATATTTAAAGTTCAAAATAGGATGAATTATGTTTTTACAGCATTGTGCTTATTTTAACTAAAACAAAGCTTTCCTTTTAGGGGGCAACAGTAGCAGAAATTAAGAAACAGTATCGTTTGCTGTCACTTAAATATCATCCAGATAAAGGAGGTGATGAAGTTATGTTCATGAGGATAGCAAAAGCTTATGCAGCGTAAGTATCATAGGACCCATTACACATTTTTAGGAGTGGTAAAGATAGTTTTTTATTTGAATAAAATAGTTGTCATAAGCTTTTAAATGCTGACCTTATATGTTGAGTCTATTATTTATGGAACTGCCTGACAACCCTAAACTGCTAATTTAACTAAACTTGAATTTTAAGTAACTTAGAGTAGTGCTTTTGCCCTGCGAAGTTGGTTAAATTCAGTAGTAGGTAATATGTTAATTGAGTTATTTTCTAAGCATTCTGATTAGAAGAGGATATACTTACACCTTGTTTTCATATCTAGGCTTTTTTTAGACTAGATCTCTTTCTCTTATTTTGGAAATGTAGCTTATCTTATTAAGCTATCTAAAGACTAGTTTAATTTTTGGGAAACAAGATGAGGGTATATAAAATTAGAGATAGTTTTTCCTTGAGTGTTAATATTGCAAGAGATAAAAGTTAGCTGGATTCTTCAGGACTCATAGGCATATCCCAACACAACTCTTATGTTAAAGAGTAAAATACAGACAAAATGTTGTCTATTTTTAGAGGACTCACTGATGTATAATTTTGTGCTGATTTTAAAAATAGAAGTAAATAATAGGACGGGCGCCTGGGTGGCTCAGTTGGTTAAGCATCTGCCTTTGGCTCAGATCATGATCCCAGGGTCCTGGGATCGAGCCCTGCTTCGGGCTCCCTGATCAGTGCAGAACCTGCTTCTCCCTCTCCCTTTGCCTGCCACTTGCCCTGCTTGTGCGCCCTCTCTATCTCTGTGTCAAATAAATAAAATCTTAAAAGGAAAAAAAGGTTAATAGGATACTCAGATGTAATAGCAAGTAGAAGTGGTATATGACTTACAGAAGTTTGGGAAATACTCATTTTGTGCTTAATAAAAGTATATTGACTGTGTCTCCTCTCCCCTCTTTTTTGTGAGTTGCTTGTTACATATGTGAATATGATTCTGCGATAAAGCAGTGCCTTCAGGAACTTCCTGAAGTGTGTACTACATTTTGTTTTCTGCATGGCAGATGTCCTCCAGATTGCTGTCTTTCAGTTGGTGTCTCCCCCTTTTTTCATTGTGTCTCTTCCAAGCATTTACTCTCATTGCATGCACAAGTGTTACCGTGCTTTAGTTGCTGTCTTCAGGTAATTTGAGAAGAACTGAAGATACCCAGAGGAAGTCAGACAGCTAAGATTGTTTAATTGGTAGTTTTAATTTTAGTCCCTTTGTTCCCCCCTCCCCCCTCAGTTTTCAGGTATTGTAACATTCTTAAGTTCATGATTTTGTTCTCATGTTACTGGAAATCTGACTCTTTATGTTGTATGGTCACTATTCTAAAAAGTACAGAAGAAGAATATATGGCCTTTGGTTTTAACTCAATTATATGATCAAGCTATAGAATGCTTTTTTTAAGTAAAATGTCTTAAATAGTTGATGGTCCGTAAGACAAATGAAAGAATAAAATAATTATGGGACCCAGAACTTTGAGATCTTGTAACTTGTATAAATGGATTAGATAAATACAAGTTCTGGGTGATTGAAGTTCCCATTTTATGCATAGTTCTAGCAGCCTAAGTATAACTCAAGCAGCTTTTGGAATGCATTTATAGGCTTTGAACTGCAAAGTTTTTTAGAATTTGCTTTGGCTGTTCAGGATATTTTCTCTTCCCTTATTTGCCCATTATAATAACAAGCTGGGTCATTCCTATTTCTTCATACCAGTTTCTAACTTAAAGGAAAGGAGGTTATTTTCGAGGAGTTAGACCAACTATTGAATTTTCTGGTTCATAGTTTCTGGTTCCTCTTGGATATAGTTGGGATTTGGCTTTTGGGTGTAAAACCTATGTTTAAGCTACTTTATAACAAGTGGACAACATAGATGTTACTTTAAAGATATTTTTTTTAAAAAACGTGTTTTTGTGTGTTTTATGCATGAATATGTAACTTAGCTTTACGTAGTCAGCTCAGGGTCATTCACCTATAATTTAATGAAAACATTCTCTAGATCAGGATGTAAAATCTGGGACCTCTGAAACTGTATACAGAATTTATGTGTATTTGTTAACTATGCATTTTTCCAGGGCCAGAAGGGTTAGAGATTTTATCAGATTTGTAACAGGATCTATGACACAACCTCCCACCTGCAAAGTTAAGGGATCTAATCATGTTTAGGAAACTTTATACTCCTTGAATTTTTAAAAATTATGTTAATATTATTGGTCTTGTTTAAGCTTATTATATATGAATTATACTAAAATGACATAACTTTTTTTTTTTAAGATTTTTTATTTATTCATTTGAGAGAGAGAGCAAGAAAGCCAGCACAAGCAGGGAGAGAGGGAGAGGGAGAAGCAGACTCCCCGCTGAGCAGGGAGCCCGATGCGGGGCTCGATCCCAGGACCCTGAGATCATGACCTGAGCTGAAGGCAGATGCTTAACCATCTGAGCCACCCAGGCGCCCCCTAAAATTACATAACTTTTAAGTGTTTTGTCTTAGGAGTGGTATACTGAAGCACTAATAAGTAGCCAAAAATGTTGCTTTCTTACACTTTTAAAAAGTTTATGATAAAGTTCTTTTAATTTGATTGAGTATGGAGCATGGTGCCTCTCACACACCAGCTGTACAAGTCAGCTTAATGAGTGAATTAATGGAATGGTAATCAGCTGTGTATGCAGTTTGAAAAAATCAAGTGCTTCTATGATGTGAGCTATGCTTTATTTTGCAAAATCGAGGGCATTGTATAGAGAACAAAGCAGTTTATTATGCTGCCATCATTAAAAAGGTAGAGCGGACAGATAATTATTTTTGGGAAAAGAATCTGATTAGAGGACAGAATATTGAGAAAAATAATAGCAAAACCCCTGGGTAAGTGCAAAGTTGTACAGGGAAACCAGGGCAAAATTTTTTGAGAAATATCCTTCCCTTAGCAAAAAAGAGCCACCATAAGCACCGTCCTTATGAACCTCTCTACAGTGCTTTTTGTTGGCTTCTGTATTTTACTGTGTACTCAGGTCAAATAGTATAAGTGGAGTTAAAGTTAAAAAGGGACTGAAGATGTCAATGTACTTGTTTTCATAAATGACCAAATTGATAAGTTTAAAAATATTTTCAATTCCTGACGAACATAAATGCGGAAATCCTCAACAAAATATTACCAAGTCACATTCAACAATATATTGGAAGGATCATTCACCACAATCAAGTAGGATTTATTCTGGGGATGCAGGGATGTCTCAGTATTTGCAAAATCAGTCAGGGTGATAGACCACATTGATAGAATGAAGAATAAAAATCAGGTATCATCTCAGTAGATTCGGAAAAAGCATTTCGCAAAATTCAACATCTGTTTTATGATAAAACTCTCCCTCAACTCTTAGAGGGAACATAGCTCAACATAATGAAGGTCATATATGAAAAACCCATAGCTAACATCATACTCAGTGGTGAAAAACTGAGCTAAGACAAGGATGTCCACTCCCACCACTTTTATTCAACATAGTATTGGAAGTGCTAGCCACAACAGTCAGACAAGAAAAATAAATAAAAGACATCCATATTGGTAAGGAAGAAGTTAAACTGTAACCTTTTGCAGATGGCATGATACTATACATAGAAAACCCTAAAGACCACCAAAAAACTTTTAAAAGTAATAAATGAATAAATAAATAATAAATAAATGAACCCTGTAAAGTTGCAGGGTACAAAATTAATACCTAGAAATTGGTTGCATTTTTACACACTAATAATGAAATAGCAGAAAGAATTTAAGAAAACAATTTCATTTACAATTACATTAAAAAGAATAAAATACCTAGAAATAAGCTTAAGGAGGTGAAAGACCTCTGTACTCTGTATAAAACACTGATGAAAGACATTAAAGATGACACAAAGAAATGGAAAGATATTCCATGCTCATGGATTGAAGAATTAATATTGTTAAAATGTCTGTATTACCCAAAGCAATCTACAAATTCCGTATAATCCCTATCAAAATACCAATAGTATTTTTCACAGAACTAGAATAAATAATTCTAAAATTTATATGGAACCACAAGAGACCTCGAATAGCCAGAGCAATCGTGGGGAAGGAGAACAAAGTTGGAAGTATAACAATTCCAGATTTCAAGACATACTACAAAGCTATAGTAACTAAACTATATAGTATTGGCACAAAAATAGACACACAGATCAGTGGAACAGAATAGAGAGCCCAGAAATAAACCTGCATTTATATGGTCAATTTATGACAAAGAAGGCAAGAATATACAATGGGGAAAGTCAGTCTCTTCAAAAAATGGTGCTGGGAAAACTGGACAGTTACATGCAAAAGAATGGAACTGGACCACTTTCTTACATCATACACGAAAATAAACTCAAAATAGATTAAAGACCTAGTTATGAGACCTGAAACCATAAAACACCTAGAAGAACATAGGCAGTAATTTCTTTGAGATCCACCATAGCAACATTTTTCTAGATAAAATTCATAAGGCAGGGTGCCTGGCTGGCTCGGTCAATAGGCTCCATGCCCTCCACACTGGGCATGGAGCCTACTTAAAAAGATTTAAAAAATTATAAGGCAAGGGAAACAAAAGCAAAAATGAACTATTGGGACTACACCAAAATAAAAAGCTTTTGTACAGTGGAGGAAACCAATAAAAAGGCAAACTACTGAATGGGAGAAGATATTTGCAAATGACATATTCAGTAAGGGATTAATATCAAAAATATATAAAGAACTTACATAATGTAACACCAAAAAACCAACAGTACAATTAAAAAATGGGCAGAAGACCTTAATAGACATTTTTCCAAAGAAGACATATAGATGGTCAGTAAACACATGAAAAGATGCTCAACAGCACTAATCATCAGGGAGATGCAAATCAAAACCACAATGAGTTATCACCGTTCACCTGTCAAAATGGCTACAGTCAAAAAGAAAAATAAGTGTTGGCGAGGATGTGGAAGTTTCCGTGCACTGTTGTTGGGAATGTGAATTGGTAAAGCCACTGTGGAAAACAGTGCGGAGGTTCCTCAAAACATTAAAAATAGAAATACCATATATCCAGTAATTCCACTATTGAGTTTTTACCCAAAGAAAACAAAAACATTCATTCAAAAAGATATATGCACCCCTATGTTTATTGCAGTATTATTTACAATAGCCAAGATATGGAAGCAACCCAAGTGTCCATTGATAAATGAATGGATAAAGAAGATGTGGTACACACACACACACACACACACGACTATTGTCCATAAAAAAGGTTGTGATCTTGCCATTTGTGACAACATGGATGGACCTAGAGGGTATTATGCTAAATGAAATAAGGCAGAGAAAGACATACCATATGATTTCACTTATATGTGGAGCTTAAAAAACAAAACAAATAACCAAAAAGCAGAAACAGACCCGTTAATACAGAGAACAAACTGAGGTTGCCAGAGGACAAGGGATGGGAGGATGGGCAAATGGGTAAAGGGGAGTTGGAGATACAGATTTACAGAAAAAATAAGTCATAGGAATAAAAGGGAATATTTTAAAAATAAGTCATAGGAAATACAGTCAGTGGTATTATAATAGCATTGTATAGTGAAAGATGGTAGCTACGCTTGTGAGCCTAGCATAACTTAGAAACTTGTCAATCTCTATTTTGTACACCTGAAACTAATGTAATATTGTGTGTTAACTGTACTTAAGTTAAAAAAAAATTAGGGGGGGGCGCCTGGGTGGCTCAGTCGTTAAGCGTCTGCCTTCAGCTCAGGTCATGATCCCAGGGTCCTGGGATCGAGCCCCTCATCGGGCTCCCTGCTCGGTGGGAAGCCTGCTTCTCCCTCTCCCACTCCCCCTGCTTGTGTTCCCTCTCTCGCTGTCTCTCTCTGTCAAATAAATAAATAAAATCTTTAAAAAAAAAAAAAATTAGGGGCACCTGGCTGGCTGAGTCAGTATAGTGTGTAAGCCCCACGTTGGATGTAGAGCTTACTTTAAAAAAAAAAATATATATATAGAATGGTTTAGAGGAAAAAAATTTGAACTCATTGAAAATTTTTGCTAGTTTTTTTTTTTTTTTTAAAGATTTTATTTATTTATTTGAGAGAGAGAGAATGAGAGACAGAGAGCATGAGAGGGAGGAGGGTCAGAGGGAGAAGCAAACTCCCTGCCCAGCAGGGAGCCCGATGCGGGACTCGATCCTGGGACTCCAGGATCATGACCTGAGCCGAAGGCAGACGCTTAACCGACTGAGCCACCCAGGCGCCCCATATTTTTGCTAGTTTTTAAAGGTACTTCTGCATTTTCACTCTTAATGTGGAGCTTTGTCGAATAGAAAACTACATTTGTGTGTATATTCTGGGAATGTTAAAATTAGATTTGGATATAAACATAATCTTTTGCCACTTAGTCTTCAAAAAATGCCTTTCTTATGATACTACTGGTCATTTTGTATGTGTCTGCCTTGTCTGCTTAACAACATTGTAAAGTTTTTGAAGGAATTGAAATTTTCTTTTAGTATTTTTTTAACATCTATTTTGGGACCTGGAATAAAACCACTCTCATTTTGTGCCTTGAGCCATGGCCCAGATCAAGGGTAATATTTCTTTTTACGTGTTTAAAAAAATCACTCTGTCATTTTTATATTGCTGGGTTAGGAAGCTGTTGCTTTAGCAGGTATTATCCTAGTCCTTCTGGCAGTTGGTTTAGGAGAAAATTGTGACCTCAGCACAATGCAAATGACCTTTTCTATAGCAATGGAATTTTACAGGTATTCGTTTTTTTCTTTGAGAATGTGGTACCAGTTTTGGGGGGATTATTATTAATTTGTATTAAGTTTATAAATAGGTATATATTATTATTAAAGTATAAACAGTGCTCACTGAAGAAATTTTGGAAAATATATGAGGATATAAGAAGAAAGTCACCTGTAATCCTCCCTGCCTTCTCAGAAAATGTAGTAACCTTTAAAGTTTTATCTTCCTGCTTGAACTCGCAAAACTTGAGAAACCACGGGCCAACCAGGAATTTCTGTAAAGGCTCAGTAGGTCTCATTTGCTTTAATGTAGAACTCCTTGCTTTCCTCTCTCTCTTTTTTTCTGATTTCAGAGAGGCTTTTCTTGATTTTCTAAAATTAATATCTGTAAGAAATGAGTTGGTTAGATAGAGTTTGTATATATGAGTACTTTTCAGATGTGCCTTTCTAATTTTGCAATTTTGTTCTTTTAATGCTAGTTTAACTGATGAAGAGTCGCGGAAAAATTGGGAAGAGTTTGGAAATCCAGATGGCCCTCAAGGTGTGTTAAATAATAATTACAAATTACTGGTGATATGGTGTATATATGTGTGTGTGTGTGTATAATGAAAATATTAATAGATTGAAAAGAATATTTTGATTTTCTTAGTTTGTTAATAGGAAATTTATAACCTCAAGGAGCTAAATAGATATGTAAATGAGCTCTCTTTAGCTAATTTTTACTTTGTTTTTCTTTCTAGCAACTAGTTTGAAAGATAGAACTTAGATCGGGTTGATGAGAAGAGTAATCACTGTAATTATTCATCATTTCCAGCTAGTAGTTGATAAAAGTTGGATGAAAACAATCTGTTTTTCTTTATTGACTTTAAACATTTTCTTGTATATTCACAGTGTTTACATTACCCAGGACATATAAAAGAATTTAGATTTAATAAGAAGGAATTCATGTACTTTGGTCGAGTTTCTCCCCCCCACCTTCTGGAAAAATCCATTAACTTTTATGTAATGGGAACACACATAATATAATCTTTCTTAAAGCTTTTTCTGGGTTGGGGGGAGTTGGGAGGAAGAATTTTGGGTTATAACTAAATAATAAAACTGAAAGTGGAGATTCTTCAGAAATACTCTTTCTGTTTTAGCCACAAGCTTTGGAATTGCCTTGCCAGCTTGGATAGTCGACCAGAAAAACTCAATTTTGGTGAGTGTATGTAAATAAGACACATTATAATGTGTTAGATATAGCTTAGTAATATAAAGGGAGCTATAAAAAAATACTGCAATGCTGTTTTTAATGTAACTGTGTATTGTGAAAACTTTTTACATAATGGAGAAAAGAATTGGTTCTCATTGTTAGGTTGCTATTTGGGCAGTGTGTTCTAAATGTAGTTTTAAAAACCTTAAAGTTGTGATTTCTTTTGGAGGCAGTTTCAGGTCAGGTCTTACCATTGGTTTGGAGAACTTTGGTTTTATATGGTATCCTAAGTAGTACTCAAAATTGGAATTATCCTTCATTTTACATTTATCCAAGCTAAATTAATGTTATAACATATGCTAAATTAATGCTGTATATATTCTGTATGGTACTTAGGGAGGAAGTAGGATATCAGACTTTTTTTTTTTTTTAAGATTTTATTTACCTGAGAGAGAAAGAGAGAGAGAGAGAGAGATGAGGGGCATGGGGGGAGGGAGAAAGAATCTGAAGCAGACTCCACACTGAGTGTGGAGCCCAATGTGGGGGCTCAGTCCCATGACTGTGAGATCATGACCTGAGCCAAAACCAAGAGTTGGACACTCAACCAACTGAGCCACCCAGGCACCCCAGGATATCAGACTTTTAATCAGTGATAGATGCTGCAACTCTAAAACGTTGGGAATTATCTTAACCTATTGTTCAGGAATAGATGTTTCCCTATTTCACATTTCTTAAAAATGATTAGGAGCTGTCTTTGAAGCAATAAAAAAGAAAATTCATATAGTCTGTAATTTGTTTTGAAAATGGCTGTTTAATGTTATTTTATGGCTGACGAACATTATCTTAAGGGATATATGGTTTCATATATAAGAGTGTCTGTCATGCTTAGGATTACTGTGGGAATACTGGAGAAGAGAAAGATAGTTAGCTACCTGATTTGGGATCAAGTAGTAGGAGAAAAATCTAAGATCAATAGATAGAAATTACTTGTAAACAGAACATTATGAAGTTGTTCCTTGATAAGGAACCAGGCTTCTATTATTTATTTCTAAGACACTAACTACTTGCGAAGGTGTGCATCTATAAGTACCTGACTGGATGGAAAATACCATTTATAAAGCTGTTTTGCTGGTGTTATCTACAGAGCAGATTAAAAGGTAATTTATTATAGTGGATAAAAGCATAAAGTTTTAGAGTTGAAATGCCTGGATTCCAATCCTGGCTCCACCACTTACTAGCTGTGTGACTTGGGACAAGAGTTGTAACCTGTGTTTGCTGCAGGTTCTGTATTTGCAAAAGGAAAATAATAATGGTACCTTTCTCATAGAGTTTGAAAATAAGGATTAAATGAAATAATACACGAGGAGTGCTTTTGATAGTGCCTCTCCCATGTAAACCTAAAAATAAGTGTTCTTAGGTATTATAATTGACCTGTGAAAGACATAATTATTTTCTTTTCCATTCTAGGTTTTACTTGTGTATGGATTAGCATTCATGGTTATCCTTCCAGTTGTTGTGGTAAGTTCTAACTCTTTTTATTAACAATTTTTGGAAAGGGAATTGGTGGCATGCTTTGGAATCTCCCTGTAAGATTGCAATTTGTATTAGAATATAATCCATTGATCCTTGAATTTTAAGAATCTTACATTCAAGTATACTTTAAAGGTCTTCTAAAGGTGATATCATTTGAGTATGTTAGAGTATGTATCTCCTCCCAATACAAAAGTTACACAACTGAAATAATACAGATGTATTTAGAGTTTAGAATGTCTTCCTTCATCACCTCCCTCAACTTCATTTCTTCATTAGAGATAATCACTGATAAGTTTGGTGTTCTCCCTTTCAGATTTTTAAAAAATATTTATTTATTTATTTTTGAGGAGGGGGAGGGACAGGGGAGAGGGAGAGAAAGAATTTCAAGCAGACTCCCTGCTGGGCATGGAGCTCTGAGATCATGACCTGAGCCGAAATCAAGAGTCGGACACTTAACCAGCTGAGGCACCTAGGTGCCCCTTTCAGATATTTTTCTATGGATTGTATATACATACGCACTTAAAAAAAAAAAAAAAATGTCATCTTACTGTATGTATTGTTCCGTGACTTTTTTTGCTTCCTATATTGGAGGCACAACATATAGAGCAACCTCATTTTTAAAACTATTGCATAACACCTCAATATGAAGATAACATAAAGTTTATGATTTTACTGTTTCTTTTGTGACTGGGTGGTTTTCTTTCTGGTCTTGTAGTTCCTCTGAGTCCCATAGTGAGACTGATAATTAACCTGTCTTGCCTTCATGGGTTTGTTGTGTGAGGATCCAGCTATATGGAATCATGTGAATGAAATTAGTATATCAACTGTAAAATTGCTCCTGCACTTATTTATCAAATATTTATTAAATACTAACTGTCAGAAACCAGCTTTTTGCTTTTATAGCAATGGGTTGTTTTGTTTGTTTTGTCTTCAGCTTCTAACTGAACCATAAATGTTTTAATCATATATATGTAGTGAGGTAGGTTGGTGTTTAGGTGTTGGGCAGTATGAATACTTGCTAAATAATTTGAAATATGTAACAAAGCATTTGTTCTAAAGTTCAGGTATTGTTACTTGTTTTATGAACATTTAGAAAATTTGACCAGAAACATATTCTGCATCAAACCTAATATTGTGGTTTTGATGCTTTATTTATTGTTTAATTTTATTTGCATTTTAGGGTTCTTGGTGGTATCGCTCAATACGTTATAGTGGAGACCAGATTCTAATACGCACAACACAGATTTATACATATTTCGTTTATAAAACCCGAAATATGGATATGAAACGTAAGTAAATTTAAGTAGCTGTGATATTAGATTATTTTCCAAGTCATTTATGTGATATATATTCAACTGGAGACATTTCATTTCAGTTTTATATTCTGTTCATATAACTAAAGCTGGAGGAGAATGCTAACACCCTTTATCACATGTATTTCTTTTTTTTTTTTTTTTAGGATTTTATTTATTTATTTGACAGAGCACAAGAAGGGGGAGTGGCAGGCAGAGGCAGAGGGAGAAGTAGGCTTCCCACAGAGCAGGGGGAGCCTGATGTGGGACTCGATCCCAGGACCCCAGGATCATGACCTGCGCCAAAGGCAGTCGCTTAACCACCTGAGCCACCCAGGCGCCCACATGTATTGTGTTTCTATTATTCCCATTTACTCAGCTATATATATATATTTTTTTCCCCCTAGAAATTGTATGGTAAAGCTTCATGTGGGTTAATTTTGTAATAACACTAGCTAATATTTCTTGAGTATTGTATACCAGGCATTGCTAGGGATTACGTATGTGTTAACTCAATCTTTATTTTGCTCCCATAAGTAAGTTACTGTTTTTAAGCACATTTTATAGATGGGGAAACTGAGCTTAAGGATACATACAGTAAGTGGTAGAGTTAGGATCAAACTCAAGAGGTCTGGTTCCCAAGCCCTAAATCAGTACGTTATACATTAGTCTCAATAAAATAAGTAGAGATCTTGGATGTGTTGAAAGAAAATTGCCAGAATATTTAATTCCCAGATTCTTATTTCAGAATTTCTTTATGGAAAAAAAAAGTTCCATTTAAAATACTTTCTTTGATGCCATAAAGCTAACAGTATAAATTTTATCCTTGGAATATATAATGTTGCATTTCAGAATCACTGCTCTGCAGAATTTACAGATGTAGTCCTAGGTCATTTGTTAGGGAGTGAAACTCCTGGGGTCTGTGTTCTTAACCTCTGTACTGTCCTGCTTTTTGTGAATACATTGCGTGCATTTTCTGCTGGAAGGTGAGATTCATGACTGTAGTGCAGTCATCAGACCTAAAACTCTAACTCATTGTTTCTCAGCCTTCTTTAACTATGGAGCCCCTCTTTATTTCACTTAATAGTTATTAAGATCACATGGGATACTTAATAATTGCTCTGTAGAAAGTTTCTGTGGAACACATGCTTAAGTCTAGAAACAGATGCTATTTAAACTGATTTTAATGCATCCAGTGCTTTGGGGCCCTTAATTTGATGTATATTTCTGTTTACTTGTGATAGGTAATATTGTACATATTTTAAAAAGTGAAATGTTTCTTTTTTATGGGAAAAATGAATACTTGTTAACGGAGTTCGGATGATTTTTAGCTTTCCATGCAAGTGGAAAATTGCTTCAGTGTAGGATTAATGAAATATCATAGGAGAGGAAGTTAATAGGTGAGCAAATGTATTTATTTACCTTCATATTACTTTTGTTTTCTTAGGTCTTATCATGGTTTTGGCTGGAGCCTCTGAATTTGATCCTCAGTATAATAAAGATGCCACAAGCAGACCAACAGATAATATTCTAATACCTCAGGTTAGGCCTAACTCCCATATTCCTTGATATAAGCATTTAGGTATTAAAGTAAATGCTTTTTTAGGTATATATTTTTTAATAATTATTTTATTTACTCTAGCTAATCAGAGAAATTGGCAGCATTAATCTAAAGAAGAATGAGCCTCCACTTACCTGCCCATATAGCCTGAAAGCCAGAGTTCTTTTACTATCTCATCTTGCTAGAATGAAAATTCCTGAGACCCTTGAAGAAGGTAAGATTCTAGTATCTGCAGGGTTTTTTGTTTTTTTAACATTTATTTATTTTAGAGAGAGAGCACACACGAGCTGGGGGAGGGAGAGGATGGGGGAAGAATCTCAAGCAGACTTGGAGCTGAGGATGGAGCCTGGGGTGGGGCTTGATCTCGCGAACCTGAGATCATGACCTGAGCTGAAACCAAAAGTCAGATGCTTAACTGACTGAGCCACCCACGCGCCCCTCGGCAGGGTTTTAATAGTACAAAAGCAGTGGATTTAATTAGACCTCATGGTGCAGTGTTTTGGCCCTGTTCTTTTTTTGCTCAATCAAATAATTGCTCAAGGACCTTTTAAAAAGAAAACTTTATGCTACATAATTCACAAATACTTTGAAAGTCTAAGGTAAGTCAGATACTTTGACAAATGTTAAAATTTAGTATTTCAAGGTGGGAGAAGACTCTGAGAAATGTTTATTCAGTTGCAGATTATATAGTAATTTCTAGTGACTTTTTAAAAAAGATTTTGTAAGCTTTTTAAGCTTTTCGGGGGAAGAAAAAATGGATTTCACAACAAATATCTCAGCCCTCCACCGCTACGACCATCACCTCCAGCAGTAACTGCTGATAAAGGGTTTAATTTTTATGGAACGCTTCCGAAAGTGCCTGAAGCCACCTCTCTGTGTAAAAGAAAAGCAGTGCATTGGGACCGTGCCGTTTCCAGGGCTGTCATGAATTTGAGTGTCCTTTCTTCTTTACTTGCATTACTTCATTTGAAGTTTTAAAAGAAAATTAGTGTACCTAGGGAATAAGTGTTCTTTCCGAATGAAGCTCCTCTTCGTCTGTCCCTTTTTAAAGCCAATAATAAAACCAAATGCCTCCAAAAACAAGGCTAGCTGATGCTCAGTAATTGGTGATAAGATAGGATACTTAGGATGGAATGAAGGATCACTATTTAGGCATTGTGGTTGGAGTTGCAAATTAACCAGTAATTCTGATTTTTCTAATACTCTGTACAGATATGAAACCATCTCCATTTTTTTCTAAGTAACAGGGAACAAATATTTTTTTAGGTTGAGTACTAACCCCAGTGGATGATCTTAATAGTTAACCATTACATGCAGTAAAAATGAGTCTGTCTCCTTCCTCTTTCTCCCCCTTCTCTTTCTGCATTGAGTTAAGATTTATTCTCAATCTTAGTCTTTGGACTTATTCATAGTTATAGAAACTTAGGTGCACAAGAAGAAGATTCTTAAGGTTTCTTAAATGTAGTAAGATTAGAATTAAGTTTAAGACTATTCTTCCAAAAAACGAAAGTTAACTTATGAAGCACAGCACCACAATATTAAAAATTTGCCTTTGAAACATCTAATCTGATCTAGGGTTTTCTGACTGATTTTTGACAGTCCTGCTTGGAGAAACTGTTGTGTTCAACCTGTAAAATTCTGAGGTCATCTGAAATATTTATGGGACAACTTGAATTTAGTATCAGTCTTGGACTATAGATGATAAAGATGTTTTAACTATAAAAGTGGAATGATTTGTTTCAGGTTTTCATTTGTTTTGCAGATCAGCAATTTATGTTGAAAAAATGCCCTGCCCTACTTCAAGAAATGGTTAATGTAATCTGCCAGCTAATAATAATGGCCCGGAGCCGTGAAGGTGAGGTGGAAATGTAATTACTTTTATGTTGTACTTTTTCTTGCAAGCTCCTGCAGATTATACTTACAGTTTTAGGATTTTTGAGTACCTACAGTAATTCTGCCTATATATTATATAAGTTGAATCAGCTTTCCCACTTTTATTCATGGTTTTTCTTACTTCTTTCCTGTATGTGCCGTTATGTAAAGTCTTTATCACAATTCATGTTTTTGCATTTATTTATTGTTTTATTGTTTGTTGTCACTTATTGTTTGTAAAGATTTAAGATACCTTTTCCTTCCTTTGAATATTTTTAGAGTTAGGTTATTCTGTATTTTAACAATGAGTTTGAAATAATTCTTTAAGTGATGTAATAATGACTCATCTGACATGTAGTGTTTTTTGCATGAAGGGAGAAAAGAATGAGGGGAAAGAAAAAAGAATGAGAGAGTTTGTGGTCAGTAATGGAAAAGGGGACCCTTAAGAAAGGAGATAATGGTTGTGGTTTGTTGTTATGGCTGATGTCAGTTCTTGGCATGGTATCAGTATGTTATTGTTACTGATAATTTACTGTTTTGGGAGGTGATGCAAAGAATTTTTCTGTTAAACCAATGCTTGTTGCTGGATAATGGTTGTTGCATTTGAACATGTTTGTATATTTTTGGTATCTTATAACTTTTTTTTTTAATTTAAATTTTAGGTAGTTAACATACAGTGCAACATTGGTTTCTGGAGTAGAATTCAGTGATTCATCCCTTACATACAACACCCAGTGCTCATCACAAGTGCCCTCTTTAATAACCATCACCATTTAGCCTATCCCCCACCCACCTTGCTCCATCAACCCTCAGTTTGTTCTCTGTCATTAAGAGTTTCTCTTATGGCTTCTCTCTATTTTTTTTTCTTTTCCCCCCTTCCCATATGTTCATCTGTTTTCTTTCTTAAAATTCCACATATGAATGAGATCATGTGGTATTTATCTTTCTCTGACTTATTTCACTTAGCATAATATACTCTGGCTCTGTCCACATCGTTGCAAATGGCAAGAGTTCATGCTTTTTGATAGTTGAGTAATACTCCATTTTGTATATATACACCACATCTTCTTTACCCATTCATTGGTCGATGGACATTTGGGCTCTCTCTATAGTTTGGCTATTGTTGATAATACTGCTGTAAACATCAGGGTACATGTATCCCTTCGAATCTGTTTTTGTATCCTTTGGGTAAATACATAGTAGTGCAATTGCTGGGTCATAGGGTAGTTCTAGTTTTAACTTTTTGAGGAACCTCCATACTGGATTTTACAACTTTTAAAGGAAAATCAACACTATGATCTTAAAATTTGAGGTGTTAACGATATTCATATGAGTCATGTTTTCATGATGAGTTGTGTACTCCGGAACACATAAAAAGTCCAGCCTTGTTTTTTCTTTTATTCCTGTTCTTTCTAAGAAAGGGAGTTTCGTGCTCCAACTTTGGCATCCCTAGAAAACTGCATGAAGCTTTCCCAGATGGCTGTGCAGGGCCTTCAGCAGTTTAAGTCTCCCCTTCTGCAGCTCCCTCACATTGAAGAGGACAATCTTAGGAGGGTTTCTAATCATAAAAAGGTAATTCTTTGCCACTTTAAAATTAGCTTTAAACAGTTTGTCATGTTACTTAAAGGTAGCACGAATAAAAAGTGTTCTAGAAGTGTTTACTATGGCTTTCTTAGATTTAGAATGTCTTAAACACTCTACAACTATTCCTAAAGTGATTCTGTTAGCATTTTCTTGATTAGGGAGGTGTCTTAATAATATAAATTTACCTACTGTAAGTGATTTTACTACTTTGGAGGTCAGTGCATTTTAGCAATTAAGACTTTGTTCTTTATATTATGTTACCAGAAATGTACAGAGTAAAAATGCACTGTATGCTTTCCAGTCATTTCATACCTGGCTTTTAAGGTTGGGCATGGTTTATTGGTTGAATAGGAACAAAAAAAATTAAGTTTTCAAAACATAAGTAGATCAGATAAAGATGCTTCTAATTTAGATAATGCAATCTATCGTAAAGATCTGATAATGAATCTTAAGATATGGCAAAAATATGTATAAATGAAAAAACTTGAGGAAATACAAGAAAAAACAAATTATAATTCTGATAGGAGATTTTAAACATTACTTTGCATACATTAGACAAAGTGGGCGGAAGATAGACATGGGATTTGATAGTATATTAAGGTAGAACTAATGTGTATTAGAGATTCACATATGAGTTCTCTGTCCTTTCAGGTAATCGTATTACCGTTACAAATTTGTTCACATTTTGAATTGAAAACTGTGTAATCAAAAAGTGGGCATTCCACATTCCTCATGATCTAAGCCCTGTCTGTGAAAGTAAATATTAATAACTAGTACCAAATGCCTGGAAATGAACACTCTCCTAAGTATCCCTTTAGCCTAGATGGATATTACTGCAATAACAGATAGCTGTATTTAGAAAATAACAAAAATGAGAATATTGCATAGTAAAACCTTAAGGGTGCAGTTGTACTTGGAGATAAATTCATACTCTTAAAGGTTTTTATCATTAAAATAGAAAATATGGGTCAGCAAACTGAGCATATCAAATGATAGTTGTTCTTGGTTGGGTCAAGATTCTGTGAATATTACTGTTTTTTTTTTCCTCCTAACTTTATTTTTTCTAAATTTAAAAAATTACCCTGTATTAACTTTGTAATTAAAAAAAAATCCTAAATTTGAATTTCTTTGGATAAAAGGCCATGAAATGCTATAAAGTTGTATTTTTTGCTTTGAAATGTGTATGCAGATCTTCCTCAGCTTACAGTGGGGTTACATCCTCATAAAGCCATCGATCGTAAGTTGAAAATATCCTAAGTCAAAAATGCATTTAATACACCTAGCCTACCAAACATCATAGCTTAGCCTAGCCTACCTTAAACATGCGCAGAACACTTATATTAACCTACAGTTGGGCAAAATCATCTAACACAAGCCTGTTTTATAATAAAGTGTTGAATATCTGTCTCTTGTAATTTATTGAATACTGTACTGAAAGTGAAAAACAGAATGATTGTATGGGTACAGAATGGTTGTAAGTGTATGGATTGTTTACTCTTGTGGTTGCGTGGCTGGTGGAGCTACAGTTTGCTGCTGCGCCCCAGCATAATGATAGTATGGTATCAAATATCCTTAGTCCTGGAAAAGATAAAAATTCAGAGTTTGGTTCCTGCTGAATGCATTGCTTTTGCAGCATTGTAAAGTTGAAAAATTGTAAGTAGAACCATTGTAAGTTTGGGAGCCAGTATGATCTTAGCATTTTTCTAAAAGTTATTGGATTTTGTTTTAGTGAAACATGCTAATGTTCTTTTTGTGAAAAATTCTATGACTTTGGGATTTATTTTCTTTCTTTCTCTCTCTCTCTCTCTCTCTTAAAATTCAGTACAAAATTAAGACTATTCAGGATTTGGTGAGTTTAAAAGAATCAGATCGTCACAATCTACTTCACTTCCTTGAAGATGAAAAATATGAAGAGGTTATGGCTGTCCTTGGGAGTTTCCCATATGTGACTATGGATATAAAATCACAGGGTAAGTGGGAGGTTTCCCTGTTGAACATTTTTTCTCTTTTTGATAGATTGGCTTTTGTTTCTGTGGCTTAAGGTTCTCAAAACATTTGATATCATAATGTGTAATTAGACTTTCCAGAACTGTAGTTTACCTGTCAGACTGGCTGTGATGGAATATGATACATGCTTAATAATTTGAGAATACTGATAGAATCCCATAGAATCTTACTTTTATTATCCTCAGAATGGGATTAAGCTTGAGGACTCTCTGTTCTGTAGTTCAAGTTTTAGGACTTTCTTAACTTTTCAAAGAATGAAAGATTTTCAGGTGCACTGGAAGATACTTGAAGTGTATATTGTTAGTGTAAAAGAAATAGCTGTTTAGTTCTAAAATTAAGTTTAAAAAGTCCAATTTACTTTAGTAAGCCTTGGAAATTACCATGTTCTCTGCCACATTTCATGTGTTTTTCTCAACCTGTCTCTATCTTTATGTCTGCTGGGGTGAAAAAATAGATTTTTCTACCTACACAATTGTCCTTTGAGTGTCCATTTTAATAGCTGAATAATAGTATCATACAGTGGTTACAGAATTAGAGATTATCTGCCCATTCCTTCACTGTGACAGTATTCTGAGTTTTGACATTTACTAAGTTTCTCTTGTGAGAACATTCTTGTGGGACCAAGAATACAAGGATGTGTTAGGAATGGTATCTGTCTTTAAAGAGTTTATAGTCTAGTTGAGGAAGTAGGACATAAACATAGGATTAAAAACAAGGAAACGTAAGGCAAGTGTTAAGTGAATGACACAGACATTGTGCCATTGATTCATTCAACAACTATTGAGTGCCACCCATTTTATTGGGTGTTGGGGAAGCAGTGGTAAGACAAAGCTTCTGCCTTATTGAGTTTGCATTCTAATGGAATTGAAAAGAGATAAATGGCTCTCAAAGACTCGGTGTTTGAGAGGTAAGGTAAACTGCAATCTGGTTTCAATTTGGCTGCAGTATAGGATACATGTAATGAAAACTGGGACTGCTTTGGTGGGGATTTTGGATTTCCTTGTGATCTCACTGGGAAACTTCTTGATGTATTTCATTCCATAGCATCTTGTATAGACAATTTATTATATTTTCACAATGCTATCCAAATGTGTAATATGAGTAATATAGTTAAAGGAGGGAGAGTAGAAGAATTTTAGAAGCAGAAAAGGAGCATCTGCCTGATCCAGTGCTAGAGATGGTGGATCTCTTTCTCACATTGCTTAGAGGCTGTATAGAATCTCCTGTAGGCTTTTTCTCCACTTGAAAGCCTCAGATGGCAGGTAGATATTGTTATAGCTGTTAATTCACATGCAGTGCTCACGCATGTGAGCATACAACTGTGGAATGTTGACGAATGTGTAGCCCAGGTTTGATAGGAGATAATGGAGACTTCAGATTGAAGAAAGGATATTGTATCCTTCTTTTTTAATAATAATAATTTTTTCTTTTTTAGAGCGCGAGGCAGGGGGTGGGGGGATGCGGGGGCGGGGAGAAGTGGGGAGGGGCAGAGGGAGAGGAGGGAGAGAGAATCTTAAGAGGCTCCATACTCTGCGTGGAGCCCGATGCAGGGCTTGATCTCCATGCCCTGAGATTGTGACCTGAGCCGAGATCAAGAGTCAGGTGCTTAACCGACTGAGCCACCCAGGTGCCCCAGGATATTGTATCCTTCTCGATGCCCAGCTGTTGCACCTCACAGCCAGTAATGGAGGAGAAAGTAGAGTTTGTTGGAGGCCGTTCTTTTCCAACTGGTGGTGTGTTAATGTAGGCCCAGAACAGAGTATGCTAATCTAAATCTGTGTAAAATAAACATAACTTAGAAAAATTTTAGGCAGAAATACATAGTGAAGAAAACTCTTACAGATAAAATTTGCAGGAAAAATGAATTTGAATAAGATATGTTTGGTAAGTTACTTCATTTATTAATTTTAATATTAGTTTTAATGTCAAGTTTATTTTATTAGCTTTTGGCAATATGTGTAGCAAATGTGGTTTTGAAAAATTAAGCAATTGCAAAAGCTTTTTAAGGTGCTTTTTACTATAAACAAAACTTCGAAGTTCTTGCCTTAAGAAATTAATGTGACTTAGAATACTAGTTCTAATTATTTTATTTCTGACAGGCAGACTGGCATTGATCATATAGGTAAAATCTCGTGAATACAAGGTTTGTACAATTTAATAGAGTGACAGATTTTTATATCACTGTGAAAGAAAGCTGTGGTACAGTAGGCCTCACATTATACTTCGTTTTCAAAGACCAGGGTTTGAAACTTGGCAGAGCCGATACAGCCATTATGTGACCTCAGGCATTTTACTTCAGTTT
The DNA here is from genome assembly GCF_029215605.1 of Mirounga angustirostris. Lineage (NCBI taxonomy): Eukaryota > Metazoa > Chordata > Mammalia > Carnivora > Phocidae > Mirounga > Mirounga angustirostris. The sequence goes on along the minus strand of NW_026991716.1, from coordinate 93,176,143 downwards.
TGAACCTCACTTTCTTCTAAGTGGAAATAATCTTCAGAGAGCTATTTTAAAGATTAAATGAGTGCATTGTTGAAGGCATTTAGTGGAGTGTTTTATATAGAGTAGGCAGTCAGATATTTTTTATTGAGTTTAAAATATATTTGAAATACTGAAGTACCAAATTGAATTTTATTGTTTACTCTCATTTTTTACTCTCATCTTGTAGTATTGGATGATGAAGATAGCAACAACATCACAGTAGGATCCCTAGTTACAGTGTTGGTTAAATTGACAAGGCAAACAATGGCAGTAAGTCATCTCTTTTTATTTTTATGCTTTAAGAGTTATGTGTTAAAAAAAAAAAAGAGTTATGTGTTAAGGGGTGAAGGGGAAAAGGAGGTGCAGACTTCCGATTATGGAATAAGTCATGGGATTCAAAATATAGCACGGAATATAGTTAAGGATATTGTAACAGTGTTGTATGGTTATGTAGTGTAACAGAGGGAGTTGTTGAATCACTGTGTCGTACACCGTGAAACTAATATAGTGTGAACTATACTTCAATGAAAAAAAAGGAAAAAAAAGTTATGTGTCAGAGTTCTTACATTTATTTTCTCATTTTAAGTCACATATTCTCAGTCAAAACTATTATAGTAGTAAAATCTAATTTTGCAAGTCCTATTGAGCTGTTTTTTTTTTTTAAGATTTTATTTATTTATTTGACAGAGAGATTCAGCGAGAGAGGGACCACAAGCAGGGGGAGTGGGAGAGGGAGAAGCAGGCTCTCCGCCGAGCAGGGAGCCCGATGTGGGGTTCAATCCCAGGACCCTGGGATCATGATCTGAGCTGAAGGCAGTCGCTTAACCAGCTGAGCTACCCAGGCAGTCTATTTAGCTGTTTTGATATTTTAAATTAATATTCATAGTTTTCCCATTAGTTTTTACATACAGAAAACCCTTGGAAAATAGATTAATTCTTCCTGTGATGATTTGTTAATTCCCTGTAAAAACATTATAATAATAAGGTAATGTGAGTTTAGTATTTAAAGTCTAAAGTACTATACAAAGATTAATTATTGATTGTTGTGAATTTCATTACCTATTCCTTCTTGGTCACTTCTGATTTTACTCTTAATTTTTTAAATTATAATGAAAATATTTTTTTTCCTCATTATGTGAAAAATAAAGGCTGTCTGGGAAAAAACTTCAGGCATTGCAGAAAAGTATAGGAAGAGATTAAAATCACCTAAAGTCCCGCCACTCTGAGATTATTGATTTTGAAGCTCATCGCTTTAGATACCCTAATGCATGAATACCTGTGGGGTTAAATGGTGTTTTCATGATCATGGATTCCTTCTCCCACCCACCTCCCTCAGGAAACCCCTTGTCAGTCCCAGGAGACCAGAATTTAGTCTTGTGTGTATCCTTTCATATCTTTCTCCATGCTCGTATTTAATGCCTGGGCCTTTACACTGTATGTATATATACACCCTGGTACTTTTCTCATTCTCTTTGATTAAATTCAATCACATTGTATATGTTTCCTGTATATCTTGTTTTTCTTAGTTTCTATTACATATTTGTATTACCTCCCAAGTCAACTATTACCTCCCAAGTTAGACCTATAGTTGTAACTCGTTTTTAATTGACTGTACTATTTTTAACTCTGCATATCCAACTAGTGGGAGATTTTAGCCTGTTCTGCTCTGGGACCTGTGAATATCTGCAGGAAACATACTCTGCATTTAAACCCCATCTCTAAAACTCTGGTCGGAAAAGCATACTTTGTAGTAGGATATATCAAATCAAAGATGTTGATTTTATGGTAGCAAGTGGTAAGGAAGCATTTGTGTCATGGACTCTGGATGAGAAGTGTCCTGCCCGGGAGAAGAGGAAACTTCAAAGCCAGTGGCTAGGATTGGGCATAGAATCCAAATTTATATTGCCTACATGCTTTGGAATTCCCAGCCTGAAAAATGAGTAAAAACTGGCCTTGAGCTGTTGACACTTCTGGGATAATTGGTAGGGGAAAAAAAGCAAAATTGCCCTGGAGGAAGGGAGAAAATCAAATATTTATCTTCAAGTTCTTGTATGCACGAAACCTCAGAGTAATTAAGTATTAAAACCCAGCTAAGAAATGAAGAAATGAAGCAGAGATGGTAGAATTAGACTAGGGATTGGCAAACTTTTTCTCTAAAGGTCCAATTAGTAAAGTTTTAGGTTTTATGGGCCACATGGTTTCTGTAGCAACTATTGAATTCACAAATGGGCATGGTTGAGTTCCAATAAAACTTTATTTGAAAACCAGGCAATGGGCCATAGTTTGTGGACCCCTGAATTAGGCTAGCAGTTTAAAGCCTGAGTTATCATTGTTTTTACTTGTTAGCTTTAGTAATTCCAGGGAGTTTATTAAACACAACCAACATCACTTATTATCTTCTAGTATAGATTCTCACTGAAACCTTACTGGAATATAAATCCTAAATTTATGCCTTCTATTCTGATCCTAAGTGGATTATATGGTGGATATGTCTAGATTTTATGGATTTCCTCAGTGTTCCACCCCTTAGGTATTTTATTTATATATGTAATTAATTTTTAAAAAATTAAAAAAAATTTGTTTTTCTTAAGTAAACTCTACCCCTAATATGGGCTTGAACTCACAACCCTGAGATCAAGAGTCTCACACTCTACCGACTGAGCCAGCCATGTGCCCTTCCATAGTTATTTTAAACTATGAAATATTCTTGACTTTATAATGAGTTTATATATCTTAAGTCATTGCATTTGTACTTTTCAAAATGTATTCAAGACACATGTGAGATATTTCAGAAGGTAACTTTTGAAGTGTCATTTAGTAATTGCTGAATTTGCACACATCATTAGTAATTGCCAGAAGTCTGCTGTTCTCCCTCCCTCCACCAGTTGTCACCAGTTAAAAAACTTATTGGTCATCTATTTTGAAAGATTGCTTTATCTGAAAGGTAAACATAGGTTGATAGACTTTATATTTTTCTTCTCTCTGCTTCTAGGAAGTATTTGAAAAGGAGCAGTCAATCTGTGCTGCAGAGGAACAGCCAGCAGAAGATGGGGTAAAACTTGATTTTTCATACTTATCTTTCCTGGTGAAGGAAGTGTTTCCTTTTGTTCTCTGATTGATTTATATTGTTGTGGGAGAGTAATTCAGTTTGTGAAAGCATTTAGTTTAGCCATTTTCATCTAAAAATTATTCAGACTCCCAAATGAGACTGTTGCTATAACTTCTGAGTGTGTATGTGTGTTGTTATTTATAGCAGGGTGATACGAATAAGAACAGGACAAAAGGAGGATGGCAGCAGAAGAGCAAAGGACCCAAGAAAACTGCTAAATCAAAAAAAAAGAAACCTTTAAAAAAAAAACCTACACCTGTGCCCTTACCACAATCAAAGCAACAGAAACAAAAGCAGGCAAATGGAGTTGTTGGGAGTGTAAGTTTATTACTGTTATTATCATTATCTGTGTTGAATTATAACATACACTAAAATGTTCACATCCTATGTGTAGCTCCTGAAATTTTACGTATGCATGTACCCATGGTACCCAGACTAAGATAGAAAAGCTTAGCACCCTGGAGAGCTCACTTGTGTCCCTTCTTAGTCAGTGACCCCTCCATCTACCTCCATACCTTCCAGTTTTGGCTGTTATTACCATAGATTAGTTTTGCTTATTCTTAAACTTCATGTAAGTGGAAATACGTTTGTCTGCTTTCATTCAACATTATGTCCATGACATTCATCTGTGTTGTGTGTAGCAGCTGTCCATTCTTTGTGTGTATGTGATACTCCATCTTATGAATACGCTCCAGCTTATCTGTTCTGCAGTTAATGGACATTTGGGTTGTTTCTAGTTTTTGCCTGTTATTGAATAAAAATGCTGTCCTTATTCATGTACATGTCATTTTGTGGACATTTCGTTTTTCTTGGGTATGTACCTAGCAGTGGAGTTGCTGGGTCATAAAATAAGTGTATATGGTTAGCTCATTGAAAGAGCCTGTTTTCCAAAGTTGTACTATTCTTTGTTTCTACTAGCAGAATATGAGTTCATTTGTTCCATATCCTCACTAATGCTTGGTTTTACCATTCTTTTTTATTTTAACCACTACAGTGGATCTGTAATGGTATCTCTGTGTGTGGTTTGTATTTACCTGATAACTAATGATATTGAGCATCTTTTCATATACTTAGCAGCCATTTGAATATCCTTTCTCTATTGGGTTGTCTTATGGATTTGTAGGATTCCTTTATATATTCTGGATATGAGTCCTTTTTTACTCTCTTAATGGAAGCCTTTGGTGATACCTAATTTTAAGGAAGTCTTTCATTAATTTTATGGTTATTGCTTTTGAGTCCTGTTGACATTTCTGCCTATCAGAGATTTTAAGATTTTATTTATTTATTTGAGAGAGAGAGCACAAGCAGGGGCAGAGGGAGAGGGAGAAGCAAGCAAGCTCCCCGCTCAGCAGGGAGCCCTACGTGGGGCTCCAGCCCAGGACCCTGGGATCATGACCTGGGCTGAAGGCAGACGCTTAATTGAGCCACCCAGGTGCCCCACAGTATTGAGTCTTTTTACTCATAATCATGGTTTATCTTTATTAACTTGGATCTTCCTTAATTTTTTCTCAGCAGTGTTTTGTAATTCCCAGTGACAGAGGTATGACACATCTTTCATTAGATTTACCCTTTTGTATTTGATGCTTTCTGGTGCTGTTGCATATAACATTTAAAAAAAAAAATCCATTCTTCAGTGTTTATTGCTGGCACATAGAGATAAAGTTGTCTTCTAAATACTGACCTTGTATCAAGGAGTCTTGAACTGACAATATGGGCATACCTTGTTTCATTGCACTTCAGTTTCTTGCACTTGTCAGATACTGCATTTTTTACAGATTGAAGGTTCGTGGCAACCCTGTGTTAGCAAATCTGTCAGCACCATTTTTCCAGCAGTATTTGCTCACTTTGTGTTTCTGTCACATTTTGGTAATTCCCTCAGTAGTTTATACTTTGTATTATTATATTTGCTTGGTGATCTGTGATCAGAGATTACAGCTCGCTGAAAGCTCCTGTGATGGTTAGCATTTTTTAGCAATAATGTATTTTTTAATTAAGGCATGCACACTTTTTAGACAGAATATTGCTTGCATGCATAACATACTACAGTATAGTGTAAACATAACTTTTATATGTAGTGGGAAACAAAAAAAGTCATTTGACTTTATTCTGGTAATCTCTTTACTGCAGTGGTCTGGAACTGAACCTGCAATATCTCCAAGGTATGCCTGTAATTCTAACCATTTGTAGGTACTTTTTAAAAGATTTTCTGTGTACACAATCATGCCATCTGGGAATAAAGACAGTTTTACTTTTTTCTTTTTAATCTTTTTGCTTTTTCTTCCTTTCTGTCTTACTGTATTGGCTGAAACTTTCAGTGTAGTAACGTTGGTTAGGAGTGAGGACGGTGGTCACCCCTCTCTTCTTGTTTATCTCCAGGAGAAAGGGAACAAACTATTAAGTGTGATGTTAGCTATAGGGTTTTTGTAGATATTCTTTATCAGGTTTGCTGAGAATTTTTATCATGAACAGTACTGAACTTTATTAAATGCCATTTCTCCATTTGTTGAGGTTGATGTGATTTTTCTCCATTCTATAATGTAGTGAATTATGTTGAAGCATTTAAAAATTTTAAGCTGTCCTTGCATTCCTGGAACAAATTCATTTCGTTGTAGCATATTATCCTTTTTCATATTTATCTAGATTTGATAGTATTTGTTTAGAATTCCTACATCTATTTTATGAAAGAATATTGTTTTGCCATTCTCCTTTCTTATAATACCCTTGCCAGGTTTTGTATCCGTTTTATGCTGGCCTCATTAAACAAGTTAGGAAGTATTCTTTCTTTCTTTTTTCTGGAAGAGTCTGTGTAAGATTGGGTTTGTTTCTTATTTGGAAGAACTATCTAGAGAAGCCATCTGGGCTTGGAGTTTTTAAAAAGGGTTTTTAGTTTTAGAGTCCATTTCTTTAACATATTCTACTTTTTTCCTTGTATCAATTTTAGTAAATTATATTTTTCAAGGAATTGGCCCATTTCTTCTAAGTTACCAAATTTATTGACAAAGTTATTCATAATATCCTCTATTTGTAATTTCTTTTGGAGCTGTAGTAATGTCTCTTTTATTCCTAATATTGGTAATTTATATTCTCTTTTTCCTTTGATCAGTCTTGCCTAATAAAAGTCTTATCTCAGTTTTATTAATCTTTTCAAAGAACCAACTTTTGGTTTTGCTTAGGTTTCCCTTTGTATATCTGCCTTCTCTTTAATTGACTTCGGGTCTCTGGTATTTACTTCGAGTTTTTTTATATTTAATTTGCTGTTCTTTTTCTTGCTTCTTGAAATGGATTAGTAAATATTTTGTCTGGGATATTGGCTTTATCAGCTATAGAAGATAATATTAAATTCTCAAAGCAGTGCTTTTCTATGAGCTTTCCATTTCCCCATCTCAAATAAAATATATTGTATAAGTGGGGTGCCTGGGTGGCTCAGTTGGTTGAGTATCTGACTCTTGTTTTGGTTCAGGTCATGATCTCAGGGTCATGAGATTGAGCCCTGCATCCTTGGGCTCTGTGTTCAACAGGGAGTCTGCTTGAGATTCTTTCTTCCTCTGCCCGTTCCCCCCCCCCCCGCCCCCCGCTGATGCCATGTGTACGTGCTCACTGTCTCAAATAAATAAATAAATCTTTAAAAAAAGTAATATATATTGTGTGATTGATGTTTTGAAAGATGAGCCATGTTGCCATTGCAGTAGTATACTTTGCAAATAAAGGTAAAATATTTTTTATTTTACAAACATGAAAAATAAATAAAATAACTAACAATAGACAAATAAGCCAAATGTTAAAGTCTTTAGTCTGACTACCACGTATGTATAAATACGTGTGTTTATAATTCTCTAAAATTCTGTATGAATAGTGAAATTACAATTTTGAGCTAATTTAATTATAATGACAATAATTAGCTTCAGGGACTGAGAATTCACTGAGATATTCAGAACTTCTGTGGTTGCTTTTTCCTTTTAGGAAGCTGCAGTAAAGGAAGACGAAGAAGAAGTTTCTGACAAAGGCAGTGATTCTGAAGAAGAAGAAACCAATAGAGAATCCCAAAGTGAAAAAGATGATGGTAGTGACAGAGACTCTGATAGAGAGCAAGATGAAAAACAAAACAAAGATGATGAAGCAGTAAGACTTTTATAGGTTTAAATAATTAGAATTATATACCTCTGATAGTTTTGGTTTTTGTTGTTTTTTCATTTGTTTACTTGTTTGTGTGCTTGTCTTAATACCCGTATATTTTATAATCTTATATTACTTTGTAAGAGTATGTTTGTGGGATGGTGGTCAGAATTATAAAGAAAAATAGTTTCTAACAAGGATTGGACCTCTTAATTTTCTTAAATCTTAAATTGCTGTTAGTATAGGTTGTGGATTTGAGGAGAAGTCAGTTTGGTGTCTTACAGTAATTTTCAACATTGGAGCTGAGTCTGGAAATGAATTAGGAAAGGTGGGTTATGGTCTAAGCAGTTACTTAGAGGAGTCTTTCAAAAGTTCTAGGTAGTGTTTAGAGTAAAGAAACACTACTGTGGACTCTAATATCAAGAGGTTGTTTAAGGAGAAGACTAACATTTACAGAATGCCACCTTGTTTAAGAGGTATATAAGACATTAAGGAAAGGAGGAGTCTCTAAGGAACTTACTAAGGTTGTGAGGGTAGAGAGAATAGGAAGAAGTCTCGTGGTGTGGCATTAAGTTGCACCTGATTTATAGATGGGCTATAGAAAAAGAGGGTTTGGTGGACAAATAATGGGTCCTTAGAGACTACTGCAAATGAACTGTAAACTGATCAGCTATTCCTTTATGTTTGTGTTGTTCTGTTTTTTTCTTACTGGGCCATCAACCTAAAAGTTACCCTTGTGGTTTAGGACAGAAAAGGGGATTCCCTGAATAGCCTGTGAGGCACAGGTAGAGGCCGAAAAGAGGATAAAAAAGTAAAGGGCAAAGGATAAAAGTATAAGGAATTGCAGGCATACCTTGGAGATATTACAGGCTTAGCTCCAGACCACCACAGTGAAACTGACATCACAATAAAGCGAATCAAATGAATTTTTTGGTTTCCTAGTGGGTATAAAAGTTACGTTTACACTATATTGTAGTGTAGTCTATAGAGTATGCAATAGCATTGTCTCAAACAATATGCACGCCTTAATTAAAACATTCTTTATTGCTAAAAAATGCTAACCATCATCTGAGCTTTTAGCGAGTTGTAACCTTTTTGCTGGTGGAAGCTCTTGCCTAAGTGTTGATGGCTGCCGACTCTTCAGAGTGGTGGTTGCTGAAGGTTGGGGTGGCTGGGGCAGTTTTTTAAATAAGATGACAATAAAGTTTGCTGCATTGGCTGTTCCTTTCACAAATGATTTCTCTCTAGCATGAGATGCTGTTTGATAGCATTTCACCCATAGTAGAACTTCTTTCAGAATTGGAGTCAGACCTCTCAAACCCTGCCACTGCTTTGTCAACTAAGTCTTTGTAATATTTTAAATCCTTTGTTGGCATTTCAACAGTTTTGACAGCATCTTCACCAGGAGTAGATTCCATCTCAGGAAACCACTTTCTTTGCTCATCCATCAGAAGCAGCTCCTCATCTGCTCAAGTTTTCTCATGAGATTGCAGCAATGCAGTCCCATCTGCAGGCACCACCTCTAATTCTAGATCTCTTGCTGTTCTTACCACATCTGTAGTTACTTCCCCGCCCTGGAGTCTTGAACCCCTCCAAGTAATCTGTGAGGGTTGGAATCAGCTTCTTCCAAACTCCTGTGAATACTGATATTTTGACCTCTTCCCATGAATCATAAATGTTCTTAATGGCACGTAAAAGGGTGAATCAGAAGATTTTCAATATACTTAGCCCAGATCCACCAGAGGAGTCACTCACTATCTGTGGCAGCTATCACCTTAAAAAATATATTTCTAAGCTAGTAACACTTGAAAGTGATAATTCCTCCTTGATCCATTTGCTGCAGAATGGATGTTGTGTTAGCAGGCATGAAAACAACATTCATCTTACTGTGCAGCTCCATCAGAGCTCTTGAGTGACCAGGTGCATTCTCAGTGAGCAGTAATATTCTGAAAGGAAATTTTTTTTGAGTAGTTGGTCTCAACAGTGGGCTTAAAATATTCAGTAAACCATGTTGGAAGCAGATGTGCTGTCATTCAGGCTTTGTTGTTCCATTTAGAGAGCACATGCAGAGTAGATTTAGCATAATTCTTTTTTTTTTTTTTTTTAAAGATTTTATTTATTTACTTGACAGAGAGAGACACAGCGAGAGAGGGACCACAAGCAGGGGGAGTGGGAGAGGGAGAAGCAGGCTTCCCGCGGGGCAGGGAGCCCGATGCGGGGCTCGATTCCAGGACCCTGGGATCATGACTTGAGCCGAAGGCAGACGCTTAACGACTGAGCCACCCAGGCGCCCCGATTTAGCATAATTCTTAAGGGCCCTGGGATTTTAGAATGGGCGGTGAGTAATGGCTTCAACTGAACATCACCAGCTGCAGTAGCTCCTAACAGGAGAGTCAGCCTGTCTCTTGAAGCCAGGCATTGACTTCTCTCTAGCTGTGAAAGTCCTAGATGGCATCTCCTTCCAGTGTAAGGCTGTTTTGTCAGTATTGAAAATCTGTTATTTAGTGTAGCCATCTTTATTAATTCCCCCAGCTGGATCTTGTGGGTAGCTTGCTGCAGCATCTACACTAGCACTTGCCGCTTCACCTTGCACTTTCATGTTACGGAGATGGCTTCTTTCCTTAAACCTCATGAACCAACCTCTGCTAGCTTCAGATTTTTCTTCTGCAGCTACCTCACCTCTCTTAGTCTTGATAGGATTGAGGCAGGTCCTTGCTTTGGATTAAGATTTGGCTTAAAGAAATATTGTGGCTAGTTGGATATTCTGCCCAGACCACTAAAACTTTCTCCATACATGCAATAAGGCTGTTTCGCTTTCTTACTACTTAGTGTGTTCACTGGAGTAACACTTTTAATTTCCTTTAAGAACTTTTCCTGTGCATTCACAATTTGGCTATTTGGCCCAAGAGGCCTAGCTTTCTGCCTGTTTCGGCTTTAAACTTGCCTTCTTCACTAAGCTTAATCATTTCTAGCTTTTGATTTAAAGTGAGAGACGTGCGGCTCTTCCTTTCACTTGAATACTTAGAGGCCATTGTAGGATTATTAATTGGCCTGATTTCAATATTGTTGTGTCTCAGGGAGGCCCAAGGAGAGGAGGAGAGATGGGGGGAACAACCCATTGGTGGTGCAGTCAGAACACACACGTTTATTGTTTAAGTTTGCCATCTTATGTGAAAATGGTTCGTGGTGTCCCAAAACAATTATTACAGTACATCACAGATTACCATAACAAATATAATTAAAAAGTTTAAAATATTGCAAGAATTAACCAAAATGTAACACAGAGACTCAAAGTGAGCAAGTAAATGCTGTTGGAGAAATGGCAGCAGTAGACTTGCTCGACACAGGGTTGCCACAAAGCTTCAGTTTGTGAAAACCGCAGTATTTGAGAAGTACAGATGTGCAAAGTGCAGTTAAATGAGGTATGCCTGTAATGTGGTGGGGAGTTTGCCCTTGGGAGTGGTGGGGAAAAACAAGGATGACTTTTTAGCAGTTGCTGGCCCCAACTGTTTTTGTACTTTGGGAATTAAATTGATTGCCAAGAAATTAAAGCCTATTAAGAATATTATTTCCCCAGGTGTGCTTTGAGAAAGAGTTGACATATTCCTTTCTGAGTATAGTATTAGGATTAGTAGAAGTGGCAGATTAGTTTCTTTAGATACCAAAAATACATTCATTCAGTTGTCAAATAATTATACAAACAGTTATTCGTTATCTGTCACATTGCAAGCACTGTGTTAGATGAGAGGAATGCAAGCCAAATGTAAAACAGTTTCTGCCCTTGAATGATAGTAGGCTAGTGGGGAAGGCAGACTTATAAATAAACATTAAAGTACAAAAGAGATTATGCACATTTTGTGCAAGGTACAGTGAAAGCACAAAGGAGGGAGTGATCAACTCAGTTGAGGGAAATTTCTGGTATTCAGGAGCTCATGGTTTAGGCTTTAGCAGCTCCCGAAGGAATAATAGTAGGAATTTTCCAGGTTAGAGAAAGAGAAAACAAAAATCCAGACATGGTTTCGGAGGAGTGAAATAGCTTGGTGAATTCAGAGAAGTCAAGGTAGTTTGAAGTGACGAGAATAGAAAGTGCAGAGATAGGCAGTGACAGGAGACTGGAGTGGAGAGATTGGCCCAGGTCAGGTCAGATTATGACTGTATAGTTCATGCTAAAGGGCTTAGGTTTGATTTATGAAATGATGCGTTACAACAGTTTTGAGCAGGGAAATGATCAAGTTTGTGGAACTGAACTCCGTGGTAGTTAGCATTGTCAGGAATAACAGCTGGAAGAAGATGGAAACTGTTCAATGAGAACATTTGAAAACGTACTTGATTTCAAGTGTTTGATTTTTACTTTACTAGGAGTGGCAAGAATTACAACAAAGTATACAGCGAAAGGAGAGAGCTCTCCTGGAAACCAAATCAAAGATAACACATCCTGTTTATAGTCTTTACTTTCCTGAGGTGAGTTATTCATGGCTCAGTGTTTTCCTTGTCCCGTTAATTTCTCTCCAGGTATTTTTCATTATCCCTCTGTGGTGTATACTGGCTCAAATGTGCTAAAGATGATCTATTCTTGATAGGCAACATTTCAAAGGATACATTTCAGTATGAATTAGATTCTCACGTGAATGTGTCATTTAATGGGAGGATTGTTAACTTTTTAAGTATTTCTGTGGTTTCCTGGGCTTCTGTCCTTTCTGTGGCTGGATGACTGAAGGTTGTGCTGAATGATGATTTCTCTTTAGCACTTCAGGCAGTCTTGCAGACAAATGCGTATTTTGTCCTCGTCATAGGACTACATGGGTTCTGTGAATCCCTCACTTGTACCAAGTTTTAGATAGGAAGGAAAAAGTTCTTAAGTTTTCCTGTGGGTTTTCTCTGAGGGTCCTCCACTGGCCACCTGGAACCACTACACTGGCTCTGGCCCTCGTAATTGCCCTAGTCCGTGGCCATAGGCAAGCCCGTGGCTGTGGGACCAGCTAAGTTCAGTAAGAGTTGAGAGTGGCTGAGCCCCAAGCTCAGGACAGATTGATCAGTGCTGTTTGTTTCTCTCATCCTTGTTTAGTTTGTGGTTGTGGCCTGCTCAGCTGTTGATCTCCTTGAGTTTTTTGTCTTTCAAATGAATTTGGGATTTGCATGACGATTTGCTTTTGCCATGATTCTATGGCCAAAGGTCAAGAACTGGTTGCCTCTTAGTTCAGGGAAGCTGTTCCACAGACTGCCTCACAGCTTTGCCGTAGAACCTTCTGCTCAGCACTCATGTTTGGCAGGTGATTTCATGTATAAATCTGCTTTTTGCTTTAGCATGTCAATCCAGAGTTGCTGGGGGCTGCTGAAGGCAAATTCCCAAGTAATTTGGCTTTCCTAATAATAAATGAATGGCTCTGCATAGACTGTTGTTTTGACTTGGAAAGAAGTGAGCCCAGGATTCCATGTTAATGCGCTTGCTGATCTTCTGGCATGTCCTGAGCTTTAGCCCATCTGTTAAGGGCATTTTGCCCATTTGCAGTGGTAGCCTGCCAACCTCAAGGCTCCCGAAATCAAGCGAGTAAATTCCACTCATTGATTGGTTTTAGAAGTGCCATCGGATGTTATAAGCTGCATAATTTGTACCCTTATAACAGATAGTTCATTTTAGACCATGCTTAGTTAATAAGCAAAACATCCATTCACTGCCTTAGAACATTTTAGCCTTGAAAATGCCTTTTTCTAATTTAAGCTACAACTGTACTGTAAACATCTCAAAGTATCATTTATCAGATAAAATTTATTTAGGATTTTCCTAACATCTGTCTACCTTGCCATGTACCTACCAAACTACCCTAACAACCACACTCACTACCCACTTAAATTGCTTAAAGTTTTATGATTATAATTGACTTATATGTTACTGAAACTCATTCATTATGCTTAATATGTTAAGAATGGTGAGGAATCTCACACCACAGAAAAACTATTGAAAGTGCAAATAACTCGTGCTACAATGTATTTTCCGCTTTCACTATGTGCATCAGAGTCTAGGCACAAGTACAATGCCATGGATTGAAATTCACTAGCTTCTTAATAAATATTTTTGAATGAATCTCATTTTAATCAAGTAACCTGGGAGAGCAGAGGGAAAGGCATTCTCTTAGTGGAGAGGTAAAGAAGAATCGCACGTTCTTGAACATCTCCCTGTGCTACTTACATTACATATATGTTCTGGTAATGAGATTTCTGACAATGAAATGTCAGAACTCTTAAATGATTAAGGTGCCTACCTCATTTCATTAATAATCATGATTATCATTTTTTTTAATGATGTGTGCGCTCGCCAACACACACAAGCAGGGGGAGAGGCAGAGGGTGAGGGAGAAGCGGGCTCCCTGCTGAGCAGGACCCTGGGATCATGACCTGAGCCGAAGGCAGGCGCTTAACGACTGAGCCACCCAGGCGCCCCCATGATTATCATTTGTCACAATCAGTGTGCTAGACATTCTAACATATCTTTTGCTCGTATTATCTCAGTCCATCTTCACAACACAGCCTGAGTTAGGCACTCATCATTTAACAGAGAAGAAAAGTGAGATTTAGAGACGTGAAACAGTCCGGGTCTGTGTGGCTTTAAAGCAGGCATCGGCAAACTACAGCCTGCAGACGAGTCTGCCTCCCTGCCTGTTTCATGAATGACGCTGGACTGCAGCACAGTCACGCTCGTTCTGGTCATGTTACCGTGGCAGGGTTGAGTAGTTGTGACTCAGACTCTGGCCCACTTTTAACACTGTGTGTGTGCAACGCGCACGGAGGCAAACATACGTACATATGCATATACCTATTGTGGTAGGCCCCCTTGGGTTAAGCCGAAGTTAGATTAATCATGTACTTGTGATTTATTTTTTCTGCTTGTTAATGTTGTTGTAGTGCTTTGTAGTTTACAAGAGCTTTTAGTTGACAGTGTAGCATTCTTAGATCAAATTTTAATGTCTTGTGGATAAAATAGGAAGTGCAAGTGATTTTGGCTTAAAAAGGCATTTTCCCTATGATAACTGTTTTCAGTAAAACGCTATTTTTTTTTTAACTTTCTTTTGGATAATTGAAAATTTACAACAGTCTAGTGTCGTTTTGGTTGAGTATTTAGAATATCCTAGAGTTCGTTTTATTTTTTAGCTCCAAAACATTTTTCTTTAAGCCATTTTAGAAAGCTGCCTTCCCTGACCAATTCTTAAGCAGTGGATACCAAGAGATGGCTAAACAGTTACTGTTGTGTCCTGCACAGCAGTGCTCACTGAGCACATTGAAGCTTGGTGCTTCTGGACTGCTTGGGCTGCTGCTGCTTTTTTTTTTTTCCTTAAAAGATTTTATTTATTTATTTTTTGACAGAAAGAGACACAGCAAGGGGCACCTGGGTGGCTCAGTCGTTAAGCGTCTGCCTTCGGCTCAGGTCATGATCCCAGGGTCCTGGGATCGAGCCCCCGCATCGGGCTCCCTGCTCTGCGGGGAGCCTGCTTCTCCCTCTGCCTGCAACTCCCTCTGCTTGTGTTCCCTCTCTCTGTCAAATAAATAAATAAAATCTTTAAAAAAAAAAAAAGACACAGCAAGAGAGGGAACACAAGCAGACGAGTTGCAGGGAGTGGGAGCGGGAGAAGCAGGCTTCCCACTGAGCAGGGAGCCCGATGTGGGGCTCGATCCCAGGACTCTGGGATCATGACCCGAGCCGAAGGCAGACGCCCGACAACTGAGCCACCCAGGCGTCCCTGCTTCTTTTTTTTTTTTTAAATACTTTTCTGTCATTGTGCATTCTGGTGGCAGTTTCTTTACTGAGCTCTTTTTCTATGCCTAATCTTTTATGAGTACAACTAAAAATGCTGCACTTACTAAAATCATGTGCAGTGAAAGGTATAAATAGACTCTTAAATCTGAGATGCTCCCTTATGAGTAATATGTTTTAATGATTTCTGATTTGGTTTCCCAAGTCCCTTCTGCTCCTACTTTCTGGCTTTTGCTTATTACTAGGTAAGATTACTAAGATTATTTGCTAGATGATATTGTAGTAGTTTATATTGTTGTATTTTTTAGGCTATCTTTTGTCATTTAAGGTTATATAGGGGTTTTTAATACAGAGGCCCATCATTAGGGTTTTTTAAGGGGCCATTTGAAACCCTAAAATTACATGCAGAATTCTTTTGGACAGCAGATCTACAAATGGTTAATAATGATTTATTCATTCAGTAAATATTAAGTATCTGTTTTGTACCAGGCACTGTATCTGTGCTGGAAATACTGCAGTGATAAAACCAGAACAATACCTCTGAAAGGAGACAAGGCTAAACAGTTATTTCTCTAGTTCTTTCTGATAATATAAACTTCTCTTTTTTTCTTTGCAGGAAAAACAAGAATGGTGGTGGCTTTATATTGCAGATAGGAAGGAACAGACGTTAATATCTATGCCGTATCATGTGTGTACACTAAAAGATACAGAAGAGGTAATTATCCAACAACATTATTTCAGTTTTTACAAATATATGGCATCTCACCATCATGCTGCTTCATAAAGTCTTCCTTAGAAATCAGTTTATCATATTTGGCTTATTGTATTTTATTTGTTAAGGCACATTTTGTAACTGTTCTCTGGTGTCTTTAGGGAGTAACTGATTGGAAATTTATACAGTATTGTTAAAGGTAGGCAACTCTATCAGTCTTAAAAACTTGTTTTCAACTTATTTTTGGGAGTTTTCACTGTTAGTGTCTAAGAACATATGCCTTTTGCTTTCCTGTCCAGAATTTAATTATATTTTACAAAAATTTATGATTCTCATACTCATTGGATTAGTGCTAAGATAAATATCTTTGGTCTTAAAAACAAATTTAAGAACTGATAATTAGATTTTTAGAATGGAATTTTTGACTATGTGGCATTATTCATTGTTAATGTCATTACTAATATATCATAGTGATGAGTATATTTTATCCGTTTTTCTTGATTGTTTCATGCTACTTCTCTAGAAAAGTTCTTTCTGCCTGGATTTGGTAGACAAGAGCAAGGTTTTTTAGAATTTCAAGATAGTTCTGTGATAATTTTTTTTTTTAAAGATTTTATTTATTTATTTGACAGAGAGAGACACAGCGAGAGAGGGAACACGAGCAGGGGGAGTGGGAGAGGGAGAAGCAGGCTTCCTGCAGAGCAGGGAGCACAATGCGGGGCTCGATCCCAGGACCCTGGGATCATGACCCAAGCCGAAGGCAGCCGCTTAATGACTGAGCCACACAGGCGCCCCTGTGATGTTGATTTTTAATCCAAAAGTATTTTCCCCCCTTTATAACCAAGTAGTAAATGTGTGAAGTAGTTTGTTGTTATTTATTTGACACTTAAAGTTAGTGCTAACTTAAGGGTATTTCTTGGATAGAGCAATTTTATTATTATTTTTTTAAAATTTAAGTTTTACCTATTTTTGAACAGATAATAAATTCACCTAGTTAATAATATTTCAGAAGATATACAAAAGTACACTCATTGAAACATCCCTGTCTCTCAGTCACCCACTTTCCTTCCTGGAGGCCATCAATGTTATAAAATTTTTATGTAGTCTTCATGTGATACTGTATGTAAATTACAAGCAAATACACATGTGTATTTTCTCCAATATTACATATAAAATAGCATACACCTTTTTCTCTCAATGATATAACTTGGAATTTTTTCCAAGTTACTGCAGAAAAACCTTCCTCATTTGTTTTTACAGCTGCATTATACTCTTTTGTGTGGTTGTTTATTTATTTAGCATTCTACAATTTAATGGACTTATAAATTATTTCTTTTGCTGCAGTGAATAACCTCATATGTCATTTTGCACATGTACAAACATTTATAGGATAAATTCATAGAGTTAAAATTAATGAATCAGATGCTGTGTATATTTGTAATTTTGGTAGGTATCGCTAGATATTTATTTCTCTATAGGGAGAATGAATGTTTAAGAATGCCCTTTCTCTCTCAGTGTATCAGACATTTTGAATGTCACTGCTGATCAGAAAGGTGGAAAATGGCATCTTAGTGTTATTTTTTCCCCTCTCATCTTTTATTTTAAAAAGTTTCAAACCTATAGAAATGCTGCAAGCACACTACCATGAACTCCCATAGATCCTTTATCTACACTTATCAATTAACATTTTGCCTTATATTTAAGATAGTTTAATATCTTTCTCTGCATGTGTGCCTATAGACATCATGACATTGTAACTCTAAATACTTAAACATGTATCTCGTAAGAACAAGGGCCATCTCCTACATAAGCATAATGAAATTACTATATTCAGGAAATTTAACATTGATACGGTATTTAATGTGCAGTCCATATTCAGATTTCCTTAAATGTTTCACTAATGTCTGTTGTAGTTTTTGTTCTGTTTTTAAATTCAGGATCCATTCAAGGATCATGCATTGCATTTGGTTGTCATTCTTCTTTATTCTAGAACTCTTCTTGGCGTTTTTGCTTTTAAATTTTTCATGCCATCAACATTTTTGAAGAGTCCAGGCAAAATATTTTGTAGAATATCCCTCAGTTTTAATTTGTCTCATTGGTTACTCATGATTACATTCATCTTAAATATTTTTGGCAAAAATACTACATGAGTGATACAACCTTCTAATGAGGCACATTATATCAGTTTGCCCCACATTGGTGATACCATGGCTGAACATCTACTTAAGGCTTTTCTCTACTATAAAAGGTATTTTTTTCCTCTAATCTTTCAGGTAATACTTGGACACTATGTTAATATCTTGTTCTCTACTAGTCTTCTGCCCACTCATTTTAATACCCTTTGATGATTCTTGCCTTGATCACTTTTTACTATGCTGGTTTTACTCAGTATAGTTTAAATTTTGTCTCTCAAGAGTGAAACTGAACATCTTTCAGTGTATTTGAATTGTACTTATTTTTATGTCTGATTGTGACCATTGTTCATTTTTGTTGGATTATTGGTCTTTTAATTGGTTTGGGGAATTATTGTTTTAAATATTATATCCCTTAGTGATATTTGTTGCAAATATTTCTCCCCAGTTTGTTTTACTATTGCAGTTGTTTTTACCAAGTAAAAATACAAACATTATTTATTTGGGTTTTTTTGGTAGTGTGATTTAGTAATTTTTTTCTTTTATGATTTCTGTGTTTTATGGTATACTGAGAAAGGTCAAACTGTGGGATTAATTTTAAAAAATGATAGTCCCATGAATTTTCTAGTTTGTTTTTCCTAGTTTGTTTGTTTTAATATATAATCTTGCCTACAAAATCTGGATTTTGGAGATTGGAGGCAGATCACCAGAACATCCAAATGCCATCTTAATAACTTACTCTTCCTTTGTCTAAGTGGAAATTAAACTTTTTCCTTTAAATTTTTATTTTAATCACCTGGTGCTTATCCAGGTGCACTTCTTAGTCCCCATCACCTTTTTCACCTATTCCCTGCCCACCTCCTCTCTGGTAACCATTGGTTCTCTATGGTTGAGAGTCTGTTTCTTGGTTTGTCTCTCTCTCTCTCTCTCTTTTTTACCCCCTTTTCTCATTTGTTTTGTTCCTTAAATTTCACATATGAGTGAAATCTTATGGTGTTTGTCTCTCTCTGACTGACTGACTTCACTTAGCATTATACTCTCTAGCTCCATCCATGTCATTGCAAATGGCAGGATTTCATTCTTTTTTATGGCTGAGTAATAGTCCATTGTATGTATATTTCACATCTTTATCCATTCATCAGTTGATGGATATTTGATTTGCTTCCATAATTTGGCCATTATAAATAATACTGCTATAAACATAGGGGTGCATGTATCTCATTTTTTTTTTTTTTAGGATTTATTTATTTGGGGGCGCCTGGGTGGCTCAGTCATTAAGCAGCTGCCTTTGGCTCAGGTCATGATCCCAGGGTCCCGGGATCAAGCCCCACATTGGGCTCCCTGCTTGGCGGGAAGCCTCCTTCTCCCTCTCCCACCCCCTCTGCTGTGTCTCTCTCTGTCAAATAAATAAATAAAAAATCTTAAAAAAAAAAAAAAGGTTTATTTATTTTAGAGAGAGAGCAGGGGGAGGGGCATGGGAGAGGGAGAGAGAATCTCAAGCAGACTCCCTGCTGAGCACAGAGCCCAACATGGGGCTTGACCCCACGACCCTGAGACCATGACCGCTTTTTGGGTAAATACCCAGTAATGTGATTGCTGGGTCGTAGGGTACTTCTGTTTTTAACTTTTTGAAGAACCTCAGTTCTGTTTTTCACGGTGGCTGCACCAGTTTGCATTTCCCACCAACAGTGCAAGAGGGTTCTGTTTTCTTCACATCCTTGCCAACACCAGTTGTTTCTTATGTTTTTGATTTTAGCCATTCTGACAAGTGTGAGGTGATATCTAATGGTAGTTTTGGCCTGTGTGTCCCTGATAAGTCATGTTGAGCATCTTTTCATGTGTCTGTTGGCCATCTGTATGTCTTTTTTGAAGAAATGTCTGTTCATGTCTTCTGCCCATTTTTAATTGGATTACTTGTTTTTTGGGTATTGGGTTTTATAAGTTTTTTATATATTTGGATACTAACCCCCCCCCTTTTTTTTTTGAAGATTTATTTATTTGAGAGAGAGCAGGAGGGGCAGAGGGAGAGGGAGAGAAGCAGACTCCTGGCTGAGTGAGGAGCCTGACACAGAGATCAGTCCCATGACCCTGAGATCATGAACTGAGCCAAAATCAAGAGTTGGACACTTAACCAGTTGAACCACCCAGGTGCCCCACTGGATACTAACCCTTTATCAGATATATCATTTGCAAATATCTTCTCCCATTCCATAGATTTTGTTGATTGTTTATTTTGCAGAAGCTTTTTTTATTGTGATGACGTCCCAATAGTTTATTTTTGCTTTTGTTTCCCTTGTCTCAGGAGACATATCTAGAAAAGAGTTGCTATGGTCCATGTCAAAGAAGATACTGCCTGTCTTCTCTTCTAGGACTCTTGTGGTTTCAAGTCTCACATTTAGGTCTTTAATCCATTTGAATTTATTTTTATATACGGTGTAAGAAAGTGGTCTAGGTTCTTTTGGACATGTTGCTCTCCAGTTTTCCCAAAAGCATTTGTAGAAGAGACTGTCTTTTTCCCACCAGATATTCTTTCCTGCTTTGTTGAAGATTAATTGACCATATAATTGTGGGTTGAATTTCCGGATTTTCTGTTCTGTTCCATTGATCTGCGTGTCTGTTTTTGTGCCAGTACCATACTGTTTCGATCACTTCAGCTTTGTAATATAACTTGAACTCTGGAATTGTGATGCCTCCAGCTTTGCTTTTCCTTTTCAGTGTTACTTTGGCTCTTCAGGGTCTTTTGTGGTTTCATACAAATTTTAGGATTATTTGTTCTGGTTCTGGAAAAATGCTGTTGGTATTTTGGTAGGGATTGCATTGAATGTGTAGATTGCTTTGGGTGGTATAGACATTTAAAAAATATTTGTTCTTCCAATCCACGAACCTGGAATGTCTTTCCATTTCTTTTGTGTCTTCAGTTTCTTTCATCAGTGTTTTATAGTTTTCAGAGTACAGGAATAGACCTCTTTAGTTAGATTTATTCCTAGGTATCTTATTGTTTTGGGTACAATCCCATTTTTTGTAATTGGAATTGATTGCTTAATTTCTCTTTCTGCTGCTTCATTATTGATGTATAGAAATGCAACAGATTTCTGTACATTGATTTTGTAGCCTGCAACTTTATCAGTTCTAGCAGTATTTTGGTAAAGTCTTTTGGGTTTTCTATGTATAGTATCATGTCATCTGCACATACTGAAAGATTTCTTTCTTTCTTACCAATTTGGATGCCTTTTATTTCTTTCTGTTGTCTGAGTGCTGCAGCTAGGACTTCCAGTACTGTGTTGAATAAAAGTGATGAGAGTGGACATCCTTGTTTTGTTCTTTACCTTAGGGGAAAGGTTCTCCGTTTTACCCCATTGAGGATGATGCTAGCACTGGGGTTTTGCATATATGGGTGGCCTTTATTATGTTGAGGTATGTTCCCTCTACACCTACTTTATTGAGGTGTTTTTTTTTTCTTTTTCTTTTAAGTAGTCTCTACACCCAGCATGGAGCCCAGTGCGGGGCTTGAACTCATGACCCTGAGCTGAGATCAAGAGTCAGATGTTTAACTGACTGAGCCACTCAGGTGCCCCTTGTTGAGGGTTTTTATCATGAATGGGTCTTGTACTTTGTCGGTTGCTTTTTCTGTGTCTGTTGGAATGATCATATGGTTTTTATCCTTTCTCTTATTGATGTGATGTATCACATTGATTTGTGAACCAACCTTGCAACCCAAGAATAAATCCCACTTCATCATGGTGAATGATTTTTTTAATGTATTGTTGGATTCATTTTGCTAGTATTGAGGATTTTTGCATCTGTTTTCATCAGAGATATTGGCCTATAGTTCTCTTTTTTTGTGTGTTATTTTTATTTGGTTTTGGTATGAGGGTAATGCTGTCCTCATAGAATGAATTTGGAAGTTTTCCTTCCTTTTCTATTTTTTGAAATAGTTTGAGAATAGGTATTAACTCTTCTTTAAATGTTTGGTAGAATTCTCCTTTGAAGCCATCTGATCCTGGACTTTTGTTTTTTGGGAGTTTTTTGATTACTGATTCAATTTCTTTGCTGGTTATCATTCTGTTCAGGTTTTCTATTTCTTCCTGTTTTAGTGTTGTACGGTAGGTTATATGTTTCTAGGAATTTATCCATTTCTTCTAGGCTGTCCAATTTGTTGGCACATAGTTTTTCATAATAATCTCTTTATAATTGTTTGTATTTCTGTGGTGGTGATGGTTATTTCTCCTCCTTCATTTGTGATTTTATTTATTTGGTTCTTTTCTTGATAACTGGGTAGAGGTTTATCAATTTTATTGATTTTTTTTTTTTTTTTTTTTTTTTTTTTAAAGAATCAACTCTTGGGGGGCGCCTGGGTGGCTCAGTTGGTTAAGCGACTGCCTTTGGCTCAGGTCATGATCCTGGAGTCCTGGGATCGAGTCCCGCATCAGGCTCCCTGCTCGGCAGGGAGTCTGCTTCTCCCTCTGACCCTCCTCCCTCTCATGCTCTCTGTATCTCATTCTGTCTCAAATAAATAAATAAAATCTTTAAAAAAAAAAAAAACACATTATAAAAAAAAAAAAGAATCAACTCTTGGTTTCATTGATCTGTTGTATTGTTTTCTTTAGTCTTCTGGGTCATTAATTTGTTCCTCTGCTTCTTCCACCCTGCCATTCATTCCATCAAGTGTGTCTCGTTTTGTTTATTGAGCTCCTTATCTCTGCTATTGAATGTGGTCTGTGTTAATGGTCTCACTGATGTCTTCCACTCTTTACTCAAGCCCAGTGAGTATCCTTATGATCATTGCTTTAGGTTCTCTATCAGGCATGTTACTTATATCTGTTTTGCTTAGATCTTCTGCTGTGGCCTTGTCCTGTTCTTTCATTTGGGAGAGAGTCCTCTGTCTTTTCATTTTGTCTAAGTCTCTGTGCCTGTTTCTCTGTGTAGGAAAGTCAGCTATGTCTCCTGTTCTTGAGAGTAATGGCTTTTATTTAGAGGAGGTGCTGTGGTGCTCTGCAGTGTAGTGTCCCTTGTTCCCTAAGGCCTGGTGCTCCAGAGAGTGTCTCCAGTGTGTGCTGTGTGGGCTTTGCTTTTGTGTTCTGCCTGCTTTATCTTTCAGGCCAGTCGTCTGCAGAGGGTCCCTTTGCCTGTTGGTGGGTGGTGTTTGGTCTGTGGCCTGAATGTGGCAAGTTTTAACTAGGTGTGTTCTGGTCTGCTTGTGAAACAAGTCTTGTTGCCACCGGCCATGGGAACTGAGGCCCTGCCAAACTTGGGGCCCACTGTGCTGGGACTGAGGCAAGTGTAACTGGGAGGGGTGGTTCCACTGGAGTGCAGGTGTTCTGGGGGCTTGGTGTAAGCAAGTTAGGTAATGAGAATTGGCACTTCCACTGCTTCCTGCAGGTGGTCCTGTCTTATGCTGAGAGGTGGGGGTGGGGGTAATGGCCCCAGCCAGGGGTCTCTCTGTGATGCCCTCTGAGATGAGTGAATACCCTCCGCACTGTGAGCCCCATGCGCTTTTCAGGTCACTGTTTCCATGCTCTATGTCCATGGACTGTTTGCCCTGCCTTTTCTCTGAGAGCAGCCCCAGTACCATCTGAGCTCTCCCAGAGCCAAGAGTGCTGACCTTTAAAACTCCAGGCTTTAAGCCCTGCTGGTTGCAAGAACTCACGAAATTTGGGCCCTCTTGCTTTCCAAGAGGGAAATTCTTGGAAATGCTATGGGAATTCCTTTTCCCCATGCACTCCCCTATGTGCTGGTTTGTCTCTTGCTCTTCTCTGCAGCTCCCTCCCTACCACAGTGGCCATGATCCATTTCTCTTCCAAACTATGTCTCCACGCTTCCTTCCTTCTTCGACATGGCCTCTTCTCTCTCTTCTCACAGCCCTTAGCTGTGGTGTTTGTTCTGGCAGTCTTCAGTTCGATTGCTGGGGTATTTAGGATGATTTGGTAGTTATCTAGTTGTATTCATGGGATGATGTGAGCCTAGGGTCCTCCTATTCCCCTGCCATCTTCCTTTCCCTGGAATTGAAATTTTTAAGAGTTTGTAACTCTTTGTATATATGAAGTTTATGATTTAATAGGAAATAAATATCTTCTTGACCTTTTAAGGCACTGGGCATGTTTTAAAAAATTTTTTTTATTTGAATATAGCTGACATGTTTTTTATTTGAGTATAGTTGACATACAATGTTACATTAATTTCAGGTATGTAACAGTGATTCAACTTCTCTATGTTATACTATGTTCACAATGAGTATAGCTTTGGCTACTGCCAGCAGCATACAATGCTATTACAATATTATTGACTGTATTTTCTGTGCTGTACCTTTCGTTTACATGACTTATTAATTCCATAACTGGAAGCCTGTATTTCCCATTCCCCTTCACCCATTTTGCTCATCCCCTCATCTCCCCCCCCAACATTCTCTCTGTCAACCATCAGTTTCTTCTCTGTATTTATAGGTCAGATTCTGTTTTTTATTTGTTTATTCATTTGTTTTTTAGATTCCACATATGAGTGAAATCATATGGTATTTTCAGCATTGGGCATTTTTAAAGGAAAACTCACTTCTCCTGTATTTCTCATTTCCTCACACTACTGTCACACTCACACCACTTTTGACACCAGGTGTGTGGGTTTTTACCCACACCGAGCAGTTCTCTGTCATACCAGCTGAGTGTCCTGCAACTTCACTCAGTGCTGGCACTGTTTATCTGGAGTTAGCTTCAGATCCCACAGGGTAAGGGCTCAGTTCCATAAGACTCCCCGTCCCCCATGTGCTTCAGATTTACAAGTCTCAAGTTGTCACCTGTACTTCTGACCAGCTGGCTATGAATTGGGATTCCCATGATCCCCTCCTTGAGTCCGATAATTTGCTAGAATGGCTCCTAGAACTCGGAAACACATTTACTAGTGTATTATTAAAGAATATAATAAAAGACCTAGATGATGTTGTTTTTTCCATTTCTCAAAATACGGATTTTAAGTGCTGTTTTTTTTCTTCTAGGTAGAACTGAAGTTTCCTGCACCAGGCAAGCCTGGAAATTATCAGTATACAGTGTTTCTGAGATCAGACTCCTATATGGGTTTGGATCAGATCAAACCCTTGAAGGTAAGAATAGTGACTCTTTAATAAATATGGTTGCCTGTTTGAATAAGTGCTTAATATACTAGGAAAACATTTCTAGTTCTGAAATGTAGAGTAATAGAGGGAAAAAGATGTCTTCTCATACTTCATATATGATACACTCAATGGCTTGCTCTTTTAATAATAAACTTGAGTTGAAGGAGCATAATGCTTTAGAACCTCAAATATAAGTTATTAGAATGATTTAGAATGTTAAATATAAATTACTTAAGTGATACTCTTTTTTTATTTTATTTATTTATTTATTTATTTATTTATTTATTTTTTAAGATTTTATTTATTTATTTGACAGAGAGAGAGACAGTGAGAGAGGGAACACAAGCAGGGGGAGTGGGAGAGGGAGAAGCAGGCTTCCCGCCGAGCCGGGAGCCCGATGTGGGCCTCGATCCCAGGACCCCGGGATCATGACCTGAGCCGAAGGCAGACGCTTAACGACTGAGCCACCCAGGAGCCCTGTTTATTTATTTTTTAAAAGATTTTATTTATTGGGCGCCCGGGTGGCTCAGTCGGTTAAACAATTGCCTTCAGCTCAGGTCATGATCCTGGAGTCCCGGGATTGAGTCCCACATCGGGCTCCCTGCTCTGCGGGGAGCCTGCTTCTCCCTCTCCCCCTCCCCCTGCTTGTGTTCCCTCTCTCGCTGTGTTTCTCTCTGTCAAATAAATAAAATCTTTAAAAATAAATAAATAAATAAGATTTTATTTATTTATTTGAGAGCGAGAATGAGAGAGAGAGAGCGCACAAGAGGGGAGAGAGGGAGAAGCAGACTCCCCGCTGAGCAGGGAGCCCGATGTGGGACTCCATCCCGGGACTCCAGGATCATGACCTGAGCCGAAAGCAGTCGCTTAACCAACTGAGCCACCGAGGCGCCCTTAAGTGATACTCTTAATGTACTATAATTTGCTATGACTTTACAGGGCCTCACCAACTGGGTTCTGGGTTTTGTTTTTGTTTTTTTAGAAAAGTACATGTATTTTCCCACAGATTCTGTTGAAGTGTTTATTAATTTCTGAGATTAATTTTTTTTATCATCTTATACATTTTGTATAAGTATCATTTGAAGCACGTTCCTATCAATGTTTACCAGTTTCACTTGAGGTTTTTATAAAAGGCCTTCTGTTGTGTAACGTTGTGGTGAAGTGTTGTTGCATGGTGTACTGGAGTCCCAGAGTAAAGGGAGCTGGGAAAGGCAGGCCTGTTTTTTTCCCATGAGGGTACCATATTTCTTTCCATTGTCTATAGAATTTCACTTCATGAATATGGAGGCTGCAAAATACTTTTTTGAAAGTCACACTTGAGTTTTTCTTCTCTCAGCAGACTTATTAAGACATAAGACTTACTAAGACATAACTCAGTGTTCTTGCTCAAGAATCACAATTATTAATCTTTCATTGTACAGAATAAATAGTATAGCTTCTATAGAATTAAAATGTCAGACCGTATTTGAAATTTAACTGCATTTGCATATTAGATTACCTTTTTATTTCTGGGATGAATGTCTATTGTAAATAAATATGTTAAATTTAGAGTTAACAACCATAAAGTCTGTTTCTTTATAATTGCTGTGGTCAAAGAAAACCTTTTCTTTATCAGATATTTCTTCCATTTTTCCTCCCAAAATTTCTGATGTCTGCATTTAATTCTTCTTTATAGTTGGAAGTTCATGAGGCTAAACCTGTGCCAGAAAATCACCCACAGTGGGATACAGCAATAGAAGGGGATGAAGACCAGGAGGACAGCGAGGGCTTTGAAGATAGCTTTGAGGAGGAGGAAGAAGAGGAGGAAGATGATGACTAAGCAATACTATGAATGGACCACAGTATTTGCAACTTTTTGCTGTTTTGGAAGTGTATAATAAACCAGAAACAGTGCAGAACTGATGTTGAGGGAGGTGTTTAGTTCTTTACTAGAAATGGGTGCATAACATAACTAGGCAGTGGTGATGCCTTGGTACAGTCTGAAAAATGCTTAAGGCTTGTTAAAGCCTTTCAAGTATGGGATGGTGCATTTATTTCATTGGCAAATGATAATAAACCCTTTGTTATAACTGTCCAGAAGTGTGGGCTATGTATTATCTGATCAATTTATGGTCCCAGTAAAAGTAAAGGTACATGAAAACCAATCTATAAGTGAGCAGTTTTTCTTTGTTTAGCTTTAGTTTTCAGCAAACATGAAAGTATGATAAACACCACACATGTTTTTAGTAACATCTGCTCAAGTTTTAAGCTTTTGATAAGCTCTGTCATTCATTTATTGACATTTTGCAGTGATACAAGACTATTTATAACAGCTCCATTCATAGCTTTAAACTTTTTATTTTTACCTGTCTTGGTCATAAGTTGGCATTCTGTCCCATTCCACATAATATAGAGGGCTACATTTGGGGATTTTACTTTTCTTAATTGCCCAGAGTTATCAGACAGATTATAAAAAATGGCTTTTAATGGCTTAAAACATTTTTAAGCCTCTATTTTAGCAGATCAGTGCAGGATCTAATTCTTTTTATAAGCTATAGGTCTAAAAATGATTGTGGGACCATATGTTCTCTGATGTTGGTGACTCATGTTATTAAACCTTTTTTAAAAGGTTCACTATAAAAGCTGAAATACATTCTTAGCTTTTAATCCACCTGACTCAGAAGCCTTTTAAGGAAAAAAAAAAACACATAACTTGCAAAGGAGGCATTTTTTTGTATTCATTTTGGACTCCTGTCAATAAAATAGAAGTTTGACTCATTTTACGTTTGTAATGGTGTGTGTCTTTTTACTTCCAGAGAAAGGATATAATAGGATAATTCACTCTTTCAACTAAAAATTTAATGTACATTACTGCGGAAGTGATCGCTATTTCTGTATGGTATAGAAAAGCCCATGTGTGGGAGGAATTTCCCCCTCACACATTGCAACCCAGAAGGATAGTGCTTATAAAGAGTAGAAATGTATACATGATGAATCATTGAGGTAAAATGAGTATTTTTATTACTAGATACTGAGGAAGCATATGTCTGTAATATTATAAGACTGTGATAGTCCTCGCCTATCAAAATCTCCGTAGGCCAAAGTACTGTTGGAATACTAATTTGTGACCTTACTGATTTAAAAGGTTGCCACATTCCATGCAGAATTGGTATTTTGTTACTGCGGTAGCTGGAAATAAAATTTGAAAATTACCAAAAACATGAATGGTTTTTCTGGTTCTAAATTTAGGATATAATTTCTACAATATACTCAAAGCAGTTTCTTCATTGGAATTTCCATCACCTGTTTTTTTGTTAGTTTGTTTCAGAGGTGTTAGTGAGACCCTTCCTTGGCAGTCAGTAGCCCCCCTGAGGATTTGTTTCATTTTACAAGTAGAAGGTGGGTTCAATTTTTGAGTCAGGTTTTTCTGGGAAGTTCCAGTGTCAGGTGAGACAGCAGCTGGTCACCTAAGTGCGATAGACAGGAGTGAGGCCAGCCGGTAGCAACAAGCAAAAGGGGGTTTGAGGAAACGTGTGACCAAACCAAACTGTGTAATGTGCACATCTCCTGGTTTTCTTGAAGGATAATATTCAAGAAAAGTATTTCTATTCTAGTGGCTATTTTGTCTGAGGTTTTATTCTTTCAAACAACTGGCTTTCTGTGTTTGAGACTCTAGAGAGGGTAATTTCACAACCCAGTAACTCACCACAGTGCTTAAAAAAAACAGGATCACCTTGACCTTAGAAAATCCCACCAGGCTGTTTTCCTTTGCCCTTTGTGTGATACATACATACTTCCCAACCACGCAAGTACATTACCCTCTAATTAGTACTTTAGGTAAAAAAAAAACCTTCCATATTGCAATAGTCAAAGAACTGAGCCTTCAGTTTATAGTTCCTGTCTCTCCAGCCAATCTCAGAACTCCATATCCCTTCTTCTCTTGATCAAGATTTGATAACAAACCCTGGTTTGCATTTAATCTAATGGAAACTCTTAATGTAGTTTCAGTTTTGTTTTCCTGAAGAAACTGACATTTTATCAACAGAATAAATGAACATACAGATGAAAACATTCAGGGTGTGTACACAAAGTGAAACTGGTTATTTATGAAATTAAGTTACTTAAATTGTGTAATATTTTAATCTCTTTAAATTGGTGAAGTACCTATTAAAAGGTAACTCTTCCATGAGGAAACCACAATTGAAAGTCTAGCAGTTGTTTGTCATGTGTGTATCTCAGTCTCAAAAGTCAGATGTTTGTGTCCTTTCTAAAAATTTTTAAGTTTTCATGAATATTTTTTAAAACTAAGCACTTTGAACAAGGTTCTCTGTAGAGAACAATACTCTTCTAGTTCTCCCAGCTTGTACTGAGGGGTGGAGAAGGACGAGACTGTCCACTGTACTCCACTGCATGGCGGGAAGCTCAGACCTCGGGCGCAAGCAATAGGAGTAGGAGGATGCCAAAGGACTGATGGGGAAGAGGGTGGGGGAGGACGTTGAGGAATGTAATGAAGCTCTCTTGAGTGCATCATTGATCATGACGTTTATCTAGTTATTTGCTTCAACAAATCAAAACCAGATGCAGGAGTGTTCTTTAGCAACAATTACTTCAAATGTGATTCAGCACTCTACATATTTTTTGAGTGGTTGCTCATCATTCATCATATATTCACTGAGTTGCTATGATTGGATCCTGGAGTTATAGAAATAAAATAATTCATGTTCTTAAGGACTCACTGGTATTACGACAGGAAGATGTGTGGCAATCCATTCTAATCCATTTGCATTAGCTAATGGCCATTGTTTGGAATGCTTTTTTTTTTTAAGTCTTTTCCACTGTAGGCAGAGGAATTTTTTTTTTTAGATGCTAGGTATTGGCTCTTTATTTTTTTTAATAAGCGAATCCTCATCCTTTATTTTGAAGTATTTCTTTAAAGCACTTTTCTCCCCAAATATTCTTACTCAACTCCATGAAATCCCCTATTTAGTTTGCCTTAAAATGAAACAGCCATCAGTGAACCATGAAGTAACATATCACTAGCTGTGTTGTGATTAGTCCAAATATGTCTTAAGTTAGCATCAAACATCTTCACACATTTAAACTAGATACTAGGGCTATTTTGCAAAACTTTGAAAAGCTGTGATCTTGTACATTTTTCTGTAACCTGAGCTAAAAATCCAAATATAGCGATCATTGGCATGCTTTAGGACTGTGGTTTCAGCTGGGGGTGTGTTACATCCCTGGGGTATGCAGATAAATCAGTCTGTTGGGAAAATGTTAAAATGGTTATTTGTATTTACTCTCATCCTTTTAAATTTCTATTTTTGTGTGTTTTATAATGTACATAATATATTGTACAATTGTACACTTCTATAATTCGTAAATAAATACATTTATTGGTTCATTATTTTTTTCTGATTTCAGTGCATGATCGAAACATTTGGATACGTTGCTTTTACGTATAGATAGGGTGGCATTTAAACTGAAATGATTTGGACCTTTGGCACTCAATATTTGAATTCACAGTGTGATGTTACTCTGCTGGGAGTTGGCATTCACTCTGTCTAGCCGTACTGTAGTCCCCAGGAGCAAAGTGACACTTTCTAAGATGAGAACTGAGTAGGTTTCGTGATGGGGTTAATAGATGAGGGTAGAGTTCTAAGCAGATGTCATCCGTGGAGTGGAAGTGGGGCAGGTAGAGGCCAAAGAGCTAGGGGCTAACTGCTGGGATGTCCAGCAAAGGCTACAGCTGTTAGAGTTCCCTGTAATCTGGCTGCTACAAATCAAAGGTGAGTATGGGAAGGATTGTCCACTCTCTTTTCAGCACTAGGTGGTTCAGCATTAACCTGTCAGGCTGCATATGCAAAGGGAGCTGTGTTCCTTTATCTTTCTGAACACCTGAGGTTTACCCTTTAAAATCTGGAAAATGATAGCAATAGATAAAAGAGATGGGAGCAGTTTCCATAAAGAGCAACTTCAAACTATTTCCCTGTAGTTTCCAGCCTGGTTCCGGTAGAGGGCGATAGGGCTATAATTTTTATTAGCAAAGAATGGTTGAGCTTGTGGGACTAAACCAAAACTAAAGACATGCTTTGTAATTTATTTCTGTTTCCACCTTCTAGGATTACCTTCTTCCCCTTTACTCTTTTTTTAGCCCTATCTAACCTTTGTCTTTCTTAACACGTATCCTTTAATACATTATATTTACTTCTTGGTTTTCTAGCTGGAAATACTAGGTCCCTTTGCAACAAATTCCAGAAGACAATCCATATTTATTCATTGTGCTGGAATTGTATTAGATCGTTTGCGTGAGAGAGGTGGGAAATTAGGTAGGACTAAAAGATCCTTTTATTCTATAAAATTTAAATTTTGGGGTTGGTTGGTATCAAGAACTATGTATGAAGGGTCTGAGACACTGCAGGCTAACAAGTTAACCCGCGACGGTGTCATGGATGTTAGCAAAAGACAGGAGAGTCCTGGGTCAGAAGCACTGCAGGCTGTGTGAGCTTCATGTTCCCCATCTGCTCCTCTGGTCCCCCAAGTTCCATGGGGGCTCCGCAGAGCAGATGTTGCACAAGGAAAATACTTGAGTCACAGCTGATGAATTTCTAGCTCAGGAAGCCTAGTCTTTTAAAGGGTAAACAAGCAAAGCTGTCCAAGAGGGAGATATTCTCACTTCCAAGCTAGTTTCCTACATAAACATCAAAAGTCTGGAACAAAAGCTCTGTGCCTCTGCTCACAAGGTGTACAGAAACATGAGATCCCCATGGAAAATTGTCTCTCAAAAGTTGGAATTCAAAATACATAGTACCTCTACTTACAGGGAGTCTTTGGACCTTTGGTTAAAACCGAGGAACCTCTGAAATATTCTCAACAGTCGTGCTGGCACCTATGATCATCCTTTGAGGGAAGATTTATTTTTGGTTTTGACTGTGAAAAGTTGCCCAGAGATTATGCAGACGAATGGGGAGGGTAATCAAATTTGCTGATAGACATTTTGATCAAGAATTAGGCATGTGACTAAAATTCAATGAGAGACTTTAAAAATCTTGATCATTAAACTGCATTTGAGACATCCAATAATATTAACAGGATAACTATAGCCTTCCTCATCATGTATATGCATTAGTCTGCATCTATAGCTTTGTAAAATTAGTCTACTTACTTTATAATCACATCCAAAGTTTCTCCAGCTTTTTCAAAAAATTCCAGTGTAATTAACATACAGTGTTAGGTTAGTTTCTCTCCAGCTTTTTAATTTCTTGATTCTCTGCCACATTCTTAGGATGTCAGTCACTGGCTGTGCCACATGTCAATTTCCAAGTTTCTCCAAAAGCCTACAGTTCCTCTTCTTGATGTGACAACATACACAGAGAGAAGGGGGAGCACCAGGAGGGGCGCCCCAGCTGAATGGAGGCAAAGCACCCCTTCCAAGTGTCTTGGACTTGCAGCTCGCTCCACAAGCCACTCCTGGTTCAGAACTCTGCAGTTACTCTTTTTCCCACCATCCCAAGGGGCTCTTGCCCCCCTACCCACCCCTTACTCACGGAACACTGATGGGGGCCTATTATCATGGAAATCATAAGGATTAATGTGATTTTCAGCAAAGTGCTTTTGAGAATTGGAGATGAAGCTATAGTGTTGTGATTCTCGGCATTATTTCTTTATACACTGAAAGCCCCCACATCTTTCAAGTCTGCTGACTTAATGACAGGGTATCTCAGTAAATGTCAGGAGTGACACGTCAGGAGCAGCACGTTTCAGACGGGAGTTCGGGTTCGGTAATACTAAGACGGAGTTTTGAGTAGAATTTTGAATGTGTGTTGAAAAATCTTTAGAGCTAGGGAAAAAAGTCTTTAAAAAGCCTTCCTCCATCTCGCTCAGTCTGATTTGTCAGGTTTGCTTTGCATTTGGTACGAGGGTGCTTAGAATCTGATCGAACCGAGGGCCTGCCTCCCCAGCCCTCCACGGAAGCGGGCGGGAACGCAGGGCTGGACGCGACGTCCCTGGGCGCTGGCGTTGGAGCTCCGTCCGCCCGCGGGGCCCTCCGGCCTGGGAAGTTAGGGACGGCGCGCGCGGAGGGGCTGGGAAGCGGTGCGATGCCCTCTGCAGCCGGCGGAAAGGGCACTGCCAGCCTGACGACGCACAGCGGGCCGGGCGTGGATGGGGGGAGAGACGGAGAAGAGAAGTGACCTGTCACGGCGGGGACAGAACCGGAGCGGGGACGCAGGCACGCTTCCGGACAGGGTGCTGCGCACGGGGCGTCTCCCGGCGCCACGCTGCTTCCTAGGGCAGAGCTAGCCCCGGAGCCCCATCGCCGAGCTCCTGGCCCGCGCCGGCCCCGGGCCTGGGGCTGCGGGGAGGGGCTGTTGCTTCCTGGCCCAGGTGCTCAGAACACAGAACGAGGAAGAGCGGGCAAAGATCCCTGCCGTACACTCTGCAAGGGGGAGAAGAATGAACAATAACTGTAATCGACAAGCGGTGTAAACAGTACATTTGAGCGTGGTAAGTGTAGTGGAAAAAAGGAGTAGAGAAAGGTGAAGAAGGTAGGGGGAGGGCAGTTTCAGCTTTCGGGGTCAGAGGGAGTCTCCTCTCAAAGCCGGCATCTGGGCCAAGGCTTGAAGGGGTGAAGAAGTTAGAGGTGCAGGTGCTTGGGGGCCGGGTGTTCCGGACCCGGGCTGTCAGACAGGAGCGGCCTGGCCTGTGGGCAGAGCGCGGGAGAGGCCAGGGGCCACATCAGAGTGAATCAGGGGAGAGAGAATGAAGTCGCGGCAGGCTGGGCCTTGTAGGTCCTTGTAAGGACACTGGCTTCAACTCTGAGTAAGTGGGAGCCATTGCAGGTTTTTGAGCAGGGGAGTGATGGGATCTGCTCATGTCTTTTTGTTTTGTTTTGTTTTTTTAAAGATTTTATTTTTATGTATTCATTTGAGAGAGAATGAGATAGAGAGAGCATGAGAGGGGGGAGGGTCAGAGGGAGAAGCAAACTCCCTGCCGAGCAGGGAGCCCGATGCGGGACTCGATCCTGGGACTCCAGGATCATGACCTGAGCCGAAGGCAGTCGCTTAACCAACTGAGCTACCCAGGCGCCCGGGATCTGCTCATGTCTTAAAAGGATCCCTCGGCCTGTTGTATTTAAAACAGACAAAGGGGCACCTGGGTGGCTCAGTCGTTAAACGTCTGCCTTTGACTCAGGTCATGGTCCCAGGGTCCTGGGATCGAGCCCCGCATCGAAGAGCCTGCTTCTCCCTCTCCCACTCCCCCTGCTTGTGTTCCCTCTCTCGCTGTGTCTCTCTCTGTCAAATAAATAAATAAAATCTTAAAAAAAAACAAACAAAACAAAGACAAAAACAAAAACAAAAACCAGACTAAGGAGAGAGGGGCCGAAGCAGCAAGACCCAGTGAGAAGGTTATGGCAGAAATCTCCCGGGAATTTTGACCCACTTACAAGGCAACAGGTGCTGTGCGTTTGTCCACACAGAGGCTCTGAGAGGGCGGCAGCTGTGGAGGTGGGGGGCAGAGCTTGGATTTGGGCTGTGCAGATTTGAAGATAAAGCTGGCAGAATTTTCTAGTGAATTGGATGTTCTGTTAAGAGAGAAAGAGAGGAGTAAGGATGCTGCTAAGAATGTTCCTGAGCAAGTGGAAGGATGGAGTTGCCATCAGCTGAGAAGGTAAAGGTGAGATGTGGAACAGATCTGGGGGGAAAGACTACAAGTTCGTTTGAGATTCTTCAAATGGAAAAGTTAGGGATGCAGCTGGATGTATGAGTCTGGAGTTTGCCAACAAAATCTAGTTAGTAATATAAAATTGGGGCTAAATGGCATTAACATGCTGAATGAGATCCCCAAAGAAACAAGGGCAAAGGTCTGAGCCCCAAGGGGGATTGACATTACCAGACTGGGGGGTGAGGGAGGCAGAGAAGGAGTCGCAGGAAAACCAGGAGTGTGGTGACCTGGAAGACACTGTGTCAGAAGGGGTACCTCTGGTGTCACCTGCTGCTGAGAAGGCAAGTGAGATGAACATGGATGTTAGCCGGGAAGAGGTGTTGCTGATCTCCCTAAGAGCACTTGCAGGGGAGCAGTTGGAGACAAAACCCCGTTCCAAGTGGGCTTGAAAGAGAATGGGAATTAGGGCAGTGTGGTATTGGGACAAAAGCAAAGAGGTCAGTGATACAGAATGGAAATCCAGAAACAGACCGGCATGGGTGGACAGACTCACACAGCTGGTGTCTGTGACAGGTTTTGCAGTACAGTGAAGGAAAGGAAGGCATTTTCAAAATATGGTGCTGGAACAATGGGATACCCCATTCAGGGGTGGGGGGAAACGATGCATGGTCCCCTTCTCATTCCTTATGCAACAATTAATTCCAGGTGGCTTGGAAGTCTAAATTTGAGAGGCAAAACAATAAAAGCTTTTAGAATATAGGAGATATTTATGACCTTAGGGTAGGCTACAAAGAGCATGTCTAAAAAGGAAAAAAAAATTGAGAAATTGAATTACATCCAAATGAAGGACTTTTGTTCTTCAAAGACACAATAAAGAAATGAAAAACGGAAGCCCTAGCGTGGGAGAAGTTATTCGTCACACACACAATTTAGAAAGCCCTTGAATCCATACTAAACAAAAGACTCCTACAAATTGGTAAGAAAAAAAAAAAAAAAGACAAATCAATGGGAAAATTGGCAATAGGCTTAAAAAGACACTTTGTGTCACAGATTGGGTCCTTCAGAAGCAGACACTGAGAAGGGGTTTGTGGTGTCAGATATTTATTAAGAACCAAGATGTTTAGGGGGCGCCTGGGTGGCTCAGATAGTTAAGCGTCTGCCTTCGGCTCAGGTCATGATCCCAGGGTCCTGGGATCGAGTCCCGCATCGGGCTCCCTGCTAGGCAGGGAGCCTGCTTCTCCCTCTGCCTCTGCCTCTCTCTCTCTCTGACTCTCATGAATAAATAAATAAAACATTTTAATAAAAGAAAAAGAACCAAGATGTTTATTGTGAACAAAAGAGGGAGGAAGCAGGAAGGGGCAGAGAAAGGAGCTGAACTTTAACGTAGACCTAGCAAAGCCTGGACCAGCCTAGGAGGGTGCTCAGGAATGAATATTGCTCATTAGTATGTCTCGTGCCAAGCTGAAAAGGCTGTCTCTTTATAGTCCTGCCTTGCTCAGTGAGCATGGGCTCCTCAGGAAGAGCATGACCTTGACAAGGTGGTTCTCTGTATCAAGGCCAGCCCTGAAGGAACCGTTGGCTGGAGGCTGTCTGCCGACCACACTCCCTGCCGCTAGGCAACATGACCTTCCTTGAAGGAGGATCTGAGTGCCGTGTCTCCCTGTCTACTCTACTGCACAAAACACTATATCCGAAGGGCAAAACAAATACGTGAAAAGCTGTTCAAGTTCTTTATCCATCAGAGAAATGCAAATTAAAACCACAATGAGATATCACTACCTGTTCACCAGAAGGCAGAAGTTGAAGAATTGGCAATACCAAGCGGTGGACACATAGCACCTTGAAATCTCATCCACTCTGGTAAAAATATAAATTTGTAGATCACTTTGTAAAGCAGTTTACCATTAGTTACTAAAGTTGAAGTTATGCATAGGCATGGACATAGTAATTATACTTTCAGGTATTTACCAACAGAAATGCATGCACATATGTACCAGTAGACATGTATTAAGAATGCTCATAGAAGTAAGTCAGAGAAAGACATGTATCATATGACCTCACTGATATGAGGAATTCTTTTTTTTTTTTTTAAAGATTTTATTTATTTATTTGAGAGAGAGAGAATGAGAGAGAGCACATGAGAGGGGGGAGGGTCAGAGGGAGAAGCAGACTCCCTGCCGAGCCCGATGTGGGACTCGATCCAGGGACTCCAGGATCCTGACCTGAGCCGAAGGCAGTCGCTTAACCAACTGAGCCAGCCAGGCGCCCAATATGAGGAATTCTTAATCTCAGGAAACAAACTCAGGGTTGCTGGAGTGGTGGGGGGTGGGGGGGATGGGTGGCTGGGTGATAGACACTGGGGAGGGTACGTGCTATGGCGAGTGCTGTGAATTGTGTAAGACTGCTGAATCACAGACCTGTACCTCTGAAACAAATAATACATTATAAGTTAAAAAAAAAGAAGAAGAAGATAGCAGGAAGGGAAAAATGAAGGGGGCGAAATCGGAGGGGGATACGAACCATGAAAGACTGGACCCTGAGAAACAAACTGAGGGTTCTAGAGGGGAGGGGGGTGGGGGGATGGGTTAGTCTGGTGATGGGTATTAAAGAGGGCATGTACAGCATGGAGCACTGCGTGTTATACACGAACAATGAATCATGGAACACTACATCAAAAACTAATGATGTAATGTATGGTGATTAACGTAACATAATAAAAAAAAAAGAATGCTCATAGAAGTTCTATTCATAACAGTCCCAAATTAGAAACAACTCAAATGTGGATTGATAATAGAATGGATAAATAAATTTTTCTATGTTTATACCAAGGTTGTGATGGGCAGCCTCCAAGATGGTCCCCAGTGATCCCCTGCCTCCTGGTGTTCACATCCTGGGCTGGTCCCCTCCCACACTGGACCAGCTTGGTCTCTGTGATCTCTGTGATTAATAGCATACAGCAACAGTGATGGTATGTCACTTCTGAGATTCGGGTATAAAAAACACTGCAGCTTCCATTGTGAGAGCTCTCATTCCCATATTTTCTCTTAGACTATTTACTCTGGGGAATCCATGTCATGAGCACGCCTATGGAGAGGCTCACATGGCCGGGACTTAATCTCTTGTCAACAGCCATGTGAGTGAATCTGGAAGTGGATCCTCCAGCCCTAGTTAAGGCTTCAGAGATTATAGCCTCAGGCAACAGCTTGACTGCAATGACTTGAGAGACTATAAGCCAGAACACCCAGCTAAACCAAGAATGATTACTGATTCTCAGAACATAGGTCGTATAGTAAATGTTGGTTTCCAGCTGCTAAGTTGGGGGTAATTTGTTACACAGCAATAGATAACTAATACAATGGGATAATATAAAGTAATGAAAACAAATGAAATGCAGTTACATATGTCAACATGGGTGAATGTTACCAATGCAATATTGAGTGAAAGAAACCAATAACAGAAGACATTTTTAATTATCCCATTATTTAAAGTTCAAGAAACGGGTAAAACTAAAGTATGATATTTAGGGATGCATGCCTAGATGGTAAAACAATCAAGTCAATCAAGGAAGTGGTTTTCCTAAAAGTCAGGATGATGGTTACCTTTGGGGCAGAACGGGGTCAGAAGTGAGAGGGGGCACGAGGAAGGCTTCTGTGCTCTTGCTAATGTGCTGTTTCTTGACCTGGATGGTGATAGCAAGGGTATTTGTTTGGGATAAATCATTAAACTTTATGCCTTTGTTCTTAAACCCCCACTCCACCTTTTTGTCTATGTGTCAATTTCACAATGTAAAGGCAAACAAAGAGGGTGGGATGAGAGAAATTAGGGACAGAGAGCACAGACAACTCTTCAGAGGAATGTTGTTGCAAAGAGGATCAAAGAAATGGAATAGTAGCTAGAAGAGAACTTCTAAGATTTCCAAAACAAGATTTTTCTCTCTTTTTTTTAAAGATTTTATTTTTTTATTTGACGGAGAGAGACACAGCGAGAGAGGGAACACAAGCAGGGAGAGTGGGAGAGGGGGAGTGGGAGAGAGAGAACCCCTATCACACATACCCACAGAGCAGGGAGCCCGATGCAGGGCTCGATCCCAGGACCCTGGGATCATGACCTGAGCCAAAGGCAGACACTTAAAGACTGAGCCACCCAGGTGCCCCTAAAACAAGACTTTTTAAAACATGAAACAACAGTATGTTTTATGCAGAAGGAAATCATCTACTGGAGAGGAAAAACCGGTAAGACAGAAGAGGGGTCTTGCTGGAACCAGGTTGTGAAGTAGGTGAGCGACCAGTGGGGCCTGAGCTAGGGATCCTGCGTTAGAGTTCTCTGGAGATACAACCAAGAGAATGTATCTACATCTATACGCTCTATACAGTAAGCTTGTACTATATCTATTAATAAACCTGTATCTGTATCTGTCTATCTACCTATCTTTAGATTTATTTTAAGGAGTTTATCTATAGTTTATTTTAAGGCTCACATGACTGGCAAGTCCCAAGCCTCCAGGGTGGGCTGGCAGGCTTGGCAAGTGGTATATTTTGAAAAGATGGGATTCCCCTATCACACATACTCAAGGTGATCCAACTGGTGGGGCTGGCAAAGTATTAAGCTACCGAATCCCTGCAGATGAGCCGGGCAAAGAGGTCCTCAGGAGGAATGAGGATCTTCCCTGGGGGACATGCAAATGCGGGCTTAGTTCGGCCAGCAGATGTGGGTGACCAGGTAGGTAGGTGCTTTGGGGGAGTCACAGCTGTTCCCAATCCGTGAAGACACTGAGAGAGGCGCCTTCGGTGGAAATGGTCCCTTTCTTCTTCCCTGCCCCCGGGAGGCACGAGCCCACCGCACCCCCCAGCCCTACCCCCAACTCCCCAGTGCCGGTGCTCAGCGCCCGGGTCTGGACTGTGGCGCGAGCGGGCGTGCCAGCTGCGGCCGCCAGGGGGCGTGAGGCGGCCGAGGAGGGCCGGGCTGGCCGGCAGGGCCGGGAATATCCGGGGCCCCTTTCTGGAGCCGGCGGGCCTCAGCGGGGTGGCTGGAGCTCTCTGCTCCGCCGGGCCCCCTCGGCCGCGGTCCAGCCCCCGCCCCGCCAGGCCCTCCGGAACCCAGGGCAGCCTCGGGCCTCCGCTGGTTCACCGACCACGTCCCCTGTGCCTCTTGCCAGCGCTGAGCTGCTCTCCTCGGACCCCTGGACGCCAAAGGGGTCCCCCCCGCCGCTTGCACGTTTGGCCTCTCAGATGCTAGAGCTGGCGCCAGGCCTCGTGCGGGGCCCTCCCCCTGTCCCCAGGCCACCCTGGAGGAGGGGGACAGCTACCTAGTTCACGCCTCCGAGGTGGCCCAGTGAGCTTTCAGGGCCTCTCGCTAGAGCAGGGGGGATAGAGCTTCCCTCACCTAACGGAACCCCCCTCCTCCTTAGGACCCGCCACACCCCCGGCTGAGCTGCCTCCCACTTGCTGGGCGACCGGGAGCAGGGGGACCAGATGCCCCGCACGCACGAGCAGGACACCCGGGTCCGTTTGAATTTCGGATAAACAGCAGGTTATTATTATTTTTTTAAAGATTTTATTTATTTATTTTGAGACAGAGAGAATGAGAGACAGAGAGCATGAGAGGGAGGAGGGTCAGAGGGAGAAGCAGACTCCCTGCCGAGCAGGGAGCCCGATGCGGGACTCGATCCCGGGACTCCAGGATCATGACCTGAGCCGAAGGCAGTCGCTTAACCAACTGAGCCACCCAGGCGCCCCATAAACAGCAGGTTATTGAGTGTAAGTATGTCCTAGGCAGTATTTGGCACATACGTACATATTTGGGACAAGACTTACCGTATTATCTATCTAGTTAAATCTATCTGTATCTATATAGTTTAAAAAAATCCGACTTCTCTGTTTTGTTTCAGTTAAACACAAGTACACTTTCCCCCCCAAGCCATCAGCTTTCTTAACAGATTTTAGAAAAAGAAGGAATTTATCCTTTTAATCATGGCATTCATTCAGCTAAAGCTGCGGCCCTTTATGTCTGTGGAACCTTTCCTTTCAAGGAGCTTAATGTTTTTATGTTAATTTATTTTTATGGGTGAATCTGTAGTTTGCTTTCTGACTGGAGTCCACGCTGAATAGGAGCTGTTCAGTGGGGCAGATTTTGGAAATCATGATAACTTCTGTACACCACCCTGAACAAGGCCCTGTGGGAGTCTCCTGGGGACCTTACTTCTGGGTGACCATTTCACAGTCTCTGTGTCCATTACATTTATATTTTGGGTCAAGAGACTCTGTCCTGTAAGGGACCAAAGCCCTTACAATATTCCTAATAACACTCCTTGGCCCTTGTGGAGCTCATTTCCTCATTCCACTGTGGAATGCCATCTGAAATCAAACTGGCTCAGATGTAGATATGCTCTCCCTTGGTCCTGACCTGCTTGGTCTGGGGGGACAGGAAGCCAAGAACATCAGTTTCCTGGGACAAAGTACCACAAAACTGGATGGCTTAAGCAACAGACGTGTAGTATCTCACAGTTCTGGAGGCTAGATTTCCAGGATCAAGGTGTCCGCAGGTTATTTCCTTCTGAGTGCTATGAAGGAGATCCAGGATCTTTTCTTGGTTTGTCGATGTGTCTCTTCACATTTTGTTTTCCTCTATGTATGTCTGTCTCTCTGTCCAAATATTTCTTTTTAATAAGGAGACCAGTCATATTGGATTAGAGTCCACCCTAATGACCTAATGACCTCTGTCAAAGACCCTATCTCAAATAAGGTCATGTTCTGAGGTACTGGGGGTTAGGATTTCAACATATCTTTTTTTGGGGAAGGACACAATTCAACCCATACACCAGGAAACTCTGATGAGGGAAGGGGCACTTCATTGGTATCTGAGAGATGACTCTTTGAGGGATCCCATCAACACCTCAATAGACAAGAGTTTGGCTGTCAGGCTGGAGTTTTGGTCAGGAAGCTTCTAGAACCAGGAAGTGGTGACTTCATGGGAGAGCTCGCTGTTCCTGTTGGACACCTAAGCTTGGTCTGAGAGGCCAGCTGAGCTCCCAGTAGCAGAGGTCCTTTCCTCTCTACAGGAGCCTCAGGGAGGGGTCCTTGTCTTCCCCGTATCTGGTGGTGAAGCCCACTTACCTTCTTATCTGGGTAAGAAGCCCACTTACCTTCTCTCACTGCAGGTGGGAATAGGACTGTGAGCAGAGCATTCTCCACAGACTTGTCCAACCCACGTGGCACCCGAGTTCAATGGGGAGCTGGGAATTGGTCCGGGAAAGAAAAACAAGGGCAAGCATTTGGAGGATTTGAGGTAAAAATTTAATAACATGTGTGGTAAATGTTCATAGTAATTTGGGTCTCATAAAACCCTGCCTTCCCACACCGTATCCCCTTACTCGGACAATAAAACTCTAATGTTGTGTCACACACAATTGAAATCTGAGGATTCAAAATAATACCTTGCCTATTTCTTTCTAAGGGAGCATAGTCAATGAAGAGTTTCAAACTTAGATTTTGGTCACCTTATCATTCTCATAAGACTTTTTTTTTTAAGAGAGAGAGAGCATGTGCGCACAAGTGGGGACTGGGGGGAGGAGCAGAAGGAGAGGGAGAGAGAGAATCTTAAGCAGGCTCCACATCCAGTGTGCGGGCCAATGAGGGACTTGATCTCACAAACCTGAGATCATGACCTGAGCCTAAATCAAGAATCGGATGCTTAACTGACTGAGCCACCCAGGTGCCACTCTCATAAGATTTTATTTTATTTTATTAAAGATTTTATTTATTTATTTGACACAGAGAGAGAGAGAGCACAAGCAGGAAGGGCAGTAAGCAGAGGAAGAGGGAGAAGCAGGTTCCCGCTGAGCAGGGAGCCTGATGTGAGGCTCCATCCCAGGACCCCGGGATCATGACCTGAGCCGAAGGCAGCTGCTTAACTGACTGAGCCACCCAGGCGCCCCTCTCATAAGATTTTAATACTCTCTTTAGTAATAGGAAATCATGCAAGCGAGAAAATCCCAGTCCCTCCATTGATTCATGGAGAAAACAGACTCAATCATTCTGACATTTCCAGAGAACCATCACCTTTCCAACAGCTGCTAAGTCCAGTGTGAAAAGAGGCTAATAGCACATGTGATCTCCCAGTGTTTCTGGCCCCATGGGAAAGAATATTCAGGCTCCAACAACACTAACCTGATAGGCAGGATCATCATGTCCTGCCATGTTAGGACAGATTTTTTGACCCCCTCCCAAGCCTAATTTCAGATGGTCCTTTTTGCCAAAGTGAGATCCTTTGAATCACTATGTTGCGGATATGATTTCTTAGTCTCTCCAAAATATATAGTGTGTTGGAGGTGTGAAATTTGGCATGTGAACATATGGGATGGAGAATTGACTGCAGGGAGGGAGTCCCCCTGCTGTGACTGCCCACGCAATTTGGGCTTCCGAGGTAGTTGTTTGGAAAATGAATTAGATTCTGTCCTTAAAAATAAAGTTATTTCGCAAAGTGAGGAAGCCTTGATCCAGCTGCGAGCCAAAGGAGCAGCTGGGGGCTTAACACCCTTCTGCACACCTCTGAAGACATTTGAGGCTTGTGGCTGCTAATCAGGACCCGCAAATCATTTTAATCATCAGCTTCTTGTTACATTGTGAGCACATTAATAATTTTTCCTCAATGCATTTAAGGGAAAAAGAGATTGCCAGTAGAAGCCTGTTTAATTTGATCACCTGTGCCCGTGGGCACCAACACCCTTTCTTCCGCCTTCCTTCCTTGGCACCCTCTGGCTATGACCTCTACCCATCATGCGTGTGTGAGTCAACCCCGTGGCACAAGACCTGCTCACCCTCCCGCAGCCAAGTGGTGTTTTCTTTCTGCTCTTCATTTCCTCTTCTCCTCCTTACACACACTCACATCTGTTTCCCATTATTTAATTATTCTGTGTCACAGTTTACATTTTATTTTTCAGTTTTCCTCTGTCTACCACCATACCTTTAGTTTTCCTTTAGCAAACACATACTCATTTCATTCTGATACTGTGTCCTGATAGTTTTCCCTACTTGGTTTGCTATTGTTTGTTTCTTTTCTGTCTTTTTTTGATGTTTTTTTCTGTTGCTTTGGTTTTTTTCTCTCTCTCAGGGCCAGGGAAACCTGGGTGCAAGTGCCAGAGCTGGTCAAGAGGACATCGCCAGCAGCCCGGGGTTATACCTGCCCATCTCTGGTGAAAGTGGGGTGTGATAAAGACCCCTTCCTCCCCCCCTCGCTTCTGGGCTGTTGCAGGAAGTTTGGGTGGGGCATCCCCACCTAGCAATATGTTCAGTCTCCTTCTTCCCCAAAGTTGAGTGTGCCTACGAGTACGCTGCTTTTCAACAATCTCCCTCTGCCATGTCCCCTGTGCTGGGGACAACAGTCCGGACGTCACTAGCAGGGTCTGCAGGCAGAGGAGGGAGGTTGAGGAAGAAGTCAGTGAGTGAAAGAAGTGTACCTGTGCAGAGGGAGTTGTTTTCCTGGTTTACTTTGAATAAGGCACTTCTCTGTACTTTGGAATATCTGGTGGTCAAAGGGCATGCTGTTGAAAGTTTTAAGATTGTTGCAAAATAGGTTGCTATAAGTTTGGTGAAGTCCATTTTAGATTCCTTTTTTGTTTTTAATTTTTGGATTGATGATCTTCTAAAAGGGCACAAGAATGAGGCTTCTGGCAACTGTGTGAGTTTCCTGCCTTCCTCAGGGAATGTAATATGCCTTTTTTCTTTGGTTGCTTTCAAGATTTCCTTTTAATATTTTATTTTCGGTGTGATTTTTTTTTTAAGATTTTATTTATTTCTCTGTCAGAGGGAGAGAGAGAGAGCACCAGCAGGGGGAGCTGCAGGCAGAGGGAGAAGCAGATTCCCCCCTGAGCAAGGAGCCGGATGTGGGACTCAATCCCAGGGCCCTGGGATCATGACCTGAGCTGAAGGCAGATGTTTAATCAGCTGAGCCACCCAGGCGTCCCATAGATGTGATGTTTTTGTTTGTTTGTTTTCTGCTTCGTGTTTCTGAGCTTCTTGGATTTGTGGTTTGGTACCTGTCATGAACTTTGGGAAATTCTCAGCCATTAGTTCCTTCCAATATTTCTTCTGCCTCCTTCTCTCTTCTCCTTCTGGTATTCCAATTGCATATATATTAGACCATCTGATAGTGTCTCACTTAAAATACAGGAACATAGATTCATTATGGCTAAGAGGATGAAAAAGAAATACCACTCAATTACTAAAGAAAGCTGGAGTAGCTATATTATATTAATATTTGAAAAAGTAGGCTTCAGAATAAGGAATATTTTCAAAGATAAATAGTGACATTGTATAATGATAAAGAGTTTAATCCTCCAAAAAGACCTAACAATCCTAAATGTGTGCATACCTAACAACAGTGCTTAAAAAAACACAAAGCAAAAACTGCTAGAACTGAAAGGA
Source organism: Mirounga angustirostris (assembly GCF_029215605.1). Lineage (NCBI taxonomy): Eukaryota > Metazoa > Chordata > Mammalia > Carnivora > Phocidae > Mirounga > Mirounga angustirostris. The sequence goes on along the minus strand of NW_026991716.1, from coordinate 93,131,147 downwards.
GAAAGAGACAAATCTCATTAGAGATGGAGACCTCAATGATTCATAGAAAAAGGAGGCAAAATCAGTAGACATGGAAGATCTGAATAATATCATTGACCAACTTGACCTAAGTGACATTTACAGAATACTGTACTCAACAATAGCAGAATACACATTCTTTTCAATTGCACGAGGATAGTCACCAAGATAGATCATATCCTGGCCCATAAAGGAAACTGTGGCAAACATTTAAAAATGGTAATCTCTTTTTGGCTTCTGGAGGTGCAGCCTGTGGGCAAGAGTGGTGGGGCCTCCTAGAGAGTGTGCAGGGCACTCCCGCTGGGCTCAAGGTAGAGGGCAGGAAGAAACTCTCACAAAGCATATTCTTGGAGCACGATGGAATTAAACTAGAAATCAATAACTGTAAGATATCTGGAAAATCCCCAAATAATCAGAAATTAAACAATACACTTTTATGTAATCCATGGACAAAAAAAAAAAGCCTCAAGACAAATTTAAAAATACTTTGAACAATATAAAAATGAAAATTTATTATATCTAATTTGTGGGTTGCAGCTAAAGTAATGCTGAGAGGAAAATGCGTGGCACTAAAATGTTTATATTAGAAAAGAAGCAATGTCTCCAATCAATAATCTAAGCTTCTACTCTAAGAAACTAGAAAAAGAAAAGCAATTAAACCCAAAACAAGCAGAAGAGCCTAAATTAATGAAATCGACATAAAGGGAAAACCTTCCTCCCACCCACCCGCCCCCTAGAAGAGTCCTATGTCCCTAGTGCATTAGTGGATGCAAACAGAGACGTGTGGAGGAAGAAGAATATATAGAATTACTCAGATCAGACTGTGAGTGTTAGCTCTGTCCCACCTAGGACCTCTGTGAAAACTAGATATTATAAATGTCTTTAAAAATATTACAAGCAGGGCGCCTGGGTGGCTCAGTCCATTAAGCATCTGCCTTGGGCTCAGGTCAAGATCCTGGGTCCTGGGATCAAGGCGAGCCCTGCGTCAGGCTCCCTGCTTAGTGGGGAATCTGCTTCTCCCTCTCCCTCTGCCCTTCCCCCACCCCATTTGTGCCCTTCTCTTAAAAAAAATTATAAGCTATCTATGTCATTTTAAAAGCTAGCATCTATTGGGAGCTCATGACATCCCAGGTACTCTTGTTGGCACTTTAAATATTAGTTTATGTCATCCTTACAAGTAACTTATTTTTACTCCCATTTTATAAATGTGGAAACTGAAGCCCACAGAAGTTAAGTAATCTGGCAAAGGTTACTCACCTAATGAGTGACAGAGTCAAGATCTGAATCCAAGCAGTCTGGCCTCAGAGCTCAGACGTAAAGGAGTGGTTTTGCTGGTATCTGGGACTGTGAGGTCCGTGATACAATAGGCTGTATTTGTTTCCCCTGGGCCTGGCACCGTCTGACATACAACAGCTCTGGATCAGGGTTAGTTGGCTGATTTACAGCTTGAGACCACTGTAGAATAAAAATGGAAACAATAGCGACTTTTTAGAAAGTAACTTCAACGTTGCTAAGAGACTAGGTCTTAAATGTTCTCACCTCAAAAAAAAAAAAAAGCAGCAGCAGAAGAAATAACTATGTGAAATGATAGAGGTGTTAGCTAAAGCTCTGGTGGTAATCATTTTGCAATATAGAAATGTATCAGATCAACATGTTGTATACTTTAAACTTACACTACCTTATAAGTCAATTATATCTCGAAAAACAAAAAAGGCGATGACTACCACTCTACAATTTAAACTATATGTACTGATACTGATCAGTATAGATGATCTTTCACTTTATTGTTTGATGCTATATAATGGGGAATGGAAGACAGATGGTGTGTTTCGGGATTGAGTAGATAGGTGGGGAGTGAAGTTTCTCTGATAACATCACAAAAGTCCAGAAGAGAGCAGATAAGTCAGTCTCGAAAATCTTCATATCCCTTCTTCGCGGTAACTTCCATTACACTCACTCTGAGGGGCCCAGACAGAGGTTAGGTAACTTGCCCAAGGCCCCTTTGCCAACATGCAGTGGGTGAGGGTCCCCCAGAGCGGATACCCCCGCTCACCTTCTTTCCACTATGAATTGCGGTGGAGGAGTTGAATTCACTGGGCTCTGCCCCACTCCCTGCTTTCAGGTCTTAAAACATCTTCACCTGCAGCAGACTCTTCTGGCTGTTCTCATTTTAATCACAACTCTCTTCCTCCTCACCATCACTCTGGCATTCTCTAGCCCTCTACCCTGCTCAAATGTTTCTCCTTAGCACTAATCCCCATTCAACATGTACCTACTTTACTTATTTACTTGCTTATTGTCTGTCTCCCTGCAGTAGAAAGTTAAGGTTCCTGAGGGTAGACATTTCGGTCTGTTTCTTAAGCTGAGCCTAGAATACTTCCTGACACTCAGAAAGTATTCATTCCATATTTGTGGAATGAATGAACGAGTAAAGATTCCCTGTCGTTTCACCTACAAGTTAGGAGAAGGGCATTCAGAAGCCAAGACTCTGTGAGCATCTGATATGCTAGATAGCTCAAGAAGTGCCATGTTGATGAGAAAATCCCTGCTGATGACAAGGTGTGTGCTCGGCACATAGTGGATCATGTTATTCGTCTCCGATCAGGACCCACTGATAAATCTGACACAGCCTCTGCTATTAAGGAACTCTCTCCCACTCATTCAGAGTTCAACCTGGGCTATTAGGTGTTCACAAGTGTGTAACAAATTATTATTTCTCATTCATTCATGATCATTTAACAAACAGTTATTGAGTGCTTACCCTATGGCAGTCACCGTTCTAGGCGCCGCATTGTTCATTGGATGTCTCCGAGAAAAAAAGTCCAATATTCGACTAGAGAGCAATGGCTAAGTATCTTCATAAAGAATCTGTAATAACATGGCATTTTTATTATAATTTAAAAAGCCATAAAATTAGGTTTACATTTCTTAAAATTTTGTTTACAATTTTTATTTTATGATTACATTTTATTAAGTGTTTTTTTAAAAATGGCAGCTCTCCTTAGGTGAAAAAATATCATGCTCATACTTTTTGTGAACTCTTCCACTCTCAGGGGTAGAGAATCCATGATTGTTTTTTATGTTAGTGAGCATGCTTAAAATGTTTTATTTAATGCTTTTTACAATCAAAAGTATGCATGCATATATGTATGTATGTATCTATTGAGAAAGATTAAAATGGGAAATAGTTCTATACGATTTATATCAAAAGTACTTGTTTCCTGTTTCCCATCCCTTCTCTCTAATGACAACCATGGTTTTAGCTGTTGCTTCTGGTATCTGCCTCTGAATTTCTAATTAACATGCATATATTATCATTTCTTGATTATTTTTTGTTTTAGATATAGTCTATTGATTTCTTACTTTGGAAGGTGTGTGTTTAGTTGAAAACCTCATCTTACTTTTTCTTCCCTCCATCCTCCCAATAAAGTTATAGCATAATTTTTAGTGAAATCAATACTTAGTGATAATATTATTTTGAAAATGTGTATATTATTTAGAATTGAGCTATATAGTATACTAGGGTTATGTTTTCTCTTTCTCTGAGTTAATAAGTCTCACCCTCTTTTTTATTTGTTCACTTGGTTTTCCAAGTAACTTTCATAAATTTATCCCCAGATTATCCACCAGCACTGTAACACTTTCATTATGTTCAAAGATTACCTTGCCTCCTACATTTATTTTTTCCCTTGGAGACATTCCTCTAGGATGGACAATTCACTAGGTCCATTGATAACTTTCATTCTGGAATTTCTCCTCACCATTATTCTGGAATGAAGCATTACTACCAATTGCCTTGTGATGATCTGTCCATCTTCAAATACTCCTGCACCAAGCCTTAGAGGACACTGTGGAAGAATTAAGGACAAGCCAGACCTGACATCATGTTTCTCTTACCACCCCTGGTATATGAGTTACTTGACCACCATCACAGACATGGTTGAGCCAGAATCCCTGCTCTGAGCCACTGAGCTTCACATAAAACTTGTACATTTCTTGTTAAATTTTCTTTTCATTTTAGTTTTTGCTATTTCTATCTCCTTTAGTGTTCATATAGGGGCTTCCTACAATCTGCGAAAATGAGGTCTCTCCAGAGAGTCCCCCAAACTCTCTGGGTTTTGCTCTTTGTCCAAAGAGGTCATTCCTAGTCTCCATCACTGGAAGGTCAGTAAAGGGCCCATTTTTAGATGGTGCTGCCTTGTCCTGTTGCTACCTGAGTCCCCTCAGTGTCCCTTGAGCCCCAAGCTCTGTGATGCTTGCTCATCAGCTCCTTCAGGTCCCCCCTGGCCATTTTCCCAAGGCTTGCCTGTACCCCCGACATGGTCCAAGAGTCCAGAACCGACCCTCCCACAATTCCCTTCAGGCAGGGCCTGGCTCTCAACTCCTACCCCACACCACACCACACACGTGCACACACGCACACACGCACTCGCAGCCGAGGGGCAGACTGCAAAGTCAGATTAAGGCAATCACAGTATTCTCTTAAATAACTCATGTGGAGAGTACCAATTCCAGTCAAGTCTTCCTCTCCAGAAGATCCCTCCCTTTATTACAGGACACAATATAGCTAAATACACATTCCACTTAGGTGGCTCTAGCCCCTTTGTTAGCTGGCTGCCTTTCTGCCCTTTAAATTCCCGATTTTCACATCCTGGAAAAGTCCAGAGTCTTCCTGGTATGGCTACCTACTCCCCCAGGCTTGATAGTTTCTAAATCCTGTTGGTCTTGGCCCCTGGCTTCTCATGAGCTATTTGGTTTCACCTGCATCAACCCAGGATGCAAAACTCAGCCTTTTCAACTGTTTCTACAAGAAATTCAACCACATCAAGCACTTCATGATTCCTGTGGTCTTTCCTGAAGATCTGTGTCTGAAAGTGCTATAGGGGTGAGGGTCACAGGCGCAAAGCCCAGCATCCTAGCATCCCACCCCCGCCCTGCGCTCTTCTCTTCTTCCAGATCTCCCCTCCCCCCCTTCTACTAGCCAGTAGCTTCTTGCCAATTTAGGTCTTTTAGCATCCATTTCTCTTTCTTTTTGCTAAGAGTACTGCAATTATTCAGGCATCTAGCCCTTTCTTAAATAACTCATTTGCCTGGGGGAAAGCAGAGCTCTTCTCCTTCCAAAGGTGGACTTAAGCCAATCAGCATATCCTGGTGGCACTGGTTGGTTCCAGGATGGGGCGTTGTCCCCATGAGATGAGAAAGATGGTGGCAGGAGACTCTAGGAAAAAAAACTTCCTAGCTCCTCTGTGGAAAAGTACCTGGAGAGGCTCTCCCTTATGTTGGATGTCAGTGGGAAAGGATTGCAGCCTGAAGGCAACTGTCAGCCGTATTGTGACCATGAGGGAAGCCTGGCATAGGATGATTCAGACCATTTCTTTGGTGGCATTACTGAGTTGTTGGATCAGCCTGACCTAAAGCTCACTGGACACTCTGCCAAGGTATTCTTTTTATTTTTAAGCCAGTTTCAGTTGTTTTTACTGTTACTTGCTGTCTTCCTCTTCCTTCCTCTTGGCCCAGACCCAGTTTTTTGGGTTCAGCTTCTATCCCAAGTAAGCTTATCAAAGACATGGTCCACACTAAAGTTGGTTGTCCTTAAGAGGAATTTATCAACCAGTTGTTTTTTATTCACCAACTAGCTGCTTTTTTATTAAGGAGAGTGAAAAATTTCAGTCTGTGTATCATCTGCATTCAGATGCAAGTTTTAGTAACTAAGAGGCCCATCTTGGAGATCTTCCCTCAAATAAAGGGAGACAGGGTGTCTGGGTGGCTCAGTCGGTTAAGTGTCTGCCTTTGGCTCAAGTCATGATCCCAGGTCCCTGCTCAGTGGGGATCCTGCTTCTCCCTCTGCCTCTGCCTGCAGCTCACTCACGCTGCTTGTGCTCTCTCTCTGTCAAATAAATAAATAAAATCTTAAAATAAATAAATAAATAAAAGGAGACAAAGCCTCAGGTGACCCATGACTTTATTCTAGAAACTAGAAGTGCAGGCAACCCTAACAGAAAATATCTAAATGAAATAAAAAAAAAAAAAAGTAGTCTCTCTTGGCTGTGCCCCCGCTATGTCCTTTCTACTTTACATGTGTGCGTGCACACGCAAACACACACACACACACACAAATCTTTCTATAGAAAGTGGGCCCAAGGGTGCCTGGGTGGCTTAGTCAGTTGGGTGTCCGACTCTTGATTTCGGCTCAAGTCATGATCAGGTCATGATCTTAGGATCATAGGATCAAGCCCCACTTCAGGCTCTTCCCCCCTCGCTGCCCCCCTGCTCAGGTGGTTTCCCTCATGTGCGTGCTCTCTCTAAAATAAATAAATCTTGAAAAAAAAAGTTAGTTTCAAACAAACATGGCTCAGAGAAGAAGTGATCTGAAGAAAATAACATTTTAAAAGTATAGAGGAGGAAGAAGATAGGAAATAGAAATCATCCTTTCAGTTTTAACAAATTAGGATTTTTTTTCCTTTGACATCCAAAGTCAATCACTTTTATCGGGGAAAAGGAATAGCGTCTAAAAGCTTATACTAATATCAATTAAGATTAGGTTACTGTCTTTAACCCCTAGGTTCTTTTATTCGTCTGGGTGGCTCAGTTGGTTAAGCAACTGCCTTCGGCTCAGGTCATGATCCTGGAGTCCTGGGATCAAGTCCCGCATCGGGCTCCCTGCTCAGCGGGGAGTCTGCTTCTCCCTCTGACCCTCCCCTCTCATGCTCTCTCTCTCTCTCATTCTCTCTCTCAAATAAATAAATAAAATCTTTAAAAAAAAAATCAAGGATTTTTTTTCCTTTGACATCCAAAGTCAATCACTTTTATCAGGGAAAAGGAATAGTGTCTAAAAGCTTATACTAATATCAATTAAGATTAGGTTACTGTCTTTAAACCCTAGGTTCTTTTATTCGTCAACAATAATTATTTGTTGACTATAGAAAAGGCACGTATCACATGCTGCAGATACAGTGGAGTGCAAGACTGGTGCCCTGCCATCTTGGAATTTATGGCCCAGTGACCAAAGAAAAAGCCCCTGCTGTCGTCCCCCTTAGCTCTCCCAGCTGTCAACACATGTCCTCAGCACACCACCCCTGTTAACAGTCGTTGCCCTTGGGATGAGGGTCTCTGGGCTTGCACCTACCCAAACTGCCAGACCTTGAGACAAATATTTCCACTAAGTCAATCCCTGAATATCAGCCAGGGCCACAGGCCCAGAGCCACAAAGAGAGGAGGCCCCACCTGAAAGGAACCATGTTTTAGGCCCAGGAGAACTTGAATGAGTCACTTTTTCCTTGGACAGAAGTGGTTTTCACTTTATTCCATCACTTTCCCCCCTTCCCTGACCTCTGGCGTCTTTAGCACGTGGCTTTACTCGAACAAGCCTGCGTATTACCAGCTTGGAGAGGACCCCACAGACTGTGGGAGCCCTTGGGTGATACGGGGCGTCTGTCCCTGATTTTGTATCAGCTTCTGTGTACTCAGTGTGGCTTAAAGGTGTTAGAAGGTGGTAAGGCCCAGCGTGGAGGACAGCAAGGACAGCTTAGCGAGGTGGGGGCAGTCTCCATGCTTGAAACACTGCTCTAAGGCCATGGCTGAATGTGACCTACAACCAACCACCAGGCAGAGGTTTTATTTTGATTTCATTGCTTAAAAAAAGAAATTTGAGACTTAAGATTTATGAGAATTATAAGCAAACATGTTTGCAGAGGTGATAGGAAAAATTCCATTGCTAATCCATTGATTCACATAACTTTTTATTATCACCAAAAAGTAGGTCCTCCATTGTAGAAAATATAAAAAAGAAAGATTAAGAAGATACAAAGTACTCATAATCCTATCACCAAGAGAGCATGACTGTTAACATATCTCCAGCATTTTGCAAATTATTATTTTTTTTCTAAGATTCTATTCTGCATATTACTTTGTAACTTACAATTTTTTTTTTTAACAATTCTATATTGAGAGCACTTTTTCATGTCATTAAATGTTCTTCTATGACATCCTTTTTGGTAGTTACATTGTATAATCTATGGTGTGGACACATGATACACTTTCTTAAGTAAGCTTTCTGTTTTTTTTTAAAGATTTTATTTTTAAGTAATCTCTATACCCAATGTGGGGCTTGAACTCACAACCCTGAGACTGAGTCACATGCTCCACCGACTGAGCCAGCCAGGTCCCCCATTAAGCACTCTCTTTTTATTGGACACTGAAGTTATTTCCCGTTTACCTTCACTAAGAAGAATAGTTTTGTTTGTGTTTTCGAAAGATCCCCGCTTGCATGATTTAGACTGAAATCTGGCCCTATGGAAGGTGGGACTTTGGGTTAAAAAAGACTCAGGTTGGAGGAGCCAAGGAGTCTGGCATCCACATTTTGTTCTACCTCTCTTGTCTGACTCATCGGGTTAATCATTTGCTGCCTCTATTTCCACTTTGGCAAAATGGTGACATAAGCCTCGTGACTTCCATAACCCTGAAACTTCTGAAACTCTTGAACACTTAAGGAAAAGTCGGTGTTCAGTGATGGGAAGCAAAGTCTTGTGGCCTCATGAATGTGGGAGACTTGTCTGCCTTTGCTACTTCAGGAAAGGAATCTCAGCCTTTGTGACTTCCCTGTTCTTTCTACATGCTCTCTCCCGCTCCCCCCAACCCAAACTGGCATTCCAAAGCACTGGTTTGCCAGGTCTTATTCTACTGAGAGAGGGTGCATCTTGTCCCTTGGTCGTTGTCACGGCCATAGTCACAACTACAACTGAGTTCTCCTACAACCGAAGCGTTGGTCTGTTCCAGCCCTGCAGATAAATCAGTTCATCGGGCTGTAGAATGTCAGCACCATCGGGGACCACAAAGATGATCTAGTCCCCTACCCCTGTCCCCCCATGCTGTTTAAGGACAGTGATTTGACCAATATCTTTGGTTTAATGGCAGAGCTGGAACAGGTGTAGTGCCAGGAGGCCATGTGGCCAAATGATGACTCATGTGTCCTTGGGGACAGACTGGCTGGGTCAATCCTCTGTCCAGCACTTCTGAGCTGTGTGACCTTGGGCAATGTATTAGCATCCCTATCTCAGTTTCCTTATCTATAAAATGGGGATGGCCCTCATAATACTTCATAAGGTTGTTACAAAAGAGGCAACTTATGAAAAAGGCTCCTACGTAGTATTTCCCTAGTAATAATAATTACTGAATTAATTTCCCAATTATTATGCTAATACGGCTGGGTTTTGCAGTGCCACTGACACCCCTGCCCAGGACACAGCTCTCGCCCCCTGATGCTTGTGTTGGACCCATAGCTCTTTACCAGCGGCCGACAGGGATTACTCTTCAAATGGATACTACTTTGCGTAGGTTTGCATTTGGGATGCCCCGCAATTAACCTGCTCCCTCTGGCCGCCTCTTGCTAACCACCACCCCAATAGCATTTGTGTGGAAAGAGTGGAGCATGCTGCCTGTGGTCAGAGACAGAAACGTAACCACAGCGCCAGAGTAAATTAGCAACGTGGCACAGCGAAGCATCCTGATTGCAGCCCAGGGGTGCACAAGACTGAGACGTGTGTTAACTGGGAAGGGCTCCTTTGCCGCTTAACATATCCCTTAGCTTGTATGCAGCCATCCCACCAAATTTCTTTTCCTTACATGTTTAACTTAATTTTTTCTTGGAATTAAAAACATTCAGGATTTTTACAAACATGGATTTGATTTCTTAAGGTCAAAGTCCTGGTGCATAAAAAAAAAGAAATTCCAGTAGATATCTGTCTATCAATTATCTATCTATCATCTCTCTATCAATTATCTCTATCATTTTTTAAGGAAGCCGTCTTTTAGTTAACGTCCATTTTAAGCCTCACTGCAGAGCTAACCTGTGATGCCAATGCCTGTATCCCAGACATGCTCGACTTAAGGACAGGCCACAAGAGCACATCTGGGAGGAGGTGAGGAAGTGTGGACTTGAAGGATCAGAATCACAGACTCTCACAGAGCTGGGTAGGAAAACCGGAAACTCCTTTCTTTTGGGCAGATTCTGCCAAGTTCCTTCCTCCCTCCCTCCCTCTCTCCCTCCATTCCTTCCTTCCTTCTACAGGATTTGAGAAATATTTTGATTATTTAAGAAAGATTTATCTTATTTAAATCTAGCACCCCAGACCACTTGAGGCGCTTTGCTGATCATACTCTGGGATTGTGTTTGAGGCCATGGGCATAATACACACAGCCACTGTGACAGAGATGCTGGCAATGGAATCATCCATTGGGTCCTGTTTTCTTTCCTCCTTCTCTTCCTCTCCTTCCCTCCTCCTCCTCTTCCTTCTCCTTTAATGAAATCAACTTATATTAAAAGACCAAAGTGAAAAACTACCAAACTTGCCTTCTCTCACACAAAACAAAACAACAAAATTAGATGATTAAATGAACTAAAGTAGTTAATTTTACTTTTTTTTTTTTTTAAAAAAAGATTTTATTGACTTGGAGCAAGTGAGAGAGAAAGAGAGAGAGCATGAGTGGGGGAAGGGGCAGAGGGAGAAGCAGGCTTCCCACTGAGCAGGGAGCCCGATGCAGGGCTTGATCCCAGGACCCCGGGACCATGACCTGAGCCAAAGCCAGACGCTTAACGACTGAGCCACCCAGGTGCCCCTATTTCTTGTTGAATAAGTACAATGCTTTGACTTCAAAAAATTTTAATTTTTTCCTGTGTTCATAATTCAAGGAGAAAGATTTCTTATTTCTTTCTAATGTGACTCTGTGTATATAGTCAGAAAAACCTTAAATTGTAATTTCTTTTTTGTTGCTCTCAGTAACTGTCCAAGTTGTGGCCTAAGCCTTAATTGGCCCTAGTTCATGGTTAGTCCTAAACATTTGCTAAATTTGCTTGTTGCTCATCCCCAGGAGTAAGCCTGTGGGTGGCCACATATTTGTTGAATGGATGTTTCATCTTGTAGGAAAGACTTGGGAATAATACTCCAGAATGGGCTGAATGAAATGGGTGATGGGGAGTGTTGCTCCACTTTACTAAAAAAAAAAAGGAGAACAAGTCCCTTTACCAGTGTAAATTGATTTGCCACAAAGAAGACAATGGGGCGTGGAGGCTAACTAGTAGCCTTTCTCCTGTGTGAGGACCGTTCTAGCCCACGTGGGCCCTGACCGCGGTCACGAGCGGAGACGTGCTTCTGCGCTTACACACAGATCTGGAGCCCAAGCCCGGGCTCATCCACTGACCACGTGTGCTGCCTGCAGCTGTCGAGTCAATGCGTATGACTGTGCTCTGTCCACCTGTGTAGGCAACACTCTTCTGGCAAACACACAGTCTCTCCCGCACAGCGATGTTCTTAGAATATTTTTGTTGTTGTTGTTGTATTTGTTCAAAGTCAAACATTTACTCCTCCAGATCCCCAGTATCTTATAAGCCCGGCGCCGGCCCACACTGCTGCAGACGGGGACAAAGAGATGATGTTACAGTCTGGTTTCTATGGCAACAGAGGAGGGGTAATGAAAACCGAAATGTTGGAAACACCCATTCTGACAATTGTGACATAATTCAGGTTATTACAAAGACGTAACTACCAAAGGAGCAGAAGTGTCATTACCTTGCAGCTCATGTCGGCAAGAAGCTATACCGCACATTTCTCTGAGTTGGGCTGCTAAGAGGAAGGAAACACGAAACACACACACACACATACACACACACGCACGCAAGCGCCTCGTTTTCTGCATGTAAAACGTGTGTGTTCTTTAAAAGCCAGTGGTTGGCTGGTTTTCCGGACATGATGTGGTTGAAGCTGTCATCGTAATGGAAATTCATTGCTGTAGCTATGGTAAATCGAGTTTTCTGCCTGTGCTGAATGCATTAGTCTAATGAGATGTTTGCAGCCGGAGAGCGGGGCTGCTGGAGACTCACTGTGAGCTACTGACACACGGGTGGAAGATTAGCTTTTGTAATACTCGGTTTGCATGTACCGAAAGTCATCTGTCTTCTGAGTCAACATTCCTGGCCTGGTCAAGAACCTGATCAGGGCTCTGGTGAACAAGCCGTAGGTAAGGGAGATGCACAATCGGAGGGTGTGCCATTGACACGGGATCCTTCTCTTCCTACTGTCAGCATGACAGGTGACCTGTTTCAGTGTGTCTGGCTTGCATGCCCACCTCCGTGGCAATGCCCGAGTGTCCTGCACTCAAACCCCTGAGGCCAGCAGGTAAACTTCAGTTCCTCCTACTCAGAACAGAAATGTTTGATTTCTTAACCAGATCTCAGAGAGGAAGATGTAGCCTAGAATTATACCGTTTATAAATTTGGGGTACCTACATATTCACTACTCTTTAACTCTGCACTGAAAGATGTAGAAAGTTGTTTTTTTCCCCAAATGTGAACTCAGATAACCGTTTTACTTTTTTGCATGATGATTTTGCTTTGCTTTTGTTTTGTTTTAATTCAAAAAGTGTTCTATGTCTTGGGATAAACATATTTACTAAAATTTAATTATTAAAATTGATGTGTTGTGAACTCGCAAGAGTACTTTTTAAAATTGACTTTTATTATTTATATCCCAGGTGGAATATTCTACATGTCTCTGTGTTGTTTTTTTCTTAATTTATCAAGATAGATGAGAATACTATTTACTGCTAGTAGCTGGTACTGGTTAGTTTTGGGGAAAAAAGAAAACAACAACCCAGGTGTCTGTGGAGTGTCCGGATCAGTTTTCCCAAGTTCAAATACAGTCACCTTCTTCCCAGGTAGGGTGTTGTGTGACTAGACCCTGGCGGCACAAAGCTTCCTCTCCAGGTTGCTTGCTGAGTAGAACAGGACAGTGGGTGAAGGCGGTGTCAGCTGTGTGGAAGTCATTTGACCCATAGCTGAAGTGCTAAGTCCAAGTTCTTTCCACTCCCACGTAGTAGTAATGGAGAGCTGCCTCATGGTGTTGTCTCTGGATTCTGTGATGGTCTCAAGAAGGTAATCAGATAACTCAAGATAATCAGTAGCTTTCTGAGAAAGTGGCTTTTGGTTGGTCTCAGACACTGTGGTACTTGAGAAAGTGATCCCGGCGCTTCAGAATCGAACACTCTTGTGTTTTTCTTTCAACCAGAGGAACCATTTTTGAAGAGTGAGAGACAGAGTTGGTTTTTTTCCCCCAAGACTTAAAAAATAAAATAAAATAGAATATTTGGAGTGAAAGCATAAAAGTAACTATGAAGGAATTTACAGTGTGGTAAAGTAAACCATCCAGGGGCACCATATTTGTGTGGAGCATTTTTTTGTGTTGCTTGGTAGAACTAGCCTGAAAAAATGAGGGGGGCAGTTCCTGAGCAGTAGCAGCTGAGTGAAGATTACCTAAAAGACAGTAGTGACCATCTCAACTCAAATAAAACGTTAACGTAGAAACTTCAGTTTTAGGGAAGTTGTTTGGTGGCTCCAGATCTTTACCATTTAAACACATGTGTTTAAGCAGATTTTTTTTAAAAAAATGTGAATATGTTTTCTTCAGCTCTTTAAATTGTGCATGTGCACAGTCTCTGTGTGATATTTTGGCAAATCTATCAGTCTGCTTGCTTTGTAGAATCACAAGAGCAAATCCCACACACAAAAACCCCCCAGTTCTTCTGTGCTTAACATGTTTAAATTTCTTTGTGTCACCAAAACGGCTTTTATTTTGCTTGAAAAAAAAAAAAAGTAAATGAATGATAATAGAAAGAAAAGAATAACAAGAGTAAATCGCTTTCGGTCATTTATTTGCTTTTGGTGGTGTGTTTTCAAGGCAAGTGAAACCAGCAGAAGCAGTTTCACTTTCTGGTTCCTGGCTCCTGGGGGCTGGGGTCGCAGGGCTCTCCAGCAGCAGGTGGGGCTAGCAGACCAGCTGCTGGGAAGCAAGGCAACCCCACGTGCTGTCGTCGTCCTGCCGCGAGAGCTGTTCTACTGAAAATTCAAGAAAGTCATGACTTTTTCAACGGGAAGTCGTATTGGCTTATTCTAAAAATTCGAGCGATGCCCCAAAGCACCAAGATCGAAATTAAACATTTTTTTTTTTAAAACTTGCAATGATGTGAAAATCACAAGCAGATGGCATCCAGCCTCTCCTAATGGGGTGGATGTATTTGTGTTTCAGTCTCAACTGTGGAGCCCACAGACTTCCAACACATCGAAGGCAACATTACTGAAGTTCCCTGAAATCCAAAGAAGGCACGCTCAGAGAAGGGTACCCCTTCGTACGTTGGGGGGGTGGGGGTTCAGTTCCAGGCTGTTTTGCAGATCGGGTGGACAGTTCGGCGCGGCCGGGAGACGCATCACACACACACACAGACCCTGACACGCTTGGGTCCAGGCAGCGGGCGGGGGGCGGGCGGAAGCTCGGAGCGGGCTCCGGGCGGCTCCCAGGCGGAGCTCGGCGGGGCGTCGTTCCTCCCCGGCCGGTGCCCCCGGGCAGCCTCGGCCGCGCGCTGACGCCAGGTAGCCCGGGGCGTGCCCGCCGCAGCCCGCGCGTCCGAGGCCGAGCGGGAGGCGACGCCGGGCCGCGCCCGCCTGGGGGCTCCCCATGCCAAGCCCCCTCCCGTTTCAGCCGGCGCCGCTCCTCTTCCCCCCGAGCCTCCTGCTTCGACCCGGGGACGGTGAGGGAGAGAAGAGGAACGGCGGGAGGAAAGACTCTCTTCCCATCTCACCACCCAAGGGCATGAAATTCGTTCTAACGTTTTTGGAGGCCAAGTTGGTGACAGCCGTGCCTTTTGGTGCGGGCGTCCGTGCTTCCTCGTGGGGGTGGGCGCCCTTGACCTGTCTAGGAGGGAGCTTTAAGTGCCTGCTTGGACATCTTAATTCAGCCGGCTCCCCAAAGGCTGGTTTGAGATTTACACGTTTTTAGTGTTTTTTGTTGCCTCCGCAGGCAGACAGGTGAGGAGAGATGAGGGGGATTAATAACAGCCCCTGGGAGAAAAATCAAATGGTTTGGTACATATATAATGTAACAGAAGCCACCAGTGTGTCTAGTAAATGACTCTAAATTTTAATTAATGGGTCACAAAAGCCACACCATAAGCTTTAAAAAATTACCCCTTTATCAATAAGGTGATAATTAACTTTCTCTGGAATTAGCAATTCTCTCAGCCCCAAGCAGTATGCAGCCTAGTAAGTTCTCTGGAATGCTGCCAATTTTAAACGATCGCTCTTTCGGCAAATCTACTGGATTTTAATTCAGACATCTATTGTGACATTTTCCAATGTGGTTCAGAGACCATCAGGATCACCCAAATCAGGGTAAAATTTCTGAGGTTGAAGGAGTGGCTCAGAATGTTTGGATTGCAAGGGAATCTGTCACTTTCTCTTTCTTCATTGTCCTTTTCTACCCCCCCCACCACCAAACCCTCTGCCTCTGCAAGACTGCCACACTCTAGTCTCTGCTGTAAATCTCTGCTAGCCTCTCCGCTATAAATCTCTGTGACAAATTCTGCGTTTGTTGGTAGGCGCATACTAGGTTCGAGGGCTCTGGCTGCAAGCCCACGAGGTTCTAAGTGCTTTTCATTGTTGTATTCATCTCGGTTTCAGTGCTGGCAAGGGTTCTTCCCTAATATTTCTGCAAACTCTCACCCGCGGTTTGTCAGATGCTGAGATTTAGGTTGAGACTCAGAGGAGAGCTGCTGCAGGCAGAAGGGCCATTTTAGCTATGCTCCCGGCCGATTGAGATTTGGCTTCTTCTGACACACACATATTAATGTCTGAAGAGGTACAGGAGCCCTGGGCATTACAGAGCAGCTGGTTCCACTTTGAACCCCCCCCCCCCCCCCCGCCACACACACACTCACTCACTCACGCAGTCCTCAGTGCTGCTAGTCACTGGTGGGTGACGTTCAGGGGCAGCCTGATGAGGGATGTTATTTGGCCACAGGGGTTAGGAGGCAAGTGGCGATGAGTGCAAATCACTCCTCCAGAAGTCAGACCTCTCTCTCCTCCTTCTGGATCCTTCAAATGTTAGCATCGGTGGGCTTCTGCTTCTCTTAGCCAAGAGCCTGGCTAGGATGGAATGCTGGTGATAAAGTTTGCTGCTGGGTTCAGCTAGCAGCGTCGACACAGTCAAGAACATCCTTCGGGAGGGTGGGATGGACGTGAGCAGCGAGCAGGAGTTGTGCATTGTGGAATCAGTCAGCACTTTCCAGTCAAAAGAGGCACTTTGCCACCACTGAGGAGATAAAACACCTCTTGCATCTTGCAGTGATGACCTCGTGGACTACTATTTTAGGACAGAAAGGAATTTATTACCCGGTGGCAGTTCTCACTTTGTGTTAAGCTGAAAAGCATTCCACGGAGTCTCTGTGATGCCCTGGAGTAACGGGAATATATCCGGAGATCCACACTGTAGGCGTCCCTGTGATGACTGTTGTTACTCTTGGATCAGTTGTGTTTTAGAGAGAATCTGGTGGCACAGAACCATGTGAACTTCTCTTGACTCTCCCACCAGCTCAGGCATGTTCCACCTAAATTTTCATTTGTGGGGAAGCACGTGTGCATTTCTTTTTCAGCAGCTGCCTTGACTGATCGGCTAAAGGGAACCTGGTCCCAGTGTTGCTAATTTTCAAGAATGACTGCATACTCCGGCAGGCAGGCTGTGCCAGCCCTTTGAGGAAGGGGCTTGGCTGAGGAGTGGCACCTTTACTTTCTCCATAAGGCGTACAATGCAGAAACAGTGGAGTTGGCTGTTATGAGAAAATTGATGTGCCAGGGAAAAATAGTGTCAATGCTGTGCTTTGCAAGGTGGTGACGTTGTCTGGTTAGCCCCGTGATAGTGACTCAACTTTTGGGAGCTAAATATTTGGTAACAAAAGCCTTTGCCCTTTTTCTCTCTCTGTGCTGATTGTTACAGAGCAAAAGCCGTCATAGTTTCAAAACAGAAACATATGGCTTGATATTAATCCTAAAGAAACATGCAGCTTTTCATGAGGACGGGTACTAAACTCGGGAACAAACACTGGGCTGGCAGAGGAAAGAATTACCCTCGTTGGGTCCCGGTCCAGCCATCGGAAAATGGCACCCAACAAAGAGGTACTGGGATAAAACCCAGAGGAGAGAGCCTATTCCATGACCCTTCCAACGAGTACTTGAGCATCCCTCTCCGTCCTATATCTGCTGGTGCTGTTCGGATGGGACTCAGTAATGGCCAACAGTAGCATATAAGGCTGCCGGCTTATAGACCTGCTACGTTATTTCCTTTTGGGTGGAAAGAAAGGCTTTCTCTTTTCCCTTTCACCTTTGTCCACAAGTCATCCTGGGACATCATCATTCTGATGAGAAAACCAGGGTCAGATGCCAAGCACCAAGGAGTCTGTTTTTCCCTGGTGTCCGGAGCTGGGCCTGCGCCCTGCTGCCAGAGCGATGTTAAGATCACAGAGGCCAAATCTGAGGGTCTGCCCTGGATGCAGCCTTCGAGCTGGCAGGGGGGCTGGTGGCAGGATTTTAATCCTGTTTGACAGGCAACTGTGAACAAGGAAAGGAAAAACTGAAGAGAAAACCACAAGGTGAAAGCCAACTTTGGCGCATTCATGCTTCTTGTTTTGGAGGTCATGTAACGAACAATTCCTTTGGGCCTAGCCATTTCTAAACTATTACAAGCCAGTAGGAATTATTCTCATTCTTTTTTTTTTTTTTTAAGATTGTATTTATTTATTTGAGACAGAGAGAGAGCATGAGCAGCAGAGAAGTTCGGAGGAAGAGGGAGAAGCAGACTCCCTGCCAAGCAGGGAGTCCGATGCAGGGCTCAATCCCAGGACCTGAGATCATGGCCTGAGCTAAGGCAGACGCTTAACCAACTGAGCCACCCAGGTGCCCCATCATTCTTTACGGCTTTTTGAAAAAGAGGCTGACTGCTTTTCTTCACAGTCCTTTGGGATTTGGTACCCTCACTATTGGGGAATTATGGTGATATCAAGACTTCATCTGACAATTAGTTATTAAGATATGCTGTTCATCCCAAAGAGAATAGCTCAAAAATGTCATGTGAGGCATTGGGCTTATTGATCAGTAAAGAACACCACTCTGGGAATAGATTTCGGTCATTTTTCAGTCTTTTTTTTTTTTTTTTTAAGATTTTATTTATTTATTTGACAGAGACACAGCGAGAGAGGGAACACAAGCAGGGGGAGTGGGAGAGGGAGAAGCAGGCTCCCCACTGAGCAGGGAGCCCGATGCGGGACTCGATTCCAGGACCCTGGGATCATGACCTGAGCCGAAGGCAGCCACTTAACCGACTGAGCCACCCAGGCGCCCCTTCTTTTTTTTTTTTTTTAAAGATTTTATTTATTTATTTTACAGAGAGAGCACAAGCAGGGGGAGTGGCAGGCAAAGGGAAAGGGAGAAGCAGGCTCCCCGCCGAGCAAGGAGTCCGATGTGGGACTTGATCCCAGGACCCTGAGATCATGACCTGAGCTGAAGCCAGACACTTAACCGACTGAGCCACCCAGGCGCCCCAGTCATTTTTCAGTCTTGAGAAATGTGCGCCATTGGTTCATGTTGTTGCTATTGTTGCCTGTGCTGGGGGAGTTTGCCATGAGATTTAGGGGTCAATACAGTACATGGCCATCTGTGCATTTCCCCTTATGTTGGGAATATAATAAAATATATAATCCCTTTCAGATGCCATGAGATGCTCCAGCATATTTGATTGTATCCCTCTTAAGAGCTCCTTTGTAAAAATGCTTCAAGTGGATAGATGTAGAAAGCTTTACATTTGGGTGCACAAATTACAAAGCATAGAAACAGTGGGGAAAGAAACCTCAACTAGTTCTAATGTCTGCAATCACTACCCACAGTATGAAAATATAGCATTTGTTTTGAGTGTTTGTAACATAATTAATATTAAGGACTTGACATAAATAACGAGGGCAAACTGTATGTGCAGTTTTGTTGGTGCCAGATATGGAAATGGTTAATTGGTCCCACGGTGAGACCTTGACCGTTGTGTGTTGCCTTAAGAGACCAGGTGAATATAAACTCTCTCCAGGGAATTGAAGTTATAAAGTCAAGTTGGGTGTGATATGTGTGACCATGTGTGGGAGCCGGTGATCTGTGATAGTATAGAGGACTGGTACTTTCTTTCTATTGCCCTCCCTTTCAGTTAGAAGTCATTTGTCACGAACCCAGGACTGAAATTCTCTGTTAGCAGAGTAAGGAAAAAAGGACATTCAGAAAACTTTGTCTCACACGTGTTTCCAAATCAGCTCCAATCTCTGCTAAGGTCAAGTGCTGAGTTTCTACTAATTGGCTTGAGACCAGAGTGATGTGGAATAAGCTGGAAATATAATCATTTAAAATATATTTCTGGGCACAGGTTAGGTCACTGTTTTTATGGACTATATTTAACATTTTCATGCCTGAAGAAAAAAAATTCCATGGGACCAAAGACCTGGCTGGTCCTTATAGATTTCTAACAGTGGATAGTATGAGTTACACGGCTTCCTAGACAAAGTTAAGCAAACCCAAGGCCTCCTTTGGCCAAGATTTCCTGTATTCTGCTTGTGTACTTGGTAGATTATCAGTTTCCAGGGGGTTTTCTTTCTCTTCCCTGAGAATACAGATTTAGGACAGGATAAGAAGAATTTACACTGGGGGGCGCCTGGGTGGCTCAGTCGTTAAGCGTCTGCCTTCGGCTCAGGTCATGATCCCAGGGTCCTGGGATGGAGCCCCGCATCGGACTCCCTGCTCGGCGGGAAGCCTGCTTCTCCCTCTCCCACTCCCCCTGCTTGTGTTCCTTCTCTCGCTGTGTCTCTCTCTGTCAAATAAATAAATAAAATCTTAAAAAAAAAAAAAAGAAAAGAAAAGAAGAATTTACATTGGGACCATGGAATCACTTAAGTTCCAGATCATGTTCAAGCCAGTTCACCCCTCTGTGGAAGCTGGAAGGTTAAAATGTAACCAAACTAATGAACTTGAGGGAAAAAACATCTGACATTTGAAGGGACAAGCTAAAAGCAAAAAGCTATACTCTGAGAAGTGGTCTTGAAGTGATTCCTAGATTTCTTAGATTGGATGGATTGTAAAGGCCTTCCTCCCAGGGCAAGCTTCAGACTCTTCCCTAGTGTCTGCAAAGGATGCAGACAGCGCAGCCTCCTTTCTCAAGAGGCTGCCCCCTCTTCCACTGTTGGAACCTTCAATTGTGAGCAAGGGCATTTTTCCCTCCAGAACTTCCCCTAGCTTCCTCCTTCAGTAACTTCCTGCTGGGGGTACTTTTGTCCTCAGAGATGTAGAGAATAAATATCAATGGAGCAGCATGGATTGTGAGTGGGAAAAGCCAATTGAATGGTCACCAGTGTGACCCAGGGCAAGTATGGTGGCAACCCTGGGCATCCCTTCCTCCCTGGAGATGGTATTCTCTGTCAGTCCCCACTGCTGAGCCCCGGTGCTTTGAATGTGGCAAGTACTCAATAAATATTTGTTGCATGAGTGATTGCATGAATGATAATGTCAGCATGGGTGGAGACAGCGTGGTGTTGTGGAAAGAACAGGCACACTCTTTAGTGTCACCCCAACTTTAGCAGATCATGGGATATAATACTTCAGAAGTTGTTGGGAAGGTTCATTGGGTTAATGTATATAAAGTTCAAAGGAAACAGTATACGGAAAAGGGCTTTGTAAACTGCAAAGTGCTGTACAAATAGTAATAAATACATGTTCCCATTTATTGAGCATCATATGCTCAGGGATGCCGAGAGAAGCACTTAACAAGCTTTATCTTATTTATCTGACTTAAACCACACAGGAAGTCAATATGAGGGCTATTTTTATTGCCATTACACAGGTGGAGAAATTGAGGCTTACGTTAAATAACTTGTGGAGGGTCACATGGCCATGCGAGGTCTGCTGAGTCTTTCCTTCAGTGTTGAAAAGCCAAAGGGGCATCCATGTCTTTTCACCTGTGAGGGCTGAAGAGAAAGAGCTCTTCCATGCCTCAGAGCCAGCTGCTCTTGCCGGCTGGGCTGCTCCCAGGTCCAGCAGGTTCCAGAAAGGAAATGATTCCCTGGTGTTTACACTTGGAAAGGCATTTGTGATCCACAGTGAACTCCTTTAAAGCAGTAGGCTTTCAGTCCTGTCAGATTCAACCCTCATTTTTATTGCAAATATTTTTAATGCCCTGTTTACAATCCCAGGGTGAAGTTCCCAGATAATATAGCCCACCCACGCTCATAATGGAAGAAAAACCAGTGTCATGTCATAACTGAAATATAAAGAGGAATAAAGGCAAAGCAATTTATAGTTACTTCCGGTGCAGGCGCCCTGCTCTGGACACTGTAATGAAGTGGTCAGGTGCTTGACATCCGCGGTCTCCAATGAAGCCTAAAACAGTGCTGTGGGCCACTTGGATAACACATGCTGGCCCTGCTGCCAATGATGTGATTTTCCCAAATGGTAAACAGCTCTTGAGATCCTGAACAAAACAGAGAACAGTCTTCCCTTGATTTATGAATTATTTGCATTCCTGGAAAATAAAGTATATATTATAGCTAAGTAGAAATATGTTTATATATAAAATGCAGTTAACTCTAGGTTCACAAAAACGAGATTTTCACTCGTGTGACCATATGGTGAGACAGTGCTTTATTATGTGGGACAGCTCCATTTGTCCAGCATCCCTGGTCTCTGCCCTCCAAGTACAGGAATGCTCACCCCGCCCCCAACATTGTGCCCGCTAAAACCATATCCAACACATTTCCAAAATGCCCCTCTGCAGGGAGGGTTGCCACCACCGCTGAGCAACTATGGATCAGAGCATGCCAACCTGCCATGAATTTCACTTTCTCCTACCTCCCCAAATGCCTGATTAATTATAGTTTAAGAAAGATGGTGCTGTTCTGTCAGTTCCCTACAGGACTGCTAAGTAGGGGCATTTCAAATACCATGGCAGAACCTCGGGGCTATCTTTCACATTCTATGAAGATGCTTAGAGTGGATTTTCTCTAAAAACTGTAGCTTTGAGCCTGAGAAGACCTTTTCTATCATGTTTCATTCTCTTTCAGATTATGCCTAGGTTTTATCATAAATACAGTATTTTAAAAACACCTTGGTAAAATCCTCACTATTCTCTGGGTTTGCTTAAAAGCATTAACAGTTACTAAGGGACCATGATGATGTAGGCTTTGTACTAGTTATCCACACAATAGTCCTGGAAAGTATCATTATTCTACTTCACAGACAAAACTCCAAGATTCAGGAATTTAAGCAGTGACTTTCAGTGCCTCAAGGTCATCCAGTAAGTTCTATAATTGATTTCAAAGCTAAACCCATGCCTTTGCTCCTGTATCAGTTTGGATATATGGTATACACTTTTATCTGTGATGTGGAAATTCCATGTCTGAGAACTTTCTCCTTGTTGAGTACATAAAAATGGGGTAGAGGAATAAACATGGCCAGAGATTCTTTGACATTCCTTCCATGAGGCTGTGGGGTCTAATTCCCCTCTCCCTGACTGTGGGCTGTTCTAAGTGATTCGCTTGGTTCATAGGATGTGGCCGAAGTAATGTTCCAGGACCGACATCAGGAGTGTTCCGGTTCCACTTGGGACTCAGAATGCTCACTCTTGGAGCCCTGAGCCACCACAGAAGAGGTAGATGCCCCAAGGCTGCTAGGAGCCAAAGTTCTGTGGAAGGCCCTGAACAAAAAGACGTCAGGGTGGGGATGGGAGAGGGGGGAAGAGAAAGAGGCAAGAAACATGGAACTACTAGATATGTGGATGAAGAAATCACCTTGGAAGTGGGTCCTTCCGTCCCAGTCTCCCCAGCTGATGCTACACAGATCAGAGACAAACTGTCCAGTCTAGCCTTTCCTGAATTCCTGACACACAAAATGGTAAGACATAATAAACCACACATTTTGGAATAGTTTTAAATGTACTAACTCATACCCAAAACACGTGTGAATGGCATTCTTGCTCTTGTAGTGTGTATTGTGGATTATTTTTGATGCCTAAGAAAGAAAGATTTTCCACTTTATTTTTTTAAAGATTTTATTTATTTATTTATTTATTTATTTATTTATTTATTTATTTATTTATTTATTTAAGAGAGCACGAATTGGGGGGAGGGCCGAGGGAGAGGGGCAAGCAGACTCCCTGCTGAGCAGGGAGCCTGATGCAGGGCTTGATCCCAGGACCCTGGGATCATGGACCTGAGCCGAAGGCAGATGCTTAACTAACTAAGCCACCCATGTGCCCCAAGATTTTCCACTTTAAAAAAGAGGTTAAGATTCACTATAAAATATAGTTGATCTTGGGGTGCCTGGGTGGCTTGGTTAAGCGTCCAACTCTTGATTTTGGCTCATAAAAGAAAGCTTAAAAATATATATATATTGATCTCCATTTGCTAGGAATCGAAATGAGAGGAGTTTTGTTCCTTATATAGTTACCATCAGAAGTATGTGTTTTTGGGGGGGACTATTATTTTAATAAATGCATATTTAATTTTACAGTTAGTTTATGTATTTATGTCTTTAACAACAAATCCTTGATTTGAATTTGTAAATATGACATGAACTTGGATTTAAGTATTTATTTCAATAAGCCATTTAAAGATTTAGTAAGTATTAAGTAAATGTGGTATCAGAGCATGCCAACCTGCCAGGGTTCTCCAGAGAAACAGGACTAGTGGGATAGATAGATAGATAGATAGATAGATAGATAGATAGATAGATAGATAGATATTATAAGGAATTGGCTCACATGATTTTGGAGGCTGAGAAGTCCTAACGTCTGCAGTCAACAAGCTGGAGACCCAGGAGGACCAATGGTATAGTTCCAGTCCAAAAGCTGGCAGACTGAGACCCAAGAGGAGCTAATGTTTCAGTTTGACTCTAAAGGCAGGAAAAAAGCTGACGTTCTAACTCAAAGGCTATCAGGTGGGAGGAGTTTCCTCGTACTCAGTTTTTTTTTATCCTATTCAGATTTTCAACTCACTGGACAAGGCCCACCCACATTAAGGCGCTTTACTGCTTTACTTAGTTTACAGATTCAAATGTTAATCTCATCCAAAAGCACCTTCACAGATACACTCAGAATAATGTTTGACCAAATACCTGAGTACCCACTGGTCTGGTCAAGTTGACACATAAAATTAGCGATCATAGGAGGTATTCAGATATAACGAATTTTGCAAAGGTTGTACCTAAGGGATTGGAAGTTTGGTAAGCACTGCTTTGAGCCCTAGGCTGACTGTGTCTCTAGTCCATGGGTTTATAGCTAAAATCCCAGGTGGTATTGCTCATTCATCCATAGGGACATGATCCTCTGAGTCCCTCCCATAACGTCTCTTGAAGTTATCCTTTGGTTTGCAGAGCAGCTTTTAGAGAATGTCCCTGTTGGTGACTCTCATTCTGAGGAAGTTTGAGCTATCCTTTAGATTTCTGGCTGCCTCTCAGGAGTGGCCATTTCCCAGCATCCCACAGCTGGCCCCCATGTTTACTATCAGTGCCTTGGGCTGCCCACAGTTCTATAGCTGCAGTTCAGGCTCCCTGCGGGCTCCCACACAGGATCGTATGTCACAGCAGGCTCAGTCTTCTAGTGAGAGAATGTCTGCCTTGAAAGTCAGGGTCACTGATACCTTGTCTCACTATTTAATGTTAAGTCTGGCTCAGTGGTGACAAGGAGCTCAGATGTGATATATATAATATGACATCATAGGAGCTATGATTGGTCCATGTCTCAAGCCATGAAGGCAGCTAGACATTTTCATGTCCCCCTCTGGGCCATGCATGCTTAGATGATGCTATGTGGCACCATAAATTTCACTTACCCACTGTCCACTCTCTGTGAATTTGTGTCCAAACTGCCCCCCAGAAACAAGATAAAAATCTTGAGGTCAACAGTTTCATCTCTGGCTTCTTTGGCTTAAAGTGTCATTGCAGAACAGAAAATCAGTGACAGGCACCTCAGTGGGATGGAAGAAGGCATATGTTTTTCTTTAGGTGCATGCCTTTTGATTAGAGCATTCTGGACAGCCCTCAGCTTACACAAAGTGCTACAAATCAGTGCAACCAGTTATTGCCCTCACCTGTCTTTAGCTGTGTGAGAGAGGGATGGAAGCTTCCACACCATAATGATGAGCCATGGTAGGACTAGAGAGAGAAGTAGAGGTAGGTTGATTCAGAAGTAATATGAAGAACAACAAGAAGCACAAAATGCAATAAAAGAAAAGCAAGTTCATAAAAACAAGTTGTATTTATCTTGATTATGTGTTTATAGGATGAAAACAGAGGTGATCTGTTTCCCATGCTAAAGAAGAAAATGTGTTCACAGTGTCTGTATTAGTTGGTAGGACTGCCATAAGAAAATCCCAGATGCTGGGTGGTTTAAACAACAGAAATTTATTTTCTCACCATTCTGGAGTCTAGAAGTACAAGTTCAAGGTGTTAGCTCTTTGATTTTTCTTGAGGCCTCTCTCCTTGGCTTGTAAATGCTTTCCTACTTACTGTATCTTTACATGGTCTTTCCTCTGTGTGTTTGCACCCCTGGCGTCTCTCCTTCTTATAAGGACACCAGTCCTATTGGATCAGGGCCCCACCCTTATGACCTCATTTAACCTTCATTACCTTTTAAAGATGTATTTATTTGAGAAGAGAGAGAAAGAGAGAGAACACGTGAGGGAGTAGGGGCAGAGGGAGAGGGAGAGAGAAACCCAAGCAGACTCTGCTCTGCGCGCAGAGCCATATGCGGGGCTCCCTCTCACAACCCTGAAATCATGACCTGAGCTGAAACCAAGAGTCAGACACTTAACTGTCTGCGCCACCCAGGTGCCCCAACCTTCATTACCTTTTTGAAGACCTTATCTCCAAATACAGTCCCATTGGGGGTTAAGCCTTCAACATACGAATTTTGAGGAATTCTGCAGCTGTAGAACTGTGGGCAGCCCAAGGCACTGACAGTAAACATGGCGGCCAGCTGTGGGATGCTGATGAATTATGCAATTTAGTGTATAACAATATTTGTCTTAAGATTTCATCTGACGGTTTTCATCTATTTCCCCGTAAATTACCGATGGTAAATGTACCTCATAATGGTCTCTTATGACTTGGTAAATACTTACTTTTTTTAATGTTAGGTCAGTCACATTTCTGCTATGCCCACTCCAGATAGCTGAGGGATGTACCTCACAAAAGTTCTAACTCTCCCCTCAGGGCAGAGTAGGTGCTCTGATGTCTCCAGATCCTTTTTAAATGACAACTGGCATCTCAGGGCAAGTTCCCAAAGCCTATAAAATTGCTGAAATTCAACAAGGAGTGTTGTGTTGATAGAGGTAGGCTAGCACCCCACGGCCCATGCTTGCTGGGCTCCCTCTGTGTGTCCCACCTCTCCCGGTGGGACATAAGATGCCCCTAGTGGTCAGCAGACATCCTAATATGCTTTGTACACTGGTTGGGAGGGAGAGTCTTGAAGATACAGATTCTTCTATTTGAGTAAAAATTATTAATCTTACTTTCATCCTTTTAACTAGATTTTCACGAGCTCTTCAATCTGGAATTTTCCTCAAATTCATGAGAGCTTAACCTGTTGAAAATGAGTAATAATTACTGTAGCCTGAATCCTCAAACTGAAGTTCAGAGTGCTGCATCTGCATGAGGTAGTTAAGCTTTGTTGCAAGGAGACTGAGGTGCCTTAAATGTCTTGCTCCAGGATCAATGACAGTAACTGGATTGGGACAAAAATCTTGCATTCTTGAATCCTTTGGCCACAGTCATTGCCAACTGGTCCCAAATGTTTTCCTAAAATGCCTGACTTGAGGATGAGCAATGCGTGATGCTCGAACAAGGGGAAGCTTGAAAATACTTGCTTATAACGTAAAATCCCAACACTCTCCTCACTCATATTTGATGGTGTGAATTGAGTTTGACCCTGACCTGTCATAGTTTTGGCTAATGTCCCAGGTGTTGAGAGAAAGCATGAATGAAAGAGCTGCCTTACTTAGGGACCAATGGTTTTCCTGGGGGTTTGGTTGGCAACTTTCTTTATCCATATGCCAGTGCCCCTGCACAAAGATTTCCAGTGGATTCTGGGTCCTGATGTGGCAGGCAGTGTGGGGAGGGCTGTAGTGAGAGGAGTGAGAATGAGTGCCCATGGCTTTGGGTTCCTCACCGGATAGTAGTGATGGCATCAAAATGGTTGTGTGAGCCTCCAGGACGGAGGCCAATGGCTAAGTAGCTAGTGTCAGGGCTCAGCCTTATCAGCCCAGAAATGGCCTCTGCTCGTTAACCGCCCTTGCCTGCTGACCACGTGAGCATGGGGCCTAGCATAAAGAGGCACTCCTTGTGTTTTCTAGATGGAATGAAGGATATATGGACAGAAAAGGAGATGGGTCCTTATGTGAGGGGGTTATGTACCCAAAGGCTTGCTTGGCTAGCTCCTCGGGTTCCAGGCTGGAATTTCAACTGTTTTAATGGCCACCTCCACCCACGTGTTTCACAGGCACCCTACACTCAACATTTCCAAAGCTGGACTTCTCATTTGCCCCCTTCCCCACATCTTCTCCTTTATTCTGTCTTCATGAAAACTATCACTGCTACCCTTCCAAGGTAATAGTTTCAGAAGACCAAACTTTCCTTACCCCATGCCTTCCAACTGGAAGTCCTAACTGATGCTACTTTTCCAAAAGAGTTTCCTGTACTTCTTCCTTTTTTCCCCTCCACCCTCTGTTGGCCTTGCTCAGGTCCTCACCAGCACCCTCCACCTAGACCATAGTTGTGGCCTCCAGCTCCATCTCTCTGCTTGCAACTCCCCTCCCATCCCCCACCTCATGCATCACACAAGGTTATCCTTGTAAGATACTCACACACTCTAGCCACTCAGTTGCTTAGAAATCTCAGATGGATTCCCTTGCTTATATCAATGGTTGCCAAATGTTTGGACTAAGTTCCCCATTATAAATAATTCCTCGAGTGCACATCCCCAATGTATGTATCATAGATATATATATACTAATACATTAATGTATTATACATATTACAAAATACATGCAAAAATAGAAACGAAAAGGGCCACATGAGCCCTTTGCCCTTCCCCATAGATTCTCGAAGCCTCTGTGTTTTTTCACTTTCTATTCCTGACTCCTGGAATTCTTCTCTTCCCTCACTTCTCCACATGATTAAATTCTGTGTCTTTCAAGACATTGCTTACACATCACTCCCCTGCCCTTGATTCACCACACAGACTGCCTCTGTGCCCCCTTTTTATATAGCATTGAGATTCTTTCCCTTCTTGCGTGGCATGACTTGAGACTATTTTTCTAGGGGGCAAGGGGAAAAAAGGAAGGTATCAAGATGTATGTCCCTCTTGTTGCCAAGAACAAAATTGTAATAGTACATATCTTTCCTTCCTTGTCAGACATTCCAAAGAGGTGTTTTGTTTTGTTTTTTCCCTCTTTCAATCGTCCTGTTGATCCTGGTAAAATATGTCTCCCCCAGACAAGCGCAGACACTGGCACCAGCCAGACTCAAAGCAGGAGGGGAGGAATTGAGGGAGACGTGCAAAAGTATACTTAATTCTGCATATCAAGCAATTAGGCTAATGTGATTTAGAACAATGTGATGGGTGAAGTTTGTGTTTGTTTTCCCCTCAGTCTGTAATTAATTCATGGTAGTGTCGTAGGTTGTTATATTTTGGTAAACGAATAAAGAACTGTTCTTTGAAATAAAAGTGGTGAACAACCTAGTCATTTCACAGTATCATGAGCAGAAGATAATTACAGTTTGAGGGACCGTCCCCATCCAGCGTGAGAACACTGCCCGCCTGTCGGCTTGTCTTCGGAGGGGGGTTGCTGCGAGCCCGAATTGCAAAGGTGCTGGGTGCCACGGGGAAAAGGCAACGCATTTTCCCCATCTAGCCACGGAGAGGGCTTAACTCACTTTTTAGATATTCCGCCAGTGTCCTACAGGGAATTGTGCTAATAAATATGACAATAACGTAACGGGACAAGAAAGGCTGACACAGCATTTTGTTAATTTGTGTTCAGCATTAGCAGGGAGCTTTGCAGCCCCTGGGTGATGAAACAGGAGTGTATCGGTCGACTGCAGGCATTTTAATTAGAGGTCTTGGGAATATCTGTGCGCTATGGCCGCGGAATGAGACCTGGCCCTACAAAGTTTACCCAAAGTGTGCTTTCCTTCCTTGCTCTCAGCAGCCATTAAAAGGTCTTACTGGTGACAGGGGCTGGGGAATGGCAAGAGAAAGTTTCTGAGAAGAGGAGGACTCCTGATGGGCTGGCGTCCAACACCAATTAGCTACTCGGCACCTACAGCACCTACAGCACCTACAGCCCTGGTTTTAACAGAGTGGTGGCAAAGATCGACAGAAATGGCTTGACCCCATGATGGATCCCAAAGCGTTTTTAAAAGGCTCTTTTTACTCTTGCTACCTTTTCACAATTTGGCTTAAATACAATGCAAGAATAAGAACATCATAAATCAAAAGCTGCTTGCGTACATGACCCCTGAAATTTAGAGGTATTAAGCAGAAAAAGCTTAGGAACGTGTCACGGAATAATTTCCCACTCCCCTAAGACTCATGTAAATTTCCCTCCTTTCCATCCCCTGTTGCTGATGCATATTTACTGCACAGGAGCATCTGAGCCCCAGAGTGGAAGGGGGCCCCTCCTTGCCATCGGACAGACTGGCTGATTTTTACGAGGTGTAGCCCAAAGCTCTCCCCTGTTACTGGCCCCACAGGGGCAAAGAGCCAGGAAGCCCAAGAAAGCCACAGCAAACGCCCTCCGTCAGTGATGCCGCCTTGGAAATGGCCGGGCCTATCAGTGCCACCCTCCTTCCCATTTCTTTCACCTTCAGTCCTGGCGCTAGAAGGCGGGGAGCTTCAGTGGGAGATGGTGGGACTAACTGGAGGTAAAGGGCCCACTGCCAGGCTAGGATGGGGACTTACATGGAAAGCCAGCCCCTTCAGTGACGGTTCAGGGAAGTGAGTGCCAGTGTTGGAGGCCCAATACTAAGGCCAGGAAGGCAAGGTGCAGAGCCGTGGGCCCACCAGAAGCCAGCCCGAAGGGGCAGAACCACCCAGTTACGCCCTGGATGGTGGTTACTGGCTCTCACTGTGTTGGTGGAGAAGTAGACACCAATCAGTGGCGTTACTTACATTCGTTATACAACTTGACAAATAATCCTTGAGCCCCTCTGATGGGCAAGACCCTGCCTCGGGCCAAGCAGACAGACAAAGTGAGGTGAGTATCCACCAGGGCCAGAAGTGGCTCTCCTGTCCTCCAAGGACCACCTCTTCCAGAGAGCCTCCTAGCCTTCCTCCAGCCCTTGTATTTACTCTTGGAGGGCCATTCAGGTCTGCACTTCAATCTCCTGCTTCCTTAGGTTGGGGTTTCCCTGGTGTGTGTGTGTGTGTATGTGGTATGTGTGTGTGTGTGTGTGTGTGTATGATTGTTTTTTCTTCTCAATTAGGTCAAACTCTGAGGACAGCAGCTGCCTCGCACATGAGGCTCTGTGGTACACCATTGGTGTCCAGACGGCCTAGGCTCTGCCTCCCAGCCCTGCCCCTGCCTCAGTGGTCACGCTGCGTCTTCTCACCTCTCTGAGCCCCAACCTTCCCACCGTGAAAACGCAGACATTAGCACCTGGATCACAGGTTGCCATTAGGAGCAAATGAGCTATGTCCAACACTTTGTATATTGCCTGGCCCACAGGGAATACACAATAAATTGAAACCAATATGATTATGTCATTTATTTATTTTATTTATTTTTATTTTTTAAAGATTTTATTTATTTATTTATTTGACAGAGAGAGACACAGCGAGGGAGGGAACACAAGCAGGGGGAGCAGGAGAGGGAGAAGCAGGCTTCCCACTGAGCAGGGAGCCCGATGTGGGGCTCCATCCCAGGACCCTGGGATCATAACCTGAGCCAAAGGCAGACGCTTAACGACTGAGTCACCCAGGTGCCCCTGATTATGTCATTTAGCACATGGAGTGTCAGGTGAGCCTCTGTTCATTGTCTACTAGGAACAAAAATCTCATTTGACTGTCTTTCCTTCTTGAGTTGAGAAGGGGCCCTCTAAGTTAAAAGCTGCCTGGGAAAAGTAGAGAAGGTGGTAGACATAGGACTCTCCTTTGTGTCACTTGGCCCTGTGATAAATTCTATTCTATGCCATGAGGAAAGGAAAGAAAAGGAGCATATCCTTAGACATTCTTCTGAGGCTGATGGGAATATACATGGTTATCTATCAAATAACCTTGGCCTTCTCCATATGAATCCCTGGGCTCTCATGCTC
Organism: Mirounga angustirostris; assembly: GCF_029215605.1. Taxonomy (NCBI): domain Eukaryota; kingdom Metazoa; phylum Chordata; class Mammalia; order Carnivora; family Phocidae; genus Mirounga; species Mirounga angustirostris. Next base: position 93,099,925 of record NW_026991716.1, on the reverse strand, counting down.
TCTGACCCCCTTACCAGTCCTGGTTCTTCCAGGAGATAATGTCTGTCCATTTCAATGCCATTGTTCTTATTATAATTAGGAATATGATATTTCAGAACCAGGCTGATTTCTTATCAGGTCTCATGGCCAACATTATAGCTGCCATGTGCTCTTAGATCTGAAGACCTATAAAATAGCTCACCACATATGTGAAACTTTATGTCACTCTTCACTGAGCTAAGTTGGAAAATTTATAGTTTAGAAGAACAGGGTCAAGTTGAAAATGTGGCTTTGGCTGGGTCTGGGCATAACTGGGGTTTTCAGGTGTAGTTTGGCAGCTTTCAGCTAACAAAAACATCAGGCCCATAGAATCAGTCCAGTGTCAGAGTTTGAAGGTGCTGTATTAAATATCCCTGCAGTGCTCCATCCCTCACTTTCCTTTTTTTTAAACTGAGGGCATCAAAATGGCAGGATATACTGTTTTAAAAAGGCCACCATCCCAATCTGCCTCACAATGAGTGAGAATAGCATGCTGTTGAAAAAGGTGCTATCTGATGTTTTCTTATTTATTCATATTTTCTTAATATCTATTGGCCTCCCTGTATTTGAGGCACTTTCCTGTAATAGAAAAAAAAGAGTAAGAGGTAGTTCTAGTCCTCAGGGAGCTGATGGAGTATGAGAGGGGTCAGCAAACATATTCTGGAAAGGGCTGCACAGCAACTATTTTATTTTGGGGGGCCATGTGGTTTTGAGGGTGATACCCATACCAGCAACTCCAGGCATTTCCCACAGCCCTCCACTCTCCATTCCTGGTGCTCTCCCTCATGCCTGCTGAGCCTTCTCTTCTGTGCCGATACCCATTGCCTCCTCACCTGTAGGACACACACTAAGGCTTCCAGCACGAGCTGATTGCGAGGACAAACTGAGCTGACAGGTGCAAAGCCCTTGCTCAGGCTCTAGCTGTCACTTACAAATGTTAGTCAGCCTCCCTCCTGTCCTTCCAGATGAATCAGAGAAAGCAAAATCCCTCTCACCTCTTCCAGGTTAAGCCATCTACTCATGTCCCAACTCCAACCCAGACATCTTCTCCAAGACCTTCATCTACTCCGCTCTTTCTCTCAAACACCCAAGCCATCTCTCTGTCTTGTTCTGCTTTGCCTGCAACACACTTAGATCTCTTCTATATCAAAGACAGATTTAAAGAAGGAGAAGGAGGAGGAAGAGGATGAAGAAGCAGAGGACGAGGGAGGAAGGAAGAGAAGAAGGTGAAGGGGAAGAGAAAACCTCTCTCTGACCTTACATCCTCCTCCAGCTACCATTCCTTTTCTCTTTTATTCCAGTGGTCTCCAACTGCCTGCACTTTCCCATTATTTCTCTTTGTTCATTTCTGCTCCTTCCTTCTGTTTTTCCTTCCCAGAAACATACTGGGCTGTGGAAAAGGAGTGCTCTAGGGTCAAGCACACATCTCCACAGTTCTGTTTGTGGTGTCACAGAGCCGGGCAGCTTACGTGGCACCAAGGTCCTCATCTGTGAAATGGGAACAACAAGGCTGCCCCCATGAGGGGATTATGAGTAATAAGCGAGGTGATTGGTGAAAGGCACCTTGTCAGGGCTTGGCATGTGACAGGTGCCTCTCAATGAATTCTTTTCTCTTTCTTCTCTACGAAAGAGGAAAGGCAGGGGCCTCTGTCCTTGGGGAAATGGGGAGGGAGTGGGTAGAGACTATTTTTTGTTCCAAAAAGTACCTACTATAGTACTTTGAGCTGGGAAAACATGCCTAGACATCTTCTTTTCTTTTTTCTTCATCTTTGATAAGACTTACAAAAAAGTAATGTGGGATTCTAGTCACGTAAAGATGGGTGAGTGCCCAGGTTGATTTCATTTGTTAATTAATCACTCTACTCAACATATATTTATTCAGCGTCAGCTATATGTTCACTCCTGTGAGAGGCCTGGCGGTTCCTGCCTGAGAGAAGCTCTCAGTCTGACTGGGGGTACACAGAAGTGAGCCAGGCCAGTTACACCGGATTCCCATGCATTGGAGGGTGAGCTGTGGGAGTGCCCACAGAGTGCCATGGGAGGGCAGGCAGGGAGGGACCCTCTCTGCTGCACGAGGCGGGGAGTCTCATGAGGCCATGAGCCATGTGGAAGGATGTGCCAGGGCAAAGACAGTGAAAAGGGATTCTAGGAGCCTGGACAGCTCTGTCTGTAGATCAGTGAGAGCCTGTCCTCGGTCTGGATCAGAGAGAGGTGAGGTGAGAAAGGCAGGCTGAAAGTGTGAGTCTTGTCTTGATCCTCCTTTAGAAACATAAAGACTTACTCTTCCGTGGGAAGCGAAGAATGGACTTTCCCATCCTGAGGGTAAGAGGTGAGGCCTGAGGAGAGGAGTTTCTGGGAGGCAGAGTTCAACTCAAGATTAGGAAGAATTTGCCATCAGTCATGTCCAGCAATGGGACAGGCATGTGCAAGCCGGAACCAAGGCAGGTGAGGGCAGTGAGTGTGGGGAATGTAGAAATGGGACAGGTGGGAAAGATGAACTTGATTCCCAGCCTCTGCCTGGGCCGCGCCCACCCTACCCAAGCCCACAGAGAGCTGGTGCTGGCTCTCACACCTCAGGGTCTCCTCCCAGGAAAGGGCTGTGTGTCCAGTTCAGCTCGTGGCGGCCTCAAGAACTCCAGTTTTGCCACATGTTTTCCCTTTAAGGGATAAGAAAAAGAAAAGGGACAACTGGATAATACCTTCTGGTAGCAGGAGTTTACAGAGCTAGCCAATTTTTAAATTAAATGGATATGTACGTGCATACATGTATGTGCAGACACACACATATACTTAGGCATAGTAGAAAATATTATGATTTGATTCCAAATATTATTATTCCAATAATTATAATCATTATTATAATTATTATCATAACTTAATTATTTATTGTTATCTATTTATGTTTGTTATTTTTATATTTAATTATATAACATAATAATAATGATTATTATTTTTTTTTAAAGATTTTATTTATTTATTTGACACAGAGAGAGAGACAGTGAGAGAGGGAACACAAGCAGGGGGAGTGGGAGAGGGAGAAGCAGGCTTCCTGCTGAGCAGGGAGTCCGATGCAGGGCTCGATCCCAGGACCCTGGGATCATGACCTGAGCCGAAGGCAGACGCTTAACGACTGAGCCACCCAGGCGCCCCAATAATGATTATTATTAATATTATTCCCAGTATTAGGTCTGTTTGGAATGCTTAAACAAATCGTGATTTGCATCTGGCCCACATCATCTCCTATCTCCTCTGGACTCCCCTTTGGGTACCCAGAGTCTGAAAGGTGGAAATTAACATTGAGAAGTGGAGCCCCAGACCCCATCTTGTCTTCCCATGGGGCCTGGCCACAGGCAACTGGGAGCATTCTGCCAGGACTTAATTTTGTAGCAGGCTGCTGGGGTTATTTATTTAAAATTATTTTTTCAAGTTATACAAGTTGTACATACACATATTCATGTTTACAATGAAAATTAGTAAATTAGCACAGAACCTACAAAGTTGTGCTCTCCTCACAGCAACTACAGTGAGTCTTTTAAAATGTGAGTCAGATCATTTCTTTGCCAGGCTCAGAGAAAGAACCAGTGATCCTAAGTGGCCTACAAGGCCCCCCACTCTCTGCCTTATCTCATTTTTCTCCCTCCCCACTCACCCCCCCAGTCACGCTGTGTCCCATATCCTTACTGTCTTGTCACACACCCAGCACACACCCACCACAGGGCTCCTGTAGTTGCTTTCTTCTCTGCCTGGAACGTCCTTCACCTGCATATCCCTGCTGCTTACTCTCCAAGCTCCTTGAGGTCTCTGCTCAAATATTCTTTAATGAGAGAGGTCTTCCCAGACCATCACTATGGAATAACACCATCCCCGCCATCATGCTTTAGCTCCCTTAACCTGATTTTGTCTTACAGCATTTATCATCAGCTGGCTTATTATATATGTGTTTACTTGTTGCCTACCTCTCCCTACTAGAACATAAGTTCTGTGAGAGAATGTAAGTTCCATGACTTTATGTTGTTGTTTCTACTATATTCTTAGTGCCTGAATAGTGGCACATAGTAGGTGTTCAATAAATATTTATTGACTAAATGAATGAATTCATGAAAACTATAGTAAAAAGTAAGAATTTCTTTCTCATGTGTTCACTCCATTTCCACATTTCTCAGTTCTTAGCACTGTAATGGTGTATCCTTCTAGAAATTTTCTTTGCATGTGAAAGCATACCTAGAGGTCTATGCTTCTAGTCAGGATGTAGAAGGATGTGAAAAACTTCTGGTCATGGGAAACAGCAGTGCTTTTCAATGGGAGTAGCAGAAAGGGATGGATGCAAAGAAATCCTGATGAACTGTATTCTAGAGAGAAATGAGCCCTTCCCAAGTATAGCAGAAAACTCTAGCTTCCACACCCGGGGAATGGGCAGATTCAGGTAGGTATAGGAGTGGGGGGTTTTCCCAGATGGAGATGCCCATCTGGAAGGATGACTTTGAGGAAGGGAGGTGGGGAAGGGATTACAGGAGTTGGGAATAGTGTGTTCAAGGATAGTGCTGCCTGGGGACCATTGAGGGTGTGACCTGGGTCTGGAATGGAGGAGTGGACCTGCAAAAGACAGAGAACTGACAAGGAGAAAGCAGTCAGGCTTTATATACAGTGTGCGCTGGTAGGAGGGATTGGAATCTGAAAGACCCTTGCGTTCAGTCAGAAGACATTAGCCATAGGCGAAATTTGAATAAGGAAGATTTAATATAAAGAACTGTTAACTGTATGAAAGGTGGTTTACCTACTGAAAGAGATAAAGGAGAACTCAAAAGTAGTAACTACAGAAAGCAGTAACTATCCCTAAAGCTGACAGAAAGGAAATAATCAAAGAACTTAGATGCAGAGGAAAGGCTGAGATTCAGACCTCTGGTGGAAACTGTGTTGACATGCATCAGAGAGTGCTCACTGATGAACCAAGGATCATCCTCCTCTCTGGGAGACACTGCCAGGGCCCCTGCATGCAGATCCATTTGCCACTCAGGAGAAAAACAAAACACTGGAAGAAGAAAAAGTTCCTTCTTTCTCTTCTAGATTTGCAATGTCTCTCCAGTGCCCTCTGTTGACAGGGTCCAACATCAAGCCAACTGGCAAGGGAGAAATGTAGTCTGTAGAATCACCCCAGGATCACAGAGTAGGGCAAAGAAAGATGGATATGTGGCTGAGAAGCAATAAATTAATTAATGGCACAAAAATACATACATAAAAAATACACAAAACCACCACAAATCCATCTCCTTCTTTCTGAATTTTGCTGAGACAGCACCAGTGGAGGAGGGGCTGGTGGGCAGAGAAAAATCAGATAGCTTCAGACATTCTCCCGGTTTTGGGATTCTGGGGGCCCTGTAAGAGTTGAATTCGAAGGTAAACAAAGAATAGAGGGCACTGGCTGGGAGTTGGGCAAACTGCAGGTAAACTCGGTCTGAGTAAAGCTGCAGCTCAGCGTCAGGTCAATTCAACTCTGGGTAAATGTGTTCCATTTGCCACTATTTTTTTATACACAATTCCTGGAGTACAGTTTTATTTTATTTTATTTTATTTTATTTTTTTAAGATTTATTTATCTGAGAGAGAGACTGTGCACGTGTGCCCATGTGTGCGCACAAGTGGGGGCAGAGGGAGAGAGTATCCAAGCAGACTCTTGCTGAGCACAGAGCCTGACTCAGGGCTAGATCTCATGACCCATGAGATTGTGACTTGAGCGGAAATCAAGAATTGGCCGCTTAACGGACTGAGCCACCCAGGTGCCCCTGGAGTACAATTTTAAAAAAGAGACACAGGTAAAGAAACAGGGAAATGTTACTCATGATTGAGAAAAAATGCAGACAAGAGAACATAGCCACAGATGGCCCAGGCATTGGAATTATCAGTTAAGTACTTTAAATTAACTATTATAAACATGTTAAATAATTTGAGGAAAAGAGATGGATATTTTGGAAGAGAAATGGAAACTCTAGAAATAAAAACAAGTGGAAACTGAAATTCTAGAACTGTAAAATAAAATATAAGACATAAAAAAAAAATCACTGGATAGGCTTAATAACAGAGTAGCCATTGAAGAACAATGGATAAGTGAACTTGAACACAACTAAGAAAAAAAGCAAGAAGCCAAGAAGCTAAAAGCAGAAATAAAATGGAATTCTTAAAAAAACCCACTCAATTAATATAAAAGAAGGCAGGAAAACAGAAATAAAAGACAAGTAGTGAGCAAATAGCTAAATGGTAGGCTCAGAGTCAACTCTTTCAATAATTACATTAAATACAAATGGACCAGGGCATCTGGGATCTTCAGTCAATTAAGCATTGGCCTTCGGCTCAGGTCATGATCCCAGGGTCCTGGGATAAAGCCCCTCGTCGGACTCTCTGCTCAGTGGGGAGCCTGCTTCTCTCTTTCCCTCTGCTGCTCCCCCTGCTTGTGTCCTCTCTCTCTGTCAAATAAATAAATAAAATCTTAGATAATTAAATAAATACAAATGGGCCAAACACTTCAATTTAAAGGCAGTAATTGACAGACTGCATAACAACAACAAAAAACTTTGCTGGCTACAAGAGACACATTTGAAATATAAAAATTAAACATAGGTTATAAGTAAAAGATCAATAAAAGAGAAAACATGCAAAAATTAATCATGAGAAAGATGGAGTGACTATATTAATAGCATTGAAATAGACTTAAAGACAAGTAGTTTTATCAGAAATAAAGAAGGTAATTCATAATGGTAAAAGAGTCAAATTGTCAAGAAAGTATTAAAATATTAAATGTATTTGCACCATAGTAACAAAGCTTCAAAATACATGTAGCAAAAGCCATCAGAACTAACGGGACAAATAGACAAATTCACGATTTTATAGTTAGATTCACAGAGTTGCAGATTTTAATACTACACTTTCAGTAAATTGATAAAACAACTAGACAAAAATTTATAAGAATATAGAGGATTTAAACAGCACTATCAACCAACTTAACCTAATTAATATTTCTAGAACACTATATCACAACTGCGGGATACTCATTCTTTCCAAATACACGTGGAACATTCACCAAGATAGAACAAAAGCTGGTCCATAAAACAAGTCTCAATAAATTTCAAAGGATTGAGAGCATACAGAATGTTCTAAAAGTCAATAACAGAAACATATCAAGAAAATGTCAAATATGTGAAAATTAAAAACAAGCCAGCAAATACCTTTGGATTAAAGAAGAAATTATAAGGGAAATTAGAAAATACTTTAAACTGATGGAAAATGGAAAGAAGAAACTTAACATACTCAAAATCGTTGGATGTGGCTAAAGGAGTGCTTAGATAGGAATTTATGTTTTTAAATATTCATATCCGAAAAAGAAGAAAAGTCTAAAATCATTACTCAAACTTCCACCTTAAGAAGCTAGAATAAGAAAAGCAAATTAAACCCACAGTAAGTAGCATGAAGGAAGCAATCAAGTTAAAAGCAAAAATCAATGGATTATTGAAAATAGAGCTACCTTACAACCCAGCAATTGCACTACTGGGTATTTACCCCAAAGATACAAATGTAGTGATCTGAAGGGGCACGTGCACCCCAATGTTTATAGCAGCAATGTCCACAATAGCCAAACTATGGAAAGAGCCTAGATGTCCATCAACAGATGAATGGATAAAGAAGGTGTGGTATATATATATATATATATATATATATATATATATATATATATATACACAATGGAATATTATGCAGCCTTCAAAAAATTGAAATCTTGCCATTTGCAACAATGTGGATGGAACTAGAGGGTATTATGCTAAGCGAAATAAGTCAATCAGGGAAAGACAATTATCATATGATCTCACTGATATGTGGAATTTGAGAAACAAGACAGAGGATCATAGGGGAAGGGAGGGGAAAAATGAAACAAGATGAAACCAGAGAGGGAGACAAACCATAAGAGACTCTTAATCTCAAGAAACAAACTGAGGGTTGCTGGAGGGGAGGGGGATAAAGGGATGGGGTGGCTGGGTGATGGACATTGGGGAGGGTATGTGTTGTGGTGAGTGCTGTGAATTGTGTAAGACTGTTGAATCACAGACCTGTACCCCTGAGCCAAATAATACATTATATGTTAATAAAAAAATCAATAGACTAAAAACCAGATAATGGAGAAATATGAGCAAAACCAAAAGTTGACCCTTTAAAAAGATTAATGCAATTGATACTCTCTAACAGGATTGATTAAGAAAAAGAGAGAAAGGTGCAAATGTTCAGTAGAGGCATGCAGAGAGGACATCTCTACAGATATTAAAAATATTAAAATGATAATACAGAAGTATTATGAACAATTTATGCTAATAGATTCAACAAACAAACTCTTTGAAAAACACACCTTGTCAAATCTGAAGCGAGATGAAATAGAAAACCAAAATAGTTCTCTATCTTTTAAATAAATTGTATTTATAATTAACAACTTTAGAACTTCCGACTTAGATGTCTTTACTGGTGAATTCTATCAAATATTTAATTAAGAAATAATACCAGTCTCACACAAGTTCTTTGAGAAAATAGAAGAGGAGAGATGACTTCCCATCTTGTTTTTTGAGACCATTCGTCATACCTGTTTACAACCTTGACAGAGATATTATAAGAAAAGAACATTAAAAATCAATATTCCTCACAATAACAGAATAAAAGATAGAAATTATATGATCATCTCAATAGATGGAGACAAAGCATTTTACAAAATTTAATGTCCATTCATGGCAACAAAACAAAACAACAACTGTTAGGAAACTAAAAATAGAAGAAACGTTCTCAATCTGATCAATGGCATTGCGTAAATACCTAAAGATAATACCACCTTTAAAGATAAAATATTGGAAAATTTCCCCCTAAGATCAGGAACAAGCCAGGATGTTCTCTTTCATCGTTTATGTTCAGCATTACCCCAGAGGTTCAAGCTACTATAGCAAGGCAAGAAAAAGAAATTAAAAAAATTAAAAGGCAAAAATATTAGAAAGAAATAGAATTTTCACTTCACAGATCAGATTGTGTATATAGAAAATCTAAAGGTGTGGACAAAAAGCCTCGTGAGGTCTGGTCATTTAGAAATAGTTTCGTAGCAGAAGACAAAGTCAATGGACAAATGTATTTGTATGTAAAAGCAACAATTGGAAAATAAAGTGAAAGTACCATTCCAATAGCATCAAAAAACAAAATATACTTAGTAATAAATGTAATAAAACATGTGCATGATATCTACACCAAAAACTACAAAACGTTTCTGAGAAAAATCAAAGTCATAAATAAATAGAGAGATATACTATGTCTATGGATTGTAAGACTCAAATTTCAGTTCTCCCCAAACTGACTGTCAGGAGGTTCTTGGCACTTATGTGGAAATTCAAATGTAAATTATGAAGTAATCATGAAAAAGGAAAATAAAGTTGGAGGACCCACATTACCTGATTTTAAGACTTACTATAAAGTTCTATTAACCACAAGAGTTTGGTATTGACATAAAGATAGACAAATATGTCAATGAAATAGAATAAATAGTCCAGATAGAAACTAAAACTCATATGGTTAATTGGTTTTGACAAAGGCACCAAAGTAATTCAATGGAGAGAGAAAAGTCTTTTCAACAAATTGTGCTGGGTGATGGATATCAGTGTGTAGGAAGAATGAATCCTGAACCTTATCATATCACACCAAACACAATAGTTAATTTGATTAAATCATAGATTTAATTTTTTTTCTGATTTTTACATAGTGGGATTTTAGTTTAGGTTAGGTTAGTTTTGTTTATTTAAATTCAAGTTAGTTAACATACAGTGTAGTATTGGTTTCAGGAGTTGAATTTAGGGATTCCTTGGCATTTCCTGGCTAGCAGTCCAACATCACCCCAAACTCTTCCTCCAGTCAGAGGGCCTTCATTCCCCTCTGTGGTCTCTGTATCTCTACAGATCAAGTCCCACATATTGGGCTCCCTACTCAGCGGGGAGACTGCTTTTCCCTCTGCCACTCCCCCTGCTTGTGCTCTCTGTCTCTCTCTCTCTGACAAATAAATAAATAAAGTCTTTAAAACAAAACAAAACAAAAAAACAATTGAACATAGGGGGAGAGAAGGAAAAATAAAATAAGATAAAAACTGAGAAGGAGGCAAACCGTAAAAGACTCTTAACTATAGAGAACAAACTGAGGGTTGCTGGACCGGAGGTGGGTGGGGGATGGGGTAAATGGGTGATGGGCATTAAGCAGGGCACTTGTTGTGATGAGCACTGGGTGTTATACATAAGTGTTGAATCACTAAATCTTTTGTGGTTCCATACAAATTTTAGGATTATTTGTTCTAGTTCTGTGAAAAATGCTGGTGTTATTTTGATCGGGACTGCATTGAATGTGTAGATTGCTTTGGGTAGTATAGACATTTAAACAATATTTGTTCTTCCAACCCATGAGCATGGAATGTTTTTCCATTTTTTTGTGTCTTCTTCAATTTCTTTCATAGGTGTTCTATAGTTTTCAGAGTACAGGAATAAACCTCTGTGTTTAAGTTTATTCCTAGGTATCTTATGGGTCTTGGTGCAATTGTAAATGGGATTGATTCCTTGATTTCTCTTTCTGCTGCTTCATTATTGGTGTATAGAAATGCAACGGATTTCTGTACATTGATTTTATATCCTGTGACTTTGCTGAATCCCTGTATCAGTTCTAGCAATTTTTTTTGGTGGAGTCTTTTGAAAAACCTTCTGCTTATTAGAAGACACTATTTAGAGAGTGAGCAGGCAAGCCATGGACTGGAGAAGAAGTTTTGTAGTGTATATATTTAACAAAGGAATTGGACAAAGAATAAATAAAGAACTTCTATAGCTCAATCATAAAAAAGGTTAACAACCCAATAATAAATATTTGGGCAAAGGACTTGAACAGGCACTTTAAACAGAAGATATGAGAATGGCCAATATACACATAAAAAGTTGCTCAACATCTTTACTCATCTAGGAAATGCAAATTAAATTCCACCTGGTAGAACAGCTAAAATGAAAGACTGACAGCACCAATGTTGGTGAGGATCTGGCCCCTTCTGTGCTGCTGGTGCCGTGAAGATGGTGCAACCACCAGGAAATTATTTGGCAGTTCCTTACAAAGTTAGACAGGAACCTATCCTATGACCCAACAATTCCACTCCTAGGGGTTTACTCCAGAAAATGAAAACACATCCACAAAGGACTCAATACCTGGATGTCCCTAGCAGATTTATTCAAAATAGCTTACAACTGGAAACAATCCAAATGGCAGTCAACAGGTGAATGGATGAACAGACTATGGTACAGTTATCCAATGGGATACTACTCAACAATAAAAAGAAATAAACTTCTGGTATATGCAAAAATAGGTTTATAAACTAATGAAGCCAGCTGAAAAAGAGTACAAATTGTATGATTCCGTTATATGAAGCTCAAGAACAGAGAAAACTAATGTGTGGTGATAGAAATCAAAACAGTGGTTGTCTTTGAGGGAATGGGGTTGACTGGAAAGAGGCATAAAGAAATTTTCTAGGGTGATGAAAATAATCTATATTTGATAGGCATATGAGTTACATTAGTGTATACATTTATCAAAGCTCATTTAACTATACCCATAAGACCTGTGCATTTCACTGTATGTAAATTATACCTCAATTGAAAAAAATATTTTTATTTGGAAAATGTAAATTTAAATGGAAAATTTATTTGCACAAATTAGCCTGGGGATAAAAGAGTAATATTACAAGAAGGGTTATCACATTTTCTTCATCTTCCTAGAGGATATAGGAAGAAAAATGCCTTTATTTTATTATTACTTTTTGAAGTTTTACTTATTTTTATTTGAGAGAGAGAGCACGCACATGCATGCAAGCTGGGAGAGGGGCAAAGGGAGAGGGAGAAAGACTCCTCAAGCAGACTCCCCGCTGAGCGGGGAGCCTGACAGCAGGCTCCATCCACAGACCCAGAGATCATGACCTGAGCCAAAACCAAGAGTCTGATGCTTAAACAACTGAGCCACCGAGGCGCCCTGCAAAATGCCTTTAAATGACAGCAAAAGACTTCTGTAGAAATTCATATTTGAGTTAACACACCACCATAGCAGATAAGGTAAAAGACAGCATTCCCCCTAATCGAAAGGTTGATACAGGTGTGCCTGGGTGGCTCAGTCGGTTAAGCGTCTGCCTTCAGCTCAGGTCATGATCTCAGGGTCCTGGGATCGAGCCTTGCGTTGGGCTCCCTGCTCATCGGGGAGCCTGCTTCTCCTTCTCCCTCTGCCCCCTGGCTTGTGTTCTCTCTCTCGCTCACTCTCTTTCTCTCAAATACATAAGTAAATTTTTTTTAAAAATGAAAGGTTGATGCATACTACTTATATTGGGTTGAATAGCATCCCCCCAAAGTTCATGTCCATCTGGAACTCCAGAATGTGACTTTATTTGGAATTAGGATTTTTGCACATGTATTTAGTTAAGATGAGGTCGTCCTGGATTAGGGTGGGCCCTAAATCCAATGACTAGAGTCATTATGAGGAGGCCATGTAGAGATACAGAGACCACAGAGAGGGATGAAGGCCATGTGACAATGGAGGAAGAGTTTGGGGAGATGTTGGACTGCTAGCTAGGGAATGCCAAGGATTTCTGGCAACCACCAGAACCTAGAAAGAGGCATGCAATAGATTCTCAGATTCTCCCTCGTGGCCCCAAGAAGGAATTAACCTTGCTTGAAATCTTGACTTCAGACCTCTAGCCTCCTGAACCGTACGAGAATAAATTTCTGTTGTTCTAATCTACCATGTTTGTGGTAATTAATTATGATAGCACTAGAAAGTGAATATACTACTCATTAAGTTATCAAAGAATAAAGTTTTAAGTATTCAGCAATCTGGTGTATACTCAAGTAGACTCTAATCAATAAATTAAAAATATGCTCTGAAAAATATATGCTTTTTTTTTTTAGTATACATTCAGATAACACACAACTGAGATAAGTGTATATATTCTTTGGCTACTTCATATTGTCGTTTTCTAATGGAACAATAAATCCTGAAGATCTGTCCCTGTTAGCACACAGAGAGAAGGCTGAATGTGCCCCTCTTATTTAAATTCTTGGCTCAGGATGAGAAAGCTCTACCCAGGGGATGGGGATGGCCGGGCACCATCTAGGAGGCTGCCCTCCTAGGATAGGGTTATCCTGCTTCTGCCTTGGAATAATCGGTCTCTTCTCCAGGCCAAATGTCCTCCATTATTTCAACAGCTCCAAAAAGGAAAGTCTCCATCTGCTGCACTCTCCCCCCTTTTGGAGACAATATTTCCTTTAATTCTTGCCCCGAAGATAAGTGTAAAACTCCGATGCTCTACAGATAACAGGATTGTTGTTTCCCTCAATCTGGACACTACTCGATCTATATTTCCACGAGTTTCTTGCTAAAATGGGCTACCCCATAGTCTAAATAAGACTCTTTATTAATGAAAATTCCTAGATCTTTTTCACACAGGAAACCTTTCCCGTCAAATCTCTCCTGTACATCTGTGCACAAGGTGTTAGCTATTTATCTTTTTAAACTTCCATTTGCCTGATTTGGTCCATCCGACGAAAACATTTTGAACCTCAATGCTGTAATCTGTGGCATTCGCTGTCCCTCCTAGACTTGTGTCATCTGCTTATTCGCTAGTCCTGTCTTCTGAATCTTCAGCCACATCACCAGGGAGGATGTAATGGAAACCAGAGACCTGTGGTGTACCATTAGAGAGGACCAGCAGATTGGTGCTATATCATTAGTCATGCAACTTGGAACCTTGCTTTTGATTTTCCCCCCAAGTATTATGCTTCTGCTCCTATGAACTGTTTGATCCATGAAATAATCTTGGGAGATTGTGTCAAATACTTTGTGGTAACCAACACAGACCATGGTGATGGCATTCCTGTGATTTCCAGCCGAATTTCCACGCCCTCTCACAAGTACACCTAGCTAGGGTAAGCCTTAAACATAAGGGGAATTTGTTCTCAGAAAGCCAATGTTCCGGTATTAGTGATGACCACTTTCTTTCATAAAAGTGCATTAATTTCCACATCCAGAATCCCAGTCTGTTTCGAAAATTGGGATAAAATATGCCCCTCCGTTCCTCTAGTGCTTCTCTCCTGTCCATGATTCTTGGAAATTTCCAACCGCAGCTCTGAGACCCTCTGTGTAAACTCCTACGCTCAGGGGATGTTTTGTCTGAGCCTGAAGAGATCTGAGCTCATTGAAGTGAAGTGCAGCTTGTCGATATCCCTGCCTCTCCTCTCTGTCCTGTGTTTGTGGCTTCCAGTTTGAGATCCTTTGCTTTTCGGTGCTAAACACATAGAAACAAATAGTTACTGCCACTTGTGAACTCTCCAGTCTATTTTGAGCAGTGGGTTAATTCTGTCCTTGTTCTTCTTGCTTTGAAAAAGAAAAATTAACCCAACGACACCTTCCTGCATTCTTTAGTGCTTTTCGTGACTGTCAGCCCCTTCTGTGTTTTAACTTCTGCTGAGACTTTTCTTCCTGCCTCCTCCACTTAAGTATGAAAGGTTTGTCCTAGATTAGGCATGCCTGTTGGCTGCAGTCGTTTTTCTGTTTGCATGCTTGTCCCGATGCCCCTTTGTATCTCCAGGGCCTGGCACAAATGCCTTGCACCTAGTAAGTGCTCAATAAATATTCATATATACGGATTTTCAAAAGGTAAACTTTGAAAGCTAATTAAGAATTGATTTAACTGTCGTTACATGGCCATAGGAGGCCTTTGGAGAGGGGAGAGGGTTTGGAAAATTATGCTGACTGTTAACCCACTGGAGAGAAGCAGGACAGAAGATTGGTTAGTTTTTCCTTTTCTGACCTTTCCTTTAGCAACCAAGAAGTGGAAGACCACAAGGGCATTGTTGTAATACACCCCTCCCTCCCTTTCTTTTTATCAATCAAAGCGTATTTATTGGGGATTCGCTGTGTGCAAGGCCGCAAGAGGTCACAGAAGCTTTTACCCAGCCCTGATACAGCGCTAATAACCTCATCCACTTGTCTCAGGATGTGGTCAGCTTTTAAAATGCAGCATCTCCCAGCCAGGAAAAAAAGCCTTGGGAGATGACACTCCTTGGGTCTCAGCAGCTAACATCTTGCTAACCCCAAGAGACAGGCTGGGCTGGCCCTAGTGTTGTGGCCTCTGACAAGACATGGAGCCCTTCTGAGCTGTCATCCGTGGAGATCTGACAGACTCGTCATCTGTGTTATGGGGGTACCCAATAATACTCGCCTTAAAGGCTTGTAGTGAGTAAGAATCTAACAAAATAATGTCTGCATGCACATGTGCTTTATTAGCTCATTTGTTTATTCATCTACTCTTTGTTGCCTTGTTGGTCCTGTCAGCAGGGCCCTGTGCCTAACTGGGTCCACCAGAGACAGCACCGGAAGCAAGGGGTGCAGGTGCGAGGCAAGTAGCCCACGCGGGCTGGAGCGACTGGGATGCCTGTGTGTCCAAGGGTGGGGTGCTTCGGTGTGGTGTGGGAGAAGGGGTTGCCCCAGGAAGACCTGAAAGGTAAACTTGGCCGTTTTGCCATGGGCTGGTAGAGGCTCTGTCTTTGTGGTCATTGCCCAGCCCTCCTTGTCTGGACTGTGTGTGCTGTGTCGGCTTCACCCTCTCGGGTGACCTTCGAGTGTCACCAGGCTCAGAGCTATCCCAGGGGTGGGGTGGGGTGGGGGAACTGAGACCGAGAAGCTGTGTGTTGACAGCACAGACATGGAGGACTCCCCTGGAAGGGGACCTGTGGGGGGGGGGGGGGCTGCACATGGGGAAGGGCTGGAAGAAAGGAGACGCGGTGACCTATACGCTCTGCTTCCCTTCCCTCCTCCTGGGACTGTCTGCGGAAGGGATCATTCTGGGCTCAACTTCACGTCCCCAGTGGGCTCTGCACAGGCCTGGCACACAGTAGGTGCCCAGAAAATATTTGTCAAATGAGACAGGTGGGAAGAGTCCATTTCCGGCCAGCGGTTCCCTTTTGAGGGCCCAAGACGTTGCTTTTGGGCCCTGGTCTTGGAGTGCCATGAGGCCCGTGGGGGCCACCAGGGGACGCTGGTCAGAGAAGCAGCGACCTGCCTGCCGTGTCCATGACAGGATGATGCTGGGACCACGCTTCTCAGGATAACCGAGAAGACTTTGTGATCCTTGGTGGTCAGCAGCCAATTAGGGCTGCAGTTCGTTGTCCTTCCTTTAAGTGAGACAAAAACCATCTGGGGCGAGCTTGCCGGCACTGCTTGTTCCAGCCCTGGCGAGAGTTGGCACTCCTAATGTTCGAAGCCCCTGGGATTTTTCTTTGTGAAATGAAGAGGGGGAGTGAGCCAGGGCGCAGGGCCTGCGTGTGCAGGTGACACGTGGTGACCCACACCGCCTCTCAGCCTCCCGGCTTTCTCGAGAGCCGTGGAACCTCCCAATGCCAGGCTGTCATCCACAGCTGCACCCCCACGAGGGGGTTCTAATCTAGATGGGAGACAGGACTCTAGGACGCCCCGCAGGAAGCGATGAGGAGCCTGGCGTTCTCTGGATGCATTTGGGTGGACTTCTTCAGCGTGGTAGATACAAATGAGGGCTCTTGTTGTGTGCTGTCTTTGGGGTCCCTGCAAGCAAGTTGGTTGGGAAACAGAGTTCCTATTGACAATCTCTTCTTCGCAGAGGGAACAAAAGGAAAGAATTATTTGTCTGGCAACAGCGGTAATTTATGTCACGTGGGGCTTTGCAGATTACGATGGATTCTCACGGCCATTTTCTCATCAGATCCTCACGGCAGCCTGGTGGTTGGTGTGATGCTGGCGAGGTCCTGGTGTCCCCGTTTGCCAGGTCAGGACACTGAGGCCCAAGTGTCACACAGCTGCTCTACTTCCTTCCCATGGTGACTCAAAGCCGGCTCCCCTCATCCCTGCTTGCTGGCTCTGACCACCTCTCCCCTCGCTGACCCCTCAACCTCAGGAGCCTGGTCCTTCCTACTGGGGAAGCAAGGCTCTCAGTTACCAAACATGGAGGAATAAAACCAGTTTCAAGATAATCTGCACTTGCTCTTGCCTTTCATGTCGAAAAGGCATCTCTCTTTGACTTGCACAAGAGGTGAGGGTGTTAGTTCTTGGGTTGTTTCCATATTTGTTCTCTGCTGACCACTGTACCTTGCATACCTGGGTCCAAAGTGTGCAATGTTCTTAGACAGTGGGTTCTTCGAGGGCAAACACCAAGTCGCTACACTCATTCCATAGCACTAACCCTGTGTCTTAGGCACTTCAAAGTTTTGCAGAGAGTATCCCAATGAAGATATTATAGCACGTTTCTATGCTTCATTCAGTATGAACAACCACGTGCCTGGAAATCTGTGTGGAAATGTTTGTGTTGGAAAGGTGACTGCCTCAAGAAGCCTTGGGCAATTCGCAAATCCCCAAGGCTGGGGAATGGATTCCCACTCCCTAAGGCGCTGATTCGGAGAGTTGGGATTTGTGCTGTTTGAGTCTTACTGTTTTATTGTTAAAGCTTGACGAATTTTTCTTAGCAAAGTATTTGAAAAGAATCTAAGTCTACTGTTGGTTTACATTACAGAAAATCATCTCAAAAAGAGAGTTGGCTTTGTAGATAAAGACCGAACTAGAAACAACCAAAACCCCAAACCACCAGTGCTTTCTCAAAACTAAGTGTAAAGTATAAATAGAGAACAAAACAGGAAATAGTGGTTTGCAAAAAAAAAAAAGAAAGAAAGAAAGAAATACTTGTAGCTGCCCTAAAAAGTGCCTTTCCTTCCACTGTAGGACGTGAGCTCGGAGAAAGCCGCTGGCCCCAGCTCCTAGTAGAGACGAGCATCTTCCAGCAAGTGCTGCCCTACTCTACCTGCGACTACTCTTTAACAAGCCTTTAGAAATACTTGGGTATATGCCGCAGGTGCTGATTCAATAAATGTTCTCTTGTCTCCATCCAGTCATCATGGCCTCAGCAAGTTGATTGGGTTGTCTTAACCACCTAGCCTTCACTTAGTATCAGTGCCTCCTCTCTATGTCCTAGAAGACGTGGCGGTGTGGCTTGAAGGGTCAGTTTTCCCTCCTGCCCCCTAACCAGCCCCATTGCTGGGCTCCTTACATGCTACCCAGGGCTGACCCTGGGAGGCAGTTGGAGGGATTTGTGCAAGGATCCCTGGGGTGGAATCTGAGTTCTGCTCACTAATGGGCCATCTCTGGGCCTCAGAGCCTCCTCTGTACACCAAGGGCAGTAATGCTTATCTCACAGAGTTGTTGGGAAAATTAATAGAGATGAAGTAGATGAAGGCCCCTCTTGGCAGCATGCGGTGCCCTACGGTCTTGCTGGAGTGGCCTTGTTGGAAAGCAGCTCTCGGGCTGAGCCTGGTGGAGGCAAGTGCCCTGGGCTGGATCCTGATGTGCCTCAGTGCTGGAGAATGAGAGGATCTGGGAAGAGGGTTTGGGTTGCTTATCATTCATTCATTCATTCATCATTTATTTGAGAAACATGTGTTAAGTCCCTAAGATGTGCCAGACGCTGAAACAGGAGGACTACATTGATCAAGACGTAGCGTCTCCTTCAAGGTGCTCGAGTATATTGGGAGACACAGACAAGTATACAAAGAAGTGGAATGACATGTTGCAGGTGCTATGGTAGACATTGTGCAGTCATGGTCACAGAGGAGGATGTAGAACAGAAACATTCTGTCCAGGCAGAGCGGTGGGGGGGGACCCTTTGGGAAGTCACCTCCGTGAGGCACACAAGTCTCTGAAGGTGACTCTTTCCACCTAGCTAAGGGGAAAGGCTTCATGTTTCGGGCAGAAGCTGATGCTTTTTGAAGAGAGGCTAGAGATAGGGCTCTCTCAAAAAGCTGAGCAGAGATCAGGTAACACTACTTTCCTGACTCCAGCCTTAGAGAAAACCAGGAGTGGAGGTACCAAAATAGAGGGGTCTGAGGAGAACCTTTGTGACTGACTTACCTTGAGTTCTCCTTCCTTCTACCTCTCATTCAGATAGGAAGCAGGCCACTTTCATGATCACGTTCAAGCCCCTGAAAGTCTTCTGGAATGGGGTAGGTAACGGGGGTAATCTCCAGCGGCTGCACACAGGGCAGCCCTTCAGCTTGGATGTCCTCTAGGGTCAGTAGCAAAGGGGGAGGCGGGTGCACAATTCCCCAGGGAGTGCCAGGCTGCAAGAACCTGGTGAGGGTGGGGAGCCGGCAGGCCCCAAGCTCTGGCTTTCACTTCGTCACCCTGTGGCGCCGAGAACCTCAGCCCCACAGGACCCCTTCTCTCTGAACCTGGGCTCTTCGGTCCTCATCCTGAGGACACGCATTGCTTCAGAGCTGTCCTCCTGGCAGATCACGTACAGCTGTCTCTTCTCCCCTTCTAAGTGGTAAGCTTCTCAGAGCAGGAGGGGAACGCAGAGGGCTGGCTCCTCCACGGCGCCTCGGAGACTGCACGTCTCCACATAGGCCATGCAGGCAAGGCTTGACCGCAGCTGATCGAAGTCTTGGAAGAACCCCTGTGAATCCAGGAAGAATCCCTCCCAGAGCAGGACAGCACTGGAGGCCCGTGAGGAGCCGCTTCCAGACCACCTGCCACTCACCTCCCCGGCTGCCCAGGAGGCTGTTGTAGGACAATTTCTCATTGCCTCCCGGGTGCTGATGAGCTGTGGGGCTTTCGCTTGGCTCTCCTTCAGGGTGCAGCTGCAGACTCTTAAGACTGCTTTTCTGCAGGCTGGTGGCTCCTCAGCAGCACGTGCCACGCCTCTCAGAATGCAGTCATCTGGAGCCTTTTGTGGGACGAGGGACACCGGGGAATTGGTACTCCTCTTGCTTTTGCTGTCTATGTAAGTAAGAAACTGTCTGAATCGAACAAGGGCTTGTTGGCTCTTCACTGATTGAATCCGTCGGTTGTGCTCAACAGGGAGGTTAGAGATCTAAACCTGCACCGAGGCCCAGAGAGGCTGAGTGGCTCGTCTCCATCGCTCAGCTGATTAGGAGCAGAGCCAGGACTGGGGGCCAGCCTTCTAAGTCTGGAGTCATTTCCACGAGCACCTAATACTATGCTTTATGTACTGTGAACACCCGCTGAAGTGGTTGCGGATCTGATCAGTCAAGTCTTCAGGGTTATTTGGTGTTGTGGTGTCCAGTGCAAATGCGCACAACGATGGCCACGTGATGAAGGCCACACCCACGTGTCTGAGCCCTGGCCCCTCCCCCATCCTCCATGCTGGTACAGCAGGCCCTGCTGATCAGTGTCTGCAGATGACAGGGCCACGCTCTCTCTTCTCTAGAGTAAGAGGTTATAGATTGAGTTTATTGGTTTGTTTTTCTATTTTTGAATACACACCAGATACAAAAGGTGGAAACCAGTGTGCGGAGAAAAGTCCCTTTCCCTCTCCAGTCCCTAGACCCCAGCCCTCGCACACCCCCACCTCCGAGAGATGCCTGCTACCATCTTTAAACTTTTCCAGAGATACTTTATGCATGTAGACGCATATATTCCTGCCTATGTGTGTGTATTTATGTGTCTTCCCAGCTACCATGTAAGAGCATGCTTTACATGCGACTGTGTAAACGTCAACCTTTCCCTTGAAGAGCATTTGCTCTCATTTTATATAGCCACGATTCTGCTGACCACAGCAATGGCAGAGAGCATCCTCTCTCCTGCCTCCCCCCACATTCTTCTCACAACCCATGGGTCTGCATGTAGGCATGGCCCCACGTGTGGCCACAGGTAGACAGACTCCATCCTTTGAGAGAGCAGAAAAGATAGGCAATTCTCAAAGGAGGCTTTTTTACAAAGTTCCCATTCTGTCGGGTCATTAACTGATCTGACTATAGGGCAGGCAGATGCCATCCTTTTCCACATATGTCTGTCGGGCTCTAACTAGGAAATCTCTTTCGTATTTAAGACACTGAGTATTTAATGCAGGGAAATGGTGATGAAAGAGCCCAAACAGGAGACTGGACAATTAACTACAGTCTCTGTGGGTGTCACCACCCCTAGGCTGGAGGGACAGAGGGACGGGGTGGTGCTGCAGTAGGCAAACCAGGTTACCACGGGGGAGAAGTTTCTGGCAGAGACTCAGCGAAGCAAAGTGAGAGGGTGTTAGGTTCCCTGACTTCACCCATGCCAACCACCACCTTTCAAACTCAGACAAGCACCTCCCTTTGGGCAATCCAACCAGCAGCCAGCTGTCACAGCAGCCTTGGAAAACCGCTTGGGGGGTCAGCTCCTGTCACACAGAGAATTGCAGGGGCAGGGTGAGGGATGGAGCTGAGGAAACAGGCCCAGGGCCAGCCCCCCAGAGCTCCAGAGTGCTGTCTTCTGGAGGGACAGCACCTGAAGTGGGGGGGCCCTGTCAGTGTGGGGGTCTTGATTAAAGGAAAGACACAGGCACCTGAAACAAAGAGGTGGTGACTAGTCCCTCCTGAGCCTGGCACCTGCTTCCCCGTGCTCTCCGACACTCACCTTCTGAGGAGCCGCCCCAGGCCCGTGGGCCCAGATGGCGGTGCGGGAGTTAAAAGCAGCCCCTCTCTTCTCCTGCCCGCTGAGGGGTCAGGTGGGTCCCAGAAAATAGGTAGATTCAGGCTCCAGCTGAGCAGCTACCCTGCCAGTGAATTGTTCACACCTCTGGTGTGCCTATCTCTCATGTTTCAAATGTTCCAAAGTTTTTCCAAATCCTGCAGATTGGAATGGTGTTTTCCCCACTTCCCTGGGCATATTCTCTGCTCTTGCTTGATGCATCTTTCCTCCCGCCCCTTAAATATGCGAATCTTGGCTCTCCGTCACCCTGGCAGCTGCACCCTTCATGGGTGCAGCGAAGGTTTCAGTGTGACGGAGAGGAGGGGCTTTTGTAAGTTCAGCCAAGGGTGGAATGGATTTGATGGACTTTTAGAGTCTGCCTTCACCGCAGATGGCTGCTTACAGGAGGCAGGAAGCCCCCCTCCTCACCGCACCCCACCGCCCCACAACCCCCACCCCCGGACCTTACCCAACAGCAGAGTTGGGAGACACCGATGTCCTGAAGTCTCCTTCTATGTGCGAGGCACATCTAGAAGCTTCTTTTCCGGGCCTTGAGGGAACAAGTCCGCACATTACAGCTACTCTGAAGATATTTAACAGACTCATCACCTTTGAACATTCTGCTGAACCTGCTTTCTACCTGGTTATTTTGTCGGACAACTGGGACTTACCAGTCCCTTTTGTTCCTGGATCAGTTCCCATTTTTCCAGGACAAGTTGGCTTATTTACAGTTTCTTTGTACTCACCCTCGTCTATTTCAACAGGTAGAGAAAAGGGCGTATCAGTATGTAATTAACGAAATAAAATACCTATGGATAAACTCTCCCATGTTTTAAAAAAAACAACAAAAATTAATTATATATTATTCTATTTACCTTTCTATTGCAGTAAAATGATTGCAGCTAGAGTTTGGTGCACTTTATCTTAGGTTTCTGAATATCACAAAGAACTCATACCTTTTCACAAAGAGTTACTTCATCGTATTACCATGGCTGTTGTCATTGTTGTTATTGATTCATAAATTGGTATAACTTGCTTCTTTGTCTTCTTAGCACCATCACTGATACTCTTAAAATCATCCTTGTTCTGGTAATAATAAGATGTTTCAAGCTAATCCTAACTTTCTCTGTCCCCAAGATATAGAATTGGCTATCTTTAAGGAGTTTTGGTTTTATTTAAAGTGGAGAATAGTATCAGAAAGCAAAATGTGAGTGCTGGGAGTGAGTACACATGGACATTGGCTTTGGCTTTTTTGGCCCAATTTTTGTGTCAGAATTGAGGAAAAGGTGTATTAAGGAGTTCCTTTTCAGGGCGCCTGGGTGGCTCAGTCAGTTACACGTCTGCCTTCGGCTCAGGTCATGATCCCGGGGTCCTGGGATCGAGCCCCGCATCGGGCTCCCTGCTCCGTGGGGAGCCTGCTTGTGCATGCTCTCTCTCTGTGTCAAATAAATAGCATTAAAAAAAAAAAGTTCCCTTTCTCCATTTAACAGGTTATAGGGACAGTACTCCCTCTTATGGTATGAAGGTTTCACTGACCATCAAAGTGTTCTAGTATATTGATCTATTTCCATCCAAAATTTAAAAATATAAGAGCACACCTCTGACCCCAGTTGTGGACTGTTAGCCGAGGTCTGAGGGTAGACTGGCCTCGGTGGTGAATGATTCTGCCGCAGGTGTCCGGTGCACGGTGTGGGCTCGGTATTGTACTAGGAGCTGTGAAGAGCAGAGCGACATATGAAGCATGGCCCCTAGCCCCCTGGCATGCGCAGAGCTCATTTGTGTGCAGGAAACCATGGGCAAACGGTAGAAGGTGTCGTCACCTTGGTGCCCGCTGCAGCTGGTGGTGCAGGCGGTGGGTGGCCCAGGCGACGAGAGCAGTAAGAGGTCGCTGTGGGGAGAAGGAAAGGTCTCTGAAGCAGGAGCGAATGGGCCACCTTGGAGAATGGCTGAATTTTAGACAGATGCCGAGGCACATCCTTCTCCCTGGAAACGACCTCACACACACCCCAAGGCTGCCTGCGAAGCCGTGGGGATGAGGGTGTGTACAAGGCTGCTGGCCACACCAGCTTACGGTGAATTCAATATGGTGCCTCAGAATGAGAGAAAATAGGATTGTGGTCATACTTTTGAAACGACAGAAAGAGCATCACACCGAGGATAGGAACCCATGCCGTACCTTTAACGGAAGGAAATAATTTAGAGTCCATTAGGAATTTAGACATCTTTCTAGCTGCCTCCTCTCACAGCTTTTAGAAACAACAGAAAGCCATCGATCCTGCTTCCAGTCCGGCTGGCCCACTCTTCTCCACGCACCTGCTCTATTACCAGCTCTGTGCATTTAGCTTATTCTGCCTGGGAAAGTCCTAGCTCGATGTTATCCGTGTGGGCTTCTCCTGCCACCACTCCTTCCAACCTTGTTAATAGAACTGATTTCTGTCCTCCTTGGTGTTCTCCTAGCATTTCACATGAAACCTGCTAGACCATCTATCCCCCATATTATTATTGCCTCTTTACTTACCTGCTCTCCATAGTGAGTATCTTAGGAGGTGTCTTTTATTTATTCTCATCTGTAATCCAAGTGCCTCACACAGTATTTGACACTCACTGCACATTTAACAGATATTTGTTGGATGAATTAATATCCGAAGGAGTGAATGAAGGAGTGAATGCACGAATACATGCCTCAGGATTGAGTTAGGGAACTCAATGGTGCCATGCGATTGGTGTCTGCTTTGGATTTGGTAATTCCTTGTTCCTTACCTTGATGAAGCACTGTTAGCCAGGACCTAGGTTTATATGTATTAGATTTGCAAGGCTAACAGGTAAAATGTCATCCACAAGTTCCTAGACCAGATCTTAGTTTCTCTTGGTTCAGTCGTAATATTTCCAGCCAACCCTTGTTTTGATAAGAAGAGGGAGATTTAGGAAAACAGCAGTAAATCACTTGATTTAATATGTCAAGCCAGGATTTGACAACTGCTGAAAGGTTTATAACTTGAAGAATTATAGACTTGATGATGAGTGTGTTCTAGGGAGAGAATCTTTTATGTTTGCTAAAGCTCTTTGCTCCAAGATGACTTCCAAATCTGCCATGAACTAAGGCAGTCTGTATTCGCTGAAGTCTGCAATTGAAAGCAGAGAAATTCAGAGGTATCCTATAACACCTCCAGGATTTTGAGGGTTCTCAAGTGATGTACATGTTTAGTTGTATCAGCTCATGTGTCCATGGAAAGGATGTCTTTGGACAGCATTTGAGGTCTTTTAAGGTCTTTGGAGATGAGGGAAATCATTGGGGGAGGGCAGTAACCCAATTTCCACCTGGTCCCTCAGTGGAAGGGCCTGGAGGGAGGTGGTATCAAGGAAGGGACGGGCAGTGAGCTGTTTCTCTCTTGAGACCTGTTCTCTCTCCCTGTCCACCATCTGTTTATGACATTCTAACTAATCTCTACACCCAAGGAGGGGTTCAAACTCACAACCTGGAGATCAAGGGCTGCATGCTCTACCGAATGAGCCAGGCAGGTGCCCCTTATTTATGGCATTCTTGTTAGCTCTGAAACAAACTTCTCCATTATTTTTGGTCATAAAGTCCTTTTTTTTAAATTATTTTTGGTCACAATTTGTTTACGACGTTAAAGCAGTGGCCAATGAAGTTCTGTAGCTCAGGAGCCAAAACCAGAGAAAACAAGAAAACAAAAGGCCATCTAAAGAAACACAAATTTAAAAAAAAAAAAAAAAAAGAAAGAAAGAAAGAAAAGAAAACCACCCAAAAAACCCTTCCAGACAATGAGAATTATTCACTCATTGTTTATTTTTCTATTCATAATAGTGTTTTTCTGCCTATGGTTTTAAAAATTCAAACAATGCAGAATGGTACAAAGACAGCAAAAACATCTTTGAGTATCTTCCCACCCAGAGACAACTACCATCAGCCTTTTGATGATTATCTTTTCAAGACCTCTTTCTGTGCCTAATACATGCAGACTTATCTATAGCTATATACATAAAAAGATATGAATAGAATCATACTACATATGCTAGGAGCATATGTATACATATACACATATTTAAATTTACAATTTATGAATGTGAAATATTTTATTCATAAAATACCCATTTTATGAATGTGAAATAATTTACTTAACTAAAATGGTTTGAGAGACATTTTGATTGCTTTCAGTATTTTACTATTATAAACAATGTACCAGGAACACCCTTGGTCATATATCTTTGTGTTCTTCTCAGATCATCTTCTTAGGATAAAGCCTTAGGAGTAATGCAGCTGGCTTAGGAAGTGTGCTCGTGGAAGTTTTTAAGTGATTTTCAATTGTCCTCCAGAAACGTTAGCCAGTTTCCACCCCTACCAACAGTAAATAGGAATGCTTGCTCCCCTACCCTTCACCAACATGAACTATTGATTAGGTTATTCACATTTAGTGATCTGATCGGCGATAAATGATGTCTCAGTGTACTTTTGGGGGAGGTTACCAGTAAAGTTTAGGATCTTTTCTTTTGATAATTGACCATTTATTTCCCTCCCTTCCTTTTATCCTCCTTCTCTCCCTCCCTCTCTTCTTCGTTTCCTTTCTCTCTCTCTCTGAATTATCTGTGTCTTTTGCCCATTTTTTCTTTCAGTGTTTATTTGTATTTTAATAATTTGAAGGAGTTTTTTTTTAAGATTTTATTTATTTATTTTAGAGACAGAGAGAGGGAGAGAGGTGGGTGGGGAAGGAGCAGAGGGAGAGGGACAAGCAGACTCTGCGCTGAGCTCGCAGCCCAATTTGGGGCCTGATCCCAGGACTGAGATCATGACTCGAGGCCGAAACCAAGAGTCTGATGCTTAACCAACTGCGCCACCCAGGTGCCCCTTGAAGGAGTTTTTTGTAGTAACCTCTCATTGGTCCCTTATGTAACAGTTTCTTCAGATTTTCATTTGTTTTTACCCTTCTTCATGATTTTACTTTCACTGTATGAAAGCATTTCAGTTTTATGTAGTCATGTGTATTAATCTTTCCATTTCTGCTTCCTGAGTTTTTCAATGTACTTAGAAAGTCTGTCCATATCCCAAGAGTATTAAAATGTTGACCTTTGGGGCACCTGGGTGGCGCAGTCGGCTAAGCCTTTGACTTTCATTTAGGCTCAGGTCATGAGCTCAGGGTCGTGGGATCAGGCTCCATGCTCAGTGCAGAGTCTGCTTGTCCCTCTCCCTCTGCCCCTCCCCTCACTCTCTCTCAAATAAATAAATTAATTAATTAATAAAATCTTTTTAATAAATAAGTAAATAGGGGCGCCTAGGTGGCTCAGTCAGTTAAACATCTACCTTTAGCTCAGGTCACGATCTCAAGGTCCTGGGATCGAGCCCTGAGATGGGCTCCCTGCTCAGCGGGGAGCCTGCTTCTCCTTCTGCCGCTGCCACCCCACTCTCTGTCTCAAATAAATAAAATCTTTAAAAATAAATAAATAGAGTGCCTGGGTGGCTCAGTTGATTGGGCGACTGCCTTTGGCTCAGGTCATGATCCCAGGGTCCTGGGATCAAGCCCCACATCTGGCTCCCTGCTCCTTGGGGAGCCTGCTTCTCCCTCCCCCTCTGCCTGCTGCTCTCCCTGCTTGTGCTCTCTCTCTCTGCCAAATAAAAGAAATAAAATCGTAAATAAATAAATAAATAAACGTTGACCCTGATTGTCTTCAGTACTTCTTGTTTTTTTTAAAAGGTATATTTTAGTTTTAGATATCTCTAGAATTAATTTTGCTCAAATACAGCTGAAATTTTATTTATTTCTAAGTGTCTGTTTTCCACAACTCAGTTATTGAGCTTTCCTGTACTGATATGACACGTAACCTTAGATTTCAAACAAATGAAACTTAATGTATGTTTAATTTCTGGACTAACTTTTCCATCGATCTGATTGCTTATCTCTGTACCATACTGCTGCCATTGTTAGAGTTTTATAATACATTTTAGAAACCGGGAGAACAAGTTTGTCCGCACCCCCCCCCCCCCACCATGGGCCTTTGTTTTGTCCTTCATTTCCTAAAGTCCATTCAGATTGTACTTAATTTATAGAATGATTTAGGTGACAATTATATTTTAGAAGTATCCATCTGCCTAATAACACAATAATCTTTTTTATTTATTTGAATCTTATTTTAGGGCATAAGTAGAATTTTTAAAAATATTATTTTCTTCATGTAAGTCCTACTTCTTACTGAATTTCATGAAGAACTGTGAAGGGTCTGCAGTTTTATCCTCTGCAAGCAAATAAGTCAGCCTACTACCATGGGATATGGTGGAAGGAAGGGGCTCCTAGACCAGAGGCACAACAGGTGTGTTGTCTTCATGTTCCCACCTGCTTCCCTTGTCCAAGTTCCACCGTGGATGCTATATATGCAGAGGGTTCGTGTCACAGCTGAGGAACTCTAGGCTCAGGAAATCAAATGAGAGGTCAGGACAAGCTTCTGTGACCTAACTGATGAAGAATGAGAGGAGTAAACCAAGGGAGAAGAAAGAGAGCATTCTGGGAAAAGGGAACTATATATGCAAAGGCCCTGTGGTGGGAGGAATTGTGGCCACTATAAACACCTGGAAAAAAAAGGTCACAATGCTGACTCCATTATTTTTCTGGCTAATGGTGCTATAGAGAGCTAGCTTGTTTATTTTTCCCATTATAAACAATCTATTTGTTCTGCCAAAGTGCTTAGAGATTTTTTTCCTTTTTTCTTTTGAGTGTATCATTTTCATTAGGATTTCTTGCTATTGTACATTCTTAAAGAACTTCTCTTAAGACACAGAGAACCTCTTCATTATGGAAGACAGCTTCTTATATATCTTTGAGTATTTTCCTTTACTATTAGTTTTAATCTTTTCATTAAACATCGGATAAATTGTCATTGTCTATCTTCCATGGTTATGTTCTCCCTAAAAAAAATCCCATCTGTCTTATTTCCACTGCATTCCAAGATTGGGACCCTTCCTTATTTTCAGTATTAATCTTTGCTGTGTTTACTTTTTTTTGAGGTTCATGTCTTAGTTTTGGAAAGGGAGATTTTGGGGGACCCTGAGCTTTTGTCACAATTTGTCACACATTTCCAAAGTGTTTGGGTCTGTTATTAAAATACCACTTTGTAAGCATTTTCCCCCAAATCTTGAAAATTATTCCAAGGAGACTTTCAGAGAATCCCCATAATTAAAATTCCCTCTTCAGTTTTTAAAAGTCTCTGTCTTGTTACTTAACATTGCATTTACTTGTGTATTAAAATTGTATTGATGTGAAAATAGCATCTTCTTGATCAGTGGATGACCTATCTCCAAGTGTGTCCCCAATTACTGTGGAGCTCTGTATGCCACCAATAATGGTTCATTGCTGCTCCACTAGCATGAAATCCATTAATCAGATTTAGTTTTCAGGGAAGGTCCTTCATGCCCTAAGATAGATGTACTTCCACAGAAGTAAGGACGTAGAAAGTAGCACAAGTCCCGTTTTTTCCCCTCACAGTAGAGAAAGAGAAGTAGAACAACAGAAAAGCCCAGTTTAAAAGATGACTATTTTTCGGGACGCCTAGGTGGCTCAGTCAGTTAAGCGTCTGACTTCGGCTCGGGTCGTGGTCTCGGGGTTCTGGGATCGAGCCCCATGTTGGGCTCTGTGCTCGGTGGGGAGGCTGATTGTCCTTCTGCTCCTCCCCACCCCTTGTGCTCTCTCTCAAATAAATAAAAAAAATAAAAAAAAAAGATGACTATTTTTCTAGGAAATATTTTTTTTCTAACGTACTGAGAAATTTGGGGATAGTTCAGTATAATTTTGAGTGACACAAATTCCTAGGATAATATGCTAATTAATTTGTTACCCTTTCTTTACTCCCCCAAACCTATTCAACAAGAAGATGTTTGTGAGGGAGAATCTAAGCAGAGAATCACAATTCACCAGGGAAGGACTGCAGCTGAATAAATCTTCACCTGCAGGAACAAAGAGATTCAATGCCTTGTCTGGTCCTGGGTTTTCTCTGACTGACTTTTGATCTTAATGTTAGAAACGTTGCTGACCTCCTCACTAGAAGCAAAGTAGAAAGGTAGAAAAACAGGTACTAGACTAGAAAAAATCCTGTTTCCCAAATATATGTAAAGATAACCAATAATGCAGAAGCTGGAACTTGATCAGGAGAGTTCAGAATGGGACTCGGATCAAGTTCTGCACAGCAAAAATGTTACTGAATAAATTTTGGTGGGTTTTCGATGTTTTGTGAAGCCTCTTTTTTGAAAATGAGTGTTTGGGGTATTTGTTGGCACTGTGGAGTCCTGACACCAAGTCTAGAAAAGGAACGATAGCTTTGTTCACATGTTGATGGACTTATCTCCATTGATCATTATTCACTGACTGTAAGATGCCCTTGATAATAGCACACCTCACTGTTTCATGTACCATAAGAAAGAAAAACTGCTCCTTATGGAATTCTGATATGCTTACGGTGCTTTAGGGTGCATTGTGATTTCAGAGATGTTAATGAGTGATAAAACATGCATCTTAGAATCAATGAGATCTGGTATTTTTCTTACACAAAAACAGGGAAAACTGACATCCTCAACAGCTTGTCTATCTCCCTGAAATATATAACAATAAATTTATGCCTTAAAATTCTATGTACTAGGTGTGATATTTCCAAGAGCAATCAAGAGTATGGAGAGAATACTGCTACTATTCAAAGAATTAACAAAATGAACTGACATTTGTAAAAGATGCCCCTAATTTCTCCTGTCATGTTTTCAGATACCAAATATCCACTATTCGATATTTTCCTTCCTGAGCAAAGCAATGGGGTTCCTGCAGTGTTGCCCAGACCGAAGGATAGAGACTGTAGAGACTGCTTCCATCACCTTTCCTGACTCTTTCTGTAGCCTTTTGAGCAAAAGCTTCTCATTTCCACTGTTGGCTACCACTAATGCTCAGAAATACATTTTATCATTGAACATGCCTCCTGCATTAGAGTCTAATGTTCTGTCCCACTTGTCACAGTCCTGAACATTCAAGGAAATCTGACCCCTGAGCTCATGATACCACTGTGTTCTCTGGGTTGGAGTCGATCAACTACCTCTTTTTTTTTAAGATTTTATTTATTTATTTGAGAGAAAGAGAATGAGAGAGCACATGAGAGGGGGGAGGGTCAGAGGGAGAAGCAGACTCCCTGCTGAGCAGAGAGCCCGATGCGGGACTCGATCCAGGGACTCCAGGATCATGACCTGAGCCGAAGGCAGTCGCTTAACCAACTGAGCCACCCAGGCGCCTCGATCAACTACCTCTTGCTGCAAGATTTAGGCAACTCTACCTGAAGGAGCTTGTTATTAGTATTTTTAAGGCTATGAATATTATCGTATGTGGGGTATCTGCGTGGCGGAAGGGATGTGTCCATAGTGAACAATTACCCACAGTCCCACCATCTTTGCCATTGGTGGTATTTTAGCATGTCTCCTTTCACTTTTTCACCACATAAATTTTTGCGGAGGGGCGATAATTTTTATGAGCAATTTATGAGATGCTTTTTCACTCAACCTCCTGTTATTGAAATAGTTTTGTTAAAGGCTTTAACTGACTGTTTTATTCTGTAGATACATGAACCAGTCCCCTATTGCTTGTTATTTGGGCTCTACCCATTTTATTTTTATTTTATTTTTTAAGATTTTATTTATTTGACAGAGAGAGACACAGTGAGAGAGGGAACACAAGCAGGGGGAGTGGGAGAGGGAGAAGCAAGCTTCCCGCAGAGCAGGGATCCTGAGGCGGGGTTCAATCCCAAGGACCCTGGGATCGTGACCTGAGCCGAAGGCAGACGCTTAACGACTGAGCCACCCAGGCGCCCCGGGCTCTATCCATTTTATTTTTGCAATTCTAAATCATGTTAAAATGAACATCTCCGTATGTAAATCTCTCTCCACATTTTGGTCAAGGGGCAAAACGTATTTTTTTTTTAGAGAGGGGGAGAGAGAGAGAGATTGGGGGGGAAGGGCAGAGGGAGAAGGAGAGAGATAATCCCAAGCAGTTCCCATGCCCAGTGCTGGATCCCCATGTGGGGCTCCATCTCACAACCCTGAGATCATGACTTGAGCCGAAATCAAGAGCCAGACGCTTAACCGACTGAGTCACCCAGGTGCCCCAAGGGACATAACTTTAATACAATTGATTTGTATTGTTAAATTTCTTTCACAGGAAAACTAAAGTCAGAACCATTTATAACCCAACCAAAGGGACAGGAGTGGATGTGAGAGGAGGGTTGTATTTATTTAATACTATTATTCTATCACCTCACAGTTAAACTACCGGGGGAAACTGAGACACACACTGATGAAGCCGCCTCGTTGCTTGTGTTTGGAGCTGGGAATCGATTGTCCTCTCCCCCCTAGCCAGTATCGCCCCTACTTCATCATGGCCCTGTGGAAATTTGTTCTCCTGGAAATCCTACCAGGAGCCCGACAGCGCTGTAGAAACTCCTCGTGGTGCCTGGCTCTCTCGTATCTGGTCTTCTCCTCCAGTAAAGGGGAGGGATGGCCCCAAACACCAAACTGGGTACATGTTTGCCTCGCAAACCAAACCAACCCTTCTGTTTCTGTTTTGCTTTGTGTCTGGACTAATTCTTAGCACCTCTTCTGCCCGTGAGCGATTGGTCACTTCCTTCCGTAAGACTGGCACCAGCAGACATGCAGTCTCAGAGGATCCCGGGGAGAAAGCGAGGCCGACCCCCGCTTCACTCAACACCCATGAAGATGGCGGTTCATACCCTTTATTCCGCTTCAGCTGGCTCTTTGCCAGCAGTGAAGATCCCAAAGAGAAGAGGGCGGAAGCCTGGGTACAAGGTACGGCTCCATCACCTTCCCTCTCCACAGTGACGCCGGGCTGGGCCCCGGGTGCTCGGGCGGAAGAGGGAAGGGCTGGCAGGGGGGCCCGACGGGCCGGCCACGAGGCTTCTCTCCGGCAAGCGCGTCACGGACAGGGCCTCGTTGTCCCCCGGCACGCAATGCATGCGGCCCCTGTCGTGTGCATTTTTACACGCCGAGAAAGTAAATTGCACCAGATGGGGAAAGTTGTAAGGCGAGCAGATTTTAGGGTCATAGCTAAACACACGTTATTAAGCCTCGCATCTAAATTAGTGTTTCAGACACCGCGTTTTCCCCTAACCGGGCCTCCTAGGGCGGTGCTCAAAGCCACTTTCCAGAACTCCTTTGTCGTTGTTTTAGTAGAAGCAGACGATGTTCCTGAGACATCTGAATTAATAATGTGTGCAGGCTCGTGGCAAAGGACACAGGAGCGCTTTCCCAAACAGAGCCCCAACAAGGGGACTCATCACAAAAATTCGGGGTGTTAATTCATAGTTTCCTGCTTATAAAAAGTGCTGACGTCAAGTTTGGCTCCAACGAGGCCTGTCAGGCAGAATTAAAATCCCGTGACCCTTTGAAGACTTAACAGTTTGGAGTGGCGGGGGGTGGAAAAGAAATTCTCGGATGTAATTGCAATCACATAAGGCAATCTGAACCGAAGGAGGGAGAGCTTCTCCTCCCAGAGGTTTTTGAAGAGGCTACTAGAGAAGAAAGACTATTGAGTTTGTTCTTCACGAGCCTTTTGGGCATTAGAAAATGAGCTTCAGAAGTTTTCTTTCATTTATTTTTCTTGAAATAAAGAGCTTATGTTTCCATCTTGAGATCTGAATACTCAAACCAAAATGCAAATAGGCAATTAACTCCCGTATATTTAGGAAAATGTATGGAAATTATTTCAGGTCAGCAGGAAGACAAAGCTTCCGGAAGAATTGGTAATGAATTCAACCTTTATCCCTTTGGTTCTCTGCAGTTCCTCCAACTGCTGGAAAATAAAACTGGTAGGTGGGGGGAAGGTGACTCCAAGTTATTTGGGGGTCACGGGCTTTAGTAAAAGGAGCTTTTACTCAGCCATCTCCTGAAGTAGAATCTTCTGTCACTGGTTATTTTTCTCACAAAGAGGAGCCTCCTTTTTCTCATGGGCACGTCAGCTTCAGTCAGCTTCAGTCAGCTTCAGATTGTGTCTCTGAAGCGGGCACAGGGCAGGTCTTCCCAGCTCGGCTACCTGCGCCATTGCTGAGGTGCGGGAGATGGGTCTACAAGGTTGGAGCAGGGCAGCCTTCTATCAACAGGAAGTTGATAGAGCCAGGGAGCAAATCCAGGACCTGAGGAAACACACTGAAAACTCTCTCCTAGTTGGCCTTTCTCCTACTCCCCTGGGAGCTATGACCCAAGCATGAAAATTACCGACAGACACAGCATTTCTAGGGCCAGGAAAAATGGAAATTCAGTCCATGGAATGAGCCCAACTTGGCAATTGTCCTGTGTCCTAAAAGGGGCAGTTTTCAGGGCTCCTAACACATAGAGACATCTCGGGGCAGGAAGAAAGCTTTTGGGGTGGTTAGCTGACAATCCAGGTCCTACAACATGGCAGGCAGGTCTCATGCCCACGCCTCACAGGGACAACAGGCCCCAGCTCTTCCTCGAGTCCACCTTCCACGTATTTGGGGAAATGTGTGGGAATTATCTCAGACCAGCAGCTCCCAGACAGCTCCCCAGGCCTTGGGTTTGGTGTTCGGGAACGACTCCAAACCAGGTGCCGTCTGCTGGAAGTGCTGACTCCCTCGTGGTGACGCAAGAAAAATAAGACCCATGTGAAAATCTTCATAAGCTAAAATGATTCCACCCAAAGGATCCTCCTTTATTCGGAAACTTCCTACTATTTTCTTTTTAAAGATTTTATTTATTTGACAGAGAGAGACAGTGAGAGATGGAACACAAGCAGGGGGAATGGGAGAGGGGGAAGCAGGCTTCCTGCAGAGCAGGAAGCCCGACGTGGGGCTCGATCCCAGGATGCTGGGACCATGACCTGAGCTGAAGGCAGACGCTTAATGACTGAGCCACCCAGGCGCCCCTGAAACTTCCTACTGTTTTGGTGTTAAAATTTATTTTATCTAAGTGTTGTACGTTGTCACAACTTGGGAATTTTAAAAAGTGTTTTATTAAGTGTTGCATGTTGTCAGGATTTGGTAATTTTTAAAAATGTCCTTACTTGGCAAAATGAATTTGGCAACCTGTTAGGTCTCTCCAGTTTTATTCTGACAATTTCTGAGACCCAGAAGCCCCATTTCACCGTTAACGAAAAGGTTTTAATTGTGGGGGAGCCAGCAAGGAAACTGTACAGTTTCATTTCATTTACCAAATGGCCACTAATTTGGCAATGTTAACTATCTGAGATACAGTTAGGGAGACAGAAGTTGTTAAAAAAGAAATCCTGAGCAAGCGAAATAAGATATTACTTGGTCTACCCTTAAAGATCTTGTATTTTACTACTAAGAAAACATTTCCAAGCCCTCCTTCAGAGTCTATTTACCTTTATCATAGGTACATTTCTTACAAGCTCAATTATAGCAATATAATGGCCTTTGATTTGAAGGGGAAGATATTTTGGGAAAGAAGAATGCACACACCTGGACACGGAGGAAGCATAATAAGAATTTTTGTTATAATTCAATGGTATTTTATTAATAATATAGAATATGATCAATATTATAAAATAATAATTGTTATGTCAATAGCATCATTATGATATATTTATGCTAACAATATTGTCATAACAAAATAATCAGTGTTTGAGTCTTCAGAAGGCTCTTTTCCAGGAGATTCTGAGGATGCCTGGTTGTGCTGACTGTGTGTCAAGGTCTATGCTGGTTGCCATTTGTCACTTCTTGCCTGGTGCTCTCCCAAACTGCCCTGCCAGTTACCTCTGTGTCAAGCACGTGTGGAAACTCTGTCTGGTCCAAGTATGGGCACACGCCTCTCCGTTTAAGACCCAGGCACAGCTAACGCAGGCTGTAATATTTAACCCCTTCTCTGGGTCTTGAGAATAATATGAGTGAATTACAGGCAGAAAAGGAAGAATTCAACTGGTAGTCAGATGTCAGCGCCCCAGAGTTCATAGGTCATGCCCCGCCCCCCCGGGGCCCATCTGCCCACATCTCTTGGCCCAGGCCTGCAGCCACATTGCTGGGGCATGCTCACTGCTGTGAGAACATCATCTGATGGCCTTATGCCCCCTTCTCACCCAGTCGAAGGAAGCAAAAGCCTCTTCACATCATATTTTCTCTGAAGAGCCATATGCTGACTGACATGGAAACAGCCTTCTTCATTATGGAACTGAATTTACATCTCAGTTTGAAGCATCTGCTATTGGTTTAGTTCAGAGGTAACACAAGGTCAACAGATAGATTTTCCTTATATTGAACGACTAAAAAGACCATTAAGGTTGTTTTAAAGAGATAGAGAGAGAGAGTCTGTATCAAGGAGAAACTCTAGCTTCTGTTCTGTAGACGCAGCTGATTATAATGTCACCGAACAGTGGGATTTCCAGCTTCTGTGTCTTTATGGTTGGGAGTATGATTGAAGCAGGAAGAAAAAAGTGCTGGGTTTTAAAAATAGCTGTTTGTCCCCTCTACATAATAGTAATAGTAACAACAATAATAACAGCAATAACAGTCACGTGTAAAATTCATTGAGCACTTCTGTGTTTGAGGCTCTGGGCCAAAGCACTTTGTGTATATTTTCTTATTTGATCCCTGATAGTGAGGGGAGTCAGAAAAATGGCAGGAATTAGGTATAAATGAACCAAGTTCCACAGCCTGAGTCCACTTAGTGACCTTGGCAATCTCTCTGCTTTATTGTTCAGAATAGTAATTATGCTTTCCCATTTACTCTTTCCAAAAAAGAGTAAATTATGTTCTGTCTGCTCTGTTTAATGAGCTTAGAAAAGTGTAACACGTTTAGAAAGAATATCATCCCTAAGATATTAAAAACAAGTGGTTAACATGTTCTAACATGTTGGTAATTGTGTCATTCGGAACACAAATCCAGTTGCTGTAACAAAGGCCAAACAACAGCAGCTTAAAGAAGGTAGAAGCTAACTTCCCTCTCGTGTTAAAGTCTGGGAAGCATCTGAGGGTGATATGATGTCTCCATGGTGTTGGGGACTCAGGTGCCTTCTCTGTTGTTGCTCTGCTACTCTTTTTTAAAAAGATTTATTTATTTGAGAGAGAGAGAGGGTGTGAGCCCGGGGAGGGGCAGAGGCAGAGGGAGAGAAGCAGACTCCCCACTGAGCACACAGCCTGACATAACACGGGGCTCATCCCAGGACCCTGAGATCATGACCTGAGCTGAAATCAAGAGTCAGACGTGTAACAGGACTGAGCCACCCAGGCGTCCCTGCTCTGCTACTCTTAACACCAAGTCTCTACCTCTTGCTCTAAAATGACCCTCCAGTTCCCACTACTGCACTAGTCTAGTCAGCGGATGGGGGAGAGGTAGTGGAGACATGTCTTTCCCTTTAAGGACTCGACCCTCAAAGCTGCACACACCCCTTACACTTGGATCTCACAGTCCTGGACCTAGTCCTTGGCCACACTTAGCGCCAAAGAAGATGGAGAAATGCAATGCTGTGTGCTCAGGTGGCCAGCTAAAATTCAGGGATCCCACTAATAAAGAAAGGGAGCATGGATATTTGGGGGATTCACCAGCAGTCTCTGCTAAGTTCTTAAAGAACAGTCTTTTTTTTTTTTTTTTTAAGATTTTATTTATTTATTTGTCAGAGAGAGACACAGCGAGAGAGGGAACACAAGCAGGGGGAGCGGGAGAGGGAGAAGCAGGCTTCCCGCTGAGCAGGGAACCCGATGTGGGGCTTGATCCCAGGACCCCAGGATCATGACCTGAGCCGAAGGCAGACGCTTAATGGACTGAGCCACCCAGGCATCCTAAAGAACAGTGTTCTGTTAACTAGAAGATTTACTCTATAAAGAGAGTGATTTTCTAATATGTTTTATTCCCTCTTATTGCCAACCTTTTCTTCTCACCTCCCTTCCCCGACAAAAAAAGTATGTGTTCTTGGCATTGTGTTACAAGGAAGTCAAATTCACAAAAATCTCAATTAAGAGAATGTTCGAACTTAAGTAGAAAGGGTTTTATTTGTTCCAACACTGCTTAAAGCTCTTTCTACAATGTGTTTTCATTAGAACTGTTGAATTGGCTTCCACAATTCTTTGATTATCCAGATCTTGTATTGTCTTGGAGTCATATTTATGAATGTCAAATGTAGCATGATATTGTATGCAAGGGAAGAATAGCTATCTAATGAGCCTTCCTGCGCTGATCTTGCTGATGATGGGCATGGCATGCTCCTTGCATGGGGAAAATCATTACCCAAGCAAAACAATGCAGGGGCCATGCCCTTAGGCTGAATCAGGTACAGTACTCAGGGTAGGGACTGTCTCTCCTGTGGTTTTCTGTGACCCTCCACCCCCAACCCCAGGCTGGAGCAAGGGCCAAGGTTGAGGCTCAGTAGTGGGTGGGAGGCGGTGGTGTGCTGGCCAATGTCCTCGCCCCCCCCAGCATTCTGAGTGTGACTCCAACATGAATGCTAGCTGATATTTTCAATTATGTTAAGAAGTAAAAGAAAAGTAAACGGTGAAGTTGTATATGTTGGAATTTTGCTCGTTTGTTGAGAATGAGATGAACTTCTTCACTGAATTGGATGATAGTTTGTGAAAACCGAAAGTAGTTCAGTTTTTTGTGCTATTCATGGTGTAACAGCCGTCACCAAGGCACACTTTGAAGTTTAATTTGTGTTTTTAACATTTTCTCCATCACTTTCTTAAGTCTGTAAGTCAACAAAAGAGTAACTTCAGCCCTAATTTGTAGCACTCAATAATTTTTAAGGCGTAAATATTCCCAACATGTCCAGTTTCAAACACCAAGACGACAGCCCCAAGCATGGCGTTGGTCAGAGATATGTGGCCCCACACCCCTGCCTCTGTACATCTCTAGGGGCGCGGTAACAAAATAATTAGAAAGTCATGAGTTTTGAGTATCGATTACCTTTCTTTTTTTTTTTTATTCTTATGTTAATCCCCATACATTACATCATTAGTTTTAGATGAAGTGTTCTATGATTCATTGTTTGTGCATAACACCCAGTGCTCCATGCAGAATGTGCCCTCCTCAATACCCATCACCAGGCTAACCCATGCTCCCACCCCCCTCCCCTCTAGAACCCTGTTTGTTTTTCGATTACCTTTCTTTTTAACGTATTTTAAATTAATACTCTGTAAGTATACATACTTTAATGTTCAGCAATCACTGTGTTTAACCAATAACTTGCAAGTCATCCCTCATGGCCCAGTATAAGCCAGCTCCAACCTCCCACTGCTCTGAGTACTCCTAAGCACACAATCCTGTACCTGGATGCGCCCTGTTTCCTCTCCCATCTACAGCGTGGACCCCACGCCTGCTGATGCAGAGAACTTGGCCTCCTCGCCAGTTTCTGTAAGAAACCCAATCACACCAAGCATTCCTTGAAATGTGTGGTCTCTACTAAAGATTGTTGGGGTCATAGGGCATAGTGGACAGCATTCCATTAAATAATTCTCACGGGGAGATCCATTTTTCTGAATTTCACTTTATCCCGTCATGGTGTTTTGTGTTTTCCCTTTTCTTTCTTCTCTCTCCTGGTACCCTGGAGTACTGGGTTCATCGTCTCCTCTCTCAGCTTCCCTCTGTCTAGGAGGAAACTAAACCAATCTTCCCTGCCCTCGGCAAAGCAGCACCCCCCCCCACCTCTGCTCTTCACCAGTCTCAGGGGTTCTCTGGGTCCAGAGGAGAATCTGAACCCAGCACAGAGATGGTGGGAGAAAGCTCCAGAATCCTCACCCTATCCCCACCCTGTTTGCACCTCTGAAAGGCATGAGAGAGCCAGCCCATTTCCCTCCCACCTTCAGGCATCCCCTCTGTCTTCATTGCCATGTAGGCAGTTTATTGTATTGGGGTAATTTTATTTTCCTAGAGAAGTTTTAGTTCAAAGAAAGCTTAGCTACCATCTCAGCTTTAACTGAGGGACATGTTGCCAAAGCAGGCCTCAAGGCCAAAGGATAGTGGCCCCTCCATCCCTTAGGTGTTTAATCTGTCCTCCAAGTGCAGGGAGAAAAAGGTATGGGTGGACCCAGAAACAGGCTGACTCCTAGGAATGGAATTAGGTCATTGGCTATGAACTTCTTGTTGTTGGAGCTGATCTGCATTTCCAACAGGCAAGTTTTTAGACTAAAGTCTGAGGTTAAACACAGTGAGGTATTCAATTTTCCCTAACTGCTCCCCACAGCATCTCCTCAGAACCCTGAGGGAGTTTTG
This sequence comes from Mirounga angustirostris, assembly GCF_029215605.1. NCBI lineage: Eukaryota > Metazoa > Chordata > Mammalia > Carnivora > Phocidae > Mirounga > Mirounga angustirostris. The sequence continues at coordinate 93,060,136 of NW_026991716.1, read as the reverse complement.
GGTGGAGAAAGAGCATGAGTCTAAAGAAGGAATGTGCCCCCAAGAAAAGCTATGGCAGGGACATGAACAAAACTATCCTCAAATAAAGGTGGGGAGGGGAAAGAGGGGAGGATGAACATGATTTTTAAAAAAATACGGTATATTAGGTTCCTAGGGCTGCTGTAACAAAGTACAAAGAACTGGGTGGCTTAGACAACAGATATTTATTGTCTCACAGTTCTGGAAGCTGGAAATCCAAGATCAAGGTCTATGCCTTGGCTCGTTGATGGTGTCCTTCCGGTGTCTTCATATCGTCTTCCCTCTATACTCGTCTGTCTCTGTCCAAATTTCTCCTTTTATAATGACATAGTCATATTGGATTAGGGCCCATCCTAATGACCTCATTTTAACTTGATTTTCAGCAAAGATCCGATTTCCAAATAAGGTCACATTCATGGGTCCTGTGGGTTAGGGCTTCAACATCATTTTGGGGGACACATTTCAATCCCTAATGTCCAGTAATATAATAATCTTTGTCTTTTAACTAGGCATTTAGTCCATTTATGTTTAAAGAAATTACTGATAAATTTAGGTTTAAATATATATCTTATTTTGTGTATTCTATTTGTCCCACTCATTCTATGCTCCTTTTACCCATCTCTCCTGCCTTCTTTTGGACTTTTTTTTTAGTATTTAAATTTTTTTCTACTCATTGAAAGTTAAGCACTCTGTTTTTTATTGTATTACCATCTGGCTTGTAGCAGTATCTTTTCAGAGATCTGCACACTCCCCTACCCCAATATTAAGGCAGCTTTCCTTATTGTCAGGTGTGGGTGGGGAGCAGGTGGGACAAGTTTACAACTGGCTCATCCTTCCCTGAGGTCATAGCCCTTTGGGTGAGCCCTGACCTCCATACCAATTCCCAAGGCCTAGATTTCACTTATATTTCAGCCTGATAATTTTTAAAAGATTTTGTTTATTTATTTGAGAGAGGGATTTTATTTATCTGTTTGAGAGAGGGGGGAGGAGCCAAGCGAGAAGGACAAGCAGACACCGTGTGGGGATGGAACCTGATGTGGGGCTCGATCCCATGACCCTGAGATCATGACCTGAGCTGAAATCAAGAGTCAGACGCTTAACTGACTGAGCCACCCAGGTGTCCCTGGTCTGATAGTTCTTTATATATTGTCAGCTCCTCTCTACTTTCATTAATCTTACATTTTATCCATGATTTGTGGCTGTTTTCAACTGATCCAAAGAACCTACTTTTCTATATTTCTAGAAATAGAATTCCAAAGAAATTTAGGCTGGTACATTTCTTCTAATCAACATTCAAAATGTGGCACTGACACTGGTTTTGTCTCAAATGCTTTAATGTTTTCAGAAGTAGTCTAATGCAGGGTATATACATATTATGGATTAGAAGAGAATTTAGAAACCAACCATCTACCCAATCCCATGGCTTTGGAAGGTGAAGCCCAGAAGCTCTGAGTGAGTTGCTCAGAGTCCCATGTGAGTTGGTGGCAGACCCAGGATTCAAACCCCAGTCCTGTCTCTGAGCCCTGTGTTCCAGCCACTGCCCTGCCGGGCATCAGTGATGTGTAGCTGATGACTGAAATCATACCAGTTCTCAGTGTCCATCTCCCGGGGGAGGAAATATGGCTTCTCTCCTTCTCGTCATGCCCTCCCCCGATTCTATCAGCAATAGTAATAAACATTTACTGAGTCCTCACTTTGCACTAGCCCTATGCTAAATGTTTACATTTAAATCTTGCCACATCCCTGTGAGGGGATATTATTATCCTCACACAGGTAAGGAAAGACAGGCTCCAAAATCCTAAGTAATAAGAGCTCTTCATGCTGAGTGTCTGAGCTGGACTTTGAGCCCAGATCCAAACGCTAGTGTTCCAATGTATGTGCCCACTGCCATCCCGAACTTATTCTTAAATTTTGCTTTGTTGCTTCATCTCTGCTGATGTGCAGGCGGTCTTTACACATCATACTCCCTCAACCACATTCTCTGTCCTCAGATTATCAACCTCTTGCTATCAATGTGTGAAACATTGTTTAGTTAGTACTTGTTTCTGCCACATTGGCATATTTCTAGAAAAATACTTCAATTTTTACATCAGCTAACCCCTTCTCCATTAGCGGCCCCTGGCCACACATCTCAGTTTGCGAAGAGACCCTCCCCTTCCCCAACTCTTTCCAGTGGGTTCTCTAGCAAATGTCTTAGAGAAGGTCTTCCCAGAAAGACAGCTGGAGCAAGAAACTCTCCAGGCCCTTATTTTGGATCTGTCAGTGGAAAAGAAAGATGAGCTTCTTCCACATTCTCCAGCCCCCTTTGGTGGAGAGGCCAGCTGGCAGGGGCCGACCCTCTACTCTTTTGCTTCACCCACCATGATACTCTACTCCAGCAAAGCACAGCCTCTTGGGCAGCTGCTAGCGACCACACCCTGGATGAGGAGTCACCACACCCTTTTGATTGAGGTTTTGAATTTCAGGTGAAGGTGCCAACTTTGCCAGCATCTGTGCAAGGCTGTTGGCTTTGAAGGCCAAGGATTAGCACCAGTATATGTCAGAGCATGGTGTCCCGGGCACCTAATCTCTCTCTAGTCTTATGCTTCCAAGAAAGAAGCTTTGTCTCCCTTCTTCCTTTCCATTTTACCCAGTTTATTCTGCCAGATCCTGTTTTTTTTTTTTTTTAAGATTTTATTTATTTTTTGACAGAGAGAGACACAGGGAGAGAGGGAACACAAGCAGGGGGAGTGGGAGAGGGAGAAGCAGGCTTCCCGCTGAGCAGGGAGCCCAATGCAGGGCTCAATCCCAGCACCCTGGGATCACGACCTGAGCAGAAGGCAGATGCTTAATGACTGAGCCACCCAGGCGCCCCTGCCAGACCCTGTTTTTAATACTTTAAAAATAAACTATATTTTAGAATAGGTTTAGATTTACAGGAGAGTTGCAAAAGTAAAACAGAATTCTCATATACCCCATACCTACTTTCTTCTATCGTTAACATTTTGTATTACTAGGACACATCTGTCTCAATTAGTGAACCAATAATAACACATCATTATTTAATCATGTCCATATTTTATTCAGATTCATTAGTTTTTCCCTATTCTGTTCCAGGATCCAGCCAGAATATTAACATTTAGTCATCTCGTCTCCTTAGGCTCCTCTGGGCTGTGAAAGTTTCTGAGTTCCCTTGTTTTTGATGACATTGGCAGTTTTGAGGAGTATGGGTCAAGTGTTTGGTAAAATGTTTATAACGTGGGTTTGTCTGATGTTTTTCTAATGATTAGACTGGGGTTATGGGTTTTGGGGAAGAAGATTTCAGAGGTAAGGTATCATTTCCATCATGCCATGTCAAGGGTGCATACTATCAACGTGGCTTATCACTGTGGATGGTGACCTTGATCACCTGCCTGAAGTGGTGTTTGATGGGTTTCTCCACTGCAAAGTTACTTTCCCCACATTTCCATCCTGTCCTTTTGGAAGGAAGTCACTATGTGGAGCTCACACTTAAGGAGTGGGAAATTAAGCTCCACAATAAACTATTTGGAATATTTATGCCTAAGAGTTTTGTCTGTTCTCCTCCATGTATTTATTTAGTCAATCATTCATTTATGTCAGTATGGAGTCATGGATATTTATTGTATACTTTGAATCATAATCTATTACTCATTATTTGTTGCTCATATTGCTCCAGATTTGGACATTGGAAGCTCTTTCAGTTGACTCCTGTGTTCCTATGACCTACCCTCATCATTGTGTGTGTGTGTGTGTGTGTTTAGTACTCTCTTACTTTCTGGGACAAGACGCCCCAGGCTCATCTTGTATATTTCCTGCCCTTGTCCTTGAATCAGCCATTTCTCCAAGGAGCCCTTGTTCCTTTTATTGAAGAATGGTATTAGAAACCAAGATAGGAGTGTTCTTTTTTTTTTTTTTTTTAAGATTTTATTTATTTGACAGAGAGAGAGAGAGACAGTGAGAGAGGGAACACAAGCAGGGGGAGTGGGAGAGAGAGAAGCAGGTTTCCTGCCGAGCAGGGAGCCCGATGCGGGGCTCGATCCCAGGACCCTGGGATCATGACCTGAGCCGAAGGCAGATGCTTAATGACTGAGCCACCCAGGCGCCCCAAGATAGGAGTGTTCTATTTTATTTTGTCCATTTAAAAATCAAAACACAACAAAAAAGCAATTTGAAAACCCCCAGCAATTTTGTTTTGTTTTATTTTGTCCATTTAAAAAACAAAATGCAAAAAAAAAAAAACCCAGCAATGGCAAAGACAAATGTCCTGCCAGAGAATAGCATCCCTGTATGTTGGGGGATACCGGGAGCCCCGCAATTCCACATGTAGGAGAGGCCCTGACAGAGGGACCCCGCATCACACCATAGGACATTCCTAGCCACTGGGCTCATTTCTATTTTAGGAGCCCTCTAAAACATATGTGACTCCCTTTCCTAGGCCAGGTTTTTTTCCTTTATATTAGGCAATGAGATGAAAATTTCAGCATGCTAGGTCAAAGGTATGCCTACTGATGATCTCTTCTCTTACTAAGAAGAATTTTTAAAAAGTCATATACCACCCACAGTTGCATGAGATTTCTTCTTTGCTCAAAAGTCCCAGCGGTTGTTTTAGGGGTTGGATGAATGCCGAAGTTTTGCCCTGCAACCAGCTGACTTATTCTAATTCCTTCAATTGCTTTATCTGAGCAGAAATGATGGGCAGAGGTAACAGCCAACTATAATTGTATTAATTGTATTACTTCCTTGGAGGTGGGTTCAACGAACAGATCCTTTTCTAATAAATATTAAAATAGTGAGCAAGCATTAGATGTTTGGGTTGTTACTATGCTTATATGAACAGGAGACAGTGACCGGCAATCTAAGTCTTAGCTGCCATCCCTATCCTCACCATCATCACTGCTGTCACATCACCATCCTTCTAGGGAAGGGTTGCGAGGATCTTTGTGTGATTCACTTAAAGACCACAGAGGGAAAAATGATGACTTGCCAAATCTTGCTTTTGCCCCACCAACGTCATTATCTGCATGTTGGTTGGAGGGCTTTAAGCCTGTAATGGAGGACTTAGCCAAGGCCTTCTAGAGCCTGCTGCCCACAGTCCTTGGGGACTGCCACTACCAGCCATGCAGGGCAGCATATCATTCCTAGAAGGACTGTCAGAGGGACCAGCGCAACCTGGGAGGACAGGCAGGGTAACTATAGCTCTTGTCACACTTGGTGGGTGAGGGAACCATGCCAAAGTCATGGTGACTGAGTCACAGCAGCTTTCTTGTCCCCTCCTTCCCACCACTGAGGTTTCTTTGAGATTATTTTTATAGTATTTAGCAGAGCATAGCTACATGGTGCGCCCTTTAATTTTTCAAATGCTAAACACAGAATAAGATGAAATCTCTGTTAACTGTAGCTTCTGACTAACATTTGGTCTCTTGCCAGAGCCCCAGAATCTGCACCCATACAGCCCTGTGCAACCCGGGTGCTCACTTTTGACTGATCTCACTTTAAATTCATTTCAGTGAATTTAAATTCATTTCCCCACATCGTCACTCAGCAGCCACACCCTATTCCCCACTTGTCCCGCCTCCCAGTTCATGAACACGCCCTCCTACATCCTCACACTCAGGCTTCCAGCATCACTGAGAAATTAGAAGCCATCAAAAGAGACCTTTTGTAAGTTCCCATCTCCACATCCATACCCGCCCCCCCCCCCCCCCCCCCCGCCAAATCCAGGCCATTATACTCTGCTTTGCAATAAAATGGATGAAAGGTCCCTGTTTCCTTCTGCAGCCTTGACACAGCCCTCCCACCCACCCGCCTCCATTCACTAAATCTCACCCCCTCACCTACTCAAAGTCCTGATGCCACTAGGTCTCCAAGCACTCCCCGGGATCATCCTTCTTTCCCTCTCAGCTGGATTATTTCCATCAACATTCAAGCATGTCCCTCCCATCTCAAAAAAAAAAACAAAAACAAAAAACAAAACATATATATATATATACTAAAAGATTTTTTTAATGTTTTAATTGTGGTAAAGGACACGTGGCATAAAATGTACCATCATACCCATTTCTAAGTGTATGGCTCAGTACTAAGTATATTCACATTGTTGTGCATCAGACCTCCAGAACTTCACCTTGCAAAACAGAAACTCTGTCCCCAACTCCCCATTCCCTCCCTGGAAAACACTATTCTACTTTCTGTTTCAATGAACTTGACTCTTCTAGGTACCTTAAATTAGTGGAATCATGCAATATATGTCTTTTTGTGACTGGCTTATTTCACTTAGCAAATATGTTCCAGGCTCCTCCATGTTGTAGCATGTGCCAGAATTCCCTTCCTCTTTAAGGCTGAGTAATATTCCTTCATGTATATACCACCTTACGTCTACCCACCCACCCGTCAGTGGACGTTGGTAGCCGCGGTCTTGTGGCCGACTGTGACTAGTGCTGCTATGGGCAGGGCTGTACAAACACCTCTTGGAGATTCTGCTTTCAATTCTTTTGGATGTAGACCCAGAAGTGGAATTGCTGGGTAATTCTATTTTAAATTTCTTAGGAACTGCTATACTGCACCTTTTTACATTCCTGCCAACAGTGCACAAGGGTTCTGATTTCTCCACATCCTCGCCAACACTTATTATTATTATTTTTTTTAAGATTTTATTTATTTATTTATTCATGAGAGACAGAGAGAGAGAGAGAGAGAGGCAGAGGGAGAAGCAGGCTTCCCGCGGAGTAGGGAGCCCGATGCGGGACTCGATCCCAGGACCCTGGGATCATGACCTGAGCCGAAGGCAGACGCTTAACCATCTGAGCCACCCAGGCGCCCTATTTGGTTTTGTGTTTTTTTTTTTTTAAAGATTTTATTTATTTATTTGAGAGAGAGAGTGAGAGAGAGAAAGAGCACAAGAGGGGGGAGCGGGAGAGGGAGAAGCAGACTCCCTGCTGAGCAGGGAGCCCGATGGGGGACTCGATCCCGGGACTCCAGGATCATGACCTGAGCCGAAGGCAGTCACTTAACCAACTGAGCCACCCAGGCGCCCCCCTATTTGTTTTTGATAGTAGCTATCCTAATGGGTGTGAGGTGATATCTCATTGTGGGGCAAAAATTACTTGATCTGACTTTTCTTCCTTGCTATGGCTAATTTTTGGCTCCCCTTTCAGACAACCCCCTTGAAAGACTTGACTTTAACTCCTGATCCCAATGCTTCCCTTCCCGTTATTTCTTGAGCTAATTCCAATCAGGTTCTCATCCCACCCTTTGCACTACCACCTCTCTTGCTGAGAAGTTGCTACATCTAAAGACCACTTCTAGTCTTCCTTGATCAGAGGTTTTGACATGGCTGACCACTCTCTCCTTCATGGAACACTTTCTCTGTTTGGCTCCCAAAAGACCACACTCTCCCAGTTTTCTTTCTACCCCACTGGATGTCCTTCCTGGTTTCTTTTGCTGGTTCCTCCTCATCTCTCCAACTCTTCATGTTGGAGTCTTGCAGGGCTCAGTGCTTGATTTTTCTCTTCTCCATCTATACTCCTTCTGTTATTCTCTGATGAACTCACCCATTATCATGGCCTTAAATATCAACTCTATACTGATGATTCAATATAGGGGGGTGGGGTCTGCATATATATTAACAACAGAATACACACCCTTGCTACTCAAAGTGTGGTTCATGGACTAGCAGCATCAGCACTGCCTAGAAGCTTGTCAGAAATGCAGAATCTCAGGCCCCACCCCAGAATTCCTGAATCAGAATCTATATTTTAATAGGGCCCCCAGGTGACTGATTGCACCTTAAATTTGAAAAGCAGTGGAGCAGTGGCCTCAACCTTAACTACGTATTAGAATCATCTGAGTACCTTTTAAAACTCCTGATGCCTTGGTCCCACTCCCAAAGAATGATTTAATTGGTCTGGAGTAGAGAACAGACACAGGTCAGTGGTGAAGAGATGAAGTGACTGAACTATTCATTATTTTTTGGTGGAGAACAAGGATTAGACAATTTTCTGTCAAACATTGGTATGGAGAGTGACTTCTTGGCATTGACACAATCAACCAACCAGTCATCCCCATCTTATTCCATAACAGCAAATTTCAGCTCCTCATCTGTGATTTCAAATGAGTCCTTCAAGGCAGCTGCTTCTCACCACCAGAGAATACACTCATGTCCACACTCGGGCTACCCTTGACAGTTTCTGCTGTAGGAAATAAACACTGAGCAGTATGGCAGCCCCTTGGAGGAATGGTTTCTGCTTTCTTTTCTAGCAGGATCCAGTGATCTTTGTGAGCTGAAAGCTCAGCAGAGATTAAGGAGGGCTTCGGAATTGGTCCCTGGGTAGCTGTCAGAAAAGCCCTGTCCATAGGATTCTAGGGATTCGAAGCCTGGGAACTGTCCCCTACCATGCATTCTGCACTCAGAAGGCTCATAGGCTTCAACTGTTCATACCTCTTGTATTCCCACACTCACTGCCAGTCATTTCCTGGGTGGCTCCACTGTAAGGGTGGGGTGCAGAGCTGATCTCTGAATTTGACCCCAAACATGAATCTTGATCATGAGCTTCAATCTGAAGCTCAGCCCCTTAGCTGAATAATAGAAAGGTGTGGAAACATGATAGAGGAGAAATGGTTAACTGATATCCAGGAAAAATTGGGGGCAAGTGTAGAGAGCATTTCCAGATTTTCCTTGACCAAATGGGCTCTGTCTTGCAGCTCAAGTCTCGGGTTCTTATGACTCCTTTAGCCCTCTCACCTCCGCGAAGCACACCGGAGCCCGACCTCAGCTCCATCCCTCAGGATGCAGCCACCATACCCAGCTTGGCGGTCCCACAGGCTCTGACAGGTAGGTCAGCTGAATGACCTCTAAGGCTGTGATGGCCAGCCTGCCATCTAGCAGTTACTCTGTGAACTGGAGAGCTGCCACTGAGATAGCTCTAATGAAGGATTTAGTTGTTAGCTAGACAGCAGGGAGGATGACCAAATTCTCTGAGAACATTAGCTTAAGTGTCTCACAGATAGGATTACTTGAAACTTGGTTTTCAGGGCATCTCGGGTTCACCTGGTTGCCTTGGGGTGGGACTAGAAAAGATGGTTTGGTGGCCCAGTGTTTTCTTTTCAGAGCCATGTTTACTTTGCACCAGGAGTGAGCCTGCTTACCTTGAAGAGCTTCCGACCCTGTGTTTGTGCTTCCAGATCTCCTAAGGACCCTAACCTCCCTTAATCCCACCTGGTGTCTCCAGTCCAATCAGAGTAGAATTCAGTCCAGTCTTTCTTACGGGGTGTCCACCAACAAACATTTCTATCATCAGAGTACCAGCAGTAGGATGGCATTGCTCTCTCTCTCTCTCTCTCTCACACACACACACACACATACACTGTCCCCCTCTTCACAAGCCACCCCTACTCCCATCCCACTTGAATCCCTTCACTTTCCCTCCCATTGCTCTTAGGAAAAAAACCAAACTTGTTTATGTGGCCAATAGAGCCCTGCAGTTCATTGCTCTCTTCTCAGTCCCTAGAGCCCCCCATAGCATTTCAACATATTGCCGTCCCTCTATCTGGAATGATCTCCTCTCTGGTCACCCTTCTCGTCCCTTGCATCTCAGTTCAGGCATACTTTGCTCCAGAAGGCCTTCCCTGACTTCCCTGCCAGGGTCCTCAGGATCGGCCCTCCTAGCACCTCCCCAGTGTGACTTGAAGTGACAGTCCGACCTGGCTTCCTCTAGTGCTCTGAGTAGCTCCGCCTTCCCAGTGGGGCCCCAAGCTCTGTGAAGCCAGGGACCCCGCGAATCTGTAGAGCCTACCTAGCACAGTGCCCGGCATGAAGGTCTCTTACTGATTAGATTTCCTTAATCATCTGGGATGAGTACAAGAGAAGGCAGCCTGGTGGAGTGGAAAGAGCACAGACTCTGACAGCAGAAAGACTTGAGTCCAAATCCCTGTTGCACCCCTAATTACCCTTTAGACTTTAGAGCAGCCATCCAACTGTTAAGCCTCATTTCTTCATTAGTTTCTTCATTAGTGAAGGAAGTAATCATATCCCACTCCCAGGCTTGTCTTGAGAGTCAAACAAGAGAAAATACAGGAAGTGCCTGGAATAGAGTAGGGGCTCAATAAAAACTAACTTTCTTCACCTTTGTTGTTACTGTTTAATCCTTCCCATATCCTACTGGTCTCTTCTTCAAGTCCCTTTTGAACGCTCCTTTGCCCTAGTGACCCCCAAGGTAAGATCCTCATAACCTGGGATGGGGGGGATAGATGAGGAGTCGTTGCCATAGGGAAGAAAATGTGACACCTACCATTAATATTTATTTTTGTCTCATCCTTTAAAATTTCCTATTTCTTGGTTATGTTTTAAAATGCATGCAATATATTAAAACAGTCAATAATGTATATATTTATGTATATAAATAAATAAACACATTTTGGGACATGTGCTCAAATACACCGATGGGGTGTGTGACTTTAAAAGTGTGAGGACCATTGGTTAGGCTCACCTAAATGGGCAGCTGAGTACTTAATATCTCTGAGATTATAAATGACACTCTCTTTAGAAATTCATTGAGTAGGTAGTGTTTGGTGTAATCAACATCATCTTAATTTTTTTATTCACTGAAAATTAACAAAAAAAAATTGGCAAACATTATGTGTAGCTTAACAGCTCCTTTGGAGGAGGAGGAGGGAAGATTTTGTATGTGTACATGCCCAGTATGGAAATACACTTATACACATGGTCCACACGGACCTCCATAATTGTCTGCAATTCCGATTTGACTACATCTGAGGGGACCCACCTGTCTATCTGTTTCCAACCAAGGGTTCTCTTGAGAGCGAGCCCTGGAAGTTGGGAGTGATGGGCTCTTTTGCCTCTTGTACTTTTCAAGTTGGGAGGAATCAGTCCCACCTTTGTTTGTTTCAGCTTTCTCAAGGTGAGGGCCAAGCGGGCATGGCTGAGCCTCCCCATCCCGCACACACAGGAACAGCCCGCTGGTCTGATGTGACCGATGCTGAGGGCTTTGTGGATCTTTGTTTCCACAGTCTGCCTGTACGTCAACAAGCAAGCCAACACAGGGCCGTACCTGGAGAGGAGGAAGCTGCAGCAGCTCCCCGAGCGCTTTGGGCCTGAGAGGCCATCGGCGGTCTTGCAGCAAGCTGTACAAGCGTGCATCGACTGTGCCCACCAGCAGAAGCTGGTCTTCTCCCTGGTCAAACAGGGCTATGGTGGCGAGATGGTGTCAGGTAAGGCCCTGGGGCAGGTTGTATGAGGAGGGCATGGGTGTCTCTCTGAAGAAGAAAAAAGCCATAATCAGGCTTGGCGGGACTGTGGTTGTAGCCAGAGTCTGTCTTCCATCTGCTGATCTCCAGGGGCCTTAAATGAGCCTGTGTGCTGGAGGCCTTTCTCTGGGCTTGAGGAGAAAAGGCTTCCGGACCCGGACAAGAAGACAGAACATCTGAATCCTCTTTCACTACCCCCCACTTCCAGCTCATCAGTAAATCCTATTGCTCTAACTTTAAAATATATCCAGAATCCAGCCACATTTCACCACTCACAGCAACCACTCTGGTTCTTTAAAAGTCGAAGTCAGATCATGCCCCTCCTCTGCGCTACACCCTCAGTGGTTCTCATGTCACTCCAAGAGAAAGCCCATGTCCTTAGGAGGACCCAGAGGCCCTAAGTGACCTGGCTCCAGCTATCTCTTTGATCTCCTGGTCACTCCTCTTGAGTCTCCACTCTGCTGCAGCTATGGTGACCTCCTTGCTGTTCCCTCCGAACCACACCCTGCCTCAGGGTCTTTGTACCTGCTCTTCTGTCTGGAATGCTCTTACCCCAGCTATCCAAGTGTGACTTGCTCCTCGACTTTCTTCAGGTTTCTACTCAAATGGCGCCTTATCCAAGAGCCTTATTCTGACCACTCTGTCTAAAATATCATCCCTTGTCACTATCTATTCTCCTGTACTCTGCCTCATTCTTTCTTCATGGCACCATGAGCAGTGGGGAAGTTCATGGTCCCAAGGACCTCTCAAGGGCTGGGTTGTCGTCTTTTTTAAAAGATGCTTCGGGGTCAGTCCCTTCTCCCGTTGTCACCGTCCTCCAGTTTCAGCCCTGCCCCAGCAGCTTCCAGTGGGAGTGGCAGCATCACCCCAAGTGAGAGGCAGAGTTGGGAGCTCTGCCCCCTTCATATGTTTGCCTGCAGAGGTTCTTTCCACCCTCCCCGAGGCTCTCTACACAATTGTTGTCACCACCTGCCCTTAAGCCCTGGAGCACCAGGTCTTTGCAAGATGTCTTAATTCCAAGGGGACAGACTGGTGTCTTCTTTGGCCCAGTATCAAGGGCATGGCCTCCATATTACCAGGGAATAGGGGGAAGATTCCCCAGCAATGGGGGTGGTGCAGATGAATGACCCTGCCTGCTGTCTAAGAGAGGGGACAGGAGGGGGGCCTCTAATGTCACTGGGCATTTTATTTAACCCTCAATCCGCAGGGCTTGGGGTGGGGAGATTGTCCAACACAGCTTCCCCAGCTGTGATTGGTTCTGCCCACCTTCTGGAGCTCCCTCTGAGCAGGAAGCTGGGTCTGACTTGCTGGTAACTGATTAAAATAGAACTTGGCAAGGTCCAGGTGCGTGTGTCTGACCCAGGGTGACTTTTAAGAAACTTTAGCAGAAGCAGAGACGGGAGGAAGAAGCACTGCACCAAGAGAGGCCAGGAGGAGAGTCTTGTTGTCAGCCTTCTGAGAGCCCGCTGGCCATTCTTCCCCCGATTTTTGTCTGAGAGCCAGGTTCTCAAACCTGGGCTGCCCTCTGAGGTTGAAGGCCTTGTCCTTTTCCTTGCTGAGTAGAAGGGCTCAAGACACTGACATGGTGCTAAGAGAAAGCTCTTCCTGTACTGTGTGCCCACGTTCTTGAGCAAATCCCATCTGAGTTTTTTGTGTTCCCTCTCCCTAAGCTGGGAGAGCCAACCCCATTTTCCCTGCTCTCTTGCTCAGCGTTTCAGTGGCCTCAGGGCCTTGGCACTGGGAGCAGGTTTTGCAGTGCCTGGCACCAACACAAGCCTGGGCAGAGCCCTGCTGTCAACTTTCCCTTGGCTGAGGGATTCCCAGAGCTGAGCCTTTGGTCTTAGTGTCTTGGAGAATGCAGTAGCACTGGGGGACTCCTCGTGCTGCCTCCTTGAGGTCGCAAAGTGCCAAGGTGGTCTTTCACATTACTGATGGTGATATGGAAGCTCAGCGAGGCTGTGATAGCACCAAGCTAGCACCAAGCTCGGGGTGGGGGACTCCAGGAGAAATAGTTAGACTCCCCCACTCTGTACTTAGAACCTAATCCTTAGGGCACTGCTTTCTCAACGTTCCCATGGCACAACACAGAAAATGGTGACGTTGGTGCTGGCGGAGTGGGCTAAAGGAACCAGACTGTCATGGGTGGGCCCAGGGCCACCCAAAAGGCTAAAGGAGCAGTATTACAGTACCCCATAACCCTCATGCTCTGCCTGAGCCACACTATCCCAGAGGGGTAGACCTGATGGTGTCACAGATGCCACGTCTGCTTCTGGGAGGTGGCCCTTCCAGGCACCTCTGGGAGTGTATGCACACTGATCTATGGGGCAGACCTGATGACCCAGACTCTACTGCTATGGGTGTGGTTTCCATCACACTAGGTCTTCTAAAATACCAGAGGCCAACAGCAGTGCTCACACTAAGAGGGAATTTCCAGAGTGTCTGAGTGGCTATGATAAACCCCTTAGTGAGCACGTGGGCAGCTCTTTGCCGGCTCTCCCGAACAGAGTCACCCGCAATATTAACGTGACAGGTAAGTGCCACTTAGAAGCCACGTGAGCCAGAAAAACCGCTCTGTGCCCTCTTCTCAGTTTCCTCCTCTGTAACATGGGGTAATAACCTCTTGTCTACTGTCCTCACCAGAGAGTTAGGCGGCCTGAATGAGGTGATGGATATGAATGCTCTTGTCAAACTATAAAGAGCTATATACACACACAAAAATGGATTCTTTTGATTTCTAATTAAAATATTTTGTTTTGTTTTAGTTCTAAAATCAAAACTAGCTCTGGTATTGCCCCTGTCCCAGCCCCTGCCATGTGCCTGCCTTTGGGAGATAAAACATGAAAAACGGGGCTGCCCTCTAGGTGTTGACAATGAGTAGCTGAGGCCTAGCTGGGAGCAAAATATCCTTTTAGGGTCTGCTCCTGTGTTCCTGTGTTCCTGTTTCTGCTCCTCACAGTGGAGCTGGTATGCAAGCTTCATGGGGTGAGAGAAGCTGTGAGGACAATTACAGAAAGGAACATGCTGGAAGAAACATGTTTCTTCTAAGTTCTGGTAATGCTGTAGAAATCAAATTTCATCTAGAATCACTATGGAGAGATTATTGTTCTTTTTAAAGCTTCCTCCCCAGAAGAGTAGAAAGAACCCTGAGTTCTGTGATGCTGGATTAGAGCTAGAGACCTCAGCATGAACTCAGGTTTATTTGGATATCTCTATCTAGATCTAGACCTACCTATCAATCTATTGATTGACCTAGCTCTATCCATCTCTCTCTCTCTCTCTCTCTCTCTATATATATATGTATAGATATAGACAGAAGGATAGAGACATAATCTTAATAGGATTGTATACATGCACATCTTTCTTAGCTCTCTCCACTGAAAAGATCCAGAGCTACTGACACCCCAGTAGCAATGAGCATATCCAGTGCCCAAATCCTGGTTTCTAAATATCATTCTTTAGTAACAAGAAACCGGGGCTGTTGGAGAAAAAGCTGATTTTAGGGCAAGGCAGGGAAAATATAAGATGAATCTGAAACATATTGAAGCTTCAGTAACCAAAAAGTTGCTAAAAAAAAAAAAATGGAGGCATGTCATAGGGACACAGGACACTGAAAGTCCCAGAGACAAAAGATGGAACAATTTGAGCAACAAAATAAATAACATAATATTAGATAACCCACAGTACAAAATAAATATATTGTGTCTATACTGATACTAATAAATGAAGGAAGGAAGGAAGGAAGGAAGGAAGGAAGGAAGGAAGGAAGGAAGGAAGGAAGGAAGGAGAACGGACAGTTCTTTCTTATAGAAGAATTCCAAATGATACAAAGACTCTCCCCTCCTCAGGAGGTAGAGCTTAATCCCTCCACCGCCCTTGAGTGTGGGCACGACCTTTTGACTTATTTCCAAGGAATGGAATATGGAGAGTACAGTGGAGAAATGCAGCAAACCCCATGTGGCCAGGTGATGAAGGCTGACATCCCAGTGTTGTCATGCGGACATCATGTACCCCTGATCTGATGTGATGAGAGGGGCACTTCACTTCTTCCCCCAAAACCTTAACCCCAGTCAGATCATGAGAAAAACATCAGACAAACCCAAACTGAGGGACATTTTACAAAATACCTGACCGGTACTCTTCAAAACTGTCAAGGTTATGCGAAACAAGGGAAGACCGGGAACCAGTCCCAAGCCAGAGGAGACTAAGGAGACCTGGCAACTAAACCCGGGGTGGGCTCCTGATGAGATCCTGGAACACAAACAGGGCATTGAGCGGAGAAACAGGTGAAATCCGAATAAAGCTTAGTTAAAAACAAAGCACAGCTGGACAAACGAAAACCTCCTCCCACGGACCTGTGGCTTTGTTGTGCCCCACTCTGAGTTGCTGGCTCTGTGGCTTTCCAGTCTCGGCATCCTTTGATGGGAAACAGCACCTGCGGAGCCTGCCTGTGGTGAACAGCGTCGGCTATGTCCTCCGCTTCCTCGCCAAGCTGTGCCGAAGCCTCCTGTGTGATGACCTCTTCAGCCACCAACCCTTCTCTAGGGGCTCCGGTGGCTCTGAGGAAGCCCAGGACAAGAAGGAAGGCAGGATGGAGTCAGGTAGGCTCTGTCCGTCTGTCTTCCCTGTGCCTGAGGTGGTCCCAGGTGTTCCTGCCCTCCTGGGAGCTCCCGAGGGTTCTCCTGCTGGAGGCTCCCAGGCTGCCTCTCTGCCAGCCCCCACCCCAGCAGAGGTCAGGAACGGCCAGGACTGAGGGTACCTAGACAGTCTCCACCCAGGCTGCAGTGGTAAGAGATTGCTCCAGCTACTGAGAGCTGATGTTAGAGTTGTAGGCTTATGTTACTGGAATTTAGACAATGAGGCCACATCACATATAATGAATTACTTTCTTCACTCTCCTCTAATTTAGACTCTTGGGCACTTATCTATCATTGTTGAGTCATTGAAAGACTATGACACTAAGAAACTAAGACATCCTGAAGAAACTAGGGCTAAGAAATGGATTATGTTCATCTATGCCTGGGGGCCTCAGATACCCACCCATGTCAATAAACAGAGTGTCTGTTGCTACAGGGATTTGACCAGGCCATGAATCAAATATGTTTTTCAATAAGAGTTAGTGTTTCTCTCTCATCACAGGGTGAAAAGTGATCCCAGGGCTGAGTGCCTTTTGTTGCAGAGTAGTTCAGCATAGGAAAGCTGGTGGGAAGGTCAGTAAGGGCATATAGAGCCACATGTTGTGTGCTCAAGGGCTAGGTACCTCCACTTAGCAGCCCTGAGTTATGGAAATCCATAAAAAGTTAACATGACTCTAGGCTCTGGATTCCAGGTCCCCAAGAATGACCAGAAATGTTGCCTTTTTTCTTTCTCTGGAAGTAGTATTGTTGATATATAAAGAACACATAGCCAGTGAAACTGGAATCAAGTCATTATGTCATTCTACAAACATTTGCTGAACACTCTTCTATTCCAAGCACCATGTGACATCTTGTGTTGTGATAAGACAGATACATGAGCTTGGGAAAATTTTTGAGGTATTGAGTGACCACTACAGATAATGAAAAATGAATACATTTGCAGGTATGTGCTCACAGATAGGCCTAGAGTCTTCAACAAAAAGATGCTTATAGTAAGAGTGGCTATATTTTAAACTTAAGAGGACAGCAGGGAAAGATAAATCTAGATTCTTAGCATAAATTTTTTTTTAGATACTGTCAAGAACCCTGTTTATAATTTTACATTAATCTCCCTGAGACCTGGGAATCAGGAAGAAATTTGGCCTTCGCAATGAAAGCTATCTAATTAAATATGGTCTATGTGAGCAGATACTATATACATTTGTGGTTTTTGTTTTTGTTTTGTTTCGTTTGTTTGTTTTTGATGTCTCTATATGTGCAAGCTTGGGAAAATCTTTTCTTATCTCCGGACCTCCATTTCCTAAATGAGGTGTTGGGGTTGCTTATGTACAGTGCTCCTTCTGGTTCTGACAGTATGAATAAGCCTTAGCTGACTCAGGAACATACCCTAAAGCTAACGAATCTTCTAGTGAATCTTGCAACGAGAATAGCAGAATGGTCTGATTTCACTTTGCAATCCACTGAATCACCGTTACATTGAACAAGCAATGACCCATAGGATATAATCATAAAGCCACATAATTCATGTCTCCCATTCTTCTTTAAATATATCCTGTGGGACCACTTCATTCCTATCCATGGATGAAATTTTGGACAAATCTTGTGACTTTTCTTGTTCCTTTCAGGTAACAAAACATTCTCTAGTCAATAATTAATATATCTGGGTCAGTGTAATAATCAAACTTTAAATTTCAATCAAAGATGTAACTTCTCCCCATTCCCAGTTCAGACCTGCTTCAGGCCAGTTGGCTTCTCTCCACCTCACACCTAACCTTGTGTTTTTGCCCCCCTCCCATATCTAGCTAATAATGATTTCGAATCCTTCATGACCAGAGTAAGAGGACAGGAGAGGCAAGAGGTAGGAGAGTTTTTACCTGACTAATCCTGCTGTGAGTTGGCATCATACTCCCAAGTTCTGGTGGGTGTTTAAAGCTGATTCTTCATCCTAAGGGCTCTTACATGGGCACTTTGGTGACTCTGCCATCTCTCACCTGCACTTTCCCTGACATGGACAAATATAATTCTTCTCTAGCTGGTTACCTGGTCACTTCCTTCCACAGCCCCAAGTCTGCAGGTAGATCTCTAGCTTCTTTCTGCAGAGGCCCCCTTGTGCCACCAGACAGTCCCACAGAAAGAATCTAAGATGATCTTACTTTTTTTTAGAGAGTGGGGAGGGAGGAGGAGAGGGGCAGAGGGAGAGGGAGAGAGAGAATCCCAAGCAGGCTTTTCACGGGGCTCAATCTTACAACCCTGAAATCATGACCTGAGCTGAAATCAAGAGTCAGATGCTTAACCAACTGAGCTATCCAGGTGCCCCAAAGATCTTACTTTAGCTCTCTCTTCTGATGGCCCACATCTGGTCCCTGACAAACACTACACATCCTTTGCCCAAACAAATTCTGGGCATGCCGCTGAACCTTGCAGTCACCTCTCTTTTGTTCTGCCATCAGAGTAGTCAGACTTTTAGATTTCCCATGGGAATCAAACAGTAATCCACTGTGTCTCTCAAGCTCTGGGGACAGATATCAAGCTAGTTACATGGCCACATTGAAGCCCTTCGTAATACACTAGACAATTCTCTCCATAATTCATCTTCTAGTCAACCTGTTTCTCAACCTCTACATTCCTTTTGCAGGCTGGATGTAGGTGGTCACCTATAGGTATAAAACTGGCTTTCCACAGTCTTTTTTTTTTTTTTTTGCAAGATGTGCATACTTGACCTTGGGGTGTCTGTTGTCTTGCAGCCTCAACGAAAACTGAAACTAAAATTGTTTCATTTTAACATCCTGTCCCAGGAACCCCCCTTCAGCTTTCCTTAAGTGATTACTGAGGAAACTCTTGCCTTGGTTTCCACCGTATTCTCTCCCAAGCTCACCATGCTTGAGGAAGTTCCAGAGTTTTCCCTGGAGCAATGTCGCTGCCTCACTTCTTCCCTTGACTAGCACAGTTATTTCTAGCCAAAAGGTGCTTTCCTTCCTAGCTGGCCTTGCTTTGGAAGCAATGACTCGAATTGTCTTCATGAGCCCTTCCCTAGCCCATGGCTGATTTGAAAAAATGAATTGCTCCCAATCAACCAACCTTGTGGACATTGTTTCTCATGCCCCAGGTGTTGCAGAACTGAGTTCAGTGCATCTCACGTGTCTGGGAGCCTCAGGGAAAGTAGAAGCAGCAGCTATGTCACTGTAGGCTCTAAGTGGCCCCCTTGCCACATGTCTTTTCCACCAATCTGCCAGGGAGCCTAAGATGACACCAGTAGAGAGTTTGCCTTTAGATTAAGACATCGCCTCTTTAGGATTGCCTTGTCAAATTTCCCTTAAAAGGTCACACATCAAATTATTATCACTTCAAATGAAGACTTAGTTTATCCTGCCCCCTATTGTGGCAAGGAGGGCACATATAAAAGGGAAAGGATGGAGGCCTTGGTTGATTTTAGGCTCCAGATCCCTCCATAGGACCACATCGTTCCTAAACACGACTGCACAGTCTTGAGCTCATTTGAACCAGGTGGTTCTCTGCCCAAGTGCTGTTCAGTTAGAGCTGTAACCGATCAGGCTTGGTGCCACACAGTTGCAGGGTTTGTCAATGTTCATTAGAGCATTTCCAGAAGACATTTAATCAGACGATAAGAAAAGGAAAAACCATGACACATAAGGAACTATCAAAGAAACAAGGTTTGTGGCCAAAAAATGGATGATTTGGACATCATTTTCTGAAAATGGACATCATTTTCTGATCTAGTGGGTCATACAGATTTGTTCTCGGTGGTTCTGGTGGTAGATTTAATTAAACCTAAGGTCTTGCCACTCAAACTCTGGTCAGGAGCATCCTCATCACTGGAGAAAGGCAAAAGCTCAGAGGCCCTCCCACACTCTTTAACAAGAGATCCCAGGTGTTTTGAAGACACATTATAGTTTGA
Source organism: Mirounga angustirostris (assembly GCF_029215605.1). Classification (NCBI taxonomy): domain Eukaryota; kingdom Metazoa; phylum Chordata; class Mammalia; order Carnivora; family Phocidae; genus Mirounga; species Mirounga angustirostris. The sequence goes on along the minus strand of NW_026991716.1, from coordinate 93,040,306 downwards.
GAAGCGTGGATTTAAGGACTACTGTCCCAGGTAGAGAACTTGGCAGCTGAAGAACCAGGTGGAACTCTTACAAGATAGCTCCCTTAGGAGTCAGGTGGGGTTGTATTCGTAAGGAACTTTGAAAAGTCAAAGCTACAGAAGCAGAAGGAACTGCTTGAATGGTAGTGACCTCCTCGTTACTGGTGACAAATGTAGATGCCCACTTGTTAGGGCCATGAGGGGGGACGTCGGTAACCCAGAAGAGAAGTAGGAGCAAGATGTCACAGCTGGAGGTGGCAGCGGCTAGCTTTGGGCAGCAGGTGTCCCAGGAGCCCCAGTGAGGGGCCCCCCAGAGGTGAAAGTGAGGCTACCAAGACAGAGCAGGTCACATTGGAACAGAGAGAGGACATCTTCCACATCCCTTCCTCAGAGCTTTCAGATAGAAACTTTCTTCTGTGATGTTTCTCCTATGCCTGGGGAAAACCAGACTACCTACTCGGCTGCCTGAATCCCATCTGGAAGGTAAAGTTCTTGGCTTGAAATCAGAAACTTCGGTCATTCCCCTTTAGTTCTATTACCTGACAGCCACACGTGGTGTGTGTTTTAGGAAGTAGAACAGCTCTCCGGTGCTTTAGGAGAATGGAGGCAGAAACGTGGATTTGATAACATTTGTGCTTCTGTCAGAAACCATGGGATGATCACAGGGAAATTTTACCTTACCTTTGAATATTGAAAAGAAAAGCCCTCAATTATAAATAAACATTCGCCAGTGTTCTCCAAACTTAAATGTGCTCAGGAACCACCTGGCATCTTGTTAAAGTGCAGATTCTAGCCTCAGTGGGGCTGGCGTGGGGCCCGAGAGTCTGCGTATCTAACAGGTGCGCAGATGGATTGGTGCTGCTGCTGGTCGGCGACCACACTTTGAATGATAAAGCGTGGGCTGGCACAGTCCTCACCTGGGGAAATGTATCATTTATTCAGGTTTTCAGTAAAATAAGTCTATTTGCACTAGGACAATGTGCCGTCCCTCCCCCCGCCCCCGTATAAATGTTGCCACCGAAGATGATCCAATGCCCATGGAGAGCAGAAGGGTGGAGGGATCAGGCAAGGTGGCAGGTGTGCAAATCCAGGTGAGAAAGAGGAGGTTTGCTGCACTGGTGAGAAGGGTGAAAGAAAGCCAAGAACGACGACAGACAAAGTCCCCAGTGTGGCCTGGCCACCTTCCATAGCAGGGTCCCTGACGTCTTTTAGGCTTCCCCGAATCCCGAGACGTCCATCTGTTCTCCCAGACCCATGTTTACACATCCTCAGTGGCACTTAATTTTGCATTATAGTGCAAGAATCTGGACCAGATCTCATCTCCCTGCTGGATAGATTTGGGGAGCAGAGCCTGAGATGTAACGAATCTGTAGCAAATATTTATGGCTTGAATTCTATGCAACACAACAGAACAAATTGTCTGCTCACCAAGAGTAGGGGAGATCTCTGGAAACCACAAATGTGATAGCTGAACTCTTCTGCAAGATCTAATTTAGTGATTGGTTTCCTGCCCTTTGAAGTTTTAACACGATGGGAACAAACTGTTTACTTTTTCTCCAGTAGCTTTTTCGATACACAGATGGTAGGGGTGGGAGATGAGGAAGGACTTTTGTTTTTGAAGCTTGATGTTTTCGTCCTTGGCTGGTGGTCTTTGGGCCAGGCACCAGGAACCCAGTGGCGTAACAGACGTTCACAGTTTCTGCCTGGATTTTGCTAAATGCTAAGTGCTCCATTATGGTTAAGCCCATGTACCCAGCCTTTAGAGATCAAGTCGGCTTCCTTGTTGAACTGCAAATTTATCTAATATGATAGCTCTATGGAGAATGACTGTACAGGGAATATCTATCTTTCTGAAAGATTGTTTATTTCCTTTTTTTTTTTTTAAGATTTTATTTATCTGACAGAGAGAGAGACAGTGAGAGAGGGAACACAAGCAGGGGGAGTGGGAGAGGGAGAAGCAGGCTTCCCACTGAGCAGAGTCTGATGTGGGGCTCGATCCCAGGACTCTGGGATCATGACTGAGCCACCCAGGCACCCCAGATTGTTTGTTTCTAAAAGGAAAGAGAGTTTATCAAGTGCCATGAGTTATTTGACATAGAAACATCCATTTAGTCAGCAAACATTTAGTGAGCTTTCCCATTTGGGATGCACTGAAGCCTGCAAGTTCAAGGCTACTTGTTCAGAGCCACAGAGAAAGGCCACAGTGGGGAGGAGACTGAACCCAGGTCTTCTCTTCCCTGACCCTTTGCTTCCCTCCCAAGCCAGTTGCCGGTAGGATCCTATTACCCCTATTACCCCACACTTGCTCGGGAGGGTGTACATCCTGTGCCCCCCCCTCCCCGGCTCAGAAGCCCAACTGTACTCAATGGATGCTCACAAATGGCTTGTGGTACACCTGTGTCATTTCGTCTCACAAAGATGTAAAAGAACAAAACAAACCCAGCCACCATTTAGCAAAATCCAGGCAGAAACTGTACTCCAATTATATCAATTCTCTTTTCTCCTTCAGGGTTTCCTATCTTGGCTCCAAGGAGCATTTCATCCTTGTCCCTGGGCTCTGGGTACATCCCTGCAGGGTTACATCCACAGGACAGGCAGAGCCCATCACTCCAGACATCAAGAGATCTCTCTCATTTTTACAAAACCCACACAGAGTGGCCTGCTCCACCAGACATTAGGCATAGTTTGACCTGGTATCTTATTTTAAAGATTTATTCATTTATTTGGAGGGCCGGGGCAGAGGGAGAAGGAGAGAATCTCAAGCAGGCTCTTCACTGAGCCTGGAGCCTGATGCGGGGCTCGATCTCATGACCCTGAAATCATGACCTGAGCCAAAATCAAGAGTCAGACACTTAACCAACTGAGCCACCTGGGCACCCCTCAACGTAGTATTTTAAATAATATGTGGAATGATGGAGGCAAAAACCAAACCAAAACAAACAAAAAAACCCCACAACAACGAAGGAAGGTGCGTTACACCAGATTCCCTTGTAGCTGCTTGTCTCCCAGTGCAGGTCAATGATTGGAGTATCTCAGAGCTATGTTCGCCCTGTCACAGCCAGAGGCCATGTGAACAAAATGCGCTGTTCTGTTAGGCTTGAAAGAGAGTCATTTGGGAGGAGAACAAAGTATCAATACCAAGCTCAGGTGTTAAGAATCCTCTGAGAGGGGCGCCTGGGTGGCTCAGTTGTCAAGTGTCTGCCTTCGGCTCAGGTCATGATCCCAGGACCCTGGGATCGAGCCCCACACTGGGCTCCCTGCTCAGCTGGAAGCCTGCTTCTCCCTCTCCCACTCCCCCTGCTTGTGTTCCCTCTCTCGCTGTGTCTCTCTCTCTATCAAATAAATGAATAAAAAATATATATATAAAAAAGAATCCTCTGAGAAAGTTTTAATGGAAAAGTTCAAAGAGGAGTGTCTACCAGGTCTGCAGCAAATACAAAGGCCTTCCTGTATTTTCAGACAGCTAGGTCCAGGGGAAGCCCAGCTAGTGTTCCTATAGCATAAGATGGAGAGTGTTTGCCAGGGTACGACTCCTAATCTTAGTTCTGCCCCTGGGCGTCAATATTTTATTCAGGAAAATTTATTTATTGTGTTTCCAATTATATCATTCATTAAATTATAATATCTGTACATATTTTAAAACACCGAGCTAGGTAGGGCGCCTAGCTGGCTCAGTCAGTAAAGTGTGCAACTCTTGATCTCAGAGTTGTAAGTCTGAGCCCCACGTGGGGTGTTGAGATTACTTAAAAAAATAAAATCTTAAAAAATTGAGCTAAAGCGGAAAAATATAACCTCATGAAAAAGACCTGAGTTTTGTGGAGTTTAAAATTGATTTTTTCAATGTTCAGTAATTTGCTGAACCTCTTTGCAGTGCAAGGCTTATGTTTATGTTCTCTTTTGAGTCCTGTAGATACTGAGGAAGCACAAGGTAAGTATTCAATAATTCTTGTTAAATGCATCAATGTTCCAGTTAAGTCGTTATATAACACTCTGAGATAAACTTCATGAACTGTCTCCTATTACTGGGTAGTGTCTGGGTCTCATACATAAGCAGTAAAGCGTTTGCTGAAAAAAATCCCATAAACTTTCTGGCAGAGAGTTGAACAGGTATTCTATGGCAGATACAACCTAGCTGTGACTGAATTAATCATTGTAATTTCCAAACTGACATGCGGAGTCAAGAGAAATGAAGCAAATGCCCTTTTCCCATCTGTATCAGTTATCTATTGCTGTGTGACAAATTACCCCAAAACTTAGTGGCTTAAAATAACGTTTATTATCTCAGTTTCTGTGAATCAGGAGTTCAGGTGCAGCTTAACTGGGTCCCCTGGCTCTAGGTCTCAAACCAGGCTCTCGAAGCTCAACTAGGAAAGGATCCACTTCCTAGCTTATTCATGTGGTTGTTGGTTTCCCATGAGCTGTTTGGTTTCTTGCCATACGGGCCTCTCCACAGAGCATCTCACAACATGGCAGCTTGCTTTCCTAGCATTAGGAATACTGGAAAGTATCATGAGCCACCCTGAAAGTCAGGATGTCCATTTAGAACCAAAACTTACAAGGTGTCCTCTATTCTGGTCACTCCAACATTTTCCTGATTGAGGACCACTTTTAATTTCCCTCAAGTTCTAGAAAGACCAAAAAGAGTGGGGCTGTTGAGGAAACAGAGCATGGCTGCAGAAGGAGCCCCCCACCTTCGCCCTCCCCCACCTGTTAGGAGTTGCCATAAGAACTTGGAGTAGAGGCATGGCAAAGCTGAAAGACCATATGGAAAGTGTTCTGGAACCAGCTCTCCTCTTGAGACCGGAAGGGCATTCATTATCCCAAATGGCTGACTTTGGGCAAAATTGTGTTTGGGCAAAATTTCCACAGAAGGAAATCAACCCGTAGACTTAGAACAAAGTCTTAAGCAAACCAGAAACATTTGAGAGGACTGCCGAAGTTCAGGTGTCAGGCATTAAAATTATGGCTGGTTTCTGTGCATCTCATTAGGGGAGAAAATATATAAATGTACTTAAATGGACCAGAGGGGAGTCATAAGGTTGATTCTGAGGGCTGAGTGATCTGAACTTGGAGACAAGCTTAAAGGGAAAAATCTATACTGGCCAGAGACCAAGTTAATGGAAAATTTAATTGAAGCGAATGAAATGCTAAGCCTCCTAGGTGGTGTGGCCTGGTGCCCTTTGAACCGGGAAGGCTGGGACCGGAGGCCACAGAGGGCCCTGAGGGAAAACGTGATGAGCTTATCTGAGCAAGACCCAGGGCGGGACTGAGCCTGAGCAAAGAAAGTCCGCAAACCTCCACTAGAGCCTCAGGGAGAGGCAGCCTGGAGGGCAGAGAGGAAATCTGCTGATTTCTGCCACTGCGAAGTCCTTAGAGGGTCTCTGCCTCCCGCCGCGGCACTGAGCACGTGCTGGGCACCCGGGTGCCGGAGAGGAGCAGGGGTGTGGGCGGGAGGCCGCCACCCAAGGTAGGAAACAATGGCCCCTCAGCAGGGGAAGGGCAGCCCCCCTGGGGACCTGCTATTGTTTCCCGGGGTCTCCTCCCTCCTGCCCCTTCTGCGCTCTGCTTCCCCGCTTATAGTTGTAGCTCTTTCTCTGCAGCCAGAGCTTCCTGGCTGCACTCCCCCCCCGCTGGGGGTGGCACCTGGTTCACCGTCGCTCTTGGAGTGGCAGAGTAGGGGGCCCACGGGGCTACTTCCTTTCAGAATCTGGGCTTCAGGGCTGGGATTTGTGCAGCTGCCATCTCGTCAAGCCGCCGAGCCAAGCTGTTCTCACATGGAGCCCTCTGGCCACTGACCCAGTGGTTTGCCTTTCTTGCCGGCCTGGGCAGGGCTGTGTGACCCGCTGGCCTGGGCAGACTGGCGGGCAATGGGTCCAGAGCAAGGCAGTGGCTCCCAGCCCAGGGGGAGGTGGCCGCGCCCATTATAGAAAGGGCTCACTGTGTGCTGAGCTGCTCCTTCAGCTGAGAAGTCACAGCTGGTGTGGGGAAATAAGGTGGGGAGTGGAGGGGAGGTGTGGGTGGGGGTGGGTGGGGGTGTGCGCGTGCGTGAAAGAGGGGGGTGGAAAGAACTGTCCATTCTGAAAAAGAATCATTTCTAAGACTCTGGAATTTGGGGCTCATTACTGCACGAATAGGTATTATTTGAGACTAATTTTGCAGATGGCCGTATTGTTGCTTTTCAGGGCTTCATTTGGTTAAAGAACCTACGTAAAGTGCCGGCTTCACTTTTTTTGATAAAATAAATAGGCCAGGTTCACTTAACTCTGAGCAGTTCGGTCTTGGGTCCTAAAGGACAAGGGGTCAACCGCAGCCTGAACTGAAACTCCATCAGGAGTGTCTGCACTTTTATACATGTGAGCCCCCCTTTTCCTCGCTATGCTGCTCTTGATTCTTTGGGACTTTCTCTCTCTGTCTCTTGGCTTTCTTCTTCCTGTCCCTCTGTCTCTTCCTGCTTCTCTTCGGACCTTCTCTACATTCCAGGTGCTCTTGCCGGACCCTCCAGAGCTGCAGCGGCACCGGGGCTTCATCGGGCGGGCGATCTGGAAGGCTCTGCAGAGGTGAGGGAGGAGGGAAGCGCCCACACATGCCTGACCCTCGAGTTTGTTTCCCAGACAGGGAGGCGTAGACACAGTTCAAATTCAGAAGCAAATGGCTATCCCTTGAGGCTCGAGTGGGTTTGAACTCTTCGAGTGTTCTTTGGCTTCACTAATGGGCAGGCTTTCTGTACAGCGGCTGGGGGAAAACGTAGTTCACCTATCAGCAATGGTGAAAAAGGAACACCAGGCTCTCCTGAAAGTTCCCAAGACATTAAACCCTGAAAAGTTCCCAAGACATGAAACCCTGAAAATGCGGCAGACGTCTTGGATGGCACCATGGGTGTATTTGCCTTTCTGTTTAAGCCTGCTCCTGTGATAGTCCAAGAGCAGATTATTCCTTTTCCTGGAGGGAAGATGTAATGATTTTCCAAGCAGCATCCTTTGTCCCTTGGATACAGGCAGGGAGGTTATAGAAGAAAGTGCAGCAGACCCCTCTCCCTTATCCCACTTTGCTGAGCTCATGTTCTCCACAGAGATTAAATGGCCTTACATGGAGGCTGGGTTGGATCCTCTTGTTTAATGAGAGGTGCCAGGGTGACAAGCTCATTTCAGATGAGAAGCAGTTTTCTAAGAAATCAGGGAGAAAAGGTCCACCCTGTGGTTGGCCATGAGTCTGTACGCAGGGGCTGGATCTGCATGGGGCACTCGTGCCTGGCAATCCCAGGACTGCTGGCCCCATCTGGTGTTCACTCACCAGTCAGCCACAAAACCGCTGAAAAGTGCAATTCCCTCCTCAGTTACGGATCTGGTCCTTCTTTTTACAGACTTTAAATGGTGGTTTTAGGTAACCAATAATCCATGGTCACACAGTGAAATTCTTAGTTCCTAAGAGTTCTGCATACCCACAATTTCTCTCCCTGTATGTTGATGACTTCATAGTTTTGAATAGTAGAAAGGTGATGTATCCAGCAGTCATCATTTCAACTAAAGCAAGAGGAATTGGGGGTAGATGTAAGGAGGAACTTTTAGGCGATAAGATTTGCAGTACAATGAGCTAATTGTGAGGGAGATTGTAAAATCTCTTGCAGGAAGCTTTTAAATAAGAGGCTCATTTATTTTTCCTTATTTACCACCCAGCCTGAAAAGAGGGCTTGGTACTAACTCAGTGCTTTCCAGGGTTAATACACCACCTTTCACAATTTTTGCTATGTCCATATAACAATTGTAAAAGTGTTTACTTAAGATGTTCCTTTAAACAGATTCATTTCTTTTAACTTTAGCTCTTAGTCACTTTAAGGAATGATACTGTATCAGTGAAATCATAGTTTGATGGGCTAATTCTATTTTATTGCTATCCACTAAAGTACATGACTATAAAAAATAATGTTCCCCTGTAGCTGTGTCTTCCAAAAAGATACACCTTCAAGTCCTAACTTTCTGCCTGTGAATAGAACGTTCTTTAGAAATAGGGTCTTTTGGGGTGAGTGGGTGGCTCAGTCAGTTAAGCATCCAACTCTTGATTTCAGCTCAGGTCATGATCTCAGGATTGTGAGATAGGCTCCGCACCCGGCATGGAGCCTGCTGAAGATTTTCTCTCTCCCTCTCCCTCTGCTCCCAACCCGCCCCCCCCCCCCCGCCACTCTCTCTCTCTCTCTAAATTAAAAGAAAAAAATAGAGTCTTTACAGATGTAATCAAGATGAGGTCATACTGGATTATGGGCCCTAATCCAATGACTGATGTCTTCCTAAGACCTTTGGAAACAGACACAGAGGGACAGGGAAGATGCCATGTGACAATGGAGGCAGATAGGAGGGATATATCTACAGTGAAAGATTGTTGGCTACCAGCAACTAGGTAGAGACAAGGAAGGATACTACCCTTGAGCCTTAAGAAAGAACATGGCCCTGGGGCACCTGGGTGGTGCAGTCAGTAAGCATCCGACTCTTGGTTTCTGCTCAGGTCATGATTTCAGAGTCGTGAGATCGAGTCCCATGTAGGGCTCCATGCTCAGCACAGAATCTGCTTGAGTTTCTCTCTCCCTTTGCCCCCCCTCCACTCTCTCTCTCCAAAATAAATAATAAATAAATCTAAAAAAAAAAAAGAAGAGGAAAGAACACGGCCCTGCCGACACCTTGATTACATACTTCCAGCCTCCAGAACTATGAGAGAATGCATTTCTGCTGTTTTAGGTCACTAAGTTTATGGTATTTTCTGTAGCCTTAGGAAATGAATATACACCAAAGTCCCTCCTAAAATCATGCGCTGTCCCACCAGTGGGACACACCTGCCACTTGGGGAAATGCTGGGCTCTGTGCAGTCCCTTTTCTGGTCCTGTAGGTGAAGGATGATGGCCTGCAGGATATCAGTCATTTTTACACTTCGGTATGATGTGTCAGCACCTGTATTTATAAAGGTGAGGAAAAGGCTGTTTTAACCAGGTTTGAGCAGATGTGTCTCATCAACTCTGAATGGCACCCTAGTCTGTGCACCTGAACATGCTGCTCACTCCCAGGCTTCCTGGGAGCTACAGGCTAAGCAGAGCCGCGGTGGGGGGCTTGCCGATCTGTCTCCATGGCTGTTCACCCTCTGCCTCTGGAATAATGGGTGTATCCTGTGCTGGGTAGAGGGCTGTTGCCTGATGGTCTCTTAAGTCGGTTTTACTTTTTGATGAATTCATTTGGATCCCAGCCCAGAAGCTGGCTTTTATTACCTTTGATCTCACTCATGGTCGTCAGCAGTTTTTAAACCAATGAAGTCCATGTTCCCTTGTTCCCCGTTTCTGCACGTCGTCATAGGACGATGATCTTTCATCCGCATCTGTATTTTCCAGCTATATTGCGGATTGGAGAATTGTCTGCATTCTCTACCTTACCGCTATCAGAACCCATGTAGACGTATTTAATCTCGATTTAAAATATTTAATAAACAGAATAAATGTTTTAGTTAGATCTTTTTTTATCATTGTTTATCATGCATCCAGGAGAGTCCTGTCTAATCTATATTGTAAGGCGCATTCTGTGTAATGGCCGCCTCACTAACAGTGGCCCAACTGTCTACTCGATAGCTATTTATTGAGTGCCTTCTGTATGCCGGGCACTGAGTAGCTTCCTCACATACAGCAAGGCACCTGCCACTAGGGACACAGAAGGGATTAGTATCTCAGGTACTGAGAACGTTCCAGTAAAGGGAATATGATGACAGCTTACTGCTAACTGGCTTGGAATGGTGCTAACTCATAGTAGGTGCTCAGTGTTTGTCTCCCTCTCCTCACTCCGCTCGGGAGGCAGCCTCGTACATAGCTCTGTAGCCTGGGCCTTTTTAGAATCTTCCTACTGCCGTCTTCTGATCCAGATGGAAGAGATGCAGGAGAGGTCATCAGGGAGCAGGTGCGGAGTCCCAGGTTCCTGAAGACCTCTTGCAGCATCCCCGGGCCACGAAGCAGAAAGCACAGAGCAAGCGTACACTGAGGCAGCTCAGCTTACTTGAGTCGTGGCGGCCGGAGCAGTGTTGGCCGGACCTGCCTGTGTAACACTCTTAAGAATGTGTTCAGACCCAGCACCAGGCTTCTTCAGGGAATTGTTTAAGCAGCTTTATTGAGATAATCATACAAGAGTGCAACACAGTGGCTGTTAGTTTATTCACAGAAATGTGCAGCCACAATGGTAGAACACTTCCAGTACCTCAAAAAGCACATACGCTTTAGCCAGCACCCTCTCTCCCCACTGCCCCTCTGCCCTCAGCAACCGCTGATCTACTTCTTGTCTGTATAGGGTTGCCTGTCCCGGACATTTCATGTAAGTGGAATCACTTCATCCGTGGCCTTTTTTGACTGGCTTCTTTCACTTAGCAGAATATTTCAAGGCTCATTCACGCTGTAGCAGCATCAGTATTCATTTCTTTTTATGCCTGAATAATATTCCATTGTGTGGATAGGCCTCATTTTGTAGATCCATTCGTCAGTTGATCGCCTTTTTGGGTTATTTCCATCTTTGGGCTATTATGAATAGTGCTTCTGTAAATGTTCATGTACCAATTTTTGTGTGGACATATGTTTTCATTTCTCTTGGTAGATACCTAGGAGTGGAATTGCTGGGTCGTAGAATGACTCTAGTTTGAACGAGTTGAGGAAGAGCCAGACTGTTTTCTGAAGAGGCTGTGCCATTTTATATTCACACCAGCAGTGTAGGAGGGTTCTAGTCTCTCTACAGCATCATCGACATTTGTTATTATCTGATTTTTTATTATAAACATCCAAATGAGTGGGAAGTTACACTTCTTTGTGGTTTTGATTTGCATTCCCCAATGACTAATGATGGGGAACATGTTTTTGTGTGTTTATTGGCCATTTGTATATCTTCTTTGGAGAAAGGTCTCATCAAGTTCTTTGCCTATCTTTAAATTCGGTTTCTTTCTTTTTTTTTTTTTTTAAAGATTTTATTTATTTGACAGAGAGAGCACAAGCAGAGGGAGAGAGGGAGAAGCAGGTTCCCTGCTGAGCAAGGAGCCCGATGCGGGACTCGATCCCAGGACCCTGGGATCATGACCTGGGCTGAAGGCAGCCTCTTAACCGACTGAGCCACCCAGGCGTCCCAAATTTGGTTTCTTTTTATTGACTTTTATTGAGTTACTCTGGAAACAAGTCCCTGATGAAATATATGATTTGCAAGTATTTTCTCCCATTCGATGGGTAATCTTTTCACTTTTTTGATGCTATCTTTCCAAGCACAGAAGTTTTACGTTTTGATAAAGTCCATCTTACCTATTTTTTCTTGTGTTGGTCATGCTTTTAGTGCTAAATGTAAGAATATCTTGCCAAATCCAAGGTCATGAAGATTTATTCTTATGTTTCCTTTTAAGAGTTTTATAACTTTTTGCTCTTACATTTAGGTCTTTGGCCCATATTGAGTGAATTTTTGTATATGGTATGAATTAAGGGTCCAATGACATCGTTTTGCATGTGGATATCCAGTTGTTCCAACACCAGTTGCTGAAAAGATTTTTCTTTCCCCATGGAATGATTTTGGGCACCCTTGTGGAGAATCAGCTGAACACAGACACAGTTAATTTTTGAACTCTCGATTCTATTCCATTGCTCTACATACCTGTTCTTATTCCACAATCACACTGTCTTCATTATTGTTGCTCTGTAGTCAACTTTGGAATTGGGAAGTGTGAAGGCTCTATGTTGTTCTTTTCTCGTGATTGTTTTGGTTCATCTTGGTCCCTCGAAAATCATGAGTTTTAGAATCAGCTTGTCAATTTCCATGAAGAAGTCAGCTGAGATACTGACAAGAATTACATTGATTCTGTGGGTCAATTTAGGGAGTATCGCCATCTTAATATTCAGTCTTTTGATTCATGAACTTGGGATTTTTCCCCATTTATTTAGATCTTCTTTACTTTCTTTCAACAAAGTTTTGTAGTTTTCAGTTTTACACTTCTTTTGCTAAATTCATTCCTCCATATTTTATTCTATTTAATGCTATTATAAATGAAATTGTTTTCTTAACTTCATTTTCAGAATCTGAAACACAGTTGATATTTGTATATTGATCTTGTATCCTGCAACTTTGCTAAACTCATTTATTAGTTCCAATAATGTTTTAATGGATTCTTTAGGATTTTCTACATACAAGCGATAGTTTTATTTCTTCTGTCCTATTTGGATGCCTTTTCTTTCTTTTTCTTACCTAATTGCCCTGGCTGGAACTTCCAGTAAAATGTTGAATAGACGTCGTAAGAATAAGCATCCATGTCTTTTTCTTGATCTTAGGAGGGAAAGCATCCAGTCTTTCACCATTCACTATGGTGTTAGCTGTAAGTTTTTTGTAGATGCCCTTTCTTCAGTTGAGGAAGTTCCCTTCTATTCCTAGTGTGTTGAGTGTTTTTTTATCAGGAAAGGACATTGAATTTTGTCAGATCTATTGGGATAATTGTACTATCTTTTTTTTAAAATTCTATCTATATGGTGTATTACATTAATTGATTTTTGACTGTTAAACCAACCTTGCTTTCCTGGGATAAATGCTACTTGGTCATGGTGTATAAGTCATGTTATATGTTACTGGATTTGATCTGCTGGCATTTTGTTGAGGATATTTGCATCCATATTTATAAGAAATATTAATCTGTAGTTTTCTGTTCTTGAGATGCCTTTGTCTGGTTTTGGTATCAGGGTAATAGTGGCCTCATAGAATGAGTTGGGAAGTATCCCTTCCTTGTATTAATTTTTTTTTAAAGATTTTATTTATTTATTTGAGAGAGAGAATGAGATAGAGAGAGCATGAGAAGGGGGAGGGTCAGAGGGAGAAGCAGGCTCCCCGCTGAGCAGGGAGCCCGATGCGGGACTCGATCCCGGGACTCCAGGATCATGACCTGAGCCGAAGGCAGTCGCTTAACCAACTGAGCCACCCAGGCGCCCCCCTTCCTTGTATTAATTTGCTTGTAAAGAATTGGTTTTAATTTTTCTTTAAATGCTTGGTAGAATCTACTCATGAAACCATCTGGGCCTGGGATTTCTTTGTGAGTAGCTTTTGATTACTAATTCATTCTCTTTACTTGTTATAGGTTTACTCAGATTGTCTATGTATTTTTTTGAGTCAGTTTTGGTAATTTGTCAGTTACTAAGTTACCTAATTTATTGGCATATGATTGTCCATAGTATCCTTTAATGATCCATTTTGTTTCTATAAGATTGGTAGTAATGTCATCTCTTTCATTTCTGATTCTCGTAATTTAACTCTTTTCTTTTTTCCTTGGCCAATCTAGCTAAAGTTTGTCAATTTTGTTGATTTTTTTCAAAAGGTTGGCTTAGGTTGCATTGATTTTCCCCATTGTTCTTCTAGTCTTTACTTAATTTCTGCTTTAATCTTTATTTCCTTCCTTCTGCTTGCTTCAGGTGTAGTTTGTTCTCTGTACCGCCCCCCCCCCACTATCTTATCATGAAAGATTAGGTTATCAATTTGAGATCTTTCTTCTTTTTAAATGTAAGTATTTACAGCTATAAATTTTGCTCTAGGCACTGCTTTAGTGACATCCCATATGCAATGGCTTTTATTTCCAGGCAAATTCCATATTTATCCCCATCTATGAAAAGAATTGATAGCTCCCCTAATAAAATCAAGTCTTAATCTTTCAATTATCTACATTATGGGAGGAATTCATTCATGAAGAAGACATCTGGATCTTGTGGCCTCAAATGTGTTTCCGCATTGCCAACCTTGGAGGAGCCATTGGTTTTTGTTACTCTAGCACATTTTCTTTGTGGATGTCAAGATTTGTTCTGACCATATGTGGTATAGACATGATTACTGATGGGACTAGGCACATACGATCTTGTCTGGGATGGGAGGGACTGAAGAGAAGGAATTCCTAAGATATTTTTCTTCCTCTTTCTATCCCCATAATTCCCCTAAACTTTGTCCTTAAAAATATAACAAAACACCCCACACCTTTTGGCCATAGGTATAGGTCACAGACAGAGTTCAACAGGCTGAGGTTGAGCTTTAAAAATGTAGAAAGTCATGATTTACTTGGGCAAAGCGGAGCTGATGGTGAGTTTGGCTGACTCTTTAGGTCCTTTACTCCCCCTGCACTTTTGATTGGCTCTTTATCTCTCATCTGCAGTTGATAGGGAGAACCCTGGGGTTGACCAGATCAGCATTTGCGTCCCCAGTTTGTTAGCTTTGGAGCAAGGGCAGTACCCTCATGTGTTTGGAACTGAAAGTGTTGGGGAGGAAGCACTGTTGCCCTTGTGTGACCATCCAGGTCAAATTGTTTCTTTAACTCAGGGGCATTGTGACTCCTGCTTGATCTCTCTAAAGCATCCCAGGCCGGGTGAGGAGGGCAGTGTTGGTGGGCAAAGAGAAAACAGAGCAGGGAGATTCAGACAAGCTGGTAGAGACTGCATGGAAGGAGAAAGACCTTTGAATTTTACTTTCAAGTCATCAATAACCAAAATAATCACTTTTTCCTCTGAACACACAGGGGCACATCTCCCGTCCCTACTATAGTATGCTTTGTTGGTGAGGCAAGTGTCTCAGTCTGTTGAGAGGTGAACTACTTGGGATTATGATGTGGGGTCCATTCTTCCCCATCTCTCATCCCCACAGATAGTGGCACCCGTGCTGCTGGGGAAGCATTTGCCAAGACTGTCAGGTAGCCTCTTGACTTGCTCTCTGATCTCTTCTTCTCTGTCCTGCCTTCTTGCTCAGCAAAAACAGCCACCACTGAGGAGTGCCTGGTGAACCCTGTAGGCATGAACCACTACAGCGTGGACCCCTCCGCCTCTGCCTTTAGCCACAGGGGCTCCTTGCCCACCTCCTCCTCGCTGTACTGCAAGAGGCAGAACTCTGGAGATGGCCATCTTGGGGGAGGCCTGGCCACCACTGCCAGTGGTCCCCGCTCCAGCCCCATGTCCTCTGGAGGCCCCTTGGCACCTGGGCTGAGGCCCCCAGGCTCCAGCCCCAAGAGAAACGGGACCTCTCTTGAAGGAAACCGACGTGGTAATGTAATGCATGCTCTGGCTTCCCCGTGTTTTAACCTACTTGGCCCTTGCTCTGGGATCACTGCATATAGGGGGAAGGGGGTGGGGTGGGGGGGAACCGTGCTGTCCGAACATGGGAACACTGGGAAATCAGAAGCACTTTCATGGGTTTTTGTTGTTCTTAAAGGCAGCTAACTTCAACCTCTGACCACAGTAAAGAAAGTGGTATATTAGAGTAGGCTAGGCTGTAGGAGTAAGTAGACTCCAAAATGTACAGTGGCTCAAATGCAATAGAAATTTATTTTTTGTTCAAGAGTCCAAGGTGGGTGCTCCCAGTTGGTAGATGCATCCCAGTTCAGGGACTTAGGCTTTGTCCATTTTGTGGTCCTGCTATCCCCTGTGGCCTCCATGCCCCCAACACGTAGCGGGTAGAAAGGAAAAGAGTAAGCAGGGAAGGCACACACTCTTCCCTAGAGCCTGGAAATTATGCACATCACTTCCACTCACATTTCATTGGCAAGAGCTGGCCATTTTGCCACACTTAACTCTAAGGGAATCTGGAAAGTGTAGATCAACTCTGTGCCAGGATAAAGAAGAACAGATGTCAGTAAAGCGTCTTCTTTTGCATAGTGGGTGACATTTGCAGGATACAAATACAGGGACAGAAGCAGAGTTCGATATTTCCACAGGGCTGGTTGTAATACCGTCTCTGCCTCACCCACTAAAGATACCTTGTCGGAATGCAATGCATGGAAGTGCTCTCGTTCTAGGGACAGCTTGGTATCCATTGTGAATTATGTGTTTTTAAAAATCATTTTCAAGCTTCAGTATTGCATTAATGAACAAAGGCTGTGGAGCATAGTAGATAATCACAGGGACTGTGGAGCCAGACGCACTGGGCCGGAATCCTGGACCCACCACTTCCTGACTGACCTTTTGCAAGTCTGAACTGCTCTGTACCTCAGTTTCCTCACCTGTAAAATTGGGATGATAACAATAGCATCTACCTCATAGGTTTGTTGGGAGGTTGAATAAGTTCATATGTGTATTTAATGCAAGACCTAGGACATGATAAGAACTCAATAAACATTAGCAGTCGCAGATCATGTGAGCCCACCTCTCAACAGATCACAGCCCAGCAGCTCTGTACCTGAAAACTGCTGAAGAGAAGAGTCCCCGGGCCCAGGAGTCAGGGAGTCTTCATCTTGCCCCTCTGGAGCCTCCCAGTGGGTTGGCCGTCTTCTCTGGCCAGCCACATCTTTGTTCTGAGCCGCAGCTCTCTCTACCAGTAGCCCTGTGAAGCCACAGTGATGAGCTATTTTGGGTGGTCCAACATCCTCCACGTGCTCCCCTGAAGGACCTCCCCTCTCCGTCCCACACAAGCCTCTCCTGGCTGAGGATAGAAAGGTGGACAGGAAACACAGGGAAAGGCAATTCTGAGGGGCAGAGCACAGAATCCGTCAGCCATGGGGGCTCTTGGCAAATGTCAAGGCATCCTGCAGACTACTTCCCAACATTGTCACATAGAGCCATCAGCCAGGCAGAAGATTTGAGCGGGCAGAGCCCATTTTCCAAAGAGGAGAGACATTGTTCCACCTGATTTTTAAGAACAAGAGAAGAGAACAAGATCTGGCACAAATCAACATCTTAAAGTAAATGAGGGGGCCCCAGCTGTTTCCTAGGCTTATCCCCAGAGTTTGTGTAACATCTGGTATAGAGTAGTTCAGTAAACGTTCATTATCTCTGTGCCCCTGTCATGATGCCAGTGCCCCAATGTTGCCCCTGGTTGTCAAACCCCTCATCTTGGTGTCCCTTTGCCCTTCACGTGTCTCTTCCTCTCAACCTCTTCTCCTCAACCCAATTCCCGTTTTCTCAGGGCAGTGATCATAGGACGTCACCTGATTGAATTGACTCATAATCCTAAGAGTGTTAACACTTTTTCAAAAGGAGATATTTACTCTCTCTTCCATTCAAGTGGTGGAGTATCAGGCTCTAGGTCTTATGTGTAGGATTCAAGCAGTAAGAAGAAGGCATGATTTGGATGAAGAGAACTTCTAGCACTAGCTGAAGAATTGTCTGCTCCATCCCAGTCTATTTTGGGGATATGAGGGGAATCTTGGACCCCCTCAAAGGGATCTCAAGGTAGCTTCCCTCCCCTAGTCCCTTGTTGCCTCTTCTTAGAGGAATCCTGGAATGTCCTTCCATCCCAGCTTCAACAACCCTCTTGTCCTTCATTTTCATCTCCACCCCAGCCCTTTGTTCTCCTGGAATGATACCCTAATTAGCTGTCTGAGGAGTCTGCTTTGAGGGGAGGCCCAGACCCTCCCCCGGAACCAGCTCGGAGAGAGCCCTCTCCTTAGAGCTCTGGTTGCTCCCTGGGAGAGCCCCACTCACTCAGGACTTCTTCTCAGGATGTTGGGTAAAATCAGAGCGCTGGAGCCCACCAGTGCTTGCTACCTTCCACTCCAAGCAAATCACTAACTGTATCCTGAACACTGACTGTCCCTTCAATGACTTAGAAATATTAGTGAGAACTTTGATACCCAGCAAATCAGAGTTGTTCATAATTAGCAGGACCCCTTTGGGCTGTGGGATATTCAAAAATCACACAGCCCCCCAGCTTCCTCAGAGTACAGCTGCTGCAGGATGTAGCAGCTGAAGTTCATTGTTGAGCCACTGTGTTACACTGAAGAATAATAAAAGTATTTACCCTTTGTAGGTACATTAACTCTCGAATTCTCCAAAGATTCCTTTAACCACTATGCTAAATGGAACCACAGATACCAGAAAGCCAGCCAGCTGTGCTCATTCTAGCATCAAGGTGGAGGAAGAGGGTGGGGAGAATAAGGGGACAGGGGGCAGTGCTGACCTCTCTGACTCTCTGAAACAGGGTTCCACTCTGCTTACATCTCATTAGCCAGAATGTAGTCACGTGGCCACCAGCTGCAAGGGAAACTGGGAAATATGGTTTCGTTCTAAGCAACCATGATCCCAGCTGGAGATCAGGGATTCTGTTACAAAGGAAGAAGTGGAAAAAAGATACTGGGGAGGTGACCGACAGTCTCAACCACACCTCCCGATTAGAAATGTTCATTCCCTCGATTTCCTTACATAGCACTTTGTTCCCTCATCTCTAGTACTTCCTCCTTCCTGTCCCATAGTAGGAACCAGACCCTCAGCTTTGTGAGGTCCCTTGCTCATCTCTGAATCCTCCGCAGTCCCAGAAAAGGGGCCTGCTTGTTTGAGGCATTTACTAAATAGCTATTTATTGAGCACCTACTATGAGCCAGACACTTTCCATACATTATTTATGACTTCCTACAAGTTATATTTTATAATTTATTATTATGGTATGTGCATATTATTATAGTGGGTATTATTATATACAATGTACAGATAAAGAAAGTGAAGATCAAGATAAGGTCATTCAAGTGTGGAGCCAGGATTTTACTCTAACTGGCTCCGAAGCCTGCGTCTTTCAAAATTACCCCAGGCATTTTCAAACTATGTTCAGTGGGCTTCAGTGGGTCCCTTTGAGGTTCTAGGGGCGAGGGAAGAGAGAATGGGAACAGACAGGATTCCAACGCCCCCCTCTTTAGCCAGGGCCTCTTCACATTTGCAGAGTGGGGTTCTGCGTATGTTTTGCTTGAACCAAGTTTTCACAGTTAAACACATTTGGAACCCATAGAGATAAGCCATGCTGAATTGAGTGGCAGTATATTAAAGTAGGAGAGAAAACCATTGGCCTCTTGCCCATTTGTCACCTGGCTGCCAGTCTGGGCACCTGCTGTGGGACCTCTGGAGGCTTGGTAAGTTTTCCCTCCGCCCAAAGAACTGCTCCATTATTGCTCTGGAATTGCATCCCAAGTGTAAGTAGTTGGTGTTAAGAAACTACCTCTTTAGGAGGGTTTGACCCAAGTCATAAACCCTAAGAGGGACCTAAAAATGGATTTTTCCCCTGCGGTGCTAATCAAAATGGTTTAAAACACAGAAGCCAGAAAACTGCATGGGGCTGCAGGCAGGAGGGTGGAGATGGATGACGTGACAAACTTCTCAGCCTTTTCTCTAGTACTCTCCATGAGTACTTACCCTGGCCTCCTGCTGTCTTGGTATCTTGTACCTATGGCCTCTGCCAGTGGGCTCTGAGGGGATGTATTCACATTTCCCTGTTTTTTCCTGATACTACAAATTTGTGAGCTCTTCCCTGTCTCTCATCCTAGATATAAGCACCAAGAGCTATAAAGTTTTCAGATAACAAAAGGTTCCTAACTTTTGCATTAAATAGGCCATGGTATAGAATTCCCAACCACAACTGGTCCAAGCTTCAGAATCAATAAATGAAGTAAATATGACATTGTTTTTACTACCCAAATGCTTCCCATGGATTAGAGTTTCCTTCATTGGGTGAGGTGTTGGGTGACAGACAGAGAGACCACCCAGTCAGAAAAAGGAGAACGGGGCCCACACTGTATGTGAAGGGGTTCAAGTGAGTGAAGGCATGGCAAGGGCTTATTCATTCTGGGGAAAGAAGAGAGCTTGTTCAGAAATGCTGAGGGAAATCACGCTGCGAGGTTTGGGGTCCATGTCAGGCAGATTGGGCTTTAGTCTGTGGGAAGCAGACATTTCTGAAGAGGAAAGTAAGTTGACGGGCATGGACTTTAGGAAGACAAATCTATTGGCCACTATAGGATGACATATAATAACAATTAGAAGAAGAGCAACTACCTTTTGATTAATTCCTTACTGTTTAATGCTTCACATTATCCCATTTAATCCTCACAACACGGTAGGTGTTTGACAGGTGAGGCAACTAAGACTCAGAGAGAGTTTGCTCAGCCAGCAGATACTTATTGAGCATACTATGCTGCGGGCTCCTCTCAGGTCTAAGGATGGAGCTGTGAGCAAGACACATGGGGGCCCTGTTCTCCGACAGTGTGCAATTCCACAGAGACAAACATTAACAATATTGCACAAATTTAATGACAACTGTGACTATTGCTCCAAAGGAAAAGTATGGACGCTCTGAGAGAATGGGCTAGGGGGGAGTCACTGAGCCTACTCCAGGCAGATGGGAAAGGCTTCCCTGGGAAGTGACAGTGGAGCCAGCCAGACAGGGAAGCAGGAGTTGACTGGGGAGGGGCAGTGGAGAGAAGGAGTGGCTGGAAGCTTCCCAGCAGAGGTCAGGTTGCTTGCCCAGAGGTCACAGTGTCTGTGGTGGTAGAGAAGGATCCAGCCCAATTTGGCCTCATTTCAGGCCTGTGGTCTCTCCTTGTCTCTACAGGCATCCTCTCTTCTCATACAGCACGTCAGCTGGTCTTGAAGGAATAAAGAAAAAACCCGAGGGGCGCCTGAGTGGCTCGGTTGGTTAAGCATGGATTCTTGGTTTCAGCTCAGGTCCTGATCTCCTGGTCCGCAGATTGAGCCCCGTGTCAAGCCCTGTGTGTCCCGGGCTCCCTGCTCAGTAGGAAGTCTGCTTCCCCTCTGCCTCTCCCCCACCCCCAGCCCTGCACACACACTCTCTCTCTAAAATGAATAAATAAATCTTTAGGAAAAAAAAAAAAAACCTGATTAAAATTTGAGGATTAGTCAGGCTCTCTTCTATCTCCTATCTTTGTCACCTCATAGAGTCTTGAAAATTCTTACAATAGAAATAATGAAAACAACACTGTTTTAAACCATCTGATGTTGCCCAGCTAGCCTGGGCACCTCATACACTCTGCATGGCCTCATTTCTAGGAAGGATGCATTCTACAGGGACCAGATCACCAGCAGGAGCTGAGAACACAGGTACTGTCCCCTTGCCTTCACCCCCATCCCTCCCAACCCAGATCCAGCTGCTAGAGAGGCTGAGAGGGCCAAGGGGCCTCACAGGCAGCCTGAGGAAGGACACTTTTTGGAGAGGTCCCTTTTGGAGACTCATGGGCTTCCCTTCAAGATGCTTTTCATCAGGCTCCAGCCCAAGGCCACATACTCACTTGATTCTTACAATACTCTTGAGAAACAAGATGAGGAAACCGAAGCCCACTGGGAATGATCAGGGCCTGGACAGGGCTACACGCCTGGCTGTTGGCTCTTCAGTCAGTGTGTTCTGCATGTGGACACACTGATGAGGCTCTCTGATACGTGAGAGGGTAACTCCCTTGGTGTTGTGCGTGACAGCCTGTGGCCAAAAGGGACCAAAACGGCAGCAGAGATGGAACCTTAGAGATTCCCTCCAACTCCAACTCCCTCATTTCACACCTGGGAAGCACAAAGATGCTTACATAGCTGGTGGGTGGTAGGGATTTTTGACTCCCAGCTCATTGCTCATTCCATTTTTCCACATGGCTCTACTGTTAGCTAAAAAATTTTCTTTGAATTATGAATGAGCAAAAGGAGATTATGTGTGTGGTTGTGGGCACATGTGAGACACAGAGACTCACAGACAGCAGTGCAAGGACCTAGGCTGTGACAGTGCCTGGGGTTGCTCTAAGCACTGACTCGGGGGCATTCTGTTCCTGGTGCGTGTGAGCTCAACCTTAGAAACAACCAGCGCCATCTTTAGTTACACATCCATTCGCAGCTGGGTGTCACTCTTCTCTGTCTCTGGCAGCTCCAGTGAAGGCACATGACATACACAAAGTTCCCTGAGCTGGAGAATGCTGCCTTCCCAGAAAGGCGTTTGGTGAGCACTTCACATACCCTCGTCCTTTAAGAGCAAGATTCTCTTCACATCCGTCATGTCTCACTGCTGTCCAGTGACCTCTGCCTGGCCTGGCTGTGTCAGGCCGGACCCATCTGTCTTCCTGACACCTTCACAGCCACTGGAGGGGCCTGGCGTATTTATTATCTTGTGAGCACACACCACTGCAAACGCTTTACAAACCTGCCACTGGAAAGTTCCATTTCTCTTCCTTCTACAGCGAGTTTATGTGCTTTGGATCTTGAGCAACTCCCAAGGTGTGACAGGCTTTCTGCTGCTCTCTGTCTTGTATGGCTGAGAGGTCCCCTCGGAGAGGCTCCCAAGCCAGGCCCGGCTGCTGCCGTTCCATCCTGGAAGAGTGAAAAATGCCCACAGCAAGCACCGGGCACCGGGAGCGGAGCCGCTTTCCAACTGGGCTGCCTCCGTCCACAGCCATCACCTGGAGAGCCTCCTCATAAAGACAAGCCTGCCCCTCTTGCTTAACCTGCCCCCCCACCCCCGCCGCGGCCCCTGGCAAACTGGTGCCCTGACCTTGCTCAAGGAGCTTAGGCTCCCCGGGATGCTGCCCTGAATCGGTCTGGTATTCTCCCTTCCTGTCAGATACAGGAAACTCGATTTGACCTCTGCTCAGAACACTCTAAAATCATTCTTGGCACCGAAAGACTTCCAGCCTTTGTAATCAGAGCATCTATTATCACCCCGATTAGTGCCGAAGCTCCGATGGGGCGGATTCCAAGGCGAATGCGATTTCCGTGATTTCCGTGATTCCTCGTCCCCATGTTGAGTGCAGATGTCTTTAAATGCAGTGAAATCATCTCTAATAAGCATGCATCGGCATTCAGATGGCTCCAGGGTGCATTAACAGTTTCCCAGCAAAATGCCCCGTGCCAACCCACCTTAGGGGACCCTTCCAGGTCCAGCAAGGAAAAGGCAGGGGAAATCTCAAAGTAAATCCAATTCTCAAGCAAACCATTATGATTTTAGGGCAGACGTGGAAATGCGATGCTGTACTTCGCTCAGCACTAATGGAGAACTGTGCCCTTCCTTCTCAAGCACATTAAAAAGAGGAGCAAGAAAGGAGCAGGAACCACCGCACCCTGGGGCTGGAGGAGGGAAATAGAAGCCGAGGCTTCTGGACGTAGAATTATTCTGTAGGGAAACCACTTCATTGTTCAGAGCCTCTGCTTTCTTCAGGCCTGAAAATAGGATTAAGAATTACCTGCTCAAGGCTTTTGTATGAGTTATTTATACTGTTTCTACAAAGTATATTGCGCCCATATTTACAAACACATTTACTTAGAATTGGAGAGGAGCCAATGATTATAAACCCTGTAATGAGAGGATCCTGTTTTTCACCAATCACTTTGCCCCGGACCTGGTACAGAAGAGACGCTCAGTAGATGTTTACGGAATGAATGGGGTAGGGGATGAAAATGAAAATGAATGAAAATGATCATCCTCAAGAAACTTAAACCTAAGTGGAGGTTACAGACACGCATACCTGCAGCATAAGGCAATTGTGGAAAGCATCTTAGAACAAAGGTGTGGGGGTTAAAAGCCGAGGAAGGGGACATCCAGATGGCAGGACACAGACACACTGCCTGGGAAGGGTCTGCCTGGGCTTTGATGGCTTGTGGAACGTCTATGGAAAGGGGAGGGTAAATGCTTCTAGAGGAAAGCAGAAAGCACCGGCTAAAGACGGAGAAGGGAAGCTGGGGAGACACTTGGTCGGCGTGCCCGGATGGGAGTGTGCAGGAGGGCAGTGGAGGCAGGCAGGGTGCCTCCTTCCCTCTGGGGAGCACCTGATGCACAGTAGCCTCTAGGGCTGGGCCTGATCCCATTTCAGTCCTGACACATGCCCTTCCTGGAGGACAGCGTTGCCATTTTACAGCCAATGAGCTGACTCCAGAATGGACGGCTCCAGAATTTGTCCCTAGGTCTCTCTGGCACCAAAGCTCTTCCCCTCTGTCTCAGAAGGAAAGATATTATTAAGACCAAAGAGAGTCCTTGACCTTGAGCTAGACTGTGGACTCTGGAGTCCGTGCATAGTAGGCAAGGGACATTCACAAGGGGGCACAGACAGAGCTGGGTCTGGGGAAAGCGTTGAGGCAGTAGACAGTTTTGCTCTTGAAGGAAGAGATCCCAGGGCAAGGACGCCCATAGAAAACCTTTGCAGGGGTTTGGGTAAAAGGTTCCCAGCTAGGGGAAGCAGGATGGAAGGGAGGATCCTGTGTGAGAGGCTTCCTTCTAAGAGCTTTAGAATAATTCATGTGGGGAGCGAATAAGGAATGCTAGAGATAGAGGTAGAAGCAGAGACATCACTGTGGTTTCAGAAACCTGAGGGGCGGGGGGAGAAGCTGGTGCAGGGGAAGGAGGATGAGCTTTAACCTGCCATGCGGGAGACTCCCGGATGCAACAGTGCAACTCCTGCGGTCATCGTTGTTCAAGGACCAGCTACGCACCAGGCACAGGAGTAGGCCCTTGGCTGTCAAGGGGTTCCCAGGCTGAGGGGTAGATTGGAGCACGTGCTCTGAAGAGCAGGGGGTGGTGAAGGCACTCAGGGCACGCCTGGAGTGGCAAGACCACCTCTCCTTTCTGCTCGGGGCCCTCACAGACAGGGGTTCCAAGCATGGGTGGCAGAGACCACGAATAAGGACCCAAATGCACCTCAGCTCGGCCACTTCTCTATGGTCACGGTGTCCCCGGGGAGGCAGGGAGGAGCTGCATTTGTTCCTGCCCCCCAGCGCAGGAGGGGCCCACAGGGACACTGATCTTAGCCAGCTTTCTCAGGTCACCAAGGACCCGGCTACGGGAGGCCAGGGGCTCTGACACAAAGCTGAGCAGGAGGGGTTTTTAAAACTCAAGCGTGGATCAGAATCGCAGCCTGTTGAAGGAGATCCATTTTCTAACACGTTACTCCCTGGGAGAACAGAGGACTTGTGCACGGATGGAAGGCTCTGCCTCCGGGAGTGGCCTCCCCGTGCTCCAGGCTCCCGAGGCGAGCGGCCACTCCCAGCCTTCCTCTGGCGCAGAAGGTCACTCGGGCCAGGTGGGAGCAGGCGGCACCGGGGAGGCGGGGAGGCCCTCGTCCCCGTGTCTCATGCTCTTCTCTGTGCCCACCCATCCAGCCTCGAGCCCTTCCCCCGACGGGCAGGACACCAGGCGGCCGAGGAGCAGGAACCCGTGCACCTGGACTGTGGAGGATGTGGTCTGGTTCGTGAAAGACGCTGACCCGCAGGCTCTGGGTCCGCACGTGGAGCTCTTCAGAAAGCACGTAGGCGCAGGGTGGGCCCGGCCCCGGAGTGGGTGGGGGGGGGAGGGCTGCACGAAGGCTGAGGGTCAGGCAGCCCCGGGACTGCAGAAGGGGGTGGGCTAAACTAAGCGCTGGGGAGGCCAGATGGAGCCACAGGCTTCTCAGAGCAGAACAACCACATAGTTTTGTTTTTAAGAAGGGATATTTGTCCCATCTGTTCCCTCGTTTTGGCCTTTATTAGGAGTGCCTGTTTTCCTGCCCATCCATCCGTCTGGCTGGTCATTCGACATTTATAGCACACGTACAATATGCCAGGCGAACTGTAATAGCACAGATTCCTAAGCTGCTTGGAGGATTCGATGAGAAGACGCCCGTCAGGTGTTCAGCACGGTGCCTGGCTTGTAGCTAGCCTTCGTTCACACGTATTCACAAAACTAGGAGAATCTGAAATATATAAAGATGGTAAATGAAAAAAGAAGTAGGTAGGTAGTAATTAATACTGCATCTGCCCAGCTTACTCTGCCAGGTTTCCATTTACTGCTGTCACCAGTTACCACGAACATCTAGCTTAGAACAACACAGACTTATCATCTTCCAGTTCAGTGGGTCACAAGTCTGACCAGGGTCTCAGTGGGTTGAGGTCAAGGCGTCTGCAGGGATGACAATTGCTTTCTGGAAACTCGAGGGAAAATTCGTTTCCCTGCCTTTTCCCACATCGGGATCCACCCTCATTTCTTGGCCCTGTATGGCTCGGCCCTTGTCCTCAAATCCAGCAGCATCAGGCGAGTCCTTCCCAGGCTGCCAACTCCGGTTCTCTCTTCTGATTTCTTCTTCCACTTTTAAGGATCCTGGTGATTACACTGTCTGTCCCACCCGGTAATCCAGGGTATTCCCCCTATTTTAAAGCCAGCTCATTAGCAACCTTAATTGCCTTTTGCCAGGTAACCTAACATACTCCCAGCTTCAGGGAGCAGGACGTAGACATCTTGGGGGGGGGGAAGCGAGGGAGCGTCATTCTGGCCTACCACAGTTACCATGATTCCTCCTCCTGTCTCTTACTTTTATTTGGTGATTCTGTCATAGAAACCATGTTCTCAGATCTGGGGAGACTCCTCTAACCAGACCCTCACATTTCATTAGTGATATATCTGATGTCACTGGACAGGGGAGCCTTGAGAACAAGGACCCCAGAGAGGGTTACGTTGAGACGGATCTGAGTGGGAAGAGTCTGGCTGTCTTCCAGAGTGGTAGGGGATGGTGGAAGTCTAGGAGGTGGGGGGAAGAGAGAAGATTAGGCTCACAGATGAGATTTGCCCACTCTGCCATTTTGCCAACGACACAGAGAGTGAGTGATACAAAGTGGGTGCTTCTGGCTGGCTGGCTAGATGCATGAGAGGGGCAGGGGGGCCCTCACATAGTTGTAGGAGTCCTGTAACTGCCTCTTCCCCTGACCTGAGCACCCAAACTATCTTTGTCTCTTGTGACCTGAAAATAACAGTATGGGTGAGTGAGGAAACCGAGCCTTACTAGGTTCATGAATCGAACATGTGTTCTGGAGGGTCACCATTTTCAGAGACAAATGGGAATGATACCACGACCTCAAGGGGCTGGCATCCCCTTAGTAGTTCATTGTGCTAAACCCTGAGATGAAGCAGGTGCATTATTTAGTTGTATGCCACCTGGTATTATTAACAGGGCCAAACACCTGAAATCCCTCATCAAGTGCAATTAGCAATTTGGTAATCAGCTCAAGGTCGGTGGGCTTACCAAGAAAAGAAACAAGAGATTAGGGTGATGGAAAGAATACCAAGGCCTCATACCAGCACCTGAAATGGAAGGGTCATTGCTAGTTTCAGGGTCCAGCTGATGGATGACACTTTGTCTTAGTCTGTTCAGGCTACTATAACAAAGGGCCGTAGACCGGCTGGCTTATGAACAAGAGCAATGTATTCCTCAGCTCTGGAGGCTGGAAGTCCAAGATCAGGGTGGGAAGCCTCCTTCTGTGTTGCAGACTGCCATCTTGCTGTAGAAGGATACTAATCCTATTCCTGAGGGCTCCACCTTCATGACCTCATGACCTCCCAAAGTTCCCACCTCTAAATACCATCACATCGGCCTGGGGCTTGAACTCAGGCTGACCTGCCTTCTAGTTTGGCCTAACCCCCACCTTCAAATACCGTCACATGGGGGGTGGGTAGCATTGCAACATTTGAATTTGGGTGAGGAACACAAACGTTAAGTCCATTGCAAACTTTTTGCTCCTTTAGCCCTAAAGCAGATAAGGAGATAAACATCACAGGGGGCATATTGGGAACATAACTGGGGTTTATGTTTTGTTCCTTCAATCGGGAGCAGGAATATGAAAAATCCAGTGTGTCGTATGACCTCAGGGAGATTATGGGAAGAGGAACACAGTATTTGTTTGCTTTATTTTTTAAAAGAAGATATTGCCTTGGGACTAAGAGAATGTGTGCCTGAGTGAATCCATATTCCCTTACCTCATCCCCTGACCCTCTGTTAACCGTAGCCACTGTTTGATAAATCTGACCATCTTCTGGATTTTCTTGTTTCTGATCCTGTTCCACCAGGAGATTGATGGCAATGCACTCTTGTTGCTGAAGAGCGATATGATCATGAAGTACTTGGGTCTGAAACTGGGACCCGCGCTGAAACTCTGCTACCATATTGATAAACTGAAGCAAGCCAAATTCTGAAGGTTTTTACAAAGATAGAAGCGAAGTCCAGACAACAGGTCTCAAGATCATCTTCTGCCTTACCAACATCCAGCACCATCACAAAATGGATTCTCTCCTGAAAAATAACAGCCACAAAGACTGGGTCTTTTTATAAAACTTGTGCATCTCTGCCTTTAAAAAAAATTCAACATGGCCCTTTTGAAAGGCTCCTCTGTGTTAATGATTTGCCAAAAAAAATAATGGAAAAGCCTATTATTTTAGCATTTTTATAGGTTGGTTGTTCTGAGAATGGGTCCTATTTTTATGATGAGAGATCAGGGAACCCAATGCTATAGCCCACGGAGAACCATGGAGGGTTCCAAGGATGTGAGAAGAAAGACCTTTGTCTCTACAGGGACTCCACCATAGCACCACCTGTCTTTAACTCTGCCCCAGGGACCTGTCATTGTGAGCCTTGCTTAATTCAGCTCTGGAAGCTGTCTTCTGAGGAAACATGCCTCCTCACCTTGCACTATCTGGAAAACTTGAATTCTTTTGCTCTCTGAAAGAGAAGAAAAAAATCTTTTTCTATTCCTAGTTATCCGAAGTACTGTGTTGTCCCACTAGAGGGCAGACTGCTAATGAAGTTTCAGGACCCTCCCAGCGGCAGCCTGCTGATTTAGTACTCAGTGGTCGGGTTAGGGTCTCTGTGAACAAGATCTAGCACACAGACATGGAGAATTTCTTCCACAGTCAGCACCACAGATTGCAACTTGGGGAAGAAACTATCTTCTAGAACGTTCTAGTTCATATCCAGTCATTATTGACTGACTGAGATGCCCAAGCAGCAAAGGCAAAAATTTGGAAGTACGTTCTTCCCAGATGGGGCTTTGGAGTTCCTTCCCTTTCAGAGTCCTTACTGGGGTGTTGATGTGTTGGCACGTTGAAGAGTCTTAGTGACGTTTAGCCCATGGGTGTTTCTTTAAAAAATTTAGAAAAGTGTCTCAGATAAGCTTTCAAATGGGAGAGTGTTGATTTCTTGTTACATTGTTGGATTGTGTAGTTGTACCGCTGGCTAATTTTTCTAGTTCTCAACAAATACACAGACATGCTGTTATTGGGTTTAATTCCATTTACAAATAGGTTTTCCTTCCTCGCCGTGGAGTAATAGGAAAAAATCGATTTTTCACCCCTTTGCAGCTGTGTCCAAGGAAGGACAAGTCCCCAGTTTACGAGGCAGAGGGCAACCTCATCTCCATTCTTTTTATCCTTCTCCTTCCTCTCTTTCCCTCTTTCTTTTATTCGTCCTCCCTTGCTGAAGAGGAAACACATTTTCAAAATGAATTCACCTTTGCCATGGGCATATCCTCTTCCTTAAAAACATCCACAGTGTTAGAGATGAGGAGATGAATACTAGACTCTGCAATCTCTGGGAGGGCGAGGATCAAAGAAAACTCAGGGTCCCCCTTGGCCCAAATGCAAATTAGAAAAAGCACACCTTTCTCCGGGGATGCAGCCAAGCAGGGGGTCTCAGGTGATGAACGGAGCAGGGGGGGATTTCCTCCCCCTCCCCCTCAACTGGGTGCCCTTGTGCGGGACAGGAGCTGTGCAGCCTTGAGGCCAACCAGGCTAGATTTGCATACTGATCTTCTGTAAATCAGTTAGAACTTGGAGGAAGACCATAAGGAAGATTCCATGCCATGCTGTTAGACCCACTTTGACGAGCAATATTTGAGAAAGCACATCCTAGCAAAATCCTTTTTTAGGCACACAAATGGTGGCTGGACTTAAAGCATGACAGAGATGGGAAGGAGGGCCACATCCTACCCCTGCTTACCGACCTGAGCTTGAGTCATCAGGTTGCTGAAGGGCTTAGTGTCTGTTGCTTTCAGCACCTGACAATCCTACCTTGAATCAGGCCTCGGGGACAGAGTCTTCCAAGATTCTAAAGTGACAAAATGACTCTGCCCCTCAAAGTTTGTTCATTATGAGTGCTCATGGATGGTCTGGAGTTAGATCAGTCCCCTCAAAAGGCCACGGCTAGTTTATGTATTCAGAACTGCCAGTGTGAAAATAGTGAGATCTAGAAAACCCCACGACAGCCCATCGGCTGTTTTTTGCTCAGTCCTCTGAAACTGGTCATGCCTCTTTCATCAACATATACCTCGTTGACTTTCAAAACTTCCTTCCCACCCTCACCAGTGCCTCTCTCACTACAAAGGCATGAACATTGGTGCTCCCAAATTAAAATCATCCCCAAACAATGTCAAAGAGATACTTTGAGTAGTTTCCAGGGGAGAGAGATTTTTCTCATCTCAAGTCTAGGAGAAAACTGGATCCATGTTCACGTGTAACTGCTCTCACGGAGGTGCGATCTCATTTTGCATTAAACTTTAAGCAGGACAGATTGCTGAAGCCATGATATTTAAGGTTTGACTTTTTAAAAATCTCATTACTCTTAAAATGAATCTGCCATATCAGAAAATAACCCAGGGAGGAAATTCCTCCTTGCCTGTTTTTGCACTGAAATGCAATTAGCCAACAAAATTATTGTAGCAATACTGCAATTATAATTAATTTTCACCCCTTTCAAACATCTTGTCAAACCAGGCAGCTAAATAGCTCAGCAAATGTAAAACATGCCAGGCCATTTCTTCTAAATGGACCTTCAAGAGTCAGGCCATGTGTGTCACTCTCGTCCAAATGTGAGCTTATTTTGGGAGCCTCACCCTTGTAAGGATACGGTACTTGTTATTCCACTGCGGTAGCTGTGTTTCAGGTTGTGGTGAATAATGATATAGTTTTGCATAATTCCAAATTAGAGTGTGTGGGTGTGTGTGTTCGTGTCCAGACATTTCCAATCACCCGTTTCTGTTAAACACTTAAAAAAAAAATCTAGAGACAATTCTATTGCCTAAATTCATTTTAAATATTTCATAAGTACATGAATCCCTTTGTGAAGACTTCAGGTAAAAGATGTAGGGTGTGTGTGTGTGTGTGTGTGTGTGTGTGTGTCCCCTAACACAGTGGTTGGAAGAGCCTAAGGAAGAGGCTGAGAGCGTGTCAGCTATTCGCTTTGCTTGGTTTAAAATGCCTCCCCAGGGCGCCTGGGTGGCTCAGATGGTTAAGCGTCTGCCTTCGGCTCAGGTCATGATCCCAGGGTCCTGGGATCGAGTCCCGCATCGGGCTCCCTACTCAGTGGGAAGCCTGCTTCTCCCTCTGCCTCTCTCTCTCTCTCTGTCTCTTATGAATAAATAAAATCTTAAAAAAAAAAAAAATGCCTCCCCAGTTTGGAACTTGGGAGGCAGAACCCGCTCTCGGCGGTTGGGACGAGGTATCCCCTTTCCTGCCAGCAGGGTGCGCCCTGGAGGCCGCTGGGGACGGTGCCGGGCTCTGGGCCGGCCTCCCTCAGGTGCTGCCTAGCGCCCCCCCAGGGCGGGGAGCCGCGGGGCA
This sequence comes from Mirounga angustirostris, assembly GCF_029215605.1. NCBI lineage: Eukaryota > Metazoa > Chordata > Mammalia > Carnivora > Phocidae > Mirounga > Mirounga angustirostris. The sequence goes on along the minus strand of NW_026991716.1, from coordinate 93,009,203 downwards.
GGGAACAGACGTCTTGAGCGCCTTGTTTAGTGCCCACCAGAGAGTTCACCAGGCTCCCACCATTTCTCTTCAGCAGCGCGGCCAAGGTTTTTCCCCTTTGATCAGGAAGGAGCGAAGAGCTCCTCAGGAGAACCAAAGACGCTATTTAAATCTATTGGGAAGGAGTCCTGAGCTAAGGTTGGTTTGCTTGAGAAGGAAACCGGTGAGAGAAGGAAGACACAACTATAAATTTCTTAGGAAAACGATGAAAGAGCACCTCCTCTCACAATCCCAACCCCTGAAGCTGCAATAACCTATTTTTGTATTTATGTGCTGTATGGAATCTTTCTTACTTTTTAAAATTAAAGTCATTTTTTAAATGATTTTTTGAGATTGCTTGAGGAGAAATTTGTCATCTCTCTGGAGATAACTGGAAATGCCCGGAGGTGACCAAGGACTGGAGTTTAGTCACTGCCGGAAGGTCTTGAAAGATGGAAGTATTCTGCTTTATTTCTACCCAGCCAGGTTTTCGTACGTGTGAGCAGGTGACAAATGCTCTGACAGGGCACTTCTTCAGCTCTTCCCTAGAGGGGTGACAGGATGAAGAGATTGGACTCACCTTTTTTTCTAACCTCTGATAACAAGACATGGGATGGTGAGGGACTAGATGAACTTTGTAAAGCTGCAATGTTTTGTTAAGGCCTGAAAGAAAGCCTGTCGGTGGATGTGGTTTATTTTTTGTTATAAACACACTCCAAGAACCGAGTGGTTGCCCAGCTCTGCTGTGGTCTTGCTATGTCCCCTATGCCCGGTGGCATGAGAAGGCCACTTGAGAAGCCCAGAGGTGAATCCCGCAGATGGTCAGACGTCTAGAGATGCCGCCATTCCGGTTTCCATCTTGTGATGTCACCCCAGGGCCGACGCCCCGCTGCACTCACAGCCACTCAGCTTCCAGCACCACTTCGGGCTGTGCTGTCCAGGGAAGAGCCCTGCGAGCCCCAGCTTCCAAGGAGTCCTTCCCTCCAGTGGTTACCCCAATCGAAGACGATTCCTTCGTGGACAACTGGAAGCTGGATTTTTGAAAGTCTAACGTTTACTTGAAGGAGAATCTCTCTTATTTATTGCCACCAGTTAAATATTATGGAAACATATCTGCTAACAATTTGCTTTGTGTAATTTGTTCTAATGCTAATAAGCAACAGCTGGGATATTTCCTGTGGTAAATTCCTTTGTGGTTACAGTGGTATTATCACACATGGACTTCACCAAAACGCTGTACTTAAGAAGAACGTTCACTCTGGCTCTCTCAGACTTCAGGAAATTCCCCTAACTTAGAAACAGTTCTGGGCAAAAGCACATTTTTAGAGGGAGATTTGCTCTTCTTCACTCCCTGCTTCCTCAAGCAGGCCCCCAGACCTGTGCTTTTCAAATCCTACATACAGAGCCTGAGGGCGGTTCTCCTCACTTAGCACTGAGCTTGAGTTCCTCCAGGGGAAGAGCAGAAAGCAGAACTTAAGAATGACGCCTTCCACCAGGTGAGGATGCCATACCCGGAGTCGATATTAAGAGCATGTGGGCAGGAGAGGAGTGGAGACACATCCAAAGGCGAAGAGGTGGCTCAGCAGGTGATCAAATAGTGACGACGTCAGCCAGTGTGGGGACTGCAGCATCTCTCTGTCCAAAGGGTCTCCGTATACCACTCAGACTTGCTCTGGGCTGCCAGCCCACCACGCTCTGCTCTGTCGTTCCACCGTATTATCTGAGCCTTAGAGCTCATTCCACGCACCGATGCTTGACTCAAAAGGCCAACACAAACGTCTTCCGTTAGATCCTACTTTGGAACCCACCTGGTGCCTTGCTTTTCCGAACAGCTCACCGTGCAAGAGCAGACCCTAATGGAGTGCCCTTTCCCCGTCACCCGTGTGACTGGACGCCACCTCCATCATAAATGTAGCATCCCCAAATCTCAGGAAGGCTCTGCCTCCCCACCCAGTGCTAGATGGCCTTCCCCACAGCCCTGAGAAACAGCTGTGCCCGACTACTTCCCATTAGGGGGAGTTCACTCCCATAGGAAGTGGCTTGTTTCTCTGTTGGACAGCTCTGGTTATGAAAAAGTTATTTCTCAGGGAGACACAGATGTCTGTGAATCACACACAGACGTTTGAGATGAAGCCAACTCTGCAATCTTTCTCTTTTTAACAGAGCTCGCCCATGCAGTAAACCGCACCTAAATCCAAATCGACATTGGCAAGTAGATCCCAGCTCTGCTACATGAGGATAGGGGGCAGACACTTTATATAAATGTAGAACTTAGCTAGGTCATGGCCCTCAGATTCATCAGCCCTGTCATGAAGAACTAGCGAAATTCTTGTGGCCTCACACATGCACAAAAGGGGGTCCTGGGAGAATCTTCAGTGCAGCTGTGAATCTGGCTGTGGTCACATAGGCATGTGAGTTACCTGAGCACGTGGGCAGGAGAGGAGTGGATGGATTGTGTGAATGGATCTGTAAGACCATGCACTTCATTAACTGTGAAGAAAATGCTATGAGATGCTGAGGGCCTATCTCTTAATTGTACTCATTAGTGATATGATGAACTAAGAAAGCTTTAGTTTAGATAAAAATAAGTTATAATCGATGATAGAAAAATAAACATGGTCTGCCCTGACGGTATGAAAGAGTGACACAGTTATGACCCCAGGCCCAAGTTACATTTCGTGCTTGTATGTGCATTCACGAGTGAGTGTGTATTTGTGAGTTCATGCAACCAGAAGTGGGAATTGGGGGATGTTTGAGAGGGATCGCAAAGGGAGATTTTGCTTTCTGGGACATTTTGTCTTAATCAGAAGAACTATCTAGCAATGATTTAGAAATCAGACCCCAAACTAAATAAAACATGGAGTTTATGTAGCTTACTTACATAAAATTCTGGATTATGGAGCAGATTCTCTATAAAAATACTTAAATCTCGGTGCTTGGAAAAAGTAGATATTAGCTAGCACCTTTCATAGCACTTGCCATAAAAAAGGCACCTTGTTAATGAACTAAATGAACACGTGTGACCAGTTTTCATATTTTTGTCAAAAAGCCACTAATTTCTCTTTGAACCCCATTATCTTTATTGAAAGGAGAATTGCCAAAGCAGAGCATGTGGCCTTTTATTTCCTGGCTCTCCCAACCTCTGCAGTCACCGACTTGCATTTCACTTGCCTCCCTTTGTCTTAAGATCTCACATTCCGATTGGCCTTGTGGTCTATTGCAAGCATTAGAGAGTAGTATTTACAGCTTTACTTTTAAAACATCTTTTCCTCCTCCTTCACAATCTGTGACACCTCTCACAAATGAGAGTTTCCATCTATGGGTAAACTTGCACAGGAAGGTAAGTTCTTTCCATGACCCCCCGCACTTCCAGAACCTCACTCACCTTGGAGAGGGCAAGTCCGCCAAACTGGGCCTCCCGCACAAGCCACTCTGTCATACATGCGGATGCAGCAAGCCTGTTCGAGAAGACACAGCCTGTAGGAGATGCATAGAAGAGAACCTTCCCCTGTCCTCTGCCATGCTTTACCCATCTCCGTCCTTGAGAGCAGATTCAGAAATATCTGGGACTTCTCTCTTTTCCCAAGTGGTTATGTAAAACAATCATAGGACCAATTTTTTTTTTTTTTTTTCATAACCACACCAAAATTTAGTGTTCCACCTTCAAGGAAATCACCTTTAAAAGCCTGGGCACGTATTCCAAGGATGTTATCACTGCCCAGATATTTTTTAGTTCATCTCTTCTGGGGTCATCTTTAGAAGCCAGAACACTTTCCTTTCAAAGTGTGGTTGGAAGCGTACCATCGTCCCTTGGGAGTGGATGTTTTTTTCTTTTCAGAACAAGCCAAAGCCACTGGGGTGGTGTCCGGTAATCCATTTGAGATTTTAAAAGGCATCTCTCCATACTCATTAGTTTGTCTTTTCCTTGTGTGTTTCCTCAGTTGGTCCAAAACTTCGAGCAAGAACAGCCACAATTCATTTCTCAACTTAAATATATTAGGCAGGCATTGGTATAAGGAGCTGCAATGCATAGACAGCTTTGAAGGGCAGCATCATCGGGATGTATAACATCCACCATGTTCATTTTAAAGTAATCTCGCTGTATCTTTGGGCATGGTAACCTCAGTATATCGTGAGTATATGCAAGTATACAGACCCTGTTTTTATACCTAGAGCCCCCAAATCCAGAGGAATTGGGAGGAAGAAGCAATAGGAACACCTGGACAGCTCATCTCCAGTGTAGGACCTTCTCCATGTCATCTCCCCTGCGTCCCACATAACTCTGTGAGGGCAGATGATGGGGCAGTGCAAAAGAAACGACTCTCTGCATTACCCACCCCGTAGCCCCATCTCCTCAGCAGGAAAAGGAAGGGGCATCCAAGTGACCTTTAAAGGCAGTGACAGTAGTTACTCTCAGCAAAGATCAGTGCGGCTGCTGGCTCCTCACTCTCGTGTTTTATGACTTGTAGCTTCTGCTTCTCTCCCTGTCTGACCTCATCTAGATACTTTCTTATACTCTTCTCTCATGGGCCCATAACTCTTCCTCAAAGCCACCTAAGCATGATTTTGCCATCCTTTCTCATTTGTTTCTACCCTTTCTTTCTTTTTTTCTTTCTCTTCCTTCCCTTCCTAACTTCCTTCCCTTCCTTCTTTCCCCCCTCCCTCCCTCCCTCCCTCCCTCCCTCCCTCCCTTCCTTCCTTCCTTCCTTCCTCTGTAATTCTTTGTTTACTCCTTTCTGTTTTTCTCCATTCCACTAGTTCAAATGCTTTTTGGGAAGGAGACGGGGGTGGAGAGAGAAATAAAGAACTAACAGTTAGTCTCTTCCCTCCCTGGTCCAGCAGTCCTGACCCTTGCCTGCCTTCCACTGTCCTCTCATTACCCACCCACAGCATTCCTCAGCTCTGTCATGTTCCCGACCTGATCTCCACTTGATCTTTCCATTTCTCAAGGTCTAGCCCTCTCAGTCTGTCCTTGAGTTTGGGGACAAGAATCCCGTTCCTTTTATTTTTATTTTCATTTGAGTCCTATCCTTTTTAAATGCTTCATTCTGTGACTCACCCAGACATCTCCCTGATACAATTCATCAACCTTCCTTAAGCACAGGCCCAAATGCCCAACCGTCTAGGGATTCCTCCTCATTCAGTCCTGAAGGTCAAGAGCCAAGTGACCTGGAGACAATCTGACATACCTCTTGAAAAGCATGAGTTGTTTCTCCCAGCCACGCTGCCTCCTGCAATCTGCATGGGTCACTCTGACATCCAGTAGCAATTCCGATCGTTCCACAGTTCTTTATGGAACATGTAGCTTTGTCCAGACCCACTTAACACTGACTGCACCCCCCATGACCAAAGCCAGTCCAGTGCCTCAGTGTAAACGAGGAGGGCCAGCCCGGATCAAAGATGAGGCAGGATGACCTATCTCAAAAGCATTCTGGGGTAAGGTTTTGTTTTTAGACATTCACAAGTCTGCTGAGAAGTGTGCAATAGTAAGTCTGGGTAGGGAAAGACAATGATATATTTCTCAAAGGAAAATGTGGTTTAGAAGAGAGAGAAAGGCAGCAAAATTCTGAAAAGGGGATGCTCTATTCCTGGCCTTTATCCAGCACAATCACACACCCTCAAGGTCTTCCTAGAAGTCAAACTTGTTTCCACCACAGAACCTGAAAGTGTTTGTGCCTAAGTGTGAGAATTTGAAGGACTTTAATTTCTTTTATTATCCATCATATTCAAAACCACAGTATTTAATTTGCTGTCATCTTCCAGCTATACCTTTGATCACTTGAGGTTTAAAAAACAAAAATGAGCTCCTCTCATCTCATCCTCCAGAAATGTTGAAAGATCCGTTGCTTTATATAGCAAATATTTCCATTTTATAGACATTGGTTGATTACAGCGTTTCTCTCCTGCGTATACCTAGATGTAATTTTATTAATATATTTTCTCCTTTAAGTACATTTGCAGATAAAGTAGCTTTTTATTCTATACACACACAATAAAACTAAACAAAAATGGGTGAAACAAAATCATTTCATGATAATTGTCTTCTGTTGCCATTTTTTCTTTACACTAACAGCGAAAACTTTTTGTTAATTAAGTGCCATTGTAATATCACAAAGCGTCACTGGGCCAAAAGGTTTTTGTTTTCCTAGCTAGGCCAGGCTGTAATTATCTGACAAGGCTCTTGCTAAATAACAAGGGCATCTGAGCAAGTGGAAATCCATGTTCTCCAAGCCTGTGAGATTGAATGATGATGATTGAAATGTTATGCCTTTTGTTTTGTAAGTTGAGGGATTTATTGTCAGATTCTTTCTTTCAACTCAGGCTCAGTTGATCTCATGTTTCCACGTCTTTATTCTACTTCTCTACCCTGCTATGCCCACGCAGGAGGCTTTCTGATCTCTCTCCACCTGGGAGAGTGGCAGCTGAACCCTTTTCCTGGTAAAGCTTCTGTCCTTAACCATGCACTGCATGGAAGAGCCAGAAACCAAGGGTACAAACAGGTCATCTCCCCATCTCGGTAAAATTAAAATAGGGTTAAAAAAAAAAGGAAAAAAAAGAAAAATAGGGTTGATTGCATTGCCTTAGATGGTCTCCCTCCCTTCTAATTAAAGATTTTAAAAGGGTGTGTGTATGCATATTCATGTGTGTATTTATGATTGGGTTTAGCAATTTGAGATAAAGGCCATCCAGTGAAAGTTTATGCATCATTTGTTCGTGCCGAGGCACATGTGCATGCAAGGAGGGCCTGGTATGTGTATTACAGGTACTTTAAATACTTGGAAATTCATTGTGCTTTCACTTTTTGTGGACATAATGGAATTCTGGAACATTACTTCAATTCCATGCTTTATTTAGAAGTGCTTGGAGAGTGTGGAGCTTTGAGCTTAGGAAATGGTGTAGTTTTAGGGCCTAGCTTTTTTTTTTTCTTTCTTTTTAAAAATTTCAATGGATCTAATTTTGCAGACCAGAAATCAATGAATAAAACTCATTGTAATGGGGAACAGCATTTACACTGGAGACAAAGAGCAGCAAACTCTGTCACCTGGGAAAGAGCCTCTCCTTAATATTTGTTCTTTGTAAGCATGATGTAATCAGTGTTTCTTAATATCGGGAGAACCCTCTCCCTTCAAAGTGTTCCTATGTAATTGTGTCACATAATGGTAAATTGTAATAGGCAATTTGGTTCTGTAATTCAGTTTGCAAAGCATGCAAACATAAGATAACTAGGTTAAATGCAAATAAGCATTACACTAAGGTACAAAAAACAGGGGGAAGAAAAGATGCTGTGTCCATAACTTAGAAAGAATATGAATTTTATTCCTCATGCGCCTCAAAATGTAGTTTATTAAAGTTATTTATCCTCTAGTTTAATTGCATCACATGCTGTTCATACAGATAATTATCTGTGTATAAACATATATGTATTCTTATCGCATATATTTACAGATCTCTCTTTGCAATAAGCAGGCTCCGAGCAAGCATGTTCTTTAGGAGTGGGTCGATGTGCTCATTTTTTGCAATGTACAGTGTTTTAACAAATAGACGATTATATATAAGCACCATATCAAACTGTGTTTTTAATTTTTCAAAGCCTTTTTGTTATTGTATGTGAGCTCTTCCCTTCGGGTCAATTCTTTCATTATGTAGAGATCTATTTTTAATATATTCCTTTAAATAGTGACTAGTAGGTATCCTATAGTCAGATGTGTAGTTTCATTAAGTAAACACTGCTGGCCTTAATGATTTTAATATTTTGGGGTGCTTTTGCTTTTATTTTTGATACAGTATTTTTTTTCTAGTACAGTGTATTGTGGGCCTGAGAGTGATTCAATAAAATTTCTAAATCTTAAGATTCCAAGACAATGCAGTATTTTCTGTTGATGCTGTAAAAAGTATTTCTGTATTTTAATAAAGAATGGAATTTATGTGGGACTGTATCTTTTCTCTGATCAGCTTCCCTTTGTTCATTATTATTTCATTAGACCTAATTCCCACCGGTGGATAGCAAGGAAAAGCCTTTCAAAGGGGGGTCTTTTGACAGCCAAGGCTGAGAAGTCCTGATTCACAGTTGCCTGCAGCACCTCCATCGGCGGCCCGGAGCTGGCTGGGAGTGACTTGTTACAGGAGCCCAGGGTTCTCTACTGACTATACTTCCTGTCTCCCTGACCTTCCTATTCTGGCCAGTGAGTACAAGGGGGCAGCCCAAGGCAGGAAAGGAACGTGAGATTTGATCAGAGTGCCGGGTACCCGGTGTCTGCCCAGGGTCATCTTGGACCAGTCTCTCCTCTAGGATTTCCTTCCTGGTTAATAATCAGGGACAAGAGGAGGGCTGCCTTCACTGGTACTCAGGAGGATTGAAATAAATTACAGTGCTTGTAAAACCTCCCGAACAGTGTTAGTTGAATCTGGAAAGCTATTCCAGCTGTTTACTCCAGTGGGTTGGTTCTGAGTCTGGCTGTTTGGGGGTCATGATTGCTCCTGCGTTTTGATCCTGCTCTCACCCTGACCTGCCAATTCCCTCTCAGAGGCCACCATCCTGTCCCTGGTGCTTTGCAAGGATCCTTCACAAAGGCAGCATGGTTCCCAATGAAACAATTCAGGGCAGGGAGGGGTCCTCCCATGCCAGAGCTCTCTGTGGCTGGGTAAGGCCAGAGGAAGACCTGGGGACAGCTCTTGGGGAGGGTTGGGGGCACAGGCCCCCAAAGCCTTCTCTCACTATTTGCCCTTGCTTTGCTTAAGACTTAATAGATTCTGAAAATATTAACCTTGCTGCTTGCCCTGCCTCAAACAAAACCATTCCCAAATTCATCTCCCTCCCTCTCTCCTCCAGCACAGATCCCAACTAGGTAGCCTTTCTCATATGTCTGTGAAGTCCCTGAGCCACCCCAAAAAACCCACCTACCAGTGCTCTCGCACACTCTGGTCCTAACGGCCCCTTCTCTGAGCCTGCTTTCCTCTAATAGTTGGACACAAGCTCTGAAAACCCAGCTTCCATTACTAGCTTTTTCTTGTTGTTGGACCAATGTAGTATCCAAATTATAAAAGGTCCAACTGGGGAAGAAATCCCAGAGTGAATGTGATAGGTTTTTCTGCCAAATCTGAACATGGGTTTGGCAACCTGAACACTTACAGACCCAGACAGGAAGGAGGGAACACCATGATGAAGGGAGGCATCTGGCCCTGGATTAAAGCAGTTGTGTGGTGTGAAGCAGCCATCACTGAAGGGCAGGGACAGGACAGCGTGTGCATGGTCAGGTCCGAAGCTGATGTACAGGCGTGTGCCCAACTCACCGTGTGTATGTACATGCACTGCCCCTGCCTTATTCCCTGTTTGAGAGACAGAAGATAGATTGGACCAGAAGCCACACCTGGGGTTTAGCCCTGGCCTTTCCACTGACCGGACTGACTGAGGCCATCAGGCATGCTTTCCCCTTCCAGACACCAGGGAGTTGGACTAGCTGAGGTCCATGTTCCCCCTTGCCTACCCTTGCTCTCTCCAAGAGCCCGTGAGTCTGCGCCTTAGCAGTAGAATAAGCCATTTATAACTAGACTCCCTTTTTCATGGTCTTGAGATCCCTGAGCTTAGATGGCAGAGACTGAGATGACCACCTACCTCATGGGCCTCTCCTAAGAATCCATGAGGGAGAGTAGTCTTTAAGATCAGAATGGAGTTGATTTTCTCAGGCAAGTTACCAGAAAAGAGAACTTCCTCTGTAGGAATTTAAAGCGCCATCACACACATTGAGCATGGACAGATCTTGCCTTCTGATCTCTAAGAACTTCCATTCATTTTAGTGCTCAATGAACTTGCACGTTTTCCCATTACCCCTTTCATTAAAAAATTTTAAAGCAGAATTGCTTTTCTCCTTCAACTCTTCACCAAGGTTGACTCGATATGCATCTAGGAGTGGCTCCTAACTTATTGTTAACCTGTTAGTGGGAGCAATAAAAAATATTGAAAGGCAAAGGCTATTTAAATGAGAAATATTGGGGCGCCTGGGTGGATCAGTCATTAAGCGTCTGCCTTCGGCTCCGGTCATGAACCCAGGGTCCTGGGATTGAGCCCCGCATCGGGCTCCCTGCTCTGCAGGAAGCCTGCTTCTCCCTCTCCCACTCCCCCTGCTTGTGTTCCCTCTCTCACTGTGTCTCTTTCTGTCAAATAAATAAATAAATAAATAAATAAAATCTTTAAAAATAAATAAATAAATAAATGAGAAATATTTCTGTAAAATCCCCTGGGATTGGGAGGTGTAGCAGGGGCTCCGAACAGTAGCTCGGTTGCTGGTTTCAGACTAACAGGTTTGGCAATGATGTTTTGTTAGCGGCAGTTAATCAGCGAATCCCATTACTTAATAAGGTTATCACTCTTAGCAAAAGCTGCCAAGTACAGTTTCTTTCTCTCCAGGCTGACGATAACATCCTTAAAATTTTGCATCGACAAGTAGTATCTTGTTAGCAGAAACCAGGTAAACAGAAGCACACTGAAAATGCCATTTGTGTGCAATTCAGGCTGACGTTTTGATCCAAATATTTCAGTCATGTTAGCCTGCCGCTTCCCTTCTCCCTCATCATTTGGTGCCTGTATGGACTGTGAATGAGAGAGAGGTAGGAAACGGCTTCTTTGTTCATCACCAGCTGCAGGAAACCCACTCGGGTGTCCACCGCGAATAAATTCACGGGCTTGTAGAAGCTTCGCTAAGTCACTGCCATCCCCTGGTCTGTCTGCTCCTCAGCCTTGAAGGAGGCTTTCCACTGATTTAGTGATCCAGGAGAGCTGCTTTCTCTCACCAAAACCGCTTCCATTAACCCGCACGACTCTTGCTTGGCATCTCGGGACAGGGCACTTCGAGAGCCCATGAACTGCGTCTCCCCACACCACCCCTTGGCTCCCGCTGTGTGTAAATCCCCCACAGCCTCCTCAGCCAAACGCCCTCAGTGCGAGTTCACACATATTCACCCATCCCTCTTCCTGCGGGCCTGGGAACCTCAGAGCAGCACCAGGGCGCTCAACACGTTGGCGTCAGCCTCGACCTCCTCCCAAGATGCGCCACATCCCACGTGGAAGGAGAGGCGGTGTCGCGGTGAGTGTGTCACGCAGCCGACCACGGGAAGTGCCGCGGGAGCCCCTCAGGAAGGGGGACAAGGGAAGCTCTTCCCTCTAAGCACAATACCGCACAAGAGGTGCTGCGGGAAAAGGCATCTGGGAGGCAAGAGAACGAGCAGTGGCAATTCCACGCCGCACCACCTCCAGAGCGGCAGGGCTGCCGCCGAGCACCACCCCTCCACTCACGGATATACACCCAGCAGCCCTCCTATTCCATCCCCACAGTGCTCCACTTTACAGTTCAGCTGTTTTGTTTTGTTTGCTGACTTTTTCCTTTTTCCTCAAAAAGCTCGGAGGGGAGGGATTCGAAGATCTTCCTGGGAGGTGTGTGTTATGCGCATGCGCTGAGCATCGCTGCCGCTGGCCGGTGGTTGATGGCGAATTGCCTCCCGCCCTTTCTCTCCTCGCCCACCCGCTCCTGCCCACCGGTTCCCACGCGTGCAGCAGGCCGCAGCCTTTCTTAGAGCTGCATATCACTTCCCCCAGGAGGGACTTTGTGTTTTCTGGCTGAATTATTCTTCAGACATTTCCAGTGACTTTCCCCCTTTGGTTGCACCTCTGCATCCTTCTCACACTTGGCTATTGAAGCATTTTTTTTCTTGAGGTTTGATTTCCTCCTCTTGCCTCCTCCGCCCCCACCCCAGTGAGAACATCTCTGTGCATGTCTCTCAGCCTTACATTTTCCACCAGCAAACACACTTCCAAGGGCCTTAGTGACTTGTGAAAATTCCTTCCAAACTTGTCTCCTGGAACCAGAATGGCAGATGAAAGATTTCTTCATTAAATTTAGACACTTTAGGAGGCATTCAGTAAAAGCTCCAAGAATTCCCAATGGGCCATTGTCTGGTGAGGGGGCCAGAAGGAGGCCTGGGTTTGGGAAAGGCTAAGACCAAGCACACCGGGGTTCTGTCCCCTTCTTTCTGACACAGAATTCCTCCCCCCTGGGGCAGGGAGGTTTTGAACCTGATGGGTTGTTGCCTTCCTTTCTCATTGCTCCCACTGACTGCTGCTGGAAACTGTGGGGAGTGCCTGGAGGTCCTCATGACCCACTGTTCTCGGAGAACAGAATATGATTTATGACTTGCAGAGCTAGTTGAGGCTTTGGATGTAATTCCAAGCTGCAATTTCTCATTTGGGCTCCTAATGTTTGATTATGCAGCTGGGCGGCATCACGCCCTCTAACAGGCAGGTTTCTTGACATGAGCCAGTTCCTAGCTGGGGGTTTTCACTGGCCCAGCAGCATGCAATGGGAGCTTAGAGGAAACTTCTGGGAAGGGCCTTGGGAAACGCAGGGCCTGGGAAAGTGGTTGTTTAACCCTGAATGAAAGAAGGTGAGAAAAAGGCAACAAACTGGCCCTTCTTCTGAGCCAGGTTCTGCCCTGGATGCTCCACGCACAACAAACATCTCACTGATTCCTCAAACGCCTCTGCTGTATGGGCACATGGCAGAAAGGCTCAAGGCATATCTCTGGGGCAAACCAAACCACCTGCTGGACTGGCAGGAGCCCCTGTCTCCCTGTATAACCTTTGGTGCCTCCACGAAGACCCAAGGCTGGGTGGTCTGGTCTTGTGATTGGGCCTGTGTCTTAGGCAATGTCCACCTCTCACAGTCCAGGCCTCAGACCAGGTGGACCCTTTTTACTTCTTTCAGAGTCTTTAGGATACAAGCCTCTAAAAAGCTGCCAAGATGCCAAGCACAAAAATGGACGGAGATTCTATTTTTTGCCACCTGGCCCACCTGAAGGAAGCCAAGGATAAAACACCTTCTCAGCAGGAGCGCACATGCACACGCACACACACACATACACGCACACACACACACACATACAGCGCAGCAGTAGATTTGCCCCATCCTTTACTATAGACCATTGTTATATCTAACTTTCGAGCAAACTATTAGGATGAACATCCTTGCCAGAATACTGAATCCTGAGACGCAGACTGATGGCAATCAAGTCTTCCTTATTTAGCCTGCAGTCCTTCCTCCTCAGTCTACCTGCTCAAGATTCACTTCACATGAGCACATACTGTTTCCATCAGCAGACATGAGTCAGGTCCTGCAAACCTTGGCGTGTAAGCACTTTCCCCCCGAAGCAGGGACCATATTTCCTCATTTGATGTTGAGACCTGAGTCTGGCTATTGACCTGGAGACAGTAAGGGTTGGGGTGGAGATCAGGGAGCAGTACACGTATCATCTCGTGAGGCTTTGGAAGATGTCTTTACATTGTCTCCAGACGCCCAGGAAGCTGTTTTTCTACGTCACATAAGAGAGGCCTGCTGCTGCTGGCCTGGAGAGTTAAGGAGAATTGGTCATGAAGATTCTTGGACACTTGCAATCAGTGTCCCTTTCCCAAGTCTCAGGGTCCCACTCTTTTTCACTTTTAGCACTGTGAATTTGACATGGGAGACCCAAGGCTACACATTCAGTATACTTTGCAGCTCTGCTACTATTATTATCAGACGTCGGGGCTGATTTTCAGCACAGTTTGTCCCATAGGTACAGGACATAAAGTTACGGGCCGCCCCAGAGGAGCTCTGGCTTTCCCAGCATGCTGTGGGTTGGAGTAAGCTGTCCTCAACACTCTTTCATCACACGTCGCAATGCCATCAATAGCAGCCAGCACCTACCACAATCCTTCTAATTAGCTCATTCTACCAGTCAAAAGCCACGGCAAGTGCATATCCCAGCGGTTCCTAAATTTTCTGCATATAAGAATCACCTGCTGATCTTCTAAAACTACTGACACCTGGCTTCCACCCATGGACCGTTTCATTTCATAGGTATGGGGTGGGACCTAAGCATGGGGTTATTTTAAAACTTCCCACGTAATTTTAATGTGGAGCAGTTTGGAAACCACAGGCATATCTCCCATCTTGGCATGTTGCCTCATCAGTGCTTCATCTTCCACCTCTACTTTATTGTTCTTAACCACCGGTGAAAGCCTCATTGCACCGCTACACACCAGGGGTTATTACCAGGCCCTTTGCCTTCAGAAAGGTGGGCAATTCAACTCCCAAATCCCACCCTGAGGGGCTGCTTCCTAGGGCCACTCTTGGAACTCTGTCTGTCCCCATTCCTAGACAACAGAGGCTGAGCAAAAGCTTATAGGCTAAGACTTGATTGCAGAATGGAATTCCAGGGAAGCAAAAGAGAAGATAAGAAAGAGGGCAAGAGACAGAGCAAATACAAGGAGGTGCATTATCCAGCTGGCCACAGCTCCATGCTGAACTGATTGCTCAGTCCTGCAGGGTATCTCAGAGAGACCATACGACACCACCCATCCTCAAACAGTCTTTCCCAGGGGAAGAAGGGAGAAGGATTTCGTGTCTGACTCCCATCTCCCACTGGTCCCAGTTTGCCAGTTGCCATTTCTGGACTGTGTCTCTTTGGGCATCAAGTGGCTCCCCTAGTATCTTGCATCTCAGTAGTGGTAGGAAAGCCCCATAGCAGAAGCTCAGAGGCAAGAAATACGCAGCGTGGCATGGGAAAGCCACTGCATCAGTTGTCTGTGGCTGGGCCACCAACCCCCCTTAAAACTTAAGGACTTAAACCAACAGCCACTTCTGTCCACAAGCAGTTTGGGCTGGGTTCGGGGGAGGGGCTCTGTCGGTCTTTCCAGGGGCGGGATGCACCTAGCTGCAGTCATCTGCTGGCTTACCTGCGGCTCCTTTGGGACTGGTTGGTCCAAGATGGCCACGCTCACGTGTCGGGCAATTGCTGCCTGCCGGTGGCAGGGTGTCTCTCTTCACTTGATTGTTCACCCTCGAGGAGGCCAGACTGGGCTTTCTGATGTGGCAGCATCATATTCCAAAATGGGGGACAAGAGGCTAAGGCTTGGAAGGCACACAGGGTTACTCCTGCACATTCTCTTGGTCAAAGAAGCCACGAGGCTCAGATTCAAGGAAGTGGGGATAGGGCTCTGGATGGGAGGGGTAAGAGAGGCGCACCGCAATGGGCGTACACATGGCAATGCAGGGGACCTTCGCAGCTGCCTTTATAAACATCGTAAAGTGAGCATTGTCACTTGACGCCTGCAAGTAGGCGCCTGGTCCAATGCAGTGGTGGAGGCAGCCACAGCCTCATGGCCCCAAGACAGATGGGACAGCACAAGTTGCAGTCAGAGTCACGCCAACCCAAATCCAAGTAGCACGTGTGGCTCTGGGTGGCTACTACCTACGTCCGGTTCAGAATGTACAGCTAGTTTAGAGGGCAGTATGGCCATATCTAACAAAGTTGGTAATATGCCTATAGTACAACATCAAAATTCCACTTCTAGAAGTTCTCACAAATGTTCCCAAGGTGAGAACAACCTATTCATGGTAACACTGGAATAGCAAGACAGAGGAACAACCTCCAAGTCTATCAACAAGGGAATGGATAAATGAATTCTGATATATTCATTTCATGGAATACTATATAGTAACTAAAACGATATAGATGTATCAGTATGAATAAATGCCGGAAATACAGTGGTAAGTGCTATAAAGAAAGCTGAAGGAGATATACATATTGATATCATTTGTACAAATCTTTAAAAAACACAAAAATGATACCTTATTTAATTCAAGCATGCAAACATACATTAAAAGAGTATAAAACACATATGGGAAAGAAACTCTCAACTTCAAGATATTGGTTATCTCCAGGGGAGAGGAAAGGGATTGGGGAGGGGTGTCAAAAATTTGCAACATTGTGTTTATTAGAACAAAAGGTATCTGAAGTAAATATAGAAATGCTAATTTTGTTGTGTGTGGGCCTTTGGTTCATAGATTTTTGTACCACCCTTTTCAATACTTATCATATATTTGAAATATGTCATAATAAATAAAAACAAATATTCTCAGAAGGCACCAGGAGACCTCAATTCTGATCCGGATTCCGCTCCTAAGCTTTCTTGTGGGTAGCAGTAAGTCTGAGAAAGATACACACCAAAATGTAAAGGCTGCTGATCTGTGGGTGATGGGATTTTAGATTATCGTTATTTGCTTAGTTTTTATTGCAGTTTGTTTAGTGTTGTTTGTATATTTTATTATCAGGAAAAAAATTAAGTTATTTTCAAGAAACCTTGTTCTTTGGCCTCAGATAAATCATGCAACTTTAAAACCACACTGAGCATCACAAGAAAAAATGAACAGAAATCACTAGCTTGTAGATTGACCCCTCGTGGTCTCACCTGGGTCTTCTGCATGTAGCGTGCACGATTGGACAGTAAAGCCGGCGGCATACCAGCGTGCCTGGGCTCGTGGCAGGTCGGGGTGCAGGGGCATTCTGTGGCAGACAAAGCTCCCACTCACTGGAAGCTGGATCCCTCAGCCCACTCCGTTATTAAATAATTCTTGGCAACAGTGGCCTCCCTGAGGGAGGGCCCCCTGCAAGGTATTACCCTCTTCTAAACACAATAAGCAATGACCAAAAGGACACCCGTGTGTACACGGCACGGACTGCAAGAGGGATTTGTACAGAGAACACAGAAGCAGCTCCCTACCCTCGCTCCTGACCTCATTCAGATTTCATGAGTGAGTCAGGGGGTGCAACTCCAAGTAGCTTAAGCCAAAAGGGGGGGTCACGTTCAGCTTATCTAACAGGAGGGCACAGAGGTAGAGCTAGGGACTCAAAGTCCAGCAGCAGGACTGTTTCTCCGTTTTCCATCTCAGCTTCCCTCTTTGTGTTGATCTCATTCTTCCTTTAAGAAACTTCATCCATGAGTGCCTGGGTGGCTCAGTCAGTAAGCATCTGCCTTTGGCTTAGGTCATGATCCCAGGGTCCTGGGATTGAGCCCTGCATCAAGCCCTGCATCAGTCTCCGTGCTCGGCGGGGAGTCTGCTTCCCCTTCTGTCTCTGCCCCTCCCCCTCCAAATAAATAAATAAATAAATCTTTAAAAATTAAAAAAAAAAAAGAAAAGAAATTCCTTCCACCAGGGAGGACAGTTCCAGACTTAGCCCTGCCAGCTCAGGATCCAAGAGGAAGGAAGGTAGATCCACTAACACCATCAGCATGTTTCATCTCATAAAGGACGCTGATGAGATCTACTTGAGTCCCTGCTCCACCATATGCACTGATCATTACGACCAGAGAGCAGGCCAAGCTCGGGCCACACCCCCACCACTGTTGAGGGGCGTGAGGCAGCATGGAGGAGCAATTCTCTAAAGGAAGAAAGTCTAAGGGAAGAAGGAAGACTGAGGAAACCAAACTAAGTGTCCACCCCATGCACATAGGATACAGAGCACTTATTCTGTAACCAGTCTCTTAAGCAGCATGGAGGTGCCTCCCCATGAAGTGTGTCTCTCCTTCCCCTCGTTCTAAGGGATGTGTGGGGAAGACCTTGACAGTAAAGTGAGAAAAGTTCTTGCAGCTCTTTTGTAGGCTGGGGGTTCACTTTGAATTAGCCTAAACTCCCCCTCCTCCTCTCCAGCATGATTACCATTCCCTCCCCTTGCTTCTCTGTTCTTAACCATATCCTTTTTTTTTTCTAAAGGCAGTAACCTGCATGTTTATGACCTTCCCTAGTGATAAATGAAGGTATTCCTGGCTTCTTAGGTGCCAGCCCTTGTATTTTAGGGGCAGAGAACTGAGACTGAAAGGAAAATTATAAACTAATCTCACTTATGAACTTATACCCCCCAAATCCTAAACAAATCATTGTCTGCAGGATGACCTCAGAATGCTGGTCAGTACTATAAGAAAACAAAAAGAAATAAAACATATCAGGATCAAAAAGGAAAAATTAATAATATTGGCATTATTTGATCTGATCATTTACACAGAAAATCCAAAGCAGTTGACAATCTATAGAACTAATAAGGCTTCAGTTAATCGCTATCAATACACACACACACGCACGCACACTTTTCTATGTACCAGCAACAACTAGAAAATGTAGATATTATTAATAATACCATCACAATAGCAATAAAAAGCTATAATTTATCTAGGAATGAATCTCACATAAGATGTGCAAGGTCTTTACAAAGAAACACAATTTTTTATTGAAACATAAAAAAAAGAAATGGGAAGAAGCATCATGTTCGTGGAAGGAAAAATTCTATATCATAAAGGTGCCATTTTTCCATAAATTGATATATAACTTAGTAAAATTACAATTGAAATCCCACCAGTTTTTCATGGGATATTTCCAGGGTCGTTCATTTCCACCAAGGGATGGGCCACAGCACAGTGACCCGTGGCAAGAGCCTCACCTCTGGGCCTCGGTTCCTGTTCACCCCAATAAGGTGATGAGCAGGAGAGTCCTGAGTTGGGTCTATGACTGGCTATATTTCAGCCTCAGCTGAGCTCTGTGTTTTTGAAAGAGGAGCAATGGAGAAAATTGGTGCCTGCTATTTCTATTGCTCAGGAACCAAATCCTCTTCCACCCTGGGATCTGGCCAGCTAGGACATAATAAATAACCCACCAGTGGAAAAAAACGCCTTCATTTCATTCCATGAGTTTATAAATCAGTATGTTACTCAGTTATCCCCTGACTTCATCTAATATTTTTCTCCATCACTCCACCACGGGGGATAATGTCCTGCAGGAAAAACTTACATTCTGAAATGTACATTTCATCTTCTTCCAATACGGAAAAGCAGACTCAGTGAAGAAGGAAGAGTGAGTGGCCGTGGCCAGCTTTCTGCTTGGACACAAGCCATGGAAAGGCATCCAGGAAGAATCTTGTTGGAAGATGACTCTATCAGGCCAGATCAGGAGTTTGGGGTGGCAGCTCACACAGGGGACTCCGGTGACCCACATGGAGCAGAGCTGGCCCCCTCTCCGGCTTCGGTGTCTGTCCCTCCCGTCCGGGAAGCTGTGTGACACAGCTCTGGCCAAAAGACCAACACCAACAATGGCACCCATGTGCAGGTAGTATACCTCATGGTTTGCAAATCATTTTGTGTCCCTTGATCTACATAACGATCCTGTGACTATTGCCATGTGAAAAATGGGGAATATGGCATTTTACCGGGAAGGAAGCAAATCCAGACTCCAAATTCACAGCTAGTAAGCAAACAAGCCAGAACTCATGTCCAGCTTTTTAAAAAATAACTGTCCTACTCTCTTCTGTCTCCACACTCTGTACATCGTTGCTCTCTGTGCCGTCACCCCCCACCCCCACCTGTGCCGACCTTTTCCACGTGCGGTTCGGGCTTGGTCGAGATGCCCTGCAGCGCGGCTTTGCCCTTCGGCAGGCAGATAGAGGCCTGTGGTCAGTCCACAGGCAAGACCAAGGGAGGGTCTTTTGGTAACTTAAGCAGCGTGCTGCTACTAATAAGAAAGGCACTTTCTCCAAACAAGGAAATTTCAAAGGGCAACTGGCGACCCCTTCTCTGTGCGCGGGAGCTTCCTCCTGGGGCTGCGCGCGGAGCTAGCACCTGGCCAGCCCACTACTGACACCTTGCGGCCGAGAAACAGAGTTCCTGCTCATTTCCCATCAGAGTCACACCAAGAAAGGAGGCTGAATTTTAGGAAGCAGCCAGATCTCCTTCTTCTGTCCTTCCCGGGCTCCCCTGGCAACTGTCTCCTCTAAAGCCAAAACGCCAGGGCTGCTTGGGGTGTAACCCTTAGTGGGTCACTGCAGAGCCTCCGCAGGGCGGGCTGCCTAGCTCCTGTCAAGCCACGGTGGCAGTCACAGGGCCCTCTAGATGGCACCTGCTGCCCAAGGCAGTAACAAGCCTGCACGGCCCTCGCCAAGCAACTGACAGATGAAACAAGGCTTTGCTCATAAAAATAGGCATGAACCAGACACCTGAACACTGGATCTACTTTGGGGCCCTGTGTCTGCTACTGCCAACTGAGCCTCAGAACGTGGGCAGGGGACACCTGCTGGAAAAGGAGTTTGTGCCAAACTTTTTTGTGACAGCCATGGAGGCAAATGACACTTCAGAGGCAGAAATCATCGAGGGACTTGTTCTTACGTCAGCAAGAAAATACTTCAACTTCTAAGGAGACATTGCTCGTCATAGGCAGAAAGGTACCTTCTGACATCCATATGCATACCCTTATGGTAGAGGCATCTGACTGCAGAGAGTCTTGTCACTGTCTTAAGATGTGGTGTGCAATTATTTTAGCTCAAAGTATTTCTAGTGTTCCTAATAGTAATCATCAGTGTGGCTGTAATTCACTTAATTCACATCATAAGAATTTAAGACAGTTCTATCGCAAAGCACCACGATGTCCCATTGCACCAAGTAGCTAAGCGTCCTGAAGCAGGTCACTGCATCTCCAGCCCTCTGTTTCCCCACCTATGAAATGAAAAGTTTGAACAAATCTGTATTTCTTAAGTGTGGTTTGTGAACATGTGTGCATCAGAATCACCTGATCTTTAATTAAAGACCCAGATTTCATAATTGCTCATCTGAGGTCTGAGAATCTGCATTTGAACCCATTCTTCTTCTTTTTTTAAGATCTAGTTAATTACTTGAGAGAAAGAGAGATGGAGCGCATGAGTGGGGGGAGGGGCAGTGGGAGAGGGAGAGAGAATCCTCAGGCTCATCTGAGGTCTGAGAATCTGCATTTGAAACTATTTTTTTTTTTTTAAGATTTATTTATTTGAGAGAGAGAGAGAGAGCACACGCATGAGCGGGGAGAGGGGCAAAGGGAGAGGGAGAGAGAGAATCCTCAAGCTGACTCCCCGCTGAGCAGAGCCCAACACGGCCTGATCCCAGGACCCTGAGATCATGACCTGAGCCAAATCAAGAGCTGGACGCTTAACCGACAGAGCCACCCAGGCGCCCCCGAACCCATTCTTCAGGTAATTCACATACACACATGTTTGAGAATCACTGAACAAGGTGATCCAGTGTCTAAGAGTTATTGAGAACCTATTATGCACCTGGAACTGACAAGAGAAGACTCTTCCCCTCCAAGAGCCCACAGTCCTGTTGGGAACATGGACAAATGAACAAAAAGATACAGTGAGTGACAACAAATGGTGGGGCAGAAAGAAGGAGGGGCGGGGGGAATTGCCTGGGAATGTCATCCCTGAAGTCTCCACCAGGGGAGGGCCGCTGGCGTTGTCTGGGAAGATGGATTCACCAGGTGCACAAAAGGGTAGGAGCGGCTCTGCCCATACCGTGAGCTGCATGTGACTTTCAGCCACTGTCCTGGGCCTGGGCCTGGTCGCTTAGAGCCCTGAAGCCCCGCCCCGACAGTGAGGCCAGCATCTGTAAGAGGAGAGCAGCGCACTAAGGATTAGCCTGCCGTTTTCATTTGATCCAAAAATGGATCCAAAGCTCTGGTAATCTCATCCTCTCCTTCCAATGCAGTAAGAGGTCAGGGCCTCGCGGAGGGAGGGCCCAAGGGTGGGGCCGGGACCGTCCATCCCCGCACACGCGTGGCAGGGCTGCGGATGTCCACAAGAGCCGGCCTGGGATTTCGTGTCAGCAAATCACTTTCTTAATCAAAGGCATTTTAAAAAGCAGTCCTTATTCTCCTTCCTGTTTCTCTCCTCTTTCCCCCTTTATCCTTTCAATTTCCTTGACTATCTAATATTTAAACTGTTTACTTTTGGTAGCTTTTGGAAAGATGTACCCAAAAAACCCACCTTGAGTTACTTACTACCTGGGATCTGATCCATGTTCTTAAATCCACCCTTGTATCCCTCAGCCTGAGTTCTGTCCCAGCCTTCTTATTCAGATGCCCATTGTCCCTGGCCTCAGCCCAGTGGCCTTGGGCAGAAACCGAGAAGAAGCAGAACACCAACCCATCCATCTTTTGCCGGTTTGGGCTGGGGGAATCCTCCTATCAGCTCCCAGAAGCTGATTCTCCATTTTCAGGAATATTTTGTTAAACACAGGCATTATTAAAAATTAAATTATACACACTATAATTAAATAAGTTTTGTGAAAAACAAAATTAATAGATGCCCTGAACTCATCATTTCCCAATTATTTTACCACATTATACTATTACCTATCCTCCTGATGTTATATATACCCATTATATTTAAATAGTGGAAATATTGTATAATGAGGTGCCACTGTGTGTGGGATCTTGCCAACCCCAAGTTCAGTGGCATCGCTTTGTTAGCTTGCAACCGATTGTGGTGAAAATATTTACACCATACAGCAACTCTTTCTGCCCATGGGTCCTGTCTCTAGGCTTTAATAAAACCACTTTTTGCACCCCCCCCCCAAAATTTACATCATGGAAATCAACATGAAATCAGGGCTTGATTTATTATTCTCTTAATTGTCTAGACTTAAGAAAGTGATGGAAAATGTTAATAATGAGAATTAACCTTAAAAGCATTGTCATATCTATGGCTGTTACATTGTGGATAGCACAGAAATTTGAGGAAATATTTTCCCAGTATTTGAAAAGTAATAACTGATGTAGAAAAGAAGTCACTCATGTCATTGGTGAATGAGCAAAGTTCCAACCTATGTCTTTGTGGCTGCACTTTTGTCTCATGTTAAACATACAGGAAAATGTCACTGAACACCCATTCAGCAATTTCAACCAAGTATAGGTACGAGAATTCAGCAAAAATCAACAAAAGAATTCTGAGAGAATCAGTTTGGTCTGTGGACTTTATAATAGAGTGTTGCATATTTCCTATTCTTTGTAAATTGTGTGCTACTCATCCTTAATATCAGCAAAATTTGTATTACACTTGTGTATGTACATGCACACATTTCTCCCCCAGAGAGCCCACAGTTACACATTCATCAGTGTGCCATTAATCTTCTCTGAGCTTCACTTCCATGGAACACAGCTCACCCGCATCAAGGCTACAAAACCTGTAGTAGTCAGTTTTCATTGCCGTGGTGGCCCGTGGATTGAGAGTCCATGAAGACCCAGGTTCTCATCTTGGTTCTGCCACTTGCTAGCTCTCTGCCAACCCACTCAGTCTTCCTCAGCTCCTCCATGTGCCTAAGTGGGTGCATTGAGCCATATGAACAGTAAAGTCCATTCTGGCTCTAAACTTATGACTTAGGAACCTGTGAGAAAGGGATGACTTTGAAGTCACAGGAATGCCATCCAGGAGGTTTGGGGTGTACAAATGTACCAACCTAAGGACTCCCAACTCTACACTTCAGTGCCAAATGTCATATGTGAAGTCACAGATATGTTTAAAATGCTCCCATGTTGTTTGGTTACTTCAATAAGAATGACATGAATTCTAGAAAAGCAGAGGAGAGAGGCCTTACCTATAAAGAATGTCTTTCAAGGCCTGTCTGTTTGAGATGAAAGAACATAATTCTGCCTGTGGGGATGGGGGTGAGAAAGATGTACTAAGTATGCTCCTCAGTCGAGGGCACTGCTGTCCTATCTTCCTCAGCCTCAGCCCCTCTCCTTCTGGACTCCGCTTTCCTGCTCCCATGGGACATCTTGGGCACTGACTTCTCCCCCCCAGGGAAGGAGCAAGGCTAGCACAAATAGCTCAATACCCAACGAGCGATGGCCCACAAAGTCTAATAGTTACACAGCAGGCACTTTACAGCTCCCGCATGCGTTTGTAGCCGTGCCCCCGTCGGGCAGGAAATGGTTAAGCACGCCAGTCCTGATCCAGAGCTGCCACAGGCAGGGGAGGGGCAGCCAAGTAATAACCCTACACAGGAAGTGTGAGCCTCCTTCTTTCTGCCCAATGGGGAAATTCATTTTCAATCCTGACCTCAATGAGGAAGTTACTCTTCCTGCCAAAAGGAGGTACAACCTTCTCCATTCCCACAGCTCAGCAGAACCAGAAGATAGAAGGCAGACTGAGAGGAATAGCCCCGAGGGCTGAGCATAAAACAAGGGGAGGGACACGGGCACCGCCCTTTTCGGCAGTATAATGACACAACTCAACGCTCACTCACCGCAGCCCAGGACGGCGGACGAGGCTGGGCAACAAGAAAACGCTAGCCGGTGTGCAACAGCGGGAGACACACAGAAAGGTCAGCAAACCTAGGAGAGCCGAGGCAGACCAGGTCCCATCACCTATATGTTCCTCCGCCGAGAGTAAATGGAAGGCATACCGGAAGGCCCCTGGATACTTTTTTTTATTATAGTATATATTTTAAACTAATCTATGATAAAAAAAATTTCATAATTCTTATCCTATTTTTTTCTGTCTTCATAATTCCCCAAGTTGAAGAACCTCTCTAGAAATTGTTTCAGATTGACCACTGGCCCAGGAAGATCCCGACCTTGTGGGTCGAGTCCCAGATCTGATGCCTTGGGTGAGAAGAGCCAGGGAAGGAGCCCTGCCCCCGTGCCCTTTGTGGAAGGAGGGCCTCAGGGGGCCTGCATCCGTGCAGGCAGGTGACCTGTTGGCACATTCGCACACTCTATCAGCCAAGGTCCCACCAGGAAAACAGATAGCACCGCAGACATTTTCATGCAAGGCGACTCAGTGAAGGGGGCTGGTTGCACGGGGGATGGTGAGCTGAATAGCTGTACAGGGGACAGCGAGCTAACCCCGAGGCTGAAGGCACAAAGGGAGGAGTAATGGAAGTAATGGAAGCTGCAATGCCAAGGGCTTTCGAGGGGGGACTAGTCACAGAGGAAAGGAGGTTGCTGCTGGAGAAGCTGCCTGAGGCAGAGAGAAAGGGAAAGGGATACCTCCTCCCACGTTCCCATTGGTTGAATATAGCCAGGGTCGGGTCCCCTGCTGGACAAGGCAGAGCAGGGAAAGGTATGGACTGGGCCTGAGGGAAAAGAGGTTTTCCAGAGCTAGCATACATGTTATCATTTAATCTTGGAAGTAACCCCAAAAGTAGGTATTATCATCTCCATGTCACTGATGGAGAAACCAAGCCTCAGAGACCTTAAAAACCAATCCAGCCAATAACACACAACAGTAAATTGTGGAACTGAAACAGAAACTTAGATCTTCCATCTGTACCCCCAGACTCTGTCCATTCTCTTATTTGGTCCTGCAGTGGTGTGGGGGGCAGGCATGTCTCCTGAGCCACATGGCACTTCCAAGCTACCAATGGTAGTGGTCTTTAACCTCCTGCTCATTCCTGTGCCAAGAGCCACAGTCAGGGTGCCACGTGGTGCTCTGGCATGAAGGGAGGCCATCGTGGGCCAGGACTGCCAGCTGGGGCGGTAGACCCATGGAGGGTCTCGCCCAGCCTCCCCGAGGCTCCGTGAAAGACCTCTGTGTGCTCTTCAGAAGGCAGAGCAATGGGCCAATATGCAGTCTGTGCCAGCTAATTATCTAGCCCTCCTTCTGCTCCCTGGAAGACCCAGCCTGCTGGATGGACCGACGTTCTGTTTCTAGTGTCAGATGGCCTGGTTCCACCTTCCCGTGGGGCTGATATTTGGTTGATCCTTCAGGTTCCCATTTGGCCCGCAGAACACAAACATCTGCTGGGGTTCTGGTGGGCCTGTGGCAGACTTCAGAGTGGAGAGGGACAGGGAAAGGTGAGGAAAGGAGGAGGGGAACTCAGGGAAGGGAAGCCGAGGGCAGCCTTTCTGGGGTAATTGATCAGATATTGTGTGATGGGGCGCGGGGCAGGGTCGGGTGGGGCTTTATCCAGCTCCCCCTCCCAAAGAAGGGAAAGGCAAAAGAGAAGATGAATTTTCATGGGGTTTCATTGGAAAGCCTAAAGTACAGTCTATGGATGCTTCTCCTCCATTGCTTCGCTTCCCCCAACTGTTCCTTTTCTCACCAGTTGGCTATTATTTTCTAACGCATTTTGATAATTACTTTATCAATCAAGAAAGGTAAACAAAAGCCTAAAAATACATCCGAGTGAATGAGCTCCCAGCGCCAACCAATCTTCAGCACTATGATTTTTATGGCCTTTCTTTTTTCTAAAAATGTGCTTGGGAAACACTTTAAGGGCTTGATTCCTCACTCATTGATGGTTCAGTAGAACATATTAACCAACCTCTGCCCTCCTGGCATCGACAGAGAGGGCCGAAGAAATTGAATGAGTTGAGGAAATGCTATCCAAGCAAAATAAACACCCTAAAAAGACATGCCTACAGTCTTATCCTTATTAGAATGATTCTTTTTGCCTTTGATTTACTTATTACACCCACAGAACATTGGGTCAATCACCTCACGAGCCACCTTTTAAAAACGTAAGATGCAGGGAGTTTGTAGCATTGCATTACAACTGTTTGGGAAGAAAAGGCATCTCAGTGACTAGAGCTCATACTTCAGAGGCCAAAATGCTGTCTAGATATGCCCGACGAGTGACCAGACGTAAATCCCACCCCCTAGCCCCCCGCTGTATCTCACGGAGGAGCCCAGCCTGGCTTGGCTTATTAAGAGCCCTGGGGAGAAGCCCATGAGCACTGCATTGGGGAAGAGGCACTAACCTCCACTTCTACCTCGGTCCTAAATCCATGACATGGGAATGAAAAAGTCACTGGGGCAAAGCACCCTAATGACGAATTGGAAAGGCATGCCCCACCCCATCCCACCCCCTCCCCAGTTGTCACTTCCCAAAGTGACAGTGTCTCCTACCAAAAGGGGTTCTGGGTTTTCTTTTCTATCAAGAACAGCACGGGACTAACATATTCAGGGCCTAGTCCCAACAATCCATAGCAGGTACTATGGGGATATCAGACCTGAAGGAAACCATCCAATTTGTAGCTGCTCACGTAAAAGCCATCAGGAGGATCATGAAATGATTCTCCATATGGTGCCCTGAAGCTTCCAAGAACTATATGAGAGAGAGGTTTGGAAGGAATTCTTTCCTTTTTGGAGACAAGGAGGGTAGAAGCCAAGCATCTGTGGCAACCTGGAAAGGACAATCCTCCCCGACACTCACCCCCCTGCATCCGCGGGGTGGCCTGGAGGCTCCGTCCACGCTGCGGCCCAGGCACCCGGGGTCACCGACACTGGTGTGGTAGGTAGGCTTTTCCATTAACCAAGCTTATGTTTTCTAGTATAAATGGACTCTGCAGCTACATTGTGTGGAAGCTTAGAGACGTGGTTTGCCAAATGGAAAAACATTTGGAGGTTGGGAAAATATCTTGCACATAAATTACTGAAGGCACGGAGAATCTAAAAGAGGGATGAAATCAGAAGCCAAGGAAAAGCCGGGAGGGTGCCAAAGTAAAAATGGAGAGAAAGACAGAGACAGGGAAAGCAATAGAATGATTTCTCTTAATGACCGAGAAGGCGAGTTTCTAAGCCATGTTTGAGCCTCATAAAAGCCATGTGCCTGAGTATTGGGAAATATCCTTGTAAACGGTAAGATCAAGCCCCCATTTTTCATCCTTTCTGAGTGGAGCTCTCCATTGATTTTGTTAAGTGCTGGCCACCAGTAAGAAGCACAAAAAGCTCGTTGTCTTCGACTACAGCGAAGGCCAGTCGAACACTTGTTAATTTCCTGATTCATGACACTGAGAAGGTGGGGGTGGGGCGGTGCTTCTTCGCTCTCCTCTCTGTCTCTGTGTCTCTCTCTGTCTCTGTCTCTCTTTTGGTGGTGGCGGTGGAAACTATTAAAACAGAGGCAGATCAGGAAGTTTGTGATAAAGAGAAGCCAGCCAGGCTCTCGTCTGACACACAATCTCTCTCGGCTTCAGTAAACTTGCTCCTTCAAGACCTGCCATCAACAGAGTCGGGCTCACGTTTCACCACTAAATCTGAGTCAACAATCTCTAATCTGGACACTGGGTTCGGAATCCGGGCTCAGGTTGCACTTGGAAGCTGACAGCAGGGACGAGAGCAGAAGAAAATACGGCCTTTGTTTCTGGGTTGATCGTCCCCACCGAGCGGAGCTGAGGTCATGTGTCGTTTTCTGTCATCAACAAGATAAAAGTTTGCACCTCTCTGGCCCTGAAATGGCTCTCCTGCCATTTATATTAAGGCCAGCGAGCTCTCTGCTGCAGGATTGGAGGGCCAAGTTTGTAGAGAGCTTAGATTTGGAGTCCTTTTCATCTTTCTGACATGTGATACCATGACATCAGCAGCCCTTGCTGGGTTGCTATGCAGATATACAATTTCTGAAAAGCTACACCCGGAAAACGAAAACCCCGGGCTGGATTAGCATTTCACAAAGAACAGGGATAAGATGTGTAGCAGTTGAGCGAAAAAGCTAAAAAAAAAAAGAAAAGAAAAGAAAGAAAGAAAGAAAAGAAGAAAAAGTGAATTAAAGTTTCATGGAAACAAACTCTTTTTTAAAGGATCAATAAGTATAAAAGTATCTTCTTGCATGCCTGGCCTTTGGTCCTGAGCGTAATCCAGCTACTGTGTGTGAAGGAGACACTGAACCAAATGGCGAGGCCAGGAAGGAAGGTCTTGGTGCAGGGTGGGGGTCTGGGGGTGCTGGGGGTGTGAAATAAAAAGGGTGCTGTTGCTTTATAAAACTCTTCTTTCTTTCTACCTGTCGTTGTTTCCATTGTTTTTATTTTGTGATAATCTTTCCCTTTTGTGTAAATAAACCTAGAAAGAAGGGGGAAAAATTACCACATCGTCTAAAGGTTCTGGCTAAATATGCTTCACCCTCCCTTTCATTACCAGGGTCAAAGGGCATGCCTTCAGAGCTCACTCCCTCACAGGTGCCTCTCTTTCTTTCTTTCTTTCTTTTTGTTTTTTTAAGATTTTATTTATTTATTTGAGAGAGAGAGCACGAGCGAGCAGGGTGAGGGGCAAAGGGAGAAACAGGCTTCCCGCTGAGCAGGGAGCCCGATGTGGGGCTCAATCCCTGGACCCTGGGATCATGACCTGAGCCGAAGGCTGACGCTTAACAACTGAGCCACCCAGGTGCCCCTCTTTTTTTTTTTTTTCCAAGATTTATTTATTTATTTGAGAGAGAGTAGGGTCAGGGGCAGAGGGAGAGGGAGAGAATCTCAAGCAGACTCCCCGCTGAGCACAGAGCCCCACACCGGGCTCAATCTCACGACCCTGAGATCCCAACCTGAGCCGAAAGCAGGAATCGGACAGTCAACGGACTGTGCCACCGAGGCGCCCCTCCCATGAGCCTTTCCGACACAAATATTTTTTCAAGTGTTTCAAATATCAGAAATTATCTTCTATGGGATGTTTAAATGGAACGTGACGAGCTTGCGTGAGGAGTAGCAGAGGGGAAAGGACTGAGGGCTTTCCTTGTTGTCCTCAGGACCAGGTGCCTTCCAGCTGAGACAGCATGCTCCTCTGCCCCAGCAGCCGCGGCCACACAGCTGGGGAGGTGGTGGCCCCTCACCTGCTGCTCAGACCTCAGGGCTTCCTAACAGCCTCACCTGCAGAAGCTCTGGAGGGAAGCCCAGAGCAGGAAATGGGAAAGGGGACACAGCGGGTGTGGAGGAGATCGCAGCGATTCAACTAATGCAGTTCCCACAGTGGATGAGGGAAGATCTACACAGCAAACCCTCAGTCCTTCCTCCCTGAGTGCTGAGTGCTGGGTGCACCTAGGGGATACAAAGATAAAGGAGCCCCGGTCCCTGCTCCCGGGCTGGTAGAGCAAAGCAGATGAGTGGAAGCAAAAGCGGTGGCATGAATCCCCTCGAGCACGCCTATGTGTTGGATTAGGAAGCTGGCAGGGTTTGCAAACAAGAGTTCTCATTCGGAACAGGAATCCACTGGAGGTTAGGTAAAGAAGATGTGGACAGTTGACTTTTTCTGTAACTCAAGAGATCGGAGCTACTTTTGGGCTCCTCTATGTCACTTCCAGGGTTGATCTCAAAGATGAGATGACATACATGAAAGGGACTGGTGTAAAATTGGGCCACACATTCATCAATTAAATACTCTTTCATTCACACATGCAGGCATCTATCCATCCACAAGAGGGAGGCTAACATGGGAGTGTGCTGGTTAAATGTGGACTCTGGTATCAGACTGACCAAATGCACTTTCAGGCTTCGCCTTTACTTAGCCTCTGTGTGCTCCGTTTCCTCATCTATAAAATGGGAATAATATCAGTATCCTTCTCACAGGGTTGTTGTGAGGCATAAATAAAATGATGCAACTAAATGGCATTTTGTACGCACTGGATACATGTCTGTGAAAATTAGCAGTGGATTTCATTCCCTCTTGGAGGGGTTCGCTGTCTGCTGGTTTGGCCCAACCCTGCATGTGAGGAACGGGTGAGGAAAGAGCATGATACGTTCCCAGAGGTCTGGAAGCAGACTGCAATGACATCACCAGGCATGTGTTCCGTTGGCCGATTCAGATTCAGACTGAGTTATGACCTGAGTTGACGCTGGTATTTCTGCAGCTGAGGTGTCATCGAAAGAGCATGCACGAGGGAGCAGAGGGTCCAGATCTGGGCTCTAGCGCTCACTAGCTCAGTGACCCAAGCCCATCGCTTCGTCTTCCTGACCCAGAAACGGGGCTTGCCCATAGAACATGTGGTTTTGTGACAGTTGCCTGAGATCGTCTGAGTGACCGCCCCTTTCGTGGCATCTGGCATGGGGAGGCTGTCCGTGTTTCTGTCCATTTATTCAGCTGGCTTAATCGACCAGGGATCCAGTGGGCCGGCCCAGAAGTGACTATGGGGCTTGGATTCGGCTCCCTACAGTCTGTGTGGAGTGACGCAGCCCCGTGGGGCCCTGGCAGCTCTGCCCCCGCTCTGGTCGGACACCCCGTGGCCCATCTAAACAAGTAGCAGGGGAGAAAGCCCAGCCTAGGGCAGCTCCAAGCGTCAGCACCCTGGGGAGTGGAAAACAGCCTCCGGGCCAGTGTCCCCGTTCCCCCTGCCCCAGGAATTTGACGTGGCTGCCGAAGTGCCTCTCCTCTTCCTCTCTCCCCTCTCTCTGCGCTACTCGCACAGCCCCCATCTCCCTCAAACTTTACTGCAGACATACTGACAGTTGTATTTTTGATGTTATTCAAAACCAGGCATCCCCCCTCCTAACAGAAAGGTCAACGATGTCTCAATCTCGCGGTGTAGGCACCCAGTGACCTGGACGCTGCCCTGCGGGCGGCGGAGCCCTCGGGCGTCCTGGGCCCTAGTGAGGCGGCTGGACAGCGCAGTGGGCGCTGTGGACACCCGAGCCCGCGGCTGGGCCCTGCCTCTTCCTGTGTGTAGCGCCAGGACAGGAAGCCCCCTCATCTTCATGCCTCAGTTTCCCCGGCTATGAAAGGGGAATGATGAGGACCGCAGTGCTGCCCTCACAAGGCTGTCGTGAGAATCAGACAAGTGAAGGCGTGGAAAGCCCGCCCCGGGCCGTGCCCAGAGGGACACCTGTCTCGGCGGCGGGCCCCTTTCACTGGAAGAATGACACAGACTGGTGGCAGCTGTTCATCCCAGCCACGGTCAGCATGATGGACCAGGAGGCCATTCCTGGGCACTGATGCCTAGCTTCCCATCCATGAGAGTGTCCAGGGGTCACACTTAGAGGTTATGTCACCTCCAAGGCTCTCCGGGGTAAAAAGCGTCCTAGTTCCACGACCTGGAATCCCTGCACAGAAACCCCGGGGCCGTGGCAGAGTCGTATTCTCTTGTGTAGCCCCTTGCACTCCGAAGAAGCCAGAGGTGTGCCGCCCAGGGGCTGAAGCAGGGGGGACGCCGGCGCCCCCGTCCCGTGAGCACCAGAGACAAAATGGGGCTCTGCAGGCTTCCTGAGTTCGCTGCGCCACAGCTCTGGCCATCAGGCTTGTCCTGCCCTCTTCCATCATCAGGCTGGACTCGGGCCCCAACTCAGCCCCCATTTTCTCTTGCAAGGGTGGACAATCGTTCTTCAACGATGCAGAGTTAGGAGGGCCTCAGGGGCCTATGTGCGCGGAGCGCAGAGGACATGGGAAGAGCGGTATGAGCAATGGCCTCTTCCATTTAAACAAGAGCCCTGAGAGCCCAAGGGAGGAGCAGTGAATTGCGCCTGAGGGAGATCAGGCTGGCTTCACGGATGGGTGACATGTAAACTGAGCTTTGAGGGGGTGGTTTATTAATTGCAGTAATCATCATCATCATCATCATCATCATCATCATCATCATCATCAGGGTTTCCCTTGTGCTGGGCCTGGGAGATCCAAGGCAAATAAGACAAGATCTGCATCCTCAAGGACGTTGCAGACCAGCAAAGGGTACAGACAGGCGAGCAGCTGGACAAGCAGAGTGTGAGGGGCACGGGACGGAGTGGGGCGTGGAAGGGCTCTTGGCCCAGCAGGGCGGTGGGGGGAGCCAGGGGTTCCTGCAGGCTCCCCAGACAGCATCACCCAAGCAGTTGGCTGAGTCCTGATGAGTTGTAGAAGTTGCCCAGGGCAGATGAGGGAAAGACATTCGAGGCAGAGGTACCCCGATGTGCAAAGACGGAGGACGGGCGAAGAGCAGCGGCATCTGGAAACAGTGCCTGCCGCGCTGGCAGAGAGCAGGGCCCTGGCAAGGCCAGCAGGGGCCAAGCCTGAGGCTCCGCTTGTCCTGCTAGGCCCTTGGCTTTGCTTCTGTAGGGAACCACTAAGGACTTGTGAGCAGGGTGTGACATGTCCCAGGGTGAGGCCCTGTTGTAGCCGGTCAAGGAAGCTAGGACTTGGGCTCCTGGGGTAGAGGAGAAGCCAAGGAGGGGAGGAAGCAGGAACAGTCTGGAATGCCTTTGTACCCGGGCCTGGGCTCTGGCCTTCAGCCATGTCATGTAGGCAGCATGAGCAGACTTCTGTAGGCCTGCTTATGGCTCAAGCCGTCCTCCCATTGTCAAGGGAACGCCTACATGGCAAGGGGAGGGCAGCTTTGCAAAGCTGTGAATCTAGGCTCCAGATGTGCAACTGCATAGACCTTGGAAAATATCCAAGGGGATTCCTAGTGAGACCAAGAAGTGGTCCATCTTTTCCATGGCCCCATCTTCCCATTACCTGTAAGCTACGAGGGCAAGGGCTGTGAACTTTATTCTTCTTCCTGTCTCCCCTTAGCATCAGACATGGGGCCCCGGGTTGAGTGGGGGTTTGATAACCAACAAGGAAGACACTGCCTGACTCGTTTCTCAGAAAGCGGAGTGGCCTCAGCACTTGCCCACACCGGATAAGGTGTGGTGGGCAAGAACCACGAACACTCAACACTCTGGCTTAGTTTAAAATTGAGGGCCACTTTGGAACAAAACCGAATCACTGCCAAACTTACACGAAGTCAAACTGACTCTTCATGAAGATGTCATCCGGTTTTCAACAGGTTGAACGTGTGGCCTGGGCTCTGACCCCAAACCTCATGGATTTGAATCCCATTCTGCAACTCACTGGCTGTGTGATCTTGGGCAATTATTAAACTCACTGAGCTTCTCGTTCTTCTTTTATAATAAAGCGGAAATAACAAGACCTTCCTCATAGGGTTACTCTGAGGATCAAACGAGGCCAATGTACATACACTCAATACATGCTAGTATTGTTGACATTATGATTTCTATTTCTCTTTATAGTTTTGATAGTACTTAGGGAACACCGAGATTGGGAGAAGGGAAGGAAGGGAAAAGGTGTGCTTATGTCTACTGAGATGCCATGAAACCCTTTCATGTTGGAATGAAGGTATCTTTTGTTTCTAGAAGGATCAAAATGTTTGCTCAACAATCTTGGACTACGACAAAAGCAAAATCAGCATCCTGGATGATTGTCTCTATGACCAAGTCCAGATGAATAATCCTACCTGGGACTCTGCACCAGACAACCACAGATGGGTGTCTGGGCCCTGGGCACGTCCTCAGCGGGGCCTATGGAGCTCTGACAGAATTGTCGTCATAAGCATAACCCCACACCAGGAACCTGCGAGAGTCCCTGTTTCCACGAGAGAAAGAAACTCGGTCTCCAGAATCCACTCCCAGGAAGGTCTCTCAGAAGAAACTGCTGATTGTGCCGACGTTTTTTTGATAAGTTAAACCACGCCCGTGTGGGACTCAGCAAGTCAATTCACCTTTCTAGGCTTCAGCTTTTTTCACGGGCAGAACAAGAGGATGAGACGGGTCGACACCGGCTAGAACTAGGTACTAATGTACTATCCACCTTGGACATTTTCTGATGTTTAATTCAGGTACCAAGGAGAAACCAGATGGACCCACCCATTCACATAAAGTTAAGACGAAAACACCTCCCAGCCCAGGGAGTTGAGAGGGTGTCCTGGTGAGAATGAAACCCGCTGGGGAGGTTTCAACCGCTGGATGGTGCTCTTTGGAGCCAAAAAAAACCCCCAACCCTGACCAGGACTGGGAGGGCAGTTGGGAGGGACAGAGTCTACAGACCCAGGACCTCGCTGCTCATGCACCTTCGTGTTGCCAGCAAAGGGCATGCAGGGGAAGCAGACCCTCGAACAGGCCAGTGGGCTCCTGTTTGTACGCCAGCATGACACACCGCAGGTCGGCAAGGCCAACGTCACCCCTGTATCTCGGCATCCTTTAAAACGTACTAACTTTATTTTTTAAAGTTTTTTTTTCCCCCCTGGGGGGGAAGAAGTGAGCGCCTTCTGTAACAAGGAAAATAACGACAATAGTCATAATAATGAGAAAAGCAAAATAAGCACATGTAAGTGCATTTTTTTTCTTAGAGATTTATTTTTGTTTGATGACACTGACGCCAGTCAGGGAGAGAGGAGGCCCCGCAGGGAAGGGAGCACCCAGAGGAGGGGCTGCTGCTTCCTGTGGGGGGAGGGGGGGTGGTTCGGGGGTCGGGGGGGGGGGTTGGTGGTGGGGTTTGTTTAATTTGCTGCTGGAAATTTTCCTTTTGTTCTCTTTTATAAATCTCTCCCTGGGCTTTCGAGCTTCCCCCCCTCCCACCTCCCTTCCCCTGCCCCCCAATTTCATTTTTAAAAAGCGAGCTCGCTCGCCAGGTGTGTCCCCCAAGCTCTCACAGCTCTAATAAATAAGGAGCACCTGTAAAACAGTAGCTTGACTTGTTAAGTGACTCTGTACAAAGGAGAATATAGAAATACAGTATGTACACGGCATCCACGGGCCCGTGGTGCGTCAAGGCCGGCGTGACACTGTCCCGGCCTCACCCGCCCGCCGCCTCCCGCTCGGCGGCCCGGGGGGGGGGGGGCACCTGGACCCCTCAAGAGGGAACAATTGCTTTATCTGAGTTAGTAAACAGATACACTGAATCACAAGGTGATTTGATTTTTTTTTTTTTTTAGTTTTCTTCTTTTTTTGGATTTTTTTCTTATTTTTTCTCTTTTTTTTTTTTTCTGTACTCATCAGAATGGGATACTCCACAACTGTCTCACCAACTCAGTGTCAGTACACATGCTCTAGAGGACTTCTGGACTCGCAGCTACAATTGTACAAGTGCACACAAGAAAATCTACCCTGTTATCCTCCACCCACTGATTGAGGATCGAATTGCACATTTCTCTTAACCATGACAGGAGAAAGCAAACAGTGAAACAAAATCATGGGCGATCTTTCTCACTTTCCCTCTTGTTTTCACTGGTTCGTCCATACCATTCTAATTATCATGAAAGGACTCTGCGTATAGAGAGATTGCTTCACTGACTTCCTGGATCACCGAAAACCATCAGGGTTGAAATTTCATCCAAGTCTTTCGTGACGCCCAGCAAATAGTCCCCCTCGGATTATTTTACACCTTGAGGGCATTTTGGTCTTCAGTTCAACACTCTCGCTCTGTTCCCAAATGGGGCGCTATTTAGGAGAATTTAAAGAGAAAGCTGAGAAGAATAAACATTTACCGAGTTCTCTTGGCATTCAGTCTCTGAAAAACCACAGTATAAACTATTCATGCTGCTTCTTACATCTGTCAAATCGAAAATTAAAAGCCATAAAAGTGTAACACTGAAAATATGGCATTAAAAAGGATAAAGGTGGCCTTTGTAAAAATAACAAGAAAAGTATATTAGCCAATAAAATATTCTAACTCTTCATTTAAAAGTGCATCCTGGGCAGGACAGAGATGACGCCGAAGTGTTGGGACTCCAGTACGACCCCTCTCCGCCTTCAAAACGTGAACAGTAAAGGTCCAAAACCGTACAATGCAAATCACAATTCTTAGTGTAGCAGCAAAACCACAGCAGTTTTTAAAATGACTAAAAAAAGATTTTTTGTTTTCAAATTCGTATCCTCTTCCAGCCTCACCCTCCGAGCCTCGAAGATGGAGCGGGGAGAATACCTACGTTGGTCCTTGTGGCTTGTCGGTGTTTTGTTTTTCTAAAAACCAGGGGCGAAATCCCGACGTTCCTCTGGGGAGAAGCAGAGACGGCGGCCGCAAGAAGGCTGGGCCGCTTGGTGGGTCCAAGACGCGCCGGCTTCTCTGGGCTGGAGGCCACCGAAGGAGGGCTGCTTCCTCCGAGATGCTTAATGACAGGAAGCGGCTTTATTTGTTTGAGTTTGAGCCAGAGCGGGTGGTGAGCTGACCAGCTGGTGTCATCGGATGGCGTGACATGGTTTGCTCTGTGCCCTCTCTCCACGCAAGCTACCCTGTGAGTGAGCGTTCCTGGGAAAAGAGAAGAAGGGGCCCGTCAGAATCCGCGGGATCGCACCACACCCCTACCCCGAGCGGGGGGCACCCAGGCAGGGGTGGGAGGTGGCCGCTCTGGCCGGCAGGCCCGACCTACGACGGATCCCCAGGACGAGAGCAGCACAGCATGACTCGGACGTGCCTTTAATTCGCAGTTCTGCTCGGGTCGGCCCTGCCAGCTTTGTGTGAGGAAAGGAAACACGAGTCGCTTCTTGGAATACCAAAACGAGCTCGGTGCACCACGCCCTCCCCCGAAGACCGCAACAGCCTCGCTTCGCCACCGCGCGACCCTCGCCCGCCACCCTACCGCCCGCTTAACTGGCAGCTCTTCTGAACTGCCCAAGGTCGCCCCAAAGCGAGGCAAGGTCACCAGGGGGCCCTGGAGCTCCAGACCTCAGCCCGGTACTCCGTGTCACAGCTCTGGTGTTTGCTGTAAAGGAGGAAAGCCGAGACAGGCACTTTTTAGCACATGCACGGTTACTGTGGACACGGAGACCTCTCTTCAGGGCTTTCCTGCAGAGGCAACTGAGCTGGAGAAATGCTCCTCTCCGTGGGTCTGGCCTGACAAAGGTGAGCCATTCCCATCTCTTGATATCCAAACCGAACAGTAGCACGAGACTGGAAGACAATAAACCGACAGGGCCTCGGCGACCCGGGGCCGAGGCTCGGAATGGGATCGTTCACCAGGAAAGTCAGTTTCTGGAGAATGCCCAGCCCAGCTTTTGCCGCAGGTGTTAGGCTCTGCCTCTCCAGCCCTACTGGCTTATTTCATTGGCTACCAGGCCCCTGGTTTGAAATACAACCTCCTGAGGACACTCAGTGACTCCTAGTAAACAGCCATTTAGAAGTCTGCCAAGCAAACTGTAAAGTCCCTGAGGTTTGGGGCCGTGTCTGTTTGGCCCACATCTCCACACCCACCCCCAGGTCAGCTAGACACATGCATGTCAGGTGAATGAGGGTCAAGCAGCTCCCGTCCCTCATCCCCTCAAAACAATTCCTTTTCTTTCCTGCTGGTATGTGAGGATGTCAGAAATGTGAAAGGGTAAAATCTGACTAAACGTGAAGGTGGTGACAGAGGACTCGTAAACATCTTTACAACGGTTGAGATTATTCCTAGAACAACGAACACATAATTTCAGAGAGGTGATAGAATTGGAAAACTTGAAGGGACCCCAGAGATAATAATATAATTTCCGCATTTTATAGATGAAGAAAAAGAGGCCACAAAGAGACGTGCAAACTTGCTCAGGGTGTCTGTAGCATGAACTTTAGCACAAGTATGAGGAGGTCAAAACGCCCGTTGGGAGGACTAAGTACAAGTCTGTGCTTTAAACCCTGCTCTCCAAGGCATGGTGTTAATGGTAACGATAATAATGATCAGCCAAAAACAAGGTCTGAAAATCTGAATGTGCATGACAGGAAATGCCTGAGTTCCCCAAATCACATTAAATCACCAGATCTGTGTGTATTTAATATGTATATTAAATAACCAAAGTGAAAATGCAAAACACCACAAATATGCAATGGGTGTGGAATTACAAGGCCATGGAAACCTTTTCATTTGGCATGGTCAGATTTGGAAATGTGGGTATTTATCTCTGAATAAAGAGCTCATTTTTATTTCTTCCTTGTCTCTCTCTCTCTCCTTTCCTTCCTTCCTTTTCTTTCTTTCTTTTTTCTTTTTTTGAGAGTGAAACAATGGCAAGAAGGGTTACAGAAGTAAAAATGCCAAGAGCCACTATCAAATGAGAGGCCATAAAGAATTGGAAAGGAGCTTCAGAAATCATGAATGGATCCAAAGACACAAACGTAGCTTCTTCTGGGGCAGTTCTTTTCCATGTAGGGAGCAGAGCCTGGAGCTTGCTGTGGAGGGAGGAAAACCATCCCCACCTCTGGGCTTGGGGCCAAGAGTGACCAAATCTTGTAGTCAGAGGGGGCCTCTGAATCCTTTCTTTAAAAAGGAAAAGAAAGAAAGAAGAAGAAAAAAAGCATTTAACGCTTTCTTCCAGTCACTGGGAAACACCGCCATTTTGAATGACTTACTTAAGAACGCCTCAACTGCTTTTTCAAGGATGTGGCTTTTTTTCCCTGTAATGTAATCATCACCTCAAAAAGAGGAATATCTCTCAGATGAGTTTCTTTATATTCAAGTCACCTTTGGACAAAGGCCAAACATGGACAGCATCAGCCTACTTGGAGAAAATTCCAAGGCTTTCATAAGGGACTGGGAAAACGGGATTATAATGAGAGCCATTCTGGAACCTTAACTACAGCGTTTGCCATCCCAAACACTATAATAATCATTATTATTCTCTGGTATCTATTATTGTCTGGTAAATAATATGTGTTTTCCCCCCAAGTTCTAAAGGGTGCAGCTGCGCCACACTCTATTTTTTGCAGCCCAATTCCTGCCGCTCTGAAAGCCTCCTCACACCGAGCTTATTTTAAGAGAATGGCAAAGTAGACAATTCGTGCTGTTTCTTTCCCTCTCGCCACATACTTGCCGGGTCTGGGACACCCACAGAGGCCAGATGGTGGCAGTACAAGTCCCTGTCTGCTGGTAACATTTGAGGAGGGGGTGGGACAGCGGTCATCCCCGATTGTTCCCATGACTCTGGCTGGTCAGGGGACACCGGAAGAGCCTCTGGAATCAATGACAATGAAGAACCAAGCTTGGGCTTCACCTTCCCCAAGGGACTGGTATGCAAAGTATGACACTCAAGAGTGGGGAGGAAGCAAGCT
The DNA here is from genome assembly GCF_029215605.1 of Mirounga angustirostris. Taxonomy (NCBI): domain Eukaryota; kingdom Metazoa; phylum Chordata; class Mammalia; order Carnivora; family Phocidae; genus Mirounga; species Mirounga angustirostris. The sequence continues at coordinate 92,970,068 of NW_026991716.1, read as the reverse complement.
TGCAGTTTTAGAAAGTGATCATGAGGAAGCTCCGGAGCCGAGCCACTTCCTACATTGCCCTTGCCAAGCAGAGGGATCTTATGGAAAATCCACCCACTTCAAATTTCTTGATCGGAACGAAGGGGAAATTACTATGATAAGTGGAGAGAGACACAAGTTACAGTCCAGCGTGTCCCCTTCCTTAACCTCCCCAAGCCTTGATTCTTCTTCTGTGAAATGGGTGCCTCGGGGAGATTTTTCTATTATATCTTCCATCTCTCAAGCTCTGTGACTGTAGGATTTTTGGACCAAAGCCAGTATCAATTATGCAGGACTATGAACTTGAGCATAACATAAGGAAGGCTATAAATTTCTGAACTCCAAAGCCCAAAGTTCCAGAGACTCCTTTCTATTAATCTCTCTCTCTCTCTCTCTCACACACACACACACACACACACAGCTCTCTGGCAGAGAAGTTTGGAGTGTCCCTATAATGCAAGGAATTCTGGGGAAGTGACTATCCTTGTGCCCCACACTTGGGTCTTCCTGTGAGTCGGGGGTTCATCCCAAGGCAGGACAACCCAGGGTCCTATTACATGGAATATCACAAGTATACCATGCATGTACCATATTTGGAGACCGGCTCCACAATGCATGGTCTCCAGCAGGCTCATATGGCCAGGTGCCTTCAGAATTCTAGGCACGCTTGTCCCTTCAGGTCGGAAGAATGAAGTACCTTCCTTAGGGAATGCATAACCAAGTGCACTGAGAGAGCCTCTGCCTGCCTAGCACTTTTCTTTCTCTCTTTCTTTCTTTCTTTCTTTCTTTCTTTCTTTCTTTCTTTCTTTCTTTCTCTCTCTTTCTCTTTCTTTCTTTCTTTCTTTCTTTCTTTCTTTCTTTCTTTCTTTCTTTCTTTCTTTCTTTCTTTCTTTCTTTCTTTCTTTCAAGTAGGCTCCATGCTGAGTGTGGAGCCCAATGTAGGGCTTGACCTCACGACCCTGAGATCAAGACCTGAGCTGAGATCAAGAGTTGGACGCTTAACCAACTGAGCCACCCAGGTGCCCCGCTTTTCCTTTTTTACATCAGGAAAGCATTGCTGAGAATGTGATTGAGTTACTCATCCTCCTTTACCACAAGAATTTTCAGAGAACTACAGAGAACAAAAAATATGCCTGAGTACTAATAAATTTTTTCCATGTTGATACTGTCAAAATACCACCATTCTCACCTTTTCTTCTTTGGCCTTTACAGTCTAAGACTTATGCTGGTTGCATTCAAAAGGAAATTTTATAATTTCGACACAACCACTCCCAAAAGTAAATGTGTGTCCAGAGAAAAATGTCTGTCTTATCCTACATCCCAACATTTGCAAGCTGGTCCCTCCATGGTGCAAGAGTCCACCTCTGCTGGGAAGCCTGCCTCGATTTATCTAATCCATTTTCCAAACTTTTATTCTTCTTTCCTTCCTCAAATACCTTTGTCATTAGCATAATCAAAATCCTGGATGTCGGTCGTGTCTTACTTGTTTAGAAGGCAAGCTCCCCACGTCTGTCATATTTACTCCCGGAGTCTACAGCCCTGTGGCATCAACTCTACGACGTGCAAGAGATGCCCACTGCCGAGCCGCTGGCCTTTGCCCATTTACCTGAGCCCTGCAGTGATGCGGCTCCCCCGGGCACGTCAGCCCATCACTTAGCACGGTTAAATACAGCCATTACGTGCTGGCTTTGGCCATGCTATTTATCTGGGCCAATAATGAGTCCCTGAGGACTGAACTGCTCTCAGGTAACCGCAGCTATTCTGGGACACTCACAAGAGTAGAGCCCTGCGGTCAATGAGCAGAGTCACCTGCGTTAGCTGATAAACCCAAGTGTGATGCCAGAGAGTGGTCTCCACAACGCGCCCTTCCTAGAAAAGGCTGCGGCGTGGTGAGGTTTTGCCAAAAAATGGTTCCTTCTCTCCCCCATCAACCATTGTTTCGTGAAGTTCTGAAACGGCTTTTACCAAGACGGAAAGCGTTTTCATTTATGAAGTGGGTGGCACCTCTTTTCTTATGGCTCATTAGTTGGCGAAAGTCATTGAAAAACATCCCTTCTCCTTGCTAGTGTGATTGTTATGGGACATAAGCAGGGGTGGGAAGAGGGGTGTGGAAGCCGAGGGTGAGCTTCAGTTAGCTCAGGGCTGAGCTCTGGTCTGAACTACAACCTCATCGCCACGGTGCTGCCCTCCCCACAGCTCTGATAAGCCAAGGGTCATGTCTATTTAACAGAAAAAAAAAAAATTAAGCCAAACATCAGGTCTTGCTTTTCTTTTTTATAGGTTTCTCCTTTAACAATATCTCCTATTTTACTCTTTAATCAATAAAAGTCACAACCATATAAGACCACCTACTGGGATAACTCCATCTTTAATTCTTTGTTTGAAAAATTAAAATTTTGGTTTTCTTTGCCTGGCTGGTTCTATGAGTTAAATGGGTAAGAGGCCTGTTTATTCTCCTAAGTGGTCACTGCTATTTCTCGCTGACCTCTAAAAGTTCCTAGGGGACAAAGAGCCCTTAGCCATGGAACCCCATCTTGTGCACTCATACAAGTTCTTTTCTTCATCCTGGACAACTGATCTTCTTTAAATACCTCAACTCCTTTCTGGAACCTGGGAGTTTGAGCAAAACAAATGACCCTGTCTGGCCCCTCCCTAAAAGCATGGGGGGATTCATGAGTACATTTTCATCAACACACAGGAGCTGGTGGTTACATCCATTCACAAAAGAGAAAAATAAAAAAAGGAGAATTACCTAACATAGCTAATGTTCTGCAGGAAATTTTGACAATGAGCCAAAAGCTCTATGCTCTGGCTTTTAGGACTGAGCACTTCCATGATGGTTTGGGAAAGCTGCATTTTTTTCTCAAATTTTAGTGAGCACCTACTTTATATTAAATACTGTACTAGGCACTTTTATAGACTTATTTCACTTGAAAACAAGCCCATTGTATATACCTGTTTCACTTATACACTTATTTCATTGAAACAACAATGCTACTTAAGTATTTATTATTGTCCCCATTTTGCAGATGAGGAAACTTTCCTAGGAAGGTTAAGGAGCTTACTTGGTCAAGGTCGCTAGCTAGAAAGGGGCAGAGTGGGTTGAGTCCAGCTCCTGTGACCCCAAGCTCCATGGTTCCATCCAATGAGTGCTTCCCCCAGTCTGGGGTTTCATCTCTCCCCTTCCTTCCTGACAAGTGGGGGTCACAGTCCAGGTCCTTCGCTTTACAAACAAGAACTCTGAGAAGTTATTTGATAAGAAGTTATAATTACATTTTCAATCAAGTTCCATCCAATACACAAACTAGCTAATGCTAGTTCATGTGCCTTCTAAAAATTCTGCCTTGGACAAAAAACAGTAGATGTTTATTGTGTTAAGATTGAGTTTGTTATTTCTCTATATATTATCTGGACATAGGCATTTTAGGTTTAAAAAAGAAGAAGAAAAAGATCCTAGAGCAAAAAGCAGCTTTCTGCAGCAAGTAGCTATGGTCTACAGAGCAACAGTAAATTTTAGGATTTCAGGCGGGATCTGGAAAGGTGGTCTTTCTGGCACTTTATCCCTTCTTTACAACCAGTCGTGAGTAGAGGAGGGTAGGAAGGAGAGCGGGAGATACTGGGAGAGAGAGGGAGAGGCTTCATATTTATGGAAACTAACTCCCCTGTACAGAATGAGAGCAAGCATACTGACTCCCCACCACCCCGCCGCCCACCCCCGCCCCCACACAGCCAAGGAGATGGAGAATGTGGTTAATAATTGCTTCCCTGCAACCCTTCACCCTCCCAATCGCAGATGTTGAGGTACGACTTACTTCCTCTCTGAGACCAGCTGCCCAACATGATGAAGTGAAACCATGGGTGGCAAAAATATGCCTCTGGTTCTTGGCACGGGGCGTGTAACTCAAGCAGCTTGGGTCATATCTTGTGTCCCACTGAGAGGAAAGGCAGATGAGGACTCAGGTTCTAATCCTGGCTATGCCACTCTGACCTTGAGCATTTGCTCTGTTTGTCCCAGTCTCTACTTGTTTTTACAAGCTGAACCAGACATCTTAGAATTTCTGGAAGGGTTTTCCTAACCTCCACGGTTGACAGCATGGAAGTGTTCCCTTACCTTCCATTACACATCCAAGGGAAGCAAGTTCTGGGCTACAGGGGCTACCATGACGATTCTTTTAGCAAGCACCTACTATATGCCCAGGTACGACCTGGGCGTTTTCACCCAGGTTAGCTACACTGGAGCCTGATGACTCTATGAGCTAGGGGCTATTATCTTCATTTTCCTCCTACATGAGACGTGCTCAGCGATTTTGCATGGGGACTCTGGAGCCAGGCTGCCAGTCAGATCCCAGCACTGTCGCTGACTGACCAATGACCTTGGGTAGGAGACTTAGCCTCTTTGTGCCTCAGTTATTTCATCTGTAAAATGGATTTACTAATGGTATCCCATAGCGTTGTTGTGGGCATGTAACATTTGAACACTGCCTACATGTAGAGTGTGCTTGATAAATATTAGCTGACACCATTATTTAATGAGAGTACAGGCACAAAGAGGTTGTAACGTGTATCCAAACTCTCACAGCTGGTAAGAGATACGGCCAGTTTTCAAATGCAAGCAGGTCTCACTCCAGCCTTTCTACTAGGGACAGTAGCTGCCGGCTCTTGGGCACCTGTGATGTGCCCCACTGTCCATGCTCTCTTACCAATCCCTCACAGCAACAGGATCGCTACTCGTGACCGAGAGGAGACAAAGCGCTTCCTTCCTCACCCACGAAATGGCTCTGCCGGGATCTGGACCCAGGCTGGCCCAACTCCAAAGCAGAGGCCCTTTGCCACGAAACCACACCACTGCCTACCTGCACCGCCGGAAGCCCACTGTCACCACGTGTGGGCGCTTCAGAAGAAGGCCTATGGCATGGGAGGTTAAAAAAGATGAAGGACATCCCCCAAAGCTGTCCCCCTCCCCTGACAGTACCTACAGGCCCCGGGGAGGGTGGGATTCAGCTGCTGTGGACATCTCAGAAGCTGTCTGAGGTAGAGCCGGCCACTCAAGCATGATGGCTGCTCCTCGGGCCAAGATCAGAGCGTCTGGGGGTCCCTGCGGCCTCCGCCCAGGCTCTGCGCCCATCAGCGGGGAGGTCCTCTGCCGGGAGCGCACGGCCTGCCCCCGTGTGCCCGAGAGCCACGGCCCACAGCCCGCACCCCGCACCCCGCCTGGCCGGCTGGCCGGGCTCAGGGGCCGAGCCCTGTGTCTGCAGCACCCTGGGGCCCGGCCAGCGCGCCGCGACTGCACCGGGACGTGGTCTGTCGGTGGTGAGGTTCCTTCCCCCACGTGCTGGGAAGCCGCTCTAGGCCCACGCCAGACACAAGTTCCTCCTGCCGCCGCGCCGCCGCCGCGCTGTACACGCTCCAGTACACACGGGGCGGCCTCCGCCCCTCGCACGGTAGCGATAACATCCCGCAATGTTTAGCATCCAGCCCTGGTAATTAGCCTGTCATCAGAATGCAGCGATCAGCTTTAGTGATGCCAGTCTTTCTCTTGCTTCCTTTCAGTCTGCGAACAGCTGCTAAAGTAATTTTCCCCCAACACAGATTTCATGCTGTCACTCCTCCGCTCGAGGTCGGGGTGACGCTGCCTAACGCATGGAGTACCCACCCCACAACCCGCCGCTCCCCCACTGACTGCCCTCCTCCAGCCTCCGGGGCCCCTCTCCCTCCGCGTAGGGCTTTGCTCCAGCCGGGCGGGGGGGAGGGGGGGGCTCATCCCTTACGGGGCTCACTCCTCTCTGCCGCTGTGGCCTTTCACATCCTATTGCACCCCTTGGCCTTACACTCCGACTGCCATCCGTGCCGCTCCCCAGACTCAAGACCTAACTCGCAACTCGCGTGCTTTATGGAACCCTCTCAGGGTAACTCCATCCGCCATTGCTCTCCCGGGACTTTTCTCCTTCATTTATTCAGCGAATACCAGGTGCATGCCCACTGGGCCAGCCCTGCGCTAGAAAGCCGGTTACCGCAGCGAGCGAACCGCGCCGGGCCCGCCTCGCCGAAGCGCACTGTGGTACCACGGCGTCGGCAGCTCTGCGTGGCGCTGGGAGAAGCTGCCTTGGCTACTTCTTGTCGCTCAGCAGCTTGGTAGCTCCTCAAGTCAAGGACACCTGCCACTCCCTCTCCCCCTTTTTTTTTTTCTTTTCCCTTCCTTCCTTCTCCTTCCCTCCCTCCCTCCTTCCTTCCCCCTTCCTTCCTTTTTCCCTCCCTCCCATCTACATTCACTCACTCCCTTCCTTCCTTCCTTCCTTCCTTCCTTCCTTCCTTCCTTCCTTCCTTCCTTCCCTCCTTCCTTCCCTGTATCTCTTGACAACAGTGTCCCTGCACAAAGTGTGTGTGAGATATCATTAGTTAAAAATGGATATGTTTTTAAAAAAAAATAGATATGTTTTATTCTTTAGGGAAAGACATGAAGACCATCTCTAACTATCAATAAGTGAAAGGGGACTGCCTCTCTCTGTTTGGATATGATTGGGAATTTATTAAGTTTGTGGACTGTAAAATATGAATTAAGCATAAATTAAGAACTCCAAATACAGAATTTTTTTAAAAGCTATTATTCCTCTTCATAGGCCACACACACACATACACACACATGCACACACACGCACGCACATACACAGCTGAGACAAAGAACAAGTTGATCAGATGATCAGACAGTGAGGAGTGCTGTCAAAATCAGAACTCTGAACCCGTGGCCCCTCATCTTCATTTGCAGAGCCATAACGTTTTTCCAACATTTTTCATAGTTTTTCAATTAACACTTAGGATTCATGTTGTTCAAACCTTGGTGGATATGAAAATAGACATTAAGTCCCATGTTTATGATGCCATCGTATTAAATGAGAGGAATGGAGGGACCTGGATGTATTTTTGGTTTGGCAAATTGTAGAAATAGCTTTTTCAAACATTTGGGGTTTGGCTAAAACCAAAACTTATTTTGCCAAGCACTTTGGCCTTAATTTTTAAACCCATGTGTATTTTAAAAGAAATTCGATCTATATGTTTCTGACTCATTTACACTTAACTCATGAAAATGCTGTTTGGTAAGAGCTATTAGATGTCCAAGCAAGTTTATGAGCCTTTTTAAGCCCCTTCTCCCCGTTCTTACCAGAAAGTTGTATTTTGCCAGCCATAAAAGAGTGTGAGCCCCAGAGGCCTGTGGTCAGTTTGAAATTTATAACCTCTGAAGCTTAAATGGATTCTGAGTGTGGAAAAAGTTTTTTTTATTTTTCCTCTCCTCTTTTTAATATGAAGTGCACAGACAGACGACCTCTGATAAAGACGGGATCCTAGGTCTTACTTTCCAAGACGGCTAAAGGCGAATAATAAAGAGTTCAATCTAACCACCAATAAATTGCCCCTAAAACACTTCAGAGGAACGATATGACACTTTAAACTCATGTGGCCACAGATCCAGATCCAACGCTCTCCCGGAAAGTCTCACTAATTACTCCCAGGACAAGACAAAGCAGTGAGGGTGCCTGGGTGGCTCAGTCGTTAAGCGGCTCAGGTCATGGTCCCAGGGTCCTGGGATCGAGCCCCGCATCGGGCTCCCTGCTTGGCGGGAAGCCTGCTTCTCCCTCTCCCACTCCCCCTGCTTCTGTTCCTGCTCTCGCTATCTCTCTCTCTGTCAAATAAATAAAATCTTAAAAAAAAAAAAATTAAAAAAAAAAAAAGACAAAGCAGTGAGACACAACACGATTCAAGTTGAACATTTTACCTTTGGGACAACTGGGTAATTTTTTTTAAATCACAGACAACCAGCCCTGTTTATGACTTTTTATACATTTTTTAAATAGGCGGAATCTACTAAAAATAGCATTTGAATTAAAACCAGAAAAGCAGGAAGAATGTACATGCATGCTGCAGTGACTTCACCCCATATCTTCTCTATATAATGATGCTCGGATACCACTCAATTATAGTATTCCAGGGGGAGAGAGCTTTTGGATAAAGTACTTAAAAAGGGCTTATAAATATTTAAAGTATAAGCATCTAACAAATCATAAGGACAAAGTTTTACATTTAACCACATGTGCTCCACATATCTTGAAATTACTCTAAATATGGGTTTAAAATATCAAAAGAGCTTATTGATGGGATGCAGAACTTTGCAGAGAAACTTAAACCTGATCGTTCTTGCTCCCACAACACCCAATCTGCACAATTTTTAAAGTGTGCATGTGTAGATTTCCTCAGAAAAAGATCATGTTACAGTCTGAATTTCCAAAACAAGAGTTGAAGGATGAAATATAGGGTTTCCCTTTCTCTCACCAAATGCAGCTTAGCCACTTTGCTTCTAGATAATTTGTTAGTGTAGGTTGGCTCAAATTTAAGACAGTAACATTTTAGAAACACTTTGAGAACTCAGCCAGCTGCGAGGAGGATATCATTACAAATTGAGACACATGTTGTATGGGAATACCATTCATTTTCAATACCAAAAACATGTCTGGGGAAATAAGCCATGCAAATGAGAGAGAGATATACTTTTTAATTGCATTTTTGGGGTGTTAGGTCAATGGTTCATATCAAATGAGTCCATAAAGTGTGTCTCTCCCTCCTGTTCCGTAAATGCTTTCAGTCACATTCTTACCTCCCTTTTCACCTGCAACAAAGCACAGCTTGCTATCAAAAAGACAGCACACCAGAGGTTCAAAGGGAGAAATGATGAGACATCCAGCAGCACAGCCAAAGAGCTGGGTGGAATGAGGCTGGGAGCGCCTGGCAGCTTTGATTTGTCACAGTCTGGACCCTGCGGCTCTGTGGAAAGGCCCCTTCTCCCTATTCAGAGAAGGCACTGGGGAAACTTGGTAAAACTGCACACGCAAGCTGTTGCTTATGCCCATAGCTCAGTACGAGGAGCGAAGAGTTAAAAGATCTTGGGGACAACTTGACTGGTTTCCAATCTAAGAATGTGTCGTGCACTCAGGAGCTATTCTAAAGCATGAGAGGTGGATTGCCAGTTTTGGTTGTTCTTGTCATTTGCTTTTGCTCCAGTCATTGTCACTAGAATCTTTCAAATGATCCTTGAAATAATCTGTGTGTATGCGTGTGTGTGTGTTCTCCCTCTTTGTGGATGGCCTGACGTTCTCAGTCCAGACCCCACCCCACTTGTTTGTCAGGCAGAATGCTGTGGAAATCCACAGATTTGGAGAGGAGCTCTATGCGGTTAACATTTAGAGATGGCACTGGAGATGGCATTTACCCCTTTTCCATGAGAATGGGACCCTTTAAATGATGCCAGCATTACATCATTTATCCTTTAAAGCTAATTTATTTGTTTCTCTGAAATGGATTCCTTTTATGCGTTTGAGGCATGAAACACCAAAAAGTTTACACATGCAGCATGGTGACCTTAACATGCATTCACGTATGAAGTGCCACCGTCTAGACCAGCAACTGAAGAATACACAATAATTCTGTGCAGGACGGGGTGAAGGGAAACAGAATGGCCCCCTCTGTCCCTTTGGCACAATCTCTCTGACAAGAGAATCTGGAAAAGGCAGCATGCTGGGGGTGGAGGTGTTTCACTACATGAGGAAGTGTCCCGTGCTGGAGTGTATTTTGGTCCTCAAACACCTCTGCCCCTCCTCAGTGCTTGTCTGCACGAAGGTAGGTGTAAGTGATTGGACCATGATGCCCAGGCCACCGCTCAGGCTGGCAAGGGAATGATTCATTGGAAATGAGACAGGGAGTTTATTTCCTGTGCCTTTCTGAGCAATGGCTTGTTCATAGGTGATCGAATGCTTTCCCCTCTCCAAGCCCACTCTCTCCAGCTGAAGAAGCATGCTAGGGAGCTAGGGAAAACGGGTAGTGCTTCCAGACACAGCTCCATCAATGCCTTGGTATTTACTGAGCCGTCCACTTCCCAGGCTCTAGCCATTTTGCTCCCTCGGCCTCAGAAGCAGGGCAGAAGCTTGTCCACTGAAGGACAGCATCTCCCTCTACAGTAGAAACTTCAGAAGTCTAGGGGCTGGGGAAGTATCCAGCTGGTTTCTTTTCTTGCACTCTCGGGATATGAAGGGTCTACAGCCTTTTGCCTTTTGTCACCAAAGACCATCTTCTGGAAGCAAGTGCTACGTTACGTAGCAGCAACAGTGGTTCTGCAATATTAGGTCCATGGCGGAAACCGCTACGAATAATTCTGTTTTAAAGGAACCTTTACCATTAAATCAGCTTCCTCAGAGCGACAAGAAAAATTCCAGCTCAGATATGGCTTTGTGATAATATAAAATAATCCTTCAGAGACGTCAGGCATGCTTCTTCAGAAGCCAAGATCTACAGACCTCTCCTCCCAGGAAAATGCCTCGGTGCACAGCTATATAAAACTTGCCCTGGAATTCCAGGGGGAGCCGCTGAAGGCCGTCCATGGACTAGTCCAGGGCGCAGGACAGCAGCTTGAGGGAGCGACCACATCAGCCGGCAGGCCTGGAAGCCAGGCCAGGATTAGCACGGCATCTGCACACCCCTGAAACTGAGTTCTTTAAAGTTGGCGCACTAAGCACTCTCTCAGCGCACCCGAGTCCCAGCCCTGCTGAAGACGGAGGGTTACGGCTACATCTGAAAGAAGCAAATACCCGGTCACATACGTCATTTCCTATTCCACCATAATCTGATTGAAATAACATCCAAAAGCCAGATGCTTGCACATTAAAACCCTCCTTCCACCGTTTGTTGCAAGGGTTAAAATAGAGTCAGCGGCACTGAACGACATGTGGCTATGGCCGATCTTGACCCTGTGCATTCCAGAAAAATCTCCTCTGCACGTCTGAAATGATCACAGAAAGCTCCTCCCCACTCACACGTGTCCATGATGAGGACCTGGTGGTTTCCCTCTGGCTCTGTGAATTACCCCTACCTAGAACTGGACAGCCCTCTGCATCCCGACAGACAGCCGAAACTTGAACATCAGGGATTATGTGGCCGATTCACACATCCCATAACCAAGTACCAGGACATTAAGGATCTCTAGTCTGTCAGAGGATCTGAGCACAGCCCGTCGGGATGGATTTCCTCTCCTTGCTCTCAGATTTTCTTCTTTTTCCTTGCTTCCATAGGAGGCACCCATAGTAGTATTTCCAATGTATTGACCTAACTTCCCAGGCAGCTGACTCTCTCAGACTTCTCAGCTGGAGAAACTAAACTGGCAGTTACCTGTCACCTCCACCCTTCGGGCTTCCCCAGTGAGGTCAGCAACCCCACCCCCCCACCCCGAGATCATCTTTCCTGGGACTGTGGCTCCATAACCAGACTAATAATTAAACTCCAAGAAGCCACAACTCCGGCTGCCTCCTCCAGCTCTCCCGGAGAAAACAAAAAGTGGGAGGCGTCCCTGCTGCTGAGGCTGAGGGAGCAGCGTGAAATTGGGGCCAGGGAAAAGAGTCCCAGATTTTCTTCCTGTTTTAGAAACATGTACGAAATCTGGAAGCCACAAAGGTGGGAAGTTGTATGGACTTGTTGCTCCAAGGGGATAGAAAAAGTGAGGGCGAAAAGGTTACTCATGGTACACATTTTTTCCATTGATTATTTTACTTAGAATATGTCATTTCCCTGGAAAATCGAGGAGGGGGGGATATTTTCTTTTGAATAGCTTCAAACATTTGCAAATGGTTACTCTGAACTCCCCAATGTACCATAAACAAGTGTAAACTGTAGAAATTCAGAAAATGTACAAATACAAACAGCGATCCCCCAAGCTCCCAGGCAAAGACAAAGAAGGGAGTATTCCATTTACAAATGGAATTCTTTGTGGATAGAATAGTTTGGAAAATGTTTATACATTGTTTTTCTTATTATTTGGGGGAATATTTTTTCCAGCCTACAGAAGCTGCAGAACTGGTATTTGGAGTCTTGAAAGTTGAAGATTAAAGGAAGATTACAATCTTTCAAAATCTTCGACTAAAACTTAATTAGTTCTGCATCTAAGACAATATCTGCCCATTGAAATCATTTGTAATCATATCAACAGAGAAGAATGCATAAAGTCAGGTAACCAGGAACAGAATCACTTCAAAATGGAAAAAACAAAAAACACCAAACCTAGTATTTGCCAAGAACTAGCAAATATGATGGCTTCTTTGAAGAAAACTGTAGCCGCCTGGATTACTGATTTCAAGATACTGATTTCAGATTCTGCTTTGAATCTGCTTAAAATGATAAACAAACAAACCAGTAATAGAGTATGAGAACGGCAGGCAGAGGGGAAAAGTATGAAGAACCCTGACAAGTTACCGACAGACTTTCCAAGAGAAATAACGTGTGAGTCACCAACAAGCACATGGAGACATCACTCAGCTGTGCCTCATCCGCCACAACTCAGTCCAGTTTAATGCTTTCCACTTTGGCTTTAACTCATCACCAACAGTGTTCCCTGTCAGGGCACAAAAGCCATGCCGCCCTTTATTTAACGGATGCATTTCCAATTTCCACAACCATATGAATGGGCTGGGTTTTTGAAGGCACCGAAGAAAAACAGCACCACATGTGCACAGAGAATCAGGAAGGGTCAGAGAATGTGAGTGATTTACGGCGGGTTGAGACTGCACTTCGAGGTGACATGCAACTCCAGAGGGCAAGAGGAAATGTGATTTAGTGAAGGAGAGGCAGTTCTCCCCCATCTTAAATCACTTGCCTTGTCACCCTGCCGGAGCTGGCCAAGCCTGAGTGTCTCTGACTTTAGAGAAAAGCTGTAATTTCTTGGGGGACCCATCATAAAAAGAACTCTCCAATCTCAAGGGGCTATGGGCAATTTTGTCACTGCATCTTCTGGAAATTGGCTGAAGCCAGGTTAATATTTTTAGTAACGACTCTGGGGTCTGCATACAAGACCCTAGCCTGATTCTTTGTTCAGCAACATATATCATCCAAATAGCCATCATATATTTTATGCTTTTATGTTCTTTGGGCCCCATGCTACTCATGGACCAGTGGCACTATTCTTGACCTGGGCACTTCTCACTCTAGTAATGGTAGTAAAATCGTTCACCCTCCCGTTCCTCCCGTAAGTAACATCATCAGAATGAGTGATATTAGAATATATTTAAAATTCCAATTCACAATGCTTTTTGGCTTTCTAGAGGTCATCACTTCTTCATCCCATACCTTCCTGTTGCTCACCGCTTTATTAGCCAGATTAAATTACTCTGGTGGAGACCAGAGTAACTGAGGTGACTACGAGAAGGCTGAGTCCATCTGTCTCCGGACAACAGAACTTGTAGATGTAAAACCAAGATGGTGAGCTGATTTTTACTGTTCTGCTCCTATTGGCAAAGCCAGCAATGGAAAAGGAAACCTCCAACTATGGTGACTGGGAAAGCCTTCTTGCACCACCCAACAAGCCCCCTAGCGCTGGCTCTCTGCTTCCCAAACAAACCTCTGGCTGTTAGGTAGGTAGGTGCCCCCATAAATATGCCAACTTAGAGACAATGGTCTGGACACGCCACATCAAGTGTTCTGGCCCACATTTATATTTCCCACTGTGGAGTAATGGGCTGGTATTCTAGGTTTGTTGTTGTTGCTGGAAAAACAAGAACTGAACATTGACCAAAAACAAACAAAAAACAACAAAAAAAACCTGAACACTGTCTCAACACTTAGAGAACTTGGTAGGTATGCTTGGTTTTTGTCTAGGAACCTTCCCCAAGACAACTAAGGTGAATAAAAGAATTTCATCAAGTAGGGTAATAAAGGGACCATTTAGCCTATTCTCTTACAGCGGTTTAAAGAAAACGCAGCTCTGGGGTCAAACAGCCTGGATTTGAATCTTGACTGCTTACTAACTTGGTCCTCTTGGGCAAATTACTTCATTTCTATGTCTCAGTTTCCTCGTCAGTAGAACGAAGACAACAATAATTATCATATAGATCCAGATCCAAATAAAGACTACTGAAAAACACTTAGAAGAGGGCCTGCACATACAAATGTGAGCAACTGTTCTTCCTATAAGGTCCACTTCTACCCAGGCTTCCTTCCTCCCTGGGTTTATATCCCCACCAGACTTTAAGTGTCTTGAGGGCAGGCACTGCATCATGTTCACCTTAGTATTCCCCAGCTCCTAGAAGGAGCTGTGCACAAGTTAGGTGCTCAATAAGTGTTCATTTCTCTTCCCTTTCTCTCCACAAACCACTGATAAGCCTCAACTGAACGTTAGCCCATTTGCTGTCCTCTGGGATAGCGGGCCTGGGTCTGGCAGGCCTGAGTTAAATACTGCTTCCCCCACTTGCTAGCTCTCATTTGGACAACACCTCCATGCCTTATCTTCCTCCTTGCTGAGGTAGAGATGATGCCGATCGTGCCAGTTGGTGGGAGGATCAAAAGAGGCCACATCTGGCTCTGGTGGGCATGCTTACACATGCGAGTCCTTCTCCCCCTTACTGAAATTCTGGACTCATTACCAATAGCTCACTTGGCATGAAGCAGGATTCCCTTCCTGAGGTCAGACATATGTACTCTCAGCCACTTTGGCAGCGTGGCCCTTTGTCCTGTCAAATCCTTCCACTGTCTGCAGAGGTGAGCAACCCACCAGCTGAGCCACTGAGCCCCAAAAAGGAGAGAACGCAAAGCTGGTCAACAATGCCAGAGGCCTGCCCTAGGGAATGCTTCATGACAACATGAAGGAAGAGACTCCCTCAACAGGAGCTATGGGCCACTTTTCCAACACTCTTCCAGGGAAATGTGGCTTAGTGGCCCGGGTTCAGCTGGCATGAGCACATAAGAAAGTCAGTTTTTATTCTCATCTTGCAAATGGAATCTATGGTTTTTGAGAAAATTTAGTAAGTTGAGACATTCTGCCAATACGCCTACCAACCTCCAGGAAGTGGCCCGGCTCACCTTTTAACACAGCTCTGTAACCTCATGACTGAACATTTAAGGGTCCCAAGTAATCTCTCCTTCCTCTTCACACCATCCTCTTCTTCAACAGGGTCAATTACAGAGATGAGCATAAGAATAAAAGTTTAGGGGTGCCTGGGTGGCTCAGTCGTTAAGCGTCTGCCTCAGCTCAGGTCATGATCCCAGCGCCCTGAGATCGAGCCCTGCTTCGGGCTCCCTGCTTGGCAGGAAGCCTGCTTCTCCCTCTCCTGCTCCCCCTGCTTGTGTTCCCTCTCTCTCTGTCAAATAAATAAATAAAATCTTTAAAAAAGAAAAAGGAATAGTAGGTAGTGTTTCAAGTCAGGTGCAAGACTGGGCTTCAGCATTAAATAAGTCATCTTGGGCATGGCATCTACATGCTGTGACTCAGTTTCCTCAGCTGTAAAATGGGAATGATGTTGGATCAAACTGATGACAGCGTGTGACCACACGAGGTGAACTATAAAACATGTACGGTAAAATCATGATTATCAAGATAACTCTCGCACGCCTCTGCCTTGAAGGAGTAAGGAGAGGTGCACTGGCTCGTGCAGGGGAGCACCCCGGTGGACATACAAACCTTTTACTTATTCTGATTTCTAATTCGGAGGCACCTCCTTTTGAGCGGAGGCTCCAGGTCCTCCGGCCCGGCGCTGAGCATGGGCGAGGAGATGATGCACGGCGCCATGGCAGTCTTCTCCGCGGGTTTTGGCACAGGCTGGATCACGCAGCCCGTCTTGGGCAGCATCCGCAGAGCATACGCGTGGTCCTCGTCCGCGGGGTTATTAAGGTTCGGGTCTGATTTGTCGCCCCCCGCCAGGGCCTCCTCCCCCATCAGCTTTTTGGCTGCCTCCCCGTCCAGGTGACAGTTGGAAGCACAGTTGTTCTCCTTGACCGACTCCAGCTCGCTCACCGCCGGCTCCTCGGGCGACAGCAGCTTCTTGGGGGGCGCGGGCGGCGGCGGCGGCGGGGGCTGCTCCGGCGGCGGCTCTGCGCTCTTGGCGCCCTCGGCGGCGGCGGCGGCGGCGCCGCGCGTGCCGTTCACGATGACGTTGCAGGCCGCGGCGGCCTCGGGGCCCGCGGGGGCGCCCGGGCCCGGGTCGCCGGCGGCGGGCGGGCTGCAGTGGCCGTCCCTGCAGCCGCCGCAGGTCCTGCGCTCCGCGGCGCCCGGCTCGCGCTCCGCCTTGACGTGCGCGTGCAGAGCGCGGTGGATCACATTGTGCAGCCGGGCTCGGTGGCCCACCGTCAGGTCGATGACGCCGTCCTGCGGGCCCTGCAGCACGCCGGCGAAGCCGAGCTGGCCGCCCGCGCCCGGGGGGCTGCCGGCGCGCCGCGTCAGGTCCACCACCTCGCTCCGGCCGTGGTCCGCGGGCGCGGGCGCCAGGCTCAGGGCTTGGCCGGAGCAGCCGGGCGGCGAGTCCGCAGACTTGGACGAGCCCTGCTTGGAGTCCCTGGGGGACAGGGAGTGTCCGCCTGGCTTGCCTCCGGCCGCTGAGGAGTCGCCAGGGGCGCTCGGAATGAAGTTCTCCCCGTTGCTGGAGAATCCGTTGGGGGGCTTGGAATCATTGACGTGAGGGATGGGAATAGGGATGGGGATGGGCACGGGCAGGGGCACGATCACGGGGTATGGCACGAGCAAGGTGGGGGGCGGCACCAGCGGGGCGAGCGACGGCAGCCCGAAATTCATCATCTGGGGCACGGGCATCGGGCCATTTGGCATCATGCTCACCGGCGGGAAGGGGAGACTGGGCAAGGGCGCGCCCGGGGGCGGGGGGGGCAGCAGGCCCGGGGGGTTCCCAGGCATGGTTGGGGTGCTGGGGGGATGGATGTGGGGCGACAGCATGGGCCGGTGCATGGGACTGGAAGTGGGGCCCAGGTTCCTGGGGCCGCCGGGTGGGGGCCCGATGCCGGGGAGCATGGGGTTGGACAGAGGGCTGTTGGGGTTGGAGGCGTGGTGCGGCGGCCCACGAATAAAGGGCGGGCGGATCTGCTGCATGATCTGTTGTTCCATGAAGATGGGCAGCGGCACCGGGCCGCGGTTGGTCATCACCATGGGAGGGCTGCGAGGCGGGACACCGAGGGGAGGCCCGATGCTAGCAGGTGGCTGGACGGAGACAGGAGGGATGTTTGGAGTCTCGCTGATGGGCATGGACTTGGGCACTGGCGTGGGGATTTTAGTGACAGAGCAGTTGGCAGTGTCAGATGGAGAGACGGTGGTGGACGACGATGGGCCAGGGCCCTGGCTTTGGCCAGCTGCAGCCACCGGGGAGGGGGCCTTCCTCCGAGCATCTGTTAGAGGGATATTCCAAGAGTCTGGAGTGAGCAGCTGCACCCCGGTGCCTTCTGCTTTATTTTCCATGGGAGGGTGTAATGTGCTGCACAGCCCAGCTGGAAGATTGGCCTGTGTCTCTTTGTAGAAAATGTCCATTTTGTATTGATTGAGACATTTTGCACTGCAGAACTGAAGCCTTCTTTCCCCGTCCCCAAAATCCAGGTATTCTTTTGTGTGTCTTATGTGCTTACACCAGTCACATACCTACAACACAGTAATAAAAAGAAAACAAGATAAGCAATTTCCTCTGGTAGATCGTGTTTCATGTTTCACAGAGAGGTTCTTTCAAACTTTATCACAATTTTTCGAACAGGCTGAAGTGTTCCTTTCTGAAAGGTAACATTCTTAAATGTTTGTGAAATGACTTCTCCTTGGAAGTCAGACTTGCTTTTTAAATAGTAACTCTTTGGAATAGCAATTATCACCATCTACCATTAAAAACAATTCAACAACAACCCAAAACCCTGTTGTGCCCGTTAAGCTCAATGTAAAGGTGGATCTGACAGAAAGGCGTACATCTACCTGCCCACATATTTTCACCTGTCAAAGAGGCTCGTTGTCAATGTAAATGTGAACAGTTGTGGAGAGGAGGATCCTCCAGAACGTTCAGTGGCCTTTGAAATAGAGCCCCATAAAATTCTCCTCACGCAAAGTACTTTACACTATTGACTGTGTTCAATAATGCAGTTGGAAAGGTTGTGCTGTGTTAACCAATAACACAAAGCGCGGAACATCATTATGTCTGGCTTCCAAAGGGAAACTTGGAATTAGTCATGAAGTCTGTGTGAGGTTTAGCTATTCGCAACCTGTGATGTTGCAGCAAGCTAGAATTATTTTTTGAGCTGTTTGCCCACTCTCTCTCAGTAGTCAGAATTTTTGGTGACATTTCTTGGCAGGCAGTCTTATTTAACAACTTTTCAAACACCAGAGAACGTTTTCCAAAAGTTGTTATGGCTTCTTCCCCCCTTCAAATCTACTCCTGGCAAAAGAAAGATATCACCAAATTTATTTTAAAGTTGGGCTGCAGAACTAATTAAAGGCTGAGAGCTTTTCCCAATTGGAAATCACTAGACATCAAAGTTCAAAAAATAGTCATTCTCGGCTTCAGAACCCATTACTTTGGAGAAATTATTGTGATTTCATTAACACATTAATTTTGCAACACCATCAGCTCTCACAGATGGTGAAGACATGATCTACAATTCAAATATGACTCTTGTTTGCACAAATGTCTTTCCTTCATATGGCATTTTAAACAAGAATTAATATGAGTAATCTTGCCATAGCTATAAACAGATAAACAGATGTCAAAATTTTCAGTAGTTCTTTCAGTGCCTTACTTTTCTGACTGAAAATTACACACACGATTTTTTTCTTTTTCTTTTTTCTTTCTCTCTCTCTCTCTCTTTTTTTTTTTTTTCATCATTTCCTTAGCACTCAATCCATACAGCAGCAGAGGAAGAATTCTGAAATGCAGTGAAATGGTGAGTTCACTGAATTCAAGGCTCTCCTCCATAAAGCACTGGTTCCAATATCGCTCTAAATGGGACCTTGTTTTTGTTGAGGAGGGTGTGTGTTGTTCCGTTGTTGGTGCATGTTATTTTTTTTTGAACTATGGTAAACTGATAGCATTAAAAGATGATAACTTTTAATCATGATTGGTCACATCAACAATGCAAAAACAACATATGCTGGGCATTTGATTACTCATCTCATTTAACTCTCAGCTTTCCTTGACTGTAAACAGTGGTGTGAACTAGTATGTGACTGGGGGTGCGTACACTTGCGGCAGATGTGGGTCTGTATGTGTAAATCCACTCTCTTCCTTCTCTTTTTTTTTTTTCCCACTGATACTTGCAGGTAATATACTGCAAGGCATGAGACTGAATAACAGATACTTACTGGCAAACATTTGTTTTTTGTGTAGTCTCATATGAAATTACCCTTTCAAAAATCCTTGTTGCGAGAGGAATAATTTCAATGCTAAAATACTTCTGGGTTTCGGTACAGTATTTTCAGGTTTCTTTAGAATTACGGGATTTTTTTTTTTTTTAATCATAGTTGAGATGACTACAAGTTTACAAGTAAGTGCAGAATTGTCTCTGATGAAAAGAAACACACAAAATCCATCAGGCCCTCAAAATTCTTATCTAGATAAAGGTTAATAAACTAATAGTTAAACCTTGAGGCAAGTAAGTTATTATTTTTAAAACCTGATCATTTTTATAAAGTTAATATGTAATAATGTGACATTTAAATCCCTGTATGAAATAAAGCCACCCAATTCTGTTTCAATATTAGGCATCCATAGAAAGCCTAAAATGTAAATTTATAAGCTTGAAGGAAAGGATCAAATATAGCTTCTTTAATCATGAACTAAAAAATATTATCAATGAATTAAACTAATTAAAATAATATGCCAAATTTTCTGGCATATTTCTTTTGGATCTTATTTTTTAACCATAAGGGGAAAGAGTTTTCTGAAATCCTTAATTGGTTTTTAAATTGCCAGATTGAATTATTTGCCTCCAGAGGATTCCTCTGTTTCCTCAAGCTAAATAAATATTTTCAAGTGGAGTCACAAAAAATAATCTAAATATAACTTAAATGTTCTCCCTTCCTTCGTTTCCTTCACTTTTAATAATTCAGTGATGAATAAGGAATGCTCATAGATCCATCCCAATGATCAAATGAGAATTCTCTACCACATTTTATCTATTTCCACATAAAAAGAATTTCAGACATCAAAGTTTTAAAGTAAAATTCTAGTGCATCAAACTTTCCGGTTAAAGCAAAGGCCTAATGTTTACAACTTCATTTTCTACAACATCCTAAAGCATTTAGGTGATAGTGTGAAAGTTTTATGACTATCTTGTTTTGGGTAATGTGAGTGTGAATGTGTGTGTATCTTTGCCCTATTATATTTCAATTCAGAACACTGACCTAAAAATACAGAAAAGCAACGCTTCTGATGAAGCAAAAAATTATTAGAGGAAAAAAACCTGTCACTTAAGAAATAATGAATCAAGTCTGTCTTACAGGACACATCATTTAAGATGAGGTCAATGAATTTACGGCACAAATGGCTATATCATGCGAGGCAATAACACACAGTTCCATCATTCATTCCACATCTAACTAATGGCACACTTCTGGTAATTAAAGATTTCATCATAGGAGCCTGAGCTGACTACTTAAGATGTGACAGTTAGGTGAAAATATATACTATAGAGCTCTCTCTTTAATAAAATAACATTTGCATATCCCTGAAATACACAGCATGTGTCTCATAAACTATGGTTTTCTGAATTGCGTGTTATGGGGTATTCTTCCTTTCTTTTTCCACAGGCGGCTTTAATTTTTTTTTTTTTAACTTTTTGAGGCATTAGTTTTTTCTTATTATGCCAAGAAGTACCAGAATTCCTTCAGATATTTTCAAAGATAAAGATTAAGAAGTGCAGAGCTCAACTCACTGGGCTCTGGAATGATTTCCCCCTAATTCCACCCCAGCTTTGTTTCTGTTGGAATCTGGCCTCTTTGGTCCCACTTCTCTCCCTAACAGGTCCCAGATTGGACAGAGCTGAAGCTGAAGCCGTTTAACGATGGCAATCTGGGGACTGAACAATCAGCTAAGGCAAGGCCATTGAGCAAGACAGCTGAAATGCTTCGTATCACAAATACATAATGTATTACCAGGAAGACAAAAAGATCACAAAGGAGATAAACAAATGCGTATTCCATTCAACCCTATAACAGCAGTCCTCAAAAAGATTAAATTTACCTTCCTGGGATGTGTCCAATTCTAAACAACAGAATGAACATTTCCTTTAGTCCATTTAGAGTATTTATATTTTGGTGGCTGACTGCCAGGGTAGTACTTATAAGCTCAGTGGCCTGATGGATTCACTCCTTTCCTGTGAAATAAATAAATGTGTGGCAACCTACACCGCTAAACTACTCAAAAGACACTGCCTCAGCAGAAATATCACTTGCTCTTGATAGAAGAAAACTGGAAGGCAGGACTTCTGGTTCCTATAACTCTTTCCATCTTGTATTTCCCCTGGAAAGAAAGAAAGCTATTCATGTTGGCAACTGAGCCTTTATTTTTATATAAACGTCCAAAGTCAAAGCCAAAGTATGCCATGAGGTTACCCACATGGGCATAATATATACATTCTGCTGGGCTTAAGAGAAGATTCGGGTGACCGGGGAGGGGGTCAGGGTTCCTAATTAACACATTAATCAGCTGTCGACTGTGGGAGTGAAGTTCACCCTTTAATGGAACCCACCGCTGCCTTCTGAGTGGTAATTTGGCATGAGGCACTATTTAATTAAGAAATCCTTTTGCTGAAATCTTTCTTATCTGGGCAAAGACATTTGTTGCAACGGAACAATAAAAAGATATTAGCAATCCCCTGAATGCCATCAACATTTTGAAAAACAAAACAAAATCTTCATGTGCTCCTAACTTTCCACAAATATAGCACCCAGGTAATAGCTCAGAAGTTATAGCTCCTTAAGCGAACTTGTAGCTTGCCCTAAGAGGCCAGTTCTCTGGGTCTTGGCCTGTTAAATGTGGTGCTGATCTTGCAGTCCACATTAGCTCAAAAGGAAAAAAAAAGAAAATCATGAGCTCACCCAAGAGTGAAGCAAAGGAGGACAGATAGACAAGGATGGGGGCGATCAGTGTTTTTATTTAAAGAGTCTGTGGTCTGCCCTACCTGTCGTCACCTCACCACATGAGTTGAGGGCCTCAAACTGACCCCACCTGGAAGCCTGCTTCCAGCCTGACCTGGCGGTCCCATGGTCCCAGCAACTGTTTTTTGGGGTTAGACACTGCCTGCATCAGGGCCTTAATTCAGTGCCCTGGGGCAGCAAAGATGCTATGGAAATCACCCGGGATTTGGAATCAGAAGATGTGGGTTTGAGTCTGGGCTCTGTTGTTTACTAGCAATGCAACTTATGAAAATCTCAGCTGCGGTTTTCGCCTTTGTGAAGTGGACGTAACAGTAGTAAGGAGCAGTGCCTGCGTGCCAAGGCAGATCCCTCAGTACATTTTTTTCAGTCCCTAGCCCACCTCCCTCATGGTTGCTGATGTCCCAGGAACATCCCATATGTTTAAGTTCATTTTAACCAATGGGAGGATGTTTCTATGGCAATGTGAGTAAGGACCGGGTAATTGTCATGCACAGCTTTCCTATGAGCCTGTGTGTCTTGGAGACGGAAGGGAGCGTGTTTCTCTCTGGGCAAATGCCTGCAGCACCTCACAGACACCAGCCCCCAACCCAGCTTCCTAGGAGACTGTCCCAGGGTAACAGAGGGGTTGTCTGCAGGGAACCGAGCTGATGGTTCTACGCGCATCCCAGCTGACTACCAGCCTGAGAAGACCCTAGTCAACTCTTCCTGCCATAGCCCTCCTTTTCCAAGGCCAGTCATTCTCTAATTCAAGCGAAAGCTTGACAAAGCAGCATGGCTGCTTGGAAAAGAGTGTTCGAACCATTAAAAGGAATAATTCCTCTCCGGCTCAACGGCTGTTTGAATAGTGGAAGCCATAAACTGTGCTATTCATGTTTTATTAAAAAACAGAGCTGATGAGCGATCTGCTTGACTCATTACATGGAAGGGCCAAAAGCCACAGTAGCACCAGCCTTTCAGACAGGATGACCCAGGCCCTGCATGGGAGAATGCATGTGAGGACAAGCCCCCATGGAGCAGGGAGGGGTGCACCAAAACCTGATTCGGGGACCAAGCTCACCATTCCAAGTTTCCTTGCAAAGCTGGATTAGAGAGTGAAGGACAGAAAAAGATGGCCTAGCCATAGATTTTTTGCAAAGCCACCCAGAAATCAGGAGAGGGATTTAGAACAAGCAAAGGCTATTTTTTTTTAAAGCAAATTCATGGAGAAGTTCATTTTCAAAATAAACTTTCTGCAGGTTTGGATTTCAACATGATGATGTTTGCTACATAGTTCTTTTTATTTATGGATCTTATTCGGTTTTTTGTTTTGCTTTGTAGTTTGGTCTCTCTCTCTCCCCTCTCCTTTCTCATTCCTCTAATTGGATCTGGAACTCAAGGAGAGGCAACGAGCATCTTTGTTAGAATTTAAAATCTCATTAGAAAACCGCCCTGTAGGAACCTTATACCATGACTCAAAGTTTTCGTATACATTTTAAGCTGGATTTCAGAAGTCTTGGCCCAGGTGACCAGGGCAAGACCCTTCTTTTGCACATGTGCCATGAACTCTGTCAAGCAGAGACGAGATGGGCTTGGTTTGCAGGATCTCAATGAGTGTTGACAAATGGCTCATTACTGACCCAAGTCTGTTTCTACAGACAAAGTAAGATGTGGAATCCTGGCCTATATTCAGTGACCATGGGTCCTCCTCACAGCCAAACACATGACTGAGAAGAAGGTCCCTTTGGTCTGACGTGTTAGCTTGCCTAAGAGTATTAGCATATCATCACAAAACTCTCGGCTTCATTTATGCTGAATAAATACAACTTACATCTTCCTAACACAAGTCATCCAGATGGAAACTAAAAAATTTGAACATTGGAAAATCTGGTCTACCTGGTGCCAAATGTCTGCCTCTCTGTTTTCCAGTTATTGGCCCTGAGAGGACACAGAAATAGCCCAAGAGATCTCAGAGCAATGAAATTTAGCCCTGAAAAGAATCTTAGAGATCAGCAGGTCCACTCCTCCAGCCTCCAGCTCCTGGTGGGGTCAGGCACCTAATCACTCTGAGCCTCAAGTGCTCAGCTGTGAGATGAGCTCATCAACAGTAACAGCGCTCCCTGAGAAACATGCCAGGAAGAAAGAACCAGCCCATTCTCTGGCTGCTTCTTGGAGGCTTGTAGCCGCTCCTGGTAAACTCTCATTCACTTACCAACTCTATACTGATTACTTGGAACCTGTCAGACACCCGGCTAAGAGCTTTACTTGCAGAGCCTCATTCAATCCTCTTTTAACAGTCTTGTGCACATTTCTTGGCTCCCTGGTTTACAAACTGAACCAGCTGCTACCTGTGGATGCTCAGGGATTGTCCCCACTTAAGCCACTCGTGTCCACCTCTGCCCAATCCTCAAATCTCTCCAAGACACCCCATCAAAAATTATGACTTTTATTATAGTGCCTGCTGGAAGCCCCGATTTGATATAATAAGAATTTAATACTAACGATAGCTACCATTATTTAAGCATTAGTAACCATGCTAACCCTGTTACACGGATTACCTTGTTTAATCTCCACAAGTCCCTTACTACCTGGATAACTGGGGTTTAGGTAGGTTAAATACCGTGCCCAAGATTATCTGTGCAGATAATAGATGGCAGATCCAGATTCTAACTTAGATCTGTCTGACTTCAAAGGCCATATTGCCCCCCCCACTACTATCTCAAGGATTTTTGCATTTTCTTTTAAAGTTACAGGATTCAGATGGTTGACTAATATTTGATAATAACCTCATTTCGAAATTCCAGAAGTTAGTCCTCTAAGGAACTTCACAAGTCAAGCTCAACCTGACTCCCCCAGCAAGCTTGGGTTCCCTTCTACACATACACAGACGGTCTTCCAGGTAGCACTCAGACTTCCTGTGACAGGGAGAACCATCCAGATACATCCACACAGCCAGTGATTCACATCATAGCGCTCTGTCTCCTTTGTACTGATTTTTCTGGTGACCTTTTAAAGATGATTGCAATACAATTGCAGAGCCCTATGCAGCCTAATTTAAGGCAGCCTGTTCTGTTGATGGACAGTTCTGATTATCAAAAAGCTTAACCACTTCATATCCCTGTTACTTCCACCCACTGATAGCAGTTCTGTTCACCAGGGTCTCTTAGCACAGGCCAACTCCTCTTCTCAATCTCAGCCTGTCAAATACTTAAAAAGAGCCATCATAGTTTCCCCGGAATGTTATTTTTAAACATCCCCTGTTCCTGTGCCCATTCTCCAGGAGGACAAGTTCCCAGAGCCCTCCTGTCCTGTCTGTTCTCCTGTGCCTTGTACCAGGGCATATACTTCACCTTGGTAATGCCCCTCTTAAAGGGTGGTGCCCAGAATGGAATGCAGCAGCCTGACTGGCAGAGAGTCCAGGGAACTCTCCTCTCCCTCTACTAATACCTCCACTAATAACCTCCACGAATATACCTCCATTAATACCACCCAAGAATGTATGTGCTTTTTTTTTTTTTAGCAGTCATATCCTGCTATAAGGTCTTTGCTTTTTAAAAACAAACATTTACTGAGTAACTGTTATGTACCAAGCTTGAAGCTTTCACTTATCTCCTTTAATTCTGACAACAAACTTGTAAAGAAGCTACTGCTTTTTCCATTTCACTTGAAAATGAGGAAACAAAGGTTCAAAGAGATGATGTGGTTTCCCAAAGCAGTCACAGCCTACAAATGGTGGAGCCAGGATCCAGATCCAGAACTTGCAACCCATCCTCTTTCTCTCTGCCACACTGCTTGCTTCATTCTGAGCTTCGGGTCAACCAAAACCTTTTTCTCCTAAGTGCTCATCAATCATTTGTTTAATGATATATTCAAGGACTTTTGAGGGTAAACCATCTAGCCTATTGGGTCTAGAGTTTCAGAAATGAGAAACTCTCTCCCAGTTTTGAAAATCTGGTCAGTATTTGTCCTTTTCTGTCTTTTTAAAGCCTCTCCCATCTAACATGATAGAGCAAAGATTATACAAAAGTAGATAGAAAATTATCTAAAAGTTCCCTCATAGGGGCTCAGAGATCTAAATTTGCTTAGCATAGCAGGTGCTTTCTGCCTATCTCTTTGCCCACAATGTGGAATTCATAGCCTTCTTTATGGTATCTGTCCTACCGAGTCTCGAGAACATTCTCTTTATGGAGACAATGGAAAGAAACCAAATAAGAGTTGCCCAGCCCTGCCTTCTCACCTGTTTTTGTTAAATATTAACCATTTGCTCTAAACATGGATCTATCCAACTCTCCTTCTGGTTCCTTTCATGAGCATAGCCCTAAGAGCTCCCTTTATTATCTTGGGGCAGTTCCCCAAGGGTTCAGCCCCTCATGCATCCTAGCCTTTTTGACACAGAATTCATTTTTGGAATTTCCCACCCCTCATGTTGCTCCTCCATCACTAAGACTACACTGAGTCTCTCTGATTATGGGACTAAATCCACCACTCCTTGGAACTTAAACAAAATCTGCTTTTCTAAATTCTAGGGAATGTGGCTAGTCATATCCCAGCATTCTCTCCCTCTCCACTGCACAGTCCAAGATAGTTGGGTTACTTCCTCTCTCCATCCACATACTAAGCAGCTCTCCTCCCTATTAACCAAATGGGGATCAAAGTAAGATTCTCCTCACTGTTTCTCTACCTTCTCAGAACTATCAACAAGGCATGGGATGAGGTCAATTACTCCATTTTTTAAGAGTGACATTCTTAGCAGATACTTAGGTAAGCTGTCCCATGTCTTGCTTCTTTGCTAAATAATCTATTTTTTTTAAAGATTTTATTTATTTATTTGTCAGAGAGAGAGACAGAACACGAGCAGGGGGAGAGGCAGGCAGAGGGAGAAGCAGGCTCCCTGCCGAGCAAGGAACCCGACGTGGGACTCGATCCCAGGACCCTGGGATCATGACCTGAGCCGAAGGCAGCCACTTAACCGACTGAGCCACCCAGGCGTCCCTAAATAATCTATTTTTAATGTTTGTTTCAGATTTTGTACTCAATACCCCAAAATAATTCTTTAGGTGTTTCTTTTTATTTTCCTAAAATTCCCATCTTACATTTCCTCTGAAGTGCATGGATTGCCATACAAGGATATATTTTCCTGAATTTTACCCACCTATTAGATATGTGGGGTGGGGGGGATGTTGTTTTATATTTTAGTTCTTCATGTTAGCTCTAGTCTAGGCACACACACACAAAAAACAAACCCAAAAAACAAAAAACCTCCAAATATCAGGTATCCCTGAGATTATTTTTATCTTTTTGTGCCCCCAATCCAGGGTAGCTTGGTCCTTCCCACTCTCTGCCTTGGTAGAGAGATGTCAGAAGCCATTTGTTTATTCCTGCTCATTACTTTGTTTACTCTTGAGAAGGACTGGTCCCTTCTTCACTATCCCATCTCTTCCTGTCACACCTGCTGACTTCAGTTTTACAGGTTTATTGAAGTTTTGCCTCTCTTCCTTACCTCATAATTTAAATTTTTCTTGATGAGAACCTTAAATCTCTAAATACATCCTTCCCAATCTTCATTCAATGCCCCAGGCTTTTACTCTTCACTTGGGAAGAAGCATGGTTTGGTGAGGAAAGTGGTGAGCTAAGAATCAGAAGACCCGTGTCCTGCCCACCCTGTAACTTTGGTTCGTATTTCTGCACTCTTGGGCCCTCTATCTCCCTTCAAGTTCTGCTGTGAGGATCAAAACAAATAGTGCAAATGGAAGCATTCTGAAAAATATAAAGTGTCATATAAATATAGATATTTTAATTTTACGATTATAGATGTATAAGAACCACATTTAGATGTATAAAACAAATCACAGAGCCAACTGGTCTACCTACACTCTACTCTGATTTACCCGTATTCTTCTATTAAACCTCAGTTTTAAAAACAAAGAGAAAATCCACCACTATGAATTTTCCTGTGATGTGTACTTCAAAGTAAAAAAGCACACCACAAAAATAAAACCCAGAAACCGAAATCAACAAAACACTTGACCCCCAAATTCTCCACTCTTTCCAATGGCTTGTGGAGTGTTTGACAGCAATGTAATTGCAGTAATGAGGAGGTTTGCGGGCCAGGTTGTGGTCATAGGCTCACTGCGGATGTTTTAGCCCTAGGCTCAGCTTCAGGCCAGCACCAGTCGCCTGGGCCAGAGTCACCAATGGAATCCCTTATGCTTAGTCACACACAAATGTGACATTTATGGCATCTGGTGCACAATGCTGCAAATTCAAAAGGCCTACGATGCTGGGCTTACAAACTTGGGGAAAAGAAATAATTTAGGTTGCCTATTCTCTTGTCTTTTTAGTTAATTAAAACCTGTGAGAACACCCACTTGGTGGCAGTTTCTAAAGAATCTAAGAGGCATGTGCTGAGCTGCTTCTGATTCTGGATCTACATGTTGGTTCCTTTGTCTCTAAAAAGCTTCCTGGATCTTTGTGGACAGTTGTTTTGCCTGGTTCTCTTCCATCTTTGTTCCATGAATTTAGCCATCCTGCCTTGCCAACCACCTGGTTGAAAGCCAAAACTCCACCAAAGCCAGATTCTCCACCGACGATCCCTCATACAACTCCGTTCTCATAAGCAAATCCTGGGTTAGCCCAACCCAATCCTCCCATCCAGGTTTAACACCTGAAGTGCTAAATGGTATGAAGCAGGACAGCCTGGGACAAAGATATGTGTTCCTATATGTTGAAACATACCTGTTATTCATATAAGTCCTTTCTCCCAGTAAATTCAACTGACTCAATAGACACTACCACAGTATCATTCACTAGAAGTCTGTAAAGAGACAAGCAGCCAGAGGCGCCTGGATGGTGCAGCTGGTTACGCATCCAACTCTCGGTTTTGGCTCAGGTCCTCATCTCAGGGTCATGAGACCAAGCCTCGCACTGGGCTGTGCTCAGCGTGGAAACTGCTTGGGACTCTCTCCCTGCCCCTCCCACTTGTGCTCTCTCTTGAATAAATAAATAAATAAATCTTAAAGAAAAAAGAGAGAGAGACAAGTGGCCAGATAATATGTTTTATTTTATTTTATTTTATTTTATTTATTTTTTTTTTTAAAGATTTTATTTATTTATTCATGAGAGACAGAGAGAAACAGAGGGAGAAGCAGGCTCCCAAGGAGCGGGAAGCCCGATGCGGGACTCGATCCCAGGACCCTGGGATCATGACCTGAGCCGAAGGCAGACACTTAACCATCTGAGCCACCCAGGCGCCCAATATGTTTTATTTTAGAGATAAATAAATTAAGACTAGCAACAATTATATATCAATTGTCAGTGTTTGGATATCTCATAATCCCTGCATAACTAACTACATCATTCTTTGGTTTACTTTGACGAAGGAAACGAAATAGGGAGGAATACTTCCATTTTGAGCCATTGTACAATTGGACTCTTGGCTCCTGGGTGAAGAGAAATGAGCATAACAGACCTACCTAATTCGAACAGCCTGTGCAATGGGCCTCTGATTTGGTAAGATACAAAAGACAGGCATATTTGGGAGGTAATCTAAATGCCTGAGGCCAGGCCTCTCTTCTAGTACTTAGTATGTCAGAGTGAAATAAAAGGCATTACTGAGTATATTTTGCCACATCAAGGCATGCACGTGGTACCGACTAGCACATGCAGAAGTTGGGAAGAACAGGAAAGGAAAGAAGGAGGAGGAGGAAAAGAACTGTGTATTAACTAGCCTTGTGTCAGAATGGAACCCACGAGATGCCAAGTGCCTGCTATGGCCATAGCCCTGCTGCTTCCCTGGCCACAGCTCACTTGCCCCAAGGCCACCTCAAGACCTTGGTCTGGCTCTTCCTAACAGGGACAGAGTAATCCAACAAACCAATTAGCTATTCCTTCCTTGGGAAGGCGGGAATTAAAATAACTCCGAGAGACTAAGTAGTGGTGGGGAGAGTGCTTACGGGAATAAAGCCAGAGGACCACCGAGGACGGGCAGTAAGCAGGAGTCAAGGAACAGGAGAGGTCACATGGTGGAGTGGGGAAAAGAGGGCTGAAGTGGCAGGAGGAGAAGTCAAGTGTCCGGGAGTTGCAGGTCCTTAAAGGCCAAGTGCTAAAGCAGGAAGCAATGATGCTTGCACCCGGGGGGGCAGTAAGGCAGGCCAGCTGCCCACTTACTAGTACTGTGGGGTGGTCTTTGCTTCCAGAACAACTGCCCACGCTCCATGAGGATAAGCAGCAGTGGCTACCCCCGTCTCGCTTACTTCCTTGGGCTTCTTTATAGTGAGGCTCTATGACTTTAAGGAGACCAAGGATCTAGCGCAGTTTTATATACTTTCTCTGATTTAATCCTTACTATAACTCGGTCAAGTATCACTCTCTATGGAAGCATGGGGAAAACCTAGGAAGGGGTAGTGACTTCAGAGCCCTTGAATGATCCGCATGATACTTGCCCCTGTGATGAAGAAGCTCTCTGCAGCACATTACCACTGTGTACCCTGCTGCGGGTGTGGGCTGCCAGGGGCAGCCTCAGCCCACGGAAGCAGGAAGTTAACACCACGGCATGCCTCTTACATATGACTCTGGACACCAGCACTATATCGGAGGGTCACCACAGAAAGGAAATATGACTGTCACATCAGGTCCTTGCTTGTTCCGAAGCCCACTGCAACTGCCCCCTTCTCACTGACCATTCCTACCCCAACTTTCTATTGCCTATAGGGTATTCTGGGAAACTCTAGTCCCATCCATGCCCTGCTCCTGAAAAAGGATTCTATGGCCAAGTGAGTTTGAGAAATGCTGCATACTCTATGCTCCTTTTGGAGAGTCTTAATGCATATTGCCATATTTAAGCCTCCTCTGAGAAGTTCTGCAGAAAAGAAACATGTTTAACTTCATTAATCCAGAGTTTCCTCAACTTTGCAAAAATAGAACTCTTTTTTTCCTAGTAGAATCCTATAGAAAAACACTTTGGAAAATGCTACTTTAATGAATTGGCTGCATATAAGACAGAGGCAGGAAACCTAGGCCTCACCACTAAAGTCTCTGTGGTGCTGGGTCTGAGTCTCATGGAACTTTCATGCCCCCAGTGTACTGTCCTGCACATGGGGAGGGTTCCCATGCAACTGTTGGTTGTCAACCAAACCACAGGAGAAGGGAAAGGTGATTTCCCACGCCTGCGCCCTTCTGCCTGTCAGCAGGCTCCGTCCTGCCAGGAGTCAAGGTTATGTGGCCCCTTGTTGCACTTTTCTCAGCCCTCATCAGCTTCCTGTGCTCCCCCAGGCCTAGATGCTATTACATTTCAGCCTGTGGTTTCAGCTTCTGCAGTCACTACAAACTCAATTTCTGTCTTCTCAGTTCTAGCTGCCCCACACAGCTCACAAGCCCGGCAGGATGTCATGAATACCGTTACCTGCCATGTGACCCTTCCAAACCCCGAGGCTCCACCCAAGAGTGTTCTGGGTCACACCACTGCCTTTTCTGCATGACAGACGAACGCACGAGCATCTCATGGACAAACCACCACGATCGAGGCGGCCAACTCTTCCAGCACAACAACAAACGGCATGTCGGTATTTTCATATGTACACACAAAGGAGGGTCTTACCGGTCATGCTGAACACAAATATAAAACCAGGAGATATTCCCTCCACCAGCCTGGCTGGCACACTGATTTTGAAGTAAATTCGATTGGTCTATGAGGATTTATTCTACTCCAAGTCCCATCAGTCGGTTTATCTCTTCCTTGGGCCATTCTCTGCCACAGGCCTCCGGGCAAAGTCACCCTTATCACGAGTGAGTGACACAAGTGTCCTGAAGAGCCTGAAGAACTGCAGTCTCCAAGGGAAAATGGGTGATTAACTATCCCTGGCCCGAGTAAATTCATCTAATCAGACACCTGCCTCCTGTAACACGTATTTCACGGCCTGATAAACCCAACAGCAGTGTTGGATGGCCTGATACCGTGGTTTCTAACGGGTAACCCGACTCTCTCAAGTTCCACCAGTTGGAAGCAAGGCGAATTCTTTTCTAAGTCCTCTTGACAGTATATACAATCATGTTAAACATCCATGTGACTAAAAAGGGTTGTGACACTTATCTAAGGAGAAAGCATGCCACTACCTAAGCCTCCATATCCCTGGTGCTAGAGACTTTAAGAGAACACAGGCCTGGCCCCGTGATAGTCACAGTGAGCCGTGGAGTGAGCAGGCTAATTGAGCTTTTTGCTGAGCACCAGTGAGACGTGAGACATGAGTTTGGATTGGAATTCCATTATGAGTTTTTAATAATTAAACGCTACCTGTTTGGAACCTCATTCTTCTGTATTACTTTTTAAATATTAATCTATTTACATCAGCTGGACTTCCTGCAGCTTGACACGCAGTACGCGGGAGTCACACTGAGACAGACAACCGCGCTCCTAGCTTACACCACCTTTGCTGCTCAGTAACAGTAAATGTGCCACTGGCCCCATCCTCTACCATAATTATCCCACCTTTTAGAAGGTGGCTTCCTCCATCTTTCAGCACACTCACAATTTCCTCAGCATTACAATGACTTTTTAAACTAGCAAGAATACAAATTAATCTTCTTTGGAGAGTTTTAGAACAACACCCCCCCCCCCCCCCCGCCCCAAGCTCTCCAGAGGGAGGGAGCCTGCCCTCCTCAGAACCAGGGTTAGGATATGGATGCGGAAGGCGTGTGAGCATTTCCTTGGATGTTACCCCACACTGTGATGAGACTCCAGCATAAAAATGCAAAAACAGGAGCACACATAAAAACCTCATTAAGGGCTAACCTTGCTTTCACAGTACCCTCAAGCCGACAAGGCTTCTCTCCAGGTGCCCCGCAGCCACTCTCCTTCTGGGCAAACGCTCCTGGGGCTTTGGCTGTGTCCTCCTCTCCTCCCATTTCATCATCTCTGTCAGCAACTCCTGGAGGGCCCCCCTCTCTCTGCTGCTGGGAGTCTCTGGCTCGGGTTTTGCTGCCTGTCCATCCTCTTCCAGCTCAAACGCAGAACCTCCTGCACACAGAGATGGGGCCTTCTCAACTGCCTGATTGCAATGGTGGACGGCCTGAGGTCAGACTTCAATGGAAGTGGGATTCTAAGCCAGGCAGGACAATTAAGGACCATCTAAATCCAAGGATGGGAGAACCGACACAGCAAGTGTCCACTGCTCTGGAGATTATGGACCCCACTGTTTCTGCAGTCAAGGCAATCATCAGACCCGTGTCTGTACTCGACCCCTTGCAGTGCACGCCATAGAACAGTCTCCAATTCGGTTTCAATTTGAGAATTTTATTCCCTTTTAAGACAAAGCTAGCAGCACAGAGCAGCCATGGACTGTTTTAAAGAGTAAAACACCATTTCGCTTAATACAAAAAGATGTAGGATTCAAAGCAGCAAATTACATGGGAGATACCTTAACTACAGAACAAGGGCCCTCCCAGCTGCCCAGCTCTATGACCACAAAGTGCCTTCATACAGACACTCCCAGGAGATTAAACATAAAAATCTCTACCAGATGTCAGTATATTGTTTTACCTGTCAGCACTATTGAATGGCTCATGCAAAATGCCTAAATGCAAATGTCCCTAATTAGTCTCACAAGGAAGCCTGGGTCCTGTGCACCCTCCAGACAAGGCATGGTACCAGCACGGCTGGTCCAGGAAGGCTGCAAGACCTACACAGTGACTGGTGGGCCCTGGAAGCTGGGAGCACCTTGGGAGAGCTGTCCATCCTAGAATGTGAAGGACAAGTTGGTTCCCAGCGTGCAGGGGAAATGCTCCAGAGGAAAAGAAGCGCTCCAGGCTTATTGAGGGTTCTGCCATGGCTGCAGCTGCCATCCCCCTCAACCAGCAGTGTTCAATTCTCCCTGGGGCAGGAGGCTCCTTTTCACCCAGAGTTTCAAGATCCATTCCCACCAGTTCCAGGAACGGACCTCGCCTCTTCTTCCCTCTCGAGGCAGGGCTAACAAGTGAGTGGAGAAATGGGAGAAATTGGGCACCTACCCAACCGTACATTCTCTCCAGAGCTGTCCTCTGATTGTCGTGTGCAGATTTCTCCTTTGGGAACACACCATCCCCTGAATAACTCCTGGTTTTAAGGGAAGCAAGCGCTTGTTATAGGTGGACAGAAGGTGTTCAGAAGGGGATCGCCCACTGAGCTTTTTGTGTTGTAAGACCAGAGGAAAGCAGAGGAAGTGAAGCTCTCTCCATTTCCCTGATACCCAGAGGCCATGGTGTCCTCTAGATTCTCTCGGCCTCTTTCCCTCTGATTCTCAAGTGACTTGGAAAACAAAGCATAGCATTCCCCAGAGAATATCTAAAAGCTTCATAAATCCACTAATATTCGGTCTAAATCTTTCTCTGCTTAATTCCATTCCATGATTCCTACCGTAATTATACCCTTGTCTTGATTAATAAATGAATGCCTTCCTTCTTTGGTGCTGACATCCTTCAGATACCTGAAGACCACAATCGTGCCAACCACCCAAATCCTCAGACCTCACTAATGTGAGCCAAATGCAGTAGAAAGAATGATAACACAGTCCCTGTGTGTGCCTCAGACTCCGGCTGAATCTTTCCTGCTTTGTTAGCTCCCAAATCCTTATCTGTGGAGCAGCTCCATTTTGAGTTTCCGAATTATCAGCCAAAAGGGGAAATGCCCATAGGTCAGAGCAGTACACAGTTATTAGAAGATATTCAAACTAATGCTCCCACTGAATCTGTAAACAGGAGACAAAAATCCCCAGAGTAATTAAGTCTAAATATGTCAAAATTTTCCATCAATGATGCTGAGTGACTTTTTTCTTTTTTCTAAAAAAAGGAGGAGCATACTTTAAACAGTGAAAATGACAGATCACTATCACATTCCCTTTAGATATTGGTTTTGCATTCAGCATTTAACAATTCAGCAACTTTTGGAAGTTCAAAGTCATGACACCTAGGAGTTGAACTGGCCCCATAGTCATTTCATCCCACCTCCCAAGCAGTGCAGGGAGCCCTACTACAATATGCTCGGCTGGTCATCATCTGACTCAACTGTGATGCTACTGCCAATGGGGAGCTGACTTCTTCACAAGGGTGCCCATCCGACTCTTGTTAGCAAACTCTGTCTGATACTGAGAAGAGGTCTGCCTTCCTGCGACTCCTCCCCATAGGTCTGGCCACCCCCCTCAGGTCCACTCAGCATGGCTGCATCCCTGTCCACACAGCTGCCCTTCATATACCTGGCAATGGGGGTATGTGCTCCTTTGGCCTTTTCATCCCAGGAGGGACGTCCTCAGTCACTTCTATTGTCCTTAAGGCATCACGACTTCCAGACCATCAGAGCCCAGAGTGCCTTCATCTCATCTCCGTTTCATTCTCAATATATGACACCCAGGGGAAGCACGACACCCTCTAAGGCCACCCTCCGTGGATGGGCAGAGCTGAGATTCCAGGAGACTGCATGATGTGATTTTGTGGTTGCTGGAAAGATCTGCTTTCTTCTTCCTCAGCCATGACATTCTACCTTTAAAGATTTCTTTCGTTAGGTTTAAATATTCCAGATCTAGGACTCCGTTAAAAATCCAAATACCCCAGAAGGGGTAATATTTTAGACCACCAGCAGCCAGTAGGAATTGATTTATTCAGCATCTTTGGACTGAGACCTGGATTCTAACGGCAACTTTGTCATTTTCCAGCTGCAAAACCACAAGCAAGTCACATAACCTCTCTGAATAGGAAGGAGTTAATCAGCTGAGGATAAGGTATTGGGGCCTGTAAATTATTATTATTTTTTTAAAGATTTTATTTACTCATTTGACAGAGAGAGCGAGGGAGCACAAGCAGGGGGAGCGGCAGGCAGAGGGAGAAGGAGAAGCAGACTCCCCGCTGAGCAGGGAGCCCGATGCGGGGCTCGATCCCAGGACCCTGGGATCATGACCTGAGCTGAAGGCAGACACTAAATGAGCCACCTAGGCACCCGGGGCCCCTAAATTCTTAAGACAACAGTCATCAAACATTAGCCGAGTATCTGTGAACTTAGAGCAAACACATTCTTTCTTCTCTCTTTTCTTCCCACTACTACCTCTACAACTGTCAGGAAAAGAGACCTGATTTCTACAGACAGGAGTAGAGTGGGTCCTTGTTATCGCTAATATCAAGGCAGTTAAGGAGTGGCATAAGATACCTGCATGAAACTCCAATCAACAACAGTCCAACGGTTGTGCATTTTTAATAAATGTTTTTCTGCCATCCCTCTGAAATATTTTTATCACCCTTGAAGCAAAGTCAAAGAGAATCCATAACCTGGACAGGTATTTTTCATCTGGGGTCAGTCCTAGAAGGACCCTTGAGAAGCTCTAAATATTGATCTCTGCAGCAGAAACAGCATGGGATGGATGAAGCTTGTGGTAGGGCATCCCCCCAACCCCGAGTGTCCTGAGCTCCTGCATGCAGACAGCTCTGGGGCTCTAGGTCAGGGTCTCTCCAACTTGAGTGTACATCAGAATCACCTGGAGGGCTTATTATAACACAGACTCCAGATATTTGTACACCAATGTTCACTGCAGCATTATTCACAATAGCCAAAGGGTAGAAACAACCCAAGTGTCCATCAACAGATGAGTGGATAAATAAAACGTGGCATATATATACAATGAAAAATTATTTGGCCATAAAAAGGAATGAAATACTGATATATGCTACCACATGGATGAACCCAGGAAATGTCATGCGGATTGAAAGAAGCCAGACACAAAAGGCCACATATTGTATGATTTCTCTTTTATGAAATATCTAGAATGGGCAAATCCATAAAGACAGAAAGTAGGTTAGAGGCTATCAGGGGCTGGTGGGAGAGGGGAGTCAGGGGTTATTGTTCAACGATGATAAAGTTTCTGTTCGGGGTGATGAAAAAGTTTTGGAAACAGATAGTGGTGATGGTTGTACGACACTGAGAGCGACGCGGAATCATACACCTAAAATGGTTAAAATGGCAAATGTTATGTTAATCTACATTTTACCACAATATAGAAAAACATTTAACCCCCCAAATTCCTGGGGGTGCAGGTCTGGGACGGGGTCCAGGAATTGCATTTCCAACAAGTTCCCAGGGGACGCTGATGTTGCTGGTCTGGGGACCACATCTTGAAAGCACTACTCCAAGCCCAGAGAGGCTCCGCCAACCCTTCAAACTCTCTTCTCATCCTGCTTTGCTTTGTGGATTGTCTAGAGAAACTCGAACTTCTGTGCCTGCATAGCAACGTCAACACAGGCTAGAAATCATAAAACCAGCCGCGTCCAGGGCGACTTGAGGCTGTCAGTTCTGCCCTGTGGTTTTCTCCCTCTTTTTCCTCTCACTCAGTTTTGAGCCACCACTGACCAGTAGGAATGCCAGTAATTAACACCAACTTCAGCGGGGTAGACGCAGGTGCAAGTCAGAAGGGGCTAGAGGGTGAGTGAAGAAGTTTATCTCCTGGGCCTTGTCCTCGGGAATCTTGCCCCACCCTGCAATCCACACTCGCCAATTTAGCAGTCAAGTGTTTTCAGATAGGACTTAGAAAAGTGCTTGCTTCTTAAAGTTTCAAAAGAACTTGAGTGCCAGGCTCTGTGATATTGATCTGGGCAAGATATTCATATGGGGCTTGGAGGATGTAATGCATATGTCTCATTTGGGGTCGAGTAAATTGCTGAAGAGCTCACATTTCTGAGATTCTCTTTTTTGACATTCTTGGGTTCACTTTGAGTTCACTGGTTTTCCCAATGGTATTACTTAACTTCTCCAAATTTAATATATTTTTATTCCTGCTCATTTGAGTGTTGTATTTCCACACAGGCATGCTTAATTGAGCAAAGCGTGCTGGGCATTTTCCCTACAGAGGTAACACGGCACGGCTTTTTCACCTGGAAAGAACAGCATCCCCATCACTGCCGTGGAGTGGCATGTGGACATGTGAATATCCACGGCGACAAAGGTGAACCTCAGGCCTGGCCGGGCGAGACCACACATGGCGCGGGTCCTCCCACTGGGCTGAGCGAAGCTGACAGCTTTTACTCAGCAAGCCGATAGAATGTTGGTTCCTTTCAATTTGCAGGGCTGTCATGTTTAAATATGAAAACGTTGCTTATAGCCAAATGTTAGTGACAACAGCCCGTGGCGCCGATCACACTTTGCTCTCTTACTCCTGCTAAAAATAAGCCTGCTTTCTCTGGATTCCTTCAAACTCCACATCTGCAGGAAGTTTTTGTTGCTTTTGCTGGCCCTTTTCTTTCTTTCCCCGAAGAAGATTACGGTTCTCTGGCCCCACCAGGGACCCCCTTCTCTCCCCTTCCTGGGAGAACGGCATTCTGAACAATAATAAAACACGCTGGGCTCAGACAATCCCACAAAGGCATCTCGTCGGGTCTCAGTTATTATCACAGGCCCCTGCCTCCTAAGTCTTTAGTGAAGAGAGCACTGGGACAGCTACAAGGGGCAGAATCATTTGACTAGAAGTGAAAGACGAGCCCAGTGGGATTAGCTGGGCAGGCTGAGAAGCAAAACCCGGGGGCGAGGCTTCTGTGTTTGGGACACACTTGGCAGCCACATTGCACCAGCCAAGCAGATAGCCTGCTCCCTCCCGGGCTGGAATAGTTTTGTTTTCCAGGTATGAAATGCACACCTAGCACATGGTAACCACGGTGATGATGCATTCTGAGCACATGTTCAACTCCTCTTAAGGCAAGTATTCAATTGCCTTTATTATTATTCTCTCTTCCTTTCTCCTGCCCATGGTGTGAGCGAGCAAGCGAGTGGGGGGCAGGGAGGCAGGGGGGCAGAGAGGGAAAGAGAGAGGGAGATGGGGGAGGCGTGGGAACAAATGGTGTAGGTGCTTTAGGTAGTCTCAGAAGCAGCCGGAAGATCTTGTTTGGAATAGGACCTTAAACGCCTGGAATCACTCAAGGAGCTTTCTTGCTGGCCCGACTCTCCGGGATGCTGATTCAGGTTATCTACAGCGAGCGGAGCCTCCCTGAGCCCTGTGTGTAGCCATGTGGCACCTGTCGGAGCCTCCTGAGCACAGGCCACGGGTTGGCTCCTGGGTCTCCTGGCTGCTCAGATAGGCTGTGTCCTTCTTCCCCAGTCCACTCTTCCTCACTCCCAGCTGCCTCTGTGGGCCAGTCACCTCTGATGCACCCTCCTCTTCAGGAGCTATCAAGGATTCTGGCTATGAAACGTCTGACAAGAGACAGTCTGGAGGAGTGTTATGGCTCCTTCTCCCCCAGAAAGGAAGATGGGCCAGCTCTGCAGTCCTGGCCCAGCTGTCATGCTCCAAAGGGCCCCAGACAGCTTTCCCCCTTCTGTGGGAAGGGAAGCCTTTGTCTCATTCTCCTTCTGCTCCCAGCTTTGGCTAAGTGCCTGATACATGGTAGGTGTTGATAGAGGTTTGCCAGAGTGTTGAGTGCTTTCTCGGTTTTCCCCAGAGCTCACAGCCTATGTGGCAGTACAGGTGAGCTCCATTTGGGAGAGGAAATGTGACTAGGGAGAGATGTCTGTCAATGAATTCCTATGAAGTGAGCCTCTGTGAGCCCCAACTTGGCTTATGGAAACTGGAGATTTGTGTCTATGGTGGGGTCCTCATAGAACTGGAAACCCTTGGCTAGGAATGGCTCAAAGAGTGCCAGATGACTGAGACCTGGAACACTGGGCAGCATTTTAAGATCATGACCACAGCAGCTAGTCCTGACTTAGTGTTTCCCTCCCAATTTAATCCTCTCTAGGAATGGTGATGATGTGCAGAGTGCAAGGCTTCCCCACCAGGCCTTCCCAGAATCCATGTCCTCCTCTTTCTACCTGTGATTCTTAATGCCCAATGGAGCCAGGTGGCACCAGGGTTGCTGATGCCATGCCCTACTCCAACCTGAAGACTCCTCAGGATCAAGTACAGAGGTCCTGGGCAATATATCCTCTACCTTTGTGTTAAATACAAATTCCATACTACAAGTGGATCTATGACAAGGAATCTCCGCCTTGTGCTCCACGGTTGTTCCATAATTTCTCTCTACCATGCATAGACACTAAAGTACTCATAATATTTGCTCAGGAAGAGGATGTGTAGCCTAACAGTCTACATATTGGGGCTTTCCATATCTGTAAGAGCTATTACTATAAAATCCAGTTTCCTTTAACAGCCTAGGCACACAACTCTAGAGTGGTGATCTTCAACGTGGGGTGGGGTACCCCAGCAGATGCACACATGATCCACTGATGTCATGGAAGAAAATCTTAGAACATCTAGTGGTTTTTTTATTTTGGGGGTTTTTTGTTTGTTTGTTTGTTTACTGGTGAGATGTGTAATCAATAACATGCTGAAATCACAGGTCTAAGTGACACAGTCAGCCTTCACTTTTCATGAAACTGAATAGCTGGGGGAGGGGAGGGCAGGAAGGAGTGGGGTAAGGAATGTGTTTGAGGATACTCCCTAGGTTTCTCTTTGGAAAAGGAGATGAAGACCAGATCAAAGGTGATGGATGCCCCTTGTTTCTGTGTCTGCCTTAAGAGCTTTCTGACGTCAAATCTCAAAGACCCACCTGATTCCTTCTCCCCAGTCAGATGTGATTTGTTCTTCTCTGGGACCCCTCTTTGCCACTTCTTCCCTTGCTCAAAGCTCACTGTAATTTCTGATGTCACTTGAGGTTTTGTCCTGTCTGTTCCAGGTTCTCAGCTCTTTGAGGGCATCTCTTAAGTTATCTCCTGAAGACCTTGCACCTTAGTATCTGATGGAAAACTCTTGGAAACATAATAAAGCTTTCATTTAAAAAAAGATGACCTTGTCTACGGTGAGGTCACTGGGCACTAGTCAGTGTTTTCCTGGCTTTGAATTCTATAGTCAGTAAAAGCTCAAAAACAGATTTTAGGCTTGCCACCTTATGTCAGTCCCCTGAATTATTTTTGCCTAAAGACTTTTTAAAAATTACTATTTATTGTCACTGCCATTTCATTTATAAAAAAAAGGAAAGAAAAAGGACATTTTAATACCACACAGCTAGAAATGATATAGTCTCAGAAAGAAAAGATCATCCTTCCCGAGAAAGGACTCTGGGACCTTATGCTGCCACATAAAATATTTTTATAACGTCCTTACTCATCATGCCCTAGTCCACAGTTCACCACTTAGGAACCTCTGAGGTGATGGGAGGCAACAACGCAAAAACTCCAATCAAATCACTGATGGCATTTTGCTCCCCACCTGGGTGGTCAAGGGAGAGATAAGCCCCTTGTCTGAATAGAACTAGGATGTGTAGGGTGTAAGATGTTTGTGCCACTTTGTCTTCATCCGTCTGTCTGCCCATTGGTTATATCTTTCAGGGCCCAGATCCCCAGCAAACAAAACCCGAAATGTCAATCCAAGGCTTTTACCTTAGATAACATCAAAACCCAAAGAAAATAACACCTAATGGTGGAATTTCAAGTGAGCATGTGGCCTATCCTTTCTACTTGAGTAGCCCCTCAAGTCACAGCATATATAAGAGACACAGGGTCTCTTACACCTGATCAGAGGGCAAAGCTCCCTATAGATCCCCATGAAATGTTGATACGGTTAATTCTATCATTTGGACTAAAAACAATGTATACCCAGAAAATGATTATGTTGATGGTACTACATATAGGTAATCAAGAAAACCCCACCTCCAGCCACATACTGCCCACATGCACACAAAGGGCTTGAACTACACATGAGCAGCTCTTGCTAAGTTCTTCAGTATTTATTTGTTTTTTCCTATTGTTTCTTCCTTTTGCCAGGTGTTAGCACATGCTGTCACAATAGGTACCAGACACCAAAGGCTTAAGAAAAATTAGGAGAGAAACTCTGAAATGGAAAAAAATTATATTCATTAACTTAATGTTTTTCTGCAATAATGCCAGTATTTGACATGAACAGCAGAACATGAGGGTCCAGCTGGAGGTACATCAGTGTTCCTTGGTAGCATAATGATAACAGGCCAGAATAGTTTACATTGGGTCTGTCCCAGAAATTCCAGGTGGCCACAGACATGATCTTTTAAATGAACTGTCCATTTCCTATTGTGCAATAAATTGTCGCCAATTGCCTGAAAAATATCAGGACACTTGATCCGACCAATATTTATTCTGCCATGTGTAGGGAGTGTAAGACAGACTGGGAAGTACAGCTGGAGCCCCAAGTCATCTTGATGATTTATAATGACAACTGGCAGAACATTTGGAACCAGGTATCCTGGAGAATGTACAGTAGCCCTATCAATAGCATCATCCAGAGCACATCCCTGGGACTGGACTTAAGGTCAAATGCTCGCTGGCCCCAATCCCTTGACATATACAGGGACTTCTCCCCAGTCCCCTTTCTTGGTGTAGACAATAGGCTCTGTCCCCAGACTATGAGAAACCCAAGGCCTCCCCATCTGCCATGTGCTAAGCTCCCTCACCTGTTCAATGCACATGGTGGGAGGGGTGGGAGGAATGAGGGTGGTGATAAGCCCCAAGTTGGGCACCACTGTAGGCAGCTACTTTGAAGTCATGGCGCTGGGATTGCCCTGCCTACCCTTCCCATAGCACCTGGTTATCTGCCTGAGCAAAGAGAGGCCAGCCAAATCCAGCCTTTCCTGATCCTGCAGGCAGAAAGCAAGGGGGGGGGGGGTGGATCCTGGTGCAAAGGCCGGCCCCCCGTCCTTTACCTGACCCAGCCTGTGGACCCCACCACCCCACCACCTCTGCCACCTCCACCATCTTCCCTAAGGCAAGCTGTGAGGTAAGGACCCTCTCTTTTTGTTCTAGGGATTAAACAATGAAGCCCAAATTCCAAGCACCGGAGGCAATTTGGGATTTAGCATCCCTTTAGCTGCCTCACATTTTCTTTCTAAATTGGAGCTCTAAGACTCAGACTTCAAATACGCAGAGGTGGTAAAACAGCAGGCTGAACTTCCTGAGGAGCTTCATTCACTTGTGGCTGTGCCCCCCCATCGTCGCCATGACACACCCACCTTCACTCGCCCCCAGCCTGCTCCTGCTGGATACTCCCAGCAACATTCTCTCTTAGCTGTGGGTAAGAATTCTACCTGTTGTACACAGTAAATTTCTCGATGGCTGTGAAAGAGATTCCTGCGGCATGGGGGAGGAGCCTGGAGTGTCCGTGTGCTGAGCATACCATGGGCATGTGCCCTATAATGATGAGGAGCCTGCTGAAGCAGACACAAATTTACAGGATGAAAATCTATCATCATACTCTAACCCAGAGCTTCTCCAATTTCAGTGTGCACATGAATCCCCTGGGGATCTTTTTAAAATGCAGGTTTTAATTCAGTATGGCTGCATTCCTACCAGGGGCCCAGGTGGGGTCCCCACTGCTGGAGGGTGGACCACATTTTAAGTAGTGAGGGGCCATAGGCAAGTTGGGGTTGGAGGGACAGCCCAAAGTCAAGGGGACCATATTTTCTGAACCCCAAGCCAGGGCACATGGTCTGAGGAAAGATTTGGGTTTGCTTCCTGGGACCAGTCTGGGAACCATACCAGGATGCTGAAGCTTTGCACTTCCGGGAATATTCTCAGAGATTGGGGCTAGTGGTTCTCAAACTCATCTCCTGAGGACACACTGTCTATAAGCTGGACCAAATAAAGCTGCTATTGCAATCAGATCACTTTTGCTTTCTCCCAGACCACTGGAGAGAAATGTTAATGCACTGATTTTGCAAAGTTACAGTTTTGTCCTATATATTTTCCTCAGCTTTAATTAGAAGACTTCGAGATTTAGCTATGGCATGATAATCTCTGGTAGGAGAAAGGCAGCTAATGGAGCAAAGAGGCAGTGACACCTGAGCTTCACCACCTCTGGGGTCCCCCTGGCAGCCCCATTGGCCCCACATGGCTCTGCAGTTGCCTAGTGTTTAACACTCCAGGGCAAGCATCAGCCCTCCTTTGACTTGCTGTATTCCCACTGGGACTTCAAAAAAGTTATTATAGTATATAACATATGAGGTCGAAAGGGAAACGTACCCAGAGAATACAGGGAGCCTAAAGCTTGCCTGGCGGATGGCTGGACTGTTCAGGAGAAAAAGTTGCGGGAAACTAAGCAGGGGGGCGTGAGCCGGCAGACAGGTGAGAGAAGGAAGTGGGAAAAGGGGAGGATGGCTCTGAGCAGGCTGACAGATGACTAGAACCTGCACGGAAATTCGGCCAGAGAGAAATTCCTGGTGACGTAAGAACTTTTATGAACTGGAATGTCATATTTAAGCTTTTCACAGTACTGTGATTTAAAAGCCCTTTACTAACTTGAACCTTCAGGAAAAGTTGCTGTATTCACCGATGCATGCACGCAAGGACACACACACACACACACACACACACACACACACACTGGAGTCTGGCTCAAGAATCTAAAACATCAAACTGATGGGCCCCAAAATGTTGGCACAATCTGTAGGCCTGGATCCAGACACAGGACCCAACTTCAAGGCCAATCTGGAGGGAGTTATTAGACCACATATCGCTAGGTGTCGCCCTCCTAGGCACACTGTGGTGAAAGCAGAGAGAACAGGCCTATCCCCTGCTCACATCCTTCTGGATTCTGGAGGACAGGAGGTGGAGAGGGGAGACAGGGGGCAACTGGGGCTTCGGTTTGAGTGGGGGTGGAGATGTGGGGTTGAGGTTAGAAATCTGAGATGCTACTCCCTCATAAGCGGAGTGGCCAGGTCTCCAGAACAGGATGAGCAGGGAAATAAACACATCATAGAACAATCACTGCAGCATGCATAAACAAGAATTACCCAAATTCAGTAGGAAAGGACTCAGTTCACAGGCCAAGGCTGCTGTATCTGCTAACAAGCCCTCAAAAACAACAAAATCAGCAAGCAAATGGCAAAGGGCTTCTTATGGAAAACCAGAAACTGTCAATCCTGCTTAGACAGCTCGATTATTTGTGAACCTGTTTATGACTTTATATTTCATATGTGTATTTATAGATAGCAAAAACTACTCCCAGCTCATACAATGGGGATTAAATAGGTCAATAATTCGTGGTGTTTTAAAACGAGTGACACTATTTCCAAAAGCTGGGCAC
This sequence comes from Mirounga angustirostris, assembly GCF_029215605.1. Lineage (NCBI taxonomy): Eukaryota > Metazoa > Chordata > Mammalia > Carnivora > Phocidae > Mirounga > Mirounga angustirostris. Next base: position 92,925,101 of record NW_026991716.1, on the reverse strand, counting down.
CTGAACCCATTTGTAGACCAATGATTTATGAAAACCGACAACAAGTGTGAAATTGGGAAGATGGTGCAAATCCTGGGACATGTGGTCATCACTCTGATGGCTAAGGTGCCTATGTCCACCTATGTGTATGATGCTCCCAACAAAGGACGTCCCCAAATACAGTCCTGAATCCCAGCCCAGCAAATGAGGAAACTTTCCTGTGGCAATATAATTTGCTCAATCCAAAACTTATCTCCTTACCCTCCAGTTTTCAAGAAATTATTACAGGGATCGGGGGAGGGTACTCTAGACCCCCAAAGCATGAGAGCCACAGGCCTCCTCTTCCTTCTGACCCTGCTTTCCCAGAAACTCGCAATGAGACCACACGGCATCTCACAGCTCTGGGTGAAGGGGACTGGGGTGAACATACCAGCATGGGACATCTCCCTGGGCACAGAGGTTTCCTTCATGCTCCCGAAGCACTTTTTTCAGGCTTCCATTATGTGGTACTCAAGTTGCTTTTGAGACAGTTTTCCACTGTGTTTTAAAAGCCAGCCCCGGCATGTCTGTAAACATCAGTTCATATTCCTGGAATAAATCTTTTTTGTGTTCCGTCCTACTACCCACAGGGGTACAGATGGCATGTTTTATGTGGTGACCACTATTTACAATTCAACTCCACGGGGGCCCATGAGATGCCACAAATGGAGCCCACACAGGAAGACAGCCCTTTGGGCAGAGACATTTGTCCCAACAGGCCAGGAATGCCAGGAAGGGACACACCCTGAAAGTACACGGGGAGCTGCTGTTGCTAACATACATTCTCCATTCAGGGCCGGTGGCGGGGTCCGGGGCATCCCCGGGAGACACACAGAGACGCAGGCTTCGCCCAAGTGAGTGCAGGGTGTGCTCGGCCAATGGCTTGTAAGGGTGGGGCGGGGGGGGGGGGGGGACAGCACACACAAAATGCCCAAAATTGGCTGTAGAGTTAAAAACATCAACAAAGCAAATCCTTCCCTACCAAGAAGGCTCACCACAATCATTTGCATGTTCATGAGCATCTGCTAGCTGAGTATCAAAGTATTCTTCTTTCTATTCTGATGGACAGCCATTAATCACAGTAGATGTGACCTTGTCAGCACCTCAATGACTGAATAATAGAAGCAGGGTTTTTGCGTGGGGGAGGAGAGGGGGAAAGGGAGAGGAAGCACTTCACTCCGAAGAATCCTCTGAAGAAGCCACTGCTGTCTCTGTCTCAGACTAAGATAGCATTTGCCGAAAATGTCAACAGATTGCTTCTTGAGTTGGAGTTGTGCAGACATCAAAAGCTTATTTTAACAGGGCATTTTGCTTAAAATCACTTGGTTAGTTTAGGCATTTAGAATGCCTCTTAGTATATAATTTGGATCAAGAAGTTCTTGTTGAGTTTGACTGATTTAGCATAAATCAGAAGGACATACTGGAATAAACTCTTCACATAACCAGAGGCTTTAGGCCATTAATGTAGTAAAATTTGCGCTTTGTTTGCGGTGAATTTTTAATGGGGTCTTTTTTCTTTCTTCCTTCCTTCCTTCCTTTCTTTTTTTTAACACAGCTTAGTTGCTATGCAGAGGCTCAGCGCTCCTGCACGGGGATCAGTTCCAGACTTTGGTTTGATTTGAAACAAGTCTAGCAAATTTGCCTGAATGTGATTTCAAAAGGTTTTCCTATTTCTCTCATCAGGAGATTGAAGGAAGGTGAAAAGCAAGTCACTATTTGAGTTCAAATGATACTGCTCTGATTTTTCATAAGTATTTGGTATGACTGAGTAGACGACCACTACCCCTCCGAAACGCTGCAATAGCTCGCGAGGACCGGGTCTCGGGGAGCTAATTTCAAAATGCAGATTACTTATACTTGCAGATAAAGTCTCTTTCTTCCGGTGCGCCTGGGTGGCTCAGTTGGTTAAGCGACTGCCTTTGGCTCAGGTCATGATCCTGGAGTCCCGGGATCGAGTCCCGCATCGGGCTCCCTGCTCAGCGGGGGGCCTGCTTCTCCCTCTGACCCTCTTCCCTCTTGTGCTGGCTCTCATTCTCTCTCTCAAATAAATAAATAAAATCTTTAAAAAAAAAAAAGTCTCTTCCATTCTTACTTTTCATTCAGTCTTTCTCTTTCACGTTCTCTCTCCATATCACGTTGAATAGATGTGACTCAAAAAGTTAATGGCAATTGCGCTCATCTTAATTTAGCAAAGAGAGAAAGAGCAAGAGAGAAATGAGTATAATTTGCAGATCTGAGCGCAGGTCATTACAGGTGTGTTATATTAGTGTATTCATGAGCCTCCTGGGACAGGCATGCTGAGATATCCAATAACTTTCTTAATGTGTAATTACACACCATCGGACTATAATTGATTAATTGAAAAGAGAATGTAGGCAGATGTGAGGGCAAGACTTCTGCTGCTCATTAAATGAATATGTCCTTGCTTCTCTTTAATAAGTGGAACTACTCAAAAGCAATTAAGTCAGTAGTGAAATTCATTAAATTTTAAGTAATTATTGGTATTAAATTCTGTAATAAAATCCAAGACTTTGCGTAGTTCTATTTCAAAAAGAAGTATGACAATTCTGTGGGACCAATGCAGCAGAATGAGGGTTCCAGAGAAAACTACACCTTGGACCCATTGATATTTTGTGTGAAAATCACCTGAGAGAAAAAGAGAAAGAAATGGGGGTTGTGGGTGGGGGAAGGCATTCTGGAACCTCTGCTGACTATCCTAGACTAGCCAGAATGAGTGTGTCCCTTAACCCTAGGAAGGTAGTGGTGTTTCTGAAGTCATTCTTTCACTTAAAATCTTAATCTACAGAGTTCAAAGGGAATGGAAAAAAATACCTGTTTTTCACTCTAATGCCTTCAGTACTCCTTTTGCTATCTTCTCTAGTAGTTAAATTCAAACATAAACATGAATTATAAGGAGTTAAATGTGATTTGGAGAAAATTCTTTCCAGGCTCTATTCTTTCGTTTGGGAAACAAACCTGAGCTTTTGGGGTTGGAGGGAGAGGTTGAGGTATGCCATAGCTTAGGGAGTGGCCACAGATTGTCCTCAGAACCCGTAAGTGGCTTCCACACCTTCTGCCACTGTTCATTCTGCCCAGGCAACTGGACAACTTAGAAATGTGTCAGACAGGAACTCAACTCAGCCAATGCACGGCATTCCAGACATTCCTGACAACTCCCCAGACACAGGGGAGAACTTGGCGTCTGGGCCGGCTGTGGAAAAGTGCCAACTGGGAGCCACACCGGTACGGTTTGTTCATTCATTCCTACAGTTAGTATTTCTTGAGCACCTAGTCAAAGCTTTTTAAAGATGACTTTATAGCAGTCTCTATCTATATCGTGTATATATATAATACAAAGTAAACGTAGAAAGATCTTGTGAAGTGAGGAGTGGAATCCTGTAAAAATGTAGTCCATTTCGTACCCGCTCAGGCTGATCTGGTGCCCTGCACATAGTAGGCACTCAGTACGAGTTTGCTGACTGAACGATGGAAGAAATCGACAATGTGGGACGTGAAGAAAGCATGATAGCATGAAAGCACTTGCATACAATTCCCTATTTAATTTTTGGAAACAGTTCACATTAGACATGTTAATGCTTGGCCAGGATAAGCCAAAGAGATGGTGATGATGGCTATTGAGAGGGAAGGAGAACTGATTCCAGAACCTTCATCTACTCCCAGGCTTCTGCTCTAACCATCAGCATCCTTAATAGTCCTGTCAATTCTTTCTTGCAATAGAAAACTGAAAATGTAAACCCACGTATTGTGGTCATTTTTTTAAAAAACGGTAGATTCAACCACATTTTTTTTAAAACTTGTACTTCCAAATCTAAATATAACTGTGTATGGTTAGTTGCACAATTTAAAAAGAAGGGATTGTACTTTTATTGTTTGCTGGGGCTGACACTTTGAGGATGTTGAGAGCCAGTCTCCTACATACAAGGCTGCAAGGCTGCCGGTCCCCATCATGGACCCTGTGAGAAGCATCTCCACAGCCGACTGACTAGACACAGAGAGAGAGCAGGGAGATATGTGACTCACCATTCCCAGCGGGAGGGAGAAAAGCATTTTATGTATACCCTCATTTCTGTTGGAAGAAAAAAATTCCAATCCTCACACACACTGTAATTTTAGAAAGCATAACTAAAGCTAAAACTAAATTAGACTAACTAGGTATATTAGGCTCAGAAAGAAAAAAAATCAGGGCACAAGGAAAGACATTAGGTCTCATTTTCTGTTCGCATGTTTTTCTGTTGTAATGGGCAATTTATTGTCCCACAGCTCATTTTAATCTTGAACCCTGATAATCTGTGTAGGGGCAGCCCAACTATTTCAAAGAGAAGTTCTAGCCCAGGGAACATGCTCTCCAGCTTTCTTGTGTTCACTAAATGAGGTTTTCCTCACACTGTGTTGGAACTTTGTTTCTTTGTTTTCCATTTTTACAACTGTAACAGGTCCCAAATATATTCCAGACAGCTAAATCAGACCAAAGGAAAACTGATTTATCAAATCAATAATTATGTGCCTAATTTGATATATTCTGAAACTTACAAGCATATGAATAAAGAAGATGGCCAAAGAAGTGGGTGATGGTGTTCATTTCCAAAAGAAAAGTGGAGTTTTAAAGGGTCAGGTAATTAGAATAACTAGAAATGTAGGATTATAAAAATTTTAATTTGAGGGAATAAATAGCATATCCTTTTTGTATGAGACTTTCTCCCCCAAAGCCATTTGATATTATTTTAATGTTCTATCTTAGTAAACTCAATATATTTAATAAATTGTTTTTTATTTGATGAAGATCTTTAAAATTTTTAGGGTCATTCCTGAATAAATACCAGTTCTCCTTCTAGAATCCTGAACATGCAAGGTATGAAGAATAAGCCAGGTCCATATAATCAAAAGCTACGTATAAGATTTTTGTCTTCATTAAAAAAAAAAAAAAAGGTTTCTACACTTGTGGTTGAGCATAGCATACTGCAGAGTTGTCCAACCACACTATGTTATATACCTGAAATTCATGTAACATTGCGTCAACTATACTCAAATAAATAAATAAATAAAAGGATTCTGAAGAGTCATGTGGATTTTATTTATTGGCATGTCCTTCCTTCTCTTAAAAGTTGAGTACCGAAGAGGGATTTTATTCCCTTTATTAGTTACCTTTTATTGACTGCTTATTATATGCTAGGCATTTTATATGTATTATCTCATTTAGATTTGACATCAATCCTAAACAGCTATTATTTCTGTTTTACAGATGCAGAAACTGACTTTCCCAAGACTACAAAGCTAGTAACCACATAGCCAGGAAGTGGACCAAGTCAATGTGAGTCCAGGGCACAGACACCACATTGCCTCTGTGCTGTTCTCTAAGGGAAGAGACTATTACATTCTTGTTAATGGAGGTTCTACCCTTCTTTAAATAATCCAAAATTAAGAACCTCCCGTTTGTATTTTTACAGTTCCAATCACACTGATCCCTGAATCATCCTGGATCGCAAATATGTGAAACGTCAGGGTCTTGCTTCTACTTTGATCTTGTTTTTGCCACTGACCACACTAGCTACTTACTCAATTAAGACTGTTATCCAAAATCTAAATTTATAAGAAAATTGGCATGAGATGAAGTCTTTGCCTGTTATTTATATTAGCATGGTCATAAGAACTTGGTGACCAATATTTTTGGCCAGCCATTTGCAGTCTCTTGCCTTTCCAGCTGTGAGAAGCCTTTGTCCTCCTCACCGTGTGCCTGGACCGTACTAACCACCTTCCAGAAGTCTCCCCATTCCCGTCCTCCAAACTGTGAAAGCACTGCTTTCATAATAGTACTTCCTGGCTCAGGTACCTATGACAGACCCCCACATCCTAAAACACCAAATGTGAAATTAGCTGCCTGTTTCTCACTGTTTTTATTATCTGACCACAACCTACCAAGTTAACTCCTCTCACCCGGCATGTCCGGCAGCCTCTCAACTGGCCCTCGCTAAGTGCTCGCTGCTCACCTCCTTCATCATCATTCCCCACCCAGTCTTCTCTTTCTCTGGGATACCTTTATATTGCACACTCACCCTCCAAGGACCAGCCCAGGCCCCGCCTCCTCTGAACATCTACTCTTGATGACTCCATCCTAGCATCTCTTCCCATCGCTTTGCTTCCTTATTGCATACAGAATACTTTAATATGTATTTCTATTCTCTAATCAGCATACCACCCATCTGGCACTTTGCTATTCACTGGAAGTTCATTGTTCATATAAGGACAGTTTGTTTATAAACTCCTTATGAGAAGGATCCACATTTTATACGTTGTTTGCACTGCAACACATGACTTTTAAGCACAGCACTGGAGAAACTGAAAGATAGCTGTCTTCAAAATCTTGGTCACACACACACATATCATAACTTCCTACTCTCATACTCATTCCCCTTTTTCAGATGTGTGTCCATGACACTAAATACCCAGATTTTTTAAAAAGGTTTTAAATCTTTATAGACATTGCACTACATTATTGACGTTGTCTTCATGCAGTGTATACAAAAGAAGAAATTAGAGATATAAGAAACTGTTCAGACCAAAATAACCAGGAAGAATATATCCCTTGAGAAAAGGTCTTTTGGGTTTGAATTATCAGGACCGGCTGTCTCCACTGCTATAGCTCAATTTCCAACCTGGCTGATTGGACGACAGTCAGAACACTGTCTAAAAATCAAAATGCTAAGGAAAAATGAAAATAAATATTTCATTACAACTTTATTTTTCTATGTTATTTATTTTATGTATTCAAATGTAAACATCAAATTATTATAGAAAAAATACTGCATAAATGAGATACGTTAAATGCCATAGGCTGATAAGCACTTCTGTAATGCTCTAGTTTATTTTCATTTTCCCTTATATATGTATCCACACTTCCACATAGGATATAACAATCTGCCTTCATATAGCATATTTTATACATATATATGCAACAATGTCACATATTTTCAAAATTCAAGGTATCTGGCAAATATATAAATATTTCTCTAAGCCAAAAATTCCTCACACATTTATCAGACAATTTAGAAGTTAAAAGCACCACTGATTGAAATGGATATGTAACAGAGGCTCTCCAAGTATTTTACATATTGTAATAATCTGGACACTTTACATGTAAAGCTAATTATCCTAGCACAGTGAACAATATTTAAATATTGCCCTCTTTCCACCTCAGGCTTTGACACTTAAAAATGTTTGTATGGGTTTCCCCTCTTTGTTCACACAAAGAAGTGTGTAACAGATCCTGCTGCCATATCAAAATCAGATTCAAAATTTCCATGAAAACGAAACCAAACCATATTGAGATCTGACCACTATAAAACAGCAGAGTATTTCACATAATGAAGTTCAGGGTATAACGTTACCTATACAAGTTGATATCCTGGATGTGGATTATGAAACTTGAAGTGTAGAAAATGCACCCATGTGTAAGTAGGTTGGGAACTTCTCTAGGAGATGTTGGTGATGGTGACGATGATGGGTAAAGGCCTCCTGATTTATAAAAAACATACTTTATCCTAATGTAACCTACAGTGTGTTTTATCAGGAAAAAGAAAGAAATCATCGCTCTTCTACCAATGTACCTTTATGAATTTTCAAGAGAAATATTGGTGGATGTGCAATCCATGGTAGAACATTAAGCAATTTTATGGATAATTAAGGGAAAAGTTGTGCTTATTATTTTAAACCTGGCTTATCTAGGGTCTGTCTTAACTGGTTCAACATTTTGCTTGAGAAAATGAACAAGCCATCTGTCAGCTCCACTGAAGGGAAAGTATACAGCAGTAACATGCTCAGCCGCGACGACCACAAGCCAGCTCCCCACTTGAACTTGTCAGTGGCCGATGCACAATCCAGAGCCAACCATAAGCATTTCGCTTTTACCTGAACTAGAGCCAGGGGGATATGTTACTACATGCATTCATTAAACAAATAATCATCGAGCACCGACCTCCACAGTTCATGGAATCCACATCATCATCGGTTGTTAAGATACCATTATTTTATACCACTCCCAGGGAAAAACAATGCCAATTAAAAAAATGACAGGTCACCAACTATAATCTGCAATCCCATTTCTGAGATGTTAAACTGGTAGGGGGAGAAAGTGCATTTTACAATCCATGAAATGTGCTGTGGGCAAGCGCCTGCTCAGGGATACAGTGAGGGAAGAGAAAGCTCCTCCCCCACAGAGCTCTCAGCCAAAGGGAGCCTCATCAGGACTTAAATAGAGGCTCCTCTCCTGGTTGTATGTGGTCATGCAGTAGGAGAAGAGATCCCTCCAGGAAGGCCTGACATCTCAGACCAGAAGACTGGGAAGTGTACAAAATACGTGATTATGAAAGATACTTCAAGCCAAATGCCATGAGAAAATACTTTCTTTTAAGGATTCTTGTTTGCCTGAATCTGTCCGTTTGCAGCTTACTCATGGGCTTTTATCTTCCTTCTTCCCTTTCAAAATTCCTTCTCACCAGTCCCCTATCACCCCCACATCACCGTCTCCAATTTCTTGCCTCCCTTATTACTCACATATGTCAGTCTTCTCAACTCCAAATATTTTTCATACCCTTTCCCTTTTTCTCCCAAGAGAATTTGGTTAGCTTGTTCTTCTAGCCATAAACCAAACACGTGACTGAATATGATGAATTTTAGTTCTGGCTGGTTACTTGTGTGCTTTTATATTGATAATTGATATCCAATTTGATTTTCTGGATTTGCTTGATATATGACTGAGAGTTTCTGTGAAGCCACCAGAGGTGACTTTTCTTTGGTATTTTAGGTAATTGTTCAGTTCTAGCAATTAAAGCAATGAGGAAGGATATGACTGACATATCCTCTGACTCTGGGTAATGGTCAGAAATCTCGAAGGATATAGATCAGCTCCCTTTCAGGAATAAAACAGTACTAAATCAAAAGGGATCAGCCCTTTTTTAAATGGCCTTACTGATCATGAAAAGAATCCAAATCTTCAAAAGAAGACATAGCACTTATCATACATAATCTATTGCTGTCAGATTTTTAAAAATAATATACTCAAATGCTTATATCATATTGAAAAAGATATTTTCTATAGTCTACCAAACTAAAAAACATGTACTTTGGTTCCTTTCCCCACAATTTATTATACAGTTGGGCATTCTCCAACATTACAGGCCTTTCTGAATAAATTCCCCTTCCTGACATTCTCATAGGTGTTCTTTCTGGCTTCAGAACTCTCCCAAAGAATTGTTACTATAAAGAAGCTAGAAAGAGTGATTCTGAATTAATTTCTTAATTCCTTCATTCCACCAGTATAGATTGAATACCTTCTCTAGCCCTGGAATGGAAGGGTGTATCAGACCTGGTCCCTACCCTGAGAAGACAGCAGTGAGTCTTGGTGTGAGCAAAGGTCAGAGAGATATGGGTCAAACCTTGACTCTGCAGCTGCTCATTGGATCCCCTTTCCACCCCCACTGCAAGGAACATAACACCTCTGAATTTTAACTTCCCCACCTGTAAAGTAGAAATAACAATTGCTGTTTAGCAAAGTTATGGAGAATGAAGGGTCTAAAGGAAAGTGTATAAAGACCAAGCACAGTGCTGGCATATTGGAGACTCCCCACAAAGGATGATTTCTTGTCTCCTTTCCTTAACAGCCACAGCCATTTGCTACTGTAGATATTCCCAAGTATAAATTAAATTTTTTCCTTTGCTTTGCACTTAATTTCTTAGTTGCATACTTCCAAGATTAACAATTTTACTACTAAATGGTAGGGCAAGATGAAGGGGTCTTGGATCATGTAGAGAGTCTTCCTGAGGTTATATTTAAAAAAAAAAAAAAAAAAAAAAGCTTAGCTCTAAGAATTATCTGCAAATATATCTTGTCCTCCTCATTGTTCACAAGGAAATTTTGTGGCTTTTGCATGCAAATGTGCACATCCAAGACTTTCAGATAATCTATTGCTGGAGAATGTGGCCAAGTATGGTATCCTATGATGTGTTTGAAAAGAAGCAGGCTTGGAAGAAATAATCATAATCATAATCACAACAACACTGATTGAGTACCAACTGTTTGCCAAATACTGTTCTAAGAACCTTATGGTTGTTCATTCATTTGGACCTCATACCAATCCCACTGGACAGATATTGTCCTCATTTTACAGACGAGGACATGGACATGCTGTGACTTGCCCAAGGTCACACAGCCAATGGGTGGAGTAGTGGAGATTCCTGAATCCGAACCAAACAGTCTAGCTCAAGAGTCCAAGCTCTTCAATACAACACCATACTATATTTTGAAAGTTCTCTTTTCAAAAAAGTATTCCAATATTGCAGTAACTCACAAAGCAGCAATATCTGCTATGCAGCCAACAGGCATCTCTAGGGCCTTCAGCATAAATAGGCAAGTGGGTAAATGCTCAAGGGTTTCTCTGAAGCTAAAATATTACATACGGGTTTCTATGCAAACCAACTGAGAAGAGACTCTAGTGAGAAAATAAGGGCAGGTACTTCCAGCATCTGCATTAAGATTTCATTTAAACTAATGCCACCTTCTAGTTCCATTTTATTAGTCATAAGGCTAACATTTATTGAATTTTTACTGTAAGATGCATACTCTTATACATAATCCCATTTACTCCTCAAACCAATCCTATCAGGTACGTACTGTTTATTCTCACTTTGTTGATAGCAACACTGAAGCTCAGGGCAGATAGGGGCTTGCCCCGGCTGCACAGCCGGGGGTGTGCAGAGCAGGCACTGGGACACCCACTCTTATCTGCCACACCACACTGTCTCCCTTGGAGTACACAGGGTCCTCCACACCTCTCTCTGGCTCTAAGAACCACTGTGATGTACTGCGTGGGAAGTCAGCATGAAAACCAAACCGTCATGCCTCTGACCTTTCCGTGCAATGGCCCAGAAACCAGAAAGGCAAAGATCTCCATGGCTTGGAAAAGGGAGCCTGCCGAGGACCAAGGGTCTCCGATCAAATCGAGGGTCCCCGATCAAACTGAGGGTCCCTAACCCCAAGAAATGTCCTTATACGAGTGCAGAAGCTGGGGAACGCTAGCCCTTATCCAAGTGGCTTCTCCCCCAAATAAAGAAACTAAAAAGAGAGAGTTGAAATGGGTTTGCCTAGTTGGGGAGTGAAGGGAGATGGTCTACCGCGGTGCAGAGGGTCTTTGTACAGGAGAAGAAGAAGGCTCCGAACCATAAGTGTACGGCAGCAAGGGAACCAAGAGGCTGGCGAGAAAGGGAAGCAGAAAACCAGAGCCCGTGAAACACTAGCACCTACGGAAACAGAGGGCTGTGTGGGTGGAACACGACAGCCCGAGCAGAACACACCCCCTCTGCCTCTGCCCAAGAAGAGAGGTCTTGCTGCAGGGCGTCACCGTGCCACCTCCATTGGAACTGCCCCTTGCTTAGTCTAATGTTGGTCCTTCTCTTTCTAAAAAGTTCTATTTTTCTAAAACATATTTCAAAAAACTGTAGGAGCCCAGTTTGGGGCAAAACAGCACCAGACTAAAGGGATCTGGAGGGTGGGTGTGAAATGGTGGGAGAGGCCCACTCTCTCTAGATAGCAACTGGTCCCTGGGGTTTTCTGGGTCATTGACGTGTTTGGGGCTGTTACAATGACTATTTCGGGAAACTGGTACACGGCATACTACATACACAAATGTCATATGATATTTTATTTGATGTGACGGAAGTCCAAGTGTGTCACCACGAATTTACATTCTCAGTGCTTTGTGCTGCTCAGCTGTAACATCAAAGCAACTGCTAACTTCAAACTGAGCAGGGCCATGAATCTAGCTTTCTGTTAAACCAAGTGTTAAGCGGAGGGTCTTTGGTTAATTACACCTATTTTGAAGAGCCCATCAAGTTTCAAATGAAATGTGGCTGTTTCTATCACCTTTTCAGGGCGGCGGGGGGGGGGGGGGGGGAGGTAGGCAGTTCTCATTAAGTCTCCATGATCTAGCAGAAAAGTTCTAGCACTAACTAATATGTGACCACAACCCCAGAATTACCCCTCGCTGATGTTGTGAGGCCAACATATGCTCATGAGCTGGGCTGAGTTGCAAAGAGATCTGATTTTATTTTTAAATAAATACATTTAGAACCAGGGCCCTCACTGGCCAAGTCACTACTGACATTGTGGTGTGTTGTTTTACCTTCAGGGCTTTTTAAACTAGATCTGATTGTCCAAGACTTGCAAGGCTGTACTGAGGAGGGAGGCAAGAGCACACTGCATAACCAAGAGTCATTTGTTTTATGCGTACTTAGTCCCAAAGCTCCAATTCCCAATTTAACCAGTGTCAACAGATTCTTTCTACCCAGAAAAGTGGGGGAGCTAAAGTCTTTACCAAAAAAGAAGTAAAAAAGCTTCTTTGTTTACAGTCCTTCAGCATAATAGAAGGGGGATGGGGTGGGTACAGGATAAAGCGATAGATGAAGCCAAGATTAATAGTTGATCGTTGTTGAAGCTAGGTGATAGGTACAGGGGAGTCCATGACATCATCTCTCTACTCTTGTGCATGCTAGTGATTTTCCATAATAATTTTTTTAAATCCACAGAAGTACTAGGAATTTCCATGAAGTAGAGCTACTGAAGTCCAAACCTGATAGCGATGGTGTCCTGTGCAAATAAACCAGCTTGCCAGCTCAACTCCTTCTCCTTCAGGTACTCTATACTCCGGTCAACTCAGGTGCCACCTACTGGTGGCTCACCTAGTCTATACTCTCCCACCTCCTTGCCTTTGCCACGCTATTTCCCTCGGCTTAGAATGCCCCCTTTCCTCGGCTCCAACTATCAAAATCCAACCATGGAAGGCCTAGGTGAAAGGTATCCTCCTCCTTTGTTAAGTCTCTAATTACTACATTTGGAAATAATCTCTTCCTCCTTTGTACTCCAGAACTTTGCTGGTGCTCTCTTGGGCACAGCCAACTGTGTAATGATAACAATCAGGGCAATAAGAAGAATCATAATAGCAGCTAATTCATACTGTGTATGAGGCATTTTAAATATGTCATCGCTCTCAAGCCTTACAATATCTTCTGAGGTTATTACCTTTTATTATCACACTCTACAGATGAAGATCTGAGGTTCAGAGAGGTCTAAGAGGATCCACTGTGATGTAATGCCAGATGTGTCACCATAAATTTTAAGCCTTTGTGCTTATGATCCTTAGTGATACCACCAGAGTAATATAGCATAAGTTAAAGTCTGGCTGGGGCAAAACTGTAACTTTCAGGAAGACCTGAGAGCCCACGTTCCTGATGACTACAATACGGTATATGCCTGTTCCTCCTATTGAATTGTAAGCTCCTTCAGAGAAGGGACTGTGCCTTTTTCCATTTCGTGTCCCCCAAAAGCACTGTGTAGTACAATTCCATGTATACAGAAGATGCTCAATAATGTCTTGCTAGTTGAACAATGTATTAATACAAAGCAGTTCTGCCTAAGGACCATGTCCAACGTTTATAACCCAACTTTTGTCTACCTTCACAAGGAAATGAGATGGACAGATCAGCCCATAGATGATCTGCCTAAGTATCTCTCCTCCCTACCACCTCTGTTCACAGGCCACAAAACTAAAATGGTTTTCATCTTCTCTCTACACTGGCATTCTAAGTGACCAGAAAGAATTCTTCCCTGATGCTATTCTTATGTAGCCTCCCAGCTGTGGACTCCTTCCCCCACCCTCTGTAAAACTCCCACCCCTGACAGCCCTAGGAAAAGCCAAAGGGAGTCAGACTTTGTCTCGGTGATGACTTGGGAATCTGGAACTGAGGAAAAACAAGCTGATTTCCCCCTTGAGTTTCCTTACTCTTTTTTCTCCTTTCAGACTTCCTAAATCTGCTTTCTTCCCAACCCAATTACACGAGGTTGTTGTTGCTGTTCTTTGATTATATTTTTGACCTCCTTCCTGAATGCAGTGATGCTCTCTGGACTGGCCTTGAGAACACCTTGGGAGTAGGCTTGGGTGCCTTCAGTTCCTTCCCCCAAACCCTCTCAACATTCCTCTTCTTTTAGCTACAGGTCTTCTCCCTCTAAGGACCCAGCTTCTGCTGTATTTCTGCAAGGTCTTACTCCCAGCTGGCTTTTAAGAACTGAGAAGGTCCTGGATGATGAGGTGTGAGCTCATAATATGATAAAGGTCCTCCTTTCCCTATAGCTCATATATGAATATGAGCATTGTAACTGAGGAAAAGAAGAGGAGAGAAGGCCTTCTAGTCCCCAAAGAATGAGGCAATAATGGTAAAGGGACCAGCAATGGAGGTGAAGTTTGGGGCAGAGGCTAGTCACCTGTGCCTGGCTCTAAATGTTCCCTCTTCTGGACTCCCACAAGCTGTGTTCCTGGAGTGTTAATGTGATGTGAATTTCTATAGCTTCTTTTATTGAAGGTTATTTGCCTTGGTCATAGATTTAGCTCTGCCAGTAAAATATCCTGGTGTGTGTGTGTGTGTGTGTGTGCATGTGTACCTATCTATGAAGAGGTAGATGGGGCTACACTGAATTGTGTTATATCAAACAGTCTCAAGCTTTATCTAATGTCACTCATCTTGACAGCCTTGCATTTTCAAAATTAATAAAAAGCATAAGGAAGCTGCTGCACAATCACCAACCAAAGAATCTTGGCCACCAAGCTAAATATCTAGTCATCTGTGTTGTACATTAAGTGTGAAGGCACATATCACAGTTTGGGATTTAAATGGAAAAATCAATACCCTACAGGAGTCTCCAGTTGCACAGCAGATTTTTCTATCAGCCAATGCTTTGTTTGTCAGTGCCTTCTGATTACACATCCTTGTGCATTCCAGGCATGGATTTTGCTTTGCTTCTGTTTAGGTTACTTAACCCTCTTCCAAGAAGCAGAGGCTGGGGGTGTGGGGGAGAGGGCGGAGACAATAAACAGTCACTAATAAAGTCTGAGGCAAGGTCCAAGCTACCTGGCCAGGGCACTTTCTGTCAGCCCCTGTGGTCCAGAGGGTTAGCTGCGTAGCCCTGTGTCCTGATCGCTGGGAGCCTAGAAGCAACCTGTGGCCCCAGTGTTTTCTCCCAAGGGCCATCGGCATCCCCCACGGGGTTCCTCCACTTTCTAAACACACCGCTGCTCTTGCTGCAGGGAATTATGCAAGATGGCTCTTAAGCTAAGAAAGCACTTTGGAGCGGGACTTGCAATCTTTTTTCATGAAGTCTTTAAAAATTTGCTCTAAGCTGCACTAAGAAAACTCCAAGGACTTCCTATTTCTCTCTTAAGAACGTACAAGTCTCTTTCATATAGAAACATAACTTCTCCGGGCTTCATAACCAGCCAAACACCACTGTTTCTCTTGCAGTTGAAAAAATTAAATTTCTCCTTGGAGAAATAAGCTTACTTGTTTTTTCTCTTTACTCTCCTTTTTCCTTTATCACAGAAAAGTATGCTGATGAAAATAAAGCATTTCTAACAGCGACGAGAAGGACAAAGATTATACCAATCTCTCAAAACTACTGCTAACACAATATTGTGTTTAAGCATAGCAATGATTAAACATACATTTTCTCTAAAGATAGCTGGAAAAGATGTTCACATGTATGTCTTACTTCCTCCTATATAAACTGACCACAACCAGGACTCAAGCATGTTCATTTTACCAATAAATATTTTTTTAAAAAATCAAATATGGCATATTACTTTTAACAATTTCTCTAAGAAGAAATAAGATACTCCCCAATGCATTTTGATACCAAAACATAGTATAAATGGCCCACAGCCTAGGGTCTTCTGCTGGATAACCATAGTCATAGGTGAAATACTAAAACGGAAATGAATGAAAAAAGTTTCCCCCAACATAGGTCACGCTAACAGGCCTGGAAGTTGAAGAGCCCTAAGATAAAATATAAGGTGAGCTGAGTTTTCAGAAAAAAAAAAAAAATTGCATGTATAAGCAGCAAACTGGCCTGCGGATTGGTGGGTCAAGGGACAGGACACAGAGTGAGTGGCGCTATTGTAACCATGCAGTCTGTGGAGCGGGGAAAGGCGTTTCTCACTGGCAACATCCAGCTGCTGCGGCTAGGATGGGTAAGAACGGCATTTTTCTCTCTTCTCCTGCTCTTTGGACACCTTGTTTTTAATGAACAGTTGGTATCAGAGCTAAGTCCAAAGACTGTTACAAGTGGGCTTTCCTAATGTGGCGACCTGGCAGAGCTGAACTGTGTTCGGCCAAAAAACGAAATAGAAATGAGACTACCTCAGAATATAACAACTGAGCATCCTCATTCTCTTTCAGTGTTTTCATTTAGTTGGAGCAAATGTTTTTGCTTTAATGCAACTGAAGAGAAAAGAACATTTAGGGACAACATAGCTAGATCCCTCATAAAGCTTCATTTTCAAAAGCAGTGTTTAAATCTCTAAATAAATGACTATTCATTCTCTGTTTACTTTAGGTAAACAGAAAATGCATTGCGGAGCACTCATTTTCAAAAGCTAATCAAGAACATTAGGTCCCAACAGATTCATTTAATAGAAATATAATAGGCATTCCTGCCTGCTTTTCATCTTGTCTTGCTGTAAATGCTAAAATGAACAGCAAATTAACCCTGCATTGGAACAGAGTCCCTGTCACAGCTGATATCCTCTCTCTCACGACTTGTAAACATCCCTGCATCCTGTCGCTGCTTTGACTTCTCCTACATAGAAAAGCAGAAAGTGCCTGATTGAGTTTGGCAAGAGAGTGTAGGAATACTTGAATTCTAAAGGGAGTACTGCGTGTCAACTCTGCTATCTTTCCTAGCAGAACAAAATATTACCATGTTGTCTCCTAAAATAGTGTACAATTAGGAAGTAGGAGGAGGAGTGGAGGTGGGATTGTTTTTTTCCAAGCTACATATATCAACTGTCTTTCTCTGTATTTTTAACTTTACTAGCCATTCTCCAAATGGCTGGTTATAAACTACTATACAAAACAAGCTAATAAAGACAGGGCCATCCAAGCTCTATAATCAGATATAAAAGATTTGCAAACAATTTGAGATCTTATAATTCATATTCAGTGATATCAGAATTAGCATTTAGAACTCTATACAGAAAAACTATAATACTTCATAAATTATGTAATAATGAACAAACCCTTTCAAAAACTGTTTTCACTGTGCTAAAGTAACATTCTAGACTTGTTGTAAGTATGTTATTCTTACAAGTAGTTCGCAGTTATTCTTGAAGGCAAGCCTTGGAGTTTCCTTAGCATAGTGCTGCTGGGGAAAATTTTCAGCATGTCCATCTTCATCTCTAGCCTGAAGGGAAATATAATGGCCTATTTAGGGACTTACAAATAATGGAAGAAAAAAAAGCTAAAAGCATAACAGCTCAGATCATTAAACAAACGGGAATCCAGAAATAACAACATTATTAAGAAGTTTGTTTAAATACGCAGTACGCCTTTTAGATATCAAAATTTGGGATTTATTTTTCTTTACATAGTTTGGTTTGAACATGCAAATTCATCGTGGTGTAATATTTTAAATGATATGAAGCAAACCAAAATCAAGTAATTTTGTTGGAAATTACCACCACTTCGATCTTCCAGTGACTTTTCGTTGCACATTTAGGATTATATGACATACGTACGTGTTTAAACTTTTTGGCATGCTTAAGCAATCTCTAGATAATGCACTTTAAAAAAATTCTAATAGCAAGGCCATAAGAAAAGCAATTTGCATCGTTATATTTTGCATTGTAATACTATTAAAGATAAACTGATTCCCCTTGATTTTTAAATAAAGATCTGAAAGGAGCAATGATCTAGTAAGAACAATGATTCTTCAGTTGAATGCAGTAAAAAAAATAGATTTAATTAAGAAGCTGCATTAAAAGTTACTGGTTATTTTGATCTACGCTGTTAATTAAGAAAGCTGAAGTTTAAATGGAGACATTAACAGAACCCATTAGCAATACCGCTTGCATACAGTCTTCTCTTCCTAATCTCCATCAGTCTCTGGTTTGGAGTTGGAGAGAGGGAGAGGTAGGTGAGAGGAGGCGTGTCTGCAACACACTCATTAAACCATTCATTTGGGTGACACTTGCACCCCGCTCTGCTCTCATCTCATCTTAGCCCTAACTGCTCTCCCTTTCCTGGCCTCCTGAAATTCACAGCTGAGCTGTCTCCCTCACATATGGCTTGCATATAATTATGCATATTCCATTTTGCACTGCATTAAAATGATGAGCTCCTGGCTCCCTGCCAGCTGATTTTAAAAAGCCCAAGTGAAGTAGGAAAAAGGAGAGAAACACAGGGAGAGCCGCACAGGAAGCAGCAGGTAGTTCTGTCTGCTGTCTCTTTAGATAAAATGTATGTCTGGCACCAAGGAAACAGCTGAGAACTACCTGTTGTGATGTATGGATGGAGGGGGGAGAAAACAATGTGTCTACGTCTGTGGCACAGTGATGACAGCCCTTGTGTATTGTTTTTCCTTTCATGGAGTGAAATTTGCCCGCTGACAAGTATCACTCAGAGCTCCTCTGCTAGACTGGGGACTGTCGTTTTAGAAATGGATCCAGATTTTGTCCATTTTAGGAGGTATAGCTTGTCTTTAATAAAGGCTTCTGCCACTTATTACAGGGAGGGAACCGGATGGAATTTGGAAATGGAATGTCATGGGCAGGGATATCTGGGTTATAAGAAGTCGGTGGGAGAAGTCTGTTTTGGTTTCATTTTTGAAATTTATGAACACCTCTGGGATTCGGTGCCTTTTCATGACACCTTTTTCCCCCCTGCCAAATCAGAGTAACTTAAAAAATGCCATTACAGGATTGGACTACATGTGACAGAAAGTGTAAGCATCGTTCGCATCTGGTGGTTATGCAGGCACTGAAACCAATGATGTTCCTTCTCACAGTGTCAAGCTCTAGGCTGCAGCTACATCGGGGTCTAAGCCAATAGAGTCTTAAATGGGGCCCACTTTAAAGTGGAGTATATAAAAAAGGCAGCTGGAGGAAAAACAGTAAGATATCAGTGGGTAGGAACAATGTTACATCTTCGATTCTTTGTAAGTGCATTTTAAGCCACTCTGCGAGGTCTCTTGAGGGCAGGGACCTCATCTACTTCATCTTTCTTAATTCTGCCATGCCCAGAGCCTTACTTTTAGTTAGTACTTAACAAACATTGAAGTGATGGGAAAAAAAAAAACCATACATGGATAGTAACTAGACCCTACCATAAACAACTCTGAAGAAAATGCCACCTCAAAATATGCTAAACTTGGTGGTAGGTTTATTATATTCCTGATGCACTATGATACATATGCTTGGAAACACACTTAGCATATAGTTTACGAGGGCTACTATTTACATATATATGTCTATATTCAATATATATGTATCTTGTGTATAAATATTCATAAGGTGGAATATGTTTATTATGCATGTACTATGTGTACACATTCATACACACCAGATGCCTGGGGATATTTTCAACATTGGTGGCAAAAATACATCCATCCCACTTACATGTAAGGTGATCACAATCCTTTTTATGTTTTTAAAGGACAAAAAAAAAAAAAAATCCCATGGTGTAAGATTTGAAGGTGCTTCCTCAAAGGAGCTAAAGACTTCATATAAAGCCTATTAATTTATGAGGTTGAATAAAGCAGCAGAGGAAGAGAAAGGAGAGGGAGTCTGGGAGAATTGGAAGTGAAGAGAGAAAGCCAGAAATCTGCTTCTTTATTGAGCCGTATATTTGCCTCTGCATCAAACTCCATGGTCCTTGGAACAGTCTGCCTCTCACAATCAACCTGATTCCAGAGTCTAAGACAGTTCATCCTGCATTTCCACCACATGCCACCGAGTTGGAAAGCACACCACACGCACGGAGACCAAGCACCAGCCCCCTCACATGTATGTGCAGACACAAGCACTCACCCACCTCTTGCCAAAGTAATTCCTTTTGTATTCTGAAGTTCTTTTTTAGAGTAAAATCTAAAATTACTCTTCCTAGACCAAGTGAAATTAAGTGCATTCATCGAAGGCAGTAGTTCTCTCCTCAACCACATGCCAGAGTCATCTGGGGTGGCTTTTTAACATTGGAGCATGTCCTCCCCCTTCCGCCCGACTTTTCCAAGACTCTGATTTAAATGGACCAGGGTGGGGCCTGGATGTGGGTGTCTTTTTAAAAAAGCTCTCAGGGGACTGTAATGTACAAGCAGGGCTGAGAACCACTGATCTAAGGAGCATGCCCAGAGGAGGGGTATAGAGAGGAGGCCCTTGGCAAAGTGTTGGCAGAATGTTCTCTAACCATGTCCCAACCTCACTGGACTGAACCACTCTGCAACAACTAAGAGGATGTAGGATATGGCCCTTGAGATGGTTCTTATTCTAAAGATTCGAGAGAGGACATGACTAGCTGCTTGCAGGCAAAAAATTCCTTATTTTAGTCCCTGGCATGACAACTAATCTTGGAAGGACTACTAGACCAGGTCCTCAAAAGGTCTTTCTGAATCTCTCTAACCAAGTCAAAAATCCCCACCTGCCCTCTCTTAGACTGGACACAGGTGTACTTTTATGTTGTCCCCCCCACCACCACCCAAGGACTGCACACTTCCTAAGGGCAGGGATGGTGCCTGGTTCCTCACTATTGGACCATCAGGCCCTGCCACTGCTCGGTGCACAGTAATTATTCTGTGGGAATGAGCTCTATTTTCATTTCCCGCAACTCGATGGTGATGTTAGACAAAATCCTAGGAGCTTCCTTACCCTACATGTAGAATCATTTTAGAACGTTTTATAGTCTGTTATATATTGAAGCCAGTGCCTTCTTCTGCCTCTGCCCCATCTGGGGTGGCCGACAATGGCGTACTGAGGCAGGCAGGGAGGGGTGTGCAAACCCTGCAGATACTCAACATCTCCAGCCACAGTAATAACATGAAGCAGAATGACTTTTAGCTGGTTTTATTATTGTTCTTAAATTCTCCGTGGACAATGAGTTCCCTAACTGCCTGTCTTGGGGCAGACCACCCCACTGCTGGCTCTTGGCATTTCCTGGGGCCAGGAGACCTGTGTTGATGTCTGACTTTGTTCTGGAGTGACCAGTTCTGACAGAAGGAATGCCAAGATACATGATGAACTAATTCTCTCCATGTGTCTTATTCTCAACAGCTTTATTCTGACTAATATGCTGGATATTTATGCCAACTATGGGGAAAAGCAAATGGGAAGCTATTTTTTTCTTACATTTTACTATAAATACGATTGTCAGACCAAAGGTACATTTTTTATCTATTATTCCAAGAAGGCTCCACTTCTTGCCATAAAATAGAAATAAAAATCCTTCGTTTCAACTGCAAGGGGATTTCCCCATCTTGCTGACAGTCATGCATCCATTTTCATGTTGTGCCTACCATTTGAATAAATATTAGATTGTGCGAGAAATTTAGACTATTTGCCTCTCTACTTCTAAAATCTCTGGCTTGGGCGCCTGGGTGGCTCAGTTGGTTAAGCAGCTGCCTTCGGCTCAGGTCATGATCCTGGAGTCCCTGGATCGAGTCCCGCATCAGGCTCCCTGCTCGGCAGGGAGTCTGCTTCTCCCTCTGACCCTCCCCCCTCTCATGTGCTCTCTCTTATTCTCTCTCTCTCAAAAATAAAATAAATAAAATCTTTAAAAAAAAAAAAAGAAAATTCAGTAACTCAGTCACGAGATCTGGATTACTGTCTTGCAATTTGCTGTGAGGCTTGTCTTTGCTGTGAGACTATGGTCATGACAACCTCTAACAGCTCTGGTTTTCTCATTTGTAAAGAAATGAGACTAAATAATCTTAAAATTCTTGATAGCTTTCTAAAATGCTATGATCCGGGCGCCTGGGTGGCTCAGTTGGTTAAGCGACTGCCTTCGGCTCAGGTCATGATCCTGGAGTCCCTGGATCGAGTCCCGCATCGGGCTCCCTGCTCGGCAGGGAGTCTGCTTCTCCCTCTGACCGTCCCCCCTCTCATGTGCTCTCTCTCACTCTCTCTCTCTCAAATAAATAAATAAAATCTTTAAAAAAAAAAAATAATAATAATAAAATAAAATAAAATCTCTGGCTTAAACAAACTTCGGATCCACCTCTTTCCCTGTGGATCATCACTAATTCACTTTTTTATTTTGGTTCTTACATACAGCAATCTTTAGTTCTCTTTCAAAGAATTCACTTCTTCCTTTGGGCCAAAGCTTTGGTGTCAAGTGCCTATGCAAGCAAGCTCAGCATTTTTTTTTTCTCCTCTGGAGGACTCCCTCAGAAAATGTGGAACATTCTAAAAACAGCTTCACAGGCCTACCCCAGAAAAGTGAGATATTTCTGACTCAACAAAAAGGTTAACACTGTTGCCATTTAAGTGGAAAGATAACTAGGCTTCCCAGTTAATAACTCCCTGTGATGAACAGGAGTATACACCTCTGCGTCACTGTGATTTCAAAATTTCTTCGGAAAACAAGAGAAGGTTCTGCCTGGAGCCAGAGCTGGGGAGGGTGCAGCCGAGCCTCCAGACTCAGCCTTCCAGGGCCCCAGCAGATGTAGAACCTGTCAGCTCACACATGTGGTGTCGCTACCAGACTTGAGGATGTCAAAAACAGTGCATCTCAAACTTGTGGGAATAAGTTTAGAGATGAATAGTTGCAGGGGAAAAGCTTTTGATATTTTAGAACTCATTTTGCAAACCAAAAGTAATAGAATTTATTTTCAAAAGTCAAGATAAAAGCACAGGGACACCACTTCTGAAAACTCTTAGAATTTCATTTTCTAATGTCCTGTGTCTGGTCTCTCCTTCCTGAGTCAAATGCCTACATACGTTTCTCTTGAGGAGGCTCAGAGAGGAATAAACTTCAACCGTCTCATGTGGCCTGCCTTTCAGTGTGCTGTGAACATCCTTGTGAACTTGACATAAAGGTCAGCCTGGTTTCTGGGCCCCTCGGTAAAGTTCAGCCCGTGCTGGCCCTGGGCTAGAATAATGCAGGGAGGCCCACGGAGTAGCTCTGGCTTCCACTGAGTTACGACCCAGTTACGCTCATCTCGGTGGCCCAGCTCCTCATGACTGAATGCCCAGTTCCCCTCAACGGATTCCTGTCCTTTACCTCCATTTTCTGCTTGTAAAACTGGATTTCATCTGTCCTCCTGACTTCTCCTGGAAAATTCTTATACAGCATTCATTCAGACTGTAGCTCCTTTAGGAAGCCATTCCAGACCTCTTCCTCCTGGTCCTAACCTAGGCTCTGTACCACACTGCACACAGGTGCGTGCGCGCGCGCGTGTCTGTGTGTGTGGTGCATGTGTGTATATCCATTCCATCCATTGCATTGCATTATGACCATCTACGTGTTTGTCTTCCCCACTAATCTGTGAGGTCCTTGAGTGCAGAAATGGTGTTCTATTCAGCTGTAAATCTCTAGAGCCTCATCTACTGTCTGGCATATTATAAAGGCTCCGTAAGTGGTGAGTGAATTAGTGAGTGTGTGAATGAACTCCAATCCTTCAACCCTAGCAACTGCACATTCTGCCTTGCACTCCAGTCCCCAGAGATGGGTGTCCTGCCACTGAAGCCCAGAAGTCATCTCCATACCTGAGTCTCAGCAGGCCTCTGCCAGAGCTCTCTGATCACTCCTGCCTCCCCCCTGGACCTTCACTGGCTATTCCATGCACTTCTGCCCCACACCTGCCCCTCCCACCCGGTTAGACACTAGACTCTTAGCCTCACTGCAGATCTTGTACTCAATTTGGACTTTGGCTAATAATCATTTTGTCCACATGTTTCTCTCCTCTGCCTCCCACTCTAACCTCGGGTCATTGTCTAACAAATTCTCATCCCCAAATTCCATTCCAGATTAACCCACCCGGTGCCTTGCTCCCTATTTCTGACACCTCACCTAGTCCTAGTGCCCCAAGTCAGTCTGGGACTCCTTGGTGTAACTCATCTTGGTTATGACTCCTGTCTGATCTTCCCTACCAGACTGGAAACTGCTTAACGGAAAATGTATGAAGCCCCCCATGCTCAGCAGAGTACCTTGTACAATGAAGAAACCTGTATGTATATGTTGGATGGATTCTTAAGCTAAGACCCAGAAATGTTGTTTTTCTCCACCCTGAATTACCTGCCTCTCTAAATGGATCCCCTTAAGTATGAGTTGTTTCTCTGCAAATATGCAAGTCAGTGAACATCAGATTGCAGAGAATTGCACGGCTCGTGGACAGGATTGTGTGTGCACGCAGCTTGGGTAGAGAGCTTTCTCTCGCACAGAGGACTCCCGCCTGGCATCAGGCTCCCTGCTCTGGAGACACCGCAGGCATCCAGAAACATCAATCTCTGGACCCAGGCATCTGCTCAATTCATGTTAGTACGAATTTTTGCATCAGAATCCTTCGCCCTCCCTTTCATTAGCTTGTCATCAAAGATTGACTATGGGATTCCTGCAGTGGTGCTGTTTTACTTTGTTCTTTTAACAAAATGTATTTAGATTCCCATTTAGCAAGTAGGCCAAGGGAGAAGCTGTTTCCCCAGTGAAGTTCCTCCTAATTCTCCAAGCTCCATACTTGCCAGGCTCCTCTGACAGCTCCCACATCTCTGATGGATGAGATGGACTTATTTGCTGCAGCTCTGTTTTTCACTCCATACAAACCTTTATATATATCATAAATTTTTAATATCCAATTTGGAGTCTTCAAAGAATAACGGTAACAAATATGCAACATGAAGATAATGGGAATCAAATCATGTTTATGGCCTCCATGAGCATCTCCTTAAACGATGTCAGGTCAGAGCCACTCAGAGCAGTGAGTGTGTGAGGCTAGTGGGCTGATCTCGTGCTTGATTAATGGCTGCCCTTACTCAGGGGCCCTAATGGATTGCATGACAGTTACGGCAACAGATTCCACATCAGCCTGAAATACAGCTACCGCATGAGCTAAAATATATCATGCTCATCCCAGCACATTACAGCTGTGTCCGGAATAATCACAGCAGTTGCTAAGTGGTTCTGAAAAGCCCTGTTTTTGCTTTTCATTTTTTTAAATCTGTTTTTCCTCTATAGGACACGACTGCTGGATTTATCTTGCACTGCTTTTCGTCAGGTCACCTGAGTCTCTTTGGTAAGGATTGTTTTATGGAAGTGGTCCACAGGTAAGGCCCAGCAGCTGGGGCACTCGGCCCGCTTTTGTATTCTCTGCGAAAGCCATGCCACCACATCCCAAGCAGCTTCTGATTATCTCAGGACCCTTAATCCATGGTGGATTATCCGTGCTCCTTGACGGCTCCCCTCCCCCCAACCTCCTGCCTCTGCCCACCAACTGCCTTTTGGCTTTTTCACTCACTATTCATCTGTATTTATTACCCAGGGTCGTGCAAGGGGAAACAAAAGGCAAGCAATTCTACTTTGTTACCCATTGGCACCTATAAAATACTTAAATAATTGGCCTAATCTAGGCATTTCAGGTGGTCCTTTTATTCCTTTTCTCTGAAATCGCTAGGCAGAAGGGACCGGACTCTAGTCTTTATTTACAGACCTCAGGATGGACCTAAGAAATTAGAGGAAATGCAGAGCAGGCAAGGACCCCCATCTGTAAGACTAGGAAAGGATCCAGATGTAATGGAGGAGATTTACTACCCGCAAGAAATCTCCCTCGAAATAACCTGGCCTCAGATGGGAATAGGAAACATACCAGAACCAGATGAAGATACTGCTCTGGATATTATCAAAGATTCATAGTGATGGCTCACATCCCCACAGCTGTTACGTATGCAGCAGACACCATTCTGAGCGCTTTATGTGTATTAACCCATTTAACACACACGCCCATACATATACCAAAACAGAACAACAACTTATTAGTAGGCGCTATCACTGTCTCCTTCTTATATACGGGAAACAAGAGCACAGAGAAATGATGGAGTGCACGCAGTCGCACAGCCAACAAGGGCTGGAACCCGGATTTGAACCCAGGCAATCCGCCTCCACAGCCCCTACTCTGTACTTGATAATCTGCTACCTCACTGCTAGCAGTTTAAAAAAAAAAAAAATCAGTGTGAAATAACTTGAAAATACTGATGTCATGAAGCTAAAAATATTTATTATTAATTAAGGGAGGTTTTCGTAATTCTTTGGTTTTCTTGGGTTTTCAAGATTGAATGCACCAAGGAAACTAGAAAAGGAGAATGTTTAAGAACAAACATTACTGAAGGGGGTGGGGTGGTCTGCGAAGAGCCTAGGAAAACAGCAACAGAGCAAACATGAGTCAGTAAGTCTCTGGCACAGCCTGAGGGAGATCCTACTTCAAAATTTATAAAACTAATCCTTAAAACAAACCAACCTCTTTGACCTGATTGTTATTAAATAACCTTTGGATCATTGGTTATGACACTTAAGCCCGTCAATTCCGGAAGGAGGTGCCCTACAGAGCTCACTCAACTATTCAGATCCTTCAGCAATTTCCTTTGTGAATTTCTAAAAGCATTATTAGTATTATCATATTATTCTTTATTAATCCCATAAATGGTGCTGTGCGGACTTTAAAGGACGTTGTGCGTCTTATTGCATCCGGTCCTGGCCCTCCAGCGTATAAATGCAGATTGTGGCTTTGGTTAAGATGAGTCAGCACATCAAAGCAGTGGAGACTCCTGGATGAACTGGCGAAATTAAGTCACGGGACTTGCCTAGCTGGGAAACAGGCCTAGACTGTGGTAATTCTTCAAGGGTTGGGTTGTGGGGAGCCAAAGGCCAGTACACCAGCCTCTGTTCAATACCACAACACCCTCCACTACCGGGAGAAATTGAAACAGAGCAGCAGGAAAGCAGCTCCTGTCAGGTCAGGGGCTAATTATCTCAGCAGGTAAGAAGACAATGCAAGAGGCTTGGAGTCCCGTCCTGGAAGAGTTAGCTTGCTCTGTGTCCCCACCACAGCATGTACCCTTCATCATGACCTGCCACACCACACGTATATGGCTCTTAGCAAAGGGGAGATGGACCCCGGGAAACATGAGAGAGCATGTGGATGAATCAGTGTGTATCTCTCACTACTTCTAGAGGAGACAACTACTTCTAGAGGAAATACCCCGGTGATGGTGGTCACGGATAGCCATGAGTCACAAACTGAAACAACTATATCCTTGAATTAGTTTCCAATTCTGAGGCCAAGGACTATAAATTCCAAATTAGCAGCAATACTTGTCAAAGACCATGATGTCACAATTGTTATCTGTAATAAAGTTCAGTGCTCAAATCAACCTTTTTTTTTTTTCTCCTACCAGCAACCACAGAAATGCCATAATGAGGGTCCAGATACAACAGGGATGCCTACATCTTCTCTGCATGGTTCACATGGGCCTCAGTCTACCCCATCCCCGGGGTGCCCACCAATCTGCAAAGTGGGCCTGTAGATGCCCAATAGTGTTCTGCACTCTCGTCACTGGTTCCCTACCAGCTCCAGCTTTGAGGCCATTTCCATACCACTTTCTGCTCTCAACCCTCACCCTTGACTTTGCACCTGCCTTGGACACTCTGACCTGTGCACTTGGCCTGGCTGGAGCTGTCTCCATAAACAGTAGCCTTGAAATGACCATTCTGGTCCTCCACTCTGGACAGCCACAGAAAAGTATCCCACCCTGGTCACCGCTCTGACTGGGACAGTGTTATACTCAGCATCCTATAATGGAGCCCAAAATATAAGGTGTCCTAAAGATAAGATTTCTTGGGGCGCCTGGGTGGCTCAGTCGTTAAGCGTCTGCCTTCAGCTCGGGTCATGATCTCAGGGTCCTGGGATCGAGCCCTGCATCGGGCTCCCTGCTCAGTGGGAAGCCTGCTTCTCCCTCTCCCACTCCCCCGGCTTGTGTTCCCTCTCTCACTGTGTCTTTCTCTGTCAAATAAATAAATAAAATCTTAAAAAAAAAAAGATAAGATTTCTTTAGTAAGAAATAGAAGTGAGAATTATGCAATGGTCTTAAAGATCTAAAATTGGCCTGATAAAAAGAAGAAAGACCAAGACTAGGAGAAAAATCCTGGCTCTTACTGCACACTGTCCACACAAATGTTTGGACCAACATGAAGTGATGCTGTGGTTTGTGCCTGTGGAAGCAGGTGAGGGAGAAAGACAAGGTGACACATCTGCTCACTCTGCCCCCGGGTCTTGCAGGGTGTGAAGTCAGGATGTGATTCCGAACTGGATAGCCCTCCTGACAGCTTCAACTACGAGCCACATGCCACTTGAACTTTAACAGAGGCACCATCAGGCTTAGAGGAACCAAGTCCTTGTTTCCAAACACTGGGCTGAGGAGCGCCTGGGTGTCTCAACTGGTTAAGTGTCCAACTCTTGGATCTGGCTCAGGTCATGATCTCAGGGTGGTGAGATTGAGCCCCACAAGGGGCTCCGTGCTGAGTGTGGAGCCTGCTTAAGATTCTCTTTCTCTCGCTCTCTCTCCCTCTGCCCCCCTCCACAGCACATGCTCTCTAATAATAATAACAATATCAATAATAATAATAATAATAATAATAAAACAAACCCAGGACTGATCAGCCTCTCTGAGGAGACAAATGTAAAGATGGCAACAAAGGAGCTTCTGCTCAAATGGCATTCTCTGGAGTGTTCATTTTAAATCCCAGCCATTCTGTAGATAATGAATGGAAGTAATAAAAGATGGGATTGTGACATGTTTAAATAGGGGACAATCTTTCCAGCAGAATTTGGCTTGTGTTGAGGGCAGGGCCTGTTGAAGCCAACAGCTGAGTATCAGGTTAAGGTCCATTTTTAGAAGATAACTTCAGTTAACACTTGTTCCCCTGTCACCCCTTTTTAAAGGTATTATTATTATTATTATTACATTTCCAAGAGTTATATTTTAGAATCAAAGCATAGGTGACAAAAGACAAAAAGTGTCCTGGGTTTCCACATCCTCTCTCTTTATGGTATAATTGAGAACAAGAGAGGGTAGTTTTCCCCTGCACAGCGAGCAGCCTTTCCCCTCTCATTTGTTCCATTCCAACTCTCACCTAACCTTTCTGGTTACCAAAATTCCCAAACTATTCCAGTTCCTCTGTACCCTGGTATCTCAGTTGCCCAGTGTGGTTCTAGATATGAGATGACTGGAGGGCCCAACAGAAGAAGGCTCCCAGACTGCAGACTGGACCCCACTGGAGAGAACATCACTGCTTCTAGAAACTTCCAACTCAATGACTGCTTCACAGAACTGTCACCACAAAGGAAGAAAACTCAGTATAGAAGTCATTTTGACAATAAAATTAAGATTAAAGTTTGTTCTGTGCCAGACACCATGCTAAACAATTGCATACTTTGGCTCATTAAAGCTCCTCAAACCCTTGTAAGGTCTATATTACCAACCACCTCCATTTTGCCAGTAAGGAGTCTGAAATGTAGAGAAGTTCAGTAACTTATCCAAAGCTAAAGACCTGACAAAGGCCAAGCTGGGGTCCAAATGCAGATGTTCCCACACCATGTGCAGGCTCTTGACCTCCACGCCACACTGGCTCTCCCACAGCAGCTCAGTCAGCAGAGGATGTTGGCTGACAATGAGCAACAGAAACTGTAGATATTACTAGAAGGCAGAGAAGTCATGGTTCAAATGTCCCCATGGATCCTTGCAGGAGAGAACTTTGCCCTCTGATCTCCTTTCTTTGTGGTGAAGCACCAATGTCCATTGCAGCTCAAATGGAGGTGTTCAAGGGAGCCAGCACCTCCCTGAGGGTCAAGGCGTGGGGGTCAGTCTACTTGGCCAAAGGCAACATAGGCAACAAGAACACAGCCAAAGGTTGAGCAGATCCAAACCCTAAGCCCACCAGGATGGAGGGCAATGGCCTTTTCAAGTATTCTGCAATTGAGGTATGGGGCAAAAAAGAGGGAAGGATGGAAGGAGCGGGGGTGAGGAGTACACATGGAAATGGGAGTTTGCCAGGGGAGTCCTATAGGTCAGCAGGAGAAACTCTGCATGGAGATGGGGGAGGACACATCCCTGAAGTTGACAGACTTCTCATAAGGGGCCTGCTTGTTTTGAAATTCCTCTTATATTTCATTTGCAAGTCCTACAGATTTAAGATGATAGGGTTCCAAGGGAGGCTAAATCTTCTCTTGGGAATCAACATAGGCTGAGCTGTGTTTTCAAGGACAAAGGATTCTATATTCATAAAACTTTCCTTGTGGTTCTTACCTAATCATAGAACAGAAAACTGTTACGGTTTGATGTGGAAAATGGTAAAAGGGGAATAAGAATGATCACTTGATATAATTATTACTAACATCAGCCTTCCCTTATTACTAAAAATAAGCAGTGTTTACATGCAATCAATTATCCTTGTGTGTAAAATAAAGAAATTTCATTCATATCTTTGCCTTAAGGAATGACAGACCTTTGCCTTTGAATGATAAAAATGATTTGTCTAATTTTATAAACAAATCTAATTCTATAAACTACTCTGTATTTATACCAAACCATTCTATGTGGCATTGTGACCCCATAGAAAGCAGACAGCAATGACAAGGGCACTTATATAACTTTTCCTTACATCCCATTCATTCATTCATTCATTCATTCATTGAGCATCTACCATGTGTTTGGCAGTTGTAGACAACTGAATAACTAAGCATCTAAAATGAATGGTATTCAGCCTACATGTCCAACACATTTTAATTTTTTAAGTTCAATGATAACAATAAAACAAATGATCCCTCGCCAAGGTCTAACCATACACAATTTGGAGTGTCAAATATCACACATTTATAGCCTATTTAAAATTTAGATTTTTAAATAGTTATAATTTTAAAAAGTAAATAAAAGTAAACCACAAAAGGCAAGAAGTAGAAAACATTCTCATAAGCAGACAAGAATTATGAGGAAATAAAAAGCAAGAAAAAGTGAGAGCAAATTCTCCAAGGCCAAGCACCCCATGTGCCATTTGGTTGAGGATGTTCATACAGAAACGGGTGAGGAGGGCCATTTGGTGCCAATACTGAGCTGAGTTTGATTTCTCGCACCAGCAGTAAAACAGGGGACCTAACATCCAGCTCAGAAATTCAATGCAAAGATTAAATGAAACAATTCATCACATGTCCTACACAATGCCTGGAACAGAGTAAGCACTCAATATATGACAGTTATTTAAATTTCACAGACCCACTTTCTTCTCTGGAGAGAAAAACTCGGCTGTCAGGAAGGCAATGGGACTCACTCTCTCTTCTTATCATTAAAGTCTTGATTACAATTGTGTGCAACTATAGACCATGCTCAACAGCCAAAGACAAATGTCAATCAGAAGACACTGGTGAAGACTTGAGGACTGTTAGAAATGCATAAATACACCCACTAATCAGGATCCTAACCCTCTACACATCGATATTTTTTTTTTAAGATTTTATTTATTTATTTGAGAGAGAGAATGAGAGACAGAGAGCACAAGAGGGAAGAGTGTCAGAGGGAGAAGCAGACCCCCCGCTGAGCAGGGAGCCCGATGTGGGACTCGATCCCGGGACTCCAGGATCATGACCTGAGCCGAAGGCAGTCGCTTAACCAACTGAGCCACCCAGGCGCCCTACACATCGATATTAATGACCACTTCTATCTCTCTTCTGCCATCTGACTACCCATTCCGCTCCCTGCAAGTAAAGCATTGTTTTGTTTTCTTTTTTATTTCTCCATCTCCTCTTACATTTCATGAGCAGTATCTCCATCAAGCAACTTTCTACGTGGGCTGAGCAGCTCCCATCCACGTGAGCCGCCGGGAATTCACTGTATGTTGAATTCCATGCCCATCACCACCCCTGTAGAAGAACTCAATCAAGGTTGGTCCCTCCTAACCATTCATATCATCTCCCTTTATTCCATATTTTCCAGCTACTAACTTCACCCTGTATCAACTTTGTTTCTGACTCAGTGACAGGCGACAGCTGCACCATTTGCTGATTTAAATGCTCAGCAGAGGTTGGGCACACATACACTGGAATCCACACACTCTTTCAAGATGAATGGCCTCACTAAAGACAGAGAGGAGCAGACGAAATACAGGGGAGAATTTCTAAACAATCCAATAGGTGGTTCACCATTTGCAGAAAATGTGCAAACAAGAGGACATAATTTTCTCATTCAAGAGGCTAGGGTTTGTTTTTTTTCTTGAAATGCTTCATCATCTATTAGGTCCTTATTCATTTTAGAATTCAGCACAAAATTGTTGCCTTTGACTCTTGTTGTTTACGCGTTCGTCCTCATCTTTCTGACATGTCGTCTCTCCTTCACACCTCTTAGGACCCTGAACCACCCTGCAATCTATCCTCCACAAGTGAGAACCCCCTCTCCTAGCTACCTGTGCAGTCGCAAACAGCTTTCTTTTATCTTACAGATTTACTTCATCTTGAAGTAAAATGTCCTCCTTGTATGAAACATTTTCATTTCTGTTTCTCCCCGCCTCCTGCCCTGCCACAGGAAGCTGCTACTCAGGTACCATACAATGTTTACGTTCATTTGTTTCTTTATATGACATCCTGCCCTCCTGTGCTCTACGATCAGATGTCTACCAAGATATAATCAAAATGAAATGGTATCAGTTTAGATCAGCATCTGTGGCAGCAATTCCTTAAATGATATAAACAAGGCAGTAGCTATAACGTCTGTCTTGTTTCAAGGTGAAAATGAAAAATGACATCTTTGATGGAGAAGACTCCACAGAGACCAGGGAGAACCACAGCCTCTTCCCCTGCTCACCGACAGCTCTCTCTCCCGTCATATGGCTGACAGGTGTGTAATCATGTTCCTAAGTCACAGTTTGTGTTAAAATAACCAATTACCAAATGAATGAGAATGGAGCTCCAGTGTAACTGGAGGCCCTGTTGTAAAGTGATGATGTGCATCCAAAGCACAGCTTGAAAGAGAGGCTCCTCCCTCGAAGAGACTCTCCAAGGCTAGAAGCCTCTCCCACTGTACAGTGAATTTGCTCAAATACAAGATGTTTTTCCTCTGGCCCTGGCCCTAAGGAATGAAGAGTCCAACAGGGCCACCATGGATATCAGACCAATTTCCCTGGTACCTGAAGGTCCCTATCATTTCCTGTCCTTGATCTTTCCAGGATATATCACCGTCGCCTCTCATGCTCACCCAGATTTCCACATGAACAGGGCAGTAACTACCATCAGCCTAGTCTTCTCTCTGTGGTGTACATCACCTTCCACCAGGCCCCATAGAGACAAAAGACAATGCTGAAGCCCAAGAGCCCTGACATTCCAGGTATATCCTCACAAGGCAAGGAATTCTCCAGATCTACTGCCCAAGAAAGGTAGGGTCCCTTGCAGGTAGCCTCTGAAGCCACATGTTGTTCTATGTTGTGGATATAGTCAAGAGAAGTGAATCCTTTAGCATTCATGAAAAATGTAAGCCACAAAATCACTTTTTATTGGCCCAGAGGTTATTAACATGTTGCAGGGAGAAAGCTTGCAAACAACTCAAATCAAGTCAATGTAGAACGTTGAGATAATGACTTACTTACAACAGATTGATTATAATAGTGTGGTTATTACATTCTAGGTGACCTTCACCATGAACTCCTCCTGTCTGTCAGACATGCCCCATCACTGTGCCCATGGGCGGAGGAGCCCTACTTCCCAGACCGTTGGCTGAAGAAGCTGAAGAAGAGGTGAAAGAAAGTTTCTGCCCTGTAGCTTCCCATCCGTGAAGCAGGGTTAGTACTTACCGACACTTGGTGGAATGAGAGAGTGGTTGTAACCACCATTCAACACCAACAGTGTAGCTCAAGAAAAGATTTTTGAGTTGCAAGTCCACTGATATCTTTTGATGAGAAAGACCGTATGCTTTCAAACATGAAGTTTTCAGTAAAGCCAAAGGAGGTGCTGATTCAAATTTTAGGCAGCAAATATCAAAGTAAAAAAGCGAATCCCCAAAATCTCTGGGTGGGTTTATTTAGGCTAAAGGATACAAGGAGAGTCAAGAGGGATTCAAGGAAGTGAGTGAAAAGTACCCTTCTTTTATATCTCTCAATCTTTTTTTCTCTTATCACAAAAGATGTTCCACTGGAAGATTTACCTACAAAAACCAGACCAAAGTTACTTTCCTGTAAAAGGGCTTGGTAAGCTACGCTTTGCAGGAGATGGAAGGTAATAAATATTTGAGAGGAAGAAGAAAAAAAAATCAGCTGGTTTTCCCCTCCTGTGTTCTTCTGTAACAGATGAGTTTTTAACCTCAGTCTTGTTAGCCTCATTAGCATAAGTGCTAATTACCACCTCTCCTCTCCTACTGGAAGGGCAACCAGGACGCCACATGGGCTTGAACAATGGCTGACATCCCAGGTCAAGGCTGCGGGTGAGGAATGAGAATAGGGCTGTGTAAAGGTAAGTGAAAAGCGGTGTGACAGGTGTGCTAGACAAGGGACAAAAGGGCAGGGGGCTGCAGGAATCAAGGGTCTCCTTTCCAAGGAGGGGAGAAGCCCACTGCTGCATTGCGTCTGATGTTCTCTCCTACACTTATGCGTGTGCTCCTGGCAAGTTTGGCAGTGGCACCTTGAGTGAAAAGCACACTATTTTGCACATATGGTGGAAAGAGTCTTGTGCATCAGTTGAATGCATACTGTACTACGTACACATTCTGTTTTATCTCCGGGCCCAGCCGTGCTGCAAACGCTTGCAAATTGGGAAGCCTTCTGTGCAGCAAAAATACGGACAAGAGAAGCTAGACTGTGACTTATAAGATGCGACACTAGCCAAAAAAGCCAAAGTAACTAAGAGTTAAGGCGTGTGCTTCACCCTCGTTGCAACAAAGGCAGCAGCTCTGCGAAGGGGCAGACTCCCCACCAGCACTGGTTTCATTCCCCTCATCCTGTGGTTTCAGGCCCAGTGCACGGGCTTCCCTTCCACACACACGATGCCCTTTGGAAACCTCTGCCTGTAGCCACTGCTGTTTTCTTTTACGGAAAGTTTGAGATTTGTATGGAAAAAAAAATGTAAGTGAAATTTCTCATTTACTTTGGTGGGAGACCATGACGAAATTGCTATTTTTGTCCTCCATTTTATCTTGAGGTCTTCAGCCTACCATCCTGCAATGGGATGCCACCGCCCTTAGAGAGTCACCGGCATCATTTCCACTTCCTAAGTGTTTCTGAAAGCAAAATCCGATACTGCTCGGGATTCAGAACTCCCTGTGTATTTGGGATATGAAAGGGGCAAAGTGCTGGGCTGTTCTGACCTTCCTTCTTCCCACTCTTCCTTTAACCTGGTGCCCAAATAAAGCCATGATTTTTGTAAATAACTCCTTTAAAAGGAGCTACAGAGATTGATATAAAAATCCTTTCTTGATTCAAATTACAGATCTTCCTTTCTTTTCTATTAGCCTTGTATAATATATAAGTATATATAAGTATATAAAACAGTGTGAGGGTGTAAAGATTTCTTTAACAAATGAAGACAATGTTTACAGGGGTCAATGCATTAAGGCTTCTGTCACTCTTTCTCAGCCTGCTGAACACGGTAAGTTCTTGTCTCAAAAATGAAGAAAGCAAGATGTAACCAGGTATCTGGGGCGCCTGGGTGCTTCAGTCAGTTAAGTGTCTGCCTTTGGCTCAGGTCAGGATCCCAGGGTCCTGGGATCAAGCCCCGCATCGGGCTCCCTGCTCAGTGGGGAGCCTGCTTCTCCCTCTCCCACTCCCCCTGCTTATGTTCCCTCTCTCACTCTCCTGCAAAAATAAATAAAATCTTAAAAAAAAAAAAAAAAGACGTAACCAGGTATCCAATAGAAGGCACAGAGAAACTACAATGGGGGGTTCTTGGCAAAATACCGACTGGTTCAAGTATACAAAAGGGAAAGAGCAGAGAATACCCAGAGTGATGCCCCATGCTGCCCCCACTCTCTGCAGCAAGCTCCTTCTTAATCCCAGGACACAGCTCTGCCCTCCTAACCCTTCCCTCTGTGCAGCATCAGAGGTTGTAAAGCGGCAGCCAGCTCACTAATGCTGAAGTGAGTGCCTGCCCTAATTCTGTGTGCAGAATTCATGATTTCGTTTCCATGTTATTTAGAATCATCCTCTCACAAATGCTAGGAGTGACGGAAGTTAACCCCAAACGGGTGGGAAGCTTTCAGTTGCCTGAGGCATGCTTTGGCTCATTGCAGTCAGTTGTTCATTTTCAATATGCTTTTAGTTTGTTGAGCTGCTAGAAACAATAAAATACGTATTTAAAAGATTGTGTTTTAGAAGGACTCCTCCACAGGCAACTTTATACTGAACTCTCCACTGTTCAGCACTTTGTCCAGCTTTCTTTTTCTTTGTCAGGTTTTTGCGGCCATTTTTTCAAAATAAGTTGAAATATACAGAAAACATAATAAAGTCAATAATTGGAAATAGCTCCCATCATTTAATTCTATTAATAACAGTGTATGATAATTATTATGGATATACCAATTATTATGGATATAAGTTCTCAGTGGAGATTTTTGAGTATATATAGGGGAAGAGAAAGAAATATTACATACTCTGATAAAGCCCAGGTTCTTAAAAATGGATATTCTAACAAAGTCATAAGAGAACCAGGCAGTTGAGTTTAAATACTGTTCGTCCTTCCACATAGACACTCTAGAGCCAGAAAAGTCAGAGCTGGGGGAGATTCTCTGGGCTACTTTCAGAGCCTCTTTACTAGTTTTCTCTCTGAAAAAGTAAAAAAGGGATTTATTTGCAACACAGCCCAGTCCCCATCACTTCAATACAACACAGGAGCAGAAAAGAGTCGTACTGCAGGTATCACTTCGTCCAAGGCAGAGCTCCGTGCCCCGAAAGGCAGCAAGCCCATCTCCCCCAGAGACCCAGGCCCAGAGCCAAACTGAACACACAAACACACCAGCCAAGAATGAAGTCGGCCCCAGGCCTCAGCACATCCCGCCCTCCCTAGCCCTTCAAGCTCCCTGACGGCAGCCACGAGCACCCCCAACCAAGCCAACTCCTAGCCTCTTGTCTAGCAGGATACATATTAAACAAGAATTGGCCACTTTTTTTCTCCCTTTCATGTGCATATGTCCAATCTTCTAAGCCAAGCAGAAAACTCCTTGAGAGAAGGGACCGGATCTTATGTGTCTCTTTCCCATAATCCCCAGAGTTGACGTTCTGTGAGATGAAGTAAAAGGAGTCCAGAACACTGGAAGTTCCTCTAGGAAGGGCCTTGGTTAATGATTGAATATGCGCTGTATTAAAATGCAATCCAATCTCAGAACGGGGCTAGTAAAATACATAGGTATTTTGATGATATAAAATCAAGTATCAGTACTCGAAATGCCCAAGAATATAGACTTTGAGGAGGTAATTTCTTGACTGAGTAAGAACACGGTGTAGAAAGTGACTTCTCATTCCAGGAGGAGCTGATGCTGAACGCGTGTCTTCGTCCGGGGACGCCTGGCTCGCAAGGGAGGCTTGAGAGGCATTGTCTTGGGCTGGGGTGGTCAGGCGGGGAGGGGATTTTAGGTGAGCACTACAGGTAGGTTTTCAATAGGAGTCCTAGTTATTTTCCAGGACCTGTCTGACTTTCAATTTCACCCTCAAGGAACAAGGCTGAGGAGGAAGAAAGTGTATTCTGGATTTTGGGGTAAGAACCACAAGTCTGGTTATGTATAATTAAGCCCTAAACTTCTACCGTCGGCCCCATATGCTCCCTGCTATTGCTTACCTACTTCTAGTTTGGTCATTGTTTCCCTTCCCCCTTCCTACATATAGGAAATGAATGAAAGACTCTTGATATCCTGGATGCCTAGCACAGTGCTTGACACAAGTGAATGCTCAGTAAATGTGGGACTGTGGACCTGGGAGAGAAATCCAGGTGTCTGCCCACCGCATCTCCTTCCAAGGGACTGTGCACCATGTTTTGTGCCACGTGACCAGCCTCAGCTGACTGGACCAAGGATATGCACGTGACCCAAGAGCAGTC
This sequence comes from Mirounga angustirostris, assembly GCF_029215605.1. Taxonomy (NCBI): domain Eukaryota; kingdom Metazoa; phylum Chordata; class Mammalia; order Carnivora; family Phocidae; genus Mirounga; species Mirounga angustirostris. The sequence goes on along the minus strand of NW_026991716.1, from coordinate 92,887,162 downwards.
ACTAGATGAGGTGTCCAGCAACCCATGACGTGGCCTGTTGCAAAAACATGAGCTCATTCAATCAGATTTCCTGCCTCAGGAACGAGAACAAGCTATACCAAGAGGCTGCAACACATAGTGACAGGCGCTGAACTGAAAGGTCATAATAGTGAGAGGAGCCGGAGAGGCCGTGAGGGAGTCAGACCTGCTGAATGGTGAGGCCCAGAGACTATGCGGAAGATCGAAAGAAAAACATGGAGTACACAGCCAAGGAAAATCAGAGATACCGTGACAGAGGAGATGGAGAGAAGCCAAGCCCAAAGCTGCCTCAGTTCTCACTGCTTTCTGCTTCCAAATCCTGCCCCCTTTCCTGAAGAGCCGGGCTAAAATAGACAGTAACATCTTCTGTCTTCAATTTAACTCCACTCTCTTCCTTTTCGAAAGTCCAGACGCTTGTTTTTCTTTCTCTCCCACGGTGGAGAGGGGAAGCGGCTACTGCACATGGAAGGAGCCTCGAAGGGTGAACAAACACGAGGATTGTGAAACCACCGAGCATCTCATCACAAACCTCCACCACCCGCTGCGTCTGACGGACTGGGCACTGCATTAAATCTTAGGAAGGGAAGGCGTGAGTGAGAACGGTCCTGTTCTGTTTTGCAGGAGAAGACAGCAGTGCTAACGAGCAGAACCAGGGGTGCAATTTCCTTCACCACCGAAAATCACCACTAAAGGTGCAGATTCGACAATGCTTTCTGTTCGGTGAATCCTGGAGTCTGAGTGGATTCTATGTTTTATGGCAAATCAGCCACAGCCTTTTACCCTGCGGGGCATTTGTCATTTCTAATTTCTGAGAGTGGCAGATGTCAGCTCCCTTAGCAAGGAACAATTTTTAAAAATCTGTTTGTACACATCAGCTGACACAAACTGAGCTGAAACCCACTGGGGGAGAGTATGAGATTATGCTTGAAGCAACTAGAAAACAAGGCTTCCACTGCCTTCTCTGCACAGTGGGGGTGGGATGGGCCAGAGTATATTCTCACCCCCATTTCCTTTATTTCCATTCTCCATATTCCAGCATATAGTTCTGGAAGGTGCAGAGACTGGTCAATTAATCTGAATACTCAGATCAAGTTCACTTTTAGGTTCACTTTAATTTTCTGTTCTCTGGCTTAGAGATTAGGTATATGTTGTACAATTTAATAGAATCTCATTTTTATTATCTGTTTTTGTTTTTTTCAGTTAATATTATTGACTCATTCTACTTCTCTCCAGATACCCTGATTACAGTCAAAATCCAAGGAAGTGCCAAGGATTGGGGAGTTATTCCCTTAATTCTGCCTCTGCTCCTTGGGCTCCACTCATCCCATCCCATACCCATCTAGTTTCATTGTCAGCCCAGGAGCCCTGAGAACCTGGACTAGGCCCAAGTCATCTCCTACCCAGATGACCATATGCAAACTGAGTCCGCTTTAGGCCCCCCCTTACCTCCCCCCGCCCTCCCCCCACTACACACACTCATATAGTCTGAGTCAGACACTTTGCACCTGCCCGTACTGGATTCAGAGAACCCAGCATGAGAAGGATGTATAGATGGTTCAGGGAGAGGCAGAACTTTCCTCTATGGTAGAGACTGAGACAAGCTCGCCTCAATCAGACTGAACCTACAAGGGCAGCCTTGTACAGTCTACAGCAGATTGAGACAGAGAGGAGCTCCACAGGACCTCACAGAGACTCCGGAACCCATGGACAGCTGGGTCCTATTTCTGATGGTCTATGTCACTTCCTTTGCTTCATTAAATATCACTGAGCCCTGAGGGAAAGACTTCTTAGGGTCTCTTGACCCTTCAAATGATGAGGGGACTTCATTACAGCAAGAGTTGAAATACCACAGATTAATCTAGTCATATTATCCAAACCAAAGAAAACGCCTGATCTCAAAATCTGTGTTGCAGTCACCCCATCTCTCCGTTCTCTCTGCCCTCTTTATTTTGATCTGCTGCCCTTTCAGGCAGTGATCCTGTTTTCTTTAGCAGACCAAAGGCAGTTTGTTTCTGAGTTAAATGTCACTTCAGTATTTCCCCAAGTGAGATGTTTGAACCAGTTTGTGAGTTTCCTAAGCAACAGAGAAATGCTGGAAAAATATTTGGTATCTCAGGTCTGAAAGTTGCTTTAAACTTTGGCTCCCCGAGGCAAATGAAACAGATAGATGGAATACTCCAGCCTCACTAACGTTTCAGGCTGAAAACTAAAGTATTGGCCTGAAAGCATAGAGCTCTAAAAGTCAGCCTCCCAAAGCCAGGCCACTCAGGATGGTGCCCCCAAACAATTTTAATGCTGAAATATTCTAGTGACGGTAAGAGAAACAATTGTGGCACAAATCCAGGATCATGGAGCCATGGTCAACAACTAATGTGTGAGGAGGGAAGTAAGCTTCCCTAGCCAAACAGAGAATTCTGCAGGAAAATTCCTGTGGGAACCCAGATTATGCCCTGAAGGCTGAGATTTGATTAACCTTCTTGTAGCATGTGTAACGACAAATGTTATTGGTCATAAAATTATCCAGCCCTTATTAAAACACAGCTGCAGCTCTGGGCTCAGTGACCTCCTGGGGGAGAGATTGCCATAAGATAGTGATAGACTTTATGGAAGGAGAGCGCCTTCCTAGCGTTGAAACTACAGGAGAGTGTTTTCCACTTTAATGAGGAGTTCCTGAGAGAGACCGGGCTCTTAGTATTAAAAGCTTTAAGAAATGGAAGGACCAGATTACATTCAGTCTGCTACTTGGTGGGCAGCCAGCCTACAGCTCACAATATGGATCCATCTTCCTTTACAGAGAACATGCAGAGTCACATTCTCACAGACATACCTATCTTGCATCCAACTGTTATTGCTGAGGATGTTTCCATTTCTCTTTGTCTTATATAATCATAGCATCCCAGAATTTGAAGGAAATTTAGAGACCCTTTGGTCCAACAACCCATCCAACTCTCCCACTAAGTAGAACTGTATGAAAATGAGAACCTATCTTTGAACATGTTCCAGAGGGGCTATGCAACTCTAGGGCATATTATCAAGGGCTATCACAGCCAATGGAATACTCTTCCCAAGAGCTAGTGCTAGTCAGCTCTCCACCTCAAATCGTGGGGGCCTCCCTTGCTTTCCTGAGCCTCCACATTCATGGGGAGGGCAGCTATGAGGCTCCACCCCCTACAAGCCAAACACCATTGTGAGAAGGGGATCCTCTACTTTTCTGGCATACTGGCAAATCTTTGAGCAATGCCCTTTTGTCTATTACAAGTTTTTAAATAGCTAAAGGCAAAATAACAATGAAAATGCTTATTCTTTTCTGTAGTCTGTTTCTCACTATTTATATCCTACTCTCTTTTTCTTCACATGAGCCACTAAACTGATTTTTATTAATAGTGCTTCCTTTGTGGGATTTAAATCTGCTCCTAGGAATCCTTCCCCAAAATACAGAGTATTTCCCCTGTTTAATTTCTCCTAACTTGATCATTTATCTCTTGAAAAAAATCAACACTTGAAGGATTGCAGAGTTGTGTCTCATTAATTTTTTTCTCAATGATAAAAATTTCCCAGTGATATAATTTTTCCTCAAATGATGTGAAAGCTTTCCTTGTGAAATTATTTTGGGCCATCAAATTCCTACAACCCATGGTTCTTATTTTTCTCTCTCTTATATATCATGTAACCAATTAACATTTTATCACTTTTTAAATTTTTATTATGGGTTTTAAAAACATACACAAAAATAAAGATAATAGAATGGTGTATCTCCAAATTCCTGTCACTCAGGTTCAATAACTATCAAATTTTACCCCACTTACTTCATCCATCCCTTTTTATGCCTTCTTTGCAGGAGTATTTAAAGTAATCCTGAGTCATGTCATCCTTACATACATCAGTATACATTTCATTCTATGCGTTTTTACATAATGTTGATATTATTTTATTTCCCTTCTTTGAGACTTTCCATATTTGGCCCTCAGGTAAACCATCTCAGAATGTTGCAGGGGGTCTCAGCATCTCAACACATTGCAACCACTGTCCCTACTTTGTAGAGGGGGAAGTGGGGAAAAGGTTTGCCTCACAAATAAGAATATGCTATCACGAAATACAAAATTCTGGTCATGAATTTAAAGTCTCTTTTATTATGCCAAATTGGCATATAAAAACGATTTGGGAAAGACAAGTGAATGTGCATAACTATGTAACTCAGTAACCAGAAGATAAAATACACTGCTGCCCATATTCTCATCAAGATATCATGGCACCATGTGCCAAATGACCTACCAATGTCTAAAGACAATCTTTCTTTAAAAAATTTCTTTTATTAATCTCTAAAAAGCTTCTTTTTAATATACCATCATTAAGTGAAATTCAGTATTTAAGAACCAGGGAGCCATTAAGAAGCAAGCATGTGATGATTTAGTAATATTTTAGTTCAAAGAATGTAAGATTTTAATGATCTCTTTTGAACACCACAGAATCCCAGACACTAGGAAGAAACAGAAACATATGACACACCATTCAAGGGATCTATTTCTCTCTGTTGTTCTTACTTCTTTTTAAACTATCAAGCTGTAATAATTATTCAGTCTAAGCAGCCCCCGGTAAATGAAACAGCCCTTAGACAGCTGTCAAGGCTCAGTCTTCCGGAAGCTTTGATTTTAATGAAACTCATTAAGGAAAGAAATTAACAGAAAATATCATACTTTGTCTTGTTTCAGAAAACTAAACAGAAACAAAGGGCTTCTTAACCTGACAAGGAATCTGACCAGCCAAGCTCCTTTATTACATTCAGAGCTCCACACCAGGCAGCTCTGCACATGCATCGGACTAGGTTAGAAAAAGAATCTCTTCCCAGAGGAATGGCCTGGCCCAGAGACTTGTCTCAACCCCATGGAGAAGCCTCCTCAGCCAGGGCAGGCATTTTTAGAGCCATAGTATGCAGGCACAGAATATTCAAAGAAAAGAAAGGCTATGAACAATGTAATTCTCATTAAAGGGCTATGACTGGAGAAATTATCCACACATTTGGCTGCGTTAAGTCCAACTTCTCTCCAGACAATGATGACATTTCCTTCTTTCTTTCCTTCCTTCCTTCCTTCCTTCCTTCCTTCCTTAATTTAAAGAAACCCATGAAGTATATGCTCCTTAGTTTCCTTTCCATAATGTCTTCCAGCTTAAATTAGGCTGGAATGTTTCAAAGACGGGAAGAAACATTCACCTAAATTTCTACCTACTAGCTAGGACACTCTCAAGGAAGACACTGATGATGCCCACCGCCTTTACACCCATAGGTTCAGCACAGGTCTAACTGGGATACATTTAGATTGCATGTAGATCTAATTGGCATCTTACCCTGATAGGTCAGATAACCCTAGAGACAGACCTTTCCAGATAGAAGGTCTCAGAATGAAACTGAGAGCGAGTTTGACAGTGGTCTCACTGCTGTAAGCACACATTTTTTAGTCCCTCAGAAAAAAAGCCTGCAAAGGTGGTTGGGCTTTTCCAGGGATTTAGGCTGTGTCAGTAGGAGGCAAGATAAGGAACAGTCCAGAGCAGGGAGCATACATGGCATGGCTGTACCCCGGCCGTGCACACCCACTTTCAGCCTGATGCACGGATAGTCAAAAGTACAGTCTGGTGGGGAAAGAGACTGGAGGCCGTTCCCAGCCTGGTCACTTGTGGGTTGTCTGACCTGGGTAAGTTATTTAACTCCTCTGAGTCTCGGTTACCTCCCATGTAAGATGGGGTCAAAATACCTTTTTTATCACGTTGCTGTGAGGATTAAACAACACAAAGTGCTTAGCCCCCAAAGTCTGATACAGTGAGAACTTTAAGAATAGGAGGAACTGTGAGTATCCACGAGTGTCTGGAAATGGTGCTAACGTGATAACCCTTGGGGGTCAGGAAGGCTCTGGGGAAAGGGAGAGGATCCCGGGAGCCAAGTCCTAGAAGGAGAGGAGCCAGGGAGGAGCCAGGGTGTGGGTAGAGGGGAGACCCTGGAGGGGAAGCAGGAAGAGTTCCTGCACTTGGCTGAGCTCTCCTCCTGGTGTTGCACTGTCCTAGCCAGGAAAACTCTCAAATCCTTGCCAGGCGAGTCCTATCCTTACCCTCTCCATCTATACAGGAGACCCAGGAGAGAGCTACATAAAGCTTATCTGAGCATTCCTTGGAATGGGGAAGGTTAGGTAAGACTCCTAAAATCCTCTTTTAAAAAAGATGATTGGTAAGATGAAGGCAGGAAGCTGCTAAGAAAGTAGGAGCCACCAGAGAGACAAGAGGGGAAAAAAGAAAGGTTCTTCTATGGCACACAGTATTATTTCAACTGTTGAAAAAGTAACTTTGAACTAGTTATTTTCTACCTTTTTCTGGCCTCCATTTGATACACAGAGGGATATCAGACTACCCCACTAATTGCTGCCCCCCTCACTAAGGTAATAAGTCAGTTCTATGCAATACATTGAGCACTGTTCTTTTTCAAAGGAGAAAGAAATTGACATGTATATTGCAAACCAGTGAGTGACCATGACTGAGATTTCTACATTAGATTAGGAGTCTGTGTTTGCTTGCAAGATACACACTCCACGTGGATAGTAATAAGGGAAAATAATCAGATCTATGTGTCACCCAAACTTCATACAAACCCACATTCTCTCACACAATACAAAATAAGTTTCATACGGAGATACCACAGAATGGGTGAGAATAAGATAATTATTCCTACTGCTACAAACCTGAGAAGACAGATTAGTTAATCTGCAAAGGTTTTATACAGCCCAAGGACTTGGGAACAAAGCCATCTGGTTGGGTGATCAGGAGATTAAGGACCCCTTAACTCGGGGTCCATTTACCCCAGACAGGATTACACATACATTGTGGCTCTCAGTCTTTTTACAGGATCTCCTCTTGTTCTTGTTTCATGCCTGTTTGTATTGTTTTCTTAGTTAACATAAATGTCATCTGAATGTTTTTATCTCTAATCCATTTGGATTCTTTGTGCTGAAGGATTTGCATATTGAAAGAAGAAAAAAATCTGGTTATCAACTAGTGTAATTTGTGTAGCCTCCGCATCCTCTGTAACAGTTCCCAGTTTAAAAAAATGCACCCAAGGCTTGAGGGTAAAAATGAGGTTATCTATTAGCCTACAAACTAGCTCTGAACATCTAATTAATCTAATTTGGTAAACAAATTAACATTCTTTTCAATGTTCCTTATTTCAAAAAGTCAGGCTTAGTTTATTGAGTCCATCATTTAGTACCAACCCAGTTCATTCATTCATTTGATGAATATTTATCAAGAATTTTTAATATAGCTGACATGGTTTTCAACACTGGGGCTATGCCAGTAAGCAAGACAGACATAATCATGATTTTCATGGGGTTTTATTATAATGGGAAGTACAGACAATACACAAATAAATATCTATAAAAACTGTATGATATCCAGGAGTATTACATGCTATGAAAAGAATAGCAGTTGTAAAAAGTTAAAGAATGATGGGGCTGCTGATCTAGGTAGATATCTGTTGAATAAAATAAAGTGCTCAATTTGTAATACCAGTAGGGCAACTTACATTTTTTTTTCTAATCTCCCGAGTGTGATATGAATTAGCATGTTGGAACAAACACGTAGCTATGGTTTCTGCAGTTTTATGTATTAATTCAATTTTATTTATTAATTTATTTGTACTCTGCCTCATTCCTGAAAGAATTTATGATAGAGCTACTATACAGTTGCACAAATTGCCCTGCTCCTTTGCTATTGAAGAACTAGATCTTTATGAAAATAGAGACACAAAGTCATTTCCAAAGTATTTCATTTTCTCTCAATCTCAAGTTGATTTCCTTGACAATTTAAGTGTGTCAGTAAGTACTCAGAACCAAGATTTTCCAGGAAGATCAGATGAAAAGGCTAAAAAATCAATACAGGCAGCAACTACTTCTTAGAATCACAATTCTCATAGAAACTTAACTTCGTAATTTTTTTTCACAATGTGTCAGTCTCCGAGCACATGAGGATTGATCTTGTCTGTAGCCAGCATCCTAACTCTAAAATGTTCAAATTTTGCATTCTAGTTGACATACAATAAATGTCAACGTGACATGAGAAGGTGGAGGCAGAATGAAGGGGGAAATTATTCATAAATCATGCAGTCATCTTTTGCTGATCCTCCTTGGTAGAATGGAGGTGGTCTAAATGACACAAGACAAAGAATAACCTAAAATTTGCAATGGAAAGCACACAACCAGTCCCCTACTCATAACCAATCCCAGCCCCTCAAAGTTCCCAGCAGCCAGAATTTAGAATGACGATGACAGGCAGCCCTCTGCATTGCTATTAAAACTCAATTCATGAATAATTAAGTGTAGTCTATACAAAATGTGAGCAAATAAAGTGAAATCGCTGTTGCAAATCCACTACTTGGCACTCAGTGTCCATCTGTTGAAACATTTTATAATAACTTTCCAAAAGTTTGACTTATTTTGACCAAGCCTGATATACAACTAAAGGATATGAGAGACACTTTGATTTGTAGTTCTTTTGCCAGTCCCAAAAGAGTAGCCATTCTGTTTTTAGATGGCTATATTTCTAGAATTTTTAATAGTTTGAGAAAAATTTTATATGGAGATAGCAAAAACAGAATTCTGCTTGTGAAACCAAGCCTATAGTTCACAAAAGCACAAATATTTAATAAATATTTTTTAATTTTTATTCAATAATTTAAAAGTTGAAAATATATATTTTACTTTTCAAATCTACCAAAGGTATTCATTAGTTACTTATGCCAAGAGTTTGTTTTCATTTGTCTGTTGATTTCAAAGGAAAAAAAAACTCTAAAATGTGAAATATATTTTCCATACCTTAATTTTAGCTCTGCTTTGCATTTATTCCGTTTATCTTTTTTTTAAGAGAGGAAGAGAGGGTGGGGGAGGGGCAGAGGGAGAGGAGAAAGAGAGAATATTAAGGAAGCTCCATCTCACAACCCTAAAATCATGACCTGAGCAGAAATCAAGAGTTGGACGCTCAACCGACTGAGCCACCCAGGCGCTCCTATTTTTTATCTTATCACAAAACAATCCTTGTTTCAATAACAAAATGAGTGTACCAAGTACACACAAGATATATGTACATTTAATAAAAGTATTAGTAAAGTCAGAGACTAAGTCAAAGGCTGGAGGTATGTGAATATAAATCATAAAATGTGATATAAATGTATATTCTTCTTCCTAGTATTACTACTTATGACATCGTATCAATTCATTTCCTTTCATTATATAATACCTTAGGCCACAACTTTTTAAATCATCACATGGCTCTCTTTAATCAGGCACCTGATTTTCAGAATTGCCAGATGGACAGACACATGCATCCTGAGGTCTGACTAGATTCTGATTCACCCAGAAAGAAAGAAGATTCAGACTAGCCCAGTGCCTACAACTGCTGAGAGATCTGTCCCAGCTGATTATTTACATGCTACCCCTTCCTCCGGTGGAACTGTGACTCGTCTCCTCACGGTCAAGGTTTGTACATGAGATTGTGCCACTTGCTTTGTCAGGCACAAATTAATGCAGTCGAACTGTACAATTAATTCATGCCACTTTGTCAAGCCAAGTTACAAAGAAAGAACATTGGGAAACCACACCATTACCTCCTTTGATATCTCTACACTGTGTTCGGGCATTTGCTCTCAGGTGCAATGGATCCAAATGGTCTCCAGAAAATGTCTGAGGTGATGGAGTTATGCCGCCGTGAGCACCGTGAGATTTCAGGGAAGCTGATTTCTGTGTGTGTGTGCGTATGTGTGTTTTCCTAGAAGAAGTATGGCACTGGTGTAATAGAAAACCCTTGATTACATGGAGATTTTGGGAAGACTATTATGAGGTCATTCAGCATATCAAGGACAAAGCCCTGATTTACTGAGTTAGCTTCAGAGTGTGCATTTGGGCCTTTTACAAATGACAAGCCAGTGAGGGGGATCATTAGACACCACCCTTGACTCAGGACCATCTCAGAACACTGGCTGCCTGTGCCTATAACACCTCTATTATTTTAACAAGCAAAACCACAGTCTGGTTTCTGCGACTTGCCACAAAATTCTCAGGTCAAGTGTAAATGCGTATTACAGAGCACCCTCTGGCATGTATTGTTAGAGTCCTCATTTAAAAACCTCCAAAAGTCTTCAACTGTGCAATTGGAAATGTTTCCAAATCCTCTTATCCCCAACATAACAAATCCCATTGTTTATTAAATCTGATGTTTTGTAAATTGGATATGGCCTGGCTTATAGGGAAGGAATATCTTCCAAAACAACCCAAGAGAGTTCTTAGGGAAAGACAAGCAAATCAGGAGAGCCCCCTTCCATGGTAAGAAGACAATTCTAGGACTAGGAGACACAACAGCATTGCTAACCAATTACAGTTCTGTCTGGGTCATGCGCTATCTGTAGCAAAAAGAGGCAAGATGGCAGATGCCCTGGGTTATTTTAATTAATTTAATCATGTGACTAATTGGTCTCTGCTGGGTTTCTGTGGTAACTGCTTCCTAAGTGCTCATGGGCAATTGTGTTAAATGTAGCTTGGAATCCGCACGTAGGGCGCAGTGCCTTTGGTGAGCTCGGGAGCCGAGCCCTGCAGCTGCGCTCGCTCGGAAGGTGCCCTGCTGGGTCTCTGATTGTCTGACTGCAGAGCGCTTCCAGCTGCAGCATCCTCTGGAAACAGGCACTGCCTCCCTTTCCTCAAAGCCACTGCTCACCTACCTACGTGGGCGCCAACTCACTGTGGACGTAGGAAAACGATCTGTGATCAAAGAATACCCAGGTTCGGCAAGGGTTTGGGAATTAGACGGAGAAAGGTATCTGTAATAAAGGGACACTGGAATGGGGAAGAGGAGGGAGGGGAAATTAAGGCTACTCTTCTGTGAATAATATGCGGCCCCAGAAGCTATCATGTGTTATTCATAGCTGTCCAAATGATACTAATAAGCCATCCTTTTTAAATGCCTTGCGGGGTTTATCTTTTTTTTTTCCTCATTCTCTTACAATGCCATCTCCTTGTCACGGAGAAGGTGCGTGGGAGAATGGGTGGGTGGATGGCCAGTTTTAGAACGCAGTCTACTTCAGACAGATGGGAGGAAAATGACTTCCAAATTTTCTCATGAAGTGGGATATGTTTGTATTTGTGCAATGCATTCTAGCACCTGTGCAGAGAAAAAAATGTAATCACAGATTTCCCTCAGAAGATTAAAAAAAAAAAGTAAAACCATTAACTGTAGCACAAAGATGCTGCTCTTCTTGATCAAGCCTTTCCATCTGCAGTCCCAGGCAAGACTCTGAGAACAACAGTTTCTTCCCACACCACCTGCACCCTGAAGAACAGGTCAATGTTTGGACTATTCTAGAAACTCAAGGGAAACTGCTTTCTGAGATCATTCTTGTGTCTATTGGAATGGCGGTGTGAGTGATATTTTTTTCCCAGAGCAGGAGTGGGACGGCAGTAGCAAGGTGACGTTGCTTTTCCTTAACAAATGGCACAGTGACCCAAAGATGCTATTCTGTGTCCTGTGTGTTCCAGACTTCTGCAAATGGGCAGCTCCAGTGGACTCCAGCCCTTCCTCTTCCCCCCTCCCCCTCACTCGCAGACATGAAGCAACATCTCGGTAAATTAAGCTAAATCGGCGTCATCTAAAAACTTCACATTAGAGATGAACCTTAAATGGGCTGACAGTCTAAATTCCTTTAAGAGGTGGCAAGGAGTTCTGTTAAGTATTACAATGCATCTGACAGGACATCCAGGCAGCAAGCATTATTTAATCCAACATCTTGCTAAGACCGGGAGCTTCCCCACATCTGTTATGTCTCTGTAATGCAAATGGCAGAATCTGTTCATAACATCACCAGTTTTGTGACTTTAATGACATCCATTTTGAGAAGTACCTGTCTGTTCTAAGTATTGAACAAATTACTGAAAAAATTGTGTCGTTTGATTCTCAAGGTCTATATCCTGGAAGAAGCATCATTTCTGGCACTGAGGCAGAACTGCCCTCTCTCCTAATACTGTAAAGTTGATTATTGCATGCTTATTCTAAAAACTGGCCTGGGATGCCGAGCAGCACCAGTCAATCCCCGGTCTTCTTGTGCCGTCCTTACACTGACAGATTCGCAGCACACCCCCCCCCCCCCGCCCCGTCCCACACCTCCATTCCAGGCTGCACAAGTCAGAATGCCATCCATCCTGTATGTCTGGCTTAAGGGAAGAACTCTAGTTTTCAGAACAGCAGATGAGGAGCTGAGTTTTCCCACATCCAATCACTCTTAGTTAGGATTCTAAATCTGAATTCAAGAGGTCAACGAATGAATTTCAGAAAGCCCATGAACCCATGAAAAAATCTGTAAAATTCTGTGTGTCTGTTTATTTCCTAGAGAAACGGTCCACTCTGAACTTAAAAGAGGTTAAGAACTGCCTGCCCCAGTTCCCCAGTTTTCTCTGCTGGTTTCTGCCCCATCCTCCTACCCTGTCTCTAAGCTAGCTTACCGAATTATTGAAGTGGGAAAGCCTTAGCTTCATTTCTTTATCAGCCTACTTTAAAACAGATTCAACATCTATTGCTAGACAAACGGATAAGGAAGATATGGTCTCTATATACAATGGAATATTACTCAGCCATAAAAAACGAAATCTTGCCATTTGCAACAACATGGATGGAGCTAGAGGGTATAATGCTAAGTGAAATAAGTCAAAGAAAGACAAATATCATATGATTTCACTCCCATGGGATTTAAGAAATAAACTGAGAAAAAAAGACAAACAAAAAAACAGACTCTTTTAAATATAGAGAACAAACTGGTGGTTGCCACAGGGGAGGTGGGTGGAGGGATGGATGAAATAGGCATAGGGGATTAAGAGCACACTTATGATGATGAGCACAGTAATGTATAGAATCTTTGAGCCACTATACTCTACAGCTGGAACTAATATAACAATGTACGTTAAATACATGGAAATTAAAAATAAAATAAAAATAAAAATAAATAAATTCAAACTTTGTTTTCCCTTGATAGCCAACCTGTCCCCCCAAACAAGTCCCCTGACATGGGCCAGTCCTTGTAAAGGATAAGCCTCGTGCCATGAATAGCAACACAGTCCTGCGGGACGGGCCTGAGCATCATCTCCTTGTGCCATGGACACCAGACCAAACACGGCAACAGTCTATGCCTCCATTTAACTCCTCATCACCTTTGGCCCAAGGCTGAGAACTATCATGGAAAGCTGCATGGGAAGCTGCTTCTCCTTCTTCACTTCACTCCTCAGGCCCGTCTGTGTCTGGTCTTCTTACCATGGCTCCTTCCCCACCAAGTCACTTCTGCCTTCCTTTCCTTCATTTTTACCTGATACAAGAGCTTGACAGAGCACATTTTAAATGTTGAGCATTCCCTTTTACTGTCTGATCAAGATCCTCATTGCCCCCAGTTCTCCATCAAGACAAATGCATACTTCAAAGCAAATTATAAATGGGGCAGCCATTGGCCATTTTTAAGAGATAAATAAGACTCCATTAACAGAGTCCACAATTAAAGTTTAGAAAAACTAACAGAAATACCTCGGTTTAACTTGGTGAAATTGTAGTCAAAATCAAGGAGAATCCAATGGTAAGACCTTAAAGGCCCCCCATCCTGCCATAATAATTACATTTAATACATATCTATCTATTCATCCAGTATTTTCGAGCTGGGTTCTCAGCCCATTAATGAGTCCCAACCAGCAACTTCTTAATGAAATAGAACAGAACAAAACAGAAAATACCAGAGCACATCACATAAAAAAAAAATAAGTATTATTTCAGGAAACCTTTGGTTCAGTTTTTTCTTTGTTTTTTAGAGACAGAGTGAGAGTCTGAGCGCCAACTGGGGGAGGGGTAGAGGAAGAGGGAGAGAGAGAATCTCAAGCAGACTCCCTGCTTGGGCACAGAGTCTGACATGGGGCTCAATTTCACGAACCCAAGATCATGACCTAAGCCAAAATCAAGAGTCAGATGCTCAACCAATAGAGCCACCCAGGCACCTCACTTTTGGTTCAGTTTTAAATGGATATACCCTCTTTTGCATATTCTAAAGCCTAAGCATTTTTCATATTTTAATACTTCTGAAATCAAGATGCATTTTATAATTGTTGTCCTCCGGGTTGCAGATGTGACATAACTGCATGAAAATCTTTTGTTGACACTTCCTGGCAAAATCAAGAAAATGCCAGCCTCAAAGTGACTTAGGAAATATGAAGTAGGGTAGGAGTCGTGTGTGTGTGTGTGTGTGTGTGTGTGTGTGTGTGTGTACTAAATTACAAAGCAAGATGCATTTCTTACTACAAGTTCACGGTAAATAAAACTTTGAAAACTAGCATACTAAGCCCTTTTATAAAAGGTATATGTACACTTACTAAATACTGATATTCTAATGAAAAAGAAGAGCAGTTTCTATTGCTCTTCAGGCAACTGCCACTACAGTTCTCCTCTTGCTGACTTCAGAGATCTCACGCTGATCACAGCACTGATGGCATCTGCCCCTCACTAGCTGTGCGGTCCCAGCAAGTCACTTCTCTTCTCAGGGCCACAGTTTTCTCATCTGTAAAAGGAGGATGTTGGAGAAACTTTCTCCCATTGCTTTCAGCTTGAACAGTCTAGGAAGTGTGCAGATATGCATTCAACTCTTTACATATCTGTCATGAACCCTGTCTATATTATCTCCTTCTCTGCCTCCTTTATTTTTTTTTAAGATTTTATTTATTTATTTGACAGAGAGAGAGACAGCAAGAGAGGGAACACAGGCAGGGGAAGTGGGAGAGGGAGAAGCAGGCTTCCCACAGAGCAGGGAGCCGGATGCGGGGCTCAATCCCAGGAGCCTGGGATCACACCCTGAGCCGAAGGCAGATGCTTAACGACTGAGCCACCCAGGCACCCCCCGTCTGCCTCCTTTAATCTCTTGTAAACGTTTTCCTAAATATAACCTGAAGACAAAAGGATGTCCAAAATCAATTTTTTAAGTCACAGGATATGGTTTTCAGCATCCGTAGAAAGTCTGTGATATTTTAAAATGTTAAAACATACTCTGGGAACCACAATAAGGACTATACATTTGTTTTTTAACATGTGACAAGTAGAACTGCCATTCCTGACTCAGATCCTTTAAACTGCCCTGCCTCCCTTTGCTTTTCTCCTATCTGTCCCATTTTCTGTCCCAATCTGCATTTCAGTCTGCATCCTGGCATGTGCTCACTCATGCAGAGAGCCTGGCCCATGAGCTGGGGAAGTCACTCTATGGTCCCCAGTTCTCCTCACCCACATCCGTTCCAGCACTCCTCACACCGTATCATTTGTTTACTTGTCTGTCTCCCCGATTCCACTGTGAGAGCCTTAGAGGCAGAGACATCGCCTTTATTTATCTTGGTCTCCCCAGCCACAGAATAATGCCCAGCATGCTGTGGAGGCTGAAGAAATGGGTAAGCGAATAAATGTGTGGCATGAAATTTCCATACAAGCACAGGAAAACTCACACACTCAGGCAGACTTCCTCTCAGCAGAAACCACGTCTCCGATTTCTGTGCTCCATGGCATCCAGCCCTGAGACAGGTCTCGGCCTCTGAGGACCTATCGGAGTTGCGGGTTCATTCGCTGGATGTGCAGGACACGGATCTCTGCCCAAATATGCATTTCTGTGCTTCTCTCCAGCCTTTCACTTCCCCAGTCTAGTCCAGTGTCCTGGTCCAAGCCAAAAGTGATGGGTACAAATGTCCCTGATCTGCTAGCAGTAGCTCCTGAAAGGGAGCTGAGTGACAGAAGGGGTTATTTCAGTGTCAGGACCCAAGAGCATGATGGACAAAGCCAACTTCCTTCCCATCTCCCCTAAGAGCAAGCTTGGCGTTCCAGGTGGGTGCCGGGCTGCCCCGGAGTGAGTGAGGCCTGTCTCTCCACGTCTCCTCCCATGCACAGCTGGTTTAGAGTAACACAGTGATGGCCACCTCTTGCTGGGCCCCTGTACAGCCCTGGAGAATACAGATGACAAGGGCTAAGTGTAATAACCACTTTGATGTAGGTTTTATTCAATATGTCATCCATGTCCCTATATATATAAGGAGAAAGAAATTGAGGTACAAATCATCATTACCAACCTCTGACCACATATTGAGCCAAATATCTAGGCCCCAGGGACATCTTGCTGAATTACATGGTCATAAAGAATTACATTTAACTGGTATTTATTAAGTGCTAAATGGTTGCATCAGCAATGTAAAGGAAGTGAACAAAGGGGAATGAAGGAGAAAGGGAGGTCTGCTGGTTGGGGATCAGAAGTGCTAACTGAAGCTCACCTCTTAAGTTTACTTTTGTGCACTTTAATTTTCCTCTCTCATCACATTCACTATGACATACCATATAAGACATCTAAACTTTTCATCCAACTCTTCCTGAATTTCTAGTTAATTCCAGTTATCTTGATTTAGGCTTCAATAAATACAAATAATTTCCCTGAGCTCCATCGCTGGTATAGGGCTTGGGAGTATACATCTTCATAATTAATTCTCTGGGGTTTATCTGCTTTTAATTCAGTCTTTAAGTCAAGCTCAATGCTCTGGAATTTGGGAAGCCAACATTCGTTTCTACTTATTAAGCAACTCAGGATACAGGAAAAAGAAAAAGATATCCCCAGCACAGGCTTTCTCTGGTGCCAACAGGCCATAAGATGGGGGATTCTTTATTTCTTTTTCAATCAGTATTGACTTGAATATCAGGTTTGAAGTTCTATGAGGTTTACAGTGGTGGTGTCTGCTGCCTTCCTATTTGATTCACAAAGTCCTCGTACTATATGATGTCCTCTCCACGGTGCCACTTTAACCATAAGTAGGAAGTTGTCAAACTAAATCATGGACCTGGGATGTGAGTCTACATTCTCTCTCTTGCCTTTACCTGATGTAGCCTGCATCACCCCTTCCCTGGAGCATGCCTCATCAACTGTGCAATGCACTACAGAGGGGGAAATGTTTTCCCAGCCCAGAAACTCATCAACTTGAACCCTGAAGCATGACATCTGAATTCTTTCCTGCAAGAGCGGGAGAAGCTCACAACTGCTGTACACGATCATTAACAACCTGCTTGCATTTCCAGGGCTGCCTCTGCGGATTAATATATGCACTATGTATTAAACCATCTGCCACGGGGTCGGACCCGGTCTTTCTCCATGATGGCCAACTGCAAAGGTTACCCCTGAGTGTTAAGAGGCAGGGTACACTTTCATTATATTTATCTTTACCAATTCTTTAGTTTTATTATTGGTTCTTTTGTCCCCCTCAGTATACCTTTTCAGGCTCTTGTATCCCATCTTTGTATAGCCTGGAGCCTAATGAAAATATACTTAATCCTCTATGTCAACTCCTTCAAAGTTCAGCATTAGCCTTTTATAAAAATCAGGTTAAAGAAGGATGGACTACACATTTCCTGTGAAGGTGGGCCAGAGCTTATTGTTTGACATACTTTTGCCCACTTTAAAAAACTATCTTTAAAGCAAACATCTAAACGCTATTTATTATTTATTTTTTTTTTTTTTAACTCTAGGCAAGGAACACAATTGAGGCCCCTTCACACCAAACCAAGTTCCCCTCTCTGGGGATGCTGAGAGGCAGCCTGTATCAGGGAGTATGAGGATTGAAAGTTTTTGTCCTCTTGTGCTAGCTGACAGCTCAGTGAATGGAATTGCATCTGATGTCAGGTTACCTCATTATATTCATATATTTGTAGAGCAGGGTTTGGTGTTTTGAGGGGGGGGGGCAGCTGGGAGGAGGTAATCCCCTGTGGTTTTTCAAATGAAAGCAACTTAGAAAAAGTAGCAAACTTCCCTTCCTTCCTGTCATCTACTTCCAAATAAGCAATCAGTATATTAAGTGACACTACTCTTAATATAAACCCCTGGGACAGTATGCTATTAATTTATGAGTACTCTGAGGAATATCATCCACTCCTTACCCAGGTTCTTAATCCAAGACAAGGCTTTATTCCTTGCCTTCAGTTATTTATCTTCCTCAAGGGTCTCTTTGGAGGGAGTGAGCCAAACTCTTAAGTGAATTATTTGGATTTTTGAAAATCCAAACAACTTACCTTACTTTTTGCAAGGCTATATTTGGTCATTTTTTTAAGGTTTATATCGAATGCTAACTCAAGACACAAGTACTGTTTTGTTTTGTTTTGTTTTCTCCTCAGAGGAAGGTTCTCAAACGGCGACCCTGCAAACTGTGCACTGTTGTGTTATTTTTCGGAATCTGAGTTTTCTCCCAGTGATGATACTGGAAGCTCAGCAATCTAAAATCCAGAGACTTTTCTATGTAAGTGTACGTGTGTGCCCTTGCACACGTACAGGAACACACGGGAAGGTGTGCACTGGAAGCACTGAGGGCTACCCTCAGAAGAGGCTGGAGGCCCTCCCACCACAATGACTTCCCACTCTCAGGGATGCTTGCAACTTTTTAGTAATACTGGCAGCAACATCATACTGGATTTCCTTCACATGCTTCGAGCCTTCTGGTTGAGGGCGCTTAAGCTTCTCAGGTTTGCTCCAGCTCCTTTTCCTTGGAGACTCAACTCACAATTTAAGTTGCCTCAAATCCCTATAAACGCTGTTGTACCTCAAAAAGACAGGCCAGGGAAGCCACACCCAACCCTCCACACATCCCCATCTTTGTCTTCCACGCCTTTCTAATCTCCTTAGAGCACAGCCCCCGATACCCAACGTACAGAAGCACACTGTGTGTTTTCCCTCTCTCTGGTTGCTTTTTGAGATGTCATCTGTGCGTCCTCTCCATTTCCCACTGGTCTTTAACATGTCTTCCGAGTTGCCAGAGACAGATTTTTCACTTTTTTAAAGGATTCCTTTTTCGTACTAATAAAACTTTCATACTTGTCTGCTTAATCACGCCAGCTTTACTGTCCCCTTTTTACTTTTTTGTTTTTGGCTCAGAGGTATATGAACCATCTGTGCCTCTAAAACAGTTTGCTTAAATAGCCTCCAGGCAGATTTTATGGTTTTTAAGTTTTTTACTTTAACCTTCAGCCTGCTGTTAGCCATTTTCATCACAGTTTTAAAATCAGCCTCTTTTGGAAACGACTGTCACTATATGTGGTCTTCAGAAGTTACTGGAACTGGAGAGGGGGCCATGACTCCAACTGAATTGCACCGTGGTTCCCATCCCCAGTCTGAAGCAGGGGCAGGTACGGTTAGCCTCGGGAAGGCTCATCTCCTCTACCTGGCATCCTGCAGAGTGATGCAGAGGCCTTTCGTTCTGAATATCTGTGTCCACATCATGCAGTTAAGACCCAGGAAGATAAAATCTGAACTGCTTACCTGCCTATTTAGTCATCACATTTCTACAGGCTTGTCACTGTCATCCCAGGCACTAAATGAGATACCAGGCTGAAACAAAGAGTACAAAGAAGGGGAGGAGAACTCCTTCCTTCCCGCCACACCATTGTGCCATGAGAATCGCCCTCTGCTGGGTGCCTGGGTGGCTCAGTCGTTAAGTGTCTGCCTTCGGCTCAGGTCATGATCCCAGGGTCCTGGGATCGAGTCCCACATCGGGCTCCCTGCTCAGCAGGAAGCCTGCTTCTCGCCCTCCCACTCTCCCTGCTGTGTTCCTGCTCTCGCTATCTCTCTCTCTGTCGAATAAATAAAATCTTTAAAAAAAAAAAAAAAAAAGAATCGCCCTCTGCTATTGTGCCAATGGGCTTGCTGTTCTGCTCCCATTTGATCACAGTTGTCTAGTCTGGGGACCTGAGAGTCAATAAGCGTTCCTCTATCCTGAGATTTATCACCCAAATTTCCTGTCTCCCCCCGAATTAATGTTAACATAGGCCTATAGTTCTCTCTACATATAATAAAACCACATCTCTCCCCACACCCAGAGGGAGGTGGGGGGAAGGATCTGCCCTTTCTCTGGCTCTTTCTATCAAGAAAATGACTTACCCCACTTATTTTCAATCATCCAACCATATTTGTCAGACACTCATTTTCCTCTCTCAAATCAGTACATTTTCACCCAACCTTTTCTCTGCTATTATTGTTGTTTTTCTGATACATTTGATAATAAAAACATTTAGGGTCTTAGAGTTATTATTCTTATTCTTATTATTTATTTACAAAATGCTGCTACCTTCAGGAGTTACAAGCTGTCAATATACTCCCTGAAATAAATTAGTAATATTGTGCTAACTCCACCGTCCATGAAGCAGAGTGAAAAGTCAGAGAAGGCAGAAGCCAGTAGGCAAGCAACCAATCCCCAAGGGTTGGTAGAAATGAATGAATGAATGAATGAACAAATACACAAACAAATGGATTAATGGGATTATTGTTCCAGGGAATATCTGTTTGTTTTCGTCTTTTTTTTTTTAAGTTTTTTTTTTTTTTAAGATTTTATTTATTTGACAGAGAGAGAGCACAAGTAGGCAGAACAGCAGGGAGAGGGAGAGGAAGAAGCAGGCTCTCCACTGAGCAGGGAGCCTGATGTGGGGCTCGATCCCAGGACCCCGGGATCATGACCTGAGCCGAAGGCAGCCGCTTAACCAACTGAGCCACCCAGGCACCCCTATCTGTTTTCTTGTTTATAGGTGACGTTCCATTCCCTCACAAAGAACTTGAAATTAGCAAAGAAGTAGGAGATCGGGGCCAGGATTCCAGATCATGGTGCTGTATCCTCATCCCAATAAGCTCTTCCTTCCCCCTTTCCCCTCCTTCACATCTCTTCATCTTTCAGATTTCAGTGCAAGCCCTACTTCCTCAGGGAAACTTCCAGGTCTCCTGACTAATCAGACCTCCCTGTTAGAAGCTCTCAGAGCACTGTGCCCACACTATCCCAGCACTTGACACAGTGACAAGTTCACATTTGTGCTATTATGTAAATAAACACCTGACTTCCCCTGGCCTATACATTTCACGAGGGCAGGAGCGGCTCTCATCGTCTGCTGGAGTGCCAATGACTAGCGCAGTGCCTGGCACACAGGAGCTGCTCAAGAAATATTGTTTAATAGATAAATTAATAACTTGAAAGTTGCAGCCTCTCCTCCTTCAGCTACCTGAACTTGATGCATTCAGCCTCAGACTAAATCCCAATTTGTTTGAACACTCTCCACTCCCTTCTGCTCGGCAGGCAGTTTCCAGCCACAGAGAAAGCCTATATATATGGGGGGCAGGCTCACTCTTGATGAGTGACAGTAGCCTTATCTAATACCAGATATCTGCCTCCCCGTATCCAGGATGATCCTTGGCCAGCATCTCCCAGGCCACTCACACTGATGAAACTATTTATAGTGCTATCCGCTATTCTAACTGCACCTTCTTTGCTCCTCTTCATAAATAAGCATATCTAACAGCTAACCGCAATCCCTTCATCTTAGTTCCATGCAATCGCATCTTCTATGGAGTCCAAAAAGAAGAGAACAAGTCAGCACTTTGGTCCTGGTACTAAAGGGCAACATTCTAATAATCAGGTTTTCAAATTAGCTGGTCCTAGATAGAAGTAGTTCACCTAAGTGTCCTATGATGAATGTTAACCACATTTTTATCTCTCAATCCATATTTGGATTTCAGATTCCTTCTTCCACATGACAAGAGGAGATGGGCATGCCATATGCATTGTGTAAAGAATTCAACCTCATGAGATAACCTCATGAGGTCCCTCCTCCTTCTCTCTAGTGGATCTTTGCTGGCACCTACCATCAGCCATCATTCTGACCCCTTCCCTCTTTTAAGAGTTTCCAAATTTTCATTCTGGTAGCTGCCCTTCCACATGCAGCCTCCCATGGGCTTTAGAGGAAAAATGAGGCTAACTCTAACATCTGAGGGAAGCCCTGACTGGCTCAAGCTAATCAGAATATCCAGTGCCCTGGTCATAGTCCCAGTTCAGGCATGCGCAAGTGACCTAAGCATAAACAATGAATATGAATTTCAAGACTCTTGCTTGGAATGCTAGGACACAGGCACTCTGTCTTTTATTGGATATGGACAAGGAAGCATATAGGCCTGATTGTTGCTAGCAGCCTTCCCATGACCTCTGGGAAGCTTGCCTTGGAAAATAACCAACACTCCATATACAAAAGTACAAAGATGGGAAGAAATGAAACCACTGCACTACAGGATCAACCTTTCTGAAGCATACCCTACCTTAGGACTTGAATTCCACCAGATAAAAGATGTCCTTTATTGTCTAAATCAGTTTGAGTTGGATCTTCTGTTACTTACATTAAAAATCCTGATACATCCTATAATTATCACCAAATTAAGTCTACTCTTAGAATAAAATAAACATCCAAACACTTCCTTTACCCAAAGATGGTCCCTTCAAAGTTACTATCTCCTTTTCCTCACACCACTTCTAGGGGGCTTGTGGATGCATGTGGATGCCATAGGTCTGTCTCCCAGGCCAAGGTTTGGTTTCTGTGTTGAGCTTACCTTCTGAGGTCTTAACCTCCCCCACTAGACTGGGGGCAAGCCCCACCTGCCATATAGAAAGAAAAATCGCTGTGTCAGAACATTTAACCAACAATATCCATCCTTGGTTCATGTCTCCCCACACTTAAAAAAAAAAAAAGAAAAAAAAAAAAACCCCTAAACTAGTTCAACATACTTTTGCCACTGGGAAATGTTTCATAACTACTAGTGAATAATTCAGTGAATATGACACTTTTCATTTTCTATTGCCAGACACACCCAACTTCATGGGAATGCTATTGCCTTTCCTACTCTCTAAATCCTCTCTGCATCCAGGATCTTAAATGTATTACTTCCTTAACAGAGATCCAATCAACAGGGAAGATTAGATCATGTCGCACATCCTGCTCAACACCTCGCAAAAGTTGCCATCAAAGTTAGGAGAAAATCCAAACCCGTACCTCTGCGCCCTATGTGAGCTGGTCCCCTAACCACCTTGACCGTTCAACCCCAGGCCTCCTGCTGTTCAAAATGCCAAGCTTGTGCTTCTGCCGTTCACTTGCTCCCCCTCCCCTTGTAAACTCTCTGCTCCAAGCTCTTCTCGTGACAGCTCCATCATCCATTCTGTCCCTACCCACACATCACCTCCTCAAGGATGACTTCTGTAACCACCAGATATGAAACAGCACCCCATCGCTCTCCATCCCCTCACCCTCCTTTTTTTTCATAGCACTTGTCCCTCCCTGAAATTGTGTCACATATATACGTACTTTTACTGGTATATTATCTATCTCCCTTCGAGAAAGAATGTAAGTTCCTTTAAGGCAGGGACTTTTCTCTTGTTTAATAATGTATCCACCAAACCCAAAACAGTGCCTAGCATATTATAGAGACTCAGTTTATCTTTTATTTTATTTGTTTAAATAAATGGATGAATAAATAACAATTTTTCTAATCTTGACTAAAAACAAACAAAAAAGCAGCACAGAGACTTGTCTCCTACTAGGCAAATCCCTCTTATCTTTAAGTATTTGCCTTGCTTCCCCCCGCCTTTTTTTCGTTTTTTAATTGAAGTATAGTTGACACACAATATTATATTTCAGGTGTGCAACATAGTCATTCAACATTTATATACATTATGAAATGATCACTGTAAGTCTAGTTACCATCTGTCACCATACAAAGTTATTACAATATTATTGATATATTCTATATGCCGTAATTTATGACCCTGTGACTTATTTATTTTATAACTGGAAGTTTGTACCTCTTAATCCCCTTCACCGATTTTGCCCATCCCTCCCACCCCTCTCCCCTCTGGCAACCACCAGTTTGTTCTCTGTATTTATGAGTCTGTCTCTGCTTTTTGTTTGTGTTTGTTTATTCATTTGTTTTTTAGATTCCACAGATAAGTGAAATCATATGGTATCTGCCTTTCTCTGTCTGACTTATTTAACTCATCATAATACCCTCTAGGTCCATCTATGTTGCCGCAAATGTCTATTTGCCTGGCTTTATCTCACCTACTCCTTGGTCTCTGTATCCCTAAATCCTTTGACACCAACAATTTAAATTGCTCCAACTTATAAACCATTTAATCCTACATGTGATCACAGAAAGTAACAGGGCCTTCAAAGATTGGTCTTTTAACAAAGAATTGGATGTGCAGTCTTAGAACCGCTCACCCTATTTAAGATAATATGAATTTATTCTATCAAAACAGATCACAAGATAATATATCATTTATCTGGATCCATATAGAAATCACCACTTTACCCTAGAGTGTCTGGCAATCAGCCTGTGAAGCAGACTAGCAATTGTCATACCTCAAAATTTCTATTACCCACTGAATCCCCAAAATACACTTATTTCTATTACCCACTGAATCCCCAAAATACAATTCACAATCAAGAAAGGGAAACACTAAGAAAACTCAAGTTTGTGTGACAAAAATCGGAGGCAAAATCTTTGATTTATAAATTCTACTATCTCTGTGGAAAACAAATAATCATTTCAAAGTCAAAGCAGTTGTTTTTCCACAATCAAAAGTAGTTAAATACTTTTAAATTCATTTGAACATATTTATGAAGGATTTCTCCTATATGCCTCCAAAGCTCTCTTATAAATCAGTATAATGTTTTCAAGGCACATTTAGAAGTAAAAAATTCCTATCTACTAACTGTATTTTCTTCTATTAGAAGATGAATTAAGCAGAAAATACATTAATGTCTGAATTTATAATAGGAGTGGTTAACCCTTAGCCATAGCAAACTAATGAGGAATATTTTACCATGCGAGGATTAATCAGGGCTCTCCAACACTATGTAATTTGACATTCTGAGGACTTAATCATGAATGGATTTTATTCCCCTATTTACTTTCCATCATGGGGATGCCTTACAAAGACACTACATGTTAGAATAATATAATCCTGGAGCTTAATCTTATTACTTTAAAGAAATGTCATTTAAATAATATTCCATAGCTTTTAAAAAGAGTCCTTACAGGAGCAGCACTTGACGATTATGTTGTCTCTGGGTTAAATGCAGCTCAAACATTGAGGAAAGTATTAATATAGAAGTACTGAGCCTCAGAGCCTGGATCTGTCGAACCCTCTGTTAGCCATGAGACAGCAACACAAATTCTGGGAGGTTGTGATTATCGGACATTGGCTTCCATCCCCGGCCATTGATTATCTCTTTCTTTGTTAAAGACTACAGGAGTTTCATTTAACTAGAGTGCTCAGTAAATTGCAGCATAGTTCAAGCATCTTTTAT
Organism: Mirounga angustirostris; assembly: GCF_029215605.1. Lineage (NCBI taxonomy): Eukaryota > Metazoa > Chordata > Mammalia > Carnivora > Phocidae > Mirounga > Mirounga angustirostris. The sequence goes on along the minus strand of NW_026991716.1, from coordinate 92,861,926 downwards.
GGATTCATTAAACCATTGATCTGCCTTCTTATGCTTGTAGGAGTGCCCAGTTCTGGCCCACAGCCTGTGTTTACAGAGAATGCAACAGATTGGCGTTTGTAACCTCCAAAGGCAGTCTGTCAGTAGACATCAGATTGCACCGTGTGCATGGCCGCTCTAAGAGTGGACTGTAACGTAAGGAATTCCCCATTCTCCAGCTCAACTTCTGGGGCAGGAATTACGCGGCATTCTACAACAAGCTTCGTTTTATTCCATCCTAATCTGTGATAATATGAACAAAGAGCAAAGAGCCCAAGGAACAAATAAGCGCACATGGCTTGCCCAGTTCACATGTTCGCTTCTGTGTGCAGAAGCCAGACGGCGGTACTGAGACAGGGGAGGAATAAAGACCACAGGTGTGCCTATAGCTTGCATCTCCTGCATATGGCCATCTTGGGTGTACTAGCTTTTGTGACCAGACATTGCAAAAGTGTACGAGAAAAATTCTGCACTGAAACTACTACCTTAAAATATCTCAAGGCAAGCCACCTGGCCTGTCTTGGATACTTCACATTTTTTTTCAAGATTTTATTTATTTGACAGAGAGAGAGAGAGACAGCGAGAGAGGGAACACAAGCAGGGGGAGTGGGAGAGGGAGAAGCAGGCTTCCCGCTGAGCAGGGAGCCCGATGCGGGACTCGATCCCAGGACCCTGGGATCATGACCTGAGCTGAAGGCAGATGCTTAATGACTGAGCCACCCAGGCACCCCAAGATACTTCACATTTTTAACAAAGCATTTGAATTAACAGCCTACCTACGGTCCTAGGAAAATGCACAATCCTTCTCTCTTGGTTTCTCTGCACAGGGCATTAAGTACTCTTAAAAACTTCTCCCTCCTGTGGTCTTTATTAATAAGGTCTCATGACACCTTCCTTTTCAAGTATGGCACAAAGAGGGCTGGATGTAGCTCAGGATGAGAGAAGCACATCAGAACGACCCATTAGATAATTCTTTAAATGCCTGTTCTTCCAATAAACCAAGAATACCGCTAGCAGCAAGATGAGAAAGTTGGCAATGCAAGTGACTGGATCGATAAGGAGAAAGCATGTCCCAAATAACTAGAACCCTTCCTGATCATTTGTTTCCTGAACTGCCCACTGCCCCACCAGACAGCCAGACTATGAACTTGAGGCACACGCATTCATCACTCTGCAGCCGCACTCACCAGAACACAATGCAGCTGATGCAATGTGACACTGTGGTTAATGTTAAAAGAGAGCGTGCCTTCGAGATGGATTGGATAATTACCGGCAGTTCAAATGAGAGAAACTTGATTTAAGTGTATAGCATTAGCTATCACTAGAAGGATGTCCAGACACTGACTGTGTCTGAAAATCAACATTCGAAAATATGTCAATAGCCCTGCACATTGACCCCCCCAGGTGATCAGATTCAGATCTATGAAAAATCCCCCCCCCCCGTTCTGTGCACTGAAAAGAAATGTTGAACAAACACTGGGGCTTGAAGCTATTTGGAGTTTTAATCATCTCTTCATATTTAGTCTAAAATATCTAATATTATTCAGAAGTTGACATCCATTCTGGATAACAGTTTAGAATTATTTCTCTGTTTTCCCCACAACCTCCAAAATGTAGCCCACTAAAAACTAAATGGGGGTGCTATTCCTTTCTTGCAGTAGAAACGCACTTACCCCATTCTGTTTGTGTTCCAGGTATCCCTTAAACCAGTGCTTCTTACGTGGTGTTCACGTGTTCTGATATACATGATCACATGCTTCTCCCCCGCCCGAGCTTCGGATGGCTTCCAGGGGCACTGGGTCCTACCCAACTGGCAGAAGTTCTGCCCTGGAACCCTTTCTGGCTTTCTTCAAGAGCCCAGGGATCACTTTAACCTGACCTACGTCTTACTTCGACGTCTTACTTCGCTGCTCAGAACTTTCCTGCTGGAACCCCACCCCAAATGTGTTTCAAAGGGCTAACACCTTGCCCCTCCTCTGCTATTGCTTTTTTCATAGGTTCTCATTTGCAGCCGCTCATCAATATTCTAGTCCCTATTTCAAAATACCACAGAACGAGAAAACAGTTGGGTTTGTTGTTCTTTCCCTAGAGCTTTCTGAGGACGCCCCTGTTTGCTGTGACCGAGAAGGAACTCAGCCACTGACCTACAGACTGAAGCCTTGTGGGGGACAGGGGGCCACCGTCCATGCACCCAGTGGACAGGCTTGCAGCACAGATCCAGCAGACACTGCAGACCCGGAGCGATCGCGCTGCAGACTGGGGGAGGTAGACAGACCCAAAAGGCTCATTGACGCCCCGTAAAAGCCAGGTGAACCTCCAGGAAGAACTCTGGTGCTTCCCTTGCCACATTTACTTGCCCATCGAGAATATTTGCAAGCACCTGGCAAAAGCGAGTCTGTGGCCTGAGATTCAGGCAGCCAAAGAACATTAATTACGAATAATTTCTTAATGTCCTTCCCCAAACTTTCATGAATGATAACTATTTTGCCAATTAAATCTTGCAGGTGTTTCAAGGGAACAAAGTAGAGAGGTTAATCACTAGATTAGCAGGGCAACTGTCACGCATTTCTTCTGCGCTACTAGGTTTGATAATGAAGTCTGAAACTGAGAACCTTTTCCAAGATATCTTCACGTTTAATAAAAAGACCAATACAGTAGTCCCCCTTATCCATGGTTCATTTTCCATGGTTTCAGTTATTTGTGGTACACTGTGGTCTGGAAGCAGATATCTTCCCGATTTATCATCACAAGGTCAAGAGTAGTCTAACACTACATCACAATGTCTATGTCTCACAGTTTCACAAGAAGAAGGGTCAGTACAGTCAAGATATTTTGAGAGAGAATCCACATTCACGTAAGTTTTATGATAGTACATTGTTATAACAGTTCTATTTTATTAGTAGTTCTTATTGTTAATCTCTGTATTGTGTTTAATTTATAAAGTAAACTTTATCATAGGTATGTATGTATAGGTAAAAATATAGTATCAATAGGGTTCAGTACCATCCATGGTTTCAAGCATGCACTGGGGGTCTTGGAAGGTATCCCCCAGGAATAAGGGAGGACTACTATAGTCTAAATAAAATGTGTCTTCAAATAATACAATACATGCTAATGAGTTATGGATCTTCCAAAAGAGATCTCTTCTAAGAAGAAATCACTGTGAATGCAGGGAAATCATTTGAAAGTGAAATAAATGCTTTATTATGCAATATTCCCCTCTTTAAATATTTATTATTATCATGGTTAGCGATTTAATGACATGATTTGCAAGTGTTGTTTCTGTCTATATAACCTTTTAATCTTTAATTCATCCTTATTGTTATCTCTTATCTACATAGCTTACTTCCCACTATGGTCTGGTGGGGAACAGCAACATGGTATTGAAGAAGTATTTCTATTTTTCTTGTTTCAAATTACAGGAAAATTAGAACAAGGAAGCAAAACTTTGGTGTTTTTAGGAAATTGTGTCTGTTACTAAAATATCAATGCTAGGAACCCATAAAGAACACTAAAATTTAAGATCTTAACAAAGAAAAAAAAAAAACAATCATTTACACTGCGTACATTGACCATTTGTCTTGAGTTTTTATTTCCTCCTTGATTTCTGGACATTAGTTTAGATAACAAGATATTTTCCCAAGCAGAAGGAAAAAGACCAAACATGTGATATTTGGAAATGACTCCTACTGTGGTCTTATGTGTTACTCTTGTTTTTAAAGGGATAATGGTTACAAGGCATACTCCCTTAGGAAAGAATATTTTAAGTGTTATTGTGCAAAGTAAAACTGGTATTTGTTACACAAAACACTTCAGCATCTCTTGCAAAACCACTAAGACACCTCTGCAACTTTCCAACTCCTAGGCGAATCAGTAGGCTAGAAATGTTCTCAAGTCCTTCTCTACTTGTGGCCTCAAAAAGGGGCTGGGAAAAGAGCAAGCTCTTGGTTCCCCGTAAAGTCTCCAGTGCATCGAATAATGAGACTGACATACCATTGTTCGGCCAATGCCCATAGATTACACAAGTATTTTTCTTACCCACTGTTTCAAAAAACTTTTGAGCCAGCAATTGAGCCTGTTGGGGATAAGGATTCTACAAAATATAATTATGAATTAACACTATCACTTCTTAGAGCCAACATCCTGAAATGTATAAGCTAGTAGTTAGGTTCCTGAAGTGAATACAGCTGTGACTCACAGTCCTTTCCTAACAGAAACATCTTGAAAAAAGCCTACATACGTGTAGCGATCCAAACAACTCTTCAAATAAAATTTTAAATTCGGTTTAAAAATATAAACTACATGCCATAAAGGGTTAACTTGGCTTCAGTCTACCCCACCTTACTTTATAGGGCCAGGGTTTGTGAGAGACGGATATGACATTCTTAACCTACTCCATCAAACAGACACAGAGACCCAGAGAAAGGAAGGGCGGAGAAGCAAATGAAATTTAAAGAGCCAATTTTCAGTGGGCCTTCATTTTGAGAGTTAGGCTATTTTTGTCCTTGTTTTTAGCAGCAAATCAATTCCTGCCTCCATACCCAAGCATTTGTGAAGAGGATAGCACAGCTGTCCAATTTACATTCATAAATGCAGGTGTTGCTCAGACACAAAACAGAGGTCAGCTGAATACGGGTCCTAATTAGCTACCTTTTCTACTAGGATTTTTCTTTGTAAAGTTATGCATGCAATTTGGGTTCAACTTAGAGACCATTTTTAGATCCCAGCATGCTATCCACCAAGAAGCGGGCTGTCATTATAAAGCATAATTTACAGCATAGTTAACTTTACATGTTTTTTAAAATCTACATTATACCTAAGGCAAATTTCTCTTCTACACACACATTATTCACTGTTTTCCATCTCCTTCTGAATATCTAAAATTTAGTGCAGAATTTAGCCAGAAAATCTTTTATGACAGAATGGGAAGAATTTTGCCCTTTTTCTAAGATTAAGAAAGTCCACAATTTTAATAATGAGGACTAAAGACTTGGTTAAATGACACAAGGAAAGTAACTATTTGCAATTGTCTTCAGTGGGGAACACCCTGGGGCTTGTTACAGCAGTTCTTAGAAATGGCAGGATGGAGACTGGTATCGAATACAATCCATTAGGAAACCCAAGCCCTAAATGAAATGACCACAAAATCCTATCAGTTAACAGAAATGCAGCAGCTGTACATGTTTATTGTAATACAATAGGATATTGTTGCAGAGATAACACTCTTAAAATTCAAAAAAAAAAAAAAAAAGAATCCAGCAAGCGATGTGACCAGTTTATTCCCCTATTTGAAAAATGAGAAGGTATAGTGTGGCAGAGCTTTGGAATACATAAATAAGCATGAAGATCGCAGAGAAGACAGGTATTGTATGTACACTAATGGGCTGTTGGGATCAGCTGTCAAAGTCACTGGCTAAACTTCAAGCCACTGTGACTCCCAGCTTTTGCAGGATGTTCAAAGACCTACCCCAATAACTCCCTGCAGGAAGTGAAAGGTAATGGTCCTCCCCCCCACCCCTCCCCGCTGATTTTACCTGCCATAAGTATTCCAAATACTAATTCTTATCGTGGCTCCCATTTATCCATCTTTTAAAACTGCATGCTATGGAAGTTTAAACTCAGTTTGACCTTAAACTTTATAATGATATAATATTACATGTTATTTATAATGATATACATTTTTATATATGGTGTTATATATATAAATATGGTATTCTGGGCTGTTTCAGAGGCTTACTAAAGTAAAATCATTTTGCAAAAGATGACATGTATCACCAGGATTCTGACAAATTCATCTGGCTTGATTTTCCTTACTACAGGCCATCCATCAAGATTCAGACCCATAATCCTTCAGAACCATAAAAAGACAAAAACCCCTGTTCTCTAGCCATCTTCTGGGATGGAATGCAAAATATTTTGTTGTGGTAAGTAGGGCTTTGAAGATGAAAGCACTGGGTCCACTCCTATGATTGTTACCCCAGTGCTCAGCGTTCAAAATGGGAGCCCCGGGGTCTTAGAGATCATTTTAATCCTCCTATATTAAAACAAAACGTGTCTCCCATGCATTGCTCTAACCGCCCTCCTCTGGAGTCTCACTGGCCCCTCCCGAGGGAAAATGAACTCAACTGTTGACTGTCCCAAAAGAATTCCAAACAATTTCCTTACTTGCCTCCCTGTTCAGTGAAGATTATGAGCCTAATTCTTAGAGACTGCTACTAAAATTCCACCCCGCTGAATCCTGCAGCCTAATTCTTTCAGCATTATGTTTTTTGGCAGAATGATGTGACCCAAATTTGCAGGAGATAATTTGCTGCAACAGTGCTTCTTGCAATGCAGTGAACCCGAGATTAGCATTTCAGGATTGCAAATATCAGACTTAAATGATAATAAAATTGTTTGCTTCAAGAAAAGACAAATTTCGATCTTGTATTAGGAAATGGAAATGCTTAGCAAAATGTGGACAATTTTATGAATTAAGGAAGCTTTACAGATCAATGGAAAATAATCAAGAACTAGCAATTTACTTCAGTAATTAGTGGCAAAATGCTACAGCGGTTCTTTAAAGATTAAGGAACTAGCTGTGCGTGTATGTGTGTGTGCTATTGTAAAAACATCATGCATTCCATTTCTCATCAATGGTGGCTAATACTATTCTAAAAGGACATTTTCAGATCTGAGGTGTCTTAAAACAAAACAAAACAAAACAAAAACTGATTAACTATGGCTGTTCCTGTGTTCACCCACCATGCTGCTCACCAACGCTTGGCTGTGTGAGCAATGTTGGTTCAGGTATTCATTATTTCACCTTTTCTCAATATCAATCAACTTGCACATAAGGCGTCAAGAGAGACTTGACATTCTTCTTGATGAGAATTTGTGGTTCTTGATTAGAATTTGTGGATCAGGTTGTAAAGAGCCAGAGCAATATTCCCACTGGGAACAAATATTAAATTGTGTGGACTACAGCTTTCTGGCCACACTTCCGTGGCTCGCTCCTTGGCCTCTGTAAGAAATCTCTACCACTTATCTTCCGTGGACTCTAGTCTATAGACTCTACTGCTGGAGAGACACTGTCACTTCGGATGTCACTCAGCTGCGATCACCGTGTCCCTCCTCATCCGGTTCTCATTCACCCTCTCAGAATTCAAACATCAAGACAGAGAAACGGAAGAACAGGTTACACTTAGAAGGGGATTCCTCATTCCGAAAGGTTAAGTATGACAGAGGAGAACAGACAAAACAGAAAAAAAAAAGTAAAATGTGCACAGTGTTTTCAGCTAGAAGCTAGGAGGCACATGCGCACATGGTCTGGGAGGCCTGCATAGCCTCCTCTCTCTACGTGCTCTTACCTTATTTCTCTTGAAGTAGGCTCGTCGGCAGGCTGCAAAGCACTTCTCGCTGCAGAAGCTTTTCACCTCACTTCCCATACTCAGGGAATAGCGCTTGATTCCCACTTTCTGGCACCAGGCACACATTATTTGTACATTTGACACATCATCTTCTATAATAAAAGTATAAGAAAAATGTTCATATCAGAAGCAAACATCCCTTCAAACTTAGACACACCCTGAGCCTGACAGAGCTACTTGAGGTCTAATTTTAATTTCTGCACCTCACTACTTTCTGACCTCTGTAGGATAGCCAGCTCCTGAAAGGAAGACTCAATGCTTTCTTTTTTTTTTTTCTTGGTTGGCTCTTAAGTCTCCAAAAAACATCATTTACTTAAAATCCAGAGCATGAATGCACACCCAGGAGGGCTCCCAGGGCTTCTTAGCCTGGTAAAAATGTATATTCTACCTGGTTAAACCAGGCTTGGTACTCATGAAGCTTGTAAAATGACCCGTTTCTTCAAAGGTACTACTGAAAGCCTGTGAGATCCACACTAAGTGGGATACCCAAGTGCTAACCCACAAATGTGATGCCCTAATGCCGAAATGGAGGGATGGTAATGGAGGTTTCAGCCGTGAGACCTGAGGTCAGACAGCAATAAAGATCATTCTCGGCTAGACTGGTAGTCCTAGCAGCTCCTGCAGGACCCGCTACCCATGTCATGGAGATGTACAGAATGATGTTAAGTGACATGTGAATATTTTCAATAATTAAAATACTGCATTTCTTTTCCTTTACAAGAGAAGAAAACAAATTTAACTGGCAAAACAAGCCCATGATATCACAAATATTACTGCTCAAAGTGAAGAGAGGTTTTTAAAGTGAGTCAGTTTATAATAAAATATATTGAGTAAATCATAATGCAGATGATAACAAGTTATGACAAAAATGTGACAGTGATATTCAAACGACTGAAGTCTGGGAAATACTGGCCCATTTAGGGGTGGGGGCAATAAAAGGAGACTTTAATTAGAAGTCTATAAAATATTTTCTTGCTGCCTCCTAGGGACTTCTGCTATATCTTGAGTTTTCTGGTCCTCCCAATTGACAATGTGTGTACATTGACTGATTGCCACTATTAGCCACATTTCTCCTTCCTTTATGGATTTTTTTTTTTTTAACTATCCCAGATTCATGCTCCAGACATGAATGGTAATCACAAAATCCCCAATAAGCTCGGGTATAGTGTTGTCTGATTTCTGAATAAAATCCCCCAAAGACTAATTGCTAAGCAAGGCCTGGTCCATGAGTTGTTGACATATTCATGGTTCATAGAGTCTGTCATGCAATCATTCCATTTCCAGGGAAAAGATTTGGTTTGAGGCAGTGCGGTCATCAGCCTGCAAAATTAGAAGCAAACTAATTTGTAGTGCAGTGATACGGCTCTTATTCCCCTGAGTATCATCACTCAGAACTATGTGCAGCATTTTATTTACCTTAATGGAATAAATATTGTCATTTTAATGACCACTTTTTTTCCACAAATTACATAATGTGATCTATTGTTAATTACCAAATGAGACAGTGTAAAAATGACCATTGATATTAATCAAACATTTTTGGTAACATAACTTTCTTTAAATGGAGTCATAACATGAATTCAAATGTCATACAATTACTGCATTTCATAATTTGTTCTAGTCAAAGAAAGCTTTATTTATATTTTATATGGTTTCTAATATGGCATCTGTCTACATATAGACATTTTACATGAAATGCCTATAGACATGAAATGTTATAGACATGAAAATTGAACCAAACTCTACAATTACCTCAGAGTATAAAGGAGTTTTTTTCTTAATTAGATTAGAAATAGTATATTTTAAAAATAATCATCTGTCATTCCTAAGCTAATTTGAACTACGAGTTTCTATTCTTCCCAATTGATTCGCTGCTTTAAAATCTTAAAGTCCTAAAAAAGAAGATGATACAGCAGAACTCTCCCAAATGATCCGCTGGCAATATGTTTGATTCTGGTGAAATCTGTAAGGAAAATAAATTTTTATGGGGGAAATTATTTGGCCTGAGAGTTCAAAAAGGAGACCCCCCCCCTCCTTCCTAAGGAGCTGCTTTAGAACAACCATTAGGTTCCCCTTGTTGTTCCTTCCCTTAAATTGTCTCGTTTGGGAAACAAAACCTAAAATTTTTCTTTCTAGATCTTTAATGGATATAAATAAGATAAAATAAAATAAAATAAAATAATCCACTATAATGGACTAAAATTGAGATGAAAAAGGGTAGAGAACAAAGCACTAAGGAGGTGGGCACACGGCCTGGCAGGAAAGGAGGCTGGGGAGAGGGGCAGCTCGCAATCTCCCTCACGCTTCCCTCCATCAGCACAGGCTGACTGGCTAGTCAGTTTTTTAAGAGGAGGCAAGGATACTTTCTTACAATAGACTTAACAGAGAAACAAAAAGTAGAATTTTAAGGGAGACTATTTTTATAAATCATTTATACTATAAAGTAACAATGTGGGAAGATGAGACAAAAGAAATTGTGCACTTTTGTTTTGTATGTGGCAGTTGGAAAACTCTTAGAATGGTGGTTAGCATCTGTCTTGTTAAATAATTCAGTATTTCCATCCGTTTCTCATAAAATTCCATTTCATAAAGGCAAACACTTCGGAAAAATTCCATCGGATTTCTCCTCTTCTGTCATCGAACCGTTACCAATAGCTAGTGCTCCAAAGATGAGAAAACATTTTCAGATATCTCAGGTACTCCAGTCTTATAAAAGCCATTTTTATTCACATTATATTTAAGAAACTAAGAACTATAACTATCTAAGTTAATTTTTCAGCTAAAACATTAGCTCAAAATTCTGGTCCTAGACATGAGATTGTGCCCCATCTTAAATGTGTATGACTGCACCCCTAGCAAAGTGAGTTTTTCTTAAGTGCTTAAAACCAAAGGGATAGGTTCATTTCAACAACCACATTTTCTTTTTTTAATCTGAAACCCAGTAATTATGTGCATGCTTTACATTGGCAAAATAGAAGGCCCCAGCATTTTAGCTTTTCTAACTTGATCTGTTGTAAAAAAATATATACTTATTTATTTAAAAAAATATTTCTTTGAACTAGGGAGAACCTGATTTCCTATCTTATATTTAGACTAAAGTCTGTGCCATTAAAGACTTGAGATTACCTCAAAGAAGACTGGCAGAACAGATTTTTCCTTACAGCCATTAGCCTGCGTATTTTTCATAATGAACAATGCAACAACAAATGCAAAATATTTACAGCATTAAGTCACATTCCCAAGGCGAATGGTTTGTATAACATGATAAAATTTTCATATGATAATATCATATAAATATGCATGTTTCTATTAATCATGAAAAGTTTGTACCACCTCTTTAGGATTTAATTAAGCAAAATGTTTAGGGCATTTTCTTTCCAATCTAATGTTCAAAGAGCTCTAGAACATTACTCCATTTTACATCCCAGAAGGAGAAGTTCAGATTAATTACTCTGAGATGAAATCAAAATTGTATTTATTTATCATCATGCAGAGAAGTATGAGATCAAGCATTTCTGGAATGCCTTGCTGAAGTTGTTTGAGAAATTGCCTTATCTGGTGACTTTCAAAAATAAGGATGGCCATTGGTCGGTGGCATTCTAGGGGCACTTGAATTGACTGTAAACATGCATACTAGCTTACCTGACCAGAGCACAAAGAAAATCAGGAGGGTCTTAATGGACCCCAAGGGATTAAACTGTAGATTTACCACCCCTTTGTAACTTTCATGGGAGTCCAAGACTGAGGACAAAATCTGAAAGTATTTGCTGGTGATGTTTCTCTCCTCCAACAGTTGCTGGAATGCACACATCTAGATAATCATTTCAAGATTTGAATTATATTTGAGACAAGTTGCAAGGCAGTCTGAAGTGATTCCTGGTGTTCTCCACATCATAAAAGGAAAGTACAGCACGGGTAGCACTCTGTCAATCTATTTGTCAGAGTAGTTATTTAAGAACACAGATAAAGACACGGCCTGGAAGGCAGGCAAGAAACTAGGGTTAAAGTTTGCTTTCTTTGCAGCCCTTGTTGGAATAATTCAACTCCAAAAATTTTGAGGCAATCCAGTTCAAAAGCCTCTACAGAGTCTTATAGAAGCTTCTGTATAATTCTGTATGTTCTAGAACTGAACATACAAGGAGACCCGGAAAAATTTGGAACACTGAGCCAAAAGGAAAATAATCATAGCTAGCCATTATTCAGTATTTAATGGTGGCAGGCACAGTGCAAAGTTCTTTAAATCCATCATTTCATCTTAATCACAACCACTGCCCCCCAGGCAAATACTAACTGATCCCCACTGTACAGATGGGGAAAGTGAGGTTTAGAACGTAAGCAATTTACTCCAAATCACAGAGCCAGTACACACAACGCCTAGACTCCAGAGCCCAAGCTCTTGACTATCACATCTCAGAGACCAGGGCCTTTCTAAAAGCGTGAGATTACATGCCATCCACACAGACTTCCCTCTGCAAAAAGGACTAAAAGCTCTCACAAGATTCTGCTACTTACACAGCGCCCTGCTCCATGACATGCTAAAAGACAAAGAAAATGAAATCAAAAAGGTCAAAATGTCTTTGAGGAGACAGCTGAAGTGTTATTCAATCAGTATTTGTTGATTGATTTTCAAAAAAATTTAAAGGCTCACAATGCAAGCCTTTATTTCTTTGAGACTTGGATTTGCTGCAAACATTCTGTCTGAACTTTCACCGGCAAGTGCCACTTAAACATTAAACAAGGAGCCAGAGCCAATAATACCTGGATCTCAGGAAGCAGTCATTCTACCCACAGGCAAGCAATACTCTTCCCAGTTTTCTCTTTAGTAAGGAGGGGGATCACAGCAAGACATGGATAAGATTGATTTTCCATGTGGGTGAAGCAGGGAACCACTTACATTTGTAATTCCAAAGATGTCACTAATATCCTACCTTCAAAAATTATGCCACAACTCCTCACTAAAATTAAATTCTACCATTAGAGAGTAATTTGTTTGGCCACATTTTTTTTATATCCCATTAAAACACAAATTCCCTAAAAGTAGAAAATTCAGTACATTTTATGTCAATTATGACTTATGCTTTAAAATGAGTGGTTTTCACAGAGAGTGGGGAGAAGGGCTAAGGACAAGGTTCCAATGCAAGAGGTGGAGGGCAGAAATGGGAGAGGCTATGGTACGGAGAAGCCTCTGGTCACTCACTGCTCTGCTAAAGTCTAGCCCTGAGCATACAGGTAGAGCAAGCTGAGGGCAGCCAAGCAAAGAGTGGACAGGAAAAAATACTGTCTGAGCATACTGTAGCAACTCTATCTTCAGAGTGCCTTTTAGAATCAAACAGAAAACAGTGGAAGTTGAAGGAGGCGGGCGGAATAGCATACAGCCAGGGACCTCTGAAAATGCAAAGCAACGGGCAGATCCACTTATACTGTCTCAAGGGGATGACTTTTTTTTTTGAATGAATGAATGAATGAGGTAACAGATAAATGCTGCTTTGCAAAACTAAGTCGCTATTATTTGGAAGACAGCGTGGTGGAGTGCTGGGAAACAGAGGCAGAGGACATCGGTGAAAGTACTAATACTGCTCCTTCTGGTTGTACGGCACTCTGCTTGAGGGACAGTCATGCCCACCCTCACCATAGCTGTGGTGAGGATGAAATGCTAGAAAGCAGCCACATCCTACATGTAAATGAGCCTGCCTTAGGATTACCAGCAATTAGAACCGAAAGAAAAGGGAGGGGTCAGCTGTAGGCACTCTGGAGAGGCCCGGATGACCAGGCTCCAGTTTCCTCAATCACATCCCCTCCCATGGATGACATCTGCAGAACCAGTATCTTTGAACCCAAAGAGCAACCCAGTTAATTGGTTAAATTTCACTAACTCAGACTATTTAAGTGTAAAGCCATTACATTTAATAAAAGCTTCACTTACAGTTATTCTCTTTAAAAATTACTTAACTTGAATTAATAGTTGACAAGGTGTTGCCAAATATATCACTGTACTGCCAGATATTCTGTAATTAATAGATGGGAATTCTTGGTAATTATTACATCAACTAGCTACACATGGGTGGATCTTCCTAAGTGCCTGAGAAGTTTGCTCTTTTAAAAAAGTATCATAGTGGGGCGCCTGGGTGGCTCAGTCGTTAAGTGTCTGCCTTTGGCTCAGGTCATGATCCCAGGGTCCTGGAATCAAGTCCCGTGTCAGGCTCCCTGCTCAGGGGGAAGTCTGCTCCTCCCTCTCCCTCTACCCTTCCCCCAGCTTGTGCTCTCTCTCACTCACTCTCTCTCAAGTAAATAAATAAAATCTTTAAAATAAAATAAAGTTTAAAAAAATCGAAATCTCTCTACAAAAACTAAAATTTGGTTCCAGTAACTAAAAGGAATGAGCACATATTACATAAAATGACAGCAAAATTATAGAATTTAAATTAATTTTTAATATTCTAGTGGAACTTTCCTAGCCAATTTTTAATTTTGTATATATGTGTGATACATATATATGTGCACATATGTGTGTGTATATGTATAACATGTGACTCCAGAATGAATTAAATATCTGCATGCAGGTCTCTGCACTAGGCAACTGGTCAAGAATGCTCAGTTAAATAAGACATAACCCTGCTCCCAAGAACAGAAAGAAAACTGTGTGCCTCATTATATGACAGGCAGAATGTGGTAAGAGAGGTTCAAAACCTGTTAAGAGGCCCAGAAAGCACAGTTTTTGAGTAGGGTCCTGAAGGATTTGGAGGAGGAGCAAGTTCGAGAGGAGGAGGGAAAGGACAGAAGGAAAGCAGGAGGCAGGGCGTGGGGCTCAGTGGTGACAAGGAGTCCTGAAGTTGCCCCATTAACCAAGATTGCAAGAAGAGAAAAGCAGATCAGATTGGGGCCCATTGGGGCCTGAACAAGGAATCCCTTGAAGGATGTTTGGCAAGAGGATGGAAGGGGCTCACCCTTATTCCACAGGTAATGGGGAGCTCCTGAATGTTTCTTAGTAGAAGATAACAGGATCAGAGATGTGCTAACCAATGTTACTCCAGCAGGGTGGATCAGAATTCAGAAAGACTGGAATCTTGTCCTGCGTCTAGGAGCCTCAGTAAGAAACAAGGGAGCAGGCTCCACACCTCTTTCGCCTTTGTGTGTTCAGTGCCTAGCACATAGCAGTGCTTAAACTATGTTGAATAAATAAACGGACAGATGGATGGATGGACAGATGGATGGATACAGAGGGAAGGAGATGGAGTTTGGAACCTATGCAGCAACAGAAGAAATGAAAAGAAGACTTAACCAATTGCCTTCATCAGTACATCTCCCTGTGTTTTTAGTCAAAGAACACCAGGGAAAAGTCCAAAGAGTTCTTTGAGAAAATAGACAGTGAATTTGCTTTATTTTCAGGGTCCCTTCCTCATTTATTTTCCCAACATTCAAACAAAGAAGGAAAATGAAACAAGATCCCATAAAGTCTCAAGATAGTAATTCTCTCTTGAATTCCAGGGGCGCCTGGGTGGCTCAGTTGGTTAAGCAACTGCCTTCGGCTCAGGTCATGATCCTGGAGTCCCAGGATCGAGTCCCGCATCGGGCTCCCTGCTCAGCAGGGAGTCTGCGTCTTCCTCTCCCACTCCCCCCTCTTGTGCTCTGTCTCTAAAATAAATAAATAAAATCTTTAAAAAAAAAATTCTCTCTTGAATTCCGTACTGAACTTGGATTCTTTAACAAGACACTACTAAGCACATAGGTCTACAGTTCCTTGCCATTAACTTGAATTTCTCCCCATAATTTCCCTGATTTGCCAGTGAAGGGACCCCTTCTAAGTCTCCTGGACAATCTCACCTCCATGCCTCAGTACTCACTGTGGAGAATCTGTCTTTCCTACATACTTACCCTAAGAAAATGGAATAAGAAGGAAGATGGTAGAACTTAAGAGTCAAGAAAACCTCCATGTGACATTTCGCAAAGCACATTCTACAGAATACTAATCCCAGGAGATACTTAAATGGGTGTTTATTTTTAAAACGACTTCCATGGTCAAATATGTATGAAAACACTGGGCTAAACAAAGTTAGATAATAGACCCTTTACCATAAGCCTTTTTGGTTCCACCAATGTAGAACTAGGAATCCTAAAAGAGGGGGATAGAATGTGCTGTATTTCACCAATTTTTTTTAAAGATTTTATTTATTTGTCAGAGAGAGCGAGAGAGCACAAGCAGGGGGAGTGGCAGGCAGAGGGAGAAGCAGGCTCCCTGCTGAGTGGGGAGCCCAATGCAGGACTCGATCCCAGGACTCTGGGATCATGACCTGAGCTGAAGGCAGCTGTTTAACCAACTGAGCCACACAGTCATCCCTATATTTCACCAATTTGACCACAGACAGAGAATCCACAGGAAGTCTCTCCGGGATGTGCTGCTCTACTACCCTATATTAGCACTGATGCATGAGCACTTCCACTGGGTCATTAATTATCAGGCAAATTTCTCTTTTGCCCAGAATTGGGTCCTCCATTGCCAGGAGCTTTGTCTACACTGGGCAGAAAGACAAGGCCTGCAGCCATGTGGCCAGGGCTAGGTGTGCTGACCAACACCCACTGATCCTCAATAAACACCACCAGACTGAACAAAGACATCCATGGTCCACAAAGTCCTGTGGTGTGTGCTCCATGCATCCAGTACAGAGAAGGCAACCCTTTTCCTGCAAAGTCCTACAGAAAAAAAATAGCAGAAATGAATAAAAAGGCAATGGGAGAGCAATATTGCTCTTAACACACTGAATAATTCATGTTTACCAGGTGGTTGACACGGACAAGGAGCTCAAGTAAAATCCTGTCCCCCATTCCTGAGCCCTGGATCTGACCCTGTGACCAATCCAGATGCCTTGGGACAATGATCCTGAAATCATGGGTTTGCTCTCCATTGGACCTCTCTCCTACATGGCTGAAGTCCACTCCCTGAGCCCTAGCACCTAGCCAACAGATGCACGTGATTAGGGAGCAAGGTCAAAATGTGTGTGCCAGCAAATCCATCACTGCTGGAAAAAAAATTCCAAGCCCCTGCCCTGAATAGAGGGGCATCATCTCCAAAGAAATACAAATGGCAGCATTTTAGGACTAAGGGGTCAAGCTGCTTTACATAGGAAGCCAGAGCAAGAAAAGCATTCCCACCACCTATTTATCTGAAAGGCTCATTTCCCCTTCTGAAATCTGGCTATTCCATTAATTACACTTAATGGGCCCCAGAGTGGTTAACAAATCTCTCCAGAGAGGAAATTTTAATTGTAGACAAAGGATTCATTTATTTACTCAACTTTGTGCCAGGCCCTACACTAGAAGCTGGAAATACACTGGCAAACAAGAAAGATAAGATCCCAGTCCTCAAGGAGCTTCCTATGGATGTCCCCAGTGTAAAATGTCAAGGTGCAATAGAAAAGGACCATGAAAAAGCCAGGCCTGCTCCCACGGCTCTATCACCACCCAGAGGCCACAGGAGCCAGGTATTCTTGATGACCACAGAGAGGAATAGAAACAGTGCCACTGGAAGGGAGCATAAGCAGCCCCATTGTGACTGACCAGCCAGCCAAGTCCCACCTCTTGGCATTTGGGGCAGTCCAGACAAGCAGCATACCGTGCCGGGACTGCCATCCTAGGGGGGGTGAATTAACAGGTTAGAGACTGGGAGTCAAAGGTGCACCTGAGTGCAGTAGGTTGAAGTGTAGGTTGAAGTTCAAGTTCAGTAGGTTGAAGAGTAGGAAGAACTTCACTCAAATAAATCTGTTAAGAGAACCAAGATGAATCTGCTGGAACACCGCCAACAGTAATTTACTTCCCACTTCACCTTCCCAACTTGAACTACTCATTGAGATTTCTTAAATGAGAGCAACGAATGGTTGAGGGACTCTCTGAAAGGGTCCCATGATGATCCTCACTCGGAAATGTTTTGGCCTGAGACATCACATGCCAAAAGTGCCCAGCTATAGGAAAGGTGGAGGAGGGCCACACCAACTGGAAATCTTTCAGAGTCTTCTCTCTACACACTCCCTTTGGTCCATTTCGGCTATGTACTCCTGTGACTCCAGTTACCATCCATAAGGCGAAGGTTTCCAAATCAACATAGCTACCTCTCCTGAGATATTATTTCCAACTGCCTCCCAGCATCTAAACCCATCATGCCCAAAACTGCATACACACCCCTCCCCATAACCTGCCCTTTCCTGTGTTTCCCCTCTCAGTTTCTGCCCCTACCATAAATGCAGCTACCTGCTAGCAGAAATCTAGCATCTTTCCTGCTTCTTCCCTCCTTCCCACCTCCCACATTCTGATTATTCCCCAGGTTCTCCTAAATATTTTTATAATACACCTACATTCATTCAATTCATTCATGCATGCATGCATTCATTCATTCAATAAATAAATATTTACCAAGTCTAATTATGTACCAGGAACTGTTCTAAGTGCCCATCTTTATGGAGTTTACTGCTGTCCATTCCAGTGAAGCCACCAACACCTCTTGCCCATTCTCCAGGAGGCCTTCTGTCTCATTCCTGTCCAGTTCATTCCCTCCACTCTGGATGTGAGAAAGTCCTCTGAAACACAAGTCTGATCACAGCTCTCACCTGCTCAAAACCCTTCAGTGGCATCCACTGCCCTCAAGAAGAAGTTGGAACTCCTCAGCATGACCTCAATGGCCAGACCAGCCTCTCAGTTTGTCCATTCTCTGGGCTCTGGTTTGTTTTACTTCCCTTGAGGTTCTCTCGCTACTCTGAGCCTTTCCATATGCTGCATCCTCACCCACAACCTCAAAATCCTTGACTGATTCAGTCCTATTGCCCCTTCATTATCTTATCTTAAACCTCATCCTAGGGAGGACTTTCTTGCCCCCAAACCTGGTCAGATCACACGATACTCTGGACTTGATCATCACCAGACTGGATTGAGATTTCTTTTTAATGTCTGTCTCCTCCAGCAGACTGAGAGCCAGTTAAGGTAGAGACCATGTCTGGTTCACTAGAATGAAATGTCTGACTTTGGCCCTCAGCATAAGGAACAGAAAAAGCAGAATCCTTACCAGGTGGACCTTGGGTGGTTGGATGCCCAAGATGGGGAGGGGGGGCGGCTAGGGGAGGAAGCCAAGGATACCATCTTCGGTAATCATTCAGAACAAAGTTGCTTTAGTGGGAAACACCAGTGAAAAGCCCCAGAACAGAATGTGGTCATTATTTCCACTCGCCTTGGCCAAGTCCATGAACTAAGTCTTCTCAATTTAACAGAAACTTTGAGAAGTCAGCATTGGGAATGTCCCTAGAATAACAAGAATTGCCCAACTTCACCATCACTTCTCTCTTAACCAAACTTTATTTATACCTTCAAATAATTAATAGCAAACAGTTCAGTCAGGTCTAGGCTAATCCCAGAAACACAGCCACCCTCTACAAGCAAGGGAAAATACAGCTGACATTTCCTCTTATTTCCTGTTAGCATCTTAGCTCCTTGTTGACCTAGGGACAGGGTTTTCTGGAATCCTAACTAGGTCATACCCCCAGTTCCAGGTTGTGTCACGGACCAGGGGTATATGACTTAGAATCCATGTTTAGATGGTGTCCCCAGTTCAGAAGTGAGTTCTGGCCCTGGCTCTGCCATTAATGCAACTCGGTGACCTTGAGAAGGTTGTTTAGCCTCTCCAGCCTCATTTCCTCATCTGTAAAAGAAGAGAATTTAACTCTCTGAGGTCCCTTTAACTAAAATTCTAGGATTCCCAATCTGTCAAAATAACAAGATTCATTTAAAGGAGGGCAGCCAGAGGATATTCTTCTTCCTTTCCTTTTTTTCTTAAAGTCCTGACTTAATTTCTTCCCTTTTTATCCTTCTGTATGGCCACCACTGTTGTCCCTTGCCATTACCACAAGAGGCTTAGAAAATTCTTTGACTGATGGGACAATTTTAGAAGTGGCCCTGTCTGAGCTCTCCAATATTTGCACCACCATGAATCTGGTACCCTCTTTTTACTCTTTATTATATTTATGCTTCACTTTAAAAGGACAAACATGAATGTCCATAAAGTTTTCCAGTAATGCCTTATCTTTCACTGTGGACCTCCATATACATGATATTTATCATGAGTTTCCCAGAAAACAGACTCTGAGATAAAGATTTGCATGCAGGTGGTTTATTGGGTATGTGATTCCAGGAAGAAGGAATGAAGGACACAGGAAAAGAACCTGGGGAGGAAGAAGAGCCAATATAATGATGTGTTACTAAGGGAAAGTGGTGTTCAATCATAAAAAAAAAATTCTTTGGAGTTTATGAAATACATTTCCTAGCTATTCACCCAGGGGACAAAAGAAGGAAGAGTTTATTCATCAACTTTCATGTTCCACTGACCCAGTGTGTCAATTCCTCTACACTTCCGGTTTGCACAGGTGTAAGTGCCAAAAGGATTTACATGATGCCCACACTGCCATATCAAAGAAGCCCTACAGCAAGAAGCTACAGACATATGCCATAAGTGTGAGACAAGGCCCTTTCAGAATGCACATGCCCAAGTTGTCAAAGGACCACAGCAATCACTGGATTAAGAGGTGGGACCAAGAGGATCCAGAGAGATGCACAAGAGGTGTCCCATACACACAACTGTCATCACCGTAGAGCCTGCTTTCTCAACCATGGCACTACTGACATTTTCAGCCAGATCATTCCTTGTTGTGGGGCTGTCCCATGCATTGTAGGACGTTTAGCAGCATGGTTGGCCTCTACTCCCTGTATGCCGGTAACATGCTCTCTCCCAGTTGCAGCAACTAAAATATCTCCAGATATTCTGAACTGTCCCCCGGGAGGCAAAGCAACCACTGCGGTAAAATATCGAATATCCTACTTTTGTCACTCACCCGGTACCACTTCATTTCTCTCTACTTACACCTCTGGAGTAGACCACTCTGGGAGATGTTTATGTCTTATACTGTAACTTAACTTTCAGGTCTCACTGTGATATATTTCATGTAAATAGATGATAATGCCTCAATAATAAAGAATGATGAGATTTTAAATAGCTGATTTAAGTAGTTGATTTTGAATAGTCTATAAATAGACTAGATATGGGGGGATAATGTTAAAATTGTATTTTAGGGTTTAGTTACCTAAATCAGGAAGAGTTAAAATTTAAAAAAAATTTCAAAATCTAGGTCTCCAAGTCAAGGACTCAATATTTTTTGAGACAAGGATCTTTTTCCTCAATAATCCACATGAGGGTAGGGTCCTTATATAATGGGACCAGTGTCCTTCTGAGAAGAGACAGCAGAGAGTTGCTATCTCTCTCTGCCACATGAGCACCCAGAGAAGGTAACCATCTGTAACCCACACAGAGTTTTTACCAGATACCAAGCCTAATGATGTTGATCTTGGACTTGCATTCTCCAGAACTGTGAGAAAATAAATTTTGGTTGTTTAAGCCACCTAGGCCATGGTATTTGGTTATGGTAACCCAAGCTGATGAACATATTTGTCATAAATCCAGAATCTGTTTATATTTGTTTCTGAACTCCACTGCAATGATTTATATGCATATCCTTTTATCATTATTTCATTGTCTTCTTTTAATACAACAGAAATCATTTATTATTGCTCACGGGTTCTGTAAGTTAGATATTGGGAGTAGTTTAGAGCAATTCTGGCTCAGAGTTGCTCATGAGGTTACAGCCAAATATCTCTTGGGGCTGCAGTCATCTGAAAGCTTGAGTTGGGCTGGGGGACCCACTTCTAAGGTGGCTCAACCACAAGGCTGGCTGTGATGGGAGGCCCTGTTCCTGTCCACATGAGCCCTTTCACAGGGCTGCTTGAGTTTCCTCATGCTCCCTCAAAAATGAACAATCCAAGAGAATTGGCAAAAACTGCAATAACCTTTTATGACAGCCTCAGAAGTCAGTCACATAAACCATCCCTGATTCGATGTAGAAAGAAACTCCCAGGAGACCAGGATCATTAGGGCCATTTTGGAAGGTGGCTTCTATAATTTCATTTATCTGAAGTCCAAAAATAGGCAATAATAAACTATATTGTCAGTGGGAGCATCCTGAGGTGTTAAAACTGTAGAAGAAAATAAGGCAATGATTACCATAAAAGTGGTTACCTCTTGAATGGAAGTTGTGAGTGGACAAGGATCATTATTTGTGAAAAAATACATGTATATTTCATGCACTTTTCCAAAAGGCAGTATGTTTCATAATTGCAAGAAGAGGTTCTATAAAAAAAATTAAGCCAAAAGAGAATTGACATGAGAAACACAAAGTGTTCTTCTCTCTTATGCCTCAAACATAGATTAGGCTTAAAGTATGTTCAAAAGAAGAATAATAACAACAGTACAATTAACACTGATAATACCATAAAATTATTTAATTACTAATTAATTATTCTAGTCTTACAATGACTGTTGAGATCTGGTAGTATAAGTCTTCCCTTTTTTTTTTTCTTCAAGATTGTCACGGCTATTCTTTTAGATTTTTTAATTTTTATTTATTTGACAGAGAGAGAGACACAGCTAGAGAGGGGACACAAGCAGGGGGAGAGGGAGGGAGAAGCAGGCTTCCCACTGAGCAGGGAACCCAATGTGGGGCTCGATACCAGGACCCTGGGATCATGACTAAGCCGAAGGCAGACGCTTAACCGACTGAGCCACCCAGGCGTCCCTGTCACGGCTATTCTTAACCCTTTGCATCTCCATGTAAATTTAAGATCCAGCTTTTTAATTTCCACAAAACTTTATGGTGGGATTTTTATCAGAATTGAATATATAGATCAATTTAGGAAGAATCTGCCTTTTTAGAATATTATTCCCCAATCCATAAACATGGTGTGTCCCTCCATTGATTTAGGTCTTCTTTCATTTCTCTCAGCGGTATTTATAGTTTCCTATATAACAATCTTGCATGTATTTTGTTAGATTTTTTCCCCTGGGTATTTGATGGCTTAATGCTATTTTAAATGGTATTTTTAAATTTTGTTTTTTAATATATTTGTGGCTGGTGTATAGGGATATAATGGATTTGGGGGTATTGCCTATGTTTAGAGACCTTGATAAATGTATTCATTAATTATAATAGTTCACCTGTACATTGATGGAGAAGGGGTGGTTATAAACAAAACGCCATTTCTACATTTCGAATCTTATATTTGTTTGTTTCTTTTTCTTGCCTTATTACATTATTTATGAATTCTAGTACAAAATTAAATAGAAGTGGTGATAGTGATCATCTTTACCTCTTTCTTGATCTCAAGAAAAGCTTTCAGTATTTCACAATTAAGTACGATATTTGCTGTAGGTTTTTGTGGGTATTTTTTGTCATATTATGGAATCTCCATTCTATTCTTACTTTGCCAAGAGTTTTTATTATTGTGTTAAATTTTTATCAAATTATGTTTCTGCATCTATTGAAAATATTGTATGAGGTTTGATTTTATTCTGTTAATGTGGTTAAACATATTGACTGATTTCTTAAACTTAAATCAACCTTGCATTCCCAGAAAAAAATCCAAATTAGTCATGATGTATTATCCTTTTGTCTACATCACTGGATTTTTGTTTGCTATGATTTTTTGAGCATTTTTGAATAAGTGTTCATGATGAACAGACATATTCCATTTTAATGTCATTCAATTACATTAAATTATCATTTTCCTTACTTCTAATGTCCTTGTCATGTCATGGGATCAAAGTCATGCTGGAATCATAAAATGGAGTGAAAGTGTTTCTTTCTTTTTTTTTTTTTTCTATTCTCTAGGAGAGTTTCTCTGTTTGATTTTATTTTTTTCCTTAAATTTTTGGTAGAATCTACCACTGAAGCTATCTACATCTAGAATATTCTTTGTAGAAAGGATCTATTTAATTTCTTTTTTTAAAATTTTACTTATTTAGAGAGAGAGAGCCCATGAACAGGGTGGGTAGAGGGAGAGAGAGAGAGAATCTCAAGCAGACTCCAGAGTGAGCGTGGATCCTAACGCAGGGCTTGATCTTGGGACCCTGAGATCATGACCTGAACCAAAATCAAGAGTCAGATGCTTAACCGACTGAGCCACCCAGGCACTGGTTTAATTTCTTTAATATTAAATTTCTTTAATAGATTTCTTTAATAGGACTACTCAAGTTTTCTATTCCTTCTTGTGCCTGTTTTGATAAGTTAAATTGGACATAACATGACTTCTCTTTTGCAGAAATTCTGGGAACTACTTCCAGTAATCATTACTTAGGTGTAACATCAAAATTATTAGGTCTAATGACATATGGGTGATATAGTCTTTTCATTTACTCCCATTTCACATTTTTTCTAGCTGTTTTTCTGAAACTTAAAACTATTATTTCAAGTCACTCTTCCAGAGTAAAAAAATTAACAATCACTGATAGTTGTCTAAGCGGCATAAATTTTCCATCAGACTTTTGGCTGCCATAATTACACATATAGGTGAGTTTTCTTTAAATATGTTCAATCAACTAACAAATAGATATTACAGCATATTAAAATAGACTCAGATCACAAAATCAGGTGGTAAATTCACTATACAAGTCACAAAATCAAGATTTTATAAATATAATTATAGATCACCTAAGCTAACTACATCATTATTAAGACAAGGAAACTGAGGCACAGAGAAACAAAGTGACTTATCTTAAAAAAAAAAAAAAAGATTTTTTATCTATTTATTTGACATAGAGAGACACAGCGAGAGAGGGAACACAAGTAGGGGGCGTGAGAGAGGGAGAAGCAGGCTTCCCGCTGAGCAGGGAGCCCGATGCGGGGCTCAATCCCAGGACCCTAGGATCATGACCCGAACCGAAGGCAGACGCCTAACGACTGAGCCACCCAGGTGCCCCGCAAAGTGACTTATCTTATTTACACAGCCAGTAAATAGCAGAGCTGGCATTAACAACCCAGGTCTCCTGATTTTTCCTCTGGTATTCTTTCCACAACATCATGCTACCATTCAAACCACACATTTTAGGGGTGCCTTGGTGGCTCAGTCAGTTAAGTGTCTGACTCTTGATTTCAGCTTAGGTCATGATACCACAGTCACAAGATCAAGCCATGTGTCAGGCTCTGTGCTCAGCAGGGAGTCTGCTTGAGATTCCTTCTCTCCCTCTCCCTCTGCCCCTTACCCCCCACTCTCTCTCTCTTTCTCTCCCTCTAAAATAAATAAATTTAAAAAAAACACACACACATTTGATTTGTCATTAAGAATGCTTGAACATACACGATGGACTATTACTCAGCCATAAAAAAGAATGAAACCTTGCCATTCACGACAACATGAGGGTACCATGCTAAGTGAAATAACTCAGACAGAAAAAGATAAATACCAAATGATTTCACTTGTATAAGGAATCTTTAAAAAATGAACAAACAAACAAACAACAACAAAAGAAACAGACTCATATAGAGAACAGGGGCTCCTGGGTGGCTCAGTCATTAAGTGTCTGCCTTCGGCTCAGGTCATGATCCCAGGACCCTGCATTGGGCTCCCTGCTCAGCGGGAAGCCTGCTTCTCCCTCTGCCCTTCCCCCTGCTTGTGTACCCTCTCTCGCTGTCTCTCTCTCTGTCAAATAAATAAGTAAAATCTTAAAAAGTATATATATAGAGAGAGAGAGAGAGTGAGAGAGAACAAACTAGTGGCTGCCAGAGGGCAGAGGAGTAGGGGATGGGCAAAATAGGTGAAGGGGATTAATAGGTACAGGGGATTAATAGGTACAAACTTCCAATTATAAAATAAATCAGGGGGAGCCTGGGTGGCTCAGTCAGTTAAGCGTCTGGCTTAGGCTCGGGTCATGATCCCAGGGTCCTGGGATCGAGCCCTGAGTTGGGCTCCCTGCTCAGCGGGGAGTCTGCTTCTCTCTCTGCCCCTCCCCCTGCTCATGCTCTCTCTCTCGCAAATACATAAGTAAAATCTTTAAAAAAAAAAAGTAAAATAAAATAAAATAAATCAATGTGGGGATGAGAACTACAGCACTGGGAATATAGTCAATAATACTGTAATAATTTTGTATGGTGATAGATGGTTACTACAAAAAAAAAGAATGATTGAACATACTGAAATCTGATTTCCACCTTTTCAAGAACCCTCAATTTTATTAAAAAAAAAAAAAGATAAAACAGGGCCCATATCATACCATGTAACATTTTTAGACTTCATTTTGTGTCTTTTGTTAATCACCTTGAATTCTGAATGACTATCTTCTGGCCTACATTATGTTTTAGATGCTATTTCTCCTCAACTGTGTAAATATAGTACCAGTTCCTGATTATCTCCCTATAGACCTTCTGCTACTCCATTTTACCCTTCTACTGCCACCATGCACCCTCCAAATGCTGCTAAAATTCCTTCCAAAGTCAAAGTGGAATGATGTTTTGATTATACCAAGTACACTGTAAATTCCTGGTGGTCAGGGATGATGACATATACATTTGTATTATCTAGCATAATGTGAAGCACATTCAGTAAACACATAATTGACTGACATAGGTTTTTGGATAATCCAGTGGCTACAAATATGGGTTAAGAAGACATCATGCCTAAGTTCAAATGTCAGTTCTACCACTTATTACCTGTGTGACCTCAGGCAAGTTGCTCTGGGTCTCAGTTTCCTCATCTGTAAAACAAGGTTAATAATAGCATCCACACAGAGTTGTTCTGAAAATTAAATGAGATAATAATCTATTAGCACAAGGTCTGGCCCATAATAAGTGCTCAAAAAATATTAGCTAGGATGAGATTATATCATTACTATTATTAACTATTCCTATTCCTGCCATTCATCATAATTCCTCCTGTCCTTTTTCTAAGTGAATTGGAAAATTCTCCAAATCTGAGGGTTCAGTGAACATCTTTTTTTTGAGAAATATCTGCTACATAAATAGTAAATCATCCAAATCCCATTAACTCTAGGTAATTTTATTTAATAATCATATTTTAAAAGTTGGACAAATAAATAAATGGCAGAGCAATTTTGATTAAATCCTGTTTTCTCAATGGCTATTTGGAATATATCATTCATATGCAAGCCCCAAGAATATTGAATAACAGATAAAATAAATAATGATCATAATGCAAACCACATTCTGATTCCCACTTCCCTGCAAGTACAACTCCATGTAAGAATTTTAAGAGCCAAAAAGTAACATGCTTATTAACTGTGGGTTGCTCAGCTATATACATAGGGCTTAGCAGATCACGTGATTGTTTCCATATTCTCAGTTAAGCTAATGGTTCCTTAGAGCCCAGTTCTTATAACCCTTTAAGAATTCTAAGATTTGCCTGAAAAAATATATCATATTTCCATGACTATGACTGAACACAAATTTGGAAAGCTCACTGAAAGCAAACCATCCTGGAAGACAGGAAATGGTCATTGTTTTCAAAGAAAGTCAAGACGCTCCCGCACATAGGGAATCAAGCTCTTAGAAGCTTGAACTCATTTCCCTCCACATAAACCTGTATATGCTGTGGGGATAGACCCTATCTTTCACCTCTCACATGGGTAGAAGGGAAAAAGAGTAAGGTCACTTACCGTTTGAGGTAAAAATTTAAAAAAATAGTTTATTCAAAACTGCCATATAAATGCATCCAGAGAAATATATTCCCTCCTTTTTGCACATTTAATTTCATTTTAAAGTATTCAGGGACTTAGAGGGATTCTGGACTTGTAATAGGCGAGTTGTAAGCCTTTGGGAAAGCCTGTCAAAAGACTCAGGTTTAAAATGTCATTTCCTAGATACACGGTGTTTTCTGCAGCAGAGCTTAGAGCGACTTCCACTAAGAAAAGTTGCTGCATTTCATCTTTTCATCATGAACAAAAATAATTACACCAATAGTTTCATTGATTTTTTTTTTTTAATTCTTGGGAGTAAAATGCCATGGAGCAAGTCTGAGACTAGGAGATAAAAATTCTGGTTCAAGTCCCAACTGGCTGCTTTAACCAGAAGTAGACAGGGTAGGGAGCACCAAGACTGCCCAACCATCGCAGAGGACTAATGTCTGTCAGTGGAGCTCTACATTTGGAAAGCAGTGAAGACCAATATAAAGTCTTTGTAAAAAAAAAAAAAAAAATCTGTATTTAAAATCCGTTTTGAATGGCTTGACTTCAGTAGTCAAAACAGTGGCGGAGCAGGGTCAGCCTAAGTATTTGGATGGAGACTCATTACAGCACAGCCTTTACAATCCATGCTCAAAGTCCTTTTCTGGCACAACCGTCTTTGAATGAAGTCCTGAAGGGTTGAAGCCTATATTAAAATCTCTAATATGAGAAGAATTACAGCAAGGTTACAGTATAATTAACCTGAGTTATCTTTCAAAACTCTTGCTGATATATATTCTGCCACTTCCGACTAGGCTCATGCTGTGATTTTTAAAATTAGCAGAGAAGGAGGCTTTCATATTCATTCACACTGAAAGGATAAAGGAACGTTTGCATAAAAAGAAAAAGATGGTCAGTGCTTGCTATTATTTTATTCTTTTAACAGTTGTTTTGGTTTTTTGTTTTTGTTTTTGTTTTTGTTTTTGTTTTTGTTTTAATGGCGGCTCTATATGGCAAAGCCTTATTCTGTCCATTTTCTAGTCTGCAGAAAAGTCTGTTAGTCTTATTTAAGGATCATGGTGATTCCCTTCACTGCTTGGAGGAAAAAAATAAAAAAGCAAAATCGGGGCTATTACCCTGTGTTTATAACAAGTCTATTACCATAGTAACGACTGTGATGTCACAAACCCTACACCAAGGGCCAGCTTCTGTTCCTGACGGGGGAAGGGCAGCTTAGCCTTGGAAATCAGACAAAACCGTACACAAACATGTGTGGCCAAAGCAGGGACAACACTTGTGGTAATCACCAAAGCACAGGGAGCTCCCCTTCTCTGAAGAGAAGTGGGGGCGGAAACAGAAAAGCAATTCCCCAGGCCCAGAAATAAGCTACACCCACACTTCTGTATGCAGCTGTGCAAAAGGAGAGTAGAAATCCAAGCAAGTGTGGTGTCACCATGTTCCCAATCACAAGTATTCCACTGGGCACACTGGCTGCCAAACATGGATGGGATCCAGTGCTGAGCCCGCCCCAGCACATGAAACACACTCTGGAACCAGTGCCCAACCAGATGGAGCCCTCTGGTACCTCGGAGGGGCAGCAACTTGCCTCATGATGGTGAGCATTTTAAAACGAGGCTGGGATTTTACTCCTACTAGGTCATCCCAGTTCACAGAATCACAGATTCTCAGGTTCAGAGAACTCAAGTCTCCCAAAAGATGTGGACTTTAAAAAATAACCGTTTACAGAAACACAGTGTATCCCCTGTCACTGGGGAATCTGAAGTAGCAGACTAATAAGTATTCTTATTCTGATGCAGTCTAAGGAAGTGTTGTACAAATATGCTGAAAAAACAACTTTATATTAAAAAGGATATTGAATCAGAAGACATTGGTACTAGTCTTGGCTCAAGTACTTAGAAGTCACCTGACCTTGAGAAAGCCATTTAACCTATTTGACCTTCAGTTTTTTTATTTAACTATATCTAGCATGCTATTTCCCAGGGTTATTGTGAAGATCAAGTCAAATCAAATAATGAATGTGAATGCACTTCATGAACTATAAAGGATTTAATACAAACATAAGGTATTATTATTGTCACATGGCCAGTTTACGGTAGAACAGGAATAATTTAAATGCTAACAGTTATTTTCTTTCTAGGAATCCAAAACATACATATGATCCCTGTCTTCCCCACCCAAGAGGTGGACAGTTGCATGATACAGTCAGTTCTAAATTATTCAGGGGCTGATTATCGAGGGGCCTTTTACTTCTAGCTATTGTACCATTTATTAGTTTCCCTTGGGAATGCCATGTTAACCTATGTACGGCTATAAAATTGACAGGGAATGTGCCTCAACTCAGTTACCCTGAATAATAACCCTGGTAAAAAGTTTTAACAAAAGGAGGAATTGAAATGATTAATTAGATGAAAGTTTTTGGGTAATCTGTGGGCCTTACTTATCCATGGATAATTATTCACATCACTGTCATAACGCTATAGTCAAACTCTGACAGGTTGGGACTAAGCCAGCCAAGATACTAGCATTTTCTCAGTGAACAACAGCGTGGCCCATACCATCTTATGCATGTGCAGTAGGGATTTGAATATCAGCCATTCATTCAGTTTTCAACAAACATTATTGGAACACCTTCTATGTGCCAAAACTCACACATACCCTGAAAATCCCACCATCTTCCTATCCATGTTGCTGTCCCTTATGATATTACATAGAGCACCGTGGCAAAGCTCACGGCCTGACTCTCAGAAACTCTATTCAACTTCTTACTATCATGAAACTTTTGCCAATCTTATCCTAGTGCAAAAATCAGCAACCTATGGTCCTGGGGCCAAACCCTCCCTGCTCCTTTTTTTGTAAATGATTTTTTATTAGAACACAGCCACACCCATTTGTTTATGTATTACCTACAACAGCAGAATTCAGTAGTTCTGATAGAGACAGCACAGCCCAGAGCCTAAAACACTATCTGGCCCTTTACAGGAAAAGTCTGCAGACCCCTGCACTAGATAATATGACTAAATCAAAATTCATCTCTCCTGTAAGTGTTTCTGTTTAGGGATTAATGGAGAAAACTCCTTGAAAGTGGAGAACCTTTCTGATTCTTTGTCTTGTCATATAGAACCTTGGAGAAGCACAGAGTCAAGGTTTAGAGCAGATACAGAAAATTAAACACGTCCTTCCCCACATTTTGTTTTCAACAGATGAGTGCTTTGGAGTTGCATGAAGACAGCATAAAACCACTGGTGTTCGGTTACTCTGGCTTCTAATTCCTCTGAGTTCCTATGTCTAAGACTTCCAAGGCTCAATTTTTGGCCTGTATCCCTTTGCATATTTATTTCCTGATCTGATGTGGAATTAGAGTTAAATGGGAGCTGTGTGCTTGAATTCCACGTGGCTGGCTCAGCAGGAAACTCCAGGGCAGGTTTTTTGGCATGCCAAAGTCATGTTAGCCTCAGCTATGCTAATTTCTAAAGCTGTTTGCTTTGCTCAAATAAATCTTAGAAGGGAATTTGCATTTGGATGCACACCTTTTTATGCACAAATTATGTGCATGATAATTCTAGGACAGACTAAGGACTGAAAAAAAAAGAGGCATGGTGTTTACTGAATGGCTTTAGTGTGGCAAGCACTATGCTAGGTGCTTTACGTATATTTTCTGATCTCATGGCCACAATCCTATGAGATGAAACTGTGGTCCCCTTTTTACAGATGGAGAAACTGAGAAGAAAAGAGCTTATATAACATGTCCATGTTCACAGAGCTGATAAGTGACAAAGCCTAGATTTGAGCCCAATCTGTCTAAATCTGTCTAAATCTGAGGCCAGTGTTCTTTCCACTTAGACACACTGCCTTACTGATCCCATTTATCATCACCACTCACCCAAGCCACTGGACACACATTGGAATATGAACCCTACATTTACAAAATTAGTCACCCCTCCCCTTCCCAGTGGCCTATGCAAAGTATGTCTTTGGTCCTTGGGAGATACATCTGGGTCCCTCTGCATCAAAAAACAATCAATCAGAGGAGAATAGGGGCATTAAAAAGGCAAACTTTACGTGGTACACAAATGATATTAGTAATTAGATAAACACAATTTCAAGTGATTTTGACAGGTAAATGAATTTTAACGCCATGTCTGAGGACCTCAATACGAAAGGAAACTTTTACTACTAAAATGTAGTAGGCTAAGCAAGAGAATGTACCCATACTATGAAGAAAAATGTCAGTAACACTTAGAATATGGTGTAAATATATCTATAACATAAGCCCAGGAATTTATATCTATAAATATCTTCACTGTTTATGGAAACATAACCACACACCTATCTCCCCCCACCCCCCAAAATACAAACATTCCCTTCAGTAGGTTATAGTAAGTACTGCCATCAAAACTCACTATTTATCATTGTTCAACTCAATATACAGAAAAATAACCAGTGTAGCAATTAAGCATTCTAGCATAATTCTAACATTTCACAGCAAGCCAGATACAATATTATTGAACTTCTTTCTCTGTATGGAACACAGCTGTAACCTAGCTTCTATCACATAATGCTCAGCTTCATACACTGCCATCTGATTTTCTGGAAATATTAAAGAACTGATTACATTTGCATACAAGTGAAATTCAGACATCCATTTTTCTTTAAAGCTCTCAAAGAGAGTTTTGCACGAATTAGAAAGAACTCTGTGGCAGAGATGGATAAAGGCTGTTTCTAAGAAGGGCAGCCCACTCAGGAGACCTGGCCCTCACAACACCACCACATGGTTCAGTCAGTCGGTATATAAAATTATTTCACTTTTTTTTTATTTTTCACAGATGATTTCAGAGAAGGAAAAAGTACTTTTTTTAGCCAGTGGTAGGAAAAATTCATTCAGTTGAAAGTAGATTGGGGACTTTGCCTGAGTTTGCCTAACAGAGTAATGCTACTTCAAATAACACATGCACTAACATCTCTTGTCTACAAAGTTCCTACAACAGTCTTTTCCAAAGGTACCTTGGGCATTTAATAATTATTTATAAGATAATTACAACTTTCTTTGAATAGTTCTCATTGGAAACCCCAATAGTGACTTACCTGCTGGTGGCTTTATGAAAGGTGGAGGAATTAAAGGTACAATAATGGGAACATTGCCATGATCCTTGGACCCTGCAGGTGAGTCACTGAGTCCATTTCCTGTGGCAAGCCCTGAATAGCCTGTGCTTATATTGTATGGTGAAATAACACTGTCCTCAGGTAATTTTGGTTTTGGCAAAGAATTTTCTGTAAGAGAAAAAAAAAATCACATTCAGTATTATAAAAGGACTTGTTTTCCTTCTGACCACATTTTCTCAAGTGAAATGGCTATGTAACAAAACAAATTTTTCCTTGCAGATCTTTACCAGAACTCCACAGACCATCCTGGACCTTTTTAGTCTTGTTACCATAAATTTCCAGGGGGCTCCTTTACCATTTGCTCCACTATGATAGCTAATATCTCAATTGTATCATGGTGATGAATTTTAGCACTGTGAGAGCCCACAGAAACTTGAGAGGCAATTAACCTTTTCCATGTACAAAGGGATAAATAGCAGGCATCACCCTCTGGCTACCAGGGGGGGCAAGCTAAAAGCAGGCCCCGCCAGTCCTATCACTAGGTCCCACTGTATTAAAAAGTTTGGTCATAATATAGTCAGAAGAACCAATGAGAAAGAAGCAGATTATTAGAAAGAAAACTTGTTTCATAGGGTAAACTCTTTAAATCAACCCATTAATATCCATTAAATAGTAACAAAAATGAAAATAAAGAAAACTTACAATGATATGAACTTTGTGAATTTTATCCTTGCATGTGAATCATTTAAAAAAAAAAATTCAACCATGGAAAACAACTTTTTCCCTCTAGTAGCATATCCTGGCACTCTCTCCATGTTCCCCAGAGGCAAAGATTATTACCTAGACCAAGTATTATACGAGCTATTAGTTTATAGAATATAAACTCATGACTTGCATTTTTCATTTACAGTGAAACTGATGATATTATCTCTGTAACATGATGTGTACAATTTCATAGCGGGCTTAACATGAAATTTGTCACATACATTCAATTCCACATGCCTGCAGGACAGCTCATTTACATTTTGTTGCTTGGCATGTAAGAAGGAAAAGCGCTATCTTAGAGACTGGAAATAAAATGCATGAGCAGGTAGTTTATGCCAACAGATTTTGAATGCAGTGCAAACACTGATCAAATTGCCAATGATGATAAACAATGAATTTTATCCACATTTTATTGAAGTTCACCAAATGGATTGCTTCTTTACATCCTCCTTTTCTTTGACAAACAAACTCTCACTCCAAATTTATGTTCATAAATTCAGTATCCATATCAACACCCACCGATGGTTCTAGGCTTCCCTCATGAGATATCTGACACTGCTATTTGCTGACAGAATCAGTGTTAGTTCAACTTGGCCAAGGGTCTAATTTCCACTCTTTAGCTAGGCTTTGATGAAAACTCTTATAAAATAATGTAGGATCCAATCATGCACTACTCTCTTACTCCTCTACCCTATCCAAGGCTGCGAGCAGGAGGAATTTCAAACACAAAACAGAAATAAGGCCTTCCTTTAGAATTCCCACCCAAAAAAGGAGGAAGAGGGGATTACCAAACTAACCACAATTCTCTCTTAAGGTCTAAAAATCCAAACCCAGTATTTCACTTAATAGAAAGTACCAGTTCCCAACAACTAATATACCAAAGACTCAGGAAATTAGGAGGAGAACTTAGCAAACACTGTCCCTTTCTATAAATCTGTGTGCAGGACCATAGCCCTTAAAGTCCCTAGCCCTCACTAGCTAGCTCTTCCATCGCTTGAAGGAGATTAAGTTGTGTCTATTTTTGTTTTATGTTGTGCTCTTATATTCTGTGGAATTCTGCTTATGGGAAAGCACTACTGGGGTTGTACATTTAAATCAACCATTGGCATAATCAACAAAATGAGTCCCAAAGCAACTCAATTCTGGCAGGTTGAGATAGTTAATCCTTCTTTGCATGAACAAAGGGACATTAAATGTCATTACCTTTGAGAACAGAAATGTGCTGCCGGCTCTCTCCATCTGTAGGGTAGCTCCTGAATTCAATATCTTCACCATCTTTCAATTCAACCTTATCATAGCCATACCAGCCAAGGAGTTCATTCATAGTGTTTTCTGCAAAGTTCTGAAAGAGAAGCATAGGCTTCTTTTTTATATAATCAATAACTATTTGAAAAGAATGCATAAATCGAATTCCGTTTGCACTACCCATTTACTACCAGACCTGCCCCACCTCCCCTAGAGTCCTGTTCATTTTTCAAATCACGTTCAAAAACTAATGCATTTAAATCTCAGGATGACGCATCCAATTATGACAGGCCTTCAGACATTTGCAATTTAAAGATAATAAGAAGAAAAGGTATTTGTCAGTCTTGCTTACAAATAGGAAGTCATATTTTAGAATATTCTGCAAAGTCTATATCCCACACGAGCACAAAAATATTGAAAGGTAAAGCACAAAAACAGCTAAGAAAATATTTGAAAATGAAAACAATTAATTGACCTTTTTGTGGTTCAGATTGATTTAAATTAGAATTGCTTTCTGATTCAGGTATTGTTTTTTTAACATAACTCTTATCTCAGATAAAGCAAAGTCTCAGCCAAGAAATAATTTCGCAGTTGTCAAGGCTACAAGGGTCTCCCTTTTTAATTTTCCATTTTTCAAGTGTATACTTTAAAAATCAATGCACAATTTGCTTTACAAATTTCACTAGTGACAGATTCTTTCTCCATAAAATGAAAGGTCGCTATGATTGTCTTCTGACAAGTAACATAAAAGTACCAAATAACCTTAAGGCTAATAGCCCAGATTTTAGAGAACACCTGAAAACACTTTATGAACTATAAATCAATATGTAAATGTAAGATACTATTATTGTTGTTATTATAGATACCAAACTGTGAAAATGATGGGTATAGTTGGACAGCTTTAAAGCTTTACTATCAGGTGACTATTTTTTTGTGACCTTATCAACTGCTAGATCTGGAAACAAGATGTGAGACTGTATTAATGATCTTAATGCTTGCATGTGCCTTAAAATATCTCTGAGAAATAGAGTAGAGTGGTAGTCACCAGGAGTTTGGGGGGTGAGGGAAATGGGGAGATATTGGTCCAAGGGTACAAATTTCCAGTTATTAGATTAACAAGTTTGGAGATAAAATGTACAACATGATGATAGCTAATACTGTATCATATACTCAAGTGTTACTAAGAGAGTAGATCTTAACTGTTCTCACCACAAAAAAGAAATGGTAACTATGTGACAGGATGGAGGTGGTAGCTAATGCTACATGGTAATCATTTTGCAATATATAAATATATCAAACCAGCGCATTGAACACCTTAAACTTACACAATGTTATGTGTCAATTATATCTCAATGAAGCTGAGGAAAATTTTTTAAAATAAAAAGAAGGGCTCTATGCTGCAGAATAAGGGCTTCATAAATATTCAATGAATTTATTTTTTTAAAAAAATCTCTATCTGGCAAGGCATCCTGAGCTTCCCAGACTTGCTAGAAAAACTATATATTCTAACCTTCTCTGTGGCTCAAAGAACCTTTTCTCGTTCTCCCTAGAAGCTGTCATTTCCGAATTACACTGGGATGTATAATTTATATACCTGAAACAAAGCACCCAGGCCAAACCAAGAGTGTGCATAGCCTCGACATGTGAGTTCCTGTTCTCTTGAATTTCATGACTTTAGATTTCAGCAGGGGGTGCATAAAAAAGAAAAGATATTACACTACTGACTCCACAAAAACAAACTTGGCATTTCAAACCACCCACAGAATGCTAGGTTCTTTGCTTTAGTGCCCACTTAAGCTCAGAGTTCCAATTGGGTCTATCTGTGACAGAATAGTGCACCAGCAATTTAAAAAAATCTAGCCAGATTGATTCAGTGCTACCATCCACAAGGCCAACAGTCAGCCATATCAAGCTTCAGTGAGGCATTTATTCTCTCTGATGGCTGGTCATGTCCACATTAAATAGACATTCTTTTCATGAATGCACAAAGATGATATGATCGATATGTATAATAAGCTCAGCAACTTCTGGAATACCACTGAGGAGGACTCAGCTAAATGCTGCTCTACTCAATCAAAAGAGATCCCTTTAATGAGGCGTCAGTCTCCCCTAACACCCAATTCTTTTCACTAAGCTAAGCGCCTGGACCAGAGAATGACAGTCGCTAAGCACACAAATCGAGGCCCTCCATCAGTGGTCTGGCAGCAGAAATCTCCAAGGATAAGGATTACACCTTACATCAAAACACCAATTCCCAACAGTGTTAAAAGCCAAGTTCAAGCCATCCTATTGGTCTGTGTGCTATTTACCCGAATCTCCAAGAGAACTGTGCCAACGAGAGAGAAAATCTTTTGCATAGTAACTCTCGGCCACCATATCCAATTTTCTAGACCGTTTGTATCTGGGCGCCTCTCTCTCTCCGGTTCTAACCTCTGAAGTGACACAAAGGCTACAGATGCATAATTCATGGAACAACCTCCCAGCCAAGGATATAGATTTGTTTGTTTTAGTCCAGCTGCAAATCCATTCAGCTTTTCAGAACCAATCCCAGGGATGGAATCCAGAAGTTTCAGACATTAGGGTAAAAACTGAAACCTCAACTGGATTATTAACACCAAATTCATATTATTGGGGCATCTTAACTGCATCACTTAGTTTATGGTTTGTGCTGAAAACTCAGAGGCTTCATGGAACAATCAATATGAACTTGATCTCTTCCATGATTTTCAAGTTACTATAAATGTCAATGAAAATAAACTCTAAAACATTTCCTTTCTTGTCAGTGAAAATAAAAATAAACACCTTAATGCTTTGACACATGCCTGCAAAAGCAGAAAACAAAAGGTTTATAAACCTTCAAGCTATAAAACTCAAATCTTTCATGAAAGGAGAAGCAAGATGAAAGAAAGAAAAAAACGAACGCCAAAGTTTCTTGTAGCATATGAAATAGACTATTACTTCTGTCTTATACACTACTGTATTAAGAAATCAAAGAACCCCAAGGAATAGATAATTTAAGATTTTTAATTGCTAGGTAGCATTTGACGCTAGGTATCATATGGGCTCATTATGATACTAAACCAAAGGAAATGAAATAGATTTTTGCAGTTATCATCCAAGAAACATAACATATTCTAGAAGAAGTAAATTTAATGTTTATGGCCCATAAGGGCTTTCAAATCCTTCTGGTAGAAAATTCCAGCAGTTGTTTCTTCCACATTTTTTTGTATTATTACCCTTAAAAAAGGAGTTTTTTATTTAAAAAAAATATTCCTTTCCTACAAAAGTTTCTCATGCATGTTATTTTTTTTTAAAAAGGTGATAAACTACAGAGATTTTTGAGGTAAAGATGTTCAATAATAAGACAGGTTACTGTACCAAGGGAGGTACTGAAATTTGTTCCCCCCCAAATCTTCACCCAGCAAATGTCCTAAAAACAGGATGGGAAAATGAAGTCCCTCAAGTTCTCTCCCAGCAGTAAGATTCTGTAAAATCAAAGAATTTTTACTTACACAAGAAATTAAGTACCTTTTGCAAAGAAATATCATAATTATCATGATCACACATCATAATTTTTACCGAAGAGTTACTATTTCAAATATTTTATCATTGCTCCCATAAACCATGAAAATTGTGCCAGAAATTTCAATATTCTGGCATCTGAATCGCATTTTGCAGACTGCCTCTCACCCTTGGAAGTGGCACAAAAATCCTCTCTCATACCATGTGGTCCAATTTGGGTTTGGAAAATAGGTCACTATAATTATAATGATAATGTCTAACACTCTTACAGCCCTTTACAGTGTTTCCACATCCTTTAACTCTCTTGTTCCTTTCAATAACCCTGTAAGTTGGGTATTTGATTTCCACAATAAACTTCTGATGAACCTATATGATACCCTCATTTTACAACAGAAAATTAGAGCATCCAGAAAGTAAATGACAGGCATGAGACATCACCCAATAAAGTCAAAACAAAAACACAGATCTTCTGATTCTTATACCAGGCCTCTTTCTACGATCAATTCCATATAGTCCAGTGTGTCAGCAATTCCAAAGAAACTACCTCCTTGGACCAATCAAAGAGTTGCAAAGAAATCATACTACAGGATGTCAACATCACATATAAAGAGCCTTCCAACTAGGGCCTCTATCTACCTATGTTAAAACTTCACTTAACTTGCTTTCGGATTTGATCATTGGCCTCTATTCTCTTTAATTATTTGTATTGTTGGGGGGGTTGTTCAAAATTCACTGTTGAAATTTAATCTTCTCATTTTATAATTTTGGGGCATTGTATCTGATTCTAATCGCTTTGTACTTTTTTAAAAAAGATTTTATTTATTTATTTATTTATTTATTTATTTATTTATTTATTTATTTAGAGAGCGCATGAGCAGGGGGAGGGGCAGAGGGAGAGAGAGAGAGAGAGAGAGAGGGACAGAAGAAGACTCCCCACGGAGCAGGGAACTAACACGGGCCTCCAGCTCACAACACTGAGATCGTGACCTGAGCTGAAATCAAGAGTCAGACGCTTAATGGACTGAGTCGACTACTCAGGCACCCCTAATTGCTTTGTACTTTTAATATTTACCCCCATACTTCTTCCTTACCCTCTCCAATTCCCCTCTCTCAATTCCAGGGCTCCTAAGGAAAAAAGACATTCCTAACATTTAGTCTGAAAGCATGAATTTAAAAAAAAATAGGTCACAGAAAGATGATGGAAAGGCTGGAAATTTTACTATTTCCCCATTCCTTCTGATTTCTTTTGATACTGGCAAAATATATTTTTGTTGAAACTTAATTCCCAGGACATTCATTAGATTCTCTCCTTATTTACCTGGAAGTACTACACAAAAGTCAAAGTTCAGTCTAACTGATTTTTCATTGAACATTTTACTGGTAAATAAAAAGAGTTAACTTGAAGACACTTTGAAAATTGCAGTAATTACAAATTCTCACAATACTTCTGAAATGCAAGTACTTCAAGGTCTTTGAAAAGGACTAAGGATTTTATTTTGAAAACACCAAACAGATTTTAAAATATAGGTAGGTACCAGGGCACCTGGGTGGCGCAGTCAGTTAAGTGCCCCACTCTTGGTCTCTGCTGGAGTGGTGATCCCGGGGGGAGGGAGGGTTGTGGGATTGAGCCCCCAGGCTCCCAGTTGCACTGAGTGAGAAGGCAGCTTAGGATTCTCTCTCCCTCTCCCTCTGCCCTTCCCACCAAGCACTCATGTTTGCTGTCTCTCTCTCAAATTAATAAATAAATCTTTAAAATATAGGTAAGTATCACTGATTTCTTTCTTACCAGTCCTCATAAAACTAAATGCTGACATGTTTTCAACTTTGTATCCTAACCAAGAGAGCAGAAAGTTTTCAGAGAGCTCCCACTCATTCATTCAAATTAGGGAAAAGCCATGTCCTCTCTCTCCCCACAAACATAATCCCGATTTTCACTCCAAGTCCCAGTTTTGGTAAAATATGTCACCTATCCCAAATACACTATAAGTTACCCAAGGGCAGAAACCCTTTATTTCCCCCATGCCTCACCTAGGACAATGCCTAGCACTTAGAATATACTCAGTCAATGGGCTAGTACATTTTAATACAGTCACAAATATTTTCTTAAGTGTATAAATACAGAGAAATGATCAAATAAATTTCAGGGAAACTGATTCTAAAAATAAGTATGTGCAAGTTAAAAGAATTGTAATATCCAGTGTTAATGAGCAGTCTCCTAGTATTGGAAATTTAAGTTGATACAACTTTTAGAAAAGGTTATTTGACTGTATGCAGCAAAAGCCTTTAAAAATGTACATACCCTTTCATTCAGCAATTTTATTTCTCAGCACTGTAGGAACTATTCTAAGGAAATGAGTGCAAAAATATGCATGTTCAGGAATGTCTATCTTGGTGTTTTTTTCTTAGAAACAAACTATATGCCAAACAATAGGAATCTGGTTAAATAAATCACAGCTTAGTCATGGAATGACTAAAATGGAATACTATGTTGCCAATAAAATATACACTGTAGATAAATTTTTACTGCCTTGAAAAGCTATTAACAATATATTAAGTTTTTGAAGGATAGTACACTATAAGACCATTTTTGTTTTAAAAAGTACTATACATCACACATAGAAAAGGGCATTAAAAGACATATATCAAATGTTGATAGGTATTGTGTCTGGGTGGGAAAATTATAGGCTTTGTTTTTCTTTTAGCTTCTTTGTATTGCTTATTCTACCACTTCTATCGTGTCCATGTATTTTTATAAAAATAAGTCATTTTAATTAAAAATTAATTACCACATAGTCTTCTCATAGACAACCATGTCAGTCGCATTCACAGTCCTAATGACAATAAAAAGGATCTGTCAGTTACATGACTTAACTTCAAAACATTCTGACACACATTGTCCATGAAAGTGAAGCCTATGAGAAATACTTTCAAAGGAAAAGGAAACCTCCAATCCTAAACAACTTATAAGGTAGGGGGAAAAATGCTAGTATCTCTGCTGGTTGAGATTATGAATGATAGAATGATGGTTATTTTTGGAAAATATTTTATCTCCCTTTTCATCTCCATGTGTTCTGAGGTAGATTTCTATTAAGCGTCATTGAACTCATTAATTGAGATTTTAAAAGGGGGTGAGAGAGCAATCTGCAGAAGAGAGCTGATTTCTTTTGCAGACATAAGAACTGAACTTGATTACAAGTCAGTTTTGAGCTCTATCCCCACATCTGGCCTAAGGTTGGGTCCAAGTCATCTGTCTTAACACAGACGCACTGGATCAGTTTTATTTTAGAGTTCTGCAAGAAAGTCGGAAGGTAAAATTTAAATAATGCAGAAGAAATACTGTAAGAGCCCTTTACAGATTACAAAGTACTTCCACATTCATGATCCCACTGGATTAGCTGGTATCCTAAGGATGAGCCACTCCCCACAGATGACCCATTAGTGGGCTATCCACATGC
Source organism: Mirounga angustirostris (assembly GCF_029215605.1). Lineage (NCBI taxonomy): Eukaryota > Metazoa > Chordata > Mammalia > Carnivora > Phocidae > Mirounga > Mirounga angustirostris. The sequence continues at coordinate 92,820,860 of NW_026991716.1, read as the reverse complement.
ATGGAATCATAAGAGCGGTTGGATTTATACAAGAGTACCCATTGAGCCTTGATGGTTTTACCTGAACTACAGCCTTTTATCTTGAGATCCTGTAAAGATGGTCACTGCACTCCATTTGGATCATTTTGTAGCATTGTTCTCAGCCACAACACAATGATTACAATGCAGTTCTAAGGGCAGAAGACCCATCATAACACTAAAATCCAACTCCGGCCTGGAGCAGCCCTATGGAGAAAGTCTTGTTCTCTTATTGATAGATTCTAAATGGGATATCTGTATAATTGGAATATGAAACCAAAATTGTGTGTTTCCACATATAAAACCTATATTGCTCTATTGTCTTGTTGTGACATGGAGCAGACAATTATGGCCCCACATTTTAATCTGTGGCCAGGACATCAAGTGTCCTCAAAAAGGTCAAGCAAATGCTGTGAAACTGTGGATTCCAGCCCTGAGGCTAACATTGTGGCAAGCAAGGCAGGTGTGCGGCTCTGTGCAGCTGTGTCCAATCACAGCTGCAGAACTGCCCTAAAAATCACCAGGACTTGTTACATTGTCTTTCTGTCCCTGCCAAAGCCACTCGCCTTCAAACTGGACAGAGTGCCACAGCCCTTTGGTTATATAAGAGATATTAACACCCATCAGTCTACAGATCCTAAAATATACATTCAGAAAATCTTACTCACCGTATTCTTTCATGTCTATTTACATGTTTCAATTGGCACCATCAAAAACAAAGTACCCTATTTTTTTTTTCTCATTCTACCTAGTAATATCCCTTCTCTTTTAGGAAAATACTCAATAATCTTATTAGCTTGCAAGTGTAAGGGTGGCTGACTTCCCATTCCACAAGAGGAAGTTTAAGACTTCAGAGCTTTTTAAATATTCTGTCTTCTACTGCTTCTAATAATTTTTTTTTAAAGAAAGAGAAGTATAAAGACTGAATGACAAGGACACTTGCCTAGAAGATATAAAAAGTACAGTCACCTTAACAAGACACTATCTCTCCCTGCAACTCCCCTTTTTTCAGTCCCTTGTGCTCACTGATATTTGCCCTTTTCGAGGCCCTGTTTTGGACTTTCCTTTAAAAACTGTTACCTCTTGGTTTCTATGAGTCTGCCTTTCACACAAGGAGAGCAGGGCTTGGCTTCTCAGAGCAGTGCTTGGCAAGCACGGAGGCAGGAAACGCAGAAGGGAATGAGTCTGTCAGACTCATTTTCTTCTAGTTCAAATGTTTATTTCAGATTCGGGAGGAAGTGGAGTGGTTCCTTTCCATTTCCTCGTCTCTGGAACCTGCGAGTTGTATAAGGCTTAGAGAATCTTGCTCTATCACATTCACAGGTTCACAGACAGAGAAAGAGACACTTTTCAGAAAACCCTGGTTTGAACAGAGGAGAATTCATAGATCTCTATGCCCTCCCACAACTATCTCTTAATGGATTTTGACTGGAGCCTTGAGCAGGACAACGGAGAGCAATGTGGAGGAAAAAGCTGGTGGGCTCAGGAACATCCTTCTCCAGCTTCCAAGGAGGAAGGACCGTGTCCCAGCTAACATTAGTCCCCAGCCCTGCCACGTGGCACACCTGAGGCCCGTACTACTCAGCAGCAAGGTCTCGCATGGTTTGTGAAGGCCAAGGTGAGACCTGTCCTGAGCCTACTTTCTAGGTTCCTGAGACTGTGTCTGACATCAGGATGGAGTTGCAGCAGCAAAACTTAAAATATACCTGTTTTAGCAATGAGCTGATTTCAACCTTGAACATGCTGACTTTTCCACATTGTGATTTCTCTCTCTCTTTTTTTAGAATGGAAACCTATTTATCTCACTGCACTCACCAGCTTGGCTCTGCAACTTGGTTTATTGTCTATGCTGTTGACACAGGTCATTTTTTTTTTAAAGATTTTATTTATTTATTTGACAGAGAGAGGTAGAGGCACAGCGAGAGAGGGAACACAAGCAGGGGGAATAGGAAAGAGAGAAGCAGGCTTCCCACCGAGCAGGGAGCCCGATGCGGGGCTCGATCCCAGGACCCTGGGATCATGACCGGAGCTGAAGGCAGTCGCTTAACCAACTGAGCCACCCAGGTGCCCCGACACAGGTCATTTTTTAATGCCAAATGTAGACCATCAGAACCCAAATTAGCAAATCTTGTGGTGAGTTTACTACTAAACTCTAACAGATGTGCCTGACTCTAACTGTCGGCATTAGGACTGAAGCATAATTTTAGGTACAAATTACTTACTGGGAATATTTATAGACAAAAAAAATTCTTCAGTCAAGGAGACCCCAAGACATTTAATTCAGAGTATCCTGTAGTTTAACAATTGATAGAGAAATAACATTGTAAATGCATTAATTATGGTTTGTTTAGGAAAGTTTCCAGGGCAGAGTGCTTGATCTAATCACATTCGTTTTGTCAAAGCACTTTAAAAGATAAAAATCTGACTCATTACCTCTACTCATAGTGTAGTTTTTTTGAGTTGCATTACCGTTGGGTAGCCACTAATCATGCTCACTAAGCTCTATGTATGCAAAATACATACCCTTAAGTACAACTATATTTACACTTAACACATGTATTTACATTCACACATCCAGTAGTACAAACTAGTTTTTATATTATATCTACCATGCTCCAGATGAACTCCTAAAATGAATTAGCCCTTCTATATGTTGGGATTCCCTCCTAAGATCCATTTATTATGATACATATGAGCTAACAGTATATTGAAGACTAATATGTCTTCATTAGATACAATCACAATACTCACTTTAGAAACCAAAAATAGTCAAAATGTAAATTGCATCACCATCTAATTTTTTAAAATCATCTCTACTGGTCACTAATTAAATAAGGCATACTTATTGTAAATACAGTAAAGTAACAAGTCTCTTTAATCAAGAAAAACCAGGATGAAGCGAGGAAGAAGAAAAGGAAAGATAAGGAAACATTGTAAAGGTCATAATGAGGCAAGCATTTCTACTTGAAGATATTTTCACTACACTCTAGGCAAGCTATGCCAAGTCATGTACTTTTCACGCACAAAATTATATTGTATCAAATTTAAATTTGTTACAACTGCCATGCACATTAAACCAGTGATAACGAAAATGTAACTCAATATCTGATCTAGTGAAACAGCGACCAACATTAGCTCCCAGCCACATGAAGACAATCTCCAATGCCATTATTGGTGTCAGCTAAACCTCAGCCAGTCTGTCTTCTCCGGCCATTTTTAAATAAATATGTAACTATCTCAACTAGGAGATCTTGAAGAAAGCCTCCTGATGAGGTGATTTTGTTGCTCATTCTCAGTGCCCTGCATTTGCTGTACTTAAAATAGACACTTGTACCAATGTCCTTTCTATTACCCGAAGGGGAAAAAAAAAAATCACATACACACCAGTCCTTTTTCTTTCAGCTCACAGAGAAGCAACTTGATCCAACCAGTGTTGAAACCTGAGTAGGTCACTGTACACCATGATAAAATTCCCTAATCCCTGAGCCAAATCTCCCTAAGGGGGGCCTCCTCCTGATCCTCTACTTCCCAGGCTGACTTTTCCATTCGCTCTCTCCTCTTTCCCCCTTTCATTTCCCCTACCTTCAAGCCTTGATATGTGATCCTCGGTGGGGGCTCAGGTTTCCGTTTTTACAGCTTAGGCCGTGCTAGCTGTATACATTCCTTTCTTTCTGCTGGGCAGTGATTACTTACCAGGGTTTAGTTTACACTGGTCCAGATGAAAGCCGTTCAGATGAAGGCAAACACAGCCAGGCAGCTCCAGCGGCACCGATATGAAGCTGCACAAGGCCACATTGTGTTCTCGGTGACATTTTGTTGCACATATTTTTATACAGGGCAACCAACTTGTTATGTTACTCTACACTTTAGGTTTGCGGACAAGGAGGAGTAATAATACGATGAGGCTTAAGGAGGGGTTTTATTCATGTGGTTATTAACATTAAAAGCAGAAAAAATAGTAATGAGTTCAAAATAACCTTTTCACTGTTTGACTTTGAGAAATTACTTTTCAAATGAGGACTTTGGGTACTCTTCTATTAGAGGAATACCTACAAAACAATTCCTCTAGAAATGGGAATTCATGCCTATTGGCATGGTGTGCACTGACATGACTGAAGATTTCCGCCGGGATCTCTCATACATGGGTCCAAACCAGACAGAAAATACCAGTCCTACAGGAGACTGAATTATTTGCTGCGTGAAACTTCTTATTTAATGCTACTCTGCACAGAAACGATGAGGACTAAAACTTCAAATAGTAGGTGGTGATTTGGAAGAAAAATAACATTTTAAAAAGAGGAAATTTTGTGCACGAAGGTTAATACCATACTTAGTCCTGCAGCATTGGCTAAAGATTGTGTAATTTTTCCCCTTCACACAATGTTGTTTTTGTTTCTTCCTCACCAGTTCAGACAAACATCTGTTATACTGTAGAAGGACAACTATCTCCCAAACCACGGAGTGCGCCCGCAGCCAAAGTCAACAACTCGAGCCCCAAGCATTGAGCACAGTCAGCCTTTATATCCAGCCGGGATAACATTTCACATGTTTTGATTAAAATTAGCTAATTTGTAATTCTAGAACCTATGAAACTTAAAAGCTGCCATCCATATAGATCACATTAGGCAGTGTTTTAAAGGGCCAGTGCACACTGTGATTTCCTAGTGGCTTCGCTTCTCTCCTCTTCCTCCACCCCCCAATTTAAAATGAAATGGAAAAGTATCTGGAAATGCAAGACAGGAGGGAAGGGTAAGTGAGAAAGAATGGTTATTGTAGACTGTTTGAATTCCACCCCCATTGTAAGACAACAACTCCTACTGGTCTCTCTTTTTAAAAACTATCATTGAATTCAACGGTGGTTTCCAGCAGAAGGAATGGCATTGATTTCCAAGGCAAATCTTCCTTAACTCTCCTTGGACTGATTGATGCTGCCCCTCATGCTTTCAGGCACAAAGTTCCTCACCCAGAAATAAAAACTCTAATCTCCGAATTGAGATTGCTACAGACATTTTCCGGTGGAAAAGAAAGCTAAACATATGCACCTAGGTACTCATATAGCAAGTCTTATCCATGTGCTCCCTTCTGAACAGGGGCTTCCCAGAAGGCACCCTCATAGAATATGCTTGTTCTAAGCAAGAAAGCATCAAAACGCGATAAATTTTATTTAGTTGCATGCCATTTTCATCCAGTCTCTCTTTTAAACACAAACTTCCCCAACCTGACCAAGTCAGTTGGCAGTGTTTAGAATTCTATGCAGAAGATGGGGAACACCAGGACGGCTGCAGAATGAAAACTAGAGTCCCCCTGAAAACTGCTACTTGTTTGTAATTCACAGAAAGAAAAAAATATGTATTTTTTGAAATCCAGAGAGACTCGTGAAATCAACACAGAATAAAACCCTCGCCAGGCAAAAGCTTCAACTTTATGGAAAAACTCCGATTTGATGGGGCGGGGGGGGGGGGGGGTTCGGAGCTGAGCGGTGCTCTTGTGCAATCGCTCCAACGCGAACAGCTGGAGCGCCAGGCTGCTGCGCTCACCACCTCTGGAGCACCGCTGGCCTGGCGGGGAGCCCGGCCTCGCCGAAAGGACTCCGGGCTGGCCTTTCCGAACAATGGGCAGGCGCTCTGGAAGGCCGCCCCTCAGACAGTTATCTCTCAGCCGGGCTAGCCCGGGTCTGCTCCACTGTGAAGTGGAGCACGCCAAGGCGAGAGGGAGGCGGAGGCAGCCGAGAGGAGCGGACAGGGGCGGGCGAGGCGAACCGGCAGTCAAAACGGTACCCAGCCCCATGCCGCTGGGGCCGCACTTGCCGGGGCACTGACAGCCTCTTCACACCATCGCAGCTGGCTAGTTGGGGGGAAGCGGGATCGAGGAGCGGGGAGATGAACGGGAGGGAAGGGTGGAATCGAGCGCTCCCGGGGTTCCTCGGCCTGGCAGCTCCTTAACTTTGGAGGCATCCGAGGAATGGTTCCCCAAGAAAGGGGGAAAAACTACACCGCCGACTAGGAAAGCCTCCTCACCATGTCCACCCGCCACTTGGGCCCCCGGTCCCCTCCCACTGAAACGCGCCTGTGCCAACCTGGGGTTTATAAGGTTAAATAGTATGTGGTTTTCCGGCCGCCCCCCCACCCCCATCAAATCGGAGGTAGGCAAATCTCGGGGATGCAGCCCGCGAGTTGGCCTCGGTTTTGCACCTGGAGGAGGAGCTGAGGCTTTCTGGGCATCCTACAGAAACTGACAAGCGCTCCCCGTGCCCCCCAAATCCCTACAACGGCCCAAAGGGAGCGGGAGGAAGAAAGAGCTCAGTCTCTCCAGCCCCGAAGTCCCAAAATACCTTCATTTCCTCATTGATCTCTCTTTTCACTGGGTGAGCCGGTTTCCTGCTCCTTTTATTTTCTGGAGGTCTCCCTTCTTTCTCCATTTCTGCCATGTTTTTGTGTCTGGTTTCTGTGGAGATGAAATGGCTGCTGCCGCCGCCGGCAGTGGTGGTGGTGGTGGTGGTGGTGGTGGTGGTGGTGGTGGTGGAGGTGGTGCTGATGGTGGCAATGCTGGCGGAGGTAGCGGTGCTGGCGGGGCTGGGGCTGGGGCTGGGAGGGGGGAGGGCAGGCGGGCGCCGAAGAAGCGGGGTCTCTTCTAGCGGCGGAGAACGTCAGTGGCTGTCAGAGGGAAAGGTAGCTCGAGGAGTCTCGGGGATGCCGCCGCCGCCGCCGCTCCTGCTCCCGCTGCCGCTGCCGCCGCCGCCGCCAACGCCGCCGCCGCCGCCGCTGCCCCTGCCGCCGCCGCTGCTTCTGCCGCTCCCGCCGCCGCCGCCGCCGCCGGGCTGCATCCTCGGTGCCCCGTGGAGTCGTCAGCCATCTTCCGTCGCTCTGTCCGTCTGCATGGGCGAGGGGAACGAGGGCCGGGCGCGGAGAGAGCTGCTCTGGGCGTGCGTGCGTGGATGTGTGTGTGCGCCCGGGAGAGCGCGCCAGCCCCGGCGCCCAGCGCCTCCCGCGAGCCGAGCCGGGGGCGGGCCGGGGGCCGGCGCGGGGAGGAGGGGGCGGGAGGGAGGGGGAAAGGTGGGGGGGCTAGGACGGCCCCCAGCTCCGGAGCGGGCGTGGCTTCCACCGTCACTGAATACGCGGATGCTGCGCGGCTTCGGGGGCTGCTCGCGGCCGCTTGCTCATCCGCGGCCGGCACCGGCGGGACACGGCGCCCCTCGCGGCTGCCACCTCGGCCAGACGGGCCCCCGGGGCCACCCCGACCCCAGCTGTTCTCCTTAGCTCCGTGATGTGGGCCCGCGTGGGTCTGAAGTTGGCTTTTGAGGCCGTCCTAGAAGCTGCTGAGGGGAAAAAAAATGAATGGGGGTATAGAGAGGAGGTTGGGCGGTGGGAGGGCACGCGGACCCGAGGTCGAGTTGCAAGAGCGCCGATTTCCTTCCCCCCGGGGAAGGCAGACCGCGCTCGTCGCCTGCGGATCCGAGCTCTGGGGTCTCGGGGGAAGGAACCCACAGCCCTGACTTCCCCCCCACAGTTGCCAGGACAGTGTTCCCCTCCGGGGGCCCCCTAAGGGCGCGTGGAGGCGGGCGGCCCCCTGGAGAGGTCCCTGCGTCCGCTCCGCGGGTCCCCAACGCGGCGCGGGCTACGACTGCGCTGGCAAGACCGCTTTGCCTCTCAGTGAACCACTTAGAAGTAGGACATCTCGGCCCTCAGCCCCCTGTTCTTTCTTCTTTCTTTTCCCTCCAGTTCTCTCTCTCTCTCTCCCTCTCTCTCTCTCTTTCACACACACACATACACACACACGTGTCTCACTACAAAGTAACAGCTTTACCCTGTGACCCCGCGCGCGCCCTTGTCCCAGTGCCCTGGGCTTAACCTCAAAAGCATTGGGTGCTGCTGGGAGCGCAGGGTCCCGCGTAGGGTTCCGTCCTCCGGGAGCTGGCTGCCCTCGCCCCGCCCGACGGGACCCTCCCTACAGCGCCCGGCGACACTTGACCGCGACTTCCCTGCGCCCGGCTGCTCTCCCCCAGCGGTGATCGCTCCTCCTGAGCTCTCGCGCCTCCGCTTGGGCCCTCTCGGTCCACGCCTGGGGCCGGCCAAGCTCGGATTGCGTTCGTCGCTCTCTGGGTTGAGGCACTGGCGTGAGCGGTTTGATGAAGCTTCCGTGAGATACGCCGCCCTGGATGCTCGTACGCGCTGCAGGGGACACATTGACGTTCCCCTCTTCGCTTTCCCGCGCCGCGACACTTCGTAATTACCTGACACAATGCGATATGGGGGTGTCCATTGTTCCACTGCTTGTTATTATGGAATGTTCATTATAACAGTGGTGGAACTTAAAATTACACAATTTTTTTAAGTAAAAGATTGAATGAATCGGTTTGGGGAATATGAGTCAGCTTTCCATTAAAATCTGTTTGGCCTGTCAAATGAGGCTCATTCTGGGTATCACATCGCCTAATTTGAATTTTAGCCTTGTTTTGTTTCTTGAACGTCGAATTAGAGATATTTGGGGACGTACTCGGGAGGACTAAGCACCTCTAAGGTGGCTATTTTGCATCTTAGCATTATTTTGTTTCGTAAATGCCAAATTACAAATACTTGGGAGTGTGTCCAAGAAAGCTGAGCACCTCCCCTCGCCTCTTTTCTTCCCTGTGTGGAGGGACGGGGAAGGGGGGGGGGAGCCGCACCCTACTCTGCGTGGCTCGCTGGATCCCAGGCGAGCCAGGAGGCCAGAGTGAGCAAGGCAGAATCAGACCCTGCTCCTGCAAGGGGTCCAAGCAAAACATTTGCCGGGAAAAAATGTTCAAGATCCTGGGGCGGTTATCTGGGGCAGAAAAAGTCAAGAGAGGAGGATTGCTGAGTTTTTAGGGAGCGCTTTGCGGTACAGGCGTCCCTTTATTCAAGATTTTTCCAGCAACCTCTGGGAGCGTACCCAGGTATACACAGGTGTGAACCCAAGTCCTCTGGGAAGTCTTGAAGCCAGTAGTAGCCCACAAATGACCAACAATGACCCTGGCAACAAGAATGAGGAGAGGAGCCCAATCCTGTTTGCACTAACACGCTTCCCCCTTTTTCCTAGAACAATAACACAAGATCCCCCAACGTGTGAAAGTGGGTGTATTTCTCAGTGAGGAATAGCATCCTAATGCTGTTGCCAGTAGGGAGAGATGAAGAGTGGGTCTTTTTGGTTTTTCAATCTGAATTTCATCCAAAACATCTGATAATATGTGGGTTGGAGGTAGTTTGTTTTCTCTGTTTTGCCCTCTTGGTCTTTAATGAGAAGTAGTCAGAAACTTTTTTTTTTTACTTTTGAATATTCTAAACTGTGGAAACATATGTTGTAAAGTATACACAAAAGGAAGCTTTTTGTCTTCTGGAAACATATTTAAGTCCCCTCTGTTTCCTTTGGTGCCAGAAACATTACAATCGATTCACTGTTGTTCAGTTGATATCAAATAACAAGTTATATACCCGAAGTCCTAAGATACAGTTTCACAAGTTAAGAATAAACAGAAAAAGTGAACTGTAGCCCAGAGTTATATTTAGAGGCAGCTATACTTCTTTTAAAGAAAATTTCTTCTTCTGCACTGGCTCATTTAATAAAAATAGTGATATTACTCAGTCACCTGTCCTTTCACAGTCATATGTCCTCCAGAAAAACTGAGGTGAGAATGTTGTCCTAGAATCCACGATGCATATCTTCAGGGACAGAATGAAAACCCATATAATATGTGTGAGGGAACTTTTAGTCCAGAATGAACTTCAGAACTAATGATTGTTATACCTTGTTAATGGCAAGTTTTAGGTTTCTTCAAATGTGTTATAGATGAAGACAATTATAACAACAGTTGCTGCTTTATGAATTTGGACATATCATGAGTCTAATAATGTTCTGTAGGTAACTTTATACAGTCTGTTGGACTATAACCCTATGTAGGTGGGAACAATCTCCTACATCTCAAAAAAGCCACTCTTTCCTATTATGATTTACCATTATGTTCCAGCCACCAGTTCATACACCCACACACACCACCACCACCACCATTCAAGGCCCTAGACACAGAAATAGTCTTCAATATTCCCTTTACTACCTCTGCCAGTCACCAAGAAAAGCATAGGAGTGACCTTTTTCATACATTTCTCAGGTATATTTTTGTGACTTTTACTTTTCAAGGCTTCTCTTGATATTCATTCAAACCAGATTCACCTGGAAAATACATCAGAGAGAAGATAGGAAATCCCCAGGATGGTGTGCTTTGGGCTCTTAACCTCTAGATCTCCTTCTTTGTTATCTCTAAGAACACCTAACTCAGAGGCCCAGTCTTCATGCCTGGTAACGAATGAATAAATATTTGCTGATTGATTTGTATGACATAATAACAAACTTACAAAGAGACTTTACTGTATATTGTTTGAAATTAATGCTCATCTTGAATAAGCTCTGTGGTCTAACCAAATATGGGACTAAAATATATGGGGTAGTTACTATGCTGAACACATTGTAAGAATTACCTCATTTAATATTTACAAAATCTTATGAGGCACCTTTTACTGTTATCCCCATTTCACAAATGAGGAAACTAAGGCTTACACAAGTTATTAAGTCACAAGTTAGTAAGTATCGGGATTTGAGTCTGTAACTTTCTGTCCAACTCTAGTTATGGAGTTCTTGATACTATGATAACCTGATTTAATGAGCCCCTTTTAATAATCTGTATTTTATCTAATCTAAGCCCCATGGATTTTTTTTGCATTTTCACACCTCTGAGATTGTAATATATCTTACAATGATTTCTTACAATTATGAATGACAGCTTTTTCCCCTCCTCAATATTCCATAAAATAATAGCACATTCTCCCATCAGTGGCGTATTTGGTTATGTTAGGTTATGCTGCAATGGCAAATCAGAAAATCTCAGGACTTAAAGCAACAAATATTTCTACTCCTTGCTCACAAAAGTCTCCTGAAGATCTGTGTGACTCTCCAGAGCAACTGTCCTCTGTGTGAGGGCTTGGCATCGCACCTCCATGCCACCATGTGCTTCCACAGCCATTGCTCTAGAAGAAGATGGAACCCCGCAGGATCTCTCACCAGCAGTTAAATGCTCCAGCCTGGCAGGGTCATATGTCACTTCTGCCTTCAATCCATTGACTAGAGTTAATCATATGATTCTGCCCAGCTGCTAGGGAAGCTGGGAAATTTAATTCTCCCATGTTCCCCACGGGAGAGGAAAACTGGATATGGGGAAGCATTTAACATATACCACAAGACATCTTCATTGAATGAAATATGGTCATTAGGATCAATTAATGTAAATATCAGGGATCTTTTTTATTTAAAACCAATGAGCAGCAATGGGCCTGTGATTTGTTATATGCCACCTAAAACATACTTTCAAAGTTCATGCTCATGTTTAACTTCAGAGAACAGAAATTCAAAATCAATTTCAAAAAGAACATTATGAAACAGCTTAATTATAATGCAGGGGCTTTAGCCAGGGGTCTACAGGTGAGCTTCCAGAGCTTTGGAAACTCCTAAAATCATATACAAAACATTCAGTTCATTTTTTTCTAGGGAATGGGCACATGTGTCATCATATTCTCACTTAGGATTCATGACTTATTCATTCATTTATTCAACAACTATGTATATTGAGGCCCTGCCATATTCCAGGCACTGTTCTGGGTGCTTTGGATCTAGCAGCAAACACAACAGATAAGTTTTCAAATTTCAGAAAGCTTATAGCCTGGAGAGGGGACAATAAGCAAGCAAACAAGCAATAGAGAAGGTAATTTTAGATACAGAGAGATGACAAAAGAACAATGTGATAGAGAAACTGGAGTAGGCTACAAGGGTCGGAGGTCTGCTTTAAAGATCATAAAAGATCCTTATGAAAATCAGAAATTTCACTTCAAATGGGAAGGATGAGAAGGAACTGTCCATGCAAAGATCTGGAAATCCTGGAGAAAAGTGTTCTGGTCAGAATTTTTTTTTAAAGATTTATTTATTTATTTGAGAGAGAGAGTGTGTGTGAGCACATGAGCGGGGGTGGGGAGGGGGCAAGTAGAGGGAGAGGGAGAGAGAATCTCCAGCAGAATCCCCACTGAGTGCAGAGCCGGCCAGCCCCAGGGCTCCGTGAGCTGGATCATGACCCTGAGATTATGACCTGAACCAAAACCAAGAGTTGGTAGCTCAACTGACTGAGCCACCCAGGCGTCCCTCTAGTCAGAATTTTAAAGGAGCTAAAGAATGGATGTGCTGAGCATGTTTGAGAAATGGAAAGGTATCCGTAGTGTAGAGAACAAAAAGAGCAGCAAGAGAAGCAGGGAAAGAGGAATGCAGGGCCAGATTGTATGGGACCTGTAGACCATCGTAAGGGATCAAAATCTTATTTTAAAAGCAATCTGGACCTTTTCTAGCCGCGCTCGGCAGCAGACGGCCATGGGCCGCGTCATCCGTGGACAGAGAAAGGGCGCCAGTTCGGTGTTCCGCGCGCACGTGAAGCACCGCAAGGGCGCCGCGCGTCTGTGCACGGTGGACTTGGCCGAGCCGCACAGCTACATCAAGGGCATCGTGAAGGACATCATCCACGACCCGGGCCGCGGTGCACCCCTTGCCAAGGTCGTCTTCCGGGATCCGTACAGGTTTAAGAAGCGGACAGAGCTGTTGATCGCCGCCGAGGGCATCCACAGCGGCCAGCTCAACATAGGCGATGTGCTCGCGGTGGGCACTACGCCTGAGGGCACTATCGTGTGCTGTCTGGAAGAGAAGCCTGGTGACCAGGGCAAGTTGGCTCGAGCCTCTGGAAACCATGCCACGGTCATCCCCCACAACCCAGAGACCAAGAAGAACCGAGTGAAGCCGCCCTCAGGCTCAAAGAAGGTCGTTTCTTCAGCCAACAGAGCTGTGGTCGTGTGGTGGCTGGAGGTGGCCGCATTGACCAGCCCATTCTGAAGGCTGGCCGTGCCTACCACAAGTATAAGGCAAAGAGGAATTGCTGGCCACGTGTGCGGGGTGTGGCCGTAAACCCTGTGGAGCTTCCTTTTGGAGGTGGCAACCACCTGCACACGGGCAAACCTTCTGCTATCCGCGGAGATGCCCCTGCTGGCCACAAAGTGGGTCTTACTGCTGCCCGCGGGACCGGGCGTCTCCGCACAGCCAAGCCTGTGCAGGAGAGGGAGAACTTGGGTTGAGGGGCTCAATAAAGTCTGTCCTGTCACTAAAAAAAAATAAATAAATAAAAGCAATGTGGACAGATGCGCAGGGTCAAGAAACCTTCCTTTGCATGGGAAGGCCTGAGTTTCTTCCTGGCTCCGTTATTCGTATATAGGGGTCATCTGGCCATCATTAGCTCTGCCATTAAACACCAGGTTAACACAGCCAGGCACACCCCTGAGTCGGGATCCCCTTCCTCCTTGCTGTTCCAAGAACATTCTTGTCCTCTTTGCCATGGTGTCAAAGTGAAGACCATGACTTGCCCAGAAAAATGAGGGTCTTTTTTCAGTCACAGGTATATAAGAAGTTCCTCAGGTAGTAGCTTCAAACAGACTCAGGGTTCTTTGCAGGACAATAAGGGGCTTCATTTCTTTAGTGAGGGCTTGAGCAAGTGATTTTACCTTAGTCTTCATTTCCTCATATGTGAAGTGAGAATAGTAAGTTACATTTTGGAGTACGGTTGTTGTGACCGCATATTATCTATTAAAGTGAACTAAAAATAAAACTGCACAAGTTTCTCTGGACAAATATGTATTATCTGCTCTTGAGAATCATTATTGTTTTACAATAGCCTTAGGTTTATATGTACAGACGAACAGAGATATGTGACAATTTAAGGAAACCTGACACATGAGGAATAATCACCTACATAATAGCAGTGTTCTTCATTTTCAGTATGATGTACACCCGTGTCCATTTTTTTTAAGATTTTATTTATTTATTTATTTGACAGACAGAGGCACAGCGAGAGAGGGAACACAAGCAGGGGGAGTGGGAGAGGGAGAAGCAGGCTTCCCACCGAGCAGGGAGCCCGATGCGGGGCTTGATCCCAGGACCCCGGGATCATGACCTGAGCCAAAGGCAGAAGCTAACGACTGAGCCACCCAGGCGCCCCTCACCCGTGTCCCTTTTAATAGTAATTTGCTAGAATATTATAATTTTAATTTATAAAAATGAGATTTTTATATACACTTTCAAGAACATTTCAACAGTACCCATTGGGGCAAGCATACCACTCCCTACCAATTCAAGGAAAAGATTAATTTGAGTTATAATTTTTAATTTGTATCCACTGAATTAAAATGAGATCAAAGCCCAGTATTTATTTACTCCAAGCATCTCTATGCTCAAAAAAAAAAAAAATGTTAAGCTCCACTATCAATGTGTATGTCTGAATATAACAGCTTTATGTGTGGTAAGCCAGTGGAAATAAATGAAGACCACCCAAAGGAAAACAAGCAAAGCCTGTTTATCTAGGGCAAGAAGTCAGCCACCATCACCTGCATTTGGCAGAGACTCAAAGGCAGGCATGTGGGTGGGAGAGCTTTATAGTGGAAAATAAAAGGCTTCAGATATATTCTGATTGAAGGCTTTTGGCATGGAGAAACTGAAGGCTAACCAGAAGGTGGGGACCAACTAGAAGCAGGACATCCTATATGATTAATTTGGGGAGCATATTTGGCTTTCTCTAGTTGGTCTCAAGTTGGAAAGGGGAAGTATTGTAAGGAATTGGAGAGCTGGGGGTCATTGTCCAAGTCCCAACCATTCTGGGCCGATGGTGGCAGAGGTGATTTGGCTTCTCTGGTTTGTTGCTTCCAGTGTGATGGGTCAGAGTTCTATTGCCATGTGGCCTTGCCATTGTACATTTGTACAGTCAGTCTCTCAAATTGAAGCCTGGCAACTAAGAAGAAACTAGCTCAAGGTTTAAGGCAGCTTCCATTTGTGGTGAGATAATATTTTGACGTATTAAGAAGTGCTTTGTTTTGTTTATACTTGCTACTTCCTTTCTATCCCATGCACTTATTCATTCATTTGGCATCCATTGTTTCAAAGTAAGGATGCTATGAGATAAATTCACCAAAAAATATGAGTTAGTTATCCATGACTTTTGAGACTTAAAATGGAATTGTGAAATTCAAGGCAGAAAAAGAGAGTTTGAGAGAAAACTTTTTCCGAGTTTCAAAAGTCTAGATTTTGAGTGTCAAGACCCAATGACCTGAAGGATTTAGATTAAAAGTTTATGCCATAAAAAGCAGCTTTAGAAAAAAAAATTGACAAGCCAAGGGAAGTTTTTCCAAAACAGAAAGAGATCACAATTCTGTGTGGTTGGGATAAAGAAGGAACAAAGACGCTTAGATGATGGAAGAAATCTTACTGTAGATTCCCAACCAGGTCCCAGTGCCCTGGGGAATGGGAGAAACTGGAACACTTGCTAGGTTTGGGGGAATATGAAGGTAGAGGGCTGAAAGTAGAGATGACTCGTGTCTCCCTCCCTTCAAGGCAGAGACTGAAACAGCAGCAAGCCTTATAGAACAAATCAGCCCAACACAGAGCAGGTAAGTGCAGTGGGGATAGGCACAGTGGAATGAAGAAGCCTGAGCAGAAGGTCCTGGGGTAGCCATAAATACTCTCCACTCGCCATAATGTATGTGTTTCACGTGAGGCTGAGAATGGAGCAGGTGTAACTCCAAGAGACTGCAGAATCAGAGTAGTCCTGCACCCAAAATGTTGGATGAGAGACTCCATGAAGACTTCCTTCTCAGAGGATGCCATCTGGAGAGGTGACTATGTCTGAGGAGTAAATGCCACCCACCCCACCGCCACCTGCCATGCAGATGCTAGCCCAGTGAGAAAAGTCCAGGGGGTGGGCACAAGAGAAGACCAAATCAACTTAGATTATCTGGAGGTTTTCTGCCTCCTAGCACAGTAGTTGTTGTATGAAACAGAGACTGAGTTCAGTTATATGGAAGTAACAATCACATAGGTATTTATTCTGTAACTCAAATTTGCTTTTAAGCAATTTCTACAAATGGAGTTTTCTGACTCCTGGAGTAAATTTGTGGCATTATCTGCCCAATTATTTAACATCTAAATAGTATTGTCCAAACAAAAATAGTTTCTTTGGGGTTATGGCCTTAATATCATAATAAGACCAACTTAAAAAATTTAAGGACATTCTTTTTAAAGATTTATTTATTTATTTATTTGAGAGAAAGAGAGAGAGCACAGAGGGAGAGGGAGAAGCAGACTCCCCTGCTGAGCAGGGAGCCTGATGCGGGACTCGATCCCAGGACCCTGAGATCATGACCTGAGCTGAAGGCAGGCACTTAACCGACTGAGCCCCCCAGGTGCCTCGAAACTTAAGAACATTTTCAATACTTAGTCAAAATTCTGGTACATATAAAACCTAACTTGGCATCTGAGTTATCTTGAATTGTCATTGCCTTCCTCAATGATACCCACTGATGAAATCAGAACACTTTATTTGAATAATATAGATAATAACATAGACTTATAATACTATATTTCCTTTAGACAAATAATCAAATGCCCTTAAACTTATTAGACCTCTGACAGTCCTGTTGAGTGATATCATCAACTATTGTGTGGTGGATTCCTGCTACGAGCCAAGTATTTTACAAACAATATGTCATTTATCTCTCCTAACCATGGTTGAGAGTATAATTGTTCCCATTTCACATCTTAGGAGAGTGAGGGTGAGCACAGGGTCACACTAGGAAGTGGCCAATCAAGGATAAAAGTCCACGATCCACCGATGCCAGGTCAAGTGAGGTATGCTTTCACCTACACTGCGCTCTGCTCCTCTCTGCTCAGCCCTTTTACCCCCTTTTCTTGGGAAAATAGAGCGTGCAGCTAGGTAAATTTTAATTTCATCTTTATTTTAATTTATACATGGCTATCATAAAAATTAAAACAGCTATACCAAAACACTCAACCTTTCAGAAATAGCATACTGCATTTTAATATTCTCGAACCAAATACGGTATTCAGTAAATGGTTACACAGGATTGATATCTGTGTTTTGACCCACCTCCTTTGAGAAACATTACATGTAGTATAAAACATTTTTCTTTCACAGAAAATTTGTCTCCAATGTGTTGTTTGGCCATAAGTCGTCTCTTTATTACATCCCAGAGGGAGGAAGTTGAATGGGAAAGATTCCTCAGTTTAACTATGAGAGGACATTATACATTTCAGTGGAAAAAAAAAATTCATCGAAAGCGAAGTCCATAAATTAAGGATTCCATAGTAGGTCTTGGGATATAGGCTGTGTGTGTGTGTGTGTGTGTGTGTGTTTTAAGTAAGTCCGTTAAAGCTACTAAATTTGTATGCCACATGCTAAGAAGGACTGTGTCTTTGACGCCATTTTGCCCTTTCCATGTAAAGTCGGTGGGTCTTTCGTGCAGCTGATCTTTTGAAAGCATCGAAGTGAGGGCGAGCTGGCAGGGACAGACAGAAGAGAGAAGATCCAGGTACAGTGATTGCAAGCTGTACTCCCCAAGAAAGTCCCAGGATGTGCAGGCTGGGCAGGCACTGAAGTCCTAAACTGGAAAACAAAGCAAAACAAAACAAAAACCCAGCATAGGAAAAAATGAAGTGCATTACTGAACACAGAGTGCGCACTGGGGTGTTCTTTTTATGTGGTGAGCAGTAGAGTTTTGTGGCCTGAACACATGGACAATTGCTTAGAATTTAGTAATACAAAAGCTACTACTTATTGAATGCTTCTTTATTCACTAAGGACTGTGCAAAATACTTTACAGAGATTATTGTGTTCAGTCCTCACACAGTTGACAACAATATTTGGGTTGGGTCCTGTTTTACAGATGAGGAAATGGAGGGCCAATGGGACTGAGTAGGCCAGCAGTCTGACTTCAGAGTCTAGAACTCTCTCTGCCTTGAAACACCAATTGTACTGGCGAGGATTCTTGCTTTCAAGGAATGAAAATGAACTCTGTCTAAAGAAAAAAAGAATATTGGGGAAAAGGGGATTCATAGAGCCCAAGTGGCTGGGAGAACAGGCTGGGAAAACCAGCAGGAGCCCAAGGCCTTAGGAGGCCAGGTCATAGGAAGACTATTTAAGACCCCACCATCTCTGCCTCTGCCAGGAGCTGCCCCGGAGGTTCTTCTTTCATCTTGGGGTGCACAGGCCTGGGTGTGAGGGTCTACTGCCAGGTATTGAGGTGCCTGCTTCATAATCCAGCGTGTGGGGAGACTGAGATTCAAACTCTTTGGCTTCCACAGGAAGATAAGGTCCTATATCCCAACATCACATTCCGTGAATTTCCCCAAACCTAAGGAGGGATGAATTTTGACAGCCAAAGGAATGTTACAGTGTCCTTCCAGACTACCCACTGTAGCCACTTTGTAGCAAATCATTCCATTAGGAAAGTAAATGTAGGTCTGTTAAAATAATTTTGAAAGGTCAGGCATAGGTGAAATTGTGCAGACATTAAATATTGCAAATCAAAACCTGACTGACCTAGAAATTCATTCTAATAGATTTATTTGCAATCTCTAAATGCAAACTTTGAAAAGACAAATTTGGTAACCCATATGCTAAACATCAATTAATTAGAATGTTTAGGGAATGGAATGTTCTTATTCATTTCAATTTCTAACTAAATGTGAGTAAGCCTCTAAAAAGTCCCACAAACTTTTATATTTCAGACCTTGTCACCGGAATTCTTAATAAAGTATTTGGATTGTGAAGATTTTGCAATGCCTTGGAATTATTAATGCAACCAGGTGTGGTTGTAAAGTACAATGGGTACAGACTGTGCTAAATGTGTACAGCTCTCAGGATTGATGCTCCATGTACATTTCATCAACCAAACTTCTGATGCCAGTTTACCTTTTGTTTTCTCCATTGCCTAAGTTGGGTAAAGAGGAGGAAATAAATTCCGTCCGTGTAAACATTTTCTTTGGAACCCACTAAGGGCACACACACTACTAGGCACTGTGAGCATAAACATAAACGATAAAGGGTTTTTTGTGTTTTTTTATTGTTGTTGTTGTTAAAGATTTTATTTATTTATTTGACAGAGAGAGAGAGACAGCAAGAGAAGGAACAAAAGCAGGGGGAGTGGGAGACGGAGAAGCAGGCTCCCCACTGAACAGGGAGCCCGATGCGGGGCTTGATCCCAGGACCCCGGGATCATGACCTGAACCAAAGGCAGATGCTTAACGACTGAGCCACCCAGGCGCCCCGATAAAGGGGTTTTAAAAGTGAGACAGGAATTAAGAAAAAGGGACAATGAATTCCGGGTGAGGGAGACAGAGATGGCAACCATCTGAGTTGGGCCTTGAATGATGACCAGCAGGATGTTGTCAGGTGAGGATGGGAGGAAGAGCAGCATGCTAGACAGAAAGAACAATATGAAGCAAGTTGTCAAGATGTGAAAATGAAGGGAGAGGTAAGGGAAGAGTGTATAATTTGGTGTGCCTAGGATGAGTGTGTTAAAGGGAGCTATGAGGTCAGTCCAAAGGGAGGATAGGACCAGATTGTCAATGGCCTCAAATACCATCCTAAAGGAGTGTGGACTTCTTTCTGAGAATCCTAGGAAGCTGCTGAGTCTTTTTTAATACGGAGGTGCTAAGATCATAAAAGTGGGATAGGAAGGTCATCTGGATAACAGGTTAAAGGCAGAAGGAGAGACCAGAGGTAGGAGATTACATAGGATGTATTTTCAGGAGTTCAAGATTAAATAAATGATTTTTGAGGTTGGTGCAGTAGTGGTTGGGAGAAATTCTTTCAAAGAGTTAGCTTAGAAACAAGGTGCCTGGGTGGCTCAGTCATTAAGCGTCTGCCTTCGGCTCCTGGGATCGAGCCCCACATGGAGCTCCCTCTGCTCTTCAGGGAGTCTGCTTCTCCCTCTGCCTCTGTCTGCTGCTCCTCCTGCTTGTGCTCTCTCTCTCTCTCTCTGTCAAATAAATAAATAAAATGTAAAAAAAAAAAAAAAAGAATTACCTTAGAAACAGAGTCCATAAGAATTAGTACCTGATGAAACAGGAGGAAGGTGTGTATGTGTGAAGAAATGAGTATTTGGATAACAGAGCCCATGGCATAATAACTATCTTTTCAGCAAAACAACAACAAAAATAATAATTACACTTCTAATTAGCTCATTGAGTAAGTGGAACAGTAGATTCCAGTTTTGATTTATCATCTCCCCATCCTAGACCTGTTGAAGTAGATGGTCTAGAGGTGAAGACCAGTAATTCATATTTTTAAAGCACTTCAGGGATTCAGATGATCAGTCATTTTGGGAAAGCGCCGTGGTTGAAGATGTGAAAGGGAAGTGACACCCAATAACATTAGATCCAACAATATCTTATCACATCCTGTCCGCTCAACCTCTGAAACGTATCCTGAATCTCACCACCTCCCTCTAATTCCACTGCACCCATCCTAATCTCAGGCCCATTTATCAGTTGCCAAAACCAAGTAATCGCCACCTACTTGAGCTCCCTGCTTCCACTCTTGTCCCCGTGTAATCCATTCTCTACACAACAACCAAACCAATTCTTTAAAAATGTAAAACAGATTTTGCTTAAAAAGTTCCAGTGATTTCCTATCATACTGTGATGGCTTTAAATATGTCCATAAATTCTTTGATGCTTCTCCCTTGAAAAATAAAGCCAGATTCTCCTTCCCTTGATTATGTGCTATACTTAGTGACTTGCTTCTAAGAAATAGAATGTGGCAAAGTGATGGTGTACGATGTCCAAGATTAGAACATAAAAGGCATTGTGGTTTCCTTCTTGCTCTCTTTTCTTGGATCACTTGCTTGGGGGAAGCCAACTACTATGTCATGATGACATTCAAGCAATCCTGTGGAGAGGTCCATATGGAAAAGAACGGAAGCCCCCTGCCAACAGCCAGCAAGGAACTGAGGCTTTCTGCCAGTAGCCATGTAAATGAGCCATCTTGGGAGCAGATCCTCCAGCCTCAGTCAAGCCTTCAGGTTACTGTAGCCCTAGTCAATGTCCTGACTCCAATTACCTGAAAGACCATGAGCCAGAACCACCCAGTTATGTGGCATCCAGATTCCTAACTCACAGAAGCTATGAGATAATAGATGTTGGTTTGAAACTTCTACATTTTGGGAAAAATCTGTAAAGCAACAATAGATATCTAATACACATATTTATAATATAATCCAAATTCTTCGCTATGGCCGTCAAGCCCCTACATACTCAGGATTCTGCCTATATTACTAACTTTATCTACCATTCATTTTGTAGAAAAGACTATTAGTGGTCCCTTAACAACTATCTGTCTCTCTCTCTCTCTTTTTTTGAAATAAAGTCACCAGGGGCGCCTGGGTGGTGCAGTCAGTTAAGCATCTGACTCTCGGTTTTGGCTCAGGTCATGATCTCAGGGTCATGAGATGGATCCCCGTGTCAGGCCCCATGCTCAGTGGGGAGTCTGCTTGAGATTCTCTCTCTCCCTCTCCCTCTGCCCCTCCCGCTCATGCTCTCTCTCTAAAATGAATAAATAAATAAATCTTAAAAAAAAAAAAAAAGAAATAGAGTCACCACAGTTTATTCAGTTACATGAATTCAAGCTAATAACCACATCTCCTGGCCTCCCTTAAGCTAGATATGGCACATGGCAAATCCTGGCCTGGGATGTAAGCAGATTTGGCATGTGCAACTTCCTGCTGACTGGATATTAGTATGATGGTAAAAGGGTAGAAGCTGGACTAGCCATCTCAAACCCAAGATGGAATCACACAGTGAGCATGGCAAAGCAACAAGACAGAAAGGACCTAGACCCCCAAAACTATCAAGCCAGAGCTGTCTGTCTGATCTTTTACATGAACAAGACATAGGCTGTATCTTGTATTTAAGTGATTGTATTTTTCGCTCTTTATTACAACAGTCTAACCTATATCCTAACTGAAACTCAGCTCCTTGTTCACCACCTTCTAGCCATATTGATCCTCTATCTTCTTTTCTGCTACTCTGAGGTCTTTATTCTTGCTATTCCTTTTGCTCAGAATGCTTTTCCACCAAGAGTACCCATAACTGCCTCCTTGCTATCGGGTTGCAATGTTTCATCTAAAATAGCCTCCTCTCACTTATTCTCTATTACATAATCATGAATCCTGTTCTTCATGGCACTCACCAACACCTGAAATTTCCTCATCTCTCTGTTTATTGTCTGTCACTCTCCACTGGAATACAATCTCCATAAGATCAAGAACCTTGTCTGCCCTATTCCCTTTCGAATCTCCAGTGCCAAGAAAGTGCCTGCACATAGTAGGTGCTCTATAAATATCTTTTGTGTGACAAATAAACAAATGAATTAATAGTAAATGATGACAAGAACCTAGTCCTTGGGTCAATTTGTTTTTATAATTTAGCCTCACCTACTGCCGAAATTAGGATA
This sequence comes from Mirounga angustirostris, assembly GCF_029215605.1. Lineage (NCBI taxonomy): Eukaryota > Metazoa > Chordata > Mammalia > Carnivora > Phocidae > Mirounga > Mirounga angustirostris. Next base: position 92,798,452 of record NW_026991716.1, on the reverse strand, counting down.
AATTAGGTAACCATAATGGCAACCCAAGATTAGCAAAACAATGTCAACAAGTCTCTTTACCTTCATTATCAGGTGTTATGATTTAATGAGGAAAAACAAAGATAGAAACAGTAAATGGATCTCTGCTTTTGGCCTTTAAAACCCAACCAAAAAAGTAAAAAGAAACTCATAAAAGTATTATCCCTAAAGAATAGATTCTCCTAAATCCTAATACAGGTGATTATATTACATTAACTCTAAGATGCCAGCAATTGTGAGACACACCATTGTTTTATGTACCATGAGAAAAGGAAAAATCCTGCTGTGATAGACTGTGTTATTGCTCTCAATTTTTGTCCCCACTGCCCCTTCCCAGACTCTTGGTGGATAGAATACACTTTCCTTACTCTGTTGTCAGGATTGGCCATGTGACTTGCTTTGGCCAATTAAGTGTGAGTAGACATGACAAAGACCATATCCAGGCTGTTTTAATTGTGCTTGTGAAATTAGATTCCACTTTTGCTCCTTCCTCAACCATAAGATAGTGGTAGAATAGTCCCAGATAGTGGCTAGTCCTTCCACCTGGATTCTAGAACAGCATGTGTAGCTGTGCAGAACTAAGGCCAGTGAAGCCAAAGCCAACCCATGTCCCTACATAATATGAACAAAAAATAGATATCCTTGTGAGCCACTGAGATGTTGATCATCACAACAAAAGTAGTTTAATTGTCTAATTAAACTACTACATGCCACCAATTGTAAGCTGCATTTTGATTTCAGAGATGTTAAAATGTGAACAAATGCATGTCTTAGAAGCAATACAATATGGTATGTATTATACATATTATCACATATCAGCACAAGATACACAGCCGGTGCCCAATAAATATTTGTTTGTTATGTACATGATGATGTGGAGTTCATATTTTTAGTGAGAATTTTCTTGATAAACATACTTTCTCTTTAGCATAGTGTAGGTAACAGAATAACCTCAGGCATTAACTGTAATGGAAACTAAAATTTATATAGTAAGCAAAGTTGAAAGCTAGGAAAATGGTAAGCTGTGGCTTTTCATTACCTCTTACCTGTCCCTACTCCCCTGCTACCTCATATAATCTTTTGACTAATATCCCAAAAGACTTTCTCCTCTATCGGTCCTTCTCCATAGACCATACAGCTAGATACTAGTCTTCTATTATTTGGGGGGTAACCAGAGAAATAAGGTAGCAAAAATGGAGTTCAGTAACCACTAGCATAAACATAAAACAAAATATCTGGATGCGGGGCTCCTGGGTGGCTCAGTCGTTAAGCTTCTGCCTTTGGCTCAGGTCATGATCCCAGGGTCCTGGGATCGAGCTCTGCGTCGGGCTCCCTGCTCAGCGGAAGGCCTGCCTCTCCCTCTCCCACTCCCCCTGCTTATGTTCCCTCTCTCGCTGTCTCTCTCTCTCTGTGTCAAATAAATAAAATCTTTTTAAAGAAATATTTGGATGCATGTTTGTGAAACAAGTTTTTCACACATGCCCCTAAACTAGATGAGAGGCTGAATAAGCTAAAGGAGGGAAGAGGTAGAAACACATGAGCCACAAGCAGAGGTAGAGAGATGTCAGCATCTTCCAGATAAAACACCATCTATAGTCAATACCAGGAGCTGTGCGGAAGCCAACTCAGAGCATTGCTCGTTGTGTATGGTCTGACACTGTGTTATAAATTAATCACAATGTATAACTTGGATATTTTTACCCAGAAAAAAACAAAATAATAATAATTATGACAATTGTTATAATAACAGTAAATATTAATTGAGCACAGCACTGACTATATGCCTAACACCAGGCTAAAGGACTTACATAAAGTATCTCATTTGCTGCTCATAATATATGTATTAGTCAGCTACTGCTGCAATAATGCCTTGTAACAGACCACCCCGAAACCCAGTAACTTATAGCAACAGGCATCTATCATCTTTCTCATCAGTCTGCAGTGGTTTGTGTGATCCAGACTGAGCTCTGTTGCATAGCTCCGCTTCAGGCTATGGACTGGGGAGACTTGGCTCCAGGGCATGTGTTAGGTTCAGATTTGCTCCCTATGCCTCTTGTCATTCTGGAAAGAAAGCTAGCTGAGGCATGTTCTTCTCATGGCGATGGGAGGAGTGCAAGACAGGAAGTGAAAACACATGATGCCAGGTGTGGAACTGGCACATTGTCACTCCTGCCCATACTTCATGACGAAGACCAACAGTCATAGGGAGGAAAAAATACTCTACCCCAGGAGAGATGGGAGTAAACGTTTCTGAATTATAATCAAATATATTATATAATTAGGTAGGTATACAGGTAGTCTATACCCATTTACAGATGAATAAACCAAAGCACAAAAAAGTTAAGTGATTTACCCAAAGCCAGACTCAGAAAATGACGAAGCCAAGATTTGAATCCAGCCTGTCTAATTCCAGAGCCTAGAATCATAACTATCACTCTGTATGGTTTTAACAAACCAGACTCCAGGTGGTATTACAAGGGAAATATAGAAGCAGTGGTAATTTTACAATAATAAATGGAACCTGAGGAAAAGAAGTGTGTAAGATCAAAGACTGACTATTTTGAGACCTAATCAATAAAGATGATTTTCTTATTAGCTTTCATAAGTGCACGAGGTTACATCACAGAAATCCACAGAAGGATGTGGGTTCATTTCTTTTTAGATCCCCCCACCATATAAATATGTTAAAATTGTATCTATTTAAATACTAATACCTTTGTTACTTGTTTGCTATCCATCTCCTTTGAAAGGGAAATCTCATTTATTCTGATAATTCTGAGTAACTATCTATAAAATAGTGATAAAGTGTATACTTGTAAAAACACTTGGGGATGTCAGTGGCGGTCATATTAAATCAGTATTTTTAAAAAATTAAGTCTAATAAAAACATTAGAGTCAAGCCTTAAGACGTTCAAATATCCTTCATAGAAAGAAAAAAAAACTGAGGCATGATTATAAAATATGAGAACTGAGGTACAACTATCACAAACAAATTCCTTGGAAAAATTTGTTAGAAGAGAAGAGAGAGTCTGGGCTAGATGAGAAGCAAGAGGGAGTTCTATACCCAGGGAACTTCAAAGATTGAGATGTTGACCAGTTCATGCAGCTTCAGCGTTTTGCAATGCCCACAGACCGTTTTTGAACTTCATATGCTTCCTATAAAACAAGTACTTTAAAATGATCATTTTTCATTTTATGAAAATGAAAAGAATCTAATGTCATGAAATAGGACCTAGGTCAGTATTAGAAGTAAACCCCACACCTAGTGTGAGGGCCCCATTTCTCACTCTAGCTTTCTCTATTCTGTTATGATGATTTCACTTTAAATTGCAGATGTGGTCATTCATTTCCTTTTAGAATAAGTATAAAGCTGAAACATCTTCCAAAATATAAAACCAAACAGGTACAACTTAAACAATGCATTTCACCTTGTTTGGATCTTGATTTAAACAAACCAACTGTATAAAACCACTTTTGAGACAATTTGAATATTAAGAATTTTGGAAATTTTGTTAGGTGCAATTGCATTATGGTTACTTTTTTTTTTTAAAGGAAATTTTTATTTCTTATAAACAAATTTTAAAATATTTACAGGCAAAAATATTATGATATCTGAGATTTGCTTCAAAAAACTTTAGCATTGTTGGGAAGGGGAGTACAAAATGTTGACAATTTCCTGAACTGGATAATATGTACATAGGAGCTCATTATCCTATTTTTTCTACTTTTGTGTTAAGTTTAAACAGTATAATAAAAAAAAAGAAAAGAAAACGTCCATTTAAAAACACCACAAAAAGACCACCAAAAGAAAAGTCTAGCTCAGAAGATGTCTTCAACAGTGAATAGATTTCTAAAATAAAATGATAAGTTCTAAGCCATATAACTTGGAACATCCTTAAAACAGCATCGCCACAGTATACACAAGCAATTTAGCATTTCAATGGTCTTTTGTATGTATATACATGTTTACCCTAAGTAGGCGAATTGTAAAATTTGGTCTGGAATTAAAAACAGTTGTTCTCCTAGAAGTATAAGGAGCAAAAGCACTTTGTATCTGTATTTTTTTTTTATTTTTTTTATTTTATTTATTTATTTATTTATTTATTTTATTTATTTATTTTTCTTCTTAAAGATTTTATTTATTTATTGACACAGACACAGCGAGAGAAGGAATACAAGCAAAGGGAGTGGGAGAGGGAGAAGCAGGCTCCCCACAGAGCAGGGAGCCCGATGCGGGACTTGATCCCAGGACCCTGGGACCATGACCTGAGCCCAAGGCAGACGCTTAACGACTGAGCCACCCAGGTGCCCCTGTAATTTTTTTTATTGATTTGAAGTTATGAGGACCTACAGTTGCATAGTGGAGAATGATGGGAGTTCATATTGTAAGCTTACTATGTGCCAGACACTGATCTAAGTACTTTATGAACTCATGCTAATATTTAAAATTACCCATTGATATAGGTATTATTGTTCTTCCCATTTTACACACAGGGAATTCACAGTACTGAGACTAAATTACATAATTTGCCCAATGTTGCACTACTAGTAATAGCAAAGCTGGGATACAAATGCAGGGCATCTGGCTCCTGTGTCTGATCCCTGAATCATCAAGTTTTGTCACTCTCCATGGAAAAAGTGTCTCATAGAGTTGTTCTTTGTTTAGACACTGGGGACTGAGACTCTTTAATTCTTAGAAAAATACAGGGATTCTTATCCTTTTGACATCAGCATGTCCCTTTTGTTTTGTCATGCACTTCAAACCTATTACTCCCAATGTAGTCATACCAGCCCTATAATATCCAAACATATTTATTACAGATGCTAGGGGCATAATTCCAAAGAACAGAAAACATCACAACAAGTTCTTCTGATTGATTTAAGCCAGGATAATTTTGAGAAACCACTTTGAGGGAGAAACCACCAACTGTAGTAGTTGACAATGACATCTCTCTTATTTGGGAGTCAGCTTTTGGGAAATGACCTTACATAATTTTTCCTAATTACCTGATCTTCTCAGATGGTCTTTTGCAAATTCTTTTCAGTCCAGCAAGTTGATATCTCTGCTTCCATATTGCCAAGGTTAATAATGGAATCCTCTCTCTCTCTCTCTCTCTTCCTCAATCTGTCTCTTTCTGTTCAGATCCACTGTCTCTATTTGGCAAAAAAAAAAAAGTTTATAAAAGTTGATTTATCTATGGGCCACATCATAATAGGCTTTCAATACAGTAACTTTAATTTGGGGGACTTTTAATAGTTATTTCTAGAAAGGAATTAGTGTGAGTCTACCTAGGGCTTTAAATTGACTTATTTAGGGGTGCCGGGGTGGCTCAGTCATTAAAGTCTGCCTTCGGCTCAAGTCATGATCCCAGGGTCCTGGGATTGAGCCCCGCATCGGGCTCTCTGCTCAGCAGGAAGCCTGCTTCTCCCTCTCCCACTTCCCCTGCTTGTGTTCCCTCTCTCGCTGTCTCTCTCTCTGTCAAATAAATAAATACAATCTTTAAAAAAAAATAAATTGACTGATTTAACTGAATTGGTCATTGAAGTTATGAGAAGACTGGCTTGACAGAGTTTTTATCAGTAAATTTGTGAAAAGTGATTTCTTCGAATTAACTGACCATGCTGATTTGATTGTTTACCCTTAGATACATCCATCCCTGAATGAAATATTTTCCAATTTTAGGGAAAATACTGTATTTTAAGACAGAGGAAATATTTTCAGGTAGTTTAGGGGTTGTATTTATTACTATAGGGCAGCAGTTACTGACAAAGTGCTTTGCTAATTCTATAGTCTGAGGTTGTCAATCTTTATATATATAATAAATGCAGTATGTCCTGACTCCCTTTTACCTGATGTTAGCTGTATATGCATTATATGCAACAGAATGAGGGTTTTTCTGCACATACAATTCTATCCAAATTTCTCTAACTCTGGTAAATGAAGTCTGACCTATGAATTTCTTCTCAAAGAAAGAAAGGAAGGAAGGAAAGAAAGAAAGAAAGAAAGAAAGAAAGAAAGAAAGAAAGAAAGAAAGAAAGAAAGAGGAAAAGAAGGGAAGGGAAGGGAAGAAAGGAAGGGGAGTAAAAGAGACAGAATCAACACAAAAAACAGAGAAAGACTAGGTTATAATTTTTCTAGAGTGGCAATTCTCAACCCTGGCTGCATATTAGGATCCCCCAAGGAATATTTGATAAATACTGATACCTTGTCCTCAAGCCCAGAGATTTTGATTGGTTGTGGTGATTTTTGGTCATCATGAGAAATGTTTAAATAGCAATGGACAGCTAGCTGACCTTGTAGTGATGAAGATATTCTTTAGCCTGGGCTTCTTGATCTTATGACAAACCAAATACAATTCAAATAACTTCTGAATTTGAGCGTGACGGTGAAGTGAAAATGGGAATAAAGAGTAAAGACTCGGCACATTCATTCATTATTCATTCAACTGACCAACAAATATTTATGTGGTGTCTATTCTTCAGCAGACACTGTATTAAGAATGGGGATGCAGTGGCAAACAAAACAATTAAAGAAGAACAATAGGGCCATCTCTGAAATCTTCCTTGTGGACCTCAAGTTTCAATCTATGTCAATGCCAAGATCCATCAGGTTGGTTGGATAAAAGACAGAGAGAGAGAGAATGAAATGACCATAAAATCAGATTAGTCTATTAGTTAATTTCATTCATGGACTAAAAAGATTTTGATACTTAACTGAACACAAAAGATCATCTACTTTTGTTTACAGATGAGTAATTTTAACTTCATAAGGGTTAATGACTAGCCTATGCTCATACAGTTATTCAGGACAGAGCTGGAGAACCCAGATTGTTGACCTTTTATAATGTCATCTATGTTCAAGTAAAAACCTTCTCAGCTGATTTTTTTTTTTTTTTTTTTGGTCATTCCAAGTTCCTAAAAGAAAACAGTCTCCTGGAAAGAGCCTTTGTAAAAGAAAAAGACCAAGTTCTTCCCCTGTTGGGCTAATCCTAGTGTGAAATTAGCTAGCAGCATTGCTAGTCAATTCCACATTGCTGCCCTGTGGGGAGAGAAACTAGGAAAAAAGGAGAGTAGGTCTTGGTCTATTTCCTCCCTAACTGCAGTTGTTCTAAGGTCAAACACTCGAAAAATCAGAAGGAAACAGCAAGAAAGGACTATTGTGTACCTAGGGAGTGAGGATCTAAGAAGGGAAGAAGTAAAAAATTAAACCCCAAAGAAAAATTACAATGAAGAATTATAGTCGTATATACTTTCTCACATCATCTTTGAGGGCTCATCTGTAAGATGTAAAGGGCATTTAGCAATCTTCCTAGTGATGAGGGAAATGCAGATCCATCCTGTAATGAGATTCTCTTTTGTACCTGTCTGTTGGAAATTTTAAGAAGGCTGACACCATCAAGTGTTGAGAGAGTGTGATCAACGGGGTCTCTCATAAACAGCTGGTAGAAATGTGAATTGATAAAGCCACTTTAGAAAGCATTATCTATGAATATTCCCATAACCTACAACCCAGTAATTCCAATGCTACATATAAACTCTCAATATACGAACCTGGAGGCATTTGTAAACCTCTTCATGACAACATTGTTGTAATAGAAAAAAATCTGGAAGCAATCCAAATGTCTATTGACAGGAGAACGGATTAAGTGTGTATATATTCACTCAGTGGATATTATACAGCAGTCAAAACAAATAAACTGCCACTATACACACTGATATGGGTGAATCTCAATAAAATAATGTTGAGTAAAGAAAAGAGGTCACAGGAAATTACATTTAGCATGGAATCTCTTTTCAAGATAAAAATAACTAACACACACACACACAAATAAAAAATAAAAAAAATAACTAACACATATAAATAATATACTTTTTTAGAAATGCATATATTATTAACTTACATTTTTTAAAATCTCATGATAGAGATAATAGATAAATAGAGATAATAGAGAGAAAATGATAAATACAAGATTCCAGATAAAGATAACTTCGGGTTGAGGAAGGAGAATGGGATGGAGAAGTCCACACTGACGGGTCTATTGTCAATATTCTAGTTCCTGTGTTGGTGGTGGGTTCACAGCATGTATTGCATTACACAAAGATCAGCAGATCATTGTATTAGTTATTTATTGCAATATAACAAATTATCCCATAATTTAGCACTTAAAACAATAAGGGGTGCCTAGGTGGCTCGGTCGTTTAAATGTCTGCCTTCAGTTCAGGTCATGATCCTGGAGTTCAGGGATGGAGCTCCCTGCTCAGTGGGGAGCCTGCTTCTCCCTCTGCCCCTCCCCCTGTTTGTGCTCTCTCTCTCTCTCTGTCAAATAAATAAATAAAATCTTTTAAAAAAACCCACCAAATAAACATTTGTTATTTCACAAAGTTTTGAGGGTCAGGAATCTGTACACATGCCAGTCTGGTGGTTTTGGCTCAGGGTTTCCCATGAGGTGATAGTCAAGCTATGAGTCAGGGCTGCAGTCTCTGAAGGAGCTGGAGGATCCACTTCCAAGATGCCTCATTCACATGGCTGTTGGCATGAGGCTCAGTTCCTTACCACATGGGCCTCTCCATAGAACTACTAATGACATGGCTTCTCTCAGAGCAAGTAATGTGGGGTTGGGGGGAGAGACAGAGAAGGAGTGAGGGAGAGAGCATGAGCAAGAGAGAGCCCAAGAAGGAAGCTGCAATGTCTTTTATAAAACTACTATCAAAAGTGACACACACCGTCACTTCTGCCAGGTACTACTGATGACACGGATCAACCATAAGACAATGTGGAAGGGGACAACACCAGGTGAGACTACCAGGAGGCAGGGATCATTGGGCACCATCTGGAGGCTGTTTACCACCACAATAAAATAAAAAAGCACAATGCATGGACCAATGATAAAAGTGTGTCAAGAAGGGGCGCCTGGGTGGCTCAGTTGGTTAAGCGACTGCCTTCGGCTCAGGTCATGATCCTGGAGTCCCTGGATCGAGTCCCACATCGGGCTCCCTGCTCGGCAGAGAGTCTGCTTCTCCCTCTGACCCTCCCCCCTCTCATGTGCTCTCTCTCATTCTCTCTCTCTCAAATAAATAAATAAAATCTTTAAAAAAAAAAAGTGTGTCAAGAAGCAACTATGTGCACTTGAGGTTGGAAAATAAATGAATCAATAAATAAGCACATTCAGTTCTGAAGACAACAGGACACAGGGGAAGGAGTGAGATGGGTTTGAGCTTTAATTCTTACCTCTGCCACTTTCCAGCTTTATGACTTTGGGCAAGTCATTTGACTTGCTTCCATTTTTAAAAAAGAATGAGAATGTTTACTTGACTCTTTGAAAATATTTTATTATGAAAATATTCAAACATATATAAAATAGAATTGTGTAATGAATGCCATATACTCATTATCCAGAATCAGCAACTTTGTAGATTTTAGCATGCTTGCTTTATCTATTTTTTCTCTCCAGAAGTGTCTTAAAGGAAATTCCTGACACTGTATTGTTTTATCCCTACATATTTTAGTATGCATTACTTAAAATAAGGAAATTTTTTGGGCGCCTGGGTGGCTCAGTCATTAAGCGTCTGCCTTCGGCTCAGGTCATGATCCCAGGGTCCTGGGATCAAGCCCTGCATTGGGCTCCCTGCTCAGCGGGAAGCCTGCTTCTCCCTCTTCTACTCCCCCTGCTTGTGTTCCCTCTCTCACTGTGTCTCTCTCAGTCAAATAAATAAGTAAAATCTTTAAAAAAAAATGGGAATTTTCTAATAGACACACACATAAGGTTAATAATTCCTTTGTAATATCTAATGTACCAAAACCATAATTCAAATTTCTTTAATCGCCTCCTGATTTACTTTTTACAGTTGGTTTGTTAGAATTAAGATCCAAATAAGGTCCACTCATTACACTTGCAATGCCTCTCAAAAATCTCCATCTACAGGAATCCTTTTCCACAGCCCATCTTAGCCCCTTGTCTTGTTAAAGAAACCCAGGCAGCTGGCTGTAGGACATCCGATAGGCTGGATTGGTCTGTTTGTTTCCTTGGGAAGCTCGTCCATTTCTTCCACTTCCTCCCATATTTCTAGAAAATTGGAAGTTGGACCTACCGGCTTGATGAGATTTAGATTCAACTATTTTGGCAAAAATAGTTCCTCGGCAGCGCCGTACACTTCATAATGCACCACATCAGGAGGCACGGCTGTGGGGAAGCCCGGTGCCTGGTGCTGCCGACATCAGTCAGTGGTGCAAGTCGTGTCTCCACGGCTTCTCCGCTCTTTCCCAGCTACCTCTCATCTTCTGATGATTGTTGCCTGAATCCATGATTTCATAAGGAATCACAATATGGTGATTTCTCAATTCTATCCTTTCTTCCTCTTTTAGTCGATGGAATTATGTTATGAAGAAGAACTTACCCTCATCAGCCTGGACTGTCGATGAGAAGTGGCTTGTTCTCTGTTTCACATCCTCTCAGCCTGCCTCTCGCCACAGCCATTGCTGAAGCTACCTGCTTCCTGCAGGAGTAACCCGACAGCACATCTGCCCTGCGGGCATATCACATTCTGCCCCCGAGGTCCTCTGACTCCATGAAGGTGGGATATCTGCCTGGCACTCACATGACAGCTTAGAAGTGTGAGGGGGCCAATGCCCCAAGGGGAAAAGTTGGACGGATCCGGCTGGTTGCTGGTCAACAACTGCTCCTCTCTTGCATCAAGAAGAGGACAACTATGAAGTACATTCTACATGGCAACTCAGACTCCCAGCAGGCTCAAGGCCTCATTGCCCACGGTGATGACTAACTCGGAGACACCCTTGTATTAGACCCCTTGTGATTCACTCTCCCTAGTCATCCCCTGCTGCTTCCTGAGATGGCTATCCAAAATAAACTACCTAAAAGTAAGCCCTTGTCTCAGGTTCAGCTTTCAAGGGGGTGAGCCAGACTAAGACACCACTAAATACAATTCCTACGGGAAGGCAGGATAAATGTCCAATTCTTTCATTTCATTTCATATTCAGAGTATTGCCCTAGTTACATCTAATAACGAACACGTGGATTTATATGTCATCCATGTATTTCGATCAGTTGTAGTTCTTACTCTGTTTTGACGCTCAGATTGTCCCCTTTTCAGCTAGTGGGAGCTCCTTTATGCTGATCCCTTTGTCCCTTTGACCTGACCCATTAGACTTTAGACTATAATAGATTCCCTGATTTCTGGCACAACAGGGTGTTCCAGGCTCATCATGCACATTTGTTGCCCCAGACCTGAAATCTGCCATTCTTTTAAAGGACTTGCCCCTTTTAACAGGGAATGATGTATTGAAAGTATGAATATTGGGGCGCCTGTGTGGCTCAGTTGTTAAGCAACTGCCTTCGGCTCAGGTCATGACCTGGAGGCCCGGGATTGAGTCCCACATCGGGCTCCCTGCTCAGTGGGGAGTCTGCTTCTCCCTCTGACCCTCCCCCTCTCATGCTCTCTGTCTCCCATTGTCTCTCTCAGATAAATAAATAAAATCTTTAAAAAAAAAAGAAAGTATGAATATGAATACTAAAGGTGCTCATTGCTATAAGATTTTCATTATTTCCAGGCCTTTTCAAGGGACAAAACAAGTAAATGCTTCTCCACCCCCCAAATGTAAAACTTTTCTTATTGGAACATAAGAAACATTTTTGAAAAGGAAAAATTGTAAGTTCATACTATTTCCAATTTAACTTTAATTTTACATGGATTCTACTTCCTCTGTTGTTCCTAACAATTCTAAGATTTGTTTTAACCTATAATGTATAAGAATAGTTGAAGATAATATTTTTATTATTAATAAAATAATATATTTATTATTATTAATAATAATAAATTTCCACCAGCAATAAGACTGCAGACTGAAGTTTAAGATTTCTTTATAGGTTTATTTATCCTGAGAATATATTCCACTGTAAATGCCCTGTAAAAACACTATTTTCTAAACTCATTTAATTATTTACTTGCCGTAGTTATGCCACCCACTTAATATACACTTAGATCATTTGCTTCAGCTTGTTTTCAAATTTTAGCAATTACATTTTTCTTTAGAATTTAAAATTATTTTGGATATGTAAAACATATATGACTTTATTTATTTTTTAAATATAGAAACTTTGTATAGCAATAACAAAAAATGAAAAACAGAACAACAAAAGAACCAAAAAATAACGAAGTTAAATAACAAATGAGAAATTGGGATATGTAATGGAAACATCTAGGAAAATTACTTTTTACAAATTGTGTAATAAAAGACTCGAGACTGTTATCTTTATCAGTTGACCAATACCATAATGCATATACATGACTTCACATTCAAAACTATATAGTCAAGGTATATTCAGGGTAGTCTGTTCCATGCCGGTTCCCTCCAGTTGTTTCTTCCCAACCCAAATATATAGGCTAGTGTATATTCGTAGTTCACCTATCTTACCAAAAACACACTGTACTGTTCTGCGTCTTGGTGTGTTTGTGGTTGCTGTTGTTGTTCCAAAGTTAACCATATTCTGGAGCTCACATTACAACAGTGTAGAGATGGCCCTCATTCTTTTTCAGAGTTACACAGTGTATTTCATTATATGGACCTACTCCAGTTTATTCAACCTACTCCCTACTTGTGGTTGTTTGGTTGGATTCTAATCTTTTGCGATTACAAATAATATTGCAATAAATAACCTTGTGCATAAGTTATTTTGTATTTTGGAAAGGGTTCCTAGAATTGGGATTTCTGGGTCAAAGTATAAGTGCATAGGTAGTTTTTCTACGGATTATCAAATTCCGTTCCATAGATGCCATGAACTATTTTACAATCTCCCTGGCAATATGTGTTGTTCCTGTTCTCTACAGCCAGCAGCCCAGTAGACGGTCAAACTTTTGGGTTGTTGCTAATCTGATTACTTGCCTCCTTTTATCATTCTGCCCCAAGATATGCCACAGTGGTTTTCAACTGCTTTTGGAGGAACTCTCTTAGGATAAACAATAGGTGATTGTGTTGAGGTTGGTAGAAGGATGGTGGCTGCCGTGTCCCTATCTATGTCCACTCACCTAATTATGGAAATGCCAACGCCCAAAGCATACACCATCCTTGTTAAGACCTTGCACTTCCAAAGGCTGGCTTAGGTTTCCAGCCCAAGAAAAGGACATTAAATATAACTTCACTTGTTTCTAAGGTCAGCAGAATGCGGAGAGAACAGTAAGTGAAATCCACCAATACTGTACCAACTTCAGGATCCTGAGAAAGGTGGAGGAAGAGCCATGACCATCTTTTGTCAGCTTGTTATCTCCCAAACAACCCCAAATCCCAGGAGATGGAGAAGCCCTGTGTATGGCTGGAAGTTTCCACAGATTGTGGAGTGGCCATTTTAACCCGCAGGGCTACTCACACACAGGACCTCTTCTTTTGCTGCTTTGTGGGAGTCATCAATGGTCCTTGTTTGTTTTTGTTTGTTTGTTTGTTTTCAGCATCTCCCACTTCCCTAGATTCCCAAGGGTGATTTTGCCCCCAGGGGACATTTGACAACGTCCTGAGGTATATTGGGTTGTCACAGCCCTAGAGGGGGTTACTGCTGGCTTATAGTGAGTAGAAACCAGGGATGATGCTAAACATCCTAGCATGCACAGGACAGCCCTCCGCCATAACAAAGAATTCCATGCCCTCAAATGTCAGTAGTACCAAGGATGAGAAACTCTGCTACATTCTTTCTTTTTGCACATATTCACAGACATCTGCAAAATGAGTATTACCAGTAGCAGAGGAATGGTGGAATCACAGATACTTCCTCTCCCTGCTCCTCCAAAAGTCACTATCAATTCAGAAATCTCTTTAGTCAGAAAGGCTCAAAGGAGTTATATATTTATCTGGAAGATTAAAGAATAAATACCATTTTAACCTTCTAAAAATGGATTATCATTAGGTATAATGCAACCTTTTAACTGTAAGTATAAAAGAAAGTGCTGATTATTTAAAGTAAATGGGACCAAAAGTCCCATGAATAATCAAAAACTTGGTTAATAGAGTATGACCAGAGAATAATGCATTTGGCTTCTGTGGAGAAATTAAAGTACATGCTGTGAATTGGTATTAAGGAAATTGCATGAAAAATTGGTCTTAAGATTCCATGATTCTGAAGAAACAGCCTCAGGTGCACAATCTATCACATTCAGTCTTTATCTCTCTTCATTTTTTCATGACTTCTTTCACCTTGGATAACCCAGAAGCTCAGGCCTTGGAACTTTTTGAAATGGTAAAGTATCTCACTCTCCACGTTTATTTTCATCTAGAACAGAGCTGAATTTTATTGCCAGGAGTTTGTTATCTCTTCCACAGGAATTATTTTGAACTTCAGCTTGCCTTACTTATTTTGTGGGCAAAGACTGTGTTTAACACTTACAAGCTTAATTCATTTCATCTAAAATGTACTCCTGAAAAGTTAAATCACAAGGGAACTTTGCTATTCAAAGGGAGTCTGAGGCTAAACATTTGTAGAGAAAAGCATCTTTCTGCAAAGTGAATAATTACTCTTTAATTCGCCCTTTTTTAAGTCTGGATTTTTATATGTAGCCCGAATCTAGAGGTCCAGTATTGTGCATGATACTAATTTAAAAATATACCAATAAGAAATTTGAAAGCATCTTTAAAGTTGAAGAGAGTTTTACGAGCTATTTTTAAGAGTGTAAAATTGGGCAATATATCTTTCATTATTAACAAGGGTTTGTTTGTTTATTTATTTGAGAGCGCAAGAGAGAGCAGGAGCAAGGGAGGGGGGAAGGGCAGAGGGAGAGGGAGAAGCTTCAGGGGAGCCCAAGGCAGGGCTGGATCCTAGGACTCAGGGATCACGACCTGACCCACTGAGCCACCCAGGCACCCCTAAAGAGGTTTTTGTTTTGTTTTGTTTTTTGTTTTAACACTTGTTTTGAGTGATGCGAAAGGGGCAGGATACTAGATATACCTGAAAAAAGAAAAGGCAACATTGCTTGAATGATAACCACATTGACTGCTTCCCTTCAGCAATGGAAGAGTAAAGAGTGGTTGGTAGGTTGTTACTTAGCGTAATGCTGTGGTTAAGAGCATGGATTCAGAAGCCTGATTGCCTGCCATAACATCCCTGTCTAGTGCGGCCTTTGACAGTTTACACAACTTGGATGTGCCTCAGTTTTCTCACACGAAACATGGAGAATACTAACACCATCTACTTAATGGAGTTGAGGATAAAATGAGCTAATATATGAGCTGTTAAGTGAAAAGCACTGCGGTTGCTGATACAGTTTTGAACGTCCTTCCGAAGAACAAGACAAGAGAGGGTGGGCACGGGCCCCTCTGCACCCCGGTGGAGGCACAGCTGCTTCTGCCTGGGCCGTACACCCGGGGGGGGGGGGGGGGGAGACCGAGGCTCAGCGGGGAGGCTGGTGATTAGACAAGGTTCAAGGACATTCCTTGGGAAAAAACCCTTTCCGCCGGGCCACGCCACCTTTCGTCTGGCTGGGAACTGAAGGAAAAGAGGGCTCAGTCCCACGCCTAGACTTTGCGTCCCACTGCGGAGTAGCGGCCTGTAGCTCCCTAAGGCCAGCTGCCCTAAGGGCCGCCCTCACGCCGGTACACTACCCCTGCCAAGGACTGGTGGACAGCTGTGAGAGGCTTCCCGGAGGAACCCGCATCTCGGCCCGGCGCCCTTCCTTCCGGGCGCGCTGGGAGCCGCGAAGAGACTTGGTAGACACCGACCCTCGTCCAGAACACAAGTATTTCTGTGCGGCACTCTGTGCTGGGCGTTGGGCATGCCCTGATGAATCAGACTGGGCCCAAGTTCCGGGGGCGAGAGCACCACTCGGCAGCCCTACACCCCAACCCAATCCCGGGAAACCCAGGTCTTCCCAACCTTGGGTGGGGAGGGGGTGTGGGAGGAGCTTAAACTTTCGCCCTACCCCTCGCCTTCCGGGGCTCACCTCCAAAGCCCCGCCCCTTCGGGGGCGTTCACGACTGCGCCGTAAAGGAGGGAACATTCTTTGCTCCTGAACGGTCCGCCTCTGTCTTTACGACAGACCGTATTCCATCTCGCCAATATGGCGTCCCCCATTTAGGAGGCGGCCGTGGTTTCTACCCAGATGGTCGGGGGCAGTGCTGAGCTCCGGCTGTTGTTTGTGTAGCCCGAAGCTCTGAAAGCTGCAGTTAAAGTGCGTTTCTGGTTACGGTTTCAGGAACTCCCCCTTCTCTGAGGGTCGGGAGTTGCCGCTTTCTTCTAGGTCCTGCAAGTTCCTCCTCTGCCCCTGTTTTTTTCCCCGCGCCACCTCCGGACATCCTCAAGTCCCTGACACTCCCAGACTCAAACTATGAGCCTTCGGCAGCTACTGTTGCGCTTGCCCCGTTATCTCGGGGTGTCGGGTTCCCCGCGTCGCTTGTGGTGGTCCCCGTCCCTCGATACCATCTCCTCGGTGGGCTCCTGGCGTGGTCAGTCCTCCAGGTCCCCGGCCCACTGGAACCAAGTCGTGTCAGATGCGGAGAAGATCGTGGGCTATCCCACGTCCTTCATGAGCCTCCGCTGCCTGCTGAGCGACGAGCTCAGCAACATCGCTATGCAGGTGCGGAAGCTGGTGGGGACTCAGCACCCTCTGCTTACCACGGCCAGGTGAGCTACTCCCTCTCCTCCTGACACACTTCGCACCCACTCGAGTCCTTTTTCCTGGCCGACACTCCCTTCCTGCCTCGCTCATACTGGCTCCAGGCTTATTTCTTTTTACGCATTCTTTTCTTAGCTCTCCTGGACATTTGATGTTGTCTCTTCTCTAGCCCACTTACCTTAACTTTTCTTCCTCCATTTGCTCAGCTGAGCGGCTAAGTGGTTTTCTTTTGAGAAACACCTATACTCTTTTCGCGTTTTTGGTTCTAAATCGTTCAGGGCGAAATCGAGTAGGGATGTAGGTTTGAGTCACTTTCTAGAAATGGTCTTTTAAAAATGGGATAGATTGATTTCGGTTCCGCACTGTTCCAGTGGTCGCCTCCAGAAAAAAATGGAGAGGGGGAGATATGCTGAAGGTAGACCGTTCTTTCCAACGAATATCGCAGGCTTAAAGTAGGAATCTATCCAGTCAGTAGTCACTATCCTCCTGGGATTTTTATCACTTATTCTGGACTACTACTATGAAACTTGTCGTTAGGATTTAAGATCACAACTTATGCTTCCAGTAAAAAAATAAAAAAAACCTTTATTTGTAAATAATTTCAAGCATACTGAAAAGTTGCAAGAACAAAAATAGTACAAAGAGAACACCTGCATGCCTTATAATCAGATTCACCTATTCTACACATATATACATACTATTTACATGTATATGTAAAATACACACATTTTTAATGAATCATTTGAGAGTAGATTGCATACATCATGGTCCTTTATGCCTAAATACTTCATCGTGTATTTCCTAAGCATAGGAATATTCTTTATAGTAATCAATTTAAACACATTTACTATTGATACAATACTCTTATTAATCTACCATTGATATTCCAGTTTTGTTAATTGACCAAGAAATGTCCTTTATAGTATTCTTTCCTCTCTAGTACAAGATCCAGCCTAGGATCACATATTACAGTTAGTTGTCATGTCTCTTTAATCTCCTTCAATTGGGAACATTTCCACAGCTCTTCTTTGCTTTTGTGAGTAGAGCTGTAGTTCTCAGATGGGGCAGTTTTGCCCCCTAGAGAACATTTTGGTGCTATATGGAGATGTCATACCTGGGGCATGCTCGAGAGAGGGGATGCTGTTAAACACCCTATAATGCCCAGCACAGCCCCTACAATGAAGAATTACGGGCCTCCCAATGTCAATAGTACCAAGGTGGAGAAACCCTAGGCAGAAATTATCTTTTTTTTCACGTTTTCCTTTAAAAAAAAATTTATTTTTTTATTAGAGAACACGAGCAGAGGGAGGGGCAGAGGGAAAGTGAGAGGGAGAAGCAGAATCCCCGCTGAGCAGGAAGCCAGATGTGGGGCTCCATCCCAGGACCCTGGGATCATGACCTGAGCTGAAGGCAGATGCTTAACCCACTGAGCCACCCGGGCGCCCCCCGTTTTCCTTTTTTTTAATTAAACTTTTATTTTGAGGTAATTATAGATTCACATGCTGTTGGAAGAAATAATACAGAAGATCCAGTGTACCCTTTACCCGGTTTCTCCCAATGGTAGCATCTTGCACACCTATAATGCAGTATCACAAGTAGATTATTGATATTGATATAGTCAAGATGCAGAACATATCTATCACTACAGGATCCCGTATGTTGTCCTTTTATGTAGCCACCCCCACTTCCCTTGCTCTCCCCCTTGCTATAATTTGTTGAGACACCTGTCATTTTTTATTACTACAGAAGTGACCAAATAGCAATAATAAAGTGATTTTACTTGTTGGCATTGTTTCCAGTATCAGGCATGCCGTCTTAATGAGTGGGCTAAACTTCTCCTGTAGCTGGAATGTTCTCTTTTGATTTTAGATGATATACACTCAAAAACCGCATGTACTTATATGTTTTAAAGCTTAGTAATGAAACTAAAGAGCTTACCATCCAACTTAAAAACTCTAACTACCAATCCTTTTGAAACTGTCTGTACTCCCCAGTCCATGTTCCTGAACCCCAATGTGCTGGATTTTGTGTTTATTTTTCCTTTTTAAAAGTTATATTGGTGTTTCTCTAAATAATAACGTGTTAAATTTTGCTCACTTTTGAAATTTATAAATATGGTAGCTTATTGCTTGTAGTCTGCTATGCTTACTTTTTTATCCATAATTGTTTGTATTTATCACAAGATTCGTCCATGTCGTGTTTAATTGTACTTCATTAGTTTTTCACTGGTACATGAAATCCTATTGTGCGAATATGCCATAGCCTTCTTTCAATCAGCATTTAGGTGGTTTGCATTTTTGTGTTATGAAAAATGCTGTTGTGAATGTGCTTGCACATGTCTCCAGGTGTATTTGTCTTGAGAGAATCGATGGAGGAGGAGTGTATGCACGTGTTCAATTTTAGTAAATAATAGCAAATTGTTTTCCAAAGTGATTGTACCAGCTGACACTCTCATGAGCAATGTCTGAGTCCAGATTACTCCATGTTCTCATAGCACTAGAACCTTAAAAAAAAACAAGGTTAGAAAAAAAAAAAAAAAAGAAGGAGGAATCATTCTACTGTATTGATACAATACTCTTGATATCAATTTCATTGATCAAGACAGTGTGGTATCGGCAGAGGAATAGACAGATCAATGGAACAGAATAGAGAACCCAGAAATAAATAGATCAACACAAATATGCCCAATTGATTTTTGACAGAGGTGCAAAAGCAATTCAATGGAGGGAGAATAGTCTTTTCAACAAGGTGCTGGAATGATTGACATCACCAGCAAAAAAATGAACCCTGACCTAAGCCTCACACCTTAAAAAAAGGAAAAAAAAAAGGAGAATGGATACCTGTGAGATCAATGTAAAACGAATTTGAATGTGAAATGTAAAACTATGTAACTTTTAGAAGAAAACATAGGAAAACCTCTCCAGGATCTGGGGCTAGATAAACAGTTACTAGACATAACTCCAAAACCCCATTTCATAAGAGAAAAAAATCAGGAATTCGACTTCATCAAAATTTAAGTCTTTGCTCTGTAAAAGACCATCTTAATAGAATGGAAAGATTAGCCAGAGATTAGGAGAAAATATTTGCAAATCAAATATCTGAAGGGCTTCTTTCCAGAATATGTAAAGAACTCTCTAAAGTCAGTGGTAAGAAAGTAAACAATACAATTAGAAAAGGAGCAAAAAGAGCCTGTAAAGATGACAAGTAAGTATATGAAAAGGTGGCAGGTAAGCATATGTAACATTAGCTATTAGAAAAATGTAAATTAAAACCATGATGGGAACTGCTGCTTACCTACTGGACAGGCTAAAATGTTAAGTACTGACAATCTGAAGTCCTTGTGAAGATGCAGAGAAAGGAAACGAGATTTCTTTCAACATTGCTGATGGGAATGTAAAAATGGTACAGCCACACTGAGAAACAGCTTGGCAGTTCCTTATAAAATTAAACATACACTTCCCATACAACCCAACAATCGTACTCCAGAGAATTTACTCCAGAGAAGTAGAAACTTACGTCAAAACCTATACACAAATGTTAATAGCAACTTTATATGTAATAGCCCCAAACTGGAAATAACCCAAATGTCATTCAGTGATGAATTGTTGAACAAATGGTGTTGCAGCAATGCAATGAAGCCCTGCTCAACAATGAAAATAACTGAACTATTTATTCATACAACAATTTGAATGAATCTGGAAAGAATTATGGTGAACGGAGTAAGTCAATCCACACTACTGGTGGGAATGTAAAAAGCCACTACAGAGTACAGTATGGTGGTTCCTCAGAAAAAATTAAAGAATTACCTTGTGATCCAACAATTTCACTTTTGGGTATTTAGCCCAAAAAATTGAAAGCAGAGTCTGAAAGAGATATCTGTTCACCCATGTTCATGGCAGCATGATTTGCAGTAGCCTAGAGGTGGAAGCAACCCAGATGTCCATCAGTAGGTGAATGGATAAACAAAATATTGTGTACATATAATGGAATATTATTCAGCCTTAAAAAGGAAATTCTGGAACATAATGTTAAGTCAAATGAGCCAACCACAAGAAGACAGATATTATATGATTCCATTGATATGAGGTATCTAGAATAGTCACAATCAGAGAAAGTAAAATGGTGGTTGCCAGGGGCTGAAAGGAGGGGGAAATGGGAAGTTGTCATTTAAAGGGTATAGATTTTCAGTTTTGTAAGATGAAAAAGTTGTGGAGATTGGTTGCACAACATTGTGACTATACTGAACTGTACACTTAAAAATGGTTAAGATGGTAAATTTTATGTGTGTTTTACCACAAAGAAAAAGTCAATCTCAGAAGTTTATATATTGTTGGAAAGGAAGAATTTCCTCTGCCCTTCAAGGTCCTTCTAGCTTGTCTAAGAATCAAAATGACATGAGGCAGATTAACAGGAGAAGATCAAATTTAATAGCATATGTATGGGGAATCCACATAGACATGAAATTCCAAAGAAATGAAGCATGGAGAGGGGTGGGGGTCTGGATATTACTAAGGGGGAGAAAGATAATGATTAGCACTAAGGTGAAAGGAGATGTTTGGAAAACAAATGTTGCCCTATTATAGTCAGATAAGTTTCTTAGGTAAAGAGGAATCTCTGTTAATAGCTCTCTTCCTGGTATGAGCATGCAGTTGAGGGGGAGGTAAAGAGTTCTCCCTTGATCTGCTGGGTTTCGATTGCTTTTAACTCAAAATAATGTTCATGCCAAAGTAGCCAATCTTGGGACAGCCTGCCCTTGGCCCCTACAATATCATATGATTCCATTTATACAACATTCTCAAAGTGACAAAACTATGGAGATGAAGAACAGATTAATGCTTGCTAGAGTCAGGGACACTGTGGGGAGCCGGGAGGGTGTAAATACAAAGAGGTATTTTGTGGTGATGGAATATTTCAGTATCTTGATTTTGATAGCGGTTACATGAATCTATACATAAGATAAAGGTGCTTAGAACTATGTACACCTATACATACAAATGAATACAGGCTAAGAAAAATGCTGAAAATGGAATAAGGCTGTAGTTTGTTTTTTTTTAAGATTTATTTATTTATTTGAGAGCGAGCGAGCAGGGAGATGGGGCAGAGGGAGAGAATCCAAGCAGACTCCATGCTGAGCGCAGAGCCCAATGTGGGGCTCGATCTCACAGTCTATGAGATCATGACCTGAGCCAAAACCAAGTCATTCACTTAACTGACTGAACCACCCAGGCTCCCTAGGTCTGTAGTTTTGTTAACACTAATGTACCAGTGTTAATTTTTGGTTTTCATACTGTATTACAGCTGAATACTGAGGAAAGCCAGATGAAGGATACGTAGACGCTATACTATTTTTGAACTTTCTGTGAGTCTGTAATTATTCCATTATTTTAAAAAGTTGAGAAGAGTCACTTTGAATTGAGAGAGAGAATGAATAAGTGAATGAACCAACAAACAGTAGGCCTGGGAGAGAGGAGACCTGCATGTTCTAGTTTTCTCTCTGTCAGTAGGTAACATTATGACCCTAGACAAGTTATTCCATGTTTTCTGGGCTTTAGTTTCTTAAGCAGTGAAGTAAGGACTTTGAATAAATGATTTCCAAAGGTGCTGCCATTTCTAGACTAGTATAGATATTAGTGTTGTAATTGAATATGGCAGGTAAGGGAGCTAATGTCGTTTCTCAAACAGGGAGTGAGCAGATTGGATGCAATGTGGTAACACAAATCTATAGTCCTTTTCCTACTATTTAAAAATCCTAAAGGCTCAGAAAACAGAATGTTTTTTCAGGCTCATAAATCTGACCTGAGCTGATGTGAGATTATTTACAGTCTTTCTGTATTCCACTTAATGTGAATATTCATGCATTTTGCTGCAGAAATATTCATGTGTTTGATTACAGGCTGCTGCCCCAGATCCTGCTGGAGCGCTGCGTAAATGCACTTTCCTAAAATTAGAAAAATTTTGAATTGGTTTCAGGGACTTGGGATGAGGGATTGCGGACCTGTCCAAGCTGGACAGTGGGCTGTAGGATGGAGTAGAAGCCCAGGTATGCGATGTAGATTGGTAATGTGGTGGAGGTTGAAAGTAGCAACAGTGCATCAAACCCTCACTTCTTCACAACTTGTACCCTATGGTTCATTATTATCTTGCTGATTAAATGTGATTATCCACTTGTGCAAAATATATATTTTTTATTTTTAATCATTTAAATTTCTGTATAAATCATTACAGATCTCCCCTACTACCTGAAAGTAGAGCATTCCTATGAAACCTTCCATAAGCCAAAATGGCATCAAGCAAAAGAAGCAATTACCATTAATTTATATGGAAAATTTTTTGAGTATTCCCAGACCCAAAAAATAATCTCCCTTAGGCTTTTTTTGATATCTTACGACACGTCTTGCTAACAAATGCACAAAATAAATCGAGATAAAGCACAGATGCTCACAGACACAGTTCAAAGCCACGGCACCTTGATGCTGAGCTGGTGAGTGTAGTTCCCAGGGAGGGAGCTTGGCGGTACCACTCTCACTGCTCGGGGTGCACCCTGCCTCCATAAGGGCTCACTGCAAAACAAACACTGAACGCTAGTTTTGCTTTTTGCCTTTTTTCATAAAAGTGAAAATCCTCTTTGTATTTCTTTTGGTTAGTGAAAATGTACTAACGTATGTCTTTTGTAAAGCAAAGTGCCTTTAACGTGAACTTTTGAAAGGCAGGGGTACCTGTATTACTTCGTTTGAAGTACTTTTAGTTTTATATATACCTACTGTCAAGAACTTAAACGCTCTTAATAATCAAATGGAGGATACTTTATTGTTTCTAAGGTAATGATATACTTTTTTCGTACAGAATTAAATTTTTGTTGTTTATACATAGTTGATTTCACTGAGCAATATGGCCTTATTTGTTTTCATTGATTACTGTTGACACATTTGGCTTTTAGGATTAAATTTTTGTTTAAATACTCTGTCTTTTTACTTTTGTCTTGATCTCTATTGCACATTTAGATAGATAGGATTAATTTAGTATGCAATTAGCGGTCACAGATTATGACATTTCATCTCTCTCTAAGGGGATGTTGATTCCTTAGCAGAGACTTTTTGTTCCTAACTGAGTTCACTACAGTTACTTGGCTACCTATAAAACCTTACTAGTCTTTTCTGCATGTTAAAATTCTTCAGAGATCTTTGAATTTATTATTAGAAATTTAATTTTAGTCTCTTCCATGTTTATAAAAGACCCTTTCTAGATTCAGTTCTGTAATTACTGACTGAAAACCTGCATTACTTATGAAGGACTTTTTTTTTTTTGGATGACTAGGAGAAAATTAAAAATTTTAATTCATTCCACAAATATTTGAGGTGCTCTTGGCATGGAATGTACAAACAAGAATAAGACACAGTTGCTTCCCTTCAGGAATTCATCAGAGACGGTATAGTGAGCATGAGCTCTAGAATCAGACTGTTTAGATTTATATCCTGTCTCTACCACTACCAAGCTATGTGATCTCAGGTGATTTCCTTAACCTCTTTGTGTTTTAGTTTCCTCATTTGTAAAATGAGGATAATAATAGTACCTATATTTTAGGGTTTTATGAAGATTAAATGGGTAAATATAGGTAAAGTGCTTAGAACAGTATCTGGCACATAGAAAGTATCCAAATGTTAGCAATTTTCATTATTGAAATTCATTTTAGTGGGGAGATGTGCTAATAGTGAGAGTACGTTGGGATAAATGCTATAGTATGTGTGAACAATATGCTGTAGAGACAGAGAGGGATCAAACAAATCTCTACAGAAAATTGAAGACTTTTACAAAGATGAAATGACCTAAGAGTTGGGTCATGTTGGATGAAAAGGAAATGACCAAGGCAGGAAAATAAATTAAAGCAGAAGAAGTTGCTTAGCCAGGGGTAGGGAAGTTAGTAGTTTGGTGTGGGCTGAACGTGGGATGGGATGAGACAAAAAGGATAGGTTGAACATATATGTCTGCTTCTGCCAAGACAGAGTAACCAATGCTAAACTTTACCTTCCACTGTAAACATATAGAAAACTGGGCCAAAAATATGAAACAATTGTATTCTTGGAGTACGAGGCAGTACAGGATTGTGATTTCTATGAAAGGGAAAACCGATGAGGTGAAAACTTTCACTCTGGCTTTGTGCTGGGAGGTATTTTCCAAATAGCAACACAGAGAAGGGAACTCAAGCAGAGGATGGTGATATTGGTGAATTTGAGACAGATCAGATTTTGGGGAAGTGAATGCAGCTGGAAATTGTGGGGCAGAATACAGAAGAGGAGGGAGTATATAGAGAAAGGTTCCAGAAATCTGAGGTGCCCACTTGAGTCTGTTGTTGGAGTATAAACAGCACATGCATAGGGTGAAAATCCATGAGGCTGGGGAGCTATAAGCTTTACAGTCCTCAGAGTTCTCACAGAATTGGGAGGCATTTGAGTTCTAACTGGACATTATGGAAAGACTTTGTTGAATAGCCGGGCACTCAGTGGAGACCCCAGACAATTATGCCTTAGTAATAGGAATAAACCAATTTTAGAGTCCAGCCTGCTCTAGAACCTCCCTAACAAAGCTAAATAGCAAGTCTCAAAAAGATCAAGCCGTCCCAAAAGTAATTGAACTGCCAGCCAAATCACACCAAAACTCTTAAAAGGAAGACTATAAAATCCAGACACTCAACAGCACAATGTAACAATATCCAATATCCAATATCCAATTAAAACTTACAGGACATTTCAAGAAGCAGGAAAATATGACACATACCAGGAGAAAAATCAGTCAGTAGAAACAGATCCATAAGACACAGATGATGGAATCAGCAAAGACTTATTATAAATATGCTCAAGTTTTTATTTTTATTTGTTTTAACTTTAAAAACATTTTTTAATTTAAATTCAATTAACATATAATGTATTATTGGTTTCAGAGGTACAGGTCTGTGATTCATCAGTCTTATATAATACCCAGTGCTTGTTACATCACATGCCGTCTTTAATGTAGATCACCCAGTTATCCCATCCCACCATCCCACTCCCCTCTAGCAACCCTCAGTTTGTTTCCTATGATTAAGAATCTCTTACGGTTTCTCTCCGTCTCTGGTTTTATCTTGTTTTATTTTTTCCTCTCTTCCCCTATGACCCTCTGTTTCGTTTCTTAAATTCCACATATCAGTGAGATCATATGATAATTGTCTTTCTCTGGATTGACTTGTTTTGCTTAGCATAATACCCTCTAGTTCCACCCACGTTGTTGCAGGTGGCAAGATTTCTTTTTTTATGGCTGTGTTAATATTCCATTGTATATATATAACCACATCTTCTTTACCCATCTGTTGATGAACATCTGGGCTCTTTCCATAGTTTGGCTATAGTGGACATTGCTGCTATAAACACTGGGGTGCAGGTGCCTCTTTGAATCACTACATTTGTATCTTTGGGGTAAATACCTGTAGTGCAATTGCTGGGTCATAGGGTAGCTCTATTTTCAACTTTTTGAGGAACCTCCATACTGTTTTCCAGAGTGGCTGCACCAGCTTGCATTCCCACCAACAGTGTAGGAGGGTTCCTATGCTCAAGTTTTTAAAAGAAAACATGAATAATGATAGAAGTGATAGAAAAAATATATACCAAGAGTAATATCTGTAACTGAAAGTTCAATATGTAAAAGGAAAAAAATTACCTGGATTGGCTGAACAGCAGATTAGACCCTAAGAAGAAAAGATAAGTGAACTGAAGCCATAGCAATAGGTACCCTTCTCAATCTGATATAGAGGGGCACCTGGGTGGCTCAGTCGTTGGGCGTCTGCCTTGCGCTCAGGTCATGATCCCAGGGTCCTGGGATCGAGCCCTGCATGGGACTCCCTGCTCCACGGGAAGCCTGCTTCTCCCTCTCCCACTGCCCCCCGCTTGCGTTCCCTCTCTCTCGCTGTGTCTCTCTCTGTCAAATAAATAAATAAAATCTTTAAAAAAAAATTCTTAAAAATCTGATATAGAGGGTCCATGAAAAATAATACCTAATATTCTTAATAGTGGAAGACTGAATGTTTTCTAGGACAGGACTCAAGGAGATTCTCCTTATCTCTTCTGTTTAAAATTTTACCAGAAGTTCTAGCCAGTCAAGAAAAATAATTTAAAGGCATATTGGATTAGAAAAGAAAAGCAAGTCTTAATTACTAAATTACATCACATGCTAAGAGATCCCTAAGAATTTACAAAAAAGCTACTAGAATTGATAAGTGAGTATAGCAAGCATAAAGCATATAATGTCAAAATATACAAACCAATTGTGTTTGCTTATGTCAGCAATGAACAGTTGGGAACATGGATTTGCAAAATGTTTGCAATAGTATCAAAAACATGAAATGCTGAGGGATAAATTTTAACAAAATATATACAAGGTCTGTACATTCAGAGCTATAAAACACTGATGAGGAAATCAAAGATGACCTAAATATACCCTGTTCATGGATTGGAAGAGTTAATACTATTAAAATGTCAGTTCTTTCCAAATTCATCTGTAGATTTAGCATAATCCCAATCAAAATTTCTACAGATGATTTTTTGTCAAAATTGATAAGCTGATTCTAAAATTAATCTGTGATTGCAAAGATCCACAATAGCTAAAACAATTTTGAAAAATAACCCTGTAATGCTAGCATTACATGGTTTTAAAACTTCCTAGATAGCTATAATAAGCAAAACTGTGAGGGATTGGTATACAGACAGACGTATACATCACTATAACTGAATATAGTTCTGAAATGGACCCACATGTATCTATGGTAATCCATATTTTGAACAAGGTAGCAAGGCAGTTCAGTGGGCAAAGGATAGTATTTCAACAAATGGTGCTGGGGCAAAAACCTCATGCCATAAAGAACAGTGACCCTGAAATGGATCCTATACCTAAACGTGAAAGCTAAAATTTGAAAATTCTAAAAGAAAATACAGGAAAAAAATTGTGACTATGAAGTAAGCAGAGAATTTTTAGAAAGCATGAAGTGTAAAAGAAAAAATTATAAAAGAAAAACTAGAGTTCATTGAAATTTAAAACTGCACTTTTAAAAATGCTGTTAAGAAAATAAAATGCCAATGGGGCACTTGGGTGGCTTAGTTGTTGAGCGTCCAACTCTTGATTTAGGCTCAGGTCATGATCTCATGGGTTGTGGGCTCGAGCCCCTCCTTGGGCTCCACGCTCAGTGGGAAGTGTGCTTGAAGACACTCTCCCTCTGCCCCTCCTCTTGCTCTTGCGCGTGCGTGTTCTCTCCCTCTCAATAGATAGATGATAGATAGATAGATAGATAGATAGATAGATAGATAGATAGAAAAGAAAACAGCAAGCCACAGAGTGGGAGAAAATATACACATGTCTGACAAAGGGCTGGAACATACAAAGAAGTCTTACAACTCAAGAGGACAACCAGTTCAAAAATTGGAAAAGATTTGGACATTTTACAAAAGAAGTTACCTAGCCAATTAGTACGTGAAAACATGCTTAACATCATTAGTCACCTGAAAATGCAAAGTAAAGCCAGAATGAGATGTCACTGCATACAAACAAGAACGGCTAACTTTAGGAAGTCTGAGCATAATAAATGTTGGTGAGAATGTGGAACAGCTGGAACTGTCCTGTACTGCTAATGGGACTGTAAAATGGTACAACCACTGTGAAGAACTATTTGGTCTTTTTTTTAAAAAGTTAAGTGTACCCCTTGTACCTTATAATTCAGCAGTTCCACTCCTGGGTATTGAAATGGTAGGGAATGGAAACAAATGTGCAGTCAGAGATTTCAACACAATTATTCAGAGCAGTTTTATTTACTGTAGCCATAAACCAGAAACAATCTAAATGTCTAAGGTGAGTGGAATGTCCTTCAGAAAGAAAAATGAATTGATTAATGAGTCACTCAGTAACATGGATGGATCTCAAGAACACTATGCTGAGTGAAAGAAGCCAGGTACAAAGGAGTGCATACTGTATGATTTCATTTACATGGAAAATCTAGAATAGGTAAAATTACAGTAACAGGAAGCATCTACTTTGGTTGTTTGCTTGGGGCCATAAAGGGGAACAAAGGAAATTTTAGGTTGCTAGAAATATATCATATCTTTATTGTGGTGGTGGTTACGTAGGTGTATACATTTGGCAAAACATTTTACTGTACACTTAAAATGGATACGTTTTATTGTTAGTGAATGTTATCAAATGTGTCATTTTTATTGCTAAAGGGTGTTCCTTTGCATGGATATAAGCAATTTGTTTATCTGTTCACCTTAAATGAACATTTTGATTGTTTCTGGCTTTTGGCTACTGTAAATAAAACTGCTGTGAATTAAAGTGTTTTAAAAATAAAAGAAAGGAAAAGCAGCTAGATTTTGAGGAGCTTCTTTATGTAGTGTTAAGATCTAATTTTATTTTGAGGTCATCGGAGACCACTAAGGTTAAGCAGTAGAGAAGACTGGAATAGATATGTCTTTTGAAAGCTGACTTTTGCAGCTGTGAAGGTTGTGGGTTGCAGAAAAGAAAAACTGGAGGCAGGAAGACCTGGGAGAAGCTTGCTATAATCTCTTCATTTCTCCCCCTGCCCAGCTTTATTGAGGTGAATGGTCAAGTAAAATTATATATATTGAAAGTGTACAGCATGATTATTTGATATATGTATACATTGTGGAATGATTACCTCACACAGTTACCTTTGTGTGTGTGCCGATGTGTGTGGTAAGAATGCTCAAGATCTGCTCTCATAGATTTCAAGTATCCAACAAAGTGTTATTAACTAGAGTCACCATGCTGTACATTAGATCCTCAGTATTTATTTTCTTATAACTGAAAGCTTATACCCTTTGACCAGCATCTCCCCATTTTTCCTACCCCCAGTACCTGGTAATCATCATTCTACTGTCTTTTTATGTGGGTTGAGTTTGACACCCCCCCCTTTTCCCCCTTTTTTTCAGATTCCACTTCTCATAAGTGAGATCATACAGTATTTGTCTTTCTCTGTCTGGTTTATTTTATTTAGCATAATGTCCTCTGGGTTCATCCATGTTTTTGCAAATGGCAGGATTTCCTTCTTTCTCATGATTGAATAATATTCCACTGTGTATGTGTGTATTTGTATATCACATATTCATTATCATTTATCAGTCGATGAATTGTTCCCATATCTTGGCTTAAGTTGTTCCCATATCTTGGCTATCATGAATAATGCTGAACGTGGGAGTGTAAATAATACTTCAAGGCAATGTTTTCATTTCCTTCAGATAGATACCTAGAAGTGGGATTTCTGGATCTTGTGATAGTTCTATTTTTAATTTTTTCAGGACCCTCCATATTGTTTTCCATAATGGCTGTACCAATTGACATTCCCATCAATAGTGCACAAGAGTTTCCTTTTCTCCTCATTCTCGCCAACACTTACTATCTCTTGTCTTTCATTAAAAGTCATCCTAACAGGTGTGAAGTGATATCTCATTGTAGTTTTGACTTACATTTCCCTAATGATTAGTGTTGAACACCTTTTCATGTACTTGATCGCCATCTCTGTTTTCTTTGGAAAAATGTCTTTTCAGGTCCTCTGCCCATATTTTCATTGGATTATTGTTATTATGATTTTGCTATTGAGATATATGTTTTGCAAATATTTTCTCCCATTCTGTAGTTATCTTTTCATTGTGTTGATTGTTTCCTTTGCTGTACAGAAGCTTTCAGTTTGATGTAGTATTACTTGTTTATTTTTTGTTTTGTTGCCTTTGTTTTTAGTGTCATATTCAACAAATCATTCCTAAGACCAATGTCAAGGAGTTTTTCTTTATTTTCTTTTGGAGTTTTACAGTTTCAGGTGTTACATATAAGTCTAAAATCTGCTTCAAGTTCATTTTTGTGAATGGTGTAAGATAGGGGTCCAGTTTCATTCTTCCATTCATTTCTTCTTTCAGCAGCTGGTCAAGTGTGTCCCCTAGTGGCCAGGTACTGTGCTTATTACCAGGGGATTCAAAGAACACAAGGCACTGGACCACATCTCCCCTACCCCTCAAAATTTATATTCAAATAAGGGAAATAGATGCATAAAACAATAAGTGTAATAAAATGCTACACATGTTGGACAAAGTATTTTCAAATAAAATGAAGACACAAAGAATAGAGGGGTCCACTAGGCAGGGGGCTAATGAATCAAGAATGCTCAATGAGATGACTTGAATTAAATATTGAAAATTGAGATGTTCTTGGTGATAAAGGAATGATGAGGGTAGGGTATACACTTGGGCACTGGTGGTGGAGGTGAATTATAAAAAATGGATTTAAGGTACATTTGCAAAGTGGAGTTGACAGGACTTGGTAATTTTGAGATTAAGAGAACAGAGTTGAAGTCAGCTGAATAATTGAGTATGTTGAGATACCATTAATTGGTACCTCCTGGCACACAGGAGGAGAAGCATGTTTGGGTACAGAGTATAGGGGGAAATTTTGTAGATTTATTGAACTTGAAGTGTTTGTGGCATGTGGAGATGTCCAAAATGCTTTTAGAATGGATCCAGTGCTCCTAATGGAAGTAGACACGAGCTAGAGTTGGAGGGTAAGATTTGAAGCCGTAGGGATTTATGATCTTTTAGGAAGGGGTATAGAATAACGTTAGTGTTGTTTGGTTGCAAAGAAAGAAATTGATTTTGGATTACTTAAGCAAATATAAGAAATTTATTGGAAGGACACTAGATGGATCACAGTTTCAAAGGGGGAGTTAAGAAAATCAGGCCTTAGGAAGAATGGAAACTGGGGGAGCTCTTAAGGGTTATCAGAAGCATGAATTTAGGGACAATTTCTCTGCACTGTTGCACTGTTCTCTGCATTGACAGCACTGTGGTCAGGAAGTTTTGGCTCTGGCTGCCGTTTATCCTCATAGGGCTCCTTAAAGCTCAAACTCCTGTGAGGGAGGATTAATTTGGCCTTTCTTTCATCTTATAACTATTGTAGATAGTTTCTTTACTGGCAAACTGTGTACTGTTAGTAGCCCTGCCTGGGTCATTGGCCTCTCCTTTAGTCAGTTAGGGGCTAACTACTATATTTCAGACCAGCTCAGACCTCATAGAATAAGGGAAAGGAATTTCCTTAAAGGAAAGTGAAGTGTTATGAGACAAAGGGAGAATAGGTTCTGGGCAGGACACCCCCCTTAATACTGAGCTTAGTGGCCACCTGAAGCCATAGGTGCAGGTTGAAGGGTAGGTGGCATGTAGCAGGGTACAGTTCACTCTTAGGGAGTATAAATGATCTGATAGGCAATGTAATTGTGCCTTCAGATCCCATTTGGGCCTGCACCTGTTTTTCTTGATGATGGCCTGCTGGCATTGAGAATTAAATGCATCCAATAACGATTAATGTTGAGGTACTAGATTGCATGGTCATATTATATTGTTCTGTTCAGTTTTCACCAGTCTACTAGGAAAAAGCCAGGAGCTTTTTCTCAAAAGGAAATAGTTCCTTCATTTGCTTGCTGAAAGGGCCATGGCCTTGTTCCAAAACTGTGGGGGGCTGTGATGTATTAATTGGGGCTTTTTTACTGGTTCAACACAACATTACTGTAGGTGGAGGCATCTTTTGACTTGTCTATGCAGTCATGAAGTTGTGGGGGGAGGAGGGTGGTATGTACACCTGTTATTCAAGCAAGGGGTTCCCCACCCAGAACTTGTTGCCCTTTTGTCTTTGTCTCATATCAACATCTCACCTTTCCTTTAGAAATTTGAGAAATTTCCCCTAGAAATGCAGTGATTTTGACAAGGAAATCGAATTCATTCAGCTTCTACTTTGTACTTTTTACTGTAATATTCCTTCCTCCTGAGCCAGGGAGCCACTGTGGGAGTCTGTCAGGTTGTGGGAATATCTGAAAAGTAGGATGTGTTCGGGTCTCACAATGACTACTCTGAGAAGAGGCTGAGTTAGAACTCCATCTGTCTGCGTGACTCATAAATCGTCAGTCTGACTCGTGGACCAGTGGTATTCTTAATTCCTAAGAATTAATGTTAACTCAGAGCTAGTAGGTAATCATCCTCAAGGGCATTGGGTATTTCCCTTTCACCAGCTCATGATTACCTGGGTAAATGGCTAGAGATCCATTTGGGAAAAAAATCTTCCATAAGGGAATTGGCCTCCAATTCATTCAACAACTGTGGGTCTTGGATTTGGGCCAGAGGTCCTGACTCTCGAGTGTCTCACATGGGTCTCTATTCACTAGATATAGAGTTGTTTGCTTGTTTGTTTAAATCAAAACAGATCTTAGTGGGATGGCACTTAATTTGAATTCTTGGGTCTGACTAATGAAATACAGACAGGGATTTCTGCCTATCACAACAAAGCCTGAGATTACCTAATATTACCCTGCCGCCTGTTAGGATCACCATGTCCACTGTGCTTCTGGCAGTTAACAGCTACCACCCGGACCCACCCAACCTTCCCTGAGCTGCTCCCATCACTTTCTGAGTTTAGGGAGTCCATGTCAGTTGTAGTTTTTCCACCCAAGTCCTTAGCCCTAGCAAGAGCCATTCGAGCGGTTAGTAATGATTGTAGTGGGCCCCTCACCAATCCTTTTCTGGTGTCAAGAGTGAAGGGAGAATCTTCTGGGCCCCGTTCGGAGACACAGTAAGAGCACTATGTTATATGAATAAAAGTTTATAGTTTGAATAGAGAAAAGTGGTGAGAGAATAACGTCTTTACACCATGGGCTTCCCTTTTTCCAAAGAACCTACCAGGACCATCAAGAACCGTTTTCATATTGGGAATTGCAGCTTAGTTTTGGTCAAGTACCATCATCTGTCATAGTAAATTAATGACAATTTGACTAAGTTTTGTACTCAATTTGTAATTTTATTTATTTTAGTTATATAAGAACTCTAACCATACAGTGTTTATAATTTTTATATTTATACATCTATAAATAATATTTTAATACAAATCACTTAAGGCAATAATGGATGACTGAATTTTTATCCTTTAAAAATGTTCCATGTATTACTCAAGGATTGGGCCCAGTTAGTAAGGATGAATTGATCATAGGTTTTGAAGTGCTGTAATACTTAACTCTTTGTGCTTAGATTCTAATCAATTAAGATTCAGATACCCACATCTCTCTCTTCTCATATTGCTCATTACCACTGTATTGCCAACTGCATTCCATCAATACTGTTGTATTCTATAATTATCCCTTCTTTATCCTTTTGCAGGAGTCAGAATTTTCGTGTGTGTGTGTGTGTGTGTATGTGTAACACCTTAGAGGACCTTTAGTTACCAAAAAATATTCATCTGTGCTTGTGGTTTGAAGAGTTGAATGAATGTTTTTCTAAAAATAGCTGCCTTGGAGTAGGTTTTTAAAATGGGCACTAGATGTTAACCATTCAGATAGTTGTTTCTGATTTAATACTTACATGAAGTTCTAGATGCAAATCTTTAGTTCATGGAGTGCAGCTGCATTTGCTTTCCTTCCTATGACTCACCAAAGCTTACTCAAAACCTTTCATTTTTTTCTATTTTTGTATACTGAAACTTCATTTTAACAAATACTTAAAAGTAGTTTTAAAAATTACCATTCTTTTGGAATCTCCTTGGAAGTTTATTTCATTTGCTCCAAAGATTTTTTTTTTTAAGCAAACTGAATTGATTTTATTTCCAGAGTTGTGAGGCTAGAGATAGGTCTAGTAAGTATTATACCATACTCTAAAAACTTAACAGTAGTGTTTTGAATTTTTCAAACATTGATAATTTGCATGAACATATTCTGTATAACATTTAATAATTATAGGGGCTTTGTTCCAGGTGCTTTCTATATCTTAAATTGTTAAATATCAACAAGTAAATGAAATTTATTTTATACTCAAAATAGAAATGGCTTCACAAATCTGCTTCACCATTTCTCTCTAACTTGAGGTTATTTCTTTTTTGTTGCTATATACTTAAAAGGATTGTCATTTATTTTCACAGGACTAATATAGTATATACAAAGCTTTTATTAAAAGCATTTTTATGTAGTACTATTAATTTTTAAGTATTATATATTTTTCTCACATACTTTTTGTTCTGTAGTATCCATGATTAAACACAAGAGTGACAATAGAGTGTGTATGATACAAGTTTGTGAGTACATAGAAAGGAGCTCCAGAAACGAGCATCTAAGAAATTGGTAGTCCTGGCCTTAGAATTTTATATAAAATTATATAAAGCTATTTTATTTTATTAAAGATTTATTTATTTATTTTAGAGAGAGAGAGAGAAAGCATGAGCGGGAAGGGCAGAGGGAGGGAGGGGAGAGAGAATCTCAAGCAGATGCCGTGCTGAGTGCAGAGCCCGACATGGGGCTTGATCCCAGGACCTTGAGCTGAGATCATGACCTCAACCTCAGTTGGATGCTTAACTGACTGTGCAACCCTGACTTTAGAATTTTAATCTAAATTTAAAAGTACTCCTGCATTTACCTGGTCCACCTAGGAAAAAACTGGGGTGGAGTTTGAAAAATATGCTGCACTATACAAATAAATATAAGGTAGAAGTGGAGTCTTAGAACTGTTATCATGAGAAATAGTAGCAGGTGAAGCTGTGTGGTGTAGTGGAAAAAACATAGTTTTGGAACATGACTGAACTGGATTCAGCCCTGGCTTATGTCATTTATTAGCTGCTGTTTGGGCATGTTAACTACTCAGCCCCTCTGTTTTCTCATCAGCAACATTGGGAATAATAATAGCTATCTTGTTGTGAGTCTTGAATGAAAGACTTAGGTGACAACATAGTTTTATTTCTCCCTCCCTAACTGGAGAATAGGAAATATCCTTGGCAAAAATAAACATCCTTTCTGAAGCAAAATATAGATTAATTTTGCATTGAGTTTATTATATTTCATTAATGAATTGCCAGTAAAATAGGATTGACTAATGGGTTAGGAGTTTGAAGGAACTAGTGGTTGCTGATTAACATGTGGCTCTGAATTAGATTTTAGAATTCTTGAAGTTGGTTTAGTATACAGGAGTTCAGAATATGAATATAATTGGCCGCTGTGGATGGGTTACAAACCCAGGCAAAGTAGAAAATAGGGAGCCGAGGGTCTCTTAGATGAGTGGGAATAATATCTGTCAAGAGGTTTTGTAATCTCTAAGTCATTTTAACAATGAATAAGGTACTTTCACTTTTTTTTAAGATTTTATTTATTTGACAGAGAGATAGCGAGAGAGGGAACACAAGCAGGGGCAGAGGGAGAAGCAGGCTTCCTGCCAAGCAGGGAGCCCGATGCGGGGCTCAATCCCAGGACCCTGGGATCATGACCTGAGCCAAAGGCAGACGCTTAACGACTGAGCCACCCAGGTGTCCTGGTGCTTTCACTTTTTTACTCTTGGCCAAGATTAAAGGAGAAGCATCTGGGAGTGATAGATCTCCCAGAATTCTCCAGTATACTCCTCTCCATGGGTAAATTGGCTGCTGTTTGTTTAAGCAGGCATTGCTGCTACTGGAACCATGGGAGCACTTAGATGTCCCAGTAGTTAGGGGGGCTAAGACAAATGTTTAGATATGGTGATGCCCAGTCTAGTTTTATGGATTATAAGCAAGGTGCCTGGCTCTTTATATGCCTGTCAAATCTCGAAATCTCACTGAATGGCAGGTTGATAAGTTTCCTGCAGATAGGTAAATTCTAACCATCTGTGATAACGGAGTCACAGACCCCTTAGTGGCTTCCCATGTTCTGTAGGATACAGTGTGGCCTGTGTGTGGCAAAACACTCCGTCCTTTCTAGTCACTTCGGCCACTCTCTCCACTTCCACCCTAAGCTGTAGCCATAGGAAGTAAACCATCCACATTCATATCTGGTAAACATTGCTTAACTCGGACTTTACTCAAGTATTAGCCTTTTTGATAAGTATTCTGTGATTTCTCCAGTTTAAATTGCTCATTCCTCCAGCTTCCTGTCTCTTCTAAAAATCAGAAGATATGACACCATTGAGTTTTCATTCTCCATGGGTCTTGATCAGCTGGTGTCAAGTGGTGGCTGCTTCCTTTAGACTGGGCATATGTTGTACATTTTAAATATATATAAGTATATTAAGTATATATATAAATATATACATAAGTATAAGTCAATTATTCCTCAGTAAAGCTGGGAGAAAAAAGATTGGGCATATGTTCTTCAGTTTGCCATTTGAGATGCATCAGTTACAGCTGACAGCTTCATGGATTAATTGACCTATTTGGATCCTTTATTTGGGCCTCTGATTTCCATATAAGTGTTTCTAAGACTATGATCTTTTTGAAAGAGATGACTTTGTCTTTATATTCCTATTGCCCAGCATATACTTGACACATATAAAGCCTTCAATAAGTACTCACAGAATTTAATTGAATGAGTAAAACCTTTCCCAACCAGAGAGACTTTGCCTTTTCCCTCACCTTTGCTTGAGTCATTACTTAAATGCACTTAAATTGTAGCAGGATTGATTAAGATTAGGTGGGGCAAGTTTTCCTGGCTATAACATTTGTAGGGATGGATTAGAGAGATGCTATTGAGTCTTTTTATTTTGAAATCTTCACAGGACTGGCATACACCTTCTTGAAGACACCAAGAAGAGTAGTATAAAGTTCCTTCTGAGGCTGTGCAATGCACTACTGAGTGATCAGAATGCTTCAGAAGATTTTGACTATATGTAATATATAGAATGAAAATATATTAGCTTTCAGAACTGCCCAGAAACGGAATTCTCGCTCTTTTCCATTCTTGCTTTTTGCCCCTTGCCGTGCCAGCCATGTGCCCCCTGCGCCCCTCGCGGCCATGCCTCGCAGAATTGAAGAAATCAAGGACTTTATGCTCACGGCCAGGTGAACAGAATCTGTCAAGATCAAGAAAAATAAGGATAATGTGAAGTTTAAAGTTCAATGCAGCAGATACCTTTATACCTTGGTCATCACAAAGAGAAGGCAGAGAAACTGAAGCAGTCCCTGCCCCCAGGTTTGGCAATGAAGGAGCATCAATGAAACTGGCACACTGATTTGAACTGTATTAAAATTTTAAAAATTCTAATATATATGTATATATATTAGCTTTCAGATAGTATAGATTTAGGATTTGAAAACAAATTCTAATCGGCAGGTGTACAACTTCTGCAAAATATGAAGAATTTGTTATTCCATAATTTGCTCCTCTATCAAAAACAGCTGTCTACAAATAGTGCTTCATACTGTTGGCAAGTTCATTACAATGCAGGAAGCAAGTTCTGTTTCATATGATTGTGCTTTGTAAAAATAATTTAGGTGTAAGCTATCCGCAAACCTTTTTTTTTTTTTTAGTAACAACCCTATCTAAATCCTCATATTTTGGCATTACACACGAGTGTCGTAAGTTTAAATTCTGGAACATCAGGCAGAAATATAAGAAAGGGCTCATTTAGGATGGAATGGCAAATGTTCTAATTGGGAGAGTCCTCATTTTGATTTCTGCCCTCCTGCCCCACCTGTTAACCAAAAACCAGAGCAAAACATCTGGAGTTATTTAGGCAGTATAAATATTCTTAAAAGAATGGACCCCTAATCATAAAGCCTTTCTGGCACTGAAGGATGTTTTTGGATAGAATTCACATGATTGGTAAAAATATCTTTGAATTCGTAAGGGCTCACGCAAGTCGAGAGTGCAGAGTTTGGGAGTATGGTGGGCTGAGGCTGATGGAATTCATCATAGGCTTTTATCGGAAAGCAGTCTGTTAGTGCACAGGGGTTACTCTCTCGACTTTTCCCTTAGAATAGTTTCCAAGAAAGGTAGCTTATTTCCTGTTAAAATGATGGTTGTTTCACTTTGAAAGAAATGTGCCATAGGTATAAATTTAGTTTTATTCTCCTTTAACGTGTTTAAACAAGTTTTGCTGCAGGGAGACAAAGAGAAAACAATTCCCTTTAAAGCCCCTGTCTTCAGCCTCTGCTTTGTAGTTCTGTCCATAAGACAGAAGGTAGGCAGGAGGAATGATAGCTAAGCATTGAAAAAAACCACACACACATTAGTGTCAATTAAGGAGGGGAATTGAAAGGTATAGTTGTGTTGCAGTTAGTCAACCAATATTTATTGACCATCAACTGTGTATTAAAACACAATGACAGGTTTGTTGAGATAAAAAGGGTTTCTATACTCCAAGGACATAGAATATTCTTGAGGAACCTAGTTGTAAATCTGTGAAGTTCAAGTGATAATGTAAGATAAAAATAATTTCATCATAATTGTTAGTAATTGCCAAATGGAAGATTTAGTTAAGTGTTACAGGAGTTCAGGTCAGGGATAGACCACTGTGGGCTGACTAAACCGGAGGGTTCTGTGGAAGAATTTGAGCAGCTGCTTGAAGAATGGGTAGAATTTGGATTGATGGAAAATAGGAGGAAGATAATTTTGCCCTTCCCTTTCACTAGAATACCATGTGGAATTCAGGAAGAGTAGAGTTAGTATCATGTTAATTTTGGGTAAAAATCAGCAGTTAACCATGTGGGAGAACTTTAATGAACCTGAGAAAACCTCTTGATGATTTCAGCATATTATGTTTCCTTAATTCAGGCCTATAAAACAAAAACAAAACATTTTTAAGACATTGGAAGGCATAGAGAAATGATGCCATCCAGAATATTCACTGTGAAAGCATCAGAATTTATATCATTAGACTTGGACATTTCAAGCAGTTTCACTGAGGGAAAGAACATACACAAAGGAGCCATGTGTCTCCACTTGAGAAACCTTGACTTTGAACTGCACAGAAAGCTCGGGTAACTCCAAAGCATCAAATAAGCTTTCACAGATTCTGATCTTCATACAAATTACCAATATAAAGAGGAAACTGTTTTCTGTATGTCTTCTTTCTTATCCTCAGAACTAAAGTGATTATATTTTTCTCAAGATCAAGTTAAGATATTCTTTTCCTTCTATTTTCTTTTCCCTTGTTCCTGTTCATCTTTCCTTTACTATATATTTATTGTAGAGTACTCTTGTGAGTGCATTTTAATAAATTATCTATTTAAAAATTCTAAATCTGTACTCATTGCTATTTACAGCTAGATATAATAGAGATGTAGAGGTTATCAAATTTAGGGTGAATGGGCATATACAGCCCTTGGGTTGCATGGATTTTTTTTTTTCCCAAAGATTTTGTTTATAATTTGACAGAAAGAGACACAGTGAGAGGGAACACAAGCAGGGGGTGAGGGAGAGGGAGAAGCAGGCTTCCCATCGAGCAGAGAGCCCGATGCAGGGCTCGATCCCAGGACCCTGGGATCATGACCTGAGCCGAAGGCAGATGCGTAACAACTGAGCCATCCAGGTGCCCCTGCATGGATTTTTTTTTTAAAGGAAATCTGGTCAAATTTTGTTTGTTTTTAGGCTGGAAATGAATGGTGTCTCTTCAGGAACCTGGAGAAATCATAAAGAAAAAGCAAATGTTTCTGTATCAGAGAGGGTAGTTTTATTTTTTTCTGGGAGACTAAAACAAGTAGGTTTTTAACATTATTGTATATAAAAATCTCTAGTTGAAAAGAGCCTTCTTTATTCTTTAGTATGTGTTACTTAATTTTAAAAATTAATCTCATTTTTATTTAGAACATGTCACTGTTAGACAGTATAGAAATTTATTTAAAAAG
The DNA here is from genome assembly GCF_029215605.1 of Mirounga angustirostris. NCBI lineage: Eukaryota > Metazoa > Chordata > Mammalia > Carnivora > Phocidae > Mirounga > Mirounga angustirostris. The sequence goes on along the minus strand of NW_026991716.1, from coordinate 92,758,195 downwards.
TACCCAGAATCTTACCATCTAGAGATAGCTAGATAGCCTGCAAGACTATAAAAATGAGTTTGTCCATGTGTGTATTTTGTTTATATAGCAATATATAGAGGATTGCTTTTAATGTTCAGTGAACATAATTTTTAACAACCACCTTGTATTCCTTGTACGGATATACCATAATTCACTATCCTGTTTTGTTGGATATTTTTCCCCCTAAATTTGATATAATGTCTTTTCCTAGCCCTAGGTCCCAAAGATGTTCTCCTATGTTTTCTTCTACAAGTGTTAGTGTACATGTTAAATACGTGCAGTTTATTGTATGCCAATTACACCTCAGTAAAGCTGCTTAAATTAAAAACAAAATTTAAAAATAAAAGTTTTATAGTTTCATGCTTTACATTTAAATCCGTGATCCATTTTGCATTTGTTTTTGTGTATAGCATGAATTCTAAGTCAAAGTTCTTTTTTTCTCCCCCTGTCTGTGAATATCCAGTTATTTCAGCACAATTTGTTGAAAAGACTACCCCTCGCTCCACCAAACTGCTCTTGCACCTCTGTCAGAATCAGTTGGTGTATTTGTAATGACCCATTTCTGGGTTCTCTGTTTCATTGATCTTTGCTTCTATTCTTCTGCCAATATGACACTGTCTTGATTTTGATGGCTACGTGGTGAGCCTTAAAATCAGATAAAGTGATTCCTCCTACTTTAGTCTTCTTTTGCATAATTATTTTAGAATAAACTTATTTATATCTGTCATAGTTGTTGTGATGGTGGCAGCAAAGCCTGGCACCGCTCCAGACTGCCTGTGTGCGGGACTAGCTATGGCTGAGGCCAGTAGAAGGTGACAGTACGTGGTTGCGGTGAGCTTCTGAACCCCAACTGAGCACACGATGGGAGGAAGAATTTTTTAGGGAATAGGAAATGGTTCCTAATGTTAAACAGACATGACATCATTTAACATTATTTTTGTAGAAAATATTCCTTTCATGGTATCAATAAGACTATTACATAGCATTTAAAATGGCATTATCTTGCTTGAAAGCAAAGGTGTAGATGGCTATGGCTAAGTACTCAAGGACCCTTCTGTTGTTGTTTTCATTTTATCCACTGTTGTCAGGGACTTGGGTTTAGGTTTCTACAGCAACCACAGTCTGGACTACATAATACCAACACTTTGTGTGCATGTGGTGTTAACGCCAATGCCTTATACACTACATGTGGCAGAGTTGCAGTTGCTATGGAGATCAATCTTTGGACACACTTGGTTGATAACGATGTCTCTCATTTGTGGATTTTCCTGCTGAAAGAATATGAAGTGGTGCTATGAGTTGACCGAGAGGTGCATGAGACTTGATCAGTAATTCCTCTATAGCTGAGAATATCACATTTGAAAGCCTTAAGTTACACATTTGCTCACAAACATACTGAAGTGTCTGTGTGTGTGTTTAATAATATATGGCTTGATCCCTGGAAAGTGGAGTGAAAATATGGCTTCAGAGAACACGTTATCAGAGGAACTTGGCTAGTCAACACCATTTAAAGAATATACTATAAAAAATTCAAAGACCAGATATCTTACGTTGTTTTAGTAGTCATAATAAAGTCAATTGTCAGTAGAAAAGGGAAGGACACACAATTCTTCTTGCGAACTACTCTAATTTGAATATGGGGCCTTGGGTAGCAGCTAAGAACCTTTTTCCTGGAGCATCGTTTCTCTGAAGAGTCCTTTGAACTCCAGAAATGAGAAACATTGAAGAAGTAGAAGAAATGATTTTATTATTATTTTTTTTAATTTTTAATTTTTATTTATTTATTTATTTAAGAAATGATTTTATTTTTTCTTTTTCTTTGACAGTGCCAGTTAAACAAGGTTTCTGTCCTAGACCTAAATTTAAGCTAAGGCAAACTGTTGTTGAGTGTCCTCAGAATTCTTGAAAGAGATGTAGTTTTAGGTTGATAAACATTTTTGCTCTGGGGCGCCTGGGTGGCTCAGTCATTAAGTGTCTGCCTTCGGCTCAGGTCATGATCCCAGGGTCCTGGGATCAAGCCCAACGTTGGGCTTCCTGCTCCGCGGGAAGCCTGCTTCTCCCTCTCTCGCTCCCTCTGCTTGTGTTTCCTCTCTTCGCTGTGTCCCTCTCTGTCAAATAAATAAATAAAATCTTTAAAAAAAAAATTTTTTTTTTTCTTTGGGTTAGAGAAACTTGTCAGTCATGAGTTGTTACGCCAGAGTAGTGGTTCTCAACCCTGGCTGCACATTAGCAGGTGCGGCTTTAAGAAAGTACTGATGTTTGAGCCTAACAAAAACTAAATCAGAATCTCTGGGAATGAAGAGAAACTATGGCATTGGTATTCTTTTCTCTTTTTTTTTTCTTGAAAGGTGAATACTTGATACTACCATGCAACCAGGATTGAGAGGGCCGCTGCAGCAGAGGCAGTTTTCATCTAGAATCTTAAATTTTAGCTAAGTTTACATATTAGAATGCTCAATAAAAGTAATATGAACATTGCAGAAAGTTTAGAAAGGGCAGTCTTACCATCTATGTTAGTTTCCTATCGCTGTTGTAACAAATTACCACAATTTTATTGGCTTAAAATAACACAAGCTAATTGTCTTTTCTGGAGATCAGAAGTCCTAAATGGGTCTTATGGGGCAAAAATCAAGATGTCAGCAGAGCTGAGTTCCTTCTGGAGATTTTAGGGAGAATGCATGCCTTGCCTTTTGTGACTTCTAGAGGCTGCCCACCTTCCTTGACTTGTGGCCACATCACTCCAGCCTCTGCCTCTGTCGTCACATCTCCTTTTCTGACTCTGACCCTCCCGACTTCCTCTTATGAGGATCCTTGTGGTTATATTGAGCCCATCCAGGTAATCTAGGATAATCTCCCCATCTCAAGATCTTTAACTTAATCACATCAGTAAAGTCCCTTTGCCAAGTAAAGTAACATTCACAGCTTCCAGGGATTAGGACCTGGACATCTTTTGGGGTAGGAGGGCATTTATTCAGCCTATTATACCAGATTAACACAAAGATTGTCACTTTGGTATTTTCCTTCCTAGTCTTCTTTAATATGCATATTTTTATTAGAATATGATCATCTTGCCTTTATAATTTTTTATCCTTTTCTGCTTAGTCTTCATAACCATCATTTTGAATAGCTACATAATAGTCTGTCCATGATTATACCATATTTAACATTGTCATTACCCTGTAGTTGGATTTTTATGTTATTTCAGATTCCTATTATTGATAGGTCAAGCTGTAATAAGTATTTTTATCTATAGATCCTGGGATGTGGGGTACTGAGCTAAATATATTTTTTTAAAGATTTATGTATTTATTTTAGAGGGAGAGAGAGGGAGAGAGCATGTGCGAGCACGAGTGAGGGGAGGGGCAGAGGGAGAGAATCTTCAAGCAGACTCCCCACTGAGCATGGAGCCAGATCCCAGGACCCATGAGATCATGACTTGAGCTGAAACCAAGAGTTGTCTGCTTAACAGACTGAGCCACCTGGGCACCCCCTGAGCTAAATATTATAAACCTTTTTGTAATGTTTAATTCAAACTCTCAAATTATATTTTTGGGAAGAGTTCTAATTGATTTCCAACACTATCAGCAATGTATGAGAATACCAGTGTCACTGTATCTTTGCCAGTATTGGTCATTATCATTAAAAAAAAAAAAGACTTCTACTAATTAGGTGAACAAATGTTATCCTGATTTAAATTTAATCTACTTGAAAATTTTTTCCATGTTTCTGTTTATTTCTCTTTGTGTGTTTTGTCTATTTCTCCTAGAATGATTTATTTATTAATCTTTAAGACATCTTTATATGGTGAAATTATTGCCTCATATGCTATAAATGTTTTATACACACATTTATAAATTTTTAATTGTTCTCACCTGCTTTTTTCCTTTGTGATTCTTCTTTTTTCTATGCTTAAGATTTTTTCACCTAACAAAAGTTTGTGGTAAATATTCAATTCTATTTTCTTTTACATCTTTCATGAGTTAGTCACTGCCCTTAGCAAATTGCTAAGAAGCTAAGAAGTTCAGGGACTTACCGAGTTCAGACTTACTGTATGACTTACTGTACCAAGCAAGTACCAAATGAATTTGGTTCTGTTTATATAATTTATCAAAATTAGAAACACATAAACACATTTTTAAAAGGACTGGAGAAGAAATCTAGCAATTTTAGTGCATTCCTAAGATGTTTATTGCCCTTTGCTAGAAGGTTTATTCACGATGCTGTCATGTTATGTGTTCATGCAGATAATTGAGAATTATAGTAAGCCATCTTAGTCTATGATAAACACAGAATGCACTTTAATTACATTCTAATTTATTATCTGGTAAAAGTACCTTGCTAACAAATCAACCCAGATATGACTTATTGGATAGTCTTTGCACTTAGAGGAATAATCAGTCTGTAATCATAAACAACATGAACCGTTCATCTTGTAGATTGCTATTATATTTATTACGCTCAAATGCCCGCACTGGGTTTCTTTCCTGTTTGCTTCCCATTTCATGACTTATATGCCCCTACCCTGTCTGCTATAAGTTGGTGGTATCCTGGGCTTACAAATTCATTCTCTTCGGGATGCCTGGGTGGCTCAGTCAGTTAAGCGTCTGCCTTGGGCTCAGGTTGTGATCTTGGGGTCCTGGGATGAGCACCGTATTGGGCTTCCTGCTCAGCAGGGAAGTCTGCTTCTCCCTCACCGTCTGCCCCTACCCCTGCTCGTTCTCTCTCTCTCTTTGGCTCTCTCTGTCAAATAAATAAATTAAAAAAAAATTCATTCTCTTGAAATATGAGTTAGGCACATGCCTAGGAACAGAGTTCTCTGTTACTTTACCATATGAGTAAAATGCATTTCTCCCCAGTTACAGTAAATAGAATAAACTGTCACCATGAGGTACTAATATGTGATTTATTCCTTGCTGCCCCCCGATAAGAATTAGCACAATTCTAATTCTATAAAGAAAAAATTTGCCCCCCAGAATAGCCACCACATCCTTTAATATCCTGTGTTACTTCGCCCAGTTCCAAAAAGGAGGTATGCAAGTTAAGCTGAAACAAGAGCCAGCCCCTGTTTCTTTCCTTTGAGACAACCTTGTACAGAGAATTGGTATCGGGGAGTGGGTTTCACCGAGCGAATACAGTTCTCTGGTGCAGTACCTTCTTTAATTCTACCACTTAGGAATAAACAACCTCTGGTACGAGTTCCACAGAATAATGTAGAAGTTTATAGCATTACATTACCTCATTGACCCAGATTTTTTTTTTTTTTTTTTAAGATTTTATTTATTCATTCATGAGAGACAGAGAGAGAGAGGCAGAGGGAGAAGCAGGCTCCCAAGGAGCAGGGAACCCGATGTGGGACTCGATCCCAGGACCCTGGGATCATGACCTGAGCCGAAGGCAGACGCTTAACCATCTGAGCCACCCAGGCGCCCGACCCAGATTTTTTTGAATACCACTGTGTTTGGTGGGCTTTGGAGTGGGGCTAAAGTTTGGAAGGTACAAAACAGAGTAGAACCACCTAAAGAAATGTGTAATCCACCTCCTCAATGGAGTTACAATCAGGAGTTGTTATTGCAGACACTCTTTTTTCCCTCTACCTTAAGGATTTTAATTGAATTTGCTGATCCAGTATCTTTAGCAAACAAAGATGATAATCCTTATCTTTTTTTTTAAGATTTTATATTTATTTATTTGACAGAGAGAGACAGAGCGAGAGAGGGAACACAAGCAGGGGGAGTGGGAGAGGGAGAAGCAGGCTTCCTGCTGAGCAGAGAGCCCGATGCGGGGCTCAATCCCAGGACCCTGGGATCATGACCCGAGCCGAAGGCAGATGCTTAACGACTGAGCCACCCAGGCGCCCCTAATAATCCTTATCTGAGAGCAGTATCCTCTTTTTATGAACAACGATCTTATACCTGGAAGAGACCTCACTAGTGCTTTTGGTCTAGCACTGTGACAACAAGTGTGCCTATAATTGTACAGCTGATGAGTGGTAGATAGGACCTCGGATTTCTGCATTTCAGTGCTAGGATTTTTTTGTTTCCATTCTTGGTCCAAATTTGTATTAAAAAGGAAGATGAAAAGATACTGGTCTATTTCACTTACCCTCTTTTTCCATGTTGGAAGTTTGTTTTGGCATGCAAATCAGTTTAGGTGGACTTGGAAGTTTTTCCATTCTGAAGATTTCTGCAGGATCTATAAATTTTTTATTTTTTACCTAGGAACTGCTCAGTTAATCACTTCTGTGTGAGAATCCTAGTTTTATTTGGCTCTAGTCTGGTAAAATAGTGGTGTAAAATCACCTTTCTTCTTTCCTTTTTGTTTAAGCGTTCTGTCTCAGCTAGGTCATGTCTAAGGTCTTCCCTTAAGATTTTGTGATTATGTCCCTTGAATGCCTTGCCTTAGTCCGTGTATGTTCTTCATCCTCACAGTCCCCGGTTTCTGGAATGTCCCACGGGATATTCTCCTTAGGGCCTGTTCAGTCCCACTTTGGATCTGACTGAGGCATTGCTACTATTTTATTGACTCCTCTGTTCCTGGAACCCTTTTGCTATCGCCTCGAAGCTGGATTCTGTGTGCTGTCCTGTCTGAATATTAAGAGAGAATTAGTAATAATTTTTACCCTTACTTTTCTACCAAGGAAGCTTTAGATGGATGCTTCTGTTGGAACTAACCCAGAAGAGACCATATTTAGTATTCTGAGATCAGATTGAAGGGGGAGAGAGAGAGAGAGAGAGAGAGAGAGAGAGGTATCTTGAGAAGACGCAGAAGGATGTGGTTCTGAGCAGCCAGGGGCTTGTTTTGTGCATCCTATTTAGGCAGCTGCCTATTTCATGTGGCTCTCCGGCTGTGCTTGAGAATGTTCGCGGAGCTAACTCCAAGCCAAATCCTTCTCTGAAGCTACAGCCTCATTTGCTTTGGAAAAAATTTACTTCATGTTTGCCATCCTCTTCACTCTATAGCTGTTACTATATAAATTATTCAAGAACCCCCTTCCATGACTGTTTGATCTCCATTTGAGGAATAATATCTATGCAGTTATATTCTGAATTTAGTGGCATGTTGACTTTCAGGAAGACCCTTTTAGGATCAAATCAGAGCAAAATAGTTATATTTCACCATACTGCAATGTAAGTCCCCCTTTGGCTTCCAGTCTATAAATTATAAAATACTCCCCCAAAGAGATCTTACCAAGATCCCTAATGACCTCCATATCACTAAATCTAATGGATTTCTTTTAGTCTTTGTTCTAATTGTATTATTGACAGTTTCTTTTTTCTTGAAAAACACTTTTTACTTGATTTTCTTCTGACTTTCTAGCCGTTCCTTCCCTGCCTCTGTGGCATAGGCTTCGCCAGGTGATTAAATGTTGCTGTGCCCTCTTATCACTCTATTCTATCTCGAGTTTATCCCTCTGGATCCTTCAGTTACCAGAAACGATCTGCATTCGTCTAACTTTACCCACCTGGCCTCCTTTTAGTCTACCTCCTCCATTCCTGAAGAATATGAAAAGTGGATGTGAACAGGGACGCCTGGGGGGCTCAGTCGGTTAAGCGTCTGTCTTCAGCTCAGGTTATGATCCCAGGGTCCTGGGATCGAGCTCCGAGCTCTGCATCAGGCTCCTTGCTCAGTGGGGAGCCTGCCTCTCCCTCTGCTGCTCCCCCTGCTTGTGCTCTCTCTCTCTCTCTCTCTGATAAATAAATAAATAAATAAATCTTTATTTATAAAGCTTTGTGTTTTTTTGGTTTTGTTTTTTTAAAGATTTTGTTTATTTGAGAGAGAGAGCATGAGAGGGGGGGAGGGTCAGAGGGAGAAGCAGACTCCCCACTGAGCAGGGAGCCCGATGTGGGACTCGATGCCAGGACTCTGGGATCATGACCTGAGCCGAAGGCAGTCGCTTAACCAACTGAGCCACCCAGGCGCCCAATAAAATCTTTTTTTAAAAAGTGGATGCGAGGGGCGCCTGGGTGGCTCAGTCATTAAGCGGCTGCCTTTGGCTCAGGTCATGATCCCAGGGTCCTGGGATCGAGCCCTGCATTCGGCTCCCTGCTCCTTGGGAAGCCTGCTTCTCCCTCTCCCACTCCCCCTGCTTGTATTCCCTCTTTCGCTTCTCTCTCTCTCTGTCGAATAAATAAATTTTTAAAAAAAGTGGATGTGAATATACTGAATTTCTGAATTTTCAATTCTGCTGTATTAGTCTGTCAATTCATGCACCAATATGACATTGCTTTAGTTGAAGATTTATGGTATATTTTAATATCTGGAAGAGCTAGTCCCCCCTCATTGCCCTTCTGTTTCACGGTTTTTCAGGGTCCAATATGTACTTTATAATTAGTTTCTTTAGTATTTTCATTTAGATCGCTTTAGTTAATAAACGAGGTATGGGAGAATCAGCACTTTATGATGCTGAGACTTCCTATTCGAGAACATGGCATGTTTTTCAGTATGTTCACATCCACTTTTATATTCTTTTTTTTTTTTTAAAGATTTTATTTATTTATTTGACAGAGACACAGCGAGAGAGGGAACACAAGCAGGGGGAGTGGGAGAGGGAGAAGCAGGCTTCCCGCCGAGCAGGGAGCCCGATGTGGGGCTCCATCCCAGGACCCTGGGATCATGACCCGAGCCGAAGGCAGATGCTTAACGACTGAGCCACCCAGGCGCCCCTATATTCTTCAGGAACATATGACAATATAGACATATCAAATTGTTATGCTATGTTTTATATTTAAAATGAATAGAATGTATTATATGTTAAAAAAAGAAGAAGATAGCAGGAAGGGAAAAATGAAGGGGGGGAAATCGGAGGGGGAGACGAACCATGAGAGACTATGGACTCTGAGAAACAAACTGAGGGTTCTGGGGGGGGGGATGGGTCAGCCTGGTGATGGGTATTAAAGAGGGCACATAGTGAATGGAGCACTGGGTGTTATACGCAAACAATGAATAATGGAATACTACATCAAAAACTAATGATGTAATGTATGGTGATTAACATAACATGATAAAAAATAAATAAATAAAATGAATATAATGTTATATGTTAATTATCTCAAAAACTTTTTTTAATTTAATTTAATTTATCTTTTTTTAAAGATTTTATTTATTTTTTAGAGAGTGAGCGAGAGAGAAACAGCATGAGAGGGGAGAGGGTCAGAGGGAGAAGCAGGCTCCCCGCTGAGCGGGGAGCCCGATGTGGAACTCGATCCCAGGACCCTGGGATCATGACCTGAGCGGAAGGCAGACGCTTAACCATCTGAGCCACCCAGGCGCCCTTTTTTTAATTTTAAAAAAGAGAAATACAAGTTGAAAAATTTTGCCACTAATATTATAGACAAATAGATATATTAAGAGAGTTCATAGAAACACAATAGAAAAATGGGCTAAGGACATGAACAGATAGTATAGATGGCTCTTAAACATATGAAAGAATGCTCAATCTTACCTTAAAAGGAGAAATGCAAATTAAAATTTCAATAAAATACAGTTTCTTACCTATCACATTGGTAAAAATCCAGAAGTTTGATAAACCAATCAGTTGTCCAGACATTTTCACACATTGTTGATAGGAGTGTACAACTTAGCAGTGTTTGTCAGAATTATAAATGCATTTATCCTATATCCCAGGAATCCTACTTACAAGATTGTCTGTACTAACATAATCCAATAGTAGTTGTTGGGCTTTTTCTTCTCATCCACAAGGGACTGGTTAGATAAACCATGGTACATACTCACAATGGAATGCTATGAGTTGCAAAAAAAAAAAAAGAATGGATATATTAAGTGAAAAAAACAAGGTACAGAACAATACTACCTTTTGTGTAAGAAAGGAGGGAAGAGTGTGTGTGTGTGTCCTCATATCAGGATAGACACACTACGTAAGAAAGACTAAGACTGATTACCTACAGGGGTGGAGAAAATCAGGTAGATAGTGACAGGTTGGGAGTGTGACAGTATACCTTTTTATTTTATATTCTTTTGATTTAAAAATACCCACAAATCTGATCATCTTCTCTCCCCCTTCTCCTAACTTTAGCAGTCTCTGTTGCTCCGAGGATTGAAACTCCTAATGTGAAGAGCAAAGCCAAAGATAGCTTGTTTCTTCAGCCTTAACACACAGCATGCTTCCCCTTGTTTTCTCTGCTTTGGCCACATTGGCCTTTTTTCTCTGCCTCAAATTCACTGTGTTTCCTTCCATCACAGGGCCTTTACTCACACTGTTCTTCTAGCCTGGAGACTTCACCTAGTTAGAATGTGCTTATCCGTTGATCTTGACAGTATGTTACTTCTGCAAAGAAGTCTCCTTAGATAAGGTCGAGTTTTCTATGCATTAGTAGCACCTTGTTCATCTCCTTTCTAACTCTGGTTTTAAATGCAGTTGTACATTCTTTGTTAGGATTGTTTAATGTCTGTCTCTCCACTAGAAAGTAAGCCTCTTGAGAGCAGGGACCATGTCCGCTTTGTTCAGATATAAAGGTACCTATTTCATATAGTAGTGAGCATTAAGTGAGATGATACCTACTATGTGCCTAGCATGATGTCTAGCACATAAACACAATGCTAGCTAGATCCCACTGTATATTGTTTTGTTTTTAGTAGAAGGAAATGATACTGTTTGTGAATAAATTAGCTGGATCAAATTTAAGGAAGAATTTTGACTCTCCTTGGCAAGAGAAAGGGTTACCTTTGGAAAGGAGTAACTAGTTTGTGATAAGAGAAAGAGTAAATAGCTTTTATTCCTCTACTATTCTTGGTTACTGTATCTAAGTCAAACTCAAGAAAGCAGCTTTTTTGCCAAAAATTTTTTTTCTCTTTCCAATTATATTTCTTTTTTAAAAAAATTAAATGGCAAGCAGTTTAAAAAAAAATAGACAATGGGCGCCTGGGTGGCTCAGTTGGTTAAGCGACTGCCTTTGGCTCAGGTCATGGTCCCGGGGTCCTGGGATTGAGTCCCACATCGGGCTCCCCCTGCTCGGCGGGGAGTCTGCTTCTCCCTCTGACCCTCTCCTCTCTCATGCTGTTTCTCTCTCACTCACTTTCTAATAAATAAATAAATAAAATCTTTAAAAAAAAATAGACAAAACAGAAATTTTCAATTGGAGTCTTATACAATTGAAGATCTGTATTTGTTATATTAACCAAAGTTGTAAAAGTCTAGTAGAATTCAAGACAATGAGATCCTAGATGATACAACAGACATTTCACGTTAGGGCATAGGGAAGAGGTTTATTGTGGATCACTAGGGTCATATTCCCTATCATGTGACTTGTAGGGTGTCTTTGAAGAGTTTTAAAAATTATAGCTGCTTAATAATTACAATTAATAGCTGCCACATCTCAGATCTTCACATTTTGAAAGCTGGGAGATTATTTTAACATATTTAAGTGCCAGATTTTTACTTTTCATATATTAAGTAGGTATTAAGAAAATTGCCTTTTTGAAATACAAATTAAAACCACAAGGAGATATCACCCTACACTGTCAGAATGACTAGAATCAAATAGATAAGAAACAACAAATGTTGGTGAGATTGCGAAGAAAAAAGAACCCTTATGTGTTTGTTGGGACTGTAAATTGGTGCAGCCACTATGGAAAACAGTATGGAGGTTCCTCAAAAAGTTAAAAATAGAAATACCATATGATCCAGTAATTTCACTACTGGCCATCTTTTGAAAACACTAATTTGAAAAGATAAACGCACCCCTGTGTTGATTGCAGCATTATTTACAATAGCCAAGGTATGGAAGCAACTCAAGTGTCCATAGATGATAGATGATAGATGAATGGATAAAGAAGATTTGGTATATATTTACAATAGAATATTACTCAGCCATAAAACAGAATGAGATCTTGTGATTTACAACAACATGGTTGACCCTAGAGGGTATAATGCTAAGTGAATAAGTCAGACAGAGAAAGACAAATACCACGTGATTTCACTGATATGTGAAATTTAAGAAACAAGACAAAAAAAGAGACCAAAAAAAAACACCAGGCTCTTAAATACAGAGAACAGCTGGTGATTGCCGGAGGGGAGGTAGGTGGGAAGATGGGTGAAATAAAGGGTATTAAGAGGTACAAACTTCCAGTTCTAAATAAGTAAGTCACAGAGATGAAAAGTACCATCGGTAAGATGGTAGTGTTTGGTGACAGATGGTGACTCCACTTTTTGTGGTGAGCGCTGAGTAATGTTTGGAAGTGTTGAATTATTATATTGTACACCTGAAACTAATATAATACTGTATGTTAATTATACTTAAATTAGAAAAATAAATGAAAGTTACTTAAATATAATTTACATACAATAAAATTAAACCCATTTCAAGTAAAAAAAAGATAAATCAAGCAGTTGATGCTCTTGTAAAAACAATTGCCTTTTTGTTTTACTCTTTTGGTTTCTTTATATTTCTTGAATGTTGTCTGCTCCGTTGCTCTTAGGGAATTGTAGTCCTTAGATCCAAACTGAGATATGCATAACTTGGAAGTCTTGTTTTCCTTCATAACTTGGTGAAGGATGCGCATGGAGCGCAAAAACACAAATGGATGTCTGTAGGCTACTTGGGGTTCTCAGATCTGTTTTGTGCTCAGCTTGTAGGGTAAGTTGAAAAGTCAATTTCCAGCCTTTTTTGAAAATTCAGAAGGCACAGCAATAGTGGACTAGCATTACCATGTGGCAGCAATCGGCAGCAGTTGGTCGGTGTGGCAGATGCACTCCAGGCTGCCGTAGCTTTCTGTCTTCCCCTGTCCTTCAAGATTCATCCCTGTTACTTCATTAATTTATATTCCTTGCCTGGCTTCTGGCTTCTTTAGATAGTTGAGATTGTGACCTCAGGTATGGAGGAGAACACTGTTAGGTTAACGGTAACAAAGGCTAAAATCAGTGATCTGCTGAGCTAATTCAGTTGTACAGTCTCAGAGGTCTTCTATCCCTATGGCATCCTGATCAAGGGAGTCTTTGGTCTCCTCTCCTAGCAAATGAGATTTTTTAAATGGCAGTGGATGTCTTAATCAGTACAGGACAGTTAAATAACCATTTAATAAGAACTACAGTACTACCCATACAGGGCTGGTTTTACTGTTTTCTGGAGCTTCCTATAATTCCTCTAAGTTTGTTGAAATATGTTACCTGTTGATGAAAGTGTTTGAATTTTTTTTTTTTTAGATTTTATTTATTTATTTGAGAGAGAGAATGAGAGAGAGAGAGAGAGCATAAGAGGGGGAGGGTCAGAGGGAGAAGCAGACTCCCTGCCGAGCAGGGAGCCCGATGCGGGACTCGATCCCGGGACTCCAGGATCATGACCTGAGCCAAAGGCAGTCGCTTAACCAACTGAGCCACCCAGGCGCCCCTGAATTTTTTTTTTAAGAAAAGTTTTTAAGGGAAGATAACCTGTAACTAACAAGTTGACAAGTTGATTAATGGCACAGAAAACCAGAAATTCCTCACACCTCCAAAACTCTAAATTTTTTCCATGTTTTTTATTGTGGTAAAATATACAGAATATAAAACTCACCATTGTAACAATTTTTGTGTGTATGATTCACTGACATTAAGTATATTACAGTACTGTGCAACCATCACCACTATCCATTTCCAGAACTTTTTCATCATCTCAAATAGAAACTGTGTAATCATTAAACAATAACTCCTCTTCCCCTCCCTCCCCAGACCTGGTAATGTCTGTTCTGCTTTCTCTCTCTATGAATTTGCCTATTCTAGGTACCTCAGATAAGTGGAATTGTACAATGTTCGTCCTTTTGGCTTACTTAGCATAACGTTTTCAAGGTTCATCCATGTTGTAGCGTGTATCAGAACTTCATTCTATTTTATGGCTGAATAATACTCCATAGTATGGATATACCATATTTTGTTGACTCATTTATCTGTTGATGGCCCAAAACTCTAATCTTTTGGCTGCATGTACTTTCCTATTAACGACTAAATAAGAAGATTGATTCTTTTTGGTTCATCATCCACACTGTCTCTAATCTCCCCTGGAGCCTTGCACATCAGCATGACTTTCAGTCCTTGTGGACCCAAAGCAACCCAGCTTCACTAGTGAAGGTGTTTATGTGTATGCCTGCCTTATCCTACCCCACTTCGCTGCTTTACTCTAGGAGTATAGTGATTTCCATCTTGGTTCTATCTGACTTTTGGTTTTTCTCTTGTGAATTAGACCTTCATGCAACTCCATAGATATCTGGAAGGCTTAGCTTTCTGGTCTCAGCTGTGTCATTCACTAGCTATGTGACTTTAAGCTATACTTTTCTTAATGTTGAAATGAAGAGTTTGGTGTAGTTATTTCAGATTTGTTCTAACTTTTGTATTCTGTCGTTCAAAACATGCTACTTGCTATTTGCATGGGGACAAAAGTAAAAATTGTTGGAAATCCATGTAGGAGTTTATAAATCAAATCAGATTATATATCAGAAAATGTTTGGTCAAGGTGGTTTTACCGTGATTAAGACCACAAAAAGATTTCTGTACAAAGCTGTTGGAAATAGAGTAACTTCAGTGGCGCTGTATAGTGAGTGAGAAGGGAGTGAGTTTAGGGATAGTTAACTGGGTCTAAAAGCAGTAAAAGTATTCTTTTTTGAGCATTTTGAGTAATCTCTATGCCCAGCATGGGGCTCAGACTCACAACCCTGAGATCAAGAGTCACATGCTCTTTGGACTGAGCCAGCCAGATACCCCTTGAGATTTTGAAAAGCCAACTTGTTAAAACTTGGAAACAATTTCAGTACATTTTATAACTTTTTGATACAGTCACAAAAGTTACTAACTTTTATTACTTTTGTTTGGGCCTATCTGGGCAGGATACCTGACTAGTTATATCTTGTTATGTTAGAGAAGAGGTGGGAGAGTCAGAGGCAGATCCTGATAAATTGATGAAGCTCATATATTTCTTGGTTCAGTAAATTTTCAAAATGAATCAACCAGATAACTTTGGGAATCATTATAGTGTTGTCACCTTTTTAGTTTACCAAGAAAAACATATTTTAAAAAACTTATTATCTATTATCACTATTTCATAAAAGGAAAAACATTCTAACAGTAAAATGTAGGAATTATATCAGAATTGAGGATGGGTTTTAAATAGACCAGCACATTATATTACTGTTTTTCTGGGCACTGTTGTAAACTTGGCTGTGAATCAGTGTTTGCAGATTACTGGCATAGATACAAATGTTTTTGAAATTGAGAGGAAAGGAAAATCATACTTTCCTAGGTTGGCCAAAGGTGGAAAGGATGGAGGAAGAACCAGTGCCAGTGAAGGGACAAGTTTGGGAAAGGAAATTTTCAGGGAGTGAAGAAGATGCATTGGTTTTAGATGTGATGAATATTCAGCTTGAGGTTCAGCAAGCAGTTCAACAGGTTAGACCCAGAGATAAGAATTTAGACATCTTCTGCCTTGAAGTGATAATAGTAATCATGAAAATGGACTGTTTCCTAGGGGGAAAAATATGTGGCTGATAAGGCAAAAAGTAACTTGTTAGAGGTTACAGGCACGGACTTTAAAACCAAACTGCCTGAATTTGAATCCTGGCTTTGCTAGTTACGAGCTGTGTGACTTTAGTGAGGCTGTCTTCTTATGTTGTCTTGAGAATTAAATGAGTTCCAAGCATTCTTAAAATGCTTAGACTATTGCTTGGCAGATAGTAAATGATATGCAAGTGTTAGCTATTGTTATTTGGTAGTGGATTAAAAGATGTCTGGGTAGTATGTAGTAAGTAGTGGCAGGATCCTTTTTTGTATCCTTTGTACAAAATGGATAAATTCCAAAAATCTTATTTTGAAAGTTCTGAGAGCTGTGGAAGCAAAGAGGAAGGAGATAAACTCAAATTTTAGAGAGGCAAGAGCCCTTCTCATATGAACTGAGATGGCCAGCTATTTTTTTCCTGAGAGCAGTTGCCAAGTATGGGCATGTTCCTAGGATTAGGTTTGGTCCAGGCAGAGGGAGTCCACAGGGGAAGAGAGAAATCAGAAGCACTTTTAACTGTTGTGTGGGCTGGTTTGACAGATGGAAATCTAGGCAAGCCCAAAACGTACAGACTTTTGTTCCCGCACAAGACACTTGCTACGTGCTGGGGCAGTGTGGGAGGCAGGGGGCTAGCTTAGAAAAACTGAGTAAAACCTCTTACAGTCTCATGGTGCTTAGACTTGCTAGGTTCTCAAACTCTTGGTTTTAGGAACCCTTTTTAATCTTAAAAGTTATTGGGGTACGCCTGGTGTTAAGTGTCTGTCTTCTCCTCGGGTCATGATCCCGGGGTCCTGGGATCAAGCCCCGCATCGGACTCCCTGCTCAGCGGGAAGCCTGCTTGTCCCTCTCCCACTCCCCCTGCCTGTGTTCCCTCTCTCACTGTCTATCTCTGTCAAATTAAAAAAAAAAAAAAAAAAAATCTTTAAAAGTTATTGGGGGCTCCTTGCTGGCTCAGTGGTGGGGAGCATATGACTCGATCTCAGGGTTGTGAGTCCAAGCCCCACAATGGGTATAGAGATTACTTTTTTTAAAAAAAAGTTATTGAAAAAAAAAGTTATTTGATACCCCAAGGAGATTTTGTTTCCATGGGTTATATCTGTTGATGTTTACTATATCAGAAATTTGGAAATTAAAGGTAAGAGATTTTTGAAATCTTTATTAATTTTAAAATAATAATAAACTTATTACCTGTTAACATTAATAAACAGTTTTTGGAAAAATAATTACATTTTTCCAAAACAAGAATATATTATTGAGAAGAGTGAATTATTTTATGTTTTTGCAATCTCTGGCTTAATAGCAGACAGTTGAATTTTCGTATCTGCTTCTGCCTTCCATTGTTGCAAAGTGTTGTTTTGGTTGAAGTAAAAGAAGAAAATCCGGCCTTACACAGATAAGTAGTTGGAAAAGGGAGGAGTAATTTAATAGCTTTTTCAGATAATTGTGAATATTCTTCTTTGATCCGATGTCAAAACTTGACAGGTGGTAGTTTCTTAAAGGTTAGTTGCAGTGTGGAATCCGAAACCATATCAATGAACTTTTTGTACTTATTACATTAAAATCCATTGTTCCGTCTTGTATTTTGAATGGATCTTTTACCCACCCATACTTGTGTATCATGCATAGGTCATTTGGAAATACTGGTTCACTGAGGTATGCAAATCTTTCAAATATTGACATGTTTCATTATAAAATATGTTAACAATTCACATCATATTTGTTTAATATCACCACTGATCTCATTAGAAAAGTTGTAAGTATTGGAAAGTTGTCAAAGTTGTGGTAGCTGATACAAGTTTTCTGCAATTCTAATTTTTGCCCAGAAGTTCAAATTCTGTTGTTGGCAACAAATACTGTTATTTTTATCCTTTGAAGTAACAGGCTCACTGCATTCATTTTTGAGAAAACACCTGCTGAATAGCTAAGTCAAAAGGCCATAATTTGCCTATTGGTTGTTCTTTCAAGGAAAAATGGTATTTTGTGGGGGAAAAAAAAAACCAAAACAGCTAACTCAGTTTATGACTCAAAGAATCACGAGTGCTGTTTTTTGTTGAGACAACTACCATACTTTGGTATGCAACAGGATGCTTTATGCTTACTTTCCAATTTGTAACTTGGATTATAAAAAAAGATGTATACTCAGGGATAAAGATTTAATAATATTAGTTACTACTATTTCATCAGGGATTTTTTTTTTTTTAAGATTTATTTATTTATTTTAGAGAGAGTGAGAGAAAAGGGGGAGGAGGGGCAGAGGGAGAGAGAATCCTGAAGCGGACTCCCCACTGAGCAGGGAGCTGGGCATGGGGCTCAATCCCAGGACCCTGAGATCATGACCTCAGGCGAAATTGAGTTGGTCACCCAACTGACGGAGCCACCCAGATGCCCCTCATCGGGGGAGTTTTTCAGTAAATCTGGTATTTCTCTTACTGTGAGTGCATGGCACTGAGGAATCTAATCACATGGTTGCTGTCTGTTGCCTTGATTTGTGCTAAGACTGCCGCGGTTTGACCCACTGTTGCTTTTGTACCATCAGTGTCAATAACATAGCTAAAAAGGCAAATAATATCTTCTTATAACTAACTTCCCCCCCCCCAAAAAAAAAAAAACCTCTCAGTGACCTCTGGAGAGAACCATTAATCTAGAGGAAGGGGCCTGCACCAAATACCTGACAGTTTTCCCTTGAGCCATTTGAAAATAGAGGTGAGTGAGGTCGTCTAAAGCTACATTCCAGTACCTTCCCAGTTCAGTCCTTTTTGCCTAACAGAGGAAAGGGCAAAACCTCTGTGGAAAATAATACTAGCTGTAGTCTCTACAGTTATATATAGTGATCAAGTATGATGAGAAAGGACTTTTGCTTGTCACCAGGAGAGAGTAACAGAATCTGGAATTGCTTGTCTCTATAAAAAACTAGAAAACCAGACAAGGTACTTCAAACAACTTTCTTCACATGTTGGGTAACAGGCAACACAGTACAGTCTGTGTTGTTCAGAGGTCAACTGTATTTTGAATGAAAATGAAAGACAGCATGTCAATTTGTGGGGTGCAGTGAAAGCAATGCTTAGCCGGAATTTATCATTTTAAAACAGTGGTCTAATCTACTAGAAAAGAAGAGCAAAGTAAATCCAAAGAAAGTAAAAGAAATGCAATTTAAGAGCTGAAATCAGTGAAATAGAAAATGGACAAACAATAGGAAAAAAATTAATTAAACTAAGTGCTGGTTTTTGAAAAGATTAACAGCCCCACCAATACCCAAAATGATACTGAGGAGAAACTTACGTAGAGACATGGGCCCAGTGTCCCGTCCTGCCCCTCCCCCTTCGGGTATTAAAACAGTGTCTTGGGTATGGGGCAGCAAGAAAGGAGTCAAAACAGAGGCTAAACTCCACGTAGGGGAGTGCCAAGTTTGAGGCCTTGGTGGAATTGTTCTGGGATCAATCCTGGGTGTGCCTATACTTCTGACACTGGGGTGGGATGGAGAGAAAGTGAAGGGAGGCCAGGATGGAAGTCTGGAGACCCATCTATTGATATTGACGTAACAGAATGAAAAGGAAGAAGGGGGAAGAGAATAATGTTTGCTTTTCCCTTGTGAAAAATTCTTTGACTCTTATTTCTGCACTAAAAATTCAGATCTCTGAAACCCTTAAATGTTGTCATTTTTCACATTCACATTTAAGCTAATGAATCATGCTCAAGTTACTTTAAAATTGTATTTAGTAAGAAAATGCCTGAGAATTTTTCTTTTGAGAATTTTCAAGATGAACACGGAACTGAAAATCAAGAGAAATAAGAAACTCTTGTGTTTCCTCTCCCCCCCTTATAAGGTGATTTTCAACAATTTTTTTTACTGTTTTTTTGTTTTGTTTTGTTTTTTAGATTTTATTTATTTATTTGAGAGAGCCTGCGAGAGTGAGAGAGAGAGAACGCACCTGAGCATGAGCAAGGGGAGGGGAAGAGGGAGAGGGAGAAGCAGACTCCCCCCTGAGTAGGGATCCTGATGCGGGGCTCAATCCCAGGACACTGGGATCATGACCCTAGCTGAAGGCAGACGCTTATAACCTACTGAGCCACCTGGTTACCCTATTTACTGTTCCTTTTTTTTTTTTTAACTGTTCCTTTTTACTGCTGTAGGTAGTAGCTAACCATTTTATATACTACAGGCTAAGTAGAAACAGGCAGAGAAAAATTCTATTAGGTGTACTTTAGATGAAGGAAAATCATTAGATTGAATTCTCAGATTATTTTTAATAAGACAATAGGATTAGTATTGGTATAAAATTCAAACTTCATAGCTAGTTATTATATTTTTTAAGAAGTTTTTCTTATTTGAAAAGTGGCTGAAGTGTTTTATATAATATTAATGTGCCTGGCAAAGAGATTTTTAGATTCTTTTTCACCAAATGTTAAATTCTGTATGGTAGGTTGTAGGGTGATTCCCCCCCTTTCATTTTTGTACATGTTTGAATTGCTTGGATTTAAAAATAATGAGCATGTATTTTTTTTCAAAACCTATAGAGCTATTCAAAAAAATGCCTAACATAGAAGAAACATGAAGTAAATATTTATTGAATATATAAATGAATAAAATGGAATTTGTGGGGGAAAATAAGGGTAATATGTATTATATTACTGTTAGGTTTAGTTATAATATGCATTGTTACACTGGACATTCTAGAAAATCACTTCATCAGTATTTCTAGTTTCCTACGCCTCCCTCCCCCAGTGAAATATGTGACTTTATGCCATTTTAGTATACTAGAAATACCTTTAACTCCCTAAAACACCTACCCCCCCCATACAGCTACTGAAGGAGGAAAAGCATCAAGAAAAATATTTGCTTCCAAATGATTTCTGTACCCTCTCTGTAATTTCTCCCTCCCCGCCTTCCTGCTTGGAATAGAAACTATTTCTGGCAGTAGGAACTCTCTAAAGAGAATATTAGCCCTTATTACAGCAGACAGAGTTGTACAAAGAGTTAATTTAAAAATGTAGTCCATTTGCTACCAGCCAGGATAGAAGATGGTTAGTCAGTTTTTCATATCTTCCTTTAGTTTCTCTTATCCTTATAAGTGGTCTTTTCTTTTTTAACTCTACCAATTTGTTTTTCTTTCCTATCTCTCCTGAGCTGTAGGTACAGTTGTGGGCCTCCCAGTTCATCACTGATCTTATGAGTAATGGGATTTTCTTTCCAATAGCCATGTTGTTGTTATCTCTTCCACAAGAGTAAAATATTTAAGCTCTAAATATAAAACTTGAAGGGATAGGAAGTTCTAAGTAAAAAGCCTTTTTATCATAAATTATCTTTTCTTCTGCACCCCCCCCCCTTATCAGTTCAAGGAGCCTTGTTTGAAGCATTATTTTGTATTTCGTGCTGCTAGGAATTACAAAAGAAAGTTTTAAGAAATTAAAATTTTTTTAGCAGTGATGGAATCCAATTAAATTTTCCATTGATCACTGAATAGCACAAACTCAATTGTTACTCTCTAGATTTTTGGCAAAGAATATTAAGAGTGAAGGTAGACTTGGATTATACATCAGATGAAAATAATGTCCTGTTTTTTCCAGGACAGTTCTGGTTTATATCTGTTTTCCTGGCATAATTTTTAAATACACATTTTATTTTGGAGTAATTTGAAATTTACAAAGAAGTTGCAACGCTATTACAGAGTTCCTGTACACTCCTCAGCCAGTTTTCCCCTGTTGTTAATATCTTACATAACCATGGTACATTTGTCAAAACTAAGAAATCAACAGAAATACATTACTATTAACTAAACTCCAGATTTTATCCAGATTGTGCTAGCTTTTCTACTAATGTTATTTTTCTGTTCTGTGATTCAATCATAAGAATACTACATTGCATTCAGATATCATGTCGCCTTAGTCTCCTCTGTTCTGTGAGAGTTTATCAATCTTTAATTATCTTTCATGACTTTAATGGTTTTGAGGATCATTGGGCAACTATTTTGTGGAGTGTTCTTCAGTTTGGGTTTGCCTGATATTTTTCTCATATAGACTGAGCTTTTTTTTTTTTTTCAGGAATGATACCACAGAGATGAATTCCCCTTATAATCCCATAATATTAGGGGTACGTTCTGTCAGTATGACTTACCATTTTTGATGTTAACCTTAATCATCTGACCAAGGTAATATTTGCCAGATTTCTCACTGTAAAGTTACCTGTAGCCCCCATTTTTTGCAAGTCACTAAGTCCAGCCCACTCTCAAAAGGAGCTAACAACATAAATTATTTGTAATTTTTCTGTAAGAAAGGTATCTCCTTTCTCCCTTATTTATTTCTTCATTTACTTATTTTTATCAGCATGGACTCATGTGTATTTATTTTATACTTTTAATTACCTATTACTATGTTATTTAAAGCTCAGATGATTCTAGCTTTGGTCATTGGGAGTTCTCTTCAGGTTGGCTCTTATGTCCCTTTGATACACCCTCATCCTTTTGTGTATGTGTGTTTGTTTTTACACAAAAGAATCCCCTGGTTAGATCACATAAAAAGAGATATAACAAATATTACAAATTTAAGAAGACTAAAATCATACCAAGTTTATTTTCCAACTACAGTGGTACCAAACTAAAGATCAACAATAAAACAAAGCTGGAAAATCTACAATGTAAATATTAAATATTTAATATGTAAATATTGAGCAACACTCTACTGTATAAGCAATGGGCCAAATAAACAGCAAATCAAAATATGTCTCAAAACAGAAGAAAAACACGATATTCCAAAACTCTGGAATGCAGCAAAAGCAGATGTTAGAGTGAAATTTGTGCTATAAATGCTTGTATTAAGAAAAAATGTTCAAATAAACAACATCACACCACAAGGAACTAGAAAAAGAAGAAACTTAGCTGAAATTTAGTAGAAGAAGGAAATAACAAAGAAAAATCTGAGGTAAATAAAATAGAGACCAGAATAAACAATAACATAATATTGAAAGTAATGACCAGTTTTCAAAAAAAAATAAAATAAATAAACAAAATTGGCAGTGCTTTACATAACTAAGAAAAAGGAGAGAAGACTCAAAAACCAAAATGAGAAATGGAAGAGCAAACAATACAACAGATAACCACAGAAATACATAGTGTGATAACAGATTGCTGTGAACAATTATATACTAACAAATCTGATAACTTAGAAAAAAGAAAAACCAGATAATTCCTAAAAACGTACAAGTTACCAAGATTGAATCATGAATCTTGAATCCAAGAAATGGGAAATCTTCTTAGACCAATAAAAAGAATGAAAAGTTGAACTAGGAATCAAAAATCTCCCAGCACAGAAAAACCCAAGACCACATGGTTTCATTGTTGAATTCTACCCATCATTAAAAAAAAAAATTAATGACAGTCTTTATCAAAATCTTATAAATAATGGAATAGAGGGAACACATTCAAAATTATTCCATGAGGCCAGTACTACCCTGATACCAAAGCAGGATAAAAACAATACAAGAACAAAAATGTCTAGTTTGTCCGATATAAGTATTGCTACTCCAGTTTCCTTTTGACATCCATTTGCATGATAAATGTTTCTCCACCCCCTCACTTTCAATCTGCAGGTGTCTTAAGGTCTAAAATGAGTCTCTTGTAGGCAGCATGTAGATGGGTCTTGCTTTTTTGATTCATTCTGATACTCAATGTCTTTTGATTGGAGCGTTTAGTCCATTTACGTTCAGAGTTAACTATTGACAGGTACATATTTATTGCTGTTTTATTACTTGTTTTGTCATTATTTCTGGAGATTTTTTTCCTGATCCTTTCTTGTCTTTGTCATTTTTGGTCTCTCCTTTGCACTCAAAGGGCCCCCTTTAGTATTTCTTGCAGAGCTGGTTTAGTGGTCACTAAATCCTTTAGTTTTTGTTTGTCTGGGAACATCTTTTTTTTTTTTTTTTTTTGAGCACTTCCTTACTTTGTGGTACTACAAAATGCTTTGGGCTCATCTTGTACTTTCTCTAGTCTAGTCCTAGAAGCAGTCATTTTCCCAAGGAGCTCTGGTTCTTTTTATTGGATAATGGCATTTAGAAACCGGTATCTGGGCAGTGAGTGTGCTCACTGCTACAAGACTGTTCCTGTTTCTAGGACCTCTCAACAGACAGAAAAAGGAAATATATGTATCTATACTAATCCATATATACACACTTATCTGTCATTATTTCTGTATCTTTCCATCTGTGTCTATTTAAACATGAGTTTATACTGATGATGCTGATTCTAACCCAGTACCATAGGATTCTTTCTAGCTTCCCACTTTGTTTATCTGTAATTTTCCTCTCCAACTGTGAATAACCTGGCTTCCACATCCATCATTCATTGATTTATTTGTTCAACTATCGTATATGTGTAAAGCAGTTTTAGAATTGTTAACTCTAGGGCACCTGGGTGGCTCTGTCAGTTGAGCGTCAGACTCTTGATTTCAGCTCAGGTCATAATCTCAGGGTTGTGGAATGGAGCCCCACGTTGGGCTCCACACTCAAGGGGGAGTCTGCTCGAGACCTCTACCCCTCCCCCACCGTGTGCTCGTGTGCTCTCTCTCTCCAATAAATAAATATAAATAAATAAATCTTTGGAAAAAAAAAAGAAATGCTAGCTCCTTCTGTGAGAGAGAACTTAACCAATGAGAAAACAGCGTTTATATATAGTTCCTTTTGTCTCTAGCCTTACTGTTTCAAGTCTAAACATAACTTTCCAAAATTATTTAGGGCAGCTCCTTTTTTTCCTGCACCCCCTTCAGTGAAATTATGTCATACATTTATCATACAGGTAGATGCCTTTGCATTCCATCCTGGAACCCCCCAATCTCTCAGTTGATTTTTTTTAAATGTGCATACATTAAAGTTCACTTTTTGTGTTATAAAGTTCTTTAGGTTTTGCCAAATACGTAGTGTAATGTATCCACCATCTCAGTACCATACAGAATTATTCCAACACCCTAAAAATCCCCATGTGTCTCCTTAAAGTAAACCACTCTCCACTGCTCTAACCCCTGACAGCCACTTAACTGTTTTCTGTCCCTTTAGTTTCACCCTTTCCATAATATTATATGAAAGGAATCATGTGTAATCTTTCAGATATGATGTTTTTCACTCAGCAAAATGTTTTTAAGATTCATTCACCTTGGGTGAATCAGTAACTTGTTCCTTTTTATCACTGAGTAGTATTACATTGTATGAGTGTGTCTGTTTATTCATTTCCCTGTTGAACAGTATCTTTGTTGCTTCCAGTTTTTAGTAATTATGAATAAAGCTGCTATAAAAATTCACATTTAGGTTTTTGCATAAACATATGTTTTTATTTTTTATTTTATTTTTTTAAATATTTTATTTATTTGAGAGAGAGACAGAGACAAGCAGCGGGAGCGGCAGGCAGAGGGAGAGGGAGAAGCAGGCTCCCCACTGAGCAGGGAGCCTGACATGGGGCTCGATCCCAGGACCCCAAGATCATGACCTGCACTGAAGGCAGACGCTTATCCAACTGAGCCACCCAGGTGCCCCATAAACATATGTTTTTAGTTCATTTGGGTAAATGCCTAGGAGCATTACCAGTAGGTTGTACGGTGAATCTGTGTCTGACTTTGCAAGAAATCATCCAAGTGTCTTCTGAAGTGGCTGTTAACGTTTTTGTATTTCCAGATGCAATGAATGAGAGTTCTGTTGCTCTGCATCTGTGCCCATTACAATTTTCAGTAGTGCCTCCTTTCACTTTCAGTAGTGTTCGGGTTTGGATGATAAACTGTGCTACTTTGAAGTAAACATTGACGTATTCTATCGTCTCTTATGTTTTGTGACTATTGGTGAGGAAATTGAGTCCAGAGTTTTTCTAAGAGGTAAGACTTTCCTCATTAGGAACGTAATTTTAGATCATTTAATTTCAATAATGGTGATTAAGGAAATAAATAGGTAAAGGAAATCAGAGTAAAGTAATTCGATTGATTAAATTGGATTGACATCATGTAATGAGTGCCAGTCTCTGTGAGTTTACTCATTTTGATACCACTCTTCTAGTTGTCTGTTCACTTTCTTCAGTGGCACCACAAGTAATTTTGCACATTTTTTTAACATTTAGTCTCAAACTGTAACTTGGACCTTTCTTAATATATCAGGAGTTGGAGAAAATGAAATAATTGCAGCTTCTAATGTAGTTCTCTGTTAACTCACAGTTAAGCCTCTAGGGACGGTCAGTAGGACCAGAAAGCAATTTTTGTCTCTGGGACTCCCGCAAAATAATTGCGGGTGCTTGTTAGCCTTCAGATCTTTATGCCTCAGTGTTATCTTAATTTTCATATTTATTCTTTGGATTCTGGGGTTTGGTATTTCAGTTATACCTTTGGCGTGCTTCATATTATTAGCCTTGGGCAAGTGCCCTTTTTACCTTATCTTGAAGCCAAACAGAGCAAATAATGCTTTTATTTCTTAAAAAATTTTCTTCCTTCCTATCTCTGTAATCACTCTTCCTTATTTATATAAAATTAGAGGTGTCGGCAAAAATGAGAGTTAAAGATTTACTGAGAAAAATTTTAAGCAGCTCATTCATATTAATCTACCCCAGGTTTCTAGAGACGGTTCATGTAAGTGAAAATTGCTAATATTTATAGAAATGCAGGCTGCTGCTTCACTTAGTCATGCAAGTGAGAATTGTGCTTGCAGGTCAGAGGCCACAGGTGCATCTACAAGCCTGTCATCTCAGCTTCAGGAACAGCCAACCAGCCTTTTTGGTCTTTTTCACAGGTGGTGGGGAGAAGTGGGTAAAAATGCAGTTTCCAGATGTCAGGGTCTGAGTAGGTCAAGTCAGACCGTTTTGGGGAATGTCGAGTCTGCAATGGTCAGAATATAGAAGCAGAGTGCAGTGGTTGGCAGAAAACTCACAAACCTGTCAGACTTAATTGAGGGGGCAGCGGCTTGTGAATTAAATTGCTCCACTGGTGATTTTCCTTTTCTTAGATCAAACTCAGATGTAAGATGCTTGCAGGGAGAACCCTACCTTTGCGCTTTCCTGGTTTCTTTTTACATTTTTCATTGCTTTAGATCTTAGGGAAATACTATGAAGATTTCCTTTATTACTGAAAGTGATTGCTGGTTGATCTTCATGTTCTCTTTCCAACTCAGAAGATCACTTTACCATGAAGGAACAAAACTGATTACACCTTTGAAAGATATTTCTTCCTGGTTGAATGTGATTCAGTTCGCTTTAATGTTAAAATATTATAACTGTGCTGTGCCTTAATCTTGAGATTACCAGGCATTTTGGATGAGTCAGTTAGCTTCCGTTGGCCCTGGTTGGTTCTTTTGTAAAATGAGATTTGGACTGCTGAGCTCTTGGATACCTTCCAGCTTTTGATTTTTTAAAAATCTATATCCCCAATACAATACTCTTTACAATTAAAACCTTCCTGCATGTATCCAGTATACTTTTTAATAATAACAATTTAATAAGTCTGAAATTTAAAATCTGTTCCTTGGTATACAAATATCTTTTTTAATTGTTTTGATTCCTGAATATGAGAACCCAGAAGAAAAGTGGATCACTGCGTTCAGTGCCAGTTTCTTTTTCCTATGAATACACATAACTATTTATTCAGTAATTAATACAACTTTAATTTTTTAAAATGTGTTGATTTTTGAGGAGAAAAACTTACAGCTTACTTTTCAGGCTAGAAAATGATGATGATGGGGAAAAGGGAAGTTAACCTTATCTTCATTTACCATAAAGTTCCAAGGTGGATATTCTATTTACTTAACTAATTTAAGGTATGAGATCTTTAAGTCTTACATACAATTTTCTGTACTTTTCAGGGAATGGTATCCCTTGTTCCACTAAGCAATCCTGTTACATATTTTGGGCTGTGTATTTTTGCTGATGTACAGTAGTGCTTTTTAAAGGTAGAATTGGCAGCACCTGGAAACTTGCAGATCTGATGAAAGTTCCAGGCCACATAAAATTGCTGCTGTGTACCTACCCCTAAAGGAGCATTATGCCTCTGCATCCGTGTGTGTTCAGCCTAGTGTACTTGTCTGTTTCTTGGAATGGACACAGAGAAAGCCATTGAAAGATGCAAAGAAATAAACAGACTTTTTTCTTTTTATGTCTTCATCAAAACAGCATTTGCAGAGTTCCTCCTGTTCCTCCTCTTTTTACATCCCACCAGGAATCAAACATTTCATATTTGAAGGGCTGTATGAAACTTCCTTCTTGACCCCTCCCCTCTGTAAGGATTCCCAAATGTTAACATTCCTCTTATTTAAGCTTTTATTCAGCTTTTTCTTTGTTTCCTTTCATGATTTAGTGGTAAATTGCCCATCATTTTCTTTCTTTTATTTTTTTAAAGATGTTTCAGCTTGCAGGCTTGAGCTATCAATTTTCTTGGTTTCACTGCCCTATAATAAAAGTTGGTCTAGCTGGCATTCTTTCAACTGAAACTTCCTCGCTGAATACACATTGCCAACAACACCCCAACGTGGAGGATAATGATAGCTGGTCAAAGCAATGACCCTAAGGCAGTGCAGGATACCCAAATGTTTTCTCATTTACTCAAGAAAGATAAGACTATGATCACTATTTGTTGTGTATTTTCTTCCATTTCATTTGACAAATACTAAACTCTATACAGTAAGTTGATATTAACCAGAATACCTCATTTCCTCATCCAACGGGGTAACGGGGTGTTTCTTGTGTTTTGCTTCAACTCTGCTATAGAGCTGTTCTATATGAAGGATGTTTTTAATTAAAACGTTCAAGAAGGTAATGATAGTACCCCTTATTAGGGTCACGTGCTGAAGATTTCTTAAATCTGTCCTCCTAAAGAAACTGGCTGACAATTAAATAAAGAGGTGAAATTCAGGGGCGCCTGGGTGGCTCAGTCACTTAAGCGTCTGCCTTCAGCTCAGGTCATGATCCTGGGGTCCTGGGATCGAGCCCCATGTCTGGCTCCCTGCTCAAAATCTTTAAAAAGAAAATAAAAGAGGTGAAATTCAGAAATTATTGTTCATCTGGAAAGCCTCATTATAGCAGTACTGCTTTGTAATTCTGGTTCCCTAGTCTCTTACTTGAAGATTTATTTGAGCAAAGATTTATTTGAGCACTTACTATGTGTGAGATACTATGATAAGAGATAAATAACAGGGTCAGGAATGAAAGGAATTAGAACTGTGATATGACTTTTGTGGCCTTCAAGGACTTCACATTCTAACTGTTCCTTATATTAACTTTCAGGCCTATATTTATAAAACTGGAGGTGTTTTGGCATATTTTTGTTTGTGGAGATTGAGCATTAGTCAACTGGAAAGCACAGGGGTGGGGGGATGGGATAATCTATTAAAGTCCACAGGTAATGTGTCTGTGTTTTTGGTAACAGCTTTATTGAGATATAATTTCTATACCATAGTACCCTTTTAAAGTGTACAATTCAGGGGCACCTGGTTGGCTTAGTTGGTTAAGTGTCCCATTCTTGATTTTGGCTCAGGTCATGATCTCAGGGTTGTGAGATCGAGCCCTGTGTAGGGCTCCAGGCTGGGCCTGGAGCCTGCTTAAGATTCTCTCTCCCTCTCCCTCTGCCCCTCCCCCCGACTAGCGCACGGGCACGTGTGCTCGCTCTCTCTCTCTCACCCCCTTTAAAAAAATATATAAATAAATAAAAATAAAGTGTACAATTCAGTGGGTTTTAGTATATCCCCAGAGTTGTGCAGTGATCACCACTATCTAATTTTAGAACATTTTCATCACCCCAGAAAGAATTATACTTATTAGTGGTCTACCCCTCTCCCTTGCACCTCATCCCCTAGCCCTAGGTAGCCACTAATAAGGTTTTGTCTTTATGAATTTCTGTATTCTGGACATTTCATATAAATAGAATTATGGAATATTTGTTATTTTGTGTCCATATTCTTTCACTTTGCATGTTTTCAAGGTTCATCTGTGTTGTAGCATATATCAGTACTGCATTTCTATTTATGGCTGAATAATGTTCTATTGTATGGATTTACCACATTTTATTTATCTGTTGATCAGTTGATGGGTATTTGAATTGTTCTACTTTTTGGCTGTTACGAATAATACTGCTGTGTACATTTGCATATAACTTTCTGTACAGATGTAGGTATTTATTTCTCTTGGATATATATCTAGGAGTAGAATTGCTGAGTCAAATGGTAACTTTGTTTAACCTTTTAAAATTAGTTTTCCAGAGTTGGCTGCATTTTACAATTCTATCATCAGTGAATGAAAGTTCCCGTTTCTCCGTATCCTTATCAACACTTGCCTGTCTTTTTTATTTTAGCCATCCTAATGGGTGTGAAGTGGTATGTTATGCTGGTTTCAAGTTGCATTTATCTATTGGCTTATAATATTGAGCATCTTTTCATGTGCTTTTTGGCCATTTGTACATCTTCTTTGGAGAAGTATCTTTTTGAATCCTTTGCCCATTTTAAAATTGCATTTTTTGTCTCTTTATTGTTGTAAGAGTTCTTTATATAATCAAGATACAGATCTCTTATCAGCTCTATGACTTGCAAATATCCTCTCCCATTTTGTGGGGTTTTTTTCTTCACTTTTCTTGATAGTGCCCTTTGAAGCACAGAAGTTTTAATTTTGATTATGTCCATTTTGTCGATTTTTTTCTTTTGTTGCTCATATCTAAGAAACCATTGTCTAATCCAAAGTTATACAGATGTGCTCCTATGTTTTCTCAAAGAGTTTATAGTTTTAGTTCTTACATTTAGGTCTGTAATCCATTTTGAGTTAACTTTTGTATATAGTGTGAGGTAAGGGTCCAGCTTCAATTTTTTGTATATAACTACCCAGTTGTCTCTGCACATTGATACTGTTCTCTCCCCCATTGAATGAACTTGGCACCCTTGTTAAAAATCAGTGGATCATATGGGATGCCTGGGTGGCTCAGTTGGTTAAGCGTCTGCCTTCAGCTCAGGTCATGTCCTGGGATCAAGTCCCGTGTCAGGCTCCTTGCTCTATGGGGAGCCTGCTTCTCCCTCTGTCTACCTCTCCCCCTGCTTGTGCTCTCTCTCTCTCTCTGACAAATAAATAAAATCTTTTTTAAAAAGTCAACTGACCATAAGTATAAAAGTTTATTTGTGGACTCTAGTCTATTCCATTGAGTAAGTTTCTGTCTTTATACCATTACCACACTGTCTTTATAATGGTAGCTTTGTGATTAAGTTTTTAAATTTCATAAATGATTTTTTACTTTTTGCTTTTCTTCATTGTATAAATGTTTTTGGCCACCAGTTTTTAAGTCTCACTTTTTAATATTTCTCAAACTGGTATTTGTGCCCCCCCAACAATTCATTGGTTTAGGATCTTCACTATTTGTTGTTGCCCAGCTCTACTCCTTTCCCACCACCTCCCCGCCCCCCACCAAAAAAAAAAGCATTAGCTTCTTAACTGATTCTTTACATTAATTCATTTAGTCATGTTTGTTTACCTACTGCACCCACGTTATATAGTACTGGGGATATAACAGTGAATAAGTCAGGGGCACCTGGGTGACTCAGTTGGTTAAGCGTCTGCCTTCGGCTCAGGTCATGATCTTAGGGTCCTGGAATCAAGCCCAGCATCTGGCTCCCTGCTCAGTGGAGAGTCTTCTTGTCCCACTCTCTCTGCCCCTCTTCCCCGCTTGTGCTCTCTCTCTCTGTCTCAAATAAATAAATAATATCTTTAAAAAAAATGAATAAATCAGATATGACCTGTAGTCTTGTGGGACCTTATATTCCAGTTATAGAAACACAATAAATAAGGAAAAAAAATTAGATGGTGCAATGAAAGGGAATTAAACAAAATAATCTTTATTAAACATAAATATAATCTGCCTACATTTCTGATTAAAATTCTTCATTAGCTCTCCATTACTTTCAGGATGAAGTTCAAGTTCCTAATCTAATTATGTTTGAACTGTTTTCAGCGTTACTTTTTAGTAGATTCTCTGCTGTCTTCCTTTGTGAATACTACATATAAACTGTGTAGCTACTATTAAACCTCAAAAATTCATCTGTAACTGTAAAAAATTTGCAGTAGACTCTTTTTATCTTAACATATTGGCTGTATATTGCCAATGTTGGCTTGTATATTGGAATATACTTTAAATGCTCTAATTTTAATGAAATATTTATAAGTAGGATGAGGTATATTAAAAGACTATATTGACATCCTAATATGGAAGTCATGAAGTACAGCTGCAAAAGTTATTTCATAGTAAAAGCATTCTAGTTGCCTTACATGAAACTAGATCACAGCATATCTAACCAGAGTAGTCTAATTGTGGTCTTTAATGTGTCAAATGTCCTAAAATATTAAATTATGCCTTTAACCAGACTGCTGGGCTTGTTTAAACAACACCTAATGAATTTAATACTTCAATTTTTTGGATACAATGAGGAAACATAAACAGGATCATAAGAAAATGGAACATATCCATGAATGAGGTAAAAAAAAAAAAAATCTTATTTCCAAAATGGCCAAGAGAGTGAGTCAGTTTTTTTTTTTTGCCTGTTGTTACTGAGTATTTGATAGTATTTTACATATGCTTAAAAGCTCTTTGATTTAAAACTGTCTTCTGTCTCAATTGGCGATGAACACAAAAACATGGAAGATAAGGGCTTCAGAGTTAAGAAAAGCACCTTATCTCTTGGTTCATTAATCTAACACATATTTTTTAAATGTCTACTCTGTGCTTTATACTGTTTTATTCACTGGATATGCTAAGTTAGGCCAAGGCAAACAAGGCTCCTACTGTCAGGTAGCTTACAAGTTAGGAGTTGAGAGAGTAGACTGAAAGAGAAATGAGGGGTGGCATATAATACAGTCTAATGGGTACTGCTTTTCCCACACAGAAACTGAGAGCTGCAAGACACAGACCATATTTAAGAAGGAGTTTCTAAGGAAACCTAAAGATAACAAGGGAGACCAAAAAAAAAAAAAAGAAAGAAAGAAAGAAAGAAAGAAAAGGACACAGGAGGAAATTAAAGCCTCTGACACCTACAGCTGCAGCAAAAATTAAGCATAGCCTAACTCCTAGCCAGTTAGATATCAGACCTCACACTAAAGGTCTCTTTATATAAAGTGCAACAACAATCATAGAATAGGGAAAGATCTTTCCTAAGTATAAAAGAAATTTTACAATTAAAAAAACAAAACAGATACAAAGAAAATATAGTAGATATAAACATAGTACACTTAATAATCATAAAAAATATGGTGCAGTTAAGACCAAACATATGAATTATATTAATAAGTGTGAATAGCCTCAGCTTACCTCGTAACAAAAAAGTATTTTCACTTTGGCCAAAAAACCAACTATATGCTATATACAAGGGACACACCTAGAACAACATGAATCAGAAAAGCTAAAAATAAAAAAGGGATGAGTAAAGGAATACCAGACAAATGGGAAAATGATTAAAAAGTGGGGGCTATAATCCCAATACCAAAGTATAAGTTGGCAAAAAAAAAAAAAAAGCATTAAAAATAAAGAACACATTTCAATACAAAAAGTCCCAATTCAAAATGAAGATATAACAGTTACAAGGATCTATACAACAAGTAACACAGTAACCACATTTATAAAGCAAAAAATACAGGGCATACTAGGAGACATAAGCATGCTCTTTATAATGGGAGAGTTTAGCAAACCACTTCCAATATAAGTCAGAAGTAAATATAGGGAAGGCCTAAACAACATAACCAAATAAACAACATGCATAGGTAAGTATATGTATTTATATCAAACTTTAAGCTCCAGTAATGGAAAATAAATCTTTTTCTCAAGCGCACATGAAATATTCACAAAACTTGATCATATTTAGGTCACAAGAGTAAACATCAGATAAGTTTTACAGTAGGGAAATATTACAAGCTATATACTCTAATCTAAATGCAACGAACCCAGAAATTATTTTGTAAATTTAAAATCCCAAAGTATAAAACACCAATGAAAGAAATTGAAGATGACACAAACAAATGGGAAGATATTCCATATTCATAGATTGGAAGAACACATATTAAAATGTCCATACTACCCAAAGCAGTCTACAGATTTAATGCAATTCCTATCAAAATACCAAAAGCATATTTCACAGAACTAGAACAAATAATCCTAAAATTTGTATGGAACCACAAAAAACCCCAAATAGCCAAAGCAATCTTGGAAAAGAAAAACAAAGCTGGAGGTGCACAATTCCAGATTTCAAGGTATACAACAAAGCTGTGGTCATAAAAATAGTATGGTACCAGCACAAAAAATAGACACGTAGATCAATGGAACAGAATAGAAAGCCCAGAAATAAACCAACAATTATATGACCAATTAATCTTGACAAAAGAGGCAAGAATGTGCAATGAGAAAAAAGTCATCAGCAATGTTGGGAAAACTGGACCACTTTCTTACAGCATACACAAAAATAAACTTAACATGAATTAGGACCTAAATGCGAGACCTGAAACCATAAAACTCCTAGAAGAAAACATAGGCAGTAATTTCTTTGACTTCAGCCTTAGCGACATTTGTCTAGCTCTGTCTCCTCAGGCAAGAAAAACAAAAGCCAAAATAAACTGTTGAGACTACACCAAAATAACAAAATCTTTTGCACAGTGAAGGAAACCATCAACAAGATGAAAAGGCAGCCTACTGAATGGGAAAAGATATTTGGAAATGATATAGCCAATAGGGATTAATATCCTATAAAGAACTAATACAACTTGACACCAAAAAAAATTTGACTTAAAAAATGGGCAGAGGACCTGAATAGATATTTTCCTAAGGAGACATACAGTGGCCAAGAGACATGTGAAAAGATGCTCAACATCGGGCGCCTGGGTGGCTCAGTTGGTTAAGCGACTGCCTTCGGCTCAGGTCATGATCCTGGAGTCCCGGGATCGAGTCCCGCATCGGGCTCCCTGCTCGGCGGGGAGTCTGCTTCTCCCTCTGACCCTCCCCCTCTCATGTGCTCTCTGTCTCTCTCATTCTCTCTGTCTCAAATAAATAAATAAAATCTTTAAAAAAAAAAAAAAAAAAAAAGATGCTCAACATCACTAATCATCAGGGGAATGCAAATCAAAACCACAATGACATATCACCTTATACCTGTGAGGATGGCTAAAATAAAAAAGACAAGAAATAATGAGCATTGGTGAGGATGTGGAGAAAAAGATACCCTCACACCCTGTTAGTTGAAATGTAAATTGGTGCAGTCACTGTGGAAAACAGTATGAAAGTTCCTCAGAAAATTAAAAATAGAAATACTGTATGACCTAGTAATTCCACTACTATTTATCCAGAGAAAGTGAAAACACTATTTTGAAAGGATATATGCACCCCTATGTTCATTGCAGCATTATTTCCAATAGCCAAGATATGGAAGCAACCCAAGTGTCCATTGATAGGTGAATAAAGAAGGTGTGGTATATATGTACACACACAATGGAATATTACTCAGCCATAAAAAAGAATGGGATCTTGCCATGTGCAACAACATGGATGGACCTTGAGGGTATTATGCAGAGTGAAAGAAGTCAGTCAGAGAAAGACAAATACCTTATGATTTCACTCATGTCGAATCTAAAAAACAAAACAAATGAATAAACAAAAAATAGGAGTAGACCCATAAATACAGAAAATAAACTGATAGTTGCCTGGGGGTGGGGGGGGGGATATGGACAAAATGAGTGAAGGGTAGTAGGGGTACAGGCTTCCAGTTATGGATTGAAGAAGTCATGGGGATAGAAGTGCAGCGTAGGGAATGTAGTCAATAGTATTGTAATAGTGTTGGATGGTAACATGGTAGCTACACTTGTGGTGCATAGAGGAGTGGAATCACTATGTTGTACCCACAAAACTAATATAACATTGTGTGTCAACTGTACTTCAATTAAATAAGACTAAAGAATTGTTCCACAAAAAAGGAGACTAAAGAGATGTGACAACTGAATGCGGTGTGTGATTTGGAATTTTCTTTTGCTGTTGACACATTATTGGGACAATTGGCAAAGCCAAATGAGGTCTGTTGATTAGATAATAATGTTGTATCACTGTTAATTTCCTGATATTTATTTTTATACTGTAGTTATGTAAGAGAATGTCCTTGTTTTTAGGAAATACACAGTGGAGTATTTAGGGGTAAAAGGGTATCATGTCAGCAACTTGCTCTCAACTGGTTTAGGAAAAAATGAGTATTTTATAGAGAGAAAATAATAGAGCAAATTGGTGAGCTGTTGACATTTGAGGAATCGGGATGAGGAGTGTATAGAGATTCTTTGTACTAGTTCTACAACTTTTCTGGAAGCCTAGAATTATGTCAAAATAAAAAACTGAAAGAAAAAAATTATTCAACAAAAGAGGAGTTTTGGGGCGCCTGGGTGGCTCAGTTGGTTGAGCGACTGCCTTCGGTTCAGGTCATGATCCTGGAGTCCCTGGATCGAGTCCCGCATCGGGCTCCCTGCTCAGTGGGGAGCCTGCTTCTTCCTCTGACCCTCCCCCGTCTCATGTGCTCTCTCTCTCTCTCATTCTCTCTGTCTCAAATAAATAAATAAAATCTTAAAAAAAAAAAAAGGAGTTTTACTCTAAGGCACTTGAAAAATTTTTAATATCTGTCTTCCCTGGGGGACTTTATAAATTTCTTTTTTCTTAGTCTTATTGGGGAAGGAAAGGACAGGCTTTAAAAATAAAAAGTGACACCCTGGATCATCATCTGATAAGGACACAGGGCCATTCAACTGGTCTATTTTATTTCTGACCTGGACAATTTTTTTTCTTCTTGGGCATTTGGTGCTCCTTTTGTTCTCAGGAAAAATGAGGTTTAAATGCCTTTCTTAGTGCATGTGTTGGAATGATACAGCTTCAGTAAAGATGTCTTTCTAACAAAAAATGGAATGTCTTCAAGGACCTGAGACATACGGTTGCCATAGCTGTAGTTTGGATACCTCTGTTCAAAGGCTTAAGTTCATTCTCCTGGGTTGTTAGGATTAGCTCATACTAGCCACCACACTTAGACTCCTGATGCTATTAATGTCAACTGGATAGTGTTGGGCATGCAGTTTCCTAGAAAAAAATGGAATCCACAGTGGAATTAGGGTCCTTCCATTTTCCACAATTCCCCTTTGGCAAGGACATCTAACTGCACACCTGTCATCTATATCAGGATAGTAACCATGTGTCTGAAATTGAATTCTTCGTATGAAACCCATCTCTCCTACATTCCCATTGATCTCATTATCCATTTGGTTGTTCAGACTACGAATCTGGAAGATAGCCTAGATTTTTTGTTTTTCTTCCTGATTCTCCAATTCCTATTCATTGTAACTTTTTACATTTCTAATCTCTACCTGCCTCTCAGTCACTGCTATTATTTCCATAGTTCAGATCTTCATCTTTGGTCTTTGCCCAGAAGATACCCATAATGATCTTTCTATTGGCAGACCTCCCCACCACTTCTCCAACCCAATCCATTATCCATATAATTTGCTGAATGATAGTCTTAATACTCTTTGGTAGCTCCCCATTTCCTATAGGAAAGATTCAAGCTCCTTAGCTTATATTACAAAGTGCTTATAATCTAGCAACTGTCTTCTTTTCCATCTTATTTCTTGCCACTCATCACCTTGTATCACCTTTACCCTGTAACAACAGCAGATTTCTAAGAGTTCCAGGATATACCAAGTTGTTCACCTCTGAGTCTTTGCAGATGCTGTTTCCTCTACATAGAATGTTTTCCTTGTCCCTGCTTGGCTGAGGAACTTGCTGTTCTAGTAACATGGTAGAATAAGATAATATGTAACCCCTATTGGTACAAGTATCCAACGACCAAATAGTATATAACAACCAACAACACAGTTTAAATATATAGCTCAGCTCACAAGAAAAAGGGGGACATCTCAAGATTCCAGAAAGGAAAATATATCTCAAAGTCATAGCAGTAAGCATATTATAAACTAGTGTTGTGATGACCTTTGAGGGAAATAGACCAGAAATAGACCCTCTTGAATAGGGGCTTGAATATTAATGTCCATTTGGGGACAGGAAATGAACCCTTTGGGGATGTGTGCTTTGGGGATATGGAGAGTTGCATTTCCTGCATAAAACCAAAACCTTTGAAAGACTACACTCACAGAGAAAGGTGACCTAGAGAAACTTTCTGCTCATCGAGGAAGACTATAAGAAATGGTGTATTCTTGAAGAAAACAAAGCCACAGTTTCAGAATTTAAAAATAAGACTATTTCCATTGTAAGGACTGTATTGCAGGAAGGAGGGAAGACAGAGATTCCTGGCCAGAGTCTGGGGACCACCATACTCTGGTTCCTTCATACATCAAGACAATAGACTTTTTGTCATACACAAATACAATTGAAGACACTCTCCCCACACCCTAAGAATTGTCTTGTGATCAGCAGGGGGGGAGTGAACCTATGATACTCAGGTGGAGGACATGAGACTTTGCCACATATATGAGGAAAAGGGTAGCCGAAGTTTGTATTCATAAGTTAGCAGTTTCAAAAAGGTAATTTAGCAGCGGTGTTGATACCATGCATTTGAAGGAGGTTATATTGTTTGTCCAGTAAAACTTTTACATTATTTATTGGCGTGCATTATTGTTTTATTACAGAGGGATATTTTCCCAACAATATCTGCTTGAGACTCAGGGTGAAAAAATTCTCCTATGAAAAGGTAAGATTTTTTTTTTTTAAGATTTTATTTATTTAAGAGAGAGAAAGCATGAGGAAGGGGAAGGGCAGCAGGAGAGGGAGAAACAGACTCCCCACTGAGCAGGGAACAGACATGGGGTTTGATCCCAGGACTCTGGGATCATGGCCTGAGCCACCTAAGCGCCCCTGAAAAGGTAGGATTTTCTTCCGCTTATCTATTGTGGCATAATAAACCACTCTAAAACTTTGTGATTTAAAATAGCAGTCATGGGGCACCTGGGTGGCTCAGTCGTTAAGCATCTGCCTTTGGCTCAGGTCATGATCCCAGGGTCCTGGGATCGAGCCCCACATCGGGCTCCCTGCTCGGCGGGAAGCCTGCTTCTCCCTCTCCCACTCCTCCTGCTTGTGTTCCCTCTCTCGCTGTGTCTCTCTCTGTCAAATAAATAAATAAAATCTTTAAAAATATATAAATAAAAAAATAAAATAAAATAGCAGTCATTTATTTTGCTCACAAAACTACCAGTTTGGCAGGACTCAACAGAGGCAGCACATCTCTGCCCCAGATGGTGTTGGGTTGCTTGAGTAAGACAGGAAGATTCACTTTTAAG
The DNA here is from genome assembly GCF_029215605.1 of Mirounga angustirostris. NCBI lineage: Eukaryota > Metazoa > Chordata > Mammalia > Carnivora > Phocidae > Mirounga > Mirounga angustirostris. Next base: position 92,719,428 of record NW_026991716.1, on the reverse strand, counting down.
ATGGCTCACTCACATGGCTGGCATGTTGCTGCTGGCTGTCAGTGAAGAGCTTGACCAGGCCTCAGTTCCTTTCCATGTGAGCCTCTCCATGGGCTGATTAGGCTTCCCCACAGCATTTGGCTACGTTTTAAGAATGAGCATCTTATAGGAGTAAGGAGGACATGTTTGGCATTTTTATGAGCTAGCCTTTGGAGTCACAGAGTCACTTCTACCATATTCTCTTTGTTGAGACAATCACAAGGGTCCATCTAGTTTCAAGAGGGAGAGCACGTAGATCCTACCACTTCATGGGCGGAATGTCAGGGTTTTACATGAAGAATATTTGAAATGGGAGGTATATTTGCAGCAAATTTGAAAAAACAGTCTGCTACCATCCCCAAACTTGTGTCTTACTGTCAGTTTCAAGTCTGATTTTATCCTCCCTGTGTAGTGTGGGATATTCAAGCCCAGAATCAGGAGTGGGGGTTCCGTGATAACCATATCACAATTTGGTCTGCTGGGACTGCAGTGTTAACAAATGCAAAACTAGTTTTGGAGTATCACTTTCAGAATCTAGGCCATTTAAGGGCGCCTGGGTGGCTCAGTTGGTTAAGCGACTGCCTTCGGCTCAGGTCATGATCCTGGAGTCCCCGGATCGAGTCCCGCATCGGGCTCCCTGCTCAGCAGGGAGTCTGCTTCTCCCTCTCCCACTCCCCCTGCTTGCGTTCCCTCTCTCGCTGTGTCTTTCTCTGTCAAATAAATAAATAAAATCTTTAAAAAAAAAAAAAAAGAGTCTAGGCCATTTAAGATTACCTCAAAGAGGGGCGCTTGGGTGACTCAGTTGGTTAAGCGTCTGCCTTCGGCTCAGGTCATGATCCCAGGGTGCTGGGATTGAGCCCCGTGTCAGACCCCCTGTTCAGCTGGGAGCTGCTTCTCTCTTTCCTCCCTCAGCCCCTCCCCCCACTCGTACTCGCTCTCTCGCTCTCAAAATCTTAAAAAAAAAAAAAAAAAAAAAAAAGAGGGTCACCTGGGTGGCTCAGTTGCTTAAGCATCCGACTCTTGGTTTCAGCCCAGGTCATGATCTTAGGGTAGTGAGCTCATGCCCCATGTTGAGTCAGCTTGAGATTCTTTTCCCCTCCCACTCCCTCAGCCCCTCCCCCTGCTTGCGTGCTCTCTCTCTCAAATAGGTAAATAAAATCTTTAACAAAAAAGATTACCTCAAAGAAAATAAAACTTAGTGGAGAATTCATAACAGAAATGATAAATTTGTGGACATTCCCTACCATAAGTAAAAGGAAGCCAGGAGGGTTAGCATCTCAAGAATTTGAGACAGAGAAAAATATGAAAGGGGCTATAAAATATGTGTTTAAGATGATTGCAGAGAGAAAATAAGGAAATTAAAAAATACAGTGGGGGCACCTGGATGGCATAGTTGGTTAAGCATCTAATTCTTGATTTCAGCTCAGGTCATGATCTCAGGGTCGTGGGATTAAGCCTCATGTCTGGCTCCAAGCTCAGCGTGGAGTCTGCTTGAGATTCTCTGTCCCTCTGTCTCTCCCCCTGCTCATGTTCTCTCTCTTTCTCTCTCTCTCAAAAAAAAAAAAAAATACTATGAAGAAAGCTCAAGTCCAAGCATCATCTGTAGCAGGTATTTCATGTACTCTGTGATAAGCTGTGCAAATTATTACTGTAGCATTTAACATACTTTGTTAGCATTTAGCTGGCTCCCTGCCACCAATCTAAGTCTTGAGCATATGTTTTTGGTAGCAGCTGGACTTTATTCTTTTACTGCCAAAGCTTAGCACAGTGCCTGGCACAGAGTAAGTTCTCAGTAATTTTTCAACTAAAGACTGCATAATTCCTATGTCACATTATAAAAATCAAAATTAGATCAGTTCAGTTGATCAATTTGGATAAGGAGAACAAGTTTTTATACCTAACATTCAGCATTAACATTGACAACAGTACTTAAGAATATTAGATGTCTTTAGTTGTTTTAAATGGTGACAATTTATAAGGTGTTCACAGGATCCTCCTTTTTCATTTGTTTTAGAGAGGGAGGGGGCAGAGGGAGAGAGAGAGAATCTTAAGCAGGTTCCAACCCAGCACGGAGCCAACACGGGACTGATCTCAGGACTCTGAGATCATGACCTGAGCCAAAAATCAAGAGTCGGCACCTTAACACACCGAGCCACTCAGGTGCCCCAGGATCCTCCTTTTTGAAGAGAAACTCTTCCTCATTTGTTTAAGGGAATAGAGGTTTCTCTCCCATCGTAAATAGTAATCCAGATATGGAAATGGGGCAGAGAGCCGTGTTTAAAACTTCTACTTTAGGGGCACCTTAGTGGCTCTGTCGTTTAAGCTGCCAACTCTTGATTTCAGCTCCGGTCATGATCTCAGGGTCATGAAATTGAGCCCCGTGTTGGCTCCATGCTGAGTGTGGAGCCTACTTAAGATTCTCTCTCCCTCTTTCTCTACCCCTCCCCCCAAAAACAAAAACAAACTACTTTATCCATCAACCAAGGTGAGAAAAAGCAGTAGACTTGATCCTTAGAACCAGAATTTCTGTGCTTTAACAAACTGGTCTCTGGCAGGGAGAAAGTGGGGGATATTCTTTTCAGTTCCTTGTAGAGAGACATTAGATTAGAAGAAGGATTGCTTTGTTCTCCTTTTGTTGGTGGCACTTTTGAAGAAAAAGTAGGTAAGCCCAGCTTGAGAATTCCTGGTTGATCATGTGAAAATACAAGGGACACTGGAGAACAAAACAAGACTATAAGCTATCTCTAGATTCAGAATAAGCACTAAAATATAAATTTAACACGTTGCTTTTTGTTTATTAATCATAATATATTAATATGATAATATTAATCATAATAGTGTAAAATTATTACAGCAAAAAGGTAAAATTATTTCTTTGAGTTAAACTCATTTTCTTGAGTTCTAGTTCTTTAAACTTTTTAAGGCCTATTATTTTCACTTGGTCTCATAGACTAAGGAATTACTCAATATACTTGTAAAATGGATTATTAGATTTATTAAGAAAAAAAATAGTCAAGTGCATAGGTTTAGCTTTGGAGCTCTTACAGTCACCTGTATGTATTGGGAGACATGAAAAATTGAGGCATAGAATTTGGGAAAGTGGTCATTTAAATTCTGCTTTATTACTTATTTGATTGGAACCTAATAATTCAAATTTTTTCACTTGCTAATATAGAAGAATAATGGTTTGGCATGACTTATATGATATTGAAGAAATGCACTTTTATCCAAGAAGAGATTTGTTTGCCCCTTTCACCCCTTGCCTTGTGACAAAATCCAGTTGTTATGAATTTTCCCTAAAAGCAGTCTACCTAGGGGCGCTTGGGTGGCTCAGTCGTTAAGCGTCTGTCTTTGGCTCAGGTCATGATCCCAGGGTCCTGAGATCGAGCCCCGCATCAGGCTCCCTGCTCAGCGGGAAGCCTGCTTCTCCCTCTCCCACCTCCCACTTCTCCCACTTGTGTTCCCTCTCTTGTTGTGTTTCTCTGTCAAATAAATAAAATCGTAAAAAAAAAAAAAAAGGCAGTCTACCTAGATATTCTTTAGACTAGCTATCCTACCAAGCTTTGTGATTCACTCATTTTTATTGAATATTAAACCATGAGTTTACAAGGATAGAGAAACCAAGAGCCAGGTTGTAAAAAGGAAAGTACCTGCTGAAACTTTTGCCTGGGTGCCTTGCCTCCAGCTTGTTTGTTGATCACCTTTCTGACTGCCCAGTAGAATGTAGGGCGTCTGTAACGTCAAGAAATGGTAAATGGCTATTACGTTCTTCTTAATTGGATCTTTTAAAAGAATAGAATCTCTAATGTTTTAAATGGTTGTACTCTGGAAAACAGTATGGAGGTTCCTCAAAAAGTTGAAGATAGAGCTACCATATGATCCAGCAATTGCACTACTGGGTATTTACCCCAAAGATACAAATGTAGGGATTCGAAGGGGTACGTGCACCCCGATGTTTATAGCAGCAATGTCCACAATAGCCAAACTGTGGAAAGAGCCAAGATGTCCATCGACAGATGAATCGATAAAGAAGATGTGGTGCATATATATACAATGGAATATTATGCAGCCATCAAAAGGAATGAGATCTTGCCATTTGCAACGACGTGGATGGAACTGGAGGGTGTTATGCTGAGCGAAATAAGTCAATCAGAGAAAGGCATGTATCATATGACCTCATTGATATGAGGAATTCTTAATTCAGGAAACAAACTGAGGGTTGCTGGAGTGGGGGTTGGGGTGGGAGGGATGGGATGGCTGGGTGATAGACACTGGGGAGGGTATGTGCTATGGTGAGTGCTGTGAATTGTGCAAGACTGTTGAATCACAGATCTGTACCTCTGAAACAAATAATACATTATATGTTAAGAAAAAAAAAAAGAAGAAGAAGATAGCAGGAGGGGAAGAATGAAGGGGGGGGAATCGGAGGGGGAGACGAACCATGAGAGACGATGGACTCTGAAAAATAAACTGAGGGTTCTAGAGGGGAGGGGGTGGGAGAATGGGTTAGCCTGGTGATGAGTATTAAAGAGGCACGTTCTGCATGGAGCACTGGGTGTTATGCACAAACAATGAATCATGGAACACTACATCAAAAACTAATGATGTAATGTATGGTGATTAACATAACAATAAATAAATGTTTGTGGTAAGATGCACAAGAAAAAATTAGAGCGTAGGTCCTTGGTTTGAATTTTGCCTTGGTCCCACTGTAAGCAAGTTACTTAATTCTTCTGAGTATCAGATTTCTTATCTGTAAGTCAAGGGGAAAAAAAAATGGCTGTCGGGGTTGTTATGAAGATTGTGTGAGATAATGTGTATTTCTAGCATGTGCCTGCATCAGAATAGGAACTCAACAGATAATAGGTCCCTTTCCTTCTTGTTAGAGCCTTTAACAAATCTTTTAATTTGAAAATAGTTCTTTTAAGGAATTGGCATCTAAAGTATCCTGGACCCTAAGATGCTTTAAGACCCAGCTGAATTTTTTGGTTCTGGAGTTTCTGTCCTCCTTCATTCTTACTAATTCTTAGTAATGTATAGTTACCAATTTTACAACCCACAGGAGTATTTTCACTTTAAAATGACCTAAATCAACATGCCAGGCAGCATTTTACATTTACTTTGAAAAAAGAGCTAGAATAATTATTTAGTAGATTACAAGGGCAACTGTCAGTTGAAATAAATGAAAATATGGGAATATGTAAACTGCACATTTTCTTTGCCACTTCAGACTGTCTTTGAATCTTGCTATATTCAGTTTAATCTCACCCTTTTTCTTCCCCTTAATAGGGGAGTTAGAAAGAAAATCTAAAATATCCTAAAGCCTTCTCCATTATACTTGAATTTTGGGTACCCTAATCCTATGGTAAAAAAGAAGTTGGTCCATTTATTCCAAGTTGAATAACTGTGGTAACTTATAAATAGACCTTCCTTAATTATGTTTTATAGGGGAATCTCCTATTTGCTGTGCTTTTCTTTGGCTTTTGATAGTTGACATTTTCTTAAAGCATTCATTACATCTATATTTAAAGAGGTAAAAAGGAGGATTGCTCTATTTATGAACTGGAAACTGGAGGCTCAGAGGTACTCAGATTTTCTTAGCATCATAAAGAACTATCTTGCTTTCTGCCACTTGAGAGGAGGCAATAAAATACATTATTCCAGAGTTGTTATCTGTAGGTCTAGAATTGATGTTTGCTAAATGGGGAAAGAACAAAATTGATACTTGAATACCCTGCATTGTAACCAGAGAGGGAGAAATTAAAATTTCATTATTCTTTAATATGTACTCCCTTATCATTGAAATACATTCCAGTTTTGCTTAGATGGCAGACTCAAAATTTTCAACATTGTAAACCACACCATGCTATCTTTGGAGATTCTTTAATTTTGCAGATGTTATTGAATGCAAAACTCCCAATGGAAATTGCAGATCAAGAAACTTTGTTTTACTCATTAATTTCTTTGTGGAAATCAGTCTGGTAGTGATGGTTATGTTTGCATGGTCATGTTTTCTTCAGATTGGGACCGCTTTTGAAGGTGATCTTGTGTAAATGATCCAATGAAGAGTTGCTGATGCTTTCACTGAAACACATCCCACTGTGGTGAATATTCTCTAAATTACCCAAGACCTTGCTAGTCGACTGTACTAAAAATATCTGGACCTCAGATGATGATTCTATAAAGTTTTAGCAAACCTGCCACAACTCTTGAGCACAGTCCAGAGCTAACTAACTATGGGATGTTAGGTTAGGTGATGTTCTCCAAGGTCTCTTGTTCCTTCATCTGTCACTTCTTTAGCAGTTCCACAACTGAGTCAGAAGTTCAAAGCTGTGGTTTATTTTTTCAGAGTTAAGAAAACAATTTCTCATTGTTGAATGTCTTTTGGGAGTGGGTCTGTATTTTAAAAGTGCATATTAAGAACACTAAGTTATGTAAAATCACTTAATAAATTTTGTAGAAACATGTATGTTGTCTCCTTTCTAATAGTTCCTTTTACTTAGTTAGAAATACTTCCAGAGAAAAATAGATGCCATATGATTTTACTCATATGTGGAATTTAAGAAACAAAACAAATGAACACAGGGGAAGGAAGAATAAAATGAGATAAAAACAGTGCAATGAAAAATTAAAGATATCCAGATTAGAAAGGAAGAAGTAAAACTGTTTTGTATGTATATATAAATATATATATATGGCTATTTAGTTATCCCCGCACCATGAGTTGAAAAGAATCTTTCCCCCATTGAATTATCTTGGCACTTCTGTCAGAAGTAATTAACCATAAATAACAGGATTTAGTTTTTACTCTCAGCTCTGTTCCATTGATCCGTATGCCTGTCCTTAGGGTAATACACATTGCCTCAATCATTGTTGTTTTATAGTTAAGTGCAGGTAGTAAAGTCTTCCAACTTTGTTCTCTGTTTTCAGAGTCATTTTGGCTATTCTAAGCACTTTACATTTCCATATAAATTTTAGAATCATCTTATCAAAAAGTTTGCTGGAAATTTGATGGGGATTGTGTTGAATCTATATATCAATTTGGGGAGAATTAACATCTTAACAGTTGAGGTTTCCGATTTGTAAAAACGGAATGAATCTCAGGTTTCCGATTTGTAAAAACGGAATGAATCTCAGTTTATCTAGGTCTTTAATTTTTCTCAGTAAAATTTTATAGTTTCCGGTGTCAAATACTACACTTCTTTTGTTTATTCCTTAGTATTCTTTTTAGTGTTACTGTGAATACGATTGTTTTTTAATTTTTATTTTTATATTTTTTGGTAGTATATAAAAATACAACTGATTTTTGTATATTTATAATATATCCTGAGATCTTGTATTTTAATTATAGATTCCTTAGGATTTTCTACATAGATAATCATCCTTGTATAAAAACATTTTTCTTTTTTCCTTTCAATCTGAATTTAATTTTTAGTTTTAATTTTTAATTGCCCTGACTAGAAACTTCTGTGCAGTGTTGAAAAGAAGTAGCAAAAACTGCCATTCTTACCTTATTCTTCTTAGGTGGGAAGCATTCAGTCTTTAATCATTTTATGATGTTAGCTGTAGGTTTTTCATAGATGCCTTTTATTAGGTGGAGGATATTCTCTTATGTTCTTCATGTATTGAAAGTTTTTATCATGAACGGGTGTTGGATTTTGTTAAATGCTTTTTCTGTGTCTATTGAAATGGTTATGGGTTTTTTGTCCTTTATTAATACGTTATATTACAGTACTTGATTTTTGGATGTTAAACTGCATCCCTGGGATAAATCTTACTTGATCATCATGTATGAGCCTTTTTATATATTTCTACATTCAGTTTGCTAATATTTTGTTGAGGATTTTTATGTCTGTATTCATTAGTGATATTGATCTGTAGTTTTCTTGTATTGTCTTTGTCTGGCTTTGGTGTGCTAGCCTCATAGAATGAATTGTGAAGTTTCTCTCCTCTATGTTTTGAGGGAGTTTGTGAAGGATTGATATTTCTTTTTTAAATATTTGATATATTTTTCCAGCAAAGCCAGCTGGGCCTAGGATTTTCCTTGTCAGAAGGTTTTAAATTAATAATTCAATTTATTACTTGGAGGTCTATTTATATTTTCTATTTCTTCTTGATTCAGTTTTGGCAATTTTTTTTTCTAGGAATTTGTCCATTTTTTTTCTAAGTTTTCTGATTTTTTTCGTATAAAGTTGTTCATAATATTCCCTGATAGTCCTAATGCTTGAAGGGTCAGTAGTGAGGTCTCTTCTTTCATTCCTGATTTAGGAAATTTGTGTCTTCTCTTACTTTATTAGTTAGCTAATGGTTTGGAAATTTTATTGATCTTTTCAAATAGCCACTTTTTGGTTTCATTTATTTTTTTTCCCCTCTGGTTTTTTTTGTTTGTTTTGTTTTTATTTCATTGATATTCACTCTGAACTTTATTATTTTCTCTTTTTTTCCTCTTTAGCTTGCCTTTCCTTGTCTAGTTTCTTAAGGTAGAAGTTTATTAGATTATTAATTTGAGACTTTTCCTGATCACAAGCTATAAATATCCCTCTAAGACTTCTTTAGTTATATTCTGTAAATTTTGATACATTATGTTTTCATTTTCATTCATTTCAAAATATTTTTAAAATTTTCTTTATGATTTCATCTTTGACCCCTTTAGAAATATATTGTTTAATTTCTAAATATATTGGTTTTCCCAGCTATCTTTCGAGATCTTTGACTTAACTCTGTTGTGGTCATAGAACACATTTTTAATGATTTCAGCCTTCTTAAATTTATTGAGAATTGTTTTGTGGTCCAACATATGGAGAAATGTCTATGTGTGCTTTGAGAAGAATGTGAATTCTGCACTCACTGCATTGAGTACTCTATAAATCTCAATTATATCATGTTTGTTGGTAGTGTTGTTAAAATCTTTTACATCCTTGTGGATTTTCTGTGTAGTCTATCAATTATTGAAAGTGGAATATTGAAATCTCCAGCTATTATTAGTGAATTGCATATTTCCCCTTTCAGTTTGCAGTTTTTCCTTCCTTTTATGTCTCTATTGTTAGGTGTATATACACTTATAATTATTACATCTTCGTGATGCACTGTTGCTTTTGTGATTATGAAATGTCTTTCATTGTCTCCAGTAACATTTCTTGTCTTAAAGTCTATTTTGTCTGATACTAATATCAGAGAGCAGTTCCAGCTCTCTTATAGTTACTATTTGTATGGCCTATCATTTTCTGTCCTATTACTTGTAACCTGTTTATGTCTTCCTACTTAAAGTGTGTCTTTTAGATGCAGCATACAGTTGGCTCTTGCTTTTTATTTATTTATTTATTTATTTATTTATTTATTTATTTATTTTTAAAGGTTTTATTTATTTATTTGAGACAGAGAGAATGAGAGAGAGAGAGCACATGAGAAGGGGGAGAGTCAGAGGGAGAAGCAGGCACCCCGCCGAGCAGGGAGCCCAATGCGGGACTCGATCCAGGGACTCCAGGATCATGACCTGAGCCGAAGGCAGTTGCTTAACCAACTGAGCCACCCAGGCGCCCGGCTCTTGCTTTTTTTTTTTTTTTTTTTTTTTTAAGATTTTTATTTATTTATCTGAGACACAGAGAATGAGAGAGACAGAGAGCACATGAGAGGGGGGAGGGTCAGAGGGAGAAGCAGGCTCCCCGCCAAGCAGGGAGCCCGATGCGGGACTCGATCCAGGGACTCCAGGATCATGACCTGAGCAGAAGGCAGTTGCTTAACCAACTGAGCCACCCAGGCGCCTGGCTCTTGCTTTTTAATCTAGTCTGACTATCCCTACATTTTGAGTAGGTTATTTAGTCCACTCATATCTGTGCTCGCTTCGGCAGCACATATAGTCCACTCATATCTGATCTAATTATTGATATGGTTGGTTTTAAGTCCCTCATTTTTCTATTTGTTTTGTATTTGTCTCATCATTTTTGCCCCTCTGTTCCTCCTTTACTCCTTTCTTTTATGTTAAATAAGTATATTTTAGTGTACCATTTTAATTGCTTTTGTGTTTTTAACTATATGATTTTGAGTTCTTTTTTTTCTTTTTTTAAAGATTTTATTTATTTATCTGACAGAGAGAGACACAGTGAGAGAGGGAACACAAGCAAGGGGAGTGGGAGAGGGAGAAGCAGGCTTCCTGCTGAGCATGGAGCCCAATATGGAGCTCGATCCCAGGACCCTGAGACCATGACCTGAGCCGAAGGCAGGCACTTAACAACTGAGCCACTGAGGCACCCCTGATTTTGAGTTATTTTCTTGGTGGTGGTTCTAGGAATTATAGTATACATCTTAATTTATCATAGTCTGTTTTGGAAAAATTGCTAACTTTAATTCCAGTGAAATATAGAAACTTGCTCTGCTATATCTCCTTTTTCCCTTTGCTTGTGTTGTCATATATGTTTTATATCTGTATGTGTTGTAAACCCATCAATACAGTCTTGTAATTTTTGCTGTATATAATCTTACATCTTTTACAAAATTTAAGAGAAGAAATGAGAAAAAATATTTTATGGAATTTTTTTCATTTATTCACCATTTCTAGTGCTCTTTGTTTCTTAATGTAGATTTGGATTACTATCTGGTACCACTTCCATTCAGCATGAAGGACTTCCTTTGGTGTTTTTTTAAGGCAAGTCCGATAACAAATTTTCTCTTTTGTTTATCTCAGAATGGTCTTTATTTCACTTTATTTTTAAAAGATGATTTTACAGGATACAGAATTCTTAGTTGCAAGCTTTTTACTTCCAGCACTGTACATATATCATTCCACTGCCTTCTGGCCTCTGTTGTTTCTGGTAAGAAATCACCCATTAATTTTATTGTAGTTCCTTTGTACATGAGTCATTTTTCTCTTTCTGTTTCTAGTATTATTCTTTGCCTTTCAATAGTTTATCTATGATGTGTCTAGGTATTTTGCATTTGTCCTGCATTGGGTTTCATTCGGGAGCTTGGCTGTATAAGTTAATGTTTTTCATCAAATTTAGGAAGTTTTTGGTCAATATATCTTCCCAAGTATTTTTTTTTCTGCCCTATTGCTTTTCCTCACTTTCGGGACTCTTATTATACATATATTAGTGCACATATATTGTCTCATAGGTCTCTGAAGCTCTCTTTATTTTTCTTTAGTCTTTTACTATGTTCATCAGATTGTATAATTTTTATTGATCTATTTTCAAATTCATGGATTCCTTTTTTGCTATCTCAGATCTGCTGTTGAGGCTCTCTAGTGAGATTTTCATTTCAGTTATTGTACTTTTCATCTCCAGAAAAGTTCAACATTTACTGAGAATCTGTAGTCAGAGTCATTTAATTCTTTAAACATGGCTTCGTTTAGTTTTCTGAGCATGTTTATTGTAAGAGCTGGTTTGAAATCTTTGCTAAATAAAAGATCTAGAGACACTTGGAGACGTCTTCTATTGACTGCTTTTTTATGGATTGCATTTTCTTGTTTCTTGCATGACTCATAACTTTCTATTGAGTACTGGACATTTTAGATAATATATTGTGGCAACTCTAGTTTGTAATTTTCCCTCCTCCATTGGAGATGTTGGTTGGTTGGTTGATAACTTCCCTGGACTAAACCTTTGAAGTATGTATTCCCCACAGTGTGTAGCTGCTGCTCTCTCTACTCACAATTTTTTCCTTGTTTTTATTTGTCAGCCTGGCTTCTGAGGGATTGCCCTGTGTCCGCATAGCATAGTGATCAGTCAAAGATGAATCAGAAGTCATAATAAAACTCCTTGAGCCAGTAAAGCCCAGGGCCAGATGGCTTCCCAGGGGAATTCTACCAAACATTTCAAGAAGAATTAATACCTATTCTTCGGAAACTGTTCCAAAAAATAGAAATGGAAGGAAATCTTCCAAACTCATTTTATGAGGCCACCATTACCTTGATCCCAAAATCAGACAAAGACTCCATCAAAAAGGAGAATTACAGACCAATATCCCTGATGAACATGGATGCAAAAATTCTCACCAAAATACTAGCCAATAGGATCCAACAGTACATTAAAAGGATTATTCACCACGACCAAGTGGGATTTATCCCTGGGCTGCAAGGTTGGTTCAACATCTGCAAATCAATCAATGTGATACAATACATTAACAAAAGAAAGAACAAGAATCATATGATCCTCTCAATAGATGCAGAAAAAGCATTTGACAAAGTACGGCTTTTAATCTCTCTTGATGGATCTGTGTGTGAGCTGGGAAGCACTTTCACGCTTCAGCCTGCCCTGGCTTTTACTTCCTGTTGGGCCTTCCCGTGTCTCACCTGCACTTGCCAGCAGGCTCTATTAGCAAGGATACAGGGGTCCTCTCCGTCTCTGTAGCAATGCACGTAGCCTCTGGCCGATCCCAAAAATGTGGGGTCAAGTCTTCTCTGGCTGTCTTAGCTGCTGGAACTCCCTGCTAAATCCTGGGCTAGGCCACTAGATTGCTGCTTGCCCCACATGCCACCACGGCCATTGCTCATCAGGGGATCCTCTGTGCTTGGTTTCGCAGCCTGCCCTGCACTGCCCTGAGTGAACTACTACACGGACAAAGCCAAGAGGTGGAGGTGGGAGCAGCCCCCTGGCAAAGACATTATAGCCTCTCACTGTTTCTCCCTGAAGTTTCATAGTTCTCACTAAGTACATACCTTTGAATTGCAGAGTGCTAAAATTGTGCTTTTGACTATTTTGTTCAGCTTTATAATTGCCTTTTGAGGGAGGATTTGTCAATCACTTCACTCCATCATAATAAAGTCAGAAGTCTATATACATTTTAAAGCACCAGTGATTTTGGTTATGTTACATGTGCCATCTTGTATTTTATGTTTGTATTATATATAAATAATGCCTCATCGGTTAGCCTTTAGGGGGGCATTTTCATTAACATTGTGTAGAAATATAGATGATTTGTTACTCAAGTGAAGTAATACTTTAGAGAAAAGACGTTGGTAAGGTCAAGTAGAAAAAAATCAGCCCTAAAAGTTTTCCTTGAAACACAAATTGAAAAATGAAATGAATCAGAGATCATCAGTTATTCCAGAGCCCTTTCCTCTTCAGCTGTGGCAGCATGTTGCCTGGTATAATTCCAGAATTGTTGGTTAAATTAATTCTGTGCCTGTGTGAAATATCCACAATATTGACTTAAAATGCAGGGTGCTAGTTTATTTATTTTATAGATTGAGAAATTTATTAGCATTTAGTGTTTATCATCAGTATTTAGGATTATTCAAGGAATATCAAAGGAATCTGAATTTATTAGTAAAAAGGTTTAATATCATTTTTCAAATTGTATGTTTATTTATTTATTTTTTAATGAGAACATTCCTTACAATGTGAAGCATCATTTTGTTAAAATCTAATTTTTTCGGGGCACCTGGATAGCACAGTTGGTTAAGCGTTAAGACTCTTGGTTTTGGCTCAGGTCGTGATCTCAGGTTTGTGAGATCAAGTCCCACCTCAGGCTCAATGCTTAGTGCAGAGTCTGCTTAAGACCCTTTCTCCCTCTGCCCCCCCCACCCCCCGTGCATGCTTGCATGCGCTCTTTCTCTCTTTTTCAAATAAATAAATCTTTTTTAAAAATTCTCTAATTTTTTCATAATGAAGTTTTTTCATATAGGATTTGGGTATTTATCATGTATCATGAATATTGTAATATATTTAAATCAGCATTAAATGCAAAATACTTTGGCATTGCAGTTTTTTTGCAACTAAAAATAAGTTGTCTTCTATCTAAATCAATTTCTCCTTATCTCTAACATTAGAAATTAAATGTTCGTGTACCATAAAATGCTGTTCCAATTAGACTTTGTTAAAGGAAATACTGCCCAGTATGTAAATTCAGATTTAGCAGATTATGTCCAATTTTATCATGTTGGAGATATCACTGTACATAGAGTCAAAACAAAACAGTATTAACAGAACTTTTCAGCCTGTAGGCATCCCCTTGTGAAAACACAGACCACTCTCTCTTTCACAATGTTGAAGAAATAAAAGTGTGTTGAGTATGAGAAATGGAGACCATTTGGTAACTTTATAAGTGAAGACAAAACCAAAATGAGCAACACTCTCCTCTTGATGATTATGATTCCTAAATTCATCAGGTGTCCAGATGACTTTTTGTTTGTTTTCAGTGCAGAGCCTCTCCCATAGCAAAGGGGCACTGAAGGCAGGCCTGTCTCATGGACTATCCCTCCAGTGGCCCAAATTCTTCGCAGAATTGATCCTGAGCCAGCTCATGCTTGGTCACTGATTGTCAAACATTCCTTTCCATCTTTCTCTCTTGGTGGTCTTCTTGTACTTTGATTGCCCTATGCCCCAGATTTTTAATGAGGTGCTACCCTTACCACGCAGTTTTTGAGAGTTTCATACTTAGTAGATGTGAATGCTAGAGCAGAGAGCAAGAGAAGATGCATGAGGCAGAGGAGGTTAGTGCTTCCCGTTCATATACAGGTTTGAACAGCACGGGTTTGAACTGCTCAGGTCTATTTATGTGTGGACTTTTTTCAATGAATACAGTACTGTAAATGTATTTTCCCTTTCTTATGATTTTCCAGGCAACAGTAGGCTCTGAAGTTTTAGGGGAGTCAGAAGTTCTACTTAGGTTTTTTTTTTTATACATAGATATTTGATGATGCAGGGGTCAGCATCTATAATCCCTTGTCGTTCAAGGGTCACCTGTGTTAAATAGATCTGACATTTGCTTGCCACCTCAATTATTTGGTTCTTTAACATTTTAGAAATCTACAGTGTGGTAAACCTTCAGTATTTTTGATACCTTTGGAAAGTGTGATATTTGAGATTGGTTTCATAACTATTTTTCCCACAGAATTCATATACAGAAAACAAAAGAACATGGTTTTAATGCTCCAAGGCCAATGGATGGGTTACACATGAGCTGGATGGCTTGCTCCTGAACACCAGCCTATCTCTCATTAGGAACATGAACCTATTCATTTCTTTGGACTTTTTGACAATTAGTGGCAGAAAACCGTAGAATCAAAACCTAAGCCACATTTTGATATGAAATTTGTGGTTTCATTCTTCTCCTCAGTACCCTAATGCTTGATGCCATAGAGCCAAAACTATCTTTAAAAGAATACTAAAGCTCCGGATTTGCTTTGCCTTTCTCTAGGTGATATTTAGTATGTAGCCTTAACTTGAAAGCAACATAAGGTATATTAGTCTGTCTTATCCAGTGTTTCTCAACTGTGCATGGTTTTGCACCCCCGGGCACATTTGGCAATGACTGGAGACATTTCTGGTTATTACAATTGGAGGATGCTAATGGCATCTCTGGGGTAGAGCTTAGGGTTGCTCCTAAACAGCCTGCAGGGCACAAATCCTTACAAAATAGAATTCTCCTGCTTCAAAGTGCCAAGATTGAGAAACCCTAGTCTTATCAAATTATTTGCATTTAAAATATCACCATCTTTTTAAGAAACATGATTCTATCTTTGACTTCCTCATCAATCTCTCAAATTCTCTACCAATCTCTCAATTCTTTATTGCTATAGTGGCTTTTACTAGGTACCTATGGATGTAGATTGTGCTATACCACCTGTATTCTCCATGCAGTAGGGCACAAAAAGCAGAGTAATCACTTACTACTTATGGGATAAGTGGAAATAACATCACTATCAGAAAACATATGAGTGAATAAACCAAATGTTTGTGTTTTTTTTTTAAACTAGATGCAGGTAAATGTGACAATTTGAAATAATATCAACAACAACAGTTACCACATTGAATTTTCACATCATCTTTGGAAGATAGATACTCTTACACTGATTTTACAGTATAATAGTATTTTGACAATTTATGTGGTTGAAATATTGCTGTTATGTTTACCTTAGGCAAATTAGCCTCACTGAACCTTATTTTCTTATTCTGTAAAATAGTATATTGAATGAGGTTGTCCCTGCTGCAGTTTCAGCTCTAACATTCTAAATATTTTTTAGTTAAGATGTACAGATGATTCCTCTTAAAAGTTCAGATGTTCAGTTTATTGATCAGTATTTATAGATGAGACAGGAAAATTATCAGAGGATAACCATTGCCACTCATATTTTTCAAAATAAATAATGTAAAATGCGCTGAATTTAGAGCCAGGAGTTTGTGTGATTCCCTTCTCCAGTTTTAAAAAGATAGATGTGTGTTTGTTTCATTATTTGTTCAAGTTTAAATAAAAATTTAGTTCCTTGGGGTGCCTGGATGGCTCAGTTGATTAAGCACCTGCCTTTGGCTCAGGTCTTGATCCCAGGGTCCTGGGATCGAACCCCACATCGGACTCTGCTCAGCGGGGAGCCTGCTTCTCCTTCCCCCTCTCCCTCTGCTGCTCCCCCTGTTTCTGTGTTCTCTCTCTCTCTGACAAATAAATAAATAAAATCTCTTTAAAAAAAATTTAGTTCCTAGTAAACAAAGCTTATTTGGTCTTGTCAGGTCAAGACAAAAGTCTACTTGTCAATTTTTCACATTCAAATGAGTTTTAATATGAACGTTTTTGTTTTGGGACTTGGGAAATGTTGTATATGAACTTCAGTATCCTCTGTGATTAAGATGATAGAAAAATACCTTCGTATTAGATTAAACTCTGGAAAGCTAGGCATTGCTTTCACGTGCTAATAGGTGGAATTTAAATTTGTATTTATTTTTAATCAGTTGCCTAGTACTAAAATAAATTTGGATACCAGCAGTTCATAATAGTTAATAGCCTGTATAAATGGGTCCCAAGACACCTGTTCCTTTATTGTTAATGAAGCTCTATTTTATGTGCAGGAAGACTAGAGTTCCTGTTGATTCTCTGTCCTAGCATATCTCCCTGTCTCCTGTGTGCATATTTAAATAACATTAAGAAATGTTGTTTCCTCTTGTTTTCTGTCATCTCTAGAATTCTGCCAGACACAATTATTCTCTTTAATAGGTTGTTTCTTCCCAAATGCATTAGAGTGATATTTTTTCCTGTTTTGTGTGTTTTGAATTTTTTTAGAATTAAACCTCAATCATGTAATGTTACGAGGATTTGATGTAAAATTATGATGAGTTAATAGCACCAGACACACAAATAGCCAAATAAAGTTTCTCAAGGAAAAAATAAATGACTTGTGGAAATTTTAATAGCCTGTGGAAATGCAAAAAAACAAAGAGGTAGAAATCAGTTCCCAGGCTCTAGTATCATCATAGTTTATCCTCTGAGATTATTTAACTGTATATTATTCTCCCTATTGTCTTTTGCTGACAATTGGGAGACTTTGTAATTATTTTATTTCTGTTTGCTATTTCATATCAAGCAAGAGGTCATTGGTCTTCTTGCAAATAATTTGAAAGGGGAAAACCATATATACAAAGAACTATTATTCCAGTCTACCAGACATTTGTGAGTTTCTACGTGGTAGAATTTTGCTATGAATAGGTGGCTCAAAATAACTTTTGTGATTTTATGGCATTCATTTCTACTTTCTTGGGGACAGTATATTAACAGGTTTTGAAGAGCTGTTTTTATATGTGTGCTCCAGAAGAAGGTAAAAAGCATCCTTCTTATCTCTGCAGCTTTTTCCTTCTCCAAACACCTGAATTTTCACTACTGTTGGTGATAGTTTAAAGGTCATTCTTGAAAAAGAGAGTATCATATCATATCATATCTTGGAAAAAAAGAATATCGTATCATAAGTGAGAATTACACTGCTGCATTTATTTTGTGACTGCTGAGAGTAGAAAATACGTTGTAACCAGCCCAAACACTGCATATATCCTAAAAGAAGTGAAAATTCGCTATTCACAAGTCTTGCTGATAACGTTAATCTTTGTAAGAGGTAAACCTTACTATCTAGAATAACTCATAGGGAAAGGTGTTTCACACCTCAGTCTTGTATTTTGTTGAATTCCTTTATAGTAAAATTTACTATACCAAATATTCAGTACAACAATGTCTCTGCTTCAGTCTCATGCCTCTCTGCAATGGAAAAGAAATCTAACACTAAATTGTGTATCCTGAAAAGATAAAAGTGGTGATTGGAGATCTCTTTCTCATTAAGGGTGAAGAGAAAAATGAATCACAGTCTCTCTGGTGCACGTTTAGAAGCACACCTGAGGAGTATGTTTTATTTAAAAAAATTTTTTTAATTGAAGTATAGTTGACATATTGAAGAGTATGTGATTTTTGCCTAAATTGGCATATGCCTAGGATGTTCATATCATTATATTTAAAGCTCTTAGTTGATTCCGTTTTATTGCCAGGGTTGAGAACCACTCTAAGAAGAAGATAAGCGAAGCTGGGGGCTTTTGGTTGCTAGGTAGTTTCAGACACATTGAAAACCCTCTGAAAAGGGCTTCTGGTTACGTGAGCTCTTGGGTAGTGATCACTCACTGTAGGTAGGCATGTAGGTTTTTTGGGTGGATGAGTTTGGTACCTTATTGGAGACTCTCCAGCCTCATATGAGAAAGGAGGCTCTTTCCTAGTTTCCCCAGGTTTAAATAATTCCCCCAAATTGTGTTATGGCAGCAGTGTTAGTAGACTGTGGAGTTCACTGTAGCTCATCCAAGATACATAATTAAAATTTTTTTTCCCAGTGAGTCAAATATAAATCTAGAACAGTCTCTTCTACTCTTAAAATGTTTGAAATGAAATTTGTTGTTGTTGTTTCTCAGTTAAACCATGATATACTTTACATCATCCAGATCCACTCTTTTCATAAATATGCATACCCTTTTTCTGTATTCTCATCATGGCCTGTTCTGCAGAATGAAATACCTCACTTCCAATGAACTTGCTTTGATGTGAGAAGCAAGGAAAGAATTTATAAACGATGGAAGTCAGCAAATTTAGGGATAGATGCATGAGAGGGAGAATACAGGACAGTTACCATTTACTGAATGTTGTTTTATATAAGTGTAATCAGATGGCTGTTTATATAATTAAAAATAGTAAATATTATCCCAAGTTTTTTTAATTTTTTTTATTAGCATTCCTCCCCTCGCTTGGAAAATATGTCTGTGCCTCTAGGATGGGCCTGTTAAGAAAGGTTGCCAATGCTCCTGTGGAGCCCCAGGCTCAGGTCCAGCCCCCTCTGCCTGCCTTCCAGATACAGGGTTACTGCTGCAAATGTGTTGATAATGCATGCACGAATTGGCTGTTCAAACTTTTACTGCCAGACTAATCACATTTCTAGTTTCTTGGCTTATTTAACTTTTTTAGCAAATAGTACCTAGCAAGTTACCGCAGTTAAACCTGTGGAATTCAGAGCACCTGCATCTCTGAAAGCCACTGCTATGTACCTGGAATGGAATCTGATTTTTAAATAACGTTTTGCCACTTGCTTTTACAACCTGTTGTTTATGGTAAAGAAATTCTCTGTGCTTCTTACTTTCTCATTTGTTCTCGAAGAAAAGATGGCCCAGGAATACATTTACAGACATGGTTCCCCTTTCATTATTTCAATCCATTATTTTCTCCTCATGAGATTCATATTTGTGGTGATAGGCCCTGCATGGCAAGTGCTGAGAAAACATTTGTGCAGAGTCTTGCCAAGGAAGACTGTTGACTCTGTGGAGTATAGTATAGTGACTTCACTGTTCAAGATCCTCGTGTGTTTATTAAAAAGAAAAAACCTCAGATACTAGTTAATTCTATTTGTCTAAATTACTAGATCTTGTGGTTAGTGTATTAAATTTATTAAATAGTTCGTGTATTCAATACAGTATTACAGCAGTTTTATTGATATACTGGCAGAGAAACAAACATGACCACTCTTTACCATCTGTTTATGCTATATAAAGAAGACCATGTTGGTTGCCATGGAAACTACATTTCCAAAACCACTGAGTGTTTGCTTAAAATCTCCAGCCTTTTAAAATCATAAGCTTTATTCCTGAGAAAAAAGAATAGAAAAGTACATTTTAAAATTTCCAGTGATTTTCTAAAAGTAATTTTTCTGTAAAATTCATTTATTATTTCTAGGCTGATATTTTACCTCAAGATTTCATAAATTAAATTGAGGGACTCTTAATTTGAGAATTTTTGGCATTTTCAAGAACTGGGGAGAAAATGTTAATGCTATCCTATTGAGAGGTGCCACCTATTTTTTATAAGTAAAGGCTTTGCTTCTTCAGAAAAACTTTATTGATGTAACAGTTAAAAGGAGTCTAAAGAGGTAACAAATATAATAACATGGTATCTGGGGAGGAAAGGCAGTTGTAATGTAATTACCATGGCTAACCATGTTTAGTTACTGCTGTCCTATTAGCTAATATTGAGAAAAATTATAGCAGGGAAGTTCTGGCTTTAAACAGAATGGTTCTGACTTTAAAAAGTGTGGGTATTAAAAATTACTCTGTTATAATAAGTGTAAATACAAGAACTGTTTTGCAGGAAAATGAAACAAGTGGAGTAATTAAGTTGTACTAAAATTACATATTCATAAAAGATAATTTTTAATAATAGAATTTTAGAATCTTCTAAAGTATTCAAAATGTAAAATGTATAATTGAGTTTTACGTTTAAAAATGGGAGGAAATCCTTATTTCAATGTATGCAGCTATAGATGCCAAACTAAGGTTATTCTGTTTGGTTTTCGTATTATAGACTTATTTAGGGATATAATGGTAGAGTTAAGTTTGTGTGAATCTTTTCTGTGATACTGAAAAATTAAGGTAATCATGGCCCATCCTTACAAGTTTAAGAATCTTTTAAAGGTAAACTCATAATAGCTATACTAGCTTAATAGATTAATTTTCTGCTCTTTTTCAAACACATGACTGTTTTTGCGGCATTTTCTTACATAGGTTTGCTTTAAAACAAAATACATTTCTTAGTAACATTTTTTTAAATTTTACTTATTTTTTAAGTAGTTTTTTTTCAAGCCCCGTGTAGAGCCCAGTGTGGGGCTTGAACTCACGACCCTGAGATTAAGACCTGAGCTGAGATCAAGAGTGGGATGCTTAACTGACTGAGCCACCCAGGTGCCCCCTTAGTAACATTTTAAAATTGTGATATGCAAAATCGGACTGAGTAGGCCTCCGAATTGATAAACTTAATCATGTTTCTGTGATTTGGAAAGTTTCTTTATCAAAAAGTCTTAGCTTATTAGCCCATTCCCTTAAAATCTCATAAAAATATGAAAATGTTTTTCTATCACCTGAAAGATTATTTCAGAAATGTATATCAGTAGAAGGCTCTGTTAATGCTGTTTGGGAGGAAAGTACTGGATCCCACTGTAGTTAACTAAAGAACATTCTGGAAGAATGCAGACATAGAGAATAACTGTGTTTCTGAAAAGAATGAAAATATTAGACCTTTTAGTTGAGCTTAAATAATTTTGCTTAAAAACTATAATTTTCACCAATTTCTTATGCAGGCAATAGCTTGGAAAGTATTTATATCACACTTGGAGACCAGATTGAATGGGGACCAGAGTATAGTGTGAAGACTGTCAGTGCTTATATAGTATAGATAACTTTTCAGCTCTTGAATACTATGCAACAGTTAGAACCATTCAGTAAGCACAGATCAAAATACAAAATGTCTGAAGGTGAGGAACACATTCCAAACAGTCAAGCATTTTGATAGGCCTCACTAATCTATTGATAAGTTTCTAGTTTCAACCTGTGTGTGAATAATAAAACAAAATGGTCCTGAAATATATTGGCCACAGGGTTCACCTGATCCTTAAACCTAGTATTAATCTGGCTACTTTTGAGGGAAGGGGGAACCTTTTGATATCGGATGATACAAATAATACCATTCTTGTTAATATAACCACACTAGAACTTTATACCAAGGGAAATCATTGCTTACAATCGAGGACCAAATTCATTAGGTTTTTGACACATGTGTTGAGAGGCAAGGATTTTATACTTTTATCATTGTCCTCGAATTCATAAGGTTTGGAGCATTATTGGCAATGTGGAGAGAGTAATTATTTTTGTCCCATTACTTTTTTCAATTTTATTTTATATTTTAATATAGTAAAAAAAAAGTTTTCTCTTTAAATTTTTATGTCATCCCTAGTTTCTCCCTCTCTCCTAAATTTGAGATCATATTTATTTTGCAGTATCTTTTTAAAAGCCATTATGTAAAACAAAATCTCTATTTGTGACCTTTTCCTTTGCTTTTTACATTATCATTATTACTAAATGTGAAATATTTTTTTTCAGGGACAGGATAATGACTGTGTATCTCAAATATTGAAACTTCCACTGTTCAGTCATTTGCTTATCAGTTAAACCTCATAAATTTTCTTTTTTATTCATTTGAGAAAATTTGCAGCAATATATTTTTATCTTCCCAATTTTTTTTTTTTTAAGATTTATTTATTTATTTGAGAGAGGGAGAGACAGTATAAGCAGGGGAAGAGGCAGAGGGAGAGGGAGAAGCAGACTCCCCACTGAGCCGGGAGCCCGCCATGGGGCTTGATCCCAGGACCTGGAGATCATGACCTGAGCCGAAGGCAGATGCTTAACCATTGGAGTCATCCAGGCGCCCCCCCGCCTTTTTTTTTTTTTTTTTTTACTTTATTGAGCTAATGATACATACTTGCTCAGGAGAAGCAATGATTGTAAGTGTTCACCAATGTCTGGCATGCTCTGATATGTGAGGAATGGGATATTTATATAGTACCTCCCCACAAAACTTATTAATTATAAAGAGGAAAATGTGTCTTTACTGTGGAAAAGTATGGTCAAAGTGAAAATCTCCTGTGAGGAAACAAACTGAAATTGAGGTGGGAAGAACACAAAATCATTTCTGTGATATTCCTGCCAAAGATGCACAACCTGAATCTAATTATGACGAGATGTCTGGCAAACCCACATTGAGGGAGCTTCTACAAAATAACTGGCATGTAATCTTCAAAATCATCAAGGCCATGAAAGTCAAGGAAAAACTAAGAAACTGTTCTAGATTAAAGGAAACCAGAGACATGGCAACTAAGTACAATGTATAATTCTGAACGGGATCCTTCTGCTCTAATGAATATGATTGGGATAATTGGCAAAACTTACATGGCGTCTGAGAGTTAGATGGTAGTGATGTATTACTGACTTCTAAATGGTTCAGGAAAAGAAAATTCTTTGTTCTGTACTTAGAACTGTGCTGTGAGTTTGAGACTGGTTTTTAAGAAGGGGCAGAGTGGATGAGGAAAGATGTAGGCTCTGGATTCTAATGCCTGGGTTAGAATCATGACCCTACCACTTAATTATTACTTTCCTTGTGTCTCAGTTCGTCATCTGTAAAATTAGAATAAAAAATGGTACCCGACAACCTTGCGTGAGATTTAAGTGAGTAAATGCATATAAAGTGCGAAGAGTAGTACATGCAGTAGATATTAGCTATTACTTGGGTTTATTTCTGGGGTAAGTGGACACGAATGGGTGTATCAGTGAGCAGTGTTTAGGATCTTGGATTATTTATTGTTTGTGGTGCTAAAGTGACCTTGATACTGATGGAAACATTTCAGCTTAGAAATATGAAGTAAACAGTGTGCTACAAGTCTGTACATTGAAATAAATGTAGATACTAATTTTTTTATTTGAGTAGTTATAGAGTTTAAAAACCAACAATAGCTGTTTTATTTGAGCTTGATATTCCAGTGACTGTTCAAAGGCTCTTCAGCCTTGTACCAACAGGAAACAAAACCTAGCTTGTTTGTTTTATTCCTAAGTTCCATCCATCCTTTCACTTTGGAGTCCTGCTCTTGCCTCCACATTATTGGTCCCTGGGAACCAAAGAACTTCAACACAGAAGCAGTAATTATGGGAGTATCTTTGGAGTCAAATAGTCCCAATTTTGAATTCTGACTCTCCACTTACTTTTGACCTTGGACAAGAAACTATCTCCAAGCCTCCGCTTTCTCACCCTGTAAACTGGAGATAACTGTAGTACCTCCTTCACGACGTTGTTGACGGCACGTAAAGTGCGTCACCCACAGTATGTGCTGTAAAACTGGGAGCTTGCGCCCTATCCCCGACTCCATTGCCCGTGCGCTTGCGCCCAGAAAGTCAGTGAAAAGGATCTATGACTTATCTCATTAGTTTTTTCTCATTTCTAGTGAAATAAGGGCTGTCATTTTCAGCTCATGCCCCGTACTCTTACAGAAGGGGTGGGAGAAATGGCATCCTAATGCGGCAAAACCTAATCACGACAACAGCATTTTTTACATTTCCCAGTATTTTATAGCTATCGTGCTATCCTTTACTCACTTTTACTTTTTTTTTTTTTTAAAGATTTTATTTATTTATTTGAGACAGAGAGAATGAGAGAGAGAGAGAGAGCACATGAGTGGGGGGAGGGTCAGAGGGAGAAGCAGACTCCCTGCCGAGCAGGGAGCCCGATGCGGGACTCGATCCTGGGACTCCAGGATCATGACCTGAGCCGAAGGCAGTCGCTTAACCAACTGAGCCACCCAGGCGCCCTCTCTTTTACCTTTTAAAAATGAATTATTTTAGTATTAATTAGAACAAAATACAGCTATTAGGATGGGAACAAAAAGTCTCTAAATATAAATTTCCTGTCTTATTTTAATATATTCTTAGAAATAAAAACATAGAATGTATGTAAATGATTCAAGTAACTGTTTTCATGGAGAAATTCACATTCTGCCCAATCAAGGAAAAGATTCAAGGTGTTCGGTAAAAAATGGTGAAAAATGTCATCTCTCCCTTCCCTGAAAGTTACAATTTTGTGGACTACTTTAGAGGATCGAGTGTCACAGGCCACCAAAAGGGCACAAGGCCCTAAGCCACCAGCTGGGCCCAAGCAGATCCTCATTTCAGTGTAAGACTCCTTGGCTGTGGTGTAGACCCTGGCTACTCCGGCAGTCTGTGAGGGTTTTTGTTTTTGTTGTTTAGTTGTGGTTTCTAACCTGGACAGCACTTTCACTGCAGTGCAAACTTTACTCAGCCTCTGTGTGAATGGGCGCTATTCAAGGCTTCCCATGGCCTTGTATTTAATGGACCACAAATCCTCTGGCTCGGGGCTGCCTGTGAGTCTTGTTGAACTTGACTATAAGGAGAAGCCTGCACCCAACTGCTTGTCCAGCTCTCGGCACCAGACCTGTAATCAAGAGAAGTTTTAAAGAGGTGCTTAGGAGAAATTAACTTTAAAAAATTTTTTCACACCTCTTACCTATAAGGTTCTTTCTAAGCCCTGATTCTAAGCCACCATTCATTTTTATCACTCTGTGTATTTTAATGCTGCTGTGATCATGATTTCTCGTTGGGTGAATACGGGTTTTGGAGGCAGACACCTGAATTGAGTTCCAGGTCTCTCACGTATTGGTTATATAATCTTGGGCAGGTTACCTTATTAATTCATTCAGTAGGTATTTATTGAGTGTCTGTGTGTGCCAGGCCTGGGTATATACCAGGGTGGATGAGATAGTCAGTTTACCCAAAGGAAGCTTGGTGGGAATCTAGTAAATGAGGGATTTCTTCCCAGAGCCTTGTGACCTAGTAGAGTACAGCAAGTGTTATTGTTATCTGAGGATTAAATTGCCTAGAATAATCTGTGTGTAATTTATCCCAAGCATCCCTCTCTTCATTCAGTAGGTGCTATCCTATTAATTAATATCATGTGAATAAAACTATAAAAAATTGAATTATGTTTTCCTGTTGACACACATAATTTGGGAGATGCCACTGTCATAGTAATCTTTCCCCTTTACTACCTCTGTTAGTGGCTTGCTTATTTATGTATTTATTTATTATTTTTTTAAAGTAATCTCTACCCCCAACATTGGGCTAGAAGTCACTACCAAGAATCGCACACTCCACTGACTGAGCCCACCAGGCGCCTCAGTGATTATTTTAAATATTTGGATGGCAGTATTTGTGATTATGAGAACTAATAGGTTTGAATTTAGGCAGCCAATCATGAGATCTATTCTCTTTTGAAATTCTGTGAAAGATGAACACAGGCAGTCTATGTCCCACCACCTGTCACTTCTAATTCTCCCATGGTTTGGTTTCCTGTACCTTGACTTCAGTGTTGATTTTGGAAAAATAAAAGAGATGTTCCTAAAAATTTTGCACTTGATTTTTGAACCATCATGTTGCAACAATATGGTTTTAGATTTTGATTGTTTTTTTCTTCATTTTTAAAAAAGTCATTTCTCCTGCCAAAATCCATGCTGCATTTCACTTTGCTACACCCCAGGCCCCACCCCAATTTGCCCTTAAGGTAGTATCTGTTTCTCTATAAAGTGTTTCATCATTTTTTTCCAACTTGCTTATTTTTACTGGCTTCTCCCATCTGCTATCGAATCTTTACTTCTGGCTTCACCTCTTCATGTTATGTAAAAGCCAACTGAATGATCTTTTACCTTTTTATCTTTTCCAACTTATTCTCAGGCAAATATTCTAAATTTTGCACCCATTGGATCACTTTCATTAGCTAATAGGACTTTGATACACCAAGTACTAAACAAATTGGGTATTACGTGAAGACATTCTTTTTTTTTTTCCTAAAGAGATTCTTTTTCAATAAAAAATATCCTCATATACTTAGCCGAGTAAAACGATAGAAAATTATGGAAGATTAATCTGAGAGCAGTTCTTTTAGAGTGGCAAAGTCTATTAAAATCAGGACTGCAAGTTGAGAAAAGCACTGAGCATTAAGGGAACACTCATTCATGTTTGGTTGATTTATTCCCTGCGCAGACTGCTGGTGGTAGTAAGAGGTGTAATTCACAGCGTTAACTCTTAGCCAGTGGCACCGCTTGAGTGGTGGTATGAGTCTCGTGTGTCTGTGGAGTGTAATGATGCCTGTATTCAGCACTCAATTTTTCTACCCCTTTGCTTCAACACTAAGTTGCTTTTTTAAAATGTGAACAAAAGAGGTCTGTATATAAAAATTACTGTATGAGATAATTTTAACAGAGTTTTCAGTGTGATCAAAATATTATTTTTTTAAATGGCCCTAATTTTTACATTCATATTTTTAAATCTTCAGTTATCATTTGAGTGCAAAAGTCTTTGTGGGTGGTGGTGTTTTTTTTTTCCTGGTGGTATTGTCTAATTCTAAGGTGGCCAGCTTACATCTTGCTGCAAACTTGATCAATTATGGCATTATTTTATACTTCTTTTTTATTTCAATCACATATCATCAAACTACTGGTGTTAGTAATCATTTCTGAAAAGCTCCTGGCTTGATTTTCTCCCCCTCCCCAACAACCCCTATGCCCTACCCCCATTCTACTTTTCTCTTCTCTCTTACTTCCTTTTTTTTCCCAGCACCTGTCTCCTGCCACATGCCCATCAAACCTAATTGCAGCTTTGGGAGGGCTTTGGTAAGGCAGTTCCTTGGCCCTGATGTCCCTCAGGGATTTAATTCAGGTGGGATGTGCGTGTGGCCCTCGAGCCATGTCAGTGACTGCTACAGCTCCCAGATTCTAAGGGCTGGTCACCCCAGGCCCTAAATTTGTTTCAAATCTAGGGAAGTTTAGTCTCAGGGTAGATATGGCAGGAATAATACAATTTGGGTCATTTTGTCAATGGAAATTAACCTCCAGTTCTTCTGCTAATTTTATATAAAAATCTGTGACATGCAGACTATTTTTAGTCTCCCTCAAATTATAGTGCTTTAAAACAATTTTCATGAGTGTTAATTTTTTTCTTTTACAACTGAGTAATATTACTGTCATTGAATTACTAATTATATATTTTTTTAAACAGCACTTCTTTGATACCATTTAAACATTGGCCTTGTGTCTAAATCTTAGAGAAATTAAAGGTGAAATATGAGAATCCACAAGGCACCCAACATAGGACTCTGGGGTTCATTAAATGTGGGTTAAATTTTTTTCTTGAAATGAGAAACACAACTATAATGTAGTAAGTCATCTGCCTTCTTAAAATTCTGTTACTCTTAAAATACAGTACTTTTTTTTTCCAGACTTAAAAAGAGATCTGTGCTCTTACGCATTTTAGGAAATAAATCACCCTTAATCTAAGAATCTGTTGATTAACGCTTATTATCATTTAAGGTATTTGCTTCCTATCTTGTTTCTTTTCATTTTTAAAAATATTTTAAACATGCAGAAAAACACAAGGACACTTTGTATATGGAACACCTATATAATGATACCCAGATTTAAAACGTTAATGTTTGCCATATTTTTTCTAGTTTTTGTCCTTGGCCTTGTTTATATGCATATGTATGTGCATATATTGAAACATAATTGAGATATTATGTATACAGTTTTATATTCTATCTTCATTTAACATTTTAAGTATTTTTCCATGTCATTAAAAAAGTTTTAATGCTTTCTTGCAACACTAAATTTGTTCTAGTATATGGACAGATTTTTTGTTTTTAAATGGTGATAATTCTATTCCTACTTAATTAATTTTACATTATGCTTCCAGTTCTTTTGACTTTATATATCACATACTTTATGTGACTTAAAACACTATTTTTCAAAAAACTGCAGGTTGCAACTCATTAGTGCAAAATCAATTTATCAGGTTGTAGTCAGCATTCAAAAAAATTAGAAAAGATCAGAGTATTTCTAGTGGTTCTTTGGCAAAAACAGTGCACATTGTAGGCAATCCTTATGTTTCACTTGTCTGTATATAAAGTTTAAAAAACTGTGTCTAGGAGTTTCTGTCACTGTCCTAAAGCATTATTAGGAATCTTACCAATCAACCCACCTCATGTATGTTAGATTTGACATTTATCTTTGATGCTTACATTTTTTTGGATTGACTTACTGGAATTGGATATATTTAAAGTGGGATAATAAAATAGTAAAGCTCTATCCCTCTAGATGTTAGCATTGGAGGGAGTTCTTCTCGTGGGGGTCTGAGCAGTACTGATTCTTTGGCATTCAGTTTTATTTCGAGGTGCTTTGAGCGGACTGAAGGGTGATGGTCCCTTCTTTGTCGGTGGTAAAGTCTTTCCTTAATATTTGACTATAAATGTACCAGAAGATTGTGATTTGGCTCATGGCATAAGTTAGAATTCTGAACTCTTGAGCATACATCTCAAAAGTTTTCCCTCGTGCCCCAGTTCTGCCATCCTACCTCAACTCTCCATCTGGAACTAATCCCTACCTTCTGTTCAGAGTGAGGACAGCCTTCTCTCACGGGCAGTGATGCAATTCATTCACTTCTCTAAATGAGGACACAAAACACATAAAACACTCCAGTTTATTGAGTTCTCTCTATTTAAAACTTAAGGACTAGGTCCTTTAATGTGGTATAATTCTCATATACGGTAACTTTCCAGGGTGGCATTAAAATCTCAGCATGTTTTTTAGAGTATGTTGGGGCTTTTCTCCTGTGTGGCTGTCACTTTTAAAGAATATACTCTGATTTAGGAAGAGGGACTCAAGACGCAGAGCTGACTGGCTGAATGTAGCAAATGGAGAACAGAAGAGATGAGAAAAGTCGGGAATAGTAGTGGGGCTCTTTGGGTGGGATGTGTGAGATGGAGAATCTGCTGTTCTACTTCTTGAAGCTATTTATTCTCTCACCTTGCATTTTTTTTAGAGACCTGTTCTATGTCAGTTACTCTGGTAGGTGCAGGGCATCCAAAGATGACAAGCCTGAGTACCTTCAAGATTTTCACAGGCTTATTGAGGTGTAGTACCTGCGAACCAGTAATTAAATAGCAAGGCCATAAAGCATGAGCGAGCCTAGCTTTGGGGTCCAAATTACGCACTTCCATTACTAGTTGACTGGTGTGACTAGTAATTATTTAACTTTTCTCAGCCTTTTTTCTAATTTTCCTCATCTGTAAAGAGATATTACCAATTACCTTGCATGGGTTTTGTGAGATTTCGAGCATATGCCTGGAAGGCATTGCATGCTTGGCATTATAGCATGTTGTGGTTGTCGTTTGTCTGTGTCGTTGCTATCATTTTTATTATTCAGTGTTTTAAGTGGGAAACTAGAGGTTTATAATAAGTACCATAAAAGCCCATGGAAGGAGCAGCTACTGGCCCTAGTTTCTGTACACTGTGCTGTTGTAGTTCTCGGCCTCTATTGTGCATGCATGTTCACGTTTCTTTCTGGGTATCTGCAGAGACCCCTTTTATTTGTTTGTGGACCCACTGTGTTCCTTCATGGTGGTTACTCATCCTTCCTCCGTCCCCTAAGTAAAGGGATTCTCCAAGATTCCTTTTCTCTTCTCATCCCTGCCCTTCCCTCTTTTCTCTTTTTTTTCTCTCCTCAAAAACTCATCCATCAAGTCCTACTAATTCAGCCATCACCTCTTTGAAGATGCTTCCCAAATCTGTAGCCACAGCATTTCCAGCTACCTGCTGGGCATCTCCATCTGGAAGTCTTTCTTGCATTCAAAGTTAACATGTCCAAAACTGAGCTCATTAATTCCCCATTAACTCTCTTTTTTCTTCCAGTCCCCATGAATGCTAGCATCATCACCTCCAGGAAACAGGTTTGAACCTCACATTCAGCCCTTATCTTTCCTTCGCTGCATGAGGGTCTCCCATCATGCAGTCAGCTGGCCAGACTAGCCTGTTCCGCCTCCGTGCTGTGGCCATCATTCAGCTCTTCTTTGCCGTCACTGCTGCCACTGCCCTAATTTAGGCCCTCATTATCTCCCACCTGGACTATTGGAAGAAGCTACTCCTAACTAATCTTCCCTGTCCTTTCCTTCGCACCCAATATGCTACTGCCAGAGTTACAATATTAGGCCCAGAGTAACAGTTTTAGTCTTTAGCTCTGATCACATTACTCCCTTGCTGACAAACCATCCCTGCCTTCAGATTGCCTGCAGAATGAAGGCCCACCTCCAAACCTGACTCTCAAGGCCCTTCATTCTTTAAGTTGTCTTTTTTCTGGGCTTGTTCACCTTCACATATTGCCCAATGGGTAGCCCCCACAGCTCCTGAACCTGCTCCTCATTCTTCCACTTTCTTATCATGCATAACCTGTCTCTTTCTCCTCAGATGCCCCTCTTTCCATTCCATTAACCCCATTCCAGGCCTACCTCCATTCTCTGCTCAGGGAAGCCTGACCAGCTCTCGGGCTCAGTCTGAGGGCTACCTCTACTGTCGGGAGCACCTCTCGCAAGAAGCACTTTTCTTTCTTCCTCTTTGTACTGATAGCTTTTTGTTACTCTACTACCTTTGGTATCTGTTGCTTGTATTATTCAATTTAAACATATGTGAACCTATTATTATAACTCTTTTATTATGTCACTTATTTCTTTGTATACCTCTCAGGTTTGGTACATATGTGTTGAAGAAATGGAATTTGAGAGGCTATATGGAAAGGTGCCAGGGGTGCTTGGGTGGCTCAGTCTGTTAAGTGTCTGACTCTTGACTTTGGCTCAGGTCATGATCTCTGGATCGTGGGATCAAGCCCCACGTCAGGCTCTGTGCTGGGCATGGAGGCTGCTTAAGATTGTCTCTCTTCCCCGCCCCTTCTGCCCTTTTCCCCCTCAAAAAAAACCACACACACAAAAGCGGGGGGGGGGCATAGCTGTGATTTGAGGATTTGAAATACAGGATTAGAAGGAAGGTAGTAGCTGTGGAAAGATACGATGATGCAGTGAGAAATGCAGTTAGCCATAAAACCATAATGTGAGAAGTTTGCACAAAGTTTCACCTATTCAATCCTTATGTCCATCATGAAATTATGTAGCTATTAGAATATTAGTGTGTGTTTGCTGTTTCCATCTGTTGTAGATCTCGAGCAGAATTTTGGAGGGGTCCAAGTTCTACCCTGCCCCAAAATTCAACTACAGACTTTTCAGGATGATACTCTTTAAAATTAGTGCTATATCCATATTAGCTAATTTTCCAGGACTACATAGTATCCACCATCTATTTAAATTGAATTGCAATATTACTTTAGATTTGGTACCTCTCTAGCTTGTGCACCAAGCTACCCCCATATATCTCATGACTACTGCAAGAGCCTCCTAACACTCCTCCTCATACCCACTTTGTTTTCCTCCTTCCCCTCCACTCAAGTTGTTTTTCCACTGATGACAGGATTTTTTGTTTTTTGGGTTTTTTTAACTACCTGATTATGTCACCAGCTGCTTAATAAAAACTGCAGTGGCTTCACATTGCTCTTTGGATAAAGAGCAAAAGTCTTCACATGGCCTGTTCGACCTTTGTGGTCTAGTCCTCTCTGTCTCCAGCCTCACTTCGTACAGAGCTCTCAGCCTTACATATGCCTGGTTCTGTGCTGTGGATATACTCCTCTTGTCTGTTCCCTTCCCACTATCCCCTTTTACATCTCTTCTTCCTTTGGGTATCATCTCAGTCATCACTTCCTCAAGGAAGCCTCTGACTTTCCTTGCTCAGTCAGTTGCCCTATTATAAACCCAGTACCATCTTTTTTCCTTTGTGGCATTTATTGCCATTGTGATTTTACATTTCTCTGTGATGCTTTCATTATTTCCAGTCTCTTCCACTAGCCTGCAAGCTCCACAAGCCCCATGCCTGGTTTTGCTCGCCATTGCGTCTGTGCGTGGCACAGGGCCTAATTTATGGAAGGTGTTCAGTCTGAATTAGTTGCATGAAGGAATGCAGAAGTGTCTCCTGTGAAAAAGAAGTTTTAGTTGACATGAGCTAAAAGGAACACAATTCTGTAGAACTTAAGTGAGAAAGATTTCAAGGTATTAATAATACTTTCATTCATGACACTATAATTTTGATGACAATAAAGGATTCTTCCAGTTTTTAGACCTATTAGACATATTGTAGAGCATTAGATAATTAAATAAGTGAGGTGAGATCCTAAAGAATCACAGAGTAAGAAAAATACTTCAGATGTCAAATAGTCCAGGCTTCTCTCTAATGTGTATGTCAGAGGCTGTGCAGCTTCCCGAACATCTCTGTTAACAGGGGACTCAGCATCACCAGAGGCTACTTTGTTTTTTAATTTCTTCATGTTAGTCAAAATTGGCCTGCTCTTTTTTCATATTTTCTATCCAGTTGTGTCAGTTTCTGCAGCAATTCTATCTCCTACCCAGACGGAGCCCTTTCAGACGAATAGACTGCTCTCATGCATTCCTCTAGCTTTCGTTCTCCCAACTCTTCCCCTCACACGCTGTGCTCCTGCGATGTTGGTTCTGAAAATAGCTGTGCCCTCCTTTCTTTCCTCCAAACCTTCACCCATATTGTTTCTTCTTTGGAACACCTTATTTTTCCCTCTACTTCCCCTCCCAGCTTTAGCTCCCCTGGCTACTTCCTCCTCATCCTTAAGGTCTCAGGGAGGTCTCTTTCACCCCTCTTTGCCCCCAGTTATGTTAGTGGCCCCTACTCTGTGCTCCCACAGCCCTTGTTCATCCCCTAAAGTAGCTCATGCCACATTTTATTGGGATTTTTAATCCAGACTGTATTATCCACAAGAAGGGAGACCACAGCTCACCAGTGCTCATCACCATGTCATCCACTGTTGTTTACACCATGCCCAATGTGCAGTAAGCATTCACTGCATCTTTTCCTGGATAAATTTGAGAACACGAACTGAACTATTCTCTAAGCCAGCATCCAGAGCTTTTTCTACAGGCATGCACATGACAGTTTAGGATTTCACCAACTTCTAGACATGCTCTGGCTCACCAGTGTCCCTCCTGAAGAAAGGCACTGAGAAGAACTCATGCTGTTTTAGGCAAAGTACAACCTGGACTAGATGAAACATAGTGTCTCTGTAATATAGAGTCCTAGGGACTTTTTTATGCTCAGAAGCAAAATTTCTTTTTTTTTTTTTTAAGATTTTATTTATTTATTTATTTGAGAGAGAGAGAATGAGAGACAGAGAGCATGAGAGGAAGAAGGGTCAGAGGGAGAAGCAGACTCCCTGCCGAGCAGGGAGCCCGATGTGGGACTCAATCCCGGGACCCCAGGATCATGACCTGAGCCGAAGGCAGTTGCTTAACCAACTGAGCCACCCAGGCGCCCCCAGAAGCAAAATTTCTTATTCTCTTTTGGTTGTGAGCTAATTTTTGAGCTGTGGACATTATCAGTTTATCTTGGTACTGCTTTTTTTTTTTTTTTTTTTTTAAGCGTGTTAATGAAATAAATTTGAAGAAGTGGTGTTTGGAAGCAGTTTTTTAATTTACTTAAGCTGTTAATCTCTTCTCTGGGTTGTTAACCACTGTCAAAAGTCGGGCTTTTCTGACTGTTCTCTTGGTTTCTGTCAGCTAGTCCACTACGTTTCACTTCCTAACCTTTTCAGAATGTGTTCTCAAAGTGGCAAGTGTTTCAGTGATGTATGATGATGTTTGCAGGGGGTGGGGGTGTGTGGGAAGAATTCCTCAACTTTTGTTGTTTTGGGAGGTAGAAAAGGAAATTTATCTCCTTTATAAAGGAGATTATGTATGCCGGTAGAGTGCGCTAGACTTTGAGAGATAGGAGGAGAAATGGACTAGAAGAAAGAAAACAGTATGAATTGAGAAAAAAGATAGGTGGCAAAAAAGTAATAAGGACAGAGAATGTAATTTTCTGATTATGTGATCACCTACCACGTGCTTCCACAATGTTATATACTTTACTCTTGTTACTTCTTTCATAAAATGACTATGGAAAGTAGACGTTGTTAACCTCATTTTATAGCGGACGTAACAGTCTCCCAAGTCATACAGCTAGCGAATGGGAGAAGGATTTCTTTTAAACCTGTTTCTAAAGCTGCACTCTTCTAATTTGACTTATTAGCAACTAGTTTTGTACATGACATGAGGCAGATTGGATAGTCACTATAGCATAATGGATAAGAGTGTTTATAGATTCTAGAGCCAGTTGGCCTGGATTCAAATCTTGGCTTCGTCAAGGCTCTACTGTCTACCAGCTGTGAGCAAGTTGCTTAACTTCTCTGTCTGTGTGCCTCATTCTCTTCATTCATCTGCAAAATCAGGGTAATTGTGGTACCTTCCTCTTAGAGCTGTGAATTGATTTAGTTAATACATAGTAAATCCTTAGAACAGTTCCTGGCATATATGAAACACTATGTAAGTATTTGTTGCTGTTCTTCTCCTTCTCCTTCTCAGTTTGTGTGTGTCTCCTGTGAAAGGTCCCATCTCTGAGAACTTTGAGGAAGGTGTCCAAACTATTGCCAGAGCTGTTTCATCAGCATGATGTAGTCAGACTTTTCTCGAGTTTCTCGCCCTCTTGGGGTTCTTACTGTGTCATCATATCCTTCATCCCTAACTGGTCTCAACCCCCAAAAAACAAGCACACGTGCGCACACACACAGCCTCACCTTCCTCTTTTCCCTTTCTCAAGTTAAGAGCCAATTCAGACCTTCTCCTTAGTATTATTATCTAAAAAGGGAAGAATAAAGATTCACCTTAGGTCATACATTAATAAGGATCTAGCAGCATAAGTTAAAATTTGTAATTCAAAACAGAAAACTTAGGAAGTGCTCCTGCTCCCACTTTACATTTACTTGTTATAAAATAGGGTGCTTCCCAGCCTTCCTTCCGTTCAGGTCTACTGGATTTAAGTAGAAAGCTCCATGACAATGAGAAGCTTTGGCTATTTCTGATGATTGTTTGTTTCTGTTGTGATATAACTTAATTACTATAAATTAGCTTCTTTTTCCTAGGAAATTAGAACTTCTTTTTAAAAATTACTAACCCCTCAAACTTGCTGACGATCACTTACTGGATTGAGGGGAAAATATAATTAGAGAAAGAGCTATATCTGTTTCTTTGCAGAGAGCCTGAAGATCTGTCTTATTTTGAAACCAGTAAGGGTACAAAGGGGCCCTTTTTAAAATTTCTGTTTGGAGGGATGAGGGGCAAAGATTTTTCTTAAGTAATGAACTAACTCATTAATTTTGGCTATGTTAACTTAGTTAATTTAAATTAATTCATTGTTCAAAATTTACCAAGGAGGACTTAATAATTTAATGAAGTATAATACAATTTTAATACTTTTTTTCACTACATTCAAGAACTATATTTGTGTGTTATTTATGTATGCATAATGTCTATTTGATTAGTGCTCATGAGCATTGTTCTAATATTTATTATATTGCCCATAGTTTTCTTTCCTCCTTTCTTTCTTTCATTCATTTGTTCATTTGCTCGTCCGTCCATCCTTCCTCTCTTTCTTTCTTATGATGCCATTTAGTTCTTATATGACAACCATTTGCAATACTCTGAGGAAAAAAAACCAATGTATTCCTGGCCTTAGTTATAGTAGAAATTATGAAAATTCAATACTCGTTGCAAAAATAAAATGACATGCTAAGTTAAAGCCATATTGTTGTCTAGAATGATAATGCTTTCCATAAATAATAGGAAATGGCAAGACTTGCTGATGGCATACATTTACATTTTACTTATCAGATAAATTTTTAAGTCCTTTAATTCTCTGAGCATCTTCTCTACCTGTGAAGGCAGAAATCATTTTTTACCACTCTCCCTTACCACCATCTTCACCAAATAATATCACTTCATCCAAGCAATACAATTTGTATTTCAGTTGCTGTTAGCTACCACAGAGCAATTTAAAACTGAGTTGAGCAAACGGTTGAGAGTGTGAGGTGTAGGGTCAAGGAAAATCCAGAAAGAGGGGGAAGCCAGATCATTAGGCCTCACAATTGGAGACTGTCACTTTTAAAACCAGCCATGGGTTTCTCTAGTTGTTTCCGGAACTCATTGCTTTTTCCTGTTAGCTCCTTCTTCCCCCACTTCTGTTTCTTTCCCCAAGTCCCATTCTCTGATTTTGGAAGTCTGGGTGAATAGTAACTTGATGTGGCTGATTCTGTGAGAGTATATTAATCCTCTTCTTTCTTTGTTGGCAGGGGGCTTGTACATGATAGCTGGCATAACCTGCAGTTGAGGGGCTTGGTGGTGCTACTTATTTCTAAAGCAGCTGGGCCCAGCAGCATGAATACTTCATGTCAGAACTATGACATGGTCGGTGGGATCTATTCATGGTAAGAAGAACTTAGTCTTTTGATATCGCTTTCTAAATTGTGTTTCCTTTTACTGAACAGTGGTCAGTGGAGATCACTATTTAGTTCTTTGTCATTCTCAGATTCACGGATAGATTAACATATTTTGTAAGGTTAAAAATGTATTTCTATTGTTCTTTTTTGTTTTTTTAAGTTTACTTATCTATTTATTTAGCAATCTCTACACCCAATGTGGGGCTTGAACTCATGACCCCAAGACCAAGAGTCACACACTCTTCCTACTGAGCCAGTCAAGCACCCCCCTCTTTTTTAAATGTATTTTTATTGTTCTTAACAAGTCTAATAGACGGAGCAGCTCCATGCATCACTGGTAAATTTCCCTATACATTTGAAAACTTTCATTTCTATTCTGGCCATTTAAAATTTTCTATTCATGACTACCCCTCCTTCGCCATCATGGTATTTCTCTTTAGAGACTTGGTCCGGGATTTATGATTTTTAAACCTACTCAGAATGATACCTAACTATAAAATAATGTTGCAACTATCATTTTAGGAGAAGTAGTGTACTTCAGTGCTGTATCATTTCATTATGCTTATTTTTATGGTGAAGAGGTTTTTACTAAACTTACTAGAATAAGAAATTTTTTCTCCTACACACTTAGACTAAAAAACAAATATGTGAGTGTGAGTCATTTTTGCTTCATATAAAACAAACTTAAAATTTTCAGTTTTTTATTTTTTAAAAAAATCACTGCATATTTTGGGGGGCACCTGGGTGGCTCAGTTGTTAAGCGTCTGCCTTCGGCTCAGGTCATGATCCCAGGGTCCTGGGATCGAGCCCCGCATCGGGCTCCCTGCTCTGCAGGAAGCCTGCATCTCCCTCTCCTACTCTCCCTGCTTGTGTTCCCTCTCTCTCTGTGTCTCTCTCTGTCAAGTAAATAAATAAAGTCTTTAAAAAAAAAAAAATCATTGCATATTTTTTAGTAATAGTGTATCAATAACTTTATTTAACTTAGTATTGATTGTGCTGGACATTGTGTTAAAAGCCTCTCTAGAGCCTCTATATAGCCTCGGCAGGTGGACTTTGGCATGTGAAATTAAAACCACTCTAAAAACCTGGGTGACAAGGAAATTTTCCTCACAAAAGGAAACATTTCTAGGAAGTTTGACTTATGGCTACTGTATCTTATGGATTTACTTTAAAAATCAATCCATACCTTAGTTTTTTTTATTCCTACTAGTCTTATCCATACATTTTTTCTTATATAATATTTAGAGATGACTACTGCTTACCAGCTATGAAGTCTAATGATACTTCCTCATTTACAAGCAAGCAAAATTATTACTGTCATGGCTACAAATGACCCCTCCTCCAGCCAGGATAATTTTGCAGACCTTTTACCATTTATCCATGTAAGTATCTTCACCAGAAAGGAAACCTTGGTATCGTTTTCAGCCCCTACTCACTGTGAAATAATTTATATTTGTTTAGTGTTTTGTAGGTTACTTATCACTTTTATTACAGTTACCTCATTTGATCCTTACAAAAGTGTTATAGGTTAAGAGTTGTCGTTAACACTTACTTTACTCTTGAGCAAACTGAGATTCAAAAATCTTGAGTTTTTTTCAAGGTGGCACAGCTAGCAAATGAGACAAGTTGAGGGTCCAACTACGGTTTTTTTCCTTCCAGATTTCATATGTTTTTTTCTTGATTCCATTCTGCTTTTCTAGTCTGATTCAAGGAACTTATTTCACATAGGGTAGACTATCCATTAAAATTTTATACATCTACATCCTTCCCCCAACCTGTTTGAATTAGAGCTCAAAACTTTACCTTATGGTTTTGTAGAGAGCCCGTGATTGAGTTTAGTTGCGTTAACTAGAGAAAATACATAAAGATCTGTAATGAATACCAATAACCTTGTTAATCCCTGGAAAGCAAACGGACCCCATAGCACCTTGTATCCCATGTATCTTTGTTTCCTTTAGGAACTCTGTTGATTTTCAGTCTGCCGACTTTGACCCTATGTGATTGGTCAGGCCTCTGCTCTTGCAATTAGGTGACCATACATACCTCTAATGAATACCAGCTATGTTTTATTATCTCTCATCCTAAAGTAAAAATAACCCTTGGGAAGTACTATTTGATGCATGGGTGTTCCATAAATATTTGCATAAATGAGTTATCCCTATTTTGCAGAAAAAGAAGATAATACTGAGATTAAGAATTGTCTAAAATCTTCTAGATGGAAAGTCATAGAGTTGGTATTTAAATCCCGCTTTTACTTTTTTTTTTAAGATTTTATTTATTTATTTGACACAGAGAGAGAGAGAGCAAGAGCAGGAACGCAAGCAGGGGGAGTGGGAGAGGGAGAAACAGGCTTCCTGCCAAGCAGGGAGCCCGATGTGGAGCTCGATCCCGGGACCCTGGGATCATGACCTGAGCCGAAGGCAGACGCTTAACGACTGAGCCACCCAGGCGCCCCATAAATCCTGCTTTTACTTTAAAGTGTGCCCCCTTTCTACTAGGCAGGTCGTGATACCTGTATGTGCACAGTGCACTGTGATGTGATCTTGTGTTTTGAATTTCTTACCTAGCCACTAAAAAACATTTGCATCACCTTCTGATCCTTTACAGGAATATAACACATTTGACAGATGATTATTGTAACATGAACAATTGTAAAAGAACTTTACAAAAGAGTAGGTGGTACATTATGAATATAAAAACTTTATAAATAATATAAATGGGTTTCATATCCAAGTGTATAGAATCCATAATTATGTTTAGCAAATAATCCTGGTGTGTTGTTCCAGCGTATTTTCTATAATCAAACTTAATCTAGTAAGTCATTGGTGATGCTTGGGTGTTTTACACACTTGTTAATGTGAAAATGTAATTTGGCACAGTACTATGAGAAATCATTAATTTGTTTCTCTACCCCTGAAGTCATTTGTTTGGTTCTTGCTTCCTTAATTGTTCAAGTGTAACTTTTGCTGGAGGCTTGTATCTATAATGCCACAGTGAATTATTTAACATTTGAGGGAAGTACTGACTTGGGAGATTTGTAATTCACCTCCAAACTGCTGGGATTTACAATTGTTTGTGTTTTTCTCTCATAAACTTGACTTTGAGATCAGATAATGGGACCTGAGTAAATTACCTAAGGGACCAAAAGTGAGTTAGATGACCTCTATTTGTTTGGCCTAAGGATATAACTGATGGATATAACCTGTGGATATGTTTAGGAAACTTACCATTTAATGGCCAAGAGAGGCAGAAGTGAGGCTAAAATGTAATAACTACATTTTGAAAAACAGGAAAGAGCGCTACATTTATAAAATTCACTGTAAACATCTACTGTAGCCTTTTGCCAACAAGGCTGTGGGCTTTAGTTTTATTCCACCAATCCTGACTTAAAAAATTGGTTGCAAAAGTGATCAATCAAACAAGTATTACTATAATGTTGTATGGTGACTCTACCTACCATGGTGTGCACTGAGTAACATATGGAATTGTCACATCACTGTTGTACACCTGAAACTAAAATAACATTATATGTCAATTATACTTCCATAATAAAAAATTAATTTTTAAAACTATTACTAAATTGCCAGGTATCCCTAGCCACTCCTGAGAACATAAATATATAACTTCCTATTATCTTAATGATAGAATATTTTTATTTTATGTACCAAAAAATCATTACAATGTATAAAACATGACATTACAAAGTACAGACTTCTCTAAATAATTATTAAGTTTAAAGAAATTTAGGTGAATTTTCTTTACTAATGCTTCAGCTTTCTTGGTGGTTTTAGCAAGAATTGATCCAATTATTTCTCGTCTACCTAACTGTTACAAACAGACCACATGTTTTCATTCTACCTTCATTGCCTGAAATTTCCCAACATCTTTTGTTAACTCTGGTAGAAGAGATTGAAACAAGTTTGCCAAACACATTTTCTTTTCCCCCTACCTATTCAGCTAGACTACCTTGCCCAGCTTTGTATATATTTATAGCACACCAGTGCCTTGGACAGAGTATTCTTTTAAATCTTTGCATGACTGAACTTCCATAGAACATAAATGTAGTAGACCAAAATAAACATTAGAACCATACATTTTACAGTATGTGACTGTTAGAGTAGTTTAACAGGGACTGTATCTCCACAGTGACTGTACCTTATTATGTCCTTTGCAACTTCTAATTCAGGACATGAGCGGTAAAGCAGACTCTAAAGTACTCTTCATGGAACATGAAAAAGTCTCAAATTTTTGGGTTAGTTATCATGTAAAATAAGATGTAAAGTGACATTTCAAAGAAGAAAAGTATTAATGGAATATCATTTAAAAATACAAAAAAATAACACACATAGTGCTGCAGAATACTAATTTTTTCATTTTTTATCTTATTTTTAGTTTTATTTATTTATTTGAGAGAGAGTGGGGGAGGGGCAGGGGGAGAAGGAGAGGGAGAATCCTCAAGCAGACTCCCTGCTGAGCGCAGAGCCTGACATAGACCCTCAGCCAGGACTCTGAGATCGTGACCTCAGCCAGAATCATTAGAGCCAGCTTCCTAACTGACTGAGCCACCCAGGCGCCCCTAAAATTTTTTAAATCCCATCGAAAGTTTTTTTTTTTTTTTAAGATTTTATTTATTTATTAGACAGAGAGAGACACAGAGAGAGAGGGAACACAGCAGGGGGAGTGGGAGAGGGAGAAGCAGGCTTCCTGCCGAGCAGGGAGCCCGATGCGGGGCTCGATCCCAGGACCCCGGGATCATGACCTGAGCCGAAGGCAGACGCTTAACGACTGAGCCACCCAGGAGCCCCATCATCAAAAGTTTATTTTGTTTTCCCTTCATATTTTGACCTATTCCTTCTTTCACTGCATTTTATTTACTCACTTCTGTTACCCGCAGTTTCCATTCTGGCATCTATATGGCTTGAAGTTTTACTGATAGGTTTTTAAACTGTTCTGAGTTTATGTTGCCTTCAACTCCATTTCCAGAGGGAGGAGAATGAGCTGCTCCTGGGGAACCAGTGTAGTGACAGTGTTCCTTCTGGGTGAAGGTGAGCTGATGAATAAGAATAAAATTATGGACTGATCATTTTCGTATTTATTTGTAATACTGGCAACAGAAGACTGTATACTTTGTGTGCTATGAAACATAGTTCAGATGATCTATTTTCTTCATGTTACCCCAGCATTCAGCATATTCCTAACACATAGATGGCAGTCAATGACTATATGATCATGGCTGATTAATAATAATAATTTTAAATTATCATTTTTTAAATTTTTATTATTATTTAATCTTCAAGCAAGGAAGACCTCCCTAAAAGGTTCCAAAACTCTGAAACTATAAACAAAAAACACATCTGACTGCACAAAAGATAATTCTTCAGTGGGAAAAAATTACCATAAAGTCAAAAGAAAATGCCAGAGTTACAGAAATATTTGCAACATACAAGCCAAAGGGCCAATTTTTAATAAACAAATCAGTTGAAGATCTTATAAATCCAGAAGATGATAAAACAACACAAACATGGACTAAAGAAATGAACAGGCTGTTCAGTGAAGAAGAATCATAGATAGTTAGTAAATAGCAGGGGAAAAAAGCTGGAATTCATCATAATGGACAAATTAAAACAAAATCACTGTCCTCCCCTGTCAGACTGGCAAAGATTAAAAAGTTTGATACCCAATGTTTGTGAGTGTGTAAGGAAGTAAGCACTTGAATGCTTTGTTAGTAGGGACATTAATTGATACAGTTACTTAGAAAATAATTTGGTACTAGCAGTTATAAACAGACCACATATTTTCATTCTACCTTTGTTGCCTGAAATTTCCCAGCACCTCTTATTTAACTGATAAAAGAGATTGGAACAAGTTTGCCAACCACATTTTGTTTTCTTCCTGACTATTCAGCTAGACTACATTGCCCAGCTTTGGGGTAGCTATAGCATTTTTAGCTATAAATTTTATTTTAAAGCAACCACCCTTTGATTTAGCAAAATTGCTGATGCGTTAACATAAATGCTCAAAGATGTATGTATAAGAATGCTTTTTGTAGCATAGTTTGAAAGAACAACAGCAACCCCCAAAAAGGGAAACAATCAAAGTATCCACCAATAGAGCCCATGTTGTTACTGATGCAAGGGAGTATCAAATCAGTGTTTAAAAGGATTAAGGAGGTCTGTTTGTCTGATCTGGAAAGATCTCAAAAAATCAAGACAAAAAGAAAGATGCAGAAACATATTACAGTTTGATCCCATTGGGGCTTGAGTGAGTGGACAGTGAATTTTTCTATGCATGGAAAATGCTTTAAAAGAGACACAAAGAGTTAATTATGGTCACCCCTGGGGAGGGGCAACTGGTGGGGGGACATGGGACGAGAGACTTCGTTCATTTTATGTCCTCTTCAGTGGTCTGAATTCTTTTTAACTGTATATATGTTTTACTTACACACTTCATAAAAACTGGTAAAAGCTGGTAGTTAGCTTAGTCCTGCTATTAGAATGAGGACCCTAGAGTCCCTGGGCTGACCTGAACTTTTATCTTTTGCCCTTTTTGACAAGATCAAGTAGCCTGTGAAAATGCATAAAGTATAGATTTTTTTTTTAATAAAGCAGGAGTGAAGCAAAATGATTTACTTTCTTAGGTTTATCATCCATGTTAAAATGGACACCATTGGGGCGCCTAGGTGGCTCAGTTGGTTAACCATCTGACTCTTGGTTTTGGCTCAGGTCATGTTTTCACAGTCGTGGGATTGAGCTCCGTGTTGGGCTCTGCATTCCCCATGCAGTCTGCTTCAGATTCTCTCTCCCTCTTCCTTCCGCTCACTCTCTCTCTCCCTCTCAAATAAAGAAACAAAATCTTAAAATGGACACCATCAATTTCTTGGTACCTATGCTAATTCTTTTTTTAACTCTATTATTCAGTTGATTAAGGTTAAATTAATGATTATATCCTAAGGTCATTGTTGGGCTTTAAGAACTAATTGCCAAAAAAAGCATTATAAACATAACTGTAAGGTAAATCTAGAAAACATCTTGATAAAATGACTCATGTTAACAGTGCTTTCTCCTCTAAGAGAAAGTTTGTCAGGCTTGGGATGCTGTTACAGAAGAAGTGGTAGCAGAATATTTGAAGGTCTAAATGAAATCTTAATTTAAGGAGAAAGGTAGAAAATTTTAAAATGGTAAAAGAAGTGAGTTTTGTTGTTGTTTACAAATCTTTAAATTTAGGGAATTAATCTTGGTCTCAGCTGAAATATTGTAGTTCATAATTTATCATTTTAATGTGGTAGGAATTAATTTCTGATGACTTCTAAGTCATGGTAACAGTAGACTATCAATCTCCACCTTCATACGGCACATTAGAATCTGCCTAGTACTTAAAAGTGCGTAACAAAATTAAGAAATCATATTTACCTTGGAGATTGACCAAATCAAAAAATACCTTAAGAAATGAGGCTTGGAGCACCTGGGTAGCTCAGTTGGTTAAGCATCCAATTTGTGATTTCAGCTCAGGTCATGATCTCATGGGTCCTGAGATTGAGCTCCACCTCTGGCTCCTCTCCGGAGGAGTCTGCTTGAGATTCTCTCCCTCTGGCCCTTCCTTCACTCATGCTCGCTCTTTCCCTCTCTCTCTCTCAAATAAATAAATCTTTAAAAAAAAGAAAAGAGGCCTAAGTAGAAACATGTTGATTATATTTATTTAGGGCTCAGTTATATTAATGTGAAATAATTAATATTGAAATATATAGCAGTAAATATAGTTGTTTTTTTTTT
This sequence comes from Mirounga angustirostris, assembly GCF_029215605.1. NCBI lineage: Eukaryota > Metazoa > Chordata > Mammalia > Carnivora > Phocidae > Mirounga > Mirounga angustirostris. The sequence continues at coordinate 92,674,772 of NW_026991716.1, read as the reverse complement.
TAAGATGACGTATATAAATGCTAGAAAAGAGTCTACAAGAAACCTCACCCTCCTGATGATGACAGTGGTTGGAAGAAGTAGGGAGGGGGTAGGTTTGGGAACAGCTATAGGGAAATCGTCAAAGGGGACTTTTTTTATAAAGAGAATCTGTTCATATTGTATGATTAAAATTAACTAGAAAATTAAAAGAAAGTTATATTTCACACTGATAAAGCAATAAAAACCTATTTAAAGTGTATCTTTTTGTACTACAAGAACCTTGAAAGTGAGAAGTGCTTATTGACAGTGATTTAAGGTGATTATGCCAAATAATTGAATTTAGAGTAGGCTTTTGAAGATAATTTCCTAAAGATATCTCAGCTCCCTTTCAGAGAGATTTCAAGAGATGAAAGCATGTGCACTTTGATTACATATTCCTATTGATTGTATTCTACTTACAACAATAAAAATAAGCTCCAGATACAAATCTAGCAATATTACTAATTCATTACAACCAGTACTTATTTTCTTCATTAACTTTTTATTGTTATTTTCAACTTACACAGCATGCACAAATGCAGCAATTATATGTTGAACAAGAAAGGGGAAGGCTCTTTATGTTCAGCATACTGTACATCACAAGTCATTACTTCACCAGAGCTGTTAGAAAAACACAAAATAAGAACAGCCTCTTACAAAACAAGTATAATTAACCACAAAAAGTAGGTGGGCTCAGCTACTAATCTACTCAGCTGAGAGTTCATTTATTGTATATAAATATCTTGCTATAGATTAGCCTGCCTGACTACATCACAGCAAAAAACACACTGCATAAATTGTTTTGGTATTGGTGAAAAAGTTTAAATCTTTTCCTTAAAGAAGGGCTGTGTTGACTAGCAAGAAGCCATAGTCGAAGGCAATGTCCAGTGTCTAATTCTGCATTTTATCTTTTATTTTTTTAAATATTGTATTTATTTGAGAGAGACACAGAGAGAGTGCTACTAGGGTGGGGGGAGGGGGTGCAGAGGGAGAGTTCTGGAGAAGCAGACTCCCCACTGAGTAGGGAGCCCGACTTGGGATTCTATCTCAGGACCCTGAGATCATGACCTGAGCCAAAGGCAGACACTTAACCGACTGAGCCACCCAGGCTCCCCTAATTCTGCATTTCAAACAGGGCTTAATTCTTGACATTTGTCATAACAAAATGTTAGCTTTATATGTAGAAGGCTTGCAGTCACTTAAAATGTTTAATGACAGAGTTTGCTTAATAGCTTCATCCTTCCTGTTGATCCTTTGAACCCAGATTCAAGGCACTCCCACCAGTGGACAGTGTGGTGTAATAGAGACATGGGTATAAGGGCTAGAGATCTGGGTTCTTGTCACAAATGTATAACTGATTGGCTGTTTGACCTAAGCAAGTCCCTAATCACTCTGTGTGATTACTTATCTATAAGATGGTGATAATAATGGGCTTCAGGTACGGGAGCTCAACTAGCAGGACACATATTCAGCTAGGTTCAAGTAGCGTGTGGTACCATATAGCACATCCTGACTACCTCCTCTCTGCAAGGCACAGAGCTGAGCATGCGAATATTAATAAGAAATAGTCTCTGGCCTCTAGTGACAAGGTAAAAAAAAAACCAATTTATGCATCTAATAGCCTTTTGACACTGTTGATGCAATTTCATTTCTAGAACTCTGTTTCTGGAACTTAACTTTTAGAGCTCTAACCATATTCACTATTGGGTCCACAATCCTTCCATATTAAATTAAATTAAATTTGTTTAATTAAAGACAGATAATCCTTAGCATCTCTCGCATAAGGTGCTACTAGAGAACTGGCCTGAGGAACTTCCTTCTCCTCTATGCTCTTGTACTTTTCTCACTCTTGGATTGTAGCTGGGTGATGGTGATAAGAGAGGAAAAGAGAGCAGATCCTCAAGTTGGTTCTCTCTAATCCTGGCATCCTTCCTCCCTGTAGTTACTGGTATCTTGGGTCTTCATTTTCTTTTATTAAGATTCCCCCATTCCCTCCTCCTTTCCTCAAGTTTTTAAGTTTGTAAGTGGAGTAAAATATCCTTAATTCTTTAATGGTGTCTCATTCCCTGAAGGATTAAATACAAATTTCTTACAACAATTCCTAGCAGCCCTAGAGTAGAAGTGGAGAAGGTAAAAGCATGATCATGGTTTTTCTTTGTCCACCAAGAAAAGGGCATATGCAAAGGAATGCTTGACCTAATAAACTATTTAGGTGTGGGACTCCTGGCTGGCTCAGTTGGAGGAGCATGTGATTCTTGGTCTCAGGGTTGTGAGTTCAAGCCCTATGGGGATAGAGATTACTCAATAAATAAATAAACTTAAAAAATAAATTATTTAGGTTTGATGAGGAAGGAGGTGAGGCTGAGGGAGTCCAAAATTAGGGAGAAAATAGTGAGCAAGGTCTGGAGGTCTTGATGATTCATATTCTGGGTTGGAGTAGTAATACAGTGAGAGAGCTCAGAGGTTAGAGGGTTGCAGATAGAAAGTAGGAGATTCGAACTGAACATTTTAGAAGTAGAACAGTTCTGAATGTTAAGTTTCAGTTGTGCCTGAGAGTTAGGTTAATGGAATATAGTGGAGATTGAATTGAGTAGATTGAGAAACTACAGGACAGGCAGTTCATGTGATTGAAGTCAACCAGGAGAACAACAGAACTGAACGAGATGCCAAAGAGTCTGATGAAAGCAGTGTAACAGAGGGGAGTGGTGGTGGAAAGTAGTTCAAAGGATCAATGGGTGTCTCAAGATGATGAAGAGATTATGAGAGCACTAGTCCCACCTCTCAACTCCTCAGCCTGTGGCTTACAGGTAGTGAAGTATATCCACTCACAAAGATATGGGGCTTTCAGTACAGAACCTAGAGGAAATGTTCTGTGAGTTTTTAGAACACTTAACACACCATTTTGTGATGACTAATTTATGTATATGTTTTCCCCCCGGACAGTACCTTCTAGAAGTAAGGGCCTATGTTTTAGTCATCTTCCAACCCAGCATGTTTCCCACCACTGAACCTTCTGTTATATTTTGTATCTTTGAGACACTTCTTGTATGTCTTGCAATAATTTGTGTACCTATCTTATCCTTCTACTAGATTTGTTCATTCACTCATTGAGTAATTCATTTATTTAACAACCATTTGTTGAGCACCTGCTATGTGCAGAGTGTGATAAATACAGAAAAATAGTAATTATTACTATAGCTAACACCTATTATGTTTTTTATATGTCTGGTACCAGTTCCATGTGCTTTATATGTTAATTTATTTAATCCTTATGACATTAGTTAAGAAAAAATTGCTTTTCTTGGGAAACAGGCTTATAGAAATTTAATAACTTGATCAAGTTTATAGTGTAAGTGAATGGCAGAATTAGGATTGAAACTCCATTTGACCATAGAACCCATGCTCTTTCCGTTACTGTACATGGCCTCTGGATTAGGGTGCCCTAAATATACTTTTTTACCCATCTTGACATCCTCAGCACTAAACGCAGATTTTTATGTTCTATGTTTGGTGGTACTGAATTGTGTAGTTAGATAGAAACCAGGTTTTCTTTGGCCACCAAAGCCCTAGCATTATGATAGGCATTCAAATGCTCCAAGAATTAGTGTTGATTTACTGAGACAAAATTTCTTTTTGTTTTGAGGTTGCATGTGGATCATGATAGGGCTCTCTACAATTTAAAAATAAAAACATTTACATTTGCAAGCCATATTTCTTTGTGCATTTCCTTTCAAAATTTATTCTTTATCTATTGGGAAAAACAGATAACTGTATGTTTTCTTTGATACATGAACCACTTTCTAAAATAGACTTGTGCCCTAAGAAGATGGTCTGTCTAATGAGCTTTTCCTGTAGACCAGGAACAAACTGTATTTCATTGGTCATTAATCCTGAAACACTCAGTGCTACAAATTTTGGTATTGAAAACCACTATATTCATACTCATTGGAGGCACTGTTTCAAGGAAATACTTGGATAATTATGCACCTACTAGATTTGTTGCTGTCCATGGGTAATTTACATCCTGCAGAAATATAGAGCTTCTATTACTCTACTGTAATTACTTACATATTCATTGCAAATAATGATGTAACGATTTTTAGAGGCCGTGCATAAGAGAACCAACAAACTGAGACGCAAAACAGGTTTCCACCCCTTCTTTCCAAAGCTATAGTTAATCACTTGAACACTATCCAATATAGCAGAAAGCTGGCAGACTTTTCTTTGCAGCAGGCTATGTAAAAATGTTTATAATTTACAGCTTATTATGCCATGCAAACGACTGTGTTCTCAGTGAAGGAGAGTGAGAAAATACGGCTGTGAAATTACTGAACTCCCCTTTGTTAGTTGTTTACTGGCAACAGTGGAAGGATTCTTTGCACTTAAAATGCATTTCTATATTTAATTTTATATCATTCAGTTCAGGATTTTTTTTTAAATGGGAATTTACTTTTATCTCTCTTTGTAGATAGACCAGAGCAGTTTTAATGTAACAAAAACAATAAGCTGAAAAATCAGAATTGTCAGGGAATTTCAGTGGAATAGTAGTAAATTATTAGGGTTTAGTTCAGTTTATGGTTTAAATTGTGCAAAACCCGTTCTTTTTGACACACCTGCAGTGTTTCATAGTCAACTTGTTATTTTCAAAGGTACCTGATGCAAAGTTTGTTTGGCTGGAAGTTCATCTTCTTCAGGAACAATTAGAGGGGTAGGCAAGGTAACCTGGACCTCTTTGTAATCCGTTGAACATAGCCACCCATTTTTAGGTCTTCCTTAGCATTTTCTCATTCTACTGAATCCCCTCTTAGATTCATAAAGCCCCTAAAGTCAGGTACCACATAGTCTTTTGTGGTTTACATTCTCTGTGTGCCTCGTGTGCTATTGCAGACTTATCCTCAATGAATATGCCCGAGACGCTGACCTCCATTTTGGTGGGAAGGTAGCTCTTCTGTGAAGGACTAGCTAAGACTCGCTTTTAGATGCTACCTACACCTTATAGGGGAGCCTTTAGTGAAGGGAGTTCCTAAGAGAGACAAGTGAAAACACAGGAACTTATTTAAAAGTCCACAGTCTTTTTCCTTCTAATTCTTCAACTCTAAATGCACGTAGAGCTTTCTATTTAGTTTACACTTCCCTGAAGGTAAAAAGAGAAGAAAAATTTATATTTAAATATTTAAAATGTTCAAAACAGCATGTTTAATTTTTCGTTCTCCTGTTTGTTTTAGAATCAGTTTAGAAACTGGGGACTTTCTAGTTCCTATTAATCACATAATCTTTTTTTTCCCCCATAACACAAATAATCAGATATTGAGTATATTTAAATGGGGTATACATCTGCAACTTGTATGTTTTTGAGAAATAATGAATTATTATCTCAGAGAAAATAGGATTGTTATGCCAGTATCAAGGCATTATCATTTTTATTGTCATTGTCCTCTTCAAGGAACTTTTTAGTATAAAAACTTATGTTTTACAACCACACAGAAGAATTTGTTTTCTACTTCAAACTTTTTTTTTTTTAAGTTAAACATTACAACAACCTTCAAGTCATCTGTGATTGTGGCAAAGTAAAAAATTGAGTGTAATGATTAATTCTGTTTTCTTAGCTTCTTTTTTGGGGGTTAGACAGAGACCTGAAATGTGCTGGAGGCCAGCCCTGTGGGTGGGGGGATGGGGTGCCTAACACTACTCTCCACTGACCTCTTCTGGCCTCCTGTTAAATGTGTTCTTGGAGTGGACAGCAACTCTCTTAGAATGCCTTGGTGAGAGAAAAAGGATGGCCGAGGAAAAGTAGAGGGAAATCAGCCAGTGTAGATAAACTTTGTGATGATAACCTCCTAACCTCTTTCCTATCCTTTTGCTATTCTCCCACCCTCCTGTAAAAAAGAGTGCTTACCAAACACACTTCATAGGTAAAATAATAATTATTCAGTTTTCATTTTATTAGATACACTTATAACTGACAATCTGAACATCTGATGACCATAAGATAACTACTACTATCACATCTTATCAATGCGTACAAAGCTAAGGAAAGTGGAAATGGTTATTAACAGATGTGCCTTTATCCAAAGGTGAATGAATGACTCCTCAGACATTTTGGAAAGGGGAAAATAACACCTCTGTCAAGAATTCTTTACCTACTATGAAGAATCCTTAAAGATCTAGGAATTTGGGCGCCTGGGTGGCTCAGTCGGCTGAGCGTCTGCCTTTGGCTCAGGTCATGATCTTGGGGTCCTGGGATTGAGCCCCACGTCGGGCTCCCTGCTCAGCAGGGAGTCTGCCTCTCTCTCTCCCTCTGCCTCTCCCCACAACTCATACTCTTTCTCTCTCAAATAAATAAATAAAATCTTGAAAAAAACCCCTGTGCCAGGCTCTGCACCCAGGGTGGAGTCTGCTTGGGATTCTCTCTCTCCTCTCCCTCTGCCCCTCCCCCACCTTCTAAAACAAATTAAAAAAAAAAAAAAAGATCTAGGATCTCCAGACAGGGAGCCACTGACCTAGATAGTCTCAGCAAGCAAAATGTGCTCAGATAGTTTTGCTTCTAGAAACGATGACCATTACTGATTTAGTGCCATTTTCTTTTTTTTTTTTAAGATTTTATTTATTTATTTGACAGAGAGAGACATAGCGAGAGCAGGAACACAAGCAGGGGGAGTGGGAGAGGGAGAAGCAGGCTTCCCGCCGAGCAGGGAGCCCAATGTGGGACTCGATCCCAGGACCCTGGGATCATGACCTGAGCCGAAGGCAGACGCTTAACGACTGAGCCACCTAGGCGCCCTATTTAGTGCCATTTTCTAACAATAAAAGCTGACCCCCTCTGTTATTGTTATAAATGTTTATTGTATCAGAAACTTTTCTTTTTACACATAGAATACGGAGGTGGAGATGTAACCCAAAGACCTGGTGGTTTCTAACACAGAGTTCCCCTTCTTTCCTAAACCTGGGAGGTCAGGCAAAGTTTTAATCTGTGTACTATCTTTGGAGAATGCATGGTCATCAAACCTAATACTTAGACATCTTTACATTTAATATAAAATAGGTCCATCACATGGGGCGCCTGGGTGGCTCAGTCGGTTAAGCATCTGCCTTTGGCTCAGGTCATGATCCCAGGGTCCTGGGATCGAACCCGGCATCGGGCTCCCTGCTCAGCAGGGAGTCTGCTTCTCCCTCTCCCTCTCCCTTTGTGCGCTGTCTCTCTCTCTCCCTCAGATAAATAAATCTTTGGAAAAAATGCTTTTGTAGGTATCTGATTACACTGAACTATACTGGGTACCATACCAAAAGAATTAAATCAGTCTACTCTCTGTCCTTTAAAAGTTTATTATCTCTAACATGTACTTTGAAAATATACATACAGTATATCATAGACACATATATTAGACATATAACACATCATGGTTCATACTTTCATCAGTTTAGGGCAAAAAAGACAAGGATACTTCCCTCATTTGTGGAGGTAAAGATCAATTAGAATAGCCAATGAAATTCAGATTTTGGTCATGTCAAGTTATTCAGTCAGACTTACATGTTACATTCGATTAACATTAAATGGATAATACATTTATCCACTCTGAAATTTGATTTACCATACATGGACCTGACCAGGCCATGTATTCCTTAAGATACTATTTTTCAAAATTTAAAACATGGTTATCCGGACTGTTCTAGAACTTGTTTGCTGACTTTATTTCATAAAGTCCATCATTCCAACTTCGGGATGTTTCTTCTAACCTGGACCAGTGTTTAAAAGAGATTCCTTTAAATGATATATTCTGATGATCTGAAGTAAACAGTCCCACTTCAGCCCCTCATTCTCCACTTCTCCTCATTCCCAGTGTATTTCTCCCCAACCGTTCCCTGCTGGGTAGAATTATCCTTTAGGTCCGACTTTAGGAGCTGCTTGCTTTGGAACTCATTTTCTTATTCCATCAAGATTTGGGTGAGGTCCCCTTCTTCTGGGCTGCCTTGGAACTCTGTTAGCAGTTATTTCCCAGGATTAAAATCATTTGGTTTGCTCTCTAAACCCTTCACTGATCTGGCCATCAGCTTCTTGAGAACTGAGCTATGGTTTTATTCCTTTTTTTTCTTTCTTTCTTTTTTTTTGATGAATTCTCAGAGCCTATCACAGAGTTTGACATGTGACAGGCACTCCATAAATGTCCATTAAAGAGAAGCAAGGGATCCTTGAATATTGACTACAATTGCAGGCTGTTAATAATAACTTATGGACAAACTATATTTAAAATATTATCCTTCTAATTGTACTGAATTTTAGCAGGTCATTAACAACCAGTCAGGACTTTAGAAATATCTTCAAAAGATCTTTTTGCTACAACTGTTTACCTCAATTCAGATGCTGTTAATCAGTTATCTGATGATTTGATAAAATCTGTTAAGTAGCTATTATTTAGCAGTATCTATTTTAATTTTTGTAAACTTATTCCAAGGTCTCCCCTCTTGATGAGACCTTTCTAGTTGTAATATAGCCAAAATCCCAATTTATTAGACATCAATAAATGTGGGTTTGCTACAAAGATGAGAAAACTCGGTTATCGTCTTAAGAAAATAAGTATTTATAGCAATAAGTGAATTTATAACCAAGTTGAGCACAAAAGCAGAGTAAAAAATGTTTAAAAATAAGTTGATGTAAATGAGGCATTTGGAAAATATAGGTTGGTGCTTCATCATTAACTTTAATTTTGTGACTTTTGTCAGTTGATGTCACAACCTTAGTGTTATTTTTAAACAGTCTTTTTTTTTTAGGGGTATTTAATTAAGTAATGTGGTGTTTGCTTATTTCAAACAGTCTGTCTTTGTTCCTGTCAAAGCCATGCTGGCAGGGCATTGCTTTTCTTTTCCCTTTTGTTAATATTCTGTGTTAGATAATGGTTCCGCAAATAATGGATTCCAGGGACCTTTGATCCACCATTACTGTAAAATAAAATACAACTTAATTTTTTTCTGGGCATAATGGTTTTAACCTTGTGTACTAATTTGACTGTGCTTGTGGGGGCAGATCCTTAAATGAGACGCAAATGAAGGAAAAATTGCTAATGCTGCCACTGTATATCTAATGAGCACTGTGTAATAAACCATAACCTCTTCGACATTTCTCTGGAAAGCAGCGTGATTATTTTGGATGGCTAGCCCTTTGTGGATGGCTCATTACCGTCTGGCATAATATGTATTGATAGAGACTATAATTGTCAACTCCTATTTGACATGCTGCCTCTAATAAATATGGCTTGCATCACTGGGACCTACTAATGGTTATATGGGAAACTGTAATTAAAGAAAAAAATTATATATATTTTAGGTTTAAAAAATAGTATATATGTATATAAGATGTCTCTACAGGGGATTGTCTGCTCACCACCCTCCAACCCCCCACCTTTGCAGCTTCTTGTATTAGAGTATTTGAAGCTTTCCCTGAGGATTGGAACTTTTTCATCAGTATAGGGCCAACATGTGACAAGACCCGTGTGTTTGTGTGTGTGTGTGTGTGTGTGTGTGTGTGTGTGAGAGAGAGAGAGAGACAGACAGACAGACAGACAGACACAGACAGAGACAGAGGGAAGAGATTTTCCTCCACACTTAAGAAAAGCATTCCCACTGACAAATAAGTGACAATATGAAAAGTCCTTCTGTGTACGTAAAAGATCCATAGGACTATAGTTTATACTTCTGGGTTCAACTCATGAAGTTAATGCTTTATATATAGCCAGATAGTCTCATATTATTATATTATTCACCTTTTCCATGGTTTTCTTTATTTTTTTTAACTTTATTCTCATTTTGTTATAAGAAATTTATGTTCTTTGGTAAGAAAAAAAATACCTAAGAAGCCAAATTAATATGGACTATGAATCACAAGTATAATAAAGACCCACAGAATACCTTACATAATATTTAGCCTTGAAAAAATGTAAATCAGAGATTAGAGTTGGACCTACCTCATGTTATAGAACAAATGTAGGCCTAGTCATTTTGTATCTGAAAATGTAGAATTGGAATTCTAGAAAATAATATTTTTTTAAAAGAATTATTTATTTTAGAGAGAGAGACAGAGAGAGCATAAGGCGGGGCGGGGAGGCAGAGGGAGAAGCACATTCCCCAATGCGGGGCTTGATGCCAGGATGCTAAGATCATGACCTGAGCCAAAGGCAGACGCTTAACTGACTGAGCCACCTATGCGCCCAGAGAATAATACTTTTGTTACATATTCTGTAATTGTAATATAGTCTAAACTTCTAGACAAGGTTCTCTTGCTTTATATATGTAGCTCATGATTTTTATGAAATGGAATCTTCAGCATAGCACATTAAATCAGAACATGAACAAATGTTTATATTTACTGGAGTAGGTCTAGAAAACAATATAAAAACATAGGCAACTCAGGTTTCTTCTCAGCAATGTGAAGTTTGATATCATAATTTTCATTCTAAAGAAATGGAGTCCTATTTTTACCATTCTGGTGAAGAGAAGTAGGTGTTGTGAAAGCATGGCTGTATTCATCCACCCATGGTTTTAAATCATGGTCCTGTTGGTTTGTCTAGGCAAATTTCTTGACCTTTCTGAGCCCCCATGTACTCACGTGTAAAAATAGGGACAATACCACCTACCTACCACAGCTATTAGAATCATTGGGAAGAACAGGGGCTCCTGGGTGACTCAGTCAGTTGGGCGTCCGACTTTTGATTTCGGCTCAGGTCATGATCTTGGGGTCATGAGATTGAGCCCTGCTTTGGGCTCCGTGCTCAGTGGGGAGTCTGCTTGGGATTCTTTCTCTCCCTCCCCCCGCCAAGATAAATAAATAAATCTTTAAAAGAATCATTTGAAAGAACATATGAAGCACTTAATGCAGTACTTTTGGTATCAAATAGGTATTCAGTAGACATTATACTTCTTTTTTTGCCCTTTTATTCTTGCTTCTTCCTCCTGCCCCCCACAGATGACCACATTTCTAATCTGGTATATTTCTACTTTCTCCAGGGTGTCCTGTCCATGAAACACAGAGTTTTAATTTTGTTAGGTCATAATTAATAGCTAATACTTAGCACCGAGACCCTGTTCTAATTTTCTTACATGCATTAACTCACTGAATCCTCACAGCACCCTTAGAGATTATCATCCCCATTTCACAGATGGAAAAGAGTGAAGCATTTGCCCAAAGCGACACAGTGATGGGGCCAGGATTTGAATCCAGGAGTCTAACCCCAGAGCCTCAACTCTTAGCCACCAGCTACACGGTCTCTGTAGTTCACCTCTTCTCATGGCACTAAGAAAAAGGGAAAGAGCAGGTAGCGTGGTAGGCCTGGTCTGCCTTCCTTTGTAGGGCTAAATTATACTTGAAAGGACAAAGCCAACATAGCAGTTTCTGGGGAGGATAGATGGTAAACCCTGTGGAGGAAGAAGCACTTATGCTGTGGATGCCAAGGAACGGAGGCATGACTATTCTTGCACTCAGTGTGCCAGCAAATACCAAGTATTTCCTCAGCGTGGAACACCAAGTCTATTGCTCTTCGTCTCACTAACTCTTTCCTATTCCTTAAGACACAGCTGAACCCTCATCATCTCCAGGAAACCTTCCCTGACCCCCAGGCTGAGCTAAGTTGCCCTTTTCTGAGCTCCCATACACACTGCACATAAGTCTACACAAACATTAGCAGTCGTAGCAATAAAAGCTGCCGAGTACTGAGCACAGACCATGTGCCAGGCACCACACACGTTACCTCATTCGTGCCCCATGACAGTATTCAAGGGTCAGTAGCGATATCCTCTTTATATAGATGAAGACTATAAAGCTCGGAGATGTTAAATTCTTTAGCCAAGATCACATGGCCAGTAAGTGGCAGCTCTGGGATTTAAACCAGGTCTTTCTGACTCCAAACATATTCTTAATAACTGCAGTATATTTACCATACATTGTTGACATTATCTGCTTTTGTCTTTCTCCTAATCAGATTATAAACCCTTCAAGGACTGCACTGTGTCTTATTTATTTTTCACCTCAGATTCTGTCAAAATTTTGCTTTAGAGAAGAAAGAAACAGGCTATTGAAACATGCTTATTTTTGCTAAATGTACTTGAATTTTAAATGTGTTTTAATGAGCAGAGTTTAATGTCATTTTCCTTTGACTTAATATATTATTAAACTGTACAAAACATATATAGGTAGTGCCGGGTAGATCTTCTTGCTTTAGGGTTTAAATCAAACATTATATGAAGAAATCTTTGTAATTAATAATAAATCTCCAACAAAGAGTAATGCCATATAATAATTCAATATATATAAGAATATAATTAGAACAATTGTAAGTTTTTTGTAGAAATACCAAGAAATCAAACTGCTGGGGTTATCAGGGATTTCAGAATGACAGCCTTTAGCTCCCCAAGGAACAACCCAGCATCCTTCCCTTTCCCGACGGCTAGCACTAAGGCTTCAATCCCTCCTCTCAGGATTCCCAGCTCAGTCCTTTCCTATGGAGAAGGGCTTATGGTAGGGCAAGACCTTTATAGTGGAAAGCAGTTCAATTATGAACTGTTTAAATTATTACCTAGGGGCGCCTGGGTGGCTCAGTCGTTAAGCGTCTGCCTTTGGCTCAGGTCATGATCCCAGGATCCTGGGATCGAGCCCCCATCGGGCTCCCTGCTCAGCAGGAAGCCTGCTTCTTCCTCTCCCACTCCCCCTGCTTGTGTTCCTGCTCTCACTGTCTCTCTCTGTCAAATAAATAAAATCTTTAAAAAAAAAAAAATTATTACCTAAACTTAAGACCCAGGAAGGCTGAACTGTGGGTACATTTTTATCTTAACAGGGCTTGCTAAAAGGACAAGCCACAGTAGCTCTGTATCACCTCCCCTGATAAAGTCTTCGCTGTATTCTTTTCTTTAGAATGAGAATGAAGACAAAGAGCTAAGTTAGCTTATTCATTTCTCTGCTCTCTTCAAACGGAGCTAATTCTGTCACACCACTCTGATTAATATGTAGGTCTCTGTTTCGGACCACAGCAGGGCACTTGTGTCCAGATGAAAGTATGCCGGTGAAATTAGGTAGTATAATGACTTGACATTCTGATAATTAACTGGCAGTGAATATTTGACTTAGGTACCTAAGACCCAACTGTTAACTCACATTTCTTCATGTAGGTAACCTAAGTTAAGCAAAATATAAATAGAAGTATGTTAGTTTTCTTTTGTTTCTGTGTGAAAATGACTCTTTGGCAAATAGTAGCAATTCAGTCATTTTGGTCTCCTTAATTTATCCAAGTCATTTGGAGCTGTAGGCAGAAGATGGAAGGGTGTTCCTGGACTTCTTTCTTGTATTGTTCTCATTTCTTTTCCTCTCGGTCCTGTCTGAGAGGAGACACCCACGCCTTTGTCCTAAACCTACGCTCCGTCCTTATTCCTGTTTCTGTCTGCCGGCTAAAGTCTCTCTCCAACCGTTCCAGGGCTGTCGACTCTGTTCATTGTCTGGCAGGGGCAGTGAGCCTTGTTGGGACCAGTGGCGGCAGCAGCAGCGAGCTAACTGGGGAGCCCCCCCCCCGCCTCCCCCTAGCACTGCTGAGCCAGCCCCGTGGGGCACCAGTGGGGGCGAGCAGCTGCATCCCTGCCTTCATTGAGCTTGGTGTCCCTCTTCCAAGTAAAGCCCAGCTCTCCTGTCACCTCTTCCATGGAGTCTTCCCATTCCTCCCCCCCGAATATATTCCTAGGGTCTGGCATACAAAAATAATAACACATTAATAATTTTATGGCTGTTAATGATAATCAGATAATCCAGGTTGACCATTCTCTCTGTTTTCACTTGTTGTGAATTTTAAGTCACAAACAATCAAAATATTTCATTTGTAAAGCTTTTTTCCCATAAATTAACTCAGTGGGTTATTTCATAGTTATGAAATTTTTATATTAAGATGAACATATTTTAGCTTGTTTATTAAATGACTCTTTTTTCTTATTTCTTTCTGTTGGTCTTTGACTTCCAAATTGGCTTGTGAACCATTTGGGTAGGCTGAGCAGGGAGCCCGATGCAGGGCTCGACCCCAGGACTGTGGGATCATGACCTGAGCTGAAGGCAGACGCTTAACCGACTGAGCCACCGAGACACCCCAGGTATCACAAAGGTTTTTAATGGTGGAAGTTGGTGGCTCATACTCAGATATTTTAGGTTTGTCTTATCCCTTGCAGCCTACCTAATTTTAAGCTTACTTACAGATAAATTCATTTGCAAAGAAAGGAGTCATCGATATTTTTAAAATAATTACTGTAGGCCTAGAATACTCTTTAAGTGATTGGACTTGATTGGAAGAACGTCTAAGAATGCAGAAGGGTAAAAGGAAGCTGATTTCCTTTAAAGAAACCATAGTGTGGACATAAAAATGAACTAGACCAGTGCATAAGGAAGACAATAATGGTAGCAGAGGGCCAAGATGATTAAATGTGGAAATGTATAAAGGCATGAATGGCAATATAAAACCCACAAGAAGTGGACAGAGATCAGCTTACTTGGGAAATTAGAGGGCCATTGCACAGTCTGATCAGAATAACTACAACAGTGGAGGCAGCCACACTCTCAACTGCCTGTTTCTAAAAAAAGTCTTACGGAGTAGAAGTGTCTGTCTATGAGTTGGATTATACTAGATGAGCTTCACGTTCTCTGTTTAATTCTTTAAATCCAGACTTTTTAAGATGCTGCGTGGTATTTCAGTTGAAAGCTGGAATAAAATGTTTGCTGACTGGCGTGTGTAGTTTTATCCCTTTACAAAGTTAATGTATTTTCTGAAGTGAGCAGGGGACATTTTCAGATGTCTCTGTTTCTGTTTATTATTTTCTGTCCCTGCCAGGCTTTCAGCTCCTTGAGAGCAGGATTCTGATGTGTTTATGGTGGAAAGGTGGCACCAAACACCGTGCCTGGCACATCCCAGGCGCTCACAGCATACAGGATTAGTGGAACCTTGCGCACATTTGACCATCTTTTTAGAGTGCGTTTTATCAGTTATTTTTTAAAATGTATGTTCTTTGAATGTGTGCATATTTTGTGCATATTTTAATAAGCCAGAAGTAGAGATGAGCAGTGCGGATCCAGAGGGCCAGCATGAGAAGCCATGATTAGACACAAGAGAACTGTGGGGAGGAGAGTGCAGTGGTTGGGCCAGGTTCAACTGTAGAAAGGTGGTGGTTTTGTTTCCTAAGTCCCTGTGGCCCGGTAGCTCTTGATCATCGACCACGTCCAGTATCTGCTGCCCTCTTGTTGTTATCTTGCTTCTCCCCATCAGGACCTTTGGGAATAATCATGAATCATTTATACTTTAGGCCATTTATATGTCTTCTTTAGAGATGTGTCTATCCAAAACCTTTGCCCTTTAAAAAAATCAGGTTATGGGGCACCTGGGTGGCTCAGTCTGTTAAGCGTCTGCCTTCAGCTCAGGTCATGATCCCAGGGTCCTGGGATGGAGTCCCACATAGGGTTCCTTGCTGAGCAGGGAGCCAGCTTCTCCCTCTGCCCCTCCCCTTGCTCATGCTCTCTCTCTCTCTCTCTCCCTCTCTCTCTGTCAAATAAATAAATTAAAAAAAAAAACAAAATAAAACGTTCTGTTATCAGAAACCTCTGGTTTTAAATTCTGGCTTTATTGTGTATGAGCTGCAGAACCTTATAAGTGACTTCATCTCCCCCCACGCCTTAGTCTTGGTTTCCTCTCATTTGCAACTGGGATAAACAACACTGAGATTACTTGAAATAGGTAGCAAGTGGTTTGGTGTTTTGTTTTGTTTTTGAAAAGATAAAGTGTCAATGTGAAAAAAAGTATTTTCTTTGCTCATAAAATGAATATATTGACTGTAGAAGAAAAGGCACTGGATGGGAATTAGGGCATCTGGATTTTAGTTCTTGTATCTACAACCTATGGGTACCAATCTGTGGAACCTTACATAATTCGGTTAGACCTTTCTGATCTGCTAATTCTTCATCTGTTACATAGATGTGTTCGTCTAGATCAGTAGAAGATTTATAGAAGAATGTCAAGGGCTGATCACAGGTAGGTTGGGGGGAGGGGGGGAGGGATGGGACTAGAGGAAAGGAAAGGATTGCCCATCACTAAGGGAGGCATCTAGAAGTCCAGGGGACTGTGGTCTATGCCAAGCCTGGGACACCATCGTAAGAATGCCTACAGTGGTGTAGTGGGTGACTTTCTGCCACCATGGGTTATTGTCTTGCTGCTCTGTAGGCAGTTCACTCCTGACCTCTGCCAACCAGATAGTTGGAATGTAAAGTTTCCTCTAGAGATTTATTTAAATAGAAAGGTGAATTGATTTAAAAGCAGTAATAGTTAATATTTATGGAGCACTTAGTCTGTAAAGATATCATTCTAAGAACAGTATATACGGTCATTTACACCCAGGACACAGACACGTGTGCTGTTGTTACCTCCATTTTACAGATGAAAGCCCTGGTCACTGAGAGTGGTCGAGCAAATTGTTGAAGCTCACACTGCTACTAAGTGGCAGAGCTGGGACGTGGATCTAGGCAGGATGGCTCCAGAATCTGCATTCATTAGCTCTTTGCTGTATGGTGGCTCTAGACAAAATCCTAAAAGAGGGTGTAAAGATAAGATTTAAAGAAAAAACAAGTACATAAGAATACCCGTGGTATACGCAGAAATGACAAGAGTGACACACAAATAACTAAAGTTGATAAATGCTGCCTTGAAGCATTGCCTTTAGCAACTCCCTGATAACCCTGAATTTCAGATTCCCCGGAGAAAGAAGCTGAGTGCCCCTGAATGGGCCAGGTGCTCAGTGCTGGGTCACTCAGCCAGGGGAGGAGAAACTGAGGGCCACATAGAACAGACGTGATAGCTACGACCCGCCATATGATCTCAGGGCGGGGATGGAGAGGCAGCATTTCCAGAGAAAATGGAATCATTATCAGGGCAATCATCCCGGAGGTACCCACCACAATAAGCAGTTGGCTAAGTCTGGGCTTACTTCAGGACATAAGTTAAGATTGTTTGTCTTCACCGAATCCCTGACATGAAGCTTGTATCCTTGTGATTTCAGAAACTGATGGAGAAATGATAGACTGTCACAAACCAGATCATTTATCTTTTTGTTTTAAAAAATAGAATAGCCCAGGGGTGCATGGGTGGCTCACTTGTCGAGTGTCCGACCCTTGGTTTTAGCTCAGGTCATGATCTCATGTGTGTGACATTGAGCCCTGCCTTGGGCTCTGTGCTCAGCGGGGAGTCTGCTTGAGATTCTCTCTCTCTCTCTTTAAAAAATAAACAAACAAATCTTTAAAAAAAAAATAGAATAGCCCATTTAGAAATATATAACACAATTTTAAGTGATATACTCTTTGACCCTGTAATTTCACTTCTAGGGGTATATCCTACAAAAATAATCCCAAATAAATACATGTATGAGGATGTTCACTGCAGCATTGTTTATAATAATAGGAAATAGGAAATGGCCTAAATATTTATTAATGGGGTCTGGAGAACATTATGGTACATCTATACTGTAAATAAATATCCATCATTAAAAAGATTTAGGCAGTCAAAAAAAAAAAAAGATTCAGGCGGTCCTATATATAGTGACAAAATTCTTCCAACTATTTGAAGTGAATAAAGCAAGTTACAGTACAGTATGTATAATATGAACTCATTTTTATTGGAAAATGCATAGCATTTGCTCTGTTAGTAAATGCATTTGCTATATGTTTATAAACGTGTTAAAAACATATAGCAAAAGTCTGAAAGAAAATATGCTAAGCTATAAGAAAGATAACTTTTAAGGAAGGAAGCAGGATGGAGGGGTGGTGAACCTGGTGGAGCCCCATAGAAATATAATTTATTTGACAGAGAGAGAGAGAACGAGATCAGGAATACAAGCAGGGGGAGCGGGAGAGGGAGAAGCAGGCTTCCCACCGAGCAGGAAGCCTGATGTGGGGCTCGATCCCAGGACCCTGGGATCATGACCTGAGCCGAAGGCAGACGCTTAACGACTGAGCCACCCAGGTGCCCCTTAAATTTGCTAGTAGCCATACCAAAAATATAAAAAGAAACAAGTGAGTGAAATCAATATTAATAATATATTCTATTTAAATTAATATATCTAAAATATTATTTCAACATGTCATCAATGTAAAGCACTTATTCCTGGGATTTTTTTTTTTTTTAATTTTTGGTACAAAGTCTTTAATGGTTATAGAAATCTCGATTTGGACCAGCAATGTATCAAGTGCTTAGTAGCTACATGTGGTTAGTGTCCACCATATTGAACAGCTTAGCTCTATAGACTTTTATATTGTTTTGATTTTTTTTACAGTAAGGGTATGCTTTCATCTGACTTGTATGCTATATTTTTCTAAGTAGACCATTTCATAGTTGTGATGTCTTAAAAAGGTGAGCTTAAGGGGCACCTGGGTGGCTCAGTTGGTTAAGCGTCTGCCTTCGGCTCAGGTCATGATCTCAGGGTCCTGGGATCAAGTCCCGCATCGGGCTCCCTTGCTCAGTGGGGAGCCTGCTTCTCCCTCTCCCTCTGTTGCTCCCCTGCTTGTGCTCTCTCACTCGCTCTCTCTCTCTCAAATAAATAAAATCTTAAAAAAAGTCGTGAATTTAATCTTCCTGTATCACTTTTCTGTGAAACAGAAATTTGGATGGCACACTTATTTCACTTGAAATCAGTAGTTGTGGATTTCCATCCCAGTGAACACAATGTACTTTAAGTCCATATTGGAATTAAATAAAGTGTTATAATTGGAAAGAATGAATAGATACTTTTTAATAACATCTAAATTGTAACTCACAGACTTCTTTCTTAAGGTTTTTTATTCATTTGAGAGAGAGAGCACGAGCGAGAGCATGAGCAGGGGGAAGGGTCAAAGGGAGAGGGAGAAGCAGACTCCCTGCTGAGCAGGGTGCCTGACATGGGGTTTGATCCTTGCACCCCAGGCTGAAATGTGAAATTTTGGCTCATGACCTGAGCCAAAGGCAGACATTTAACCGAGTCACCCAGACACCCTGACTCCAGACTTTTTTTATTATTTAGTGTGTATGTATTACTCCTTCCCTTGCAAGGCTGTGGCAGCCTTTGGAACATTTTCTGTTGTTTCTGTGGTTGTAAACAGAAAACACTAAAGAAGAAATGTGAAGCTTAAGGGTTGCCTGGGGCATGAGGTATAAATATAAATGGTATACATTTGCCTTTCAAAGTAATTTGCTTGACAGTTATATGTGGATACCATTTTCTGCATTGATCCTTTGAAATACCTTATAGTCAGTTTCTTAAAAACAAGCATTACTAGGGCACCTGGCTGTCTCAGTTGGTTAAGCGTCCGCCTCTTGGTTTCAGCTCAGGTCATGATCTCAGGGTTGTGAGATCGAGCTCCATGTTGGCTCTCTACTCCACTGCATGTCCCTCTCCCTTCCCCTCTGCTCCTCTCCTCACTCTCTCTCAAATAAATAAATAAAATCTTTTAAAAAACAAAATAAGCATTACTTTCAGACACCTAATGGATCTGTCATTTATTTGGCTTTGAAGAACATATATATCATGTGCACATTATGTATTTACCACAGATTGTAATATTCTTTTCAGTAAAAGTATGTTGACCTTTCCATTTTATGTTGTTGTTCTTTATAATTAATTTCTTTAAAAATTCCAAATACTCAAAAAGTTAAAATGAAAATCAAGACAACTAGCCTAAATAAAGAATGGCTCTAAATGAGCATAAGGTCTATTTTTTTAGGGTGATGGAAAAGTTTCAAATTATATTGTAGTGATGGTTGCACAATTTTGTAATATGAAAATGCATTGAATTGTGGTCTTAAAACAGGTGAATTTTATGATATGTAAATTATATTTCAGTAAAGCTGTTTGGGGAAAAAAGGTAAAATAACCTTCAGTGACCCTATTAAGAATTTTTATAGCCATATCTGTAGTTTGAAAATAGTTTTATGCATGGTAACAAGAGTATTTTGTAGGATCTAATCATTTAAAGAGGTTTTTGGAAATATCATTTGATTTTATATAAATTCTTTCCATTTAACATTCAGATTGTATGTCTTTGCCTCTCCTGCATAATTATTTTTTATAGAGACTCACTGACATTTCTTTCCCCTGTGGAAATCCATTTCCTCATCTATAAAATTGGGTTAATAACTAAACTTGGTGAAGATTAAGTGAGATGCTATATAAAAATTATAATATCCAGGATGTAGTAGGTTATGAACTGTGCATTATCTGCTCGCCTAGTACCTGCCGTGGTTTTCTTCTGTTGTGTAGAGTATAAACATACTGGGGAGCCACTCTACTTTTATACATGAAAAGACCTGGTAAAATATTTTGGGGAACATTTAGGATTTGTTCTTAAGACTCTTGATACCTGGGTCAGTCAGATAGCAGTGTACACAATCTAATTTAACGTATATCAGTGGGGCACCCAGGTGGCTCAGTCGGTTAAGCATCTGCCATCGGCGCAGGTGATGATCCCAGGGTCCTGGGATGGAGCCCGACATCAGGCTCCTTGCTCAGCCGGAGCCTGCTTCTCCCTCTCCCCCTACCTGCCGCTCCCCCTGCTTGTGCTGTCTCTCTGTGTGTCAAATAAATAATAAAATCTTTAAAAAATAATAAATTTTAAAAAATAAAGCATATTAGTGTACAGACTAGGCCTTGACATGGTTTTGTTTTGTTTTTTTTAAAGACTTTATTTATTTATTTGACAGAAAGAGACACAGCGAGAGAGGGAACACAAGCAGGGAGAGTGGGAGAGGGAGAAGCAGGCTTCCCGCCGAGCAGGGAGCCCGATGCAGGGCTTGATCCCAGGGCCTTGGGATTATGACCTGAGCCGAAGGCAGATGCTCAACCAGCTGAGCCACCCAGGCGCCCGACATGATT
Organism: Mirounga angustirostris; assembly: GCF_029215605.1. Taxonomy (NCBI): domain Eukaryota; kingdom Metazoa; phylum Chordata; class Mammalia; order Carnivora; family Phocidae; genus Mirounga; species Mirounga angustirostris. The sequence continues at coordinate 92,653,859 of NW_026991716.1, read as the reverse complement.
TTTCAGAGGAAACAGATCTTTGCCCCTTAATGCTCACCTCACCTTCACATTTTCCAGCCCCAGACACATTTGGTGGTCTAAGGGAAGCCAACCAAGGCTCCCTTTCCAGTCCATCACTGCCTTCTGTTACTTAGTTGGAAAGGTCTTTGCAGGATGACATTTCTCCTCCTGCAGTGCTTCCTGTGCCCCATTTAACATGCAGCCTTCACATTTCTCCTAGCCCCTACTTGCTCTCTAAAGAAGAGAAAATTCCAACTTTAGCCTCTCGTGAAGCAATTCAGAGCTCACAGAGCCCTGGCAGTAGGCCAAGTAATGATTCAGATTCCCCTTATTTGTAAGTAAGCGCCATGATTCACAGGTGAAAACCTGCTTGTCATCTCCTGCCATCATGTATCCTTCCTTTTATCCCTCCCAAAAGTATGTATGCCAACTCCAGTTCACCAAATATTGTTAGTTTTCTCCTATTCTAATTTAGCTCCGAAGCATTTTCTTGTGTACTCTCTGGGTTGTCACTGGACTGTCACTTGGCCCGGTTGGGTTGTGCCCGAAGTAGTTTTCATAGCTCCATGATGAACCTTGGATGAAAGAGGTTTGTAAGAAAATGGAAACACCAGCATGCTCTTTGTAATCAGTTCTTTAATCCTACACCTGCCATCACGTGGAGACAGTTGATAATTATCGGAGCAGAGAACTGAAGTCCTGGACTGCAGCAGGAAGAATGAGCACTGTGGGCGGGCGAGTGACAGAATCCACACTCCCGTGGGGAGGGAGACACATATTTTGGAAAACTTTGACACGGAATCAGATGTATTTGTATAACCTTTTCATGTAGAACTGTGCTGCAGTCAGAGAAGGGGTTTGGGTTTTCTTCATTAAAAGCTTATTAAATGAAGAAATAGGACAGTCGTTTTGCTTCGGTAGTTGGGGGTCAGGGAGGCGGGTTTGATCTCCTCGGGATATTAATGTCTGCCTTCAGCCAGGGGAAATGAGCCGTCACTTGAGTTAGAGGCAGCTTTATGTGCTCATCACTAGGGATTCCCATATGTCCAGGGAGCTGCAACAGTAAAAAATGGCAGAGCTCAGTGGTAGAGTGCAGAGGGCTCTCATTGGAATTCATGTCAGGAAGCTCAGCTCAGTCTGCCCAGAGCAAGTCTGTTTAATGTTGATCAGCTGTCCATCTGATAAACCGAATTGATACGGGCATTCCCTCCAAGGGCTGCCCTGACAGTGACAGCCGCAGCACCCAGATGTCTTGTTAGGCTTTTTTGGTAGTCTCAAGTATTTTTAACCCCTTTTGTGATACCCAAACCAAAAAGTACTTTTCGAGACCTAGATAAGGATGCCTAGCTACTTTCCCTTTGCTTCTCAGGCAGAAAACAACCCAGCTTAAACTATTTTCAGAGACCAGATACTATTTGCTAGCTACCCTTCTCCCACCTCATAATGAACACCTCGTTGACCTGCAGGATAATTATGTGTTGACAGTCAACTTTGTGTCTAGTTTTTCAAAATGATGTTCTGTTTTGTTTTTTTAAATGTTCTTAAATATAGTAAGTTACCTGGCTTGGTTATGCTTTACTAGTTTATAGGTGTGTTAGTTGATCACTAAGTAGAACCTTATTCTGTTCGTGCATAAAGAGAAAATGTATTACAGATTTTGTTTTGGTTGGCTGATTCCTAGTAATAACTGTGGCGACTCCTTACTGAACCTCAACATCCTCTGTTTTCTCAAGTATGACTGCCATCTCTGAAGGCAGCTCACTTCTTTGTAGATTGGTTGACAGGTATGGAAGGAACTAATTACAGGACACATCAATCCTGAGCTTTCTTTTAAAAAAAAAAAAGAGAAAAAAGTAACTGAGGAGATGGATATGTTAATTAGCTTGACCCTAGTAATTATTTCAGTGTGTATATGTTTATCAAAACATTATATTGTACACCTTAAATATATACAATTTTTACTTAAAAATTTAAAATATACTAAGCTTTCTTTTTTAGAAATAAATCAGACAGAAGTCTTTGTGTTAAGCTGGGATTATTTTAAAATTAGATTTCTGCAAAACTACCAGTGATTCAGAATTACATATGGGAGAACTTTGTTTTATTTTTACTTATTTTTTAAGTAAGACCCACACCCAGCACGGAGCCCAACACAAGGCTCGAACTCACGACCCCACGATCAAGACCTGAGCTAAGATCAAGAGTCGGATGTTCAACCCACTGAGCCACCCAGGCATCCTGGGAGAACTTTGTTTTAAAGGTTTCTATTGAGGACACCTGGGTGGCTCAGTCAGTTAAGCGTCTGCCTTCGGCTCAGATCATGATCTCAGAGTCCTGGGATCGAGTCTCACATTGGGCTCCCTGCTCGGCGGAGAGCCTGCTTTTCCCTCTGCCTGCCACTCTGCCTACTTGTGCTCTATCTCTCTGTCCAATAAATAAATAAAAATTGTTTAGAAAAATAAGTAAAGATTTCCCCCTCCCCCAACTTCTACACCCTATATTTTCATGGTATGGCAAGATTTTAACATAAATTCAGATATCGAATCTCCTTGAATGAGACAGGCTTCTTTTCTATGTACTCTAACTTACAGTATTGAGTAAGCTTTTCTAAAAGAGACACAGAACTGTCAGTACTTTGAGTGATTGCTTAGTGTGTGTGCTCAGAGCTGGAAATAAGACCTGGCTATTCTTTACAGCCCTTGAACCTCTGATTCAATCTTTGGAGGTCATTGTTACTAGGGCCTACAGCTTTGGCATTTTGCTTTCAGTGGTTGAGATTTCTAGTTTCAGTAGCTTGTTTTTAATCAGATTTCTCATTTCCAGTTGTAGGAATGAAACAGCATTTGTTTTGAATGCTGTGATCATGGCAAATTCAAAATTCAAAGTTCCATCTTCACTTAGGTTATCAACATGAATAAATGGCAGACTAAGAAAATCATTATGTTTTTGTAATTATTGCAGTGAATTGAATGAATTTCTTGGACCTTTGGGTCTGGCCCCCTTATCAAAAATCAGTATTTGACAGTTATGATTTGACAGTTATGATTAAAGGTTATCACCAAGAGAGATTCTTATACCTGACATTAAAAGCATATACTATTATATATTCATATATAATATAGCATATATTCTATTATAGTTCATATGCCTTGATATTTTTGATATTTTGGTATTTTTAAAGTATTTTTAAAATATTTATTTATTTTAGAGAGAAAATGAATGAGCACGAGTGGGAGGGGCAGAGGGAGAGGGAGAGAATCTCAGGCAGACTCCGTGCTAAGCGCAGAGCCTGATGCAGGAATCTCACAACTGCGAGATCATGACCTGAGTTGAAACCAAGAGTTAGATGCTTAACCAACTGCACCACCCAGGCACCCCTGAAGTATATTTTAAGAATTCTTTTGCTCTTGGGCGCCTGGGTGGCTCAGTTGGTTGAGCGACTACCTTCGGCTCAGGTCATGGTCCCAGGGTCCTGGGATCGAGTCCCACATCGGGCTCCCTGCTCCGCGGGGAGCCTGCTTCTCCCTCTCCCACTCCCTCTGCTTGTGTTCCCTCTCTCGCTGTGTCTCTCTCTGTCAAATAAATAAATAAATAAAATCTTTAAAAAAAAAAAAAAAAGAATTCTTTTGCTCTTATCTGCTTTTCTCCACCAACCCCCATTTGCCCTTACGGGGGCTGTGAAGAGGGAAACAAAACACAGACAAAAGAGCATATCAGAGGATAATAAGTGCAATGGAGGGGAAAAAAAAAGCAGGAAGTGGAGATAGGGACCTCTGGTGGGCATGGGAGGGTCTCTGTTGTAAGTGGAGTGGTCAGAGAAGGCATTTTTTTTTTTAAAGATTTTATTTATTTATTTGAGAGAGAGAGAGCACGTGAGAGGGGGAGGGTCAGAGGGAGAAGCAGACTCCCTGCTGAGCAGGAAGCCTGATACGGGACTTGATCCGGGGACTCCAGGATCTTGACCTGAGCTGAAAGCAGTCGCTTAACCAACTGAGCCACCCAGGCGCCCCAGAGAAGGCATTCTGAGCAGGTATACTTTGCAGGAACCTGAAGGAAGCAAGTGACTTAAGTTTTGTTAGATACGTAAGGGAAGACTGGTACTGACAGAGGAAAGGACAAAGGCACTGTGCCAAGAACAGACTTGGCATGTTCAAGGAAAGGCAAGGAGATGTATCCTAGCTGGAGAAGAGTGGGCAAGGAGGAAAGAGGATAACAAATGAATTCAGACAGGTAAGGGGGTAGAGGAACTGGGGCAGATTGTTGTGTTGGACCTTGGAGTCCATTGTAGGGATTTCGGCATCTACCCTGAGTGAGATGGGGAGGCCACTGGCAGGTTTTAAGCGGGGGACCAAAGTGATGGACTACATTTGTCTTCAACTTCCTGCTTGCTCATTTCTGATCTTTTCTATTTTTGCAAAGCTAATGGACTAAAAATGTTATCTCATTTTTATAATACTCCTTTTCCAAATTATTAGCGAGGTTGAGCATCATTTTATATGTTTTCTTTGCCATTTGTATTTCTCCTGAAATTACCTCTTCATATCCTTTCCTATTTTGCGCTTGAGCTGTTTATCTGTTTCTTATTAATTTCTTGTCCAGTAAGCTCCACACATATTTTGAGTACAATCTTTTGTCTGCTGTATGTGTTGCAGATACTTTATTTCAAGTCTATATTTGCCTGAGTCTTTTTTTTTTATGTTTTATTTCACTAATAAACATTTTTGTACATTTTAACTCCTCAGATTTAGCCATTATTTTTCTTATAGCTTCCTGACTTCCCATTTTATTTTACAAGGCTTTCTTCCCCCAAGATCATAAGAATATTTTCCTAAATTCATAGTTTTTCACATTTAGATCTTTATCTAAATATATTTTTATCTATGGTACAAGGTAGGGATCTGACTTTACTATTTTTTCCCTGAACTGACAGCCTTTTGCTCTAACATCTTCTGTAGGAATAATCCATCTATTCCCTAACAATTTGAAATGTTATCTTTACCATAAATGATTAGTTTTCTGAATATATTTGGATCTCTTTCTGGATTCCATTCCACTAATCTATTAGTTTTTTCTCATGATATTACTGTGCTTTTTGAAGTTGCAATAACTTAATTATAAGTTTTAAAATCTAGAATGGCAGGCCTTTTCTTTTCCAAAAGTTTCTTTGAAATTTTCAAATTTATTCTCACATCATAAAAGTTAGTTTTCCAATTAAAAAAAAAAACTTACAATTTTAAATAAGTAACTGTTGCCTACCAGTTTAATACTTTTAGAATACCCCCAATTTTGTACATTTTGTATTTGGGATTTTTCTTAGTTTTCCATTGATATTCAAAGAGCCTTGGCTTTAGGATCAGAGAGCCCCAGGTTTGTGGCTCTGTAGTTCACTAGCTATATGAACTTGAGCAAGTCAGTTAGCCTACCAGCCCAACTCCCTTCTGTATGGTAGAGATAATAATGCTTACCTCAGAAGCTGTTGTGAGTTTGACATTATTTTATTTATTAATCTGTTAATTGAATTATTGTTACGCTTGCAAAATTATTTTACATGAAGTACTTAGCATACAGTAATTAATTGGCTCAAAGTAATTAATAATTTAGTAATTAATTTCTGATCTTTTTCATTTTTAGTAATAAATAATTTGGTAAGTGGGAATGATAATCACTCTTAGGCATTTAAAAAAATAGGATATTTGAAGTATTTTCAGATGAAATGACATGATACCTGGCATTTAATTCAAAATAGTCTGCAAGAAGAGTGAAAGGTGCAGCTGAAACAAGATTAGGGGCCACAGAGGTTCTTTTTTTTTTTTTTTTTTTAAGATTTCATTTATTTATTTGAGAGAGAGAATGAGATAGAGAGAGCATGAGAGGGGGGAGGGGCAGAGGGAGAAGCAGACTCCCTGCTGCGCAGGGAGCCCGATGCGGGACTCGATCACAGGACTCCGGGATCATGACCTGAGCCGAAGGCAGTCGCTTAACCAACTGAGCCACCCAGGCGCCCCACAGAGGTTCTTTATGCCAGATTTTACACTTTGGTATATTTGAAAATTCCCAGAATAAAAAGGTTTTTTTAAAAATGCATCTTTAAAAACTGTTAAAAATCACAAAGTGTAAGCCTTTGTTATTTCTAAGTGGAATATTATGTATTTGTTATATTATTTTCTGTACTTTTCTGTGCTATTTTTAAACCTCTCAAAAAGAAGGAAAGCAAGGAGGGAAGGAGGAATAAAAAGGAAAAAAAAAGGAAAGAGAAAGAAGATTCCATTGTCTTTTATCTGCCTTGCCTGTGTAGTGAAACACAATTGACCCTTCTACTGTTTTAACGCCAACTTAAACATGTAAAACATTTGAAGAGATTTCAAGTTAATATAAAGAACAATTTCTAATAATTAAAACTATCAGCAGACCTGGCTCCTGTGAGGTAGTTATCACTCATCCCTGGATGGGGCTAATTGAGGTTAATTGACCTCTGGGGTCAAGAACTCTGATTCTATGAACCTGACTTTGTAGTTTATATCATCCTTCCCTTTTGAAACTAAGAATCATAATAATCCACTATACCTTTATAAAATTGACTGCTAATTAGAGTTATTCATTTAACAAACATTTGTAGGCAGCCTAGAGAAACAGGAGTATAATTTACAGTGCAGTGAGGGAGAGGGGTAGCAGGTAGATAGATGGCTAAAGAAATAATTACAGGGGGCGCCTGGGTGGTTCAGTCGTTAAGCATCTGCCTTCAGCTCAGGTCACGATCCCAGGGTCCTGGGATCGAGCCCCACATCGGGCTCCCTGCTCCGCGGGAAGCCTGCTTCTCCCTCTCCCACTCACCCTGCTTGTGTTCCCTCTCTTTACTATGCCTCTCTCTGTCAAATAAATAAATAAAATCTTTTAAAAAAAAAAAAAAGAAAGAATTACAGGATAGTACAATAAATAACAGCTCTGTTCAAAGACTTTCGAGCACAGAATGGGTTAACTCTAGGAGTTCTAAAAATTCTTTATACAAAAAATATATTTGGGCGCCTGGGTGGCTCAGTTGGTTAAGCGACTGCCTTCGGCTCAGGTCATGATCCTGGAGTCCCGGGATCGAGTCCCACATCGGGCTCCCTGCTCAGCAGGGAGTCTGCTTCTCCCTCTGACCCTCCTCCCTCTCATGCTCTCTCTCATTCTCTCTCTCGCAAATAAATAAAATCTTAAAAAATATATATATATATATATATATTTATCACTCACCCTGTAGCAGCAAAAGTTGTATGAAAAAAAAAAAAGTTGTATGGTACATCCATACAGTGGATCTCTAGAGAAATGTTAAGTAGAACAGGGAGATTCTGTGTTTGGAAATGATGTAGAACTATCTCCAAGAGATAATATTTTTTTAAATTTTTAAAATTTCTTTTTTAAGTAATCTTTACACCCAACTCGAACTCATGGCCCCAAGATCAAGAGTGGCACGTTCCGCCAACCAAGCCAGCCAGGTGCCCTCTAAGAAATAACATTAAGTTGGGGCGCCTGGGTGGCTCAGTTGGTTGAGCGACTGCCTTCGGCTCAGGTCATGATCCTGGAGTCTCTGGATCGAGTCCCGCATCGGGCTCCCTGCTCGGCAGGGAGTCTGCTTCTCCCTCTGACCCTCCCCCCTCTCATGTGCTCTCTCTCATTCTCTCTCTCTCAAATAAATAAAATAAAATCTTAAAAAAAAAAAAAGAAATAACATTAAGTGAATAAAACCAGAGTGCAGAAATATGAACATAAAATATCTTTGCCATCTTTTGTGGTGTAATTTTTATTAACCGTGTCTTTCAGGAAGTTATTTTTGGCTGCATATAATAGGACTCTAACAACAGTAGCTTAAAAGAGTACAGTGTTTATCTCAGCTAACAAGAAGTTTAGAGGTGGGCACATCAGATCTGGTATATCCCTCAAAGAAGTAAGTCTTTAGGGGCCCAAGCTTCTCTGTTCTTCCTGCTCTACCATCCTTAGGTTGGGGGTCCCCTTTAGGATCCTTAAGTCTCTTCTGGGCCATCTTCTAGGCAGAAAAGTAGGTGGGCCATCTTCCAGACAGGAAGAAGGGGTAAGCCCAAATTGCCAAAGGTACACACCAACTGAATCTGTCCCCTAACATCAGAACTCAGGAGATTTCTCAGAAGCTCCACCTAGTAGATTTCTGCTTACATTCTTTGGCCAGACTGTGCTACATGATCACTACTAACCTCAGGGGATCTTGGAGAGGTATTTTTAAGTGAGTACATTATCACTCCATATATAATCAAAGATATATTGGTAGTGAGGAACATAGGAATGGATAGGTAACTAGCAATGTCTGCCATCCTTACATCTAAAACCTAGGATGCTAAAAACATTTGGAGAAATGTTGGGAAAAAAATGGATCAGAACAGATGAAGTTGTTTAATGTAACTGAAAGAAAGTGATTTGCTGAAAATTTTTGTAGAAACATTGATTAATCCTCAGTTTCATTCAATGTGGTAATTACTTCCCTACTCTGATTATTTAACATAAGTGGTATTCATTTGTGACTCTTTTCCAATCAAGATTTAGCATGAAAAATACCCAAGAGTACTAAAATATATGTACATAAAATGGCATGAAGACTTTTATTTAAGATAATTTTTAAAATCCAGTATGTTGAAAGTTTACTAGATTGCTTTGGTTGGCTAAAACAGGAATAAGATAATGAGAAGAAAAATTTCCCAGATTCTTTCATACTGTCACTACTTCTCTGCTATACACTAAATTATACTCTTGCATAATGTATCTGGAGTTGTTTATCTGATGATAAAATCTTAGAAATTGAGAGCGCAGTACCAGATAGTGGAATTGCAGGACAGATTTCAAAGATGACAAATCATTTCATTTCTATTTTCTATAGAAAAGTAGTGTTAATAGCAATATTTTTGTCTCTTTGTAACTGTTAACTGCCAGTCTGGGTAATTTTTTTTTTTTTTTAAATCCCTGAATCTGGAGCGCCTGGGTGGCTCAGTCAGTTAAGTGACTGCCTTCGGCTCAGGTCATGATCCCAGGGTCCTGGGATCGAGCCCGCGTGGGATCGAGCCCCGCGTCGGGCTCTCTGCTCAGCGGGGAGCCTGCTTCTCCCTCTCCCTCTGCTGCTCCCCTGCTTGTTCTCTCTCTCTCTCTCTTTCTGTCAAATAAATAAAATCTTAGAAAAGAAAATTATCTTCTCTCATGCTTAGAACTAGGGATAAAAATTGGACAAGTTTTGGTGGGCAGATACCAGTGTTGGTTACATTGGTGACTTTGGCCTTTTTTCCCTCCTCATCTACTCTTCATTATGTAAATAAACATTTTAAATTATCATTGGTCATTATGACAAGGTGGCTCTGAGTTCCAGCTTGGTCCTTTACAAACTGAGTGTTCTTGATCAAGTATTTAACCTCCCCAGACCTGCTGTAATTAGACTCACAAGTAGATAATATAAATGAAAGTTCTTTGTAAATGGTGGGTACTGTACAAATTATGGCTTTTCACTTTTACTATTACAATTGTTTTTGTTGATTCTGACCATGTGGCATTTAAAGATTGCTATTTATTTAATGAATGCTGTTTTATGATTATGGATGTCTTTCTTAAAAGCTCACAATTATTTACTTTCAGCCTCGGAGTAATTCAAAACACCTACAACTTCTTGCATACCTGGTTATTATGTTCTTTCGTAAGCTGACTGAATGAAACATCTGTCCAGTGCTTAACCCTTCCTGAGTTATACATTTGCTGACAATCCCATTGTGTGATTTTTGTGAAATGTGACTTTTTTATGGATTTTTACAGTGATTGGTATTATAGAGAACAGAATACTAATAAAATATGTTTTTATTCCTTTCTTTTAGTTACTTTTTTAAAGAATAATTTTAAATGTTAGCTCCTTTTCTTAGTTTTTAAATGCTTTCTATTAACTTCTCAGTAGTCTTCTAAGGCTCTGTTGTTGGTGATTTTCTTTGAGATATAGTAAGGTTTTCATCTAAACCATGAATTTACTCTTTATTTACAAGCTGTTTAACTCACTGGTTCATGTTCTCCTACTCCCCCAATTTGTAATCAAGTACTGTGTGTCCACTGGGTCATTTTTACATATTCTTTTACTTTTTTTTAACAAAGGAAATTAAAAATGTGATTTTTCTTTTATAGATGCCAAGTTGTTTGGCTCCTTAATCTTATATAATTGTACCTTTATGTAATTATTGTGTCATAGTTGTTTAAACTAGTACCATATTTTTCTTGAGAGAAAAATTCTTATTCTTTTCTTTTAAAAGAGTTACTTTTTTAAAGGATAATTTTAAATGTTATCTCCTTTTGTTTGTTTTTAAATGTTTTCTGTTAACATCTCAGTAGTCTTTAGGATTAAAAAGTCTCATATTTATTATTTGATTATTTTATATTTATTTGTCTCCATGTCTAAGGTTGTCCTGGGTCAAATGCTTAAATTTGACCTTTAAGTCAAGCCCTTTTGTTATATTTCCCTTGGGCCTTTGTAATAGCTTCTTCCCTCACTGATCTCTCTATTCACTATCTACTTTTTCAGATTTTTCTACATATCACCTTCAGAATATTTTTCCTAAATCATTTTGGGGTGCCTGGGTGGCTCAGTCATTAAGCATCTGCCTTCGGCTCAGGTCGTGATCCCAGGGTCCTGGGATCGAGCCCCGCATCCGGCTCCCTGCTCCGCGGGAAGCCTGCTTCTCCCTCTCCCACTCCCCCTGCTTGTGTTCCCTCTCTCGCTATGTCTCTCTCTGTCAAATAAATAAAATCTTTAAAATATATATATATATATATATATATATATATATCATCCCTCCTTCTCAAAAACACTGCCTGTGTAACAAAATACAGACCCTTTAACCTGCTATAATCTAGCTCCAGATTCCTACTTCTAACTTATCCACATAGACCCTATACTCTGACCAAACTGACCTCCTCACCCTCTGGTCACGTTTTCTCCTCTTGCTTCACCCAGGCTTGAGTCCTATTCTTCCTTATTCTGGGGTTCCTAATCCCTACTGTTCTACTATTGTGTGTGCCCCTTCTCTCCAGCTGTAGAAATCATACCTGTCATTCAAGGCCCAGCACAAATTTACCTTCTTCAGAGAAAATTTTAAAATACTTCAACTGGCGATCTAGGAAGCAGCCTAGTATAGTGGAAATAGGTTGGATTTTGAAGTCTCTATCAGTTATCTGTTGTATAACAAAACTGCCCCAAAACTTGGTGGCTTAAAACAGTAAACATTTTATTTTTCATAGTTCTGTGGGTTGGCTGGACTGATCCTCTGCTAGTTTCTCCTGGGTTTATTTATGTGGCTGCATTTACCTGGTAGGCCAACTGGAGGGTGAGCATGTTTAGGAAAGCTGGGTATTCTCCTCTCCATGTTGTCTTTCATCTCAAGGAGGCTAGATTAGGTTTCTTCACATGTAGTCTCAGGGCAGCATTCCAAGAGGGTAAGCCCCAATGCAAAAACACTTACCAAGCTTGTTTGTCCCACATTTGCTGATATCCCACTGGCCAAGCAAGTCATATAATCAACTCAGAGTTAATCAGGGAGGAGACGTGACATAGATGTCAGGAGGTATGCGTTGGTATAACCATCTGCCACAGTCTACTCTCGGGTCCCCATGATTCACATTCCTTCCTTTTGCAAAATATACTTACCATCTCCCAAGACCCCAAAGTCTCATATATTTCATGGCGTCAAGCTCAAGGTCCATGAGCTCATAATTTTTGTTAGGTCCAGTTGTGGATGTGGCTCCAGAGGTGCAGGGAACTAAAAGGATGAGTTATTTACCCCTATCACCACTACACACCTAGCATAGAATGGTGAGTTGGGAACAAGATAACCACAATAGTCACTTCCATTAAAAAGAGGGAGGATTTGGAAGCACATAATAATCAATGGTCCATAGTAATCCTGAAATCCAGCTGGGCACACAGTATCAGAACCTCTTACTCTAGAAGCAAAGAATATTTCTTGAGTAGGGCCCAGTCTTTTTCCTGGGAGAGGTTCCCTATTTCACTGTCTTCCAGAATCCTTTGCCCTTGGAACTATTTTCCCTGAACATTTTCAGTAAGAAATGATTCAGAGATAGCTACACTTGTGGTGAGCATAGCATAACACAGACTTACCGAATCACTATGTCATACACCTGAAATTAACATAACGCTGTGTGTCAACTATACTTTAATAAAAAAAAAAAGAAGAAGAGGAAGAAATGATTCATACTTATAGCTGAGTAGCTGTCTCAGCCTGATTTCTTATCCATGGAAAGTTGGTTTAGAAGCTCCTTTTTTTCCTTTGAACTGTCTCTTGTCACTTTTAGTTGAAGCTCATACAACTTCCTTAAAAGCTTTTTGGGATTTCTGTGAATGTCATAACTGTTCATTCCATGCCCTAAAAGCCACGTCCATAGTTCTTTTTTGGGATGGACACCTCTACTTTGAGTGTAAGGCTGCTGTGGGACAATACCCTTAGAGTTCTTAGAAGACCTTTTATCTAGCCAAAGGGTCTGTTGAGCATCACCTTAAATTTTTTAGGGCTTTAGAAAAGTTCTTACAGCCACAGTTTTGATATAATCTTTTTCCTAATACCATTTCTTTCTTTTCTTTTTTTTTTTTTTTAAGATTTTAAAATCTTTAAAAAGAGAGAGAGCGAGAGCAGGAACACAAGCAGGGGGAGTGGGAGAGGGAGAAGCAGGCTTCCCGCTGAGCAGGGAGCCCGACACGGGGCTCGATCCCAGGACTCTGGGACCATGACCCGAGCCGAAGGCGGACGCTTAATGACTGAGCCACCCAGGCGCCCCCCTAGATTCTGTTCTTTTTTTTTTTTAAGATTTTATTTATTTATTTGACAGAGAGAGACACAGCGAGAGAGGGAGCACAAGCAGGGGGAGTGGGAGAGGGAGAAGCGGGCTTCCCGCGGAGCAGGGAGCCCGACACGGGGCTCGATCCCAGGACCCTGGGACCATGACCCGAGCCGAAGGCGGACGCTTAATGACTGAGCCACCCAGGCGCCCCCCTAGATTCTGTTCTTTTTTTTTTTTAAGATTTTATTTATTTATTTGACAGAGAGAGACACAGCGAGAGAGGGAGCACAAGCAGGGGGAGTGGGAGAGGGAGAAGCGGGCTTCCCGCGGAGCAGGGAGCCCGACACGGGGCTCGATCCCAGGACCCTGGGACCATGACCCGAGCCGAAGGCAGACGCTTAACGACTGAGCCACCCAGGCGCCCCCATTTCTTTCTTTGACAGGCTTTTTTCTGGAAAGCCTGGAGATGTGGAGGTTTTATTTTCAACCTAGCAAGTCTTTTCTCCTTTATAGTTCCTTTAAATTGTGCTTCAAAACTAACAGTTCTCTCTGTAGCTCATTTCTCTTGTCCCTTGTCATACGCAGCTACAATAATCCAGATGGCATTTCATCATTCTGCCTGAGAATCAGTCCCCTTATCCAGATACATAATTTCATTATATATATTTTCTGTCTTTCAAGTTACCATAGGCAACAGTTTTGCCAATTGTTTCACTGCCTTCTAACACAGTATGTCCCTTCTCAGTCTCCAGTAACAATTGCTTCACTGCCTTTCCAGCTGCCACTAGGAATGTGCCATTTCTTCAGCTTTCCCACTTAGCCCCCATCATTCAGACGCAAAGCCACAGACATATTTTAGGCTTTTGTTGAGCAGCACGTCACACCCAGATATACCAGTTTCTGTATCAGGTATCAATTGCTACATAGCAAGCTACCCTGTATTTAGTAACCCGCAACAGTCATTTTATTTCTTATCATTCTGTGGATTGACCAGATGGTTCTTCTGCCTGGGGTCACTCATGTGACTGCTTTGGACAAGTCTTAATACAGCGTTTTTCAGGCTTTGCTTATGTCACATTTTCGAAGGTGCTTTTGGCCAAAGTCAGTCACATGGCTAAGCCCAGAGTTGATGTGGAGGGGACAACACAGGAGCACGGAAACCAAGGGGTGTGATTCACATAAAGTCATTTGTAACAGATTCCAACAGATTAGCAGCTCTACATTACTGTGTGCCTTTGGGAAAGCCATTTATTGGTGTGCAACAATCTTCTCAGCTATAAAAAGGAGTTAATATCTATCATAGGATGGTTATGAAATTTAAATATTTTAGTAATTGTTTGGGTTATTATGATTTTAAAATAATGCTTTTGTGAATAGAAAATGTACAAACTATAGAAAAGTATAAGAAAAGAAACATTTCGGGCACCTGGGTGGCTCAGTTGGTTAAGCTCTGCCTTCGGCTCAGGTCCTGGGATCCAGGGGTCCTGGGATGAAGCCCCATGTCAGGCTCCCTGCTCAGCTGAGAGTCTGCTTCTCCCTCTCCCTCTGCCCCTCCCCCCACCCCCTGCTTGTGGTCTCTTGCTCTCCTCTCTATCTCTTAAATAAGTATATAAAATCTTTAAAAAAAAAAAAAATGGAGGGCCGTCTGGGTGGCTCAGTCAGTTAAGCGTCTGCCTTCGGCTCAGGTCATGATCTCAGGGTCCTGGGATCGAATCCCCGAGTTGGGCTCCCTGCTCAGCAGGGAGCCTGCTTCTCCCTCTCCCTCTGCCTCTGACGTTCCCCCTGCTTGTGCCTCTCTGTCTGTCTGTCAAATAAATAAATAAAATCTTTTAAAAAAATTTTTTAAAAAAAGGAAAGGAAAGAAAAGAAACATTACTTGACATTCCATCTGATACAGTACTATACTATAAACTTCTCCAGGGCCTTCTCTGTTTTATTTACTACTGTAGGTATATATCTTGGTTTTTATTCTGAAATGTAAGGTCTTTGAAGAAAGAGACCGCATTTTATTCATCTCTGTAAATCCCATAGCTTTGCATTAGGATTAAAAAAGATAGCATATTAAAGTGTTTAACTTAATGCCTGACACGGGTTATGGTCCTCCTTAAATTGGAATTTCATTAGGTACTAGTAAGGAATTTCAGAAATCCTAAAATTACAGAGGTGGGAAAGGGGTATACTGATAACAGAGTATCTAAATGGAACTGTAGAGGGTGGCCCCACTGGTAGCTTCTCTCTGGGGAATCCTGGTTATTCATGGGAGGGAGGGTAAGGAATATTCTAGGGAAGGAACATGTCAAGATCTGCTTATAGATCCCAAACTGCTCATTAGAGAGTCCTCTATTAAAAACGTCATTAAAAAGGAATAATCTTTAAAAAGAGAGAGAGAGAGAGAGACTAGTCACTGAAATATTTTACTTTTGGAAACTGAAGTCTGACATTACTGATGTGGTGGTATTCTTGACACTCAGACAAGTCTTACCTTCATGTTTCAGTCAAAGAAGTTTGGCAGAGATCACAGAACTTATCCATACTGCTCTCCTCGTACATCGTGGGATAGTAAATTTAAATGAATTGCAATCTTCTGATGGACTATTGAAAGACATGCAATTTGGAAATAAAATAGCTATCCTGAGTGGAGACTTTCTTCTAGCAAATGCCTGCAACAGACTAGCGCTGCTACAGAACACCAAGGTAATACCGGGCAGGTTACTCATGTCTGGATGACTTTTAGGTGGCTCTACTGGAGCTGTGGAGGTCTGTGCACCCTGCTGCCCCAGCTCCCCACATGTAGATGCTCAGTAAAATTGTGATGAAGATGGTGGCAGTGTCCACACCAGTAAAGCCGGTAAATGCTAACAAAGAGTTTTGAAATTAATTTGTTTTTTTCTGGTTATAATTATTTGTTAATTATAGAATACTGTTAAATATTTAGCACAGAGAAGATCTATAAACAGATATTACCTATATTACCTCACCATCCAGAGATAATCACTGTTAGTTAATATTGTGATGGGTTTCCTTTCAAGCTTTTTGTTTGCTTGCTCCTACCTTTATATATGTGAATTTTTTGTAACATAGGTGAGAACTTACATGTATAAGTTGTTTTTTTTTTAGTCCTGCCTATTTTTTCCTACTTCATATTATGATGTGGGTATTTTCCCCTGTTATTAACATTTTTCACAAACTTGTTAATGGTTGCATAATATTCAGTTATTTAGATGTAATATCATTTATTTAACAAATGTCTCATTTTGGGAACTTAAGTTGCTTCTTATTTTTTATTGTCATAAATAAATCTGCAGTAAACATCTTTACACAGCAGTATCCCTCATTCCAGATTATTTTGTTCAGATAAATACCTAAAAGTGGCTCAAAGGGTTTAATCATTTTTAGCATTCTTTTTTTTTTTAAAGATTTTATTTATTTATTTGAGAAAGAGAGAATGAGAGAGAGAGCATGAGAGGGGGGAGGGTCAGAGGGAGAAGCAGACTCCCTGCTGAGCAGGGAGCCCGATGCGGGACTCGATGCAGGGACTCCAGGATCATGACCTGAGCTGAAGGCAGTCGTTTAACCAACTGAGCCACCCAGGCGCCCCATTTTTAGCATTCTTGATACATATTGCCAAGCTGCTTTCTAGAAAGATTGTAGAGATATTCCTTATATATGAGTTTGAATTAGGTTTAGTTATAAAATAACAGTGGCCGAAACAAGATAGGATTTATTCTTTTTCATGTAAAAACATCCAGGATGGGGCGCCTGGGTGGCTCAGTCATTAAACGTCTGCCTTCGGCTCAGGTCGTGATCCCGGGGTCCTGGGATCGAGCCCCGCATCGGGCTCCCTGCTCGGCAGGAAGCCTGCTTCTCCCTTTCCCACTTGCCCTGCTTGTGTTCCCTCTCTCTCGCTGTGTCTCTCTCTGTCAAATAAATAAATAAAATCTTAAAAAAAAAAAAAAAATCCAGGACTAGGCAGTCTAGTCTAGGATTGATTCTACAAAGTCAGGAACCAAAGGCATTTTCTGTCTTACTGCTCTGCCATCCTTACCTTACTACTGTATTTTTGGCCCCAAATAGCTGCCATCATGTTCTCACTCCAGTCAATAGGAAAGGAGGAGGAGGAAGACAGAGAAAGGCAGATCTCCTTCACCTGAAGGTCAAGTGAGGGTACATCCTGGTTTGCTAAGGATAGTCTCAGTGTAAGTCCACTGTCCCAGAATCCCATCTGTCTTAACATTTGTCCTGGATTTTTTAACAGAGAATGATTACTAATAATTCCATTAGGATGAGCCAGGATGGGTTTCATAGACGTCTACTTTATACTTCCAACCTCTGCCTGAGTTTTTGTCTAGTGTAGGCTAATAGAATATGAGACCCATGTACAATGGAGAGTGTTCTCATGTTAAGGTGATAGTAAATCTGGAGGACAACCAGCAATAACTTACCTCTTTTCCCAACCCTTTCAGACACCTCCCAATCAAGGACAGAACGCAGGGCAATTGCTGATAAAACAAAGTGCACTGACTGTCTAGGTTAATCGTTAACTTTTTCCTATATCAGGTGTAGAAGTATTTGAAATTGCTGCCATTTGATGTATCACGCAATTGTACTGTGGCCTGTGCATGGCCTTCAAGAGTCACCAAGCCACCAGGTACCAGTCCCAAAGCTCAATGGGAAACATAGTAAGGTGGAAGTGGGGCATTGGTGAGTATATGTGGGAAATCAAGGCTGATCAGAGAGGGTAGAGAGTAGACTGAGCACACTTGCTTGTGTAATGTAAACCTGTAACTATTTTATTGTTTGGCAACAGTTTGTTTTTGCAATAAACCCTTTTGGCAGCAATAAGCTAAAAACTATATATTTCATTTTTTAAAGTACTGAGAAAGTTGATAAGGAACGTGTAATTTGCACAAAATGTTTACATTTACATCCACTGGGGAGGCCATACTGGTATCACTGACCACATGAAAACAAATCTGCTGAAAAAGTGAAGCCTAACTTTTAGACAGATGTCTCTTTTTCTAGATTAATTTCACTCATTTTTCGACTACAGGTTTTTTATGTGCACATAGGAAAAAGTAAGCAGTAACTTTATATTTGTTGGCTCCATTGGCAGAAGAACTTTACAGTTAAGTAATTCCAGTTTTAGTTGAGTGCCAGCTGGTACTTCAATTAAATCATTTTAGTTAATTCAGAAAATGTTTTTATTTTTTCCATCTGTTCATGGGATCAAGGTAAAGCTTTTGGAAGTATATTCTATCAAAGGTAAAGCCATTATGAGTGAGTTTGGAAATTCAGTTTAAAGTACAACATGGAAGGGGCACCTAGCTGGCTCAGTTAGTAGAGCATCCGACTCTTGATCTTGGGGTCGTGAGTTCAAGCCCCACGCAGGATGTAGAGATCTCTTAAATAAATAAAGTACAACATGGGAGATAAAATTATTAGTTTACAATAATAATACAAGTACACATTTTGGTGAGGCACACATAGTGTTGTGGTAAAAACAATGTTCTTACTACATTGTGAAACCTATGGAGTAGTTGGAATTCACTGTGGCATACCCATAATTCATAATCATATCCAAACAAGTGTTAACATTCTCTAAGTTGAAATAGAAGGTATTGTTATAAAAATTTCAAGTATCTTTAATGTTCAAGTCTTTAAGCTATAAGATTTTGAGAATTTTGGTGTTACTCTGAGTACAAAAATACAGTTCAGGGCGCCTGGGTGGCTCAGTCATTAAGCGTCTGCCTTCGGCTCAGGTCATGATCCCAGGGTCCTGGGATCGAGTCCCACATCGGGTTCTCTGCTCTGCGGGAAACCTGCTTCTCCCTCTCCCACTCCCCCTGCTTGTGTTCCTGCTCTCGCTATGTCTCTCTCTGTCAAAAAAATAAATAAAATCTTTAAAAAAAAAAAAAAAATACAGTTCAGCACTGCAGTGTGTACCTTCTGTCTTTGTTGCCTATCATTAATCAGATTCTCAAAATCTTTATACCCAACAATGGTATTGAATTTTATATAAATGAGTCATAAAATTTTGGTGAACATCTTGCTCAAAATCCACTCAAAATCTTAAATCAAATGTTCAACAAGTAGAACACCAAATGAAACTTTTAGGAAATTACAATGAAAACAATTAATGAAAATTCCATTGGAATTTTTCCTTACAAAAGCAAGGGAGGAACAGAACAAAATAAATAGTAAGATCTCAAATGCTCCCAAGATTAAAATTTACAGTTCTATAATTGTGATTTGGAATATCTCACCTTGCAAGAAGAATCTTTTGGTAGTGCTGCTATTTTGAATAAATTATACACACACGAATAAAATGAAATTGAGAAGGCCTAGATTTTGCAGCATCTAATTTTAGTAAAACATTCAAAAGAATCATAGAGGCAATTTATTTGACAAGCTTTGTCTTATAAAAATATTTGTCAAAGAAAGGTACTTTGAAGGAAGCAAAAAGACAGTACCTTGAAAATATTTGGGCTGGAATAGTTATACTTTACAATATTTAAAAAATTAGAATTGAGTTTCTTTTCCATTTAGCAGATTTGCTCAGAGCTTATCAGGTAACTCAGAATCTGTAGAATGAGCATTTCCTCAATTAAAAATATGGTCTACCAATAAGAATCAATTGAAGGTATCAATAATTTCAAATTAGTCATAAAATGCAACTGTGAAGAATATTGCTGGCAGTTTAGTTCTTAAATGCTGTAATATATATATTATATATATATAATTCTTAAATGCCATATATATGTATATGTGTGTGTGTGTATATATATATATATATATATATATTTTTTTTTTTTTTTTTTTAAGATTTTATCCATTCATTTGAGAGAGAGAGCACAAGAGGGGAGGAGAGGGAGAAACAGGCACCCCACAAGCAGGGAGCCCGACACAGAGCTCGATCCCAGGACCGAACCAAAGGCAAATGCTCAACCAACTGAGCCACCTAGGCACCCCCAAATGCCATATTTTTAAAAGCACATTCTTGAGGGGCGCCTGGCTGGCTCAGTTGGTAGAGTGTGTGACTCTTGATCTCTGGATTGTAGGTTGAAGCCCCATGTTGGGTGTAGAGATTACTTAAAATCTTTTCAAAAAATAAAATAAAAGCACATTCTTTAGAAAAATGCCAGTTACACAATATTAGGGACAGATATGCTAAGAAATGAGTTAAAGTATGTAAATATATACCAAGAATAATTATTCTACTGGCTATTTTTTTAATATTCAGATAATCAATATAAAATTATTTTTTTGTTTTAATGTACACGGATATATGTTATTTTTCTTTCTTCTTAAATTTCAGTTTTGAAAATAGCTTTTGAGTAGGACTTGTTAACAAGTCCACCAACATAATAAAGTCAATTGCTAATAAGTACATGTTTCAAAAATTATAAAAATTTCATTTTCTTAGTATTCTCTTTTACTCTCAAGTGTCCCAGTTTGGATGATAAATATAGTATCACCACTTTAAAGACATTTCTCAGAAGTTACTCAGATGGTTCTGCTTACCTACTGGCCAGAATTTAATTATATGGCCACACCTACTTATAAGGGAGACTAGGAAATGTAAACTTTCTTGTGGGTAGCCATGTGTCCAGCCCAAAATATGGAAGATACAGATAACAGATACCGGGAGACAAATAGCATTCTGCCCTATCTCCCCATCACACTTTTGGCTAGCACATATTTCATGAGACGGACCTGCTGATTTTTAGGGGAAAAAATGGAGTGGTACCTTTAATATATAGTTTATATTCACATGGAAAGGAAGCCAGAGTAAGAAATGAATTGGTTATATAAAATGGAATAATAGAGAATCTTAAATCTCCCTCCAAAGATTTATTACCATTTGAGCATTCTTTTTATTTACCCTCAAATTGTTCTATTTTCTATGTATGTAGCCTACTTTGATGCATCTCACTAAATTCTCTCCTTTACTGGAATTCTTATGTTAGTGCAAGGATGACTGATCCATTGCCTTTGAGAGCTACTCTATGACTGCATCATCCCATCTTTCCTCTTGACCATACGTGCTGTAGTCTGTGATGAACTTTGGGTCTTGGAGAAGGAGGAGGCCTCAGAAAGTACAGGCTGGTGTAGTTTCTGGGTGCCTGGCGCTGCACATGACTAGCTCTAGTCACACACACTGGCCACTCACAGATTAGACCCACATACCTAAGAAGAGATAGTCAGGATTTGGTAACTAGATCCACATTTCAGTAATTAGCCCTCAGCCTGGCCCCTACCTTAAAACAAGACTTACTGCCTTTAGACAAATTTCTGTTTTCTCTAATCATTAGTTTTAACATACTTTAAGCTATTCTGATGAAATCTTACATAAGATTAAGAAGATGGTATTTCCTACAAATATAATCATACTGTAATGACATAAACAAGTATTCGCTTGCTTTCACCACTCACTTTATGGAAATGATGTTTAATGTGTTCCTTTTTCTTAGCTAGCTTGTATCATTCACACATCTTTCAATACAATTCAAGTTCAGAGAAAATGGAAGCTTTACTCCCATCAAAATCAATTCAGATTCGTAGTTTGTGAAATCCACTCTTGGTGTTTTGCATTCAGAAGCATCACTATAAATGTTCCAGAGTCTAAGACCTCCACCATCTGCTCCATTAGGCACTGGATTTCAGTGGCAGATTCAAAAAAAAAAAAAAAACACACCAAAAAAAACAAAAAAAACACCACACACAAAACAAGAACAGCATATCCAAGCAACAGTTCAGCCTGAAGCTTCTCTGTGAAATAAGAATGATCAGGCATTTCCTTCCTCTTCAGTGAGCCCTAATACCTTCATGGTCTCTGCACCAGTTTGCACTTTAAAATTTTCATTTTATTGACCCTTTTTGGTGAGGAATTTCTTTTTCCTTTTTAAGCCATGGTATATTGTTTTTTAAATTTGATAATTGTGTGTGGAATTGAAGCCTTTATTCTGTTGCAACCATTCTGTTCATCCAAAAAAAAAAGGATCTTTTTGTTCCTTGTTCTTCAAAATTTGAAGGCTCTGTGAAGGTCAATTTCAAAAGATACTTCGCTGGATCAGTTCTTGTGAAAGGCCTTAAGTACCATGTCCAGGGGTCTATAATTGATCTTCTACAAATCTAGGCTTCTAGTTGTTCTCTTTTAATCATACTAGATGGTTTCCAAACCATGTGAACAGTAGTTTAAACTGAGGAGATTATAAGTTCTTGAACATCAAGAATTCTCTTTGATAAAGCAAATCTTCCATACTCAGAACCAATTCCTTTCATTTAAATACTTGGCAGTTTATTTTTTTAAGGAAAGTAAAGTTATATCTCAGAAGACTAATTTTATTAAATGAGTTCCCAGAAGCTTAAGTTGATTAAGGATAATGATAATCATTAATAAGCATTTTTTAGTTGGAGGAGGAGATAGTGATAAATATTTCTTTGGGGCAATATTAAATTTTTTTAAAGTTCTATACATATGGTTAAAGTCTTAGTAAAGTTAGATTTCTGTTTAATGATGTTTTAATTTTCTCTTACAAGAAAAAAACATTGTTGATAGATGAATGGTTAAAGAAGATGTGGTATATATACCATATGCTATATATATGGGTGTGTGTGTGTGTGAATATTACTCAGCCATAAAAAAGAATGAACTCTTGCCATTTGTGACAACAGGGTTGGACCTGGAGAATATTATGCCAAGTGAAATAAGTCAGACTCAGAAAGACAAATGTCATATAATCTCACTTATATGTGCAACCTAAAAAACAAACAAATGAACAACAGAATAGAAACATTCATAGATACAGGAAACAAACTGTTGGTTTCCAAAGGGGGAGGGGTTGGGGTGGACAAAATAGGTAAAGGGGATTAAGAGGAACAAACTTGCAGTTATAAATTAAGTAAGTCATGAGGATGTAATGTATAGCATAAGGAACATAGGTCAATAATATTGTAATGGCTTTGTGTGGTGATGGATAGCAACTAGACTTATTGTAGGGATCATTCTGCAATGCGTCAAAATACTGCATCACTGGGGCACCTGGGTGGCACAGTCAGTTTAGTGTCAGACTCTTGGTTTCGGCTCAGGTCATGATCTCAGGGTTTTGAGATCTAGCCCTGTGTCCGGCTCTGCGCTCAGCACAGAGT
The DNA here is from genome assembly GCF_029215605.1 of Mirounga angustirostris. Lineage (NCBI taxonomy): Eukaryota > Metazoa > Chordata > Mammalia > Carnivora > Phocidae > Mirounga > Mirounga angustirostris. The sequence continues at coordinate 92,630,888 of NW_026991716.1, read as the reverse complement.
CTGCTTAAAGATTCTCTCCCTCTCCCTCTGCCTGCCACTCCCCCTGCTTGTGCTCACTCACTCGCTCTCTCCCTCTGACAAATAAATAAATAAAATCTTAAAAAAAAAAGATCCTCGGGCACCTGGGTGGCTCAGATGGTTAAGCGTCTGCCTTCGGCTCAGGTCGTGATCTCAGGGTCCTGGGATCGAGTCCTGCATCGGGCTCCCTGCTCCTCGGGAGCCTGCTTCTCCCTCTGCCTCTCTCTCTCTCTCTGTCTGTCATGAATAAATAAATAAAATCTTTAAAAAAAAAAAAAAAATCCTCTCCCTCTCCCTCTGCCCCTCCCCCACTCTCTCTCTTTCTCTCTCTAAAATAAATCTTTTTAAAGAAATATTGCATCACTATAATGTACACTTAAAACTAATAGGATATTGTATGTCAATTATACTCTACTTAAAAAAAGAAAAGAAAAATTTGTCAGCAATGGCAGTGAAAAGAGAGGGGTGCCTGGGTGGCTCAGTCTGTTAAGCGTCTGCCTTCGGCTCAGGTCGTGATCCCAGGGTCCTGGGATTGAGCCCTGCATTGGGCTCCCTGCTTGGCAGGGAGCCTGCTTCTCCCTCTCCCTCTGCTGCTCCCCCCCTTGCTTGTGCTCTCTCACTCTTACTGTCTCTCAAATAAATAAATAAATAAAATCTTAAAAAAAAAAAAAGGCAATGAAAAGAGGGACCACGGTAGTGAGGGAGTAGACAACTTAATACAGAATTTCTGTATATAGTATGTCAGTCTTTTCACAGTGACAGCTTTTTTTTGAGGGTGTGTATTTAACTTGGTAATTAAAGTTAGCATATTTGTAGCAACTTTAATTTTTTATGACTTATTCATTCTACCAATTTTCCATTTTCTTGTGCTACTGAATTCTTGTCTGAATTTCTGTATTATGTGTTTATCTCTGTACTTATCCTGGGGCAGACCATTAGATGAAGGGCTCTGCAGTCATAAGAAATTCAGAGCTGTTTTATAATTGTCAAGGGTAAAATTAGCAAAGTCAATTATTCTCCCTTTGGCTTTTCCCTGAAGATATTAGGGGTCTTCAAGGTAATTGCCTTAGGTAACACTTAGATTTTTAAATATCTCTAAGTATAGAAATTGATATATTAATCCTCTGGTAATTGTCTTCTTAGGCGTCTGCCTAAGAATTATAAAAATAAATTTGAATTAACAAGATTTTGAATTCAAGAGTGAGTTTAAAAATTAGTGTTTTGAGTTTTCATTCATTTTCAATTATGGAAGCTAAGGTCAACTTTTTGTTTTAGTACTTCACTGTCCACAGACCCTAGACTTAGAGACCTTAGAATGCCTCTTTTTAAGCCATAAATTCCCTGACTCCATTGAAATAAGTTGCTCTCTATTGTGTTCATGTAGAATATCATTGGATCCTGGAATGATGGGGTCATACCAGAATCTAAAATTTTAGTGTCTGAGCATCAAGCTATCAGTGAGACATGCTGAATAATTGGGGGAAAAAACATGAACTGGAAAAGCACTGTAATTTAGAAATCTGGCTGACCATTAGAGGCTTTTTTTGGGTCCCTGTTTGTTTTGTAGACTGGATCTGTGGTTTAGGATTAAGCCACAGTACAAATAAGGCTGTGTGATTACTACTTGTCATCTTCTTTAAGTCTTGTCTTTTACATGCGTAGTGATAATCCTAGTGTTTAAAAAATTGAACTCACCATGCTATTTTTTTCTATTTTTAAAGTACTTTTCATCTAATGGACCTATCACTATACATCAGGTGGGAGACTGTGACTTAGCCTGGGTCTTGTTTGAGCATCCCAGAACATTATCATGTCATTCCTGGGGACTGTTCTATTAAGCATTAGTGATTTATATTTCTAAATAACCAGGGGCACAGATGTACTCCTTACATAGCTGATGTATTTCCTTATGTTAACTTTGTTTTCCTAAAGGCATAAATATGTTGTTTACAAGGAAGAATTTTGTTTGTATAAATAATGCTCAATTTATGCATATAAATCTCCTCCTTTTACACATCTATATATTTTAATAAAGAGATTGCTATTGGTTACTTGATATTTGTATTATTTGTTATATTAATTCTACTTTCAAATTCATGTTAAAAAGTGAAACCTGGAGCACCTGGGTAGCTCAGTCGGTTAAGCTCTTGATTTGGCTCAAGTCATGATCTTAGGGTTGTGATATTGAGCCCCTCATTGGGCTCCATGCTGGGCGTGGAGCCTGATAAAGATGTTCTCTCCCCCCTCCCTCTCCCTCTGCCCCACCTCCCCATGCACATGCACTCTCTCTCTTTAAAAAAAGTGAAACCCAGGAGTGCCTGGCTGGCTCAGTCAGTAGAGCATGCCACTCTTGTTCTTGTGGTCATGAGTTCAAGCCCCACTTTGGGTGTAGAACTGCCCCCCCAAAAAAGTGAAACCTAGAAACATGCTATAGCATATGAAATTTGAGATTTTCTCTATCATACTCATTTATTTTTTTTTCTAAGAATTTATTTATTTGACAGAGAGAGACAGCGAGAGAGGGAACACAAGCAGGGGGAGTGGGAGAAGGAGAAGCAGGCTTCCCGCAGAGCGGGGAGCCCGACGTGGGGCTCAATCCCAGGACCCCGGGATCATGACCTGAGCTGAAGGCAGACGCTTTAACAACTAAGCCACCCAGGCACCCCTCATACTCATTTAAAATAGACATTATGACCTTGTATGCACTATTTTATTTGTGGAAATTATTTTTTTTTTTAAGATTTTATTTATTTGTCAGCAAGAGAGAGAGAGCACTTGCACAAGCAGGGGGAGCGGCAGGCAGAGGGAGAAGCAGGCTCCTTGCTGAGCAGGGAGCCCAATATGGGACTCGATCCCAGGACCCTGGGATCTGATCTGAGCTGAAGGCAGACGCCTAACCAACTGAGCCACCCAGGCATCCCTGTGGAAATTATTGATTAATATCTTTTAGCCTCTTTAGTCTCACACTCAAGATTAATGTTCTTTTTCTACATACAACCCACTCAAGTGTAGGTTTTCATGACTAGAGTAAATGTGTGCAGAATGTAATTGGGTGTCATGAGTTGTAACAATAAAGGCATCTCCCTATCAATTAAAGAAGCCAAAATGCTATCATAAAATTACAATTTCAAAATCCCCAAATTTTTCCAGTTTATCATTTACTAATATAGCTACCTATTAAACAAACACTATATCCATTCTGAGCCACTTCCTTGATCTTTAAGGCAAAAGTGATAAATGTTCAGAGTTTGAGAAGTGTACGAGAAACAAGAAGACAAATATTATGTTCTTTTAAAATTTATGATCTCATTAAAAACTTGAACTTTGCCCTTTTGGTGCCGTAGAACAATGGGATGAAGTGTCTTTTTGCCATAAGAAAGTCAAATGCCGTCATGCAAAATGGACACTTCTCTGAGTGTCTGTCAGCCAGAAAGTTGATGACCTGGAAGGGAATTTCTTCTATCTGCCTGGCATTCAAAGAAGCCTATTAAAAAAAATCTGTGTTCTACAAACATATATTCTCTAAAATGGGTAGAGTTAAACCCCACACCATGGCCATGAGAGGTAGATATATATTGATTATGGCAATTTTATAGTATACTTAGTCACCTCAATTTTGTAAATCCCTTCCAGAAATAAAATTAATCAAGCCAGCTTTTTTTTCCTCTCCATTTTCACTGGCATAAATTGCTATTTCTCTAAAGCCAGAGGGAGAAAAAAAAAATCTAAAAAAAAATCAGCTCCAAGTATTCAGTACTCTTCCTTTTGCCTTTCTAATGATTTTACTCAAGGAGCTTCCTGAGTTAGGAGTTAACAAAAGTACTGGGTAGATGAACAGCTGATTCCTTCCTCTGCATTGTCAGCTGCCTGACCTCACATCTCTTCACTCATCCTTTCTTTATCCTGTAGATTTGTCCTCAGTGCCTCTTTCTTTGTCTCTTATTGTTCACAAATCAGTTAATTTCATCTCAGGCAATCCCCAGAGTGTATACACATCCTCTTCAACCCTTTTCTTCCCATTTTTCATTCTTTATCTTCTTACCTGTTATTTCAGAAAAATGGTTATCCGTCTTTGTGCCTTCTCTGTGCTCCTTTCAAAGGAAAAGTCAGCCAAGAAACTTTACTTAGGAGTTGACAAACATCAGCGTAAAGCTTGGAATCGTCTTTTGTTAAGAATAAGGAAAATTATATAATTAGAAATGAAATAGGTATGAGAAAGAACCAGTGTCTCTACCCTCATTTTCTTATTAAACCAAATTTCCCTATAACTGTCAATGTTTAAAGGCCATTTAAAAAATATTTCCTATTTAGTTTTGTTTTCCTCTTTTGTTTAATTGCAAGTATTATAAGATTGTGGTTTTCTATTTGATTTTCAATTATAAGTATATGGCATTTCTAATGTTATGGGCTGCCCTGGGAACCTACCCACCATTTACAACCTCGATTGTTAGGAAAATGAGGTATGAGCTCCAAACAACTGACTTACAGATAAAATTCCAAAATGTGGTGCATTTGTAAACTGGTGCCTGGTTTTATTAGATTGATACCAGACTTAAACCCCATAAGCAAAAGAACAGGTAAGAGCATTCAAAAGGATCCATGTGACTACTTATCATTAGTAGCCACATACAGCTCAGTTGTGTTGATATAATTTTGGTTTTAGCATTTCCATCATTTTCCTGATGCCTCAGAGTTGTGAATACTCATGGAAAAAATTCACTCTAAGCCAAAGTTGGCTTATGAGGCGTTAACCCAGGAGCAAATCTTATTTATTTAGCAATAGTGATTGGGGAAGAGCCCTTTCCTGGCAGCTAATGACCTACTGGAGGACTTGAGTGCCCAAGGCAAAGCTGAAGGCCATTAGCCCAACAGGCCATTAACTGACAAATGCCTGACCCTGAGGTCATTTCTGATATTGTAAACTATGAAAACATTAAAGTGGGTTTGTTGGAAAGTATGGCTGCCAAGGAAGTTTCTTTTTAAACATTTTGGAAAATGCATTATTTGTTGTTATTCATGTGGCTTAATTGTCTTTGTTCTGGGGCCATTTTCACTGTGCATATCAAGTCAGTCAGTCATCAGTAAACGCCAAAACTATATTGTATGGCCAATCTTTGATTTTTAAAGGACAGTTTTCCTGTTTAGAATATCAGATTAACTGTGTTATTCCTAAACAGCTGTGACTTTCACTTCTGTGTGGATCACTTATGTTTTCATGATGTGTTGAGTTATATGTATAGTGCTTATCTATTTTATACTTCTCAGAGATGACCTGTAAAGCCACATAAGTGGAAAGAACTCTGAAGTAGAAGTCTATGGACCTAGTTTCTATCTCTGCCTTTTTTTTTTTAATTGGCCATTTAACATTAAATGGTTCATTTTATCAGAATTCCAGTCGAGAGCATTCATCTTTTTCTCCACACTGTTTATCTAATGTCTTTTTTTTTTTTAATTTTAAGTAAGCTCCATGCCTAACGTGGGGCTTGAACTCATGACCCCGAGATCAAGAGTCACATGCTCTACTGACTAAGCCAGCCAGGCATGCCCCTCTAATGTCTTAATATTCCACTTTACAAGTGAAATTAGAAACTTCATGATGTAGAATATTTATTAAAATTAGTACAACATTTAAAAAATAATATTAACAACTTATATTTTTGAGTGCCTACTCTGTAGTGGACACCATTGTAAGTGCTTTGTGTGTATTAACTAAATCTCTCCTGAGGCATGGGAGAGGGTTAAGTAATTAATTTCCTAGAGGAAATGGTGGAGCTGCTGTCTAAATCTAAAGAGAGGCAATCTGGCTCCAAAATCCTCATGCTTAACTAAAGTAGAAAACGAACAAACCAACTAAGAACTATGATACTTTTTTTTGCCAGCAATTTTGCAGTTACCAATATTGGAATTTATAACATCTTAAACAGTTAGTAGTTTTAAAATATTAGAATACATATTTCAGTACAAACATCAATAGGAGCTTTATGAAACATTTTAGAGAAATAACTAGTAAGCAGAGACAACTTGTTTTCTTAGTTTCCTCATCTGTAAAATAAAGGCATTATTTCCATCTCCTATATCCTTGCTGATGACAATATTCTACAATTCTGAGTGTTGTAGGAAAGAGTCTAAACTTATAATATCTATATCCAGATCCTGAAAATGTCATGAAATAGGAAGAAAAACAAAGCACTCAAGAAAAACTTGTTTATAAAGTCAGAGATGTGATAGAGAATTGAAAATCTTTTATAAATGTCTAAGATCTTGAGGTATATGTTGTGCCTATTTCAGCTATCTAAAACAATACCCCAAATTAGTGAACTCAACTTTAAGGGCAATTTGTGATGAGAAACTGATATGGCTTAATTTGGTCAAGTTTAAACTTTAAAGGCCATAGGGTGATATGCAAATGTAAATTTCTGGAAATAGTGATTAAATAAAGTGATAATTGTGCAGATTTATTTTGAAACAGTTATGGTTTATACAATTAATTCACATTAGAAAAAGTGTTGGTAATGCAATAAAATTTTTTGTGTTCATTGTGTTAAGCCTTGGGAATACCAGTTTAAAAGCCAGTTGCATCACCTATTTTCAGTCTTCATGTAAATTATATCAACAACAACAACAACAAAAAGCCAATTGTATCTCTATAGATTGGAGAATTTCTAACCCAAAGGTGTCCATTGTTTGATTCAAGGGTACAATACAGCCAGTCTCAAGTTTCTACTACATGATTTTTTTAAAGGAGGGGAAGAAAAAGGATTACCTAATTTTCTAGAACGCAGTACCAGTTGGGCCAGTTATTTTTAGAGTTCCATTGATACACAGATTTTGAAGAGCTGCAAAGGTATTTGGAAGAAATACAGATAGTTTTAGATGAGATGCATGGATTTTAATGCATATGAGTCATGCTTTTATTTCTGTGGCTGCCTTTGAAGTACAAACCTTGGGATGTCTCTAAATTACAAACATCTGTCTTTTAGTGGAGCCCAGTTTGAAGAGGAACTAATTGAACTAAAAATTGAACTATGTTATCTGAAAGACATGGGATCCCTGGAATTTGCAAGATGTATGTATGAATCTTAGAAAAATCCTGAGATTTTTAACTCTGGCCAAATGTGGTCTAATTTTTTTCATGAATCTAGTAAGATCAAAGCTCAGAGTCAATATTAGTGATATATATAAACCAAGATGGAAATGCATCCTAACACTCTACCCCATAGTATCCAAGAACGATTCTGTTTTAACCTGCCTTCTGCCTGTTTCAATTCCATTTTTAAGTGTTTTTGAAATAAAGTGATAAAGAAATTAACACCTTTATATATATTAATTATATTTCAGAATAACTGTGTAACTGCCTGTCAAAAATTTCGTGACCTTGTGTGCAGTTAAGATGGCTAACCAAGGGGCGCCTGGGTGGCTCAGTCGGTTAAGCGACTGCCTTCGGCTCAGGTCGTGATCCTGGAGTCCCGGGATCGAGTCCCGCATCGGGCTCACTGCTCAGCAGGGAGTCTGCTTCTCCCGCTGACCCTCTTCCCTCTCATGCTCTCTCTCTATCATTCTCTCTCTCAATAAATAAATAAAAATCTTAAAAAAACAAACAAAAAAAATGATGGCTAGCCAAGGTATGAGCTAAACATGACATATATCAGCATAATATAAGGTAATATTTCAAAGTACAGATCACATGCTATTTATTGGTGGGTAGTGAAATCACTTTAGTGAATCACTATCAACACTTTTTTTTAATGGAACACAATAGAAAATAGAGGGATCATGAAATTTTTGTTTTATGAAGACACTCACATACTTTTTTAATGAGTATAAAAAACACTCATTTTTATACATATGCATGTGTGCATGTACAGTGTCATAATGTAAAATATAGTTCTTACTGTGGTTGCAACTTTAAAATCTCGAAAGCTTATAGTATTAATCCGTGTTCTAGCCAGAAGCATCCTTCCAGCTGAATGAAATAATGTACCGTGATTCTGGTGTTCTGAATTTTTCACATCATGAACTTGTGTTTCTCAGAGGTGGGATTAACTGTTAAGTAAAATCACACTTGGAAAATATCACTTAACATCACCGAGAGTGCCATCAAAGGAAGAAGCAGTGAAAGCAAATTGGAGGTTATCAGCCACATAGGGGAAAAGTGAGCACATCACTGAAATGGCAGACATAATTCTCTCTGAGAACTTGTCAGAATAAGGTATAATGGTGCCGCTAAGTGTGGAACATCCTAAGTACAACAAACTTCATGTACAGGAATTCCTATGTTGGAGAAAGTGAAAAATAAAGCAATTAACTGCTGTACGATAATGTGACAATTACTTTCTTTCATGACTAAGCATTCAGTTCCCAGCAGCTATTTACAGTTTTTATAGTAATGCAAGATACTTAACACAACCAACTCTTTTTTAACTTGTTGGAAAGCATCTCTTTTTCCTTTATTTCTTATGAAAAGTTTCATTTTGGTGTAAGCATTTTAAATTAAAAAACTTTTTCAAGGAACCTAGTCATTGTTTAAATCAATAAAAGATGATCGTAATTCAGTGGTGAACAGTTTGGATCACTTCTTCGTTGCTACCAAAAGAAAGCCAGGGCGCCTGGGTGCTCAGTCAGTTCAGCCACTGCCTTCGACTCAGGTCGTGATGTCAGGGTCCCAGTATCGAGTCCCACCATTGGGCTCCCTGCTCAGTGGGGAGTCTGCTTCTCCCTCTCCTTCTGCCCCTCCCCCCACTTTTGTGCTCTCTCTCACGCTCTCTCAAATAAATAAAATCTTTAAAAAAAAAAGAAATCCATATTTTGGCATCATCCTTACAATTGTTATGAATAAAAAACGTATACAGCTACACATTTAGGTATTTCTGGTCATGGGGCTTATTGTTGATACTTCTTACCTAGATAGATAAACTGAGGCCCAGAGAAGTGGTATGGCTGGCCCAAGGTCATGCAGCTCACCTATGTATTAACCTTCTAAGTGGTCCGTGACAAAGTAATGTCGTTTATCTTTATAAGGTCATAACTAGCTTCATTAGTACAGTGCCGGGAACATAGTGGGCTATCAGCAAATGTTTATGGAATGAATTAGCCAATATAGTATTAAATTTCAACACTTCATATTCATGCCATTTTCTTGAACTTGTGGCCTGTTTCTTTTAAGTTTTATCGGTTGTGATTTTTAAACATCTCCTTAGTTCACTGAATTTTCAGAGCCCTTTTGACAAATGTTACCAGTAGAGGCCATAAACCAATGTATCAGCTGTTCTAAATTAAAAATTAAGATTATCAATTTGCTTAGTTTTTGCTGCACCTGTCCTACTGGTTGTGCCATTTCTCTCCCTGCTCTTCCCCCTTAGCCAGGAAGAACTTCCAGCTCACTAGAACAGATTGCTCTCCCTCCCACAAAGAAGCACGGTCGTACCCGTTTGGCAGCACTGAAAAGGCTCGTTTCAAAAAGCCTAGTTAGAAGCTTCCTCCAGAACTCCTGTGAGTTAGTGGTGTGTTTATTACAACAGACCTTTCATCATTGTCTTCATTAAACCTGGTCCTTGTCTCATAGGAAGGAGTGGAGAGAACCATTCTTGCTTAGACTTCATCAATGGCTTTTTTAAAGCTACTCATTTGTATTAATCAGCATGCAGATGAGGGCTCATCTGGGTTGTTTGTGCCCAGGTGGTGGGTGAGTAGATTTACCCCTTATTTGGCCACTGCGCTGCTCCCTGTGTTCTTCAGAGGTCGCTTCTCCACTGAGGCTGCCAGCCTGAAAGCGCTGGCTGAGCACTGGGGACTGAATCCACCTGGAACAAAGTCGTTTGCTTAAACCCAGTTTGTAAATGATAAAGTGCTTTACAAATGTTAGATGTTATTATTGGTCTCTGTGGGAGAGCGCTACTCCTTCACCAGTTCTCTACCTCACCTTGGTGATGTAAGTAAATCTTTCCATCTTTAAATGCGTTTCTCAAATGTTTCATTTGTATGAAGAGGAACTAAAGAACGAGTGAAGCTCACTGCCCTGGTTACTATTAGCAGGCTCTTCGGCATCCTTTCTCTATAGAAGTGCTTCTCTGTAAGACATTTTTACTGACAATATAGTTTTTGTGGCTTAAAAAAAAATCTTGACTATATCCCTTCAAATATCGAAGCTCTTTGGAAAGGACATATTTATGCTAAATCTCTTTTGTTCCTCCCAAGATGTATATGGGAATTAATTCTTCCCCAAGGGCAGTTTACCTTTGCTACTGCTTCATGCATTGCTGTTTCTTCCTGGAGGTGGGGGAGGGGGTGCAATAAATTTGTGTGTAATTAATGCGATCAGCACTGCAGATGCGTGCACACACATGACTGCTTCCTTTGCTAGCAGCTGTTAAAAGAGTAGTAAAGGCTGAGGGGCTGTGTGTTCATTTGCCTCCTAAATAGAGTGATGGATCACACGTTGTCTTGTCATTCCACAGTGTAGTAAAAACTGTCATTAAAATAACCTTTTCGGAGCAAGTTTTTGAAAGATGATTATAAATCTGTAATAGCCTCCACAGTTTCTATATACCAAACAAGTTAAGTACGTAGCAACCTTTTTTAAGGGAGTTAAAATACAACTATACTACCTTACTATGTCAACAAAGGTTTTGCTGGCTTGAGCTTTTACTGAGCCACATTAGTTGATAGTTAACATTTTCCTAAAGATATAGCTGTATTTTACTTATAATTTGGGACAGGCGATCCTTTGCTCCTATCAAGTGGTCTGGTTTACTAGTTAACCATCTACAACTCAGTTGAGACTCTTCCGTTTGTGAAATGCTAACTGACAGTACTCCTCGATCACATTCATTGAGAGAAGCACAACTTGTCTGCACAGAATGCTTACCACCACTTACTGATCTTATTTTTGCTAATCTGAGGACTATTGATTGATCAATATATTCCAGAAATCAGTTTGTGGACACAGCTTAGGAAGGCTCTCCGAGACAAAAAGCAGAGCATGTTCCTAACTCCCCACCCCAGCCCATGGAAATAGGTTTATTGTTTTACCCGACCATAAAAGCAGTACAATAAAAGGCAGAAAATGTAGTACATTGTAAATTTAAGCCATTATTAAGTTTAGCAATTATAAATTTAAGCAGTTCAGAAAAGTTGAAAGAGAACATTTTTTATTTTATTTTTTTAAAGATTTTATTTATTTATTTGACAGAGAGAGAGCACAAGTAAGCAGAGCGGCAGGCAGAGGGAGAGGGAGAAGCAGGCTTCCCACTGAGCAGGGAGCCCGATGTGGGGCTCAATCCCAGGACCGTGGGATCATGACCTGAGCCAAAGGCAGATGCTTAACGGACTGAGCCACCGAAAAAGAACATTTTTTAATTAAAAATCATCCAGGAGCTTACCACTAACACATTATCATTCTTATTAATGTTTTGTTGTCCTTTCAGACTTTTTTCTCAGCATATATAAATACATAGATTGACCTCATTTTGTTTTAAAAATTCCTATCGTGCTATTCTGTTTTGTAGCCAGCTTTTTTCTTTTCCTTAAGACATTACAGATATCTTTTTATAGCAGTGTGAGGATGTTATTTGGTCATTGTTCTCTTACTGTCCCTACTTCTACCAATTCCTATTTTCTATGATAAGAATTTTAGTCAGCTCAGGGCATATCACCACAACACCTCTCGTGAGTGCATATGTATCGCTTTTGCTTTTCAGTTAAGAAAAATCTTTGAATTGTAGTGACCCTTGCCAAAAGATAAAGAATGAAGCAATTACATATTCCCCTGAGACTGATGAAATCTGTCCTCTAAATTAACCGTTTAAGAAATTCATTCCATCAATTACACTTCAATAAAATAATAATAATAATAATAAATTCCGTACAAGGTGGCCCAAGAAGCCAGCTCAGAACACTGACAGTCTGAACAGTTACCACTTCTGGCTCACTGAAATCTAGGGTGTTACTCAGAAGATGGGGGGAAGAGTATACAGCATTGCTGTACAGTCAGATTTCAACAGGACAAATTGGAGAGAAAAGCATTTTTGTACCACACGTGCAGGTAAGCAATTCTGCCATTCTTGCACCCTCCAGAAATGCAGAAAATAAAGAAACTTACCTCCTATTTGATTACTCTCTAGACAGCTAAAGTAAACTTTACCAGATTCTCTTCAACGTGTTCTACGTATTTACTCAGTAGAGAGGAAGCGATGCAGCCAACTAGAGCCATTATTTGTTTGACTCAACTTTGCACTTAAACCTGATATCATTCTGAATCCGACAGTATAAATTTTTCCCAAGCGTTAGAGCCATTCAAGACCCAGAACTCAGCAATGTTGACCTTTAATTGACCCGTGGAGGACGTTTTTGTAAGCTGGTGGGGTGGCTACCAGTTATAATGGTTTAAAAAACGGAAATGGTTCAGAAAATGGAAATTGTTTCCATTATATATCATTATGATTCTAGGTATTGAAACCAAGAGGGCCTGGGTGCAAACACTTTCACAAAAGTAATCAGAGTTCAGATAGAAAGGTCCATGTGAAGAGAACAGATAAAAATAATAATCTGGGGGCGCCTGGGTTAAGCGTCTGCCTTCGTCTCAGGTCCTGATCCCGGGGTCCTGGGATCGAGCCCCACATCGGGCTCCCTGCTCAGTGGGAAGCCTGCTTCTCCCTCTCCCCTCCCCCTGCTTGTGTTAGATCTCTCGCTGTGTCTCTCTCAAATAAAGAAATAAAATCTTAAAAAATAATAATAAAAATCTGAGCAGAAATGACTCTTCAAAGTTTACAAAAAAGCAGTTTTCAAATTTACATGCCAAATTATAAATACTAAGATTTGCATTTCTAGAAGCTCGGAATCAGAATCGGAAGGGATCTTAAAAAGTTATGTTTTGCAACTTCCCTCATTTTATATTTGAGAAACCCCAAACTCAGAGAAATTAATCGGTTTGCACCAGATCTCACAATGGAATTAGTAGTAAGCCTTGAAGTAGAATCTAGATCCCCTGGCTCCTAATGCTCTGCTCTGTTTCATTACAGTCCTCTAATTTGCTGGGCTCCCAAGAGTGGCTAACACTGACGCTCTTTTAGTCTATCTTCTTTTTGTAGTAGAAAGTATTTGTGAGGCGCCTGGGTGGCTCAGATAGTTAAATGTCTGCCTTCGGCTCAGGTCATGATCTCCGGGTCCTGGGATTGAGCCCCACGTCAGGCTCCCAGCTCAGCGGGGAGTCTGCTTCTCCCTCTCCCTCTGCCTCTCCCCCCCACTCCTGCTCTCTCCTCTCTCTCTATCGCAAATGAATAAATAAAATCTAAAAGAAAGAAAGAAAGAAAGAATTTGCTTGTCCCCCCTGGGCCTGAGGAACAGAAGTCCTAATCTTATCTAGAGCACCAAGAAGTGGGTGACTTGGCCCCTTAGTCCCAGGAGATCTGGCAATTAGACTTCTGGATTCTCTGGCTGCCACTATCCTTGCTACCATGTGGTTGCTGGAACAAATCACTCCGCAAGAATCTGAGGGAGAAAAGTATCATTAAGCAGGTGTTTTCTGGGGCGCCTGGGTGTCTCAGTCAGTTAAATGTCTGCCTTCGGCTCAGGTCATGATCCCAGGGTCTTGGGATCGAGCCCTGCATCGGACTCTGCTCAGTGGGGAGCCTGCTTCTCCCTCTCCCTCTGCCTACTTTGCTCTCTGTCAAATAAATAAATAAAAATCTTAAAAAAAAAGCACGTGCTTTCTTATATATTGTGCATCATGTGTCAAAACAGGTGAATGCCTATGTTAGTAAGCCATATATTGAAAAAGGTGCAGATCATTAAGTGGTCTTGTTAAAGTATGTGTAGCTGGTAGTCCTGTGGTCTTTCTAGAAATATTACAGCTTTACAGGAGGATGATAAACACATCTCTCTTTTGTATAATTTTAAAAGTAAAGTCAACATTTCAGGTAATGGAAAGAGATTTACGTGTACACCGAATAACTCACCCATGCCTGGGAAACATTCAGCTCCCTCCCCTAGGCTATTCCTGCTTTTCATAATTTCTTACCTTCCTCGACTTGTTAACCCACGGAAGTCCAAAGCTTTTTCCTCAGTGATCGTCATTGGCTTTGGAGGTGTATCCTGCTCAAATAAGTAAGGCTTATTTGGAAGTATGGATCATTTATAAATGATGAACTTGTAAGTGCAGGTCTGTCTATATTTGCTAATTACATTAAAGAGAAAAAGAGTGAGAGAATAAAATGTTTCTGTTGCTTCTGTCTGGTCAGGAATTTCAAGGAAGTAAAGGCATAGTCTAGTTATCCAGAGCCATTGTTAAAAGTTCATGCCATCATTTTGACATTGAGTGTTGGACTTTCTCTTTATAAATCCCTCGTCACTTTACCAGTGCTGGTCTCAGAGCTCAAACTGTTTCAAAACCATAACATTTCTTAGTGAGTGATTGATCTGTATTACGTGTCCAGCCATCAGGGGGATCTTGGGATGTTGCTTGTATAAACTGTAATCCAATCTGATGCTGTGCATTTAGTTACAATCTTTCATAGACCTATTGGCGATACTCTATCCTCCTGGATTTGGGAATAGGGCTTATCTGATACCTTCAGGAGAAAAAAATCCATTCATTTTCTTTCTTCCCCACTTAAATAACTCAACACATCTGGTAACACTGTAGGATCATTGTCCTTCTAGTTCCTCTACAGCTCATATTGCTACAATATTTCTTAAGTATTTGGTTACCTAAAGGGCAATGTGATTAAAAAAAAAAAAGACTTTGTATAGGTCTTACAAATTAACCCATCTGCAGAGCTAGAAAAAAAAATGCCTTTAATCAGCAAAATTTCCATATCAGCAACCTTGTCTGTGTTATACAGTATGAATGTAAATATAAATTTGGAGATAAATGACCATGTGTTAAAATTTTAAAGCAAGTCTTCCCACAAATTAATATAATTTGCCTCTAAGAAAATGTTTATTAAATCTAGGGTACCTGAGATTAAAGTATCTTGTTGTTTGGGTCTGTATCCTTTGGCTTAATAATGTCTTCAGTTACAAGAATGATAAAAGCTGAAACAGAATCCTTTAATTCAATCAGAACGGAGCTAAATTTTAGGAAGCAGAGAGTGGGAATCAGATACGGGAACTGCATAATATAGGAAGCTAAACATACAAGATATTAAGACTTCATAAGAAGCGGTTGGGGCTGCTTTAGGAATTCCTGTTTGAAACGACTGCATTGAACATTAAAGCAAATACCACTATTCTATTCTCCCGAATTAAGGTGGTTTATGCAAACAACTCTAAATTGTACAGTAGTTCCAAAGAGACTGTTTTCTGCTTGTTTTACATTCTGGAACAAGTTCAAAGCTTTTGATTTTGCTTGATTTTTTTTTTAATAGCCTGAGCCTTGGAAATAATACAGATTTGATGAATATGATTTCACTATTGCAGTTCTGTAAAAATTTTCAGTGTTTATGGTACATTTGACCCAGGGGCCCTACACCAAATATAGCCACAGTGCATTTTAAGTACAACAGAATGAACACATTTGAAAGGTTAACCATTCTTTTGCTTTTCTTTCTGTATTAAGTATGAAAATTAGCATTGTAATGACTCCCAGAATGGAGATATTGAAAAAGTATCCACCTGACAGAAATAAACATACAGAAAATAAATCGAATTAAGATTTCATTAGGTATCTGAAATTTAAGCTTATGTTCAGAATGGCTATTACTGGTTTTTCATGTATATTAAGTTCAATGCTAGGCTTGTAAGATTTTTTTTTTTTCTTGAATTATGCCTGAAAAAAAATTGGATCACAGCTCTAATATCCAGGTGGGCAAAGCCATTTGCCAGGATCTTTGTATATAACCCCATTTTTTCCATCAAGCACAAATACTGCCTTGCTACTAAGCCTTCTGAGGCATTCTGAGGTAGAAATGGGGGCAAAAATTGTATAACTGTTTCTCTTCATGTTTTTTATTGTTTTTTAGGTCGTGGAACTTTTAGCAAGTGCTCTTATGGACTTGGTACAAGGAGTATACCATGAAAATTCTACTTCAGCAAAGGTAAGGATTTGGTATTCATTCTAAAATGTTGAGTTAAAAACCCTCGTGGCGAAAGTAGAAATGATGAGCGAAAATGTCTTTCTTGTTTTGTGTTTAAATTGTACATGACATTTTTTTTTAGATTAGTGTTTTGGCTACAAATTCATGGCCATACGCTTAGTACATAGCAGATTTGGCCAATTAAAACAACCTCTTATCCTCTGGCTGGATTCACAGTCTGTTCAGTCTGCAGCAGCCCAGGATGCTGCTGGCTGGCTAGTAGCACCGTCACCGGGCAGGCAGGCTAGACAAGCAGCCTGCGCTGAGGTGGCTGGGCCCAGCCTCGCCCCCAGAGGAAGGGGCCTCCCACGTCCCCGCAGAGTGGACCTAGTCTGAAGAAGACGACTTTTGGGGGGCATGAGGCAGGAAGGTCTTTTATATCCAAGATCCAGAACGTACTGCATTATTAAATTCTCTGTGATAAGAAGTGGGATGGTTGTGCAATTGGATCATTTTGATTAATTATATAGATCTAGAATTAAGGGTTTTTGACTCATTTAACAGGACATCTTATGGGGTAGGTTTTATTTCTTTAAAATGAAATTACTTCATTTCAGTAGGATATTGAATGTGAAGCAATTGCCTCATTGACCACCACCATCATTTACCATGGTATATACTGTTATACGGGATTCCTATCTTGGTGTTTCATTATTCTAACTTCTTTAGCATCTGTATTAGCAAGATTTCACTCTCTGCAACTTAGAGAAAATATGCACGTGTGCACATCTTAGGCTTTTTGACATTTCCATTTGAAAAAAGAAAGACAGATTTTACTGGAAATGAAACATAGGGCATGAACAACTTGGGTAAGAAATTTAGAAGTATAACCCAGGGACTCTGGATGGTTCAGAGAATGGTAAGTAAAATATGAAGAATTGTACCTTGAACGTCTGCTAACATTTGGTTCAAGGAACCACAGTTCCCAGTAGGCATATCTAGCTTCACCTAAGCAGCATAGTGCTATGTGGGGGCCTAACAGGATATACGACCACAGTGGGTCCCCCTTTGTTGCATTTTTCAAAAACCTAGCAAACTTCACTACCATAGCTAAGGGTTAATAGCAGACTGTAAAATGGAGGATTCCTGGTCTAGTTCCACTCATAAAAAGTTGCCTCATATATAGTATAACGAAGATGGTGATAGCTGAGCACATAACACCATGGCAAGTAATTCATCTGTGTTTCTTCATTTCATCTTCACAGAAATCCTGCTAGCAGATACTACTGCTTCCCCATTTCCCCATTTTACATATGTGAAAACTGAGGTTTAGAAAAGATTAAATATTTGCCCACAGTCATACCACTTGTTAGTTGAGATTTGAACTTCAGAGCTCAGACTCTTCACCTCTTACTTTTTGCCTCTATACATTAATGAAACCCGATTTGTTAGCCTCCCTGTGCCATACCTGAGATCCCACCACGTATGATGATTATAGTGACCTCTTCTGGTGGTTGAAGCATTGCTCTCCCCTGGGATAGTTCCAAGATGTTCAACTTAGGTCCATATAAGGTATTAATAGTTTACAGTTAACATAATTTTTAGACAAAAGTGTTATTACTGGTTTTACAGTTCTTGATTTATTATTTATTCGCTCTTACTCTTTGTCCACTATAATTAGCCTAATTTGTTAATTTTGTGAACGGGCACCTGGGTGACTGTCGGTTGGGCCACTGCCTTCGACTCAGGTCATGATCCCAGGGTCCTGGGATCGAGCCCCACATCGGGCTCCCTGCTCAGCGGGGAACCTGCTTCTCCCTCTCCCTCTCTCTCTGCCTGCCTCTCTGCCTACTTGTTCTCTCTCTCTGTCAAATAAATAAATAAAATCTTTAAATAATAATAATAATGTTGTGAACATTTGTTAAGTACTTTCTATATGTCAGGCAGACCTCACAGCAACAACAATAATAAATGCTTAGTTAGCACTTTATCGTGTGCTCATACTCTCTTTCTATCCAATCACCCATGACAAGGGTGACATGTGTTGGTATGCCCATATTACAGAGGAAAAGCCTGAAATTCAGGGATGACAAATGGCAGGAAAGCAGAGTGTCTGGAAACTATTTGTTGATGCATGTTTCACAGTGACATGATCTGAACCCAGGTTTTTTGACTCCCAAGTCCCACATAATCTGTTTCTTCCTGGGAGACAGAAAAGAGGAAGCGACAAAAGTCTTTGAAGACCTGTTGATCATACGTGCACTGCCCCTTAGCAAGCACTAATTGCTGACTTTGATTAGCTAGTTTCACTCAGAAGAATCTGTGGCAATGCTTTGTTCATCTGCCCTCTTTCCCTACCATCCCCTCAAACACAGCCCTTTAAAGCTCTAGAGACCTTCTTTAAGCAATTACGTTTCTGAATATAGCCAAACCATTTAAAGAGCTGTTTTGGTTTTGTGTTTTTTCTGTTGTGTTTTGTTTCATAACGGAAGCAGAATGCATAGTTGAACCGAAGCTGCGGGAGAGCTTCTCGATGCCTCCGTTTGTGCCCCAGGTCCAATTTCGGTTAACCACATTTCCCTTCCTAACCAGAAAAATTCTGGCTTTTTTCCCCCTCCTCTTAAGTGTGCTGGCCATTGCGATGGCAGTTCAGAATTTGGGTTTTCGGACTTGGCCCAGAACTCACTTCAGAGGCAGAGAGAGCACTGCCCCACATGGAGAGCCTTCAAGGTTTTCCTGTTCTGGCTCGATTGGGAAGCAGCCGCAAGTGGAGGTCATGTGGGAAGTGAGTGGCACAACCTCAGTAGCCGTGGGCCAATTCGGCACACAAAAGAATTGCTTTGTGATTTAAAATCAGCTGCAAACCATTTCATCTCCCTAGGGAGAAGAGAACACAATAGCAGTCTGTTTTCTATATGGCGACTTAATGCAGTGATGGAGAACCTGGGTAGTACAAAAATAGCTTTCTGTGGAGTCGTAGCTCTGTGACCAGGGTAGATGCTTTAAAAGCAAATAGAGGGGAATTATAACTGAACATGTTCAAAACCACCTTCTCCAGAAGGAGTTTGTAGAGTAATTACCTAATCCTCCTTTAAACTATGAAAATTGAGGTGACTTGTGTCGGGAATACTTGACAGGTCATAGGTAAATTGTGATCATGTAAAACATTCGAAGTAATTTTGGAAATTCATCCTTTGTTCTAGCCATTGAAAAATAACATTTTTGGGGTGCCTGGGTGGCTCAGTCGTTAAGCATCTGCCTTCGACTCAGGCCATGATCCCAGGGTCCTGGGATCAAGCCCCACATCCAGCTCCCTGCTCGGCAGGGGGCCTGCTTCTCCCTCTCCCACTCCCCCTGCTTGTGTTCCCTTTCTCGCTGTGTCTCTCTCTGTTGGGTAAATAAATAAGATCTTTAAAAAAAGGAAAAGAAAATAACATTTTTATTTTTGTGTTTGCTAGTGTGTGAGCCACTTTTTCCTTGTGCTTTCTTTAGTGTTTGTAATTTTTCCCCTCCCTCTACCTGTTTTTGTCATTGTTAGCTAATTGAAAAAAAGCAGATTAAATAGAAAAATTGCCTTTTAAATGCAGTGGTCGTTTACCATTCTCAGAATTCCCCAGTCAAGTTCTGCCTTGTACATTGTATTCATGTTGCTCACTGTACACACTAAATATTTTACACAGACCTTTATATCTAAAATCTTTTTAATGTAATTATCTTATACCTTGTTTCTAATTAGAAAAGTATCTGCATGTTCATTAAATAAAAATTGAAAGCACAGTAAAAGGTCAAGAGGAAAATAAAAATTATTTTATATAAGCCATTCCCCAGAAATGAATCATGATTATACTTCACTGTATTTCCTTCTAGATTTCATTCTGTATTTCTCCCATTTTAGAATTGTTATTCTATAAAAGTTTTTGTTCTGATTTATTCCCCAGGATTTGTTATTAAAAGTCTTCAAAATTGTCAGTTAAGCATCTGCCTTCGGCTCAGGTCATGATCCCAGGGTCCTGGGATGGAGTCCTGCATCGGGCTCCCTGCTCAGCGGGAAGCCTGCTTCTCCCTCTCCCTCTGCCTGCCGCTCCCCCTGCTTGTGCTCTCTCTCTGACAAATAAAATCTTTAAAAAATAAAAATAAAATAAAAGTCTTCAAAATTTAATTTTAATGGCTATTTAATATTTCTCCCTACTACTATACTATAATTTACTGAACCATTCCACAATTTTTTAGATACCCTGTTTTCTTTTTTTTATGACTTTATTTTTTTTTTAAAGATTTTATTTATTTATTAGAGAGAGAGAGAGAGGGAACACAAGAAAGGGGAAAGGGAGTGGGAGAGGGAGAAGCAGGCTTCCTGCTGAGCAGGGAGCCTGATGCGGGCGGGGCTCAGTCTGGGACCATGACCTGAGCCAAAGGCAGACGTTTAATGACTGAGTCACCCAGGTGCCCCTTTTTTCATGAATTTAAACAATACTGTGATGAACTTAGTGTATATAACTCTGCCCTATTTCACACTATTTGCTAAAAAAAATCTGAAAGTAAGATTTTTTTTAATCAACAGTAAGAATATTTTCAGTATATTCCTATGCAGAAAAAGTTTGCTATCCTTAGAAAAGCCTGCTTATGTGGCTCAGTCAGTTAAGCATCCAACTTGATTTCAGGTCAGGTCATGATCTCAGAGTCGTGGGATGGAACTCCGAGTTGGGCTTGTGCTCAGGGGTGAGCCTGCTTGAGATTCTCTCCCTCCCTCTCCCTTTGCCCCTCCCCCCTAAAATAAATTCTTTAAAAAAAAAAAAAAGGAAAGCCTGCTTATAAGCTTGGCCCTTGGCTGGCATCGGGGAACTTGGATTTTAGGAGTGTCTCTACCGTCATCTGACTGATAAGTGAGGCTCACTGTGCCCAAACTGTTTCTGCAAACAATGTGGTTTATTTTGAATACCTGCTTTCCTTCTGGGAGTCTGGAATTTTGGTATATGCTAGACAGGGGGTGACCAACCCCTACGAAAAAAGTGAGCGCTGAGTCTCCAATGAATTTCCCTGGTAGACAGCATTTCATATATGTTATCACATGTGCTAATTCTTGGAGGAATCACTCATATCCTGTGTGACTCCACTGCTAGAGGATTCTTGGAAACTGGTGCCCAGCTTCCTGTGGACTTCATCTCATGTACCTTTTTCCCTTTCCTGGTTTTGCTTTGTATCCTTTTGCTGTAATAAACTGTGAGTTTGACTATATGTTGAGTCCTGTGAGTCCTCCTAACAAGGCATCAAACCTTGGGGTGGTCTTAGAGACCCCTACACACTCTTTTTCTGATTCTGTATTTATTTCCCACCTGCTCCTATTCCTTCTTTGAGAATCCGGTCAAGGTCCTCTACAACACTCATTTTGGTGTTGAAATGGGGAACAGCACACCTGTTTCCTATCTTCAGAGATTCTGCTCATGTTGGCTTGGCTCCAGTCTCAGGAAAGTGAGAGGGTTTTAAAGAGGATCCAGTTCTCTTGGAAAAGCACTGGTTTTAACAGAGTCACTAAAATTACAAAGATCCATTCTATTTTTTTCCAAGCATATATTATACTTTCAGTAGATTATTCTCTTAAGAGAAGTAGGAAAGGGGCACCTGGGTGGCATGGTTGGTTGAGCGTCTGACTCTTGGTTTTGGCTTAGGTCATGGTCTCAAGGTTGTGAAATTGAGCCCCCCCATTGGGCTCCACACTCAGCATGGAGTCTGCTTGGGATTCTCTCTTTCCCTCTCCCTCTGCCCCTCCAACTTGTGTTCTCTCTCTCTTTCTCAAATAAATAAATCTCTCAAAAAAAGAGAGAGAGAGAAGTAGGAAAGATAACTTCTCTCTATTTTTTTTAATGCTTATCTTCCTTTAGTCCCTTAGCAGCTTTCAAATAAAATATAAAAATAAGATAATTCAGTCCACCAGGAAGGTATAGATTAGCTCCTACCTGCAAAGCCCAGTGCCACCTTCTAAAATACAATAAAAAGATGAGCAAGATGAGTTTTGTCCATTGAAAAACATAACAGGAGGGAAATTTGAACAAAAAGTCACATCTGGTTGGGGAAATCAGAAAAGACATTAAGGAGAATGTGATATATGCAGTGGACATTTAAGGATGGGAAGGATGTCTATTGATGGAGAAGGATGGCTTTCCAGGCAGAAGAAACAGCATGATCAAAAGTCAGGAGGCATATTTAAGATCAGGGCTTCATCCATGTTAGAATAAAGGAATCATAAGAATACTGGAAAGGTAGCTTTTGCCACATGCTTGAAGACTTGCAATGCCAGATATAAAGCTAAAACCAGATTTTAGTATTTGAGATAAGAGAGGGGTTGAAGGGGCGCCTGGGTGGCTCAGTTGGTTAAGCGACTGCCTTCGGCTCAGGTCGTGATCCTGGAGTCCCGGGATTGAGTCCCGCATCGGGCTCCCTGCTCAGCGGGGAGTCTGCTTCTCCCTCTGACCCTCCTCCCTCTCATGCT
Source organism: Mirounga angustirostris (assembly GCF_029215605.1). Taxonomy (NCBI): domain Eukaryota; kingdom Metazoa; phylum Chordata; class Mammalia; order Carnivora; family Phocidae; genus Mirounga; species Mirounga angustirostris. Next base: position 92,608,373 of record NW_026991716.1, on the reverse strand, counting down.
CTCTGTCTCTCATTCTCTCTGTCTCAAATAAATAAATAAAATTAAAAAAAAAAAAGAGGGATTGAAGATTTTTAAACAAAGGAATTACATGATCAAATAAAGCTAATTCGTCAGTGGTCATTATGATGATTTACGGGAGATTAGAGGTATATGAAAAGAATTGGAAAGCTAATATAATAAGGGCTAGGGGTATTCTTCCTCCACTTTAACATAGTTAGCCCTTCTTGATATTCATACCTACATCAATATCACCTTTTCAGAGACGAGCCTCGCACCCATTCCAAAGTAGCCACCCTACTTAATTCCCTTTATCTTATTAACACAGTTGTAACCATTTGATATTTTTCTTATGGTTTCTCCAACAAACATATAAGCCCTATGGGAGGTGGGATTTTGTTTACCATTGTATTCCCAATACCAGAACAGTGCCTAACACATTAGTAGTAGCCCCAAAATAGTTGTTAAATAAATAATATAGCTTTATTGATGTACAGTAAACTACAAATATTTAAATTGCACAATCTGTTTTGATATATGTGTGCACCAGTGAAAGTATCATCACAGTCAATATAATAAACATATCCATTACTCCAAAAACCAGGCTTGCTTACTGCTTGCTATAAAAGCAGTAATCCCCAAAGTTCAGTGGCTTTCTTTTAAGCTATAACACAAATCTACTGAAGCATAGCTTCCATCTGAGCCCACATTGTTGCCCCTGCAGGACTTGGGACCAAGGGTAGCCAACACAAATATGCTGATGTACATGCTTCTTGTGCCATGAATAATAAAGGCCATTGTCTCTGATCCAGGAATCTTGTGTCTTCTGTTAGCATCCCTAAAACAGTCACAGGCTAACTCATTAGTTTGTATGTAAGGTAAAGCAAAATCTCAGATCCAACAATTGGAACTCCCAACAGTGTTGAAGTACTGAGAATGGACATTCTTGCCCTGCTCCTGATGCTAGGAGGAAGACATTCAGTATTTCATCAGTAAGTGTGATGTTAGCTGTGGGTTTTTGTTTTTGTTTATAGAGGCTCTTGATTAGTGAAGAAGTTCCCTTGTATTCCTAGTTTCCTGAGAGTTCTTATCAGGAATTGATGTTGATTTTGACAATTTTTTTCTACACCTATTGAGGTGATCATATTTTTTTGTTTTTGTTTTCTCTTTTAGTCTATTAATATGGTGAATTAGTTGATTGATTACCAAATGTTAAACCAGCCTTGCATTCCTGGAGTAAACCTCATGTGATCTTGATGCAGTCTCCTTTTCTTATATTGTTGAATATGATGTGCTAAAATTTTGTTAATCTTTGCATCGATATTATTACAAAATAAATGGGGAAATATTTCCTCCTTTGCACTTGTTGGGGAGGAGCAGTGGGAGAGGGATAAGCAGACTCCATGCTGAGCATGGAGCTGAACACGGGGCTCAGTCCCACAACTGAGATCGTGACCTGAGCCACAACCAACAGTCAGACTCCCAACTGACTGAGCCACCCAAGCACCCCTCCTTTTTTATTTTTTTGAAATTTTTTTTTGTAGAATTAGTGTTATTTCTTCCTTAATTGTTTGATAGAATTCATTAGTGAAGCCATCAGACCTTTCTTTGTGGGAATGTTGGGTTTGGTTTTTTTTTTTTAATTACAAATTTAATGCTTTAAAAACTATTGGACTATTTAGGGTTATGTGTTTCTTTTTGAGTGAACTTTGGTAGTTTATGTCCTATAAAGAAACTGTTTATTTTGTGTAAGTTGTCAGATTTATTAATGTAAAGTTCTTAATAATATCCCCACATTATCCTTTTAATATATGAAGAATTTATAGTGATGTCACTCCTCTCATTTCTGATGCTGGTAGTCACATGCCGCCTCCCCCCCCACCCCACCCCCAGCCAAGAGGCTTAACAATATTATTGATTTCAAAGGACCAGCTTTTGGTTTCACTGACTTTCTATCTTTTTCACCTTTCTATACTCTTTCTTCTGATTACTTTGGTTTTATTCCCTCTTTTTTTTTAAAGTTTTTTAAGTTGAAATCATTTATTTAAGACCTGTTTTCTTTTTTTCTTTTTTTAGATTATTTATTTATTTATTTGATACACGGGGGGGGGGGAACACAAGCAGAGGGAGTGGGAGAGGGAGAAGCAGGCTCCCCGCTGAGCAGAGAGCCAAACATGAGGCTCGATCCCAGGACCCTGTGATCATGACCCAAGCTGAAGACAGAGGTCTAACTGACTGAACCACCCAGGTGCCCCAAGACCTGTTTTCTTTTCTAATATGACATTTAGTGCAATGAATTTCTCTCTGGTGCTACTTTAGTAACATCCCGCAAATTTCATTGTTTTTAAATTTTCATTCAATTCAAACTACTTACTAATTTCTCTTTTGATTTTTTTTGACTCGTAGATTATTTAAAACCCTTGTTATTTAGTTTCTGAGTGTTTTCAGATTTTTCCAGGTGTCTTTCTGTTATTGATTTATATTATATAAATATATTTATATTGATTTATAATACCATTGTGGTTAGAGAACATATTTTATATTTGAATTATTTTAAATGTATTGTTTTATGACCCAGATATGATCTATATTGGTAAATGTTCATGCTGTTCTTTATGCGGTGTTATGTAAATATCAGTTAAGTCAGATTGGTTGATAGTGTCATTGAAGTCTTCTATATCTGTAATGGTTTTCATTCAGCTCATTCTCTCAGTTACTAAGAGAAGGGTGTTAAAGTCTCTGACTATAATTGTGGATTTTTTTTTTTTATTTCTCCCCATAGTTCTATCAGTTTTTCCATCATGTATTTCAAAGCCCTGCTTTAGGCACATTAACCTTTAGGATCCTTATGTTATTTTGATGATTTGATCGTTTTATCATTATCTTTTTTTTAATGACCTTTTTTTTAGTCCTAGTAATATTCTTTATGTTGCTTTTTCTTTTTTCTTTTTTTTTTTTCCTGATCTCTTCCTTATCTGATACTAATATAACCACTCCAGCTTTCTTTTGATTAAAATTATGGTATATCTTTTCCATCCTTGTACTGTTTTTATATTTAAAATGGGCTTCTTATATGTAGCATTTATTTGGATCTTGCTCTTTTATTCAGTCTGACAATCTCTACCTTTTAATTTGTGTGTTTAGATCATTTACATTTGATGTGTTTATTGATATGGTTGAGTTTAAGTCTGCTATCTTGTTATTTGTTTGCCATTTATCCAGTTTGTTGTTTCTTCCCTTTTCTTCTTTATCTGCCTTCTCTTACATTATTTTTTACAATGCCATTTTGCCTCCTTTTTTACTTGTTAACTACAACTCTTTGCTACATTTTTAGTGGTTACTCCTGAGTTTATAATATGTATCTTTAACTTATCACAGTCTAGTTTCAAGTGACAGTATACTGTTACTTATAGGGTAGGAAGCTTACAAAAGGTTATTTCTACTTCTTCCCTCTCAGGCTTTGTGTTATTCTCATATATTTAACTTCCATATACATTATAAATCTCACAATACCATGTTACTGTTGCTTTAAACATTCGATTATATTTTAAAGGGATTTAAATTTTTTTAAGTCTTTTATATTTATCCCATAGTTAAATCTTCAGTGCTTTTCATTTCTTTCTGTCAATCATCCAGATTTCCATATGGTATTATTTTCCTCCTTCCTAAAAGATTTCTTTCCACATTGCTTATAGTACAGGTCTGCTGGTGATTAATTCTTCCAGCTTTTGTGTCTGAAAAACATCTTTATTTTGACCTTGTTTTTAAGATATGTTCACTGGATATAAAATTCAAGATTGACAAATTTTTTTCTTTCAGTGTTTTAAAGATGTTGCTTCTTTGTCTTCTCACATTGTTTCCAACAAGAAAGTTGCCGCCGTCCTTATTTTTGTTCCTCTGTACATAATGTGTCTAAATTTTCTCATGCTGTTTCTGATTTTCTCTTAGCCATCAGTTTGAGCATTTGAATTATGATGTGCCTTGGTGTCATATTTTTTATGTTTCTTGTGCTTGGGGTTCATTAAGCCTCTTAGATCTGTGAGTTTGTTTTTGTCAAATTTGGGGAAATTTTGGTCATTATTTCTTCAATATTTTTTCTGTCCTCTCTCCTTCTCACAGGGACTCAAATTACTTGTGTAATAGCTTGTTTAATGTTATTCCAGAGCCTACTGATGCTGTATTCTTTTTTTTTCCCCCAGTGTTTTTCTCTTTGCATTTCATTTTAGATAATTTCTATTGGTGTTCATTCAAGTTCACCAATTTATATCTTCCACGTTTCTATTTAACATGCTTAGTGTTTCTTCTAGCTCCTAGACCATATGGACCACAGTTACGAAAACTGTTTTAATATCCCTGTCTACTAATTCTATCATCTGTGTTGTTTCTGAGTTGATTTCAATTGACTGATTTTTCTCATTATGCATTGTGTTTTCCTGCCCCCCCCTTTTTTCTGCATGCTTGGTTTTTGTTGTTGCCATTGTTGTTTTTTAAGATTTTATTTATTTATTTGACAGAGAGCGAGAGCACAAGCAGGCGGAGCAGCAGGCAGAGGGAGAGGGAGAAGCAGGCTCCCCGCTGAGCAGGGAGCCCGATGCGGCGCTCAATCCCAGGACCCTGGGATCATGACCTGAGCCGAAGGCAGACACTCAACCACCTGAGCTACCCAGGCACCCCTACATGCTTGGTTAATTTTGATTGGACGCCAGACACTGTGAATTTTATTTTGTTGGGTTCCAGATATTTTTGCATCTCTATAGATATTCTTGAGTGTTCTTCTAGAATTCAGTTAAGTTACTGGAAAAAGTTTGATCTTTTCAGGTCTTACTTTTAAGTTTTGTTAGGCAGTACCAGAATAGCATTTAGTGTGGGACTAATTTTCCCCACCTCTAAGGCAAAACCCTTCTGAGTACTCTACTGATATCCTGTGAATTATGAGGTTTTCCACTCCAGCTGGTGGGAACAGGGACTATTTCCAGCCCTGTGTGAGCTCTAGGGATTGTTCTCTCTATACCTTCTGTATGATTCTTCCTTAGACTTTGACAGTGTTGTTGCACCCATGCTGAAGATTTCAGGGAAACCCTCTGTACATCTCCAGAGCTCTCTGTGCAGCTCTCTTATCTTGAGTAATCTGCCCTGTGCCCACTAACCCCTAATTTGAATCCCTTTGGTCTCTCTAGACACACTGGACCATCTCCTCAACTCAAGGAGACTGACTGTTAGGCTCTCCTGTGACCTGGCATTCTCTCCAGCAATCGGCTGGATCAATTATAAGACTCATTTACTTCCCATCTCTCAGAGATCATGGTCATTTGTTGCCTGATTTCCAATGTATTAAAGCTCTTGTTTCACATATTTTGTCCAATGTTTTAGTGGTTTCAGGTGGAGGAGTAAATCCAGTCTGCTACTCCATCGTGGTGGAAGGGCCAGTCCTCATGACTTTATTTTTTGATTTGTGTTGTAATGACTTTTTAAAAAAATAACAAATATAAAATTTTCCTCCTATAACTTTTATGGTGCCTTTGTGTTGCTGGTACCCTACATGCTTATTTTAGTGTGTCTATTGCCATGTGTACTTCAGTCATGAAACTAAGAAATCAAAAATGGCTCCAATGTTTTGTACCTGGTTTACCAGGAAAAAAAAAAATGATGACAGATTTGACATAACAGAGGCTTGGTTATAGAGAGAAGTAGATGCATTTAGATGAATCAGATTAATGAGCTGTTGGCAGACTCTCCAGATGGAAGAGTTAAGAGCCCCAGAGAGGTAATATGGGAATTCCTCTTTGTAGACTTATAGGTAAATGAGTTTGGTTAGGCAAAGAAACAGAAAGTTTAGGAAAATAAAAATAGAATGGAGAATATGGAAAGGAAGTTGAAATTGTAGTCAGCACTACCACAATATGCTGTAAGTGGACTTTGAGTTTGACACTGTTTCTTCCCAACTAAGACTGAAAGAGAAATATGTTGGGTTCTGAATTTGTCATTATTTGATTATTAATTCCACAGGTAATTTTTGTATAGATATTTTTTCCTGAAATTAAACAAATAGGGATATATGTGATAGGCCCATTGATGAATATGGTTAATAATAGCTTCATCATAGGGGTGCCTGGTGGCTCAGTCGCTTAGACAGCTGCCTTCAGCTCAGGTCATGATCCCAGGCCTGCTTCTCCTTCTCCCCCACTTGTACTCTCTAGCTCTTGCTCTCTCTATCTCTCAAATAAATATATAAAATCTTAAAAAAAAACAAACAAACAAAAAACAGCTTCATCATAAAATTACAAACAGCCAGGGTGCCTGGGTGGCCCAGTTGGTTAAGTGTCTTACTCCATTTTGGCTCAGGTCATGATCTCGGGGTTGTGTGATTGAGCCCTATGTCAGGCTCCATACTCAGCGGGGAATCTCCATGAGATTCTCTCTCCCTCTGCCCGTCCCCTCACTCGCTCGTGCTCTCTCACTCTCTCTCTCTCTCTCAAATAAATAAATCTTAAAAAATAAATAAATAAATAAATAAATAAATAAATAAATCTTTTTTATAAGAAAATTGCAAACAGCCAGTTCTCCCCACATCTACTCAGAAATCAGAGGATGTGTAGTAATTTATATCTCAGTGAAGATACTTCTCTTTGATGGAAACTGAAAGAGTAAAATTCTATCTCCTGATACTTCAACATAATAAAGAGATTGAACTTGGGAAATCTAGGTAAAGTGTTTCACATTGGATTCTGGTTGAATTGTTTGTTATCATGAATCCTACATTAGCCGTAGAGCTAGATTAGGCAGTTTGGATAAAGTGCTTATTAGTAAACTTGTACTGAACTGCTGCTGTGTGCACAATGGCACGCTGAGTGCTACTGGATTATTCAAAACAAAGCTACAACCAAAAACACAGGCCTGCCCTCAAGGACCTGATGGTATACATAGCTTAGAGGAAAAACATGCACAGAAAATCACTGGAGAGCAATTTACCCATAAGACCACATGGAAAATGTTATACAGGATAAATATGGAGGAGAAAGTGCAGCATTAAGTTAACACTGTTTCAGGGAGCTTCTTAGAGGAGGTAATTTTCTTTTAAGTTGAGTCTTAGAAGTTAGAGTAGAAAGGAACTCGAAGTTGTTGGGATTTGTTGGGATGGGGAAGTTGGCTGTGAGCGTTGGCATAGTGTATTCATCCATTTAACATACCTTTTGAGCATCGGCTTTGGCAGACACTAGCAATGCAAGTGCTAGTGAATAAGACATCTTTGCCTTCAGGGAGCTTACATCTTAGTGGAGAGGCCAGTTCTAAACAATCATATACATAAGTGACCAAGAGAAGTAACTGAGAGTTACAATTGTACAGCAAAGAACTAAATAAGGAGAAGTGATAGTGAGGGATTGAGGGAGTTACTCTAGACTGGATGTTCATAGAAGTCCTCTCTTTGAGGAAGTAACTTTCAAGCTGAGATCTGAATGACAAAAAGCAGCTAACTGTGTGAAAAAAGAACAGAGGGAAAAGCATTCCAGGAAGAGGGAGCAACTCAGGCAAAGGCCTGAAGGAGGAGGAATCAGCGTAATGTATCCACAGAACAGAAGGAAGGCCTACCCAGCTGGCGCCCAGTGGACGAATAGTAGAGTGGTGGGAGGTGAGCGCCACGAGACAGACCGGTAGTATGAAAATACGTATGATACCAGCATGCGCGTGCCTTGGATGCAGGCTCAACTAAAACCGAGGAACTTATCATTTTGTTTTAGGGTTACCCAGTTATTATTCTAGGCCTGCTCATTCCACAAATGTTATTGAGTAACTATTATGTGCTAGCAGCTGTGCTGGACGAATCAGGTACATATGTGTTGAGAACTAAGGTGGAGACAGTTCTAGTTGGAGCTACAGCAAAGGGCCTTGCTAGGAAAGGTGATCCTTTTAAAAGGGATCCATGAGTCAAAGGGTAGATCTTGAAGGAATTTAGATTTAAAATAGTAAGAGGAACGCACCATAGGATCTTATACAATGAGAAGATCTATGATAAAGATTCTTGTAGAAGCTGTGAATAGGATCAAGTGGAAGCCAAAGAAATTAGAAGTAGAGAGGCCAGCTGGAAGAGTGTTGAAATAACATGGGTCTGAAGCGACAGACAAGATTATTGGCAGTGGAAACACATGTAGGGTAAGGGCCCAGGAGTTCAGCAGGTATTCTCTCTCAACTTATTAAGTGATTGACAGTTTATGTCTCCTGCTTTCTTACTGTCTCACTGTGTATTTTGTGGAATTGAGTCAACGTTCATCATGTTTTAACCTGTTCTTTATGTAGCTCAGCCTTTTGTTTTAATGCCTAGTACCCTCTAAATAGCATTTTCCTGTAAAATGTACTGCGTTGCCCAAAAATATGTTTTAAAAAGTAATCAGTAATTAGAAATATAAGGTATTTGTACAGGTTGGTTTCAGTCTCCTTGTCTGCAGGTGATAGTATTTCTAGTCTTTCATGAGAGGCCCCAAGTTGAAACCACCCAGCTGAGCCATTCCTGAATTCTGAACCAAAGAAATTGTGGAATGTAATACATGTTTCCACGTCCTTTGCCATTTAACTGCAGTCTTCTCTCACTGTGGGCAGGGTGTACGTGCATGCCCTTGAACTCTGCACCCAGCCATTTGACTTGCTTCGGCCAGTTAGGAGGCTCTCTTAGGCTTCTGCGATCACTGTGAGAAAGCTCGTTCTGGCTAGACTTCTCGAACAAGAAGGAGAAACACTTGGAACAGAGCCTCTCCAGCCAACCCAGAAACATGCAGTGAGAAGCAGAGCCACCAGCCTAGGTTAGCTGAATCCAGCTGATCCACAGACACCTACACAAATGATGAGTGTTTTGAAGCCACTGAGTTTAGGGTAGCTGTACCAATAGTGGATTGGAGTCAGAAAGAGCCAGACAGTCTATGGGGAGCTGGAGGTCTAGACCAAACCCATCATGAGGGCTCGGACTGGAGCAGTTGACTGGAGGCTTCTAGCCTGAGGACCCAAGCCCTGCCTTGCAGGGCTAGGAGCTAAGTAACTGGATTGTCAACCCTCCTCAGGCTGAAGAGAGCAGAGAATTGGTACTTGGAATTTCAGGCAAGCCATGGCAGAGTTGCTCGTGAAGCATCTACAGTGGGGTGGGGTTTTTTGTGCTTTTCTTAAAGTTTTTAGAGCTTATTAATCCTCATGAAAAATCTGCACAATCACTGTTCCTTTCACTGTTTTCTTGAGGTCTTTTCTTTTGCAAACAGGCCACATCATGCTAGTCTGTATTTGGGTTCATGAATCGTAAGTCATGCTAAAGCCAGTTGTCTTGCCACCACCAAAATGAGCTTTGAATCCAGATACAAAGATGACATCCAGTGTGGTCTTGTACTTTTTAGCAAGTTTCCCCTAAATTTCTGTCGTAGTTACTGTTGCCTTCCTAGGATGAAGGACAATCAAGGACCATTTGTTTCCACTGAAGGAGTTAGTTGGTCATGAACTTCTTCGTTGTGATAGTTAAAACCATGTTGCTCATGATGACAGTCATCCTCAGGTGGCCAGAGAGGAGTACAGTATTTCTTACGGAGACATCACTGTGCAATGTGCAAACAGAAGCACAAAATAATGTGGGAAACCCAGGGTTTTGCAGACTCTTCCCATAAAAATGGATGAAGGTGGGCAAGGGAGGTTAACTAAAGAATCAGTGAGTTTGAGTTCCAAGAAACTAATTAACCTTTTCAAAGTGGAAGGGAGTTCATATTGGAAGTTTTTTTTTGTAGATTAGAAATAGGAAAACTTTATTTTCCTTTCTTTGGAGTTAAAAATATCCCGTGTGTGTGTGTGTGTGTGTGTGTGTAAAAACTATCTTTAAAAGAAAACAAATATTTTAAGAGATTTAGAAGTGAAACAGTGAGTGCTGTATAAAAGCATTAAGATACTCTGGGGTATATTTCATTGGTACATTTACTCACAACCTGTCCCTCACATTGCACCCAAGGCATGTATTAACAAGCTAATAAAACATGCCATGTCATGTTTTATTGTTTGCTGGGCATCTGTTCAAGCTTATATCACTCACATATCCAAGACTTCGAACATTCTCGTGGTGGTGATAATAAATACCTATAATTTTACTAACATCCTTTTTTCATAAAGTAGACACAGTCTTAAATCATTCATTGCAAATAAAAATGTTGAGGTTATTCAGATTTAAAGGCTACTGAGAGTGGTTTAAAATGTTTTTTTATTATGAAATGTATCACTCATACAAAAGAATATATATAAGATACATATAGTTTAAAGAATAGTAATAAAGGTACCCACCACATTTAAGCAATAGTACTGTATCTATTTTTTAATCCACAAAATGTTTTTATTTAAAGGAGATAGCAGCAAATGTGAAGTAAACATATTAGAATCAAATGTAGGAGTATTAGGTTAGATATATAGAGGTGAAAAGTAAAGGTTGACACAGATCCTGAGAAGGCAAAAAAGCCGTTGGTGACTGGGACAACTTAGTACTTATAATGATCCTTTCAATTACGTAGATCCTCAAGTTTAGAGTGGGTCTAGTTGGTGAATGTTTTTATTTGTTCAGTGTTTAAATTGAATTTGTACGCCATTTAGAGGTACTCTAGGTCACTCACTGATAGCTATCACAGCAAAACATCTTAAGAGGCAGTTTATTTGCCTGAGAGATAAAGCATGACTATTAAGCATGTAAATTGTTTAAGAGAATACCATTCTGATCACAGGACAAGAATGAGACCTCTCAAAAAATGAAGCCCAAGCCTTCAATTACCAGCTGTCTATATGCCAGTGAGTCTCAATTTATATCTCCATCCCAGACCACTTCTGAGCTCTGGAGCTAAATATTTTGCTGCTTATTCAATATTTCTTCTTGGAGCTCTTACAGGCATGTCAGACTCAGTACATACAAGACCAGATAGATGATCTTTTGCTCCAAACCCACTCCATTCTTCTCTGTCTTCACAAAGAGCACCACTGTTTATCCAGATTCTCAGGTCAAAAGCATAGCCGTCATCCTTAATACTTGTGCCCCTCACCAGGCTTACCCCCATGACTGCCTTACTCCATCTTCTGTATCATCGCCTTAGCTAGCCCCATAACTGGAAGGGAGCAGAGAAATCAGTTGCTCTCCTGAGCATTCTTTAAAAGTAGAGTGTGGTGGGGCACCTGGGTGGCTCAGTCAGTTAAGCGACTGCCTTCGGCTTGGGTTATGATCCTGGAGTCCCATATCGGGCTCCCTGCTTGGCAGGGAGTCTGCTTCTCCCTCTGACCCTCCCCCCTGTCATGCTCTCTCTCTCTCTCTCATTCTCTCTCTGAAATAAATAAATAAAATCTTTAAAAAAAAAGTGTGGTGCTTAAAAAAAAAAAGGTCAATTTTTTTTACTTTCCTCCCATGGTCTCCTATCAAGTAGTGAGGATCTATGTCCTTTTCCCTTGAATCTCAATGGGCTTGTGAGAGCCTCAGCCAATAAAGTACTATAGAAGTAACGCTATACGACTTCCCAGGCTCGGCCATAAAAAAGGTCTCTTAGAACGCTTGCTGTCTTGAAACACTCCCTCTGGTCTCTCTCAGAACTCAAGCAACTCAACCACCTTGCTGGGAGAAGTCATGTGACTAGCCCACAGGGCGGTCCTGCAGTCCTCAGTCCCGGAAGGGCCTCACTGATGTGGGTAAATAAGCTATCTTGTTGGAAGTGGATCTCTGGTAACCCGCTGTCCCAGCCCCTAGCCAGTAGATCATCCCCAGCTTTTTGAGTCTTCCTTAACTGAGGCCCCAGGAATCCCGTAGCAGAGACCAGCTATCTTCTCTGTTCCCTTTCTGAATTCCTGACCCACAGGATCTGTGAGCATCATAACATGGTTGTGATGTTTATGCCACTAAGGTGTAGGGTGATTTGTTATGCAGAAATAGAAAATCAGAACATAGAATTTTTCAACATATTTTAAGGCAGTATGTTAACATGATGGTTAAGACTATTCTGAAAGCTACTGCGATTGGGACGCCTGGGTGGCTCAGTTGGTTAAGCGGCTGCCTTCAGCCCAGGTCATGATCCCAGGGTCCTGGGATCGAGTCCCGCATCGGGCTCCTTGCTCAGCAGGGAGCCTGCTTCTCCCTCTCTCTCCCTCTGCTTGTGCTCTCTCTGTCAAATAAATAAAATCTTTAAAAAAAAAAAAAAGCTACTGCGAGGAACAGCATAAATATGCTTTCAGAACATCACTGATCGAGAGGCGCCTGGGTGGCTCAGTCGTTAAGCGTCTGCCTTCGGCTCAGGTCATGGGGCTCCTTGCTCAGTGGGAAGCCTGCTTCTCCCTCTCCGACTCCCCCTGCTATTCTTGCTATGTCTCTCTGTCAAATAAATAAAATCTTTAAAAAGAAAAAAGAGGAATAAATAAATAAATAAAATTTAAAAAAGAACATCACTAATCAAATCCTAACATTTACGCAAAAGGTGCTTGTGTTAGTCAGCTTGGATTGCCACAATAAAAGAGCACAGACTGGATGGCAAACAAAAATTTATTTTTTCATGGTTCTAGAGGCTAGAAGTCCAACATGCGGGTTCTGGGCAATTTGGGGCATCGGGGACAGTTAACATGACAACTCTATGGTATCAAGGTTTTCTGTTTCTGCTCTGCTTCCTGGTGTCCTATTTATTATCAGGCTGGTGGCAGTTTGGCTACAGTAGTCCTGGGTGTGTCGTACTGAGACAGAGCAACATCCAGAAGAGACAGTTGCTAGTTCCCCCTGGGTCTCTTTCTAGGAGCCTCCTGATAGACTTCCCTCCTGTCTCATTAGCTAGAATCAGACCACATGCCCATTCCTAAAGTAATCATTGGCAAGTATTCCATGAAACGAGGGTATATGCAAAATGACCTCCAAAGGCCGAAGGAGCTTTAAGACCGAAGAAAAAGGCAGACAAGTTCAGTTTGATCAAAAATGGCTTAGGGGCGCCTGGGTGGCTCAGTCATTAAGCGTCTGCCTTCGGCTCAGGTCGTGATCCCAGGGTCCTGGGATCGAGCCCCGCATCGGGCTCCCTGCTCGGCGGGAAGCCTGCTTCTCCCTCTCCCACTCCCCCTGCTTGTGTTCCCTCTCTCACTGTGTCTCTCTGTCAAATAAATAAATAAAATCTTTAAAAAAAAAAAATGGCTTACTAATGGGACTTAGGGACAGAAGCATGTCTTCGGCAGCAGCAAGGCTGCAACCCCCACATCCCTTAGGATCTATTTTTATAGCCTAGAGGCTGGGAGTACATAGTAGGGAACCACCAAGAGGATAACGTTTAAGAATAGGTGTGTGTCCTAGTCCTGTCTCCTGGGCAGATCAAGGGCAACATGCCCTGAGGGTGTACGTAAGGGTGTGGTTACATAAAAGGAAAGAATGTGGGAGGGGAAGGGGGCTGTGCTCAAGGAGGTTCAGGTCCCAGAACCATCATCATGGCAGATTTGTCCAAGATGGTATTAGTCAGGTTTACATATCAGAGCAGCAAGTACCTGAACAAAATTAGGTCTTGTTAGTAAGGAGGGAGAGGGGAGTGGATCCTGGGTGGGCAGCATCTTGTCCACAGTAGGGAGCTATCTTGTTTCACTTTTTGAGCAGCTCATCTTGTTCTTGCCTCTTGGCCTCCATTAGCTACCACTTTACCACATCTGCTCACCTAGAATATTACACTTTACCCCTTAATGGACCTTCCCTTTGTTGTCCCTCCCAACTAAACTGCCTCTGAAGCAACCCATCTAAATTGCACATGTCATCATATCATTTCTCGGCTGAAAACAGTTTCCTAGCACCTAAATGATAAGATCCAAACCTCCGGACCTCTTACCTACCTGACTGGTCTCCTCTTTCTTCACCTGCCCTCCCACTGTATGCTTCAACAGTATGGAACTAATATGATGCCCCAAAGTCATCCTCTGCCTTACCTTCCAGGCTAATTCCAGTTTGTTATTGGGAACGAAACTCAGCTCCAACAGTCCCCTACTGAAGCCTTCTTTAACTCTTCCTTAACAGTATTCACTCCCTTCTCTGTACTATAAGCACGGCTCGCTTTTCACATACCATGCTACTATTTACCGTGTTTCTCCCCTGCTGAACTCCTAACCATCAAGAAGTAATGCCGGGGCGCCTGGGTGGCTCAGTCGTTAAGCGTCTGCCTTCGGTTCGGGTCATGGTCCCAGGGTCCTGGGATCGAGCCCCGCATCGGGCTCCCTGCTCTGCGGGAAGCCTGCTTCTCCTTCTCCCACTCCCCCTGCTTGTGTTCCCTCTCTGGCTGTCTCTCTCCCTCTGTCAAATAAATAAATAAAATCTTAAAAAAAAAAAAAAAAAAAGAAGTAATGCCTAATTTTTAAATCCACAATGCTTGGCATATAGTAAGCACCCAGAAAAATCAGTCCCCAGCATCTACTGCACATACACGTGGTATGCCAAGCAGCAGCCTATTGCTGTGCATTTCAGAGCAGGCCACATTTGCTCTTGGTGCTGTCCAGTCTGTTCCTCTCAAAGAATTATTCAGTATTCCTTACTGCCCCTACTGTGCAACCCATCCGAAGACTATCTGCTGCCCTCTAGCTGTTCAGAGCTTCCCCCTTCCTAAGGATACCACCTGCTGAAGGATTTGTGCTATAAAAGAGTCTTCCCTTCTCCATCCTGCCCCCTTTCCAGGGTGGTCATTCCTATACATCTCAGCAAGAACTGACTAGTGCGGAGGGCAGAGACGGACTGGCTCACTCAAAACCAAGAAGTCCCTGGTAACCCTTCTCTCTAATTTGTGAGTGAAGTTTTAATAGCTTTATTGTGTAGAAGAATTTTTTTAAAGATTTTTTATTTATTTGAGGGAGAGAGAGATAGAAGAGAGAGAGAGCATGAGCAGGGGGGAGAGGGAGAAGCAGGCTCCCCACTCAGCAGGGAGCCCAACATGGGGCTCGATCCCAGTATGCTGGTATCATGACCTGAGCCAAAGGCAGATGCTTAACCGACTGAGCCACCCAGATGCCCCTATATAGGCATTTTTTAAAAATCAGTATTTAGTTAGGGATGCCTGAGTGGCTCAGTCAGCTAAGTGTCCACTCCGGCTCAGGTCATAATCCCAGGGTCCTGGGATCGAGTCCCACATCAGGCTCCTTGCTCGGCGGGGAGCCTGCTTCTCCCTCTGCCTGCCGCTGCCCCTGCTTGTGTTCTCACACTCTCTTGCTCACTCTCTCTCTGGCAAAATAAATAAAATCTTTAAAAACAACAGCAAAACAGTGTTTAGTTATATACACTTGAATAAGATCTTACCAATTTCTCTCCCATGATTTACAGAGATATAAAGCTTCCAGATACCTACTTTATTTTCTCCCATGTGCTTAGATTATAAATCAGAGCAAATTATCTTACCCTATTAGATGATTCTGTTAAAATATTATACTTTATTTTCCTCCCTAGGCATTCCTAAAAAAATACTTGTGATATCTACTATTCCTTATGTCATTACTCATCTTATGCTCTAGACTCTTGGATTTGTTCAATAGATACTATTAAAAGACTTAATTTACAGGTTGAAAATGGTTTTTTGATACATAGATAAAACATGTCATTCATTCTTAAATACAACCTACTTTTCCAACTACAAAAGATTTTGCATATATTTCTATTATGTATTAAGCAAAATAGAATCCAGTTGCTATATGTCTGAGACCCATCTCTGCCACGCACTAGTGTCTGATTCAAACCTCCTTAACTTTTATTTTATTTATTTATTTATTTTATTTGACAGAGAGAGACAGCGAGAGAGAGACCACAAGCAGGGGGAGTGGGAGAGGGAGAAGTGGGCTTCCCGCTGAGCAGGGAGCACGATGCAGGGCTCGATCCCCAGACCCCGGGATCATGACCTGAGCCCAAGGCAGACGCTTAATGACTGAGCCACCCAGGCGCCCCGCTCCTTAACTTTTAAATGGGAATAATGATAATTAAGATTTTTGAGAGCTAATTTAATAATGAATGTGAAAGTGCCATCACATAGCTAGTTCCCAGGAAGTACTAGATTTCATTCTCCCCCTTGTTTCCTTCTTATCCCTAAATTTAGAGAGTCTTTATTGAAAATTTCCTGAACTTAATTTTTTTTTTTTTTTAAATAAGGCTAGTAAACTGTTTTGGATCTTGTTTACCTTCTCAAAATAGCTGAAAATGGCAACTCAAAGCAAACATTTAAACTGGTGAAATGTGGCATTAGAGAGATCAGGTCTCTCACCAAAGCCAAATTTATGCTGCATTTATAAAGATAGTGGTTCCGAGTATGTATCAGAAGTAGGAAACATGAAAACAGGGTATTTGCATCCTTTCTTTAAAGTGCTTTTAACTCAACAGGTAGCCAGTTCCTTAATCACCCAAACTCTTCTTTCCTGATAATGTGAAAGGTAGAAGTTTGACTTGGCAAGTTCCAGATGGGGCTTTGTCATCTTCCTACATCAGTTAATTTTCCTTTGGTCTGGGGCAGTGGACCAGGCCTTGAATCCCAACAAGCCACTTTATAAACACACTTTGGTCTCCTGTGAATACTTACGTACAAATGTATTACTTTCATTAGAAAGGCGACTCAAAGTACGTGTCCCCCAGACAATTCAGTTAGCAGAACAGCATATTTTTTTTTAAGATTTTATTTATTTATTTGAAAGAGACAGAATGAGAGAGAGAGAGCACATGAGAGGGGGAAGGGTCAGAGGGAGAAGCAGGCTCCCTGCCGAGCAGGGAGCCCGATGCGGGACTCGATCCCGGGACTCCAGGATCATGACCTGAGCCGAAGGCAGTCGCTTAACCAACTGAGCCACCCAGGCGCCCGCAGAACAGCATATTATATCTGAGCAAAACCACCAGTGCCACTAGCTCAGGCCAACATCACCTTGTAGGCTTCAGTGTGTGTGTGTGTGTGTGTGTGTGTGTGTTGTTTGAACCAGCCTTAGTGGACCAAAAAGGTCATGTGACATTGAATGAGAGACCTGCGTTTTTAAATTAATGTCCTTCTGTCTGACAGTCATTCCATAGGCATACTGGTATATATTACCTTTATGGAAAAAAAGGAAATCCCATCAAAAGTAAATATTCATTCACTGTGTCTTCCTTTTATAGATAACAAATCTTCAGTAAAAACTACACATATGTAAGTCAGTGCTATAGAATATCTAAATCTCATTTACTCTGACTACATTCATTCATTTCACACCAATTCCTTATCTCTGATGTGTGAAGATGCTGATTTGAATGTGGTTATCAAACCAGTTTCTTGGTATTTCATAATTGTACATTAATTTTTCCTTTGTAGTACAGCATGCTCTCGTAATATATATATATACGTGGCAAGCTGATGGAAATGAAAGGAGGGACTTTGTTTCATTTGTAACCAAGTTCACAGTATGTAATAATTTAATGTTCAGGGAATAAATGTTCTGATTAACTTAGAAACAGAATTATTAACTTACACCCTTATTAACTTATAGTAGTAGATTTCTGGGGACTATAAATTAATTGTTTTCTTGGTTATCTGAATTTTCTAATTTTTTTTCCAGTGATCATGTATCACTTCTGCAATTTAAAATGTAGAAATAATGAATAATAAAATGGCTTAATCACAATAAGGAAAATATAATGAACCAAACTGAATCTTTTATTGGAAATCCTGCAAAAATTATTCTGAAACAGAATTATATTGCTTTAACTATATTTTTATATCCATAGATAGATACATTTATACATGCTGTCCTTGAACTGTGAACTTCTTGAGGACAGACTGCTTATTAATCTTCATATCTATATTGTTTGGCAGAGAACCTGACCCATCATAGAACCTAAGTAAAGCTTGTTGTATGAATAAATGAGGATGGTATACAAACCACAAAAAAGTTAACTGAGAGTCATAGAAAGCCTTTAAATGACAATTTAAGCATTTGAGACCAAGAAATGTAAAATATTACTCATTCTTTTTTTCTTTTTTAACAACTTATTGAGCTATATTTTACATATCATAAAGTCAACCCGTTTCAAGCATAAAATTGAATGATTTTTAGAAACTGTATCCAGTTGTACAACCATCACCATAAATCAGTTTTAGAACATTTTCACACACACCCTCATAAGGTCCCTCATGCCATTTATAGTTTCCACCCCCCAGCCTAGGCAACCACTAATCTACATTTCATATAAATGAAGTCATACAATATGTGGCCTTTTGTGCCTGCCTTTTTCACTTAGCTTAATGTTTTTGAGATTCATCCATTGCAGAGCATGTGTCCCTAGTTCCTTCTCTTTTGTTGCCAAATAGCATTCGTTGTATGAATAGATCTACTCATTGGCTTTTAAAAAATTTTTTAAAGAACATATAACATACTTAATAAATGCAACAGATAAACATGATTCTATTCATTTAGCAAACATTTGTTAGAGATTAAATATGGCTTAAGTGATTAAAAATATATAAAGATGCCTAAGACAAGGTCCAGCCTAGTCAAGAAAAGACAAATAAAGCAATCGTACAATTCAGAAAGAATTAAATGCTATGTTGTAATATAAGTAAGGTAACATTAGTCTAAAGAGGAAAGTATTTGTGGGAGTATTTGAGAATGCTTCTCAAAGAAGTGGTATTTGAACTGGATATATTCAATGTAATAGGCTGGGGATGGGAGGAGATGATATTCTTTTTGAAGGGAATAATATTTTTAAATTCACACAAGTGTGAAAGTACATATTTTATTCAAGAAAATCAAATTGTTCTGTGTTGCTGGAATGCAGGCCTCAAAGGACTATTTTGGGTAGGAGATGGGGCTAGAAGTATTGCTTGATACCAAAAAAGAGTGCCTTAAATGGTATGCTAAAGTTTTTCTTGATTCTATGAGCCGTAGGAAGGTGTTCCAGGAGAATTATTTCAATTCTTTATTATTTCCAAGTTAGGAAGGACAGAAGAAGGTAGAAACGAGAGAAAGAGAAAGATACCAGAAGAAAGATAAAGGTTCGGCAAATATTTATTGCACACTTAATGTACTGTATTGAATGCTGATGATTCAGCAGAGGGCAAAACACACGAAGTCCTTGCTTTTGTACAGCCAACATTCTAGCAAAGAGGACAGGCAATAAACCATTAAAGCAGTAACTATGAGGAGTCTACTAATATCACGGAAAAGAGGTTTAAAGCAGAGTAAGGAGATAGGAAATGATAAGGGAGGAAGGGAGACTATTAAAGATGAGTTGAAATTTGAGCAGAGACCCCAAAGTAAAGAGGAACTGAGCCCTGCAAATATCTGGGGAGAGTGCTTGACGGAGAAAAGCAAGTTCAGAGGCCTCAGAAGAGCATGCCAGGAGTGTTAGAGAAACAGCACAAAGGCCAGTTGGTCTGTTGGGCTTAAGCTATAAAAGGATCACCCTTGCAGCTGGGTGAACAATAGACTGTAAACTTGTATGTATTTCATTTCACATGTGCGTGGCCTTATATGTAGGATTAATTCCTGGAAGTGGGATTGCTGGGTCACAGGGCAAATACATTTGTGATTTTCATGGCTACATTGTGAAATTGCCATCCAGTCTCCCCTTCCACGAGCTGTGCTTGAGACGCTCTACAGCCTCACCAACACTTAGTAAAAGCTTTGAAGAGGTGGCAGTTTTTCCTAATGGTCGGAAGCCCCCAAATCAAGATGCTGACAAGGTGGCTTTCCTTCTGGAGGCCCTAGGAGAGATCCATCTCCTTGCTTTTTCTAATTTCTGCCTCATTCCTCTGCTCGTGGCCCCAGCCTCCATCTTCCGATTCAGCAGCATGGCGTCTTCCAGTCTCTCACTCTCCTTCTGTCATCACATCACCTGTCTGATTCTTTCTGCTTTCCTCTTCCTAGAATCCTTGTGATTACCTTATGCCCACCCAGTTAATCTGGGATAATCCCTCCATCTCAGCATCCTGAATTCAATCACTTCCGCAGAGTGCCTTTTGCCATGTTAAAGGTAACATTTGGGGAAAGGTGGGTGCAGGGTCACAGATAAATTATTAGCCTACCGCAGGGAGATTTCCCATTTGTCTGTGATAGAAAATGCAAATACTTTTCCTCACTGTTCTTTGTCTTCTAACGTTGCCTATGGTTTTGAGGTTGGTTGCTTTGCTTTTATTTTTGCCATTTGGAGTTTATCCTGATAAATGGTATAAATGCAGATCAGTCTGTATTTTTTTTCTAGATAGATACTCAGTTGTACTGGCACCATTTACTGAAAAGTCCAACTTTTCCCTAAAATTTAATAAATTGTTGTATACAGTTTGATTTCTGGACCATTTTGTCCAGTTGTCTTTCTGTCTAAAAAGTACACATTTTTTTTTAAAATTACTAGTAAGGCTTTGTGGTATAAAATGTGATATCTTTATAGTTGTAATGTCTGGTAGGGCTAGACGTCTCTCACTGTCCCTATTCACCCCTCCTCTCCCTCCCCCAACCCTACACACACTGCTCTTCTTTTTCATGGTTTTCCTGCCTACTTTTATTACGTTTGTTCATTCCGTGTGAACTTTAGAATCAGCTTGCCTGGTTTCAGGACAGAAAAAAGGTCTTTTTAGTTTAATTGGAATAAACTTTATGAGGTTGGACTGTACTGTCTTTTTTTTTTTTTTTAAGATTTTATTTATTTGACACATAGAGATAGTGAGAGAGAGAGCACAAGCAGGCGGAGCTGCAGGCAGAGGGAGAGTGAGAAGCAGACTCCCCGCTGAGCAGGGAGCCTGATACGGGACTCAGTCCCAGGACTCTGGGGTCATGACCAGAGCTGAAGGCAGACGCTTAACCGTCTGAGCCACCCAGCTGTCCCTGGACTGTACTGTCTTTAAGCATGATATGTTTTTATATTCTTTCAAGTTACTTTTGTTCCCTCACTAGTACTTTAAAATTTTCTTGGTATCAGTTTTCCACCTTTCTAAGTTTATTCCCAGCTTTTTAATCTTTCTTTTCATAGATATAATGGAATTAAAAGACCCTACTTATAGTGCTTTCTGATTATTTTTATGCATGAAAAGTATGGTTAATACATTTGTCATATTAATAATACATTATATTCATTTTATATGCTGCTGCTTTATTGAATTATCTTGTTTATTGTAGTTTTTAGTTGAGTCTCCTGGTTTTTCCCAATATACAGTCATATTGTGTTCAAATAGTGAGAGTTAAAATCTTCCTTTCTAAAACATCTGTCCTTTTCTTGCCTCTTCCATTACACTGTTAAACAATAGTGGTGTTGTGTATCTCTCTTATTCCTGACTTTAGTAAGACTCATGTTTCTTTTTAAAGTATTTTCTGACTTTGGAGCTAACACACAGATGTGCTCACGAACACACACACACATCACATTGAAGAAATACACATCTGTTCCCTTTTTTTTTAATTTTTTTATTCTTATGTTAATCCCCATACATTACATCATTAGTTTTAGATGTAGTGTTCCATGATTCATTGTTTGTGCATAACACCCAGTGCTCCATGCAGAATGTGCCCTCCTCAATACCCATCACCAGACTAACCCATCCTCCCACCCCTCTCCCCTCTAGAACCCTCAGTTTGTTTTTAAGAGTCCATCGTCTCTCATGGTTTTTCTACCCCTCCGATTTTCCCCCCTTCATTCTTCCCCTCCTACTACCTTCTTCTTTTTTTTTCCTTAACATATATTGCATTATTTGTTTCAGAGGTACAGATCTGAGATTCAACAGTCTTGCACAATTCACAGCACTTACCAGAGCACATACCCTCCCCAGTGTCTATTACCCAGTCACCCCCTCCCTCCCACCCCACCCCCCACTCCAGCAACCCTCAGTTTGTTTCCTGCGATTAAGAATTCCTCATATCAGTGAGATCATATGATACATATCTTTCTCTGTTTGACTTACTTTGCTCAACATAATACCCTCCAGTTCCATCCATGTCGTTGCAAATGGCAGGATCTCATTCCTTTTGATGGCTGCATAATATTCCATTGTATATATATACCACATCTTCTTTATCCATTCATCTGTCGATGGACATCTTGGCTCTTTCCACAGTTTGGCTATTGTGGACATTGCTGCTATAAACATCGGGGTGCATGTACCCTTTCAGATCCCTACTTTTGTATCTTTGGGGTAAATACCCAGTAGTGCAATTGCTGGATCATACGGTAGCTCTATTTTCAACTTTTTGAGGAACCTCCACACTCTTTTCCAGAGTGGCTGCACCAGCTTGCATTCCCACCAACAGTGTAGGAGGGTTCCCCCTTCTCCGCATCCCCGCCAACATCTGTCGTTTCCTGACTTGTTAATTTTAGCCATTTTGACTGGCGTGAGGTGGTATCTCATTGAGGTTTTGATTTGGATTTCCCTGATGCCGAGTGATATTGTGCACTTTTTCATGTGTCTGTTGGCCATTTGGATGTCTTCTTTGGAAAAATGTCTGTTCATGTCTTCTGCCCATTTCTTGATTGGATTCTTTGTTCTTTGGGTGTTGAGTTTGATGAGTTCTTTATAGATTTTGGATACTAGCCCTTTATCTGATATGTCATTTGCAAATATCTTCTCCCATTCTGTCGGTTGTCTTTTGGTTTTGTTGACTGTTTCCTTTGCTTTGCAAAAGCTTTTTATCTTGATGAAGTCCCAGTAGTTCATTTTTGCCCTTGCTTCCCTTGCCTTTGGCGATGTTTCTAGGAAGAAGTTGCTTCGGCTGAGGTGGAAGAGGTTGCTGCCTGTGTTCTCCTTTAGGATTCTGATGGACTCCTGTCTCACATTGAGGTCTTTCTACCATTTGGAGTCTATTTTTGTGTGTGGTGTAAGGAAATGGTCCAGTTTCATTTTTCTGCATGTGGCTATCCAATTTTCCCATCACCATTTGTTGAAGAGACTGTCTTTTTTCCATTGGACATTCTTCCCTGCTTTGTCGAAGATTAGTTGACCATAGAGTTGAGGGTCCATTTCTGGGCTCTCTATTCTGTTCCATTGATCTATGTGCCTGTTTTTGTGCCAGTACCATACTGTCTTGATGATGACAGCTTTGTAATAGAGCTGGCAGTCCGGAATTGTGATGCCGCCAGCTTTGCTTTTCTTTTTCAACATTCCTCTGGCTATGCGGGGTCTTTTCTGGTTCCATACGAATTTTAGGATTATTTGTTCCATTTCTTTGAAAACAGTGGATGGTATTTTGATGGGGATTGCATTGAATGTGTAGATTGCTCTAGGTAGCATTGACATCTTCACAATATTTGTTCTTCAAATCCATGAGCATGGAACGTTTTTCCATTTCTTTGTGTCTTCCTCAATTTCTTTCATGAGTATTTTATAGTTTTCTGAGTACAGATCCTTTGTCTCTTTGGTTAGCTTTATTCCTAGGTATCTTATGGTTTTGGGTGCAATTGTAAATGGGATCTACTCCTTAATTTCTCTTTCTTCTGTCTTGTTGTTGGTGTATAGGAATGCCACTGACTTCTGTGCATTGATTTTATATCCTGCCACTTTACTGAATTCCTCTATGAGTTCTAGCAGTTTTGGGGTGGAATCTTTGGGGTTTTCCACATAAAGTATCATATCATCTGCAAAGAGTGAGAGTTTGACTTCTTCTTTGCCGATTTGGATGCCTTTGATTTCTTTTTGTTGTCTGATTGCTGTGGCTAGGACTTCCAATACTATGTTGAATAGCAGTGGTGATAGTGGACATCCCTGCCGTGTTCCTGACCTTAGGGGGAAAGCTCTCAGTTTTTCCCCATTGAGAATGATATTTGCTGTAGGTTTTTCATAGATGGCTTTTATGATATTGAGGTATGTACCCTCTATGCCTATACTCTGAAGAGTTTTGATCAAGAAAGGATGCTGTACTTTGTCAAATGCTTTTTCTGCATCTATTGAGAGGTTCATATGATTCTTGTTCTTTCTTTTGTTAATGTATTGTATCACGTTGATTGATTTGCGGATGTTGAACCAACCTTGCAGCCCAGGGATAAATACCACTTGGTCGTGGTGAATAATCCTTTTAATGTACTGTTGGATCCTATTGGCTAATATTTTGGTGAGAATTTTTGCATCCATGTTCATCAGGGATATTGGTCTGTAATTCTCCTTTTTGATGGGGTCTTTGTCTGGTTTGGGGATCAAGGTAATGCTGGCCTCATAAAATGAGTTTGGAAGTTTTCCTTCCATTTCTATTTTTTGGAACAGTTTCAGAAGAATGGGTATTAATTCTTCTTGAAATGTTTGGTAGAATTCCCCTGGGAAGCCATCTGGCCCTGGGCTTTTGTTTGTTGGGAGATTTTTGATGACTGCTTCAATTTCCTTAGTGGTTATAGGTCTGTTGAGGTTTTCTGTTTCTTCCTGGTTCAGTTTTGGTAGTTGATACATCTCTAGGAATGCATCCATTTCTTCCAGGTTATCTAATTTGCTGGCATAGAGTTGCTCATAATATGTTCTTATAATTGTTTGTATTTCTTTTGTGTTGGTTGTGATCTCTCCTCTTTCATTCATGATTTTGTTGATTTGGGTCATTTCTCTTTTCTTTTTGATAAGTCTGGCCAGGGGTTTATCAATCTTGTCAATTCTTTCAAAGAACCAACTCCTAGTTTCGTTGATCTGTTCTACTGTTCTTTTAGTTTCTATTTCATTGATTTCTGCTCTGATCTTTATTATTTCTCTTCTCCTGCTGGGTTTAGGCTTTATTTGCTGTTCTTTCTCCAGCTCCCCTAGTAGGGTTAGGTTGTGTACTTGAGACCTTTCTTGTTTCTTGAGAAAGGCTTGTATTGCTATATACTTTCCTCTTAGCACTGCCTTTGCTGCATCCCAAAGATTTTGAATAGTTGTGTTTTCATTTGCATTGGTTTCCATGAAATTTTTTAATTCTTCTTTAATTTCCTTTGACCCATTCATTCTTCAGTAGGATGCTCTTTAGCCTCCATGTATTTGAGTTCTTTCCGACTTTCCTCTTGTGATTGAGTTCTAGTTTCAAAGCACTGTGGTCTGAAAATAGGCAGGGAATGATCCCAATCTTTTGGTATTGGTTGAGACCTGATTTATGACCAAGGATGTGATCTATTCTGGAGAATGTTCCATGGGCACTAGAGGAGAATGTGTATTCTGTTGCTTTGGGATGGAATGTTCTGAATATGTCTGTGAAGTCCATTTGGTCCAGTGTGTCATTTAAAGTCTTTATTTCCTTGTTGATCTTTTGCTAGACGATCTGTCCATTTCAGTGAGGGGGGTGTTAAAGTCCCCCACTATTATTGTATTGTTGTCAATGTGTTTCTTTGCTTTTGTTATTAATTGCCTTATATAATTGGCTGCTCCCATGTTAGGGGCATAGATATTTATAATTGTTAGATCTTCTTGTTGGATAGACCCTTTAAGTAGGATATAGTGTCCTTCCTCATCTCTTATTACAGTCTTTGGTTTAAAATCTAATTTGTCTGATATAACAATTGCCACCCCAACTTTCTTTTGGTGTCCATTAGCATGGTAAATGGTTTTCCACCCCCTCACTTTCAATCTGGGGGTGTCTTTGGGTCTAAAATGAGTCTCTTGCAGACAGTATATCGATGGGTCTTGTTTTTTAATCCAGTCTGATAGCCTGTGTCTTTTGATTGGGGCATTTAGCCCATTTATATTCAGGGTAACTATTGAAAGATAGGAATTTAGTGCCATTGTATTGCCTGTAAGGTGATTGTTACTGTATATTGTCTGTGTTCCTTTCTGGTCTATGTTGCTTTTAGGGTCTCTCTTTGCTTAGAGGACCCCTTTCAAGATTTCCTGTAGGGCTGGTTTTGTGTTTGCAAATTCCTTTAGTTTTTGTTTGTCCTGGAAGCTTTTTATCTCTCCTTCAATTTTCAATGACAGCCTAGCTGGATATAGTATTCTTGCTGCATATTTTTCTCATTTAGTGCTCTGAATATATCATGCCAGTCCTTTCTGGCCTGCCAGGTCTCTGTGGATAGGTCTGTTGCCAATCTAATCTTTCTACCCTTGTAGGTTACATATCTCTTCTTCCGAGCTGCTTTCAGGATTTTCTCTTTGTCTATGAGACTCATAAATTTTACTATTAGATGTCGGGGTGTTAACCTATTTTTACTGATTTTGAGAGGGGTTCTCTGTGCTTCCTGGATTTTGATGCCTGTTTCCTTCCCCAAATTAGGGAAGTTCTCTGCTATAATTTGCTCCATTATACCTTCTGCCCCTCTCTCTCTTTCTTCTTCTTCTGGGATCCCAATTATTCTAATGTTGTTTCGTCTTATGGTATCGCTTATCTCTCGAATTCTGCCCTCGTGATCCAGTAGTTGTTTATCTCTCTTTTTCTCACCTTCTTTATTTTCCATCATTTGGTCTTCTATATCACTGATTCTCGCTTCTGCCTCATTTATCCTAGCAGTTAGCGCCCCCATATTTGATTGCATGTCATTAATAGCCTTTTTGATTTCAACTTGGTTAGATTTTAGTTCTTTTACTTCTCCAGAAAGGGTATCTCTAATAACTTCCATGCTTTTCTCAAGCCCAGCTAGTATCTTTAAAGGGATGATTCTGAACTCTAGATCTGACATCATACTAATGTCCGTATTGAGTAGGTCCCTGACAGTTGGTACTACCTCTTGTTCTTTTTGTTGAGGTGATTTTTTCCATCTTGTCATTTTGTGCAGAGAATAGATTAATGAGAGAACAAAATGCTAGCAGAGTAACAACGTCCCCAGAAAATATACTCTAAATAAATCAGAAAAGACCTGAAACAGTGGGAAAAGAAAGGGAAAGAGAGAAAAAAGAAAAAGAAGAAAAAGAAAAAGATAAATATAAAAACAAACAAAAACAGAACAAAACAAAACAACAACAAAAAAAACCCAGAATGTGATCAAATATGATCAGGCTGGTATATAGATCAGTGCCACACACTAGATTTTTGGTGTATTTTGGTCTGTTAGAAGAAAGTACCTCCCAAAATTTTAAAGAAAGAAAAACTTATATATGTACAAAAATAAGGGTTGATATGATGAAGGGATGGAATATGAATGTAAAGATGGAAATTATAAAAAATTTTATAAAAGGAATTGATAAGAAGTTGTTTGAAAAAAGAAAGAAGAGGATTTAAAAAAAGAAAAAAAAAAGGGAGAGAATGTGATCAGACAGGGGAGTAGAAAAAAAACATATACTAGAGATTTAGGGTATATTTTGATCTGTTAGAAGAAACTATCTCAAAATTTTAAGGAGAGAACAACTTCTATATATATGCCAAAAATATGGGTAACTACTATGAAGGGATAGAATATGACTCTAAAAATGAAAAATAAATATGTTTTTTAAAAAAGGAATTGATAAGATGTTGGTTGAAAAAGGGAAAAAGAAAAATTCAAAAAAAGAAAAAAAGAAAATAAGACAGTTAAAAAAAAATTAACTTTGAAAGACTAAAGAATCATGGGGAAAAAGCCATGAATTCTATGTATAGTATTCCCCTAGCGCTGGAGTTCTGCCGTTCTCATTGATCGGTGAACTTGGTCTTGGCTGACTGTTCTGGCTGATCTTCTGGGGGAGGGGCCTGTTGCCATGGTTTCCAAAAGTCTTTGCTGGAGGCGGAATTGCCCCGCCCTTGCCCTATCCGGGTTAAGTAATCTGCTCGGGTTGCTCTCCAGAGCTTTTGTTCCCTATGAGCTTTCCGTACAGCTTTGGAGGCGGAGAGTGAAAATGGCGGCCTCCCAATCTCTGCCCCGGAGGAGCCGAGAACGCGGGGCCCCGCTCCTCAGTGAGCCCCCAGAGAAAAGCAGTCAGTCACTCCCGTCTCCCCTGCCTCCGGCCGCACTCCATGCTCACCCGGCCTGTGACCGCGCGTTTCTATCTCTGGCACCCGACCCCGTGTGGAGTCTCCAAACCCAGCAGATCCCTGCGGTGCACTCCCGCGCGGCTCCTCCCGGGGGAGGAAGGTGAGTCTCCCCGGATCTGCCGCTTGTTGGGTCCCTGCTGGAGGAGCAGGGGCCCGACTGTGCTGCGGATCACGGTTTATGGCCACCCCGAGCTGAGAGCCCGCGCCTGGGCTCCGCCTCTGCAGCCGGCTTCCCTGCGCTGTTACCTGGGAGCTCTGCCACACTCAGGCACCCCGGTCTTTCTTTGACCCCGAGGGTGCTGAGACCACACTGTCCCGGAGGGTTCCACCCCCCGCTTAGCCACCGGAGTGACGTCCCTCAGTGGAGCAGACTTTTAAAAGTTCCGATTTTGTGCTCCGGGGCTCTATCATTTGCCAGACGCGGCCGACGGAGGCCCCTCCCCCGCCGTCTATCCTCCCGAATATCGCCGCAGATTCACTTCTACGCACGTCCTACCTTCCAGAAAGTGGTCGTTTTTCTGATGAGAGAGTTGTTGCTCTTCTTTTCTTCGATCTCCTGTTGAGTTTGTAGGTGTTCAGAATGGTTTGATCCCTATCCAGCTGAATTCCTGAGAGGAGACGAAATCCAGGTCTCCTACTCCTCCGCCATCTTGCTCCGCCCCCTCTGTTCCTATTTTATTTAGGTTTTCTTTCCCCCCTCAGGAATCGGAGTTGAATTTTGTCAAATGCCATTTAGTATATATGGAGAGATAATATGGTTTCTATCTTTGATTTATTAATATGGTATATTAGCTTTGCTCACTTAAAAATACATTCTCAAATACTTAAAATTAAATATGTTATTATTCATGCCTAATGTTTTATAAAATACTTTATGCACTGCTTCTCCCTTGGGTGGCCTTTTTTATTATTACACAGTGTTATGTTGCATACTTGTAACTGTTGCCATAAGTGGAACTTCCTTTTTGTTTAAAGGCATGATAAATAAAATGAAGCTGAGAATTTGATCTGACCAGTGGGCTGAAGGTGCCCTTCAGCATGGTGAAAGAAGTAGGGCTAGATCTGAGCTGACCTTCTCATGGTCCTGTTTTCTTATTATTTTTTTATTTTGTCCTCAAAGAATGATGGAAGGAAAACGATTATGGTATGGGTAGCAGGAAGAAATTGTTTGGGTTAGTTAATCCTTCTGGATGGATTTTAGTTTGCTTGAAGTTTCAAAGAAATACCATAAAGTGAACATTGTTTTATGTACTTTGTTCATCA
The DNA here is from genome assembly GCF_029215605.1 of Mirounga angustirostris. Lineage (NCBI taxonomy): Eukaryota > Metazoa > Chordata > Mammalia > Carnivora > Phocidae > Mirounga > Mirounga angustirostris. Next base: position 92,579,324 of record NW_026991716.1, on the reverse strand, counting down.
TTCTTATCCTCAGGGAGCCACCTGCCTAGAGCAGACTGGTCTGGTAGGTCAGCCTCTAGCTCCTTGTACCTACTGAGCACTTGAAATGTGGCTAGTGATGTGCTCTAAGTGTAAAATACTCACTGATTTTGAAAACTTAGTATAAAAAAATAAAAATATCTCAATTTTATATTGATTATATGTTGAAATAATATTTTAGATATATTGAGATAGATAAAATACGTCATTAAGATTAATTTCACCTGTTTCTTTTCACTTTTTTTAATGTAACTACTAGCAAATTTTAAATTGCACATGTGGCTTACATTATATTTTTATTGGACATCACTGGTCTAGAGGTAGTAGGTATGTATACACTTATAGATACTAAAATGATTTTCATAATTTAAGAAGATAAATTAAATAAACTACACTTCTATACTCCCTTATGTACTTGTTTCTTCTTATGGGAATAAATTTGGATGGATAATGGATCCAGTCATACTCCATTTTAATGGGTTACCTCCTCTGTGATTTTTTTATTTAACTGTTTCTAAGAGAATGCAGTTTCTTCATTATGCCCTTGACATTTCCACATAAGTTAAAGGCAATAAGCTTCTGGTGTTTTGGAATACCAGCACTCAAGAACTTACGTGAATATAGAAAGGAGTTAGTTTGGGGGTGCAAGTTTCTAATTTTGCCTTATCCTACAAATAAATTTTAATAAAAGTGTCTAGTACTTCAGCATTTCTTACATTTTTCCCGCCATTACCCTAGAACAGCAATTTCCACCTCCTTAACTCCCTTTAGGTAGCACTAGGGTTTAGCTTCTTTTAGTTCTGTCTTAATGCAATAGCCTGAGTGTTTTAAAATAGTTCATTTCTTAACTCTTCTATTCTTCACAAGCCAAAACAATTAAATTACTCCTAAAGCATTTTTGTAAAATCCTGGCTTTGTTGCATTTTTTTAAGGAAAATCATATCACAGAAGATATTGGAATATCGACTTGGAAGAAACAGACTTTTCTCTCCCATGGAGCCTTATTAGCAAAGAGCTGCCAAGCTGCCATGGAATTAGCAAAGCATGATGCTGACGTTCAGGATATGGCATTTCAGTATGGGAAGCACATGGCCATGAGTCATAAGGTATTTGCACATTTTCTCTTTTTCCAGTACTTAAATAGCTAAAATGATACATAAGAAACTTCTTGCCGTTTAATAAGCTGCTTTTATATCTCAAAAAAAAAATGTTTATTGTGCACTTAAAATCTATCAGCCATCGATGGTGATTGTTACATAATATAAACAGTATGATTGGTAAGTACTGTGTAACTCTGATAGAAAGCGACAACTTATACCATATTTATGATGCTTGTCTTTTCTTACTACCTGAAAGGGTTCTTAAGAGAACTCTTACAAATTATTAAATAACATGTAATGTTGCCATTTACAGAATGAAAGTATATTTGCATTTTTGTTACAGTTCCCTTATGTACAGTTTCTTAGGTAAAACAAATTATGGAAAGTTAGGAGATTTAGAAATAAACTGAGTAAAATTGAAAGCTTTAATTCTAATAATTGACTCTTTTGAATGGGCATTATGAAATATAAAAAGTTTCAGGTTAGCTGTTATATTGCTGTCTCTGTATATATGTAACTTAAAAATTCCATTTGACACATATTTCTTAAATGTTACTTAAATAGCTCTTGAGAGAGGAGAAAATATATACATATGTTACGGATACGTAAAATATCTCCAGATGAGTTTTGATATATTTTATTAAATCTTAAATTTAATATTTAATATTAAGCAATTACATTTACTAAAACTTTAAATTATTGCTTTAACTTAAAAAGTAAAACAAAGTCTGCTGCCAAATAGAAGAGGAAATGTGTCAGGGAAAAATTATTTTAAAGAATTTTAAAGGTTATTGTTAATCATATGAACTGTTCTTTTGCTTATTAGAGTTCACCTAAAAGCTGTATTCCTTTAGCTTCATTTTTCACTGCATTAACTGGTGCTTTCTGAAATGACTAAAACGTACTAGTATGTATGCATTTTACTAATTTAATTCTTTTGACTACTTCTCCTAGATAAATTCTGATCTCCAGCCTTTTATTAAAGAAAAGACCAGTGATTCCATGGCTTTTAATCTAAGCTCAGCTCCTATAGTCTTACATCAGGAGTTTCTTGGAAGAGATTTGTGGATTAAGCAGATTGGAGAGGTAAAACAAAATTATTCCTATCTTAGGTATCAGTAGAGTAGTATTTAGTTGATTTTGGAACATAATTGATATTTCATGATGAGCTAAGCCATATAAGAGCATTTTCATATAACAGGTAACATTCTTACTTTATAATCTGCATTTTTAAGAGGCAAATGTTAGTTAAAAGTTAGGGATTGAAATACTGTTTTCTTATTATCTGAGTTCTTAGAATACTGCAACACAAAACCAGTTCCTGTGATGGATGCTAATTAACTCAGAGGATTTTTTTTTTTTTCCTAAAGTCTTTCAAAAATTGGGCTATGATAATAGCACCACCCTTTAACTGACGGCAATTTCCCATCTGCAGACTCTAGCACAAGCTGCAGAATTCCAGAAGCTCCGTCTGTCAGCTCATTGGGTTATTTTAAAACAAACTTGGACCCTGAATATTCCAATTCTGAGGTATTATCAAAGAAAAAAAGCATGGTAAAGTCAGAGGGGAAAAGGGGCTTATATTGGGTGAATTTCCTACTTTTTTGCAGGAGAGAAGGTATAAAAGATGAGAAGGAATTTTTTTTTTAATTTTCTTTTAATCCAGGAATTCTAGAATGATAAAGTATTGACCTTTTACCTAAAACTTCATGGAGTTTATTTAGCTTTGTGGTTCTAATCGATTGGGTTAATGTGAGACTGGACTTGGGGAACTGTGTGCCTGCACAGCTGAGGGTGGGGATGGCAGCCATGCTTAGAGCAAAGAGAGCCTACATGATATCTGCTTTTGGAACGATAAGATTTTCCCTCTCCTAACCCTCTTCCCTTATTGGCTTTCAAAATGCCATCAGCCAGCTTAAAATCCCTCATAATCACCTGGTAGAAAATGAGAGGATTCATTTTTGGGGAAACTGTCAAGCCGAAGGGGAAAAGACCTATGGACCTTGGTGCTTGGGGCTCCCTTGTGTCATATCCCTGACCAGGCCTCCTACAGGGAGGCCCACCAGTTGACAAGCCTCAGAGTATCCAAGTGCACAGAATATCCAACTGAAATAGAGTAGGTAATAGAGGACCCCTGGAATTTTTTTTTTTTTTTAAGATTTTATTTATTTATTTGAGAGAGAGAGAATGAGAGACAGAGAGCACGAGAGGGAAGAGGGTCAGAGGGAGAAACAGACCCCTTGCTGAGCAGAGAGCCTGACGCGGGACTCGATCCCGGGACTCCAGGATCATGACCTGAGCCGAAGGCAGTCATTTAACCAACTGAGCCACCCAGGTGCCCCGAACCCCTGGAATTTGAGAAAAGCCTGTGCCGTGAGGGAATGAGTCAAAAGCAAACTGATGAAAACAGAACTTGGAGGAAACAGACCAGTGAAGAAAGAAAGACATTCCAAAAGCACTATAATCAATCTACTCAATGAGAAAAGACATTAAATTCATGAAATAAGAACATGTGATACATAAAAAGGGACAATCCAAGAATAAGAAATCAGAATCATAAAATAAAAATATGAAAGCAGAGTTTTTTTTAAATCAGAAGAATAGAAGATAAATGTGAAAATTTCCCAGAAAGTTGAACAAAAAGTCAACAGAAAAGATAAGAAAATTAGAGAACCAATTCGACAGATCCTATATTTATTAGGAGTCCCAGAGAGAGAAAACCGAAAATGGAGGTGAGAAAATTAACAACAAAAAATTGTAAAGAAAAGTCCTGAGAATTGAAGGACCTAAGTTTCCAAATTGAAATAGTGCCCTAAATAATTAATTTTAAAAGACTCACACCAAGTCTCATCATTATCACATTTTGAAACAATGGGGATGAAAAGAGAACCTAATACTTCTAGGAAGAAAAAGAAAAACCGACCCTACAAAGGATCGAGAATCAGAAAGGCCTCCCAGTAGTGACACTGAACGCTTCAAGACAATGGACTAACAGCTTCAACATTCAAAGAGAAAATTTTTTTCCAACTTAGACTTTTATGACTGTCACATTACAAGTGTGGTGTTAAATAAAGACAATTCAAAACAGATACACAAAGTCTCGAAAAACTTTACCTCCCAAGCATCTTTTTTCAAGAGATGTATTTTGGGTGATGTGTTTTATTAAGACAAGGAAGTAACCAAGAAAGAGAAAGACATGGAACCTAGGAACTAGGGGATCCAGACATAAGCTGGAGGCAGTGGGAATTCCCGGGACAACACGAAAGGAAGAATAATAAACAATAATAATGCCAACAATAAGAGCACTTACTGTGTGCCAAGCACTCTACTAATGAGGAGCCTGAGGCATGAGAAATTAACTTGCACACAGTCACACAGCCAGCGAGTAGTGGAGCCAAGATGCAAACCCAGGCAGCCTTGCCACAGGGCTCACATCCTTCAGTAACAAGTGACATGCCACACTGTCTCTCCTCCAAGCACATCCTAGGCTGATGGGTATGCCTCCAGTCCAGATTGGAACAAGAGGACAGAGATCTCCAGGAGAAATTTTTCTAAGGAAAACAATGGAACTAATGTGCTTGACCATATTGAGGATTTTTTTTTTTTAAGATTTTATTTATTGGGGCGCCTGGGTGGCTCAGTCGTTAAGCGTCTGCCTTTGGCTCAGGTCATGATCCCAGGGTCCTGGGATCGAGCCCCATATCGGGCTTCCTGCTCAGTGAGAAGACTGCTTCTCCCTCTCCCACTCCCCCTGCTTGTGTTCCCTCTCTCACTGTGTCTGTCTCTGTCAAATAAATAAATAAAATCTTCAAAAATATATATATATTTTTTTAATTTATTTGAGAGAGAGAGCATGAATGGGGGAAGGGACAGAAAGAGAAGGAGAAGCAGACTCCTAACTGAGCAGAGAGCCAAACGCAGGGCTCGATCCCAGGACCCCGAGATCATGACCTGAGCTGAAGGCAGACACTTAACCTACTGAGCCACCCAGGCGCCCTGACCGTGTTGAGAATTAAAGACAAATTAACAATAGATACATGGAAAACTAAGTGTTGCTATTTAAAATAACCATGTAATTATGTTCTTGAATTTTGAGTCAGGAGTTTGGACAGCACACAGAGATGACTACTCTATAATGTCTGGGGCCTCAGCTGGAATGACCCACAGGCTGGAGGTGACTCAGCATTGCTGGGCACTGGAATCATCTGGAGACTCAGTTCACACTGGCACCTGGGCTGGGATGTCAAGACCATGTTGCTGGACCAACCAGAGTACTCACACATGGTCGACTCTTATCAAACACTCACAAGCCCACCCACAATCAAGAACAGTTTGTAGACTCACCTAGCAATGGGAAAAAGGTCAAAGAATTTTGGGCCAGGTTTTAAAACAGCCACACTAAACATATGGATTAAGATAAGCAGTTATTAGCTGTTGTGAAAAAATTTTAAATGTATAAGAAAGGACATACAACATAATACTCTTCATGGCTTAGAGAATAATATTTATACAGCATAAAAATATAAATACAGAATATTGATTGAAGCCAAAGAGTGTAATCAATGGGAGGAGGGGAGAGAAAAAGAATATGTTTCATCATATAAGAAATGTAATTATTCCTTTCATGGTAGAATCAATAAATAATGTCTGAAATTTAAAATCAAGGAAAAGCACTGTTTGAAGGTAAACAGCAGAACAAACAGCTAAACAGAGGGACACAGAACCGATAGGCTCTGGGGAGTGCTAGGTTGTTTTGTTAGGGTCTGGGGAGTACTAGGTTGTTTTGTTAGAAGTCTTAAAGTTAGCTTTTTCTTTTATTTTTTTTTTAAGATTTTATATATTTATTTGAGAGAGCGCAAGCATGAGCAGGGGGAAGGGCAGAAGGAGAAGCAGACTCCTTGCTGAGCAGGGAGCCCGATGTGAGGCTTGGTCCCAGGATCCCAGGATCATGACCTGAGCCAAAGGCAGACGCTTAACTGACTGAGCCACCCAGGTGTCCCTTAAAGTTGGCTTTTTAAATACATGTGTTTACTTTTATTTAAAAACATATAATTTAAAACTGCATATTGTTTGCTGTAGTAATTCCACCTCTAATAATCTATCCTCCAAAAAAGATCAGATGTGAACAAAGACTTACCTATTAAAATATGCACTAAAATAGTAACTCTAAAAGGAAAAAAGTGAAAATTAGTTCATTTAAAAATAGAAAGAAGGGGGCGCCTGGATGGCTCAGTTGGTTAAGCGTGTGCCTTCGGCTCAAGTGGTGATCCTGGAGTCCTGGGATTGAGCCACGGCATCAGGCTCCCTGCTCAGTGGGGAGCCTGCTTCTTCCTCTCCCTCTGCCACTATCCCATTCCTTCTCTCTCTCTCAAATAAATAAATAAAATCTTAAAAAAAAAAAGGAAAAAGGTTAAATGAAGTATGGTACAATGAAATATCATACAACTATTGAATATTGTATTCCTGGGGTGTATTTGTGTGTTTTTTGACAGCTGAACCAAAAATATATATACAGATGGTGTTAGTAGCTCTAATTGGGTTACATTAGAATACATTGCAGATTTACATTTTGGTTGAAAAGATTCAGCTAAATATGTTGAATGGAAGCTACCAACTCTTCCTTGGCTATTTACATATATTCATATATATATGTATCGGAGATGTGAATTTTAAAGAAACTTCACAGAGAAGGGACATATTTAATTTTTAGTTTCTTTGCAAGCATACAAAGTCGTAAATGTAGACAACATGAGAATCCAGGATTTCCTAAACAACTGGTAAAATATTCCCAAATCACTATCTCCAACTTGATTTTAACTTTTCACGGGGATATCTAGTCCAAATAGCCAATGCCTTAGGCAGTAATTCAAATCAAATAGATCTTGTCCAGAGGTCAGTAAACCCAGCCGAGATGTTGTCTGTGAGCAGATGATGTCCTGCCCACCAACCTAGGATCCCTGTGATACTATCTAGATCCTCATCCCTCAGGAAAGACTGGCAGTTTATTGCCCATCTCACAGCCCCGCCAGGCCGCTGTGGTTTTCTCCAGTAGCTTCAGGCCCTTCTTATATCTTCCTGTCTGAGTCATGAACAGGATCACCGTGAAGAGAAGATTCATCCATCTGCAACAAATAAGAACTAGGAAGTTGGTTTTTGTCACGCAAGGGGAAACATTCCTCAGGTTAAAGGCTCCTTACCTGAGTTTATTTTAATCTTCTAAATTATAATATTAATGTTTATATAAAGCTCTAGATGATGATAATGTTGTTCTGTGAATGCCCCCTAGTCAGAGTTAGGGGACACAATTAGCATAATACTCGAGAGGGACATTCTATCCTAAATCTCAAGGAGGTTGCTTGTTAATCCTGAAATTAGTTCTAGTACTCTCTTTCCTGTTTTTCCTGATATTTACCTCCACTGCATTTTTGTGACCCTTTCCTCCCCAGGTGCTGAATTTTATTTCAGGATCTTTAAGGATAACAGTGAATTCACCTTTGAATTACCTATGGCACCTGGCATAGTGACTTACTTGGAATAGTCATCCAGTTAATATTTGTCAGAAAAGTATGTGTGGTATGGTTTTCACAGAGGTAGGCTGTTGGATGGCAGTTCTGTTTTGTTAAATAGAAAGTCAAGTTGGTATAGCAGAAACGGCCCATAGAGGACCAGGTTTTGGAAGACCTGGATTCTAGTTTGGACTCGGCTAGCATCTGTATAACTTTAATCACAGTCTTTCATGTCCTTGTTATTATTTTCTTTAAAATGATGCTGTTGAACTAGATCATTCTGAGGTCCCTTTCAGCTCTCAAATAAGTCTAAGCAATAGGTCTCTTAGGTAAGAAATGCATTATAAGAAAAATATTAATCTCTATTAGAAGCTTAATCCTAGTTTTGACACTGAAAAATGGAAAAGTGTTGCTCCCAATGTGGAAGTCACCTATGATTTCTTTTTTTTTTTTTTTAAAGATTTTATTTATTTATTTGAGACAGAATGAGAGAGAGAGAGAGAGCACATGAGAGGGGGGAGGGTCAGAGGGAGAAGCAGACTCCCTGCCGAGCAGGGAGCCCGATGCGGGACTCCATCCCGGAACTCCAGGATCATGACCTGAGCCGAAGGCAGTCGCTTAACCAACTGAGCCACCCAGGCGCCATCACCTATGATTTCTTATTATCACATGTAAAATTACTTCCCTGCTCTACTCAGACAGGTTTGTGTCCCATCTACTCTTCGATTTCCTGCTTGGAGAGAGTGAGATTAATGACTAGACAGGGAAGGAAAGAGGAGATCACATACCCGTAGTGCCCATTCAACATCCTTGTGAAGCCAGGAAGAAGAAACTTCTGGAATTTTTCATATCAGGCCCTGCTACCTCCTCTTCAACTCCCGAAGTCTTAAGATTAGATGGCTTAGGTAGCTGTCTTCCATCACACCTGTAAGCAGGCAGGTGCACTTGTGTGCTTGTGCGTGCACACACACACACACACACACACCCCTTTTGTAAGAGGCAGTTAAGAGCACCAGGCCAGAACTGAAACAGCTGAAAAATATTTGTTGAACAATGTTTCCATACTAAATTCTACCTTAATTTTAAATTTAAATTTGTAGCCGCTGAAAAATAATGATCAGGTAAAAATACTGAGTGAATGGGTGATTCACCCTAGGGAGGTGAAGTCATTACTCAGTTACCATTTTGATTCCTAATAAAAGAAAGTAGAATCCTTCAGAGAACCACAGAGCTCTGACTCTCTCAGGGAGTCCAGAGGCTATTGCAGGTCAGCAAGCTTTATTTTTAATGATCCTTCTAGTTTTCTGCTGCCATTATAAGTCACTGAAGAGATAGGAATTATGATTATATTTTCCTGGCTGTTTCTGAAAGTACGGAAATGTCACTTAGTCTTGTGACATTCTGACACTGTCGTAACCGGCCATAAACTACCTTAAGTGAACTACATTTTACCAATGCTAAGCTACAACTCACTCATGCCTAGGTATCCTGCTGTTACTTCTTATTCAAAACGTGAAGCAGAGATTGCTGGTCGAGGCTGGTGTACATAAACATAACACATGTATATTCTTAACCAAAAGAATGCACAAAGAGTCTTCATTAATGCTACCTGATATTCTTCTAATTATTTATTTTGAGTTGTTTCAAAAGGAATAATATTGACACTCTCTATCATAGAGGGTGGACAGTGTGGGCATTTGAAGGGACTATATATGAGACCACAAAGACCGAAATGGCTCTAGATATCTCCTAAATTAAAATATTTCTTAAAGTTTTCTGTTATATTTAAGGAAACAAAGTGCTTGACTACAGGAGATAGAGCAGTAAATTGCCTGTAGGTTGTCTGTGGCCTCTTAAAGAGGGGATAAAAGAAACACACAAATACAAGGAATACTGTAATGATGTCATTTAGACAGCACAGAGGAAAGTCAAGAAATGATTTGAGAAATTGGTGATATCTGAGAGGGTCCTTGAAGAAGCAGATCTCGATGGCAAAGATGGGAATGGGAGGCTTCCTAGGCAACAGAAGTCATGAAAAAGGAATGCAGATGGGCAAGTGTACTGTATTCAAAGAAATACACGTATTATAGTTTGGATCGAATGTGAAAAATATAGGGCAGTATAGGGACAGGCAAAGAATTGCTCTGAAATAGTACGTAATGCCTATGTTTAAAGACTTTGGTTCAAACAAAAACATGCACATGAATGTTCAGAAGAACAACGTTTACAAGAACCAAGGAGTGGAAACAACCCACGTCCATCAAATAATGAATGGATAAACAAAATATAGTATGTCCATACAATGGAATATTATCCAGATGTAAAAAGGAATGAAGTATTGATATGTGCTACAGTATGACAAAAATGTTCTGGAACTAGATAGTGTTGATGGTTGCACAACATTCTGAATGTACTCAGTGCCCCTGAATTATACTCTTTAAAATAGTAAGACTCTGGATGTTTGCTTGCAGAAAACGAACTTGATTCAGGTCAGGGAGCAGACACTGAAAGTCTTTGAACCGGGTAATGCCAAGGTCTGAAATGTGTTTTAGAGAGCTATGTCTGGCTACATCCTAAAGGACAAAGGAACAAGGAAATAGTAGAAAGAAGGAGATCGGTTAGGAAGTTTTGGGGAACCTGTTGATAAGTTCGGGAGAAAAGTACCGATCAGAGTGTTGGTGACAAGAAGGCGGTTAGGTGTAAAACTCACTTCAGAGAGGGGCGCTTGGCTGGCTCAGTTGGTAGAGCATGCGACTCTTGATCTTGGGGTCGTGAGTTCAAGCCCTACCTTGGGTGTAGAGATTACTTAAAATAAAATCTTTGGGGGCAAAAAAAATGCATTTCAGGGAGAAAATGTACAGGGCCTGAAAATTGGTATGATAGGGAGAAGCTGGTAGGTGTGTACTGGGGAAGGGCAGGCAGAGGCCAAAACCAGGATTTTGAATTTGGATTACAGGAACAATCGTGCCATTAATAGAAATAGAAAAGTTAAGTGGAAAAACTGGTATAAGTTTGGTTTTTGACATCGTGAGCTTGAGGTGCACCATCAAGGTTGGTGGCCATCACATTGGAACCTGGCCACTGGAGGAAACAACTCAATTCCATGTTCAGCCTGATTTCCTTGCTCATGGCCTTTCTGCAATCTGGGTAGATTCTGTCTGTGTTTGAAATTTTAAATTTCATGTCTCTTCCAGATTCCAAGAAAGCACAGCAAAAAAAAAAGGTTTGCAAAAGGATGACAAGACTTCTGAATAAAGAAAAATGTATTATGTAGATAACACAAGCCCTTCCTCTTTTTTTATTTTTTTATTTTGTAAAGGTTTTATTTGTTTATTTTGAGAAAGTGTGTGAGCACGGAGAGGGGCAGAGAGAGAGAGAGAGGGAGAGAGAGAATCTCAAGCAAACTCCACACTGAGCACCAAGCTCAGCTTGGGGCTCGATCCCACAACCGTGAGATCATGACATGAGCCGAGATCAAGAGTCGGATGCTTATCGTCTGAGCCACCCAGTCACCTCTATCCTCCTCTTTTTTATAATTGGACACCATGACCTTCTGTGCACCTGTCTGTTGCTTCCTCTTTTCCCAGTTAGCCAGAGGAAGAGAATACAAAAAAGCTAATCCTTGAACATTCACATTTCCCTCCAAAGATTAGCTTTCCCAGGTGAAAACGAAAGTAACATCAGGTTCCCGAGAAGTCCAGTTCTAAATGGTGTTGACTTCCTTGCAGATGCCTTCTGTGCTATCTTACTAATGGGCAAGAATGATCAGGATCACAAAGAAGCCTGTCCTGTTCCTTTCTATTCTTTTTTTTTTTTTTTTTCTTAAAGATTTTATTTATTTGAGAGAGAGAGAAATAGCATGAGAGGGGAGAGGGTCAGAGGGAGAAGCAGGCTCCCCGCCGAGCCAGGAGCCCGATGTGGGACTCGATCCCAGGACTCCGGGACCATGACCTGAGCCAAAGGCAGTCACCCAACCAACTGAGCCACCCAGGCGCCCTTGTTCCTTTCTATTCTGATACCTTTCCCGCTATGTAACTGGAAAGCTGGGTTGGTACAAGGCCTGCTTCTCCTACCAAACCAAAATTCAACTGCTTAAACTTTGGGGCTAGCAGATCTAATAGATTCTGATTTGTAAGCTTTTTTTTTTTTTTTAATTTTTTAAAAGATTTATTTGAAAGAGAGTGAGAGCACAAGCAGGAGAAGGGGCAGTGGAAGAGGGAGAAGCAGATTCCCCGCTGAGCAGGGAGTCCAACACAGGGCTCCATCCCAGGACTCTGGGATCATGAACTGAGCTGAAGGCAGACACTTAACCAACTGAGCCACCCAGGTGCCCCTGATTTGTAAGCTTTCTAAATCCTCATACACTACCCAAACCATTCTAGGATGAGGATGGAGGTCCTACCCTTCCTCCCTTCCTCTGTTCCCATATAAACCTTTTCACTCATGTATAAATTAAACTCCACCTCTTCATACCAATACAAATGCACAGAGAATTTATTTTCAGTAACACCTGTCTTCTCTAAAGGAGCCAGTGATATTCCTGCAAAAGACCTTTTTTTAAATTTTATTTTATCTTATTTATTTATTTTTTTATTATTATGTTATGTTAATCACCATACATTACATCATTAGTTTTTGCTGTAGTGTTCCATTATTCATTGTTTGCGTATAACACCCAGGGCTCCATGCAGAGCGTGGCCTCTTTAGTACCCATTACCAGGCCAACCCATCCCCCCACCCCCCTCCCCTCTAGAACCCTGTTTGTTTTTCAGAGTCCATCATCTCTCATGGTTCATCTCCCGCTCCGATTTCCGCCCCTTCATTCTTCCCTTCCTGCTATCTTCTTCTTTTTTTTTTTTTTAACATATAATGTATTGACCTTTAAAGTGTCATTGTTTTTGCAGCCACCAAAGTAATCTTTTACTCAAACAAGGATTATTAATGGATGATGGGTTAAGACAATTGGATGAATGGTTAGAAGGGAACCAAATAGTCACATGGATTCAAAGCGTCCCACAGATTACTTATTCAATACAAAGGGAAGCAGTGAACAAACTTAGTTTTACCAATAATGAGACAAACATATTGTATGACTCCTGATGTAATGAAGATGTATACAGCATCATGTATGTAGTTATCTTGCCAAAAAAAAAGTTTTCGTTTAATCTAATCATGAGAAAACACTCAGACAAATCCAGGATAAGGGACATTCTCCAAGGCAGTTGACCTGGACTCTTAAAAAATGCTAGTATTATGAAAGACAGAAAAGGTATTGTGTAAGGACTCTTGTAGATTAGAAGAGATTTAAAAGCCATGACATCCAAAGAGAATGTATGATTTCTAATTTGATCTTGGATCGGGATAAAAACAGCTCTGAACGACACTATTGATTGAACTGGAAACATTTGAATACAGACTTCTTAGACATTATAGGAAGCGTTAAACTTGCTGGATGTGATAATGGGTTTGTGGTTATGCAGGAGAACATCGTTGTTCTTAGGAGATAAATGCTGAAGTATTCAGGGATGAGACATGATGTCTACAGCTTCCTCTCAGATAAGCAGCAAATGATCATCTAAAGAGAAAGCAAAGATGACAAAATATTAGCAATTGGTTAATGTGGGTGGAGGGCAAATGGGTGTCCATGATGTTCTCTCCTCAAACTAAAAAGTTTGAAGAGGAAAAAAAATAAAAGTTTGAGGAGAAAGGTAGTTTTCCTTAAAATTTTAAAAAGAGAATCTCTCTTTAAAAATGACTGTTATTCCCAAATATAGCTGCTAGCATTTGGGAAGAATAACATGATAAGTAGAGATGATCCGTCTCTAGCAATTTCTGGACTCCCTGCTGTGGAATATTAGTTTTCTATTTTTAGAAAAAGGTTTCTCCAGGGGCGCCTGGGTGGCTCAGTCGTTGAGCGTCTGCCTTCAGCTCGGGTCATGATCCCAGGGTCCTGGGATCGAGCCCCGCATCGGGCTCCCTGCTCAGCAGGAAGCCTGCTTCTCCCTCTCCCACTCCCCCTGCTTGTGTTCCCTCTCTCGCTGTGTCTCTCTCTGTCAAATAAATAAAATCTTTAAAAAAAAAAAAAAAAAAAAAGAAAAGAAAAAGGTTTCTCCATATCCAGCCTTCAAGTCCAGATAGTAGTAGTTGAAAATTGGGAACAGTTCATTTATGTCATCCAATCCTTCTTTGTTACCTGACTTATAAGAAAGCATTTGTTTCTTAAAAGACTGTATTGTACATCCATTACTTACCAACGGGGAATCTGCCTTTGGTCCGCTGAGACTGGTATATAAACCTTTGGAATTAATCCCTCTGTGCATCCTCTCACTCAGAATGCTGGCTTTTTTTTTTTTTTTGCTTTTGTACAGAATATTGTTTTACAGTGTTCACTGTAGTTTTCTGAGGAGGCCTCTGGTGTCATGAGCACTGGCACACTATCTTGTCTATTTTCACTTTTTTTTTTTTTTAAGATAAAACAAGGTTCAAACCACACATTCTCTGTGAACTGCTAAAGACTGGGAAAAATTACTTTCTTTTCTCCTGACCTGGATTGACAAGAAGCACACCTACAGGAGGCAAAAAGATGAGTGAATCCCTTTTAAAGACCCTAGTAATGAAGCCCACGGGGAATTGTCGTGTATGGGAGAATTCACAGTGGCTTCTGGAGATGAACAGTGTGGCAGGAAGAGGTTCAGGACTGCTGGCTGTTGAAATACAGTCTGGATTTATTTTATATCAGCCTATTTTGGGCTCCAGTGAGAAAGTTATTTTATATCTTGCTCTGCTAGAAATATACATGATAAGTGGCAGATGTCAGAAAAAGAGGGGAAAGTTATAACACTCCATTCTCCTTGAGACTTAAGGAGTTTATATAGTTGTTCTCGTTTAGCCTTTGAAGTGAACCCTGATGCATACAGAAGAATAAATTGAAAAGAACATTAGACACAGTCTAAACCAGTGATCTTCAAATGAGTCAGAAACTCAGGGCGAGGGTACTGCGTTTTTAACAAACTATCTAGGTGATTCCAATAGCCAGTTCAGCATTTGTGAGAGCCCAACATTTGGGAACATAGGGTCTAGTAAATACTCTTATTTTACAGATAAGAAAATGAAGATGGACAGAAAATTTTTAAAATTGTTGGAGGTATTAATGTATTATGGGCTAGAAACCATATTTTCTGACACCCAGCATATCACATCTTCCCAGGAGGTCACAGTGCTTATTGGAGTGGTCACCATCAAGATATTAGCCACTTGCTTTCCTCCATAGACAAGGTGTCCTTAGCACCCTAAGCTTTGAGTTGTGGCTCTTGAAATGTCCTGAGGTGTCTGTTCCGGGCTCTTTCTACTTCAACACACTGCTTTCAAGGTTGAGGCACTTAATTAAACTAAACTGCTGTGTCTATGAGAAGGCTACTAGATCACTCTTCTCTATTCTATCTTTTTGTTGTTTGATTTTCATGAATTCTTTGAATTTATATTCCATAGATTTCCGTCCTTAGCCTACTTATAAACAGCAGTTGGGCAGTAAAGTGAACATATGGTATTGTTCAATACAGGTAAAAATGATTTGTCAAATATCAGCTAATGGTTCCACATTAACTACATCCTGGCACTCTGAATCTAAACACCCAACTTTCCTAGAACTAGGAGTGAGTATGATGAACTTTGCTTCGTAAGTTTCCTGAATAGACAGGACATAACCAACATATATAAAGAAAAAGCACTTATCCATCTATGCGTTCATTCCCCAGATATTATTGGCCATGTGCTCTATACTAATCCTGATCTAGACATGGAATACAGTTGTGAGCAGGAGAGAAAGTTGGTCTATTCTCATAGAGCCTAAGTCCTAGAGGGAGATTGTATGTGAAGCCCATTTAAACAAGGCTGTGCAACCCCTAGAATATAAGCTTCATGAGGGCGGAGATTTTTACCTGTTCTGTTCATGGCTCCTTTTCCAGTGCCTAGGCAGTACCTGACACGTGGGAGGTGCCTGGTGAATTTAGTGAATGAACAATCATCCGATCAAACAGAAACTATGGCCCCTCCCAAATTAACTGTTTCACAAAAAGAAATAGAATAAGTAATGTTTAATGAGAAGTATTATTTATAGAGGGGATTAAATCATCATTTCCATTGGTTTCTACTGTGCTGTATTTTTATAACCTCTAAAAGCCTTTTGTGAAAAAAATTTTGTATCCGAATGTGTATACTCTTAGGTGTGTAGATGACCTATGTAGATATTAACACACATGGCTGGAAATACATACATATTATATACCTATAAAGATTTAAATAGTCATAATATTTGTTTTATAAAATAACTCATACTTTTAGGTACAAGCTAAAGCAGTCAAGGATGAAATGGTTTCACAGAACTAGGATGTTTGTTGTGATAAAATAAAAAGGACATTTAGGAGAGCTGTGTTATCAACAGCTGACGTCTGTTCAGGTTGTAAGGGCTGTGGTGGTCGTCATTTTATGGAGGCTTCTAATCTCTCAGCTTTCAAAACATTGAAGAGCTGATACTGAACAGATGTGGATTCCATACATGGTGATTCTCTGCCACCATCTCCAACAAAGTCTGTCTCTACTGGTTGAAAGGGTGGTAACCAAGCTAGCAATACAAAATAAAATGAGAGAGTTTGAAAATAGCTTGTGATTGATAAAGCACAAGTACCTCAAAATAATAGAATTCTCTAAGATAATTAGTTTATAATCCAAGTAGGGAAAATTGGTTTTATAAAAATTTCTGATAGGACCACTCTAATGTTCTTATCTATGAACAACATTACATTCCTTCTTCCTACCTGAGGAAACAGCTGTTGGGATTTTGTTTTTGTTTTTGTTTTTGTTTTTATGAGACAGACTGGAAACTGACCTAATAACCTCCAAAAGGAAAAGTCTACCCTAAGTCATTGTAAATTATATCATTTCTCCCTCTCTCCTTACCTTGCAATCTCAAGATACAAAAGCTCCTCAACTTCCTAGCCTTCAACAAATACCACTTTCAACACTTTTAACATACCTTTTCTGTTAAACACTGAAAGATAAGAATGTTGAAAGATGCTGAATGTTGAGCTGGTTAGAACAGGAACAGAATTGAAAGTAGTGAGGAAATGGCAAATTTGTTGTGGAAATGAGTTGTTTGACAGGAACAATTCTGTGGAGCTCCCAGTTTGTGCATCATTTGAAAAGTCCTGTGCTGGAGCAATCCATACTAATCAGCAAGAGACAAGAGAAAGGATGAACAATTGAAAAGGTGGGAAGCTTGTGACCACAGGATCAACCTCAATGTCAGCTATCTCTTAACCTAAAATGAATTTAAGAGACAGCTGGGAGTTTGAGAACTCAAAGACTAAGCAAATTGTGAAATGCTGTTGCTAAAATTTTGGTCACAAGCCATGGATTATTACTTGGATCAAAGCCAGTTCCTGTTTGCGTACTGACAAAGTTTAGTAGCTAGGTCATGAGTACATCTATACAGACATGCACAAGGGCTCCCTATGAACTGCAGATATTATAGTGGAGAAAGAGGGATTTTCAGTGTAGACAAAACTATTTTGGGAGAAGATGTCCACAGACACACAAGTCAATATAAAATATCTGAGCAGAGAGAAGAATAAGCCTAGTTTTTACATTTCTGCAAGAACTGACTCCTATTCCTTGTGGCATAATGCATCTCAGGATTAAGTTCAAACTCTTCGTAGTTCACTGAAAATCTAGATCCCTAAAAAATTTGAAGAGCAGATTGAAAACTCCAAATTCTTTGTTATATTACATTGGTTGCAGAAGCCTTTTGTGTCATAGAAAACATTCAAGTCACAATTTTAACTTAGAGTGGTTTGTGATGGTGCTAATACCTGAGCAGTGTCTTCTAAGTTACTTATTATGAAAATAAGAAAAACAAAATGCAGGCATCTTTGTATAAATTTTTTAAAAGATTATAAAGAAGCAAGAAGAGTCAGGACCAATGTTACATAAACATCTTTTCTCTCAAGTAGTAATTTGACTTAGGAACAAAATGGTCTCAAGACCTAACCTATTTGCAAATTGAACAGTTCTTACTCTGTGCAGAGGTAGCAGGAGTTTTATTCTGAAGTCTACAAAAATGAGCTGATATATCAACAAAGATTAATACATTGATTGTCTCTATCATGTTAAGATATATAATACATTTGAGTATATGTGTTAATTTTAAATTTTTAATAACTAAAATATTTTAAATAAAGTCTGACCCCATATAGAATGTCTTTTTTTTTTTTTTTTAAGATTTATTTTATTTTAGAGAGAAAGTGCCGGGGGCAGGGGGGGCACGCAGAAGGAGAGAGAGAATCCCAAACACACTCCATGCTGAGCGTGGAGCCCTGTGTGGGGCTCACTCGATCTCACAGCCCCGAAATCGTGACCTGAGCTGAAATCAGAGTCAGATGATTAAATAACTGAGCCACCCAGGCACCCCTAGTATGTCATTTTCAATTCCACCTTTCTATCATCCCTGGTGGGGTGGGGAGTGGAGGTGGGGGTCTTTCAACATAATACAATATAGTAAAAATTATGCCAAAGGAAGTGGAAGAGACCCTGGCCCCACAGATTACTTACTGTTTATACAGGAGGAAACATGTTGCTACAGTGGAACCATCTGATAGTCACCACCTTAACCAAGTGATCAAATTTATAGCACTACTAAGAGCGGGGACAGCCTGACATTTTGTGCCTCCCGAATTGATACAAAATTAAGTGTTTTGTATAAAATACTCATGGCAGAAACGTTTAAGCAAGCTTTTTCAGACCCAACTTTCAGTTTGCAAGCAAAACAGGGACAAGTTAAATGACACAGTGAAAAAATAATATGACAAATCAAAAAAGTTAATGATTTTCAGAGTGCCTGGCTGGCTCAGCCAGTCGAGCATGCAACTCTTTTTTTTTTTTTTTGAAAGATTTTATTTATTTATTTGAGAGAGAGAGAATGAGAGCACATGAGAGGGGGGAGGGTCAGAGGGAGAATCAGACTCCCTGCCGAGCAGGGAGCCCGATGTGGAACTCGATCCAGGGACTCCAGGATCATGACCTGAGCCGAAGGCAGTCGCTTAACCAACTGAGCCACCCAGGCGCCCGAGCATGCAACTCTTGATCACGGGGTTGTAGGTCTGAGCCCCACATTGGGTGTAGACATTACTTAAAAATAAAATCTAAAAAAAAAAAAAGTCAATGATTTTCATGAAAAAGTTAATGGTTTTTATTTTTACTTCTTGAAAAATGGGGAGGATCTAGTCAAGATTTAAGACTAACCAGAGATACAAAAACCATGTGCAATGTGTGAATCTTGATTAATTCTGGTTGGGGGGGAAGCTATAAAAGATACTTTTGGGACAATAGGAGAAATTTGAATATGGATTGTATGTTAGATGATATGGAATTATTGTTAGTTTGTAACATTCGATAGCAGTCATGTGGTTATGTATGAGACATTCTGTGCTTATAAAACGTGCTGAAGCTTGGTGGGGTGAAGAGTCATGATGTATGGCATTGTCATGTCTAGATAGAATGTATACGTGTGCTCAGTATCCTGTCCTTTCAACTTTTCAGTGTATTTAAAAGTGTTATATGTATATAGTTGTATAGAGATACAACTCTGTAGATGTATAAAGAGATACATGGTAGGGGACCAAGGGAGAGAGTGTTGACCTTTGTTCTTGGAGAAGTACAAGTTATAGAAGCACTAAATAATTTTTGAAGAACTAACAAATTAATTTCCCCTTCTTTCTACTTTAGGCTCAAGAAAAAGGAAGATTAGACTATGCTAAGGTAAGTAGATTTTATATATACTATACAGTTTTATACATTTCAGTTTGGTGTGTGGTTTTTGTTTATATTTGAAAGGTCAAAAGAGAATCATCCCTTTCAAAGTTGGGGGACACTCCCTGTTAAGTAACAGGCATTAGCAGGTAAGTGTACTTACTGAGTGCCTAGTTCATCCCAAACACTGTTAGGTGTTGAGACTACAACAGTAATCCAGATGAAGTGTTTTCTTTTGGGACATTTACAGTCCAGTGTGGGAGATAGATAACTAATAAACAACTAAATGGATACATCATATAAAGTCATGTGGTGGTAAGTGCCATGAGGAAAAATAAACTGGGTAAGATCACTCACCGTTGCTAGAAAGATGCCTTTGGCATCTTTGGCTTTTAGCGCCATTAGATAACACGTGAGAAGCACCACACAGAGCAGACTCAGACTCCTAAAAGTAGTAGTTTTCACATCATCTGTGGAGCTTTTGAAAACACGCATGCCTAGGTGCAGCATCACACCCTCTTTCACCAAGATCAAAATCCCCTGGTGGGGAGAGCAGGGCAGGGGCAGGAAGGAAGTATTTGAAAAAAGGCTCCACAGATCATTCCGACACACAGCCTTGTTTAAAAACCGCTGTGAGAGTTCAGATTGCAGTGCACCAGTGCAAGCCTCCGAACACACTTGGGTCACATTCTGTGCTCCCCCCGGGGAGAAATGGAACATTGTAGCAGGTGCATGGGCTGCATATAGCTACTTGGCTAAAGGAAGGCGCTAACCATCTGGTTTATGCAGCAATCAGGACTATCCTGGGTATGAGCACACCTGCACTCCAAAGACAAGGAGGAGGAACTACAAGCTGTAAGGGCTCTGCTCGCAGTGGGACAACTGAAACCCAAGATGATCTCTCAGGGCTGATCTGGAACCTCGTGCTCTCCTGACAGTCCCCGGGGGGGTACACCCATGGCTCCATGCATTTGCTCTCTTTTCCTTGACTGAGATGCAGTTCCTCCTTCTCTCTGTCTCACAAACTTTTGCTTCCTTTCAGAAAAACTAGATAAGAGCACCTCTAAACTGAGGGCCTCCATATGCATCACTCTTCTTAGATGTCTACTTGACCCTATGTACCCAAACTCGGGCTGTGGACATATCCTCCTGGGTCGCCCACAGGCATCTTAAACTGAACTCACCATCTTGTCTGACATCCCTGGTCTTTTTTTTTTTTTTTTTTTTAAGCTTTATTTATTTAAGTAGCCCCTACACCCAATGTGGGGCTCAAACTTATGACCTCCAGATCAAAAGTTGCATGCTTTTGTAACTGAGCCAGTCAGGCACCCCTAAATAGACCTTACTTTTTAGAGAAGTTTTAGGTTCACAAGAAGATTGGGCAAAAGTATCAAGAGTTACCATATCCCCTGACCCTACGCACATGCAGCCTCCCCTACTATCAGTAATCTGCAGGAGAGTGATATATTTGTTGCAGTCAGAGAAACTACATGGACATATCATCAGTACCCAAAGTCCATGGTTTACATCAGTGTCCACTCATGTTGTATTTCTTGTCCTTTTAACTTATTCTCTCTCCTGTCATCCCCCCAGTCAACCCTGTGAGAATCTTAGAAGTCACCCTTGACAGTTCCTACTCCCTCACCCCCAGGTTCTTTACCAAGTCATGCCATTTTGGTATCCTACGTTTTCTTAAATCCAGCCCCTCCTCTTGATCTGTCTTCCATTACTTACATTGAATTTCTTCACCTGACCACTGGAAAGCCTACTGACTGGTCTTCCTAACTTTGTCATCACAAGTCCATTACCAACTGGAATGTCTAAATCATAAACCTGACAGTTTCAGACTCCAGCTTAAAACCTGCCATTGGCTCATGTCATTTATAAGGCAAATTCAAAGCTTGCTAGATGATTTCACCCCCTAGAGGGACTCTCCAGCATCATCTCTTCCTACCCTGTGTTCCAGCAGCACCAGATCACACAAAACGTACTGTTTCTGTTTTCCAGGCCTTGGCTCATGCTGTCCCCTCTGCTTGAAATGCCCTTCCCTCTTTATCAGCTACCCCTGTTCTTTCTGTAAGGCTCCAGTTAGGACCATCTCCTACAGGTAGTCCTCCCTGGTTCCCCAGGCTGGATTAAGTGCTTTCCTTCATTCTTTAATACTTCGTGCATCTCTCAGTCATTGTACTTACTCTGTAATATAATGCCCCATTTATGGGACAGACTATACACTGTGAGCTCTTTGAGGGCAGGGACATTGTCTTATTTGTCTTTGTATACTCAGTGGTTAACATGGTGTTTGGCACATGGTAAATGGTGAGTGACTGAATGAGGGAGGAAGGTAGGGAGGGAGTGGATGAATGTAGAAAATGGAAGAGTAAGAAATGAGTAAGAAAAGAGAAGACACATGAAGTTAGTTTCAGGAGTAGGATTTTTTATCTCAATCAGAGAGGAAAGATGCTTTTGATATACGTTGCAGATATCAACAGGGTTAAAAAAATTGTTTGGGAAGGCTGTAATATACTAGCTTGGAGATAAAGGCTGGGATTTCACTATGTGGTAGTAAAGGAAAACTAACAAAAAGAGTCGGGGAGGGCGCCTGGGTGGCTCAGTCGTTAGGCGGCTGCCTTCGGCTCAGGTCATGATCCCAGAGTCCTGGGATCAAGTCCCACATCGGGCTCCCGGCTCAGCGGGAAGCCGGCTTATCCCTCTCCCACTCCCCCTGCTTGTGTTCCTGCTCTCGCTGTCTCTGTCAAATAAATAAATAAAATCTTTAAAAAAAAAAAAAGAGTCAGGGAAAAGTCAACACAATTTGGCAATAGAATGACTGTTGGTCATTGATGTTTATTCATGACTCAGAGAACTCCTTCAGGGTTTTTTATCGCAGAGGCACATGACAGTTGAAGATGTTAAGAGAAAGGATAAAACATGATGCACAGATAGAACACCCCTGGGCGAAGCAGTGGCTTGGCCACCAACTCACTGCAAAATCTAGTATCACTTACCCTCTCTTGTCTTTCTTCGGGTTGCTTCATATACAACGAGCAGTTTCGAAGAGTGCTAGTCAATTCTTTGGACCCATTCCACATTCGAGAGAAGACGTTCTTCTTGAGGGTTGGGGGGCATTCTTATCTTGTACACCTGAGGTCCAGATTCATCCCTTCATCCACTCTATCCACCCAGCCCCTGTGCATGGAACAGTTAATATGTGCAAGGCACTATGCTAGTGCTGCCTGTCACCGTGAGCAAGACTGATGTAGGCCTTGCCACCACATGCTTCCTTGGCTCAGACCTGCCTGTCTAAAGTAGCCACTCCCCGGGGCGCCTGGGTGGCTCAGTCAGTTAAGCAACTGCCTTCGGCTCAGGTCATGGTCCCAGGGTCCTGGGATCGAGCCCCGCATTGGGCTCCCTGCTCCGCGGGGAGTCTGCTTCTCCCTCTCCCTCTGCCTCTCCCCCCAACTCGTTTTCTCATTCACTCTGTGTGCTCTCTCTCCCTCAAATAAATAATCTTTAAAAAATAATAATAAAGTAGCTACCCTCCCTTTGCTCTATTTTTTCTTAACATTTATAATAATGTAGAATTATCATTTTCATTGAGTTGCTTGTTCCTGCTTTTTCTCTTTCACTGAAACGTAAGAGCTCCAAAGGCAGGGCCTCGTACATGGTCACATCATCTGTACCCAGCACAGGCGTCTATGTAGGAGGCTTGGTGACTGCATGCATGTGAGTTGCACTAGTGTTATTCTAGAAGTGTGGGAGGTTCTGGGAGGTCTGGAGTGGAGTATTGTAGACTTCAACAAACCACTTTAAGAATATGTTGACTATATAGCACAATCCATCTCAATGGTTAATAGCCCTAAGGTTGCCTTCCCAAGTGCCTAGTGACAATATTTCTCATGCCAGTAAACAGAACCTACCCCTCTGGAATATGTGGTACAGTTCTGACACTTAAGGGCCATCACTTGATCTAGGCAATT
The DNA here is from genome assembly GCF_029215605.1 of Mirounga angustirostris. Classification (NCBI taxonomy): domain Eukaryota; kingdom Metazoa; phylum Chordata; class Mammalia; order Carnivora; family Phocidae; genus Mirounga; species Mirounga angustirostris. The sequence goes on along the minus strand of NW_026991716.1, from coordinate 92,555,921 downwards.
AATCTAAACTTATCATCCTTACACAGACCTAAACCCAAGTAACATGGGGAAAAAAAGATTATATCCATCTCTTCTAGGTATGGGGGAGATGTCTGCAGGGTCCAGTTTATGATACTGTCTCCCGTGCAGTGTACTGTGGGCCCATAGTAATACCTATCATGACCCCAGGTCTCTTCCTCTCTGTTTGGCATGATCATGGTGCTCGTGCTGACTGATGCAGGCCCCATGCTTATAGGTCAGGGCCACCCTTGTGGGATTATCTGTAAAAGGACATTTAAAAAAACTCAGCAGCCATTTCTGGAGATCATCATGAAATGTATTCATGGCTGGAAATTTTGTTACTTCCAAGTGATTGAGTATTTACCCAAAAGCCAAATTTTATCTGAAAAAATCCGATTCTGAGGACCATAGGAAATTATTTTGGCCATGTGCTCTGTGGCCTCACCTGCCATCTCTCAAATTCTGTTGGTCTCAGCAGGGCGAGGAAGTCAAGAAAGAGGGGGAAGAGGTGGTAACTTCAAAATCAGTCTTGGCTGGATCTTGAGACTGTCACTTCCCGCCAAACAGTGGTCTGTACTCAAACACTCAGATAAGAAATGGAATTACTTTTTAATTGAGTTCTTGTTGCGATCGAGTCTGGATATGAATGCTTTACACCGCCACAGTGCCTTTCATCTTAAGACATCAAAGCACTCGACAGCTATTAATTCATTACGTCTCTCCCACCTCTGTCAGGTGGTTAACGCACTCATGGGAGCACTCTACCTATCGCGGAAACTCATCCACCTGGAGTCTGGGCGAGGACAGGGGCTGTGTCACTGTAAGGCGATTCCACCCAGTAGCTTTTAGAATAGAAAAACGAGGAACGTCTTACTTACCTAGTTAAAACTGCGGAAGTCTTAGTAGACAGAATACAGTTACCAGAAGTGAACTGTGACCTGGAAAGCTGGTGCTAACACTTTGGCTCATATGCACAATACGATGGGGATCTTGTACAGTGACTGGTCTGCAGCCCCGGGTGTGTATCTCTCAGACTCTAGTCCACGCTCCCCGGGCTTCTGGCCCCACAGTTAAGCATGGCTGATTCAGGGCAGTGCTAGAGGGAAGAGTGCCACCTATTGAATTACAGGAATTCATGGGCACTTGTTGGAACTGGTGGAGAAGTTTCTCAGACCACACTCATGCTTGGTTTGCTATGGTAACATATATATGTCTGAAAAAAAACGAATATGTTGACTACTCTCGCTCAGAAAAACACGTACAAACGTCTGTGTATTTTCCCCAGCTGGAGCTGAGCGTATGCCTGCAGTTAGCCCTCCTGTCTCTCTGCTGCTCAAAGACTGAGGCAGATGGTATTTTTACCACTTCAGGCAAAACATGGCACCTATGGTTCGGCTTTCTACGATTTTAATTTTTTAACACTTCCAAAATGGCTTGCCCAAATAGCTCCAGCGTAGAGATGCAGACTTCTTCCCCAATTTCTTTTTAATAATTGCTTCAGATACCCAGATATGAATAAAGAGCACATGGTCAAAACCAAACTCCGTCAAGCGCTCATTCCCGCTCATTCTTTCACAAGTACTCTGGACCAGGCCTTAACGGGGCTTCTTTGACCTTCATGCTAATTTTGACACAAAGACTCTAAATGGTTTACAAGGGCTTTCTTTACAGTCCTCTCTAGTCTTTCCTGTGCAGTTCATAATAATTTTCCCCATGACTCAGTACAGAAGAGAGAGTTGCTTTTTTAATGTCTTCCTCCTGAGGTTCGCTCTAAGCACAGAGTTTGCTCAAGGTTAAGCACTGGGTAAAGAAAGATCTTGCAGGTGTTAATTCATTAGGCATCCAGTTCTCGGTTGAACGTAAGAGAGATTTTTTTTTAAAAGGAGTGGGTTTTGACGTGCCCTCTCTGCTGGAATCTGTTCAGGCTTGCATCCCACCATGCTCAGGCTCAGTGTCTAGAGCTGCTCTTCTCCTCCCTCCCCGCCCTCAGAAGGCCTCGCACATTCTGTTTGATTATAAAACGCATTTGCATAGGGTACACATTAAAATTCTCTTCCCACTAGCAAACAGTGCTGTCCGCAGACATTTGCATTTGCATGCTCACATATCATCACTTCCCTTCAAGAAGAAAAAAGAGGCTTTCCTCCCATGTCATGGTTCTCCTTTCCAAGGTTTGCCCTTTAGTCTTTTTTTCTCTTTTATCATCCATAAATTGCTTCCGCCATTTTGCTGCAGACTGAGTCCAAAATTCTACTTTTTTGAAGCTTGAGTATAGAAAATTTTCTGTAAATATTATTGTCCTTTCTTTAGTGACAAAGCCAGACTCTTTTTTTTTTTTTTTTTGGCAGACAGTTTTTGCCTGCTCGTTCTCTCTCATAACCCTAGCTAACTGGCTCTGAGAATTTTTCACATTGGCACATTTAGAGACCAGATGTTACTGTGTTTTCTCTTCCGTGTACCCCTTTCTTGGGCAGATGCTGCTTCTCCTACCCTGGGACTTCACATTAGCTCCTTTGGTAAAGTATTCCATACGGCATCACCGGATGCACTAAATCTCTCGTTTCCTCTAACCTCCTCAAGTTGTCTTTACATTTAGGATTTCTGTTTTCATGGTAACGACAGGGACTATGTAGAAGCATGGTCATTCCCTTCTCCCATGAAGGACTTGTGGTCCAATTAAATGAGGTGTTTATAATAGAATTTAATGAAGAAAATCCAAATACCATAACGATATGGGTACAACTATGTAAAATTTTGATAAAGACTGGAAGAAAGCATTAAAAATATAAATACAGGCATTAAGGTGATAACATTTCAGCATGTTTTAAAATAAATACATTGTTGTTGTTGTTTTTAAAGATTTCTGGTTTTGAAATGTGGACTCACATTTGATTTAGAATTTTTTCAGATATGACCTGAGCTACTGGGAATTGAAAAATAACTTGCCTGAAATCATGTGTTTAGTGACATAACCAAAATTTAATTTTAGGCTCCTAAAAAATTGAGTGCCTGCTTCTATGGCAATAGGCAGAAATGCATGGTTGGAAAATGTCATTTTTGTACACTGCAAGTTTTTGGGCTAGGCCTCTAGTAGTGGTTGAAGTGATGGAAGACAGTTGAGGAGAACGGAAAAACCTAGCACGCTGAGCAGGCCTTGCAGGCAAGGCAGCAAAGCACAGCAGCAAAGCACAGCACAGGGATAGTGCTGGAAGGGACTGCCAGGACTGCCATCTGAAAGTTTTAAATCCCCACCCCTTATTTCTTAAAAATCAGATAAAAAAACAGTTATTTTTCTTTTGACAGTCACATTTCACGCAAGTGTTTTTTCTTGCAGCAGTAATGGATAGATTTTATTTAATCTGCTTTTTAAAACAATTAATTTACTAAAGTCAGTTTTTGCAACTACGCTTTGATTCCAGATCTCCTTTAAAATACAATTATTAAGGATGGAAAAATAGTCATTGGTCAATTTCTGTCCATAGTAAAGTATGGCTTTTGTACCATGTGAAACTTTTAATCAAAAATAGATTCTAGGGGGACCTGGGTGGCTCAGTCAGTTAGGCAAGTCCCACTCTTGATCTCAGCTCAGGTCTTGAACTCAGGGTCATGAGTTCAAGCCTGGCATTGGGCCCCACATACAATAGTAAGTATCTTGAACCAGAATTGTACCTTACTATGAGCCCTCAAGTCTTTTTGCAAAACAGTTACTCTTTGGACATTCATTCACTGTACTCTGAGCGCCTAACGCAGTGCCTGGCACATACTAGGTACCAAATAAATATTTGTTGAATTAGAATAGAATAGAATAGAATGAGTGAATAACCCAAGATAAACCAAATGTTTGTGCCTAGATTCTGTTCTTTTCATTCATAAGGCATGATGATTTCCTCCTTAAGTCTCTGAGTATATTATTTTCATTTGTCCCCAGTGACTATCATCTTGCTTTGATGATCTCTTCCTCTAATTTCTTAATGTTATTTTAAAATTAGATTCTTGTTCTCAGAGGTGTTAGCAATCCCACACACCTCAATGGCATCAGCAGATTTGATGATCATAATCTCTATTCCCCTGTGGATCGTGAATAATATTATTAAATGCTATCAATAATAAGCCTCTTTATGACATCATAAAATATACCATTCTCTCAGTTGTTAACCCAAATACTATTGATACTATTTGAATTCAATTCTCTACGTAGTTGCAAATCTTTTTTATTTTTCTTCAAATCATATATCCCTAGCTTGCTGATCTTGGGTTTCTAATTTAAATGTAAACTGCGAAATTAGTTCACAATAATAATATTTAGTGGGACAATCTTATTCTTAAAATTACCATTTTGAATTACTGATGTCTAAAAAATTGCATATCTACGTAATATCTATCATTCATCAGGAAGCTAAGGCAGACTTAGATTGTTAGTGAAGACCAGTTCTTTTTTTTTTTTTTTTTTTAAAGATTTATTTATTTATTTTTATTTGAGAGAGAGAGAATGAGAGAGAGCGAGTACATGAGAAGGGGGAGGGTCAGAGGGAGAAGCAGACTCCCTGCCGAGCAGGGAGCCCGATGCGGGACTCGATCCAGGGACTCCAGGATCATGACCTGAGCCGAAGGCAGTCGCTTAACCAACTGAGCCACCCAGGCGCCCCATGAAGACCAGTTCTTAGTTGAAAGCCTGGAATCATGTCTGGTTTTACTCACCACTGTACTCTGAGCGCCTAACACAATGCCTGGCACATACTAGGTACCAAATAAATATGTGTTGAATTAGAATAGAATAGAATGAGTGAATAACCCAAGATAAACCAAATGTTTGTGCCTAGATTCTGTTCTTTTCATTCATAAGGCATATTTGGCTCTGCCTTTGTTCTTCTTATTTCATCCCAAGTATATTTTTAATCAAATGGTTACATCCTCAATGCTTCACACTCCCTGGGTTGAAACAAAGATTCACTTGGGGCAACCTTTTGAATCTTAGTCTAGAAAGCTAACTAAAAATGCCCTTCAGGCTGGTTCTGTGGGTGAATGCTCTGCGCTGTGGGGTAGCTGGATTCAATTATTGCTCCCAGTTAGTGGTATCGGGAGCCACCTGTGCACAGGACGTGCCTATCTGCCTTTATGTAGAGGATAGAGCCCTCTGTCCCCTAGAGGAGCCTGTTTAGTCCACTGAAACTGTTTTAAGTAGATCTAAGGAAATACCAATCTCTTCCCTTGTCATAAAAACAGTGGCAAGGCACGGGCTTTCCAAAATTATGTTCTTTAAGAGAAAGAAAAGGAAGATTTTCATGATTTCAACATGATTGGTCTATCAGAAAGCTGTCATCTGTTTAGTCGGCACATCTGAAGCCATTTCCCCGTGTTTCCTAACCGGTGTCTGAAAACACTGCTCAGCTTCCCCACTTGCCACATCAGGCAGAGTACTGATCCCGGAGGTGCTGAATTACCTTTTCTGAAATAGCAAGGTAGGTGTGCCACCTCCATTTTCAAACAGAATTACTGAGATAACAGTAGAGATCACAAGAACTGCAACATTGGTTAGTGATGTGTAAGATGCTACTAAAGATTTTGGGTGAGTGGATCCTGTCCCTTTCCCCCAAGTCTTTGACTTGCTGGCTTGATGAAGGATCTTACCTATTCACAGATCATAACAAAGCCAGAGTTATACCTCTGAAGATGGATTTCTGGATAGTGCAATGGTGCCCCCTGTAGAAGGTCTCCCTGTCCTAGAGCTAAGGAAATTATGCTAACCTGTATCTTTGATTCATTGCTAAAAAGATTTGTGTGCACCTCTTAAAAAAGGTTGTAGACCTTTCCACATGCTACGATCTCTGTAAGATGCCTACCCTAGTATACATGTTTCTCATTGTGCACTCTACTCAAGACACACAAAACACTTTAATCAGATGGTTCTATCAAATTCTATCTTTGAATCCCTTCATTTTATGGGGAAGAGATCAAATAACCTAACAGTGTCCACATCATTACTATCTCACAGAGTCATGATTCTGTCCAGGTTTGCTGACTCCACAGTGTATTCCTTACCACTATACTGCTTCTCAAGGTGCTTAGCCCTACTACAAAACAAGTAAGGGAGAATTTGTATGCAGGCTCTGGTTTTACAAACATCCAGAAACAGTATGCCTTACTCTATAATCCAACATTGTTCTTGTCTCAGAAATAGTGATTGTCTAGTAAATGACTGTCTTACGATTTATGTTTGCTGAACCAGTGCAATAATTATTGTGGTTTTTTTTAAACTGGCAAGCATTCTTCACTCTTCTAAGAAAGGTTTATGGATATAACCATTTAAAATGACTTCTCATTACCATTCTCTTAAGGGAGGCAAGGATCTATGTTAACAAATACAGAGAGTTTTTCTGTTATTTGACATGCACACTAGTGATGGAAGTCATAATGTGTTTTAAGCTCATGTTGTATCAGGATACATGTTAGGATGTTAGGAATCTAGGGTCATGTAGACAGCAGAGGTAGTGATAGTAGTTTTGAGGCAAGTGATCCCCAGGTATCAGCATCCAAATACTAAAGCAGATGGAAAATTGAGACATGAGGATTTAAGAAATGTATAAGTAAGATATGGACTCACATAGTTTATGTATTCCTCACATAACCCCCAGTACTATTGGATACCTACAAGATGTGAATCCTCTCATCCCACAATATTCTTTTTAATTAAATAGCCAGCATAATATTTGTCATGAGATTACAGAGTTTACTATCGATTCACTCCTAAAAAAGCCACGGGCAAAGAATGGCTCATTGCTGCAGTCTGCAACCTATGATATGTTTTGCTTTTTGAATTTCAGTGTATAGAATTAAGTTCCTCTTTGGAATATGACACTAAAATTAAAAATTATTTTTGAATCAGAATATGGATAAACCTGAGATTATAAATAGTTAAATTTTCCTTCAGAAGACATGACTGCTTTTCTTTAAAAAAAAAAAAAAGATTTATTTATTTATTGAATTGAGAGTGTGAGCAGAAGTACAAGCTGGGGGGGGCGCGGGAGGGAGTGGAGGGGAGAGGGAGCAACATACCTTTAAATACATACATACATATATATGTATATATAGGGGTACTGAATGTACGGTTTTGGGTTATTTGTACATATAATAGGGATGTATATATCCAGACATGATAATTTGTATGAAATGAGTTGTTTGGTTATGAAGCTATTTGTGGATAGTAGCCCACAGCACAGACTCATAAATGTACTTCACTAAGACGTGAGTCTTGAAATCAGTTCTGAAACAAATCTCACTGTCCCACCCAAGTATACTCTCTAGTTCCGACCCTACTTGGCTTCTGAGATTGGGTGCAACCGGGGCACATTCAGGGTGGTATGGCCAGACTGAAGTCTCATTCTCAACAGCAGGCCACACATTATCCAGACTGAGCCTAATAGAAATGTGTGGAGAAGGCAAGAAAAATGAGATGAAACCTGTGTTTATCATTTTTTTTTCTGTTAGGTGGAATAGGTCCAATTTTAAATGGTCAAGATGATTTGGAAATTCATTTTTCAAAAACAAGCATATTTCCAATTCACTAATAATCCAGAGATTTTTTTCCTGTTAGGTGGAATAGATCCAATTGTAGATGGTCAAGATGATTTGGAAATTCATTTTTCAAAAACAAGCATATTTCCAGTTCACTAATAATCCAGAGATTTAAAATATTTAAAACAACTTCATGAATCTATGCAAAATAGTCTATGAATGTTTGTGATTAAAGCCAGGTGCATTATGTAAATATTACATCTAACTTCTGTAACGAACTCCATGTTCTTTTCCTCTTCAGGTCTTGCATTTGAATAGCATTTTATTGATGTCAAAGTAATTTGCCATACATCGTCTTGTTTGTTCTTCATAATAACTTCATGGGTATAAATATGATCTAGGGCTTAGAGAAGTTGCCTTGCCCAAGATCACATGTGTCCAGGTCCAGAGTTTCCCTACTAAGGTTTGCTCATTGCCTCTCTACAGTTGTTTTTCATATTATTATGAAACAGCAGAAAACCAGTCTTAGGAGGAGAACACCTCATCCCATTATTGGATTAAAAAAGGTTCCTGTGTGGCTTCATCTGGGGGTTTCTGCTCCGGGTGCTTGAAAGACTGCCCTATGTGCAAATAGTGGCATTTTGTCTCTCCTAGAGCTAACCTCTTCTCTTACCTCCCATCTCCACGGGCTTCAGGCCCCAGGACTCAGCAAGGGAAAAGGAGAGCAGTGTAACAAATGTCCTGTGTGTCACACATGCTCATACAATTACACAGAATGATCTTATATAGATAAATAGAACTTATTAAAAAGTATTTTAAAGCTTAATACATATTACAGGAATTTTCCAGGCTATTTTACAAAAGAAAAAATACTCTGATGTTTTATAAGAGAAGAGAAAAATGTTAAAGCATGGGCTAAATTATATTTGTCAATTTGAACTCATTAATCCTTTATCCAATGACTTTTTTTTTTAAGATTTATTTATTTACTTATTTAGGAGAGAGAGAACATGAGCAGGGGGAGGGGCAGAGGAAGAGAGAGAATCCCCAGGCAGACACCCTGCTGAGTGCAGAGCCCCACCCGGAGCCCGATCTCATGACCCCAAGATCATGACCCCAGTGAAATCAAGAATTGGCTGTCCAACCAACTGAGCCACCCAGGCACCCCATCTAATGACTAAAATGTAGAATGATGAACCCTGAGATTGCTTTTATTTATTTATTTATTTATTGGCAGGGGGGCACACACATGAGGTGGAGGGAGGAGCAGAAGGAGAGGGAGAGAGAGAATCCCAAGCAGGCTCCACATCAGCACAGAGCCCAACACAGGGCTCAGTCTCACCACCCTGAGATCATGACCTGAGCCAATATCAAGATTCGGACACTTAACCAACTGAGCCATCTAGGTGGCCCCAGAGATTAGTTTTTAAAAATAGTGAAAATGACATGAGGTGATGATATCCTGTGATTGTGTGAAACCCCAGGTACCATTACTGTAGTCAGAGTTTTTGGTTGAGATTTTTGTTAAAAATAAGTTTTTATTATTAAGGATTTAAGTAAAAATATGTTAGTTTTGTGATTCAGTAGTGGATATGATGATATCTGAGCCTTACTCGGGGCCTATTTGTTTTTTTTTATTTTTTATTTTTTTAAGTTTTTTTATTTTATTATTTATTTGACTGAGAGAGACACAGTGAGAGAGGGAACACAAGCAGGGGGAGTAGAAGAGGGAGAAGCAGGCTTCCCGCTGAGCAGGGAGCCCGATGCAGGGCTCGATCCCAGGACCCCGGGATCACGACCTGAGCCGAAGGCAGACGCTTAACGACTGAGCCACCCAGGCGCCCCACTTTTTTTTTTTTTTTAAAGTATGACCTGAAGAATATACCTAATCAGTTAAAATATTTATGGCCTTTTTCTTAGCAGAAATGTGGAAATTTTCCACTTCCAATTCTTACTGACCTTTGTACTGCAGCCATATGGCATTTTTAGTTATAGTTTTAAAAAAATGTATATATTGCAATAGAGGTGCATGATTAATATAACAATGGCTTCAATTTTCTGCCATCTCTGTAAATATAGTTTTATCCAAAGTTATTTGACTTAATGTATTTTCTAAAATCTTTGATACTGTATGGTGAAAAAATTTGCCCTTGTGCACAGGCTTGCAAAGGGCATTATTGACAAAGATAGGTATTCTCTTCCCAAATGAAATTGAAATGCTTCCCAGTTCAGAGCATAAGAGTGAAAGGAAAAGCATTATACCGTGCTGCATAAGAGCAAGAACTATTTGTATCTTGACTCCACTTACCTTCCATGTTACCTTGAGCAACTTATTCTTGTCTAAATTTGTTCATCTGTAAAGTAAGAATAATATTAGTACCTACCTCATAGGGCTCTTGTAAGGATTGAAGATATATATGTCTTAGTGCTGGGCACACGTAAGTACTGTGAGGTTGTCTTTGTTGTTATTGTTAGCATTGTTATGATTATGGCCATTTTCATATTGGGACTCGCACCATTCTTGTGCTTTTGCACATGAATTCATGTGCTTGAGGAAGTAACTAAAAATTATCTTATTTCCATCCCCTTTCCTTTTGCTGAAATAAGATATTTAATTAAATCAGTAGATTTCCTTTCTCTAGACTCTTGCAAATAATCTCTTGTTCTGAGTAAAAAGGAATGCTTTTTATGTGGTTTGCAATTTGTTTATCATAATATGTTGATCATATTAGAGAGGGTTTTAATTGTAGCTTTTCCTTTTGTACCAAGTCTTGCCACTCAGAAGTTGGGAAGACCTTTCACTTGAAGCCCTGTCAGCTAGGATCTTGGAGTTGGATGGGACTTTGGAGGCTGCCTTGTTCCACCTCCCACACCTGCTAAGAATTTTATTCATGGGGGCGCCTGCGTGGCTCAATTGGTTAAGCCTCTGCCTTCTGCTCAGGTCATGATCCCAGGGTCCTGGGAGCCAGTCCCGCATCAGGCTCTTTGCTCAGCAGGGAGCCTGTTCTCCCTCTGCCTGTTCCCCCTGCTTGTGCTCTCTCTCTCTCTCTCTGACAAATAAATAAATAAAATCTTAAAAAAAAAAAAAGAAGAATTTTATTCATACTTTCTCTGATGTGGTCAATCCAGTTTCTGAGGACTTCCAAAAACAGGGATGTCAAAAATAATTATTCTGTTGTTAGACAACTCTAATTATTTGAAAGCTCTCTCTTATTTGTCATTGAAATCTGCTTCCCAGAAATTTCACCCTGTTGCTCTTTGTTCTGTCTCCTAAAGCACATAGAACAGGACTGCTCCATCTTCCATTTAATTGCTTTAGATATTGGAAGATGACTTTCATCACCTCCTTTAATTCTTTCCTCCAGGTTAAATATTCCTTAGAAGACATGTTTTCAAATACTTCTTCATCCTAATACCGGACCCAGTGTACTCTGAATACCCGTCTTGACACATGGTTCCGTCATGGTGCCCAGGACGGAACATAGTTTTCTTTCTTTCTTTCTTTTTTTTTAAGATTTCATTTATTTATTTGACACAGAGAGAGAAAGAGAGTACAATCAGGGGGGAGCAGCAGACAGAGGAAGAGGGAGAAGCAGACTGCCCCCGAGGAGGGAGCCTGATGCGGGGCTCGATCCCAGTACCCTGGAATCATGACCTGAGCCAAAAGCAGACGCTTAACCGTCTGAGACACCCAGGCGCCCCAGAACATAGTTTTCTTTTTTTTTTTTTTAAGATTTTATTTATTTGTTTGACAGAGAGAGACACAGCGAGAGAGGGAACACAAGCAGGGGAGTGGGAGAGGGAGAAGCAGGCTTCCTGCCGAGCAGAGAGCCGGATGCGGGGCTCAGTCCCAGCACTCTGGGATAATGACCTGAGCCGAAGGCAGACGCTTAACGACTGAGCCACCCAGGCACCCCGGAACACAGTTTTCTAACCATGAATACCATCAAACAGTACAGCCTGACCATTCCTGCCTTTGTCTGGGACATGTACATCTATTGATGCTACCAAAGTTTGTGTTTGGGCTTTTTTTTTTTTCTTTTTCTTTTTTTTTTTTTTTTTACCTATATCAGTCTTGGCTTATGCAAAGAATGTGGTTATCAAAGATTCTCAGCACTTATTTATGAGTCACTGCCAAACTGAGGCTCACACTTTTACAATGAATTTTTGAAACCTAAATGCACAACTATACAATTATCCCTGTTACATTTCATCTCAGGAGTATTAGTCTTTTTTCAACGTGTCAAAACGATTAATATTTTGATGCTATCCATGTGTTAGCTTTCTCTCTTGGCTATATGACATCTGCAAGTTAAAATTTAGTATGTATTTCTTCTCCATCTTCATTCAGGTAATCCATAGAACTGTGATAAAGGAAAGAAACCGAGTCAGGGTTTTTTCTGTTTTTCTTTTTTTATTGAAATATAGTTGACACACAATGTTACATTATTTTTGGTGTACAACATAGTGATTTGACAAGTCTATATGTTATGCTATGCTTACCACAACCTTAGCTACCATCTGTCATCATACAACACTATCATGATGCCATTGAACATATTCCCTATGTTGTATCTTTTATCTCCATGACCTATTACACATTCCATAACTGGAAACCTGTATCTCCCACTCCCCTTCAACCATTTTTCCCACCCCCCAATCCTCCTCCCCTAAGGCAACCATCTCTTTGTTCTCTGAATTTATAGGTCCATTCCTGGTGTTTGTTTGCTTATTTGTTTCATTTTTTAGATTCTACATTAAGTGCAGTCATATGGTATTTGTCTTTCTCTGTCTGACTTATTTTGCTTTAGCGTAATAAGTCCATCTATGTTGTCACAAATGGCAAGATCTCATTCCTTTTTTATGGCTGAGTAATATTCCTGTGTGAATATATGTATGTGTGTGAATGTGTATGTGTATACATACCACATCTTCTTTATCCAGTCATCTATCAATGGACACTTGGGTTGCTTTTGTATCTTGGCTATTGTAAATAAATAATGCTGCAATAAACACAGGGGTGCATGTTTCTTTTCAGATTTGTGTTTTTAAAAGATACCCAGTAGTGGAATTACTGGATCATTTGCTATTTCTATTATTAATTTTTTGAGGAACCTCCATACTGTTTTCCACAGTGGTTGCACCAATTGACATTTCTACCAACAGTGCAGGAGGCTTCCTTTTTCTCCACATCCCCGCCAACACTTGTTATTTCTTGTTTTTTTGATAGTAGCCATTCTGACTGGTGTAAGATGATATCTCATTGTGGTTTTGATTTGCATTTCCCTAATGATGAGTGATGTTGACCATCTTTTCATGTCTGTTGGCCATCTGGATGTCTTCTTTGGAAAATGTCTATTCAGGTCCTCTGCCCAGTTTTAGTCAGATTATTTGGGTTTTTTGGTGTGTTGATCTGTATAAGTTCTTTATATATTTTGGATATTGACCCCTTATTGCATACATTATTTGCAAATATCTTCTCCCGTTCAGTAGGCTGCCTTTTTGTTTTGTTGATGGTTTTCTTCACTGTGCAAAAGCTTTTTATTTTGGTGTAGTCCCAGTAGTTTATATTTGCTTTTGTTTCCCGTGTCTGAGGAGACATATCTAGAAAAATGTTACTAAGGCCAATGTGAAATAAATTACTGCCTGTGTTTTCTTCTAGGAGTTTTATGATTTTATGTCTCACATTTAGGTCTTTAATCCATTTTGAGTTTATTTTTATGTGTGGTATAAGAAAGTGGTCCAGTTTCATTCCTTTGCATATAGCTTTACATTTTTTTCAGCACCATTTATTTATTTATTTATTTTAAAGATTTTATTTATTTATTTGACAGAGAGAGACAGAGAGAGAGAGGGAACACAAGCAGGGGGAGTGGGAGAGGGAGAAGCAGGCTCCCCGCAGAGCAGGGAGCCCGATGCGGGACTCGATCCCAGGACCCTGGGATCATGACCTGAGCTGAAGGCAGTCGCTTAACCAACTGGGCCACCCAGGCGCCCTTCAGCACCATTTATTAAGACAAAACCAAATACTGAGTCCTAGAGATCGCTCTTCTGTTCAAATTAAATCCACTGCCAAACATTTTCTAGGAGTAGTTGTTTTACATATTTGAATCCACATTACCATACTCTAATCCAGAGTCCCATTTGTCTGTCTTACCACAAAGGACTAAGTTTCTATTTTTTCTTTTTAAAGATTTTATGATGTATTTATTTGTCAGAGAGAGAGAGAGCACAAGCAGGAGGAATGGGAGAGGGAGAAGCAGGCTCCCCGCTGAGCAGGGAGCCCAATGTGGGGCTCGATCCCAGGACCCTGAGATCAGGACCTGAGCTGAAGGCAGATGCCTAACCGACTGAGCCACCCAGGTGCCCCAGGACTAAGTTTCGAACACCCAAATATACTCTATCTTTACTGTTTCAGAAGCTAACAATGAGTGGCCATATCAAAAGAAAAATGAGAATATTTTGTAATGGTTTGCTCATTGTGACCCACCCATCCTGGGGCTGCAATACCACTGCCTTTTTTCTAGAGCTCACAAACCATCTATTTGATAACCCTTTTTGGAATTTTGCCATCATTGTCCATAAATTCACTGATCTTTGTTCCGGATGTACCTCTGTCCTCATCTTTTTCTTTTGTCCTGTGTTTTAAGACATTGGTCAGTTGAATCTCTTATCTCTGAGATGTCTTATGTCTTTGAGTAGCTGGGAAGGACATTTATGTGCATTGTAAGCATGAAGAGGACAGAGGTGAGTGGATGCCTCTGTGAAGGTGCTCTAGACTGGAAACTAGGTCTCCAGAGTGAGGAGGAAGACAGAGAAGGGAAGTGCCAGCAGAAACATCAGACAAAATGAGTGAGAAAGCTGCTGGCGGGGAGGAGGCTCAGTGGGGGTGCCACACAGTAATTTGTCCGTGAGGATAATATTATGTTCGGAATGGGAGTGGTGGTGGTCTTAAAACGCAAAGGATACCAGAAGCCAGACCTAAGAGGCAGGTTGGTAGCTGCCTCCAAGGCCTCCCTGACAACCTGTAATGGGCTCTTTGAATGCATGTTTCATCCTTAAAGGCCCCTCTTCATGGGATTTATTTTAATCTTTTTTTTTTAAGATTTTATTTATTTATTTGACAGTGAGAGAGGGACTACAAACAGAGGGAGTGGGAGAGGGAGAAGCAGGCTTCCCGCCAAGCAGGGAGCCCGATGTGGGGCTCGATCCCAGGACCCTGGGATCATGACCTGAGCCGAGGGAAGACACTTAACGACTGAGCCACCCAGGTGCCCCGGGATTTATTTTAATCTTTACAGTTTTTAAGTCATTCTTTATTTCTGTTTCCTTTGTCTTCTCTTAATAATACATCATCTTTTGCAACTATTTGAGCATACTTGTTCTTATTTGACATGCAGCCTTTACATTTTGATGCCTCTTATTTTTGTCATCGTCTCCATCCCCTGTGCACCGCCATCAGTCTTTAGCAGATTCTGAGGAGGTTGTTTCTGAACGTTTTTCTGTGAGGAATGGCACTTTAAAAACATGTGTGACAAGTGTCCTGGTGATAATACAGACTTATGGGTGGATTCCCACACAATTTTTTTTTTTAAAGATTTTATTTATTTTATTAGAGAGCGAGCGAGAAACAGCATGAGAGAGGAGAGGGTCAGAGGGAGAAGCAGGCTCCCCGCTGAGCCGGGAGCCCGATGCGGGACTCGATCCCAGGACCCTGGGATCATGACCTGAGCCGAAGGCAGTCGCTTAACCAACTGAGCCACCCAGGCGCCCTCCCACACAATTTTTACAGTTTTCTACCTCTCCTTTGTCAGTTCCTTCAGAACAGAGATAGCATCCGATCTCCACGGTGGAGCTTTGTGCAGAGCAGGTGCTCAGCTGGATCTCAGCAGTGGAGGAGACGAAATGCTGCTCCCTTTACACCTGGGCCTTTTCAAATCTGAGCCCCAAGAGAACTTATTCTGTAGCCATTTATTTTGGCCTCTTTCATAATTAATTATGACCGTTGTTGAAATTTAGTTTTTCAGAGGCTCTCATCACCCTTGAACTATTTCTGTTAATAATCTCTTGGAATCATGGTGATCTTTTCACTAATTTTTAAATGTGCTTTCCTAATTTATGGTCTGGGTGTCCTAAATCATACCTGCTGGTCCCTTCTTTCACTGAGTCTAATACCAGGATGGCATGACTTTGTGTGTGTGTGTGTGTGTGCATGCGCGCCAGATTCCTATCACCTTTACATCCAATCATGTTGACATACTGAAGCAAAAAGCACTTCTTCTATCTTCTGATACCTAAGATTATCAGTCAGGCACATCAAGAATTTATCAACTATTAGGATGTGAGTTTTAGTAAATGTTCAAAAGTTAGAGTCCCTTATCATTACTGCATCTTACATTTCTGCCAGTTTCATAATCCCTGTTAGGGAAGCCTGGTCCACTTCTCCCACTCGGTTAGGAGATGTGTGGTCTCTTTCCATAACAGCATGGCCGCCGTTTGTTTCCTTTCATCCTTATCCAAGTGTTTTCAACCATAAAAAAAAGAGAAAAATTTAACGTATTGCTTATACTCCCTTACTCTCTATTATACAGTTTCTACAGAACAAGGTCTACCCTAATTTCCAGATGAGTTTCAGCATCCCCATTCTCTGTAGCACTCTCCCTGTTTGGGTAAAAGAAAACTTGGGGTTACCGCCAATTCTGTTCCAGTGCTATAGAGGGGAAGAGCTCTGGATGTGCAGAAATGAAACCCAGGCCATTTCTCAGATTTGCTGTTGGCCCTTACCACTCAGCCAGTCTCATCCCAATATCTTCTCCTGCAAAATGAGGTGAGAAGATATGATTGGGCTTGGGTTTCTTCTAGGTCTTAAAGTCTTTATTTGGTTTCATTGGAGAGAAGCGGCTGCCACGTCCACTTCTGCTAAAGCTGCTTAGATCTCATGGCAGGGGCTTGTCTTTACTATTTAAGAGAATTTTTTAACCAAATAGTTTTCACAGGCATATGATGATTTCTCAAAAGGGTCTCATAAAAGCAACATTTATCACTGAAAAGGTGTTTAATAACACCTCTTAATAAATGTTAAATAATAATGCACTTAACTTTAAGTACTTTGCATCTTTTTTCTCTCTGTGTTAATATCTTTAATTGGGTCCTCTAGCAAGGGATTTGGACTTAATTTATTGCAGGTGATGCTGCACTTACACAATTATTCAGTTGACTTAATTAGAGATTTAATTATATTAGTGCCCTAAAGTGCTATTTCAGAGAAGTAAAACACAGACTGGTAATTCACCTTTTTGTATGTTTTTGTGTCACTTATCCTATAGCTAAAATGTTTTTCAAGCCATAAAGCCCAGAAGGCATACTAGCACTTCTAGCCGTATCCTAATATGGCAAGTTTTGTCTGTGCACTGGTTTGGGCTTTGCCCAGTCAAAATGTAGGTGAAGGCAAAACTGGAAAGAATTTTTCTAATTGTGATCTTATCTCTTGCATCTATTAGAACCAAAGTTGTAGGTCCAGTCCCTCGTATTCCTTTCAACCCCCTCCAGCTCTATAGCCCTGGGGCAACCCCCTAACAGGGGGTCCTGGGAGGCAGCAACTGTGTTTGTCTCCGTATCTCCCACCACTACTACACACCTAGGCCATATAGGTGCCCAGTACATGGTAGCTAAACTGAATTTGATCACTGCCAGGACTACTAGTTGGAAGTGTGGTCAAAACAGTATAAACCCAACCCAACTATTTTTTTTTCTTTTTTTTTAAGATTTTATTTATTTATTTGAGAGAGAGAGAGATCTCGAGCAGGGGGGAAGGGTAGAGGGAGAAGCAGACTCCCCACTGAGCAGGGAACCTGATGTGGAACTCGAACCCAGGACCCTGGGATCATGACCTGAGCCGAAGGCAGATGTTTAACCGACTGAGCCATCCAGCCACCCCCAACCCAACTATTTTAAAATATAGTAACTCAAAATACGTACCCCAGCAGGCAAGGTACTCCCAAATCTGGCTAATCATCGGAATGACCAAAGAAGCAGTTTTAGGCCTTATTGAATCCATCTCTAGGATTGGGGCCTAGACATCTGCATTTTAAAGTTCCCCAAGTGAATCCTAGGGCACCTGGCTGGCTCAGGTGGTGGAGTGTGAGACTCCTGATCTAGGGGTTATAAGTTCGAGCCCCACGTTGGGTGTAGAGATTACTTAAAAATAAAATCTTTAGGGCGCCTGGGTGGCTTAGTTGGTTGGGCGACTGCCTTCGGCTCAGGTCATGATCCTGGAGGCCCAGGATCGAGTCCCGCATCGGGCTCCCTGCTCGGCAGGGGGTCTGCTTCTCCCTCTGAGCCTCCTCCTTCTCATGCTCTCTGTCTCTCATTCTCTCTCTCTCAAATAAATAAATAAAATCTTTAAAAAAATAAAAATAAAAAATAAATAAAATAAAATCTTTAGTGCTCACTTCAGCAGCACGTATACTAAAATTGGAACGATACAGAGAAGATTAGCATGGCCCCTGCGCAAGGATGACAGGCAAATTCGTGACGCGTTCCATATTTTTGTAATGTATGGTGATTAACATAACATAATAAAAAAATAAATAAAATCTTTAAAAATAAATAAATACATAAAGTTCCCAGGTGAATCTTATGGTCAGCCAAGTTTAGGAATTCCAGTTTAATGTGTCTTTTGTCACATTTATTTACAAAGGATGAGATTGTTTTGTCGGGATAGACTCACTGCCTGTTCTGACTTATAGTAAAGATGAGTCTAATTTATGGCCTATTAATTATATCTAAAGGATTTCTATTGAGCCAATAGTTTAGGTTTAGTTGGTTGAAGTGTATACAGATGTCTGTAAGGAATAATATCTTCCACGAAGAATTAAATTACTGCTGAATCATGAAATGGGCATTTTCCACATGGAAGCTGTCAGGCCCCTTGGTATGCAAAGCTCAACTCTGTAGAAAGAAGATTTAGGTATTAATTGAAAGTACAGTAATCATTGGTGAGAGAAATTAACTCTTTTAGGGCTTGCGTAATATTCAGTGATATCCTCCCAGGTGCTATTTTTCCCTAATCTGAACTACCTTTCATTGTAAGAATTAAGTACCTTACAAGTCACTATCAAGTATTCAGTTGGGCCTAGCTGAATAAGGTTTATAAAGTAACAAACTAAATGAAGCAGTCAGAGAAATGCAGAATGTGGACGCCTGGGTGGCTCAGTCAGTTAAGCGTCTGCCTTCGGCTCAGGTCATGATCTCAGGGTCCTGGGATGGAGCCCCACATCGGGCTCCCTGCTCAGCTGGGAGCCTGCTTCTCCCTCTCCCTCTGCTGCTCCCCCTGCTTGTGCTCTCTCTCTAATAAATAAATAAAATCTTTTAAAAGAGAGAGAGAGAGAGAAATGCAGAATGCAAAACACTGCACAACACAGCATGGTCCTTTCGAAATGGCATATCATAGGGGAGAAAATACTAAAGTGTCATAACGAGTGAATGCAATGTGTGAACCAGGATTCCTCCTGATTCAGGAAAAAAATAAAAGACTAAAAAGACATTTAGAGCCCACTGGGGAAATTTGCCCATGTGCTAGATATTACATAATGGTGGAGAATTATTGTTAACTTTCCTAGTTGTGATAATAATATTCTGGTTATGTAGGAGAATGTTCTTAGGAGCTGCATTTCAAAACAAAGGTGAAGCATCCTGCAGCCCAGCATGTGTTCAAGCCAAGTCCTAGCAGCTCAGAGCCTATGGTTAAATATTTCAGAATTTTGTGATTCCACAGCCCTTGGTAGCTTGAAATCAGCCATGACGGGAGTTTTTATACCACAAAAATCTGCACGTGCTACCCTGGAGAGGTAATTTACCAGCATACCACTGCCCACAGCTTATTTGAAAATGGTTGAGAAAACACATACATATGAGTAGATAAAACAAAGATAGCAGAATATTGACAACTGTTAACTGTCGGTGGAGGATATGTGGTCACGCGTTGTGCTAGCCGAGGAGTCAGCAGCCTTTCTGAGAAGGCTGACATGTAAGCATTTTAGGCTCTGCGGGCGCGTACAGCCTCTGGCAGCTACTCCCCTCTGCGGCTCAGCCACTGGAGCCCAAAGCCGCCACACAGGGCGCTTCACCGAACGGGCATGGATGTGTGCCAACAAAACTTTATTTATAAAAACAGCGGGGGCAGATTGTGCCTGGGGCCGTAGCTTGCCAACTCCTGTGCTCGTCTTTGAACTTTTCTGTACTTTTATAGTTGATAATAAAAAAATATTCTTTTTTAATTTGGGTTTCTTAGCCTAGTTTTCAGAGCCCTCCTGGATCCCCTGATACCTGCTCCTGTGTTATCACACCGATCTCTCTTTATTCCTTGGACACTGTACTCTGGTCTCCTCTGTGCCTTTGCTCAAGCTGTTCTCTTTTGATATAACTCCCTTGCTCCCCTCAACCCCATAACTGCTTATCAACATTCTCAAAACATGCCTCAGATCTCACCTACTCTGTAAGGTCTTCTTGAATCTCTTCTAATTACAGTTGATCTCTCATTTCTTTGATCATTTATAGTCCTATATTTGTAGCTTGGTTTTGCTGCTTTTTACAGTATACCCTTAATTAGTTCCCAATCCATGAAGCAGAGAAGAATCATTGTACTCCTTTCACATAATAAGTGTTCAGTTAATATTTGCAGATTGAAATCCAGTCTTGCACCTATTATGCACACGCCTGCAGGTACCAACCTAAAAGTCTAGAATACAGAATGTTGGCCTGTCTAATTTAGGTTTGGGGTAATTAAAGATAATGAAAATAGCATGTGATCTCTTCCTCCCTCCCCCATTTTAGTGCCTTCATGCATTCAGTAACTGGCAAGAGACCAGGAAATCCTAGGCTGAAATAGTCCTGAAGTTCACATGCAGTATGTGGAAATACCTACCAGTGGGGCGGTAAGATTTCTGGCAGAGTATAGTTTTCAGTACTGCCGGACTGGGCATTGCAAACCCTGGCTTCTGACCACAACTCTGCCACTATTCACCTGTGATCTTGGGTGAGCCGCTGAACTTCTCTGGGCCTCTGTTTTCTTCTCTGTATAATTAGAGGAATAAAGTGGGTTGTTTCTTTTATTCCTTTATGTTACATGCAGTATGCGGTACCTTAAAGTCTAATGAAGAGATAGATGCGGGAATGGAACATTGAAGTACAACACTGTATAATAATGCTGTACTCCAGATGTGCACAGGGTACTTGGGGAGCCCCAAGGAAGAGGGGCACCCAGCTCCTTAGGGCTCTCATCCTAGCTGAGCGTATTCCACTCAAGTGGAATTTGGGAAGTTTGAAGGAAGTGGGAAGATACGGGAACAGTCTCAGGGGAGATGATTGCTGCAAGCAATTTCCCTAAATAATGATGATGGGGGAACGGGGAAAAACAGGCTGGGCAAGAGCTAGATCAGGAAAGGACTTCCGTGCCTCATGAGAGAGCTTGGACTCTTTTCTTCTGAAGGCTATTGGAAAATAGTGAAGGGTTTTAAACAAGATCACATTTGCATTTTATAAAGATCTCCTTGGCTGCATGACAGATGGAGTCCAGGGCAAAGAAGTGGTGGTGGGAAGACTCTTTAGGAGGTGGTTGCATAAAACAACCCAGGCAAGGGATGATGATAGCCTGAACTTAGGTAGTGGCAGTGAGAATGAAGAGCGGAGAATAAATTTGAGAGCTCTAAAAGAGATAGAATGGCTAGGACTTGCTAACTCTGTCAGTCAAGATGGATACAGACAACCTCACAATCTCTGTGGCCTCAGACAACAAAGCTGTGTTCCTTGCCCGGGCTCCATGTGCCATGCAGGTCAGAGAGGCACTGTGGTGCTCAGTGTGGTCACTCAGGAATCCAGCATGAGGAGCTTTTCTGATGTGGCTGGGCCATACGCCAGGGGGAAAGCTTTGGAGGGACTCATGTGGATGGTTTAAGTGCTGCTGCCCAGAAGTGACTTGCATCATTCACAACTCAAGGGCTAGAACTTGCCCCTTGGCCCCACCCAGTCTCTGGGGGCCAGAAAGTTCAGTCAGGGCTGAGCAGCACTGTTGCGGCCATGGCGCCTGACTGGAAATGCGGCATGAAGGAGGACCCCCAGGTTTCTGATTTAGGGAGTTAGGCAGAGGTATTCACTGAGCAAGAGAAGATGGAGTTGGGGGAAGCGGAAGTGGACTGACCAAATCATTATCAATCTCTTCCAGCTCTGAAGTGTGACCCTATTACTGGTCCTTCCCTGTCATCAAAAAGAAGGATTAGAAATAAACTCCAGCTGTTGGCAAGAGTTTTTTTTTTTTTTTTAAGATTTTATTTATTTATTTGACAGAGAGAGACACAGCAAGAGAGGGAACACAAGCAGGGGGAGTGGGAGAGGGAGAAGCAGGCTTCCCGTTGAGCAGGGAGCCCGATGCGGGGCTCGATCCCAGGACCCTGGGACCATGACCTGAGCCGAAGGCAGACACAACGACTGAGCCACCCAGGCGCCCCTACTTTATTCTTTACCAAGGTGTGTTTTGGTTCATTCTTCCCAGTCAAATGAAAGCTCTTAGTTTTAAAATGTAGCGCTCAGGGGCGCCTGGGTGGCTCAGATGGTTAGGTGTCTCTTCAGTTTGGGTTGTGATCCCGGGGTCCTGGGATCGAGCCCCACATCGAGCCCCGCATCGGGCTCCTGGCTCAGCAGGGAGCCCGCTTCCCCTCTCCCTCTGCCTCTCCTCCTGCTCATGCCCTCTCTCTCTCTCTCTCTGTCTCAAATGAGTAAGTAAAATCTTAAAAAAAAAAGTAGCATTCAGAGATCTCAGCAAGGTGTCTTTGTTGAATTTTCATACAGACTATTGTGTCAGCATACAGCATTAAAAAAAAAAAAAAGTTACTAAGTAGGATGTTAATGAAGCCTTCCTCACGCAAGAATATCAGGCTGCTGAATTCAAAATGCCAGAGATGTAAATGCCCTCTGCCTTCAGGAGCGCCAGCCCCCAGCAGGGCACATTTCAGGCTAGCACGGGGTGGGAGTGGGGAGGAGGTGTAATTAGGCTGATTGGAGCCTGTTGTGCTGCTCGGGAGCACAGACTCCTAGCAGCCCTCGGGAAAGGTAGTGCCTCAAAATCATTGGGGACCGGTGTCCTCTTTACCTCAAAAGAACACGGCAGAAACACCGAATCCATACTGTGTCTCCCCTGCTTTGTTTTCCACCTCCCCTCCCCAGTTTAATTGTGGTACCTGAAAAACTGACTTTTATTGTGCATTTGTTTCTCAACAGTTGCGAGAAACAATCAAAGCTGGCAAAGGTGTGACTTCAGCTATTGACCTGTGTCGTTACCATGGAAACAAGGCGCTGGAGGCCCTGGAGAGCTTTCCTCCCTCGGAGGCCAGATCTGCTTTAGAAAACATTGTGTTTGCTGTGACCAGATTTTCGTGACACCAAATTAAAAAGACACTATTGTTGGTTAGCTGAAAAAAAAAAACAAAACAAAAACTGGGGAATGAGGTGATCGGGAGGGCTTTCATGATGGACTATCTCAATGTGTTAATGACTTTAAAAACATAATCCATTCTTTCCTTCCTTTTATCACGTTGCTAAATGAATCCTGCCTTCTTTTTGAAACTGCTACAAACAAAATGAGAAGAAAAAAAGGTCAAGCAGTTTTCACTTGTCATGCCAGCAGCACACTTGAGTCCAGTAGCAGAAATAATTAATGAGATTCGCTGCTGTGACCTCAGCAAATGGACAGGAAATAAGTCCTTATTGATTGGACTGAGCCAGGGATGGCGCCAGGGCGGTGGCCTGTGGTTTTCCTTCTAGAGAGGGCAGAGCAAGCTGGAAGCGGCAGGTGTCAAGAGAAACGCGATCAGTGCCAGCCAGCAAGGACTGTCAAATCAAAAACTAGTGACCAGTTGTCATAACGGATGGTAGTTTTGATGATGAAGAAAAAAAGTGCTTTGTCTCCTTGCAATTATGTCTCTGTATCTATAGGTACAGTATGAATATACTTTGTGCTTCATCGTTTTTGTAAGATTTTTTTTTTTTTTAGGAAAAACTGCTGAAAAAATAATGCTAAACATTTGAAGTAGGAGATTAAAATGTTATCAAATGTTAACTTGTAATGTAAATGTGGTAGGAATGGCTTGTTTTTCTTTCTAGAAGACCAAATATTTTTTCAAACACATTTTAAAGAACCAAACTCTTTTTTTAAGCCAAACAGGATGCTTTTTTTCAAGGAGAATGTATTCATTTGTCATATTTTGGTGTAGAGAATACCTTTAACTTTTACGAGTGTCACATACATAACTGTTGTTCTGGGGAGTCAACTGGTGATTTTTTTTTTTTTTTTTAATTCAGAATGTCAAATTTGGTCTTGAACCACAGACATCCGATTACAGAAAGAATACAAGCAGTCTCCCAGGCCTGCAATCAGGCACTGTCTCTGTGTGGCTCATACGAGATGATTTTTGTGGTTTGCATGCATGCAATATGAGAACACCGTTGACAAGAAGGCTGAGTTTACATAAATGATCTAAATTGAGACTCAGCTACCTTTCTTCCTTCTGTGGTGTAATTACAGCCCTATCTGGAGACAGTGAACACAGCAAACAGATTTTATTACCTCGTTCACTCAAACACTAAGTGAAGTTATTTTAGTTAAATTCCTTCCCCCAAAAGTTACGAAACCATTTTATCGGGACCCAGCATATGGCATGTGATAAAGAGCAAATGTGAGCTGCAGAGGTTAAGGTATTGTATTATGAAATATTTTTTAATATACTTAAAATATTATAATTGTACAGTTTATGCTACTATAATTTGAAGGCCTGTAGATTTAGCTTAAGAGAACACTTTTCTGTTTGAAATGGTCTTTTCTCAAAGAAATTGGCTTAATTAGTAACTCTGGTTAGATGCTTTAGATCGGACTAGGTTTTAATCATTAACTTCCACAAAGGAGGAGTTGTGCTTTTTGTTCTCTAAATGTGCAGGAACTTACCCGAGCTGTAGGTTTTCTGAAGCAGATGGTCAAGTGCTACCAGGCAGGATCCCCGGGCTCTTCAAATTCTGCTTTAGCAGCTGGTTTGCTCTGTGACCTTGAGCAAGTCACTTCCCTCTGAGCCTCGACTTCCTCATCTGTTAAATAAATGAGAGAATGTATGAAGTCCCTTCCAGCTTTGTTTTATTTTCTAAAAGACTGTCACTTCTGACCCTGGATAACAAAGATGCCCTGTGAGGTTCAGGGAGGAGGAAAGGTGAGACCCAGAGAGAGGCTACAAAGGAGTGCATAAAACTTAATGGCAGGGCGCCTGGGTGGCTCAGTTGGTTAAGCGACTGCCTTCGGCTCAGGTCATGATCCTGGAGTCCCGGGATCGAGTCCCACATTGGGCTCCCTGCTCGGCGGAGAGTCTGCTTCTCCCTCTCCCACTCCCTGTTTGTGTTCCCTCTCTTGCTGTGTCTTTCTCTGTCAAATAAATAAATAAAATCTTTAAAAAAAAAAAACAAAAAACTTAATGGCAAATTTCCTCCTACACTGCCTCGTAGCTTAGGGCCTACAAGATTCCTAGCTCTCTTTTGTATGGCATGTAATCCTGGACTCTTCTGTTTCAGCACCTGCCTTTCTGCTTTCTCTGGGACCTTTCCTCCCCTGGCTCAGGTGTCCTGCCCTCAGTGTTGAATGAGCTCTACCTCTGTCTTCCCAGCCTCCAGGCAGGCTTTTGTTAAACCCAACACTGTTGGCCAATTCACTCTCCAGCTTTAAATGGTGAGAGTCTTTCTTCACGCCCCTTCTTTAGGGATATTTGTTAACTCTTATGTCCTTATAATTTCAGATAATTTAGGGAGAAATTTGGGGCACCAAGACATGCCTAATCACACCTCTTGGCCTACCACCTGTGTGTGGCCAGGGACATCTCTGTTGACTAGGTAAGACTCTGGCCTCAGAATGTCCCCTCCACCCCCTCTCCATCGCCCCCCATCCCCAGTTTCTTGCTAGAATTCCTTCTTTAGCCATCGTGCTGCTCCCCTCCACCTGGTTCCCCCCAACTTGCAACTTGGCCCCTCCAAACCTCACTCACTTCAGGCTCCCCAAACCAGCCACACTCTCCTCCCTGTCGGTCTTGTCTTGGTCAAGTGTGTGAAGGCTCTGATAGTAAGGGCCCTGAGTACACACTGAGTGCATGCTCTCTGGGGGTAAGCATCCTTCCCTTTACCGATGCAAAAGCAGGCCTAGGGAACCGCCCTGACCGCCTGGCCTGCCCTCCTTCCTCACCTCCCCACCAGAGTCTTTCCAGGTAGCGCCTTGTTCTCTCCTCCTCTGCTTCTCTTTCCTCCTTTCAAAGATCTCAAAGATCTCGAGCCCATAGCCTCCCTATCTCCATCCTGCCCCCATTCCTGAGTCTTCAGTGTCTCCTCTGCTGACTATATGTTTTCAATCCTCCCGATCCCCAAAATGAACTTCCTCCCTTCACGCTGTATATTCTTCTACCTCCACTCTTTTTCTTCTCAGCTTCACCAGCACATCTTCTTACAGTATACTGACTCTTTAACCCTTGCAACTGGTCACCCACTCCCAGTCCCCACCACCTAGACCAGCGCCAGTGCTTTAGACACTCCAAGAATACTTGCAGAACAGATCTATCCAGTCTCTCGCCGCACACCACTGAGATGGCCTTCTGACAGATGGTGGCCTTTCTGTGAAGCTGGCAAGCTCTGTCCCTGCACGCAGACTTCCCCACAGCATTCCAGGTCGCTAACACAGCCGCCCCTCTCCCTTGGCACCCTTGACCCACCTCTGTGCAGGTCCTTCCCCCCTTCTCTGACTGTCCTCCTTCATACCTGACACATCTCTTTAGTCGCACCCTTGGAGACATTCTTTTCAAAACATTTACCTTCTATTTCCCCAGAAACTAAAAAGCAGTTTTCTGCCCCACTAAGTTTTCTCCTTTTAGATTCCCCAACTTAGAACATCTGTTTCCTGGCATAAAAAGACAGTATCAATGAGATATGGATTAGATAGTGAGCTGATTGCCATTCACAATTCCTTTGAAAGAAGATCCAGTTTATGACTATCATTAAACTTTGTTTTAAGTTTTACTTGGTAACACTAAATCCTCTTCATGTTTTCTTGTTCACATAATGTGGTTATGTAGGCACACCGAAAAATAAATTATCAATGTCATTTTTTGCCTGGTCCAGGTCTCATTCTCTAATGTTTGAGACTCTGTCTTACCCATGACAGTATTATTGCTATGGCCCAGGACATGAGTGACACCAAGTTGGGATAAAAGACATATACATTAGTACAAATTGCTCCAAAAAGATAGAGACCTTTTTTTAGGCCCAGTATCTACAACACATTGAACTCCAATGACCAGAAAGTAGTTGGAATAATCCATGATGATCTTTTTTCAAAGCCTGAGAAGGTGCTGTAACATGGCCCTCTTTGGGCAAGCAGGTTTGGGGGAATTATGTGTAATCAACAAAATTACAGCTAAAGGATACTTCTTTTTTTTTTTTAAGACTCTAGCTAATCAGCAAGTTCATCACTGATAAAGAGAACCTTGCTTGTTGTCAAGCTCCTTCCTAGAGTTCTTAATTTCAGGAAGATCCTTTCCTGCCACTTCATTTATCTTCCCACTTTGAAATCCTGTTGTTAAGATCACCTTTCCGACCAATAGAA
The DNA here is from genome assembly GCF_029215605.1 of Mirounga angustirostris. Lineage (NCBI taxonomy): Eukaryota > Metazoa > Chordata > Mammalia > Carnivora > Phocidae > Mirounga > Mirounga angustirostris. The sequence goes on along the minus strand of NW_026991716.1, from coordinate 92,528,734 downwards.
ACTCCAGAATTTATCTTTATAATCTGTAATGACTGCCTCTCACGGTAGAGAAGACATGCCACACCTTTGTTAAAGCACAAAAGGGCAGAAATGAATTGGACTGGTTCTTTAATTCATTTAACTGTGAGGACATAATTGTCATTCCATTATTATTAATAGTCTCCATTATTATTAATCGTGTTTTAGTAATAACAAAGCTATTGGCACTTTATTTTTTTTTTTTTTAAGATTTTTATTTATTTGCGAGAGAGAGAATGAGAGACAGAGAGCATGAGAGGGAGGAGGGTCAGAGGGAGAAGCAGACTCCCTGCTGAGCAGGGAGCCTGATGTGGGACTCGATCCCGGGACTCCAGGATCATGACCTGAGCCGAAGGCAGTCGCTTAACCAACTGAGCCACCCAGGCGCCCGGCACTTTATTTTAAAAGCATAAAGTAATCTACCAAAAGAATCGTTTGCCTCTTTCTCTTACAAACTACCTTCAGTCCTGATCTCAAATTAACTGTTTTATTCTTTCGGAATGGGTCCTGCCTTTCCATTAAGGAGATAACATGCTTCTAGTGTCACCTGGGGAGAGTCCAGAGGGGCCAGAACTGATGGGATCCACCTCTTTTTCTAGTTCACCCCACCTGCCCTTGGGGCTCTGACGTGCTAAGTTTTCCACCTCCCCTGCTGGAGGAATGTTCATAGTTCTTTCTTTTCTGTAGAAAGAGAAAGTTTCTCAGGCTTTTATTCTTTTTCATTCTTTTTAGAGATGCTGACCGTCTTCCTAGAAAAGCTACATCAGCTTTCTCTCAACTTGATCTGCTCATTTCCAGGACTGACAGTGTACCCATCACTGTGCATCCTGTGAGCAAACAAGTGGGCTCACCCCTGCCTTGACTGTTGGGGTAGCTTAAATTTCACTTTTTAAACATATTAAAAAAAATTTTTTTTTTAAGTGGTACGCCAGGGTGGCTCAGTCGTTAGGCGTCTGCCTTCAGCTCAGGTCATGATCCCAGGGTCCTGGGGTCGAGTCCCACATCGGGCTCCCTGCTCAGCAGCGGGAAGCCTGCTTCTCCGTCTCCCACTCCCCCTGCTTGTGTTCCCTCTCTTGCTGTGTCTCTCTCTGTCAAATTAATGAATAAAATCTTTTAAAAAATAAAAAATTTTTTGGAAAATAGAAAAAAATTAATCATTCACAATCTCACCTTGCTAACATAATCATCTCACCATTTCATTTCTATTTCTTTCAGCCTTTTTTTTTTTTTTAAGATTTTATTTATTTATTTGAGAGAGAGAGAGAATGAGAGAGAGAGAACACATGAGAGGGGATAGTGTCAGAGGACGAAGCAGACCCCCCACTGAGCAGGGAGCCCGATGCGGGACTCGATCCCAGGACTCCAGGATCATGACCTGAGCCGAAGGCAGTGGCTTAACCAACTGAGCCACCCAGGCGCCCTCTTTCAGCCTTTTCTATCATGCATATCCTTTTTTTGCATGGTTCTAATTATAGTATAAATTCAACTTGGGGGGGGGGGCGCCTGGGTAGCTCAGTCATTAAGCGTCTGCCTTTGGCTCAGGTCATGGTCCCAGGGTCCTGGGATCGAGCCCCGCATCGGGCTCCTCGCTCTGCGGGAAGCCTGCTTCTCCCTCTCCCACTCCCCCTACTTACGTTCCCGCTCTCGCTGTATCTATCCCTGTCAAATGAATAAATAAAATCTTAAAAATAAAATAAAATAAAATAAAATAAAATAATAAAAATAAATAAAAAATAAATTCAACTTTGGGTCCTGCTGTTTTCACATATCATAAACATTTTTCCATGATGTTGCAGTTTTCGTAACCATTATTAATAAGTTGCTTAAATTCTAAAGGCAGCTGAATTTCTATTCCTGGTTGGTTTCTCCAGTATAAATAGGTATATGGTAAATACTCCATAAGGAAACCTCCTAACCTGGGGCACCTGGGTGGTTCAGGTGTCTGGTGTCTGCCTTCGGCTCAGGCCCTGATCCCGGGGTCCTGGGATTGAGTCCCACATCAGGCTCCTTGCTCAGCAGGGACCCTGCTTCTCCCTCTCTCTCCCTCTGCTTGTGCGCTCTCTGTCAAATAAAATCTTAAAAACAAAAAAACAAAGTGTAGAAACAAAACAAAACAAAAAACTGTGGAACAAATTCCTTTAAAATTCTGCAACTGGAACGATTAATTTTTTTCAGTGGTGGTTCGCATTACTGCAAAATGATGACTTCTTCCTTCCCACTGAAGTTCACAATCTAGGGAAGGAAAGGGCCTCAGTCAGTAGTCATGCCTTCTGCTCTTGGCAAAGACCACAGAGAAATGATCTTGTAGGAGATGAGAAGCCATCTTTGCTTCTTCAAAGTGAAGGGGAATAAAATAGGCCACTCAAAAATGTGCCACTTTGGCATATTGGTTATTTTGGATTAAAGGTGCTTGAGGGGCATCTGGCTGGCTCAGTCAGAAGAGCATGCAACTCTTGATCTTGGGGTTGTGAGTTCAAGCCCCATGTTGAGTATAGAGAGTACTTAAAAATAAAATCTTAAAAAAAAAAAAGGTACTTGAGAAACAGCCAGTGCAGGAAGGACCCTCTGACCCACCTTTGTCCTGTCATAAATCTCCCATGTAAAAGGTACCCTTCCTGTACCAGGAGGAAGAGAAACATCCTCATCATAAGAGATAGGAATTTAGGGCTGAGAAGGCTATATAAACAAATTTTGTTACTTCTTCACTAACTACCTCCAAGCCCAAACCTCTTTGTCTTGTCAATTCTTCACAAATTTATTGTTTCTTTGTCTAAAAGGTATAAAAGCTGCTTGCTTTGGTCATTATTTGAGTTTCATATTTTTATGGGCTCCTGTACATACGAAATTAAATTTGCTTTTCTCCTATTAAACTGTCTTAGGCCAATTTAATGATTAGGCTAGCCAAAGAACCTAGAAGGGAATAAGAAAAAAAATTTCCTTCCCCTACAGAAGACTTGGGAGAAGGAAACTTTTGGGTTTGTTCAAAGGGAAACAAAATAATCTTTATCTGACTCGGATCATTCATGCTGTAACAGTATGAGCTTATTGTGTTTTGTTATTGTCTTGTTTCATTTGGGTCTTTTTTTTTTAAGCCTAAAAACATCATTCTCAAACAATTAAGCTATACTTGCAACCTTTCCTTCCTTAAATTAATTGTTGTAATTTTACTATTTGCATTATTTCTCACTTTCTAGGCATTTTGATGATTTCCCCACCATAATTTTATCATGAATTGCATAGTAACCTAAACTTGTGTACATAGAATATGATCAATTTATTGTGAACTTTCTAATTGCTGCCTGTTTATCCTTCTCTTTCCTTTTATCCTTTCCTTCCTTTTTTTGAAGATCAGAACTGCTTTAATTGCATTCTTTTTAAAAAGCAGCTTAATTGAAGTATAATTTACATACCATAAAATCCACCTAGATTGATTATACAATTAAATGATTTTTAGTAAATATACAAAGTTGTGAACGCATCACCACATTTCAGTGTTAAAGATCCCTTGTGCCTATTTGAAATCCAACCCTTGGGCAGCCACTAATCTATTCTCTTATAGATTTGCCTTCTCTGGACATTTTATGTAAATGGAATTATACTTTTTTACATCTGGTTTCCATCATTTAGCATAATGTTTTTGAGGTTTATTCATGTTGTAGCATTAATCATTATTCCTTTTTATTGCTAAATAGTGTTCCATTGTCAGGTTATGCCACATTTGTTTGTTTACCAGTTGAATGGCATTTGGGTTGTTTGTACATTCTACCTATTATGAATAACGCTGCTATGAATATTCAGGAACAAGTCTTTGTGTGGACATGTTTTCATTTCTCTTAGATTCCCAAGAGTAAAATTTATGGTAAATTTATGTTTAACATTTTAGAAATTGCCAAGCTATTTCCCAAGTAGTATCATTTACATTTCTACCAGCAATGCATGTAGATTCCAGTTTCTTCACATCTTTACCAACCCTTGGTAGTCTCATTTTTATTCTAGCTATTCTAGTAGAAATGAGATAGTATCTCATTGTGATTTTTATTTGTATTTCCCTAATGATTATTGATGTTAAGCATCCTCTCGTGAGCCTATTAGCTGTTTAGATTTCTTCTTTGGTGAAATGTCTGTTCAAACATTTTGCCCATTTCTTAATTGGGTTATTGTCTTGCTTTTGAATTATAAGCATTTTTTTTAGTATTGATTTATTTTAGAGAGAATGAGCGAGCATGTGCAAACAGGGAGGGGTAGAGGGAGAGGATCTTCAAGCAGACTCCCCGCTGAGCACAGAGCCCAATGTGGGGCTCAATCCCACAACCCCGAGATCATGACCTGAGCCAAAATGAAGAGTCAGACACTCAAACGACTGAGCCACCCAGGTGACCCAAGTTATAAACATTCTTGATATATTCTGGATACAAGTTCTTTATCAAATATATCCTGTGCAAATATTTACTCCCAGTCTGTGACTTGATTTCATGTTCATAATGGTGGTTTTTTGTTTTTTGTTTTTTAATTTTACTTAGTTCAGGAGCAAGCATGAATGGGGGGATGGGGAGAAGGAGAAGCAGACTCTACTGAGCCGAGAACCCAATGCAGGGCTCGGTCCCAGGACCCCGGGATCATGACCTGAGCCAAAGGCAGATGCATAACTGATTGAGCCACCGGCGCCCCCATAATGTCTTTTGAAGCACAAAAGTCTTTAATTTTGATAAGTCCAATTTTTCAACTTTTTTTTTATAGATCATGCTTTTGGTGTCATATTTAAGGAATCATTGCCTAATCCAAAATCACAAAGATTGTTTCCAGTGCTCTTTTCTAAAAGTTTTATAGTTTTAGCTCTTAAGCTTAGGTCTATGATTAATTTTCAGTTAATTTTTGTGTATGGTGTGAGGTAAATCAGGGTTTCTCATCCTCAGCACTGTTGACACAATGGGCTGGATCATTTGTTGTGGGGGCCTGCCCTGTGCCTTCTTGGATATTTAGCTGCATCTCTGGCTTCTACCCAGTAAATGTCAAAAAGCCCCCGCCCCCCGTTGTGACGACCAAAATTGTCTCCAGGCATTGCCAAATGTACTCTCCCTTTGGGAAGCCCAAATTACCCCCATTAAAAACCACTGAATTAAATTAAATTTTTTTGTATGTGGATATCCATTTGTTCTAGAGAAACCTTTTGTTGAAAAGACTATTCTTTCCCCCTTTGAATTGCCTTAGCAACTTTGTAGAAAATCAATTGACCATAAATATAAGGATTTGTTTCTGGACTCTCAATTCTGTTCCATTGATCTCTGTGTCTTTCCTTAAGGCAGTATCACACTGTCTTGATTACTATAGCTTTATATTGTTTTAAAATTGGGAAGTGGGGGCGCCTGGGTGGCTCAGTCGTTAAGCGTCTGCCTTCGGCTCAGGTCATGATCCCAGGGTCCTGGGATCAAGCCCCGCATCGGGCTCCCTGCTCCACGTGAGGCCTGCTTCTCCCTCTCCCACTCCCCTGCTTGTGTTCCTTCTCTCGCTATCTCTCTCTCTGTCAAATAAATAAATAAAAATCTTTAATAAAAATAAATAAAAAACAAAATTGGGAAGTGTTGGGGCGCCTGGGTGGCTCAGTCAGTTAAGTGTCTGCCTTCAGCTCAGGTTATGATCTCTGTGTCCTGGGATTGAGCCCTGCATCAGGCTCCCTGCTCAGTGGGGAGCCTGCTTCTCCCTCTCCCTCTGCCACTCCCTCTGCTTGTGCTCTCTCTCTTTCTGTCAAATAAATAAATAAATCTTTTTAAAAATAAAATAAAATTAGGGGCGCCTGGGTGGCTCAGTCATTAAACGTCTGCCTTTGGCTCAGGTCATGATCCCAGGGTCCTGGGATTGAGCCCCACGTTGGCCTCGCTCCATGGGAAGCCTGCTTCTCCCTCTCCCACTCGCCCTGCTTGTGTTCCCTCTCTGGCTGTGTCTCTCTGTCAAATAAGTAAAATCTTTAAATAAATAAAATAAATTGGGATGTGTAAGTCCTCCAACTTTTTTTTAAAAGATTTTATTTAGAGAGACAGCATGCAAGCGGGGGAAGGGGCAGAGGGAGAGAGAGAATCTGAAGCAGATTCCTTGCTGCGCACAGAGCCCGACATGGGATTGATCTCATGACCCTGAGATCATGACCTGAGCCAAAATCAAGAGTCGCTGCCTACCAGATTGAGCCACGCAGGTGCCCCTCATTAAGCTTTTTAAATTAAAATAATTGTAGATTCAGAAGTAATTATAAGAAATAACACAGAGTCCATGTACCCTTTATAGTTTCTAATGGTAACATCTTATAAAACTGTAATACGGTACCAGAGCTAAGATAATGACATTGTTACAGTCCATCAGTCTTATTCAGATTTCACCATTTACACTTGTAATTCTTTTTCAAAGTTGTTTTGGCCACTCTGGCATTTCCATAAAAAATTTTAGGAGCAGCTTGTCAATTTCTACAAAAGAGCCTGCTGGGATTTTGATAGGTATTGTATTGAATATATAGATACAATTTTGGATAATTGCCATCATAGCAATATTAATCTTCCAATACATGAGTCTTTTCCTTGTTTTTAATTGTGGTTTTATATATATGTGTGTGTATATATATGGCATAACACATACCATTCTAGTCATTTTAAGTGTACAATTAAGTGACTTTAATTATATTCACACTGTTGTGCAACCATCACCACTATCTAGTTCCACAACTTTTCCATTACCCCAAACAGAAACCATGCTTTTCTTTTTTATTTTTTTAAGATATTTTATTTATTTATGTGACAGAGATACAGCGAGAGAGAAAGCACAAGCAGGGGGAGTGGGAAAGGGAGAAGCAGGCTTCCCACTGAGCAGGGAGCCCGATGCAGGGCTCCATCCCAGGACCCTGGGATCATGACCTGAGCCAAAGGCAGACACTTAATCGACTGAGCCACCCAGGTACCCCTCCTTTTAAAGCAATAGTGAAATTGCCACTTACTAGTTACTATATGCTCTTCTGTGGCCTCCAAAGTCTTTTTTTTTGTTTTTTTTCCAAATCAGTAATTTAGTACCAAATGCTGAATCCCAGGGAATCCTACCTAGTACTTATCTTTGGAGGAAGATAAATAGAATCTTTGTTAAGAAATTGGCCTTTAGAGTCTTCAGATCCCAGCTCTGCCATTGACAAGCAGGTTACTTACCTTCTCTGAATCTTACATTATCATGCACAAATTTGAACATTTCTATTTCTCTCAATCTTCTAGGTGTGGGCTTCACTAAATGGGGTGCAGAGACTCTCAAGGATATTCGGCAGGCTGCAGGTGCTGTGGGAAGCCACAGAATGAACATGCACATTATCTAAGAACATATTTTTTCCCCACGAAGTTAAAGTTAGGTAATTTAACTACAAATGATTTTTTAAAGTTTTATGGCATATCAAATATATATATATATATATAATGGAATTAAATGTAAGCTTTGCATTTATTTTAATATAAAATGTAAGACTTAAAGGGCGCCTAGCCAGCTCAGTTGGTAGAACATACAGCTCTTGATCTCAGGGTCATGAGTTCAAGCCCCAAGTTGGGCATAGAGCTTACTTTAAACACATAAATAAAATGTAAGACTTAAAATAAATGTAGTTTGTATTGTGTGTTTTGGGCTCACCCTCCTTCCCTTCCACACCCCACATTCCACTTAGTCTTTTACCCTCTAGTCTCCCTCTCACCCTGATAGGTACTCATTATTCACAGCCCTTTTCCTACAGAACCTCAGGATCCTTAACACAGCACAGCAGGCAGCCACACTTAAAATATCAGAACCAGCGCACAAGTTGAAGTCCATTTGCCATCTTCGTTCAACTACCTAACAACTGGGCGCCTGGGTGGCTCAGATGGTTAAGCGTCTGCCTTCAGCTCAGGTCATGATCCCAGGGTCCTGGGATCGAGCCCCACATCGGGCTCCTGGCTCAGCCGGGAGTCTGCTTCTCCCTCTCCCTCTGCCTCTCCCACTGCTCGTGCTCTCTCTCTCTCTCTGTATCTCTCTGTCTCAAATGAGTAAATAAAATCTTAAAAAAAAAAAACACAAAAAAAAAACCCCTACCTAACAACTATTTGCTTCATAGTTTACCATTTGGGAGTATTTGAAATAAAATCTATAGCCCCCAAAATCAAGGTGATTTTCTTTACTCTTGGCTTTCCAAGTGTTACGTTCTTTCTTTCAGATGATTTTATTTTCTCTGCTTTACCTATACACTCTCATGATAAAGACAATGAAAGACATCATGTGGTATGTTGACTTTAAAAATGACTTTAAAAATCAGGGCACCTGGGTGGCTCAGTCAGTTAAATATCTGCCTTCAGCTCAGGTCATGATCCCGGGCCCAAATCAAGCCCCACATTGGGCTCCCTGCCCAGTGAAGAGTCTGCTTCTCCCTCTGCTCCTTACCCCGCTTGTGCTGTCTCTCAAATAAATATTTTTTTAAAATAAAAATTAAATAAATAAATGAATGAATGAATGAATAAATAAATAAATAAATATGGCAGTTATCTATCGGGTCATCCAAGTCTTCTGGCCCCCAGGTACTTATATTTTATGTAGCTTTGTCCTCCTAATAGCCATCAACAGAAAGAAATTGGATGTCTGTTAGTATGAAAAAATCCTTTTGAGATGTCTTTGCAAAACACTTTACATGCACTACTGTCGTCATTAGTTCCTATTTAAGAAAGGCTGAAATGTGTTCTTTTGTCCCCTATTTAAGAAGGGTTTAGGGGCAGCTGGGTGGCTTAGTTGGTTGAGCATCTGACTTTGGCTCACGTCATGATCCCAGGGTCCTGGGATTGAGCTGAACCCCAGGGCTCCCTGCTCAGTGGGAAACCTGCTTCTCCCTCTCCCTCTGCTGCTCCCCATGCTTGTGTTCTCTCGTGTTCTCCCTCTCTCTGTAAAATGAATAAATAAAATCTTTTTTTTTTTTTTTTTTTTTAAAGAGGGGTCACCTGGGTGGCTCAGTTGGTTAAGCATCTGCCTTAGGCTCAGGTCATAATCCCAGGGTCCTGGGATCAAGCCCCACATCGGACTCCCTGGTCAGCAGGGAGTCTGCCTCTCCCTCTCTCTCTGTGCTCCCGATCTATTGCTCTCTCAAGTAAGTAAATAAAATCTTTAAAAATAAATAAATAAAACTTAAGAAGAGAGAGAAGGAAAGAGGGACTGTGACCCCTCTATTTAAAAAAAAAAAAAAAAGGAAGGTTTAAATTTTGCCTTATCAGTTGTAACACTGGGGTTTGTATGGGATTTTTTTTTTTTTAAGATTCTCATCTCTTCATATATATATAATGAAGAGATAGACAAGAACGTGTAGTAGAGAGAACAAAGCTCTTTTTGACTGAACTATTAAACACCTAAACATTTATATTTTTCTTCCCAGTACTCTACCTACCAACTTTTTATGATCAGAAGCTGGCATGACAGACTAATTTGTATCTAGCTGTTGCTAAGCTATCACCATGGTATCAAGGCACTAAGGCAAATATAGATGCCTAAAAACAAACGTGGAGGAAGAAAATTTTGTCCCTAGCCCCCTCACCTTTCCTGTCATCTGGATGAGTAGTTAACCTCAAAGTTCTGTGTCATAGCTGCTTTACAGCCATAACAAAACAAAACTTTTGAAAAACCAAATTATTACAGTCCATAAAAATATAATGTCTGCAAATGTTAGATGTGTCATTTACAAAAGTCATCACTAGTCTTCCTACCTACACTTTGTAAGGATTGAAACAGCCCTCAGAGTAACTGTTGAGTTTTTATCCTCAAGGAATATAAAACATCAGCAAAAATACTGTCCTATTAATTTCGTTTTTATGGTCAGTCAAAATGAATGGCATCTTTTTGTTCTGTCTCAATAGTGAAAGCTTTTCAAATAGTTTTTAGAATTTCAAATTCTAGTAGATGATTTCAGCAAAATGCCCTATTGTGAGCTTTATCTTCAAGGGTGGTATAAATGCACTCTCCAATCTTGTATCTTAGTCCTATTACTTCCTTTGCCTCTCCATATATACACACTAAGAGATTACTTAATCCAAAGGGAACAACTCAATTTTCAACGCTATTAAAATATGTTTATAGACTGGATGTAACACTTGTTTACCCAAATAGTAGCATAAATATCTGTTTTTAGAAAGCTTTACCATAAATCTTTCTATATGATTGGATTCTTAAGCAAGACTATGATTAGGAAATAAACCATTTTCCCCCTTGGCTAATTCTAATGAAAGCTTTCCAACTTAAACATTGTGTTTGAACACTTCTTCCATTCATAGCATGTGCCCATCAAAAAGCGCTTTCTGTTTGCAGCGTGTCAGCTGTACTATTTATAACCTAGTTAACAATGCCAACTAGAGGCAGTAAAAGGTGTGTATTTCATATGCAAATTCCTAGCAGTAATTTCTACAATTACATATAGTTGCTTGCTCTATTATGTTTAACATCAGCTTATAAAACTGAGTACAGGAAGTAGAAAATGATCTAATACTACATTTTTACATTTTTGTATTGCTTAGAAGTTGTATTGAATTAATCAGAAAAAGGAAAATTAAAGAGTGCAAAATGAAAGTACCCCGAGCTTGTAATGGACATTTTAACATAATTGGACCCATCACTTTGATGACCTGCAGCCCTCGCTGTTCAGACCAAGAAACTGTGTGACAGAGGCTCTTCTTTCCGTTTTGTTTCCAAATTTGTGTTTTCCCAAACAGTCTTCTTTTACAGGGGTGCATCTTCCCCTTCCCCCAGGGGTGTATCTTCAAAAAGCAATACTTAAAGTACAAAGATAAGCATAAAGCTTATCATTTGGGAAGTTATGGGGCTAAATGGTAACAATAGTCCCACAATGTGGTATGTGAACCACCTGCATCAAAATTAGGGGCTTGTGTTAGTATCAGGGCTTTACCCAGATGTACTGAGCCAGAATCTCCAAAGGTGAGGTGCAGGAATAACATTTCTCAAAAGCTTCCAAGTAATTCTCACATACATTCCAGTTTTGGATCCAGTGGGGGTAGATGACAAATTTCTAAGGTTCCATTGATATTCTAATTCTTGCTGTGGTGCAACAAAGAGAGCACGAGCTTTGAAGTAAGCCAGATTCCAGGCAGATTGAAATGCTCAACATTTAAGCCAGAAAAATAAAAATCTATGGAGAAAAACAAATACTGCATGACCTCTCTCATGTGTGGAATCTTAAAAACAAACAAACAAAAAACCTGAACTCTTAGATACAGGAAATAGATTGCTGTTTGCTGGGGGGAGGGGGAGGGGTGGTGGGTGGGGCGGCAGGTGGAGGATGGGTGAAGAGGGTCAAAATGTATAAACCTCCATGTCATAGGGATGTAATGTACAGCATGGTAACTATGGTGAATAATATTGTATTGCATATTTGGAAATTGCTAAAAGAGTAAAGCTTAGAAGTTCTCATCACAAGAAAAAAAAACTCTGTAGCTCTATGTGGTAAAGGATGTTAACTAAACTTACTGTGGTGATCATCTCGTAATACAGTTGTCCCTTGAACAATGCAGCTTTGAACCGTGTGGGTCCATTTATATGCAGATTTTTCCCATAAATACAGTCCTGGTAATGTATTTTCATTATGATTTTCTTTTCTCTAGCTTACTTTATTGTAAGAATACAGTATATAGGGGCGCCTGGGTGGCTCAGTCGTTAAGCTCTACCTTCGGCTCAGGTCATGATCCAAGGGTCCTGGGATCGAGCCCCGCATTGGCAGGAAGCCTGCTTCTCCCTCTCCCACTCGCCCTGCTTGTGTTCCCTCTCTCGCTGTGTCTCTCTCTGTCAAATAAATAAAATCTTAAGAAAAAAAAAAAGAATACAGTATATAATACATACAAAAGATGTGTTACTCAATTGTTTATGTTCTTCAGTAAGGCTTCCAGTCAACAGTAGGCTATTAATAGTTAAGTTTTGGGGAGTCAAAAGTTATACGTGGATTTTCAACTGTGGTGGGTAGTGCTCCTAACCCCAACATTGTTCAAGGTAATCACAGGGTGCCCAGCTGACTCAGTTGGAAGAGCATGCAACTTTTTTTTTTTTTAAGATTTTATTTATTTATTTGACAGAGACATAGCAAGAGAGGAACACAAGCAGGGGGAGTGAGAGGGAGAAGCAGACTAGCTGCTGAGCAAGGAGCCCGATGTGGGTCTCAATCCCAGGACCCCGGGATCATGACCTGAGCCCAAGGCAGACACTTAACGACTGAGCCACCCAGGTGCCCCGAGCATGCAACTCTTGACCTCAGGGTTGTGAGTGCAAGCCCCACGTTGACTGTAGAGGTTACTTAAAACTAAAATCTTTAAAAAGAAAAATCTAATCATTATGTTATACACCTGAAACTAATATTGAAGTTATTTATACCTTGATTTTAAAAAATACAGAAAGGGGGACACCTGGGTGGCTCAGTCGGTTAAGCATCCAAACTTTAATTTCAGCTCAGGTCATGATCTCAGGGTTGTGAGATCAAGCCCCATATTGGACTCTGTGCTGGGCATGGAGGCTGCTTAAGATTTTCTCTCTTTCGCCCTCTCTCTGCCTCTCCCCCCCCATCTAAAAAAAAAAAAATACAGAAAGGGGAAAAGAAGTATAAGATGTGTAGTAAATGAAAAATGTAAAATAAAATGCAGAAATAAGTACTTATATTGGAATGAATTATAATAAATATACATTAATTAAATTGACCAAACACTGTATGTTAACTATGCTAGAATTAAAAATTGTTTAAATATTAGACTGACTAATTAAAAACCAGACTCTGGGGGCGCCTGGGTGGCTCAGTCAGTTAGGCCTGCAGCTCTTGATTTTGGCTCAGGCTGTGATCTCAGGGTCCTGGGATTGAGCCCCATGTCAGGCTCCACACTCAGCAGGGAGTCTGCTTGGGGATTCTTTCTCCCTCTCCCTCTGCCTTTTTCCCCTCCCACACTTGTGCTTGCATGCTCTCTTTTTCTCCTTCTCTCTCAAATAAAAAAATAAATCTTAAAAAAAAAACCCCACTCTGATTGGGTTAAAAAGTAAGATCCAATAATAAGTTGTCTAAAAGAGAAACTTAAAAGGCACAAAAAGTTTAAAAATAAAAGATGGAAAAAAATTATGAACCAAAAGAAAAAAAGGGGAAGAATCTTAATAGCTGACAATATAGAATATAGAGCAAAAAAATATAAGGGACAAAGAAGGACATTATATGCTGATTAAAGGAATAGAGCAAGAAGCTCTAACCATCAAAAACCTGTATGCACCTAACAATACAACATCAAAATATACAAAGAAACATCTTTAAAAATTTTCTGGGAGAAATGGATAAATCAAGTTATAGTTAAAAGATTTTAGCCACATCTTTCAGAAATTGATAAATCAAGCACATAAAATAAATATATTGAAATTTTTGAATAATTCAGTTAGTAAGCTAAAGCTATGAGGTAGGTATAGAACCCAACACCCAAGGAATAGTTCAATAATAACTTTCAGATTAAACTATGTGAAGATGTCCACGGCTGACAATTTTTGGCCCATAGAAGTGGTAGTTTCATCTTATTCAACCTAAACCACATAGATTGCTGAAGGAACTAAATCAGCTAATGTGTATAAAACAATCAGCACAATGTCTAATTTAGTCTCCTTTGGTCTGTAGTCTACTGAGAGTACTTGCCTTGATTATTGGTTCTCATAAATTAATTCAGTAAAACCCTACTGTAATTGGGTGAGAGCCAAAGAATTCAGTAATGTGAAATGTAAGGTCACAGTTTTTTGTAAGGTTAACAACAAAACAACCAGTGTGGAGCTAGCTGGTGAGGAATTCTGGGAGTCCAACTGCCATATCTAAATTCGGCCAGACAAAGCTGTAATTTGGTGCCACCTGGTGGTTGGCTCCAATTTAAATATTGTTGGGACAGTTCTGAGTCCAGAGGCAGCAGGAAAGCATCAGTGATTCCAGAAATGTCCCAGTTAGTTGGCCAGATTCCGAAATTTACCTTGGAGAATACGGAGACCAGAGACTCACTCTTCACCTATCTCTTTTTCTGAAACAAGTTTACATGCCTTTCCTTTACCTTCATGACCTTGGTCTCCACCCCAAGATCCCTATCCCCACCCCTAGCATAGAACTTTAACCCCTACCCCTGACTCTTATCCCTGTACTGTTCTCAAACAGGGGCTAGGCCCAGAATGGAAGCCAGTTGCCAATTCTGCATTATATCTAAAATTATATTTTTGATGAGGGCATTATTATGGGGTTTTACTGTGCTTATGAAGGATCCCCTGAATGCACACAACATAGTAGCACTATATTTTTTTATTTTAAAGCCTTTGATTACTGCAAGTGTTTCTGGTTGGCTATAAAAAGCCTTTATTTAGTTGAGACTAATTGAAATTCAAGCAGGAAAATAAAAGGAAGACATGCAAAGGGGGAAATTTTCATCTGGAGAATATTAACCCTATTATATGAATGCTATGAAAACTTAAATTTACAGTTGCCTTTTGTGGATGATCTCTTGTTACCCAACAGGCTCAGAACTTCTTAGTTTGGTTATTTCTTTGTTGAATTTCTCGGTTTGGGGGGTAGCTTTTCCTTCCTCATATAAACACGTGGCCCTACTCCAGTCTTACAGGCGTGCCCCCTGAACACACAAACTGGGCTTCTCAGCATCTGCACGGAGGGGCAAGCCTGTAAAGGGGGTAGTGGTCAGTTATTGGTTACATTTCTGTTTCTGTCCTCATCACTCTTCCTGGCGACCCTCCACTTGTGAGTTACGGCTGGGTCACTAAACCGAGTCGGAGATAGGCCGTCTGAGAGCCCGGCACCGCTGAGATCAGCAGAGTTCGCTGTTTGAGATCAGGCTCGTCTTGGCTTGTGGCTGCCAGAGGTCATGTCTGTCTTCAATGAAATTGTCGAGCACCAAGGAAGATTTGTGGCACCCCCCAGCACAGGCCTTCATCTGCCCACTACCTATTGTTCTGACCTTACCTGTTACTTCTGCCTGGCCTCTAACTTCACTGGCTCTCTGGTTTTTACTCAAAAGGGCTATTTATAGCTTTCCAAATATGGCCTGCAGTTTCCTACTCAGCTGCTGCCCACGGTATTCTCTGCTCAGAATGCCCTTCACCCAGCCTGTGTGGGTCAGAATCCCGCTCAGCCTTCCTGTAGCCTCTCAGGACAGCCCCGTCCTTCACGGAACCTTCCTGAGCCAGCTCCTCACTCATCCTTAACACTGGGTCTCCCTCTGGTGCCGCCTTCTGCTTTATATTACAATATGACAGTTCTGAGGGTTAGCGGTTGATTCCTTGGGTAGACTGAAATCTCTGTGAGGACAGGGACTTGACGTATCCATTTTTTAATTCCCAAAAGGGCTCAAAGCTTCGCAGTTGTAGGTGTTCAATAAATATTTGTTTAATTTGAAAGTTTTTGTCACATTAAAACCAGTCAGGCTGTCTTCCAGAGAGTTCTCACCCTCTCCTGCCAATGGCATGGGTGCACAACCCTAATTTAGGTACTAAAGGGCCTCCCCCACCTCTCTTTACAAGTGATAACAGCCAAATTCTGTCCCTGCAAAAATTCTCTGGGAAGGTAGCCATTGGGAAAACACATTCACTTACTCTAGCCTAGACTAGAGATCCCTTTGGCACTGAAATAATTTACTTACTTACCCAATGTCAAGGCTGAATAAATGCAGTCTCCCCCAAGTACAAAGTTTACTCACTCAGAGCTGGGATTGCTCGCCTGGGTGGCTCAGTCGTTAAGCGTCTGCCTTCGGCTCAGGTCATGATCCCAGGGTCATGGGATCGAGCCCCGCATCGGGCTCCCTGCTCAGTGGGGAGCCTGCTTCTCCCTCTCCCACTCCCCCTGCTTGTGTCCCCTCTCTTGCTCTCTCTCTCTCTCTCTGTCAAATAAATAAATAAAATATTTTTTTTAAAAAGCTGGGATTGCAACAAGTATCTTACAAAGAATTTGAGTGGGTACAGAAGCTGTACCTTTTGTGTGTCTTCATTTTTTAACATTTAAATGTTATTAAATCATTGGATAGCAACTTGGATGTAACATATTTTATTATAGATAACCGTTTGAAAACTTCAGTATCTCCAGAAAGAGAATTCAGGAAATACCAAATGTGTGTCTTAGAGAATCATAACGTAAGTGCCCTCTCTGTCCCCAAACTGGTTATGAGTTTCTCCCTTGCACTGTACATAGGTCATTTATTTCCACTGATGCTAATACTTTCCTTTAAAAAAACTGTTTTTAATTTTTTTGAAGAAAAGTAACCTCAAACCTCTCTAATTTCTAATGTAAGATATTCCGAGGGAAGCAGGTAATATAGATTATTGGACTCCTCTGGTCCCTTTTCCCTCAAATTCACACATGCGAGTTCCAAAGGGCAATTACTCCTCTTTGCTCCATGCTGATTGTATAGGTCAGGAGGGTAATAAGGTCGTTTATTTGAAGGATTTTCATCTGGTGTATTTCTAATATTCTTGCCCCGCTCCTGACCACTCAAATCAGTATCACAGTGAGACCAGCATCTCTCTCCCACCATCAAAGAAAATGATGAAACAAAGGTGATTTGAGTCTGAACTTTCTGCTCCCAAATTTATCATCTTCCCGGAGCACAAGGGTTATATTGCTTTAGTCTTTTAAACCAGTAATGGCTCAGTAATAATGTTAGTCCTTTAAACCAGTGACGGCTCCGTAATAACTAGTATCGTGTGTTTACTATTAACTCGATGGCTAAACCTCCAAGTTATTACATATTTTTCAAAAACATTATTATTGAATTCAGAAATTGCCTCTGGTAGAATCAGGAAAACAAGGTACTACACTAATAAAAGTAAATGTTACGTTATAATAAATTATTAAGAAGACACTGTGTTAGATACTTATATTTTACTTGAAAACTGGAATCTGATTAATTGCCTGAATGGGGATTTCCTTCCTAAAAGATTTTCCTAGTGCTTCCTTAGAAGCCACAGAGAAATTCTGAAACTGCCTTATAGATAACCTCAACTCAAATATGTTCAGCAAGATAATATTTTTGAGATATTAATCTATATTTTTATTCTCCTGTTATTTCTCCCTTTCTCTTCCCTGCCTCCAAGCAGAAATTCCCATCTGGGTTTATTGTCTTGGTGAAGGCATGAGATGGAACAGAAAGCTGAAATCGCCCTCAAGCTTTTGTTTCTAAAAGCGTAAAGCCCCAGCAAGGAGATGATTTGAGCCATAGGCAAAATGTCTTGGGCAGACGCAGGAGGATCCCGGACAGGGTGGTGAGGAGGAGCAGGGCTGGCACGGGAGCTTTCTGGCAACCTGGCTGGGAGGCAGGCCTGCCCTTCGAGAAGACACAGATGTGAGCCATGGCACAAACTAGAGGCTGTGGGCTAGATCTGACTTTGTTTGGCTGTGTGAATTTCAGTCATTCATATTAAAAATCTGGGCAATTTCACATAAAATTCCAGGTTTGGGTTTCTCTAAAGTAATTGGCGGATTTGGCCATACTGGATTCAGTCTATAATGGCACCAAATGGCTGTCTGCCTTGGATAAGGACTGAACCCTCTTGTTCGCCAGAGTCCCCACCCGTCCCTGCCTTTTCCCTGCACTGACACCAAGAGTTACTCATCCTAACACTCACTGCTGTTTTCCAGGCAATAGAGGATGCTCCTCTTTACCCAAGATTTTTTCCGTTAAGTGGAAAAACAAAAGATAGACTAAAGATGGCTCACATTGAAAGAAACAGGGGAGCTAGTGCATTTTTTTGTAGAAGTGAAGATGTTCTTATGTGTTGAAGAGGCAATCCACCAGCTTCCCGCTTGAATTCTCCTTGCTGCTTCCTGTAGGCATTTGCATCAAGTATCCCTGTTCCAGGCAGCCTTGCAAAGAGATGATCATGTCCCCAGTCAGGCTTGGCAGAGCCGCTGCCTGCAGGGCATAGTGAGCAGGACGATGGGTGGCTTATCCAGAACCGATGTGGGCAAATGCCTGGAGGTCAGAGGCCCTTGGAAGCCCGCTGAGGGTGGGGAAGACTCCAAAACAATGGGGCTTAACATAGAAAGTAAATTATAAACATAGTTATTTCACACACACAAATGTATGAACTCAGATCTCATGGAATACCTTTATTATCTCACTGGCTTGGTTGTTTAGCTCGGAGCTCTAGCGGCTCCATTGTGCTCACGTGATAGAGGCTTCCAGAACCTGTCCTGGAGAAAGACAGCAGGACGCAGTGTTCTTTTCCTTGTGGATGGCGGAAAGAGAATCAGCACTAGAATTGTGGTTTGGGAACCATCACCTGTTTTAGAATCATACGGTGGCATCTCTCCCTTTCTGCATGGAGTTTCGACTTAAAATGGGGCTCTGGGGGGCGCCCGGTGGCTCAGTCGGTTAAGCGTCTGCCTTCGGCTCAGGTCATGGTCCCAGGGTCCTGGGATGGAGCCCCGCGTCGGGCTCCTGGCTCAGTGGGGAGTCTGCTTCTCCCTCTCCCTCTGCTGCTCCCCCTCTTGTGCTCTCTCTCTCTGTGTCAAAAAAACAAATAGAATCTTTTAAAAACTAATAATAAAATAAAATAAAATGGGGTTCTATGGGTGTCAGCATTCAGGTTGGGCATATGAACCTTGGTGTTTTTGCTGCTAAACTAGAAATGTGTTTTTCAAAACCCCAGCTGTTATGTGCCTGGGTTAGTTATCTCAACAGGTCGCTTACCTCATTTATGACCAGTACAAATAACAGCTCTCCTTTACTGAGATAACCTTCCGCCAACCACTAGAGCAATGCTAAACCTAACCGCCTTGTTTATAACCACCCGGGGGGGGGGGGGTTGCCCCATGCTGTGAATAGGGAACCGGAAGCCAAAAAGTTTGAGCAAGCTTCTAAAATCTCACACTGGGCACACGTTGGAGTCGGGATTCAAATCCAGGTCCGCCTGACTGTATAAGCTCAGCACTCCACAGCTAGCAAGCACCACAGTATTTATTACCACTTGCTATCTGCCGGACAACAATTGGGCGGAGGGATGGAAGCATGAATGCAATGGCCAAATCTTCAGGGAGCAGCAAAATTAAATTAGGCACATTCTTTTTTTTAACGATTATTTATTTATTTATTTGACAGAGAAAGACACAGTGAGAGAGGGAACACAAGCAGGGGGAGTGGGAGAGGGAGAAGCAGGCTTCCCACAGAGCAGGGAGCCCGATGCGGGGCTCGATCCCAGGACCCTGGGATCATGATCTGAGCCGAAGGCAGACGCCCAACAACTGAGCCACCCAGGAGCCCCTAAATTAGGCACATTCTTTAGAAATAAAAGGGAAGGCAGGTTCCTGCAGTGACAGGTTTTGCAGGAGTCCTTGGATTTGTGCTGGTAGCAGAGGAAGTCACCTTGTCAGCGGAACATTCACTCTGGGGCCCTGTGCTTCTGGGATGCTAAGACTGGGTCCAGAATAGCATACTACTCTTTTCCCCGACTTTTATGAGTTGAAGTGTATCCCCCAAAAGACACTGAAATCCTTACCCTCAGTATCTGTGAACAGGACGTTATTTGGAAATAGGGTCTTTGCAGATGATCAAGTTGAGGTGAGGTCATTAGGATGGTTCCAATTCACTATGACTGGCATTCTTATAAAAAGGAGAGATTTGGGGGCACCTGGGTGGTTCAGTCAGTTGAGTGTCCGACTCTTGGTTTTAGCTCAGGTCATGATCTTATGGGTCATTGGATCTGGCCCCGCATCAAGCTCTGTGCTCAGTGGGGAGTCTGCTTGAAGATTCTCTCCCTCTGCCCTTCCCCCCCATGCATGACCGCATGCTCTCTCTCAAATAAATCTTTCATAAACTAAATTAAAATAAAATAAAAAGGAGAAATTTGGACACAGAGACAGGCATGTACAGAGGGAAGACTATGTGAAGACATAGGGAGAATGCCATCGACAAGCCAAAGAATAGCTGAGGCTACCAGAAACAGAGAGAGGCCTGGAACAGATGCTCGTTCACAGCCCTCAGAAAGAATCAACCTGACCAACACCTTGATTTTGGTCTTCTTGACTCCAAAATTGTGAGATAATAAGTTTCTGATGTTCTAAGCCACCCAGTTTGTGGCACTTTGTGATGGCAGCCCTAGGAAAGAAAAACACCATCCAACCTGTATACTTTTAATTGTTTTATTATTATTTTTTAAAGATTTTATTTATTTTAGGGATGCCTGGGTGGCTCAGTTGGTTAAGTGGCTGCCTTTGACTCAGGTCATGATCCCAGGGTCCTGGGATCGAGTCCTGCATCGGGCTCCTTGCTCGGTGGGGAGCCTGCTTCTCCCTCTGCCATTCCCCCTGCTTGTGCTGTTCACTCTCACTCTCTCTCTGACAAATAAATAAATAAAATCTTTAAAAAAATATTTTAAAAAAGATTGTATTTATTTTAGAGAGAGAGAGAGAGTGCACGCACCAGCAGAGAGAGGAGCAGAGGGAGAAGGAGGGGGAGATGACCTCCAGCAGACTGCTGAGCCAGAGCCCAATATAGGGCTCGATCCCAGGACCCTGAGATCACGACCTGAACCTAAACCAAGAGTCAGACACTCAACCGACTGAGCCACCCAGGTACCCCCGTATACTTTTTTAAAAGGGAAGATTCAGTTGTGTGGCTTTGTCATCATCCACTTCAGAGTCCTCCTCCTGAGCGGGTCTGGGAGCCCCAGAAGGGTCTGGCATCGTCCACATGCAGCCTTGAACCCATATTTCGAGGCTTAGCCCCCAGTCCAGTCAGCTGGAATATCTAGAGCCTGTGTCTGAGTCACAGCAGGGAAGAACCACTTAAGATCCTTAATGCAGAAGGTGGCAGAAGGTTTGACACACATTCTGAAGCATCATGGAGTCCAGTCCAAAAGTATCATGGACAATGTGAATCACAGTACCATCAAGTAAGACCAGTTAGGCTGAGATGAGGGCCGTCTGCAAAAAAGGTCTAAGCGGGAGCACAAACCTGGGTGCTACTACCTCTGGTGGGGAAGGGGCTGGTGAAAACACGACAGAGGAGGTTTTGAAGGAAGACCAGGCATTGACAAGGGGCCTCTAAAAGCCTCTAAGGCTCAGGCAGAAGAGGCGGAAGTGCCCAGTGTGAGCAGGAAAGGAGTGCTCCAGCACTCCTATGTGTCTTAGTGTAGAATGGGATTTTCTGAAAGGAGAAGATTAAATTCTATTCTAGTCAGCACTATTTCTGTTTTGAACAATTAAATTGGGAAATAACTAGACTTAATTGGAAAATAGCAGAAGAGCTAGTACTTTGGCTATAATGCAGGTCATGCCAATTGTCAGTTACTCATCGAGAGCCTGGCACATATTAGGTCTGCAGTAACTATTTGTTACATGAAAGAATGAGTTACAAACCATCTAATCTCTCTGGACATTTTTTTTTTTTTTCATCTGTTCAAAAATGGGATAAATTGGTATGGGGAGGTGATATACCTGTTCCATCTCTCGCAGATCCGTGATCAAAGGCAAACAGGGTGACAAAATGTGAAAACACTGTTGTTATGAACTGAATGTTTATGTTCCTCCCAAATCCATATGTTGAAGCCCTAACCCCCAGTGTAAAGGTATTTGAAGATGGGGCCTTTGGGAGGTAATGAGGCTTAGATGAGGTCATAAGGGTGGGGCCCTCATGGTAGGATCAGTGCTCTTTTTTTTTTTTTTAAGATTTATTTATTTGAGGGGTGGGGGAAAGCACGCAAGAGTAGGGGGGAGTGGCAAAGGGGGAAAGAGAATCCCAAGCAGACTCCCCGCCGAGTGTGGAGTCCAACATGGGGCTCAATCTCACGACCCTGAGATCATGACCTGAGCTGAAACCAAGAGTTCAGACACTCAACCCACTGAGCCACCCAGGCACCCCAGGATCAGTGCTCTTATAAGAAGAAATACACAGCGAGTTTACTCTTTTCCTATTCACCATGTGAGGACGCAGCAGGAAGGTAGCTATCTGCAAACCAGGAAGCCAGCTTTCACCAGAACGCAACCGTGCTGCCACTCTGATCTCAGACTTCCAGCCTCCAGAAAAGTGAGAAGATAAATTTCCATTATTTAAGCCCCCAAGTGCAGGGTATTTTGTTATGGCGGCCAGAGCAGACTAAGACAACAATGGGAAGACCTTTATGACTGTGAACTTTATAGAGTTCTGTATTGGGCAGGGGGGTGCGGTTCTGGCATGTGGCGCAGATTCTACCATGAATTAGCTACTTGCCTTTGGGCTCTTCCCTTGTAACAGCATAGGGGGTACAGGGACATTTCCAGGCACCATTCATACAGACTAGGACCCATCCTGTCCTAATGTTTGACCTTTTGTTTCTTCATCTATAAAAAAAAAAGGATGAGGAATGGAACATGGTATCTAACAGCAATTCATTTATTCTTTCAGCAGATATTTGTTGAGAATTGACTGTGTCTGAGGCACAGAGCCAGGTACTCGGAGACAGAGCATTGGAACAGGGTCTTGCCCTCCAGGAGTTTACAGAAAGGCACTTACAGCTTCCTGTGAGCAGAGTCTCTGTATTAGTCAGCTAATTTGCCGTAACAAAACATCACAGACTCAGGGGCTTAAACCACAGACCTTTATTTCTCATAATTCTGGATGCCGGAGGTCAGGGTACCAGCACATTGGTTTCCCCTGAGGCCCCTTCTCCCTGGCTTGCAGATGGCCTCCTTCTCTTCATGTCCCCTGTTGGCCTTTTCTCTGTGTGCATTGCTGGTGACTCTCCCTCTGCTTTTAAGAATACACGGGAGGGCGCCTGGGTGGCTCAGTTGGTTAGGCGACTGCCTTCGGCTCAGGTCATGATCCCAGGGTCCTGGGATCAAGTCCCACATTGGGCTCCCGGCTCAGCGGGGAGCCTGCTTCTCCCTCTAACTCTCTCCTCTCTCATGCTGTTTCTCTCTCGTTCGCTCTCTAATAAATAAATAAATAAAATCTTAAAAAAAAAAGAACACACGGGAGACTCTTAATCAGAGGAAACAGACTCAGGGTCACTGGAGGGGAGGGGGTGGGGGGATGGAGTAACTGGTCGATGGGCATTTAGGAGTGCACTGATGTAAGAGCACTGGGTGTTATATGCAACTGATGAATCACTGACATCTGCCTCTGAAACCAATAATACATAATGTTAATTAATTGAATTTAAATGAAAAAAAAGAATACCGGTCATTGGACTGAGAGGCACACCCATATGACCTCATTTAACATTAATTACCTCTTTAGAGATTCCATCTCTAAATACAGTCACTTGGGGCACCTGGGTGGCTCAGTCAGTTAAGCATCATGGGATCGAGGGTCCTGGGATCCAGTTCTGCATCAGGCTCCCTGCTCAGTGGGGCATCTGCCTCTCTCTCTCTGCCCTCCCCCAGCTTGTGGGCATGCTTTCTCTCTCTCTCAAAAATAAGTAAATAAAATTTTTAAAAAGTAATTAAAAAAATAAATACAGTCACTTTCTCAGGCATACTGGGGGTTAGGACTTCAACACATGGATTTAGGGGGAGGTCAGAGTTGAGTTCCTAATAGCCTCTATGACCAGGAAAGAAAAGGCACTGTGGAAGTACAGAGCAGGGGCATCTCGCCCAGACTTGGACTACCCGAAGCCTCTCGAGGAAGAGATCTAAGTTAACTGAAGGATGGGGCTGGCGGCAGGGGCTGCTATTCCGAATAAATATACGCTGTGAAGCACAAACCTTGTATATTTCACTTTTTTGTGGCCTCTGACTTTTTTTTTTTTTAATGTGTTTGGCCTTTGGTAGGAATAACAAAGAGGAACCCAAAAACACTCCAGAAGCCAATGTGCCTTGGGCAAGCCACCTTTCCTTTTTTTTTTTTTTTAAGATTTTTATTTATTTATTTGACAGAGAGAGACACAGCGGGAGAGGGGAACACAAGCAGTGGGAGCAGGAGAGGGAAAAGCAGGCTTCCCGCCGAGCAGGGAGCCCGATGCGGGGCTCAATCCCAGGACCCTGGGATCATGACCTGAGCCGAAGGCAGACGCTTAACGACTGAGCCACCCAGGCGCCCCGCCACCTTTCCTTTTTGCTTCAGCTTCCTTCTTGGTATAATCAAGCACTCCGCATTTATTATTTCCCAGACCTTAATGTGCCATGATTCTAGGGAAATCCTTAGGTATATTCACAGTTACTTCTCTAAAATACTGGGTTGACAATTCAGAAGCTTGGGGAAAGGGAGACATGGATTCTGTAGCCAAATGCCATATTAACTTTTGGAACATTATTAAGATCTCTTCTCTCTGTTTTCTAATAAGAACATGTAGATAAAGGGGAGCCTGGTGACAGGAGTAAGTCCAGACTCTCACACCAGCTCTGCATGACTTACCTACTCCAGGGTGACTTTTGCTCTGTAGGCCCCGGTGACGTCTGTGGGAAGGGGGTACAGGGCTGCAAAAGCAATGGATGCCCATTGTGGGAAAAAATAAAACCGAACATGACACAAAGGTATTATGTGAAAAAGTACATTCCTTTTCTCGCTCCCAGCCTATACCGTAGGGGAAACCATGCCTCCCCGTTTTCCACATCTTCTAACTTACGCTGAAATATATGTATTTGTTTTTCTTTTTTTTACAAAAACAGGATGATACTACTTATGTTGTCTGGCACACAGGAGTGTGACAGCACCTGGCTCCAGGGGTCCCAAACAGACCAGGCTTAGCCAGCCGCCACTGACAAAATCCAAAGGCAGAGAAACAAATGGTGGTGGAACAAGAAAGGAATTTATTTATTTATTTATTTATTTATTTATTTATTTATTTATTTATTTAAGATTTTATTTATTTGAAAGAGACAGACACAGCGAGAGAGGGAACACAAGCAGGGGGAGTGGGAGAGGGAGAAGCAGGCTTCCCGCCGAGCAGGGAGCCCGATGCGGGGCTCAATCCCAGGACCCTGGGATCATGACCTGAGCCGAAGGCATATGCTTAACAGCTGAGCCACCCAGGCGCCCCAAGAAAGGAATTAAAAAAAAAAATTTTTTTTAATAATCTCTATACTCAGACCTGGGGGCTCAAACTCATGACCCAAGATCAAGAGTTGCATGCTCTTCCGACTGAGCCAGCCAGGCACCGTGCACAAGAATGGAATTTATTTAAATGAAGCCAACAGTGGGAGGAACACAGAGTAGCCTCTAGAAGACTATCTCCAAAAGGCTGAAACTACTTCCAGGTTTATATAAGGAAAATGTGGGGCAAAGGTGGGCAGGTACCTGCAGGTAGGCAGTGAAGGTCAAAAGGATCAGTGTCCTGGAGTCAATCCTGGGAGGGGTCTTGTAGGCTCAGGGCAGTCCTTGCTGGTCAGGGGATAGTTTTGGCTCCCATTAGCGGATGCTCTGCCCTCAGGGTCTTCCGCCTGAGCCAAGAGACAAACTGGAAAGAACCCAACTAGAAAAGTTTGAGGTCAAAACGGAGACAGCCCAAGTCCTCTTTCAAATAGATCTCTAATTGTCTTTTACTCAAATGTGGCATTGACATTCATTCTTCTGTCCCCATAAAAAAGAGTACTTCTCTTTCTAAAGCCTATGTAGTATGCTAGCATGTGTCATTTATTGAACAATTTTTCAAAACCCCTCCCATTTTTTTGCTAACATGAATGATCCTGCAATGAACATACTTGTAGATGTAGCTTTGGTTGAGTAGTTCCCCTCGAAGGATTCCTAGAAGTAGAACCGCTGGATCTCGAGTTCATTTTTATGAGGTGTTTCATTGTACAGAAAAAAATTTAGGTCAAATAAGACCCCCCAAAAATGTGTGTATCTATGTATGTATACCATTTCATTTAAAAAGTCTTGACTCACAGCATGAAATAATTTCTTAAAAATTGGCCGGTTACTAGACTAGTATGTCTTCTTTTTCTTCTTTTTTTAATGGGCACTGATTGGCTGGGAAACCAGCCTCCCCTTACTCCCTGCTTCCTGACAGTCGCAGCTGTGTGATCAGCGTGGGGACTCCTGACTGCAGGCCCGTGGGCGCCCCTCTGGGTGTGGGGGCCCTGGTGGCTGCTACGCCTCCAGCCAGCACTCTGGACTCAGAATGAGCTATAGTTCAGATTGGCATTTGTTTTCTCAAGGGCTTGAAATTGAGAGTGGAATTGCAGCAATTTTCACTCTTCCTAACATTTCTTTTTGCAGAATCCTATTGTGCAAGCCAGATATCCAACTAAAATCAGATCTTAATGGCTGTGTTGGGTACTTAAAATCTCAAGCTGCTATAAATTATTAAATAGGCCTCAACACAGAAGAAGAACTGCCCAGCACAAATTCTCTGCAGCTTTTTCATTCAAAACTTAATCTTTTCCCCCATATTGGGTCGTTTACCGGCTCCGGATTCCGGTAAAGGTAGGTCTCCCCGCTCCCACCCCCCCCAGCACACAAGGGGTTAAACTTAACTCCCGGAGCCTAATTTCCCAAACAAAAGCCAGTTTTGCAAGTTATTTTTCAAGGTGTGTCTTTCCATAAGTTCTATTTAATAAAGTTAATACATGTTCCCACTTCCCTTCTTTTTTTCCCTTCTTACTTCTCTGTTGTCAGTATTCATGGAATCTGGATCTGTCAGCTACTTATGTTTGAAGTGGAAGAATTGGCAAAATTATACATCCAGCAGGCAAGAAATAAAGTGGAAATGTCTCACAAGTAACACTGAAATCTGTTGCGTTGTTTTAAGACTTAACTACTGAGAAGAAAAAAAAAAAGCCCTACTAAATATTGTCTTGGCAACTATAAATATATTTTAGCGATGATAAAAACCTTTAGAATAGCAGCTACAAGATATCTGAAAACTAATGCCTATCTGTCTGCCACTCTCAATTATATATATTTATATTCTATATATCCCATTCTTCATTAAATGCTGTGCAATTTTCCTTTTGAGTTGCTGTAGTGTTTTATGTGAATCCTTTATATGGCCAAGGAGCCAATTTCCCCCCCTGCTGCATTTTACTCAGGTAAGATTGGAAATGAGCTCATTA
The DNA here is from genome assembly GCF_029215605.1 of Mirounga angustirostris. NCBI lineage: Eukaryota > Metazoa > Chordata > Mammalia > Carnivora > Phocidae > Mirounga > Mirounga angustirostris. Next base: position 92,501,724 of record NW_026991716.1, on the reverse strand, counting down.
GATCAATTGCTGCAACTCTAATTTGAAAACTTGAAAAATGCATTTCTAACTAAGAAATTTCCAATCATGCAGATATCTAAAACTCGGTTTTCTTTTTTTTTTTTTTTTCAGGTCTTTCCACACATCCCCATGAACCAGGAACCGTCACTCCTACTGACTTCTTAGGGTTGTGTTGGGCAGGAATTGTGTTTTTTATACCTCATTCCTCTCCCCATCTTACTCCATGTTTATTCATTTTTTTTCAGAAGGCATTACTTTTATCCACTTGCACTTTCAGACCTATTATTTTTTTTTTCAGGGCTATTATTTTTTAAAGCCTCCAAAATACAAGTTAGATACAGCTATTCCAGTGCAGCTTTGGAGGTTGTTTTCACCTTCATATACTATTTTCCCTTATGAAACAAAACAAAAAACATACAAAACCATTTGAGGGTAGGCCATTTCCTAGATAGCAATGATTTTCATTTCCGTTAATAACTTATTTGGAATGAACAGCTTACTTTGTTAAGTAGATTGATCCAGTTATGCAAATTAAGATGTGTAATTTACAATAATACTCAAGGTCACTTTGTTATTTTCTAAGATGTTTTTAAAAAGTCAGCCGTCAGGTAAGCACGCTGCTCGCCTTAGATGCTATTTATTAATAAAATTATTGTATTTGGTTTCAAATATGAACAAAGAAATGTTGGTTTCTATTATTTTTATTTCTATTGTTTTACTATTTAATTTCTCCTTAAATACCTCGGTTGTTACTGTGAAAGGGCTGAAGATACAGATCTTCACAACACATATCTCATCTAATCCCCTTTGTAAAAATGTAACAAGGTCATTTTACATTTTTAAACCACTTCTGCAAAGTGGTTTAAAAATGCAAAGTGAGCTTAAATGCTACTCTTAACTCTTCCTAACTCTTCTACCGGGAAATCCTAGAAAACTGAACTAATGAAATGCAACTTATACTCTTTAAATTCTAATTATAACTGTCAAATTAAATTGAAGGTGAGACTAAAACTGCTGTATCTGTTACGTGAGTCAAGCGATGTACTGGATCATACGTGTTATTTAATGTGCAAGTGTAAAAGTCAAGTTGCCGGCAGAAATCGAAGTGCCTCCATTCTGTCTTCTGAGAATGTATAAATTAACCATTCTCCCCCAAGCGGTCCTCCTCCCTTCCTCCCTCCGCCCTATTTTAAATGTAGATAGGGCGTCTCAAGTCTTTTGAATTTGAAGGGCTGCTATCTCGGCCCCATTCTTTTCATCATCCTGTTTTGAATGACACTGAGCACGTATAGATTCTTTTATAAAAGCACCCCCTGGATGCAGAGCTCGGTTCTCCCGGAGGCTTGCTAATTTTGCATAGCAATTAGTACTGACTTCTCAAAATGGGCTATCCAAATGCAGCCTCCAGAATGTTCCACGTAGTTCCTCAAAGGTCTTAGATAACCGTGCGCCTTTTGATTTCAAACCCGAAGGGAAAGAACTTGCATAATTACTAAATTCCCAACTGGAGTGGCCCGGAGGAGGACACGGTAATCCAAAACTCTTACGTTAATTCAAACCCTCCCCGCAACTGGGCAGCAAGGAGCCAGCATATGCCTTCTTTTAAAATCTATTCTACCTATTCACTGACCGCGCAGGGCTGGGCCACATGGCTCTCTCTTGCAGCCAGTCAGCTGTGAGCAGCAGATGGGATCATTTGCATTTTTCTTTTTATATTTACTCCGACCGGCAAATTAAAGGCTTTATAAAAAAATCTACATTCTCATTGTTTGCCTAAAATACAAAAGTGGTTTAACTGTTGGATTGGGCTTCCCTGACCTTCACACGCCACACCCCTTCAAGTCACTGAGACTTAAGAAAATACCCGAGGGGTAGGTTTCGTATTTATCAACTTGCAATCTACAGTCCGGGAGTTAGGAGTAGAAAGAATCAGCCTTTATTGAATTGGTGACTCGTGTTTTTCTATTTTCAGCGCTCGGCGCAGATACCCCGTGGGTTTGTCTGTGGCATGTGGGTCTGCGAGCGCGCGCACTTCTGAATCTCTTGCTCTGTAGCCTCAAACCTCAAAACTTCGCGTTACAAGTAGAAGGCTGATTTTCAGCCCAGGCTTACAACAGAGGGCGGCCACCCTGCCGGGGGAGTGGCCAGAGCCAGCGTTTCCAGTGTTTCCCAGTGCCGGGGTCGCTCCCCCGCGCCCCGCCAGACTCCATGCCGGCTTCGCGGGGCCCCGGGGGCCCACTCGGGTCCCCGCGCCCCGAGGTCTTTGTGCGGATCGCGGCGCGGGAACACCCGCCCGGGGGGCCAGGGCCACGACCGGGATGCCAAAAACTGGGGAGAGACGCGGGCGCGAGGGGAGGAGACGACCCGCAACAGTCGCCGTCCCGCGGAGGAAAAAAAAAAAAGTAGAAAAAGAGGCTTTTCAGGTCAAACTCCTCGGGTCTGAGCAACCACGTTTTAGAGCAATGACTCGTGGGGGGAGAACACACGGTGTGCAGGGCACTTTGTTAGGCAGCGCTGCCCGGGCGCGCCGTGGGTTTCGCGGCCGCCGCCCCCCGCCCCCCGCGCGGGCCCACGTGGAGCGGCGCGGCGCTGGACGAAAGCGCAGGGCCGCCCGGGTCCCCGGAGTGCGCGCCCCAGCTCCCCGCCGCGGCCGTTCACGCCCGAGCGCCGCCGCCGGTCCCGCGTGTGCCCCGCTGAGGGGGAGGGGCGGGCCAGGGGTGGGGGCGGAGGGGTTGTGGTTCCACTGCAGCGGGGGCTCCTGTGTCCTTGTGCGGAAATGACACACGGAGTCCCGTCACGTCACGCGAGAGCGCAGCGCACGGACACACACAAAGAGAGGGGAAAATACACGGCGCCCTCCCGCCGCCCCCAGCAACTCCCCGGGCCGCCCCGGCCAGGCCCTCCGCGCGCGGCCCCCACTCCCCGGCCCCGCGCTCCCCCCACCCCCCCCCACGTGGCGCCCAAACTCGGCGCGGGCCCGCTCTGCAAAGTACAGAACTCGCGTCCCAGGTAAGTGCGGGGCGGATCAAGCCGGCCGCGCGGTGGCGGCTCCGGGGCAGACGGACGGGCGAGTGGCTGCAACATCCATGCCGGGGTGGGGGCGGGAGCAGGGGAGGGGACGCGAAGGGGGGCTGCCCTGAGCGCGCCCGCCGGGAGGAGCGCCCACCCCCGCGCAGGGCCGAGCGGCCGGAGCGGGCGCCTAGAGCCCACGGGCTCGCCGCGCCCATTGTGCCGCGCGCCCCTTTGTGCCGGCTCGGAACGCGGCGGCTCCATGGCGTTCCGGGGAGCACGCGCGCCGCGCGGGGCGGAGGGGGGGACGCGGAGTGGAACGGTCCGCGTCGCCGCCGTCGCCCGCCCCACTCGCGCCGTGCGCGGGCCCCGCACCCCCGCCTGGCGCTGCGATGGAGCGGCCGGGGCCGCCGGAAGGCTCGGCGGAGCCCGCGGTGGGCTCGGCGCTCGCGCTCGGCCGGGCTGCGGCGGGGCACGGCTCGGCGTGTAGAAGGGGGTGTCAGAGCAGGAGCAGGGGGCGGGGACTGGAGGGAGATGCCGAGTGGGGAGCTGGAGGCCGGAGGAGCCCCCGTTCGGAGGGACGCTGCCTCCGGAGGCTGCAAATGGAGCTAGGCAGGCCGGCGGCGGCGGCGGCGGCGGCGGCGGCCACCGGGAGCGGACAGGGACGGGCCCCGCCGCCAGGGGGCGCAGCGCTCCCTCCCCGGCGGTCCACGGCGCGCCTCGCGGTTCCCGCTGCCCGGGAGCTGGAGGCGGGCCCGGCGCCCTGGGTGTGCACCCGGCCTGGCGCGAGGCCTTCCCGGCCAGCCGCGCAGCCGGAGCCCAGGGCGCTCGCGCCGCGCCTCGTGACCGCCCGCCCCCTTCCCCTCTTTATTGTAAACGTGAATTCCCACGCAGACTTTGCCCTCGCCTTATCGGTGAGCGTGCTGCAACGCTTGTGAGGGCCTTGTGTGCCGCGGCAGAGTTTTTTACAAGGTGTTTTCACAGGGGTGAGAGAGTTTGATTGCTCAGGTGGCCCGCCTGGGAGAGTTGCACACGCCAAGGCTAACCCGACTAGGGTGCACGGGATGGGGCTAATAAGCACCTCAGAGTTGGTAATGTTCAACTTATTAAAGTGACTTTTGAATGTTTACCGTGCCAGAAAGCTGTGGCTGCAGGAAACTGAGGCAAGAAGTGAGCTCCCCGGCTTGCTGGGTGTATGAGAGAGGGATGGAGAAGATTCTTTTGTTAATCCGCACTGCCAGCCCGTCGGCTTTTGTTCTGTTTCATCATCCGTCCCTAGTTCATGGTTTCCTATCAATAGCTGCACAGGACCCTGTCAGCTTCTCTCACCCTCGCTACGGACATTTGTGCATTTCTTGTATCTTCACAGTTTTAGATCTCCAGCCGCTAACCTAGTGTCTGATAACTTAGTAGGTGCTCAGTAAATATTGGCTAAATGAATGGAGGGCCTCTTGGATTTCAGAAGAAAGGTGGGGTTAGTGCAGCCTGTTCCCACTAGTGGGCTCAACGGTGTATGTGTGGCCCTTGAAATTAAATTCACGGATTAAACCAGAGCTTTTAATATCTCTCACATAAAAGCTCCACCACTGAATATGGGTTTTACTGGAGACACCCATCCCTTTGATGAAGCAATTTAACAAGAAAAGTTTTGTGTCCTTCCCTTCCACCACCACACACATAGCAGTAGTTCCAGCGAAGAGAGGACCTAGTAGACAAGGTAATCATCCCAGGAACCTCTTAAAGAGTACCACATTGCCACATTTATTACTACTATCCCTTTTGGTCACTTCTAGGTTCCTAAACATCCTTTACATGAGCAGAGGAATTGCAGAATGTATAATAATTAGGAAGAGAAAAATTAGAATCAACCCTGACAGATTTGCTTAGGTGAAAATTTAATCTCCTGCAGAACGTCCCACCTGCCACTTTTTAGAGCTGACTAAAAAGCCCCTGAAGCAGTGAGGAAGGAAACAAGAAGCTTTTATGAATTGAATTGACACCATGATGAAAAATCTGGGGATGTGTCTTTTAAATACCTAAAAATTGTATAATGTAGAAACACATGAAGGTTGCTAGCCAACCAGCAAAAATAACTTGGTGTTAGTGTATGGGAGGTTGGGGTGTAGCATTTTTTTCCTGGCACCTAGTCGTGATGACAGGTGGTGAATTATGGTTGCTACCGATATTACTCATTGTGCCCCTCATTGGCTAAAGTATGTTTGGGGGAATTATTTGTAGAATTAATCTTCTGGTAGATGGAACTTTTCTGCATCCTCCCCCTTGATGGTGGTTACAGGGATGTATACATGTGTTATCTTTCATGGAACTGTGCACCCCTCCCCCCAGAGAGTAAATCAGTTAATTTTTTTTAAATAAAATTTAAAGTCACAACACACATGCCCCCCAAATGGGGTATTTTATGTGCTTTGTGAGCATCGCTTTGCTCTTGCTGTTTCTTTCCCCCTCCAGATTGGACAGTTGTTCTTGTCCCCCTTCTGATGCTCCAGTACTACTTGCAACATTATTTCAGCTTCCAGCTCTGGTGGTTTCTGGAACTAGCTGCCACACCTGACCCCCACGTGCTGTGCTAAGAGTGCTCCATGCTGGTGTCAGGACTTCCGTGTGTCAAACGGGAGACATGCTATTTCACTGGGAGTGGTAGTTAATGCGTGGCATGTTAGTCACTGAATGATCAGACCTTTTACGAACGACTGGTTTATTTATTTATTTTTTAAAAGATTTTATTTATTTGACAGAGAGAGACACAGTGAGAGCGGGAACACAAACAGGGGGAGTGGGAGAAGGAGAAGCAGACTCCCCGCTGAGCAGGGAGCCCCATGCGGGACTCGATCCCAGGACCCTGGGATCATGACCTGAGTCGAAGTACAGACACTTAACCGACTGAGCCCTCCAGGAGCCCCTGGTCTTTCTTGTGTGCTGGGGGCTATTGGTTTGAGCATGGAGCTAGTGAATGGAAGGATGAAGGCTTGGGGATGGGGGGTATGTACACCAGACTATGCCCCAAGTCTAATTAGCTCATGTGGTCACAAGACAACGCACTCCAAAGAAGTGGGAAGTACAGAGGAAACTCAGCTTGTACCTCCTAGGAAAATTAGTCACCACCGTACAGTCAGTCACATGGCTGAGTGCTGGGGTGTGCTGGCCCTCTTGTCCTGCTTGAGCCCCAGCTTCTGGGTGCCAAGGTTAAAGTTACAAGTCTGGTGCCTCTCACTATTGATGTCTTTGGAAGGTAGCCCCTCTTGGCCTCATGAAGGCTTTGAGAGTAATGGCTTAGCCGAGGAGGACATCGCAGTCACATTCGGACAAGACAGTGTCTGAAGGGTAAGACACCAGCTCGCAGGCAGGCAGGGTGGAGGTCGGACTTCTAGGCCCGCTGGAAGATGTGGTTGTACTTGAGTAAGGAAGGCAGCAGCAATTACAGCTTTAGAAAACTCGGGGGAAAATTGCCCTGGTTTTTGTGAGGACTGCTATTTTTCAAACTGCGTTTGCAGATGTGTCTAAAAATAAAAACAAATTGCAAACATGTCCTGCAAGTCCCAGGGGCAGGATGCCACTGCCAAGAGGGCCGGGTTCCGAGAGCCCCAGGACTCCCAGCCGGTCTTGTAAACGCAGAGCCCCGAGCCCCGCAAGAGCAGATGGCATGGGAACATTCTTTCTGTCCTTAGGGAGAGCATTTTATTGGATTTCACCCCCTTCCAGTTTGTTTCGTTTTCATTTAAAAGAAAAGTTATTAAACTTTTAAAAGCTTTAAGCCATATTATTTAATTTTGCCGTTTTAAGAAATATCCACTAGGGGCGCCTGGGTGGCTCAGTTGGTTGAGCGACTGCCTTCGGCTCAGGTCATGATCCTGGAGTCCCGGGATCGAGTCCCGCATCGGGCTCCCTGCTCAGCGGGGAGTCTGCTTCTGCCTCTGACCCTCCCCCCTCTCATGTGCTCTCTCTCTCTCATTCTCTCTGTCTCAAATAAATAAATAAAATCTTTAAAAAAAAAAAAAGAAATATCCACTATTAAAATGACTTTGAAAATCTTTTAAAAAAAAAAAAACAACTTTATAATAGGTAACATTTACTTTTTTTTTTTTTTTCGAAGATCCCACTTATCTATTTGACAGAGAGTGTGCATGAGCAGGGGGAGGGGGAGAGGGAGAAGCAGACTCCCAGCCAAGCAAGGAGCCCGTTGCGGGGCTTGATCCCAGGACTTTGGGATCACGACCGGAGCCGAAGGCAGACACTTAACCAACCGAGCCACCCACGTGCGCCTGGATAACATTTACTAAGTGCTTTGTGCAGTCACTTTCTCCTTTGTAATGTTCGCAGAAATTCTTGAGGTAGGCTATTATGTTCAGCTCCATTTTACAGAGGAACCAAAGGTAGGGAAGCCACTTGCCTTGTGTTAATAAGCCGAACAGTAGGCAGGGCCAGAGTTTTAACCTGATTCTTTCTGATCCTCAAGGGAATTCCCTTTTCTTGGAGATCAGAGATCAGCTGCACTCGTCCCTACTCTGGTGGTCCAGGGGCCCTATCGCCAGGTGACTTGCTCTGCCTCAGAGCCCAGCCTACAAATGGGCGCTCAGTGGGAAGGAAGAAAGCAGAGCGTGGGGAGGTCATGCCCCATTCGTCGGGCTCTTGGAAGGCTGGAATGAGGCCCCGGAGTCCACCTGGGTCCCTTTCGTTCTTTTTGCTCTCTGTAATACCCCCCCACCCCAAGGGAGGCACAGAATGCTGCCCCCCCTGGTTCTCTGCCTGCCAAATAAGAGGGCTCTTGCGAGGATCGCGTGGGTTAACATGTAGAACAGACGGCTAGCCGGCCCTCCGGAATGTGAGCTGGTATCCTCCTTTTCTGTGCTTAATGTTTAAAATCGATATGACAGAGCGATATCACAAAGTCAGATCAGTCATGACCGTTGTGAAAAGGCTGAGGTGAGTTTTTGTTAGGTCTTTAAGTTTTGAAATCCTGAGTATGTCTTATTAATGACACCTTGAAAACGGTCCGAGTGTATTTTCCCTGCTTTACCCTTTGCATGTGGCAGCTCACACAGCCACCAGCTCCCTGGTCTCAGGTTTCAAACACAGTGCTTTTCTGGGGCTCCCGTTCTCCAGCAGCTCTTCCTGTGCTCAGAGTTTGCCTCACTTTGCATCTGCAAACGTGACTTGGGAGGTGGGGAGGATCTGCCCCCCCCACCCCCCCCAGTGGCCTGAGGTCAGGGCTGCTGGGCCCTGTCTTCCTGGACCGCACCTCAGCCCAGTGGCCAGTGCTAAGTTCAGTGGACGTTTCCGATTTAGTGGGCCAGAATCCTGAGTCAGCCGGCTGGGATTTGAACCTCGAGGTTTCAGGAAGCCCAAGTACTTCCCATTTCTGGGCCTGCTGCAGGGCCTGTGTGAGTCCTGGCCAGCCACAAGCCCCTGGCACCTTGGATTAGCCTCACACTGCCCTCACCAAGAGGCCTGGTCTGGCTGCTCTCTCATGAGTGGAGGTTCTCTGGAAAGAACATGATGGAGAGGACCCCTGGCCACTCCTAGCCCTCTCTGAGCAGCACTGGAGAACGTTGTCCCTTGGACACCTGCGGGACACTTAGGGAAGTGACCCATGACCCTGCGAAGGCGGTGGGCTTTGGCAAGGAGTCACCACACCTAGGTGACCCCTGCTGTCCTTACTGTGGTCTTGTCTTCAGCTCTCAACAAGGAGAATTCTCCACGTCAGGTTCTATGTGACTCCTTATTACCCACTCAAACCAGTCACCTCACCACACCTTCCTTTTTCTGTGGTTCAGGCACTCCTCAGCTCGGCAGACCTGCTGACCTTCCCTGTCCCCACTACCTCCTGCTGCTTAACCCAGGAGCCAGGTCCCTCAGAGCAGGCCTCTGCTTGCCCAGTTTGGGCCAGTTTTGAGGAGTCAGGGAAGGAGGGCCCCAGAGGCGGGTCAGAATGTCTCCTAGACACCGTAAGAGAACCCTGAAGAAAGGACCACATTTAACAGTGGTCATGCAGGGTACAGAGACCCAGAAAGTGAGGCCTCTGCCCTGGTGAGTTGCTAAGCTTCCGGCCAGCCGCGAGCCTTCCGGTGACCTGGCCTTCCCACCCTGATCCAGAAGATTTGCTCTCGTTTTTTGGTTTTGTTTTGTTTTTCCCTCCCGTGAAATTTACCTTATTTTGAAAATCCAGGCAAATGCACTGATAGAGCCTATAATGTACCCACCAGGAAATGACATTTCCTTATGGTTCAGAACCAATCTCTTCACCTTCTTATTCACACCCAGGTTTATGAGCTGAGACTTTTTCCTGATCTCTCTTTCTCCCCACACTGAGGAGCATTTTCCATCTTCAGAGGCAATAATTCAGAGATAGTTAGGAAATGAAAGGCCTTTCCTAGTTTGTCAGTTGTTATATTGTTTCTTAGATTATCGATATTTTAAATATTTAAAAGTTGAAAGATTTGATTTTACGTAATTAGCATGTTGCTGTTTGTGGGCCTGAGTGAGAATATGGCCTGCTCTATTCTATATTCATATTGTAATACTCCTTATTTTTCATTTTTAAAAATTTCTTTTTCATTTTCAAAGAATTGCATGCCCACTGTAGAGTATTTGGAAAGTAGAAGGAAATATTAAGAAAAAAAAATCCATAATCTCCTAATTGGAGGTAATTAACGTTTTGGCATATTTCCTTCTAGCTGCATTATGGCATTTTTTAATTATGCAGTTGACATATCCCCAGCGAACTTTGAAGTAGGTTATTATTGACTGGGTGGCCCTGTAATGAACAATCGATTTTGAATCTTTACACATAATTTAATGCTCGGCTCTTCCTGTCAATAGAGGTTTTCGAATTCATGTGTTGAGAAAATGTGTCAAAGTCGACTTCCTAACTTTGTATAATGGAAATAACGATAGTGATCAAGGGGGATCTCAATCCAGGTCACATTCAGTTTGTTCTGTCTCCTACTTTCTCTGCAGCTTTTTGTGGAATTGATCAATAAATAATAACAGCTAACGGCTATGGAGGGCTTTTGCGCCAGGATTTCCACCCTCGGTCTGATACTCAGTTCCTGCCTGTGCTTAGCCTGAGAACCTCTGCCCTCTGCCCAGTGTGATGACTGCATATCATAACTTTCAAGTGTGTGAGGCTCCGTAAGTGACAGAAAGATTTGGTTATAGGTCCTTATAAGCTGAAAGTGATGAGGAGGATCAAGATTTGCCCATCTGAACATTGACAAAGTTATTTTCGAAGTAGATTTTTTTCCCCCTAGAATTTGCTTTAGTGTTATTTCTTCCCCTCAAAGAAAAAAGTCTGATAAGTATATGCTAGAGCTTAAAATTATTTGTGTCTAGGTCACAAAATTGTAAGCATTGGTGGTCTTCTGCACAGCTATGCAGGCCGCCCGTGTTTACTAGATTTGAGTTACGGTTGTTATAGAAACCCTAATGTAATATCTCCTAACCTTGGGGTTCTGAGTGCTCTTTCCTTCCTGTTACTTTTATCTTATGCTGTTTACCCGTCCTCCCCTCTGACCGAGGTTCCCAGAGTTCCATCTTCATTCTCCAGGCCCTCCATCTCTGCTCGTATCGGTTGTGATCAATCCTTGTAAATCAGCTGTGCCGTCGGTCACCCCTGCACAGAGGACGGTCCCCCACTGGCACCAGCAGCTCCCCATGCACAGTCGGGGATGTAGTCACCAAAGCACTGGGCAGGGAGGCTTCAGCATGTTCCCAGCTTTTCCGACCCTTGGATCCCATACCTATAAAATGAGATCATCTCTGAGGTCCCTTTTGTCTCTAAAACTGTGCCTCAGTTTCCTAATGTAGGAGACTAACAAGAATCTCTGCCTCATAGGATTGTTAGGGAAGTCAGTTCACTGTGAACCTCCTTCTACATAGTGTAAGCTGTTGTTTCTGTTGATTCTCCACCGAGGGTGCAGAGCATGGGGCAGTGAGGTGAGGAGTCAGAGGGAACGGCACGGCAGCGTTTCTGCCCTCCGCGACCTTACCCCCAGGGCTGGGTCGGCCTGTTGGACTCCTCCACTGGCGCCCTCAGCACCACCTCTAGACAGGGGACTCCTTCCCCGACAGAAGCGCGTTACCATGACCCTGACTGTCTCCTCCCAGAGAAACTACTCACTCGGGAGCCTTGTCTCCCAGTCTGCTTCTGGGGGGGAACGCGAACTAAAAAAAGAAGTGAGAGAGAAGTTTCCATGATCTATTAAGTGAATAAACAAGGAACAGGATCTTAAACCTTCCAGTATCAGCATCTCTTTATATGCTTAAAAATTAACAAAGACCCCAAAGAGCCTTTGTTTATATGGTTATATCTGTCAATCTTTACTGTGTTAGAAATTAAAACGGAGGGGCGCCTGGGTGGCTCAGTTGGTTGAGCATCTGGGTCATGGTTTCAGCTCAGGTCATGATCTCAGGGTTGTGGGATTGAGCCCCACGTCGGGCTCCATGCTTAGCGTGGAGGCTGCTTGGTATTCTCTCTTCCCCTGTGTCTCCCCCTTGCTTGCATGCTCTCTCTCTCTAAATAAATGAATAAATGAAAATCTTTAAAAAAATTTTTTAAAGAGAAATTAAAATGGAAAAGTGTTTAAATATTTTTTAATTTATTTAAAAACAACCATAATAAATCGATTACAAGGTAATGTCACTAATATTTTAATGAAAGGTAACTATTCTCCCACCCCAAAAAAATCGTAGTGAAAAGATTGATATTGTTCACATTCTTTTTTTTTTTTTTTTTAAGATTTTATTTTTAAATAATCTCTACACCCAGTGTGGGACTCGAACTCATGACCCTGAGATCAGGAGTCGCAGGCTCTGCCAACTGAGCCAGCCAGGTGCCCCTATGTTGTTTACATTCTTGCATCTCTCTTTAATATCTGACTTAATAGAAGGTGGCCGATTTTCCTATCTGCCTCTGTAGTCAATCTTTTGCAAAATAACACTTCATGTAGCCTCTGGAAAGCTCTCCTACACGTATCTGTGAGAGAAAAGGGGCAATGCTTCTCCCTCACCCTCTGCTTGCCTCTCTGCCTACTTGTGCTCTCCCTCTCTCTCTGTCAAATAAATAAATAAAATCTTTAAACAAACAGAAAAGGGCCAATAATATCTCAGTGTTATAAAAATAGTTTTCATCTCACGGAACCCTTGAAAGGTCTTGGACATACTCATAAATTGGCTCCCCAAAAAGAAAAGGAAAAAAAAAAAGCTGTTTTTAGAAGTGTCCATTTCCGTGGTGTAAATACTCCCGCTGTGGCCTGTTGAGAGCTGCCAACTGGACTCCTCTGAAGTGGGGCCGGGGAGAGGCCCAGTCTGCGCGCCGGCCCGAGCCGGCTCTGGCGACCGGGTCACACTCTGGGTCACACTCTGCGAGCCGCTGACCCCGAACATCTGTGGAAGCATGCCCCAGGAAACGGACTTTGTTGCCTCTCAGAGAGGGACTGGGGACTGGGGGACAGTGGACTTTTTTTTAAAGAATTTATTTATTTGACAGAGAGAGAGCAAGAGAGGGGACACAAGCAGGGGGAGCGGGAGCGGGAGAAGCAGGCTTCCCGCTGAGCAGGGACCCCGATGCGGGGCTCGATCCCAGGTCTCTGGGATCATGACCCGAGCCGAAGGCAGACGCCTAACGACTGAGCCACCCTGACGGCCAACAGTGGACTTTTGAACCAAATATTCTTTTATACTTTTTGAATTTTGTTTCTTGTGCGTGCATTATCTAGTCAAAAAAGGAAAAAAAAAAAGACTAAGCATCTTCCCTTCTTGAAATGAACTCCAAAAATAGACACTGACCTATAATTTGTAAATCTTTTCAACGTTTCCATTTCTTTGTGGCATCTCTGAGAACTGATTCTCAGCCCCCGGGAATGGTTCTCACTTGTCTGCCTCCCCGTCGTCCCTCCTCACAGACCTTCTTCCCGCCAGAGGCGGGAGCTTGCGGATACTCAGGCATCAGATTCAGCGTATCTCGGCAGGAGGCGCGGACGGAGCCCTGCCAGTTACTGCATTTATGTAGCCAATTAAGCAACTTAGCCTTTGTAATTTGATATTTGAGTGGCTGAAGCATCTTGTTATTTCTGAACGTTTGGGATTACCCTCCCTTTTGTGCTTTTTTGTAAACGGAAGGCTTTTCTGATGACATTCTAATCTCCCCCCACCCATGTGCCCTGCACAGAAAATTGAACATTGTCCATCTTACTCCGTGCAGAAGGATAGAGACTATTAGGCATTTTAATAAAATTTATGTATACTCTTAGGAGCTCTGCAACATTTAAACCTTTCTGTACCAATGACAGTCACTTAGCCTGAGGCTTCCTAGGCTGTTCGGCTAAAAATAATAATAATAATAATAACTGAGCATTTTCAGTTATTAAATTAACCCCTGGAAATTGGTCCAGTTTGAGAGTTCCCCTCCAAGAGGTCATGGATGTCTTAGAACTTGTGGTATTTTCGCTAGAGGCAGCAGCAGGCTACGAGGGTCTCGTTGACACTTGTCCCCTTCATTTGTTAAACGTTCCTTTGGGCTTGGCCAGGGGTTTCTGGGGGACATGGAACAGCCACCCCCTGGGGAGAGAGCTAATTCTCAGGGACATGTGGATGCATAGTTTAGACTGTCTCACAATTTGCGAGACACGGTGAGAGAAAGAAGAGGATTTTGAAAAGGAGAGAATGTTAAAATGGGAACGTCCAGCAGGCAGAGGAGCTTGTAATCCTAGCAAGCCCGGGGGGCGGGAGCTGCGGTGGTTGGTAACTCCTGCATAACCTGTAGTTAGGTGAGAAACGGAATTTCTGCGGCACGCTCGGCATCCGGGCGCTCCGTGTCCACCCAGGATGAGCAGCCTTGTGACCGTCCTCTGGGCAGATGGCCAGGAAGTGGAGGTAGCAACGTGATGCCCCTCTCCTTTCTACCGCTGTGCGGGCACCATGTCAGTGCGGGGGATGCTGGGAAGTGACCCACACGTCCCTCCTGTAGAATCTCTTCTGTACGGCGGAGTGGAGTCTGGAAGCATGGAATAGACTGATTTTCCAGGCAGCTACATGCAAACGGAGGGAGATTGGATGCTCCAGCTGCTCTTGGACAGAGGGACCCAAGGTTGGAAACTGGCCCCTGTGTTCATGAGGATTCTGCGACTTCCGCTCCGGGTGGCTGACTGGAGATACACATAGACTTGTTTTGAATCCTAGTTCTGCCACTTAGCAGCTTGGTGACCCTGCGCAGGTTACCTGCCCTGTGTGTTCCCTTCCCAGCCCCCCCACTTTCCATATTCACCTATTGTGTTTCCAGAATAAAATGACAGAAAAATAATTTTTTCTGTCTTCATTGGGGTATTGTCGACAAATAAGAATTGTCTAAGGTGCACGCCTTAGTTTCTTTATTGGTAAGATTGGGATTAAAATAGCTCGGGGCGAGGTGGAAGCGTTCATGAAGAGGCTCGCGGTTTGTGGGCTGCTGGTGTTACTGAGGACCCTCCCTCCCGTCCCCACCGCACAATCAGATGCGTTGTGTGTTCTTCAGGCTTTGCCAATGGGAAATTCCCCAGCTTCCCAAGAAGCGGGGCTGCTTTGCTGGCTGGGAGGGAAGGGGCCTTCTGTGCTGTGGTCTGGGTCACTTCTGTGCTAATCTAGCATCTGTCACTGGTCTAAGGTGACGCTGGTTCCAAAGCATATGCCCTGCGGGTGTCTTGAATGCCCAGGAAGCGGGTCCCTGGGAGCCTTCCCAGCTCCCTTTCTGGCTTTCTGCCCACCCACAGGAGGCTCAGGTGTGTGCTCTTCCTACACCATTTTCTGACACAGGATGATCAGAATTCAGGCGCTTGCGTTGCCTGCTCTGGTGTCACATGGTGTGGGTTGGAAAATACCCTTCCTGCCTCTCGAGCCCTGGTCCCGGCGAGTATACGCCCAGCGCTGGGCCGTGGGCCCCACCGGTCAGCCCCAGTCCCAGCCCGCCTGTGCGCCGCCTCCTCAGCTCCATGCTGCTCCCTGGGAAAATACAGTTGGGCAGATAAACGATGAGATAACCGTGCTGGCCTTGCTCAGCATTGTGGTTCTGTCTGCTGTGTTTTTTCACCCACACCTGTTTTCTTCCAGGATTTGCTTGTCTTTTTAATGCTCTCTACTTAGCCAAGCATTTGTGGTTTTTCTTTCACCTTGACCCTTTCTTTCCCCGATAAGCCATCCACCTTCTCCTTCCTCTCCCACCACTTCTCCCCAGAGTCATTCGTTTTGTACGCTGTACCGTCTCTGACGAGCCTCACTCCGTCCTACCCGCCTGTTTGCTGCTTCTCACCTCTGCTCTTGATCTCAGGGAGTGGTGTCTGTGTCGGGGGGTGGGGGGGGGCAGGCTTCCCAGGGCCTTGGCAGTCAGGTGAGGCCTGCAGTGCATTTTCTCATGAAGCCCCCTGCCTGGGCTTGAACTTCTCCCTGGCAGTGGCCACCCTGCTGTCTGCAGACTACTGTTCGCCTACCTGCCCGTGCTCCCCCATCACTACCCTCAGCCCCTCGGGGGATGGCGTCAAAAGTGGGGTTGTTTCCTTGGGATACAGTGGAAATTGTATTTTCTAAAATTCACTGTTGGTAAAATAGCTCTTGGGCCCTTGAATTTGACTTATTATCTTCCCTCAGTACCGTCTTGTGTGTTATGTTTTTCAGGTAGCAGATAGTTTGGTAAATAGGAATTATTTTCAGTGTAATTGCAATTTCAAATAAACCTTAAATTTTCTTATTCATTTCTCTGAAAATTAGTAATACAGAGATGGAAAGAACTGTGCCTGTCATAAAGTTACTGTGACGTTCTGAGGATAGCACATCACATCATAAGCACTATATACGTGTTGCTATTATTAGTGAATTTTGAAGTTGTTATTGTGTGCATAGATTACCTAGACTCACTCCCTCTTTCTTGCTCCCCCTCTCCCCCGAAATTCATCCATCTAAGACAGAGAACTACACACCGTTCTGTGGCTATTTGGTGAATAGTGTATTGGACTTTGTAGGTAGCATTGCTCTTCCTCCTAGAAATTTTTTAAAAGATACTTCTTGGTCTTGCTCTCCTCAGATGCTTAACCAGAATGGGAACTCAGTATTTGTAGGCAGCCTAATCAGTTGTGGGAACCACAACTCAATATCAACAGTATATGCTGTCATGTCTTCTTTTCCAGTGTTACTACCTCTTTTACACCTTATGCTATTTACAAATGCTGTTATGTAATTTGGGGAATCTCAAAGATTTAATGCTACTTTTATTTTTTATTTTTATTTATTTTTTTAAAGATTTTATTTATTTATTTGACAGAGAGAGACACAGCGAGAGAGGGAACACAAGCAGGGGGAGGGGGAGAGGGAGAAGCAGGCTTCCTGCCAAGCATGGAGCCCGATGCGGGGCTCGATCCCAGGACTCTGGGATCGTGACCTGAGCCGAAGGCAGACGCTTGACGACTGAGCCACCCAGGCGCCCCTTAATGCTACTTTTAATCATGGTGTCTGTTCAGTTCTGGCTGGGGCAGTGGGAGTCAGGGGCTAGCTCCGCACCAGACCCTGAAGCCCAAACAGTGCCCCTTGCTCTCTTGTGGCCCCCCGCCTCATTCCCTCATCAGTAAAAAGAAGGGTTTGGACCAGATTCTCTGGAGCTCGAGAACTTTAAAACCCCACATTGCCTCTTCTTGTTGCCTTGGAAGGAAGGGCTAGACCAGCACCATCCAATAAAAATAGAATGTAAGCCACTTAATGTAATTTTAAATTTTCTAGTAGCTACATTAAAAGAAAAGGCGAAATTAATTTTAATAAAGTTTTCTTTAGCCCAATGAACCTGACATTATCGTGTCAACATGTAATCAACATAAAAATGATTAGATATTTTACTTTTTTTTTTTGCTCTGCTACGTCTTTGAAATCCAGTGTGTCCTTACACTTAGAGCACATCTTCATTTGGACTAGCCACATTTCCAGTCCTCGGTAGCCATGGGACTAATGGCTGCCATCAGGGGCAGTGTGGGGCTTTCTGGAGCACCTGGAGTCAGCCCTAGGACCCGCTCGTGTCCGGTGGAGCCACGGCCTACATCCTCAGTCAGCCTTTTCACTCTGTGGCTGGAATTTAGAAGAAAGCAGGGACCAACAGGAGATCCTCTGAACTTGGGTCTTTTGTAAGCCTTGATTTTCTCAAATAACATTACCCCCTCGGTCTGAAAGTGACTCAGTCGATGCTTTAAGATGCCTTCTGCCCACGTGGAGTTTTGGAGAAGTGCTCCCAGAGGGTATGCAGAAGGCCTGGCTGCTTCTAGCAACTGCAGACAAATAGAGAGGATGCAGTTTTCCATGATGTTAGGGAACAGTATCAGCTTAACCTTCCATTACCCAGAGCCACGGTTGGGAGGGTAAGGGAATTTCTCATGGGTATGGAAAATTAAGAAATAAATCAAGCAATAAATCAAGACTTTGTCTTTGTCTTTTCATTTAGTGGAATAGAAGATGAACTCAACTGAATTCAGTGAAGATGTAGAAGAAGGTAAAAAAAAAAAAGCTTCTTTTTAAAAAATATTTTTAATTTAGTATTTTTTATTAGGTCATACACTACATGGTTCAAAAATAAAAAGTTACATAATGAAAAATCAATGAAAAGTCCCCTCCCACTCCTGGTTCCCAGCCCCCTCTGCCCATACACCTGCTCGAGGTATCTTAGTATCTTCCCAGAGTTACTTTTCTAAAAGTATCATTTCAAAGATAGTATTTGTTTCTTTCTCTCTGTTTCCTGTCTTTCTCCCCAAGAAGGAATTTAAAAACAGTTTTGAGCAAAAAGTTCTTGGAACGTGGTTTTATTGTATAGCACTAACATGGTAAGATAAAAATCGCTAGGTTTGGAAAGGGCAGTTTTATTGTGACTCGACTTTATATTATCTGAGTGATAGTGTCAGAGGGCAGCCCGCACACCCCCCATTGCTCAGGGAACCCTGCTAACCTCCGAGTGGCCCAGTGGTCTTTCCCGCTGAGCCCTGTTTCTTCTCTGCCACAGTTCTAAAAAATAACACTGTGAAAGTGGAGACAGAGGCCGAAGATGCTGCCCTGGACTGCTCGGTGAGCTCCAGGTCTTCCGAGAAGCACCCTCTGGACAGCGTCTTCACTGCCCTCCAGGATTCCAGCAAGCGAAAGCAGCCGGGCGGCGATGGCCAGCCTGACTCTGTCCCCAGCGTGAAGAGGCGGCGGCTGATTCCCGAGGTGAGGGCCCAGCCCCTTCCGCTGTTTGCTTGGGCTCTGACCCTCTGATTAGATGCTCTGTCTCTCTACCTGTGGGCATCCAGGCAACTGCTGGGCCCTTGGGCATGAGAAAGCTTTCATTGCAGCTCTCCTGTCTCTGGCTTAAAGTTCTAGGTGTCCTCTCTGACTAGAATTCTTATATATGTCTGGATTCATTACGGGGCTAGGGGAGTCTTCACAATGCAACTGCTTTTGAGTTCTTTGTTTTGCTTTGCTCCACTCGACAGCAAGGGCTGTTAAGAAAAGCCTACTGCATTTTATGTAGTACAGGCTGTACACAGATTCCTGGAAAAGTTGAGGGTTGGGAGGTCTTTTCCTAAATCAAGCCCATCTTTTATATTAGGAGAACTTGCTCAGTGAATCTTTTTGTAAAGAGAATTCTTTTGTAACATACCTGTTACCCCCCTAACCTACAAATTTTATGAATTTGCTTTATTTTTTTCGTCACCTGCTGGTTAAATTGAACTTGACTAAATTCTTTTTTTTTTTTTTTAAGATTTATTTATTTATTTGAGAGAGAGAGAGCATGAGCGGAGGGGTAGAGGGAGAGGGAGAGAGAAAGAATCCCAAGTGGACTCCACGCTGAGCGTGGAGCCTGACAGAGGGCCTGATTTCATGACCCTGAGATCACAACCTGAGCTGAAACCAGGAGTTGGATGCTTACCTGACTGTACCACCCAGGCGCCCCTGAACTTGGCTAAATTCTAAGAGAGACAACAGAACTGGATATGGTGGCCCCCTCTAGCAGCCTACAGTCCGGGTGGGAGACAAGACATGTACACAGAATGGTTAAGACCAAGGAGAGAGCGGCAGCTTTAGGGATGTTTCACCTCTAAGCCTTCCCACGGGCCAGCAGACTACACCTTAAATTCTTAGAAGGATATTTTCCCAAGCTCTCCAACATAGACAGACAGACAGACACACAAGCTCTTTCGGGGACCCAGATAGGAATTCAATTTCTGCATGTCTGTCCAAAAGAGCCCACGTTTTCAGAGCTCATTATCATTAGCCAGAACACCATGGAGCATCAGCCTGGAACTCTGGGTTGTACTGTTTTTTTTTAAGATTTTATTTATTTATTTGACAGAGAGAGACACAGCGAGAGAGGGAACATAAGCAGGAGGAGTGGGAGAGGGAGAAGCAGGCTTCCCGTGGAGCAGGGAGCCTGATGTGGGGCTCGATCCCAGAACCCTGGGATCATGAACTGTGCCGAAGGCACAACAAATGAGCCACCCACACGCCCCGTTACTAGTTTGTTTTAAAGAATTAAAACTATTAGATGCTAGGGCAAATCCAAGTAAATTGGAAATACCTGGATTTTAGAGATTTAGTGAGTCTTCAATAAGTAAAATTATCCTTTGCTATAATTAGCAAAATTATGAGATTGATTTTCACCAGGATTTAAATATACATGTTTAGATTCTGTTATAATGAGCATCAACCTGCATTCCATATCATGGGTCATTGAGTAATACTTTTTTTTATTTGGGTTTTTCCCCCCAAAACAGCCTTTTTTTTTTTTTAGTTAATTAATTTATTTGAGAGCGAGCGAAGGAGGGGGAGAAGCAGAGGGAGAGAGACTCCAGAGACCAATGTGGGGCTTGATCTCACGACCCCAAGATCACAGCCTGACCCAAAACCAAGAGTTGGACACTTAACTGACTACACTGCCCAGGTGCCTCCGCCCCCATTATTGAATTATTGAGATATAATTCACATATGCAATTCACCAATTTAAATTGTACAATTTAGTGGGTTTCTTGGGGTATATTCACAGAGTTGTACAACTATTACTATAATAAGTTTTAGAATATTTTCATCATCCCACAAAGAACCCTTGTGCCCATTAGTGGTCACTCCCCATTCCCCTCCTTTAGCACCTGGCAAGCAGTAATCTACATTGTCTCTATGGATTTGCCTATTCTCGATATTTCATATAAATGGAATCATAGAATATGTGGCCTTTTATTTTTTTATTTTAAAAGATTTTATTTATTTATTTGACAGAGAGACACACAGTGAGAGAGGGACACAAGCAGGGGGAGGGGGAGAGGGAGAAGCAGGCTTCCTGCAGAGCAGGGTGCCTGACACGGGGCTCGATCCCAGGACCCTGGGATCACGACCTGAGCTGAAGGCAGACCCTAATTACTGAGCCACCCAGGCGCCCCGTGTGGCCTTTTATATCTGGCTTCTTTCACTTAGCATAATGTTTTCAAGGCTCATCCATATAGCATGGATGAGGTCTTCACTCCTTTTTTATGGCCAAATAATATTCCGTTGTAAACATACCACATTTTGTTTATCCATTCATCAGTTAATAGACATTTGGGTTGTTTCCACTTACTGACCATCATGAGTAATATTCCAACAATACATCGATAATGCCCACCTAGGAAAAAAGTTGAAATTTTTTATAACTATATGAGCATTTTTTTTTTTTTTATTTGAGAGAAAGAGAACACGAGCAGGGTGAGTGGCAGAGGGAGAAGCAGACTCCCCGCTGAGCAAGGAGCCCGATGTGGGGCTCGATCCCAGGACCCCGAGATCATGACCTGAGCTGAAGGCAGACGCTTAACGACTGAGCCACCCAGGTGCCCTATATGAGCTTTTTTTTTTTTTTTTAAAGATTTTTTATTTACTTATTTGAGAGAGAGAGAGAGAGAGAGAACACATGAGAGGGGATAGGGTCAGAGGACAAAGCAGACTCCCTGCCGAGCAGGGAGCCCAATGCGGGACTCGATGCAGGGACTCCAGGATCATGACCTGAGCCGAAGGCAGTCACTTAACCAACTGAGCCACCCAGGCGCCCATATATGAGCATTTTAAATAAAGGGTTAATTACAGATATCCTGCCCTTGGCTCTGGGTGCTCTGGCTGCCCACCCCGGCCGCTTGCTGCACGCCCTGTGACCCTGGGGAGAGTATCAGGTGTGGCTAGCAGGCTCCAGTGCAGTGAGAAATGATTGCAGACGAAATCTCAGACTTCCTCACTGCTGAGTGAGATCCATGCTGGGCGAATACAAGCTCTAAGGTGGTTAGTCGAAGAGCTTGTTTGAAAATCATGTAACCATTTTTTCTTAGGTTTTATTTTACACCATAATTTATTATGCTTTCCCCTAATGATCGCTAGATAGATGTTTTCCACTAACATGTTTAGTGCTGCAGGGACCATCCATGTACGTAAACCTAGTGCCCTCTGTGAGTGTTCCTGTGGGTTAGATGCCTAGAGGTTACCCTACAAGCGTCGAGAAGCTTGAGAAGCACCGTTAAGTTCCTAATGGAACTCCTGAAAACGTTTTCTTGTGTGTCACATTACATTTCTACCTCGGATCCATTCTGTAGACTCGTTCAAGTGTGCAACTAAAGCCAAAGTTCCAGAAATGGGACACAAAATCCAGTGTATTGGTTCACTTTTGCTGTGGGACAAACCATCCCGGATCTTAGCAGCTTAAAATGGCCGCCATTATATTTGTTTGCCGTTCTGTGGGTCAGCTGGTAGTTCCTGATGTGGCTAGGTGGTCTGGAATGGCCTCCCTCCCGTTTCTGGGGGCTCGGCTGCAGCTTCCCGTCCTGCGTGTCCTCGCCCCCGGGAGGCTAGTCCAGGCCTGTTCACGTAACATGGAAGCGTTCTAAGAGCACGAGAGGCTAAGCTCTGGGGCACAGATGCTTTTCATCACGTCTGCTTGCGTCACCTCGTTAGCTGGCGTCCCTCTGGTCAAAGCAGGTGACATGGGCCAGTCTGCCCACAAGGCCCGTAAGAACAGGCTCCACCCCTGACGGTAGGAGCAACAAACTCACATTGCAGAGAGGCTTTCACACAAGGATGGGGCAGCTCTTGTGGTGGTTTTTATAAAGAGTTCCCCACAGTAAGGAACAGCAAGCCCATCAGGAAGGAACTCTGACCACGTCTGCCTGGGTTGTGGCCTTTGTGGACAGTCTGAGGTGGTCCCCTTGTCACCTTATGCAAATGGAGTCACTTCATCCTTTCATTCCATACAATTTTGTTAGAATGGCATCCCAGAGAAGGGAATGTCTTCACATTCTTGGGGGCAGAGAGGGAAGGAGAAGGTTCTTATGATTTGTGTTTTCGTTGAATCCTTCAGTATATGAAGCAAGTCAGAATAAAACCTGGCCTTGGGCTGGAACTCCATTGAGGTTCGAGGTGGAGGGATTTCCCTGAGCATCCCATGAACGATGTGTGAAGGCTTCGGATGCCTCCCAGTTTGGTGAGGCAGCAAGCTTCAGCTGGGACCTCAGGCATCATCCTGGAATTCTGACACCAAAATGTATTTGAATATTTCTGACATCACTTGTCCAACTTACATATTCTAACTGGGCAGGTATGTTTACTTTTCAATAGAGTGGAGACAGCAGGCAGTTCTAACCTGTTAGATTTTAGACTGGAGAAGACAGGTTAAGTCCTGGATTTTGTTTTGGGTGTTTTACTAGTTTTGTTTATTCTCCTTACTGTATATAAAATGAGGTTGATATCCATGCACCCCTTCCTGTTCTTTAAAAAGAATATATGGAAGTATGAACCTTTTCAAATTCTTGAGCTCCTTGTAAAAAGGTGTCATTTGAATTCAAGGCAGTATTTCCTTTTAAAAGTCTCTGTAAGTTGATGTGTCAGTAAATCAACAGCCTCGAAGTACCCTGGGGATTTTAGAACAATCCATCAGTTTTATGAAATTATAGTATATGTTGATTTTTCAAAATGGCACTAGTCTTAATTCACAGTGAATAGTCCTTTATCCTTCTCCCCCTGAGTTTTCTCTGATCCTTCTTACAGATAAGGCGGCAGGGGTGGTGGTTGGGGCGGGGGGACATATGCAGCTTTTTTGCCAGAGTGAGACAAGAGGATCCAGGAGGCCGAAACAAGTGATCATCCAAAAAAGTGGAAAGGAAGTTCATGAACAGTGACTGAGTGCCTGCTTGACAAATGGCACCATTCCTTATTTAATCCAAATGACAAACCAGTGATGAGAGAATCAATAGCTCTACCAGACAGATGAGTCAATTCCGGCATGGAAGTTGGAGCACCAGGATGCCAGTGGGCAGCCTTGTTCCTGGTGCAAAGTATCAGGAGTGGACTGGGATCACTCACTCCCTGCATCTGGGGAGGCGAGCCCCACCTTCTCTGATCCAGCCCGGAGGAATAGTAAATAGTTAACCTGGGAGTCAGATGCGGAGAGTTCACCATGGGGCCTTTGGCCGATTATCTGACCTCCCAGACTCTCAAGTTCCCCCGTGGTGATGAGAGAGAATTCTGCTCATCTCATTGGTTTCTTGTGTGTGAGGGAGCCCGGCACAGGGCCTGCCCCGTGTCAGCCCTCAGAACTGCCTCGCAATCCCCATCTCCAGTTCCCACCTCTTGTGGTCAGCATTCACCTGCCTCCACATTCATCACAACGAAAATGGCATGGAATTGCCAAGGGAGACCATCTGGCACCCTTTAGGATACCCCAGGTTGAGCGCCCTTGATTCTGAACACCATCCAAGTCAGAACAGAGACCACCTTTCAGCTTCTCCCCCAAGCCCAAGGAACGGGGAGGAGGATGAAGGGTGGGGGGTGGGATCCGAGTGGTGGCCCTGATGTCAAAGGTATGTCATATTCCAACTCCTGTCAGTGCTGACGACTCGTTCATAGTGTCATTTAGTACAATATTTAGAAGACACATAAAACCTCCCTCAAAAAACCTAACAAAAGGCTGTGTAAAGACTTACTTGGCACCTCCACGGGAAAAGCCTTCATAGCCAAATACAGCAGATGTGGGAGGTGAGTAGCCAAAATTTTTATTGGTAATCATCTTTTTGTTCATGGAAGTGGGGGCGATACTCAAGAGCTGTATGCCAGGCAGGAGTTAGCTTTGTTCTCCTGGGGTTTTTCGTGTCTTTGTTTGTTTTTAATTCTAAAGTGTCACCGTGTTTTGTTTTTCCAGTTGGAGGATGGAAATGTCATCTCACTCACTCAGTGCAAACATAGTGAATACCTCCTCGGTGGCAGTGGCTCTGGTACCAGCTGGAGAGTCACAATAATTTCCGTGACAACCATAGCAGAATAGGTCGTGTGCAATTCCCATTTTAACGAGGCTCGGAGAAGTTAGTGCTCCCGAGCCTGCTCAATTTGAGACTGCAGTTAAACACCGTGCTGGTGGCCCTGAGGGCTGCAGGGGGTGTTTGTAAGATGTGGAGAGGAGTCTGTGAAGCTCTCCTGCCCTGACAGTTCTCCATCTCTTCTGGCTTCTCTCTTCTCCACTGTGATTGCTTTATCTCCCAGATTCTTACTTCTTCAGGCATCACAGCAGTTTCTTCATCCATTAACAGTGTAAGGATGACCCACAGGGTGAAAGCCATGAGGTCAGAGAATGTCTAGCTCCTTCCCTGGGTCCCCAGAGCCTTGCCCAGAGCCTGCCAGCTGTGAGGCGTTCCGTACAGTTTGTTTACTGACTCTGTGTGGTAGAGAGCCCTTTGCAGACCTTACTGCTACCGGTTATCTGGTCATTTGGTGATGGTGATGATGGAGAGAACCATTCTGTTGAGGAGGGAGAAGGTAAGCACCGCGTCTGCCTTGATTATTGATGTGGGAGCAGGAGGCAGAGGCGTGCCAGCCCCCCCGGAGCCGACTCACAGGGTCTGCCCTCGATGCCACCTTAACTCCCCAGTGTCTACTCTCTGGAAGGCATGCTGCTTTCTTGGTGTTCCAGTTTGCTGCTTCTCTGGGCACCATTTAGCCACTCATCATTTGTCGAACTGCATTCAGCCACTGCTGGGATTTGGAGTCGCGAGGAAGATGTTTAAGGCTTGAAGCATCCCCGTGGTGGCCCAGTCCCTGGGATGTCGCTGGGCACGGACCCGGGGCATCTCCCCTAAGTGGTCTCCTTGCCCTGACTGGTAGCCCTGCGTCAACCTCTCTGTGTCCACATTGCCCAGCGAGAGAGGTGGGCGTTCCCTCTGGAGCCTGAGGGAGCCCGCCGGAGAAGGAGGTGCCCGCTGAGCCCGGGAAGGAGGCTGGCACCGCCGTCCTGAGCCCCACGGCAGCGTTCCCGGTTCCCGTGTGGCCGGAAGATGAGCCTCGGAGCACTGGCGGTGGTGTCAGCCAGGCACCCGGGGCCAAGGAGCACAGATTTAAAGATTTCATGATACTCCTAGACAGCTGAGCAGAGATTCTATCAGCAGCAGCAAGCGCAGCCAGCCGGTTGTCACCTTGCCAGAGTTGGTGCAGTTCACTGGGGCGCCAAGTTGACAGGACACCAGTGTGGGGCTGTCTAAGAACCTGCTCTTTGGTGCACGTGTTGTGTTGTGTGTTGAATTGTGTATCTAAGGCCTCTGGGAGTGAGGAATGTTGCCCTCTACTGGGACGCTAACTTAATTTTTTATTCCAGCAAGTTAGCCAAAATGTTTCTGTTTGGTGGCAGTGTTTCTAACATGCTTAGTAGAAACTGAAATATTTTTATTAATGATCCTGAACAGTGAGTTATAGAGGGGATTTCCAGTTCTCATAGACCTTGGCCTTCTGCCTGCTGTAGGAGTGCAATGACTTCTCTTTGTTACTGGTATCAGACAATTCACCCAGAACATGTTTCCTGGATTTACTCTCTATACTGGGTATTAACTAGGGCAGACCTCTCTCCAGAATGCAGTACTTTTGCTGCATTGCATGTGAGTTTCTGGTGACCTCTGCACAGAATCTTACTTTATGATGTGGAATCACTTGTAAAGCAAAGACCCTTGTTCTAAAAAGACTCCTAATGTATTTATGATTTTTTTTTTTTTAATGATTGCCATTAGAAACTCAAATTCCTCTATATTGGTAATATGGTAATACCATGGAATCATGGTAATCTCATGATCCCCACAGAACTTGCAAAATTATTTTGGTGTAATTGAACTTAATGGTGAATGAGTTGCTAAAATTTAATTTACAGCCTACAGAAATTAGCAAATAAGGCACTTTGAATTTATTAGGGCAGTGTTTTTCTTTTTTTCTTTTTTAAAAGATTTTATTTATTGGGGCACCTGGGTGGCTCAGTCGGTTAAGCGGCTGCCTTCGGCTCAGGTCATGATCCCAGGGTCCTGGGATCGAGTCCCACATCGGGCTCCCTGCTCAGCGGGGAGCCTGCTTCTCCCTCTGCCCATTCCCCTGCTTGTGCTCTCTCTGTCTCAAATAAATAAATTAAAAAAAAAAAAGATTTTATTTATTTATTTGACAGACTAAGAGACAGCAAGCATGAGTTGGGGGAGGGCAGAGGGAGAGGGAGAAGCAGACTCCCCGCTGAGCAGAGAGCCCGATATGGGGCTCGATCCCAGGATCCTGGGATCATGACCAGAGCCAAAGGCAGAAGCTTAATCGACTGAGCCACCTAGGTGCTCCCTAGGGCAGTGCTTTTCAACAGTGACCCACAGTTATAAATCCACCTTATGGTGAACTACAGCTCACATATGGATTTGTATGCAGACAAAGAGAAACAAAACTTTCCCAAATTTACATACCATATGCAGTGCACCCTGATATTTTATATTCTCTCGTTTTCCCTCCTCCCTGCCTTTTTTTCCTTCTTCTACCTTTCCTTCTTTCTTCTTATGCTGCTATGACCCACCAAATCAGCTTCATCATTTACTAATGGGTCATGATCCATAGTTCCAAACATACCATGTTGGGGTAAAGATTTTCATCTCCATCCCTTCCTTTCTCCAAGTTTCTGATGTGTGTGTGTGTGTGTGTAGTCCTCCCTGCCTCCCTCCCTTCATAATCCTCTGCTTTCTGCCAGATAGCAGAACAAAAGAACTGTAAAGAACTTAAAACCCCACCTTCAGCTCAGTTGTCTGGTAGTCCTCCCCTACTCCCAGCCTTCAGGGCAAACAGACCTCTAAGAAGTGCCTTCTGAGTGACTTGCCCTGGTGCATTGCAGGGAAGTCCCCTTGTTTACTGGCTGAGAGTAATCTTTACAACTAGTTTAATAAAAGGCCCCCTTGTAGTACCTCTGCTCTGGCTTGGGAATAGCATTGCTTAATAATAATATAATTCTCTTAATTTTTTTTTTTTTAAGATTTTTATTTATTTGACAGAGAGAGACACAGCAAGAGAGGGAACACAAGCAGGGGGAGTGGGAGAGGGAGAAGCAGGCTTCCCGCCGAGCAGGGAGCCCGATGCGGGGCTCGATCCCAGGACCCTGGGATCATGACCTGAGCCGAAGGCAGACGCTTAACGACTGAGCCACCCAGGCGCCCCAATAATAATTATATTCTAACAGTGAATATTTATTAAGCACTTACTATGATTCAGACAGGGCTCAGTGCTTTCTGCACATTATCTCATTAAGTCTTCATAACTACCCTGTGAGACCTACCATTATTTATCCCTGAGTTTCTAGAAGCCGAGGCATGAAAAATCATTTGATTTGGCCAAGGTCACAGAAGACAGCCTGAGCTGAGATCTTATCCACGCTTTTATACCTCTCTACAGACATGTTATTCATAAAGCTAGTGGCCTTTCCAGATGGCTCCTTTTTCTGAAGCATAGATTTGAGAATGGCAGAACACCTTGCCCTGCTTTAACCATCCTTGCGTCTGGTTGACACACATTCATTGACAATTCTGTATCCCAGGCACTGTGCAAGGTACTGGGTGGGGGTAGACTCAGGAATGACCTGTTCCCATCATGGGAACAGTCATACAGTGTGATGAGGATGCAATGAGGCTGCAGGCAGCTGGGTGAGGAGACCCCAGGAGGCGGAGGGTCAGGTGGCAGGCCATTCATGGTAGGCTTCTCCCACGCCAGCAGGCCCCTGGTCCTCTGTCCTTGAGAAGCATGGGGTGCGTAGGAGGAGGGCCAGGTGCCTCTGAATCGTCATCAGCTTATACAGACAAACCCTGAGGAAAGTATTGGCCAGCTCCATGGGATCATTAAAACACTTCTAAGAATTCCTTTATCTTCAGGTTCTTACAGAATAAAGTAGTTTTTCTTTAGCGTGGTTGTTATCAACAGGGAGGCAGGAGAAAAATTAACCTCTCTCTATGTGAGTCATATTATTCCATTATCTAAAAGAGAGGGCCCAGGAAGTAATTCATTAATTTAAAATATGAAATGAAATATAACATGTGGGTGGTTGAGAAAGATCAAAGTCTTACATGTTTATGTGGCCTCATGCTCTGTTTTCACCTGGACGTACGTATTACTCACCTGCCATTAAAAATCTAGCTTCTTGAGCTTGTCTTTTCTCCCTACCCTTTTTAGGCTACAAGAGAAAAACACGTCATACTGTTTTGTGCTGGCATTAGTTATCTGAAGACTTACAGGTGACACTGAACCTGCCTGGATGAGGCAAACTGAGAGCAGACACAGTCTTCCAGGCATTGGCCACTCAGAGAGGACCCACAGCACCTGGGAGCTTGTTAGAAAGGCACGCTCAGGGGCACCAGGCTGGCTCAGTCAGAAGAGCATGCAACTCTTGATCTCAGGGTCATGAGTTTGAGCCCCACATTGGTTGTTGAGATTACTAAAAAAAAAAATAAACTTAAAAAAAAAAGAAAAGAAATGCAGGCTCAGGGACCAGAATCTGCATTCTAACAAGATCCCAGGTGATTCATATGTATATTAGAGTTTCAGAAGCACTGTCCTTGGCCACCTTACACCAGCCATACTTTCCCCGGGTGTGGAAGCATCCAAAGGATGCCCTTTGTTCTTACCAATTCTGCAGTTGCCCACGGTGCACACCTGTCAGTAAAAGCAAATTGTGCTTCAGCCCCGTGTGTTCATTCCCCTGACACCCACCAGTGCTCACCAGTTAGCTCTTCTGCTTAATTAAACCCTCAAAAATATATTCCAATAAGTCTGGGTCAAGTTTAACATTTGTCAAAACCAGCTTTATGAAGTTGGGACTGAAATACAATGAATGGCACAGTATTTAAAGTATAGCATTTCATAAGTTCTGACGTCTGTATATATCAGTGAGGCCATCACCACGATCAAGATAATAAACATGGGGCGCCTGGGTGGCTCACTCGTTGGGTGTCTGCCTTCGGCTCAGGTCATGATCCCGGGGTCCTGGGATCGAGCCCCGCATCGGGCTCCCTGCTCTGCAGGAAGCCTGCTTCTCCCTTTCCTACTCCCCGTTTGTGTTCCCTCTCTTGCTGTCGCTCTCTCTGTCAAATAAATAAATAAATAAAATCTTTAAAAAAATATATATATATAATAAACATGAGTCACCAAGTACCATAAAGTTTCCATGTGCCCCTTTGTGTCCTTCCTCCACCACCAGGTAACCCCACTATCGATAAGTTTGTATTTTATATGAATGGAATCCTACAGTATGGCCTCTTTTTTGTTTGTCTGGCTTCTTTTAGCATAATTATTTTTAGACTCCTCGTGAGTACTGTGTGTATCAGTTCTATTGCTGAGTAGTATTCCATTATATGCATATAAGACAGTATACTTGCTGATAACATTTTGGGTTGTTTCCACCTTTGGCTAGTTACAGATGGGGCTACCATGAGCATTTGTGTATAAGTCTTTGGATGATCATGTGCTTTCCATTTGCTTGGTAAATAAATATCCAGGAATGGAATACCAGGATCATATGGTCTGTGTATATTTAACTTTTTAAGAAACTACCAGCTGTGGGATGCCTGGGTGGCTCCATCGGTTAAGCATCTGCCTTCGGCTCAGGTCATAATCCCAGGGTCCTGGGATCGAGTCCCGCATCGGACTCCTTGCTCAGCAGGGAGCCTGCTTCTCCCTCTGCTGCTCTTCCTGCTTGTGCTGTCTCTCACTATGTCAAATAAACAAATAAAATTAAAAAAAAACAAAACAAAACTACCAGCTGTTTTCCAAAGTAGTTACACCATTTTATATCCCCACCAGCAATGTGTGAGAGTTTCGATGGCCTTCACATCTCCAACACTGGATATTGTCTTTGTGTTTGTACCCATTCTGGTAGGGATGATGAGGTATCTCTCAGTGGGCTTTAATTTGTAGGTTATTAATAAGCATCTTATTTATTTATTTATTTATTTATTTATTTATTTATTTATTTAGACAGAGAGCGAGAGAGAGGGAGAGAGAGAGAGAGCACAAGCAGAGGGAGGAGAAGCAGACTTCGCACTGAGCAGGGAGCCCGATGTGGGGCTCGATCCCAGGATCCTGGGATCATGACCTGAGCTGAAGGCAGACGTTACTTAACCGACTAAGCCACCCTGGCACCCCTATTTTTTTCTCTTATGGATTATGTTTGTGGTGTCATATCTTAAGAAATATTTGCCTAAACCAAGGTCATAAGGGATTTCTCTTATGTTTTCTTCTAGAAGTGTTAGAATTTTACAGTTTTTTTTTTTTAAGATTTTATTTATTTGACAGAGAGAGACAGTGAGAGCAGGAACACAAGCAGGGGGAGTGGGAGAGGGAGAAGCAGGCTCCCCGCTGAGCAGGGAGCCCGATGCGGGGCTCGATCCCACGACCCTGGGATCATGACCTGAGCCGAAGGCAGACGCTTAACGACTGAGCCACCCAGGCGCCTCTAGAAGTGTTAGAATTTTAAGTTAGGTTTTATATTTATGTCCACAATCCATGTTGAGTTAATTTCTTTATGTGGTACACATAGGATGGAAATTTTTGTTGTTTGGTTTTGCGTATCTATATCCAGTTGTTCCAGCATCATTTGTGGAAAAGATGATCTTCATTGAATTGCCTTTGAGCCTGTGTTGAAAATCACTTGGCCATATGTACATAAATAAGCCTCTTGAAATGTTCAGGGCCTGGCAACAGGGGAAACCACTGGTGAAAGCAACAAGAACTCTGGGTTCTCAGATGGCCAAGGTTGATTGCTATCCAGTGGTGGTGCTGGGACTCAAGCTTTGGGGTCTTTAAAGGGGATCTTGAGCTTGCTGTGCGAGTCCAGCAGAGTGGACTTGCAGAGTGTGTGTGCCATCCTTGGGTGAGCTGAGGAGATAGTCCCTGAAATGAGTTTGATAGAGTTCAATTCCCTCCCTGTCCTTTGTTGAGCAGGGCTGAGTGTGCATGGCATTACCCTTGTAGATGCATAGGAGAGGCAGGAATACATTACATCCAGTGGCCGCCTTCAGACACTGGGGCGTAATTGTCTCCTGCAGCTCTTTGAGAAACCTGGGGCCCCCATACCTCATGCAGTCCACAGTTGCACGGGCTCTGGGACGTTCTGGGCCGGCCCTTTTCTAGTCTGAGATAAGAGGTCACTCTGGGCAGCGGTAGGGGTGCAGCAGACCCCCGTTCTTCTGTGCTCACCACCGTGCGCCTCAGGAGCTGCCTGGTCTCCTCGAGGCTGCAGACTGGCAGACACGCTGCTGTCTTCCCGAGCTGCTGTGGGCAGGACTCCCGATCCCCGTCTGAGATCAGCCGGAGGCCCAGGTCAGTGAGGTGCCTGCCGTGCCCGGGGCAGGGCCACTGCGGGGGCTCCTCCCGCCGTGGGGTCTCTCTCGCATCCCTGGCAGGGTGGTTGTCCTGCAGGACGGGGGAGCCTTCCCGAAGGTCGGGCCGAGCCTCGCTCAGGGAGGAGGAAGAGGGAGCTGTTGTGGCGCGGGCATGTGGGTTTGGGTCAGCTGTGCGTTCCCGGCCGGGCAGAGTGACTCCGGGGCGAGGGAAGTGGCTCCTCACACACTGCCGAGGTGGACCCTGGCACCACCGTGTGTCTCCGGCCCCTGTGTAGTGTAGTGAATGCGAGGAGCCTAACACACTGTTTGTTTTCCAGGCCCTCCTAGCAGGCATGCGGAACCGGGAGAACAGCTCGCCCTGCCAGGGCAACGGGGAGCAGGCCGGCAGGGGCAAGAGCCTGGGCTCGGCGTGGCCCGGCGAGGAGGAGCCCTGCAACGATGGGAGCACGCCGTCCTACAAGAAGCCTCTGTATGGCATCTCACACAAGATCATGGAGAAGAAGAACCCTCCCGCCGGCGACGTGCTCAG
This sequence comes from Mirounga angustirostris, assembly GCF_029215605.1. Taxonomy (NCBI): domain Eukaryota; kingdom Metazoa; phylum Chordata; class Mammalia; order Carnivora; family Phocidae; genus Mirounga; species Mirounga angustirostris. The sequence goes on along the minus strand of NW_026991716.1, from coordinate 92,469,528 downwards.
CACGTACGAGCTCTTCGACAAGGCCAACTCCAGCAACAGCCCGTCGCCGCTGCGGCTCCTGAACGAGCCCCAGAAGCGGGACTGTGGCGGCGCCGCGGCCGCCACCGACGCCGACCCCAACATCTACTTTCTGATCCAGAAGATGTTCTACATGCTCAACACGCTCTCTTCCAACATGTCGCAGCTGCACAGCAAGGTGGACCTGCTCTCCCTGGAGGTGAGCCGCATCAAGAAGCAGGTGAGCCCCACCGAGATGGTGGCCAAGTTCCAGCCGCCCCCCGAGTACCAGCTCACGGCGGCGGAGCTCAAGCAGATCGTGGACCAGAGCCTGTCGGGCGGCGACCTGGCCTGCCGCCTGCTGGTGCAGCTCTTCCCCGAGCTCTTCAGCGACGTGGACTTCTCGCGCGGCTGCAGCGCGTGCGGCTTCGCGGCCAAGCGGAAGCTGGAGTCGCTGCACCTGCAGCTCATCCGCAACTACGTGGAGGTCTACTACCCCTCGGTGAAGGACACGGCCGTGTGGCAGGCCGAGTGTCTGCCCCAGCTGAACGACTTCTTCAGCCGCTTCTGGGCCCAGCGGGAGATGGAGGACAGCCAGCCCGGCGGCCAGGTGGCCGGCTTCTTCGAGGCCGAGCAGGTGGACGCCAGCCACTTCCTGGACAGCAAGGACCAGGAGGAGGCCCTGTCCCTGGACCGGAGCAGCACGATCGCCTCAGACCACGTGGTGGACACGCAGGACCTCACCGAGTTCCTGGACGAAGCGTCGTCCCCCGGCGAGTTCGCCGTCTTCCTCCTGCACCGGCTCTTCCCCGAGCTCTTCGACCACCGGAAGCTGGGCGAGCAGTACAGCTGCTACGGGGACGGCGGCAAGCAGGGGCTGGACCCGCAGCGGCTGCAGATCATCCGCAACTACACGGAGATCTACTTCCCCGACATGCAGGAGGAGGAGGCCTGGCTGCAGCAGTGCGCCCAGCGCCTCAACGACGAGCTCGAGGGCCTGGCGCTGGACGGCGGCAGCGAGGGCGAGCCCGCGCGCGACGACTGCTACGACTCCTCCAGCCTGCCCGACGACGTCTCCGTGGTCAAGGTGGAAGACAGCTTCGAGGGCGAGCGGCCGGGCCGGCGCTCCAAGAAGATCTGGCTGGTGCCCATCGACTTCGACAAGCTGGAGATCCCGCAGCCCGACTTCGAGGTGCCGGGCGCCGACTGCCTGCTGAGCAAGGAGCAGCTGCGCAGCATCTACGAGAGCAGCCTGTCCATCGGCAACTTCGCCTCGCGCCTGCTGGTGCACCTCTTCCCCGAGCTCTTCACGCCCGACAACCTGCGCAAGCAGTACAACTGCAGCGGCTCCCTGGGCAAGAAGCAGCTGGACCCGTCCCGCATCAGGCTCATCCGCCACTACGTGCAGCTGCTGTACCCGCGCGCCAAGAACGACCGCGTCTGGACGCTGGAGTTCGTGGGCAAGCTGGACGAGCGCTGCCGGCGCCGCGACACGGAGCAGCGGCGCTCCTACCAGCAGCAGCGCAAGGTCCACGTGCCGGGCCCCGAGTGCCGGGACCTGACGAGCTATGCGGTCAACCCCGAGAGGTTCCGAGAGGAATTCGAGGGGCCCCCGCTGCCCCCCGAAAGAAGCAGCAAGGACTTCTGCAAGATCCCCCTGGACGAGCTGGTGGTTCCCTCGCCCGACTTCCCGGTGCCTTCGCCGTACCTGCTGTCGGACAAGGAGGTGCGCGAGATCGTGCAGCAGAGCCTGTCGGTGGGCAACTTCGCCGCCCGGCTCCTGGTCAGGCTCTTCCCGGAACTCTTCACCGCCGAGAACCTGCGGCTGCAGTACAACCACTCGGGCGCCTGCAACAAGAAGCAGCTGGACCCCACGCGCCTGAGGCTCATCCGGCATTACGTGGAGGCCGTGTACCCGGTGGAGAAGATGGAGGAGGTGTGGCACTACGAGTGTATCCCGAGCATCGACGAGCGGTGCCGCCGCCCCAACAGGAAAAAATGCGACATCCTGAAGAAAGCCAAGAAGGTGGAGAAGTGATGGGCGCGCCGGGGACTGAGCGTTCTGGCGGAGCGCGCCCGCGGGATCCACAGACACGCACCTTACGTCGGTGGGGAGTGGCTCACTGCATTTGCACACGTCGACACCACCCAGCCACAGGAAAGGAGCCTTGCGTTTGGTCTCTCCCACTCCCGACTTTCAGTCCCGTGTCCCAGGGGTGCAGCCAGAGTCCGGGAGAGCGGAGCCGTGAGAGCAGAGAGGCCTCAGGCGTAGGGCGTTCTCTCCTTGGCTGTGTCCTCTCCCCCCCCCCCCCCTCCGCGATTTCAGATGCATACTCAGCAGCTCTCTTGTTCCTCTTCCCACATTTTACATCTTCCATTTTTATCCATTTGTTTTTAATTAAAAAGAAACCTTTTTTAAAAAAAAAATCATTGGGCTCTTTGGGGGCCATTTCACTTAGAAAAACTATCTTTTAAATATTTGAGGTGAAGTACTGTAAGATGACTTCAGTTGCTGGGATTTTTTTCTTTTTTAAGATGGCTTCAGATTTATGAAATTTTTAGAAATGCCATGTTCCTGCATGATGGCTAATAATAGCTTCAGGTGACATAGAGACCAGTTTTACTGACCTTGTCTTTTACATCGACTTTGGAAGAGTCAAGATGCCCCTTGGATGGCAGCAGAGGGGATGGAGTAGTGGGACCTCCTCCCCCAGCATGGTTGCATCCTCCGCCGTGGTGCTGAGGAAGGGGCCTACCCGCAACCTGGCCTATTCGTAGTTGCCAATGTCGGTAGAATGCTGTGCTCACTCTCTGTAGACGAGAACACTGGATGATGATGATGATGATGATGATATGAATGTAGATAGACGTGGAAACACGTACACAATGTCATTTTGAGCTGTGTCCTTCCACTGCCCCCGTCCCTCTCTACACAAGGATGCTGTTTGGAGGGGCAGACACATTTCCTTGGAAAATAGTGTGTGTGAATATTTGGCTTCTTGTTTGATTTAAGGATGGGCCCCTCTGAGCTCACCAAAGCTGTTTACTTTCCATGTGTGTATTTGTGCAAAAAGCCCGGTTCTGGGAGCTGTCTGATGGCTTCACCACACCTCAGTGTGAGCCCCTCCCGTCGGTAGCACATCCTTGTTCCTCAGGGCAAGCCCAGGCCTCGGGCCCTCTTGGGGATACCTGGCATTGGAAGGTCACAGGTCATTCATTGGGGCTCCCCCGTCCCTTCCCAGAGTCCACTCAGCTGTCCCCTCAGACCCCCCTGAAGCTCTGCTGCCCTACCCTTGGCCAGTCCCTTGGCCTAGGAGTAAGACATCTCTTCTTTCATCACTGGTTGGGAAGGTCACACTGCTCCAGGCCAGTGGCATACTTCTCCAGGACATCCAGTCAGGAAATGCCCCAGCAGGTAAAGTCCTGAAAAACAATACTTTTACCTACCTGACTTTGGGGTCCAAAGCCCTCAGAGGGAAAGGAAATGGTATAACCCAAACGGAGTACATCATACCGGAAACTTGGAAAATGAACTGAATCACATAGGGTGGTCCTAAAACCCTTGTGGAATGTTGCAGAGTTAATAACCTAGTGGCCTAATGTTTGCTACCTTAAAATACAGAAATAATAGAAACAAATCTGTGAATTTTCTTTATACAACTGATAAAGACTGCAGTTCCGGTGGCTGTATGACATAATTTTGCCTGCACCCAGAGGGCTTTTAATTTTTTTTCTTTTTAATGACAGGATTTTGAGCAACGTAAAGTTGCCAATCTAACTTTAGTAAATTTGCTTTTACATGTCATTTACAGATGATTTCTGTCGAAGCTGCAGACCTAAATTATTGAAACTTAGAATTGCACAGGGACTTAATGACTCTCTCACATACACCCACAGCCACCCACATGTGCACACACATTTCTTACTGAAAAACTTCAGTGGGATGAAGGGGACCTACATGAACAATGAGCTCAACCTCTTTGTGCCTCGGAAAGAAGGGACTAGCGCAGCCAGGAAACTCACTTCCTCCCCCTCACGTGGGCCTTTCCCGACGCCTTAGTCTACATGCGCGTGCGCACGCCCTACCCAAAGATGGCCGCGGCACCCTCGCCCGCCAGCCCTCTGGCCCGAGAGCGCCGCGGAACTTGTTCTGGTCTCTAGCATGTGTCCCAGAGGATTCCAAGCCATGTGAAAGTTGCCCTGCTTTCTAGAGGGTGCACTACGACCCTACAACTTCAGAAGCACAATCATTGATCAATAATAAAAAGTCCCGTCTCCCCCACGTTAGAGAAATCAACAAGTTCTAGGGATGAAATGTGTTTCTTCACGACCTAGAGCATGTTCAGTTCTTGGAAACTGCATTTTGGTGGTTTCCTTAATACCTTTCCTGTGCAGGGCCTCTCCCCCACCCCCCACCTCCGCCCGGCCCCTAATCTTAGAGTCCCTTTTAGTGGCGAGAGGTGGACACACTCTGGGAGTTGGTGACTGTCCCTCCGGACCGTCTCATCAGGAAAACCCTGCAGGTCCTGCGTCTGTCTGTATGGCGTCCTCAGCTCTCCGCCATACAGGTGGGCTCCAGGGCAGTTTTTTACATGAAGCAATAGAAGTACAAAATACTTTTTTCAAAATTTAGTATTTTCCATCAAATGTGTTGGTAAACCCCTTCCCCCTCCCCATCCAGATTCTTTGGTTTTTACTTGTTTGTTTTTGGGTTCTTTTTTCCTTGATTGATTCTGGAGGACTAAAGAATTAGCACAGACACATTCTGATGTTAAGGAAAATAGCAAGTCACAATAGGTGGTAGTGCCCCTCGTTTTCTCTTGTTAGTAAGTTTTAAAAGAATGTATGAAGGTAGTCATGAATGTACTAAGTGTTCTAATCCTGCTTCAGTTCACTTTGGCTGTGTCTACATGACAACAAATGTTTGACAGGGAATAAAGTTGTGTCTAGTGTCATGGGCCATAGTGTGCCCCTCCCCCTTCGGTGTTGGCCCCAAATCTTCCTTTCTTTTTACGTTTGGGTGGAGGGGTTACCACGTCAGCAGCAATCATCAACCAACCAATGGGATCTACTTAGTGGTGAAAGGATTCGCTGTTTAAATGGTAAGAGTCGCTGGCCTGACCACACCGCAGCTCGGCCGCTTGGGTTCCTATAGAGATGGCCTCGGTTTCTACCTTCCCCCCCCCAAATGTTTGCTTCTTGTCCGACTGCAGTGGGGTCTTGAGACCCCTGATTGGAGGTCACTGAGATCTCTCACCCTGCCTGGCTGTGTGGATAGGAGTATGAAGTGGAGGTGGGGGCCAACGGGCTGTTAATGCCATTTGGAAATACTTGCCTCATGTAGATCCAGCCTTAATGTTTTTCTGACATCCTAGTGAAAGCAGACCCTGCACAAAGTGGATATCAGAGTTAATACTGTGAGGAGACAAAATAACGAGAATAGTTTTACCAAAGATAATGAAATACTGCATAATGTCTGCATTTTACCATTGATTTGAGTGCATTCTTAGAAAACTGAATGTAACAAAAACCCAGGACATTTTTGGAAATTGTATGCTCTCTAGCAAACTTTGTGTGAATTTTTATACAAGCACTGTTTTATGAGTTATATAAAATGTTATAAAAATAGAAAAAAATATGGTCTTTGTAACCTCTTCTTTTCTTAGGGCCCACGTCTCTCAGAACCTGTGTTGGTCTCCTTGTCTCCATGTGGCCTCCTTTGCCCCTCCCATGGGAGGACAGGAACCGGGGTGGGGGTGGGGGGTGTCTCATGTCTCAGCCTCTCGGGCTTCCACGCCCGGGGTGTCCGGGGCACAGCTCCCAGGATTTCACTTGGCTACAGCTGAATGACCGAGAAGTCACCAAATAAATCCTAGCCCTCTTCTACACAAACCACTTCCTGGCCACATGGCAGGAGGTGCATTTGCCTTTTCATACCTTTCCTGGTCGGGTGCCAGCCCGGCCCTGCTACCAAGCCAGCAGAGCTTCATTTCACTCTTTTTTTTCTCACTTTGGATCAAATGGGATTTAGTTCCTCCAAGCCAGCATATTATTAACTGATGATAAAAGGATACATGTTTTTTCTTACCTCTTCTCTTCGGCTAAGCATAAATTCTTTCATATTCATAGAAAAATATTATCTCAAGTTGTCGGAGGAACATTGTTTTTGGCCAAAGGTCACAAAGAAAAGAACTTGTGGCCTGGGACTCGAACACTTTCCCCCGTGACCCTTTGCTTCGGTGTGAATCCTGACACTTCTGTGTGTAAGCCTTGTCAGCAGGTTAGGGCTGGTCAGGGGCTGGAGTAACAAGTTTAAGCAAGACTTGAAGGAAGACGAAATTCTTTAATTCTGGCTGTAGGTATGTTTGTTTTCTACCCAAAAAGAAAAGTCACAGAATTTCAATATATGGGAGCTTACTTATAAAATCCAGTTCTCGGAGATAAGAACTACACACTGAATTATCATGATCACGGGAATGGTGAAGTGCAATGGACTCTGAAGGAACTTCTAAATAAAGGTACCCCCCCCCCCCATGGCCAACAGTGAGACAGGAATGAACACTCATTGCCTACTCGCTGTAACGGCACCTCATATCCACTGAGTACACGCCATGTGCCAGCCACACCGCTGGGAACTCGACCTGTGAGGTAAGTTCCATAATTATGCCTATTAAGAAAGGTATGGTATGGCCCTGAGTGGTGTATATACTATCTCATTTAATTCTCATAAAAACTCAAGTGTCTTGGGAGCTATTATTATTTGTTTAGTGGTGAGGAAGCAGAGAGAAGTATGTTTCTTGCCCAAGTTTGTGCAACTGGCAAGTTGCAGTGTCAGGGTTTAAACCTGTTTATTTCTGCAATACCACACCGTCCCGGGTGGTGAACATCCTCTGAGCCACAACACACAAAGATACAGATCCGAAAACAAGTGCAAGTCACTGGTGTCCTTTATCACCCACATCCTCTGAGCCCCGATTCGTCTGATCTTAGATATGGGCGTGCTGGTATTTAGAACTGCTGTGTGTGAAATCACTGGCGAATGTGGATAGCCATGTCCTGGGAATAGTGAGCAAATCTGGGAAGAGTTTGTGAAAGTAACTGCCATGGATGGGATTCCCTAGGGGCAGAGCCGGAGACATTTCTGAGAGAATGGTTGTGGGCTTGTCCTCGGGAGAAGGGGCAGGAGGGACACAGCAGCGGCCAGGGAAGGCCAGGATCTAGGGCTCGGGTCTCCACTGCAGTCCAGCTCCATCCCCATACTGGAAAGCCCTAGAATATAGATTGTTTGGCAGAATTAGTCCCAGGTGAGGCAGAGGGGCTGGTTGGTCCTTGTCAGAGGTCTTCCCCAGGGAAAGGGGCAGCTCTCCTGGCAAGATGGCCAAGGGCTGAGCTCCAGAAGGGCCGCTGTGAGTGGTTAGCTGGCGCTCAGCAGCGAGGCAATCATGCTCTGGGAAAGGGGATCTGGTTAAGCCTCCATCAGCATCTGCTAGGGTCAGAACCACCAGAGGGCATGTTAGCCAGACCAGTGGGCCCTAGCCCCAGAGTCGGCTTCAGTAGGTCTGGATGGGGCCTAAGAATTTGCATTTCTAGTAAGTTCCCAGGTGATGTGGTCCATGGCCACACTCTGAGAACCACTGCGCCAGTGACTTCACAAAACAGGCTGTGTGTTTTCTGTGAAGGCTTAGCACTTTTCCGAGTATTAGAAATAGATCTCAGCTGAAAGAAATGGTTTCCCGTTGTGTTCAAATAAAACTGACTGCTTCTTAACCAGCGATAAACTAAATCTTCGCTTTTTAGGTCAGTGGGAAGAGGCAGGTTTGCAAGTGCTTATGCAGCAAGGCTTAGGAGCACTGGCCAAACGTGCCTTTTGCCAGAGCATTTCTGCAGGGGGAAGCCTGTTCACTGAGTTTAAGGAGTAAGAATTCATTTGTTCTTCTAAATGGAGTTGGTAGCCCAGATGGCGAACTGTGTCCTTGACAGAGGTTGAAAGCATGTAATGCCACAGCTCACCCTTCCAGAAGCTCCTACAGTGTGACAGCTGTGTAGTCAGAAGTGACAATGGGTTCTTGAATTAATTACAGGGAGTTCAGGTTTTTGTAAGCCCTCCCTTTTTCTGAGCCCAGTAATGGCTTAGGAATGTGCTAGGGACTTGACATACGTTATTTCATTTAATCCTCACAGAAACCCTGTTTCTATCTCCCATTTTACAGATGCGGATGCTTCTAGGCTTTGAGTCACTTGGTCAAGGCCATACAGCTGGCAGAGCGGGGGGCTGCTAATGACCGGGCTGACTCCGAAGTCCGTGCTCTTGATTTCAGGGCCGCCACTTACGTGGCTGTGCACAGTAAATTTCTCCGTCTTTCTGCCTAGTGCTCCCCTGCCGTTTACCTTGGGGTTTTGCTGACTGTCCAGTCTGAGCTTCTGGATCTGCCCGAGTGAGTGTTTGACTTGAGAAACCTTTCAGTGCAGGAAACAGAACAAGGAAAGAATCATCTCTGCCTCTAAAAGTTCATTCATCCTGCAAAAATATATGTAATGCCTGTTGTCTCCCTGGGCACCGTTCCATGACCCTACCAAGTACCCAACTCATTACTTGGTCAAGAGGCCTTGGAGAGCAGGCCCTGGTGGTGAACAACACAAAACCTAACAGCTCTTGCCTGACGCACGGGGCTAATAAGCAGACTGCAAAGCTGGGCTCCTCGGCTCCGCGCAGACAGCTGAGGCCACTGCAGATGGGACAGGGCTGGGCTCGGCCTGAGGCAGCCGCAGGCCCATAGCTTCCTGACGCTCCTGCTTCTCATAGACTAAAACGCTGCTTCTAAGATGCCGTGAACGCTGGCTGCGAGCTCCATAGCCTCGGTCTTTCTGGTGTTCGGTCCCTGCTATTCCTGACACCAGGTATTAAACCTAAGTCTCCTCCTTGGTGTGGACGCACAGAAACCTCAGCTCGGGCGCAGTGCAGGCACGAGGGGGGCCGTGCTTCCGCCTAGGGTAAGACCCCTGGTGACGGGTGCCTTCTCTTCAGTTGCTCGAAAGCAGAGCTGGCTGCTATCCTTTCAGCCTCACCTTTTGTCTCAGAGTCAAGAGGTAAGGGTCTCCCCTACAATCCGAAAGAAAATTCTATGCATTGCATGGGGAAGGAAGTATCTAATAGTAACCCCTCTGAGTGGGGCTCTAGAAATGGGTATTACCCAGTGCAGACGTCTAAGCAGAAATTGCCCATTGTAGACGCTTGCTGTTCTACTCTGACTGCAGTTTTGGGGGCTTCACTTACCTGCCTTGGGGAAGGTCTCCTCAGCTTTAAGAATACCATCCCAGGAGGGGCGCCTGGGTGGTTCAGTCGGTTAAGCGTTCGACTCTGATTCTGGCTCAGGTCATGATCTCAGGGTCGTGAGATCAAGCCCCGCGTCAGGCTCCGTGCTGGACGTGTAGTCTGCTTAAGGGTCTTTCTCTCCCCCTCTCCCTCTGTCCGCCCCCCACCCCTCCACACACTCTCTGAAAAAATAAGGTCCCAGGATAGAAGGCCCATTGGGTACAGTTGACATCTTTACAGAAGAATCAAGAATCGCATCGTGAGCGATCCATGTCCTCAAGACCTGTCAAAATCATACTTTGACCGGCCTGCTTCTGATCTGCCTGGTCCGTTAACCAATAATGAACAAAGAAACCCTTAAGCCCACAAGCAGGTCTTTGAGAGGAACAGGAAAGCGGCAGTCTCAGAAAGCTGCCTCCAATTTCAGAGCCTTCAGAGAAATTGCAAGGGACAGATTAGGGAGCAAGCGGCTACCAAAGGCAGAAGCAGCAGGTCGTGGGGCCTTTCCTGTGCAGGAAAAGAGAATTTGCGAAGACTGCCTGGTAAAAGCAGCTGTATCTCTTTACACCTGTATTAGAGGGCAAAAGTGAGAAAGCTGGCTCACGCTGGGGCTGGCGGAGGCTATGTCCACAGGCGCTTTCCAGCGCAGCCCCGCTCTACTGTCCCGGTGGTTAAGCAGCGCTGTTACTTGCGCGGTGAGGGGAGCTGGGCGCAGCTGGGCGCATGCGCAGGCCAAATGGGGTGGACGCACTTCGGTATAATGCAGCAGGGAGAAGCAACGGATTAGAGGTGCCATGGATGGATCTGAACAACCATCGGGTGAAAAAAGTAAGATACAAAATGAAACCTATAGTAATGCCATTTACGAAATTTAAAATAGGTGCACAGAACAGCAGAACACATTTTAGAAGAATGAATACAAACAAAAAGATACACATAAACGCATTAGCACGGTTGGCTCAAGGATGGGAGGAGGACACAGAAATACAGAACAAGAGAGGAGAAATAAATTTGAAAGAGTAACTTCGGGGGTGGGTACTGGTGCTCAGGCATTCGCCGGTGGAAAACTCATGGGTGTGTATCCCCAATCCCACCCAAGGATGTGCTGGTAAAGGTTTAAGAAATGACTCTCCAAGGGAAAAATACTGATTTTTGGTGATTGCAATTTCCAAGGTGAAAATACTACCATGAGTGATTTCAAGCTTCCTACGTGACGTTCTGAAAGCAGTTTGGGAGATGCACTCTCCCTGCTCTCCTGAGTCCGCTCCACGGAGTTTCTAATTTCCTACATTACTCCCTGGAGATTGTCAGTAAGCTGACTGATAATGTGACAGTACCTTTTTGAAAGCCAAAATATGTGACCAAGATAAGGCAGAACTTTAGTAGTGTGTCATTTTACTTGCCAGATATACACTGCACCTGTTAGAAGGTCATGGAACGTACACCACCACCCCAACCGAAATCTTTCTTTTTAGCTTCTTAGAAAATGTTAGTTAGATTTCTGTCTCCCCAGTCATCACTGACCAAATAAACTATAACTTAAGAAATATCCCCTGAAAAAAAAAGAAATATCCCCCGAATGTCTACTTTCCTCTACAAAATGTTAAAAAGATAATGAAATGCTTGCCTAGCCATCGATATAATTTTCCAGGAAAGACAGTAAATGCTATTTGGCAGAGAAATGCAATTAGCATCCTATTTCCTAGGGGAGAGCTAGTTCTTTGAAAGAATTAACCATCATTACTGGTAAAAGGCCTAGATCAGTCTCTACCAAAATAGTTGTAACTTAGAAAAAGGAATCTTGTCATCCCAGTAGAGCAGAGTGTCTCAACCCCATCCCTACTGGCCTTTGGGGTCCGGTAACTTTGTTGTGGGGCATCCTGTACACTGTAGGAGGTTGAGAGGCATCACTGGTCCCCATCCACTCAATGCCCCTAACCCCCGCTTCAAGTTGTGACAACCAAGATGTCTCTAGACTTTGCCAAATGTGAAATCACCCCCGGTTGAGAACCACTGCATTAGAAACATATACATCGGGGCGCCTGGGTGGCTCAGTCGTTAAGCGTCTGCCTTCGGCCCAGGTCATGATCCCAGGGTCCTGGGATCGAGCCCTGCATCGGGCTCCCTGCTCGGCGGGAAGCCTGTTTCTCCCTCTCCCACTCCCCCGCTTGTGGTCCTGCTCTCGCTAACTCTCTCTCCGTCAAGTAAGTAAATAAAATCTTAAAAAAAAAAAAAAAGAAACATATACATCTTTAATCTTTTCCAGTTTTAATTTTCACTGAGGAGGTCTCACCACGGTGGCATTATAAAGCAACTGTTATTTGGGTCAAGTAATGAGTGCGTTGCAAGAGTTCCGTAAATCTTTTATGAATTGCTTTTGTTTCTGCTATTTTGTAACTATGTTCCAAGTCCCTGGCACTGTAGCCAACTAGGAGATCCGTTTTTGCCACGTCCCGTCACCAAACCACCATTCTCCAGCAGACGTTTTTTTCTTAGCTTGATTTTTTAAAACAGGTCTGGTGTGAGCACAAACACTGCAGAGCAGCTAGGTGAGGTACTGACTGCCAACAGAGCTTCAAAAAGCCTTTCAAGTGGCTTTTCCTGCTTCCTAGCTAGCAACACTCCTCTTACCTCATACAACACATTTTGATTTTCTCCTTCCTTTGAACACATGACAAGGTAAGGCAATTAGCATCCTGATCCCCATTTGACCAATGAAGAAGCTGAAGCTCAGAGAGCCTGGGGTCAAACTAACCAAGGTAACCCAACTCACTAATGGCAAGACTGAGCCTAAAAACCAGGACCCATGACACATCCCAAGGTCATGCTGCCACTCACCACACAAGGCTTCTTAGGCTTTCTGCAACTTTCCAAAGAGAAGTCAAGAGAAGAGCGGGAGGGAGGAAGAGAGAGGGAGAGCAAGACAGAGGCAGAGGTAAAGGAAATGAGAAAAAGTAAAGACATTAGTCTCCTAGATTATAATTCATAACTAACTCCTATTGAAATTAAACACATTGTTTTTACTGATAACTAGGTGGTAAAATAGAAACATTCCCTCTGTTGTTCTGCATATTATGTAGTATTTCTTCCTGAGAGCTTAAGCTTTCAAATAAAAATCGATTTTTTAGTCTTCTGAAATCCACGGTGTTAAAAGGCTTCCAGACTCATGGGCCCAGACATCCTCCTGCTTTGGGCCACAGAAGTCTCCCTTCACTGTCCGTTAACCTGAATTCTCAAGAATTCCTGGAGGGCAAATAGAAGGACCCAGACACAGCCAGTCATTTTTCCATGACACCATCTAATAGGTCTCTATTTGAGCTGACCCTTCTGTGCTAGGAAACTGTTCCTGGGAGTCTACAAACCAGTTTATTTCTCCAGATGTCCTTTTCTTAGATGATGTATATTATGTATGTGTCCTTTTTTTAGAAAATATTTATTTTGAGAGCGAGCGAGCGAGCACAAACGGGAGGTGGGGGGAGGAGCAGACGAAGAGGGCAGGGAGCCCAATGCGGGGCTCGATCCCAGGACCCCGGGATCATGACCTGAGCCGAAGGCAGACGCTTCACCGACTCAGCCACCCAGGCACCCCTGTATATGTCCCTTCTAATACTATTTTTTTTAGGCTTTGTCCTTTTTATAACCCTTTCTTGAGAATTAGAATAATTGGTCTCCGCCTCTTTGTTCTCTTCATTGATAAAATCTGTGTTTCCTCTAAAACCTACTACTAAAATCTACTTTCACCTGAAAATTAAACTCTCAGCTTATTACCCTAAGCTGGGGCAGAGGTCATCACATTTTTTTCTGTAAAAGGTCGGACAGTAAATATTTTAGGTTCTGTGGGCTACCTAAGACCTCTGTCATATATCCCTTCCTTCTTTTAACAATGCTTTAAAAATGTAAAAACCATTCTTGAATGCCATACGAAAAGCCTCTGGCTGCCTCAGTTCATCAACCCCTGCCCTAAACCATTCATTTTAATGGGCCCTAACTAACCCATTTGGAATGAGTTGGAGCAACTTCACTTATCTATACTTCGGAAGACAAACCGAAGGGAACTTAAGTTCACAAATCGGTAATTCAGAAGGGCTGGTGGAGAAAGGGGTCTCCCAATGGATATGAAAGGTGACCTTGACTTTACTTGGTTTTGCCATGAGAAACCTGAACCCAGAGAAGCTGGTCAACAGGGATAAAGTTGAAATGAAAGCACAAACAAGGCCAGTTTATTTTACACAGACTCCCGAGGTAGTTCATGTGGGAAACAGCAGGCTCGGCATTAAAACCCTCTCTGGGGTTGGTTCATTCAGCACACATCTCATTCATGCTCACAGGCCAAAATGAGGTGAAAACGAACACAAATCAAGCCCTGGAGAGGAATCCAGGCCTCGGGCAGGGTCTCCAAGCTATGGACCCCAATTTCCATAAAACAGCTCAGCAGATTCCACTAAAGTAAGATAATTTTATTTTAATAAAAGTGTCCTCTTTTGAAGCTGGCCCTTCCCCCCATCCCTAGAAAGCAGTTTTTATCAATAAAAAGCCATCCATTTATTTAGACATACTCTTTTTAGGCAACTTTAACTTTTTCCACCGGCGTAACACCACTCTGTACTTTTCACTTTCCGTTTTCTCCTCCAACACTTTTTTCAGGAGAACCCTCATCACTGTCTCTGTTTCTGCTTCTTTATCCTCTCCAATTAGAAGATCCAATATATCTCCCACTTTCACCTGAAAATTAAAAGAAAACTCAGCCTTCACTGCATTTTGGGAAACGCAGGCCAATGCAAATGTCCTTTTTTTTTTAAGTTTTTTTTTTTTTAGTAATCTTTACACCCAACGTGGGGCTCGAACTGAGATCAAGAGTTGCATGCTCCACTGACTGGGCCAGCCAGGTGCCCCGCAAACGTCCTTGCTGTGAGTTTTTATCAGGGGACCGTCATCACCCAGGGGGGCATGTGAAAAAAGGTAGTGATTCCTCTGAAGCCGTCCCTTATCCCTAGTGCCTCCAGGACAAAGGGCCTCACGCAGAGGAAGCCTCCAACACATGTGCCCAATACCACCCGCGTCCCTCCATCAGACCTAGCCAGCTGGCTGCTCATGGGCAGCTCCGGTGTGCCGCGGCCCAACTACTCACCTCTACTAGGCGATTGAAGGAAACACACGGAGGGATTTGTTTTGGCAAAAATGACAAGAGGCAAAGAAAGTGGGGCACAATCGTAGAGAATCTGTGCATAGTAATTATTGCCAGCACTGAGAAAACCATTTCCAGTGTAACTTTTCATTGATTTCTACCCAGATGAGCTACGTAATTGGGGATGGGACAGTCTGTTGAAAATTAGTCACTGTGGAATAATATTCAGCTGTACCTCTTAGAGAAATGGGAAACTTCTTTCCTAGCACTGATTAGCCCCAGTGATGCCACATCATCAAGATGGGACTCAATACACAAAGACGGAATGTCACAAAAAGGATCAGGTTGGATGCTGCCTCAATGGGTTCAAAGGGCTGAGGTCAAACCCATTCTTGCCCAGGTGGGAGCCTTGGGCTGAGCAGTCCGGGGCATATCACAGCAGTGTTGCCAGGGACAGCCCCTGGCGGGCACCTGGTGCTGGCAGGTCAGGATTCCAGGGGCATCTGCCCAGTGACTCAGGACGGAGCTAAATGGACGCAGGTGCCATAGACTTCTTCTACTAGAACACAAGCCAGGAGTGACTGGGGCCACCTCAGATCACTCACCACTGCTTCCAAGGAGGTGGGCAGCAAGCCCACGTGTGGGCAATGGACTCTAAGTGGGCACAGGTGGCCATTTAAAAGCCTACGGGAGGGTTTCTGTTTAAGAAGTATGGTGCCACTCTTACCTTGTTTTCTGATTAATGCTCTCTGAGGCAGTCCTAAATTCACGCTGTCCAAAACGTCTGTACCTTAGCCGGGCAAGCTCCTATTTGTTTTCCCACCCATTCAAGGGCCCAATATTCAGTCCACAACATGGGAATACACGCGTCCGCCACCAGGCCTACTGGTCAACCCGGGCGGCCTAGAGCGGCTACATGTGAAACACACAGCGCAGATTGTAAACCGTTAACCTTCTCCCCTCTGGGCTGAGAAGCAAAAAGGCGCACACCACAAGGAAGCATGAAGACTGCTTCTCCCCTGGATCTGGAGGATGGGCTGACCGAGGCATCATCTAGGCGGGGCTGTCCTCCCGTAGTTCTCATGAGTTCAATTAAAAAAAAAAAAGACCATTTGGCCTAACTGTGTGGACATTTAAAATCAATGTCCAGAAATACAAGGTTTCAGAACATTTTGAATGCCTTTGCATTTTTCAGCATGACTTTATTAAAATTCACTTTTTATTAAGTAACATATGCCTGTGATACAAAATATAAAAGGCATAAAAGGATACACAGAGAAAAAGGCTGCGCGTCTGGTGTATCCCTTCACAGACCTACTGTGTGTAGTATCTGTGTGTGGCTGAGCAGCGGGTCCCTTTGGTAGCTTACTTCTAAGGCAGAGACTAAGAAGGAATGTCTCTCCTTTAGCCAGTCAATCCCAGGGAGCGGGGAGTTTAGAAAGCTTCAGTCCCATACTGGGGCTCTACGTAGCCTGTGTGTAAGTCAGCAGGGCCCCAGCCCCTCCTACACCTGGTCCGCAGCTTACAGAGAAGCTCTGCTGCGCCCCAGGCGGCCAGGGTCACCACCGAAGCACCACGAACCCGCCCGCCCGCCTTCAGGGCCGGCAGCCCGCCACAGCCCCGTGCAGCAGGCCACGGAAGCGGAGGTGTCCTTTCTTCGCTGCAAGGGCCTGTCCTTTCTCATGTGGGAGACGGCACAGCACACACAAAGCAAAACTGGCTGGGATTACGGGCTGTTCCAAATATCTACATTTCAAATCTCCCCTCAGCTGCCGTTACTATGGCTACAGGCCTCCTAGTAACAAGCCAGTCGAGTGTTAACACTGGCCCCTTCCTTTGCTGACCCTCAGGAGGAATCTGGAAGGCAGCCGAGACAACAGAACACCCAAGGCAGAATGAAGAAGCAGCAATTAGACTGTAGTTAACAATATATCAAAGCAGAGGGGGGAGAATACACTTGTGTTTGTAAATGAGGCCCTGGCACAGAGGCGTGGTGCGCCCAGAGCAGGTCCTGTCTTAGGAACACTGTGGCTGCGGAGAGGGGGCAGGGCCACAAGCAGGAAAAAGCAATTATGGGACAAGAAGAGCCTGATCTCCAGATGCACGTCTGAAGCGCCTGAATTCCTGCAGCTCACAGAGCCACGAATGACATGCCGAACCTGCCAGGTTAGGTGTCATCACAGGCTGTGGACCTTGGGACTCGCAGCTGAGACAAGCACTGGGGAGTGCCCCCTCCTCCCGGCTGGTTAGCCATGAGAACCTGTAGGATCCCAGAGAGCAAGGTCTCTGAAGAAAGCCTGTGTTTACCCGGATCCATGGCCAACAGCTCACACCCTCCCTTGTCCCAGAGCAAAAGGATGTGGCTCAAGCCCTCCAAACCCAGGGGTGTTGTGAAATATGAAACAAGCTTCAAAGCCACCTACAAACGTGTCTAACTTCCCTGGACACTCAAAAAGAGCGTCCTCAGAGAGTGAGATTATGTCTGCCAAAGCCTCATATGTCTGTGTCTTCCAAGCTTTTTTTTAAGATTTTATTTACTCATTTGAGACAGAGAGGGCGCGCAGCTGAGGAAGGGGGCGGGGCAGAGGGAGCAGCAGACTCCCCGCTGAGCCGGGGCGGGGCGGGGCGGGGTGGGGGGGCCCCTCCATCCCAGGACCTTAGGATCATGACCTGAGCCAAAGGCACATGCTTGACCATCTGAGCCACCCAGGCGCCCCTCTTCCAAACTTTTTAAGAGTCTCTGTCATACACTTTTTTATTGTGCTTTGTTAACTTATACTATTATTATTGTTTTTCCAATTATGAAAGTGATCTATACTTATAAAAAATTCAGAAAAAGAATGAAGAAAATATAACCCATAATGCTCCAAAGATAAATACTAGTAATATTACTATTTTAATTCTTAAATGTATGTATATATACAACTTATTTCTACAAAAATACACAATTTTAACTATATATATGATTTATTATAACAACACTGGATACTGGAAATACATTTTCTTATACCTGATTTCTTTCACTTAACAATAGTATTGCTATGGGCCTGTTAGGAAACAGGGAGTCTCTTTTTTGATAGCTGTTCTGTGCACAGAGCAGGGCACGCAGCAAGTGCTGGGGCGTAACTGCTGAGCTGAACAGAATCACACATCTGCTCAGGTAACAGCAGTCCAATGTAACCTCTACACAGACCAACTCTTTCTTCTTAGTCTCATTATTAGCTTTTCATGGGACTAATGACTTGGTTAACAGATTTTTGCCAAGTGTGATGGTGGCCTGTCTTAAAATTTTGAAGGAAAAGGAGGCTGCAAAAGAGCAAGTGGTTTGTGTGACTAAGTTGGCTGGTGATTCTCACTAGCTTGAGCAGGCCCCTGGGGAATTGCAGAGATGGCAACACCGACCCACACAAGGAGTCACTGATGACCCCTGAGGGGAAGTCAGGGCAACACTGAGTACTGGCAGAGAAACAGACAAAAATATCTGCTGTCAGGGCGCCTGGGTGGCTCAGTCGTTAAGCGTCTGCCTTCGGCTCAGGTCATGATCCTGGGGTCCTGGGATCGAGCCCCGCACTGGGCTCCCTGCTTGGCGGGGAGCCTGCTTCTCCCTCTGCCTGATGCTCCCCCTGCTTGTGCTCTATCAAATAAATAATTTAAAAAAAACCTGCTGTCAGAATAGCTCACCGTTCTGCTTTTCTTCCATAATTTTTCCCCATTCAGCCTGAGTTCACCTTTGTAGAATGCATCTTCCACTTTGCTTAAAAAAAAAAAAAAAAAAGTCAAATGCTTTGAAATAGAAATATACTCAAAACAATTATACAGGTCTGAGAAAAACACCTGCCATTAATGCGTATTCTGACAGTGACCAGCCGCTCTACAAAACCACCATTCTGAGTGCGGGGAAAGTGGGAGTCAACTGCTCCCATCTGTGTCTGAAACAGCGAGATCAAGGGGCACTTCTCAACGATGCCGGACTGGGGCTGCAGTCTGCTGGACTCACCGGGCAGGTAAGCTTTGGGAGGGCCTGGGGCACCCCACCTGACTCCTGCAGCAGCCGCCTGCAAAGCGGGGGCTCCCGTGATTCATGACCACCAAAGGGCTCTGGGGTCCGAGAGAAAAACCAGGCACCACACGTATGGTGAGGTCATTAAAAAATCCTCTGCGAGTCTGCACTGAGGTTGGGGAAACTGCAATCCAGCAGCTGCTGATCTCTCCATTCAATCACTGGGCAACTAGACCAGGGGAGGGTGCTGACAACAACAATCAGTGCGCTTTTCTCTTGCTGCTCTGACTCCAGGTGATTAACATCTGGGGTTCTGCTTATAAGAGCAGCAGCTACTTCTCTGGGGAAGAGAGAGGCCCCCCTTTACAAATCTGCCAGATTTTAGAGAACATTCAGTAAATTCCCATGAGGATGCCTATGGGTTTAGTCATCTTTATGAGTCCTTAAACTTCATGGATTAAAAAATTAAACTATGCCATTAAATTATGTCATACAGTATAAATTATACATGGAAATCTGAATATATTATCCATACCATGTTTCTTACCTTGCATGCAGTATGCACACAATGATTGCTAAAGGAATGAACGAACAATGAGGGTCACTATTCTTATATAATTAGTCTAGCAGAGAGAACAAGAATACTAAAGAAATCTTCAAAGTTCCACTTAACATCTCTATGCACTATATATGAACACACAGTATTTTCTTCATAATAGCTAACATACAAATATGTGTCAGGCACTGTTAAAATGCTTATTTTTTTAATGTAAATTCAATTTAATTAACATAGAGTGTATTCTTAGTTTCAGAGGTAGAGTTCAGTGATTCATCAGTTGCATAACGCCCTCCTTCATGCCCACTGCCCAGTTACCCCATCCCCCCCACCTCTCAGTTTCCTAGAGTTAAGAGTCGCTCATGGTTTGTCTCCCTCTCTGTTTTGTCTTATCTTTCCTTCCCTTCTCCCATGTTCATGTGTTTTGTTTCTTAAATTCCACATACAAGTGAAATCATATGGTATTTGTCTTTCTCTGATTAACTTACTTCGTTTAGCATAATACCCTCTAGCTCCATCCACTAAGATGCTGTAGACAGAGGAGCACCAACTTCTAAAGTAGGTGCTATTTTACATTTTACAGATGAGAACACTGAAGCTTAGGGAATTCAAGGAACTTGCTCAGGCTCACACAGAGCACGAAGGGTCTCACTGTGGAGCCCGCATTTTTTTTTTTTTAATTTTTTTTCTTAAAGATTTTATTTATTTATTTGAGACAGAGAGAATGAGAGAGAGAGAGCACATGAGAGGGGGGAAGGTCAGAGGCAGAAGCAGGCTCCCCGCCAAGCAGGGAGCCCGATGCGGAACTCGATCCAGGGACTCCAGGATCATGACCTGAGCCAAAGGCAGTCGCTTAACCAACTGAGCCACCCAGGCGCCCTAGAGCCCGCATTCTTTACCACCACATTACACTGCTTCTGTTGCTTCTAAAAGGTACCGTCTTACCCTGTGGCATTTGTGAAACCCAGGCACGATTTCCTCTTGCTATATACCTCTAACATGGTCATTAGTCTCCTCAAGAAGCTGGTATTAAATCGGTGGCTCATCTTAAGAGTCGACTGTGTCTCAGAACCAGGGAAATCTGGCACATGGGATGTGCAGGCAGTCACCTGACTTGCTGGGGAGTCAGTGTTCTCATCTGCAGAAGGAAATACCTGAAACAGGTGACCAGGCAGGTCCTCTCCTATCTGGGCTTGCCCCTCACCACAAGATGGGCTGAGTGATGGGAACTACTACATTAAAATGACACAAAGACAAAGGATCTTGTAATAAAATGCACATCGTACTTACTTTCTCCCGACATCTAGGCCCGTCTTTAGGACAACATCATACCGAAAAGACTGCACTACTTTTTCCAGGTCTTTATAGTCTTTGACCACACTGGGGTCACCCTCGAGCTCCTCTTCCTGCTCACTCATCTCACGATCACTCTCATCATCAGAGTCCTCTTCATCCTCGGCTTTTTGCAGAGTCTTCTTAGTGGATTTTTTAGAGCTTACATTACTTTTAAGTCTTATGGAGAGTGGGAAAATATATTCTGGAGATATTAAAAGCCCTGGGAGTCTCAGTGAGAAAATGTTATGAAAAAATGTTTTACAATTTGATGTGTTTAACTGGGTACTAGAAAAATGTGAGTATCGATTCCAGGAAGCACAGAGTTTATACGAGGGTGTCCCTTGTAGCACTCCCCAGAGTCCAATCCAGACATCTGGCTTTCTCAGAACACTGGCAGGCAATCTGACACCAGTCATAGCCATGGCGCATATAACCTGAAACAGACAATAATTTCGTTTTATTTCACAAGCGCAGTGTCCTGGCATTCTTACAACACAAACCATTCATACCACGAACACTCTAGATCAGTGCTGTACTTATTCTCCCCTACGAAAGACCATATTGGTCTGCACATACTCAGGGCCATGCACTTTTCCATAGCGAGTCTTCTAGCTGTGCTTCCCTCATAGGGGAAGGGGGGACTAGATACTAAGACACATCTTAGTATCTAGATACTAGATACTAGATACTAAGATGTGTCTTAGTATCTAGTATCTTCTAGCTGTGCTTCCCTCATAGTCAGGAGGGGGGACTAGATACTAAGATGTGTGAACACACCGGTTCTCCTCTTCTCCATCCCCCAAATTCACTTGGACACTGATTGCGACTGAAGAATATTAACAGTAGTTCTCAACGGTTTTAAAAAAAAAGATCTCATGGGGAGAAAGACTATTTGTTGACATACGTCACATCCTTACAATACTGACTTTGCCAAGGAAGGACACCAAGTCATGACTTTATAAAACCCAGAGTGAATCTCTAGACATTATTTCAACCCCCAGCCCCAGCAAATCAGAGCTAGCAATGAGCAGACAAAGCTGCATTTTACCTTCTTTTCCATCTTTCCCCTACTGTTTGAGGCATTAGCTAGCAGAGAAGGAAGGGGCCAGGAGACCCACAAACTAGGTAATTGCTTCCTGAGGCACTGAGGTGCTGACATGCCAGAGAGTAGTCAATTCCTAGGTTACCTCAAAACCATCTTATTATGATGGTAGCAAACCTTCCCAAGTACATCAAGATGGCTTTAGAGACCACGATTTAGTAATCTGAGAAGGGTTGCCATATGGTCCATATCCTCATACCTTAAGTCTGCGAGTGACTTTCCATGGTGCCAAGGCTATACTTTCAGACAGATTTCTTTGATGAGCGTTTCAATGATTTTTCCTGCCTACTTTCCATTCACCACAAAGCTGACAATGGCAATTACCTGTAAGCCCACTCAAAAGCACATAGCTAGCTACTTCCAAGTTATATTTGGCTCTTATTTTTGTTGGCATGAACAAGGTAGACAACACAAGCCCAACTCTGTATCTCATGGCTCTTGGGACCCCAACCTGAGTCTGAACTGAGAAATAAAGCAGGCATAATTTTTTTTTTTAAAGATTTTATTTATTTATTTGACAGAGAGAGACACAGCGAGAGAGGGAACACAAACGGGGAGTGGGAGAGGGAGAAGCAGACTCCCTGCCGAGCAGGGAGCCCGATGCGGGACTCGATCCCAGGACCCTGGGACCATGACCTGAGCCGAAGGCAGTCGCTTAACCAACTGAGCCACCCAGGCGCCCAAAGCAGGCATAATTTAAGGGCTGTTTTTCAACACAACTATAATTTGAAATAATTTTTAAATGCTATAAAAACCACAGAGTGCTCTAAAATACTGACTGCAAACTATTTGAAGCACCTTAAAGAGAAATATTGAGAGAAATCATTTTTATACATATTCTACCTAATTTAATAGAGAATGAATAATAACCATGCATAGAAGAAAACCTTAATTTTTATAGAAGTAGGGATAAAGAAAGAAAATAGTATATTTCAGTTCCTAGACTTTGTATTTCATGGATCACTACAATCAAAAATTAAGGAGTGCGTGGCTGGCTCAGTTGGTGGAGCATGTGACTCGACCTCGGGTTATGGGTTCGAGCCCCACACTTGAGTGTAGAGATTACTTAAAAAATAAAATCTTAAAAAAAAAACCCCAAAAAACAAAAAACCGCACACACACAAAAAGGTACCTAATGGTGGACTTCTTGCCAAGATTTTTTTTTTTTAACAGTAATTGCTGCTCTTATTACCATAATTTAAGAGAAAGAAGATTTCAATGATTATATGTGAAACATATTTTTGCGGTAGAAAATTTGAAAAGAATATAAAGAAAATTCAAACCACCCATATCCACTCTATGACAACCACTGTTAACATTTTAACATATATTCTCCATGGTGTAAAACTTGAAGAAAAGTAATTCTTTCATAAGCAGAGCTTTTCATACCTTCCCACACACCCAAAACACACAGGAAGGTTAACCGTAAGTGGCCAGAGCTCTCTACTATCAGCCTCAGAAATTCTGTGTTGGTCCTAAGTTCTAGACTGAGTAGCATTTATCCAGGTGATGTCCAAGTTATGGGCCAACACAGCCCTGGCTGAAATCACCACTTACTGTTGGGCCTAGACCAGATTAGTTAATAAGATGCTCTTGTAATACAGAAGATAAAGATTGGCATTAATGATGATAATTTGCGTATCTTTAGGTGTTTTTCAAATTGTAGGTCATGAGCCATTATAAAATTTGTACTTTTTTTTTTTTTAAAGATTTTATTTATTTATTTGACAGACAGAGACACAGCAAGAGAGGGAACACAGGCAGGGGGAGTGGGAGAGGGAGAAGCAGGCTTCCCACGGAGCAGGGAGCCCGACATGGGGCTCGATCCCAGGACCCCGGGATCATGACCTGAGCCGAAGGCAGATGCTTAACGACTGAGCCACCCAGGCGCCCCTAAAATCTGTACTTTTTAAGAACTAAAACTGGGGGTGCCTGGGTGGCTCAGTCAGTGAAGCGTCTGCCTTAAGAGTCTTCACAGGTCATGATTTCAGGGTCCTGGAATCGCTCCACCCCCACCCCGTGTCATGTTCCTGCTCAGTGGGCAGCCTGCTTCTCCCTCTCCCTCTGCTGCTCCCCCTGCTTGGACTATCTCATGCTTTCTCTCTTGCTCTCTGTCAAACAAATAAATTAAAAAAATATTTTTTAAGAAAGAACTAAAACTGAAGAGTACAAATAGAAAATATTACAGTACACCACATACAGTAAGAGTAAATACTGCTTTATGAAACTTTCATTACAATACACATATGTAAGTATACATACACATACACTGGGTCACCACGGAAAATGTATTTACTAAAGATAACAGTAAAAAAAAAAAGTTAGAAAACACTGGCCTAAGTGACTTCAGCAAAGTTTGTTTTGCTATCAGGTATAATGCCAAAGGCTGTATGTATGCCTGAGAGCTGAGAACCTGGCTGCACATTCCCCCTAATTAACAATACTCCCAGAGCCGTATGTGTGTGCAGAGATGAAAAGGGCAGCCTCTCAGGGATAACTTTATACAGGGCCCTCATTTTACAGATGAGCACAAATGAGACTTGGAGCAATTTAACAATCTGCTAGGTCATACAGCTAGTAAATAACACAGCCAGGATTCCAATGACAAGTCTTCTTAACGCTCATTGTTTACTATGGGTCAGGCCCCGCTCTACCTATTAATTCATTTATTCCTTTCAACCAGCCCATCTCAGTGACACGGTCACATAAATACTAAGTGGATTCAAATCTAGGCTCCCTGGCTAAGTCAAGGCTCTTTACCACCTGCTGAACTGTCCATCAGTCTTCTGACTCCAAGTCCACTGTTCTTTCTACTACCCCATGAAATTTATGTCTCATTTTCTCTTGAACAAAAACCAACTTTCACCGACTGCAATACCTGAGAGAATGGATAGTTTCAGGAGCAGAGGAGTAGGAAGAACTGTTGGCCTGACTTAGAAGAAATCCAAAGAGGAGACATCCTGGGGGAGGGAAGTCCTCTCTGTCAGTCTCTGGACTCCCACATTCCCCCCCCCCCCCCCCGCCATTTCCTGCCATTATAGCACACTGTTACCTTTTATGAGGAATGCCTGGATATGATGGTGCTCTTTGTATATATCACAAATACATTACATTTACCTACACTAGGAAACTTTTATTAGCACAGGATAACTATTAAAATAATATTCATAGAAAAACAATTAACATAGCCAAAATGTCAAGCCAAGCATTACCTTTGTGTTTATTAGCTACTCCCTCTTTGTGATCTGCTTCACTCTCTAGCAAACGCTGGTACGTGCTGAAGTTTAGATAAAATTTATGAACATAAAATTGAGAAAACACGTTAACCTAATTTTTGCTGGAGAGGATGACCATTTGTAGCAGTGGGCACTAGGGCCACAGGGTAGAGTCTGAGAACCCAAGTTCTACCACAGAGCTTTCAAACTGGTGGGAGGAGAGGGCTAACCAGGCCCTAACCCCTCTTCGACTAGAACAGCAGTGCTGGAAAATACTGGGTTTCCTTATATTCCACCTGAAGAAAGGATTCTACCACTGGAAAGAAAAGTGTCTGTCCTTTTAGCATGGCTTCTCCATCTTCCAGGCTCCACACAAGACGCACTCTCCCTCTCTGCCCTCCCCTGCCCTTTCCCAAACTCATATTGCACCAATACTGTGTCTTCCGTACTATTCTTTTTTTTTTTTTTTTTAAGATTTTATATATTTATTTGACAGAGAGAGAGATAGCGAGAGCAGGAACACAAGCGGGGGAGTGGGAGAGGGAGAAGCAGCCTGATGCGGGGCTGGATCCCAGGACCCTGGGATCATGACCGGAGCCGAAGGCAGACGCTTAATGACTGAGCCACCCAGGCACCCCTTCCGTACTATTCTTATCTCCCAAACTCTAAGGGTAGTGACAGGGCAGGAACCGTGCCTCATTCCTCATTCCCATCCCCAATCAGCTCGGCACACACAAAAAACCAGTGAATACTTGCAGATTCATTTTCCAGAAATGAAGGGAGCATCCTACCCATTACCACATCCACCCCTCATGCACTCATTTGCCTGCATATGCCAAATAGCCAGATAAACTAGACCTGCTTATAAAGCAAACAGTTCTTGTCCTCAAGAAACTGCTATTCAAGTGGAATGTGGGCAGGTAAACTGGCTGTCAGAGAACTTGAGTGAAAGCCCAGGTCCAACGGAGGCTGGACCCTGCACAGACTAAAGCCGGAGCAGGGATGCTGGAGAAGAGTTCTAATGACAAAGGTGGCCTGACACAGAACTTTGGGGGAAACAGCAAGTTACAACTATAATTTTTCACTTTCTAATGGACCATTCTCATTAGCATGCTGTTATTTCTCTCACTGAATAACCAACCAGCCTTCTCTTAATCCCACTAGCCCCCAGCTACAACTTCTCTTGTTCCTCTCTACAACAAAACTCCTCAAAAAGCGTTGTCTATACTCTCCTTAATGCCTCTCAATTTCCAAATCCAAAAGATTATTTGTTAGTCCTCAACTCGTTTGACTTCTCAGCAGCATCTGAGACAACTGATCACTCCCCTCTTCTTCACTTGGCTTCCAGGACACCTTCCTCTTGGTTTTCCTCCCACCTTACCTGCTGTTTCTTCCCTTCTCCCAGACGTCTTAATGTTGGAGGTCCCCAGGGCTCAATTTTTGGCCTGCTTCTCTTCTACATTTACTTTATCCAGCTCAGCTCTATCGGCCAGCTTTGACAAATGCATATCAAGACACCAAACACTTCCATGGCTTTAAATATTGCCTACATGCCAACTACTCCCCAAGCTATATCCCCATTCCAGACCTTTCTCCCAAATTCCAGACATGTAGATCTGTGCAGAGGAGTTAATATAGCAGGCTTGAGTCTATCCTTAGAAAGGCCTGCTTGCAAGGTGGACCTTTGGCTGGCATCTGGAAACTTGGATTTCAGGATTCTCACCATTCTCAGAATTGACAGGAGTCGCTCACTGGGTCTAAACTGTTTGTACAATTTCTTATGCTGAGTACCTGCTTTCCTTCTGGGAGTCTTGAATTTTGGTACATGCTAGGCAGACAGTGCCCATGTGACTAAAGCCAATCAACACCCTGGGCAGAGGTTCTAATGAGCGTCCCTGATAGACAAAATTTCACATATGTTGTTACAATTTGTTGCTGGGGACTTAAGCATGTCCCGTGTGAGCCCACTGGGAGAGGACTCTTGGAAGACCACCTGGTTTCCTGCACACTTTGTCCTATGAGTCTTCTCCCTTTGCTGACTGTGCTATCTTTTTGCTGTGATAAATCATAGCCATGAGCCAGAGCCAAGTCCTGTTGAATCTTCCTAGGCAATCAATGCACCTAGGGGCGGTCTTGGCGACCCCTGACACAATATCCAAATGCCTGATAGCTCCACTTAGGTGTGTAACAGGTACTTCAAGCCTTATTGGTTCCAAAACAAACTCCTGACATGTCCCCAACCCTAAATCTGTTCCAACTGTAGCCTTCCCCATCTCAGCGAATGATAACTCCACCCCTGTAGGTGCTGAGAACAAAAGTTTCTAGTCATTCTTGACTCCCCCTCATACCCATATCCAGTATCAGGAAATTATGTTGGCTGTATCTTCAAAACATGTCCAGTATCCCATCACTTCTCACCACTTCCATTGCTACCACAGATTTAAACCATCATGACAGATGATGATAGCAATACTACAAAGGCTCCATTAGAGTCTATTTTCCACATAGCAGTGATTCTTTCAAAAAGTAATTTATACTGTATCACTCCTACAAAAGCACTGAGAAAAGGTTAGAGGCTGTATGTGATCTGGTCCCCCCATTCCCCCATCTCTTGCGACTCTCAACCTCTGCTCTCTCAGGTCTAGCCACGCTGGCTTTCCTGATGCTCCTCACATAAACAGGAACATTTCTGGGTAAGGTCTTTGTTCCAGCTGCACCGAGAAATCTCTCCTGCCAGGTAATTGCACAGATAACTCATTTTCTTCAACTCTGAACTCAAATGTCACCTCAATGCTGTGCACTCATCCCAATTTTATTTAATAAGCATCTTGCCCTCCCAATCTCCCCTTACTCTGCTCTACTTTTTTCCTCCATAGCACTTCTAACCTACCAATTTACCGTTTTTTTTTTTTCTTTTTTTGGATTGTCTCCCCTAACAGAATATAAACTCCACAAGGGTAGAAATCTTCACCTGAATTTGTTTCCCTCTGCTGAATCCCAACTGCCCAGAACAGTGCGTGGCACATGGGGAGTGCTTAATAAGCCACTGTGGAATGAAAGTAGATCAAGAGACATGGGGCATCAGAATGAATCCAGAAAAGAACCTACAAAGTTTGGAGCTGGATCGAAGGGCAAAAGGCTAGATCTCCAAAGGCCTTGCTTATCAAAGTCTGGACTTGACCCAGAGAGCATGTGAATCACAGAAAGATTTTAAGTAGGGAAGTGACCTGACAGTGCGTTTTAAAAGAGTTCTTTGCCAATGGTGTGGACGTGAGCAGTGGAGATGAAAACTGCAGGAAGCCCAGAGGTTTGTGGTGAGATCTTCAGAATAGATAAGGTATGTGAAAGAGCCGAAGCCTGTAAGCAAAGCAACGTCTGGAATAGAGGCAACGCTGCCCTTGACCTGCGGGACACTGGGAATCGCTCCACGTTCGTGAACCTGTTCACTACTCGGTTAGGGAGAACCTGGTCTAACTGCTTTGCCGTCTACTGCAACTGAAAATCGTCCCTTCTGGAGACCTCTCAGGTTGACCGCGGAAACAGGGTCGGCTTCCCCGACATACTTCCCACCCCCGCGAGCTGCGCACCTTCCCAGGTCTTCAAGGTCAAAGGAAACTGGACACCTGTGTCCTCGAGCTCCGGGTCTGCGCTTGGAGCCAGCAGTAGCGGCCGGGCCCAAGGGCGACTGCCACGGCGCACCGAATCCCCACGTCCTCTGCAGCCCCCGGGTCCACAGGGCGTCCAGAGGCTGGCCGGGCCGAGGCAAGACGCGGGAGATTCACGCGGAGTCCTGGCAGGAGCGCAGGCAGGGCAGAGGCGCTCGTCGCGCCCCTGCTTCACGAATGCGCGCCGGGAAGCAACAGAGTGGGCTCCGGCCGGGGACACAACACGCCCGACAGGGGCGCAGTTACTTGCACGTCACGGCCGCTCCTCCCTCCCTTCCTCGGCCCCTCCCGGCGGCCCTGCAGCCCCGGCCCTCCAGGCCCCGCCCCGCCATGCCCCGCCCCGCCCCTTCCGTCAGCGCCGCCGCGGCGAGAGCGGGCCGGGCGGGGCTCACGGGCGCGGCGGCGGCGGCGCAGCGACCCCTGCTGGAGATGGCGCTTCGGAGGACTGCTCAGAGGACAGGCCCCAGCGGATTCGAGCCCGGAAGCCGGAGCCGTGTTTCCACGTGGCTGAAGAGAGCTTATCTTCATGCAGTGTCCTTGGATTTTCTGGGGTCACAAACCCTTTTGAACATCTTTGAGAGTTATAACGTTGCCTCCATAAAAATGTACATACCTGCCAGAACTTACTAATAAAATAAGGTAAGTTCACAACATCTTTTCCAAGAATAAATTGATTAAAAGGTAACTGGGTCATAACTCTCATGCAGTAGCTGATTAGATGGCCAAATAAAAAAGCCTGAAAAGGGCGCCTGGGTGGCTCAGTTGGTTAAGCGACTGCCTTCGGCTCAGGTCATGATCCTGGAGTCCCGGGATCGAGTCCCGCATCGGGCTCCCTGCTCGGCAGGGAGTCTGCTTCTTCCTCTGACCCTCCCCCCTCTCATGTGCTCTCTCTCTCAAATAAATAAATAAAATCTTAAAAAAAAAAAAAAAGTCTGAAAAGACTGCTTAGCCATGGACCTTGTGGAAACAAACCCTTTTGCAACGTAAAAAGATAAACCAGAAACCAAAGAAAGAACTTCCAAGGGACAACCTGTTTTATACATATCCACATTAATGCTTATGGGGATACATGCTGTTAAATTAAAAATAGCGATCCCCCCCTCCGTTATCAGAGCATCCTCCCTTCTCTTTCCCGTCCTCACCAGCTCTAAGTCTGCTACACATTATTTTCCACTGCTTCCTAATTGCTTCACACAGTGGCTATTTGGTTGCATTCAAACAGTAAGAAAGAGGGGTTACAAATTATTTCAAATGTTGAAATGATACAACTTCGTACAACTGTCAACTCAGTTTATACTGTTGACATTTTGGGTGATATACAGTTGCATTTACTTTCGGAGAAGATTACAGATAAATTGTTAAATCTGCCAGTAATAGGGGTTTATCAGTATTATTATAAACTTACAAAATTACTGTATAATTGTGCATGATTACAGGAGGAGATAAAAGAATACAATGAAAATGGGTTACACAGACCCAACTTGGTCACTGGCCTTTAAAAAAAGAGACATTTCATTAGATGAATCAAGTTAGTTTTTAACTTAAAATGCTAATTAATATTAAAAACTGCTGTGAGATTAACAAGTAGTATGTGGGGGGCTGGGGGTACATATATTTGTGATTTGTAATTTTTTTCTTGGGCACCTGGCTGGCTCAGTTGGTAGGGCATGTGACTCTGGATCTCAGGGTCAGGTGTTCAAGCCCCATGTTGTGTGTGGAGCCCACTTACAAAAGAAAAAAAGAAGGAAACATCCCATTCTTTTTTCACCTGGGCAGGTGGTCCTGGCTGTAGTGTGTTTTGGGGGTTATAGTTTTCACAAATTCAGACCACCTAGTGGACCAAATTCCCATTTCAGTCAACAGGGCTATGCTACTTCAGATCACAAGATGAGAATTTTAATTTAGCTCAAATAATTAATCTTATGTAAAGAGATGAGTAAATCAGATGGTGCCTTTGGTTGGGGCCTGTAGATAAATTTATTTTTTTAATGCAGGAGGAGCAGCTTCACTGTCCATACTCTCAACATTGTTACAGGCTGGATTTTATTTTCTTATATTTCCTCTTACAACTTATTTACTGCTTCTTTCTTTTTTTTTTTATTAAAATATTTTATTTATTTACTTGGAAGAGAGAAAGAGCGAGAGCACAGAGGGAGAGGGAGAAGCAGGCTCCCCACAGAGCAGGGAGCCCAATGTGGGGCTCAATCCCAGGACCCTGGGGTCATGACCTGAGCCGAAGGCAGACGCTTAACCGACTGAGCCACTCAGGCGCCCCTGCTTATTTATTTCTTTGTTTAAGTGGAGAAAGATTACCTGGAGAAGAAAGTTCCTTTCCACTGCCTCACCTTGCTTATCCCAAACCTCAAGGTTAGCTAATCACCAAAAATATTTTAAGAACAATCCATTACAAAGCCCCATCCCTCCACTCTGCACCCCATCTCCTCTCACCTTCTCAAGGAGTTTATTCTTTTGGCTCTGCTCTTTCCTGAATCATCAATTTTTCACACTCTTCCAGATCATTCCTGCCCACACACAAACAATACAAGCAAGTAACAAGTTCTAGTTATCTCACACAAATGAGATATATGAGAGATTATTTAATTTTAAAAAATTGAATAGATAAAATGTGATATTTTCTTCAGTTCACTTTATTTTTGAGATTCATTCCATTTCTTCTTTTTTTTTTTTTAAAAGATTTTATTTATTTATTTGACAGAGAGAGACAGCGAGAGAGGAAACACAAGCAGGGAGAGTGGGAGAGGGAGAAGCAGGCTTCCCGCGGAGCAGGGAGCCCGATGGGAGGCTCTATCCCAGGACCCCGGGATCATGACCTGAGGTCAACCAACTGAGCCACCCAGGCGCCCTGTCATCAGATTTTTAAATAGTGTCAGTCCTATGGATGGAAAATGGCACCTTGTTTTAACTTGTAAACTTTCCCTGATTGGAATAAAGATTGAGTATCTTTTTGTATAGCTGTTGATCATTCAGATTTTCTCTTCTTTGATTTGCCAGTTTATACCCTTGCCCACTTTTCTGTGTAGTTTCCTTTTCCATTCACTTGCCTTCCCGGTGAAGGTAAACACAAGTACCACCAGAACTCTAGGAACTCACTGCATGCATCATGCACAAGACCTGCAACAGAAATGGCTCCCATGGAGTTCAGCGGTGTAGTGATCCTGGTAACCGTGCTCCTGATTTGGGTTTATGAGGCCCTTGCTTAGTTGCTTGCTTGCTTTCTTTTTTTGGAATGGACTATTTTTTAAAAATTTATTTATTTATTTATTTGAGAGAGAGAGTGAGGGCTCATGAAAGAGAGTGGGGGGAGGGGCAGAAGGAGAAGCAGACTACCTGCTGAGCAGGGAGCCCGATGTGGGACTCGATCCCAGGACTCCAGAATCACGACCTGAGCCAAAGGCAGTTGCTTAACCAACTGAGCCACCCAGGTGGCCAGTATTTTTTTTTTTTTTTAGCTGAAGTACAGTTGATACACATGCTACCCTAATTTCAGGTGTATAATATAGTGATTCAACTTCTCTATACGTTATGCTGTGCTCCCCACAAATGTACCTACCATCTGTCACCATACAACACTGTCACAATACCATTGACTATATGCTGTGTGCTGTACCTTCCATCTCCTTGACTTACTCATTCCATAACTGGAAGCCTGTACCTCCCACTCCCTTTCACCCCTTTACCATAATTTATTTTTATTCTTCTGTTGATGGACTATGGCTACTTTTCTGATTTTTTGTTTTTGTTTTTACTATATTAGAAAATGTATCCATGAACCATCTTTCAAATTTATTTAAGCCAAAATTTTCAGAGGGCATCGATTTAGGAGTAAAATTACTGGAATTTTGAGTGTGCGTGTATGTTCAGCCTTATAAGATAAGCCAAACTGTTTACCAAAATGATTATTATCTGACCAAGCAGTATGTGAGGCTTTCCAGTTTGGTTCATATTCTTTTAGTAAGTGCAGCTTTACACTGTCATGCTTCTCAATTTTAATCTAGTGGGAGTGTAATGGTATCTCATTGTGCTGTTAATTTGCGTTTCTCTGATTACTCATAAAGTTGAGCATCTTTTCATTTGCTTGTTGGCAGTTTTTGTTTCTTCATCTGTTTTGTCCAATTTTGTTTAATGATTTTATTTTATTTATTTTTAAAGATGTATTTAAGAGAGAGAGAGAGAGCATGTGCGAGCAGGGGGAGGAGCAGAGGGAGAGGGAGAGAAGCAGACTGTGCTGAGTGCAGAACCTGAGAAGGAGCTCAGTCTCACAACCCTGAGATCATGATCTGAGCCAAAATCAAGAGTCCGATGCTAAAACGACTGAGTCACCCAGGTGCCCCTAAAGATTTTATTTTTAAATAATCTGTACACCCAACGTGGGGCTCAAATTTACAATCCCGAGATCAGGAATCACATGCTCCTCCCAACTGAGCCAGTCAGGCACCCCAATGGCTTCTTATTTTTAATGTAATTATAGGGGAGGTGAAAAACCTCTTTCCTTCATCCTCTTATATTCAGTAACTGGGATCTTTCAAATTAAACTGACAAAAGACAGATTAACAGGAGAAAAAACCCCCAGAGTTTGTTTATGTGTGCAAAGTACATACACACAGGAGAACTGTGATGATCAGCTCAAAGGGGTGGTTAGAATTAGGGGATCTAATACTATCTTAACAAAGGGCAATAAATTGTGGAGAAGTGGCAAGACAAAGGAAAATAGTTTAGGCTTCTAGGGGTAGTAAATTGCAGGAAGATAAATACGGGGGCAGGGGGAACTAATGGAAGAGAAGGACTATTTTAGTAACCTTTGTTATGCAGACTCAATCTCATGCAGTCTTGGGGTGATAAGAGTGTCTCTGGCAGTTCTTTTCTTCCGGGTTGGGAGAAGTAAGGGGAGCGCCTTCATAAAGGAAAATTTATACACCCTGCTTTTAGGTAGAAAGCAGGAGGGTGGAAAGCTTTGCCTTTGCTGTTTTTCAGTTGCCTTCAGCCCCAAATAACGCTTATGCCAAAGTTGCATATTTTGGGGTCGTATACTCTGATGGCCTTCGTAATTGAATCTATCAGTCTTGTTTTCAGTGGCTAACGCATTGTAGTTTTTGTTTAAGAAATCTTTCCTGGGGCGCCTGGCTGGCTCAGTCGGTGGAGTGTGTGACTCTCGATCTCAGGGTCATGAGTTCAAGTCCCATGTTGGGCATAGAGCTTACCAAAAAATTAAAAAAATAAAAAATAAAAAAATATTTCTAAAAAAAAAGGAAAAATTTCCCAACCTTGAAAGTCATGAAGGTATCTTCTCATTTCTTTCAACAGTTCTAGAGTTTTATCCTTCATATTTAAGTCTATTCCATTTGGAACTGTTTTTTATGTGTGGTGTGAGGGAAGAATTCAATTTCATCTTTTTTTTTATCCCCCATAAGGATCACAGTTCTCTAGGTGTTCTTTCATTAGGGACCTGAATGACACCTCTGTCATATGTCAAGTATCTGTGTGTGTGTGTTGCTAAGTTCTCTGTTATATTCCATTGGTCCCTCTACCAATACTACACAGTCTTTTTTTTTTTATATACAGTCTTAATAAAACAGCTGTGTGATAAGTTTTGATATTTGGCAGACCATTCCCCCCTGTACTCCCATCGCTTACTGTTAATTAAATTGAAGAGGCCATTAGACTGATGTGGGTCTAATGCCATGGTGGCCTATATGAGCAAATCTAAGTCTGTAAATGCCTCAAGGTTATGAGACCAAAATACTAAGGATGACCAATCAAAAACAGCCAAGTAGGCTTTAAGCTATAACCAGTCAATTATTTCCTTACTTTGCTTCTGCCTTTCCTCCATAGGTCTTTCCCTGAGCTCCTGTCAGTGGAGTGCTCATAACCACTTCCATTTTGGTGCTGTCTGATTCAAATCTGATTTCTGTTGAAATAAACTCTTAGAATTTTTAATATGCCTCAATTTATCTTTTTTATTAAAAAAATTTTTTTTAAAGATTTTATTTATTTATTTGACAGAGAGACACACAGCGAGAGAGAGAGAGAACACAAGCAGGGGGAGTGGGAGAGGGAGAAGCAGGCTTCCCCCCTGAGCAGGGAGCCCAATGCGGGACTCGATCCCAGAACCCTGGGATCATGACCCGAGCCAAAGGCAGACGCTTAATCGACTGAGCCACCCAGGTGCCCCTCAAAAAAATTTTTAAAGATTTATTTATTTTAGAGAGAGAGAGAGAGATTGCACACACGTGCATGGGGGGAGGGGCAGAGGGAGAGAATCTCAAGCAGATTCCCCACTGAGTGCAGAGCCCAACGTGGGGCTCAACCTCAGGACCCATGAGATCACGACTTGAGCCTAGACCAAGAATCAGATGCTCAACCGACTGAGCCACCCAGGCACCCCTGCCTCAGTTTATCTTTCAACACTCCCTTATCTGACTTCTTCAATTTGCATTAGTTTAGAACTAATCAATATTTTTTATAATCTTGAGTTTTCCAATAAAATGAACATGACCTATATCTCCTTTTGTTTAGAACTTCTTTAATATTTTTCAATAATTTATCTTTTTTTTTTAAGATTTTTTTAAATTTATTTGACAGAGAGAGACACAGCGAGAGCGGGAACACAAGCAGGGGGAGTGGGAGAGGGAGAAGCAGGCTTCCCACAGAGCAGGGAGCCCGATGCGGGGCTCAATCCCAGTTTTTGCCTATACATACAATACCTTTAATAAAGTTTAATTTATAAATTAGGTACAGTAAGAGGTTAATGACAGTAACTAATAATATAATAGAATAATTATAATAATATACTGCAATAAAAGTTATGTAAATGTGGTCTCTTTCCCTCAAAATATTTTATACTATACTCATCCTTCTTGTGTTGATGTGAGATGATACAATGCCTATGTGATGAGATGAAGTGAGGTGCGTGATATAGGCATTGTAGCATTAAGATACTACTGACCTGATGATTTGTCAGAAGGAGGATCATCTGCTTCCAGATCATGGTTAACTACAGATGACTGAAACTGTGTAATGTGAAACACCGTGACTTAGGGGGAGACTATGTATTCCTGGGTACCATATATTTTTCTTGCCATTTCAAATTGTATCATTTAGTAACATTTTGAAAACTTTTTTACTGATGTAAAACTTACATAGTAAAGTGCACAAACCTTAAGTATAAGCTCAGTGACCTTGTGCATATGTATCATTCCTATAATTACCATACAGAAAAAGATATAGAGTATTTCCAACACACCAGAAGGCTCTATCATGCTTCCTTCCAGTGAACAATGCAAAAGAGAATCACTATTCTGACCTCTATTACTACACATTAGCTTTGTCTGTCTGTACCCAGTTATATTTTTTCTTTCTTTTTTTTTTGGAGATTTTAATTTGTCAGAGAGAAAGAGAGAGAGCACAAGCAGGGGGAGCGGCAGGCAGAGGGAGAGAAGCAGGCTCCCTGCTGGGCAGGAAGCCTAATGGACGGCTTGATCCCAGGACCCTGGGATCATGACCCAAGCCAAAGGCAGACACCCAACCAGCCGAGCGACCCAGGTGCCCCCCCCCCAGTTGTATTTTCTAACCACTTCTTGTTAGTGTATAGCAATACAACTGAGTTTGGTAAGTTGAACTCTTATTCAGCCACCTTACTGTGCTCTCATTAATTATACATGAATGGTTTTATATTTCCATAGAGTGTTTAGGACTTTCTATGTGGACAATCATATCTGTGTATGATAATAGTTTTGTTTCTATTTTTTTTAGCATTTTTTTTTCAGTATACTTGGCACAGAATTTTATATTAGTTTCAGGTATACAACACAGTGATTCAACTTCTCTATATGTTATGCCATGCTCACCACAAGTGTAGCCACCATCTGTCACCATACAACACTATTACAATGCCATTGACTGTATCCCCTACACTGTGCCTTTTATTTCCATGGCTTATTCATTCCATAACTGGAAGCCTGTGTCCTCCAATCCCCTTCATCCATTTTGCCCATCCTGTCACCCCCTCCCCTCTGGCAGCGATCAGTTTGTTCTCTATAAGTCTGATTCTGCCTTTTGTTTATTTATTCGTTTTTTTATTTTTTACTTATTTTTTTAAAAATATTTATTTATTTGAGAGAGACAGTGTGAGAGAGAGCACAAGCAGGGGGAGGAGGAGTAGAGGGAGAGGGAGAGGCAGACTCCCCGCTGAGCAGGGAGCCTGACTCTGGGCTCCATCCCAGGACCCTGGGATCATGACCTGAGCCCAAGGCAGATGCTTAACTGATTGAGCCACCCAGGCGCCCCTCATTTGTTTTCTTAGATTCCACATATAAGTGAAATCATATGGTGTTTGTCTTTCCATTTTTGACTTATTTCACTTAGTGTGATACCCTCTAGGTCTATCCATATTGTTGCAAATGGCATGATCTCTTCTGTTTTCTGGCTGTGTAATACTCCACTGTGTGTATGTGTATGTGTGCACATATGTACGTGTACACACACACATATACACATACATGTACTACATCTTTCTTATCC
The DNA here is from genome assembly GCF_029215605.1 of Mirounga angustirostris. Lineage (NCBI taxonomy): Eukaryota > Metazoa > Chordata > Mammalia > Carnivora > Phocidae > Mirounga > Mirounga angustirostris. Next base: position 92,432,682 of record NW_026991716.1, on the reverse strand, counting down.
ATTTGTCTATCAGTGGACACTTGGATTGCTTCCATATCTTGGCTCTTGTAAATAATGCCACAATAGACAGGCGTGTATATATCATTTTGTATTAGTGTTTTCCTTTTTTTTTTTTTTGATTTATTTGAGAGAGAGAATGAGCGAGAGAGAGAGAGAGAAAGAGAGAGAGCACAAGAGGGGGGAGGGTCAGAGGGAGAAGCAGACTCCCCGCCGAGCAGGGAGCCCGACGCGGGACTCGATCCCGGGACTCCAGGATCACGACCTGAGCTGAAGGCAGTCGCTTAACCAACTGAGCCACCCAGGCGCCCTGTATTAGTGTTTTCATGTTCTTTGGTAAATATCCAGTAATGGAATTATGGATCATATGGTATTACTTTTTTAATTTTTGAAGAACCTCTGTACTGTTTTCCATAGTGGCTGCACCAATTTACATTCTTGCCAACAGTGCACAAGGGTTCTTTTTCCTTCACATCCTCACCAACACTTGTGATTTCTTGGCTTTTTGATCTTAGTCATTCTAATGGGTGTAAGGGGATAACCTAATTGTGGTTTTCATTTGCATTTTCATAATGATTAGTGATACTGAGGATCTTTTCATGTGTCTAATAGCTTTTTTTTCTAATCTTTGTACTTCTTAAATCTTCTTATCTCACTGTTGGTTCAGTGCTCTGGTACAATGTTGAACAAAAGCAGTGGGAGGGTCATTTAGATTCTAAAAGGAATGCTTTTTTTTCTATTAAAAGTGATATTTGCATGAGGTGCCTGGGTGGTTCAGTCAGTTAAGCATTGGACTCTGGATTTTGACTCAGGTCATGATCTCAGGGTGGTGAGATCAAGTCATGTGTTAGGCTCAGCACTGGGTGTGGAGCCTGCTTGAGACTTGCTTTCTCTCCTTGTGTCGCTCCCCAACCCACTACCCCCCATGGCCCGCCCTGCTCTCTCTCTCTAAAAAAAAAAAAAAAAGTGATATTTGCTAAAGGTTTTGGCATACCTTCTTTTTTCCAGATTAAGAAGCACCCTTTTGGGACGCCTGGGTGGCTCAGTCGGTTAAGCGTCTGCCTTCGGCTCAGGTCATGATCCCAGGGTCCTGGGATCGAGTCCCGCATCGGGCTCCCTGCTCTGCGGGGAGCCTGCTTCTCCCTCTGCCTCTGCCTCTCTCTCTCTCTCTGTCTCTCATGAATAAATAAATAAAATCTTTAAAAAAAAAAAAAAGAAGCACCCTTTTATATTTCTTTTGCTATAGAATATTTTATAGATTTTTTAAAAGATTTATTCATTTGAGAGAGAGCGCTTGCTTGAGTGGGGGCGGGGGAGGGCAGAGGGAGAGGGAGAGAGAGAATCCTCAAGCGGACTCCCTGCCAAACGGGGAGCCTGACACAGGGCTTGATCCCAGGACCCCAAGATCATGACCAATGTGAGCCAAAATCAAGTTGGATGCCCAACTGACTGAACCACCCAGGTGCCCCTAGAATATTATAGATTTTAATCATGAATGAATTTTGAGTTGTTTTTTTTTTTTAGACGAACTCATTTATTTGGCACGTTAAATTAGGCAAAGAAAAATATATGCAACTGCATAAAAAGAACCACATTCTCATACTATTTGAACATACAGCAGTGGTCAAAAATAATGAACTGTGGAATGGATCCCAGGATTTAATGCAGAAAACACCCTGTACAGAAAAACTTCAGGCTTTTAACTTCACTGAATCCAGGACTAAACATGCTTCCTTATATTCCTCAGTTTCTTCCAAGTCTTTTTCACTCTCTAATAACTGCAGAAGATCGGTTTATGCTGCTTCCAACCTGCGCTGGCAATCTGGGATCATCATCTGGGACTCTTGCAGGATCTCTGTCTGCTTTTTAATGGCATAATTTTCACCATCTTCAGCTTTCGTTTTTTTTATCTTTTCTTCTTGTTGTTTTGCTTCTTTCTCATACATCATTTTTTCTTTGACCAATCGCTTCACCACACCAGTTTTGATCTTGATCTGCCTCACGCAAGGATCAGCCATGATCCCTCAAGCGCCGCAGGAAGGACTGAATTTTGAGTTTTATCAAAACCATTTTTTTTTTAAGATTTTATTTATTTTATTTTTTATTTTTTTAAGATTTTATTTATCAGAGAGAGAGAGAGACAGAGGCAGGCAGAGGGAGAAGCAGGCTCCTTGCTCAGCAAGGAGCCCGATGTGGGACTCAATCCCAGGACCCTGGGATCATGACCTGAGCTGAAGGCAGACGCTTAACCGACTGAGCCACCCAGGCGTCCCTAAGATTTTATTTTTTAAAGTAATCTCTACACCCAGCATGGGGCTCACATTCACAACCCTGAGATTGAATCCCATACTCCACCAACTGAGCCAGCCAGGTGTCCCTCAAACACCATTTCTGCATGTATTTGAGAAGATCACATGGTTTTTCTCCTTTAATATGTTGTGATTGTGTTCATGGGTTTTTTTAAAAAAGACTTTATTTATTTATTTGAGAGAGAGTATGCATGAGGAGAGGGGCAGAGGGGGAGGGCAAAAAAGGGAAAGAATCTCAAGAAGACTCCCTGCTGAGTGTGGAGCCGATGTTGGGGTCATGGGATTGACCCCAAGATCATGACCTGAGTCGAAATCAAGAGTCAGTCAACTGACTGAGCCACCCAGGCACCCCTGGATTTTCTAATATTAAACCATTCTTGTATAAACCCAGCTTGGCCATTAAAAAAAATTCTCTTATGAAATTTATAATTAAAGTAGGTTTCTTGGAGCACCTGGCTGGCTCAGTCAGTGGAGCGTGTGTGACTCTTGATCTTGGGGTTGTGAGTTCAAACCCCATGTTGGGTGTGGAAATTACCTAAAAATAAAATATAAAAAAAAATAATAATAAATAAAATGGGGTTTTGTTTTGTTTGTTTTTAGCTTTTATTTGAGAGAGAGTGCGAGCGTGCACAAGTGGAGGGGGAGGGAGAGAGACAAGCAGACTGCACTGAGCATGTAATGAAGGATAGTTGGAAGAAAGGCAAACTACCCTTAAAAGGATTTTACACCATCCTTGGAGGAGCCCTGGAAGGGCTTTAATCAGATTAAAAATCCCTAGACTTAGAAACAACAGTGGCAACCCTCTCGGGTCCCCTCCCTCTTTGGGAGCTTTGTATTCTATCACTCAATAAACTTTACTATTGCTCAATAAACTTTGCTTTGCAGCCCACCACTCTCTGTCTGGTCTACCTCTTCATTCTTCAAAGTGGCATGACCAAGAACAGTGAGCACTTAAAGGAGAAGAAATCCTGTAAAACATGGAGCCCAATGTGGGGCTTGATTCCAGGACCCTGAGATAATGACCCGAGTGAAAACCAAGAGTCAGACACTAAACTGATTGAGCCACCTAGGCGCCCATACATTATTATCTTTTTAAAATAGGACTACCCAAACTTTCTATTTCTTCTTGAATTAGTTTTAAGTTAAATTTTCCATGAATTATTTCATTACGTTTCCCAATTAAATAGCATAAAATTGTTTATAATATTTTATCTTTTAAAATATTAGTGTATTTGTTTCCATCTTATTTTTTTCTTTTCCTTAATCCATTTTTTTTCCCAGAGGTTGTCAGTTTTAATAGTGTTTTTAAATACCCAACTTTTGGCTTTTAAAAAATCCATTTGATGATATACATGTTTTCCAGTTAATGGATTTATTTTTTTCTTTATCACTTCCTTCCTTCCTTTTACTTTCTTTCAGTTTATTTTGTTGTATTTTTTCTAATTTCTTTAGATGCTTAGCTCAACTTTTAGCCTCTCTTATTTTCTCATGCAAGCATTTAAAGGTATTACGTTTTCCTCTAAGGACTAGTTTAACTGTATCCCACAAGTATTTTCAGAAATAACATTCTTTGGACCACAGTTGGGATTACTGGTCTAGATTGATTTATGGCAAATAAATTAAATTTGTTGAACGCTAACTAAATATCTAAATATAGATTCCTATGGCAATCACCTTAGGATACGAAAAACCTGTAGCAGATGCTGCTGGCTTCTTTCCTTCTACCCATAACAAAGTAAATCTATTGCATAGTTATGACTTGTTCCCTCAGAGTTGCATAAACCTAATAATGTTCACTGTTAAAAGGATCTTAGAGCCAATAGGGATGACAACGCCAATAACATACAAGGAAGCAAGTGATCCAAAACATGAAACAATGAGAAATACTCTCAGCACCCCCCACACAAATATATTTAAGTACCAACAATTCTATTGGGGGACATGACAGTTTTTAAAAATAAATGTGCTTTTTATTTGTTCAGTACACTAGCCTGAAGGACAAACCAAAAATTATAACTTTAAAGATTTTTATTTATTTATTTATTTATTTGAGAGAGAGAGAATGAGAGACAGAGAGCATGAGAGGGAGGAGGGTCGGAGGGAGAAGCAGACTCCCCACTGAGCAGGGAGCCCAATGCGGGACTCGATCCCGGGACTCCAGGATTATGACCTGAGCCAAAGGCAGTCACTTAACCAACTGAGCCACCCAGGCGCCCCTAAGATACTACTCTTAAGTGGACCCAGAAGTATATTGTGGGTCCCAATTTTTAGAGCACTGTTCAAAAATGTGACGTTTGTGCTAAAAGCCATCCTAAGACTGGCCCCCACCAGCTCTGAAAGGTATACAACTTAGAGGTACCGAACTTGGAGAAAACCAGCAGGTAGACTTTACTATTATGCCAAAAACAACAGGTAATTTTCAATATTTCTTAGTATTTGTAGACACCTTTACAAATTGTGTTGAAGCTTTTCCATGCCATTCAGAGAAGGCCTCAGAAGTTGTCAAAAACACTTAAAAAAAAGATTTATGTATTTATTTGAGAGAGAAATTGAGAGATTGAGAGAACGAGTGGGAGGAGGAGCAGAGGGAGAAGCAGATTTCCTGCAGAGCAGGGAGCCCGATGTGGGGCTCCATCCCAGGACCCTGGGACCATGACCTGAACTGAAGGCAGACGCTTAACTGACTGAGCCACCCAGGCGCCCCCCCAAAATTATAACTTACTAGTAAAATGAAAAGGAAAAGTTCTTTGGCCAGGGATATCCTCTGTTCTTTGAACCATGTGTTTTGGAATAACCTCAGGGGCAGCTTTTCATGTTTTGTGTAATTATGTTCAAGCTCTGAATCTATAATTTGTTCTAATTTTCCATGAATGCTCCCTTGCCACCATTTATTCTCTGCTCTCCCACAATTTACTAAGATCTATATTGTTTGCATATTGTATAGGTAACTAGGAACCTTTAGAGAATCTTTTGTCATTATTCTTAAAATGACCAGGGGGAATGAAGGAGGACTGTATTTATTTATATATCATGTGTAATTTTTTAATCTTTTAAAATATGTGTATTTTTTATTTTTTTTTTAAGATTTTATTTATTATTTGACAGAGAGAGGGAGAGAGCACAGCAGGGGGAGCTGCAAGCAGAGGGAGAGGGAGAAGTAGGCTCCCCGCCTGAGCAGAGAGCCCGACATGGTGCTTGATCCTAGGACCCTGGGATCATGACCTGAGCTGAAGGCAGATGCTTAAACAACTGAGCCGCCCAGGCACCCCTAAAATTTTATTTTTAAATAAACATTGTATTTAAAGTGTACAACACACAGAAATAAAGTGTACAAGACAATAATGTAATATACATATACATGGTGAAATGATTGCTATAGTCAAGCTAATTAATATATCATCTCCTCACATGGTTACTATTTCTGTGTGTGTGATGATAGCACCTGAAATCTACTCTTGCATCGAATTTCCATTATTCAGTATAGTATTATTAACTATAGCCATCATGCTGTACATTAGCTTTGGAGACTCACTCATTGTACATAACTGCAGCTTTGCTCCCAGTCTCGCCCTATTTCCCACCTTCCTGCTCCTGGTCACTACTGTTATACTCTCTGCTTCTGTGTATTTGACTTTTTTAGATTCCAAATATAAGTGAGATCATGCATTTTTTTTCCTTCAGTGTCTGGTTTATTTAATTTAGTATAATGCCCTCCAGGTTCATCCGTGTTGTTGCAAATGGCAGATATTATCTGTGTATTTATATTAGGTGAACCATATGAGATTGCTGATATTTGATAATTTTTAACCTACAAAGATAGCAATTTCATATGGCTCAATCCAATATAATTAGAGCTTGAATAGAAGCAGATCTTATGGCCTGGTCATAAAAACTCCTTTTTCTGCTAAGGGAGAAAAAAATTTGGAAAAAATAAAAGCCACTGTAAGTAGTTGTGTCATATGTTAGTAACCTTAAAATTCACTGCTACTAACTAAATGTTGAACTTTTGATAAGCCATTGATGTTTGATGGAGACAGGGCAGGGGACACCTTTGCTTTGAGTCTAGAGTCAAGGTCAGTGGTGTTTCCAATGCTTTGGCTCACTATTAGATAGGCTTTGTTTTCATTTTAACATCTGAGGGAAAATGACTGATAAGGGGAGTCAGAGGCAGAGCTGAAAGGATCAATATCACAAAGAACCAAGCTAAATTCACTTCCTCACTGTCGGGTGGCTTTAATTGTCGTACAAAGAAACAAGGCTGTTGCTGTTTGAAGAATTTCAAACTCAGATGTTCCAGAATGTAAGCTTGTAATGCTGTTAATGCCATCTGTCCCCTAGAACAGATTTCTTGTTGAGTTGTAGGGCTCTCTCCTCCTCTGGCATCACGTGATTCCAGAATCTGGTCTTCATTCCCTTGTGTTTCAATAAGCCACACCACCTTCTTAGAAATTATGGATCTGGGCGCACCTGGGTGGTTCAGTTGGTTGAGCGTCTGACCTCGGCTCAGGTCATGATCTCAGGCTCCACGCTCAGTGGGGAGTCTGCTTGTCCCTCTCCCTCTGCTTCTCCTGCCCCACCCCCCGCTTGTGCTCTCTCTCAAATAAATAAAATCTAAAAAAAAAAAAATTATGGATCTGATTTTTTCCATAATGAAGAAATGCTATCCCTATCTTCCCTTTACATAACACATGAATCTCTTTTTTTAACTCTGAAAAGTAGGACCAAGAGCTTTGCTTAATTTGAGAACAAGGTCAGAAAATGAGATCCAGTGAAACAGATGATTGTAGTTATCAACATAACATGCATAAAATTGGCCATTGGTAGAAACAAAGTGGCCTAAGAACTTGGTTTCTAAGTATATGTTAAGAGATGTGTAAGTTTGGACAATTACCTAACCTGACTGTGTCTCAGTTTCTGGATATGTAAAAGATAGATAATAATAGTGCCTACCTCAAACAATTATCATGAGGATTAAAGATAATCTGTACAAGGCTGCAAGATTTAGCAAATAAAAATACAGAAAGCCCAATTAAGTTACAATTTCAGATGAACGACCAATACTTTTTTAGTATAAGTATGTCCAAATATTGCATGGGATATATGCCTTCAAATTAACTGTGGGGCATCTGGGTGGCTCAGTCAGTTGAGCATCCAACTCTTGGTTTCGGCTTAGGTCACGATCTCAGGGTTGTGAGATAGAGGCCTACATTGGGCTCCTTGCTCAGCGAGGAGTCTGTTTGTCCCTCTCCCTCCCCTTCTGTGCCTCCCCTGCCCACCCCCACCCCCCGCCCCTCTCCCCACTCACGCTCACATACACATTCTCTCAAATAAATAAATCTAAAGACAGAGAGAGCACAAGCAGGGGAAGGGGCACAGGGAGAGGGAAAGAATGTCAGGCAGACTCCCCACTGAGCACAGAGCCCTATGCAGGGCTTGATCTCACCATCCTGAGATCATAACCTGAGCTGAAATCAAGAGTTGGACGCGTAACTGACTGAGCCACCCAGGTGCCCCATAAATAAATAAAATCTTTTAAAAAAGTTGGTGTAGGGCACCTGGGTAGCTCAGTTGGTTAAGCGACTGCCTTTGGCTCAGGTCATGATCCCAGAGTCCCAGGATCGAGTCCCACATCAGGCTCCCCACTCAGTGGGAGTCTGCTTCTCCCCCACCCTCATGTGCTCTCTCTCTCACTCTCTCAAATAAATAAATAAAATCTAAAAAAAATGGTGTATATTAAAAAAAATTTTTTTAACTGTGCAATTTTAACTGTACACATTAGGGTACCTGACACAAATAAATAGCTATTTCCCATGTCTCCATCAAGGCTATGGTGAAAGTGGGAAGGCACTCACAAATCTCAACTAGCAGACTAAATTGTCACAATATAAGATAAATAATGGTTTGCTAGCTGGCTGTTTACCTTTCTACCCCCTCCCAGATGTGAACTCCAAGAGGGTGATAACCATATTTTGTTTCTCTTTTCCTACCTTTACCATCTAATATCTAGCATAGTGTTTTGCACATAGCAGGGGCAGGATAAATGCTTATTAGAAAGAAATTCAGGTAAGAACCTGGATAAAAATTTGGCCATGTTTTCAACACTGGCTGGCTGGTCAACACAAATATTCCCGTCCAGTGAGAGAAGCTAGGGGCATGAAGCTGGTTGTCAGGATCCATTGAAATCTTCCAGTTCCAGTTCACTTTATCTTGATTCCATTTTTACCCAGCAACAGATATCTTGAGGCTGTTTCTCAACTAGTATTTCCTCTTGGGAATTGTATATGCTGGCCACACAAGTATTCCATTCTTGTCAATAATCTTCCTCAAGACAAATGAATAAATGGATGAACAGAAAACAACAGAGTTCTCTAGAATGGATTCTTGATTCTTGGATTCAAATCTTGGTTCTACTACTTATTAGCAGTGTGACTTTGGCCCTATCATTTGACCTCACACCTCAGTCTCCTTAACTGTCAAATGGGAATAAAAGTATAGCTATCTTAAAGGATGCCAAAAATTAAGAGTTAATATATGTGAAGTCTTTAGGACAGTGCATGGCATGTGGTAAGTAACGTATAAATGTTAGCAAAAAGAAAGAAAGAAAGAGAAAGAAAGAAAAAGAAAAGATGAGCTCCAGATTTTTGCTCACACACAAGGTGTCTAACACCCTTCAGTGAACTGGACAGTTTTGTCATCCTTCCTGATGGCTTTTCTGTGGAAGTGTGAACTTTCTCTTGTGCATGGCCAAGGCAGACCTTTGTCAAAAGCCCTTACACATTTATGAATTTTCTTCTTTCTTTGACAGGCGTCCTGCTGGGGGGCTGTGACCCTTTGAAGAGAAGGCAGTCCCTCTGTGCATAGGAGTGCTCTTGGCCACCATGCTTTCCAGCCAAGGGTGCTGCCCATGGGACTGAATCGATGGAAAGACCTTCCAGAGATTCATACCCACCGGATGCCACCCGCATACATTCTGCATTGCTGCGCTTGGGTCTGGGCACAAGGGGGTGGGAGAGCAGACAGTGGGGAAACATAAAACTAAGCCCCGTCTGTCAGCGTGCACACACACTTAAACATCTTTTCATTTTGAGGAACTGACTCGAACCCTGTATGGAACTGCACGAAAAGCAGCTGGAGGCTGAAGCCGTGACTTGGAGCTGTGGTTCTCAAAGTGTGATAGCAGGATTGTTATCTGCATTAGCATCACTGAGGGACTTAGAAATGCACAATCTAGGCTCCTGCCCCAGACCTAGTAAATTAGAAACTCTGGAGCAGAGCCCAGTCATCTTTTAACAAGCCTTCCGGGGTGATCGTGATACTCAGTCAAATTTGAGAAGCTCAGGCCTAGCCTAGAGCTACAGCAGCTGTCCGCCCCCGCGCCCCCCCCCCCCCGCCCCCCCCGCCACAATTTCTCTCCATCCCATGTTGTCTGTCCTCAGGGGGTTGGTGGTGTGGTCATTGTTCCCCTCCCCGCGCCCCCTCCGTCCCTTGTAAGAAAAAGCTGTTTGGGTCTTTCCAAGCTATTGTGGTCACGTGAGCCCTGTTGTCTCAGAGAACCTGGGGAGGGATATGGCGTTTCCTTTCCTTGGAGATGAGCGATTGCAAAATGCTTTCTTTCTGCAGGTGAAAATTAGATAATCAGGCTTAGTAAACCTGATTACAAGCACAGCAGGATTTACAAAGCTTCACTCTCTCCAGGCACAAAAAAAGCCTCAGGGAAAGAAGCTGAGTGGCTTATCCCTGATGAAGGAAGTGACCCCAGACCACTCCGAATGAAGAATTGAAAGGGCTTGAAGATGCATTGCTGTGCGCCAGTGAGACCTTTTTCCATTCTTCTGTAAGATTTAGCATCTAGGATTTCCCCCAGAGGCGTTAGGTGTTTTCTGCATGATCCTCTGACTCAGAGATTGGAGTGAACCTATCATCTATAACTCTCTGGAGGAAACCCCTGCACCCACGTGGATGGGCGCATAAGCATTTGTCTGCCCTCCCACTTTGGGAAGGGGTGAGGTGGGGGGTGCTCCCTTCAGCTGCCCCTCCAGAGGGCTTGCTGTGGCAGAAAGAGAACTGAGCCCAGAGGTGTACATTCATGGAGCTTTGAGCTGTCTGTCTTCTATCCTCTAGTTCCTCTTGTTGGGTTTACAGGTAACTAAAATGAGACACAGAAAGGTTAATCAGCTTGTCAGTGGCTGATTTTTGTTTTTATACAGAAAAGTGATAATGAGGTAGAACTTCCCTACTATCTTGTGGGTTAATGATTGTCTAAAGCTACCAGCCACATGTAGTTCTCTTAAATCAATTAAAATATAAAATTCAGTTCCTCATTTGCACTTACCACTTTTCAGGGGCTCAATAGCTGCATGTGGCTAGTGGCTACCATATCAGAAAGGGCAAAATCAGAATATTTCCGTCACTGCAGAATGCTCTATTGGATGCACTGGTCTAAAGTGAGTGTTGTCATATCGTAAGTTGACATGTGTCATACATAAGTCATTTGAATCATCCACTTGTTTCCTTTAGTCTCAAAGATATTGCCACGAAAAAGAGGGTAACACTCAGTCCTCCAGCAGGCTGAACTAAAACGTAAGTAAGATACACTCGGGTGCTCAGATCTGTACCTCTGAAACAAATAATGCAATGTATGTTAAGAAGAAAAAAAGAGGAGGAAGAAGGTAGCGGGAGGGGAAGAATGAAGCGGGGGAAATCGGAGGGGTAGACGAACCATGAGAGACGATGGACTCTGAAAACAAACTGAGGGTTCTAGAGGGGAGGGGGGTGGGAGGATGGGTTGGCCTGGTGGTGGGTATTGAGGAGGGCACATTCTGCATGGAGCACTGGGTGTTGTGCACAAACAACGAATCATGGAACACTTCATCTAAAACTAATGATGTAATGTATGGGGATTAACATAAGAATAAAAAAAAAGATACACTCGGGTGTAAGAAAGATACACACTAGCTGTTTACCTGTCTGTTGTTTACAGGTCACTGTTTGGTATATAGTACCTGTGTATATTTGTTCACTCAATTATTCTCTCAGTCAGTATGCCTCTATTATATAGGTGCTCGGATATTGCCCTGCCCACAAGAAGCTGCTACTGTCCAGAGGAGACAGACAAAAGGACAGATCGTTGTAATGCAACATGGTATGTTTTAATATGTATAATGATATGAAGGGCTTTAAGGAAGCAGAAAGAGGAAATAAACATGCTGGGCCCAGCAGAATTTGCTAAGACTTCTCAGAGAGGGTGATATTTGAGCTGAGGCTTGAAGGATGGGCAGGAGTTTGCTAGTGGACTTAAGGCACCCAGCCACAGGAAAGCATGTGCAAAAGCACAGAGGCATGAAATGGCTGCTGCATGGGGCCGGGTGGGCACAGGTGGGGCCTGCTTCCTCACAAGTTGGAGCTTTGCCCTCTAGGCATTAGCAGGTATTTCAGGCAGTCTCCTTCGTACAGCCTTACTGTAGTAAATCCTAGTAAGGCTGATGGGTGTGGGCCTGTGGCCAGCTCAGCCGGTGGAGCATGTGACTCTTGATCTCGGGATCGTGAGCTCGAGCCCCACGTTGGGCACAGAGTTTACTTAAAAAAAAAAAAAGGCTAGTGGGTCATGTAGCTGAAGGTATCAAGGTCCGTTATGTGCTTTGCACTGGGCCTACACATGGTGAGTGCCCAACACTTCTTGATTCCTGTTCTTTCCCTTGCATGTTTGCTCCCATTTTCTATTAATAAGTTCTTACCTGCCTTTCCATGGTGTTTCTAAGTCTCTAGAAATGACTGATTGTTTATTTCCCTGCCTTTTTTTTTTTTAAATTTATTTGAGAGAGAGAGAGAGAGAGAGAAACAGCATGAGAGGGGAGAGGGTCAGAGGGAGAAGCAGGCTCCCTGACGAGCTGGGGGCCCGATGTGGGACTCAATCCCAGGACCCCAGGATCACGACCTGAGCGGAAGGCAGTCGCTCAACCAACTGAGCCACCCAGGCGCCCCCCCCGCCTTTTTTTTAAGAGAGGGAGAGAGAGAGAGAGAGAAAGAGAGAGAATCTTAACCAGGCTCCACCCATCATGGAGCCTGACATGGGGCTAGATCTTACAACCCTGAGATCATGACCTGAGCTGAAATCAAGGGTTGGACCCTTAACCAACTGAGCCACCCAGGTGCCCCACATTTCCCTGGCTATTAAGTCTAACAAGATCTTACCCTCCTATCTATTATGGGCTCATTGATATGGGCCTTTCAACAACAGTTAAAATGTCTACTTCAATTTATCTGCTTTCCTTCTCTTGCTAAGTTTTTCTCTTTCCTTTATGATATATGACCTTCCTGTATATAACTTTACAAAGGATGTCTCTGGTGTATCTATTATTGTCCATGACATCCTATCATAAGACAGCATTATAAATGGAGAATTTACAAGAATAACTTCATTTTTAAAAGGGCATCTGTTATATCTGAATGACTGCAGGGATTTCCATTTGAGTAAATGTGCCAGGCATATACTGCTCTTAATTCTGATGAATTAATAATAGGCACCTAATTCATCCTAGGTCACTAACATACAGGGCCAGCATACAAATGGAGGTACATTCCAAGTGTCTAAGTATTTAAAAACTATAAATCAAGCTAACAACTAAAATAAAATTTGCTTTATCTTTCCACATAAAGCCTCATAATGACAAAAATAAAACATACTTAAGGCAATAGCTTTTATATACAGAAAGTTGGTGAAATATGACTAAATCTGGGCGCCTGGGTGGCTCAGTTGGTTAAGCGACTGCCTTCGGCTCAGGTCATGATCCTGGAGTCCCAGGATCGAGTCCCGCATCGGGCTCCCTGCTCGGCAGAGAGTCTGCTTCCCCGTCTGACCCTCTCATGCTCTATCTCATTCTCTGTCTCGAATAAATAAATAAAAAAAATCTTTAAAAAAAAAAAAAAGAAATATGACTAAATCTAATGATATTGCACATGTCTGAATGTCCTTTTGATGGGCTACTGATTTTTGGGAAGACCAAAAAAGACACATAATTTATAAATGTTTCTGTTAATCTGTTTTTCTTACTTTTACTTTAGCAAAATCACTATGTTATCAAGATTTTTGGCAATGATCTGAAGGATTAAAAAAGAAATATAATTGTGTTCAAATACTGTTTGAATAGATTTACATTCAAGTATATATTAAAATAAATACAAAACAGAAAAATTAACTTTTTGGAATAGATATATTAAATAATATTTTCTTCAAAAAATTTTCAAAATTACTAAGAAGTAAAGAACAAATTATTAACCAATATCAACATTTTAATAAAAATAAATTTGAGGGCACCTGGGTGGCTCAGTTGGTTAAGCGACTGCCTTCGGCTCAGGTCATGATCCCGGAGTCCTGGGATCCAGTCCCACATCGGGCCCCCGGCTCAGCGGGGAGCCTGCTTCTCCCTCTGACCCTCCCCCCTCTCATGCTGTTTCTCTCTCTCTCTCTCTCAAATAAATAAATAAATAAAATCTTTAAAAAATATAAATCTGACATTTTATTTATTTATGTATGTATGTATGTATTTATTTTTTAAAGATTTTATTTATTTGACAGAGAGAGACACAGCGAGAGAGGGAACACAAGCAGGGGGAGTGGGAGAGGGAGAAGCAGGCTTCCGGTGGAGCAGAGAGCCCGATGTGGGGCCCGATCCCAGGACTCTGGGATCATGACCTGAGCTGAGGGCAGATGCTTAATGACTGAGCCACCCAGGCACCCCTTTATTTATTTTATCTTGAGAGAGAGAGTGCACCTGTGCCCGCCAGTGGGAGGAAGGGCAGAGGGGGAGGGAGAGGGACAAACAGATTACACTGGGCATGGAGCCCTACGTGGGCTCAACCTCATGACCCTGACATCACCACCAGAACCAAAACCAAGAGTCAGTTGCTCAACCGACTGAGCCACCCACATGCCCCATAAATCTGACATTTTAGATATATTTTTTAAAAATTTAGTTAAATGCTGTTGAATAGTTTAGTAAAAACAAAGCACTTTAAACTCTTGTGTTTGGTGTCCAGTATAAGAAATTGGTATCATGCTTCATGCCCGTTACAGCACATTTATGAGTATGCAAACTTGTATTTAATATCGCAAGATGTTCCTTAGTAGTTATGGTCAATTGTGTTGAATACCACCCTAAGTCATGAGAACCTCCAGAACCACAAATTAGAACATGAAGAGAAGCAAGGAAATGGGCCTTCAGCCTCCTGGGAAATTACAGTCTGTCATGCAAGAACCTCCTGCACTCACAGTATCTCAGAGGAAGGATTGGTAAGTTACTTTGTTTTGTTTTTCTCTAACCTAAGTGTTTGTGCCACTCACGTGCTTCCCACAACCCACTAACTGTCCTGGCATTTGTACTCAGGTGCCTTTTGTCTCGAGTACGAAGGGTGAGAGATGTTGGAGAAGCATCTTCCGGGGGCTTGACCAGTGTTGGTCACAGAGGAGATGCATCCTGGTAGCCCAGGTGGTAAGGCACAGGCCAGGAACCCCCCTAATCGGGGTCTAAGGGCAGGCCTAGATATGTCTACACCTTGTGTCTTGGTCGGTTTGGGTTGTTATAACAGAATATGATAGACTAAGTGGCTTATAAACAACAAATTTATTTTTCACACTTTTGTTGGCAGGGAAGTTCAGGATCAAGGCAACAGCAGATTCAGGTGTCTAGTGAGGACTGCTTTCTAATATATAGACAGCCCTCTCACTGAGCCCTCTATTACATGGTAGAGGGGTGAGAGAGCTCTGTGGAATCTCTCTTATAAGGAAACTAATCCCTCATCTCCTGATTACCTCCCAAAGGCCCTGCCTCCAAATGCCATCAAATTGGGGATTAGGTTTCAGTTTATGGAAGAATGACAGAATATTCCACCCCAAAATATGCCTCTTGGGCATAAGAATTATTTTGAGGTGATTAAGAAACAGCAGACATAGGAGAAGCTCAGAAAATGGAGTAGAAATTAAACTTTTGTAAGGGAAATTTACATTTATATGGGAAATCCCAGTGGTAAGGATATCTCCTTCTGCACCAGGAAGAGAAGGTTGTCTCGAAATCACAAGAGACTGTGACCAATGGAGAAGGTGCCTACCTGAAACTGGCCTCCCCAACACCCTTTCTTTTCTCTTTCTTCTTCTTCTCCTCCTTTTTTAAAAAGTTTATTTATTTGAGAGCGAGAGAGAGCGAGAGAGTGAGCATGAGCAGGGTGAGAGGCAGAGGGAGAAGCAGACTCCCGCTGAGCAGGGAGCCTGATGCGGGGCTCGATCCTAGGACCCTGGGATCATGACCTGAGCGGAAGGCAGACACCTAACCGACTGAGCCACCTATGCACCCCATCTGCCTTTTTTTTTTCCTTTTAAGTTTAGCTGAAGATGGTATTTAAGCCTGAATTCTAAGCCACCTCGAGAGTTAGATTTTTCCCTGGGTGTCTCCCATGTGTACATGGAGTATACATGTTAAAAAAAAACACTTCTTTTTGTTTTTCTCTTGTTAATCTGTCTTTTGTTACAAGGGCTCTAGGCAAGAACTTAGAAAGATATTTTTCCTCTCCTACAATATGAATTTTGAGGGAGACACATTCAGTCTGTAACCCCCTGGGCTGGAATTTTATTTATTACAAATATATTACCTCAGATCTAGGTGATAAATGAAACCTTAGCCTCTTAGAATTGTTTGTAAAAGATGAGTGAGTGGGGGAGAATGGTGTCATATCATGATACTCTGTATCACACGATTTTTTAAATGATGTTACTCTTGGGCACCTGGGTGGCTCAGTCGGTTAGGTGCCTGCCTTCGGCTCAGGTCATGATCCCAGGGTCCTGGGATCGAGCCCCGCATCGGGCTCCCTGCTCGGCGGAGAGCCTGCTTCTCCCTCTCCCTCTGTCTGCCGCTGTTCCTGCTTGTGCTCTCTCTCTATCTCTGTTAAATAGATAAATAATAAAAAAAAAATCTTTAAAATAAAAAAAATAAAATGATGTTACTCTTTCTACTACAGGAATTTAATGGAGGACATTTTTGTAAGTACACTGTCCTTCCCACTATGACACATAAAATCAAATTAGGCACTATCATTTCTCCACCCTGGTTCCAATATATATTTTATGAATCTTATATTTCATCTGACTGTGAGTCACAGATGTAGATTTAGGACATAATTTTCGTACTACCAGTTATGGTCACCGGGGAAACATGACTTGGGAGCCTCTTTGTTCCACTTCAGCAGGACTGGGGATGTCCCTAGAGTCTTGCTATGAAATGGCGGGAGTAGGGGTGGGGTGTACCTCAGGTCACCGGAGGCAGACTAATGGAAGTACCTCCCTTCCCAGAGTCAAGATAATTTTTTTTGGATCTAGAAGGGGAAAATAACTCTGATTAATTCATGTCTACATATATGATTATGTACACTGAGAAGATTAAACCACCTCTTTCAAATTCACAGGGTCCACTTATTATGTGGAAACAACTCTGACTTGGGCATTGCTTGCCTTTGATGTCTCTGGCTTCTGCTCTGGGGAATTACTCCAGCCCCTGGTGAGGCTGACTAGCCCGTGGCCCAGCACTTAACATTTAACATTTGCTATTAATAGGATGAATTGAAGCTAAAGGAGTAATATTCCGAGAGAAACTTTGAGGAGGCAGTTGGGGAGATGGGATAGGAAATTTCAGCAAAATGTCAGGATGAGTTTGGGGCTGCCTTTAAGTGACAAGGGGAAGGCACAAGAACAGATGCATGAATGTATCATGTGAACAGCTGAAGCAAGTGCACATTTGCATATATGATTTATGTTTGAACTGAGTGCTGTGTAGCACAGAAAGAGCAGGGAGGAGTTGGAGTGAGCCCATTGGCTTGCAAGTGGGATACTCAGGCTTTCGTAAAGAAACAGTCCATCTGCAGACTCCTCTTTGAACTGCCAGCTCACACTCAGGGGAGTTACAAGATCAATTGAGGCACATTAAAATTATGAAGCATTTATTTAAGCAAACATCCATTCCAGTTGGGCAACACCAGACAGGAAGTGATTAGGAGAACTCCACTGATAGGAGCTAGGGGCAAGACTTTCATAGAACAGATGTGGAAGCAAAGCAAGGAGATTATTTGATTGGCTACAGCTTAAGCAGTTGCCTTATTTGGGAAAGGCTTGTTGGCTATTTGTGATTGGTTGTCTTTAGATTTCAATTTCATAACCTTGAAGCATTTCGAGGCTTAGGTTTGGTTTCGGTTTGCTCATGTAGGCCACCAAGATATTAGAGCCACCTCACTTTAATGACCTCCTTGTTTAATTAATTTAACAGGGAACAGATCCTCTTCACACAGTGGTTGAGTGGGAAACTGGAGAATTTCTCGGAAAATACTCCCATCTTCCACCCTCCTTTGCGCCTCCTGCTCTGGTAAAATGTCATGCAAGGAAAGGACTGAGTCTTTGTGTTGACTGGCTAAAGTGGTCTCCTGCTAGAAACTGAGGGGAAAAGTGTACAATTACTTACCAAGATATCTTCCTGGGAGCCCACTGGTATTATGGTCACCTAACCTTTCTGTAAATTGCCTTTCATTCTTTCTCTCAGGGCAAGTATGAAGTATAAAGTCGTAAAAACAAATGCAAAACTTATTTTTTAGCCTCTACTTGCTTTGAAGATCTGGATTTAAATGATAGTAATAAACTCTTTCCCTATTAAAAACAACAAAATAGGGGTGCCTGGGTGGCTCAGTTGGTTACACAACTGCCTTCGGCTTGGGTCATGATCCCAGGGTCCTGGGATTGAGTCCCGCATTGGGCTCCCTGCTCAGCAGGGAGCCTGCTTCTCCCTCTCTCTCTGCTGCTCCCCCTGCTTGTGCTATCTCTGTCAAATAAATAAACAAAAAATCTTAAACAACAACAAAATATTTAAAATTTTCTGTATCTTTATGCTTCCAATTCTTTATTTTTTTAAGATTTTATTTATTTATTTGACAGAGAGAGACACAGCAAGAGAGGGAACACAAGCAGGGGGAGAGGGAGAAGCAGGCTTCCCACTGAGCAGGGAGCCAGATGCTGGACTCGATCCCATGACCTGAGCTGAAGGCAGCCGCTTAACCGACTGAGCCACCCAGGTGGCCCTCCAATTCTTTTTTTTAAAGATTTTATTTATTTGAGAGAGAGCATGCGAGAGAGAGCACAAGTGGTGGAGAGGGAGAAGGCAGCTGCCCATCTAGCAGGGAGCCTGATGAGGGACTCGATTCCAGGACCCTGGCATCATAACCTGAGCTGAAGGCAGATGCTTAACCAGCTGAGCCACCCAGGTGCCCTTCTTTATGCTTCCGGTTCTTTTGAGTTTGAATTCTCTATACAAACACATGATTGCTTACACCGGTACTTGAGTACCCTGTAATTCTTATATCTCTGGGTTTAGTTGTTACAGAAAAGTGCTGTCCAATATGGTAGCCACCAGTTAGTGGCTACTGAGAACTTGAAATGTGGCTGGTCTGACTTGAGGTGTATTATAAGTGTAAAATACACAGTGGATCTCAAAGTTTTAGTACATGTGGTGGACAGATTCTGAAATAGCTCCCAAAAATCCTTGCTTCACAGCTGTGTGGAATCTCCTCCCCTTTGAATGTGGGTGGGACCTGTGATTTGCTTCTAACAGAATATGGGAAAAGTGATGGGATGTCACTGCTACAGTTATGTTACATAGACTGTAACTTCCATCTTGCTAGCAGACTCTTTCTGTTGACTCCTTTGCTGGCTTGGATGAAGTAGCACACCCTATGGAGAGACCCATTTGGCAGGGAACTAAGGGAAGCCTCAAGCTGGCAGCCAGCCGCAAGATGAGCCCTAGTCTGGTAGCTCACACAGAACTGAATCCTGCCAATAACTATGAGAGCTTCCCCATTTGAGCCTCAGATGAGACCCCAGCCCTGGCTCACACCTGGATTGCAGCCTCGTGAGAGACCTTGAAGCAGAAGACCCACTAAGTTATGCCCAGATTCCTGACCTACAGAAACTATGAGATAATGTGTTCTTGTAAGCTGCTAAGTTTGTAGTAATTTATAATGCTACAATAGACAACTAATACAGAACCAAAAAAGAATGTCCACTATCTCATTAATAATTGTTCATTTTATTTATTTATTTTTTAGAGAAAGAGAAAGGATGACTGGGGCAGGGAGGGGTAAGGGGAGAGGGAGAGACAATCTTAAGCAGGTTCCATGCCTGATGTGCAGAGCCAACATAGAGGCTCAGTCTCATGACCCTGAGATCATGACCTGAACTGAAATCAAGAGTCAGATGCTTGGGCGCCTGGGTGGCTCAGTTGGTTAAGCGACTGCCTTCGGCTCAGGTCATGATCCCGGAATCCTGGGATCGAGTCCCACATCGGGCTCCCGGCTCAGCAGGGAGCCTGCTTCTTCCTCTGACCCTCCCCCCTCTCATGCTGTTTCTCTCTCTCTCTCTCTCTCTCTCTCAAATAAATAAATAAATAAAATCTTAAAAAAAAAAAGAGTCAGATGCTTAACCAACCCAGGGACCCCAATAATTGTTTAATATTGATTATATTTGAAATGATACTATTTTGGATATATTAGTTTAAATGGAATATTTTACCAAAATTAATTTTACCTTTTTAAAAAAACTTTTTTAATGTGGCTACTAGAAAATTGAAAATTTAAAATATGTGGCTTGCATTATATTTATGTTGGACATCACTGGCATAGAACTCCAAGGACACAAGAATTTCATGGAGTTTATGCAGCCCAGCATGCTGGAGAGAGTGGGTTATATCCTAGCAGCACCCTGTCACTTACTGGGGCATGCTATTGAAACAGAAAATAGTCTGTCACTTCTGGAAAAGAATGATTCATTCTTTTTGAAGAGGGGGGAAACTGCTGTATAATTTTTGCCCAGAGGTAAAATCTGCTTAGTCTTCTTACTTTTGGATGCTGCCTTCAGGGTTTAATTTGTTTCAAATTAAGAGCAGGTGGCAGATGCAATTAAAGGAAAAAACAATTGCAAATTAAGCATGATTTTTATTTTAAAAAATTTTTTAAAGATTTTATTTATTTATTTGACAGAGAGAGACACAGCAAGAGAGGGAACACAAGCAGGGGGAGTGGGAGAGGGAGAAGCAGGCTTCCCGCCGAGCAGGGAGCCCGACGCGGGGCTCGATCCCAGGACCCTGGAATCATGACCTGAGCCGAAGGCAGACGCTTAACGACTGAGCCACCCAGGCGCCCTTAAGCACGATTTTTAAAACTTATTTGCAATGACAGCTACACATTCAGGGAATAAATGCTAATTATTTTGAATTATTTGTTTACTCATTGTGTCATATGTGTGCCATTTACTGATTAATGCTTTACAACTTACGCTACATCCTTTATTGCTAATTAGTAAAGCTAAAATGTAGGGTGCCTGGTTGGCTCAGTCAGTAGACCGTGCGATTCTTGATCTCAGGGTTATGAGTTCAAGCCCCATGTTGAATATGGAGCCTACTTAAAAAAAAAAAAAAAGCTAAAATGCTGTGGCTGGTGATTCTGAGTTCCAGGAGACTCTTCAAACCATACCCCCTCTGAAAGATCGTGATTTCCCCCAGGTGTGTGCTCACATGTGACTCCCCAGGGAATTGCTGCTGATATGAATGTAGATTGTTATAACCCTCCAGTGTGCTGGGATGGAAAAAAGTAGGTGTTGAGAATAGCTAAAAGGTAATCAAGACGTTTGAGTGCCCTGGGTAGAGTAACTCATTGTTATGCCTTTAAACATGTTAGCTTAAAATATTTGTACCTTCCTGTAGAGAAGAGTTTGAGACATTTAGGGAAGAATGAGGAATTCTCTGTGGCAGCATCATCCTACATGTCCTCTATTATCTCAAGCAAATTAACCGGCAAAACAAAACAAACAAAACAGGTTAACAGTTTTGGTATTATTTCATTCAAGTACTTCCCCGAGTATCTATCAAATATTTCTTCAGGGCGCCTGGGTGGCTCAGTTGGTTAAGCGACTGCCTGCCTTCGGCTCAGGTCATGATCCTGGAGTCCCAGGATCGAGTCCCGCATCGGGCTCCCTGCTCAGCAGGGAGTCTGCTTCTCCCTCTGACCCTCCTCCCTCTCATGCTCTCTTTCATTCTCTCTCTCTCAAATAAATAAATAAAATCTTTAAAAAAAAAAAAAATTTCTTCAAACCACATACATAATTCGCCAGAGCAGAGGGTTTTAAATAAAACATTTTCTGGGGCACCTGGGTGGCTCCTGGGTGGCTCAGTCGGTTAAGCGTCCCACTGTTGATTTTGGCTCAGGTCATGATCTCAGGATCTTGAGATCGAGCCTCACATCCATGCTGGGTGTGGAGCCTGCTTAAGATTCTCTCTCCCACTACCCCTCCCCCCGCCCCAGCTCTCTCTCTCTCTCTGTCTCTCAAATAAATAAACCTAAAAAAAAAAGAGAATTCCAAATGGTTAATAAAGAGCTGAAAAAAAGTTTAATCTCACTGACAGTGAAAATGCAAATAAAAATGACATCTTTTTTCCAACAAAATTAAAAAATATCTTTTACACTATAATTCTCACATTTAGCAAAGGTTTGCGAATTAGGGACTCTCACTAGTGTTGTGAGTATAAATTTCTAGAGGACAATTTGGCAGTTTATTTTCAAGACCCAGCCTTCCACTTTTAGGAATATATCATAAGAAAATAACTGGAAATGAAAACAGAACACATGCATAAGGATGTTTATAATGTAATGTATAATAGAAATAAATGTCCAATTAGAATATTGTACAGTCATTATGAATAATGTTTTGAAGAATATATAATGACAAAAATTTGGTAAAACCTGCCAAAAACATGTTCTGAGATAACACAAATTCAGGTACAAAGTGATTGCATCTCATCCTCATCAGTTCCCTTTCTCTGCTGGGGTACACTAGAGTCCTTATCTTTTGGGGTGTGGGGAATGTAGGAGGACGAGGCTGGTCTGGGAAACAAGAGACATCCCTTCTTGGGAAGCAGGGAAGTGGAGTTTTGCTCCAGTGTTTTTGTACCTCCAAAAGATTCTAGAAATTGCCGTTGGCTATCCTGGAAGTCCTGTCAATCCCTGAACCCAGAATCGTCCCCATCAATATTTCAAGCAGACAGATGCCACGAGGTGCACCAAACTGAAGCCAGCACTTGGGTGGGTTTAGATTTGACTGGCCACCTGCACGGGTCATTCCAATCATTTCATTAACCTTATAGTGATGTGACTTCAAATTTTGTGGTTAAATTTTTTACTGTTTTCTACTGAGTGAAAAAAGCAAGATAGAAAATTTTATGCACATTTGCTCCTAATTCAGCAAAACAAATAAAGCAACTCTAAATATACAGATAGAAAAAGCAAAAATAAATTTACAAATTTATTCGTGGTTACTTCTGATTAGTGAGCTATGGGTAATTTTAATATTCTTTCTTTTAAATTCAAGTGTAATTAACAGTGTTATATTAGTTTCAGGTGTACAATATAATATTCTTTATTATACTTTTCTGCATTTTTCAAATTTTTTCTACATTGGACACATTACTTTTAAAATCTGAAGAAATACTTATAAAAGAATATTGAGAGGAGGGCACCTGACTAGCTTAGTCAGTAGAGCACGTGACTGCTGATCTCTGGGTTGTAAGTTCGAGCCTCTCACTGGGTGTAGCGATTACTTAAAAATAAAATCTTAAAAAAAATTTTGAAAGGAACTTTTTTTTAAACTCAAAGATCTACATACAAATATATGGCTCTCAATAGAGAAATCGCTCTTCAATCTAGCTAATTAAATTCATCTGGTTTTATTTTAACGGCTGACTATTACAGAATGCGGCTTCCTTGGAGTGACATCTTAAGACTATTGGATAAGATGTAAGCAGCATCTGCTTTAGATATTGTTCAGTGGAATCTTGAACAACTGCGTTGACAGATTCAGAAAGGATTTCACAAAGTCTGAAAATGTGGTCCCTGTTCCAGGTTTAGTGTAACATTTCATTAAACTACCATTGTATTATATGTTACAACATTCTTTTGGTTAATAAAAATCTTTAATCCAGTCATCCTGGCCACTTAAAACTTTAGTCATCTCTTGGCGCATAAGGGACCCTCTTGCTTTAAACCTAACAGAAAGTGAAAAACCTGGAAAAACAAAGAGACGTGGAAATAAGACTGAAAGTCATCTGGGTATGAAAAATGCACATAACCTTCCCACTCTTTCAATTGCATTATTTCCATGCAAAGGACCATTTCGGGTCCACATGCAAATGGCAAATGATGTATAGCACTTTTGTGGGCTAGAGATTCTTTTCTGTGAGGCGGAAGTGAGGTTTCAATTATTTACACTAGAATTTAATGACCCTATTAGGCCTTGACTCCGCCTCCTAGCCAGGAGTGGAAGGGGATCTTAAAAAGATCCCTCAAAGGGAATGAGCCCACCCAGCTCAGGCCTTCCTCGGGGAAAAGCGAGGCCAACCCCAAGCTTTTCTTCCTCCCCAACTGGATGCTCTGCAGGGAGAATAAAATGAGGAAGCTGAAGCTTTGCCTGGGGATTTTTCATTATTTTTTTCTACAGCTCAGTTCTTAATTTTTCTTCGTTTTTCCTGGGAGTTTTTTGCCTGTGTCATCTGGACCTGAGAGAACTGGTCTCACTTGTCATGGGATGGATGAAATGAGGTAATACTATAATTTCTGTTAAAGAGCCTGTGAATGATGGAAGGAGGGCTCCTGAGGAGGGGGAGGGGCATCCCGAGGCCCCTGGGGCTGGAGAAGGTGGGCTTTCTACTCCCTTGTTATGTGGGAGTCCAGGAGGGAAGGCCCCAGAATGTGCTGGGTTATTAATTTATTTAAATGACTTTACCTATTTGTGAATGAATGATACAAAATTCAAAAAGTGCAAACCAGTATGTAATGAAAAATGGGTCTTACTTTTCTGCCCTGGCCAGCCAGTTCCCCTCCTTGGCGGCAAGCACTGCTATCAATTTCTTGTGTATCTCTATGGAAATACTCTTTTTCTGTCTAGTTTTGTTTTGCTTTGTTTTGTTTTTAAACACAGATAATATACTGTACATACTGTTCTGTACTTTTTTTCATTTAAGAATTTATCTTGGAGATTTTTCTTTGTAGTACTTGTAATGCTCTTTTTCTCTTTTAAATGACATAATATTTCATGATAAGGATATGCTATCATTTCTACAGCTGGGCTTTGGCCTTTGGATAATTAGTTGATTTCCAATCCTTTGTGGTTATAAACAGTGCTGCAACAGATCTTTGAACACATATCCTTTTGCATTTCTGCAAATACATGTGTAGGCTAAATTCATAAAATTAGAATTGTTAGGTCTAAGGGGACATGTATTTTTAATACTGATAGATGTCAAATTCCTTTCCATAATCCCATCAGCATTGATGATAGGGCCTGATTTCTCACATCCTTGCCAACACAATGGAGACACTGAATTTAAATTCTGGCCAAAGAGATTAAGAGTTGCTTCCTTTTTTTTTTTTTTTTTCCATTTCCTTAAGGAAAAAATCCCCGGATGCTAGGGGTAGGCATCCTACTACCCAATTTGCAACTGAAAATGCACAGATGCAATTCTGTGCAAACAATTCTTTCACTTTACATTTGTTTTCTTATTTGGATGGAGCTTAAGACCTGAGAGAATTTCTTTGAGAGAGTCTAGAGGGAAAAAAGAACTAAAAGTTAAAGAAGTTCATTGTGGTTTATTAGCTTTATAGGGCTTCAAAAATTCAGGGCTTTTAAAATCAGCACAAAGGAGTTTTTATTGTTTGACAGTTAGAGCTGAGGGGGGTCCTTATGGCCAGCAGGGGGCAGCATGTCCCCACAGAGTCAGGCTGAGCCTCCATCAGCCGACTGAGCGAGCTCCAGCACGGGACTTAGAACCCATTCAGTCAGAAGCACTAATTCACTTTTTTACCTTCACTGTCAACTCACTGTTGAAAACAGGCTGGAGTTCCTGAGTACAGAACAAGGCTTAGCTAAAAAATCAGGATAAATTAAAATGTTAAATGCCAGCCAAATCTAGGGTAGCATGAAATAAGGGGGAAGAATACTGTGAACATAAATAAGCATAGCACCATATTGTAAGATAGAATTTAAATGAAATATTTGATTATCCCAGCCACCACTTCTGGTATAAAGCACAGAAGGACTATCCTTTATTGGATTAATATATTTCATATCCATTTTTCTGAGAAATGCTGAAAATGTCAAATAATATCTTCTGTTCCCCTAGAAATAGGATTAATTAGTTCACCTTAAAAAGCAAATTAACCTGCTCCCTTAATATGAGTCCATTCAACCAGCAAATACGGATTGAATGCTAGGTGCAGAGGATATGAGGTAGAGAAGACATGGTCTCCGCTCTTGCTGGCAAAGCAAACACCTGGGACCTGGGTCAGGAAGCTGTGGTTGGTTCTAGCTTTAGGTGAGGCACCGTAACTGGCTATGTGGCCTTAGGCAAGTTACTTAACTTCTCTGTGCCTCAGAAATGTAAATGAAACTAATGCCCTGACCTCAGTAACCTCATAGGTGCACATAGAAAATGCCACATGCAAAGATGCTTGAAAAAAAGAGCAAGGGCTATACAAAGGAAATATTTATAAACCCACACGATAATGAATATGCCCTATAGCAATTGAAGCGGCAGCTTAGTGAGTATTGTGTGCTGGGCACTCTGCTAAACATACACATTATCTCAGTTAAGCTCATACTCCTGTGAGGTGGGTATCATTTGCCAGGTCAGGAATTCATGGTGTAGGGAGGTTGGGAAGCTCACCCGAAGTCAGACTGGTCAAGAGTGGTGAGACAGGATCAAATCCAGGTCTGACTCCGGACTCTACTGTAAGGCACGCCTGTCTGGCTCTTTACCATTCCTCACAGTTCTGCTCTTAGAAATTGTAGGTATTGCTCCCTTAATTGTACTCATAAGAGAACTAGCATCAAAAAGTTAGGTCACATGCCGTCTCATGAAAAAAATATTAAAATATAAAGTTATGACTTTCCACAAATAGCTCAACTTATTGAATCAACTGGTTTCAAGATCATTTCGTGAAATAATTTCTCTGTAAAAATGGAAAGGAGGGGCGCCTGGCTGGCTCAATCTGTAGAAATAGTCTCTCGATCCCAGGTGGTGAATTCAAGCTCCACACTGGGTGTGGAGCCTACTTTAAAAAAAAAAAAAAAAGGAAATTGGACGTGTGTCCTAGGAAAAATTCTAGGAGAAGTGATGAGATTCACAATTTAGTAGCATGAGCTAGGGAAAAGCAGACAAATAACTACAGGAAACCAGGAACAGAATAAATATGAAATAAAAATCATCAACAAAAAGAATCCCAGAGGAAAGGTTCAGGCAGATTTCTTGAGTTTCCTGCCATATAGGAAATCGGGTGTGGTGGGGATTTGTAAAGAGGACTTTTCAGGAGGGCTAAGCCTCCAGGGTACAGAACTGCCAAAGCCCTGGGCCACACCCCCTGTAGGATGCCCAGGGGAACTGCTAGGCAGATGTGAAAGGCCTTGCTTTGTGAATTACGCAGTCTCATTAGCTGGTGATGAAGTGGCTCACAAAGCAGAGATCCCAGGTGCCTGGCCAATTTGGGGTACTATTTGATGCTTGTTATTTCTTTTACAAATCACACAGCTGCAAAGAAGGTAAGTACTTTTCGGTTCCTGGGACCTTCCGTGCAAGAGCAAATAGCACCTGAGAGCTCCCAGGGTAAGACAGGCACTGGTCTAACACTTCATCCACAATAACTCTTTAATAACTAACTAATAATGGTTCTATTATCTCCATTTTACAGATGAAGAAACTGCCACTTTCCCTGGTACAATCAGGATTTGAACCCAGGCAGTCTGACTCTAGAGTCTGTATTCTTAATCATTCCATTAGTCCATCTCCTTAAATTAATAACAAAGAGGAGGGAGAAGACAGAGGGGGAGGAGGAATAGGAAAAAAAAAAAAAATGAAGGACACCATAAATGGATCCTATGAATACCACCGTTTAGTTCAATAAGCAGCTTCTGGAGAACCTGCTTTGAACCCTGCCTTGGAACTAGGCACTCCTAAGCCACAGTCTATTCACACCCTGCAAGAGGAGTGGAGAAGCTGAACAGGTTATTTCTATACAATGTGATAACACTGTTTAACGGGGAAGTCCACTGGTGCACGACAGAAATTCCTGTGTTCCCAAGCACATACCGAACGTGGAAAGTTACTGAGTTAAAGGTACAGACTAATTCAGTCAAAGACCCACTATTGTGGAGTCTATTGTCACTCTGCTTCTATAAAACTAAGCTTGTTTTTACAAGACTGTTCTCGAAAAGTGAAATTTAAACAAATTCACAACCCTACTAGGTTTGGTCTCTGTTGTTTCCTTTAGAGACCGCAAAACAGTCAGGCAAACGTTAAATACAAGGATTAAATCCTGTAATAAAAAAATTAAACCGAAAATATTCCCCTGGTAAAATTGTTTCTACTTTTGCTGTATGCTTTGAAGTTTCTGCAATAGAATGGTTGGAAAATATTTTCCACTAAAATCTGCAGAATGATGACTAATCTCCTATTTGCGCCAGTTCGTTAAATTGCCTAATGGCAGCTACGTAAAAGTAAATGCATGTCCCAAAAGCTTTTGCTTTAAACGAATGACGAGCAAGTGCTCTCCTACAGACCAAAGAAGTGTGTCCCCAGGAATTCCAGAGGGGCAGTGAATTCTAATGCGACCGCCTGAGAGGTTCCTGGTCCCTGCGTAGGGCCTGGGAGCAAAGCCGCGTGGGGGAAGGCCAGCACGCTTTTAGGGCTGGAGGGGGTGGGTCACCCCTCGGGGTGGGCTGTCGCCTGCTCGCCCCCGTCCGCCCGCCACCGCAGAGAGGAGCGCCAGGGCCGAAACCCAGTGGTTCGCGGCGTCCGGGCAGCGAGTCAGCGCCCAGCGGGCGGCTCCCCAACTCTCTGGAGGATGCGAACCCGGGATGCGCCCCAGAGCTCACACAGCGTGGCCGACTCAGGAGCTCCAAAAACAAAGCGAGGGGCTGGGCGGGCGCGGCGGGCACGAGGCCGAGCACACGCCTCCGAGTCCGGGCGCCGCCGGCGAGCCCGGCCGACCAGCCCGGGTACCCAGAACGCCCCACAGCCCCCCTTCCTCTGCTGCGGGGATCTGAGAAACCCCAAGCCGAGGGAGCCCCCCGCCCCCGGCGCCGGGACTAGAGGCTGCTCGCCGCGCGGGAGCCTCAGACTTTTCTCTCGGGGGGGGGTGTGTGTGTTTGTGGGGTAAGATGGCAGGTCCGGGGAAACAAAGGAAACTTGGGCCCGGCCCCGGGAGCGGCGTGTGTGGTTCGCGAGTTCGCCCCGGGTCCTGTGTGGGAGTCGCCGGGCGCCTGTGCCAGCCTGCACGCAGTCGGCTCGGGGAAACACAAAGCAGCACGCCAGCGGCCGGCGGCGCCCTGCCGCCCACCTGCCGCGGCCCGGCCGCCCCGGGGTCTCCCGGGCGTCGGCGGAGGGAGGGGGCGCCCGGGAGCCCGCCGGGGGAGGGGGCGGGGAGGGCGGGGAGGCGGCCGGCGGGCGCGCGCGGGGGGGCGGGGGCGGCGGAGGAGGGGAGCGCGGGTGGGCGGGCGGCGTCACGTCACGGCTATTGTGGCTGTCCCGGTATATAAGGTCCCGCCGGCCGGCCGCGCTCCCCACCTTGCCTGCGCCCGCCCGGAGCCACCGGTTCTCCACTCACCCCGCATCCAGTGAGACGCGCCGCGCACCGACGCCGACGGAGCGGACATGGGCAGAGCGATGGTGGCCAGGCTCGGACTGGGGCTGCTGCTTCTGGCGCTGCTCCTACCCACGCAGGTGAGGCCCTGGCGCCCGCGGGGCTCGGGGGCCGCGCCTGAGGGGGGGCGGAGCCGCCCCCAGGGGACCGACCTGCGCCCCCAGCGCGGGCCGCGGACTAGGGCGCAGAGAGAGAATCCCGCGTAATCCGGCCTGGGGGAGGGCAGCGTGGAACCCACTTTCCGCTCCTTGGGGGCTGCCCCCACCCTCCCGCGGCCCCGGGAACAATGCACCTCCGCGCGTGGGCCGGGAGGCCCCTGCCCTGCCCCAAGTCCCACGCAGCTGCTTCCCAGGCCGACTGGCGCCCACCACCCGCTTTCTCCCAGAGGTCCGAGGCACTGGAGGGGAAGAGAATGTGTCTTTCCCACCTCTGGAGCGCCCAGAGACCTCGGGCTGTTCCGGGAGGGCATCCCGCTTCCCTCCAGGACTGTCTTCGCGCCCCCCGCGCACCACACAAAGAGGGGACGATCCCCTTCGGGGCGCCGCTCTCACCCATCGTCCCCTCAGCTGGTTCGGGGATCCCGGGGAAGCCCTGCTTTTCAGGCCCTGTTAACCCACCCCAGTCCCGCGTGGTTCCCGGCTGAAGCCAGGGCGGGGACCCACTCCTGACCCTGCGCTCTCCCGGGTACGACCTCACATTACACGTCCATTTCTTGTCACCTCGGAACCCCGTGGTAGCTTGCAGCGGCTACCTCTGGGCAGGCGGCGGGTGGGACGTTGCCGTCCCGAGTCCCCGCCAGGCTTTGTCCCGGTCGCCGCCGCCGCCCCCTCCCCAGACTCTCTATCCCGGGAACCGACCTCGCGTCAGCGCGCTTAGCGAGGACTGAGCGGCCCCGCAGGTGGGTGTGCGGCGTCCTCGATGGAGGCTGGGGGCTGAGCCTGGGAGACCCGAGCGGGGTGGGGGGCGCTGGGGGCGGGAAGGGTCAATTTTCTCCAGCAACTCGCTCTCGGAGGGCAGGGGTGGGAACGTGGGGCTCCCCACCTCTTTCAACTGGGGCTTAATGAGGGGTGTCTCCTGAGCTTTTCCTCCGAGAAGTTGGGTGCCACGGGTCTTTGGTCCCCAGACAGCCGCCGTGCTCACCTGGGAGCGCAGCCCGAGAGAGGAGCGCTCCTCCGCTTCCCCTCCGCGGGCCGGGTAACTGTACCCTATTGTTGTCTTGCGGGTCGGCTGCGCTCCCGAGCCTTTCACAATTCTTCTGTGGGGGAGGGGCGCGGCCGCAGGAAACGTACTGATCTCCCCCCACCCGCACCCCATCTCCTTTCCGACCAGATTTTTCCCCCCAGAAATTTCAAGAGGGAGGTTTTAGTTAAGCAGATCTAGTTTGGTAGGGAAAATTTTGTTTAATGTCAATTTCATATATTAACATTAGTTTCTTTTGTTGGTGTAGAGGACCTTTAGATTCTCCTATTGGTGCACTAGACTCTGACAAAGGTCACCTGCTGCACTCACTGTAAGGTCTTTGTATACCTGAGAACAGATAACCCTTAAGGCATCCCAGACCAGGTATTGTCCCAGAGCCCTGGTTTAAATAATTTCCCATATTATTAATGCTTTCCTTTTAGTGGGAGTGCTATTCCTCGATAGGACAAGCTGAATGTGGCACACAGTAGGTGCCCAGTAAGCATCTTTGACTTGATCGAGATGTTTTTTATTTTGTGTTGGATTTATCCATTTCAAGTCCATATTTGCTTAATGATGGGTTTTACAACAAAGGGAGCTGATGTTGATATAGAACAGATTTATCTTTGGATCATCGGCAGAGAAGTGTATGTGTGGCCCAGACCTGCTTGGTGCCACATCCTCCTTCCTGTCTGTAATCAGAAGCCCTCGTAAACCCTCCCTCGCAGTGAGAGCTGAAATCTCCCATCTGCCTTTGTTCTGTGACAAAGGAGAGATTATCACGTGCCCCGCTGGACTGTGCATTTTGTGACTTGAAAAATCAGGGTGGTGAATGATGCCACTCAGGCTTCGGGACACTAGGGGAACCTTGGTTCTTGGCCACAGCATTGGACTTAATGACCAGGCAGGGAGGCTGCTGCCGGTGAAAACACCAAACCTTCTTGGTGTCTTTTGTGAAGTCATTCTGACGACGTGACGTTTGGGGGAGAAGTCATTTTGCTTCAAGGAAAGGGCTCATATTTTTCAATTTAAAACCAATATTGTGGCCACTTTTGAGAAGATATATATATCTATATAATTTCAAGATTTCAAGGGAGCAGATATATATCCCATGTCCCCTTAAGTTAAATCCAGGGCTGTGTTAAATGGGTATGGGACAGTTGCCTAGCAAATCCAAGATAGACAGTTTTACAAATTTACAAATTTTACAATATTTTAGAATCCAAGTTATTCATGCAACTTTCAAATCTTCCCCTTCCTGGGAGAGTAGAGTAAATCTTTTTGCAATGTCAGTAAGTCAATATAGTCACAAAAACTAGATTAGTTAACTTGGTCCTTTGTTTCTTCAAAGAGAATTAAAAATAGAATCACACTCTTGGAAGTTAATAGTTATTGAGGAACGTTTTTGGTTGGTGCTACTTGCAGTCATTTAGGCATCTGTAGGTAGTTTGTGTTGAAAGTAAAAGAATGATCTTAGTGGGACTAAGCAAGAATTCAGAATTAAATAACAGGTGAGGAAATAATGGGAGAAGAGCAATCTAAGAATATATCCTTTATCTAATTGCATATTAAGTGTACATAGAGGCAGCTGTGACATGTGGAAATTTACCAGTATAACTTTTTATATATTTTAGATTTATTCAAATCAAACAGCTGTTGTAACACTTTCAAGTAACTCCTCCTCCCAGAGTACCTCAACTGCCCCAAATCCAGCTAATACCACCACCACACCATCTGGCGGAGCTCTGCAATCATCAGCCAGTCTCTTCGTGATCTCGTTCTCCCTTCTACATCTCTACTGTTAAAAGACTCAGGCCAAGAAACATCTATACTTCCCCATCTTCTAAACCCAATCCAAAAGGCATCAGACATCCGGCGTGACAAGGAAAAAACAGGTCTTCATTGAATCTGCTAATTCCACACCTTATTTTATTGACAAAGAAAATGTTGAGGATCCCAAATTTGATTGGTTTGAAGAACATGTGAAGGGTTTGACTAGATGATGAATGTCTATTAAATCTACTGGAGTTTCATGTACAAGATGAAGAGACAGCATCCAAGATTAGTTTTAAGAGATAATTTCTTTAAATGTGGCCTAGGAAGTATGGACATGTAAAATCCTACCTTGAAAATGAGAATAGATTTTATCTTACCTAGATGTGAAAGATGGGATGTGAACAGATTCAGTTTTCATTTGGTTCATTAAATCTTTAAGGCCATAAAACAGTTAATACAAAAAGCTTCCATGATTCTATTTATATGTACATTAGGAGGAACTTCCAGGTGTTACTGTAAATCCTCAATGCATTGTTTCAGCAGTACTAACTTAATGCCTGTGTACTCTAGATAAGTTTTACCTTGTTAAGCTATCACTGTTTCTTGGGAACTGAACTCTTCCTCTGAGGCTTTGGATTTGACATTGCATTTGATTTTTTTTATATAGTAATTGACATGTGCCAGGGCAATGATGGATTGGAATCTACCCCCGATTGAAGCATAATGAGTAAATTTTGCTTATGTACTGATTACTTACTCCTATTCAACAAGAGTGCCAGATTCATTTAGCTAAACTGATTCCAAAAGAGTAGAAGATCATTGACCTCTGCTAATTTCAAAATGCTTTTTATTTCTGCATATGTTGAATACTTTTTATAATTTAAAAGATCTGTTTTGAAGGTAAAATTGACAAATCTTGAAATTAAAAAGGCAAAATATGTGCAGGAGCCAAAACTGTAAATCAGGTATTTGGGAAGTGAAGACTGGAAGCTTACGTTAAATTCGGAAAAACTTTTATACTCTTTCTGTAAATACTTTTTTTTTTTTTTTAACTCTGAACCAGAATAGCCACATTTGGAACACTTTCTGTTAGTCAATATTTTTAGATAGTTAGAACCTGGTCCTAAGCCTAAAGTGGGCTTGATTCTGGAAAGTAAATCTTTTTACAACTGCCTCGATGCACAGAAAGCTTTTTTAAAATAGACACTCTAAGGTCTTTTGTTCGCATGGTCACACACTGATGCTTAGATGTTCCAGTATCTAATATGGCCACAGTAGTCTTGATAACTAAAGTCCTTTTTTCCCATCTTTAGGAACCTACACCAGAACAACCATATCCAACAGATCTCAAGCTACTGTGTGTGTGAATGAACATTCCATTTTGTTCCATACCTGAATGCTGTACATCTATTTTGGATTGTATATTGTGTTTGTGTATTTATGCTTTGATTCATAGTAACTTCTCATGTTATGGAATTGATTTGCATTGAACACAAACTGTAAATAAAAAGAAATGGCTGAAAGAGCAATCTATTGAATTTTAAGTTTTTTTTTTTTTTTTTAGAGGAGGGGAGGGGCAGAGGGGGAGAGAGAATCTTAAGCAGGCTCCACATCCACCCCAGAGCCCAGTGGGGGCTCCATCTCACGACCCTGAGATCATGACCTGGGCTGAAACCAAGAGTTAAACGCTTAACCAACTGAGCCACCCAGGTGCCCCTATTGAATTTTAAGTTTTTCTGATGCAGCAAATAGTTTGTGGATTATCATGGTTAAAGGAGTCTATTTAAGCTATTAAGAATATATCAGTATTTTCCTATTAACCAGAACATTATAGTTGAGCTGTTTTGCATTGCTAACTAGCAGGAGGTTTTGACTAAAGAATCTGAAAGTGGTCATCTTAAAGCTCCTAAGGAAGGTTGTATACTACCCTAGTTATTCAACAAATATTGGGTGGCAGCTATGTTCCAGGGTACTGAAGATGGAATGCTGAACTTGCTGGGCAAGTTACTTTGGGAAAGAGTATGTATATGATGACAGAGAAGCAGTATGTTGTCAGTGCTGTGAGGCCAGGGTGATAAGTCATGGGCTCTGGGCTGCGTCATTATGGGTGGTCTTGGGCACTTGAACTGAGATCTGGAAGGCCATTTCTTTTTCTTTTTTTAAGGATTTTATCTATTTGAGAGAGAATGAGAGAGAGAGCATGAAATGGAGGGTCAGAGGGAGAAGCAGACTCCCTGCCGAGCAGGGAGCCCGATATGGGACTCGATCCTGGGACTCCAGGATCATGACCTCAGCCGAAGGCAGTCGCTTAACCAACCGAGCCACCCAGGCGCCCTGGAGGGCCATTTCTGATGGAGGGAACATGTGCTAAGTCCCTGAGTCTGTTTAGTGCCTGGCACTGTTTTCATACAAATCACTTTGGTTTCCTAAGCTGTCACTTTTACCTGCTCCTTTCAGACTCTAGAGTTCTTTGATCCTGGACTCCTAGCTCTCCCATCTTTATTGCTGGTCAGGGACTGCCAGAAAAGGCAGGATGGAATTTGGGAATAAGTGGGAGCTAGCGCACAGGTGTCAGTTTCTCCGAGGAATCCGTTCTGTTAACGCCTTTCAGCTGGTGGAATCAGGCCCACCCAGAGTAGGAGAGTCTGAAGTCAACTGATACCAGACATTAAGAACATTTACAAAATACTTCAAAGCAACACCTTGATTAGTGTTTGGCTGAGCCACAGGACTACCCAAGTTGACACATGAACCAATCATTATACAGTCCACCTCTTGTCCACCTGGCACTCACACTCCACTCAACCATACTTAATTAACAAATAAGGACAATAACAAGACCATACCTCTAATGTGAAGAACTATCCTGCATACAACCCTAGACAACCCTTTCCCTAGAAGAGGATGCAAACTCTGGGTCATGCTCACTCGTCTTGATAACCCACATAAATGCTGTGATATAAAGTTTACTGTTATTAGTACATAATGTTAGATGATGAGGGAAGAAAACAAATTTGCTGTGTGTGTGTGTATACAAACATAAGGAAGAAATATAATTCACAGTCCTCATTTCAGCAACCGGTCACATGGCTATCGGGGTATTTATGGCTGCCTTCTTCATCCATTCCATATTTCTTTTGTCCTCAGCAAGCACTTCAGCTGGTCATGGTTCTTAAGCTGGAGAAGTGACTTAAACCTTTGTCTGAATTTGGTTGTAGTTTTCTACTCACTTCAATCATAGAACATGATAGTACTAAGAGAAGCCCCAACAGATCTGTTATTCCAGACACCTTCTTCCCTAGGCTTCACTGTATAGTAGCAACCCAAATTTCCTTTGGTAGTCAAGATCAGTCACTCCAATCAGTACAGTAACTCCCTTCTTTGTTGATTCAGAGGCTTGTGGAGCTCAGAGTGGTTGGGTGGCAGTCTCAACTTCTGGTTCAATGGAATCACTGCTATGTCTTCTGGTGGAGACATTCCTTTAGAACTAAGATCTCTAGGCCAGCAGAGCATAAGGTCTCAAGGATAGGAAGTATACATTTTGCTAGTGAATCACATATTAGAGATCATAGTGAGTGCCGCCACTCCCATCTTCACCCCTTGATTCCTGGATCTGCGAACTGTGGCTATGGGAGAAACAGCACCACGCTTAGAGCGTATAAAGCCTCCTGGAATTCAAAGTCCTAGCCCTGAAGATATTGCCACCTAGCTGGAGCTGTAACTTGAGTTTTCAAAAAGCCATTCTATCAATCCATCGCTCCAGGATGGCAGGGAAAATGGTAAGACCAGTGAATTACACAGACACGGGCCCATTGCCACACGTCGTTGGCCAAGTTCCTTGATCGGAAACAATATTATGTGGATCACCATGATGGTGGATAAGGTATTCTATAAATTCACAGATGTTTTGGCAAAAATCTATGCAGAGAAGGCAAATCCATACCCAAAATAAGTGTCTATTCAGTAAGAACAAAATGCTGCTTTTTGTTCCACCATGATGGAAGTGGTCCAATGTAATCAACATTCCACCTGGCTGATCACTCCAAGCAATGGTGCCATGTGGGGAACTCACTGTTGGTCTCGGCTACAGCAGTTCCGGCACTCAGCAGCAGCTGTAGCCAGGTCAGCCCCAGTACAAGTCCATGTTGCTGGGCCCGTGCATAACCTCCATCCCTGCCACCATGGCCACTTTGTTCATGAACCCATTGGGTGATGACAGAGATGGCCAGGGAATGAAGCTGACTGGGATACATAGAACGGGTCATCTCATCCACTTGTTTTTTAAAACACTCCTCTGCTGAGGCCATCTTTTGGTGAATATTCACATGGGACACAAATTTTTTTTTTTTTTTAAGATTTATTTATTTGAGAGAGAGAGAGAGAGCACGAGCAGGAGGGGCAGAGGGAGGGAGAGACAGAAACTCCCGCCGCAGGGCTCGATCTCATGACCCTGAGATCATGACCTGAGCCGAAACCAAGAGTCTGGTACCTAACCAACTGCACTACTCAGGCCCCCCGGGACAAAAACATCTTAACACTCTTCCCATTCAGAGATGTCTCCCTATATATCTCTTTCCCAGCCTTCCTTGTCACCAGTTTTCCAATCATGTTCCTTCCAAGTGCATCCAACCAAACTGCTGGCCACAACCCATAAACTGGTATAGTCCCACCCCTTGGAAAGGCCATTTCTCTTTCCAAGCAAAGTGAACAACCAGGTGCAGTGCTTGTGATTCTGCCCACTGGAGTATTCCCCCCCCCTTTTTTTTTAAAGATTTTATTTATTTATTTGACAGAGAGAGAGAGCACAAGGAGGGAGGGAGCAGTGGACAGAGGGAGAGGGAGAAGCAGGCTCCCCTCTGAGCAGGGAGCCTGACCTGGGGCTCAGTCTCACCGCTCTGGGACCATGACCTGAGCTGAAAGCAGATGCTTCACTGACTGAGCCACCCAGGTGCCCCTTTATCACTGTCCCTCAGGGATGTCCCAGAAGGGAGTTGTAGAGCTGTAGCTGTCTACTTTGGGGTGGTGCCTGGATATCGTGCAGACCCTGTAAACCAGGACCAAGTTTTCTCTTCCTCAGTGCACTGGTCATAGGGAACTCGCCAGGAAGCCACAGGTGCAGGCTGGGAGAGAGAAGGTGATGTCACAGGAATAGAGGCCCTGGGCATTTGGGCCACTTCTTCATGTAACTTGTATCTTCAGGGCCTCCTCAAGCCCGAGGTCGTATGTACCACCTTCATCTGACAGTAGAGTGTTGCTATGCACACCCAACTTTATGGCTCAGTGGGCTACACCACAGCCAGTTCATGAAGGGCAGCTCAGTGTGTATGGTGATCTGTGGTTAAGCATTCAGTTTTTACTAAAGCCCAGTGATGAGTCAAAGCTTGTTTCTCAAGGAAGATTTCCTGTCCGCAGAGAAGGGCAGGACTTTGCTCTGAAATCCTAAAAGTCATACCCAACCCTTGATCATTAGATTATAGAAGTTTATAGAAAAGCAACCCAAAATTTGGGGATATCTTTTAAAAAGTAATTATCAGTGCTTATGGAGGAGGAAATAGAATAACTTTTTCAACTATTCTTTGAAAATGATTTCAAACTAATCTGGGCTGTTGTATTTATCAGACAATTACTCTAAATTGGGGGTTATACTTTAAATATTCACATGTGAATACTAGTCATAATTTATGGCTAAATTGTCTAATGAATATTCATTGTATGGATGTCTCTTGAGCTAAGTAGTAGATAAAAGCAAACAATTTAGAGACAAGCAGATAGTTGAAGAACTATGCTATAAAATTAGGATGAGAAAAATCTATTTAGAACTAAGCATTCTAAACACACTCACCCAGGGCCACCACTGTCCTTAAAACAGAACTCAAACATTTAGGTAGCTGAAAAGTATGTGTTTTTCATTTCTCATAAACCTCATTTGGAGTTGGCTTGATTATTTTTGATTCCTTCCATAAGTATAAAGAGAATACATATAATGTTTTTTTTCTAATTTTGGTAGGATGGCACTTTTTGAAACAATGAAGTCCCTGCCATGGTTTGCTTTTCAGTGTCTCTTCAAATTACATCTAAACTTGAAAATCAGTGCATTTCCAAGAACCTTGAGGAAGTTTCCATATTTATGATTTTGCAAAGAAACACCTCTGTGAGCCCAAAGGGTCTGACGTGGTTTTGCTGTCATGCCTCTCAGCAACTGGCAGGTGCTAAGGTGTGCAGAAACCGAACATGTCCAAAGCTGAACTCATTACCTTCCCCTCCACAGACCGCTGCTTTTCTATTCAGAGCACCTGCCTGCCAAGTCTCTCTCATTACAGGCCTAGGAGCTGCTTCTCCTCTCCCCATCTCCAATCAGCCACAAAATCTTGTCGCTACTAAGTCAGAAATGTCTAGGTGACCTGCCTCTCTTCTCCCTCCCCCTGCCTTCCTCTGCCTTGCATTGAAACTCTTCCTCTCTGTCCTTCCCTCTCAGTCTTTCCACCCCATGCCTCGTCTCTAAAATGTGGATCTGATCGTTGTGTTCCTCACTTTAAAAGTTTGGCTGGCTACCCTTTGCCTATAGAAGGTAAAATAGAAACCCCCATTCATGGTCCATAGGCTTTTCACAGTCTGGCCCCAATCCAACTCTTCAGTCACACTAGATTGCTCCCCATTCTCTGAATTAACAATGTCAATGTCTTTTTCATGTCTCCATGGCTTTATATGCATCCACTCATCCAACTCAGTGTGGCAGTTAAAGGTGTGGATGCTTAAGCCAGGCTGCCTCAGTTTGCCTCCAAGCCTTGCTTGACTAGCTAAAGAGCTTAGGTAATTACATGCATTCTCTGTGGCCTGGGAGTCTTGTCTGTAAATGGGCTTGTGAGTAATGGTACCTATCTCATAAGGTTGTTGGGAGAATTAAGTGAGTTAACACGCAGAGCTTTAGAACTGAGTCTGGTATGTTGCGAGTACATATTTGATAAACATTGGCCAGCATTCTTTTCCATTAATATATGAACATTGTGTTGACCCATCTTGAAGGCAGTCCCTTGAAGGCAGGAACTGTGCCATAATCATCTCTGGACGCCTAATGTGTGACTGAGAGTAGGTGCTCAATTAATACTGAGTAAGTAAAAGCCAGCAGCAATACCTTAGTACGGTAACTGGGGGGAGGGACAGACCTTCAATACTATATTAGGTCATGGGGGAAGCATGACAAGGTGGTTAGGACTATTTCTAAATAGGCTGGTCCCGGGGCTGCTTGTTTTCATCGGATAAGCAAGCTGCTTATCTATCTGTAACAATGGTTCTCAACTCCGACTGCATATTAGAATCATTTGGGAAGCTTTTTAGAAATAATGATGGCTGGCTCAGTCGGTAGAGCATGTGACTCTTGATCTCACAGTTGTGAATTCATGTCCCACGTTGGGTGTAGGGATGACTTAAAAATAAAATCTTAAAAAAAATGGTGGGATGTCTGCCACCTCTACCTACCTAGAAGATTCTGATTTAATTGGTCTGGGTGGAGTTCGGTCATCAGTACTTTTTAAAAGATCTGCAGGTGATTCTAAAGTGCAGCCTCGTGAGAAGCACAGGCCCGAGAGTGGGTTGGGGCAGCTCTGCTTTCTTAGACCCACTGGCTGGCAGGGGAGGGAGCCAGACCCGGTCCTGACCCGGGGCTTTAAGTCGTTGTGCCTAGCAAAGGTGTTCACATGGGGGCTGTGCTTGGAGACAAGGAGGGTGACTTTCCTCTAGTCTCCCATTTGGATGTCTACACAAATCCAAAAGGACACGTGGATTTATGCTTGAATCATCTGGGTCTAGCGCCTAGTGCCCAGATCCAGAGCCCAGTCCTCGCCTGAAAACTTGCTGCATGGCACCTGTAAGCCTCTGTGAGCTTCAAGAGGATTGGACTTTTCGGAAATACTTTACAGTTTTATTTATTTGTTTTTTAAGATTTTATTTATTTGAGAGAGAGCGAGCACGCACGCAGGAGCCAGGGGAGGGGCAGAGAAGCAGACTCCCCACTGAGCAGGGAGCCTGATGTGGGGCTTAACCCCAGGACCCCGGAATCATGACCTGAGCTGAAGAGAGACGCTTAAGCGACTAAGCCACCCAGGTACCCAATACTTTACAATTTTAGAATACTAAGAGTCTATCCAACTTATTCCGTGATTCAGAATGTTATTCTTATTTTTTTTCCTGTGAGCTTTTGTGAGTTTGCTCTTCCAACCATGAGAAATTAAGCTCAATACTCCATGCTGAGCCTACAACAATTTATGCAAGTTCGTTGTCGTTACTCTAGAAGACACTGGGCATTCATATACATTTGCTCTGTTATTTAGTTGTCATTTTGCACCCTACCACATTTTCTGAAGACTCTGAAAAGGCTTCTCTTAATGATAGATTAGTACGGTCTAACTGATAATTGTTTATCTTAAATGAGATTGCAACAACTTTGGACTGTTCATCAAAGCTTGTGAAATACAACCAGTGACCCAAGTCTGAAGGCTTGGGTGTGAATGCAATCAGGAAACAGTTCCCCTTTGCAGTCTCATCATTAACACCATGTTTATCAGTGCACATTTATTACTTGTTTATTTGCTTATTTATTCTCTGTCTCATTCTAATAAAAGAAAAGATTTTGAGTCAGCTTACCGAAATATGCATTGTATACTAGGTTACAAATACATGAGGAATTTGAGGCAG
This sequence comes from Mirounga angustirostris, assembly GCF_029215605.1. NCBI lineage: Eukaryota > Metazoa > Chordata > Mammalia > Carnivora > Phocidae > Mirounga > Mirounga angustirostris. The sequence continues at coordinate 92,391,967 of NW_026991716.1, read as the reverse complement.
AGGATAAATAAGGGTCAAAAAAAACCATGAGTTCACGGATAGGATTCAAGAATGCTTGTCATGAGGTTCTGAATAGTTACTATAGCCCTATTGAAGGAAGGCGCCATGATTAGAAACAGAAGTTAAATTGCTTGTGCATTTAAAACACATGAGTAAACAAGAAGGACTGAGGTCTGAGGAAAGATTTTTGTATGGGTCCTTAGGAAGGGACTTCAAGGTGAATATGGTCAACTTCATTAACACCATCCTTGTGATGGGCAGAACAAGTTTCTTTCTTTTTTTTTTTTTTTAAGATTTTATTTATTTATTTGACAGAGAGAGACACAGCAAGAGAGGGAACACAAGCAGGGGGAGTGGGAGAGGGAGAAGCAGGCTTCCCGCGGAGCAGGGAGCCCGATGCGGGGCTCGATCCCAGGACCCTGGGATCATGACCTGAGCCGAAGGCAGACGCTTAACGACTGAGCCACCTAGGCGCCCCCAGAACAAGTTTCTTATGTCTATTTCTTAACATTGTCATCAAGACAAGCGAATAATAAAGCATAATTTAGCAGAAGTACAGTTGACCTTTGAACAACAAGGGAATTAAGGGTTCCTATCCCCCTTACGCAGTTGAAAACCTGTGTATAACTTTTGACTCCCCCCAAAACATAACTACTAGACCCATAAATACAGATAAAAACTAATGGTTGCCAGAGGGAAGGGTGTGAGGGGGATGGGCAAAATGGGTGAAGGGGAGTGGGAGATATAGGCTTCAGGCTATGGACTAAGTCACGGCGATAAAAGGTACAGCATAGAGAACCTAGTCAATGGTATTGTAATAGCTTTGTGTGGGGACAGTTTGTAGTCACACCTGTGGTGAGCATAGCGTAATGCATAAACTTGTCAAATCACTATGCTGTACACCTGAAATTAATGTAACATTGTATGTCAACTATACTTCAATAAAAAATATATAATAAACTGAATTAAGTTAGTAAAAAAAATCCCCCAACTATTAACCTACTGTTGACCAGAGACTTACTGATAACATAAAACAGTTAATACATATTTTGTATGTTATATGTATTATATACTGTACTCTTGTAGTAAGCTAGAGAAAAGAAAATGTTCTTTAAAAAATCAAAAGGAAAAGAAAATACATTTACCATACCATATCTATAAAAAAAAAAAATCAGGGGCGCCTGGGTGGCTCAGTTGGTTGAGCGACTGCCTTCGGCTCAGGTCATGATCCTGGAGTCCCAGGATCGAGTCCCACATCGGGCTCCCTGCTCGGCAGGGAGTCTGCTTCTCCCTCTGACCCTCCCCCCTCTCCTGCTCTCTCTCTCTTATTCTCTCTCTCAAATAAATAAATAAATAAAATCTTAAAAAAAAAAAAATCAGTGTGTAAGTGGACCCACACAGTCCAAACCTGTGTTGCTCAAGGGTCAACTGTAATTTTACCAGCAGCTGAAATGGTGTTAACCAAATATGCAGCTCTATAATTGAATATTAGTAGGAAAAAAATTGCCTGAATGTTTAGAGGAATATATAGACAACATTCTCCATGGATATTATTTCTTGTAACTGAACTTTTGATATGGATTGAGCAGAAAATAATGGCAGACGCCATGTAGCAGTCACTCTAAATGCTTTTACATATATCCCTTTATTTCATACTTGAAGCATTTCTGTGTGGTCACTCCTGTCAGCATCATCATCACCTTTTACAGATGAGGAAACCAAAATGGAAAGATGTTTGGTAGCTCGCCCAAGGTCACCCTGTAGTAGACTGGTATCTGACCCATGTCATGTGGCCCCTTGCTTTCAGCCAACTGCCCTATCCGTGTCTCTCTGAGAGCCTGGGGTTATCTTCTCTGATAGGATCATGGGATATGGCTCTTCCATTTGCTGCTTAAGAGCAAATGCATAAGTTTTTACATTTAAACATACAGTAAAGTGGACATGATGTCATGAAAATAAAGGAGCCTGCTCAGGGCTGGATAGCAGCCATGGCATATCTAACTGGGGTGTTGGACAAACAAACGAATCCATGATATAGGCCAGAGGGGTCTATGATTTTCAAGGAGGATGTGAAGGGACCCAACAAAGGCATATGGAGGTGGGGTAGATGGTGAAGGAGACAAATAAACAGACCGTGCCCCACAGCTCTTTCCTATCTCCCCCCATCCTCCCCTCTCCCAAGTAGACTTCCATGGTGATGTTTCCCCTTTGGGGCTTACGTTTATATTTTAATTAAGCAAAAAATTACAAGGCAAAACAAATTAAAAAATTACTCTTCAATGCCATTACAACCACAATAATCTTTTAAATCCCCAAATTTATTTTTTCTTTCCGATTATGTAAACAATATATGTTCATTGCTAAAAATGTGAAAAAAAGAACAGAGAAGAAATTACAAGTCACCTACATTTCTACCACTGGCAATGACTACAATTAGCATTTTAAAAAAATATTTATTTATTTATTTATTTGAGAGAGAGAGAGTGAGCAGGAGGGAGAGGGAGAGAGAATCTGAAACAGACTCCATGCTGAGTGCAGAGCCTGGTGCGGGGCTCAATCCCACAACCGTGAGATCATGATCTGAGCTGAAACCAAGAGTTAGATGCTTTTTGTTTTTTTTTTTAAGATTTTATTTATTTATTTGACAGAGAGATAGCACAAGTAGGCAGAGAGGCAGGCAGAGGGGGAGGGAGAAGCAGGCTCTCCGTCGAGCAGGGAGCCCGATGTGGGACTTGATCCCAGGACCCTGGGATCATGACCTGAGCTGAAGGCAGACGCTTAACCGACCGAACCACCCAGGCGCCCCTACAATTTGCATTTTGATGCCTTTTCCAGTCTCTTCCCCCTATGCATCTGTACAGATATATGTACATGCAAGCATATATATTTCAACAAGGTTGTTTTATAACCTGCTTTTTCACTTAATAATATATCACATGATTAATCACTTTAGCAACACGATTTTTAAATAGTTACATGGTGTTACATTCTTCAGATGTACTATACTTCCTCAGTGTCCTATTGATTTTTTTTCTTTCCCCAAATTTTTATTTAAATTCTAGTCAGTTAACATACTATCATTGGATATTTAGATTGTATCTAATCTTCTCCAGATTATAAATAAATAATATTTTAACAAACATCTTTGTACCTAGCTCTTTGCTTAGACCTGTATTTCCTTTTAATGAATTCTCAGGAGTAGGATTTCTTGGTGGATATTGTGGTATGCCTCCTTGATCCTCCCTTCAGGACCTGGGGACTCACTTCCCTGCTTCAGAGGATCTTGACGATTGGCAGCTCACGACTGATTCTCTTCCTATGACCACTGTTGGCTGAAGGAAGTTGCCTTGCCTGAGGTTATACCCCCTCCCAGGGCAGCTCACTTCCGGTGATTGTTGATGTGGAGGTCCAAAAGCCTATCTGCTGGTCTCAATCCCACTCAATTTAGAAGGGCCATCTCAGCTTCAGCTCCCATGGGATCAACTGAGGCCTTCATTTACAATGTGTCCCATCCCCATGGTTCCTTCTGCCCAGTCCTGCTTCCCTCACTCCCTCACAGGTGTTGATCTTCACAGCGTTCCCCAATAAATTTCCTGCACACAAATCTCCTCTCAGTATCTGCTTCCCCAGGAACCTGATGTAAGACAAAATGTTACATACATTTTTATATAATTTTAAATAGTTTTTTTTTTTTAATTTTATTCATTTGAGAGAGAGAGAGGGAGAGAACACAAGTGGTGGGGGAGAGGGAGGGGGAGAAGCAGACTCCCCGCTGAGCAGGGAGCCTGATGTGGGGCTCCATCCCAGGACCCTGGGATCATGACCTGAGCCAAAGGCAGACACTCAACCAACTGGGCCACCCAGGTGCCCCATAATTTTAAAATAGTTTTAAAATAACAGGAATATATGCTTGTTAATATTTCAAATTGGTGGACCTATCTGAAGAATTGAAAGAAGTCTAGATGGTTGTAGCAGAGAGAGTGAGAAGTAGAGCGGTATAAGATAAGGGCAGAGAGCTTTGCATAAAGGATTTTGCAAATGGTGTGTTAGGGGTGTGTCAGGAAGCACACATCCGATTGGTAATCTGAGGACAGTTTAATGAAGAGGCTTTACAAAGGTGTGGGCAGGGGCGCCTGGGTGGCTCAGTTGGTTAAGCGACTGCCTTCGGCTCCGGTCATGATTCTGGAGTCCTGGGATTGAGTCCCACATCGGGCTCCCGGCTCAGCGGGGAGCCTGCTTCTCCCTCTGACACTATCCCCTCTCATGCTGTTTCTCTCTCTCTCTCTCTCAAATAAATTTAAAAAAAAAGAAAAAAAAAACAAAGGTGTGGGCAGGGTTTAGTAAAGACCAGTAGAGATCAACATCATCCTGGGGCTAGCACCAGCAAGGAGCCCTTAACCCCCAAAGCTTGAAGGAGTAGGTACTGGAATCCGCTTGGTCACTGTGGGGAGAGGTCTAGAGGGTAGGCGCTGTGGCTTTCAGGAGAGGGACACAGCCAACTTGAGGTGATCTGACAGAGAGGAAGCCGGGGGAAAAACACCTCAATTTTATCCTCCCTCCACCCTCCAGACCTACTGGTGCCTCCCATTTGCCAAACCCTCCTGGAAGCTGGAGAGCACAGGGGCCCATGCTGCCCATATAGGTCAGTCTCCAGAAGCACAGCAGATAGCGTAAAGCCAAATGAAGCATGGAAATGGAGGGAGAAACCAAAGACATGGGGACAGTTCAGGCTTTATCCTAAGAGCAATGGTGTTATGGACTGACTTATATACCCTGCAAATTCGTATGTTCAAGTCCTAATCTCTAGGACATCAGAATATGACTATATTTGGAGATAGGGCCTTTAAAGAGGTAATTAAGGTACTATGAAGTCGTATGGGTGGGCCCTAATTCAATAGGACTGGTGTCCTTATAAGAAGAGATTAGGACAGAGACATTCACAGGGGAAAGGCCATGTGAGGAAGGTAGCCATCTAGAGAGGTGGGGGAGGCCTTAGAAGCAGTCAATCCTGTCAGTACCTTGATCTTGGACTTCTAGCCTCCAGAACGGCAAAAAAAAAATTCATTTCTGTTGTTTAAGCCACTCGGCCTGTGGTATTTTCTTATGTCAGCCCTAGTAAACAAACACAAATGGAAAGTCACTGAAGTATTGGGGGTGGGGTGAGAAGATCAGATCTTTATTTTTGGAAAGACGGCCTGACTACAGTTGAGTATTGATTGGAAGATGGCCAGAGTAGATGCAGAGACACCAAACAGAAGGCTGTTTTACAACCCAGGTGAAAGACTCCACTCCTAGCAGCAGAGAAGAGAAGTGGATGGATTTGAGAGATATTTAGAAAATAAAATCAACACACCTTGGTGATGGATTGGAGATCCCGTGTGAGGGAGAAGGAGTCATTAAAAAATATTTATTGATTGGGCGCCTGGGTGGCTCAGCTGGTTAAGCGACTGCCTTCGGCTCAGGTCATGATCCTGGAGTGTCGGGATCGAGTCCCGCATCGGGCTCCCTGCTCAGCGGGGAGTCTGCTACTCCCTCTCCCGCTCCTCCCTCTTGTGCTCTCTCTCTCTCTCACTCTCTCTCTCAAATAAATAAAATCTTTAAAAAAATATATTTATTGATCAAGGGCTCTATGCCAGCCACTCTCTCTTCTAGACACTGAGGGGTGCTGATTGTCTCCTAGGTTTCCAGGGGGCACAAGTGAATGGATGACGATCCCTAACATGGGATCAGGTTTTCAACTGTTCTTTTAGTGATGGATATTTAAATGGTTTTCAAATGTATATATATATATGTCTATATATACACATATACACATGTATGTACACACACAGGTATTTAGTGCTATTACAAGCAACAATGTAATAAGCATTCTTCATATACATGTATTTTGTGTACATATTCAATTCCTTAAGAGGGAAATTAATAGTTTAAAGTATATGTGCATGAAAAATTTTAGTAGGTACTGCCAAATTGACATCCAAAGAAGCTGTACCAAGTTATACTTCCTTTAACAGCCTGTAAGAGTACTTGCAATGGACATTATCAATTTTTAAAAATTTTACTGTGCACATTTTTAAGGTTTTTGATAATATATTGCCTCATTGTCCACTAGAAAGGTCATATCAATTTCCATTCCCACCAGCACTCAGTAATTTTAGCTTGGAAATTTTGTGACACAGAAGTTACCAATCACTCATCTACAGCCATTAATATTTTGATCTACAGAAATATATATATATATATGTATGTATATATACACATACATATGATGTTTTCTCCATATGTATATAAAGTATATAATCCTATATATTCTCTATTTGTAAGATACATTCTATATATCTATATATATGTTCTAATGACTTTATCTCTGGGTTATCTATGTGTCTATCTATCATCTATCAACACACAGAATAATCAATAGAATCATGATCCATAGAATGCCCAAACGTTAAGTGACTTCACTTACAGTTTACTTCCAACATGATTTCAAGTGTTTTCCTAGGTAAACAGGTATTCCTAGACATGAGCTCTTCTGTATCTGTTAGCATCTACAAAACCTGACGTTGAGGGGTTTAGAATATTTGATCTTCGCCCATATTCTCTGCCACCTGTACTTTTTTGGAGATCCAACTATGCCATTAGCATAGAGGATAACCTTATCTTTCTCTTTTCTCTGGGGGAAAATGTGATGGTTAATCTTCTGGTTAGCCTCCAGATTCCTTCTCTGTCTTTCTCTGCCTGGCTCTGTATCCTGCCATGTGGCCCTGTATGGACATCTCCTGATGCCCTTGACCTCAGGCTACTGGTTGGGGCAGTTACTGGGAGGCCCTGGCAGGAGAATGGAGGCTGGGAAGAGAGGGTTGAGGTATTGACCTCCTCAGATCCCAGGCTTTTGTGTGGTAGTGGCTGCCCCCCTTTGTGTGCAGTCCCTGGGGGGTGCCCGTCCTCTGTGACTCAGCCTCTCCCTCCTCCAGTGACACCTGGAGCCTGATGGAGGTCGGGCCTTCTCATTGTTGCTGGACTGTGTGCTTCATCTTCCCTCTTTGGTTCCCTTGACCCTACCAATGTTTTTGCAAATAATTCCTTCATGAGGTCCACTTCAGTTCCCCCCTTTTGGCGTGCCATCTGTTTTCAGGGCCCTGCCTGTGACACTTAACCGACTGAGCCACCCAGCCATCTCTGGAAGAATTTTTAATAAGGGGATTGGTTGTTTCCAACAGAAAGGGAAACAACAACCAAAAAACAAAACAAAACACCAACCCAAAAAAACCCCTAAAATTTAAATACTAGATTTATTTTTGGTGTTGTGGGGAGAAAGTGAATACAGGAAAATACATGGGCAATTATGGTCACTTGAGCTTTCATAATCAGAATAAATAAATGTGAGGAGGAGCAAGATGGCGGAGGAGTAGGAGACCTAAATTTCGTCTGGTCCCAGGAATTCAGCTGGATAGGGATCAAACCATTCTGAACACCTATGAACTCAACAGGAGATCGAAGAAAAGAATAGCAATTCTATGAACAGAAAAGCGACCACTTTCTGGAAGGTGGTGCATTTGAATACGGTGTGGGGAGACCGCCTTCATCATTTTGAGGGGAAGTCTGGAATCATCCCAAGATTTCTACTTCTGGATAACGAGTTGAGGAGGAGTAGCTTCTCTGTATAGAAGAATTTCAACTGATATGCAAAGAATGATAGAGTTAGATCATTTTGCAGTGTCTAAAGCATTAATGAATCCAGGCAATGGAGCCAGATAATGCATATAAATGGTTGATAACATCACAGCAAGAGAGACAATCAGACATTTATGTATGTCCTGATGGAAATAAACACCACCACTTTCGAAATAGTAAAATAAATAAATAAATAAATAAATAAATAAATAAATGTTACTGTTTTGTCATATGGGCTTCAGATCAATATATATTTTTAAAATTTATTTTTCTTTTTACCTTTCACTATTTAAAATACCACACACATCGACAGATGAATGGATAAAGAAGATGCTATATATATGTATATATATATAATGGAATATTAGGTCGCCATTAAAAAACATGAAATCTTGCTATTTGCAATGATGTGGATGGAACTAGAGGGTATTATGCTAAGCGAAATAAGTCAATCAGAGAAAGACAAGTATCATATGATCTCACTGATATGAGGAATTTGAGAAACAAGACAGAGGATCATAGGGGAAGAGAGGGAAAAATCAAACAAGACAAAACCAGAGAGGGAGACAAGCCATAAGACACTCTTAATCTTAGGAAACAAACTGAGGGTTGCTGGAGTGGAGAGGGGTGGGAGAGATGGGGTAAGTGGGTGATGGACACTGGGAAGGGTATGTGTTGTAATGAGTACTGGGTATTATATAAGACTGATGAATCACAGACCTGTACCCCTGAAACAAATAATACATTAAATGTTAATTAATTGAATTTAAATTAAAAAAAATATGTGCTGAATAAAAAAAAATACCACACATTGGTGAAGTCCCATGGGGCCCTCTCTTTGGTCCCATTCTCCTCTCATGCTCCTAGAAGCAATTATTATAAAGAATCTGGTAATTCCAGTCCATGCTAAATTTGTATATAGAGTAATTTATTTATTTTACCTTCCATGAGTATTCTGTTACACAATTACATCACAATTTATGTATCTAATTTCTTGTGGATGGACTTTCAGGTTTTTTTCAAATGATCCTATTACAGTGTTGCAATGAACATCCTCATGTATATCTCATTGTGCATTTATTTTTTCAGGGTTTATATGTAGACATGGAGTTGCTGGGTCTTGGGGATATGCTCATTTTCAGCGGTACTAGATAACAAGAAATGATTATTTTTGGTCAATTGATTTGCTCTTACCACATATGTAGCCTTAAACAATGTGTAATATTGCTTGTTGTGAGTGTTCCATTTTCTAGGACTGTGTAGCAAATTATGCCAAAATGCACGGCACAAAACAACTGTTTACTATGTTCACAGATTCTGAGCAAGGCACAGAGGTGTCTGGGGCCTTGGCTGGAAGACTCAAAGCTGGGGTAGAATCACCCCCATGTCTGGTAGTTGATGCTGGCTCTTGGCTGAGCCCTTCGCTGGGCTGTTGGCCAGAACATCTCCGTGAAACCTCTCCATGTGGCCTGGGCTAATTCATGACATGGTGGCTGGGTTCCCAGGGGGTGCGGGGGAGAGTGAGAGAGAGAGAGAACGAGAAAGAGAGAACAAACCAGGCAGAAGCTGTATCATCTTTTAAGAACTACCCTTGGAAGTAATGCAGGCACTTTGCGTTCTATTCAATAGAAGCCAGTCACAAAGGCTGGTCCGCATTCAAGGGGCAGGAACGGAGGCTCCTACTTCTCTATGGAGCAGTGTCAATGTCCTACTGTAATAAAAGCATATGGGAGGAAATGTATATCTGTGCAGCCATCTTTGGAAATAAAATCTGCCATATTGTGTTTTTGTTCTTTTTTGTAGCAACTTTTTTCTAATTGCAAAAGTAATACTACTAGTTGCAAAATCAGAAAAAATGTGGAAAAGTATAAAGAAGAAAATAAAGCCTATCAGGTATCCTGCCATTCAGAAACAGTCAGTTAATTTGTATGGATGCATGCACACTTTCTCTGAAAATAAAAATAAGCTCATCATATGCATATTGCTATTTCCCTTAGCAAAATGAAGAAAATAACATCAATATTGTTGACCTCTTTCAATGTTAACAGTAGAGTTTTACACTATCATTTAAAAAATATCTTTCATTGTATGAATATATTGCTTTGATTTTTCCAGTCCCCTCCTTAGGAACATTAATTTTATTTCTAAATTTTCATTGATTGGTGTATATGTCTTTAAAACTTATATATATGATAATTTACTGACTGAAATATTCTACATCTTGTTTTTATCCACTAAAATTATGTGTTCAAGAGCTAAGTTAGTAAAAATAGTCATTATTTTAACTTCTATGAGTATTCTATTACATAATTACATACAATTTATGCATTTTTTCTTGCTGATGGACTTTTAGGGTTTTCTCAATTATGCTACTACGAACAGTGTTGCGGTGAACATTCTAGTACACGTCTCCTCGTGCATTTACTTTTCAGAGTTTATACCTAGTTATGGAGTTGCTGGGTCATGAAGATACATTCATTTTCAGCTATACTAGATAGCAAGAACTGATTATTTTAGTCAACTGATTTATTGGCGTTGCCTTCGCTGAGCCTCCAGATTGCTGTTGGATGGGTTTTTGAGGTTTCTTAGCAAGCACTGGCATTTATTAGAATCAGTGTGCTACTCCATTTCTAAATCCATGCTCATGTACAGTGGAATGACTGGAATGAATAATTTATAATTATCTGCAAGAACGAGAGCAGGGCAGACCTCTGCTAGTATTTTTGTGAGGGAGTACTTCGGAGTCATATTTGAAAATAGTCTTAAGATCTCAGAAATGTGAATGTGTCATGTCCCTTTAATATTCAGGAAATCTCTCACCAAATATCGTAGTTAAACAAACAGAGTCAAACAGCTTTGGCATGAAATCACCAAAACTAGTTTACACGAACCTCAGCAACAGATGGTGTGACATCCCCAGGAAGACAGACTTTGTATGAGAACGTATGAGAACCAAGCGCAGAGAGCAGACAATCCTAATCCTGGTTTTAGTACGCAGAGTTTTCCTGTTCTTCTGGTATTGCTTTTGAACAACTTTGCTGAGTTTGGTTGCAAATAGCGACCTTTATCAAAATCAGCTAGTTCCTTGGGTCAGATTACATATGGTCCTCTCCTGTGTTTACAACGGTACTTTTGTGTCTAAAACCCTCAGTACATACTTAAATAGACATTAAGGGAAGGTATTTGATCTGCTTTCAGATGGCTCGGTGTTTTGATTTTCTGACAAGAAGTTGGCGGTATTTCTCTTCTATCCTGGTCATGTTCTATACTAAGCAGCTGCACTAGATACAGTTTTTAGATGAAGTATTTGTCATATGGTCCTAGCACCAGTGAATTTTTTTTTTTTTTTTTAAATACACGCTGCAGTTCCTGTCTTACACCACGGTGTCAGGCAATCCAAAGTTCCACAAAGTTTCTGCTTGTGTTCTTATTTTAAAAGAAAAGGAACAGGATTTCTTTTAGATTGCATTTTCTATTTTGGGTGGAAATATTTTCGCTGTTTTGTTCCAGTCCTGAGAAAGAAACGAGATCGCCTCTAGTTAAGTGTTCTTGGCTAGCCAAGTGAATCTTTTCAGATTTTGGGTCCCTGGCATGCATGATCGGGCCACTAGTTTCTTTATGAGCAGCTAGCTTCTGGGAATGAAATGGAACTGCTGAGAAAATGTAAAACAAAATTCCAATATGGAAAATTACCCCACAAAGAAGTGACTTGTAAACTAAGATATGATGTCACCACCTGATTTTTCATAATTGCATTTGTGATTGACTCTGTGTAAAGATCTTCTTTTATGTTTTTAAAGGCTTTGCTCTTTTTTTTTTTGACTCTTCCTATTTTATTTTATTTATTTATTTATTTATTAAAGATTTATTTATTTATTTATTTGACAGAGAGAGAGACACAGCGAGAGAGGGAACACAAGCAGGGGGAGTGGGAGAGGGAGAAGCAGGCTTCCCACCGAGCAGGGAGCCCGATGCGGGGCTCGATCCCAGGACTCTGGGATCGTGACCTGAGCCGAAGGCAGACGCCTAACGACTGAGCCACCCAGGCGCCCCGACTCTTCCTATTTTATAAACAATGATTACAAATAAAAATGATCGATGATAACAAACTATAAATGCAACCATGAAGAATGACATCTAGGAAACTTTCCTGCATATTCTCAAAATTTGTGTTTCAGAACCATTCTTGAATGACTCATACAAGCAAATGTCCCAGACAACAATGATAAAGAGAAATCTTGAGGAAATCAAAATAAATGAGCAAAACTTCTCTTTTTTCCCAGAAAAAAATTTATACTGTGGTGAAATAGGCACAACATAAAATCTGCCATCTTAGGCATTTTTAAGGGTATAGTTCTGTGGCATTAGGAACATTTACATCGTTCTACAACCTTCGCCACCATTCATCTCCAGAACTCTTTCTTCTAGCAAAACTGAAACTCTACCCATTAAATGATAACTCCTTACTCCTGCTTCTCTTCCTCTAGCCCTGGGCAAAGCACCATTCTATTTTCTGTGTTTATGAATTTGACTATTCTAAGCTCCTCACATAAGTGGAACCATACAAAAACTGTCCATTTGTGACTGGCTTATTGCATTTAGCATAATGTCGTCAAGGTTCATCTGTGCTGTACCCATGTCAGAATATCCTCCCCTTTAGAGTTTGACTCAAGGGCGCCTGGGTGGCTGTCGTTAAGCGTCTGCCTTCGGCTCAGGTCATGATCCCAGGATCCTGGGATCAAGCCCCGCATCGGGCTCTCTGCTCAGCGGGGAGCCTGCTTCTCCGTCTCCCACTCCCCCTGCTTGTGTTCCCTCTCTCTCTCTGTGTCTCTCTCTGTCAAATAAATAAATAAATAAAATCTTAAAAAAAAAGTCTGGCTCATACTCCATCGTATGCATATACCACATTTTGCTTATCTATTTACGCACTGATGGACATTCGAGATGCTTCTAACTTTTGACCATTGTAAATAATGCTCTCGTGAATGTGACATGCAAACATCTATTGGAGTTCCTGTTTTTGGTTCTTGTGGGTATATACTCAAAGTGGAAGTGGAAATGCTGGACTGTGTGGTAGTTCTATGCCTTAGTGTTTTCCATTTCCACCAACAGTACATGGCAGAGTCCCAGTTTCTCCATATCCTTGCCAACACTTATTTTCTCTGTGTGTGTGTATGTGTTTAAAAACAGCCATCCTCCTGAGGATGAAGAGTCATGGAAATCTCTAATGTCAACACATGGATGGATATATTATCCTCGTGAAAGACATTTAGTTTGCTTTTAGTTTTTCACCGTGTAAACAAAACTATTATCAGTGAAATCTTTGTGTGTACCTCTTTGTGGTTGTGGCTGCTGATACGCTTGTATTATATTACCGACAGCTGAATTGCTGGATTAAGGGTATATACATCCATAATGTTCCCTGCCATGTGTACTCTGAGACTGTCTAACCTCCACACACTAAAACGAAGAGCAGATCTTACCAATAAACATTTTTATTTCGCCAATATGATGGTCAACAAGTGATAACTCATTGTTTTTATTATATTATTTAGTTTCTGGGGAGAGTTAATATATTTTTATCTTTTTACTTTAACCCCCATTCAAATGGATTGAAAATTGCAGATTAGTGGGTCCACCCCAAATCCTCAGCCTAATTACCAAAAGGATAAATAGATACTACACAGGCAAAACCAACACATTTTTATAGTTTTACTTTTCACATTTTCATATTTGATTCATCTAGAATTTATTTTAATCATTGAAAAGTTTTCAAATGGTTGGCTAGTTGTCACAATGTTATTTACGGAGTAGACCATCTTTTCTCCACCCATTTTAAATGCCACCTTTATTATATTTTAAACTGTATACACTTGACTCTTTTTTGGAGTATGTGTTTCGTTCTGTTGAATTGTCTGTCAGGGTCTTGTGCTAGTATTATACTGTTTTAATTACTGTAGCTTTATAATGTATTTCAATTGTTGGTAAGACAAACCAGCTTGTTTTTCTTTTCTTTTTTTCCCCAGACATTTCTTGCTAGTCTTACATGTTTATTCTTCTAGAGAAGTAATTTTCAACGTTGGCAGTACATCATAATCACTCCAGAAGCCTTCATAAACACTGATAACCCTAGCCTACTCCTAGAGGTCCCAGTTTGATTGTTCGGGGGTACCGTCTGGGAACAGAGGGCTGTAAAACCTCCCCAGATGATTCTACTATGTAGCCAAAGTTGAGTACCACTTCACAAAATGAACTTGAAAACTATTTTGTACTATTTCTGTTATTGTTTTGATCTGTGTTGTATTGAATTATAGCTTCATTTAGAGGTAATTGACATCTTTATGATACTATGCCTTTCTGTTTGATTCAGTTACAATTCTTTGGTTGAAAAAAATCAAAAACAGACTTTGGCTGACTTAGCGGAAAAGATAAACTAAAGGAATTTCTGAAAGGTTTTGAGGTGGCTCACAGATGTGAAGGGAAGCTGAAGGAGCAGATTTGGGGATGAAAAGAAGCAGAGCAGATACAGGGACCTGGAGCCAGTCCACTCAACTTCATTCACATCCCTTGTTTCCACCAGCTTTCTCTCTTTGAGGCATTTTGCTCAAATTTCAGATTCTGAAAGAGAATGCAGTGATCCTTACTCTGGTAGCTTCTCTGTCCCTTGGCTAGAGATGGGCAGGACACCTTGGGTGATAGTCCCAAGAAACCTGCACACAATGAGCAGGGAACCCAGAGAAAGGGACTCAGTATCTGTTCTAGAAACATGGGCTGGGATTTGGGGGGACAAAGGCAGTAAGAGGGAGGAGGATGAACAAAATGGATGTGGTACACATGCATGAGCATGGCGTTTCTCTTCATTTATTTTTATTTTCTTTGGTGTTCCTTGGTGTTTTATAGTTTTCGTATTTAATTTGCAGATTACTTATTTAGCTTCTTTTTTATGTGTCTTTTTTCTTTTATTTTTTTACTTGGTTGTTGTTAGCATAGAATAAGTTTTGTGTTTTTCTTTTAATTGAGTTTTATTGAGGTGTAATTGAGAAAGCTTTGTTTTTATGTGAATCTGACCACATAATAGAACTCTCTAATGATTCTAACACCTAACGATGCTAACAAGCCTATCGTATTTTCTGAAAGTGACATCATCTGAAAATGACAATCTTGTCTCTTTATTTCCAATAGTTTATACCTCTTTTTTCTTTTCTAATTGTTTTAGCCAGCACTTTTACAAGATTAAATAATAGAGTACCTTGCCTCGTCCGTTATATTTATGGAAATGATTCTTATATTTTATTATTAAATGTCTCACCATAATAAATACATAATTTTTCATATTTAAAACACCCTTATAAACCTTGGTTTTAAACTGGCAATTGAGGGGTGCCTGGGTGGCTCAGTCGGTTAAGCGTCTGCCTTTGGCTCAGGTCATGATCCCAGGGTCCTGGGATCAAGTCCTGCATTAGGCTCCTTGCTCAGCGGGAAGCCTGCTTCTCCCTCTGCCTGCCACTCTCTCTCTCTGACAAATAAATACATAAAGTTAAAAAGATAAATTGGCAATTGATGTGAAATTTTATTTATTTATTTATTTATTTATTTTTAGAGTGAGAAAAAGAGCACGAGTGGGCGGGGGGTGGGGTGGGAAGGGCAGACGGAGAGGGAGAGAGAGAATCTTTTTTTTTTTTTTTTTAAGATTTTATTTATTTATTTGACAGAGAGAGACACAGCGAGAGAGGGAACACAAGCAGGGGGAGTGGGAGAGGGAGAAGCAGGCTCCCCACAGAGCAGGGAGCCCGATGCGGAACTCCATCCCAGGACCCTGGGATCATGACCTGAGCCGAAAGCAGTCGCTTAACCAACTGAGCCACCCAGGCGCCCAGGAGAGAGAGAATCTTAAGCAGGCTCCACACTCAATGTGGAGCCAGACATGGGGCTTGATCTCATGACCCTAAGATCATGACCTGAGATGAAATCAAGAGTGATGTTTAACTTACTGGGCCACCCAGGTGCCCTGATGTGAACTTTTTTAAAATGTCTTTTGGAATCTCTTGAGATGAGGTGATTTTTCACCTTTAAAAATTATGATGAATTTTATTAATATAATATGTTGAACCATCTTTGTATTTTTAAAATGAACTCTACTTGATCTGGTATATTATTTTTTTAATCTAATGCTGGATTCTGCTTGGTAATGTTTTACATAAAATGTTTGCATAAAAAACATTTGCATCAATATTTATACTTAAGATGTTTTTGAGTTTGAGTTGTAATTTTTTTCCTAACTTTGTTTTCACTATTATGCTGGCTGTCAAAAATATTTGGAAAGCTTACATTCTTTTACTATGCTCTGAAATGGCTTAAATAGCATAAGAATTATCTTCACAATGATTTCAAGGACTGCACATGTGAAATCATCTGGACCTGGAGCTTTTTTTTTTTTAAGGTTTTATTTTTAAGTAATCCCTACACCCAACATGGGGCTTGAGCCCACAACCACAAGATCAAAAGTCACATGCTCCACCAACTGAGCCAGCCAGGTACCCCTGGACTTGGAATTTTTAAACTGCTTTGTTGGGGGCACCTGAGTGGCTCAGTCAGTTAAGCGTCTGCCTTCAGCTCAGGTCATGATCCTGGGGTCCTGGGGTCGGGCTCCCTGCTCAGTGGGGAGGCTGCTTCTCCCTCTTTCTCCTGCTCGTGCTGTCTTATTATCTCTCTCTCTCTCAAATAAATAAAATCTTGAAAAAAGATAAACTGCTTTGTCAAGATTCTCCATTCCACACTCATCTGTAACATTTATTAATTCATTTATTCTTAGAAAATGTTTAGTTGTATTCAGATTTTGTATATATTAATCATGTTAAAGTATTTATCTACAATTACTTTTAATGTCCTCTCTGCCTGTGCCTGTTTCCTTTTTGTCTTCCTAATTTTGTGTATTTGGGATGAATCTGATTTAAATGTCCCCGGTATGACACTACTGAAGGACTGTTTTGGTGGGTCCTTTGTGAGTGAGGTTTCTTGCAGAGTTGCCTAAAATCTTATTGAACCCAATTTCCATCTCAATTTAGAACAGTAACATTTAGTGTCTCATAAAATGTTGCTCTTTTTGAATTTGTGAATAACTTTTAGTATTTATGAAAATAAAGTCTAAATATTCCTGACCAGCATTAGACTCATGTAAGATAGGAACAGTGACCAACTAGTTTGCCTCTCTTGTGGTTTCAAGGTCAACCCTAATGGGGGACAAGCCTATTTGGATAGGTGGGGTCTCATGTTAAGAATGCACTCTTCAGGGGCGCCTGGGTGGCTCAGTCGTTAAGCGTCTGCCTTCAGCTCAGATCATGGTCCCAGGGTCCTGGGATCGAGTCCCACATCGGGCTCCCTGCTCAGCGGGAAGCCTGCTTCTCCCTCTCCCACTCCCCTTGCTTGTGTCCCCTCTCTCGCTGTGTCTCTCTCTGTCAAATAAATAAATAAAATCTTTTTAAAAAAAAAAGAATGCACTCTTCAGGGATGCCCCGGTGGCTCAGTCAGTTATGCATCTGACTCTTAGTTTCTGCTCAGGTCATGATCTTAGGGTTGTGGGATCGAGCCTGGCATTGGGTTCCGTGCCCAGCCGGAATCTGCTTGAGATTCTCTTCCTCTCCCTCCCCTTCTGCCCTGCTTCCTGCTCATGCTCTCTCTCTCTCTCACACATAAATAAATAAATAAATTCTTAAAAAAAAAAAAGAATTCACTCTTCATAGTATCAGGAAAAGGCTTCACCTGCCTGGTTCTAGTAGTATAAAAACAGACCTATTTTTTTAAAAAGATTTTGTTTTTAAGTAATCTCTATGCCCAACGTGGGGCTTAAACTCATAACCCTGAGACTGAGAGTCACATGCTCTACCAACTGAGCCATCCAGGCGCCCAAACCTATTTTTTAATTAAATTTTTTCATTGAGATGATTATAGATTTATATGCAGTTGTAAGAAATAATGCAGAGTGATCCTGTGCACAGTTCGGCCAGTTTCCACAATGATAATATTTTGCAAAACTATAGTATAGTATCACAACCAGCATGTTAACACCAATTGTATCACATTTCCCCAGTTTTGCTAGCACTCATCTGTGTGTGTGTGTGTGTGTATTTAATTCTTTGCAATTTTATCACACACATAGACTTCATATCTGCCATCACAGTCAAGATACTGAACAGTTCCGATGCCAGAGGGATGCCTCATATGGCTTTTCATAACCACACGTCCCTCCCCTGCCCCTCTTCTTGTCTCTATCCCCTGGCAACTGCTTATGCATCTGTCCTCCATTTCTGAAATTTCATTTTAAAATGTTACATAAATGGAATCATACAGTATGTAACCGTGTGGGATTAATTTTTTTTTTCTGATCATAATTCCCTGGACATTGGTCCAATTTGTTGCGTGTACCCATAGTTTATTCCTTTTTATTGCTGAGTAGTATCAAATGGTGTGCAGTGATTCCAGTTTTTGGCAAAACCTTTATAACAGAGGCTGGAGACCAAACATTGAGTGGCAATTGTCTTAGGATAAGAGCTCGCCAGTTTAATGATTTGGGTCTGCAACCAGACTTTGGAGAATACAATGATATACACATCTCACCCAATCTCAAAAATCTAAGAAAGTGCTCAGGAGGCATTACAGTTAAGACCCAGTCACAATCATCTGGGTTCCTGGAAAACTCCGTTTTTGGACTGAGAAGTAGTCGTCAGACTAAATTTATAGCAGAAGACTGAAGCTTGACAGGTTGTCTTGGTTCAATGCCTGGATAACAGGAAAAGGAGAGTTCTCGTCTCCAAATGTCAGAACCTTCCAGATGGTCTTGATCAAAGCTCTTCATAGAAGAAGGAACTTTCTTCCAACAGAGTTTAAGTGACTTGCCTAAGGTCAGTCAACTTTATTTTTTTTTCCTGAGCCAACGCTATAAACAGTTCTGACTACTTGAATATATGGCTCAGTCTTCTGTTTTGCAAATAGGGTCAGCTGGATAAATTCTTGGGTCAGGACTCTGATGGATCCCATCCCCGAGAGGATCACATTCTTATCCCTGGCAGGGTCACTGACCATAGAGAGGTGGAGTGCTCTGTGTTTCACGCAGCCCAGTTCATACCCCCACCTCTGGTTTGGCAGCACAGACAGTTCCCAGAGAAGGGGGAGGACAGGTAGGGCCAACAAAGATCACAGTGTATACATCAATCATAAAGGTTTGGATATGGCCCGGAGTAAATATTTTAAGCCATATGCACTCTTGGTTTTCAGATAGGAACATTGTGGTTGGCATTTTAGATAAGGAAGCTGTGATGTAGAGAGGCTGCTTGGTGCTTAGATGGAGTGTCATGGAGGGATGGCACATTCTTGGGCCCTTAGGTTCCAAACTCTTTTTTTTTTTTTTTTTAAGATTTTATTTATTTATTTGACACAGAGAGAGAGAGAGAGCACAGGCAGGGGGAGCAGCAGAGGGAGAGGGAGAAGCAGACTCCCCGCTGAGCAGGGAGCTTGACGTGGGGCTTGATCCCAGGACTCCAGGATCATGACCTGAGCTGAAGGCAGATGCTTAACCGACTGAGCCACCCAGGCTAAAAAAAAAAACTCTTTTATTTTAGTACACACTGCTCATCAACTCAGGGATACTCCTTTTTTTGTTTGTTTGTTTGTTTTGCTTTATTTAAATTCAAGTTAGTTAACATGTAATAGATTATTAATTTTGGGGTAGAATTTAGTGATTCATCAGTTGCATATAACACCCAGTACTCATCACATCAAGTGCCTTCTTAATGCCCATCACCCAAACATCTTATCCCCCCACTCATCTCCCCTCCAGCAACCCTCAGTTTGTTCTCTGTAGTTAAGAGTCTCTTATAGTTTGTCTCCCTCTCATTTTTTTTTTAAAGATTTTTTATTTATTTATCTGACAGAGAGAGAGAGAGCACAAGCAGGTGGAGTAGCAGATAGGAGGGAGAGGGAGAAGCAGGCTCCCTGCTGAGCAAGGAGCCCGCCGGTGTGGGGCTCAATCCCAGGACCCCGGGACCACAACCCGAGCCGAAGGCAGTTGCCTAGCCAACTGAGCCACCCAGGCGCCCCCCGCTCTCAGTTTTTATCCTATTTTATTTTTCCTTCCCTTCTCCTACGTCCATCAGTTTTGTTTCTTAAATTCCACATGTGAGTGTAATCATATGGTATTTGTCTTTCTCTGACTGCTTTATTTCGCTTAGCATAATACCCTCTAGTTCCATCCACATTGTTGCAAATGGCAAGATTTCATCCTTTCTGATGGCTAATATTCCACTGTGTGTGTATGTGTGCGTGTATATACACACACACATATATATATATATATATATATATATATATGTATATATACACGCACACACACACGCACACACCTTCTTCATCCATTCATCTGTCCGAGGACATCTGGGCTCTTTCCATAGTTTGGCTATTGTGGACATTGGTGCTATAAACATTGGGGTGCACGTGCCCCTTTGAATCACTATGTGTGTATCCTTTGGATAAATACCTAGTAGCACAATCGCTGGGTCATAGGGTAGCTCTATTTTAAAATCTTAAGGAACCTCCATACTGTTTTCCAGAGTGGCTGCACCAGCTTGCATTCCCACCAACAGTGTAGGAGGGTTCCCCTTTCTCTGCATCCTCGCCAACATCTGTTGTTTCCTGAGTTGTTCATTTTAGTCATTCTGACCAGTGTGAGCTGGTATCTCTTTGTGGTTTTGATTTGTATTTCCTTTCTGAAGGTTATTCTTACTGCATAACATTAGTAATTACTTACTGAATGCTTACTAGACACCAGCACTTTTTTTTTTTAAGTTATCTCTACGCCCAACATGGGGCTCGAACTCAAGACCCCTGAGATCAAGAGTCACATACTCCTCTGACTAAGTCAGCCAGGTACCCCTGATAGCAGCATTTTTTGTTCTAAGACCATATTTTAAATTTTTAATTGAAAAATTTAAATATAACTTTGATTTTTTAAAAAGAAATTTACATATTTTTGAAAGTTAAATAGTTCTATGGGCTTTATTATGAAAATAGTCTGGTCTCCTTTCCCATCCCTAATTCCTTTTTTTTTTTTTTTAAAGATTTTATTTATTTATTTGACAGAGAGAGACACAGCAAGAGAAGGAACACAAGCAGGGGGAGTGGAAGAGGGAGAAGCAGTCTTCCCGCTGAGCAGGGAGCCCGATGCGGGGCATGATCCCAGGACCCTAGGATCATGACCTGAGCCGAAGGCAGATGCTTAACGACTGAGACACCCAGGCGCCCCTCCTTTTTTTTTTTTTTTAAATTCAATTAGTCAACATATAGTACATCATTATTTTCCGGCCCATCCCTAATAGCTATCAAGAATCAAACACTTTCAACTTTTTTAGTTGTTTTTTAGCCATTTTCCCCTGGGTTTCTAAATGACGTGGTTATACAGCTATTTCTTGATATTTTAATTTTGGATCTATATTGGCTTCTTTCTACAAAGGATGAGGACTTGGCCCTTTTGTAGCTTTTGTATTTCCCCCATTGTTCCCTTTCAACCTCCTAAGAATTAACACATGCTTTTTAAAAGTATATTTAGCAGACACTTAACTGACTAAGCCACCCAGACACCCCCTTTTTAAAATATTTTATTTATTTAAAAAAGTGTATTTAGCAATTCTTTCTTGTGCATTTTTCCCTATAGAGTGTTAATTGCTTATACTCTGTAGTAGGTTTTTTTTTTTTAAGATTTTATTTATTTGACAGAGAGAGACAGTGAGAGAGGGAACACAAGCAGGGGGAGTGGGAGAGGGAGAAGCAAACTCCCCGCTGAGCAGGGAGCCCGATGCGGGGCTTGATCCCAGGACCCTGGGATCATGACCTGAGCCGAAAGCAGATGCTTAACCGACTGAGCCACCCAGGAGCCCCATTTTTTTTTTTTTAAATAAAAGACTATATGAGAGATAAAAATTTTAAAACTGTGGAGGCCCCAAAATGTCTATTTTCTATCCCACACTTGATTGATAAGTATTCTGGGTGCAGTTCTAGTTTGGGAACTGTTTCCTTTTAAATTGTAAAGGTATTGTCCTTTGTCTTCTGGGTTCCAAAGAAGCCTGCTGTCACTCTAAGCCCTGATTTTTTTGTATGTGATTTGCTTTTTTCTTTTTCTTTAGAATCTTTTTAGGGTCGTCTCTTTATCTTTGGCAGGATATGGGATATATAATGTATATTTTGAATAAGTAACAAATTCACATTGTTCAAAATTCAAAAGGGTATCAAAGGGTGTGAAGTGAAAATCTTCCTCCCACTCCTGTGTGCTAACCATTTAGTCTCCTTTCCAGAGGCAACCGGTCTTAGATATTTCTGAGGCATCCCTGCAGAGATATTCTGTAATATATATATTTACACAAACAGATTGTATTTTCCAAAGATGACTCTGTGGTATATTTTATCCCACTTGCTCTTTTTACAGTATGACATTGGTACTTTTCCCGATGAGAACAGTGTTTATTATGCCCCCCCCATCTAGATGGGGGGACCTTTGTGACTCTCTCAGCCAATAGAATATGGTGGTATGGACCAGTTTCTGGACCCAGGCCTTAAGAAAGTGGCAGCCTCCTTGTCTTGCCTCTTAGGATACTTGCTATTGAAATCTAGCCACCATGTGAGAAAGCCCAGGCCACAAGGAGAGGCTACACGTAGGTAATTTAACTGAGGGCTCCCGCAAAGGTTCCAGCCAACAGTGAGCATATATCACCAGACCTGTGACTGAAGTCAGCAGATGATGTCAGCCTCCAGGCATCAAGTCCTTCCAACTCTTCTCTGCCCAGGTCCTGGAGGCTGTGGCAGAGCAGAGACAAACCGTCCCTGTGCTCTGTTGGAAATCCTGACCCACAGGACTTGTGAGCATAACCAAATGGATGTTTTATTATGTTTTGGGCTGGTTTGTTACACAGAAATATAACTAATACACACATTCTATATCCTAGTCTGTGCCTTGTTTTTTTTTTTTAAAGATTTTATTTATTCATTTGAGACACAGAGATACAGAGAGAGAGAGAGCATGAGCAGGGAGAGAGGCAGAGGGAGAAGGAGAAGCAGGCTCCCTGCTGAGCCAGGAGCCAGATGCGGGGCTCGATCCCAGGACCCTGGAATCATGACCTGAGCTGAAGGCAGACGCTTAACCATCTGAGCCACCCAGGCGCCCCATGTGCCTTGGTTTTAAAACCAATATGCCTTCTAGGGCACCTGGCTGGCTCAGTCAGTGGAGAATGAGACTCTTGATCTTGGGGTTGTGAGTTTGAGCCCCATGTTGGGTGTGGAGATTACTTAAATATAAAAATCTTAAAAAAAATAAAATTAAAAAAACTAATATACTTTACATTTCAGTTCATAAACTACACAGACCTCATTCTTTTTCAGCCTTGTATAGTATGCCAGTTTATTTATTTATTTATTTATTTTGTAAAGATTTTATTTATTTATTTGACAGGGAGAGACATAGTGAGAGAGGGAACACAAGCAGGGAGAGTGGGAGAGGGAGAAGCAGGCCTCCTGCGGAGCAGGGAGCCTGATGCGGGGCTGGATCCCAGGACCCTGGGATCATGACCTGGGCTGAAGGCAGACGCTTAACGACTGAGCCACCCAGGCGCCCCAGTATGCCAGTTTATAGGTATACTATAGTTTACTTAACCTATCTTCTATTGATACAGGTTTTTAAAAAAGTTATCCATTAA
Source organism: Mirounga angustirostris (assembly GCF_029215605.1). NCBI lineage: Eukaryota > Metazoa > Chordata > Mammalia > Carnivora > Phocidae > Mirounga > Mirounga angustirostris. The sequence goes on along the minus strand of NW_026991716.1, from coordinate 92,368,559 downwards.
AACAATGCTGAAGAGAATAATATTATACACAAGAATTGTTACATGTGTTTATGTATAGGAAAAAAATATGGAAGTAAAATTTCTGGCTAAAAAGCAAATGCATTTTTATTTTGAGTTATCTCTACACCCAGCGTGGGGCTTTCTTTTGTGTTCTCTCACAGATAAATAAAATCTTTATTTTTAAAAATTATTTTATTTTATTTTATCTTATTTTACTTTAAGATTTTATTTATTTATTTGAGAGAGAGAGAGAGAGAGAATGGGGGAGGAGGGGTCGAGGGAAAGGGAGAAGGGGCTCTATTCCAGGCCTTTGGGATCATGACCTGAGCCGAAAGCAGACACTTAACCTACTGAGTCACCCAGGTGCCCCTAAATAAAATCTTCAAAAAAAAATTTGTTAATCTCATAGGTGCAAAGGTGTCTCAATGAGATTTAATTAATATTTCTCTAATTAATTAAGTTGGTCATTTTTTCATATTTTAAGGGCCATTTAAAATTCCCTTTATGTGAATTCTTGCCAATTTTTCTATTAAGCTATTAGTTTTTTTCTTATTGTTTTATAGGAGCTCTTTATGTTTTAGAAAGAAGAACCATTTATTTTAATGTGAGCTGCAACTAATTTATCCCATTGTTGTTTGACTTTTGAATTTGCTTCTGGTTCTCCTTGATGATTGAAATTTCATGATAACTTGCCATAAGCCCATCAATGGTGAACTATTTTTGTTCTGATAAATAGTTATGTTATTCCTTTTTTTTTAAAAAGATTTTATTCATTTATTCATGAGAGACAGAGAGAGAGAGAGGCAGAGGGAGAAGCAGGCTCCCAAGGAGCAGGGAGCCCGATGTGGGACTCGATCCCAGGACCCTGGGATCATGACCTGAGCTGAAGGCAGACGCTTAACCATCTGAGCCACCCAGGCGCCCCAGTTATGTTATTCCTTTAATAAAGTCCTCCCTTTAGTTCCTTCTCTTCTGTTTTTCTGGAATTTCTCTTAGTTGGATTGTAGTCTTCTTGGATTTTCCTTCTGCTTTTCTTTCTTTTTTTTTAAGATTTATTTATTTATTTGAAAGAGTGAGCACCGGGGGTGGAGGGTGGGTGGTGGTGGTAGTAGGAGGGGCAGAGGGAGAGGGAGAGAGAGTCTTAAGCCGGCTCTGTGCTGAGTGCTGAGCCTGATGTAGGGCTTCATCCCACAACCCTGAGCCAAAACCAAGAGTCAGTCTCTTAACCAAGTATGCTTCCCAGGCGCCCCTCTTCTGATTTTCTTTTTTCTTTTTTTCATATTTTCCATTATTGATAGAAAATACATTCAACTTTATCTTCTGATTTGTTGTGTTTTTTTCATTTTGGCTAATTCAGGGTTTCAAATGCGGTTATTGTTTGGTAGGATTTTGTTTAACTTAGCGCTTTTGTTAAAAACAAAAACAAATATGGGGATTAACATAAGAATAAAATTAAAAAAAACAAAACAAAAACAAAAACAAAAACAAAAACAAAAAAACCCAACTTAGTGCTGTTGTTACCTGTAATCGTTCTGCGACCGGTGATCTTTCACTAGTGAATATTTTATTTTTCAGCCATATAACAAAAATTCACAATGATGGTGCGACTCTGTGTAGGGAACCTGAATAATTTCATAGGCTTATGTATTTTTTGTGGCTGATATGGTTAGGGTTACATTATGTGTGTCGCTGTGTGACCTATTATTTTAAGTTTGATTAGACCAAGGATTTTCTACAACAGGGGGTGTCTCTCTGTATTATGTGTGGAAAGTCTGCTGGCTCCTTTCGTCTCCCTCCTCTCTTCATGTTTCTCTGCATTTTCCTTTTCCTTTCATGTCTTGAGCTTTAGTTTCACCAGATGACTATGGCAAGGTGGGGGGGGGGGAGCAGATGATTCTTTGGAGGGTGAGAAGAAAATAGTAAAATATTAATGTATATTTGTTTTTATCTAAAAATACAAAGGTATTATGCCTTGCTTATATTCACCATACGGTTCAATCCCTGGCCCTCTCACTTGTGTGGAGTTTGAGCAATGGTGTCCCTTGTCTGGAAGCATCCTGAGGAAAGCGTTCCCATGTCAGAAGAGCCCCAAATCAGAGGGTGTGCGGTGGCACCCTCTTGTCCTCCAGGCCGTTTTGACCTATTGTAGTTTACCTGAGCACAGTTTCAGAGATTTATAGATTCTGTTTTCTAACTTAACTAAAATGTCCACCTGGTCCATGCATAAGTGGCTAAAGAAGATTCCTGTGAAGAAATTATGGTTGACGATAGAGCTGATAATGCAAGCTCAGGAAAGCATGAGAGTGGTCAAGGGGACCCCTTCTGTGATCCTTATCTGAACTCTGTCAGTTCATGTGTTCCTGAGACATAACTTCCTATAATTTCAGAGAAAACTTGGGAGACAGTTCAGTCTCGCCACCTTGGCCAGTGATCTTCTTTCTGTACATGACATTATTTTTATAGAACTTTACTATTTTCTTTTTTTAAAATTTATCTATCTATCTATCTATCTATCTATCTATCTATCTATCTATCTATCTATTTGAGAGAGAGTGTGCATGCGCACCTGCATGAATTGGGGGAGGGGCAGAGGGAGAGAATCCCAAGCCAACTCCCCACTGAGCGCAGAGCCCAAAGCAGAGCTTGATCTCACAACCCTGAGATCATGACCTGAGCCAAAACCAAGAGTCGGCTGCTTAACTACCTGAACCACCCAGGTGCCCCAGAATTTTACTATTTTCAATTTCAGAGATTGATCATATCTGACATCCCCCCCCAATTCTGGGTCTCACTCCTGCCTGTTCACTAGCATTATTTAGTAATATGGTTTCTGTAGAATGCCACGTCATGGACAGAATGGTCCCATATTAACATACTTTTTTCAATTAGATGAAACATTGTATTTTACTTATTTTTTATTTTTTCATTAAAAATAAATAGGCTCCAGGGGCGCCTGGGTGGCTCAGTTGGTTAAGCGACTGCCTTCGGCTCAGGTCATGATCCTGGAGTCCCGGGATCGAGTCCCACATCGGGCTCCCTGCTCGGCAGGGAGTCTGCTTCTCCCTCTGACCCTCCCCCGTCTCATGCTCTCTCTCTATCTCATTCTCTCTCTCAAATAAATAAATAAAATCTTTTAAAAAATAAAAATAAATAAAAATAAATAGATAGGCTCCACACCAAACATGGAGCTTCAACTCATGACCCTGAAATCAGGAGTCACATGCTCTATCAACTGAGCCAGCCAGGCAGCCTTTAAAACGTTATATTTTAAAAATTATTATTTAAAGTAATGTATTTTCACTATAGAAAGTATAGTTACTCAAAAGGAAGAAAATAAAAATGAATTAAAATCACAGTACTTGGAGGTAGTCGCAGTTGACAGTCTTTTCTATTCATAAATATACCTTTCTTTTTTTCTTACAAATGGATTTTATTATACATCCCATTTTATGAACCACTTGAAAATTTTTGGGTAGTAATCCATCTATGGATTAGCTAAATTTAAGCTACTTCAAAATTGTCTGTAGACAGTTGAAAGGCTAAAAATGTCTTCCTTAATCCAAGTTTCATGCTTAGATTTTCTTTTATTAATTTTCATAACCTTTTGCTCTTTTCGTGGAGAAGAAAATAATGTGTTATTCATTTGTGTGTTCCATCAGTATTCTCAGTCTGGCAGTTGGCTTCTGGGAAAGATTTCAGAGTCTTTCGTGACCACAGTAATCTCTGCTTTATGATGGAGCCAGGAAGCCCTGCCAGATGCAGAGAAATGCAGAGTGAGCAAGAGCGGCTCTGCGGCAAACTTCTGCTTGGCTTTTCCTTTTCCATTCACTTCTAATCTCATTATGCTCATGACTCACCGTAGGCTGGGCACTGGACATTTGTCCAAAACAAGGAGAAAAACAAAGGAGAGTGGGAGATGGTGACCAAACATCTGTGTGATGCGGCATGCCTACCTAGTAGGGGCAGAAGGAAAGCAAGTCTTTTGAATGAAGTTTAGGTCTGCAGAGGTAACTGTGACCTTGCTTCCTTTTGTTTAATGGTTTTATTTTTTCTTGTAGACAAACCGTGTCCCAATTATTATGTTTTTGAGAAGGCAGCGGCTATGTCTTATTCATCCCTTGGATCCCCATATCCCCCAGGACCATGTCTTTTACCTAGTAAACACTCAGTAAACATTTGTTGTTGTTTGTGTTGATTATCATGATAATAGGGTAGCATGCACTACACATGCAATATGGAACCTAAAAAAAAAAAGGTGGATTTGGATAATTAACAGATGATGCCATTGTGTACAAAGAAAACTCAAGTGTTGACGGATATTTGCTGGAATTGATCAGAGAATATAGCCAGGCTGCTGGATGTGTAGGTAAGAGTCAGCTGATTTTCTATGAGGGTGTTGTGGCCTAAATGGTGGTTTCCAGAAGATGTGTCCATATCCAAATCCCCAGAACCTGTACAGATTATATAGAAAAAGAGCAAATAGGGGCGCCTGGGTAGCTTGGTTGGTTGAGTGTCTGCCTTTGGCTTGGGTCATGATCCCAGGGTCCTGGGACCGAGCCCCACGTCGGGCTCCCTGCTCTGTGGGGAACCTGCTTCTCCCTCTGCTCCTTCCCCCTACTCATGCTCTCTCTCTCAAATAAATAAATAAAATCTTAAAAAAAAAAGAGAGAAAGAGTGAATATGACCTTATATGGCGAAAGATGTGATTACATTAAATATTTTGAGAGGAGAAGCATATCTTGGATTATCCAGGTGATCCCTAAATTCAACGACAAGAGGGAGGCAGAGGGACATTAGACGCCCAGAGAAGGTGGGGTGAAGAGGAAGGCAGAGATTTGAGATTGGAGTGATGGCCTAACTGCTGGACAGCCACCAAAAGCCAGAAGAGGCCAGCAAGCGTTCTTCCTTAGAGCCCTGGGAGGGAGCATGGCTCCACCGCATTTTGTATTACTAGCCTCCAAAACTATGAGAGAATAAATTCATGTTATTTTTAAGCCACCAAGTTTGTGGTGATCTGTTACAGCAGGCTCAGGAAACTAATACAAGAACACACAGAAGAACAGGGCACTGTGGTTCAGGGCGTGTGCTCTGGAGGCGGACTTCCTTTCTTCAAACCTGACTTCATCAGTTCCTCGCTGTGTCACGTAGGGCATGGGATGTTAACGTCTCAGGTCATGGAGCAGGTAGTGTGAGTACCATGCAAGTAGACCTGTGTCTGGCTTAGAGCGAACGTGCACTCCACGTTAGTTATTGTTCTCATCATCATCATTAATACAATTGTTATCATCACCAGCAATGGTGAGAAAATACAGCTTGAAAAGGCATTTAACATAGTAGTAACAAATAAAAGGGAGGGAGGGAATAAATATAATCACTAAGGTCTTGATGTGCCAGGTCATAAAACTTCCTGGAAAGATATTAAAGCAGTCCCAAAAGGGAGGGCTATATTATAGTCATTGATAAAGATGCTCAATAGCATAAAGATGTCAATTCATGCAAAATTAATGTATAGTTTTGATGCCATTCTAATCGAAATCCCAGTAGGTTTTTGGTTTCTTTTTAGAGAAACTTGACAGCTGATTCTAAATCTGATGTGGGAAACAAATATCCCAAAATAGCCACTACACACATAAAGAAAAGGAATCAAATATATATTTTGTCCATACCCTAGAATACTATGTGACAATGGAAACAAACACGATACTGGAGATGGATCCCATACTCATGAAATCAAATTGAAAAAATTTCACAGGCAAACTTTTAAGCAGGCAAAGCTAAACGAGATGTGCTTAAGCTATTAAGAACAGTGAGAGTTATTATTACAAAACGCAGACCATGGTAACTGTAGGCGGGCAGGGCATGCTACCGAAGAGAGTCGTGGAGGAGTCTTCCAAGGTGTTTGACATGTTCCGTTTTTTATGCTGGGCTTGGGGCCCAAGAATGTTCATTTTCTTATTATTCTTCAAACTGCTTTTATCTTTAAACTTTATATTAAAAAATCCTTTAGAAAGGGAAAGAAACACCGAGTGATACTTAATTTATGCTTTCATTACAGGAAGGCTTTCATGGAGCACTCTTATTTCATTGTGTCTCTGAGTAGTTGCAGTTTTATAACTACCAAAATATGACCTTCCACTTTTCTCACTTCAGCACGGTCATTGAATTCCCCTCCCCCACCAAGGTCACGTGTCCATATTCCTGTAATTATTTCATAGGACGCACTGCATTGCACACAGAAGCTATCCAGCTACGGGGCGCCTGGGTGGCTTAGTCGGTTAAGCGGCTGACTCTTACTCTCAGCTCAGGTCTTGATCTCATGGTCGTGAGTTGAGGCCTCCATGCTGGGTGGGGAGCCTACATGAAAAAAAAAAAAAGGCTATCCAGCCAGGAAGACATATCAGAAACTTGGGAGACTTTAGAAAATTCACTGCCCACCCTACCCTTCATTTGATAAGCTTCTCTGGGAGGAACAGAAAGGGACATGCCCTCTTGCTTTTCTCATCCACCTTGGCAGAGAATCACTGCACTGTGCTGAGGGATGACCATTGTATTAGCTCTGTGTGAAAAAAAGAAAGTGTTGAAAGTGTTGAGAACCAGTGATCTAAAAGAAAGGATGGTATTCTTTTCCCCTAAAGGTTTTCTTTTCTCTAATGGATTTTAGATTGGAGCTGAGTCTCAACTCTGCAGTAGAGAAATTTGATGTAGAACTTGAGGGCAGTTTCTCAGCCTGGAATATGAGAAGGGTTATGAGTCAATGCCCACAGGCAGAATCAGATAACCCATGGGGAGAATAGGTTACTTTCCCTGTGGAGAAATCTCACAGTGTGTGGAGACAGGTGCACTAGAAGGGGCCCCTGGAGACTTTATCTAGTGACCTGATGTCTGGATATTGCTTTGACTGCTCATAAGCAAGAGCTCCCCAAACACAGACAGTTCAAAACCCTTGTGTCCCTGTAGCAGCAATGATTCTAGTCACAGCCAAGTACTCAGAGCCAACTGAATTGCCAGTGAGGCCATTAAAATATTGGAAAATAAATGCTAGCATTTATGGAATCCCTAGCCCAATCCCCAATATTATGTATTCCCTCCAATTTGAAAATCCAGCATTTTAAAAATGAAAACAAAATCAAGTACAGAAACATTAAAAAAAAACCCCATATTTTTATACTTAAACTTTATATAAATCCAAGGTTTTTTTTTTTTCTTTTTGCACCAAGACATAAATATTTTTTAGGCTTAATCATGAGAACAGAAGATTGTTCAATTGCAGAGCAGCATTGAGGAATGAATGGAATTTATTGAATTTATCTTCTGTATTTTACTTTTATGCTGCTAGGTAAAGAACTGACAGGTTGAGAAAGTTATTAACTTCTCGTGTGTATTAAAACAACACTTGAAGGCAACTGACTTTAGATAAGACAAAAATAATCATTATAGCCTGTGATGTTACTTTAGTTTAAATCCAGGCTGCCCTGAAGCTCAAATAGAGATAAAGAGCAAGGGAAGGATGAATATTTTCATTGAAGTCGTAACTTCAAATATTGAGAGGCTCTTGGGAGGTTATCCAGTCTATTCTCAGTCTTTGACAGGATTATAGTTAAATCAGCTCAAGCAGATGGCAATCCATCTTATTTCTAAAATTGCCCACTCAAGAAATTCCACATGATTCTCTCCATGGTTCTTTCTATAACCTTCCCTTTCTTTTCCTTTCTTTTTTAAATCATCCGTCACCATACAAAGCTAATGCAATATTACTGACTATATTCTTCATACTGAACATTATATCCCCTTGATGTATTTATTTTATAACTGCAAGATTATACTTCTTGCTCCCTTTCACCCCTGTTGCCCACCCTCCAACCTCTTGCCTCCTAGGGCAGCAACCAATCTTCTCTCTGTATGTGTCTGGGTTTTGTTTTATTTGTTTTGTCAAATGCTTTTTCTGCATCTATTGAGATGATCATATGGTTTTTATCCTTCGTTTTGTTAATGTGGTATATCATATTGATTGATTTGCGAATGTTGAGCCATCCTTGCATCCCTAGAATAAATCCCATTTGATCATTGTATATGATCGTTTTAATGTATTATTGAATTCAGTTTGCTAATATTTTGTTGGGGATTTTTGCATTTATGTGCATCAAGGATATTGAGCTGTAGTTTCCTTTTTTTGTAGTGTCCTTTTCTTATTGGTATCAGAGTAATTCTGGTCTCATAAAATGTGTTTGGAAGTACTCCCTTCTCTTCAATTTTTTGGAAGAGTTTGAGGGTAGGTATTAAATCTTTGATGTTTGATAGAATTCACCAGTGAAGTCATCTGGTCCTGGACTTTTTTTTTTTTTTAAGATTTTATTTATTTATTTGAGAGAGAGAATGAGACTGAGAGAGCATGAGAGGGTCAGAGGGAGAAGCAGACTCCCCGCCGAGCAGGGAGCCCGATGTGGGACTCGATCCCGGAACTCCAGGATCATGACCTGAGCCGAAGGCAGTCGCTTAACCAACTGAGCCACCCAGGCGCCCTTGGTCCTGGAATTTTTCTGTTTGTTGGGAAAGTTAATCTCCTTACTAGTAATTAGTGTATTCAGATTTTCTGTTTCTTCATAACTCAGTCTTAGAAGATTATAAGTTTCTAGGAATTGGTCAATTTCTTCTAGGTTGTTCAGTTTGTTGGCAGGTGCTTGTTAGTAGTCTCTTATGATCCTTATATTTCTGTGTATCAGTTGTAACTTCTCTTTCATTCTGATTTTATTTCTTTGAGCTTTCTCTCTCTCTCTCTTTCTTTTCAAAGAACCGGCTCTTAGTTTTATTGATTTTTTTCTATTGTCTTTTTAGTCTCTATTTCATTTATTTCTGCTCTGATCTTTGTTATTTCCTTCCTTCTACTAACATTAGGCTTTATATGTTTTTCTTTTTCTAGTTCCTGTAAGTGTAAAGTTAGATCATTTATTTGAGATTTCTCTTATCTCTTCAGGTAAGCCTGTATTGCTATGAACTTTGCTCTCACAACCACTTTCGCTGCATCCATAGATTTTGGTCTGTCATATTTCTGTTTTCACTGTCTCTAGGTATTTTTTAATTTCTCTTTTGATTTTTTTCTATGACTCAGTAGTTGTTCAATAATATGCTGTTTAATTTCCATGTATTTGTGGTTTTTCCAGTTTTCTTCTTGTGATTGATTTCTAGTTTTATACCATGGTGATCAGAAAAGATGCCTGGTATGAAAGAAAAAAAGAGAAAAGATGTTTGGTATGATTTTAGTCTTCCTGAGTTTATTGAGACTTATTTTGTGGCTCAACATGTGATCTTTCCTGGAGAATGTTCCATATGCACTTGAGAAGAATGTGTATTCTGCTGCTTTTGTATGAAATGTTCTGTATATATCTATTAAGTCCATCAGGTCTAATGTATTGTTTAAGGCTGATGTTTCTTTATCGATTTTCTGTCTGGATAATCTATTCATTGATGCAAGTGGGGTATTAAGGTCCTCTAGTATTATTATATTGCTGTCAACTTCTCCCTTTAGGTCTGTTAATATTCGCTTTATAAATTTTGGTGCTCCTATGTTGGATGCGTAAATATTTACAAGTGTTATCTCTTTTTGCTGTATTGACCCCTTTGCCATTGTATAATGCCCATCTTTGTCTTTTATTACAGTCTTTTTTTTTTGAAGTCTATTTTGTCTTATACGAGTATCGCCACCCCATCTTTCTTTTGGTTTCCATTTGCATGACACATCTTTTTCCATCCTTTCATTTTCAGTCTGTGTGTCCTTACTTCTGAAGTGAGTCTTTTGTAGGCAGCATATAAGTGGGTCTTGTTTTTTTTTTTTTTTATCCCAACTTACTTTACTTTTAGTCCTCAGGGGATATGTGCGTATAATAAGGGAACATATAAGGCAGCATGCATATGTCCCCCACCACCACCATCACAAAGGGGACAGAATTATCTTTTGCTATCTCTGATGATTTGTAAACAATACCAAATCATATACCAATCCCTTGTTCCTCTGCATCCAACGTCACAAACATTCTGCTTGTCTAAGCAAACTCTTATCCTTGTTTCCCTCAATTGCTTCCTTTTCCTCCCATTCAGAATTTCCCAGGAGGGTTTGTAGAAGAATTTAATGCCTTGGGAATAGGAAAAGCAACCCTGCCTCAGCCCATTGGGATTTGTCAGCACCACGGACAGTAACTCATAAAGGAAGCCTTTTGTGAGGGTACATCTTACCAGGTGAGCAATATCTTTGAAGGACTTTCTCAACATATTCCCCTTCTTTTCCTAGCCTTCTACTTTTTAAGGTAAATCACTTTAATTTCTTCAACGTCAATAGAAGCAGAGGAATCCACAACTCAGTCGTCTATGAGACTTACAGGCCCAGGCTGACAGGAGGTAGACCGATCTAGGCTTGCTCAGGTCAGCTCATCACTTGGCCTTTGGGTTCAGGGAACAAGTACAAAAGACACAGTGCAGAAGGATGGAGTAGGCAAGAAAGGTAACTCCTCCATTTCGTCTCTTGCAGATGCCTCTATTAATTATATTTCACCAGGGGTTAGTGTTCCCCCAAATATGCCATTCTTCACGGTTCCTGTTTTCTGGTTAGCAAACATTTGTTTTATCTTTAAATCTATCAAAAACTAGCTCTACAGTCTTGGCTACGTCACCTAAAATTTCTGTCTAATCTTACGGATTTCACAATACTTCTCAAATTTTTAAATGCGTGCCAACATGGAAATTATCCAACAGATACATTTGCACATGTGTGAATGACACATACATAAGGTTGCTCATTAAAAACAGATTGGAAACAATGTAAAAATCCATCACTACAAGACTGTTCAAATAAATTATACATTTATACAATCGGATACTATGAAAATGTAAGAAAGAGGAAGTTCACTACATACTGGTATGAAAGATCTCCAGAATATATCATTAAATGAAAAAAGGTTAGGTTCAGAACAACGTATTTGTGTAAAAAGGAAGAAAACTGTGTGTAGCTAGGTATGCTTGTATAATCATACAATCTCTCTGGGGGGATATTATAGGAAACAGGGCAATTGTCTCCAGGAAAGGAAACTGGGTAGCTGGGGTTGCGGGATGGAGGGGGGTTGATTTCTGTGTACCTCTATGTGCCTTTAAAAAAATTTTTTTAAAAGTAAACTCTATATGCCCAACATAAGTTTTGAACTCATGACCTTGAGATCAAGAATCACAGGCTCTACCGACTGAATCAGCCAGGCACCCTGCTTTATGTGTCTTTTGAATTGTGAGTAATGTGAATATTTTAGCTATGTGGAAAAGAATACATTTAATAAAAATGAAACAAATTACCCATGACTCTGTTTCCTCATTTGTGAAACGGACATAGCCATACCCATTTGATTGTACTGAGAATCAAATAGAATGATGTACGTAAAGGTGCTTTGAAAAATACAAATGTTCTTCACATATAATCTTTATTTTGAGTATTTTAATAATATATGGACACTCTTTAAATTCTCCATGTGCTTCTTAGATTTTGGAGTGCAGAACTGGACATAATACTGAAATAATGATGATATAAAGTAAATTAAATATTTGTGAAGCATTTTAGAGTTTATTAGTGTAGTTCAGCTACTATATAAAAGGAACTTTATCCTCGGTTTCCTACTGCACTTTTTCTCTTCCTGCAGGTCAGGATAATTTTTGCCTGTAATAATTGGTACTTCCGAGCTGCTTCAGCAGAGGGTGGAACAGCTCGGGTGGCTGGCAAGGTCCTAATGAGATCAGTGAGGAGCTGGTAGAAAACTGCCTCGTCGGAGAAAAGAAGGGGAACAGCTGGAGCATTAAAAAGCCCATGTAACCCACTGAGACGCTGGACTGGAAATTCCGTTGTTTAATATTTAGAAGGAAGAAACACTATACGTTACTTTCTGGGAAAAAAAATCCTCTGGGTCCTGTAAAACACATTTTAAAAAGTAATAATAAAAGCCAGTTTAGAGGGCTTTCTTGTCCGTCTTATAAGAAAGGAGATTTGAAAGGGGGGTAGCACATAGTATCCCAAAGAGGTGTGTTAAAAAAAGGAACTCCAGCTTTCCACATTCCAAAGGTGTCCCCTGAGACCTTCTACACCTCATTAAATATGTGAACAAGCACGAGACTCAGAACCTCTGTAGGGACTCCTGGCCCTGACTGGGAGAAAAAAAACATGATGAGAGATTTGTAGGTCTTTGTGAAGTGGACCACAGTTTAACAGAAAATCAAAATAAAGCTCCTTGGGTGCTACCAAGGGAGAAGACTATAAAAGAGGAAAATAAACTCACACTTTCAGTTCAATTTTTTTCTCCTTGGGAATATATATATATATTTATCTGCAGTTTATGCCAAAAAATTTCATTTATTTTCAGAGTGTCTCCTCTGTTTTTCATTCTTCTCTTCCTCTACTCTCTCTTCTTCTACCCCTTCTTTTCTTCTTCCTCTTCCTCTTCTCCTTGTCCTGCTTCTGTATTAGGAGTTGGCATACTTTTTTGGTAAAGGGCCAGAAAGTTAAGTATTTTGGGCTTTGTGGGCCATGCAGGCTCTGTGTCAACTACCCATCTGACTTTGTCATATGACAGTGGCCACGGACGATTCAGAAATGAATGGGTGCAGCTTTCATTGGGAATGGTGTTCCTGTCACCCTTTCTTTACAAAAACCACAGGTTGTAGCTTCTCTGCCCCTGTTATGTGTTGTGATAGTTTAAATAAAGCACACAGAAGATAGATAGTCATCAATAAGTGTTTGGGACAACAGGTAGCTATCTGAAAGGAAATAAATAGGCATCCTTGCCTCACACTTCCTGAAAAAGATCAAAGATTTAAATGCTAAATAATACACAACACCAATAGTAGAAAAGAATATGGGAAAATTATTTTAACACCTCAAAATAGGAAGGGTGAAACCTTTTTAACTATTAAATAAAATTACTTTAAAATGATAGATTCAACTACATTAACGTTTGCATAAAAACTACTATAAGTGAAGTCATAAGACAAGCTGCGAAAATATTTGCAACTCATGTCACAGACAATGGCATAATGTTCTTAACATATTGATTTCTACAAATCAATAAGAAAAATAAACAACCATCCACTAGAAAGACGGGGAAATGCCATCACTAGAATCCATAGAAAAGGTAACACAAAAGTTGTTAAATATTTTTAAAGAAATGTTCTACATTATTCATAATAAAAGACAAATTCAAATTATACTTACATATGAGTTATCACATATCAGATAGGCAAATGTCCTTATATGTGATAAAAAATTGTGTTGGTAAGGCATCTTTATATGGTTTGTGATAATACAACATCTGTAGAGGGCAATTTGGCAATAGCTGGCAAAATATGAAATGAATATATATATATATATATTAAAGATTTTATTTATTTGTCAGAGAGAGAGCACAAGCAGGGGGAGTGGCAGGCAGGCAGAGGGAGAGGGAGAAGCAGACTCCCCACTGAGCAGGGAGCCCGATGTGGGACTCGATCCCAGGACACTGGGATCGTGACCTGAGCCGAAGGCAGTCACTTAACCGACTGAGCCACCCAGGCACCCGAAATGAATATATTTTTTAACACAACAATTCATTTATTTATTTATTTATTTATTTTTTAAAGATTTTATTTATTTATTTGAGACAGAATGAGAGAGAGAGAGAGCTCATGAGAGGGGGGAGGGTCAGAGGGAGAAGCAGACTCCCCGCCGAGCAGGGAGCCCGATGCGGGACTCGATCCCAGGACTCCAGGATCATGACCTGAGCCAAAGGCAGTCGCTTAACCGACTGAGCCACCCAGGCGCCCCTAACACAACAATTCATTTAAAAGAGTTTAGCCAATAGATATACCTGGGCATATGCAAAATGATGTCTATACAATGTTAGTTATTGTTGTACTTCTTATAACAGCAAGAAAAGGAAATGACCTATATGCTCACCCATAGGGGCCTTCCTAAATCTATTATGGCATATCCAGAGGATGGTAGCTTTATAGCTACTATGGAGCTATAAAGATAAGAAACTCCTGGGGTACCTGACTGGCTCAGTTGATGAAGCATGTGACTCTTGATCTCAAGGTCACGAGTTCAAGCCCCATGTTGGGTGTAGAGTTTACTTAAAAAAAAAAAAGAAAAAAGAAAAAAACTGTTCTGGTATGGACAAATCTTTGAGATATATTATTAGAAAAAAGAAAGCTGCAGAACAGTGTGCATGGTGTGTTTCCAGTTGTATAAAAGGAGGGCAGGAATACATATTTGTATCTGTTTGCATAAAAAGTCTCTGGAAGGATACAGAAGAAACTAGTAATGGTGGCTCTCTGTTTGAAAGGGAGGTGGGAATACTCCGATGGATGAGAGAGATAAAAAAGGAAACTTTTCACTGTATGCCTTTTTTATTCTTTTTGACTTTTAAACCATTTGACATCATTCTTTTTAATTTTTAAGATTTTATTTATTTATTTATTTGAGAGAGAGTGAGAGTGAGAGAGCACAAGCAGGGGGAGCAGCAGAGGGAGTCGCAGAGGGAGAGGGAGAAGCAGACTCCCCGCTGAGCAGGGAGCCCAATGCGGGGCTTGATCCCAGGACCCTGGGATCATGACCTGGGCCGAAGGGAGACAATTAACCAAATGAGCCACCCAGGTGCCCCATTTGACATCATTATTAACATTAAAAGAAATAAAGTCAGTAAGAATCACCCAAATAACTTGGCTTTACACACACACACACACACACACACAACTTCATTACCAGTTTTAGATTCATAGATACTATGGTATTTTGGGTGTGCTAATAATAAAACCTGTAAGTAGCTAGTAAATCTTGAAAAAAATTTCCACTCATGTTAGAAAGATGATTAACTAGCAGGATAAACTGTTTTATTATATGGTCCCTAGCTAATCAATTAGAGTAGACACAAGAAGATATTTTTATTTGTTAGCCTGGTATTAAGAGGGACTGGGCTGACTGGGGAAGCAGTGAGTTCCCCACCCCTGGGCTTGTTCAAACACACGCGGCACAACAAGCTGGGGGCCTACCGTAGGAAGGGGAAAAACTCTAAGTCACTTTCCTATTTCAATCCTGAGATTCTATAATCAGAAGAAAAAGAATGATGTGAACACCATACATTTCTCCCTAAGTGGTAGGGTTCTTTGGAAGGCAGCCAGACTCACCACTATACCACCAACACAGTGGTGAGATTCCTTGAAAAAAATAAGTAAATAAAAAATAAAACAACAAAAAAACACCTTAGAGATTTATGCATTTTAGAAACTAGTTTGAGGATTACCAAGGAGAGCCCAGGATAGTTGGGGATGGAGTAGGCAGTGAGCCAAGCCAGGTTAGGAGGACAGCCCAGCGCCAGGGACATGCAGAAATTCACATGAAGCTAAGTAGCTCTGGTCTTTGAGGGGGACTCAGGCAGCATTTCGCTGGCAGAACAGGGCACACCACAATGCACCACTTTCCAGAACACTATGCAATGTGCAGATGGGAAGTAATTTTTTTTAGGAAATGGCTAGAAATTATTGACATTGATTTTTCAAATCATTCCTGTTTGTTCAGCTGGTGAAACACCTGGTAGCTAATGCTTTCGAGCACTCTAAGCGTGCTTCAGCTGATGTTCATGCCCTAGCTGGATGTGGCATCTAATACAGTACAAGATGGTAAATTTTTGATGAGAATAATGCTGGATGAAATGCAGTGCTCTTACAGGGAGCATTTGGAAAGATGACAGATGTATGGCAAATGAGTGCTTTGTAGCCCCTCCCCCGCCTTCTTTCCTTTTCCTACTCCCATTTCTTCCCCCCCCTTTTTTTTTAAAGATTTTATTTATTTATTTGAGAGAGAGAGAGAGAATGAGAGAGAGCAAGCACATGAGAGGGGGGAGGGGCAGAGGGAGAAGCAGGCTCCCCGCCGAGCAGGGAGCCCGATGCGGGACTCGATCCAGGGACTCCAGGATCATGACCTGAGCCGAAGGCAGTCGCTTAACCAACTGAGCCACCCAGGCGCCCTCTTTCCCCGTTTTAAAAAGTTGTATCTGTAGGCCTCCTGAAGAACAGACTGACCAGTCTGTGCGGAAAGTAATGCAATAGTAGTACTTAAAATTTTTTAAAACTTCATGTCGCCATACGTGTTGTTTCTTCCTACTCTGCTCTCAGTGTGAGAGGAGTAATGGTATCCTTTCCTCTGTTGATGCCGAGGCGCAAGCTGATAATCAGAGATGTTAAAGTTCCTTGCAGAGTTGCAAGTAGGTACCAGGTGCATTCCATGTAGTCAGGGGGCTAAAAGAGATTTTGAGGGGTTAATGTTATAATTAATTTTCTATGTCAGCTTGGCTGGGCCATGGTGCCCAGATATTTGCTTGAACTTTATTCTGGATGATTCTGGAAGGATGTTTTTGGGATAAGATTAATATTTAAATCAGTGGACTTTGAGTAGATTGCCCTCCATAATGTGGATGGGCCTCATCCAATCAGTGGAGGGCCGTAAGAGAACAAAGACTGCCCTCCCCCTGAGCAAGAAGGAATTCTGTCAGCTGACAGCCTTTGGAGTGAACTTGCAACATCAGCTCTTTCCTGGGTCTCCAGCCTGCCAGGCTACTCTGCAGATTTTGGACATGCCAGCCTCCATAATCATGTGAGCCAATTCCTTAAAATAGATCTCTCTCTACATACACTTCCTATTGGTTCTGTTTCTCCGGAAAACCCTGACTAACACATTAATCATGCTCCTTTTTATTTTGGTATAAGTATCATTTGAAATTATATAATATCTTGCAAGTGAAACACTTAATGACTTAATTCTGTATTGGGAGAAGTTTAGTCTGTGTTAGTGTCTGTTTCAATTTCCTCAGCTGTAAAATTACTAGCCACCCACTGAAATCCATTCTCTCCTTCTTTGTGGGCCCGTTATCCTACATTTCCCAGCTTCCTGGCAGTCAAGGTGGCCACGTGTCTGTGTTCTTTCCGATGGAATGTGAGTGAAAGGGATGTGTGCCACTTTGGGCTTAGTTCTCAAAAGAATGCGTGTGCTTCACCTGTGCCGCCTTCCGCCTTCTGCCAGGATGGATCTTTGGCCGCTCGCTTTGACCATAAGAATGCCTGAGGGAGTCATGATTCCGGGGTCCTGGGATCGAGTCCCGCATCGGGCTCCCTGCTCAGCGGGAAGCCTGCTTCTCCCTCTCCCACTCCCCCTGCTTGTGTTCCCTCTCTCACTGTTTCTCTCTCTGTCAAATAAATAAATAAAATCTTTAAAAAAAAAAAAAGAATGCCTGAGGGAGTGGGAGAGCTATACGACGGAAGGAATCAGAATCTCTGAATGACTATGTGGAGCAGAATTGTACCACCAATCTGCCCCGTTCACCTCAACACTGTCATGTCAATGCATTTCTTTAGACTTTAAGCCACTGTATTGTTAGTCTCTTAGTAATAGTAGCTTGGCCTTTGCCCTAAGTAACACACGGCGTTCGTAGCAACTGTCTTACCTATTTCATGGGATTTTTGTGAGTACCACATGAAAGAAAATGGTAACACTTGGCACAAATATCTATCACACTATCTTTACTTGATTATCAACATTAAGCTTCCTCTAGACCTTCATAGAATCTCTGTAAAAGGGGGGACACTGGACTCAGTGGTATCTAGGAACTGCCCTGCAACTTCCCTGACTGGAAAGAGACTGCCTTGGGACAAGGAATTGCACGAGAAATACAAAATGGCTAGCAGATTTTGTTAATTACCACCAACCATGTCTGGATCCTATTTAGGAACTAACAGCTAATACTAACAGTGGGAAATGAGTGGCTATTGAAAGCATCTGACACATCAGATAAACCTTAATTTTATAACCATTTCACAAGCTGGTGATGACTCCTGAAGTGCCTATGGGAGCTACAATATGTTAAATGTCATTAGTTGTCTAGACTGCCAGAAAACCCGTTCAGAGTGACAGGATTATGGTTTCATACTCCTGTGAGGGCACAAAATCCACTAGACCACATTAGTCTGGTAAGAGCCAAGTATTACTTTTAGTGATTCTTTACACAAAAACACTCCCATTTCCAAAGTATAATAAATCAATATATACACATATAAAATGTCTTCATAAGAGAACAAGTCCACATTTGAAATAGATATGAGCAGACGTTAAAAAGAAGAGGCACGGAAAGAAAATCATCAGTGGCTTTAAATGATGACTACATACGGCTCAGAACTTTTATTTAATTCCTTTGGGTTGAGAAAATGGGATCTTTCCTGCCCCTTCATTACAGGCAGCGCTAGGTCTGATGTGCCAGATGAAGTGGCTTATGAGGCCTTTGAAAAGAAATATTTTCACAATCTTATTGACACTGCTTTCATTTGGTTATCAAGATTTGGTTGGAAAGAGGGGCGCCTGGGTGGCTCAGTCAGTTAAGCGTCTGCCTTCTGCTCAAGTCGTGATCTCAGGGTCCTGAGTCTGCTTCTCCCTTTCCCTCCGCCTCTGCCCCCACTCATGCTCATTCGCTTTCACTCTCTCCCTCTAAAAAAAAAAAAAAAGAAAAAAGACTTAGTTGGAAAGAAAAACCATTAGGTTTTTTTAGTTCCCATTAGGAAATGCGATCCATTAGGAAAAACCCCAAGAGGCACTTTCAGATTTGAACAGTGCCCTGGACTGAAATCCAGCGGTGAGTCTAGAATGATGAGAAAGGGCATCTTGGAAAAATGTGTAAAAATGTATAACTTGTAGCAGCTGAGCATAGTGCAAAGGCGTTTCTCTGGAATCACACACACTACCTATTGACTTAATTGAACAAGTTCCAGGGCCTGTTTGTATTTAACCCTGGCAGCTGCTTCTCTGAGCAATGGCTTAACAGAAAACCAACAAGAATCATTTTGGCAGGAAAGAAGGATCGTCTTAGGTGCTTAATGCGAGAAAAGATCGGAGCCTGTTTGTAACAAGAAGTACGTATTAGCGGTTCAGAGCCCATTTGGGAATTTTCATCATGCTAATAAATGTCAAAGAGAAACATTCTTCTTTTATTATTAGACCTTAGACTAATTTACCCAAATACAAAGTTGTCTTTGTCCAATGAGAAAGAGAAAAATAAAACTAAATGAAGTGAGTAATTAAACAGAGGAAAGAAGAAATTGAGACTGTATTTTACATATGGCTCATGAGGTTCTCTTTGGGCTGAGGAGGATTAACTGTTATGAAGATTTTATGCTGTGGGAGCTGATGGGATGGATTTGTGACAGAAATGGAGATGAACATGTAGCTCATTCAAATGTTTCCAGTGTATTGTTCACCATCTTGCTGAAGATGAGGGCATAAGGTAAGATATCATAGCAGAACTGAATCCCATAGCTCTGTATGAGAATCACAAAGTCTGTGATGAAATATACTTTTTTTCTTAAAGACTTATTTTAGAGAGAAGGAAAGTGAGCGCACACACACATGTGAGTAGGATGGCGGGGGGGTGAGGGCAAAGGGAGAGGGAGAGAGAAGGAATCCTCAAACAAACTCCCTGCTGAGCATGGAGCCCAATATGGGGCCTGATCCCGGGACCCTGAGATCATGACCTGCACAGAAATCAAGAACCAGCCGCTTAACCAACTGAGCCACCCAGGCGCCCCTGAAATAGACTTTCATTTGGTCTTGTTTTGTGTTGATTTGATTTTTGTACATTTGAGTCCTTGTTTTAGTCAGGGTTCTCCAGAGAAACAGAAACCCACAGAGTGTGTGTGTGGGTGTGGGTATAGGTATGTGGGTGTGTGGTATATGTGTGTGTGTATTGTTAAAAACCACAAGCCCAAAATGGCGTCACTTAGGCCAAGTCACCAAACCCAGGCTTAATACCTAACCTAACTGTATTTCAACCTTCCCCAGAAATGTAAATCTTAACTGGTCAGTCAAGAATTTTCTGATCAGTAACTGAGATAATCTGTCACATGGGTTCTAAACATCTCCCAAACGAAGATGAGGTAATACACCTAATAAGTCCCTTTGCCCTTCCACCTGAGGGAAGGTGACCTTGCCTGGAATAATTCTTTCTTTTCTTTTGCTAGTAACTTTCTGCCCCATTCTTCTTATGAAAACCTTTCTTTTTGTACAATTCCTAGGAGCTCCCCTTTACTTGCTAGATGGGATGCTACTCAATTTGTGCATCACTTAATAAATCTAATTAGATTTTCAAATTTATTCAGTTAAATTTTTGTCCTTTAACAGCATGTATGTATTATAAGGAATTAGTTCACACAATTATGGGGCTGAGAAGTACCAAGGTCTACAAGCTGGAAACCCAGATAGTCAATGGTTTAGTTCATGCCTGAGTCTGAGTCTAGAGTCTGAAGGCAGAAGGAGACCAACGTCCCAGTGCAAAAGACAGGCAGAAAAAGTGAATTCTTTCTTATTCTGCCTCAGTGAATTGGAGGAAGCCCACCCACACCGGGGAAGGCCATCTGCTTTACTCAGTTCATGGATTCAAATGCTAATCTCACCTGGAAGTTCTATCAAAGGCATACCCAGAATCATGTTTAAGCAAATATCTTGGCCCCCCATGTTCTGGTCAAGCTGACACATAAAATTAACCATTACAGTCACATTATGAAAAATTGAATGTAATATAATTTTAAGAACTCAGAACATGCTCTGTTGATGACATAGGGCCTTCCATTTGCCCCTTAAACATTCCTTTGTGACATTAGCGTCATTATATGACAAGGAGAAATAATGGCAGTTGTGGACAGATCAGACTTTTCACTTACCTGTACTCCTGGAATTGAAATGTTTGATGGATTCTGCCTGGATAGTAAACTGCTTTATATCATGTGATCCTTTTTTCTGAACCCTTGCCACAGCTGATTGGACCAGGGTAGCGAGCAAATCCATAGGTTGACCAGCCATCTATGAGCTGGCATGTCAAGATGCGTTGAGCCAATCAGAATAGAGCATGTGAAACAAGAAATACTGAAAACGCTTGCCAAAGTAGTAGCGGAGGGCAAGGTGATGTGCTCTAAGGTAGGGCCCAGGTCAAGCACACAAAGGCATGTGAAAGAGCTTAACAGAGTAAAGGGGCCAGCCTATAAAAAGGAAGAAGTCGGACAACTGCAGACAGAAGCAAAGATATTGAGAGGGTCCTGTTCTCAGAAGTTCTGTGCTTTCTGGGATTTCCAATTCCAGTTCCTGGCCATGTGGGTCCTTACATTAATCCATTTCTCTTGAGGCCAGTCAGGTAGGTCTCTTTTACTTTGCACACATGAGTTCTCTTCTATTTTATATTGTTTATATGAGGGTCTGTATAAGGATTTCACTCAGATATGTTTGCTCAACTTTCCTTTTGCAAATTCAGAAACTGAAATACAGAAAAATCATTTGGCCTCAAAGGCCATGGTAATGGCCGGGAACAAGTATGACTCTATTAGTCACAACTTACTGCATATTCAGCAATGTATTCTTTTCAAGTTGGGCATAGGAATTACTTTTGATAAAGTCCATTTTCTTTTTCTTTTATGACCAGTGCTTTTGTATCCTATTTAAAAAATCTTTGCCTAACCCAAAGATACAAAGATTTTATCCTATATTTTCCTCTATTTCTTCTAGATGTTTTATAGTTGTAGCTCTTGCATTTTGGTTTATGATTCATTTTGAGGTTTTGTTTTGTTGTTGTTTTATATGTGGTTTGAAGGTTCATTTTTTTTCCCTCATATGATTGTCCAGTTGTTCTCATACCATTCATTGACAAGATGATCTTTTCTCCATTTAAATACATTGGCACCTTTGTGAAAGTCAAGAGGCTTTATATCTGTTGGTCTATTTCTGTACTCTCTTATGTTCCATTGGTCTATATTGGGTTGACAAACTATGGCCTAAGGGCCAAATCTGGTTCACTATCTGTTTTGTAAATAAAGTTTTACTGGAACTCCGTCAAGCCCACGTATTCCTTTAAGTATTGTCTCTTACTGTTCAAAGTGCTACAAAGGCAGAGTTCAAACAGATGACAAAGCCTAAAATATTTACAGTCTAGCCTTTTACAGAAAAAGTTTTCTGACTCCTGATCTATATGTTTATCCTTGTGCAATATCACACCATCTTGATTACTATAACTCTCCATAAGTCTTGAAATCAGAGTTTTCCAACTCTGTACTTTTTGGAAACTGTTTGGCTATTCTGTTTTGTTTTGTTTTGTTTTGTATTTCCAGATGAGTTTTCAAATTAGCTTTTCTACAAAAAGGTCTTCTGGAATTTTACTTGGGATTGCTTCGAATCTATCGATTGATTTGGGGAGAATTAAAATCTTAACAATATTGAATCTTCTAATCCATGACATGGAACATCTCTCCATTTATTTAGGTCATCCTTAATTTCTCACAGAAATGTTTTGAACTTTCAGTTTACATGTTTGCCATATTTTTGTTAAGTGTATCCATAAGTATTTCACATTTTTGATGCTTTTTTACTTTATTGCTTTTTAATTTTATTTTCAGTTGTTTATTACTATTATATAGAAATAGTTAATTTTTATGTATAAATCTTGTGTTTACCATCTTTGCTGTATTTACTAATAGGTATGGGAAAATCAATCTCTTAGGATTTTCTACATAGATAATCATGTCAACTGCAAATAAAGGCAGTGTTATTTTTTCCTTTCCAATCTCGATACATCTTATTTCTTTTTTCTTGCATTATTCCACTGGCAAGTACCTCCAATACAATGTTGAATATAAGTGATGAGAATGGACATTCTTGACTTATTCCTGATCTTTGCAGTAAAGCATGTTTAGTCTTTCATCATTAAGTATGATGTTAGCTGTAGGTTTTTCTTAGATGCCCTTTGTCAGGTTGAGAAAGTTTACTTCTAGTCCTAATTTGCTGAGAGATTTTATCATGAATGGATGTTGAATTTTGTCAAATGTTTTCTCAACATCTATTGAGATGATCATTTGGTCCCTGATCCCATTGGCTCTTAGTCTATTGGTAAAGATAGACACCAAATAAGTGAAAACAAAGAATAATGTGGTGTGTGAAAGATAAGGAAAATCCAGGAGCCTAGCCCAGTCCAGGGCCAGAGAAAGTCTTTTTCAAGAAGTGAGGTTTAAGTTGAGACTGAAAGGGGAGTAGGAAATTGGTAGGTGAAAGGGGATAAAGAACAAAACAGGAGTTGACACCCCATGACCCAAGCTCCAAATCTGGTT
This sequence comes from Mirounga angustirostris, assembly GCF_029215605.1. Lineage (NCBI taxonomy): Eukaryota > Metazoa > Chordata > Mammalia > Carnivora > Phocidae > Mirounga > Mirounga angustirostris. Next base: position 92,345,378 of record NW_026991716.1, on the reverse strand, counting down.
CTGCTGCTTTCTGGTTAGGTGAGGAGGAGAGGATTCCTGCTGAAATGTTATCTGCAGGCTTTGCTTTGGAGTCATTTCTCCTAGCATGTGTAAGGAACACTCTGAGTTTTCCTCTAGATGATAATGTAGAGGTGGTGTCACCATATCACTCTTGCCCCACTCCATGAAGCACCATAGGAAAAAACCCACAAGAACTTGACCTCAGCAACTGCTTGTTTGCTTCTCTTCTCATGGACAATGAGAATCAGGTAATCCATCTGATTTCCCTTTCCTCTCCAGGAGTCTGGAAACTCAGAGATGGATCTAAGCCTGCCCTTAAGTAACAGAGTAAAACCTTATGTAGACATGTTCTGATTTTCTCAGAGTCATGACCACTTTTAAAATTTACATTTTCTTGCTCCTCACTTTATATTTTATTGCATATTTCCTATATCCTATTAGTTACTTAAATATTTTATGGAACAAAGTAGGTTACAAACAAACAAAAAATGTACAATGACACAAAAATAAAAGCTTTCAAGAAACCAGTCTTTTATTACTAAGGTTCTGGGACAGCTAACAGCCCAAGCTGCTGTCCCCTGGTCCTTCTAGATAGCCACCTGCCCTCCCCCAAACTGCTGCACTCACCTTGTTCCTTCAGATTTCCTTCCTCTCTCAGGCTGCCTCACCCTGTGATCAACCGTTGCTCTCCCAGAAAACACAGTTTTGCTTTAAAGGTTTTAAAATTTGTGCTAATGGGAAGGATAACAGAAAGGTAAGAGAAGAAGCAACGGTGAGGAAATTATTAAAGTTCTGGAAAGTTTCCAAGGTCTTACTAGTGCCTGGCCCTGACCTATGCTTTCTCGGCTTCTTTTCAACATGTCATTTGGAAGTCCCTTCTGTTCAGTGTTTTCATTCCTGGTGTGACACTTAAAACACTTCCCCATTAGAGAAACATAACCCCTGTGCAAGCTCGTCTTCCACCCCAGAAACCCAGAATGACAGTCAGGGACATACAGGGGGTGCCTCCCATTTTCATAGTAATCTGCTTTGATCAAGGCCTGAGGACTTGAGCTGCCCACACAGGAATGAACCCCACTGGTCATCTTCTAGCATCTTATACCTCTCCCTGTAACCTCTTTTTCTCCCCAGAGTCAAGGCCCTAGATTTTAGGTGCAAAATGATTGTAGTTTTGTTGTGATGGCCTCTGTAAGCTCTCTCATCAGCAATGTAGCGGTACTAGATCCTGGAGAGGTGAGCTGAGGTAGAACATCAGGTGGGGAGAATGATGCCTGCACTGCTGCGGCAGGTAAGCCCAGGGCCGTGGTGCATATTTATATAGAGGATCTCTTCTACCAAGAATTCAGTGCCGTGGGTGGAGTGGCTCTTTCTGGCCCCCTTTGCCTAGGACATGATAGACTGTTCTTTGGCCTGGGTCCCCTTCCCCAAATTAACCTGTACCTTTAAAGTAGCTTTAAAACAGAAGTTTTATCCCAGACTTCCACGGATATATGACCAGTGACTCTACCCAAAGAAAGCAGATAGTCTTTCTCTGACAAATCTTCTTCATAGAATCTTATGTTTGCCCTTGAGTACCCCATCTCTGGAACACTAAATCTTTCCCATCATTTTTTTTTCTTTCTTTTTTTTTAAAAGGATTTAAAAATTTATTTTAGAGAAGTGGGGGAGGAGCAGATGGGGAGGGAGAGGGACAAGCAGACTCTGTGCTGAGCGCTAGCCAATTTGGGGCTCGATCTTACCACCCTGAGATCATGACCTGAGCTGAAACCAGAGTCCGACGCTCAACCGATTGAGCCACCCAGGAGCCCCTATCCTGTCAATTTTTAGATAATCTTTGTACTGCATGACACTTTAAATAAATAGAATATGTTGCCAGTGGAAGTGAATTCCCCAGGGGAATGACTTTGCTATTCTATATGCTATGTTTCATTTTTTAAGACACCCAGTTCCTTTTCCTTGCCAACAAATTCCCATCCCTTGCTTTTCAATAATGACCAAAATTGAAACAAAATGGAGGGTCTGCCTCAGAGAAACCCTGTGAGTAAGATTCTCATTATATTAAGGTACCTTCCTTGCAGTCCCTCATTGAATATTTGTTGAGTACCGAATCACTAAGAAGGAGCATGTGTACCTTGGATTAGCAGCATCTGGTCTCTATTTACTTCCCTAAGATGTAGCTAGAGGGACTGGGGCCTCCTGGGGAGGGTGCAGTGCCCAGGACGAGTCATCCATGAGTACCCTGGCCTCATATTTGTGTTCAAATGAAATTTGGTTAGAGTGAACACTCAGGGGTGGGTGGGTGGGGGGGACGTTTTAAGAAGAAAAAAAATGGAGATGTGACAAAAGCTCGATGGGCAGGCTTTTTCAGGGTGAAAAAAGGCCAGGTGATTTCCTTTCTTTTTGGCTATTGGTATATCTTTAAATATGAGGAAATGATGAGACAGGATTGTAAAATATTTACATTTAGCAGAAGAATGTTTTCACACATACAAACACCCAGGTGTATGTATAGTTTCATTTGACAACAGTGGCAAAAGCAGAACTGCATGGATGTGAGGTCAGGCAACCCTGCCTCCCCTTCTCTCCCCTCCCGCACCTCCTAGTGCTGGCATCACCGTAGAAGGCTCTACAAGGAGGACAGGGAGGATTTGGTGCCGTTTGGTTGCCTGGAAACCACACTATGGGTATAATCCAGATCCTCCCCCTCTCCTCCCCCCACCTCAGCAGATTTCGTTTTTAACTTAGTTTTTTGAATAGGTAACAGATTCACATTGTCAAACATTGAAAACTACAAAAAGCTATAAAACAAAAGACTCTCTCCTACCTTATCCCTCTTCATTTAGTTCCCATCCTCCTCAACAAATAACCACTATTTCTTTCTTGTTTATCCATATATATATATAAAATTAAAAAAAAATTTTTTTTAGAGAGAGAGAGAGCACATGCCCGAGAGGGAGGAGGGGGAGGGGCAGAGGGAGAGGGAGAGAGAGAATCTTAAGCAGGCTCCGTGCCATTGCTGAGCCCAACTTGGGGCTCCATCTCACAACCCTGAGATCATGATCTGAGCCGAAATCAGGAGTCAGATGCTTAACTGACTGAGCCACCCAGATGCCCCCTCCTTCCAGATATTTTCTATGCGTAAGTAAGGCATATAAACATATTTTACTCTCTGCAAACTTTTTTTTACATGCATGACAGCCTGCTTTACACACAGGTAGGGTGTGTGCATTTGTAGTTCTCTGTATGATTTTTCCATCTTGATTCATTAAGGACTTCATTCTTTGCTACTGCTAAAGAATATTCCATTGCATAGATTTACCATAGTTGATTAATCAGCTTCCTTTTGATAAACATTTAGGTGGCTTCCAAGCTTTGGCTATTACAGACAATGCCTCATACAAAACTCTTGTACAAGGTGTTATTTCCCATGTGTGAGCATATCTGGAAGACAAATTTCCAGGGTCAAAGGGTATATATATTTTTAATTTGGACAGATACAAATTCCTCATTATAGAAATCAAACCACTTTATAATCCCACCAACAATGTGTGAGATCAAGTTTTTGCTAGTCTGACTGGTGAAAAATGGTATTTCATTGTAATTTTAGTTTTCACTTCCTTTACAATGAGCATTATAAAAAAAATTTAAGAGCTACTCTTTATTTTCCTTCAACAAACTCTGCTAAGACATTTGTAACTTTTTCTGTTGGGTTGTGGATATTTCTTACTGATTTGTCGGTGGCATCTACTATATAATATTAGAGTGACACAAATTGTGAATATTTTTCCCAATCTTTTGTCATTTATCTTCTGACTTTGTTCATGGTTTTTTTTTTTGGAGAGGAATGCACCTTTTTAACAAATTTTAATTTTTATATAGTCACATATATCAATCTTTTAAGTTTTTGGATTTTGTGCAATACTTAGACCAAATCTACTTGAAATTATGAAAATTCTTCCATATTCTATCCTAACATTCTTATAAATTCACATTTATATTGATATTATAGAGAAGGAAAACTACTTTTTCTGTTACCCTTCTGAATTCTTGGCTGAGACTCCTGTAGTAAAAAAAGATTAACAAGAGAAAAGCAAACGGAAGTTTATTAACATGTATATGTCATGTATACATGGGAAGCACCCAGGGAAAAATGAGCGACCCCCCGAAGTGGCTTAGAATTCAGAATTAAATATCATCTTAATAGGGGCACCTGGGCGGCTCAGTCGTTAAGCATCTGCCTTCGGCTCAGGTCATGATCCCAGGGTCCTGGGACAGAGCCCCGCATCGGGCTCTCTGCTCAGCGGGGAGCCTGCTCCTCCCTCTCCCACTCCCCCTGCTTGTGTTCCCTCTCTCGCTGTGTCTCTCTCTGTCAAATAAATAAATAAAAAATCTTTTAAAAAAATAAATATCATTTAATAGGGAAAGAGTATAGGGAATGTAGGTCTCTCAGGAGAGAGTAAGTGATTCTTAGGAAAGATAAATGGGCCCTCAGGAGAACAGATGGGAGGTATGAGAGTTTGTACGGGAGTTTGTTGTATGAGAGGTTGCAAAGTTTGGGCGCAATGTTGATGTCTGTTCTCTCTTCTGACAAATGTCAATCTTCCAGGTTGATGAAACTCCTGGGAGGGGATGTAGGACAATGGAGTTCCTTTTGGAGGACCTGTCTTTAGACAGATAAGGGGAATTCAGAGAAAGCCTCTCCCTGCATTTGCTGTTTTTCAAGTGTCTACAGCTCAAAATAATTAAATAGCAAAGTGTCGTATTTTAACAAAACAGCATATTTGGGGTGGACTGTCCTAAACTCCTATAGTTTAGGGCAGCATCTTCTGCTGCCCTTCAGTGTTTTTAGTGACAGGGAGTTTATTCTGTGTCAGTTTGTTTCCAGATGGCTATCCAGTTGTCCTCAACCTTGACACCATGAATTGATGAGTCCCTGTTTTTCCTTTAAGTGTCAGGGACACTTCCTTACCCATGCTAGCAATCTCATTCCTGAGCAATGTGGGGGTGGGGGTGGGGTACCAACCCTAGGTCCCAGGGCAATCTTCCCCTTTGCTGTGATAGCAGAGAGACTTCTCCCAGGTATGAAGGCCATTGGGACGCAGAGACCATCTATTGTTTAGGGATGTGCTCACAGGGAATCCTGAGTTGCCACCCAGCCCCCCGCCCTCCCCCACCCCCCCAAACAGGGAGTGCAGCAGCTCAGAACCACTGCACTCAGGGGTGGAATTAGGCTTTGGGCCTGAATAAATAATTAGAAATTGGCTGCTGAGAGAATGTCCCTGGTGATTGCTTGCTCTGGAATTTTGCTGGGTGGCACACAGAGTTTTATTACCCAATTAAAATACAGCAGATTAAATCGTGCAAAAGGAAGATGGAGTGAGCAATAAATCTGCTGTGGAATGGGCTGTGGAAGGCCCACCCCGAAAGGCATGAACTGATGGTTCAGAGAGAATTGAGAAAAAGAGTAGTCTGGTTTTGCCAAAAGGAATCACTAGCCAAGCATGTTCTTGAAAGGAGACCGAATGTTTGCTTTGGGGAGGATGGGTGGTAGGTTTGGAAGTGTGGGCACTGGGAAAAGAGAGGTAAGTGTTTCGAGTTTCCAGGTTAGACCCTGGAAAGAAGGGATATGGAGGGCGGGCGAAGGCAGCCAAAGGTAACACAAACAATCTTTCACTGGGGTGACACTTTTTTTGTAACGTACAAACACTGGAGGAGATATTGGTGATATCGTTGGTGTCCATTGCCCAGCACAACATAATGAATGATCAGGTTGTAACAAGTTCTGAAATGTTAGCGAAGTAAGAAGAGGCAGGATTATCGTATCCATTACACACCGAAATAGACATTTCTGGTGGTTTAGTTGCTCCACTGTGGTAATGAGGAACCACAACCCCGTGGCTTCAGCAAGAGAAATCTACCGTCCCACAGTTCTGGAGGCTGGAAGTCTGACATCAGTGTGTCGGCAGGGCTGGTTCCCTCTGAACAAGACCAGGGAAGAATCTGTTCCAGGCCTGTCTCCTTGTTTTGTAGGTGGCCATCTTCTCCCTAGGCCTCTTCACATCATCCTTCCTCCATGCGTGTCTGGGAGCAGGTTTCCCTTATGCAAGAACACCAGTCCTACTGCATGAGGGCCCACCCTAATGACTCATTTTAACTTGATTCCCTCTGCAAAGACCTTACCTCTAAATAAGTTTACATTCTGAGGTAGTGGCGGTTAGGACTTCAACATCTGAATTTTGGGGCCATGCACTTTAACCCATAGCACTTGACTATCTTGAAAAATAGCAATGTTCTTCTTTATGCATATAGTGCCCCCTTCTCCTTCCCAGCCCCAGGGCTTATTGATACATTTTTTTCACAGTTCTCATGGAGCTGATTTGCAGTGCTGGCTTTCAGCTCGCTGGTGAAGCCCTGTAACTGCAGTACTAGGTACATTTGCTTTTGTTTGGCACTCGGTGAAGGGGGCAAACACTGATTGTTCTTATCTTGATGGTGAGTGGGAAAACATTTCTCCTTGGAAAAGATGAAGAGACCTGTGAGTCTCCTTCTGGCTGGCCTTTCTTTCCACCTTGCTTAGGGCTGCCGATGTTGCATTTGAGACCAGTTGGATAAAGTGTATCTGTATATGACTGACTGTACTATGACTCAAGATGTTAGTTGACACCATCCAGCTGCCCTCATCTAGCCTGGAGCTTGGGCCTGCTACATGTCTGGCCATTGGGCAAAATGACACAGAGACCCTGTAAGAATTGTCTTCACATTGTGTTAACATTAGTGTCCTTGCCTTTGTCTTGCTGCAAAGCAGATTGATAACAAAGCTGAAAGTCTAAGTGCCAGACAGCTGGGTGCCCTGGATGTTGACTTCTCACCCCAGCCTGTGCCTGTCAGTAGGGGCAATTCTCGCTCCTCACTTCCAGCTTGTGAGGGCTGTGCCCGGCACTGGTAGGTGCCCATGTCTAGAGGTACCCTCGAATGCTTGCTGGTGTAAAATGATTCCATTCAGTCATTCAGCAAACACTTACTGAATAGCTGTTCTGCACTAGTCACTTTTCCAGGTAATAGCGATAAAGTAGGGATAAAAATAAAGACACCCATCCTCATGGACTCATGGAGTTTATAATCTGGTCAGGCTGAACATTTAGCAGCATAGATAAGGTGTTATATGCTAAAAACAATAAAGCAGGGTAAAAGGATCAGGAATGTGGGGCTCAAGACAGTTGCAGTTTTGGAAAGGAGTAGGTCTCAGTAAGAAGGTGACATCTGAGGGGCACCTGGTGGCTCAGTTGGTTAAGCAATTGTCGGTTAAGCATCTGACTCTTGATTTCAGCTCAGGTCATGATCTCAGGGTCATGGGATTGAGCCCTACATCAGGCTCCCTACTCAGCGGGAAGCCTGCTTCTCCCTCTCCCTCTGCCTGCCTCTCTTCCCACTTGAGCGCTCTCTCTCTCTCTTAAATAATAAAAAAAAAATCTTAAAAAAAAAAAAAGGTGACACCTGAGCAACACCTTGAAGGAGGGTAGGAAGGTAGCCTTGTGGCTATGGAGTGAGTTTCAGCAGAGGGAGAAGCCAGGGTCCCTAAACTCCTAAGCTGGAGCATGCCCAGTGAATGTGCAGAAGAGCAAGGAGGCCATTGTGGCTGAGGGAGAGTTATCCAAAGAAAGAATAGTAGATGAAGTGGGGTGGATAGGGCAGAACACATCCTCCTAGGCCTTTTAAAGGACTTTGGCTTTTATCTTAAGAAGAAAGCCATTGCAGCATTTTAAGCGTAGGAAATAAATAAGCTGAATTCTTTTGTACCTTATTAGAAGGTGGATAAAGATCATTCTGGTTGCTCTGTTGAGAATAGATTGTAGGAAGGCAAGTGTAGAAGCTGGGAGACAAGTGAGGAGGCCATTACTGTAATTTCAGATAATGGATGCTCAAATTGGGAGGAGCAATGGTGGTGATAAGAGGTCAGATTCTGGATGTACTTGGAAAGTCAAGCCTAGAGGAGTTCTTGATGAGTTGGATGCTGGAATGAGAGGAAAGGAGTCATGGAGGACACCAAGGGTTTGGCCTGAGTGTCTGGAAGGATGGAGTTGCCATCAGCTAAGGAGTGCATTGTGGGTAGAGCAGATTGTGAGAAAAGGATAAGGAGTTCAGTGCTAGACATAGTGAGATGCCCATCAGTTCTCATCAGGACCAAGTAGAGGTGTCTGGGTATGCTGTGGCCTCATCATTCAGTCCAGGAATGGTGTCATATTTAAATAAGTATGATTCCAAAAGGCGAAGTAGACAGATGGTGCTATGGCCTGAACATTTGTGTCCCTGCCAACCCCTTCCCCCATTCATATGTTGAAATCCTAACCCCCAGAAGTGATGGCATTAGGAGGTGGGGCCTTTGGGAGGTGCTTAGGTCATGAAGGTGGAACCCTCATAAATGGATTACTGCTCTTATGAGGGAGCCTACAGAGCTCCCTAGCCCCTTCTGCCACATGAGGACACAAGAAGTCTACAGTCCGGAAAAGTGCCCTCACCCAACCATGCTGGCACCCTGGTCTTGGACATCCAACCTCCAGAACCATGAGCAATAAATTTTTGCTGTTTATAAGCCACACGGTCTGTGGTATTTTGTTATAGCAGCCTGAACTAAGACAGACGGATAGATAAACAAGAAATGCTTTTCTTTATTCTGGTATCCTCAAGGACTTTAAAGAAGATCCAGGTCATAATCCTTAGTTTGCCTTCTCATGTCCCCTATTTCTTTCCTCCACAAGTTCTGTTGTGTCACTCTCAGAAGCCTCTTCTCAGCAACCACATCCCCTCAAAGCACCCTTTCTCTTCAGCCTCAGTGTGTTGGCTCCCCGCTCTGAGGTCTCTTCAGGATATAGAATGACTGAATCTCTTGGAACTTGAAGGGTAGCAGAGTATGCCACCCCAAAATATACCACTTTAGCATAAGGATTATTTTGAGCTGAAGGTAGTTGAGAAGAAACGAATACAACAAAAGTTCTCTGCAAAGCAGGTCATTAATTTGTAAAGGTGTCCCCCTTCTCTCTACCAGGAAGGACAGAAGTTAATCACCAGAGACAACTCTAGGTGTGTATCAGCCCAGAGATGGTACTAAAGGAATAGATTGCAACAAACCTGTGAATACTAGCCCTCATCTATCATTAGTTCCTCATATATTTGCCTTCCCACAATTTGCCACCCCTAACAACTCAAAGTCCTTTTCCTTTGTCTTGCCATTTCTCTAAAAATACACTGTTCTTTGTTAAGATGCTATTTAAGCCCAAGATACTATACCACCCCTGTGAGTTACTCATCATTGAATGCTCCCATGTGTGGGCATGAAGCACATATTAATAAACTTCTGGTTTGTTCATTTGTTTTCCTCTTGTTAATCCTTTGTAATCCTCTTGTCTTTTGTCAGTCTAATTTATAAGGCTCCAGCTGGAGAACCTAGGAGGGTACAGGGAAGGTTTTTACCTCCCCTACAAAGTCTTTCCCTCCTTCTTTGGCTCCCCCATCACACCATGTCCAGGAAGAAATGTGGCCGGGGTGGCTTGTCCTCAGACTGGCAGAAATGTTGGGATCCTCACTGGCAGATTAAGAGAGACATGTGCTTGTGTGGCTGCGTGGCAGCCCTTGGCCTGGTGAGGCTGTCTCTGTGTCTGGGCCATCTCAGGCCACCATTTTTTATAGCCACATCTGGATAAGATCAGGAGAAGCACTCATAATGTTACATAATGTGAACTATTTTATGTACTTGCACTTAAAAAATAATAGCTTTAAGCTCTCTAACTTCTACTCTCCACCAGAGATGAGTAATAATTCTCATTAATTCATCATTCCTTAGATTCATAGTTGAGTCCCATGGAACCTCATACAAGGCAAGGACGTGCAGTCCCGTTGCTATCAGCAAACAGTTCACTCATCAATTATTAAATGTATTAAATGGGCCAGGCCCTGAGCTAGACACCAAGACAACTAAGTGAATTGGACCTATTATCTCAGTTCTTAGGGTGGAGGTGGTGGGGACCAGATCACATCAATATTCCATAGTAAGGGCTATAATGGAAGGGCTCCATCCACAGCTGGGGCTGTGCTCTTCCAGTCAAAGGATGGGCCGGTAAGACTCACCTGGGAATTTGCATCTAAAAAATATAACCTCTGGTGCAGCCACTGTGGAAAACCGTATGGAGGTTCCTCAAAAAGTTAAAACTAGAACTACCCTATGCTCCAGCAATTGCATTACTAAGTATTTACCCAAAGAATACAAAAAGACAAATCCAAAGACAAAGAGAGAGAAAAACAAGAAACAGTCTCTTAATTATACAGAACAAACTGATGGTTACCAGACGGGAAGTGGGTGAGGGGATGGGTTAAATAGGTGATGGGGATTAAGGAGTGCCCTTGCTGTGATGAGCACAGGGTGTTGTATGGAAGTGTTGAATCATTATATCGTACACCCGAAGCTAATGTTACACTGTAGGCTAACTGGAATTTAAATAAAAACTTAAAATATATAAGCTCATCAGGAGCTCTAAATAAGCTCATCAGGACTTTGTCCAAAGAGGTCATCCACTACTCCCAGCTGCCCCTGTCTCTGATCTCAGGTTCCATGACTCCCCTAGTGTAATCGCTCCTGACGGCCTGTTTCATTGCTGCCATTCCCCACAGCTTGCTAGCTTTAGAATGGCAAGGATGAGTTTGTCTTATTCACGAATGCTTGCCTAAGACCTCAGGGTGCTCAGGAATTGGATGCCTTGCTGAATGAATAGGTGGAGAGGCAGATGAGTCCTTTATTAACAGAAACTACATGATTGTTTGGAGTCTATCTACAAGTTTTAAAAGTGCTACATAATCACTACTGAAAGTTTTCTTACTTAACTTTTTAAAAAACTTTAAAAAAAGAATAATTTCTTGGGGCGCCTGGGTGGCTCAGTCGTTAAGCATCTGCCTTCGGCTCAGGTCATGATCCCAGTGTCCTGGGATCGAGCTCCTCATTGGGCTCCCTGCTCCACAGGAAGCCTGCTTCTCCCTCTCCCACTCCCCCTGCTTGTGTTCCCTCTCTGGCTGTCTCTCTGTCAAATAAATAAAATCTTTAAAAAATAAAAAAAATAAAAAATAAAAATAATCTCTCTGCCCAATGTGGGGCTCAAACTCATGACCCCAAGATCAAGTTGCATGCTCTACTGACTGAACCAGCCAGGAGCCCCCTTATTCAAACTGTTAATTTTTTTGTATTTTGTATTTTTATTATTTTGTTATTTTTAAATATTTTTTTTATTCAACTTTTTAAAAGATCAGTTTAGTGAATAGATTTTTTTCAGGGGGACCACATCATTAAGCTTATAGTGAGAGTTGATAGGAAATCAGATTTGCATTAGAAAAATTTTTCTTTTCTTTTCTTTTGTTTTTAGAGAAATATTTCTTACAGCTATTTTTGGGGAAAAGTGTTGTGTTAAGCCAGGGCTACCTATTTTCACCTTGATCTAAAGATATGTATAAAGTTTTTTTGTTTTTTTTTTGAGATTTATTTATTTAGAGAGAGAGCGTGGGGTTGAGGGGCAGAGGGAGAAAGAGACTTAAGCAGACTCCCCACTGAGCACAGAGCCCAACGTGGGGCTCAATCCCACAATCCTGAGATCATGACCCTGAGATCACGACCTAAGCTGAAACCAAGAGTCAGATGCTTAACTGACCACCCACCGGGGTGCCCCATAAAGATATGTATAAGATTTTTTAAAAAGAATGATAATGTTCTCTGTTCATTTCACTTAACAAAGTAATTACATTTCCCACTATGAATAATATAAAAATTCATGTAGACAATAAAAAAGAAAAAACAGATTTTGATGCATTTTCTTCCAAAAATTTTTCCATGTCTGGTGTTTTTTATAATTTAAAAATTTTTTTTACAACCATGCTCATTTTAAATAAAATTCTGAAGTGTGAAGAGTAACATCTTGGGAACCAGACTGATGGCCTTCTTAAGATTTTGAAAGATTTATCCAAATAAGAAAGTTAGGCTATATAATTAAATGGGCACAGTAACTGGGTCGATGCAGGGTGATAAAATCCTCTGCACAATGAAAATAAAGCCTAAAGTGATACTCAACAAATAGAACATAAACTCAGGCAGTTATGGCTGATAGAGGTGAAGAAGAACCTAGAAGCCCCACTGGGCCTTTAAAGTGTATCAAAACCAAGAGTCACCCTCGCTAATCTGTGATAGCAAGATGCCCAGGCAATAAAGGGAAGCATCAGGGGAACAAAGGTATGGTGAAGGAGTTAATGATGTCTTTGCATCAAATTAATATATGAAAGTGAATTAGAATAAATCCTTGAGACTGGCAGCATTTATCTCTGTGTCAGTAGGGAATTGGGGAGCCAAGAATCTACATCGTTCCTCAAATTAAGTCATTTGTCACGGAAAACAGACTATGTTCATAAAAATGGTCAGTTCTACACCTTCCTTTGTCAGTTGGTGTTGAGAATAAGCCAAGTAAGTGTATGACAGCAGATCTGCTGGGAAAAAAAGGAAAATTCTGTTTTGGTGGCAATAATCTTTAGAACCCTGCCTTCCCTCCCCCAATGGACATTATTAGGGCTGCACAGGAGGCAAAACTTTACCCTCTTAGGAACTCTGCCTGGATCTGAGAATTAAGTTGACATAAGACAGATTAATGAAAGCAACACATTTTATTTTTATAAGTACATGGGAGCCTTCACAGGAAAATGAATACCCAAAAAGTGGAAGGCCTTTTATATACTAGATTGAACAAAGAGTAGTCATTATGAAAAAGTAGCTAAAATGTATGAGGAGACTAAAGGAAGATAAGGGTAACTTTGACAAAGTTTGTACAAATTCTTCTTGGCCTTGACTCCTTTTCTCTGGTGATGAGAATGTTCTTTTCCACCAGGTGCAAAGAGGGCCTGTTACATATGGGAGTTTTATCTCCTGTTTTCAGGAAGAAAAGGGGAAGTCAGAGCGCCTTTCTTACACCTATTGTTTTTCAAGTGCCTTAGTTCAAAATAGTCAATATGTTAAACTGGCATATTTTGGGGTGGCATGATCTGAGCCCACTCACTAAGTCCTGCATTACCCTCAGTCTCACTCTGGGGAACCCAGGTGGGCTTTAGAGTGGGTGTACAAGGTGATGATAACGGCCTGCCGGCCTGCCGTGGGACATGAGGAAGTCAAACTGTGCATAAGAATAAAACCCACTCAAAGCTCTATCCTTTGCAGTGATGGTTACCAGAGGGGAGATGGGTGGGGTGATGGATGAAACAGATGATAGGGATTAAGAGTACACTTATGATGAGCACTGAGTAATGTATGGAATTGTTGAATCACTATATTGTACACCTGAAACTAATATAACCCTGTATGTTATCAATACTGGAATTAAAATTAAATACTTAATAAAAATAAGTAAGTAAGTAAATAAATAAATAAATATCTCTACCCTTTGCTCCTCTCCTGATTGGTTTTACCACAGGTGCCTCAAACACCTGAACTTCAGGGGTCTGAGCCTGGAGGAAGTTCCCCTGGGCTCCATCAACTCTGGCTTCTATTGACAGGCATGACTATAGCCTTGATATATGTGGCCAACATCACCCATCCTTCCATTACATATAACTTGCCCATTCCCCCTTGTAAGAGAATACAAACTTTATTTACTTCACAACTTAAAAAAAGAAAAAAAGACTCCTGTAGATGTCATCACAAAAGTGTTCAGACAAGCCAATTTTTCTCCTGAAAAACAAGGATACTCCTTTGTAACCATAATATAACCATCAAAATCAGGAAATTCACAGTGATATATTTTGCTGGGGGGGGGGGGCATTTTCTTCTATCATTTTACATTTGAAGAGGGGGAGCTGTGAATTAACTGACAATAGATTAACAGGAGAAAGATTTGTTTATGCATGTGGAAGGTTTCAGATGAAGAGGTAACCTGGGGATACCTGGGTAGCTCAGTCAGTTAAGCATCTGCCTTTGGCTCAGGTCATGATCCCAGGGTCCTGTGATCAAGTTCCATGTTGGGCTCCTTGCTCAGGAGGGAGCCTGCTTCTCTCTCTGCCTGCCACTCCCCCTGCTTGTTCTCTCTCTCTCTGACAAATGAATAAATAAAATCTTTATTAAAAAAAAAGGGGGGTAACCTGACAGCTCAAGGTAGGGGTTTATACATCAACTTAATTAGGGGGCGGGTAGTTGTGTTTAGGGCTTTAAAGGATGGAAGGTTGAGATGAAGCTTGTTTACACAATTTTTTGGAATGTCCTGGTGCTCAAGATCAGCCCTCCCTGATTGGAGACCTCTTTGGAGGGGGCTGTAACAGCTGACTCTCACAAAGCTTTGCTTTAGTCAGATAAGGGAGGTTCATATAGGAGTTCTTTGGGAATTTGCTATAGCTCAGATGTTTCCACTTTGAAGTAATCTGCATGTCATTCATGTGTGCTATCAGTCCCATCATCAGTCACCTAATCCATTGTCTCCCTTCATGTTTTGTCAACTGCTTCACTAGCATCCTTTAGAGCAAAAGGATCCAATCCAGGGTCACCATTGCATTTAGTTGTCCTATCTCTTTGTTTTTCTTCAGTCTAGAAGAGTTCCTCAGGAACTCTTTCAGGATCTTGACGTCTTTGAAGATGATAGGCCAGTTATTTTGGCAAAATGTAATAAAGGTGTTTTTATCTACCCATTCATTCATCTGAAAGGGAGGAAAAAAAAAATCCTTGCCCCTCTATTCTTCTAAGTTCTTGGTTGGGACCCTTGTAACAAAAAGCAGATTAACAGAAGAAAAACAAACAAAAGCTCATTACCATGTACCTCTCATTTATACATGGGAGAAACTCAGAGTAACTCAAGGAGGTGCTTTGGAACTCTGGCTTATGTAGCTTCTTCCACAAAGAACAATAAATTTGTAGTGAAATGACAGGATTAAAGGAAGTGGTTTTAGGTTTCCAAGGGTGGCAAACTGTGGGAAGCTAAATATATGGTAGGAAACTAATGGAATAAGGTTTGTTTATGGATTCCTTCAGTGTCACCTGATAAGAGTCTGTCTTCAAAGAAGGAGAATTTATATCCTGCCTTTAGGCAGGGTAGGAGGAGGGCAGAGAGACCTTTCCTGCATTTGCTACTTCTTAATTGCTTTCAGCACAAAATAATTTTTATGTCAAAAAGGCATATTTTGGGGTAACAAATTCTGGTTCAACCCATTATTTAATTTGAGATAAGTAATTGATCAGCTACTATGGGCTGAGTCCTGTCGAGCACTGGGATACATATAGGGCACTAGATGGATGTGGATCTTTCCTTGGGAGAGGCCCTTTAGCCCCTATAGTAGTTAAGAAGACAGATTTTGAATTCAGGATTTCTGGGTTCAGGTCCATCTCTATTACTTACTCCCATTAGAATCTGGGGTTTGTTACTTAACCTTTACATGCCTCACAGAAAGAGGGAAGGTGAATAAAAATACCTACCACATAAGATAGACATTTGTTTGAAATGAGTTAATACTGGCATCTCCGTATATATCAGTAATCTGCATCTAAAAATTAGATTTTCTGTGTGAATATGCTAACTGGGTTCTATTTCACATTATTTTAAAAGGAAAAAAATATAATACATTACACATCAATCCAAAATCCCAACCAATTTCCTAAAGCACAGCTAAAGTACACTAAAACAACTGAAGGGATCAGGATATGCCACCCCAAAATATGCCACTTTGGCGTAAGAATTATTTTGAACAATGGCATCTGAGTTCCTAAGCAGTTTTATCTGCCTAAAAGCTGAGCCTTACAAAAGAGCTAAATAGTTATAAATACCATCCCTGGGAGCAACTCTAATATTCTCTTCTTGGAGATCAAAAGTCAGAAGTTGCATGACACCCAGATAGACATTGTCACAGACTGTCATATCTTCCATCTATTTTTCTAAAGGCATATTTATTTTTCAAAAAGGCATTTGCATAAGTGTCCTTTCTCCCCTCTTTCTAAGAAGTCATTTGTTCTCCCAAAAGTGCTGCTCTGTTCCTCCCCATCCCCTGTTAAGATGATGTATAAACTCTAAATTCTGTCTCCTTGAGTCTCATTTTTCAGTGAGCTCCCACATATATATATGAATAAAAATCTGTCTTTTGTCAGTTTTTGATTTTTTAAAAATTTTAAGAAGATTTTATTTATTTATTTGAAAGAGAGACAGAGATAGCAACAGAGATAGCGAGAGAGAGCAAGAGTGGGGAGGAAAGGGAGAAGCAGGCTCCCCACCGAGCAGGTAGTCCAACGTGGGGCTGGATCCCAGGAGCCTGGGATCATGACCTGACCTGAAGGTAGACACCCAACCAACTGAGCCACCCAGGCACCCCTCTTTTGTCATTTTAATTTGCAGGTTCCCAAGACATAATCTAAGAGCATAGAGAAAAAGGTTTTTTTCCCCTTAACACACCTATGTATTAGTAACAATGGTCACACTACGATGCAAAATGTTTAAAATATTATCACTTAAGAATTAAAACAGTTGCTTTATGTACAGTAACATCTCTTCTATTGTAATTACTATTTTTATTCCTTTAATTTCTTATCTACCCTTCTCTTCAAAACTTTCTGAACTTTTCTGGTACTCATTGTACAGCTCTCAGCAAAAACAATGGCTCAATATGGAAAGCACTGGTAAATGCATTCAGGACAAGTGCCAGTGACAGAGCATGACTCACTCTGAGCATGACACTCTGAGGTCACTCTGAGCATCAGCAACATCTAAAGACTACACCCCCTCTGTGGATGCTCCCTATGCTTTTCAAAATGTCTATGATTGTTGCTGCTGTTCTACCACTTGAATTTGGAAGGTAACTGGAAAACTTTACTTCTCATTGTTTTTACTAAACCATATTGAACTTTTGGAGATACAAATATAAAATTTTCCATCAGCTTAAAACAAACTCCGTATTGAGAGATACATCCTGTGAAGTTTGGGTATTAAAAAAACAAAAGGTGTTGTTTCTGGGAGATATTTGGCAGGCGATGCTTGCATATATAAAGCACTTAAGGTAGAGCTTGGTACAAAGAATTATTAGCTATTATTATTTACCTCTATGAACACAACATTCTAGCAGGGATGGCAGGCAAGCAAACACAGGGTGGATAAGATTTCTGCAGACTGTGGTACAGTTTCTGAGTGGATTGAATGCTAGAGAATAATGGGGGAAGGACCTACTTCATGAAGGTGGTCAGGGTAGCCTCCCTGGGGTGATGAAAACTAAAAATAAACCTGAGGGATGAAAAGAAGCCAGCCATGAGGGCAACCAGGGTGAAGCATTCCAGGTAGAGGCAAGAGCAAATCCCAAGGCAAAGGTGAGATAGAGCTGCCAGAAGGACTCTCACTGGAGTTGGAACAAGTCTATGAGATGAGGCTAGAGAGATGGGCAGGCACAGGTCATGTAGAATCTTGGAGACCATAGTACAGAGTTTGGATCCTATTCTAAGTGCAAGAAGAAACTATTATGAATTTTAAGTGAAAGAATGAAATGATCTGATTTATGTTTTTAGATCACCTTGCTGAGGAGACTGAGGTAATAGAAGTTTCAGGTGGAAGCTGGGAGACCAAGTTAAGAAGCTACTCATTAATTCAGGTAAGAGATGAGATGACATTGAAGATGGATAGGAGAGGTCAGAGATGAGTATTATTTTGGAGGAAGAATTATTGGATTTGCTGTCAGGTGAAGGAAACAGATGACTCAGGAATGACACTCAGATTTCTGGCTTTGATAACTGGGTAGGAAGTGATGTTACTGACAGAGGGAGGGAAGACTAGCTATAAGAATGTTTGCAAAGTTATCTCTAAAGTTTGGGCATGTCCACACACAGACACATGGAAAATGATATACCCCATGTCTCTTGGGACTCACTGTTATTTATAAATGGCAGCATGCTGCAAAATAGACAAGATGGCATAAAGGTTCCATATGATATGGTATAGGAGAAGCCTGAATTATGATGATTTGCTTCAGTTCCTTTTGATAGCATCTGGTGACTTCGGCTTTGGTACTTCCTTACAGTACTGGTTTTAATATATGGCTTTTCGTTTGTTTGTTTTGCCTTATTGGGTGGAAGCATGAAACCTGTGGCTATTCTGGTTGTATAAACTAAACATCAGAAAGGTCTGCTGTTGTTCCCCAGTGGGAATCTCTACCTCTTCTTGCACATTAAACAGAGTTATGGTGGTTAATTACGTATGACCTTTCTGAAGAGGTAAAGTGTAGGATAATTGCTGATGAATGGTCCAATAAAAATTGTAGACCACTACTGAAGGGTAGTAGAATATGTCACCCCAAAATGTACCACTTTGGAATAAGAATTATTTGAGCTGAAGGCAATTGAGAAAAGGCAGATACAGAGACGAGCTCTCTGCCCTCCCCGTATTACCTAAAAGCAGGACATAAATTTGAGAAGTGTCCCCTGCTCCCCTCTCTATCAGGAAGTACAGAAGTTAACCACTGGAGACAACTCTAGACCCTTATTAGCCCAAAGATGGCACCAGAGGCATCTACATAACGAATTGTACTAATTAGCCTTTATCTTCCATTAGTTTCTCAATCTTTGCCTTCCCATGATTTGCTGCCCTAGCAACTTAAAGTCCTTTTCCTTTGTCTTGCCCCTTCTCTAAAAATTCTTTGTTCTTTTGCGAAGATGGTCTATAAGCTCAAGTTCTAACTACCTCTTTGAGTTACTCCCCTCTAAGTGCTCCCATGTATATGCACAACGCACATATTAAAAAACTCCTGTTTTCTTTTCCTCTCGCTTATTTGTCTTTTGTCAGTCTAACTTAAAGCACTCCAGTCAGGGATCCAAGGAGGGTGGAGGGAAAAAGGTTTTTTCCACTTCCTACATGACAAAGAACAGAAAGTGTATACTGAGAGCTGGAGGAACAGGGTATTTCTGGTAGGGAGAAGACAGAGAGCTGGCTGCCTCATTTACCAGTTATGCTTGCTTAACCAGACCACAGGCTTCAGTGACCCCTGGTTTCTCCATCTGTGAAATGTTGTTTTGGGAGATGGCGGAGTAGAACAAGAAGGAAATAAGGTGGAATATGGGGGCACCTGGGCGGCTTAGTCAGTTAAGCATCTGCCTTTGGCTCAGGTCCTGATCACAGGGTCCTGGGATTGAGTCCAGCATCAGGCTCCCTGCTTAGTGGGGAGTCTGCTTCTCCTTCTCCCTCTGTCTCTCTCCCTGCTCATGGTCCCCTGCCTTTCAAATAAATAAATAAAATCTCAAAAAGGTGGAATATGGTAATGGAATATCCTGGATTATGTTATAGAAACAGGTCTTGAAACTCTATGGCTTTGTGGCTTAGCACAATCAAAGTAGATTCAGATGTCGATCATCAGGGGTTCTCTTTCTGGAGACTCTGGGATCCATATTTCTATCATTTTGTGATGTAGCCTCCAAGAGTGTTGAAAAAAGGGAAGAGAGGATGTAGAACTGCATGATATATTTTAATGTTCAGACCTGGTAGTGACTTATGTCAGTTTTACCCATCCCCCACTAGCCAGTACTGAGTCATATGGTCCCAATAAAACTGCAAGGTAAGGTGAAAAATGTAATGCCCAGTAAGAAAAATAAAATTTGGTGAAATAATGGCACTGTCTCTATCACATTTAGGTGAATGTGTTTTATAAAATATTATCTCCAGCTTTTCTCTGGTAATGAGCTTGAAATGACTTAAACAGGAAAAGAAGTTAGTAAGTAAAGGGTATAAATCAGCCACAGATGGATACCTGCCTCTGAATAACAGGGAGATTATTGCCCTTTTTTGAGGGGACAGAAAAGGGGCCTGAGGAGTAAGAGAGTGGCAGTGGAAGGTGGATGGATGAGGGACTGGGGCTTGGAAAGAGGAAATGTCTTAGTTGGTAAAGTTCATAACTGGGATGAAAGTGTGGCTGGAGAAGAAAATTTTATGCCTGAATCAAAAGCAAATGTCATTTTTAAGAGTCAGCAGTTTGGTAGCCAACAGAAAGGTAAAATTTACAATGTTCATCTGAGGGCAGGAAGTTCCAAAATGATCTTTTATGCAAATAAAAAGGAAGAACTATCACTGGAAAGCATTTCCAAGTTAAATGTTAAGATAGGAGGTGGCAATAAATGGAAATTTGTAGGGTGATTTATGCAAGTTAGAAAAATTAAACCATGTCTCATCTTCTGATGTTCAAAGACATGGGACAAGCACTCTGGGGATCAGGGCTCTGCTGAGAGATGTGTCATTTTTCCAAGATAAAACCCATCTCCACAAGAAGTCTTTAAGAAAGGGAAATTGGGACGGGGGGTGGGGGTGGGCGTGGGAGTGCCTGGCTGGCTCAGTGAGTGGAGCGTGGGACTCTTGACTTCAGGGTTGTAAGTTTGAACCCCACATTGTGTGTGGAGATTACTTAAAAATAACATCTTAAAAAAAAGAAGGGGGAAATTGGGGTCCTTATGTAGGAAAGGAAAGCGAATTCCCCTTCTATCCTCCTTAGTTCTTGGCTGAGGCCCTATAACACAAGATTAACAAGAGAAAAACAGAACTTTGGATGGGGGGTACACACCAAGGGAAAAAATGAGGAACTGAGTAGAACTACAGTTGAAATACCATCTTTAGCTGACCAAAAAAGAGTGTGGGGAGGCCAGTTCTGGGGAGGTTACCAGGACAAGCTCGGTCATACACAAGGGTAAGGTTTGTTGCTCAGCATTAAGTGATGACTTCTCCATTGGTAAGTCTCTGGTGGATTTTCTGGCACAGAGAGGGCGACATGCTTACAAATGGAGATCTTTATAAATGTGAATGTCTCCTACAACAGGGTGGTTTTACTCTGTTTTCAGAGCTTCTCCTGTGTCTGCTGTTTCTTAAAATAATTAACTCAAAATAATCCTTATGCCCAAGAGGCATATTTTGGGGTGGTGCATTCTGCTCTTCCATAATCTTGCTCAACCCCTCTGAGCTTCTCTCTTACCACCGTCCTTCTCACCACACAACAGCGACACTGGATGTTCTCTGTTCCTCAGATACTATGGCTGTGCTCCAGCCTCCTAGCATCCGCTTGGGCTCTTCCCTCAGCCCAGAAAGCTTTTCCCCAAGACGTCTGCTCTCGGCTTCTCAGTGATGCCTACCCTGTCCATTCTCTTTGATATCTTCAAACATACTGAATAGTTCACTTTTTATGTTTATTGTTTTTCTTCTCCTATTTGAATGTAAGCACCCCAAGTCCAGAGATTTTTTTTTTTTAATATTTTATTTATTTATTTGACAGTGAGAGAGGGAACACAAGCAGGGGGAGTGGGAGAGGGAGAAGCAGGCTTCCCGAGGAGCAGGGAGCCCGACACGGGGCTCCATCCCAGGACCCCGGGATCATGACCGGAGCCGAAGGGAGACGCTTAACTGACTGAGCCACCCAAGCGTCCCTAGAGATTCTTAATGATTGTTTTCCTCACTGATATATCCCAAGCACCTAACAGATGCACAAAAAAAATGTGTTGAATTGAATGGGTCACACAAATTACTAACTAGCTCCTAATGGGTTAATTGGTGTAGGGGTTTGTTTTTCTCTAAAACAACTGCTGTGAACAGAGATTGCTTGTGTTGCCCTAAAAGATGAGGGAGGGGTGCAGCAGGGGAAGCCAAAATTAGGGGGAAATTTAGTGTGAATGCTTAAAGGGTCTTTTTGTGTTGCTGATTTTGTATTTTAGGCTCTGACCAATAGTGATAGCATTATTTAAACCATAATTTTTAGTTTTTTAGGTAATTTCTTTGGAATGTTTTTCTTTCCCTCTAAAACAAGTGAACGCGTTAAGAACATAAGCTTCAGTTTCAGCTTAAGAGAAAAGCCTGTAGGTGGAGATAAAATGGAAACCAGCACCTCCACTGGATCTTTCACTACCTGGTCTGTTTGAAGAGCAGACATGTTTGGACAGTGGTACTTAATGAGATCATTTCTGTTACTGTTTGTGAAGGGCTTAGCTTTGCCTTGTTCTCCTCCTCTGGGGTTTAAAACTTGGACATTTTAGAATGCTTTTTAAAAATTAAATACAGGGTTTCAGTTGCTTTGATGAGGTGCAAGGGGACAGCAAAAAAGGTCATTGAAATGAATTTTAGAACTCTACGTGAACACTTACTGAATCCTTGTGAAAACACAAATGTGTACTGAGTCAACATTTTATACATAAACTACATTTTATACAAAATTACATTTAAAAATTGAGGTATAGGTGACATACAATATTATATTCATTTCAGGTGTACAACATAGTGATTTGGCCTTTGTATACATTACGAAATGCTTTCCACAAAATTACATTTTGATCACGTGGTGGCAGGGTTGAGGAGGGGACTGGGGGTTGTTTTGAAACATTATCCCTGCTCTAGAAACATTTAAACCTTCCCTTGAATGAACGCCCAAAGTCTCACCTTTGCTGCGTGGCTCGCTAGCTTTGGCAATTAGGGTGGAATCTGCATTTGTTTAGCAATCCCTTAAATTTCTCAGCATGAAAAAGAGCCCTTTTATCCTCTAAGTAGCGGTGTGGTGGACACTTTTGCCTCATTCAGTTACATTCCAGAAGATTTGGGGGAGATGAGCTAGCACATAAATTTTAGGCACAATCCTCAGGTGCTTCAGGCTCTAAGTTCTTGAGCCAACTGTCTTCGCTGTTTAGGGTTTAGCTAGTCAGCCCACTCTCTACGTTGGGCATTATATCAAAATTAATTGCACTGCTAGGCTCTCAACATTAATTTTAGTATATTCAAACCTCTGTAAGAGCAGTGGGACACCTATTTACAATTTTGCTTCAACTTGTAATTCTTTACCCAATAACGTTGGTAGATAAGCCCCCTGATGCTGCTTTATTGGAATGTCAGCTGTAATGAATAGCTCCTCCCCTGTATAATTACTTTGTCACGACCATCAGAATTTTAGTAAGCAAATTGATACAAATGAGAATGAGGTCCTTCATCTTATGCTGAGTCTGATTATTTTACTCCACAGCTGTGGGTAGAATTGCCTTTTTCTTCAACAATGCTAGTGGTAGTCCTAAATATACAGTTGACCCTTAAACAAGGTGGGTTTGAATTGCATGGGTCCACTTTATACATGGATTGTTTTCATTAAATACAGTACTGTAAATGTGCTTTCTTTTTTTTCTAGGAATTTCTTAATAACATTTTCTTTTAATAACATTTCTAACAAAATGTGCTGTGTATATTCTTAGTAAGGCTTCTGGTCGACAGTAGACTATTAGTAGTTAAGTTTGGGGGGAGTCAAAAGTTGTATGTGTGGATTTTTGACTGCATGGGGGTTGGCGCCCCTACCCCCACATTGTTCAAGGGTTTACCGTGTTCTATAACCTTGGCAACAACAAACCTAAAGGTTTTTCCTTGAGGGGAAAGACCTAGGGTTGGCTCTTTGTGATGGGAGAGTTACCTTGCATTCTGACTCCAATCAGATGAGTCCCCCGCTCATCCCCAGTAACAGATCCCTCAGACAGAAGTCTCCTGACCTGTTTTGCTCAGAATTTAGTCAGGGCAGTACTTGAACCAACCTGTTTGTCCTGAAAGAGGATTATTTCTGAAGGACCTCCAAGGAAGGAAATACCTACTTTTCTTTGAGTCACGCACTCCTGTGCTAACATGGATGGCAGTTTAGGATTCTCCGATATAAGAGAAGGCCACACTCTGCTTCCCACCTGGGCTGGCTGAGAGGCCTGGAGTGACAGGTGGCTCATGGCTCCCATGACAGGAAACTGTCAGTCCACTCGAGGAGAACTGTGAACAGGATAAGAGAAGGAGGGTGGGGGTGGGGGGGAAACAAAATCAAAGTAATATGAAAAGCAATTTAAAGGTTAAATTGCCTGAAAAAAGAAATGATAATTTCTAAGGTCCAGTAGAAAGTTAGTATTCCCCAATCCTAAAGATGTCTAAAAATATATCTTTTAAAAATTTCAAATTTTAAATGGCCAAGAAGCCAGAACATGTGACAATTCAGGAGTATTTATTATTAATAGATACAAAGGTTTTGTTTTTACAGATTTGTCAGCTACCTGGAAGAAGTATTTGGTAATAGGCAAAGAAAAATCTACAGGGGTTTGAGCTACTCTTCCTTTTTCAGCCACCACCATGCTAAACATCATGTTACTATAATATCTTTATCTAGTATATGATAGAAAAGGTAGGGAAGACTATATAAAAAGGCTAAGAATTAATGATGTCTGTCAGTATGTGGTCTTCTTCAGCACTCTTTGATGACCCCAGGACTGGGCTGGCCCATTCTTGGGTTTTGGGTAGCTGTCCAATGGGACCCAGGGCGTAGCTGGGCCCTTTCATCTGGGATCATTAAAGTCCACCCAGCTGAGGCAGAGAGAGAGAGAGAGAGAGAGGGAGAGAGAGAGATTTTGGAAAGGGTAAAAGATTTGATATACAAATATAAAAGTGATGATGCAGTCATCATTAGAAATAAAATATTTTTAACTCTCCAACATCTGCTTTATAATTTTAATTTTATTTTGAATTATGTGGGTTCACCTTTTAGATGAACCTTCTAGGTCTTGCCAGATCCATGGCCCAATCAGATGGGATCCATTACAGCAAATTTTATAGGTGCCTCCTATAAAGACTAAAAGGGGTTATTTTCTTTTATTCCACTATGCCTGATAGAAAGAGGCTCACACAGTCAAGAGAGTGAGTGATCAGGGCGCCTGGGTGACTCAGTTTGTTAAGTGTCCCTTTCTTGATTTCAGCTCAGGTCATGATCTCAGGGTCCTGGGATGGAGTCCCACATTGGGGTCCCCACTCAGTGGGGAGTCTGCTTGAGATTCTGTCTCTCCCTTTCTGTTTGCCCCTACCCCTGCACGCATGCTCTTTCTCTCTCTAATAAATAAATAAATCTTAAAAAAAAAAAAAGGAGAGCGAGTGATCAAACACAATTCCTGGGACTTATATTTGGCAACAGTGAAAAGCCAACAAATGGGTAAAACCTACTTGACAAGTTCATCCTGTTTCCACAAGTAATCAGGGCAAATGTGAGCCTGTGAAGGAGAGGAGGTATTTCAGATCTCTCGTTTGGAATCACCACTTCTTGGGCCTCTAGTACTTACGTTATTTTGTTGGTCTTTCTGAACCTTCTGTGCTTCTGTGCGTGCGTGAGTGCACGGGATCCTGCCCACACGGCCTCTTGTGGTGGTCTGGGCTGTGTTAGATAACACTGTCAACTTGTCTGATAGAGTCTAGAGCAGAGCCAATATGGAAAATGATGACTTATTGGTAAAATGTAACTGTATTCCTCTTCAACTCTCTTAGACTGGATGTATTAATTCTTTTTGTGTGCGGTGTTCACGGGCTGATGAGAAACAGCTGGTCTCTCTGATCATCAGGCACAGCGTTCCCTTAGCCCGTGAGAGGAAGAAATGGTGACTGGGAAATACCCCACACATCACTGAGCTTGGAGCTCTCTGAGAATTTGAATCTCTTTCCAGTCTCCAGATTCTTTCATGATGCTTTATTCAATGCTCTGCAGACGCTGGGGCAGCTTTTATTTCCTGGCCCAGTGCTGTCGCGGCCGGTAGTCGATTCTCTTTAGGACTTGAATTGTCAGGTTGTTTGGGGATTCTTGGGTTTGTTTGACTTCCTTCCTAGGGCCTCGAGGATTTTGATACAGAGCTTTCTTTTTCTTCAGTTTTCAGACGAACAGAGAAGACTCTTCCACAGGGAAGGGAAATATAGAAAACACGTTGATTTAGAAAAGTAGATGGACTTTTTTTTTTTAGAGATTGAGAAGACAAGCCACAGGCTAGGAGAAAATAAGCCACAGGCTAGGAGAAAATATTTGCAAAAGACACATTTGATAAAGGGCTGGTACTCAAAAAATATAAAGAAGTCTTAAAACTCAGCAATAAGGAAATAACTCAATTAAAAAAATGAGCAAAAGATCTAAACAGACACCTCACCAAAGAAGATGAATAGATGGCAAATGAGCATATGAAAAGATGCTCAACATCATGTATCATTGCAAACTAAAGTAACAACAAGATACCACTGCACAGCTATTAGAATGGTTAAAATCCCAAACACTGATAATACCAAATGCTGACAAGGCTGTGAAGCAATAGGAACTTTCATTCATTACTAGTGGGAATACAAAACGGTACAGCCACTTTGGAAGACGGCTTGGCAGTTTCTTACAAAACTAAACATACTCTTACCACATGATCCAGCAATCACACTTCTCAGTATGAAAAGTATATCCACAAAAACCAAAAAACAAACAGACCCTGCACATAGATATTTATAGCAGCTTTATTCGTAGTTGTTGAAACTTGGAAGCAACCAAGATATCCTTCTGTAGGTGAATGTATAAATAAGCTGAGGGACATCTAGATAATAGAATATTACTCAGCACTAAAAAGAAATGAGCTATCAGACCATGAAAAGACAGGGAGGAATCTTAAATGTACATTGCTAGGTGAAAGATGCCAATCTGAAAAGTCTATATACTGTATGATTCCAACTATGTCACATTCTGGAAAAGGCAAAGTTATGGAGATACTAAAAGATCAGGGGTTGCCAGAGTTTGGGGAAGAACTGTGAACAGGTAGAACACAGGATTTTCAGGACACCGAATCTACTCTGTATGGTATTGTACTGTTGGATACATGTCATTATGCATTAGTCAAAACCCACAGAATATACAACACAAAGAGTGAACCCTAGTGTAAACTATGGACTTTTGATGATGATAATGTATCAATATTTGTCATCAGCTGTAACTGAAGTACCACACTGATGCAAGATGTTACAAATAGGGGGGCAGGGGGAGGGGATATATGGGAACTCTATACTTTTCCCTCAATTTTTCTGCAAACATAAAACTGTTTATTTTATTTTATTATTTTTATTTTTATTTTTTTAAGATTTTATTTTATTTATTTGAGAGAGAGAATGAAAGACAGAGAGCACGAGAGGGAGGAGGGTCAGAGGGAGAAGCAGACTCCCTGCCGAGCAGGGAGCCCGATGCGGGACTCGATCCCGGGACTCCAGGATCATGACCTGAGCCGAAGGCAATCGCTTAACCAACTGAGCCACCCAGGCGCCCAAAACTGTTTATTTTTTTAAGATTTTATTTATTCATTTGACAGAGAGAGAGCGCACGTGCGTGAGAGAGCGAGCACAAGCAGGGTAGTGGCAGGCAGAGGGAGAGGGAGAAGCAGGTTCCCCACTGAGCAGGGAGCCCGATGTGGGGCTCAATCCCAGGACCCTGAGATCATGACCTGAGCCGAAGGCAGACGCTTAACCAACTGAGCCACCCAGGTGCCCCCATAAAACTGTTTAAAAAAATAAAGTCTAGGGGCGCCTGGATGGCTCAGTCAGTTGGGTGTCTGACTCTTGATTTTGGCTCAGGTTATGATCTCAGGGTCGTGGGAGCCCAATGAGGGCTCAGCACAATGTCTGCTTGTTCTTCTCCCTCTCCTGCTGCCCCTCCCCCTGCTCACACGTGCGCCTCCGCACGCAAATGTGCTCCCTTCCCCCCTCAAATAAATAAATAAAATCTTAAAAAGGTAAAGGCTACCATTTAAAAGGAAACAAGATGGATCAGAAAAGCGTGTGGGAAGAAGGACGCCACTAAGGGGGTCAAGGAAAGTATGGCCAACACTGATCTGAGTTTTTCTTTCTTTTTTTTTTTTTTTTAAGATTTTATTTATTTGACAGAGAGAGAGATAGCGAGAGCAGGAACAGAAGCAGGGGGAGTGGGAGAGGGAGAAGCAGGCTTCCCGTGGAGCAGGGAGCCCGATGTGGGACCCGATCCCAGGACCCTGGGACCATGACCTGAGCCGAAGGCAGATGCTTAATGACTGAGCCACCCAGGCGCCCTGATCTGAGTTTTTCTGAGCCACCACAAGGACAGACCTCTGAGGTGGGGTTTTCATCACCAGGAGTCCAGCTGGTAGATTTAAGTTCCTGGTCAATTGAACAGCAAGAACACTACTATGCACCATCTTAGAACTCCTAATGCTATCATAGACCTCTATCTCAGGAAGGTAAGGGGAAAAGAAAAGGACTTTTCAACTGAATTTAAAGGCAAGAAATAGAAAAGTCCAGAGACTTTTGTAGCTGGTAACATTTGAAAAGCTCTTGAAATAAACTGTCTTAAGTTCTGGACTTGTAGCAACCTTGAACTAGGATGATTATGAGCTTTGATGTGGGAGTTTGTGCTGCATGCATAATACTTACCGTGTGTGTGTGTGTGTGTGTGTGTGTGTGTGTGTGTGTGTGAGTGATGAGAGAAAGTACCTGCCTGAGAGCCAGAGAGACCAAAAGGAGGGATCTTCATGTTCTGTAATTTCTTATAGCAGCAGAGTCATACCTGATCTGGTTCTTCTTTTATATTTATTTCATGCAACTACCCACATTTCTTAATCAGTATGCCTTTGTACTTACATTCCTTGAGGCCATTTCCTGCTTCTTCCTTTTTCCACCGTGCCACATTTTTTTAAAAACAAAGTGTTGTTAATGCATTCAAAATCTTTCTTTTGTTGTCACATTATTGTTACATTGCATATTAAAATTTGTTCCTTCCCTCTTAACCGTATATCTATCCTCCTTAGGATAGATGGTGTCCACTTTGTCCTCTGTCCTTGCTCCTCACTGGTTCGGGAACACAGGTCTTGGTGTTTAATTGGCCTCAGTTTAAGATGACCCAAATATCTTAAGGGGAGTCAAAACAATAGGGTGATCAATTTCACAACTTTGTACTTGACAATTTTAGAAGGCAAATGCTACTTTCTGAACAGAGAGCACATGAACATTGTCTTACGTTCTCTTACAGAGCACCAGAAGGCTAGGGGGACACCTGCTTCTTATCCCAGGCAAATGTATGACCTTGAGAAAAATACTCCACCTGGCTGAAGCTCAAGGGCTTTATAAGCAAATTAAAGATATTTTTCCTGCTGAAAGGCAGGGGACAGACCTTTGTTTTCCCAAGGTCTTGTCCAAATCTAAGGTTCTTTGAGTACACTATTCAACTGGACCAATAGATTTTAAACTTTTCCAAGATGAGTGGGTCATATTTCCCTTGAATACCCCACAGCATGTGGCATGTTATTCGTAATCTGAACAGCTACCTTTTACTGAACAATTTATCAGCCACTTATCTGCCTGGGGACTCAAATTTGTTGAGCAGTGGTTATTCTGGGGAGAGAAGGAGGAAGTGGGCCATAGCGTGGCGCCAGCAGCCCACCCAGGGACTCCAGCTTCCGGGTAAGCTGTTCTCCTGGGTTAGCACTCTCCCCAGGAGCTGAAGGAGAGTGGGAGGTGAAGTCTTGAAGATCTTTATCTCTCCTCCTGCCACTCCTCTGAGTCCACACATACATAGTTTCAGGGCAGAGGCAGCCGTGACCTGGAAAATTAAATGTCATTGGAAAAAAAATTAAGTATTCACATTTCCTCTACTGAATGTTCAAAGCTGAGTTGCTGGGCTGTGATGAGCTGCTTGGGTTACTGGAGGAGCGAAGCATCACATTATTATCCACACATGAATGAAAAATGCAAGTAAGAGGGGGAAGCAGAGGTAGAGGAGGAGCCTAGGGAGGTCTGGGGGAGCAGCTGCTTTTATGAGAGGCCTTGGGGAGACGGTTGTCTGAGAGGATTGAGGGTGTTTTCCCGTGTGTTGACCAAGTATCATTTCTCCTCCCAAGCTGCCACCCCCCCTGCCCCCCCGCCACCCACCCCAGCCTTCAGGACATTTAAGATTACTCATTAAGGTGTTGTACATTCAGATTGTTTTCACTGCTACCTGGTGCTGAGATGGGCCTATAGGCCTGGGTTTAGGTTAGATTGGCAAGAAGTTTTTCTCTGCAGCCAGAATCAAGCAGCTCTTCAGATAGCCCCAGTTTTCCAGAGATCTTGCTGATGGGAAGGATGATGCATAGAGATGGGCAAAGAGTTAATAGCAACAAAGACTTGCTGAATGTTTGAAACGCAGGCCCAGCAGGTCTTCTCTAATAAACACGATGCATATCTCTAATGGCTAAGAGTTTACAAAGCACTTTCCCATCCATCATTTCATCTATATTCCCATGCTAACCTACTCAACCAAGCCTAATAAACTAGTGTGTTCCCCACTTAGTAGAGAGGAAATCAGATCAGTGACCTGCCCACTTCCCAGAAGCTAAGAAGAGCAGGGCCTAGGCAAGAATCTGGTTCGTCTGACTCAATTTGCTTTCATTCTTCTAGGCTCCCTGCATTCCCAGTGTGTTGGCTCCCAGCAGCACCCTTTCATTCTACCTCCCTTACCCCTCCCATCCCCCTTAGCATCCTAGACTTGAATATGAAATTTCAGTTTATCAGGTCGAGGTGCAACAGAAAAAACATCACTGCTAGAAAGTCCAAGAGCCTTTTTGGATTTTGTATATAGCTTATTGAAAGATGTATAGTCTATTATTATTTATAGAACCTGTACTCAATAGATAGGAGATGTGGCTTTCCTATGCATGATAAAATCCAGGAAATAAACCACAAGATAAATACTTCACCCTCCTCCCTCTGCCAGGCCTTATGATCAAGCCATCATGGCAAAGTAACTGGAAATAAGGGGTTAGTTAGCTGAATACATAGGACATTATCTTGACATTTCTTCCTACCTATATAAAACAAAATCCTTCATAACTATAAAAGCATATTTAGAGCCCCCCAAGCATGTTCAAGGTAAATATTTGGCTCAGGCCTACTTAGTATTTCTATCAGCAACTTAAAGAGTAATGTAAAAGGAACGTTCACAGATTGTTCTGATGACAAAAGCTGGGAGGAATGGCTGTCACGCTGTGCATAGTGAGCGACGTGAAGCAGCCCTGTCAGGAAGGGCAGCCTCAGTAGCTTGACCAGCTTCTGTGTCCAACTGGACAATCCACACAACAGCTGCAGCCCTCTGATCCTGGGCTTACCCGCTTCCCAGGAGCTTCATCTTCTTCAGTATCTCAGCCACATTCTGGACCCTGCTAGTACTCAGAACTGCTCCACCTTGTATGCTTCCAGCATCATACTCGCTAAGCCTTGTCTTCCATAATTCCAGTTCTTGCCTTCTGCCTCTCCCCCTCCACCTGTTCTGAACTCAAACTCTTCCTGTTCCTATCCACTTCATTTTTATGGAGGCCTCATTACGTAGGCATGGTTGATTAAATCATTGCCCACTGGTGACTGACCAATCTCTAGAGATTGGTTATTCTCTAAACACTCTCCTCTCCCAGGAGGCAAGGGGTGGAACTGAAAGTTCCAACCCTCACATCACATGGTTTGCTCCCCTCGCAACCAGTCCCCATCCTTAGATGCCCTCTAAAACTCACCTTATTGGGGCGTCTGGGTGGCTCAGTGGGTTAAGAGTCTGACTTGTGATTTCGGCTCAGGTCATGAGATGGAGCCCTGCGTTGGGCTCTGTGTTCAGCAGGGAGTCTGCTTGAGATTCTCTCTCTCTCTCCCTCCTTCCACTCTCCGTCTCTCTCAATTTCTCCCCCTCTCTCACTCTCTCACTCTGTCTCTCCCTCTCTCTCTGTGAAATAAATCAATAAATCTTTAAAAGTCACCTTATTAACACAACAAAAGACACCTTTATAGCTCTCTTCACTTAGAAAATTCCAAGGGTTTTAGAGACTCTGTGCCCAAAACGGGATGAAGACCAAATATATATTTCTTATTATAAATCACAATATTACAAAACCTTCTAAAATAATTCTTATCTATCATTAGTTTCCCCCATATATTTATCTTCCTACAATTTACTGCCTCAAAAGCCCAAACCCCTTTTCCTTTGTCTTGCCATTTCTCCACAAACTTATTGTCCTTTGTCTTTTGCTCTTCACTCAAGGGCCGTTCTTTGCATTGGTCGTATCAGAGAGGTTTTTCCTTCTCTTTTTCTCCTGTAGAGGATAAATTCAGGCAGCAGGACTTTCCTTATTTCCTTATTTATTGTGTATCCCCAGAACCTATATATGTATATACCAAAATATATGCTTCATAAATATATGGTGATTGAATAAATGTTTGAAACACTCTCATGTAAAGAAGATCAAGTAAACTGAGTGTAATTGAATTGTATTAGCAGGACAGGAACTTAGAATTTATCCAGTCCTGGGGATATTTGGCCTGGAGAAAAGAAGATTTAGGGAGGATGTGGAAAGTGTCCTCAAATATTTGAAGAGCTGCCTGGTGGAGGGTGGGAGATGCCTTCCCTGGTGCTCCCAAGCACGGAGTCTCAGCAGTGGTTTGGGAAAGGAGCTGGGAGAGAATGTGTGTAGTACGAAATAAGTTACAGAGCAAACGGCAGAAAATAACTCAGCAAATCTTTTGTCTGTTGAGAATAAGTAAGCAACAGAGTAAAAAAGGAAGGTTTGGAAAAACCGAGTCACAAGAAGGCTGATCGTAGCTGACAATACAGAAGAACTTCGCCATTTTCTAGAGAAAGGATCCTTTACAGAAAGGTGGCTTGTGGGGAGAGTCCAACGTGGGGTTGTAGGGTCGGACCATAGGTCCCTGACGTCTCTTCAAGCTCTCAGAGCCTCATCTTTCTTTTCTGTTCACTCTGCCCTTCCCCTGCTTCTGGTGCTCTCTCCAGAGTCACCTGGTCCTTAAAGAAACTGACCCCTGTCTCTGGGTCCCTGTGCCCTTCCCAAGCTCAGACAAAACGGCCACCAGTAATGGGTGTTGTGGGGTTCCACCCAGCTCTCCTTTCTGGCTCAGCTGCCGGTAGTGTTGGAGGCTGATGGCTCCCAGCTGAGTCCATCTCTAGAACCTGCCCTCAGCAGAAGGAAGCTGTCTCAGCCAAGGTTCCAATCCTTCCTGGCGTCAGCCTTGATTCAGTGATAATTGTACGTTGGGGACACAAAGGCCCTTTGCCTCCACTGGGGGCATTTCTACAGGGTCTTCCCAACACTAGAGTTCCTGGGGGCTGAGGCCACTTCTCCACTGGCATGGAAGTCCAAGCCCTCCCTAGGCGGTCCTGCCTCCCTCATCCCCTCCCCTGTGCAGCTCCTCAGGACACTCCCCAGCTCTATGTGTTTCCTATAGCCGCCATAAAAAGTATGGCAAATGGGGTGGCTTACAACAAGAGAAATTTTTTCCCTCACAGTTCTGGAGGGCCCCTGCTCCCTCCTCAGGGCTCTAGGGGAGAATCTTTTCCAAGCCCTTTTCTTAGCTGCTGGCGTTGCCAGCAATCCTTGGCATTCCCTGTGGATGCGTCATCCTCATCTCTGCTGTCATGGTCACATGGCGCTCCCCCTGTCTGCGCCCAAATTGCCCTCTTCTTCTGAGGACACCAGCCACCTTAGGTTCAGGACCCACCCTAATCCAGTATGATCTCATCTTAACCAGTTACATCTGTGAAGATCCTATTTCCAAATGAGGTCACATGCTTAAGTGTGGGGATTAAGTCTTCAACTTATCTTTTTGGGGGACAAAACTCAGCCCCCAACATCAACAAATTACATGCTTGCAAATCTCTATCTCAGAATCTGTTTTCCAGGGAATCTGATCCGTGATACCACCCACACCTGTTCTCTTACAGTTCTGAATTTCAGAACCCTAGCATTCTCCCCGAGTTTCATGGCTGATCTTTACCTTTCCCCTCTTTCGTGCCCTCCCACCAGGAGCATTCCACTCCTTCCAGGATGTTGAAATCTCCTTCCACCACTGCATGCCTTTTCCCTTTCATGTGTTAGCCAGGTGATAACTGCTCAGTGCAGTCTCTGGGCTGATGGCACCGCCCACTATGAGTCAGCAGCCCCCCCCCCCCCCCGCCCCTAATTTACATACTGTGTGCTTCATTGGTATTTACATGGTCACTCATAGAAGAGCCCACGCATGCACATACTCTTGGGTGAAGGTTAGAGTGGGGAGTGGCTAGGGAAAAAACATTTTAAGGTTGCCAAAGTGGAGAGGAGAGAAAAAACTAAAGTCTCAAGTTGTTGTTGTTGTTGTTTTTAATCATACAAGCAATTCATCTTTATTAAAGGAAATGTGGAAAATTCAGAATAGACAGGAAAATAATTCTACCCCCAAACACAATTATTTTAAACATTTTATATTTTCTTTTTCCCTATTTTTAAATTTCTATATAGCTGAGAGCATCAATTTCGTATTCTGTTTTCATTTAGCGTTGTCTCAAAATTCTTGAGAACTTCGATGACCGTGTAATCCTCAACAATGGATAGGTTCAATTTCTGTAACCACTCAGCTAATGTTGAACATTTAGGTTGTTTCTATTTTTTTATTTTTTCACTATTATTAATGATGCTGCTCTGAATATCAGTATGCCTAAAATTTTGTTCTTCATACAGAATTCTACTAAGATTGATACCTGCAAATGTTAAAGGATATGAACTATTTTCCCAAAATAGCATTTTTTTCTTATTATTAAATAATACATGATCATCATGAACATTTGGGGGGGAAAGTTGACTTTCTTTTTATTTCCAGAAGCTGCCTCAGGGCCTTTGCTTAACTGTGTCCTCCACTGGGCATACTCTTCTCCCTGATTTTCCAATGGCTAGATCCTCCTAAACTTTCAGACTTAGCTGTCACCACCTTAGAGGGGTCTTCTTTGATGGTTAATGCAGAGGAGACAGCAGTCTACTCTCTATCAAATTATCCTACTTAAAATTTCTTATGATGCTTAACATGTGAATTTTGTCTTACTTACTTGCCTATTTTTTGTCTTTCCCCAAGGCAATCAGCAGAAATCTAGTCTGTTTTGTTCAACAGCCTCAGCCCCTGGCATAGTGCCTGGCACACAGTAGCACATAGTAGATGCTCCATAAATATTTACAGGATGAGTGAGATCGGGTTCCACATCCACAGGCTAGTCACTAGAAGGTCTTCCTCCTCCCTTCTTTCTTGGTGGGAGCCGAAGAACTTACTGGTGTCAAGGCTTAAGTCTTACCTCTCCTTACCCACCTTCTCTGAACTTGCTTTGGCCACACAGAAGCTGACTCACCGTGGCTACGGGAGGAAGAGTTCTGGATTTTCAGAATTTCACCTGCTGAAAAAGCAATGTAGGATATGAAGAATCATTCAAGGTATTAGATTACTGTGGGTGTACTTACATACTTGGCACGTGCATCAAGATTAATTAAAATTGAGCTGCAATTTTTATTTAAGGTTGACTAGTTTCTTCCAACAAGGGTTGGAGTTGGTGGGGTCACTAATAAACAGGCTTCCTGGCTCTTGTACAGGCTGGTTCCTCTTTGTGCAACGCTTTGGTCCCATACACTGCCAAGTATTGAATGACTTTTGCTCAAGCCAACTAAATATAAGTTCTGAATTCTGCTGTGCTTATCTGTGCTGGACCTGGTCTGTTCAAAGATAAATACTAAATGAGGTAAAGACTCAATTTTAACTGCTGAATAAATGTTTAAGCAGTATAATGGCATAACATTTACTAAAAATGGCAAATATTGACTAAAGCTAAGGTAAATATTACTTAGATTGGCAGTAGAAGTGGGCAGTCATCAGAACTGAATAAAACAGATGGTAATTATAGAAAGATGAAGGAGCATATAAGAAATGTAATAAACCTCCAAATTGAGAATTGAAGTCCGGAATTTCTTAAAATCTCTTTTTGGAGGACTGCGTTTCATTCCTGGTTTTCTTTACTGGAAGGAGAACTTTAGGGAAGCTTTAGTGCAATGACAGATTTTCTCTCAAAACCCTCAGATGGCATTAGATATGGTAATTCCATACATTCAGTACTTGCATGTTTATAAAATTAGATGACTTTTTTTTTTTTTAAAGATTTTATTTATTTATTTGACAGAGAGAGACACAGTGAGAGAGAGAACACAAGCAGGGGGACTGGGAGAGGAAGAGGAAGAAGCAGGCTTCCGGCTGAGCAGAAAGCCCGATGTGGGGCTCGATCCCAGGATCCTGGGATCATGACCTGAGCTGAAGGCAGACGCTTAACAACTGAGCCACCCAGGCGCCTCCAAAATTAGATGACTTTTTATGTGCTTTTTTGGGGTCCCTTAATAAAAAACTTGCTTCCTTATTCAAAGTATGCGTTTGAAGAGTTTCGTACTGGGGCCGTTTAAAGAAATCACTCAACTGAACTACAAGTTGACACAGTAAATTGGAAAGTCAAATTGACCGTTGCTGTCATCAAAGATGAAGCCTTAGTTTGTCTTGAGGTTTCATGAATTATGCCCACACTTGGCATAGCACTGCAAACACAGTAAGCATTCAAAAGCACGTGTTTAATGAAGAAATACTGTTTATATGCACGGCTGTTGATCTCTGGCATGTGGAATCATGCCATATTTTAAGATTTTCATTTTTACAAGTCACTGCCATAACAATTCTTCTCTACCAAATTGCTTCCTTTAGGTCATATACTGTCCACGGTTCTCCAGACACCCAGGCACATTTGCCCTCCATCTCCTTGCTTGTGCTGGGCCCTCTTCCTAGAATCCTCTCCTCTCTGCTTACCTTAATCTTATCCATCTTTCAAGATGATAGGTCAGACTTGAGATGAAACACTCCTCTGCCTATGGTGATTTACACTATTTATCCCTACCTTTCTTGCTTTGCATTCCCTTGCTGGCCTCCCTGCATTGATCAGGAGAATCACGTACCATCAATGCCGATCCAACTTCCAATCACCCAGAAGCATCTACAAAAAGTGGCTGTATGAATTTTCTAGGCGGCCATATCAAGCTGGGTCGGGGGCGGTGGTGTAAATAGAAATGTATCATCTGGTGGTTCTGGAGGCTAGAAGTCTGAGATGAAGGTGTTGGCAGGGCTGGTTCCTTCTGAGAGCTGCGAAGAAGGGTCTGTTCCAGGCCTCTCTCTTGGCTTCGGGTGGTTTGCTGGTAATCTTTGGTGTGCCTTGGCTTGTGGATGCCCCAATCTCTGCTTTTATGCTCATGTTGTATTCCCTGTGTTCACATCTGTCACTGTGTCCAAATTTCCCCTTTTTATAAGGACCTAGGCATATTGGAGTAGAGCCCACCCTAATAATATCATTTGAACTTAATTATATCTGTAAAGACCCTATTTCCAAATTAGGTCACATTCTGAGGTACTAGGGTTTAGGACTTGAACGTATCTTCTTTTGGGGGAAACAGTTCAACCGATTTGGTGGCCCATGTGAGAAACGGTTCCATCACAAATTTGCATCAGAGCCTTTGCCCTCATGGTTTTGGTTTGGCGTTCAAGGGTAAAAAAAACACTATAGGTTTCTCTCCCTGTGGCTTCTTAGTACCCATGGCCTGGTAACTGCTCCGACAGTGGTTTCATATTTCAGCTGCTTTAGAGGATGAAAACTTCTAGCTTTGAGATACCTTCCTGGATGCCCCAAAAGTGATTTCGTGTCTACTTAAACGAGTATATTACCATTTTAAGTTCATTTATAAAGATTAGTCAGTATTAGTTGATAGGCCATAGAATATAAAAGCTAAACGTGGGGGGCGCCTGGGTGGCTCAGTCAGGTAAGCTGCTGACTCTTGATTTAGGGGTCCTGTGATGGAGCTCCATGTCGGGCTCGGTGCTCAGCAGGGAGTCTGCTTCAGGATTCTCTCTCTTCTTCTCCCTCTGCCCCTCCCCCGCTTGCTTGCACTCTCTCTCTCTCTCTCAAATAAATAAATAAACCTTAAAAAAAAAAAAGCTAAAAGTGTGGATTCTGGAGCCAGAGAGCCCGAGTTCAAATCCTTGGTCTGCTCTTACTAGGTGTGCAATTTCAGGCAATTTCCTTGATATTTCTGTGCCTCAGTAACCCCATCTATGCAATGGAGATATTAATAGCCCTAACTTCATACAATGCTCATGACAGTTAAAAAACTGAGTAGACATGAAGCTCCTGGCAGAGTGTGTGGCCCATGAATACATAGACAGCGCTCAATAGATGGCAGCTACTGGTACTGTCACTTCTCTGTGACCCTCCCCGTGCTTAGTGCTGGGTCTACAAAGTTGAAGACACAGTCCCTGTCCTTCCGGGCGTAAGGTTTCCAGGAGAGGTGGCTCCATTGTCACATGGTAGGAACTGAATATTCTAACTCTTCCATTACTGGCGCTTAGTTGGTTGGTTTTGTAGTTGCTCATGGGCGAGGGCCTGCCAGGAAGAGCTGGGGTGAAAGATCCAGCATAGGGCCTCAGCCAGGGCCCTGTCCAGGTTCAGGAGCACCCCGGGAGCTGAGTCATCATCCCCTGCCTGTTGCCAGCCTCCCCTTGCCTGTGTCAGGGCCTCTGCCGGATGGCACCCCCCCCAACTGGCGCCAGAGAGAACACATTTGGACAGCATCTGGCACCTCACCCATTGCTGCCCAGGAGGATCGATGCCTAAAAAGCTTCTGAGTCCAGTTCAAAAGTTAGGGGCCAGAGGGGTGAGGGGGAGTGGCGGGGATGGGGATGGTCTCCCCACCCCAACAAGCAATTTCGAACACTGGCAGGGTGTCCTACAGTTTAACTTTCTCCGACAGCATCTACCTAGAGATAGCATCAGATCTATAGGATAAGGGCTCAGTCCTCTAAGTCTACTGCCCCCCCACTTCAGATGCCAAATGTAAGCCCAGGTTGTCACCTGTGCTCCTGACTGAAAATTTGATCAGAGGCTCCTGGGCCCCCATCCTTGGGTATGATTAATTTGCTAGAGTGGTTGACAGAACTCAGAGGAACATTTTCCTTACTAGATAGCCAGTTTATTATAAAAGCATACAACTCAGGAACAGCCAGAAGGAAGAGAAGCACAGGGCAAGGTATGTGGGGAGGGCGCGGGGAGCCTCCATGCCTTTCTCCAGGCACACCACTGTCCCATACCTCCGTGTGCTCACTAGCCCAGAAGCTCTCTGAACCCTATAATGTAAGTTTTTATGGAGGCTTCAGTACATAGGCATGGTAGATTAAATCATCGGACTCCGGCAATTGATTCAACCTCCAGCCCTTCTCCCCTTCCTCGAAAGGAAGGGGGGGTGGGTGGGGACTGAAAGTTCCAACCCTCTAATCACATGGTTGGTTCTCAGCAGCCCCCATCCTTAAGGTGTGGTCCAAATGTCACCTCATTCACATAACAAAAGACACTTTATGACTCTGATCACTTCGGAAATTCCAAGGGTGTTAGGGGCCCGAGTGCGAAACAACAGGGGACAAAGACCAAATATACATTTCTTATTATAAATCACAATATTACAACGCTTGTCTGTGTCCAAGAGTTGGTTTAGGGTCTGAGTGATTACTCTGACACCTCTTGGTGTCCTCCAGGTACGCAGAAGCTCCCCTGAGGCAGGGTAGGGGCCTTGTACTCTTAGTGGAGGTGAGTTCTGTTAGGTGCAGCTGCTGACAGCTTTGTTCGGAAGAGGTAGTGCAGAGGCCCAGGCTTGGTCTAGAGGTGGCCGCAGAGAGGAACTGGGCAAGGCAGCCGAGGGTACAAGCACACAGGGTGTTATATACAGCCTGAGTGTTTGTGTGCCTCTGGAACTTCATGTGTGGAAACCCTAGTCCCAGTGTGATGGTGTTTGAAGATAGGCTTTTGGGAAGTAATTAGGCCATGAGGGTGGAGCCCTCGAGATGGGATTGGTGCCCATATAAGAACTTGTTCCCTCTTTGTCTTTTATGAGAGCAAACAGAGAGAAGGCAGCTATCTATAATCTGGAAAGCAGGTTCTCACCAGACACCTGATCTGCTGGCTCCTTGATCTCGGACTGCTACCCTTCAGAACTGTTGAGAAATCAATGTTTAGTGTTTAAGGCACCCGGTCTATGGTATTTGTTACAGCAGCCCCAACAGACTGAGACAGAAGGCCTCCCAGAGAAAGTTCTTGAGGTGAGCCTTAAAGAATGAGGAGGTGTTTGACAGGCAGATGGTGGGGAGAACAGAGGCTCAATCTTAGGAGAATGGTAAGCACCTCATTATGGGCAAATGTTAGAGAGTAGAATGGCCAGAGGTGAGGCTAAGCAGGGACCACAGTATTGGCCTGGTGGGCTTTACTAAGAGCTTTGTGATTTGTCTTGTATCACTGGGCCTTACTGAAAAAGTTCTGAAGTGATGAAAAACTTTTATATTTTTGACAGGTCATGCAGGTTTCTGGGTTTGGGATGGACTGATGGGAGGGGAGGGGGGAGTGGGCAGAATAGAGAACTGAAAGTGGAGGTAAAGAGATCATTTAGGAGGTGTTTGTAACATCCAGACATGAAATATTAAGAAGCTGAGCTAAAGTAGTGTCCCTGGGATTGGAGAAGAGGGGGTCTATTTCAGAGATATTTAAGGTGTAGCCCTGGCAGGTCTTAATGAATGATTAAATACAGAAGAAAAAAGAAGACTAAAGTGCCTACAGATTTCTGGCTCAGACGACAGGGCATGTGGTGATGTGTACAACCAGGACAAGGTATATGGGGGAAGGAACTGGTTTTGGGAACAGGGAGGGAGAGAAGAACAGGCAAAGACAATGGATTTTCTTTTTTCTTTTTTTTTTTTTAAAGATTTTATTTATTTATTTGAGAGAGAGAATGAGATAGAGCATGAGAGGGGGAAGGGTCAGAGGGAGAAGCAGACTCCCCGTTCAGCAGGGAGCCCGATGTGGGACTCGATCCCGGGACTCCAGGATCATGACCTGAGCCAAAGGCAGTCGCTTAAACAACTGAGCCACCCAGGCGCCCCAAAGACAATGGATTTTCTATTGGAGTTCTGACAGTGTCTGTTATGGGTTCAGTTGTGTTTCTCTGAAATTCATGTATTGAATAACCTCCAATACATCAGAATGGGAACTTTTTTTGGAAATAGGGTCTTTGCATCAAGTTAAGATGAGGTCATTAGGGAGGGCCCTAATCCAATGTGCCTGGGTCCTTATAAAAAGGGGACATTTGGACACAGAGACGGACATGTGCACAAGAACATCATGTGAAGATGAAGGCAGAGGTTGGGGTGATGCATCCACAAGCCAGGGAACTCCAGAAGCTAGAAGAGAGACCTGGAACAGATTCTTCCCAACACCTTCAGAGGGAACGTGGCTCTGTCAGTACGTTGATTTTGGACTTCTGGCCTCCAGAATTGTGAGACAATACATCTTATTGTTCTAAGACACCCTGGTTTTGGTACTTTGTTACGGTAGCCCTAGCGAACTAATATAGTGACCAATGACTATCCAACCGGAGATGTCTGGGAGTCGGTTGATGCCTGGGAGTCAGTTGATGTATAGGTCTGGAGTTCAGGAGGTAGCATTAGGCCAGTGATGGAGTCATCCCGCCCTACCAGTGTGGTGGACATGTGACATTTATATGTGATCGTTATCCTTTCCTTTTAGAGAGACTTCTCCACCACTCCTTGTGGTCTCAGTGGAACCGACATCATGGGGCCATCTACTCCAGCTTGCAGGCATGGTCTATCTGTAGCAGGAAAAGAATGCAGGGAACACTGAAAGAGAAACCAAAGCATGCAGATAAAACAAGTGGTCAGAGATAAAATGTCCTGATAGAGTTGAGCCCTGGATTCTAGTCCTTGGGGCCCAAATTCTTACAGATCTAGGAATTCCATGAGCTATCCCGGCGGTATCCTTTCCAGCTATTCGAGGCAATTCTTCATCTGCTTCTGAGAGTTTAAGTTGTCACCTGCCTTCAAAAGAATACAGTTGTCCAGCCCACTGGCTGCTCTGAAAAGCCATCTTGGCATTGTTCCCGAGTCCCGCTCCCCGTTGGCTGCAACCACCCCGCCACCGCGGACTCCCGCAGCTTTCCCACCCGAGTCCTTGAACTGATCCGCTGCATCGGATCCCCCGGCGTGCCCCATCATGTCAGACGCGGCCGGGGACACCAGCTGCGAGATGACCACCAAGGACTGAAAGGAGAAGAAGGAAGTTGTGCAGGAGGCAGAGACTGGAAGAGACGCGCCTGCTAATGGGAACGCTAGTGAGGAAAATGGGGACCAGGAGGCCGACAAGGAGGTAGATGAAGAAGAGGGAGAAGGGGGGAGGAAGGGGGGAGGAGGAGGAAGGCGACAGTGAGGAAGAGGATGGAGATGAAGTGAGGAGGCCGAGGCAGCTACGGGCAAACGGGCAGCTGAAGATGATGAGGATGACGATGTCGACACCAAGAAGCAGAAGACTGATGAGGATGACTAGACAGCAAAAAGGGAAAAGATAAACTTAACACAAAAAAAAGGCCACCGGGACCTAGTCACCCTCCACTTCCCATTTCAGAGTCTAAACGCGGTCACCTTCGAGTAGAGAGTCCCGCCCGCCTGCCGAGCGCGGGCAGCGCCACCCGCGGACGACACCCGCTCCCTCTGCCACCCAACGGAAACCACAACGTGAATCTGCAACAGGGGAGGAGAAAAGAACCCAAACTTCCAAGGCCTGCTTTTTTTCTTAAAAGTACTTTAAAAAGGAAAATTTGTTTGTATTTTTTATTTACATTTTATATTTTGGTACATATTGTTAGGGGTCAGCCATTTTTAATGATCTCGGATGACCACACCAGCCTTCCGAGCGTTCTCTGTCCTACTTCTGACTTTACTTGTGGTGTGACCATGTTCATTATAATCTCAAAGGAGAAAAAAAAAAACCTTGTAAAAAAAGCAAAAACAACAACAAAAAACAATTTTATTCCGAGCGTTCCAGTAACTTTTTTTGTGTATGTACTTAGCTGTACTGTAAGTAGTTGGTTTGTATGAGATGGTTAAGAAGGCCAAAGATAAAAGGTTCCTTTTTTTCCTTTTTTGTCTATGAAGTTGCTATTTATTTATTTTGGCCTGTTTGATGTATGTGTGGAAACAATGTTATCCAACAATAAGCCGGAATTTTATTTTGCTAAGTTGTTCTAAAAAAAAAAAAAAAAGAATACAATTGTTCATCACAATCATGAGAGTGGATGAGGCAGTGCATGTAGAATGAGAAAAGAATCAAAGTGGAACTCTGGGAACCCCAGAGAGGAGGAGGCCAAGAAAGGATGATGAGAGGTGGGACTACACAGAAGATAAGGGAGAAGAACAGTGCTTCATGGTTCCAAAAGGGAATATGAAAAAAGAAAAGGAGACGTTATACATAGTAGAAGTTGAGTCAAGTAAAGGATAAAAACATAACCATGGGGTCTGTCCTCTAGAAAGCTGTATTAGTTTAACATTACTGTATAATGAATCACCCCCAAATTTAACAACTTAAAACAGCAAACATTTATTATTTTGCAGTTTCTGAGGGTCAGGAATCCAGAAGCAGCTTAGCTCGGTGGTTCTGGCTCAGAGTCTCTTGTGAATTTGAGGTCAAGTTGTCAGGCAGGGCTGCAGTCTCTGGAGGTTTGACTAGGACTGGAGGGTCAACTTCCAAGATGGCCACTCACATGACTGTTGGTTGGAGGCTTTAGGTCCGTCCCTGTGGGCCTCTCTAAGGGATTGCTCAAGGCGTAGTTTTCTCCATAGCAAATGATCCAAGAACGGAGGTCTTTTTATAACCAAATCTTGGAAGTGATATAACCAACCATTTGTGCCATATTCTATTCACCTGAAGCACATCTCTAAGTATAAACCATGGCCAAGAGAAGGGACATTACACTCCACTTCTTTAGAGGAGAAGCATCAAAGAATTTGTGGATATATATTCAAAACTACTTCAGAATCCTTGGGTGATTTCTGCTGGAGCTTGTCAGGGAAGTGGATAGAGAGAAACTGTGTGAGGTGAAGTCAATATCACTCTTTCTAGAAATTGGCTATAAAGAAAGAAGAATAACTTCATAGTTGAAGGAGGAAGTTTTTTTTTTTTAAGATTTTTTATTTATTTATTTGACACAGAGAGAGAGAGACAGCTAGAAAGGGAACACAAGCAGGGGGAGCGGGAGAGGGAGAAGCAGGCTCCTGGCTGAGCAGGGAGTCCGATGCGGGGCTGGATCCCAGGACCCTGGGATCATGACCTGAGCCGAAGGCAGATGCTTAACGACTGAGCCACCCAGGCGCCTGGTAGGAGGAAGTATTTTTAAACCTCCTATATTA
The DNA here is from genome assembly GCF_029215605.1 of Mirounga angustirostris. Classification (NCBI taxonomy): domain Eukaryota; kingdom Metazoa; phylum Chordata; class Mammalia; order Carnivora; family Phocidae; genus Mirounga; species Mirounga angustirostris. The sequence continues at coordinate 92,301,432 of NW_026991716.1, read as the reverse complement.
TCTATTTGTTGGTACAGGGACTGTACTTTTATATATTTATAGGCCCCCAAATATTAACAGGCTGAATTCAACATGGGTTAAATACGTTTCGATTTGGGAATGTACTTTCCCACAGAACTGCCTTCCATAGGAAGTGGGGCAACCACACAAAAACCTATGTAACCCGTGTTCTATTTACGGGGCTATGTGGAGCCAGTGCTGTCAGAGACTCTGCTCACTGTTGTGTAGGGTCTGTCACCAGGTAGGACCTGCTGCCCCCTTCTGCAAGGATCTCCAAGGGCACCACTATGGGAATGCCAGACACAGCTCTTTGCCGGTAGACTGCAATGTTATACAGAGTCTGCTAACATCTTTCTGTAAGAAAATGTCCTCTTAGCAATCCAATTTGCCATCAGCTGGAGCACTTCTCTGTCTCCGGGGCTCCAAGCAATACTTCCTGGGCTCGGGTCCTTGGTGGGATCGTGCCTTTGCAATGAGGAAGAGGAAAGAAGGCATAATATGAGAAGAAGGAAAGGAAGTAAGGGATGTAGGGTTGATGTGAATCAAAAACTTTATGTACCTGTTACTTGGCTTCTCACAGTCATCTGGAGAAGTGGGTCTTATTTTACCATGTTTAAAAACAAAGTAACTGGAGCCCTTGGGTGGCTTAGTTGGTTAAGCATCTGACTCTTTTTTTTTTTTTAAAGATTTTATTTATTTATTTGACAGAGAGAGACAAAAGGGAGAGAGGGAACACAAGCAGGGGGAGTGGGAGAGGGAGAAGCAGGCTTCCTGCTGAGCAGGGAGCTGGATGCGGGGCTCGATCCCAGGACCCCGGGATCATGACCTGAGCCAAAGGCAGATGCTTAACGACTGAGCCACCCAGGTGCCCCAAGCATTTGACTCTTGATCTTGGCTCAAGTCTTGAGCCAAGACTCACCAGGGTCATGAGCTCAAGTCTGGTGTTGGGCTCCACACTGGGTGTGGAGCCTGCTTAAATAAATAAGTAAATAAGTAAGTAAATAAATAAATAAAAATGAAGAAACTGAGACATAGCTGTAAAATACTGGCCAATTGTAGAGCTTCATACCAAAATAATGATAAATTATAATGAAAGTATTACAGTTAGTGGTATTAGAAAGCCTGCTCAAAGCAGCTGATTGTGCACATCATTTCCTGACTCTGTATTCAGTGACATCATATTGGTAGCTTGAAATCAGCCATAGTGGGAGTATTTACACCATGGAAATGGACAAATCTTACAGATTCTTTTTTCCCATAGAGCCGGCTGCTAAACATTTACCAGTACACTACTGGTTGGTCCAAATGTGAGGTGAAATGTTAATTAAATCTAATTGCTCATTGAAGAAATGGTGGCAACTCAGTTGGTGGAGAGGGGCAGCGGGGGTGGTGCGGAATTCCAAGAGCCAAATTAGGCAATGAGATCTAAGTACCTCAGTGCAACTGCAAGGTACGTAATTTCCTCTTTCATCTCTATTTCCTGCCTATTTTCTGCACACACAGGTCAAGTTGGGTTGTGAGATTTGTAACTTCCTTAGGGTGACACTGGGGATGTGGACTGTTTGGGGAAGAGGTGGGGGCATCTTTTCTTTGGAGGAGCTAAGGGGGTCGCTTGCTTGAAGATTGAGAGCTGCAGTCTCCACTGGGAAGATTGAAGTGGGATCTTTGTCCTAGGAAGAGATTATGAATAAGAAATTGACAAATTCTTCTCCCCATTTAGGGTCTAGACTTACCAGGTTTTTATACCCATTTCTCTTACGAGAAAGAGAAACTCCAGTTTCTCTTCTGCTGGATTCGGGCCCTTAAGATTTCTGTGGTTTTCTAGAGGGTGGAGAGGTAGATGAGTATTTGTTCAGAGCCCTCTGCCCTCACCAGCCTGTCTGATTGCTCTGGTCTAAGCTGAGGAGCTCATGGCAGAGAGAAAGGGTTTCAAGACTTGTCTGTTCAGTGGCTCTGAGGGGAGAGCAGTGTGGGGTGAGCTAGGAGGAAGCTGTGGGTTTCCATTATTAATAGTTTTCAGACCTTTTGCTTAAGACTTTACTCTTTCTAGTACAAATTACTCAAGAGGCTCTTCTTGTATCACTGTAAACACCAGCAACTTGACTCTTAACCTCCTTTGTTTTCTCTGAGAGTGTACTTGCTGGCTCTTTTTTGCTTCTTTTTTTTAAAAGATTTTATTTATTTGAGAGAGAGAGAGAGAGAGAAAAGGAGTGGGGCAGGGAGGGGCAGAAGAAGAGGGAAAAGCAAATTTCCCTGCTGAGCAGGAAGCCTGATGTGGGGCTCGATCCCAGGACCCTGGGATCAGGACCTGAGCTGAAGGTAGACATTTAACCAACTGAGCCACCCAGGCACCTCTCTTTGTTGCTTCTAAATGGGGAATTAGAATATGCTTTCAAATACTAAGATGACAAATTTTGGAAGGATATGTAAGCAATGGATATAATGGACACTTTAGGGGCATTAAACTAGGGACCCAATATGTTTTATATATTTTTATATAAATATATACATTATATATTTTAATATATTTAATATATCAATATCAATATAAACACAAATATTTAATATATTAATATTAATATAAATATTAATGTACACATATAAAATATATTTAATATATTTTTATATATTTATACATTTCTGAACTTTTCAATTTCTTTTTTCCCTTTTTTTTATTTCCTTGGTTCTTTAGTCATGTCAACTACTGCAATAAGTGTCTGTAGAAGACACCATCCTGAACAAAAGCTAAGATCTTTATAATGATTTCCATATAACCATATGGTTTCTTTTTTTTTTTAAGATTTTATTTATTTATTTGAGAGAGAGAGAACGAGATGGGGGAGGGTAGAGGGAGAAGCAGACTCCCTGCTGAGCAGGGAGCCCAATGCGGGACTCAATCCTGGGACTCCAGGATCATGACCTGAGCCGAAAGCAGTCGCTTAACCAACTGAGCCACCCAGGCGCCCCAAACCATATGGTTTCCTCACACCCATGCCATCCCCTGGCCACCTCTCCAGTCATGATCACCTTCATCCTGAATTCATCCTTCTCCTGCTTTCTTTCATACAGAGTTTTATTGCAGCAAATGGATTCCTAAGGATTGTATTTTTTTTTATTATAGTTGTCTTAAATTTTATGAAAAGGGAGGAATGTTTTATGTAAAAGTTGGGCACTTATGTTTTCCAGTTACTAATTTACTAAATTGTTGAGATTCAACCAAATGTTTAGTTCATTCATTTTGCTTTTTGTCTAAATATTTTGTATATTTTTAGTAACAACTAGTTTAAATCTTAAAATAATTTAATGATCAAAAGGAATATGATATGTATTAGCAGATTAAACAGTAATTTGATGTAATCTGTCAGTGGGCAGTAACAGAGTTGCACGTCCTCCAAATGCATACTGCAGTCTTTTCAGATCCTGGATTTTCAGTGTCAAGTCTTTACCCCTTAATCCACCCTTTTTCTCTTGTCCTGCTTTCTTTCTTTTTTTTTTTTTTTTAAAGATTTATTTATTTATTTGAGAGAGCGAGAATGAGAGAGAGTACATGAGAGGGGGGAGGGTCAGAGGGAGAAGCAGGCTCCTCGCTGAGCAGGGAGCCCAATGCAGGACTGGATCCCAGGACTCCAGGATCATGACCTGAGCCGAAGGCAGTTGCTTTAACCAAGTGAGCCACCCAGGCGCCCTCTTGTCCTGCTTTCTAATCAAGAAGTCAGGCTTAATGTGGGTATTATGTAAAATGTAACGCATCGGGAATAGCTTGAAAGGCAGTGTAAAAACATTGATTTGTATGATTTGTATAAAGATACCAAGCAATCTTTCAACTTTCCACTTGCTTGCGCTTTGCAGAGTATTATACATTCTTAGAGTACGTAAGTACCCTTGCCAGAAAAGAAAAAAACTTTCCCTCTAAACTCTTAGGTTTGTTCTTAGAGGCCTGTGAATGAAACTGACACAGTTAGCAAGAGACAAGACAAAATTGAATCATGCATTTGTATTAACATCTGTACAGGCTTTCACCGAAAAATGTGACTCAAAGGGGTGGTTAAAATTTGGGACTTATATCTTGTCTTAATGGGGAAGAGGAGGGGGAGAAGGGCACTTGAAAACAAAAGGACTTTCTGGAGAGATGAATGAGCCCTCAGGCTCACATGAGATAAGACAGCTTTGTGACAATGTCTGTCTAGGTGTGGTGTGGAGACTTCTCACCTCTAGCTGTCCCAAGGAGTGGATTTATGATAACTGCTGTTCTTTGAATTCTTTGAGGAGGCTCTGCTTTTAGGCAGATAAGAGATTTCAAGAACTCAAATGTCTTCTGCTCAAAATAATTTTTATGCCACAGCGGTGTATTCTAGACCTTTTCTCTGCAATCTGTAGTAATAAATTATAGTCATAAATTGTTGGCAAAATTGTCACAAAAATTTCTAAATTATCTCAACTCTTTGCCATTTTTAACATGTGTGTTTGGTAAGGTACAGGGAAACACTCTTCTTCATTTGTAATTCTAAATAGCATTTGACAAAGTCTTATGCAGATCAATGCTGAAGAAATTATTTCTGATATCTATGGCAACAATGGGGGGAACTGTCTAGAAAGACTTTCTAGGGCCTCAAGGCTTTCTCCAGGAACCTGTCACCTTTGCCCAGGGGACAGCCTGAGGCCTCCACACCCGAAGGAGTGAGCGCCTCCCCAAGGAGGCACATCTGTGACCCTGAGACTCTTTGGTAAAATGCTCAAAGGTGAAAGCTGGCTTTCTTCCCTTGGAGGAGGCATTGGGGGATGGCAAGAGATAAGAAGTTTCTAGGAAGAAAAGAATGTAAGGGGAACAGTGAGAGGACAAAAGTCTTCAGATAAGAGGTAAACGAGAAAAGCATTTTCTGCCAACATTGTGAGAAGTGAAAGAAATAAAAGCAAGCTTGCTTTAGGGCAGGACTAAAAACAACTGGGCAAAAAGAGACTTCATTTCTGAGGTGGGGGGTTTCGTAACAATGAGGGGAAACCCAAGGGTCGTCCAAATGTTGGTCCAGGATTGCCTAGAACACGGTCTGCTGTAGGTGACCAGACAAGACACCTGGCCCTGAGGGAGGATTTCAGAGCTAACGGGGAAGCTCCCTGATGCTCCCCCACCCCCATGCCTCCATTATTCTCTCCGCACAAAGGCCTGGGCCTGCAGGAGAGAGTGGGGCAGCACTCTGGCCTGCCCAAAGGGCTGCTTTCTGCAGCAAGAGGGAGGGAATCTTTACGGTGGGAGGTTGTGTGTGTCCACAGGAGGTGTCTTTTTCTAGAAGTTCCCCAATTCTTGAAAGTCCATAAGGGAAGGGTCATCCCACCCTATAAGGTGCCTTTTTGCAGAGCAGAAGGTGGCCCCTCCGCAGGTAGGCTGGTGTGGCAGATAGACTGTGAAGGTCATGGCGCAGCAGGTGAAGGTTGGGGCTTGGTGGGCCGCCGTGTTCCTCAGAGGGGCACCTTTCCGCAGGGCTTTCAGATTCACTGCTGCGGCCTGGCGGATTGATCCCTGCTTAGAAGAGAGGTTCAACCTGAGGCTGCCGATCATTTCCACCCCCGCATGAACCAGCTTCGGGATCCGTCCTGTGCACAGGCTTTGGGCGAGGGCCGGGGCAGAACCAGGAGATGAGGTCCCTGCAAGGGAGCTCAGATGGGTTGCACGCAGTTTTGCCCAGGGCCTGCCTGAGCCTGGAGCCGGGAAACAAGGAGCGACTGGGAAGCGGCAGCCTCCAGGCTGCAAGGCCGGGCCAGCTTGGATGCTCATGGGTTGGCTTCCATCTGGAAGATGGGAAGACACAAGTGAGGAGGAGATCTGATTGAAGCTGACCGTGGATCACTACTGAGAATGGACCAGACCAAGGCCTGGGAAGGAGCCGGCTGTGGGCATGTGGGCCCAGCACTTCCCAAGCCAGTCTGAACTTCTTGTTCTCTGTTTATTGTCCTTTTGCTCTCTCTAATGTTCAGTCAAGCTTTGCCCAAGACCCACCCGGTTTCAGCTTACCAGAGCAATAAGGAATGGGGGGACTGGGTCGGCGGGGGGAAGGCAAGGGAAGAGAGGACAAATCAGGGCTTGTTCACCCTACCAGCTTTTCCTGCCTGTAGATGCTTCTCCGGCATAATTTCTGTCAGGGAAGACATCATTCCAGTTCACTCCTCACACCAGGGAATGCCTTTCTCAGGGCTCCAGGGTGCTGGGCCACCTAGAACCTCCGACCCAGGATAAACACTGAGCAGTGATTTCCCTCAAAGGTGTTGGGGAAAAAAATACATTATTTTTTTAGGCAAGCAGATACATTGTAGAGGACAAAATTCGTATGAATTTTAGATATTCCACACAGATTTTAAAAATAAATTTTTTTATTTTTAAAGATTTTATTTATTTATTTGACAGAGAGAGACAAAGCAAGAGAAGGAACACAAGCAGGGGGAGTGGGAGAGGGAGAAGCAGGCTCCCCGCCGAGCAGGGAGCCCGATGCTGCGACATGGGGCTTGATCCCAGGACCGTGAGATCATGACCTGAGCCGAAGTCAGATGCTTAACCAACTGAGCCATGCAGGCGCCCCTAAAAATAAATTTCTAAAAAAAAAAAATTAAAAATTAAAAAAAATTTAAATAATTTCTTAGCCTCTGGAAAGCAGGCCCGAGAACTGCTCCCAGGCTTCCTTGTAATAGTAAGTCATTTACTCTCTTCTGCTTTTGGGGGTATTTCAGCAGAAAAGTTTGAGAAATAGGCTTTAGTAGAACCAAATGAGAGGACAAAGCAGTGAGAATCACAGAGAAAGAAGTTCTCACACGCGGCTGGGTTGTCCGGAAAGGGCCTGGATTGTTGGCAACAACTGGCTGAGAAGACTGACAAGAGTGAGTTTGGAATTTAAACGAGTAATTATAATGCTGATATACCTTTAAGGACTTCACTGTGAGGCCTGGAGCTCTTAGAGGGAGAAAGGGCCTTCTGTTCCATCAGGTCCAGCCTCCTCTTCTTTCTGGGGAAGCCCCAGAGCCCAGAGAAGTGAAGTCATTTGCCTGAGGTCACAGAGCTATTTATGGCAAAGATGGAACCAGAACCAAGGTCTCCTGCCTCCTAATGCCCTAACTGTGATAATAGGAAGCGAAGCTCTGTCTCTTATTTTACTAATCTCTAGGTTTGAAGATAAATGTGTTCTTAATTCCATTTACTCCCATGTTAACATAAACCCTCCAGGGCTAAAAGTTTCTTTGGAGTTGTGATTAGGGGCATTCCAAGAATGGAGAAATGAGATCTTCACTCTTGGCTCATTCAACCAGTCCTTTGATGTGTATTAATTGTTTGCCAGTTGCAGGCCAGACACCGTGTAGGTGTAGGCAATATGGAGATGAATTGTTTTCTGCCCTCAAGAAGTGTGGAGAGGACTGGGCGATACCCAGCCTGATGGGGTGGGTGGTGACCCATCATAGCACATCACGATGAATGCGGGACAACCGTGCAGAGTGTTCCAGGGAAACACAAAAGGAGGTTATCTAGCCCAGACAGGGATGGGGTCAGGGAAATTCTTTCAGACGTGTCAATTTATAAAATAGCTGGGATGTGGTTGGTAGGCTGGAATGAGCCTTTTGATAATAAAGTTTACTCTGCCAGAGTTCTTGAAAAATTTGGAGACACTTGGCAGCGTGTCGTCCTTGTATGTGTCCTGTCACCAAGTGTTAGATTTGTTGGCCTCTAGCGGGCCACACGATGGAAACAGCTTATAACCATCAGATGTTATGCCATCATGCGGGGCCAAAGGACGTTCGCCACAATTTATTTCTTACGTCAGTCTCCCCAGGTTCGAGCCGTTCTAACCACACAAGCCTCTGCGCTGTGACTCAGACATGCTGAGCACACTCTCACCTCAGGGCCCCTGGACTTGTCCTCCCTCTGGTCACTTGCGTAGGTCTCTCCATGTGCTCCTCACTGTATTCGGGTCTCGGCTCCCATGTCCTTTCAGTAGGGACGGCTCGACTTTCCTGACCACAGCATGAGAAACAGTAACAGCAACCCACAGTAGTTGAATCGTGGCCTCTCGAAAGGATGTGTCTCCATTCCAAGCCCCAGAACCTGTGAATGTGACCTTATTTGGAAAATGGGTCCTTGCCGATGTAATGAAGGATTTTGAAAGGAGGCTATCATCCTGGATTATTTGGGGTGGGCCCTAAATCTAATGACAAGTGTCCTTATGAGAGAAAGTCAGAGGGCGAGTCGGGACGGACAGGAGAGGAGGCCACGTGCGGACGGAGGCAGAGGTTGGTGTGATGCAGCCCCACAGGATGCTGGCAGCCACCAGGAGCTGAAGAGGCAAGCAAGGGAATGTCCCTGACAGTTGCTGGAGGAAGGGAGGCCCTACTGATCATGTTGACTTTGGACTCTTGCCTCCAGACGGAGAGAATAAGTTTCTGTTATTTTAAGCCATCAAGTTAGCGATAACTTTTTATGGCAGCCACAGAAAACGGATGTACACCATCACCCCTGCCACTCTCTGTCCCCTTACGCTTACTCGCTTACTCTTTGTTATCAGTACCTGACGTGTTTGTTCTTTCTTTCTTTCTTTCCTTCTTTTCTTTCTTTCTTTCTCCTTTCTTTCTTTCTTTCTTTCTTTCTTTCTTTCTTTCTTTCTTTCTTTCTTTCTTTCTTTCTTTCTTTCTTCCTTCCTTCCTTCCTTCCTTCCTTCCTTTCTTCCTTTCTTCCTTTCTTCCTCCTTTCTTCCTCCTTTCTTCCTTTCCTTTCTTTCCTTTCTTTCTTTCTTTTTCTTCCCATTCATCCAAACACACACAGAGAGATACACACACACTTGTAATTTCTTTATTCTTTATCTTAAATGCAAGCGCTCTGTTTTACATCACCATCTAGAATAGTGCCTGGCACATAGTAGGTGCTTAGTGGATATTGAATGAATGGATGGATGAGATGGTGGATTCTGAGGCTCTGCAGGCACTTGGAGTGACCTTTTCATCCTGTGTGTAACTGAGGGGACAGAAGGATCCCAGTTCTGATGATGCAGAACTTTGAGTGCTGGGGAGGGTCAGGGATGGACAGATCTGGATTTAAATTGTGGCTCTGCCACTTGTTAGCTGGTGACTTTGGGCTCTGAACCTCAGTTTCATCAACAGCAAAATAAATACTTATGTTGTTGCAGGGCTACAGGGAATATTGAAAGCGTGGCCGGCTCAGTGCCTGGTGAGCAGTGCTCAGTCTGGTTCTCCTTTCTCTCCCATTCATGGCCCTGAAACTCACAGTAGAGACAGGAAGGCTTTCCTCAGTGTGGTCATTTCCTCCTGCACTGGCTGCAGAGGTTCCTGAACATTTGACATCCCCCTAGGGCTGGAGCTTGCCATTCTTTTTTAAAGGTAGGATTTGCTTAATTGAACATAGCAAACCTGATGATTCTCTATTGTGAGATGATGGGCTCCATGCACCTTGAATTTCTACCTCTGGACATGAACTCTTGCAATCACTTCACCTTATCAGCCTTTGTGCTATGAAGAGAGAAAAGTAGAGGCCATTTTTACACCTGCACCATTATGACGGTTGCTGGCATCCATCGGTATTAGAGAGAAGGAACAGCCTCATCCAGCAGGCCTTGTAGGGATAGCCCTTTAATTGGACGTTTGTATCTGGTAGATCCTAATATTGTTTAAAGAAGATTACACACATGTACATGTGCAGTTCTAGTTCTCTTTCTCAAAAATATTGGTTAAACACCTGAAATATTAGAAATATGAGCAGTTATTACTTCTAGGCTCCTGGGTTGTTGGATAAAGCATGGTTTTAATCTTTTTCTTGATGCTTTTCTTCATTTTCCAAAATGTAAATTGAAGATGTTTCTAATTCATTTTTCCATCAGATAAAACTGCAGGTTTTGCTTTTGAGATTTCATTCCTAGAACTGGCTCAGAATATAAATGCTAAGGTTAGCTTCAATGCCAGTGACTGGGGATTTTCTCTAGTCTCTGGCTCATCATGTAGAAGCTGTGTTTCTCATTTCTTTTCTGAAGCCATCATACAGGCACAGACTTTCATGGCAAAGATGAATAACAGCAACTATTGTCCGTCAAGGAGTTTAGCCATGATTTCCTCGATCTGCTCCTCGCCTTTGTGATTTCATTGGTTCCCTTGATGAGAACTTTTCCTGAGGTCTTATGCAGACTTAATGTAAAGTAGTGATTTTATCACATTTTTTAAGCTTCTGGTAAAAAATAGACTATCTCATAGAATTCCCAAGGAAAATCAGTTCTGTCAAATCTCATTGTTAATTCATAAAGGGCATTTGGCTGTGCAAATAGAAGAGCGTGGAATCCAATGGATGTTTCCAAAGTTATCATTTCTTACAGGCGTTTAATATATCATCGTTGTCAACTGTGTGGGCCTGAACCAGTTAAACTTCATCCAACGGAGATAAATTTGATTTTGCATGAATTAGGGCAGCATTTGCAAAAAGCTCTCGGCAGAATATTTCATTCATATTCACTTCCAGCATCTTGTGCTTTTCTTTAAAGTTGGGATGAGAAGGGTTTCCACCACTCATTGTAGGCAAATGTGTTCTATGCTTTAGAGTGGAGAGAGCATAAGTTGTTATTATGATAATGTTAATAACACTTTTCATGTACTACATTTTGGTTGACATTTCATCCTAATTGAGAAAAATCTAAAATTAATCTTTGTAAGAAACAAGACCAGGGTGGCTAATCAGGTTTGGAACTGGGACTAATTGTACCGTAATCAGATTGAAGGGCTGTTAAATATCTGATGTGAAAACCATATCATGAAATGATAAGAAAGAATCTGCGCAAAAGTCCCCTTGAATTTTCCCCTTGTCTTTTATTTTGCAGTTTGTTCAAAAGGCTTATTACCTCAGCCTCAAAGCACAGATCTAAGATCTCTACCATCTGGTAACTTTTATTTTTTAATCAACTCAACTTTCCTGAGAGTTGCAATAAATAGATAAGTAAGTAAGTAAATAAGTAAGTAAATCTTTATCATCTATTTGTCCAGGATAAGATGTACAATGATGCTAGTTCAGGGAACTAAAGGTATTGCTGATTCTGATGTTTTTAAATTAATTTTCAAGTCTGCTTATGGTTAAATTGTTGCTCATATGGGGTGTGGCCGATTGAGACAAGCAGACATGGGGGACCAGGAACTTGGCAGAATGGGATAGGTCTGAGCAGCAACTATTCGGTCTTTCCCCCAGGTTAAGTCCTTCCCGTCATCCCTAGGGTGTGGTAGTCTGTCTGGTCTGGCCATTGGTTCTCAGGATCCTGCAGACTCATCCGAATTCCACAGGGGTGATTCGGGGCATAAAATATGAGTTCGACTTTTGCTTTTCTCCTGTAAGCAGCAGAAGTCAGAGGTGGGTATGTTATGGAAGGACGCCATGAATCTATATCAGAGACCATCTAAAGATCCACAGGCCACCTAAACCCATGTAGAAGGATGGTCATCAATCTGATGGCACTGATGAGGTCAACAGCCACGTGCTCACTGCTCCAGGGTCTTTGTTTCAGAGCCAATTGTTGAAGTAGAGGTGTTGTGACTTCAGATTCAGTTTCAAAATGACACTGAGGGATTGGGTATCAAATTCCAGCGCTATCTAAAATATCCAGGCTCGGGATTTGAATAGGAGATTTGAGGCTGAAGCTGGTGGAAGCAGAAGGACTCGGAGACGGACTTGGGCAGGCAGCAGAAAACGCTGGAAAGTCTACCTCAGAGGATTCTGTGTGTGTGTGTATGTGCAAAATGTACGCCCTCAAAATGTCCAAAGAGGATGTCACTTTTATTTGGGGGGAGGGGAGAAAGGCACTGGTTATTCCTATAGGACTTAAAGCACATAAATCCCACTCCCTTCTACCACCCCCCATCCCCCCAGGAAGTGAAAAATGGCGTGAAGAGAGCACTTTAACCCAGAGTTTTGAAAAGAGTTTTAATGAACTGAGAAACAAAACAAAACAACCTCAACACCCATTAGCCGAGCAGCAGGGCTCTTGCGAATACTGCTCAGTTTCCCAGTTACTGGAGTTAGATTTGTCTGGTTCTCTTCACCTTGAGTCGCTCTGTGCAAGGGCCCTTGGCAAAACTTCATTACTTCTCTTTCTTAGCCAGAGATCTGCTGCGCCCTGAGCTTCTTGGGCCTCCTGGTGGGGGCAGCCCTCCTATTGGTCCAGCTCTCCTCCCAGCCCCGTGGCTTCTCACTGGCCCAGAGCCAGCTCCCAGGGCCCACCTGGCAGGTTGGGGTGCTCAGGACCCGCCTCGTTCTACAAGGTATGGTTTTCTGCCTCGAAAGTGCTTCACGTTGCAGAGTCTGGTCTAAGACAGAGGTGGAGAGTCCCAGCAAAGTGCGGGGTCTCCAGCAATGACCTTGCTGACCTGGTTGGCCCTCTCAGCCCCAGAAGGCCCACTCTCCACACTCGCCCTTCTGGCCTCCCACTCCCACTTCAGCCCCAAGGGCGGGTGGGCAAAGGAGCTCCATTCACGAATGATCTGTGTGGAAGAGGGGAGAAGAGGGGTGGCCTCAGCAGACACCAGAAGCTTAGCGAACTGGCCAAACCCTTCTCACCAGTGCTGTGTCCCTGCACCTGTTTGCTTCATGGACGCACATGACTCAGTGAGCTTTTTTTTTTTTTTTAGATTTTTTAGATTTTAAAGATTTTATTTATTTATTTGACAGAGAGAGACACAGCGAGAGAGGGAACACAAGCAGGGGGAGTGGGAGAGGGAGAAGCAGGCTTCCCGCCGAGCAGGGAGCCCGATGCGGGGCTCGATCCCAGGACCCTGGGATCATGACCTGAGCCGAAGGCAGTCGCTTAACGACTGAGCCACCCAGGCGCCCCTCAGTGAGCTCTTTAACAGTGTTTTTTTTTGAAATATTACAGGGAATAAATATCTGTTATAAAAAAGAAGACACCTGAAAGTATTACAGGGAATAAATATGTTATAAAAAAGAAGACACCTGAAAGTAAAGTAAAAAGTGAAAGTTTCCATTCACCGTGGTCTCCCCTCACCCCATCTCCTCCCTGCAGGGAAACATTGCTGCCCTTTGAAATGAATTCTTCCAGGCCTTTTCTTCTGTGCAGTATGAGTGAATAGCAACTAAGCCTTTGAGTGCTGAATTGTTATGTCCACAAACATGGAAACCGGAAGCTTCTTGGGCAACCAGAATACGCCCTCAGGTTATTAATACCAAGGCCTGTAGGCGTACCTTGATTCTTTTCATTTTGTTTTCTTTTACTTCTCTATCCTATCTAAGAATGTAAAGTCCTACTAAGGTTGTATATCAATTTTACCTCAGTAAAAAAAATGTGAAGTCTTAAAGAATATGTCTGAAGAGAATCTTCACTTGCTCTGGAGCTCACACACATCAAAATTCATAGTATTTCACACTGTCCACCCCTCCTCTGCAATCGCCTCTATCTGTGCAGCCCACTGTTAAAATAAACTCTTAGCGAGGTTTGTGAAAGAAAAGCGCTAGGCTTCTGATTTCAGCCTGCCTTGTGTGCTAAATGTGTATTTCTGGACATCTAGAAAACAATCCTAATTATTAAAAAAAAAAAGCAGTGATCTTTCCCACACTCTAAATCTCCAAAACTTCTTGTGAAATGATTGCTTTGAGAACTTCCTGATTGGGTTGCTTCAGGATAGAAACAACTGTAACCTGATTTTTCTACATTCTGAAACCTTGCTGGGTCACGCAGCCTGCATCGAATGTCCTCCAGAAGTGGCCTCTTTTCCTTGCTAAGATGGACCTAGTATTTCCTTTTTCCCAAGGGTCAAATGATCTCCCAGGACCATGCATGTTTGAGTCTCTTGGGTCTAGCCTTTTGGCTAAAAAGAGAAGGTTGGTAAGGTTGGAGTGGTCGCCCTAATTTATTGTTTCTTTCCCGCCAGGAAGGTGGAAGACTGCTCATTTCATGAGAAATTTTTGAAAAGGCTTTTGGATAATAACAACACAAAGGAGAAACTTCATCCTAGAGTTGTGATCTGTGGCCTCCAGGGTGAAGTCAAGGAATCCTTGTGCATGCATGTGGGCTCAGGGGAATCTCATCAAGAAAAAACCTTGGGGTTGGGGGGAGTGCCTGGCTGGCTCACTTCATGGAGCGTGTGACTCTTGATCTTGGGGTTGTGAGTTCAAGCCCCACATTGGGTGGAGAGGTTACTTAAAAAGAAAAAAGAAAAAACCTTGGAAAGATGCTCCAAGGGAGTTCTGCAATCTTAAGTGCTACTGTTGAAGGAAACTCAGGCTTTTCTAGCATAATCTCCATATTTTATAAATGAGAAAGAGGAAGGCACAGAGGAGGGGAGAAGACTTGTCAACCGCCCCACAGCTGGAACGAGAGGTCAGGTCTCTAGCTCTCTACCCAGGGCACCTTTGAGTATATCCAGCTGCCCTTCTGCTTACGACCCTCCTAAATTCCAAGCTTTTGTTTCAAAATTGTCAATGAGGTTGTATATATTGCTATTTCTACGTCATTCACTGTGCTCATTTTTGAAATGATGTTTTCATAAAGAGTTTGATTTCTGGCTGCCATAGAGTGCCTGGAACCACCTTCGGCCGGTGGTAAGGAGGGCACTGGGCACCCAGAGACATCACTCCTTCAGAAGACAGAGTGCTAACCATGAACATGCCCTGCCTAGGAGGGCGGCTTCCTGTCCAGAGCCATGTCCCCTGCTGCAGCAGGTGCTACTTCTCAAGTTCTAGGCACCCCCCATTGATGCTGTTTGGGAACTATAGCAGCTCCTATCAAAACTTGCTTCAAGTCAGTAGGGAGAGATGGCTTATTCAATAAATGGTCTTGGGTTGAATAACTAACCATTCCGTTAAAAAGAAGTGCATTGCTGCTTTCTTATGCCTTATACCAAAATACATTCCAGATGGATCACAAACTTAGGTGTGAGAAAGTGAAATTGTAAGAGTGTTGGAAATAAACACGAAATAATTTTTTTTTTAAATACGAAAGAATTTTAAAATTTAATAATCTTACACGGGGCCAGAATTTCCGAGGCTGAGACACAAAACCTGGAAGCCATAAAAGGAAAGACTAGTAAGTTTGATTGCATAAATAATTTAAATTTCTGCAGAGCAAAGAATTACCATAAAGAAATTTAAAATACAAATAAGGCTTAGAAAAATATTTGAGATATATATGTCAGAGGCAAAGAGCTAATTTACTGAATGTCTTTTTTTTTTTTTAAGATTTTATTTATTTATTTGACAGATAGAGACATAGTGAGAGAGGGAATACAAGCAGGGGGAGTGGGAGAGGGAGAAGCAGGCTTCCCGCCGAGCAGGGAGCCCGATGTGGGACTCGATCCCAGGACCCTGGGATCATGACCTGAGCCGAAGGCAGATGCTTAACCAACTGAGCCACCCAGGCGCCCCACTGAATGTCTTTTTAAAGTTTTACCATTCAG
Source organism: Mirounga angustirostris (assembly GCF_029215605.1). Classification (NCBI taxonomy): domain Eukaryota; kingdom Metazoa; phylum Chordata; class Mammalia; order Carnivora; family Phocidae; genus Mirounga; species Mirounga angustirostris. The sequence continues at coordinate 92,286,009 of NW_026991716.1, read as the reverse complement.
TAAGAAAAGGATCTGCAACTCTATAGAAAAAAAAGAGCAAAGGACAGCTAGAAGCAGACAAAAGAAATCCAAATGATTTATAAATAAAGAAAAATGGCTGAGCACATGAATAATTAAATGCTAACTAAAATAACAGCAAGATAATATTTTTTACCTATTAGATTGTCACAGATCAGAAATTTTTTTATAATAAACAGCGTAGGGGAGGCAGCAGGGAAAGAGGCATTCAGACACAGTTGGGAGACAGGTCAGTTGGTGCAACTTCTTTGGCGGGAAAATTGACACTATCGATGAAAATTTAAAATTCAAATACATTTTGACCTAGGAATTTCTTTGTAAGACATTATGCTAACGGATGTATATAAAAGGATGTTCGTTACAGCCCTGTGTGTGACATAAAATCACCTAAATAATTTTCAATAGCAGGTTGGCTAAATAAATGTTGCCGTGCGGGATGTAGATGGAGACTGCCCTGTAGGTGAGAGGGCATTTGCTTCGGCCCATTCATCGCAACGTTGTAAGTTGCAGAAGGGGGAAGGGACAAGCCAGGCGTCCTTCAACGAGGGCCCGGTTGAGTCGATTGCAGTATAGACCTGCACAGATGGGAAGTCATCCCCAGACAGATGAGAGCGCGTGTACAGTGCCATGCTGTTAGCGTGGTGATCACAGGGACACACATGTGTTTGTATATGCTTTGACCACCTGGGGAAGAGATCACAGGAAGGGGATGACATGCCAGCCTCTGGGGAGAGGACCATGGGGTCTGGAGAACAGGGTAGAAAGGGGAGACTTTCTTTCTTTTTTTTTTTTAATTTTTTATTTATTTGCGAGAGAGAGAATGAGAGACAGAGAGCACATGAGAGGGGGGAGGGTCAGAGGGAGAAGCAGACTCCCTGCTGAGCAGGGAGCCCGATGTGGGACTCGATCCCGGGACTCCAGGATCATGACCCAAGCCGAAGGCAGTCGCTTAACCAACTGAGCCACCCAGGCGCCCCGGGGAGACTTTCTTTTCATTGTCCACTTGTTTGTACCTGGGACCTGGATGTTATGTTCTTAAAAGTTATTAGTGATCCTCATGAGTTTTCGTGTATATAGGTTCCCTTCACTGATATTTACATATTAGAAACTGAAGCTGAGAAATTTTGAAAACATGAGAAAATAAACACATTCCATCATCAGAACACTGATGACATCAGAGAATCGTGTAAAAACTCTGAAAAACTCCTCTGTACACCGGCTGAGAGATTAAGAGTGAAAAGAATAAATGACATTTTAGTATTCTTACGAAAATAGTTCTGACTTCATGAAGCCCACCCCCAGGGGTCCCTGGACCACACTTTGAGAACCACTGTTACAAAGACTGGAACAGACACTGATAGATGGTGCCAAAACTAAGCACACACACCAGGGCTCTTGTCACCAGGACTAGGGCTGGTGTCCCAGGGAAATGCTACAGCCAGGTGTCTCCCCTTCCCCTTGGCCGAGGACAAAGAACAATGGGCACTCTTGGCCCGCTCACCTACCTCCTCCTTCAGCTGTCGTGCTGGTGTGGAACTGTGTACAGAAGCTTTGGAATGTGGCTTCACCCAGGCACTTTATTTCCTGGTTTTGGAGGCAGGCATGTGACCACTGGGCCTGGGAGCCCAGCCCCCGCCTTCCCCTCAAGACCTTGCTGACAAAATCTGTGGGGGTCGGCTCTAGAGCAGAGGCCATTTAGAAATGGGATTTGGGGCCGAAGACTTCTGAGAAATTCTGCTCTACAGCCTAGACCGTAGCTGAGCCCAGGAAAAGGGTCCTGCGTGGTTGATAGAAGGGCTCAGCCACTGCCCATCACGGCGCCTCTTAGGTGGTGGTGGGGTCAGTGGGAGCCGGGCCATGCTCCTTCTGCTGCTCGCTTCTTCCCGGGCTTCAGCATTGCGGTTCTGCCTCAAACTGGCAGCAAGAGAGTAGGGGAGGAGGCACCCCTCATGCTCTGGACCAAGACTTGGAGGAATGAGACCCGAGCGTGGTGGGATAGGCATCTGACTTACTCTGGGTACTTTACACACATTCACTGACTTAAACCTCACAACCACACTGTGAGGGGGGCTATTGTTATCTGTGCTTTGCAAATAAGATAATCTCAGAGAGGCTGGTTCACACCCACGGTCACACAGCTGGTGCATTCTGTGGAACCACATTCTCTTCTGTCTGACTCAGTGTCCACGGTCTTAAGCCTGCAGAAATACTGCCCAGAAGCCCTCACCTAGAAGGCTGGGTTTGAGTTTCACTTCCTTGTCTTACCCAGTTTTAGAAAGAACCATCCAGAAACACCTTATCTGTTGGGAGATAAGACAGGTAAAAAAATGTGATGGGGCAGGAGATGGGCCACGTGCCTTTCTTTGAATTCCTGATGAAGTTTTATTTGCAGATAATTCTAGACAAAATGACTCAGACCCAGTCTCACGACTTGAATTATCATGTCTGGGAAACTGAGGAATTTAGGTTCAGGTCAGGAACATGACTGAGAAAAAATGAAATAGGCCTATCCTCAGGGTCCGCAGGACCATGTCTTGGTTGCTCTGTGACCTTAGTTCATTTGTAAAAAAGTTTGGACTAAGAGGTTTTTTTTTTCTCTCCTTAAACAAAACAACAACAACAACAACAACAAAATTCCCCCCGTTAATTCCAAACTCCATATTAAATTCCAAATGTAATATGAGTGGTGAGACTGGATCTGATTCATTTTGTCTAGAACTACCTGCAAAAAAGGTCATCATGAATTCGAGATTGACTGTTGGGTGCTGATTCTTTCTCTTGGCGTAATTGTTTCCTGACAAACTTGTGCAGGGGTACGGCACAATCCTTCACTTTACGTTTGTTTGGTTTTCACACTACATGCAGAAACAAGGTCTTCTTTTTTTTTTTTTTGCAGAAGTATCCCAAGGCTTTATCAGTTTTCCCCTGAGTTTCAGCTCAGTCCTTTGATATTTAAATGATCTCGTTTGAAACCCCTACCCTGTCATCACCCTCTGATTTTCGCTTCTTCAATTGTTAGCTGGTGTAGCTTTCCCAGATTCTCATTTGTTAATATGGCTTCATGAGTCTGACTTGAGCAGCTTGCCAATGACACCTTCACCCACTTCACAGAAAGTTCGTATTTCCCAACATTTGCCATCTCTTTGCATTTCTGCACGTATCCCTTACAAAAAAGTCGGCAAAGAACATAACATTGTTACCTCAGGGGAACTGGCTGGTGTGAAAAGGAGAGGGATGGCTGAGGAGGTATAAAATAGAAGAGTGGTCAGTTCTTTCAGTGAACATTTTTGTGTTATGATGACTTCTGCTTTCCTTGTGTAACTTCTAACTTGAACTTGGGTAGCAAGCGCTCCCATAACAGGCTCCATGGGAAGGTACCCAGCCACAGCCACACACTGAGGCAAGGAGGAGGAGATAGGTATCACCCGGTGTACCAGCTCCAATTGATGGCGAGTACTTGTCTGAAGCTTGGTGTTTTGAGAAGGATCCTGAGACGCTATTCGGTCTTTCTAGGGAAGAGTAGTATGATTGGTTAACGATGTCTGATGAGGTTTGGGAGGGACTGAGTGGCAGTCTGTGTGCTGACCTAGCCCACACTAAATACTCAGCAATTGCCAATTTTTCTTTCTTATGATTGGCATTGTTGGGGGGAGAGATTAAAAAAAAAAAAGCAAAGAAAAATTATCATCAGTACTCTGAAGTAGTTCACCTCTGAGAAAAGACGGACAGAAACTAGAGTTGGTTGAATATTAATTCTGGTGGTACCTGCTTTGGCAGCTGCTTGGCCAGCCAGATGGTAAAAAAGAAGTCTAGTGGTTATTTAGAACCCACACAGGGCGGGCCCCTCCCCAGCTCCCTGCTCAGTGGGGAGCCTGCTTCTCCCTCTCCCTCTGCCTTTCCCCTCCGCTTGTGCTCTCTCTCTCAAATAAATAAATAAAATCTTAAAAAAAAAGAACCCACACAACATGTTGGGATGATTTTTGCTTCTCTCTGCTATCTTGCAATCGTGGAAATGTAGATGTAAAACAAGGAATTAAGATAAAACAGAAATGTTACCTCTTGTTATAACTCAGGCTCTGAAGTCAGATTTGGCTTTGATTCCAGTTCCAACATTTATTGAATGGTATTAGGAAAGTTACTAAATCTGTCTAGACCTCAGTTTGCTCATCTGCAAAATGGGAATAATAATAGTAGGCGCCACGCTGGATTGTCATGAGGACTACGTGTGTGCATGCAGCAATTTCGTGCTTCCTGAAATGGGGATAGCAAGTTTCTCTCCCAGGAAATGTGTGTGATGAACAGTTAAGGGTAATGCATGCCATGTGCCGAGAGTTTGAGTGCCACCTAAAGCATACCTCAAAATCCTGCTCCTAGGGTCACCCAGATGTCACTGAAGCCACAGAGCAACTTTACAGAAACAAAAGAAGCCGGTAAGCCAGTGGGGTTACTGCTTGGGACTATCAGCAGTCTCCTTCCTGCTTCTCTCCAGGAATGTGGTCGCTGCTCAAGCAATACTCCCATCTCTGCTAAGGATCTTAAAAGCTAATCAGAAGATACCAAGAAATACAGCATTCTCAGCATGCCTCCCCTTTGCTGAACTCTCTTAAATGCTTTTGTTTGAGAGAAAGTTGTTTTAATTCAAATCTATTCACTCTTTCAGTTTCAACCTTCTCTGTTTCACTCCAGCTAAGGGCATCCTTATTCTCTAGCCTGGGAGGGAGCCCGAAGGTCAGTTTCATTTGCACTCAAAAAGAAAGAAAGAAAGAAAGAAAAAGTAAAAAGAGTGGGGAGATGAGGAAATCGGGCTGGGATGAGAGAAGGAGAAAGTTCATTATTTTATGTTCAGAGAGTCAGTGCGTTGTTTGTTTTACCATCTCATTTCGAGATTTTTCTTGCTGACAATGAAGGGTTAGATTTTTCAGGGGTGGAAAAGCAAATGATTCAAAAGCAAAGGAGAGGAGATTGAACAGGTGCCAATTTACAATATCAGTATATTGTATACAATATAGAATATTGTATAGAATCAGAACCCTGATTATTCTCCGAACATAAATTGTCGATGAGTACCCTCTGTAAATCTGCCTCACTTGTCGTTCCAACTTCAAGTGCAGGGGCGTCGGTTACAGGGCAGGGTGGCTGGGAGGGAGAGCATGCCTTCCTCGTGTCGAGGTGCTGGTATCAGGTGCAACCATTTTCTGAGCTCTTGAGAGACAGACTTGGCATCTCTAGTCTGGGCTCTGCCACTTTCTAGCCGAAGGACGTGGGGCCACAGAGCTCAAAGCTTTAGGCTCCTTGTCTGTCACACAGAGGCCATGATGGTGCTATTATTAGGCCAGGCTAAGCTCTGCAGCTGTGCTTCCCCTCAAGAGTGACTAATTAATTATAATTAACATTCGGCATTTTATAGTTTCGTATCTCCACTTTGGAAATAAAGGGACTTGCCCAGGGTCGCATGGTAACCAGAAGAGCCAGGATTTTAGCAGACCTTTGAATGAACAACATCTCTTTCTTGGTTTGGTACAAGTCACAGGTGGAAGTCCTAGGTACTATCAGCAGTCGCTGTTCAGCCAGACTGAAAGCAGAGGAATGATCCTGGGGGGTCTTTGGAAAAGGAAGCAAGAGGATAATGACTTACGTGGCATACACTACCAAGAACAATTTTTAGAAGATGATCGTTACCCTATTACCCGATGTTAATTGGAAAAATGATTTGTTTTCTTTTACGTGGCTTAGGCTTCCTTTGCATCATCTATAATCATATGGGCCTTGGACTTCTACGGACAAAACACGAGAATGTGCGACCACACCTAGAAGAAGGGGCACCTGTATTGTCCTTTCGGGGGTGAAGCTGGAGCCAGGCCCTCTTCCTCTGGCTTCTGTTACTGCCTGCACCATCTTGCTGTGGCCCGGGGGCTGTTGCTAGTTCTCTCACCCCGTGAGTGGGAGTGGGCACTGAGCGGGCTGTAATATGACTCCTTGTTTAAAGCAAGCCAGCACTTAGCTACCCGAACCTTCCCAGCTTTTCTTTTTGCCTAACGTGCTCTAAAGCTGTGCGTTTTATTTTTTTATTTTTATTTTTTTAAAGATTTTATTTATTTTTTTTTTTTAGAGAGCGAGCGAGAGAGAAACAGCATGAGAGGGGAGAGGGTCAGAGGGAGAAGCAGGCTCCCCGCTGAGCAGGGAGCCCGATGCGGGGCTCGATCCCAGGACCCTGGGATCATGACCTGAGCCGAAGGCAGACGCTTAACCGTCTGAGCCACCCAGGCGCCCAAGCTGTGCGTTTTAAACTTTACTGTGTACACAAGCTTCCAGAACTCTTGTTCATGTGCATATTCTGGTTCAGTAGGTGTGGGTTGGAGTCTGAGACTGTCCAATCTCGTCAGGCTCCTGGGAGGTGTCTGTGCAGCGGACCACACTGATTACAAATAAAATAGACCGGTTTTTCTGGCCAGGGTGAAAGGAAGCATCTTGAAGCCGTATGGTTCCAAAAGAGATTTTAATAATAATAATAATAAAATAATAAGCTCTGCCAACCATGCACAAAATAGTTTACTCAAATGGTCTCCTCTTTAAAAATACCCCCCAACCCCCACCCCTCTAGTATCTCAAGAATGCATTTAGAGTCAGCTGCCTTGCCAAGATTTTTTGCTGGACTTTCTTGCCCCGTGTTTTATTCTATGTGTGCTAATATCAGCGTTTACCTAGTACTTCAAATGTGGGTCTCTCAGAGTGCAGTGCCTCTAATTTGCTCTCCAAATTAACCATGGGCTGCTGACAGATGGCAAATGAAGGCCGACATTCTCCGGTCTGTGCCTTATATATCGTGAGCTCTGGCCTTGGCCGCTGTCTGTGGTTGTGAGGTTTGGCTCGTGGCACCCTGATTTCCTGCCTGTGGGCTCAGCGCCCCTCTTCTTAACACCAGTGATAAGCTTCATCCAGTCCTTGACAGTCCCGGATCTCTATCTGGTAGTTTCTGCAAGCTGATGGACTTTGGCTGCCAGCAGGCAGTCTGGAATTTTAACCTTGGTGTTTTTCATATTTTCATTTCCTTCCCGGCAGATCTGAGCAACTGCTGGTCTGCTTCTGTCCCTCAGCCGTGACCATTCCTTCGGGGGGCTAAGTATGGGAAGTTTGGTTACTTCATAATTTCTTTACCCGCATCCCCTCTCTGCCCACCCCAGCTGTGAACAGCTGAAAAGGCAGCAAGAAGCTGGAAGGTCCTCAGAGAGAAATCTGCTCCGTGGCTTTATGCATAATGGCTTAATATCCAGGTATTACTTTCTTACTGAGTCTCCCAGCTGCAATCAAATGTCTTCCCGTCCCTGTGCCGATGATACCCATCATGCAGATTCGAGAAGCTGTGTGGGTCTCAGTAGTGTACAACATGGGGATGGAGAAGGAAGGCATGAGATGAACTCCCCATTTGGTCTTTATGCCACTCGCACAGAACTTAGTGCCATGGCAACCACTTGACCCCGGAGACGGGTCTCTGAAGGGTCTTTCTGTAGGTCAGCATCATCACCGAGGGACCGCTACAGGGACAAGATGATTAGAAAAGAGTTTCTTGTCAGTCACTAAGACCTGTCCCTTTTCAGAATGCTTTCCGTGCGCAGTCTCTCTCCGCCATTTGGGCTGCCGGCTCCCACCTTGGTTCAGCCTCCTCCCTGCACCGGCCACCCCCACCCCCCGGCCCTCCATGCTTGAGACCTGCTCCCCATCAGCACATGCTTGCAAGGAAAATCTCCTTAAAGTACTGTTCTCCTTGTGCCATTCCTCCCCTTAGAAACCAAAAACAGCTCCATACTGCTTTGGAGATGGAGCATGAATATTTCTGCACATGTCAAGGACTGTGCAATCTGGCATTCTCTGGTGCGTCAGCCACATTTCCCATCACTCCACAGGTGGCTCAGGCCGGTCTCTCCCGGCTCTGTGCCCCCTGAGGCTGGGCTTTGGGACTCAGGGGTGCCCCCTCTGCCCAGCTTCCTTCTTCCGGTGTTCCCAAAGCACCTCGTGCTTCTCCTTTCTGGTACCTGGCACACTTGTCACTGATGTCTTGATTGCATAACTGTGTGTTGTCTGTCTTCCTCAACACACTCAGGCCCTGTGAGGGCAGGGGCACTGTGTTAGGCTGCTAGGGCTGCCCTAACAAAGCACCACAGATCAGGTGGCTTTAATAACAGGCATTTTCCTACAGTTCTGGAGACTAGAAGTCTAAGATCAAGGTGTCAGTAGGTTTGGCTTCTGCTGAGGCCTCTCTCCTTGCCTTGCAGATGGCCGCCTCCTTGCTGTGTCCTCACGTGGCCATGCCTCTGTACACAGGAATTGCTGATGTCTTCCTGTCCAAATTTCCTCTTCTCATAAGGACATCAGTCAGATTGCCTTAGTGGCCTCGTTTTAATGTAATCACCTCTTTAAAGGCTCTATCTCCAAATATAGTCACATTCTGAGGTACTGGGGGTTGGGCTTCAACATCTGAATTTTGGGGGAAACAGCTTAGCCCATAACAGGCACTCTCCTTCCTTCTCAGGGGTGTATCCCCAGCATCTAGCCCTGTGTCTGGCTCATGGAAGACGGGCCTCAGGATAGGTTTGTGGCTGAAATGATTGTGTGAAAGAGGCTATTGTCTGTCTCTGAAGTGTCCTGTCCCTCATCCTTCCAATCATCTGAGGCCCCATCTAGCCCTGCCGCACCTGGGAAGATTTCCCGAGCCTGGCTGACTTCTTTCTTTGAACTTCTCTAGCCTACACTTATGCACACGCACATGCTGACTCTTTCAGGGGTTTTAGCCTTGACCCAGTGCACAATTGGGGTTGTGCCCCCTGCGGACCAGGCACAAAAAGGCTGCTCTAAAACAAACTCCCTTCCACCAGACAAATGTGTGGGTGATTTTCCCTTAGGAATGATCTGGATCCACCATGATTCAAAACTTCATTGAGGAGGTCCCCAAGGAAAGGGTCCACTGACCCCAGAGCAGAGCTGGAACAGAAGCTGTGGGTTTGGGTACTTTTACCAATAAACCAGGTTTCCTTTGTTCTGGAGATCATCATAGACCAAGATGGGAAACACCATGTACTTGTCATCTTTTCTCAAATAACAGATTGGCACATTTTATTGTCTCAAAGCGTTTAAAATCTGTGTGAATTGTGTTTTCTTTCCCACCATTATTCTCTTGCCAGTCCTAGGAGCCTGTCTTCTGAAATTCAAAGAATTAAGCCTGGTTATGTATTGAACTCATTCCCCAGCAACTTAATTATTGACCCGGCTTGTAAATCATTCATAGCTTTACAGAGGTATCCATATACTTCTGCTGGCAGCAAATGATACCCTGGGCTATTTACAGAATGGAGGCTGGGGTCAGGGAGAGTGTGAAAAATTAAGAATAACAACACTTTCTTTTCTCCCTGAACTTCAACTGCCCATTTAAATAAAGCTAATGCTTTCTTCCTTTGCCACCTGCTCAGAGAACCTAAGTTAACTGCCAAAAAAGCTTTTGTTTCAGTCCCCATTCTCCATGCCATGCCACCCCAAGGACACCAGGTAACTTCAGTTTCGGCTGGGAGTGAAGGAGCGGGGTGCAGCCATCTTGCCCGGAGTCCCTCTGGGTGACAGCCAGGGCTTTAGGAATTTAACACCTTAACATTTTAAGTTATTCTTCTAATCCTATCAGGGGCTGGACGGGAAGCAACACCTTTCAGCTGGCCTGCCAGTGGGGCGTTCAGGCGGCTTTGTGGTTAACCAAGGCCACACATCCAGTAAGCAACAAGATGGCGTTTAATTGTAGTGGTGTCTGGTGGGGGCCTGGCACCTCTGTGGTGTTGGGTGTCAGCCAGGCCTGCTTCTTTTCCAGCGAGAGAGGAGAGGTCCAGTCAGGCAGGCCTCACCGGCTGGCTGCAAGGTTCAGCTTCAATGGTTGTGAAAACAGACCCCAAATAATCAAAGTGCTGCATTCCTGTGCCTAAAGGGCAGCTAATCCTCTCTCCTTTGAAGGAGCAGGAACCGCAGGTGATTGTTTCAAGCCCTGGGTAGAATCAGCTGTTGGGTTCATGTGTCCCCAAGTCCTGTAGTTCTCAGGGTCGAAAGGAACCTTCAAGATGCCTCCGTTAGTCTCACAGGTAGGAAGTGGAAGCTGGAGCGTGTTCAGGGGTTGTTTCTGGTCCCCACTCGTGCATGGGCCACCTGGAGCCCGGTTCTGCCGTCTTCCAGGCTGGGGCTCTCTTTCCCTCACTCCGTGAATTGTTTTTCTCTGGTGGGTTACATAAGCCTCCTTTACTCAAGAGTTTCAGTTAATACAGGCTGGAAATAGGCCCGTTTTATCAAACCTAGAAAAGGAATGAATGGCAAGAGTCTTTGTAAAGTAAACAATAGAATATTTAAAATGCCAAAAGATGACGTCACTATTTACCAAAGCTGGAGACAAATCGTTCTCAACTTGTTCGGTGCACGCGGTCTGGTTTCCAATCAGTTCCAGCCACGCTCGCGTGGAAGCACACCCCGTCCCCGCCTCCCTGCTCCCCGAAAACCGCTGGAATAGTTGGGCAGCTCCTTTGTGCTTTAGAATTGCCTCTTTGTTTCCCTTGGGGGTGTAATCGCTCAGTGGTGCGGGGTGGGGAAATCCAGGAGAGGAGATCAGCCAGGGACTTTGTAACAAGCTTTGAGTGTTTTACATGCATCCTTGCAGGCTACACTCCGAGATGCCCTGTGACTGCCTGTCCCCTTGTAGAAGCTTCTAAGGGCCTGAGGTTGCAAAATCAAACTTTGTCGGCAAGCAGCTGAGGGCTGCTTCTTATCAACCAGCCACTGCCTTTCTCACTAACCTGAGTTTTCACCTGTGGAGAACATCTGTTAGAGCCAAGCAAATCATTCTTCTCAGTTCTACTCTCACTTGGTGCCGCTTCTGGCCAATTGCTTTTCATAGATTTATTCATTCATTTAATATTCATGAAAACCCGACAAGGTGGATTTTCAGATGGGGAAACTGAAAGTCTGAGCAGGTAAGTGGCTTTCTCAGATTTATGGAATTAGCAGTATCACGAGGCTGTCTTCAGTCCATGACAACCTCTTTATCAAAGCACAGTATCCTGTGATTAAAAACAAAACCAAAGCTCTTGTTCTTAATCTAGAACCCTGCTTAGCTAAGCAGGCGACCGGAGAAGGTTGCTGACTGCGGCACTGTGTGATTTTAGAGTCCTTGGCCTGTGTGTGTGTGTGTGTGTGTGTGTGTAATGGACTGAATGATTGTGTCTCCCCCAAGTCCATATGTTGAAATCCTAACCCCCAATGTGATGGCATTAAGGAGGTGGGACCTTGGGAAGCCTCATGAATGGAATCAGTGCCCTTATAAGAATAGAGACAAGAGAGCTTTCTTCTTTCTCTTTCTCTGCCGTTTGAGGACCCAGGGACAAGGTGGCTGGAAACCAGGAGGAGGGTTCTTATCAGAACTTGACCATGCTTGCACCTTGATCTTGAACTTCCAGCCTCCAGAACTGTGAGAAATAAATGTTTCTATTGTTTAAGCCACCGAGTCTATGGTAATATGTTATAGCATCTCCGAGCAGACTAAAACCACATTTATTTACATATATCGTCATCATCAGCAGAAGCATCACTATCCCTCCGGGATGAAGTCCTTGTTGGCTTGAGGATGAAGTCCGTGGCTGTGGGCTGTGAGCTCTGTCAGTTTATTTGCCGGGCAGAGCTGTAGGCCCGTGAAGCATAGTACTGTGCTGAATTGTTCTGGGAGGTAGGTGGTGGGGAAGGTCGTGTTTACTCCCGCAGTTCTACGCATCTTGCCCTGGTTTCCCCAGTTCACAGAGGGATGTATGAACTCTATGTAAAGGAGGTCTTTACAGATGAAATTATCCAATTATATTCTTCATTTGAACAGTGTGAGTAATAGAGACAATGTTCGATAATTTGCAGGCGGGTCAGATGAAACAATATTCTCCCTCATGTAAAGGCTACACCCTAACCCCAGCATGGAAAACACCGTACAGTTCATCCCTCACAAACCCCAGGTCCTGGGCCCGTGCTTAGGATCATGTCAACACGGCACAGATGAGGAAATCTGCCTGAGTGCACACCGGAAATGCCTCCTCAGGCTGTGAGGGTCCTGCTGTTTTCTCTGGCCACACTTTTGGCTTCCAGTGATTTGCCCCAGGTTCCAACCCGTGGTTCTTGACCAGGCCTCTCTCCTCAGCCAGTTCTGATGCTCCTGCCAAGCTGAGCAGACGAGCCCAGCATGCTCATTCCTCATGGGGTTCTGCCCCATCCCAGTCCCCACCTGGCGCCCCACAGTGCATGTATAAGAACAACATTTTACTTATAATTTTTCTTTAAAAATGATAAAGCTGACTTCACAGATATTGGAACATTGGTGTGGCCCCAAGAGCAGAGCAGAGTACCTGGGGTTTGTGAGGGATGAACTGTACGTGTTTTCATGCTGGAGTTAGGGTGTAGCCTTTACATGAGGGAGAACATTGTTTCATCTAACCTGCCTGCGACTGACCTAACATTAAATCTCTATTACTCACACTGTTAAAATGAAGAAATATAATTGGACACACATCAGGATATTATTTTTATTTGTTGCATTTATGAAATCTGGCTTTATGTTGCCTTATCTTAATTTTCAAAGCTATTTACTGTCTTATATTAACTCTTTTATATCTTATATTTAATCTCTCATAATAAAAGTAAATAAAAATAAAAATCTCTCATAATCTCTCAGCCAAAAAAAGATGGTTGAAAGATACGTTTTTATCAGTGCATGTGGTCCTGGATTCATTTCTGTCTCGGAACTGGGTTGCTTACACCTGGTCTCAGTATAAATTAAGTTCTCTTATCTCTGTCTGGCAGGGAGGATGCTCCATAGAAAAAAGATTATCATGTGGGAATGTCTGCAGCTCTCCTCTTTCCCAGATAGCCGAAAATAATGCTGTCATGGTCTGCCCAGTGTCCTCCCTCCTTTCCCCTCCTAAAGAGGAAGTGTTTTTATTCCTTTTTTAATCACTGGGAGAAGGGTTGTATGAATGTACATAATCAGGAGTTAGAAAGAAGAGAGGAAGTCAGGCGAGGAAAGACGCAGTGTGAGGCTGGCTTGGAGAGAGATGCCTGAGAACAGCAGATTGGAGTAACGTGGGTGGAGAAGGAAGGAGAACTCAGGAATGGTGCTCTGCGCCAGGTACGTGCCTTCTCTTCATGGTTTCCCAATAAAGAATTTGAGTCTTTGAAATTCCTTTTTTTCTGCTGGGCTGTACTTCTTTCACCATCATGCCACTATTAGACTGAACCATGTGGATCCTGGCTTTATACTGGTCACATGTGAAAAATACTCCTATGTCTCCTCCATTTTTAGGACTTTCCATTACTTTTTTTTTTTTCCCTTAAGTAAGCTCCATGCCTAACTTGGGGCTTGACCTCACAACCGTGACATCAAGACCTCAGAGGAGATCAAGAGTTGGATGCTTAACTGACTGAACCACCCAGGTGCCCCAGGGCTTTCCATTACTTTGCTCCAATCAATTCGGAAGCATGATATTATGATCACGAGCGTCATGATTTGGCTCTCCTGTGGCGGAGGACAGTCTTTTGATGGGTCTACAATAAGTCTAGACATAATTCATCTCTAATTAATCTGATGAACCTGAGAGGAACTGTTCCATTACCATGAATAAGAAGCTTTCTAGCTGGAGTTGATTTACAGAGGGAGCAAGTGGGGAACTTACTCCAAATATATCGACTAGAATAATACCCATTAGATAAGCTTCCAAATATTTCAGATTTTTCCATCCTTTTATCTGGAGAATCCTATGAGGGCCACACCTGTCCTGTAGAAATGTAGTCAAAATAATTTTTTAGAGGGAATGGTGATTTTGCTGGTGTTCTTTCAAAAAAATTTTTTTTTTTAAATCAGGGAGATCTCCACTGCCATAAGCTGACAGAAAGATGTGGTGCTGTGTTTATGTATACTAGAAATGTATTCAGCCATTTTCTTCCCTGTATGTCTTACTAGAGAAGCTGTTAATATTATTTATCAGGTTAAAAAATGCATTCTTTTGTTGTTGTTTTTTAAAGATTTTATTTATTTATTTGACAGGGAAGGAGGGAGAGAGAGAAAGAGAGAGAGAGAGCACAAGCAGGGGAGTGGCAGGCAGGGGGAGAGGGAGAAGCAGACTCCCCACTGAGCAGAGAGCCCGACGTGGGACTTGAACGCAGGACCCCGGGATCATAACCTGAGCCAAAGGCAGCCGCTGAACCGACTGAGCCACCCAGGTACCCCTCAAAAATGCATCCTTGGGCAATGTTTACCAACTTAGCCTGTCAAGAGTGCTCATAGAGTCCAGAAGATGCGCTGTGCTTCCCAGAACTGCCAAAAGCTGCAGAGCTGGGACTTTTCTGTCATTCTTGTGGAAATGGTGTGTTCTCAATTTGGGGGCAACCGACTAACATGTTGTGTTCATCTGGTTTTATTTTATTTTTTTTCATTCTTCAGGTGTTTGTCACTCCAGCAAGAAGTTTGTGAAAGACAAGCTCTAAATGATTAACAAACAGGAGGTTTGTGACTGGTGATTATGGTTTCCCTAGTTCATTTTAGAATAGAAAATAGAAATTTGGTTGTATGTCCTAATTTTTTCTCTGCACTATCTTAATCACTTCACTGTTTTTTTTTTAAATCTCTGCAAGATCTCATATTCCAGTTGTCTGGCTTTCTCCATTGTCTGAAGCATTTTCCCCTCCCTACCTTCCCAGCTCATCTCCTGGACCTTGAAACATAGCCGGGGTTATGCTAAATGTTTACCAGTCCTACAAATGTCACCTAATCTAAGAGGACTCACCTGATTACCTTGGATTGGATGGATGAGACTGTGTTTTCCTCAAAGTTTCTTGGATGCTTACTTTGTATTTTTATGTGTGGCTGATGTCCCCCTCAGGGTTGTTGGCTCCTGACTATGGTGCTGGGATGTCAACCACCTCCTCCTCACTGGGAAGCACCATCCAGGTAGTCAAAGGTGGAAGCTGACTTTGGGAGGAGCTGGAGCTGTGAGCTCCTGCCAAGATCCTGGGAAGTGCCGGGGCCTAAAGGACCAAGTCAAGCAAGAGTCCATAGGAAGACCGAGGTCCAAATATCAGGCTGCACATGGATGAACATGACACTTAGGAGATTCCAGGCACGGATCTGAGTCAGGGCCTCAGAACCCAGAGTTTGGAGTTTGGGGGATGAAATTAAAGAAGATTGGGGTCAAGGCCAGGACGGGGGGAAGAAAAATACCTGAGCAATTGTTTGTTTGTTTGTTTGTTGTTTTGTTTTGTTTTGTTTTATCATAGCTACTATGTGATTGAGTCCATTTGGGGCATCGTGTGTGGGCAGACATCTCTGAGAGGCAAACAATACAGAATTTGTCAAATGAATAATTAAGCATTTGTAAAGGTGCTTCCCGTTTGAAGAACATGCAGGATATTTGAGTGTCAGGGTAGAAAGGCCCCCGTGTTACCTAGGATTTGTTTTTCAGAGTAGAGAATGTATATTTCCATGCATCCCCACAGGGCATTTTAATTTCTGCTCATTTTCCACCACCCCAATCAATATACAGTTAAAACCTGATCTTCTGTTCAATCTACAAATTCCAAGTACAGTCAGTCATAGCATCTCTGAGAGGTAATCAATACGTCATTCGCTATCCGTCAGAGTCCTATCAGAGATGCAGAACCACTGTGTGTGACAGAGAATAAAGTGTCCAGGGGGCCTCCCTTTGCACTTGCAGGAGCTGGGGGAGGCCGTTTCTGTGCGCTGCTGGCCCTGTATCTAGGGTTGAGCCTCAAGTTGCTGTGGGGCAGCAAGGGAAGCAGCTGGGAGTGGGTACCAACAAGGACAAACTGGAACCCGCACCTCTCATCAACTCCAACCTCGATCCTGCAGGTCACTGGCATTCCTTGCCATGGAGCTAGCTGCACTCACACCTGGCCCGAGACTGCGAACCTGATCAAGGAGGTGGGAGATCTGGCGGGAGCTGGAGGCCTGTGGTCTGGGTGCTGCTCCGCTGCTCCCCAGCCAAGCCAGCCGTCCGCAGCCGTCCGCAACAATGTTCGCGTGCTGCAGGCACCTTCAGGAAGTAAGAAGATAGCTACTCTTTCACTTCCTCCTTCCAAATCATCGGATGCAAAGCACTTCTTGTTGCCAACACTAACCTGGAGCTATACAGGGAAGGGAATTCTTAGAAACACAGTTCAAGTTGAGCTGAGGTCACAAGGTATAAAAGCCACTGTGGTCGATTCCTTGCCAACTTGACATTCACACACTCTTCTTTTTTTTTGAGAGAGAGAGAGAGCTCGTGCGTGGGAGAGCGGGGGCAGGGGCAGAGAGAGAGAGGGAGAGAATCTTAAGCAGGCTCCATGTTCAGTGCAGAGCCCCAGGCAGGGCTCAATCTCACAACCCTCATGACCTGAGCTGAAATCAAGAGTCTGGGGCTTAATAAGACGGAGCCACCTCAGGCCCCTCACATACCCTTCTTTTACTTACGTTAACGTCCGAATACACACAATAGCAACATTGTGCTTTTGCAATTATTCTTACACTACCTGAAACATACTCCCTTGTCCTGCAAGAAGTTTCCAGAGTCCCTGTGTCTGCTTTGGGTGATGTCAGTTCTTCTCCTACCTAAGTCACACTCCCCCTCCGCTAGTCTGTAACTTAAATGCTGAGGTCTACAAATTAATTACCAGGAGCACATCTCATGTTAGATGGGAGGGGACTGAGAGGGTAATTAGCCTCTTTAAATAATCAAACATGTTGACCAAAGCTAGACTCAGTAAAAGCTTTCTTTTGACTGAGACCGTGGAGGTACTAAAGTGATGACCATCCCTGAAATCAAACTGGCAATTTTGGTTTCTTTTAATGCTGTTGCATTTATCCTGAGAGGAGTGGGGCTCCCAGCCAAGCCTGGACTGGGATTCTGCAGTTTGGCCTGGTGGCATCTGATGAACTTGTGTGCAGCAAACCCCCTAGACATCTACTTACCTATGGGAACTGAAAACTCTGAGGGAGAAGCTTTGAACAGAGCTTCCCCACAACACACCCCAGGGGCGGTGGAGGGGGGGGGGGGGGAACAGAGGTTGAGAGAAAAAGAGGAAGGGCAGTGTCTGCCGAGCCCAGCCCCAGGGTTTAGATCTGACCTCCAAAGATAAGGGAACGACGGTCAGACCTGGTAGGGACGCGTGTTTCCGGCAGATACAATCCTGCTTTGGGACCCCAGGTGGCAAGTGTGGCAGGCAGTTGGAGACTAGACAGTCTCTGTCTTTCTTAGAGAGCATCCTGAGTCAGTGACACAGATCACAGTCCTATTTGGCATATCTAAGATCTGTGGGCTTGGGGGGGTTCCTGGAAGCTGCCTTCTGGGGAGTAGCACTTAGGCCTTGGGGACAGAGATAGCAGAAGGGGAAGCACCAGGCCTTCCTCGGGTCTGTAGGAAGGGACAGCATCCAGCGGGTGGGAGTGGGAAAACATGTCTGAGATTTCTCTGTGAGATACCTCCTGGGGATTCAAAAATAAGTGGGGACAGGGGTTAAGGATGGGACAATGGGGAAGATGGGGTAGCACAGGATCTTTGTGGTGATGGAATAGTTCTGTATCTTGATTGTGGTGGTCGTTACATGAATCTACACGTGATACAATTGCATAGAAACACACACACACACACACACACATACACTGAGTAGATGTAAAACTGGGGAAATCTGTGGATTTTACCAGTGTCAATGTCCTGGTTTTGTACAACATGTTACCAGTGAGAGAAACTAAGGGGACATATGACTTTTCTGAACTCTTTTTGCAACTTCCTAGGAATCTATAGTTATTTCAAAATAAAAAGCACATTAAAAAAACGAAACTGGGGGAAATCGTTAAATCAGAATCTGGAGGTCTGGGCCTTGGACATCACTGTTTTGTTTTTGTTTTCTGTTTTTTTAGCATTCACTTGATCATCATAATTGATCCAGGATTGAGAATGATCGCTTTATCTGAAACTGTGAGGGTCAGATTTTGGAATTTTAGTAAGGACATAGGGTGTATATATGACATACAATGTAATATCTCTAAATGGCTCTGGGCAGCACCCTATATTCAAACATACATTAGTATATTAATTTTTTTCAGCAAAATGTATGAATATTCACACCAAGTAAGATAAACAACGACAGCAACAAGAGAAACCAGTGGAGACTTTGAAGAGTGTCCAGTTCTTTCCTTTGTGCGGGGGAGGGGTGGAGAAGCTGAACTGCTGTCATTTGGGCAAAATTGTTCATTGATCTTATTTGCTCCATAGGTTGCTAGGAGATCTGAAGAAATATGGGAACTAATCAGAAAAGCATGTACAGATTTATATAGAGAGAGATGTTTGTACACATGAAAATTGGAAACAATTAGAGGCAATCTAAATATACAACTGGATGGCCTTTTGCTTCCTTACATTGGAGAAAGCAAGATGGGTCACCAGGAGCATCCAAAAACATTCAGCCAAGGTTCCCTTTTTTGCCACGTCTGCTCAAACCGGCACAGTCTGACCCGGAAATACAGCATCGGTATGTGCTGCCAGTGTTCCCGTCATGAAGTTGGACGAAGTGAACTTCCTTGAATGGATCATCCAAGATATTACCTTACCGCAGAAACAATGCCAGCTCTGTGTACATAAAATAAAAATACTTCAATTGTAAGTATTCAAAGATATATAGATAGATGTGAAAATGGTTATGTAAATTATGTTATGGATGTATTGTGGAATATTATACAAGGATGGACATTGCGTTTTAAAGCTATAATGAAATAGAAAATTTTCACTATATAACATTCAGTGAAAGTGGGTTTATTTTGATGAGTAACTTAAAAAAAATGTATTTACTTGACAATGAGAGAGAGCGCAAGCACAAGCAGGGGGAGCAGTGGCAGAGGGAGAAGCAGGCTCCCCTCTGAGCAGGGAGCCCGACGCGGGGCTCGATCCCAGGACCCTGAGATCATGACCTGAGCTGAAGGCAGACGCTTAATGACTGATCCACCCAGGCTCCCCTTGATGAGTAATTTTTTTTAAAAGATGAGATATATCAAAGTGCTAATAGTGAGTATTTCAAGATGGTGGGAATACAGGCAATTTTTATTTTCTCTTTTATGTTTTTTATTTTAAAATGTTCTACAATAAACAGGCTGACTTTGTGATTAGAAATAAAATAAGCATTGTTAATTTAAAAATATGCCAAGTAATGATAGTGTGTCAAAACATGCAGACAGCTAGATTATAGTTTGTTATTTTCTTAAATTATGTCTTGAGAGTACCCAAGTATTTAATTAATAGGTTATAAAAGTTTTGGGGAACACTACTTAACAACGTAAATCTATATTGAAATGATATAATAGAGAAAATAACCTGTTAGGATTTACTAGTCCGTTAAATGCATGTACTTTTCTTGTGATAACTTTAATGATGTTTATGTGTTGCACAATGTAACTTAATTTGAAATTTTTCTTCAGTTTCTACATTTTAAGAAAAATGATCTGTGTCCCTTTTAAGTGAGGCAAAACCATAAAAGTAATATAGTTAGTTTTTCTTGCAAGCTGGATACTTTACCTTTTTTCTTTTCTTTTTTTCCCCCCATAATCCTTACACCTGCCCTATGAAATAGGCATTATTATCACCCATTTTACAAAGAAGGAAACCGAATCCCAGTGAAGCTTAGGTCATACAATTAGGCTGCCTGACTTCAGAGCTGGGACTTGTAACACTGCTGTTCTCCAGGGAAGAGGTTTAGATTGCCCTGGCATGGGGAATAAGACAGAATAGGAAATCCCACCTGGAGACCTTCTGACCAAGATCTGTGCAGAAATGGTTGGAGTTGGAAGGCAGGTAGAATTTCTCTGTTCAAGAGAAGCTTTTGGAGCAGAGAGGACCAGTCACACCCTGTGTCAGGCCCCTGGCTTTTCCTTCCAGACCTCTCAAATGACTTGGAGAAAATGAGCTATTTACTCCAGTGGGAGAATTGCACGAGGCAAAACAGAGGCTTTCCAAATCCTTTAGCTTTCTGGGAATTACACTTTTTCTTTAACATCCTCATCAAATGACTCAAGCCTCCATCCCAAATTACAGGGGGAATTAAGCTTCCTGCCAGCACGTTCAAAGATTCCCGGGGCATTTACATTTGCGTGGCCTCCCTATCCCTCCAGTTCCTGCTCAAGTCAAATTCTCGAGTGGTCCCGTGTCCAGCCAGTCATGGCGGCTGCCCTCTCTCTACCTTGCTTCCTGTCATGCCAGACATTAATCCCTTTTTTGTTCTCCAAGCAGCACCTACATCTGTTCATTAATGTTACAGTAGGTGGTGTCAGCACATCCGGCTGACTTTCACTGAAGGTTTGGGGGTAGCAGAAGGGAAGTATGGTTCTGTCTAACCCAGCACAAGAACAAGCCAATAATTCAGCACCAGACTGGTTTCGAACAGGTCATCGTCAGTATCAAATCCTGCTCTCTCTTCCCTGGAAGGCCTCCTCTCTCTTTAACAACTGTCCTCTTCCTTGGAGTTCTCTGGCCAGTTTAGCAGATCTCCGATATTTTATTATGCCAAGCAGGTCCTGCTTTTTTTGTCTGGTTCCTGGAGCCCATCCTACCTAATTACAGGAGGGGAGATGCATGCAGCCATTCTCCTCTCCATTTTGGCCTGTGTGATCATGGACAAATTATGGAGCCATTCTGAGCGTGGGAGGATAGGAATTGCATTTCACATCCAGGATTATTGTGGTGATTCAGTGAACATATTCACTTCGCACAGGGCTCAGAGCTCAATGCCTGCTGATTAGTATTATTCCTTTGACTTCACAACTTCTGGGGACATTCAGCCTTATTTTCTCTCCTGCTAGGTAGTGGGTCCCCGCTGGGCACCCCTTCTTGACCAGAGGGAGATGAGGACTGTCCATTGGAACTTTTACCTCTGCTGTGACTGGTCCTCTCTTACTGTGGCTGGCGGGGAAGAATCTCGGTGCTCTGAAACCAGCCAGGTCTGCCCTTGCCCAGGATGAATGGGGAGAGTGGAAGCCACAGCTCTTGTGGACTGCTGGTCAAGTGTTTGAACTGGATGATGACCCCACAGGAGATCACAGATGGTCACATGGTCCTGGACACTTGGAGAAGGGGCTGGTGAGGGCAGCTCAAATGTGTGGCTTGTGGGGCTCGTGGTTTCCTTGGGGGAGAGGCTGGGAGGGGGTGGGAGGGAAGGGAATGGCAATGAGGGCAGGGAAAAGAATTTTGGCAGTAAAAATGAAAGTGAATGTAACACTGAAGAGTGTTACAGATGAGATTTGGTGCTCTCTTGTGAAAGACGCACAGAGATGTTTGTCAGGACTTTTCTACGAGCAAGAATGGGCAGAGGAAGAGGAAAAGCTCAGTAGCCTGGCGGAGAGGACGTGAGGAGCATGCAACCAAGGCGGGGTAGAGAAGGACAGGGCGACCTGCAGGAGGTTCCCCCAGGTTCAGTCTCCACGCTGGTATGGCCCCTTGAAGTCTGGCACACTCCTGGGGTCCTACTCATCCCCACCCCTGACACTGAGGTGTGGCACCCTCTCCTAGGTCCCTTCCTCTGGGCTGCCTCCTCTAGGAGAGAATAGTGCTCAGGCCGCCCGGTTCCTACCCTTCTGCTCCGCTGGAGATGGTACTCCTGGCGCATTGGTTATCTGTGTCCAGCGAGTGTTTCATCACATGCCTGGTCCAGAGGGCCTGCCTATGCTGGAGTGGGAGGAAAGGGCTCTCGGGGGCCCCTTCTGTGCTCCAGGAGGACACGAAGCTGGCTTTATCTCTAGCTGATGGACATCTTATCTCCTGAAGGAGTAGGGTACCAGGTGTGGGGGCCCTGTGACAAAATGTCCCCTCCCTCAAAAAGCTCCCCAGTCTGGGCTGCCTTGTGAAGTTGCCCACCTAGGACTAGGCAACCGAAGGAAGCCAGGGGCGAGACCCTTCCTCCATTCTTAGCTGCCCCACAGGCCTAGACCTGGAGGTCAGATGTGGGGCAGTTCCTGCGGAAGAGGCAGGCTCTGAGCATCAGCGGAAACCTCGAGAGAAGCAGCTCTGGCACTGGATAGGGCCATGCCTCGGGCAGGCAAGGCAAGCACAGCCTCTGAGCCACCCCTGAGCCCATCCTGGGTGCTGTAGTGTGTGAGGTGGTACTTGGCTTTCAGGAATCATGTCAGTGGCTGCTCGGCCAGAGACTATATGCATTTTGTTGTTGTTGTGGCCAGTATTATGGGGATCGCATTGTCTGACTTTTATGCCTTTAGGATAAAGGAACCTAGGGGAACACATGGTTCAAAATAAAAGTCGATTCATCTTTCCAGGTCAAAGAGCTACAAGCATCAAAACTCTCAGGCAAGATCTACCCGTGACGCCGTGACCACAGGCCTCTATTGAAATTCCTCTTTGCAAGTCAAGAGGTGTGTATTGTTTTTTCCAGCAGTGGAAATACAAATGATCCAGTCTGGAAACCTTGGCTGTTTTCCTGATAACTAATTTGTTTGCTGATAAATGATTACCCAGGAGCTGGGGTGGAGACCCAGAAATCGAACGGCAAAAATAATTAAATTTCCTCTGTGCAGACCTTTGTGCTACATGCTTAGAGTGCGGCCAAGATTTGGGGGTGGGGTACAGACTTTCTCCATGAGAGTTTATAGGGTAATAAAAGAAAGAAGACAGGAAAAAGCAACATGAGCACATTTAACTGTAACAGACAGGACCTATGTTACTCACACGAGCCATGGTATGATTAGGATCGGGTCAGAGATGCAGAGGAAGGCTTCTTGAAGGAGGTTTGGAGAAGAGAACCCAGGGTCTGGCAGGGAGAAAGGAGGAGAGCAGGCTGACATGGGAACTGTTCTCATGGTATTTTTCATGTTGCTCTTGTTCTTGTTGGGTTGATCCAGAGCAACATAGTGCAAGAGGGATAAGGATATTTGATTTAAGAAATGAAACAAGAGGGCGCCTGGGTGGCTCAGTTGGTTAAGCGACTGCCTTCGGCTCAGGTCATGATCCTGGAGTCCCTGGATCGAGTCCCACATCGGGCTCCCTGCTCGGCAGGGAGTCTGCTTCTCCCTCTGACCCTCCCCCCTCTTATGTGCTCTCTCTCATTCTCTCTCTCTCAAATAAATAAATAAAATCTTAAAAAAAAAAAAAAGAAATGAAACAAGATCTTCCAAAATTAGGTCAGAAGTTTTGCTCAAGTCGAGGTCAGAATCAGGGTTTGGAGATGTTTGGAAAATTGTTCGTTTTCTTCCCAGGCCCTGATGTTTCAGGGGTTGGATATTCCACACGAATATTTGCTTTCTCTGCACATGCAAATGATAGATTTCCCAGACAAATAGTTCAATGATTCTGGCCCCTCACTTCTTAGCTGGAGAGGATCTTGTATTGTCAGCGTGGGCAATGAGGAGCCATCGAAGGGTTGGAAAAAGAACAGTCAGATAATCTTACTTGTATTTTAGAAAGAGAATTCTGTCAAAGGCAATATGGAAACACTGAAAATTCTGCTATTATTATGGTTGGGTATTAATTTTGAACTTTCTCTTCCTAATACTCTTTTCTAACCCTCTCACCCACCTTTCCTTGCTGCCTTGAGCAGATTAGTGTGTGCTCATTGCCTCAGTGAAGGATGCTCAACAGAGAACAGAGATATAAAGGCCTGTTTCGCTGGCTTTTGAGTTTCTCAAGTCTAAGCCCTGAGAGTGAAGGAAGGACCCCAACATATACCAGAGATGTGGGAATACACGATGCTCCATTTGAAGGTCCTTGTCCCCAGACCCTGCGTTTCTCTGGTGGAGGAGGTGGCTTGGAGGGTAAGTAAAACTGTGTAGTCATTAAGGGATTCTTGCAGGTGGGATTTTTTGTCCCAGGTGCATGGGAATGGAACTCATTAATGGAATCCATCAATTAGTTTGAGAAGAGAGAGAGGGGGACCTGTTTCTTACTTCTAGGGCAGAGCCCCAGGAAGGTAGCAAGACCATAGAGAAATGGATTTGAGGTATGCCTAGGCAGGCAGGGCTGTAGAGAAAGCCACACAAAGTTCTCCAGGCCACAGCATGAATTGGGAGCAACAGAACAACTCCCATGCTGCCAAGAGGGAGAGAAAAGAGTGGCTGGCTTTTAATGGGCTTAGTGGGTGGAAGTGAGGGCCAGCTCAGCTGCCCTGGGCATGGACAATGGTGCCTCAGCAGATGCCAATGTGGACAGATGACTGAAGACTAGAGGCCCTCATATTTTGCTAAGTGAACATCAGACAGAGAAAGACACATAGCACATGAGCTCATTTACAGGTGGAATAAAAAAAGAACATAACGGCTAAGTTCATAGATACAGAGAATAGATTGGTGGTTGCCAGAGGTGTGTGGTGGTTGAAATGGCTGAAGGTGGTACAGAGTTCCAATTATAAAATAAATAGGTCCTGGGGATGTAATATACAGTTTGACAACTATAGTTAATAATACTGTATTGCATACTTGAAAGTTGCTGAAAGATCTTAAAAGTTCTTATCACAGGGTGCCTGGGTGGCTCTGTCAGTTAAGTGTCTGACTCTTGGTTTCAGCTCAGATCATGATCTCAGGGCTGTGGGACCAAGTCCCCTGTTGGAATCTGCGCTCAACGTGGAGTCTGATGGAGGTTCTCTCCCTCTCCCTCTACCCCTCTCCTGCTCGTGTTCTCTCTCTCAAATGAATAAATAAATAAATTCTTTAAAAAAATGTTCTCATCACAAGAAAATAATCCTGTAACTATGTGTGTTGATGGAGGTTAACTAGACTAATTGTGATGATCATTTTGCAATACATACAATCATTACATTGTATATGTGAAACTAATATAATGTTGTATGTCAATTATACCTTAAAAAAAGGAAAAGAAAGAAAGAAAAAGGAAAAGAGAAGACTAGAGGCCCTCAAATGCATGCACAACACACACACACACACACACACACACACACCCCTTAGTGCATTAGAACAAAGATATAACCCTGAATTGGTTGAGATAAAGTTTTGACGCTTCTGGTGAAATGAAGGCTGAGATAGAAATTGAGTGTGTTATAGAAAAATAAAGAAAAATGTACATATCTGTAGACTAAGATTTGTACCTGCTACTGTGTATTGCTACATGATAAAGGTTTTCTTCCAGTTAATTTACCTGGAATTCTAATTGATTTCCTAGAGGATTTTGGAGAGAAACCTGGGTTTGTTTTTCTTTTTCTAAGTAGGCTCCAAACCCAGTGTGGAGCCCAACATGGGCTTGAACTCATGACCCTGAGATGAAGACCTGAACTGAGATCAAGAGTGGCACACTTAACCAACTGCACCAGCCAGGCGCTCCAGAACCCTGAGATTTTTAATGTCATAGCTTTTAGCTCTGATCCTGCCTTTTGGGCTTCATGTTGTGTTCCTATGAATTCTCAAGAATGTTGAAAGACAATTATTAGGGTATCCCACGTTTATGTGAAGCATAAGCAAAGAGTTGGAAAATAAGAATGTGGTGGATCGTGGCCAGGCTGGCCCATGGAAAGCCCCTAAATGGATGTGAATAGAAAATTCTTAGGTCCTGTAATATAAGAGCAGACAAGGCGAAGTTGCTTAGCATGTAGCATTGGCAAAGAAAAAAGAGAGATTGCATAAATATTGTGCAGTAAGTATTTCAGAATCCCAAATCTGGATATAGGCCTGGGGGAGGTTCTTGTCAAATTATTGCCTGATACAGTGATATAAATTGTCTCTGGGGGCTGGCATGGCCCTTCTAGAGGGGAGAAGATAAAAACCAGGGAGGCCCTTTGTTCTGGGCTCCTGGGCTTGGGCTAATTCCTCACCCCAGGGTCTGCTGCCCACAGTACCATCCTAGGCATATCCAGTTAAGGAACATTCGGGAACCCTGGGAGGCTGGCTGGTATGCTACATTTGTGGCTATTTATTTTTTAATACTCTAGCATGAGTAATGTAACGTGTGTGTGAAGAAGTGAATCCTAATCTACTCTAACTCTTTGGGGTGGTTTAATTCATGGATAAAACAAGTAAACTTCTAGTCTCTGTCGACAAGTTAGGGCGCTTTATTTGCATAAAAAGTACTGGAAATAATTCTTGATTTAGTAGAACCTGCGGATTTCTTGGTGTGTGTTTTGGTTAGGAGTAATACAATAGGACAAACTGTCTTGTATGAATGAAGAATTAATATCAGCAAGCCTGATAATTATGCCATCAGTGTAGGGCTGAGGGTTAGAGCCCACTGGTGTGATGTCTCAAAGGATGAGACCTCTCTCCCCTCTCTCTCTCCACATCTAACCAAGGAACCCAGTTTCTGTGTGTGCTTCAGAAAGCCTCCAAAGGGGCGCCCGGGTGGCTCAGTCGGTTGAGCGACTGCCTTCGGCTCAGGTCGTGATCCTGGAGTCCCGGGATCGAGTCCCGCGTCGGGCTCCCTGCTCGGCAGGGAGTTTGCTTCTCCCTCTGGCCCTCCCCCCTCTCATGTGCTCTCTCTTATTCTCTCTCTCTCAAAAATAAAATAAATAAAATCTTAAAAAAAAAAAAAGAAAATTCAGTAACTCAGTCACGAGATCTGGATTACTGTCTTGCAATTTGCTGTGAGGCTTGTCTTTGCTGTGAGACTATGGTCATGACAACCTCTAACAGCTCTGGTTTTCTCATTTGTAAAGAAATGAGACTAAATAATCTTAAAATTCTTGATAGCTTTCTAAAATGCTATGATCTGGGCGCCTGGGTGGCTCAGTCGGTTGAGCGACTGCCTTCGGCTCAGGTCATGATCCTGGAGTCCCGGGATCGAGTCCCGCATCGGGCTCCCTGCTCAGCGGGGAATCTGCTTCTCCCTCTGACCCTCCCCCATCTCATGCTCTCTCTCTCTCTCATTCTCTCTCTCAAATAAATAAATAAAATCTTTAAAAAAAAGGGGGGGGGCACCTGGGTGGCTCAGCTGGTTAAGCGACTGCCTTTGGCTCAGGTCATGATCCTGGAGTCCCGGGATCGAGTCCCTCATCGGGCTCCCTGCTCGGCCAGGAGCCTGCTTCTCCCTCTTCCTCTGCCTCTCCCCACTGCTCCTGCTCTCTCCCTCTCTCTGTCTCAAATGAATAAATAAAAAAAATTATATAAAAAAAAAAAGAACAAAAAGCCTCCAAAATTTGAGGCTGGGGCAAGAGTGCAAATGGGGAACCACATACCATGTATCTAAATATTTAAAAGCTGTAAATCCAGCTAAAAAACTATAATATAGAATATGTTCTATCCTCTTGCCTTGAAAATATGTAACTTCAGAGGGACCCAGAATGCCAAGTATGAATACAGAATTCTTGGATCCCTCAGAGTTCTGCCTGCTCCCTGGAGTTCCCTTTCTCTGCCCACCCCCAGCTCTATCTCACACATTAAAGACGCCCTAGCCCGTATGTCCAATTCTCTATGAAGAGCTGTCCCCTTAGGCCTATGGGGTGAATACTCAGACCCCAAGGAGAGGCCTGTGCAGGATCTAGAGATGGGTTTAGGACCCTTGGGTGGGGAATTTTGGGAGCCTGGGCATCAAAGAATGATCTGGAAGGTGAGGTATGGGCTTTGGGTGGACATGTTTCCTGGGCCCCGTGACTCATCACTCTGTGGGAGAAAGGGTGCCCCCCAAGGAGGGCCAGTAGGCATACCTTAAGGATAGGTTAGGGCCTAAGACATCAGCTTCTCTTGCCTGGGTGTTTCTGCTGATTTTTGTTGGAGGTTGGGGGAAAGGTTGCAGGAAGAAAAGAGAGAAATCTCTTCAGAACCACAAATGAGTTTTTTTTTTTTTTCGTTTGTTTTTTTTAAGATTTTATTTATTTGAGAGAGAGAATGAGAGAGAGAGAGAGAACATGAGAGGGGAGAGGGTCAGAAGGAAAAGCAGACTCCCTGCTGAGCAGGGAGCCTGATGTGGGACTGGATCCTGGGACTCCAGGATCGTGACCTGAGATGAAGGCAGTCGCTTAACCAACTGAGCCACCCAGGCGCCCCACACAGATGAGTTTTTTTCAAAGATTACTTTTGTCTGCTATCTAACAAAGTTCCCTGCATTTGATGACATTTGGCATGAGCTGAGACTTGCTTTTATGGCAACAGCTCCCCTTGGCAGCAAGCTTGTCAGGGTGGAGACATATCACCTGTATACAACCCTGGCCGATTACTACTATTTTCTTTCTCCTTTTTTTTAAGTTTTCATTTTAATCACCTGGTGTTCAAGCTACTGCTGTTTTCTATGATTGGATCATAACTTCTGGATGCAGAGTCAACCATGGTCCAAGAGTTCTGTTTGCAACTGCTCACACCGTGCTGTACTTAGCTTCTGCTGAATGACTAGTTGGGTCCACTAAGAGTTTCCATCCCCACCCCCCCAAACTTGAAAATGGAGTTCTCTAGGGAGTGGTAGAAGTTATTGGATCTAAGGTCTATCTCTCCCAGTCCACCATGGACCTCGGGCAAGGACCCCCTTCCCACTGGTCTTTGAGCCTCATGGTGCAGCATGGATGGTAGCCTCATCCAGCCCCAGCAAGGGGGCTGAAAATCAGGGTAGGTGAATGTGAGTTCTGATAATTCAAGGGCTTTCAGAAAACCACAACGAGCTGGAAAGCCACCATGTTCTCTGGGGAGGTGATTGGGAGAAGGGAGAAAGGTGGGCCTAGGAGTCAGCTGTATCTTAGACTCAACTCTGCTGAGAACTTACCAGGGATTGCCCAAATTTCTTTTCCTTTCTAGACTGCCGTTTCCCTACCTATAAGACGATGAGTGTGAATGAGATGATCTAAAGTCCCTTCTAGCACCAGAATTCTTAGATTACCTTGCTCTCCTTGGTTAAGGTGACTTCTAAGCCAAAGTACCATTCCCCTATTCTCCTTCAGCACAAATGGAGTTCATTCTGAAGGCCTGATGGGCAGTTGTGTCCTGGAGGGGCCTGAGGAAGGGAGCCATATCCATGTACCCTGGGTCAATAGGAGAGGAGCCCTTCCGCCCACCTCTTCGTGACAGGCCCGGACTGCCCTGCTCAGCCAGGCAGTACTCCTCCAGGCTTCAGTGAACAATTTCCTTCCCCCTCACATTAGTTTAATTGAGCTTTCCTTTTTGTGTCTGCACGTCAGTTGGTACTGACGTGAATTGTGTGGTTTATAGATGTATAGATATAATTTGATTCTGGAACTCCTTTCCAGTGTGACCTCTGTGCCTCTCTTCAGCCCCCTCCTTTTCCAGGAAAAGTGATTAAGAGGTACAAGAAAGCACCTTGAGAGGGAAGTTGCTGGAGCAAGCTTTTCCCGGCTTTGATGTTCTGTCTGGTGCCCAGTTTGTCCCCTGCTCTTAGAGATTGTTCCAGATCTTACCGACTCAGCCACTAAGCCCAGAGGCAAATGCAGCCTGCACAGCAGCCAGACAAAAAGATCAACCAGCTTTCCTTGAGTGTGTCACGAGGCTCACAAGTTCGTGGGAGGAGACGGAGTATCTTCATCGCTGGCAGAAAGACAAATTTCTGCAGCCTTGTTTGTGTGTCTCAGACTGGCAGTTGTGACCTTCAGGTGAGTGACAGGAGATTAGGAAGAAGTTGAGTTGCCCATTGGTTGAGACTGAGCTGCCGTCCAATGGCAGAGAGCGGTCTAATGTCATGTGGTCACTTTTCTTCTGGGCCACACCCCACCTTCCTCTTTTTCTAGCTTCCTCATCAGTTTTCCTGATGACCCTCCCTGCCTCCCCCTGCCCCTGGGTCAGCTTAGGCCCCCCCAGCATTTTTCGTCACAACACATCTCCTCCCCAAGTCCCCTGCGTATATGCTCCCTTGGGAGTATGTTAGGGCACTGTTTGCAGGATGGTGAGAAAAAGACACCCGAGGGCCTCTCACCTGACCGTAGGAAGTGAGCAGTCAAAGGAAATGGCGGGGGGCGGGGGAGGTTGTCTGTTTTCCAGGAAGACAGTATGGTGGGATTGTTTTTTTGTTAATGGTGGCAGCCTCTTTTTGACAAAATTTTGAAGAAGATCACGTTTATTTCAGCCCCTGGCTTCCCTTTCTGAAATATCTTTTTCACCAACTGCTCTAGGACCCAAAACCCCAACTCCTTCCTATGAAAACCTCCTTCCATGAAAATTCCCATCATCTCATCCCTTCTTCTTTCCTTCCTTTCCTTCTTTCTTCCTTCCTCCCCTTCCTTCCTTCCTCCCTCTCTTTCAGATTTTATTTTATTTATTTTTTTAAAGATTTCTTTATTTATTTTAGAGAGAGAGAAAGAGCACATGAGTGGGGGGAGGGGCAGAGGGAGAGAATCTTCAAGCAGATTCCCGGTGAGTGCGGGGCCTGACATGGGGCTTGATCTCACCACCTGTGAGATCACGACCTCAGCTGAAACCAAGAGTCCAACACTTAACCAACTGAGTCACCCAGGCGCCCCAGATTTTATTTTTAAGTAATTGCTACCCCTAACATGGGGGGCTCGAACTTACAACCCTGAGATCAAGAGTTGCATGCTCCACCACCTGAGCGAGCCAGGTGCCCCCAAACCCTTTCTTAATGGTCGTTATAGCCAGGCTGCTGGTGCTTGGCACCCAGTAGGAAGACGGTAATATTTGAGGAAAGGAATGCAGGGAGCGGCAGTCCTCCGAATAGCCATGTGACCAATTACCTGGTGCTCAACAGGTGCATTAAGTGGTGATTAGAAGACTAAGATCATAAAACATAGTCCTACCCTAAGGATATTTGTAAATCTAATAGGGGAGACTATGCATGGTCTCTTAAAAGTATAGCCAAGATTGCAAGACAATATGTAATAAGGTCCAATTAAAGAATTGAAGAACGTACAATGAAGGTTCCCAACCCTATCAGACCCAACATTCTTTTTGTAACAAATAGTTTTAAGTGGTTCCTTTATTTTCCTGAAATAGAATCCGTGAATAATATAAATGACTCAACAACAGTATAATGAATTCCTTAACTCTGATATAAAAAAGAAATAAAAGAAGAGCAAATGGTAATAAAATCATATGTATTTTAATATATAAATGCTCAGGCACATTTACACCGAAAAACATAATGAAGTAGTCAGATATAAAATCGCTATTAGCTACAAATGCAGACTGATACATAGATATTGTCCTGGAGACTGAAATTCTGTGAGCAGCATTGCCCTGGATAATGTGTGTTTCCAAAGCTGTGAACAAAGGCAAAGTTCTTAACAAAACAAAGGCAGTCTTCCCTGAATTTTCACAGAAGTTGAATCCCTAGACAACTCACTGTGTATTAAAACTGTGCGAGCAATACTTGGTGTCTCTATGTAAAGAAGAATTAGGTTCTAGGCTCAGATCATGAAAAATAGGTTTTTCATCTACCCGGCAGCCTGGCAGCACCTTAGAAAGCCATGTGACATAGGAACCTAGTCTTCCTTCTACGGGGCTGCCCTCTCCCCCGCAGGCTGCCCAGGACCACCCGGCCCACAGTTGCCAGTAGTCTTCCTGCCCAGCACCCGCCATTGTGACAACTGCCCCAAATCCTGTAGACATTTCCAAAACACCTAACCTGATTTCCAATGAGAGCCGCTGGTAGAAAAATTACCCGGGGGTAGAGCAGTGTTTCTCAAACGTCAGTGTACACTGGGATCC
The DNA here is from genome assembly GCF_029215605.1 of Mirounga angustirostris. Classification (NCBI taxonomy): domain Eukaryota; kingdom Metazoa; phylum Chordata; class Mammalia; order Carnivora; family Phocidae; genus Mirounga; species Mirounga angustirostris. The sequence continues at coordinate 92,254,358 of NW_026991716.1, read as the reverse complement.
CCTGGGGATCTTTGCTAAAATGCAGATTCGGGGCGTCTGGGGTGGGGCCTGGGACCCTACGTTTCCACTACAGTCCCAGGTGATGCCCGGAGCAAGGCTAAAGAGAGCAGGGGGAGAAAAAATACACTTTGGGTTTAGGTAGCAAAGACTGCACAGAAAAGAACACAAACGGGGCCTCGAAGGGTAAATGGACGTGGAGCTGATGACATCCCATGAGGCCCGGACGGGTCACAGTAGCGATCACTGCCCAAAGCAAGGAAACGGCCTGGAGCCAACAGCCAGCCGCAGCACCGTTCTGCGGGCACGGTAAAAAAAAAAAAAAAAAAAAATCCCAACTCCCTCTCGGGGCTGGGCCTGCCAGACCCTGGTGAAGTTCATTTCTCTCAATAAATCCAGCAGCTTCCCCTTTGATAAATGCTGTCAAGGCTGGAACATGCGGTGCTAACAAAATAGGGTTTTAATTTGGGGCCTGCCGCGCTCGTGGTTAAATACTGTACACGAAAGCCGACGCACAGCAAGCCAAGTTAATGTGCCTGGGCTGAAAATGGCTAAGCCCAGGAGGATTCGGTTGTGCGCTCTTTGCTGCTCGAAAGGCAACCGAATCACCGTCATCAATTTTAATGCTCCGAGACTTCTCGGGAACGTGGAAGCTCTTAAAGTGCAGCCATTTGTGTGTTTGCATCCAGGGCTGAAGCAGCCCGCGTTTGTTTTCCTGGTATGTTACGCCTGCTCTGTTGTCATATGTTGTTTGACATTCAGAAAATAACACGCTGTTTTAATCAACAGCTCCACACTGCATTACAACTCGATGGTCCATAGCTTTGCAGTGAAGGGAGGTGGGGGCGGGGCGGAAGGCAGAGTCGGGGAGAGGAAACGAGAATCGTAGTTCGGCCGCAGACCGGGTCTTGTTTTGGTGGGATTCATTCCTGGGAACACAGACACTCTCGGTGTGTTTGTCAATCTGTGTGTGTCAATCTTGGAACAGCTCGCCGAAAGAAGGAAACTGGCTAAACGAGTTTCTGTCTGGCCTCAGAGGTGGACACTGCTGGTAACTGGACCTGCAGCCCGTCCTGAATAATGAAGTCGGCTCCGGCCAGAGTGTGGGTCACAGGAACTGCACCGAAGCAATTGCTCAGCAAACCGAGGATTATAGCACCTGGTCAGTAATCTTATCAGGGAAACAAACAAAGCTGAGAATGAGGTCAGCGACAGGAGTCCTCACTGCAGTGGGACACCGAGAAAGTGAAGAAAAGGGGGGGTGGAGCAGGAAGGAGGAAGAACCTACCAGAATATCACTACCCTTCAAAAGAACCAGCTCACCAGGAAGGTGCAACTGAAGGAAGTGAGCTGAGTTGTTTCATCAAAGAGGCAAGGGATGCTCTGATTACCTGAAAAGGCTAGGAATTCATCACAAAGGGAACGTGGGTATGAAAAGGGATGATGGGAATTCTTCTTTCCAGAGGCATCTGCCATGTTGCATTTTAAAATTAGTCACAAGTCTGTTTTCTTTTTATTATTACATAAAACTTTAATGACAGAAAAAGCCTGAAATGCTGTGAACAGCGACTTCCGAGTCAGTCACTGGAATGTCTAAGGGAGGGCAGCTGGGTGGGAATCTTTAAACTTTGAATACCCACATTTATTTTAACTTTTTTTTGTGGTAAAAATGAGATATGCTTATTGTAGAAAAATGTAAGGTACTAAAAAGTGCATACATTTTTGAAAATCAGGGAGAGTTCTCTTAATTACTGGGGGAAGTCTTTTATGGGGCTATCTTAGAATGATCAGGTTCAAGTCAGGAGATGCTTAGGAACAACCAATGAAGATTGAATGGATTGAGAGATCCCAAGGTATTTTCCAGTAGTATCTGGGGTCCCCCAAGTTTTCTGGACTAAAAAGAATTCTCACCTCCCCCCCAACAAAGGCTGCTAGATGGTTTGGAGCTGTGAGGGATTCCGGTCAGGCGCTGTCCAAGCCAGGTGAACATTTGGAGGCATTGCTGTGCTTGGGATTGTCTTCTTTTTTCCTTGGATTGCTCCCTCACTAGTGGAAGAGATTGAAAGATGGGCCTGGCAATTTACCTGGAAAAAGAATTCAGACTTCTAATGGTATAGAGATTGTATACCATTAGAAAGGGCGGGGACAGGAGGATTTGCTCCTGAGCATTCATCACAGTGATGAAATGCTATAGGGACAAGAGGTCAGTGGGCATTTAACCCACACCAAATTTAGCAAGTGGAACAAGCCTCTAATTGGAGGCCTGGATTCCACATTAAAAGCCATTCTCCACCTGATACCTTTTTAAGATACTGCTGTGGTATCTAAATTTCATGGACTTCACTCATTGCAGGTCCCCAAGCACACCAACCATGAAGCAACGATACAGCACAGCACCTGCTTCCAGCAGCCCTGAGCCTGACGGCTAAGTGGGAAAAGGGCAGCTTTTCTCTTTCAGGCTCCCTACCTCTCTAGCTTGTAACCTTTTAAAGCCCCCCAGGTACCCTGGTTCCAGGCTCTTCCAATAACCATCTTGGTGGGCCTCTGTTGTTTCTACACCAGTGTGTGTTTGCCTTTCCAGTGAATAAGAAGCCAGATATTTATCAGGTGGACTACCCCATTCCCCACTCTTAGTCCCCGATATTTATGGGGAGGCTACCCCCTCCCACTCTCAGTCTGAGGGGCTGCTGAAACTGACACCCTTCTGACTGTGGGATGGAGCAAGTGAGCACGCTTGGGCCAATCATTTCATCCTATGTCATGGCCATGTGATTGTTCCAGAGATGGACACCGTGACCCAGGCAGAACCTAGAAGAGAAAGCGTGATTTTTGTGGCTACTTCTAGGAACTAGGCTCTCCCCTTTCTCCTCCATACTGGATACCTGAGAGGATGCAGGGCTGAAGGGGCTACCATCCTCTTGCAGTCCCAGGAAGCTGGGATTAATTCTGACAATGCAGGAGGCAGGCCTTAAAGCTAGGAATAAAAACAAAAAGCAAAAACAAAAAACAAAAGCAGAAAACCCGTGTTCTGTTGATGCTCTATGAGTCCTAAATCCAGCTCTGCCTGAAACTAGCCCTACTATGGAATTTTAACCTATGCTTGTCTACAAATTCTTTTGCTTAGGTCAAAATTGTGGTAGGTTTTCTGCCACTTGCCATCAGAAGAGAGATATGGCCAGGAACTTCTTATTCTTTCTCACTAACCTGTGTCAAAACCTGCTTTCAGAAAAGGATTGTCTGTTCTAAATTATGAATGACTGATAATGCTTCAAAGTATGATTCTTTCAGGAGAATTTCCAGTTTTCAGCCTTGGTTCAACAAAATTGATCTCCTTCTGATGCAAAGAGACATGGGAGAGTGTGGTATGAGGAAAGGATAACCAAGTTTTCCCACCAAACTCAGGATTTTAATGTCCAATTTTGGCCATTCAGGTCAGTTCCAACTTCTCTCAATGGCAGAGTAAAGTGTCTTTGACTAATCTTTCTGCCAAAGACTATGATAAATTCTGGACCCTAAACAAGATAATAACAACAAAATGTTTTAAGGTCCAGGAGAGCAAACAAAATGGTTTGGTTCTGCAGCCAAAACCATCTCTGGAGAAGATAGGACCCTTGAACAAAGGGAACCACACTGGGTGAGATTCAAACTGATGAGGTGTTTCCTCGGACAGCACTAGGCACTTCCTATTGTGCTTGGAGACCGAGCTTAAGAAGAAAGTGACAATCCTACTGAGCTGAAGACTCAGAAGTTGGAGTTTGGGGCTTCCACAACAGTTTGAAATTGGGAAGGAGGAAATCCCAGAAAGGAGGGAGCCTCAGAGGGAGAGCTTTCAAACCTATAGGGAGACTTCCCACAAATCCTCGGCTTACTCCTGATCTGTGCTCGGGCAGGGGAAGCACGAGGACCCCAGGGGAGGGCAGGAGGCTGAAAGAACAGTTGCCTCGTGTTGGGAAGTGGAGCTCAGAGTTCAATCCCCACCAAGTCAGAGAGGTGTGGTAAACTCTTAAAACTTGCCACTGGGAACACAGGCTATTTATATTGGACATCAGAGATTATAGAACATTTCTATCATTACAGAAGTTTTATTAGATGGTGTGGCTCCACAGGATTAAAATAATGTGCTACTAATTTAACTGCTTGTTCCTAGAACAAATCTCAACTTTCTTTTAAGAAAGATAGCAGAGTCCAAAGTCTCCTGAATCTATAAAGCTCAGTATGTTATTTAAAAAATGTCCAAAGAAATAGGAAAATGTAACCTATAGTGAAGAGAAACAATAGTCAATAGAAACACAGACTCACATATAACACAGACTCAGGTGTTAGAATTAACAAAGACTTAATAGTTATAATAAGAATGTTAAAGAATCGGGCGCCTGGGTGGCTCAGTTGGTTAAGCGACTGCCTTTGGCTCAGGTCATGATCCTGGAGTCCCTGGATCGAGTCCCACATCGGGCTCCCTGCTCGGCAGGGAGTCTGCTTCTCCCTCTGACCCTCTCATGCTCTATCTCATTCTCTGTCTCAAATAAATAAATAAAATCTTTAAAAAAAAAAAAAAGAATGTTAAAGAATCGACTGAACAATACAGGTATAGTAGGTGAAGAGACGGGAAATTTTCAAAGGGACACGGAAACTTTAAAAAAGAACCAAATGGAAATCCTGGAACTGAAAAATACAATACCTGAAATTGAAAACTCATTGGCTAGAAATTAATAGCACAATGAACACAAAATATAAAATTATCAGTAAACTCAAAGTGACCTTGAAGACAAGTCAATGGATATTATCCAAATGGAGAGGGGGGAAAAAGATTAAAAGAAAAAAGAACAGGGTCTCAGTAACCCGTGGGATATAGTATCAAGCAATCTAATACACATGTAAGTACAGTCCCAGAAAGAGAGGAGAAGCAGAATGAAGTAGAAAATGTATTTAAGAAATATTGGCTGGAAGTGTTTCCAATTTGATAAAAAAACAGTAATCTCAGCAAACCTCAAGTTTCAGCCATTTAGATGTCTTTGACCCCAAACCCAGCCTCACCCACTCACTGACAAAATACAGGGGAACTTCTACAAGTACAATGGGGCTTGGGGTGAGGAGACCAATATTCAGAGGGGGCGTTGATGCTGACAAAATTCCAGAGGTCTCTTCCCACATTTTTGCTGACTCCAGAAAACAATTCCAGAGTGTACTTTTCCTACCGAATGATCTCACATTCCTCTTTCAGGCCACCCTGAGGTGGAGTCTCCACATAGTTTGAAGGATTTAGGTTGATTTGATTTTAGCTTAAATTCAGCTTGAAGGACATGTTATATTTAAATGGAACGATAGTGTTTTCTGAGAGCTAGAGAAAATGGGGTGGGGTGGGGAAGAAACGCAGGAAAGGTAACCCAGAGCACAAATAGCCTTATATTAGGAATCAGGTTGAGTGAGTGGAATGAAGAAAAGATTGATAGGAATTACCACCAATGACTCATATTTTCCTGCTGGGCCCTCTTTGGTTCCATGGGTCAGGCACCTGCGAGAACTTGTGGCATCTGGGATGTTTTCTGTGGCAAATAATAATAATAACAATCAAAAAAACTGTACCAACGTGAGTTAAATGTAAGGACATTTGTTATCTCACAAGATCCTGGAGGTGGAGTGGACTCCAGGGCTGGTGGATTCAGCAGCTCAACAATGTCAACAAGGACTCATAGTCTCTCCTTCCCTGTTCTGCTCTTCTCCATGCAGGTTTCATCTTAAGGTTGGTTCTCTTTGGGTTTTAAGAAGGCTACTAGGCCGGTGATGGGTATTAAGGAGGGCACGTATTGCATGGAGCACTGGGTGTTATGCACAAACAATGAATCATGGAACACTACATCAGAAACTAATGATGTACTGTATGGTGATTAACATAACATAAAAAAAAAAAAGAAGGCTGCTAGGGCATAGGGCTATGTGTGTAAACCTGTTCATATCCAGAGGGAGAAAGCAAAAGCAAGAAAACTCTTCCCTCAAGCAAAAAATATAAGCCCCTTACTTAAGTCTAACTTGGCCAGCTTCCGTTGTACCTTTAAGGAAAAATGTATTTATCTTCGACTCCAGCAGTAAGATTTTAGAACAGATATGTGGAGGGTACCTTTAAGGCTGAGTTTCTAGTCAGGCTCCTAAGAGGGGCCTCTGATATCAGGGAGGTTCTGGAGTTACAAATCTCAAGAATTTAGAAGTAAATTGCCCTTAGCAACAGTAAATTACATTTTTGTTTGTGTTACTAAAGAGCAAGCTGATGAGCTAACTGATTGAAACCCTGTGTGATGGCCCGCGTCATGGGGCTTTCTCTAGTGTCAGACATTTCTCCAGCACCTCAAGATGGAGTCTGATAGGCAGCAAGGGCATGCTGTTGGAGACTGTTTATAAGCATTTTCGGTGATAGATGGTAATAATCATAGTGACAATAATAGAGCCAATCCATGCACAGCACCATCCAGAAAATATTGAGGGCTCTCACAACAGCAACAACAAAATCCAAAACAGTAATAACAAAACAAAATGGAAGAGAGAACACTGAACTGAAAATCATGTGAAGAGTTTTGATTGAAGCTATCCAAATGGCAATATGCTCTTATGTGATTATTCTCAGTCATTCTGTTGCGTAGAGAAACGAGTTTGCTAAGTGTGTTTTTCACATGTAAGGGGATTTGCCTTCTAAGCTGGCCTATCCACTATGGTGCATGACTATAAGTCACAGGGATTGAAAAAAACAATAAACACACTTGTGATGTTTGTCAAGATGAGGTCACACCTTTCATTCTAAGAATTAGTAAGAAAATCACGATGAAAGGGACAAGGCTGGGAAGGTGAAAGGGAAAATCGGCAGATTCAGTTCTACTGTTTACAAACTGACTTTCGTTTTACTTAGTGATGCCTGAAGAATTGCTTAACCATCCAAGGTGTGACTAAAACATTGGGAAAATTTAGTTCCATATCCTTTCTTGTATTAATAATAGATATCTGTTACACTGTGTGATCTTAGAGACACTTGCTGTCCAATAACCCCATCCGTTGCCCTGAGGATGGGTAAAGGCAGAGGGTGGATACCCGAGCAGAAGTGAAGCTGGGGAAGAACAGCACAGAGAAATCACTGAAGGACAAGTGCAAGGCCCAGACCGAAAGATGTGGTGGGATGCAGACATAGAAAACCATCCAGAGAACACTGGCCTAAAGTCATCCTTTGTGGGAGGATTCTTCTGAAACTATGGTGTTTGGCAAACTGGGAAATAAGGACACAAAGGAAGAAATCATGCCAGGCTAAGCAAACAGCAGCTGGAACCAAAGAAGCCCAAGGACAATCCTGAGCATGGAGAAAATACTGCTGGTTAGGCATTGTTCTTTAGAGACAGACCCCACACACAGAGGGTCACCACTGAAAATGAAAGACAATTAGACATGTGTGCGTGTCTTTGAGAAGCAGGAATAATGCTTTCTGAACACAGACACTGATTTTGAAGTCTTTCTAATGACAGGGGTACCTGGGTGGCTCAGTTGGTTAAGCGTCTGAGTCTTGATTTCAGCTCAGGTCATGATCTCAGGGTCCTGAGACCGAGCCCTGTGTTGGGCTCTGTGCTGAGCGTGGAGCCTGCTTGAGATTCTCTCTTTCCCCTCTCCCTCTGCTTCTCCACAACCCCCCTCAATAAGTAAATAAATATGAATGAAATCTTTCTAATGACAGCTTTTTCACAAGCTGTGAGCCAAACATGCTCAAGTTGAAGCCTCCCCTCTTCATCTCTCGTCCCTTCTGCTGCCTCTGCTCTCATCAGCGGTCTTGGTACCTCAGCCTCATGGAGAACCTCCATCGCTTTGCCTGAGTTGAGACTCATCTCTACCCACAGAGTATGGCTTCTCTTGTAGCTCTTTTAATTATTCTTCCACACCCTACACACCTAAGAGGAGGGGTGGGTGTAACCTGTTCCTCATTCACTGGCGCAGCATCCAAACATTATTGTAAAATGGCTGCTCCTCTGAAGTTCTGGTGTTGTTGTCATCCACTGGCCTCCCGGATACTCCGTCTCATTCCCCAAGGACTATACCTCCTAGCTCACAATATTCCCTCACACCCCAACCCTGCCGTACTCCTAGGAGATGTTACTATATCCACCAATGACCTAGTAAATACTCTGGCCTCTCAATTCCTGAACCTTCTCTACTACCACCAGCACCTACTTCTCCTGGACCTTCTCATCTCTCAAATCTCCCACCCTGACTACAACTCCCTCACACTGTAGTCTAGCCTATTTATTCACCTATTCTATGCCTCATTTTACTGAGGCCCTTAGGGCCCCTGCCCCTCTTCTTTTCATTACCCACCAACCTACTCTTTGTTTCCCTTTGAAGCTGTGTTAGATTCCATGGTCCACTCTGTCAGTCACTATCTTGCTATTACCCTAAACTTATTACCGGGCTATTTTGTCTTTTCCTCATACTCGCCTGGAAAAAAAATCAGTCCTGGAAGATCTCAACAATACACCTTCACATCTCCTCCTAGGCAGCAAAGCACAATTGGAGAAAAATCCCCCAGCCTAGCAGGGTCTTCTCTGTCATCACCTCCTTTGACTTTCAAACCACCTCCCCACCCCCCACCCCCCAGGGAACCCCATCATCCTCTTGTCCACTCATCCTTCATTCTCTGAAATAACCATTTCAAACTTTCTTCTCAAAGCCTTGAGTCCCCATCTTATCCCTCAGTCCTAGCAGATGTCTTTGCTCCTACTTCACAAAGGAAATAGAAGCCTTCACTTCCTGCCACCTGCACCTAAAACCAACCTGCACCTGTATCCATCCTTTGTTCTTTCCTTCTGACAAAATGGAAGTTATGTCTCTCCTCCTAGAAAGATCAACTCTCTTCCCCATGCTGTGGATTTCAACCTTCTCAGAAAAGGTATGTTACCAATTATCCCTCCTTTCTATCTTTGATTTGTTCCACTCTAATATATTCTTTTCATCAGCATCTAAACATGTTCTAGTCACTCCTATTCTAAAAAAAAGTCCCATTTCTGGACCCAGATTTTCTTTGTGGCTCTACTCTTTTCCTCTCTTCCCATTCTCACCCAAACTGTGAGTGGTTACTCATTAGCCTTACTTACTTACTCATTAGCCTCCTCCAATGGTTTCCTCCCCTACTTCTCTATTAAAACTATTTTTATCAAAGTATCTAGTGACCTTCATGCCTCTAACTCTCATGGACACTCCTCAGGCTTCATATTATGTGACCTTTCAGTGGACTTTAACAAAGTTGACCCTTCCTTCTTCTGGGAAAAATACCAGTTTTCTTGGTATCCAGGCTCCTACACTCTTCTGGTTTTTCTCTCACCTCTTTGCCTGTATTTCCTCTGTTCCTCTCTCATATTTTCCTCTTCTGCTTGACCTTTAAATGTTGGAACTACTCAGGTTCAACCTTAGATTCTCTTCTTTTCTCACTCTACACTCTGCCTAAGTCATCTTACTCACTTTCATGGCCTCGCCTCTATGCCGAGAGCTCTCAAATTTTTATGACTGCTCAGACTTTTCTCCAATATCCAGAGCCACTCAACTACCTGCTTAATACCTCTGCTTAGATGCCACAAACACATTTGTTTAGAACTAAACCAATGGCCTTTCCCACCATGCTAGAGGTCTTATATTTTCCCCTCCATATCCACTCTTCATTGACTTGGTTGACTATATCTACTGCCTTCCTTGCCTGTGGCTTCCAGTTGGGTTTGGCTACTGAGGATCCCTGGCAAGAGACTGGAAACAGGGGATAGAGTGAAGTCAAGGTATTTATTCCTTTAGCTGCCTCTATGAGGTTGTTACAGGCTGTCTGAGTTCCTTGACTGAAGATCAGTGCTTCTCTTACTGGGGCCTTTTCCATATGACACTCTTCCTCAAGTCTAGGGCAGTAACGCTTAGCTGCTGCTAGCTCCTGGGTTTTGCCTTCTCTCTTGTCATTTCCCGACACCCCATCTACACCATTGTAAATAATTCCCACTTTAAGTTATCCTAATTTGAGCACACAACCTATTTCTTACTGGTACTCTGACTGATACAGTAATTGATACTAAAAGTTGGATCAGGAAATAGATCTTCATAATTGGATTCTGGGATTGGGTTGATCACATATGATGAGTTGAAGGGATAACCTTGTGGGGGATGGGGAGGTTCAAAAGATGAAAATAGACACTGATAATCTATGCATGTAGTTAGTACTTCAGTCATTCAAATCATCAGTGGTCATAGCATGGGATGAAGAGTAAGTGAAAGACAAGCTATTGGAAAATCAAGATGCTGTGGCACTCAGTTGTTCTGTCAAAGGTAGTGATTTTAAAGATTGTGGAGTCATCTAAAGTCTATGATGGCCTACCGTTATGTAGGTTGAAATTCTGTAAATTCTCTGGCATAATATAGAACTGTGGTTGATACAGAATAGTGACCATGTCACCTGGGACCATCATTGTCAACTGGGAACATGTTAGAAATGGAAGTTCTTGAATCTCACCTCAGATTTATAGAATCAGAAACCAGAGCTGAGCCCTGGGAATTTGTGCTTTTGAAAATGAATTTGACGCACATTAAAGTTTGGGAACCACTGTTGTAAAGCAAAATTTAATGTGCTTATGAATCACCTGGGGACCTTGGTAAGATGCAGATTCTGATTTGGCAGGTCTAGGACAAGAATGAGATTCTAATGTGCTCCCAGGTGATGCGAAGATGTTGTTAGTCTGTGAATTACACTTTGAGTAGCAAGCTATAAGAGTGGAAGGAATCTAGAGGCTCAGGGAAATGGGAATGTTGGAATGCATCAATTACTCCAACACATTCAACTGTCACCTAACCAAATGCTCTGTGAGGATGTGAAGAGCATTTCACCAAGGCAGTAAAAAAATCATTGGTAAGGGAGGCATCAGAATCCTTGAAGAGCTCTGAGGTGTCTCTCTGAATATCAGAGGTGCTGATACCATAATGGAATTGGTTTCCCTGGTCTCAGTGGGACTGTGACAGACGAGGTCAATGCCATTACCTTAATAAACCACAGGGATGGAGAGATAGAGTGTTCCATTTGCAGGGATCTGTGGCAATGGCAAATTGATCACTAGATTCCTAGAAATGAGCTGGAAGGGCAGTTTACTAAATCACTTCTTCACATATACATGGAGAAAACATCTACTTTTGCCGGGCAAAGATCTAAGTTGCATTACCATAGTGGGAACACATGGCCTTTTATCGAATTCCCTGACCTAAGCCAGTTCACAGACCCAGAACCCTTTTAGAAGGGACCCTGCAACTTCACGCAAGCCTAGTGGGACCAGTGACCATTTTTTAGGGTGACTGGGTACCGGGGAAAGAAAACTATCCAGCTTTTTGAGCTTATGCTGATCCCTAGACCAGATATGGGGCTGAGTAGGGGCTATGGAAATCAGATGATAGAGCCTGGACTTGAATTCATCTGACGAGGGATCCAATGAGACCACAGACCAATATAATGCTCCACCCTGGAACATACAGTTCCAGGAGATACACTCAGTAGCTGGTAGAATCCCCATGTTGGTGGAAGGACCAAGTGGAAGCCTCTGGTATGAGCCACCACCTCCCTGACAAATGATAAATACCCCATCCCAAATAGCAAACCTGAAGCAATATTTTATTCCTGTCTCCATCGGGAAACCTCCAAAGCATCCCCTTTCCAGCTTCACGCTTACTTTGAGTCTCTGCATTTCTTCCCCATAACTCTTCGCAGGATACTCTTCCCCTTCCCAACCCTCCCCTCAGTGTCCTATTCCACTGCAGATTGCTCCCCTTTCTATATCCTTCTGCTCCTCTCGGAGGGTCCTTTGCTTTGCTGCCTTCTCAGAAACTTGCCTCTCCCCAGAACACTTCTTTGTTCCCAGTTTGTTTGAAGAGACACTGCTCATACTACAGAGCAGGTGGTTAACTCTCATTATCCGTATATTTAATCTCTCCTTACAATTAAAAAAACAAATACTTAGGGACACCTGGGGTGGCTCAGTCGGTTAAGCGTCCGACTCGGTTTTGGCTCAGGTCATGATCTCAGGGTTGTGAGATGGAGCCTGCTGTCAGGCTCCATGCTCAGTGGGGACTCTGCTTGAAGATTCTCTCCCTCTGCCCCTCCCCACCATGCTCGCTCCTGTGCAAGCACACACACTCTCTCTCTCAAATAAATAAATAAATCTTTTTTTAAAAACCCAAATACTTAAATCACAGAACTGTTGGTTGTAAAGCACTGCAACAATACAGGAGCATATGGACGAAAACTTTTTTCCCTTCCTCTTCTTCAGAGGTAACCAGTATTAAATTTTCTATTTATTCACATACACACACAAGCCGATATATGGCTTTATTTATCACAAACAGAATACGGTACCTATTGTTTTGTGACACGCTTTTCTCACTCCACAGGTATCATAAACCTTATACCATAGAGATTCACCTTATATCTTCTAAAATTAAACTTTCTATTTGGAGATAATGGTAGATTCACATGCAGTTGTAAGAAATAATAGAGATCTCATGTACTTTTGACCCAGTTTCCCCCATTAGTAACACCTTGCTCACTTATTGTACAGTAAGTATCATAATGAGGGTATTAATATTGATACAATCCATCAGGCCTATTCAGACTTCCCCAGTTTTACTTGAACTCATCCGTGTGTGAGTGTATGTTGGTTCTAAGCGATTGTATCACCTGTGTGAGTTCCTATATGTACTATTACAGTCAAGATCCAGAACAGTTCTATCAAGTTCTATCACCTTGAGGATCCCTTGTGTTGCCTTTTATACCTACACCCACTTCCCTCCTGCCCCTTCCCTCACCCCAAGTTCTTGACAACCACTCATCCTTTCTCCATTTCTATACTTTGGTTATTTCAGAAATGTATTTATACAATCATATAGTTTACAACCTTTTGGAATTGGCTCTTTCATTCAGCATAACTCTCTGGGGATTCATCCAAGTTGGGTGTATCAGCTTATTGCTGAGTAGTATTCAATGATATGGATGTGCCATAATGTGTTTAACCCCTCAACCATTGAAGGACATTTGGATTGTTTCTAATTATTAGCTATTATGAATAAAGTTGTTATGAACATTCATGTACAGTTTTTGCAGAAATATAAGCTTCTATTTCTCTGGCAAGTATGCCCAAGAGTATAATTACTGGGTCATATGGTAATTGCATGTTTAGCGAAAATGGGCACACTCGTATTCTATGGATCTAAGTGTAAAATAGAAGAATATTTTAGAAGAGTTCATTGGCAGTATTTATCATTTTTAAATGCATATTAATTTTAACTCAATTTTGCTTTTAGGAACCTGTCTTCTAGAAATATTTGTGTTTTTGCTAAAAGATAATAAGTACCAGGCTGTTCGTTGCAGCATTATTTGCATTGGGAGAAAATTCATAGCAACCAAACAAAATGGCTGTATAATGCTGTATGTTATAACTCTTGCTGTTGAGTTGTGTACAAACTGTTATGTTTTAATTTGAAACTCCTTCTGTAGGAATTAGAATGTAAGCATTTTTTTCATAAGATTTTTTGGTTATTTATATTTCTTATTCTGGGTCTAATTATCATGTTCTTTGCGCAAAATACACACTTGAGGTTTGCTCTTTTATTGATTTTTAGGCATTTGTGTACAGTTGATATTGTGGGTATTAACCCTTTATCTGACCTTTGCAACATAGAACTTCCATATTTCTGTATAATCAAAACTGTCACATTTTCCTTTATGGTTTCTTGTCGTGTTTTGGAATAGGTTTCCTACCTGCCTTCCTGCTTTTACTCCTATTTTATTAGAGTAATGGTGTACATATGAGTTTGTAAGTAGCCTCAAGTCCTTTTTGAAAGAGGCAAGGAATACACAAATCCCAAAAATAAATAAAAATGTTGTGTTAGACATGGGAAATTATTTTTTATCTATTCATAACTGTCATGTTTCTTGACAAATATAATTCTTGCTGTGCTGTGTACATTTTAAAGTGATGCCGGAGAAGTAATTATATCATAACTTTAAAGGATTATGAACACCTAAGGGGAAGGTGCTGTTTAAACATGTTGCTAATAATGGGTTTGCACATTTTTCAAACTGCTCAAATTACATTCATGAGTATCAGCAGCATGGCCTCCTCGGAGAAGGACAGAGAATGGGTGGAGGTCAAGAATATTATTCCAGGAGAGGTTGTTTAGGCAAGGAAGTAATTTATCTTGCTATGGACAGAATGAAGAGCTCACCACCCAGCAATTTATAATTGATCACAATTATGTTGTCTAGTGGTGGGGTGCAAAATGAAGGAAAGTATTTGGTCAAAAGATTAGCACAAATGTAGGAGTGTTTAGTCAGATCCAAAATTTAAGTTGGTTTAGCAACAAGAAAAAATGAAGCCATTCGGAAGAACCCAAAATGAAACAAAGGAAATGAAAATGGAGATTCAGTCCACATGTTGTGGGTTGATGTTTCCTTGGAAGGAGTGGTTAAGAATTTTTGATCCTTAAAGCAACCTCATATTAAAGTAGTTTAACTAATTTAGACATGTTTGACATTACCACAAAGAAAATAAATTATATTGGGCTCTACACTGATGGCTAAAAAGCCAATTCACCGAAATGGAAGGATGTTGAAGGTACTCACATTATGTAATCGGTACAGTATGTCAGTCCTAGTGGTCTGGTTAACCAAATGAAGGCACATTTAGTGAAATTCGGTATAATTTTTTCCTAGAACTACCCCACTTGATTACAGCAAAATAGGTTCTACTAATCACAGGCTGCATAAATTGGAGATTGAGCATGGTTTGGGGGAACAGAGATGCTTTTATTATATTATTTGGTCTGCTGTGGCCCACGAGGGAAGATGTGTCAGCAAGGCTAACACGGGTCCTTTCTTTATTTAGGAATCTGCTTAAGATGATCATGGGACTTGAACAAGCTTCAGTGCTCGTTTAGTTAACGAGCACTTTGTGTTGCAGAAAAGTAAAGAGAAGAATAAAGGGTGTGACTTGCCTGAAGTCATGGAGTGAGTTCACAACACAAGTGGACAACACTGGGGTCTTCAGACACCCAGATCAGTGTTCTTTCCACTGTAGGAAAATGCATGTTTCAAAAGTCCAGGCTCAAGAGGACCTCTGGCCCAATTTCAGGTAACTGGGAGGTTTTCACAGTCTTTCCTAGATATAAACTACAGTGAATTAATTCCATTGAAAATTGGAGGAATCCAGAAGGAATCCAGAAGCTAGGCTCTGAACTGGAGGTGAGGGCTTTAGTCTTTTTTTTTTTCTAGAACTGACTTTGATTCTTCACTTCAGATGCAAATCAAGATGTGGCCACCCGTTGTGGAGAAGCCAGGTCACCTGCTCCTGCTCCCCCTGACTCTCTCTTGCTGGTGGCTTTGTAGTGTGGAACAATGAACAATGGGCTGAAGTCCCAGGGAACCGTGAGCTGGAGGTAGGACCATCATCAAAGAGGAGGTAAATGAGCCTAAAGGCTAACTGAGCATTTAAAATTGTAAAATTTGCAATTTTCTTTAGGTATTTTGGAGCCTGTGACTTTTCCCCCCAAATCTCACATAATTTCTTAACCACCCCCCTCCCCCAGAAGCTCACAGGCCCAAGGCACTAAGTTGTGGAGCCTGAGGGATGGAGGACCCAGAAAGGAGTGCCATCTCTCTGCTGGGATCTTCTTTCCTTAGCTTCTACAGTCCCCCCACCCTACCCAGGGCCCCCTCAGGTTTGATGTCACTTCGAGGGGAGTGACTCCGACTGGCTGAAAATGACAAATTAGGGAACTTTGAGTCACATGATCTCTTCTTATTCAAATCCACTTGAAAGCAGATTAACAACTCAGCTAGGTTTTATAGTCCTGCCAAATTCCTTTACCTTGCTTACCCAATATAATAGGCTCAGGCCAGTTTTCTTTCATCTCCTCTATTATTAACATGATAGTGTGAATGTAATGCTGTCGAAGCCAGGATGATAGTGAACATGTGGTGTTTCTTTGGCTGCTTAACATCCATTCCACCTTGCTGATAGCATCTGATTTCTTTTAGGAAATAACCTCCTCCATGTGTATGCAGTCTTGGTGGGGTATAAATCCAGGGACCTGCTCCGCACCGTGGAAGCTCTTGTAGAGATCAGCCCTGAGGGTGGACATTTGGTCTAAGTTCAGCCAATCAGATAGAATCTTCTGGAACTTTGAGCCTTGAACAAGTGACACAAGGACCTCAGGAACCACACTGAAAGAGACTGAATTTCCTGTTCCTGATCTTCTAGCTTCTCCTCGGTTCCTGCCCATCTCTAGGCCTGGCCCTTGACTCTTCTATGGATTAGTGAGTACCCTGATATCTTTCAGTACATTCCCATTTGATTCCATTAGCTCAAACTGGTTTCTGTTGCTTATAACCAAGAATCCTGGTATAAGATCCCTTCCTGATGTACCATCACACATGGGCCCACAGTGTTGTATTTAAGTCTGCCCTGTCTGGAGTGTTCTCCTAGAATTGGCTTAAACCAGCTCTTTCCTCTACCGGTGACAGCCCACAGGACTGGCTTTCTTTTAGTGTACTGATAGAAAATATTCCTGTAGTTTTCTAGCCCTTCCAGTTTCTCATTATCAAAACAAACATACAAACAAAATGCATCGGAACTTCTCTCCCACAGCTGTCATTAATGTAAGGTCTCCATCCTCCTGCCCAGGACCACCTGCTCAGGAAGCCATCTCTCTCAGGCAAACATATTGCCAATGTTACTTTATCAGAATAGCTAAAATTAAAAAGACTGACCAAACCCAGTGTTTGCAAGGATGTGGAGCAACTACAATTCAAACACATTTTGTTGTTGGATGTGTAAAATGGTACAATCGCTTGGGAAATATGTTTGACAGTTTCTAATAAAGTTAAATACATACCTACTCTTTGACCCAGCATTTCTAAGAAAAAATTAGTGTTCACAAAAAACTTGTACAAGAGTGTTCATGGCACCTTTATTCATAATACCCAGAAACTGGAAACAACCCAATTGTCCATCAACAGAAAAATGGATAAAGAAATTGTAGTATATTCATACAATAGAGCACCAATAGAAAAGAATGACTCATACGGGCGACAACATATGTGGATCTCAAAAAAACTTATATTGAGCCGAAGCAGCCAGAATCCACATGACTCCATTTATATGAAGCTTGAGAACAGGAAGAAATAATTTATGGTAATAAGAGCAGTGGTTACCTTTGGGGGAATACTGACTAGGAAGAGGCACAGGGAGCCTTCTGAAGTACTGGGATTTATTTAATCTCTGTGTTAGGTACATGGGTATATACGTATGTAAAAATTCATTAAGCTGTACACTTAAGATTTGTACACTTTATTGTGTGCATGTTACACTTCAATAAAAAAGATATAAAGAAAAGAGAAAATAAGCATATGATTATGTTATATAATTTAAATATCAACAGTTCTATAATTTAAATATATTTTGTTAACTCTGCACGCAAGTCAAATTAGATTTAAATCCCAATCCCTTATATGATGTTGAGAATGGCTTGAAAACCTTTTGTATTTTTCCCCTCCATGCTTTGTTTATATCAAGGCAATAGGAAGCTAATGTGTTTCCCCTTCCAGGAGTATTTTTATGTTCAAAGGAAAACCACTGGGAGAAAGTAATAATTAACACAAAGGAATGACTGGCTTAATGGTGGGCTTTCAGGCATCAGTAGAGGAGGTATTTCAGGTCAAGGGAGGGTCAAGAGAATCTCCCAGAGTATTCCACACTGAATGGGTAGAAATGAGCAATAAACTCCTAATAGGCATTTCTGCTGATCCACTGCTGCGGCCAATAGCCTTTGGTGTTCCAATCCTTCGATGGAAAAATCAGCCTACTTGTTTCCAGCAGATAAGAGGAGTTTGTCTCCTGGGGCTGGTCATTTCCTCCAAAGCTGAGGGAGGGGAGATTTTGTGGGCAGCTTTCCCTCCACATTGAGAAGAGAACAGAAAGCAGGAAATAGAAAGGCCAGTTATAGAGGATGAAGAAGCGAGGGGTGAAAATGGAAAAGCACAGGAGAGAGCGAGTGTGGGCAGCACCCATGGAAAAGAGACGGGAGACACAGCAGGGGCGAGGGGAGACAAAGGGAACCCAGCAGAAAGTGAAATGAAAACAGAGACAGTGCCAGTGAAGGAGGCCAATCTCTGCTTGGCCCCTGCAGCCTGCGAGTCCCCTTGGCCCTCCTGGAACAGCTGGGCACAGTGAGGGGACTCCTGGCTCTGTCCTTGCACTTCCCAAGCTTTCCACCCCCTCCACGTGCCTACAACAGCACAGTGGTTCTCTTAAAACTTCATCTGATCACATCATTCCCCAGCTTAAAACGATGTAATAGCTCAACATTATCTCCTTTAAAAGTCCAAGCTCCTTAATGTTGCCTACTAGAGACTCTCATGACTTATCCTCACTTGCTCCTCAGCCTTATCTAATTTGTGAATAATGGGTGACTATGTTCAGTGAATTTTATTTATACCACAGGCCCCCTTATCCGTGGGTTCGCTTTCCACAGTTTCAGTTTCATGCAGTCAACAAAGGTTGGGAAGCAGAGGATCCTCCTTCTGACACATTGTCAGAGGTCAGTGGTAGCCTAACACTACGTCACAGTGTCTATACCTCTCACCTCACTTCATCTCATCAGGTAGGCATTTTATCATCTATCACAAGAAGAAGAGTGACTACAGTACAATAAGATATTCTGAGAGAGAGACCATATGCACATAACTTTTATTACAGGATATTGTTATAATTGTCCTATTTTATTATCAGTGAGTGTTAATCTCTTACCGGGCCTAATTTATAAATTAAACTTTATCATAAGTGGGTATGTATAGAGAAAAACAGTGTAGATGGGGTTTGGTCCTATCCGCAGTTTTGGGCATCCACTGGGGGTCCTGGACCATATCTCCCCCAGATAAGGGGGTACTGCTGTAATCCTATTCCTGGCATCTGGCTGTCTAGTTGCACTTTAAGAACCCTGGGAGGGTACTAATTGTATTTTCACAATCCAACTCCAGGAGAACACTGTGAGCGAGTACCTCTCCATGCCACAGGAGCCCGGACGGGACTCGATTCCTCCAACCAGGACCACCTGCACCCTTCCCTGTTGACTCGGGGCAGGAAGCTGGCGTCACCTAATTTAGATTTGAATAAAAGGAGTACCCCATTACCTATGACTCTCCTCGAGGACCCTGGTTCTGACAGAGAAAGCCCTCTTTTCTGCTGTCTAAATCCTGGCTACCCTTCGAGACCCATCTCAAACATCACCTTTATTATGTCCATTCAGGCTCAGAAATAAGGCTTTCTGGTATTTTGGCAGCGGCCATGGTTTGTGGGGAGAGGGAAGAACTTGGGACCAGAAGCTGACAGGCCTTGGGATGGTGACATGAGGGGGGGTCCAGTCTTCAGGAGCGCCCAGCGGATGGGCTGAGTTCCCGCAAACGTCAGTCAGTAGCCCAGAGGGTCCAGATGCCTGCGGGGACACAGAAACAGCACTAGCAGTGGACGAGAGCTGAAATTAAGTGTAGCCTCGTCAGGCTGGTTGCCGGTGGTCAGTTCACTTAGAGCAGGCATCCACCTGGGGACACGGAACTGTGATTCAGGTGCCTGAGGGAAGAGGCAAGCATGAGCAAGGCGGGGTGTCAGGGCTTCCGCCTGGATTGGGCAAGTGGATCGGATCCCAGTCCTGCAGACCAAGTTGACCCACCAGGCAGAGCTCAGAGAAGGCGCCCGTGCTGTGGGTCCCGGGTGTTAAAGTCGCAGTGGATGCTGCAGCAGTGAACTATGATTCCCGCCTGACCAGCGGCTAGTCGCCCCGACCAGAGCCCAAGAGTGGCTGAGCTTGCGGTCGGAAGGTGTGGTGGGCGGCGACTGCCCCGGGCTCTGGGAGGCAAGGGCTGTGCGTCTTCTGCCGCCTGGCCTGCCCCCTGCCCCCCGTCACCATGATGTTCACTGGTACCTCTCCTCGCTTGGTGATCTCTTCCTGTAAATAACCCCCGCAGCAGAGGGCCAGGCACACACAGTAAACAAGGATAAGTTGGATCTGATTGCATTTAGCTCCTTGGCAGCTCGGGCCTTGGTGTGTGCTATGCTGTCCAGCCCAGTCCTCTTCCAGATTTTTTTTTATATCACTGATCAGGACTCCTCTTCCTCTGTGCGTAGTAAAATGGAGAGGCAGTTACTCTCCATTCTCCTGGGTAGGGAGCTGGGACCCGTAGGAAATGGAGGGCAGTGCATTGTGTCCCACACCCTGCCTTCCTCTGCCCCTCAGCCCAAGCCATCTATTCCTTCTTCCTTTCTGTCCCCGACATCAGTGGAAAACTTGATCTGGTTGCCATGGAGACCAGCCACTGACTTCAGAGTGCCTGTTTATTAAAGATGAAAGTAATGTCTGCCTGGCTGATCCGCACAGCTGTCAGAGACTTGGCTGTTCGCAGAGGAAGTCACTAATTTCGAGGCATAATCACTCATCTAAGAGAGAGACGGCCTCCCTTCATCTTCCGAGTGGAGCTGGGCTGTGTGAGGGTAAGGTCTGCCCCAGTAGGCTTTTCTTGTTCTTCTTCTTTTTTTTTTTTTTTGGTTGTTTATTTTATGACTAATATGGTAACTATACTTCTTTTCTCCCTTATTTCCTACTGAAAATATATGGTCTTGCAGTCGTGTGATAGATTAGTTCAGCTTCGTGGGCAGGCCCAGGAAACCCAAACCCTCTCATGACGTGGTTTCCTTTGGAAAATGTATTCTGGATTCCAAGCCACCTACTTACAAATGAGGTTGTCTGTTTATTCATTCAACAGCCTCCACCAGGTGTGCAAGAGGAAAAGAGGTGGGGCCGAGCCCCGCAGAGAGCAGACTTGATCTATTTTGTGGGTGCTTCGACAGGTGGGAGAAGCAGGCACTTTCCGAGGGAGGCAGTAAATTAGAAGAGAGGTGGGGGGTCTTGCATCTTTCAGCCAAATGAGCTGTGTGATCTTCAGAAAATGAGTCCCTTTTGGGGCGCCTGGGTGGCTCAGTCATTAAGCGTCTGCCTTTGGCTCAGGTTACGATCCCAGGGTCCTGGGATTGAGCCCCACGTGGAGCCCTGGGATCGAGCCCTGGGATCAAGACCTGCATGGAGCCCTGCTTCTCTCTCTCCTACTCCCCCTGCTTGTGTTCCCTTTCTCGCTGTGTCTCTCTCTGTCAAATAAATAAAATCTTAAAAAAAAAAAAGGAAGAAAACGAGTCCCTTTCTTTGTCTTTTTGCTCTTTCTATTCAGTCAATGATAAAATCTGAGAGCAAATCTAAATCCCAAGATTCATGATTTAGATTCGCCAAGTGTTCTCCAAAGCCGACAAAGCAAACTGGGCTAATCACTCCTGGGTTGTAAGGAGCGGCAGGCAGTGCCCACCGCAGTGCTCCAGGAGGCAAGAGGCTGCTGGGAGCTGACCCCCACTGTCCCTTCTCAGTGCGGCCAACTCACTCATCCCTCTGCTCTCAGTTTCCTCATCTGAAAGAGAAGTGATGAGTGAGCTAATTCTAACTAGTCTTTCATTCCACAGAGATGTAAGTGTGGGCTTCCATGAACAGAAAGGGCTCCTAACACTGGACAGCTGAACAAGGGTTAGCCCCGGGTCTAGGTCACTGTTCATCAAGTACAATCTGTACCTCCAGTCCAAGTTGGCTCAGGCCGAGACAGGTGCTTGTGTGTGGTCTGGGCAGGAGATCCCCGTCCCATTTCTCCTGAGCTGCCTGGTGTTTGGGAATGAAGATGGAGCATGAAGCTAAAAGACGGAAGGGACTATCACCAGCGCCTTTATTATTTTTTTTAAGATTTTATTTATTTGAAAGAGACAGAGAGAGAGACAGCAAGAGAGCACAAGCAGGGGGAAGGCAGAAGAGAGAGAGAGGGAGAAGCAGGCTTCCCGCTGAGCAGGGAGCCAGACGCAGGGCTCGATCCCAGGATCCTGGGATCATGACCTGAGCCGAAGGCAGATGCTTAACCAACTGAGCCACCCAGGGGCCCCTCGTCAGTGCCTTTAGAACACAGTGCACCAAGAGCCCAGATTAGCCTGGGCTCCAGAAAGGCAGCTTCCGGGCAGGCAGGCCTCAGAACTGCCACCAGCCATCCCGTGGAAGCTTTTATTTCTAACCTGCTCCATCCCTAGGGTAGGCCAAACAGCTGTCTCATGTCACTGTGATGCTTCCTCCTTCCCCCGGTCTCATCCTGAAACCATTTTTTCCCAAAGGACAGGCACCAGTCTTAGGTTTGCATGTTTTATTGAAGGAAATTTGAATCCCATTTATGGGATGCCAACATAGGTCATAACTTAACCCTTGTTATAAACACATGTATTTTTTAAAAATTGTATGCCAATTGTATAAAACAGTAGAGGAAGGGAAGAACACTCATTCATTCATCCATCCGTTTACCAATTACTTATTGTAGAAACTTACTATGAGTCAGGTAGATTTATGAGATAAATCTGCCCTCAAGTAGTATACGCTACTTTTCTTAAAACGTGCTTGATTGAGGTATAATTTCTATACAAGAAATTTGCCCGTTTTATGTGTATAGTTTGATCCATTTTGACAATCACAATCAAGATATGGGACATTTCCATTACCCCAAAAAGTTGGTTTGGCTGTTTGCAGTCAATCCTCTCCTCCTCTCCAACACCCAAACCCCAGCCAAACCAATGATAAACTTTCTGTCATTTTGCTTGTGCCTCTTCTAGAAGGTCAAATAAGGGACATACCTTTTAGTAGAGTATACAGTTTAAAAAATAAATAACCACTTGCACTCCTAGTGAGTGAGGCAAGAGTTTTGACATGGGACACGTAGACCATGCTGTTGGAACGCATAAGTAATGTGAGGAGACTTCGAAGCTGAGGTCTGAAGGACTAATAACAGTGAATCAGGTGAACAGGAATGAGAGTAAGGAGTGTTCCAAGCTGTGGGAACAGTATACACCAAGGCCAGGAGGAGAGAGCCTGCAAGGCAAGTTTGTCTGGGACCTAAATGTTTCTGTAGCTTGGGGATGGAGTGTGAAGGGGTTAAGGTGAGCAAGTCAAGAATTTGAAGAGAGAAATCCATTCAGACAAAGAAGGTCCTTATAAGCCTTATAAGCACCAGGAAACCATGGTGTTAAGCAAGAAAGCGAGGGCATATGATTTGCATGTTAGAAGGATCACTCTCCCTGCACGTAGGAAATATGGAGGGCCAGGCAGGAGGCAGGGACCTGAATAAGAGGCTGGTGCAGCAATCTGGATGAGAGGTGCTGGCAAACAGGGCTAGGGAAGTGGCAGGTGGTGGGAACGGAGAGAAGTAGATAAATATGGGAGAGATCTGGGAGGCGGAAATAAAGGGACTGAGTGACTCATTGGAAGTGGAGAGAGTGAGTGAGAAAGGCATTAAGGAGAATTCCTCGGTTTCGGATTGGGTGCCTGTGAGGAAGATGGTGGCATTCACTGAGACAGAGAACACTGTGGGTGGGCAGGGGTAGAGGGGTGGGGAGGGGAGACAGTGTGCTCTGCTTTGGATGCATCTCGTTTGGGGGCATCCAGGAAGATGATGTCAGCAGTCAGAGCTGTGAGCCTAGAGCTTGGAGATCCACACCGAGCCCACTCTTCTCCACTCTCTATAAACTAGCTTCTGGGTTCTTCCATAGAATTGACCTACTGAAGACTAAAGGATTTATCCTGTCAAGCAGAACATTTTTTTCATATGAATAGGATTTGCTTCTTGTGTAGTTGGGTATAGGGAGATTTGTTCCCACATGATAAACCTTGGAAAAACTGGGGAAAACTGGAAAGTGAGCTTTTCTCCTCTCAGTGAGCTTTTCTCCTCTCCTCTTTGCCAGTACAATCCATCAGCAGCACTGGAGTATCTTTTAGGTGGAGAAAGAGAAATGGAGTGAAGTGAGCACATGAGGACCGCTCAGACCTAAGCTTTCTAATCCTAAATCCCCCGGGAGCCTGGATGTTACACGTTCAACGACATGATGCCAATAGATTATATTTGGTGACATCAATAAAATGAAGCCCATAGACCCATTTCAATAAATAGAATCTACAAGTGGATTAAACTGTTGAAGGAAAACCTTTTCTTTTCCAGACTCCTTTCCTTTTTCAGACTGAGAGATATTAAGGAAACTCATTTCAGTTTTGTTGTTTGTTTTGTTCTGCTCTGCTTTGTTAAAGGAAGACGGGAGGAACCTAATTCTAGGTGCTGCGGTGGGGGCTGGAAGCGGACCCAGCACTATGCTGGTGCAGGGCAGAGCCGGACGGAGGGAAAACCATTTTGTCCCTGTTTGAGGCCGAGGGAAGCCATGATCTTTTAAGAACCTCATAGAAATTCCAACCGAGAGAGAATTAGTATGGAATTCTGTAAGCAATTCCTTCCTTTCACAGACTCACGATCTAAAATGTAAGAGCACAGGGGCGCCTGGCTGGCTCTGTCGGTGGAGCCTGCTGACTCTTGATCTTGGAGTTGTGGGTTCGAGCCCCACGCTGGCTGTAGAGATTACTTAAAAATAAAATCTGAAAGAAAAAAAAAATGTAAAAGCCCATTCTTTGGCTATTCTCCTAGAGGTTTGGTGTGAGTGAGCCGGAGATCCATAGCCTGCAGGCCAGGCTTGTCCTGGGTTCCTTTCCTTGCCACAGACAGAAGTGAATCACAGATCCACGGCTCCCAAATGCAGATACTGTTTCCTCTCATCCCAACAAGAGGCAACCTTGATTTCATCGGGCATATGTCGTTAGTCAGCTTATCAAAGTCTCAAGTGGGACTACCCTTAAGTGATCTGTGCTTAAAAAGTACCTCACTCCTAGCCCCCTAACCAAGGGGATGAAAGGGACCACTCAGTCACCTGCATAAAGCCTGTGATCATGAGCACTCCTCCTGCCTGCCTGAGAACTCGGGCATCTTATACATTTTCTTCTTTTTTCTCGGCTCTCCTTTGGGATGACACTCAGAGCCAGGCCTCATGGTTGTTTATCAGCTGTCCAAGCCTATTTTAAAAGATTTCTGCTTTCATTTATAACATAAGTCACATTCTTCTTGTACCCGCTGCTGTATTTTCCGAAGGGGTTATGTCAAAGGAAATTCAACACCCGTTTTTCTCATGATTTACTCCTCAGCTTGCTCACTCATCAGAAGGCCAATGCTATTTGATACTTCAGAAGATTATTGTCCCTGTTAGGGAAGGGGAGCTGGCCCCAGTGTCAGGTGACTGAGTTTTGTTCCCATTTCTACTGTTGACTCAATAAATGTCCTTGGGCAAGTCATTGAGCCTTTTCATGCTGTGGTCTCTGGGGATGAAATCTGCCAACTGCATCATATGAATTTGAACCTTGCTGCCCTCTGGGATAAAAATAGGAGGGGGCCAGGTGTGCATGTGACCCCAAAACGATGGGAGGAGGAGATCCACGGGATCTCAAAAATGTCCTTGAGCTGCAAACTCTGTAACAGGGTCAGGCCACCACACCCGTGCCCTCAGGCATTTGACCAGTTGCCTGTGGGGTCAGTTCTGGCACTTGAATTTTTCCAGAAAAAAGAAGGTACTGCATTAACCAGCCAGACTTGTATATTCTGTCTGCTCCATATCCCTGTGGCTTTGTACTCTTCCCCTGCCATGATACGCACCACTGACTGTTATTTACTTGTTTGGTTACTTGCCTCCTGGACTGGAAGCTTCTCAAGGGAGGCCACCATGTCTGCCTCATGCAACATTGTACCCTCTGTGTGGAACATGTGCCTGGCAAATAGAAGTTATACCAGAAATATTTGCCAAATGGATGAATGAAGGAATGAGTGCTGTCTGGCCTCAATAATATCCCATTTCTGTAGCACCGAGGCTGCCTCTTCCTGGCCAAGCGAGAACTTGGTGGGATCAGATTGTCCCCATCTCCTCATATGTATGTATGATGGATGATATGTATGATATGTATGATAATGAAAGCAGGTCTCAGACCAAATGCTGTCACACGTACATATTTATTAGTTAGAAGATCCCAAAACATTGCCCTCTGAACTTTAGGTGCTATGTCCACCCTTCACATGAAAGCTTCTCTTGACAGTGACAGGACAATATTCTAAAGACCAGATTTAGTTAACATCAGGCATCCAGAATTGTCTGAATTCATGGCCTCACTGGCTGTCATGAACTTCTCTGGATATAGTACCCAGCCTGAAGCTGCTAACTCCTCTGGGTATTTTCTCCTCCTGGCTACCCCTGGGAGAATGAACCCTGTGGGCAGGAGGTTCCCCTAGCCCTAATTCTACCTGGTTATAGGTTCTTTTCTTTTCCCACAATGTGTGCAGCCAAGCTTGCCCAGTGTATTTGGCTCATAGTGTTATCACATCATAGGGTTAATTTTATATGTGTCTCTCTCCACAGGAAGCAAGTTATTCACATTATCTGTCATTCCCATTCACCCCGCTTGGGGAAACCCAAAGGAGCAGTTTTAAGTGGTTGTGCTTTGCCCCGTAGGACCCCACTCCTAGAGCTGATTGGTCCCGGGGGGATCCCTAACCAACAGGTGGCCAATCAAAAGGCTGGTCAGCAACTCATTTCATAACCTGGTGCACACACAGAAAACCTGGGTTAGTCCCCATTTCTTTCTCGGAAATTTAGATAGAAAAGTGTCAAGAAAAAAAGACTCAGTAGGATGCTTAGAAACAACAAGAGTGAGGCCACAGTGGGATCACAGTGAGCCCAGAGTACAAAATACTGAAACTATGGGCAAGCAAAAGTGGTGGAGAGAAGAGTTTCAAGCCAAGGGAAAGAAGCAGCTCAGAGGAAATCGAGCTAGGTCAATGGGCGTGACCCTCAACTCCTGCCACGGAGCCCCAGAGTCTCCCGCAACTGGAGTAGCTCCCCAGTCCCAGTGCTATGATGCTGTAAGCCTGCCCCCTTCCATTCCTGCTCCTGGCTATCTGTGGAAGCCCAACTCCATTAGTGCTCCACATTTAGTTTTACCCCAAAATCCTCCTCCTGAGCTAGCCTGCCCGAATCTACTCCTCACCGCCAAGAAAACCTTTGCACCCCAGCACAACACACGGTGAGCAATGGGTTCTCAGTAAATGAAGACTGAATAAAAGAACTTTTTTTTTCTTTTCCTTTTGTTTTGCTTCAAGTTTTTATTTATTTATTTTTATGTTGTTTATTCTTATGTTAATCCCCATACATTACATCATTAGTTTTAGATGAAGTGTTCCATGATTGAATAAAAGAACTTTTGAAAGCCCGAATGAACAGTCAGGTTCATGCAATCACTCTTATGTTGCAATGTCTTCAGTTTGGCTCTCAAAGTTGAACAAAGGATGGGGCCACATTTCCTAGCATCCCATCTCTTAAGCCTTTCCTATGCCATGAGATTCTAGACACATCGCTAATTTTTAAAAAATATAAATCCTTCATCAGATTCAAAAATCTCCCTTGAGAAAAAAAAAAAAAGGAAAAAAGAAAAAAAAAATCTCCCTCGAGAAGGCAAATTCTCCACTCCTGTTCTCAATCCAGTTTGTTGAACTGATCAACACACACACACAGAGGAATTAATCATTTTGATTTTGGACAGTCCTTAATATCTTTAGTACCCAAGTTTGTGGTTCTAATCGATTCATCTAAAAATTAACCAGAACTGGTTTGAGATCATCTTCCTGTTTGGAAGTTATTAATCAATTCACGCTTCTGCCACTGCGAAGAAAAGTTAATCTATTATAGGAAAGGAGTAAGTTTTTCTTCAAAAGGTATTTATACACATCAGTTTGGTTCTGAAGGGACATTTTTACCTTGGAGTTATTGAAAATTATTTACCAGAGGAGGACCATGTAGTGACCCCCTCACCCAGTGGGGACAGCCATGGCCCTCGCTGGCGGCTGGCGGTCCAGCGGTGGAAGTTCCTTCCTCCTCCTTGAGATCCGCGGTCGCTTTCACTACACACAGCGGGCCGTGGCTGGGCGTCAGGAGCCGGGCGGAGAGAGAGGCTCGTGCTAGACCAGGGTCAGCAAATGTTTACTGTCAAGGCCAGGTGGTAAATATTTTAGGTTTTGCAGGCCTTACCGTCTCTCTCTCAACCACTCAAATCCGCTGTTAGAGCGCGCAAGCCCCCAGAGACAGTATGTAAATGAGCGAGTGCCTCTGACTTCCAATAAAACTTTATTTATGGTCACTGCAATTTGAATTTTATATAGTTTTGGGTGTCCCAAAATATTAATCTTCTTTTGATTTATTTTCAGCCATTTAGAAATGTTAAGAGCTATCTTTACCGAGCGGGTTGTACCAAAACAGGATAAAAAGGTGGCTGTAGGCTGGAGGTCCCTGCTTCCCACCCCACTGGAGTGCTGGCGGCTCAGGGTATAGAATAAACGCCTCAGATAAATGTGCAGGAGGGGCAGCGTGGAAAGGTTTGCTCCTCTCCCCGAGGCTGAGTCCTGGGAAGACGTGAGCCTCCTATAGAAATGTCACGCCTCTCACGGTTCAGGGGCGCCAAAGCAACAGTGGTCAAGGGAGAGATCTAGAGAGAAAAGCCTGGAGCAGGCTCTGTGACAAGCACCCAGAATCATGAGGGCCAAGGAGTCCAAATTCCGGAGACCCTGTTTGAAGGGAGTGTGGGGGAGGTTGGCTGGTGTCCAGCAGATTCAGCTCTCTGGGCTGAGAAGAGATACCCGTCTGGGCCTACAACGAGGGGCCATGGCGGGACAGGGTGCCCTCAGTAGGGACAGCAGAGACGGTGGCTGAGGCCCAAAGCTCTCGTGGGATGAGGCTCTCTCCAGAGGAGAAGCAGCCTCCGTCCCCTCCTTCAGGTTTCCTAGAGCTGGGGAGGGGCAGGGGAGAAAGGGCGCCTCACCCGCAGCGCTAGACGTCCCAGAGGACGCAGTCGACCCCACGCTGGGCCCTCCAGTGCCAGCGCTGAAACCCAGGCTAGCTTCCGATGGCGGCGTCTGCCTGTCCTTAGAGAACACTGCTGTTCACAGACGGGGAAGAGCGTTTAAGAGCCACACCCCTGTCCTGCCAGGACAAGGAGGGCTTCTCAGACCAGCTGCAGGATACCTGACCCCCCCGCCCAAGGGCTGCACATTCTGTATGAGATGGGGGTGGGGGTGAGGTGGGGTAGGGGGGTGTGGGGGGATGTCACCCAGCAGCTGCTGGAAACCCCCCAACCCTAGTGTGCTGGCTTCCTGTGGGGCAGTGACATCACTCTGGAGATAGGAGGCCTCACAGAAAAGCTCCCCATTCCGCAGTTCAGCCTCCTGGACCGAAGAGCGCTTGTGCGCAGGGCCACCGTCTCAGGGGGATTGTTCCGAATCCCCTCAAGGTACTTGTTGACATTCAGAGCAGGAGTGAGCACTGGAAGTGACGCACTTGTCTGCCATTAATTCACTTCAATGAGAAGCAAAGCTTTGCTTTCTTTCTTTCTTTCTTTCTTTTTTTTTTTTTTTAAAGATTTTATTTATTTATTTGACAGAGAGAGACCTAGAGAGGGAACACAAGCAGGGGGAGCGGGAGAGGGAGAAGCGGGATTCCCGCCAAGCAGGGAGCCCGATGCGGGGCTCGATTCCAG
This sequence comes from Mirounga angustirostris, assembly GCF_029215605.1. Lineage (NCBI taxonomy): Eukaryota > Metazoa > Chordata > Mammalia > Carnivora > Phocidae > Mirounga > Mirounga angustirostris. Next base: position 92,224,766 of record NW_026991716.1, on the reverse strand, counting down.
GACGCTGGGATCATGACCTGAGCTGAAGGCAGACGCCTAACGACTGAGCCACCCAGGCCCCCCAAAGCTTTGCTTTCTATACGCTTCAATTTCTTTACCAACCTTACTGTTGCTATGTCGTATTTATTTAATTCTCCCAGCCCCTCCTTCCCAGGTTTTATTCTACTGCTGAAATTCAGTCTGCAGAAACTAAAATTGTAGAATGGGTATGAACTTTATAGAACCACCACAGTTAAACATCTTAGGTGTTAAAAAATTCAAAAAGGCAAGTACTTATTTCCATAGAATTGTACTTGTAAATTCAAGATAACTTTTTTTTAGGATTGTACTTATTTATTTGAGAGAGAGAGAGAGCATAGAGGGATAAGCAGACTCCCCACTGAGCAGGGAGCCCGATGCAGGGCTCGATCCCAGGACGCTGGGATCATGACCTGAGCCAAAGGCAGACACTTAACTGACTGAGCCACCCAGGCGCCCCTATTCAAGGTAACTTTTGCTTTAAAATTCATATGCCTCTAAATAGTCCATTTCTGGACCCTCACCGCCCCTCCCCCTTCTCCCTGGAGGCCATCTCAATTCCTATGCAGAAGGAGAGAGGGTGGTGCAGCATGTAGGCATTGTAGAGAGGAGTTTCTGGCTCACCACTGTCCTCCGCGCTCCACTGGCATCTACTTACCCAGAAGCTGTCACATCTTGTCCTCACAGTCGTGGGCTGGCATCTACCATTCATGCCCCAAATCCACCCTGGTCTCCAGTCAGCAGGCCCACGTATTTGCATTCTCTTGATGCCAGTCTCCGTTTCCCTTGGCTCTGCAAGCTTGTAATGCTTGGTCAGTTGGGCACACCTGGCTGCTTTCTCATCCCCTTGTTAGGGACTAGGCGTTTTTGAGACACTCCCTTGGCCCCTCGCTCAGTCATTGCTGGTGCCATGCCAGATTGAGGCAGCTCTTCTGTGCTTGCCGAGCTCCTGGCCCCATGCAGGAAAGCAAAGCACAGCTCCCTCTATTCCTGCTCTGTCCTTGACCAACATGGGGTTTTAATTGCCCCACCTCTGCAGGCTCAAGTAAGGAGGCCCATGGTGAGGACAGAGTTACAGGCCCTCAAAGACATTTATTCATATCTATTTTAATTTCTCCTCACAATTCTTTCACCTCAGACATAGTAGGTCTTGGACTACATGACTTAAATTATAAAAATGTCAAATATCTTAAAATTAATGTATAAATTCAATGGAATCTCAATCAAAATTGTAGTTGTAATTTTTTTTTGAAACTTGATATACTTATTCTAAAATGTATAGGGAAAAATAAGTTCCACAGGTTGCAAAATCAATCTTGAAACAGAAGAATAAAGAGGGGGAAATGGCCTAGCACATATTGAGAAACTTACAAAGTTGTTTTTAATGTGCCAGTGGAGTGGAATGGAGAGCTCACAGGTAGCCCTATGTTTACCTGGGAACTTCATCTAACATAGAGTTGGTGCCACAGATCAACAAGCGGAGGATGGATTGTTTAGTAGATGGTGGTGGGGAAACAGGCAGAGAAAGAATGGAGAAAAAGTTGGATCCCCATCTAACCCCACATACAAAGGAGATTTCGAATAGATGGGTAAAAATGTCTTAAACCAGACTTTACAAGTGCAAACCACAAAGCAAAATGATAGATCTGATTACATAAAAATTAAGGGTTTCTTTTATCAAGTGACACCACAGCTGAGCTGAATTTAAGAGACAGATGACTGATGGGGAGAAGAGATTTACAATGTCTGAAAGTGACAAAGGAAAGGCATCTAAAATATACAAAGAACTCCTGTGATTCAACAAGAAAAGGGAGTAGGCAGAAAGAAAAATGGATTAGATACATAAACAGATAACTTACAAAAGAGGAAACCCTACAGCTTTCAAAGGATAGGAAAGAAACTGCTTATTAGTAATCAGAGAAATGCAAATTAAAGCAATGATAGAAATCACCTTACATTCTAAGGGTGTGTTAAGTTGTAAGGTTTACAGCTATTAGCGTGGCAAAGTTAGAAAGCTGGATAATGCCAAGTGCTGGCAGGGGTGTGGGCAAAGAGATTCCTCTTGAGGCTGGTAGGAGCCCAGGTTGGAGAATTATCTGGCACTAGCTAATCAAATTAAGTATGGATACCTAATGACCCAGCAATTCTGCTTATGACGTGGGTCTTTAGAAATTCTCACACATGCCCATTAAAGGGACATGTAGAAACTGGGGTCAATCCAGGATTTGTGGGACTTGGAAGTTTATATAATCCGGGGAAACCTAGCTAAGAAAAAGAATACAAATTATGAATATAAAATTGGGTACGGAGCTTTGGAAAGGCCCTTGGCAAGTGAGACCCTCTAAGTTTAGGCTTTATCAGCCTCTCCATGAAACTTGTCTCTGCACATGAGGAAGTTCACTGCAACGTGTGCAGAGTGGGGAGTTGAAAGCTTCTAAGGCAATTTGGTTACCACACCTATTGGGCTCCTTGGGGTAAATAATGGGTGATATTAGCTCAGCATTCTCTTTCATAGTAAGACATCCACCTAAACTTAAAAAAAAAAAATGTAATCTTCCAATGATGGAGATCCGGATCCCTAAACTAGTTCCAGTAATCTCCTATCACTATGGCTGGGGGCCGCTGGGTATAAATATGCAAGTGAGCCCAGAGAGAGAGAGTCAGGAAGTCCCCATGCCTCTGGCATGGCAGGAACAGTCAGCTGTACTTATAGAGAGATAATATTTTGCAATACTTCCCAGCTTATTTATTTTTGGAAATGCCTTTCTACTAAGGAGAGTGCTTAGAAGAAGAGGCTTCATGAAAACCCCTGGGGTATGCTGGGACTTCTTTCATTCTGCAGACTGAGGGTCCAGGACATGGCCCTGGGCAGTGTGCTGGGTTCATCTGCTCCAGCCAGCATTTTTGGAAGGGCAGTAGAAGCTGGAGACGCTGGGCCCTTCTGTGAAGCAAGGTACCCAGAGAAAAGGAAGAAGCTAGAGGAACAGGAGCCTCTCATCCATGGAGCTAGATCTAGAGATCACTACTGTGAGGCCTCTGGCAGGTGATTAGATCATAAGGATGAAGCTCTCGTGAATGGGATTGGTGCCCTTATAAAAGAGGCCTGAGAAAGCTTCCTTGCCCCTTCTGACACATGAGGATACCATGCAACCTGAAGAGGGCTCTCACCAGAATCTGACCGTATGGGCACCTTGATATTGGACTTCCAGCCTCTAGAACCAGGAGCATAAAATTCTGCCGTTTATAAGCCACCCAGTCTCTGGTACTTTGTTATAGCAGTGCAAGTGGATGAAGACGCCACCATAGAAAGGAGCATTTGTGAAGGCTGTGGATCCATGCCCTGGGGCTGATAGGGTTTGTGACAGAGCATGGAAGGAGGCACTGCTCGGCATACTAGATGGGGGTCAGGACCGAGGCCCAGTGACATGGAGGAATGGAGTGGTTGGCCGATGCTTAGGACAGATTGCTCACCCCTTTTAAAGGGCCATCATGGTGTGTTGTGAGTCAATGGTACGTGTGTGTGTGGGTGTGGGTGTGAGAGAGAGAGAGAGAGAAATGAGTTGGGGGGTAGCCATTGCTGCTTCAGCTCCCTAGGCTCACCTCTGGCTCAGAGCACAAGGTCGAAGACAACTCAACAAATTCCAGCTGCCACCTGCTGGTGCAGCTGAGGCTTCCAGTCAGGAGCGCCGCCTGCAAAGATGGAGCAGTTGAGCGGAATGGGATTGTTACCAGACCCTAGAGAAGGGATCGGTTCTGGCTTAGGAGCTGAGGGAATTAACTGGTAACATTGCACCTAGGATTTGCCTGCCGGGTATGGAGGAGGACACCCCATGAGCCAAGGCAGAGGAGAAATATTTGTGAGCCCTTTGGGGAACCCCTGACTCTGGTAGCATGGGCGATAGGGCTTGAAATGGTGGAAGAAGACCATGGAGGAGGAACTTGGGGTCTGATTGGCAAGGGCCTTGAATGATTGTGGGCCACAGAGTTGAGGCAATGAGGAGCGATAGAAGATTTTTGAAGAAAAGAAAGGGGGGAATTGCATGTTTTAGAGACACAACTCTGGAGGCAGGGAAGAGAGGGGTGGGGGAGGGGAGGGGTTCTGAAGCAGCGAGACCTACTATGAAGGTGCCTGCCCACGTCCCTGGAAGAGATAACAAGGACCTGAGCCAGGGGTACAGGGGATCTGAAAGATCCCAGATCCCCACTCAATCTAGTGTGGGAAAGATGAGAAAACACATCAATACAATGTCAGACACAGCCCGTGAGGACTATGGCAAGGCGTAGACAAGCCCCTCACTGTGCGTGGTGGCCGGGAATGTCATAAAGATACAGACTGTGAACTGTGTTCTAGAGGACGATCCAGAGTGGGCCAGGCAGGAAAGCTGAACTGAACATACTCCAGGCAGGAGGAACAGTATGTGTGAAGGCTCAGAGGCCCAAGAGAACATGGGGGGCCTTTGGGGAAACTGCAAGGGATCTGCCCCGTGGAGCTGGTGTGTGGGGTGGGAGTAGGGAATTTCAGTGAGGCTAGCTTACAAAGAGCTTGGACCCCCACACCGCAGGCTTATGGAAGGCAAGTAGGAGCCACTGAAGGTCAGGGTTGAAACACAGGTCTGGAGCTGCCAACCCAGGTTCGGGCAGAACATACAGATTGGAGATCATTTTAAGCAAATACTGATTTAGAATAGCTGAAGTTAAACTCCCAGATTTCTTTTCTCTGTGCTCTGTTCTTAAATTCTATTTTATGTGGCAATTGATTTTACTGGTACTTTTCTCCCAGTCTAGATCATTGCTAAGAATATGGATTTTTCCAGTATGAAATTAATCTGCTCTGTGGAGTAAATTGCTTGGGCAGAACTACCTTCCAATTTTTTTTTTTTGCCCTGGCCGTCCCCACCCCTGGAGGGTCCCAGGATGTGCTGAATTCGACCATGAACTAAGTCCCAGGTGGACAACAGAGCCAAGGCTGAGGCAGGAGCCTTCTGGCAGGAGGTGCAACCAGTGCTGCCCCAACGTGGGTCTCGACTCTCTCTGGGCTGCTCAGAGGGCAAAGGCTTCTGCTGGGGGCAAATGGAGGGGAAGCAGAGAAGTGAGAGCAAGAACAGAATGAGGCTCCTTTCCAGCTCATCCTGCAGTGATGGTGTTATACTTAGGAGTCGACAAACAATTTTTCTAGCCAATAGGAAACTCAAATTCCCTGAAAGGGAAAAAAAATCCTGGCATTGATTTAGCCAATTTCAAGTGGCCTCCACATTCCACACGAACAATCTAGAACGCATGTACTGGTTTCTTCTGTATCACAGGTTGCATTTTCTGGCTGGCCAGCTTCACTTGGCAATACCACATTTAAAGAGAAATGGCTTCATCTCCAGGTTCTGTGTCCCAGGCTTGCAAAACAGAATAAAATCAAAATAGAATTTGAACTTCTAAAAACATTAAAATTGCTGGCTCAACTTAGAAGGGCTTTTCTTAAAACATTGCTCTCTACTCACCATTTCACTGCTGAGGAACCCATAGTAAATGTCTACAGCCTTTGGATTTAGTTAGAACTCTCTTTGGTCTTCAAGACTCTCCATAAGGAGCGGTCTCTTCAATTTTGTCTCCCACTCCTGTGAACTTCTGTCATATATTCTAGCCCAGCCTGTAATCTTACTGATCCCCTGGGACACCAGACCCCAAGCTTGTTTCTATTTTTGCATTCTATTTTGCATTCTTGTTTATACAGCTTTCCCTAACCACCTCCCTCTTTCTTTACCTGTTGGAATACATCAAGATTCAGATTTGGACCCAGCCCTTTCTCAGCTGACCATAATAGTGGCCTCCCCATATCCATGTTTTCCTGCTCCCTGGCAAATAAGACCTCAGACCTGTTTAGGCGTCCAGCTGTCCCCCACTCAGAGGATGGTGACCTGCCCCAAGCTCAAGGTAAGTTCTAACTGGCTAAGTCAATCATTGTGGTCTCTTCCCCTTGATCACGACTAGTTGGGGTGGACAATGAGTTGTAGGGGAAGAGGTCTGCCCAGACACCTCTGAAAAGTTTTCCTCATCCTTAAGAAACTTTCCCCTTTCTTTCACTAATGGGCGTTGCCATGTTTGGATGCTTCTACTGATCGCCATCTTGCGCTCAGGTGGGAAACTACCAAATACACTGAGAATGGCTGAGTGGAAAGAAGGAAAACTCCTGTACTGAGATTCTAACCCCTGCTGTATCTCTGCACTTACCATTGGGTAAGATAATGCATTTCCTTACTGTTTAAGCCTCTCTGAGTCAGAGTTTTGGGGTAATGACAGCAAACACCTTCCTAAGTGACCCAGGCGTTCTTAACCTGAGGGTCACAGATCCCCAGGGGGCCCGTGGATAGAATTCAAGGGTCCATGAGAACTGCATGTTTAACTGCAATTCAGTATTTCCTTCAATTAGGAATGTAGGCAATACGCAATATTCGTGGAACCTGTGACTTGGTCCTCATAGAAATCATGGATATGTTCATATTACGTTTTGGTTGTTGGAGATATCTTGAACAGGGCTGCATAATAGTTTTCTTAGGCCCTAGGCACCTTTGCCTTTGTGGGTACCTTGCTCCACGAAAATTGTATTTGGTTGCTGCATCAGTGTAAAGACAAATGTGTAAATATATATTAAAACATTTTCTTTGGCTTAAAATTTATATTTCCTTTGGACTTTAAAAAATGAAAACATTTTTAGGGCCCCTGTGAGCCCTTAGGCGCTGTGCCTACAGTGACTAATGGGCAAGTTAGGTCTGATCTCAAATATCATTAATGCTCATCACTACTTCAAAATTTTGGTAGTTATTAGACCCATTGCTAGAGCTTGAATGCATTAACTAAGAAGCACATATTAATTACATTACAGATTTGCTTTTTAAAACTATTTTTAAAAGATTTTTTTTATTTACTTGAGAGAGAGGGAGAGAGAGTGGGAGTGCATGAGCGGGGGGAGGGGCAGAGGGAGAGGGAGAAGCAGACTCCCTGCTGAGCAGGGAGCCTCCTGCTGTGGGGCTTGATCCCAGGATCACAACCTGAGCTGAAGGCAGATGCTTAACCGACTGAGCCACCCAGGCGCCCCTGTTTTTAAAACTATTTTGTTTTATTTCAACAAAATTGATATATAATACATACTCATATATATATTTGTGATTATGTTTTGCATTTTAAAGTATTATTCTGAAGAAACCCTATTCTGTGAGGGGTCCACAGGCTTAACCAGACTGCTAAACGGTCCGGGGCACAAGACTGGTAAAACAAGTGACTATGATGGCATTCCCCATGGCTCAAGGTGGCTTTGGCTTTTTTCCATCAAGACTCACATAGCAGCGCCAATCATTTTAGGGAAATGATTCTATTCAAGGCAGGGTTTTAAAGTATTTGCTCTCCCCATGAGCGATGCTTCATGTTTTATTGTTTCTGTAAATTAGATCTCCTCCTGGGGCGCCTGGGTGGCTCAGTCGTAAAGCGTCTGCCTTCGGCTCAGGTCATGATCCCAGAGTCCTGGGATCGAGCCCCACATCGGGCTCCCTGCTCAGTGGGAAGCCTGCTTCTCCCTCTGCCACTCCCCCTGCTTCTGTTCCCTCTCTCACTGTGTCTCTCTCTGTCAAATATATAAAATCTTAAAAATAAATAAATAAATAAATAAATAAATAAATAAATAAATTAGATCTCCTCCTCCTGTAAGCTCTTTGAGACCACTTTGCCATCCATTTCCTTGTACCTGATAGTACTGGTACAGCTTTGGCCGTCCAGTAGAGGCTCCATCAATGCTTGCTGACTTGCCCTGGCCTCTAAGAGCCATCTGAGAGAAGTGGTGCGGAAGGGTCTGGTTGTCTTTTATAATATCAATCAGCAAAATCAGCAAAGTCCACAAACATTCTAGTTTTCCTTAATCTGAGCTGCGGGCTCAAAGCCCTTATAAATTTCCCCAGAGCAAAATGAGTTACAGTTGAACAGAAGTCCAGTGTTTAGGATTATAGATGTAGAAACAGGAGGATGTGAAGAAAAAGTAAAAAAAATCTCATTTCAGGGAGGCAATGAGAAAGAGGTCTTCCTTAGGGCCTAAACCAATATCCCCTTGTCATACCGGTGTGGATGGGGATTTAGGGCCCTCCAGGCCAAGTCCAGAGTCCAGCTCCACATACTTTCAAAGGCCAGCTTCCAGCTAGAAAAGTAGAGCAGGGGCGCCTAGAAACCCCAGGGGAGGAGGCGAAGCACAAAAGAGGCTGAAAAGGAAGCTCTCTCTGCTTGTCCTCTATTTGTCGATAGCAAGGGTCCCAGGGAGAGGGCTGCACACCTCTGGCTTGCACACACTATCCTCACATTTCATCCTCACCTCCACCCTGCGCAGCGGGTATCATAGTCCCTCCTTTGCAGGAAAAGGAAACGAGTTGAGCCCCATAAGACTAAACTCCTGTTTTCTTTGGTGTGTATCTCCTAAGAGATCCGTGCTCCATACACTCCTATGTAACAGTGGTACAATCAGCACAGTGTTAACTCAGAAAGGTTAGCATTGAAGAAATGCTATTATTTAATATACGGTTCAAGTTCAAATCTCCCCAATCGTCTTAATAATGTCCTTTGTATCTTTTATTTTTCTTGAGCCAGGATCCAGTCAATGGTCACACATGGCATTTAGGTGTCACATCTCTCTTCTTTAATCCAGAACAGTTACCCAGTCTTATTATTATTATTATTGTCTTTCATTACAATGACATTTTTGAGGATTCCAAGCCAGTTGTATTGTGGAACATCCTTCAATTTGGATTTGCCTGTTTCTTTGTGATTAGATTCAAGTTACACAATTTTTGGCAGGAATATGGATAATACGTTCTTGATTAACTGGTATTTATTGTCCTTGGATCCTTTAAAGTGTGAGGGGAGCCACAGAATCCATGTTCTTGGGGGCATCTTTTTTATAAGTGAGTTTCCCAATCACATACCAGTTTCAAAGACATTGTAATCTTTGTGTTTCTTATCCAAATTGATGAAGCTCCTGGTGTCAAGACAGGCTTTTACTTCTCTAGGCCCTGGACCCTCTTGCTCCATCCAGACAGTGCCTGAAACTAGGCCCAGGGGCTGAGCTGAAGCGCCTGCCAGCAGTGGGGGGTGGGGGGGGGGCGTGCAGATGAAAGCAGCAAGGGGCTGACAAATGCCCCGCTGTTGCCACAACCTCCCTTGCAAGTTTCCCCAGGGATTTGGCAGAGGTTTGGCTTACAACCTCAAGGGCTCTCTGGCCCTATCTTCTTTCTGCCTGGTGGCTCCCAGCTCCAGCCCTAAAAGGCTGAATAGGGAGGGGAACAGGGCCAGGCACCATTATGGCGGTCATGTAGGTGCAGGATAAACGTTCCAAGAAAGTCAAGACTAAGTATGTAGAAACAACCAGAAACCTGCAGATGGGAAAGAGCTTCAGTGATGAATGACTAGCTGCTTTTCAGATCACTGCTGTGAGCCCATACAAATGATGAGAGTAAATTCAGTTGTTTAAACTTTATTATTTTGCCTACAACATTCTGAAGCTTTAGGCAAAATGGAAAAAGAGCTATTTTTATTTTTTGATGTCTTCAAGTCTCCCTTTTCTGGTCCCTCACAGTTGTCCTCTCTCAGACTCCAAGGGCTCAATTACTCCTATCAGAACTTAGTGTCAGTTTCTTCTTTCGTGCTAAAGTGTAATGGACTAACAACACCTGAAAGTGTTACTTCTATGACTATATTGTCCTTTTGCCAGGGCGAGCGGAGGGCCCTTAAAGTTTTTTGCATGAGGTGAGCCTGCGGGCCAGCGGCACGGAGGGCCTGAGCAGGGGCAGGTGAAGCTGGTTAAGGTGGGAGACGCCGAGAAGCAGAAGCAGAAAATCTGGAAGGGCGAGGGAGTGCTGGGAGGGCCTGGGAGAGCCTGGGCTGCGGTGTGCCGCCCTGAGGGCGGCCAACACGCTCGTGGAGTCCAGGTAATGGCCGTGAGCTTGAGGCGTGGGCCGTGAAATGTGAGAGTCGAGGGGGACGCTGGGTCCAGTCAGTTTTACCAGAAGTCACTTGGGCGGTCTTCTAGGCCCTCTCCCAACCTCCTAGGTCTACAGGCGAGGAAGCGGGTTGAGTGTGAGCTGCCGCCTTGAACCTGAAGCCCGCAACAGGTAAGGGCTACAGGACCCTGAGCTAGCCGGGGCCACGGAAGCTGAAGGGTCAGCCTGGGAGCCAGACGTTCCAAGCAAACGGAGTGGGTTCTTGGGAGTCTAAGGTTTGTGAAGACGCTGTAGTTCTGACAGTTGAGGGGAACGGGATTTGTTAGGCCCCAAGCCTTGGTTTTGTCAGCTCATGGACGTTTGTGTGTGTGCGTAAATATGTATGTATTATTTTTATTTTTATTTTTATTTTTTATTTAAATTCAACTAATTAACATATAATGTATGTATATATATTTTTTAAGATTTATTTGAGAGACAGAGAGACAGAGCACAAGCAGGGGGAGGGGCAGAGGGAGAAGCTGACTCTCCACTGAGCAGGGAGCCCTACTTCGGACTCCGTCCCAGGACTCCTGGATCATGACCAGAGCCGAAGGCAGACACTTAACAAACTGGGCCACTCAGGTGCCCCTATATGTACGTATTTTCTAATAAAATTCTGCCAGAACTTGTAGGAGACTGGAAATCTGGTGGGGATAGGGTGTGGTGGCTTCCAGAGTATGGAAAGGTGTCAGACTGGGTGCAGAACAGGTCTTGGAGGCTTGAGTCGGAAGGAGGAGCGGTCATCTTGAAAGGCTGGAGAGCCCTAGCACTTATTAGAAGATAGTTGCATTGAGCCAGTTTCGAAGTGAGTTTAGCAGAATCACAACATACTTTCTTTGTCTGATTGTGTGTTCTTGGTAAAAGTGATTTCACTTTTCTTTGAGCGAGTGGCTCCCATCTGCTGTCGAAGATGAAGATATTCACTGAGGACCTGATGTGGTGATTTTATAATGTGGACTTATGACTGTCGATGGTTTTGCTCAAGCCTGTACTCAGATTCCAGGAAAGGAGACAAAAAGAAAACAAATTTTCTTGCATTTGCCAGATGGGGGAAGTATGTGAGTTTGTGTGTGGACTCTCCCTAAAATTAATATATTCAATAAATATTTATTGATGCCTATTAAAGTAAAGCCTTAGGGAAATATAGGGATGAATATACAGGTACACGGGAAAGAATTCATACGAAAGGGAGAAATGCGGCATAGAAATTAAGTAACTGTCTTGCCTGAGATTACCAAATTTACTTCTGCCAATCAATCCATAAATCACTCAGGTGTTTATTGATTATTTCAAGATGTACCTTTCTTGATACAAAGAACCATGGGGGAATATTGGAGAAATGTAACTGAGTCTGTGACCTGAATTTGCAATCTAGTTTGAGTTGCAAAAATAGTGTGTGTGAAGCAATTGGCCAATGAGGCAAAATAATGAATAATTAGTTATTAAACTGTGTGGTCTAAAAAAATAAGGGCATTAGCAGAGAGGAGAAACAGACCTTAGTATAGACGTCCTTACCATCTCTGCTCATGCACCACAGGTTGGCTTGTTTTTGTTTTTTGAGGAGGGTAAATATTTTTTAAATTCTAGAAAGTGCAAAGAATAATGTAATAAGCACCTGTGTTCCCATTTCACAGAATTTTAAAATGCTGGAAATTTTCACTTTCGTTTCAAACATTTTTTTTTAAGATTTATTTATTTATTTATTAGAGCGAGCGCAAGTGCAGGGGGGTGCAGAGGGAGAGAGCATCTTTTTTTTTTTAAGATTTTATTTATTTTTGTGAGAGAGAGCGCGCACATGCGAGAGAGAGAGAGAGAGAGTGAGCACATGTGCAAGCACAGGCTGGGGGGGGGATGGGGCAGAGGGAGAAGCAGACTCCCCGCTGAGCAGGGAGCCTGATGCAGAGCTCCATCCCAGGACCCTGATGACCTGAACCAAAACCAAAAGTCAGACGCTTAACTGAGTGAGCCACCCAGGTGCCCCTGTTTCAGACATCATTTTACATGAAATGAAGAAAATTCCTTAGAGTTGACATTCTTTGTTCCACTCCTCATCCTCTCACCTAAAGGCTTCTTTTGGTCAGCACTGTACTTGTGGGATTCATCAATGGCTCATGTCATTTGTTCATTTTCAGTGCTGAACAATGTTCTATTGTGTGAATAGAACCACTTTATTCATTCTACTATTGATGGTCATGTGTTATTTTCATTTTTTGGCTATTGCAAATAATCCTACTAGGAACATTCTTGTATACCTTCTTGGTGACCAAGTGCACTAGTTTCTCTGGCATACATACCTTGGAGTGAAATTGCTGAGTCATGGTGTGTCTATTCGGCTTTAGCAGATATTGCCAAACAATTTTCTAAAGTAATTGTACCTGTTGTTCCATATTGTCCCTAATATTCACTATTTTACATCTTTTTAAACTTTAGTCTTTTGGTGGGTATAGTAATATCTCATTTATGCTTCCCTGATGACTGATGAGGTTAAACTCCCTTTCACATATTTTCAGGTATTTCCTCTTTTGTGAAGTGCTTGCTCAAGTGTTTTGCCCATTTTTCTATTGTGCTGTCAGTTTTTACTTACTGATTTGTAGGTCTTTACATAGCTTGGATACAAGCTCTTTGTTACATGTATTACAAATAATTTTTCCCCTCTCTGTGGTTGTTTTCTTGATGGTGTCTGGATGAACAGACATTCCTAATTTTAGGTTGTCCATTTGTCAATCTTTTTTAAAAAATTTTTTGTAGTTAGTGCTTTATAATTCCTCATTTAGAAGTCTTTGCCTACCCCCAAGGAAGTAAAATTATTCTCTTATACTAGCAAATAGAATATTTGTTGTTTTACCTTTCAAATTTAGATCTGCAATCCACTTGGAATTGATTTTGGAGTATGGTGTGACACAGGGGTCAAGTTTTGCTCTTTTCCATATGAATATCTTACTGACCTAGAACATTATTGAAATGACCATTTTTCCCCTAATCTTCAGGGCCATCTTTGATACAATCAGGTGTCATTCAAGTGTGCATTTGTTTCTGGACTCTCTCCCTTCTGTTCCTTTGGTCTATTTGTTCTTGGACTTGACTACACATTCCAGATTTGTCCCACCCAGGGCTGAGGAAGCTGGGCTCTTTGTTCACCAACTCCTATTACTCACTGGTTCAAAGTTGTTCCTGGAGACATTAACTCCCCAGTACTTCTGCCCTGCTCCATGCACAAGCCAAGAACAGTTCTACAACCAGGAAATGCTCACCATCAAATTCCCAAAAAGGCAGCATATAGTTCCTTGTGGTTGTGGAACTGAGAACTTCAGTTTTGGGTTGGCTGCTGCTCAGAGGCCAGCCTCAGTTCCTAGAAGATGCCACAGTTATTTACTACTTGGGATTGCCCAACATGACCACCTACTTTTTCACAGGGGAAAAAAGGCTTTAGCAAGATGGGCACTGCAGTTTTATGAAACTGCGTAATCATGTACACATAATCATATTTATTCTGCCACCTTTGCCCTATTCTATTCAAGTCACAGGTCCCACATTTACAGGAGTGAGAACACCAAGAAGTAGGAATCGGGGGGCGGGGACGCTGCTTTAGGAGTCTGTCTGCCATAGCAGGTATGAGAACTATCTATCAAGCTGAAGGTGACTGCCAAAGTGTGCCAAATAGATATTGCCAAGACACTGCCAGGGCCTCCTATATATCTCTGTCCTAAATCTCTCTTGAATTTCAAACTGATGTATACAATGGGCTACTTAATATTTCCTCTTGAACGGCTAATAGGCATCTTGTCCTTAACATGTCCCAAGCTAAACTTCTACTCTTCCACACCACCAGTACCAAATAGGAAAAATACAGCATTCTTCCAACTACAAAAATCCTGGAGCTGTTTTTGATTCTTCTCTTTCTCTTATAACTCTCTTGGTTCTCTCCTTAAGCTATATGCAGAACCTGACCACTTTTTACCACTTCTACAGCTATCAACCTGGTCCAAGCCACCATCATTTCTGGCCTGTTTCTAGACTTTGACCTCAGCAGCTAGAGGGATCCTATTTCAGTATAAGTTAGAATATGGCAGTTCGCAAGTCAAAAATCTCCCAGTGATTGCCCAAGTTCACCAGAGTACAGGCCAAAGACCCAACATGCCTACAAGCCCTACACAGCCCCTAACCCAAACCCACCTGACCCATCCCCCACCATTCTCCTCTCTTCAGTCGCTCCAGCAACTCCGGCCACCTTGCTGTTCCTTGATTGTGATGAGCACCTTCCTTCCTCAGGAGCTTTGCACTTGCTGTTGCCTCTACTAGAATACTCCTCACCCTCATAAACATATGGTTTATTCCCTCAGCTCCATCTGGTCTCTGCTTCAATGCCCCCCTTACTAGTGAGGCCTTCCCTTACTCCTTGACATAAAACAACACCCTGTCCTTCTTACTCCATTTCATTTCCCTCCATAGCAGTTTCACATAGAGTGACCTATTGTGTCACATTCTCTTATTTATTCTTCCTTGTCCCCCACTAAAATGTAGGTCCCATAGGTTAAGAACTTTGTCTTTTTTATTCTCTATTGTGTCCTCTAGATATAGCCTAGAACAATGCTTCATGTTTGGGGGTTGCTCAATAAATAACTGTTGAAGGAGTGAACTCTGTATCCCAGAAGAGACCATAGAGGTCTGGTCTCCCTTCAGAGAAGACACCGGCTGCCACACGTTTAGTGAGTGGTAGAACTGGGGCAAGAACCCAGGTCTCTCTTTTTCTGGTTTGGTGTTCTTCCCATTCCACTACTTGCTACTCACTGATGGAAGCTCAATACTGATAACTGATAATTAAGTAAAATAATAGGGAATAGTACTGAACATGTTCCTAAATGTTTTGCCAAATAAAACTCTGCTGTTCTTTTAATCTATTAACTTAGCATCCAAAGCAAATGTCAGTGGCGAGTAGAAGGGGGTGAGGCATGTTATAACTGCTTTATACTTATAGTTCTACTTACTGATCAAGTGAGTCATTGTCCTGCCCAGGGAACAATGGTCTAAGTTGTCTGCAAAGATAAATGACTCTAGTAAAGAACTCGGTTTGCTCCTTTGATGAATAGGCAAGGGAAGTATCCGCTCAATGCCCCCTTTCACTCTGTTCTATACCTGAGCGACGGCTCCATGAGCCACAGTTAACAAGCCCAGTGTCTACCTTACAAAGCTCAGAAAGGGAATCCTTCCTCTAGGATGTAGTTTGGGCTTATTTGCAGAGAAGATGCCTGTGGAGAAGAGCAACGCTCCCTCATCTCTCTCCTACCCCTTCCCCTGTCCCATCTGTCTCCATTTTGGGGAGCAAACATTGTTGCTAAAGCAACTAAATTAAACTAAAACAACTTCCTAGGTTCCCTGGTCATTTCTTCCCTCACCTTTTCCCACGTGCCTTCCATTCTCTGTGCTCTATTCAAATACATTTTCTGTAATGGCTGGACAGGGAGCTGGGATGCAAACTCAAAAAGAATGGTATTATTTCATTTGCATATTTCCATAATTTCTCCAGCAACATGATGGATGGCAGTGGTGGAGGGGTTTTAGATGTCAAATTTGCCGGTAGGATATGTCAGAAAGTTGTCTCTTTGCTAATTTAAAATAATTCATTATAAACACAATGATGCACATATGTGTAAATTAACCCTAATATTCACTCTGGGAGTCATGGATAGCACGTGAAGGAAAGCAATCAGGAAGCCACCATCTAGAAGTGGTTATGTAAGCATTATGAATATTGTTATAGAAATCTATTCCAGAGGGTGTGTCAGTTAGCATAAGTGATGTAAGAGAGACTTTGTTAGTGACTAAATGAAGTCTTCAAGCTCTGAGCTTAGATAGAAAACTGTATTAGGTCTCTCTTTCTTTTTATATTAGGTCTCTTTATCCTTGCATGGAAATATTGTACTTTTCCAGCAAGCCCATGAGCCTTACACATTGGAGTAGTGCTCCGGGTCCGGAAATAATCCATCTTGTCCTCCCTCTTTCCACTGCATGGCGGGGAAGAGGCAGGGGGCGGGGCAGCCTCTGCTGCATGATCCTACCAGGAGCCCAATTTAGCTGCTGTCAGAATATTGGGCTGTCTGCCTCCTTCTCTTGTAAAATACCTGTTAGTATCTGAGTGTGGGGACTTGACCAAGATTAAAAGAAGGGTTCGATGATGGGGTTTGTGTCTGCTTGCTAATGAAGGTTTGCATGTATGGCAGAAATTGGCCTAAGACTAGCTTTCATCATAACAAACTGCCTGGGGGTAAGGGTGGGGGAAGAAAGGGATGTAGAGGCTCCACCCTCCTCTCACCCCAGGTGGTTACCAGAATTTACCACAGGAAATGAATAATTACTGAATGGTTAAATTGGCTTAGGTCAATTTGTAGCCCACATCTTCAGCCATATTTTACAATTGTTCTTGATGAAGATAAAAAGTAAATAGGTTCTTAGTGGCTAATGGAGGATGACAAGACGTAAGATTTTCCCTCAAACTTGTCCATTGGTCCACTTTAAGATTCTGACTTTCAGACTTATTGGTGCCTTTTATTTCTTTCATCTTGGAATATGGTGGACATAAAATGGTAGGACTTACTTGAGTTTTCCAAGGTAATAACTATTATTGAATAAAGGAGGATTCTCTCAATGGTAGGTGAAAGTCAGGCCTGGGGAGTCCGGTGCAAAGAATCAAAATATTATATTCAAATGTAATTTTTGGCATAGAGGCCATTGGTACCTGAGGCCAGGATGGGGCTACAGAAGGAAGATAATGAGATGAATTTTCAAACTACAGCATCATCACAGAAAACGTTCCTCCTGGCCGAAGCACCCCTTGACTAGAGTAGCTGAGGCATCCTTCTACACAAATGGTTTGGGGTGACAAAGGGTGATTCCCAGAAGATAAGTAAAGACACTTTAGGAGAGATCAGGTTTCTAAGGGCCAGATGCAGGAAGGTACTCTTGGTTATGGGCCTAAGGAAGGTGATGAGTGCACAGAAGGACTGATATATTTTTACTGATCCAGATGACTGGAAAACAGAGAGAGAGATTATCTTTGCCCTTATTTTATTGCGGGAGGGGCCTTCCCCAAAACACAGAGTCCAGTGGGGGCTTGTACCCCAGCAAGTGTGCCTTCTGGCCTGGTAAGTGTATGTAGGGAGAGGCAGCTAGAGGCCGACTTTGTTTTTCTCTTTTTCAGCTTGAAACATTTGAGGGCAGAAGAGTTGGCATAAAGCAAACATAATTACATGTTAACTTCAAAGATGGAAAATACCATGTACATAAAATTCCGTAACCTGCCAGGAAGGAAATTATTCATGTTGACCTAATTTTATTTCTGATCTACCTACCATTGTTTAGAGTAAAAGTGTTGGTGGTTGACTTTATAATTCAATGCTTTTATTGGAAAACAATTTTTAAAATGGCAATATACTGTAGAATAGAATATGCCTGTCCCAATTACATGTTTTACAAGTAACTGATAATTATGGATAGTGGGTGGCCACTTAGTAGAGAATTTAAGATCTTTTTAAAAAGAAAAACTATAGAATCAGCCATTTTGTCTTTATTTAATTTATTGATCTTTTATTTTATCATTAATATTAATTTATCATTATTAAACATTGTTTCTCTACCTTCTTGTTTTTATGCGTTAGCTCAACCTAGTTTGTGTTTGAATTTCTGCTTAGATGCAACATTATTTCACAAAAATGTTCTGGTTCATTTTACTTCGGGTACTAGGGAAGATACTGAAAAGTAGAGTCAAAGGAATTTTAGTAATCATTCAATCCAATCCTCTCGCTTTATTTTTGTTTTATTATTATTTTTAAGTAGGCTCCATGCCTAACAGAGGGCTTGAACTTAAGACCCTGAGGTCAAGAGTCACACACTCTACTGACTGAGCCAGCCAGGCGCCCCAATCTCCTCACTTTAAAGAAGAAGAAGCTGGTGTCAAGAAAAATGATGTTGCTTATCCAAGGTTGTATAGCTGGGTTAGTAGCAAAGATAGATTTAGAAACCAAATCTCATGACTACTGGGCCAGGGCTCCTTCCCCCACACCATACTGTCCCCAGTTTCCCTGGCCACTCCATATTTTTAAATTCTGACTCTCCCCCATTGAGTGAATATAGATCTTTATTTATTTATTTATTTTTGTATCAAGATGGAATTTTTCTGGTTCTTTACCCCTTGCCTTTTTTCCCTCTCCACATGCCTTGTGGGATCTTTGGGAGGAATTAAAAGGAGATTTCAGGGAGAGGGGAGAGTAACCCCTAATAAAAGTCAAGGGAGGGAGATAGCCAGTACACGCAGGATTTGTTTGTCTTTTGGATGCTGCAGTTTGAGGAATCTGAAAGATACAAAGCTTTTAAGATCAGGTACAGGCTCCCAGGTTGGGAGCTACGATGCTCAGGTGGGATCTTGAGGGCAGGGCAGAGAATAATAACAGCAATATAACAATAAATAGGGAAACTAGAGAGAAAGGGAACTGGCCATGTGTCCGAGGAGGACCTTATGTGGACTGATAGAAGGCTTGGCACTGTTCCTTAGACTCCATGTAGTTGAGTGATTGGTTATTGATAGGAATCTCTTTTTTGGTAGTAGGTTCTATGTATACAGTTATGGGCCCATTAAATACATTGAAAATTTGGGCATATTGGCAAGTTTGGTTTTAATATTACCAATCTGCTATTTGGAGTCCTGTCCCACCCCAGCTAATCTGGGCATTCCTAAAACATCTCTTATTATTGATATGTCAAGCTGTCCCATAGGGCGTCTGCTTAATAAGGGTTCAGAGGACTGTATAGGATGCATAATTTGGAGTGATAACTTCATTCCTTTTTTCCACTTCTACCAGTTGACTTCTAGACCATTTCCCCTTATTTGAGCGTAACGTAGTATAAAGGTTGTAGATTTTGGCATTAGACCCAAATTCTAATCTCAACTCAGTTTTTCCTAGTTGAGGATAAAGTTTCTTTAACTGTACAAGTCTTAATTTTCTCATTTCTGAAATGACAATAATAATACATGCTTTGTCAGGTTGTCGTAAGAATGAAATACTATGGATAACACACTTGGGACTGTGCTTGGCACACAATTGTCAGTAAATGGTGACCTTTATATTTCTGGCACTGTGGAGCAGAGGAGGTAGAGAGATGCATGTCTGAGGTAAAAAGGGCAGGAGTTTCTTTATCCTCGGATGGAGGAGGTTTGAGAATTGGTAGAGCTACCTGGTAGGAATAATGAGTTGGCTAAGAAGAAGGATGGATGGAGAGAGGAAAAGAAGGATAAGGTGGAGAAACCAGGCAAGATCCCTAGAAAGAAAAGCAAGAAATGACCATGAGCAGTGATAGGGGGTGTTTTATAACCCCTCTCTACTAAAAGTGTGGTCCTTGGACCAGCAGCATTGGCCTCACCTAGAAATTTGTTAGAAATGCAGGGTCTCCGGCCCCTCCCCAGACCTTTTGAATCAGAATTCACATTTTAACATGATCCTCGGGTGATTCCTATGTCCACTAAATCTGTTGATATTGTTTTCATCAGCTAGGGGTTGAGCAGATTCAAATCAACAGGAAAGCCCCTGGGACCTTGTTATCTCTGAATTTATCAGAACAATTTCTCCACTAAATGGTGGGGTCCAGGATCCAAGATGTGTCACTCCCATTGGCACTCTGATCTGGACCGAGGGTTTTCTAAGCCAGTTAGGCTGGAGACTCAGGGATTCTTAGAACTTCTTATCTAGATCCAAAGCAACAGGCATGGAGGAACTGAGAAGTGGAGTGATTAACATCCTTTCTCTATTGAGGAAACAAAAAGGGAGTTTATCCTTTAGACACATCTAAAAAGGGAGTTGTCCTTTAGACACATCTGGTAGCCCAAGGATGCACCCTGATTAATAGGCATCCTACCACCTGCCCCTTCAGCTCCTGGTACCCTTCCTTGCCTCTGAACAACAGAAGCACTTTTGTCTGTGCCTTGTATTTAGGGTCTTCATCACAGGTGCAGGAAAGAACACTGGACTAACGCCCTCAGGCAAGCCATATCACTTCTCTGTTACCAGTTCCTTGTTCCCTTATATGTAGAAAGGCTCCTAGGGTTTCCCAGTGAATGGGGATAAGAACCATGGCCTTCTGGTGGCTATTCCTACTGAATTGTATTCCTACGTCAGCAGCCAAGCAGGTGATGGAAATGAGAGAAGTTGCTAGATATAACATAAGAAAGTATTAGGTCCGGGGCCAACAGGAGAGCACTTGCCCCATCAAAAAAGGGCAGTCTCCACTCAGCCCTGACAGTTGTCGGGGCCCATGCTGGCCAATCTTTTTTCCCAGAAAAGCTAGAAGTCCAGACTTTTATGTTAAATTTTCTGATTTTTAAAAGCTGACTGTGAGTTCATTCTATTTTTTTTTTTAAACCCTGCTGCTCATACAAAGCACCTGTGAGGGCTGGATGCAGCCCATGGGCTGCCATTGTGTGACCTCCTTCCTAAGTCTTTTAAAAGAGGAGAATTGAAATTTCCATCAGACTGGAAATAGGTAAACGAGATAGAGACTCTTGAATTGCTGCTTGCCACAGCATGGCAGGCCCTGGTGATGGCTACCCAAGGAAGACAAAGATGCTGACTTCAACCCTTTCTAGCTGGACATGGTTTGAATGAAATACAGCTGTCATACCTTTCCATTGCAACTAAATACAAAACCGAAAATATTCAATAAGTAAAATATTCTGGGATGAAAGGAGCCTATCATAATTAGGTGATTAATCATTATTAGCCTCTTATCATGTGCTGATACATGAGTAATGTATGTTTAATGTATTGATTGCATCCAAGCTAGGATTCCTTTGAGGCCGTCTCCTGAAGGACACTGTGACCACAGAGGTCCACCTCAGGTTACTGCCTTTTGCAAAGTGATAATGGGGTGCACAGCCAGCTGTAATTTAAGAACATCTTCCTACAGGCAGTGGGTGGTTATGGCTGTATTGCTATAGCTGTATTGCTTTCAGCTTTAATGGGAATCTTTCCTGAAACAGAAATCTAATTCCATTTAGCTTAATAATATGCCCACTCAATCTTCCTTTCCAGAACCAGCTTGATCTTTAAACTTTCTGAGGGGAGACTGGCAGTGATTCCTCGTTGCAGGTGGGTATCTCATCAGATAAAGCAGGGTTAGGAAAGACTTACTCCAAGTCATTTTGATTGCCTTTTTTCATAGCAAAACTGTAGTAACTCTCTTATCTCTGAACGCAGTGGTGCTAAACCGTGGTGTCGGACCACAGGAGTTGGCATTTGTCTCCCACGTGTACCAGCCTGAAGTTCAGGAATGGGATGAGCCTGTATTCAGGTGCTGAACCGGGACTATTACTATTCATTCCAATGCTGCTCTTTTAATCCAGGCTCCCCCTGTGTGATTAATGGCCTTGGAAATAATCTATGGGAGCCTAAAGGGGGTTCTGGGAATATGACAACCCAGATGTAATTTCCATCTTTCCCACCACTAAACCCCAAATTTCTTCCTCTCTAGAGCCAAACAGCTGCTAACTTCCATGGGTGGCTGGGTGCAAGTGAGGCCTTCCCCTTGGTGTGTTCCAAGCAGAGAGAATTGTGAGGTTCTTTCTTTGAGTGGGCTGGGCAGGTCCTAGAGAATAATGCCAAAGGCTGTAAAGAATGGAGGGCAGTAAGTCCCGGGAAGACTCGGGCTAAATTCATCATAGGCCCAGTGTGACTGCACCGGGTTTTCCTACCCCTAAGAGGCCATGGAGGAGTTGAATGGGGACTGAGGCCTCTCCCCTTCAGTTGGGGCAGTGTGGGAAGTCTCCAGAGAGGGGCGTTTCCTGCAGGTGCCTAACGGAGTGCTGGCAGTTTCTACAATTCAGCCTGTGGGGACTGAGATTTCTCCACCTTCTGCCATCTGTTCGTGTCCCACAACTTGGGACATATAAACCACCATACCCTAAGGCCTAAAAAGCCCATGCAGAAAAATACCATACCATTTAAATAGGGCCGGGAGCCAGAGAGAGGATAATCAGGAAAAGAAAAACACATTCCCAGCAACATGAAGCTGGGAGAGGAGTGTCTGGGTGGGGGATGGGGGGGGAATAGGAGCTTGGATGAAAAAATGGCAACTGTTGGTGGAAAGAGAGGGAGAAATAAAGAAGATTCCAAAGGCCTACAGAAGGGAGAAGAGAAAGAAAAAGGAGTCTAAAGCTCTCATTTGATTGGAGTGAGGGAGCATCAGGAGGGAGCTGAAACATCTCTGTGGAGAAACAATGCATACTGGTGAGGATAATGGTATCCTGTTTTCAGAAAAAAACAAATAAATTGAAAAAGCTACATAAGAAGCAGTTAGGCTCCCAGGTCACGTCTCTTGCCTTACACAGGATGAGTGGCACTCTACTGCGTCCTGGCAGGAAACTCCTGGAAAGTTTGAGCCAGAGGGGTTCTGGGCTCAAGGACATCAGGCTCACTGAGGCAAGGGTACCACCCTGAAAATGGGAATTGGGAGGAGGATTAGTTACAGAAAGTTGGGATCCCTAGGCCCTGGTCTTCTTTCATGCCTCACCTCCCAGAATGGTAGTATCTATGCTTATCCCTCCCAGTACAGGAATTAGAGGTTTCCTCTTTGGGGACCTGACCAGCTCAGGAGAGAAGACCTAAAGATACTGACAGTTAGAACCCCTCAGTGAAGCAGACAGTGCTGGAGGGAAGCCCACCAATCAACAGATTCCACCCACATCATCTGAATTCTGTTTCAGTTAGTGCATCACTCTTAAATATGAGCAGACAACCAAGGATTACCAGACATGTAAGAAAATCTAACATGAAAGGCAGAAGCCAAAAAAATAATAAATGAAAAGAAATTTGGAAATAAAGAAAAAAGAAGGAAACTTAAAAGAGCTCTCAACATCTCCAGAGAGAAAAGAGAAGATATCATATTCAAAAAACAAAAGAAGTGGTTAAAAGGGAATACTGGGGGCTCCTGGGTGGCTCAGTCATTAAGTGTCTGCCTTCAGCTCAGGTCATGATTCCAGGGTCCTGGGATTGAGCCCCGCATCGGGCTCCCTGCTCCACAGGAAATCTGCTTCTCTTTCTGCCACTCCCCCTGCTTGTGTTCCTGCTCTCGCTATTTCTCTCTCTCTCAAATAAATAAATAAAATCTTTTTAAAAAAGGAATACTGAGAGAACAATTGAAAGAGGTCTTGGAGATTAAAAACAGGATAGCTGGAAGGAAAAATTCAAGAGCAGAGTTGAAAGAAGTGTTGTCAAATTTAACAAATAAAAATATAGAACCCCAGTTTAATTTGAATTTCAGATAAACAACAAATAAGTGTTTAGTGTAAATATGTCCCATGCAATACTTAGTCTGAAATTAACATTTACCTGGGTATCCTGTATTTTATCTAGTAGCCCTACCCGAAAGACAAAGTTGGTGAAATCTCCAAGAAAATATAACCAGAGAAAGAGCAGAAAATGGATAGATAGGTAAAGTGAGGGAGAGGGAGGACAAAATTCAAGGAATTGTTGAGGAACTCTAATTTTGAATGATAAGGAGTTCCAAAAAGGAGAACAGAGAAAACAGAGAAAATACATTATCAGAGAAATTTCCCACAACTGACTGAGAGAGTCTACCCAGATCCAAGTACAGAGGACAGAAAGTCCCTGACAAAGCACATCATTACAAACTTGCATAGCACCAATGACAAAACAGTGAAAGAATGAGCCATATACAGAGGATCAGGAATGAGAACGGCAAAATTTTTCTGTGGAAAACAGTGGAACAATGCCTTCTGAATTCTCAGAGAAAACTGATTTTCAGTCTAGAATTCTATACCCAGCTAAACAGACCATCAAATCTGGAGGCCGAATAAAAATTTTCCTAGAACCTTCAAGATCTTAAAAAACTTAACTTCCAAGTACCCTTGCTTAGAAAGCTATTGGAGCATGTGCTCCATCAAAATGTGAGAGTTAACCAAGAAACAAGATAAGGGCCCCAGGAGAGAGAGGCAGGAAATCCCTGAGATGATGAAAAAGGGGGACTTCAGGATGACAGCTCTACAACATACTTAGAGAATGATCAGGCCTCATTGGAGCAGGACAGAAGGCTCCAGATGGGCTATTTGAAAAAGATAAATTTTATAGAATATCTGATGTTTGGAAGTATTGAGATGAGATTTTAATTCTGTCAGAGTTTGAGTGTGAATTAATAATTTAGAAATGAAAATTAAAGTGAGAAACTTATTAACTCTAGAAAAAAACAAGAGTTGTGCAAGAAGGAAATTTAATTATAGTTCATTTCATAACTTAGTTGGGAATATTATTTACATAGTCATAATAGAAATAAATGCAATATTAATCAAAAAATTATAACTATATGGTATGGAGAAGAGTGTGCTTGTATGTGTGAGCATGCCTGTGGGCAGATGTGTGTGTGTATGTATGTATGTGTAGAGTTTGTGAGGGTAAAGAAGCCAAATCCTATAATATAGTAGTCAGGAGTCTCTACATGATAATCAAAAACTGAAATAACAAGAAATAGCTGTAGAAGCATGCCATTTAGAAATAGAAAAGCAAATACCAGAAGGAACATATATAAAAGTTGTAAGTGGTGTTTTCTAGATAGTGGGAATTGAGAGGTGGTAGGGGCAAAGGTGTGGACTACTATTTTGTATTATAAGTGTTATATAACTATTTGGCTCTTTAAAACTATTGACCTTCATAAAAATAAAGGTAAAGTTTTAAAAACGTGACAAATTTTATTTTACCTAGAATCTAGTAATACATTCAAATAACAGCATTCTTGACCATGCAGGATTTATTCTAGGAATTTAATATCAGAAATTCAATACCAGAATTCTAGGAGTCAATATCAGAAAAACCTATCACCACAATATATGAACAAACTGAATTTTTTCACATGATCCTATCAATAAAAATCATTTTGATAAAATTTAGCAGACATGCCTCAAAAGTTGCTAAGAAAATTAGAAGTAAAAAATGATAGAGTTTATAAAAATGATAAGGTATATTAAAGACTACAAAGATGAAAGAAATATCCTAAATGGCAAAAAGAAAATGAGAGGAGATTGTTCTTGAGCATAGCAGCTCCCAAATCATAAAGAACCTCTTCTCCTGTGAGGTTAAGACATTTAATCTATATCTGTAGATTAAATGTCTTCATTTAATCTGTAGCCTTCAAAACATGAAGGACCCCCTGCATTAGAAGCACTTGTTTTAGGGTCCCCAGAGTCTACATTTTGAACAAGAGCCCCAGGTAGTTCTGTTTTGGATTAACTTTGGGAACAGCAGCTTAGGCCAAACAGAAGGTACCAGAGTGTTCAAGCTGAGAAGCAACTGAATGGAAGTTTCAAAGACCTCCTTCTTCCTCTTTCTGCCCCAGCCCACCCATCCCAGTGTCATTACACTAGAGGACAAATAGGGTTGTCCCTCCAAGTCAGCCACCCCATTTCCTATGCAAAAGTTGGGTCATGTTGCCATTCAGTGCCAGAAAAGTTTCTGGAAGTGGCCTTGGTTCCTGGAGCGTCCCCGCTTTATCTGATTGTCAGCAAATAGCAGGATAACATCTTCCTGGGATGGGGTGAGAATTAAGGGCTGAGTCTTGTCCGCAAATCTGAAGCTGGCCTGTCTTGGTTTCAAAGGTTTTGTTAGTTGGTTTTTTGGGTTTTTTGGGTTTTTTTTAATTCCATAATAACAAAACTTGAAATAGTCCTCAGAACGGTCAGTGCTGGAGGAAGTAACCAGGGCAGGAGATGTCCTCTGGGTAGCCCTCAGAGTTTGGCTGGAGCCATTTTGATTCAGAATTTGGTGACATCAGTCCAGGGAGCAGACAGGCTGGCTTTCGAGGCCTGGAGAGCCCCAGCCCTAGGGAGCCACGGGCATCTCAGGAAATGGAAATAACAGTGACAAGAACAAACCACCTGAGAAGATGGTTCCATGGAGTGCAAAGGAAGTGACTGGAGTGACCCCATGAAGCCTTCTCCACCTGCGAGACCTTCTGAACAGGAGCTCTGGGTCGAGGTTCTGGGTCCGACATGCAGCAGAATTACCTGGAGGGCCTGTGAAACACCAACCACTGAGCCCTGTCCCAGAGTTTCCCATTGAGTAGATCTGGGTGCAGCTGAGGATTCAGCATTTCTAACCTATTCCTGGTGCAGCTGCAGCTGCTTGGGGGACACTCTGAGAACGACTGGACTGTGGTCCATAAGGGAAGTCTGCTCAGCAACATCTTTTTTGCTGGGGGCAATGGCCTTATGACTCTCCAGAAGGAGAAAAGCTAGGGATGCGGGTGGGATGTATGTGGGGCCACACTTCTTGAGGCCTTCAGGGCTGTAATTAAACACTCTTCTTGAGGCCAGGCAAGAGACTTGGGCCTAGTCAGCCAGATAACCATTGCACCTGTTTACATTCATCAAACCACAAGAATCTGATGAGTGACTGTTATCGTTAGAGCTACCATTTATTAAGTGCTATCTGTATGCCAGGCACTTCATAGACATTCCAACCTCATGGCAGCCCTCTGACTCCCTCCAGACCTTGCCAGGCATATCCCCTCCCGGGGACTTGGCACTGGCTGGACCCTTGGCCTAGAATGTGCACCCCCATCCCCACCCCAAGCTCTCCTCTCCTCTCAGGTTTCACACAAATACCATCTTATCAAAACAGCCTTCCCCAGCCACCCCCCTAGAATCTCCACCCCCACCCTAGCCCCCAAACTTCCATTCTCACCTTCAGGCTTTGCTTTCTCTCTTGAGCACTTACCACTAAAATTCTATATATTTTGTTTTGTTTTGTTTATTATCTGCTTCTCTCATTAGCATGGAAATACAGGGCAGGGCTTAAGTCACTATTGTTTCCTTAGAGTCTAGAACTGTCTGGTACATAGTTAACAGTCCATACTTAGTGGTAAAATGAACAAATGAAACCTTCAGAGAGCCAAGCCTTACTTTGCAGGGATGTGCAGAATTTGGTAACATAATGATTAGAGTCTATCAACTAAGAAAGTATTCACATCCGGGGTGCCTGGGTGGCTCAGTTGGTTAAGCATCTGACTTCGGCTCAGGTCATGATCTTGGGGTCCTGGGATGAAGCCCCGCATTGGGCTCCCCACTCCATGGGGAGTCCTCTTGTCCCCCTCCCTCCCACTCGTGCTCTCTCTCTCTCTCAAATAAATAAAATTCACTTCTGGCTTATTTAATTGGAGCTGAAATGTGAGGGAAGAAACCAAATAGAAATTAAAACAAAGAGAAGATGGGAACTAGGGGCTGGGGGGAGGGAGTAGGCGGTGGCACCTCTCACTTCGGCCCTGGGGGTAGTTGTCCCCCAAGCCTCCTGGCAACAGTGTCTCTAAGTGGGTGGGTGCGTCACCTGGACTCTTCTGGGGGCAGAAAACAACTACTACAGTCAGCAAGCATGGTTGCTGGGAAGCAGGGTTTCTGAAATGGTAAGGAAGGGTTCGTTAAAAAGTAGCTTTCGGGGCACCTGGGTGACTCAGTCAATTAGGTGTCTGCCTGGGATTCGGTCTCCTGTCTCTCCCTCTCTCTTTCCCTCTCCCTCTCTCTCTCAAATAAATAAAATCTTAAAAAAAAAAAAGGGGGGGCGCCTGGGTGGCTCAGTTGGTTAAGCGACTGCCTTCGGCTCTGGTCATGATCCTGGAGTCCCGGGATCGAGTCCCGCATCGGGCTCCCTGCTCAGCGGGGAGTCTGCTTCTCCCTCTGACCCTCTTCCCTCTCGTGCTGTCTCTCATTCTCTCTCTCAAATAAATAAAATCTTAAAAAAAAAAAAAAGGGGGCGCCTGGGTGGCTCAGTTGGTTGGGCGACTGCCTTCGGCTCAGGTCGTGATCCTGGAGTCCCCGGATCGAGTCCCGCATTGGGCTCCCTGCTCAGCGGGGAGTCTGCTTCTCCCTCTGACCCTCCTCCCTCTCATGCTCTCTGTCTCTCATTCTCTCTCTCGCAAATAAATAAAATCTAAAAAAAAAAAAAAGGGCGCCTGGGTGGCTCAGTTGGTTAAGCGACTACCTTCGGTTCAGGTCGTGATCCTGGAGTCCCCGGATCGAGTCCCGCATCGGGCTCCCTGCTCAGCGGGGGGCCTGCTTCTCCCTCTGACCCTCCTGCCTCTCATGCTCTCTCTCTCTCTCATTCTCTCTCTCGCAAATAAAAAAAAAAAAAGAAAAGAAAAAAAAGAAAAGAAAAAAAGAGTAGCTTTCATGTAGCCCAAACCAGCTGACACTAGAGGGAACCAGAAGGAGGTTGTCACCCAGGAGTAGGGGCACGGTGGCACCAAAGATACGGGGCCAAAGAGAAGCTGGCCACAAGCCAGCAAGCAGACACCCTCCTGAGGCAAAAGGAAGAAACTTGGCCTGATTTAACTGTATCAACAGACTCCGTTTTATTGGAAACCCTGCCTGACGGGCGCCTGGGTGGCTCAGTGGTTAAGCGTCTGCCTTCGGCTCAGGTCCTGATCCCGGGGTCCTGGGATCGAGTCCCATATTGGGCTTCTTAGCGGGGAGCCTGCTTCTCCCTCTGCCTGCTGCTCCCTCTGCTTGTGCTCTCTCTCTCTCTGACAAATAAATGAATAAAATCTTAAAAAAAAAAAAAAAAGAAAAGAAAAGAAACCCTGTCTGATAGAGTCGACGCCACACGAAAAATATGAAACATTTCCTCTCTTGGCACCTGTTTCTAACGGACAGGCTGCAGTGTTGATGATTGTGCAGCAATATATAAATCCAGTCCATGAATGAACTCCAGGGAGAGGCCACACGCCCTGGCCAGAGGGACTTGTCTCATATGTGAACATAAAAGAAGCAAGCGCCGGAACGGTTGAGTTCACAGCACTGCACACACAGGCAGGTGCTTCGGTCACACTTCGTAGCACATCAGCAGCCCAGTGAAGAAAGACGAAACGGAATATAAAATCATCTTGAAGCCAATAAACTGGCTTCGCCCACCGGGATCAAGTGACCAACAGCTAGCTTCAGTTCAAGTCCATAAACAGTAATGGTAGAAGTCAGCTTAGAGTGGAAAATCCTCCTCTCAACGAAAGCTGAAGTGCGGTCATCATGACTGGGTCCCCACCACTAAGAGCCCCCTAATTTCCAGTAGGTGATTTGGCAAACCGTACTTCCCATCTCCATCAGGAACGGGCTGAGGACCTGCTGTGGGCGCAGGCGTGACTACACTCGCAACACTAGGTTGCAGTAAGCGGAGTGCAGTCAAAGCGGGTAGCAGTCAGGCTACGGGCTTGGTCTAGGGTCCCGGGACTGTTCGTAGAGGTTGTTTAATAAAGGGCCCCAAGATCAAATACGTGTGGGATATATCAGGGTAAGCAGTGGTTAACCTTTATTCTTGTGTAGGCTCATATGCACTGGGAATCTAGGAGAGGACCTCAGGATAGAGTGTTTCTCCAGTATTTGACCGTAAGTAGCCTTTTTTCAAAGAACCCACATCAGAAAAATCTGCTCTAAGCCCATTTGTGTCTCTGCACCTATGGTGGAGAAGAAGATTATGGGCTAAGTGTGACTGTTTATAAGCAGATTTTGTTAGATCAGTAGGGAAAGACTTGGTCGCCACTGGATTAGCGAGTTCTTGAAATGGCTATTAAACCTCTTCTAGCGTCTAAACCGGGCTGTGACAGTGACCTGCCCAGGATGCCTCCCTCCAGCCGGGAGGATTCGAGGTTTCCTTTACTGGAGATGCTCTCACACTGCACAGCTTCGAACGAGACCTGCCATCGGAGTCAGGTGCTTTTTTAAGAAAGTGCTGTTTGCAGCTTACTGAATTGATTTTATTCATCTCCCAAAGGTGGCAATTTGCAGTTTGAAAAATACTAAGTTCTATCTAAACTGAAGCAGATTAAAATTCTTATGCCTCTTCCCTCAAAGAATTCTGTGCTCATGGTCTCCTGTGGCAAAAGGGGAGTTGGAGAAGACTTGGGACCAGGTTTTTCCTTCAGGAACCGTGGTACCTAACACCTTCTTCACGCACTCCAAGCTCTTGACTAGCCGCCGCCCCTTCCCCGCCCCCCCCCCCCTTACGGAAAAGAACAGGGAAAGGCGGGATTAAAACTGTTTTTAAAACAGTGCTTTCAAATTTTAAATGCGATTCATATTTTCATCTTGTTCTGTAAACAATCCACAGCTATTCCCAATATTTGTTTTAATTGAGATCCCAGGTGAGCGCGCAGATAAGGGAACGGTAGGGATCCAGCTGCAGCATGTCGGGAGGCTCCCAGGTAATCCCGAGGTGGTGGCATCGCCCACACACGCTCTTTCTTCCCTTCGCCTCACATTTAGTGTCTTAATGTCACTCCATGACACCAAGCAGGACTTATCCTCTGAGGGACAGCGGGCCCAAAAAGTCCCCTGGTGCCCTGAGAAAAGTGAGAAAGATTATTGATTAAAAAAAATAAAAGATTCTTTCATACTTTCTACACATATCAGAAAAGCCCAAACCTCGGGGCGCCTGGGTGGCTCAGTCGCTAAGCGTCTGCCTTCAGCTCAGGTCATGGTCCCAGGGTCCTGGGATCGAGCCCCTCATCGGGCTCCCTGCTCGGCAGGGAGTCTGCTTCTCCCTCTCCCACTCCCCGTTTGTGTTCCCTCTCTCGCTGTATCTCTCTCTGTCAAATAAATAAAATCTTAAAAAAAAAAAAAGAATGATAGCTTTAAGGGGCGCCTGGGTGCCTCAGTTGGTTAAGAGTCTGCCTTCGGCTCAGGTCATGATCCTGGGGTCCTGGGATCTAGCCCCACATCGGGCTCCCTGCTCAGGGGGGAGTCTGCTTCTCCCTCTCCCTCTGCCTCCCCCCCATACTCTCTCTCTCCTCTCTCAAATAAATAAATAAAATCTTAAAAAAAAAGAAGATCTTAAAAAAAAAAAAGAGAAGCACAAGCCTCAAGGTCTTACCCCTGGCCCCCTGGGTGTGGTTCTTGAGGTCACCGAACACCTCTTCCCGACCCTTCAGCGCGCCCAGTGTGCTTCCAACGTTTTTTCTTTTAAACTAACAATTGAACGTGATATTTTGCAAAGCACTGTGGTTTTTCAAGCTTTAATATCAAGGGGTCTGGAAAATATTTGTATACTCACTTTCCCTTTCTCCTCCTCTTTCTTCCCTTTTTGATTCACTTGATTTTTATATATTTATTTTTTTCTGAGCATTTTGGCTGTGGAGTCGCCCCATTATTGTCCCTTGGAGTAATATCTTAAGCATAAAATACAATCTCGTTGTTTGGAAAATTAAAAGAAAAATAGAAGTGCTGGTAATGGGGCTTGAGGAGCTGTAGGAGAGGAGCGAGGTGGCAGCGGGGGCAGGGAGGGACCGTAGTTCGGTCAGAAGGGCAAATGATTCACTGTAACTTCAAGGCTGGAAAAAAAGTGGATTTTACCGTGCTAACTCAATTTAACTGTTCAAACGATTATTGCGCCCCTGGTGTTCACAAAAACATATGAAAGGAAGGGAAACAGACTCATACAGACTTCAAGAGTTTTCAGAAACCATTATCCGCACCAAATCTGTTTTGAGTTTGCCAACATGATGAATCCTAACCTACCAATGTTACAGTCTGCAGAAACAAGCCAGCTTGGGGGCACCTGGGTGGCTCAGATGGTTAAGCGTCTGCCTTCCGCTCAGGTCATGATCTCAGGGTCCTGGGATCGACTCCCGCATCGGGCTCCCTGCTCCTCGGGAGCCTGCTTCTCCCTCTGCCTCTCTCTCTCTCTCTCTCTCTCTGTCATGAATAAATAAATAAAATCTTTAAAAAAAAAAAAAAGAAACAAGCCAGCTTGGCGGTCAGGAGGGATCTCTGCCGCTGAGCCACTGTGGGACCTTGGGCAAGTCACTTCACTGGTCCAAGTCTCCTCTTATAAATAGGGATTATTCATAATTGGGCTTATCATTCAGGCTTGTCAGGATTTAAGGAACTAACGTGTGGTAAGCACTTACTAAAATGTGTGTCATATGGGGAATGCTCAATACATTTTATTATGAAACTCTACATGAATAGAGTTAGCTCAAGTAAACCAGGGTTCAGTCTTTGGCAGAGTTCCAGGAAAGCCATGTAAGAGAAGTCCTGTAGACCTTTTCCTCCATATGCCAAGCACAGCAGATTTCAGTGGCAAGCGATGTGCCCTTCAGGGGGCATTTTCAATGCCTGGAGATATTTTTGGTTGTCATACTGAGGTGTGTGTGTGTGTGAGATGCTATGGGCCAATATGTGGTGGAAGGCAGGGATGCTCCTTAAGATTTACATTGCACAGAGCAGCCCCCACAACCAAGAAATATCTGGCCCCAAATGCCAACTGTGCCAACGTGTAAAAAAACACAACAAAAATGGACCTAGCACAGCCCCTTTCACATCGTAGGTCCAGAGGCTATACCTTCCTTCATAGCTCTAAAAAGAGTTGTATTAATCTGTATGTGAACAGGTTTGTGACTTTTATTTTTGGTCGCCTGACTTTCAGAAGCTTGTTTGGAGATGAGACGGTGAATGACAAGAGTGTTCCAAAGTTGGCTATTTTTATATATTTTTTATTTTTTAAGTAGGCTCCACACCCAATGTGGGGATCAAACTCACGATCCTGAGATCCATAAAAAGAGTTGTCAATGGAGTCTTAAGAGAACAAAAGAGGGGCGCCTGGGTGGCTCAGTTGGTTTAAGCGACTGCCTTCGGCTCAGGTCATGATCCTGGAGTCCCTGGATCGAGTCCCGCATCGGGCTCCCTGCTCGGTAGGGAGTCTGCTTCTCCCTCTGACCCTCCCCCCTCTCATGCTCTCTCTCTCTCATTCTCTCTCTCAAATAAATAAATAAAATCTTTAAAAAAAAAAAAAAGAGAGAATAAAAGAAAAGTCTCTGTTCCCTAAGGGTCCAGTCCATTGGAAAAGAGTTTGGGGCAGAATAGGAAATGCAGTTAATGCTGGAGACAGAGGCCTGGTATTTATTCACCACTGTTCCTGGCTTTCAGTGTCGAGGTGAATTTGTGGGAGCCCAGAGGCCCACGGGGAGAGTTAGACAAATGAGAGCATAGACTCACTTTGAAGAATTTACTTTGGTGGCAAAAGAAAATATTGATGTTAACCTACGTCTTGAGATTAAAGCACAGATATGCTGAGTCCAAGGGGACTATCTTGATTGATAATTCATTACACCTATTTAAAAGTAAATATAAATCAGATTGGATCCTTCCAGGAAGGCTTTTTTTTGATTCAAACAAATATACTAAATTGTGGGGGATTCTCCCAAATTTGCACAAATCAGATCTAAAGACTTTCTAGGTTGTTGTTGACAATAGCCCCCAAGGAGAAAGTGTACCTTTATGTCTTGACAATACCCTACCTTCAATTTGTGATCAAAACATAAAAAGACAAAGCAGAGAAATGGGCTGAGAAGTGAGCTGCCATCATGTGATATCACGGACTGTCAGGTGTGACCGTCTTCCCCGTTCTCTCCCAAAGAGCAAGTTCAACGGACAGTGGACCATTCTGTCCTTATGAGATGCAAACCTATGTGCTTCTGAGCCACTCCTTGCACATGTCTAGCAGAGAGAGAGGGCCAGGCAGCAACAGAACCTCTAGGGTGGGGGCACTTGGGTGGCTCAGTTGGTTGAGTGTCTGACTCTTGGTTTTGGCTCAGGTCGTGATCTCAGGGTCATGATCTCAGAGTCGTGAGATCGAGTCCTGCAACAGGCTCTGCGCTCAGCAGGGAGTCTGCTTCTCTCCCTCTCCCTCTGCCCCTTTCCCTGCTCACATTCGTGTGCTCTCTCCCAAGCGAATAAATAAATCTTTAAAATAAAATAAAATAAATACAAAAGAACCTCTAGAGTGCAGGTTGGCAGGCCTGGCAGGTCCAGCAGCCCTTTGGCATTTGCCTGAGTTGTGCAGGGTCCAGTCGCAGGGCTAGTAAAGGGGAGTTGGAAGGATGGCGTCCTTGACTGGAAAGCAGAGTTGGAAAAACCACTGCAAAATGGCACATGACCTTCGCACATTAAACTTGGAAGGTCAGTGTACCACTTGAACTGCCATTCTGGCTCATTCCTTTTTATGAAATCCTCTTGAAATTTTCTCACATTTAAATTTCCGTTGGAGCTTAACCAAGAATCCAAGTTCTCCAATAGCAATTTAGAGTGGAAAACATTTCCGAGGGATACAGAAATTGAATAGGCCTCTTGGTTTTGTGAGGGGGGGGTGGCCACGTAAGGGGCACGCTGACCTTGCCACTTTATGAGCAGAAGGCAGGTGTGAGCTTACAAATTAATGTTCCAGAATGTCCACGGGAAGTGAATAAAGAGGACCCTGCTGTCCCATTTGAATGCCGTGCCATTGTTAGCTGTGCCAGAAAGTCTAATTATCTGGTCACCTTTGTTGCAAGAATGGGAGTTCAAGGGATCTTCGGAATATTGATAGAAATAGATTCAATAAAATAGTGTAAGACCAGAATGCTCCTCAGAGCCCTGAAATGTTTGGTCATAGAAGGAAACATCTGCAAGCAAATGACTTTATGATAAGCATTATATTTGAAGAGTTCCCTAACTGACCATGATATAATAGCGACCTCTACAAAACACTTCGCTCTGGAGAGGCTCTAATGGACCCTGGAGATCTGTGTGGTCAGAAAGACGTCTCCTCGATGCCCACGTGAGTGAAAAGGGCAGCATGGAATAATGCATGCTGGTACAAGACCACTGGACCAGGAGCCCGGAAACCAGGCCAGCTTCTTACTTCCTGCCCTTGGGATCTCAGACATTCTCCAATCCCTTAGAGTTCAGCCCCATCAGTACAATGAGGATGGATGCTGGCATCGGCTGTGTACCCTCCTGGGCTGTGAACATTTGAGAAAGCTTCATAAATTGTTTACTAAATAACCAGTGTCTTACTGTTCTTGTCAAAAGGTAATGAGAGTTAGAATCCAATTGTATCTTATTAAGGAAATATGTTTATAACCAAATTACTTCCTGAGAACTTCATGTTTCCTGGCATGGTCTTTCATTTCTCTCCTAATATAAAATTGTCAGGAAACCTATGTTTCACTGAGGAGAAAATTTGCAAAGCCAATAAATATATTTTAAAATGTCTTATTTTATGGCCATGTCCTTTGGTCATCTAGATGTGGTCTTTTAGAGGGGGCTTTAGCCAGAGATCTTTTCATTACAGAGGGCAGACACCCATCCAGGTTAGTTCAAATAAGAGAACGCTTGTTGCAAAAACAAAAACAAAAAAGAGCTGCCCCTCTCGTGTGCATTCAAATCAAAGCGGAATCACCCCTTGTGCAACTGGGTTTGGGAACCCTCCAAAATCAAAGTGGTACTTTTTCTGGTTTTCGATGGCTTCCTGGCTTATTTTTCCCTTATACACACCACAAACCCACATATCACAAAACTGGCCCAGCCAGTATCCCCGAGTCTATAGGACTGTGTTGGCCTCATACCATGTACTACAGTTTCTGTGTCTCTTAGTCTAATGTCTTTCCTTCTTGCTTCCTCTTGCCTGGAATGTAGGTACAATGCTCTTCTCTGCACATCAGCTTCCTTTTCAGCATTTAAATCTCCGAGTGCATGTCCCCCAAGCTAGAAAATGACAAGCAAATTTGGAAGCATGCCTTTACAAAACCACCTCTGGGCAAGTTATTTAACCTCTGTGTCTCAGTTTCCTCATCTGTAAAATGGGGACAAATTATTGCCAACCATAGAGCCTGGTCCTTGATGCTCAACATTAGCCATTATCATGATTAATTTTCAGGAGAAGTGAATTTATAAAACCAACCAAGAGCAGGCATAGGACTATATGATCTAAACACTATATCAAGTTCTAAAATAAGGTGACTTAAACACTGCCTTGAGTTTGTCAGGTAAGTTTCCAGAGCACATGACTTGACCTAGGTCTTAAAAGGAAGTGACTGAAATAAATGACTTGGTGAAGAGAGATGTTTTGGTTTTCAGTGACTGTAACAAACCACCCCAAGACTTAGTGGTTTAAACAACAACAATTATTTATTTACTCATAATTCTGCAATTCGGGCAGGGCTTGGCAGAAACGGCCCATCTCTGCTCCACATGGCTCCACATGGCTGGACCATCCAAGATGGCCTCCTTGTTTATATGCCTGGCACATCAGCTGGGGCTCGCCGGGCATCCCCTTTCCATGTGGCCTCTTCATGTGGCTAACCTGGGGTTCCTCTCATCATGATGGGCTCAAAGTGGTCAGACTCTTTACAGTGTGGCCAGCTTCCCCAAAATGCAAAAGCAGAAGCTTCTAGACCTTCTTAGTACCTGGGCTCGCAAGTCCCAGAATGTCATTTCCACCATATTGTATCAGTCCCAGCGGTCACAGGACCAGCCTAGCATCAAGGGGAGGGGATTTAAAAGGGCCTGAATATCAGGAAGCTTGCTTCCCTGGGGCCACAGATGAAAGAGACTGACAACAAGTTCAGCATTCAAAGGTTCAAACCAGGAAGTAACAGAACAGGCCCTCTACCCAACAAGGATCCCTGGAGGCTGTCATCTTTGGGGCGATTTGAGTAATCTCTTCCTTCCAGCGCCGGGTCAAATCCACTGAACTCACATCAGGCTTTCAAACTGGCAGGCACACTGGCAGAACCCACCAGTGACAAAGACTCCGGGTCAGACCTCTAATAAGTTTATTTCCATGGTCATTCTTCATCACTTACCATTAGCATTTTTTCCTCTCAATTTTTCCATCTATTTCTCTGCTTCCGAAAGCAGTAAAACCTTTAATTTTCTGTGGGCTGATTATTTTCCATGTGGGTAGATCTGGACATTTTCCCAAAGAACCAGCTTTTGGTTTGGTTGACCCTGGGTATTGTTTGGGGATCTGCTTTCTGTCCCCACAGTTGGGGGTGGGGTGGGGTCACTACGGGGCAAGTCTGAGATTAGTGTAGGGCGGACTGCAGAGGCCTTTACTGTGGTTGCTCAGGTGGGGCTGGCAATCTATGCGTCAGTGTCTCCCTCTCCTGCCCCAGAACCGGAGAGCTCAGGCCTGCCTTCTGGATTCCTTTCCTCTCTAGGGGGCCAGTGGAGCCCGTGAACAGCAAGGCTTTGTGCCACAGAGGAGGCGTCAGCATCTGTAGGGAGCTGGGGCCTGCCCTGAGGTTACAGCTGAGACAAGGTCAGAGCCCCTTCCATTCACAGAGGTTGCCTCTTCCTTAGCCCCCATCTGCCACCGCCTCTGCCTCTGCCTCTTCATCCTGCACTTGCCACCATCTCTCCGGAGATTAGACCCCCTCCTTCCTTCATTCTTCTCTCCAGCGTTCTCCATGGTACCTTCAGAATGTGAGACTTTTAAGAGATGTACACAGCTTCACTAGAAAGCAGCATTAGCCTCCGGGTTCATTAATTAAGACATCACGCTGAACTAGAGTGTTAACTCATTCTTGGCTCAGCCCTCAGGGCTTGGCACAGAACACGGCGCAGAGCAGGAGCTCAAGCCCCAGGTGCTGAATGATGCATGAATATCACCCTGCAAGGAATCACACCCAGCTTGGAATTTTCTATTTTGTTTCCTAAGTTTGTCCCTTTGGATTCTTCTCCCATCACAGACTGTACCAAGGGAAAACAAGAGATGAGTTTCTTAGAAACAGCTTGTGTCAACAGTCAGTCTCCCTCCTGCCCCCTCCTCTGCACAAAGTGGTGAGGCTGTAAACAGCTTTCATCAGAAAACTGGCACTTGGAAGACAGAAACCAATTAGGGAGCTGCGGAATGACTCAGGAGAGTATTACCAGAGAACCGGGCGGGAGAACACACACGTATCGGACACGAACCTTTAAGATGTAACCTTTTGGAAGACAGCATTGATTGTAAATAGCCAGGCTCTAAGTTTAATCATTCAGCAGTTACTGAACTTCTCTAGATATGTCTTCTTGTGCTGTGTAAGATTGCTGAACTAAGGGGATTTATCAAGGGGAGAGGCTGGATCCTTCTTCAGGGAAATGCTTTATGTGATATTTTTTCGCCTTGTATATTAATCTGCTTGGGCTGCCATAACAAAATACCACAGACTGAGTTGCTTAAACAACAGAAATGTCTTTCCTCACAGTGCTGGAGGCTGGAGGTCTCAGATCAAGGGGCTGGCAGGGGTGGGTCCTTCTGTGGCATCTCTCCCCGGTTTACAGATGGCTGCCCTCTGGCTGTGTCCTCACATGGTCGCCCCTCTGTGTGTGCTCGCCTGGTATCTCTCCCTTTTTATAAGGACACCAGTTATATTGGATTAGGGCTCACCCACATGATGGCATTTAACCTTAATTAGATGACAATGTCACCAAAGTCGGATTCTAAGGTAGAACATAGGAACTCGGGGGGGGGGGGACCCAGTTCAGTCCACAGCACCTTGTTTGCTTGTGGAGGTGAAGGGTAGTGGAAGATGCCACCCTAAAATATACCATTTTGGCATGAGGATTCTTTTGAGTTAAGGGCACTTGGAAAACAGCATAGGCAAGAAGGGTGTGCTGACCTCTCTTTCTGAAAAATGCCCTCCCTATGCCAGGAGGTAAGAAATATTCTTATCACCAGAGATGGGGAGTCGAGGCTGAGAGAAATCTGTTCCAACAGACCTTGTTAAAATAACCCTCTGTCTTCCTTTAGTCTCTCCATGCATTTTAGTTACTTTTTCACAACTATTACTTTTCATTCAACCTAGTATATAAGCACTTAGGCCTAATTGCTTTTGGGTCTTCATTTTCCTGTGAAGGCTGCTAGGTACATGTGAAAATATTAAATTGCATGCTTTTCTCCTGTTACTCTGCCTCCTATTGACTTAATACTCAGGCCCAGCCAGAGACTGTAAGAGGGCAGAGGAAAAATTTTGCTTCCCCTACAGAGGTTTGCTAAATACTTTGTGTTGGATGAATAACGACATCCTTTCTCCCCCTCACCTACTCTTTCTGCCAGTTCCTAGGATGATTGAAATGGGACTAGGCTCTACCCGGGTAAGGGGACTGTGTGGGGAACTCCAAGAGACATGGTGTGACTATGGATGGCATTCCAAGGGTCCTTGGCCCTCCCTGCTTTGCCTCTGTCTCCCTTGAGATCACTTGACTCTTCCCTTGTTCTGCCTGTTAGAGTAAAAGAAATGAGATTTCATTGATGGGGGTGGGCGGTGGCTGGGGAACGGTGCAAGAACGCAATGACTGAATGACTAACAGTCTTTCCGCAAGTCCTGTAGGCTTACTTCTGGGGAACCCCCATGGGAGGTTGCGTTACAGTATTTTCGTTTGCGTGTAGGACAAGCAATTGGCTTGCTAACTACAGTTTCTCCACAAGTCTTGGAATGCATACCCTTTCTAGTCTTTTGTCTTGAGAGGTGCCGTGTAGTATTAGAAGCCAGAGCCATGAGCCCAGGAGAGGCTGAAGCGGGTTGTCATGTGATGCTGCCCACTTAGTGCCGTGGCCTCGCTGCTCAGGAGTTCTTCCCAGGATGACCTCCAGCAGAAAGGCCCCTCTTCCCAACATGCAGAAGCCGGAAGACAGGCTTTGCTCATCGATGCCACTGGGTTAGGATTTAATGAACTATGTGTGTCTCAGACGGGAGTGACTGGACGGGATGACTTTGGCCTAGCCCTGGAAGATAGAGTTTTGGTGGTGGTGCAATATGGTGGCTGTATATTTCACTTTCAGGCTACAGCTAGACTTTCTCGTTTTTCAAAAGGAAGACATTTCCTGATAGTTTAAAAACTGATCAATCTCAGCTGACCAATATGTTTGATTTGATATGCTGTTGTTTTTACTTTCTTTCTGCATGAGAATGGAAAATGGAATCAGAGAGAAATGATACAGTTTTTGCCTTTACTTTCATGTTAAGAACTACTAAAATAATTTATTTCAGAATCATTTTGTCTCTAATAAACACTGTGATGACTGAGTCTTACGGTTCCTTTTCAGGCCACCTAAATACCTTTCTTTTCCAATAATAACAAATAGAATTATTTATACAGTTGGAGCAATTTTTTAATATTGAATGTACAAATTTATCAGGATTTACTTACTGAGATATTTCTCTTGTGTTTTTGAGAACCGTGGAGGTTTTTCATGGAAAAGGACACATTCAGAAATGTCAGGGGAGTATGTGTATGATTTTCAACCAAAAACTTAACTTTTATAAAGGGCAATTTTGATTAAGTCTTTAAAAAATAATCTTGACTAAAAATAAGAAAAAGCCTAAATAATGGTTAGAAAAAATAGAGAATAAATTTACAAACTGCTCCTTAACTCACTTTAACTTATATTTTATATATTTAATTCTACAAAAACTCACCAAACTTACCTTGCAGAGGTGTGCAAAATTCATTCTTGTTACTACAGTTTTTGAGTTTTTTACCTAACTTTTTCAACAGAGAATTTTTTCCTTCCTTTATCTTAATTTCCCAAAGTCTACTGGAAAAGTAACAATGATAAAACTATGTGTTTTTAAAGTTGTTTTCTAGTCCAGAGCATTTCTAATTAGACTCTGCAAAACCAGTTTTGATTTTATGTAAATAAGTAAATAGGTTTATTAATGGATCAGGGACTTCATGCAAATGATATACCTTTAAACAGGATGCAGAATAAAAGACCAAAATACACTAATATGCCCAAAAGCTTCTGTTGACACGCAGTTTTTAGAGAATGGTGGGTTCATCCCTATTGTGAGAACAGTCTCTGAGAACAAACCAGAACCTCCATCCTGTATGCTTAGACTTAGTTCCTTAAAATCATCTTTATTTCTGGCTTCCTCGGCTCCTGTCTTAAGATTCAGAGTAAATGCAGTAAGTCCTATGTAATCTAGCTTCGGTGTAAGCAAACTTGACTGCCCTGAACTATTGATGAGAAATGTCAGTAACTCCTAGAAAAGCATTGTAAGTTTTAAGTAATAACGTATGAAGTGGCAGGGCATGCTAAATGTCCTTTACAACAATTCTGGTCAACTTCCGTGAAGATTAAAAAGTATTTATACATTTCAACTGATAATGTGAAATTATGGTTGACTGCAGCTTTTATTTATTCATTTCTTTATTAAAAACAAAACAAAACAAACAAACAACTGCTTACCTTCAGAACAACTATAAGGAATGTTCCCTGAGACCCAAAGTCCATTCCTAGCTAATTCCACGCACATTCTGTTTCACATTTTGGGTGACACATTCTTCTTAACACTGAACATTCATCTGTGTCAACACTTGAGACAGAAATTGAAATATTTTCAACAAATATAAATTCAAATTCCACCAACTGAGTTCCAGTTAAATGTGCCAATTAAGCAATTATGTTTACTATCACTCCTGCTGGAGATAACTTTTAAATGACAGTAAAGCATTTTTAAAATGCACAAAAACAAAGAGAAGGACAGGAAAAAAAATGAGCTGGCAGTATTCGAACTAAATGATTTAGGGCAGGGTTTTTCAACCTCAGTGCTGTTGACATTGGGGGCCAGACAATATTTTGTTGTGGGGAGCTGTTCCTGTGCATTGGAGGATATTTAGCAGCGCCCCTGGCCTCTACCCACTAGATTCCAGGAGTGTCTCCTCCCCAGTGTGATGACCAAAAATGTTTCCACTTATTGTCACATGCCCACTGGGAACAAAGTTGCCCCTGTTGACAACCACTGATTTAGGGAATGAGAAATCTGAAGTATCTCTAGGGAAAGTCCAAAAGCAGGCTTACTCTGGCCAGAGAACACCCAAAAGGCTCAGGACCTAGAGGTAGCAGGCAGAAAACAGGATTGGCTGACCATCTGTGTAAGAGGTAGATTAGCCGATCTATATCCCTTCTGCTAGAGATTCCTTCTTTGAAGAGGCTGAGTCTGGGAAACTCCAGGCTCAGAGACATCAGGCACAGTTGAGGATGAAGGTTCCATACTGAACGTGGGTATTATGTGAAAATTTAATAAAGTCAGTGGAATTCTAGCCCCTTGCTCAACTCAGCTCAAAGAACACTGGCATCTAGGTATGTGTTTTCCAGGTAGGAGACTGGAGGGTTCATCTGATGAAAAACTAATCAAGCCACAAAAAGAAAAAAAAAAAATCTGTTGTTATTCAGATTTAGTGAACTGACCTGGCCAGACCACAGTAAACCCTAAACTCAACAGTCAGTTATCTCCCCGCAACCCCCACCCCCCATCGCTTCTAATCATGTTTGGTGATGTGCCTTGGTGAGGGCCTTGCTCACCTGAAACAGACAGCCAAGGAAGGCTAGGCATTTTAAGAAAACTTCTGGTGTGAAAGAAAAAAAAAAAGAGAAGAGAGAAGGAATTTAGAGAAAACAGAAATATTGTGGGGGGCACCTAAAAACGTCAAGAACATCATATATGAAGCTTCCCTTCCCAGATCTTGGATTCCAAATACCTATTCTCCACTGGGCTAGATGTGGAGCAACATCCCATGACCCAGAGATCATGACCTGAGCCAAAAAGAGTTGACAGCCCAATTGACTGAGCCACCCAGGTGCCCCTCAAGTCATTGACAGTCTTAAGAGTACAGGCCCTTTGCTGGGTGGGTTTCAGCTCAGATCATAACCTCAGGGCCATGAGATTGAGCCCCAGGTCAGGCTCTGCACTCAGCACAGAGTCTGCTTGAGATTCAAAGTTCCTCTCCCTCTGCCCCTCCCACTCATGCTCTCTGTCTCACTCTCTCTCTCTAAAATAAATAAATAAATCTTTAAAAAAAAAATTCAGTGTATGGTTCCATTAGGAGTCTGGACCTTAAAAGAAAAAGAGGGATCCTTTGGAGAGCTGACAACATTTATATGGGGTCTAGCAAAGATACCACATCTGGCAGAGTAGCTGTACTCAGGACTATTTCTTGTTTAAATAGTCCACTGTTTCCCTTAAAATTGTTTTTGTTTTTTTGCAAAAGACAGACTGGTGAATTAAATAGAAATATTATGAGGTCCACTTACTACCTTTGCATTCTTCTAAGTTTTTAAGAGTGGCACTAGTTTCTGCTAGACCCTCTGTGATGCAATATTGCTTTTGATTTACGATCTTGGGTGTGTGTGTGTGTGTGTGTGTGTGTAGGAGAGTGGCAGTTTCAGAGCTCTCCATTTGGCTGGCTCCTCTCTGGTAACTCTTATCCCACAGGCCAAGGGGGCAGCGTGGGGTTGTGTCAACGGCTGGGCATATGTACCCCAAGTATACGCTGAGAGACCAGGACATACTACAGATGGGTGTGCAGAGCCAGCAGAGGCCCTGTAAATCACAGCCAAGCCAGAACTCCATTTATTACCGGGACCCTCCTACATCCCCACAGGGGCCACCAAGCACAAACTGAAAGTACAGGGCCCCTTGTTCAAAAAAGTATTAAGAATTTGAAAAGGGCACCATCTGGGCATTAAACCAGGAATTCAACCACAGTTAGAATCTTTGAATGTGAGATCCTGTGAGACTGCACAGGTCCCACACACATCTGTGACATTGGCCTTGGCCCTACTCTAACAGGGTACCATGATGCTATTCCCAGGCTCTGGGTCGGACAGTCCTCATCATGTTTGGATCTTCCCCTTTCCTCAGTGTAGATTTATCCAAGTAAATGGCCCTGGATCCTCTGGGGAAGGACCAGAAAATCATTACTGTGAATACTTGTGTCTTTCTGGCCACCTAGCCTCTTTCAGTTGATGGGTTCTGGGTCCCAAAACTAGCTAGGTTCTGGAAAATGGGCAGGACATCCTGACTTTTCACTAGGATGACTGCCTTCACCCTCCATCCTTGATTTCTTTTGTTTGTATGGGTTAACTAGTCTCTTTGTGGGGGTGGGGGGGTGCTGCTCATGTGTTTGCCCCTAGGAACACTGTATTTATGAACCATCTCCATGCCTCTGTGTAGGTCAGACCACTTCACTGCTGCCCCAAACCTACCGTTCAGTACAATAATTGCATCCACCTGACTTATGGTTAAGTGCTACCAACTGGCCTCTTGTGGGGGTGGGGGGTTGGAGGGATAACGGAGGAAAGGGGGGGTTGTCCCATCATTCTCATTTCTGTCATTGAGCCCAGGTGTGTGAAGACAGAGCTTCAGCCCTGGTCCACAGAGGAGAGTCAGCACTGAACTCTTGGAGCTGTTGGTGCCCCTCTCCCCAGCACATTCCATATTGCTTTGGTGAATCACGTGGCCTCTGGACCGTCCCATGGAGCACAGTCCTCGAGGCCTTAGGTAGTATATCCACCCTTGCATGCCCACATTTCTGAGCCGTTTACCTCTCCTACCATCTACCAGGGTAATCCTGGCATTTCACCCTCACTTAATGGGGATCATTGCTTCTTCCTTGCTCATTGGGACCATCCTAACAGCATGCCCGCACCAACGCCTGGGGTTCTTGTCAGAGTGTCAAGTCCTACATTCTAGGACAGCGCTCCAAATAAGCACTTCTTCTCCAAAGGACCGTAGTGCCCGTTTGGGTTCAGCGCCTCTGAGTCCTGGCCCATGGCTTCTGTCCTAGCTCCTGCCACTTTCCGTGGGCTAGGTCCCGCAGCTCCGGTGGGGTGCACTGCTTTCCTCCTCGGCCCAGGGACCTTACGACTTACGTCTAGTTATTGGCCTAGGGGTCAGGCAAAAAGGTTGGGGCAGATCGGAGGGGGCACATACTGTTTCCTAGGGGAATGGCCTTCTTGGGTTGTCTTGCCCATG
Source organism: Mirounga angustirostris (assembly GCF_029215605.1). Taxonomy (NCBI): domain Eukaryota; kingdom Metazoa; phylum Chordata; class Mammalia; order Carnivora; family Phocidae; genus Mirounga; species Mirounga angustirostris. The sequence continues at coordinate 92,180,145 of NW_026991716.1, read as the reverse complement.
AGAGGGAGGAGAGGACCAGTTCTGCAGGCGCCTCCATCCAGATGTCCCCATCCAACTATCAGGCTCCTCTTCTCTTTCAGCCGGAGCCCTGACCTTGGCGTAGCCCACCTCCCTAGAGTAATAGCTTAACTTTTTGGAGCTCTGCGACCCTTGTGATTAAATCCTGAGCCTCCTCTTCAGCTTTCTCGGTGTCTCTGCTGCAGGAGAAAAGAGATTCTTTATATGCCACCAAGGAGGCCTTTGGCTTTCACACTTCTATACTTTTTAAAGTCCATCAGTCACTCTTCATCTTTCATTATCTTTTTCCAGACCAATCACTGAGTTTAGGAATAGCCACCATTATTGTCCTTTTAGTTGCCGTTTTCCCCATATTGCTCAAATGTCTGATAGAGCGCAGCAGCTAGGGCCTTGGCCACCACCAGTGAGTTTCGCACCTGCATTGTTCCCTCGTGCTGTGTGTGCTCCCCCTTCTGCCAACCCAATGGCAGGTGATCCAGCTCCCCAATCTCATCTTAGCATCTGCTTTCTCAGATGGTTCCTGGTATCAACCGTCACAGGTTGGGTTCCTTGGAAGGCGAGTACTAGGGAGTACTCTTGGGATCAACACCTGTGGGAAGGAAGAAAAGGAAGGAAGCAGGATGGCACAGAGGGAGAATCGGCCATGATGGAGACCTCAGCTGACCCCACAGGGAGCTCGAAAGCCAAGCTGGCCCTCGAGAATTTTCCCAAGTTTCAGGAAGGGCCTTTTACCACCATGTTGAACAGTCACTGAATGGCAGCTACTCTGGGAAGGGGTCGTGACCGTGGGAAAGTCAGCTCTCGGAAGTTGAACCAATTCCAAAGCAGGCCACCAGGGGAGAGGTGCCTGCCAACGGCACGTCCAGCAGCTGGAGGCGAAGTTCTTCCATCCTAAAGAAGGTGGCTCATCACAGCATCCTTTGCAGCTTGTAATCGCGTAAACACTGACTTTTGATCTCACTAGAATTTGTGCTATAAGTGAGAAAAGAAATGTGTGTGGTTTTGCGCACGTGTGAGATTGAGGAATGTCAAAAATAAAATCTTCTCTTTGCGTGTTTGGAAGCCAATAGATTAGACCTCAGATGTTATTTAAAAAGTTAAAACAAAAAAAAAATCTATAAAATCGGCTGTGCAAATTGTGTAATTTACTCAGGTATTCCTATCTTCCCCTTCTTAAAGATGCCGCTTTGTCTACCCACCAGGATAATGTTTATATTTCTAAAAATGTTTTCAATAATTTTTTAATGATAAAAGCATTTTTGCATCTAATCTATAAATTTTCATTTTGCTGGACAGAAAGCTAAATCACCAATTCAGAGCTAGACACTGGGCAACCTTTGTGGCAGTAAAGATAGAACAAATTAAATCTGATATATTTAGAAGGAATTGGTTGCCTCTTTCTTAACAAAGAAAGATAACGGGCAATTGAAAATTATTTGACATCTTTCAAATTGCTTTCACATCTTCAGTTCTTACAGTAATCATCCAGTGTTAGTAGAGCAGATAATATTATCCCCACTTAATGGATGAAGTAATTGAGGCTCCAGAGGAGCTGTGTTTTACCAATGAAATCTGCATATAAATACTGGACAATAATGTAATTATAAATAGATTTACTTTGTTTCAGTCGATTATCTTGAATTTAAAAAAAAACTGCTAATAAAAAGAAATTGTTAAATGTTAAATTGTGTTACATGGCAGATTTTTTTTTCTACCCGGGGTTTTCTAGGGTAGTCTTTGACAGACAAACTTGTTTTAGAATAATTTCTTCAGGCTTGAAGAACATCATGTCAATACCCAGAAGAATTCACTCTGCCTTTTAAAAGATCTAAACTGTCTGAACTGTCAAAAAGCAAATGGTGGAATTAGACAATTCCATTCCTATTGGCAAGTGAGATATAATTTGTGTTAAAGATCGCTGGTTGTAAGTTTAGACACTTTAAAGTGAGATGGAAGTGTTTGGGTAGGTGGAGGAGGCTCCCAAGGGTAGCCTTGGAGTTGCATACAGCGGTGTGCATGCTCGAGTGCTGGGGAGGGATTGGAAAAGATCTTAGTTCCACTCTATAAAGCACTCTTCTACTTAGGATTCTCTGAACTCATTCCGCTTCTCATCATTCAGTCCATTTATATTTTTACATTGTGGAATGACTACAGACTACTTTGGCTCTTCACTTTTGCTGTAATCCAAAGTACCCCCTTTTTAAAAAGCCTTCTTTAAATAACATAAAATTCCATCTGAACAAGTACTTACTAAGTGCATTGATAGCAGGTCCTCACTGTTTACTAAACACTTATTGAGCAGCTTGCTAAGTTTGAACCTTCTAAACAAGCGTTTACTGCACTGAAGCCTGATATTACTGCCCATAGACCTTTTGCAGCTCTTACATAAAAAATTAAATTTGGGACAGGGGTGGAAGGTAGGGGAGATGCAATATTTTTGTAAATTTAGGTTTGGGTTTTTATAATAAATCAATTTATTTTTAAAATAGTTGATTCAGGGCGCCTGGGTGGCTCAGTTAGTTAAGCATCTGCCTTCGGCTCAGGTCATGATCCCAGGGTGCTGGGATCAAGACCCGCATTGGGCTCACTGCTCAGCGGGAAGCCTGCTTCGCTTCTCCCTCTCCCACTCCCCCTGCTTGTGTTCCCTCTCTTGCTGTGTCTCTCTCTGTCAAATAAATAAATAAAATCTTAAAAAAAACCCCAAAAACTGGTAGCAGAAACTTAATTTGGGTATTAAGAATCATGAACTCAGGGCGCCTGGGTGGCTCAGTCGTTGGGCGTCTGCCTTCGGCTCAGGTCATGATCCCATGGTCCTGGGATCAAGTCCTGAGTTGGGGGTTGGGCTCCCTGCTCAGCAGGGAGCCTGCTTCTCCGTCTCCTGCCACTCTCCCTGCTTGTGCTCACTCTCTCCCTCTCTCTGACAAATAAATAAATACAATCTTTAAAAAAATTCAGTAGGACAAAAGAGGCATCAGTGAAAACAGTCTCTTCTCACCCCTGTCCTAGAGCTACTAGTTTGCCTCTCCAGATGAAACCAATTTCTTGTGTTCCCCCTTCCAGAGATGCTCTCTACACATCCAAGTCTACACAAATGGTAGCTTACTACATGCTTCTTACACACATACTCCTTCTGCAATCCATATCATAATGTAATAGAGCTACAAATTTTGTTTTCCAATGCTTAGATAGTATTATCAGGTTGTTTCTGATATTTTGCTATTATGAGCAATGCTGTAATATAGCTTTCTTCATGTCTACATTTTTACTACGCTTGGAAATTATTTTGGAGTAAGGGGTGAAGTAGGGATACAAATTTGGTTTTTTCTGGGTAGTTATCAAGTCCTAACACGATCTGTTGAATAATTCATGTTTACCATTGATTTGAAATTCCACCTTTATCACATACAAAAATTTTATAGGTGTTTGAGTAAGCTTCTGGAATTTCTATTCTGTTTTATTTATACCACTCTGGGGCTGTTCCTCTTATTATTTTTTCAGAGTTTCCCTGACCTTTATTGCTTGTTTATTTTTTCATGTGACCTATGGAAAAAAGTTATAGATTGTCTATTTCCCCCAAAACTTCAAGTGACTGCTGAGGACTTGGGGCATGGCTAATGTCCCTAAGAAGCCAAATTTTTAGTTTTCTTTAATTTTAATGAAAACTTAAGTAGTTACATGTGGCTAGTGGCTACATGTTGGACAGAGCAGTTCTCGCAGATTCTTGTTTGTATATAGAAAGATTATTGATTTCTGAACACTAATTTTGTACTGAGCCACCTTACTCAATTTTTTCATTCTTCTTTTTTTTAATTGAGCTACAGTTTACACATATTGGTTAACATTAATTTCAGGTGTCTGACATAATAATTCAATAAGTTTATATGTTACGCCATGCTCACCACAAGTGTGGCTGCCGTCTGTCACCATATAACGCTAGTACAATACCACTGACTGTATTCCTTATGCTGCACCTTTCCTCCCTGCCATTTACTCATTCCATAAATGGAAGCCTGTATCTCCCACTCCCATTCACTCATTTTGCCCATCCCCCTGTTTTCCTCCCCTCTGGAAACCATCATTTGTAACAGTCCCTTGTGTATATATACTTCATCTTTATCCATTCATCTATCAGTAGACACTTGGGTTGCTTCCATATCTTGGCTATTATAAATAATGATGCAATAAACACAGGGCTGCATATATCTCTTCAAATTAGAGTTTTCTTTTTCTTCGGGTAAATACCCAGTAGTGGGATTACTGGATTGTGTGGTATTTCTATTTTTAATTTTTTGAGGAATTGCCATATCGTTTTCCATGTTGGCTGCACCCAGTTCTTCTATTATTTAGAATTATTTCTTGGTTGATTCTCTTGGGTCTTTCAAGGAATGCAATTATATAATCTGAAAGTGATCATTTTAACTCTTTCCTTCCAGTTAATACAACTTTTACTTATTTTTGTCTTTTAGGTTTCTGGAAACAGTGGTACATTGACAACTTCATGATATTAATTAATTAATTCAACAAATATTAATTGTCTTCTAAATATTAGATACTGCAGAACACAAAATAATTGAGACATATTTGTTACCTTCAAGAATTTGTAGTGTGGTGATAGGACTATCTCATAGGGAAGTATAATACAGTATAATAAAACTTATGATATAGATATGCAAGAGTTTTGACTGGCACAATGGCATGAAAGTACCTTAAGTGTGTGTGTGTGTGTGTGTGTGTGCATATAAGCAAGAGAAGACTTTTGGAAAGAGCATGCCTAGGTCACGTCTTAAAGAATGAGTTGGAATTAATCAGATGAGAGGTGGAAGAGGATCCGAAGAAGACATCCAGATGGCAGACACATGAAAAGATGCTCAACATCTCTCATCATCACTAATGCAGATCAAAACTACAATGAGAGATCACCTCACACTAGTTAGAATGGCTACAATAAAAAAGACAAGAAATAACAAGTGTTGGTGAGGATGTGGAGAAAAAGGAAGACTCATACACTGTTGGTGGGAATGTAAATTGGTACAGCCACTGTGGAAAACAGTATGGAGGTTCCTCAAGAAATTAAAAATGGGGGGGTGCCTGGGTGGCTCAGTCAGTTAAGCATCTGCCTTTGGTTCAGGTCATGATCTCAGGATCCTGGGATGGAGTCTTGCATTGGGCTCCCTGCTCAGTCGGGAGTCTGATTCTCCCTCTCCCTCCAACCCTCCTCACCACTTGTGCTCTCTCTCTCTCTGTATCAAATAAAAAAATAAAATCTTAAAAAAAAAGAAATTAAAAATGGAAATATCGTACAATCCAATAATCCCACTACTGGGTATTTACCCAAAGAAAATGAAAACACGAATTCTAAAAAAATATATGTACCCCTATGTTTATTGCAGCATTATTTACAGCAGCCAGGATATGGAAGCAACCTAAGTGTTTATCCATAAATGAATGGATAAAGATGTGGTATATAGACACACACACACACACACACCACAGAGGAATATTACTTGGCCATAAAAAAAGAAGAATGAGATCTTGCCATTTGCAACAACATGGATCGACTTAGAAGGCATTATGCTAAGTGAAATAAGTCAAAGACAAATACCATATGAGTTCACTTATATGTGGAATCTAAAAATCAAAATAAACTAAAAGCAGAAACAGACCCATAAATTCAGAGAACAAATGATGGTTCCAGAGGGGAGGGGGGTGGAAGATGGGCCAAATGAGTGAATGAGAATAGGAGATACGGGCCTCCAGTTATGAAATGAGTAAGTCACGGGGATGAAAGGTATAGCACAGGGAATATAGTCAGTGGTATTGAAATAGGGTTGCATGGTAGCAGACCAAAGCTCCACTTGTAGTGAGCATAGCCTAACATATGAACTTGTTGAATGGCTGTGTTATACACCTGAAACTAATGTAACATTGTGTGTCAACTATATTTCAATTAAAAAAGAAGAAGAGATACAGATTTCAGAATGAGACAGTAACTTACCTATAAAGTAAATATTTTAATATTGTTTTTCTTTTGACTTATTAAAAAGGTTATAGGCATTTGCTCCAATATGTATATAACCTATTGATCAAGCATATTTTGAAACTTCATTTGTGTTTGGAGAGTGTGAGGGTTTTCATAAAAATAATGCGTGATAAAAATAAAAATGTTATTTTCGACTGATGTTTAAGTTGCCTGCCTATAATGGTGGCCATACAATTCAGCTGTTAGACTAATTCCAAAGTTAATTCCAATTTCAGGTTAATTCTGTAGTAGTTCTAGTTTCTTTGCTAGTAATTATTTCATACTGGCAGTTCATTGAGCTTCAAAATGTATAATCCTTTCCTAGTGGAAGTGCTCCCATACCAAGGCTTTTATGTCCCATACAGAGCCAACGGGATAAGTTTAAATTCCCTTTGAAAGTCTTAGTTAAACTGTTTCTTCTAGAAATGTTGAAATTCTAATTAATCACTGTCACGGGGGAAAAAAGTATGTTGAAACTCTTTGATACAAAAATGCTACTTCTTTCTGGATTGTGATTATATTACCTGGATTATGATTATAAAAGCTCCAGTGTTATATAAGCTCTAGGTCAAGACAGCAAGTTGCCAAATGATCAATTTATCAAGTTATATACATCCACTTTGTTTATACTAATGCTCATAGTTTATACCAGTTTATATTTTGCTGAGACCTCACTGTTTAATGCATTTGGATAATGGGCACAACATCAATATTAAGAGTTTTGTAAATGTCCACTAAATAGAAGCATAAAAGTCCATGGAATAGATTGAAAAATGGTAAATATGTATCAAATTTGGTGAGTTAATCTCACGTTTCTTAATAGTGATCTTTCTGCACCATGTTGAACGTTTTGCCCTTACTGAAAACTAGGTCTTTTTCCTCTGTAAATTATTTTTTTTTCTTAAAGATTTTATTTATTTATTTGACAGAGAGAGACACAGCAAGAGAGGGAACACAGCAGAGGGAGTGGGAGAGGGAGAAGCAGGCTTCCCGCAGAGCAGGGAGCCCGATGCGGGGCTCGATCCCAGGACCCTGGGATCATGCCTGAGCCGAAGGCAGATGCTTAATGACTGAGCCACCCAGGTGCCCCTTTCCTCTGTAAATTATTACCTATTAATGTTTCTTTTATTTTTTTATGGAAATGCTAATTTACCAGGCATTTCATTTTTTGGACTGGAACACTTCTGGAACATTCAGCTTCTATATAAAAATGGTGGGCTTACCCTAAAATGTAGTTGAAGCTGTTATGCATCTGAGAAGAGTGAATGAGGACAAAAATGTGAAATCACTTCAGGCCCAATGTCTTCATGTGCTACATGAAGCTCTTTAGCTCCCATTCAAAAAAGTAGACCAGTGACTCAAGAGTAGGAGGACAATGACTGGGGTATTTGTTGAGATAGGCTGTTATGCTTCATGAACTTTCTACCCCAAATTTTAATGGCTTAAAACAACAAAAGTTTTTAAAAGTTTTATTTTTTGCTCATGCTAATCATCCACTGGGTTGACAGAGGAATTCTACTAATCTTAGTCACTCAGGGACTCAAGCTGATAGAGCAGCCACCATTTTGAACATTGCTGGAGAGAAAAGAGAAGTCTGGAGAGTACCCACCTAGCAAACTCTGGCCCAAACACACGATACTTCCACTCACAGTGCATTGACTGGAATTAGGCACATGAGTACACCTCACCACAGGAGGGTCTGAGAGTAGAGAGAACTGGAAATATGTGGCAAACAACATTAGCGATTGCCACATTGTATTGAGAAGGTGTTGAATCACTTAGTTGTGCGCTGGAAGCTAATATTGCACTGCATGTTGGCTAAGTGGAATTTAAATAAAAACTTAAAAAAAAAAGTGTTGAAAGAGCAGTTTTGGCAAGAGCAGAGATGACCTCAGCGGAAATGGAAAAACAGTGTGAACAGTGCTGGGACACAGTGTTGGCTATTCCATGATTGTTCATACTTCTCCTTCCTCAAACCATTTTCTAATTCAATTCACTTCAACTCAATTAGGTTCAATTCAATAAACCTTTAAGAAATGCCTTACAGTGTGAAATACCTGGCTATACAAAAGTGGGCAGAAGCAAAACTGTAGGTCTCACTACTCTTTGAATGCTACACTGAGGCTACTCTGGGGGTCGCCTTGAGAAAAACTAACAAAGCTCTGACAACAAGCCAAAATCAGACCAAACTATATATAAACTTTTAGACTATAATAATAGTATGAACAGGTACTGAGTTAATTGGTATTTTTTTTTAAGTTAGATGCCTTCCTCATACCATTTACTAAAATATATTAGATACATTTGACAAATGACACCAAAGGCAAAAACCACAAAAGCAAAAATAGATAAATTAGACTTTATCAAAATAAAAAACGTTACTGCTTATAAGAAAACCATCAAGAACAAGAAAAGATAACTTACAGAATGGGAAAAGTTATTGACAAATCATATGTCTGATAAGGGATGTCTATCCAAAATAATTTAAAAAACCCTCAAATTCAGCAATAAAAAGAAAACCCAATTTTAAAATGAGCAAAAGATATGAATAGACATTTCTCCAAAAAAGTTTTATATATAAAGTAAGCACATGAAAAGATACTCAATATCATTAGTCAGTAGAGAAATGCAAATCAAAACTACAGTGAGATATCACTTCACACTCACTGGGATGGCTATAATAAGAAAGATAGACAATACCAACTGTTGACAAGGATGTAAATCAGACCCCTTATATATTGCTGGTGGGAATATGAAATGATGCAGCCACTTTGGAAAACAGTTTGACAGTTCCTCAAAAAGTTAAATACAGAAAAAAAATTAAATACAGAGTTACCGTATGACCCATTAGCTCTAGGGTATATATTCAAGCAAAATGAAAACACGTTCACACAAATACTTGTATATGAATGTTTATAGCAACATTTTTCATTCCCAAAATGAAAATAATCCAAAAGTCCACCAACTGATGAGTAAATAGACAAAATGTGATATGTCTACATATTGGAATATTATTTAGGCCTAAAAAGCAATAAGATATTGATACATTCATAAACCTTGAAAACATTTTGCTAAGTAAAAGAAGCCAGACACAAAAGGTCACATACTGTATGATTGCAGCAATACAAAATGTCCAGAAAAGACAAATTCATAGAGACAGAAAATAAATTAGTGGTTGCCAAGAGCTAAGAAGAGAGTGGAATGGGGTAGGACTGCTTATGGACGTGGGGTTGATGAAAAAGTTCTGGAACCTAGTGGTGATGGTTACACAGCTGTGTGAAAGAGGACACCAATTTTGTTAATAAAATACATACATCTACACCTGTATTTACATATACATGCGTCTAGATGGTGAGGTAACAAGTGATTTTTATTCTTTTTTTGTGTTTTTCTGTTTTCTCTCTCACCCCCACCACAGAGAACATACATTACCTTTGTAACTTAAAAATGCAAACCTCTTAAAGTCTGTTCAAATCAGATTCAAAAGCTGAGATCTTGCATTCCTCTAATAATCTTCTAAGTAACCCAATGCAGATTATATTCATATGAAATTCTAGAATAAACAAAACTCAATTGTGTTGGGGAAAATCTGAAGAATGGTTGGCTCTGGAGGGGTGGGAGCAGGGACTGATGGAGGACATGAGATAATTTTCTGGAGTGACAGAAATTATAGTACTGTGGTCTCTGTGTTGATAAGGTTGGGTTACACAGGTATATGTATTTGTCAAAACTCAAGGAATGTATAGGTAAGATTTGTGCATTTCATTATATATAAGTTTTACATTAAAAAAATCCATAAACAAATATTGAACTCAAGTCAATGTTAGGTATGCTTAAATATTTAGGGCAGGGGCGCCTGGGCGGCTCAGTTGGTTGAGCGACTGCCTTCGGCTCAGGTCATGATCCTGGAGTCCCTGGATCGAGTCCCGCATCGGGCTCCCTGCTCGGCAGGGAGTCTGCTTCTCCCTCTGACCCTGCCCCCTCTCATGTGCTTGCTCTCTCATTCTCTCTCTCTCAAATAAATAAATAAAATCTTAAAAAAAAATATTTAGGGCAAAATGTGCTTTGAGATATATATTTTAAAAATAAGGTAGATTAATGGATGAATAGAGATAATAGAGGGACAGATACGTGATAAAGGAAATATAGTAAAATTGCAATGGTAGAATATAGGTGGTGGATGTGTTTTATATTTGAAAATTTTCATCATAAAACATGGGGGAAGAAGAGACTCAATATAAAGATTTGACTATTTATTATCCTTTTGACTCCCCAAACTCCATTTTACTTTCCTCTTCTCCCAACATTAGGTATTTCCACTTGATTATGGAATTCAACTTCAGCCCCTACAAATCATGTTACTTCCCCTTGTTTTTAATAAGAATGGCATCATTCTTCTAGTTGTGAGCATTTCTCCGGATAAAAATCATGTTTCTTTCTCTCCTTTCTTTCATACCCTCTAATCCAGTTAAGCTCTAAATTCTGATTTTCACTTTATGATATCTCACTTCTTTTCCCATTAGCACCACCTTAATTCTGCACCAATTACCCGCCATTTCCATGAAGAAATAGACTGGTATAGCTAAGAAAAATAATTTGCGTGTAATTTGATGCTCTCTCTATTTTTACATGCATGCTATAAGATGGTTCTGAGAATACTGTATTATAATTTACTTTGCTATTATAAGTCTTAAAACTCCGAATTCCAGCCTTGCTTCCTTTTAGTTTGTATGTTAATGACTTAAAACCAGTTTGGGATGATTTAGATGCTTACATCCCTCACCCGTATCACAGAAATCAGAGAAATAAGGATTCTATACTATGATTGGCCTCTATAGACAACTGGTCCTGCTAAATGAACTCTGCTAAAATTGTCAGTTACCATCCTGGCAGATATCTGACACCAATTCTATCATGTTATTCTACAAGTCCATTTTGCAAAAAAATTTATCTTGGAAAATAGTTACCATTAGATACCCTATGGGTATTTTATTAACTTTTATTTTTTTCCCTGATGGCTATACTAGCAGGTCATTGGTAACATCGACCTTAAAATTTTCCTATGTTAAAATAATTGCAGTGAAGATGTTGTAATTTTGGGCTTCAGTTATCTGTGTATTTATCTATATATTGGAATGGAATGGAGTTTTATGAGGAAGAACTTGGCTCTGTCAAAAGCATTCCCACCCTCCCCACAGGCATATGGGATAGCCGTATTTTGGGAGGCTGCATTCTTTTTTTTTTTTTTTTTTTTGGCGCAGTAATTCTTTTTTTTTTTTTCTTAACATATAATGTACTATTTGCTTCAGGGTTACAGGTCTGTGATTCATCAGTCTTACATAATTCACAGCGCTCACCATAGCACATATCCTCCCCAGTGTCCATCACCCAGCCACCCCAACCCTCCCACCCCCTTCCACTCTAGCAACCCTCAGTTTGTTTCCTGAGATTAAGAGTCTCTTATGGTTTGTCTCTCTCTCTCTGGTTTTGTCTTGTTTCATTTTTCCCTCCCTTCCCCTATGATCCTCTGCTTTGTTTCTCAAATCCCACATATCAGTGAGATCATATGATAATTGTCTTTCTCTGATTGACTTATTTCGCTTAGCATAATACCCTCTAGTTCCATCCACATTGTTGCAAATGGCAAGATTTCCCTTTTTTGATGGCTGCCTAACATTCCACTGTATATATATACCACCTCTTCTTTATCCATTCATCTGTTGATGGACATCTAGGCTCTTTCCATAGTTTGGCTATTGTGGACACTGCTGCTATAAACAGTGGGGTGCACATGCCCATTCGGATCACTACATTTGTATCTTTGGGGTAAATACCCAGTAGTGTAATTGCTGGGTCATAGGACAGCTCTATTTTCAACTTTCTGAGGAACCTCATACTGTTTTCCAGAGTGGCTGCACCAGCTTACATTCCCACCAACACTGTAGGAAGGTTCCCCTTTCTCCGCATCCTCACCAAGATCTGTCATTTCCTGACTTGCTAATGTTGGCCATTCTGACTGGTGTGAGGTGGTATCTGATTGAGGTTTTGATTTGGATTTCCCTGATGCCGAGTGATGTTGAACACTTTTTCATGTGTCTGTTAGCCATTTGGATGTCTTCTTTGCAGAAATGTCTGTTCATGTCTTCTGCCCATTTCTTGATTGGATTATTTGTTCTTTGGGTGCTGAGTTTGATAAGTTCTTTATAGATTTTGGATACTAACCCTTTATCTGATATGTCATTTGCAAATATCTTCTCCCATTCTGTCGACGGTCTTTTGGTTTTGTTGATTGTTTCCTTTGCTGCACAAAAGCTTTTTATCCTGATGAAGTCCCAATGGTTCATTTTTTCCTTTGCTTCCCTTGCCTTTGGCGATGTTTCTAGGAAGACATTGCTGAAGCTGAGGTCGAAAAGGTTGCTGCCTGTGTTCTCCTTTAGGATTTTGATGGACTCCTGTCTCACATTTTAGGTCTTTCATCCATTTGGAGTCTATTTTTGTGTGTGGTGTAAGGAAATGGTCCAGTTTCATTCTTCTGCATGTGGCTGTCCAATTTTCCCAACACCATTTGTTGAAGAGACTGTCTTTTTTTCCACTGGACATTCTTTCTTGCTTTGTCAAAGATGAGTTGACCACAGAGTTGAGGGTCCATTTCTGGGCTCTCTATTCTGTTCCATTGATCTATGTGTCTGTTTTTGTGCCAGTACCATACTGTCCTGATGATGATAGCTTTGTAATAGAGCTTGAAGTCCAGAATTGTGATGCCACCAGCTTTGCTTTCCTTTTTCAATATTTCTCTGGCTATTTGGGGTCTTTTTTGGTTCCATACAAATTTTAGGATTATTTGTTCCATTTCTTTGAGAAAAAGTTGATGGTATTTTGACAGGGATTGCATTAAATATGTAGATTGCTCTAGGTAGCATAGACTTTTTCACAATATTTGTTCTTCAAATCCATGAGCATGGAACGTTTTTCCATTTCTTTGTGTCTTCCTCAATTTCTTTCATGAGTATTCTATAGTTTTCTGAATACAGATTCTTTGCCTCTTTGGTTAGATTTATGCCTAGGTATCTTATGGTTTGGGTGCAATTGTATATGGGATAGACTCCTTAATTTCTCTTTCTTCTGTCTTGTTGTTGGTGTATAAAAATGCAACTGACTTCTGTGCATTGATTTTATATCCTGCCACTTTACTGAATTCCTGTATGAATTCTAGCAGTTTTGGGGTGGAGTCTTTTGGGTTTTCCACATAAAGTATCACGTCATCTGCAAAGAGTGAGATTTGACTTCTTCTCTGCCGATTCATATGCCTTTTACTTCTTTTTGTTGTCTGATTGCTGTGGCTAGGACTTCTAGTACTATGTTGAATAGCAGTGGTGATAGTGGACATCCCTACCGTGTTCCTGACCTTGGGGGAAAAGCTCTCAGTTTTTCCCCATTGAGTATAATATTCACTGTGGGTTTTTTATAGATGGCTTTTATGATATTGAGGTATGTACCCTCTATCCCTACACTCTGAAGAGTTTTAATCAAGAAAGTATGCTGTTCTTTGTCAAATGCTTTTTCTGCATCTATTGAGAGGATCATATGGTTCTTGTTCTTCTTTTATTAATGTATTATATCACATTGATTGATTTGCACGTTGAACCAACCTTGCAGCCCAGGAATAAATCCCACTTGGTCGTGGTGGATAATCCTTTTAATGTACTGTTGGATCCTATTGGCTAGTATTTTGGTGAGAATTTTTGCATCCATGTTCATCAGGGATATTGGTCTGTAATTCTCCTTTTTGATGGGGTCTTTGCCTGATTTTGGGACAAGGTAATGCTGGCCTCATAAAATGAGTTTGGAAGTTTTCCTTCCATTTCTATTTTTTGGAACAGTTTCAGAAGAATAGGTATTAATTCTTCTTTAAATGTTTGGTAGAATTCCCCTGGGAAACCATCTGGCCCTGGGTTCTTGTTTGTTGGGAGATTTTTGATGACTGCTTCAATTTCCTTAATGGTTATGGGTGTGTTCATGTTTTCTATTTCTTCCTGGTTCAGTTTTGGTAGTTTATACTTCTCTAGGAATGCATCCATTTCTTCCAGGTTGTCTAATTTGCTGGCATATAGTTGCTCATAATATGTTCTTATAATTGTTTGTATTTCTTTGGTGTTGGTTGTGATCTCTCCTCTTTCATTCATGATTTTATTTATTTGGGTCCTTTCTCTTTTCTTTTTGATAAGTCTGGCCAGGGGTTTATCAATCTTATTCTTTCAAAGAACTAGCTCCGTTTGTTGATCTGTTCTACTGTTCTTTTGGTTTCTATTTCATTGATTTCTGCTCTGATCTTTACTATTTCTCTTCTCCTGCTGGGTTTAGGTTTTATTTGCTGTTCTTTCTCCAGCTCCTTTAGGTGTAGGGTTAGGTTGGGTATTTGAGACCTTTCTTGTTTCTTGAGAAAGGCCTGTATTGCTATATACTTTCCTCTTAGGACCACCTTTGCTGCATCCCAAATATTTTGAACAGTTGTGTTTTCATTTTCATTTGTTTCCATGAATTTTTAAAAATTCTTATTTAATTTCCTGGTTGACCCATTCATTCTTTAGTAGGATGTTCTTTAGCCTCCACGTATTTGAGTTCTTTCCAACTTTCCTCTTGTGATTGAGTTCGAGTTTCAAAGCATTGTGGTCCGAAAATATGCAGGAAATGATCCCAATCTTTTGGTACCAGTTGAGACCTGATTTGTGACCTAGGATGTGATCTATTCTGGAGAATGTTCCATGTGCACTAGAGAAGAACGTGTATTCTGTTGCTTTGGGATGGAATGTTCTGAATATATCTGTGAAGTCCATCTGGTCCAGTGTGTCATTTAAAGCCTTTATTTCCTTGTTAATCTTTTGCTTAGATGATCTGTCCATTTCAGTGAGGGGAGTGTTAAAGTCCCCTACTATTATTGTATTATTGTCAATGTGTTTCTTTGATTTTGTTATTAATTGGCTTATATATTTGGCTGCTCCCATGTTAGGGGCATAAATATTTACAACTGTTAGATCTTCTTGTTGGATAGACCCTTTAAGTATGATGTAATGTCCTTCCTCATCTCTTATTATAGTCTTTGGCTTAAAAATCTAATCTGTCTGATATAAGGATTGCTACCCCAGCTTTCTTTTGCTGTCCATTAGCATGGTAAATGGTTTTCCACCCCACCCCCTACTTTAAATCTGGAGGTGTCTTTGGGTCTAAAATGAGTCTCTTGCAGACAGCATATCAGTGGGGTTTTTTTTTTTTTTTAATCCAATCTGATACCCTGTGTCTTATGATTGGGGCATTTAGCCCATTTACATTCAGGGTAACTATTGAAAGATAAGAATTTAGTACCATTGTATTGCCTGTCAGGTGACTGTTACTGTATATTGTCTCTGTTCCTTTCTGGTTTATGTTACTTTTAGGCTCTCTCTTTGCTTAGAGGACCCCTTTCAATATTTCTTGTAGGGCTGGTTTCGTGTTTGCAAATTCTTTTAGTTTTTGTTTGTCCTGGAAGTTTCTCTCTCCTATTTTCAGTGACAGACTAGCTGGGTTTCATATTTTTCTCGTTTAGTGCCCTGAATATATCATGCCAGTCCTTTCTGGCCTGCCAGGTCTCTGTGGATAGGTCTGCTGCCAACTTAATGTTTCTATTGTTGTAGGTTACAGACCTCTTGTCCCGAGCTGCTTTCAGGATTTTCTCTTTGTCTCTGAGACTTGTAAGTTTTACTATTAGATGTTAGGGTGTTGACCTATTTTTATTGATTTTGAGGGGGATTTTCTGTGCATCCTGGATTTTGATGCCTGTTTCCTTCCCCAAATTAGGGAAGTTGGGAGGCTTCATTCTTAAAAGAGCATGTTGGTCTTGCTCTTCATTTGATTGGCAGAGCACAGAGGCCTTTGGAAGACCTTCAGGTCTTTGAACACTGTGTTATCCAATTCTTTATTTAAAAAAAAAAGCTCATGGAAATTGCTTTAGAAATATACAGGCCATCAGTTCTTCCTCATATTTTAAACTTCATCCTCAGGGGAAGCCAGAGCATTGGGTAGCTATATGCATTATATACTGTACTCTTAACAATAAAATAAGCTAGAGAAAATTTTATTAAGAAAAGCATAAGGAAGAGAAAATACATTTACAGTACTGTACTTATAAAAAAATTCACATGTAAGTGAACCCATGCAGTTCAAACCTGTGTTGTTCAAGGGTCAACTGTATAGGAAAATGACTTAAGTTTATAATTGTATGCACTTACTTTCAGCTACAAATTATTAAGTGCTTGGTCTAGCAGGCATCATGCTAGGTGCTTTCAGTGCATCATTTAAATTTAATCCTCCCAACCATCCCTTGGAGTAAATATTATCTCTATATTCAGTCAGGATACTGAAGCTCGGACAGGTTACGCAGCTTGTAAATGGCAATAATGGGGCTCAAACCCAAGTTTATTTGATTTTTAAATCTGGTGGCCTTACCTACCTCACTAGGTAAGCTACTGGAAAATTTCCCACTGTGTCATACTATACAGGTTTAAGTATCTATATAAATACCTTGAGAAGCCTTTTTATTTTGAACTTTATTCCTGGTTTTATCCTTTCTTGTTACTTTTATCACTTTACTGATTTCCTCAACTATTTACTTTTATACCATTGCAATAATATGTTTTTAATAAATTGCCTAAAATCCTTCTGGATTTATATTCCATTGAGGTGTAAAGAAAAAGAAATGGAAGAAGAAAAAAAAACCTCTGAAATCCTCTAATAATTTTATTTAACGTTGGCTGAGTTTTCTCATATTATTTGCCTTTATTAAAACTTCAGGTTTATGTTCTAGTGTACACACTGCTTAAGTCACGAAATAACTGAGCAAGACCTTCTACTCTAAGTGTCCTCTGGTGCTTCTAGAACACATCTTACCCCAGGCTTGCACAGTCAATGCACTTTTAACCTTGGTATAGATAATCAGATGCTTGAGGAAAGGGAGATCAAAAGTAGTTAATGAATGAAAATTCATAACAGAAGCTATTGTGAAAATTCCATTAGCTTGCTCCCCTTCCTTGACTGGAACAGGGTATGACACAGTTTGCAGCATCCCTGAACTCTACCTACTGGTGCCCTGTAATGGTTCTCTCACAGTCCTTCAGTCTAAAATCCTAAAGGGAGCAGCCTGGATGGCTGAGTTAGTTGGGTGTCTGCCTTCAGCTCAGGTTGTGATCCTGGGGTCCTGGGATCAAGCCCTCCTGCATTGGGCTTCCTGCTCAGTGGGGAGTCTGCTTTTTTTCCCTCTGCCCCTCCCCACCGCTCATGCTGGCTCTTTCTCTCTCTCTCAAATAAATGGATAAAATCTTAAAAAAAAAAAAAAATCCTAAAGGTATTTCTTGTCTACGTTAGAAGGTAGAGGTGATTTCTTAATAGGAGTCACCGTTCCTTGTCATTTTTAGAAGCTCCTTTTTGGTAGCAGGCTGTCTTTTCTAGCCCGCTCAAGGTCCTCTGTGTTCCTGATGACCTGGTAGCAAAGAGCCAAAGAGAACATTATGCCTCCCTGGTTTCAAGTGATTTTCTTGGTAACACTGGGGGCCAACACGGAACACTGACTTTCCCACTTGCTCCCTGGGCTCTAGGTGGTGTTGGGGTGCCAGGTTTTGTGATCTCATCACATTCTTTCACTCTACTGATGTTTTTGTGGTTGAATCTAACTTCTTTTTGTTTTGCTGTGTCTTATCAGGGAACTCATGTTACCCTTGCACCCACCTTTGCCTTTCAGAATTGCTAACAATTTCAGGACTTAATTAGTGGAGATACAGAAACCATTTCCCATTTAAATTCCCAGACAATGATTTGGTGAAATGAGATCTACTAGATTTAGGGTAGAGATGGAGAAGAAAGAGAAACAAATTAGGTATTATTTCATGCTAGTTGGGTATTATGTGAGAATAGTCAATGTTTCACTTCCCTAGTTCCAGATTCAAATCATCAGCGCAGCTCAAGCAGATACAGGAATCAGAGAAATGACATAAATATCCTTTGAAAAAAATTCACTTCAAATTATACACACATTAAAAAAAGACTGGAGCTAAGATTTATTCTTTGATTTTTACATCATATTAGCTCCTTCAATGAAGATGGTTTTCCCTTGTCATAAAAAAAATGCAATTCTCTCTTGTGAATTTCTTCCTCATTCACAAATTCAGAGTCATGATTTATAAGAAAACTAGTGGGCCTGGCACAAAAAGATTTTATATAAAGCTTGTCAGACTATTTGAAAGTGGAAGGATCCTGGGAGGAGAGAAAACTATTAATGAGAAAGTAACAGGCAGGCTAACTTCCTCCCATGCAACATTCCAGTGGCTCTGCAGAAGGTTCTGCCACTTAAGATTTTTTCCCTCAGGTACTTCATATTTAGAAAAGACTTATTACTAAACAAAGTGAATGTATTAAATAATAATTCAGCTTCCGTATTCTTATCAGTAATATGTAAGTGCCAAATTAGAACCTGATCAACACGAGATGACAGTGGTATTCTGGCAAAGACAAATCCAATGATGAAACTTTATAGTGTTAGGTAAATCTAGGATTTTCATAAAATTTTCTTTCCTATTGAATACAGATTCGTGTTAATGTCTCTTTGGGCTCAAGGGACACAGAGAGCACTTGTAAAGAAAGCTAAGGGGGTAAGGAAACCATAAGGAATAGAGAATCTGGGGTAAGGGAGGAGGCTATGGGCCTCCTATCTTTGGCATCCTCACCAAATTATCTACCAGTTTTTCATATTGAATATACTTGTATCTTGAAACTTTCTCAATAAAATCATGCTCCACTGCCTCCCCAATTTTTTTTTTTTAAGATTTTATTTATTTATTTGACAGAGAGAGAGCAAGAGCAGGAACACAAGCAGGGGGAGTGGGAGAGGAAGAAGCAGGCTTCCTGCCGAGCAGGGAGTCCGATGTGGGACTCAATCCCAGGACCCTAGGATCATGACCTGAGCCGAAGGCAGACGCTTAACGACTGAGCCACCCAGGCGCCCTGCCTCCCAAGTTTCAAGTCCAATATGGTCTCTTAGGTTACAACAAATGTTTCTATGATACCAGCGACTTCATTTGTGATTGGTAAATAGGAAAATGAAGTCACATGGAGTTTTTCTGGTTCCTTTGCATGGGGTTCTGGGATGGTAGAAGTCAAATTTTCACCTTTAGCAAAACAGGAGAAAGTTTTCAGTCATTGCAGCTCTATTTTTAGAGAAATCAAGAGCGTCTGCACCTGGGCTCTTCCCCAGAGAGGCATACGCCCCGTCTTGCATGACTCTGGGACCCAGCAGGTTGCACTTCCTCCAGTGCTCAGAGCTCCCCTTCTACCTCCTTTGTTCAGCACTCAGAAGCAAATATTCCCATTTTATTGTTTTTGTGCATTTTTAACATCCCCCGAGGCAGCCTCCACTACGTTTGAATTGCCTATCTGCCTGGCTGTTGAGGTTCTCTCTGGAGGTACAAATTATAGCCTTTATTATCACTTTGGTTACAAAGATGTGCAAGTTCTGAGAGGCTTATCCCTAAGCTTACCTTTACTCTAAGCTCTTATTAATGAACATTTTTGCAGAATGCATCATTTTCCAGGAACATGTGTCTGTGTTAATGTAAAAATCCTGTACTTTATACTTAGTGGATACTTCATAAATGCTGACAGATGACTTATAATTAATTAACTATATCACAGGTTTTTTTTTTTTTTAATATTTTTATTTATTTGGCAGAGACACAGCGAGAGAGGGAACACAAGCAGAGGGAGTGGGAGAGGAAGAAGCAGGCTTCCTGCAGAGCAGGAAGCCTGATGCAGGGCTCGATCCCAGGACCCTGGGATCATGACCTGAGCCGAAGGCAGATGCTTAACGACTGAGCCACCCAGGTGCCCATCACAGGAGCTTTTAAAAAGTGATTCCAAGGAATGATTGTGTTGACAATGAACCACATTATAGGACTTTAGCAAGATCATCCGACTTCTCTTGAATATAAAATCTTCAAGTTATTTTAATTTGCATGCTATATTTACCACTATTGTTTTAGAGAAACAGAAGATAACTTTTCGATTTCAAAGTCTGATGAAAAATCATCCATTAGTTCTTGAAGCTGAATAACAGGAAACTGTACTTGTTTTTCAAACCAACTGGCAACTGTAAGAAGCTGCTGGTCACAAAATGCACGTCCAATAAACTGGAGTCCTATTGGCAAACCTTGGTTTGAGAGGGCTACAGGGACACTCACTGCTGGCAATCCTGAAGACAAGAAAGAAACCCTATTAGCTGATTAATTTTCCATCCTAAGAAGGGGAGACTCATTCTCCTTTCCAGTGCTAGTAGGTACAAGACAGATAAGGTTTAAAAAATGACAAAAAACATATGATATGCTGTACCTTCCTTTGCTCACTTAACAATATATCTTGGAAATCACTGTGTATCAACTCAGAGACTTTCTTCATTCCTTTTTTATAGCTGCATAGCACTCCATTATGTGGTTTGTACCATAATTTGTTCACCCATTCTTCTATGGTTGGGCTTTGGGCATTTAGGTAGTTTTCAGTATTGAGCTATTTCACACCATGCTTGGGTGAATTACCTTGTGTACATGTTTTTTGGTTGTTTTTTTTTTTAAATATTTATTTATTTATTTGAGAGAGAGAGAGCAGGGGGAGGGGAAGAGGGAGAGAATCTCAAGCAGACTCCCCACTGAGCGTGGAGCCCGATGATGCAGGGCTCGATCACACCACCCATGAGATCATGACCTGAGCCAAAATCAGGAGTCGGATGCTTAACCGACTGAGCCACCCAGGTGCCCCATGTTTTTTGGTATTTTTGAAAGTCTCTCAGATGAATAGAGATTGCTTCATCAAAAGATAAATGCATATGTAACCAGATATTGCCAAATTCCTCTCCAAAAAAGTTGTACTATTTTGAACTCCTATCAGCAAAATGCTTTTTCACTACAGCATTACCATCTGAATATGTTGTTGAGCTTTTGAATGTTTGCCAATTTGATAGATAAGAAATAGTAACTCAGTTTTAATTCCAGGTTTGGGGCAAAGAAAGCACAAGTTCCTGGGATATCTTGTTATGCCTTAAAGTAAGTTTGTTTTTAGAAATTAATGGGGATAGGTCTAAAGATTACATGTAACTTGAAAGGGCTCTTGTTGGCCAATTTGAGCATCAAAACCAATAATGACAGTAATTGTTTATAATACACTGAGTTTTTAAAAAAGCAAAGCTGTCTTTAGAGAAGACTGCTAGCTAATATATGTAGAAAGAATGACAGAAAAATCAGCATTTTGTAATTCTCCAGGAAATAATTCAGGCAAGGATCATCAAGAGATCTAAAACTGGGTTCAAGAATTTTGGGGAATAGGATATTCACACAATCTCAAAGTATCACCTCACCAATTGGTTATAATTGATAAAAGGAAAAATATACCTTTACATGGAAAACACCTGGCACTTACTTCCTTAACTAAGAAATCAACTTAGTCTCCGAAAGTGGAACAAACTGACATTAACTGTTTCCTGACATGAAGACCATGTAGTATTTCTGCCAAAATGTTTGACTCAACCCAGTCATGAGGAAGCAATCTAACAAACCCAGATTATGGATGGGACATCCTATAGGGCAAGTACACTAGGCTCTTCAAAAAAGTCAACGTCAATTAAAAAAAAAATTTTAAAAGGTGGGGGATTTCTAATCAGAAACTATGCAGGCCAGAAGAAGTGGCATAACATTTTTTAAGTGCTAGAGAAAAGAAATGGCAAGCACAGATCCTGTATCCAGTGAACATAACCTTTAAACATGAAAGGAAATCAAGCATTCTTAGAAAGAAAGTTAAGAGGGGGCGCCTGGGTGGCTCAGTTGGTTAAGCGACTGCCTTCGGCTCAGGTCACGATCCTGGAGTCCCTGAATCGAGTCCCGCATCGGGCTCCCTGCTCAGCAGGGAGTCTGCTTCTCCCTCTGACCCTACCCCTCTCAAGCTCTCTCTTTCATTCTCTCTCTCAAATAAATAAATAAAATCTTTAAAAAAAAAGAAAGAAAGTAAGTTAAGAGAACTAGTTAACAGCTGACCTACCCTAAAAGAATGGCTGAAGGAATTTAAACAGAAAGGATATGATAAAACAAAGAATCTTCATATACCAGGAAGGAATGAACATAGTAAACAAAAGTACAGGGAAATACAATAGGCTTTCCTTCTCCTCTTGAGTTTTCTACATTTAGTTTGATGATTGAAACACGGATTATAAACAGTCTGATGTGTTCCAAGAAAAAAACAAACAAACAAAAACCAGAAATCCAAAGCAGAAAACTGAGGTATTGTTCTAAATTTTAAAAAGATCGTAAACAAATGTAATATATCTATGAGGGGAAAACAATTTTATAAAAGACATTTTTGGTAAAATTGAGAAAATTTAAGTATGGACTATATTTGGAATATTATTATATTCATGTTAGTCTTCCTAGGTGTGATAACAGAATTGTGGTTATGCGGGAGAATGTCATCATTTTTAGAAGATTTATGCTAAAGTATTTAGGGGTGAAGTATCACGACATTGAAACTTTCAAATTATTCAGCTAAAAAAAAAGTGTGTGTGTGTGTGTGTGTGTGTGTGTGTGTGTGTACAGAGAGAAAGAGAGAAAGGAGAAAGCAGATTAGGCAAAATGAATGAATCCAGGCAAATGCATATCGGTATTCATTATACCATTCTTTCAACTTTTCTGTAGGTTTGAAAATTTCCAAAATAAAAGTTAAAATTACGCTATTAGTAGAATGACTCTGAGTATGCATGTGCATGGTGACTGCAAGGGCACGCAGGCCTAAGCATTTGCACATACCACACACGCACACACGTACACACATTCCTAAGCATTCCAGAAGGACAAGCTGTTGCCTTCAGGGAACAATCTAGCTGGAACCTAAGTTGAAGACCAGGGTGCCTGTCTAAATATTTGAAGAAATCCAGAACATTCCCAAGGGATCCTTACCTGCCATATTTACAGCCTGTGTAAAAATATCATCCTGGGCGCTTCGTGTCCTGTTGTCTTCTTTAATGAACTCCAGGTATGGTACCGCCTCACTCAAGGTGGTGGGAGTCAGCAAGACATCCACTCCGGAGTTAAAAACATTCACAAAATCATTAGCAATGAGTCGTCTCACTTTCTGTGCCTTAATGAAATAATTCTCATAGTTTCTGTGGAAAAATAGGGGATATTTTAAGGATTTTTTAATTTCTTTGAATCAATTTTCACACATAAGGCTTGTGAAAGAATGACTGGATTCTTGACCTTTATAAGCAGGCACCACTAAGATTCCTAACAACACATATAAATGATTTTTGTTCAACTGTGCTGTTATTTCTAAAAATTTGTGTATCAGGAGTTTAATCAGAATTCACTGCTAGATACAATTCTACACATGTAATCACAAAATAGTGATATCATTAAATAAGTGGATATCATCCATATTCAGGGATATCATTAAACCAGAACATTTATTTTCAGGTGAAAAAAAATCAAGTGCATAGCAATTAAATGACTTTC
The DNA here is from genome assembly GCF_029215605.1 of Mirounga angustirostris. NCBI lineage: Eukaryota > Metazoa > Chordata > Mammalia > Carnivora > Phocidae > Mirounga > Mirounga angustirostris. The sequence continues at coordinate 92,156,541 of NW_026991716.1, read as the reverse complement.
CAAAGGTTACAAAGACGGGCAGTGGTAAAGGAAAGACTAGAACTTAGGTCTTTGGAGGCTTATTCTAATCCTTCTTCTATTATAATGTCTTACTTAATATAATGTAATATAATGATATAATATAATCATATAATGTAATATATGATAATATAATGTAATATAATGATAACTCATTATTGTAAGGATTCTGAAGTTTTGCAGAATTCTAATATGCCATAATAATTAGACACTAGGAAACAGGCTCTGGAAACAGAAACTGGAGAAAGTATACGGTGTTTGCAATTTTGTATTTTATGGATAGGCATACCCCAAGAATGGAAATGTGAAATTCAAGGAAAGAGGCTCACTTTACTGAAGAGATTAAGGAACTAGCCACTTATAAAAGTGATTACAAGTCAATGATGCAAAGAAAGGGAAAAAGAAGGCACTCTTTAGATCCTTCTGAAGTGGATACAAAGGCTGGCAAACATGTTTTAAACTTCAGTTTCCTCACCTGTAAAAATGGATATAACTACTACAGTCTTACTGAGGACCAAATATAATAAAGATAAAAATGTGCCATCTTTTTTACTCTAAAAGCATCCTATAGAAATATCAAATGTCTTTACTATCGTTTGACCACAGGGTCGACAGAGAGAGAAATGCAGGTATCACCTATAATTTATACCACAATAACAGTTGATGGCTTAAATAATGTCATTAACAGCATTTTCCAAACCTCAATTTTATTCAAACACAAGCAAAAATTTGTTTTCTATTAAATTTCTTCCTACTTTAAATATGGTTCAAAAACAGAACTTTTGCTTCCATTAATGACAGAGGGATGGAATTTACCCTGCCATAGTAAATAGTAACATACCCTAGTATTTACCCATAGTAATTTTCCCCGCTTTATTTTGCCCAGAAAGCTAGGCAAAATAAAGCAACCATTTTCAGATATTACAACAGGCATTCAAGAGAGAGAGTTCTGAGAGAAGGAAAGGAAATAAGTGAGCCCTTTCATTTCCCCAGCGTAATGCCTGGAGGCAGTTTCCAGGCCTCAGCCCAGACAGGAGGAACCTAAACAGAATTTTCAGGAAGTTAGACAAGGGGACTGGAAGTGCAGGGAGGCAAAGACAACTGGAATTTGCTCGCCAGGTACCGGAGAGGAGAAAATAGCACACAGAGCTCAAGAGATCTGCAGTGATCCCTCAGGTCTTTGGCTGAGTACTGACGAGTGCACGTAGGGAGAAGACATTCTCAAGGCTGGGGAAAGAATCACTGAAAAGTCAAAAAACTGCAAGAGCTGATACAGGGCTAGAAAGTGTGTGTTCCTAATGGCCAAAGCGGGAAAGTCTTCATAATACGTGAGGCATCCGGCAAAATTCTTCAAGGGTATTGCCTAAAAAAATAATTGCCTAAAAAGCAAAGCTTTTTAAAAAGGAAGACTTGAGGGGCGCCTGGGTGGCTCAGTCGGGATCAAGCCCCACATCCGGCTCCTTGCTCAGCGGGGAGCCTGCTTCTCCTTCTGCTTGTGCGCGCTCTCTTTGTCAAATAAATAAAATCTTAAAAAAATAAAATAAAAAGGAAGCCTTGAAAGGATCCAACAGATTCTAAGTAACTTAACTGCATCCCAGAACAAAGCCCAGCACCGTTTAAAGGAATACAACAAAAATGCAGCTAATGACAATGTAAAAGTTGCCACGCCCAGCCATGCAAAAAAGCAGAAAATATAACCTATAACTAGGGGGTAAAAAGCAATCAATATAAAGAGATCCAGAAACAAGAGAAATTAGCAGAATTAGCAGAGAAGAACATTAAAACATGTATTTACTCCTATAAATATGTTCCATATGTTCAAGAAAGTAGAAGAAAACATGGTATCATGAAGAAATTGAAGAGATAAGAAGACCTACTTGGAAGTTCTAGGAATGAAAAATACAAAATAGGAAATAAAAATGAGACTGGATGCGATTGACAGCAGGTGACACAGCAGATCAGTGATTCTGAAGATAGTAACAGAAACTATCCAAAAGGAAGCGCAGAGAGAAGGACTAAAAAAGGAAAAAAACAAAAAAACAGGATGGAGCCATCAGTGCGCTGTGGGACAACATCAAGCAGATTAATGTACATATGAATGGAGTCCCAGAAGTGGGAGGTCAGAAAAAATATTTTAAGAAACAGTGGCCAAAACTTTTCCAAATTTGATTAAAATGGGCGTGGCAACTTTTACATTGTCATTTGCTGCATTTTTGTTGTATTCCTTTAAACGGTACTGGGCTTTGTTCTGGGATGTAGTTAAGTTACTTAGAATCTGTTGGATCCTTACAAAGCTTCCTTTTTAAAAAGCTTTGCAAGGATGTGTCTAAAATGGCCTTTCGTCTAGGCTAATTTAACTCTACTTTAGGCAATATGATTAAAATGATAAACCCACAGATACAAGAAGCTCAACAAACCCCTAAGCAAGAAGAAATATGCAGAAAACCACACCAAGACACATCACAGTCAAATTCCTGAAAACCAATGATAAAGTCTTAATATCAGCTGGGGGGGCGGGGAAGACATGTTATACACAGAGGAACAAAGACAAGAATGACAATAGACTTCTCAGAAACTATGCAAGTCAGGAGGCAACAGAACAAGATCTTTAAGGTATTGAAAGAAAAACCATCAATCTAGAATTTGATACCCAGAGAAAATATCAAAATTAAAGGTAAAATAAAGACTTTTACATATAAACAAAAGCTGAAAGAATTCATTGCCAGCAGGATTGTACTACAAGAAATATTAAAGTTCTTTAGGGAGAAAGAAAATTACACCAGATGGATATTTGGATCTATACAAAGGAATAAAAAGCACCAGAAATAGCAAATATCTGGACATATATAAATGACTTTTTTTCTTGTTTTAAATCTCCTTAAGAGAAAAGTTATTTAAAGAAAAAATAAAAGGCGGCAGGAAAAGAGGTTAAAAGAAAGAACAGATAGGACAAATTGAAGACAAACAGTAAAAATCAGATTTAAATGTGGCTCAAATGTAAGTTAATTATGTTCATTAAACTGTGGATTCCTAATTCAATTAATTTGTGTTTTTTGAACAAAAGGTAGTAGAAGAATGACAAAATTGTAACTGAGGTACCACATGAAGAAAAAAAAAATGTTAGGAGTTGTTATAGTTACTGGCACATAAATTGACTTTGTAAGACTAAAAAAAAAGTATACCCAAATTCCATTTTTCCTATCACTCATGTCTATCCTCCCCTCACAAAACAAATGAAAGCAAAAAAAACCCCTCAAAACAAAAAAGCTGACTTAAGTTCTCCGACTCAGAGATAGGGAGGCCAGCAGAAATTCTCACTTCCTTTTGTCAATACCTCCAACCGGTGACCATGGAGAAGCTTTCAGACTCCTCTCCTTCAGTTTCTTTATATGCTGTTACAGTGACCTAGATAGTCTATCAACTTGTGCCCTGAGATACACAATTTGATTCTGATCAGTTATATTTGGCAAATGTAACATTTTCCACTTAATGAAAGTCTTTGCTTAGAAAACCTCTCAGCAACATTTCATTTTCTTTTCCTACTCCAAAATCATTACAATCATCGGTCAAAATAGAAGAGTCTTTTATTTTTTTAAAGTTTTTATTTTAATTCCAGTTAATTACCATACAGTGTACAATATAGTGATTCAACAATTCCATACATCACCCGGTGCTCAGGTGCTCATCATAAGTGCACTCCTTAATCCCCATCACCTATTTAACCCATCCCCCCAACTACCTCCCCTCTGGTAACTATCAGTTTGTTCTCTATAGTTAAGAGCCTGTTTCTTGGTTTGCCTCTCTCTTCCCCCTGCCCCACCCCTTGCTCATTTGTTTTGTTTCTTAAATTCCACATGAGTGAAATCATATGGTATTTGTCTTTCTCTGACTGACTGCTTTCACACAGCATAATACTCTCTAGCTCCATTCATGTCATTGCAAATGGCAAGATTTCATTCTTTTTTATGGCTGAATAATATTCCACTGTATATATATACCACATCTCCCTTATCCATTCATCAATTGATGGACCCTTGAGCTCCTTCCATATCTTGGCTACTGTAAATAATGCTGCTACAAATACAGGGATGCATGTATCCTTTTGAATTAGTGTTTTTGTATTCTTTAGGTAAATACCCAGTAGTGTGACTGCTGGATAGTCCTATTTTTTTTAAGATTTTATTTATTTATTTGACAGAGAGAGACACAGCGAGAGAGGGAACACAAGCAGGGGGAGTGGGAGAGGGAGAAGCAGGCTTCCCGCCGAGCAGGGAGCCCGATACGGGGCTTGATCCCAGGACCCTGGGATCATAAACTAAGCTGAAGGCAGACACTTAACTGAGCCACCCAGGCGCCCCTGGATAGCGTTATTTTTAACTTTTTGAGGAACCTCCATACTGTTTTCCACGGTGGCTGCACCAATTTGCATTCCCACCAACAGTGCAGGAGGGTTTCTTTTTGTCCACATCCTCACCAACACCTGTTGTTTCTTGTGTTTTTGATTTTAGCAATTCTCACAGATGTGAGGTAATATCACAGTTTTGATTTGCAGGAAAAGAGTCTTTTAATATGGAACATAATCAAATATTTTTAGGCTTTTTGTTTTCAAGCTTTACCAAAATACAATTGACATATAAAATTGTGTAATTTTAAGGTGTACAATATAATTGGATAATGTATATATTGTGAGATGATTACCACAATAGGGTTGATTAACACATCTGTCACCTTATATAATTACAATTTTGTGTGTGTGTGGTGAGAACATTTAAGATGTACTCTCTTAGCCATTTTCAAGTATATAACACAGTACAGTTAATTATAGTAACTATGCTGTATATTATATCCCCTGAACTTATTCATCTTTTTTTTAAAGATTTTATTTATTTATTTGAGAGAGGGAGAGAGACAACATGAGTGGGGTGAGGGGCAGAGGGAGAAGCAGGCTCCGTGCGGCTTAATCCCAGGACTCTGAGATCATGACCTGAGCTGAAGGCAGATGCTTAACCGACTGAGCCACCCAGGCACCCCCAGAACTTATTCATCTTATCACTACAAGTTTGTATCCTTTGACCAATATCTCCCTATTTCCCCTAGCCCACAGACTCAGGCAACCACCATTGGATACTTAGGTTGTTTTCATGTCTTAGCTATTGTGAATAATGCTCTGAGATAATGATTTCATTTCCTGTGGATATATACTCAGAAGTAGGATTGCTGGATCATATATGGTAGTTCTATTTTTAATTTTTTGAGGAGCCTCCATGCTGTTTTTCATCATGGTTGTTCAAATAATATTTTTGGAAAAAGTAATCCTAAATATCTGCCCTGAAGGGATACACAGATGAACAAAATGTTTTCTGTTCTTGAGGGAATGTAGAAAAACTCCAGGAGTTTTTCATTACAACAATCATTCTTGCCTTTTCACACTTCTCATGTCCTCTTAGACAGACTTGGTGGTATGCAAGATGAATCCTATTCGCAAGATGAATAAATTTATATTGAAGACAAGCTAAGTAGGAGCCCTAGTAATTTAGAATTCTTTCTTGGAGCAAACAGATACATAATGTAGGGGAAGACTAAGTTAATTTGCTAAATTTTTCAAGATACACCAATGTAACTTCCTGCTTAAGTCTCTAACAACAATAAGCCAATGTGGCAAAAATAGGGGACATTTAATGAGGTTAAAATTCTTCAGGGCTTCCTACTTAGTTTTGTACTAATCATTTAGCTAGAGTGTGAATGTTTTTTTGCATTTGAATAACCAGAAACTAGAAGTACTATAAACAGGCTTTTAATTATAAGTTCTAATTCAAATCATAAGGATTTTGCTTCTTTAGCAAATATCTCAACTTGTAAGACCTGGTAGACATGCTACTAATGTACTCTTGAGTGTTCAAGAATGGAGAAAATTCCTAATTACTTACTCTTTTATTTTTTTTATTTATTTTTTTAAGATTGCTTTATTTACTTAAGAGAGAGCGAGAGCACAAGCAGGGGCAGAGGGAGAGGGAGAAGACTCTCCACTGAGCAGGAAGCCCGATGCAGGGCTCCATCCCAGGACCCCGGGATCATGATCTGAGCCGAAGGCAGACGCTTAACCGACTGAGCCACCCAGGCACCCCATTACTTACTCTTTTAATAAGAAAAAATTTCCTGAGAGAATTCTTCCTCTCACCACATCATTAAACCCTTCCCGCCTGGTTGCAGCATACATGGCTTCAGTAGACACGTTGATGTCACATCTGTGACCTAAAAACAAAAAATTTGAAAAGGAAATAAAGTTTTGACTTTTGAAAAGCAAGTGTAGATTCACATTTCTGACCAATACTAAAATTTTGGGAGACTGTCCTTAAGTGGCTCCTCTTCTTTATCTGCCAAGAATCAAGGAGAGAGGAGAAAATAACCAATAGGGAAACTTCATTTTGTTCACCTCCTCATCTATCCATCCATCCCTCCAACCATTCATCCATCCATCCCTCCCTCCCACCCTCCTCCCTCCATCCATCCAAGTATCTACTGAACTCCTACCATGTGCCAGGCACCACATTTGACAGACTGAGAATACGAAGACACTATTCCTGTAAAATATTCACAGTTCAGAGAGGGGGGCCGAACATACAGAGAGATTTATGATGAACAGTGTAAGCAGAAGGCTAAATGACAAAGGTAAGAGGATTCACTGGTTTACTTGTCTAAATCATTAACATTAACTCCGGGGATAATTTTTTTTATCACGAATAAGTAAAACTTCCAAATGTTGGAGACAACTACCTTAAAAATCCCAAACACAGCCGTCTTACCATATTCTAGCCCATCAAATCTTGCCATATTTGATGCCACTTCCGATGTACACAATACATGGTAGCAGATAATTGAGTAACTGGTGTGAGGCAAGGACACTTCGATTACTTTGGCCCCCTCAGACTCAAAGAGATTAGCAGCTTTGGACCAAAAAGATCTCACTTCACTTGATAATTCTGGTGCGAGATATTCCTTATTGGAAAAAGCCAAGATACAGAAATTAAAACATCTGTATGGATGGTTTTATAAAAATATGTACTTTAGGACCTTTGGCAATACATTAGAAAATCTGATTAAATTGCTAGTAGGTAGCTAGAAAAATTGAACTAATTTTAGAGTGTTGATGGCATGACAAGCACTGTACTAATTATTTATAAGCTGGAGATAACAATATTAAAGATGAGAGAAATGGCCAGAGAACCCATATTTGTTAAATGTTCATTATCAGATACTCTGCTAGATGCTTTTCAAAGGTCCTCTCACTTAATGCTTTTGCAGAAACTTTTAGATAAGGAGTCTCAGACTGAACATTTTTTTTTTCAAGTGGGCTCCACACTGGAGCCCAACATGGGGCTTGAACTCAAGATCAAGACCTGGGCTGAGATCAAGAGTTAGATGCTTAACCAACTGAGCCACCCAGGTGCCCCCTCACTTAATGCTTTTAACAATCCCATGATGTAGGTATTATCATCCTTCATTTTATTAATGAAAAATACTGAGACTGGACAAGTTAAGTAACTTTCCTAAAGTTACACAGCAGGTAAGTAGAGGATCTAGGATTCTAAACTGGTCTCTTTCTACAACCTATGCTTTCTCTAAATCCTTAAAGGAAGGCACAGCTATTATCTTAACTGAAAATTATAAAGAAAGTATCTCTCTACAGTGGTGGTCTCACATGGGGGCAATTTTATCCTCTTTCTCTCAACCATGTCTGCAGACATTTTTTGTTTGTGGGGTTGTGCTGTGGTGGGGGTGCTACTTCTGAGGGTAAAGGCCAGTGATGCTGCTAAATGTCTTACAATGCATAGGACAGTGTCCCACAACAAAAAATTACTGCTAAGTTTAAAATTTAAAAAGCTTTTTAAAGGTCAGTAATTTAACATATTTACTTTCACATATGAATTACTCAGTTGCTACTGTAATAACAGTAGTAGTAATACTAATAATGGTAGTAAAGACGGTAACATGTATTAAGCCTTTACTATGCAAGGTATGGCTCTGGGCTATGTTGCTTACATACGGGATTAGCAGATTATGGCCTACCAGCCAGATATAACTTGCCAGTTATTTTTGGAAATAAAGTTTTACTAGAGCACAGCCACACTCTTTCATTTACATATGGTCCCTGGCTGCTTTCAAACGACAGCGGCAGAGTTAAATAGTGACAATAAAGACTGAATGGCCCACAAAGCCTAAAATATTTACCAACTGACCCTTTACAGAAAATGTTTACAGACTCCTGCTTAACATGATTAATTTTTTTTATTGAGGTATAACTGACATACAACACTATGATAGTTTCAACATATGATGCAATATTTGTATACATTAAGAAATGATCACCACAACAAGTCTAAGTTAATATCCATCACCATACACAGTGACAAGAGTTTTTTTTCCCTCGTGATAAGAACTTTAAGATCTACTCTCTTAGTAACTTTCAAATATGCAATACAGTATTATTAACTACAGTCACCGTGTTGTATATTATATCCCCATGATGATTGCCAAATTTAAACCTTACTACTCTCTGAGATCGACACTGTTATTATCTCCATTTTGTAGACTGGGAAATTGAGCTTAGAATAAGTCATGTGCTCAGGTTGCACAGCTAATAGAAGTGGCAGAGCAGGATTCAAACCCAACCAGTCTGTTTCCCAAGTCTGTTGCTCTGTGGTTGACTTGAAAGTATTTCTGTAAAGTAATAAAAGGGAAGAGTTACCTTTGGAATTCCTATACATAGTTTGTTCACATCTGCCAAAGTGGGAAGTGTAAATGGTTTAACAGAATCTTGTATTGTGGTAGAATCTTTGGGGTCATGCCCAGCCAGCATACCTGTAAAGAAAAATACTTAGGAATGACAGACATATTGTTTTACAGTGAAACTTACAATGTTTTGAAACTCTATGGAATCATATAAATACCTAACACAATTGCTGCATCATCCACACATCTGGTTAAGATTCCTGGTACATCCATTGAATTCACCAGGGGAATGAGGCCATGACGAGAAACTAAGCCATAGCTTGGTTTGAAACCAACAACCCCACAGTGGGCAGCTGGATTTCTGGTCGATCCTCCTGTATCTGATCCTAAAGCCCTGGAATTTAAACGGAATTTTCTTTAGAAGAATGACATATCTCCCATTATATCTGGAATCTATTTTTAAGTGTATACTTTTAAATTTTATTTCCCCCGGTTATACAAAAGTAAGACATGCTTGTCTCAGAGAACTCCTAAAATATAGAAAAAGTGTAAAGAGGTAACAAAATATTCTACGGCTGAGGCAAACACTATTAACATTTTGGCATATTAACTTCAAGACTTTTTTAAAATGCAGTTTTCTTTCATGGCTCAGGTCATTCTGTAATTATAACTTTCCATCTCTTTTTTTCTTATCATGAGCCTTTTGCTAACTCATTAAAATCACTGAAAATTTAAAATATGTATAGTATTCCGTCATATCAATTGTGATTCCCAGGATTTTAAAGCCCATTCTCCTATCAGTATACATACAGATACCTTATACCTTCCTTTAATGGCAGTTTTACAGTATGCTTTTATAAACTAAACACACTTCTCCCAGAAATTCATACACAGAACTTTCTGCTACCTCACTTAGAATCATGGATAGAAATGTACTTTATTTAAACATTTATGTTGTTGCCAAGAAGGATAATAACTACATAATAAATTACTTTGTAATAAACACCTGTAAACATAAATCTTTGCCCATATGCCTGATTATTTTTTAGGCTGGCTTCCAAGAAGTAGAGTTAATGAGCCATAGGGTCTGCCTGTTATTCTAAGTTCTTAATCTGTATTGTCAAATGACTTGTCAGAGAGGCTCTGCCAATTTATATTTCCAACTGCAGTGAATCAGATTTGGCCTTATGTTTTATTATCATCACCGAGTACTAGCAGTTCTTAAAAGTTGGTTATCTGAATAACCAAAAAGCTTTGTTAATGTGCATTTTTGAATACTTTTTCACATTTATTTGTATTTGCATTACCCAACTATGAACTGCTCATTTCTTTGCTCAGTTACCTATAGAGTATATGTTTTTCTTATTAAAAACAAAACCAAAAACTAATCTTGAGGACATTTTGTTAAGTGAAATAGGTCAGTTATAAAAGCACAAATACTAAATAATTTTCACTCTAGGTACCTAGAGTCTTCAAGTTCATAGAGACAGAAAGTAAAAGAGTGACTGCCAGGGGTTGGGGGGACAGGCAAATGGGAAGCTGTTGTTTAAAGGGTACCAAGTTTCAGTTCCGCAAATGAACCAAGTCTGGAGATTGGTTGCACAACAATGTGAATGTATTTAACACTGAACTGTACACTTAAAAATGGTTAAGATGGTAAATTTTAGGTTATGTACATTTTACCATAATTAAAACTTTTTTTAAACTTTATTTCAGAGAAAAAAGGTTTTTCTGATTAGAAAAGTATATGTGCCAACTACAAAATTTAAAATATTGTGTAAGTATATAGTGTATAAAGTGAAATTTCTCTTATAATCACTGCCTCCCTAACAATCCCATTATCAGTTTTGATATACTCGTCCAGACACTTCCATGCAACTAACATATATATGTATGTAATTATTACTTTTAACAGAAAGGTCATACTGTATGTAGTATTCTGCAACTTATTTTCCACGTAACAGTGTATCTTTGATATCTTTCCGACACTACAAAGCACTCTTGCTCATTCCTTTTAGTGGGTAAACAACCTTCCTGTTTTTAAAACTATTATAAAAGAAGCAAATCAAAAGGGGGGTGGGGAAACAAAGCAGAACACCTGATAATTTGGGACCCATTCAATCTGAAGTTACTTTGGGTCTGTGCCTCTCTTGACTATACCCAGAATAAAGCTTTGGACTGAACAAGGCTCCTACCAGTCACATGGCCCTTGAGCTCTACAGAAAATGCAAATTAGATTGTCTTTCTTACCAAGTCCACGTAAGCTACGAAATCAGGCTGTTGCTTTCACAATTTCTAAAAGGACACATTTTCTTATTAGGATTCACTGACGGCTGTATAGAAGTAAAACCTACATTTCCATAGGAATTATGTGTCAAAATGCCATATCTTCTCTGAGCACATTCAGAAAGATGAACATTAAGTAGCATGATGAGAGGAGAAAAAAGCACCTAATCTTGCAGTCCTAACTTGTCAGAACTCTCATTAATATTAATGCAATGCTACAAAATTCCACAGAGAGAAAATGAAATGGTTTTACTTGTAAATAAGATTTCAGAGAAACTAAAAAAAAAAAAACAAAAAAAACCCCTCAAGAATCTAAATCTCAAAATATAAATAATTTATTGGTTTCAATGTCTGCGACAGAGCTTAGTTTCAGTGGGTAATTAAGGAGAAATGAAATACATACAGTACTACTAAAGAAACACACTCAATTTTATACTGAAACTGAGAATGTAAATAACAGTGGTATTTATTTACTCTTCTTTAGGTGGTTAAGAAATGCTTTACAAATGGGACTTAAAACATAAAGCATGATGGATGGATTCTTCCCAAATACAAAAATAGGACAGTTGAACAAATTAGCTCCTAACAAACATGAAGAAAAGTTTACTCCATGATACACATTTTTAGTTGCAGATTTATGAAAACACTATTTTAAATATCCTACTGATACATATCAGGAACATTTTTTTCTCCCCCCCCCTTTTTTTTTAGACAAGCCTGATTTAGCTGAAGGATAAACCATAATTAATAGCTCAGCAGCATTCAACTAAAGCCATGGTATCTTAGTCCCTAAATATTTGTACCATCGGTGAACAGAAACCCAAATAAATTATTTTAAAAATGAAATTCAATTATGCTAACTGGTTTATTCTGCAAGATCCATAAAATCATGTTTTTTAAGAAAACCAGTTACTAGAGAGGAAGAGTTTAAATATTATCTTCAATTAAAGTTAAATGTATAAAATACACATTACATATACTGTACAGCTGAGCATATTTATAAGATACAATTTTTATATACCATCAAGCACAAATAACTCACTGAAAAGAAATAAAAACAGCATGTATGAACTACTCTACTGTTGGATTCTGAGGATGGTTTATGACTCTTTGTATTTGGTCGGGCTTCACATTACAACAGAAGAAAGCACCTTACGCAAAGCATGTGAACGCTGCTACCGCCGCCGCACTCCCTCCTGAGCTTCCTCCAGTTATAAGCCAATTTGAATCCTCATTCTCACCATGGGCCTTCTGCTTCCTCTTTCCTCTATATTGTTTTGAGTAACTCCAGGGGTTTTTAACTGGTCCAAATACACCATCTGTGCTTCCAGATCTGAGATGAAGTGAAGCAAGATATCTTTAACGAAACTTTCACTTTATATGAGAATTTCACTTCCTGATTATATTATTTGCTCCTAACACTGTATAATCCACTGGAACTTGAAGTGGAAAAGGCAAGAAGCCTGCTTAGATGTAGTCTTCATTAATTAGATGGTTGAGGAGGTGGAGGATGGGAAGTAAGAGCATGTGGGAGAAAGTAGAGAAAACTAGTCTGTTAAGGAAAGAGGATTTTTACCCCAGTTGATCATCCAATTCAGCTTATGATGATTTCCCTTGTAAATCAAGGTCTTGCAGTTGAAGAGTGTCATAAACACTCAAAGAGTTAACAAGAAGTCCTCTGAAGGATTCCCTCTATTAACCAGATGTTTTAAGACAAGCGTAAGTTAAATAATAACTTATTTTAAACGTTTTGAATTAATTTCAATCTTACAGGTAAGTTGCAAAAATCAAATATGAAAAGGACTTTATACCCTTTACCCAGATTCACCTATTATTAACAAATCACCCAATTTGTTTTACCATTTGTGTGCTTTATGTGTGTCTGTAACATATACAAATACTTTTTGTTTCTGAACCACGTAAGGGTAAATTAGGTGTATCATGGCCCTTTACCCCTAAATATTTTAGTATGTATTCAGTGTGCATTTCCTAACAGTAAGGGTTTTCCCTTATGCAGTCACAGCACAGTTATCAATCTCAAGTAGACTTAACATCCACACAATCTTTTTATCTAATCCATTGTATGAAATCCAGTTTGGTCAGCTGATCCAATAATGTCCTTTACAGCATTTTACCCCCTCCCAGTACAGTCTCGAGTCAGGTATTGCATTTAGTTATCATCATCTCTTTAGCTTCTTTTTGTACATTTTAAATCATTCACCAGCCAGTGGACATTGAGTTATTTCCAGTTTTTGGCAATTATGAATAAAGCCACAATAAATATTGTACTGAAAGACCCTAGCCATTGCTTTTGTGTAAATATGAGTCTTCATCTCTTGGGTAAATATGTAGGACTGAGAATGTTGGATCATATGGTGTTTACTTTGTAAGAAACTGGCAAACTATTTTCCAAAACGGCTATACCATTTTGCATTTCCTACCAACACTGTATGAGATACTCAACTGCTCTGCATCCTTGTTAGCACTTGATACTGTCATTTTTAAGCCATTCTAACAGGTGTATGTACCTCCTTGTGGTTTTAATTTGCATTTCCTGAATGACTAACCATGCTCAGCTTTTTTTCCATGTGTTTATTGCCAGCTATATATCTTCTTTGATGAAATGTCTGCTTACATATTTTATCCATTTTTTTTTTAATTGGGCTGTTTTCTTATTTTTGAGTTGGGTAAGGTTCTGTATATACTGGATGCCAGTTCTTTCTTAGATATATGTTTTGCAAAGATTTTCTCTCAGGCTGTGGCTTGTTTCTTCATTTTTTAGTAATGTATTTTTTTTTTTTAAAGATTTTATTTATTTATTTGAGAGAGAGAGAATGAGAGACAGAGAGCACGAGAGGGAAGAGGGCAGAGGGAGAAGCAGACCCCCTGCTCAGCAGGGAGCCCGATGCGGGACTCGATCCTGGGACTCCAGGATCATGACCTGAGCCGAAGGCAGTCGCTTAACCAACTGAGCCACCCAGGCGCCCTTAGTAATGTATTTTAAAGTAGAGAAGTTCTTAATTCTAGTGAAGTCCAATCTATCAGTTTTTTATTTTATGGATTGTACTTCATGTGTCTCATTTAAAAAATCTTTGCCTAACTCAAGGTCACAAAGATTTTCTCCTACATTTTCTTCTATAAGTTTTAAGTTATACTTTCCTTAGGCTCTTTTAATCTGGGAATATTTTCGTAGCCTTCCTTCATTTTTTATGATATTCATATTTTAACAGAATGTTTCTCACTTCAGACTTATCTTTTATTTCCTTGTTATTAGTTTCAGGTTTAACATTCTCAGCTGGAATACCGCATAGATGATGCTGTGTCCTTAGGGAATCACATCTAGTGTTACACGATGTCCACTTACCCTCACTGATTATGTTCATTTTGATCAGCTGTTCAAGGCAATGTTCTAATAACCAATGTTCAAGTTTACTCTCATGGATTAATTCATTCAACATATATTTGCTGAGTGCCAAGAGATACCACTGTAAATAAGAGTCAAAGATTCTGCTTCTATGAAACAGGGAGCACAGACCAAGCAAATATTACAAATGTGACAAGTGTTATGAAAGGGAAAATAGAAAGCACTTTTGGTGAATGCTTTCTCTCCCAAATCAGGAACAAGGCAAGGATATCTGCTCTTATTACTTCTACTCAGTGTTGTACTAAAGTCCTAATCAACACAGTAAGAAAGAGAAATAAGAAGAAATAAAACTGCCTCTATTTTTAGGCTACATGATCATCTACATACAATATACCAAAGAATCTACAAAGATCAACTAGAACTAAAAAGAGAGCTTAGCAAGGTCATGGGATACAAGGTCAATAGAGAAAAATCAATTATATTTCTATATACTAACAATTAGACATTAAAAAAATACCATTTTATCATTAAAAAACTGAAATACTTGGGGGGTGCCTGGGTGGCTCAGTTGGTTAAGCATCTGCCTTTGGCTCAGGTCATGATCTCAGGGTCCTGGGATAGAACCCTGCGTTGTCAGGCTCCCTGCTCAGCGAGGAGTCTGTTTCTCCCTCTCTCTCTGCCCCTCCCACAGACTCATGCTCACTCTCTCTCAAATAAATAAATAAAATCTAAAAAAAAGTTGAAATACTTGGGAATAAATCAAACAAATTACATACAAGATTTATATGCAAAAAATCATAAAAATACTGAGAAAAATTAAAATCTAAATAAATGGATAGATATAAAGTGTTCATGGATCATAAGATACATATTAAGATGTCAAATCTCCCCAATCGATCTATAAATTCACAATCATAATCAAAATCTCATCAAGCTTCTTTGTAGAAATCAGCAAGCTGATTCTAAAACTTCTATGGAAATGCAAAGGACCTAGCATATGTAAAATAATTTTGAAAAAGAAAAACTGTTAATGGACTCTCGCTACCTAATTTCAAGGCTTACTATAAAGCTACAGGAATTGGGGCACCTGGGTGGCTCAGTAGGTTAAGCGTCTGCCTTTGGCCCAGGGTCCTGGGATCGAGCCCCACGTCAGGCTCCCTCCTCAGTGGGAAGCCTGCTCTTCCCTCTTCTTCTGTCCTTCCCCCAGCCCACTCGTGCTCTCTCACTCTCTCTTGCTCTCTCAAGTAAATAAAATCTTAAAAAAAAAAAATAAAGCTACAGGAATCAAGATAGCATGATATTAAAGTAAGTAGAGAGATCAACAGAACAGAATCCAGAAATAGATCTATATATGTATATATGCTCCAACTGATTTTTGACAAAGAAACCAAGGTAATTTAATGAGGAAAGGATAATCTTTTTTTTTTTTTACAAATAGGGCCAGAACTATTGGACACCTGTGCAAATAAATGAACCTTGGCTTTATTCACACCACATACAAGATAATTAACTCAAATGGATCATGAGTCTAGAGATAAAAACTATAAAACTTCTAGGAGAAAAATCTTTGTAACTGTGGGTCAGGTAAAAATTTCTTAGTTAAGATACAAAATGCATTAATCGTAGAAGAAAAAAAAGATGAAGTGGCCTTCATCAAAATTAGGAACTTTCACTCTTTGAAAGGAATGTTCAGAGAACGAAAAGACAAGCCAGAGACTTGGAGAAATTATCTGCAAATTACCTATCTAACAATGGACCTGAATCCAGAATACATAATATATAAAAGAACTCTTAGAACTCAGTAGGACAAACAGCCCAATTAAAAAAAAAAGGGTAAAAGATTTGAATAAATACTTCACCAAAGAAGAAACACGGGTAGCAAAATAAACACATGATGTTTAACATCATTAGTCATCAGGGCAATGCAAACTAAAACCAAAATGAGATCTGACCATATACCTATTAAACAATAAAACATAATCTCACAGAGGGACTGAGAAACTGGCATTAGAGTCCTCAAGAAATCACCTCAGGGCTTTTGGGTACCTACATTTAATGAAATTAAAGACAAAGATGAAAGAAAAACAAGAGAAGAAAATTTTAATTTTACTTACCCCATTGCAAACTCATCTAAATTTGTTTTTCCCATCAGGACAGCTCCCTTATCCAACAATTTCTGAACAACTGTAGCATTGTAAGGTGGTACATAACCTGAAAAAATTATTTTTATTGTAGGAGAGAAAACAGTGAACATGTAAATCACACGCAAGAAACAAGATTTTAAACTACAACTAAGCTATTGATATTGACATGTATTAATTATTCCTAATTTGAGTAGCAGGTAGTACTTTCTTCCAAAAGCTAGTTAATTTTAATCTTGCTACTGCTAATTGCTCCATTTTCCAAAGGCAATGGTATATTCACTATTTTTTTTTTTTTAAGATTTTATTTATTTATTTGAGAGAATGAGAGACAGAGAGCATGAGAAGGAGGAAGGTCAGAGGGAGAAGCAGACTCCCTGCTGAGCAGGGAGCCCGATGCGGGACTTGATCCCGGGATTCCAGGATCATGACCTGAGCCGAAGGCAGTCGCTTAACCAACTGAGCCACCCAGGCGCCCATATATTCACTATTTTTATCATCTAAAAACATTAACAGTTACTACTACACAATACTGAATGACAGAGATGTACCCAATTCATTTGAAACTAATAGCACATCATTATTTTGCTCATTGTACTTGAAATGCTATATCCCATAGTAATTTTTTATCTATTTCCAGTCAGAAACAGATCTTTATTCTCAACTGAAATTTCATCTAGTGTGTACTCCAAGACAATTATCAACAATCTACCTATCAGAGGAACCTGGGGCATATTCCTCATAGACTTTCTTTTAGTGTGTAGCACTCTGAACAAGATTTTGCCATGTCTTTTTCTTTCTAGGATCCAGAAATCTTGAGAAACAGGTTTCCTTTTGACCTACTAAACTGTAAAGAATAAAACTAAGCATCACTATGTACTCAGATAAATATAGTGATATAAGAGATGGAGGAGTTGGGAAACAAAAAACAACTAGACAATAAAAGCGAATCCTCAGACCACCCTCACGAGAGGGGTGATGACAGCCCCTTCCTCCCTAGTCCCGTGGTACTGATGAGTGGGAGTCAGAGGGCGCTGAGTGTGTGTGTGGTGGTCAGTTAGTAAATCTCCCTAAGTAGGATTTCTAAAACATCCTAAATAGGATACATCCATTAAGCTGGCCTACCTCTAAGGGATAATTTTGAATTCCGAAAGAGCCAATAGTAAAAATATTCCAGCCTAAGTACTTCTTTTGCAGATATAATTAGTCTGAGAATACTTTGGTGCTTTAGTGTCTTATCTTTAATTTAAGCTGAAAAAATAGTTTCATAAAACTATTAATGCTCTGGTCGATTAAACTTTACCTTTCAGCATGTTTGATGCACATGTTGTCTCAATGCCGGACGTGCTAAAGTTGTCTTTTACTGCAACGGGAATTCCATCTAAATCCCCAAGTGAGTGACCTGCGTTAAAAAGCCAAAAGAATAGGAGCTACATCCAGAATATAAAGACACATTAATACTAGTTATTACAATAACTATTAGTTTTTGGTAAAGATACTTCTTCATAATTCAAGTTGATGTTAGAAATTATTACAGTTGGGCATTAGAAAGCATCACATACCCATTAGCCTTATTTTTATTGTACCTCATGGCAAGTTCTTTAAGTAAGACTATGTTTTATGTTAAAAAGCCTCACTTGACAAATGGAGACTGCTACATCCAATTAAATTCTTTCTCTAGGGATATGCCAATTAAGTAAAATTCACAGTAATTTACCTTTCTTGTATCTTTTCTCCGATTCTTCAGCTTGCTTTAAGGCCACCTCTTCTGAAACAGTAATGTAAGCATTTAGAAATTTGGTCTTCTTGATAAGGGAGAGACATTTTTGACAGAGCTCTGTTGGAGTAATGTGGCCTTGTTTCAGTGCTGTAGAAACCTGTAATATATACAATTCAAAAACCTTTTACTGAGGGGTGGGGGCATAGGTTAGCCCGGTGATGGGTATTAAAGAGGGCACATACTGCATGGAGCACTGGGTGTTACAGGCAAACAATGAATCAGCAAAAACTAATGATGTAATGTATGGTGATTAACATAACATAACATAAAAAAAAAACTTTTACTGAGGCTGCAGAAGATACAAGTATTATACTGAGTGGGGAGATAGAGTGGTGAAGTGTAAAATGTTGAAGTGAAGAGAACTCTATACCTCGGGAGTATAGTGAATGAGGGTAATGCACCCATCAGCCTGAGTAGGGGTGGATGGGGTGGGGGAGGCTTGGCGCGGGTGGGGCATGGGTGGGGCAAGCCGGGAATGCAGGCAATACAGAGTGAGAGCAACAGTTGGACAAGGCCCTGCAGGACCTCATGACTCGAAGTGAGATCTTTATGTTTTACTGCAGAATTCGAGTAAGAGCCACACAAGTTGAGAGAAATGCTCATAAAATATGGGTTCAAAAGCAAACTAAAACCAAACTTCTCCGCAATTCTGTCTTGGAGGCATTAGAAAGGCTAGTAAACAAAGTGTTAAGATAAACTGCACCACAAGTGACCAGAATCTATATGTTTATAGTAAGCGAAGCTTGAAATGATGACTATTTAATACTTCCTGGAGGAAGTAATAATAAGTACTTACTAATTAGATAAAAGCAATGAACAATAAGTCAAAGATGACACCAAAGCTTTGCAGATTATCTCAACAGAGTTGGATGAGATGGGGGCTTGGGGAGAAGGTGGATGGGTGGAGTAATGTTTATTGAGTATTTACCAAGAGCCGGATACTATTGCTTTACGTGCATTACTACCTCCCTTCACCTTAACACAACCATGTAAGTTATATCTTATTAACCTCATTTTACAGATGCAGAAACTGAAGCTCAGAGAGGTTAGTGATTTGTCCGAAGCCACACAACAGTACAGGGTAGAGGGAAGGTCATAAACACGTGCTCTTCCACTATCTCTCTCTGCGCTACAGCAAGCTTAGTCTGTCCTCTGAGCTGACTGCACCTTCAGGTGTCCGACATCCACCAAGCAACAAGAGTTTGCATTTGAGGAGAAAATCTGCATATCATCTGCTCTCAGCTGTTGATTAAATCATCAAAGCAGCGGTATTCTTAGGGCTGAGGGTTTTAGGGGAGCAAAGCAGTGGCAATAGGCCAAGGAGAGGTCCCCTCAGGCTGATGCACAAGAGGAGGAAAGCGTTGCCAAGGGGCGGCTGGGGGAGGGGCCCTGCAAGGGGCAGGGCAACTGGGCTATGCCATGGCCAAACTGGTAATGAAGAAAATTATGCCTATCTTTCTTTGCCTCCCCTCAAGTCTCCTAGTGCCTACTATCCTCAGGCTGCTTCCTGACTTGCCAGCTGGTATAAGAGTACAAGGGAAACGAGTTACAGTGGTGGTTACAAGGGCAAGAAATGAGACTGTCCAGGAGCACTCATTTTAAATGGTGCTGATCTTCATTAGGACCATTCTTAGGAAATCCAGATTTGAGAAAGTCAGTAAGAGAACTGGAGAAGGGAAATGAAAACAAAGATGGTAACTAGCTAGAATGGCCTGAGTATAAGGAGTGTGAAATAAAACAGTGCAGCTTCCCTGGGGCAAAACTGAAGGTGGTGTAGCTGAATATAAGATGAAATCAACTATAAGAGTTTTTGTTAAACCAAATTCGTTCTCCCTGACTTTTCTCTAATGGAAAGTAGGCTTTTCCTTGAGACCCCTGCTTGTCCTGCAGCTTTCTCAAGAGATGACTGCTTTAGCTTCTACCCACCATAGACCAGAGTCCAGTGGGGGAAGGGAGAATGTGCAGGCAGGCATCCTCCTCATTCCTCAATGCCTTCCTCTTCCCTCTTCGTTCAAAAGTCCCAGCTCAGCTGAATTACAGGCCTTGGGGGAGCTTATATCACTCTCCTTGGGGTGTGAATCCACCGTCTCCCGAGTACTCCTTTTCATTCATTGAAGATTCTCACACTTAGCTCCCTTTAATCTTTACCGTGGCTCCTGCTGTTATTCTGGTTGACTTCAGACTTCAAGTAACGTACACTGACACCTGGCCTCTCAGTTCTTGACCTCATTTCAGGCAAACTTTTCCTTCACCTTGCCCCAGTTACCAACTCAGCTCAGACTACATCATTACCAGTATCTCTAGAACCTCCAAAACCTCAATTTTAGTTATCCCACACCTCCTGTCCACTCAGCTTATTTGCTCAACCATCCACATGGTCAAGAAAAACATGGGGACCTCAGTCCTACAACTGCAAAGAAACAGAGTCTTCCAACAACCAATGAGGTTGAAAGAGGACCCTGAGCTTCAGATGAAACCACAGACTTGGCTGACCCCTTGATTTCAGCCTTGTGAGACTCTTGTGAGCAGAGAACCCAACTACTCCATTTCTGGACTCCTGATCCACAAAACTGTAAGATGATAATAGGATTATCTTAAGCCAAAAAGTTTAATTTGTTAGGCAGCAAGAGAAAAATAATACATCTTCTTAGAAAAATTAAGAAATCTTCCTCAGGAGCCACTCTTAGCAACTAGGGAAAGAGATCACTGTAAATACATATAATTTAGTAAATTTGTCCCTATAACAAAATTAATGTCAATAATAGCACTTAGTTCTAGGCATTATCCTAGATGCTTTATATTTCTTTTTTTTCAAGATTTTTAAAATTTTAATTCCAGTATAGTTAGCAGTGTTCTATTAGTTTCAGGTGTACCATATAATGATTCAACAATTCCATACAACACCTGGTGCTCATCACAGTAAGTGCCCTCCTTAATCCCCATCATCTATTTCACCCATCCCTCCACCCACCGATGCTTTATATTTCATTTAATCTTTATATCCACTATGAGGGGCTGATATTCTTATTTTCTTTTTACAGATAAAAAAAACTAACATTCTTGCTTGAGGTCACAAAGCTAGAAAGTAGCCGAGCTGCTGGGATTCAACCAAGGCCTGTTCTTGTTTCCAAATCCCATGCTCTGGACCACTATACTATTAACTTTACAGAGAGCATCAGAAGTTCACTTAGGAAAAGAACCACCTTTTAAAAAGAATTGTCTTGATAAATGCTGAAGGTAGGAGAGCCCTTGAGGCCTGAGTGTCCAGTTGACTGGAACCCATTAACACACTCCATTCACGCTTTTGTCTCCAATGTTTCAAGAAATTGCATCAGGATCACTAGCAACCTCACATTCCTAAATCCAGCAGTGAATGCTCAGTCCTCATCTTACAAGTACTTTTCAGCAGCATTCAACTTAAGAGAACACTCTCCTCTTGAAGCTTTTTCACTTGTGTTTCAGGACACCAAGACCTGGTTTTCCTCTTGCCTTACTGACCATTCCTTCAACGTCTCTTTTGCTGGCTCTGCTTCCTATTGCTGACTCTAAATGTTGGAAAGTTTTAGGCCTTCTTCTATTTTTGTACTCAATTCCCTGGGTGTTCTTATCTGGCCACACACTTTTATTATCTTCTATACTCTGGCCACTTTATATCCTCATACCTAGCTGCCTTTCTGATCTCCAAACTTCTAGATAGCCACTTGCTTAAATGACTTCTTCACCTGGATAGCTAGCAGACATCTCCACATTAACATGCCCAGAACAGAAGTCTTGATAACTTTCCTCCTTCCAAATATGCTTCCTAAGAGTCCTTCCTGAATGGGGGCCCTCAAAAAACGAAAAACAGAACTATCATATGATCCAGCAATTCCAATTCTGGGTATTTAGTCGAAGAAATGAAAACACTAATTCGAAAAGATACATGCACCCTTATGTTCATTACAACATTATTCACAATAGCCAAAATGTGGAAACAACCTGTCCATTGACGGACGAATGGATAAAGGAGATGTGGTATATGTACGGTGGAATATTAGCCATTAAAAAAGAATGAAATCTTGCCACTTGTGACAACATGGATGGACCTTGAGAGTATTATGCTAAGTGGAACAAGTCAGAAAAAGACAAATAACGTTATGATTTCACTTACGTGTGGAATCTAAAAAACAAAACTCATAGATGCAGAGAACAGACTGATGGATGCCAGTAGGGAAGGAGGTTAGGGGATGGGCAAAATGGGAGAAGGTACAAGAGGTACAAACTTCCAGTCATAAAATAAATGTCATGGGGATATAATGTACAACATGGTGATTATAGTCAACAATATTGTACATTATGTAACTTTATATGGTGATCGGGAAAAACTAGACTTATTGTGATCATTTTGCAGTGTATACAAATACCAAATCATTATGTTGTACACCTGCAACTAATATAATGTTCTATATCAATTACACCTCAATTAAAAAAAAAGGGGGGGGAAAAAACCTCTTCCTCATCTTGATGTTACCACTTTCCCAACTGCCCAGGTCAAAAATCTAACCATCCTCCTTCATTCTTCTCTTTCCCTCAAACTCTGTATCCAATCCATCAGCAAGCCCTAACTTAAAAAACAATCCCATTTCACATTATCTCTATGGCCACCCCATCTATGCTGCCATCATCTCTTGCCTTCTAACTGATCTTCCTGCTTCCTCGCTTGCTTTCCTACAGACCATGTCTTTAGGAATAACCTGAGGGAGCTTTTTAAATTTTAAATCAAATCATATCCACATACTCACAAATTTCCAGAGGCTTCTCATTACACTTAGAATAAAATCCACACTCCTTAGCACGGCCTAAAGTTTTCCATGATCGGGCTCCTGTTTATCTCTCTAACCTCATCTCCCACTATTCTCCTCTTCATTCATATTTCTCTAGGCATGCTGGCCTTCTTGCAACTCCTGAATGTGTCAAGCTTGCTCTTGCTTCAGACCCTTTGCACTTACTGTTCCGTTGGCCTGGAATACTATTCTCCCAGGCCTTCCTGGGGCTTCCCCTTCATATCCTTTAGATCTCTTAAAAATAGAGAAACCTTTCCTGACCACTCCCAACACATCTGGCTCCCCCCACGAGTTCTCACACTGTGGCCTGCCTAATCTTTCTTCATAGTACTTATACTACCTGTGATTATATTATTTACTTAAAAAAAAAACAAAACACTTCTTTAATGCCTGTTTCCCCACAAAAATGCAGGCTTCATGAGGGCAGGAACTTCTGTTTGTCTTCAATGTTAATTCCATGTCTGGAACACAGAGGTGGTAACTAAATGTTAGCTGAATGAATGAATACCTGAGTTATTTAAAATTTGGAATCTGTTTTCCCATAGAATAATTAAGTGTTCTTAGGTAGACCCCCAACAAGCCTATTCAATATATAATTAATAACTTTAGGATTAATATTAGCCTGATGTCTGGCTCCCAGAAACACTGGGAAGATACCACAAAAGAGGAAGGTGAAAGTGAGACTCCTCCTCTTTCCTGAATGTACCTGCATAAAACTTGAGAAATAGGACTTTTACCTCCCATTTGGCATGTTACCTCCTTTTAGTGCTTCCTTCCAGGCCCCCTGTTACTCTAAGCCTCACTTAGGTCCCCAACATTGCCTCAAAACTCCAGTTTCCAGCTCCTCTCCCAAATTTCCTCCCCAGCAAATTTTCCCTTTCTTCAATTGATTATATCAACTAGCGTGTGATGGAGAGAAATTTTATTAAACTATTATAACTCACAACAATGGGTGAATAAATCATTCGACCCTGCAAGGCATCTTGATGTATTTAAAAGAGAACATGTACTAAAATAATTAATCTCTAATTGGTAGAATTTGGGATGTATAATGATCTGAGAAAAAATACAAAGCGGAGAGAAGATATTTTTTGGGCTGGGAAAATGACTACCAAATAATGTTTTGTGCACAGTAGGCATCAACAAATATTTGTTAAAGAAGTAATTAAGTGAAAGTAATCCTGTTCAGGCAACCTCTTGTGTACCTTAGGTCAGCTCTCCTGTTTTTTTCCCCCTGGAGGCAAAAGTTGTTTCTCACAGGGGCACATTCAACAACACCAGAAAGGGGTGGCACAAAAGAGGGGCTGCTGAAGGGGGAAAGGGCAGAGAAAGGAAATACTGTATTTTTATAGGTTGCATTTCATTTTAAAACTAGTTTTTGGTGTTTTATTTTTTTTAAGAACAAATTGGATTCTTTAGTAGAGGAATTTACTGTACAGAAATATGTAGTAGAGGCCAGAAGCCATATTAAGATGGTAAAATACTAATGTATTTTGGGAAAGGACTATATTATTAAATGCCTGTCAATTTTAAGTTATGATAATTTATAGCTTTCTAAAAGGCTACCATATGGGGGGGGTGGTTGGAAGATTTCCCAGGTGAAGATACAACAGGAAGATGGAAGGCAGGATAGGTCCTCAACACCTACTTACCAGCAGAATCACCTGGAGCTTTGGTTAAACCATATAATCTGGTCCTCAAATCACACAGCTGCCAAAGTGGGACACAGCTGTGGTTTTAACAAGAACCTGATGTGATTCTTGTAAGAGTGGGCCTGCAGACAGTTCTCAAGTTTGAGAGATATGGGCCAGAAAACAAGGAGACATGAACTGAAGCCTTAACAGCAGAGAGTAAGTGAAGAAAACAATTTCCAGACATAAATTCCAAAACAGAATTAACAGGGCTTAGTGATTTATTGGATATGATAGATGAGAAAGAATGTAGGGGAACTGGGATTAAAAGTTGTGCCATTAAAAAGAGAATATTAAGAATTCAGAAATCTGGTTTTTGTTTTTTAAGGTGGAGATTGAGAAATAAGAAGTGGTCCTATTACAATGCTGAAGTCAACTCTGGTTAAATTAAGTGGAGGTGGTTATGGGGCATTTGGAAGAGATGTCCAGAGGGCACTTACAAATATTAGACTAGAGTTTAAAAATGATGGCTAGGACATGAAGACACAGGTGAGAGAATCATTAGTATCTTAGTGGTAGATGAAGTCTAGAGAATACGTCAAGGCGGGGCGGGGGGGAGGGGGACTAAAAAATACTCGTTTGTATTTTGCAAAGTACAGATCTGCTGAGCCTCTAAGCGAGAACTGCATCAGATCAGTGTCGGGGACAGAAGGAGACTGAAGTGGACTGGCGGAGCCCACTCTAAGAGGCCAGAGTGGGTCTTGGGTCTGACCCAAGCCTTAGCAACATCTAATTGAGAAGCCGCCGTATACTTCCACCGCACAGCTCCGCGCTAAGTCTCCCTTGCTGAGGTCCTAACTCCAGGATGGGTACAGGGAGTACAGCTGAAGGCCCCAAAGGTCTGAAGCACCCACCCAGTTCCAGGAAAGGAGACGGCGAGGCTGACCAAGATGCGAGTCAGACCCGGGGGCTCCTTGTCCACGGAATCCGCGAATCTTTCTGACCTCCCTGGGCCCTCAGCAGCCAGTTCCACTCACTTCTCGGAGGGTCCGGCCCAGCATGGTCCTCGTGCCCAGCCTGCCACCATAAGGCCCAGGTGACCAGGAGGAATAAGAGAGGTCAACACCCGCGCCGGGGTCACACGGGCGCAGCCATCTTTGATCGTCACTGCACCTTTCAACACCGAGTACTTAGATTGGTCGAATTGCAGCTCGGGGAAATGATCTTTGCGCGCGATTGGTTGGCGCCGCAAAGCAACTCCTGCGGCGAAGGAGAGCGGGTTGTAAGGAGACTCGGGCTGGGGTCCCGGAGGGAGTCGGGAAGACTGATTCTATGTGGCGTCTGGGTCGCGAGCGGAGTTAGCTTATCCTGCCGGGGGCTCCCGGGACAGGGCTGGATTCTAGGGGTTTTGTTTTTGCTTTTCAAAGGGGAGGGGTGTGAGGAAGGAGGAGAATGGACAGAATATTGACTGGAACGTTAATTGGGGCTTTTCAGATGGGAAGAGCAGAGTAATTCCATATTCTTCTTCCTTCATTTGCTCCATTAGTTAGGCTGACTTCATTTTTGAATTCTTAACTTTGAAATCGGCCAGTGTGTTTGATTCAGGGGTTGGAGTTCGATCCCATTTAAATGCATTTTAATTAGGGCACGCAGTTCAACTGATGCTTACGATGGAATTTCTGAAGACGTGTGTACTTAGAAGAAATGCATGTACTGCGGTTTGCTTCTGGAGAAGCCACGCCATACAAAAACTTTTAGTTGGAAAGATTAGTACTACCTCTTCAAGGAGCACTGTCATGCCCGCCTGGGTGATAGATAAATACGGGAAGAATGAAGTGCTTCGATTTACTCAGAATATGATGATACCTGTCATACACTATCCAAATGAAGTTATTATCAAAGTTCACGCTGCAAGTGTAAATCCAATAGATGTTAACATGAGAAGTAAGTTTTCGAAAGACATTCCTCCTTACCTTTTTTTAAAATTCAGAATTTCATCAGGGATCAGTTTTAAAAATTCACTTGTTATTTGACTACGCTTCTTTGCTTAACATGAAGGAATAGTTTAGGTATTTGACAGTATCTCAGATATTATTTGTCAAGTTTTTGAAATTGCAGTGTTCATGGTTTACTTTATTTAGTCTTTTGCAAAATATAAGCAAATATACCTTTTGAAATGTTTCCATGCTTCCTTAAAATGTAAATTGGAATTTCAGTTAATTTGGGTTCCACAGCTAACTTTTTGTTCTCTTCTCCTGGGAACTTGGTGGTATTCTGAGGGCTGTTGCAGGTTTTGGAGGTATGATTATGTTTTCACATCAGTTCAGAATTTGCATTTTTATAATAATTCTTTGCTCTCCCACTATTCACATCTTTATTGGTGCAGTGGGCAAAGCAGGACAGGTGCCCGATATACAGTCACAGTACTTTCCTCATTTCTGCTGTTGAATTTTGCCCTCTGCACTTAAAATACCCTTTCCTGTATGCTTCATCCTAAATGGGAATGTTACCATCTTAATTTCTGCTGGGGAATATTGACAAAGCTTGAAGAGCACTATATTCCTTAAGAATATATACACCATGCAATTAGTATAGTGCTGAAAAGACTGATTACTACTTGTGAATTTAACTTTGGGGGAAAAAATGACAAAAATATTCCTCACCCATGTCTTCTCAAAAAATTTTTGAAAATCTCTTGGGATGATTGGTTAGTTAACTTCCTTGTTATAAATAAGCTGCCATATGCAGTTTAATTTAACTGTAGGTCTGTGTTTTGAAGGGCTGTATGTAACTTAGAGTTCTTATCAGATTGCCTTGTAATAGTTACTGTATGTGAACTATGTGTGATTAATTAAATTTCTTGGTTTATATGAACCAATTATAAAATTTAATCATTTTGCAAAATTTATGGAGAAGTTGGAAAGTGTTGAGGCTGAAATTTTCGCATTTTTCCTCCGATTTTGCAGGAGCTGTGTGATGATTAGGGTGTCAGTTCTCAGGTGTTTTGGTCTTAAGATCTCTTTACCCTCTTGATAATTACAATGGGCTTTTGTTTGTGTGAGTTATAGCTATCAGTATTTACCTTATTAGAAATTAGAGGAGCAAATTTAAAATTTTTATTCATTTAAAAAGGCAGTAAACTCCTTTGGTGTTAACATTACAAAATTAAATCAGGTTAGAAGTATAAAATGGTATAAAGGGACACCTGGGTGGCTCAGCCGGTTAGGCGGCCAGCTCTTGATTTCGGCTCAGGACATGATCTCATGGTCCTGGGATCAAGTCCTGCATCCGGCTCCCTGCTCAGGGGAGAGTCTGCTTCTGCCTCTCCCTTTGTGCTCTCTGCTTCTAACTCTTACTCTCTCTCAAGTAAATAAAATCTTAAAAAAAAAAGACCTCTTAGGCTCCTCAAAAAGATCTTGGGGATGTAAAAACTTAGAGAACTGCTGGATTAGGGAAATAAAGTCCAGTGTCTCGGTCTTTAGGTTTGTTTATTTTTTTAAGATTTTATTTTTAAGTAATCTCTACACCCAACACAGGGCTTGAACTCAACGACCCTGAGATCAAGGGTTGCACGCTCTACCAACTGAGCCAGCCAAGCACCCCTTGGTCTGTAGGTCTTTTGTCTCCAATTTTTTTTTTTTAAAGATTTTATTTATTTATTTGAGAGAGAGAATGAGAGAGAGAGCACATGAGAGGGGGGAGGGTCAGAGGGAGAAGCAGACTCCCCGCCGAGCAGGGAGCCCGATGCGGGACTCGATCCCGGGACTCCAGGATCATGACCTGAGCCGAAGGCAGTCGCTTAACCAACTGAGCCACCCAGGCGCCCCATGGCTCCAGTTTTTAGTGTTGCTATTTTTAACTTAATGACTATATCTGGACCTGGGCTGTCCAATATAGTAGCCACTAGTCACAGGTGAGTGTCGAGCTACTGAAATGTGGCTAGTTTGAAATGAGATGTTAGTGTAAAATACACACTGGATTTCAAACAGTAAGAAAAAAAGAATGTAAAATATCATCAATTTATATTGATTACACATTGACCTGATACTATTTTGAATATATTAAATAAAATATTAAGATTAATCATTATTTTTTAGTGGCTACTAGGAAACTTAAAATGACATATGTGGCTTGCATTATATTTCTCTTGGACCGTGCCAATCTAGGCAGTGTGAGGAATAGCTGTTACACATGTCTTTGTGGGGCAGGGGTTTGAGGAAAGACTTGGACTCCTAAAGTGCTTATAGCTAGAAAGCTCCCTATTAAGGATGAATTGAAATGTCTTTACTATGATTGTCCCATGAAATCCACATTTGTATTCTTTTTATTTGCTCTGAAGTAAGAGGTGCTACTGCTTGTTGGCTATAGTGTTTTACTTTATTCATTTACATTGGGTATGAAGATAATTTATTTTTTATAGGCTGTGTCTTTAAGTGGTGGGTTTATACCCAATGATCAGTATGTTTTTTCATCTCCTTTGACTGTAAATCCTTTGGAGGTAGATCCCATGTTCTACCAACCACTAACTGTTTCAGCACTTCACATATGTGGTTATCATTCAGTCTTTATTTTTGCGTCATTTTTTATTTTCATTTTAACTTAAGATTGCAAACTAAAATTAGTGGTGTTCTAACCTTGAGTAATTTGTACATTTTGTCTTCTTTTAGATCTGTTAACTTTTAATTTCTTTGAATGCATATGCACAATTTGTTTTGTGTACATTTTAATTTCAGTAGGGTGCCTGGATCTCAACTTTATGGCTGCTATTTAACAATGTAATACTGTGACACATTTTACTTTTATACGGTATTCTTGAGACTTCTTACTAGTTTTTTATAACTTAACTGAGTAATATTATTTGTAAGTTATATTTCCTGCTCATGGATCCTTTTGTTTAGTTTAGTTTAGTTTTGTTTTTGAGAATGTGTGATTGTTGTTGCAGGAGATACCTGAAATGGTAGCTTGCAGAAATAAAATAATGAGTAGAAGTTTATAAACTGTAGGAAGCCATTATTTCCCTTAACAAGAATGCAAGGACCTATGAAGCCAGGCTGTTTTTCTGGAGATAGCCACTGTTATTGGACATAAAATCATAAATCATGTAAATGGCTAAATGAATAATCTTAAAATAGAAAAAAATATATAGCCAACAGCATCATACCAACAATCACTGATTTCTTTAGATGGGATTAAAGTCTGAAATTGATGACCTTAGGATTTTCCAAATCATCCCAACTCTGAGTCAGTTAAACTGGCAACCTCTAACAATGGGATGAAGCTCCTAAGGGCCCCCATTTATTTGTGTCCCCAAGCAGGTTCTCGCTCACTACCAGCTGCGTTCTGGATTTGCGGCTTGTTGGGCTAGTACCAAAGGTGAGTGAGGCAGGGCTACTCTGTTGACCAAGAAACCTTGAGCAACCTTGTCCTGCAGGCTCTGTACCTCAGAAAGGACTGAAGCCTTTTTTGTAGCTCTGAAGCTGCAGCTACACTCTGACATGGCTAAATACCCACTTTTGTTGCTCATACCACATAGGAATTTCAGTGAGTAATTGTTTAATTGTGTTTTAGTTATGGAAAAGGAATGTAAGACAGGAAAAGTGAAACGTGACTTCCGTGAGTATTACATGTGAAGTTGTTTTTTTCCCCTGATGGGGGGGGTGCACTCCTAAATAGCCAGATGGCAAATATGTAATATTGGCATGATGGCCATCAGCTTAGATTTTTCTGGGACTATCCCAAATTTTCAAACACTCTCTCCCACACATCTTGATTTTTTTTTTTTTAATTAGAAAAACAACTGCAAGCCACCCACCTGTCCTCTCCCGCTGTATCCTCTACCTTTCCCTCCTGCTATATGGATTAACCTCCTTGTTCCTGTCTAAGGCCAACCCTCCACGTGGGTTCCTGATTCCATCCCCTTTAATCAACTCAGAAGCACTGTTTCAGAAATTCTTTTCTGTATCATCAGTCTTTCCCTTTCTATGGGATCATTCTGATTAGCACACAAACTTGATGTTATTTCTCCCCTCTTAAAGAGGAGGAAAAAAAAAAAACACTCAAAAATCCTCTCTCCCTCTCACCTGTGCCCCTCCAGTCACTGTTTCATTTCCGTGCTCCCCTTCATAGGAAAATCTACTTGAGAAAGTTGAATCGTCTCAGGTCTCCAGTTCCTCCCTTCCCTGTTCTCTTTCGAGCACTCCAGTCCACAGCAACTGCTGTCAAAATCACCAAAGACCTCTGTGTTGCTGGATCAGCTGTTTGGTTTGGTTTTTTAAAAAATGTATGGCATCTTTTGACTTTATCTGAAAAACTGTTTTACCTCTCAGCATTTGACTTTTTTTTTTTTAAGGTTTATTTATTTTTAGAGAGCCCATGAGCAGGTGTAGGGGGGCAGAGGGAGAGGGGGAGAGAATCTCACGAAGACTCCCTGCTGAGTGCAGAGACCAGGGCGGGCTCGATCTCACCACCCTGAGATCAGGATGAGTGGAAACCAAGAGCCATGGACTGAGCCACCCAGCCTCCCCAGCATTTGATTTCTTGAAATGACCCTCTTCCCATGGCCTTCAGCACCCCTCTGCACTGGTCAGGCCTTCTCAGTCTCCTTTGCTGGTTTCTCCTCATCCTTATGATCTAATGTGCCACCTCTGCGGATGGGTGGGGGGAAAGGGGAAACTCACAGAGTGGGTTAGTGACTTCGGAGCATAAATTGTGGTACATGACACAAGAAAGGTGGAAGGAGTGGAAAGAGTGCTTATCTTGGAGAGCCTCACCTAGCTCATTTCTCTGTTCTCAGAGAAATGTCAAGCGAAAGAGGCTATAACAGATAATTTTGTGTCTTAGAAAAGTCATTTTATATGTTGAAGCTTGTAATAAACTAGGTTATTGTAGATAGCCAGTTTATTTGAAACAAAAGTTATGATTAGAATGTTTTCAGCTCTATTTAGCTGCTATTTATGTAAAATTTAAAAAATAAAGATAGAAGTCAAATTAACTGCTTTATTATCCATCAGAATAGAGGTAGTCAAACTTTTTTTTTTTCCCCCCACTCATGAATCTATGCACTTATTTCAGAGGTGCTCTGGAAGCATTTTTGAGGATGTGGGGAACATTATCCCTAGACCAGGGTTAGGCATGGATACAGTATTTGATACTGTTTGTTAACTTCAAAAAGCTTTAACATTTATCTTTTTTAAAAAATTTTTTAAAATTAACATATAATGTATTATTTGTTTCGGGGGTACAGGTCTGTGATTCATCAGTCTTACACAACTCACAGCACTCGCCATAGCACGTACC
The DNA here is from genome assembly GCF_029215605.1 of Mirounga angustirostris. Classification (NCBI taxonomy): domain Eukaryota; kingdom Metazoa; phylum Chordata; class Mammalia; order Carnivora; family Phocidae; genus Mirounga; species Mirounga angustirostris. Next base: position 92,124,472 of record NW_026991716.1, on the reverse strand, counting down.
CTCCCCAATGTCCATCACCCAGCCATCCCATCCCTCCCACCCCGCTCCACTCCAGCAACCGTCAGTTTGTTTCCTGCCATTAAGACAAATCTTATGGTTTGTCTCCCTCTCAAACATTTATCTTCTTCACTAGACTTGGCACCAAATGATTTTGTTGTTTAACAAGTTCATGAATTAATAAAGGAAACCATTTTCAGAGAATAAAGTAAAACTGTAAAAGGAAATACCAAAAGTTCTGAAGGCCGTTTGAGCAATGGTAGCTTTAGATGAATGAGTGGTTATAACTTTGCAAGTAATTTTCTTTGGAAAGAACAACATTCCTTGTTTTTGTGCTTTCGAGTGCGATGATAAAAATTGTGAGATTGATTATTTTATAATCTACATCTTGAGGATCTAGAATCTGGCATGTAACTCTAGTGGTTTTTAAATCATTTCATTCTTTTGGAGGAAACCGATAAATTGTATTTCACAGGTGGTTATGGAGCTACGGCTTTAAATATGAAACGTGATCCTTTACATATTAAAACCAAAGGAGAAGAATTTCCCCTGACTCTGGGTCGGGATGTGTCTGGTGTGGTGATGGAATGTGGACTCGATGTGAGGTACTTCAAGCCGGGAGATGAGGTGAGTTAACTCCTTTTCTAAATATGTGGATTTCATTTTGCTTCTTTTGGAAGTATTTCTGTATCCTTGACCTTTTTTTTTTCTTCAAGTATACTGACTGAGCTTTGGGTAGAACCCTCATTTTCTTGGTTCTGTTGTTACATTTTTCACAAACAATTCCAAAAGAGCTTGACTGTACTTGAGCTTTCTAAATCCAGTGCTTAAGAACTGGAAGACTTTAAAATATGTAGGATTGGGACAACTTTTTTTTTTTTTTTCTCCTTGAAGTCTTTAAATGACAATTTCTACCTTTTGGGTTAGATGGTTTTAAAATAGCTAAAGTTTGGTATAATCACCTGTCACTTGTCACTTTGAATTTTTATACCAAGAAATTAAAGTTGAGCTCATAATAATAGTTAACACTGTTCTAGTTGCTTTTCATAAAATAACACATTTAATCCTTAATGAAGTAAGTACAGTTAGGCACAGTTTACAAGATGAGGAAGCCCAGCTGTAAAGGAAGTGCTAGAGCCAGTATTCAAACCCCAGAGACTGTGCTCTTACTGGTACTCTAAGTAGTCCTTAAATACTGTAGGATTTATTAGCATCTGCTTCCAGTGTGGTTTGACTTGATAAATTCAGAATCATACTAAGTACTGCATTTATGTTATGTGAAAATAACTCTTGCTTGGCCTATTGCTGACTTGTGCTTTTTCACAGGGTGGGGTCTGTATCGGGGAAAGCCCTCATGCTGAGCTTTGGTCAGAAAATGTTTCTAATGAAGCTGTGTGTTTCAGGTCTGGGCTGCAGTTCCTCCCTGGAAACAAGGCACCCTGTCAGAGTTTGTTGTAGTCAGCGGGAATGAGGTAACTCCCCAGCTCCGTGCTGAAATGCCGTTAGAAAGTATAAACAAAGACTGACAAGTATCTCTGAAATAACTGGTTGCTTTTCACATCAGGTTTGTGTTTTATGGGTAGTTCTGAAAGAACTAAGATACAGAATAGGAACTTTTGAAAGAGTAAAAAAAGTATTTGATGTCCTTGAGTAACACTGCCTGCCAAAGCGGCTCTTTGTCTCACGGAGCAGGGATTTGGAGTGAGATCTAGAAACCCTGCTGTGTTTCTCAGTTTTACTCCGAATAAGCAGTTGAAACCAAATATACCAAATGGAGCATACCGGTTAATCATCAACAGAAGCATGGGAGTATCAGGCTTTTTCAAATAACTTTAAAAACAATCTAATCAAATACAGTCAGGTGGCCTGACAATTTGAATAAAGAGAAAGGGGTTAACATTGAGGAAATTGGCTATAGAGGGAAGGGCAGGAAGGGAAAAAGGGGTATTATTGAGATTAGAGAAAATCTGGAAAGATTATCTTCCACTAAATGGGAGTAAAGGAAGCAGCTGATCTCAAAAATAAATTAGGATGTGTTTATGAGGGCTCAAGGTTTACTTGGAGTTATTTCTGGGTATAGTCAGAACTAATGGGATTATCAAATGTAGTCTTCTTATGAAGAATTAAACAGCTTTATCTGATAATGTAGCCTATAAAATATTACTGAACCTCTTTGAGGCAGGTTGAGTCATTAGGAGAATATTCCTTAGGGATAATCCTGGAGTAGGGTATGCAGTAAACAGTGAACCTGGCAGAATGTTACAGACCTATCTATGAAAGTAGTTGGATTCCTATGCAGATAAATATACTTAATTGTGTTCATAGGTTTGCATGTCATTGCTTATCTTAACTGTTGTCTTCAAATTTAGGTCTCTCTCAAGCCTAAATTACTCACTCATACTCAAGCTGCCTCTCTGCCCTATGTGGCTCTCACAGCCTGGTCTGCCATAAACAAGGTTGGCGGCCTGAATGACAAGAATTGCCCAGGAAAACGGTAAGTATCAACTGTGTCGTCTAAACCTCCCTTCTTTCCTTCTGTTGTAAGGTCTTTCTTTGCAGCAGATTTGTGAGAAGAGTATTAAAATTCAGATCAGATCGCTTGCATGAGCAGAGTTGCGGTAACATTTAAAACAATCTCCAAAAAAACTCTTATTTGTGTCAGTTTGTACTTCTTTTTTTTCTTTTTAAAGATTTATTTATTTTAGAGAGAGTGCCTGAGCTGGCGGTTGGGGGCGGGGCGCAGAGCAGAGGAAGAGGGGGAAAGAGCATTTTCAAGCAGACTGTACGCTGAGCATGGAGCCTGACGTGGGGCTCGATCTCACAACCTGGAGATGATGACCTGAGCCGAAACCAAGAGTCGGATGCTTAACCAACTGAGCCATCCAAATGCCCCCAGTTTGTACTTTCTTAACCTCATTGTGTTGATTCTTAGCCCAAGCAAATGGGAGTTTTTAAAAGGAAACATGTAGGTGAACTTGGGGAATCTGAACTTCGTAAAATAATGCAAATTTTTATGTAAATTTCTACAAAGCAGATCCATAGCTTTGATTAGATTCTTGAAAAGGTTTAAGCATCACCTTATACATTTGCTAAGGAATGATGTCAAGGTACAGGTGTGTTTTCTTTTTTTTTCCCCCCGTACCTCTGCTAGGATTTGCTCTCTGACTTGCAGATTTCTGTGAAGACCAGATATAAAGGGACTGCAAAACACTGATGAATATTCTGGAGTTCTCTTAGGCTTAATGCTTGGCATCCTTTAGGTCAATTCTTGTGCTTCAGGGTCTTTACTGTTTGAGTTAGCAACAGCACAGGGAGTAGGAATGTCTTAGGTGTGCTTGAGTCCATATCCAGATTCTGCTGCTCTCTAGCTGGGGGGCCCCCCTCAGTCACTTCTCTGAGTTTTAAGGGTGAAATGAGAAAACACAAGTAAAACCAGTGGCACAGGCTGTGGCCCGTGGAAGCACTCCCTCAATGGTGGCTACTCTTATTAATGGTGAGACTGTATTCTTTGTGTTTTAGAAAGTTGGCATGATAGGGAAAATTGATTTTATTTTTTGGCAAGGTACTAAGAACCCCTTAATGATTGTGATAAAGGAGAGGGATCTATAGGTCAGCTTTTAATAAAATGAGTTTTTTGATTACTATGAATTAGCGCAGGTCAAATAACTATACTGTTGTGGGGGCGCCTGGGTGGCTCAGTCGTTAAGCAACTGCCTTCGGCTCAGGTCATGATCTCGGGGTCCTGGGATCGAGCCCCATGTCGGGCTTCCTGCTCAGTGGGAAGCCTGCTTCTCCCTCTCCCACTCCTCCTGCTTGTGTTCCCTCTCTCGCTGTCTCTCTCTCAAATAAATAAATAAAATCTTTAAAAAAAAAAACTATACTGTTGTGAAACCTTACACTTTACATTTAATGGGTTGGGCTATAAAGGCTTGAATTTAATGAAAGCTTAATAGCTGTATTTCTGAAAGCAGTGTGAAGGTGATTCATCTAATGAGCTGCTACCCTTTATTGTAGAATTCAAGGCAAATATTTATTCTAAAGGTCAACCCTGTTTATTTTTTAAGCTTTTGAAGTTACGGTTTAGGTCAGCTACTTGGTTTAAATTAAATTAGTCTGGCCACATAGCTTTTTCTAATGGTCTGTCTTTGTTAATAACCTTGCAAAATTCAGGGTTTTAGGCCTTTATTATTACTGTAGGCTCTGCATTGACATTGATGCTTTATTGTTTTGTTTTTCCTTTAAAACGTTAGACTTTTCGGGGCGCCTGGGTGGCTCAGTCGTTAAGCGTCTGCTTTGAAAGGTGTATAGGCTCAGGTCATGGTCCCAAGGTCCTGGGATCGAGCCCCACATCAGGCTTCCTGCTCGGCGGGAAGCCTGCTTCTCCCTCTCCCACTCCCTCTGCTTGTGTTCCCTCTCTCTCTGAGTCTCTCTCTGTCAAATAAATAAAATCTTAAAAAAAAAAACCAAAACATTAGACTTTTCATGCCTGCATGACCATCCATGTGCTATGGTTAGAGAACTCTCATTCCTTTTGCCAGGCGGGGCTCTCCAGGCATATTTGTTTTTAGTACCTAGAAGAAAACAATTTAGAAAAATCACCCTAGTTGTCTTTTCTTAGATACATGAATCTGTGCCCCCATTTTACTGTTGGCCTTGTGGGTAATTCTTTGGTACTGTGTTATCTTCTGTTTAAGCAATAAATGCTTAGAACTGAGGAAATAGAACCCACGGTCCTATTCTCTACTCTGCTGCTGACTCATCAGGTGACTTGGGCGTGTCATTTCTGGTCTCCGTGCAGTTTCCTCCAGGGTACTGCGTGGAAGATAGTGGCGGTTGTTAGGGGAGCTTTGAGAAGTGGAAAGCTTCTACTCTATAAGGTGGTTACATGGTGTATTGAGTTGGGGGTGTTCATTGATTTAGCCACATATTAACCAAACTGGAGTGAAGTCCATTGTAAAGAGCCTCACTAGCTCGGATCTTGAGGCTCCTGCATTCTCACCTGACCTGTAGGATGCCTTTGTTCCAAGTGGAAGCGAGAGCTGTGCCCGCAAGTGCTCTAGGAAATCTGTTTCCTGAGGTTATTACACACGAGTGGTAATAATGGTCTACCTCTCCCAGTTCCTTATTTGTGGGAATCAAATGAGAGGTGTGAGCACCTTAAACTACTATAAAAATTTTTTTACATGAAGAAATTATGACTAAAGTGGGATTTTTTTTTTTTTAAAGATTTTATTTATTTATTTGAGAGAGAGAGAATGAGAGACAGAGAGCATGAGAGGGAGGAGGGTCAGAGGGAGAAGCAGACTCCCTGCCGAGCAGGGAGCCCGATGCGGGACTCGATCCCGGGACTCCAGGATCATGACCTGAGCCGAAGGCAGTCGCTTAACCAACTGAGCCACCCAGGCGCCCAGTGGGATTTTATTATACATAAACTCAGAGGTTCCAGTGTCCAAAGTGGCTTTTTTCAGTTTGACTATTCATGGTGAATGGTGGAGCATATTTTGGTTTCTCTAAGACATAATTATTTTCTTTCTATCAGCTGTTGACATTAAGGCATGTTTTAGTCTGCAATAAAGGAGGTCAGTGTTTGTTAACAAGGGCTAATAGTCTATTTTTCTAACTAGTTATTTTAAACAAAACAAAACAAAAACACCCATCAGCACCGTGGAAGATTTTACAGGATTTCTTTATAACAAACAGCTTTTTCAAATTAAAACAAAGCTTTCTAAGGTAAGGGTTCAGTGTGTTTACTTTTTCCCTTTTCGTTATATAATTGTATTTCTGCAATAACTGAGCATCCGTTAACCAAGGTGATAGTTTAATATTGATGTCACATAATATGTCATTTTTGCCCACACTTTGATATCACTAGAGAATGTCAGATGCAATGATTTTTTTCTTACCAGCCCATCCATAGTTTCTTCATGATTTATTAAGTTGGAAAACATAGATAACCTAGGGCTCTCAAGATGATAGAGATGTTTTAAAAATTGGTTACGCCAGATATTTTTTGAAAGCAGTTTAGTCTGATGGTTATATTTATTGGTAGTGTCATGGTACATCTTGAATATTTCATGATCTACCTGAAATTCATCTTTTACTGGGAAAGTTGTACTTTACTCTGTTTGACAGAAGTATTAGAAAGTGTTAGAAATTGAACCATTCCTCTTCCACAAAATAAATTTCACTTTTAAATTGTGTATACTTAAAACTCAATGCAGTGAATTTAGAAATGCTTTTTACTGTTTCTTATTTGAGGTTAGCCTTTATGACAGTAAAATTTTGTCACGTAATTATAAATTGGGTGTCTGATTAATTCTGTTAAAGAATTAGACAGGCTCCAACTTGAAACTATTGGGTTTACCGCCCTCCCCCAACCACTGTGCTTACATGGTAATTATAATACAGCTTCCTTCCTTCAGATGCCTTCTGCCTGTTCTGCACCCCACCACCCACCTGTTTCCCCCGTACTCTCCGCTCCCACCGCCCCTGTGGACTTCAGGTTTTCATTTGCACTTGACTTACGGTTAGAGGGGTAAGGGGAAGAAGAAAGAAGCCTCAGGAGTTTACTTGCTGGGAGAAAATCGCGTGGCCGGGAGGAAGAGGAGAGGGAGGGTGGAGGCTCTGGCCAGTGTGATGCAAATGAGTCTTGCCTCCGCTTCTGGACCTATTTTGCTGGGGCCCCAGGAGGGCTCAGTAGGAATAGTAGGAAACCCTTTCCTGGCACTTTGTGGTTTACAGATGCGCTTTCTGGGTGACTAGGGTACTATCTTGTGAAGCTCGAAAGCCCTCTGCTCTTCGGGGCACTGTAACTTAGCCTCCAGCCTTGCCAGTGAGCCGCAGCTGTGTCGTGTCGTCCCCCCCCCTCCCCCCCCCATCATAGCTGAGTAAGTGGCCAACCTTGTGATCTTTTTCAGTTCTTAGCATTTCACCTCTCTGAAGTATATGGCCCTGCTGGTCACTTAAGACTCACTTTTTCCATGGTTTCAGGATACCAGACTCCTTTAGTTTTACTGCCTTTTTGAACACCTCTTCTAATTTTTAGAGGACCCTCTCTTTCTCCAATCCTTAACTGTTGCATTCCCCCTGTGTCCACTCCATCACGGCTCTGTCTCCCAGAGGTCTCTCACCTGCTCCCAGCTTCTGTTCCTATTATGGTAGTTTGCAGATCTGTTTCTTACCCTAGCCTCTCTGCTGAGTTTCAGTTAGACGTCCCCTTTGTATTTTAAACTCTACTGGTGCAAGACAAGACTGCCTGCCTGCCACGCCGAGTCCTCCTCTGGATTGCTAACGTCCATTAACTGGCATTTCCCTTCAGCCAAAACCTGACACTGTTTCCAAACTCTGCTGCCTTCCCCTCCGCAGCTCAAGTCCTTGTTCGTGTCCCGTAAAATTTAGGAAGGCTGTCAAACCGGGGGGGAAAAATGTCTTCCAAGTTCCTTTAATATGGGGGCTGTAAGATTTCAAGGCATTTCAGGTTTTCTTCTGCAGTGAATAGGCCTAAAATACTTTTGCATTTTAATTGACAACCCTCATTTACTGATTTGTGGTTGAGGTCTTCCCTGTGGTGGTGTCAGATGACAAAAATAATACGTACTGACGCGTTTATCCTTTACTTGAGGGAAAAGCACGCATAGATTGCGGAGCACAGTACCTCACAGGCATGAAACACCCTTCCTGAGGGAGTTGGGACAAGAGTGAGTTTTATAGGGCGTTAGAAGAGGCAGCACAGAAATGGCATGATTGCCTAGGAGGTCAGTGATTTCCTTATAAGGCTAGCAGGGTGTGTTTTCTAGGGTAAGGCAAGCTAGCTAAAGCTGAGCTGGAGGGTTGTGATTGGTGTTAGGTTTCCTTGACAGTGATGCATTCTTTGTAAATGTAGACTGACTTGGGTTTAGATTTATGGCGTGGGCCAGGCCACTGGGGTGGCCTCCATTTCGTGGGTCCTGATCTACAAATTAACTCTATTAGTGGCATATTGTAAGTTTTTACAGGCCTCATAATTGGAAGAATTTTCTACAGACGAGCTTCTGGTTCTGTATATCTCAAACCTTGTTTAACCATTTTCCTCCTTCACTACTTGTATAATCTAGTGCTAGGTACCATGATACTTGGTCTTATCCTAATAAGACAATAATTTCTTGATGCTTTGTTGTGTCAATTTAGTGGGAAGTAGGAATATTCCTGGAAGGCATTCTTAAACCAGGACAGCCTGCAATAACTTTACTCAGAAAGGACTAAGAACCCCATCAGTATTATCCACTAAACCCAAAGCATTTGATTTCCAAATCCGCTTCCCTCCCACCAAATCGGGTGTTACTTGTCGTGAGGGGAAGCATAATGGAGGGTGTAGAAATGGAAAGAGACAGAAATTTTAACTGATTGTGGTTAATAGAGAAGGAAAAATCATTTTCCCTTTCTGAATTCTCCACCGAGACCTCTGTAATAAAAGATTAACGAGAAAAACAAACAAGTTTATTAACATGAATATATCAGGTATATGAGATACCTGGGGAAAATGCACTCATATGGGTAGCGTAGAGTTCAGGCTAAAATCTTTAGCTAAAGACAAAAGAGGAGAAACAGGTAGGGAAGGCCAGTTGTGAAGAGGTTACCAGGAAATGCATGGTAAAATTTGTTATACAGATTTAAGTTGGTGTCCTTTGCACTGATAAGGGTCTAATGTTATCTCTGGGGATTAACCTTTATCCTTCTTGGTAGCTAGGAGAGGAGGTACACCTTTATCAATTTATGTCCTCCTTTAGGCTACAGAGGAAGGGCAGAGCGCTTTCTTGTATCTGCTTCTTCTTAGCTGCCTTCAGTTTAAAATAATCCTTATGCCAAAGTGGTATATTTTGGGGCAGCATATTCTGCCATCCTTCATTACCATATCTTTTGCAAATTTTACAAAAATCTATGTTCACACAAGTATTTTGCTAGGGCTCCTCTCAGGGTCTTGTGTAAGTAAAGGGCTTGGAGCTTATGCTTCATTGGAAGGAAAATATGGTTTTCCTCTACTCTTCTAAGTTCTTGCCTGGATCCCCTGTAACAAAAGACAGATTAAAAAGGCAAAAGCACACAAATTTACTTAATACGAGGTTTTTTTTTTTTTTTTTTTTAAGATTTTATTTATTTATTTGACAGAGACACAGCGAGAGAGGGAACACAAGCAGGGAGAGTGGGAGAGGGAGAAGCAGGCTTCCCGTGGAGCAGGGAGCCCGATGCGGGGCTCGATCGCAGGACCCTAGGACCATGACCTGAGCTGAAGGCAGGCGCTTAAGGACTGAGCCACCCAGGCACTCCCTTAATATGAGTTTTATGTGACGGGAGACCCTCATGAGGAAATGAGGATCTAAAGAAGTGGTTAAGCCTGAGTGTTTTTATGCTATTTTTGATGAAGAGTGAAGAGTCTTCCAAAAAAAAAAGTGATCAGAAGGTATGAGCTAAGCATAGTCAACTGGGAAATTTAGCAAGGCCTGTTCGTTCGGATTCCTGGCTGTACCCTTCTGTCTTGGAGATACGGATGTCCCTGTTCTCTAGGTATAGGAGCACACCTCTCACCTGAGGGTCTTATGACCTGCTTCAGGGAAGAAGGTCAGGGAGTCCTTCCTGTACATGCTGTTTAACTTCCTGTAGCTTAAAATATTCAGTATGCCAAGGTGCCATATTTTGGGGTGGTGTGTCCTGAACCCTGTCAGTTCCATGGTAAATCTGACTATGCTCCTTCTCTCTCTTATCCCTCCTGTTATTGCCATCATAAACATTCCTTCCTTCTGTCTTCTTTTCTTCTCTCTGTTCTACACCAGATTGAAGGAACTGTTGATTTGGTATGGTTCCCACTGCTTGTCCTGTTCAGGGAGATGTGTTCCCAGTACTCCTAGTTAAAATTCTGAATTTCGTTTCCCACAGCATCATTGTTATACTGTGTATGAGGTTCTTGGTCCATTATGGGTTAACTAAACCTTAGTAAATGGCTACCCTGGGCAGTGAGCCAACATATATAAATAGCTTTGTTTTCATGGGAAATGTGTTTAAAGTTCCAAACAACTAATTCACACATGAACTCTTCTGCAAATTGGGGAATGTCTACATGAATTACAGAGGCTTAGAAGGGGACACACAAATCCAGGCTATCTCGGCCGAGTGTAGCAGATTTGTTTTGTAGTTCTACTTGTTCAGATTAAGTTTCTCACTCAACTTTAGGGAGTAAACTTAGCATATTATATTTTGCTATCTTTCACCCCCCCCTTTTTTTTCCAAATTTAGAAGTAGTATGAGAAATTAAAAAATGAAATTATATATTTTCAGCATCATCCTTAGTTTTTAAAGACCATTTGTTTCTACTTATGGAAGTGTTAGCCATATTTAACTCATCTTTGTTTCTGAGCCATTAGGACTTTTTTTTTTTTTTTTTAAAGATTTTTATTTATTTATTTGAGAGAGAGTGCACAAGTCGGGGGAGAGACAGAGGGAGAGGGAGAAGCAGACTCCCGGCTGAGCAGGGAGCAGACTCGGTTCAATCCCAGGACATGAGATCATGACCTGAGCTGAAGGCAGATGCTTAACCGACTGAGCCCCCCAGGCGCCCCTCCCATTAGGACTTTAAATAGAGGGTAATCTAATCTTGCAATGTGGCTTTTTTCCTCCCACAAGTACATGGTCTGGGGGGAATCATGAAGGTCATATACTTCTATGTTAGAAAGACCGGGAAGTATGTATAAGCTTAAATAAGATTGAAAATGCCAAGTTTTCTTTTATACTGACTCCTAGGGTGATCCTCATTTCATAGGAGATGAATATGAGGTCTGCAGATTCAGTTAGTGAGAGAGTTGGGACTAGAACCCAGGTCTCTAGATATCCAGCCCTGGCATTCTGCTTTCTGAGGCTAGGCCAGGATCTAGACGTTTGAAAGCTTATTCCTCACTTCTGGATCTCAAGCTGTTTGGTAGTAGGTTTCATGTGTATGTTTTTTTTTTTTTTTTTGCAAGGCAGTCAGGGTGTTGATGCCTTGCCTCTTACAGCTGGAATACTGACAGTGTGATTGTAGAGGGACTTAGGTGCCCAAATACTAAGTGAAAAATGACTCAGTCATGGAAGAGAAGCCACCACTGAGTTAGTACCTTAATGTATGTTTAGGCAGAATTGAGAGATTGGGCAGAAGTGACAGAGAAAATCTAATTGTAAGGCTTCAAAATGCATAAGCAGTGTAATAATTATTCACACTTTCTCCCATATTTTTTATATCTGCTACAGTCCAAACCCCACTGATTTCAAAAAGAGCTCCACATGTGAACTTAGGAAGTAAGGGCGGAACGTGATTAAAAAGCTTGGCAATTTTGAATTACAGTGTTTTTTTTTTTTTTTTTTCCAAATAGAGTATTTCCTGGGCACTTGCTTTATACAATAAGCAATATTCTTCACTCTAGCAAATGGACTTCTGCTTCAATGAGGCTTGAATATACAGTGTGACCATTATAGCAAGCTGGGTAGAAAGCATTTCTGCTGTATAGCACTTCAGTGAAGGGCCACTGGGGGTAAGCAACAGCCGCTATTTTCCCTTTGTATTGGAAGGGCTTTGAAGAGTACAAGAATAGTTAGTTCAGCCATAGGACTTCAGACCATGGAGGACTAACCCACCTTTTGCTGGCTTGAAAATTCATTTTGCCTGCTGTCCTTTTTTGGGGACTTTCTTTGAAGACGAGTGCAGGCCTGGTTGAATCTGCACAAAACATGGAGTTTGCAGGGCCAGAGAAGGACGGGTCTCCAGGTCTTTACAAGCTGACTGACTGTATGTGGTACTTCAACGGGCCTGCTCCTTGCCCCTTTTGCACTTGGGGGCGCCATCAAGTGGCGCCATCAGGAACTGAAGCTACTGTTGTAGAACCCTTCCTTCTGCCAAGCACTACTGTGAAACGTTTTTGCTTTTTTATTTGGAGGAATAAGACTGCTTTGGATCAAGAGTTATGGGGAAGTGAAGAACTGACAACAATAAGGTTGGAGATGTATCTGGCAGTTGAATCCTTAAGCAGCCATTATATTTGGTATCCTCTTCATCCAGCCTTCCCAGGGAGCGAAGGAGACATGAATTTCAAGCCTTTCTTCATTGGAGGAAATTTTAATGAGTCTTCCAAATAGCCGGCTGATTCCGTCACTTGAGCTAGTAGCAGTTGTCTTGATTGCAGCATATGATGCTGATTCGGATGACTGTTAAGAAACATCAGCCATCTGCTACATCCAGGGTAGTGTGCCTAGTCCTGGGCCTAAGGTCTCTGCCCTTGAAGCCTTCCAGAATAGCTTGGGACACAAGTGTACGCATGAGAGTTAACAACCTGGCAAATGCCAGACGTGTGGCATTGATACCCAGTTTGGTGTGGCATTGATACCCAGTTTGGCGTGCTCTTAGGGGTGTTGTGCAGGAAAGCTGGGACTTGGCTTCAAGGGCCAGAGGCATCCAGCAGGCAGCGAAGGCATCTGAGAGTCTGAGGAATGGGCCAGTGTGCACAAGACTTGGGCATAAGAGTGAGGGGGCTAGGGTGACGGAGATGGAGAGGTCTTTTCAGAAAGTGGTGAGACATCAGAGTTGAGATAAAGATTAGATTGTGAAGGATTCAAATGAGTGCTTGACTTGTTACATTTCTATAAATAGGAATGGGCCAGAATAAGAGTAGAATATTTCCTGGATGAATTAAATTTTTTTTTTAAGATTTTGTTTATTTGAGGGAGCGGGGAGGAGGGAGGGAGGCAGAGAGAGAGAGAACATGAACAGGGGGAGGGGCAGAGGGAGCAGTAGACTCTCCGCTCAGTGTGGAGCCCTATACAGGGCTCCATCCCAGGACCCTGAGATCATGACCTGAGCCGGAGGCAGATGCTTAACCGACTGAGCCACCCAGATGGGGGGTGAGGCAGTTTTAATGCTTTCTACCCTCTACCTCCCCACTTAAGAAGTACTCGAGCTATTAGTGTATGAACTGAAGGATTTTAGAGGAGTTCATCTTTAAATTTTTTTCCATTCTGTGCAATTTGTAATTCTTCGAAAATTAAAATAATTTTTCTGGAAGGAACACAATTTACAAGGAGACTTGTTTTAATTACATTTAGTGGTATTAATTTCAAAGGAAATAGCTGGCTCAGAAATTTTAGTAGTAATTTTTAAGATCTAAAGGGTGAAAAACAGCCTTCTGTGTGATTTGGGTAGGAGAGAAGAACACAAAATGAAATGAGGGTTAGGATTGTAGACCAAATGCATGTCCCGAGGTTCTGTTCACTTGCTAGAGATAGGGGGCAAAATTCTCTGCACTTTCTAGCCACCAAATCAAAGAGGGACCCACATATTTGGCGAAACTGGAGCTGAGAGAGAGGAAGTCATTTTGGGTTGGGACTGAGCTGATGGGAACCCGGGACTGGCATGTTAAGGGTGGTGGGAGAGGCATGGAATCCAAACCGCCCAAACAGTAAAACGATCTAGGCTGTTAGACGGTATCAGTGGCAATAAGATGGAACCGAAGGTAAGATGAAGGGTGCAGACAGAGTGAGGGAGAGAGCCTTGAGGATATGTGAGGAACAGGAAATCCCTCTGAAAAGGCCCTGATGTGGAAGACTTGTCTCGCACGTTCCAGGAGCAGCAGGGGAGGCCAGTGTGGCTAGAGTAGAGTGACTGAGGTACAGAGCTGAGGAGATGGGGGCAGAGAGGGAGGGAAGGAGAGAAAGGGGGACCCACAGCCAGCAGCTATGAAGTTTACAGTAACAGAAAAATAGAAGTTCAGCTACTCCTACCGTGTAGTCTTTAGAAAAATGTTTTTCTGTGCATACTTAGAAAGCAAATGAAGAATTCTCTCAACAGTATCTCCTTAGCTAATGTGGTATCAAACATTAAACGCTTTTGATAATGTCCCTCATTCTGGGTGGGTAGCATAACACCAAAGTGCAGTTCAATACAAACGATTTTCTAGGGCCCTGAAACTGAACAGTTCAAAGAGGCAATTCTCTGGTGCTCTAGCTTCCTTGAAGAAGAAAATGTAAGAATACGTTATGCAGTGATTCTTGACTAGTGATTCTCTTTCGGGTCACATACTTTTTTGGGAAAATCAGTCTAGATCCCTCTCCTCCCCAGTGCAAGCCTGCAGAATCCCACCAAATTTTGCATGTTACCAGAGTCAGTTCACAATTTCAGAGGGTTCACACCCCCATGCACCCAACCCCAGCTCATCCATAAACTCTAAGCTGAACACCCTTGGTCTAGAGGGACAAGAAGGCTACAGTAAGCAGACGTAGTAAAAACCTGGAGCCCAAGGTTCTTTGTGCTGATAGGATGGATTCATCTGCTTTAACAGGAAGCCAAATTGAGGATAAGATTGATTTCCATTTATGAAAGTTGATGAGCTTGTCGGGACATGTCTGAACAAAAGACATTTATTCCACTTTGGCAGGAATGTGGTCGGGAATGTGATTTTTCTTAGAGAGCTACTGAATCTACTGTAACACACTAAAAAAGGATCCCAAAGCTCCCTCCTATAGAAAAAGCTATGGTAATTTTAGCCTGGAAAAATTGTAAGGCAGATGTTACCAAGAACCGTCTGCGTGACTTTAAAAAAAAAAAAAATGTTGGTATTTTTGGTATTTGGTATTCTTGGTAAAGAGTTCATAGAATGTTTAAGCATTTATAGATTCTTGGTGAACCTAAGATGAAATCCTTGTGTAATATAATCTTAGGAAGATGAATGATTATTTGCTTTTGGGATTATTTATCTTTGAGCCAGCTCATGTTGAAAACCTATTTATTTATCTAGTTATGTTGACCTAATATTTTCATTAATTGTAGTTTCTTTTGCATTGCAGTGTTTTAATCCTGGGTGCTTCAGGTGGAGTTGGTACTTTTGCTATACAGGTAAGACAGTTTTTTTTAAAGTCTTCTGACTACAAAGAGTATGTCCATGAATTTATAAATTCACATATTAGAAATTATTTTTTCTTAAAAACTGAGAGAAAGCTAGGTTCAGTAAATTCATTGTAATTTCAGCTTGCTCTTCTAAGAAGGAAGCTTCCTAACCGAGAAGGAAGCATTAAACTTTCCAGTGGTTTAATATATGAGTTAGTTTGTGGATATCCTCTATAGCAAATGTAGGAAAGCTTTTAGGGAGGAAGGCTGGGGACAGTGCGGGTAGATGGCAATTTGCAATTTGGTAGAAATGAATAAGCTGATTCTAAAATGTATATAGAAATGCAGTGGCCAAAATATGGTAAAGATGGCACTATTCCCCTAATGTGATCTACAGATTCAGTGCAATCCTATCAAAATGACAATTGCCTTTTTTGCATAAATGAACAAGCTGATCCTAAAATGCGTATGGAATTGCAGGAGACCCCCAGTTGACAGTCTTTAAAAAGAACAAAGTTGGAGGGTGCATATTTCTTGATCTTAAAATATAATACAAAACTACAGTAATCAAGGGGTACCTGGGTGGCTCAGATGGTTAAGCGTTTGCCTTCGGCTCAGGTCATGATCCTAGGGTCCTGGGATCGAGTCCCGCATCGGGCTCCCTGCTAGGCGGGGAGCCTGCTTCTCCCTCTGCCTCTCTCTCTCTCTTTGACTCTAATGAATAAATAAATAAAACATTAAAAAAAAAAAAACTACAGTAATCAAAACATTGTGATACTGGCATAAAGATAAACATATAGATCAATGAAATAGAATTGAGCATCCAGAAATAAAACCATACATCTATGGCCAGTTGATTTTTTTTTTTGACTAGGATGGCAAGACCATTAAATAGGGAAAAGAGTAGTTTTTTTAATTTAATGGTGCTGAAACAACTAGATATCCATATCTAGTTGGACGTTGGACCCCTACCTCACATTATATGTGAAAACTAAACCTGGGTCAAAGACCTAAATATAAGAGCTAAAACTATCAAACTTCTAGAAGAAAACAAGAGTAAATCTTCATGACCTTGGATTTGGCAACAGATTTTTAGGTACGACATCAAAAGCACAAGCAACAGAAGTAAAAAAAAAAAAAAAAGATAAATTGGACTTCATCAAAATTAAAAGCTTTTGTGCATCATCAAAAGACACCATCAAGGAAGGAAAAAGATGACACACAGGGAGCAAATCTTTGCAAATCATTTCTCTAATAAGGGTATAACATCCAGAATATGTAAGAATTCTTACAACTCAACAAAAGACAACCCAATTAAAAATTTAGCAAAGGACTTGAATAGACTTTTTTTCAGAGAAAATATACAAATGGCCAATAAGCCCACAGAAAGATATTCAGCATCATTAGTCATTAGAGAAATGCAAATCGAAACTTTAGTGAGATGTCACTTCACATCTACTAGGATGGCTATTAAAAAAAACAAAGAAAATGGAAAATAACAATGTTGACCAGGATGTAGAGAAACTGAAACCCTTGTCCACACGAGTGGGAATGTAAAATGCTGCAGCTGCTGTGGAAAACAGTCTGGCAGTTCCTGAAAATGCTAAACATAGGATTACCATATGACTGGGCAATTTCGTTCGTTCGTAGGTATATACCTGAGAGAAATGAAAACATGTTCGGACAAAAACTGGTACACAGATGTTCATAGCAGTATCCATATTCCTGGTAGCCAAAGAGTGCAAGCAACCCTAATGTCTGTCAACTGATGAATGAACAAAATGTGGTTTATGCATTAGTGAAATCTTATTCAGCCATGAAAAAGAATGAAGTTCTGGTGCGTGATACAACATTATGCTAAGCGAAAGAATCCAGACACAAAGGTCACATTTTGAACGATTCCATTTATATCCTGTCCGGAAGAAGCAAATCCATAGAGATGGAAAGCAGTTTGGTGATTGCCAGGAGCTGGGGGAGAAAGAAAGGGAGAATGACTGCTTAGGGCATGGGGTTTATTTTTGAGGTGAGGAAAATGTTCTAGAATTAGACGGTGGTGGTGGTTGCACAAGATTGTGATGTACATAATGAATTGTACACTTTAAAATTGATGAAATGTTGAATTTTAAGTTTTTATATGAATTTTACCTCAAACAAGAAAACAAAACAGTGCCCTTAGCTTCCGGAAACGGGATGGCACTAGTGGTGGTTCCCATTATGGTTGAATGTTTTTTAACTGGCTTCTGGGGGAGGGGGCTTGATTAAGCCTCCTCAATATGCAGGGAGAGGCCCTTTCTGCAATATGGGCCTAGTGAGCATACTCAGAGGCTCTGCCACATCACTTTCCAGGAAGGAGACTTTGGGTGCTATGATCTCCCATCTGGACCCCATCTTGGATCCTTTGAGGACCCAGATAGTGCTGGAGTTTTCCATCTACCTGCTAACTAAATGAGGGGAAAGGGGAGAGGACTCCTAGGGGATGCACACACACCTTGACATCTTTTCAATTCATCATTTGATACTGCTATGGTCTAAATGTTTGTATCCCTCCTAAATTCCTGTGTTGAAGTCCTAATGCCCAATGTGGTGATATTAGGGAGGAGGGCCTTTGGGAGATGATGAGGTCATGAGGGCTCTGCCCTCATGAGTGATATTAATGCCCTTATAAAAGAGGTCCAACAGAGCTCCATAGCCCTTCCACCATATTGAGGACACAGCACTGGCTATGAATCAGGAAGAGGGCTGTCCACAGAATGTGACCATGCTGATGCCTTGATCTCAGATTTCCAGCCTCTAGAACTGTGAGAAACAGATTTCTGTTTATAAGCTACCCAGTCTGGTATTTTGTTAGTGCAGCCCAGACTAAGACACCCAGGGCCTAGTCCGGATACTGAGCAAATGTAGGTTAATGAATGACTAAGTGGAAAAGAAAAGAAGGAGGGAGGGTGGGAGGAAAAGAAAAATACCATATCTTGTTGGTTAGAGTGTAAATTGGTACAAGCACTTCGAGAAATCATTTGGTACCATCTACTAAATCTGAATATGAATTGCCCTATGGCAACCCAACAGTTCCACTTTTATGAATATACCCTATACTTATTTGCACAGTTAACATGCATGTTTGCCAAAAGATATGTACCAGATTAGAGATATCATCTACCAGTGGAAACAACTCAAATGTTCGTCAGCAATGAAATGGAGAAGTAAATGGTGGTATATTCTTATGCTGTAATATTATATAGCCATGAAAACAAACTAGTTGCACACAATAAGGTACATGAATGTCATGGGCAGAATGTTAGTGAAAGAAGTCAGACTATATGATTCCATTTAATGACATTCAAGAATAGGTGAAACTAAAGAATAGTCTTTAAGGATGGCTACCTAGAGAGTAAACCTTTTATTTATTTTATTTTATTTTTTCAAATGAGTGGGGTGGTGGCAAAAAGGGTCATGTAATAGTCCGGATGGTGGTGTTACTTCTAAAGCAGTGAGGGAGCTTTGATTGGGAAGGGGAAAGTAAGGATGCCCAGGAATATGGTGCATGTTCTAGTGTTTAATCTAGAGTGATGCTTATAATACTGTTTGCTTTGTAATACATTTATATTCCATGCACTTATCTGTGGGTTATATTTTAACAAAAACATTTTAATAAAATAAAAATAGTAATAGAAAAGTATCAAGGTTAGATCTCATACAAAGTTATTATGAGAATAGAGAGTAGAGTAACATATCTACAGATGATAACACATCAGAAAACATGCCCACTAAGACAGATCAGATGTAACTTACAATTTCTAATTTTTTTTAACCCAATATGGGTTTTGAATTCACAACCCTGAGATTAAGAGTCATATGCTTTACTGACTGTGCCAGCCAGGCATCGCCAAATGTACCTACAATTTCAAAGTAAGTTTAAAAAAGTAAAAGTATACAAGACATGAAAAACAAAACAAAATAAAACTGAATTGGGAATACTCAGAAATATGTTAAACAAAAAAATTATTTATCAATGAAGACTAAACTAGAAGGAATTCAATAGCAAATAAACAGAACACATAATGCTGCCCTAGATAGTAGTAGCATGTATAAATAGGAAAAATTTTAAATTACAAAAGAAACCAAGAAAAACAGATTCAAGAGGAAATGCCAAATATTGAAGTCAGGAAAGAAGATTGATATATAGGTAGTAAGAGGCTCTGAAGAGGAAAACCAAAACAAGGGAACAGAACAAATACTAAAATCTGTAATTCAAGAAAATTCCCTATTTTCTTTTTTTGAAGAAATTCCCTATTTTCTTTTTTGAAACTACATATTAGATGACCACAGTGCTTATCTAAGAACATGGACCTAGATTGAGCAATATCAAGGAAAACCCTAGTTAATAAAATTACCGGCTTTCAAAGAAAAAGAAAAAGGGGCTCCTGGGTGGCTCAGTCGGTTGAGTGATCTCAGCTCAGGTTTTGATCTCAGGGTCGTGAGATGGAGCCCTGTGTTGGGCTCCACACTGGGCATGGAGCCTACTTGAAAAAAAGAAAAAAAATCCTTGGGACACTTAAAAAAAAAAATTGTGTGACTTAGAGGTAAAATTAGATTAACATCAGACTTTTTGACAGCAGGGCTGTAAGGCCGGGGGGGGAAAAGGAGTAACATATTTAAGACACTCCAGCAAGAGTATACTAAGACTATACTAATTTTATATACAGCAAAACTGGCCTTCATGTATAAGGTCACGTACGAACTGTTAATAACTTATAAGAACTCGGGGAATATGTTCTTATCCTTTTCTGAGAAATGTACTAGAATATGAGCTTCTGACAACCAAAATGACTGAGAGACATCACATTAAGGGCTGGTGGTAAATGTTAAGTGTAAATTTATCTGTAGAACTAAAACCAAGGGCTTAGAAAGAGAGTACATTGTGTAACAGCCATATCCTCTGACAAGGTAAATACAGCACAACTATTTATTAAAAGCGGGGGAAAACTGGGAGAGCATAGTTAAAATTCTAATGCTTTCATTAATCAGCTCTGTAGTATTAATACTAATAGTATTATTCAGAGGCTATTCTGTGTATTATATACAATAAAACAGATGGATATTTATAGCATATTTTAATTCTGTCACCCCCTGTGTCTGACAGCCAGGATTTTAGGTGTGGAAGGAAGGAGATACAGAGGTAGCAGGAAAGAAATTAAGTAAAAGCTTTGTAGTCTTAAATTCGAATTGGAAGTATCAATATGAACTCAAGAGATACTTTGTGTATGTAAAGCTATCTCTTGATAGATAATTGCTCACTAAAAGAATGTGGGACTTCTTGGAGAAATGGCAGATTCTAGATCTAGGGCACA
This sequence comes from Mirounga angustirostris, assembly GCF_029215605.1. Taxonomy (NCBI): domain Eukaryota; kingdom Metazoa; phylum Chordata; class Mammalia; order Carnivora; family Phocidae; genus Mirounga; species Mirounga angustirostris. Next base: position 92,104,252 of record NW_026991716.1, on the reverse strand, counting down.
AAATGTACAAGAATGAGCCTAGAACATATTAAGTAGCAAGAAAACCTCAAAGACTACTTGAGTCGTATCAAGGAGACTTAGGAGCCAACTTGAAGAAACAAAGATGTGACAATTTGAGCTTCAATAATAGTAATACAATGGATTAAAAACCTTCAAATACATTTAAATCCATGAGTTCCTATATTTTTTTTAAAAAAATGGTCACTTTCGGGGACGCCTGGGTGGCTCAGTCAGTTAGGCATCTGCCTTTGGCTCAGGTCATGATCCCAGGATCCTGGGATTGAGTCCCGCATTGGGCTCTTTGCTCAGCGTGGAGTCCGTTTCTCCCTATGTCCCTCCCCCTACTCATGAATGTGCGCGCGCGCTCTCTCTCTCTCTGTCTGTCTCTCTCTCTGACAAGTAAAAACCTAAAAGAAGTCACTTTTGGAAAATGATAGGGAACCAGTTTATTTTATAAACTGGTAAAGGGGAAACAGTTATTTGTCTTGCCTTTCCTATATGAATTGTACACCTGAATAAGCAAAATAATATATGAGGAAAAGTGTTTCTTTATAAAAGTATTTCAACTACAAATGAAAAAAAGAATTAGAATATCACTGTTTTGCAACCGCCATTAAAACAGCTGTTAAGATCTTAAGAGCAATGACCAGACATCATGTGCCTCCCGTGATTTTGCTACACACTATCCATAGTCTGGTAAGGAGATTGAAACAGAAATCACTGGACAAAGAAGGCTGTAGAATTGCCCCCTGAGTGTGCAGTCAGAAATCCCAGACTCTGGGAGACTGTGCTGGTCACAAGGCCTGGATTCTTCCACAAATAAATTATAAGAAAGTGAAGGGCTAGAAGAGGAGCCTATCGTGTAAAGAGAGACTTAAAAGACCTCCTGTTTTTATTCTTGGTGAATCAAAGTTTAATCATTTTTACTAGGTCTCTGACAGGTGGCTTCCTGCAGTTCTTGTTAAGACGAAGCACTTGGAGTTCTCTCGAGAGGAGTCTGAAAAATGTACACATGGGTGCCAACTATTTTTAAAACACGCAGTGGGTTTTTCTACTTTCCCCCTCTTTTTTTTTGGACAGGTAATGAAAGCATGGGGTGCTAATGTGACAGCAGTTTGCTCTCAGGATGCCAGTGAACTTGTAAGGAAGCTTGGGGCAGATGATGTAATTGATTACAAATCTGGAAATGTGGAAGAGCAGTTGAAATCTTTAAAACCGTATGTATTAGGACATTGTTCACGTTGGGAGGTGGGAACAAGGACAATTGATCGTGCAGGTTTGAATGGTTTGGTGACTTTGTAATCACGTTGGAATCTTAAAAAAGAATCTATAAAAATACCCCATAAAGAGTCATTTGGGGTGGTTTCTGTTTGAATTCCAGATGTTCATCCAGCACAGTGACATGATGTGGTATGTACTGAGGAAAATATTTTGCTTGCATGGCCTTTTGTTAATTTTTAAGTTAACTTATTGTTGATTTGTAAGAGGTCTGAAGACAAAATTGGAAGGTGTGGTCTATTTGGTGGCATCTGTCACCACAGGAACAAATAGAGCAGTGCATGAAAATACTTGATTAGCACTAAACATGCTTTCCGTGTTTGGGCTTAACAAGGGCATCAGAGAAACAAAGTCAGTAGAAATATTGGTAATCAGAACGCTGTGGATGTTCTCAGTGAATCTGAGTACCAGGCTGTGGTTTGGTTTAATGTACCAAACAGGAGCAGACTCAGTGATTCATTCAGACTCTGTTGCTCCTGACTGCGCTTTGGGCAGAAATAGCATGCTTATTAATCTGGTCTTCATCTAGCCAAGACAGAACTGCAGCTGAGAACACAACTGAGGAGTGTTTGGAAAGATGTTTTGCTGCTTTTTCAAAGGTTTTTCCCTTTTTCTGTTCGTTTTCAGAAGCCAGTTATTCTTGCCCACTTTGAGTAGAAGTATGCACTCGACCCCTGAACAGCGTGGGGGTTAGGGGCACTGACCACCATGTAGGCGAAAATCTGCGTATAACTTTTTTTTTTTTTTAAAGATTTTATTTATTTATTTGAAGAGAGAGACACAGCGAGAGAGGGAACACAAGCAGGGGGAGTGGGAGAGGGAGAAGCAGGCTTCCCGCCGAGCAGGGAGCCTGATGCGGGGCTCGATCCCAGGACCCTGGAATCACGACCTGAGCCGAAGGCAGACGCCTAATGACTGAGCCACCCAGGCACCCCTGCATATAACTTTTGACTTTCCCAACACTTAATTACTAAATAGCCTACTGTTGACCAGAAGCCTTACCAATAACATAATCAGTCCATTAACACATATTTTGTGTTATATATATTATATACTGCATTTTTAGAATAAACTAGAGAAAAGAAAATGTTACTAAGAGAATCATAAGGAAGAGAAAATATATTTACAGTATGTGTTGTGTGTATTGAAAAAAAATCTGTGTATAACTGGTCTTGTGCAGTTAGAACCTGTTAATGGGTCGATTGTATTTTCATGGGTTTAAAAAAAAAAAAAAGAAAACAGAAGGGAGCCCCCATTGGACACTACCTAGCCTTTCTTAGCCAGCAGTATCCACTCCCAACACCAGTATGACAGTGCAGCCCCAAGGAGCCAGCAAATCCCTATTCCTTCAACTCTGCAGCACCTGCCCTGCCAGGCAGGGTTACAAACATGCCATGTAGCTATGGTGCTGAACAAGACAGGAACCCCCCCCCCCCCCGCCCCCAGCCCCGCTCCTTCCATGGGGCTTCCGTTCTAGTCAGGGGTGTGTCAGTGATAAGTGCTCTCAAGAACACTGATATAGGGAAAAGAGGAAAAAAAATGGGGAGGATGTTTTAAAAAGGGGGGTTTAAGGGACACCTGGGTGCCTCAATCAGTTAAGTGTCTGCCTTTGGCTCAGGTCATGATCCCAGGGTCCTGGGATCGAGTCCCGCATCCGGCTCCTTGCTCAGCGGGGAGCCTGCTTCTCCCTCTACCTCTGCCTGCCTCTCTCTCTCTCTCTCTCTCTCACACGCACACACACACACACACACACACACACACAAATAAATAAAATCTTTAAAAAGGGGGGATGGTTTAAGAAGGCCTCTGGGGCACTGAAGCAAAAGGTTTACAGAGCACGCCAGGAGAATGGGATTTTTTTTTTTTTCTTTTGGTTCCCTGCTGTATCCCTCCACCCGGAACAGTGTAGTAACATATGGTAGGTGCTCGATAAAAATTTGTTTGATGCATGATTGAGGGAATCTAGGAGAAGAGCACTTATTCAGGTCGAGATAACAGCAAATATAAAACCCCCGTGGCAGGAACCCGAAGGGATTGAGGAATCCCATTGTCCCTTGCAGAAATGTCGTCAGCTACTTCCTGCCTGTGCATCAGGACTCCATCTTTCTGGGCCTGTGACAGCTGGCTTCTAGATAGTGGAGTTTCAGTTCATCTCCTGTCTTCTGCTGCTTCTAGGAATAGCAGCATGAGACTGAGGCCGAGGCCAACCCTATTCCTCTCTATCTACCTTAAGTTTTATGCGTGTCTGGAATTTGTCACCAGAGAACAGAGACCCTGACTGATGGAAAGCTGAAACCTACTCAGGCTGGCCCCCAGAAGTATGCTACAGTTTGCCCCTCTGCCTCTCTTGCCGTGGTCCATGGTCTTGCTGCTTTTGCTCACTCTTTTCTGGTAGGGTAATCTCTCCAGCCTGCAGATGCCAGGCTGTTACTTTTATTTATTTATTTTTGACCACTTCAGTTACAGTTGATCTTTGTAACCTTTGCCTGGAGTTTGGCCTCTGAATCCACCAAGAATACATTTACTTCTCCTTTCCAGTAGCAGCTTTTTCGATTTGAATCTTAGAATATTACAGCAGGAAAGGGCTTTGAAATCCTTCGGTCCAACTTGGTCATGTTATCGTTGAGAAAGGAAGGGGCAGAGGACTCAGGAGTTTTTGCATGCTCAAGGTCATGCCACTTAAGCATTAGTGGAAGAGCTGAGTCTACAGCCTGTCTTCTCTTTCAGGCAGTGCCTGTTCCAGAATACCAGGCCGCCTCTAAGTTTTATTTCAATTAAGTATCATCATGTTTGTTTATTCAAAACTTGGGAATGAAATAGAAACTTAAACTGATAAAAATAATTTTCTGTTCTTTTCTAATGAGAAGAGTAGTCATCCAGTAAGGTCATTCTCCTTTCCTTCAGTTTTTATTTGTCCTTCTGTAGTTTGGTTCCATGAAATGCAGGCTCAAGATCCACAAATTTGGCCAAAACTGATTTTAGAAGTTTTGATGTTTGATGAATTTAGAAGGGAAAAAGGATTTACCAAAACAGAATTCATTTATTAACTTGCTTAACTGATAAGCACGCATTTTCTTTCTTTCTTCCTTTCCTCTCCCCTCTCCTCCCTCCCCGCCCCCACTCTCCTTTTTCCTTTTTCCTTTCCTTTCCATTTGAGAGAGAGCACATGCGCACAAGCAGGGGGTGGGGGGAGGGGCAGAGGGAGGCGCAGGCTTTCCGCTGAGCAGAGAGCCCAACTCAGGGCTCCATCCCAGGACCCTGGGATCATGACCTGAGCCAACCGACTGAGCCCCAGGCTCCCTAAGCATGCATTTTCTAAATAGATATTTGTTTACAAAAATATTTAAGGGGCGCCTGGGTGGCTCAGATGGTTAAGCGTCTGCCTTCTGCTCAGGTCATGATCCCAGGGTCCTGGGATCGAGTCCCACATCGGGCTCCTGACTCAGCGGGGAGTCTGCTTCCTCTCCCTCTGCCTCTCCCACTGCTCATGCTCTCTCTCTCTCTCTCTGTATCTCTGTGTCTCAAATGAATAAATAAAATCTTTAAAAAAAAAAATAAAATAATTTAAATTTTAAAAAAATATTTAAAAGCGTTCTTGGGTTTTATCCCCTGTAAGTGGAATGCAGTGATTACAGCAGGTTTAGATTGGATTTAAGGAGTTGTGTGTCTTAGTTCCTCAGTTCATAGGACTGGGTTTTGAGGGCATGTTAGAGCAGAATTGAAGACTGAGAGCAGATTGTTGATTTCTCTATACATTGTCCTGATGCTGTGTGTGAAGCCAAAAAGTAGGAGTAAATTCCAGATGAAGAGGATGCTTCTATAAGCAGTTCTGGTTATGGAGGGAATAAAAGCAAATCATTGTATGGGTGAAAAGCTTTTATACTTTTCTTTCAAGTATTCAAGTGCACTAAAGAATACTTTGACTTGTATTGGATAGATAGCTTTGCAGTTTTCCATAAAGCTGAGGTCAGGGTGTCTCAACCTTGGCAAGCTTGGTTTCTGAACGATATGGACATTTTGGACTGGATAATTTTTTGTTGTGAGGGGCTGTTCTGTGCATTCTGTGTATAAACATCATCCCTGGCCTCCAGGTGCCAGCAGTTCCTTCCCAACACCTCCCCCAATTGTGACAACTAAAAATGTCTCTAGACATTGCCTAATATGTCCCCTGGGGACCAAAATTGCCCTCGGTTGAGAACCACTTGTGTCAGTCATTCTTAAAGTATTGGAAAAATGATAACGATTTTATGACCAAAAAAATGAGTCACATTTGACCTAATTTGGAGAAAAGCCAGAGTGGGTGAGTGGGAGTGCCCTGTTCCCCTTGGTCAAAGCAAGCACCCCTCTGCTGGATGGCACGGTGCCGCGTGGTTAGTGAGCGGTCGTTGAAATAAACCCGATCGCTGACTGTCGATGGGAAGGAAGGGGGATTGGAACCTTATGTAAAGACGGACAAGGATGTTTTGACTTTTTTTTTCCTCTCCAGGTTTGATTTCATTCTTGATAATGTTGGTGGATCCACTGAAACATGGGCTCTAAATTTTCTCAAGAAATGGTCAGGAGCCACATATGTGACTTTGGTGACCCCTTTTCTCCTGAACATAGACCGACTGGGCATCGCAGACGGCATGCTGCAGACAGGAGTCACCGTGGGTTCTAAGGCATTGAAGGTAGGGAGGAAGTGTTGGTGGGTGAGAGAAAGCAGGTGCCTCCTGCTTCTGGAATTGGGTTCCCGCCTAGCCAGTCTCTTTTGTCTTGGAGGCAGCATGGCACAGTGGCTGCAGGAAGGACTCTGCCCTCACACACGGACCAGATTCAAATTCTGGTCTCCACTTAATAGCCCTGTAACTCGCAAGTTACTTAATGTCACTAAGCCCCAATGTCTTGACCTCTAAGATGAAACTAATAGGGTATCTTCCTTACTGCGTGTTGTAAGGATTAAATGAGATAATCCACGTAAAGAATTTGGTTACAATGCCTAGTACATAAAACTTATTAAATGTTCAGCTTTCTTATTAGCAATTACCTTTCTTGATTCCATCTTCCTTCTTGCCTATACCTGATGGTCTTCTCTCTGTTTCACCAGCCTTAACACATACAGGCTCTTGTATGTGAGGGCGGAAACTTTATTAAGACAGGATAGAACTGGTTGTTTTCATGGTAGCCGCATTGGGATATGCCAGTGATTTCTAGACCAGGGCCTTCAGACCTGTAGAGGTCCATGGGCGTTTTTTTGAATTTCGAAAACCTGAAGGGAATTGTGTTCTTACTTTAGTAAGACCACAGAGGCAAACAGAACCATCATGCTTTTTCTAGAATTATATCAACTTGTCCTAACACTGCGCATCCCATGTGAGTCAGATACTCTAGCTGTTGATGGCATTCTGGGTGTTTCTGAGACTCGATTAGTCTGCCTGACTCTGCTACCTGGGGCCACTGTTACCAGAGCCGTAGGGAGCTACATCACTCAGCCGAACAAAGGCAGCGTGTGGTGGGCCTTGAGGACGAGCACACAACAGCCTTAGTCGCGGGGCTGACGGCAGAGCCTGAGCGTGCGCTCTCTACCTGCCTAACACCAGAGCCTGTTGTCCTCACGGTGGGGACAGGCTTAGATCATTTCATGTTATCCACTCTTGGTAACTCAGATCACTGGCTTGAAATCTGTATTAATGTTGAAATGGTATAAGTGATAGGCCAAAAAAAAGGAGATAAAGTCTATTTTTTTAATTAGACAAAATATTTCAGATTCAGGCAAAAGACAGTAAAAGTTTCCTCGGTGGGTGAAAAGGTTGTGAGTCATTATGCCAACCTGACCAACACTGACCCGTACATATGGAATGAACGGCTCAGTGATTAGCTGCTGCTTCTTCTAGAAATTCTCTTTGGGACCTTTTTGAGGGTGAAATTTAGGACTTCGGTCTCTTGAATTCCATGAACTAACTACATACTTAGAAGGCCGTGACAGTGGAGACCACTGCTCCATTCTTAGGAAGTGTGTATGTTAGTAGAGGTGAACAAACCAGGTCCTGTACTCGAGGTTCTTCATTTTCATCTGATTCAGGCGGCAACCGGAAACGGTGTCCACAGGGCACTTCGGTGTGGAGAAAGGAATCTTAGCTGTCCTTTGTCTCTTCTTTCTCTTTTCAGAAAACCCAGGCTTTCCAAGTGCTTCAAAATATAAATTTAACTTTTCTTTACGATTTCACAGTTTGTACTTCAGTGAGACCTCTTACAAGTTAACCTTCTGAGTTGTCCTCTGAGAGTAAAACAGGCATCTTCTCTTTCCTCCTACTTGAAAGAGGATAGTGGTAATCTCATGTGAAAACCTTTTAAGTAGTTTCTGATGTCTTTCTGAGAATGTGCACAGTTAAAGCCTCATTGTAATGCTCCAGACTCCTGCCTGCTTTGGTTTACTTTGTCCTGTAATGGCCTGGAAAAAATACACAGGCCCCTTAGAGCAAATTAAGGCCCCTTAATTTGTTGCCGACCAAAAAGTTTCACTTTACAGGGCAGCATGCTGTAAAGAATTACAGACATGGCATTTTTGACCATTGCTGTTCTTTTCTTTAAAACCCTAAACAGTTACCAGAATGTTTTAATTGTCTGAGGCCGGGCCTTAGGGAGAAGTACACTGGACAGGTCTTTTGTGATTGTAATTAAACGGGCCTGCCGGCAGCCTGGGACACCTCAGTGCCTTCAGATGGTACTTTTTTTTTTCCTTTTGTTTTTTAACGTCATTTGCCCAGAGCAGTGCTCCCCAACCTCTTTCTTGCTGTGACACCCATAGAAAATTGTTCGTGTTTGAAGAGATGGTGAGGCTGTTCTGGGCCAAGAGCAAATTACCTGGAGACTTACACCAGCCCAGGCTCTGCGTTGCTACCCTGTGGGCTGAGGGCCCTCAACCTCCTCACACCTATTCTAGGGTGAGATGGGTTCTGTTTGCACCTGTGGTCCCAGCATAATTATTAATGATGACTCCTCTAACTCCCAGAATTGTTCCAGGTTAGATAAGAAATTACAGGGTCACTCGTCCAAACCAGTAAGCCATTCCTCATACCACCATTGCAAAGCTCTGCCCAGACAGCGGCGTGGTTTCGTCTGAAACTCCCGTTTGGTATTGCCCCAACCTTTCCTCAGTATTTAAGTTTGCCTTCAGCACTAGATAAGTATCTGTTGAATAATAAATATAAATATTTATGCGGATGATATTTTCTGTGTTATCAGGCACTTTGCATTCTTTCTCATTTAATCCTTCCAATAAGCCTGTCAGCAAGGTAGTGGTATCACCATTCTTTAGGCCAGGAAAATGGCTGAAAGATGTGGCTTGACCTAAATTACACAGCTATTAAGTGCCTGAGCTAGAGTAACAGGGGAATTCCATTGCACTTGACCACTTTATGCCCTTGACAAGCATGCTGAGGGATTGTGAGACAGGAAGGTGCAGGGAGGGAGGCCGCGTGGTATTGGCTAATCCCATACTACCTCTGGATAACTCCCATCTGATGAAGTTTAGCTGGGCAGGTCATTGAGGTAGGTATCATAGAGAATGTCAGTTAAGTTGTTCTTTTGACAGTGGCCTACCCTACCTTTGACAGAAAGACTAGCAATTGGAAGTGGGTATGGCAGTAAAGTGGTCATGAACCCTCTGGGTAGAAGATTTTTGCTTATTTTTATCTAGGGACGTATGGTCCCATAATAGATTTGATGGCTTGGGACTTGTTATAACTGTAGGGGGAAGACCCAACCATGATGCATAAGGAACTTTACACTTTGTTTTGCCCTTAAAGCGACTCTATTCCAGAAAGAAAAAAAAAAAAATCTGTAATTGGATTTCTTGTCTAAGATCATATTTTGGTGCCTTACTGCCCCCTAAGCATTCTTGAATTAGGTTTAAAAACTCTTCTCTGGTGCCTCTGAGCTTCATTTAAACCCTAGGAGAGAAAGCCTAGAGGGCTCAGCCTCTAATTCTCCTAGGGAAGAAATTGAATGTGTAAGACTAGCCTATCATTTTAAGGACAGCTTTCCTGTACTTACTTGCTTGTCATTCACAATTTGGTAAAAAAGCCTGAGTTCACGTGGATATATCTTTGTTCATTCATTCATTTATTAAACATTTATGGAGCATCCGCTCTCTGTCGGTCACTGTGCTGAGGTGTTGGGCATACAGCTCATTGATTCATAATGGATAGGAAATCGGTTTGTCTATCTTAATCGTCCAGAAAATACTTTCCCCTCAATTTGTATTCAGTGAGATTTTATCCTTTCCTATATTTGATGTGTTTTCTTTTCTTCTTTTTAGCATTTCTGGCAAGGAGTCCATTATCGCTGGGCCTTTTTCATAGCCAGTGGTGTGTATCTAGATGACATTGCGAAACTGGTGGAAGAGGGAAAGGTACGTGCAGCCCCTTGGATTGCTGGAGCATCCCCAGGAATCTTGGCCACCCACCCACCAAGCCTAGTCAGTGGGAGCTCTCTGGGGGCAGGTGTGGTCAGTACCCATGCTGCTTTCCACGGCCAAGTTCAGGTGCTGTAGTTTGGTTCTGTCTCCATGGGAGTCCTAGATCTAGACTGCTACATCTGAAAAAGAGCCGACACCATCTGGTTCAGCCCTCTTAGTCTATAGGCAAAGGGCAGGCCCAGAGAGGTTATGTGATTTTCTCGAACACACTGAGACGGCTAGCAGAGCTGGCATTTACAGCTAGGCTGCTAATATTTTGTAATGATCCTGAAAAGAAAGCACCGCAAAGGTAATCTCTGCACCGAGGTCGGGACACACTTGTGAATTTACAGTAGAACTGCTCTGGAGCATCTAGAGTCCAAGGCTGCTCTGGAGGGAAGCAGATTGCCAGATTAGCCCGGTGAACAAATACTGTGGATTCTCAACTCTTAACAGGACCGGGCCAGGACTCCAGTCCCCAGGTCTCCTGTTCCCCAGCTAGTATAACACACTTGGAGGGCAGATAATGGTATGTTTGAGAGGGTTAGTGGGTGGGACGTTGGTGGGGACAACTGGTCGATGTTTCTGATGGCTCAGGTCCATCCTGCAAGGACTCTATGGTGAAAGGACTGTTGCTTGTAGTTGGAGCATCCCTTTTTGGGTGTCAAAGGCCTTTCAGACCACTCTTTATTATGGTTTTTACATGGTCTTAACAGCCCTGACATTCTGTCTCTGGAAGAATAACCTGGAAGGAAGATTCCTATTCTGTTGCTGATATTTATGATTTTATTTAAGAGACTATATGAAATTATAGGGTAGAGACCCTTATATGCCCTAGAGGATTGCATGAGGTCATAGATAAAATGATTTTCATTTTATAGAGGAGAAAACAGGCTCAGAGAGAGAAAGGGACATGTTGAAGTTTGCATTAGTGGGACCAGGATGCATGCTTCCTGACTTCCAGTCCTGTGCTTTTCCCTTTCCATCATTCAGCTGCATCCTTAGTGCTGGAGGCTGATCTGGGACTTTAGCTTAAGTTGTCTCATCAGTGTCATTTTACGGTGGGCAGGGAAAGGGGATGGAGTAGGGCCAGCTTTGCCCCTGCATGATCCATGCTGGGCCACTTGGAAAGAGCCCCTTGAGATGGGCTTTCTCGTGCTGGCACCTGCCCCTTGCCGGCCCATTTCGTATTTCCACTGATTTTGGGAAGGAATGTCTTCAGGACCTACTGGCTGCTTTTTGTGCGTTTTAGTTTTTTTTTTTTATTCTGTTACAGCCATGGAAATACATGCTAGAAAATGGCCTGCTACCGTTGCCCAAATTTTGTGGCTTCATGTTTGCGTGCCTTTTCTTCGACTTCCAAGTCTTAGTGAGCACTGGGTAGACAGTCTCCGCCTTAGTGTGACTGTCCCTAAGTGCCTCTTTACAGGGTTCTTCTCACCTCCCGCAGGATGCTTATTTTATTTCCAGGAAGAAGGAAGCGAACTATTGTTAAATAACGTGGCCGGTAGTTTTATGTGCTCTTTCATGTGATTGGAGAGCTGCCCATCCTCCAGAAGCATCCTGTACAGTTGTGCTGATCCCAGTATGGCTCCAGGCTGTCCACGTGCTTACCATTGCTCTTTTGTATTCAAAATATTGTGACTCTCTCTTTCTCTGCCTGGAAATTACTATTTATGCAACAGAGAAGAGAAGAGACTTGTGTATATGTAACTATTAAATTTGGCAGATAACTGGTAGAATGGCTAAAGGAGGACAAGGTAGAAATAAAGATGCCCTTGAGGTGTCCTCAGACGAGGGTGAGTGAGGAAATATTCTTTTGGCCTAACCAGGGTTATTTGGGCCCGGGAGTCCTTTCTGACAGTGAAGGACTCTGGGATTGTGGAAGTTGCTGTGTGACATTGGGTGCTGTGATAAGGCCAGCTGTCTTGATGTTCGTCCTGCCTCCTTGTGGGTGCGGGAGGGGGCCTGTCCACGCTGGGAAGTTATAGCAGGTAACAGAGCACATCTGCTTCTCTGGTGTGTGGCTGGTAGAGATTATTAAGTTGGACGAGGACACTGAGATTCTTCTAAGCTTTGGCTGAGTGCTTGGTGAATCTAACAGGTATCTGATAGAGGAGCTGTAGTTATTTCTGGAAAGTGTGAAACCATGAACCAAAAGAACCTACTCTTCTGAAATACTTTTTGAATTCATAAAATATTTACAAGGTTCAAAAGGTAGGAGAAGTTATTTCCTGAAATCTTCCTTTGACTCCTGGCCCTCAGTCACCGAGCTTGTCCTTGTCAGACGCAACCACTGTCACCAGTTTCTGGGGAATTCCGGAGCTGTTCTGTGTATCAGTAGGGTGATAGAAAAGGATGATGTGTAATTACCACACTGAGTGTAGCGGCCTGCTACCGAAACTGCCTTATGCCTACAGTTATTTTTGCTTTTTTTTTTCCCTAAGCACAATAAAAATTTCTTATTTTCATACTATATAGCAAACTTTTGGGTTAGCATACTCAGAGATTAGAAGCCGGAAAACATAGCACATGTCTAGTTTACTCACCTCCCCGCACTCCCATCCTGCCTTTCTGCCTCCTTGGAGAGACAGAGGCCCCATGACATTAAGTGACATGATCAAGGGCTCAAGGCTCTTGACCTCTAGGATAGTTCCTTCAACCACCATTTCTATCTTTAAGATTGAGGCAGTAATACATACAACCTTCATTGTTTCCTGCTTGATTAAATAGCCATCTAAACATTTAGATAGGTGGGATTTGAAGTCTATCTCCAAAATCTTCCTATATTTTTCAGTGTCTCTCAGGCCTGAGAGGAGGTGGGAAGGCAGACTTTTTAGACTATAGTCCGCTACTGATAAGAATGACTATGCTTTGAGGGAAAATACATGTGTGTATTTGCTTGCATATGCATGTGTTCATTTCCTATTGGTTCTGTCACAAATGGGCCATAAATGGGGCTTGAGACCACACAAACTCAGTGTCTTCTGCTTCTGGAGGCCAGAAGTCTGAAACGGCTCAGCAGGCCTGTGCTGCTTTTGGGGCCGGGCTGTTCCCTGGCCCTCCCCAGCTTCTCGAGACCACCTGTATTTCTTGGTTCAGTCTTGAATCGCTTTGCCTTCAGCTGCCATCATCCTGTCTCTCGCCAACTAACTGTCCCGCCTCCCTCTTCTAATGACCCTTGTGATTACACTGGGCTCATCCGGATAATCCTGCCCATCTCAAGATCCTGAAGTTAATCACGTCTGTGAAGCCCTTTTTGGCCTGTAAGTTACCATATTCACAGGTTTGGGGGATTAGAGTGTGGACATCTCTGGGAGCCAGTCTTCTGCCTCCCACAATGCATAAAGTATCTCAAAAGATGAGAAAAACTTGAAATATTGGTTGTCCTAGAGGAGGACTAGGTGGCTGGGGTTCAAGTATGGGAGGGAGATTTTTCCTTCTACCCTTTCCTCTTTTCAAGTATGTTTATCTGTACACATATATTCTTTATGTAATTATGAAAGTCCTTTGATGTCATGTTCTTAACATTCACAGATCTGTGTTAAGATCCTAGGTGACCAGCCAAGCTTCTTGATTGAGCGATGATAGAGATGACCTCAGTTTCTTTCTGTATTTTAGCCAGCATCAGAATAGTTCCTACGTAACTTTTTTGAATTTAATTTAAAACATTTACTGAGGGCCCATGAACTTTGCCTAGTAGGGGGAAAGATGGGTTGGCCACGCTGAGTTACTGTCTATGCAGTGATGTCCACTAGAACTTTGTGCAGTACTTGAAGTGTTCTCTGTCTACAATGTCCAGTATGGTAGCCAGTGGCTACATATGGCAATTGAACACTTGAAATGTGGCTAGTCCAACCGAGGGATTGAATTTTCCATTTTGTTTACCTTTGGTTAATGGAAACGGCCACACACAGCTAGAGGTCACCATACCTACCGGACTCTGCAGCTTTGGAGAAACGAGTGAGTTCTGAGGCAGGCAGTTTTCCCAGGCCCTTCTTGAGATCTGGGGCCTGCGTTTAGCAATGAATTACATTTTAAAACTTTGAGCTCCTTCTTTGCAACTGGCTTTTTTTCCTCCACAGCAAGGATGTAATGATCAGGGATGGAAGGCCTAGGGCTCCGAGAGGAGCCTATCTTGCCAGCTGCTTGGGTCTGTGGGGAAAAGTAGGCCGAGTTTCTCCTCTCACCTCTGGCTGGAAGGAGTGCCTTTTTCAGGGGGGCTTAGGGACAAGTCCTGGATGCCTTCCAGAATGGGCGCATTTCCTCCCTTGGGGTATAGCCTCCATTACCTTTCCCCCACCCCTTCTTACCACCTCTTCCAGCTTTGAATTTTCTGGGGCCAGAAAGTTCCAGAAATAGCAAATCCAAGCAAAGCCCACTTCTTCCCCTTGTCTTCTTCCTAGCTCCTCGGTCGAAGCCCCCTTGTGCCTGGGAATACTGCCCCCGTCCCAGAGGTAGTGCCGAGGCTGCGTCCCTGCCGCCCCGGCCCTGGGTCCCTGGTGCCCGGCACACGTGTGTGGACTTGGCCTTCTGCCAGGAGCCCTTAGGTCTCCCTTGCGTCTTGTCATCTGTTCATCTCCCTTCACACACCTCACCCTCTGGGAGCTGCAGTTTCTGTGCCCAGTGGAGGCGGAGGTGGAGGGTCTAGGGAAGAGGGGGACAGACCGTGACCCACGCTTCCGTCCCAGACTGCACCCCCGGCCACGCAGCAGTGCAGTCGGGAGTCCCGGCCCGAGCTCCGGCTGTTCTGCTAGAAGCTCTCACCCTGCACGGAGCACCGAGCGCTTGGCCACTGGCGCTTGGGCAGCTCGCGCAGGTGTGGCGGGCCCTGTGAAGCTCTGCCGTTGTGTCCTTCTTGCTGGGCACGTGGGCCTTGAGGGAAAACCTCTCTGCCTACTGTTCTGCCTGCACCGATGGTGTCCTCCCTCCGTCAGCTCTCCCGCAGAGGGCTTCTCTTCCCTCAGGCGAGGAGGCTCGCCCCGCGGCCGCCCAGGGAAGTCGTGCCCATGGTCCCCGCGTCCTCACGAAAGGGATGTCGGGCAGCAGGCGCCAAGTCCTGGGGCCTGGCGTTACACAGCCTTTGTCTATGCAGGTAAGGCGCCGCCAGGAGAGCCTGAATTGGGTCCCAGACGGGAACGAGTGCGGTGCCGTGCGGAGCCCGCCCGCTTTATACCGGGGCTCCCTGTGGCCGCCGGACTCGAGCGGTGTCATCACATAAATGTGCCCACCTCACTGTGAGCAGCCTTTCTTTCCCCTCGCCGGATTTCTACTCTGCTCTCTTGGTCCGTAACAAACAGGCATTCTAGGCCCCGTGTGAGGCTCGGCTTCATTATCCAGTTAATCTCCATCTGCTGCCACCTATTCAGCCAGCAGCGGCATCTGCCTGCTTGTTAATCGAAAGCCTTTTTTTTCATTGTCCCTTCTGGGAAGAGCTGAATGACTCATTCTGGCCCAGTCAGCCCTCTGGGGTTATCCGCCACAATAGGCCTGACCAGCCAGATTAAAGTGTGCGGTCACCGCAGGCCGGCTGTGTCATCAGCTCGGGATCCGTGGCTCCGGTCAGAGTTCTAGCGTGGACAGAGCTGGGCGAGCCTGGGCAGCTCATTTTCGAGCCGAGCCCGTGGCTTCCCTGCTCCCCCTCCCTGACCCTCTGGTACCACCGGGGCTGGGGTGCTTTCGTTACCCGTGTTAGAGCTCAGTGAGAAGTAGATGTGATTGACTCCTTTCTTTCCTTGGTTTACCACCCGCCCCCTCCCCCGGGGCCTGTGGTGTGTATCTGCTCTGGGATCAGTGCCCAGCACTTAGAAGGCAGACAGCTGGTCAGTCCTTGTGGGATGAACAAATATGTGTCTGCCACAAGTCAGGGACCCTAAGATTAAGGCAAGGGCTGCAGTGATTCCCCCGCGAGTGTGCAGTAAACCCACCTGGAAGGCTTCCTGAACATGCATGGTCTCCACTCCACCCCAGCCCCTAGAGATTCTGATTTGGTGCTTCTAAGCAGAGACCGGGGACTCTGCATTTTTTGAAGCATGCATTCAGGTGATTCCTTTTTAGGTAATTAGCATCCAAAACACAATGCCCCAGGGGCTTTCAAGAGAGTGATGGGTTCAGGAAGTTTCCTGTGGGACATGCAGGAAACAACTTTAGTGCATTCCATTTTTATTTACCAGAGAAGGCAGATAGGTTTCATTTGACAAGTCAGCTCAGATCTGTTCCTAGTGGCTGCAGTGTGGAAGAAGATTCCGAGGACAGGCTTAGCTTGCTGGGGACTGTGGGGGGAGGACCGTGGTTACTAATCAGTGATGTCATCTGCAGGTGCAGATGGGAGTGGGGGCCTCACCTGCTGTCTTGGGGGCCTGGACACAGGGCCTGGAGACTGGGTCCTCAGCTGCTATGGTCTCAGCACAGGGCAGGCCAGCAGAGATGCACAATGCGAGAAATCATTACAAGCCTTCGCCCCCTTTCCTCCTCTTTAGATCTTGGGATTGGATGTAGAGAGCAGCCTGACAGGCTCGGGGGGAGGGGGGGAGCACACTCTGGTACCAGACTGGGTCCTGCCTTACCGCTGAGCCATTGTGTGAAATCGGGTGACTTCTTTAACTCGGGGTCTTGATTTCCTTTTCTGTAAATGGAAGTAGTAATAGTACCTCGCTCCCAGGGATGAAATGAGGTGAACTATATCGAGCACTCAGGAGAGGGCCTGGCACACGGGACAGTGCGTGCTGGCTGTTACTTTTCCCCGGAGCTTACCGGGATTTGTGGGTAGAGAATTTTGAACTCTCTGGAGAAGGGAACTTTTGGAGTCAGAGACGCTCTTCTGGTGATGGGGCTGTGAAATTCACACAAGAGGAGGGTACATCGGGGGGCCTCCGAACCCCGCAAGAACACGTCTGTCTCTTGTGAAATGAGAAGGGTCGTGAAATGTAGGCATGGGCTTAGGCCTTCTGACAACTTCTCCCTGTCCGTGGAGCTGCGGGAGGCAGGCCGCTGAAATACCCAGGGGACAGTTAGATGTTCACTTGTAGTTTTGAAAAGGAGGAGTTCAGTGGGATTTTTGCATCGGGGGAGAGGGTGCTGCTAACTGGGACCTGCGTTCAGAAGGCAGCACTGAGGATGCAGGAACAAGAACCACAGCATTCCAGCGTCTGTGAGCGGGCCGAGGTGGCTGTCTTGTTAAATTCTAACCAGCTGCTTGGCTGGTTAGCAAACCCTCCCAGGACAGCTTCACCCTGGGACAGTTGTCCTGAAACCCAGAGAGCCCACGTAAGACTCTTGCTTCCCAGTTATCTTACTTGTTTTCACCCAAGTGACCTCTGTTAAGTTCCCCGTCCTGTGCTCAGGTTGTGCTGAGTGTTGGGGGGAGGGGGGAGTCCAGAAGAGGCGGCCTGGACCACAGGTACTCAAACTCTAAAAAAGAATCTGTCCTTAGTCTGTCCACTGCCTACGGGGGGAGGCGCACAGAGGTCCAACCAGCAAAACCTCGGGATGCACCCTTTGGTGTTTACCGAACGCGACAGGGTGGCTGGGACGTGTGTGCCGCCGGAGCAGGCCGTCTGTGCAGAGGGCCAGCCAGGTCCCTAGCGGGCCCGAGAGAGCTCAGGCAGGGTCGTGTGAGACCTGGCCTGGAAGGGTGGTGGTTGGCAGAGCGGCACACGCAGCACGTTCAGGCAGTGGTAAGTAGGCCACTGCGGTCAAGCGCAGCGTCGGCATGAGGGCCGAGGTTGGGATGGTGGCGGCCTTGGAATGCCTGGCCTGGGAGCTGTGGGAGGGCCGTGCGCAGGAGAGTGACGTGACCAGCACAGAAGACAGACTTGAGCCGCGGCCGGGCGGTTGGGCCACCTCACCGGCGTGCAGTGAGGGGGGCAGAGGTGTGGGGTGGCGGTCAGCGCCTCCCCTCCGTGCACACGACAGAACCCCGAGGCTGGCCTGGAGGGAACGGATCCGCCTTGAAAACCTGCATCTTTCCTCCTCACCGGTCAATTTCTTCTCGTGTCTTACAGATTCAGCCAGTTATTGAAAAAACGTTTCCTTTTTCTCAAGTTCCAGAAGCCTTCCTGAAGGTAGAAAGAGGACATGCGAGAGGAAAGACCGTGATTAATGTCGTTTAAATAAACACTGTGTGGTGATTGTTGGCTGTCTTATTTGGTGAGTGCCTCTCGGCCCGGACGTTTTTGTAACCGTTGCTTTCCAGATTAGATGATAAATTCCATGATCCAAGTGTGGAAAAACAGACACCTTTTTGCCAGTAATTTGTCTTCTGAACTGAGCACAGATTCATTTTATAGGGCCCCCCTCCCCGCCGCATCTGCATGTCACCCCGCCCACAGTGCTGTCTGGTACCCTGCGCGACATCCCTGTGTTCCTGTTTGCCGAGAGGTCCTCTGGGCCAAGCCGAGGGGACACACAAGTAAGACAGGCCATGCAAATGGCCACGCTTGGCCTGCTCTAGAAATTGCACAGGGAAGACTGTAGAGCTTTCTTCAGGCTGTTTGTTCACGCCAGATTTTCCCATTGTGTCCTCTTCTGTTCCAGTAGCTCAGACTCTATTCCTGTGAGCTGCTAAAACTTGTGGCATGTGGCTGGATGGCAGCGTGAAGAGCTTCCTTCAAGCTACCTCCTTCTTGAAAACAGTGCTCCTGGATGATTCCAGCTGGGCACGGTTTCCTCTGCCCTGCTGTGGTCCTAACCACCCTCAGTTCTCAACCTCTCCTTAGGGTCACATACAAAATCTGGCTGCTGATTTGGTTGTTGACTCTCAAGAAAATGAAAGGGGACGCTAAAGTTTCTAACTTTACATGTTGCATAAAGGCTAGGCCTCTTTCAGCAATCGAAGCATGCTTCTCTGAGGACTTTTCCATGGAAATGGCAACTCTTCTCCAGTGTCTGACCTTAAATGCCTGCACTTAGTTATCTCACCAATAAGCCCCCTGCAGCTTTTGAATTTGTCTGTGACCTTCACTCAAGGTAAGTGTTTCTTTCCTGGTGTTTTCCTCATTACCTCACCTCAGCTACTGGCTTTTAGCTTTGGACGTAGACTTGTTCAGGAACGTGCTACTCGGCTCATTCCTGTCAGACACTCGGTTGGTAACGTGTTAGATGAGGGCTTCTCTGGAATTGCTGGTCTCACCAGTACAGATATTCAGAAGAGCGCAAACGGTACTCTCGTCAGTCCCAGCCACTCTGACTTCCGTCTGAACGGTCTCCGCGCTTTTCCTGGCGGGCTCCCACGTGGTCCAGTGAGGGGGCAGAGCTCTTGAGGGAGGACCTCACTTACCCTCACCCGCTTGGAAAGTGGAGCGGGGCCCTTTCACCACTGAGTCTGGAAAGCCCTGAAACCTGCCTCTTCCTCATCCGTCAGCCTCGCTGTGACGTCTGTGACGGCCACGGCAGGGACGCGCTCAGCTCTCACCCGTGCAGTTAACCAGAAACAAGTTTATTCAGGAGAGAGATTCAACACCGGCGATTGCAGGAGGTCTGACCCCCGCCCACTAGTGATCCGCACAAAGGCCTCAAGTCCCAGCCACACATCTCGGAACCAGACAGACCTGTTGGCAGCTGTCGGACACGTGCAAACGTTACTTTAAAACTGAAGCTAAGCTCCTGACCACAACTGCCGACCCAAGACTCGAGAGAGGAGAGCACGTTTTAGCATTGGAAACACCCTGCAACAGATAAAAAGGAAACAAGATTTGTTCTTCCTGGGATGACAGCACCACTCTTGGCAAGGATAATGAAATGAGGACGAGCATATGCAGAGAAGTTCTAGCAGAAGGCCCTGGTTGAAGGGTAGCACCGTGTGGGCCAGTATGTTGTCAGCAGTTAAACTCTTAACCTTTTTCACGGAAACGCTGCATTTTAGGGCTTCCTGAGTCCTACGATTTGAACAAGCATCGCTCCAGGCCTCCTTTCCTTCACGCTCTGGAGAACTGCCGGTCAGCCCCCACTGCCTGCCCCAAGTGTCATGGCTGCCGCCCGAGGCCGTGTGGCCACGGGGGCCGTGGTGCGGAGACCAGAGGCGGCCCGCGCAGGCCTCGCGCCAGTGCGGCTGGCTAGGAGGGCAGCGCCTGAGGCGACAGGCCTGAGCTTAGCAAAGGCTCATAGGCCATTGCTTCAGAACGAATTGTAGAGGAGGGAGGATGGACTGATAAACTAGGTCTGGCATCCGCAACAAAAGCGTTAAGCGACACTCGTTCGTGACATTTCAGGGCAGCCCGCAAGTGGGTTAAAATCATCCAGATCCTGCTCGTGTTAGCGGACATGACGTGAAATCCCGTACACTTACTAATGTTCAGTACTAACAAAATAGTATTTTATTTGGTTCCTTAAAATGATTCGATAAACCTTTCACCACTTTACTATAGAGCATAATTAATGATCCCAGAAAACCGAAGAACCAAAATTATTGGCCTGATATATTTCTTCTCAGATGCTAACACTTGAGCTTTTGTCCGTCCCTGTAAAGTGTAAGGCATTGGTAGGCCCACAAAGTCTACTCGAAGTCTGTTCCTATTCTCTCCTGTCACTCTCTTTGGAAATAATTTAAAATGTCCAGTCTTGATACAACTTTTTTTTTTTTAAACACCCAAAAGCTGCTAATGAGGCAACCTGGTAAGCAGCTACCAAAAGGAAATGAAAGGCAGGAAATGAAAGAAGGACAAATGGTTGGTTTAAAACTATTACAGTCTTTTGAAAAGAGGAGACCATAGTCCTGGTCATGGCAGGGTCATTCAGGGGAGGACCTAGAGCTCCTGCAGAAGAAGCAGGTCCCCTTTCCTTGGGGCTCTGTCCGTTTTTGTTTTTAAGCAGCTGGAAGACCTCCAGGAGCATTCCTCTTGCACTCTTCAGGTTTACAGGACCATGGCTTCCCACACTTGTGTTAACTTCTCTTTGCTGACAGTGTTGAGGATGATGTGATTTTGGTCATACTGTGTTCCCCCTGAAAGAAAGAAAAGGAAAATAATAAAAGGAAATGTGCCTGTAGCAGACAAAGCAGAGAAGAAAGGCCTGGGCTGAGAGGATGAATCAGCTCTCGGTTGTGTTCAAATCCCATCCTGTGGGCACCAACAACTCCACACAGGATGTCCTACCTCCCAGGGCTCCTTTTCCTACTCAAGACTTAAAAGCTAGGAAGCACTCACTCTTTAGGTGTCTGAAATGAGGAGGTGAGGGGTGGGGAGGTGGAAGAATCTAGAGAAGGGAAAAGGAACAGAGTGCTGGTGAAATATATTCAGTGATTGTGGATTTGCTATACCAGGCCTTGAAAGTAGTGGAAGCGTTGGCATCTGGAACAGGTTTTGCATGAACAATGACAAATGGCTGTATTAGGGCAAAGGGGAGGTTTGAAAGACACCCAGATACGTGGACTGAGCAGCATGCCCACTCCTGGGAACGCACTTGGTATATAAAAATTCATAGCACTTGATCCTGAGTTTAACTGTACTTTTAAAATTAGCATAATTTAAACTCCCTTTCACTAGAATGTAAGAATATTTTCCAAGGGTGCCTACTAGATATTTAGATATGTGGGTGCTAAAAAACATGGCCTCTTCTTTTGATGGAGAAGCATCAAAGTGTTACCTGATTTTTTTTTTTTCAGTGTGTAATAAGTAACGGTTTCAAATACCTTATCCTTTCTTAGCATAAGCCTCTGCACCAAGGTTATATCATAGGGACTCCATCGAAATAAAAATCTGTTCCTCTAGATGTGAGGCAGTGTGACAGGTATTGAAATCCTACTGCATCCTCAAGCCAAGAAGAATTAAATGTTCTTATGTTTTTAAGCATTTATAAGAAATCAGTTTATCATCACTGATGATCTAGAGCCTCTGCACATCTAGGTGTAGGATAGAATACCAGAGCAAGGTGCCCTGAGCCTGTGTGTCATGGGGAAAAAAGTTCACCACCACCAGCAAATCCCACTGTCTCCACTGAGACACACACTCTACTCCATTGAGATTTGGGGGTGTATTAGGATCACAGTGTTGTCTTGCTTCACTCTTTAGGATTATGATGTAATATATGCAAAAAGAATGTTAAGATACCATAATCTTAATTAGAATCATGAAGACTAGAAAGTCCTTGAGAAATCATCTGATTTCATTCTTCTGCCTCTGGGGAGAATGGAGATCATCCCAAACTTTTGATGTTTTTAAAGCGAGGAGGAATCTGCTTCCATTGCTGTCATAATGTACGGGGTCTGAAATAATACAGGACCTCTACCGAAAAACGCCTCCCTCCCCAGACACCAGGAGGTAAGTTACAAGAAAGCCCCTTGGTCTGATAGATCTTGGGGCAAGGTCAGCAGGTTCAACAGCTGTAGCTGAGGAAGATCCGAGTCTCCTATTAAGTGTAACCGAGAGGGACTTGTATTTCCCTTGCACCTACTCCCTCATGTCCACGAGGTGGCATCACTCTCCCACATTCTGAGAAAGTGAAATTCAGTTTAACAAGGCCAGTGACTAGTGCAGTTCCCCCTACCTAGTCTATACTGAGAGTTCATAAACCTATAGAACCCTATCCTTACTCAGGAAGCATTGGAAGTATTTAGAATGCATTTTAGGAAGGGACCTTGGAGCTTTAAAGCAAAGCCCTACGGAGGAAGCTTCTAGAGTCCCACGGTTCTTGTCAATCAAGACTCAAAGCCAGGTGTCCTTACTCCTTGTCAAGTTCCAGTGTAGCAAGTGGGAAATAGTCCTGTATGCTTGGAGCGTCTACCTTGTAAACTCTCTGAAGCCAAGGTAGTATTTCCCTCCCCACTTTGGTACCCGGTATGACTAGCTCATAAGAATTATAGGAACCTCTTAACCTTGACACAGAAAACTGATCACATAAGAAACATGAATCCATGTTTTTTAAAAAACAATGTTTCCAATCTAGTCGCATTTCTTTGCTTTTGAAACTCTGTCTTATAAGACCAAGGAGCTCTAGTTCAATAAGGTGATACATGCATATGCATGAGAATCCTCAGCTATACTCACTGAGATCAGGGCCTTTTGTGATTTTTAGTCTATTATAATAAAACAAATGGTTTGAAGTCAGCCTAGGTCCAGATTCCATCTGAGCACTTACGGGTCTAGGACTCTGATCAACCCCTCTGAGCCTTACTCTTGTGGCTATAAAATGGGACCGGGGAGGAGGGGGAACCTGGGGCTCCTAGGGTCGCTGGGAAGAGCCCGTGAGCTAGAATGCATGGAGAGTGTTCGCAGTGGCTGGTCCAGAGCAAGGGATCGCTTACTATTAAGAGTATGCACATTTTCACAAGTGAAAAATACATTTTTAGTTAAGTACAGACACAACAGAGAAAATAAATGATTCTTACCTTTGACATCTAAAACTAAATTCGGTTTCAACTTGCTGTAGATCCTGCCGTCCGGCTTCATGCTCCAGAACTGACTGTCGACATTCTGGTCGAGGGCGAGGCCCAGTTTAGAGCCAGAGGTCACGAGGCTCCCCACGATCGTCAGGCAGCAGTCTTCTGCTATCTGCTTATGGGAAAGAAGGCAGCTGAGAGACGGAGACATGTTCAAGGATCATGACCAGTTCTTGGCACGAATTGACTTTTAAAGTTGTCTTCGTTGTCCACTTCATTTACCCCAGAGGAGGCTTTAGCCAGAGGAACTGGGATCAAGCAACAAATACTTATACCTTCATTTCAGGTGACACGAGTGCTGGAAAGTTCTCCATTCTTGTCCATTGTAAGATTTCTGCCCTTCGTGAGTCAGGGGAACCTTAGAACATTAGTTCTCCCTTTCAGAAATGACCATGATCAGAGGCGGGAGTCTATTGCTGTATCTCCCCTGACCTAACCATCTCTGCTCAGCCTGACCCTTCTGGAATGTGACTGCATCTTTAATTTGAAAGGCTGTTGTAACACTGAAATAGCTTAAAGGGCATTTTATTATTTTAAAACTTGAAATTCCACCTACTCACTTGTCTTTCCTTCATGAGAACTGTCTAGAAAGTTCCAAAAAGGCAACTATAAAAAGAGGATAAAATACAAATGCAGTGGAGTGTGAATTAATGCAAAGATTTTAAGGGGCCTTTTCTGAAGTGAATCTACCCTCTCTATATACATATGTTCACGTGATGTTAACACATCCTGCTACAGAAAATGCTTATGAAAAGTGTATAATAGATAAAAAGAGTGATAATCTGGGACACTGTTTCTCATTGACCTACTGAATTCACAGTTAACATCACTAAAGTGTTTATTAGAAGTAATTATAAGTAATTGCTGAAAGGCACTGTTTTCTTGAAGTGTTTAATTCAAAGACAGAAGTTGGCTTTTTTTATGCTTCTACAGTCCAGCCCCTTCTGCTTCTCATGCTATTTCTTCTACGCCTGTCTAAACAGTACTTCCGCTTACTGAAAGGATGATTCTCCCTCAAGCACAACAGACCCAATTAACAGGTTGTGCTCCCTTCCGCAGGGCTGTATGCCTTCTGCTGACTCATGGGCACCAAGGTTTAAGAAAAAAATCGGGAGCAAACAGTCAAGCCCAAGAAGGAGTTAAAAAGACTATCTACAACAGAAGCGTGAGCCTCTCTAATGAAGTCTTATAGTACATTCAGCTTTACCATGTCTTATATGGCAGGAGGGATGCAACAGGGAGACAGACCATTTTCCATTTTACAAGGTATGACAATTAGGCAGTGGACTGTGTTGTACACAGGGTCATATGTCTTTGCCCTAGTCTGCAGGGTCCTCCAAAATAAAACAAGAATGATTTGCATTTACAGTGCTGGGGCTTCTTGAAATAAATCATAATAAGTAGATTAAGGAAAAGGGGGAAAATAACACAGACACTTCCTTCTATTACTACATAATCAGGTATGGATGTAAATATTCCATCCTGGATCAGTGCTAGGTTTACCTCCCGTTTTAAGTTCCTAGATTGGTTGGTTCTATCAGCAAATAAATATTTTCATGGAAAACCTTCTAATTTAGTTCTCAAAGTGCTCCAGGAAGTGTGAAATACCATCTACTTGAAGAAAGAGGCTATTACAAACCCTTATCTAATCCTAAAAGCTCACCCTGCATTTGATGCATCCTTCTTGATAAATCCAAATCTGATCATCAGCACCGACATCTTCCATGACCTGTATTCTAAGAAGCTTCAGATCCTCTAAGTTTCCATTGGTGGACATGAATAACCCCGTTGCTTTGTTTCGAAGTCTGAAATAAATTCGTTTCTGGAAGACAAAGATGCCGGCAGTAGTCATATATAGGGAGTACTGTTAGGAGCACAGAATAAGCATCGACAGCAGGGGCAGAATCAGAGGTGAGGCTGGAATAGGGATCATTGCTATATCCCTCAGAGGCTTTAGGATTTTCCCAAGGAGGAGAGTTTGTCAAAATTTCCAAGTGCCTGGGGCGGGGAGCCTGGGGAGAGCCCACAGGCTGGATGTTGGTGTGGTAGCATTTCCGAAAGCCATCACGACCCCTCAGCACCAGAAACAGAGCCCAAATCCAAAAATTCAGGGGGTGGGGAGAGACCAATTTCATACTTAAAACTGAAACTAAAAAGCTGAGTTCATTTACAAAAAAAAAAAAAAAAAAAGACTTCAGAGAAGAGTACTGAAAACCTGGAGAGGGAAAACAAATACCTGAACAAAAGGTCGTAGAGAACCTATTTGTCGACAGCCACTGAACTCATACCAGTTCGGGACTTCCGCTGGGGACAGGAGGAACTGCTGGCCCCTGTAATTGCCATATTCATAAGTGACCCATCTGGGGAAAAAGTAGAAAACCACAGTAAGTGGCAGTATCCATTTGACAGTCGGCTGCCGTTATATTTATTTTTACAGTGCTTCCCATTTTTACACCAAGTTTTATACCTTAAACATACTTGGGGGGAGAAAAGGAAACTACCTTATTATCTAAAACACTTAAAGCACCCATTTCTTGACAAGTAGGAAATTCTTGGTACATGAGTATTTATGCCGAAAAGATCCATTCCTGAATAGAAACAGGTAAGTTTTTCCCTCTTAATAAGGCCATGAAATACGGTCCTTTCCACAAGGCTGCCCCGTACTTCCTGTGAGGCTTTCATAAAATATTTTCAGTTGTAATTTTTTTTAAAAGATTTTATTTATTTGAGAGAGAGCGAGCACTCAAAAGGGGGTGCGGGCATAGGGAGAGGGAGAAGCAGGGAGCCTGATGCGGGGCTCGATCCCAGGACCCTGGGATCATGACCTGAGTTGAAGGCAGACACTTAACCGACTGAGCCACCCAGACACCCCCAGTTGTAATAATCTTTTATTTAAATAGTTACTATTTGTGAAGTTCTTAGTGTGTGACCCATGCTATGTATTATATAAGGGTCAAATAAAAATAACTCAATAAATGTTTATTTAAAACAAGTGTAATCTTCCTCAATCCAGAAAACTGCTGAAGATACTCTGGTTTCTCTGCCCGAAGATGCTGTTACCCACACCTGAAAAAGTATGTTTTTTTCCATACTTTGCAGGAAACCCAGCAACCTTCCTCTCTGGCTGATGTATGACATCAATGAAGAATGTTCTCTGCTTTTAATCCCAGAACTCTAAAATGTTATCATCTTAGCCATTTTATCATAAAAACAAAATATTAAAACCTTCTGGGGGGGAATCACCCATAATTCTACCACCATAGTAATCCATAATAGTTTTGTTAATAACTGTAGGCCCCTCCAATATCTGATGCATATAGATAGATTATG
This sequence comes from Mirounga angustirostris, assembly GCF_029215605.1. Classification (NCBI taxonomy): domain Eukaryota; kingdom Metazoa; phylum Chordata; class Mammalia; order Carnivora; family Phocidae; genus Mirounga; species Mirounga angustirostris. The sequence goes on along the minus strand of NW_026991716.1, from coordinate 92,077,835 downwards.
CCTGTTGTTTTTAGGAGGGAAAGAAAAATAATTTCTTAAAAATACTTATTACATGGGTAGTCCTTATTCATTTTTATATCTTAATTTCAAAATTATTCAAAGTTGAGAAAAATCTTTCCACATTGACTTTTAATCATCGTGCATAGCATCTGCTAATCATTCTTAGGTAAAGGAAAATCCTGACCCTTACTCCGAAGCCCAAGGACTTGGCCTTTCAAAGGGATAAGAAAAATCAGCTCCCTTTCTTACTTGCTAAAAAAGTGCTGAATATATTTACTGAGCACTGGTTTGCAAAGGATTCCCCTAGGAACTTGAGAGGAGCTAAAGACAAAGTCCTCTCCTTAAGTGAATTAAAAATCTGGATGAAGAGATGAAAACTACCTCACACATGACTTTTCCCAGTGGGAAAACTATGCTATGAAGGTGCATGATTATTAATCCTCACAGGAAATAAGGGGATAAGAGGTTATATTTCAGTTTGCTTAAGGTAGCATAGGCAAGAAAGAAATATGATTAAACCTAATTTTAAAAATCAAATATTTTACTGAATAAAAAGTAGGTAACTCACTTACATGCCACCAATCACCTGAACAGAGCGTATCTGTGTGTTGAATCCTAGGGATCGGAGATTAACTACTTCTGCATTAAGTTCAATCTTTTTTCCTTTGAAGTCTTCTCTTTCAAAAAGAATAATTGTTGGTTCAGAAAATTCCTGTTGAACAAAAATAGTGTTCTGTTACTCAGCTTTGATAATAATTCAGACTCATACAGAAATATCTTGTTAAGGACAAATCACAAGATCTGACCAGGCTTAGCCTGTCCTAAAGTCCCTTTCCCTGGAGGTCTGGGTGTTCCTGTACTCCAAAGCTAAAGAGAGGAAGGACAGAGGGGCAGGAAGGTTTTCTACTGCATAGAAAGGTAGGGAAATATAATGGTGTTTTAAAGCGGGGGGCGGGGGGAGACACATATCCTAGGCACAAAGGAAGGGGTATTTGAATCATCAACACTTGTAATTTATTTTCAATTTTTCCATTTTTTTATTGGGGATAAGGAGGGGCTAGAGAGCCATGTACATAAATAAATGGTAAGGGTCTAAGGATGGTGGCGGTCTGGGGTCTAGTGGGACAGTGGTAATTACCTAATCAAGGAACCTTCCCCTTGTAAGCATTTTTCAAATGTCTTTTTTGTTTTAATTGTCAGTAAGACAACAGATTCTGTGTACTCGTGCTCCCAAGCTTTCCTGTAGGAATAATTGTTAGGAGAGAGAAAAAGAAAAAAAACCAAGGTGCAAGCCCCACTTTCGAGCCCTCATTCATTTGAAAGAGGACCAGAGCACAGAGGTCCACCGATTTTGAGAAAATAAAAAGCTGGCAGCTCGTGCTTGTTTTTCAAATTACAGACCCTCCTGACCCCAGTCTACGCTCTAATGATAATAATCCTAAGATCATAAATAATACATCAAAAATCCCCTCCCTGCTTAAAGTTTTGTGGTTAGGGTGTGGACACTTACGGCCTCATTTATGTGGATGTGCCCTGACGTGTACAAAGATTTCTGTGGAGCAGTAAACAGAGCAGATGAGGCCATAGAGGTGGTTTGTATGGTGCAGGAATGAGGTTATATAAAACACAGAAGGAAACGACATGAGTATCAGAAGTGGCCTGAGCACGTATGCCAAGTGCTAGTTGAAGGAAGGCGTCTGAAAACCTGACCACTGAGGTGGGTTTGTTTTGTTGTTGTTTTTTAAATATACATTTGGAGGTAGCTTTTAGAATTCTAGGCAGGTTAAATATTAAAGTTTTAGATATTTTATTGTTTATAAGCTAATGAATCTTACGCAACATCCCATGTTTCTCTGCTACTATTTTCACATCTCAAGAAAGGTCAACATTTCCGTTATTTGAACAGGCAGGCAGGGAGGAGATAAGCCACCTCATGTATGTTCTCCCTACTTTTAAAACGCAAGTCACCAACGACATACGTTTAAAGCTTTGTAGGCGAGATCAGCTACAAAAAAAACTACAGACACACCCAGACTTGAACATCTGAACATTATCTTGATGTTTTGTTTTACTGAATATCACTTTGGCTACATCAAAATTGAAGGTTTCTGTTCGGAAAGGGACACTATCATCTGAACTAGCAAGACACTGTGATAAACCAGGAGAAGACGTGATTGCAAGTCTCTAAAACAACAGAGTGCTAGATTGAAAAACCACGAGGACTTTCTGCAACTCAGTAACAACAACAAAAGATACAGAAAACTAAACAAGAGCCTGGTAAAGGCTGTAAAACAGGCAGTTCACTGAACAGAAAACCCAAATGACTAATTAGTGTATGAAAGCCCGGTCTCACTAATAGTAAAACATATCACAACGAGATAATACTTTCTGCCCAGTTTCTTCAAACTGACAAAAGTGAGAGAATACCCAGTAATGGCAATGATGTAGAAAACAGGAGCCCACATGCTCTGCTAGCCAAGATCTCAAGTAGTGGAATTTGGCCATACTTAGAGAAACTGCATATTCATGCATGTGAAATCCAGCAAATCCACTCTTTGTAAATACACACCCCCAGGAGACTCTCACACAAGTCAATAGGGATATGTGTGTGTGTGTGTGTGTGTGTGTGTGAGAGGATTAAGTAAAATATGGTGATGAATACTTGCACCAATTAGAATCAATAAACTGGATGTACGTTCAGCATAATGGACAGCTCTTAAAATTTTTTTAATGTAAGTATTGGGTTGTTTATGATGATGAGAACTATGGCATCATACCGTATGTAAACTAAAAGCCAATATGTAGATTTTTTTTTTAAGATTTTATTTATTTATTTGACAGAGAGATAGAAGAGCACAAGCAGAGGGAATGGCAGAGGGAGAGGGAGAAGTAGGCTCTGCACTGAGCAGGGAGCCTGACGCGGGACTCGATCCCAGGACCCTGGGATCATGACCCGAGCCGAAGGCAGACGCTTAACCATCTGAGCCACCCAGGCGCCTAATATGTAGATTTTTAAAAAAACATAATATCCAAGCTGTATCCCAAACACATTAGAATGGGTGCCTGTAAAGGAGAGAGGAATAGAACTAGGGATCAGGTATGCGATGGAAAAAAACATGACCCGAAAGGTGCCTCGAACTAACCCCTGCTGACTGCTGTACCACAGCTGACTCAACACTCTACACCTGGAGTCTGAGAAAAGCAGCAAACCAAACCAGATCTAAAAAGAGGGCCGCCTGGGCGGCTCAGTCGGCTAAGCGTCTGCCTTGGGCTCAGGTCATGATCCCGGGGTCCTGGATCGAGCCCTGAGTTGCGCTCTCTGCTCAGCGGGGAGTCTGCTTTTCCCTCTCCTTCTCTCACTCTCCCTCAAATAAATAAAATCTTAAAAAATAATAATAATAATAAAAAATAAATAAAAAGATCTTAAAAGAGACCAAAAAGTTACAGGATGGAAAGTTCTATGGCAACTGCTTTCTCTGCCTCTGACCTTAAGTCCTGAGGAAGCCGACCTGCTGGTCTCCGTCAGCTACGTGAGCCCCACATCTCCATCACCCTGTATTCACACTGACATACTTACAACATCTATAAAACGAAGAGACTTGAAAGTTGCTCCAGGCAGGCATCCCATTGCAGAGAGACAAGGATAGTGGCCTTCTTCCAACACGTACTGATTACCAGAGAAATTTTCTCCATCATAGGCAACCCAGCTACAATAGGAAAAACCACATGCATGTACGATATGTAATTTGAATATTCCTACCCAAGAAGTCTGATTTTGAGAGGTAGCCTGCTATAAAGCACAATCTGTATGGCTATCTGTTCTTTCTTCAAAAATACCTAGACCTATTTACTGCTTTCCATCTTGTTGCAAATTAATATTCATAGGAAGTCAGCTGTTAGTTTTGCATTTGGGAAACCATTTTTTTTTCTCCATGAAAGTATTCATGTTTTCCCTGTGCCCCTTCTAGTATTCCTTGCTCCCCTCATGGGTGCCACCATTCTCCAGCCCCTGAGCCCTGTCTGAATAATCCTTCAGCCGTCACAGCTAGACAGCCACCCGGATCTATGGATTTCCTCCCCGAATTTCTCTCCTTCATCCTCATTTCCAGCACCTCCGTACTGGGCCATGAGTCAAAATACCACAGTGACTTAGACAAGTCATGGAGCCCCTGTGGGCCTCAGCATTATTAGTAATGTGGCGATTTACCAGCTTCCCCAGAAGAGGTGAGTTTTTTGTTCATTCTTTTAATCTAACAAATGCTTACTGAGGGCTAATTGTGTGTCTGGTGCTTTTCCATTGCTGGGGACAGAAGCGAGGACAAAATGAAGTCCCTGCTGTCGTGAAGTTCACACTCTAGTGAACTGAGACAGACGATGAGTGAACAACAGAAGTACGTATCTGGTCCTACTAAGTGCAGCAGGGCAGGGGAGAACGAGGAACCGGGACAGAGGCGGAGTTGTGTGCTGATACACTGTGGAATGTGACCGGAAATCCGTGCGCTCCAAGGCAAAGCCAGGGCAGGCTCCCCTGCACAAGGCTGAAGGACAGGCTCATGCGGCTGAGACCACAGAGAACTATAACACGACTAAAGGCACCGTTACTGTCATTATTATTATTAGACATAATGCCTCATCACCTGCACAGGTGGCTCCAGGGGTTTCCTGGCCAACGTTCCCTGACTTTGGGCTCCCTCCTCCTAAAGCTTTTGTAAAACTGTGTTCAGCACGGCACTTTGAGCTCATTGCCTTTCCCTTGTGTTTTCTACGGCATCCATCTAAACTCATATGCTCGGGGGGGCCTTCACGACCTGATCCCACCTTCTCTCTCCCCAGCTCTAGAGCAGTGTGCTCCCTGATCCCATACAGACCAGCCCCACTCCAGCCATCCGCTGCCGGACACGTAGAATGCCTATCTTACGCCGATCTACCTATAAAAAAAAATGTGCCTTGGGAGGCACCTTAGAGATTATCTAGAGTCCTGCTGCAGGTGACAGGACAGGCTAGAGACTAGAGAACCTGGTCCGGATCACATTGTGCAGCGACGTGGTGATCCCATGCACTCTGATGTCCGGCGCTCAGATGCTTCAAGGTGCAGTTTCGTACCAAGATGGTCTGGTAGCATTTGGTGGTTTCGCAGAACGCCAGGCACCAGGATGCCACTGAACACTTGCTGATACGTGAATTCTAACCTCTCCCAGGGATCAGGCTCTGCCAGTCCCCTGTTTGACTTACCTGCCTCCTAAAACTCTGCAAGACTTGGTAGAAAACGAATCATCAATTTGACTTGTTGTTTCTTCAAAACCTTGACTGCGACCTTGAAACTGTGGTTCTGAAAACAACCGAATCTTTGAAAAAGTAAGCAGAAATACATTGAATTATTTTCCTAAACACATTAACTCCTTCAGCCTTTGAAACAATGCAAACATGACCTATTAACTCTTGTTACAATAAACTGCCATGAATTTTATAAATCCTTTAATTTTCTACTTCTACATTAATGACCAATTAGAAATACTTTGGCTGCCCCATTCATGCTTATTTAATTCAGAGACATCAAAGGACAACCCAACAATAGAGGCCGGTTTCTATAGAACACCATGTCGCAACAAGCTGTGAGGCATTTTAAAGCTTTATTGTGGCCAAAAGTAATTGTTCATCAGTTCTAACATTTACAAGAAACTATATTTTGGAAACATAGTATAGTTTTCCTCCCTCTCAATGGAAGATACATGCTGACTTATTAGAATCCTGTGTGTGCCAATAAAGGAGGCTACAGTGGTGTTTTCGCCTCTGTAATTAGGGTTGTCTGAACTCTGAACTCTTCATTAAAAAGCCTAAGTAACCAAGGTGACACTTCAGTTGATGCCGACACTCAGCGTTCAAAGGCTTGGGTGAGAGACCATATAAAATAGACCATATAGAATGTTTGTCTAATGCAGACGCAGCAAATATGAAAATTCATTTGACTGTTTATCATAACTCTAGGTATTGTTTGAGATATGAATCTTAGTGTATTAATGTAAATTGATCTGGCATAACGATATCAAATGCAACTTTACATAACAAGAGCATTTTATAAGAAAGATTTAGATGTGGGTATGTGCTATCAAGCATTTATAAAGGAAACCTAAATCTAATTTTAAGATACAATTAAGCTTTCAGGTATAAAACTGGGTAAAACTAACAAAATGTCCCAAATGTCTCACATTTTACACATAAGATCAGCTTTTCAGTGGAAGCCCCTAATTATAAAAAATAGATTATTTTTTAAGTTACCTGACTTCGTTTCCTTGGGCCAGTGAAAGAATCCTAAAAATTTTTAAAGGGAAGAGAGAAGGAAATGAGTAGAGCACACATCTCGAAAAAGTTTTTTCTTCCAGATCATTAGCAATTACTGTGAAAAATAATCTCAGAATAGTTTTTGTAGTGTTATGTATCTCATGAACTGGAAGTACACGTTAAGGAAATCCAGAAGTCAGTTAAATATTCTCATATAAAAGTATAACTCCTTACCAAACATATGGGTTGAACAGAAGAGATCTTACAATTTTTGCCTCCCCAGTCCTCAAAACTGGTATAGAAGCCTTTATCCAGTATATACTGTTCTCCTGTGAAGTCAGGATTCTCATAGGCTACCCATCTAAAGAAACAAAAACACTGACTTGTTATAATTCATAGTTTACATGTATAATAAAACTATCAAACCCACTTAGGTAAATATGTATCATAAGAAACTCCATTTATTTTAATAATCAGTAATCTTGATTTTTCTGATTCTCTGTTAGTCTTTTGGGAGATTTATCTCTATGACAAATCAAAGTGACAAGTGAAAGAGTATCTTTACCTGAACCTTTTGGTGTTCTCACTTATCAAATCCTATTCCCTGAGAAAGCTCCAATGGGGATATTTGTCTGTATTTCTTTCTAATTCTATTTTAAGGAAACAATCTGGACTTCCAAGAGTACCTGTAAAGTTCTCTTAGTAAGCAAGCAAGAGCTCTTTTTGTTATCAACATTAATATTTTTCCAGAAAGATTACAAGAAACTATGTCTCTATTACACAACAAACCACAGTGGAAAGAAAAAAAGTTGACAGAAGAAATGCTTTAAAAAAAATATAGCTGGGGAGAACAGCATGTACTAAGGTGCAGAGATGTGACAGACTCGGGTGTGTTGGGAAACTGTAAGATATTGGGCATTACTGGAGAAAAGGAGACACTGTGAATGGGGGAGGGGATGAGGCTGGAAGGGAGGAAAGGGTCAGAGGCAGAACAGAAGTATGATACCTCTTTTACAAATCACAGTAATTTTACTCTTTGGGTGAAAAACACATTCTTCAGGTTGGCAGGTATACACAGAGAGATAAGAATTCTCACGCTGTGTGCAGGAAATTCAAACCCATGGAAGTAGTGAACCACCCTGGAATTTAAATATTATTTGAAACAATAAGGCTGATTAATAATTATGCTACCTTGATGTTCTATGTAATCATCTTGATGTATAACACATCAGTCAAATTTCAAGAGCTGGGCATCTTTATAAATATATTGCTCTCCTTTTTGCAAGGTCATCACAACAGTTCAAGAATTATTTGGGTTATAAGTTTTGTTTCTTATGCAAATAGTTATGATTTTGACCAAGTTGATTGTAAAACAAAATTCTCCATATCCTTAGTGGATTTATGTCCATTGGTATAATAAAAAATTGCTCCAAATTTACCACTAAAAACCAACCAAACAAAAAATATAGCTAAGTAATTAAAATTTTATTTGGAACAGGATTTCCGACGTGACATGACCATGTAGAGTAAGCAACATTGAACAAACACTCAGAAATACTAAAATCTCTTCTGGGATGTTTTCTTTTGTCACCTTTCAAGTGATCTACACTCAGAGGATAATCAACAAAACGAACTTACTGATGATACTTCCTAGCCAATGATAGTCTTTGAAAGTTTTTCAGTTCCGTTATATTCAAGAGATAACTCAGCGTCTCCTCCTGATTTAATTCGCTGCCCTCCTGATCGACTTGGAGCTGAAAGGAATAATACCTATATGCCTGTATATATACTCAAAACTTTCCAAAATGCTTTCACATCTTTGACTACATTCAATCTAGGGAGGTACAGGTCTTCCCATTTTACAGAACGGAGAAGCTAAAGACATAGAAAAGTTAATTCATTGATTCTTTCAACAAACATCAACTGGTCATTTATCGTGTGTCAGGAACTAGAGGGCAGTAGGCGTGCAAGGATGAAAACGACGATCCTTGCCCTTGAATTTACAGATGGCTGAGAAGTAGCACATGGAATTATTTGTTGGTGTTTGTCCTGAATGGGAAATGACTTGTCCAGGGTGACACAATTGATTAGTTGGTGGCCAAGGAAGGCTGAGCCACTACCGGGTCTCCTGAGGCTCCCCACACTGCATCATGACCCGAGCTGCCACGTGCCCTGTCAAAAGTCTCCTTTCATTTACTCTTCCGTTAAGCCATACTTAAGACAGTCCGCACACTTTATAGCTAGAACAGATTATGATTTCACTGTCAAAAGGGCTTGACTTTAGACAAAAACCCAAAGGCAGTCATTAGGAAATGAAGAGCAATCAAGGAGAAGACGACCACGGCAGAAATCTCCAGTGTCAAGTAGCTCAGGACAGCGAGCATCTGCACGCGCACTTCCGGCTGTCTGGAAGCCCAGCCGGTCTACTGCATTTTGAGAGCCTGTCCTTTAACATTGTGAGGTCAGGAGTTAGGAGACCTAGTCCCAGCTATGGTCATGACATTAACTTCCAGATAACTTTGAAGGGGTCACTTAACCTTTGTGAGAGATCCTCTTTTCATTCATAGGTAAGGAGGTTGCCCAGGATCCCAGTGCTGACGTTGCATGAGCTTATACAGAGCCTGGGAGCCTTGGTGTACGGCCTTGGGCTTATGAAGAGAAGTGACGGCCAAGTGAGAGCATGGAATTTATGTGGGGAGGAACATCTGCACAGCAAGAATATCTACTTTACAAAAACCGGGAGAAGAAGAAGAAAGAAGAAAGAAGAAAGAAGAGGAAGAGGAAGAGGAAGAAGAAGAAGAGGAAGAAGAAGAGGAGGAAGAAGAAGAAGAAGAAGAAATAAAGAAAAAGAAGTTAAGCCGTATCACAAAAAAAGTATTCCTGGCAGGCTCTGCATCTGTAACTAGTTAAAGGAGAAGAGAACGTTAAAAGGCCTTTTTGCTTGAGAGATCCTCTTTTCATTCATAGGTAAGGAGGTTGCCCAGGATCCCAGTGCTGACGTTGCATGAGCTTATACAGAGCCTGGGAGCCTTGGTGTACGGCCTTGGGCTTATGAAGAGAAGTGACGGCCAAGTGAGAGCATGGAATTTATGTGGGGAGGAATATCTGCACAGCAAGAATATCTACTTTACAAAAACCGGGAGAAGAAGAAGAAAGAAAGAAGAAAGAAGAAAGAAAAGGAAGAGGAAGAAGAGGAAGAGGAAGGAGAAGGAGAAGGAGGAGAAGGAGAAGAAGAAGGAGAAGAAGAAGAAGAGGAAGAAGAAGAAGAAGAAATAAAGAGGTTAAGCCGTATCACAAAAAAAGTATTCCTGGCAGGCTCTGCATCTGTAACTAGTTAAAGGAGAAGAGAAGGTTAAAAGGCCTTTTTGCTTGATTGACTTCAAGGTCTGGAGGGAAGGCTGTGAGTGGGGAGACACGGACCACGGGAGAGGAGGCAAGTGAGTGAGCGTTGGAGGAAGCTTTACCCAGCACTTGTTTTTTTTTAAATAAAACTAACAAGTGAGAATACTCTATTTCCCTATAAAACTAAAATAAATCACTTGTAAGGAAACACCCACCACCACATAAACCTATCTAATTCACGGAGGCTGAACCAAACAAACCACTTATTAAGGTATTACTTGAATTGAGAGTAGGGTCGTTTTCCTCCTGAGATGCAGCCCCAGATGAATCACCCATGAATATGAGGGTAAAAATAAAACCCCAAAACTCAGATCTGAGATTCTCCGGTATATCTATAACTTACACTTGAGACTCATAAGAAGAAAATTCCTCACTGTCCTTATTTCAACATATTCTGTACACGTGAATCAACACTTCCCTGTTTCTAAGGTTGGAGGGGGTGGTGGGGAGAGAGCGAGTATGAGTACCGGCAGGTCCCAGCCTGGTGGAGTCACTGCTCAGAACTCAGGGGGGCAGGGCAAACCGGCCCTTCCATGGAAGGGAAAAGGAAAAAGAAATTAAAATGACAGCACTTTAATTTTTTTAGCTCGACTCTAGAAATATTTCCTTTTGTTCTTAGTTTTAAAAAAACTAGCCCAGTTTCCACCATGTGAACAAGAGCATAGCACAGAACTTGAAATTGCTTAGTAGAGCTGTGAGAGGGAGTTTCTTCTGATGTTGCAGTAAGAAAATGGAATGCAGTTCCCAACACCTCCATGGTTGGATTCATGGGCAGCCTTCCTGAAGGCTGGTCTCTGTGTCTGAGGTAAAAATGAGTTTACCACCCAAGCACTTTATTACCCATGTGATAGGGAACCTCTTGGGAGACACCCAGAATGGGAATCTCAAAAAAGTCTTCTGAAAAGTTTTCACATTCCATATTGAGAAATGAAAAACCAAACTAAAATTCTTATTTACCAAGAAGAATAAAGTCATTAAAATCATTTTTTCCTTGAAACTATTAAAAACACACAGGCTAGTCTTCCTCCCTCGTGTTGGCACATCTCAATCTATCTACCTCACAAGGCCCAGGTCCAATGCCACTTCTTCGGCCAAAGTCTTCCCTGTGTACAAACTGGAAATTAATCTCTTTCTGCTCAGTAGATTCCCGAAGCACTTAATCTCTAGGTCTTTTGTAGCAATGATTTATGTTTTATATGAATGCTGTAACTTCTGTGAGGACATAATATAGTACTTTGCACGTAACAGACCTCAATCAATATTTGTCAAATAACCAACTAAATGAATTCTGAGGAAGCAGCTGGCCCTGGTAAATACGGAAGCCCTTCCAAAACCACAGAATTTAAAAGGAAGTGGTGTGGGGGGCGGTGATGTGTGCATACCTCCCTTCAAATTCCGCCAGTACCACAACTCAACTGCTATCACCAGAAAAAAAGCCTAAACCAGGAAATACAACTAGAAATGACTAAAAATAGAAACCTATAAAAGCAACATTTTATAAAGGAAACTAATTGCAAGTAAACAAAGGCTGGGTTAAAAAAAAAAAAAAAAAAAGACCGGCCCTGGGCACGATCCTACCTGTGCTAACAACACAAGCTACATAAATGCCCCAAGGGAATCCTACCCAACATCCTCTTGCTTCCTCTGCTAGAATGCATGACTGGACTCTGACTAATGGAACCAACATACCTGGTGAGTACCAAAACGTACAACTGTTCTTTCAGACTGAACTGATCACTATTTTCCTTGTAAGTAATTAACTCTAAAGGCAATTCAAAATACTATAGAGCCACGGCAACATTTCACATGACTTCTGCCATACCATACCTTTTGTCTATGGCAGACTGTAAAATGTTAGGGTGCCACAGCACAACGCAGTAGAGGCATCTCCTGCTGAGAATGAAGACCCAGAAGTCCCAGATGTCACCCCCGCCAAGATGGCGCCACAAGCAACAACCTACGCAAGGATTTGGCGAATGTGACTAATAGTAAAAGCATATTACACTGTAGACACATCTCAGATATCCAGGGATCCTATGGGAGGCTCCACGAAATACGACAGAATTGAGGTTAGAATGATCTAAATAGCCTATGTTACTCATGACATAAAAAAACCTAACATCAAACACTTTCAACAGAACCCATGTCAAATAATTTCATATGATTATTTAAGAATACTCTCACAACAAATTATAACTGACATCAACCTGGATCATAAGAATAATTATATAACTTCTTTTAATAGACACGTGTTTTGCCCATCCAGTATCTATCTCCATTCTTTCTAATGTTCCTGGGGAACCACTCACCCCAATCATATATAAGTGGCTCTGTGGGACTGACCCTACCCTGCTCTGGGACTGCGCACATCACGCGGGCACTGTCATCTCCTTGACTACAGAGATTGGTTCAGGCAGGTACACATGACCCAAGCTGAGAGAATCAGTCAAACCTGGAACAGAAGCTCTTTCCACTGGACACAGTGAGAAGAAAAGAACTTCCACCAGATGGAAATGGCCTGCCTAAAACGAAGCCAGCATAGGAAACAGCTCAGTCAAGAGACAGAGAGCAAGTTCTAATGACAGTGTCTAAACCCGACATCCAGCCATGACTGAAGCAAAAATCTTTTCCAGGACTTTTAAGTTATATAGTCTGATAAATTCCATTTTTATCACTTTTATCAGTTTAGGTTGGCTTGCAGTCGTGTGCATCCCAAAGAATCTTGACTGATCATCTTTCAATAAAAGCTTACATTAGCATTAAAATAAAGCATTCAATTGCTAACTCCAGGTACACTGAAACATTAATTTTTATGTCAAAGTAATAGTGAAGAAATAAAATGGAGCAGATGTAGGACGTCGGGGCTCAGGGCAGGCTACCCCAAAAAGGACCACAATGGCATATCGATTATTTCAAAGTAAAGTTACTTAAGAAACAGCCTGTGCACGAACGACTCTCAGACCCTCCTCTGCCTCTCTGAAAACAGGAAATAAATCTCCCATGTGAATGGTACCCTCCCTGTACCAGGAGGTAGAGACACACCTACATCACCAGAGATAGGGAATTTAGAGCCGAGAAGGCTGTATAAACAAACCTTGTTACTTTTTACTAATTTATTACATTAGCCCAAATTCTATTTAGAATTCCTTACTAATTGAAGCTTCCAAACAAGTTTTATCCTGTCAATTCCTAACAAATGTATTGTCTCTCTGCCTAAAATATATAAAAACTGCCTACCCTGCCTACCCAGGAGCACCTGGGTGGCTCAGTTAAGCATCTGACTCTTGATTTTGATTATTCCTTTGGGTCTCAATTTCATTATTGGACCTCCATGAGGATGTAATTAACTTTGGTGGTTTTTTTTTTCTCTTGTTAATCTATCTTATGTCAATTTAATTCTTAGACCAGCTAGAAGAATCTTGATGGGTAGAAGAAATTCTTCCTCTCCTGCAAGGACTACAGGAAAATGAATGGGACTTTATCCCAACCTCAGTTTTCTAGTATTAGATCATTATTTTTTATTTGATTCCCATCATAAGAAATCCAGGAGATCTTTCCATGCAGAATGATAAGAGAAGTGGATCTGTAGGTTTCAATCATGAAACCCAAAAGTCTATTTCAATGTTGTATTATACATGAAAAAAAGATTATATGAGAAAGATTTTAAAAAGCAGTTATGAAAATACTGTGGCAGAACATACTAAATGACTGATTTAATGTTTAGTTATTGATATTGAGTGCCTACTCTGTGTCAGAGATACTATCAATTTAATACAACCCAACGTAAAAGTGTTTAAAATCCCGACTGGGTCATTTTACTTACACTCCACTCAGTACATTAATAGACTGTGTCTTCAATCCATATCCAGTCTCCTTTAAGTTAGCAACAATTCCTAAGACGTCAATACTGGAACCTTTGGATCCAAAGTTTTTTTCACTGTACATTATCATGTGAGCATTTGAAAAATCCTATTAAGGAAAAAAATTCAAAATTCAAAGGCTACCCACTTATTATTCAAAAAAGATCAAGTATTATCTATTAGCTTTTCTTTAACTTACACCTAATATAGGTCGTAAAGACTGAAGCTCTCCATTGTAACCTCCCCAATCTTTCCAGTCCTTGTACTCTCCTTCTTCAAGCAAATACTGATGACCTGTAAATTCAGGCTTCTCATAAGCAACCCAACTGCAACAGAAAGAACATGTTTTCATCAGTGCTAAAATTTTTCCCATGTATTTATCAGTTTCATTAACAAATACTAATAGTTATGAAGCTAGACACAGACTGGTGCACTATGACTATTGCAATTCTTCTCTAAATTTAAGAGACTAATAGAATGGACCCCTAAGGAACAACCTAAGAAATATACATCAACATTCTATAAAGGAGTAGAGGGAGTGTGTGTGTGTGGGTGTGTGTGTTTAATAAGAATGACTCAAAAGAACTTCAGCAGGAGCACCTGGGTGTCTCAGTTAAGCATCTGACTCTTGATTTTGATTCAGGTCATGATCCCAGGGTTTGGGGATCAAGCCCTGCATTGAGCTCCATGCTCCGTGGGGAGTCTGCTGGAGATTCTTTCTCTCTCTCTCTCTCTCTCCCTCTGCCCCTCCCCCCACTCACATGCTCTCTTTCTCTCTCTCAAATAAATAAATCTTAAAAAAAAAAGAACTTCAGCAAATAAAACTGGATAAACTTTCTTCAATGAGTAATTAAAATATTTTTGCCTGTTTACAAGACCATTTTCAATGTATACTTCTAAAGGAAATATGTTAGATCTATAAAGTGTAAAATATAAAAAATAGAAAGCAAACTAATAGTTCAGTAGTTTGGAGCATAATATTAATAAACAAGATGTAGATTTGATCAGTGTGGGCCAATTTATTAGCCTTGCTCAGCTGACTGGCCCCAAACAGCCCCTTGATCCACTGTGTCAAATCCAGGTCTAGAGAATATGTCTGAAATTCACTCTGGCTGAGAACATGTTTGAAATTCACTCTACCGTACTATCTGGAATGGTTTTTTGGTGGTGGTGGTGGGAGTAGGGGAAACGTGTCTATTACTTTACTAAAGGGATAAAAAAGACACCCCCTCCCCCCTGGTTACTCCCACCTACTTACATTCCTCTCAGAACTTTCATCGAGCCCACGGACATAAATGGCAAACTGTCATCTGTTGTTTCTTCTGTTTCACCTGCTTCCGCGATAAAACTACACATTTCTGTTTCTAGTTCCATACATTTTCCCTCAAAGAAAGGCTTTTCATAAATAACTACCTACAATAGAAATGATAGACCACTAATTGTAAGAAGTTAAATATCACAACAGCCAAATGTTAAATCAGTCATTTAATATCACTAAGTCCTAGAACACAGAACTTCCTGATCTTATTTTTTAAATTAACTAAATAGTAGTATTTTAAATTTTAAAACTCTGAATTTTTATCCTGATGTGGTGCAGCCCAAAGCCAGGTTCAAAAGACAGTTTATAAATAATCGGTTAAAAAAATTGGTTTTTGTTCAATGTCTAGAACTGATATTTAGAATTTTGCTTAGGACAAACTAAGGAACCAGAGGATCCTAAGTTGCTTTAAAAATGAAATACAGGGGTGCCTGGGTGGCTCAGCCGGCTAAGCGGCTGCCTTCGGCTCAGGTCATGATCCCAGGGTCCTAGGATCGAGCCCCACATCGGGCTCCCTGCTCAGCGGGGAGCCTGCTTCTCCCTCTCCCTCTGCCTGCCTCTCTGCCTACTTGGTCTCTCTCTCTCTCTGTCAAGTAAATAAATAAAATCTTTAAAAAAATAAATAAATAAAAATGAAATACAGGGGTACCTGACTGGATTCATTGGTAGGAGCATGCAACTCTTGACCTCAGGGTCATGAGTTCAAGCCCCATGTTAGGCATGGAGCTTATTTAAAAAAAAAAGAAAGAAAAGAAACATAAATGTGTCATAAATGTGCAAAGTAGAAATAGGAGAAAGGGAGATCTTGTCTTGAGAACTCAGTTTTTCCTGGCTAACTGGCAAGCAGCAACAGGCCCCACAATTAGTAAATACAACCACAAATTACAAACTGAATGCAACGATGAACATTTTAAGCCATGGCTACATGTACTGAGAGGGATTATTAGTGCCATTAGCGTCATCTTCCAGTCTAAGGGATGGCATGTATCACTTGGACGACTTCCTTTAGCTGCAATTATGTTTCATGGAGGTTGATGCGTAAAACCACATTATCTTCATGGGGATGGAATAGGAATAAAATTTTAAAAATAAACATTTTTACCTTTGGATCAGTAGGGAATTCAACTTTACGTCCACCCTGAAAAGAAAAATAATATAGTCAGAAACACGGCTCTTCGTGGATAGATTACCATTTTATATGACCCATGGCAGCTGATGGTCAGCGATCGAACGTCCCAGTGTGCGTGCCTCTCATTTAAGTGAGGCTGCAACAGTTCTGAAGCTACAATGATGCAGATGAAGAATGAGGAAGACTGTGTAGAGCAGAGGTGGTCTATAAGCTGAATTTGCATGGTAGGTAAGTTTTTTAACCCAATAAGCTGAGTTTTTTTGTTTTTGTTTTTATTCAGAAAATGTCTCACAAAAATGCATTCCTCTTATTTCCCTTAAAGAGCAGCCACAAGATCGGATGTTTCTGGACACAGAGCTCAGAGGCAGCAGCCCTCCCCTTGTGCACGGACTACCTCTCCCATGGGCTCATGCTCCAGCCGGGACTTGCGCGGGGTTGGCCTGTCTCTACTGCGCTCTCAGTTCAACTCCCTGCCACCCTCACTCATGTCTGTTTGCTGCCTGGCCCCTGGAGGCACTGGGTTTTGCAACCCGTGGCTTACAAAACTGTTGAGTTCACACAAGTTCACAATATGGTCTGGAGGACTCTTGAAATAATTCCATGAGCTGTTGGGTAGAATTTAAACTAGCCCAAAGGATGGGTCTATGGGGGTTGTGATACTTTCATAATAAAGTTTTTGTAAATCACCAGAAAACTCACTAAAAAGAAGCCACAGAAAAAGGTATTATTACACAGAAATAATAAATGGGGTAAGAGTTAAAATCGGCAGCGGGAAAGTCAGGAGAATATTTTCCACTGATATAGAAGAGCTTTTTTTTTTTTTTTTTAAGTGCAGCCAAAGGTGCTCAGATGCACCAACTGAACTGTAATTATAAAGGAATGTTGCTGATTTTATCAACAAACCAGAGTTTAAACAACCAAGTGCAGTAGCCCCCCATTATCTGCATTGCACTTTCCAGTTTGTTACCCGCGGTCAATCACAGTCTGGAAGCAGAGAATCCTCCTCCGGACATACTGTCCAAAGAAGGTCAGGAGTAGCCTAAGGCTGCGTCACAACACCTATGTTCCCCACCTCACTTCACCTCATCAGGCAGGCACTTTATCATTTCACTCCATCACAAGAAGGGCGATTATAGTACAATAAGAGATTCTGAGAGAGAGGGACTGTATTCACAGGACTTTAACTACAGTATATTGTTATACTTGTTCTATTTTATTATTAGTTACTGTTTATGTCTTACTGTGCCTAACTTGTAAACTAGATAATATATAATTTAATTTATAAATGAAATTTTATCATATAAATATAGGAAAAAGACATAGTATATAGAGGGTTTGGTGCCATCCATGATCTCGGGCACCCACTGAGGGTCTTGGAAGCTATCCTCTGTGGATGGGGGGGAGGGGGAGGACACTAAGTGTACTGAGCACCCTTTCAAAAGTATCCTTTTCCAATGCCATAAACTTCACAGTTTTGTAAATTATTTGAGACAGGCTTCAAAACCTGGGACAACTCTTTCATATATTCACAGAACTAACTAAACTTTGTTCTTTGAAAGTAAATTTTAGAAACAAATCATTTATAATGAAAAAGCCATTTATAATGCAAATGAGTTTTGCATGAAGATCAGCAAACATGGAGGTAGCTAAACCACAGGCTTTGGCAGGAGAGGTAAAATTAAGACAAAAATTATCTCCGTGACTTTCTAATCTGTTTCAAACTGGCTCTAGAAAACCACCGCAAAGTGCGATTTCAGAAACATGTTTGTCACAAGAGCCGCCCTGGTGGCATGGGTAGTTAGTGAGCACCTCTTACCATGTAGCACACGCCGTGCTCCACGTGGGGGACAAGACAGGTACAGCCCGGACCCTCCCAAGGCTTAGAGTTTAGCAGAAGAGATAGAAGGAACACAACAAAAGACAGGGGGAGGGGGGAGGAAGCACAGGCTCCTCTCTAAGGCAGATGCTGGGGCACAATATTCACACATCCAGCCCCAGGGCCCCCCAGGCTGCCCCCCGCACCCTAGCCTCTGGTCGCTACAACTGGGCTGGTGCCCACCTGCCCTGCCCTTCCCCAGCTCCGCCCGGGCTCAGGCAGAGCATTCCCTGACATCTCCATCTAACACGGTCCTGTGTGGTTTTTAAGACCCAACTTGATTGAGCATGAAGCTCTCCTAATCATCCCTCTCCTCGGTCACATCACCTCCAAGGTGGACTTCATCTGTCCTTCCTGTTTTTCCACAAGGGTTTAGCTCTTCACTGTCTTCATTTCTTAGACCTGCCCTGGGCTGCAGCTCTGCACACACACGTGTGGCTCTGCAAGGCTGAGACTGCCTCGGAGGCAGATGACACGGGCTTATCTATTTTTCCATCTAGAGCATCCAGCAAGTTATCCTATTGTTTCTGTCTAGCGAGAGGTTCCATCTACCACCGATCTGCGTTTTTAAAACTATGCTTCAGAGTCACAGCCTGTGAACTATCAATGTCAAGCTGACAAAGCATCAGACTCCAGGAACATTTTGTTAGGTTTCTTTTTACCATTTTCAGAGGCCTCATGGATCCAATGTACGCTTCTTCTGTATCCCAGAAGGACAAGTCGGGGTATTCACCAGGTTCCAGGACAAAAGGCACACCCTGAAATCCAGGTTCTTCATAAATCAGCCACCTAAATAAGCACCAAGGAAGAAAAGACAGGACTCCTCATTTATTTCCGTGGCACACGGGACCCTACTGAGAAAGGAGAGGAGGGGTGATGTGTGTCTGGGCCATGTACCGCGACACTCGGGTATTAGAGCAACCCTGGGCTCCCGGAGGACTACGTCATTATATGCTCCTCTTCTGGATCTTTAACCTGTCTCCTTGTGGTTTTGTCCACTTACTTTAATTTATATTATGAATTGCTTCAAAGCCTTAATGTCTCTATCACTTCAAGAGAAGTAGTCATTTTGTAGCACTGTATGTATTTGGAGAGGCCCTAGCTACGAAACGCAAGCTTTGTTTTATTTATTTATTTATTTATTTATTTATTTATTTAAAGATTTTATTCATTTATTTGTGAGAGAGAATGAGAGACAGAGAGCACGCGAGGGAGGAGGGTCAGAGGGGGAAGCAGACTCCCCGCTGAGCAGGGAGCCCGATGCGGGACTTGATCCCGGGACTCCAGGATCATGACCTGAGCCGAAGGCAGTCGCTTAACCGACTGAGCCACCCAGGCGCCCGCAAGCTTTGTTTTAAAAGGCAACATCTCACTTGTAGCCAAAGAACCAAATGTTCCACCTATTCATTTGTCCCGGTGCCCAAAACTAGTAACAGGAAACAACTACCTAGAGCTTACAAGGAATGCTGCCTGGAATTTGATCCATGCAACAGTGCTATGAGGTAGGGACACTATTGTCCCCATTTTACAGAGAGGTCAAGTAAATTGCCCAGGGCCACACAGCTGTGAGTACCAGATGCAGGGCTGATCCAAGCTGACTGCAGAGCCAGCCTCCTAACCATTTTTTGGTAGCAATTTTTCTCATTCCAGAAAGTACACATAATTTACGCTTTTTACAATGACTCAGGATCATCACTGTGAGCATGACAATGCACAATGGTGTCCTGGGGGCTTTGGAGGTCTAGAAGGCTGCTTGTTCCCAGGTCCAAAAGCTTTTTTGAGTTCTTGGATCTGATTTTTATGGCTTTTCAATACCACGCCCTTTTATCAGGCTTGTCAGCTGACACTTCCACTGCGGTCAGAGACCCAGCCGCCCCACCCTCCCTCCATGTGCTAGAAACCCGAAAACCAGAAAATCATGCCTGTTAGAACTGCTTCTAAACACTGCGCACCGTCTTGTCACTTTCATAGTTCCTGGGAGAGTTCTGGGAAGGGGAGGTTGTGGAGATGGGACGTTTACATAAGGGAGGTATTAAAACACCCCCTTTATACACAAATATAGAATTTTTGGTGATCACTTATCCTCTCCAATTCCTTGTTAGCCTGGCTAAAGAGTCTTAGCTGGGGCATTCCATTATCCCCAGAACACTGTGCCAAGAAGAGAGTGGCCATAAATAAAATCTTTTACCAGCAAAATGGGCCTGATTCTCCCTCTTTGACTTCTTCTTATTCCCAATTTTGGCCCAAGGCACATTTTGGGTGATGGGTTTTGTTAAAGATTCCCTTCGATAAATCAGTAGCTTCTCTAGACTCACTAATTACACAGGGATTTACAATCAAAATCGTACTGAAGACCTGTCAACACACACACACACACACACACACAAATGTTGACAGACTGAGTGGTGTATGTGTGGGCAATCAAAATGCATTAATCCACATTGTTAGAAGTCAGGGTGATAGTTATATTGGGGATAAGAGGATGGTAGGAGGAAGCACAAGTAAGGGGACTTCTGAGATACAGGCTGTCTTCTATTTCTTGATCTAGATGATGTATACACTTTGAAAATTCACTCAGGTTATACACTTATGATTTGTGCACTTTTTTTGTACAAATATTATTACATACACTTCAATAAAAAATTAAGGGGGAAAAAGGCTTATCTTTTAAAAAATAGCACTACAATGCCCTAAACCACAAGAAAACGGAGGCTAAGAGTGGGGTCCTTTAAACCTCCTTGGGTTTGAGGCATGACAGGCAGGGATGTGTTACATATTTCTTAGAGCTCAAAGCTCTCGCAGGCACACTAAATAATGGCATTTTGTCAGAAATGGTGCTATTAGGCTACCGAGCCAAGGGCCATGGGATCTGACTCCTCACAAGTGAATGGGTGGAACTTTTTATAAGCTCAGCAGACAGCTCATAAGCAGATGCTTGGGAGAATCTGGGGTATTGCTGAGCACAGGACCCCATTCAGGGGGGGTCTTCCCTTCTACAGTCCGAGTTGAGGGCATTTATTCATCTAATACTAAACACTTCACTTTTCTCGAAGCATGTGATTTAGTCACATAACATTTATAGAAGGGAGGTAATCTGGGGTAAAGGGGAATTTGTCAAAAGACTGAACACAAACAGACATACTGGGGAAGACGGTGTCCTTGATGAGCAGGAAGGAAACTCAAACCCACACTTACCAATGTTGGGTGGATTTTGGAATCTGAAAACTCACACACAGAGCATGATTCATTTTTCCTAAGTTCTATTCCAACAAGATACATTATTCATGAGGCCAGCAGGAGAGGGGGAAACTATCCTCAGGTAGTGTTATTTCAGTTTCTAAAGGTACTCATATTTTCCCATGTACTTAGGTAATGAGCTTTTACCTACATTATGAATAAACAGTACAACTATAAAGTGTGAGCTTTTTAAAAAAAGTGTTAAAAAATAAATATTATTTCAACACTCATTGGTATGTTTATAATGGCTATCTACATATTTATTAAGAACATTTTGTAATTATTCTTTCAGAAATACCTTTTAGCCACACAGGAAAAATTGGTCTTCTCTTGTTCACTTGTTCTTAAACAGACCAAAAAACCCCCACAGTATTTCCAGCTGGATCCTCAGTCTTTTTCTCCAGACTTGGCTACATATGAGTATTGCCTATTTATACAAACCAACTGGATACTCAAATGGTTAAATAGGAATATGCCATTTTGAGGTTATTTTAGAGGGTGAGCTATGAATCTCAAAGGGAAAAATGTCCCTTTACAGTGGAGAGTTGTAGGAGGCACCAATTTAAAAAAAAATTTTTTTTAAAGATTTTTTATTTATTTATCTGAGAGAGAGAATGGGAGACAAAGAGCATGAGAGGGAGGAGGGTCAGAGGGAGAAGCAGACTCCCTGCCGAGCAGGGAGCCTGATGCGGGACTCGATCCTGGGACTCCAGGATCATGACCTGAGCCGAAGGCCGTCGCTTAACCAACTGAGCCACCCAGGCGCCCCTAAAAATTTTTTTTAAGTTTAAATTCAATTAGCCAACATACAGTACATCATTAGTTTCAGATGTAGTGTTCAGTGATTCATCAGTTGCGGATGACACCGAGTGCTTATCACAGCACATGCAGGAGGCACCAATTTAACCAAGCAACCAAACTCAGTGTGGTTCATAGGGAAGCCGGTTAGCACATGCCACCCTCTGTGATGCAACATGACTATATAGCAGTACCCATATGAAGGGTCCTTTGCAAAGCTGCATCTGATCATGCCTCTAGACCTAACCCGTTCAATACAGAAAATTGGGGCAATAGAGGGACAGGTGAAATGATATGAGGAAATACTCAGAGACAAAACCAGATTGTGGCATATTCTTTTTTTTTTTTTTAATTTTTAAATTTATTTATTTGAGAGAGAGAGAGAGAAACAGCATGAGAGGGGATAGGGTCAGAGGGAGAAGCAGGCTCCCCACTGACCTAGGAGCCTGATGTGGGACTCAATCCCAGGACTCCGGGATCATGACCTGAGCCAAAGGCAGTCGCTTAACCAACTGAGCCACCCAGGCGCCTGATTGTGGCATATTCTTTAGGACAGCTGACCTAACATCTTTCGGGGACAAAACTGTAACATAAGGGTATAAGGAAAACACAAAATTCCAGAGAGTGGAGGAGTCAGGGCGATGGGCCCAGGGTGGGCCACACAGGGTGTGGTAGTGCTGGTAATGGTGAGGTCCTGAGTCAGGTGGTGGACACACAGGGATCGGTCTTAGTACCAGGCTTCGTAATTCACACATATCTATCTTCTTCTGTATCTATCAAGTATTCACAATAAAATTGATCAAAGAATATTTGGCTACTAAAAACTGTCCCTTGACTTCAGAACATCAGCATTCGAGTATCTGTTCTGCTAACAACTAATCCTGACCCTGAGAAAATGACTAAAGCCAGTCTTCCTTAGTTAAACAATGGTGTTGGAACACATGCTCTTTATGCTTCTGTTAAAGTTCTAAAATTCTTTGGTTTTATTAGAAATTTATCCCCCCCTCCCCAAGGTATACCCTCACTTCTGGGAGGATGGGTATAGTATTAGCCAGGTATTAAAACAAAAGCTTAAAAACAAATTACACTCAATACAACCTGAAAGGAAATTTTAGAAATTTCTCATTTTCCCAAATAAGAATTCGACAAGAAATGCCCTTCTTTTGTGTGTGTGTAGAGAAGTTTAACCCACAGTAAACAGGCCCTGGAATAAATCTCCTAATGGAATCTAAGGAAGTCCCTCACACAGCAAAGACTTCTCTCCTACTGGTTCAGGGCATCAGTGTGTCAACAGAAGCAAAATGAGCTCAGTATTTACTATCAGTTGAATTCTCCCAACCCATCAAGACTCCCCTTGGAGATCTATGAAAGTACTAATGACCTGTTCCCAAAACTAACCAACCAAGTTCAAGGACCCAAACTTTGAACTGACATCGAAAGCAGCTTTCTGTTATCCTAATGGCAACAGAAATGAACGACCATCAAAACTGGACGCTATGGCAGGTTTGTGACCGGCCCCTGTGAGAGGAGTCAAACTCACTGCAAAGGTAAGAGACGTTACTTAGGTGTAGCTCATTACGCTTCGACAGAGCCCAAGCCTGAGTCATGAAACCTTCCAGACGCTGAGATTAACATATAGCAGATGTCGATCTCATTCTTTTCTAAGGAAAGTGGTCCTTCTCAATTTAACATTCATACTTTGAGGAATAAGATCTACAGATCTCTTTGATGTGGAAAGAAAAATTAAAGGCAGCAGGAGATGAAGCCCTTGTCTTTGTTTAGATTCCTCCTTTCCTTCCCAACCACCAAATACAAACATGCCCAGGGCTCAGATGGCTTCCCTCCTCCCTTTGAGATCTGTCCAGCGCAGGATTTAAAGACCTTCTCCATGCGGCCCACTCCTGAATTTCTATGTCCTGCTTGCCTCCTGAACGCTCGTCCCCCGTACCCACTCAGCCTCCTGTACTCTCATTTGAATGTACAGTTGGCTTGTCCAATTTCCCCTCTCTAAAACTGAACTCCTGTTTTCTCCATCACAATAAATGCTGGGGTCCCAAACCCTAGGTATTTGTCAGCCCTTCCCACCTCACATGCAGTCTGTTGGCAAACGTTGACAGTTCTACCAGGAAAATGTATCCAGAATCGGACCACTTCCCACCAGCACTGTCTGAACCACTGAAACCTCTTGCCTATATAATAGCAATTGCCTCCTAACTGGTTTCTCAGTTTCCACTCTTGCCTCTTTACAGTCTGTTTTCTACATAGTAGTGAGAGTGAGCTTTCCAAAGCACAAGTTAAATCAAAATCCTCCCGAGATCACCCATGTCACTTGGAGGAGTCTAAAATCCCTCCCAAGGCCTACCGAGGCCTCTCTCCCATCACGGTCCTCCTAGCTCACCTCCTATCTCACCTCCTGCTCCAGCCAATTTGACCTCCTGGCAGTTCCCCAAACCCGCCCAGCAGGGCTTTGCAATTGCTTTCTGCCTGGGACTTGGCCCCTGCCCTTCCCCCCCTTGGGCATCCCCAGGGCTGACTCCCTCGCTTCCTCCAGGTCTCCGCTTGAAATGTCACCAGAGACCTTTCCTGACCATACTATCTAAGATGCCACTACCACGGTTCCTCTCTCTAATGCATGTTTCTTGTAGTATTTACCCTGTGACACATTAAACAGGTATTGTCTTATGCATACCCCATTGACAAAAACTTTTGAGTCTTCTCTGAATATATGAATATCTATAAAGGATACACACTAGCACATAATATATTATGAATTTAACAGAAAACATACACAAAAATAAAAATTGTAAAAGGAAGAGATTTTAAATGAAACCGAAAGCAGCTTCGGTGTGTTTTCCTTGCACCTCAGTGGCTGTGTTTCACCGCCCCAAGCTGTGCACTCCCCTTCGGAGACTACCAGACTCAGGACCGGCACCTGCACTTTCTGTCCTGATTTCCCCCAACTGAGATATTCCCACTTCCTTCAAAATACTCTTGCAGTTTCCTGTGATTTGTGAAACCAACATCCTAGGGGCTCTAGACAGCATTGTGTGAAAATGTTCAAGGAAGGAAAGTACCACGTGTGTTAGCCTCCATCCCTCCTGAGATATCAGGAACACATGCTTTGAATTACCTCCTTTGGATTACCATGAAGGTAAAAGCTGTGACTCAGCTCAGAATGAATCAGGATCCTCTGTGATAAGGAAATCCCAACATTAAACATGCATTTTTTTTCCTCCCAGGCACTTCCCCCAAGAAATCGTTATTGTTTGTAAGAGAGCTGAATCATAGGAACACATGTACAAAAGAATCAGAATTTTGTGGGCCTTATAACAACAACAAAAAAAAAACCTTTTTAGTCAATAGCTACTTAATAGGACAACAGATCAGAGTATCTTAAGTCTTTCCAGTAGGACACTCACAAAAAGCTTCATTAAAATTGTATTTGAGGGGCATCTGGGTGGCTCAGTAGGTTGGGTGTCTGCCGTTGGCTCGGGTCATGATCTCAGGGTCCTGGGATTGAGCCCTGCATCGGGCTCTCTGCTTGATGGGGGGGTCTGCTTCTCCCTCTCTGTCTCCCTTTGTGTGCTTGCTCTCAGCCTCTCAAATAAATAGATCTTTTAAAAAAAAATTGTACTTGAAACAAAATACTTACGTGCCCCAATGTACTTTAATGGAACAAGTCTTCTGCATTATACCAAACCCCTGCATCTCTTCAGTGTCATCAAAGTAAGAATTTAGGAGTCCTAACCCTTCCGGTTCAGTAAATAAGTCAATCTGACTAACTCTGTAATCCTGAAGAAAGAAAAAAAAAGTACACATATTTAATCATTACACCATGTACTTAACTTTACAATAAGCTCATTATCCTTTTTTTTTCAAATAATTAAAATAAATTTTAAATACACATACATTTCACAGAGCACTTGCCATCTATCCCTTCCCCGTTTTCAGCCATGACTTAGTAATATGTGGTCTTGTGGGGCAGCCATATTGCTTTAGCCGTCTAGCTCAGTGTTACATTCAAACAAAAATCCCCAGAAATTTATTTCATTAGAGTTCTGGAACATATTTATTTCTCTCATCCTCACTGAAGTAACTGCTTGGCTTTCCTTGGTGATTGGAGTTTTAGTTGCTTTACTCGGACATGACCATCCAAGCCCAGAGGTTCTCTAGTCCATAGAGGGGCTGCATTTGGGGCCTTCCTCAACCGCTGTTTTATGCCTATAAACTCCCTGTGGTAACTCTCTTTGACTATAGACCAAACCGCTATGATGTTGGTTTGGTCTAAGCTGTGAAAGCAATGGTACACATTTACCGTGATTTACAAATCTCTCTACTATGGTCAGTGTACCATGCCCTGCACATCCTGCCCATCAAACACTTCAAAGGTCTCTGCTGGTTGAGTGCCTAAGTGCTATTCGAACACTTACTGAACTTTAATCTTGCTGAGCTAGGTGAACTGAGATACAGAAGAAATGACACTTGGGTAGGTTCAGGGGAGGCTCTCTTAACCATTACCAAAAAGAACAAATTTAATAACTAAAAAGGTGACCTTTTCAATATGTTGTGATTTATATTCATGTTTCAAGTAACCATAAACATAATCTGTAAAAAAAAAAAAATCATAATATATCAGGAACCATGAATGTATCCCTATCCTTTAACATGACACCATTCAGAAAAATTCATCCCAATAAATCAGCAGTTTATAAACAATTAAATGCACAAAAATGTTCATACAGCATTATTTAAAATAGTAACAAATCTAGAAACAACCTTAAATTCCACGGAAAGAAGGTAAAATAAATGATGGTACATCATTTCTTGGAAACCCCAAACCTTGTAGTAACATGAAGAGCATGAATTGCATTAAGTTGGCTATTATCAGGCAAAACAGGAGGCCCCTCTTTACAAAATGCTGCACTTCCCTTACTCTACCCTCCCTGAGTGCCTCTAAATCCCCACCCATCAGAATCTGATACAGTTACACATCAGTGAGAGATGTTGACCAAAGGGCATGTAATCTTCAGGGAAACGGGTATGGAGAGAGAAAAAGGATTGAGAACTACAGTTCTGTTTTGGTTTTTTTTGGTTTGTTTGTTTGTTTGGTCTTGTTTTGTTTTTTCCTTAAATGGTGGAGCCCAATGTGGGGCTTGAACTCACAACCCTGAGATTATCATGATTACAACTACAGAAAAAGCAGACTGGAATATGGCCAAGACAGAGCAGAGAAGTCAGAAAAAATAAGAGAGGATATCTCATGATGGTGGATTGGGATGATATGTTTAAACACTGCTTTATTACCAATATTAGTTGAGCCATAAATAGAAAGTACAGGTGAATTATCCCATTGACTATGACATTTTTAAACAGGGATCCTCATGCCTTCTGTAAGATTTATCACATTATGTACTTAAAACTATTAAAAGATAAATCATTTAGAATACCAATGATCACTGAAGTCACTCAGAAATGTTGACTTAAGAATCAAGTGGCATTTTCCTCTGCCAAAAACTGTTACTCATTCCTACTCATTCTCATTTTACAAACATTCCTTATCTTCCTATTCATCCAAACGCCCATCTCTGTTACACAAATGGGGTTTTAATCTTCCACTTGGAAGATACCATTATCTAGATTTTTAAAGGTAAAGAATCATCAATTCTCAACAGCCACACAGAAAGACAACTTCCTCATCAACAAATAAGGAACCAAGACATTTTAGCCAGTCCCTAAAGTGACCTCAACTACCTACTGTTCTTAAACCCACATGAAACCCCAGAATTGAACTTTCAACTGGATTATTTTGGGATTATTTATTTTTCCAAAATAGAATTCCTATAAGCCACTCAAGGTAATCAGAACTTACACAGCAACCAAAAAACAAAGTAAAAGAAAAATCTGTTCATATAGAATTCATCCAAATCAGGTTATTAAGTAAAATACATTTTGGAGATGGGGATGGGGGACAGGAGTGAGAAATTAACCTTCAAGATTTATTATGAAAAAAATGACTAATCAATTAGAATGTTTCTTTTCTAATTCAAGTGTACAAACACTGAAGTTATAGAAAATATATTCATAGAGCACCAATCAAGTATTTTTCCCAATCACTTATTTCAAAAAATGAACTTTTCTCTCAAAGAAAGAATCATCCCTGGCATTCAATAAATACTTCCTGAATGAATCAATGGATTCTGGTTTTCCCATAACCTACCTGGACCACATGTCTGATTGAACCAATCACCACAGGCTTAGCAGACTCTGCCTCCTCGTTTCTTTCCAAAACATCTTCTATACCCCAGAGACCAGAGAGTTCCAATTCTCCTTCTTCTAAGGGGATGGAGTGCCCTTCAAAATTTGGTTTCTCATACAAAATCCAACTAAGAGTAAAACACAGCGAAACTATTAGCTGGTGTTGGTGAGAGAAGTTTTGATGACTCAAATATTCTAGCCAATAGCTTCCCCCCACCCCGTCCCCTGCTTCCCTCTCCTTCTCTTCTCTCTCTTTCTCTCTCACATATTGTGGCCAATTATCATATATATACTGGCCAATTCTCTAGTAATTAAAATGTATAAGCTCTAAAACTAAATTTACTGGGCATAATTAAGCCTCTGAAAATCCAAAAACTGTATCAGGATCTTAAAGAACTTTTGGTATCAGTATGAACATCGTAGAGTTACTAACGTTCTATAGAACGGTCAGTTAGCAACCAGTTAAAATGGTAATACATCAGATAAATGGACTTTTCCTAGAATTCTTTTTTCTCCTTATATATGTAGAAAACAATTCTAGAGGGATTTTACTTATATTCTAGAACTATATCAATGGATATATTGATACAAAGTACTATATGCATGGTAATGGAGAGCATTTTAAAAAATATCCTTCCCAACAACAAACATCCAAACACTAAAGAAAATCTCATATCAATATACGACAGTGCTGCTCTTAGATGCTTATGCTTTTAAGAGATAAGCCAACAGAAATTGAAAAGAAAAAAAAAAAGAGCACTGGGCGACTGGGTGGCTCAGTTGGTTAAGCATCTGCGTTTGGCTCAGGTCATGATCTCAGGGTCCTGGGATTGAGCGCTGCATCAGGCTCCCTGCTGAGCGGGGAGTCTGCTTCTCCCTCTCCCTCTCTTTCTCTAATAAATAAATAAAATCTTAAAAAAATAAAGAGCACTATTATATTAAAAACAAAATTTATATAACATTTGTTTTTAGTGTTATTTTCGGTCTTCAAATTTAAGAACAAAAGCTAATTATATTTTTGCGATGAATGTGTTGAATACATAGAAAACGTTAAAATATCTAAAACCTAACAGGAAGGATGCTGCATATATAATCAAATGAAAAAAAAAAGCAAACTTTACTAGTTTTTTAAACCACAAACGTCTAAAGCCCAGTCTTCTTTATCTCAAACAAGATAGGTATCAAGATAAGTCCTTTTGCCAGGGCCCCTGGGTGGCTCAGTTGGTTAAGCGACTGCCTTCGGCTCAGGTCATGATCCTGGAGTCCCTGGATCGAGTCCCGCATCCGGCTCCCTGCTCGGCAGGGAGTCTGCTTCTCCCTCTGACCCTCCCCCCTCTCATGTGCTCTCTCTCTCTCATTCTGTCTCAAATAAATAAATAAAATCTTAAAAAAAAAAAAAAAAGGTAAGTCCTTTTGCCAGATAAGTGATTTATTAAAAGTGGCTTTTCTTAATTCAACTTCCTATGTATTTCCTAGAAGCTGTCAAGCTGGTAAATAATTTTTTCACCACTTTCTTTAATCAAAACCATCAGTTGCTGAAAAGTTGGAAAATAAATTTTAGGTTAGTCATTCACACTGTCTTTTCTTATAGAACATTTAAAATTCTACCAACATGACCAGCATAATTCTTCCCAACCTCACTGAAAATTCATAAAGACGTGTTAGTGAGGACTCCCATGTTCAGTAGTCCCAGCCAGTGTGATGTGGGGGGATATGGGAAAAAGGAAGTTGTACTGCTGCACGTGCCGGACTTTTCTAGCATAAACAGGCATCACCTCTATAAAGCAGAAACAGGGTTAAAAAACGTAATTTCTTAGATATGAATTTCCTGTAATACCCCTAAGACTAGTATTTTCTGCCCTTTGCATTACTAAAGGCATAATTTGAAATAAGTACTGAAGACCAAAAAGGTAACTAAAAACATAAAACACAAACCCTCTAAAAATCAGGAACAGAAAGCACCATTCTTACCATCCTCTGACGACCTTGACGATTACCACCTGAGAGAGACTCCAAGAGCTGCAATCCTCAATGTCACTGAAAACTTCAATGCACGCGTCAGAGACATCCGGGTCCCTGTAGATCACTACCTACAAGAAAATGAAAGTGGCAGCAGGTGGTTGAATGGTATCAGACCAAAATAAAATCTAGACTAGAAAACAGAGCATCATCTTACCTTTCCAGGTCGGGGATTGATTTTATTTGTAAGACTTCCTCTAAATGTCTGTAATCAGATGAACAAAAACACAACAAATTAAACTTTGTGTAACATTCCGCAGAGTTTCTCTGCCATGATCAGTTAAGATCATATTTATTTGTCTCATAATTCATCAATTTTGAAACAATCCACCGTCATCTGTGCCAAAGCTATATTAAAGCTCTCTTTGAGTCTGCATTATTAAATTGAGAGGTTTCTCTCCTCTAAATGTGCCATTTCAATTTCTCATTTATTTGTTTGTTTGTTTGTTTTTAGAGAGGCAGGGAGGGAGGGAGGAGTAGAGAGAGAGAGAGAGAGAGGAAGGGAGCAGGGGGAGGGGAAGAAGGAGAGGAAGAATCTTAACCAGGTTCCACACCCAACTAGAAGCCTGGTGCATGGCTTGATCCCACAACTCTGAGATCATGATCTGAGCCCAAATCAAGAGTCAGACATTTAACCAACTGAGCCACCCAGGCACCCCTCAATTTCTCCTCATTTTCCACCAATCTAGAAAAATCAGGGCTGAAGAGTCAGACCTATGTTTTGTATCAGTTCACAGAATAAGAATTCAGCTAAGAAATTATAATTCAAATAATCTCTGTATAACATCAAACAAAGAGAAATTATAAAGTATTAATCATGTATCTAGAAGGAGCTACATCAATTTTATGTGTTCATACACACACCTTACCTGAATCTATAAATATTGTCTTTTCATTGTAACATCTTACCATCACATAACAAGTATTAGTCTAAATAAAAGGGTGCTTATGGTATACATCACAATGTATATTGCACATAGTATACCTAATCCTCCCGTTTTGAAGGACAAAATATGTTTTTGTATGGCTCCCAAACTAATCATTTTCAAGAACATCTGACAAGACCATTAAAACCAAAAACGCATAAGGTAATAAAAATAGTAATTACACATGAAAAAATATTATAAAATATAGACTACTTTCAATGCTGACCAGGATGCTTATTCTAAGGACTGCCTTTGATCTGATGCACTCTTGCATCATAGTAGAGTATACCAAAGACCACAGGAAGGCCTCAGTAGAACACTATTAAAAATAAAAATACCATCTACTTATTTATATATATACACATTAGAAGTGGATAAGCTGAAGAAAAGGCCTGAAATTTAAAACAAAATTCAGGTAAGACAATAAAGATAGAATAGTCATAGAGTAAACAAAACCCAAGACCTAAGGAAAAAAAAATTTTTTTTTAACCATAAAAAGACTTAGAGAAAATATAAAACACTTTGTTTCCCCTTTTTACTCTACTTGGCTTGATTTTTCAAGGGATTCCACAGGGAAACTGTATATTCTGTTGTCAGACTCATCAGACTGCTCTCAAAGAAGAGAAGTGATCTAAGAATTATTAAAAAGAGAAAAGAAGGCTGTAATGAATGGAAAGTAGACCAGTGGAAATTTTGTGCTTGAGAGAAATACCTAAAAATCTGATTTCTGAGTGCTACGGGCTGATTCGGTTTCGTTTGTTTACAGCAGTGGTTCTCAAAGTGTGGTCCTGGGGCCCTTGGAAGATCCCCAAGAACCTTTCAGGAAGTCAATGAGGTCAAAACGCTTCTCATAAGAAGAAGAAGGTATTTTCCCTTTTCAGTCTCTTTCTCTCTCTCACTCTCTCACAAGAGTGCGGTAGAATTTTCCAGAGGGTCCAGGACATGCGATGACACCACTGCTCTGATGATCAATGGAAGGTGTGCTCGTGTGTTCTCATGCTTTAAATTTTTCTTACTGTTAGCTTCTAATATAATCAATTCCAGTAGGCATTACTCATGTGAACAAAAGCTCTTTGGGGCCCTCAATAATTTTTAAATATAAAGGTGTCCTGAGACCCAAAAGTTTGAACATTTTTGGAAAGGGGGATCTGAACTTCCGATGGACACACAAACATATGTTTTGAAAGAGCTTCCAAAATGATATTCTATGCTAGGCTTGAGCCAAAGCCCACGCAGCAAACGGAAACAGGCTGCAGTACCCGTTCAAATGAGGAAGAGGGCATGGTATCTTCTGGTGGATTACCCTGTGCTGCAGAATGGTCTACACTGGCCAGACAGCCTCGTTCACAGAGTGGGCAACAGGAATGCAGAGGTCCCCTCCTGTTTTGGGGCTAGCAGAGCTGCCCTCTCGAACTTATATTCTGCCTTCCTCATTCACTGTCCTCTCTCCACTTGAGTGTCACGCTTGGTAACAGAAAGACACACAATTCACACCAAAAACTCAGTAAAAAAAAAAAAAAAAAAAAACTTCTGGAATTCGGATAAAAGAAGATGGAGAAATCATGACTGTTCCTCAAAATCATATTTTGCTGCCCTCTCTACAGTATTAAAGGAAAGATCCAATGTAGACCAAAATTCTTTCTGCCCCAACAGCTTGGTAGGAAAAACTGTTTCCCTGATGAAACTTCCAAGTAAAGAGAAATGACTTCCTGAATTGCATGGGATAGTTATCTAATGTTACATCTAATGTAAGAGTGAATCTTACATCACAAGAGAAGGGTTAGGAATAAGATTTCTTGGTGGGGCTTTTCTGAATAAATGAAGAAGCTTTACAGATCTTCAAAATTCTAAGCAGAGCACTGAGCATTTTCACACAGAACTAGGTAAGAAAAAACAACTTGTCTGTCTCTGAACTCTCAAGGTACCTTACCTACACCTTTCAGAATACAACATATAAATTTATAAGCCTTAAAATATGTATAGCTTAGTTTCCCCACTAGAGTACCAATACCTTGAAGACAGAAATCTTAGTAGTTTTCTCCTTGGCCCCCAGCAGTCCTTTATACACATAGTAGGTTTTCAATGTGATAAATGAATAGAAAACTATCATTCACACGCACAGCCATTTAAAAGAACATGAATGGCTCATCACCCCTTTCTCCTCTCATTTTATAAATACCCCCAATAAATGGTGATATGTTGCCACTTACGGTTGTATCTGATAACGACATTGCAGAAAAAGACATGTTTGGGTCAAACCGGCTGGATTTGAAAAGACTCATGAAGTCTGTGTCGCTATTTCCATAGTTTGGCAAGTTCGGCTTAAGAACACTCTCGACACGATTAGCCTTTTCCAGATCATCACTGTTCTTCAGTTTAGAAAATTCAGAAAATTTGGTATCTGGCAAGTGTAGGCTGCTTCGCGAACCCAGGTCTTCTTTGGTTTCCTCTTTGGGCAGGTATTTCTCCATGTAGCTTGCGCTTTTCAAACCCGAAGGAGACGCATTTGTCGAGTTGAAGTTGAAGACCTTTACGTTGCTGGGTGGAAGGTTTGGCTGCTCTTTGTCTGCACCGCAGGGCGGGGCACCCTCAGCCCTGTGCGGTAAGGCGGAAGCCCGAGAAAGAGAAGTGTTCTGAGGAGTGCTGAAAGATGTGGTCATGGTGCTGACTGATGTCACAGAGGGAGAAAAGATTTTGTCTTGTGGTAAAGAAGGCAGCATGCTGGAAAAGAGTGCACTTTTTTCTAGCCTGGATCTCTTGACTCCGCCACTGGAGACATCTTTGTTCTCTTTGTCATTTGTCTCCGCAACCGTCGAAGGTTCATCTTTCCCATTAGTGTGAGTGTACGAGGACTTGAAGAGGATACTCTGCTCGGTGGATGTGCGTTTGGGCCTCAGGTTGGATTTTGTGTAAAGGTTCTGCATCAGATGTAAAGCTGATGACATTTCTGGCTGGCTTTCCTTCTTCTTCCCCAAACCAAAGGTAAACACATTGGGATCTAACACCTTTTCTAAATTGTCCTCATGAATCGGAGGCATGACAAAGGGAGGGGCAGGCGAGTTGGGCACCCTGGCCTTCTTTTTCTTCTGAGGCACACAGACGGTGCTGTCCATCTTTTTGATAATTTCGGTGAATTTTTCCATATCCGAAGAAGAATCAAATACACTGTCATCACTACCCGCAGAAATGTTCAAAAGACTGGCAGGGCTGGCCTGGCCATTCACAACATTTTGATCTGGCCTTTCAGGAGTTTCCAAATGATCTCTGCTGCCAGGGTCAGCCTTCAGGGGTTTTCTATCACCCTGACTTCGAGCCCGTATAGGCAGAGCTTTCTCAGATTCTGGTGGCATGACTTGTGGGCCAGATTTTGTTGCATGTTCCTCTTCGCAATGAATGTGCTTGGGTGAGGGGCTCTCACTGCCCAGCCCTTCCTCTTTCTGGGGAGCACAGCTTGCAACAGAAACCACTTCAAGGTCATGGTTGTGACAGCTTGGCAACTGTGCTTCTCTAACTTCAGAACTCTCAGAGATGACTTGGGAGCCCACATCTTGGGTGCTCTCCCCGGGGAGCACAAAGGACCGGACCTGGACCAGGACCTTGGATGGATGCTCCATTCCCACAGCTTCTGGGCTGTGCTCTGTGGACAGAGGAGGAGGGCCCGCTGCTCCTCCTTCTCTTCCTCCTGCGGGTTTGGAGGGCGGTCCTTTCTCCTCATTCTTATGTGACACAGGCAGAACACATTCATGATGGTTTTCTGACACTTCTAGATCAGTGCATGGAACATTGCTTCCGGGAGCTTGAACACGTGTGTCTTTGGGTGAGGGCTGTGAGAGAAAAGGCCCGTTAGGTGACTCAGATGGGGGCTGTGAGTCAGAAAATGTATCCTGTGGCTTTGGTCTGGCTGTTGGAGGGGAATCTTTGGTATCAAGAATGGCGGGAACAGCCTGTGCTGGATCAGTCATATTTTCGAGTGCAAGTCTTTTGCTGTCTGCAGCCTTTGAGTCATCCTCTCCTAAGGGCTTGTGGTCCACAGGAATCAGAGCAGTAACCACTGCTTCGGAAGGGCAGCCAGCATCTGTTTGCACTTCTGCTCTATCACCCTGGTTAAGCAGAGAACCAAGAGCTGGACCCTCGGTAGGCTCAGCCTCCATCCCTCCTGCACTGGGGCTCCCGGCTGCTGGCGGGATCTCCTCCTCTGTAACTTTGGATTCTGGCGAGGTTTCCTTCACCAGCATACCATTCTGGTGACTATCTGGCATTACTTTCTTTTCAGATTGCTCCATCTCTTTGGCTTTTTTGGTTAAATTCAGCTTCGCCCTCCCGACAAAGTTTTTATTACAGGTAGGAGTGTTCCTTGTGCCTCGAATGTCAGCATGTCTTGGGCTACCGTTGGCCCGTTTGTTTTCAAATAAGGAGATTTTGTTGGCAGTGTTTCCTTTATGAACTGGCTGGCTAAATGGATTATGCTCATTTCCCAAACTGTCAGGATTCTTAGGAGTTTTAAGATTTAGTTCCACATGTTTGGGCTTGGCCGGGCTGCAAAAATAAAGCAGTAAGATAAAGTTATTGACCTAGTTTTAAAAAGTGAACATACCAATTTATTATAAAACATTTATTATTATGAAAAGCCAACATCTTTCTGGTAAGTAACATTTGTTTTTTTGAGACTATTTTAAAACAATCCTAAATACACTATCAACTATTTTTAGTGGATGCTTTGCTTCTGTATGATAGATGAGAAAATTTTATAGCTAAGAAAGTCAAGAGGTGGGAGGTTAGCAAGTTTATCAAGTATCTAATTTTTATCCCCTTCATCTTCCTTCATATACCTTTACTCTGATTATATAAGTGTGTTCACTACAGAACATTTGGAAAATATAAAAATGAAAAATCACTCATACTCCTACCACTCAAACAATCTCCCTGTTAACATTTTAGTATAATTTAGTTTTCGTGTATACATACTAAAATATTTTTAACAGAATTGGAATTATTCTGTTCATAGAGTTTCAGGTCTTGTCTTTAAAAAAAAAAAAGATTACTTAATCTTATATTTCACATTTTTCATTTTCAAGTTACTAAAAAATTTGAAGTTTTTCATAATGTCTGCATAAAAGTTTCATCATATGGATGTACCATAATTTACTTATCAGTTACTCAATTGGTAGTTTTGCCACCTTTTTGGACGCAAAGGGAGTCTCCCCTTACTCTGGAGAGAAACTATAATGTTTCTTGGTTATTACCCCCTAGTGGAAATCATAAATCTTTGAAGGTATACACTGTTCTCTTTCTGAGAACAAAATGTTCTCTCTATGACATTCACCAGCCCTGGTCCTGGCTCTTAAACTGATTATCTATGTGAGCTTGGTCAAGTTAACTCACTGGACTCGCTACCTTCGCTACCTGGAAAAAACAAACAAACTAGATAGTTTAGAACAGAGCTGGTCCTCTCCCCACCCCTACCTTCCCCAAGGAATGGCTGAAGGGATTCTTGGGGTTCTCTTCAACAGTTACAGTGCGGACAATAGAGCTGGAGGGCCAGAGCTGGGGCCAGCCCCACTCCTTTCAACCAGAAGCACTTCTACTTATCTGTTTCATATATCACTTTTATATAAGTTTTCCTAGAAGAATGGGCTCCAAAGCTAAACACAAAAAATGTGTGAACCATAGGCCTAGTGGTTTCTGAAATGAAGAGATAATAACCACTAACAATCACGGATTGACACACACTTGACAAACACTCTGCTTGCCTAATGTACTATTTTATACATTCTCTTTTAAGAGGAGGAAGTTGAAGCCTAGAAAAGGCAGGTAATGTGCCAGAAGCCATATGCCCAGTGAGTGACAGGGCGAGGGTTTGAAACCAGGCGTTCTGGTCTCAGAGGCAATGCTCCTGACCACTCCACGCTCCTGCACCCCCAGACCTCAGTGGCCAAATCTGGTTCTTTCCAGCTTTACCTATTCAAGAAGTCATTGAATTAGCATGAGATCTGAAGCAATCATACTTTGGAGGCCACCTTGATAATGAAAAGTAGAGACACACAGAAATCTCATGCTGCCTCCACAAGGATTCACTGACCTTCAAGAAAGAGGAAACTTTTGAAGGAACAGGCAATATGACTTTGGGTGAGACACCTTATCCTTCTGGATAAAATGAGAAGACTGAAAAGATTTGAGAAGTCCTTCCCAAATATGGCATTAGGAATTTAGATTTTTATTTTTAGGAATTTGATTTAAATACTAAATTTGATATATTCTCATGAATTGCTCTTGGGCGTTGCTTTCCCCAGTATCTCTGTAAGATAGCTAGGCTCCCACATGGTGGGTGCACAGCTTAAATTTAAAAGGAAAATTAACTTACACACACTACCTTGAAGATTAAATTCCAAAACCAGTGGAGTAGAAATGGAGAGCTTACAAACGCCATCAGCTAATGAAGGATGTTCACATACCAGTACATAAACATTTTAAAAATTCTCACTAATCAGCTCAAGGAACAGTCAAACATCAAAGCATATCTTACTATGTAAATGGAAAACACCAAAGGTTAGCCAACAAGCTACCTTAAGGACAGGAAACACATCTGCACATTAAAGATTTACACCAAGATCAAAATATATTTTACTACCAAACTTTCTGTGTTATTAAGTTCTGCGACTAAGAGTCACTACAATTAACCTAGCGCAAACTGATTAAAAGGAAGGCTTCTATAATTCATGTTTAATGCCTTTATTATAATGTAAGCGGGGAAAATAATCTGGTGTCTTAAAAAGCCATGGCTAGGAGAGGAAAATTTTCCTTATTCTAAACATAACCATTGTTAAGAATCTCAACATTCAATACTTGGTACAGAATTGAAGATGTAATTTTTCTAACAGGATCAAGAAACTTGCTGTATAGTCCTTTTTCAGGAAATATAAAATAATTTTAACTAAAACATCAGACGCAAATTGTTTTTAAAAATAATCTGAATAACATTTCTTCTTGAAATACAATCAGAGGAAAAAACTGGGGGAAAAAAAATCCATTAAACAGAAAAAAATGAGAAGGAATTAATTTCCCATTTCAATAGTTTGCTAATTCACCAAGCATGAGGCCCTGTAGAAAACACAAGCCAAATGCCTTGCAAAGGGAAAATTTTAGGTAGAAAATAATTGGCACAGAGAAGACATTTGATTTAGTGCTTGTACTGAAAACAGCACATGAAGAGTTCATTATAAGAACGTTTCCCAGGTTTGTTTACCCTACTCCTTGTAACATTTCTGGTTTTTCCACTGGCCTTCTGCAATTGGAAGGCAGGTAAGGCGTCCTTACACAGCTCCATAGCAACATTTCTCTAAGCTCACACTTAGGAGGTCTGAATGTTCAGTCACACTGGGCCTTCTACAAATAATGGGCATCATTTACTCCGGGTTACTTCTCTGACACAGCCGTTACAGAATAAATAGCTGGCTTTATCAAAGGTCTCCAGGTTGGCAACTGGGGAGGTAGCACATATTACTCATTAAGTAGGTTTTCCCTCAAGTGTTTACCAAACAGACTGCCTACTCTAAAGCTTACTTACTCAAGAATTCAAATAGAATGAAACCATTCGGTTTAAGAATCAAAATGCTGTGAAAATACCAGCTCTTTTAATAAATGTGCAAATGTGGGAAAAACTTGCGCAGTTTAGATATTCATTTTTCACAGGCGCTAGCTGGGAGGTGGGGAAGTGAGAGTGTGGGAAGGGGAGAGGATCTTGAGTTTTATAGCGAACCCTCCCTACCCCATCCACCTATACAAACCTCAGCCTCAAGGTGCAAGCCCATCTCCAAAAAGCCAATGGTGATTTCTCCTGCTTTGCACTTCCCCAGACTTTACAGCAGATAACCCACTCAGCAGTTCCCTCAGCCACCACCTCATGGTTATTTATCTGCATCTTGTGTGCCAGAGTGGGCCATAAACTTCTCAAGAGCAATATACTGAGTCATAGTCTGACTTTTGCCTCATAGTTCCTGGCACAATACCATGCACAGAAGGCACTCAATAAATATTTGGGGGGAAAAAAAAATCAATGAACTTAATAG
Organism: Mirounga angustirostris; assembly: GCF_029215605.1. Lineage (NCBI taxonomy): Eukaryota > Metazoa > Chordata > Mammalia > Carnivora > Phocidae > Mirounga > Mirounga angustirostris. The sequence continues at coordinate 92,038,670 of NW_026991716.1, read as the reverse complement.
CAGGTAGTCAGTCTGTTGTTCAGCTTGATCCTTCCAATGTGTCCTTTGATTTAACAAAGTCCCCCAGTAAGAACACTATTCTTTCTTCATTTCAATAACTAAGAATTACTCTTCAACCTGGGGGCAAAAATGCCACTAACCCCCTCAACAGTCTAAGGAGGGCAATTAGAAATTTTAAGTTGCACTAAATTCCAGAAAAAGTTCTATGAATTCTCTTAAACCCACACATGTCAAAGCTACTACTGGGTCATAATGAACGTAAGAGTTTTTGCTCCATGTTTCCAGATCCACTGCATAGGTGTTTTGTTTCGTTTTTAAAGATTTTATTTATTTGCCGGAGAGAGACACAGCGAGAGAGGGAGCACAAGCAGGGGGAGTGGGAGAGGGGGAAGCAGGCTTCCCGCCGAGCAGGGAGCCCGACCCCAGGGCCCCGGGATCGTGACCTGAGCCGAAGGCAGATGCTTAACGACTGAGCCACCCAGGCGCCCCCTCTGCATAGGTGTTTTAAGAATGCCCTATCCAGGAATGCTGGTGTACATTTTGAATAAAGGATTAGCTCACGTCCGGCCAAGCGGTCGTCTTTCAATGGTTGATGTAAACACTGAGCCTCAAGAGAGTTTTACATTCATTCAACTGAAACATTCTATCAGCACAGTAATTAACAACCCGGCTAGGCTCCCGAAGTGTCGCCTTCTTAAACTGTGTTAACTGGCCCTTCACTATCTCCGTTTCAACAGAGGGGAAAACGCGGCGCACAGATAGTTCTGCCACAAACGCAAAGACCCCGGAGCCTCCCAGAAACACCACCCAGAACGTCCGCCGACACCCACAGCTCCACCAGGCCCCGGTCCGCGGCTACTTACAGGGTCACTTTAGTGGTCACTGTCGACCTGCCCGCCCCGAAATGGTGCCTGGGCTTCAAGCCGTCCGCGTCAGAACCACCGGCCGATCTGCCCAGCTCTTTGCTTCGACTACCTTCTCCCCGGCTGTCGAAGTGGTTGGGGAACAGGCCCCTCTTGTGCTCGGGCTTGATCTCCGGCAGCAGCGAGCTGCTCTTGACGGTGAGCTCGCGGGGGACGACCCGGGCCGCCTCCTCCCCGTCGTCCCCCGCGGCGCCCTTGGCGGTGGGATCGGGCGCTGGCGCCCTCTTGGGGGGGGACTCCTTGGCGGGAGCCCGAGGGCCGTGGGCAGGCGAGGTGGGCGCGACCTCGGGGACGCGGCTCTTGCCCCTCCTCTTGGTGGGGGACGAGGCCGGCGGCGTCTGTTTGCCCCGGTCGGACTCCCCGCGGAGCGGCCCCTTGGAGCCGGGGCTGGACTTGGACTCCGCGCCCGCAGCGGAGGCAACGCCCCCGTCGGGGGCCGCCCGCGGAGATTTCACTTTCTTTTCCGCGGAGCCGTTCTCCGTGGCCGCGTTTGGCGCCACCTCGTAGTCGAACACCGCGTCGTCGCCGCCCGCTCTCTCGGGTAGCGCCGTGTCCGCCCCGGGGGAGTCGGTGGATTTCTGCGACCTTCTCCGCCGGCCCGACCTGCGGCCGCCCGACCTCTTCTCCATACCGTCAGAATCGCCGCAGTCTTCTGCGCCCGCAGTAATCGCGCCCGGCTCGTCCACCTGTGCCACCTCAGTCTTGCTCAAGTAGATGTCCAAAGTGAACACGGTGGCGGGGTGGGCGCGCTCGCCGGGCAGGCCCTGCAGCCCTCGGGGCCCGGCTCTGCCGTCTGCCTGCGCCGAGTCGGAACAATTCCCCTCGCCCTCTGCCCGAGGGTCACCTGGCGGAGCGGACGCGTCCTCGGGGGGCCGGCTGCACGCGTCTTGGGGCTCCAGAGAGCCTGCCCCGGCACACACACGGGGGGCTCTGTCAGCGGCCTCGCCTCGCCCCCCCGCGGGCCGCTCCCCGGTGGGCGACCCCGGCACACCCCTCGCACCCGGAGCTGTCTCCGGCTCGCAGCCGGCGCGGGGGGAAGCGTCCTCCTGCGGACTGCCGGCCGGCGTCTCTGCGTTCCCTTGCCTGGAGGAATTCTCAAGTGGGGAATGCAGCTGCTTGGCAGCGGTGGTGGCACCTGGGAAAGACTCTCCCTCTGCCTCCAGAGGTTCTAATTGGAGTGAATCACTCTCCTGGCGCTGCTGCCCAGCCGCCGCGCGGCCGCTCGTGCAAGGTGACAGCTCGGCGTCGGGGGGCGCTGCTACCCGCACGCGGGTCTCGGCGTGCTCCTCCGACTCCCGGGGCTGCTGCTGCGGGGAAGCCTGCTCGCACGTGTCTTTCTGCTTTGGTTGGCTGCCCTGGGCTTTACTCTTATTCTCTCTTTCCGGGAGTTTGGAAGAGGTTACATCTTTGCAAGGCACTGATTGGGCACTGGAACTGGTGGGACTCTCTAACCCGTTTCTGCTGGTCCTTCTCCTTCCAGCCGTGAACAGATTGCCAAGTTTCCCCAAAACTGGCTTCCTTTTGTTTTCTTCAGGTGGTTGTGCTCTGGACTGGAAAACAAAAGGGGTTGGGGGAGAGAGAAACTATGAGAATCTGGTTTTCCCCCTCCTCAGTAGTAAGTACATTGCAGAACTACAAGCCCAAATGGTAAGAAACCAGTTTAACGGAAAAGTAGAGAGTTGTGTTTGTTACATTTATTCCAACAAAATAAATTCAGATTTTCAAATTTTTCTTAAGCCGCATCTATGTTAGGTGCTACTTGGAATAACAGTTCCTTTAACTATAATTCTTGTGTTTTAAAGGAGAATTCGGAAGGTCCAAATAATCATATATACAAAATAAACAATTCCCAGGTCTCTCTAGCTTTTGCTTTTTCCTTCTTCCTCAATAAAGATGCAATTTCAAAACAGCCATGCGTGACTACAGGGCAGCAATAAACACACTAAAGTATCTTTAAGATTTTATTTATTTAAGAGAGAGAGAGGGCAAGAGCCGGGGTTGGGGAGGGGTGGGGGGAGAAGGGCAGAGGGAGAGGGACAAGCAGACTCTCCGCTGAGCAGGGAGCCCCCACGCTGGGCTGACCCCAGGCACGACGGCAGCTCCTGACCTGGGCCGAAGTCAGACGCTCAACCGCCTGAGCCACCCAGGCGCCCCTAAAGTATCTTAAAGGAGAGGGGGTTTTGTTTTGAAACACCGCCCTTTCTTTTTGTAAGAAGAAAGGAACATGAGTAAAAAGTTCTAGCACTCTCCTCTAGAACAGAAAGAAGCCACCTGGGTGCAACACAACTGCAAATGAAAACTCTTTAGAAAACCGGGATTCGAGCACCTGGGTCGGCGGGTAGCCACACCAGTGGTTCCGGGCGGGCCCGGCCCGCACTCCTCCAATGGGAGAAGCACGCGGGCCTTCAAACGCCCGCTGGCCCCCGCAAAGCGATGCCGCCGCTCTGGAGCTCACCGGAGAGGCCTTTGCCCCGCGGGGAGCTCCTAGGAGTGCAAATACGGGGAGTACGTGGAGGAAGGAGGGCGAAGGTGGAGGGCGACCACGTTCGCATACCCGCCCCTCCGGCCCGGGAGGGGGGGTGGGGGGCGCCGAGGGACCGGAGCGCAGCTGGCTCTGCCCACGCCGACCTCAGCCGGAGGCCCGTCCCTCACCGCCCCGCAGGGCTTCAGGCGCGAGCCCGGGAAGCCGACCCACCCGTGGGAAGGGGTCTGGGCCGCCCCGCGTCGTTCCGCACGGATTCGGGGAGGGGGAAAAACGTGCACCTCCTACATAGCCTGGAGCCAAACGGCGGGCACCTGGTGCCGGCGCCGGACGCGGAGGCCGCTCTGAACTTATCAATAAAAGCAAACCTGCCAATGGGCGCTGCGGCGGCCGGGGTTTGCCTGGGGAGGGGGTAGGTGAGGGCCCGGGGCGGGCAGGAAGAGGAGGAGGCCGTCCTAGGAAAAGGTAGGAGCTTCGGCAGCTAGCCCAGCTTTGGCTCCTAAAGGAAGGCCGCGTGCTCAGCGTAACGAACCCACTGAAACCAGGACCACACGTGTGGCTACAAGAACCCAAGAATTACCTCTTCCACTTAAAACCTGGGAGCTAGCTTGAGCCCCACCTTTCCTGGAAGGCGAACATTCAGGGCAGTTTTTACAATATTGACTGTTTACAGAGAGATTTCTGAATCACTGTTCAAAGCAGCTCCATTTCCTTTGAGTTAAATGCCGCCAGTGGACTTTGGAAGTGGTGGGAAATAGGAAAGAGTGTAAGATAAACCATGGAAATAAACATGGTCAACAAGCATTTATTGAGACAGCTCGGGCAGGCAGTGTAACATCATGTAATTCTGCGACAGCTTAGCTTCAACGCAAAGAGACAAAGGGGGGGTAGGACAATAAAGTCAGGCTCAAACCCAAGTCCTCAGCTTCCAACACGTGCTCCTTCAGCTCCACCATGGCGACTTCTTTCAGAGGACGAGGAGGTGCAGAGGGCACCCTTGAGACAGAGTCAGCCCAGAGAAAGAGGTTGTATGCAGGCCATACACCCCCAGAATCGGCTCTGAGGAAGTGCTCATGAACCACATTTACTGACAAGCCCTGAGTGATTCTTTTTGTTTGAGAAGCACCTGGCGGGAGCTTTGGAACTAGCTAGCTGCTGCATGAGGAGATGGGCCCCTGTTGCAGCCACTGGGAGCTTTTGTGACTGAACTGATACACTTCTACACTCTAATCAGATTTTGATTAATAATTCAATCCTACAATGGTTATATAAATAATATAGGAAGAAGTCACTGTGTGATTTAAGAAGAAAAGTAAACATTCCAACTACCTAAGGAATATATTTGGATTCTTACTCTAAGTCAAAGATATTACATGATTTTTAAACATAGTTTATGCTTACTGAGCCCTTCTTAGGCGCTAGACATTTGCAAATTTACATGGAATCCCATCTAATCATCCTAACAGCCCTTGAGGTAGGTACTCTTCTGATGCCCATTTGCCAAGGTTTATTATCCCTGTCCAAGGTTCCACAGCTGGTAGTCTTTCTTTTTTTTAAGATTTTTAAAAATTTTTATTTATTTGAGAGAGAGAGAGAACGAGTGGGGAGGAGAGGGAGAAGCAGACTCACCGCTGAGCAGGGAGCCCGATGAGGGGTTCTATCCCAGGACTCTGGGATCATGACCTGAGCCACCCAGGCACCCCACCAGTAGTCTTTCTAACAATGGAGACGGAGCACTTTGTCTCCACTGCGTGGACAGGCCTTCAAACATATTCTAAAGAAGTACCCAGGCAGAAAGGGTTGAGACTGTTGGCTCAATTTTAGCCCGTGTCAAAGGAAAACCATTAAGTGTACTGTATTACTCTGTCCAGCCAATCATGCTGCAATCCATTTTTCCCATGCGGTTGAAAGGTGCCTGATCAGCAGTCCTATCTGCCTCAGTGCAGGCATTTTTTTTTTTCTTTTTCATTTTTGGCTATAGCTGCTTTTTACAAAACCGGTTGCTCTTTGTAATTCGGCCTCATCAACTACTTGACTCCTCCTGCCCTCAGAAGCGCAGCCAGTTTATCACCTGCCAGGCTGCTGTTTTGTGTATTGAACTTCTTAGAATTGTAGAGCTTTGTCTGTTTATACATGAATGTTCGCAGCAGTTGCATTCGTAATTGTCAAAAACCGGAAACAGCTTAAATGCCCATCAATGGTGAATGGTGAAACAAATTTGGTACATCCATACAACAGAATACTACTCAGTAAAAAGGGCCGAACATCTGAAGCATGTAATGACACGGATAAATCTTAAAAATGTTATGCTAAGTGGAAGAAACCAGACTCAAAAGGTTACATACTGTATGGTTCCATTGATATGCTATTCTATACGATGCAAATCTAATATATAATCATAGAAAGTAGATCAGTGGTTGCCTGAGGGTAGGGAGGGGGTGGACCGGTGCAGTGTGACTGGAAAGAGGCACAAGGGAACTTGGGGGGGTAAAGGTAATGTTCTATATCTTAATTGTGGTGATAGTTCACACATGTACATATCTTTCAAAACTCATCAAACTGTATACTTAACATGGGTACAATTTTTATATATAAGTTATATCTTAATAAAGTTGGTTTAAAAATAAAACTTTCCCGTGAGAAACAATCCATCTGGCTCAGGTGCCCATTTCAGAGTTCTTAGTTAATGGGAGCCTCGGGTCATTTTAAGAGCTAGGTCCTCATTTACAGGGGAATGCAGCCTTCCCCCAGGAGACAGGTCCCTGGGCGTCTCCAGCATATCTCTATGCAAGGCACTCTGAGCAGAGTTCATCCGAAGTAAAGTTCACAGTCATGTCTTTGAGAAACACCCCTTCTTAAAACAGGACGTGTATTTCTATTCAGCCAGGGATTTTTCTTTCCAGTGTTCATGGAGGAAGAATGAGCATGGCAGATGGACAATGAAAAACTAAATGGCCTGCAAGTACAGAGTAGGGACCTTCTTAAGTAGGAGCCTTTGCACATGGAGTGCTAAAGGTAGGATGGGGCTCAGCACCTACTCGCTCAACCTCCACCGCCATCTGTCAGGAAGGGGAGTGTTTTGCTAAGAGGCCATGAGGGCCAATCAGCCTTCTTCCTGCTCTCCTAGGCTCCTCCCCAGGCTCTCCTCCCTGCTGGGTCAGGGTCCTGAGTGTTCTCGGGCTGGGTGTTCACAGACTACAGCAGAGCCCTGCAACCCAAGACCCCCGCCTTTGCAGTTAGCTCTTTCCCGTGTACTCTCTGCCTGCCTTATTTAAGGCAGCCGGCCTACCTCACTGTGCAGAACTTGCACTTGGAATCCTCGGTCACTCCCGCCCAATGGGGAGGAGTGCAGTCCACAACAGCTCTACTTCAGAGATGGCCCATGGGTCGTGTGCTAGGGCTTGTTTTAGAGTGCTCTTGTTGGTTAATATGAAATGTGGCTCGTTAGGGGCGTGTGTAAGCATCGAGGCGAGCCCATACTCCAGCAGAGAGCGGAGGCCCCCCCCAGCACTGGCTGCAGAGCTGTCGTGATTCCCGACCTTCTGCAGCAGCGCCTGCGATCCGCAGCGGCCACTGAGTAAAAGTCGCTTTGTACTGTTAGTGTAATTTCAGAGATCTCGAGAATCCTCTCAACTAGGGGGGAGCAAAAGGCCAGGAAATACAGGATTAATTGTTAATATACTACAAATTGCTAACATACGAAAATGTCTGGACATATAAGCAAAATAGTGTGCTTAACTCCCCCACGGTCCCCCTTGCTCACCCCCAACCGCCTGATTGCCTATTGGAGTCGTTGCTTTAAATTTAGAAGTACTTTACCTGAAATCAGATTTGGAGGTTGAAGAAAAATATATTGAGCATATTATATGAAAATGTAATTAACATATGGTTTAAAAATAAGTCCTTCATGTGTTTCCCACCTTTTGGGGAATATAAGTGGAATATAAGCCCCTTAAGAGCAGGAAAAATGTCCTGTGTGCATTCCCAGCACAGGGACTTAGAGCTAGCAGTGGACATAAAGTATTTGCTGCTACTGGAATTAGTAACATCCCTTCTCCCTTCCCAAAGGGAGTTACCAACACTCTTGGAGGTAAGTAGAAACATGATTAGGTCTACCCCAAACCAAAACAGAATGGAAATCTTTTTTGCGCAAGACTTAGTATTGTCAAGAATCTGCAGCTCTATTCTGCCCATGTGAGGATGCTGCAGGGCAGTGTAGCTCCTTGCACACAAACTTCCATTTCTTCAGGGCTCCTGCTGGCTACCAGCCCAAACCCGACTCCAGAAAGCAGGTCAAGATCTTTTTACATGTACTCACATGTGCCTCCTACTAAAGCAGGCTCATTGATGTACAAAAGTAACTCTTTTTTTGCAACACTTGTGATTCCCTAAGCACTCACTTTGATTTCTTAAAAAAAAAAAAAATGCCTTTAATTAAAGTAGCTCCTTCAGTTCAGCCATGATGAGGAATGAGTCTAATGCACATTATTGTAAATGATAGGATGGCATGTTACTTTGATAACACCTTCGGGTCTCAACAAGTGTATATGTGTTTGCATTGGGGAGAACTTTTTTTTATGCATAGGTTATTTTTTAAAAAAATCATTTTAGTTGTGTGGCTTAAAAAATAAAGGGATTTAAGCACTTCAACTTTCAAAAACCCTTCAACTTTTCTTTTTTTTTTTTTTAAGTAGGCTCCATGCCCACCATGAGGCTTGAACTCACGACCTGAGATCAAGAGTTGCACATTCCACCCACTGAGCCAGCCAGGTGCCCCACTTCAATTTTAAAAAGTAAAAGCAAAGGTTAGCAAATTCCATTCGATAAACAGGAAATACTTTCAAAACAGGTGATGATGAAAGAATAAAGAGGGAGAGTGGGAAAAAGGAGAAACAGTCAAAGTCGGAGGGACAATCTGATGTAGAGAGTTGGGATGCAAAAAAGAGAAACACACAAAAAGCAAGAAAGACTTTCATGAGGAGATATTACCCTTTTCTTACAACTTCCAGGATGTTCATACTAAAGACTTTTAGAATGAAAATCGAAATCATGTTTTTCCATGGTATGCGTGCAGCAGATATATCATCCCAGCCCCAGAACCCCAGACAGATGAAGGTACATCTAAGGGAGGATCTAGAGATGGATCCCTGATGGTACAGACCTAGATTGGAATAGGCATTTCAAATTACCTACTCTCCTCTCTCTCTTTCCATTTTGTGTTTTTTTTTCTTTTCAGTATTGTTTGTGGTAATAAATATGGCCCACCCCAAATACACACATGCACACACACACAAATATACAAAATGTAAAAGAAGAAATATTCACATAAATAAACTTTGACCTATTGAGCACTCAAACTTTTCATTTTAACTTTTTAAATAAATATTTTTCTTTTATATGTTATACAGTTTCCTTCCCTCAGAGTATACTAAATATGATGATTCTGGAGACAGAACTATGGACCTTGGTTATTCCATTTGTGCTGTTATAATGCTTTCTTCCAGGGCTGGTATAATGATTGAAGACTAAGGTTGCACTAAACGACCCACAGACTATAACATGTTTAGTAACAAGCAGGCCTTTTGCCAAAAGACATGTGAAATTATTGCATTCAACCATTTTTGATCTACGGTCCGATTTCATATGGTACAGTCAATAATACTTTACATTAGGCCTTCAGAGCCTCTCTCCGCTGTCACGGCTCCCCTGTCTCTCAAGAGGGATGCTTACTTTGCCCTGCACTGTTTCCAGTACTTGTCAGCACTCCCAATGCCCACCCCACCCTATTTCTATGGCTCATTCTTGTTCCCTTTTATTTATTTTTTTTAATCTCTTCTCTGTCCCTTCAACTTAAGGTGATATGTACTTCCCTACTTTGCACCACAATATGTTTTGTCTTTTTTCTTTTCTTTTTAAAATTTATTTATTTATTTGAGAGCGAGAGAGAGAATGTGCACACAAGTGGGGGGAGGGACAGAGAGAGAGAGAGAGTCTCCAGCAGACTCCTGCTGAGCACAGAGCCCAACTCAGGGCTTGATCTCGAGACCCTGAGATCATGACCTGAGCCAAAATCATGAGTCGGACACTCAATCGACTGAGACACCCAAGGGCCCCTGTTTGTTTTTTTCTCATGCTTCAAGCCACACAATGATCACACCCTGTTGTATAAAATCATGGGTATATTACTGAGTCAATGAAGTGACAGCCTGGCTTGTTCTAACTTTCAAGTTTAACAGTGCCCTGAAACAGAGGCATTATTGAAAATGAAAGCCATCATTCATGAAATAGTTAAATGTTCATTATTCCAAAGTATTTTTTGCTCCTCCAAAGGGTTTAATGAAGAAATAAAGAGTTTCTTTTGAAAAGTAGACTCCCAGTTCCAGTTAAGATTTGACCTTAGGACAGTCACTGTTTGACAGAAGCAGAGTGAAACCTAATTATTTAAAGCCACAGACACTTGATCAATCAGAAAGGAAGATAAAATCATAGAGTGTTTAAATTGTGGGATCATTTAATTCATTCATTCCACTCATCATTATTGAGAGTCTGCTTTGTACCAGAATTTTCTCCTTACCTGAAAGAAGCAAACCATAACCCAAGGAGTCTAAGTAATGTTCCTAAGCCACAAGTCAGGCTTTCTAAAAGTTCAGTAATTTTTCCCATTTGAGGTTATCATAGATCATAGAAAAATACGATTTTATTTACTAGAATATGATTTATACACCACTTTTATGAATGTCTGACTGCATCCAAATAGTAGGTTACGCCTGTGGGACATGCGTAGTCCTAGGCTTTGCAATACAAAAATGGACATGATAGAGTCAACAGCAGATAAGCTCTCACTTATTATGGCATGCTGTCTTTAGAATCAGGGAACTCTGTAAACAGTGGATATTTTTGTTTGCTCATCCTTCCTCACCCTTCTCTTTGCCCCAAGCCCTTGACCATGATGGAATATAGAAACTGACTCCCTTACCCTTTGGCTTTGGTTTGGTTCAACCAGTGGAAGGCACTGATGGGAAATCAAAGGGGGGACTGCGGTGAGGTCAGGTGTTTTCCACCCACTCCCTCCTCATTGTGCTCTGGGTTGGGTGTGAGCAAGGTTGACCATGGCTTCTGTCTGTCAGCCTTCTCGGCAGCCATACTTCTCTCCAGTTCCCAGTGACTGCTTCCTCCTCTTTCCCCTTCAGGCTTAGGATGGGAAAGAAGGGTCTCAACTGGTGCCTGCCGGGGAGTGATTCACTATCCTTTGCTTGGGGTAGAACCAGGTTCTGTGAGGCAGGATGAATTTTGAGATATTTCTTTAAGAAAAAGAAACCCAAATTCTGGATTATGGATTTAGGGACAGGATTTTGGAAGAGGCCAGGAGAGCAAAGAACTGGGAAGCTTAAGCTTCTTTCACTTCTCTTGTTTTCCTTAACACCTTTCCCACAGTTTGTAAATAGTCCCTCATTATTTTCCTCAATTCCCCGGGTGCTCTGTTCCCTGTGCTGGGATCCTCACTGATACCACATACCTGATTATAGGTAACAAGTAACTCACAATATTTCTCTACGTGTAAATTGAACAGAGTTTGACCATCTTTTTCTTTTTCTCCCAAAGGTGAAGATAACTATCACGCTGGAGTATTTGCTTCATATAGAGATATTTAATCCTAATTTGGTGAATTTTTTTCCCTATGCATAATGTGTAACTAAGAGGAGACCGAGGAATTTGAAATTTATAGCACAGTATTTCTTACTACTTCCTGGACTGTATGTCTATCTCGTTTAGCATATTCAAATCACCAACTAGTTATTTCCTAACTGGAGTGAAGAAGCTTAGCCAGACTGGAAAATGGAAATATGCCTGTGAAGTAGTCAAATTGGTTCTATTGACCCAGAACCAAAAAAACATGTTCTTTATGCAATTTAAAAGAATGACTTGCACAATTGCTCATGTCAAAGATCAAGAATAAGGACACCATCCCTCCCACCCCACTGCCCACTCCAACAACCCTCAGTTTGTTTCCTGAGATTAAGAATTCCTCATATCAGTGAGGTCATATGATACATGTCTTTCTCTGATTGACTTATTTCGCTCAGCATAACACCCTCCAGTTCCACCCACGTTGTTGCAAATGGCAAGATCTCATTCCTTTTGATGGCTGCATGATATTCCATTGTATATATAGAACAGGTTGGTGGTTACCAGAGGAGAAGGGGTGAGGGTGAGCTAACTGAGTGAAAGGTCACAACCCTATGGTGACGTGCAGCAACTAGAGTTACAGTGGGCAATAACTTTGTAGTGTATACAAATAGTGAATTATAGTGTACACCTGCAACTTATACAATATATACTAATTTTACCTCAATTAAAAAAATAAGTCCTTTAAACACAAGAAAACTATCCCTGGGTCTCAGAATCCAAGTACTCAAATCCCAGGGGATAACTTCCAGTTAGGTCATCCATATATAAATGACGTGATGAGGGAGATAGGGAATAAATTGGGAAGGAGAGCAGGAAGCAGCCCTGGAGAGGTCTGTCGCAGCATGCCTGGCTCCCCCGACCAGGCACAGCTAGCAGTCAAGTCCACAGTAAGGTGAGGGAGGCCAGGAAGAGAGAAGGAACCTGGAGGTGGCAGTTCTATCAAGGATGAAGCCTCTCCAACACAGCACTATGGACCCTAGGCTGTCTCTGAGACTTCTAGTGACCTTGAGACTTAAGGCTAGTTTAACCATATTGAAAAGCATGGCAGGAAATAATGGAGTTATTTCTAGAAACAAAATGGAACAATCTTTACCTTTCCAATTAATATATATTTTCCCCCAAATTTCTGTTTTCCATAATTTCTAGCGAGAATTATTGACTTCCTGGCAATACATTCCAAACTAAGAAGCAGAGTGAATGCTTTCATGAAAAGAACTCAGGAATATTACTATGTAGGGATCAAATCATTTATCCTTTCAAAATATTCCTCATCTGTCATACAGGATTACTGAGAAATTCACCTGAAATGATATACATGAACGTGCTGTGGAAAGCACAAATTGTCCTAAGACAGTGGTAGCTGGCATAATTGATGGTCTGATATTTTGCTGATGTTTCATGGCCCAAGTTTAAATTACAAAAACTAAGTAAATAGTAAGATTATTTTACGATTTTCAGTTGCTGAGTTGGAGATGAGAACAGCCATATCAGATGCAGTTTCTATAAGAGTTAGCGTGTCTGCAGAACTTGGCATGTCATTCACTGCTTATGAGGGCTCACCTTTGATGGGTTATGACCAGAATAAAGAAAACAAACAGAAGTCTACCCTTTCTCTTTTTAAGCTTCCCCCTCCCTGATCATAATGTATAAAAGAAGATATGCAACTAGGTAGAGTGGACACTGTTGGGTCATGCTATGTAAAATAGAACCTCACTTTCTATAACCTTATCTTCCTTTCTTTTCCTTCATAGCACTCATCATTACTTGAACTGTGCTTTGTACTGATGTGTATGCTTTGTCATCTGTCTTTCTTTATGGAACATAAGCTGCATGAGTACAAGAATGTAATTTTGCTTACCACTGTGTCCCTAACCCTTTCTCAAGGCATGGTACCCTTGGGCACTCAAATATCTGTCAAATGAACACATCAACCATATTTTCCAGAAATCCCTTGCTCACCCACCTATCAACAAGCAAGAGCCAGACAACAGTGCATAGTAGAATGGTAAGTAGTTTGGGGGCAATGAATTTTTCCTTAAGTCCTCAGTGAACCCATCATCAGACGAGAGCAAAGGCCTGTCTTAGCTTCAGTCCCCTTCTCAAATGATTCTTCCCCAAATCCAGTTTCTGAAAGACACATCCTCTGAATTTTTTGAGGATTAACTGAAATGTTTGTAAAACACCTAGCACAGTCTCTGGGGAAGAGATGGATGGAAAAAGAAACCTTAAAAATTAAAAAAATAAAAAGAAATACATATTCATATTTGAAAGTCAGAATATACAAACAAGAACAATGAAGAAAATATAAAGTAGCCTTAATTTTTCCTTCCCAAGGTACCACTATTATTATTTTTGTCTTCCTGGCTTTTTTTCAGGGCATTATATACCGTTTGAGATAAGCTTTTTGGTATATTGTTCTTCACTGAATTCATGCCAATAAATATACTTCTAAATATTTTTTTAAAGATTTTATTTATTTATTTGACAGAGAGAGAGATAGCAAGAGCAGGAACACAAGCAGGGTGAGTGGGAGAGGGAGAAGCAGGCTTCCTGCTGAGCAAGGAGCCCAATGTGGGGCTCGATCCCAGGACCCTGGGATCGTGACCTGAGCCGAAGGCAGACGCTTAATAAGACTGAGCCACCTAGGCGCCCCAAAAGTAATATTTTTAATGGTTACATTGAATTCCATCCTGTTAATGTACTACAATTCCTAGTTGGTTATTTATGTTATATTCAATGCACTGCAGTCTGCAGAAAGCATATCTATTGCTTATCTCTACACATATTCTTAATTATTTCTGTGGGATACATTCCTAATTAGTAATCAAGGGAATGAAAAAGAAAATCCACTATGAGATATCTTTACACACCCATCAGATTGGAAAATAATTACAAAGAATGATAATTCCAAATATAAGAGAGGCTATGGAGAGATAGGAACTCTTCTATACTGGTGCGTGGAGTGTAAATGGGTGCTACTACTTTGGAAAACACTGGCATTATTTGATAGATTTGAAGATAGGTACGTCCTATGAGCAAACAATTCCTCTCTTCAGGACACTCCCTAGAGCAGCAATTCTCAGAATTCTGGCCTCAGAACCCCTTGACCCTCCTAAAACTTAAGGACCCCAAGAGCTTTTGTTTATGTAGGTTATATCTATCAACATGTGTCTGGTCAGAAATTAAAGCTGAGTCATAAAGCCCAACAATAGTCAGGACGCCTTCTTTAGCCAGCAGAACAAGACATCCTTCCACATCATGTTGCTTCTGGATCTCCACTGTACACTCATGAGAGCATGACAGTGATGGGCAAATAATATCTCAGCATTGTTATGAAAATAGTTTTGACGTTACAGTCGTCCCCAGAAGATCTCGGGAATGCCCAAAGATCCCCAGACCTCACTTTGAGAATTGCTGTTCTCCAGAAGCTCACGAACATTGTTCAGAACAAGTGCACAAGAATGTTCACAGCAGCTTTGCTTGTGATAGCCCCCAACAAGAAACAGACCCAGGCCCCATCAAGAGTAAAATGAGTAAGTTAATTGTGGTGCATTCATACAATAGAATACTCTGCAGCAATATAAAGGAGCGAACATAGTTGCATACGACCAATGGATGAATTTTAAAAATAGAAGTTGATCATAAGAATCCAGACACAAATGAAAACACAGCATATAATTCCATTTACGTGAAAGCCAAGAATAGGAAAACGGATTTGCATTGTCTTGGGATATATTCATAGCTATATACAGAAAAGTGGAGACGCGATGCTTATAACAGTTAAATTAGTGGTTACTGCTTATGGCAGAGATCCTGTATGTAAAATTTTGATATTTTATTCATCATAGATTTTTTTGTATTAACTTATTTTTCAGGAAGTTCAAATATTTTCAATAAATTCAAAATATTGTAATAAAATATTACATTCGGATATATTACTTGAATGTAATATTTTTAAAGATTTATTTTTATTTGAGAGGGAGAGAGAAAGAGAGAGTGGGGGGAGGGGCAGAGGGAGAGGGAGAGAGAGAATCCCAAGCAGACTCCACACTGAGCACAGAACCCGATGAGGGGCTCGATCCCACAACCTTGAGATCACGACCTGAGCTGAAACTAAGAGTCAGACGTTTAAATGAACCATCCAGGCACCCCTTGATGGCTGAGTTTCTTGGCACCCCTTAAACTTTGCTCCTGAGGCAAGTGCCCCACTCCCTAACCCTTGTACTGGCCCTGGTGGTGAGGGAGGAGGGAAGGATGACCAGAGAGGCCCACAGGAGACTTAAGACAGGAGAGCAATGTGCTACTTCCTGACCTGCACTTAGTTTTATAGATGCTTGTTTTATAATTATTCATTATACTCTACATTTATATTTTATACATTTTTCTGATGTGTGCTATATTTTACAATAACTAGGTAAACATGCATTTCTTTGCTTTCTAATGGCACTGAACACATCTTATATACTTACACTTTTCCTCTTCCTTCTTTGTGATTTATTTCAGCTAACATTTCTTAAGAACCTACCATGACCCAGGTACCTCATAACAGTCTGGTGAGGTGGTAGCTGTCATCCTCATTTTCCATTTAAGAAAACTGTGGTGTGGAAAGTGATTTGTTCAAGGTCACACAGAGCTTGTGGGACCAGAAGATGCTTAATGATGTTCGTGCCATTTTTCTCCTTCCATTTCCTACTCTGTTCCTTTTGGCTGCATTTGACACTCTCCCTCTCTCTCTCTCTCTCTCTCTCACACACACACACACACACACCGAAACAAGATCTGGGAGAAACCAGGAAGGTCACTTTAGAAAGAGCTGAGCAGCAAAGTGTGCTGCTAAGGAAGGTGGGGAGGAGGAGCAGGTGAAGGACCAGGAGTGGACAGTGAAGACCCAGGAGGAGGGGCTGGATGGGCAGCCCCAGGGGAGCCCAGAAAACAACATCAGAACTACCAAGTTGGGGAGGAATTCATACTTTAACTCACCGGGGCCTATCAAAGGATGGGTTTTCATTCAGCGTCTACTATCTTATTCTATTCTCTGGATCTTCTGGTCCTTCCACTCCTTTTCTCCCCTCAGAAAGATCCCCCTGATTTCGGCTCCCACAGAATTTGCTCTTGTTCCTCACTCCCTCTACTAGCCCCAGTCTTGGAGGACTGGGACTGTGTGGATGCTGGGCATGGGAAGTCCATGAGAAAGGTGCTGTTCCTTCAGTTTGAAAAATAAAGCATTTCATCACCTCTCACCGCTCTGTTTCTGGCAGGCAGTGTGAGCCTCGGATGCCTTCTCTCTGCCTTGGCTTGCACGTTTGGATTGCGTTTTGCAAACACTACTCCTGTACAGGCTTGAGGAGGACAAGTCTGTGCGCCTAGGTTGAGCACTGCCCTAATCCTGATTACGCCTGGAGACACAGGCAGCAGGTTCCTGCCCATTTCAACGTTTGAATTCAAATTAAAATGTGGTCTCACTAGCCAGGACACCATTAGGACCCGCAGTGTCTCCCATGCACCTTTACCTCATATCAGAGAAACTCAAGGGAGAAACAACCTTCAGGATCATCAGCCTGGCCAATATCCCTCCTCTCCCAGCTCTCCCCCACCCCACCCCAAGGCTTCCTTACCAAGGTACGTAGGCTATGCTTAAATTCATCTGCTTAGTACATTTGTAGATATTTACAATTATCTTAATAAGGTGGTTGACCAAAATATCAGAAATTTCACTTACTCAACTTAAAACGCTTCTGGAAGGCTCATAGTCATACTGCCCTTAAACTTAAGAAGTTTAATTTTTTTTAATCTGGCACATCATTTTTGAAAAGTATTTCTTACAAAACACGGGTACTTACTCTGTTAAGATTTCGAGAGGAAGATTAGAAACTCAGCTTAGTGTAAAGACATTTGTCAGTATAGTTATTAAGCCATTGTGTCTGGCCTATCAAAAGATAGGGGCCAGTGTGAAATATCAACAAAGAAAACAGCAATAATGTCCAACACTTACTCGGGGCTTAATATTTATGCTTCCATGATCAAACTAGTGAAGCAAAATCTAATAGACATTACATAAACTTCTTTTTCTTAAAAGTTTACAAGATTGCTTTTTTCTCATAACTTATTTAAAGCCATAGTATTTCTCGAGTGACAGGTTGTAAGAAGCCAAGTCTGTCCCATAAATTTCTGTGTTCTAATAAAATCTCGTTTGGGGAAAGTATGTGCAATACATAATAGCTTGTTAAGGGGACAGGCCGGTAAGAGAGCAGCCAACGCCCACTGAAGAACGCATTTGAAAGGTAACCTACATCTTAAAAGAATGTGTAATGGAGTTCTACCATCTTCTGCCATGAAGAAAAATAAAAATCAATCCTTACTCTCAGCGTAATGTTTCCCAACCAGTTTCTTCAGAAGGGCTGGACATCAGTTTCCCTTTGAAATTTGGGAAAAGGGCGGAGGGTGGGGGGTGGTGGAAAGGATGTGTTGAACTCAGGGGAAAGAACAGATTAACTGAGTTAACAACAGCTCTATAAAATTGGCTGATGGAACTAACTCAAATATATTTAACGAGAGTAGCTTGTCAATGATGACCCATGATATATTCAAGAACCTAGGAAAAGGCAGACTCAGCAGATCACATACGAGGCATTTTCATTTCAACTTCAAGCGAAAGCCTCTGAAATACTCAGCCTCCCACTATATCCCTTCTACTCACAATGGCTTAAGATTTTTGAACCCAGAAAATTTGCCAGCTCTAGACAATAAACACATTGTGAAGTTAATTGATGTCATTAATAACAATGCTATACAAATTAAAAACAAAGTCTTAGTCCATGAAGAGATAACAAAACTTCAGTTAGTTTCTTACCATCATGTTGCTTCTTTTTTGCTCTCTATGGAACCACCAAGAGGCTATGGGAAGTGAAATGTCGTTGTGCGGGCATTCCCAATGTCAATCTTCTTCCTTCTCAGGAGAGCTTGGTCTAGTCCTCCTCCTCCCAATCTACCCTGGATAACTCTCACCAGCTCACCTTTGGGCACTGCCTCTCTCTCCCAGAGCCAGAGCTGAATGACAGATGCTGACTGTTTACGCGAAAAGCATATTTAATAAGGGTGTGTTTGATTCAAGAGTTGAAAGGGTTAAAGAGGTGTGCCCTTTTTTGGGTGTGACACTGAACCCACACTGCTGAAAAGAGAACAGAAGAAGTAGTAGGTAGTTTGGGGAAAGTAACCCTGCGTGCTTTAAGTTATGTGGAAAACCTGACTGCAGGAGACAGGAAGCAGATAGAGCAAGAGGGATACCTCAGTTTTGGTTTTTTTCCTCTGGTGAACAAAGTCCATCTTCTCTAATGCTGGGTTTTTGTTATGTCTTATGTTAATTCCAGCTTTTATTTACCTATGCTTTTTAAAAAAGATATAAATTATATCCCATAAGCCCTATCCCATGTAACATTACAAAAAAATGTAAGCATGCAACATAATAGGGCCAAAATTATGTCCATTTTATTAAAACCTGAATAGTGACACCTATATTCATCAGTACATATAATTCAATAATTGTAAGTTACCATAACATTGGCTCCAATGGTTTCTAGTTTGTATGAGTCTGAGCAGAAGTTTTCAGTACTTGGTAACAAGTTCCATCCTTCAGTGGAACAGTAGACACGCTACTATTAGACCTCTTAAGTCTTTATTATTAGGTGCTATAAACCAGAAAAAAAATGCTCTCATATTTTTCATCATGGCCATCAGTATTGGAAACATTAAGCGTCTCCTGGCTTAGGTCAATGCGCAAGCATGTACTGACAATGGTGTGTATGTGTGTGAGGCGCTAGTCTTTTTAATATTTTAAATCTTATTTTAAATTATGGTTAAAAGCACATATCATAAAAATGACCATCTTAACCATTTTTAAGTGTACAGTTCAGTAGTGTTAAGTACATTTACATTGTTGTGCCACAGATCTCTGGAACTTTTCCATCCTGCAAAGTTGAAACTCTATACCTGTTGAACAGCTCCCCAGTTCCCCTCCCCCTAGCCCCTGGAAACCGGTATTCTGCTTTCTCTTAGACTACTTTGGATACCTCAGATCAGTGGAAACTTGAAGTATTTGTCTTATTGTGACCGGCTTATCTCACTTGGCTCATCCTCATGATGCCCATGTTGTAACATATGACATAATTTCCTTCTTTTTAAAGGTGAATATTAGTCCTATATGTATGTGCCACGTTTTCTTTATTCACTCATCTATTAATGAACATGTGCATTCCTTCTACCTCTTGGCTATTGTGAATAATGCCACAATGAACATGAGTGTGCCAATCTCTCTTCAAGATCCTGCCTTCCATTCTCCTGGATATATATGCCCAGAAGCGGGATTTCTGGATCATATTGTTAATTTCATGTAATTTATTTTTTTTAACTTGAAATTTTTAATTTTTTAAGGAACCTCCGTTTTCCACAGCAGCTGCACCATTTTATACTCCCACCAACAGTGTACAAGTCCACATCTTCACTAACACTTGTTATTTTTTGGCTTTTTTGATAGAGGTCATCCTAATGTGGGTGAGGTGGTATCTCTCTGTGGTTTTGACTTGCATTTCTCTAATGACAAGTGCTTTTAAACATCTTTTCATATGCTTGTTGGCCATTTGTACCTCTTCTCTGGAGAAATGTCTATTCAAGTCCTTTGTCCATGATTTTTTTTTTCTTTTGAGTAAGAGTGCTACTCTTAAGAAACGTTGTAAGAAGTGGGTAGCCACACCTATTTTAAAAATATATTACAAATGTCTCTAGGCTTGGCAAGAATAATTCTCTTTCTCTTAGTCTAAACTCAGCTATAATTTCCTGTATAATTGTCAATGTAAAAAGATAAATTTTGAATAGATTGAGAATTAAATTCCCCCAAGAATTTAAAAAATTTTGTAATCTAAATTATCACTTAAAAATATAAAAATGTGGGGGGGGGCATCTGGCTGGCTCAGTCAGAAGAGTATGCAACACTTGATCTTGGGGTTGTAAGTTCAAGCCCCACATTGGGTATAGAAATTACTTAAAATGAATAAATAAATTAAAACTTAAATATATATATTTATATATATTTATATATATATTTATATATATATATAAAGCCGTAAGTGTGACATTGTTTAAACACAGTATGGTTACCAAATGACCATTGAGTCTTTTCATAAACATTTATATGTTTATAAATCATAAATCATTTGGTAACCATAACTGTATTTAACAATGTAACACTCATGGTTACGTGAGGGCTCTTATTTATTCATTCAACAAGCATTTATTGACTACCAGCTCTTTGTCAGTTTCTGCAGATTCAAGATTTAAAAGACATAGTCTCTGCCATCAAGGAACTCACAGTTTGGGGAAACGGGAAGGAAAGAAGACAGTGCAAGGCAATATTGTTTAGAGGTACATGTAGGATGCAGTGGGAACATGATGATAGTTACCATTATGAATGGCCTGTGTATAAGTAGTGTTATACTGAAGAATACTTATAAGTCATGTATCTCAGCTCTGGGCTTTTTCTTTCTTCCTTTCTGTCTTTTTTTTTTTTTTTTTTAGAGATAGAGAGTGCATATGTGCGAATTGGGGGAGGGGCAGAGGGAGAGGGCATCTTGGCAAGAACAATTCTCTTTCTCTTAGTCTAAACTCAGCTACAATTTCCTGTATAATTGTCAATGTAAAAAGGTAAATTTTGAATAGATTGAGAGTTAAATTCTCCCAAGAATTAAAATATTTTTTATCTAAATCATCACTTAAAAATATAAAAATGTTTGGGGCACCAAACAAACAAACAAAAAAGACAGAAAGGAAGAAAGAAAAGCTCCATGTGGAGCCTGAGGCATGGCTCCATCTCATGACCCTGAGATCATGACCAGAGCTGAAATCCAGAGTCCAATGCTTAACTGACTGAACCACTCAGGTGCCCTGATCTTTTCCATCTTTCTAAAGAAGAGTTATGGCTGGTAGCAGATAAAAACCTTATAATCTAATATTAATCAACTCTGTAGCAATCGTTTATATTAAAAACATTTATCTGGTACTATGGCTATACATATACTTGACAATGTAAGCTGAAAATAAGAATTATTCTACTTGATTCAACCTGGACAGAAAAACTATGAGACAATGTCTTCAATATAGTACCTACCATGTACTCAACTATGTGAAGGATAGGGAATATAAGGCTTATTTTGACTTCTAGAAATTTATAGACTTATCTATAAAACCGATGTGAAGGCAGGCATATAATTAAATGTTATAATGCATAGATGAGACATTTGTAATGCTTGAAGAGTTCAAAGAGGAAGAGATCAGTGAGGTGTACCAGAAAAGTGCAGGAAGGACATAGTTTAAGGAGGCAAGGATTGAGGAATGGCATTCCAGGCAAGGTGAACAGCCTGAAGAAAGGCAGGGAGGTGACAATGGGCACAGGGGGCTCAGCATGATTGACAGTCAGTGGAATAAGCAAGTGGAATGTGGAGTAAGTCAGATTAATCTAGTTTGAGGAGGGCCTTGAAAGACAAGTCAGGAAGGGTAGGTGTGATGTTGTGGGAAATAGGAGATCTTCACAGGTTTCTGAGCAGGGACCTGACATGATCCAAAGCAGTGTTGGGGGAAGATGAGCAGGACAGCTTTTGGGGGCCCCAATTGGATGCAGACCCAGAGTCAGCAGTGCTATGTGCTACGGGTCTGAAGTGACCACCAATTGTGGAAAGAGAGGAAAGAGAAGAAAGGACTGAAGTAAAGTAGCCCCTGAACGTGAGAGATCAAGCCAAAGGACTCCATGATGCAGTCTCGAGGCCTAGGAAACCACTGGAGAGCCCCATCGGAGGGTGAGGGCTAGGGGTCAATTAATATTTCCAAGTGGAAATGTCCACCAGCCATGCCGAGTAGACCAAGAACCCATTTTCATTCTCAAAGCTATACGTTTATACTCTACCTGAACCCTAAATCCATCACATATTAGATCACAACTGGTAGGAAAAATATAAGTGACAGTTTATAATTGGCATCGTTGGCCTTATTATAGGGCAATAAGTGCTATTATTCCCTGTAAAACAGACAAAAGATACATTTGTCTGTCTTCAGCCACCATCAGCATTTTATGTTTTTTGATCAGGAGTCAGCGCCCTGCATGCAGCCTCTCCACAGTGGCTCATGTAGAGCCACCTTTGTAGTGAGGAGTTTGTGCATAAACATAAGTAATAACCACTCTGATCACTTGTGGGTATTTCATCATTTTGTTTGAAAAAAGGTTATGCTTTGTGATTATCATAATGAATGAAATAAAAATAGCAAACCTGTAGTTTTGTTTTTAAACAAACCAATGAAATCCTCTTGCAAGAGAAGATGTCATTAAATTAACATCATACAGAGATGAGGGGGAGAGCTGCCAGTTTTATTTACTTTCCAGCCTCACTTGACACATTGTACTATTTCATTAGTACACATTTTTAAAGACTTTTTTATTTATTTGAGAGAGAGAGAGCAGGGGGAGGGGCAAAGGGAGAAGAGAAGCGGGGGAGAGGGAGAGAGAGAACCCTGTTCTCTCCCCATTGAGCACAGAGCCCGACTCAGAGTTTGAGCCCAGGACCCTAAGATCATGACTTGAGCTGAAATCAAGAGTTGGACACTCAACTGACTGAGCCACCCAGGCGCCCCTCATTAGTACACACTTTTTTATTTTTATTATTTATTTATTTATTTTTAAGAATTCATTTATTTATTTGACAGAGAGAGAGAGAGAGCACAAGCAGGGGGAGCAGCAGGCAGAGGGAGAAGGAGAGGCAGGCTCCCTGCCAAGCAGGGAGCCCAACTTGGGGCTCGATCTCAGGACCCCGGGATCATGACCTGAGCCAAACGAAGACGCTTAACTGACTAAGCCACCCAGGCACCTCAGTACACACTTTTTTAAAGTACAAGTTGAAAATTGGCCCAGTGCTCAGCACTAGCAACAGGACTTTTCACAGGGTATGGGGAAAGGCATGAGAATTTGGCACATCTTCCCCTTCCTCTTCCCTCAGCCAAATTCCCCAGGGGTCATTACAGTTTTGGGGACTTTCTCCACATGCTCATTCTTTCCCTGCCTGTGTGAATCTGTATTCTAGAGCACAAAGGCAGGAATAGGGTAAAAGAATTCCTGCGCCTGACATTATGACTGGGTCTCTGCAGAGCACAGAGGTGGGGCCTGGTACAAAAGAAAACAAAATTGCCAATGCCTGATTTCCCGCCACAAATTTGTTGGCCCTGCCCCTCTACATCACATTGGAAAAATTCATATAAACATATTTCAGCTACTAGTCACAGACAATATGTATATGAATAAATATGACCCAACACATGGCCCAACAAATGTTCCCAGGGCAAAAATTCAATATTTCGACTTTAAAATTTCTCTTTCTCTCTCTCAAATAAATAAATAAATCTTAAAAAAAAACTCGTTTACCCTTCCCAAAAAAATCACCTGTAGGGGCCACTGGCAGACTGCCCCAAGATGAGCCATTTTGGCATGAACATTATTTTGAGTTAAAAGTAATCAAAACCCAGAAGATTCAGGAAAAGCTCCCTTCTTGGTCCTCAATTGCCTAAATTTATATTGGAAAGGAGAGTCTGTAGTGGGAAGAGAGCTATTAACAGAGACTCCCCTTTACCTAAGAAATTTATCTGCATAATAGGGTAAACTTTGTTTTCCAAACATCTCCTTTCACCTTCCTGCTAATGGCCTTTCTCCCCATTGTCTCCCTAGACCCTGCCCCTCTCCTTAGCTCATATAAGCATGTCATTGCCTCACTATTTTTGGATTTCATGTTGTGGATTCCTCATATGTACACTATTAAATTTGATTTTCTCCTATTAATCTGTCTCATATCAAATTGATTCTAATTGCAGCTAGAAGGATCTTGAAAGGCAGAGAAAGGTTTTCCTCCCCGACACATCTTTAAATTGCCATCTTCTATTTTTTTTTTAAATCTCCCCAATCCATTGCATTCCATTTTGACTAGTTCCTCTTTCATAATGTTCCCCTCATAAACTGAACTATAGATTTTTCTTTATGTCCTTATTCCTTTAGCAAACCTCAGGCCAGGCACAAATCTGATTTAAAGATGGTCATGTCACAGTTGTTGCCCTCTACCCCCAAACTCACATCCTTATGGGGAAATAGCTAATTTCCTCCACTCACGCCAGGATGAACTAGGGATTCTCCTGGCTGTACTAAGAAATGCAACATTGTGGATATATTTGAACTTGAAAGCTGGGTATGGTTCTGGGAGGAAAATGACACTATAATGTGAGCTCATTAGACTAAGGACTCACCTGCCCTTGGTTTATTGTGCCCTGCTGGAGCAATTAGTCTCCCCACAGCAGACAGAACCTTCCTACAGTTTTTTTACATGTTCCTCAATCTATGTATTTTTTAGGCAGACATTTAGTCTGTTTGCCCAGCGATTAAGAAATTCAGCTCTGTCACTTTATAGAGTAATTTCGTTTCTAGATTGAACAACATGAACTGAAACCAACTCTGAACAACACAAACTACAACCAAACTAAAATTATTCAAAATAATTATTGTTTCCATGTACATGTGCCCCCACCAAAATGATGTGGGAAGTGTCTTCTATCATAGACATTCCATAAAGATCTTTAAGTCTAAAATAGTAATTAAAGTTTTTCCTACTATTTTGAAGAAATTTGGTGTCTTGTGACACAATCAAATAAAAAATACTCTATTAAGATCATTGCCTTAAAAATATTTGTGGTAGAGGGCGCCTGGGTGGTTCAGTTGGTTAAGCGACTGCCTTCGGCTCAGGTCATGATCCTGGAGTCCCGGGATCGAGTCCCGCATCGGGCTCTCTGCTCAGCGGGGAGTCTGCTTCTCCCTCTGACCCTCCTCCCTCTCATGCTCTCTGTCTCTCATTCTCTCTCTCTCAAATAAATAAATAAAATCTTTAAAAAAAAAAATATTTGTGGTAGAAAAAATCTAAGATGATTCCCCAAACTCCCACCCCTGGTGTACATTCCCTATGTAATCCCCTCCCTCTGAGTGTGGGCAGGACCTGTGAATATGATGGATGTCACTCCAGCATATAGGATG
The DNA here is from genome assembly GCF_029215605.1 of Mirounga angustirostris. NCBI lineage: Eukaryota > Metazoa > Chordata > Mammalia > Carnivora > Phocidae > Mirounga > Mirounga angustirostris. The sequence continues at coordinate 92,013,475 of NW_026991716.1, read as the reverse complement.
TCACCTATATTATGAAGTAAAGGTAAAGAGATTTAAGGGCGCCTGGGTGGCTCTGTTGGTTAAGCGACTGCCTTCGGCTCAGGTCATGATCCTGGAGTCCCGGAATCGAGTCCCACATCAGGCTCCCCGCTCAGCGGTGGGTCTGCTTCTCCCTCTGATCCCCTTCCCTCTCGTGCTCTCTGTCTCTCATTCTCTCTCTCTCAAATAAATTAAAAAAAAAAAAATCTTTAATAAAAAAAAAAAGGTAAAGAGATTTTGTAGATATAATTAAGTTCCCTAATCAGTTGACTTTAATTGACCCAATCAGGTGAGCCCTTTAAAAGAGCATTTAGAGGTCAGAAACTTGAAGCATCAAAGACGCTCTCCTGTTGGCCTTAAAAAAGCAAGCTGCCTATGAGTTCTACCTCTGCAAGGAAATGGATTCTCCCAACAGCCACAGGAGCTTGGAAGAAGACCCTGAGCCTCAGTTGAACCTGCAGCCCCAGGTGACACCTTGACTGTAGATTGTCAGACTCTGAGCTGAAAACGCAGCTAAGGCTTGTCCAGACTACTGAGCCCTGGAAACTTAGATAACAAAATGTATATTGCTTTCAGCTGCTAAATTTTTAATAATTTGTTATGTAGCAATAGGAAACTAATTCAATATTCAATAGGTATTTATTGGCCACTTTTCATGCACTAAGTGCTGAGGTACATTTTGCCATGGATTTGAAAAAAAGTGTAAGGATTCGTGCATTTGAGGAATTTTAATCCACTGGGGACCATAACATAGGCACTTAAGTGAGGACAAAATAAAGTAGCATATATTTGTATTAGTTGTAGCAATAAAGAGTTAGCAATCTTCATTCCCCTCCTTCACGGGCAGGGAGAGAGCAATCAAGGAAGGCTTTGTGAAAGTGGTGGCACAAGCTAGGGTTTGAATAGTTTTGTTAGGTAGAAATGGGGTGGAACAACATCCCAGGCAAAAGGAAGAGCATGAGCAAAGCAGAAATGGAAAAGTGCAATGTCTATTTTGGGAAGTGCCAGTGGAACTCTCTGGCTGAGACACAGGGTTCCCATAGGGGCTGCCTGGGACTTTATGTGGTGGTCAATAGGTAGTCAATGAAGGTGTGGAGGCTAAGGGCAGGGCTTCCCAAGACAGGCCACAGTGGCATGTAGATTATTTTGAGCTGAAAACAATCAAGGCCCAAAAACCTCAGGAAGAAACTTTGACCTCCCCTGAACTACTAAAGAGAATTTAGATAGAGGACCTGATCCAGGAAGAGAGCAATCACATAAATAACTACATTTTAATATGAACTGGGGGAGTAGGGTCAAAGTCTGTTTGTTAAAATTCCTCTCTATGTCCCATTGTTTCTGTGTCTATTAAACATTTACTCTTAGAGAACCTGGGTGGCTCAGTCAGTTAAGTGTCCGACTCTTGGTTTCAGTTCAGGGTCATGAGATCAAGCCCCACTTGGGGTTCTGCACTCACTGGGAAGTCTGCTTGAGATTCTCTCTCTCCCTCTCCCTTTGTTCCTCACCCCCCGCCCCCCACTCAGATGCGCATGCACAAGCATGCACACACACACACACACACACACATTCTCTCTCTCTCAAATAAATAAATCTTTAAAAAAAACTCGTTTACTCTTTTTCATCTTCCTGTGAATTGCATTCCTTCCCTTTGAAGTCCCAAACCCGTACCCCTTCTCTTAGTTCAAAATGACATACATGCCTCATTTTGCCTGACTATCTTTGGAATTTCATGTCTGTGTAGATTCTTTGTACATACAACATTAAATTTGATTTTCTCCTGTTAATCTGTCTCACATAAATTTCATTCTTTGTTCAGCTAGAAGAACCTTGGACAGAGGAAAATTTCTTCCTCCCTAACAAAGGGATCAAGAGAAGCACATTTGCATGTTAACAAAGGTAGTGAGTGTTGGGCTCTCCTTCTGGGTTGAAAAGTGGACTACTCTCAGTACAGACTCTTTGCTTCCTTCTCCCACCCCGCTTTCCAGATGTTGATACTGTTATCTCCCTGTTGCCTGCTTCTTCTATTCAGTAAACACTAGTGCTGTTTTCTGCTATAACATCCCAGGTGGTCTGTTTACACTCTTTGCAACAAAACACTAACTGTATCCATTTCTGCAGGGAGTGGAGGGGTGGCATGCAGCAGCACAATCCATACATCTGTACTGCTCTCCTTCATCTAAGAGACTCTTACCGAAAAATTTGATTATGTAAAAAAGAAGGTAATAATTTCAGAGTATGTGCATTTTAGTGGAGAGATATCTAAAATATGATAACCCTTGGCTTAGCAGAGAAATTTAAAAATATTTATATATCAAAAAATAGGCTCAGAGTAGGAAGTACAGATCTTCATTAAAAAAAATAATGGGAATTTGGGGTACTTAAGACTGGCCTCTAGAAATAGTGAGAGGTTGGGATAAGGGAAAAAGGCCAGTGAGACATTCCTAGTATGTGGAATGGCTGAGGAAATTTTATCAACATCGGTGACCATGATATGATTTTTACTTGTTTGCCATACTGTGCCAAGTCCTTAGTGAAAGTTTGCTGTAGGTAACTGCATGAGGTCATGGTGCTTTGGGGAAATCAAGAAGGGGCCTTGTTTCCATGAACAGGTTGACTTGTTGCACGAGGAATTATGGGAGGAATGGTGAAAGAGAGTGGTCACCAGAGAAGGATCAGGGCCAGAATGATGGGGAAGGGCAGGGAGGATGTAGGCTTTGCCTAGCATGTGGAATAGGGCTCCCATCTTTTTATTTGAATGTTAAAGAACAGGTGCCCTCCTATGGTTAGTAGTCTTGAGAGACACTAGATAGCAGATATTTGTGTTATATTTTTATGAGCTTTGACCATAAGGTTAACTATGCCCCCTACAATTTGTTAAGCACTTTATATACATAATCTCACTGAATCTGAAGAAGTACTTGTTACTGTCCCCATTTTCCAATGAGGAAACAAGTTCAGAGAGGGTAGATAACTTGTCCAAGGGCATGGAACTAATCAACAGTGCCCAGTTTCAAATCCAGGGATGCTGGGCTCTGAATCACATGTTCTCAACCACCTCTCTTTCTATCAGCTTCCACCTCATCACTTTACCATGAACCACTCTGTTTCTCTGGGTTCCCTCTTACCTTCTCTCATACCCTTATTGCTTATCTTTCTCTTATCAACTTCCTTTTTTGAATCTCCTTTTTTAAATCTCCACTTCTACTCCAGCTATCTCTTGGGGAGTCTCCAGCCACCTTCTCTCTTGGTACACACTCATGCCAGAGATACCATGTCATATTCATTGTATAGATCAGATTCTCAGCCTCCTGGACCATATTAGGGGATGTGGCTGAGTCCATACAGGAAGAGGCAAGGGTAGTTGCTGATAAAGGTTATTTGTATATGGGGACCCACAAAATAGAGGCAGCCCACATCACAAATCTAAACCTAGGACTGCCTGCATTTACAGGAAAACACCTGTCAAGGAAAGCTAACATGCACCAATCACAATCCTTCAACTCATCTTTAGCTAACTGACCTTACCCAGGAAAAGAGGACCTGCTGGCCTTATAGGGAAATCCCACCTCCCTATTCAATCATGCACTGTTTCTGTGTTGCCTCTCTGTATAACTCACTCTATACAACTTGCTCTTGCCCAAAATCCCCTGGGAAGAGCGCGCCACTGTTTGTGAGGCACTGTACTCCCCCAATCCGTGGACTGTTTTCTCTTGAATAAAGGACATCAAACTTGTTATTAAATTTTATTATTTTTGTCATCTGACAGTGCTATCTAGGGACCCTTTCTCCCTGTCATACTGAATGGTTGATTCTTTTAAATAATTGTTACACCATGTCACTACCCCCACCCCTGAAGTCCTCCAATGGCTTCCATTATGTTGAGAAACAAATTCAACACTCTTACAATAGCTCCCAAGCCCCTGCAAGATCTGGCCTCTGCCTGCCTAGTCTCTGCCTCATTCATTTCCCTCCAGCCCTGTGGTATCTTTACCACTCCACAATCCTGCACAAAGGATCTTTGTGCATGCTGGTCTTCTGGAACACCCTTCTCCCAGATAGCCACACAGGCATTCTTCATTAATTCAAGCCTTTTCAGAGAGGCTTTCTGTGACCATGCATACTACCTAAAATAGCACCCCCTACCACCATTTCTATTCCCATGGCCTGTGTTTTTTTGCCCGGCACCTATCACTAGCTATCAATATAATGTATATCTATTTGATTATTGTCTCTCCCCCTGTCAGAATGTAAGCTCCTCAAAGCAGGGATTTTATGATATCAGTCACCCTAAACCCCCAGTGCCTAAAGAGCTGGCTCATAATAGGCAACTTACATACATAATAGGTACTTCAGAGACATTTGCTGAGTGAATAAACACACTTCACTGATTTGTTCTAAAGTGAAAGGCTTAAAGCCTGGCCCGTTCAACACATAAATGCCTGACTGGGAGAGAAGGGGTATGAGTCAGGTCTGCAAGAAGGAAAGTATAGGAAAAGTGGGATGATTTGATGAGTTTAATAAAAGGACAAAGGTGTGCAACTGGGTGAAGAGAGCCCCCAAGAGTAATGCCCCACTCCAGGGCTAGTAACAGGCCTGAAGGGCAAGGAGGGAGCAGATACCGGGTGATGCATCTAGTTGCTATGGCTGATGTAAAAGAGGTTGCTATGGCTGATGTAAAAGAGGTTACTGCTTGTGTTCTCCTCTAGGACGAGTCATGATTTAATTCCACTGGCTGGTGTGAGTGGAATTACCAGCTGGTAAGGTTTGCTAATTATTCTCTTCATAAATTTAGTTTGTCAGAGTGACAGAGTTCTTCTAAGCTGAGCTTTCACTCCCATTGTAGCAGCCACATTTCTTTTGATACCCAAATTGTCTTGATAACTCCAGGCTGTGGTGAGCAATCCTAGCTTGGTCACAACTAGGATTGTGAAACAATCAGCTAGGCCTCCTATGGCCTGCACCACCTTCCCCTGTCATACTGTACCTAATCAGAATGAGTGAACCTCAGGCCTTATGAGCTTTATATTTCCCTTAAGTCTTGGTTGTCAGTTCTGCAATTATGTCTTCTTTGGCATCATGCCACTGGGAACACAGACTGTATTTCTAGCAAAAAAAAAAAAAAAGAAAGAAAGAAAGAAAAAGAAGGGTGATGACCCCTACCTCACTCCATACACAAAATACAACTGAAAATGGATCAAAAACCTAAATGTAAAAGCAAAAACTACAAAAGTCTCAGAAAACATAGGTATAAATCTTTGTAATTTTGAATTTGGCAATGGTTTCTCATAACATGTAAAGCACCAGAAACCAAAAAAATTTTTTAAGAAGATAAATCGGACTTCATCAAAAATGTTTGGGCTTCTAAGAAGACTATCAAAAAAGTGAAAAGATAACTCCCACAGAATGGGAGAAAATATTTGCAAATCATATAGCTGACAGGGGTCTAATATCCAGAACTTTTACAACTTAATAATAAAAATACAATAACCCAATTTAAGAATGAACAAAACACTTGAATAGACATTTGTATATCCAAAGAAGCTATACAAATAGCCAAACATTTGTATATTCAAAGAAGATATACAAATACCAATAAGCACATGAAAAGATGCTGAGCATTAGTCATTAGGGAAATGCAAATCAAAACTACAAGAAGATGTCACTTCATACCACAATGGTTATAATCAAAATGATGACAATAAGCACTGGTGAAGATATGGATAAATTAGAACCCTAGTACATTGTTGGTGGGATTGTAAAATTGCAGCCACTTGGAAAGCAGTTTGGAAGTTTCTCAAAATGTTAAACATATGACCCAGCAATTTCACTCTTAGGTATACACCTAAGAGAATCAAAAACACACATCCACACAAAAACTTGCACACCAGTGTTCAAAGCAGCACTGTTCATAATAGCCAAAAAATGGAAACAAACCAAATGTACATCGACTGATAAATGGATAAATAAAACATGGCATATCCATATAAGAGAATGTTATTTGGCAATAAAAGGGAATGATGTACTTATACATGCTACAACATGGAAGAATCTTGAGAACATTATGCAAAGTGAAAGAAGCCAGACACATAGTATATGATTCCATTTATATCGTATGTCCAGAATGGGCAAATCCACAGGGGACAGAAAGTAGATTAATGTTTGCCAGGGACTGGGGGAAAGAAGGTACGGATAGTGACTATGGTGTTTCTTTTTGCAATGACGAAAATGTTGTGGAATTAGTAGCTATGTTTGTACAACCTTGGAAATATGCTAAAAACCACAGAACCATGGTATACTTTAAAAGTATGAATTTTATAGTATGTGGATTATTTCTCAATTTTTTAAAAATGACGATGAGCAATTATGAAGTGAGGCTATTTCTAGTCTCTTTATTGCATCATCCCAAGGAACCTTAATAAAGATAATAAAAATCTGAAGTTGCAAGAAGAAATGTTATGGGGCTCTGGAACAATGCTAAGGCCAAATCAGTTAAAGTCCCATGGGAGTCCTTTTCACTGTTGTTCTCATGGCAGTTGTAGAAAGGGGAATAGAAAGAGGGGAGGATGGGAATTAAGGTCCATGGGTGCCTTCTATGAACCAGGAGCTATATAATAGCAAAGCCCAAGGTCTCCCACCAGGGTCCGGTGGACAGCATGCAGCCCAGGTCTCTCATTCCTGAGGGGCTTCAAGATATAAACTTGTACTGTATTTATTTATTTATTTATTTATTTATTTATTTATTTATTTATTTATTTATTTATTTTGTACTGTATTTCTAAGTGATGTTAAAGACTCAGGTACATTGAGATACTGGCAGGAATTTTTGTCTTTTATAAAACTTCATCTTAAAAAAATACAAAAACTACATCTTGTGAAATACAGACTGACATTTTTTAGTACAGGTCCTTATCTTGTAAATTACGTAATTATATTTGTGGTGTGCTAAGAATATTAATTTGTTAAAAGTAAACATTTAGAACGTATTATTTTTAATACCTATTTTTGATATTTGTTCATTTTTATTGTTGTTGCTGTTGTCGCTTTAATGTATTAGGAGTTTCTAAAATGGAAGTGATCTAGGCCTCTCTTAATTTCTCTGGAGCCCTGATCATATTTAATGCCCACAACCACCCTAAGGGGTAAATATTATTGTCCCATTTTGTAGGTGAGAAAACTGAGGCTCAGCAGGGCTCAATTAATTGACCAGTCTTACAAAGTTATTAAGTGATGTAAATGGCGTTGGAATTCAGGTCTATTTGATACCAAAGCTCTTGGTGCCACTTCTACATGCTAAAGAAGACAAAAGGTGAAACTGTAGGTTTTTCTCGACGCACTACACCACAGCGCCCCCTATGCTAAGGTCCCAGTACCACAAGGTGCCCCTTTGCACAGTCTTGCTTACAGCCAGGCTACTGGCAGAACTACGTATCCTGCTGAAATCTTTCCCCAAAGCTCTCATGCTCGTGCAAATGCTGCAGGAGTACTTTGAAGAAGGAAATACCACTGAGAAACTTAAATCAAGACCTACATTCGACCAGAAATATATAAATATCTTTGCAGGACCTTCTCTGCTTCCTTACGGAGAGGACCATGTTAACTAAAGCAGAAATGCCACTTCAGGTTGCTGGCTAAGTTCAAGCAGGGCTTAATATCTTCAAGTTGGATGGATCAGATAAGATTTGGAACACCTGGGGAGAGGAGACTCTGTCTTCAGCTAACATTCACGGAAAAAGGAGAGTAGAGAAGGAATAGAAAGTGCCAAATCCCACAGGATGCAAGCCACATGAATGCAAAAGGCCAAACGCATTACCCTCATTTTTAGAGGAAGAAACTAGAGATAAGAAAAACAGATAAACTAGAGATAAAGTCACATGGCAGGTAGAGCTGGCTAAAATTCAAAGCAGGTCAGCTTGACTCCAGAGAGGATGCCCCTTTCATGACCGTAGCATGTGAGGTTGCAGGACACAGTGGTCAGGAGCACGCATGTAGCTTTGCTCCATGGGTTCAAATCCCAGCTCTGACACTTGCTAGTGAGTGACTTTGAGCCAGCTGAAAGACCTCTCTTTCTCAGTGTTCTTATCTGGAAAAATAGGAATAATAATTGTGTCTACCTCAGAGAGTTGTCATAAAGATTAAAGAGAGCTTCTGGGTTGGTGAACATGCAGGGAACTGGGAGAATGGCATGCTCAGGGAGGGCATGGAAGCTCTGTGCTCTTTCCCCAGACCTTGCCTTGTTCCATCTGGTGATTCCTGAGTTACAGCCTTTCAGAAGAAACTGGTAATCTAATTAATCCTAAATTGGAAAAAATAATACCTGAAAATGGATAAACTATTGTTGGAATCAGAAATGAGAAAATAAAGGATTCCACTTTTGATGACTAGAAGAATTTTTTTAAAGTAGGCTCCACACCCAGCGTGGAGCCCAGTGCGGGGCTTGAACTCAATACCCTGAGATCAAGATTTGAGCTGAGATCAAGAGTTGGATGCTTAACCCACTGAGCCACCCAGGCACCCCTGAGTAGGAGAATATTTGAGGACCCAAGCCTCAGGAAGATCCCGACCTCCTCAAGAACAGAATCCAAAATCCAGAAATCCTTAAGAAACTTAGACTAAGAAACTTGACTATGCTGATTTTTTTTGAAAATAAATATGTTTCATCAACTGGGATTCCCACCACTCCTATCCAGTGGGAAGAAAATCCGAACCTACAGAGGCCTGGATATGAGTAATTTGATGGTAGATTTTCTTGAAAAAAAAAAAAAAAAAAGAGTCAAATATAAGTCTTTCTACTTCTGAATTCTTCCATTTCCCAATGAAAATAACAACAGTGATCAATATATTTTATACCTCTCAATAAAGATGTGAATATTGCTAAAAAAATGGAAAGAAAAAAAAAAAAAGACCAAACAATGCCTGGGTTAGAGCAATGCCTGGCATGTAATAAATGCTATACTACATAAGAATTTGCTATCACTGTTTTATGAAATTTCTCCAAATCAAAACAGTAGAAGATAAGGAGCAAGGGTTGTAAAAATATCTAACTAGACATATGTAACAGGATGTTAAAATGGAATGCTTTCTGCTCTGTTTCAACTAAGCTTGCAAATATGAGAAATATGAGTTCCTGCACCTTCCAGAGCCAGGCGCTAGACCATCTAGGCCAGGACTTGCAGAGGGTGATGATGCTTCCAAGCCCGTATAAAAGTCTTGGAAGTTAAAGAGCAGTAAAAGAGATTACACTTGGAGACAGCTGATGTTTCTTCCCCACCCTCACTCTCCCCCATGGAAGAGAGACCGCAGGTGCTTCCCCTGCCCTCAAGCCTCGTGAGAGAAATTTAGGGGGACAAATGTAGTTTTGTGTGTGTCCTTTGGAGGTTGGGGGACACAGAGGACAAATGTCTGACTCATGCTTGAGAAGTCTAAAGGCAAGGGGCTAGGAGTATTGGCCTGAGGCAAAGAGAAAGAGGGGAGCATTAATACTCTGGTGATCTGATGATGAGGGCCAAAGAATTGAAAGAATTTTCCATGGAACAGATGGGCCCTGCTGGAGAAAGCCGACCAGGAAGTTTTAAGAGAGACTGCCCAAGAAGGAGGAGGTTGTGGAGGAGGGACAATGGACTCTAATAGGGTCAGTGTGGGGTAGACTCAATGCCTGAGGGCTGAAGGTCAATTTATAAATAGTCAGGCCAAGGCACTGGCCATCCTGGGAATCACAGTAAGATAGATGTCCAACAGAAGAGTCCCAGAGAAAACCACAGAAGTGGTGAGAAAGAAGCAGCTATAAATTTACACTTAAGGGCGCCTGGGTGGCTCAGTTGGTTAAGTGACTGCCTTCGCCTCAGGTCATGATCCTGGAGTCCCTGGATCGAGTCCCGCATCGGGCTCCCTGCTCAGCGAGGAGTCTGCTTCTCCCTCTGACCCTCCCCCCTCTCATGTGCTCTCTCTCATTCTCTCTCTCTCAAATAAAAAAAAAATAAAAAATAAAAAATAAATTTACACTTAGTCCAAAGAATACCTTCAATATAAGTGCCCCCCCCCCCCAAATCCCCACTCCCCCTGGGCCTAACCCACAAAGAGTGAGTAGTGTGGGCAAAACCTGGGACGGGGAGGAAGAGAACCAAAATGACTGTGCCTCTCCCCCCCTGCAGGCTGCCCACCTAAAACCCACCCAAGGGTTGGGCAAGGGGGAGACTGTTCACGTGAATGCAATTTAGAGTTTTAGTTACTACCTTGGGCTACACATCTTAATCACTGAAATAAAGTTTATTTTTATTTTCTAAGAGTGAATGATAAATCCAGGGGGTGAAAAAAAATAGTCCATGGAATGTGTTTGAAGGGACAGTGGTGACAAAGAGTAAGATTGTTTTCCACTTCCATATACTGAGCTCCACCCAAATGTCACTCGGGTAAGCAGCCCTCCTCAAAATATAGGAAGTTGCACTGAGTTTGGGGTCCAGCTGGAGGGGGTGATCTGGACGTGAGAAATGCACCAATGATTGAAAGAAATACTTTCTAGATTATAAGGGGAGTATGAGATCCACATAGAACAAAGTAAAATCTGTACAACATGTTATAGCAACTTCTATGCTGCCTTCTTGCTTTTTGAAAAGGGGAAGAAGAGAGTGAACGTGCAATCATAGAATATGTATAAAACACCACGAAGGGGGTGCCTGGGTGGCTCAGTCGTTAGGCGTCTGCCTTCGGCTCAGGTCATGCGGGAAGCCTGCTTCTCCCTCTCCCACTCCCCCTGCTTGTGTTTCCTCTCTCGCTGTGTCTCTCTCTGTCAAATAAATAAAATCTTAAAAAAAAAAAATCACCATGAAGTATACACATGGTTAATGGATGGAAATGATTTTCAATTCAAGTATATGCTCTTGATGTTAAAGCCCAGAAGAATTGTGTTCATTCAGTCATTCAAACATTTATTGAGCATCAAGTATTGCCAGGCAAAGTTTCTCTTGTCATGTGTTGATGTCTAATTGGAGGCGCATACTGATTAGAAAAAGCCTCCCTATAAACAGTAAGCTGGCAAAGACATACTCTCCTCAGCCACAAGAGGTTCTAAAGGAAAGCTGTGATTCAGTATTCAAAGTAGAAGGTATGTGGAGGTTACATGTGTCCTATAAAAATGGTAGGTTTGGGGTAGAAAATACATTTGATGTGCCCATTGATTTGTACTCTGCCAAATGCTGCACGGTCCTTAGACCCCAGAGAGGCACTACCCAAACCTTGAGGAATTGTCTCACATGGCAATTACTTTAGCACAAGATTTTACAATTCAGCGTGTGCATCAGTCTCGAGATAGTAGCTGTCATCAGCCTCAGACCAAACCACAGTTTAACTGGCTTTATTTGGTTTCAAACATAATTGGAATTTAGGCTTAGAAGGAGAGATAAGCTAGATCTAATCTTCTTCACATAAAGGAAAACACATACACACTCATCTTCTTTTTCATTCTTGTGCACCCTCATTACTGAGGCATCCTTTCATGGTGTGCAGATCTAGCCTGGGAGGCCAGCATATAAAGGGGTATCTGAAATCTTCTAGACCTGTGGGAGCAGGAGTGGAAACCATCCTTGTCCTTCAACAGTTTGCCTCACACAGTGGACAGCCACATCCCAGCTTAGCGCCACAGGCCTAGCTGCCCTTGTGCTGCTGGCAGGCTCCCTGCCAGGGAAAATTGCTGTGCCCTTCTTCTTTGTCCTGGGACAGGAACTCTATGGAGTTTCTCTTTCCCTAAGGGGAAAGAACTGGTGCCCTGGCACACCCCTTCCAAACGGTCCAGTGCCTGCTCTGAATCAACTGAAGGGAGAATGAAAAGACCTTTTCATGGCTTGAGATCCTTCAGGTAGAAAAAAAACAAAAACAGAAAAACCTTCACACCCATTTCTGATGATCCACATAAAAAATGGTTCTTTCTCAGCTAGGGAACAGCCGGTTCCAGAAAACAGGCAGAAAACCATTCACCAATGGAGTAAGAGTCAGAGGGAAGGATGGGGCCACAAAAGACCCATTGTCCACATCCCTCCTTCTTCTTTTCTTTTCTGATTATTTGGTTGCAGCTCAGATCAACGCGGGTGACAAAGAGGGGTTTTTTTGCTAGGAATTTTCTAAAACTCAAATAAATGAAGTTTAATTTGAGATGACCTGAGGTAACTCACTAACTATGAGTTGAAGACCACCTCATTTGGTTATCTAAAACAAAGTAGGCTAAATAGGACTAGTCTTTGAAACCCTGACTCATTGCTTCAGCTGAACTTGGAATTTTAGTTCCTTGAATTACAGAAGAACTTTCCCCTAGTAAACACATGTTATTTATTATTATTTTTCTGAGTAAACACATTTTAAATGAATATTCACCATCTACTGAAAGCATGAAGTGAACATGAAATTCACTGCCTTCTTTCACGCTGGCCTCTAAAACTTCTCTTTCTGTATTATAAAATGTTCTTCTTTGAGAGTAAGCATGTACCCTATACAGACAAGATAGATTCATCATTAGTAAAATGCAAATTGGATGAAACAATGATCAGAACAATGTCATTTTTGTGGTTCTGGAATTATAATAGGACTAAGACCAAAAAAAAAAAAAAAATCACCAAAGTGGATGAACTGATCTTGAAGAAGATATATAGGTCCACATAATCATGTCTACAGCTGTACATGCCAGGGTGTCTTCCTAAATAAATATCTTTTAAAATATTGCCTTGTCACAAAATATTAGCAAACCGAATCCAACAATACATAAAAAAATCATACACCACAATCAAGTGGGATTTATTCCTGGGATGCAAGGATTGTTCAATGTCTGCAAAACAATGTGATATATCACATCAATGAGAGAAAAAATAAAAACCATATGATCATTTCAATAGATTCAGAAAAAGCATTTGACAAAGTACAACATCCATTCATGATAAAAAACCCTTGACAAAGTAGGTCTAGAGGGAACATACCTCAACATAATAAAGCCCTGATATGAAAAGCCCACAGCCAACATCACACTCAGTGGTAAAAATCTGAGAGCTTTTCCACTAAGGTCAGGAACAAGACAAGGATGTCTAGTCACACCACTTCTACTCAACACAGTACTGGAAGTCCTAGTCACAGCAATCAGACAACAAAAAGAAATAAAAGGCATCCAAAGGGTAAGGAAGAAGTCAAACTCTCACTATTGGCAGATGACATGATACTATATCTAGAAAACCCAAAAGACTCCACCAAAAAACTATTAAAACTGATAAATGAATTCAGTAAAGTCGCAGGATACAAAATGAATGTACAGAAATTTATTGCATTCCTATACACTAATAATGAAGCAGCAGAAAGTGAAATTAAGAAAACAATCTCATTTACAACTGCACCAAAAACAGTAAAATATCTAGGAATAAATTTAACCAAAGAGGTGGGTGAAAGACTTGTACTCTGAAAACTATGAAACACTGATGAAAGAATGGTTTCAAGACAACGCAAAGAAATGGAAGGATGGACATTCCATGTTCATGGGTTGGAAGAGCAAATAATGTTAAAATGTCTATACTACTCAAAGCAATCTACAGATTTAATGCAATCTCTATCAAAATACCAGTAGTAGTTTTCACAGAACTAGAACAATCAACAAAACTAAAAGGCAACCTACTGAATGGGAGAAGATTTGCAAATGACATATCCAATAAAGGGTTAGTATTCAAAACATATAAAGAACTGATATACTCAACACCCATAAAACAAAAAAATCCAATTAAAAATTGGGCAGAAGACATGAACAGACATTTCTCCAAAGAAGACATACAGGAGGCCAACAATCCTAAAATTTGTATGGAACCACAAAAGACCTCAAATAGGTAAAGCAATCTTGAAAAAGAGAAAACTGGAGGTATCACAATTCCAGTTTTCAAGTTATATTACAAAACAGCATTAATTAAAACAGTATGTACTGGCATAAAAATAGACACATAGATCAATAAAATAGAAAATCCAGAAAGAAACTCGCAATTATATGATCAATTAATCTTCAAAAAAGGAGGAAGGGATATCAAATGGGGAAAAGACAGTCTCTTCAACAAATGGTCTTGGGAAAACTGGACAGCTCTATGCAAAAGAATGAATCTGGACCACTTTCTTTCACCATACACAGAAATGAACTCAAAATAGATTAAAGACCTAAATATGAGACCTAAAACCATAAAAATCTTCAAAGAGAGCACGGACAGTAATTTCTCTGACATCAGCCCTAACAACATTTTTCTAGATGTGCCTCCAGAGGCAAAGGAAACAAAAGGAAATATAAACTATTGGGACTACATCAAAATAAAAAGTTTCTGCACAGCAAAGGAAACAACAAAACTAAAAGGCAACCTACTGAATGGGGGAAGAGTTGCAAATGACATATCCAATAAAGGGTTAGTATTCAAAATATATAAAGAACTGATACAATTCAACACCCATAAAACAAATAATCCAAATAAAATTTGGAAGAAGATATGAACAGACATTTCTCCAAAGAAGGCATAGAGAAGGCCAACAGACATATGAAATGATGCTTAACATCACTCATCATCAGGGAAATGCAAATCAGAATGACAATGAGATATCATCTCACACCTGTCAGAATGGCTAAAATCAAAAACTCAAGAAACAGTAAGTATTGGTGAGGATGTGGAAAAAAAGGAACACTCTTATGCTGTTGGCGGGAATGCAAACCAGGCCACTGTGGAAGACAGTGTGAAGGTTCCTCAAAAAATTAAAAATAGAGCCACCCTTCAATCCAGTAATTGTACTACTGGGTATTTCCTCCAAGAATACAAAAACACTAAATCAAAAGGATACATGTACCCCAATGTTTATAGCAGCATTATCAACAATAGCCAAATTAATTGGATGTAGCATTTTATATAAAACACTACAATTAAGTTAGGGTGACTAATAGTATTATTAAAGTCTTCTATATCCCTACTCACATTTTTGTCTAACTTGTTTTAACTCTCTATTTATTTCTATTATTTTTGCTTCAAGAATGTTGACGATCTATTATTAGATGCTCAGTAGGATTTTTTTGTCTTGATGAATAAATCTGTTTATAATGATAATGCTCCTCTATATTTCTGGTAATCCTTCTTGTCTTGACATCTACATTATCTGGTATTAATATAACCACACTAGCTTCCTTATTTGCATTGTATATCTTTTCTATCATTTTATGTTCAAATGTGTCCTTGTACATAAAATGCGTCCCTTATTAAAAAAAAATAGCCAAATTAGGGAAACAGTCCAAGTGTCCATCGATAGATGAATGGATGAAGAATATGTGGTATATATATATATATATATATATATATACACACACAATAGAAGATTACTCAGCACAAAAAAGAATGAAATATTGCCATTTGCAACAACATGGATGGAGCCAGAGAGTATAATGCGAAGTGAAATAAGTCAGTCAGGGAAAGACAAATATCATATTATCTCACACATATGTGGAATTTAAGAAACAAAACAAAACAAACAAGCAAAGGGGAAAGAGAGAGAGAGAGAGAGAAACCAAGAAACAGACTCTTAACTACAGAGAACAAACTGATGGTTACCGCAGGGCAGGTGGTGAGGGGGATGGCTGAAAAGGATGATGAGGATTAAAGAGTATACTTACCATGATTAAAAAAAAAAGTAGAGGTTTTTGACTAGAGAAAAATAAAAATAAAAAATAAAATATTGGGGTGCCTGGGTGGCTCAGTCAGTTAAGTGTCCACCTTCTGCTCAGGTCATGATCCTGGGGCCCTGGGATTGAGCCCTGTGTCGAGCCCCGTCTCGGGCTCCCTGCTCAGCAGGGAGTCTGTTTTGCCCTCTGCCTCGTCCCTTCCCCCCAGCTCATGCACTCTCTCTCTCTGAATTAAATAAAATCTTAAAAAATAAATAAATAAAATAAAATACTGCCTTGTCTAATAATGATAATTATAATAATACTTTACCAAATATAATAATACTACTTCACCAAATTTACTTGTGATGAGTGGAATTTAAATACTTTACATATAACAACCCCCCTTCATGCCCATAACCCAATGAGACAGATGGGTAAATTGAAGCACAAAGCTATTTAGTAACTAGTCCAAGGTCATACAGCTATGAAGTGGCAGAGTTTGGATTTGAACCCAAATTGAACTGATGCCAGAATGTACACTTTTTTTTTTTAAGAGTTATTGATTTATTTTAGAGAAAGGGAGAGAGCATGGGGGGACAGGGGAAGGGGCAGAGGGAGAAAGAGAGAGAATCTCAAGCAGAGTCCCTGCTGGGCATGGATCCTGATGCGGGACTCAATCTCATTACCCTGAGATTATGACTTGAGCCAAAATCAAGAGTTGGATGTTTAACCAACCGAGCCGCCCAGGTGCCCCCAGAATGTATGCTTTTATCAATTCACCACACTGTCTCTCAGCTTTACAAAGGTGCTTGTGGTACTACATAGGGAACTGTCCTCACTTCTTGTCCTGTATGGGCAGTCCCTGAAAAGTTCACAGAAGGAATATTATCCATTTACTACATCTATAAGCTAACCCATTTTTAATAGTGATTCAATGGGGGGAATATAATTTCACATACTGAATGATCTAATAACCTTGATACACAATCAGCATTTTAAAAAAATCTCCACCTCAAGTTTCCCACAAATTAATCATAGATAAATCCACAGCTGAGTCATTCGCTGGTGTCATAGCCACCAGGAAACTCAAATAGAGAGTCCAACTCTAAGTGCATTAGAAATCCATTTGATGAAATGTTCTTTTGGTGTTATATCTAACTTATATAATTATAGAACATTAGAGTTGAAAAGGGCCTTGGAATTTATAGAATTTAATCTCCTTAAGTGAGGCTGTCTATGAAGGATAAATGAATTGCCCCAAGGCCTAGAGCCATTCGGTGGAAGGAACATCATGAGACCAAGCTCATAGACTTCCCAGGGTCCAATGTCTTTCTCCACTGTACCATGCTGATTGCCCCACCCCATGTGACATTTAAAAATTTTTTTTTATTTTTTAAAGATTTTATTTATTTATTTGAGAGAGAGAGAGAGAGCAAGAGAGAGAGAGAGCAGGGGGAGGGCAGAGGGAAAGAGAGAGAGAATCCCAAGCAGATTCCCCACTGAGCCCGCCATGAGGCTCCATTCCATGACCCTGAGATCATGACCTGAGCCCAAGTTAGATGCTTAACCAACAGCCACCAAGGTGCCCTGTGACATTTTTCTATAAAAAAAATAACATGTTTTCATTACTTGGGGTTAAAGACACTTTCCTATACTCTGTCCAAACAAGGTTTACATAATTATATTCCAATGGTTGGATTTGGGGAATATCCTTAATCTACTTCGAACACAAGTTAGGTGGTGCTTGCCCTTTCTTCATTTAGAGAAGCAGATGGGTAAACATAAGAAAACATGAGAAGGACATGCAATATGAGTGGGGGGAGTATCCTACGTACATGGGTACTCCTTTTGTACTATTCCATTATATCCCAGCCCCAATCATTTGTTCCCAGTGGAAACTGTTGGTGATATCTCTGAAAACCAACAGGAAATGTTTTAAGTTCTGTGAAAGAAAACATGCCTCTTTTCAAAATGCCAGCTCCTTGGCCTCTTCCCTGGTCCACGAGCCCAGGACCTCCATGGTCTGCCTACCTCTCGTCCCCTCTCTGCCAGTCCATCTGAACACAGTCATTTGTCCATTCTTCCCAAATGACAGATTTCATCCCATTATCTGTATCTCAAAAACCTTCCGTGACTATCTACTGTCTTCAGGGGAAAGCCCCAACTTCCAGAGCCCTAAACAGACAGCACTCTAAATCTATCAAATCCATCTGCCTTAATGTAACTCCACAAACCATCTGCTCTGACCCAATTATATGTCCCCAGTTTCCCAAACATACGTGGTGCTTACCTGTCTCTGTGCCTTTGCCCACATGGCTTTTCTCTCCCAGGATATCACCTAATCTGCTTGTGCCAATTCAATTCTGAGTCACAAGGCAAGGCCCAGCCTGGAGGCCTCCCTGCCGACCCAAGCTTCCTGAAATCCTTCTCTGAAAGCATTTATTACTGGTAACACTGATTTCATATTTGCTGTTCTATTTTAATTTTTCCATGCCCACTTCTCTTGCCTTCCCATCCAGTTTATAAGCTCCTTTAGAGCAGGGAACATTTTTTTAGACTAAAAACATTTCCTCTATGCCTTAAACACATAAAGAACTAAGTATCCATAGCTGATTTCAGTCAATCGCTTTTCCATTTTCTGCCTTCTCCCCCAGTATTCTCTTTGAAGAGCTGAACATTTGGGGCAATTTTATATACTCATCTAAAAACGTAAAAGCTATGGAATATATCTTTAGATAGAGCCTTTTGCCTATAATTCATGGATCAATTCAAAGATGAGCTGTTAGAGCATTTACTAATAGCTTAAGAGAATTAAGAACAGAAGAACTGAGGAGCTCAGGCACCTGGGTGGCTCAGTCAGTTAAGCGTCTGCCTTTGGCTCAGGTCATGATCCCAGGTCCTGGGATTGAACCCCGCATCAGGCTCCCTGCTCAGCAAGGAGTCTGCTTCTCCCTCTCCCTCTGCTGCTCCCGCTGCTTGTGTGCGCTCTCTCCCTCTCAAATAAAAACCTTTAAAAAATTCATTGGCAAAGGCGTAACAGTCACAATTGATAATATATGAACATAACATTTTTTAAAAAATGACCACAGGTATATTACTTAATGAACAGCAAGACAGTTCCTTCTGCTTTTTCTAATCCTTCAAATTAACTTCTGAGTCATGGTGTAGT
Organism: Mirounga angustirostris; assembly: GCF_029215605.1. Taxonomy (NCBI): domain Eukaryota; kingdom Metazoa; phylum Chordata; class Mammalia; order Carnivora; family Phocidae; genus Mirounga; species Mirounga angustirostris. Next base: position 91,994,648 of record NW_026991716.1, on the reverse strand, counting down.
TTGGCAAATGTAATCATATTCTCTATCTTTTCTAATCTCTTCTTACAAAGATATAATCATATGTAAACTCCTCATGAATTGGATTTCTCAGTGAATAAGCAAATACATGTTTATCTCTGTTTATGTAGGACAAATCCATTTCATGGTTGCTGCACAAAGATTACAACAGACCAACACATGTTTTGAAATTACATGTCTAGAAGATCATCTTATGTATCATATAAGTAAAAGAAAAAAGTCAAGAAAGAGGATTCAATTTTATTCTGCTCATTCAGAGTTAGCCTTCAGGTTACATAAGGAATTCAAGAAAGAGATGGCAAAACAGAGATTGTCTAGTTCAGCAATTAAACATTACCAGAGTGCAGAATATTTGTTAATGATATTTTCTCCAGTGTTCATCCCCTCCCTCTTTCTGTTTTCCCCTCTTCTTTTTTATTCACTTCTGCTGTATATATCACCTGTTTTTTTCTTTTTTTCTTCTGTCTTGTTTGTGCCTTAAATCTGCCAGTGACAATCACCCTTGCTGGAAATGGAATTCTCTTCTGCTACTTCCCTCTTCTGGAATTGACTTGCTTAACAACGTTACAAATACACACTTTTAAAGATAAAAAGTCCACCAGTGTTTTAGAAGCCTAATAAGTCAGGGTCCTTCACTTTTTATTTTCCCTACATAGTTGCAATCACAGCACAGACAGCAGACAACTAATTGGCCACATTTGGAAGTTTCTAAAAAGCAAAAATCATTATCTGTAAACAAAGGAGGAACAAATCAAGCATTTTTCCTGCCTTTCTTATGAACTGTTTTTCAGAATAAGAAAGTAGTTGATGTGGGAAAGCTGTTTTAGAAAGATCCCCGCCAATAAATGTGAGTGAAACGACTTAATGGATCTAGGCAATAGTCATCAATGGCTGCTAAGACTGTTCAGCAAAAGTCTTTGCAAAGGATCCATCAGGATGATGATGCCAATGTCTACATCATGGAAAAAGAGAGACCATTTGTGATACAACTCAATAGTATGTATAAATCATCACCTGTGAAATATTCCTGCAAAATTAATTGAATCAAGTTCTAATTATTGGTTTATTATTTACTGGTAAGTAGTGGGGATGAAGAAAAGTGTTAAGTGACACCATGAGGATAAAACCAACCTTCTACATGGGAGATGCATTTCTTCTCTCTCATTTACTTATTTAGTCAATCATTTCTCTCCTTTTTAAAAAAGATTTTATTTATTTATTTGACAAAGAGAGAGAGAGAGAGCACAGGCAGGGGGAGCGGCAGGCAGAGGGAAAAGGAGGCTCCCTACTGAGCAAGGAGCCCGATGAGGGGGATCGATTCCAGGACCCTGGGATCCTGACCTGAGCTGAAGGCAGACACTGAGTCACCCAGGTGCCCCCAATCATTTATTTCTATCTAATATCCTTGAATGTGGACTCAAAGATATTTATTCTATACTTTGAGTTCTAATGCAATACTTACTTATTTTGTTGCTCTAATTGTTCCGGTTTTGGCTACCGGGAGCTCTTTCAGCTGGCTCCTATGTCCTTTTGACATATCTTTGTGTGTGTGTGGCACTTTTTTACATTCTGGTACTACAAGATACTCCAGGCTCCTCTTGTATATGTTGGGCTTCAGTCCTACAATCAGCCATTTTTCTAATGAGTCCTGGTACATTCTATTGGAGAATGGTATTAGAAACCAAGATCTGGCTTCTAGGTGTGCTTGTTGCTACTGGGGTATCATTAATTCTAGGCCCCCTGAGCTGACAGAGCAAGGAAATAAGTATGTTTACTAACTGGCATATATACAAGTATATCTAAATATTTCTATATGTAACCATCTGTATTTATATTAAGCTAAACATGATGTTGGGATTCATACTGATGTTGGAAATGGCTTTTAATCCAGCTGTGGGGATAGAGAGTAGGGGAGGTATAGAGGGAACAAGATTGCCCAGAGGATGGTAATGACTGAAACTGTAAATGGAAGTGGGATGGCGTGGTGATCCATTATGCTATTCTCTCTACTTTTGAGTAAGTTTTTAAATTTGCATAACGTATTCCTTGTTTATAAGAATAGTCAAGGTTGGAGAAGGAACTTTTGGCTTCACTCCAAACCCATTTATTCTTCCTTTATACAACATTTTCATGAGCATTGCTAGCTAATTTCCAAACACATAACTAATTGAAACACTTTAAACATTTTAAAAGATTTTTTTAAAGTACACAGTGACAAAAGTAAGAAATTACAGGTAACAAGAAGGGAACTTCTCAAAAAACACTATATAAAATAACACAGAAATGATAATTTACTACAATTGCAGATAGAACACACTTCAATAAGCTCTGAGAACATTACTGTATTTCCATACAAAAGCTGTTATCCATAATAATCATGCTTTATCAAGAAAAAGCTATATAATATTTAGCATATTTTGTTTAAGAAGAAAACAAAAATAAGTAAACATACTTTAGTTTTTATTCAAATCAGTAAAAATTTTTAAGTTTCTAACCTACAAAGATAGACACTAAGTCATCTATAAAAGTCAGCTACCTAAAACAACTCATTCTCCAAGGTTCCAGATAGCTAAGTGTTAGAACTCAGCTCTAAACATCTAGTTCCCCAAAATATTTAAGTAATTTATATTTCCATAAAAACATACATTTAGTGTTCATGAGAGTCTCAGATTTAACTTAAAAAGAAACAGAAATTCAACAAAATCTATTCTTACCCTAATAATTCTGTGAAGGAAAAGTATTACATGAAATATTATTTTAAAACTCCATTTCTGATTAAAAATGTAAAGCAGGTATCAGCTTATGTTCACAAAAATTTTCATGGAATATTATGTTATTTTTCTCTCCCTACGAAAGAGAAGCTAAAGCCATATTGATAATGCATAGTGTTCAGAGTAAATATGTTTGCTTTAAAATATCCTGAATCAGTGAGCTTTTTATTGAACAGACCAATCTGTTGGGAGAAATGTTTTGGGGCACCTGGCTGGCTCAGTTGGTAGAGTATGGGACTCTTGATCTTGGGGTCATGAGTTCAAGCCCCATGTTGGGCATAAAGCTTACTTAATTAAAAAAGAATGTTTTGATACTTACTATTAAATTTCTCTCCCTAAATTAGACCAAAGATCAGAAATAGGGGGTGAAAGATCCTATCTTTTTTTATCTATCTTAATACCCATTGTCTATTTTTGTTTCTATCCTTTTTGTCTATGGCGTCCAAATAAACAGGACTCTTTTTCTTTTTTGAGTGCCTGGCATAAGCAGGGCACAATAGGGATAAAACATGTTTTGGGAGAGGGAGGCTTGGAGAACTGAAATAGCCCAGGGGCTGCCTCCTCACTTCCAGCTGAGCCACATCCCACACAACCCTCCTGTCACCAGGCAGTTAGTGCTGTCCACTTCTTGGGAGATGAACTTGCATTCAAGAGATTGTGCCCCACACTCCCCTAAGAGGACTCTTGTTGGGGTGTGATGTTCCAGAAATTAACCCCTAGGTATTTCTTTACTGATCTGGTGCAGAAAAGCTTCTGGGCTCCTTTGAATAATTTACAGAGAAGACTAAAATAGATATGCTCCTGTAGAAGTATGAAAGCAGAAGCCAGGCTAGCATTACCCTCTCAGCAGACAAGGCAGGCACTATGAACTGCCTGCAAAGAAGACCCACACATTGATGTTCTGTCATCTGGTGCTGGGATACTTCCTTTAAGGATAAGATTTGTCTGTGTTTTGCTTATAGGATTTACCAGAAGCCTTCTGGAAGGGGAGGCCAAGTTGCATTAGATTAGCCTAGCTCCCTGATGACCAACATATCGTTCAGATTTCATGGACATCCTCAAGAAGTTTAGTTTAGGTAACTTCTCTCTAAAGACCAGAAATCATGTGATACATTTCCCTGTCACCACGCCATACCCCCTCTTTCTTGCTGGACCCTCGCATCCAGCTTCTAAGGATGCCAAGCAGAGGGCAGTGTCCTTTCATGTGGAAAACCACAAGGGTGGAGCCAAAATACTGCAAGAACGAGATGTATCTGGGGCATTTCCATTTGGCTGTCTTCAATAATATAGTGCATGGATGCCACAGTGCAGGAAACCCAAGTTCAGTCTGAGAATGAGAAATTCCAAGATCCTTTTTTTTTAAAGATTTAATTTATTTATTTGAGAAAGAGAGAGAGAACATAAGTCAGGGGAGGGAGAGGGAAAGGGTCCAGCAGACTCCCTGCTGAGCGTGGAGCCTGAAGTGGGGTTTCCATCCCAGGATCCCAAGGTACCTGAGCCTAAGTCAGACGCTTAACCAACTGAGCCACCCAGGCACCCCTCCAATATTCTTTCTTGAGCTCCACAATACACTGTTTGGAGTCTAGGCACCAACACCCTTGCTTTTCCTTGTTTGCAAAGCAGAGATAATGACACCAACTCAGGGACTCGTGCATGAGCTAATTAATGATTGCACAGTGCTAAATATAAAGAGCCTTCATGGTACAGGCAGGTAATATGTCCCTTTAGGAGTGACACATATTAATTATACTGTGTGAGAGCCCAGCAAAGCTGCATCAATCAGTTTGAGAAAGGTGGTCTAAGTAGATCCACCCTATTTCATTTTTATGAGGATATACTTGCTTTTTGGTTTCCTGCTTCTAGATTCATCTTTGTAATAGTGCAGAATTATGTTATTTCTATTTCTTATTTAACTCCTTACCTCTGGCCAGCTAGCAGTCAGTTCAGTTTCTCTGGGTGTGTTACAGAATGTTGTGTTTACTGGGCTGTTGCTGGACAGACTGGAGAGGAGAGGCTACACCAACATCTTGGGGACCAACGGGAAGCTCCCTGTCACTGTGGAGAAGTCCAGGATTGGCCTGGCAGCCTGAGTGCTCGGCAGAGGGGCTGCACCCACACCCCCTCCCAGCACAGGCCAGGGCTTTCTGTCCTTGTGGGGGTAGACTCCGGGGGCCTTGATGCAGAGTTGCCAAAGCTGTTTGTTACCAAACTGGTTCCTGACAAAAAATATTGACTTTCTGTACATGAAACAGCTACAAAGAAAGATCTTTTCCCTTTTAATGCCATTCATTGGGGCAGTAGACGAGAAGGTTGTATCACAAGGGAACAAAACGGGTTTGGAACTCGGCTGCCTAGGAAACATCACAGGCATGATAACCTCCACAGTCACAGAACTGTAGAAAAGAGAAACAATGTGCTGTGCTTCCTATGTGTCCAACTGAAATTAATAAAGCAAATCAAATTAAGAAAATCGGACTGCAGAATACCTACTAAGTATTAAGCAGACATTGTGAAATAAAATAACTAAGGAAATTAAGTTGAAAAAGGTACAGAGAAAAGTTTATTCATTCATTCTTCATTTATCGAGCCCCTCATCTATACCAGCCGTTGTGCTAGGAATGGGGATGCAGCGGTGAGCAAGAGACAAAAATCTTTGTTTCACAGAGCTTACATTTTGAGGGAGAAAGACAACCAACAAGCAAAGAAACGGTGGGAAAATACATAGTAATACGCCCTATGCAGAGAATTCATGTAGGTTGGGGTGTTCATAACAGAATGGGCTCTCTGCAGAGGTAACATTTAAGCGAAGATGTAAAGGACAAGAAGGAACCAGTCCCGTGAGGACTGAGGGGAAGTGCGTTCCAGGCCAAACAAACAGGGAGAGTCAAAATCTCAAGGCAAGAAAGAGTCCCGCACAAGTAACTGCTCCGGTGTGGGTGGGCACAGCAAGGAAGAGAGTTTGAGTTGGGCGGGGGCAGGACGCAGCTCACAAAAGGCCTGTAAGCCCCCATAAAAACTGGAGACTTCTAAGTGTGATGAGAAGCCATCGGAGAGTCGCGAAGAAGCAAAGAAGTAGTAGGATCTGACTCATGCCTTTAAAAGATGACACTGTTGCTCTGTGCAGAGAGATGTGTAGGGGTAAGAGTACAAGAGACAGAGCCCAGGGGACCCTGCTTAGTTACGCTCTTAGTCCTGCGGTTACTACTTGCTCCTTATTTGGGAAAGCTAATGACAAAGGATCATGTTGTGTGCATCTATATGTCTACTGGGAGAGTTAAAAGATATCCCATTTTTGTGGCTTGGGAAATTTCAGACTGCATTGCACAATCCAACGTTCTTTGTGAACGTGTGGATTGTAGAGTTAACTGTGTTTAACTCACTCTGGCCCTTTCCACAGTCATGGATTCCCTGTTGACTTCCTGCCATACTTTTGTCAGTTGCTGCTCCTAACTCTTCTCCACACTCCAAAACCACCCTCCTCTCAATCATCAGTTCTTCCCCAGACTCATTTTTGGGGTAGTGACTTTATTTCTTTCTCTACAAAGAAAAGTAAAACTCCTCAGTGTGAATTTCTTTTTGTGTCAACTTCACATTCAGAAACATCCTTGGTTTGGGAAGATGTATCTCTGCTCCCCTCCAAAGCTTCTCCCCTCCACCTGTCTGAAGATCTGTGTCTTAACCAGTTTGCACCTCCAAAATGATTCCCTCGTTCTGAAGCATTTTTAGTATTATCTCTTCTCCTTTGTCTCCTTCTCTGCTTTTTTTTTTTTTTTTTAAGATTTTATTTATTTATTTGACAGAGAGAGAGACAGTGAGAGAGGGAACACAAGCAGGGGGAGTAGGAGAGGGAGAAGCAGGCTTACCGCGGAGCAGGGAGCCCAATCCCAGGACCTCAGGATCATGACCTGAGCTGAAGGCAGGCACCCCTCTCTCCTCTGCTTCTAACACTAGAGCCTAGTTCATCTGATCTGCATGGGCAGTTCTGCCCTCTGTGCTGCTACCTTTTGGCAGTCTCTAACATTTCCCCTTTGGGTCTGTGCTTCTCCTTCAACCTGTAAACGAACCTCAGCCTTCCTCTCCAGTTCCCAGTGCCCACATCCCTCTACTCCCGTAACCTTCAAGAACTGTACAGATTCAACCATATCCTTCTTTTTGCCAAATCCTTTATTTGCCTCAACTTACCTACCTCCTGACTTCCCTCTTTTACTTGCTCCTTGTGTGAACTTTGTTTCTCTTTTTAAGTTTAAACACTCACTAAATCTCTCATCATTTATTCAACATTTACAGATGACTCTCAGTTATGTAGGATTCTGTAAAGTCTCTCACTGGCATTCTTTCTCTAAACTTACTACAGGTCCACAGTCCCTTATGCAAAGCCTATTGGGGCTGGAAGTATTTTAAAAGCAAAAATCTTCAGATTTTTTTGAAAGATAATATGCATATATACCATAATGCATTAATATCTGCAGCAAAAATGTATGACAATTCATGCTAAGTGGGATAATTAAAGACAAAAAATTGGAACTCTTATGTTCATTTGCTGCCAAATGAGTTTTGATGTTAATTTACAAAAGAAAGGAAGGGGGGATGGGAGGAAGGGAGAAAGAAAGAAAGAAAGAAAGAAAGAAAGAAAGAAAGAAAGAAAGAAAGAAAGAAAGAAAGAAAGAAAGAAAGAAAAGAAAGAAAGAAAAGAAAAGAAAAGAAAGAAAGAAAAAGAAAAAAGAAAGAAAGAAAATTTGGAAAGTTTTCAGCTTCTAATTTGTTCTGATGCTATCTCAGGTCTATTTCTCTGTACTGCTTTTTCTGTTACTCTAAAACTTTCTACCTGGTTTTCAAGTTACTACTTCAAAGTCAACATTTTCTAAAAAGAACAAATTGATTTTTCTTGCAAGCAGTCTTCCTTTCTGAAGAATTTTACTTGCCACCAGAAACATCATTTTTTTAAAGCCTCCTAAACTAAAAACCTTAGAATCTTTTTTATTCCATCCACTTTTGCTCCTACATATAATCTATCATTGAATTTCTTGACCTCAGCCCATTCAACAGCCTCTACTTTAATACAACCCCATACTGTTATAACAGCCTCTTGGGCAGTTTCTGAAATTCTAGTCCCCATCTGTGATCACAGTTTTTTATTTCCCTAAACCCCTGCTTTCCATCACACCAAGAATATCAATGACACTACCTCTGAAATATTTCATTCATCATGAATGCTTCTTTGCTCAAGAACTTACAACACTTTCTCTGTCTGTATTTAAAGATTGGGCCGTACCCCACATTTATTCCTGAAGAAAGTTCAACTTCCTAAGGTTTCTCTCTGTACCATTTTCTCTAACCAAACATACGGTATTTTGATTTATCTTCCCACGAATTCAACTACCACCCTGATTCTGATGCCTTTCTTAATTGTAAGATAGAACAACGTGGTGTCAAATGTAACTGATATACTGTTTTTTAATTTTTTAGTCTTAAATAAAATTTGTCATTCCTTTTAGGCTTGTTTTAGGGTAAGCTGTTGGCAATTTGTGTGACTGAGTTAGTCAGGTACTCCCAACAATTCCCTTTTCATTCCCTTCCATTTTCACTGAAAGGAGAAACTCCCAAGGTACCTCATTAACAATCATGAAATGAATAAATAAATAGCACATGTGCCAAAGGCACAAAGCTTAAGCCACTGGCAGAATGTTAGCATTAAAATTGCAGAAGCACTAGAGACTTTTAGTGAGCTTTGAATGAATGCTGAGTACATGGGTATTGAATCTCTTTCATTATTTTGTATACTTCGACCTTCTAGTGCTTGTTTCCCTTTCTCCTGTAATCTACCTACTAATTCCTTCATTACTATTTATGCTGTGAAAATACGTGATGCTCCGTTTAGTACTTTGGATGACAGTCAATGAATATTTACTCACAAACTTGAAAATATTTGCGATCTCAAATAATTTTTTTAAATTAAGTAGAGGGGTGCCTGGCTGGCTCAGTCGGTAGAGCATGCAACTCTTGATCTCAGGGTCATGAGTTCAAGCCCCATGCTGGGCATAGAGCTTACTTAAAAAAATGAAGGCAGAGAAGATAACTCATTGCAATATCAGCTAGCAACACAGGAAAGTCAAACTATCAATTTCTTTAACGTTTGCCCCCCCTCAATTCCAACTTGGATATAATTTTATTCATTGAATTTTTAAATGACCAGAAGGAGATATTCACAGTTGCTGTTTTGCTCATACAGATTGAAATAAAATTCAAATCAATTCATTAAATTTAAGAGTGAGTCTGCAAACTAAAGAAAATTCAGTAGGGACAATCAGCTTATTTCAGGTTTAAACGTAACTACGAGATGTAACAGACAAGTTGGCTGAGTAAAATACAGAGCAGAAAAGACCTGTATGGGGTGGTGCATATAAATAAGGAGTTAACGAGAGCAATGTGATGTAAAATTTCTTTTAAAAGGCAATATGATAATGAGATGAGTTAATAAAATTGTTACATAAAATGATAGATACTAGAGGTGGAAGAACATTATATGTAATCTAGTCAAGTTATCATCATGATTTTTTTTTCAGCAGTAAAACATTTTATGCAAAAGAAATTGTAACAGGGATTCAGCCACATGTAGAAAACAGATAGAAGTGAGCTTCCCTGAGTGAGGACACGGCATGAAGCTTGCAAGCCTGAGTTCCTCTCCCATCCACCTTTCCAACCATCCCTTTCTCCCTGTTGCAGCCTCCGAGGCACCTCAGTGGATTCCCTAGGGCTCCACAGAGCACGATCTAAACCAGCTCCCATCTCCTAATTTGCAAATATAAAAGCTGGTGCCCGGGAAGGATAAATAACATACCAAAGCTAACGCAGCTGGCCTAAAGAAGACTGACATCAGAGCTCTGATCTTTCAGCTACATTCAGTGCTGTCTAGTTCAATTTTCTGGTCATTGCATCTCCATGTATTGAGTGTCTTCTATATTCCAGGTCCTGCATGAGGTGCAAAGGAGACGGGGAATATCCTGCCTTAGAGAATGCTAGTAATGAAGAGATAGGCTTCTGAATAATAATATGGAGAAATCATATGTGATGGTACAGAATTCCATGAGAACATGAGAGATGTCAGATAATATCAGCTGAGAATGCAGGGAAACTTCGCAAATGAGATACTATTTATTCAGTTTTAGAGAGGGATAGATGTTGATCAGGCATAATTTTTTGCATTCACAGATACTTAATAGGTTACCATAGCCAGTTCCGACTATTACAGGTTTAAAATAGAAAATCAAAGAGGGGTTTTTAAAGGGTATTTGTCATTATTATAATATATATTGTCATTTTATAAACTACCTGGAAAAAATCAATATTTGGAATTAACATTTACCTTTTGGTGGAGCTTCACTTAATTGCTAAACCCATAGAAGTTAATACTTCCTAAAAGTATTTTGATACTCTGCCTAGCTATTTTAGGCAAAAGTTATGAGGGAATCCAAGGGCAAAGTTCTCTCTGCTGGTTTGAATGATATTATCACAAAGAGGGAGATGCTTAAAATGAGGAGTTTTAGCATCCATGCCAAAAACTGTCTCTACTTCCCTCATTTTCTAAGTTAGCCATTCTTCATTTTAAGATTCTAATGAAACAAAATCAGATGGGTGAAAAATTCCTCATTATTTAGGATTCTTATTTGGATCATCTTGGTGAATAGCATGTTCAAGTTTCTAAGATTTTCATTCAAAGTCAGCAGGGAATTAGTTTAGATGGTCCATTGTTTACTGAGATGATGCAGGTTGCCTTGGAGAGATTAATTTTTTTTTAAGGCTGCATTTGTCATAATCACAGAGATCTCTCAGAACCACATGGTACCCAAATGCTCTAAGCATTTAAGTTAGTGTTGTCTGTTTGTCCTCCAGTCTCAAATCTTTATCTTTCCCCATGTTCTTCTGAACATTTTCTTCCATGTTGCTGGTTAGAAGTCATTAAAAATATCCCCTGGGAGCTGATAATGAATCAGTAATTAGCAAGGGACACAAATCTATGCATAGTGAATTTTTGATCTCTCTATACATGGTATTTGACGCTTCCAAAAGAGAAAGTCATCAGGTGCAATGGCAGAGAGAAATCAAAGCTTTGCTAAGAAGAAATGACAGTAAAATCAATAGTCATGGGAATAAACACAGAATAATTAATACACTAGTCCCTCGCCACTCGTCCTGAAATAAGAAACAGCTACTAGGGCCCACCTGACCGATGTGGTCAGTGAACTGCCAACTTCAAATGTTTTACTCTACTTTCTTTTTTTTTTTTTTAAAGATTTTATTTATTTATTTGAAGAGAGAGACACAGCGAGAGAGGGAACACAAGCAGGGGGAGTGGGAGAAGGAGAAGCAGGCTTCCCGCTGAGCAGGGAGCCCGATGCGGGGCTCGATCCCAGGACCCTGGGATCATGACCTGAGCCAAAGGCAGGCGCTTAACGATTGAGCCACCCAGGCGCCCCTTTACTCTACTTTCAACTGTCACGTCAGCATTAGATGTTCTTCAAAAGTATATGTAATACACAAACATATATATGTATATATATATTATATATGTATATAAATCATACAAACGCATACACACATATATACTTAAATCTATTACCTATTTCATTAAATTATGGGTTATACTGTAATCAGTACTCTGAAGAAAAACAATAGATCAGAAGTGTACAGGGCATGCTTTTCTTAGAGCACATCACAAAAACTAGTCTGACCTACACATTCTGCACATTCCATTCCAAAAGCTTCAAAGCTATCATGTGAGAACAAAGCAAATATATAATATTATAGGTGAAGAAGAGAGGGATAAATAAGCATCAAAGGAGAGCTCAGGTTGGTGGGGATGGCCACCCCACATTTTACAAAGTAGCACAAATATTTACTACTAAAACAACACACTGGCTTTTATAAACAGGAACTGGGGATAATGGGTAAGATCAGGGTTGACCTTGATTCACCTTTCAACCTTAAGACAACATCTCCTGTCAAATCAGGTACATAAAAAGCAGTTCTGAGCTGTTGATCTGGAATCTTAAGCTAATCATTCCACTTCTTAAAGCACCTTTATGTGATTTATTAATATCTGATTCAAATAAGAGCTTTGCATACGGTAAATGAGCCCAAACCAAAGGAAAGCAGCTTTTGAGAGAAGACAAGGTAGCTTGGTTCTCTTCCAGCACTGAAGTTCTAAAAAGGCTAGAGTAGAGAGGATTAAGTCTCCAAGCACCGTACCCAGCAGAGGCTACCTTCACAGGCATTTACTTCGCTTGTGAAGCTCGAACCAGTTGCTGTTCAACACTCAGGAAAATAAAAGTATCTAAGTGAATTTATTAATAAATAGTGCCCAGGACACTTACAAAGATACGAGACCAGAATGGCATTAGCCCTGCATAACAGTAATAGATACTGATTCACAATCACAAACCTCATACTCAAACATTATAAGAGAGACACTGGACAAATCAGTGACTCAGGATTTCCTCGGCAAAGACTTACCTCAAGATCCTGGTCATAGACCCTGTTTCTGGAGTTTTCACGTCTATTTTGGGAGTCAGGACACCTATTCCGATACTCAACACTCCTGCCCCGATTACTGGCACATGCATGGCACCTGCCACAGCCACAGCCACAGCAGGTCCGACCCCCCATCGAGCTTCTGGACGGGACCGGTCTTCAGATTTTCCTCAGGAGAGGGTAATAAGTATTGCGGAAGAAGTGGAGTCCAGAGCTACAGATGCAGCCACATCTGGTTCCAACTGGCCCAAGTGCTGTCAGAGTGCAGCCAGCCAGGCCTCTGTTCTTAGCAAAGGAAGGGATCCCCAGTGAGGGATTCCTGACCTGCTACGATCAGGAAAAAACTCTTCATCAATTCAAAAGAACACAAACCCCCAATTTTTCATCTCTCCTGCCAAAATGATGATATGATCCTCTCTCGATGTCCTCACCTAAACAAATGAGCATCACTGGCCAGTGACTCCTCTTTATTAGGGGATGATGTCACAGAGCTTTAATTTCCCCCTCTACTGCATTAGCTGGTAGGAATTCAGTTTAAAATTTGAGGATGTCAGAGACCAATAACAGTAATTACTACTTACACAGAGCTTTGTATATGCCCCAGGCTTTACAACCATTAGTGATTCCTTGCAGCAAGCTGGGCATGCTGATCAGGATGATCATCACCCAGTATTCTTGAAGGAAATAGATCTGTCTTGACTAGAGCTGAAAACAGAATCCCAAAGACTTTAATTTAAATGTTTTCAGTCCTTGATGCTTGGAGTCTAAGACTATTGTAAATACTTTTAATAGTAAGTGCAAGAAATTTATTTGAACAAAGGGACCGAAAGATATGCAGAAGCAGAACTGGAATGAAGGAGAGGAAAGAGCATTTCAGTCACTCTTCTGAGAACTTCATTTAACTCCATTGCATGCGTGACCAGAAAACATTTCAGAAGTCCCAGTCCTGATAATCCCCCTCCAGTGAGGTCAGAGAAACATTTCGGTTTTTCACTACTTAATAGCTCCTCCCACACAAAACCCCCAGCCCCACAAACACAACAAACTTAAACTCTAATTGGATAACAGAACACTGTATTATTTAAAAAGAAGAAGAAGGATACACAATGATTAAAATGTCCCATACAAGAACACAATTTTTATCAATTCTGAATACCAATGATTATTACTTTATCACAGTATCTTCAGCAAGATAAACAATCCAATACAAAAATAAGCAAAGAACGTGAAAAGATAATTCACCGAAGGAATATAAATGGCCAATAAGCAAAAAAAAGAGTTCAATCTCTTTTTTAATTGAAGAACTGCAAATTTAAACAATGAGATACCAACAGATTGGCAAAAGAAAAAAGACTGATTATATACAACATTTATAAAGTGGTAGAAAAATAGACACATTCATTCACTTTGGTTGGGAGCTTAGGTTGATAAAAGTTTTTATGGGCAATTTGATAGTATCTATAACATTTAAAAATAAGTGTGCTTTCCATTCAATAATTCTGTTTCTAGGGAATTTATCCCACAGAAATACTGACCAAAAAAATCTCATAGAGACAGTATTGTTGACAGAAGAAAAAAGGGGGATGTTGGGGTGCCCGCTGTCTTACTCAGTAGAACAGGTAACTCTTGATCTCAGGATCGTGAGTTTGAGCCCCACGTTGGGGGTAGAGTTTAGTTAAAAAAAAAGTGGAAATAACTTAAATGTCCATAAATAAAGATTGGGAAACTACACAACAGTACCCCTATTATATTATATATATGAAATACTCCCTAGCAGTTCAAAAGAGGCATGTTTATAGATACTAACTTGGAAAGATGATCCTAAAGATTGATAAGCAAAAAAACAAGTTAGAGAATTGTATGAAGTGTATGATCCCTTTCGGTAGGAAAAGCACAAATGGACTAACTCTATTTACATAAACGCATAAGAAAAAATTCTGAAAGGATACACACCAAACTAGTTAACTTCAAAGGTGATAAGACAATTTAAGTCTTTATTTTGTATGTTTCAGAACATTGGAAAGTCTTTGCAACAAGCAGATATAATAGTTAGAAGAAAAATAATAAACATATTATCACACTTAAAAAAAAAACAACAATCCTGAAAACCCTACCACAGTCAAAGCCCTCTAGTTTGGATTAATACAGGAAATGGACTGGCTAATATATATTTATGTTTATTTTTATATATGTAAGTAAACAGCACCCACAGTCATTACATCAAAGGAAGACAGCACATGTATTTGGGTTGAAAGAAAAACAAACCACTCACTGATTTCCTGCTTCATCCTGGTGACCATGATACTTTCAAATGCGTGGTATCACAGATTGATAGAGATAGCCTGATTTTTCCAAAGCCAGCTATACACAGGCAATCAATCTTTTTCTTACAAGGCCAGACATTCAGCTTTGATGAGAAAAACAGCTGGTATACCGTATCCTGCTGTTTGTAATGCCATACTTAGGATATTAAAGCAACATTCTCCAGCCTGTAGAATGCCCAAGCTCTGGAACCTATGTAGGAAAGACAGCTCTAGCCACACCCAATAATACTAGGCTTTTCCAGAGGCAAAGAAGTACCTCCTGTGCCACCAACTCTCCCTTGGTGTCTGCAACTCCCAGCACAAGTGGCAGAGGAGAAGGCAGATGCATGCTCTGCAAATGGCCACGTTCTCTTTCTGCTGCCCACACATGGCTTATTTATGTACGTATGTATACGTGTATTTGGTGAGCAGTCCTGCTCTACTTTTGAAAGCCTAAATAAAAATGAAATTTGTACTAGAACCGAAATGCTGCACGTTGGCAATAGCATTGTTTTCTATTATTTTTTTATGGTGAATATACAGCATTTCATTCATGCAAAATGTATAGCTAATGTTCCAGCCACATGAATGCACTCTGACCGTTGGGGTCTCCTAATCCAGTAAGGAAGGAGCTTGTAAAGTAGTATGGTATGGTAAGTGCTGAGTTTGGAGTACATCCAAGGTAAATGGCAGCACAAAGAGGAAAATAAAAAAATAAACAACTTTTCTGAGGCAGACATCACAAAGGAATAGCTGTTTGAGCAAGACCCTAAAAGACGAGTAGACAAAACATGGAAAGACTGTAGGCATGGGAAGAAATATCTGCAAAGGCAGTAGAATGGTCCACTGAGGACACCTGGGAACAGTAGCCCCTCAAACAATGCAATCAGGACTGGTATAGATTACAACAAATCAGAGAATCAAAAAAATTGCATATGAACTGAAGGCAAATGCTCAACTGACTAAGCCACCCAGGTGCCCCATATTCTTCTATATTTTCTTAATTAACCTACAAGCAAAAACATTTATTCTAATCCCCTAACTTTTGCACAAAATGAAACAATACCATACACATTGTCCTCTATCTTTAATTTTGTTTTCTAACAGTATATCTAGACTTTTAGATCAGTACTGATAGAATACAGAGAGACTCTTGCCAGGCAGTTGGTCTGATAAGGGTGAGAGATTGAAGCTCAGCAGTAGACCTACCTGCATGGATAGGACAGGTCCCAGGGTAAGGTGAGGTGGAAGGATAGTGAGATCTGACTAGTGATGAAAGCAGACATTTGGGGGGTGCTTGGGTGGCTCAGTCATTAAGCATCTGCCTTCGGCTCCGGTCATGATCCCAGGGTCCTGGGATCGAGCCCTGAGTCAGGCTCCCTGCTCAGTGGGAAGCCTGCTTCTCCCTCTCCCGTTCCCTCTGCTTGTGTTCCCTCTCTCACTGTGTCTCTCTCTGACCAAAAAAAAAAAAAAAAAAAAAAAAAAAAGCAGGTATTTGGGACAAGGAAGGCCCAAGGGCTCAGCAGCCTCTATTCACAACACCAGATGGCACAGGTGGTTTGAGGTAAAGTGCCAATTGAAAGGTGAAATGTAGTGTTGGAATGGGTGGATGATACTCATAAGTCCTTTAAGTAAGTCACTATTGGGATGGTCTAAACTTGGTCTAACCTCAGTAACTTCAGTCTCGGGGTGAGGGTTGGAGAGGTTAGACTTCAGAATTTGGAAGGTCCTACTTTTTGCATGGTGATTTTAGAACTGTCCTTGGTGAGATTAGCAGCCTGGGTGCCTTGAGACAAAATGTGTGAGCCCTGTGATCAGTGTTCATGTACTGTGTCCTAAGCCAAGCCAACAGTGGACAAGACACCATATGATGGGGTGCCTGGGTGGCTCAGTTGGTTAAGCGACTGCCTTCGGCTCAGGTCATGATCCTGGAGTCCCAGGATCGAGTCCCGCATTGGGCTCCCTGCTCGGCAGGGAGTCTGCTTCTCCCTCTGACCCTCCCCCCTTTCATGCTCTCTCTATCTCATTCTCTCTCAAATGAATAAATAAAATCTTTAAAAAAAAAAAAAAAGACACCATATGATGTTCTGTGGGATGAAGCAGGGTGGGGGTGGAGTGAACAAGTCTCTTAAGTCCTTCATATTTTGAACTTGGTCTGGCCTAAGAAATGAAGTAAAGCTGGGGACTGAGCATTCAGAGCAAAATCAGTGGACCCATGTGGAGTGGCTGGAGAGAGAGAGAGGAGAAAGCATGGGGTGGGCAGGGAAATGCGGCATCCCCTCTCAAAGTGCTCAACCACCATGGAAAATGAAAGTGTTAGAAAACAGTTTTTTCTTCTTTTCTACCTCAACCAATGCTTGTTAAATTGGATTGTTACACTTCTTGACTAAACTAGAATAACCAGGCTGGAAACTGGAAGATGCTCCACTTTAACAATTATAAGATGAATTAGGCAATAAAAAAGCTGTCAACAGTGATTGTGGTAGAACCATCTCTGAGAGAGCTGAGACTAAAGCAGATACCTGTCTGTTTCAATGATTTGGGAGCATCCCAGTCTCAAAGAGTGAGATTAGAGATTCACGGATGTTTCCTGAATGATGGGGCAGAGAAACATTGACAAGAGTCGAAATCTATACAAGTGACTTCTGAAGGAACAATACTGATTTGGCAAGACTTCTTCTCTTCTATCGATTATAGTTATAATTTTTTTTTGAGGGGGGCAGGGGCTTATTTTATCTTTTAAAAAGTACATATGCACACACACATATGGACAATGGGAAATAGAAGTTTTATCCAGGTCATCAAGAATGAAAGAATCCAAATGGTTAAAGCAAAATAGTTTTTTGCTTGAATTAATCAAATAATTGCCATACCTGTTTATTCCATTTTACTTGTTTGAACTTGGCTCCAGATGATTAAAATTTTACCTATAATCATTATAGTCATATACAATTTTCTAGATCAAAATGAATGACTACAATTGAAAAAGGATTAAATGATATTTGTACTAGAAATCATAGAAATTCTCTTTAAGGTAATTGCCTCCTTTGAAGACACTGATTTTAAATAACAATACATTGCTCAGCAACTTGTTCTATTCTTTTTTAAAAATGCTTTAATTAATAAAGAGTGTTCCTTCATGTCCCAGAAATACCTCCATGTAGTGGAATTAAGACATTTTCACTAACGAAATAAAGTAAGCAGAAAATATAAGTGTAGGTACATAAATATAACAAAACACATAATAATCTACAATGTTAATCCTCTCTTATATGCAAAGAAAATAAACATATCTTCTGTTGTAAAATGGACTAAAGATTTTATGCGGCCATTTAAAGGAAAGATTGTTTTGTACAAATAAATATAAAATCCCTGGTGATTTTTCCCATCTAAGATTTGAATTCTAGTAATATTCTATTTTGATTTTTGTTATGCTTTTTTCTCTACTTGATGTTTATATGCGTTTGAGAGGCAATACTATCTTTGTAATTATAAATCCATATTTCCGTTTACACAAGCAGGTAGAGTAAATATCTTCTTATTTTGATTGAAGGATTCAATATAGTATTGTCATCTTTAAGGAATGTCTAAGGAATTTTAACAGCATTTTAAATAAACAAATGCAGTAACAAAATGTACAGAACAAATATGGAGAATGAATAAATACTGGTTGTTTGGGGAAAGGCAAATTGCTTAACTTCAATGCAAATGAAAATTTCAACACTTGTTTGAATAAATACATATAACCTAGAGGGCTAGATCAACTCAGGAATCTTAAGAAGAATTTATGGCCTTTTGCCTGGGAAAGAGACCAAGGGTGGTCCTGATTCACCAGCCTAATAAATGTGCTGATTCTCCAAAGAATGAGAGGCTCATTGCAGAGCAGACTAAGAGAACGGTACTTTGGAAAGTATGGGAAGTGCCTGGCACACAGGCACTCATAGTAGGTACGAATCACCCAGAATCTAAGTGGAGTTAATTTTGTGCAGGGGGATGTCTTGCACTTTTGAGAATGATCCACCGACTCCTCTCAGCCATGATCTTGAGAGACAAAGTTGGGAACGCATCGGCCGGGAAGAGAAAGTCTGTTCTCCTGCTTCTCCCTTTCTTTCAGGCCTACTAGACTATGCAGATGAGAAAGATCAAGAGAGCCAGAGCCCAGAGAGAGCAGGAATAAGAAAGAGAGATGGTGGAGGGGGAGAAAGGGCAGGGAGATGGAGGGAGAGGGCCAGAGAGAGACACAGACAGACAGACAACAGGCAGACCCAGAAGGGGATCTCAGAGGCAATCTTTCCTATTGTGGGTATTTGGCCACCTCTCAGAGAGAACGTGTGAGCCAAGTAGAGAGTTTCAGGTGGTGCCTGGCTGAGCCCATCTCAGGTGACCCTCGGAGACAGTGTAGCCAGAATGACAGTCTGCTTTTGCCGCTTTCTTTACCTTCTTGCCCTTCTCTCTCCACTCTGGCTCCCTGCTACACTGGGTCCCCAGTTCACCTGTCTCTAGCTGCAAGCCTCCTTGTCCCTGCCCACCCTCACAGTACTGAGCACTCTGGATTGGCCTTGGGGTCTCTCCCTGTGGGCTGCCCCATGCTCAGGGCTCCCTGACCATAGTCCAGGAGAGCAAGGAAGGGCCGAGAGACCATGTCCAGATGGTATATCAGCACTGTGAAGAAGACAGGACTGTCTTTGGGCCGTGGACCACGGGAGAAGGGCTATCCCTCTGAGGGGATCTGTTTTGTGCCCCAGCTCTGAATGCTGCAGCCTATTGTTTCCTGGACTTGAGGAAACATCACAGGAGAGTTAATGGCATGATACATACACAATTATTTTTATTTTGAGTTATTAAAGGACAAAAGGACAAATGTAGGAAACAACCTGAAACTCTAGCTAGGACTAGTAACTAGATTTATTAGGTTTTGTTTACACTTATAAACTATTTCTTATAAAGAAAGAAGGACAAAATGTGAAACCAGTTTGAAGATAAGCATAATATACAGTAAGCTAGGTTTATTTAATTTTTAAAATTTAAATTTGATTTTTTATTTTAATGTTTTATAAATGTTAATTTTATACTTCAGATACTCTGATATTATGCTGTTTTGAGTTACAAGCTTCTCTATTGCATTTCCCTACTTACTTTTTTTTTTTTTTAAAGATTTCATTTATTTATTTAAGAGAGAGAAAGAGAGAGTGAGCATGAGCCTGGGGGAGGGGCAAAGGGAGAGGGAGAAGCAGACTTCCCGCTGAGAGGAGAGCCCACTGCAGGGCTCGATCCCAGGACCCTGGGGTCAAAGACCTGAACCGAAGGCAGGTGCTTAAACCACTGAGCCACCCAGGAGCCCCTCCCTCCCTACTTTTATCATGTTCTAATAAAATATAAAATATGAACTAACAATCTCATCCTGTCTTTTTTTTACTGCTTTCATCACTAAGTAATTTTTAAATTTTTTTATTCTAAATTGTGGTAAAATACACATAAGACAAAATTTACCATCTTAAGCATTTTAAATATACAGTTCAGTACCATTAAGTATCTTCACGCTGTTGTGCATCCCATCTCCAAAACTTTTCATCTTGCACTAATAATTAACTTTTAGTATACAGCATTACTAAAGCAAATTTCTTTTTAGTGGGGGGAGGATTTCTCTTGCAACAAAATATCTTTCACTACTAACACTCACTGATCTTACAGAAGAGGGTTGTAACAAGAAATGTATTGTACAACCTTCAAAGCCTGGCAGCTCCACCAGCTCTCACACTATGACTAAAGACACCATTGTGCTTTCTTGCCTCAGACAAGTACGTGAGTAATATCCTTTTATGAGTGATTGAATGCGGTTAACATGCATACACTTCTCTATCTCCCACACTGGGGAAAGCTCTTTTTTTTTTTTTTTTTTAAGGCAATACAATTGAGTCAGAACTTTCTATGCAAACATCTAGATATCAAGAAGTAACTGTTGATATAATACCATCTCTAAAATCCTTGCAGTGTGAAGTAATAGAAACGCTTTTTATGGGCATTCCAAATACTGATGTCCCATTTACTTTGTATGCCTTTGAGTTGAAACACAGTCTGTGCAAAAAGAAAAAAGGCAGGCAAAAGGCACTCATGACAATGAGGAAGAACGTCTGAAGGCAGCAGAGAGCAAAGATTCACACTCATCCCTTGAGACTCATTATTTATCATGGTGCTTTGATATATAATGCCCTTTTTACAATTTACATTCATTTCAAGTATGTTTTTCAATCAGGCAAGGGTTATTTTACCATGTTTTAGTTCACTAAAGTGTTTATTCCTGGGAGCCAAATATTGGAAATGAAGCATTACCTTTTTAAACATTCCAGGTTCCAGAGGTAAAGGGCCAGGCACCTCAGCTGTGGTGTGAAGGAGCTGGGATTCCCCACCATGCAATGCAAAACTCTGGCACTCTGGAGCCACATGGCCTCCATCCACTACCTCCAAGGCTCTGTAAAGAATGGAAACATAAAAAAAAAAAAAAAGAATGCAAACATAGTTATGTCAATAACCTATCAAGAACTCTGGAAACTCAAGAAACCCAAAGGCATATTTCTGTCTGTTATTTCCAATTAGCCAAGATCATTCTTCAAAACCTACACGGGGTTGTAGATAATTTGGTACTCTCATACACATTTAGGGATAAACCATGAGGACTTCGCCATGTGGCCCACAGAATTCTTTTAAACCCTATGCAGACAACAAATCAGAGCTAGATAGGTAGATAATTAGCACTTATAGATAGGTTTGGGCAATCCAATTTCATTTTACGATTTCTTGGTTGCTCTACTGTCATCACTCTTAAGAAAAGATATTTGTACATTTCCTGAACATTGGAAATAAAGTAGGAACTAAATCCATTAGGAGAAAGATCTAGGCTATGCCAGGGAAAAGGAATCATTCCCAGGATTAATATTTATTAGAGTTAAAAGAAATGGAAACCAATGAAGGCAGAATGTTCTAGTCAACCCTGGTGGTTTCCTACCCAAAACCATTTCCTTTATCCAAACTCCCAGACACTTCCCCCCCTCCCACCCCAACCCCACATGTACTTTTTCTTCACTAGTAACCCTGATTTTGTTCAGATAGCCATCTTCCATGTGCCTCAGAGGAAGCCACTTCTGGCTTAGTAGTCCATTGTGATTAGTCTATTCCTGGAGTCCTGTTCCCCTTGCCAGTAACTGACTTAGGCATATGTCCATACATCTCTCTTGCTGATATTACCCCATTGATTTATGTCTGTGTGACCCTCTAAATGGTTTATACTTTGTCTGAGTTATCTTTTGCAAGTCTGGCCAATGAGATGTGAGGGAGTCTGCTGAAGGCATCAGTGGAAGGTCTTTCTCTCAAAAGAAGGTTTACAGAAAAAACTAGTTCTTGCCTGTAGGCCAGTGTCCTGCCTGCATATGATGACTGTGACAGCCATCTTGGAACCATGGGTGGCATTAGCCAAGGAGAACAGATAGAGCAGAAAGCAGACAGAAATATGAGAGCCTGAGTCTTCAAATACATTGTTGAGCAATTGGATTAACCAATCCTAGACCTGCCCTAGCACAAGAACTCTAGAGTTCTTGTTATGGTACGTAATGAATGTTCTATTCTTTAAGCCATTTTGAGTTGGGTGTTCTCTGTTATCTGCAATTGAGCAGATACAAGCATTGATACATTTCTTAACTGTATAATTAAGGCTGGAATAAAGATACTGGAGCAGGATAAGGTCTTTGAGTGAAGAATGCTAATGAAGTGGAAAGAGAACCAAAACTCCAAGGCTTTAATAATTCACAGAAGAAACAGAAGGTAGGTTTAGTTTCTCAGTGGCCAGAGGAAGGGGAGGACTTCTATAAATAGTCCAGGAATGGTGCTTGCTCCGCCCATAATTCTGAGACAGGAAATTCTGAGTGTTTGTAGTACAGCCCATAACCTCTCAGCTTCCTTTGAGGGGAGGAGGCTGATGACGTGTTGGCTCACTCCTCTCTCCTCCTGACCCAGATACGGGCAGTGCGGCTGGGCACCTGGTTACAGGCGCGATTATTTCAAACTTGGCTCCAGAACTGGGTCGGGCAGATAAAGAAGGCCACGGGGTGTGTGGGCTGGGAGGGCTTCACAAGCAGAGCTCAACTTTAGGACAGCTTCTCACCCAACCCCAGATGCTCAGGCCACCCCACGAGCGTTTCTAGGTCCTCTGTAGAGTGTCAGCCATGGAACTTGTACTCACAGCAAACTTATTATACAAGTTTGTCTGCTGAAACCGATCTTCACAGAATATTACACAAAAATAACAGACCCAGAATCACGCTGGAGGGTCCCTAGGCCATGTGGTCACTTTTTAACAACATCTAGCTTCATTCTTTCAGCAAGCATTTTTACATCTGTGTGTGTGTGTCATATGTCAAGGTACACAAGATGAACTAACCCACCCTCTGCTCTCAAGGGTATTAAGGCCCGGTGGACATAGGGGCTCTTTAAGGGGGCACTCTTATCCTGAATAATAGTTATACACAGAGCGAGGCAAGAGAAATCCCCCTGGCCTAAGAGCTAACCTTAGTAAGTGGTGTTTGTAAAGGGAAAGGCCAATTGGAAACTTGGCTAATTTTTCTTTTCCAAAGGGTAAATTTTAGTTTAACTCCTGAGTAGACTACAGGTAGTCATAAGAAAGGATGAGCTGGGCTCCCTGGTGAGAAAGTTAAGATTTGTAAATGGAAGTACAGTTTTCTTTGAGAATAGTCACCACTGATCTCTTATTAAGGACAATATCTCTTGGGTTAAAAAAAAAAAGTCAAAATAAAATAATAAGATCCCCCAAACACTGCCATACTGGTCTGGAGTTTTAGCAGAGAATAATTTATTTATTTGCTAATTATAGCCTGTACTTTCCTTATTTTAGCACAGATATGTTGCCAGAAATGAAAGAGGTTCAGTGTTAACTCCTTCACTTTACTCAGACTCATAAATAAGTGCAATATTTGCCCACTCATCCAGTTACTCTCTCTGCTTCCTTTTTTTATTTGGCTTGGTTTTAAAAACCAGATTGCCATCTTCCCTGGAGATTAACTTGGTAGGAAATTAATAATGGCAAGATTGTCTACCCTTTCCTAAGTTAAAAGCCAAAAGGCTTTCCAGACAAATCCAAGCTTTGTGTGGCTTGAGGCTTATATAATTTGGGGGGGCCCCTTTAAGAAAAAGAAAACAAGCTATCTTACTTTTTCAAGCACACTTTTTCAAACTTTATAACATTAGGACCTCTCCTAAAGCCTTGGGAGTGGCCCTTAAAGCATAAGCCTCATTTGCTTCCCATAAATCTGTTTCAGGTTTTCCTAATTCGGTCTACTTCATCAAGTTGTTCCTGAAGCATTTTAATACATGTAGCCCAATATAAAACAAGTTCAATGAGTTTCTTTATCTGATAGTTCTTTTTCTTCTTCTTTTTTTTTTTTTTTAAAGTAGGCTCACATGTTCTACCGACTGAGCCAGCCAGGCGACCCTCTTTATCTAATAATTCTTGCTTCAGAGATAATGTACATGTAAAATAATAAAATGTGACGCCAAAGTAAAGGTTTAGGTTTAACTGTAGGGTGCAAATTGATGCTGTACTGCCATCTAGTGTCCACTCGAAGAATTCTTCGTGTGTTCTAATAAGCCTTGGAACGGGGATTTCAAAGTTTCTGAAGGGGCTTCCAGCTGCATTGAATTATTTCCTCATGAGCACTTAAAACACCAGATATTCTTCTGAATCAAGGCAGTGGTTGTACAGCTACATAAGTTTCCTGGCCATGAAGAAAGAGAGAAAACTTTTAATTCACTACAGGCTAATAGTATGGGTAGTGTTTTTTTGCTGCAACCTCTAAATGGTAGAGAGCTACCATTTCCTGAGCAACTCAGATTATGGACACACACCATCAGAACATTCTAGACTTGAAAAGGCCCTCGAGATTACCTGGTGCAGTCCTCATTGCAGATTTGAAGAGACAATGGCTCTGAGAAACCATGAGGCTGACACAACTGGGGGGCCTGCTGATTAGCCATGTGCATGGACCTGGAAGTCTGACTTCTATGCCAAGGCTCACCCAGAGCAAATAATGACAGTGTCACCATAAGGTCATGTAAATCTGTCCTATCTCCAGAAAACAAACAAACAAAAAACCACATTTATTTACCTTGGAAACCAAGGGTTTTAGATTTACAGACGGATTTTTCTTTCAGAAGCAATGTCATATTCAGTCTTCTAATTTTCTCAGCCAAATAGGAGATGGAATATCTCTGTGGTAAACACACAGATTTCAAGTCATACCAGCCTAGCCATTAGCTATGTGAACTTAGTGAGTTACATAACTTCTCTAAGCCTCAGCTCCCTCATCTGCAAAATAGGGATAATAACTAGACTGTCATGAGAATTAAATTAGCTAATGCTCATAAAAATCAGCTAATACTTATTAGCTTAGTACTGGCACATAGTAGGTGCTCAGTAAGTACCAGTTATTTTAATTATGCATATGTATGTCAGGTAACATTTCCTGCATAACAGCTTACTAGGTATCATATAGATGTCACTTTGAGCTAGCATATTTATCAGGCTCAACTATGTAATGATATAGAAACAAGAATGGCAGAGATGGGAGTACAGAACCCACCTGACTCCCAGTTTAGAGACTAATTTCAAATTCTCTGCAGATGAGTTTCATGATCACAGTTGGATGGAGATATAAATATAACTTTCTATGATCATTCAAGTTTTAAAAATCCAAAACATCCTAGGAGTTTTAGCTACATAAAGAATACTCTGACATTAATAGAAGTATTGAGCACCAGCAAATGGTATAGCTTTTAATGCAGAAACTCTGCCATCTACTGGTTGCACAAGATCATCAGTCTACTCGTCCTTTTTTTTGTGTGTGTTTCTATAAAAAGTAACACTCTCAAGTCCAGTCAGCCTCCATCCTCCTGGGCCCGTCAGTGTTTTAAATGGCAGCTTGAAGGTTTGGGACCATCTCCCAATGTGCTGTGTGGGGCAGAATGTCCAAGTTCCCGTCATATCTGACCACTGGAATGCAGATCATCTTCTCTCCAACAAAGCCTAGGGACATTTGCCATAATAATTCCATTTTGTGAAATCTAGGCTTTGGGTATTTAAGAGTCTGTGAAATTTAATCAAACTCTCTCAGAACCAATAATTGTAAATTTGGTTCATCTGGGATCACTCTCCATGATCAAGAAACTATGAAGCCCACCTAGAACCAGACTGGGCTCAACAAAGTTTGGCTTCATTATTGGCGAACCCAGAGGAAGGAAGGATCTCATTCTGGGCAAGACCAAAGAGGACAGGGGACCAAAACAACCTGGGGAATAACTGTCCCAAACCCCAGGAGAACTGACAAACTGAGGTCTGTGTCTCAAGGAAAGGCTCAGGTTCAGTAAGAGACTCATGTTTTATGCATGATTGCACACTCACCCACTTAGAGGAACCAAAGATCGTGGTATTTTTTTTTCAACTTCTGTTTATAACATTCAAGTTGGACAATTTCATTGTTAAAATATAAAAGAAATTTTCTTGATTGCTGGTATTTTCCTTTTAAGGCTATTCAAGTTCCTATAACCTAATGGCAGAGAAGAGCAAATGTAGCTTTTCTTTTGATGGTACATCTAATCCCCAAAGAAAGACTGTCTAATGACCTTCCTAAGCTCATAAATAACAAATTAATAATGCAAGAGAGAGTTTTTAAAATTGCTATCCTTTGCAACACAAAGCAAAGCTAGTGGTGATTATATTACCATGGGGCAGGCAAGGAACAAGAAGCCTGGCAGAATATGATTATAGATACAAGTGTAGAAACCAATCCTAAATCACCATGGGCAACGCTGGGGAGTCATCCCTGGGCTCTCCTGCTCCCATCACCCCACCTCTGACCACTGGTCAAGGGGCCCTTTGTCACCACACCTGAGCTTGCTTTGAGAGACACTAAAGACGCAGCCCCATAAGAACTCTTTGTTGTACACATTGCAGGGAAGCTGAGAAGGGTGTTAGTCACCATCCCACTCAATAGTCTCTCTATGGGGCCTGAAAAGAGAAATTTCTCTCATTTTTAAGTGCCAAAAAAAGCTTTTCTTTTCCTCACCTGCTGTCTTTCAGACAGTGGGATGATGTAACTGATCGCAAATCAATTTTAGTGATCATACAGAACTTTGTGAATGTATAATTCTGTTAAGTCATTGTCTTTCTGGTCTTATCACATTATTATTCTTTTAGTTTCCTGATCTTTATCTTTACATTGTTAATTGGATATACACTGTAAATCCTTTGGAGGAAGACGTGATGGGGCATAAATACATGAAACCCTTGTCCATTCATTTGACCAATATCCTAGTCCAACTTCATTATCTTTTCAGTTTAGAGAGCCTTCCAGGTATCCTCTCCTACCTAGTCTCTTCTGCATCCTCCAACCTGCTTTAACATTACAAACAGATTGATCTTTCTAATGTATTCTCTTATTTGAAAGCCATTAGATGGTTGGGCACTGGGTATAGAATAAAAAGCCCAGCATTCAAGCTCTTCCATCTTCTGGACCCAGTCTACCTTTTCAAACTAAGCTCCCTTACACACCCTACCTTACAGGCAGTTTTGCTATATTGTACTCTCGTTATAATCGTTGATGGCTCTTTCTCTCACAGAGTAAGTTCTTTTATCTCAGAGAGTAAGCTCCTTACGGAGCTCGTGTGTATGATTCTGTTTTTGCCATGGCATATAACCACATCTGTCACATCACAGATGTTCAGTTAGGGTTTACTGGGTGAGTGAACGCAAAGCCCTTTCTGCAAAGATGGCATGACTCATGACCACAGCAGCTGCCTGTAGAGCCTATGTTGTTCATGACTATTTCAAATAATGTCAGTATAAAGCTTTGGTTCAAAAGCACCTCTTCCTAACCACGATAGTTGTAGCTAGGCTGGTCCATCTGTTATCTTCCAGAAGTCTATGGCGATGTCACACACTCTAAAGTTGACTTTATAGCAACTTTCCTGTGTATCATCTGCTTCCTTTGTTTACCTTTGCCACACCTTAGCTCAATAATCCAAAATGACTCTGGTGCCAACCACAATTAGTAAGAATGTATGAAACTCTAGGGTCCCTGAAGAACCTGGCACCAAACTTGTCTGCCTAAGTTAGCCCTTCTAGGCACTCAAAGAATTATCTTCACCAAACTTGAGCTTTGATAATAATTGCATTGTTGCAAGTGTTATTACACTATAGCAACTTTAGAAGCAAAGAGTTTCAAGATAAATTGTAATTTTTCCTGTATCAAAAAGTTTCAGCATTTACTGTATTTCCTGAACTCACAAATATCTACTTTTCTTACAGATCAGATACTCTCAAAATCCTCACAGCTATTCAGAGATTTAAAGGCTCTACTCAATATATTCTTACTCTACAGTGGTTTATAAATCTTATAAACCTAAAAGTGAGGATCAATCCTTGTAAGACATATAAAACATTTTCACACACAATATGGTGCTTATAGTAAATGCCCTTTGATGATAGTATGAAAACTAAAGAAATTATTTTAAAATATAAGAATAGTCTTTTTTTTACTTTTCAAGATAACTCTTACAGATGTTAGTTTTTACATTAGTTTCCAATTTCAGCTGTCAATCTCATCATTTTTGACTTCCTCAATTTCCAAATACCTGGCAGGTATTCAATGATTAATGTTAAATGATTAGTAATTAGTACATAATTTGTCTGAATTACATCTTTGGCTTCCCCCATCCACCTGCACCACATAGGTAAACTTTATAAGAGAACAGATTTGCTTAACGCCTCCTAGATATGTCCTTTGGTGGTGACTAGAATTGTCATCATTTAGTTAATGATGAGTTCAATTAGTATCTTTAACTGGTGCTAATGTTGCAAAAGAAAACTCTAATTAAAAATCATTTCTAACAAGAAGTAATAATGCAAAACATATTACAGACACATGAGGGATACAGATTTGCTGGCTGACGACAATGAGAAGCTGAATCTGAGAATAGACTGATACGTATACTCTTGGCGCCCATGAATTGAATTCCTCTATGGTGTAAGAAGTTATCACTACTCTCCATCTAGCTTAATAAATTTGTCCTTACAGAGATGCTAGTAACAAGCTCCTAATTCCCCACTAAGGGGTACTCCACTGCCACTCCAACCCCATCCTTCCCTCAGTTGTGGTCAGAGAGATTTGTTTGCTCTTCCCTTATGCACAACTGGTTTCATTATTTATTCTTTGCTCAGGTTTCCTTTTTATTCTTTCCCCTCTCCTCTTGGCAGTCTCAGGCTATCAAATTCTACTAAGTCTAATTTCAAACTTCATTTCCTCTAGTACACTTCTGATTATAATGAATCTTGGGTTTCTTTCCCCCTGAGGTATCCAGTTTATACTAAAGGAAATCCCAACTGACCAATGGGTTGTGTTCCAAAACTTTTTTTTTAAGGTAACTGACTTATATCTTGTAAGTACAATATTATAAATGGT
The DNA here is from genome assembly GCF_029215605.1 of Mirounga angustirostris. Lineage (NCBI taxonomy): Eukaryota > Metazoa > Chordata > Mammalia > Carnivora > Phocidae > Mirounga > Mirounga angustirostris. The sequence goes on along the minus strand of NW_026991716.1, from coordinate 91,965,506 downwards.
AGTTTGATTCCCAGATAAGCTAAATGAAAAGTCAATTTCATGTAGCTAAAACAGTATACCATAGCAAAAAAAAAAAAAAGAAAGAAAGAAAAAGATTGCTAATATGAATTGGTTTAAAAAACAAGAAAGCAATAAAATAGCCTTAGAAATAGTATTTCTTGGGGTGCCTGGGTGGCTCAGTTGGTTTAGCAGCTGCCTTCGGCTCAGGTCATGATCCCGGGGTCCAGGGATGGAGCCCTGCATCGGGCTCCATGCTCAGCAGGGAGTCTGCTTCTCCCTCTGCCCCTCCCCCTGCTCATGCTCTCTCTCTCTCTCAAATAAATAAATAAAACCTTAAAAAAAATAGTATTTCTTTCTCTCAAGTACAGATTATTTTCTTTTTGGGATAGGGATTATTGAGAAAAAACACATTCAATGAAAAAGAGTTAATGGTTAGAGAACTTTTCAGAGATTATAAAGTGACTTTATAGGGCTTTTATTGTTACCAGATCTAGACTATTACTGTTTCACAACAAAATTTGTACTTTTCTCTTTTCCTCATATGGTTGTATCACTAGCTTTGCTCTTGGGCCTTACACCCATCAACTGTGAGATCACGATTCACAGTAGAATGAAAAGAGACGCAAAGAATGCAAAGAAAAAAAGGAAGGAAGGGAAGCGAGGGAGAAGGGAGAGAGTTTCCTTTGGCCAAGAGCGGAAAGAAGGAGGAAAAGAGGAAAGTATTCCAAATAAAGTGAGGATATGCTTAGGAGGAAAGAAAATTCCCACATGTGGAAGTAATGTAGCCAGCCAAGGAGAGACAGGAGAAGGCAGAAGAAAAGCGGGAGCACCGCATGTGCATGAACGTGCAGTTCTCCTAGGGAAACGCTGCTGGCCCACACTTCCTCCGCTCAGGACAGGCCTCTGGGCACAACAGCTCTTCATAAGTAAAGGACTAAAGGACGTGCAAAGTTCAGGTGAGTGACAGTAACTGGTTGTGAACTTTTAGGCTGAATGCTATGAAGTAACATTTTTATAGGTCAAAACCAGTCAAATAAGGTCCAACCTAGCACTCTGTTAAGTGTTCACATCAGGTTTTCTGTGAACATACATTATTTCCTCGTTTCAGTTATGGGCTTTTTAGGAGTTAAGAACCATATCATCTTCTAGGCCTATAACCTTTACTCAGTTACTGAGTGGGTATAAAATAAATACCTCCTTTTTATTTTTAAGATTTATTTATTTGAGAGACAGAGAGAGAGAGCATGAGTGGGAGGGGCAGAGGGAGGGAGACAGAGAGACTCTCAAGCAGGCTCCACGCCCAGTGCAGAGCCCGACGCCAGGCTCAATCCCATGACCCAGAGATCACCACCCGACTCGAAACCAAGAGTTGGACGCTCAACTGACTGTGCCAGCCAGGCACGCCCTCCCCCCACCTTTTTGTTTTTGATCAGGGATGACATAAAACAAGTTTTTTCTTGTGGCACTGACTGATTGAGGACCCAGGCTTCTAGCACTGAAAAAGAGTTGCATCACTAAACCACAAAACATTCTACTCCAAGAAAGTATTTATTTTGTTTAATAGAATTTTAAAGTAGGGAGTCATCTCATCAAGTAGAATGAGGATATGTGATTCAACAAGCTGTGTGTACCCAGGAGATCTTTACTTCTGCACTCAAGATGAAGGTAGGAACTCTCACAATATTCGTGGATATCAGGCACAAGTTAATAGAAAGAAAGAACAACTATATTCATTTTCTTCCTTAAAAAATATTTTCATACTTCTTTTAATAAAAACATTTTAAATATTGTTAATACTTTAAAAAGGAAAGAAACTTGTGTTTTATAAAGCAGATAATAGTGGGACATATCACACATTCTTCAAAAATGAGCAATTCATAAAATTAAACAGTAGATACATAAATTTCATTAAGATTTTTTATTTGCCATATTACTTATAATGGAAGAAAAAGGTTACTGGCATTTTCCCAGCTTTTACAATTGCTTTTTACTAAAAAGAATCAAAATGATGTTATTAGCAAAACTAATTCCCCCATCTGTCATCCTTTCTTCCCTTTAAAATAATAGAATCTTAGGGTTTCCCTCTATTTAGGAAATAGTCAAAGTGAAGTATTTTCTTTCCCTCCCAAATTTAGCAGTTACAACTCGTCATTGGATTTCAAATATGAGAAAATAATATAATTGCAATTACCATTAATTTATATAATGTATTTTTTGAAAACCAAAAAGATTTGACATCGAATCATCACCTGAATCATTCCAAAGGATTACTCATTTTTTTCAATGATTTTATTTATTTATTTGAGAGAGAGAGAGAGGGAAAGAGAGTGCAAGCACAGCAGGGGGAAGGGCAGAGGGAGAACAAGATTCCCAGCTGAGCAGGGAACTTGATGCGGCGCTGGCTCCCAGGACCCTGAGATCATGACCTGAGCAGAAGTCAGAAGCTTAACTGACTGAGCCACCCAGTTGCCCCCCGATTACTCATTTTATCCTTTCACTTAACCATCAGCTAGTTTATATGTGTTACTAATAGAAAAGGAAGATACTGATCAACTTAACTAAACACTTGGATTCTCCACTTCAAATGCAAACAAGTTCCTGAGAAAGCAAAACACATATGGATTTACTATTTATCTGGTTATAGGACCAGCGGTAGGCACAGGGGTGGGATCTGACATTGTTTCCATACACCTCCCCCACCCCGACTCTCTCTCCGTTTTCTCCCTTTGCCTCCTCACTACTAATCCCAGGATTTTCTTGTGGTTCCATATCAACTGTTAAACAGAAAAGTGATCTAATAAAACTAAATAATGGGAGAGAACTATTCACTTACTATGTGTACTGGGATGAATAATGTCCCCTCAACATTCATGTCCCCCTAGAGCCTTAGAATGTAACCTTATTTGAAATAGGGTCTTTGCAGATGTAATCAGTTAAATTCAGATGAAGTTAACCTGGATTCAGGTGGGCTCTGATCTAATGACTGGTATCCTTTTAGGAGAGGGATACCAAGACTCAGACACACGCAGATACAGAAGGAAGAAGGCTATGGGACGGTGGAGGCAGGGACTGGAGGGCCACAGCTGCCAGCCAACAAACCAAAGGATTGCTGGCAGCAACCAGAAGCTAGGAAGAGGCAGGGAAGGATGTTCCCTGGAGCTGTCAGAGGGAGGATGGACTTCCAGCCTCCAGAACTGTGAAAGAATACATTTCTGCTGTTGCCAGCCACAGCGTGGTGGTACTTGGTATGGCCGCCACAGGAGACTAGTACACTCTGCTACTCTGCTGAGGTGAATGTGCGTTTTTCAAAAAGTCTTCTGGGAGAGGGCAGTGTTTAATGCAAAGAGAAGAAATAGCAGGTGTATCTAGCATCAATAAAAACTCAGAGGAGAATACAGTTCTAGGGAAGTGAGCCTTCTGAGTATCTTTTAAATGAAACCCAGCATGTGCCAGCCTCCTCCAAGGAGGTATGGGCCCAGGCTAGTCTGAGTGGAGTTGCTAGTATTACTAAGCTTTGTGGAGGGAAGAAAGAGAAATGAAAAGAATGCATGCACTTTGCCACCCAGGGCACTCCAAAGACACCAAAAGTCCTAAGATGAAAAATGCTGCCTCAGGCAATAAGAAACCCTGAAGTAAAGCCAAGAACAACGGGAGACCTAAGGAGGAACCTCTGAGTTAAAGAGAACTGTTTGTATCTATACCATGCATTCCTTTAGATCCTAGCGAAGTTATATCAAAGTTAATTCCAGGGGGCTGAAAGGATTAAATGGAAAAACCTCGAATCACTAAGAAGTTAGAAGGCCTAATAAGGCATGGTAGAAGATAAAATAGGATGGGAAACAATTTCTTAAGATTAAAAGCAATGGATGAAATAAAAAAAGAAAAATACTGGTAATTTTACTAGGCAAAATTTTTAATTTTTCATACTTTGTTTTAAATAAAAGGCAATAACAAGCCAAGAAAATAATTTCAACAAAAACATCCAACAATTGCTTAAGAGCCATACTGGATAAAGAAACCATAGAAATATATAAGAAAAATATTAGCAAACCCAGTGAAATGGGCAAGGAAAATAAATAATTTTTAAAGGAAGAAAGCAAAGGCTAATGAATATATTTTCCCAACCTCATTAGTAACCAAAATATGCAAATTAAAGTAACAATAGATACAATTTTAAAATTAATAATGCTCAATGCTTTTACATGCTACTGGGGGATGTATTAATTGCCATAGCCTTTTAGCAAGCAATTTATTAGTACTTATCAAGAGACTTAAAAATGTTAACATACCTACACCCTGTGATTCTACTCCTACAAAATGTTTAACGGGAAATAAAGAAGTCTTCAAAGAGTTATTTACAAAGATGTTTATGGCAATGTTATTTATGATAACAAATTTTCAAGCAACTCAACTAATTCAGGTAATGATTTACTAAGATATGGAACATCCATATTACAGAGTGCCATTTATCCTTTAGGTCATTGAGTAAAGCCTGTGATGTAATGGCAAGTTGAAAAGTAGGATAGGGGTGCCTAGGTGGCTCAGTTGGTTAAGTGTCTACCTTTGGCTCAGGTCATGATCTCAGGATCCTGGGATCCAGCCCTGTGTCGGACTCCCTGCTCAGTGGGGAGTCTGCTTCTCTCTCTCCATCTGCCTCTCCCCCAGCTCATGCTCTCTCTCTCTCCCTCACTCTCTCTCAAATAAATAAAATTTTTTAAGCATTTTTTTATTTTTTAAAGATTTTATTTATTTATTTGACAGAGAAAGAGAGAGTGAGAGAGGGAACACAAGCAGGGGGAGTGGGAAAGGGAGAAGCAGGTTTCCCGTGGAGCAGGGAGCCCGATGCGGGGCTCAATCCCAGGACCCTAGGATCACGACCCGAGCCAAAGGCAGACGCCCAATGACTGAGCCACCCAGGTGCCCCAAAATAAATAAAATCTTTAAAAAAGAAAAGAAAAGAAAAGTAGGGTAAGAAATTGTTTATCAACTATATTAAATATCCAAGAACATATGGAAAGGAAATAGACTAAATTCTTAATAGTGGTCATTTCTGGCTAGTTGGATTATGAAAAATTTATATTCTTTTCTGTATTTTCCACAACTGTTATACATTTTCTTATAATGAAAAAAAAATTAACAAAAAAGTTGTAAAACTCCTAATAGGCTCCTCAGGAAAGTCTAAATAATAAGGATTTTGAGTGGCAGTAGCAGAAGGTAAAACCCAGATGATGGAACAGACGTTTTAACATAATCTAATAAAATATTAATGCACAGATTTTACCTGCCAGTCTCAATTTTTTTCCCCCAATTCCTTAGGCCAATAATTCCCAACCTAGATTTTGGAACACCCCAGGTTATTGTCAATTATCTCATGAGAGTCACGATTTTTTTCTTGGATATTTTCCAAGATACCACTTGTTTTAAAATTTTTCAAGGAAAAAAAATACTTGCAGGGAACTTCACTCTGTTTAAGGCAATCAACATCTGTTTTGACATCTGTCAGAGAATTAAAAAGCAATCATTGGAAGGTAATTTTGCAGGAGTGGCAGCTAGATTGGGGTGGGGGACAGGACAGCACAGAAGTTGACAAGAGGATGATTTTGTCTTGTTTCCTACTGTGCATGATTTCAAAATCATTTATTCCACTTCAACAGGGGGATAGGGTGCAAATAACTAAAAGGTATCCTGATTCCATTCTCTGTTTCATTATTCAGTGTTCTGTATCTTTTTATACCTCCTGTAGCTCCTTTTTATTACCTATACACATTTTATAGAACAAATCAGTAAACCCATAAAATGAAACTGGTAGAGAAACTGGTAGAGAAAAGTAAGTCTTTTATCTTTTACACTGATTCTAGATAAAAGCTTCTGACTTAGTACTCTATAGCTTTCTTTTTAGATCAGGGGTTAGCTAGCTACAGCCTCTAGGCCAAATCTGGCCCACAACTTGTTTTTATAAATAAAGTTTTATTGGAACAACCACATAGTAACTGTAATATGGAAGTCTATGGCTGCTTTAGTGCTACAATGGCAGAACTAAACAGCTGCAACAGAGACTGGATGGTTGGTAGTGCCTAAAATACTTAACTATCTGCCCTTTACAGACAAAATTTGCTGACCCCTATTTTGGATTATAAATTCCTACAGGCTTGTTTGGCAGGGTGTTTTGTTTTTTTTTTCAAGATTTTATTTATTCATTTGAGAGAGAGAGAAAGCATGAGAGGAGGGGAGAGGCAGAGAGAGGGAGAGGGAGAAGCAGACTCCTCACTAAGCAGGGAGCCTGACATGGGGCTGGATCCCAGGACCCTGAGGATCATGACCTGAGCCAAAGGCAGACGTCCAACTGACTGAGCCACCCAGGAGCCCCTGGCAGGGTGTCTTCTTTTTGTACTTTTATAACTATCACTGAAGAATAATAAGCACTCCTAAAACTCTAATAGATATTATCAGATAATTATAACAGAGGCTCAGGTTTACCCAAGTCTGGATAAATTCAAAGACAGGAAAAATTCACCCACAACCTTATATATAGGCCTAAATCTGAATAATTCTTTGGTTTATTTAATTTTCTTGACTACTAAAAAATATATATTTTATATTTATCTTAATTATTTATTACTTTTTTCAGAGTTTATTTATTTATTTGAAAGAGAGAGAGCCAGCATAAGCAGGGGGGAAGGGCAGAGGGGAAGGGAGAAGCAGATTCCCCGCTGAGCAGATAGCCTGCCATGGAACTCAATCCCAGGACTCTGGGATCATGACCTGAGCCGAAGGCAGACACTTAACTGACTGAACCACCCAGGTACCCCTTTTTATCTTATTTTAAAGAAATAAAGCAGTAGGCAAGGAGGAAGAGAACATCCTCCAGGACATTTCCCATTATCCTCTCCCCCTGGTATATACTGCTATATACGCCTTTGTATAGTTGCCTCTCACACACAAATGATATCTCACTTCCAAGACTAGGTCATAACTCTGTGGCTTCTCTCTCTCTGTCTCTCTCTCATCACTTGCTCTGGGGGAAGCCATCTTTGGTGTCATCCTGTAGAGAGGTCCACATGGCAATGAAATTCTACCAGTCCCCAGGGAGGACCCGAGGCCTCCTGACAACAGCCACAAGAGTAAGTTTGGAAATGGCTCTTCCAGCCCCAGTCAACCCTTTGTCTGACTGCAGCCCTGATCAACAGCTTGACTGCCATCTAACAGAGATGCTGAGCTAGAGCCACCCAGCTAAGCTGCCTCTGAATTCCTGACCTGCTTAAACTGAGAAATGATAAATGTTGGTTGTTTTAAGCCCCCTGAATTTGGGGGTATTTTATTACACAGCAATAGAAAATGAATATGCTTACCTCTGCCACCACTTACATATTGCAGTTTCTATTTTTTAAAAGCCATCTGTGCTTGAAATGGACCATGAATTAGATCTAGCTCAGGACACAATATAAATATCAAACAAATTGGAGACTTTTCTCTATACTATAAAAACTGTCAGCCCTAAAAGCTGCTCTTGAGCATTCCACTCTGTGGCCATAGTGACAGGAGTCAAAGATTGAAATGATTGAGATCATGTGTGGGTACCAGCAAACAACACAACCTTTACACCAGGAGGACTGAAAACCCCCAGAACTTGTCAACAACAAAACTCCCGAAGTGTTGGGGAACAAGAGCTCAAGCTTCTCAGACCAGTTTAGGCTTCTAGACAGACAGCTTTGAGTCTCCTTGCTACTTTTACCAGAGAAGTGAACAGTAGCAACAATCTTTACATTTGTGTCACGCATTGTCATTTGAAAAGTAGTGCTTCTGATGTGTATCTTTAATCCTCACAGCAACCTTGACTTGTAAGTTTAAAGTAAGAGTCCCCTTTTTTTTTGTAAAGAGGAGAGAGAATACTAGTATAAGAATAGAAAACAGCATCTAATTATATGCAGAGTCCAGAAGTTCAGTGGAGGGACCTCAAAAGCCAAATCAGGGGCCAAATGGGGACAGGCTGAGGTGCACCTTGTGGGACCCATTACCACAAATCTCCCAGAGAATTCCATTTCCACCCCCAATGGTTCAGAACTCAGGGTACACTCACAAGAATAACTTCTTTTTTGGGATTAGAGTATCACACTCTTGACCCTCAATTGGTCAGGCCCTCCAATGATCCACTGATTACCCTGAGAACTTAACTCTCTGGAGGGTAGGTGCTGGGTATCCTTCATCTTTGTACCCCAACAGCTTGTAATATACGGAATTCACATAGAAGGCACTCAAATTTTTTTTTAAATTTTATTATGTTATGTTAGTCACCATACATCATTGGTTTTTGATGTGGTGATCCATGATCCATTGTTTTCGTATAACACCCAGTGCACTCAATTATTGTGTGGGAAAGGGAAGTAGGGAGGAAGAGAGGAAGGGAGTAAAGAAGGGGCTAAAAGTACCAATATGCTTTTCCTCAACCTACAAAACCTATTGTATTACAAAGTATTTAATTTTTTTAAAAATTTATTTGAGAGAGAGAGCACAGGGGCAGGGTGGTGCAGAGGGAGAAGGAGAGGGAGATAATCTCAAGCAAACTCTATGCTGAGCATGAAGCCTGATGCGGGGCTTGATCCTACGATCCTAAGATCATGACCTGAGCCAAAACCAAGAATCAGACACTCAACCAACTGAGGCACCAAGTGCCCTGGTATTACAAAGTATTTTAAACAAAGTTGTGTAATTTCTCTTGATGGACCTCCCTCTATTTAAAATAGAAGGGCACAAAATCTGGCAGAAAGCATTAATGGAAGCACAACGTAGGGGAGAAGAGCTCCTTTTGAATTAGCAGTGACTCATCTCCTAAGCAGTCTAGGTGATGAGGTACAGTTAAGAGACTGTTTATTTGAATATTTCACTCTCAAAGTTCTTCCAGAGACAACAGGCATCAAGAAGACAGCAGTGATTTTGCCATGCTGAAATTAATATTCTGCTCTTTTAAGAACATAATCAGTGAGGAGGAGCAAGATGGCAGAGGAGTAGGAGACCTAAATTTCGTCTGGTCCCAGGAATTCAGCTGGATAGGGATCAAACCATTCTGAACACCTACGAACTCAACAGGAGATTGAAGAAAAGAATAGCAGCAACTCTCTGAACAGAAAAGCGAACACTTTCTGGAAGGTAGGATGTGCAGAGAAGTGAATCCGTGGTGATATTGGGGAGGATAGATGGCGGGGAAGGGAGCCTCCATCAGCCACTACTGGCAAGTGATAGAGCCACAGAGCACAAAATCGGAACTTTTAGAAGTCTGTTCCGCTGAGGGACGTTGCTCCAGTGGCTAAGCAGGGGGTGGAACCCTCGTGGGACAGTATGGTCTCAGGACCCTCGGGGTCACAGAAACCCCGGGGGTGCCTGAGTGTGGCAGAGCTCCCAGGTATTGGAGCAGGGAAGCTGGCTGCAGAGACGGAGCCGAGGAGAGGACTCTCAGCTTGGGGTTGCCATAAACCGTGATCCGCGGCACAGTCGGGCCATTGCTCTTCCAGCAGGGACCCAACAAGTGGCAGATCCAGGGAGACTCCCCTTCCTCCCCCGGGAGGAGCGGTGTGGGAGTGCACTGCAGGGATCTGCTGGGTTTGGAGATTCCACACAGGGTCGGGTGCCAGAGATAGAAACGCTCGGTCACAGGCTGGGTGAGCACGGAGTGCAGCCAGAGACCAGGGAGATGGGAGTGACTGACTGCTTTTCTCTGGGGGCACAATGAGGAGCAGGGCCCCGAGTTCTCAGCTCCTCCGGGGCGGAGATTGGGAGGCCACCGTTTTCACTCTCGTCCTCCAAAGCTGTAGGGAAAGCTTGCAGCGAACAAAAGCTCCTGAGAATAAACCCGAGCAGATTACTCAGCCTGGAACTGGCAATGGCGGGGCAATTCTGCCTCCCAGCAAAGACATTTGGGAACTATGGCAACAGGCCCCTCCCCCAGAAGATCAGCAAGAACAGCCAGCCAAGACCAAGTTTACCAATCAATGGGAACTGCAGAACTCCAGCGCTAGGGGAATACTGCACATAGAATTCATGACTTTTTCCCCATGATTCTTTAGTCTTTAAAAGTTAATTTTTGAAATTTTCTTGTTTTTCTTTTTCTATTTTTTTTTTTAATTTTTCTTTTTCCCTTTTTCAACCAACATCTTATCAATCCCTTTTTAAAAAATCTTTTTTATTTTTCATTTTTAGAGTCATATTCTATCCCTTCATTGTAGTTAACCTTATTTTTGGTATATATATAAGTTGTTCTCTCTTTAAAATTTTGGGATACAGTTTCTTCTAACAGACCAAAATATACCATAAATCTCTAGTGTATGGCTTTGTTCTAGTCTCCTGCCTGATCACATTCTCTCCCTTTTCTTTTTTTCTTTTTCTTTTTTTTTAATTTCTCTTTCTTTTTTCAACCAACTTCTTATCTTATCAATTCCTTTTATAAAACCTTTTGTAATTTTCATCTTTACAGTCATATTCCATCCCTTCATCGTATTTACCCTTATTTTTGTACATATCTAAGTTTTTCTTTCTTTAAAATTTTGGGAGGCAGTTTCTTCTAACAGACCAAAATACGCCCAAAACCTAGTGTGTGGCACTGATCTGTTCACCAGCCTGATCATATTTGAGCATATTCTTTTTTTTATTTCCTTTTCTCTTTTTTTTTCTTTCTTTCCCTTTCTTTCCCCCCGTTTTCAGGTCTCTTCTGATTTGTTTAGTGTATATTTTTCTGGGGTCATTGTTACCCTGTTAGCATTTTGTTCTCTCATTCATCTATTCTCCTCTGGACAAAATGACAAGACAGAACAACTCACCTCAAAAAAAAGAACAAGAGGCAGTACCGACTGCCAGGGACCTAATCAATACAGACATTAGTAAGATGTTGGAACTAGAGTTCAGAATGATGATTATAAAGATACTAGCTGGGCTTGAAAAAGGCATGGAAGATGGTAGAGAAACCCTTTCTGGAGAAATAAAAGAGCTAAAATCTAACCAAGTTGAAATCAAAGAGGCTCTTAATGAGGTGCAATCAAAACTGGAGGCTCTAACTAGTAGGATAAATGAGGCAGAAGAGAGAATTAGTGATATAGAAGACCAAATGATGGCGAATAAAGAACCTGAGAAAAAGAGAGATAAACAACTACTGGATCAGGAGGGCAGAATTCAAGAGATAAGTGATACCATAAGATGAAACAATATTAGAATAATTGGGATCCCAGAAGAAGAAGAAAGAGAGACAGGGGCAGAAGGTATATTGGAGCAAATTATAGTAGAGAACTTCCCTAATTTGGGGAAGGAAACAGGCATCAAAATCCAGGAGGCACAGAGAACCCCCCTCAAAATCAATAAAAATAGGTCAACACCCTGACATCTAATAGTAAAACTTGCAAGTCTCAGAGACAAAGAGAAAGTCCTGAAAGCAGCTCGGGACAAGAGGTCTGTAACCTACAATGGTAGAAACATTAGATTGGCAACAGACATATCCACAGAGACCTGGCAGACCAGAAAGGACTGGCATGATATATTCAGAGCACTATATGAGAAAAATATGCAGCCAAGAATACTATATCCAGCTAGGCTGTCATTGAAAATAGAAGGAGAGAGAAAAAGCTTCCAGGACAAACAAAAACTAAAAGAATTTGCAAACACGAAACCAGTCCTACAAGAAATATTGAAAGGGGTCCTCTAAGCAAGGAGAGAGCCTAAAAGTAACATTGACCAGAAAGGAACAGAGACAATATACAATAACAGTCACCTTACAGGCAATACAATGGCACTAAATTCATATCTTTCAATAGTTACCCTGAATGCAAATGGGCTAAATGCCCCAATCAAAAGACACAGGCTATCAGATTGGATAAAAAAACAAGACCCATCAATATGCTGTCTGCAAGAGACTCATTTTAGACCCAAAGACACCTCCAGATTGAAAGTGAGGGGGTGGAAAACCATTTACCATGCTAATGAAAGCTGGGGTGGCAATCCTTATATCAGACAAATTAGATTTTAAACCAAAGACTATAATAAGAGATGAGGAAGGGCAATATATCATACTTAAAGGGTCTATCCAACAAGAAGATGTAACACTTGTAAGTTTCTATGCCCCTAACATGGGAGCAGCCAATTTTATAAGGCAATTAATAATAAAAGCAAAGAAACACATCGACAACAATACAATAATAGTAGGGGACTTTAACACCCCCCTCACTGAAATGGACAGAGCATCTAAGCAAAAGATTAACAAGGAAATAAAGGCTTTAAATGACACACTGGACCAGATGGACTTCACAGATATATTCAGAACATTCCATCCCAAAGCAACAGAATATACATTCTTCTCTAGTGCACATGGAACATTCTCCAGAATAGATCACATCCTAGGTCACAAATCAGGTCTCAACTGGTACCAAAAGATTGGGATCATTCCCTGCATATTTTCGGACCACAGTGCTTTGAAACTAGAACTCAGTCACAAGAGGAAAGTCAGAAAGAACTCAAATACATGGAGGCTAAAGAGCATCCTACTGAAGAATGAATGGGTCAACCAGGAAATTGAAGAAAAATTAAAAAAAATTCATGGAAACAAATGAAAATGAAAACAAAACTGTTCAAAATCTTTGGGATGCAGCAAAGGTGGTCCTAAGAGGAAAGTATATAGCATTACAAGCCTTTCTCAAGAAACAAGAAAGGACTCAAATACCCAACCTAACCCTACACCTAAAGGAGCTGGAGAAAGAACATCAAATAAAACCTAAACCCAGCAGGAGAAGAGAAATAGTAAAGATCAGAGCAGAAATCAATGAAATAGAAACCAAAAGAACAGTAGAACAGATAAATGAAACTAGGAGCTGGTTCTTTGAAAGAATTAATAAGACTGATAAACCACTGGCCAGATTTATCAAAAAGAAAAGAGAAAGGACCCAAATAAATAAAATCATGAATGAAAGAGGAGAGATCACAACCAACACCAAACCATACAAACAATTATAAGAACATATTATGAGCAACCATATGCTAGGAAATTAGATAATCTGGAAGAAATGGATGCATTCCTAGAGATGTATCAGCTACCAAAACTGAACCACGAAGAAATAGAAAACCTGAACAGACACATAACCACTAAGGAAATTGAAGCAGTCATCAAAAATTTCCCAACAAACAAGAGCCCAGGGCAAGATGGCTTCCCAGGGGAATTCCACCATTTAAAGAAGAATTAATACCTATTCTTCTGAAACTGTTCCAAAAAATAGAAATGGAAGGAAAACTTCCAAACTCATTTTATGAGGCCAGCATTACCTTGATCCCAAAATCAGACAAAGACCCCATCAAAAAGGAGAATTACAGACCAATATCCCTGATGAACATGGATGTAAAAATTCTCACCAAAATACTAGCCAATAGGATCCAACAGTACATTAAAAGGATTATTCACCACAGCCAAGTGGGATTTATTCCTGGACTGCAAGGTTGGTTCAACATCTGCAAATCAATCAATGTGATACTATACATTAATAAAAGAAAGAACAAGAACCATATGATCCTCTCAATAGATGCAGGAAAAGCATTTGACAAAGTACAGAATTCTTTCTTGATTAAAACTCTTCAGAGTGTAGGGATAGAGGGTACACACTTCAATATCATAAAATCCATCTATGAAAAACCCACAGCAAATATCATTCTCCATGGGGAAAAACTGAGAGCTTTCCCCCTAAGGTCAGGAACATGGCAGGGATGTACTAGAAGTCCTAGCCACAGCAATCAGACAACAAAAAGAAATAAAAGGCATCCAAATCGGCAAAGAAGTCAAACTCTCACTCTTTGCAGATGATATGATACTTACGTGGAAAACCCAAAAGACTCCACCCCAAAACTGCTAGAACTCATACAGGAATTCAGTCAAGTGGCAGGATATAAAATCAATGCACAGAAATCAGTGGTATTTCTATACACCAACAACAAGACAGAAGAAAGAGAAATTAAGGAGTCGATCCCATTTACAATTGCACCCAAAACCATAAGATACCTAGGCATAAATCTAACCAAAGAGGCAAAGAATCTGTACTCAGAAAACTATAAAATACTCATGAAAGAAATTGAGGAAGACACAAAGAAATGGAAAAACATTCCATGCTCATGGATTGGAAGAACAAATATTGTGAAGATGTCAATGCTACCTAGAGCAATCTACACATTTAATGCAATCCCTATCAAAATACCATCAACATTTTTCAAAGAAATGGAACAAATAATCCTAAACTTTGTATGGAACCAGAAAAGACCCAAAATAGCCAGAGGAATGTTGAAAAAGAAAAGCAAAGCTGGTGGCATCACAATTCCGGACTTCAAGCTCTATTACAAAGCTATCATCATCAAGACAGTATGGTATTGGCACAAAAACAGACACAGATCAATGGAACAGAATAGAGAGCCCAGAAGTGGACCCTCAACTCTATGGTCAACTAATCTTTGACAAAGCAGGGAAGAATGTCCAATGGAAAAAAGACAGTATCTTCAACAAATGGTGTTGGGAAAATTGGACAGCCACATGCAGAAGAATGAAACTGGACCATTTCCTTACACCACACACAAAAATAGACTCAAAATGGATGAAAGACCTAAATGTGAGACAGGAATCCATCAAAATCCTAGAGGAGAACACAGGCAGTAACCTCTTCGACCTTAGCCACAGCAACGTCTTCCTAGAAATATCACCAAAGGCAAGGGAAACAAGGGCAAAAATGAACTATTGGGACTTCATCAAGATAAAAAGCTTTTGCACAGCAAAGGAAACAGTGAACAAAACCAAAAGACAACCGACAGAATGGGAGAAGTTATCTGCAAATGACATATCAGATAAAGGGCTAGTATCCAAAATCTATAAAGAACTTATCAAACTCAACACGCAAAGAACAAATCATCCAATCAAGAAATGGGCAGAAGACGTGAACAGACACTTTTCCAAAGAAGACATCTAAATGGCGAACAGACACATGAAAAAGTGCTCAACATCGCTTGGCATCAGGGAAATCCAAATCAAAACCTCAATGAGATACCACCTTACACCAGTCAGAATGGCTAAAATTAACAAGTCAGGAAATAACAGATGTTGGCGAGGATGCGGAGAAAGGGGAACCCTCCTACACTGTTGGTGGGAATGCAAGCTGGTGCAGCCACTCTGGAAAACAGTATGGAGGTTCCTCAAAAAGTTGAAAAGAGAGCTACCATACAACCCAGCAATTGCATTACTGGGTATTTACCCCAAAGATACAAATGTAGTGATCTGAAGGGGTATGTGCACCCCGATGTTTATAGCAGCAATGTCCACAATAGCCAAACTATGGAAAAATCCAGGATGTCCATCAACAGATGAATGGATAAAGAAGAGGTGGTATATATATATGATGGAATATTATGCAGCCATCAAAAAACCCCCGAAATTTTGCCATTTGCAATGACGTGGATGGAACTAGAGGGTATTATGCTACATGAAATAAGCAATCAGAGAAAGGCATGTATCATATGATCTCACTGATATGAGGAATTCTTAATCTCAGGAAACAAACTGAGGGTTGCTGGAGTGGAGGAGGGTGGGAGGGATGGGGTGGCTGGGTGATGGACATTGGGGAGGGTATGTGCTATGGTGAGCGCTGTAAATTGTGTAAGACTGATGAATCACAGACCTGTACCTCTGAAACAAATAATACTTTATATATTAAAAAAAAAAAAAAGATAGTAGGAAGGGAAAAATGAAGAGGGGGATATTAGAGGGGGAGATGAGCCATGAGAGACTATGGACTCTAAGAAACAAACTGAGGGTTCTAGAGGGGTGGGGGGATGGGTTAGCCCGGTGATGGGTATTAAAGAGGGCACATATTGAATGGAGCATTGGGTGTTATATGCAAACAATGAATCATGGAACACTACATCAAAAACTAATGATGTAATGTATGGTGATTAACATAACATAAAGAAAAAGAACATAATCAGTATTTATAGCAATGTTGCCTATAAACCAGGGCACTTGTGATGTAATTGATGCCCCAGCGAACAATGTAAAGAAACCCTTCCATGTCCGCACAACCTTGTGGGGGGCAAATTTATCATGTCATGTGTGCCCACTGAAAACATCCAGTTCCGGGAGTCCAGAGTGGCCCCCTAGCAGCTCTGAGCCCCAATGGAATGCCCAGAGAACCAGCCAAGCCTCAGTACAGTGGGTGCTGCAGGCTATAGAAACATTCCAAGTAAGTCTGGACACCTTCACAGGACAAGCCCCATGACAAAATATGTCACATGCTCAAAACCAAAAATATAACAAACTGCAAAGCAGTGTGGCCCTTTCTGCATATATCTTGGTGTAATAGGCCCACCCACAGGTGGGAAGATAAAGTCCATAAAATAGAACTCAATGCCCTTTATCAGGTTGTTTTATTTCTTTGACCAAAATGGGCAATTTGTTTGCCCATCTGGGTCTATAATCCCCTCCTTTTAGAGTCTGCCTCAGATGTCATTTCCAAGATGGTTTGGAATCTGTGTATTTTCAGTTTAAAAAGACTGTGGAGAAAATATCTGGATTGAATGAAAGATTAGTGTCCACCTAGGAATGTGTTTATATGTCACTGCAGAAGGTTGTAGGCCATTCAGGGGGAGGTTTATTCCACAGCAGCGATCAGGAGACTAACTGGCCAAGGGCTGGATGCATACATTCTTAGGAGGCTTTAGGAACTAGCCTCCAAAGGTGGCCCCAGCAATTTCTCTTCTCATGGGACCACATGCTGTTCCTCACATCCAGGGGTGGAGTTCTTTTCTCCTTTTGAGCTGTCTCATAAGAGGGGCAGCTACCCTGGGGGAGAGGCCACCTGGGGAGGGGATGCAGGGGATGACCTTGGAACCTGACCAACAGCAAGAACTGAGACCCTGGACATAGGCCCCAGGAGAACTGTTTCTGCCAGCGCTCCGCTTTTTTTGCTGAGCTGTTGGGCATGTGACTGAAGAAGCCGCCTCAGAAGGTTCAGCTTCAGTAGATATCCCATAGAGTGGAGACAAGCTGATCCTACATGTCCTGTCCAAATTCCTGTCATCAGGAGCAAAAACATGATTGTTTAGGCCAGAATAGCTGTTATGCAACAATCAATAACTAAAACAGACTAACGTCACATAGCCTTCTGTTCAAATCTATTTTTTTTAAAATGGTATGGTTTACGATTTCTTACAGTAATCATCCACACAAAACTCAGTTGTTCAAAAAATTTATTAGGTAAAGACTGAAATTTGAATAGATATACTTTAGAAATGATAGAAAGATTCAGGGAGGGTTGTTTTTTTTTAAACAGTAATATATATGTTATAGAATATATATTATATACATTTATTATATATATAGTGATTTTTATCTTATTTTAAATGAATAGAGCAGCAGGAGAAGACAAATAGAGAATCAACCCAACAGTACAAAGCACTTGAAATAATTGTAGTTTAATAGCAATAACTATTTTTTATTGGATGATTGCTATATCCCAAGCACTGTGCTAAGTGCTTTACAGCTGTTTTCTCATTTAGTCCTTACAACAAACCTGTGGGAAAGGTGTTATTACTGCATTCTATACAGATGAGGAAATTGAGTCTCAAAGAGATTAAGCAATTTGCCAAAAGTTACACAGCTGGGAAGTTGTGGGGCTGGGCTCTGAACCTGGCCTGAACCTTTAACTATAAAATAATTTCATTATTTGGATACTTTTATGTTCAGAGAGGAATGTGTCCCACAGTAATAACAGCTAAAAATAAAACCATATTTTGGTCTTAAATAAGTGACTCAAAGTATTTTGTATGCAGTTTAGCATCCTTTTGCATCACAACTATGGGATTTGGTCAGATTCATGCTATATAATTCTGGTAGGATATAGGAAAAGTTCTCATATACAGTGTGGACATCCATCCTTTTGTTAGGTTATCTTATATTTCCTACAAGATTGTTTGTTATATAAAAGGGAGAACTGAGGCACAATTCTCTGATTCGGTCAATTTATCCTGGCCAGGCCTCCTGTGAATTCTGGCATTTGATTTTCTCTCTAGTTTAGCTGGCCCTGCCCATCCCCACCTGTTTTTCCGTTCTTTCAAACACACACACTCTCCCCCATAAGAATACAGGCCGTCCTTTTATTATTCAGAGAGGGCACATACTGAATACCCTTGATTAGCAAGGCTGTAGATGGTGATATATTGCACACAGAGCCAGAACATGGAAGAAAAGGAAGGGAACATAATTTTGTCAAAGTGTTAATTTTCCAGTTTATCAACTCTGCCAGCTCTACAAAATGATTTTCTACTTCAAAGTCTAAAACACGGGGAAACTCCCCCAAAAGAGTTGTTCTAGAACCAAGTGAATGGCTAGGCTGGGCTGCTTCTAGAGCCTCAACAAGCCACTTCCTTTTACAAAAGATCAAGGAAAAGGATACTCTTGTTTATCTGATAAAACGTTGGAGAAGCCACAATACCTCAAAACACCTGATCTGTTACTTCCACAAAGAATCTTCATAGCCTCTCAGCTTTGCCAGATTGCACAAGAATTTAGGATGATGCTTGATGTGTGGGAAAGATAATGAACTGAAGGGCTGATAGGCTTGCTTTATGCCAAATATTTGTGTGACCTTGCATCCTTAGAGTAAAAGGAAAATCTGATTTGGTATCAGAGGACCTTAATTAAAATGCCATCTCTGCCACATCTAACTGTATCACCTTGGGCAAGACACTTAATCTGACGGATATTTAAATTATTGACCTGTAAAATAAGGATAATGATATGACATGCTACAGAGTTGTTATAAGATTTACATGAGATGGTATTTGTGAAAGCACTTTGTAAACTGCAAAGCTTATTACAAATTTTAATTATTATAAGGTCTCTTACCTTATAAGAACATTGCACTATATATTACATGAGTGTTCTATTTTCAGCTTTCCAAAGACAATATACTGTAATATTATCATATGTCATGTCGGTTGTTTAAACAGGCACATCAAAAACCAGAATAGTGTAGACATTTAATTTTCAGACCTGATCAATCTATAATATACATTTGCCATTCAATAGATATACTCATTAATTCATTCTACAAAAAACAATTTTCATTGTGTGACTTACCACAATGAATAAAATACCCTCAGGAAGCTTATATTTTGAATGAGAGGCATAGGAGAAGCACAAAAACCAGCTGATATCAATTATTACCCCAAGTATTGATGAGGTCCACAAAGGAAATGAAGTGGAGTAAGAAGATAAAGTGATAACATCAGAGTACCTAAATATATTAAGCAAATACTAATAGATCTGAAGGGAGAAATACACAACAATACAGTAATAGGGACTTTAGTATCCCACTTTCAACAATGGATAGATCATCCAGACAGAAAACCAATAAGGAAACATTGGACTTGAACTATATCTTAGACCAAATGGACCTAACAGACAGATGTAGAACATTCCACCTTACAGTAGCAGAATACACATTCTTTTTAAAAAAAATAAATTATTTAAATTCAATTCAGCTAACATATACTGTATTAGTTTCAGAGGTAGAATTTAGTGATTCATCAGTTGCATAGAACACCCACTGCTCATTATATCAAGTGTCCTCCTTAATGCCCATCACCCAGTTACCCCATCCTCCCAACCCCCTCCCCTCCAGCAACCCTGTTTGTTTCCTAGAGTCTCTTATGGTTTGTCTCCTTCTCTGTTTTCATTTTATTTTTCCTCCCCTTCCCCTATGTTCATCTGTTTTGTTTCTTAAATTCCACATATAAGTGAAATCATAATGATATTTGTCTTTCTCAGAATACACATTCTTTTTAAGTGTAAACAGAACATCCTCTAGGATAGAACATTTTAGGTCACAAAACAAGCTTCAGCAAATGTGAGAAGGTTGAAGTAATACAAAGTATCTTCTCTGTCCACACTGGTATGAAACTAGAAATCAGTAACAGGAGGAAAACAGAAAAATTCACAAGTGTGAATTGAACAACACACTCCTAAATAATCAATGGGTCAAAGAAGAAATCAAAAGGGAAATCAAACAGTATCTTGAGACTAACAAAAATGGAAACAAAACATACCAAAAGTTATGGGACACAGCAAGAACAGTTCTAAGATGTAAGTTTATAGCAATAAATGCTTACGTTAAGAAAAAGAAATCACAAACAACTTTACACCTTAAGGAACTAGAAAAAGAAGAACAAATTAAACCCAAAGTAGGAAGAAGAATTATGGGGTTATTAGGGGCACACTAGGGAAGGAGCAGATTTTGGGGGGGTAGCTAATCAAGAGGTAGGTTTGTACCTGTTATGTTAGAATGGCACAATAGACATTCACATGAAGACGCTGAGGAGGCTGTTGGACATACAAGCTTGGGATGCAGGAGGGAGGTGGATGTTAGAGACATAAATGTGGGAATCATCTGCATACACATGCTTTGAAGCTGTGAGACCAGATAGCACACCTAGAAAGTAAATGCAGGGAGGGAAAAGGGCTCCAAGGGTTGAGCCTTCAGGCCCTCCAACATTTAGAAGAGGAAGAGTAACCTCCAACATTGGGAAGAGGAGGGGTAACCAGCTAAAGAGGCGAAAAGAGATTCTATGAAGAAAGAAGAAAAATGAAGAGAGTTTAGTGTCCCAGGAGTCCAATGAAAATAGGAAGGCAGCCTGGAGGTGTGCAAAAGGATGCTGATAATTTGAGTCAAAGGAGGTCTACAATTTGATTGTTGAATTTGGCAGCATGGTAGCCCCTAAATCTGATGTTTCGTCCCATGTGGAAGGAATTCAGTTAGTGGGACTCCTGGTGCCTCTGTACTCCTTTCCTCACTCCACCTCTGTGGAGAGAGTGACCTCTCCAATTGGGGCAGAATTAACTGGGCACTCTTGGTTCGTTCCTCCTCCTCTTGGGAGCTGGTTGCTTACAGGGAGCAAGTATTCTCCACTTCTGCAAGGGGAGGCTCTCTGCCCAAGGGGGGAGGCCTGAGATCTCCTAATCTGTACAGAATCCATGCAAGAAAATCGCGTGGTATTAATTAGGTACCTCCTGGAGACCAAGAGCCTCACAGTGTTTCAGAGGAGTCTGACTGGAGTGGGCTTCAGGGGAAAGAAAATGGGAGAAAAGGAAGTAGAGACAGCAAATATAAACTCTTTTATAGGGTCTTTCTGTTGAAGGGGATCAGAGAAATGAGAGGGGATATAGGGTTACAGAAAGTGTATGTGTTTTTAAGATAGACGGTATTATAGTATGTTTGCATGCAGATAGGAATGACGCGATAGAGAGAGGGAGAGAAGTGGGTCATGGAGCAAAAATCCTTGAATAGGTAAGAAGGGATGGGATTAAGAGCCCAGGGGGAAGGCTTGCTTTAGACAGGAGTATGACATCCATAGTAATAGGAGAAAAGTTGAGGATATGGGTACAAATGAAGATAAATTGGTGGTAGGAGGGTGTGGGATTTCTACGTGACTGGTTCTCCTTTCTTCAAATGAGAAGCAAGTTTACCAGCTGAGGGGGAGTGGGGTTTGAAGATCTGGGGAGCGGCGATGATTCAGGAGAACAAAGCATGGAAGGAACAGGCTTGCTGGGTCAGCGCCAGGGCCTAGGTAGCACATGTCCTCATGAACTGAAAGCAGTCAGCACAGCTGTGAATTTTTCTCCAGTTGTTCTCAGTTAGAAAATGTATTTAGTTAGGGAACTGTATTTTGTCAGTATTGGGGCTTTCTCAGGTGAATATAATGGGCCGAGAGCAAGGTGTCTGCGATTGTAGGCAAAGGAGTGATTATAATAGACCCAAACTCTACACTGGAGGGAGTGAGGTGGGATGCTAGAAGGGGGTTGAAGCTGAAGGTCAGGGTGTGGGATAAACTGAGGTTTGGG
Organism: Mirounga angustirostris; assembly: GCF_029215605.1. NCBI lineage: Eukaryota > Metazoa > Chordata > Mammalia > Carnivora > Phocidae > Mirounga > Mirounga angustirostris. Next base: position 91,943,614 of record NW_026991716.1, on the reverse strand, counting down.
AGGTGGTGAAATTGCTGGTAATAACAAGGCCTAGGGAGTGACAGTGGGCATGAGGGAGGTGACAAGGACGGCAAATTGAGGGGAGATGGTGCCGAGATGGGCCATCCACATGGATACTGAAGTCACCCAGAGCCATGCCGGGAATAGTGCCAGCAAAGGAGACGATGACCCAGGTGTTTGGATCTGCACTGGCTGAGTGGGGGCGAGCAGGAGGACTGGCAAGGAGGGGCGTGTGCCTCCACGGGGCTGAGGAAGCAGGCAGAGCGATGGTATGGAATGAGCAAAGAGAGCAGGAGAACACCTCCTCCCCAGTGAGAGGTAGAACTGAGAGAGAGCAGACATCCAATACCCGAGAGGCATTCGGGAAACATAATGTCCTCGGGGGAAATCCAGGATGTGCTCTGAGGGGCACCCCAAGGAGAGTTTGGGGGCATTTTCCTGATGATGCATCCAAGTTGCAGAGGCTACAGGGGAAGGTCTTGGGGGCAGTTCAGAGCATTCTTTCACGCACCAAGAACTGCACCAGGTGGGGTTCTAGTAGCCTCTCAGAGTCTGTTGCGCTTAGCTACAGGAGCAACTCACTCTAGAGTACGCTAGCCACCATCCACTTCTGAAGGCCTTTCAAAAGCACCTGCTCTTCACCTCCCTTACCACTGCGACATCACTTTCTGAAATGAAGCTCCTGAAAGGGGGAATATTGTGAGTGGCATTAGTTTTAGGCACCTAATTCCTGGGCTTGTTGATAGTATTATCACTTCCTTATCTAGCTGTTGATTTGGTCCAATTACTTGAAAAGCACTACTTGAGGCCATCTTTTATCATCTGAAGTTTCTATAATAAACATTATGGAATAGACAGTAAATGAAGACATGCATGAATTGTCTCATTACAGGGGTAGAAGGAAGACTGAAACAAAACAAAACAAAAATCTAGCTACTAAAGTCTTGCCATCTGAAGAATTTTATTTGCCCATGTTTCCCAAATAATAGTTAACATATCCTTTTAATAAGGATATTGTGCTTCTAAGGGAATTCCAAACTTCTACATTATTTTAAAAAGGAGAGCAGGGTAGGAAAGAAATGGAATAGGTCAGAAGAGCAAGAAGGAATCTTAAGTGGGCTCTGCAGTGGGGCTCAATCTCATCACCCTGAGATCATGACCTGAGCCAAAATCAATAGTTGGACACTTAATTGACTAAACCACCCAGGCACTCCAAGGAGCATGATTATCTGGAAACAGGAGAATTACTTTTATTATTTATTTATTTATTTAAGATTTTATTTATTTGAGAGAGAGTGAGAGAGAGCATGAGAGCGGGGTGAGGGGCAGAGGGAGAAGCAGACTCCCTGCTGAGCAGGGAGCCCAATGCAGAGCTCTATCCCAGGACCCTGGGATCATGACCTGAGCCAAAGGCCCACGCTTAACCAACTGAGCCACCCAGGTGCCCCAGGAGAATTATTTTTAAAAGGCTACTACAATTTTGAATTCAGAAAAATACAGTTTGAAACACTAATAAAAATAATGTTGATAGGACACCTAATTAAGGGCCAAGCCATGAAGATATTTATATAAAATCTACCTAACTTCTTAAAAATATGAAATATGAGGGGTGCCTGGGTGGCTCAGTCGTTAAGTGTCTGCCTTCGTCTCAGGTCATGATCCCAGGGTCCTGGGATCAAACCCTGCATTGGGCTCCCTGCTCAGCAGGAAGCCCGCTTCTCCCTCTCCCACTCCTCCTGCTTGTGTTCCCTCTCTCCCTGTGTCTCTCTCTGTCAAATAAATAAAATCTTTAAAAAAATATATAAAATACGACGTATCAATTTTCTCAAGTCATATCACAGTTCGAAATAAGAGAAATGGGTATCATTCTGAAATAAGCAAAGTTCTATGATTTTTTTAAAATTTGGATTTGCTTAAGCTATTATATTTCATAGTATAGAAGTAGACATAATTTACTCATATAGTCAGGGATAATATTCAAATTATTTAACAACCAGTTAGACGCTCACTAATCAAAACAGCCAATCAATTCAAACGAAAGTTGACCAGTATATTTCATTGCCGGGCAACTGCCATATGTCGGTTCTGCATAAAAGGAAATAATCTGCAGCTGTTAACTTTTCTTTTGAGAAATAATTAATCATGTGGAAAATTTTCATAATATATTTTAAGTGAAAAATGAAGAGCATTGTAATTTATACATATATGCAAAAACATATATGCACAATACAGAATCATTCCAGTATTTTTTCAAGAATATAAGATACAATATGCATAGGGGACACAGCTGGAAAATAAAACCTACCAAAATGCTGAGAATGATTCAATGATTATCCCTGAAAAATTTTTTTTTCTTTTCACCTTCCTGCATTTATACAACTTGACAAATAAGAACATGTTTTAATTAGTTAATTAATTAATTTATTTATAGAGAGGGAATGGGAGGGGCAGAAGGTGAGGGAGGGAGAGAATCTTGAGCAGGCTCCATGCTCAGTGCAGAGTCCAATGTGGGGCTTGATCTCACAACCCTGAGAGCATAACCTGAGCTGAAATCAAGAGTCGGACGCTTAACTGACTGAGCCACCCAGGCACCCCAAGAACATGTTATTTTTAAGAGGAAGAAATTTATTTTAAAAGAATGGGATTAAAAATGTGTCAGTCACCAGTCTTCTTGGGTTGTATTTTCCTTCCCTACCAAAAACAGAAGAACCTGACTATTACACTTCAAAGTCTTCTTGTTTTCCTTTCATCACCAAACTTGTAAAGTGCATCATTTATACTTACTGCCTCATTTCCTCCGACCTATTCACACTCTAGCCTCTTACTAGCCAACTTTGGGCCCTATCACTCTACAGAAATCCAACTCTCAAGTGTTTCCAATGATCTCTTAATCATTAAATTCAGTGTCTTTGCTCAGTCTTTATTCTTCCTGAATTCACTGCACTTTTTGACTTCATCCTCAAAATTCTTTCCTGTGGGTCCAGCTCCCAGGCCTCTTCTGCTGATAAACTCTGATTTTCAGGCTCTCGTCCAGCTTCTACTTCCCACCTCCAAAATGAGTTCCTCAAGGCTCTCTGGCTTCCTCTTCATTCTCCACTCACCGATATGCTTCGCCCTCTCTCTGTCCTGAGTTGCCCTGCAGGACCCCCTCTGAGAAGTGGGTATGGAGAGATGAACAGTGAACACGGGAACAGGCACTTAAGTCAGATGCCATTTAGCCATTCTGTCATGCGACAAACATTTACTGAAATCCTCTGCTGCCAGGAAGTAGACTGGACACTAGAGATCCCAAACCATGGCTCCTGTCCTCAGAAGTGCACCATCAAAAGGCTAAAGGAGACAGACAGAGACTAAGTGCAGAAAGGGCTGTGGGGCCACAGAATACTGAAAGAAAGCTGAATCTAGGGTGTCAAGGTGAAAGTAGGACCCCAAACCAAGGGGATTTTGAGATCCGAGTCCACAGAGAAATAGCACAAGACGTTGAATCACATCTGAGGTAGAGTCCAAATGCCATCCTTTGGGTAGCCCTCTGCTGCAGAGGGCCATCCTTTGGGTAGCCCTCTGCTGCAGAGGACCCCTCAGGAAGGCTAGCAGCCCTCCCCTCTCAGCCTTAGCTCCAGTGGTCCTAACGGCATTCAGGGGCCAGCCTACAGCGGAACACAGGTGTGGGCGTCGGCCGTCTCGAACTCATCACAGATCACGAAGTTCGGCTTCCACCACCCCATCTCCCCCACTGCCAAAAATGATTTTACATCCAGCTCCATTCAGGACATGGCAAGGGGAATTTCATTGCTCAAGCTTGAAACCCTGAAATCATTTTCTACCCCTCTACGCTCCCATTACCTATATCCAGTCAACTGCTAACTTGTAACCATTCTCCCTCCATTGGCATGCTGATATGCAAGTCTTCGTTTCCACAGCGGCATCGTTGCCTCCCAGATCGGAGATCTTATACCCTGAGGCCTGAATAGCCACAATCATCTCTCCTGCTCACCTTCCCTGGCCTCCCAGCCCACTTTACTCCTGCTTTCCTGGCTGTGTGGACTCTCTCCACTTTTGAAGCCTTCCCACAACTCCAGGAAGTCTCCTCAGAGATCTCCCCTTTTTGCACATGTCTGTGGCTCTAACCCTCCTCGCTGCTCTGTTGGCACGTCCTACTCTCACCCTAACCCCTCTGGTACTTGGCATTATCAGCAAAGGAGGCTTTCCCCATAAGTGAAAGTACTAGTACTAGAAAATGGACGCTTATCAAAAACATAACCCTTTTGGGGGCGCCTGGGTGGCTCAGTCGTTAAGCATCTGCTTTAGGCTCAGGTCATGGTCCCAGGGTCCTGGGATCGAGCCCCGCATCGGACTCCCTGCTCAGTGGGAAGCCTGCTTCTCCCTCTCCCACTCCCCCTGTTTGTGTTCCCTTTCTCACTGTCTCTCTCTCTGTCAAATAAATAAATAAAATCTTAAAAACAAACAAACAAACATTTTGACAGCAATTTTTGCCAGATGAAGTACATGCTTCTTTGCCCTCAGAATATACTGAATGTAATTCACCTTTTCCTTTAGTATTTGGAATCATATTGAAATGTACAAAATTATTACACTTCAGTCTGAGCTGGCTGGGAAGATGTCTGTATGGTCTCATCTCTTGTTATGAGCTGATGTTAAAGGTTTCTGATCTGTTAGGCTGAGAAAGAACTGAAGGGCAAATCAGAGAGCAAAGTTTTTTAGATCCGCGCCTTTGGAGACACAACGCTAAAATGATATGGTCTGTCTTTAAGGATGGCTTTAGCATCCTGTACAGAAAAAGGGACTAGAAACTTCAAAACAGCTACAGTTGCTGCTCAGAGAATTTTTTTTCCTGCCTTGGGATTGTTGGCAATAAATCAGAGTTGAGCTTGCTAAAAGCCATCTTTTGAGCTAGTTGAGTAACATCTCTGTGCTGAAATTTCCAGTGTGACCATCTTGTCACTTTAAACCTTGGAAGAGCTGATGCTAATTCTCATAGCTCTTTATCTCTCTCATAGTACTATGCTTACTGTATACATGTAATAAATGTCCACTGAAGCCATCATCAAGGACCCAGCCCATCACCAACATCTTGTCCCCATGGCAGTTAACAGGTTGGAAAAATAACCGTCCACTGGAAGTGAGGCTGTGCAGAAAGGGCCCAGAAGTGAGGCTGTGCAGAAAGGGCCCAAAAGTGGATTTGGGAAAGGAATTTAGAACTGAATTTGAGTTGTTAATGGTAAAGAACTGATAAGACCTCCACTTCATCCCTCCATCACTGATGGAAGATAAAACATCAGAAAGAGGCTAAGAGCTTTTGATTATCTTTGCAGAAATGAGACTTCAGGAGCCGTACATGCCCCTATGTGCTGGTCTGAGGGATAGAGCAATACCTCCCACATTTTGTTCTTTGGGATTTCTTTCCAACATCCAGGGCTAGAACCAGGGGAGGCAAGAGAGGCATCTGTGTGCAGACTGAGAGGAGGCAGCCACTCGGAGGCCACTTGCATGACGCTGAGAGCGAGTGGAGTGTTTTACACCCAGACGTCTCTCCTGTCTCGCCCCAGTCCCCGCTCTATTGCAGCATTCTCTTCCTCACACTTCAACATCTCAGTGGCCAGCTTGTAGCCCTTTTCTTAAAATACTTTTTTATGTTAAAAATTTTTTTAATCATGTTTTTTTAAAATGTAAATTTTATTATTGCTTTTTTTCTCTGTTAAAGTAAAACATGCTTAATATAAAACAATTCAAGAAACACAGTATATATGGAATCTAAAAACAGAAAAAACCAAACTCATAGAAAAAGAAATCAGATTTGTGGTTACTAGAGGCAAGGGGGTGGGGGAGGGGAGGAGGGGGACTTGGAAGCAGGTGATCAAAAGGTACAAGCTTCCAGTTATGAGATAAATAAGTACTGGAGATGTAACCTACAACACAATAGCAGTTGCGGTAGTTAACACTGCTCTAAGGCATATTTGAAAGTTGCTCAGAGAGTAGATCCTAAAAGTTCTCACCACAAGGAAAAAACACTTCTTTTCCTTTAGTATCTATATGAGATGATGGATGTTAACTAAATTTATTGGGGAAATCATTTCACAATGTTGTAAGTCAGTATGCTGTAGACCTCAAACTTATACAATGCTGTATGTCAATTATATCAATAAAGCTGAAAGAAAGAAAAAAAAACACAGAAATAAGTTGGAAATGAAAGTCCCCATAATGCCACACTGAGAGATAACCATTATAAAGATTTTTCAGTCCACACGCATATATACACACACACACAGTCAAACATGTTTTTCAACCAAATTGAGATCAGACTATACATATAGTTCTTAATTTACTTAATTGCATCATGAGTATCTTCTGTGTCCACAAACACATGTGTTTAATGAATACCATAATTTGTTTCATAAATCCTTGATTGAAGGACTTACTTGATGGTTGAAGCTTTTTGATTTTCTAAATCACTCTGAGATAAACATTCATTTATTCCTAATTTTCCTCCTTTTCTCAAAATTCCAGTTGAAGTCCCACATTTGCGAACAATGGGCAACACATTATGAAGAAAGATATCAGAAAAACCTGAGCCAGACTTACTAAACACAGCAGAACCAGTCTAGCAACTATCAACCCCCATCTTTTACCTCAGGCTTATATAAAACAAGACTAGAAATCTGAGTGGAGACTGAAGGATACCACCAAAGTAAAGCTTATGCTTGGGTGTCCTTCCAGTCCCTCATGGGGGAGGGGGAGAGAGGGCTTCTCCACGCTACTGCAGCAAACCAAGTAAGTGAAGCCCCAAGAAAACCAAAATCAGAAATTAGGAGTGCCTTGCAAGAAGGAAAAACAGTACTTCCTCCTCTGATAAATGTTTATTGCGCTATGGAATGTGGGCCCTGGAGCTGCCATGGGTCTATGGGAGAAGCATTCTTGGGAGGGTCTGGCCAATATGCCCTGCAGTTTGGGAATGTGCACGGACCCAGAGGGCACTGCTGGCTTTTTGGGGGGAGAACCCTGAAAACTGAGGAACTGGAGTCCCTCTAACAGTGAGGACAAGGAAAGGAGCTTGGGAGGCCTGCCTGTTCTGGCAAGGAGAACTTGGCAATAAAAGGCCATGGGATAAACTCTGGGCAGAGTTCAGAGAAGGGATCCTAAGAGAGGAACCACGTCATTGTCTACATCAGGGAATGACGCAGAGTCAAAACACCTTTTGGGGTCCCCAAGGAATCCACAAAACACCCCAAGAGAGAAACAGCCAGCATCTGAATGCCTGCCATATATAAAGGCTAAGAGAGGACAGTCAAATGGAAAGCAAAATAGAAGGATTTTTGCCCCTCTTCCTTCAAACACCCCCCCCCCCACACACACACCCTTGAGGGCAGAGCTGGAGAAAGAGCCCTGGAGAGTACTCATATATAAACAGATTTTTAAAGATTTTTTATGCAGAATTATGTCATCTGCTTTTTATGCAAAAAAGTAAAGGCTATTTCCTGAAAGCAATTAAATACATCTAAAATGTATAAACAAACATCTTAATGAGAAGCTTGATGTTACTTAACTTGAAAGCATGAGATGGTCTTTGACATTCTATCAGTTTTGGGTTTGCGTATTAATGATAATCACAGCAGAAAAACTGGATTCATACAGGTTGGAGGAAGAGGTAGAATCAGAGCTCTTATCTCTCACTTTCCCAAATTAAAGGCAAATTTATGTGGAAAAAGATCAAGGTTTCTTCAAAATTCAGCCAGTTGAACGGATTTGCATTCTTTCTTTAGTCCTCCAGTTGATGAGGTCAGCTTTGGCCAGGTCTGTGTCACTGATGTTCCTTCTATTATAAAGGAAGACATCATAAATCCACTTTCGATGTTTAAATCATGTGGGTTGAAAAGTACTCTTTAAGAATTCAATAGTGTTTCTAGGTGATCTTTGCCTGCAGAGAAAGTGAAAGCCTGCCTCAAATCCATGTGCAATCCTAGAAAGTACATATAGTTGCACGCCTCCAATTGGGTTCTTCTTCCAGAGAGGCAGCTTGGAGCTGGTAGCTAATCTCAACCATATTTCTCTCTGCTCCACTCACAGCATCCTTAACATTGCCTGCAGGGTTTTGAATAACAAGGTTTGCATGATTGATACACATCAAGTTAAGCCAAGCCAAACATTTACTGCTCCCAGTCAACTTGCTCTGAGAGTGGACTTTTCCTTATCTTTCTCTCTCTCAAAAGAAAGTGAAACTTTGAAGAAAGTCAATTAAGCACTTCAAACGTGGCTTCCAGAGCCAGTGGCCCTCTGTGTAGTAGAGAAAGACTTGATATTCTGCTCTCAGTTCTTGGGAAAAACTTCTCAAAGAGGAGGCCATTCTGGGTCTGGCTCTGGAAGAGCAAATAGTGGTAGCAACAAGCCTGTCTTTGGCCAGGCCCATGGTGGCAATCCATGCCAGTGTAGATATCAGGGATCCATCATGGTTTGCAGAGTTTCTTCCTCAACAAAGGAGCGAAAACTAGGTATGTTGCTAAGACTTGAAGGAGTTCCACTGGAGCACAGGAGGTCAAGATTTACTTCCAGTTGAAGAGTGGTATAGAAAAGTCACGTTTCCTTATTTCAAAGACAATGTAACTTTTTGAAGTATCCAAAAGGGGCTCACAAAACAGATTCTTATCAGGTGAAAGAATATACTCAGGATGGAGGAAAACCAGGAGCTGGTTGTACTAAGAGATAGCAACAATTTCATTCAGTTGGATGCTAAAGGAAATGAGATAATTGCCAATTTCTCCCAAATCTGCTTTTAAAAATTAGAGGAAATACCAGCAATTCTGGAGTATATAATATGACAGAGATTCGGGTATAGTTTTCTTTCTCTGCAACAAACCCCAAACCAGCCTGTAAATCTTATGACCACACAGTGTCACCACGGTCTTTCTGATTGAGTGTGGCTTCTTTCTTTTGCATATGAACTTTCACAATGCTTAAAAACAGGGCTCTTGTGATGGAGTGAAGCTAAGTTTTGATCAAGTTGAATCCTTTAACAATTCTCGTTCTTTCCATAAAGAAGATCTGCTCTGTCTATAGTGGGCATCTGTTTATTTTTGCTGGCCCAGAATTTCATGTTTCTTTCTTTCTTTTTTTTTCCCCCCAGTTACAGCACATTGATTACTCTTGGGGGAATCACCCCACCCCACTCTGACTGTGTGGCTCTGCTGGGACCGACCCAATGCCCAGCCCTCATCATAGGCATGACTGCCAGGAGGATGGAACATACTGACTTCACAAGCATGGATGCATAATCCAAACCTGGCCAATGAGACACAAGCCCAAATCTTTTGTTGGAACAAGTGGACAACAGGGGTTCTCTTTTCGCTGGGAGGTGATGTAATCCCAAGGCCAAAGGGGGGCCACTTCATGGCAGGGAGTAGGAGCACAGTTACCTGTGAATGTTGCCCTCACAGAGGAAAACAGAGCTGGGTGAGGGTGGTATGACTTCAGCCTCTGGACCCAGCCATTCCTATGGCCAGAGCAACCTTGGGCTTTTCAAGTGTGTGAATCAGTGAAGTTCTTGTTTTGTTTTGTTTTGTTTTGTTTTTTAGAATTTGAGCTGGATTACTGTACTTAAAACTGAAAGAGTCATGAGTGACACGAAAGGTCCAAAATATCCTTAGATGGACAGATATAAGGCACTTCTTCAGCTTTGCTGGCTTCACGTGTCCACTGGTAAGAACTCTGCCACACACAAGAAGCACTGAACCTCTCATTAGGTTCAGAGTTGAAGGTGAAAATAGGGGATAATAATGTCTGTCTTATTTTCTTTGCTCTAACATTTCCCAACTTATGTTAGGCCAATGTAAACAAACACAGATATCCCTAATCATAAGAACAGGGTATAAGTTCCTTAGTTCCTGTCAGTAGCAAACTATTCTCGACACTATAACCTAGCAAAAAGGACCACCACACCCTTTGGTAACAATCCACAGTGATCCATAAACATGTGGGACAAAACAATAATCTAAGACTAACCATGAGGGACTATGGACTCTGAGAAACAAACTGAGGGTTCTAGAGGGGAGGGGGGTGGGGGGATGGGTTAGCCTGGTGATGGGTACTAAAGAGGGCACATTCTGCATGGAGCACTGGGTGTTATACGCAAACAATGAATCATGGAACACTGCATCAAAAACTAATGATGTAATGTATGGTGATTAACATAACATAATAAAATTAAAAAAAAAACAATAGTCTAGTATCACCCATTTTTTTTTTTCTAACAAAATCAAATTGTAAAGTAATAGGACTTTAGCTGAGATGATTAAGAAGCCACTCTCCTCCTATTCTAAATACATAGAGAGTCTGGATAAATTATAATAAATTATTTAACATACATAATTATACTCAAAAGAGAGAGAATTTTAAGGTATTAAAAAGGAAGAGGAAACTCAAACCATCAGCCTAAGCAGTATGAAGCTGCCTGGTGTAGGGGAAGGGGGGGTATTAGGGCCAAAATACTCTCCTTACAACTGAGTCTTTAATGCCGGCACCAGGATGGGTATGAAGGCCCCTGTGCTCACAGTGAGGAAGGTTAACTGAGTCCACACAGGTACAAGTGCTGAAAACTGGCCCATCTGTGAACAAGGACTAGAAGAATTTTACCTGGAGACAAGATGTGAAGAAAACTTAGGGTGAAAAAAGTCATTCAAAACCAACGTATACCCGAAGACCCTTAGCCTGTGTAGATACAGATATGTGGTGGCAGGAGCTCTGCGTGAAGAAACTACACTAACATCGAAATTATCGAGTCCTAAGGAAGCCTGTAGGCAAATGCTACACTGCCCCTTGGGTTCACTACCACAGGCCGGGCACAGACAGGACTCCCATGGAAATCAACCCCTGCTCCACACAAGCTCATCTCAGAAACAATTCCCCAGTCAAAGTAAGGTCAATAGTAGTGGAATATTTTGTTATGGCCCAAAGTGCCCTGTGACAGTTCCAGAAGTCAATTTGCTCTAGAAACACAGCAGCTTTGATAGAAAATGTATTTCAAACTGATTTTATTGTTTCACATCCACATCCACAAATGCTTTCTAATTTATATATATTATTTATTAACCACATTTTATCTTTCATCTTCCTGATTCTTAAGATTAAGATCAATCTCCCAGGGGTTTTCTCCAATAAGCATTTTTATGTTGAATATGTTTCCTGATTTGCTCTCCCACTCTTTGAGCCAAGATATCAATGAAGATATGATGCGACTAAGATTTGGATGTTCAGATGTAATCTTTCTTTTTCTGAAATAGATGAACCATGATGCTCCTACATTTCCCAGGAAGCCGTTCATACACCTCAATTTAAAATTTTAATCCAGACTGATTACATAGTATTAGCAGCAGAACTCTTCCAGTCCAGCAGGGAGTCGCATGCCTGTCAAAATGCTGCCTGTCACTTTGTAAGCCGGCTTCCTCCTTCCTGCATATGTATGGAGCACTGGTGTGATGGGGAGATTGCCAGATCAGACATAAAGAGGCCTGCAATCCGGCCCTGCACTGTCCTCTCCACAGGCATCTCACCTCGCTGCAAGTCACGGGACCTCTTCAAGGCTTCCAGACTTATAACTTGGTGATGACATCACAGTACCTCACACTTGTTGTGAGAAGTCCTGATGGGGAGGATGAAGGGAATCATGGGAAGATCACAGATGTGGGAGAAATCCCAGCACTAGTCCTCCAGTAGGACCTCATGTGCCCTGAAGCAGGTTGACTCGACTTTAATGCTTTTCATCTGGGATTCTGTAACTTCTGAACTCCCTCCCACATTTGACACTCTGTTATGACTTCCCCGGGAACTAGCCTCTCTCCAGATTTCCATTTTGCATGTTGTTTTTAAGCTCTCATGTTGTGACCTTTCTTAGATCACCTGAAGTTGTTTTCTGTTTCTTTAATTTTATGCCTGTAGCCTTCATCATCAGAGTATCCATTCCCCACAGGAGAGTTTTTCAAACTGTACTTATGACCCATGAGTTATACTGATTTTTGACCACTACTTTTTAAAAAATAGAACAGAAAATAATGTAACACATTACATTTGATAAGGTTAAGCACTGTTCACAAAAAATTATTTGTGTGTGTGTGTATGTGTGTTTTATTAGGCTACAACGCAAAATGTGTTTCTCACTATTGGTCATGATCAATGAGTTGGAAAGCACTGCTCTACACAGTAGAGCAAATCCTGTCATGTCATCCCTTTGCTAAAAATCCTTTTCTGGGGGGCGCCTGGGTGGCTCAGTCAGTTGGGCATCTGCCTTTGGCTTGGGTCATGATCTCAGGGTCCTGGGATGGAGCCCTGCATCCTGCAGGGAGCCTGCTTCTCCATCTCCCTCTGCCACTCCCCCTGCTTGTTCTCTCTCGCTCTCTCAAATAAATAAAATCTCTAAAACAAATCAAATCAAATAAAATCCTTTTGTTATCTGTTTTTTTTTAAGTTTTATTATTGAAGTATAGTTGACATACAATGTAAGATTTAGGTATACAACATAGTGATTCAACAAGCTTAAAATCCTTTAATGGTGTCCCACTACCAGGGACAAAGCCCACTATCTTCAAGGCGAGCTACGGGTCCTACTAGCTCTCAGAATCACTTTGTTCCATGCAGTCCCTTGCTCCCCATGCCCCAGCAACAATGGAATCTTTTCAATTCCTCTTTCAACATTTTTCGGTTCAGAACCTGTCACGTGTCGGACAATGTTCTAGGCTCATGAGATAGCACAGAGCACTTTCCTGCCCTCACAGAGCTTACATGCCAGGACTTGAATGCAGCCTGCTCCTTGCTACCGTGGGCGGGGTCATCACACTGCTCTCAATCTTCTCCCCCTCCTCCCCCACCCCCATCCCACATACTGTTGAGCTAAAAATCACTTCTTCCTCAGGCCGCAGATCAAGGGCATCAGAGTCACCGTCCCTAACATGTCCCCACCATTCACTGAAAGATCATGAGTGAGTTTCGAAGACTTATTCAGAAGACAAGAGAATAATGATATCATTAGTGATAGAAAATAGAACTGAAAAATTCTCAGAATCTAATTTCCTATTAAAGGGAAGCAAACTGGAAGCTAAATTCTCTTCATAGTAGATAGCACATATAAAATACAAGTCAAGTCCAAAGCATTTACCAGAGTCACTTGTTACAAATGAATCCAGCTCTCTTATTTGTTCTGTAGGTGGAAAAGAGGTTAGAGGATCCTTACAATTTTACATTTAATATAAAGAAAAGAGGATCCTTCACATCCCTTTTTACCTGAAAACTAATTACAACCAGAGGGTCATTAGATTATCTAGGATCTTGGAGGAGGAAAGGCAGTGCCTGGTAGGCCACGGATCCATATCTCAACTAGCTAGCAAGAAAGGTAGCTCCCAGAACACCATGCGTTTACTCTGGTCACATTGTTTTCTCTGCTTCAAGTGCTCTTCCCATCACCCTTCTCTACCCAGTAGAGATTTAGCTCACATGTTTCATTTAGCTCACAACAAAAGTTGTGAAACTTTTGACTTTCCCTCAAAAAACTGATCATGTCCCCCTGTGTATTCATAAACAATACAGGTATTGTAATTTTCACATGGCATTGCAGATAGTTGCTCAGTGTCTGTCTATCCCACTAGATTATGAGGTCCATAAAGGCAGGAATTGTAGCATATTCATTTTTCTATATCCACTTCTGGTTCTGCCTGACACTTACCAGTGTTTATTCTGTGTTCCATATTTATTGCATATTTATAGAGACTACTTTTAAAGGGCTCTGTTAAGTCATTCCCTTTCTTCCAACACCAAGGCAAATCTTTCCATGACTACCTAAAAATATTCTGCCCTCACTCGTGATCAAGCTTCTCCTGCTGCACCTGTTTCTATTCCTATTCTGGAATATTTTTCCCATCCATTGCTAGGACCCAGTAAAGGAAATAAGAGATGGAGAAAACACAGGCACAATTACACTAAAATAAAAAATGAAAGAAAAAGGGCATAACCTCAAGTAAGATCTGGTAACATCTGTTGTTATAATGTGCAGGTACATATTTAATTAATATTGCATCTTAAAGGACAGACCTAGAAAACCCAAGCTGAATTTATCACACAGAAAATTCCTTCTAAGCCATAAGAGAATACTTAAAGCTTACTTCCTTGGGCCCAGATGGTCTTTAAAATTTTTCCCATGTCTATATTTTACATCTAAAAAGTTATTCAAATTGGTGCTCTCAGCAAGTTCAAAACCTTCTAACAAAGACATGAACTTAACTTTTTAAGTTATTGATATTTAATGATTGATATGCAACAAGAGCACCAAACAGGTTATAAGATAGTGATGAGTTCTTTTTTGGTCTAGAAAATTAGAAGGGCAAACTAAAGCATGTGACAAGTTGCAACTTAGACAAAGGGCAAAAAACTGAAATTCCTTTTAAGCAGATTATGAAAATTGACTACAATGTTTGATCTATTGACTCATGTCAGGATTTTCTACACACAAAATTGTTGAAGTGCTGACCAAAAGGCTTTTCTGAGGTGAAGAGATCTTCACAGGAAGTGGTAAGGTGACTCATCAGACTTCTTTGATTATTTTTTTAAATTCAGAGACTCCACTTGGAATGAAATTAGGTATTTTATGTATGCATATATACTTGTTGGATGCTTCTACTGTGCAAAATAAACTGCTTCTCAGGGAAAACTTCCTCACTGAGAAGGTTTAATGAAAGGTGAACCATAGTTTGTAATAGAACCCAGGTAAGAAAACACTAAGATGAACTCTACTCTTCATTTATTCATTCAGTAAATCTTTATGGGATACGTCCAATGTGCTACATATCATGCTAGGTGCTAGGGAAAATGGGTGGCACTAGTCTTTAAGAAGCTTATACTCTGCCAGAATCAGGCGTGTAAACAGACAAATGCAAAAAAGCATGATAGGATTTGTGACAGAGGGATTCAAAAACATGAAACAAGAAGGAAGGGGTCACTTTTGCCTGGAGGAAACCAGGAAGATTTCATGGAAGAGGTAGCACTCTGACATAACATTCCAGCTTCTCCAATTGAGAAGTAGGATAGGAAAATGAATGAGTAAGAATTCAGGACAGCTTAGAGGCCAGAAAAAAAGCCACTGAACAGAGTTTTTGAATGTTTAGAGACATTTCAGTATTCAAAAGAATGTACTTCCTGTATATTTTATAGGAGATAGATTTTTGCCATCAACTGCTGAAACGGCTTCCGAATCCACTGGTTGTTGGTTTGTTGGATTGTTATCGCTGTTATACTGTTCTCTCACTTTCACATGCATGACAACCTTTAAAAGTAGAGAAGATGGGTAAAGGTTCTATCTATGCATTGTACTTCAAAACTTCCTGGAGAAGAAAATGAAAAACAATTGTGTATGATAGTTCAATGAGACTTAGAATTTTGGCACTTACTGATAAACTGCCAGATAAGTACCTCTCATGATGATGCTAAATGCTAGAAAATGTGGGGCCATATAAATTTGATATAGAGATGGTCAATACCTATAGGCTTCAGAGATTGATACAGAGATACAGTGGCTCAAATTCCCACATTTATGTCAGAAAAGGGTTAAAAACATAGGATTTCCCGGAATTATACAGGGAGTAGATAACCATCACAATTTATCACTAGTTAATTCTCTGTTAGAAATATTCCAGCTATATCGGGCGCCTGGATGGCTCAGTCGGTTAAGCGACTGCCTTCGGCTCAGGTCATGATCCTGGAGTCCCGGGATCGAGTCCCGCATTGGGCTCCCTGCTCAGTGGAGAGTCTGCTTCTCCCTCTGACCCTCCCCCCTCTCATGCTCTCTGTCTCTCATTCTCTCTCTCGCAAATAAATAAAATCTTTAAAAAAAAAAAAAAAGAAATATTCCAGCTATAGAGATTAGTGGTGGTCAAGGAGTTAGTGGTGATACACCCCACTGATTTCATAGGGGCAGGTACGGCTGTAGCCTTCCACTGACCCCAAGCCATCTGAATCTGAGCATAATGCCCTAACTCCTGAACTCTGTGTTTTGGTCACACCCTCTCCTTTATCAGAGATAAGGAACTCAAAGCTGAACATTATAAAAGGATTATGTTGCATAATTGAATTGGGCTCATTTAAAGTACCCAAACTCTTAGAGCTCCTAAACTCTAATTTGATGTTTGTCTTATTTGAGGCGGTTTCTAAACCACTGATTCCAAGTCTCCTTTGAATCTATAGTCACATGCATATTTAAATGAATCAAGATAAAAGTCATTTGGAAAAACATAGCTTTTAAATGCTTTGACTTCACGTAATACCACAGCAACTTTAGTGTGGATATCTTTGCATACCATGATGCAATCAGTCAAAAATGTCAGTGTTCAAATAGTGGGTGTTTGTCTGCGGTCTTGTTTTTCTGGCAGAACAGGGTATTAGTAAGTCCACAATCTGCACATTTGGTCAAGAGGCAATACCATTAAACCTGACCTTTCCACTCACCCATGCTAAGAGTAGTATGTCAGAGATTTTAGGTGCTGGTTTTTCTGACTCTGGTACTAAAGTTGTCAAAGAGGATAAATGTTCTGGTAGATATGCTAGAAATGAAATTATATATTCCCACAGAAGTTGTAGAATCTTCCTTTGCTAGAGGTGGTGAAGTCATACACATAGATGATAATACTGTAGCTAACTTGATGTTTAAATATGGAAGAATTGTGATGTGCTGTTGCTTTCCACTAAATTTAGGAGTTCATTCAATGCTCGCACTGAAGAGGGGTCAAAATTCTGTTTGGAAAAGATGCTGGGGGGCTAATCAAAGATTGACACCTTTTCACTATAAACTCACAGAAATGTGAGATAAAATTTAATAGATTAAAATTCAAAAGAGCACAAAAGAAAGAAAAAGAAGTGCCTTGAGATCAGAAATAAAGAAAGAACTCAAACCAAAAGCAGGAAATGTCCATGCTGGCACCCTGGCATCCTAGTGGTTAGCAGATCCAGAAATAAGCTGTAATATCCAGAGACCAGGGCTTTAATGACTCCGAGGAGACAAGAGACATAGCCGTGGGACCATGCACGGCAGAGAGCTGGAAATGAGACCCTGTCATAAAGCTGGATTCATGGATAGGATACCTCCTCCATGAAAATGGAAGTAGTAACAGTCTCCAGTGGCCCAGGGAAGTAACAAGGAAGCTTGCCATGAGTCCAGGGCTCAGGACAGGGACAAAAGCCCCCCATGAAAAACAAAATACCAAAGCCTATGATCTATACAGATATGGGGTCTGAAATTACAGTACCTTTGTAATGCAATAATCACAAGCTAAGAAACTAATATAAAAATTAGTCTTGAATAGATAAGATTCCTGCAGGGAGAGCAAAAGCAAAACCACTACTTAGAGAAAACAAAACAAAATGCTATATCTTTGAAAATTTATAATCTCACCTCTATATTACTCATGGGTTCCAGAAGATATCACAACTGAAATTGTAAAACACAACTGAACAATGAAAATACTATATAACAAATTAAAGGTATAAAGCTAAAGATAATTTATAGCTTTAAATGTGTATATTAGAAAAAAAAATGAAAGACCAAAAATTAATTAACTAAGCATTCACTCAAGAAGCTAGAAAAAGAATAGCATAAACTCAAACAAATGGGAAGAAAGTGAGTATAAAGATAAGTCAGATATTAATGAAATAGAAAACAAAGAAACAGTTGAGAGGAAAAAGAAAACTAAAAACATTAGGAATAAAGACAAAACCTAGTTACACAAACAGAAATGGGTTTTTAAACCATGAAAAATATTACACCAATACATTTGGAAATTTCAAGAGAGTGGAAAATGTTCTAAAAATATATAAATTACCAAAATCGACTCAAGATGAAACAGACACACTGATTAAAGTCCTAGTAAGTTAAGGAAATTTAAACAGTACTCCAAAGATTACTCAGAAGTTACTAGCCCCTAATATTTTTACATTAAGTAAGCTTTACTAAAGTTTTAGGTAACCTTCATCATATAACCCCTCTTATATAAACTGTTCCAGAGAATGGAGAAAGAAGGAAAGCTCACCAATTAACTTTATGATTCTCACATATCCTTGATATCCAGAACAGAAATGGGTTATAAAGTAAAGGAAAACTATGGGCTGATCTCAACTAAAGGTATAGTTACAAAAATGCTAAATAAAATATTAGCAAAATGAATTGTTCAATGTGTAAAAAATACATATATCTTCACCAAGAAGAAGTTATCCCAGGAATCTGGTTTAACATTAGACAATTAATATTACTGTTAATATAACATAGGAGGGTAACAACGGAGAAAAACTACATGGTTTCCTCAGTATATACAGAAAAATCTCTTGATAAAATTCAATAGCCATTCATGTCAAAATCCTCTAGCAAACCAAATAAAGAGATTCTTGTTAGGAGAGGCAGTCTGCCATGGATCCCAAACATCTTTACATGTCCTTTCTGAGTATGTCAACTCTGAAGGCTTTAACTAGCCTGTCCTTGAGCCATTTCTGTAGCTAGCTACATAGACAATTAAATAGGTCAAGGCAATCATAACATGACTACAGTGTAACCACTCATCCTGCAGGGGAGGAGGACTGCCTTGCTTATTGCTTGATACGACAGGTGCTGAGCCCCTAGCCTTGGATTCCCTAGTTGTGGCACACTGGGCCACCACATCACACCATGGGACTTAGGGTCAAGAGAGCTGGTGTTACCATATGCTCATGCTGTTTGCTCTGCTGTGAATAATAAACTGTCTTGCTCTGATCCATTGAGTCTCATGATCTACTTCTGGCATCCATAGAATTATGGCAAGACAATCGGCTGGCATGTGTCTCTTTTGCAGTCTTATTAATTTTTGTAATTCTTGATGGGGTTGGAGTTCTTTCCTAAAAAAGAGTATCTACAAAAGGCATACAGTGAGCATTAAATAATAGTGGAATGTTAGAAACAGTCTCTTTGAAGCTAAGAAAAAGACAATCATACCTTCTGTCACTGTATCTATTTATCAATGAACCGGAGTTTCTAGCCAGTGCAAAAGATAAGAACAAGAAATGTAGTATAAACACTAGAATGAAAGAAACAAAATTGTCATTATGTATAGACTAGATGATTATCTAAGAAAATCCAAGGCACCCTACAAACTATTAGAAATAAGAGAGTTTATCAAGGTTGTTACATTAAGATCAATGTATAACAATCGGTAGTATTTCTATATACCAAAAATTATAATTAGAATATGTAAAAAAATTAAATCCTATTCACAACAACAAAAAACAAAACGTACCATGGTATTCAAAGAAAAATGGTCAGGTTCTTCAAGAGTAAAATTATATTCTTTCCTAAAGGACATGAGTCAAGACCTAAGATAATGAAGAGATATAATTATGGATGAAAATAATTCACATCATAAAGAGGTCATTTTCCCTCCCAATTAGTCTATAAATCCACTACTTTTCTAATAGAGATGCCATTAGATCTTTTCAACAAACTTACAAGGCTGATCCTAAATTTATAATGGAAGAGAAAAAGGCCAAAAATAGCCCAGGCAATTTTGGGGAAGACTAAAAAGAAACCTCACAGGGAGATATTGATAAATGTTATTACATTTAAAAATGTAAATTTCAGGGGTACCTGGATGGCTCAGTTGGTTATGTGTCCAACTCTTGATTTTGGCTCAGGTCATGATCTCAGGGTCCTGGGATGGAGCCCTGTGACGGGCTCTGTGCTCAGCAGGGAGTCTGCTTGAGATTCTTTCCCTCTCCCTCTGCCCCTCCCCCACTCACTCCCGCTCTCTAAAATAAATCAATCTTTTAAAAAATGTAAACTTCAGTGAATCCTGAGTAGTGTTTAGAATTGTTGAATCATTATGTTGTACACCAGAAATTAATATAACACTGTATGTTAATTATACTTTAACAAAAATTTTAAACTTCTACATTACATAATCATTAAAAAGTTAATAAAAAAACAATTCAAAAAAAAGTTAAGCAATAACAAAAATGGCACAGTTGGAGAGGAGTTATTTATAGTACATATAACAAGTAAAGGATTAGTATTCAGAATATGGAAAGAACTTAATAAGGACAACACAAGAAAAATGGGCAAAAAATAATTAATTCACAGAAGAGGAAGTTTATATAACCAATACACATAGTAAAAGATCTCAACATTACTACTCATCAGGAAAATACAGATTAAACTACATTAAAACTCAAAATGAAGAACATTCTATTAAAACATGATGACTGTATTCTTTAAAATAAAGAAAGGCTGAGGAACTGATCAAGATTAAAGGATACTAAAGATGTGACCACAAATGTTATACATGGTCTTGGAATGGATCCTGGACGGGGGAGAAAAATGATATAAAGGACATGATTAGTCAGTGGAAAAAATTATGGGTGGTAGATAAAAGTCCAGTTAATTTTCCTAAAGTGGATCATTATACTTGGATAATATAAGAGATGTTCTTATTCTTAGAATATAGACATTGAAATATTTGGGCATAAGGGCACATACTGCACACAGCTTAATCTGAAGTGATTCAGAAAAAAAAATAGAGAGAAAGATAAATAAAATGAGGCAAAATGTTAACAATTGGTGAATCTGGATAAAGGGTATCTGAAAGTCCTTTGTACCATTTTTCCACTTTTCCATAAGTTTGAAAATATCCCCAAGTAAAAAATTTTAAATAAAAAGCCCAACAACTATATTCTGATAACATTTTGCATCCATCAGATTAGCAAAAATTTAAGAGTTGGATAATATCAAATGTTGGTGAGGATGTGAAAGGTGGGAACTCATACCTTTTGACAAATCTACATTGGAGAAGAATTTCATACTTTCTGGTAAGGTTAAAAATTCACACATTCTATTACCTAGCAAGTCTAGACAAGGGTGCCACATTGTTTGCACATTTGGTCAAGAGGCAACCTCTTCAACTTGACCTTTCCACTGACCCATGCTAAGGAGTGGCATGCCGGAGATTTTAGGTGCTGGTTTTCCTGACTTGGGTGTTAAAGTTGTCAAAGAGGATAAACGGGTCTTTCTTGAAATGCTGGAACTGAAATTACACATTCTGGCAAAGTTGTAGAATTCTCCTTTGCTAGAAGTTGGTTAAGTCAAGCACACACAGATGATAATATTGTAATTACTTGATGTTTAAATACAGAAGGATTGTGATGTGCTCTTTACTTCCCACTGAATTTATGAGTTCATTCAGTATTCACACCCAAATAGGGTGGTATTTTCACATGATGAAAAATTAGAAAAACTGAAAAAATGAAATGTCCATTAATAAGGGATTGGATAAATAAAGTATGGTATTGCATAAAATATAAATCTGTCATAGTTAAATAGACCAGACCTGCTTATATCATCAGAGATAAATCTCAAAAACTATAATATTGAGTATTTTAAAAAGCAGGTTGTAAAAGGATAGATAAAAGCAATATACTATTTATGTAAACTTAAAAAATTTAAAACAATAATATATACCACTTATGGGCACATACAGATGCAATAA
Source organism: Mirounga angustirostris (assembly GCF_029215605.1). NCBI lineage: Eukaryota > Metazoa > Chordata > Mammalia > Carnivora > Phocidae > Mirounga > Mirounga angustirostris. The sequence goes on along the minus strand of NW_026991716.1, from coordinate 91,922,072 downwards.
AAGCATTAAAACATGAGTGGAAAGGATACACACTGATTTCAGTTTAATAGTAACAGCTAGAAAAAGAGGAAGGGAAATGGACTGAATGGGGGCAGTCTTAAAACATATCTATTGGGGCACCTGGGTGGCTCAGTCGGTTAAGCATCTGACTCTTGATTTCAGCTCAGGTCACGATCTCAGGGTCATTAGATCAAGCCCTGAGTCAGGTTCCGTGCTGGGCTCTCTCCTTCTCTCTCTTCCCCTCCCCACTCAAAAAAATAAATAAAAACCCTACAACATATCTGTATTAATTTTTTTCTTTAAAAAAAGGGAAGGAGGGACGCCTGGGTGGCTCAGTCGGTTAAGCGGCTGCCTTCGGCTCAGGTCATGATCCCAGGGTCCTGGGATCGAGTCCCACATCGGGCTCCTTGCTCAGTAGGGAGCCTGCTTCTCTCTCTCCCTCTCTCTTTCCCTCTGCTTGTGCTCTCTCTGTCAAATAAATAAAATCTTAAAAAAAATAAAAATAAAAAAATAAATAAAAAAAGGGAAGGAGACAAATATGGCAAATTGTTAACAAACTATTTTGTGTGTGTGAAATGCATATTGAATAATTTAAAAGAAAACAGTTCTCAAGAAAGACATGGATGTGTATTAGCACTCTTTGGAACTTCACAACATACCCATAATTTCAAAGGAGATCCCATATTTAAAGCTCTCTTAAAACTATGATATAATAATAAGTAATAATTTTGTAGTATCTATAGCAAGAATAATTCAAGGAAAGGAACTTTCTAGGTTTACCCTTTCAGAAGTTGATATAGATAATTCCTTTTTCCTCAGTTGCTCTTTATAAATCATCAGGTATACACTGAGCTATATTTAAGGTCTTAGTCAGATCTCAAGTACTTCTGCACTTTTTTCTTTGAAGTGTAAATATTTTCAGAAAGAACACTTCAAAATGTGATTGGTATCAATTCTTGCTGTGTGTATGTAACACACTGTTGCTATGAACTCCCTAAGGCACTGAACTTCCAATTAAGATACTCTGTGTTTTTTTCATCTTTGAAAGATAAAGCCTGTCAAGTTTTTTGAAACAATGTTTGCTTTTAAACTTAACATCCTGGGGCACCTGTGTGGTTCAGCCATTAAGCTTCTGCCTTCCTCTCAGGTCATGATCCCAGGGTCCTGGAATCGAGCCCTGCATCGGGCTCCATGCACAGCGGGAAGCCAGCTTCTCCCTCTCCCACTCCCCCTGCTTATGTTCCCTCTCTTGCTGTGTCTCTCTCTGTCAAATAAATAAATAAAAATCTTTAAAAATAATAAAAAAATAAACTTAACATCCATAAGCAGAAATTACATGGTTCATTTGGATGCACTATTATGAAACAAACTTAACTTGTTTAGAAACTGCTTTGCTTTCAAAAACAAGCTTAAGGGGCGCCTGGGTGGCTCAGATGGTTAAGCGTCTGCCTTCGGCTCAGGTCATGATCTCAGGGTCCTGGGATTGAGTCGCGCATCGGACTCCCTGCTCCTTGGGAGCCTGCTTCTCCCTCTGCCTCTCTCTCTCTCTCTCATGAATAAATAAATAAAATCTTAAAAAAAAAAAACAAGCTTAAATTTTGGAAATAACTTAAAACCACTTTATTTCTTTTTGCTAGATAGGGTGCTTAACAATGCCGCACTCTGATGTTCAGTTTTCCTAGAATTTAGCTTCTCAAAAAATCCCTTGATAACAACTTTAAGCAATCTTATAAGTACATAAGGGAAGTTTGGAGGTTTGAAAGAAAAAGAAGTTTTCAATTATCTGTGATAAATGAAAATGGACATGACACAGAAAACATAGATATTTAGTAAACGCTTAATGGGTAACAAAACCCCATGAAGGTAAGACACTGTTTTATATGCATAAGGTAGAAAGCAATGGGAAACTTTCCTTCAGAATCTGCAGAAAACATGACAGTAAAGAGGATAAAGAGAAGGTTAAACTATGTTAGAGACACTTATTAACAAGCTGTGTTCAGAGATGCCAACAAAATATGGTGTCAGGGAAGCTGAATCAGTGTACCTAAGGCTTTGTGTCCTGGATAAATTTTATTTGTATGGATTAGAGACTATTCCAGGCAGTTCTAAAACCCAATATTGACCAGCTACCCTTCTACTCAATTTCTGAAAAAAGTGCTATACATCAGTAATCAAATACCCTTCAGGCAAGAAAAGACAAAAAAGAAGAGGGAAAGGAGGAGCAATGTAAAGAGATACAGCTTTATTATACACAAATGGAATAAGTAGGTAGTCAACAGAGAACGATAAATCTTTAGGTCTGAGAGTAGTGGTAATACTCAAAACATTTAGCCCAGGTAAGGACTGAGCACCATGTAATCCCTGCCAATCCTTGCAAGGCTCAGGCACTGGAGGTCCCCCTGCTGTGCCAATTCAGGGAAGGTCAAGGGAGTGGGGTGCAGGAGGAACACCCAGAGGGCTCTGGACAGCATCTGCTTACTCACTGGTGTGTTAGTGTTACAATATCCTAATGATGAGGCTGCACAGATGCCCACAGGTGGGTGCTACCTGCCCCGATTCAAAGGGCTTTAGAGAGCACTTCAGCCATTTTTCCTGCACTCCCCAGGCAGCATCATTCCGTGTCACCAGGCCTTGCCTTCTAGACAAATGACCACAGCTCTGCTGGGCTCCCTCTCAGAACTCTGAGGAGCTGGCCCAACATCGACAATTTAGAAACTATCAGCGTATTCTAGAACTAAAACAATACCTGTGAACAAACAAGATTCTAGTATAGAGACTTTACTGCTCTGAAACCTAAAAATTGTACATGTGGCTTAAACAAAAAATTCAGTCACTAAATTATTATATAGCATGATAGAAGTCCTAGCAGTAAACATAAGCAAGCTAGTCAATGATAAAAAAAAAAAAAAAAAATGGAGGGGTGGGGTACCTATTGTCCCCTAGTGCTCAGCATATAAAAGAATGTCAATTACAATACTCAGTTTTCATAAATACTATAGAAACCTCAGCTAGTCAGAGTTTTCAGGGTTAGAATCATTCTGCATAGCTCTTTTTAAAACAATTTTTAAAAAACAGGTTATTAACCTGTTAGAATGGCTAAAATCAACAACACAAGAAACAACAGGTATTGGCAAGGTTGTGGAGAAAGGGGAAGGCCTCTTGCACTGTTGGTGGGAATGCAAACTGGTCCAGCCACTCTCAAAAAGTTAAAAATAGAACTACCTTGGGCGCCTGGGTGGCTCAGTTGGTTAAGCGACTGCCTTCGGCTCAGGTCATGATCCTGGAGTCCCAGGATCGAGTCCCACATCGGGCTCCCTGCTCAGCAGGGAGTCTGCTTCTCCCTCTGACCCTCCTCCCTTCATGCTCTCTGTCTCATTCTCTCTCTCACAAATAAATAAAATCTTTAAAAAAAAAAAATAGAACTACCTTATGACCCAGCAATTGCACTACCAGGTATTTACCCAAAGGATACAAAAATACTAATTCAAGGGCATACATACACCCCTATGTTTATAGCAGCATTATCTACAGTAGCCATATTCTGGAAAAAGCTCAAGTGTTCATCAGTTGAAGAATGGATAAGGAAGATGTAGTACGTATAAAAAATGGAATATAATTCAGTCATAAAAAAGAATGAAATCTTGCCATTTGCAACAACATGGATGGACCTAGAGCATATTATGCTAAGTGAAATGAATTTGTCAGAGAAAGACAAATACCATATGATTTCACTCATACGTGGAATTTAAGAAATGAAACATAGAAGCAAAAGAAAAAAAAGAGTGAGAGAGAGACACCAAAAAACAGACTAACTATTGAGAACAAACTGATGGTTACTAGAGGGAGGTGGCAGGGGGCTGGGGGAAATAAGTGATGGGGATTAAGGAGTGCACTTGTGATGAACACCAGGTGTTGTAAGGAAGTGTTGAATCTCTATATTGTACACCTGAAACTAATATTACACTGTCTGTTAACCAACTGGAATTTGAATAAAAACTTAAAAAACAAACAGGTTTTTAGTTCTGTAAGTATTAAAATATTTTATACTGTCAATATTTTATTTTATACTGTCAATATTTTTTAAAGATTTATTTATTTTTAGAGAGAGAGAGGGTACTTGAGGGGGGGGAGGGGCAAAGGGAGAGGGAGAGGGTGAGAATCTCAAGCAGGCTCCCTGCTGAGAGTGGGCCCAGCAAGGAGCTCCATCTCATAACCCACGAGATAGTGACCTGAGCCAAAACCAAGAGTCGGACACTTAACCAACTGAGCCACCCAGGTGCCCTATACTGTAAATATTTTAAAAGGAAATCTTTCTTTTATTTATTTTTATTTTTTTATTTTTTTTTAAGATTTTATTTATTTATTTGAGAGAGAGAATGAGATAGAGAGAGAGAGCATGAGAGGGGGGAGGGTCAGAGGGAGAAGCAGACTCCCTGCTGAGCAGGGAGCCTGACGCGGGACTCGATCCTGGGACTGCAGGATCATGACCTGAGCCGAAGGCAGTCGCTTAACCAACTGAGCCACCCAGGCACCCAGGAAATCTTTCTTTTAAAAGAAAGTGTTCTATAAACTTTTATGGCCTTCTCAAGAATGATGATTTAGCCTTTTCTCAATAACTCAGGATAACCAGGGGCACCTGGCTGGCTCAGTCAAAAGAACATGTGATTCTTGTTCTTGGGGTCATGAGATCGAGGCCCATGTTGGGTATAGAGATTACTTAAATAAATGAATAAATAAAAACTTAAAAAATTAATTCAGGAAAATCATTATGAATGTGAGGCACAATAATTCTCTACAGCTAATATAATGAACAAAGATGAAACTGTAGAAACAAAACATTAGAGTTTGAACATTCCCAAGTCTATGAAATCCTTGCTATATAGTACCAGCAAAATCTTTTTCTTTCTTTTGTATATAAAATACCACCCGTGACGTATCTAAGAATTGATATAATAGGAATCCCAAGAGTGATGAAGCAGATGGTTACACAATTATTCCAATCACTAAATGCACAACATAAATGTGTGTGTGTTAGACTCATTTAGCATAGCTCAAGAGACATTAGGATAGCATTCAAATAATGCCTGTATGTTAAAAGACAAGGACACATTCCTGGTGAGCAACAACAAAACAACACAAAAACAAGCTGCACTTAATTTATTGCTCTTTCAAATTACTAACAATCCTGATGGGCTTGTTAGTAGGGCAGAGCCGCCCTTTTGCACAATGGTGACTTATTTGTGGAAGCTCTCACTGCCATTATCCCTTTACCTTCATCTTTCTACTTTGTCTTACAGGGGAAAAAGTAATCTTACCAGTGCATTGTACGTGATCTAATTTTCAATATTTCAAGATACTATTCCTTCCATCTGGTCTCCCTAAGCCCTTTCTTCTCTTTGTCCCGTGCCCTTCCCCCGTGTATTTCTGATTCTTTGCCTTGTGTTATCCTGAGATGAGAGAGGTTAGACAATGAAAAATATTCTCTCAAGGAACAGTAGGTCCCCATTTTCATGGCATTGCCTTTTTCAGGAGAAGGAGGTAGGTTTCCTCTTTTACTATTTCATGTACATGAAGGGGAGCAGCAGGCTTGAGGAGTAAAGGAAAGGACGATACACCAAACAAACAGGTGAGGACCCAGGTGTGTTCCAGCTCCTGAGGCATTCCCATTCCCCCTCATAGCTCCCAAGGCCACACAAATGTGCCTGGACGAAATCCCATTCCATCAGGACTCCTCCTTGTGCCTTCTAGGCTGATGATGAGCTAGTATGACGAACCAGCCTGAACACTCACAGCTGCTCAGGCTTTCCCGAAAGCTTAGCTCCTTTGCTTTCATTCTCTTCTTAGGAAACACAGACACACATTGTTATAGTGAGCTTCTGGAAACCACCTTTGTGGTCTAGTCAGCGGGCCTGCCTCTAATGCTGGGAATCCGGCGTGTAAGAATGAAGCAGGGCAGTATCCTGGCAGAACCCAGGGGGATCTGTCTGTTGGCATCAAAACCATTGTGTATTTATTTCTCTTCACTCTTCCCTCACTTCATGTGGCCAAAATGGCAGTCCCTTTTGATGATCACAACACGGAATTCAAAAATGGAATTCTTTTTTTTTTTTTTTTTAAGATTTTATGCATTTATTTGAGAGAGAGTGAGTGAGAGAGAGCACAAGTGGGGGTGGTGGGGGCGGGAGGCGGGTCAGAGGGAGAAGAAGTTTCCCCGCTGGGCAGGGAGCCCGATTCGGGGCTCGATCCCAGGACACTGGGATCATGACCTGAGCCGAAGGCAGCCACTTAATGACTGAGCCACCCAGGTGCCCCAAAATGGAATTCTTTAAATTGATCTTTTCTAATAGTTCTAATGAGATGTAATTCCCATATAGTACAATTCACCTTTTTAAAGTGTTATAATATAATGGGTTGGGTATATTCACCAAGGTGTATGACCATCACCACAGTCAATTTTCAAACATTTTCATTACTCCCCAAGGAAACTCCATCCCCATTAACAGTTACTCCTGTTCCCTTTCCCCTCAGCCCTAAGCAACCACTAATCCACTTTCTATCTCTATAGATTTGCCTAGTCTGGACATTTCACATAAATGGAATTATAAAATACGTGGTTTTCTTTGACTGTTTTCTTTCACTTAGCATGATATTTTCAGGGTTCATCCTGTGGCAGCATGTATTGGTGCTTCATTCCTTCTTACAACCGAGTAATAATATTCCATTGTGTGGAAATGCCACCTTTTATTTACTCACACATCAGTTGATGGACATTGGGGGTTTTTCCACTTTTTCGCAATTATAAATAACCCCATGAACATGTACACATTTTTGTGTACGCATTCAACTGACTTTAGAATAAAATTTGATTTTAAAATGAGCCAGGCCTCCCTCCCTTTCTAGTCCCATGGTGAAGAGGGGAAAACTGTCCTTCACTTCCTCCTTGGATTTTCCAAAGCAGGAGTGAAGAGAACCATGCCCCCTGTCCAGATTGGAGGTGGCTGGCATGCAGCCTGTGGGTGGCAATGCACAGAGACTCATCATCTGCTCCTCCCCTTCCTCATTTCCACCGTCATCAAAATCACAGTCAAGCTTGGGGAAATATCAACTCACAGGTGAGCTAATCAGCACTTGGGAAAACTTCCACAAAAAGCAGACTATTGGGAGAAAGTGCCAAGGGACGTGCCTCATCTGCCATAATGGTAGCTACCAATTCTACCATCTGTTGCCATGAAAATATGTGCCAATAGAAATTACTTGGTGTATGGTTCTGAGTAGCAAGGCTGTGTGAAGCCCAAGACCCTGCATTTTCAAACAGATGTTCAAGCTGCTGACCCACAGACTACACTTTGAGTAGCAAGGAGCTATGGGTAACTCTGTCTTCGATGTTCATTTGAGAAATACATTCCAGATCTATCTTAACTGCGCTGCATCATTTTGTTAATTTCATATCAATTATAGCCTAAAAGAGATTTGTGCCAGCTGATTTTTCGCCAATTCTCCCAGGCTCTGATGATTCATAAATAAAAATGGTTATCTTCCAGAATAATTGGGCACAAAGGTGCAGAATTCATATTCTAAAAATTTTTCTTTTGCGGGGCCTGGGTTTTCAGGGAAAGTCTCCCCCTCCCCAGTAAAAACTCTGTTGTTTGTTCATTGCATGAAATATAATGGTGTTTGTTTGTTTTGTTTCTGAGGAGGGTGATATAAAAAGATTGTTGAAGAAGCTAGAGACAGAGGTGAAAATAACAGGATCTTTTACTGGGGGGATGTCTTTATAAATTTTAAAATTGGGGGCAAAACCTCCAATTTCTTTCCCATTCTCCAAAGTTTATCTCCAACTAGAAACAGAGGACAATGGGAGAGAAAAATGGAGCCTCCAAAAAAGAATATTTTGTATCTGAAGATAGAGAAAAGAGAGTGAGTGGTGGCTGGACAGCAGGAAAGCAATAAGGAAAGAAAAGTGCCGTGTGGGACGACCCCCTGCCTGGAAAGGGGCTGCAGTGGAGACTCTTATACACACTGTCTTGTGCGGTCTTCGCTTCCATCCTCATTTCACACATGAGGAAGCGTAAGCACACACAAGCTTAATCATTTGCCCAAAGTCACAGCATCTGAATAGAGAGCCAGCATCTGAATCTAAGTCAGCCTCAGGCAGTCACCCATGCAAAAGTTTTTTTTTTAATTTTTGCTTACTTATTAATATTATGAAGCATATCATACATGCAATAGGCAACATTATGTCCATGTGCACTTTATAATATCATAGTAAAACCAACACCTGTCTTCTCATCAACTCAGCTTAATAGAATTTTACGCAAATATTTGAAGCTACCTTGTGTCCCATCCCTGATTGTGTCCCCCTCTCTCCCTCCATCTCCAGAGGTACTGAATTTTGTGTTTATAATTCTCATGCTTTCCTTTACACTATCACGCACGACTGGAAGATCTCTTTTTAGATTTCTTAATTATCAATCAGGCCGGGGGGGATTGAGGTGAAATTGGAATGATGAAAACAATAGATAAAGGTCCGTATTTTTTAAATGGAAAAAGAAGCAAGATCAGGACGTGAAGCTCTTTTATCTTAAAGAAGTGTGGGGGAGACTAGTGAAAAAGTCAAGAGCAGCAGATGTGAGCAGAAATTCAAAGGCAAACATGAAGTTTTAAACAAATGAGAGGGTGACTTTGGGAAACTGTCCTCAGCTCATCTGTGTTCTCTTCCTCCCTCCTCCTCTTGGAACTCCTCACTGAGCTCCTGGGATAGACTGGGTAGGGGTCGGATGACCACACATCCCCCTTTGCCTGCGAGTACAGTTTATGCCTGTGGTACTGGCAAAATTGTACAAACAGCTCCTCACTCTCAAAACTGGGCTGGCTTAAGTGATCTTGTCACCCTCAGCACTGGGGATTGAGCAATGAATAAAACAGGATCCCTTCTGGTTTGCAGCTTACAACCAGTTCCCCCACATCTCATTGTTTTCATCTTGTTGGTTCTCCCAGACCACGGAGCTGGGGTATTGTTAGTCCTAGCTCATCTGACCATGGAGTCCTTTATTTTGATTTCTCGACAATAATGTGTGGGAAACCTCCATTATCTCTAACATTTCAGCAGAGATTGGACAGAAGTTCCTAGTAGAGGTGTTTCTGGAAAGACTGGATAAAAAAAGAGAGGAAAGGTGGCATTTTCAGAAGACACCCAAGTATGGAGGGCTTACATGTGGAGGGTACTGACTGCTCAGTCAGGAGCCAGGTAGACAGGGGTGACTCATCAATGTTGCAGAAGGAAACACTGGCTCTTTTTCAGCTGCACGTTAACACACAGCACTTTACCCAGACTTGTCAGTTTTCCAACCTTCTGACACAGGCAAGAGATATTCCCATAAAGCAGTGGCACGGAGTTGGAGGAAAATGGCAATCAGTACATTACAGAACTTAGTTTCCTTCCATGAAGGAAGACTGGAGAGAAAATATACATAACATAGCTACCACACTACAGACAGAACTAAATGGCACTGTGAAATACTACTTGTAAAGTGTGGACAACTCATTCCCATAGCTCATTCATCTATTAAATATTTATTAAATGTCTGGGGCACCTGGGTGGCTCAGTTGGTTAAGTGTCTGACTCTTGATTTCAGTTCAAGTCATGATCTCAGAGTTGTGGGATCCAGCCCCACGTCAGGCTCCATGCTAGGCATGGAGCCTACTTAAGATTATCTCTCTCCCTCCCTCTGCCCCATCGCTCCCTACACATGTTCTCTCTCTCTCTAAAACTATATATATATATATTTATTAAATGTCTATTATATTGTGGGCAAAGATTTCCAAAAAAGGAAAATAAAAGAACTATAGAAGAAAAGGTTGATAAATTATTAGACCTTTTTAAAATTGAGAAATTCTGTAATTTAAAAGACACTATCAAGGAGCACCTGAGTGGCTCAATCGGTTAAGCAGTTAGGCCTCCGACTCCTGATTTCGGCTAAGGTCATGATCTCATGGGTCATAAGATCGAGCCCCATGTCGGGGAGGCAGGGGGAGTCCATGCTCAGCGGGGAGTCTGCTTGAGATTCTCTCCCTATGCCCCTCTCCCCCCCACCCCCGCATGATCTTTCTCTCAAATAAATAAATTTTTTAAAAAATTAAAAAAAATAAAAGACACTATCAAGAGAATAGAGAAGCTACAAACTGAGAAATCACATATATATTTAGATCATATTTGTATATATGCATGTGCATTCTTTATATATATGCCTTCTTTATATTATAAAAGAATATAGTTATATATATATATAAGAATGTGTATAAAACAATAATCTGTAAAGAAGAAAGACCATTTTCTAAAATGGGTAAAATATTTAAACAGTCACTTCACCAAAAAGGGATATCAAATAGCCAGTAAGTTTATGAAAAGTTGTTCAACATCACTAGTTATTAGGGAGAGATAAATTCAAACCACAATGAGATACACTATTAACCACCAGGGCACACAAGAATGGCTAAAATCAGGACTGATGAGCAACTGGACCTCTAACACTGCTGATGGGAGTGTAAATGGACACAGTCACTTTGGAAAATAATTTGGAAGTATCCACTAAATGACGCATATGTTTGCCATATGTCTCAGCAATTCAAATTCTGTGTATACCCAACAGAAATGAGTACATATTTATGTCCACCAAAAGATACATACAAGGATATTCATAGAAACTTTATTCATAGTAGTGAAAAACTGGAAACAATCCAAAGGACCAGTGACAATAGAATGTATAAAATAAACTATAACACAGTTGTATAATAGAATATTACACAACAAATTACTGCTTAGCAAAATATGGATGACTCTCATAGACATAATATTGTGTGAAAGAAGCCAGATATATACCATATGATTCCAATGATGGGAAGATATAAACAATAAAATTAGCCCATAATGAAATATAAGTCAGAATAGTAGTTATTTTTATGATGGGGAGGTAGTAAGGACAGTGACAAGAAAGCTTTCTGGGGTGACAGTATTCTGTATTATCTGGGTTATGGTCACATGCGTGTATACATATATAAAAATTAATTGAGCTGTGTACTTAATATTTTTGTACTCTGCTCTGTGTAAGCTATACCACCATTAGAAAGGACAGGAGGGAAGAAGAAAGGGAGGTGAAGGAGGACAGACAAGGGATGGGGGGGAAAGGAGAGAAGATCAGACTGTGATTTAATAAGGAGGCATCAAAGAACTTATGATAATTTCTATAATACTAATATAATAATATTTTCTGATGTGTTACCAAGTCCCCAAAACCTAGCATTTCCAAACAGTAGAACATTTGTCCTTTGGTAGGTGTGAGCAGAATGTATTTTCTTTACAGGTCTATCTTACAGGTGATTCATCTTAATGCTATTTGTCCTTGAATAATAACCAGCTTCATGGATAAAATTAATTAAACTATTTACCTAAACCCAGGGATTAATTTCAATTTAAATCAATTGCAGACATAAAATAACAATTTGCTCAAAGGTTTACTCAAAAATGTATCTTCTGACAAAAGAATGAGCACCTAAATTTCATAGCTATTACAAAATAGAGTCAATATTAACATTAATGATAAGTAATAGCAGTTGAAAAAAGCCAAAATATCACAATACAACAGAAACTTAACCTCTCATTATAGGAATTAACTAGACTAGAAAATTATATAAAAATATAAAAGTGATAAAAGATGCTTTTGTTACATATATTCGAAAAGTAAATGTCAGAAAAGTTTCAACCATCTCTTTCACACACAAAAAATATCCAGCTAACATACCTTGCATAAACTTATCTCAAATTCCTGCTCAAGAGTGAAAACTTACTTCTGGGGCACCTAAGGCTCAGTCAGTTAAGCACTGGGCTCTTGATTTTGGTTCAGGTCTGAATCTCAGGTTTGTGAGATCTAGCCCCACAACTGGCTTCACGTTCAATGGGAAGCCTGCTTCTGTCCCTCTCCCTCTGCCCCTCCCTGCGTGCTAGCTCTCTCAAATAAATAAATCTAAAAATCAGAAGAAGAAAGAAAACTCATACTTCTGAAACAGAGGTAAATAATTACTATTTTCTAAAATATGACTTCAGAAGACAAACTTAAAAAAATGAAATTTCTTTTCTACCAGAATGCTTTAAATTTTGAAGCAATTTACCTTCCTAAGAAAAAGCATATTGCCAGTTAACATCCTCTGCCCACTTTAATTTTATTCCAGAACTCTAACAAATCAATAAGAAAACACAAACACACCAATATTAAAATGGGCAATGGACATTCCACAAAAGAAGAAACACAAATACATAGCCAGTAAGCCTATGAGGCTATTTTTCCTTCCATAGTAATCAAACACATATGAATCGTACAGCAAAAAGTAAATTTTTACCTAAAAAATGGAAAAGATTTTTTAATTTATAAAAGTTACAGATGAAACTATGAAGGAAGACTTGGGGAAAGGAATTTCGTTTCCAAGTGCAACTAAGCCAGGATAAATAGGTGAGCAGAAACACAAACTAAACTTTGGCAATTTAGAAATTGTTGAAATTGGTACCAATTTTATGCCAGTGTTTACTTTTTGGCTTAGGTATTTTCTTTCTTAAAAGTTTAGTAGTACTAAATATTCCTAGCTGTCATAATAAAGAATTCTGTGTTTTTAAAAATGGGTAAAACTGTCATGTCAGGAGTACTGATTTTTCTCTTAACTAGCCACCTCTATGGTATAAAGCTAGTATTTTTACAAGATGCCTATAACCAAATACTGTTTCTTATATGGTAGCATCTTATTCTGATTGTCAGGAGAAAACATAAAAAGAAATTACTTGAGAAATAAACTTGCCAGTCTGAACTGTAAAGTGAAAAGCATAATTCATGAGGCCATATATCAGATGGTACTTTTCTCTGCACACTGATGGTTGACACCACAAATGACTATAGAATCGAAGTATATTCCCCCTTTTTAAGAGGCTAGTGCTTAAAATGAAACTTTTTAATACATATAAAATTATATATTCAACATAGTTTTAAACCATAAGAGCCTTTGCTCCTGAATGGCTAATAACAGACCTAGAGGGAAGCAATTCAATTAAACAATCACCCCAAATTCATGAAGAACACTTAGGTCCTGGGCTGGGCTGGAGGGAAGGGGTAGGTGGAAAAAGGGCTCAATCTCCCCTTCCTTCTTTACATTTAAGTGCAGGTCAGGAAGACACAATGCTCTTGCATTAGCCCCAAGATAGTTCAGGACCCAGAAATATTTGGAGGTGCAAAGATGGAGATAGCAAGAATATCCACAAAGTGATTTTCAGACTTCTAGGGAAGCTTTTCAATATATGCAGGAAAGAAGTGCATGTAATTTACCACTCTACCAGCATGGCAACAAGAGCTTGAGTTTAAACTTAGGAAAAGCAGTCACAGTGAACAGTCAGGTTTATGGTGGGGTGACCTTAGAACTTATCATCCAAACAAGGATCCAAAGGTTATGAGGCTACAATAGAAACAGCTACATCACCTGCTCACACTCTCCTCTCTGTGCTAATAAACCACCAAGACAGGTGGCTAGTCCCTCAGCTCTCTGATCCATCATCAAGCTTTGATGCCTCAGGGAGCTTAGATTGCAGCTACTCAGGGTTCCTGTCCCATGCCCAAGCCTTGGCTTTGGGGTACCAGAATCTCTTGAGGATTTAATCAGAGACCTTTTCAAATCACAAGTTCCAAAAGGAAATTACTCTAGAGATATTTTTAAATTGTTCAATATTTAAATTTCCTAAATACCTTGTGTTCAATGCTACTCAAATTTCCACCTCAGAAATAAAACTGAAAGGTGTGTGCATGTTAGGACCTGAACATGAGTAGCTCTAATGGGAAAAGTGTCTGGTGGGGTAACAAATGCTGGGGTTTTGCTCCACCAAAGTTGTACAAGTCAGGACAATATCTTTGGTTATCAAGCTCCAAACATTGAAATGCCCTAGAGACAACTGTCTTTCAAAAAAACTTAAAATAGGTAAGAGTCAAATTTGAGAATTCAACAGCTGGCCATCTGTCACTAGCAAAAATCCACTGTTTTCTACCTATAGAATTTTCTTAGAAATGTGACATTCAAATTTTAATATTCATAGTAGTGTGATCTTTAACTAGAATGTATCAGTATCTTACTCTACTAATCAAATATTTCTCAATTTCCTCTTCTACTTCAATGTCATTTTATGTCATTAACATTACCTAAGTTAAATTTTAAAAAGGGAAGAAGAAGAAGGGACATTGCAATAAACCAGGAAAGCTACAAAACATTTTTTTTTCTATTTCTATCTATTCTGTATTGTGACGTTGTAACAGAAAAAAGCATTGGCTAAAATTTGGGAGTCCTGGGATATCGTCCTGACTCTCATTAAACAACCTAATGCCTCAATTGCTTAACCTGCAAAATGGAGACAATCAAACCTAACTACCTCCCTGAATTCTCTGGGAAAGCCACATGAGCTTCTTCTGTGAAATAAGTCGCATCTGTAAGAGGAAGGCAACCTGGTGGCAGTGGCGGGGAGGAAATATGGGCATGTCTATCCAGCTAAACAATTGCCACAGGCATTTAAGTAGCAGAGAACTCAGGCACGTGGGGGAAAAAGCCAAGAAAGAGGGAGTGATGCAGACCAGCAGCAACAAGACCCACAGAGGCCCCCTCTTCAACCCATTGCTTTGTGCAGGGACATGGATGAGGAGGCCCCAGACCAGCCTCAGACCAGCTGGAGATAAGGAGGAATACACAGAGAGGAGATTAAGGTGGAGAAAAGATGGGGAAAAGCAAATATTGCCATGTAGCTACTCATTTCTGAAAAGACCACTGGAAGAGAGAAAAGTATGTACCAGGCTTTCAGAAAAGAAGCAGTGAGAGCCAGAGATGAGTCAAGGGGTGATGGAAGTCACACTACCTATGGACTCATGGTTCTCACTGCTCTTTCACATTGTTTCAAAGGAGCCTCTCAACAGCTTGGTGGGGGGCCAGGCAGGTTGGTATCATCCCTATTTTGTTGATCAGTACCCTGAGACACAAAGAGCTTGATGATTTGCCCAAAGTCACCTAATTTGTAACTGAGAAATCTAGAATTAAAACCCAAGCTCTCTCATTTCTATTGCCAATAGGTTTTTGTTTTTGTTTTTTCTTTTCTGCTATCACTGGTCATTGGTAAATGGTGAGAATTTTATATGTTGAATTTTAAGTGAATTATCCTCATTTTATACCTGTAGTAAAATACACTCATAGTAATTCACATTTTTAAGAGCATAAAATATAATCTGAATATCAGATCAACAAAAACATTTCCAAAGATAGATAAAATTTACTTAAAAACAAAACAAGAGCTAGGCCTTTTAAGCAATCCAGTGAGTCCTTGGATAAGCCTCAATACTCTATCAGTCAGAGATCCTGTCAGTGATGACCCAGTAAACGTAGAAAACATTATCATTCGATTTAAATGACCTGTGAAGTGTTAACAACCCCTAGTTGCTTTGACTGCTTTGGCATTTATTCTGGAAAATTATAGACTTTGATATCTAGAACTGAAGCAGAAGTGAATGAAGTTAACTGCTTGCTATGTGATTTTTATTTTTCATTTAAAGACTAAGGAGAAGTTATCACTCACATATGGAGGAATGCCCCAAACATGGTAGTATCCATTCAGCTCACAAAATCCTGGTTGTGCTTTCTATAAGGAAGAGGTTCTCAGCAAATGTGTAAATGAAGGAATATATATAAGTGGATATAGAAGACTGTACATATGAATATGCAAACTGCCAAGAACAGGACAAGGGGTTAGCCACAATGAAAAGAGCAATGAAACAATTGAACCAATAATATTCAAATGAAACCAAACTGGAAACGTTTGGCAGCTAAGGTATCCTCCTTGTCTTTGAAGAACAGGTGTCGTGTGCAGAAAGAGTTTATTGCTCCCTTCCCTCTGTTCCCAACAGAAATGTGTGTCTATCTCTATGAGAGTACTTTAATCCAATCTATGGCCATCATTCACTAATACCAGCTCAGACCTGACCTAACTTAACTCTCCTACCCAATTCTGAATGGTCTTTTACCATAAACTCCTGCAGTATAAAAACTCAAACACAAAATAAAATACAAAGAGCATACCCCTTAGATTTAGATGATGTCAGTCAGTCAGAATCCCATCAGGAAACAGACGGCACACACCAAAGAGATGATCGAGAAGTGTTTAAAGAACTGACAGTTTACAAGATGTGGGCAGGGAGGGGACATCAGTAGGAATAATGGAGCAGTCCGGGCTCTCAAAAGCGGGAAGCCTACCACCCCTGAATGCAGAGGCAAGAGGCTGCAACTGGCAAGATCTGAGCTGTAGAAGTCCACCCATCGAGGCTATAGCCTTCAATGGCAGAAGGAAACCTCCACCACACTCCCATGTAAACTCCGGCTCCTGTCCTCTCCTCTAAAGCCTCCCATTGCCTGAACCAAACTGGAACCCAGATTGCAAGAGAGCATGGTCCATGCAGTTTCTAAATACAGTTCTAAGGAGCACAGAGGAGGGTGAAGAGTGGATCTGGAAGGGCAGACAGAGAATATCCATAGGCTGAGGTTGCCCACAGGGCTGTTCACTGAAGTAGTATTTATAATAGTGAAAAATTAGGAAGAACCTAAATGTCCATTAAGAGGGGCATTTTACATACTTTAATGAGGTGAGAAAATGCTAATGATAATGCTAAGTGAAAACTAAAGCAGGAGACAAAAGGCATCTAAATTGCTGCCTTTGTGATATCATCTTTAGGGCTAATTTGTATGAAAATATGCACAGAAAAAGAACAGAATGTTAATAATGTTATTCACAGATAGTGAGATTATGGATTATTATAACTATATGTTAAAGCTGCCAAAATAGCTAAGGCAACTGTAGACTACTACATCAATCAATAAAATGAGAATCTCAGTTATAAAAGAACAGTGCCTCAGAATGTTCACTGTTCTGAGCACTTCTATAGAAATGGACAGGACATTTTAAAAGTGGCATCAGGGGTGCCTGGGTGGCTCAGTTGGTTAAGCGTCTGACTCTTGATTTTGGCTCAGGTCGTGATCTCAGGTTTGTGGGATCCAGCCCCATGTTGGGCTCCTCACTCAGTGGGGAGTCTGCTGGAGATTCTTTCTCTCCCTCTCCCTCTGCCCCTTCCTACCCACCCCACCCCCACTCGTGCACTCTCTCTCTCTCTCTAATAAATAAATCTTTAAAAATTAAAATAAAATAAAATAAAAATAAAAGTGGCAGCAACTAATCAAACCTCTTCAGGGAAGATAAAGTGATACTTTGGGGCCTGAAATCCAACTCATGCGAGGAACACGATAATAAATAGGGCACGCTTCTTTATTACTTTCCATATTTCATATCATACTTTCTCATTTCCCCCAGCTGCTGTTTAAACAAGGTATATAGAGATATATAGAGAGATCTGTATTATAATCACTCTAACCACTAAAAAGATTATGTCTCCCCCACCCCCAATATATCATTTAAAATAAGAACAATTCTAAATCTTAAAACAAAATTTAAATATCTTGAAATAGCGTTAGTCTCCAGGCATATTCTGGATTTTTTTTCTCTCTCATCCCTGCTTTGCTGATGTTGTAAACACATGCTTAATTTAACAAGTAGGTCATCTAGCACAGAATACAGATTCAGATCTTCCTCAATTTATGATGGGGCCACATCCTGATAAACCCATCATAAGTTGAAAATATCGTATCAGAAATGCATTTAATAAACCTAACCTACCAAACATCATAACTTAGCCTAGCCTACCTTAAACGTGCTCAGAACACTTATGTTAACCAAAATCATCTAACAACAGAAAGCCTATTTCATAATCAAGTGTTGAATGTGTTATGTAATTTATGGAATACTGTAATGAAAGTGAACAACAGAAGGGCTCTATGTGTCTGGAATGGTTGTGAGCATATGGGTTGTGAGCACGTGGCTGACTGGGGGACTATAGCTGCCCAGCATCATGAGAGATGCTGGTCTCACACCGCACACTGCTAGCCCAGAAAAGATCCAAATTCAAAATCTGAAATACAGTTCCTACTGAATGCACATTAGTTTTGCACCATAGTAGAATTGAAAAATCATAAGTCAGAAAATCATAAGTGAACCATTCATTGTGAATAGGAGGCCATCTGTATAAAGAAAGTACTTTAGTGTTAGAATGTGTGTGTGTACAAATATAAATATAACCATTAATATACCCTAGCCAGTGTATCAGTGATGGTACTGAGAGCTGTGAAGGATTATAAATTCTCCAACCCCTGTGAGGTTGAACCTCCTGTATCTCTCAGCCTCCTTCTTGTACCTCTTTGAATATTATCTCTTCTTTCTTATTATAACAGTAAGTGTGAAACTTTTTATTATTTTAATGGTGAACATTGCAGCTTCTCTAAAAGACAGGAAAGTGGGACTCAGTTCCCAACAAGAGAGCCTGAACTGGCTTGCCAGGCCACACCACAGGGCCTCCCACACAGCAGGTGTCCAGAGTGTTTGTTTAATAAATTAATTACCTTGGTGCAGTTTCACACTCACATTTACTTACCTTCCTGAATGTGAAAAATACAGTCCCTAAAGACATACATCAAGACTGCTTTTGAGAGAGGTAACATCTGCTATGTTACCTGAGTCACAAATGAAAGAAGCAAACCTGATGCTTCAATTGCCATTATCACTGAATAATTGTTTTTAAAATTAGAGAAAGCCTACAATAAGCAGAACTGTGGTTTAAGATAAAGTAGTCAATTTTCAGTTGTACTCTAGAGGTTGAGCAGTACTCATGACTATCATAATTTATGCCAAAGCATGTTTTTAGTCTAGCATAATGGAAAAACAAACTTACTCTCTTTTATGACCTACTGTGAGTTAATTCTGTGCATTTAATAATACTCATAGAAATTAATGAGCTTTCTTAAATATAATTTTTTAGATCCCTCAAATACATAAAAGTTAAAATAATATTCAATTTTCAGAGAAATGGGCACTAACGACAAACTTACTATTTCCTAAAAGACAAAGGGTATTTAAAGGATTTTCATAATCCTTTTACTTCAAATTCTCTAGATCTACATCTTTCAAGCCAACAGTATCTCCTATAAATTTGGAGTTTGGGTCACCAGCAATTTCTTCCCTCTTTTAGGGCTGTGATTAACTTCTATGAAGAATGAAAAAATCCTCAACATTTTTTTTTAACAAGATTTTATTTATTTGACAGAGAGAGATAATGAGAGCAGTAACACAAGCAGGGGGAGTGGGAGAGGGAGAAGCAGGTTCCCGCTGAGCAGGGAGCCCGACTCGGGGCTCAATCCTGGGACCCTGGGATCATGACCTGAGCCGAAGACAGACGCTTAACAACTGAATCACCCAAGCGCCCCTCAACATTTTCACCTTAGATTTCTTTACATACTCTGTGAATCATGCCAGAAACAGGTAGTAAAACTCTGGCTTGTAGAGTAGACTGGAAATCAGGAGCAACAAGTTTAGTTAACACTTCAGGGATTGAGTCACTGATTCTTGGCAGAATTATCTCAAGTCAAGGGTTCCCAGGAAAACAAGGGTGCCCCACTGACTTCCCAACACATATGAATTCTTCATTCTTGGATATTCCCCTTCTCTACAGTGGACAAGCATTTCAAGGAGAATGCTTCTTTCCTGTTTTTGTTTGTTTGTTTTTGTTTTTGTTTTGAGAGAGTGTGTGTGTGTATGTACAAGAGAGAGAGAGTGGGGGGGGGAGGGGCAGAGGGAGAGGAAGAGATAGAATCCCAAGCAGACTCCATGCTCAGTGGCGCAGAGCCTGACACAGGGCTCCATCTCACAACCCTCAGATCATGACCTGAGCTGAAATCAAGTGTCATACCTTTAACCGACTGAGCCACCCAGGCGCCCTTCTTTCCTGGTTTTTGAAAGGATGATAGCTCTGAGAGCAAGTGGATAGCTACATTTGTATTGGATACTTCCATTCTTTAGCTAACTACCTACCATACACCCATCCCCCCCCCCCCCCACCCTCTATCAACTACTCATTCGGGAAGCTTTAGTTTTCTCATGGTTTGGAGAAAATATTACCGGCTTTGGAGTTGGAAAGACCTGGTTTCAAATACTGCTCTGGCATTTACGAACACTATCAGACTCAGTTTTCTCAGTTGTAAACATGGGAGAAAAATTACCTACCTAGCAGAGCTATTATGAAGATTAAATGAGATGCACTGAATATGAAAGCAACTGTCACATAATAGGTACTCAGTTCATTAGTGCCCTTTGTCCTATTTATTCTTGACAAAAGTTTTCTTGTGTTTACTCAACTGACAGGAGAGGTGGGGAATTAGGAGGCTGAAAAGCCCATTCCCCCATGCCACACCCACTTTCCTCAGAAAACATGCCCTCCTCTTTGCCCCTGAAAAACAAAACAAAACAAAACATGCCTAAACCCAATTGGCTGTCACTTTTGCTGTTTATGATCGTTTACTGAGTGACACTAAGGTAAAAATTGGTACTCCTCTTTGTTTAACATCAAGCTTTGTAAATTTATGGGTTTGTAAGCAGGGTCTGTTTTCACACAGAGAAAAGCAACCAGGAAACCTGTCCTGAGCAAGGAAGTTGATGCCTAAATTCCTGAAGGGCTTTTCTGTAGGAAGAAACCACATGATGATGAAGGACCCAAAGCCTCAATGCATCTTCAGCAGTTATCACCTAGATCTGGGGCTGATTGTCCCCTTATGGGTATAAAAAAAAGCTTTTAATAAAAGTGAAATAACAAGGAAGGGTACAATTAATTGCTAGCTATGTACCGGCCACTAAGATTTCAAAGTACTTGAAACTTCTCACACGGTGAAATTAGGACAATCACAAAATGCCAACTGGTAAAAGTAAAAAATTGAGCAAATGCCAGACATTCAGTCATACTTTACTTTTATCTTGAAAAAAATCCAAAATCTAGTTTAAAACTAGCTTGTTTAAACATGTTTACTGACACATAGTAATACAAATGCCTCTCTTTTCAATCCAGATATGCTCCAATGAAGGACTCCTAATCAGTAATCGAATCTCTTCCAGACAAAATTGTTTTGGGGAGCTAATATGAAAAGAGAAGAGTTTTGTAATCCCACCTTTGAAGCAACTACATTGTCTTGTTTTGCAGACAATAACAACCTCTTAGTTTGTGGGAGCTACACAGCGGAAGAGCAAGCCAACATTTGCAAGGTGGGAGAGCCAAGAATGGCTGGCAATGCCTGGGGGAGCCTCCACTGCACAGGCTTGAAAAGGGCCAGGCCAGTTCTTAGGTTTGCACATGGCAGTCATGATAAAGGAGGCACTGTATTTCCACATGAATGTCAACAGTTTGTTTCGACTGTCATATCTTTCTCAGACGAGATCAGGCGTGTTCAGGGTGGTATGGCTGTAGACGGTCATATCTTTTCCAAACAGCAGATGCAAAAATAATCAAGCTGTGCTTTCATAGGATATTTAGGAACCTGTCAGTATTATCAAAATATTTAAATGACAAATTATAAATAAGGTACATTACATGTCATAGCAGCAGCATTACTTCAAGCCCTTGTAAAGGGAGTTCTTGCATGAGTATGATATGGATAGACCCTATAATTTCAAATTGACATTTTGTCATTATAAAATATGGCTGTGCAAGTTTAACAATTTTTTGATTTCTGAAACTAATAATACACTGTATGCTAATTAATTGAATTTAAATAAAATTAAATAAAATCTAAAAAATTTTTTGAAAACATGAATTCAGTTATTTTTAGTGGGGCATTTTTGGGTTTTGGTTTTTTTTTTTTTTGGTAGTAGGTAAAATACTAATTATAGCAGAAACTCTGAAAGCATTCAATATGTCAGTAACCGGACTGTAGTGTATACAGCGGCTAAATAGCTAGTAACTCAATCTTGCGATCAGACAATCTCATAGTTGTTGGCTTATGAAACGGGGGGAAGATTTCCAGGAGAATAGTCACCAGGAAGTTAGATGAATCAGTTGGGCTCCTGTCAAAGGTCGGTCCAGGCCAGGAGCAGGGAGGCGCAGTCTATAATCCAAGAGAACCAAAAAGAACAGCTGCTCTGAAATCAGAAAACCTGTTTTAGTCCCACTTCCTTCATCCGCATTGCATTCTTGGAACTTCAGGCTCCTCACCTATAAAATGAGGGCATGGGCTTATTGCACAGAGCCATTATGAGCCTCAAGTGGGATAAAATATCAGCAATGGTTTATAATTCTTGAAGTGTAAAGCCAACATAAGGTAAAACATATATTCAATGTCAGAGACTCGTCATCGATAAATCAGGAACTAAAATCAAATGGTTCAAGCAGCAGGACTTCTAGAGACCTAAAGTTAGAACTGCTCCTAGCAGCTCTGCTTGAGGAATTCTGATATCCCCACTGAGCCTGGGCAGCAACTGCAAAGTCTGAGGACCACCCGTCTTCCATTCAACTGCCTGTGCCAAGACCTTGGGAGAGGAAGGAGGGTATACAAACTAGGCCTACATCTTGGTTATGTTGTTTCCTGGCAAAGGTTGGGCAGAAGCCCCAAACACAGGATCTAGACACATTACTTTTGCATCACACACACTTTAGAATTTCTCTTTAAAATAGTTTTTCCTTCTAAAATTTTAATGTACTTACATTTCTATGAATTTACATATTTTTCTCTCCACTACTTAACACAAAAATTGTCTAGTACCAAAAATTAACTTGATTTCCTATATATGTTATAATTTCTCATTGTGAAACTGAAGACCTAAATATACTCATCGTGGGAATATAAAGAAGGCAGCATTAACCACACTGATTTCAATTTGTAGTGATTAACTGAAAGATTCAAGACCACAAGGTAGAGAATCCCAGCCCCAACCTTATGAGCTCTGTAACATTGGCTAAATTACCATACCCCAGTGTGCCTCATTTTTTCTCAAAATGGGGATAATAATAGTATGTACCTACCTCCAAGGGATGTTATGAATTAATTGCAGTGAGTTAATATTTGTAAAGCGCTTAGAACAGTGTCTGATACATACTGTGTATATTAAATAAACTGCATCTTTCCGTCAAATCTTAATGGAAGATAACGTTTTCACAGACCTGGTCTGAAGTTGTTATTATAAACTAAATGCTTCCTCTCATTCCTTATCTTATTTAGCATATGGTATTTTATCTCTTGACCCCAATCACAAGATAAAGAACTATCCAACTAGAGAACCCAAAGAACTATTAGGAGCTTATGCCACTCCTTATTAACTAATTCGAAAAAAAATAGAAGGTGTATTACATGTGGTGTCTTTATGTACCTATTGGCCAAATCTCTTATACAAGCTGTTGATATTAACTTCAGATACCATAACCCTAATTTCTAATAAATGAGACTCAGTTAGGATTGCTGGTTTGAAATGGCACATTACAATAATAAATACGGACAACCGCCAACTTTCTTCACCACAGGATATTTTGCCAAGCTTAACAGCGACTTACTTTTACTTGTTTAACTGCCATCATGGGAAGGTAAAAAACAAAAGGTACTTGTTAATTCTGTGTTTCATTTTTCTGAGTTAGCTACAGGTTTAGCCTGCACTCATCTTGTCTACAACTTGTTGATGAGAGAAACTGGGGACACCACAATGGACTTTGGATTCTCTGAGTCACTTGTATGTCCTTGGGGTCTCCTGGCACTTTGTCAAAATGCTCCCTTGTGATGAAGGGTCTCTGTCATTGCTTCATTTCCACTGAACATGCCCATCCAGGAGATGTTCAGTGCTGTAAAGACAGCACTAAGCAAGTGCTCATTCTCTAGAATGAAGATTTCTCATAAATCTGAATCCTTAGAGGGATTTTGATGAGGCATTTGAGTCAGCCCAATGCAGCTATATTTTAAGGGAACTACAAATGAGCTAATGAAACTCAACTGACTTGCTTTTCTTACCAAATCCCACAAATATCAGACATTCATACATACTTTATCTTGAAAACTTGCTTTGGGACAAGGTATTGAATTCACATTTCAAATCTATCCTAGGTAAAAGCTGAGAATTCATTTTTCTGAAGTGAATGTATAGAAAGAGACCTGTGGGATGTGCCTGGCAATTTGGTATGAAAATAAAGATAAGTTGTTTTTAAGGAAGAACACCTTGCTTTGAGAGGATAGGCTATGCTGGACTCTCTCCAGAATCTTTGACGAAGATTGAGTAGATACCAAGTTTGCTCTCTGGATTTGTAAATCTATTTAAAGAATGTTAAGAACCACTTATTTTCAGCCTATAATTTTAGAATGTCAACATCATGTTTACTTAGAATTTCAGCTAAGGTTTTCAAATGAGTATGTCACATTCCAAGCCCAATCTTTCTTTGTGAGTGTCAAAATATGACAGAAGAGCTGAAATATTACGGTCTCAGCCTCTAGGTATTTTAAGAAACAGCAGAAAATTATTTAGGCACAATCCCAAATACATGATTCTCTTTGACTTAAATGCTACTGCGAAGATAAAAGTTTCCATGGGCACTGGATATAATTTAAGATGATTATAATCTCAAGAAGGTTTGGAACCTTTGCTGATCTTTATATCAGAGAACAAAATTTCTCATTAATTATTCAATATGAGTAAAACTTCTTCATCAGAAAAAAACTTCTGCTTCTTCAAGATAATCCTTCTTCTGACCTCATACATTTGATTAAGTCTTCTATTTCTGCACTTCATGCATCGTATGCTACTTTCTTCATTTTCAGCTGTATGCTCCACACTCCACTACTGTGCAAGATGCTTAGGAGCAGGGATCGTCTCTGATTTTATTGTTCTATTTCCCAGTGTCTAATACAGAATAAGGGCTCTCTGTTTGTTGATCATAAGAAACTTCTCTAAAATTGGACTGATAAACATTTCAATAAGAAGATCCAGAAAGGAATTTGTACCATAGAATAATCTATTATTAATCCTAGAAAAATGATTCTATAGGTCAGATTGCATTGCTTTTCATGAACTAGATCTCTAAAATCTTCTGTACAGTAAGTACAACATGAAATACAGATTAAGCAATTATTTGATAAAGTTTTCAAGATAAACAGAAATATACAATTTAAGATTCAAATGGTCTTACCAGAAACAATTTTTTAAAAATAAATAAATCACTTTTTTCTGCATTGTAGTGATTAACTGAAAGACTCAAGACCACAAGGTAGAGAATCCCAGCCCCGACCTTATGAGCTCTGTAACATTGGCTAAATTACCATACCCCAGTGTGCCTCATTTTTTCTCAAAATGGGGATAATAATAGTATGTACCTACCTCCAAGGGATGTTATGAATTAATTGCAGTGAGTTAGTATTTGTAAAGCGCTTAGAACAACAGTGTCTGATACATACTGTGTATATTAAATAAACTGCATCTTTCCGTCAAATCTTAATGGAAGATAACGTTTTCACAGACCTGGTCTGAAGTTGTTATTATAAACTAAATGCTTCCTCTCATTCCTTATCTTATTTAGCATATGGTATTTTATCTCTTGACCCCAATCACACGCACGGGTTCTGAGCATTTGACGTGCGTTAACTTGTTTTTTATAACAACTCTTATTATGCCCCTTTTATGGATGAGAAAACTGGAGCACAAAAAGGTTAATAACTTGCCCAGGATGACATGGCTGTTACGGTCAGTAAATGAACAGGGATTTAAACCCAGGTAGAGAATCCCCCCTCTGAATAAACTGTTTAAAAAATGGAGTATGGGGCGCCTGGGTGGCTCAGTCGGTTAAGCATTCCTGAAACACAAGTGACCCATTAGGTGAACTCAAACTTTAAGACAGGTAAGTCTTTTCAATATTCATAGTAAGATGGACATTTTGAATGACTATTGGGAGTTAGAAAGTGAATTTCAATATCTAATATCTTTGCTGCATTGCTTTAATCATAGGCGAATAGTAAAGCTGTGATTTACTGTCTCATCCTTACAAATAAGATTTATAATTAAAGCTAAAGAAGAAAAAAGAAGGGGTACCTGGGTGGTGCCATCAGTTGAGCATCAACTCTTGGCTTCAGCTCGGGTTGTGATCTTGGGGTTGTGAGATCGAGCCCCGCGTTGGGCTCTGTGCTCAGCCCGGAGTCTGCTAGGGACTCTCTCTCCCTCTCCCTTTGCCCCTCCCCCCCACCCCCGCGCTCTTGTGTGTATTCTCTCTCTCTCAAATGAATAGACAAATCTTTCTTAAAAAGAAGAAGAAAAAAGAAGTGAACCCAAGCCCAGAAGTTCTAAAGGTCTCCAAGAGCATGTACATCACTTGTGTATGGACTAAGAAGATCATGACCGAAAGTGTAGAAAGAGGGGGTGAGTAGTGATACAATGACAGAGAGAAGCAGCAAAGAATTAGCCTACACCAAACTCAGACTCCAAATCACTTCAGGAGAAACTCCTCTAGCTTCAAGTAGAAAGCTGACCTTTCGCTTCCTCAGTCCTAGGTATTAAGAATTTTAAGTCACCGAATGCATAAAGGGCCACCCTTCAATAGACGAACAGGCACATCCAGATACTCAAAGATATTTCAGGGCTTGACAGGCCTGGTTACAACTTCTGGGCTCCTGAAGTTGCTTGACTTCACTTACAGTGTAAAAGCATATCTATTCAAGCTGCCACCACTGCTATGAAGATAAGAACCACAGGGGTCACAGTCCCTGTCCCTCCTGCCTCCCTCACCTTTCCTCTCTCCAGCACCGGCTTTGGGCGAGGCTTGGCACCTAGTGTTTTGGGTGTGATATCTAATCCTCCTAGAGCCCCGTGAGGGGAGTGGCTGCGTCTCCCTTCTAGAGGGGGAGGAAGTCGAGGCTTAAGGAAACTTGGATCAAATGGTGGAGGCAGGGGGCGCCTGGGTGGCTCAGTCGTTGAGCGTCTGCCTTCAGCTCAGGTCATGATCTCGGGGTCCTGGGATCGAGCCCCACATCGGGCTCTCTGCTCCGCGGGAAGCCTGCTTCTCCCTCTCCCACTCCCCCTGCTTGTGTTCCCTCTCTCGCTGTGGGTCTCTCTCTGTCAAATAAATAAAATCTTTAAAAAAAAAAAAAAGAAAGAAAAAAAAAATGGTGGAGGCAGATTTGAAACTGTGTCCAACACCACCGTCTGTGCCTTTTTCACTGCAGCCTGATGTCAGAGCTCCTACTTATTGGGCATCTGTTCTCTTCCAGGCACGATGCTAGTTGTTTTAAATAAATAAGTCTCAAAAACAATGCTTAGAGGTGGGTGTCAGATCATTAAACTGAAGTAACTTCCCAAGAAGCTCACAGCTAGTAAATGACAGAGCTCAAGTTTAAATTCCCGGTTTATCAGTGGTGAAATAAAACCTAAAATTTCAAACTCTTGCCTTTGACGAAAGATAAGTAAGAAAAATAACCCAGTGTTAACCGGCTTAGATGTAACATTAGATAAAACCAAACTTGACTTATCTAGCTCTGTCCTTTATGTTAGAAAATAATTCAACCTGTTCAGAGTCCTAAACACTAAACCAGCCACACAAGACTGAAAACTAGAATCAATTTTAAGTCATAAAGACTAACACTCTACAGATCCAGAACGCTTTCAAATAACATTTTAAACAGCTGTTTTTTTTCTGAAGGAAAAAGTTTATCCTCACAACATTCTAGTGATATACACAGGGAGTAAGTTGTTTTCCCTTGAGAGAAGGGTAAGGTCCATTGCAGTACAGAAAAACAGGACTGTGTACAGGGCAGAAACTTGAGCCTGCAAACCCTGACTTGAAGGTAGGTCTCTGCCCACCCAGTGAAGATGCTCTGCCCTCCGGCACTGGCTGCATTTTTCCTCCAAAGGAAATGAGGTCTGCAGATTTTCCGAGGATTACAAGGCTCCCCACCACTTGGGTTTGGCTCTCTGGCAGAGAACATTAATGCTTGCTTTCTAGGTTTGGGATTCAGTTTAGTTTGAGGGTAATCATTTTCACTTCACTGCACTGACCTTTAGCTAAGAGCTCCATAAGGGGATATATAAAAGGAAGCACCATTTCCATCATATAGCAGAAAATAAACACATAAAATTACTACTAAAAAGGAGGTGTAGGCAAGATACTAGTGAGAAAAAAGGGAAACAACCTCTCCCTTACTAGCGCTGACAATATGCCAGTCACTGTTCTGAGCATTTGACGTGTGTTAACTTGTTTTTTATAACAACTCTTATTATGCCCCTTTTATGGATGAGAAAACTGGAGCACAAAAAGGTTAATAACTTGCCCGGGATGACATGGCTGTTACGGTAAGTAGATGAACAGGGATTTAAACCCAGGTAGAGAATCCCCCCTCTGAATAAACTGTTTAAAAAATGGGGTATGGGGCACCTGGGTGGCTCAGTCGGTTAAGCATCTGCCTTTGGCTCAGGTCATGATCCCAGGGTCCTGGGATCGAGCCCCACATCAGGCTCCCTGCTTGGCGGGAAGCCTGCTTCTCCCTCTCCCTCTGCCCCTGCTTGTGTCCCCTCTCTCGCTGTGTCTCTTTCTGTCAAATAAATAAATAAAGTCTTTAAAAAAATAAAAATAAAAAAATCAAAAATGGAGTATAATTCAAAACATCATAAATGAGTACCACTATTGGCTACTAACGCAAGTCAGGCCACAGCTCCCAATGCCCAAACTGTGTCCTCTCCCCTGGGCCCCCTGATGGCTAAAGATTAATGGACTACACAGGAGACGGGCTGCCGAGGAGGGCAACAGCTCTCTTTCTATGAAAAATAACATATTAACACGTTTACCAAGACCAAGCTGAAAAAAATCGTAAGGGTGAATTTTAGGAAGAGAGGCAGCCAGTGTTCAAATTATTTTACATAAAGAAAGAAAATGACCCTTATTGATTTTTAGAACATCTACACTGAAAGCTGCAAATATTTGCAGAATACAGAAATCTGACCTCAGTAAACTTTAAACCATCATTGAAGGGGTAAGCTCTTGCAGGAAGAGAAGCATTTTTCCCCACCATTCTTTCTATTTCTTCCATTAGATCTTGGCATTTACAATGATAATGATGATAAGGACGATGATTTTACATTTACCGAGTTTCTACTTTGTGCCCAGAAGTCTGATAAAAGTTTTACATTTAGGGCGCCTGGGTGGCTCAGTTGGTTGAGCGACTGCCTTCGGCTCAGGTCATGATCCCAGGGTCCTGGGATCGAGTCCCACATCGGGCTCCCGGCTCAGCAGGAAGCCTGCTTCTCCCTCTCCCACTCCCCCTGCTTGTGTTTCTGCTCTCACTGTCTCTGTCTCTGTCAAATAAATAAATAAAATTAAAAAAAAAAAAAAAAAAAAAGTTTTACATTTAAAGCATAAACTATCATTTGATACTCACAACAGCTCTACAGAGTCAATATTACCGTTTTTCCCATTTTTGAAATGAAGAAACGGAGACTCAGAAAGGTGAAGTAACTTGCCCAAGGTCACACAGCCAGGATAATAAATTCATTTTTTGTTTGCTCTAAAAGCCCATAATATTAATGGTATATGCCCAGCAAAAACATGTGGCCACCCGACGGGTCCGCTCCTCACACAGAGACAAAGACCAACAGCGAGCGCGGCACATCTTGCCTCCTTCCACCACCTCAAGTCCTGAACAGAAGTGAATGGACTCAGTCAGACGGTTCAAGAGAGCCACACTGGTCAAGATGGGCCAGAAACCTAAGTGTGCTTTAGCCACGCTCTTTAGACTAGAAACAGGTACACTGTCTCAGAAGTAAACAAAATATTTAGGAAGATGATCTAACTAGGAAAACATCCCAAAGACAGACCAGTGTGCTTAGTTTTCAGAACATTTGTTAGTACAAAGTTCATCACAGTTCCAAAGGAAAGAATAGAGTCCTTCAAGACTGAACAAAAATACAAGATACTTGAGGAGAGAAGCAAAAGCTCCTATTTTAAGTTTCAGTCTAAAATGTACTTGGATTTGAATACATTGTCTATAACTGTGTATGATTACATTTTGATAGACAGGAAGTGATGGGGGTATGTCAGATAAAAAAAAAACCATCAAGGAAGTGTTTAAAATATTTACAGAAGTAATAGGAAAAATACTTCAATGAAGGGTACATCATTATTAAGTAACATTTTTTTAAAGAAATTTCAATTGGGGACACCTGGGTGGCTCAGTCAGTTAAGTGTCAATACGTGGGGTGGTGGGAATGGAGCCCCGTGAGGGTGGGTTCCACACTCAGTGGGGAGTCTGCTTCTCTCCCTCTCCCTCTACCCCTTCCCCCACTCATGCTCTCTCCCTCTCTCTCTCTAAAATAAATGGAAAATAATAAAATAAATGGATAAATCTTTCTAAAAAAGGAAATTTCAATTGGTGATTAAGCAAATTAAGTCTTTGAATAGATAAAAGTATGTTCTATTACAACCAATTATTACCATGGATGATAAAAATATGAGAAAAAAAATGCCTTCTTTCGTAGCACTCCTCTTCCATCCCCTCAAACATACTCGGACCATCCTGAACCACTTGTATTTCTCAGGAAGTGCCATGCTCTTCCCAGTGTTGGTGATGCTCATAGTGCAATCTCAACCTGGAAGTCATTGCTGCACCCCTTTTCTGACTAAACTACTTCAGCCTTCCTCCTCCAGGAAGGCTTCCTGGATCCCCACCTCTGTGCTAACATCTATTGTAGGATTCATCCCACTCTTTACTTATTGGTCTCCACGGGAAACTAAGAATTCTTTGATTACAGGGGCCATGTTCATTGTTTTTTATATCCCAGCACTTAGTGAAGATGCCCAATAAAATTTTACTAAGTGAATGAAAATATATTACAGAATTAAGACTCTTCTAGAAATGAAAGGAAAATATATCTAAAATGCAAATTTTGCACTATTTTATTCTGAGCTTCGTAGTTCATAAGGGTGTATTTTAAAAATATGTACAGCAGGAATTACTGGATATTGCCAACTGCCCTTCATTAAAAATATTTTATACTTCCAAACCACATAAATAGATTGGTACTTCAAATTGATTATTGTTCAGTGAATGTATCTCTTCAGCTAGTATAATTGAATAATACAAAGTTTTGATAAAAATTTAAAAAGCACAACAGCAATTACATTTTTAATAACTAGGGGCTGCCTACACTAGCTTAGTTCTGACACTGGTTCCAACGGGGACAAGCCATTCACCTTTTGGTTTCAGGTTCTCCACCCGTAAAATGTGGGTAACCATCCCTGCCACTTCCTCCTCCTTGAGGATCCTGTGAGGTCAGTGGAGATCTGTAAGAGTGGAGATCTTCACAATAAAGGCACCATTGTCCAAAGTACTGTATAATTCCAAGGTAGAGTTCCTATCATTCATTATAGCAATAATCCTTCACTACCCTCCTGCTCTCCTTAGCAGGTTAGTGTAGATAGAACTCTTGCCTAAAGTCTTTGCCAGTCAAAGTAAAAGCCACATGGGTGGGCACACGTTCCTCTCGCTGGTGCTTGGCCTGAGCCAGAAGCCACAAGGAACCCGAGGCCACGAGGAACCCGCAGAGGCCAAGCCTGTGCCCCTCTGGGCCCTGTTAACACTCCTGAGAGGGGGAAACGCACCCTGGGCCCTTTCCCTCCTCCGAGTGCGGTGAGGATTCGGGGTCAGCAGAGCTGGGGATGGATGACGGGAGGGAAGGGGAGACTCGAGGGCTCGGGCGAGGAGCTTACCTGGCCTCGCAGAGGGGCGCCGGGGGCGGGTGCGGGACGAACACCCCACAGTCAGACGGCAGAGGCTGCTGCTTCTTCTTGGAGCGCCAGATATGGAAAGGGGTGTGTTTCTTGGGGGTCCTGGATGGACTGGACTCCGCGTGGTGGCCCTGAGGTGGCGGCGACAGTGGCATCTTCTTGTCCGCCTCCTCCTCCGCCGCCCGGCCCTTGTGGAAGAACATACCTGGGCGCCAGCTCGCCCGCCTTTCCCAGCGCGCCGTCGGACCCCGCCCCCTCGTCGCCGGCGCGGGGCACTGCAGAGGGTTAGAGGACGAGGACAGAGCCGGAGCGCGAGCAGCACGGCCGCCCGAGCCCTCTGGGCGCAGGCGACTGCCTGGCCGCGGCGCAGCGCCCCCACGCGGCGAGGGTGGCACCAGGTGCGAGCCCAGGTGCGGCGCGCGCGCCCGGCGCCGCAGGTAGAACCGACACGCCCCCCGTCCCGGGTCTGGGTACGTGCGGCGGCCGCGGGGCAGCGACGCCTTCTGGACGCCCTCGGAACTGCGTCTCCTGACGCTGCACCGCCGCCTCTGGGCTGGGAGCCAGAGCTGGGTCAGATTTCGACAGCGCCTCAGGTGAAGGTGCCATCCGTCGCCTGCGGAGTTGTTGGCCACTTGTTGGCCTGTGTCAGGCTGGCAGAATGAGTGACTTAGCCAGGAGCCCCGCCTGAAGAAGGATGGGAGAGGCGCATCCCGTGGCGGGGCCACCCGGCAATTAGGATTATTCCACTCTGACCTTTGGGTGGCTTGGGCAACGTCACACGCTGGGTGGCTTCCGTTCCTTTTTGTAAACACGCGTGCCAACTCCTCTCCTCTCCCTTCAAGAGTCTAAATAATTAATTTGTATTTGCATCTCATAAAGTGCATAAGGGTAAAAAACAGAAGAGAATTAGGCATATTCCCCAGTTCCCAAAGGGCTTAATAGAACCCTCACCGTGAATTAAATGCCAGTCCCACGAGGTTCTCATTATCTGCTTTACTGTTAATGACTTTCTTTCCTTAACCTCACAGTTGTGATTAAATATCAAAGGCAACTAATATTTAAAGCAAAAGAAGTACATGAGCAATTATTTGGGGCATTATTAGAGTATAAAGAGCTCAAGAGCCAAGCACTGCTGCTTAAAAATTAAATGCAGTACGAGTCCCTCTTACACTGTAATACCTTCTTTTCTCTTTAAAGACCCAACTCATTTACTCATTCACTCACTCATTTAAAGAACTTTTATTTTTATTTAATTTTTAAATACTTATATTGTTATCAGGTATAACCTACATCCAGTAAATCAAATGCACAGATCATAAGTATATAACTCAAATGTTTACATATTTAAACATTTATGCGCTTGGGGGTATAAAATGGTTTTAATGAAGGGCAGTTAACATTGTCCCAGAAAATCCTTCTGTGTGTGGCTTTTAAATATACCATTATAAAATACAGAGTATTTCCCAACTTCAGAAGTCCCTCTTCTGTCCCCTTCTAGTGTCTTACCCTCCCTTCGGTAAAAGATAACCATTAGTCTGAACTTTATCACCAGAGATTAAATTTGCCTCTTCTGGAAGTTCATATAAATGGATTCACAATATGTACTTTTCTTGTATCCAGTTTCTTTTGCTCAGTATTAGTCTATAAGAATCATCCATCTTGTGGCATGTGGCAGTTTTTTGTTTTGAATAAAAAATATTGTGTTCTATTCTGTGATATGAATATACCACAGTTAATTTATCCCATCTGTGGTTGGGCATTTAGGTTGTTTGTTATGAATCAAGCTGATATGAACCTTCTTAGACATAAGCATTTATTTCTTTTGGATATATACCCAAGACTTCAATCTCTGGGTAATAGCGTACACATATGTTCAGCTCAGTAAATTTTGCCAAGTAATTTCCCAAAATGGTTGTGTCAGCTATGTTTGAAATCTCTAATTTTTCTACATTGTCACCAACACTTGACATTATCAATCCTTTTTATTTGGGCCATTCTGATGAGGATGTATGTAGTGGTATCTCATTACAATTTTATTTTTTATTACAATTTTAATTTATGTTTTCCTCAAGAAACATTTGTTGAATTTATTGTAGGCTGATTATGTGCCCAGCCCTGACTTGGCAGCAGTTGGGCGTGACTGACAGATACATTGATGATATACATCAAAAGGGAAGAGAATTAGTAGAGGAATGTGCAAAGCATTATGGGAGTTTGGGAACATTACTACCTCAGCCTGGGAGTTTGGGAGGGAGGAAGAGGAGCAGTTAGTAAAGATTTATTACAAAAATGGCCCTTGAGTTGACCCTTAAAGGGCAAGGGGAATAACAAGGAATGGGGAAGAGAAGGGAAGAGGAAGAAAGGAGAAGAGGAAGCAAAGGGGGAAGGGGGAAAAGAGAAAGAGGAAGTTTTATGCACATTTACTCAAATATTTACAAGTTCGGAAATTCATTCCAAGCAGAATTCCTCAAGCCACCCCCCCTTTGAGCCACCAGTGAATCTGGAATATATTTCAGTTATCACACTGTTCACATGGCATGGATGTTATTTATTTACATATCTGTGTCCCATATTAGCCCGAGAGAAACTTAAGGACATTTCTCATTTATTTTTATATTTTTAAGACATAAATGTTCATTAATTGAAATAATCAAATAAATTGGTATAGTAACTTCATTGAATACCTAGACTGTTTCAGGCATTGATATTTTAGACTGCACACTTTGTAACTGCAAAGACCACGTGTGTCTTTTTCACAATTATATCCCCAGTGACTAGCACAGTGCATGGCACAGAGTAGGCACTCAATGTATATTTTTAGATGAATTATATAAGAAATCAGAGCTATGCATAAAAGCATAACATACAGCACTTGTGATGAATCTAATGAGGGAAACAGGCACCTAAATACAACACAACTTGATTAAATAATTTACAACTTGTCCAATAAAACTTGATAAGTGTTCTAACCAAGGTGTTACGCTAGTTTTCAGTCATTGCAAAAACAGATCTACTTAGACTTGTTTGAGCAATAAATTAATTTATCACAGCATTTAGGTGGCTCATAGAATAGGCCACAGAGCCAGAGAGCCAGAGTCTGAAACCTAAACATGCCCAACCACCGGAGAGAGCTGGTCTGGCCATACCATTCTCACCTCTCTACACTAGGGGCTTCACACAGGCAATCCTGCTACTGTCACCCCAAGAATCAAAGGCCTGTTCTAGTTACTCTTGATAGAAGATCAGCCCCCCACCTCACCCCACTTACACATATACTGCTCCCTTCTAAAGGAAGAGTTTCATGAAGGCACATCTGATGGGGGGAGCCTGGGTCATTTAACAGCTTCCTAGCTGCAAGGGAAATCTAAGTTTTCTGGGTGTTACTTCAGAGAGATGGAATTCATGTGGCTAAAAACTTGCCAAACATAGCACACCCCATAGCACATAAAATAGTCTAGGCCCTCAAAAGCATGAAAGATGGCCACTGCCAAAGGAAAGAGGAAAAGGCTACGAGAACATAGAAGTGACTAACTCTGTATGGCTCCAGGAAGTCATCAGCAAGGAAGTGATGGGTTTATGAGCTGTGCTGATGAATAAGAATTTGCCAGATGGAGAAGAGAGGGCTAGCAATCCAGGAAGAGTAAACAACATGGGCCAAGTCCCAGGATTGTGAAAGGGCATGCATTGTTGGTGGGGAATAGTGAGAAGCTAAGTGAGGCTGGAGAGAAGGAGGATGGGGTGGGGCAGAGTGGCAGGAGATGATGATGGTAAAATCAGGCGGGGCCAGATTGCTAAGCACTTGGTAAGCCATGCTTTTAAGGAATTAGCTTTGTAGGCAAAAGGGACTGAGATTACAGTTTTAAGTAGAGGAATGAAATAAACAAACTTGGGTTTTATAAAGTGTATCCTGAATGGAGTGGAGTAGGGTGAAACTATTTGAGGTAGACTCATTAAGAGGTTGCTGCCAGAGGTCAGGGGAGAGCATTGGGAGCCCAGGCCAAAGCAATGGGGTAGGAATCTAGAGGAGGGTACGGATACAAAATACACGTAGGAGATGGAATCACTAGGACTTGTGGTGAATGAAGAAGGAGAAGCCAACAAGGATGACTATGAAATTAGGTTTCCAGGTTAGGTAAAAGGATGGAAGTGAAACCAGTAACTAAAAACAGCAAAACAGGAGAAAGACTAGGTCATGAAAATAAATTTGGCTTTGAACATACTGAGGCTAAAGTACTTGGAGGCTATATAAGCAGAGATTTCTAAGAATTCATTGAAAAATACAGTTATGGAAGTCATAGGTCAGAGCTACATGTCATTGAATAGGTGGGAGTTGATGCCACGAAATTGAATAAGATCACCCAACGCAAATGTGTAGAATAAGAATAAAGGAGGAGCAAGGACAAAACTCTGAGTAATGCTAACATTTAAGTAACTAACATTAAGAGGTAGGAGGATATCTGGCACAGAGTGTATCCCCTTGGCAAGGTCATGTGATTTCTATCTTTAAGATTTTAATAGATAGACAGAAGTAGAGTCCTCTATCTTATAATGCCCTTTGCACTCCTCTCCCTCCATCCAGCAATCTGAGGTCCATTTCCGATCTCTCCTCATCCTCCAAGGGGCCAACTCCTCTAACCTACAGTGACTTTTTTTCTTTCTCTGGTTGTTTGTTACACTTTCTGTCTGAATTTAAGTTGACATTATGGTAGATTGTAAAAATGCCCACAATTCTCCACTCTTTCCATAAAGAAGCAGAGTCTATTTTCTCACTCCCTAAATCTGGGTTGGCCGTGACTTACTTTGGCAAATGAAACATTAGCACGAGTAATGCAAGAAGTACTTGAAAAGAGCTTGCACACTGGGCTTTCCTCCTTGCTTCTCTTGGAATCTTCCTGCCATATGAACATGCCTAAAGTAGCCTGTTAGATGATGAGAGATATGTGGCCAAGTGACCCCCATCAGCCCCAGTCAACAGATAGATAACCATCACAAATGTGAGTGAGACCATCTGGGACTAGCCAGCCCCTAGTTAAATCACCAACTGGTCCCTGACAGATGAGAGTCTAGCGGAGATCAGTGGAGGTTGTCCCAGACCAGAACTGCCCAGCAGAATCATGAGCCAACTAAATGGTGTTGTTTTAAGCCATTAATTTTTTGGTCTCAAAATATTTGTTGGAGAAAATACAACAAAACAAAACAAACAAACAAAAAACAGTTTTAAGTCTGGCATTAAGTCAATAAACAGCCAACTCAGTTGCAAACACCATGCTATTTTAGCCTCAGAGATGTACAATGAATGGAAGCAAGGGGAAAATCCTGAACTACTACATAAAAATTCAATTATATTCACACTTCTTAATAAGAAAATGCACCTTAGCCCAAAGCAGTTGCAAAGTGTTTACCTGAATTACATGAATTAAAATCTACTTAAAAATCATTTAAATAGATGGAACAGGGAATCCTCAAACTGGCCTTAACGGCACAACCATCTTTATAGTACACTTGTACTATATTAGAAAGATAGTGTTCAATTAAGCCACTAAATTTTGGGGCAGTTTGTTATGCAGCAATAGATAATAGAAAGTGATTCAGATACTAGAGGATTAAAATCTGTTCTCTTCAACTATTATTTAGGTCAAGTCATCTTCTTGAAATCTCCAAGTACAAATTAGCTATACTTTGTAAGTTAATTATTTGAAATTTGGAACACATTGTCTCAGAAACAGATTTATTTAGAGGGCCACTTCATAGACTAGCCCACAGGAGTTAATCTGACATATGATGGGGCCCAAATACCTTATTTGCAGTGCAAAGCCATAGAACATAATTCTCTTGTTAATGGTGCTGACTTGGTGGGCTTGCCTGAGAACCTGCCACCACCATTTGTAAAACTGTTTCTATGTTTGTGAAACTGTTACTATCATGTGGTAAAACAGGGATGCAGTAAGGCCAGGAACCAATTCTTCTTGCCTTCTCCCCATCACTCAGTTCCAGAAGGACTATGACTAGAGAAACTGAGATCCTGGAGGATCTGAGTTTACTTTCAGTCCTTTTTGAACCTAGGGTCTCTTCTTGTGGCCTGGAACCTTCAGACATGGGGGTCAGCCAAGCTCTAGATACCTGAACAACTCAACTGAGAATTTCAGCTATTAGGATCCTCCATCCTTGGCTACGTGCTCCCCTCGCCCCAACAAAATGTTTTATTTTGAAAAATGTCAAAAAGACAGAAAAGTCTCAAAATGGAACAATGAAGGAAATTCTGCTTCTGACCACAATGGAGTAACTTGAACAGGACTGACCCTTCACCATGAACAACTAGCCACCAGAACAAAATAAATGAAAAAAAATATATTGTTCACAGATACTGGGGCAATAGCTAGGACAAGACTATGATCTATGAGAAGAGGAAAACAAATGAAGTAAGCATTCCAATTGCCCTTGCTTTCTGCATGGAGACACTTCCTGGAAGGCATCAGAAGGTGGTATTCCTAAGAGATGCAAAGCAGTTTTACTTAGGTGAGGGGCAGAGGTTGAATTTTAAGAAGGCTAAAGTGGCTGGTTTTTTGGAGCAGAGAACTGTAGAAGCTGCTGCACAGAAAAAAAAAAAAATCAAGAAATATGCTTAGGGAATCCCTTGAATTTGTTGTTGAATATCAAACTGTGCATGTATAAGATGAAGCTCCACAAAGAGGGCAAAAAGCAAATAACAACCAGTCAGCTGAATGATTTCCAGAGCTCACACAAGACTGGAGATGCTCACATTCCAACCAATCAGAGTAATGAGTCCTCATTGAATACCCAGGTATTCAACAGAGCTGGTAGAAGAGCTACACCTTAGTAGAAGGGCTAACCTCACTCAAAGCAAAGTCTACTGAAAATCCACTCTAAAAAAAAGAAGCTTAAAAACAAGCCTAAAAGCATCACACTGATCCATAAGTAATTTAACAGGACAAAGCCCAACACTCTTTGCAGGAAGACTGATTCATAAGTAGCTTAGCCACATCCCAGAAACACAACCTGAAACTCTTTGGAGGAGGAAAACAAAATTTAGCAGTCAACAGAAAAGGGAAACTTCATGCACTGTGTTGGTGGGAATGTAAATTGGTGTAGCCACTATGGAAAACAATACAGAAATTCCTCAATAAATTAAAAATACAAATACCATACAATCCTGCAATTCCACTTTTGGGTATTTACCTGAAGAAAATGAAAACACTAATTTGAAAAGATATGTACACCTGTATATTTATTGGAGCACTATTTACAATGGCCAAGATATGGAAGCAACCCAAGTTTCCATTGATAGATGAATGGATAAAGAATATGTGGTATATATACACACTGGAATATTACTTACTCATAAAAAGGAATGAAATCTTGTTATTCATGACATGGCTGGACCTAGAAGGTATTATGCTGAGTGAAATAAGTCAGAG
This sequence comes from Mirounga angustirostris, assembly GCF_029215605.1. Classification (NCBI taxonomy): domain Eukaryota; kingdom Metazoa; phylum Chordata; class Mammalia; order Carnivora; family Phocidae; genus Mirounga; species Mirounga angustirostris. The sequence continues at coordinate 91,882,918 of NW_026991716.1, read as the reverse complement.
AAGGACAAATAACCATATGATTTCACTTATATGTGGAATTTAAAAAACAAAACAATTTAAAAAAACAAACAAACAAGCAAAACAGAAACAGATTCATAAATACAGAAAACAAACTGAGGGTTGCCAGAGGAGAAAGGGAAGGCGGGATGGACAAAGTAGGTGATGGGACTAAGTTATAAAATAAGTAAATCATGGGGATGAAAAGTACAGTATAGGGAATATAGTCAATAATATTGTAATAACTTTGTATGGTGATAGATGGTAACTACACTTATCTTGGCAAGCATTTTGTAATGTATATAATTGTCAAATCACTACATTGTACACCTGAAACTAATATAATATTGTATGACAACTATACTTCAATTAAAACAAATTTAGTGCTAAATTTGCTATATCTGCAATTTACAATGCTCCATATCCAGTAAAAATTACTAGTCAGATAAAGAAATAGGTAAATAAGCAGGGGGGAAATTCAGTCAATAGAAACTCATCCAGAAATGACAGAGATGATGGAAGTAATAGATAAGGATTTGAAACAATTATTACAAATATGCCCAAGGATTTAAAGGAAAACATGAACACAATGAAAGAAAAATATAGACAAGAATTTTTAAAAATTCATATCTAAAATGAAAAAATAAAAAAAAACTCCCACTGGATGTGATTAACAGCAGATGATTCACCACAGAGGAACTCATCAGAGAACCTGAAGAGATAGCAATAGAAACTCTCCAGATAGTTTTTGTGTAAATGAAAGATAAAAGAAGGAAGGAAGGATGGAAAGGAGAAAAGGAGGGAGGAAAGGGAAGGAGGGACAGAGGAAGGAGGAGGAAAAAAAGCCTTGGTGAACTGTGGGGTGGAATCACGTGGTCTGTGAAGATGTAATTGGAGTTCTAGAAGAGAGGGGTGAGGTGGGGGGGAGATTGAGAAAAAAATTTGAAGAAACAATGGCAACATTTTCCCAAATTTAATGAATTATAAATCCACAGATCCAGGAAGCTTAGAGAATCTCAAATGGAATGAGCACAAAGAAAGCCACATCATAATAAATTTTCTGAAAACCAGCGATAAGTAGGAAAATTTAAACACAGTCAGGAAAACAACAGTAACAAAAACACGATACATTGTGCATGGGGAATAGAGATAGAAGTGAATACAATTTGTTTGCAGACAACCAGGCAAGTCAGAAGACAACAGAACGTCTTTAAAGTGCAGAAAGAAAAAGAAAGTCCACCTAGGATTTTTTATCCAGTGAAAATATATTTTGAAAGTGAAGATACATTTAGAGAAACAAACCCTGAGAGAATGCATCACCCAAAGACCTGCACTATGAAAAAGAAAAATATTAAAAGAAGTTCTTCAGCTGAAGGAAAATGATACCAGACAGAACTTGGATCTATATGAAAGAATGAAAAAATACTAGGAATGGTAAACGTATAGGTACCTTACAGAAGACTGTTTTTCCTCACTTAAAAAAATTTTAAAAGAAAGTTGACTGTTTAGAATAAAAATCATAATGATGTGCTAAGAAGTTTATGACATATTTAAAAGTAAAAGATATGACAAAAATAGTACAAAGGAACAGAGATGGGAAATGGAAGCATACAGAAGGCGGGGGAAGGAGGGAGAGAGAAAAATACGATGAACACCCATATACCTTTCATTCTGGCTCACCAATTATTAAAAATTTACCACTTTTATTTTCTCTTTCTTTCTCTTATCTGTAATTCAACATTAGTTTTGTTGAATTATTTGAAAATAGTATGCCAACATCAAGGTACTTCACCCATAAATACTTCAACATGTGTCTCCCAGGTACAGAGATAATCTTCTACATAGCCACGATATATACCACACTTAGAAAATTTCATTGATATAATATTATCATCTAATAAATATCTCCATTTGTCCATAGAACACATGTTTTGAACCACAAATTGGGAATCTCTCTCAGAAGGAAGTTCCCTAGCCCTTGCATTATACCTTTCACGTTCCTGTCACATTCCTTAAACCACAGAAAGAAAACTCTTGGTTTACTCTTCATCTCTGCTGAATTTCAGTCAACTATTCTTTTGTGTGAATGAATGTTTCCAAGTCAGGTGTCCTTTTACATTTATCTCTGTGACTTGATATTTATTTGGGTAATTCTTGGGTTAAAGTCCATTTCTCCCATGAGACTGTTTCACAGGGGTAGAGTTTCCTTCTAACGCCAAATGTATTCCCAGAATCTAGCAAGTCCTTGCCACATACATATTTCCCCCCAAAATATTTGGAGAATATATCAAGTGTTTAAGTTGGGGAAACACCTGTATCTCTTTTATGTTTCTCTGTATGCCATCGAAGGCTCTTAGGGGGAGTGTACAAGATCTTTGTTAACTGAAAATATTCAATTGTTCAATTTCACCGTTCCTTCTGTAATTTCCTTTGACATTTAAAGAGTAGAAGAGGAATACAGGGAATATTAGATTTGATCTCCAGTTCAGTACACCAAGATGTAAAAACCTAGTAACTATGGAGAGAACTTATTTTTGTGGCAATGGAAGAATTAATTTTTCATAATTTTGAAATGCACTTCCTAATTGTCAAACACTGTACTGAATATATGCATTTTAAAATTCTATTATTTTATTTTTTAAAGTCAGATTTATTGAAGCATACTTGATGTTCACTAGAAGTCATACCTTTTTGTGTATAGCTGTATGAATTTTAACAACTGCACATAGTTGTGTAACTACTATCACGATCATGATGTAGAACATTTCCCTTGCCCTAAAAATCCTCTTATGTCCCTTTTACACATATTATTTAATCCTCCTAACTACTTTTTTCGGTATTCATATTTACCATTCTTATTTTTGGGGGGACGAAAAACTGAAGCTAAGTGCAATTGAGTAATTTAGGCAGGGTTACATAGTAGGTGGCAAAGCTCGGATACCACCCAAGGTCTGTCTGACTCTAAATCTCATGATTCAAGTACTCAGCACGCCATTATAAGTTTGTGGTACTCCATTTGTTCAGCATTGTATTTCCCATTTTGTTACACAATGAAATGACCATAGAGCTGTGACAAGAAGAGGTAATTAACGTGAACCTTTAAAAAATACTAAGAATATGGTAAATGAATTGCAAGATAAATTTTATGTCAAATTACGCTTTCTTTTTACACAAGATTAAAGCAAGTACGTTTTTAGTTCATTAATATGGTCATAAATACTTGTCTAGTCTGAGTTTTAACTTTACTTCACAATTGAGGACTCCCATTAGTCACTTGTATCTAGAAATATCCTAGGATAAAATTTGGGAGTTGGTGCCTGCCTGACATATCAGACCCAGATCGTTCTTGTCCTCATGTAGCTTACCATCAAGTTTCACAGGTAAAATGATTATCTGCATCATGGTTTTATTTAGAGTTCTGACATGATGGTAGCTATAGCTAGACCCTGGTTCTGCTCTGGTCTTCCCGATTTCCAAAACCCTTGCTACCAAAAGTTGCAGAACTGAAAAAGCAGCGGAAGCCAGAGGCCAGCCAGAGGGTCAGATCCACTTTATCACTCTTCCATGAAGTCAGCCTCAAGCTGTGGGAAACAACGAATTAATTAGTTAACCACTAAAACCTAGTCTGCTTTAGAAATACATAGGCTAACAATCCTTAAAACATGGAATATAAAATACATTGTCCTTCCTCAAAGTTGAAACTCCAGAAGGCTGCTCACTTGTTGAACAATAGTGTAATTACTCAGAGCATCAACAAAACTCTTTTGCAATTGCCTTTAAACCTTTTATATTTTATCAAGGAAGCTTTTAACACTAGGAGTGGACCAATATTTCCACTGCACAATCTAAAGCCAAATATGTTGCTTTGAGCTAATTATATATCTGTATTCAACACGTGTCTTTGTACTTAGATGTTTGCTTGTAGTCACAAAATTTAGTTATTCTGCAGTCTACATTCAATCAAACCTCTATGGAGTCTGGTAATACTATTATTACAAACATCACTGCCATTAGCCAACTTTGAGTCCTAGGAGACACATGCTGAAAATTCTCCCCTTCATTAGTATATTATTAATATTAATGCTTGAACAAACTTAAGAATGCCTAGAGAGTGTAGTTTGTTAGTTAATTATAGACGGTTCTCACTACATAAATAAAGCTTGAGTACATAGTTTAGAATTTCTCAATATGGAGTTTTAATGTATTAGAATGATCATGTCATGTTTATTTCAGTACATCTGATGACAGCAAATTTATTCTTAAAGGACAGTTCTTTTTTTTTTTAAACACAGACAAGAGTTATCTAAAGCCAAAAAATGGTGAATAAAGTAGATGATCCAAATAGTTTGGGGTTTTTGGGGGGGAGGGGTGTGTAAAAATTAGCTGTATTTATAAAGTAATGTGAAGTGTTTTCCTTGTGTATTTCTTTAACTGGGTTTAAAGGTAATTGCAAAAGAGTCTTGTTGATGTTCTGAGTAATTTCATTATTGTTCAACAGATATGTTGCCTTCCGGAGTTTCAACTTTGAGGAAGGACAACATATTTTATATTTCATTATGTTTGCTTGAAAAGGTCACCCAACTTTTTAGTTATACCTTTAAGCTAGTGGCCTTAATTCAGATTATTCATTTTGACTGTAAAGAGAATTTACTGGAAACTGGGAGTTAACACTGGGCTTTTTAATATATGCATGCTCAGTCAATCCATAAGCATGGCTAGGGCACTGTTAAGTGCTATGTGGGAACCCAAATATCCTTTAGGAGTTTAACACATAGTTTAACACAGAAGACTAATAAATATTAAATGATTTGAGGACAGTATAAAGAAGTTGCTGCTTTGATATAAGTTTTTAATTATCATTTTATCATTTTATCATTAGCTTACTAATCTAGTGAATACATTTTATTTTGTCCTATTCCTTGGCTGCACCTCAGTCCACTATTACTCCTCCTTTCTTTCTAGCATGGCCTAAATAACCTAAATACTTTATTTATTGAAACATTCAAATTGCTTGGATGAGGTGCCATCCTGCAACTAAAGACATGATAGATCTACATACCACAAAGGTTAAGCACTGCCCTTCCACAGTAAATTGAGATCATTACATAATTCTTTCAGATGAGTAAGGACGTTGCAAGAGAGGACTTAATTATTATATGAAGAAATGAAAATAATAATTCTTCCCATTTGTAATGCTTACTAACTTGTATGAACTATATATTTCTGGATTTTTAATTCATATTTGCCATGTTCTGAAAAAGGATTTGAAGCAGGTGAGTGAAGTGTAGATAATACATAAGCAATGGGCTGTGTATGTTCGTTTCCCTACTCAGAACATGGATTATAATTTTATACACTGTAGTAATAGCATAATAAAAGTAGTTTAAATGTTTAAGGAACCAGATTTAACACTGCTTAACTTGATAGTTGTGGGTAATTTATACATGAGACAAGCTAGCCCATGAGTTTTTATATTTAGTATCCAGAGCAATCCATATCAATGTGAGGTAATTGTTCTGACTAAATGGATCAGTCAATTCAATGCAAAGTTCAGTGTCATTGATTTTCCTCCTACTGAATTAATGTTGGCTATAATGTACCCATTCCCTAAATTATTGAATTCTAGATTCAAGTCCATAGTATCAGATCTGAAACAGATGGTCATTTTTTAAGATTTTATTTTTAAGTCATCTCTGCCCCCAACATGGGGCTTGAACTCATGACCCCAAGATCAAGAGTCACATGTTCCTCTGACTGAGCCAGCCAGGCACCCCAGATTGTCATTTTAAAAAGTAGAATTAAGTGATGGGGCACTTGGGTGGCTCAGTTAGTTAAGCATCTGACTTGATTTCAACTCAGGTCATGATCTCAGGCTCATGAGATCAAGCCCTGTGCTGGGCTCTGCACTCAGTGTGGAGTCCACTTGAGATTCTCTCTCTCCCTGTCCCTTTGCCCCTCCCCCTTGCACTAAATAAATAAATAAATAAATCTTTTTTTTTAAAAAGTAAAAATAAGTGAGGTCATGTAGCAGACATGGCTAGTTGTCCACCCCAATATCCATTTACCCTTCTTTAAAACATTAACCTGATTATATCTGAGGTGAGAAATGTACCCAACTAAAAATACTTGATATCCCAGTCTCTCTTCCAGCTGGGAGTATCCATTTGGCCAGTGGGATATAGGTGGATGCCCCTGGGGTGGGTTTGCCTTCTTAAATAAAATCATAAATCTTTAAGAGGAAAAAGCCTCAGGATTCCATCCTGTTCATCTCCTTGGACATGGATGTTGTGCCAAAGAAGCCAAATCCACCTTATGGCCCAAAGGATGGTAGGACAGGAAGAAAGGAGCATCCTGGGACAATGATGCCATTATGGACCACTACTCCAGGCCTAGCTACTTACCTCTAGGTTTCTAATGTGAAAAACAATACATCTCTGTCTTGGTTGAGTTTTCTGCCATCTGCAAGTTACACACACAATAAAGTACCCTAAATGGTTGCCCCCAAAATGGTAGCTATTCTATGTGAGATTTGGTGAATAAGAACTATTTTAGGAAAGCTTTAATTATTAATTAATTGACATGAAAACAGGTGAGAGAAGGGCACCCGCCTGGCTCGGTGGGTGGAGCGTACAACTCTTGATCTCAGAGTTATGAGTTCGAGCCCCACATTGGGTGCAGAAATTACTTAAAAAATAGAAAACATTTTTAAAAAAGCAGGTGAGAGAATCTAATAGCAGGAAGGTAAAAGCAATGATATTATTAATAATAATCATTATAGTTAATCTTTATTGAGTGCTTACCATATGCCAGGCACTGTGCTATGTGTTATATGTACGGTATCTATACCCCACTTACTACTTACAGCAATCCTATAGGGTAGGATTATTTGCTATCCTTATTGTTATCCCTGTTTTACAGGTAAGAGGAATGAAGCTTGGGAAAGTTAAATAATTTGCCTTTGGTTACACCGCTAATTGGTGGTAGGGCTGGGATTTCCAGTTTTTGTTTTTTTGTTTGTTGGTTTCTTTCCAAGATCAAGGTGTCAGCAGGTCAGTTCCATCTGAGGCCTCTTCTAGCTGCCTTCTTACTGTGTCCTCACATGTCATCTGTGTGTCTATGTCCTCATCTTCTCTACTCATAAGGATATCAGTCATAGTGGTTTAAGGCTCACCCTCAAGAACTCATTTTAACTTAATCATTCCTCTAAAGACCTTATCTCCAAATAATGTTACATTCTCGGGGGCTGGGGGTTAGGGTTTCAACGGACCTGGGATTCTTAACATCATGCTGTGACTCTCCTTAATCTTCCCTTCTTCCCTCGACGACTCCATACCCAGAGAAGATTATGCCTAAATGCAGAAGGACACGATAGAAATTTGACCTAGTCTAGGTATATGTGGGCAAGGAGTAGTAGCAGAAGAGAGTTGCCCAAAGATAAGTAGAGGAGAAAGTATTAGCTCACAAAACAATGTCAACGAAAAGCAAGGCAGGAGGAATTCATGATGAACAGGTTTAACTGTTAATTCCTAAACATCCAGTAAATGAGTGCCAGGAATGAAAGAGAAATCTAAAAGGGAGGAGGAGGGGTCTGAAATCGTCACCAGGAGAGGCAAAGTTACTGACTGCCCTTCAGAACTTCTTCTTCTTCTTCTTTTTTTTTAAGATTTATTTATTTATTTGAGAGAGAGTATCCACGAGTAGGGGGAGGGACAGTGGGAGAGGGAGAGACTCTCAAGCAGACTCCCCGCTAAACGCAGAGCCAACTCAGGGCTTGATCTCATGACCCATGAGATCATGACCTGAGCCAAAACCAAGAGTTGGATGCTTAACCAACTGAGCCACGCAGGCAGCCCCAGAACTTCTTGATTGAGAAGGGTGGTTTACAAAATTGTACTTGTATTTATACTGATGTATATGCATTCAATGACAGTATTTGTTCAATAAAGTGCAGTGGCCAGAAGAATACCCCTCAAAACCCTTAGGTGTGAGGGAAAGTAGTTGACCAAGGGCCCAGGGTGGACTCTGAAATCCACGTTTCCCACATGCTGCTCATGGCAAAGGCCAATGAAGGAGCATGGCCCAGGCTCTATGGCAGTCCTAATCCTGGGAGACACCTGCTTCTCTGATAGATGACTGGCTTGAGGATTCTTCAACATTCCTTGCTTCACCTTCCTTGGGCTGCACTAGCTGACTGATGGCTCTCCCAGTCCCTCCTATTGCCCCTCCCCATTTTCTATCACAGGGATTCTCCTAATAACGTCTTTGTAAGTTTAATACCATATTGGTATCTGCTTCTGGGAGGATCCAGACTAACACAAATGATAAATGATTCCCTAAGAAAATGCCTTCAGTCTGGACTTCTCTCTCAAACTCTAGATTGCTTTAGATGTTACCAGAAATTTCCACAAGGATTCTTCACAGGCAAGCTCCGTTTTGTATGCAATCTTGCCATAAACATTAACTAACCCCCCCCCTCACACACACACACACACACACACACACTCTCAATCGAATCAGTAACTATTTCTCCTCCCCATCCCACTGCTGCTATCTTTATCATTTCTTAGTTGACTGTAGTAGCTTTTCATTTGATCCCATTACCTCTAGAGTCATCTCTGTCAAAATACCTTTCATGTTATGGTCTGAGGAAGCTTCCAAAACCACAACTCTGATCATATCACGTCCTTAATTGCGACTCTTCAATGGCTCCCCTGAGGTTACAGCAGCAGCTTGAGAACCCTCCTGAGGTGACCCACGGGAAGAAAGAAACTACATCACAGCAGAATGCACACATACTTATATAGGAGAGGCACGTATATGCATAATACGCATATCTGAAGTAGAAGTTTCATGAGAAAAATTTACCCTTGCTACTTGTGATGCACTCTGATATCTTCTACTTTATGCTATGGTATTCTGTTCTATAAAATCTATTCCACACAAAACAAGTACTGAAGACCACTAAATTGACCTCATAATTTACTAATAGATCAGAACTTACAATTTGAAAAATCCTGGTCCAGAGGATAAAATCCAAATTCCTTATCTTGGTTTCCAAGGCTTCTCCTGATAAACCTCCCACAACAATTTTGGCTTCACTCACTTATCCATCTCACCAGTAAATAGTGGGCCTCCGAAGGCCCACTCCCTGTCAGGCACTGTGTGGGGAATTGAACAGCAAATAAAGGCTCAGTGCCAACCAGAGAAGAGAGTGAAGTATTTTGTGAAACCCAGACCAGTGAAAAGCCTATTAACATTTAATGATAAAATGAAGGTAAATACAGAATGTTGGGGCCGCACATAGGGTGTGTACTCCGGCCATTCCTGGGGGAGTAGACAGGACTTCCCAGAAGAAGAGACACCTAACAAATAAGTCAGAATTAACCAGGAAAAAGGAGCAGTGAGTAGGGTCCCAGGCAGAGGAAATAGCTTGCTCTTAGCCCCAGAGACAAAAGAGCGTAGTATGTTTTTGAAGAGTGAAAAGTGTTTCAGTGAGGCTGCAGGACAGAGCCCAGGACCTTAACAGTAGGAGATGAAGATGGAGAGGTATTGAACTACTCTTTCAGGGCAGGGGTTTTCAGATCTGTCTCAGGGATCCTACTGGTTCCACGGTGCCTTGGGGACTGTAGAAAGACACAAGATAAAGGTCAAGCAGGTTGGACTCTCTTTATCCCCTTCAACCTGAATAGCACAATATTAACATGGTAGGGGCCAAGGGCAGGCCACCCAAAATGTACCACAAGAGCATACTGATTATTTTGAATTGAAGTTACTTGGGAGGCAACCAGTGCAAGGACGCTCAGATTCTCCTCTGCTCCCCCCGAAAAGCAGGAAATCTTCCATATAAAGCATTTGCTCTCTGTACTAAGAAGTAAAAAGATACCCTTATCACCAGAGATAGGAGCTTTAAAGTGGAGAAAGCTACAGAAACGAACCTTGTTACTTTTTTGCTAATCTATGACCTCAGCCCAAACTCTAGTTAGAATTCTTACTAATTGAAATTCCCAAACACCTGTTTTCTTTATCCTGTCGGTTCTTCATGAGTTTGTTGTCTCTTCGTCTAAAAAGTGTGAAAACTGCCTGCTTGGTCATTTCTTGGGGTCTCAATTTCATTATTGAGCCTCAGTTTCTACATAATAAGACTTTGGGTTTTTTTCTCCTGTTAATTTTCCTCATGTAAATTTTAGTCCAGCTGGAAGACCTGGAAGGGCAGAGGAAGAATTTTTCCTTCCCTGTAGCATTTGATATAGAACATTCTGGCGGAAGTGTGGGAAATGGATTGGAGGAGGGCCAGAGAGGGGCCCCCAAGCCAGGGTAGTGTCAATAAGTGAGTAAGAGGAAAGAAGTAGAAAGAATTTAGAATCGGGAGGAAGAAAAGACAGCACTGGTGATAGAATTCTTGAACAAGTCCTCCTCATTTACACTTGCTGCGTGTTCGGTTTCCTTTGCTTAGAACATGGGTTCTCAATCTTATTTATTCTTATTTTTGCAGTTATTCTTATTTTTGTAGTAGATCCCTTAGTCTGGTGAAGTCTATGGAATCTTTCTCAGAAAAAATATATTTAAATGAACAAACATATGTATTATTACAGAGACCTGATTATATTCATGTAAAATTATCCAAATATCCAAAAAACAAGTTTGTTTATAGTATGTTTCTTTATTAATGCAATAAATAATACAGTCTGACAGTGGATCTAATACCTACTGTAATTTTGAAGTAGTGATACATGTGAACAATATTTCAAGAACATGAGTCAACTGCAATGTCAGTTGACTATATCTATGTTTCCATCGGTGACAAGTTACAAGTATTGCTAATACTACTCCAGTTTGTGGCCTGTATTTATAATTGAAGGCAATTCTAAATTTCAAAGGGAGGAGGTTAGTGAAAATTAAGATGTAATTATTTTCCCATACAAATTTTTCAAACCCCTGAATTTGAACCATGGACTTCTTGGTGAAGAGACCCTGGCTTTAAAGTCCTTGCCTTCCTTGTCTCCCTGTTGTATCTTATTTATCCTCCAAGATTCCTTTTATACATTGCTACTGGTTTGTTCTTGAAGCTAGGTCCCAGGGACAGTTGTAAATAGTTCTATTACAGCCTGTTAGGGACTGTTGTGGCCATTTGTTTACTTTCAGTTCTCAGCCACACTGGAATGGGAGTTCTTTGAGGGAAGAAATTATTTCTGATGTATCTTAGTATCCTGAGTACCTTGCACAGCTGTGCACATAAAAGCCTACTAAATGAATGAACACATTGTTCTGTGAGAACACTAATCATTCTATAAATTGCTGGGAAAGCGTTGGTGGAGGAGAGAAAATGATACTTTATTTGAATCTGTCTCTCAGGAATATAGAAATTTCGTGTTATGGTTAGTGGATGAAAAGAATGTTAGAAGATCTGCCTAAGGTAAGGCTGCAAATAGACTAAGGATGCATCAAGGGTGCATGGAAATGTGTGGCAGACAGAACATGAAAGATTCCTGTTTAACTTTGCCCTTTGCTCTAGTGGCAATCCAACTGAGATGAACAGTTTTTCTAAGGAGAAGTTTAGATCATGAGCCAGAAGCAGTCTTGGATACCTGAGACAGGGGAAGTGTCAAGTTCTCTGAAGGCTACTTCTGAACTGCAGTCTCTCAATAGTTACACACAGAGATGATTTACTGTGAAGCTAAACTTTCAGAGCCCTACACTTGCATGAGCCCTTTCAGAAGTCATCTGATTTTATATTTGTAAATTATTTATGAGTATGTGTGCTTTCAAAGGGGACCTCCGAATTGTATGAGCCTTGAGACTCTGGTTAGAATATTAGAAAAATGTTATAGAATTGTGCCCAGCTCATAGTAAGCTCAATTTGTCTCAACTAACTAACCAAATAGTGGATACATGCTGATGTTTCTAACTTCCTGACATACAGTGTCTTACATTTGCAGGATAAAATAGGCTCACAACACCCCAGCATGACATGATTGGTTTGTCCCTGCTTTTGATCATTCTTTATTCCTTTCCCGAAATACCTATGCTTTCCCCTTCTCTTTCAGGCTCTTAAACCATGCCAGTCTTTAAATCCCAAGGTAATAGATGGATCTTAGAAACTCTGATGGATAGAGAATATTTCTGTTGTAGATTTAGAAAAACATGAGAAGTAAATGATGGCTTGTGTGTGATTGTGACACAGCCAACAGAGAAAGAGAAAGGAGGAAGGTACAGGATGGCTGTGCCATCAGATGTGGGATGTGGATGCCAAAAGGTAATGATTATAAGGGGCATCTGGGTGGCTCAGTCGGTTAAGCGTCTGCCTTCGGCTCGGGTCATGTTCCCGGGGTCCTGGGATCGAGCCCCACGTCGGGTTCCCTGCTCAGCGGGAAGCCTGCTTCTCCCTCTGCCTCTGCCTGCACCTCCCCCTGCTCCTGCTCTCTCTGTCAAATAAATTAATAAAAATCTTTTTTAAGATTTTATTTATTTGTCAGAGAGAGAGAGAGTACACAAGCAGTGGGGGTGGCAGGCAGAGGGAGAAGCAGACACCCTGCAGAGCAAGGAGCCTGATGTGGGACTCGATCCCAGGACCCTGGGATCATGACTGGAGCCCAAGTCAGATGTTTAACTGACTGAGCCACCCAGGTGTCCCAATTAATAAAAGATCTTTTAAAAAAAATGTAATGATTTATAAAATGAGCTACTCAAAAAAATTCAGCACTTAATCCACAATAAACTTTTTTTCTTGAGGTAAACCTGAATACCTTCATTTAAAAAAAAAGACCTTAGGTATTTTAAACCATACTGCTTGTCTCTAAAATTCAGAGAGTCTTTAGGAACATACCATTTCTGGGATGGCAATTCTCACAATTAATATATGTGGGCTAATGATCCCACAGAAAGGTCCCCAGCACAATAGTTGTTGATATATCTGTATTTAATTTTAAGTACATTTTAAAGTAAAAAGGAGAAATCATCGGAATATTCTGCTCTGTGTAGTTAAATGGGACTTACATTTAAAATTTTATTTTAAAAAACACTGCACCTGAAAAGACTCAAAGGAAACCTAACTGCATATTATTAAATGAAAGAAGCCAATCTGAAAAGGCTACATGCTTTATGATTTCAACTATATGACATTCTGGAAAAGGAAAAATTATGGAGACAAAAGGATCAGTGGTTGCCAGGGATTGGGAGGCGGGAGGGTGAGTAGGTGGAGCACAGAGTATTTTTAGGGCAGTGAAACCACTCTGTGTGACACTGTAATTGTAGACATAAGTCATTATAAATTTGGCCAAAACTGTAGGATAAACAACCCCATAATGTGAACTATGGGCTTTAGGTGAGAATGACGTGTCAGTGTAGGTTCATCCGTTATAACAAATGTATCATTGGAGTGCAGGCTATCTATCAATAAGGAACAGGTTGTGTGGGTGTGTGTGTGTGCGTGTGTGTGCATGTGTGCGTATGTGTGTATGTGTGTGTAGACAGGGAATATATACATATATATAGGAACTCTCTGGACTTCCTGTTCAATTTTGCTGTGAACCTAAAACTCCTCTAAAAAACAAAGTCAATTAATTAAAAAAGATATGTTAGCTGCTCTTTAAAGTTCGGTAAGCAAAGGCACAGGGAGGTCAGAGAGAGACCAGGGAGTCAGAGAGGTGATGAAGCTGGAAAGCTGGATTAGAGCTAGACTGAGAAAAATCTGATGGCAGCAAGGATTTGTTTTTTGTAAAAAACAGGCAGAGGCATAATTAGAATGGTGCTGAAGAAGATGGCTCTGGCAGCGGATTGTAAAATGGGTTGGCCAAGGAGAAGGGGAGGCATGAGTCTGACGAAGGACATAAAAACAGCAGCTCCCATCTACTGAGAGCTCACTATGTGCCAAGCACTGTAGTAAATGTTTTATGTGCGTCATCCTACTTAATCTTCACAATGAATCTGAGGCAGGTGCTATCATTATCATTTCACCGCAAGGAAAATGGAGAAGTGGAAGCTTGGAGAAATTACATAAGAGCTAAGAGCCAGGTTCTTGAGCATGTAACCTCTGCAACTGCACATCCCTTGGTTTAACCATCTGCTGTTGCTATCTTTTAATTCTTTTTTTTAAAAGATTTTATTTATTTATATGACAGAGAGAGAGGTCGTAAGCAAGGGGAGCTGGAGAGGGAGAAGCAAGCTTCCCGCTGAGCAGGGAGCACGATGAGGGACTCGATCCCAGGACCCTGGGATCATGACCTGAGCTGAAGGCAGATGCTCAACTGACTGACTTAAACAAGGAGACCTCATTTTCATTTTGCACTGGACATTGCAAATTATGCAGCTAGTGCTGGTTAAATAATTTTGTCTGTGGCCACACAGGCAATAGATGTAGGATATAGGATTTAAGGGCTTACGTCTGTGACTGTGCTAGTCTACACTAGCTTATGATCCAAGAACAAATAGAATATGAAAGAAAGGGAACAGACATGAAAGAGATCTCGTTAGCACTGACAAGGTTTAGAAGGTGGGTTTTTTTTCAAATGAAAATAAGTTTGTTGTGAGAATGTTTTTAGGATTTCACAAGATCTCTTGAGCTAACCAGAAGTTTCCTGTTGAGAAACACTGTAACATCATTGAGGATGCCCAGGACTGGCCCTGGAGGCTGAGCTCTGAGCTTTACATCAGGTTGATTGTGACACCTGGTGACAACAATGTGTTATTGCAAGGATTTTACTATTTCAAGAATCAGACTGTGCCTTTTTTTTTTTTAACTTTTCCTTAAGTTATACACTTCCCAGACTATTTTTCCTTTCGTACTCATTGAAAACTCAAAGTTAAAAAACCGCTTGATTTATTTGTCCCAGTTATTAATAAGAACTTTTTATACAAATTGTTTCATATGGGGGGGGTGCCTGGGTGGCACAGTCAACTGGACCATCGACTCTTGGTTTTGGCTCAGGTTGTGATCTCAGAGTATTGAGATCGAACACCATGTGGGGCTCCATGCTCCACACAGAGTCTGCTTGGAGTTTGTCTCTCCCTCTCCCTCTGCCCCTCCCTGCTGCTTCCTCTCTCAAATAAATAAATAAATCCTTAAAAAAATGTTTCATATGGGAAGAGCCAAGTAATCTAATTCAGAGATTTTTTAAGAATAATACTAGTTTATGGGATGAAAGATTAGAACACTAATATGTAAGAATTACGAATGTATACATATATTCGCCAAAGATTATTTGGCATATTGCTTTAATTCACTCTTGCAGACTCCATCTGTGTAGACAAGTAGGTAGAGTGTTTTGAGTAACCAGAATCATATAGTTTTATAACACAGTATTTTCAATAGAAACCTACATTTTATCTGTTGTGGTGATAGAATTATATATGGTACTTATAGTTGACATGGTACTCATAAGAAAACTGTCCCAAATTGTGATCTTAAAATACATATTTATGCAGGTATTTAAATTTGGGGGTTCCTTTGATGTTGCTTAAGAGTTATTTTCATTTTACCAAGCATATAACAATGTAAGCTTAAGAAATAGTTGAATGAATGGAGACTTAACACAGTGCATGAAAGGCTATCGTTAAAGCTATAAGAGTCTATCTATCCAGCTCCTAGATAGATTTTAGAATGCCAATTAAGTAGATACAAATGGAATTCCTATGATTGTTGATCACTGGAAGCCTTGAAATAATATTTGGATCCCCCAAATATTCTCCCACTGCATGAGAGGAAAAAAAGCATATACAGATATATGTGTGTGTATATATACATATATATATGTATATATATCAAAAATAAAAACCCATCTCTGACATTCACTATGCTATCAAACCATGTGGTGTGGATCAACATAGATATATATATATATATCTCCCAACTTTTCAAGCAATTATCAGATTCCAGAAATCCAAATTGCTTTGTGAAAACTGTTACCATTAAATTTTTTTAAGTTTTAAAAATATTTTAAGGGACAAAGAGAATATATCTGCCACTCTTGTTAACTGACCAAGACTAATTTGATCATGTATAAGTCTAGGGTTTTTTCCATAGATAACCGTAGCCACTAAAGAAACTGAGATGGATAAAGATTAATTACTTTCCCATAATCCGGATGTGAGATTATAATGGAAGCCAGTCGTAGACCAAATTCCTATGTACATGCAGACATTTATTAAACAAAACAGTTCATATAACCTTCTCTATAAGATTGATGATACCGCAACTCTCTGCCCTTTAAAGATGCTTTCATATCTCCTTGCAAGAAATGTTCTCTTAAGGCAGGTATGATACACCATTCCAGAGGCTGAATTCTAGAACTTTTATAGAAGACTTAAGAAAAGTTAGGGATCAAGCTGCAGGCTTCATGGATTTCTACACTCTGTTCATGCAAGACTGGCAAGAATCTCTAAAATATTTTAGTCATTCGACCTATCTTAAGTACTGCTAATTTCATAAATGAGATCCCATTTCTAAATTTCTAACACTTATCATACTTTTGAGCAAGTCAAAAATAAAAACCCATCTCTGACATTCACTATGCTATCAAACCATGTGGTGTGGATCAACACAGTGATAACAGACATCCTTGTGACAGCTGCTCCTGGAGTATGGTCTTTCTGATATTGGTACCTGACCACCTTTGGAGCATGGAATTCTCAGTTTGGGCAATTAGAATTGAAGCTTAACTTAGCACATGCATACTGTTATGGTGTGTATACCAAAGTAGGTGAGAGTACATTCCAGCATCATCCCAGTCATCCAGTTCCAGCCTCTGGAACTCTGGTTTGCAGCTTTTCACATGTAAGAATTCATTCCTGTTTTCTAGGAGTTTTCATTCTAGCATCCTTTGAGAGGAGTCATTTGAGTAGAACAGAAGAACAGAAATATGGCTGTGTTCTGGGGATATACTAGAGAGCATGCAGCAATGACACGTTCCCCACACAGATCGGCAAACAGGCCCGGAGATAGGATGCAGTAGTGGTAGAGAACCTTACTGTTTACCTTGATCACTTTCAACTTTCATTGCTGTTAATTTTGAAATTGGTAAAGTAATAACAGAAATCATTGCTCTCTGCTTAAACTCCAAGCTATGAGGAAGAATTTAGTTCCTAAGGTGAGAGTGATAGGAATCATGGAAGAAAACTCATGTTCAGCTTAGTTTATTTCAACACACATTTACTGAATGCCCAGCATTGTGCTGGCACTGAGGATTCAAAAAAAGACTGAGGAAACTATGAGGAGCACCTAACACAAATTGGGTGGATCTGGGAAAACTTTCTAACACCTGAACTAAATCTTGGGTGATGAGTGGCGTATGCCAAATGGGGAAGAAGGGACATGGGGGATAATGTTTTAGGGAAGAAGTGTCTGGTGAAGGATAGCATTTCAGGCAGCAGGACAGAGGGATCAAGAGCACAGAGCCTGACATAGCCTGGGTGCACAGAACTGCAAAGTGTTTGACGCTATTAGAGTTTGAAGTGCAAAACAAGGAGAACTGGGAAAGGAGGGAAAGAACCAATTGATCACGCAAAGAAACTAGGAATTTGCCCAGAAGGAATCACCAAAAGGTTCTAAGTATCAGAGTGACATGGTTAGAGTGCATGCATAAGGTAGTGCTCCCTTATCCATGGTTTCACTTTTTGCAGTTTCAGTTACCAGCGGTCAGTTGAGGTCTGGAAGCAGATGATTCTCCTTCCGATATATTGTCAGAAGAAGGTCAACATATCCTAATATTACAGGACATTGCCTGTGTCATTCACCTCACTTCAACGCATCATGTGGGCATTCTATCATTTCACATCCTTACCAGATGGGTGAGTGCGCTACAATAATTTGAGAGAGACCACATTCACAAAACTTTTATTATAGTATATTGTTATAATTGTTCTATTTTATTATTAGTTATTGTTATTAATCTCGCACTGTGCCTAATTTGTAAATGAAATTTTATCATAGGTACGTATGTGTAGGAAAAAATATAGCGTATATATGGGTTTGGTACTATCTGTGGTTTCAGGCATCCACAGTGGGGAGTCTTGGAACGTATCCTCTGTGGGTAAGTGGGGGTGACTATAATCCACTCTGGTTGAAATCAAGGTCAAATATAGATGGAGCAAGGCTGGAGTCAGGGAGACCAGTTAGGAGGCTATCCTAATAGTTTAAGTAAAGAGTGATGACGGACTTTAATAGGATGAGAGCACACTTGAGTATGTCCATTGACTGAAGAAAGAAACCAGAAGTGAGGGCATTTGGGGAGACAGGTTACATGGTTGGAGCACAGTCAGAGCTGAAGTGGAAGAATTATATTTGGCTTAACTAATTCATCCTCCGAAACTAGCAGGTTGGAGACAGAAGTCAGTAGATGGGACCTTTGGGTCAGGAAGTAATGTCACGTTAGAGTTCACGGGGATAGTAGAGACATCTTAGAGTTTAGGAAAGCAAAGCTGAGTAAATTTAGAGCAAAGAAAGTTGTGATCCCACATTTTGAGTCTTACAAGTTGTGAGACATGCAAAAATAAAACCCTGGCTTTACAAGTGCAGACTATTAATGATGAGAAGAAAAGAAAGCATGTTATTATCAGAGACTTGTCTGGAGTCTCTCCTTTGAATCCAGAATTTTAGAGGACTTCATGTGCAAGTTCACATAGTTCAAATGGCTGCCTGAGAGTAACCCGGAATGAGTTGAGTCTTGGGGGAAATGGTAAGGTCAAAAAGACCTCTTTAAAAGTTATCTTCATAGAACAACAATTTGAAAGATATAGTGCCACTGAGAGATAAGACATAATCTTGACAAATGGAAATGACAGAGAACAAATATAGAATCCCTCTTATTTCCAAATTTTTGCTCAAGGAACATAATCATGAGATGGGAAAGAGTACAACTATTTAATAGGGACACTGATAACTGGACCATATCCAGAGGAGAGGTAGGTCATGTGAAGATTGGCTGAAAGAACTGACAGTCGTTAGCCCCAAGTGAGTTATGGAGCATGAGAGCTATTTTTTCGTATCTGAAGTGCCGTCTATTAGAATAGGGGTTAGATATTTCTATTGTACATTGTAGTCACAAGGTTGGGAACGGACAAGGGGAGAAAGGAAGAAAATAGGGTCAATTCTTAAAAGTTACAGGAAGCTGGATTTTAGCTTGATGTAATAACTTTCTTCCTATTAGGTTCTCCATAGTTTTCCCCCGACATTTTATTATTATTTTATTTTTCAAACATATAGCAAAGTTGAAAGAATCCTATAGTGAATGCCTGTATACTTACCACCTAGATTCTATTATTTACATTTTATGCATTATCACATATTTATCTATCTACCCATTCCTCTATCCACCCATAAAACCACCTAACATTTTGGATGTATTTCCAAGTAAATTCCATGTAGTTTTGGCTACCATGGGGAAGGTAGGTGTTCTGTGAAAGGGAGGTATAGGCAAATGACCTCCAAGGGCTTAAGGAGTCATAAGCCCAAAGAAAAAGGCCGTAAGTCCAGCTTGATGAGAAATGATTTATTAAGGGGACTTACTGGCAGAAGCGTGTCTTGGGTGGCTACAAGACCTCACCTCTTGTAAGACCTGCTTTTATAACCCTAGAGGCTGGGGAATATAGTATGGTTAAATAAAAAGAAAGAATGTATGTGTGGAGGATGTGCTCAAGAAGGCTTCAAATCACAGAGTGGTCATCATGGCCAATTCGTCCAAGAGGATGTTAGTCTGGTTCCTACAGTGGGGCATCTTAATTCCAAGAGCTTTTTTACAGAGGCTAATGGCTGACTATTGGGGATACTGAGTAGGTGGAGTGGACCAGACTATGGCTTTCAAACTTTTTGGACTGCTATTTATACCAAGAAATGTATTTCACATTCCTATCCACATACATTCTGAAGTAGAAATTTCAGGAAACAATATTTACCCTTAACGTGTGAAGGATGCCAATATTTTTTACTTTATTTCATTAAAAAAAAAAGACAGTCATGATCCATTAACTTGATTTGATGAGCCACCAATGGGTTGTGACTCATCATTTGAAAATCATTGGACTAGTCGATCTCCAAGATTCATCTTTTTAAGAGAATCCTGTAGCTACTACTAGGATTTATCTAAATTTTCCAATGATCAGGAACCTATTTTGAGTCTCCGCACAATATTTACCTGGCATGTATGGAATTATGTCGTATGTCATGCATAATTAAGAGAAAGATGTTAAATGCCCAGCTAAGACTTATAGATGGATCAAATTCAAACACTCTTTAGGAGTAAGTTTTTTAATTGCTCTTATTTTCACAAACATAAAGGTATGCCCTATTGGTTGGATGAGAGGGCTTCACTACTCATGTGTAGTCTTCTTCTGTTAAATACGGCTATTAATCCCTGCTGTGGGTCTGACAAAGTTGAGAAGATCAAATGAGAAAAGAAAACACTTTGAAAACCAACATTTTAATATGATTCTGTGAAGCCAGGCAAGCGAGGCTGCGGTCAAGCTCTATGGGGCAGCGTCTCAGTATTTTTAAAAACTCTCTACTCTGACAGAACTTACATTAGCCTCCCCGAACACCAACGACAATGCCAAAGGCGCGAGACTCCTCTAACAGGGTATTAGCTGTAAACTGGCCAGTGGTCTGACCCCCCGTTCAAGCGCTCCGCTCTGTCTGCGCATGCTCCAGCGCGGCTCGGGCCTCCTCGCGGGGTTGGGCGGAAAGCGGAGGGTGGAGTGCGGGCCACGTGGGTTCCCGTGACGTCATCTCCGGGCGCCGAGGGTGACTGGACTTGCTGTGGGCTTCCAAGGCCCCGCGGCGCTGCGGGTTGTATTGGCAGGATACCGGAGGGCGGAAGTGCAGCAGGGCTCGGCTCCGACCTCCGCGCCGCTGCCTTCTGCGGCTGCGCGGGCTCTCGGGACTCCGGGCTCGCGCGGCTCTGCGGGACAGTGGGTCAAGCACCCTGCGCCGCCGCCCTGCCAGAGCCCGGGATCCGAGCGTCTTCACCGGTGCGGGAAGCCGGAGAAGGAGCTGGCGTTTCTGGTAGGGTGTGTGTGACTGTGTATGTGTGTGTGTGTGTGTGTGTCTCCGTCTCCCCGTTTTCGTAGTGTGGGGAAATGCCTGGAGGAGAAGGGTTGGGGAGGTGCCAGGTAGGTGTGGTAAGAGGGAGGGGCGAGTAGCCGGCTGGAGGAGCGCTCCCCCGGGCGGCCGTGGCGGGTGGAGGTGGTTCCTCCGGGGGAGGTGGGGTTGGCCAGGCGCCGCCCCCGAGGACCTTGGGCAGGCCGGAGGGTGTAGCCTGTGTGATCTCTCTCCGGGAATATGTCAGTTCCTTATTAAAGTAGGAAGCCTAGCGTCTTATCGCAGGCTCTAGAGTTTAGTTTAAGACGTGCATTTTTCGTGGAACAGTTACTTAAATTGTAATTATTTCACAGGCAGTTCGATTCTGTCCGAATTTAGTGGGTGTTTCCTCCAATTTCTTTTCTCAACGGCATTCATTCTAATTTTAATAATAATATTTAGTGCTAATGAAGTCATTTTCTGTTGGCAAAGAACTTTCACATCCTTTATACTTTGGGTTATTTTCAAATCATACCTGAAACTGGAGGAACGTAGGGAAATTGGATTGGTTCTAGATTTTCCTCCTGGGTGGTGAGGCACAGCATGTCTTCAGCAACAATCAGAACTCAAGAGACTATCGGACATCTCTGAACTTCCAAGGCCTTCCAGAATCCACGTGATAAATCTCAGAGTCTTTTGAGCTCGGGTACTTGCATTTGAACTTAATTGTTTGTGATTTCCATACATGGATTTGTTGGTTGAATTTTAAATTTGAAAGTTAAAGATATTGGGCTGAGGGTAGTAGTTGAGGGGAATTTTATAGTTTTATGCTAGCTTTGAGTATGTGCCCTGATCTTCAAAGATATGCTGGTTAAAACTGGGGGAAATGAGCAGAATGATACTATATGACTATGACTATTTAGAATAATGTACATACTCAAGTGTAGGTTTGCTTTATTAATTTAACAAATACTGAGTGCCTGTTATGTGCCGGGCACTGAACAAAAAGTAAATATAAAAATAAACAGTGAACAAAACAATAAAAATTCTTGCCATCATATAGTTCACTTTGAGGGTGGGAGGGGAAGACATTAATGTAAAAATTAATTAGGGGGCGCCTGGGTGGCTCAGGTCATGATCCCAGGGTCCTGGAATCGAGCCCTGCCTCGGGCTCCCTGCTCAGTGGGAAGCCTGCTTCTCCCTCTCTTACTCCCCCTGCTTGTGTTCCCTCTCTCGCTGTGTCTCTCTCTGTCAAATGAATAAATAAAATCTTAAAAAAAAAAGATTTAAAAAATTAATTTAAAAATATGTCAGGTGGTGAAAAGTGCTAGAGAGAAAGAATAAAGTCATGAAGGGTAACAAGGAATGTCAGTGGCCTGCATAGGAAATTGCAGTGGTGGCTTTAGAAAAGATGATATTTGAGTAGAGAACTGAAAGTGATAAAGAAGGATTTCATGTGGATGTAGTGGAATGAGCCATTAGATCTATCACAAAGTCCCTGAGACAGGAGCATACCAGCTAGTTTGGCTGGAGCTGAGTGAGCAAAAAGGGGGAGAAGTAGCTAATCAGGTCAGAATGCGGCGGGTCATATACAGCCTTATAGGACTTTGTAAGGACTTTAGTTTTTACTTTGAATGAGATAGTAGGGTTTGAGTAAAGGAGTAAACTGATCTGACTTGTGTTTAAAAGGATCTTTCTGATTGCTATGTTGTTTGTCTCTAGCAAGGGCAGAAATAATGAGACCCCTTAGTAGGCCATTTATCCAGGTTAAAGGTCAAGGTGACATGGATCAGTGTGATAATAGTGATGATGGTGAGAAATGGCCAGATTCTGAACTTGTGTCTAAGCTAAAGCAGTAGGTATGAAGGGTCAAGGATGACTCCAAGATTTATGGCTTAGCAACTAGAGAGCAGTTACCACTTTGTGATTTGGGGAAGACCACAGAATAATAGGGAGATGAGGGAGGAAGGTCTGAAATCATTTTCTGTTTGCACATGCTGAATTTTCAAATGAAATGTCAATATTGCATAGTATCTGTGAAACTGGAGTTCAGAAGAGAAGTCTGGGCTGAAGATATAAATGTGGGAATTGTTACTGTGTAAATGATATTTAAAGCCATGAGAGATCTCCAAAGGTGTGGTTCAAGGTGCACTTCAAGATTGGTAGGAGGTTGGAGATATTTAGGAGCTATTCCTTCAGGATGGGGGTTGGGCTGTTCATTAAACCCCCTGTTGATAACCACTCATCCTTCGTAACAGGATAGAAGGAAATAGAAAGCTAGTTCATTAGCTGTGAGAGAGTGAGGAAGGAGATGCGAAAGTTAGAGGAGAGAGGAAATACGAAATGGTGATCTAGGACAGTGGGAGAATAAATGGACTCCGGAAATGTAGGAACGCTGGCCAGTACTCAGGGCCTACTTTTGAGGTTAGTGTTCATGAATTTAAAAGGAGACCAGCCAGCATAGATTATTTTTAGATGTTTTCAAATTACTACCAGTAGGTATTTGATATTTTAAGTAATTTCTAGGTAGTTGGGGATTTTGTCAGCAGAATAGCTTCAAGTAATAGGTTAGCCTTTC
Source organism: Mirounga angustirostris (assembly GCF_029215605.1). NCBI lineage: Eukaryota > Metazoa > Chordata > Mammalia > Carnivora > Phocidae > Mirounga > Mirounga angustirostris. Next base: position 91,859,339 of record NW_026991716.1, on the reverse strand, counting down.
TTGGTTTGTGGTGTGAAAGAGACTAGTAATTGTGCATTATATTTTTATTATACTTCCTGTGCTGTTTGCTAAATGTTGTTGGCTGGGAACTTGCATTGTTCCAGGCCTTGAATTAGTTGCAGAGAATTCAGCAGTCAGGAAATAGCCCTGTCCTCCACAAGCTTACTTCTAGTAGACTGCATCATGGGTTGTCATTTCTGTGCTTGAAAACTATTGCCTTCTAATTGGATGCATGGTGATGAAAGTGTAGTGTATCTATGAGAGGGGAAAATATTCTTGCAAAATAATGAAATTTGCTGAATTTAAAGTGTGATTATACTGATTTGGAGAGGAGTTTAGGCAGAAAAGTTTCTTAAGTAGCTAGTGTAACTTTTCAATACATATATTTTATACATTTTTCCAATTGTTTAACAAAAATTACAGAGTCTGCTATGTGCTAATTATGCTAATATTGAGGGTACAAAGTAAATATGATTCTGCTTCGGCTGTCAGTGAACTCACAGTTCATTGTGGGGATGGGCAAGAGACAGATAAGATAAATGTAACTGCAATACATGGTTATAACATGCTATTATAGAAGTAATTAGATTGGAGATTGCTTAGTGGAAAGCTTCCCAAGAAGCTGATGTTAAGCTGACTCTTAAAAGAGGATTAAGAATTGGCCAAAAATAAGAGGACAAGGATGTTTAAGGAGACAGGTCATGGAGGCATGAGGAAATCATGTATTAAATACATATATCATTTATTGAGTGGTCACCAGGTGCTAAACACCCAACAGCCTTGTGAAATTAGAATTATCTTCAGTTTACAAATACAAGGTTCAAAGATGTCAGGATACTAGGACACAGCTCACAGGTGGAAGTCTGGGTTTAAATCCATGTCACTCTGATTTCAAAACCCCTTAACTTTCTGTCTGTATTGCCTGCTGTCAGCATTTAAATCTTCTCTGTCCTTGTTCTTTATCCCTCAGCCAGTTTTTCATTAACTTCTATTCATTCTTCCTTGGAAAGACCTCGTATCTGTCTCTCATCTATCCGCCACTACCAGTCTAGGTTAGGCACTCATTATTATATGCCTTAGTGTTGAAATTGCTTCCTGGCTACCCTCTCTTTGACTTGGGATCTCCTTTTGTGCACTGCTACTAGGTAGTTGTTTTAATCTCACTGTTATAAAACCTTACAGGCTTTGTAGGCTTGTTGGATGAAATTGAGAACCCACAGTCTTCTATTTGGTATGCTTCATGATCTAGTCTCACTTTATATTTACAGATTTGACAGTAAAGAAATAATAATTGCTTTTATTTCTCAGCACTTACTATGTGTCCAGTACCATGTCAAATATTCTATAGATTTTTTTTTTTCCAGAACAGCCTGATGAATTTCATAGGTAAGGAAATTGTAGTAAAGTGATTTGGCTGGGATCCCAGGTGATATTAAAACATGTCACAATATCAGTTCTTTCATCATCTACTACCCCTCCCAACTCAGTTTCCTAAAAAATTGGCACGCACATTGCTCCTGCATACTTTCTGCCTTTATTGATGCTATTTTGCCCTGCTTGGAATATTTGTTGTCTTAATTCCATATTTTACCTAGTGAATAATTCTACCCACTCTGCATATACTCATTCTTTTATATTCTACACATTCTTCAAGTTCCATATCTTTTAAATTCTTCCCTGAACACTATAGGGGATATTAATATTTTTCTTCTTCCTTTCCACCCTCCTCCCTTATGAAAGCTTTCATAAAATAGCATTTAATTATAACCATGGACATTCTGGAGTTGGAAGGGATGCTGGCAACTGTATGACATAAATGAAAATACGAGATTTGAAATCAGAGATAAAAAAGTCTTTACTGTAGGTTTATAAGTGTTGTAAAAGTAGAAGTGCCGTGAGAAAAGAAAGGTTTCACCTGAGTAATGCATAAAAGAAAGGCTATCTTGAGCTGGGTCCTAAAGGATGTTTTAAGTCAGAAAACAAGGTAGGGAAGGCTGCTTTAGGGTAAGGAACCACCAGCATGAGCAGAGCCCTGGAAAAGATATGAAAGTTTATGGTATGTTTAATAGATTAGGAGATAATATCTTCTGGACAATGCCTGAGGTTTTTAAAAAGTTGTTATTGTCACTACCATCATCATCTTTTATGTCCTCAGCATCTGCCACACAGCTGGGCATAGCAAATGATCAAATATTGATTGACTTTATATTGAGTGTTAGTAGCAGTGTTCAATTTTTTTAAAAGATTTATGAGAGAGAGAGAGCATGAATGGGAAGGGCAGCGAGAGAGGGAGAGAGAATATCAAGCAGACTCTGCCCTGAGTGAGGAGCTGGATGTGTCACTCAGTCTTGGGACCCTGAGATCAGGACGTGAGCTAAAACCAAGAGTTGGATGCCCAACTGACTGCACCACCCAGACGTCTCCCAGTGTTCAATTTTGAGACATGCTCTTATTGGTTCTGTAAATTATAGTAGACACTTTATAATACTATATTATAGGCATTGCCCTAAGTGCTTTACATGTATTAATTTTATCTATTTTATGGGGTAAGTGCTGTTATTCACATTTCACAGATGAGAAAACTAAGACATGAAAAGTTAATTGACTTACTTGAGGTCACAGAGTGATAAAACTAGGTTTTGAATCCAGGCAATCTGGCTCCATATTCTGTATTTTGAACCCCCACATTGTAGTGCCTCTCAAGAGCTAAATTTTGTTTTTCTGCTTCTGTCTTAAAAAAAGATAATTTAATACATCTTTTAGTTTTATCCATGTATCAGTTAGTTTTTGGCACATTTTTGAGTTAAGTGTATTTGCATGCTTTCTTACATAATTCATTATATGTGAATATTTATTAATATTGAAAGACTAACATTTTATGATGCTATATATCTGTGTATTTTGACGCAGTTAGTAGCCTTGTTTGAAGTTTTCATAAATCTGTTTAGAAATTTCTACTGTTTTGTAAAATTTGTATTGACTACCACATGACACCTTCAGCTGCCCTGGCTCAGTCAGATCTTCCCTGCAAGGAATATATACATAAGAAACAGTGGTATATGGGAAATAAGGTACTGATTTATCTTTCACTGGTTTTGTACCTAAAATCCTACCTTCGAACTTTGGTAAAGTCTTATGTTCCAGCCCAGTTTACCAAAGTTCTGCAGTGGGATTTTAGGTATAAAACCAGTAAAAGATAAGTCCATACTTCTATCACTGTTGGGGAGAGACTCCCAGAAACAGAGAAAAGGAAGACATTGGCCACTTCTTACTGATTCTGACACGTGAAAGGAAGAAGCAGAAGAAAATGCCATGGAAAGAAATAGCAGGGGGGTCAGGTATTGTCATCTGGCAGAGTAGAGGGGAGAGAATGGAGCCATACCCAAATCCGTGATATTTTTATTTATGGTAATCCCTGCCTGTTAATAAACAAGGCTCAAATGGTGTCCTGGACTCTGGCAAATCAGATATTATTCCTTCTTGAGAGGACAGTGGTTGGAGAGAAGGAAAGAACTTGTAGAAATGGACTTTATTTAAGTGGCCATACTCACTTTAATTTTTAATTTTCTTTTGAATTATATTGTCTACCTATTTTTTTCTGAGGCAGAAAAATTATCCAATGTGACAATATTGATAGTCACTTTCAACTTTATTTTTTTTATTATTATTATTTTTAAAGATTTTATTTATTTATTTGACAGAGAGAGACACAGCGAGAGAGGGAACACAAGCAGGGGGAGTGGGAGAGGGAGAAGCAGGCTTCCCGTTGAGCAGGGAGCCCGTGCGGGGCTCGATCCCAGGACCCTGGGATCATGACCCGAGCTGAAGGCAGTCGCTTAACCAACTGAGCCACCCAGGCGCCCCTGTGACTTTCAACTTTAAAATTGTATTTCAATGTTCTTAAAATCTCTTAGGAAAGGAGCTCTTTGCCTCAAGTTTTTTTTTCTTTGTGAGCGAGAGAGGAATCTTAGTTGTAGCTAATGGTTAATGGGCTGTATTATAGTTACAGAAACCACTGCTTACCACCTCTGTATTGGATTCAGCTTTAGGTTTACTTATTTGCCATAACTTAGATTTCATTATTTCCTGTCATCAGTAAATTTATTCATAAAGAACAAAGTATTAATGTAATCTGGAAGTAGTGAGGTCTTCTCTATTTTCAGTGAGTTAATTTTGTGTGATATGTAAACTTGGGAATTCTCTGCAGAGAAACTCAATGTGTTGTTTGAATTTGAAGTGTATCAGGGTGGAATTATATGAAGTGTGAATGCTTATATCATTTGCTTAAAATGGTGACTTTTATGGATATGCTTTAATAAAAATTAAAACCCTGTAATATGCCAGAAAGAGCACTAGACTCAGTTCAGTAACTCAGTGACCAGATTTGTTATCCTGGTTTCACTGTTACTTTAGTGGTCTTGTAATGTTTATCCTGGTTTAACTGTTACTTAGTGCTCTTGTAATGTTGGACAGATTTTTTCACCTCTTTCAGTTTATTTACCTGTAGATAATATTGCATCCAATTGACCTCCAAGGTGCATTTAAGTATAGTGATACAAAATTCAGAACTCTATTTGGTTTTTTTTATCTTTGGCTAATTAATTAATGGCAGTCCTGATGCACTTGGCATTGGTCAGTGGACGAGAAAAGAGAGAAAAGCTCTTTGAATAATTCAGTGTTAGTAATTGGTATTTGGCTAAACTGATATGGTTATTTAAAATGTTTCCATAGGGTATGCTAGCCTATAAAGAAAAAAATATATATATAAAGAAATACATGAGTAGAAAGATATTGAATCTTAGTATCCAGGTACTGACAGTGTTTATTTCTGCATTTACTCATACTGTATATTGCATTGTTACCTAGTTGTGGAATATTAGTGCTGGAAGACACTTGGATATTACAGAGGCCAAAAGCCATATTCTTCTATCATACCCAAAATATTTCAGTTTGCAGATTTAGTGCCAAATTTGTGGTATAAAGAATATTTTAAGTTCAGAGTAGAAGCATTTAATACTACTCATGATGGCAGAGGATTGGGAGCTGGGTTTGCAGAGTGGGTAGGATTTGAACAGGTGAGAGATGAGCATATTAGTCACGGGGGATGGTAGGACAGAGAGCAAGGTATTTAAATTGCCAGTTTTGCTAGAGGGTTTATAAAAAGTATAGTAAATAAGATTGGAAATATTGGTGGAATCAAACCATGGACAGGATGAAATTTAGAAATTTAGGATGGAAATAGGTCTATACAAAGTCTATACACCAGGATGTGTGTGTGTGTATTCCCCCCCACCCCCCCAACAAAAGCAAACTATCTAGATGGAGTAGGAGAGGTTGAATATATTAGATGGGGCAGGGATAATTGTGGGGATGATAGTTTGGAGTTGGCCTCTAAGGGACCATAAGGATATAGGAAGACTTCCCTTTAGATGAGCAATAGACTCTCCTGGGGCTTGAGAGAATGATATGAGTATAGCTTCACTTTGGCTGTGGTTCATTAGTCGCATAAGTTAAGTTAGCACACGTAATTTTGAATTACTTACTTGTATGATCCTTTTAAATAAATAATAGCTCTGCCTTTAGAATTTATTGTACTGATTTTTCATTCGTTCTAAAGAATGCTGATCACACACTTTTTTGAAATGAATGATTGTTGCATTCATTTTTCCTATAATCTTTCTTTGTTTTAGAGTGTGTTCATTTATCCTTGCAAGGATCTGACTAATGCTCTTCATTTTATTTTCAGTTTGGCTTTGGGTGAGAAAAGAATTTAGCCTATATGCACTGCTTTAACCATTGGAAGAATGACAGATGACAAAGATGTGCTTCGAGATGTGTGGTTCGGACGAATTCCAACTTGTTTCACCCTGTATCAGGATGAGATAACTGAACGGGAGGCAGAACCATATTATGTAAGTATGTTGATGATGAAAAATGGGATATCTAACTTTGTCCGTTTTTGTAAGTGAAGCTCTAAGAACCTGGAGGCTGTTACCCAACATTTTATATACAATTAATACTTGCTTATTACGGAAAAAAATTAGAAAACACAGATCAATAAAAGGAAGGAATTAAAAATTACCTCTAATCCTACCATCCAGAGGGAAAAAACTGTTGACATGTTGATTATGGGACCGTCTTGACTTTTTCTCATGAATACATACATATATAATATGTGATAATGGAATTATAAGTTATGTGCTATAGGAGCAATTTTGAAAATAATAGGCTCAGATTTGATTCTTCCTTATGTAAGTGGTTCCAACCAACTGTTTACCAAATTCTTTTTTATAGCTCAGTGAACATATGAATGTGTGTGTTTTCATATGTTGATAAACTAATATTATATAAAATATAACAAATTGCTGTATGTAAACTTATAGGTTTGAATTAGTGTCATCTGTTTTAGAAAACAATATCAAATATCTTCTGATTTTAGCCTGCTTTTTTTCCTTTTCTAAGTGCATATATAACCCAAACTTAAGCATCTGTCAGTCAGAAATAGTAGTATCCTGCCTTTTTACTGAATAGATCCTAATAGACAAAGACATTCTCAGTTGTCATTATTTTAGTTTTGTCTCAGGTACACATAATATTGTTTACCTAGGAATATCTGGAGAAGTGGAAATTTATTTGTGGTGTTGGACTTTCTTTTTTCACTTTAATAAAGCTTGCCCTTTGCTTTCTCCCTTGTCTGTTTGAGGGGTAGCACTGCTCCTCAACCTGCTCCAGCCATGAGAAGTCAGACTGGTGGAGGAAGCTACTTAAGGAGCCCCATGCACTCACTTTTTGGGTACAGGAACAGTTTCATTTTACTCTGTGTATCCTCAGCATCTGGCATAGGTCATGCAAGCGGTCGACACTCAGTGCATGAAAGCCTTATAGATTCATGTTGGGATTTTGTTTTAAATGGTCTCTTTGGGTTTTCTTACTGAAAATAATTTCAGAGAAATTGGGCAGTCTTTGGTTACTAGTACTTAGGTTATCATAACTGAACATATACTTTTGAGTCGTTTTAACTTTGGAAATCTCAGCAGTTTTTTTTTCTGCCTTTAGAAAAATTTCCATAGTTAAAAACAAAATGTGGTCACAGTTTATTTTTAGAAGAATTTCACTTGTTAGATGTATTTTTTTTTTTTTTTTGCTTCTCCTTCTGTAATATGTGTAGGATATCACTTATGTTTTGTTTCCAAACTAGTTTCTGTTATTTTAATTAAAACTTTTAACCTCTGGTGCCTTTCTGATAGTATCTGAACAAAGGAATGTATGTGTCTAGTTGGTCAAAGTGGCAGATACGAGAAATATGTAATTTAAGTCTGTTTACTTTTAAGTCAGAATATGATGTTTGACAGCTTCCTGCAGTTAATCTAAGTAAAGAGGCTTCTTTATTTCTTTTTTTCCTTCTTTATGTATGAATTTTTTTTCCTTCTTTATGTATGAATCTGTTAAATATAAAAAGATTGTTGTGAGAGTGGAGTGTAAGTTGTTTTCTAGTTGTCTCTAATTGAATTGAAAATGCCAGCAAGTATTGGGGATATCTATAGAACAAAGAAAGTTATTTTGTCTAATTGATAATTTTTTTAAAATATATTTTTCCCTCATTTTTCACCCAAAAGAAACTCATATAGTAATTATGATTATGTTTTTGAAAAATATCAGGTGACAGGCATATAATAAATATTAAACAAAAACTACAGTTTAAAACCATGTGGCATCACCTAGATTTTGCTCTTTACATACATATGTACATGCATACTTAAGTATAAGTTACTACATGCAGGAAGAAAACAAACAAAAACATCAGCAGTGGTTATCTTAGAATTATAGGTGAGAAAGGTAGTGCTAGTCTGGTTTTAGTTTACATGTGTCTTGGTTGTAAATTACACTTGAATGTACTTTTAATTGCTTTAGTTAATAATAATGATAATATTGTAAAGATTCTGGATGAAATGAGGTAAAAATATAATAGCCTAGGTGCCAGTAAACCTCTTTTCCAGACATTCTCAGAGCTCAAGTGAGGTGATTAACAGGATTATCACCATGGCCTGCAAAGTCCAGTCTTGTTCAGGTGGATGTGTAGAAAGGATAGGTGAATGAAAATGTAGTTTGCTTTTTTTTTTTTTTAAAGATTTTATTTTTAAATAATCTCTGCACCCAACGTGGGGCTTGAACTCATGACCCTGAGATCAAGAGTCACAAGCTCTACTGATTAAGCCAGCCAGGTGCCTCTATAGTTTACCTTTTATAGCGCTTATTCCTTATTTCTTAGAAACTAGATTTAAAAATATTTACTCATACCAAATTTATAAATTAAATTATTATTCAAAGAGTCTGTTTCCAATGGAAAAGAATATTAATGTTAAATATATTCCTGTTTATTTCTGCATTTTGATTTGTTGCCTCGGCATAAATCTCCTTTCAGCCTACATCCCATATCTATGTCAGAGCATTATATCTTATTCTGTAGGGAATATTAGGAAGAAAAACTGTTAGAAACTAGTCTTTCAGTTTCTGTTGTTTTTCTTATATTCATTGAAACTGTTGCCTTTCATTTAGATTATCTAATGTAAAAACATACTAATTTACATTCATATTTTGTGACTTGTTACAAGAGGAAATCACTCAGTCATGCACATGATCATAAATCTGAGTGGACCCTAACCATTACACTGCAGTCCTTTTATGTTTCCTTAGTCAGCTGTCTCAGTTCTTCTCTAAGACTATGTCTTTGAGCCCTGACCTTATTTTTCACTCTTAACAGGTAACCTCACTTCCTGCTTTCTGCTTACTTAACCTTCTGCCACCAAGTCTTCTAAACATATCTGTGCTCACACATACTGACTTCTCTCTTGTTTTAATGGAAGAGGTGTCCTTCCTCCTTGGCAAGGCCCAACCTTCTCTCTGTGCTCTGGATCCCATCCACGGTCTTCCTCAGGAAGCTGGGGGTTTCTGATATTCTCCTACCTCCACCCTTGCCTTCTTTCTCTCTTTTACTTTCAACTTCTACCTACCAGCTCCTTTTTTGCAGCATTTATATTATTTTAAGTCCTTCCTACCCTAGAACAATCATCTGTTGACTCCATCTCTTTTTCACCCTCTTGCTTTCCCTTCATGGCCAGACTTATTAAAAAGGTTGTCTGTTCTTGTTGTCTCCTTCCCACTTACTTTACTGGAATCACAGTTTCACACTACTACAACAGAACTGTTTTTGCTGAAGTCACTAATGACATCTTTTTTTTTTGCCAAACCTTGAGTCTGTTTTTGAATTTTCATTTGCTTGATCTCTCAGTGGTGTTTTGATACTGTTGTTGGCTGTTTTCTCCATTTTGTGGCATTGTTCACTCTTGCTCTGCAATGTCTCATAATTCTGGTTTTGCTTCTACCTTTCTGGGGGGGGTTTTGGTCTCCTTTGCCAGATCTCTTTCCTTTTGCTTGTTCCTCAATGTTGGCATTCCTTGGGGCTTTGCCTCCCCCACCCCACTTCACTTTCCCCTGGAGTTATCATCCATTTTTATCTCTTTGTTGAGATAAAACTCTTTGTATTTATTTTGACAACTCCTAAGATTTTTCTCCTGAACCCCAGACCTATGTGTCTTCCTACTGGGTATCAAACTGAGTGTTTTGAAACTGCACACATCATCGTTACCTCCAGACAGACTGGTCCTCTGCTGTAATCCCTTCCTGTTTTTGCAAGTAGACCCAGTTAATTAATTACTCTTACCAGTAATTAAGAAAAGACTCATCCTTATTGCTTCCTTCTCCCATATCCCAGGCATTCAGTCAGTAACTTAGTCCATCTGATTTTACATCTCAAATATCTTTGAAACTTACCCAGTTTCTTCCATACCCATTGCTATAGCCTAGTTTAGACCACCATTTAAAAACTGATGGGATTTCATAGTACTAAGTAATTTCCCTGGTTTCATTCTTGCCCTCTTTCCATTTTCAGTTTGCGGTTGGAGTCATCTTTTCAAAACACATATCTGATCCTGTCACCTGCCTGCTTAAAACCTTTAGTAGCCTTTCATCATCTTTAGGATCCTTTGTGTAGTTTATAGCGTTCTCTATGATCTGATCCCTTGCTTCTTCAGTACTATTCTGCCTCAACCCTCTTCATTCCTTTCATTTTCAACTTCTTATGGTTCCTCCTTGTGCCAGTCTTTGTTTTTGTATTCATTCCATGCCTTCTCCTCTGTCTGGAATGAGCAGCAGGATCTCCCACCCCTGCTCACAACCCGACATCCACAACATCCATGTTTGGTTCATTCCTCTTTATCTCCTGGCTATTGCCTTACCATAGACTTCCTGTCCAGGCTTTCCCTAAGCCCCTAGATGAGGTTAAATTCCTTTGCTACTTGCTCTTGTAACATTCTTTACTATCTCCTTGCACTCATCACAGTTGTAATTTTGTTTTTGTATCTTTCTAGCCTGTTAGCTCTGAGAACAAGAACTCTTGTCTCATTCAGTGCTCTATCTTCATTGCCTGGTGTGATGCCTCACACATTGAAATGGAACAGAATTCTAGTATATTTTAATTTTACTTTTGTTCTAGGTGAAAAAGTCCCTAATTTTAGAATTGAAAATTGGTGGAAAAATTAGGATTTGGTATAAACAAATATTACAGCTACCTTTTTCAGAACCATAAGTAATCTATACAGCTGTATAAAACATGTATTCCTTACAAGCTGTATAGAAAAAAAAAAATCACGTGTGTAGTACTCACTGAATACTTGATAGTGCTAAATCAAGAATGAGAGAACAAAAGATTCCATGTAGCTGACAGTTTCCCCAGAGGGGTTTAACCCTTTTCATATTAAAAGAACTTAACCTCAGAGACATTAATGGAAGTGAAATAAGCCAGACACAAAAGGACAAATATTTCATGATTCCACTTATGCGAGGTATCTAGAATAGTCCAAGGGCCTGTGGAGGAGAATTGGGGGAGTTACTGATTAATTGGTACAGAATTTGAGCTTGGGATGATGAAAAATTCCGAAGATGGATAGTGGTGATGGTTGTACAACAGTGTGAATGTATTTAATGTCAATGAAGTATACACTTAAAAATGGCAAATTTTATGCTAGATACATTTTACCATAATTAAAGAAAGTAAACCAATGAGATACACCTAAGAAAATCAGTGAGTGGTACTATCTGGATATAGAAGACAGGATGATGTCATTTTACTGTTATTTTTTTTTTTATTTTTACTTATTTACTGGATAAGTTGTATCTATACTTTAATATAGTCATTCTCAAATCTTAGCGTTATTTCTTAATGCTACTATAGATACTTATCTTATTTACAAATTACTTCAACAGGCTAATTTAGAACAGAAGATTTCAAGTACATTTCAGTGTAGATTCTGTCCTTTATTAATTATCATTTTTGGCTTTTTGTCACTTAATCTTTGGGATCTGTGATTCAGACACTATTTTGAGCATTTGGAATGTAGCAGTGAACGAAACCAACAAAAATCCCCATCTTATTGGAGCTTACATTTTAATGTTCCTCATTCCTTATTGTGAAGAAATTTTCATTTCATGAAAATCATTTGTGGACTTTTCAGCAACTTCGAACCCTACGCATGTAGTACAACACCCCAAAATCAGGAGCTGATACCCGTGCTCCTCAGTCCTGATGTGTCTGTCCTCTTTTTTTATAATCTCTATAGGTTAGTAGGTTAATATGCTCTATAGAATAGATTGCTATTTAATGCCCAACAGACATTTTAAGTTATCTGGACTTACTAGTATAGAACTTATTAGACTAATAGATTACAGTTGATTCTTAACACAGGTTTGAACTGTGTGGGTCCACTTATATGCTGATTTTTTTTTTACAGTTTAGTACTGAAAATGTATTATCTTTTCTTATGATTTTCTTTTTAAAGATTTTATTTATTTATTTGACAGAGAGACACAGCAAGTGAGGGAACACAAGCAAGGGGAGTGGGAGAGGAAGAAGCAGGCTTCCCACTGAGCATGGAGCCCAATGTGGGGCTCGATCCCAGGACCCTTGGATCATGACCCGAGCCAAAGGCAGCTGCTTAACAACTGAGCCACCCAGGCGCCCCTCCTTATGATTTTCTTAATAACATTTTCTTTATCTTACTTTATTGTAAGTCTACAGTATAAAATACATATAACATACAAAATATCTGTTAATTGACTGTTTATGTTATTGGTAAGCCTTCTAGTCAACAGTAGACTATTAGTAGTTAGTTTTTTGGGGAGTCAAAAGTTATACGTGAAGATTTTGAACTGTGTGGGGGTTAGCACCCCTAATTACCACGTTTTTCAGGGGTCAACTGTGTACTTATTTATTTTAAAAGAAATGGTTGATTAATCATGCTGTTTTAATTTCTTAGAGATGTTCATGTTACATCTATATTTGATTCTGTCATTTCTGATTTTAATGAATCATTTCTTTGCCATTTATTTAATAGAATATGATTTTGGCAAGTCATTTAAACTGTGTGTAAACTAGAGGTGATAATATTGCCTGTGAATCAACTAGTGCTTTTTATACACTGTATTAGTTTCCCTTTTCTCTTCTTCCCTAATCCACATTCTGGTTGTTTCTTTATAAAAGAGGAACTTATGTTTTGTTGAATCCACATTGCTATTCAAAAGCTTGTTTCTAGTATTAGTAAGTATGTTCTGTTCCACACTGGAGCATGCCAGCTACCTCCCATCCCCTGTACCCTGTTGTCCCCAGGACCACTGTCATGTTCTCTCCCCTAGTTGGGGCCTGTTATCTTCATCTTCGGTTAGTTCCTTTATCCAGAATATTTCTCTTTGTAAGTATTCCCCAGCCCCGTAATTCTACTTGATTTACTGACCAAAAGACATAATAACTTTGAATAAACAGCATGAAAATGATGCATAATTAGCCTCTCAAAAGCACCTGAGAGTAATAAAACAGTTTTACCAGCAAAAGACAGAAGCTTAGAAAAGCAAGAAATGGCTAGAGTATGTCCTGGGAAAACATGAATTTTTGCCACTTTCCTCCTTTTATCCACTCATATGTGTTCTTTATAAAATTCTAACCAGTTTTCTTACATGCTGTCTTATGTTTTCTTTCTAGATGTCTTTGGTGGGGGAGAAACAATGATGGCCTTCATAACTATGCCAGTTGAGGTTTTACCTAGCCCATCATTCCCTCCCAGACTTTTCTCTCCAAAGTCCAAGTAGGCCCAGGCTCCATAAAGACAGGATTGAGGGAGTTGCTGAACAGTGGCAGATCACCAGTCTACCAGCATCATACCTTAAACTTGTGCCTTATTGTCCTTTAAAGATCTAAATGTGTGACTCAACAGTCAGTCATCTTTAACTTATTTCTTTCCTTCAGTTTCTTGATTAGTAATAACCAAATCTGTTCTGACTGATTTTCAGACCTTTCTCATTTTTCCATTCTTTCATGCCCGTCCCTTCATGTAATATTTCCTTAATAGATTTCCAGTTTATAATCTTATCTTCTTTATATCTACCACTACTAGAATATTCCTCAAGTACTCTTTCTCATTCTGCCATCCTTTTATTCATTGTATTGTAGTGGGCCCCTATTGTTAATCAAATGAAAATTTCTGTTTGATCTTTAAAGTCTTTTCTGTTGCTGCAGTCAAGTATTTTTGTAAGTACTTTTTATAAATTTTTTTTTTACCTTTATTTTAGCCTCATATGGAAGGGGACAGATTATATCTTTGTCTTGGTGTTCTTCGTTGCGATTAAGCGAATACATAGTAGATTATCAAAACATGATGGACCAATTGAGAAGTCCTGATTGATAAGGCAAGATGTACCTTAGGACTGAGTTGATTATTTTCTCAGAACAGTTTAATTAATTCAGGTGAATCATATGATTTTTAAGTTGAATTTGATAGAAGTAATAAGTATCCTAAATAGCATGACATCTGATTACGTTTGTATTTTTATTTGGAGGAAGGTATTACAGAAAGATTGTACGTAGATTGTGTTGTTTATTCTAGGTACTTATGCTATAAGCCCTACTTAAAGTAATGACCTCATAAGAAATTTAAAACATCTTAACCTTTAGCCTTTTTTTGCTATAAAAAGCAGTTGACTTTGTGTGGAATATTCAAAAAAATGCAAAGAACATGGCTGTTTTTCCTTAAAATTCAAAGACCTATTTAGTATATATTTTTTTGAAAAAATAGTAAATAAATATGGTTTTACAAATTTTCATTTCAGTTGCTTTTGCCAAGAGTAAGTTATTTGACGTTGGTAACTGACAAAGTGAAAAAGCACTTTCAGAAGGTTATGAGACAAGAAGACATTAGTGAGATATGGTTTGAATATGAAGGCACACCACTGAAATGGTGAGTGAATTTTTCTGCATTATTAAGCATTGAGTATATGCTAGCTTTATGAAGGTATAGTGCCCTGAGGCAATTTTTAAAAAGTTATATAAAGAAATAAATCACTAGTCTAGCTCATATAATACAGTGAATTTTAAACTATTGTTTAAATATTTTATTGAAAATATTTCTGCCTTCTTTTGGATGCATGGGAGACTGGACAAATTTGTATATATTTTCAACAATAGATTTTTCAGTGGCATAATAATAGTGTATTTGGTTATGGTTTTTTTTTTCCCAGACGTATTTAAGACTCCCTAATGAATAAGTCACTCTGTGACACTATGCAATTTTGTTTCTATCTCCAAAATTTTTGTAACAGATCTTTATATACACAGGATTACCTAAAATGGCATCTTTCAAACTCATTGCCACATTTAGTGCCATATGCACATTTTATCTAGCCTTCGCTTAGTATTTAAAATATATTGATTTCCTTTTTATGTGAAAAATAATTTTGATATTATATCATTCTTAAGAAACATATTGAAAATAAATCCTAAATGTGGGCTTATCCATGTTCAGATGATGTATTTTTGTATTTCCTCTGTTACTGAGAGTTTTGTAAATTGTGCTTCCAAAAATATTTAATGAAACTGGAGAAATTACAGAGAAGAATATAAAAAATGGTTCAAGGTATGCTGGGATGTAGGTGTCGAAATGCTGCTATGTGAATGTAGTTGAATGAAAAAGTCAAGACTTAACTATGAACAATATAAGCAGGTTAGAGGTGGGCTTACTTTCTAAATCTGGAGCATTAAAATGAAGAGTTTTAAAAGAGGCTCATAAAAAAGGAAGCTAGTAGATGTTTAATAAGTGCAGCTGACTTGAATATAAGCATTACTTAGAAATAAGGAGTGAACTCTTGGAACTCACCTCATGCTGATGAATTCCCACAAGTGAGTAGATTTTCATAACAGTTTAGAAATACACAAAGTGATATTTTGTATTGATTTTGGAAACAAGGGGATTTTGTATTGAGTTATAGGTCACGACTCCAACCTTTTGAGGCAGTTCTGGGAAAGGATGACAAAGTTCTTTATAGCATTCATTTTTAAGTAAAAACAGTATTGACAAGCTTCATGATCATGTATATCAGACTCATTATAACTCTTGAATAGTTCTAGACCTCAGGCAGCATAGGTAAGTCAATGTTTTCTGTTTCTTTTTATTTCTCAGAAGAATTGAAGGTTTTGGAATGGGAAGGTGGCTTAAAAGAAATATAAGAGGAGCAAGGATCAGGAGAGTAGAGGGAAAGGAAGGAGGGGGAGAGATTGTGGGTGAGTAGCAATAGGATATATCTATATTCTTGACAGTTTTGCCTGTATTATAGTTGGATATTGAAATTGTATTGCTCTATGTGTATTATATACACATTATTGTTAAGAATTCATGTGACTGACACTAGGCTTTTCAGGTTTATCAGTGTAAAGTAGGGCTTCTTAAAGGGCTTTATTGACATTTGACCTAGGTAATTCTTTGTTGTGGGAGGGTTAACCTGTACATTGTAGGACTTTTTTTTTTTTTTTTTAAGATTTTATTTATTTATTTGACAGAGAGAGATAGCGAGAGCAGGAACACAAGCAGGGGGAGTGGGAGAGGGAGAAGCAGGCTTCCCGACGAGCAGGGAGCCCGATGTGGGACTCGATCCCAGGACCCTGGGATCCTGACCTGAGCCGAAGGCAGATGTTTAACCACTGAGCCACCCAGACCTACATTGTAGGACTTTAAGCAGCAGCTTTGGCCTCTACCTACTAGAGCTAGTAGCATTCCCTCTAGTTGGCTTATAAAAAATGCT
This sequence comes from Mirounga angustirostris, assembly GCF_029215605.1. NCBI lineage: Eukaryota > Metazoa > Chordata > Mammalia > Carnivora > Phocidae > Mirounga > Mirounga angustirostris. Next base: position 91,843,160 of record NW_026991716.1, on the reverse strand, counting down.
GCCAGATGTCCTGGGATGGAGGGGTACAAAACCACCCTCAACTGAGAAACTCTGGAAAAGATGGGAAACCTCAATTTAACTTTTATAAGTAAATGAGTCATCATTCTTCAGCTGCTGTTTTAATCCATCCTGTATGGTGGGTTTTTTTGTATTTGATATGACTTGTATTCTGTAAGTTTGTAAGTTTGTATTATTTATCAGTAAATAATGTTTGGACCCATTTCTCTCTGTTACCACAGAGTAATGATTTTGGCTTAAATATATCATGTTCTTACTTTGTCAGTATTATCTCTTCTGAGAATCTTTTATTAAAGAGTAAAAAATTAAAATTATTTTTCTTTTTAGAGTGCTTATGTGAAAGTAATTGTATTCATGTATCTTTGCTTTAGGTTTTGGGGTGTTAACTTTTTATGCATGATGTCACTTTCATAGGTATGTCTTGCTATAAGCTCATTGTGTTTAATGGCTTTTGATAAAACTTTTCCTTTAGTACAGTAGTCCCCCTTTATCTGTGGTTTTGCTTTTTGTAGTTTCATTTACCCTCAGTCAGCCACAGTCTGGAAGCAGGTGATCCTTCTCTGACATATCGTCAGAGGGTTGGCAGTAGTAGCCTGCCACCGTGTCACAGTGCTTATGTCGTTCACCTCACTTCATCTCATCACGTAGGCATTTTATCATCTAATACTATCACAAGAAGGGTGAGCGTAGTACAGCAAGATATTTTTTTTTTTTAAGATTTTATTTATTTATTTGAGACAGAGAGAATGAGAGAGAGAGAGAGTACATGAGAGGGGGGAGGGGCAGAGGGAGAAGCAGACTCCCTGCCGAGCCGGGAGCCCGATGCGGGACTCGATCCCGGGACTCCAGGATCATGACCTGAGCCGAAGGCAGTCGCTTAACCAACTGAGCCACCCAGGCGCCCCAAGATATTTTGAGAGAGGGAGACCACATTCACGTAACTTTTTTATAACTTTTTGTTATAATTGTTCTACTATAAGTTGTTGTTAATCTCTTACTGTGCCTAATTTATAAATGAAACTTTATCATAGGTCTGTATGTATAGGAGAAAGTGTAGTATATGTAGACTTCGGTACTATCTGTGGTTTCAGGCATCCTTAGGGCATATTCCTAAGGATATGGAACATATCCCCCTATATAAGGGGAGACTAATTACCATATTGTGAGGTACTCCATATATTTGAGGAAGGAATAGCTTCCAAAGGCATGAATATAATCCAGGACCTCTGGGCTAAGTCTTGATCTTTCCTCTTTTTGCTCCCAACTATAGCAGTTTTCTCCTACCTTAAAGGAGTCCTCTTCCTGTGTTAAAGGAGTCAGACTATCAGTAGCTATCTGGCATTAAGCAGTGGGCTTCATATGATAGGATAATCATTATAGGGAAGCAGCTACCACTGAAGTTTTGTAGGACTTGGACTTACACTTGATTCTTTGGAGTTTTAAATAAATTCAAGTGAGAAAGGAAATCAAACACCAGTTTAGATAATTCATAAAAGAAGGTAGAAAGAGCATAAATTGATACTTCTTACTCTGTAACTCTGCTGTTCGTATTTATTATTATAATTGTTTAAATATCTGCATAAGATACTTGAGCATGGGCTTTTGTACCTCAAGCAGTAGTACATAAGAGGTTCTAAGTAAATGTTTGTTCACCCACTGGTGAATGAATCTAAATAATTCCTTCTTTTTATTGAGAAAATGAGGCCAAATTAAATAAAATAACTTGTTCAAATGAGTGAGTAGGACCAGATTTGAAAGTCTCAGTTCAGGCCTCTTTCCACCATATCTGCTGATATTCTATTTGTTACTTGTTGTTTTCTTCAATTCTGTAGGTTCTCTCTAAATTGCTTATGTTATTTGTCCATATTAGAATAGAAAGATATTTAAGAACAGTTGTATACACATAATGAATACTTAATAATATATTGTTGATTTGTAGAGAGAATCTGAGGAGACTTTATTTGATTACCGTTTTATCTTCTACAGTCCTTTGTGTCCTTAAGTTTTAAAAATTGCGTGGCAAAAGGAAAGGACTGGTCTAACTCAAATGCAAGGATTTCTTTTCTTTTTTCTTTTTTTTTGTTAAGAGTGATTTGAGTTGATTAGTCAGCAGAGGGTGCTCTAACATTGCATTTTAAAAGGTGAAGGTTCTTTTTACTGTAAATCAAGTGTTTAAAGTTTGTATTTGTTACTTTTATATTAGAATTATTTTGAGAGAACAGGTCCTGGTTCTTCTAAAGAACACTTTGTTTGTATACCCTAATATTGGTTAGATCTTAGGCCTTCAGTATAAATTTTAGAAAAAGCTTTTCTTTCTGTCAATTATAAAAGCAAGTGTCTCTAATAGAATATTATTATTTTGTGTAAACTGACTTATTTTCAGGACTGGTTGTTGAAAGTAAGAAGTTGAGACTACCTTTTGAATTAAAAAAAAAAGGAGCAAGCACTGATGTTGATCTTAAACATAGATGTAACAGAATGACCCAGGATTTAATACTGTGTCTATCTGGTTTCAAAATTAAATTTCAGGGTGCCTGGGTGGCTCAGTTGGTTAAGTGACTGCCTTTGGCTCAGGTCATGATCCCAGAGTCCTGGGATCGAGTCCCACATCGGGCTCCAGGCTCAGCTGGGAGCCTGCTTCTCCCTCTGACCCTCTCCCCTCTCATGCTGTTCTCTCTCTCTCTCAAATAAATAAATAAATAAATAAATAAAATCTTTAAAAAAAAAAGTAAATTTTAACAAAATAACCTCTTAATTATAAATACTGTGCAGACTCTTTTTGGATTCTCTTTTTTCTAAGCTTGTGAATTTCTAAAATTTTATAAATTCTGTAAACTTGAATTTTGCAATGTGATTTACATAGCATTTGAGACAGGTGGTATCCCCTTGTCTGTTTTGTACTTTTTCATGCCTAAGAATAGGGTTAGAAAGCTGTGAAACACAGTGCTAATTTACAGTTGTTTGTGTTAGTTCCATAGGTAAAGCAAGGCAAAATTGATTGTAAACATTAAATTACTTTGGTGTACATTGAGTTGCACCCCCCCTTTTTTTTAACATGGGGCTTGAACTTGTAACCCTGAAATCAAAACCTGAGCTGAGATCAAGAGTCCAGTGCTTAACCAACTGAGCTACCCAGGTGCCCCAATTTGTACCCTTTTTTATTCAATGAGATATAATCCTGTTTCCAGTGAATCACTAGTAGACTTATGAATAGGATGCATTTATTTCAGTGAAATGGAGTAGGATGATAGTCTCTCTAGTATATGGGGAAGCTTTCTTTCAATGCTGATGTTAGAATACTGCTTTGCTATCTGACTGCAGATGTTTAGAGTACTGAGAGCACCCTTGGCTGACTTAGGAACATATCCGTTATTGCTATACATGTGACCAGTATGTGTGTATGTATTTTAGCAGTAATGAAAGGGTAAAGAAGAAACACCTTATGCAAAGAAAAATGAAAATATTACTCATTTTGAGAATTGAATTTAGAAAAGACTAGAGCAATGTAAGGAAGAGAAAGAAAATGAGTAAAGTGTGAAAATAGACCTAACGCTATTCTGGTACAGTGAATTTTTATCGGGCAGTATAGATTGAACCTTTACTAGTTGGGCCCCCTTCTGGGATTTATTCCAGGTTCATATCCTCACCACTTCCTTTTCTATTAAATTTGGGTTAAATTGGCAGGAGTAGCAACATAACAGATAAATGGTTACATTATGATTTACTTACAGTTATGGCTTATGTGGTTTCTATGTTGTGGGTTAGGAGCCTCCTGACAAAACTATGTAGAGTGTCTGTTTAGAGGAGTTATACAAATTAGTACTTTTGAAACCCTTGATGTAAATTAGATTATAGTGTAAGAGAAATTCAGTACCTTTAATTCTTGCCAATTCTGTTTTCTGTTACAGATTTTCTTGCATATTAATAGACTTATCAGAAATAAGCAGTCTTGGAACCAGTTAATTCAGATAGTATATTTGTTTGGAGTTAGTATCCTTGCATCAAAATCATTTGGACATAAACATCTGCATTGAGCTACATATAAGCTATACATGTAGACTTTGATAACAGAAGGAAGTAAATAACTCTCTGCTGCAGTTTTATTTTTAAAGATCATTACAGGATAATTATTAGTTATTATATTTAGAATGCTTTTATGTTGGTACATTACATACATTTATCATTAAAGGTAAGTATTAGCAACCATAATATTTAAATTTCATCCTAATCTTTAGTATATTGGGAAAAAGTCATCATTTACCATCTGAGACCAGTGAACTTTAAAAATATATCTATGTAAGTTATTTTATAAGTAACTTAGAGAAAAATAAAAGAATAGTGTATGACAACTTTATTAGAAATTTTAAAAAGCATTTAGATACAGAAATTCAGATTTATGCTCCATATTTTCCTGGTTTTGAAGGTATAGATACCGGAAATGGGCCATGTCTTCCGAATGCAACTAACTACTCATTAGTTGTCATACATTCAAATAGACCTCTAAGAGGTTCTAGCTTATTGTGACTTCTGGCTCTTCTTGTGCTTAACAACAATGCTTAAAGAAATTTTTAAACCTCTGACAGATCATGATTTTGTTGTAAAATACTTGTTTCCATTAGTAAACACCAATTAGAATGATCAGTCAATACTTGTTCATTTCTACATCATATAATTCCTTCTAGTCGTCTTTGGTACAAATCTGCCTTTAGCTCTTGCTCACTTACTATCAGGTAAATTGCGGTGCACAAATGGCATAAAAGATGAAAAAATACTATCACACATCTTTTTAACAAAATGGTTCAGGTTCTTGTCATAAAATATTGTATGATGAAATTCTTGCCGTTGAATGACTAAGTGGATTAAGAATGCCATGTTTTTAGAAATATATTGTTCATTCATTAGTTTTTGAATTCTGTAAAGTTCACCTAGAATATCATCTAATGACTCATAGTCTGAGATTTCACTTAAATGATCAATTTTGCCACTGTCATTAAAGGCCAAAGTACTGCTGTCTCTGTAAAAACCTTCTGATTTATGTAATAATTGTGTAACATTTTCCCTTGTCAATTTTCCTCTCTTTCCCATTATGCATGGAAAATTAGACATTTTGAATTTTCAGTTGTATTAATGATAGATTAAAGCAGACTCCAAAGATGGGGTGTGCATCCTTATTTTATACTTCCTTGAAATATGATGTAATATTCTAGGTGAAGCAATGAGAAAATGGAAGGATGCATTATTGTATTATCCTTCTAGGCATGCCATTATTCTTCCAAATTGTTACTATTTTAGTTTTTTTTTTAAGCACAGTTGGGAATAATTGATAAATAATGATAAAATAATTCCTAGAATGATGAAGTAGAATTCCTGGAATAGAATGAGGACTAACTAAGGTCTGTTTTGTAAAAATACAAGGCATTATTTAGAGCTTGTACAATTTTAAGAAGTTCAGAGGGAAGGATCAGAATTGGATAGAATCTGTAACTTTTCTGTAATGCAGTATTTTTGTTCCTCAAATTATTTTTATTTTAGTTTTTGACAGACCAGGGTTTTTTTCTGGGTCTGAAATGTTTCTGAAGGAAGCATTCTATTATTTAGCTAGTCCAAAATTTCCTTCAGTATTCATATTTGGTTATGAAAGATTCGTATTAGATGCTGACTTTCAAATAGAGAGGTTTAAGGGTTATTAAGAGATACAACACATATATGACTAAAACTACCCACTGTTTTATTTTACTAGCAGGGCATTCATTCTAAATTCTCTCTAAATAACATCTCTAGTGATTGATGACTTTTCACCACTTGTATTACGTAGATGTAAACAAACATAACTAGCATTAGTCAATATTTGAATCTTTGTTAGGTAGTATTTTGGGTCATTCATTTTGAGGGGAATTAGATGTATTTCCAAATTTTTCAGCTTCTGAATCTAGGAATAACTCACTAACATATAAAGAACAGGACTGTACATGACACCAAGTAGTCCTCTTTTTGCCTTTGTTGGAAGTATTATTTAATTCTGTTTCATTATTGAAGCCACTTTAGATTCTTTAAAAGGATGATTTAAAAAATAAGATTTGTTTGTTGAAATCTGCAAGGTTTGTATTATTGCTAAATAATTTGCTTCACTGTAAGTAATGGTTATATTTGGAAATTAGGAAGTCCAAAATTTGTTTTTGTAAAAAGCTTTAGTCTGAGGTTGCAGAAAAATATTCAGTGACTTTGGAAAATGTTGACAGGTTGTTATACGGAAAAAGCAGGTTATAGTGTTTTGTAAAGGATAAGCCTAATCTATATTTACATATGTATGCATACGTATAAAGACTCACTTTCTATAGCGTTAATAGTAATAACCACAAAATAGATGATTGCACGCTTTTTTAAGGTGCTTTTCTTAGTTCTTAAAATTTTCTAATATTTTAAGTTGTTTTAAAAATAAAAAAATATATTTAAATAAACTTTAATAAACTGTCCAATGTGAATATTGGGATGATAATCAGATACTGCAGTACTGTGATAGAACAGTGGTCATGGCTGATAAAAGATGCTTTAGCACAATCCCATTATGTATATTGAGGCTTCAATGAATGAAATGCTTAGAAGAAAACTGATACCTGGAAACTATACCATATTAGCTTGGGCAAGTAACTGTGTAAAATGTTATCATTCTATGATTTGTGGTTAAAGCCCCCTGATATTTGATGTTACAGTATGTGCTGAAATTTATTTTGGAGTTGTAGTTACAACTTTAAAATATTCTTTCTTAAAACATACTCTTTTCATTTTTAGGCATTATCCAATTGGTTTGCTGTTTGATCTTCTTGCATCAAGTTCAGCTCTTCCTTGGAACATCACAGTACATTTTAAGGTATAGTTTAAATAGCATTTCCCATTTCTCCCACTTGTGGTATTTAGTCAGTAGACTTAGACTAGAATTTTTTTTTTTTTAAGTGAAGTTGTATATTGCTTCTCCCATGACGCTTTTTAGTGGCTAAGCTGCCACTAGTGTTTATCCATATGTCTTTTGATTTATTGCTAACTCTTGGCAGAGCCATTTAAACATTTAATGTATGAATGCCTATTTTTGGAGCTGAATACACTGTTTAAAATTTGTAGTATTTTGGAATATTTATATTCATTAAAAAAAATCTCAAATAGGAAGAACAAAATCATGAGTTTAGATGTGGGCGTGGGCGTGGGGGTGGAGAGGGGTACAACTTAATGCTGTTGAGTACCTCTGAGGCTATTTTGATTGAATTGTGAGAAGTGTTTGGAGACAGAACTCTACAAAGACTTGATCTGAGTGTGTTTTGAGAAGTTTTAATTCCTGTAGTTTTTAAGACCAGTCCAGATTTATTGTAACTTAGTTTTGTCTTAATAGTTTATAAAGTGGTCTTTCCCCTTAACCACCTTGATTCTTCAACCCCTGCTCCCCAAGCAATTCACAAATACCATTGAAGGATTGTAATACTTCTTTTAGTTGATCACTAGGCAGTGATTCTCAAGGGGCGATGGACTGTGGGAGGGGAAGCATGTTAGGAGTTTGAAAAGTCATTTTAGGTATCTAATTTGCTTTCCTGTAAGGGGCACTCATTCAAAGTCACTGCCCAAAGGCTGCTCACCCATTTTTCCTAAGATGCTTTCCTTCCCATTTTACTAAAATTGAGTGTATGGGACATTGGCATTTATTTTCCTCTCATTTGCACTAATGTGCTTTGCACAGTACCGTGTTACCACAGATTTTAGTTACCACGGAACCAGAGTGAAGATATGGTTCTGATATGCATGACTTTCAGTTACCGTGGTACCATGCAAAGCAAAGACTGCCTGTATATATAATAATTTAAGTTTAGAAGGGTATGAAGATAAAACTACTCCAAGCATAATGAATGTAGAGGTTCTGTATTGCCTAGCATGTTAGTCTTCCCCATTATGTTGAAATAATTCCCGTAATTAGATTATTTGTGTGTGAGGGATGCACTCTAAGACTTTGGAATCTAGGTTAAAATATATCATAGCTACCCATTTATGTATTCATTCAACAAATACCAGAAGCCTGCTGTGTGCCAGCCAGGCACTATTCTAGATACTTGGGGTACATGAGTGAATGACACAAAGACACTCAAACACTGAGACACTTTACGGTACCTACCTGGCACTACATACCGAGCCCTCTGTAATTACTGACTGAGTGAGTCAGTGCAGTGTAATAATGGTAGGAAAGGCTTAGAATTATTTTGATTGTTTTAGTGTAGTGGTTCTCAAAGCGGTCTGTGGACCCACAGGTGTACCCGAAGCTCTTGGAAAGAATCCATGAGGTCAAATCTATTTCCATAATAATATTAAGATGCTATTTGCCCTTTTCTCTGTGTTTACATTTGTACTGATCGGCAAAAGAGATGATGGGTAAAACTGTGGGCACCATAGCACAAAGCAGGGCGGTGTACCACACTTTGCAGGTGGTTATTGTATTCTTCACTGCCACACACTTGCAGTAGAATGAATATCAGTTTCACTTAAGACTGTTTTGGATGAAGCAGTACGAATTATTGATTATTATTAATCTTAAGTACATGTTTTTTAAATCTGTGTGTTGAAATGGAGAGTACATACAAAGCACTTCTGCTGTATGTCAAATATGATGGTTGTCTTAAGGAAAAGCACTTATGCCCTTGTTTGAGGGCAAGCTCAACAAGCCACTTTTTTCATAAAACACCATTTTTTTATTTGAAAGAGTGACTGATAAAGTGTGGTTATCAGACTTACATATTCGTAAGACAGTTTCTTAAAATAAATGAAGTGTCTCACTGTAAGGACAACAGTATTTGTTGCCAGTTGATAAAATGTGAACTTCTAAACGAAAATTAGAATTTTGGAAAACGTATCTGCTACCATGACCTTGACAGCTTTATTATTCTTAAGACAGTTTTCTGTTGAGATTTTTTGTCATTTTAACAGATCTAATTTTTAAAAAATTTTATGTAATGAAATGTGTCAACGTTTAGAGAAGATCTACGTTAATTCAGTAAACAAATATTTTCCAAATGGTCAATGCATGATGTTACAAAATAATGCATGTGAAAAAGAACTATTCAAAATGCAAGGTCAAATTAGGGATTTTTATGTAACAGAGATCAAAATGTTTGTTGATAAGCTTTCAGATTCTACATTAATGTTACAAACTATACTTACTGAATCTGGTGTGGTATCAAAACGGAATATCCACAAATCTGAAGTCTGTTAAAATGCTACTCCTTTTTCCAGCACATATTTTTATAAGCCTGTATATTTATATAAGTTAGCCAAAACAACAATATAGAGCATTGAATGTAGAAGCAAATAATTAATCTGTTTTCTACAAAGCCAAACATTAAAGATATTTTCAAAACTGTAAAACAGTGTCAGTATTCTCCCTAAGGTTTTATTTTTGTTCTAGAAAATAGTTATATTTCACAGAAAATATTATTTTTGTGTTACATGTAATGGGTATATTCTTGGTATTTTTAAATGAATCACTCTTTGAGGTCTTTGGTAGGTCACCATTTTCTTCCCAGATGGGAAGTTTATTAGAGAAATCAAATAGAAAGCAGAATCTTAGAGCTAATAAGGATATTATAGAGGGGGTGTTAAATTTGCTCAAGCCACCAGTGTATTTCTATCAGCTGTTCTTACACTTTCTGCCCTTGGCCCATATTGGGGGAAAATTATTGCCCAGATTTCTTTCTGTATACTAAGTTCCCTTTATTTAGGGTTATACGACTTAGCTTTCCTCAAAAGTTGTCCCCAAGTGTTTAATTGATGGCTTATACTGATTAATTTAGGCCCATTTCTGTTGTACTACTTTATGACTTTTGATTGATTATAATGAAACTGAGTAAGACATTTGCACTTAGAAAAGCAAATGCTTTTAGAGTGAGGAAGCAGGGTTTTGTTTTGTCTTTAGTTTCTAGATAATAGTTTATCAGCAGGTTGAATTTATCAAGTAATGACTTTATTTATGTCAGTTGATGTATTTTATCTTTTATGATATTGAGTATGTCAAATGATAGCTGTATTTTAACCAGACAGCTTGAATTTATTTGTTTTACAGTTGCTTTCAAAGATATTAATTGATTTTGATTAGGTTTTATGCAATAATAAACTCTCCAAGAGCACCCCCTCTGCTTCTACCGTGCACACACATTTGATCATTTTGTGATTCAGACTGAATTCTTGAGGGAGAATACCTGTTAAATAGCTTTCAGATATTTTCTCTAATTTTTAACGGACTTTGCTGCTTATCATTTGAATAGATATATAATGTTTCTAGTAAATGAATTTTAATGTCTCGAGCGGTGTTCTTGAAACTTTAATGTGCATACAAATTACCTTTGTGTCTAGTTAAGGTACAGATTTTGATTCTGATTCCGTAGGTTTGGGCTGAGGGCAGAGGTTCTGTATTTTTATTTTTTTAATTTATTTTTATTTTTTTCCGTTGGATTTTTAGACTTTATTGCACAAGTTCATCATATATTCACAGTCGGCATAGATGTCGACACATGAGCATGTTTTATATCAGCTGCCATAATGATTGCCATTCCTATAAAAGTATTTAGTTGACAAACAACCCTCCATGGAAGAAATATTAAATGATCGCCAGCCATACTCTGAGCCTTGTGTTTTATTTTCTTATTTACAGTAGGAGACCTGACAGGACTCAACTTCTAGCTAATTGATCCTTGGGCCTTGTTTCCATGATGCATATTATGTAGTAGCATAATTTCATTACATCTTATCGATAGAAGCATTATTTACCAGTATAGGAGAATTTGTTCACCAGCTCCCATTATTTTCAGGCTACATACATTTAACTCAACCTGAGCAAAAATTCATTTCACAAACACAAAGGTATTAACATAACTTTCTTCCCGTCACACTTTCTTGACTTTTCAAGAATGCCACCAGCTGATTCTGATTATCCAGATGTGTATACAACATGAAATACCATCTCATCCACCATAGGTTCATTCATTTCATTAATAGCAGTAATATTAATTATTTTCATAATTTGAGAGGAAGTTGCATCTAAGCCACAAATAGCAATAGTAGAATTAACAACTACCTGTCTCAAATGACTACATGGATGCCCCCCCATATCATACATTTGAAGAATCTTACATAAATGTAAAATAAGAAGGGAAGGAATCAAACCTACTCCAGCTTGTGCCAAGCCAGTATCGTAACTACTATGTCTTTCTCAATTAGTGAGGTATTAGTAAAAATTATATAACTTTGTCAAAGTGAAATTATGGGTCCAAACACTTTATATCTTGGTGACATATCCATTCCAGCTAGGTTTCCAAGATGCAACATCACCTATTGTAGAAGAACTTTTACACTTCATGATCATACATTAATGATTGTTCATTAGCTCCTTAGTGATTTACATTATTTCATTAAAGTTAACAGCTAACCTAACACACAAGTACAAGAGATACACAAGAGGTAGAAACAGATTGAACTATTCTTCTAGCCACTATCCTAATCTTGTCTTACCATCACTACAATTTCATTATATAATAGATGAAATTAATAATCCTTCCCTCACTGTAAAGACTATGGGTCATCAGTGATCCTAAAGCTATGAACATATAAATATTTATGATTTTCATCATGATAAGTATACTCTTTAATACCTATCCTCTATTTTCCCATCCCCCCAGCCATCTCCGCTCTGGTAACCATCTGTTTGTTCTCTGTAGCTAACAATCTGTTTCTTGGTTTGTCTCTTTCTTTTCCTTTGCTGTTTGGTTTCTTAAATTCCATGTATCAGTGAAATCATATGGTATTTGTCTTTCTCTGGCTTATTTTGCTTAGTGTTATACTCTCTAGCTCTATCCATGTTGTTGCCTATGGCAAGATTTCATTCTTTTTTATGGCTAAATAATACTTCATTATATATATATATATGTATGTATATATATACATATTTTTTCTTTATCCATTCATCTATCGATGGACACATGGGCTGCTTTCATAGTTTGGCTATTGAGGTTCTGTATTTTTAACAAGTTCACAGGTAATGCAGTGTTATTGGTTCAGCAGGTCACATGTTGAATAATAAAGAGTTTGGAAAACAGTGCAGATTTAAAAGGTAATATTGTGTAAAGATCCAAAAGGTTGAAAGGATGATTCAGAAAATAATGTTTTTAGAAATTTTTATATTATTTTTGGAATTCTGAGAAACATTACGTAATTGTAAAGTGTTTACTGCTTTAAAACGTAGGTTTGGATATTTGCTTTGTCCATTTACCAAAACGAGTGAAAATGGTAACTTCTTCAGACTTTTCTAATTAGCATCAAGAACATGTATGATCTGTAAACTTCATTAGCTTACTGAGAAACTTATCTTATTCTTGTTTTTCACTTTTTTATTTTAAAAAATTTAAATCTGTATTTGAAAAGTTGAGAGTTGTCTAGTGAACATCCCCATACCTTTCACCTGGATTTGCCAGTTGCTAACATTTTGCTATTTTGGCTTTTTCTTTCTGTTTTTTTCCTTTAATATTTACATTATTCCTATGGGTATGCTGCTTGCAAAGCTGCATTATAATCAAAAAGTTGCTTACAGTATGTGGAATTTTTAAAAAGAGAAGTTCGTTACATGATTCAAAAATTTAGTAGCATCAGGTGAACATAGTTGGTTCTTTAAAATGCCAAGTTCTACTACATATCCTAAATAAAGTTTAATGAGTAAACAAAGTCAACAGTACCTTGGTGTTTTCTTTCTTTGTCTCCTGATAACATGGTGCTAAATTGGTGTATTTTGGTTTTGATAAGAGCATAGATTTTAATTTTAAATTTTGATAGTGATTATTAGTGGTAGAGCTCGCACTTGCTAGGTAAAAGAGGGTCAGCGTTAAGGTAAGTGCTTCTGTGCAAAACACTGCTGAATGATTGTGACTAGACAAAATTAGGTTTTTGGACCAAGGTATTCACTGTTTTCCTACAGTGTTTGGAAGGCGCTACCACTGGTTCTGACTGTTCTTTAAATATATTTGTATGACTGCCCACACCCCTTTTCTGATGGTCTTGTTCTTTCTTGCTAGGCCAAGAGCCACTGTGTCTTCCTGAGGTAATTTACTATATTTCTGCTTTTTTTTACTGTGTGTTGAAGACATAGGTCTGAGGTAGCTTTCCTTGTTCTTGAGTGCACTTCATGGTCATTCCCATGCTTCTGCTGCATGTACTTGCCAGCTATAAATATTGGTAGTTGTTTTGTAGTATCTATCAGTAGTGTATTATATTAGTTATCTGTTTCTCTGTAACAGATCACCACAAATGTAACAGCTTAAAATAACACAAATTTATTATCTCACAATTTCTGTGGATCTTCTGCTTAGGGCCTCACTGTAATTGTGGTGTTGGCTGAGCTACATTCTTGCCTGGAGACTGAGAATCTTCTAAGCTCACTTATATTGCTGGCAGAATTCATTTCCTTGTGATTGTAGGACTGAGGGCCCTTTCTTCTGTTGACTGTCAGCTAGAGACTGCACGCAGCACCTAAAGACTGCATGAAGTTCCTTGCCATGTGGACTTTCCCAGTATGGCAGCTTATTTCATTCAGTCAACAGAAAGTCTCTAGAGCTAGTCTTTTAGCAAGAGTGGAGTTTTATATAGTGTCACTTAATCACAGGAGTAAGATCCCATAGCCTTTGCTGTATTCTTTTGGTTAAATGCAAATCAAGATCCTGCCTATAGCCCATGGGAAGGGATTACAGAAAGGTGTGAAGGAGGTGGAGAGGATGGAGGGTCATGCATACTTAAAACTTTATGTTTAGTCACTAATTTATTCATCAAATATTTATTGAGGTTAACATCTGCTTTTCAGCTATGACAGAGTAATTGGATTGGATTTTTCCTCCAGCCATAAACAGCTATAAAACTGGACAAAATATATGAAGTAGAGCTCTTTTCAGGCACTGGACATTAGAGAGAAAGAGAACAAACAAGGTGAGCACCACATTTAGCCCATCTCTGTGTTTCAGGGCAGTGTCCTGACTGTGTCCTGGGGAGTGGAACTCAAGCGGAGCAGGGAAGTCCTGCTGAGTTAAGGATGCAGAGATTGGAGTTCTGGGCTACTGAAGCAGCTGGAATTTGCTAGGCAGGGTTTCAGAAAAGCATAAGTGTGAGTTTTCTAAAAGTCCTTTACTGAGAGTTGGGCTGCACATTCATAGGCAATACTCCTCAAGGTCAGATAAGAGAATGCATGTTAGAGTGGGACAAGCCACATTATACCTGGAGATGTTGGATCCTAGTCCATCCATGGTAGAGAGAGACCTAGTTAACATACTAAACATTTATCTGAGACCAGAAAGACCATGCTATAGGAGTAAGAATTATATCTCAGAGCAGGATTAGTAAATTATGGTCTGTGCTAAATCTGGCCTACTGAGCCTTTTACAGAAAAAGTTTGCCAACTCCTATTTAGGAGTAAGGATTGCTCTGGATCTGCTCTAATAAAGCCTAAAATTAGGCCTTTTTGGGATCAAGGAGAGGCACTAAGCAGAACAAAACTCATCAAGAAAGAGTATAATCTAGAATCCTCACACCATATTTACAATGTCCAGCATACAACCAATGTCTACTATACATGCAAATAAGCAGGAAAACTTGAACCATATCAAAGGGAAAAAATGCTATTGATAGAAACTGACCCTGAGATAACCCACATTTGGAATTAGGAAGAATGAATTAAACCAACTATTAAATCAGTGACTTAAGATTACAAAATTGTAGAACTGAGAAGAAGAATATCTGAAATGAAAAATTCACTGGATAGGCTTAATGGTGAATTGGAGATGGCACAAGAAAGATTCTGTGAACTTGAAGTCAGATCCATAGAAATTATCCAATATGAAGAATTGAGAGAAGAAAATTGATGCTGGTGGTGGGTGGGGACTGTCCTGATGGCCTCTAGGGTAATGTCAAGCAGTCTTACATTCATGTACTTAAGAGTCCTAGAAGGAGAGGAAAGGGGATGATTCAGAAAAATGTTTTTAAGAAATAATGATTAGACTCCCATTTTTTGGTTTCAAAGCTATAATAACCCAAACTCCATGATATTGGCATAACACCAGATATAAATCAATGGAGTAGAAGTGAGAGTCAAGATAAAAACACATACATATTTGGGCAGTTGATTTTCTATATGGGTGCCAAGACAGTTCAGTGAGGGAAAGAATCGTGCTATGACAACTGGATCCCCACATGTAAAAGAATGAAAGTGACCTCTATAAAAAAATAAGTAGAAATGGATCAGACACCTAAATGTAAAAACTAAAATTATAAAACTCTTAGAAAAAAAATAAGTTTTGTAATGTTGGATTAGGCAGTGATTTCTTAGGTATAACACTTAAAGCACAAACAACCAAAGAAAAAGAAAAACAGATAAATTAGACTTGATCAAAATGGAAAACTTTTGTGCTTTGAAGAAAGTGAAAAGACAACCCATAGGAGAAAATATTTGCAAAATCATATATCTAAGAAGGGTCCAGTGTCCAGAATATATAAAGAACTCCTAGAATTCAGTAATAAAAAGGTAAATAACCCAATTAAAAATGGGCAAAGTGAAAAAAAAAAAGAAAAAGTGGGCAAAGTGTTTGAGTAGACATTTCTCCAAAGTAGATATATAAATGGCCAGCAAGCATATGAAATGATGCTCAGAATAGTTGTTAAACTCCATTGAGTTACCCCTTCAACCTGCTAAGATAGCTATAATCAAAAAGTTGGGTAATAACAGGTGTTAGAGTGTGGATTAATTGGTACTCCTATGTTACATGTTACTATTAGAAATGTAAAATGAGGCACTGCTTTGGAGAACAGTCTGGCAGTTCCTCAATTGAACATAGACTTGCCATATGACCCACCAATTCCAGTCATAGTTACATACCCCAGAGAACTGAAAACACATGTCCACCTAAAAACTTGTACTGGGATGTTCATAGCAACATTAGTCATAATAGCCAAAAAGTGGAAGCAACCCCCAGTGCTCATCGACAGATCAATGGATAATCAAAATGTATATTCATATAACAGAATATAGTTGGCCCTTGAACAACATGGATTTGAACTGCGTGGGTCCACTTATATATAGGTTTTTTTAATAAATATAGTACAGTATACTGTAATATTTTCTTTTTCTTAATATCTTCTATAGTTTACTCTATTGTAAAATGCAGTGTATAAGACATATACCATACAAAATATGTGATCAATTGCTTATGTTATTGCTAAGGCTTCCAGTCAACAGGTTATTATAGTTAAATCTGGGGGGAGTCAAAAGTTATATGCAGCTTTTAAACTGCATGGGGAGAGATGTGGGTTGGCACCCCTAACCACTTGTTTGAGGGTCAACAATATAATTTGGCCATGAAAAGGAATGAAGTACTGATACATGCTATAGCATAGATGAACCTTGATATGTCATGATAAGTAAAAGAAGGAAGACACAAAAGGCTGCATATTGTATGCATATTGTGACTCATTTATATGAAATGTCCAGAATATGCAAAATCTTTAGAGACAGAAAGTAAATTAGTGTGACTGCTTATAAATACGAGGTTTTTTCCTGGAGTTATGTAATTTGATAGTGGTGATTCTAGTATACCTTGTGAATATACTAAAAACTACTGAAATGTACTTTTTTAAATGGTAAATTTAAGTAAATTGTATCTGAGTTATATCTCAATTTAAAAGAAATAATCGTTAATTTTCATATTTGGGGGAGAAAACATTAATCTGTGTGTTGAAGAAGCTCAGGAAATTCAAAGCAAGTAAATATATAGAAAAACACACAGGCATATCATAATCAGACTGGTGAAAGCCAATATAGAAAATCTATAAAAGAAAGAAACATGACATTAAAGAGAACAATAAGTGATGATGAATGATGGCTGCTGTCTTATGAGAGATCAAAATACAATGCAGTGATACCTTAAAGCACTGAAAGAAGCCACAGACAGGAGTGAAGAACACTAGAAATGGTAAATAAATGATAAATATAAGAGATTACCTCCTTTAACTTTTGTTTTTTTAAAGCAAATGACTATTAAAAGCAAGAATAATATAATTTTAAAGAAGGGTGTATAGTGTCTGTATAAATAAAATGTATGACCACATTTGCCTAAAGGATGGGGTCACTGAATCCTCAGTTAACTGTGGGTCAAATAAGAAATCACAAGGGAAGTTTAAAAATATTTCAAACTAAATGATAATGGAAACACAACAGAATTAAATTTTGTGGGCTTCACATAAAGCTGTGCTTAGAGGGATTTAAAAACTTTCTGTAGTAGGAAAACACAACTTACTGATATCAGGAACAAAAGTGGGATATCACTACAGATCCCACAGCCATTAAAACAATAGTAGGAAATATAATGAACAACTTTATGCCAGCAAATTTGACAAATGGACATATTCAGCGAAAATACTGTTTACTGAAACTGATACAATAAATAGGTATGAATAGTCTCTAAATGTATGAAGAAGTTGGATTTGTAATTAAAAACTCCTCACAAAGTGAAATTCACCAAGTTTCATTGGTGAATTCTATCAAATATTTAAGGAATAAATAGTACTAGTCTTCACAGACTTTTTTCAGAAAATAGAAGCGGAGGGAATAATTTCCCAGTTTGTTTAACAGGCCAGAGTAACTGATACAAGAACGTGTAATGGATGTTAAAGGAAGAAAAAATACACCCCAATATCCCTCATGAACATAAATGCAGACACTCTCAAGAAAATACTAACAAATTGAATCTTCAATAAAGGATAGTGCACCATAACCGGGTTGAGATTGTCCCAGGAATATAAGGGTGATTCAACTTTCATATATCAATGAATTGATGTAATTCAGCACATTTACAGAAAAAAGTAGAAAAAAATCATACAATCACATAGATCCTTACCAAAAAAGCTTTTGACAAAATTCAGTACCCATTTGTCTCCAAAACTCTTAGCAAACTTAGGAATAGAAGGGAATCTCCTCGATTTGACAAAGAATAAATATGAAAAGTCTACAGCTAAAATCATGCTAAATGGTGGTTTATTGAATATTTTACCCTAAGATCAGGAAAAAGGCAAAGATGTCTGTTCCTACCACTTCTATGGGTAGTTTTGCCCTACTGCAAAATAGGAATTCCTAAAAAACAAGGTGCTGTTAAAAATCACAGGACTTATGGGGAAAATGCATTAAGGGCACAAAATCAAAAACTTTATTAGTGACAAAAAAGATAGGAACCTAATAAAAGGACAGTTTTACATAGGTTAAATGGTTAAATACATAAATACTACAATAAGTTTGGCGCTTTATATTGAGAAGACTGTAAGTTTGCTTGTAGAGATGAGGATCGGAAGGGATTGCAGCTTGTCAGTTATTGCGAAGTGGTGAAAGGAAAGTTACTAAATCAGACAAAATTGTAGCATCGAATGTGGGTGAGTATAGCTTATAACATGAATTGAGGTAGCAGGTCTATTGCTGAGGTGTGCGTTTGTGTATTTTGTGGCTCAGTTTAGCTGGGTGCAATTTCTATGTTCATTTAGTATTTCTTGTGGACAGTATTTACAAAAGTAAATATGAAATTCACATTGCTCAAATTGTTCCCTAATATATGATTTCCTTTGGAACAAATCCAAAAAACTTGAACAGTTTAAATATACACATAAATGTGTGTGTGTGTATACACACTATTCATAAATATATATTCATATATGTGTATGTTTATATGAACAATTAGCACATGAAAAGATGTTCAGTACCTTCATCCATCAGGGAAGTGTATGTTAAAATCACAGTGAGTGCTCTGGGCACCTGGGTGGCTCAGTCAGTTAAGTGTCCGACTTGATTTTGGCTTAGGTCATGATCTCAGGGCTGTGAGATTAAGCCCCACATCGGGCTCCCTGCTCAGCAGGGAACCTGCTTCTCCATCTCCCTCTGCCTGCCGCTCCCTCTGCTTGTGTGCGCATGCTCTCTCTTTCTGTCAAATAAATAAATAAAATCTTAAAAAAAAAAAATGAAAACGTTCACAAAAGACTTGTACACTAATAGCCACAATCTGGATACAATCTTTTTTTTTTTTTTTTAAGCTTTTTATTTATTTGTCAGAGCGAGAGCGAGCACAAGCAGGGGGAGTGGCAGGCAGAGGGAGATGGAGAAGCAGGCTCCCCGCTGAGCAAGGAGCCCGATGTGGGACTTGATCCCAGGACCCTGGGATCAGGACCTGAGCCAAAGGCAGATGCCTAACTGACTGAGCCACTGGGCATCCTTCTGGATACAATCTTAATGTCTACTAAGAGGTTTTTGGGTGAACAGACTGGTTTATCAATCCAATGGTATATAATACGGAGCAGCAAAAGGGAACTATTTATACATGCAGTAACATAGATGAATTTCAAAAGCATTATGCTAATAAGTAAAAGATGCTAGATTACACAGTACTATATGATTCTATTTGTATGTGATTATATTACAGGCAAAACTAATCTTGTGATACAAATCAGATCAGCTGGGTGGGTCTAAATGAGGGAACTGATTGTAAAGGGCACCAAAGAACTTTTTGGGTGTGATGGTAATATTTTATATCTTGTTTGGGCTGACACGCAGTATTGATTTATTTAACTGTACACTTAAAATTTCTGCATTTCACTCTGTGAATTGTATCTCAATGAAAGTTTATAGAGAAAGCACAGGTGAGAACAGTCATGGTCTCTGCCTTGTGGAGGGTAAGAGTAGTACGACCTAAGAATATAAATGATATTATAGAGTCAAGTATATGAACTTTGTGAACTTAACCTACACTTGGGAAGTAAGAAATTTCCTGGAGGAAGTGATGTCAAAACTGAACCTGAAGATGGAGGAGGATATTTTGGGGTAGTTGTGTAAGTGGTCAAGTGATAGGCAAGGAGAAAGAGTGTTCTAGACAAAGGAGATATTTTGTGCAGAGGCACAGAAATGAGAGAGTATGGCTGAAAGAATGTTTGAGCAGGTGACAGATAATCAAGATCACTGGAACAGAGAATGTGTGTGTGGGACAAGGGAAAGAAAATGGAATATGAGCAGAAGATTATGATGAAGAGGTTAGCAGAAGATGTAAGTCATTTAGAACCTTGAAGACTTTGGATGAAGTTTGATTTTATTATAAAAGAGCAGAGCAGCTGAGTGAGAAGATCTGATTTGCATTTTAGGAAGATCGCTGTGACTCCAAATGTGAAAAATGAATTAAAGGGGTTAAGATTTGTGGCATGGGACCCAGCTGTAAGGTTTTCCAGAAATGTTGGATAGTTGTTAGTTTGTACTAGGAAAGCAGCTCGGGAATGTTGAATGTGAGTGGATTCAGATCTATTTAGGATGTGGACTCAATAGAACTTGCTTGAATGTAGGAGATGGGGAGGAGGAGTCAAGGGGGGAAACTTCTTTTCTTTGGGATTTGTTGATGTTTCCTATGCCTAATGCCATATCTTCTAGATTAATGAATGTATGGGTCCTAGTCATGAGAAGGATCTTGGCTGGAGACAGATATTGAGACTTACTAGTCTGTAAATGATGTGGAAGTAGGTAAGCTTATGAAGGTGAGTATGTGGAATGAAAAAAAGCAATGAGGTGCTAGACTAGAAATTTGAAAAATACCAACATTTGGGGCACCTGGGTGGCTCAGTCAGTTAAGCATCCGACTCTTGGTTTCAGCTCATGTTGTGATCTCAGGGTTATGAGATTGAGCCCTGTGTCAGGCTCCGCCCTTGCATGGAGTCTGCTGGAGATTCTCTCCCTCACCCTCTGCTCCTCCTCCCCCCTCCTCCCGTCTGATAAATAAATAAAACCTTAAAAAACCAACCAACCAACGAAAACCTTTAAGGAATGGCACCAGAATAGGCTTTTGCAAATGAGAATGAGAAAAAAGAAAAATAAGTGTGGTGTCACAGACGAGGATGACTGCTTCAAGGAGTATATTCAAAGGTGTTAGATGTTTGGTGAGAACTTAAAGCAGACTGAAAGGTATCATTGTTGACCTTCAAGACAGCAGTTTACAAGAGTGGTGAGGGTAGCAGACAGATTGCGTGGGTAAGAGGTGACTGCCAGCTTGGTCACCTCAAAGGTTGGCTCTGAAGGGGTGAAGTGAGAGGACTGGAGCCAGAAGGAAGTTGAGGTTGAAGGAAGTTTTTTTGTTTTTCTTCGGGTGCTTGTTTTATTTTTAGGAACAACTGATGAGAAACAGTAATTAGAAAGAACATGGTTACAGATAATTATAGAAAAAAATAGGAATAATTAATTGAACTGGGTTTCAGAGATGCACAAAATGGGATCTAGCAAACAGGATGGGAGATATTCCTTAGATTGTACCAGGAGGGAAGCAAATGACTGGTTGAAGGTAACTTTGTAGATTGGATCTTGGTAAAATTAGAAGATTTAAGAAAATTGGGGCACCTGGCTGGCTCTTGGAGTTGTGCAACTCTTGATGTTGGAGTTGTGAGTTTGAGCCCCATTTTGGGTGTGGGGATTACTTAAAAATAAAATCTTTAAAAATATATATATATATTTTAGCTTGATTCCATTAACTTTCATGGCATATTCTTCTCTCATCCTGAAAATTGTATCTTAGGAAATAGATTTGAAAATCTCCTCCCTTTCCATCCCCACCCACATGCACACACATGAAAGTGATCTTGGAAAGAAATGTTAAGATTTTACACAAGTAAGCCTTTAAACTATGGCCTTGTATTTTCCCTGTCAGAATGCTGAGTCTACTATTAGAGGTGGTGACTCAACAATCAAATAAAATAACATTGCTCTGTATGTTAATTTGCTTATTTTGCCATAACAATACCACAGACTGGATGGCTTAAAAACAAGAGAAATTTATTTTCTCACAGTTCACAAGGCTGGAAAACCCAAGATCAAGGTCCAGCAGGGTTCAATTTCGGTGAGGATTGTCTTCCTGGTGTGCAGATGGTTGCCTTCTCTTTGTGTCCTTATATGTCCTTTCCTCCTTTGTGTGGAGATAGACAGAGAGAGAGTGAGCTCTCAGCTGTCTTTTCTTATAAGGACGCTAATCCTGTTAGATCAAGGCCCCACCCATATGAACTCATTTAACCTTAATTGATTCCTTAAGGGTCCATCTCCAAATACAGCCACACTGAGGATTAGGGCTTTAACATGAGAATATTAGAGGGACACAAACATTGAATCCATAACACTATATTAGCAACTCCTGCATTTTTAATGGGATATTAGATTCTTTATGGATATATGGAAAATTTTTGTTTGTTTTGCTCTCTTTATAGGACTTGCAGTATTTTTTTGAGGTATAATTGACATACAGCATTATATTTTAAGTGTGCAATGTAACGATTTGATATTTGTATATATTGCAAAAAGATCACTAGTTAACATCCATCACCATACGTAGTTACATTTTTTTCTTGTCATGAGAATTTTTAAGATTTACTCTCGGCAACTTTCAAATATGCAGTATGGTATTATTAACTATAGTCATCAAGCTGTACGTTACATCTGCATGACTTATTTATTTCATAACTGGAAGTTTATACCTTTTGATCCCCTTCATCCTTTTTGCCTAACCCTCCACCCCCAGCCCCTGGCCAACTATCAGTTTATTCTCTATATCTATGAGCTTTATTTTTACCCCTTTTAGATTCCACATATAAGTGAGATCATTATGGCATGTGTCTTTCTCTTTCTGACTTATTTCACTTAGATAATGCCTCAGGGTCCATCCATGTTGTCACAAATGTTGAGATCTTGTCCTTTTTGATGGTTGAATAATATTCCATTCTATACATATACTACATCTTCTTTATCCATTCATCCATCAATGGACAGGTTGTCTCCATGTCCTGGATGCATGTGCATCTTTCTGAGATAGCGATTTTTTCTTTGGATAAATACTTAGAAGTGGAATTGCTGGATTATATGTTATTTTATGTTTAAGTTTTTGAGAAACCTCCAATCTGTTTTCTATAGTGGCTGCACCAGTTTATATTCCGTCAGTACAAAGGGTTCCTTTTTCTCTACATCCTCATCAACATTTGTTATTTCTTTTTGATAATAGCCATTCTAATAGGTATGAAGTGATATCTCATGTGCTTATTTGTCATATGTATGTATTCTTTGGAAAAAATCTCTGTTCACATCTTCTGCCTATTTTTTTAATTGGAGGTTTGGTTTTTGTTGATTACTTATATGAGTTCATTATATATTTTGGATATTACCCCTTTACTAGATATATGATTTGCAAGTATTTTCTCCTCTACGGTAGGTTGCCTTTTCATTTTATTGATGGTTTTCTTTGCTTGCACAGACTTTTTAGTTTGTTGTTGTCCTACTTGGTTTTTTGTTTTTTTGCTTTTGTTGTCTTTGCTTTTGGTGCCAAGCTTGCAATATTATCAATAAATTGAAAGGCTTTTTTTTTTTTCCACTTGTAAGTAGTTTCAGTGTAGTATTGTTCATTTATCTCTAATCAGACTGTCTGGATTAATATTTTAAAGGACGCTGGTAATAATATCTAAGTAAATGGTACTTTCCAGATTACTTCTATAAAAGTGAAGTTAGATTAGTTTATCAGGCATTCTGACTTGGAAGATTCATGAAAGCAAATAAACATGGTGTCAAACTCACTACCTTTATTTGCAAGAATTTGTACTGAAAAGATATGCACTTAAACACAACTGCTAATGTATGTAAGAAGATATTAGAAATGTAATGAATCAAGAGTCTGTCTGGAATCTTATTGTGAAGCTTTTGAAAAAAGATTTCTTACCCCCACCCCAACCTAATCATGGAAGAAGGAACATCTCATAAATAGGAGCTGAGGGGGCTTTGACTGAGACATCTGTCACTTTATTCATTGCCACGATTAATTCAGTTGCTGTGACTACCTATGTAGATATTTCCTCTTTCAGTTACTGCTCTCATATTTCCTTTGAGTTCATTTCATTAAATAGTTCACTTTCCTCCTAGAGAGGTAGAATATTCTGTTGAAGCATATGTATACAAATATGTTTAATCTCTTGATAGACCCCTCATTTGCAATTAAGACTAGTTGTTTGTAATTGTCAGCTATCAATTATCGGTGTCCCCATTGGTTAAGTTTAGAAACCTGCAAAACAATGGAAATCTGGGAAAAGCAAAACTTTAGTACCTTCTCTGATTATAGGAGTCATTGAGGGGAACAGCAACCTGTGCTGAAGCAACACTAGAAAATGGTGGGGTTTTCCCCCCTGATTTCTCAAACCACTGTTTTGAGAGACCCTGACTCCTTTTTTTCATAATCAGATTGTATACAGTTTAAGAAATTCTAACAGTACATAAGCTTAAATAGGTCATAAATTCAAACAACATGAAAATAGTATTTTCTTTGGAATATGAACTTTCATATTTTTTGCCACTCATACATAACCAAAATGGACAATTAAATTAGCAGCATAGAGAACTGTACAATATCCAAAAAAGCCATTCTAAATTTAGAGATCAAGTATAACAAAGTTTAGAAATAATAATTATAATGCTAATCCATTTGAATATAATAGAGTTGGTATGATGTACATGTTATTGTTTATCCTGGTCAGGAAGTCAGGACAAATCGCTTCAATCTAGCCTAAGCAAAGCGAATACAACTGATTGTAAAGTTGATTAAGGCAGGGACCCTCTCTCTGCCATCCATATCTTCTCCCATCTTTTAGTTTTGTCTTTCTCTCTCTCTCATACTCTCCTTTTGTCTTTTCAGTTTTACAGACTTTTATGTTTTCTCATATTCTTTACCCTTGTGTGCCTATGTCTGAAAACATCTACCTTCATTCTTTATGGATTTTTAGTTCAAGAGCACCATGAATTTAGAATCCCTTTGTACCTAGAGAGACAATTTGATTGTCTCAGCTGTTCCCCCCTCCCCCCCAGCAGCTGTGACCAGTGGGTAGTTAAATAGTGGCTTACCTTTTTACTCAGCACATCTATGAGATCAGACTCTATAAAACAGGTGGTATGACTGATTATTTGCATCTACAAAATATACTTTAGGAAATAGCAATAGGTAATCAAGTGCCTTTTCTTTTGGTAGGAGGGCATGTACTTAAGTTTCCTAGTCATTCTGGAGCTTTCCATTATTTGGATAATTTAATGTTGTCTGTTAATAGTGTCCAAATAGGCTATAACTAAGTGCTTTTTTCTCCCATATTATTTGTCTCAGTTTTTACCAAAGGACTTACAGAACCATGACTTTTTGGTAAAATAATGTTCAAATATAATTAAGTATTTAGGTCTTATGGAGGAAGTGGTATTGCGTAGTAGTTAAAAACTGGGACTCTTGAGTCAGAATAATCCTAGCTTGACCACATAGGACTCTGTCCACTCTCTGAGCTTTTTAATTAATTAGTTAATTAATTGTTTTATCTGTGAAATAGCAATAACAGTACTTTTTACCTTAAGGATTGTTACGAAGATGAAATTACATAGTCCATATAAAAAGCATTAGTGCAATGTCTGTCACACAATAAGTGTTCAGTTAGTGTTGGCTCTTACTATCTTTTTTCAGTGAAAAGCTCATTAGTCATCTCATTTACATAACTGCTTATCTGTCCAGTGATCGTTGCCTCAACTGCCTAAAAGATTCAGTGTAGGTCTAAGATGTAAATTTAGCTATTTGACCTTAAAAGCTACGTTTTAACAGCTTTATTAAGGTCTAATTGACCTACAGCAAACTATACATATTAAAATATACACTTTGATAAATTTATACTACAATTTATGTATTCATTTACCTGTTGACATTTAGGATGTTTCCTGGTTTTTGGCTGTTAACAAATAAAGCCACTGTGGATATTCACACACAAGTCTTTGTGTGGATAGATGTTTTTGTTTCTCTTAGGTAATTACCTAGTTGGAGACTAGATCTGATGGTAGGTATATGTTTACCTTTTTTAAAAAAACTACCAAACTGTTTTCCAAAGTGGTTGTCCTGTTTTACATCCTTACTAGCAGTGTATGTCATTTCTCTTCCACATTCTTGTCAGTACTAAATGGCAGGTCAAAAAGCTATTTTTAAAGTTATTACTCTTTCATATCCTTCTTTTATGTTGTTGTTCTTTTCTTTTATGTTGTTTTAAATACATATCATATTACATAAGGATTATTTGGAAAAAGTACAAAATATGCCGGGTAGCTAAAGATCTT
Organism: Mirounga angustirostris; assembly: GCF_029215605.1. NCBI lineage: Eukaryota > Metazoa > Chordata > Mammalia > Carnivora > Phocidae > Mirounga > Mirounga angustirostris. The sequence goes on along the minus strand of NW_026991716.1, from coordinate 91,816,921 downwards.
TAACTTCAAATTTAAAAACTATTTGGAATTGTACTTTAATCTCTTTACTGGGAAGTTAACAGATGGTTTGCTAAAAATACTGGATAATTGGGGGAGATACAGTTCTTTAAGAAGCTAATTTTCTAATATGTGTACCTGTTTTATGTGTGTATTTTTTTTCCTTTGGTAGAGTTTTCCAGAAAAGGACCTTCTGCACTGTCCATCTAAGGATGCAATTGAAGCTCATTTTATGTCTTGTGTGAAAGAAGCTGATGCATTAAAGCATAAAAGTCAAGTAATCAATGAAATGCAGAAAAAAGATCATAAGCAGCTCTGGATGGGATTACAAAATGGTAAATATAGCAGTTTAACTTCCGACTACCACTTTATAAAGTATGAAATAACTGTAATCCTGTGAGTAATTGGTACATCTTAGAATTGGTGGTACCAGTTTAAGTTCCAGCCTCTACACACAAATTTGCAAAGAAGCTGCCTTTAGTCATCCCTTACATTGTACTCTTCCAACATCCTTCTCTTTATGGATTTTTTAGCATTAGAATTGCTTTGCCCATAACATCAGACGGTATAAACTTCCTGTGTTTAGCTTCTGGAGAAAGTGCCCTTATTGCTAGTCATGATCTTTCTGGAATTACAACTGAGTATCTTGTGTGTGTACCAAAGTACCTCCCCTTGGGTAGGGCACAAACTCCAACCCCTGCTTTCTCAGAATAGTAAGACTTGCTTTGTACTTGGATTCTGTCTCTCCTGGCTGGGATTTAGAAGATACACTCAAGGGAAAAGCTGAGAGGAATCTGCAGCTCACCTCTGTATTCTCCATCTTTTAGAGATCATAGCTCCTTAATCTTGCCTGCATTGATTGTCTTCCAATGCCTTCAACACAGTTGTCTTACATACAGGTAGCCATTGTTTTACATGGGTCCGGTATGCATGAATTTCAGGTAACATGCTTTAGTTAAATAATACCAGGTCCTTAACAGTATGGTTCAAGTTTCACTTGCTACCGTATATTAACTGAAATTACATAAAGTACAAACTGTATTGCTAGCTCTTTAGTCTGTGAGTCATTTAACAACAGATATGCATCATGATTAAAGACCAGTCACATCACTTCTTTCAGTGTCTGTCAGTTAATCATCATTACTCATCTGTTATTTAGTTTACCCACAGACAGCAAAGCATGTGGTTGTATTGCCTCCTTGTCTTCAGTGGTAAGTCCACATAACATTTTATAAAAGTACATAATTGAAAGAGGGAATTGGCCAAGAAAGATGAAAGTATGGCAAAGAAACAAAAAGCAATAATGCTGACAGCAGCATTTTACTGGAATAATGGAATTATAGAAGAAACAGCTGACTGTGGGAATGTTGACACTGTCACCTTTTGAGAGACTAGATATGCAGCCACAGGAACTTAGCGAAGGTGAACTTTTCCACATAAATGAGGTAGGCGGTTGTGACGAAAAGGGTGAGTTTATCCCAGAGAAAGTGATGCTGGCAAAAAACTTAGCATTAAAGGATCTCTCAGAGATATTTCATGACATCGGAAGTGCAAATGATAACATGTTTGGAAGTTGATCCGGACTTAGAAAAGAATATGACACTTTGGCAAGGTTTAGGAAAGATGCTTCCTTGTAGGGTATGTGTCAAGAAAGCAAGCACGATTGAAACCGTGCTTAAAGTTTTTACAGAGCAATAAATAAAGCACTTGCATTCTCAGCATTTCTAATGTTTTAAATTACAGTGTACTAAATACATTAGTTTTATTTACTTTATTCATTTTCTTACACATTTATAACAGAGTTTTTAATGTTTGGACAGTTTTTAAAGATCACACCATTGATTATTAAGATCACTTTGTATGGTTTCATGATCACTTTTCCAGTCCTGCACAACTGTATAAAGCAAGGACTGCCTATGTTTTATCCATCTTTTATAGTTGTTTTTGGATAGAAAATTAGTTCAATATAAGCTGAACTTTCATGGCAATAACTAGAATAAAGTAGAAGACCCACCTTCTCCCCCAAGCCCCCCCAGAAAAAAAAAAAACCATAATTTTAAAAAATGTGATCCATTTTTATCTTTTGGACTATATTATTACCATATCAAAGAGGTGTTTGTGGTATTTAGTATTTGTTAAAGTTTCATTATGCAAAACGGCATTATCTGAGACTTCAGTAATGTAAAAGGTACATATTTTATGACACTGTTACTCCACATTTTCTCATTTCTTTTAAGTCTCTTAGATTTGAGTTACATGGAGTTGCTCCTTAGTTTTTTTTTTTTTTTTAATTTGTCAGAGAGAGACAGCGAGAGAGGGAACACAAGCAGGGGGAGTAGGAGAGGGAGAAGCAGGCTTCCCGCGGAGCAGGGAGCCCGATGCGGGGCTCGATCCCAGGACACTGGGATCATGACCTGAGCCAAAGGCAGATGCCCAACGACTGAGCCACCCAGGCGCCCTGAGTTGCTCCTTAGTTTTATATTTGTATGTCTGGTTAGATTGCAAGCTCTGCAAAGGCAGGCCTCTTCTTTTATCTTACTGAGCATACAAATTCCTATTTAAATAATTAAAAGAGTTTACAACCCTTTAAGAAGGTGTACTTTTTCCTTTTTCTTGCTGGCTGTTTGAAGATGAACTGAAATTTTAGGAGACTTGTGAATAAGAAGATAACCTAAATGGAAGAAGGCCAAATCTTAACCAAGAAAGCAGGGATCTAAGAATAATTTGGCTTCAGAATTGAAGTAAATAATTTTAATGGGTATTTAAGTAGGTGTTCTTGAAATCTATTGTGAATGTGGTGAGTCTGCTACAGGGAGCTCTGGGATTCAGCAGAGGATTCTAAAAATGATTAAAATATTCACTTGGGGCATTGGAAGCATGGGCGTGGTGGGTGGTGGTTAAGAGTTGTTTAGGGACACCTGGGTGGCGCAGTCGGTTAAGCATCTGACTTGGTTTCAGCTCAGGTTGTGATCTTGAGATTCTCTCTCCCTCTCCCTCTGCCCCTCTTGCTCATGCTCTCTCTCTCTCAAATAAATAAATAAATCTTGGGGGAAAAAAAAGTTTAGTCTCAGCTCTGCTAGCAGCTCCATAGGGCAACTCACTCAATCCCTTTGAGCTTCAGTTTCTTTATATGTAAAACAAGAGAGTATCTGTTATGTTCTTTTATAGGTGGAGGCTTTAACGAAACACTAACACAGTTTATGTGAAAGTGTGTGAAAGGAGGTAAAGCTGTCTCGATAAAAAGAATTGTTGAGAAGTCACTTTGAGACCCTAGAATAGGGGTTGGCAAACTGTGGTCATGGGCCAGCCACCTGTTTTTGTGAATAAATATTTATTAGAACCCTTTCACACCCATTTATTTGTGTATTGTCTGGGACTGCTTTCATGCTACAACAGCTGAGTTAAATAGTTCTGACAGAGACCATGTGGCCCACAGCCTAAAATATTTACTCTCTCTGACGCTTTTAGAAAACATTTGGCAGGGGCGCCTGGGTGGCTCAGTCGGTTAAGCGTCTGCCTTCGGCTCAAGGTCATGATCCCAGGGTCTTGGGATCAAGTCCTGCATCGGGCTCCCCGCTCCGTGGGAAGCCTGCTTCTCCCTCTCCGACTCCTCCTGCTTGTGTTCCCTCTCTCACTGTGTCTCTCTCTGTCAAATAAATAAATCTTTAAAAAAAAAAAAAAAACCATTTGGGAGCTCATAGAAGGTTGACCAGACCAACATCTCGTATTTATCATTGACCTAACGTGTGACTTAAAATGTCACATTCAGAACTTGGTATAACTTAATGTATCGGACTTAATCTAATAACTGCCTTCATTGCTATTTTTTGGCATAATATTCCTTTTTTCCTATTTTTGTCCTACTTCCTGTTCTTTCTTGGATATACAACTGTTTTAAAGTTAGCATTGCTAAGTTAAATTTTATTACATTAAAAAAATTTTTTTAAATTACTTTTCAAATTGAGTTTCATTAAATCTGACTTAAAATGGTATGTGGTTAAAATGTACTTTATTCAATTTTTATTTTTAGCTATAGTTTTTTTTTTTTTTTTTTCTTAGCTATTATGTTTGGTCTTGTTTGTATTGGTAATGATTGAGCTTACACTCAAAATCTCCTGTATAGGATCCTGTGGGTATTGGAGACCTTGGTAGTTTGTTTATTCTACTTTTAAAAAACTAAAATACCCATTTAGGAAATTTTTAGCTAGGTAAATGTTGGTAGAAAATATAGTTTGGGGGCGGCTGGGTGGCTCAGTTGGTTTTAAGCATCAGCCTTCGGCTGAGGTCATGATCCCAGAGTCCTGGGATTGAGTCCCGCATTGGCTCTCTGCTCAGTGGGGAGTCTGCTTTTCCTTTTGCTCCCCGCTCACTCGTGCACTCGCTCATATATTCTCACACACACGTGCGCAAAAATAAATAAAATCATGAAAAAAATATATTTTGGGATAAAAAGCTGAATGTTACCTACATTAAAGTAAATTGGTGAAAGGTGGGTGTAGTACTTCCTTCTGCCTAAAATGCCTTCTTTTTTTTTTTTTTCAAGATTTTATTTATTTATTTGACAGAGACATGGCGAGAGCAGGAACATAAGCAGGGGGAGTGGGAGAGGGGGAAGCAGGCTTGCCACAGAGCAGGGAGCCCTATGCGGGACTGGAGCCCTATGCGGGACTCGATCCCAGGACTCCGGGATCATGACCTGAGCCAAAGGCAGACGCTTAACTGACTGAGCCACCCTGGTGCCGCTAAAATGCCCTTTCTTTCTTTTTGTCTAATTCTTACTTGGGTTTTAATGCTCATCTCTGTTGTTACCTGCTATGTGAAGCCTTCTTTTTTTAATTTTTTTTAGCCAACAAATATTTATAGACCATCTAACATGAACCTGACACTCTGCTAGGAGTTAGTGATCATCCAGCAGTGATAAAACAGACATGCATCCTGTCTTTATGGAGCTTATGGTGGCAAGGAGGCAGAATTATCCATGTTTTCATGGTGTCATGTCTCCATGTCCATTTATATGCATTTTGCTCTCATATTTTATCACACTCTGGTATAGTTATGGTTTATGTAATTCTGCTAGAATATAAATTTTTCCTGGTTAGAGTGTATTATACATTTTTGGTTTTTTAAAAAATTTTTAAAAATTTTTTTAAAAGATTTTATTTATTTATTTGACAGAGAGAGAGACAGCGCGAGAGGGAACACAAGCAGGGGGAGTGGGAGAGGAAGAAGCAGGCTTCCTGCCGAGCGGGGAGCCCGATGCGGGGCTCGATCCCAGGACCCCGGGATCATGACCTGAGCCGAAGGCAGACGCTTAATGACTGAGCCACCCAGGCACCGCATAGAGTGTATTATACATTTTTGAATCCCTAGCACCTAGTCCAGTCTTAGGCATAGAGCTGATAAAATGAATACTAACTGAATGTTTTATTCCTTTTTAATACTGTAAGGAAATAATATTTACAGCCTTTTATACATAGTTTAATACTGCTATAAAATAGAGGAAGTGTTTTGTTTGAATTTATTTACGAAAATCCAAAAGAAGGTCCTATTAATTTGTGAAGACAAAGATATTTTACCTTTGGTTTGTAAACTGGTCAAAGTTGAGGCATAGCAGATGGTAAATTTCTTTCATTCAGAACTGCACCTGTAGATCATAACAGCTGAACAACGATTTAAACAGTTTTTGAATACTTTCAAATGCTAATTTTAATTTTTCAGATCTGTGTGAAAGAGAAATAAGAAAAACTTTTGAAACCAAGAAAACTCATTTAAGACACACTGTGCCTTTCAGTGTTTTTTATGGGTTTTCATTTTAGATATAAAAGTATTTAACCTCCTTGTGAAACCAAGTTAATGACCACAAAAAAGAAAAGAAAGTAACATTTTTATTATTTATGAGGCTGTTGTCACTACATGTGCAGGCTCTTTTCTATTAAATGTCAAGCTGTTTTTCTTATAAGCTAGAGATTTGAATAAATCTCTAAAAAATATTTTTAACATAATACATGACTTAGTTTTCAGCCTTGGTTTTTTGAGTATACTAAAAAAGAAAAGATAGCATTAAATAAATTCCATAGTCCTTCAAATAAATCTAAGTTTTGACTGCCAAATTTGTTGAAAATTTACATCAGTCAGTTATTTGGTTTTAACCTAAAACAGGTTTTTAAGAGGAAAGTGATTAGTGAAGGGTGATTTTTATAACAAGTCATAATATTTTGAAAATACTTTTGTTTGCTAGGTGATGTAAAAGATAATTGCAATGGTTTTTAGTTCTTTGGAGGCTTGTATGATAGAGACAGTTGGGTTGTAATTGCATTGCTTTGTTTTTATCAGGTACATATAGTAGATTAAGTATTGCACTGACAATCTGTTGGTCTGAGAAGGACCTGATATTTACCTCGTATCAGTTGTGTGGTCTGGCAAATCACTTTCCTCTGTAAGCTGGAGTTCCTTATAAACTGAATGTGGTAAGACTTCCCAAGACTTGCATTCAAGGACTATAAAGTGGTGATTCCATATACCTCATTCTGATGATTAGATATTTTCAACGGATTCTGAAGGACTTCTTGGAAGAAGAATTACTGTTGATAATTTCTCTCTTCCCCTGCTCCCTCTTTCTCCCTTCCCCTTCCCTCTCCCTCTCTTTCCTTTTCCGTTTTCCCTTCTTCCCTCTTCCTTTTTCTCTCTCCCTCTCCTGTCCCTTTGAAGCAGGACTTAGGTGGAAGGTAACTTACCAGAAATGTGTGGTGTCATAGAAAGAGTACTAAAACAGAGAGAGAAGAGACTTTAAGACTCAACTCTGTATCTAGGGGAGCCAGACATTAAACAGCCTCTAAATAATTACTATATTTATAGCTTGAGTTGTAGAGGAAGGAGGAAGGAATAGAGACCAGGGTGGTCGTGATGAAAGTGTTCCAGGCACATGGAATGATCTGGGTTAGGCAGAAAAAAGCTTCTGAGATCGGGGCAGCTGGGTGGCTTGGATGGTTAAGCGTCTGCCTTTGGCTCAAGTCATGATCCCAGGGTCTTGGGATAGAGCCCTGCATTGGGCTCCTTGCTCAGCAGGGAGCCTGCTTCTCCCTCTCCCTCTGCCTCTCCGCCTGCTCATGCTCTCTCTCTCTCTCTGTATCTCTGTGTCTCAAATGAATAAATAAAATCTTTTTTTTTTTTAAAGATTTTATTTATTTATTCATGAGAGACAGAGAGAGAGGCAGAGGGAGAAGCAGGCTCCCAAGGAGCAGGGAGCCCGATGTGGGACTCGATCCCAGGACCCTGGGATCATGACCTGAGCCGAAGGCAGACGCTTAACCATCTGAGCCACCCAGGCGCCCTGAATAAATAAAATCTTAAAAAAAAAAAAAAAAGCTTCTGAGAGCTTAGAGGAGACCATTTTGACAAGAGCATGGTGATCAAGATTGAGTGGAAAGTAGCAAATGGTCCAAATTAGGCCTGGCAGTGCAAATTAGAGTGAGACCCTATGTATTCCGGGCTTTATAGGCTATTTTAATGATATTGAACTTAATCCCCAGGAATTGAGGTGGGATAGATAGGGGACCATTGAAAGATTTTTAAGCAAGAATATGACAGAATCAGATTTTCTTTTTAAAAGGCATCTCTTTGGATGCAGTATGGTTAATGAATTCGAAGAGAGCAAACATGGAATTAAAAGACCACTAGGAGTGTATTCCAGTGGTTAGGTGAGACATGGCAATTGTTTATAAGTGGTGGCTTATATTTGAGATATAGAACTGTTAAGACTGAGTATTTGGTTCATTGTGACAGGTAATAGAATGAGAACTGTCAAAGTTGATTCCCAGATGTTGCGGAAACTATTGAGTGCGCCTAACTACTCTTTTGCAGCTTACACATACTATCCAAAAGTAGATCTGTGCTGTATTGTTACATTTACGATATCACTTTTTAACGCCCAGTCCCTTAATACAATTAAAAAAATTTTTTTAAGGGTGTCTGGGTGGTTCAGTTGTTAAGTGTCTGCTTTCTGCTCAGGTCATGATTCCAGGGTCCTGGGATCAAGCCCCGCATTGGGCTCCCTGCTGTGTGGGAATCCTGCTTCTCCCTCTCCTACTCCCCCTACTTGTGTTCCCTCTCTCACTGTCTCTCTCTGTCAAATAAATAAAATCTTAAAAAAATAATTATTTTTAAGATTTTATTTTTAAGTAATCTCTGCACCCAGTGTGGGGCTTGAACCCACAACCCCAAGATCAAGAGAGGATCAAGAGTCTTACCCTCCACCGACTGAGCCAGCCAGGCACCCCTCCTTAATACTGTTACAAAAGGAATTGTAGATCACTTTGATGCCATACATATTTTAAAATGTCTGCTGATTTCTGATATTACTGTTTTACTTTCTGAATGGTGAAAAACATAAAATTTTGCCTAGGATTGACATCAGGCTTACTAGTTGATAACATCCACTCATATTTTTAAGTTGAAACATTTGCCTGTCTCCTGACTTCAAGCACCTCTCCTATTCACCATTGTTTCATAAGATTATTGGTGTTTCATAATCCTTATAGTTCTTTTAATGTCTTCTGAAGTAACTCCCTTTTATCTGAAGACTTGCCTTAACTTAAAGCAGCATACTACAAAAGCAGAGTAGTTGCTGTTACTTCTGGGCCTGTGGAGGCATTGTTGGCACTTTGGCTATATTTTTTCACTTTTCTTCTTTGAAGATCATTCTGTGTTAGAGAAGATGGAAGCTAAACAGAAGTCTAGTAGTTGAGCTTTCTCTCTGTCTCTTAATATGATACTGTCTTCCCCAGTAATTTTTTCCATGTGTTCTTTCTTTGCCAAACATAGTTTATAAAGCACATTTTGTTTTCCTTACTGTTTTTTTATATGCCTTGTCTTAGGCTTGGTGTTGGCCTTCCTGCTACTCTTACATGTTCCTGTATTAGGGTTCTCCAGAGAAATGGAACCAATTTTAAGAATATATACATAAAAGGAGATTTATTATGGGGAATTGGCTCATATGATTATGGAAGCTTAGAAATCCCATGATTTGCCCTCTACAAGCTGGAAATCCAAGAAAACCAGTCATGTAATTCAATCTGAGATAGAAGTCCTGAGAACCAGGGGAGCCAGTGGTATAAATCCCAGTCCGATGGCATGAGAAGATGAAATGAGTTGTCTCAGCTCAATCAGTGGGGCAGGAAAAGAGTGAATTCTTTCTTCCCCTTCCTTTTGTTCTGTTCAGGTCCTCAACTGATTAGGCGATGCCCACCCACATCAAGGTGGGCAGTCTACTGAAAGTTCACCTATTCAATACTAATTTCATCTGGAAACACTCTCAAAGTCACACCCAGAAATGATGTTTAACCTGGGCACTCCATTGCCAGTCAAGTTGACCGTAATATTAACTATCACATTCCTGCTATAACTTGGTCCATGTTTTATGAGTATCATTTTAATGTTAATTCATTGAATTCATTCAGATAGTGTTACAGAATCTATGCTGGAAATAAAGCAGTGAACAGAACAGACTGAAATTCCTACCCTTATGCAACCAAAATTATTGTGGGGGAGAACAGATAAGAAGTGTGTGTGTGTTTCTTATCTGTGTATATATATGTATATACATGTAAAATATTTTTATGTGTCATGATAGTAAGTGCTATGGGACGAAAGTAAAGCAGGGAAAGATGAGAAAGAACTGTATTGGGATAGGGCATTACTATTTTAATTAGAATGGTCATGGAGGGTCTCACTGATTTTGTGACATTAAATAAAGATCCAAAGCAGCACTATGCATTTATCTAGGGTTAATACCTTCCTAGGAGAGGGAACAGCAAGGGCAAAGCCCTGAGGTGGGAGAATGCTAGGCAGTTTTGAGGAATCTAACCCTATTTATAGCTTTTTGAAGTTGCAGATAATCTAAGTTTTTTTTTTTTCCCCCTGGGATACCCCTTCTTCTCTAGTCTTCTTGTCATATTTTCCCTCTACCTTTATAGTCTCGCTTTTTTTTTTTTTAAACATTCTATGTAGCAAAAATGACACTTTTTTTAATATCTAGTTCTTTCCATAAGTCTCCTGGGACACAAAGCATCCTTTTGGCAGTTGATTTTACACTATTTTGAAAGCAGTAAACAAAGTGTTAAGAATAGATGTGAGGAGAGATTGGAACTATTTATATTAAGGTGGTTAGGGAAGACCTCTTTTTTTTTTTATTCTTATGTTAATCCCCATACATTACATCATTAGTTTTAGATGAAGTGTTCCATGATTCATTGTTTGTGCATAACACCCAGTGCTCCATGCAGAATGTGCCCTCCTCAATACCCACCACCAGGCTAACCCATCCTCCCACCCCCCTCCCCTCTAGAACCCTGTTAGTTTTTCAGAGTCCATCATCTCTCATGGTTCGTCTACCCCTCCGATTTCCCCCGCTTCATTCTTCCCCTCCCGCTACCTTCTTCTTCTTCTTTTTTTTTCTTAACATAGGGAAGACCTCTTTGAAGAGATAATATTTAACCTGAAATCTTAAGGATGGGAGAGAGCCAATTATTTCAGGGAATAACGTGTTTCAAGGACATGAGGCAACAAAGAGTTTGGTATGTTTTAAGGAACCGAAAGAAGGCCACTGTGGAAAATAGTGACCAAGAGGGAAGGGTGACATGGGATGAGATTGGAGAGATAGGAAAGAGCTAGATGATGTAGGGCCTCATATAGGCCAACGAAAATAATTCAGATGTTAAGTGCAGTGGGAAGCCTTTGGAGAATTTTTAAGCAGGAGAGCGATAAGATGCAAAAATATGTGAAGAAGGAGCCAAGATTGGAAGTGGAGAGGCTATAGCAGTAGGTCCAGGTGTAAGATGATGGTGGCCTCTAGGCCATCTAGAGATGGAGAAAAGTCATTAAATTTGGGGTTTGTTCTGGAGGTAGAATGGACAGAATCTATCACTAGATTGGCTATAAGGTTAGGGTGAAAAAAAGACAGCTAGATGGATAGTGGTGCTTTATACTGTGATATGAAATAACTAGATGGAGAATAGGTTTGGGTTGGGGAACTAAGCCGTTGAGAAGGTCAACTTTGAGGCTGAAAGTTTGAGATGTCTCTGAGACATTGATGTAGAGATATATTGCGTTAGGTATTGCTAGAGTTAAGTATTGCGGGTGTGTGTCAGTAGATGGAGATGGCTTAATAAATTTGAAAGCTGCAGCTTCTAATCTCATACTCATTTACTTTCATAAGTACCATCTTTATTATTTCATCCTTAAGGATATGATAGTTAATGTTCCCAGTGACGTAAGGCAGTGAAATGTGGAGCAATTCCATATATTCCTAATGTTTGGCAGTTCTTTATATCCGCTAGCCATTTTGTGCTTTCCTTTCTACGCACAGCTGAGTTAGTCATTTCCATTATTTTGCCTGCAATACAGGAAGGTGAATAAGTTCAATATAAAGCTGTGTGTGTGGCATTCAAGAATCTACAACTTTGTGAGAAAGTTGCTTAAAGCAAATTTGTAACCTGCTGGAGCATTCAGTTAAGTTTTACTGTGGAACAGATAGGCATTTTACTCTATTATATTACATCTTTTAAATCAGTCTCCGTGTTCTACTTTCTGTAATTAAAAATAATGATGGAAATCTGAAAAGTTTATGTATTTGCATTTTCATATAAAACTATACAGATACTTTGTTAGACTTCTGGAGAAGGATTGCTCATGAAATTACATGATTTAAATGAATAAGTAAATTTGGTAATAATTTGGATCATAGCCTCTTACAGTTCTTTGGGTAGACTTGGCAGTGAACATCATGGTTAATAAAACTTGGTGAAAACATTTAGACAGTTATTTCATAATATGCTATACATTATCCTAACATAAGTTTATTGGAAAGAGTCCATTAATAACAGTGAATGGTTGTATATCCCAGAGTTCACCAGTGGTAGGGAATATATTTTGCATATGAGATACAGTTGATATTTGTATAAATCTGTATAACTAGGTTGATTGATTAATAATTGAAAATGCTTTTAGTGAATTTTTAGTGTTATAGGAACACAAAGATTTAGTTTGTAATGTCCTTTTAATTTCAAACCATCTACAGTAAAATGCTGCTTTATCATATCTTTTATTTATATTTGATCCAGTTAAAAAACTTTCTTAAAATTTATACCTCTTAACATACTGTCATTTTTTTCCTATAAAGTAGGTGTGGGAAGGTTTAAGAAGCTTTTCTTCCAGGGGCGCCTGGGTGGCTCAGTCGTTACGTGTCTGCCTTCAGCTCAGGTCATGGTCCCAGGGTCCTGGGATCGAGCCCCTCATCGGGCTCCCTGCTCAGCGGGAAGCCTGCTTCTCCCTCTCCCACTCCCCCTGCTTGTCTTCCCTCTATCACTGTCTCTCTGTCAAAAAATAAATAAAATCTTTAAAAAAAAAAAAAGAAGCTTTTCTTCCACTATATAGAGGAAATGCAAACAAACATCTGTCTCATAAATGATTTTCACTGTTGGAGTCATGGCCTGTCATTACTATTTAAATTTATAGCACAATTCCTCTTAAAAATTGAAAATTACACACACACAGGTTTATACGCATATGTAGTTTAACTTACTTTGTTTTTAAATGAATATTTTGTTTTGAAACTTAAGAAAGTCATGATTTAAGAGAACAGAAAACCCCAGAAGTACTTACTTTCCTAATATTTTTTTTTTGTTTTGTCCATTAGCTCCTTATCACTTTTCTTAAGAGTACTAGTTCTCAAAGTGTAGGGAGTTGGGTCAGAAGCATCAGCATGACCTAGGAACTGATTAGAAATGTACCCTAGACCAACTGAATCAGAAACTCTGGGGTCTCAGCAAAAGGTCCGAGCAACCTGTGGTTCCACAAGCCCTCCAGGTGATTGTGATGCACTAAAGTTAACTTTAGTTTTCTGGAGCGGGATTTCTCAACGTTAGCAGTACAGATATTTTGGAATGGATAATTCTTTGGTGTTGGGGCATTGGCAGGGAGGGAGCTACCTTATGCATTGTGGGGTGTTTGGCAGCATTCCTGGTCTTCCTACCCACTCACTACATGCCAGTAGCACACTGCTCCCCACTGTCTATCATGACATTAAAAAATATCTCAGACATTGCAAAATATCCCCCAGGGACAAAATTGACCCATTTTGAGAACCACTGCTCTAGAGAGAAGTGATAATAGAGTTAATGGATAATACAGCTTCTCCTCGAGAGTAGCAGTGACCACTAATTGGATACCCAATTTCTGTGCTTGGCACTTTACATGAATTGTTGTCGTCAGAGCAGCCTTGCAACATATGTTTGAAGGTCTATCGGCTGGGCCAGCCCATTTAGGAAGTTTCTCATCTGTTTGGCCGGCACAGCACTTGAGCTTGGGTGTTCCGTTGTTACAGGGACTCATTTAGGGTGTATTTGGAACAAAAGGAGTTTGGCATATAAATGAATTAGAGTTATTTTAACCAGCTAACTCTTCTTATCTGGAATCCTAACCATGTGAACTTCTTATCGTAACACTTAGCCATAATTATTTCTGGATGGCAATTATTTTATATTTGCTCTAGTGACTATTAAATGACAATGAATCAATAGCATGCTGTCATTTCAGTGAGACTAATTGTGCTTACATTTTTCAAGTAACATGTGTCTTCTATGTTTTTCCTTTTCCCTCTTTTGCTTCCTTCCATCTCCCTCTCCAGCTCTCTGTGGGGCACTTGTTGTAGTTCTGCATATCTTAGCACTTCTTTCCCTCTCTCCTAGCTCTCATTTATCTTTTTAGGGTCTGAATGGCCAGGTATTTACATTTTAGTTGAACAGTTTGTAATTAATGCCATCCAATTTGTTACCTATTCCCAGATACCTCTTTCATGCATTTTTTAACAAAGATCTAGAAATTATTTTATTGAAGATTTCAGAGTTTCGAGCCTCTTCTCCCCCACACTCCTACCCCCATCCCTATGACATTCTGTTTACTCTGTCTCTGCCTGTGCAGACCAGTTTTGATTAGTGGCTGTGGTAATGAGTTTTGGATGTCAGAATTCTGTGTATTAATGATTTAGTCCTTTCTTGAACCAAAGAAGTGAGTATGGCTCTATAGCAGTGCTAATTTCTTCTTATTCATGGCATGTCTCTTCTCTTTTATCACTTTAGGAACTGTAAAAGATTCAGAAATTCTTCTATGTGAAAAACACATTTAAATACTATTAAACTATGCCAGTGTTTTGATTAGCATTCAGAGAGTTGTAAGATTTTAACCCCAAAACTAGAAAAGAAATCGCTCATAAAAAATCGAGTGCAAAATAAATTTTTTCATCTAAGATGCAGTGTGTTCAGTCAAGTCTTGATTATTATCTTCAGAGTGGTTTTCTACATAAGAAGCATTACTTGCCACAGGGTCCCTTTAGGATCCAAGCTATCCTTTTTTTGACATCTAGTTTCTTTCTTTCTTTCCCAGTGGAAGGATATCAATAAAATATCCCCAACAGCATTTTTAATTGCAGTTAATTTCATAAAAGATTTAGCCAAAAAGACTTCATTTTAAATTACTATAAGCCACACTGAAAGCTAAACGTCCGAGATTTTGTGGCTCTTTTTCTTAAGCTAGCTTCTTGGTTTTAAATATACTACTTGGATTTTTTTTCCTACAGGTATTATGGTATTAACCTGCATTGACTTTCCAGGTATTTTAAGGTGAAATTACTTTTATGTAGGATTGTAAAACTCCATGAAAGCATCTTTTACATATTTTTTGCAAGATAAAAAGTACTGATATTTGTCCACTGAAAATATAAGGAAGGGGTGGAAGAGAGGACAGTCAGTGGAAATCTAGTATCTAGGAAATAGGAAGAGAAAGAAGACCATTCCATAGCCTTTTTGAATTAAGGGGAAAGGCTTTACATTTACAAGTTTTGTCACCAATATTTTTATAATAACTTATTTTTAGGTGTTATTACACTCAAAAGAATACTCTGTGGGATTTAGATATTTGATTTATAAATCAGTAAGTTGAAAAACACTGGTAGAATAATTTCAAATATTAGTAATATTCTCAGTTTGACCCTTAGGATTCTTAGAAATGTGATTAAATTTTTTTTTTACCTTGTAGGATACATTGTGTATATCACTTATCACTAAAAGCTACTGAATACATTTAAAATAATAGTATTTAGTCCAAAATGAACTCATTATAGGAAATAATAAAATGTAATATATAAAATGTTGGGTGGGCCCTATTTTTTGAGGTATGTATATAATTTTAAGAATCAGCCTTGTTTTGTTTTGTTTTGTTTTAAAGATTTTATTTATTTAACAGAGACACAGTGAGAGAGGGAACACAAGCAGGGGGAGTGGGAAAGGGAGAAGCCGGCTTCCCGCCAAGCAGGGAGCCTGATGCGGGTCTCGATCTCAGGACCCTGGGATCATGACCTGAGCCGAAGGCAGACGCTTAACGACTGAGCCACCCAGACGCCCCAAGAATCAACCTTGTTTTGGTAATGAGTTTAAATAAATTAATTTTGCGGTAAATGCCACCTGAATAATCCTTTTAGCTAAAAATTGAACTATGATTGAATTTTCCAGTTTCGGTCATCATTGTTGTCTTCTTTTAGGAGGTAGTTCCTAACTGAGTGATGTTTTCCATTGGTTATCACAGTGCATTTCTGCTTGTTCTCATTGAAAAATTGTGCCTTAGGGGCGCCTGGGTGGCTCAGTCGTTAAGCGTCTCAGGTCATGATCCCAGGGTCCTGGGATCGAGCCCCGCATCAGGCTCCCTGCTCAGCAGGAGGCCTACTTCTCCCTCTCCCGCTCCCCCTGCTTATGTTCCCTCTCTCGCTGTGTCTCTAATCTGTCAAATAAATAAAATCTTGAAAAAAAAAGAAAAATTGTGCCTTAGATGAACGTGCTGAGGCAAATAGTATTTATTTTTGTAGCACCCACTGCTAAGTGTTCAGTTTCGTCATCTGCAACTGTGAAAGGAGACAAGATTTGTTAAACTATTATGCCTGACACTACCGTGAATTTTGAAGTCCAGAACTCTGGACTTTTTGAAAATATGAACATTCCATTCATCATTAGTTTCCCAGATTCCTGTTAATTATAGGTTATTGAATTGACTTGGAGTTTTACCAAGCAGGCAGTGTTTTTATTATAGAAATAAAATTGAAAGTTTCCTGTAACATGGATTATGGTATTGTATCCCTGATACGACTGGCCTGATGATGTCAGGTAAATAATTTATCTGCTTTGAACCTCCGTTTCCTCCTGTGTAAAATGAGGATAACTATCCAGTAAGTTGCTGTGAAAATCAAACAATATGAAACCCATATAGGGTTTTAAAAATAGCTAAATTCTGTACAAGTATGTTTTTACTAATAAAACCCACCTCCGAGGTTTTACTATAATCAGAACCCACAACTTTTCACTCTGGCTTCACTTCAGTATATTTTTTTGTTTAATACCACTTCTTTACCAGCCTAACTTCTAACATGCTTTTTACTTAAGCATCTATCACTTGGTTATCTGCCATTTGAAGGATGGGGGTGGGGTGGAGAAGGCTTGAACCATTAAGCACTCACTGCCAGTGCAAGATAAAGGACAAATCAGACCGATTCGAAATTGTGATAATTTTATGTATGTCAGTCTGCTTCTCCAGCTACATATTAAGTGAAGGAAAGAACCTGTTATGTACTTGTTTTATTTTGTTTTAATTTAAAATTCTCTACAGCTCCCAGTACTTAATTAGGTACATAAAATGGAGCAGATAGTTTGATAGATTTAACTCTATGCAGATCCTACAAAGTAAAAACTTGTTTGAGCACACCATTCCTTCTGTCAACTAATTTACCCTTTCTTTCCTCTTCCTTCCCTAAAATTAAACTGGAGATTCACGGTATGAACCATTTGCAATGGGGAACTTTTTGTAAAGGGAGATATTTTTCATGTACTTACCATGGAGAGGTTAGATGGATTTGAAATAGAAGAGAATTTATCTGGAATTATATTACATTTACTGAAGTCTTGTGATGTCCCAGGCCTGGATATTTTTATATGTGTTGTCTCAGTAATTTCTCACATGAATTAGATAAACATTATCAACTTTGAAAACAAGGAAATGAGCTCACAGAGCTAGTAAGAGATGGGACAAGGATTTGAACTTAGATCTCTGATTTTAAAGTGGTTGTTTTTGGGGTGCCTGGGTTGCTCAGTCATTAAGCCTCTGCCTTCGGCTCAGGTCATGATCCCAGAGTCCTGGGATCAAGCCCGGCATGGGGCTCCCTGCTCAGCGGGAAGCCTGCTTCTCTCTCTCCCACTACCCCTGCTTGTGTTCCCTCTCTCACTGTGTCTTTCTGTCAAATAAATAAATAAAATCTTTAAAAAAAAAATGGTTGTGTTTTCCATTACATCTGGGAGTTATTAACTCTGGCTACATATTAGAATCATCTGGAAGTTTCTAAAAAGTACAGTTGCCAGGGCATCTGAAATAATTGGTATGGAGTGGGTCCCTGACGTTTGTCTTGTAAACTCAGGTGATCCAAGTGAGCAGCTAAAGCTTAGGAATGTTGCACTGCACGTGGTGTCTCCTGACCACTGGTGCCTCCTTCCCCCCCCCCCCCCCCCCGTTTTTAAAGCTTTCGTTATTTGTCAGTGAGTATTAACGGGATTTTCTCATCAAAAGCATGCAGGGTTTGTATTAGAATAAAGACAGAATATCCTGCATAGTAAACATTGCAAAGATACAGTGAATATAATGGACTATCTTTTTTTTTTTTCTCTGTCAGTCTTTCAAAAATTAAAATAGATTTTTGTTTTTGTCTTAGGATTCTGGTGGGCTCTCTGAAGTGAAAATGAGCTTGATTACTTGTTGAATTTGTTTCTGGTCCTCTGACTTTAGGAAAGTAGTAAACTGTAATTTAGTCTTAAGAGGAAAAACATTTTCTCAATTTGAAAGGTAATCAGATTATTGGTTATAAATCTATAGGTGATTTACACAGGGAAGCATTCAGTTAATTAGTCTTGGCCTACCACGGTGCTACAGCTCTGTAAATCTCTATTTGGGAAACAAGCTACTTTAAAGATTGTCTTTTAGATTAAATGAAGACTTAATTATAATTGAAGATCATTCTTTTTTTTAAATTTTAACATGAGCACATAGAATAGTTGCTTTTTTAGCATCATGACATTTTTGAATTTTGAGGCCCTTTTATTGGCCCAATTTGAAATAAACTTTTCTTAATTGGCTGGGATACAGTTACTGAATTCTGTCGATGTAAAAATAAAGTCAATTACTGGGATTGACTGTTGGAATACATTAGAGATGTTATAACTTGCAGTTATGGTTTATTGTGATGTTGAAATTAAAATTTACAATCTGCTTTTTCAAATTCCAGTTAAGATTAGTTTTCTTTAAGTTTCCAGCAATGTTTTTTAAACCATTTATGAAGTAACTGGTTTTTACTGGCTCTGTTTATAGACCTGTGCTGTAAAGTATAACAGTTTTGAGCCTCTCATCTTCCCAGATCAACAAGAAACCTCATTTTTTTTTTCCCACCATGCTTATCCCCTCTGTTGTAATATTTTAAGATATGTTAGGAGAGGGAGGGGTTGAGAAGGAATTGTTATTAGATCTTAAAGATAGTAGAGATAGAACTCAGATGAGCCTGCCAAGACTTGAGGACTCAGATGTTGACCTAGGTGTTCTTGGGCCACCATTCCTGCTCCCACCACCATTTCACCATTTCATTTCCCCATTTCTGGAGATTAATGCAATCAAAATTGATGGAAGGTAAATGTAACTAAATTGTTTCCACAGCATGAGAAGATAGGGCTTATATGGTAGTTGAAATGGTTGGAGGAAGCAGAAGGGGATATGAAGGGAATTTGGTATTGTAAAGTGTTGCAGCTGGATTGTATTATGGCTCTCAGTCTTCCCACCTGCTTAACAAAGGCCACTCAGTTGCATAACTCCAGGAGGCAGCATTCACACAGAATTTGATGTGAGTGGTGCAAGCTCTCTGGCCCTGAGCCAGACTGAACGCTCCAGCAGTCTTCTGATGATGAGGTTTTGGCAGAACCACTTTCCCATACTGGTTTTGACAGTTCACTTACCTTGTTGCTGAATCTTCCCAGTGTCTTCTTTTGTTGACTCTGAGGCAGCCTAAGATCACTTATGTAATACTTACTTTGTGCCAGATATTGTTGTGTTTTGCATGTATTAACTAATTTATTTCTTCCAATGACTTTATGAATATGTACTATTAATATCTTCATTTTACAGGCAGTTCCATTTATAGGAAATTGGGACACAAAGTTTAAAAGTATATTGCTCAAACTCCGGCAGCTATTAAATGGCAAAGCTAGGAAGCAGACGAAGGCAGTGTGGCTCCAGAATGTCTGTTTTTTCCCACCATGCCATGCTACATTTGGAATTCCTTCTTTTTGTTGTTCCCCATTTCCCTAAATCAGTCAGTCATATCGTTATTTAGTCGCTTAAACATTGATTGAGCATCTACTTTGTGCCAGGAACTTTCTAGGACTGAAGACAAAGGCCTTGCTCTCATGGAACTATATTTAGTTGGGGGAGAGAGACAAGAAATAATTAGACACGTGAGTTGGGTAATTTCAAAATTCAATTTCAAAAATGTCTAGATAGAAAATAAAACAATGCCTCACTTTGAATTGAGGGGATCTTCTCTGAGGAGGTGGTGCTACTTCTCTTGGGACTTGAATGATCAGAAAGCAGCAGCTTTGTGAAGGTAAGAAAAGCAAGGATTCCAGGCTATGATATGGGAACAAGTTTGGTGTTTTCTAGGGACAGAAAAGAAAAATCATATGACTTGGAGCTTAGTAAGTGAACAGATTGATGGGCAGTGAGATCTCAGAGGACTTCAGGAGCACCTGCTTTTCCAGGGGGTGAGAGGGAAAGACCTTTTAGTTGTTCACATGCAGTTTGGGCAGAGAGCAGTCCTCCCCCGTTGCAGGCAATAAGAAAGTGAGTGCAGTGGATTTTTAAGTAATGATTCTAGTACTTCTAAAACCATATTGTTAAAGTACATCATAAAGCATTATTCCATGGCCTATTAGAAACATGTGTGGAAAATCACTCATTAATGATACAATTTGATTTATGTTTTATAAGACCATTCTGAATGCTCTGTAGCAGGGATACAAGTGGAAGGACAGAGTCCAATTAGGTTGTCACCGTGGTTCAGTGCTTATGAAAAGTTGTGGCAGTGAATACAGAGAGAATAAATTATAAATTATACCCTAAATATGTATTTATATTGATTACTTTCCTTAATGTCAGTTTTCCAGATGGTAGCACTTCTATTGTAGGGCAAAGGAGTAAATGTCATTGCTTAGTTTATTATGAGACAATTGGTAGCCCAGGTTGAAATTTTCCTGAGATCCAGGTTTTATTACTCTTTTGATTCATTCAAACAACAAATTCCCCCAGGGTACAATCCTCCTGCCAAGATGATTGTTTATGTTCGGGATTTGCCTTCTTCAGGACTGGCACTCCTCTCAGCCTTAATGTGGAGGCCAGCCCTTTGGTCTTGCCTTCTTCTACCTTCATGATGAATTCTCAGGGGCCCCTAAGCTTTCCCAAGCCTTCTTTGCTTTGGTAAGGGCCTCCCGACCGATATAGCTCAGGAACTTTAAACCTCAAAGAGAAGGGCTCGTAGAGATGCGTGGGTGTAGTTTGTTGAGCAGCATCCAAGCACCAGTGGATGTGTTGCCACAGAGAGAATGCTCCGTGCCGTGGCTCAGCTGAACACCCTATTAACCTAGGATTCTCTTAATTTGACTTGACTTAGAAGACAAATGAGTTTGAAGATACAGGTTGCCTATTTAATGCACCTGTGTTTGGCAACGTACCAAGTTATTCATTTTTTTGTTTTGTTTTGCTTTACAAAGATGTTTACATATTACATATGAAGAAAGTAATTCAAATAGATTTCTACTTGGATATACTTTCTGTTACGTATTTTGAAAGCCTCTGGTCAAAACACTACATATATTACAAGGTCAGTTGTAGTACTGATTCGAATAATACTGTTGATAAATGCAAAATTTTCTGAAGCTGTGATTTTCAACTATTTGCCTTTCTCTTCAAAGAAAAGCTTCAAGTCTATGTTTTATGTGCTGACACTTATTCGGGATGCTGTAAATATGGTTTTTTTTACATCACAGATGTTAAAAGACTAGGAAGTGGATAGAGCATGCATGTGGAGGCTGCCTCCTTTCCTATAGTTTGAGGGTCCCAGCCAGCAATGCCACATTGCTGAACTGAAGCTAAACAGCAGTCCCTGTAGTCCCTTAGATGTCCTCCATGTCTCCTGGGGAGCTTTTAGACACATGTATTGTTTGTGACATTAGAATGTTAAAATTTATTTTGCCTTGAGTTTGCCACTCATAAGGCTTAAGTGGAAGAACAGATACATTGTTTAAAATTGCCACTTTTTTCTTGCAGTTTTTTCCACGTGAGGAGAAAAGAAAACTTTATTTCTTAAGCTTCTTCGGGAGATTTTGATTTTTAAAAATGTTTTTTCCTGAATTTTTAAAAATTTCCAAGACCAATATAGAAGCTTAATTCAGTAATGAGAGAGAAAAGTTGGTGACCACCAGGATCTTGAGGAATTCTATTTTTAATATCTTTATTACAAAAATAGATTCACTTTCTATAAGGCAGTCCTTCAGTTGTGTGATTCTTAATTTTGTAGCCTTCCTAAATGAATAAGCTAAGTTTAAAAAACAGAAACCAACTTATTAGTCATATTGTTAATAGCTCTGGCAAGAAGGATATAAGTTATCTTCCCTTCTCCAGTTCTTTGAATAAACTAAGTGACCGATAGTTTTAATTTTCTCCGACTTAGTTGTTCTGTTTTAGATTTAGAACTAAGTTAACGTGAAAGTTCTTGAAATTGATGTATATTTACTTACAATTATAGTTTAAAAAATGAACAGATAAAGACCATTATGCTTCTTTTACTTGTAGGTATTGCTTTTATGACTGATAATTTTTATGACTTAATTATAATAACTAATAGCATAGTTATATTCAAAGTATTCCTTGGTAACAAGTTAGTATGTTCTTGATTCATCAATATGTAGGAAGGTAGTAATGCATCCTAACTCCAATTTTATTTTAGTTATTGACTAGGGGATAGAAGAAATACTGATACTACAGAATTCAGTGTGAAAGGTGATTGGTTATACACTCAATCTCAGGACTGCTTTTTTTTTAGTTCCTTCTACTTGTGTCTTGTTAATAACATTGACTTATAAAAGCTAGATTATTCTTGGTTGGAATGTCTTTAGTATTATTGAGGAAATACCTATTTCCTCAATACCTTCTTATAAAAGAAGAGTGAAAGCTACTATTAATTAATACATATCTTTTATTATGTCTTTATTCCTTTTAAACATAGTTGTATCAGACTGGGTCCAGTCAGGAGGTAGAAATCAGAGGGTTAAACAGGGTAAGTTCCATATGAAGAATTATTAAACTCTGATGAAAGAGTGACTATAAGATAGAAGAAAACTGCATATGGTACTCTAGGGCGAAGGGAGGAAAGTCACACTTACAGGATCCACAAGACTGGATTTAGAACTTGTGGGGGGAGATATAGTTCAATCCACTGGATTAGTAGAGAAATTCACTCTTCTGCCCAGACTGGAGCTGGTCTGCAGTCACCGGGCAGTCAGGACAACTGGAGTGCAGGCCACTACCAACAAGTGGTCTGGGCATGCAGAGGGAGTGGCAGTTGTATGGGGAGCAGCAAGTAAGCCACCCTGTGGGCCTCCAGAGGAAATCAGGGACTGACAGGGTCTAGGGGTTTCAGTGTGCCTATGCAAGCAGGAAGCTCTTTCTCCTTGCAGTGTCCTTTTAGCCCTCTACTGAGAAAGCTTAATGTGGTTGTAAGAATAGAAATGCTTCAGGGGCGCCTAGGTGGCTCAGTCGGTTAAGCATCTGACTCTTGGTTTTGGCTCAGGTCATGATATTGAGCCCTGTGTTGATGGAGCCTGCTTAAGATTCTTTCTCTTCCTCTGCCCGCCCCCCCTCATCCCCCGCTCAACGTGTGTGGGCTCCCGCGTGTGGGCATCCACGCAGAAAGAAAAGGAATGCTTCAATTGTGTCTGTTATGGCAGGACATATGTTAAAGGGTCATTTTGAAGCTTAGAGTCATTATATGATAATGGGCACAATAATGTTCCTTTTTCCATTTTTTTTTTTTTTTTGCCATATAGGTATGTAAAAACTCTTGACTAATTGCCTTTCTGTACTTTTTATTGTTTGTGTTTGCTTTCCTTCCTACTGACATTTTGGGTCAGATAATTCTTGGTTGTGGGGAACTGTCCTGTGCATTGTAGTATGTTTAGCATCACCCCTGACCTCTACTCACTAGATACTAGTATCACACATAAACAGTTGTGACAGCCAAAAATGTCTCCAGACCCACTGGTGAGCAAAAGTCTCTCCTGGTTAAGAACCACTGTTTTTTATTAAAAAGCACTCTGTTGGGCGCCTGGGTGGCTCAGATGGTTAAGCGTCTGCCTTCGGCTCAGGTCATGATCCCAGCGTCCTGGGATCGAGTCCCGCATCGGGCTCCCTGCTCCTTGGGAGCCTGCTTCTCCCTCTGCCTCTCTCTCTGTCTCTCATGAATAAATAAATAAAATCTTTAAAAGAATAAAAATTAAAATTAAAAAGAAAATAAAAAGCACTGTTAAAAACAATCTAGATCTCTCTTGTAATAAAGGTTTGCTTGTGGTTTTTAGCAAATGCTATTTTAATAAAAGAGGGTATCTTAGATAATTATAAAGTTTTGTTTTTGGAACAGGTATTAGAAACTAATTGAACCTCTGTATTTCATCTATAAGTGAATTTTCAATTGATTTGTTTCTAGTCACGTAGCTATTTAGTTGCATACCTAGGATTGGAACCCAAAATGTTTTCAAAAAAAGGTTATATATGTAGTATTTTCTTGTTTGTTCTTTAAGAGCATATGTTATGCATGCACCTTGGTAGGTGCTAGGGATTTGATGATGAGGCAGTGAGTAAAATTTCAGGTTATCATGAAGAATCATTTTATTTAGCTATCACACTCTTGCTTGATACTTGATGATAGAAAGATACTTTTTCAAAAGCATTGAAAGAATATTTGATTCATATATGGAAGGACTGTGGTTAAAGGAGCTACTCTTAGCATTAAGGTGCAGTTTTGTGGTTGCAACTGTTGAAACGGTTGTGGGCTTTGAATCAGGCTTTGAAGACTGAGAGTCTGGTCTTAGTTCTTCATGAAACTCATAACAACCTAGGCCTTCATTATCATCTGTGAAATTACATTCAACTACCTGGATTCTGAGTTACCTATTCTACCAGTTCTGATACAGTATGAACTTCCAGATTGAAGTTGAAAATGAGAATAGAGAAGGCCTAGAGACTGTCCCAGTCTTCTAGGACAGGGATAGAAGAAAAAAATAAAAAAACTAAACTTTATTGTTTTATGTAATTATAGTGACCTAAACTGTATCAACACATTGGCAATACTTTGGATTGAGACGAGTCTAATAGTAGAGAATGTGCTTTAATACCAAGCTGATCTGAAATTCTGGTACTATTCATGTACTTTACAGAGATTTGACTCTGAGATAAATTTCTGAGTATAAAAAATAATTTTAAGGTAGGATTCTGGGTAAGTCAAAAAGGAGTTACTTAAAAAACAACAGAATGGGAAAAAATATTTGCATAGATTTATCAGTAAGAGGCTTCTAGCCAGAATACATTAAAAAAAAAAAAAACTCGCAACTCAACAGTAAAAAAGACAAACAACCCACTTAGAAAGGGGACAAAGAATTTGATAGACATTTCTCCAAAATAAATATGTAAATGGCCAGTAAACAAATGAAAAGATGCTCAGCATAATTACTCATTGGAGAAATGTAAGTCAAAACCATAAGGAGAGAGGTGCGTGGGTGGTTCAGTCAGTTGGGCATCCAGCTACTTTTGATTTCAGCTCAGGTCATGATCTCAGGGTCTTGAGTTGAGCCTTGCCTGGAGCTTCATGCTCAGCGCAGAGTCTGCTGGAGGTTCTCTGCCCCTAGGCCCACTCTTGCGTGCTCGCTCGCTCTCTCTCAAATAAATATGTCTTAAAAAACAAAACAAAACAAAAGGAGATAACATTTCAGGCCCACTAGTGTGACTCTAATAAAAGGGTGGGGAGACACTTGGGTGGCACAGTCAGTGAAGCCACCGACTCTTGATTTTGGCTCAGGTCCTGATCTTGGGGTCCTGGGATCAAGCCCCATGTTGGTCTCTTGCGCTTGGTGGGGAGTCTGCTTGAGGATTCTCCCCCTCTCTTTCTCTTTTCCTCCCCCCCACAGGCCCACTTGTCCATGCTCTTTCTTAAATAAGTAAATCTTAAAAAAAAAAAAAAAGATATGCAGTAACAAGCATAGACATGGATGTGGACAAATTGGAACCCTCATACATTGCTGGTGGGAATGTAAAGTGATGTAGCCTCTTTGGAAAACAGTTTGGCAGTTTCTGAAAACATAGTTACCATATGGCAGTTGAACAGTTATTATATAAATCAGTATTTCCACTCCTAGGTTTATACCCAAGAGAATTGAAGATACACATCCAATACAAAAGCTTATATGTGAATGTTTATAGTAGCATTATTCATAATGGCCAAAAAGTAGAAACAACCCAAATTTCCATGAACTGATGAATGGGTAAACAAAACAATTTATCTCCATACAATGAAATAATATTTGTCCATAAAAATGAATGAAATCTGAGACATGCTACAACTTGAATGGACCTTGAAAACAAGCTAAGGGAAAAAAACAGATACAAAAGTCACATATTGTATTATTCCATTTATACGAAATGTCTGGAATAAAGATTAGTGATTTCTAGGGGGATAGGAAGAGAGGAAAAGATGGGTAACTATTAATGGGTATGGGTTTCTTTTTGGGAGGATGAAAATGTTCTGATATTAGATACTGCCAGTGGTTGTTCAGCTCTGAATATGCTAAACACTGAGTTGTACACTTTAAAAGGGTGAATTTAAAAACAAAAGAAAAGGGTGAATTTTATGATATGTGAATTATATCTTAGTAAAGTGGTTTTTTTTAAATGGAGCCCAAAAAACTTAAAAAGGAGTTATTTAATCACTGAGATTAAGCTGTAATCGACAGTTAATGCTTAAGTGTCAGTTCCACATTTCCTTCAAACCCTTTCCTGTAATTTTGTCTTTTTTACTGTTTAATGTTTATTGTGTTTGGTGTTTTGATTTTGTTTCTTTAAATAAGTTCTGGTTAAGACTTAGATCACTTGGGGCGCCTGGGTGGCTCAGGTCATGATCCTGGAGTCCCGGGATCAAGTCCCGCATCGGGCTCCCCGCTCGGCAGGGAGTCTGCTTCTCCCTCTGACCCTCCTCCCTCTCATGCTCTCTGTCTCTCATTCTCTCTCTTGCAAATAAATAAAATCTTAAAAAAAAAAAAAAAAGACTTAGATCACTTGAAGCTGTCCTTTTATTGTTTAGACAGTAAGCAATAGGATAGAGAATCTAGACATTCATCCCTATCTGATGTTTTTTGCCTTGATGACACAAGTAGTCATCTGTGCAGGGTTTCTCTTATGAGATGAAATGTCTATGCAAATATCTAGGAAGAGGAAGCAATAATGTAGAAAAATTTATATTTTGCTTTCCGTTTAGTTATGGAAAGATAAGTTTAAAAAATAATATATAAATGATGCTTTTTCAGAAACTTCTAAGAGGATGTTTAACAACTTTCATTTCTTCATGTGAGGTTTTAAATTATAATGTTCATTTTTAATAACAAATAATTTATCATTACAGACAGATTTGACCAGTTTTGGGCCATCAACCGGAAACTCATGGAATATCCTGCAGAAGAAAATGGATTTCGTTTTATCCCTTTTAGAATATATCAGGTAGGAAGTAACATTTTTAACAATACCAACTTGTGAATGCCTCAGACATCTTACTTCTTGAAGTAGTGTAGTCCAAAACTCTTTAAATTTGCATAGTAACTGAAGGATATTTGTTAGGGCTTTCCAGAGCTTATCTTTTGGTGACAATCAAGTCAGAGGCTACACTGAAATATTTGACTCATATACAGTTGATCTGCATTATTTGCGGATTTTTTATTTGCAGATTTGCTTGCTTTCTAAAATTTATTTGTAAGCCAGAGTCAGTACTCAGCAGCGCTCTCATGGAAGTGTGCAAAGCTACAGAAAATTTGATTCACCCAACATTCACATATTCCGCAATGCCGTACCTTCTTGTTTCTGTTTTCCTGCTATAAACAAGTTTCTTTTCCCTATTTAGTGCTATGCTTTTTACACTTTTGTGCTTTTTATTGATGATTTTGTTGTTTAAAATGGTTCCCAAGAGTAGTGCTGAAGTGCCGTCTTTAAAAAGAAATGCACATATGGGGCACCTGGGTGGCTCTGTCGGTTGAACATCTGACTCTTGATTGGCTCAGGTCATGATCTCAGGGTTGTGAGATCAAGCCCTGGTCCAGCTTCGTGCTGGGTGTGGAGCCTGCTTAAGAGTCTCTCTGTCCCTCACCCTCTGCGCCCCCCCTCCATGTGTGCGCTCTCTCTCTCTTTCTCAAAATAAATAAATTAAAAGAGAAAGAAACACACATAAAACAAGGTTATGTATTGGTCAGTTGAAGAACATTTTGTGACCAGAGACACACAGTAACCCAACCCTATATTTCCTCCAGGAACAGTGGCTCAGTATTTGCTAATTCAGTGTTTGCAGTGACTTTGTAAAACGTAGCTACCACCGATGAGGGGAATTGATGTATTTGTTTTAAATGGTGAGTCTTTAGTGTTGTACAACAAAATAGGTAAGTAGAGTCTCCTTATAGCACAGTTTCATGGGGTGAAGAAACTCCTGTTTCTGTAGAGTGCTTTAAAATTTCTAGGTGCGGGGCGCCTGGGTGGCTCAGTCGTTAAGCGTCTGCCTTTGGCTCAGATCATGATGCCAGGGTCCTGGGATCGAGCCCCATATCGGGCTCCCTGCTCCGCGGGAAGCCTGCTTCTCCCTCTCCCACTCCCCCTGCTTGTGTTCCCTCTCTTGCTGTGTCTCTCTCTGTCAAATAAATAAATAAAATCTTAAAATAAAATAAAATAAAATTTCTAGGTGCTTTGCATATAGCAACTACTTTGTAAATATTTGTTGAGTGAATGGTATTCCAGAAAGTAAGTTACTTACTATCTCTAGAGAAAAAGCAGTTGAGAATAGAAATTGGAAACATAATATCACAGACATGGGCTCTAATCAAGCAGAACTTCCATTCAAACTCAGAGAGGTTGTGTCATAAGTTCCCCTTGTAGCCATTTTCATTGTCCCACAGTCTTTACTCATAGTGACTCTATAGTAATTTTTAAAATCTTTTTTTTTAAAGATTTTATTTATTTATTCAACAGAGAGATAGAGAGCACAAGTAGGCAGAGCAGCAGGGAGAGGGAGAGGGAGAAGCAGGCTCCCTGCTGAGCAGGGAGCCCGACGTGGGGCTCGATCCCAGGACCCTGGGATCATGACCTGAGCCGAAGGCAGCCGCTTAACAACTGAGCCCAGGTGCCCCAATTTTTTAAATCTTTTATAGAGGCATCAATCATATAACTGTATTAAAGAGGAAAATAGTTTGTTTAATTAAAAGTAAGTAAACAAAAATCCCAGTATATTCAAAGAATGAAAAGTGTTTCTGATTTAAATAAGGTATCTTGTTATTGATTTCATTAACATAATGGTAGATAGACTATTTTTAAGATTATATATATATATATATATATTAGAGAGAGAGAGAAAGAGAGCAAGCACGAGCGGGGTGAGGGACAGAGGGAGAAGCAGACTCCCTGCTGAGCAGGGAGCCGGGTGCGGGGCTCGATCCTGGAACTCCAGGATCATGACCCGAGCTGAAGACAGATACTTAACTGACTGAGCCACCTAGGCACCCCTAGATTATTTTTAAATCATGGATTCATAATATGTACAATAGAAATAAAATGAGAAAAATTCCTGTTGGAATAAGACCAGATGATCTAATTAGCCACACTTCTCTGCTTCCTTTTTTTAATTCCACAAGTCTTTGTTAATCACAGATATTATACAGTGGGTTTGGAAATACCACAGCTTATTTATTTATACATAATCTTGTATTATGAAGAATCTGAGGCAATTAACACAAATAATTAGAAAACAAAAGAATTTAAAGTCAGAGCTACATATCATGAAACATCTGATGTAATTTACAAGAATTTATAATCACAAAATAGAAAAGAATTTAAAATCAAAACTACTGAAAATAAAAAATGGAAACTCAGCATGAAATTACATAAGCTATGAATGAGTGAGATACTCAGATTTATTAAAATTGACCTGCAGATTTGACCCCAAATATTTTTGTAGCCAGAGCAAGGGAAAAGAAATGTGATAACATTTTTTTTTTCATTATACATAAGGAGAAAACCTAGTAGGTTATTAGAGAAAGCTAAACTTTCTCAGGCATGGGAAGGCTAGGACTGAAAAGACTTTTAGGTTATTTTATGGAAGAATGTGTTTATCAAATAAGAAGGAAAGTAATTGGTGGAGCAAAGCATTTGGGGATCAGGATTAACAGTGAAGGTTAACTCAGCAGACGAGAGGTTTGCAGAGAACTGTTAAGGAATGGGAGGGGAAAAATTGTTGCTACTCATGTGGGAAAGCATAAGTCTTTTCTGTGTAACGAGTAATAAAGCCATCTGCTGAAAAGAGGGGTGCAACAGTTTTGGAAAACTGTTCTTTTTGACAGTGGGCAAATAGAATGGTTCCTATAGTTGTATAAAATGATGTGAGAAAGAAAGATGGCAGGAAGCCTAGTTGTATGAGAGAAGAAATACCTCACATTAGATGCCTCTGTACTGACCACCTAGGCATTCTGTAAGAGAAACTTTTACAGAGCTAGATTCACTAGTGATATACTTTTAGTTATTCCACAGAGAAAAGCCAAAATGGAGCCAGATTTTATGGACTAAGTATAATACCTACAGTGAGTAGGATTCTTCATGTAGTCTATAAACCCCGTAGAGAGAGTCTACTTCTTCACCATCACTGATGTGGATATTGGTGGTTAAAGTACATATTAAAAACAATAAAAGGTTATAGAATTTCAGGGCGCCTGGGTGGCTCAGTTGGTTAAGTGACTGCCTTCGGCTCAGGTCATGATCCTGGAGTCCCTGGATCGAGTCCCGCATCGGGCTCCCTGCTCGGCAGGGTGCCTGCTTCTCCCTCTGACCCTCCCCGCTCTCATGTGCTCTCTCTCTCTCATTCTCTCTGTCTCAAATAAATAAATAAAATCTTAAAAAAAAAAAAAAAAAGGTTATAGAATTTCAGAGTAGTCCTTAAGTTTTCTGAGTGGATTTTAAAAATTAAAAAAAAATTTTTTTCTAAGGAAGCTCTGTGCCCAGTGTGATGCTTGAACTCACAACCTTGAGGTCAAGAGTTGCATGCTCTACTGACTGAGCCAGCCAGGCCCCCCTCAGAAATGGTTTTTAAGCAGCAGTCCACTTTAGGGCCAAGCTTAAAAGGGGAGGTTGGGTGGGGACAAGTGGGATTGGCTCAGGTGGCCTGACCCCACTCCTCCTGGGGCTTGACAATTTGAAAGTCACCTCTCAATCTAGATGGATTCAGGCACTTTGCCCAAGTTAGCTCTTGATATAGCCTGCGTCCAGAATGCAATAATACTCTCAAAATGATAGTGGTATCTTTGAAGGCAAGGTTGGATTAAAAAAAAAAAAATCTGTGTAGTAGGATTTAGCACAGTCTTTCATATACTGTGAGTACTTCATAATTAATTTGAAGTATTAAATTAATAGGGTATTAAAAACACCAAAGATTAAAAAAAAAAAAAGTCACCGAAGCTCATATAATGTTAAAGCTTAAAAATAGACTTTATAGTTAAATAATCCCAAACTGAGAGGGTGGGGGATGGGTTAGCCCGGTGATGGGTATTAACAAAAACAGTGGATCGTGGATCACGACATCAAAAACTAGTGATGTATGGTGACTAACATAACACAATAAAATAAAACAAAAAAAATAATCCCAAACTGAAAAGGCTAGCAGTTTTCCTTGGATTTAAATGTATGGTGACTTTAAAGGATAGTGCTACTGTAGTAGTTAAGAGAACAAAACACTTTTAAAATTAACCAAGGGGCATGTGGGTGGCTCAGTCGGTTAAGTGTCTGACTCTTGATTTCAGCTCAGGTCATGATCTCAGGGTCCTGGGATCCAGTCCCATGTTTCTCAGGCCCCATTCTCAGCAGGGAGTCTGCTGGAGATTCTCTCTCTTCCTCTCCCTCTACCCCCCCACCATGCATGTGTGTTCTCTTTTTCTCTCTCTCAAATAAATAAATCTTGAAAAATAAATAAAATTAAAATGAGGGGAGAAGAGCAGGAGAAAGTGAAAAAGAGCTAGAAGTGTTAGAAGGGTTGAAAAAGCAGTGTACGGCAAGGGGGGAAAGATGGCGGAGGAGTAGGGGACCCTATTTCACCTGGTCCACGGAATTGAGCTGGATATCTACCAGACCACTCTGAGCACCCAGGAAACCAGCCTGAGATGTAAGAAGATCTGGATCTCTACAAACAGAATATCGCAGTCAGTTGGTTTTGAGGTACGAAGCGGGGAGCTGTGATTCCGCCGGCAGATAAATGGCAGTGGGAGGGTGCCTGGCCGTGGGGATCCTACACCGCCGGTGAGTGACAGCCTCGCGCGCTATGGATGGGACACAGACTCGCAGACCGGTATTGGTGGGGAAGGGACTCTAGGGCAGCACCCGGGGTGGAAACCCAGAGCGGCGGGGTCGCGGGTGCACGAACTGGGAGCGGCTGGCAGTTTTAGAAGCACAAAGGGCAGAGCCGTGCTCCGACCTGGAGGCAGGACTGGGAGCGCTGCAGAGGGGCGCACAACCCAGGACGCTGCAGAGGGGCGCACAACCCAGGCCGCTGCAGTTTATAGCAGCACGGACAGAAGCTGAGACGGTGTGGCCTGGAGAGCTCACTGAAGAACAGACTGGGGTCTCTCTGCTCTGAGGCAGAGGGTTGGAAACGGTCTCTTCTGCTCTGACTCGCGGAAGAGACGCAGAAAGCCACCAGGGAACAAAAGCCCCAAAACCTGATTCCTGCTGAGCACATCCCCCACCACAGTGGGGCAGGGCAACTCCGCCCAAACAGGGTTGCCTGAGTAACAGCGCGGCAGGCCCCTCCCGCAGAAGACAGGCTGGGAAAACAAGAGGCCAGCAACCCTAAGGTCCCAAGAAAACAGGTGCATCTTGCTTGTGTTCTGGTCAATAATTTGGACTCTATGCATTCCCTCAAACACCCATCAACAGAATGACTAGGAGGAGGAGCCCCCAAAATAGAAAAGACTCAGAGATTATGACTTATGCTGCAGATTTACAAATGGTTGCAGATATAACCAAGATGTCGGAGATGGAATTCAGGCTAGCAATTGTGAAGATGATGGCTAGAATGGAGAAATCAATTAATGGCAACATAGAGTCTCTAAGGGCAGAAATGAAAGCTGAATTGGCAGAACTTAAAAATGCTATCAATGAGATCCAATCCAATCTAGATAATCTAACAGCTAGGGTAAGTGAGGCAGAAGAGCGAATAAGCGACCTGGAAGACAATATAATAGATAAAAAGGGAAAAGAGGAGGCCAGGGAAAACAACTCAGAATCCATGAAAATAGAATCAGAGAAATAAGTGACACCATGAAGCATCCCAATGTCAGAATAATGGGAATCCCAGAGGGAGTGGAGAGAGAGGACTAGAAGATGTATTTGAGCAAATCGTAGCTGAGAACTTCCCTAATTTGGGGAATGAAACAAACCTAAAGGCAGAGAGGACCCCTCCCAAGATCAAGGAAAACAGGCCAACACCCCGGCATGTAATAGTAAAACTTGCAAATCTTAGAACCAAGGAAACCATCTTAAGGGCAGTTAGGGGGAAGAGATTCCTTACGTACAGAGGGAGGAACATCAGAATAACGTCAGACCTATCCACAGAGACCTGGCAAGCCAGAAAGGCCTGGCAAGACATACTCAGGGTACTAAACAAGAAAAACATGCAGCCAAGGATACTTTATCCGGCAAGGCTGTCATTTAGAATGAATAGAGAGATGCAGAGCTTCCATGACCGGCAGAAACTGAAAGAATATGTGACCACTAAGCCGGCCCTGCAAGAAATATTAAGGGGGGTTCTATAAAAGGAGAAAGACCCCAAGAGTGATCTACAACAGAAATTTACAGGGACAATCTATAAAAACAATGTCTTCACAGGCAACATGATGACAATTAATTCATATCTTTCAATAAGCACTCTCAACATGAATGGCCTAAACGCTCCCATAAAACGGCACAGGGTTGCAGACTGGATAAAAAGACAGGACCCATCCATATGCTGTCTACAAGAGACTCATTTTGAACCTAAAGATACATCCAGACTGAAAGTGAAGGGATGGAGATCCATCTTCCATGCCAGCGGACCTCAAAAGAAAGCTGGGGTAGCAATTCTTGTATCAGACAAATTAGATTTTAAACTAAAGTCTGTAATAAGAGACACAGAAGGACACTATATCATTCTTAAAGGGTCTATCCAACAAGAAGATCTAACAATTGTAAGTATCTATGCCCCCAACATGGGAGCAGCCATCTATATAAGCCAACTGTTAACCAAAATAAAGAGTCCTATTGATAACAATATGTTAATTGTAGGAGACCTCAATACTCCACTGTCAGCAATGGACAGATCATCTAAGCAGAAAATCAAAAAGGAAACAAGAGCTTTGAATGATACATTGGACCAGATGGACCTCATAGATATTTACAGAACATTCCACCCTAAAACAACAGAATACTCATTCTTCTTGAGCGTACATGGAACTGTCTCCAGAATAGACCATATACTGGGTCACAAATCAGGTCTCAACTGATACCAAAAGATTGAGGTTATTCCCTGCATATTCTCAGACCACAATGCTCTAAAACTGGAACTCAATCACAAGAAAAAATTTGGCAGAAATTCAAACACTTGGAAGCTAAAGACCACTCAGCTCAAGAATGTTTGGGTCAACCAAGAAATCAAAGAGGAACTTAAATAATTCATGGATATCAATGAGAACGAAAACACATCAGCCCAAAACCTATGGGATACTGCAAAGGTGGTCCTAAGGGGGAAATACATAGCCATCCAAGCCTCACTCAAAAAAATAGAAAAATCCCGAATTCACCAACTAACTCCACACCTTAAAGAACTAGAGAAAAAGCAACAAACGATGCCTAAGCCTTGCATTAGAAGAGAAATAATTAAAATTAGAGCAGAAATCAATGAATTAGAAACCAGAAACACAGTAGATCAGATCAATGAAACTAGAAGTTGGTTCTTTGAAAGAATTAATAAGATCGATAAACCACTGGCCAGACTTATCCAAAAAAAAAGAGAAAGGACCCAAATTAATAAAATTATGAATGAAAGGGAGAGATCATGACTAACACCAAGGAAATAGAAACAATTATTAGAAATTATTATCAACAACTATATGCCAATAAACTGAGCAATCTGGATGAAATGGAGGCCTTCCTGGAAACCTGTAAGCTGCCAAGACTGAAACAGGAAGAAATGGATAACCTGAATAGGCCAATAAGCAGTAACGAGATTGAAGCAGTGATCAAAAACCTCCCAAAAAACAAGAGTCCAGGGCCTGATGGATTCCCTGGGGAATTCTACCAAACATTCAAAATAATACCTATTCTACTGAAGCTGTTTCAAAAAATAGAAACAGAAGGAAAACTTCCAAACTCCTTCTATGAGGCCAACATTACCTTAATCCCCAAACCAGGCAAAGACCCCATCAAAAAGGAGAATTTCAGACCGATATCCCTGATGAGTATGGATTCCAAAATCCTCAACAAAATCCTAGCTAATAGGATCCAACAATACATTAAAAGGATCATCCACCATGATCAAGTGGGATTTATCCCCGGGATGCAAGGGTGGTTCTACATTCGCAAATCCATCAATGTGATAGAACACATTAATAAGAGGAGGGAGAAGAACCATATGGTCCTCTCAATTGATGCAGAAAAAGCATTTGACAAAATACAACATCCTTTCCTGATTAAAACTCTCCAGAGTATAGGGATAGAGGGAACATTCCTCATGTTCATAAAATCCATCTATGAAAACCCCACAGCGAATATCATCCTCAATGGGGAAAAGCTGAGAGCCTTTCCCTTAAGATCAGGAACACATCAAGGATGCCCACTCTCACCAGTGTTGTTCAACATAGTACTAGAAGTCCTAGCAACAGCAATCAGACAACAAAAAGAAATAAAAGGTATTCACATTGGCAAAGAAGAAGTCAATCTCTCTCTTTTCGCAGACGACGTGATACTTTATGTGGAAAACCCAAAAGACTCCACCCCCAAATTACTAGAACTCATCCAGCAATTCAGTAATGTGGCAGGATACAAAATCATTGCACAGAAATCAGTTGCTTTCTTATACACTAACAACGCAACTGTAGAAAGAGAAATTAGAGAAACGATTCCATTTACAATAGCACCAAAAACCATAAGATACCTCGGAATAAACCTAACCAAAGAGGTAAAGGATCTATACTCTAGGAACTACCAAACACTCATGAAAGAAATTGAAGAAGACACAAAAAGATGGAAAAATATTCCATGCTCATGGATCAGAAGAATAAACACTGTTAAAATGTCTATGCTACCCAGAGCAATCTATACCTTCAATGCCATCCCGATCAAAATTCCAATGACATTTTTCAAAGTGCTGGAACAAACAATCCTAAAATTTGTATGGAATCAGAAAAGACCCCGAGTCGCCAAAGAAACGTTGAAAAAGAAAAACAAAGTTGGGGCATCATGTTGCCCGATTTCAAGCTATATTACAAAGCTGTGATCACCAAGACACCATGGTACTGGCACAAAAACAGACATATAGACCAATGGAACAGAATAGAGAACCCAGATATGGACCCTCAACTATGGTCAAATCTTTGACAAAGCAGGAAAAAACATGCAATGGAAAAAAGACAGTCTCTTCAATAAATGGTGCTGGGAAAATTGGACAGCCACATGTGGAAGAATGAAACTCGACCATTCTCTAACACCATTCACAAAGATAAACTCAAAGTGGATGAAAGACCTCAATGTGAGACAGGAATCCATCAAAATCCTAGAAGAGAACATACACAGTATAACCTCTTTGACATCGGCCACAGCAACTTCTTTCAAGATACATCTCCAAAAGCTAGTGAAACAAAAGCAAAAATGAACTTTTGGGACTTCATCAAGATAAAAAGCTTCTGCACAGCAAAGGAAACAGTCAGCAAAACAGACAACCCACAGAATGGGAGAAGATATTTGCAAATGACACTACAGATAAAGGGCTGGTATCCAAAATCTATAAAGAACTTCTCAAACTCAACACCCAAAAAGCAAATAATCAAGTCAAAAAGTGGGCAGAAGATATGAAAAGACACTTCTCTGAAGGAGACATACAAATGGCTAAGAGACGCATGAAAAAATGTTCATCATCATTAGCCATGAGGGAAATCCAAATCAAAACCACACTGAGATACCACCTTACACCAATTAGAATGGCAAAAATGGACAGGGAAGGAAACAACAAATGTTGGAGAGGTTGTGGAGAAAGGGGAACCCTCTTACACTGCTGGTGGGAATGCAAGTTGGTACAGCCACTTTGGAAAACTGTGGAGGTGCCTCAAAAATTTAAAAATAGAGCTACCCTATGACCCAGCAATTGCACTCCTGGGTATTTACCCCAAAGACACAGATGTAGTGAAAAGAAGGGCCATATGCACCCCAATGTTCATAGCAGCAATGTCCACAATAGCCAAACTGTGGAAGGAACCGAGATGCCCTTCAACAGATGAATGGATAAAGAAGATGTGGTCCGTATATACAATGGAATATTACTCAGCCATCAGAAAAGATGAATACCCACATTTACATCAACATGGATGGGACTGGAGGAGATTATGCTAAGTGAAATAAGTCAAGCAGAGAAAGTCAATTATCATATGGTTTCACTTATTTGTGGAACATAAGGAATAACATGGAGGACATTGGGAGAAGGAAGGGAAAAATGGGGGGGGGAATTGGAGGGAGAGATGAACCATGAGAGACTATGGACTCTGAGAAACAGGGTTTTAGAGGGGAGGGGGGATTGGTTAGCCTCGTGATGGGTATTAAGGAGGGCACGTACTGCATGGAGCACTGGGTGTTATAGGAAAACAATGGATCGTGGATCACCACATCAAAAACCAATGATGTATGGTAACTAACATAACAAAATTAAAAAAAAAAACAACAGTGTACAATAGTGTCCATATCACAATTTTGTTTTATTCACTTAGTAGAAAATTGTTTTGACCTTTTTCTGCTTGTGTTTCCTAGTCTGACAGTTTGTGACTACATGTAAACCTCGTTGAAGGTTTACTAGACCCTGGTTGGAAAATGTTGGAAACATAAAGGCTAAAGCACTTGTCCTTGAAAAAAAAAAGTGTTTCCTAGAAAGAGCACTGAAGGTTGGAAAATGTTGGAAACATAAAGGCTAAAGCACTTGTCCTTGAAAAAAAAAAGTGTTTCCTAGAAAGAGCACTGAACTAGAAGGGAGGGCCTCCACAGCTCTTTGGGAGGTCTGACACTGACAAGCTGTGCATCCACAGCAGGTTACTCTGCCTGGCTGGGCCTTTGTTTCCTCATCCATAAAACGAAAGGGGCATGACTGTGTGAATTTATATATCTGGTTAAAGTTTTTCTTCAAAGAAGCCATATTACAGGTTTATATAATTCTATCAGTGACACTCTTTTTTTTTTTTTTTTTAAGATTTTATTTATTTATTTGACAGAGCGAGAGAGGGAACACAAGCAGGGGGAGTGGGAGAGGGAGAAGCAGGCTCCCTGCAGAGCAGGGAGCCTGATGCGGGACTCGATCCCAGGACCCTGGGATCATGACCTGAGCTGAAGGCAGTCGCTTAACCAACTGAGCCACCCAGGCGCCCGACACTCTTATTTTTTTTAAACTCCTGACTTCAGAGCAAATGTATTGTTTTTACAACAAACATTTCCTTTACAGTGCTTTATGACTTTTAATCACTTCTAAAAATGAAGGTGGTTTATCTTTTTCATGAAGGCAGGGTAATTGTTTTGTTCATGCAGTCTGTCCAGGGTCTAGAAAAGAGCCTGACATGTAATAGGCATTTGTGAATATTTGTTAATTCATTAAATCATTCCATCTGTCATCAGTAGTTGATTTGGGGCTATTCTGTTGTACCATGAGTTCCATAGTAATGTACTATAATGCATTCCCGGATCCTAGCAAAATAGCTTATTTGTGGAATAAAATATAACACAAACTCTAAAGACAATCCCCAAAGAGTAGTTTCAAAACTATTCTGAGCTATATACCTCCTAGTACTTACTTGGATAGGCAGGTTCTGGCATATATACTTTACTATGGTTTTTATACTGTGAATATTTTAAGCTCCTATAGGGAAAGTATATCATACTATCGTTACTTATTCTGTAGGGGTTATTATTGTTAGAATCATGGTGCAGATGTACAGAGTGGAGGTGTTCTTTTAATATTTATCAATATGTTCAGGGAAAAATTGTCAGATGTATTCATACCTCTCTTTGTGGTATCACAACAGAGGAAGGATTTAGAGAGAGAATGTGAGGGGAGAGGGAAAAGAAAGAGAATGTGTGTGAGAGAGAGAAAAAATGGTTTTATAAAGTTCTATAATTAGATTGAAAGTGGGAAGCTAGAGAATTCTTAAAATGTGCTTGACAAAACATGGCTGCCAGGTGGGGACTCTGTTAGGAAAGAGCTTGCTGCCTGATCTTTCCTGTGCCAAGAAGTTGGTAGTTTTTCCTCAAACAGGAGGAGCCAACTTTCCTGTTAGCTTTATGCCTTTCCAGCTAGGTTCTTGAATTTGATTAAAATTTTAGGAGTAAGGTTTGTAAGTGAATATAAAAATTTACACTTGATCTTAGCCAAAAGGCCGAGAAGCGATGTGAATATAAAAATTTAGAAGTCTTAGTTTTTGCCCATTTCCTTTCTTTTGCCATTCTTGGCTTTTTCCATTTCTCTATTTTGTATTTTTGAATCTTCATTCATGCCTTGACCAAAGAAAGATGGGCTCTGCTTTGTTTTCTTGTAATTATATGGTCTAAAGGGTAATGCAGGTTTCTGTTGCTGACTCCTTTATAGCAGATTCGTTTGTATGGTTAGGATATTCCATTCAATGTAGCTTTTACTTATGCAATATTTTGATGAATCTCAACCTTTCATTTCTTTAACATACTAGATATAAATCTCTGTGCTATTTGAGACCTTAAATTAATAATAAATTTAAGCAGAACCTGAAAATCTAGGTCTGTTAAGATAAATGAAAGACACCACTTTTACTAAAATATTTTTCTTTGCAGAATCATAATAAAATTCCTGTGTAGCAAGGGGTATGAAAAGGAAGGGGCACTGAGCATCCTTGAGTCAGGCTCACTATATCTTTTGAAGCCTCGGAACCACGATATGAAGTAGGGATCATTGTCTCATTTTACCTGTGAGGAGGCTGAAGCTGAGGGATTTTAAGTTATTGACTCAGGGGCACACAAATGAAATGTGAAAGAACTAGAAATCAGACCTAGGTAAGACTTACAAAGTATAATTAAGTTTACAGAATTTTCAGGACATACTTATCGTATAAAGTGAAGTCCACCTTGACCAAATAAACTGATAGAAACCTTGAAGACCTCTAACTGTCAAGACTCTCTAAAAGCTGCCTTGTGTTCAGATTGTTGGAAAACTTCAGTTGTTTTTCATCTGTAGTTTGATTGTATGGGCTCAAAATGACTATAATCTAGTGACAGACTTTTTAGTGGTACAAGTAAAATAGGTACAAAAGTAGTCTAGAGATCAATTATGGACCAAAATGTGTCATTTCTGTCATTTACATAACAGTTTAGTTTGGTGTATGAGTTTCAGGTCTGTGTTCCTGAAATCCAGGTGCTTCATATTAGCTGGTATTCTAGAGATGAGGTTGATGGCAGAAAGTGTTTCAGAAATGTAACCTAAATGTTATTTAGAATAGCACATGTAAACAGATGGTGAATGAGGATATCTGTTAAAAAGATTTGTAAAGTGACCGTGAAGTCCTCAGGCATTGGTATTTAGGTTGTAGAGTGAAAATTAGACACATTTTGTTATGTCTTTCAAGAAGCAATGGATTCATATATGTTATGCTGCCAATATACTTCGTGTAAGAGAAGTTTATTTTATTCATTTATTCATTCAACGAGTTCATTGACTCATAGATATTTGCATCCCATGCTCTGTGCTAGCACAGTATGGGAGATACAAATGTTGATTAATATTATACATCACCCTTTGTAGAGCTTGTAGTTCAAAGGTGGAAAGAAACTAATCAAGTAAGTATACAAACAAATGTAAAATCACCACTATGAATGATTGGTGCTGTGAAGCAGAGGTGTATAATACAACAGAAGCCTAAATCCTCTAAGGAGAATTTGATCTAGTTTGGGAGGGCAGAGAAGGCTTTGTTGATGAAGTTTAATGTCTCTTGAAGAGTTGATGGATGGGTCGAATTAAGGAAGGCAAAGAGTGATGAGAAGAGCTTTGTAGGCAGAGGGGACATTGTAAGTCTTGAGCCCAGAGTTGGGGGAAAATAAGGTTGCAAACGAAAGGGTTAGACCGTATTAAGAAAACTTCTTTTTATCCTCTGAAGATTTTTAGTAATCTGAATATCCATTCGTATTTATTCAATAAAGATTACTTAATCATCTACTTTGTTCTGTATGTTATTCTAGAGGTTATAAATAAATTCAGAGAATCCTCTTAGAAACAACCTAACGGTATTAGTTTTAGTTTTAAGCTGATAAATAGTACTTGTTTTCTAAGAAAGTTAACATGATTCTTAGTTGTTTTTGGAAGTTGTTTATCAGTTAAATGATGTCAGAGATTAACTTGGCACTTCCTAGACTGGAGAAGGAGTCAGAATTTTAGATTGTTTTCAGAAATGCTGATTTATGAATTTTGAAAAGTGAGAACAGTAGAACTGTGTGGCAAATTATGGTGGTGTTTGTTAGGGTTCCTCCTCCTCCAGGGTTGTGGCAGTTTGGGTGAGAAATTGAGATTCTTTTCTTCCAATATTTTCCATTTTAGTTGATATCTTGCAGTAACATATAACAGAAGAGGCCAGAGAAAAAGAGCAGGGACGTAATGGATGGTAAACCTTTTGCCTTTAATTTTGTTTTTCAGTCATTTAAAAAAAAACTACTGAGTAATTTATAATATATATTTAACTGTATTTATCTGGGCCCCACAGCCCAACCAAATTGACACAGAAAATTTACCATCACAATAGGTGTGTGGGTATCTTTGAGACTCTGCTTTCTGTTCTTTTGGGTATATATACTCAAGTGGAATTGCTGGATCATATGGTTACTTCTGTTTTTTAAGTTTTGAGGAGCTGCCATCCAAACAGGATACTGTTTTCCATAGCAGCTTCACCATTTTACATTCCTACTAATAGTGCACAGGAGTTCCAATTTCTCTACATCATCACCAGCACTTACTATTTTATTTTTTGGTTTTTGTTTGTTTTTGATAATATTTTTAGATGAAAGATAGCCAGTTATATCTTTTTTTAAATTAGTAGTACATGTATTTTTTTGTTAAGTAGCCCCTCTCTGCAGGTTGTGTACATCATTATCTGACCTAGCTTCTCTTGTAAGATAGATGTTTCTTATATATGTATATCTTTAATTCATCTAGAATTTATTTTTATGTACTGTGTGAAATACAGAGGTACATCTTTTTTTCCTTCCATCTGCTGGCTTATTGTAATAAGATCATTTATTAAATAAACTGGGGTCTGGTAAACTTTGAAGAGCCAGATAGTAAATATTTTCTACTTTGCAGGCCCGATGGTCTCTGTTGCACCTGTATAACTCTGTAGCCTGAAAGCAGCCACAGACAATTTGCAGATGATGGACATGGCTGTGTTCCAGTAAAACTTTATTTACAAAAACAGGGGTAGGGCACAATTTGGCTTGCAGGCCATAGTGTATTGACTCCTGATACAAACTATCCTTTTCTTACTAGATAAAAATGCCACCTCTGCTTTACATTAAAATATTTTGACTACTGGGATCTGTTTTTGGATTCGCTGTTTTGTTCTATTGGTATATTTGTTTATTCTTAAGTCCATATTATTTTTAATTGATTTTACTTAGTCCTCTGATACCTGCTGGGTAAATTCACCCCTTACCTTTTTTTTTTGTTTTTTAATACTTTTTATGTTTATTTTGTCATTAATTTTTCACATGACTTTTAAAATAATTTTATCAACTCCCCATAGCCTCTTGTTCATTTATAAGTGGAAATACATTAAATTTCTGTTTTTAATTTTACATTTTTAAGTCTTCACATAGGCCCTGTACTTTTCTTTTTAATTTATTTCAGGTGTTTTGTAGGTGTTATCTTTCTTTCTTTCATTTCCATTTCTACATATTGTTTTATGGCATCAGCCAAAAAAAGCAAAAACAAAAAACACCTCTCCCCACTATTTTCTATCAACCATTTGTTTTTCTTGATTCATTGTATTGCTAGTATTACATTGCTAAGACACTATTGAACAATAAAGGTCCTAGCAGACATTTCTGCTTGGTTTCTGGTATTCATTGATACGATTTTAATATTTCATCATTTGGAG
The DNA here is from genome assembly GCF_029215605.1 of Mirounga angustirostris. Classification (NCBI taxonomy): domain Eukaryota; kingdom Metazoa; phylum Chordata; class Mammalia; order Carnivora; family Phocidae; genus Mirounga; species Mirounga angustirostris. Next base: position 91,774,073 of record NW_026991716.1, on the reverse strand, counting down.
GGGCCTGGGTGGTTTAGTCGATTAAGTGTCCACCTTCGGCTCAAGTCATGATCCCTGGGTCCTGGGATCAAGCCCCGCATCGGGCTCCCTGCTTGCGGGGAGCCTGCTTCTCCCTCTCTTACCCACTTGTGCTCTCTCTCACTGTCTCTCTCTCCCAAATAAATAAAATCTTTAAAAAATATATTTCATCATTTAGAATGATACATAGCCTTTATCAGATCAAATGAATTTCCTTTTAGATTTTTAATTAGAAATGGATAGACTCAAAATGGATGAAAGACCTAAATGTGAGACAGGAATCCGTCAAAATCCTAAAGGAGAACACAGACAGTAACCTCTCTGACCTCGGCCGCAGCAAATTCATGCTAGACACGTCTCCAAAGGCAAAGGAAACAAAGGCAAAAATGAACTATTGGGACTTCATCAAGATAAAAAGCTTTTGCACAGCAAAAACAGTCAACAAAACCAAAAGACAACCGACAGAATGGGAGAAGATATTTGCAAATGACATATCAGATAAAGGGCTAGTATCCAAAATCTATAAAGAACTTACCAACCTCAACACCCAAAGAACAAATCATCCAACCAAGAAATGGGCAGAAGACATGAACAGACATTTCTCCAAAGAAGACATCCAAATGGCCAACAGACACATGAAAAAGTGCTCAACATCACTTGGCATCAGGGAAATATAAATCAAAACCACAATGAGATACCACCTCACACCAGTCAGAATGGTTAAAATAAGTCAGGAAACAACAGATGTTGGCGAGGATGCAGAGAAAGGGGAACCCTCCTACACTGTTGGTGGGAATGCAAGCTGGTGCAGCCACTGTGGAAAACGGTATGGAGGTTCCTCAAAAAGTTGAAAATAGAGCTACCCTATGACCCAGCAATTGCACTACTGGGTATTTACCCCAAAGATACAAATGTAGTGGTCCGAAGGGGTACATGCACCCCAATGTTTATAGCAGCAATGTCCATAATAGCCAAACTATGAAAAGAGCCAAGATGTCCATCAAGAGCTGAATGGATAAAGAAGATGTGGTATGTATATACAATGGAATATTATGCAGCCATCAAAAACAATGAAATCCTGCCATTTGCAACAACGTGGATGGAACTAGAGGGTATTATGCTAAGCGAAATAAGTCAGAGAAAGACAAGTATCATATGATCTCACTGATATGAGGAATTTAAGAAACAAGACAGAGGATCATAGGGGAAAGGAGGAAAAAAATGAAACAAGATGAAACCAAAGAGGGTGATAAACCATAAGAGACTCTTAATCTCAGGAAACAGACTGAGGGTTGCTGGAGTGGTGGGGTGTGGGAGGGATGGGGTAGCTGGGTGATGGACATTGGGGAGAGTATGTGCTATAGTGAGTGCTGTCAATTGTGTAAGACTGATGAATCGCAGACCTGTACCTCTGAAACAAATAATACATTGTATGTTTAAAAAAAAAATAGGAAGGGAAAAATGAAGGGGTGGGTCGGAGGGGGAGACGAACCATGAGAGACTCTGGACTCTGAGAAACAAACAGGGTTTTAGAGGGGGAGGGAGGTGGGGGGATGGATTAGCCCAGTGATGGGTATTAAGGAGGGCACATATTGCATGGAGCACTGGGTGTTACACGCAAACAATGAATCATGGAACACTACATCAAAAACTAATGATGTAATGTATGGTCAGTAATATAACATAATAAAATAGAATTAATAAAAAACAATCAGTCCTTGGCTCATTTTTAAATTAGGTTGTTTTTTCATTGTTGATTTATAAGAGTTCTTTATATATTCTGGATACTAGACCTTTACTAGATACGTGCTTTACAGATATTTTCTTCCATTCTGTGGATTGTCTTTTACTTTCTTGGCAGTATCTTTGAAACACAAAAGGTTTTAATTTTGATGAAATCCAGTTCATTTTTTCTTTGGTTTCTGATGCTTTTATGTTGTTGTATATCTAAGAAACCATTGCCTAATACAAGGTGATTTCCTGTAGAAATCTTCAAGATTTCTTCCTATGTTTTCTTCTAAAGTGTTATAGTTTTAGTTCCTCCATTTAGATCTTTGATCCATTTTGAATTAATGTTGGTACATAGTGTGGGATAAGGGGTCCAGCTTCATTCCTTTGTACATGGATGTTCTGGTTCTTCCAGCATGATTTGTTGAAAAGAATTCTCTTTTCCTCATTGGATTATCTTGTCAGTCTTGCTGAAAATGAATTGTCCACAAATGTATGGGGTTTTTTTATTTTTTTATTTTTTTATTTTTTTTATTCTTATGTTAATCCCCATACATTACATCATTAATTTTAGATGAAGTGTTCCATGATTCATTGTTTGTGCATAACACCCAGTGCTCCATGCAGAATGTGCCCTCCTCAATACCCACCACTAGGCTAACCCATCCTCCCACCCCCCTCCCCTCTAGAACCCTGTTTGTTTTTCAGAGTCCATCGTCTCTCATGGTTTGTCTACCCCTCCGATTTCCCCCGCTTCATTCTTCCCCTCCCGCTACCTTCTTCTTCTTTTTTTTTTCTTAACATATATTGCATTATTTGTTTCAGAGGTACAGATCTGAGATTCAACAGTCTTGCACAATTCACAGCGCTTACCAGAGCACATACCCTCCCCAGTGTCTATCACCCAGTCACCCCATCCCTCCCACCCCACCCCCACTCCAGCAACCCTCAGTTTGTTTTCTGCAATTAAGAATTCCTCATATCAGTGAAAATGTATGGTTTTTATATGTAGACTCTCCTTTCTGTTCCACTGATATCTAATCTGCCATTACCACGCTGTCTTGAATTCTGTAGTTTTGTAGTAAGTTTTGAAATTGAGAAACATGAGTCCTCTTTGTTCAGTTTTTCAGAATTATTTTGGCCGTCCTGGATCTTTTATATTTCCATATGAATTCTAGGATCAGCTCATCATTTTCTGCAAGAAAGGAATGTGGGACTTTGATAGGAACTGTATTGAATATGTAGATCAATTTGTGGAGTATTGCTGTCTTAACAAACAATATTAAATCTCAATCCTTGAACACAGGACTTCTTTCCATTTATTTAGGTCTTCAGTTTGTTTCAGCAAGGTTTTGTAGTCTACAGTATATAAATCTCATACTTCTTTTGTTAAATTTATTCCTATATCTTTTGATCCAATTGTTTTTTTATCATTTTTAGATTATTCATTGTTAGTGTATATAAAATACTGATTTTCTAAAAAGATTTTATTTATTTATTTATTTATTTATTTATTTATTTGACAGAGAGAGACACAGTGAGAGAGGGAACACAAGCAGGGGGAGTGGGAGAGGGAGAAGCAGGCTTCCCGTGGAGCAGGGAGCCCGATGCGGGGCTCGATCCCAGGACCTGGGATCGTGACCTGAGCCGAAGGCAGACGCTTAACGGCTGAGCCACCCAGGCGCCCCTAAAAGATTTTATTTATGCATTTATTTGAGAGAGAAAGAGTTCAAGTTGGGGGAGGAGCAGAGGGAGAGGGACAAGCAGACTCCATGCCAAGCGGGGAGCACGACACGGGGCTCAGTCCCACTACCATGAGATCATGACCTGAGCCAAAATCAAGAGTCGGATGCTTAAATGACTGAGCCACCCAGGCCGCCCCAATAATATTGACTTTTGTATATTGATCTTATATCCTGCAGCCTCCTTGAACTTGTTTATTACCTATAATAGTTTTTTTCTGATTCGTTAGAATATTCTTTGTTAGGAGATCGTGTCACTACAAAAAGAGATAGTTTTACTTCTTCTTTTCCAATTTTAAAGCTCTTTATTTTTCTTGCCTGGTTTCCCTGACTAGAATTCCCAGTATAGTGTCAAAATAGAAATGGCAAAACTGAACATCCTTGTCTTATTCTTGATCTTGGGGAAAGCTTACAATCTTTCACTTGCAGTATGATGTTAGCCTGTAAGTTTCTCTTAGGTGCCCTCTAAAAGATTGAGTTCCCTACTTTTCCTATCTTATTGAGTATTTTTATCATTAAAGGGTTGGATTTTTGTCAAATGTTTTTTCTATATGTAGTTTCTTTGTTGAACCACCCTCATATTCCTGGGATAGATCCCATTTGGTCATGGTATATAACATATGTAACTGGATTTAGTTTGCTAGTTTTTGTTGAGAATTTTGTAGAGAATTCTATATTCTTAGAATATAGAGAATTTTATTGAGAATTTTATATTCATAAGGATTATTAGTCCCTAGTATTCTTACATTGTAATGTCTTTGGTTTTGATGTCAGGGTAATAATGGCCTCATAGAATGAGTTTGGAAGTGTTCCCTCTTTAAGTTTTTGGAAGAGGTTGTGAAGGATTGGTGTTAAATCTTTAAATAATTGGTGGAAATCACCCTTGAAGCCATATGTCCTGTGTGTTTCTTTGTGGGAAGATTTTAAAATTACTAATTCATTCTCTTATTTGTTACAGATCTGTTCAGATTTTTGACAGTTTTTGTCAGTGTTCTTGTTACTTTTATGGAGAAGATGATATTTGAGATCCTTATTCTACCATTATTGGGGACATGACCCCTTCATAATGATTTTTTTTTTTTTTTAAGAGAGGGCGGGGTGCGGCAGAGGGAGAGGGAGATGAAGCAGTCTCTGCGCTGAGCACAGATCCCGGAGCCCCATGTGGGGCTTGATCCCCTGAGATTATGACCTGAACCAAAATCAAGAGTCAGACACTTAACTGACTGAGCCACCCAGGTGCCCTCTCATAACCATTAAATTTAGATAGGTGGATTTTGTAGAAATTTGGGAAAGTGATTTGGGGAAGAGAGTAAAGACTGAAGAGTTTTCTAAGGTTTATTTTTTAAAAGAGATCTATTCTTCCTAATTATTTCTAAATACAAAAATTTTAACCCAGTATATTGCTTGAGCATGAATATTGCTGTAAATGATTATTTTTTGTAAAGTTGTACATTTTTTATTATTTCGGAAATTTCCCACATAGATTTTCTGATAAATAACTTTGAAAGAATTGAATCTGTAACATTAAGATGGAGAATTTTCAGTTAGGCAGTTTTATTAAGTTTATATCTTAGCTGTGTGATTTGGGGCATTTCATCTCACATCTCTGGACCTCAATTTTATTATCTGTAAAATAGGGATAATAATCTCAGAGTTGTGAAGATTAAATGTATTACTTTTAATACAGTATTCTGCTTGATACATAGTAGATAATTTATTACTATGTTATTGATGTAAGTCATTAGTTTTGCTGTGGATTATCAGCAACGATGATGGCTTGCCATGCCTCCTGTGTTCTCTTATTTTTATGATTGGTGTGACATATCTGACAAATAGCTCATTCCATTTATCAGTGTATTTCTGGTCTTAGCATGGTCTTCTCTGTGAGGCTCTACGTGGCCCTCAAAATCTATTTCTCCTCACTACCAAATACTCATATAACCTCCTCTTTTTGTTTCAGTTCCCTCTTTCTTTACCACTTTCATTCAAGGTCCTAGACTCAATACCTTGGAATCACTTTTGATCCATTTCTAGAATTGTACATTGTAATGTACCAGAACCATTTGCATTTATTACCTTCTGGCCATTTTCACTAACTTCTAGTTCCTGTTACTTTGATTTTCGTAAAACATAGCTAAACTCCAACCAAATAGTATCACATGTTGTTCCTCAAAACATGTTTGATGTTTTATTTTCTTACTCTGTTCACTCGTCCTGGGAATTGGCCTTATTCCCAGAGTGCTTCTAAACTCAATTCAATGTCATCTCCCCCAAGAAGTCTTTCTTGATTTCTCTATATGTGCTTCAACCCTTCGTATCATGTAGAAATTATTTTTTCTTTCTCTCAACTTTGTTTTAAAACATCCTTCTAAAAAATGTTTTTCCTTCTATTTTTTATTATGACAAATGCAGTTATAGAATATTAGAGCCAACAGAAGGCTTAGGAATCATCTAATTCAAACCTCTAATTTTAGAAATAAGACAGCTTGCACAAAACTCTTACCCAAAGTTCAAATGGATATTTGATGGCAGAGATAGGAGTTTAAAAAATTAACCTTAGAAAACTCTTCAGTCTTTACTTTCTTCCCCAAATTTCTATAAAATCCACGTATCTAAATTTAATGGTTAAGAACCTAGTTCTTTTTCTATACACAGCATTGTGATATAACATAGACATTTCTTAAGTCATTTTGCAGTATTTCACTGTGGATCCTGAAATCTATGTAGTTTCTCTGTAAGCAGTAACCTTTGAATTCTTGAAGGACAAGGAATTGTTTAATTTCTCACTGTATCTTTACAGATGTTTCTCAAAGACTATTTCCTGCTAGAATTAATGAATGAATAAATGAATGGAGACATAATACTTTCCTTTAGTATTAATATTCTTAATGTTAAAACTCAAATGATACTCTCTACTTACGCACCTTTTAAAAGAAATTGGTGAATTGAGGCCTGTAGGGGGCAGCCCAACACAGCAAGTTTTGATTGCCCTTGCTAAATAAGCTAGCTACTATGAGATCATCTTAGACTTAAATTGCTTCCTATGTGGATTTTTGAAAAATGAAAGCAACTATAAATTATAAGCTTATTTGGTGGATATATTTTAAAGCGATTGTCATTCATAGGAATGGGAACTTTTTGATGCACATGATTTGCGGTTTTATTTTGAAAGCATTGGATGAGAGAGCAAATGATATTTATTTGAGCTTTTAAAAATTTGCTTTATTTATTAATTTCTTACACAGATAATCTGGTGGCAAATGTCCCTAACTTATTGCTAAAGAAATTAAGATATGCAAAATTGTTGTTATCCCAAGCTACTAAAGTTATTATTAAATAAAGTCAGCGTTTTCTAAATATTAATTTGTTGCACTGAGCTAGGTCATTGTTTCATTTAATACTTTCAAGATTAAAAAATATTGGTGGTAATTAAACTGTAGACAAATAACAGTAATAGCTGACATCTACTGAGTGCTATGTGCCAGATACTATTTTAAATATTTTACATTTTTAATTCACGTAGTTCTCACTGTAGTCCTCTGGGATATGTGCTGGTGCTGTCCCTGTTGTGTAGATGAGGTAACTGAGATAAAGCTGGGTTACTGAAACTTGCTCAAGGTCACTCAGTAAGTGGAAGACCTGGGATTTGAACTCAGGTAGCCCGGTTCCAGAGCCCAAACTCTCAATCACTGTTCCCTGTGATAAATGTTAAATTCATTTCTTTTATTTTCTTACTCTGTTCTGGTGTAACTTTCCATTTGAGACTGTTTTCCAGTTTTTACACACATCATGTGTCTTATTACTCCACCCTTTTGGTTGTTTCCTGCCTTTAGTCCTTTTTTTCTTCTAATAGAGAAAATGCATGGACAGAAAGTAAAAACATAACATTTAGTGTGAAGTGATTGAAACAGATAGCCAAAATTGTGTGGTCTTCTTTCTCTTTTATTTTTAGAATGTTCTTTTTCTAATTACCAATTAAGCAATTTTTAGTGAAATTAGTAAAATTTAGTAAAACCTGAACTCTCAAATTTAGGAATAGAATGAACTTTACTCCCCGTGCTTAAGCATGTAGTAGTATGGATAATTTTAAAAGCCAAAATATTAAATACATGATTTAAAAAGAGAGATGGATTGTGATAAGATGGTCTTAATTATTCCCCTAAAAATGATTTTTTAGCTTCCTCCACAAAGGAATTCTTGGTTGTAATACAGTGCTTAGTGTTTTTATGATAATGTTATAAAAATTAGCCTTATTGTCACTTATTGGTATATAACTCATTCTCTGCTTTTGATAATTTCACCTGTCCTTAATACCTCTTTGAGAATGTGAGTAGCTTTAGTAAAAATAAGTTAGTTTAGTGAGTTTGAAATTTGACCGGTTGGTAAGTTTGAAATTTGACAAAAGCTTGGGTTAAATGTGAGATGGCTTAAAAAGTTATAATTATTGGCTAAAATGAAAATAGAGCTTTTTCATACCTAAGTTCAGTAGTATTTATATCACAAGCTATGATTTTCATATATAACTCTTTTAAGAAAATACTTTTATATCAAGTTAAATCTTTGATTATTATTATGTATTTATTAAGGCACCTCAGATTACAGTTAATGTTTGAGTTTCTTGGAGAAATTGTCAACCTTGGTAATATATGCCAGACATAACCTATACCTTAGGATGGTCAGCCAGAGTCTTACTGCTGCTTTAATGATTGACTTGTCTTCCCATCTTTCCCTAACTTTCCCTGACATGGGTTTTAGCGTCCCAAATTACTGCTGACCTAAGAGGGTCTTGGCAGTTGCAAGCCTGAACTTAGTCCCAAATAATGTTCCTTTAACTTAGTATTTGAAAAAGATCAGAGACCCAAATTGGTTTCTTTGTGTGACTATCACATTTTTCATTCAGTCCCCTTTCCTTCCATCTCAGAGAATGCCAGCATCCAGAAATGATGCCCCGTAGGGTGGTCATTTAATCTGTTGATAATTTCACAGTGTAAAAAAATTTGCTTAATCACGTATCTATTCCAATAGCGAAAACTACCTTCTGATTTTTTTTTCTGTTCTTCTCATAAATGATTTTCATATAACATGCCAGAACACACAACACCTGTCTGTTAAGAACAGAATTACTAGGCTTTGATTCTTAGTAGTGGTTCCTTCTTTTGGGTAAATATGACAGTTGCTTTTGGTTTAATTACTCATACTTTTAAAATAACTACTTACTAATAATTTCAAGTAGGTAACAAATAGGATGAATACTTAGGAATATTAGAAGGAAAAACCAGTGAGGAAAAATGCAAAACTAAGCTCCTCTTCTTTATGTCTGCCCTGGGCCTGGCAAATTTTGTTTGACATTTCATTTCCTGGTATCATAGTCTTTGATGAGGTATATATCTTAGTTGTTGGGTCATACTTTTGTTTTTAATTTTCAAGGTTTTATTGGGGGTTATATAATCTTTGTTATCCATGCATATTGTTTATAGTAGTAAGTACTAAGGAGATAATGTAAATTCAGAAAAACCCATATAAGTATATTGATATGTGTATTGATTATATAGATATTACATATAGATACAGATATTGATGTATACATATTTGAAACTCCTTAAATCCTTAGGCAAGTTACTTCTTTTACAGGATTGATTGTGATAAATTGAAATGTTAATTCTCAGTTAAGAAATATGATCAAGTATAAACATTCAGTTGTATGTATTATCTTACTTTGATGCTTTGGAGGCATTTTATAGAATATATCTTGTCTTAAACAGGGTGTATCTTTCACAGGTCTGCTTCTAAAAAGGCTAAAAATTTAAAGGAAATTAAGTGCTTGTTCAGCAGTTTGAGTGTATTGTTTGCAGGGAGCAGGTAGGAGGGAAAGGTCTCTATACTGGAATGATGTATCTGATCATGAGCTCAACAGAATTGAGTCTACATTTAGAAACCATATTTGATAAACCATAGATATACCTTGGCTGTGATCTTTTCATGAAAGTCACCTGTTGGGACGCCTGAGTGGCTCAGTTGGTTAAGCATCTCTCTTGCTCAGGTCATGATCCCAGGGTCCTGGGATTGAGTCCCTTATCGGGAGCCTGCTTCTCCCTCTTTCTCTACCCCTCCCCTGCTTGTTCTCTCTCTCTTTCAAAGAAACAAAATCGTTTTAAAAAGTCACCTATCTACATGCATATGTTGTGACACAATTTTGTACACAACATAAAATTGTACTAGTTGTGAAATGATATGAATTAATAAGCTGAGGATTTCACATGATTATTGAGTTCACTAATAAGTGATTTGTATATTAGATACATGGCTAAGTTAATGTGCATAAAACTTTGAGAAGTCAAACTAATATATGTTACTTATTATTGAACTTAATTTAACCATGTTTTACACTGTATTAAACTTGTCTTTAAAACATCGTTGTTAATGGAAATTCCATTTGTAGTGTAGACAATTAACATATTAATTAAGAAATAGCATGCTTTCAAAACTGAAGACTCAGAAATCTAGTGTAATAAGATTCTTAACATTTTATTTGTCTAGATTTTTCAAAGCATATATAAGAGGAACTTTTCATGTGTATAAAAGGAAAGAATTTCTCCTGCTAGTTTAAAATTTGAGAGAAATACATTTCAGTAGGTCCGTCTGTCCTTTTACTCTTCCTTTCCCTTTTCTTTTCCTCCTTCCCTTTTCTTTTTCTTCATCTTTCTGTCTCACTTTTACTCCTTCACAGAATCCTTCCTTTTCTCTGCCTCACTAAACTGAGAAGTGTTTTTACTATGTAGTAAAGCATTTCCTATTTTAATTAAAGTTTTGAAGTTTATTTTTAAAAGGAGAGCTTTGCTATAGAAAAAATAACTCTATTAGCTTACATTGAAAATCCTTTTCATCATGATGAGGGTAATTATCTCTTACTTCTAAGAAGTAAGCCATAGCTAATTTCTGACTCTGTGTCCATGTTTAAAGTAACTTAGAATCAGCTTGGGCCAGTTCTGACGTCTGCTTATGTAATGCAGCATCCATACTCTTCACTAGGTGTTCATTTTAGCAACAGATGCTTCATATAAAACAGGGTAGAGTAGCTTTCAAAAGGATGTACACATCAAAGTGTAACTTGAACTCAGTTTTTACATTGCTTGAGGAATCCTTAATGGAGTAGAAGTAACAAATTTGCTTTTCCCCCTAACATATTATCATTGTAAAGTTTAAAAATTTTTTGACTTCCATGACTTTGTAAGTCATATCATATACAAATGAATAGTTTTGTTATTTTGGAGTGTTTTAACAATGCCCATATTAAATATTATTGAAATCCATATTCTGTGTAATAAGGAAAGTTTCCTTTAATTATAATTATAATTTTGGGGAATAATGATGCTGCTTTTGGAAGAGTAAATAAAACTACTTAAATAAAGCACTGTATTTTTAAGTTGGAATACCGTGCTCTCACTCATTTTGTAGTTTGGCTAATACCTTTCATGAGGCCCACCAAGTTTATCACTTTTTAAGACCTGGTTCCTAAGAGGGCTTCAAAGTAAGTACAGTGATTGTAGCTGTTAGCCACAGTGTATTCTCTTTTGCTAGTGAATTCTTTGAAGCAGAATGCCTCTTGCCTACCCTCACCAGTCTCCTTTCCATTTCTCAGTTAGATAAACTCACCTAAATTACACAAGAATTCATCTTTGATGTATATGATCCTCTTAGAACCCTGTTTAAATATCACCACTTCAGTGTACTAAATAAATGTTTGTGCTGTTTTAAAACTCCCATTTATGAAAAAGAAACCTGTAATTTGACTTGCTGAGTTGGGAGTATTGGAATATTTACTATCTTGAAATAAAATACTCTTGGAATACATCAGCCTACTTTGGATTCTATAGACAGTTCTCTACACATTTTATATTCCCAGAATTTCACATTTTTTTGGGAGATGGGGGCTTGTATGCAGGGGAGGTGGGGGGGAGGAAGAGGGAAAGAATCCTAAGCTGACTCCCCACTGAGCACAGAGTCCTATCTCATGACCCTGAGATTATGACCCAAGCCGAAACCAAGAGTCCGATGCTCAACCGACTGAGCCACCCATGTGCCCCACCATTCTAGATTCTAAGTCAAGAATTTGCAAGAGGAAGAGTTCCCTCTAGTTACTGCAGAGTCCCTCCTCCCCATTCAGGTCATAGCAGTGTGGATGGCAATCAGGGGTTCCAAGCTAGTAAGGAAGGACGAAGGAAGATGAGCAGTTCCTTTGCTACCCTGACTGGTAGAGAGGTTTCTGAAAAAGCTCAGAAACAGTAGACATATGAGTCTACAATCTGGGTAGCAGTTTATCAATAAGGGCATTTTTTATGATCCAGACACTGTTTGGTAAGATAGACTACTTCTATTTTATATAACCCCTTATTATTAAATTCTGTGTCTATTTCAGTAAACCTTACCCCCTTTTAACTAGCATTTTTAAATTTCAGAACCTTTTGGCTTTATTTTAAGTATCAGAGCATAAATTTTAAATGAGTTTTGGTGAACATTTAAGGCAAAGTTTTTTAAATTTCCGTGGACAACTTTAAAACTGACATTATGCTCTACAGCTTTTAGAGAAAAGCTTTCTTTTTTAAAGAAAAACCTGTAATTTTTTTTTTAATTAATGAGGGTGGGAATATTTCTCTGATCCTTGTTTGGGGGCTCTTGACCTCCTTTAAAATTTTTTTTTAAATTTTGAGAGGAAATATAATTATCATTTTTTTAAAAATCATGAAATAAACATATGGTATGATGAATACTTATAAATACTTATAAATCAAACTATGATGAATCTCAGAAGGATTCCTCTCACAATCCATATGAGGTCTTTTTACATTATTTTCTTTCTCATAACAGCTTTATTGAGGTATAAGTTTGATATCCTCTTTCCCCTTTTAAAGTGTACTATTCATTTATTTTTTTCCCTTTTATTTTTAGAATATTCAGAGAGTTGGTGCAACCATCACTACTGTATAATTCTAGAACATTTTTATCATCCCAAAAAGAAACCCTATACCATTTAGCATCACTCCTCATTCTCCCTTTCCTCCAGCTCATGGCAACCACTAAACTACTTTCTGTCTCTGTTTGCCTGTTCTGAACATTTTGTGTAAACGGAATCTTATAATATATGGCTTTTTGTGTCTGGCTTCTTTTACATGCATTATATTTCCATGGTTCATCAGTGTTGTCGAATGCTTCAGTACATTCCTTTTTATGGCCAACTAATACTCCATTGCCTGAAAAAATTATATTTTGTTTATTCATTCACCAGTGATGGACATTTGGATTGTTTCTACCTTTTGGCTTTATGAATAACTGCTGCTATGAACATTAATGTACAAGTTTTTGTGTGGACATATATTTTCATTTCTCTTGGGTAGATACTTAGGAGTAGAATTGCTGGGTTATATGGTAATTCTGTTTTTAATCTTTTGAGGAACTGCCGGACTGTTTTCCAAAGCATCTGAATCATTTTACGTTCTCACCAACAACGTTCAGTGGTTCCCATTTGTGTGTGTCCACATCCTTGCCAACACCAGTTATTTTCTATCATTTTAAGTATAACTGCCTTAATGGGGTATGAAGGGGTATATATTTTTGGTTTTGATTTGCACTTCCCTAATTACTAATGATGTTAAACATCTTTTCATGTGCTTACTGGTTATTTGTATGTCATCTTAGGAGAAATATCTTCAAATTCTTTGCTCATTTTTTAATTTGGTTGTCTTTTTGCTATTGATTCCAAGAGTTTCTTTCTTTATTCTGGTTATGAATCCTTTATCAGAGACATGATTTGCAGATATTTTCTCCCATACTGTGGTTTTCTTTTCATTTTCTTGATGATATCTTTGAAGTATGGAGATTTTTCATGTTGATGAAGTCTAGCTTACTTTTCCTTTGGTCATTTGTGCTGTTGGGTTGTCATATCTAAGAACCTATTGCATAATTCAAGGCCATAAAGATTTCCTCCTGTGTTTTCTTCTAAGAGTTTTATAGCTTCACTACATTGCTTTTTTTCATTTATTCGTCAGTGTAGTCAAGTGCTATGTTTTTTGAATTTGTTAATCACCAAATTACTTCAGCAGGGAGATCTGTGAAATATTTGTCACTTGTTTTCATTTGCTACTTCTAAAAAAAAAAATCAGAATTTATGAAATCTGCTTTTTTTTAAGTAAACTCTGTACCCATCGTGGGGCTTGAATTCATGACCCCAAGATCAAGAGTCATACGCTGTACTGACTGAGGCAGCCAGGTGCTCCTACAAAAACTACTTTTGATGATACTTCAGTGAGACGAATTTTTTAAATTATTTGTGTCAGAAACATAGTTATCCACGTTCCCACATTTTATTATAAACTTTATTTAGCAGTCACTGTAAAACCCACAGACCATGCTAAGAGGGCTAAGTATCTTTGTAGAGCTTCACTAGCTTCTGGCCCAGTGTTAGAAGCACTTTTCTAATGGATGAGACACTTGACTGAGCATCAGGAGAACAGAATTTCAGTTCTCTGGTCAGTACAACCTCTTTTACTCAGATGTTTTTTCTTGCTCCTTTGATTTCTTTCTTTACACAAATTAAGAGTGCTGCCTAATTATTTTATGTAAGTATACCGTAAAGATAGAAATAGTCTGTATACAAAAGTGCCCTTTTATTCTTCAGTAGAAAACAGTTTATTAATTGCATCACTCTTGTATGCACCTTTTTAGTGTGGCTTTAGATAAAATTAGCAAAGATATTTTAAAGCTCTTATAGATCATGAAATTTAAACTATGATTCCCTTGGTATGTTTTGAAATCTTTTGGAAGAAACCTTAGAAGAAGTAAAATAATTATTACTAAAAACATTAATCCTAGCACTTTCATGAAGGAAGCTTCTCATTTGGCCACTCTACTGATAATTTCATATAAAAAATTTAAAAGCCATAACTTGTTTTATAAATCAACTCGTAGGGGTGCCTGGGTGGCTCAGTTAAGCGTCTGCCTTCTGCTCAGGCCATGATCCCAGGGTCCTGGGATCGGGCCCCGCATCGGGCTCCTTGCTCAGCGGGAAGCCTGCTTCTCCCTCTCCCGCTCCCCCTGCTGTGTTCCCTCTCTTGCTCTGTCTCTCTCTGTCAAATAAATAAAATCTTTAAAAATAAATAAATCGACTCTTATGTAGCATTAAACTGATCTCAATCTTGAGTAAGAGGGAAATAGTGGTTCCCTGTAACATACTTTATTCAGTGAATGGATATGAGGAAGACACAAACTGTTGCTTATATTTGAAGAAAATTTGTCTTAACCATTTATGTGACAAAATATACTTGGCATCGTCTAGACAGAATTATAATAAAGACAACAATTTAAATAACACAAAACACAAACTTCAAACCAGATGTATGGATATAGTTCTGATGAGTGTTTTCATTTAATCATAGTCTCAATTAAGATACTACTGCTTTGAGGAGTAAGTGTCCCTGACTGTAGTAATGACAGCTTTTCAAATGTTAATTATTATTTTTTAGTGTTGTTGGGAATATTAAAAGTGGACTTCAAACTCTGGTATCATAACTACAGAAAGTGCTTATTTTCAAGTCTACATCCCTACATAGAGGATAAAAGCAGTCTGATTAAGACTACAGAATTCCTCCCCCCATTCCCCCCCAGCCAGCTCCCCCCCCCTTCCCACCACCAAAAGGACTGTTTACTGTAAAGATCTAAAAGCATTCATTTGAAAATGGTCTGTTCTTTTTACTTAATGAGGTATTATAATTGTGTATATTCTTAAGCTAATTTTAATATGAGGCTTCTTTTGTGAAGCTCGTGATACAAAATTTGACATGCATGAATATATCTTAGGCCAAATATGCATGTGACAGTTTGAAGCACGTACCATGTGTCATTGTTGGTAATATCTGGCAGCACATCCTGCGTAAACCCCTGTTTCCTTTTCTTTCTGCCACATATTTATTCTAATTAACAAGACTTCAAAGGGAACTGATGCTTGAATACCAATTATTTTTCATTTTCTCTCTTACTGAATCTATGAGGACTAATGTTACCTTTCTTTGGTTCCACAGTTACCAGTGGTTCAAAAGGGAGGAATGAAAATCAATTCTTGTTAAGCACCTGTTGCAGTAGGTGTTTTATGTATCTCATCTTATTTAATTATCACGGCCATCATTCAAAGATACACATTATTGCCATTTTTCAAATGCAGAAACAGACTCGCGAAGGTTGATGTAATTTGCCCAAGGCATACAGTCAGTCATGTTGTGAGTTGGGACTCCACCAAGGCTTTGTTATTTTCACTACCTTTGGAATTCTAAGCTCTAGATGCTAAGCTCTTAGACCACTTTTAGCCCCCATTCACTCATTTCTCACAGGTATCATTATACAGCAGCTGCTCTCTGAATCCTTTAGTGAGGAGGGGACATGTGAAAGAAAGGATTGATACTGCACTCTGCCTGAAATGGCTTTATCTCTTTCTCTATTTAAAAAAATATTAGTATTTCAAATTGGAAGCTTCAGAACCTTTTATATTCCCTCCTTTGTTTTCATCCTCTTTTGAAACTCCCTACTGTTTTCATACCTTACATTCTACCACATTTAGCATATTTTCCTTTGTACATACTGGTATGTATCTTCCACTCTTAGAAGATGGAAATCACAGAACTGGTTATAGCGTTTTTGTTTTTATTTTTGTTTTTGCTCTAGCTGCCCAAAAAGTGCGGTTAAATTTTGTGCTCAGGCTTTTAAATTTTCTCTCATAGCACTTTGTACATATTTCTGTTATCATTTAACACTGTAGTACAATTATTTATGTGTACTTTATTCATTTTGTTCCTACCAACAGCAATGCCCTAGTAAGTACTCAGTAAATGTCATTAGTCAGAGGTCCTGTACATGGGTACTGCTACTGGGATAATTTTATTCAAACTGCATATGTGTTAATAGTTTTTCTTGTCACTATACACATGCTTTTGTTATAAGCACTCTCAGTTTTTTTTAAACATAGGCAGGAAATAAATACAGTATTTTTCATTGTAATTTATTTATCTTTATATCTTTGTAATGCTTGTCACTACTGTTAATGGAGTATCAGTGACTGTGTGATTCTGTGAAGTATTATATTGTGGATTTGGTTTTTTGTTGTTGTTTTACCCCAGGATCTGTAAGAAAAGTTATATTAGTCTTCATCATTGTTACCAATGAAACTTTCACTACTTATCATGTAAAGCTTTTCAAATATTAAATTTAGTTCATATTTTAAAATCGTGTGTCAAATGAAGGTACACTGATTTTGTTGGTGAGCTTGTTGATATTGGAGGTAGCTTTTGTGTGTGGATGACATAGTTAAGAGTTATTTGCACTATGTTAGAGTTGTAAATTGTAAAATCTAGTTTTGTTTTTTTGTTTTTTTTTTTAAGATTTTATTTATTTATTTGAGAGAGAGAATGAGACAGAGAGAGAGAGCATGAGATGCGGGAGGATCAGAGGGAGAAGCAGACTCCCTGCTGAGCAGGAAGCCCAATGCGGGACTCGATCAGGATCATGACCTGAGCCGAAGGCAGTCGCTTAACCAACTGAGCCACCCAGGCGCCCTGTAAAATCTAGTTTTTATAATGTCTTTCAGTTTAATTTATGCTGGTTATAAATATAGTAATTTTTATATACAAATGAGAGTAATCTGTTTTACTTCTTACTATTTGTCTAATTTATCCTTCTTCAGATTCAGTTCTTCTATAAGACATAAGAACTACTTATATAGCTAATGAAACAAATCAAATTACATTCTTTATTAATCAACACAGACTTTGCTAATTTGTTATAGTTCAGTATAGCTGACTTTTAAAAAATACCTACAAATTTAACACATGAAACCCTCTGCTATACTTATAGAACTCTTATAAATCAAATAAATTATACTTATAAATGTAGTGAATCATTAATCATCCTATTTCAGAGAACTTACAAAGTATACACACAAAGTAACTGATGACATAGAAACTTGTTACACCTGGGAAAATGCAACATATATAAAGTATAAATAAAATACTTGTTTAAGAATACCCATCTAAGGCTCACTGGAGCAAATGATCAGTTTACAGTGATTGAGGTCAGTGGTTGGAGATCCTGAACCTGGATACTACTTCTAGGATGATTCTGTCCAAGCACTTTTTTTTTTTTTTTAAGATTTATTTATTTATTTTAGAGAGAGAGAGAGCATGAGTGGGGGAAGGGGCAGAGGGAGAGGGAAAGAGAATCTCGAGCAGATGCCCCACTGAACGAGGAGCCCAACACAGGGCTTAGTCTCAGGACCCCGAGATCACGACCTGAGCCAAAATCAAGAGTCAGACACTTAACCGACTGAGCCATGCAGGTGCCCTTGATTCTTCCAACTTGTATAACAACCAGGTGTCTTGTCATCAGGTTCTGCCTGCTGTTTCAGTGGGAGACCCCCAACTCCATATTCCTCCCCACCTTCCTGCCTTTTAATTAAGGCCATTTTTAAGGTTTACAACCCAGTGAATCATCATGCACCTACTGAGCATCTTTTAGGTTGTGTATCCTTGCTGAATTTTTGTTTTTCTCTTTCATAACTTCAATCTCACTTTGTTTCAGTGAATAGAATCTCCTTTTACTGTCTGATGGGATTCTTCCTCCTCTTTATGGTCATTGACTCCATGGTCTCACTCCATGGTCAGTGAGCCAGATATGTACCCTTCTAGCTGTGAATTGTCATTTTTGATAAAACCGACATTTCTGATTCGTATTATATGTTAATATAATATATATGACCAAAACAGTAAAATTATTGGTAATGCTATGTAGTGACCGAATGGCTGTGAGATTAGTGTATCTTATAATCCTGCATGTTTTGTATTATGACTCAATACAAAATATTTGTGTTCAGTAAATTTCTCTTGAGTGTGTCAAGTCCCATTTAATGAGAACATTAACAGCACTTATTGAGCATTTACTATGTGCTAGGCATTGTTCTAAATGCTTTACATCATTTTAACATGTATAATCTTCACATGCAGTTTAAAAAAATAATACAGAAAGATATTTATACCCTTCACCCAGTTTCCTCCATTCTTGGCATCTTATATAATTATATATAGTATGATATCATAACCAGGAAAGTGACATTGATACAACCCACAAACCTTTTTCATATTTCATTAATTTTGTTCCAACACAAACATTCTTGGGCTACCCTTTTTTTTTTTTAAGATTTTATTTATTTATTTAAGACAGCGTACATGTGCGCGCATTTGGGCGGGGGGTGGGGCGTGGCAGAGGAGCAGAAGCAGACTCCCCACTGAGCAGGGAGCCCAATGTGGGGCTTGATCCCAGGACCCTGGGATCATGACCCGAGCCGACGGCAGACGCTTAACGACTGAGCCACCCAGGCGCCCCTGGGCTACCCTTTTATAGCTGCAGCCACCTACTTCACTTCTTCCTCTCCCTAACCTCTGACAATCACCAATTTGTTCTCATTTCTAAAATTTTATCATTTTACTAATGTTACATAAATGGAATCATACAGTATGTATGCTTGACATTGGCTCTTTCCATGCAGCATAACTCCCTCAAGTTCCGTACAAGTTATTCCATATATTAATAGGGTATTACTATTATTATTATTATTTTTATTATTATTGCTGAGTAGAATTCCATGGTATAGATAGACCATAGGTAGTTTAACCATTCACCTACTGAAGGATATTGGATTGTTTCCAGTTTGGGGGTATTACAAGTAAAGCTGCTATGAACATTTATGTATGAGCTTTTTGAGAACGTAAGTTTGCATTTCTCTGGGAATACTCAAGTGTGCAATTGCTGAGTCATATGGTAGATACATGTTTAGTTTTGTAAGAAACTACCATACTCTTCTCCAGAGGGGTCTTTACCATTTTACATTTTCACCAGCCATGTAGGAATGATCTAGTGTCTCCACAAGCTCACCAGCATTTTATTGTAGACATTCTTGTAGGTGTGTAGTAATGCATTGGGGTATTGCAATTTGCATTTCCTTAATGGCTAATGATGTGTCAAACATCTTTTCATGTGCTTTTCTGGCCATCTATATATCCTCTTTGTGAAATGTCTGTCTTTTGCCCATTTTCTAATTGAATTCTTTGCTTTTTTTTACTGTTGCATTTTAGAGTTCTTTTTTTTTTTTTTAAGATTTTATTTATTTATTTGACAGAGAGAGACAGTGAGAGAGGGAACACAAGCAGGCAGAGTGGGAGAGGGAGAAGCAGGCTCCCTGCTGAACAGAGAGCCAGACGTGGGACTTGATCCCAGGACCCTGGGATCATGACCTGAGCCGAAGGCAGACGCTTAACGACTGAGCCACCCAGGCGCCCCGCATTTTAGAGTTCTTTATGTGTTCTAGATATAAGAACTTTATTGGAAATGTGGTTACAGATATTCTCTCCCCGTCTGTGGCTTGTCTTTTCATCTTCTTCATAGGATTTTTACAGAACAAAAGAGTTTTTTTTATTATTTTCATGAGGTCCAGTGTATCAATATTTCCTTTAAGCTGAATTTCATGATTTAGCATCCAGACAAGTGAACTTAAGAGAAAATAAGATTTGAATAAAGTTAAGTCTGCTAAATTGGGATAAAACTAAAACTGTTGACATGTTTTAGGATGTGTATTTAGGTAATCATATGTACCACGATTGTGCTATGTTTACATTTTAATACTTCAAAAACTCTACAATGTAGATATTATCTCCATTTATGCCTGTGCATGTATGTGTACATACATATAATTATTCCTGAGGCTCAGGAAAGTCAGCTAACTGTGCCAATGGATCTATAATAAATGACAGAACCTGGACTTAAAGCCAGTTCTTTCTGGCTCCAAAGCCTGTACTCTTCAACAACTGCCTTGAGTTTTTGTTGCAGTATGTACTTTATGTAACTCCTAAGAATCAACCTTGGTCTTAATGATATATCCATTGTGCCTGTTACTCTTAACATTCATACATTATCTTATCTTTCAGCCTAACATAGTAAGTCAGCATTTCTTGTTTTATCAGTTTTAATGTTAACCTGTTGGGTTAACCTGTTTGGCTGTGTTGGAAATAAACCTTTTCTCTGTCTCTTGTTTCTTAGATACAAGATTAGTAATATGATTAGCCTGCAGTTTACACTATAGTTGTAACACACATCCTCTCTAAGAATTTGAGTGTAACTCTTGAACTGTCACTTGAAGAAAATATATAAGATTCACTAAACTTCTACAGATTTATCATTTTTATAAATTTGATTCCTTTGCCTCTCTTCAGTATATCTCCAAGGCAAATCAACCACATAACGTTTCCATATAGGAAAAGTTATTGTTTCATTGGTGGGGGTACATGAGGAGGGAGGAGGGGCAGCCAGCCAGTAGCACCCCAATTTTATACTCTATTTGGTGTATTTAAGAAATGAGTAACATATTTGTTAAAGTAATAAGGGCAGTTTCAAAGATGACTTTTTGAAGTCATATTATTTCTTATGAGAGCAATACTGCTTCTTGGAAGTCACTGAAAATAGTTTGCATATTTACAAGTAAATGGCTAGATTAAGTAAATATTGTATTATGTTACTGTTAGAGCAGCTTTCTTGTCTGTCAGGCTAAGATTCAGATTACATGGATATTGTTAGCATTGTCCAGTTCATGTATACTAAATCAAAGTTTGCAGAATTCATGTTTGTGGAGTTTTTTCTATCTTTAAAATTCTTGCTATATTCAAGATGAAGATTGCTTTTAAATACTTCTAGCATAATTTAATCTTCTCTGCTGAACTTCAGCTTAGGTTTAATGAGATCTGCCAAGAAATTTGCATGAATCTACCCTCCATTCCCATTGCCCTTCCGAACCTCTGTACAGTACTTGAAGGCGTGATCTATATGTGAAGGGCTTTTGTTTTAAGGCGCAGTAACTCCCAAAATTGAGTAGTTTTCATAATCTTTGGTGTAACTTACTCAGACACTTAACTGCTCTTTTCTAGAATACTAAATTTTAAAGAGTAAGAATATAAAGGTCTGATAAATATTAAATAGAAGATGCTTATTACATTTTTGATTGAGGTATTTTGGGTAATTGTTCTTTTACAGTAAGGTTTTTGTTACATGAGAAACAGCACTTTAATGAGAGTTTTCTTGGTTACTATTCTACAGAACTTATTTAGAATATGTTAATAGTATATGGCTTTTTCTCCTTCACCCAAGCAAGTAACATCGTTACAAAGGTTGTTGAAGTTATACCTTTATTATCACTACTCAGATTTGGGAGAGTAGATGAAAGAGAGCTACAGGGAAATTATAGGCCATTTTTCTAGGAATGGGAGTGGAGGACACTTTCTCTTTTTTAATATCTAGCTAAGCCCACTTGGGGCCTTTTTAGCCTATTGTTTTCAGGTTGTTTTAATATGTATTATTATAGCCTTCACCTCACAATTTTGTCACTAAGTAGGGGGTGAATGAATCTGAAAAGTTTTTTGACTTTGTTGAAAATCTTAGTGTTTTCAGATCAGACTATGGATGATACATGTTAACTTTATTTTTTTTTTAATTGGTGGTATAGTCCTGACCCTCCTTTTCCTCTGACCCAGCCCCAGTTGTCATCACATAGGCTTGCATTATTCAGACAGCCTCTCACCCGTCTTCCTGATGTTACCTCTTAACCAAGTCATCGTACGCAGTGCTGCTTTCCATTAGCCTTCAGAAAAAGCCTCTTTCATCACGTCACTTCCTTTGCTAAAAAGTCTTAAAAGCCTCTTCATTGCCTGGAAGATAGAAAGCCCTAAGTGGGTGGTGGCTATTTTAAATTATTACTGTAGTCCTCTATTCAATTTATTTCTTCTCTGAACTCCCCTAACCCTTATTATCTTCACATAGTTAATCCTTGATTGTGCATCACATCGTTCTCAGTTTCACTTTGTGTAAAATGTATGAACTTCCTAAATTGAAGGTTGTCAGTCATACTTTTTTAAAAAAATCCATAAAGAATTCAATTAGTGAAATGAATTGCTTTATATTTAATGCGTATTAAGATTTTATCAAGTATCAAGGCTTTTTTACATACTTACCACAGATACTTAACTATTACTGGAATACAATTTTTAACATTTATTTATGTATCCACTGAATACACAGCATAAAGCTGGGAAAGGTAGGGGTGCCTGGGTGGCTCAGTTGGTTAAGCGTCCAACTCTTGATCTCGGCTCAGGTGTTGATCTCAGGGTCGTGAGTTTGAGCCTGGCGTTAGGCTCCATTGTGGGTGTGGAGCCTAGTTAAAAAGGAAAAAAAAAAAAAAGCTGGGAAAGGTAGCTCACTGTCTTGTATCATGTCTATTTTTCTTACATTTTAGTTTATGTCCATACTTAAAAACATTATTTTTTATACCAAATTTTTAATAGTTACATTGAAGAAATTGAGCTACACTCTGTGATTAAAAAACAAGCAAACTTGTCTTTAATGGTTAGGTATTTGAAATCATTTTCTCATAAAGCACTATATGAAAATGTATAAAAATATGTAAAAAATTTTTTAAATGCTGCATGTAAATACTATATGTAAATATGAGTATATGAGTATATTTACTTATAAAACATAAGGCATTGTTCTCTTCTTATATGTTTTTATGATTTTTCACCCCTGGAAACTTAAAATATGAAAACTTAACATCTTAAAATAAAATAACAGTTGGAGGCAGGGTGTTTATTATCCTTAACATTAGCGCATTCATTCTCTCTCTCTGTATGTCTCTGTCTTTCTGTGTGTTTGGCATAGTTCTTCACTCTTTTCCACAACAAACTTAAGAGATACAGAATGTCCCAATTTTCCAAAGAAACTGGATGCAGAATCATAGAGTGCATAAATGATAGTACTATTCGTACACTGGCTGATTCCAGGGCCTCTGCACTGTGTCCTGAGGCTTTCCTCATTGCTGTCATGCTCCTGTAAATGAAGCTGAATTTTAAAAGTGGGCAATACATTGAAAGTATTAGCAGTAAATTTTGACATAGTGCTAATAACAGTTGTCAGGGGAAATGCTATATCTGGTATTTTGAAAATTTTTTTGGATTCTGATTTTTCTTTTTAATTTTTTAAATTGAAGTATAGTTGATACACACCATTAACATTAATTTCAGGTGCACAACATAATGATTTGACAACTCTATACATTATGCTGTGCTCACCACAAATGTAGTTACATTGCTATTATAGTACTATTGACTGTATTCCCTATGCTGTACCTTTTATCCTTGTGACTTATTAATTGCATAACTGGAAGCCTATATCTCCCAGTCCCCTTCACCCACTTTTTCCACTCCCCCACTTTCCTCCCCTCTAACAACCATCAGTTTGTTCTCTATGAGGAAAAATTCTTAAAAATTTTCAAATGTAAAGAAAAAATAATAGAACAACTAAGACTGTATACCGTTCACCTAGATTCACCAGTAGTTAATATTATCCCACATTTGTGCTCATGCGCGCTCGTGCGCACTGTCTCTCAACCATTTGAAGGTATGTTTCAGACAGCATGCTCCTCATCCCTAAATATGTAAGCATGAATTTCTTAAAGGATATTGTCCTTATAACCATTAAGAATTTGATGTTAATTCGGTAATATTATCTAATGTTCATTCTGCATTTCCTCAGTTATTCTAAAAATGTCTTTTATAGCTGATTTTTCCCTCCAACCCAGTATTCAGTCGAGATTTATTTTTGTATTTAGTTGTTATATCTCACCAATCCTTTTTAATCTTTTTGTATTGTTTTGTTCTGCCTTTGACTTATTTGAAGAGTTGAAGCCAGTTGTCTTGTGTTTTCTTTTCTCTCCTTTTCTTTTTTGGCCGGTTGTCTTTAGAGTGTCACACATTTTGGATTTGTCTGATTGCTTCCTCATGATTAGATTTACTTGATTTTATGTTAAGCATTTTTGGTAATATTACCACATTTGTGATATTGTATGCTTCTGATTACACTATATCAGAAGGCATCTGATGCCAGCTTTAAATTTCTGATCTATTAATTTGTAATTCACAGCAACAAAGGCTTAATTGTTTGAATTCTTCTTTCATTTTTCAAATAGACAACAACCGAACGACCTTTCATTCAGAAGCTTTTTCGTCCTGTGGCTGCAGATGGACAATTGCATACACTAGGCGATCTCCTCAAAGAAGTTTGTCCTTCTGCAGTTGCTCCTGAAGGTAATATAGTCAGCAACATGAAAACATTTCTTTCATTTCTCTTTGTCACTGAGGTATAACATAAGCATTCTGCATTTATAAATAACATTTACTGGTTACTTGAGGAAAATATTTTCATTATCTCGTAGGGAACAATCTTTTGAAACAGAAACGCTTAATATTTTATTTATTATTTTATAAATTATTGACACTAACAAAATAAGGAATTGACTCTCTTTGGCAAAATAAAATAATAGTGCTTTTTAATTACTCTCTTACCACATATCTGGTGTCCTGGGTCTTTCATTTATGGGTTCAGTTCTGATCAGTACTATTTTACAGTTTGCATTGTGTCTCCTCATTCAAAAGGAATAAGAGATGGTAAAAAAATTTTCTTCCATTTGGTTAATATTTTAAAGTTCAAAATACTGAATAACGGATAAGTATTTTATTTGAATTTTCTACCACTTCCTAATGTTTCAGCATTGTTCGCTTAGGCATTGACATTTCATATGTGCAATTAAGAACTTATCCTATTTCATAGTCCTCATTTTGTAGCTTAGGTTAAAGTTAATTTCCTGTAGGCAAAGGAAAAATATAAAAATTGCTGGATTCTATTTTCCTAATTGCAATATAAGGAAGACAAAGAAAATGCAAAAACGATAAAAGAAGAAAAATGCTATCGTTCCCTAACTCATAGAGACCACAATTGACACACATATGCATTTGGACACTTGACTATTTGAGAGGGGTGTACATGTGTTTGTAAAATTGTATGTGCTACTGCATCTTTCACCTAACAACATGAGCATAGGTTTAGTCATTAAGAATTCTTTAAAGCTGTTGTTTAAATAGCAGCACTATGGTCCTTCATATCAATGTACCATAATATGATCATCACCCTGTTAACTGAATGACTTGCAATCATAGTTCTGTTGGTTACCAAGCTATTGGGGAAATTTCAGTGGAATGCTACTATATTTGTTAATATGTTGTACAGACTTGTATTTATTATATAGAGAAATTTTTAAACTTGCTACTTTGTCCTTTATAGAAAGAGGTAAGGCATAATAAATAATATTATTATAACAGTATAACTTCAGTAGATAATGGTATGTTTCTAATATTATTAACATATTCTAAGTTGGGGTAATTGTATTATTACTTATGTAACTAATTAACTATATCACACAGTTCAAGAAGCATGTAGTGTCTAAGGAAATAGTTTGCCTAACAACCACAATTGGAAACAAAGTGGGACTAGGGGAATGTTGATATTTCAGCTTAAATGACCAAACAAAGAATATGGAACTCAAAATAGGTCATTTCGTCTATGACTGTAACTATTTCCCTTTATCAAATTTGCTTTGCCTTTCTTGGCATTCCTGTATCTAGCTCTTCTAAAGTGCACAAATGCTCAATAGGAGTAAAGGGGGGGCATCTAAGATACCATCAGAACCAGTACCAGAAGGGATTGATGAAAAAGATCATTGACTGCTACTCAGAATTGTTGAAATTAAAAAGTTTCATTGGTTTAAGAGGTTATAAATATTACTGTATAAGGTCTTACTGTATCATTTGTCATCACTGTGCTCTCCTACACTCCATAGGCAAGGGTTTGGATGGTGTCTTACACATCCTCATATTTCTTGTGCTAGGGTAAAAATGTTTACTCAGTATTTCACGTACTGAATTCTTTCCTTGTGTCATTACCTGAAACACTATTTAGGATCATTAGATCTGGCACAGTTAACATTAAGTTGATTAGAATACTATTGGAGAATTGTAGTCTATCTTTATTGCTGTGTAATTTTAGTTTTCAGTAAGAATTTCAGTTAAATAATTTTTTGCATTTCAGTTTTTAGTTTTAATAAATTTGTAAGTTGTGCAGCTGTCACCGTAATGTAGTTTTAAAACATTTCTATCACTTCAGAAATTCCCTTGTGCTTGTTTGCAGCTCATCTCTGCCCCTACTGCCAGTTGTAGACAACTGCTGGTCTGCTTGCTGTCTCTGTAATGTACCCCTTCTGGGTGTCTTGCATAAATGCAGTCGTATGATGTTGCAACTGGTTCTTCTCACTTAGTGTAATGTTTTTGGGTTTCATCCATATTGTAGCATGTATCAATAGTTCCTTTTTATTACTGAGTAGTAGTATTTGGTTGGGTATATATATCATATTTTGTTTATTCATTCACTGACTGATGGGTATTTGGATTGTTTCAGCTTTTCACTTTTATGTATAATGCTGCTATGAACATTTGCGTACAGGTTTTTGTGTGGACATACGTTTACATTTTTCTTGAGTAGATTCCCGGGAATGGAATTGCTAGGTCGTATGGTAGGTTTGTGTTTAATTTTTCAAGAAACTGCTAAATTTTGGCAAAGTGGCTGCATCACTTTACCGTCCTACCAGCTTTGGATCCTTGGCAACATATTTTTTGTTTTATTTTAGCCTTCCTAGTGGTTGTGTAGTGGTATGTCTTGGTTTTATTTTTTATTTCCCTAGTGACTAAGGATGTTGATATATTTTCATGTGCTTATTATTATTTGTGGATATATTTGGTGAAATGTCTGTTCAGATGCCCTTCTCATTTTTTCATGGAGTTTTCATCTTACCTACTGAGTTTTGAGAGTTATTTGTAAATTCTGGATACAAGTATTTTTTTTCTTTTTAAGTCTTATTTATTTAAGTAATCTCTATATCCAGCATGAAGCTCAAACTCACAACCCTGAGATTAAAATTCACTTACTCTTTCGACTGAGCCAGCCAGCCATCCCAGGATACAAGTCTTTATCAGACATATGATTTGCAATTATTTTCTCCTAGTCTATGACATGTCTTAATTTTCTTTTGAAAAGTAAAAGTATTTCATTTTCATGAGGCCCTATTAAAGTTTTTTATGTATTATCTTCAGTTAAATAATTTAAAAAATTTTATTTATATTGTTCCAAAATCAGAAAGTACATAAAGGAATTTATTGAAAAGTCTCTCACCCTACCTATATCTACCAAACCCTAATTCAGTTTCCCTCTCCAGGGACAACCAGTATTGCCATTTTCTTGTATCTCCTTATAGAGCTCTTTAAGTAAACTTTTATTTTTGAACTAAGGTTACAGAAATTTTCACTGAGAAACTCCCAGTAACTTTTATTGATTCAGGAATAATCTTACCATTCCATTTGATTTTCTCCATGCCATAAGGATTGGTTTTTTGTTTGTTTTCTTTTTAAATATGCTTAATGTCTCTTTTGTCACATTCTTGAGGATTTGGGAATATAGATTAGTTTTTCCATTTGAAATATAATTAAGGTACTAATCATTTTTATTCCTAACAGAAATCGGACTCATAGACTTCATACCTGTCCCATCTGCAAGCATTGGCTTTCAGTTACTCATTTCTCTGTACTGTTTTTTTCGTTCTTTTTTAGAATGCTTTTATCAACTAAGAGTAATTGAAATTATATGGTAACAGATGGTACCTAGACTTACGGTAATGATCATTTCATAATGTATATAAATGTTGAATCACTGTGTTGTACACCTGAAACTCATATGTTATATGTTAACTCTACCTCGGTTTAAAAAAAAAAAGAGAGAGAGAGCAATTGAAATTTCAGTTTATATTGAAATGGCTACCTTACTGTTCTTTCTTTTTAGAGAGTGAAGCAGGGGGAGAGGCAGAGGGAGAGAGAATCTTAAGCAGGCCCCACACCCAGCATGGAGCCTGACGCAGGACCCAGGAGATCATGACCTGACCTGAAATCGAGAGTCAGACAGTTAACTGACTGAGCCACCCAGATGCCCCTTTACTGTTCTTTTCTTAGATATTTTTTGACAGTCTACTTTGAAAAACTTTATGTCATTTAAAATTTACTTCTTTATAAGATCCTTGCCTCGGGCGCCTCGGTGGCTCAGTCGTTAAGCGTCTGCCTTCAGCTCAGTTCATGGTCCTGGGGTCCTGGGATCAAGCCCCGCATCGGGAGCAGGCAGCCTGCTTCTCCTCCCCCCTCTGTCTGCTGCTCCCCCTGCTTTTGTGTGCTCTCTCTCTCTCAAATAAATAAAATCTTTAAAAAAAAGATCCTTGCCTACTGAGTGAGAACATCACAAAGAAACTCAAACCCTTGGAAGAAGACTGTTCTGTAATGATGTATGCCCCAGACAGCAGCGAAATTAACAAAGACACAGACTGATGAGGGGATATTTACTAGAGAACAGGAAGAAATTGGTTGGGTGTTAATTTTGTATTTGACATCTTTAAAGAATCTTTAATTATAAAGCCTTAAAGTTAATTTAGTTCAGCCTCTTGATTTCTTAGATGAGTAGCTAAGGATCTCTTAGCTTCTTAGTTGCAGAACTAGGTTTAGAACTCAAATCTCTATCTTCTGGTTTCGTGGGGTTTTTTTTGCTTTAGCATGCTTCCATTTGTTTTCATTTTCACTTTTTCAACCTTTTAATTTTTTTGTTTACTTTAAAATAACATTCTGAAATGTTTGCTTTTTCCTAACTCTTTATTCTATGATTTATGTTTGAGTACTTGATCTTGCCTTCATGCTGTTCTCTCCTATAGTATTTACTGGTATGATCTTAGGAACCTGAACTTCTACTGTTGTTTTGTCCATTTTGTTCTTTTGTTTGTTCCTGTATGTAATTCTGGCCACTTTTCTTGTTGAACTTATAAAATGGTGGCTATGACACTCAGACATGAAAATGAAAAGCAGTCACGTGCTTTGAGCTGGCACACTCTGTCAGAATGTACGTTTGTGCTCGTTTGCCATTCCTACACCCAGATCACAACTATACATACAAGATTAGTGTGGCCCTGCACAGTAATGGCACACAAATTTGTGAAGCATTTTATTCTTTTCAAGGCTCTTTAGCTCTCCTAAATGTGTAGCCTGCCCAACCTGCACATCCATCCCTGGAGAACAGACAGTGTGATTTCCCTTACATTTTTTTTGAAGGGGGCCAGTGAGGTAGCCAGTCACAACTGTAATCCACAAATCTGCCTTTTAGGCAGTTTTGTGACAGACTTCTTCCAGCTGTCACATGCTTACATTGATTAGAGTACACACACGTACTATACACGTGCTTCATTGAAATGATGTAAATAGACCTATACTTTTGAGGTACTTTTGATAGTACCTTGCATACCAGAGGAGGCCACGTTTCTAACACCGGTATCTTATCTTTGGAAAAACTTTTATTTGCCTCTTCCTTTTGTAACTTCAGATTGGAAAATAACTGTCATTTCAGGATCTGTGGGGGTATCCAAAACATCAAGTCACTGTTTCAGTAAAGAACTGTTTACTGTCTGGTTCAGTACACCTGTGGTATTGTCAAATGTGAAGCATTTTGAAACACCTGCGCCCGACTTAAGTTGAAAGCGAAAGACTTTAAGATTGGGTGTGTGTGGATAAGAAGTGGCTGTCATCACATGATAAAAAGAGAAAGTACTTCATAAATGTTATGTGGCACCATTGTCTACTGCTCCTTACAACAAGTGATTCATGCGTGAAGGAATTTTGCCTTACTTCATCATATGAAAGTAGAATGTACTGATATTTATGAAGACGTGCTTATTAGGTCATTGTTCTCGTGGGGTAACTAATGATGAGCTGCTTTGTGTGTTCCTTTTTTTGTTTTGTTTTGTAAGTGGCTAGAGGAGTTAGCCAAATTAGAGGTCACAGGAGATAACCAAAGGTGAGCTCAGGTAAATTTGTTTTGTGGTGTCAGCTGTAGTTGAAATGACTCAGAGCTAAGCTTCTGTACCAGACCTGAAGTGAAATACTTCTTGTTTTGTTCATTAAAAACAACTTACAAAAAAGTAATAACAGAAATTTAAAAACATAGCTTTTATTCTTTTACTTTAGAGAATACAGAACACCGATAAGCTTTTGCCCAATCATATTTTATTTCCCAGTTTTCTGATGTAATATATAAGAACCTAGGAAGTTAGGCTTACGAGAATAAAAATGTCCATTTTCACTTTGATAAGTTTATATCAGGGTTCCAGGTGATCAGTCCTCTGTCACAGTTGGGCTGGTTCAAACCTGAATTCATATATGCTATTGTACAGATAAGAGTGTATGTGTAGGGCAAGGCTTACATTCCATGGCAAATCGGTGAAGTTCCCGGCATCTCTCTTAGCAACAAGTACAATCCTGTAACTGCTTGGCTTTTTGCATTTCCATCTCTGCTCTGCTTCCTGGGAATTTATTTACTCCTTGAGACCCTTCCAGACTACCATTTAACTTTTGGTTTCCATTTTATGTTGTGGATTTTATTCTTTGTCAGTCATTTCCTTTGCGTCATACTGACTTCTGGCGCTGGAGACAGTAAGAGGTATGAGACATAGTTCCTGCCTTTATGAAACTTTGGTGCAGTTGGAATGGGCAGAAAGATGCCCAGATGTGGTGTGTGCAGGACTGGAGATATGCAAAGAATATTAGGAAGCACCTGGAATTGCTCTTATCTATTCTGGATGAGGTAGTGAAGACTGAGCTGTCTTAAAAGATGAGCAGAAATTAGATGAAAAGGAGAGACCAGGTCAGACATACCGCAGGAGCACCATAGAAGTAGAATCCTTCACCAGCTACCTGGGGCTGGTTGCTAGGGGTAATACCTGGTCAAAAATGCTCGTCTAAAATTTCCCTACTCTGTTTACTGAGGGACTAGCCAAATTTTTCTGCTTCTCTCCCATAAATGTGAAGAAAATTTTCAGTGACGTCAGAAATATGGGAAAAGCACTGAAGAGCTAAGTGATTGACTATTTGCTTGGTTAGTACATTGGAAGATAATGTTAACAACTGGGGTTGGGGTAATTATACTCCATTTAGGTAGTCTAACTTAAAACTTATATTGCTTTAGGGGTGTCTGGGTGGCTCAGTCGGTTAAGGCTAAGTGTCTGCCTTTGGCTCAATCATGATCCCCAGGTCCTGGGATCAGACCCCCACTTCTGACTCCCTGCTGAGCGGGGAGTCTGCTTCTCCCTCTCCCTCTGCCACTCCCCCTGTTCATACTCTCTCTCAAATAAATAAAATCTTTAAAAAGTTATATTGCTTTATTTTTATGAGAAACAGCAAAATAGTTCTTTACAAAAAGTAAAGGAAGATGGTGCATTCACCATTTTTTCTCCTTTGCTCTGTAACCTAAGATTAGGTTGTTTATAAAGTGAATTAACTGTTTGAGGTTATAATTTTTTTCAGACCTAGAGCAATTAGAGAAAAGAAACATCAAAATCTCATGTTATTCATATGAGGCAGACCCTTTGAGTGTTAGAATTAAAGCTGGTTGATTGATATCTTGTGATTTGAGGCTTGAGCCAGCAGTAGTCACTTCCGTTGGCATGCTGATGTTGACCCCCTCCAAAAGAGGTGGTATTTCAGTTCTCAAATTCATGCCACAGAAACCTAAAACCTACAAACCCCCAAACTTCATCAGAACTAGGGTTTAGGAGTAAGAATAATAGGTTTTACAATTTCAGTACTTCTTTTTTCACTCATTTAGAATTTGCTTTCATTGTAATATCCCTTTTACCTTCACACTGATTTGGAAGGTCATTGAGTTGTTTGTTTTTTCTTTCTTTCTTTTTTTCTTCTAATGGATCCAGGTTTCTTATTTTGTAAAATAAGGATGATAGTTCCTGCTACCAGCCTCCTAGGTTGGTTATAGGGCTTAAACAATGAATTTGTTGAAGTGAGATTTCATAATCATATTTTTCCAGGGTTTTCCAATTAACATCTTTTTCCTGCAGTTTTTTAAATTTTTTTTCTTTTTCTTTTTTTTTTTTTAATAACTGTACTCATAAGAAATTGTTACAAAGTAGAGTTAGAAAGAAGCAGTTTTTTCTTGTTTGTTGATAATCCCACTCTGCAAAGACAGGTACTTGATATCTGATGTATGCATAGAAGGTATAAATTTATGATGACCTTTAAATGTAAACTGATATTGTAACTGCTTATATATCAGATTATGGCAAGAGTTCTCTGCCACTGATTTTTACTTTTTTTTTTTTTTTTTAATAAATGATTAGAATATGCCCAAAATCTGGCTCTGGCAAGAAAGAAAGAAGCTAGGGCATCTACTTAATCATTGCAGCCAGCTCAGTTATTATGCACTTGTTAAAATATATTTAATGTAAAAATCTAAAGGTAGCGGGGTCTGAAAGTGTTGCTGTTGGTGAAAGTTTTTCATTGAAGACCCTAAGCAGTAGTTCCCACATTTATTCGAAGTTTCAGTGAATCACAAGTAATCATTGAAGGCCCATTCATAGCTCTGCTGAGATACTGGGAGTCTGGTCTGTGGGACTGAGTCACTGGTCACTGGCCCTTTCAGTCTCACCCTGACATTCCCTGCTCTTCATTGTTCTCTCTCCCTCACTGGATGCAGATTTTATGTGAAAGAGTGACCTAGTGCATTCACAATGGGAGTTCAAGAAGCTCTTTTAAATACAGCCGTCCTGGGCAAAAATCTACTGTACTCAAGTTTGGACAGAAGCAATTTGTTAGGCTCAGTTTAAACTTGGTAGTTATAATATAGTTTCTTTTCTGCCATCAAATTCTAAACTAAAATGAGGGAAATTCTTTGCCTTGACTGTTTCACTCTCCCTCTATCTTTGTGCTTTTCCCACCACATGGACAGTATGGACGAATCTTGGTGATACAGAATCTGTTAATGACTTAGTCCATTGACATATATCTTTTCTGAAGTCAAAGAAATACTTAACTTAATTTTCCTTATTCTCCCTGAGTGGAGATGAGATTACTGTACCTGTCAGAAGATGCTTCTGATTTCCTCTCAATTATTGTTCTTTATCTAAATCTCAAGAAGTTAAATGAATTAACCTGACTTTTTAAAAAGTGGGTGTAGACACTTGCACAATTTCATCTTTAACACTAGAAAATAAAATTCCCTTAACAAAATAATAACACATGCAGGTGATTAAAAGCTAGTCATCTCTTCATTAGTACAGTCCTGTGAGACCTTACTCAAACCATATATAAACAGTGTAATTATTGCTTACATTTTAAATAAAACAATGAACTATCTTATAATTCATACTTGACAAATATTAATGGTCCCTGTTACACTCAGCTAGAATTATACTGGGTCATTTTATGAAAGCAGATCAAAAACATTTGAACCTATATTTTTAAAGTTTTGTTTTGTTTTTTTGAGTTTAAAAGAATAAGTTTAAATTTCTAACTTTTATCACATTTTAATCTAATTACCAGGAGGCTTTTAATCAGTTTAAGATGGTCTTAACAGTCTCTTAATTTAATGCAATTTTCTTTTAATTATCTAGCAAATTTACTTTTGTTTAAAGTTTGGTTTATGTTCTCCTCATTAAGAAATATAAAGATTATAAGCAAAAGTCCATGAAAAAATTAACATGGATATGTTTTGAAAATCTTGTTTAGAATGTTCTGGGAATATTTGGGGCAGAAATAATTTTTAAAATATATAAAATATAAAAATTACACATGGAAAGAGATATGTGGCATATATTAACTGTGATATTATATGTTCATTAAGACCTGTACTGCTAAGTGAGTATAGATCCAGAAGAAGTTAATGTAAGTATTTTTAAATGGGTTTATATTTCTCCGATAAACAGCACTCTCCTTCTGTTTGTGATCATAGGATAAAAGCTCTGTAAGTTTGTATATGTTCATTTTTACTGCTACATCATGTAGTGTGCTCTTAAGATTGAGATCTCATTCCCCAGGAAGCATTTCTGTCTAAGATTAATTGCCCTTTTAAAATCAGCGTTTGATGTATTCCTTTGGCTATATCCTGGCTTGGTTTAACCCTCTTTGACCTGACCTCACTGACTATTACTGCTGAGGCTGAGTCAAAATCCTTCAGCATGATGTATGCACTTCAGATTTCTGCCTGTGGTTTTTCATGTCGATGGATTCAATTAGTTGGCGTTTACTAATGAACATATCAGAGGTTAAAGAATTTGTCAGACAGAACAAAATTGTTCAGACTAGTGGCAATCCAAAAGCTCATCTCTTCATTTGTTTAAAACTTTTTCAGAAGTATTAAGTATTTTTCCAAAGTTTATCTTCAGCATCACACATTCCAAGATAACAAATCAAGTCGTTTTTTGCTGAATTATAAAATATAAATGTGAAACCACAAAGCTAAACACAATGGTTATAGCATTTAGCCTTAGATTTCTACTATTCCATGTTCACAAATATGAGCTAAGAAAATTAAACTGAAATTTTCTGATTAAAGCATTTACCTTTGAAGGTATAACATCCATTTCTTTAGCTTCCTTTAAATTCAAGGAGATAATACATATTTAGTATACTAGTTAAAAGTAAAAATGAAACCCATGTATCTGTCTAGAATCTCAGCTAACCTATTTTTAAAGACATTTAGGTCATATTCCTTACTGAAAATTGGCCAAAATATAAGGACTAAAATGCAGATCGAGATGGGGAAGATTTGAGCCATTGCTAATAGAAATCTCTAAAAGGCAGATTCCTCACATATTGTCAGTTCTCAAATAATATATTTTTAGATATATAACAAAGATTTTTTTGTAAAGTTTTTTTCCCCCTACCTGAATGTTTGCCTCTTAAAAAATAAAAATAAAAAAATAAGAATGTTATCTGAAGTCTATTAAATAACATAACAGTAACACAGTAGGGCTCATTTGACTTGTCAGTGATATGCTTTACTAAATATACATGTTGAGAGCACTACTAATTTAATTCAGAGGGTTTACAATGCTTAAGGAATTTTTTAAACTGTCATTCTGTTGTTTGCATAATAATTGAGTGTTTGGGTTTTTGTTGTAATCTTTCTTTTTTTTTTTTTAGCACATTCATAAAATTTATGTGCCACAGTGCATAATAATGGGACTGAATAATTCAGAGTGTATATTAACATTAGGCCAAATTCTCACAGCACTTTGCATGCTAATCACATAATTGAATCCATGGTTTTATATATCTTTTGATACCTCTTAGTACTGAAAGAATTACCTTATTCCCATGACTTTGTATTATAGGAAAAGAGTTACAATGAGTGTTTACTTTTTGTTACTAAACCATGATCTTTTAAAAACTAGTCTTTTGTCTTCACTTACTCTATAATATTTTCAACACTCTTGTGTTTTTGGGGAGTGAGCAAGAGGGAGGAGTGGGGAAGAAAGTCAGTAATTTCACTGGGTTCCTACTGGGTCCAAGCCTTGTGTTAGGCTGTGTGCTAAGTGCTCTACTTGGATATCTCACTTAATCTCCCTGCAACCCTGGAGATTAGAATTCCTTATCCACACTATGAAAGGAGGAAACTGAGACTCAGAAGATTAAATGATTTGTGTAAAAATTCAAAACTAGTGAATTATGCTAGTTTGAACTCTGAAATATTTTGCTGTTTAAGCATAAAAGATTCATATAGAACTGTAAGACATGCTAGTGATCCTCTGTTGTAGAACATGGTTTACAAACTGACCCATGGAGTCATATCAGGAATTAACCATGGGTTGTAAGTCAGCAAGCAGCAGGATTTGGGAGATGCGCAATCCTACATCAACCAAAGCTGCCCCACCCTCCCCTGTATTATATACTGGGTTTCTGCATAAGACTTTATTTAAGGGCAATTCTACACCCTTATTATCGTAAGATTTATTTAAGGGAACATTTATCCCAGAGTTTGATTCAGAAGGTCTGGAGAGGGGCCCAGCTTATATATTTTTTAAAATTTCCCAAATGATTCTGATCGTCAACCAGATTTGCAAACCATGGATGTACACAGACTCCTTCATTTTATATATAAGGAGACATCCTGAAAGAGATCTGAGGCCTACTCAAGAGTCCTTCATTACCAGAAGGGGAATTCAGCTTGCCTGCCTCCCGATTCATCTTCCAGTAGCACCTTGTTAACCAACAGTGCAGAGTTGGCCCTTGTTCCTTTCTGGCTCATTTATATATATATTTTAATCTTTTTATTATTTTTTAAATTTCATTTATTTTGACGGGGGGTAAGGGGAGAGAAGGAGAGAATGAATCCCAAGGAGGCTCCACACCCCCAGCATGGAGCTTGACAACCGAGGCTCAGTCTCACGACTCTGAGATCATGACCTGAGCCAAAATCAAGAGTTGGATGCTAACCGACTGAGCCACCCAGGTGCCCTTATGTCTCATTTATATTATGTATATCATTATAGTCATAGTGTATATTTTGTATATACACACACTTGTATATAGGCATCATTTTTTTATATATACATAAGAAGTTACCATTGTTTTAAGTTCATAATTTTCATTAATGACTTGTGTGGCTAATACAAATTTTCTTTTTACTTCCATATGTAATTCTTTACCGTTCTAATCAAACAACCAACATCTGTCTGAGTATATTTTTCTTAAAATGTCACACAGCTCTAAAAATGTTCACTTTAAAGTAGATGCTAGTTAAGAATTGGGTTTGTTTTTATTAGGCTGTTGGTGATAATACAAAATTATGTGATATATTTACATTTTTATCTTCTTTTAGAATCCTTAGATTTATAAGTAAGATAAATATAAGAAATGAATTTTTTTTTAAGATTTTATTTATTTATTTGACAGAGAGACAGCGAGAAAGGGAACACAAGCAGGGGGAGTGGGAGAGGGAGAAGCAGGCTTCCCGCGGAGCAGGGAGCCCAGTGTGGGGCACGATCCCAGGACCCTGGGATCATGACCTGAGCCAAAGGCAGATACTTAATGATTGAGCCACCAAGTTGCCCCAGAAATGAAATTTTATTATATTCTTTGTGTTGATATATGATTTTCTTGGACTTAATATCTAACTCTTAAAGTAAGTTGAATTCCTCCTCTACCTAATGAAAATAGTGTCTCTGATTTTATTTTTCTGTCCTTTCCTTAATTTATAAACCCAAAGTATTTATGAAGACTATCCTTATATTTACAAGATGAATTAAAACAATTAGGTTTAAAAATTGCTACGTGAACATTTTACAAAATAATGACATATGCTTTTCAAAATTGTCAAGGTTAAGAAAAGCAGAAGCTATCCACTATTAAATGCATGTGTGATTCCTGGACTGGATCCTAGATAGGTGAGAGAAATAATTGGGATAGTTGATAAAATTTGAAATGCTTACACAGTAATATTATATCAGTTAATTTTTTTATTTTGATGACTGTATTATGGTTATGTAAAAGAATATCCTTATTAGCAAGTACACACTAACATTTAGGGGGAAAGGGCTCAGTATTTCTAATTTACTCTCAGATGATTCAGAAAATAATTGTATACATACAGAATGATAAGGCAAATGGGGCAAAATGTAAGCAGTTGATGAATCTAGGTGAAGGGGAATTCCTTGTACTACTCTTGCAACTTTTCCAGAGTTTGAAATTATATCAAAATCAGAGTTACCCCCCAAAAGTGCTCTGTATGAGAGAATTTCATATAGAACTAGTTCACTTGATTACTGTCTCAAATGTTTGCCTACTTTTAAAGCATCACGCTACCTTTTTAAAAAAATCTGAGTGGGTGAGGTGTGGTATAACATTCTTCTCCTGAGTCATTTGCTTTGTAGTGATATATTTCTAATTCCCAAGTATTAAATTCTCTAGATTCCCATTTTGAAACACAAAAACATATTTACCAAAAACATGATTTACTTTAACAATATCAAGTGTTTCCTTTCTACTCTTAGGAAAACAAGAAACATCTTGCCAATTCTTCACTGCTTCGTTCTGTTCTGTTATCACCAAAATGTCTATCATGCTCTGTTGTTCTTTATGGTAGTATGAGTTCAGGTGATGGTGTATGTACTTCTTGGCTTATCTGGAAACATTTTGACTTTTTATTATTTTAATAACCAAAACAGTCTTTATAGGTAGAGCTCTTCTACTTAATAGTGGCAGCCATCAGAAACTATTCTCTACACATTAATTTTGGTCATGTCTTCTGGTGGTGTCTTCTGCCAGCAACAAGATTATCCAAGCTCTGAAAACATTGACTGATTACTACTAGGTGTTGGGCACCATGCTAGGCACTGGGGATATAGTGATGAATAAGAGGGAAAATTTAGTTAAGAGTTCCAAGGGAACTGCTCTTCCATTCTAAGTATTCCTCTGGTGGCAGTTGTGTTAATGGGGGAAGTTTGAAAACAACAAAGATAAATATACACAGTGAAGTATTTGGATAAATGTAGGCAGTGACAAAATATATATTTAAGATCTTAAACTGTTGTGTTGGGGAATATGACAGTCCTAGATGCATTTCCATAGTTGTCTGAGTTTAATGACACTTTTATGTTACATATTAAAAGTGACCCCAATTTAAATCAGAGAATCAGTGCTGCTTATTCAGGTCTCTGATAACATGATTTGTTAGGTTTGTTTTACAAGGTATTTGAATAGTGCTGATGTTCTCCACCTTACATTGTACAACTCAGACTCCCATCGATACTTTTGTAACAGGGTTGGTCTTTTGCCTTTCAAACACACTATGCATGAGTGGATTGTATGCCATATTGTATTTGCTCTCACACTTAAATATTGCTTTAGAAACAATATTTTGGATCTTGAGTTGAGACTTGTTTCTTATACTCTGTTTCAGAGTATCCAAAGGTAGCTCTGGCTTAAGGAAAAATTTTACAGTTAAGGAACTCTTATACCACTGCTCTTTCATTTTTTGACTCAGTGCTAAGTAGGAGGAAGATTCTGAGAATATTAAAATATTTCAAAGAAATATACATAAGAATATGAAGAGAACTATACCGGAAGTGTTTTCAAATATTCTAAGAAAGATTTAATGCAGTGAAACCTTGGCAATCTAGAACTAACAGAGAATGAATCATTCCAGATAGCTGAGGGTTTACCCATTTGAATACCAACAATTTAAAATATTCTCAGAGTACGAATACCATGCTTTCTATAGTCTATAGTATATTGCTTAATCTTTTATTTATAGATGATTCCCATCATTATGAAAATCAGTCATTGTATTAGCACTGTGATCGCAGCTGTGTAAAAAGTATGTGTAGATACAACAAAAATTGTCAGAAAAATCAAAACCTGAAAGCATTTTTTTAGGGGAGAAGTATTAGGAGGCCATGTTTTTTTCCAAAATTGTTTTAAAGTACGGCAGTGATTCAGGGGTTTGTTTTGGGACTTCTGCTCATGTTTGGGATTGAGAGTGTGTTTATTAAAAGCTTTGTATATTTGGCATCATTTTATCAATTCTCTGTAGTGTCTTTGTGTCTTCTCTTATTGTCAATCTATTGGACTGTCACCTCCCAGGACTTGTGCTGCCTCTAAGGGGGAGTTTAAATACTTCTTTAAAAGGGTCTCTTGTTTCAGGCGCCAGCCACGCCATTTTCACCATACCTCATCAGCCCATCTTGCCTGGGCATTAGAGCACTAGGGATGAACAGAGAAGAAAGGGGGAAAGGAGGGTATTTCCCTCTCCTGCAGTTCCCTGAGCTCTGTTTCCTTCCTTGTCTCTTGTCTCCAGGAAGCTGAGAAGTTTAGACATTGTATTTTGGAGAGATTAAGAGAGACAAACCAAGAAGTGTGCTGGAGGAGTGACACAAAGTTTCTTGAAGGTTCTGTTTTGCTTTCAAAAAGGGAATTTGGTTTTGCTTTCTTTGTTTTCCTATAACAACCAAAGAAATGGTTAGGAGGGAACTGCTGTTTACTGTAAAAGTTGTTAGTACATCATATCAGAATCATAAAAGACACACAATTCACCTTAAATCTGTAGTAAAATTTGAAGTTGAAAGAAAAGTGTGAATTGCAGCACTCTTTTAATTAGCAAATGGGTGTTAACAGAAATCAATCAGTTTTCGTGACTCTAAAACAGGAATCCTGAGTCAGACTCTTAGTTCCTTCCCATTAGAACTATAACTCCGTGTCTCTAAAACTTTCTGATAGATATTTGAACAACTTGATTGAAAATTAACCTACAGCTCCCATCTGTTTCATTAAACATCTTCCTAAACACTGATCTTATTTTTGATGATTTCTAGTCATATTTCTATTTTACATATTTTAAATATGTATTGACCTACTTCATATACCTGTCATATTTAATAACCATATAGTACAGTTCTTAATGTGTAACTAAAATAAATTTTGGTCAGTGGGTACAATGGGCTGTTTTCTCCACTATAGTTTCATTAACGTCAATCTTAGGTAAGCACAGTAATTAAGAAAGAATGAATACTTTCACATATGGCAACAGAATTTTTATCAGAATTCATTGCAACCCTCAGGTTTCTGTTTTGGGTGATACATATTGCAACATTTGAACTTTCTCCATGTCCACATTTCCTGCTCAGGAGACAGACCAGGTTTAACCTGTTAAAGCTGTTAAACCCATTTACCTCACCGAGGATTCTCAAAAGGCAACAGATTATTTTTTCTTCTGTCTTGACCCTTTCTCATTACTGTTGGATTTCTTTCTTGGAATAGATGGAGAAAAAAAGAATCAAGTGATGATTCATGGAATTGAGCCAATGTTGGAAACACCTCTGCAGTGGCTGAGTGAACATCTGAGCTACCCAGATAATTTTCTTCATATTAGTATCATCCCACAACCAACAGACTGAAGGATCAACTCTGTGCCTGAACGGAATCACCCTTAAACAGGATTTACCAGAGCATGTCACCCTTCTGTTTCAATCAGGTTTGGTGGAGGCAACCTGACCAGAAACACTACTACAAGCCAAACAGGAAGATGATTCTATGTCAGATAAGGGCACTTGGGCTGGTCTTACTTTGCATCACCACTGCTTTCCTCCACTGCCGTCATTAAACCTCAGCTGCGACATAAAAGACTTCACAGGACCACTGCAAGTCTTCTGTTTTCTTGTAAAATATAATGAAGCCGAAACCTTTGGCCTAAGAAGAAAATGGAAATATGTGCCACTTGATTTGTATTTCTGATTAACAAATAAACAGGGGTATTTCCTAAGGTGACCATGATTGAACTTGAGCTCAAGGGAGTGGAAACATTGGTTTAATTTTCTAGAGAATTAGACTTAAGAAAGTAAAAGAGAAATTCTGTTATCAATAACTTGCAGTAATTTTTTGTAAAAGATCCAATTACAGTAAACCCATCTTTCCTTAATGAAAATTTCCTATGTTTACAGTCTGTCTATTGGTATGCAAACAATCTTGTAACTTTGATAATGAACAGTGAGAGATTTTTAAATAAAGCCTCTAAATATGTTTTGTCATTTAATAACATACGATTTTGTCACTTTTCCAGTACTTTCTGACTCACATACAGCAGATCACTGTTTTTACTCTGTGTTACCATTCAGGCGGGTCGTCACTGACATGGAGTAGATGGAGGACGTAGGATAACTTGTCTCAGGAGCTGTCGTAGAATTTCTTGCTGCCACTTTTTAAGTCTGTGTTCTTTACATGCTAAAGGTATAAATGTTATCATTTATCTTTGCTGTTTTATCACTGTAAACCTGTCAAATCATAGTATGCTAAGCATCTGTATAAGATAATTTTGGTTTTTTGGGAAAACCCAGTCCTTTCCAAGCTAGTGGTTTTCTTTGGCTTCAGGTCTAATATTTCACTGTGTCCCCTGGCAGCCAGTCTTTGAAGTCTAAAGATTACCAATCTCCTGACTGTAGTAGCTTTTCCTCAACTTTACCAAAAATATTCAGACGTTCCTGAAGTTCTTATACAGTATAAGGATATTTTTGCTGCACTTTATTACCATGCTGCTGGGGTTCTACCAGCTGAACATACTTGTGCATCACACTGTTTCTTGTGAGCTAGCTTGCTGTCCACATGGAATGTCTTACCCATTTGAATATGCTAAAAGACATAGTATCATACAATAATGGTTTTAGATTCCATAATAAAAATGAAAGTTTTTCTTATAAAAATTGTACAGATGTCAAAGTGAGATCCTGCTAGTGCTCACTGCTTCCTTTTTCCTTTTGTGATTTCCACTGATTAATGATAGTATATTTATTCACAGAATGGAATAAAGTTAGTCAAAGATCAGATATTCTGGAGTGGAATGGATAAGCCTCAATCAAGAGAAACAGGGTACCAACGTGAGAAAATTCAACATAATTGGCAAATGTCAATAAAATGAAAAGTGCCATTTTAGTAAAGGCAGAAAAAAATAACAATATTTGAGCTACTTAAGGACAAAAAACCCACTGACTTGTATTTTTTCAAAAGAGGTTGATCTGAATATGATTATTCACATTAAAAGTGTTTATTCGTCTATTCAGTTTGGGGGTTTTCCCCCTTGATGTTTTGACAGACTGAAGTGAGCTTCAGTGAACAAAAGGATCAAAATGCCAGGGAGTGCTAAGCTATGAAGAAGAAAGTGTGGTAAGAACGGTAAGCCATAGTAGTTTTCCACAGACAACACTAGTTTGAGGTTTCTGCAGTGGACTCAAGTGAGCTGCTGATCTTTACTTCCAGATTTGAAAGTAAATTTTATCAAGCCATTACCCGTTGCTACTTGTTCATTATTGCACCAGCATCATAACTGTAATACTCTGCTCTTGTCCCAGGTAAGTCAAGCCCCAATCCCCAGAGGAAGAATAAACACAGAAATTAGTGCTGGCTTAAATATCTATTTTTGTTTCTTTTTATTTGAATATTTAAATTTTATGGTTTATTAAAAAATTATATAAAAT
Source organism: Mirounga angustirostris (assembly GCF_029215605.1). Lineage (NCBI taxonomy): Eukaryota > Metazoa > Chordata > Mammalia > Carnivora > Phocidae > Mirounga > Mirounga angustirostris. The sequence goes on along the minus strand of NW_026991716.1, from coordinate 91,730,735 downwards.
TTTGTGTCTGTCATTATTTCCAGAAGTTGGAAATTGAATTTATATAAAGCAAGTTACCTATTGGAGAACTGATTTAACTTTCCTTAGTCTCATGCTTGTCTAGAAGTTTCTCAAAGAAGTAAAAGTTATGAGGTGTAAGGCTGGAGAGGGCCACAGATCTCTATATGCTTGTTTATAACTCACTCTTGGTAGTGACCCCCCCCCAAGAAAATGAAAATATGTTTTAAAATTATTGACATTGTTAACTAGGAAGGTATAAATTCAGCCTAAATAAAGTAAATCATTGCTTGTCCGTCATAGTGTTGTCTTTCATTTGGATGACCTAAGTTCTGACCATGGATAGAGTTGAATTGACAAGCACCTTACGTATCTAGAGACCCAAAGTAGCCTGCTTGTAATTAAACAGAGTTGACCTCCCAGTCTATAGTGTGGTAATGTATAGACCATATTCCAGTCAGCCAAAGGTGAATCAACGAATGCATTAGTCCTGCTGTATTTATCCCCCGTTTGCTGCAAACTAGATAGGAATTGCTCATTTGCTAAGAAAACAATATACAAGATTTGATATTGAGTGATAGTAACTTTTATTGGCAATCTTTCTAGGGTGTGTTTATTTTTTATAGGCTGGATAACTTTTTCAATTTTCAGAAACTTGGTTTATGTGGGTCATGCCAAAGAATGACAGTCTCGCTTTTTATTTATCATACTATTGATATTTAGGTCTGAGGTAAGTTGGGTTTCCTGTTAGATGTGCTAACATTGTTGAAATAGTAGAATCTTGGGGTATGATAGGAAAAAATCAACTGTGATCGTATTTGTAGTCAATCCCATTCATAGTCAGTGGGATGGAATCAAGTCAAAATACTTATCTGTCTCTCTTGAGTTCTGTCATCCTCCTAAGTGTTTTCTAAATTTATCCCCTTCCAGGTCTGAGAGTATTAAAAATTACCCATGGGAGTCTTGAAAATGAGAGAAGCATGCCTCTTTTTAGATAATTTGAGATTGAATGACACTTTTAATTATAAAAATTCATTTACCATATAGCTTTATTTGACAAAAGAATACTTTAAATTCTCTCAAGTGCGAATTACAAGTTTGATTCTTTTTTTTTAAAGATTTATTTATTAAAGACAGTGTGTGCGTGCAGCAGAAGAGAAGGGTAGAGGGAGAAAGAAACTTAAGCAGACTCCCTGTTGAGTGCTGATCCCAATGCAGGGCTCCATCTCATGACCCTGAGATCATTAACTGAGCTGAAACCAGGAGACAGATGCTTAACTGGCTGCGCCACCCAGGCTCCCCACAAAGTTTGATTCTTTATACTTATTAGCAAAAGTAATAGTACTGTGGAATCTCATAAGCATAGTAATCATAGAGTGTAAAAGGACTCAATTTTTAGATCCTTTAAATGCGCTCATTAAGTGTTTAGGTTTTTAAATACTTAACTATTCTTGTTAACTGAGAGTGTGTTAGAATGATCCACAGTGAGATAAAGACAAATCTGAAGATTTAGGAACGTCGGTATGCTTTGATATAACCATTGGTTCTTCTTAAAGTGATGAATTTGGCTTTCCCTCTGTAGCATCCCCACCCCCACTTCACAAGGATAAATAAAACACAACCAGGCTGTTTCCTCTTTGTTTTCCCTGGTTCTTAGCAGAGTGTCTAGCACATAGTTGGTGCTTTGCAAATGTATATAAAAGAAGAAAAAATTAACTCAGGATTATTTAATGACACTTTAAAATCAGTGTTGTATTTTTCTGCTAAAAATACCCACTATAAAAATAGGAAGAACCTAGTCGTTCAGAAATCAACATACAAAGTACAGTTGGTATGGGTTTGCATTACTGTGAGGACTTGCTGACTCAAACCAGCTACTTTCAGCAGGAACCACTGTGGATCAGATCCTTGCATCAGTCCACATTCATTTTAGTTGCAGAGTAGACCACAGTACATAGCTTTTATTTCTACATCACTCTAATTTAAGCAGCCCCTAAAGCTGGAGCTATTCTCATCAAGCATCTGGACGTATTTATTAATTTTGACCTTTTCATAGATGAGTGGTTTGTGTCTTGCTCTTGCCTCCAGTCTTTACTTCTGAAAATGTAATACATTTTTAGCAAGGGAAATGTTAGACCTGTGAGCAAGGTAGACTGTTAGAACCCTGTTCATGAAAAGCTTTAAGAGAAATACATAGCTTTCAATCTTTTAAATTGGGTGAAAGAAGAGGTCTACCTGCTTTAGCATTTACTTAGAAAATGCTGTCTTTTTTTTTTTTTTTTTGTAACATTTACTGTGGTTTATAATAAATATCTGTGTGGAATTTGTTTCTCACACTTGAGCATGAACTCCATAAGAACAGAGACCAGGTCTGTTTGGCCCAGTATTGTATTCCCAAGACCCAGCACTGTACCTGAAACAATGGACTGTACTAAATACTTGTTGAGGAAAAACCTGTATGACATATCTCACTTTTAGAGTCCAAAATACATTGCCATGTTAAAGGCAGTGAGAAGTTGTAAGGTTATGAGAGCTATTTGATCCAGCATCTCCCAGACTTTTTTCACTATAGGATTCCCCCGCCCCCAGTACCACATCATATTGAAAACTAGTTTGAAAATGCTACTTGAATCATTAGGTTGTAATGACCTAGAGTTTATAGCAGAAGGCTTAGTCCTCCTTTTCTGACAACTTGTTTGAAAGACGCTCTCAAGCTTCCGACTCCACAAACAAAATGTCACTAGACTTTTCATTCCTTCCTCTAGATATGCCCCCATTTTATCAGTGTTGCTCTTAAAATTCAGTCAGCAAGCATATAGTAAGTATCGAATACATGTCAACGTGTGTGCAGAGAGAGGATGCGATAGTTTAGGATTTATAATGCCAGTACAGGGTAGGCGGTCAGCTGCTCATCAGTGCTGTAATTTGGCAGCGCACATTCAAAGTTAGATTTAGTAAAATGGCCGAGAACCGTAAAGTTCTCTACAAAATGTTCAAATAGAAAAACTAAGGTAAGTGGTCAATGGATTGGAGAAGACTCACTTCTCAGTCCTTAGGTATTAGTTAAGTAGAAATCAGAGGTGAATAATTTCTCTCAAGGAGCCACCATAGAGCTAGCCAAAAGAGCTATGGAGCTGAAATGTGGCATTCTAGGAACATAATCACTAACAGCCCCAAAGGGAATGCCTAAGGCCAAGCAGAGAAGGCTGGCTTCGTGGGTATGTGGCCCTGGCAGATGGCAGGCACTTCTGATTTCTAGGGGGATACTGTACTTGTGTGGGATGGGATAACTGTCTTTCTGTGTTGTTTAGGGGACATTTTCCAAATAAGTTATGTTGCTGAAAGCTTACATCCATTAACCTAGCTGTTGATATTTTTGTTACTCAGAATTGTTGGTTTTTAGCTTTCTTTTCCAGAGACAGTAACTCAGTGACCTATTAACTGTATCTGATCCATTTTGTGCAGGCCTAGAGAAGAATTTCATCCCCTGACTGCTGGCCTTTTTCTGGATATGCCATCTCAACCACACCTCCCTTAAGAATTTGGTCATTCCTAGTGCCCGTATTTCTATAGCTCCTTTTGTCATGGTTCTGAAATGAATTATAATTTTAATATGAAATATCAATTTATCCTGGTATCTCTGATCTGTGATGATGCTAAGATTCAGGTGTGACAGAGAAAGACCTCTGAAGGTATCAACTGGAGCCAACTTTAGATGAGGAAAAGCCAAGTTGGGTGTGTGTGTACACACAGACATACAAAGATCATGTGGAGCAAATCAAATAAAAATTAAGTTACTTTTGGACTGTACCATGCTTTACCATTAGAGTAAAAAAAAAAAATAGAAATGTCAGATAAGTTGTGATTAGTAATAATCCAACCCAGATGTATGGTAGACATATTTCGTTATAGGCAGACCAAAGCCCACACGTTAGTTTTTAAGAAGAATATTTAGGACATCTCATTAAAACCAGTTATTAATTGCTAATTCTGTATTAGTGTAATCTCCCAGATTTTATAGAATTCCACACAATTCATTCATCTATTTAACATTTATTGAGCAATAAATCATGGATGCTCTGGGAGGAATCAAACACAGTGTCTGACCTTAAGGAACCTCTATAAGAGAAGAGAAGACAAAAATAACAATAGAACATAACAGTTAGAAATTGCAATGAGAAAGGTACAAATAAAGCACTATGCGAAAATAGAGCTGAGAAAACTGATTTACTTGAAGCTAACTAGATGCTATCTTGCATGACCTCTCAGAGCTTTTGGCAGTTGTTGATTACATCTTCATTCTTGAAACACTTTCTTCATTGGAGACCACACCCTCCTGGTTTTCCTCCTACCTCAGCCCCTTTCTCGGTTTCTTTTGATGATTCTTCCTGACCCCTAAGTGTTGAAATGTCTCAGGGCTCAGGCTTTGGTCCTCTTTTCTAGCTACAGTCAATACATGAGCTCATCCCATGGTTTTGACACCATCCGTATGTTCTCTCCGATATTAACTTCCGTGAGCTCCAGACTGAACACCCAACCACCTGTTTGGCACCCATTTTAGATGTCTCATAGACAATTCAAATTTTATTTGGTCAAAGCAGAACTTCTGACTTTCCCCTCAACCTGTATTCTTCCTTTCCCATCTTAATAAACACTATCCAGCCCCAAAGCCTATATTTTTACTTCCTCTCTCCTCTTCACATATGTATCTATCAGCAAGTCCTAATGAGCCTACCTTAAAATATACCCTGAATATATTTACTTCTTACCACTTCCACCATTGCCACCTAAGTCTAAGTACCCATCTCACTTGGACTACTGCAGAGCCTCCCATCTAGTCTCATTGCTTCCATTCTTGCTCTTTTTCAGTCTTCAAAATAAAGTGACCTCAAAACATGAGTGACATCATGGCCATTCCTTGATCAGAATGTTCCAGGGTCTTTCTGTGACACACAAAATAGATCTAAAATCCTTACCAAATTCTGCTTGATCTGGTCCCTGCTTCTGACCTCATCACTCAGGCTTTGCTACTTTATTATGTCTACACCGGCCTCCTTGCTCATCTTGTCCTTTGAATATGGCAAGTTCATTCCTCTAGGGCCTCCACATATATATGGCTATGTAGTTAACAGTTATTGAATGTTTACAGTGTCCCAGGGACTGTTTCAAGCATTAGCTCATTTAATTTCAAAGCTCTAAGAGATAGTCTGATAGTATCCCCATGGAGAAACTGAGACATGGGATAATTTAAGTAACTTTACTAACATTATGAGGTGAGTGATAGAGCCAGGATTTAAACCCAGGCAGAATGGGCCCAGGGTCCATTTCCTACAGGAGCCTTGGCTTGCTTTTGGTCTCACAACAGAATGTAAGCTTCATACCTCTAACAGTGCCTGACCTATCACGAGGCCTTACTAAATATGAATTGAATGCATAAGTTTCTATAACATCTACCTGGGTAGGTTATGAAAACCTTCACTGAAGAAGGCTTTTGACCTCGAGCTTAAACAAAGGGAAATTCTTTAAGAAATTGGAAAGAGGAGTGCCTGGGTCACTCAGTCAGTTAAGCATCTGACTCTTGATTTCGGCTCAGGTCTCGATCTGAGGGTTGTGGGATCAAGCCCTGCCTCAGGCTCTGTGCTCATCAGGGAGTCTGCTTGAGATTCTCTCTCTCCCTCTGCCCTTTCCCCCTGTGCTAATGTGTTTGTGAATGCTCTCTCTCTCTCTACGGTAAATCTTTTAAAAAGAAAAAGAAAAAAGAAATTGGGAAGAGAGGGAAAGAAAGTGAGTGACAGTGAGCCAGGTAGAGCCGCATGATAAAAGCTAAAATGGCCAATAAGGCTGGAACCTGTCACTTGCAGGAAAGAGGGAAAGATAAGACAGGAAAGATATGTTCTGCTCTGACAAGATTATAGAAAGTCTTGTGTACCATGCTAAGGAGATGAGATTGTTTTTGGTGTGCAGTAAGAGCCACTGAATATTTTCAATAGAGCATATGTTCAGAACAACCTTTTGAGGTGATGATGCTGATGGCAGTGTGTAGGGAGGTTTAGAACAGGCTGAGTCTGGGGACCCGTGAGAGAAAGCTGCCATGATCAAGTCATTAACATGTCTTGACTATCACAGTAGCCTCAGAAATGGAGTTCCTACATCCACTCTTGCCCCTGCAATTCCTTTCTTCATCTGGTAGCTGGAAAGATCATTGAAAACTTTAGCTCTGGCCCTGTGGTATTGTGATTTATAATAAGAAATATATGCTTGGTCTTCCCTTTCTGGTGCAGAGCTCCTAAAACCCTTGGAATTTCCTACGTGATGACAGCCATAAAGGTGTCTTTTGTTTGTTGTTGTTGTTGTTGTTGTTGTTAAATTTTACTTATTTATTTGACAGAGAGAGACACAGCGAGAGAGGGAACACAAGCAGGGGGAGTGGGAGAGGGAGAAGCAGGCTTCCCGCTGAGCAGGGAGCCCGACGTGGGGCTCGATCCCAGGACACTGGGACCATGACCTGAGCCGAAGGCAGACGCTTAACGACTAAGCCACCCAGGCACCCCAAAGGTGTCTTTTGTTATATGAGGCGACCACACCTAAGGATGGGGGTTGCTTGTCAAGAGAACCAACCATGTGATTTGAGGGTTGGAACTTTCAGCCCTACCTCCCTTAACTTCCAGGGAGGAGAGGGGCTGGAGATTGAATCAATCGCCAATAGCCGAAGGCTTAGTCAGGCCTATGTAATAAAGCCTCCATAAAAATACAAAAGGAGATTCGGAGAGCTTCTGGGTTGGTCAACACATGGAGATTGGGGGTGAGAGGCACCCCTTCCCATACACCTTGCCCTATGCATCTCTTCCATCTGTCTATTCCTGAGTTCTAGTTTTTCAAAATAAACTGGTAATGTAGTTAGTAAAATTTCTCCCTGAGTTCTGTGAGCCGCTTTAGCAAATTAATTGAATCCAGTGAGGAGGGGGTCATGGGAACCTCCCATCTACAGCTGGTTTGTCAGAAGAACAGGTGACAACCTGGGCTTATGACTGGCATCTGAAGTCAGGGTAGGGAGACAGTCTTGTGGGGATAAACCCTTAACCTGTGGAATATGACACGATCTGATGCAGTATAGACAGTGTCAGAATTGAGTGGACTTGTACTGACATCCTGTTGGTGTCCAGAGAATTGCTTCTTGGTGGTGTGGGCAAAAAACCCCCCATCCAACAGCACCACATTGGAATTGGTAACCAGGACCATTTTAGGTCCATTTTCTCCTCTGCTTGAAATCTTTAAATGGTTTCCTGTTGTCTTTAGGGTACTCCAGAATCCTTACCATGATGCTGTCTTTGCAAGATCTGGCTTCTCCTCACTAGATTAATTCCCAATACTCTTCTTCTTCATGAACCAACCATATTATACCTCTTTCAGATTCTGAAAAGCATGAAACTCTCTCTTATTACAAACTCTTGCCTGAACTACTTCTTCTTCCTGGAATATCTCCCCTCTCTTATCACTCTCATTTGCTTGCTAATTCCTACTCATCCTTTCTCTCAATTCCTAAGGACTTTCCTCTCCAATTGACCAATCTCTTCCTGGTAGGGTTGCCAGATGTAGCAGATAAAAATACAAAACGCCTGGGATGCCTGGGTGGCTCAGTCGGTTAAGCGTCTTACTTTGGCTCAGGTCATGATCTCAGGGTCCTGGGATTGAGCCTCACGTTGCGCTCTGTGCGCAGCAGGGAGTCTGCCCCTCCCCCAACTCATGCTCTCTCTCTCTCTCTCTCTCTCTCTCTCAAATAAAAATAAAATCTAAAAAAAATACAAGATGCCCAGTTAAAATTGGATTTCAGATAAGTTATTTTTAGTATAAGTATATCCCATCCAATATTTGGGGCATAGTTATACTAAAAAGAATTTGTTGTTTATCTGAAATTCAACTTTAACTCGATGTCCTGTATTTTATCTGGTAACACTATTCCCTAAACTTGGTTATACAGTAGTCTCCCCTATCCACGGGGTATACATCCCAAGATCCCCAGTGGATGCCTGAAACTAGATAGTACCGAACCCTAAGTATACTATGTTTTTCCTATACATACATAGCTATAATAAAGTTTAATCTATAAATTAGGCACAGTAAGAGATTAACAGTAATTATAATCAAATACAACAATTATAACAATATACTGTATAACAAGTTATGTGAATGTGGTCTATCTCCCTCTCTCAAAATATCTTAATATACTGTACTCAACCTTCTTGTGATGACGTGATGAGATGAAGTGAGGGGAGTGATATAGGTATTGCGCCATAGTGTTAGGCTACTACTGACTTTCTGAGGCTAGGTCAGAAAGTAGATAATCTGCGGGCGCCTGGGTGGCTCAGTTGGTTAAGCGACTGCCTTCGGCTCAGGTCATGATCCTGGAGTCCCCGGATCGAGTCCCGCATCGGGCTCCCTGCTCGGCAGGGAGTCTGCTTCTCCCTCTGACCCTCCTCCCTCTCATGCTCTCTGTCTCTCATTCTCTCTGTCTCAAATAAATAAATAAAATTAAAAAAAAAAAAAAGAAAGTAGATAATCTGCTTCTGGACCACAGCTGACCACAGGTAGCTGAAATCATGGAAAGTGAAACTGTGGATAAGGGATGGATTATTGTACACTCCCCCCGTCCCCAGCTCACTCTACTTTTCTTTGGTATTTATCTCACTTGTATTAATTGCTTCATATTGATGTTACCTGGTGGGTAACCAGACCGCTCTTGAGAAATTTAGTGATGGGGAAAAAAAGATTGTAGCAGAGCTGTTAGCATGGTGGAGAGGAAATGTGTGCTTATGTGTATGTTTTATGCAAGAGGGAGACCTTTGTGTCATTGGTGAAAGGGAAGGAAGCAGTGGAAAAAGAGGGGGTCATCCTGGTAGAAGGGCTAATAGATGGTCTAGGAAGGCGTGGAGGGGATGAATTCAGAAAAGAGGAAGGATGTTTTCACAAGTAAGAGGAGGGTGGGAACAATGACTATTACAGTCTTTTCTGATTGTGACTCTCTCATCTCAAAAAAGTTATACTGTCTTCATTACTTAAGATTATATAGCGTTCACTGAAGGATATAACCTGAATTTGGACATAAGTTAAGGTTTCTTAGTCCAGAGCTTCTTAAACTTTAACAGGATAGTGATCACCACCTGACTGTTGTTTAAATGCAGATTGTGATGAGTAGGTAGGCCAGCACCTGAGCTTCTGCATTTCCAGCAAACACCCAGGGAGTGCTCTTGCTACTGTTCTTAGATTGGCCGTCCTTGCTCTGTGAAGCTTTTTTTTTTTTTTAATGGCAGCTGAATGTAAATGTTTTACATTTGGCTTAACCTAGTAGTGAAATCTATGCAAGAGAAATTGAATATCCTTTCTCCTGAAGTTAGCTGAACTGTGATTGAAATATATCTTCTCATAAATACTCTCTAGTTTTAAATAACTCAGTTTGCTTATGTGTATCTCAAGCATTAATTCCCTCAGAACTAAGAAAGGAGTTACCTTTGGAATTTGAAACTGTATTGCTTTGGAATGTGAGAAAACAGAAAATTGCTTAAAAGCAGAAAGTGATCTTAGTGAAATATTTATCCAAAGTAATTTATTGATCAGTTATTTATTAGAGGGATCTATTGTTCATTCATTCAAAGGGAAATCTCCTACAGATGTATTAGTATGATTAATTATTAATGGTTGAGATGATTTTTAAATGCTTACATTTAACAGAGTAATGCTTTTTAATAGAAAACCACAATATAATACAAGTGTGCTATTTACAAAATAACTGTAGGATTTATTTTTATAATTAATTCCTACGTTAGAATTAATGAACTATGAGGAACACCGCCTTTTTTCAATCCATTCGTGTACTTCTACCACTTCGTGGAAAGCCTTATTTGAAGAGGATGTTAAAAGCTAGGACTTGTGAGGCAGAATAGCCTCCTGCCCATCACTGGACATGTGATGACAGGTCCTGCAGAAAGCAAAAGGCTCAGAGATAATTCAAGCATAAATCAGAAAAAGAGATTACTGTAACCTGTAGCCAAAACTCAAATTTTTCTTCCTCTGGGATCCTTTTTTAAAGTTCATTTTTAGTTTCGAATACAATGTACATGTACACAATTCAAAAAGTTCCAAGAATGTCCAGTGAAAGTCTCTCTCCTTCCTCCTGTGTCTCCTTCACAGAACTCCCCCCTGTTCACCAGTTTCTTGTGAGACATTTATAACACCTGTGTGTGATATACACACCCCACACATATATAGGGTGACATGCTATACTCACTGCTCTGTAATTCCTATTTTTACTTTATATATTGTTTTATACAAATACCCAGTTTGCTCTATTCTTATTAATCGGTACATAATTGGGTATGATTTTCCGTAATTTTCCCCAAATGTGAATTTTTTCATAAGCAAGGTTATATGCAAATAAATATATTGAGCATTTAGGACCATTAAGGAGGAATGTCAGTAGATGCTTACAGGAAAATCCAATATCCCTCTAAACTCTCTCTTCACACTCCCTGAGACCATATTGAAAGCTTGAAGCCCCTGCTAACTCTAGCCATTCCCACAGTGCTATGAGCCCCTGCTGGGTGTAATAAGACACCAGAACAGGGTAAGGAGAAGATGACATTTGCTCCTGCTTGTCAGCAGACCTACCAGTTGATACCATCAAGACATGCTTCAAGGAACTAAGCTTATATCCTGGCCCTTCGGTGCTTGCAGATGACATTAGGACCATTCAAACCAAGGCTAACATCTGCATGTTTTCCGGAGGACCTCTGATGATGCAAACACAATCATCACCATGTACAAAAATGCAAATCCAGTAGGCACCTGGGAGACCTGACTTGACAACAGTGGTTCTAGGGTTCAACTGGAGTTCCAGCATGACCTTCCTTGTCCATGGATCCAGTCACTCACCCATTCACACACTTTTGAACATTCATTATGTTCCAGGCACAGTTCAAGGTGCTGGGACATAATGATGGGAAGGCAGACAAGGTTCCTGCCTTCAAGGAACTTATGTTTCAGGGGGGCATATCTGAGTCCACCAAGCCTGGCCTCACGTTCTCTCATAACCGCCCCCCCCCCACACACACCCCTCTTTCCTCTGTAGTCAGCCTGTAAACCTGAATGCTTTGCTCATGGTCTTCACGTCTATATTCATCTACTCATCTTCCAAGGGCTTTAAGTGTCTTCCTTGTGTCCAGCAGGATTTGAAGTGCTTTGTGAGTACTCCATAAAACCAACTGAATGGAGGCCCTGCTCTTGGCATTAAGCCTAAACTTTTATTTAAGTAAACCTTGAATTTTAGACTAGTTTGATATACACAGAAAAGTTGCAAAGATTATACAGAGTTCTCACATACCTATCCTCACCCAGTTCCTCCTGTTGTTAGCACAGATCTGACATTATAATGGCATATTTACGTTATAATAGCTTAATTAATAAACCAACACTGATACTTTAAAGTCCAATAATATTAATTAAAATTTGAATCTCTGATTTTCTTAGATTTTTCACTAATTTCATTTTTCTGTTCCAGGGTCTCACCACATGGCAGGTGATTTTTTTTTTTTTTAAAGATTTTATTTATTTATTTGAGAGAGAGAATGAGAGACAGAGAGCACGAGAGGGAAGAGGGTCAGAGGGAGAAGCAGACCCCCGCTGAGCAGGGAGCCCGATGTGGGACTCGATCCCGGGACTCCAGGATCATGACCTGAGCCGAAGGCAGTCGCTTAACCAACTGAGCCACCCAGGCGCCCATGGCAGGTGATTTTTATATCTCCTTAATCTCTCTGGCCTTGTGACAGTCTCTAGTCTTGTTTTTCATGAAGTTTGACAGATCTGAGGAGGACTAGTCAGGTATTTTATAGAGTGTCCCTCTATATGGGTTTGTCTGGTGCTTTCTTCGCAATGGATTACAACAGGGCTACGGGTAATGGGAGGAAGCCCACAGAGGTGAAGGGCCTTTGGCATTACACCACGGCAGGGGGTTTGTGCCCAGCAGGGGACGTGATAGAGACGGCAACCTTGAACATCTGGCAAGAACGGTTTGCCACTCCCCCCCAGAAGGTGATCTTGTTCCCCCTTCCCCTACTCTGTTGTTTGGAAGCAAGTCACTCATGCACACCTCAACCCCTTAAGGGGGTGGAGGCAGGGTGGGGAGAATTAAGCTCCACTTCCTGGGTGTGGGGGTAGTAGCTATATAAATTATTTGAAACTCTTCTGTAAGGAAGACTTATCTCTTCTACCCTATGTATTTATTTAGTCAACCACTTACTTATACCAGTGTAGATTTGTGTATGAATATTTACTGAATGCATTGGATTATAATCTGATAGTAAATTATTTGTTCAAATTACTCCAGCTGTGGCCATTGGTAGCTCTTTCCGGTTGGCTCCTGTGTCCCTTTTGACATGCCCCATCCTTTTGTTTTTTGAGCATTTCTTTACTTTTTGGCACAATTTATGTATTTCCTGCCCTCACCCTAGAATCAGTCATTTCTCCAAGAAGCACTGTTTCCTTTTGTTGGAGAGGCTTACTTTGAAACGCAGGCCTGAGCATCGCCTACCCACCCACCCACTCGGACACTCAGTCAGTTGGTCAGTGAATATTTACGTGTATTCTACTCCGATACAGATTGAGCCAGATGCTGATATACAATGGGGAACAAGTACTCCCTGCCTTCAGAAGGTAGCAGTGCAGTGTGCAAGATGGTGAACAAGTCTCAATGAGGAATATCATTATAACTCTGATCCATGCTGTGAAGGGAAGGGACAGGGACTCAGATGAGAAGTAACCTAAATCAGGCCTGGTTTAGACCAGGGGGCCAACGAAGGCCACAGAATGTTCTGTCTAACATTTAGAGAGAAAATTGAAGATAGGAGTGTTCTCACACTGCAGGTTAGTGGGGCTTGACTAGCTTTTTAAAAAAGGAATAGAAAACACCATAAGTATTATCATATAAAAGTAATGTTGCCTTTTGGTATAGACTGATGTATTATTGGTTCATGGTATAAGATGCATTTCTTACTGGGGATTATCATCAAAAAAAGTTTGAAAGCCTGTTTTAGGAGGAAATAATAGCTTGAAAGATCTGAAAAGAGAAAAGGCTTTAATATATTTGAGAGTCTGCCAGGGGGCCAATGCACCTCTGAGGAACTCACATGGGTTGTGAGAAGAGGCCAAAGAGGCAAGGAGGCATGCAGCCCCCCAGAGGGGCTGAGGAGACAGGATTTTATTTAAGGAGTGATGGGAATCCATTGGAGGGTTTTAAACAGGGAAGTATTGGCACTTCAAAGAGATCTTTAAGGCTACTATGTGGAGAATGGAAGGAGAGGGCGAGAGAAGAAGCAGGGCCAGTCCATGAGAAGGCTCCTACAGTCGCCTGAGCAACAAGGGTTGCTGGACTATGCAGTACACATTCCACTGTCCGTTTTGTTCTCTCAACCACTAGAACAATGCCTGGAACACAGCAGACCTGCAGTATTACTTGTTGAATGAATAAGTTACATGGTTGTAGTCAAGATGGAGAGAATCTTTAAGTCAAGACATACTGCAAGTCTTGCTGCTGTATTGGGTGTGGGGGAAATGGGCAGGGGGAAGAGAGTGAGAGCCCTCCTTCCCACACCTAATCCCTCTGCACTTGCTTATGCTTTCTTTCTCTACTGTTGGACTACGTAGGATAGCTACAGGATTCTTCTAACTGTTTAGACTGTGGTTCTGCCTCTGCTTAGTCATATTGGCCAGAACTGGCAATAACAGAATTTTTCAAGAGAAACCAAGATTGAGTAGAATTGCAAAACCAGTCCTATCAGATTTTCAGACCCATGGGACTTTATAATCTTTGATGCCCAATCTCTGAACCCCCGTGAGAGTCAACTACTAGCAAATAAAGATCCTCAGAGGGGTGCCAAAATGCCTTGGAATTTGGCATTCTGGCAAAGAACTGGCAAGATAATCGTTTATATAACTGTGTTCCAAAGAACCTCCCATCTGATTTTACATTATATTAAAAATATGTTGTGGCAAAACCCTGCCTCGGCACTACTATTCTTGACAGTGGTGGTGCCCAAGATCTGCAGCTGGCGGCCCACTCCCCTGCTGGTTCCCTCAACAGAGCTCAGGCAGCTCCTGTCACTGTGGAGGGTATTGGAAGCACATAGACCAAGAGAACACGGAGCAGAAAGGTGAAAGAGCCACATCCTGGGAACAGAAAACTGTGAGTCCTCTCTGAAAAGTCCGGCACTGGAGATGGGCATGCTCCAGAAATGCTGATTAATTTTGAAGGATTGGTCATTTTGGTCAAATGGGTTTTACGCTGTTGACTGAGACGCCAGAGCAATAATCCGATGTTACTGGAAGTGATGCCAGTGGTATTTGCATTGGTTAAGATTTTTCATATAACAGAAGAGCAAATTCGAACTGGCTTAAGCAAACAAAGGCATCAAGCCTTGGCTTGTAGCGTGAAAACTCCAGAGTGCAATCTCAAATTGACACCCTCCTCACAGTACCCACTCCATATCTGTTTTGTTCATGGCAATGCCTGTTCTGTGTGCTGGCTTCATCCTTCGGCAGGCGCTGCTCTTGGTGGCACAGACAACTGAGGGAATTTTGGACTTTGTGTTCTCTAAGACACCATCCAGGAAAAGAAGGATGGTTCCCCCTGGTCACCCAACAGAAGGTTGAGGAAGCTTTTCCCCAGAAGCTCTAGCAAACATTTCCTCAAACCTCATTGGCCTGAATTAGGGCATATGCCCACCTCTGAGCCAATCACTGTGGCCAGGTGATGGCCACTCTGATTGGCTTAAGCACGTCAGGGTGCACACCTGGGAGCTGGATGTATCCACGTGCTGGAGAAAGGGGAGGAATTAAGGTTCCCTTAAGGCAGAATGTAGGTGCTGTTACAGGAGAAGGGGGAAATGGACCCTGAGGAGGCAACCTAGGTATTTTTAGCACATCAACATCATTAATATTGTGATAAAAGCCAAATTGGAGGCAATGCAGATAGAGATAAGAAAACTTTCGTTCAGAACCCCAGTTTGCCTGCTTCTAGGTAAGTCACTTAACCTCTTCGGGTCTCAATTTCTTTATCTGAAAAGATGTGGATGACACCTCAGGGAAGGTCAAATTCATATATCTGAATATGTCATAGATATATATATATATCAAAATATATAAGGTTACATATTTGAAAAAATAAAAGTAAAACATGAGGTACTTTTTTGTATTTCCTTAAAGTACCAAATCTAGTCAGTCCCGTCATAGCCAAGATTGAGCTGATGTTTTGCTGAGCAGAACAGCAGTTGGAAGGAAGACTTCCCTGGCCACCATGAGTACTGGGCAAGTCAGGGCCCATCTCATATCTTCAATGCAAGAAAGAAGTTTCACTGGTTCAGAACCAAACTCAAGCAGCAGGTGTTCAGGGCTGGGGTGTTGAAGTTTCAGCTTTGATTTTTCTATGAAATCGTTCATGTTATTAAAATGTCGGCCCTATTCTCTTGTTTAAGAACTGGTTTCATTTCTAATGACACAGCACCATCATGCCATTCCTTGATTTAGTCACGAGAACCAAAACTAATGTGTGGCTAGTTTCATGTCATTTTTATAGCAGTTAGTACAGAGAACAACAGGCTCCTGTGAAAACAGATGTATTTGCTATCTATTTCTCTATCTGCTACCTTTTAGACTCAAAACCCGATTTCTGAGTTGGCTTGGTCCCCTGGTTTGGTCTTTGTGGGAGAGGCTTCGGGGAGGACAAGAAGCTGGCTGTTCTTCTCAGCGGGGACACTTTTTATAAGAAAGAGTGTCATCCCCTAAACCTTATAAGAGTTGTAAAGGTGTGTCAGAAAGAGACCTCTCTTCTCTTGAGAGAAAATTCCTTTGGCATCATTGTCTGTGGTGAACATGGAGTGTTCTTTATTTGATGAACCTCTGTAAATTTCTTAAAGGCTTTGTGGTATTGCATGAGAAAGTGAGCATGCATGCAGTGTTGCTGGAAAAAGCAGTGCCTTAATAATAATGCCAATACTCTCAAAATGCCAACACAAAGTCTTTATCATCCACAAGGTCTCTATGATCGGGTTAGATACCAAAGTTTGAAGATGGAGAAACAGAGACATTGAATTTTCCGTGGCTTCAGAGAGAGTGTTATAGAATTTAATTAGAGTCCTGGGCTAACTTCCATTAGGTAATTGCCTGATCTCTCTGTGTCTGAGCTTCCTCACGTATAAAATGCAAATAATAATATAGTAAATACCTCATGGGGTGGTAGTGAGGGTTGTGTAAACTAATGCATGTGAAGTGCTTAGAACAGCACCTGGCACACACACAGTCTGCACTCAATAAATGTTGTAATTATCATCACCTTCACTATCCATTTTTCTCAATTGCAAGTTGAATGCCCTTGCCTCTTTGACTCAGATGCATACAACCCCCCTCCTCCCCTACCTGGCCGCCCCCCAACCTCAGTTACTCATCTGATCTTTAATCTCAGGTTGTCTTCCAACATGTGTCTCAGGCCAAGGCCAGTCTTGCTTCCATGCCAGCAAGCTGTCCCCCTCCAGGGGCCTTCTCACCAGTCTTTCCTTGTGGCCTTTTAATGCTCAATAGGACTCCTAGGGGTGTCAATTGAAAAAAAAAAAAAAAGATGTTGAATATTGACTTGAATAGCATATCTCTGTAGATCTGACTCACCTGGAAGACTCGATCTGGCAGTTGGGCCCCCGGCTCTCTGCTTGGACCTGGAGCCTGTGATGTGCTGTCCTCCAGCTCGGGGAAGAAAATTGCCTTTTTCATCCAATTTGATCCACCTCGTTTAACCTAATTCCTGCATTTTTTTGTTTTATTTCCACAAGGGGACATTGTTAAGAAAGCCTTTCTGTATTTCATTTCTTTGATTATCTTATACGCTTATTCTTTCAACCGGCCTTCTCTGACCGTGTTCATCTGAGCAGTGCCAGGAATATTGCCGCTCTGTATGGCTTTGTGTATGACATCTTGTCCCTTCTCCTGGACTGTGAACGTCTTGAGGCCAAACGCCATGGCTTCTACTTCTCATCACCTGCAACACGATGGGATGCATGGGGATTGGCTCTGGGAAGGGTGTGACTGCATGTATGGCTCCCCCTGACATTTCCCCTCACTCATATCCTCTTTCTTTTCTCCCAAGAGTCTCACGGGCCCTTTCTGCCTGAATGTCGTTAGGCCATGAGTAAGCAGAGACACAGAGTTTATTGTCAGGGTCTCACCTCTTGGGTATGTGAGGCCTTAAGGCTGACGCACCCAAGAGTGTCCCTGGACCTGGCCTCCAACACACCGTGTTGGTGTATGTGTTGCCAGATTACCTACCGTTTCTTCAGACAAGTGAACGTGTTCTCTCTTCATGTCTCATTGTGCTTTCCTTGATCTAATTTCTTACCTCCTACCCAGCGTCTCATCACCCGCCTTTCCCTGTTTCTTTTCTGGGCCCATCCCGTCCCTGGCCTCTCTTCATGCATTGGCCGTTACTCTTGCTGGATCCTTCTCTGGCTCACTTTGGTTTCTGTTCCCCCTCTTCTTTTTCTTTCACTTTCCCCCACCCACCAGTCATTTTCAACAGTGTCATCATGACTTTCAGTGTGGGAACATGGCACTCACTGTCTCCCACATTACACAGCCACCCCGGCTTCCATGTGACCAACATTCCTTCCCCGAACCACCAGGCAGGACGGAGGCACGGACAACAAGCTGCGGCTCTCCCAGTGAGTCCTGCTTCCTGCCCAGCCCAGGAAGCCAGAGCCTGGCAGAAGATGGAGGCTGCAGAGCTGGGCCCCGGACCTCTTCTCAACTTCTGTTGGGCAGCGTGAGCGGGGTGTCACCCAAGACACCACTTAGAACAGCTCTGCTCTGTGAAAGCGTGAAACAAGGAGGGTTCTCTTAAAGGAACAGTATGGGCTGCGGGGAAGAGGTGGGGTAGCGCATATGACTGAGACCAGGGAGGTTTCTAGTGCTTGCATGACTTGGCCTCCTAATCCACAAAACTCAGCTGAAACAGCCAAGCCAATGAATAACAGGGTCCCAGTCATAAGCAGAAAACACTCTTCCCTTTTTCTTCCCTTAACCTCACACATGCAGGCTTGTGCAATCTGTTCTTATGCAAAGGTTTGCAAAACTGTCCAAGTGGAGGATAGGTCTGGGCTTCTCCACCACCCCGTCCTTCCCGCAGGGTCCGCAGTCAGCTGGGACAGCCCGAACAGCCCGGACTGCCAGAGCGTGAGGGAGAGTGTCAAGGCTGCTGGGAATGATGGCCTTCTAGGACTCAGCCTCAGAGGTAGAAAAATGGCCTTCTTATTTCAAACATGCAAACCAGATTTGATCAAATACTCTCCCTGTGAAACAGCTGCCCTTTGAAGCCGTGGACCAGGGTGGAAACACAGCTCCTGTCTGAGAAAGGATAAATTTCTTTCTTACCCTTTCTGCTGACCATTCTATTTCCTGCTGGTTTGTTGCACTGACCCTCTGGGGCGCGGGGGCGGGGGCTGCAGCCGCCGAGCACCAACAGCAGGGTGAAAGTGATGAACCACCTGAGCTCTGCAGGCGCCCTTGCCCCAGCGCTACCCCCTCTTGCCAGCTTGCTGCCGCCACCCTGTGAGCCAGGCTGAGCTGGCCGGTGGGGGGAAGGAGTAAGCCACATCTCATGGCACCTTCTCAAGCACCGGGAGGGAAATGCAGACCCAATCCCGGTGCTCTTCCTTTTTCTTCAGGTGCAAGTGGTTAAAGCCCACCCACAGGGACAGCTCAGCCATGACACAGGTGGGGAAGCAAATACAGCTAAACTCAAGACGGGCATTTGTACGCAGAGGGCCGCCCACATTACCTAGTATAGTGCTGAGAATGTGTTTAATATCTCCGGACCCTTTTGACATTTAAATATGGCCTGACCAAGGTAAAGGGAAAATATAAAAGGAAACTTGCCAAACAGGATCAAGGGATGCCATTTTTAGGAACTCTATTTTTAAAGAACTGTCTCTTAGCTTTAGTTGGTCTCAGCCAAAGTATGCCCAGGCCCTATTTCTGACTGTTTTATTTTAGAACTAAATGTGTAATGTTACCCATACCAAGTATCTTGGATATCTTTTTCAATTGATTTTGATAGTTCACAGAGCTAGACTCCTGAAGCCCTCTCGTCAGGACCTGCGGGGTACCCGGAAGATCCAATGAAGTGCAAGAAGAAAATAGTTTAACTTCTATTTATATCTATGTTTTAATCTAAAAATGAAGAAAGAAGTTAAGCTTTACTATTAGTAATAAATATGACTATTTACTAATGCACAAGTATATGTGTATATAAAATATACAAAGAAATATAAATTTTACTGGGATGCAGTTTCTAATTTTTTTTTTATTGGATTGGATTATCAAAAATGTTTGGTGGGACCTTTCCTTCTGACCAATATGGAATAATAGAGACCAAATTCACCCTCTGGTCTGAAAAAAAAAAAAAATTAAAAAAGCAATATATGAAACAACCGTTTTTAAGACACGACACATCAAGTAATGAAGAGATTCTGGAAACTCAGGGAACTAGTGAGGTGAGCTCTCCAGTTGCCTTAGCCTACAACACTGAGTTCACATTGTTTAATAAGTAGTTATATATGTTTACAAAAATAAAGTTTGGTGACTTTTTTACTAGACTATAAACTCCTTGAGGGCAAGGGACATATCTTATTCACAGCATATCCCCAGGACCTAGCACAGAAGTTGTCACATAATAGTTGCTGAATGAACATGTGTGAATGAATCACTGAAGGTCTCCAGGGAAGCCCCAGGATGATTACATCATAGATGATGGGATGTTAGGGCCCAAATGCACCTTAGAGCTGTTCTAGTCCACTTTCTTCATTATGTAGATGAGGAAATTGAGGTCCAAAGCAACTCAGTGACTTCCCCAAAGTCAGTAAACCAGAGCCCCAAGCTGCAGAAGGGCCTTCTGTTAAAAGGTGAATTCCTGCTACTCATGGAGCAGGGGTAAAATGGAGTTCTAGATGTCAAAGGTAATGTGTTCAGAAACAAAAACAGACACCAAAAATTATTATAGGCAAAGCCACTTGGAATTGAAGACATGGCCAGACACTGATCAATTCTAGAACAATACTGAAAGAAATTCCCAGGTTGGACAGAGAGGCCAGAGGAGATCCTTTCTGACATAAGCTCTGGCTGCATTCAGAGATTCCTTGAGAATCTACAGGAGACCTTGGGAGACCTTGGATCAAGATAAGCCTATCTACCTGGGAACCACAGGAGATTCTGGACAGGATCCAAACAAATCAGTACTTCCTAGGATAGACCCATGGCCTATCCTAGAGTGGGGAGGGGGAGGCAGGTGGGCCCACAGAGAGCAGTCCCATGTTGGGAACCCACTGCCTAACTACTTGGCCTGACTGTGCTCTGGGAGAAGACCAGACCTTAGGAGATGTTTGTCACTCCATGGAGCACCTTCAGGCCACAAGATGTGTTCTGTCACAGAAGGATCTTTCTGCTTAGGACTGAAGGAGCCCCTGACACTGTGTGCCCTCCAGGTAGGAGCAGAATCCCATGGGTTGGTTCTGACTGCTCTCTGAGGTTTGGTTGCATTGTCAGGCAGCCTCGGCAACATCACTTCTTGGTCAGGGTTTGTCCTGGATTCTTCTGGGAAGTCACAGCCCTCATCGAACCCTTTAACTTTGGGTTTCTCCTCAGTTCCAATCACTGACTGCTCCTTAAAGTCCTTGAAAAGGCAGCCCAGCTCTTTCTAAGTACTTAGTTGGAGGCCAGAAAATGCTAGGACATGGCAATGACTTCTTGATATTATCTTGAGAGTTTTAGGATTTGATCTGGGCCTGGTGTAGGAATGGACTTCTGCCTCTCTGTAGATTCCCATTAATACCGCTAGTGATGTCCCAAGTACATCTATAGGACACATGGGTTAAACGCTAGTGCTTGGCTCTTGTGCCAACATGAATGACAGGGTTTGAAAGAGAGTGGTGATGTCAGTGTGACTTCTGGAGACTTCTTCACCTTGGAAACCCTGGAAGAGTTCCTCTAGAAAGGGGACTATTATAGAGCTTAAAGGGAGCCCCCTGAACAAGAATTACTAGCTGATTCACATCAGATTTGGAGGTAAATCTCCTTGGGGCAGGGCCCGCTTGGGAGGAGGTCTCTGACCCACAGGTGGGCCGTAAGAGGCCAAGCTGCACCCATGCTGTGCTCCTCCTCAGCACTGAGTCGTTAACTCACTAGCAGAAGCCACAGCACAGAGCCTTGGAAGGAGAAAAGGCCTGTTCCCAAGAGCCAGGGATGGCAAGGTATTTCTATGCACTAATTAAGCAGCCAGCAGGTTGTTGTCCGTTTTCATTTTTATAGATCAGGAAACAAAGGCATTGAAAAATCCAGTAAGGCACCTACTATCACAGGGTGAGTCAGCAGTAAACTGGGCCCAAGAATTCAAACCTTGTGCCTCCTGGGCCAGCACTGGTTTCTGCCTTGGGCTCCATGGTCTCAGAAAATAATTCCCACTTTATCCATAGCAAGAGTCCTTTGTGATACCCGTTTAATGAAAACTTACCCTAATACTGCCTGTTCTCTGCAGGTTTGCTCAACAGCCAAGGCCTTGCCTTCCTCAGTCTCCCTTCATACCACCCCTTGGCCATCTCATGGGCTGTCCAACTCCAAAGACCTCTTGTTGACTCATCCCATTTGGACTGCCCACTTGCTCCAGCACATCCACCAAGGTGATCCCCTAGGCCCTTGGCCTTGGCCATGCCAGCAGCTTCCCCACACACTTTTGCTCAGAATTAGAGCTCTGACTGGGGCTCCCAGGCATGTTTCCTTCCTTACTGCTTCTGCTGTCCACACTGGTCTCTCTGGTTCAGCAGTGACGTCATCCACTCCTGCACCCTCTTCCTTATGTCCGTTCTCTGCCTGGAAAGCTCTCCCCTTCTCAGACCACCAAGGCTCTTCAGGAATTCTAGACCTCTCCCAACTTTTCCAGAATTTCTGTTTCCCTTCTCTGTGATATCTTTCTATACTCATTAAAGAAACATGGTGATCTCTCCATCCACCATTTGCCCACAAAACTGATCAAAATTGATTTGGCCTCAACTCTTACTGAGGCCTCAAACTGCTACTTACAGTATGCGGTAGGCAGAATTCTAAAATGGACCCAAGATTTCTTATTTCCCCTCCTGTGTGCACCCCCACTGAATATGATGGATTTTACTCCCATGATTAGGTTATGTTTAATGGCACAGTTTTTTTTTTTGACCTTAAGAAAAGGAGATTTATCAGTGACCATAACCTAATCACAGTAGAGACCTCAGTCCTATGACCACAGGAAAGTAGATTTTACCAACAAATAAGAAAGTGCTAAAAGTGGACTATTTCCCCAGAGCCTCCAGACAGGAACCCAGTAAGGCTAACACATGGATTTCAACACTGTGTTATCCTGAGCAGAGAACCCAGGCATGCTGTGCCAGACTTCTGACTTATAGGACTGTGAACTAATCTATGGGCATTAGTCAATAAGTTGGTGGTAATTTGTTAGGCAGCAGTAAGAAACTAATGTAAGTGAATAGTCATTCAGTCATGTTAGAGTTGTGGAATTTCCGTGCTCATCCTGGCACCAGTCTTAGCTGAGGGGCTGCAGTCACACTTGGGTGGACTGTCAGCCATCGGTTACAGACTCCCAGCAGGAGGAAAGCCTGGCCACCTGGTTTCCCTCTGAATATAATTCAGCTGCAAGTGGGATTGCTTGGTTCCCAGCACTCTGTTGCCTGCTCTGAGGCAAAGGTGAACTTGGCCTTCCTGCCCACAAGGGTTTCTAATCTAGTAATTAAGTGAGCACATAGTTGAATACAGAGGGAGGAGGAGACATGGAGCAGAATGCTCAGAGATCAAGAGAATGGAAATCATATCCAACGAGCGAAATGAAAAAATTCATGGAAGAAGTGACATTTGTCGAGAGCCCTGAAGGCTGAGTGGGGTTTTACCTTAAGGATGGAAGTAGGAAATTAAAAGTGAATAAGAGAAACTGTGTTGGACATTTGACGAATCAGGGGTAGTATGGTTAGGATGGAAATAGCATTCTGGGTCTACAATGTGAAGGCTCTTGAATCATTGGGAGTAGTGTGTGGGGGGTTTTTGATGATAAATGAGGGCCATGGAAAGTTTGGAGGCTTGTGTGGGATAGAATCAAGGTGGACTGAGTGTGCAGGATGGATTAAAGTAGAGACAGGTAGGAGATGGGGATTATTTATAGACCATAAGAGTAGAATGAACAAAAATTAACCAGAGCCTGCATCATGGCTCTGGCAGTAGGGACAGAAGGAAGGAGAAGAACTAATAGCCACTGGGGAAGGTAGAACTTCCACTGACCAAACCACAGAACAAATACAGCATCCAGCGCAGGTCCACCCATCGGTCCTGCCTGCCTTCATTCATTACAGTATATCAGATGTGTGATCTGTCTGCTCTAGCCAATAGTCTGTAGGAGGTGCTGCCCAAAAGGCAAAGTGTCACTACATTTGAGGAGATGAGAATGGCTGTGGTACCAGGGTTAAAGGGCAAGTCCTATAAGAGAAACATGGCTGATGAACCACAGGCTCAAGAGGGAGAAAGATGGCACCCAGTCACAGCCACAGTCTTCAGGAAAGAATGACATGGAGTCATTGTTTTGCTTATAGATAGAATATCCAAAAGGAGAGGGGGCTGTGCATTGCTCCTCTAGGCTACCAACAAAACTTCATCTCATCCCGGTACACACACACACACACACACACACACACACACACACTCAGAGGGAGCCTGCTGACTCATGCCCGTATGACTTTCACAATGACAAACAGAGCAACAGTTATTCCTGCAAATGCTTAGTTGGGTTGGTCTAGAAGACAAATTGGTAGCCATAAAATTGTCCTTTGAGCCATTCCTTAGACACTGGTTTCCTTCGCCTCCCTCCCTGACTGCCCAGGCTATGGTTGTTATCATGGTTTTATAAGGTAAGAGACATACAACGTCGTTTTTGTTCAACCACCACGAGACCAGTCAAGGGCAGACTAGGCCAACAAGGCTCTTCCTCCTTCCCCCTCGGTTCTGGGTAAGCACACATCTTCCACCCTTACTTTAAAGGCAGACAATTTGTTTTCATCATTTGCCAACACAGCTGAGGATGATTATTAATTAATCAAAAACACTGACTTTTAACTTCCCACGCTCTCTCCAGAGATGCTCCAGTGACAGCTTGCATCTGGACTTCAGAGCTGTTTAGATAGAAGTGGGCACCATGCAGCAAAGCCTTGTTTTTTCTGGTTTATTCTTTTTAAAACACAACTCTAGCTTAATCCCATTTAGCCAGTAAACTTGATTTTAAGGTGGTCTCATTTTGTGGGGTTTCTGTCGGTCTTTTTATACAGCTCCCTTTGAAACCAGAAATGCTGTGTCAGGATTTCACAAAAAGGAAAAGAAGTTCGGAGCACATTTTCTGTTCATCAAAAGCTCAATCTGAAGCACACAGCAGCATGTTCCCATGAATAACGAAACACCATTGTCTTCCTCGGCTAGCAGTCTCACATTCCGCCATCACCCGCCAAATTCAGGGTCTCAGCACTGAGTACCTAACCATTTCTCAGAGCAAGTTTGAAATATTACATTTGGAATATAACAAAGGATTATCTGATTCAGTTGTCTGAGGTTTAAGCAACCGAGTCCTTCCCCCTCCGCCCCCTGTTCTAAGATGGCACTTCTGGGCAGCCATTCCCCCCACCACCACCACCCCTGGCTCTGTACTTCAGCTTTGTGGCTATACAGTGGTTTTCAGTAAAAAAAGAAAGGGGAGACAGAAGATAGCTTGCCTCAAATTACACATCAAAGCCAAACGGCTACCTCTCAAGTGAGATGGGGGTGCGGATGGGCTTTACCACTTGGCAGAGGCTAGAATCAAAATTCCAGTGCCTTGGGGGGCTGCACAGACTGATAAAAGTTTCTAAACAACACTGAATTTAGGAGGAAAGCGTGCTTCTCTTCCATTTAGAGAGGGCCCCATCTTCAGAATCTCAGCTACCTGGAAGGAGTATGTTGTCCTGTAGGTGCACTGTTCCAAACTTGGGGAAAGAGTTTTGTGAGCTGTGGAGCAAGGCTCCCAGGCAAGATCACACTCTAGGTTCCCGTCACTTCTCTTCCCCGCCTTCAGGGATAGATGTTCCTGAAGCCCCCCAACTTCCTTAATATGAGTCCTGGGAGCTGCCTGGCTAGGGCTCAGACCATCCGGGCTTTTGTTTCTTCTCTCTGCCCTCCTGCCACCTGTCTTGTTGTCCTTGTCATTGTTCATTAGCATCTCTACTGGAGACGTGAGGGAAATAAAAGGAGATAAAAACTCGGCTTGTCACAGTCCACTTGCTTCTTGTCCACAGCTCTGGTAAACAGCAGAAGAGGAAGCTATTAGTCAAGATAAGAGTTTAGATAAGGTTTGGGGATTACCTGTAAAATTCATTTATTCATGGTTACCCTCCAATCACCTGAAGATAATGGGGAGGGGGGATCTTTATTATAGTTTTTTTGTTTTTTGTTTTTGGAAGGTAAAAGCAAAATTCTTCAGTCATTTCCAAGAGCTGGTCAAAATCACTTGATGAGATAAAACTAGTATAGCTAATTTATACCTTGGTGACATAAAAGTAGCATAGCAACTAACTAACCACTCCATTCTTTAACTCTCTGAAGCCAGCTGCCTCTGGACGTGGAGATTTTCCTATCTCTAGGTAGGCAGGGAAAGAATTTAACTTATTCTCAGGTTAATAGGGGTCCTTGGACAGCTCTGCAGTTCTTTCGAATGGCTGGGAAGAAGCAAATTGAATAGATAAGTTAGGGTCTTTGATTACAAGTAATAGAAAACAACTGAAACTAATTTAAGTCGGAAAGGTCAATTGATTATAGAGAGTCAGCAGGGGGATCTCATGGGACCCATGGCTAGCCCTCCTCAAAGGGCTGGGGCTGAGGCCTGGAAGGCTTTAGGACTCTCGGTCTGCCCCTCCACCTTAAAAAAAAAAACAAAAAACGAAACAAAACAAAACTATCCATCGTTTTCTGTCCTCTCATTTATATTCTAGCCCTCCCTCCTGTCCTCCTATTCCCCTCAATACACATGATAAGGAAAAAATAGTTAACCCAGGCTTCCCAATTTCAACTTTAACTGGGCCAACCCCAAGGAAACAGAAATCACTCTCTTTTGGTACTAGTTTAAAATTCTCAAAAGAGAACATCGGGTTGGCCCAGCTTGAGTTAAGTGTCCTCATCTGGCCCAATCAGCTGCGGTCATGAGTGTAAATATGACTGATGGGTCAGAGAGAGCTCATGTTCAGAAAAAGTATGTGGGTGATGGAGTAGGACCACTCAGTATTTAGTAATCCAACAAAAGAAAAGGGATGTGGTACCTCTCCCCCTCATGCTCACAATCTGAAGACATAACCTGCACATGTAGAAGACAGACAATTAAGCTCATTTAGTGCCAATTACTGTGAGGAGAAAAAGCCTGATTAGACTGAACTCTGAGGAAACAACCGAAATGGCCCATCTTCAGTAGAAGAAATACATTAAGAATGTGCATAAAATGGGACCCACAGCATAGCAGTGAAAATTAATGAGCTACAGCTACATATTTCAGTATGGATGCATCTCAAAAGTATAATGATGCATGAAAAAAGCAAGTCACAGAAAAATATATACCAGATGATTTTACTTATGTGAGGTTCAAAAACATGCAAAATTGGACAACATATTATGTAGAGTTACAGATGCATATGGTACACTATACAGAAAAACGAGAGGATGAGAGACTGAACTCAGGACAGTGGTTACTTGTCAGGGAGAGAATGAGACTGTGCTCGGGAAGAGGGCAATGGAAGGCTTTGGAAGGGCTGGTCACATTCTATTTCTTAAGCTGGGTGGGGGGTTTGATGGCATTCATTTTATTATTATTTAATCTATACTTATTTCCCTTTTTTGTTTATGTGACATATTTTGGAATTTACAAAAATATAAGCCATTGAGCAAGAGTTCTAAGGAAGCCATTTCCTGGTCTTGGGTGATGGCCAACGGTATTGTGCTCATGTGGTCAGGGAAGGATAGGGAGTAATTCTGTTTGTCAAACGATTTTCTGGTTTCTGTCCATGGGACAGCCACCCTGACAAGGGAAGTGTCTGGAGGTGGCCGGTCAGCACTGCGGGCTGAGAATGCCTGAGGAACAGCCATGCTTTTCACAGGTTTTTTGGCCTGATGTCAAGCTGCAACAATTATTCATCTTTGCTCCCAGCCCAGACATCCTAACTCTCTCCATCCAAGAGATCTACCTAACTGCTGAGCATTGCCCTCAGAACACATTACAAACTGACAGGTTCTCAGATGGCTAGACAGAAACTACCATATGGCCCAGCAGTTCAACTCTTCCAGAACTGAAAGCAGGGATTGAACAGATACTTGCACACTGATGCTCATGGCAGGATGATTCACAATAGTCAATAGGTGGAAACAACCCAAGTGTCCGTCCACACGTGGATGGATAAACAGAAATGGTATATCCATACAAAGGGAATAGTATCGAGCCCTGAAAAGGAATGGAGTTCTGACCCAAGCTACCTGTGGAGGAATGCCAAAAACATTATACTTAGTGAAATAAAACAGACCCGGAAGGCTAAATATTGTATGATTCCACCTATGTAAGATACCTCGGAATAGGCAATTTCATAGAGATAGAAAGTAGAATGGTGGTTACCAAAGGCTGGGAGGAGGAAGAACAGGAATTTATTGTTTAACGGTACAAAGTTTTTGTTGGGGATGATTGAAGAAATTTTGGGTATAGATAGCTATTGGTGGTTACACAACACTGCGAATATATTTAATACCACTAACTTGAATATTCGCAAATGGTTAAAATGATGAATATTATGTTATGTTTATCTTACCCCAATTAGAAGGAAACACAATGCGGAGCACTAGGGAGGACACATATCTGGAGGAAAATGATACCGGGGAGAGGTAGAAAAGTGCACAGCATCCTTTTTTCTTTTTGAGATTTCTTTCTAAATGATTTTTGCTAGTTCCCTGCAGAGTAACTAAACATCAATTTATTTCCAATCTACTCCTGTAGTCTAGGACCACCATTTCTAGCAATATTTTCAATTCAACAGAATAAGAACATATGCGTGCCTCATGGAGTGTGATGTCATGGGGTCCTGTCTTTGCTGGAAACAAGCCCGTGGGCCCAGGGCTCAGCAAGCCCCTGACCTTCCACCTGCCTAGGGGTTAGAGGTAGGCCAGGGGGTGGGGTGAGAGGCCCTAACAGTGGAGCCTACTTCAGAAATGTGGTGAGCAATTGTAGTTCTGTGTCCCCAACTAGTGAATGCTGCATTCAGTGGCTGATGTTCAGTGTTCCAGAGGATGAGAAGGAGAAGGAAAAATGTGTGTGGTCAAGTCCTTTTTATATTTTCTTTTAGTTTGCTGAGACCAAGCGATTGCCTCTGACTTGGAGAAAGTCCTACTTTTTTAAAAAAGAGGAAAAGATCATCCCCAGATCCACAGAATGGTGACTGGGGAGGTTAGTCTTTGAGCTAGAAGTAACAATGTACAGCTGGGGCTGGGCCTACACCAGAAAGGGACCCGTTGAGAGAGCCAGGACATGGATGCAGTCACGCCTTACCTAGGGGCAGCCTTGGACATTGTTGCCTTCGTGGCCCCCTCCCACCATAATAGTATCGATATAAAAATTTATTTTTAATATAACTTTAACTACTTCAATATTTGTATCTCTTTTAGGGAAAATGTAATTGATTTTTTTTTTTTTGGTATGTACTCCGGTGAAGTCAAGTCCTGTGGCCCAGTCCAGTCCTATTCCCACACTGCCCGGACTGGGGACCAATGGATGCCTAGATGCTGAGTCCCGTGGCATGCCCATGCTGGCTCCGCTCCCCTCCCCACCATTCCTGCCTCCAGCACCCAGCACCTCCAGGCCTGTGTGAATGAATGCCCCAGCCCAGCAGGCCATCTTTCTAGCGATGGTGGTTTTCTGCTCTGCACTCCTGAGGGGGAGCTGGGAAATTCATTTGATGGTTCAAATCAGACCCCTTATCAAAATTTAATTGATTCTTATGGGCCCTAAAATTTTCATTTTTTTTCTGATATGAGAACAAGATTAAAACAGTTTCATAGGCCCCTGCAAGTATCTCTGTGATAGAACTGGGCCTACTGCGCATAACCTGGGAGGGACTGGGACAGACCATCTTCTATTTCTTCCTCTGGGGCTTGTTCTCCTGGAGCAGGAGGGAATTTTCAGGTCATCCTGTGCCCCCTCCCATGCAGGCAGGAATCCCACTGAGGCAGCCTCAAGATGGGATCATGAAGTCTCCACATCCAGGCGTGGGATCCAAGCAGCCTCTCTATGAATAAGCCAGTTTGGGGTACTGAACTCCAATAAAAACCTACATCCCTGTAATTTTTCACCAACTGCTCCAATTTCTGTCCAACTGGACCAACACAGAGCAAGTTTTAAGTCTAGTTTTAAATACTTGAAGACAACCCCTTTGTGTCACTGCTATACCTCAGCTCAAGTTCTTTGCCCCAGATTAAGTACCCACGGTCTTGTGTGGGTACTTTTATTTTTGGACACCCCTCATCTGCTAGATGCCCTCCCCTGGACAAGAACCAATGGCCCTGATGGGGTCTGATCTGACCACACTTGTTCCCTCTGCTGCAACAACATTACCCTTCAACCAGGATCATTTATTATGAGATAGATCCCACAGCCACCATGACCTAACCCGTGATCAGTTAGGCCCCATAGTTCTCTGTCCACCCCCCCAACTGAAATTAAGCCAGTCTCTCCCAATCTCTACCTGAGCCACTCAAGATCTTGTCATCATGGAGACATAGTGTGTCCTCTTTGACTTGACTCACAATGTTCAGGTCAAGATTTTTATTCTGTCATTCAGGACAGAGGTTGTCATTTCCATGCTTGGCTATCCACAGATTTGGCAGACATACTTTTTTTTTTTTTTGGTCTTCATCCTGATGTGACAGGAACCAGCAATTCTATGTTCAAATTTGCCAGCAGTTTTTCCTTGTTACCATTAGTTGGACCCTGACATGGTTGAAATAAAAAAAAATTTCCATTTTGGATTTGTGAGTGATTTTTGCATTCTAGGGAAGAAGGCAATTAGCCCTTAATTTGTCCTTTTGTCTGGAAGGAACTCTTTTTTTTTTTTTTTAGATTTATTTATTTATTTTAGAGAGAGAGAACACACAAGAGCGGGGGCTGTGTCAGAAGGAGGGGCAGAGAGAATTTTCAAGCAGACTCCCTGTTGAGCAGGGAGCTTGATGTGGGGCCCAATCCCAGGACCCCTAAATCATGACCTGAGCCAAAATCAAGAGTTGGTGGCCAAACCAGGTGAGCCATCCAGATGCCCCTGGAAGGAACTCTTTTAATGAGGTGAGGGTTTTCTTTTTTAAAGATTTAATTTATTTATTTTAGACGGAAAGCTTGGGCACAAGCAGGGGGAGGGGCAGAAGGAGAGAGAGAATCTCAAGCAGACTCCGCACTAAGCAGGAGCCACACTTGGGGCTCAATCTCATGAGTCTGAGATCATGACCTGAGCCAAAATCGAGAGCCAGATGTTTAACCGATAAGCCAGCCAGGCGCCCTGATGGTTTTCTTCTTCTTCTTTTTCTTTTTTATTTTTTTAAAAGATTTTATTCATTTTTGAGAGAGAGAGTGAGTGAGAGTGAGCGAGAGAGAGAGAGCAGGGCCAGGGGCAGAGGGAGAGGGAGATGCAGACTCCCTGCTGACGCTGAACCAACTGAGCCACCCAGGTACCCTCAGGGTTTTCTTTTTTAAAAAGACACCAGGTATAGGGGCACCTGGGTGGCTCAGTCATTAAGCGTCTGCCTTCGGCTCAGGTCATGATCCCAGGCTCCCGGGATCGAGCCCTGCATCAGGCCCGCTGCTCTGCGGGAAGCCTGCTTCTCCCTCTCCCACTCCCCCTGCTTGTGTTCCATTTCTCTCGCTGTGTCTCTCTCTGTCAAATAAATACATAAAGTCTTAAAAAAAAAAGATATCAGGTATAAAGCTACATATTACGGAACAACCATCCAGGAGAGATGGTCCCTCCCGGCCACATGGTGGTGGACCAGTGTTTCAGTGAGAGGTAGCTAGGAAAAGATAGTGGCGAAGAGGAAGGTCAGTGGCCTGTAGGGCAGATCATTATCTACTTGAAGTTTCCTTTTCTGCTCTGTAATTCCCTTATGTTAGGCCTGAGTCCTCAGCTGGGTCCTTGGGGGAGAGGGGCAGCGGGTGCTGGCCTAGAGGAGCAGAGTGAGAGACAACAAAGGCAGCAGGTTGGAGTTGGAAAACAAGGTCTTACGCCCATGGAGTCCCTGGAATGCGAGAGTGGGTCTGGGGGCAGTGATGGATGACTCGGGAAAGCATGACCTAAAGGGCTGGAAAACACAGGACGCCGAGGGTACACGAGACATGCCTGACGGTGAGCAGCGGACGGAGGCTGAGGAGCTCAGCCACAAGAGGACAGAGTTCAGATGCTATCAATTTAACATTTAACGTTTTAATACGAGCATTTGAGTAACATGCTTTGGGTGTGGATTCACACCTGGGTTATTCAAACAGCCCAGCCTTCCTCTAGCCACATCATTATCAGCCTACCCACTACGTCTTTATTTTCTGTGGATTTTTTTGGTTTCTTTTAAATTGCAAAAATAATCTGTGCTCCTCACGAAAAGCTAAATGATGCAGATGTACATTGGAAAACATTTTGTCAAATGTATATTAAAATCAAGATGCACCAAGCCCATGGCGTTTGCCAGTGGTCTTAGGTAATATGGTGCCCGTGGGCTTTATATGCTACCTGCCTTCTTGTCTGCCTCTCCTGGGTCCAGAGTGTGGACCTGAGCTCCGTGACCAGGAGCAGCCAGAGGAGCTGGAGACAGACTAGTAAGAGAATCACATTTGCTTTTAAGTTCCTCAAGGCAGCGTTGTCACTTAGCAATAGTATTTGAGGGCCAAGTGAGGATTTTATGAGGGGCATGGAAATAACATTTAGAAGAATATTTTATGAGTGTACATGGTAAAATGTTGACTTTTAAATTTCTGCACATTAGGTAGGAGAGCTCTGTTTTGTTCACCTGCCTGACTTCCTTTTCCTCTTCTTTAGCAAGCAGTACCCCAGTTTTCTTTGGGGGAACCGGTGGTTTGTGAAGGGCTACCTCCGTCTCCTGGCTTCACGAGCAAGCATGTGGCCCAGACCTAGGAAACAAGAGTGGCACAGCCACTGGTCACGGTGACCTCAGAGAGGGTCATGGAGTCTGGCAGGCCAGCCGCGGTTAACCCCGGGACCTGCAGGCTGTGCTATCCGTAAAGAAGGGCTCTCCACCTGCAGGACCGCCCCACTGGAGGAAGTCAGCCTGAGCTCCGGTGACTACCTTCGCCCCCAGGCAGGACCATGCCAGGCCAAGAGAGGGAGAGACATAGTTTTCTTATGGGAGCCCGGCTATACCTGAAGCTGTCCCTGGAATTCACTGCCTAAGCCACTTTGAGGATTTCCTGTCACTGACAACTAAGAGGCCACAATAAGGGTATCCTTTTAGCAACTGCACTTAAAAAAAAAAAAAAAAAATCTTCCTGGAAAAAAAGAACTTGCTTGGTAGTTTTGCATATTCTATATTGAATTGATCAATTAGATGTATGAACATGAGTGAGATAGTTCAAAGGAGGCTGTTGAGAATTATCATGCAAGCCGTATTTGAGCGTTTTAAGTTGATGCAAGGTTCATAATACTCAAGCAACGACTGGGCAAAGGAAGCACAAGGAACAGGGATTCCCATGTAGTGTCTAGATCATCAGGAAAACATCGCCGGTTGTTCAGTGGGTAGCAAGTGAAGGTAATTAACTAGCTCTATCAACTCCTTAAACCAACTACACAGTGAAGGAGGCAAAGAAGGGAAGTAGAGCAGGCTGGGAACATTTACATTCCACTTCGGTTGTCAGGAACACCCCCTTTCCTTACCCAGAGGGGACACAGTTCTTGTCTGGCTCGGAGGCTGTCCACTGACAGCTGGTGATCGGCTTCATCTGGACTGGAAGCCCAATGCCACACTTCACCTATCGTTTTTTTCCCCCTAAACTCCTCTCCAGGAGCCCTTTTTGGGGTGTAAGTTTGATGTTGTTCTGAAGTCTTTGTTGACAGGCAGGTGTGATCCCCGCCCCAGATCAGGAGATAGTGAAGCCCAAATTTTCATTTCAGGTACGATACCGAGTCTCTGTGTGGCCTCAAAAAAGCCACTTAACCTCCTGGCCTCAGTTTCCCTGTCTGCAAAATAGGCTCATAATCCAAACTTAGATGCCTCACTGGACTGCTGTGTGCATTAATTATTGTTTGTAGTGTAAGTGGAATGGAGCTGTGTTAATTATTATTATCATTTCTGGGTCTTCCAGCCAAGTTTAAGCCAAGCCCTTGCCTTCCTTTTAGTTCCTGAGATCTGACAAGGTACAGCCCAAGGCCCTGAGGAGGGCCATAAATCAAGGCTAGTCAGTAGATTATGCATATCTCACTGCAAGGGACTGGCTCCAGAAGGCCCTGCCAGCCACAGGCCCTGGCTTCTGGGGTTCCGGAGGGAAGCCCAGAGACCCACAGGCTTCATTTAAGAGCCTCACTTTCACAGAGCAAGGGTGTGAAGCAGCTGCCACACTCCTGTCCCTTGCCTCTTTGTGTCCCTGCCATTTAATTTACTGAGAAGTCTGAAGATCAATAAGAGGAACTCACCCTGTCATTAGACAAGGCCCTAAATTGCAAGTTACAGGTGGAGAAGCTTCAGGAGTATTGTGATCACTCATGAAGAAAGATGACTAATCGCTTTCTTCTGGTCACTTACTTGGCTTATGACTTTGGTTTCTACTCTCTAAGTACAACAGTTATCAGATTTCCATGTAAGCAGGTGGCTGACAGTCGGCACTCCCACTTCACTGAATACGCCTGTGGGTTCTGCCACGTCCCCCCCAGTCCACAGGGCTCAGTTGCATTTTCCCTCACCATCATTTGAAGTCTAGGAGACGGGTGGAGGGGAGAAAGCTCACCTTCGTCCCTGTGTATCCAGTGCAAGTGGGGTAAACCGTCCCAGCAGGTCTGGATCTGGGCTGTGTGCAGAATCCCGGAATTTAGAAAAACAAACTCCCAAATCCACAAACGTTCTGAGGAGCACAGGGAGTCCACGTTCTCTGGAAGGTTTGAAACCGACTGTCCAGGGCCCAGGTGCAACCTACTTCCTGTATCAGTGGCCTTGACCGGGGCAGGAGCAATCTGGTTTTAGGGGAATCCTAAGCCCCCTGTGGGGCCCTGTCCTTACCCACCCGGGACGGCAGCCCATGGTTCAAGGGCTGGTCACGTCCCTGCCTCTGTGCTTGACCTCCTTATCAAGGAGTCTGTAGCCACATCCACTTGCTCTGATTCGTCCTGTCTCCTTCCTGATGTAGCCCTTGATGTGCATGCCCCTTCTCCACCCCCACGCTTCACCCCACATGCCCTGGCCCTCACTTTCCCCGGCTCTGCTGCTCCCCCCCACCGCCCAGGGGCAAACTGGCAGATCCTGCCCGGCTCTTTTGTCTGCTCAGCAGGCCAGCAGACGGCGGGGTGGCAGCGAGTGCTGGTTAACTAATTAATGATTGTAAAGCACTTTGAAAACATAAAGAACTAGATAAATGCCAAGTATTATTGTTATTAATGATGAGGAGGCTGTTTAGTCATCCTTTGCCGTGAACTCAGCTCGCGGCCCCCACTGTGGCCGCAGGCTGATCTGTGAACTAGGATGAGAAGTCTCCTCCTCCCTGCAGGCGCTGTTTCACACTGAGTCAGTGACCAAGGTGAAGGGCAGGGGCCAGGAAACCTCTCCTCATCTCCCACCTGCTCTCGAAGCACTGCCTGCCTTGTGGCTGTCGTGCTAGCATTTACCGAAAGCCAGGGCCTGAAACTGCCTCTCTGTTTCCCATTCACCTGTTTAGTAAGTTCGCTGATGTTTGAATTCTTGATTGTGGTGATTAGACTGTCCCTATCTGAGCACAGGATGGAGCCCAGAGTGGAGCCCCACTTTCCATTTAGCGGACGGACTCACTCACACGCCTGATCATATCTCTTTCACATGTTTTTAGGGCTGTATTTTTTTTTTTTTCCTAAATGCCTCTGTGCACATTTGCTGATTTGATAGAGTAACTCTGTTGGCTAGGGAAGGCAGACGTTCTCGTCCCCATTTTATAGATGGGACACCTGAGGCTCAGGGACGTTAGAGGCCTTGCATGGGGCCCCAGGGAAGCTAGAATCTGAGGAGGGGCCCCAGTTCACCCCAGCTCTCCAGAGCCCTGGGCTGAGTGGTGCCCTCCGACACATGAGGTGGTTGTGACAGACTCCAGACACCTGACAGATGTGCTAGGAAATGTGAAGAGGCTCCACAGTGTTCATGCGAAGCAAACACCCTCAGGAGCACCGGGTTCTCGCACAGCGGTCTGACTGGACGGCCCAGCCACTGGCCAACATCGAGAAGTTCTCCATGCCCTGCCTGAGGCTTGTGATCCTAGAATCTGACATCCTATAGAATGTGAAGACCAGGAAGGCCTCAGGATCCGTCCCCGGCATCACACACGACACAGCTACTAGCCAGAGAAAAGTCCAGTTACTCGTGCAAGACGGCAGGCAGAGCCGGTCAAGAAGAGAGGCTTGAGGCCTGAGACCTGCTTTCCTAGGAGGCCCCGCCTCAGCCAGCACCAGTTCTCTCTTGCCGGGCGGTGACGGCTTCGGGTGGTTTCACGTTCTTTGTCCTTGTCTGTATTTTCCAACATTTCCTTTTCAAATAAATGATAAGAGTAATCAGAAAGCAAGAGATCTGTCATAGGTGTATAAATGTGAATATGCACGCAAGCGTGGAGTCCGCCTTTTTCTTCCCCAACCACACAGCTCTTCCTTGTTTTGATAGATACTCCCTCAACGGAGGCTCATTTGAGAGTCCCCGCGTTGCTGGTGGTCTTAGCCCTTCCAGCTGCCGTCACAAAACACCACAGGGCGGTGGTTTCTGAACAACAGAAAGAACACAGTTCTGGAGGCTGGAAGGCCAAGATCAGGGTGCCACATGGTCGGGTGAGGGCCCTCTTCCAATTTGCAGATTGTCATACCCTCTCGTGGCAGGGCAAGGGGCAAGAGAGACCTGGGGGAGGGGGGTGTCTTTTCTGAGAGCACTGACCCCCTTCAGGGAGGGCTCCATGCTCATGAGCTAAGCATCTCCCAGGATCATCCTAATGGGAGCACACTGAGCATTAGGATTTCCACATACGAATTTTTGGGGGTGCACACACATTCAACCCATCACACTGGTTATCTTCTCCCATTTGAGTTCCTAAAAAGCAGGCATTTCAAGAGATGCCCAGCTTGGCTCTAGCTCTGAGACATCAAAGATAGGGCTGTGGGGTCTGGGGGCGGGAGGGGGCGTGTTGATCTGAATGACAGACCCAGGGGGGAGCTTGTCCCGGCAGGGGCCCCGCTGTTGTGATGACAGCTGCCTCAGAAATCATTTCAAGGGCTCTTCAATGACCATGAGATCCAGCTAACACCACACTCGGTACACGCTTCTGCCCAAGGTCTGTGGCCTAGCACTGTGGCCGAAGGTGCTGTGGGATTTCTTTTAAGTAGTGAGTTTATTATGTACTAAGTTTTTAAAAAATTGCAGCTTCCAAATACATCAAAGTTCAAATGTGCAGCAAGAGCGTGGTCCTGGCCTGGATTGGAGCTCGAAAGCAGAGCAGCCTGGCGCCAAGCCTCCCTTGCCCCTTCTCAGTTCAGAACTGCACTCCTGGGGCCATGGCTCTGTTCGCAGGGGTGGGGGAAGGAGGTGGGCACTGCCAGCAGATTTGATGCTCCTCACTTGCTTTTGAGCAGGGGCTTTATCCTGAAGAGTTCTGGAGTGTCTGCAGAAAGCAGAGAACAGCATCCAGGGGAGAGACACCACTGACCAATGAGGCTAACCGGTGGGTAAGATGCAGCAGACGCGCCGGTCAAGTGGGAAGTAAGGCAAGCGTGTCCCAGAGGCACCAGCAGCCTTTTGGCATTTTCTGGCGTGAGCATGGCATAATTCACATGGCTGGGTGATAAAAAAGAAAATTAGCTTCTCAAACCTGGACCCATCACTGATCACAGCCGTCTCCCACTTCTTTTCTCTGCAGTGCTAACAGGGCTTGAGCACTCCAGTGCGCCCAGCACGGTTACCTACAGCCTCTCATTCAAGCCTCAAAGCTCAGGTTCATAGAGGAGGGGAATGAAGGCACAGATCGGTTAGGGGCTTGCCCGGGACATAAGGCCGAGAGGAGAGCTGGGCTTTGAGTTGTGTCCTCCTGTCTCCGAAGCCCATGCTTTTCATTTTTTGGGTATTGAGACACCATAATCCCATCTAAGTTGCTCTAATCACGGCAGCCCTCTCAGTCTAAGGGCTGAATGGAAGTGAAAATGTTCCAGGGTCTCTCATCCTCCTGATAGAATTGCCCCAGAGAGGTGAGGAAGGCCGGCTGGTGGAGGCACGTGATGGGGGCGCTCCTGCCAGCCAGCGACGGTGCTCTTGGGGGGAGAAGGAAGCACACTGAAGGGCTTTGCTGCCAGGAGAGCAGGATCCAGGTGGGTGTCAGTGTGTAAGCCCCACATTCAGGACAGAGAAAGCCAGGCTTTCCCAGCAGGCCACGAGACTAGTTTAGAACAATGTTAGCTGCCCATGATTCGAAAACCTCAATTTCATTTCCACCTCCATTAAAACCCACTGATGGACCCCGCTTTGCTCAGTCTCACTGTCCAAGAAGGAAGGCCTAGGTCCTGGGAGAAAGGGATTTCTGCGACGATAGCCACTCGTTTGCAGGGTTTTGTGCAGGCTGTGGTGTTTGTGCTAGGCTTCACCTGGCTGGGCCTCGGGGCCAACTGCCACCCAACCACGCAGGTCACTCACACGTCCTGTCAGCAGAAAATGCTGCACAACCTATGCTAAGAATTTTGGACTCTGGCCTGGAGATTGGTCCTCGTTCTCCCTCAACAACACAGTAACACCCCTCTCTGGAGTTACTCCAGTGGATGTCACGAGCTGGGAAGCCGAGAGCTGAAGAAAAGAACCATGCCCCTACCAACACCTACCTGAGAAAGCCTTTCATCTGACCAGCTCACGGCACCGTGGACGCTAATCAGTCCTCACAACACCTGCCCTTGGTAGGTAAGTGTGATGACCTTGTTTTTCTAGATTGGGGCACAGAGGCCCATGGTGCTCATACAGGACTTTTTGCAGGGGGCCCCTCCCGGAAGTACCAGGACTGGACCACGGGGCAGTTCTGCTTCCGAGGTGGGACGGCAGCAGAGGAATGCCAGGCCCAGGGAGTGGGAGTCAGGCCCTTGTCACCTGGCCGCCTTCCCCTCCCCATGACTCGTGTTCCCCAGGACAGGCTAGCTGTGGCTACTGGCTGGGAGGGGGGGTTTTAAGAAGAGTCTCAAAGACTCAGGAAACCAAAGGGGGAGGGGGGCTGTGGTGAGGAGCAGAAGAGAAAGAGAATGAAAATCAATAAATAGCGCAGAAAGAGGTTAGAGGTTCTCTCTGACTTCCTGTAAGTACAATCCTACCAGCCACATGTGAGGGAAACCAAATGTCATGTAAAGCAGTGAAATTGTCACCCTCAGGAGGTGGAGCTAAAGGTCAGAATAATCCCTTCTCTAGCAAAGCAGAAGTCCCATTGCTATTTTTAGAAACTCCTAGAATTTGCCACCTATTTTTAGAAGCTCCTAGAATTTGCCACCTCAACACGATACGAGAAGCGCCCGAAGAATTGCAGTTCATCACCCTGCAGTGCAGCGTCACATGGCTCTCCACCTGGGCCGACGGGCTTCTGAGAAGTGTGTAGCGAACAGATGTTTGTCAAGGGAATTGCACCTTGAACACATGGGGGCTCCTAACGGCTAAGGACTTGGGCAGAAAATCAAGGCACACCGTCACCTCTCCACCTGTGTAGCTGCTGCCCAGCCCAGTGGTCAGGAGTGCAGGCTTCCAAGTCCTGCCGAGCCGAGCTCCAGTTGGCCCCCTGCCCCCCGCCGGCCACCCTCGCCGTGTCACCTACGCAAGCCGCCTGATCTCCTCGAGCCTCCATGTCCTCATTTGTTAATCCGAGCTCATGGTGCCCTCCCTCCTGGGGCAGTCATAAGGATTACGTGTGATAACACTAGTCCCTAATAAGCATTCAATGAACAGCATCTATTATCACATGCTGAAGTTTTGCATATTGGTTTTTCTTTACTAAAAGGATGTCTCTTCTGTGGGGTGCCTGGGTGACTCAGTTGGTTAAGTGTCTGACCCTGGATTTCAGCTCAGGTTATGATCTCAGGGTTGTGAGCTGGAGCCCCGTGTCAGGCTCCACACTGGGCCCGGAGCCTGCTTAGGATTGTCTCTCTCCCTCTCTGCCTCTGCCCCTCCCCCGGCTCTTACTCTCTCTCTCTCTCTCTCAAAAAAAATAAATCTTTAAATAAATACAAAAACAAATAAATAAATGGATATCTTTTCTAGATTACTGGAGTGATGACTGGAACATTGTGTTTCCTTAGAGTTCTAAAACACACCATTCCTGCAAGCTGCTTAAGTGTGTCCTCTAAACCCAAGTTTACGAGGCACGACTGGTTTGGCTTGGCCTAGAAGGCCTCCCTCCCTTTTTTAGAATTTTCCTTGAGATAAGCACAGATCGAGATGCCAGCCAGTGTGGTCTTGGGGCCAATCCATCCAGTCCCTGTGCCCCCTCCCATGGTTTTTCAAGAGGATCAGCATTATTTTTCTTTTAATAGAGGGTCTGAAGCAATGACTGGAACTTTTTCAGTGCCCCCTTAAGAATTTGATAAAAGTCATAGTTCTTTCCCTCTCAAAAAATGTACACGTACAGAAAGTTTATACAGTCAATGCTGTGTGTGTGTGTGTGTGTGTGTGGTGGCTGCGGGGGGGGGGGGGGGGGGCGGCTATGTTCTATAAAGTGGCCGGGAGTCCTGAATTCGAGAACACTGAATCATGGCTCCTAGAGAAAATACAAAATTAGTTTCCTGCAAGGTCACAACATTTTCATGAACTGGTCAACATATAACTGTTTTATGTGTGTTTCTACTTAGAGACACCTTTTTAAATATATATATTGTTGATTCATTACCACTGAACCCTCAGCCAACAGCGCTAGAACACCTGCTGGATTGAAGCTCATCTGACACACATATTTTCTATGTAAGGCATCATCCCAGCCTTCTCACGTAGGAACATGAGACAGCACTCACTTCAGCACTACGCTTGGGGACATCACTAACAAAAAGCACATGAGGGCAAATAACATGGAATTAAAGAGACTGCGAAAAGTCCGTCGTTTATAGTATGAGAGCTGAGGGGCGCCTGGGTGGCTCAGTCGTTAAGCGTCTGCCTTCGGCTCAGGTCATGATCCCAGGGATCATGGGTCCCTGGGATCGAGTCCCTCATCGGGCTCCCTGCTCCGCGAGAAGCCTGCTTGTGTTCCCTCTCTCTCTATGTCTCTCTCTGTCAAATATAGTATGAGAGCTGAGACAAGAAGGCAGAGCGTTGCCTCATTCAGCCTCAGCTGGCAATGTGCGTACCAGGTGACTGAAAGTCTTCGTTGCTCTGCCCGAGTGCATGCCTGCGAATGACTGCAAAAGTGCCATGAGTACTGATTTTGGGGGTTACAAATAAATTTTAGCAAGTAGACGAATTTGCAAATACCGAATCTGCAAAAAAATGAGAATTGGCTGTATATAGTTTCTGGGCATTCAAAGCCCATGGAAGCCAATCCAATGGGAATTGGAGCAGAATGAAGTGTTTTATCTTTTGCAGCCCATAAGGACTTGTCTAAACTAGGAACAAGTAAAATGTCTTTCTGTAAGGCATGGGCATTTCCATTCTTACCTTCCTTGATATTTTATGCCACTGGACTTTGTTCAAGGCCCAGCAGTTTAAAACCTAGGCATTTGGGGAAAATGAGCCTATTATTGTAAGAACTAAGAATATTTGGGGTTTTCTTACATTTATTATTATTGGCCTTAGCAGTAAAATGTTTATCTTTCTCAAATAAGTCTGATTATAACTATGTGAAAAAATATGCATAAGCAGGGACATTGGAAGGAAACACACACAAAAAATGAAAACAGTTGTTGGGGTGGCAGAATATAAAAACATTTTTTCCCCTCATACTGTGCTCTTCAATGTTGATGTTATGTGGTTTCAGACATAAATAAACTTAAGAAAAAACTTCAATTAAAACAATATGTCTGTGAGTAGAAAAATGACCAGTGAAAAATCTATTTAAACACAGGGGACTTAATAATGTTTCATCATTTCTCCCTTGGAAGTTTGCCCACATTGGCAAGAAAAGATGGAACACTCCATCTTACCCATCATTTCTGTGCTGCAGGATTCTCTGAGGGCCACGCTATTCCTCTGCAGGATGAATTTTAACACTCTAGGCCCTTTAGATGCTTTCATTCCTACAGACACATAATACTAAGACAGAAAGTAGGAAGGCCTAACAGTGGAGATCTAAACAGCACAGGTAAGCAGCCCATCATCAGGTGTCTCTGGGAACCAGGAAACTCAGCAACATGCGATTTGATGAAAACTACAAAGGAGAAGGCCAGCAGGGGTACCAAGTGGCCCATAATGAGGCAGATTGGATGGAGGTGCACCCACAGCCTTTGAGCACAAATCTGATGCAATTCATGGGCCCAAACGCCTTAGTAAGATTCCTCTTAAAGGCCACAGCGATCAGCCAATCCGGGTTTTACTGAGCACATTTCATATGCCAGGCTAGGCTACATGTGGCAAGGACCAGAAAAATCAGACCCCCTCCTCGGCCTTGAGTCCAGGTCCCCTTGGGAAGACCTGGGGGCAACCTCTCAAACTGATACTCCCAATCAGCTGGAGTTGATAGGTGAGTTCAAGACTAGTCGCCACTCACACTATAAACAACAGAAAGCCTTTTCAAGGTTTTGAGCAAGAAACTATTCAAATAAGTGTTTTAAGAGAGATTAATCTAACCATGGTATGCAAGATAACTTGGAGGGAACTGAAATGGGCTTGCTGGAGACCACGTAGAGGAGAATATTAATTGTGCGCATCTATTAAGCACCTACTATGTCCTAGCACTTTACAACCTTATTTATTCTCACCAACCTCGCAGGTAGATTATATTATCTCCTTTGAGCCGATAAAGAAACTGAGGTGCAAAGAAGGGAAGTTATTGGACCAAGTGAAGAAACCAAGATTTGAACCTCAGTCATTCAGTTCCAAAGCCCTTGCTCATGACGCTATGGAATGCTGATATTCTAAGCGTAAGACAATGGGAATTTGGGAGGAAAGACTGGACAGATGTGAGAAACATAAAGGAAAAATTAGTGGGAGTTCATGACTTATGGATATTAGAAGGAAGGCAAGCGTAAGGTCAAAGATAACTGTGACAAAAGAAAATAGGTCTTGGCTGCATAGAAAAATATCTAGAGTGATGCTTATTAAACTATTAACAGTGTTACTTCTGAGGGGTGGGATGGGGGAGGCAGTCTAGGAGATGAACTCTTGCCAGGAGAGAACTTTCTGGGGCGCCTGACCTCTCTGTGCCCTGTCTGGGCATCACCCCATATGAATTTACCTTAAAGCGATTGGCTTGTGAGCAGTGGCTAATAAAAAGAGCTATTTGGACAACTAGCAGTTTACGTAATCACAACCATAACAAGAACAATAATAATAATATGTCCAGGAGAAACAACAGGTCACTAAAAATTTGAGAGTAGATTCCTGAGGCGGGAATAAGGTGTCCCCATCATCATCTTACTCAAGATGCCTTTTAATAGAAGGTAATAACCAGAAATGAAGCCATCAACATAATACGTGCCAGGTCATAAAAAATAATCGTCGGGTCAGCCAGGCTCCCCAGAACAACCTTCCTCTACCTTGCTCTCGGGTGCTTAGCTGCAGACTTCATTTGTCACCTCCCCGAGGAGCGACCAGTCCTCAGCGTGCAGACGTCCAGATTTGGAGCAGAGCACCCATTAAGCTGATACATATTGTCCCAGCTTCCGAGCAGTCTGGTTGGTAGCTTTGAACTCCAGGAGTGGGCCGTTTCCTCTGTGGGAGAGAAATGAGGGGCAGAGTCAGGATGAACACATTTCCCTCCTGGTTGTTTACCATATGTGTGGCTTCCGAGAAATCTGGCCGGGAAGGGCTACATCACTAACACGGCCCGGGTGGGCCTCTGTGTGGGACCCCCAGCGCCGCGAGACCGGAGAGTCTCCTTTGGGCTCTCAGGAAGTTGGTCATGTGGTCATTTGCCAACCCCAACGTCCAGAAATGTGTCATGGCTCTTAGAAGTGGACCTGAAAACAGACAGCTACCTAAACATACCGGCTGTCCCAAAGAGCTAATGCCCCCCACCCCCAGCAGTGGGACAGGGGCGAAGGGGGCAAGTGAGTCATGCCCTGCCAGGCCCGCAGGCTGTGTCATCTTGACAGTTTATAGGCTAACGTTTGACCAGAAGTCTCTCTGTCCCCATGGTTAACACCTTGTGACCCTGGAACTCTACTTTCATTTTAACAGGCATAATTCTTTTTTTTTTAGAGAGAGAAGATAGAGCATGAGCAGGTGGGGGGGAGGGGCAGAGGGAGAGGAAGAATCTTAGGCAGGCTAAACGCCCAGTGCAGAGCCTGACAGAGGGCTCGATCTCACCACCCTGAAATCATGACCTGAGCTGAAATCAAGAGTCAGATGCTTAACTAACTGAGCCACCCAGGCGCCCCTTAATAGGCATAATTCTCAAGCCTCATTTTATATGGATGGCCTTTGACAGGAAAATTCCTCCCAAGCAGCGGAAGGCAGATCTTGTGTTTGCAGGGCATGCCGTGGCTTTGACCTGTGCGGCGATCCCGCGCTGAGCCTGGGAAGTTTGGGCCGGATCCCAGGTCACTGTAGGAAACGGCAGCTTCGGTGCGGGGGCCCTGCCCTGCATTACTCAGAGTCTCAAAGCTGATTCATCCCAGTGATACAGAGAATGGGAAAAGCAGGCAGCCACTCTCTGTTACACACCTCTTTGTCACATTTGATCACTTAGAATCATCTTACATAATTTGGATTGTTTTACACTGTGTTATTTCACATTTTATTTATGAAAGCTGGAGGGGAGACGAGACCCATCGCCAAGTCCTCATCCCTAGAGACGGGGCACTGGGAGCATGGGCCACTGGTCAGTTATGGTCGGTTTGCTTCACCTGCTCGTCGTGTCTAAGGAAGCCCCCTGACCA
Organism: Mirounga angustirostris; assembly: GCF_029215605.1. Classification (NCBI taxonomy): domain Eukaryota; kingdom Metazoa; phylum Chordata; class Mammalia; order Carnivora; family Phocidae; genus Mirounga; species Mirounga angustirostris. The sequence goes on along the minus strand of NW_026991716.1, from coordinate 91,686,339 downwards.
GCTCATCACCTGGGGCTTGGTCAGTGGCATTCCTCTCATCCCTCAGATGAGGGTCTCTCTGGTGCAGTTGGTGGCTTCTCCCTTCCCTGTCAGCCTTTGTGAGCCCAAGTGGTCAGGATCATCTCGAAGGAAGTCCTGAAGTCAGTAAAAGGCCTCCCCGCCACTTCCGGGTGCAGCAAATGCCCTGCCTCATTTCCTCTTCCTCTCTTGGCCCTGCCTGGGCCTGTCAGCCTCTTCCCTGACCGCCCAGCGTCCTAAAGGCTTGCGTGACTTAGATTTGCAAAGTCTCAGAATCTCTGAACCCATAAAGGGCGCTCACACCCTTTCTGTCCCTTCTCTGCCCCAACACTTCTTCCATTGTCGACCCTTCTCTACTGGAAGAGTATTTATTCTGCTCAGCGGGGACCAGGAGGGACAAGCATTGGACATTTTTTCTTACTTTGACTCCCAGCACTAAATTCCTGTGGTCAGTGCCAGAAAGGGGCCTCCTCAAGTCGCTGGTGTGCAGTGTTCCCAGCCGAGTGACACACCAGCATCTTGCTGGAGGGGCCCTGCCTGCACTGTCCCCTCCAGCAACCTGGAGCCACAATGGCAAAGCGACCGGCTCAAGGAGAACCGAGCTCTCGGTGTGAAATAGACACCAGATTCCTATGACGGAGAACCTCCACAGCAAGAGAATCCCGAATGCCTCACTGATCAGTTTTGTGTGGATGACATGTTGAAATGTTATTTTGGACATAGTAGGTGAAATGAAATATTAAAAATACTTCACCTGTTTCTTTTCACTTTTTTCAATGTGGCTACTAGAATGTTTAAAACTACACGTGTGGCTTGGATTCTCTTGCTATCGGACAGTGCTCATCTAGGGTGAGACACTGGCCATTACTTCACAGGGCTCCTGGGGACCACAAGGCCACATCTTAGCCTCTTTGAAATAGCTCCAGAACATGGCCTTAAGGCTGAGCCTTCAAGTGGTGAGTTCCACCCACACAATGAAGATTGGATTAAAAGGAAAGTTTTTTTTTTTAAATCCTTCCTAACTGCCTGATTAGCTTATATTACAGGTCCCCAAGGACTATGTTTTCTTAAGCCTTAATTGCTATCAGTGTAGTGGCCCCCAAGAAACATGTTAATTACTGTGGCTATTATTAGGCCCAATATTAATAATAGCCATAGTAATCATCTGTTGAGCCAGAGTGAGTGAGATATCCCCTGCAAGTGAGATGCGCACCCATTAGCTCAGGGAGCTGGAGAGTGTGTGCGTGTGTGTGTGCGTGGAAAATGAGCTCGTCTGGGAACGAAATGATACCTTGAATTCAGAAAGAGTTAATGCAGAAGGAGTATGCTGCCAGGCGATGTCATCCTTACCTCCACGCAGATGCGCAGAGGCACACGTGTAGGGATATAAAAATTGCTAGCAATGTGTCTGTGCAACCCCTTTCTTTCGGGCATCAGAAGTAGTTCCAGCAGGGACATCTCTTCTAATGCAGACGTGGCTGAAAACCTGCCTCTGTGGCTCACGACTCTACCACAGTTCCTGGGAGGTCAGGCGGGAGTTCCTGTTGAGTCTTTGTTCCTGGAGCAGCCCCCCACTGTCGCTGTGTGCAGACCTCCTTTCTTCCATCTCTCAGCCTCACTGCATGTTCACCTTCCTGAACCGTGGAAGGTTCCATGGGGCTCCCTTGTTCAGAAGCTTTCAGTGAGTTTCTGCTGTCCGAAGGATAAATCCCAAACTCCACAGGACTCAAGGCCCTCATCACTCTGATCCCCAGTTCCTTCCCTCACTTTTTTTTTTTTTGCCTAACACTCCACACAGTTCAGCCCAGCTGATGGGTCACTCATTCATTCCACAGACATAGATTGAAGGCCGAGGATGTGTCTTGCACTTTACCATGCTTTGGAGACATAAACAGACGCCATTCCTACCCCCTGGAGTCTACTGTCTGGTGAGGAAATATTTATACAAATAATTGTTTTCTCGGAAACGGCTATGAAGAACGGGGCTAGAGAAGCATAACTTAGCTCTCCTTAAACCCTGTTCTCCACCTCGGGTGGAGGCTCCTGATGAGAGTCACGTCTTTACCTCCCCAAGAGGGCCTACCATGCAGCTCCGCATGTGGTGGGTGCTCAGGGACGTCTAGGCAGAGATTATTGGTGACAAAACATCACAAGCAGATGGGCTAGTCCAACCCACGTGGTCAGTGGTTTTCCATGCCTGAGCAGCCACAAGAGAGTCGAGGTGCGGGGTGTGGCCCACCCCCGCCAGGCTTTGTGCAAGGCGTTCAATGGCAGTAGCCTTCCCGTGAATTCCTCCCAAGACCGTAGAGACAAGTTTACTCAGTAGAATTCTTTGAGGAGCAACACTTTTTTTTTTTTTTAAAGATTTTATTTATTTATTTGAGAGAGAGAATGAGAGAGAGAGCATGAGAGGGGGGAGGGTCAGAGGGAGAAGCAGACTCCCTGCCGAGCAGGGAGCCCGACGCGGGACTCGATGCCGGGACTCCAGGGTCATGACCTGAGCCGAAGGCAGTCGCTTAACCAACTGAGCCACCCAGGCGCCCCTAGGAGCAACACTTTTAAAAACATGTTTGAGATTTTCTGGCAAGACCCTCTTTCCAGAGGGAGGGCCCTGAAAGGGAAACGATGGCCCCTCTTCTCCTTTGAGGGACTCAGACGCCACCCAGAAGTTGTCCTGACGGGGAGCATTATCACCAGCGGAGTATGGTGGGCGATGCCTGTCAAAGTCATGGTGTCCCGCCCTCGGCTGTCAACTGGGGAGCACGGGGAACAAGAACCGATGTGACGCCATCGCCCATCGAGACACAGCGTTACATCATGCAAATCCACGAGGAGTTTCTGTGGAACCAGAAGAAGGCGTGAGCTTCTTGCTAGCTGCTGTGAGGCGTCTCATGATTTAAAGTGAACACGAGCTTATGAAAGCATAACTTGCGTTTTCTTCCTCATACTGTACTCACCAGGCGGGGCGGCAGGTTTTTAAAGAGAGGCCCTCAGGCTACTTTCCGGTTAGAATCATCTGGGCATTCCCGTGCCTCATCCCAAATCTTCCAAACCAGGTCGGGGTGAAACCCAAAACCTGCCTGCCGCCGGGGTGTCTCCGGGCACTTGTGCAAACTGAGCCAGGGCTGAGACGGCTGCTGAGCACGCGCAGCCCCAACCTTCCCGGGGTTCCTTCCTCTCCTTCCCTCGCTGTCGGCCCTGCCTCCCTCTAATCTGCACTGGAGGTGGCGGTTTGCTTTCCCTGGTCCCCAGAGCTTGTGGTCGGCCACCAACACTACCCACCCTGCTGTCACCGCAAACTGTCCAGAGTTGTTAGAGTTGCCTCTTGGTAGGGAGTGGCCACTCTAGCGGGGGCTGGCCTCTGCTATGGCCCTGGAGGGAGAGGGTACGGGTGCCATGATGGGGACATATAACAGGATGCTTGGGTTAAAAACACCAAACTCAGCGGCGCCTGGTGGCTCAGTCGTTAGGCGTCTGCCTTCGGCTCGGGTCATGATCCCGGGGTCCTGGGATCGAGCCCCGCGTCCGGCTCCCTGCTCCGCGGGAAGCCTGCTTCTCCCTCTCCCTCTGCTGCTCCCCCTCTTGTGCTTTCTCTCTCTGTGTCAAATAAACAAATAGAATCTTTAAAAACTAATAATAAAATAAAATGGGGTTCTATGGAATAACATAACTGGGGCGCCTGGGTGGCTCAGTCGTTAAGCGTCTGCCTTAGGCTTAGGTCATGATCCCGGAGTCCTGGGATCAAGACCTGCATCGGGCTCCCTGCTCAGTGGAAAGCCTGCTTCTCCCTCTCCCGCTCCCCCTGCTTGTGCTCCCTCTCTCGCTGTCTCTCTGTCAAATCAATAAATAAAATCTTTAAAAAAAATTTTTTTAAACCCCACAAAACTCCTCTAGTCCTTCTATTTCCTAAATAGAAAACAATGCATTTTTTATTGTAGGAAAGGTGAACTTAAAAGGCCCAAAAAGAACGAGGAAGAAAACAAAAATCTACCACAAACTCACGCTATGGACATAATAATGAACATATGAATAAACTCCCTTCAAATCTTTTTTCCTTTTCATGTATTTGTGACCATGATGTTCTATCTTACCAGTTCAAACTACAAAATGATCACAGCTCTTTTAACATTAAGAGTAATCAGATTTGGGCCCCCATCCTGCAAATGCGTCTGTAGCTTCCTGTGATAATTTTAAGAAGTTTCCTTGGTCCCAGTGCTATTGTTCAGTTCTGGTCTTAGTTCCTTGATGCGGAGCTGTTGGGATGTGTTGTTGCTGCCTGCCTGCAGTCAGTCTCCTTGATTTTAAAAGGTGGCCTCTATCCCCCCGCTGGAACAAGAGCTTAGACATGGCCGCTGAGGCGGGAGGACTCCATAACACTGCTAGGAAGCCAGTCAGTTCATCAGAGATGTTCTTACAATATCGAACCTCAAAGAATAACAGCCAACACCTCAATCTCTTTTCTCTTGGGTAGTTCTGACAATGTGTCCACTCCTTGCTACAGGAATGTCCTAAAATGTATGGACAGGGACCACCTTTGTCAAGCCTTCCCCCCGCAACTCAAAAGTCCTACTAACCCCCAAATCACCCCTGAAGTGATTCTCCCCAAGGTGACAGCTGCTCAAAGGTGGCTGGAAACTTTCCAATGTCATCCTACCTTAAAATGTATGAAAATGATGTGGACTTAAACTCTATTTTTAATGATATAAGGACTTTCTACTTTATCCTTTCTACCACTCCCAAATCCTGATTATTATTCCTAAAAATGTTTGAATTATAGTTTGTTTGTTGTTTGTTTGTTTGTTTCTTTTTTCCAAGGCAGCCTCTTAAAGGAAATACTACAGGGGCTAATCCTGGAGAGCCCTGGCTTTCTTACCTCACATTATTTTATTCCTTTTCTCCATTTCAGGGCCTGTCTATAGACCCCTAGGCTACAGGGATGCTAGACTGTCCTTCCCAAGTCTTTTCTGATAAAAATACTTTCATAAAAACCAACTTACTCTAACAAACCAACCTTTAACAAGATTTTAGGACTTTTCCAGTAGGAGGGTATTTTTAAAGAGAATGAGAGAGAGAGACAGAGAGAGCGTATAATGGCTAGCACCAAGAATGAACCACTAATGATGGCATTCATCATCTGTGGAGTAAAGAGCATTTGACATCCTTCTGATCACACTTTGTGGTTGTTTGGATGCCTGGTTGCTCTACTCTGCTGGAGGCTGGCCCCAGATATTGCTGCCTGCTGGAAAATTAAAATAGAAAGCATTTCATGTAGGCACACTAATTCATACTGTTCAAGACTGACAAAATATTGATAACAGTTGAAGCTGGATGATTGGCACATGGAGATTCATATACTATTGTCTCTACTTTTGTGGATGCTTGGAAATTTTCATAATAGAAAGTTGAAAAATGCTGTTTAATCAAAAACTGGTTTGGTGATTATGTTGGGCTTTTGACTTTGCGCAGATTGGAAGAGTGAGTAAAAAGATTTGAAAAAAGAACGAAATATATAATTTCATTTAGTCAGTTCATAACTGACAAATTCACTTTGAACATGAGGAATTAAGTCATTGCACAAAAATATGCCACAAATCCAGTTCCTTTCTCTTTAGTAAAATACTATTTTTATAATCCAGGAAGTAAAGCACCATTATGCAAAAAAGGGAGGGATCTATGTACACAGTGCAGGCCCTCCAAAAAAATTTACCAAACTTTTCTTGTATGAAAAATAACCACAGGTCCAGGCTGACTCCAACTCTTGCCACAGTCATTCATGAAACCTGTATTAGCAGAAATGCAGGGTCTGAAATAATCATACATACTTTAGAGACTCATGAAGTTAAGGTTAATTATTGTTCCATAATCTGAGAACTTGTCATTGGATGATATAAAATTATGGTCATCAGAAACTAGTTTAATAGTGACAGTGTGGATTATCTCAGGGATATCTTGCATTGTAAATATACAAAGTAAAACTTGACCATCCAGAAATCTTGGGGAGGGAGTCATTTTTTTGTTATTTTGGTGATACCGATATCCTTCAGGTAAAAAAACTTTAACCATTATGTACAGGAATTTCTTGGGAAAGTTGTGAAGCTCTCCAACATGTTACAGTTGATCATGTGTGTCAGTGACTAAGGGATGTCATCCCTACACAATTACTGCATTTCTCAATGTCAAGGAGGCTGTGGTTGGGCTATCATGTCCTACACGAACTGATCTCACATTTATGCCTTCATAAAGCTCTTCTGTCTGTCCAGGTATCAGCTCCCTCTTCTATCCACTCCAGGATGCAGGTTTCCAGTGTCTTTCCCTCTGGGCTCTGCCTTTTCATTTGTTGTTTCTAGCCTTTTATGAACTAGAAAAAAGATCCCTGGCCCTTTTAGAATTGTGTAGAAATTAGGAGTAAGTAGAATCTCAATGACTCTGAATGAGGGGTTTACCTAATAAGCCCAGTACTGGAATTGAGGACTGGACTTCTAGAAAACCCTTGCTGGTGGATCAGAGGCTAGTATACTGAATGGATAGGGTCTTCCCATCAAAATAACTTATATGGTTTGGGTAAGTATAACATTTCTGTGTCATATTTTAGGCTCTATGTTGCTTTTTCTCATTTATTAACATTTTAGTGTTTTCCACACCAGACTTTGCCACACAACAGACAATGCCCAGACTCAAAGATGTCAACTTATTGAAGGGAGTTAACGTCCATGGATCCAAATTACACCAAATGAATTATTATTTTTACATCTAAGGGTGTGTATGTGTATGTATGTGTGTGTGTGTTTTAATTGCCCAAGAGGTGATTAGGCAGCGCATAGGTGGTGAGAGGCAGGGCAGCACGGTATTAGACCACCTCAGTGGTAAAGTGGGGACAAGCCCACGGTTGTTGGGTGCCATGGGAGTTGGTATTTGTAAAGTATTTGGTGAACATGAACTCTTATTTTTAGGCAGGGAGAAGAATGAGCCAAGACTGAAGGCAGTTTCTGAATCAGAACAAGAGTACATTTGCCCCCTTCTTCCTCCTCAGGGAAGGGGAAAAAAGAGAAAAGAGGATAGTGAAAATGGAGATGAAGGCAAGAAGTCATGGAGGCACTTTGTGACTCTTCGTGTCTAATGACCATCGCCTGAACAGAAGCGTAATGGAAATGTTGACTCACGCATCCACCAACATCTGGCAAACAACCTGTAGAAACGACAAAGGGAGAGTGAGAGGATGGTGAAAATAGTCACCGGAACAGAACCAAGGAAGCAAATACCCCAAAGGACCTGTGTAGCAGGGAGAGCTCATTGCTCCTTCTGGGATCCTTTCCCAGTGTCTGGAGGGAAGTCCGAGAGAAATAGAGTCAGACATGAAAGTAACCAAGGTCAGGCCAGGGACAAGGGCCAGGAAGCAGCAAGCTTGGCAGACCTTTTCTTTAATTTTATGATCTCATGAAATGCAAACTCATGTGCAAGGAAGTGCAGTCTTGAGTTGTTAATTAAACACCGATTCAGTAAATGAAAGGACAAAGCCTGAAGATGTGGCATAATTAATTTTGTGGTGCACTTTTCCCCCCATCTGGGACTTGAGTCATTTCCAAAGACAGATGGCAAAACCCTTGAACTGTGGCTGGAAATGAAGATGATTAGCTTAGGTGCTGACACTTTTTTATTCATCAAGACGTGGGACACTGGACATAAGGTGGAACTTCCAAAGCTTTCAATGAAAGCTGAATGGTAGTCAAGAAAGATCAAGAAATAAGAAGACCCCTGCCTTCTAAACAGGAATGGAGGCCCTCTCCCTGCTTCTCAGTTTCCAGGCTGTCATAACATGAAAAAAAAAGATGGTTGGTGGTTTTCGTTGTAAACATTCAGCTCCAAACAAATACCTCAATTCATTAAGCAGTCAGATGAGGGGGATGATCCATTTTGACTCATGCTGCCTCAGTGGCGGAAGTCCCACTGCAAACAGCAGAGGAATTAGATGAGACTAAACTAACTCAGGTGTCTGTGAAAATGGGTGGGAAGAGGCCGTGACTCATGGCCAGGATGAAGATAAGCTACTTCTTTTCCTTATAAACACCAAGTCCACAGTCCATTTTCTGCAGTCATTATAAAAGGGGAAATTTATTTTAGTAAATAGAAAGTAAAAGGCGTCAGAGCTCCACAGGTGAGACTGTCAGTAGGGTTCGAGGCGATGAGCCAAGGCATGATGAACATCCACCACCCCACCCAGTCGGCTCTGATGCCCAAACCCCTGCCCCCACTGATTAGGGAGATATGAATAGCAAACAGAGAAATGCTATCAAATGAGGAGGACATTTGACCCTTATTACATTATTTAAAGTTGTTACAATTATTGAGGTTTTATTTTTTTTTCCCCACAGAAAAAGGGGACAAAAGTTGTCTGTTTTCCTTAGTGCTTTCTTTAGTCCTGCAGTATATGGTTTCCAGGTCTGAGACTTGTAGGAGATTTTCTGTAACCCATCACTGACAAAAATTGAAAAACATTTTGGGGTGGAGATTCTTGATGCCAAAATTTCTCAGTTGGACTTGATTCACGGTGGGGGGCTTGGGTTTCCTGAAGAGTATCTGTCCCGGCTGTTTGCTGGGAGGTCTGTGTCATTCACCTTCTCTCCAGCAGAAAGAGGGAACCTCTCATCTCCCTACTCCCACCCCCAAAACCTGTCTCAGCAGCCTGGACTTAGGGAAACCCTGAGCCTGACTTGTTGAGTTTGCCCTCAGTTATCGATCAGTTTGGGGGGAACAGCTGTCATGGCCCCAGCGTCACCCCTACTGAAAACCAAAGAGGACTGAGACCATAGAAGGGTCGTAAAAAGAGGGTTAGACTCAGTTAGAAAACCAAGAGTATAGTTGCAGCTTTGCAGCTGATGCCTGATGTGTCCATGGAAGGGTCACTCTTCTCCGTGGCCTGTGAGATCAGAGAGTTGGGGACAATGGCCACAGTTCCTCCTCCTTCTGAGATTCTACTAGTCTATGAAGAGCTATCATCGATGGTAGCCGAGGTCTGACAAGCTGCCATACCCTCTGGGAATGTGCTAGAAAGTACTTCAAACCAAGAAGACATGACTCTCCATATGACAAGAGCCAGGGCTGCCAGTTCTCTTTGACATGTGTTCAGGAGACAGAGGACACCCGAGTGTGAGAGAGTCCGCAGAAGTTTTAGGGGAGGAACTGCTCATGGTGCTTCCAGCCTGCTCTCCCACGTTCCCCAAATGTCCTCCTTCCCACATCTTTCAAGCAACCACGTTGAAACCGTGACCTATAACTCCAATGTACTGGTAGCTTATAGAAATCCTATCCTTCAGTCCTGTTCTACAGGTCAGAAGCATCAGATTGGAACTGATTTGAAGGGGACAGAGCTGTAGAACTTCCAGTAAAGCTATGTCCAGACTGCGTACAGAGAATTTGCTCCATTTTCAGACCTCTATGGAAAAAGTTCTCTATTTGTCCCTTATTTAATGACTACCAGCCCTCACTGTTGAGATTAGGCACATTTTAAATATTATTTTTTATTAAAAATTTTGATAATATGTGTAGCTGGTGCAAAATTCACAAGAGACAAGGAGATATTCCAGTAAGTCTTCCTCCTACCCCATTCCTTAGTCTACCTTGTCTTCCCTAGAGGCTTCTACTTTTTCCAAATTCTTGTGTATATGTTCTAAGATATTCAATGCACACGTAAGACTTTGCATACATATTACTATTTTTTCTTTTCATTAATGGTAGTGTGGTACACACTGTTACACATTTGCTTTTTTTCCCTTAAAGCTTTAGGTTAGGGCTCTTCCACTCTACTACAGGTAGACTCACCTCCTTCTTTTGAATAGCTGCATTGTATTCCACTGCATAGATTATCATAATTTGCTTAATCTGTCTTCTATTAATGGATAGTTAGACATTTGCAAAATGTTGTTATAACAAACAATGCTGCAGTGAATATTCTTGTACACACATTGTCTCATTGGGCATTATCACGTATCGCCTTGTGCTACTAGTTTTATTTGCACGTGTAGATGTCTACCTTTTCAGTTAGATTGTAAATCCCGAGGGAATAGGAGCAGACATTGTGCTGTCCTGTAATGGCAAAAACACAAAGCGAAGCATCATGCACGTGGTTCAGGTTTCATAAATACTGGGTGAACGAATTAAAGCTCCTTAGTTGTGCCAGTGATACTTCAGGAGATGAGTAAATGGTAATTCAAAGGTTAAATGACTTGCTTAAAATCACAGAGACCAGGCATAGGAAACACTGATAAAATAAAATAAAATAAAATAAAATAAAATAAAATAAAATAAAATAAATAAAATAAAATAGATGAAAATAATACTTTAGATATTTAGAATATATTCCAAAAGTAAATATTTTTCCAAGTTTATATGCACCCTTGGAAGAGATAACTCCATTGGCTAACTCTGCAAGGTGAGTAAATAACTCCCCTGGAAATATCGGCCATCGTGGGAGGCAGGCATTTCCAACTACTGCAATTCCACTTGATAAGTGTTGACTCCAGTTCACCAAACGGTGTCCCAGTGACCTGGAAAATTCAAGCATCACCCAAGGTGCCTGACTGGTCAATAGGGAGACATTTCCTCACAAGAGGAAATCTAGTTCAGCCCAGAGGAAGATTAAAAAAAAAAAGAAGAAGGAAGAAGAAAAGGAGAAACAATCAGGTGGAGGAAAAATGTTCTCTGACCGTATGACAACTCTGGAATCAATCAGGCCAAAGAGGGACTGAGGAGATGATTTGGGGCTGCATCGGCTGTCATCAGTGATACATGAAGAGAATGCCCCTTTGTTAGCAAACAAGGCGGGCATGTTTATCATGATGTTTCATGAACACTCATTATAACCTGGTAGTATGAAATGTGTGGTCTGATTGGTTGATCTCAAAACAATTATGTCAACATCTCATAACTTAAAGATTATACAGCTTTGTAGTTTCACAACTTACTACCCCCTAAAAACAAAAAGTTTTCCATGCAGATGAGTGTTGTATTCTTTTTTTTAAGATTTACTGATTTCAGAGGTGGGGGAGGGGCAGAGGGAGAGCGAGAAGCAGACTCCCCGTTGAGCACGGCACCCCAAGGGGGCTTGATCTCCCAACCCAGAGATCATGACCTGAGCCAAAACCAAGGGCCGGACGCTTAACCGACAGAGCCACCCAGGCGTCCCTGGAAACTTTTCCAGGATTTCTAAGACCCCCTAACTACCTAGAGTGACTCGAGTGTTGACATGAGTGCTTCAAGGCAGGAAGTGTCTTTTGCCATCAAAATGGAAGAGTGTTGGAGTGCTTACTTCCTTTGCCCTTTCTCTCTTTTCTCCTTAGACCGAAGTCATTGGGTCTCCAAAGACCGAAGTCATTGGGTCTAGGAAGAATACCCAGATTCACCCTCATTCCTACCCCCAACCAATAAAAGCCTTGTCATTGGGTTTATGGGTTGGAAGACAACAACCAAATGACATGGCACCAGGGACAGGAAGGATGGATGCCACACGGCACTGAAATGCAAGAATCATTTGAGGAGCATTAATTATCCAAGGTGGCAGATGGTGAAGGGATGGAGGTTGACACTCCTAAGCTTGAGTAAAGTGTCCTGGAATCTGAGTGGTTATAAATGGTCTGCATTTCAAGTTCCTGCCTCACCCAAAGTGCTGGCAGCTTGCTCATAACAAGGCCCACCTGGGCACCTGGAGCCCTGGCCCACAGGGCAGAGAGCCACGTGCCGAGTCATCAATAAATACTTCCCAAAGCTCTGGGCTAGGAGCTGCAGGGCAACACCACCCTGTTTTCCTTGGGCACCCTGACCAAAACACCGTGCTAGGCAGAGTGGCTAGAAGGGAGCGCCACCAGCTGAGGTTTCAACAAGACCTTTAATGTCAATACAGCTTTATTAAAATAAGCAACATGCTTTTACATTCTTTGATCTGTAGAAATGGACGTAGAGGGCATCGGGCTTAACTACTGCATTTTACAAACCTGAAAACAGACCTAGAGAGGTCACACCTCTTGCTAAAGTCACCCAGCTGGCCAAACCAGGAGTAAGCCTAAATCCCTGGATGACCTGTCCCCCATCTACCCGCCCCTGGCAGAGTGTTCTTTCCATTTCATGACGCTAATAACTCCCCTCCCCCTGCATTGTTGCTATCGTTCTGGGAGTAAACTCTTCTGAAATAAAATAATGTTCTGACATCATTTTATGAATTCTTATAAGGTGCTTGGGTAGTTGAAGATAAAACCCAGGACATCTCAGCATAGACTGTTCTTTTGTTTTTGTTTTTTAAAGATTTAAAGCGGTTCCCTTCGGCCCGTGTCTTGATCCCAGGGTCCTGGGATGGAGCCCTGCATAGGGCTCCCTGTTCAGCAGGGAGTCTGTTTCTCCCTCTCCCTCTGCCTGCCGCTCTGCCTACCTGTGCTCTCTCTCTCTGTCAAATAAATAAATAAATAAATAAATCTTTTTAAAAAGATTTATTTATTTATTTTAGAGAGAGAGAGAAAGCAAGCACACAAGCAGGGGGAGGGTCAGAGGGAGAGGGAGAGAATCTCACGCAGGCTCAGACTTCCCGCTGAGCATGGAGCCTGATGTGGGGCTAGATCTTACGACCCCAAGATCATGACCTGAGCCGAAATCAAAAGTTGGCTGCTTAACTGACTGAGCCACCCAGGTGCCCCAGCATAGTATGTTATATAATGTTAAAACAAAACAAAACTAAACAAAATAAAACAAAAAACAACCGTGACTTAGAGCTCTTTTTGTTTATGACCTTATCGAGAAATACATTTCTGGAGGTGTATATTGAAATGATACTTCAGTCCTATTTCAAGGATCTAACCACCAACTCCTAAAGTATTACTGATTTATAACAAAAATTTAAAAATTTTCCTTGCAGGCATAGCCAGACTTAGCAATGAGTTTTGCTGATACTCTGTTTTATCATTGCCCCATGGGGGCTAGTACAAATATAACAAGAGGAACATGGAATTTTCATCTGGACATCCAAACCCAAATATAGCCAAAATTGTACACTCTTCTTACTTAAATAAACTTTTTGAGCCAAAGGTGAAGTAAATGCAGAAGATACCCAAAATTACCTATAAAATTAAATGCTACAAAATAAAAACTAGGAATTATTGCTTCTAATTCAATTTGATCCCTCTTAGCAGATAATAATAGAAATAATTTATTTAAAAGAGGTGAGTAACAGCAATCAGATTGTACATAGTTCGGGGGAGGCTGGGTGGCTCAGTCATTAAGCGTCTGCCTTCGGCACAGGTCATGATCCCAGGGTCCTGGGGTCGAGCCCCACATAGGGCTCCCTGCTCTGTGGGAAGCCTGCTTCTCCCTCTCCCACTCCCCCTGCTTGTGTTCCCTCTCTTGCTATGACTCTCTCTGTCAAATAAATAAATAAATAAAATCTTTAAAAAACAAAACAAAACAAACAGATTATATATAGTTCTCTCTCTCCGGAAGCAAGTAACTCTTTAAGATAAGGTCTTGGTCTTATTCATACCTGAACATCACCCCCAGCTTGGCCTGATATTTGAGATTTAGAAGGCAAGCCATAAATGTCCTAAGAATGAATAAATGAGTGAATGTATGAGTAAAAATGCGGGATTTATCTATTTATTGTTAGGATGAAAACCCCACAATTTGAGACTAAAAAACCTCCCACAAAACTCAGGATTGGTATGTTGGATCATCCATCTGATGAATGGATTTAAAAATAAGAGGATCGCTTCTCGGCCTTTTGGCTAAGATCAAGTGTAAAAATAAGAGGAACAGTAGGGAAGATTTTCTAAGTATTTTTTCTTGGAGGGAAATGGGTCGAAAATACACGAGACTGTGAATTACATGTACGAGTCCTCAACAAGCCCCCTAATTCTGTAGCTAGTACATGATAAAGTGGAGTTTCTAGAACATCTTGAAAACGATATCTCTTATATCTTGTGGACTAAGGCTGCTTATGCTGAGGGGCAGAGAGAAGTGATCAGCCATGGTTTAAGAAGGTTCAGGTCATAGTCGTTAGTTGGGTGGCATTAAGCAAGTTACTTAGAATAGTAAGTGTTTTGGAAGACTCTGTGTGCAGTGAGTGAAAGTATTTTCCTGCATCGTCTAGTTTATTTGATCTCTCTGGGTCTCTGCTTTCTTGTAGGTAAAATGGGGACAGTAGAACCTACCTCAGAGGGTATTTGTAAGGATAAAATGAGAAAATGACCCTAGCAGGGCATCATATCCTATACAGTATAGACCAAATACAAGGCATTATTTTCATAATTATGAATGTATTACAGAAGCACCAAGCTTAGTATTTAGCATACATTTTTACTTTCTGTTTCTTCTGCTGGAACAATGCCATTTAAAATGAACACTATAGAAAAAAGACATGACTCATGAATCATATGCTCTTTGGAACCTTAATCTGTTGCTTTCTTCATTTATCTCACGAAGGAAATGAACCAAAGAAGGAAAAAGCCAAGGTAAGAGTGAGAGGAGACAAAAAGTTACTCTAAGAAGTGACCAGCTAATTTCTAGAAAGCTTCTTATCAGCAAATAGCATGGTCAAATCATTCGGTGTGTTTTAAAGTGTCTGTGTGATGATCGGAGTATGATTCATAATCTTTCTCTGGATTTTCCTCCCCTGAATTTCTACGCTCTCAAGGAGTAAGAAGTACATTGTAAAAACCTGGAAGCTTTGTTCTGGGCGGGAGAAAATGGGTCTACTGAAAAACAAGCCAACCTCATTCTGGGCCTTGGAGCTCGACAGTGTCATTTACAGAGTGACTGTGTCACTCTGTAAATGACCAGAGACATTCCAGAGTTCATGGCTGTTGTGTAACAACAACACTTCAAGGGTGGCTACAGGGCAGGAGGCCCAACAGGCGGGGCCCTCTCGGTGCGTGCGGTGGTGAATGTGGAGGAACCACTCCCCCTGGAATGTGGCCTTGCTCAAAGGCCGGCCTTCCTCCCCATCCCCAACACCAAGCACTGGGGGCAGGAACTGGACCGACTGGAGGGACGACTCTATTTTCAGGGAATGACAAATTGATTGTGCTGATTGGGTGAGAGTTCTTACCGGCCTCCTCCTGCCCCATTTCCAAGCACAACTTGCAGGGAGGATTTGTTTAGAAGCAAACTTGTAAGAGGAAGTGTCTCGGAGCCATGAGAACCCAAACAACCTGCTACCGAAGATGACTGCAACCCAGGTTCCATTAGAAAATTGGAGGCAAAGGGCCTTCTCCTCCTCGTGTTCCGACAGCCACCACATTGCTGGAGAGGACATTCCATTCCAGTGAGAGAGAGAGAGAGAAGGAGACAAGATGGCGGCTCTAAATTACATGTGCAATAGCCCAGGAGGCTTGTAAACATTTAAGGAGTTGATTGTTATTTTCATTCCTGACTGGTTTGGTGGTGCCAATAACAACTCCATAAACTGCTGAAGCCCCACTGGAGTGCTGAGGACATGCATTTGTGAACGTGACCCGCAGCAAGTGATGAATATTCATGGCAGAGTGAATCTGAACTGCTCCCCAAACGGGTTGGCTGGTGCATGAACTCCAGACAGGTCTTGGTATGGAAATCAAGCTTACAGATTTAACCAAAGAAGAGCCCTCATAATTTAGCAGTGTGATCAAGAAATGTCACTACTCAGGGGCCGAGGGGGAGCCAGGAAAGGGGAGTTGTTCCGAGGGCATAGTCTCACCTTTGCGAGATGAGAAAGTTCTAGGGATTGGCAGTACCACAAAGTGCATATGTAGTTAATACTGCCCAACTGTGTGCTTAAAAATGGTTAAACTGATCAATTTTATGTTGTTTTGTTTTGTTTTGTTTTACCACAATTAAAAAGGAAAAGAAAAGAACTGTCACCACAGACACTTCCCTAAAACAACTCAAAGCAAATATAGAGCTGTGCCCTAACCTCTCCCCTTATCCTTCCGGTCATCGGGACAAGTACTAAGGAGACAGGTACAAGCTAGTCTCAGGCTACATGGAGGTCCCTGTGGCCACTCTTCGGGCTTCCCAAAACCACGGAGTTCTCGAACTGAATACCCTTTCCTGTGTCTAACGATCTCTTCCTCCATCGCCCCAAGATGATCAGGGGCATTAAAGATAGGCTTTGCTGCTCTAAGGCTTGGAGAGCCCGGCCGGGGTGGGTACCTTGTGTAGGCCAGAGAGGAAACCTTAACAATCTCCCCTGTCTCCCCCCTCCCCACCACCCTCCTGCCTGGCCCCCAACACCTTCTACCCCTACATGCACCATCAAAAGGGACTTTCCCTCTCTAACCACCAGGGTCTCCAGTGGTGAGCAAAGAAGATGACAAAAGACGTGATGTGGTTTCTACTCAGTTAGAAGCACAGGAAAAACTTTCAAACACCCCTTAGAAGGGAGAAAAACCCAAGTACGGAAGGAAGTCTATGCGCCTCGGGCACAGGCTTTACTCTGCCACCGCGGGCGCTGCCTCTTTTTGTCTTTCAGAGGTAGATGCCTCTCTCGCGCAGCAACCCCCTCCAAGCCCAGTGGGCCTCAGCAGGACCCCCAGAGAGCCGGGGCTGCAGGTCGCTCCCTGCAAATGCCCGTCTCCACTCTACCCCTTTCAAACTCTCGTTTCTCTGATGTGAACAAGAGTTGGACCTGAGTTTGAGAGATGCTTCTCTCGTTTGTAAGGTACATAGCTAGTTTTAAAAGATTCCCTCCTTCCTTCCTTCCTTTTCTTTCTTTTTTTTTTTTTCAGTCAATCCTCTTAAGAGCATATAATTCTTCAGGCTATAGAGGACCCATAATATATTACGCTCTCACACTGAAGCTGGAGGGAGGGCTGAGACAGCTGTAAGCCATCTAAGCCAGGCTGAACGGTTTGCCTCAGATAATGCAATTTTCAGTCTGGAATCCACGTGTAGGTCAGAGCGAGAGAAGACGAGAACTACCGATTTGAAGCAATGTGACTATAAATCTTGTAGGGTTTCTGTTGGTTGCAAAAGCTGTGCAACAGGTGGGCATACTGCAGCTCTTCAGAGAGTTCCTGGAGGAATTGTGCCTTCTGGGATGACATCGCCTGGGAACATAAAGGTGGAGCAGGCTGCTCTCTTTTCAACTTTCCTCTCTGCCTTTGGGAACGTTGGTTAACTATGTATGGGCGATATTTAAAACACAGAACATACCTTTGTAAACTCAGAAGCAACAAGGTTGTTTTTGTTTTTTTTTAATGTGCACTTGAAGCAGAAAATATGTTCATTTGTATGTTTCCTCTCTTGTAGAAAACACATTCTCCATATTTGGAAGTGGGATGAACTTAAAGGCACTTTATCCCAAAGAGCATCTGAATTTTTGCAATTGCCCGATGTCTTCTATCCGAGGATCACTGCGCCCTTCCGCTGCACTCGCCACGTCTCTCTGAGGTATGCTCCGATAGAGAGTGGGGTCAGCTCGGTGCCTCAGTTTCCTCTTTGGAACACTGGTGACCGGAGGCTGACACAGAACTGTTGAAGTCTGACACCTACCCTTCTGGGAACACACAAGGAAATGCCAACTCCACCTGGCACTTTGCAGGGGAAATAGCCACCCCCAGGGTGATGAGGACCATCCAGTGAGGGGGCACCTGGAAGGAGCTTGGCTTCAGAGACTGAGTGGTTGTATGGAGTTCGAAGCGGGGTGGATGCAGCGGAACAATGGGCCGTTGTCGGCACAGGTTCCTAAAGCCCCTCTCCCCTCCTTTCTTTCCTCAAACGTCTGCAGAACTCGTTAAGAGTCAAGCTCCGGACAAGGCAGAAGGCGGTAATTCAATGCTACCAAGCTCTGCTGTTTGGGCAAGCCGGCCCTGAGTCCAAGCAACGTGAGAGAGTCCTGTGGGCCCTGCCCAGCTCGCAGTAGCAGCACTGACTCATCTGCTAACGTAGGCAGCAGAGTCAGGAAGCTGGGATTTGGCTTCCAGGTCCGGTAGGAACCTGTCAGGCGGCTTGGGTGTCTCTGCTGATCTTCCATGCTTTGACATTCCCATTTCCAGGACGGAGAGACTTAAAGGCCGACCCTACCTACCTTCTTCGTGGAAAAAACTCGAACGAGGAAAGAAGGTTGCCTTCAAGCCTCCGCTAGCACGAGGCCAGTTGCCTTTTGCAGAAACAGCAGGAGCGAACCCCAAGATCTGTGTGGGGCCTTGAGGAAAACCTCAGCCCCATTGGCCAGATGCACAGAATTGCTGTCTTACTTTGGTTATTAAAAATGAAACAGATTCATTAAGATTGGACCTCATTCTTTGATTGTGCAGCCAGCTGTGGGCATGGGCTAGCGGCTCCTTGGGTCACTTGGGTGAAATGGTCCCCCGGGCTGGCTTCCTTCAGCCCCCAGAACACCGGCAGGCCACCTGCCCCCCTGGAGTCCGCCAGACACGAGGGTGTGCTCAGGTGGGGCGAGCGCCCCCCATACAGCACCCCCACTCAGATCATCTTGGAATTGGTGACCGCCCCCCCATTCCCCACCTCCTTCCTGCTGGAGCAGATCCTCAAAAGTTGGCTGCATGCAGGTGGCTCTGATGTAGAAGTGTGTCCTACACTCGGAATGAGAAGGAGGGGTGTCCGTGCAGCTTTGGAAATGGCTTGTTCCAACTGCACCAGCCATTCCTCATGCTGCTGGATCTGTCTTCGGGTGGGGGCCCCATCCCTACCCTTCTTGGGCTCTCTTCCAGGAAGGAGGCTCCGAGGGTGGGGTCGCACTGGGACAACTGGTGAGGCGGACATCCTTCCTCAAGGATGCAGAGGGAGGAGGCAGCACCGATCTGATGGCCCTTCATTTGCTCGCCTTGAGCCCACGTGTGCTGCCGAGAAGGGTGTTCTGTCCGCTCTTGACGCACACAGAAGACACTTGTGGGAGGGCCACCGTGTCCCTCTGGGGACACACCACCGGGCATGGCAAGGAGCGCCAAGAACGAAACCACGTTCTGATTTTCAGAAAAGGGCAGCAGCAGGCTGAGGCCTCGGGCCTCACGAGCATCCTGGCTTCTCCTTCCCTCAGAAGAGGGGCTCCCCTTCCCCAGCCCCCCCTGCCCCCCCTCGGCTCGCCTGTGTCCTAGATGTCCTCTGGAGGATACCGCCTGCCCTGGAGCGTCAGCAGGTTGGGGAGATGACCACGTCGCGTTTTCTGGGTTCAGGGCGGCGAGGTGGCCCACAGGCGCCTGTGAGGAGGGTAATCACAACGAAACTGACACTCAAGTAGAAAGCGGGGTCCGCCCACAGGAGCTGCCCTGCACCAACTGCTGCATCGGGGCTCAGCTCCCGGGCGCCGCTTAGGTCAGCCGCTGCCTTCCACGAGCTTGTGATTCAGTAATAACTGGAAGCACAAGTGCTTTTTCACTCACTCGTTTTTAACGGTTTATTCATAAAGCAATTTTTCACTTTTCACTTATTTTCAGCCCCTTTCACATCTATCTACTCACGGTTTCTGTCTTGGTGTAACCTTTCCCTCTCTCCTCCTCCTTCTCTCTGCTTCATTTTTCTTTATTCCCTTTTTTAAACCTGAACCGTTATAACAGTCTTGAGGCCTCCATGGCTCTGCTAACCAAAAGGTTTCCTTTTCAACGTCTTCCTGGGTTCTCTTTATTGGGTTCTTATTCTCTTTTTTAGCTACCAGTGTTTTTGTCCCTCTTGCCTTCTCATGGCAACAAATTTAAATCTTTCCCAGTCTTAGAACACGTATGCCTTTGGTTTAAAAAAAAAAAAAGGATGAAAACAAAAAAACAAAACCCCACTAAACTAAACATCCTAGAATTCATGATACTTTACTCTAGCAGAGGTTTGCTCTAAGCACAACCCATTATTTCCATTAAAAGAATCTTGATTCCTTTCAGATGAGCATATTAATTCCTGGGGAAAGTTCACGGTTCTCACAAATTAGCAGGACCTTTGTGAGCCCAATCTTTTTGCCAAAAGAAGCCACAATAGTGGTTTCCATACAAGCCTGCCCCTCATTTCCATTTCCTAGGACATCTGCTCTCTAAATTACAAATATCTGCCTATAGCAACAATCAGAGTTCCAAGGAAAACAAACCAAAAGGAAATAAGAGAAAACGATGGAATCTTAGCATACAAGGAGATATAATATTTCCGAAAGAGGGGCAAGATGCCCCGGGACCGACTCCTTCATTTTGTGGGTCCCTAAACTGAGGCCCAGGGAAGTCAGGAGTCTGTTGAGAGCATACAGTCAACCAGGGGCTGACCCTGGGCCAGAACTCAGTGTCTCCGGCCCCAGTTCTGTCCACCAGAGTGGGCGCTCACAATCTCAGTGCGGGTCTGTTTTTAAATTCTGGCCTGGGGAACCATGGAAGGAGGAGTTAAATCATCCCACTAATGATTCTTTGTTGGTTGGTCTCACAGCAAGTCACTACCAGGTTATTTGTACTAACCTGGGGGGCAAGAAGGGGTTACATGGAAGGGGGGGAAGGGTGTGCCCACCCTCCTTTTCCTGCCTGGGTGAAAAATAGTACTCAAGGGAAGCCGAACTGTGCTGATGGGAGGAGTGGGGAGAGGCTGGTCCCTGCTCTTCCCAAGGAGTCACTGCACTGCAGGGCTGCTGGCCTGGAGGTTGCTTTGCAGAGTGCCAGGTGCCAGATGACAGTGGGACTGCTTCTCATTCTCCCTCCCCTTTTAGAATCCCTGAGAAGAACTCAACTGTGGAATGTATTTTTAAGTATTTTACAAAATAGACAGCACTTTTCCTTTCACGGTATCATGGACTCATTCTCCGGATTAGACAAGCTCTTCAGATCTGCCTTCTATAGATCTCTATATAGTTATATATGTATAGTAACATATGTGTGTGTGTGTGTGTGTGTATACAGTTTCCTAGGAGGCCTCAAGGACGTTAAGGCAACTCAAGTTTTCTACCAAAACCTTGTATCCATCTTGTCCCCAGTCGTTCAATCATTTCTAAGGTCAATAGAAATCTTTGAATTATAGAGCTAGGAAGGGCTTGCGAGAGCAACTTGCACATCCTGCACTTCCAAACAAGCTGACTTCTGAGTCCTCCCAGGAAGGAGATTCTACTCCCTCCCTCCCATGGAAAGGAAGCTTTGTGATACCAACCCTAATGGAAAGCGTTAGTCTCTGTGATTTAAACCCAAGTCCCCTCTGCTGTGGTTTAATAGATTTCCTTTGCTCTGCTCCTCACCTGCAATGGAGAACTGCTGGTTGCTTTCATCCACAGGTGAGTTCTTCACATACCTCAAGATGGGAAGGTTTGCCACAATTCCATGAAAACAACCACCTTTCATTAATACGCTGAAGAATTTCTTATGAAAATTAACCACTGGGGCGCCTGGGTGGCTCAGTTGGTTAAGCGACTGCCTTCGGCTCAGGTCATGGTCCCAGAGTCCTGGGATCGAGTCCCGCATTGGGCTCCCTGCTCGGCAGAGAGTCTGCTTCTCCCTCTCACCCTACCACCTCTTGTGTTCTCTCTCTCTCTCTGTCTCAAAAAAAAAAAAAAAAGAAAAGAAAAAAAGAAAATTAACCATTGGCACTTACCTGTTGTGTCCACTTTCTTAATGGGGGCAGGAGAAAACTACAAGGTGACTACATTCACATTTATACTAAATAAAAGCTTCTATTTAAATTTGGAGAGAGGGAAACGTACATGTGGATGACTCCGGTTCATTACTTGTCAAACCTGGAAGGGAGAGCAAACTGGGAGAGGGCTTGTTAGTTTACGGTATTTTGTGAAACTGGGCATGGAGAATATTTGCATAAATCAGGTTAAAAATAACTTTCTGGAATCTTGCTGTGGTTTTTTTCTGCCTACATGCCTAAATTACATAATTAAGGCTGTATTGAGATTAAAATCGCTTCTCATTTAAGGAGTCGCTGTCAGCAGCGCTTTGAGCAAATGGACCGGGGGGCTCTGAGGACTTGAAGTTTGGAAAAGGAAGTGATGGGAGAATTATCTGTGAGTCCTGAAACGTTTCTTGCAGCTGCTGCACACCCAGAAGTGGACTCCAGAGAGGTGGCCAGTGCTCAGAATGATCTGATTTCTTCTGGCCCGAAGTTGATAATGAAATGGACACGTTATGGACAAAGTTGTCATGGTCTTCTGAAGGAAGTGGAAGTGTCTTCCGGATCGGTTCAAGGATCACGTTCTATGTAACTTCTCTCCTGTTCATTCATTTTTTTTTTTTAAGCTGCCACGCTCTGTGGTACACCATTCCTTTCTAGACCAGATTATCCTTGAGGCCTGGTTCTACATCAGAAATCCTCCACCATGTGCCTCTAATTACTTTCATTTCTCTGCTCTGGCCTTTGCTCATTATCTCCTTTTAGAGAAGGCTTCACACACACACACACACACAGAGGAATGAGCTCACTTATACAAACTTACAGGTCCTAAATGGATTTGCTGTCCCCCAAGGGAAGAAATAATCTAGAAATGTGCCCATAAACTCCCATAGCACCATACATTCTGTATATTCCCTTATGGTGGGGAATTGAATGTATTATTTCAGAACAGAGCTTTTATTTTAAGGTTAAGACTCAGAAAAAGATGACTTCTTCAGTCTTGCCTTGCCCTGAAAACAGCTGCATGAAGCCTTGATCCAACTGTGTGGATGTCAGCTGGGTGGACTTGAGCTCCTAGTGAATATTATCTTTTCATGTAATGTTTCATTAAACAGCTAAGTCCACAAGAGTTCCCAAGATACATAACTCTCAAGAAAAAAAAAGGCATGCTTTGCCAAGTAAAGAACTATGATTTATGGTAGTAACTGTTACACTTTGAATCTTATTGGGCTTTGTTTTGAAAAATTATTACCACAATGGTTCTATAGAATTTAGTAGTGAAACCAGCACCATTTGGCACGTTTATGACAATAGGGTTCTGGTTTTCTTAACTCCACAGTTACATGTTGGCAGCATTTCAAATTCTTGGCACAGATGTTTAAGTGAATATAAAGAAGAAACATGGAAAAAAAAAAAACCATCGGGCAGTTTCGAGTATCCAAATGTAAGAAGGAGCAGTATTCCTAACATGTGGCTAGCATGGACATGGAACCATGAACTTGGTAATAGATGACATGGCAAGCATGAACACTATTTGCAAGGGACTTTTGGATTTTTTCACTGAGGACACTAAAGTTTTCTAAAAGCATCTCCTATCTACCAAATGAGACTCCTGTGCCTGGAGACAGGTTAGTTTCTGGAGCCTCCATGGACAAACAAATAGACCCTTTCCCACCACATGACAGTTGGGACTGCATGGCCATACCAACATGTCTCTGGGTTTCATCCTAACAATGCCCAGATTCTGGTAAAACAACAGCTGTCTTGAAATTCATTTTAAATGAACAAGTGGCAGATCTACTTTCTGAGCTAAGATGTAAAGGGAAAAAAATACCATGGGATGTAGGGCAAGAAGACTATGGCAGAGGCACAAAAAGAACTTATTCCCTGTGGCATGCTCAGTGCTAGCTACTGAGGCAAAAACGTTGTCCTCACTGGGCAAAGTGTTGTTCCTCAACCCAGTTTTCCTCTGGGCCCCTTACCCAGTCAGTTGGGTCTACACACACACACACACACACACACACACACACGCAAAACACGTACACGCTGTCATGAGGCTAGGAAGGCTAGGGATCCAAGTCTTCCTTACCTCCTCACCATCCCATCCCCATCAACAAAGTAAAACAGACAATCAAAATTCATTACTAATGTTTGAAATGCTTTCCTCACTATAGCTCATAATTGAAAAATCTTAAACTGTTCGCTTATGAGAGAAAACAGATCAACACTTCAGATCACTCACAAATGTGGTCCCCGATGGAGGTGGGGGATGAGGGGCGCATGGCTGCTGGGGAGGGTGGGCGGGGCAGGAGAGAGGCAAACACTGTCATGTTCAAAAGTGTTCCCTAACGGCACGGTGAAGATGTCGCTTCACTGGCCCTTCACTGAAGACATCAGACAAGCACTGGTAAAGCATGAACATTTATATTTAATTTACATTTTGACAATTTGCACATAAATAACAATGTAAACCAGTACGTAAACATAAGATAGTTTGTTGTTCTAGCAAAGTAAAAAGCCAATAACTTTGGTCAGTTTTAACTTTGATTAGAGGAAAAAAATAAAACCACTGTTGATTGTGGGCTCAGCATTCACATGTAAGAGGCCTACGAGGGAAAGTCAAATGGTAAAGAGAATCAAGAAGTCTCAAGCAACGCGTGTCTTGGTAAAAATTCCCACAAATAAGAAAGCACAAAAGGGAAAAGAAGAGAACAAATGAGCAGAACCGAAAGTATTTGGTGTCAATGTCAGCGTGCGATGCTTTGGTTTACCTACAATTAAGGACTGTGTTGGTTCAGCACTGATCCATAAAAAATTGTCAGTTTTGCCACTTAGAGGAACAGATCAGTAAGGCTCTGAGGTTTCCCTGGATTCTCCTAAGTTTGTCCTTTGCTGCTGGTTGACAGTAGTTGCCATCAATAAAAGGCTGAATATAGAAACCTGACTGATTAGTGATGCATCAGTTAGTGAGGAAGGAAGGAAGGAGAGGAAGAGAGAGAAAAGTTAACAGTGGTAAAGGGAATAATGGGACTTTATTTCCGTGACTTGGGTGTGACCACATAATCATAATGTGGCAAAACAAAAATAAAGCCATCTTAGACTGCCCTTACTGGTGAAAGACGGTGAGTATCTCTCCCCCTGGTTGTTATGCAGTCCCCATCTTTGCACCAAGGTTTTGGGGTCCCTTTAATAGCAAGGAGGTGCCCAAGCTCACCAATGTCGATGATAGTGAGGCCATCAAGTGTTAAGCAAAGCCTCAGAAAGGATTGGTTTTCTCTTTTGCCCTTAGGAAAAGTAGGTTCTTTTACATGGTTTGGCTCACAATTTAAGTGGTTATAAATATATTATATATACACATGGTATAGTGGTATAAATAGATTTATAAATATACATCATTCTTTGCTACACCTTGAATGCTGACATGTAATCTTTGGGCTTAGCAGAGTGAAAGACAGAACGGCACACATTCTGTCTTTCTGGAGCGCACTTGGTTTCTCCTCTAGAGTAGCAAATCATTAGATAAGACATCACTTCCTGTACTACTGGACACACTCAATGAGGTAATTGTTGTTGAACAGCTTTGCAATGCCCTTTCATCTTTAATTAAATTAACCATAAAATGTAAAAACACAAATACTGAGGAAAATCTGAGTTTTACAGAACAAAATACAATTGATGTGTTGGGGATAGGAATGTGCATTGCCTGCTTTTACCCTAAGACAACAAGAATACCCGTTTTTTGGTTTTTTTGTTTTTAAAGTGTGGCCTGAGCCTATCTACCTCAAATCCTTCCCGGTAGAGCACCATGTCTGTGCAATCTTGACATAACAACAAAAAAACCCCCCAATAACAAAAACAACACCCAGACTCAAGCCCCCAAACCTCACACATACAAAACCACCTGTGCTTTGGGAACATTTCACGGTGGTTTTAAACATGGCATTTTTGTCTTATTCACATTTTCAGATAATACATTGGGATGCAAAGGTCACGTGACCACTCTGAATGGTCATGTGACTTTGGGGGTGGGGTAACCCTGCTCTTTGGAGAGGAAGACAGGTTGGCAAAGCCTTCTTGTCTCCTTTCTGGTAAATCCATGGCTAGGGGGAAAAGAATCTGAACTATCTACACAAACACAAGATTCCCTTTCTTGTTTCTTCTACTGAAGTTATTATTGGGTAATTCTGCACACATTCCCCCCCAAGTTACACAATGCTGTTCAAATGACAGATCTTATGAGTTAACACATCAACTGTCTAACTTTGGCAATACCAAACCTCATTTTCAAACCATTATTGTAGAGGGAGGTCAACTGAAGTAATGTATTTGTTTACTAAATCGTAGGGACTCAAACAGATGTGCAGAAATTATCTACAAAGAATGGCCACAAGACAAAAATATAACATTTATAACTCAAATTACAAGGAATTTTTCCAGTCATTGTAAACTTTTTTAATTATTGCTTTTTGAACAATAAATTGTATAATAAATTATGAAGGATTATCATTGAAAAAATAATTATGGCTAGGCAATAGTCTTAGCAATGGGAAGGCTATGCAAACATATCCACACAAATATTCAAAATACACAGGTTCAAATATATAGATGGGGGTGTAAATAAGTATATATAATATGTATATATATTGTCTTTGCTTCATTTATGCCCTGAGATTTCAGTAACTTTGGAGTTCCTTCTTTAATTCCAGAGAGGTGAGGGGAAACCATCTGCCGTCAGGAGAGCTTTGCAGAACTGGAATTATGTACAAGCATTTGCTACAGGCACCCTGACTTGCCAAGTCATAAGTTAAGAAACAAAACAAAACACTTTTTGTTTTCTGAAAATCTTAAGGATCCATTGGTTCAACTGTTTCCTGTTTGACCTTTACAGGCCCCAGAGGTAGTGGGTTGCTGTGAGCCAACTTCATGAGGGATGGGTCTGATGACTCATAAAGGCTACACCCTGAGAGGAGTCCATTCCCCATGTTTCTATGCAAAGACACCTTCAGGCCAGTTTCTTCCTTCTCTTTTCTGACCACAGCCAGAATTTCTTTCTCCACCACAGAGGTCACATCAATGTTGTCCTCCATGTCCTCGAGCCGGTCGGCGTTGTCGCTGATGTCAAACTTCTCGATTTCTTCGTTGATCCAGGTGAGATCCTCCAAAGGCATCCCCGTGGCTGGGGCCACGGGGCAGTTCCCCTTCAGGTGGACCTTGAGGCTGCAGAGATGGATGTAGCTCTTGTGGCAATGGGCACACTTGTGGGGCCGCTCCCGGGTGTGTAGGCGCTTGTGGAGTTTCAGGTGCACAAACTGGGTGAACTTGGCAGGGCACACCTTGCACTGGTAAGGTTTCTCTCCAGAGTGGAGTCGCAGGTGGGTCTTGAGATTGCTGGTGCTGCTAAATCGCTTGTGGCAAACCTACAGGTGGGGAAGCGGGCAGAGACGGGAAGCGGGAAGACCAGAAGATTAAGAGTTGCCAGTGGGAAGGGCAAGCTTACATACCGACGCCCAGCAACCTGTGAGGCGAGAAGCCTCCCGGTGGACCTCTGGTGTGGCATTAAGCAAACAGGCAAATGTGGGCACGGCGCGCGCGGAGGTGTTTACTACCCCCTGCCCTTTTCCACCCACTGGAAGCGGGCCCTGTCATCATCTCTGCTCATCAGCAGATACAGGCTTACCAGCCCGCGACCGGGCAGAATTCTTGTGTCGGTTTAATCTATGGGCTACAGGACACAGGGAGACCGCCCCTGAGACATTCTCTACAAAGGTTAAAATTTCTACCGGAAAACACTGCCCACCTGGCATTCATGTGGCTTCTCTCCCGTGTGTACCAGGTAGTGTTTCTGCAGGTGGGCGAGCTGAGTGAAGCCCTTGTTGCAAGTCTGGCATTTAAAAGGCCGTTCTCCGCTGTGCACTCTGAGGTGGACCTGGAAAGAAGCCACGTGCGTTAGCCCTGCTCTCGGTCGGTGGGGAGACCTCACATTTCTGCTCAAGGACTCAGGCATTTACGATGCGGACATCTTAAGAAAACCATCAAGTTAAATCTTAAACCGAACAAACGGAGCCCCAGTATTTTCAGAACGCTTCGTTTCGTCTGCGCCAAGGGAACAGAAGTCACAGACCTGCAGGACTTTAAACTGATCTTCTAGCCCAAACCCCACACTTTCATTATTCTGAAGAAACTCAGCAGAGAAGTTACGAGTCCGAAGTCACAGAGCCAGAAATGGCAAAAGCAGAGGAACCCCGCCACCCCCAATCCACTACTCCCGCCCGAGCCTCACACTGTCGCAAAAGCGCCTCGTGAGCTGCGCAGAGCGAGCGACACGCAGGCGCGCACGCGCACAGCGCGGCGGTGGGCGGGCCCGCCGGGAGGCCTACCTTCAGATTTGAGAGCTGGCCGAACGTCTTGGCGCAAACGTTGCATTCGTACTTAATCTTGCCATTCTGCTTCTTCAGAGGGTAGGGCAGTGTCTTGTAGCCGGTCATATTTCTTTTGTTTTTAATGAGATTCATGGCTTCGTCACTGCCGGGGGCCGCCAGCGCCGCTGAGGTAGCTTTGGGCTGCACCACGTGCTCCGCCGAGGCGGCCGTGCCGGCCGTGGGCGACCCGCTGGTGGGGCTGCTCGCCCTGTCCTTCATGCTGGCGGCCGCCCCGGGGAGGGAGAAGGCACTGTGTGGCGCCGGGACGAGCACCTCGCGCGCGTGGTCGGGCTGCAGCGGCCTGCGGGCCCCGTCCGAGGGCAGCGAGCTGGGCAGGGAGGCCGGGCTGAGCAGGGGGTGCGGCAAGCCGCCGCCGCCCAGGAGGCTGCCGTAGACGGGGTACAGCCTGGGGAAGAGGCTCAAGTTGCCCACGCCGCCCATGTTGCCCACGGCGCCCAGGCCGTTGCAATTCACGCCGTAGGGGGGCAGAAGGAACTTGGGGTAGTGGGCGTTGTAGGAGGGGATGAAGGCCGGGGGCAGGTGCGGGGTCGGCGCGTAGCCCGGGTAGGAGCCCAAGCCTTCGGGGCCGTAGGGGGCGTTCAAGTAGGCGTACGAGTCCCGGTGGTCTGGAGGGCAGGGCGCCAGGGGCGACATCGTGTTCCCCGGGCTGCTGTGCGGGCTGCAGCTTTTGAGGCTTTGGTCGGGGCTGCTTCTCGCCGAGGGGCTCGGGGTCGTGGAGGACGGGATGGGGGAGTGAGTGATGTAGGTCGGCCTCTCCAGCCCATAGGCTTTCAAAAAGTCCTCCGGCAGAGGGGCCCGGATGGGGTAAACAACCCGAGGGTAGAAGGGCATTTCCGGGCTCCCGTTTCTTCGGAAGTCGTCTGCCTCCTTTTCTGACGCGAAGGGTGAAATGTTGGAACGGTAGCAGTCCTTTCCTTTGGAGGGGTTGGAGTCCAATTTCAGGATTTCTTTCACGCTGTACTCTCTCTTTGGGACGTTCTTGGGGCACAGTTCATTTTTCTCAGTGCTGGGCTGCTTTGGATGGCCCTGGGTTTGTGCTGAAATAAAGAAAGGACGGTTACTCAAAGGGTTATAGAGAACTGAAGTGAAATTGCCAAAGCTGCTCTCTCCTTGAGAAAACCTGAGCGCCAGCTGGCCACAAGCGAGACACACCTGGCTTCTCAACGCCCTCTCATTCTAGAGGGCTCGGGGCCACTCGCTCAAACGCACCGCTCCATTTCCTTTTGGGCAAAACAGGAACGGTGACAACATCTCGAATCAAGAGCACCGTCTGGATTATTTTGTTTCTACCAGTAAAAACCGTATGATGGAAAAGTGCTGTTCAAGCTAGAATGGAAGAGCTTCCATTAAAATGGGGTGGAAATAATCCTGGGGTGGGGGTGTCAGAGGTTAATAAAAGTCATTCTGGTGTTCACATTGTACCGAAAGGAAATCAGCACACCCTGAGAACTAGATGTGAAAGATTAAGTCTCATTTCAAGTAACAAACAGTCATCAGTTTTCGCCTCGATTCTTGTTTAATACGAATTTGATAAAACCCTGTTCAAACTGCCTATGCCAAGTAGATTAGCAACATGGATGCCACCCCTTCCCCTCGAGTTGCTGACAACACAAGAATGGCACCAAGGCTCTGTCTGGTCTAACCAGGCTCCCAGCAATGCTGTCCCCTGGAATCACAAGGCGTGACATACTCATCTCTGCCAAACCACAACAGGCACTTCCCAAGCCAGTTCAATTACTTAGAGCACCAAAGAAAACAGGCAGCTAAGATGAAAGCATTTATTCTATATTATTACTCCGTAAATACACTATTTAGGAAGAGCAGCAATGAGGACAGTTCAGGCTCTCCAGGCCATCAGCAGCCCTGCCCCTCCAAACACATGGAACAAACGACGCCTTGAAAACATCAGTCAGAGCAGGGAACACCAAAAAGTCCCCGCTCAGCCTTCCCTGGAAATCAAAAGTAAAACATAACGCTGCTTCGCTGGAGCTCTGGTGATCAGAGGGCAATCATTCCAACTGAACAGCTGCCCCACAAGGAGGAGTAGGTTGAAGGCATGAGCCAGCCATGTGTGCGGATGCCTTGGGAGGCAGGGGAGCTCTTGGCCTCCGCATCGGAAGGGGACAGGTTTGTGGGACCATGCTGAAGCCTCTGTAAAAGTATCATTTGTCATCGCAACAAAAAAAAAAGTTTCCATTTGATTTCACTGAGAAAGCACTCCAGGCTTGATACCTGATAGGTCTAGAAATGAACTCTGTGGAAGTCCAGATTCTGAACCCTTCAAATCCATTCTCTGGACTGACAGGCTTGAGGGATTCGATTCCAGTTTGAGAGGCCCTCGGAGAATGTTATCTCCTGCTAGCTGTTATCAGTTACTCCCGGGTGAGCCAGCAGCCCCAGAATAAACACAGCCAAGACACTATCAGGGAAGATGCTGATGGGGGCAGTGATGGAAAGCTTGTTGAGGGAGAGGGATTTCTGAAGCCACTAAACCAAAATAAATAAGCCCTTATCGGGCCAATATCAGTCTTTCAGTGAGGCCCAGCAGGCAGGAAGTTCAAATTGTCACTTTTGTTTTTTAAAGCTGAAACGGTAAAGGAAGAGAGACAACTAAGTTGGGAAACTGATAGGCGAGGCATCTCACAGCCACAGGAAGGAATTTTATGGAGGTGAAAAAGAACAATCTGGAGGCACCCGTGTAGGCCCACATTTAAAAAAAAAGATGGCACCCTCATAAAACGTACAGAAACTTCACCATTTTCATGTGGCCAATTACACCTCAGTCTCAGAATTTTTCCAGTGGCTTCAATACTCTCTTGGTTCTAAAGTTCAACCGAGTAAGCCCGTAAACAAGAAGTGCACGTCCATCAGTAGCACTGTCCCTCCTGTTTAGTCAGGTGTTCTCACTAGGTACCTTAATAATTCGGTTATTAAACTGAAAACAAAGCTAATGACTGGGCCAATAAACAGGAAAGTCTGAATCTATAATTTTCCATGCAAAAGACTTAGCACAGGGCCCAGCATATAGTAAATCCACAATCAACGTTTGGTATCTCTTATGCCTCCATAGAAATAAATTTCTATCTTCCTCCAAAACAATATCCAGAGGGAAACGTTAGCTCCCTAAGATGTTCAAAGGTGGAAGTCATGGAATCTATGTGAAGGTACATTTTAAAAAATCATCCTTCAGCAGCTGAGTAATCAGTAGAGCTGGTGTCATTTCTGACTCTCCCACTCAGCAGCAGCTTGAGTTAACATGAAGAAGAAAATCAAGATCTGTTTTTGTTCTTAAATCTTAAATGGCTGTAGGCGGACGGAGTCATTTCAAGAGTGAACTGCTTCTGAAGGCTCTGAATGGCTTAATTATGCCGACTCACATTTTCGATCTATAATAAGAACCCCCAAGACTACAAGAAAGAACCTAGAAGTTCTGCAGTAGGCAAAACAAAGTCTGTTTTCAACTGAAACTGAGAAAGCAGATTAACATTAAGAAGTCTATAATTTGGTCAACTGTTTTCTAGATGGGTTGGTTAGATACATAGGAAAAAAATACCAAAAACCTGGGAGGGGTAAGAGTTAAATTTAATAGTTTCTACTCCCTTTCTTTTGTTTCTTAAAAAAACGCCAATTTGTGATTTCTGGCTACTTATTATTTTTTAACCTCGGTTTAATTCGAATCTCTTCTCAAAATTCTACCAGTTGAACCATCACTGCCGTTTAACGTCCTCACGGAGATTCTGGCACAAACCTCTGTTGTGCTCAAAGCATGGAAACCCAACACAACTCATTTGAAGACACAATCTACCTATTAGGCTTGATGAAAGAGTGGAAATTTTCCTGATCAGAGGCTCAATCATCAGTTACCACACCTAAGACAACTGGTTTCACAATCGGCAGCAGGAGTCTTGGCTTAATGTGACTGGTTATTTGTTCACTCTCCTTCTTTACTATGAACACTGGAGAAGGAAAGGGTCCCTGAAAATGTTAAGCCACCATTTAGAAAAAATTCTGCATAAATAAAAAGGGACATTTGTGGGAACAAAAGTGTCATTTCACAGTATACATGGAAGTTGCTCTGAACACAGAGAATAAGCACTTGACTCTTAAATATTGTGCAAAGCCTTCGGGGAATAAAAATGTAGGGCCTTTGAAACTACACCAGGTGAAGGATGTAGGTGAAAAAGCTTCTTCGTGGTTGGTGCAAAGTCACTGGGGTGGGTCACTCCAAATGGAGTTACTGTTTGGAAAAAAAAAACAAAAAAACAAAACAACCAAGGTCTTTGAATCCATGAATGATGAAGCTCAAGGAATGTAAGGAGACCTTGCCATGCTGAGAAAGTCAAGAGGAAGCAGCACATCTTCCTGTGAGAGGCTCTGCTAGAATATAAGCTGTTTTTTACTACTCGGCCCTGCGCGGTGGGCCTGGCACGTGCAGATGCCAAAACAGCTGGAGGGCTCCTGGGATGCTCAGCGCATACCACAGACTCTTGGGAGCGCAGAAGAGATAGGAGGGAAAAGAACTGACACCTTTGGTCAGGACCTGATTCACCCCTCATGCTCATGTTGGAAGCCAGCTTGTTTCCAATTATTCCAAGACCTCTTCCTAAAGCTCAAGGGGGCACTAAGAGCCTGTGTGTGTGTGTGTGAGAGAGAGAGGACCACGAACGCAAACTTGAAAGGTGATCCTGAGAGGGAGATTCATAAGCTTTTATAGTCCCAGCTTTTCAGAAAACTGCAAATATAGTATTGAGATCGTAGGGAGATCAAGTAAACTAGACAGTGTGGGATAAGCACCAACTAGCTACAGACTTGGCTTATCCTGACCAGGACAGGTAATGGGTTTGTTAATTGGTCCTAAAGTTGAAGTCAAAATTCTAATTTATGTTAAAATTAACATTCATTCCAAATGCTTCAAAGGTGGAAATGTGAACTAAAACAGTTGAGCCTTCAGATAAAGCAAAGAGGACTGCATTATCAACAATTGGTAAATCTGGGTAAAAGGTATCTGGGAATTCTTTGTACTATTTTTGCAACTCTTCCTTAAGTTTAAATCATATCAAAACAAAAAGTTACAAAAATTTCAGAATTTAGACGCCAAGACCTTTACACCACAAGGATCTAATGTTAAAAACTTCCTTAAAACGTAGTAGTCTGAGAACACACAACCATAATTACAACAGATTGGAGTTTTATGTTCATTCTTAAATTGTTCCTAGAGATCACTTGAGAATGACTAAAATGAGGTAGCCCTTTGCAGAGGGGTTATGACAATAACTTCAACCAAATAAAAAAGTATAAGCTATTTAAGGAACTGAGAATTTGTTAAAATAAAGTGATACATAGCTACTGTAATAGTGATCAGGAAGTTAGATAATTAGGTTTTTGCCTTAAGGAAGCTAGGATATAAAATCTTTAGTTATCCACTTAAAATAATATTTTAAAAATTACAGCTGTGAGTTTTTCTAAAAACAATCTGATAAGTTCCACATCAGACCATATGTTGACAACCAAATGTGCATCTCCACAATATTCCAACACACATTTAAGCACCAACAAATCACCACAAACAAGGGCTATACCTTGCATACTAGGCATGTCAGGACCAATCCCTTTTATACTCCCTACTTGCCCCCTTTTGGAAAGATTAGAATTGGACATATATTTCTTCCAGTAACTTTCTGAATTAAACATTCAAAATAGCTTTTAATATTTTACCTGATCAAGTTTCATAATGGGCAACAGGGACTAAAATAATTTTTTTTCCCTTTTCCTCGTCCCTTGTTTAAAGTCACCTCCTTGGCCCAACAAATGAAGCCATATAATTAAACAACATGTTATTAGCTCTTAGGGGCAGAACTGACATTACTGGCATTTTTTATTGATTTATTTATTTTGTTCTATAATCCACTTACTGAGATTCATCATTGTCAGCTCTCCAGGATAAGGGTAGTGAAGCCTCTCTGCAAAGTCCCGACAATACCACACAAGAAGCTCCTGGTTGTCAGGGATGGGCTTAATGGTGTAGAAGTAGATGTTCATCCCGTTCTGACACGCAGCCAGGTTTTGCTCCCGGGCAGAGTGCGCCGGATTCACATAGCGCATCCAGTTGCTTTTCTCCTCATTAAAGCCATCGATGAAGTGGAGAAGCTCCCCTCTGGAATAGATCTGTCCAAATGAAAAGACAGACGTGTAAAAGAAAGTCAGCCCCAAAGCAATGGAAAGCTACCCCGGCACCTCTAAAAATAAACACGGCAAGGACCGTGTGTAATTTCTCATTCCCTGTTGCCCACTTAGAAAAAGAAAGAAATCGGTTTAGCCAGAGTAGTCTTGAATCAGCAGAAAATCAGGACGGAAACAGGTAAGGCACACTTTGTCAGTTACCTTTTCCATTTCAGTTTTATCATCTTTTCGTGTTTGGGGGAAAATGACAGAAGAATGAAACACCACATTTCATTTAAGGAGCTGCCTCGGACGGATCAAACCACCAGAGAGTATTACTTTTGCTACAGCCGTGAACGGCAAATGGGCGAAGCTACTAACTTTAGTTCCGATTATGCTGACTTTGAATGCTTTGAGTCACTGGGTAGAAGACCAAGCCAACCGAATACGTCAAACTGAGTCTCAACTTTTTCTATGGCCTCTGTACTTGCCGTTTCCTACACCCCCGCCCAAGGCTTAAACTATGCAAACATCCTCCACCCCCAAGCCTCCAAGTCCAGAAGTAACACTTGTTCATATGAATACTTGGAACCCTGCCTTTTTGTGGAAACACTGGGTGGGGCAAAGGTGAACTTCACCTGCCATAACAAAGTGAATACCGGGACAGAAGCCAGGATTTGACAGTCGACTAAGAAGTCACTTTTCCTCTTGATAAACATGTTCAGCCTTGCACTTCTCTTTTCAAGCCGAAGGAGGGGAGAGGGAACCCTCTTATCTGTAAGGTGGTTGGCTAAAACACCAACTGACAGAGCCATAGGCATGTGTTTTTCGAAAAAGAACAGGAAGAAACTGTGCTCTTCTTTAAAGGCAACGCATAATCCTCACGGTAATACTACTTCTGGTTAACAGATGCGCTCAGGCTATGTCCGTAAAAAGGCAGAGGTAAGAATAGGAAAAATTAAAACATTCTTGCTGAAATTACTTTATAACACTCCTCATCCTTCCACAGAAAGTTTCTCTCTCTCCCTCTTTTTAAGGTGTACCACTTTTTCTTCAGACTTAAGAAATTTCTTTATCCCTCTATAATCAATACCTGGTTATCTGCAACTCGTAGTCTTCAAGTAGGAAGGCACTGGTCATAGCAGAAATTTTGCTCTAACCGGACAGGAGGTTATGGCTTTGTTCCTAGTCACATACTGACTATGATTGTCTATAAATCGTGTCTGTATTTCACTCACACGTATCAGAAACAAAAAGGAACTCTGTCCCTTTAACACGGGCAGTAAACACCAGAATCACTTTCTTTTAAGAGTAACTTCCTGTAAATTGTGGAGGGGGAAATACATGTGGCTTCATCAAAGCAGCTTGTGAGAGCTTTTGCGGTGTGTTTTGTTAAGAGAAAATGGAACAAGGCTGGGTGAATTCTGCTATCAAGAGGGGTTTTCAAGTTTGTTTACTCTGATGTGCAAACTTCCAGGAACATGGGGTTCCATCGTTCTGCACTCTTCGCTGGGCGGAGACTGCTTTCTAAAGCTAAGGGTGTGGGATTCCAGTCAGCCTTCCATGGACTACAATTTACTGTACGCTCATTTAAAAACAGAAACGTCTGTGCCATGAAGTCATTTGTACACACACACGCGAAAATAAAATAATGCGTACGTCAAATGAACACTGCTCCTTCTCACCTCGCTACACTGCCATATATTATCAGGAAGATTAAAAAATGTGCTGACTCATAGTACAGTTACAAGAAATGTCACTGGTTTCTCAACTTGAACATCCCTACTCTTCTTTGACTGTGTAATTTGCATGAAACTTTTTCTTTCCTTACAACAGATGTTCATATTCCTGCCAGCAAAATCAGGATGCTTTTAACAACATGTGGGGAGTTTTCTCCTACAATATCCTTTGTATGTGAAAGACTGATTCAAATAAATCCTCCCAAGGAAAGCATTTCAGTTACTTGGGGTGAATCTTTAATGAACCAGGGAACTGGGACAGAGATAGGAGGTTCTTAAGTATTTCTTGCCTTTTTAAAAAATGAGCATGCATTAATAAGTCTCATGCTGGATCGTGTTAATTCAGACTTTTGACGCCAAGAATGACACACTTCTGTGGCTCACTTCTGAGAAGACTTTATTGGCAATAAAGGCAAAAATGCCCTTACTAACATTTTGCCCATTATAAGTCACAAAGTAAATATATCTTAAGTATGTGTAATTATTAAATAAAAATTGTGAGCCCACAATTCTTAGTGAACAATTTTTAGTGCACTCTCTTGATTGGAAAATAGTAAAATAAAGTTCTAAAAACACAAAACTCCCTGGATTAAAAAAAAAAAATCCTGTTTCTATGGAACAGCTTCTGAATGATCCCCAAATAGAAGTCTTTTATAAAGATACTTCTCCAAAAGATATAAGCATGGTGGGTAAAAACTGGCGAAAATAAGTATAATCCAGTTTTTGTTGTTACCATGCAGCTGTTTCTTAAAAGAATTCAAATAATGGTTCCCCGGTAGTCATGTACATTTTATGCAAGTATGTATAAAAAAATTACTTTTAAATTTAGTAAGCATGTCCTTATTTCCTAATTGAGAAAAGTGAATATCCCAGAGAGATCTGTGGGAAGATGGAAAGCAGTCTAATTTTTGTCTCTGTTCCCTTCTAATTCGGGGTCTTTTACTCAAAAGTTCCGTCTAAGTAGTTCATCTTTGCGGCCCTTCCTAATCTTAATATTCCAAAGGAAATTGTATGGGTCAGACTTTTATGCTCTCACGATTGTAAGCACTTCCCTTATGCTATGGGAGTAAAGTACAAACTGTCAAAGCCGACAGTTTTATGATGCAGACGTAAGACCAGTCCCAGTCATCTCCATTCCCCCAGTGTCATCTTCTACCCATCCTTCCTTAACGGCATTTATTTTCACGCTAATTCATTTACGATTACTCTTCCATTCAATTAAAGTTAACTCAGCAAGAAATCAAGAAGGGGTGAAATCTAAGGCTTGGTGACTCATTACTACTTCCTTGCAGAGAAATGCAAATGAACCTACCCTTGAAGCAAGCAGCAAACTGTTTCCTTTCATCACAAAGCTCTAATGAATTGCAAAAATTAAGATTCACATACAGTCCATATCTCCATCCCTAATCACCTACAGGCTGTATTTCTAGAGCCAAACGATTAACCAGTTTCAATCACACTTGCTTACAACTCCCTGTATCCACAGGGGCCCTGAAGAGTTGTGGTAAGCCCCAGTACAGGTTGAAAAAGGAAGTGACCCAGCAATTGTGGCTCCATTTTTTTCCTTAATTCTTAAGGAGTCTGAAAAATTTTTCCCTACTTACCCGCCAGAAATATTTCCTGTTGGCGTTCTTGGGAACAGTATCATTGGTGTAGATTTCACCTATTAGAGGTCCAAAACGTGTTCCCTTTGGTATGTATTCTTTACTCACCACTCCAATAACCTAAAGGAGATAAAACATGAAATAATTACTTCAACTGTAAAATATTAACCGATGATTTTATTGAATCAAGTTGTCAAGTGGTAATACAATCAACAATGACAAAACTATGATACGGAGAGCAGATACCAATGGTGCCAACATAATTTTAACAACAAAGTTCATCTTAGGGGGAAACCATCTTTTAAGCTCCCAGATCATAAGCAAATACCCAACCAAGCATTAAAAGAGTCTAAAGGATTATTCTCTGGTGACTTTTTCATTTTTATTATTACTTTTCATACTAGAAGAACAGAGAGGGTAACCATTCTGTTTTATCTGATTTTAGAATCAGATACTGCAGAATTAGACGGTCAAGATTAAACTATTTTAGCCTGCTCCTAGTTTCTTGTTTCTCCTTCTCCATCAAACCATAAACATAGCATGCTTGAGGGGAATAAAATAGTTTTAACCTCAAAAACCAAAATAGTGCTCTTTGGTTGTTCCACAAAGACCTAAGGAACCAGAAGCAAAACACACTATATTTTTTTTCATTCCAGATGAGGTTTTTTTTTTTTTTTTTCATAGCTTGTAAGTTCTCTTTAATAGAAGAAAGATCTTTCAAGTAACTTTGTTCTGCCCTACCATCTTCTATTCAACAGTGGTCAAAAGTTGTCCTTTGAAATGGAATTTATACTGAGGAGAGCTGTGGGTTCTAAGATCTGAGGAAATGACCTTCTCAGACTGGATGTATCACACTAGGGCCTTGCTAAAGAAACATGTTAACTATGCCAGTTCCTCCTTGATCGTAAATTTCTTTAAGGGAGTGAAAAAAAATCACCAACCAGGAATCAGGAAGCAATTCATCACTATTCAAAAGAACTCCTCTGTAAGTAGTCCTCTGCATCATTTCCCAGTTAGTTTTGTGTTGCTTTTTATTCACTTTCCCATTTTTTTTTTTTTTTTTGTCCAAAACCGCCTACAAATTACTTATTGAATACCTTACTGAAATGGACTAAGAGGGGAGGTAAAAGAGATATTTACTTCCAGGTTTACTAAGCCGGATGGCTCCTGAGTAATTGTGTACCTGCCGTGGTAGGTACAAATATATGTATCAGTCAATGTGTACAGTGGAATCTCAGATTTTGGTTGTGATATACATTGATATGTCAATAAATCTCATCAAGAACTTAAAACCTGTTTAAATGGATATGGAATAAGCACATCTCCATGGTTGTAACAGCCTAATCTTTCTTATGTACATTTCTTATCAGCCAATTATTTTTTTTTAACAATTTAGTATTCAATATACAAGCCACTGGAGCATACCCAGACTGGAAAGACAGGAAAAAAAAAAAAGGAAGGAAGGAAGGAAGGAAAGAAAGAAAAAAAAAGAAAGAAGGAAAAGAAAAGAAAGAAAATTTCCTACACCTAACACAAGTTGAAACGAGGTTGTGAGCTAAAGTGTTATTTTTGGTACTTTATGAATTTCTGGCAGAGAGCTGAAAAAAGCAGATGTTCATCTCATCCTCCTCCTCTGCCTTCATTTACATCTATGTGCCCTTTCAATACAATTCATCGTTACTGGTATTTGTTGGCAGTAAAGCTACTGGGGACAGGAGTAGCTCAGAGCAGTCTTGAGATAAAACTGCGTACTAAAGCTTAAGTTGACTTACTTATGCAGAGACTCATTATTTACGATGCATTATTGAACCTAATTAATTTGAAAAATTCATGGAATTGACTCCTATGACACGCAAATCATTTGGCATTCACATTCGAGTGATTATTCCATAATATTAAAATGACAAACAGGAAAAACAAATAATGTCATTTGTTGGTGAGCCAATAATTAGCAGTTGATATTTTCAACATATCCACTTTAAAGCAGTGATTTAAAGAAAGGTACTCAACTGGTTCATCAACTTTGTTTTAAATTATAGTCTCTTGCAGACAGTGTCTTGGGAGTCAGAGCCTGATTACCAACAAGTAGCATTACATTGAGGTTGGGTTTTTTTTTCTTCCAAATTGCTCTTTTTTTAAACCAGTGGGCCTCTTGGTTCTCATCTATCAATCTTACACTAAGAAAACACACAAAATTTTCTTATGGCCAAAAAGAAATCAACTGGAATCTTATTTCTACAAAAGAATTTGCAGAAGACATAACCATCCAGCACCTATTTGAGAACAACTATAAGCAAGTCACCGAGGAAGCTATAGTACAGTACTTGCCATCTATAACCTTACAAATGCAATTAAGCAAGCAAGACAGGAGAACAATTAAAAAGAGGAGGGTCTGTGGTGGAAGAGAAGTCTGAAAATCCTCAAGCCCCAAACAAATGTAAGAACCTACACTTATTGTGGTGAGCATTTTGTAATTAAAAAAAAAAAAAAAACAACCAATATTAGATTATCTTTACAAGTGGGACAGAACCCTATTATTTAAGTTCCATTATATACAGAGCTATCGGGAACACATAAACTCACACAAGTGGATACACAGAGACACAAAATAATAGAATTTCAAGGTTGGAAGGAATTGTATAGCTTAAATACCATCACTATCCATTCCCAGCCCAGCACTTTAGTACAGGATAAGTACCTTCATCTCAAACCCATGTCTGAGACATTATTCAAAGAGGACATACGAGCTGCAATTCTAAGATTACAGCACTCGGCTAGGTAAGTGTGGAAGGGGAACAGGAACCAAGGTTGTTTTTAATGGGAAGTGGAAGACCAAGTCCTATTCTCCCTCTTGCCCCAGAAAGATCCAGATGTGAACCTTAGCCAACAACAGTCTATCCCTGGAGCAAACACATGAGACAGAGGAATCTGGTGTGTACCTCGGATATCACAGTGCTAAAAAAACTAAGAATGTGTTCACCTAAGCTCAAGAAGGAAACTTCACAGGAACTGACCAGGGTCCTAAAGAATTATTACTAGGGACAGACTACTGTCTGTGTGCCTCCCATAATCCTATCTGGGAGAAGACCCTGGTCTCCACACTTGCTTGCCTCCTCTCCCGCTGCCCCACAAGCTCTTCTACGCAGTGCCTTCTGTTGGGAGCGAGCCTTTCCACCACTTGGGCAGATCTGTCTCTGTCAGTGGCCTCACTTACAGCACACACCCTGATGTCTAAGGCTTCCAGACAAAAAAAGGGCTTGTTTTTCATTGTATAAAAATGGGAGATCTCACAACTTAGGGTGGGGGGGTTGCTGAATTTAAGTCTGATATCAAGGAGAATATGAACTTGGGTTTTTTTTTAAAAACAATTCCTCCTTTAGGGAATCTACAAACACACACACATAGCAGTGGGCTTTAAGCAGAAACATTATTCAGGTTTAAATGTGGTATGAGCATCCTCACCGCAAATTACATTAAGATGACTTTAATTACTAGTTATCTCTTCCCCTCCCCGAATCCACCCCCCCATAAAAATGACTTATTCGATTAAAATTCTATTTTGAATACAAGGATATTTACATTGAGATGACTAGAACTCTGTAGTGGACTAAGACTTCAGCTTGTAATTCACTTCATTTTTTAAAAAAGGGAGTGGGATGGATGGAGATGTTTTTGGAAGATTTCCTCCTTAATTATCTTTATATTAAAGGAAACATGGTAATGCCTTGGTACATTGTCTCACAAATAAAAGGTAGTAGGAAGAAGAAGAAATTGCATGTTATGGAGAGATACTTTTTACAGATGGCTTGAGTTAATAATGGACTTCAATCAAAATAGACATTTGGTGAGTCCCCATCATCGGTCTGATGTTTATCACCACATGACTCTCGGAGGTCAGACTTAGAGCCACCATGCCTCTTGAATATAAGCAAACTTGATACAGGCTACTGCTTCTAAAATATAACTGTTTAAATTGATCTGTCTGTATTCATGTATTCACAAAAGATTATTTCAGGAAGACAAGGGGAAAATCCCCCCTAAAAGAATAACCCATCAGTAAAAAAAGTTTTAAAAGTTTTGAATAGTATGTCTATATTTGGTTTGAGTTCTGGAAATAGGAAGTAAGAACAGGCTCATTAAAGGTGCAGAATGATTCTAAACCAAATCTAAAAATGAGGGTCAAGATCAGAAATTTGGTTCGTATGTTTTGTTTTTAAACCAAAAGAAAAAAAAAGGTGCTGACACATAGCACAAATTCATAATGAAAAATGGTCTTGTTAAAAAAAAAAATCCCCAAGTATGTCAGCACAACAGTACACCAAGTAACATCTTCTGTTACTTAAATGAAAACATATAAAGAAGGGCAAGATCAACCAGTGAGATAAAAACCCCTTATAGAAAGGCTTTTTTCCCCTCTTTCCATGGTCGGTGGGACTGAAAGAACTAACTGAATAATGTCAATGTAAACATTTCATCCATCCTGAAGGTTTCCATTCGAGAACTGGCTTTCAGGTATCACACCCTCAATGGCTCAATTCCATGCGCCTCTTTCACCCCCTTAAGGGAGCTGTCCTTTCCCAAAGTGCAGAAAGGAAGGAAAAAGAAACAGACAAATAGGTACAGATTCCAGAATCAGTGTAAGACAGCATTGCATTCGAGTTGGCTTCCTGGTTGCTTTTATGATTAGGAACTGGAGATGTGTTATTCAAGTGTTTCAGTTAAATAAAATATGGGAAAATAGAACAGGAGGACCCTGATCTCCTATTAGGTTAGTTTTGAAGGACCCTCTTTAGGGTTACAAGAACATACTGAAATAGGAAGTTCTACGTTCAGAGGAGAAAAAAAAAAAAAACCGAACAAGCTTAATAAAGGATCGGTCTGCAAGATGTAAAGACGATAAATAAAACCACAGTGACACCAAGAGGGGCCAGTGTAGCATAATCAAGAAGCACTGGCTGGGGAAGTCAGAAGAACTTTGCTCCTAGTCCTGGCTCAGGCTTCTCACTACACATCTTGGGTAAGTGACTATCTTTCTAAACCTTGGACTAATGATCTGAGAGCATTCCTTTATTTAGCTATGATTTTAAGTAGAATGATGGAAATTGAAAAACAAGCTAAGAGCTGAACAGAGAATAAGAACATTATAGAATGAAAAGGCAAAGATGACCCACAGAATAGAGGTCTTTATTTCAGTCCACTGGGCAGGACAGTGCAACAAGGCACAAATGAACCCTGGGAACAGACTACTATTTTGGTCAAATATGATATGGAAAAAAACACACGACACCTTCTAAAGCCACAGCTAGAACCTTAAATAGCCAAACAAATCCTACATTGATTCCACAGGCCACGTACCATGAAGCTTTCTATTGGAAAGAGTGTTACTCTCAGAAAGAGGTATAATTAAGGCCGACCTCTGGGGTTAAATTTTTGGTTAACGTTCATGTACAATTACAATTTAAATTTTGGTTTTTATAAAATCTGCCTCTATTCTTCCAGCAGGGGGAAAAAAAAAGGGGTAAGCTTAATGAAACTCAAAGCAGAGCTGCTCTATTTAATTTTAGACAGCTGTGTCTCCCCCTCACCAAAAACACACAACTCAGACACACAAATAGGAAAGAGACAAAGTATTTCCCAAACAACAGGCTCCCCCGACTCCTTCAAATACTGTTCCTTAGGAAAGGAGGAAAAGTGATTTGACATGGCTCTAATAAATAGTCCCAGCATCAAGTCATGGATTCCTACAGCAAGGAATCACTTCTTTCTGAAGGCAGCGACAGAAAGGACGGTAACCTGTGGTAGTCCTGGTGGTGGGAAGTCTGTTGAGGGGTCAGTTCCCTCAACTCAGCTCCGCTGCAGAGACCAGTAGGAACCACTGCAGTAGCTGAATTCTCAAAACAAGAGGTGGTTCTGCAAGTTATTTCACAGCTAAACATCACGCCTAGCTATAATCATTATATAAAAGGGTAAACACAAATCCTTTGCTCATTCCAAGTTTGGGTTTCCAGCCCCTTTGAAACAACAAAGAGTGTACCCACTTCAGAGACCAATAAGGAATCAGCCTGCCAGCCTAGCCAGAGCAAAGGAGCTGCGGCAGATAAACAGTGGTTAGCTCTGAAGTCATCCGGATGGAGGACACTTTTACACGAACCTCTTCTTGGTTTATACCATCACTTCAGTTCATAAACACGCCAAGGTTTTGAGAACAATCTTAGAAACCCAGCTAATAAAGCTGGCTCATTAAAAAGAATAAAGCCATCTAATGACCAAAAGGAGACAAAGGAAACATGAA
Source organism: Mirounga angustirostris (assembly GCF_029215605.1). Classification (NCBI taxonomy): domain Eukaryota; kingdom Metazoa; phylum Chordata; class Mammalia; order Carnivora; family Phocidae; genus Mirounga; species Mirounga angustirostris. Next base: position 91,642,550 of record NW_026991716.1, on the reverse strand, counting down.
AAACTTTTTTTCTAAGAAAGTTTTCTCCCTCAAAAGCTACGGTACACCTGGAGGACTAGGGTCAGCAAGTCCAGGGTGGACAGTGGCTCTCTCGAAGGTTGTTGACAATTTCGCCCACCTTGTGCTGCCCTTGCACTTTGCCAAGATGTGTCAACTTGCCAAAAGATTTAACTGTTTGCTAATTAGCATGGAACAGTGGAGGGCTGGAGGAAATGAGAAGGACAGACTTAGGAAAAGAGAAAGCAATGAAAGAAGTGAATTAAGTAAATCAATTATTTACTGATACTTACAGATTCTCACAGAAATACGAGGCCGCAAGGGCAAGTGGTAGGGAGATTGGGCGTCAGGTGCCAATCTTCTTCAGCAAGAAACCAGAGGCTTACCTCTTTGCTGTTTGTGGCATATTTGAAAAGCAGATTCCTTGGTAGGGATGCCTCTGCCTGAACTGAAGTCCCTCCGTCGGCGCTGCAATCCCAGGGGTGGTCGTTCACAATATATGTACACTTCTCTTCGAACTCAGCCTCTGTCCACAGAGTCATATCTGCGTCCTCCATGTCCATTTTCATGGTCCCGTCGGTCAACCCTTGAAACCTCACAGCGCTGGAGCTACACTTCGGGGCAGCCTGGAAGAGAAGGGAAAAGGCCTTGAATCCCCATTGTCCTGTGGCTCGTCCTAGAGGCTATGACTAATACAGTAGTCTCAAGACTTTAAAAGCAGATGCAGAGTGCTTGGTACAGTTGAGTAAGAGCCAAAAAGCTGTATAAAGAAGACTGCCTTGAAGAAGCAAGGTTTTAAAATGCTACTCTTACTTAGTTCTTAAAAAAGAAAGACAGACAAGACTGTGGCAAACTCACTGGGGGGGAAAGGGAAGAAAAAGAAAGAAAGAAAGAAAAGAAGCACCTCCGAACAATCCCTGGCTTTACCTCTCACAGCAGAAGAATGCTGTGGGCACTCAGTCCTATGTCCCAGAACTCCTGGGGTCATGGCCGCCAGACCCTCAGCGCTGTGGAAAAGCTGCCTCAGAAAAGTGTCACAAACAAGGAGAGGAAGAGGAAGGAGCTCTGTCTGCCTCTGAATGAAGCTAAAAATGGAAAGCGCGTGTGGGGCAGGAGCGGAACCCAGCCGGCCTTTTCCAAATGGGGAAGACTGAACTTTCCCACCAGCTCCCAACGCAAAACAACTTTCAAAACAACTCGCCGCCCCCCTCCCCCCCCCCCCAGCTCTGCTGCGCGCTCCCTTTCATCCTCTCCCATGGAAGACTGAAAGGGTTGCATCCTGCCAGCATCACTGAGCTGCAGCTTTTCAGAAATGGTCTGGGAGCACAGGAAAACGTGGAGGAAAAATGGGCGAAGGGGGAAAACTGGCAGTTTCCTTTGACTGGTGGGCATCTCACACCAAATTGAAAAAGCAAAAACAAAGCATAAAACTGTTCAATAGCATTCCGTGGAGAGAATTCCTTTAGGAGCCCTCAGCTACAAATAGCACTTTCCATTTAAATCTGAAAGTGTACGAATTCCCAGAAGTCACTGATGTGCTTCAGTTTACTGTAACTAAAGTTATAACAAATATAGAAGACTCAGAGGACAGGCTCTTGCTTCCACTTGTAAACTGATAAGGATATTCCCGCAACCCCCCCCCCCTCAGAAAAGTGCTTTCCAAAGAGAAAAAAAGGTAAACAACTCATGCAATGCTTTTCCCTACAATGTTTGATCAAAAGTAGGAACATGGGTAGCATTTCCATGTAAGAACGTGTCCTCCTTAGAATGTAAACACAACTCTCCGTGGAAAGTCCTTCAAAGTGGCTTTCACATTCTTCTCTTTCTTCCCTAAATACGATGCTCTTTTAAAAAGAAGTCAGATGCAAAGTTGTCTTTCCTGAGTGACGATTTAGACAAACTTGCTTGTTTTTATTTAGTTCCAACATGTACAGTCATGATGCCAAATAAATGTTCAAATAAAGCAAAATTTACAAAATTAAGCCAACCCGGAGAAGTCCCTTCGACGGGGGTGGGCAGGAGCCACTACCGAAATTTCAATGAATCAATTACGCCTCGAACTGAAAGGGTTAATGATTCATAAGGAAAAAGTCTTACAAATGTTTGACAGTTCTAAGAGCGCTAAAGCAGAAGCTGTCCCGGTTTCTACTGCGACTACGCCAACAACAACAACAATTTCTGATCAATTTCAGAATTAAAAACAAGATCAAGTTCCTTACCAAGGTCGTACCCACACACTTTTCCAAGCAAATATCCAACATCTGAGATAAGTGTCGCTCATCTCTATCTACACAGTCCACATTTCCTCCGCGTCCCCTCGCGGGCTGAGGACTGACGCGCACCTCGGCCGTCCCTCCTGTTCTACGGCCGCCCCGGCGCCCGCGTCCCGGCTCTCTGCGGCGGACAGGTGCTGCGCGCTGCTCTGCCTCTCCGCAGCACTGGAGGGCTGAGTGTCACCGCAGCACTTTCAGTCTGTGTTAACCAGACCCGAGGCTCCTTTCCCCTCCCTGCTGCAGATTTCCCATTCGTCTGATTCACTCCCACCAGCTGCTGAAGGGGGCGTGGCCACACCTGGACTCGCCGGAGCCGCGCACAGAGCTCAGCCCAGGGCTTTCCCCCAGATCGCGAGCCGCCTAGAGCTTCATCTCTTCGCATGTGAATTTCAACATTTATTTGGAATCTTCCTACTTCCCTTTGAAAGCACTTAACCTCAGCGTTTAGTCGGGCTGTATTGTATTCTAAATACTCAGCGCGCCCTCCTTCCCGCTGAGGCTTTCGAAGGGGGCGCACATTCCTTAAATTAAGGGAAACCTAAAAATTACCTAAAAATCTTGTAGTTCCTCGGCTCAGTCCACACTTTAAAGAATATACAAAATGTACCTGAAAAGAGCGTGCGGAATTATTTTTGCACTTCATGTAATAAAATGTAGCTGTCTAATCTTCCAGCTATAGCCCGTGAAATGCACATCCCCCGACCCTCCAAACTTGTCTGCTTCCATGTCTCCTGCTAACTGAAATACATTCAGATTTGGTAGAACTAGCTTCCCTCTTTCAACCATTTAATAAATAGGGAAATAGGGAAAAGTTATAATCCTACAGATTAAAAGTCTTTGCCTTTGCTCCCCTCCCCAAACCCACAGCCAGACTTCCGAGGAGGAGCGTGTAAGCCAAGTGTAGAACATTCATCGTTTCACAGTTAAAGAGAATGTTGAACTGATCACTGCAAGTGGAGGGCAGACGGAGGCAGTAATTAGTGGGGCTCGTTCTACGCCCTGTCCGGCTTTTCCTCCAGCCCCAGTCAGTCCTCTGTTGAAGGAAGGACATCCTGTGATGATGGCATACAATGTCCTGTTTGTTTATTATTAAGAGAGTGGACCTTGCATTCCTGCTTCTCATTACAAAACAAACCAGATGCTTTACTTCCTTCAATGGTCTTGTGCCTTCAGCAAGGAATCCTCTAATTCAGAGAAACAATGATGCAAAGGGTCCATTTATAGCAGGCACCCCATTACAATTACTGTTTAGATCACTGAAACAAAGTCTCCCACTTTTCCTGCTTGCCTCATAGAGGTGGTTGTTTTTGAAATCGTCTCTCCTTCAACCTTAGGCTGCAATGTCTTTTCTAACATTTTAAATACACGTGTGCATACACACCCACATCCCAACACACACACACCCACATACACACACCCAGTCCCGACCTAAACCTAATGATACCAACTTAGTCATACGATGAAGTGGACATTTGAGTATTTGTTTACAGGAAGAAACAAAACAAAGCAAAACAAAAGCCCAACTCGATCATAGAAATAGGTCTGTTTATCTTTAGCATTTCTTTTCTCTCTTTTAGGAAACTTGTCTAGAATTTTTTTTCTCTCTTTTAGGAAACCTTTCTAGAATTTTTTGGGGTGGGTGGGAGGCAAAGACTATTTGCCAGGAAGTGTTTTTTGCGTATAAAGTCCTTCCACAATCTCTGTAGTACAGAACAATTACATTCCCACGAGGGGACATAAGTAACACACACTCCCCCTGCTTGGCTGCGGGGCGGCTGTTATTCCATGTTAGGCCAGAGGGGACGCTAGCAGCAAGAGGAAACAGGACTTTCAATCGGCAGATGTGCTAAGATGTGCTAAACGGAATGAACAATTCCTAAGAGTTCTCAGAAAGCTCCAAGATGATAATTAAACAGGAGAAATCCAGCCTTCTCGAGAGGGTTTATTAACTGATGCTGAGTCAGCGCCACAATGGACAGAAAAACAATGTAGTCATACTGAAGGCCGGCCTGCTGTTGCAGCAGTCTCGCCTGCAGATGTTAAAGAGTATTTCACTTCCCTTTTAGAATCAAACTCTGTTCTTGGGCCACATACACCATGCCAGTGCTGGTGAGTCAACCATGGTGGAGTAAGGGAATAGGCAAAAAGCTGGACATTTGAGGTGGGAAGAGGCTATTTTAAGCCCAATATTTACTTTAATGACTGGAAGATGCCAGTGAATCAACTCGCTGTTAATTAATATCAGCCTGCACTCACCTTCAGAGGTGGTGAAATGGGCCTGAGTCTAGGGGAGGAGGCAAACTTCAAATACCAGTGTGGGGCTTAGCCAGGCAACCCTAAAATTAGTTCCAGGTGTTCCAGCTGAGCTGGAGAAGGCCACGAGGGGAACTTTACGGAAAGTCAGCTTTGAAACACAGTGTTGGACTAGAAAATCCTTCAAATGTTTCCTTCTTGTCTAAAATAGTACACCAGCGTCCCCCCATCGAACCATTTCTATTGCAATGATCACAGTCAAGGATAGGCAATACTATAATTAAAACTCAAAGATAAAAAAAAAAAAAGAAGAAGAAGGAATGAAGGAAGCATGTCCCATCAGAACAAGCATGCTCCTGTAGTCATATTTAGATATGGTCCAGCACAAAATGTTAAGTGGGGAGAAGAGGGGTGACCCCTGAGCTTCATCTACCCCTTCTAGAAGTCCAAGTACCACATTTGGAATACTGACTAAAGCAGGGAGACGTTGGTATTGGTACAGCTGTGCAGACAGAGCTATCTAAGGCTGCCACGGTCTGGAATCTTAAGTCTTAAAATGTTTGTTTATAAATAATAACTTGATGCTTTTTTAGTCACTCTATTATTTCCCTCCCTGTTAGAACACCAAAACAACCTCAGTTACTTTTATTAATCAACATTTGTTGTCAGGCAGATTTCTCTCATTAAGAGTGTTCACATGGACACCTGGGTGGCTCAGTTGGTTAAGCATCTGCCTTTGGCTCAGGTTATGATCCCAGGGTCCTGGGACGGAGCCCCAGTTGGGCTTCTTGCTCAGCGGGAAGCCTGCTTCTCCCTCTCCCTCTGCCCCTCCCCCCTGCTCTTGTGCGTGCGCTCTCTCTCTCTCTCTCAAATAAATGAATAAAATCTTAAAAAAAAAAATGTTCACAATGGCAGCCAATCATAAATGATCCAGATAGCTCTGCTCTCAGAAACCCCCCTCTATTCCCTTTGATGGTGTCATCACAAGGGCTCACCAAGCCCGTGTTATTCAGTCTGAGCTACTGGGCTTGGCCTAGTCCTGGGGGGGTGGGGGCGGTTTAGATATTACAATGTAGGTGGCTGGAGGACTGTATGGGGAAGAAGATATGGTAGAATGAAGGGAAACTGAGTACCAAATCTGGACATTTGACTCCACTTGGCGGGTTGGGGGGGGGGGCAGGTTCTTCCTAAAGAAAGTAAAAAAATGGGATGAAATGTGCCCAAGATGAAACATGTTTTCATTTTCTAATTCAACTCCTGCTATACCCAAACAAGGTCAATGACAGACTAACCACATCAAGAGAACACCCCCCACCCTCTTCTCCCCACTCCCTACCCACCCACCCACCCTCACCCCCCACACCCATTTCCCACTTCCTGTAAGTTAGGCATCTTCATGCTGGTAAACATTTGGGGACCAACTGCAAGCCTGAGCTCTAAAAGAGGGGCGCCACGGCTTTGAAGCCCTCCCACATGTCTCAAAGCCACGCTGAGAACTAGAGGGACACTTGGTTTTTAAACTCTAACAGCCTTTTCAACTCAGTTCACTGGGCTCAGCTTTCTGGCTGCCTTCCTTTTGTAAAGCCGGACAAGAAGAGCAAGTATGTGTGTGAGTGAGAGAGAATGTATGTATGACACATGCTATGTTACAATGCAGCGTGTGTGTGTCATTGGTATGATATGTGTATGATATGTTTCAATGATGTGTTGCATCAATTTAAAAATAGCACAAGCCTTCCTTCTTATGACAGGGCTCGCCGCCCCAGCTCTTTGGACAAACATACTCAAGGCCTAAACCTTGGGCCGGGGATCCTGGGAGGCTGTGGATGTTTTGAAATGAGGTCAGTGTTTTGACTTCCTAAATAAGGGAAACAAAAATTAAGTAAATTAAAGAACCAAAGTCAAGCTCCTGGCCCTCAGTAGAAATAAAAATCTGGTAAGTGCCATCTAGAGGACCTTATAAAACCCACATAACGTCTGAGGTCTCAGTATTTACAAAACCACCTGTGTATCATCACACCCAAGTGTCTCTTTCGCACTGTTTTCAGACAGACGGTTGTGTTCTTATCACATCATTCATCTGTTTTTAAATTATTCATTGAGTTTGACATCCACCAACTTAATAAATAAGCAATTATAATCTTTTCCATATGATGTGTGGAAACCAATGTAGGTTTCTAACATTAGTTTTTATTCCTAATTATGTTTTTATTTTAGGGAATATTCAGACAAGAAAGGGACTTAAACTTCTGGAAAGGCTGCAAGGAAGGTCATTGGAAAAGGAAGATCCTCTCTGAACCCAGAAAACATTTCAAAATCTTATATTTGGTGGGGAAAGGGAATAAAACGAAGCTAACGGAAGGCAAAAGATGAAGTGTAAAGTAAGGGAGGGTGTACAATCTGCAACTCAGCTTTCTCTAACCTCTTCTCTTTGCTTAGGGAAAAGGAAGAGGGGCTTCCACACAAGAGAAGGAAGACCACAGACCAATGCTTACTTCTCTCACCTTACTGTGGGTGGAGGTGCCACACTGAAAGGGAGGGCCCACGGTGGAAATAAAAAGAAAAGTTGTAGATAGGAATGGTTTTCTAGAGGAAGAGGAAGGTGGGGGGGGGGGGGAGTGAGGTGAAGGGACCGCAGGGGCGAGGCCGGGAGCGCCAGCGTGGGCACAGCAGTCCCCAGGGAAGAAGAAAAATGTCCCCTGCTTAGGCCTGCCACAGTGTGCTTCCCTGAAGCCACGCAATGTTAAACCAAGGGTCGAGGCAGAATGACTTCTTCTTAAAAATGGGACTGACAATTTCGGCTCATCCTTTCTAAGGAAACATTCAAGATTGGAGAGGCTTGATTTTTATGTTCCAGGATGAGGTGTGAGAGAAGAGAATTATAAAGGTTAATAGTAGAATCATTTGAACTCCCAACCGCAGAGAGAAAAGGGGGAGGGGGGAAGGTAGGAAGGACCCTTGTAATTCGTTTATAGAAAGAGGCCCCCCCCCACACACTCCAGTTCTGCTCCAAAGGGAATTTAGTATGCGGCCTGAGTTGAGGACCACAGATCCAGCCAACACCTCATTTCCTGCTGAGGAAACTGAGGGCCAGAGGTCAGGAAGCAGAAAAGGTCACCTCTCTTAGCCCTCCTTCTGATGCTTGGATCTTACGTCTAACTGTGAGCCTGGTAGATGCCAGCCCACGGACATGGCCCACTGCTCAGGAGGGGGGCAAAACCAGACTTGGCTCTCTGGATTCCCAGCCAGGTGGCCAGAGTTCTATAGTGAATCCTCAAATATTATTGGGCACCTCCTGGGCCCAAGGTACAGTTGGCCAAGAAAGTGGGGGTGGGGGTGGGAGGAAGGGATGCACCTACTGTAGAAACTTTTCAGTGTTTAACTGGTGGTGACATTAATACAATTAAACCAACCTCATTCTGTGTGGGTTTGGAGGATGTTTGGCTTGATCCCATAAATGCCTTTTTCTCCATCTTTAATAGGCACTTTATCTTTTGAAAAACTCTCTAATGTTGACTCAGAATAAGCCAGGAAACCTCTAGTAACCAGAAGATAGTATGGAGATTCTAAAGCTACCATCCCTGGTTTATCTGGTCTCCACTTACGGCCTATTGTTTCCTGTAAGCACACACAGGAAGCTGGAGCAGAGGGGTTTAAGGTTCAATAGGTATCTTCCCCCTTAAGGTGTGCCCCTGGGGACAGAAGGGCAACACTGCATTACCCTAGAATAGGACCAATCACAGAGAAAGCAACAGCTCGGGTGTTTTTCAGGCTGGCTTTCCTACAGTTCCTTTTAAAAGAACAGGCACTGTCTTTAGGAGAGATAATCCCACAATGGAGGTCCATTAAAAGTATTAGGATGTAGACGGCCACCATGATCCTCGGGAGGAGAGCTCTGTCCCGACAATAGACAATTAAAGCTGATAAATCCAAGCTACTTGTTGCTGTTCTAATTCCTCCTAATTGTATGCTACTTGTCCCCGGCTCCTGCATTCAGGGATGAAGCACGCTACTCTAATCTCCAAAATACCTGACCTACTTCCTACAGGATCTTTTCAGCACTCTTTTCTTCCCATCTGGACCCCTTTTCCTCTTCTATTTTCCTCCCCCCTTCTTCCTTAGAGCCTGAGGGGAGGAGAAGGAAGGGTGTTGGCAGGGAGGGGGAGTGGAACAGAAGGCTGCATCCAACGCATTAACTAACTCTGGGGCCTCAGACAGTTTACTAATCGGTAACAGCTAATCATGCTCACGGGCACACCAGTGACGAAACCGCACTTGGCATTAGGCTCAACAAGTGGCAAGGGGCACACTTTGGATCCAACTGTTGTTAGATCACTGTTAGCTGCCAAATCTGCGTGTGCTTATGCGTGCGGAGTGTATGCCTCAGTGATTCTATTTGTAGCCGCCTCACTAATTATGCTGCCACCACCAGCTACTCAGAGCAAGGCATTCATTCTCCCAAAGCATATAATTCTATCTAAACAACAGAGCTCTAAATGCCAGTTTGGTGCCTGCCTGCATGTGTGTGCTCTCCTTGCAGAATCTTTCCAGAATCTACAAAAGGAGCAAAATTGTCTTTGCAAGTCAATTTCGGCCTCCGGGGTATACTTTTTAATGTTCAAAAATCTTTATAGAGCCACCTCTCCAAACCCTTCCCCACTCAGTAGCCTAAAGGGTCTGTAGCAATCTATCCTTAAAAACAATACGGCTTTGGAATTAACAGTATTTCCAACAATCAACAATAAGGTGTTGTTGGTTGTTTTTAAAAGAAATCCTTATATTGCAGATACACATCCTGAAATATTTATGGATGAAATTACACGCTTTCTGGGATTTGCTTCAAAATCATGAGGGGTGAAGTTGCGGTAGAAATGAAAACCCATTGTTTTGATAATTGAGTTGATAATTGTTGAACTGGGTCATAAGGGTGCATTATACGACTGTCTTTAGTATTAAAAAATTTTTTTAGGTTAAAAAATAAAATTCTAAGTTCTGCCTGACCCACTCAAGTTTCTCATGCTGTTTAACTCAAGTCTACCACCTTTCATTAGTGTGAATAAGTGTTAAATTGAGAAGCACGCGTATGTAACGAAGAAGGCACCGAGCTCCTGTCCTGCCCCTGTCAAAAGAAGCAAACTCCGGGATCACAATCATTTTGGGGGACATGGTTTTTCAGTGCTGGGCAGATATAGGGCGTCCCCAGTACCGTACCTTCAGCGTCAGAGGTATGACAACAGCCACCACATAGGTTTGATTTTGCCCCAGTCTCATAAAATTGAAAACTGTCTCATCTGTTGCAATTTTACAGTGACTGTACCGGGCAATGGGCTGAAACCATATGTGTTACAGAAGGTACACCTCCTCACAGACATCTGAATCGGTCCCTGAATAAAGCACCCTCCGCTAGACAGAGGGAGTAAGAAGGGAATATTGCAGAGAGCTCGCTTTTTCTCCGCGGTAGTCAGAGCCAGCTGCCGGCAGCACCCAGCAGGGCTGCTCAGCTGATTAACTGTGTCAAACCCAAACCATTTGTCAGCTCCAAAGAGAGGGGGAAAGGCTGAAAGATGGACTCAGGAAGCAGATTTATCTGGCACAATACATTAACTAGTATAAATACCAGTGGAAAAAAGTAAACACATTTACCCGCAAGAAAGGACCAATCACAGGTCCCTCACTGCTTAACTCAATGTTCAAAACCCAAGGCTTTTCACTCATCGGACAAGTGACACTGATTCATCTTGGTGTTCTACCCTGGATATATTTAAACAAATCAAAAGTTTTATTTCTCTACTGACTTCTATTTCATTAATGACTAGTTTACACTAACATAAAAACTTTCTGCGGGACGAAAGAAAAATTTTCAAGAGATGCTGTTCTTCCATTTCTTAGGAGAGAAGGTTTTCCAAAATGCCATTAGGAATGAAAACACAGTGTGAGAAATTCTTCGAATTGTTATGCGTATGAAGCTTACACATTCACTCATATGATTTTGGACCTTCTTTGAAACATTTTTAATTTCCAAAGTCCCAACCAGCAAAGACCAGCATGATGGTCAATATACAATACTGGGTAATTGAAGTTCATGCTTTGCTCAGAGATGCTGGAAGATGGTCACAGTGCTAGGCATGGCCGCGGGCACCTGGCTTCCAGTCCAGGCTGGGTCTCCAGGCTCTATTTCCTGGTGTGTCCCCCTTTCCTCTCATGTTCTACTAGAGAACCCGTGCACCTCAATGAGGATCTGTCTCTGCAGTCTGCTACTTAGTGGAACTGTGAACAATTCCAAGCATCTTTGAAAACCCAGCACTCGGTGCAGTGCCTGGCTTGTATTAGATGGTTGATTAATGTGCGATGAACGAACAGATTAAAAATAGTTCTTCGGTCCCACCTGTGAATGAGGCATTGCGTAGGCTCTGGAGATACTTTCTCTTTTCTTAGAGAAAATGAATACTGCTGCTCAACACTTGTTCAGAGAACTTAAAAAAAAAAAAGGTTCCCAGGTAGAAGCCACAGTCCTAAAAACGTGCATATTTATGTGGGAAGGGAGGAACCTACCTCTAACAATTGCACTTGAAAATCAGATCACGCACAAAAACAAACATAACAGTTTTCCGAGTGGAAGTGACTTACATAGTTCTTGTGGAGTCTGCTTTTGTCCACTCTCCTCGATGTGCACATCCCAGTACTGGACCTCTTCCTAAAATTTTCCCTTGCCGGTCTTTGGGCCTTCCTCCCCTACACAGCCACTCCACCCCACAGTAATTAAATTTAACAAGAGCAATTAACAAAACAAACTCCATGCTGTTTAGTGGGCTGATAATTCTGATTGCAAAATTGTTTTAGGATGTGCAAAGCAGTTGAAAACAAAGACAAATAAGTTATGCAACCATTTGCATATAATCCATGTGTGGTTAGGAGACACAGTTCCACGTCTTAAGTAATGCCGTCTAAAATTACCATTACATTTCAGCTACATTTTACTAAGCAGGAGGCCTTCTTCATATAATATTAATTTAGATCTAAAGAATCTAATTTGGATTATTTTCCCAGTGTTAGAGTTTTAAATGATTGAGACAAATGCCTCATTTTTTCTAATAAATAAATAGAATTTCAGTGTTTTTCAAATGGAAGATCGATGTAAATGTAATACCAATCAATTTCCTGAATACCTTTTACAAAAATACTATGATTTCAAGTCTAATTTTGACATAGGCACTATTACCGTAGTTTTTTTCTGTACGCTAAAAAAACGTAGCACAATTCCAAGGCTTTGCTTATTCTTCGATGCTACTGCCACATAAAATTTCAAGCATATATTTGGAATTTTATATACTTTAATTTTACCTGTAGTGATTTTTACGACAGTCTTACACCAACTCCCTGGACTTGGGGAATAAGAACATGGTGATGAAGGAAAAATAAGTTTCCTGCAACTATACCTGAAAAGGAAAAGCCTACATGCAATAAAAAAAGTATGATCTCCTTTCCATTTCTGATGAGCATCTGACAGTAGTAAGATTCTCAGTGTGTTAAAACTGCGATAATACCATAGGAAAACAAACATTTCTGAGAGAAAAGACCTAGAGCCAGGGACATGTAATGGTTAATAAAGGCTATATATAAGCTTGCCACTGTTACTTAGTATTATGTCTTTATTCTGAATGACACTGATCACTGGAAATAAAAATCCAATTGTCTCAAAATGTATAGCGCTGGGTGAAGAGCCAGAGTGAAAACCATGGCTAGAATATTATTTTAGCTTCTAGAAATCTAATATAGTCTAGGAAATGAGAAGTTCTGAAAATTGTTTGCTTTAGAAATGAGCCACTGAAGGATTCCTTTAAATAGCAAACTGTCTTTGCTTTAAAAAATATGGCTCAATTTATAAAAATTTGATTTTGGAAAAAATTTCTTTGTTGATATATTAAGAGATATTGATACAAACCAAGTTCTGTTCTGATCAAAATTAGCTTGTTAAGGTCAAAATTACCTTTCTTTTGTTTGTTAGTTTTTCTTTCCAATTTGGTCAATAGTACAGTTGATGCTTTCTTTTTTTTTTAAATTTTTAAGGATTTTATTTATTTATTTGAGAAAGAGAGAAAGAGAGTGAGAGCACGAGTTGGAGGGATGAGTACAGGCAGAGGGAGAAGCAGGCTCCCCACTGAGCAGGCAGCCAGATGTGGGGCTCAATCCCAGGACCCTGAGATCATGACCTGAGCTGAAGGCAGGTGCTTAACCAACTGAGCCACCCAGGTACCCCCAGTTGGTGCTTTCTTAGTCAATGCAACTGGGACTAAATTTAACAAATTATACAAACAGGTAAATAAGACTTATAAAAATGGTAAATACTAATCTGAAATATTGTATTTGAAACTTACTATATATCAATGCATGTCAACTTCTCTGTCTTTGATGCAGGGCCAAGGCCTCTGAGAATGAACCTCTTCCTTCTTCAATGTCCAGTGTCTTTTCTGCATAAACCCTCCCATAATAGATTGCCTTACTTAGTCCAAGTAACCTGAGTGTAAAATTCTCCTAGATTTATTTATTTCCCACCCCTCCAATATTTTATCATTGGCTCACCCACATCTATTTCAATTACAGAATTTTTCAAATACTATTTATCATCTTTCCAAAGAATTCTGCTTGGTTTTAAAGGAGTCAACTCTTAATATTTATAGTTCATTGGTTTACATAATATTTAATTACATTACATAATTACAACTAGCATCATCAAGTTCGGGAACAAACACAAACAACTTTTGCTAAGTATACAAATCAGAAAATATAAAGCAGAAATGTTCAGAAATATTAGAGAGAAACCAGCTAGAGAGACTTGGGGATATAAAGTCAGTGTGTAATACAGAGGACAAGAAGAATATAAAAACATACAGCAAGTTGGTTTAATGAGGTTAGTTAAGCATTTCTAGGTGGTCAGCTAATAACTGAATTCTTCTAATTACCCTACTTGGGTTAATAAATTGCTTTGAAGCAGCTGATAATGTAAGAACCAAGATGAGCTGTGATATTAAAATATTCAATTTTTTCTTTTTGTCCACATTTCTTCTGAACTACGAAAAATTATTTTTAATAGCTAGTAAACTTGAAATATTGACTCCATAAAATAAACATTCTGATCTAAATCGTAAAAGGATGTACTATAAAAGCTATAAAACCTATTTTAATTAAGATGGTATCGTACAAAAATACATACTTTTTTCAAAAAGTATGAGATGTTTATTAAATTTAACAACAAATAGTTACTAAAAGAGCTCAAATCAGAAGCAAGATGTCTCTTAAGCTTCTACTTGGGAATTGAATCAATAGTGATGCCAATAAAGAAAATATTCAGCTGGTAGTTAGAAGTTCTAAAAAAAACCCTACATTTAAAAATAAATTTTACTGTTTTATTTTAATTCATAAGAAATCAGGACATGTCTTGTATTCCTTCTCTCCCTGTGTCTCTCTCTGTCAAATAAATAAATAAAATCGATTTTATTTATTTATTTGACAGAGCGAGAGAGCACAAGCAGGGGGAACAGTAGAGGGAGAGGGAGAAGCAGGCTTCCCGCGGAGCAGGGAGCCCGATGCGGGGCCCGACCCCAGGACCTGGGATCATGACCTGAGCCGAAGGCACACGCTTAACAACTGAGCCACCCAGGTGCCCCAATAAATAAAATCTTTAAAAAATAATAATAATAGTTCCTTATCACGGTTCAGCTGACCAAAATACAAGGACAATAGAACAGCTTAATCACTGTTAAAACTGAAGAAATGACATGATATGCTATGATATTAGATTGCCCTTCACACACGCAGTCAAAAGAAAACGTGGAGACCTGGTGGGTTCAGAACGGATACGTGCACACAGGCACACAAATTCATTTATCACTGCTATTTAAGATGTCTGCTCCTCTTGGCTGGCTCCTGGTGAGGACAACAGCCAGCAGCCCGTTCTCATCTTCTCTACCACACACTTTAGCATCCCTGGCCCACCAGAGTCAAATCTGTACACGAAACAGGCCACGTCTTCCGGGGAAGCTCAAAGGCCTGCTGGCAGAAGGTTCCCTTCAAAGCATCCCCTGGAAGTCTGTGTGGGTTGAGGAGTATTGAAACCATCCCTTTTCCAGGGAAGAGCTAAACCCACCCCACCATGTTTCTGTTCTCATTTACCCAGGGCTCGCAACATAAATGGTTAGAAGGTTGTCCTGCAGCTCCCCCACGCAAACCACACCACAGACACAGGAGAAGCCCCACACACATCTGGGCAGAGGCTCCCAAATGGGACACACTGAACTTTGATTATCTGGTCTTGACTTTTATGAGGGCTGAGTTGCAGAGAAAAGACTGACGGTGTGACTAACTAATTGCGGGAAAGAAGAAGGAAGCAATGTCTCCCTCTCCTTCTCCCTTCTCTTCCTGCCTGCACTGAACCAACATGCAAATTCCAGACACAGGGGAGGAGAGTTGTGTTTGGGGAATGTGAAATCCCTGAAGTGCAGATGAGACATACCCAACTGTGTGAGGTGCTTCAGTGCAGAGAAGACATAGAAGGCCACAATTCCCAGAACTACTTCATTTATAATTTGAAATCCCATATGTTACTCCCCAAAGTATACCTGCAGAGTAAGTTCCAGGTTAAATTAGTTGTAGCTACCTTTTGGAACGTGAATTTACTCCTCATTTGTCACCTCTCTTCCTATCCCCAAAGAAGTAGCTAAGAAGTATGAAGGAGAGCTTCCCCTCACAGGGGGTAAAGATCAATGCCTAGGACTTAGTGTGCACATAATGCAAAAGCCCAGGCAGGGCACTGGCAAATGAAACATGATCCCCCAAAGCCTTCAGTGGTCCCCAAACATTTCTGTATACTAGAATGGTTGGGGGAGTTTTAAAATATTTTGATGCCCAGGTAGCACCTAATACCAATTAAAGCGGAATGCTGGTGTGGGAGCGGGCATGCTAATTTTTAAAAGATCCTTGGGTGATTCCAGTTGTACTGCCAAGTTTGGAACCAGCTGCTTTACTTAATCAGAGGCCTGCCCATCTTTTAGATTATATCTATACTTACAGTACTATGTTCCCCAATCCTCTCCTGGCAAAGAAAATGTACTATGGTTGGTTGTGGAACATTCACAGGAACATCATCTTAACGTATGGCTTGGGTTGATCACTGGGTAATAGACAATCTGTCTCTTAAGAGTAGCCAAGAACTGGGTCAGTGAGGTCAAGGACATGAGTTCTGTACTCACAGGGGTCACTTAGGCTGGCTTGGGTCTATGACCACAGATTGTGTCCCTAATTCCAGTTGTGGATGAATATGGTGGCTGGGAAAGGAAACTACCACCAAGAGTGTTGATGGGCAGAAAATCAATTCAGAATTCTACATCCTACGAAAGTGGGTCAGGACTATCATCTTTGTGTATTAATTTTCTGTTGGCTCTTTATATTATTGCTCTTATCAGACTGGATTCTGATCATTCTCTGAATTAGAACATGAATGAATGGTCATATCAAGACGCATTCTTAATGTAGACAGATCAAACCTATCATTATAAATCGTGATTATTTAAAGAAATGGTCTGGAGATTGTTGGAAGAATAAATATTTGAAAACAGCAAAAGCTACTCTTTGGGGTATCACATGGTGCTTAGCACATAGCCAGGTCCCAAATATGTTTATGAAATGAACTAAGGATAGAAGCACTATGCCATGGGGCAATTTTTCAAATATTAGTGACGCCACCAATATTTACATAGAGGAAAATATTAAAATATGGAAACTCTTGAAATTTTAAGCTAAATCTAAATGTCCAGATATTTACAAACTATACTGTGTTGCTATATCTTTTCTGGAAAGAACTTTATCAATATATACCAAGAGACTTAAAGATTCATAACTTTTGATCAGATTATTACACTTGTGGGAATACATTGACAAAAAAATCATTTGAGCAATGTTACATAAACATATGAATTGTAGTATTATGTACAATTTATGACAAAATAAAAAATAGTCTGAATATTCAAATTGACTCAAATTGCTGAATAGATTATTATATGGCCACATGATATGAGTATTTAGGGGCCAATACAATTTTTTAAATAAGTGTGATAGGAGAGAATGCCCGTGATATACCACTGGATGAAAACAGCAGGATGCAAAACTGCTATGACATGATTTCATTTGTGTTCTTTTTACAACTACTAAAAATGCCCTGTCTTTAATATAAAAGAAAAACTCTAAAACAATTAGAAGGGATATCTGAATGTTGATTCCCAATTATATTCCTCTAATTAGTCTTAATGAAGTCAACAGTTTGGTCATAAATTACAATTAATTATAATCCTCATCTGACACACACCCACTGGTCCATATGTTGGGCCTCTTAGTCAACCAAATGTGACAGCCTTTGAAAATTGATTTAGCTAAAAAACATGCAATAGACACAAAATGACAGACACCCAGGAAATCTGAAAAGATAATTGTTAAAAACAAATTGAGGGAAGGTGAAATGGAAGAATTGCATTAAATCTGTTTTCCCATTTTTCTCCTTCCTTCAAGCATAAATTAATCCAATCACAGCCCATAAATAGCTTAGAGAAAATTTTAAGGTGAAAAAACATACACAGGGCTTTAGAAGCCAATTCCTTCTTTCCCGTTCTGCTCGCGAAGGCAACCCTTTCCACTGAAGTCAGACAACCCGTTAAGAGTGCAGCACTCAAGAGTGCATTTTTTTTATCCAGCAGAAATATTTAGCTTGGCTGTCTGCCAGGGAATGCTGGAAGAACGGACTGAATTAGGGGATTTACCTTCCACGTGTTTGGCACGCGTCATTTAGAGTATCTGAGAAGCTGGTCTCTCTTTCCTCCAGGGTACCAGAACAGTGGAGAGGGGCTGCCAGACTAAGGAAGAGTAATGTCACTGCGTACATCATTAAGAGACATGTGATCTGAATTTACAAATTGGGCATTTTACTCAGGTTCCAGTTTGCTTTCTTTCCATGAGTGATACACTTACAAAAGGGCATTCTAGCTATCTATCACTACCAGAAGAAAAGCCCTATAATATTTTCCCTAAATTCTAAAGATGATTCCATTTTTCCCCCTCTTAACACCACTTTGGAGTTGCATAAGTCTATATGCAATTTCAGATAACCTTGATTAAAAAGAAACTCTGCATCATAAGGCAGTTTTAGCATCTTCTTTTATGCATTAGGAGGAGCTGTTATTTTGTTTATTTTAAACATACGCTATTGAAAGTTTTATATAATCGAGTCACTGGATTTGTATATGTTTTAAGTTTTTTCATTGGTTGAACCCTATGCTAAGCTACTAACCACCTCGTAGACTCTAGATGCTGGAAGAGCCCCTATAGATCATCTTCTCCTCCATTTTATGAGAGAGGCTAAGTGACCCACCCAGAGGTGGCAGCTGGTGGAGGCAAAACTGGTACCAGGTCTGAAGTCTTTACCTCCACGTGCCTGTGGGATTTCTGCAACTCCACCTGCCAGCCCATCAGGCACCAAGATCAGCAAGTGATGGAAAGTCACTTGCTGTTGAGGAAGGCACTGTCTATGCTGACAAAACCATGGCCAAAGATGGGGATATACTACAGCCTCCAAATGGAGAAAGTTCATCAAGAACAAATTCCTAAAGAAACTGCCTATTTTCACCCGAACACAAACTAGAGAAGATAATGTCAGTTTCTTTTTGAGGGAAAAGAACATGCCTGTTTGTCTTCTCTTTGCAGGTGTTGACATGAGGCTATCATCATATCTAGCTAGAATTGGAAAGGTTCCCCCAAGACTGCACTATGTTTCTAGGCCAGGATATCCATCTCTTGGCCCAAACCCCCAACTTGGTACAGCATGTTCAATAACAGCATTCAATTATATGACTATGGATGGGAGAGAAAAACTTCAGTCATGCTTTAAAGCAATGCATGAGTTGAAGTGGGAGAGGATTCTATAAACGCAAACTTAAATGACTTTGCATTTAGGGGCGTCTGGGTGGCACAGGTAAGCAGCTGACTCTTGATTTTGGCTCAGGTCATGATCTCAGCGTCACGAGATCAAGCTCCGCACTGGGCTCCGCATTTGGCATGGAGCCAATTTAAGATTTTCTCTCTCTCCCTCTCCCTCTGTCTCCCACTGCCCCCCACCCCCCGCCCCGTCCACGGCACTCTCCCCATCACTTATTCAACCCATCCCTCGCCCACCTCCCCTCTGGTAACCATCAGTCTGTTCTCTATAGTTAAGAGAAATTTGCCATTTTAACCATTTTTAACTAAACAGTTCAGTGGCATTAATTGCATTCACCCTGTTGTACAACCATCACCAGTATCTAGTTCCACAATGTTCTCATCACTTGAGACAAACTCTGTACCTTTTAAACAGTAACTTCCCATTCTCCTCTCTACTGCCCTCCCCCAGCCTCTGATAACCTCTATTCTACTTTCTGTCTTTATGAATTTTCCCATTCTAGGTTCCTATATGAGTGGATAACACAAAATTTATCCTCCTGTGTCTGGCTTATTTCATTTACCATAATGTCTTCAGGGCTCATCCACATGTAATATGTGTCAGAACTTCATTCTTTTCATGGCTAATATTCCATTGTACAGATGGACCACATTTTGTTTATTCATCTGCCATATCCATCTATCCATATACCATCTGTATATGACATTTTATTTATTCATCTGTTGATGGACACTTGAGTTGTTTCTACCTTTGGACCGTGGTGAGTAACGCTGCTCTGAACATTGACAAGATCTGTTTTGAGTCCCTGTTTGCAATTCTTGTGGGTATATATCTAGGAATAGAATTGCTGAGTTATATGGTAATTCTCTGTCTAGCTTTTTGAGGAAGAAAACTCACATACAGGGCGCCTGGGTGGCTCAGATGGTTGGGCGTCTGCCTTCGGCTCAGGTCATGATCTCAGGGTCCTGGGATCGAGTCCCGCATCGGGCTCCCTGCTCCTTGGGAGCCTGCTCCTCCCTCTGCCTCTCTCTCTCTCTCATGAATAAATAAATAAAATCTTTAAAAAAAAAAAAAAAGAAAACTCACATACATTTTAATACAGAAATTACACTTGTAGGAGTTTATTCTAAGGAGGTAATTGTGAATACCCCCAGAGAACTATCTACTAGGTTATTGATCATAAGCACTGTTTCTAATATTGAAAAATTGGAAACAAACCAAATGATCCTGCCTCTACTATTTACATGCTGTCTGACTTTAGGCAACTTAATTACCTTCTCTACTTCTCAAATCTTCATCTGCAAAATGGAGATAATAATTGCACTAAATTCATTGGGAGATTATAAGACTAAGTCAGTTAATACACATGAAACATCAAAAAAGGGCCTGGCACATAGACTGTGCTTTAAAAATGTCCACACGTATGGTTAGAATACTTTACAATAAGCATGTCCTTATTTTATAATAAATAAGAGTGTTGCAGAAGATATGTTAAAATGGAGAAAATATCTGGATTTATAGCTGACATTACTATATTGATTTTTAGTGAAAATGTGTGTGTATCTCCAGAAAAAAAAGATTAGAAATATATATGCAAAATATTAATAATCAATTGTAACTAGGGGGTAGAAATATTATGCACTTTTTTCTTTTCTGCATTTTTCAAATATTTAAGAATGAATATTACTTTTATAATCAGAAAAGAAGTTAAAAATTAGATAGGAGAGGAGCAGAAGAATGCTATTTTTTTGAACACCTATCACATTTTTAATTTGGATTCCTAAAATCAGAGCGATTCTGTTGTTGTCATCAGAAATTCTGGATTCTAAAATGCAACCTGCTTTGAGGGACAATGATGAAGCAGAAAATTCTCCTTCATAAAACTGCCTATTTCGTTAAAATTTTATTTAAAATCTTTTTTAAAATCTGGTAATCATCTTTGATGGTAAAGTTCTAAGACTACTTAACTAAGCCCTCCTCCCAGCTCCCTCCCACCTTCGACATGATCAGCTAGCTCCTGTCCAACAGTGTGATGAATTAAATGTATGACAGATATGACAGGTGAGGAGTGCATGGAGGGGCTTAACCAGCAGGGATAAGATAAAGCCCCCATTTACGAACAAAGCCCCCACCAAAGCTTGCCCATTAATGACCATGAACAGAATCTCTTCATTTGTCCCATTTGGAAGGAGCAAGTGGAAACCACAGACAATGTGTGGTTACACAGGGTGGCGTTTCTCCAAGGGTCTCTCAGCTAACTAATTGAAAATCCTTGATTTTCTGCTAAATACGCCTGAAAGACAGAGTCAGCTTTCCACGGGTATGAGCAAGGCTGCCTTTCAATGCTATAGTAATACAATAGACTTAAATTTACAGCTGGACTAAGTGGAATTACTGTATATAAACCATAATATCTATCCGCAGGGATCCAGCTAAGCCCTAGAGAGACAAGTCCAGCAGGGCAAATCCAAGGAATTTTGGAAGTCAATCCATTAGGATTATCAAGCGGCCCCTGATTTTGGAAGTCCTGGGCTCAATCTATGGAAGCAATGAAGTCTCAATCTTCTTTTATCCTAACCTCTTATCTGAAGGTCTATTGACCCGGTTTTTATTTAAAATAAACTGATAAACTACAGATGACATTATAATTATATTCTACAATATTGACATGGCATTACTGGGCAGGCAGCCTAATCACATATGAACTTTAGTGTAGTCATTAAAAACATACTTTTGAAAACTATTTGCATAGCAAAAGTGTAGCCCTCTTAACACATAACCACAATAACCTGAACATGCTGCTGATGATACATGATGCTCACAATGCACATGAGAAAAACTGGACTGCTGGTTATGATCTCCTCCCTCAAGACTTTCAGCCACCTTTCATTTCAGCATAACAACACAAGGCTTTGTAAAAGGAGCGAAATTATAGGACGCTCTTCGAAAACGTACTGTCTTTGCGGTCTAGCTCTTGTAGATTGCTTTGTGTGGGGACAGGTCTATACACAGTAGATACTCAAAAACTACTCGTTGAATAAATGACATATAAGTTTAACAAAAAAATTTCTAAAGCTATAGACATCCTCCTGGCACTCTGGAGATAAGAATAAACTGGATGGGAGTCCTTGACCATTCCTGCAGTCTGTGCAAGTTTAGTCACATTAACAGCAGCTATGGCTGGCAGAGGTCCTGCTAAAGATGAGTTTAAAAAAAAAAAATAGCAGGGAGTGTTTTCTCTCTTCTACAGGTGAGGAAACAGCAATTCAGTGAAGCAACTGCCCCAAGAGCAGTTCAGTGACTGGGCTGAGAACCTACCCAAACCTGGGAGGCACCGAAGGCTCTTTCCCTCTGCTGTCCCTCTCACTGCACCCCAGTGGACAGTATCTGGATCAGTGCAAGCTTTTGTTTCGAATCTGTGAGAACTCTGGCTAAGTGAGCATTCTTTCCTCCTCACGAAGGAGAACCAGCTCTGGGGACATCTGAAATAGCAGGCCCCAACTTACGCGTACACTGCCAGGAAAACTTGACAGAGGGTTATCCTGCACACAGAGGTCAGGGTCCCCTGGTGCCACCTGCACTCGCTCAGACGACAAGGGCTCGCTCTTGCACCGCTTTCTTCTTCCAGTTTCACACAGGAGGACAATGACTCAGATGTTCCTCAAAACAGCAGATTCAAATCATTTGTTAAGTACTCCTCAGCTCTCCGTACTTGGACCCATTGTAAAACCATCCGCCTGTATTTCAACAGCCAGTGACACCTTCCCTGCTAGTGAAGCATCTCACCAGCAACCGGGGGGAGTGATCGCGGTCGGAGCCCTGTGAATTGGCCTGGGTTTCGTCTGTCTACGGCTCAACACCTCCAGAGGACACTGTGCAGAAGAGCCAAAGAGACACTGAGGCAAGCCTCCTTTGGGCCTTATCTGCATGACAATACTTAACTTTCACCACCCTGGCTGGCCTTGCAGAAGAAATAGTCACACTCAATTACCGTCTCTTTCTCCTAGACAACTACTGTTTAATCCTATCCCCAGCTGATGTTAACTGGTGGAAAACACAGTGCTATTTTTAGACAGGACAGTGATTTCTCCCTTTCATCTGAGAGAAATGTACTTCCTCTTGCAGTCGGGTCCATCCCTGCTGGATTTGGGGTAAAATTTTAATATGAGGGCATTACTACCCTTTGCCAAGTAAGTTCTCTGAGACAGTTTTAAATACAAAGCCCCCTCTACACTGTGCTCTGTTAAAATGTAGAAGTAAACATAGTATACACTAAATCCCCACCAGCCACACTCTTGACACAAGGACAGAAGATAATTCACTTTAAATAAGACTAGCCCACGAGAGGGAAATTAACCACAATAACAAAAAAGCTTTTTGATACATTTCTGTTTCCCACTCTCCTCTTCTCAGCTTATCCTCACTCCATCTTTTAAATCTCAGACTAACAAATGATTTGATCAAGAGCTTGATTCAGCATGTAGAAAACTTAAAATGGAATTTCCAGAATTGACTAATAAATATTTCTCAGTTGATCATAATGCCTTTCTTTTGTATTTTTTCTAACTTTTAGAAAATATTTTTCAAGGAACCAGGAATTGCTAAATTGATTCATTATCTTTATACATGAAATCATGTCTTAGAGAAAAAAATGTATCACACAGAGCAGGTAAACACACCTGATTCCTGAAAATGTATAGAAAACTCACGCCTGACATGTTAGTAATTCCTGTCCTTCCTTTAAAATGTGTCTGTTCATTTCTTGGATGTGGGGTGGGAGACATGTAGAGGCAGAATATAGATTAAGATCAGAAAAACTCTCCCAACTTTAGATCAGACTAGTTGGTGTCAAGACTACCTGCTCTGTAGCCAAGATGTGAAAATATTGGGAGTGCAAATACTTGTACAAGGCAGCTTTTGATAATCCAAGCACATTATTTCCCCTGGCAATTTTTTTTGCCATTTGAAGAATGATCTGGAAAGGAGGTGTTGAGTTGGTTTACATTGACCTCAGCCTGACCTGGAGGTAGAGGTTTTAAGAGCTGAGCAG
The DNA here is from genome assembly GCF_029215605.1 of Mirounga angustirostris. Lineage (NCBI taxonomy): Eukaryota > Metazoa > Chordata > Mammalia > Carnivora > Phocidae > Mirounga > Mirounga angustirostris. The sequence continues at coordinate 91,618,999 of NW_026991716.1, read as the reverse complement.
TGGCCACAGAAAGAAAGCCCTGGGAAAACATCATGAAGAAAAGACTGCATTTGCGGGGACCCAAAAGTCACCCCGCCATTCCTTTTGCAGACGGAGGGCATCCTCTTCACCCTTTAGGGGTAAGGGAATTCATCCATCTTCATTAGGCTCTTTTTTTGGGGGGGGAGGGTGGAAGGAAAGGGGCCTGCCATTTCCTTTGACTCTTAAAAACAGAAGCCAGCAGTGATTATTCATTTCAACCCCAGTGCCCACCCCCAACTAAATCCTCTTAGGGCAACCAGGGGAGAATCAACATGGCCTAACACATTAGCAGCCCTTCTATTAACCAGCTGTTGTAAGGTGAGTAGCAGCAAGTCACGATTTAGTCAAAATCTGCAATTAAAAAAAAGTATATGTGTTGGGGGAGGGGAGAGGAAGTGTAGAAGGTCTGAAATCGATTCATAACCTTTTCTATACAGGAATACCTCCCATCAGAATAATTCCATATCAAGGCTGTTTACCTCTTGGAAATGGCCAGGAGCAGCCAATATTTTTTGTATACATTGCACTACAGTTACTCTGGTGAGATTCTGCTTTTCCATACTCCCATCAGCAACTCTACCAGCAGTGGTATCTGGAGCATTGGAAATGCATCTCAAATTGTTTTGCAGTATAAATCAGTGGAAAAGTCAGTTTCAAGATATGAGTTTTCAAGTGGATTAACCTCATGAGAGAAGGGGTTACACATTTTCCTTCTCTATGAGAAGAAAAATAAATTAAAAATGAACCCTACAGGACAAAGATATTGAAAATTACTCTAGGTAATTAGATCCTAAAGAATAAAAAGACATACTGCATGTTACAATGATGTGTTCCAACATATGTAGCAAAATTTATTTTTAAGATTCTATAGTTAGCTTCAAATTTGAAATAATCAAAAACTTCTTTACCAACATCCCGAGAGTTATAAAAACAAGATATGTGGACAATGGGGGCTAACAGTTTTTCTGTTTTAATAGATATGTCCCACTTGCTCTCTAACCCTGTTATTTACAACTTCACCAACAGCCGTTTTCCCCCCACTCTTGCCTATTCTGGCATTTTTCAGCTATTACCTTTGCCAATCTGATAAGCAAAGTGATATGGGATGGCTAGTTTTATATCAGGAAAGATCCTCTCCTGAATATATCTTGCAACTGAGTTTTAGAACCTATCCATTTCATTTCCAGGCTCCTTGGACATGTCTATGTTCTAAGCCCATTCTCTAAAGTAGAAACTGATCGTGGATGGGCCAGGGCTGAATTTGCCTGTTGGATATCATTATGGTGTCCCATTGCCTCTGAAATTCATGAAGGCCTCTGCCTCTAATTACGTGAAAGCTTCGAGCATATCACTCAATATCTCTGAGCCTCAATTTCCTTATTAAGACTCTCAAACTCAACAAGAAGTAGTGTGTCTTTATACCACAGTTACTTGTTGCTGACAATGGCTGAATGAAGTTGGGGAACTTAGAATCTAATTGCATAGTGGAAGACATATTTGAAATAACACTGAGCTATGGGACATAATTATCATGTCCAATGCAGATGATTTCAGTCAGAAGGAAAGCCAGGGACATTCTGGATGGGGTGGTAACTCCTGAGCCAGGTGTTTAAGGACAGGGTGGATATGAATTGCTGGAAGACATTCAGTACAGGCTAATAGAACATTTTAACTCTTCTGACTAAATCTGGACATTGGCTAAAAACCAAAAAAAGGAACAGGGGGCATAGCATTAGGGGTTGGGGTTCTTGCTTCTTGTGACTATTTCTAGATCTTCTTCTGAAGAACAAGACATCATGCATCTGCTGCACCTCTGCTCATTGCCATCATCCACAGAACTCTTGGTCTATTCCCCTTACTGACTGAAGACTTAAAAAAAAAAAAAAAGATTTATTTATTTATTTAGCAGAGCGAGTGAGTATGGGGGGAAGGGCAGAGGGAGAGAGAGAGAATCTCAAACAGACTATGTGCTGAGTGCAAGGCTGATGTGAAAGCTCGACCCTGAGATCATGACCTGAGCCCAAACCAAGAGTCGGACGCTTAACCAATCGTGCCACCCAGGCACCCATGACTAAAGGCTTTTACACCTGGCTCCCTGTATTCCTCACTACTGTTACTTCTTATTACCTCTGACATCAGCTGATCTTTTCTCCCCCTTCATCTCCCACCCCTCCCACCCATTCACAGTCCACTTAATGGAATCACAAGAAGCAGCCTTCCTCAAGACCCTGTCTCTAATCTCCTCCTCTCCAGTCTTCCTATATTGACTTTATTATCCTGACTCCAAAAATTCCTCAGATCACATCAGATCTTCCAATTCATTGAGCAGTTGCCCTACTTTTTCACTCTTTCATATTTACCTGCTGTCCTGATTTCCCTTACTACCCAACTTCTAGCCTATGAGCTATCCTCTCTTGCATTATAATTTTCAATTACATGGTCCCTCTTCTGTCATACTTACCCCAATCCCCAATACTCAAGAGAGTTATCTATGTCTACAGGCTCTACTTTCTTTCATCCCAGTCTCCTCCCAATCCATGCAATCAGGCTTTTACCCCCACAACTGCACTGAAGTCACTCTTCACATTCACAATGACTTCCATCTTGCCAAATGAATGGGCAATTTTCTGTTCCCATCTTGCTTGTCTCTGAGCACCACTTGACACAATCATGCTCCCCTTGAGAAAATTCTTCACTTGACTTCTGAGCCCTATACTCTCCTGTTTCCCTCTACCTCACTGGCCACTGCTTCCAGTCTCCTTTGCTAGATCCCCAACTTCCTCCTTAAAAAGGTAGAGTGACCTGGGGTGCCTGGGTGGCTCAGTTGGTTGAGCATCTAACTCTTGATTTCAGCCCAGGTGGTGATCTCGGGGTCCTGGGATCAAGCTCTGCACTGGGCTCCCTGCTGAGTAGGGAGTCTGCTTGAGGTTTCTCTCTCTCTCTCTCCCTCTGTCACCCCCACTTGCTCTCTTTCTCTCTCTCTCAGATAAATAAATAAATCCTCCTCAGAATGAAATTAAATTACTTACTTACCCATGGTATCAAAGACCTTTCATGTTTATCTCAAATCTCATCTCCTTCAACTCTTCCAGTGGTTCTCCAGGTTCTAGTCACACGGGTCTTTTTGTTGTTCCTCTAACAAACAAGATCATTCTCACCTTTGAATCTGTACTGTTCCCTCACCAGACCTTATATGGATCATGTCATTACAGTCTATACTCAAATGCCATCTCCTCAGAGAGACCTTTCTTGTTGGCTTTTATCTAAAATAGCACACCATCTCATCATTCTCTATGCCCTCACCCTGTTTTAATTCCACTACCATGACCACTATGTCTTATCAGTATTTGAATTTGTATTAATTGTTTGTTTATTGATTTATCTGTCTCTCCCCCTAGAGAGAATGTAATCCCGGGGCACCTGGATGGCTCAGCTGGTTGGGTGTCTGCCTTCAGCCCAGGTCATGATTCCAGGGTCTGGGGATCGAGCCCCATGTCAGGCTCCTTGCTCAGCGGGGAGCCTGCTTCTCCCTCTGCTCCTCCCCCTGCTCATGCTCTCTCTCTCACTCTCTCTTAGTCAAATAAATAAATAAAATCTTAAAAAAAAAAAAAAAAGAAAGAAAGAATGTAATCCCCATTGGGGTTACAAAATGTCATGTCTTTTTTTTTTTTTATCTTTTAAACACCATATCCTTAGCACTTAGACCAATGCTTGGTACTTGTAGGTACTCAAGAAATATTTGTTAGATGAGAGAATTATTAAATGAATGAATGGGTAGAGAATGTGAATGTTATAAATTTAAATTTGGTTCATTGAGTGACTGTTGAGCACAGTGATTTCTTGAACAGGACCACTGACATGGGGGAGCCTGGGTGGCTCAGTTGGTTGGTGGCCAAGTCTTGGTTTGGGCTCAGGTCATGATCCCGGGTCCTGGGATCAGCCCCACCTTGGGCTCTGTGCTGAGCGTGGAGTCTACTTGAGGATTCTCTCTCCCTCTGCCTCTGCCCTTTCCCCCACTCACACTCTCATGTTCTCTCTCTCAAATAAATAAATAAGTAAATCTTAAAAAAAAAAAAAAAAGAAAGAAACACTGACATGAAGCTGGAGCTAAAGAACTATACCAGCTACTTGTGTGAGAAAACTAAACTGGAAGCAAATAGAGGCCAGCATCCCTTGCTCTGAGGCTGTCCAAGAAGCAGCTGAGAGTTGAAAAGAACTTTTGCCAAATATTGGTGCAGGTTGGTATGTAATGTAAGGAGGGGCCAAGGAGAGGATGAGTCACAAAACACTTCAGGAATGTAAATCTAGGGACGCCTGGGTGGCTCATTTGGTTAAGCGTCTGCCTTCAGCTCAGGTCATGATCCCAGGGTCCTGGGATTGAGTCCCACATCGTGCTCCCTGCTCAGTGGGGAGTCTGCTTCTCCCTCTGCCTGCCGCTCCCCCTGCTTGTGCTCTCTCTCTCTCTCTGACAAATAAATGAATAAAATCTTAAAAAAAAAAAAAGAATGTAAATCTATACAGCCAAGAGGTGCCCCTTGTCCAAATGTCAAAGTCAGGAGGAACTGGCATGGGGCAAGAGAGGAAGACTACAAATTAATTTGCATCATGGTCTACGTTCTTTTTTTTTTTAAGATTTTATTTATTTATTTGAGAGAGAGAGAGGGCATGAGCCTGGGGGGTGGGGGGGTGCGCAGAGGGAGAAGCAGGCTCTCCGCTGAGCAGGGAGCCCGATGTGGGACCCTGGGATCATGACCTGAGCCCAACACACACGCTTAACCAACTGAGCCACCCAGACGCCCTGTTCTACCTACTTTTAAGAGCAAGCGACTGCCTTTGGCTCAGGTCATAATCCCAGGGTCCTGGGATCGAGTCCCACATCAGGCTCCCTGCTCTGCTCTCTCCCACTCCCCCTGCTTGTGTTCCCTCTCTCGCTGTGTCTCTCTCTGTCAAATAAATAAATAAATAATCTTTAAAAAAAAAAGGAGCAATAGTTAAACTATGAATTTCAGAATATACCTCTCCTTATTGTCTGAATTATCTACATTTAAATATTTTAAAAGAACATAAGTGATCTAAGACACATTTTCTTAGAGTTAGAAAGGTACAGAAATGAAAACTGAGTTTTGTGTAGAGCGACCAAATGATTATTATATCCAGTATCATTTTAAAAGGTGATTTATAGTTCTGGTAGGAATCCTGTCACCCCAAATTACTTTAAATGGCTCTTTTGATATGTTTCCCTTTGAAATACAGTGAATTTGGCATATATATGAAAAGCTGATTTATTTTTTATAAAGTCAATATTATGCAATAAACCAGTAAATTATCCTACAAATTCAGGAGAACACACACACACTACTCCTAACAACTTATACACTATACAGTATGAATCCCAAACCAACAATTGAAAAACTAAGGACCACTGCCTCCTCTCAAGGTCTACAAGAAAAAGCTGCATTTATGTACATATATATGGCAGGTGTATGAGGCTTCACCTTTCTGTACAAATATAACACTAACAAGAGTGCTTGAACATGCTTTTCTCTAAACCACTCATAAAAATTCTTGAGGTTCTTAACCTTACTGGAAAAGAAAACCTCAGATGACTATAAAGTAAATACACAGCATATTCTCAATATCATGGCCATCTTCAAGCAATTTCTCACACTTATAATGCATTTATTTTTATATAAAGCAGATGCATGTCTTTCGGGCAAACCATGCCTTTTATTCTTATGTTGTGAAAGTCCCTTCTAATTAAAACAGGAAATACAAATTTCCTTGTCTAGTTCTAAGGATAAGTCCTACTTAGCACAAGCAGCTGTCTGCAATTTCTTTTCTTTTTTTTTTTTTTTTAAAGATTTTATTTATTTATTTGACAGAGAGAGAGATAGCGAGAACAGGAACACAAGCAGGGGGAGTGGGAGAGGGAGAAGCAGGCTTCCCGCTGAGCAGGGAGCCCGATGTGGGACTCGATCCCAGGACCCTGGGATCATGACCTGAGCCAAAGGCAGACGCTTAACGACTGAGCCACCCAGGCGCCCTGTCTGCAATTTCTGATGAACCCTTTCTGACTATTCTGAACGTGCACTGCTAAATTCTTATTTTGTGGGCACTTTTGAATCCCCATTCCAAAAATGAAAGGCGCACCCAGTGTCCTTGCATTCCCACCCTTCAGGGTCTTGCCTACTTTGGGCACCTTCACAAACTAAATTACAAATGAGCAGTCTTGCAGCTTCAAAACCTTATTCCGAACTGAGAAAACTGAATATGTTCTGGAGGAGGGGTTGAGTAAAAAGTGAAAAATGAGAAGACATTTCAAAGCAAAAGCTGGAATCGAATGGCTAGAATGTAAGTAAATTCCTTTTAAAAGATCATTTTTCTTTGAATGCTTTACATTATAGCTCAAATTGCAATTAAGAAGACTCTCGTCCCACCCGTCTAATTAAAAAGCACAAGTAGTTCCTTTACTGACCACAACAAAGGGAAAATAGACTCAAACCCACTTCCTCTGCAGCAGCTTCTCTTGCTGCTTCTGAGGGGTTTGTGTGCAGCTGATAAAATGGGCTACAGGGTCTGAGGGCCTAAAAGCCCAAGCCAGTTTATACTCCACTCCATCAGAGTGGATTCAGTACAGTATCTGGTGAGTGAGACAGTTTTTCCACTCTTGTCAAGCCTAGATTAATATTTCTACTAATTGCATTTTAGGAATAGCCAATTAGTTGAAGTCAGATCACCTGCACAGGAAAGGTGGCAGGAAGATGGGGAGACCAGAAACTGCCCTTACCCTTGTAGGGGGTCAGTGGGTCCCAGTCCAGACCCCCTGTGCTTCTTCCATTTCAGCACTGAGGACTCATAGGACATCAGTTAGGAAGGCCAGTTCCCTAAATCCTGCTGGGCTGCAACAACAAAGAGTTGGTGATGGAAGTTTGCGCTTAACTAATGAAATAAAACTGCTTTGTAGCTTCATCTGTTAAGAATTATGATATAGAAATTCTTGACTTCAAAGGGTTTTCTTTCAATCTTGAGTACCTCAATTTCTACCTTTATATCAGAAACAATGTCTTTTTACCTTGAGTAAAAAATTTGATGTTTGTTCTTGAGAATGAAACTGTCTCCCCATTCCCTTCCCATATAGACAGTTTTAATATTATTTGGCCTCTCAGTCAAAAGAGTCTTATTACTGCCAAATTTGCAAATTCAGCAAAGTGATGGTTGGGTCTTGAAATAACAACAGGCACACTGGCAACTAAAGTGTCAATAATGACTATGAACACTTCAAAAATCTGGTCAGGGGGCGCCTGAGTAGCTCAGTGGATCGAGCCACCGACTCTTGGTTTCAGCTCAGATCATGATCTTAAGAGTTGTGGGAAAGGGACGCCTGGGTGGCTCAGTCATTAAGCGTCTGCCTTCGGCTCAGGTCATGAACCCAGGGTCCTGGGATGGAGCCTTGCATCGGGCTCTCTGCTCAGCAGGAAGCCTACTTCTCCCTCTCCCACTACCCCTGCTTATGTTCCCTCTCTCGCTGTCTCTCTGTCAAATGAATAAATAAAATCTTAAAAAAAAAAAAAAGAGTTGTGGGATGGAGCCTCGAGTTGGGCTCTCTGCTCAGTGCGGAGTCTGCTGGAGATTCTTTCTCCCTCTCCCTCTGCCCCTCCCTGCTCATGGGCTCTCTCTCTCTCTCCCTCCCTCAAATGAATAAATAAAATATTTAAAAAATAATCTAGTCAGAATCCAGGAATTGCACCCATGATTCTCCATAAACATGGCAAGGAAGTTAGTTAATAAACACCAACTAACTTTTTTCAACTGCGGCAATAAATCGTTCAATTGGTGAAATGTCCACAAGTTCTGCTCAAAACACCTTATGGGTTGTTTAATTAGCAAACTCTTGCAACACTCAACAAATAGATATTGGCAAGTTAGAGAGACACAAGGTCCCTGAAGTATTAACTGTGCTGATAATCTAATCTGCAGACTTTTCAAAGGGACACATACTCCATTTTTTTTTTTTTTAAGATTTCAGACCCTTCAATGACAAACATTTTCCATTTTAAATGTTCTAACAAGTAAATAAAACATAAGATGTGCACAGACAACTAGTTATAATAGTGAACCAGGTTGTTAATCACACACCGAGTGAGCCCCAACTAGATTATTAAAATGTCCTATGTATATAATAATGCCAGACATGTATGCATCTTCCTGGAATAATGAGAGCATTTTTTTCACACATTTAAAACAAAATCAAAGAAAAAAATATTCTTCCAAAAACTAAGTCTTCTTTTTGTTTCACCAAACTGCAAAATAGGGTATTATCAGATAAACACTTAAGGTCCCCCGCCCAGTCTCCTACCAGCCCAGTATAGGAAGGTTCACTTGGCAATGATTTTTAGCTGTTGAACAATCTTGGGTCATAACTCTGTGGCATGTTTTGAACCAAGAAGTGCTGAGTGGGAAGGGTCATCCTTTGCAACAACCTCTTCTGCAAAGTTACCAACACTCAGGGGAGGGGAACATTTTGGCTATGGTGAAGCGAGTCCTAACCCATTCATTGCAGGGAAACTCACGGTGGAGCCAAGCTTAGAGGGAATGGTTTCCTTCCTTGGCTCAGATAATCCAGGACAGACCACACTAAGAAGTGCTGGTTAGTTGATGAAACCCAAGTCATAAATCCATTAGCAGTGAGGATCATTTCAATACATTTGTTTCAAGGGTAATACCCAAGTGCCAGTATTCATGGTAGTGATATCTTAAATAAAATGGTGTGTATGAAAATGTCAAAACCCTATCCTTTACTATGAATTGAAAATATATCTCCCCTTCATCAAAGGGTCAGTAAGTGGGGCATTTTTACTTATAAAAGAATAAAAAAAAAAAAAGAATACATATGCAGTATTCTCATAAAGATAAATGAAATGTGTATCTTTTCTTGGCATAGAAAAGTTTGAAAAGCATTAAATCAAGTTTCTCTTTCCTTTCTCCTTAATAAGTACCGCTAGGATTCATTACCATCACCATAAAATAATTGATTAAGCTGCATGTAGCTATTCTTAGTTCTACCTGAAGAAGTTAAAACACACACAGTCCTTATCTTCTTAAAGCTTATATATTAATCTGACACTGATCCTCTTAGGCTGAAATGCTTAAGTCTTTCATATATTAATTTGTAAAGCACAAAAGAAAACATAACATTTATTGTTTTAGTTGAAGAGCGATGCTTTTTATCCATGAAAAGGTCTTTTAAATACTTGACTTATTCTTGAAAGAAAACCAAATACCACCAAAGACACGCTCCCCCACCATCCCAAAACACACACAATTCACAGTTAGTTTCAAGTGACAGACAGATACCGATAGACGGGAACAAGTAGCCATTTGATTTTCAATTTAGAGATAAAAGTATAGCCAGGCACACACACAAACGATTTAAAAATACTTCTAAGAAGAAAGAGGCAAATCATTTACTGGAAGTCCAAAGGCATTTAAAAACCCTTCTGTAAAATATCAGTTTGTACCTTCCTTCAGTTTTCTTTATCCATAACTATGTGAAACCTTTTAGATGATCTTGTTCTCTATTTGTCTGCTACAATCAAGTAATGACAGCTACCTCGGGACACCATCAGTCTTTGGGTCAGCCGCTTCATCCAGCAGTAGGCAGACTGATGCTGCAAGCAGATGACCTATGATCCAAGCATTTAGTCTCCATGAAAAAAGAGACCAACCCAATGATCGTGCTCTGCAGTGAAACCCCAAAGGGGCTTTTATTCTGGAAGTTGTTACAAGTAGTTCATAACCTTTGTACTCTAGACACTCATTCAAACTACCTCACCACTCTGTAAACCAGGGGCTAAGGATGCTCAAAGGCATGAACTTTCTACCCAGAGTATTGTAAACATTTGGGGGAGGCACAGAGCTACTGCTAAAATAAACCATAAAAAAGGACATTAGCCACGACACTTTTATTCAAGGAGCCTCTCTCAGTTCAGGGAACTCAGTTTACTTCAACCCTTTTACTCAAGAGCTAGGTTCCACTGAGGACAAGCAAGCACTTTAGATTACTGGCATTTTAAAGTTTTGTCAGCATCCTTAGGTGCTAATAAAAAGTATAGTTAAAAGAGCTAAAAGACTCAGGATGCAATAGAATAGTATATTTATGTATTTATAGTCTGGGTCTCAACGGTTTTTTCTATCCTTTTAATTGTAAACGAAACCTATAAAAACATATAAAGGGGAGAATATTATTCAAAAGAGATTACTTATTACTTAGTATTTCTTCTTCATTCTAATTTGGATGTTTTAATTTCATTTTTGATTGAGTTTTAGCTTTCATTAAGAGATCTTCTATCAGGTTCAAAGATATTTTGATTACAAATTCAAATTAAATGATTTGATCCTACACTGCAAAAAGCTTTTTCTTCTTTGGGGAGAGAAGGAGAGTAGAGAAGAAGGAGGTCACCAATGCCAAGCTCATTGACTATCCTCCCAAAACAGGTATAAATAAAATCATCAGGGGAAGCAGGAAGTGAAATTGAGTTAACTGAATAAAATAAAGGACTAAATTTATTCTAAAACTCATATTTAACTAAAGTAAAATTTTACCCTAAAAACTACTTTAAATTAAAAAGCAAAACTCTAGGAAATAACAATATAATTTTTAGGTTTTAATAACCTCTAGATGATGACTATGGGTTTTTTAAGTTATATAATGAAGACACACATAGTTAAGAAGTGTCTGGGGGCAAATCTGCCATCCCACTAAATGCATCATCAACTGCCAACAAGGACACAGTCTGTCTTCCAACAAAGGATCCAAAATAATTGAATTTAATATGCTGGACATTTTATTATGCCACAGTCTGATGAGGTAAATTACATATTATTTAAATCAAGCTGATAATTATTTTTAGAATCGTTAGTTAAATGCAAAGCATATAAAAGTGTAACAGATATAAAAGGCATCTGTTAACTAGAAATTCAAGAAGACCATGCCTTTAACACAAATGATGTGGAAAATTTCCCACAGAGTAAAAAATATTGCCAAAATACTCATTTCACCTCAACGAACAAACGAGTACGTCTTAATCATGATAACCTCCAAGTCACTGGACCAAATTTTTACAGGTTTCCTTTGGTATATCTTATAATAAAAATGCCTTTGAACAATATTTATCATAGCTGATTTTTGAGATGTGGTAAAATACACATAAAATTTAGCATTTTAATCATTTTTTAAGAGTTCAGTGAAGTGGCATGAAATACATTCACATTGTTGCGCAACTATCACCATCCGCTTCCAGAAATTTTTCATCATCCTCAAACTCATTAAACAGCTCCTCATTCCTTCCTACCCCCTAGTCCTTGGTAACTTCCCTTCTATTTACCGTTTCTTTAAATTGGACTATTTCAGGTTCCACGTATGAGTGGAATCATACAATATTTATCCTTTGGTGTCTGGCTTATTTCACTGAGCATAAGGTTAATTCTTTTTTAAAAAAATGAGGAAATCTTACTTATCCAATTTATATATGAAAAAAGAAAACAAACATGTTACCTGGAAAATATAAAGGCAACACCATTCTGAAGATACAGCATAACCACCACTGGCTACCCACTCACCTTTTCAAAAATAATTTTTGCCTTTTATAAGGAAAATTCAAGTTTCAGCATCATTTCCCCTTGAAGGGCTCAGACTTCAGAATCTTCCTGGACAAGCCATGTTGTGATCTACTTCTCTCGCCTGGAAAAGAAAGTTATGCCAGCTATCCTAAGCAACCCTTTGCCGCACCACACACCTGTTCAGACAACGGGTCAGTTAAACAAGCAAAATAACAGCTGAGAAAGCCAGGTCACTACCCTATGATCTGAAAGACATTTGCAGAACCAGTCCCCCTTCTCTGCCTTCTTTATGTGAAAATAGCAGTTGAAGTAACATGATTCCTTCCCTTCCTGTTTGAAGAGACAGTGAAAGCCCTCCCGCCCAGAGTCCACTCTCTTAAGTCTGGGGAAGAGGCCTCCTCAATCCTCCAGCTTAGTCCATAAGCCTGGCTCTACAGGGGAAAGAAGATCCATTCCACTGTGGTTATGTTTGTTTAAGGAGCCAGGTCCAACTCAAAGAGTTAACGATTAACAAGAGCCATAATACATGTCACATTTTCTTGTTGCCATGCTTTTGACTCCTAGGTATAATTAAGGAGACGTTTTGCTTTCTGAGCTTTCTTAAGCTTCTCTTGAGTTGGGCTCAAAGAATCTGAACGCAAAAAATACACAAACTAAATGGATAACATTATGGACTTATGACAGGTGAAATCTGACTTTGCTAGGAAGAATTTTCTTTTGAAAGTGATATACTACAGTTACAGCAGCAAGACAACCAATCAGGTGTGAAGATTTTATGAGCATACTTCTTCCAAATATGTTTTATAAAATTTTCTCCAAGTACAACTTATTATTAGATTATAAGTAAAAAAGTACATAAAAGGACATGACTTTTTAAAATGTTCTCCTTTACTTGTAACTTCTGAATAGTGTTTCTCTTAATCCCTTAGGTGTGAGTATATTGGTTTGCTTTATTTTACCTCAAGGAAGAAAAAAGAAAGGATGAATGACCAAAATATCCACCTAAGTACTAGCTCATACAAAACATGTTTTTGAAGGTATAACTCTAAGACATCTAGTGCACAAAATTAACAAAGTCTATCAGAGCCTTTTGTTGAGAGGGAAATTTTGTCTTGGTAGGTGAAATGGATGAAGGCAGAAAACCTAGCAGGCCTAGAAACCTGACAGCTCAAGAATATACATTATTATGAAATAATCTCATCTGTTTTTGCAATCAATCAACCAGACAATCAATCAATAAAGCTTAAAAAGAACCTCAACACCTTAAATCCTAAAGTACTATAAATAACCCTGGATAAAAACAAAATCCCTATGTGCAATAACTCTCTTTTAAGCTTTCATTTTAATTTTAGTCAAGCTTTTCTGGTGCTCTCTTAAGATCACACAATTTTTGAATGCTCTGTGGAACCTTAGAGATAATGTAGAATAGTATAACAGTATCCAAACGGCTTTTTTTTTTTTTTTTTTTTTAGTGGAACCACCACTGATTATCTTTCTTTTCTTCCACTAAACCTACTGAAATCTTAAGTAAGCTGCACAAATAAAATAGATAAAAGAAAAAATCTGGTTGGGAGGTAACCTGGGGATTCAAGGCCCATGCTTGAGAACTACTGTCTGTCAGTCCAATCCCCTCATTTTACAGAAGTGGAAACAGAGGTCCAATAAAGTCGGGTGACTTCTCCAAATTCATACTGCACCAGCCTCGGAGTTGAGACTAGTATGCAAGCTCCTTACTCAGTGCCTACATCACTCTCTACCAAATCTTAATGTTTTGGAATTTCAAATAATTTATTATTTTGCCCTTGTAGGAGAACTGAAGAAGCGGCACAAAGCTTAGTGGAAGGTGGGAATGTGTGTTTGAAATTCCTGATCACCTCAATTTGGGTTCTTAGGCCAAAGAGATGAGAAATAAAGAAGAACGGAGAAACAGGGAATGGAAGAACCAAACTGAAATCAAGGGTAAAAGAAGCCACTCAGCATTCTTTCCTATATTCATTCATTCAGTGAAGTCACTACAGACATGGCACCAAGTACTGAGAAAGATGCCAAGATAAATTAGGACATTGTTTCTGAGCACAAGGTTCCAGTTTGGCAGAGTATGTGCATGTGCACGCAGTTCTAGGCAGGATGTGATAGACGCCATGAAACTGACACAGGAGAGGCAAAGAGGAGGAGAGGAAAGAGCCGTCAGGGCAGGGTGCTGGAGAAGGTGTCACCTGAGCTGAGCCTCCAAGCATATGGTGGGGGTGGCAGCACCAGGGAAGGATTCCAGCAGCCACAGCTGGGTGAACAAAGGTGGAAAGAAAGCGGTTCTCTCTCCCATCCATCCACACTGGCCAAAACGAAGGACTCTTACACAGTTGTGAGAAGTGTGTCTGGAAAAGTTACTTTGAGCAGAACTTTGAAGCTGACCCTACTCTGTGGTGTGGTGAAGAGAAAGGGGTTCGGGGCAGGGAGAAGAGAGGTAGCCAGGAGACAAAGTAGAGACCAAGGCTTCAGACTGGGGTACAGGACTGGGCAGTGAGAGAAAGGAAGTGTCTATTTACTAAAGGGATGAATGGAAAACACATCCTTACAGAAATTAAGATGCATAAGATCAGGTCAGCTATCCAAGGGCTGTTGGCAAAAGGAAGCTATAGATTTCAACATTTGTTGACAAGCTTTATAAAAACTATAAAAACTGTGGAAGTGGCAGAATCAGACTTCAGGGGTGCACCTAGTTTGCTTCCTAAGGTCAGTTTCTTTACAACATAACTCCCCCTTCTCCATACTTCGCTGCCTCCAAAAGTGCTGACATAAAGTTGGAAAGCCTTCCCCTCATATTTAGAGTAAAGCGCTTGAAAATACTAAGGAATGGAAAAGGTTAATTCTGAAGCAAGAGAAAAGTAACACCAAGGAAAGAGAAAAGGCTTCCCCTACCTTGCTGGCCTTCAATATTCCATAAAACACATTTCTCTCCTGATAAGACCCTGTGCTGACCAGGCAACCGCACTTTACTGCAGGTTCACTAACTGAACTAAGCTGTCTTTTTCAAGGATATCAGTGCAACCAGAAGAGCCATAAAATTGTGAAATTTCGAGAAAAGGGGGCTAAGTCAAACAGAGGCTTGGCTTCGCCTGATCTGTCCAGGTGTGGACAGAGCTAAGCTGCTGACATCACGATAATGCAGTGTGGTCGGTTGTGAGCGCGTGTGTCCTGCCCATCCCCACTCATGCATTGCTTCTGCTAGAGATGTTGCTGTTGACAGGTGCAGTGCCCATGCCATCAGAAGTCTGGAAAAGGGAGAGGACCTTTTCCAAATTCTAGCCACTCATACGAAATAAAATATAAACAAAGGCATAACACTCATTTGCTCTTGCCATCGTGTTTTAGAATTTCTGGCATCAGCTGTTTAAGAAGTGCCAAATCTGAAGTTTTACAGCTAAAAAAAAAGACTATCCCTCTACTTTGAATGTATTTATTAAAACATCCCAGACTCTAAGAACTGTGTAGTTCATATAGGGGCCCCAGCATTTTAGCCCCGGAGAAGACCAAGGACCAGAGAGGTATGGGGTGTGCTCTCACTTGTCTGATCAACAGTGAAAACTGACAACTCTCCAGGTTTCTCAACTTCTGGCTCTTCATCTTTCCGTTACCATAATGGTTTTCTTATTAGTCTGTAAAATTTTAGTGAAAGGCGACGTAATTCTTATTCCTTTGGTGCAACCACTGGGGAGACTGCAGCAAAATGGACCTCTGAAGATAAGGCTGACAGGAGAGGGAACTGCAGTGGTGATCCTAATACACATTTTCCCCCTGGAAAGTCCCAATCGACTTCCTTTAACAAAGTCTTTATATCTTAACTCTTGTGTGATCAGCTAAACCACACACAATGAAAAGAAAATATGCAATTCTCAGTGTACCTTTTGACCTACTCTTCATGTGTCTGTCTGCCTCTCTGTGGGCATTTCCACCAAAGACCTATTTCACTGCTAAAGACCATTTTTAAAATGTACTAAGCCAATAAAAGCCAACTTAACAACTTCTCTTACTGCCCTCAAAAACTAACAAAATGGCATAGAATTAAATTGCTAAGCTGTGACTAAAAATGAGGGCTACACAACACCTAGTACTTACAATTAAGGAAACAAATTAAGATTCCAAATTCTTCCCTCACCTCCATCAGTTATTCTTTTTCCTTTCCTGGTATTTCTCATATAGGTGTTGGCAGAGAAACCAAAATAGATACAATACAGAAGAATTACAAAGACCCACAACACTTGGCGCCGTGTATTTATTAGTCTGTTAAAAAACCAGGAGAGATCATCTGAGTCACTTCATATGGTGATCATCCATCTCTTAAGGGAGTCTTGCTTTTCAAACTTCTTAATCGGTAAAGAAGTGAAAAATACCTATGACAATCTTATCTGAAATTTCAGAATAACTGTTATGAGGAAGAATGTCATCTTTCCTCCAAAGGAAAGAATGTATTCTCAGGGTACAATGAGAGAAGCTCAGAGAATTTCTTAACCCTGAATTTATTTGTCCTTTGTTCCTTTTTAATTCGGCTCGAAAAAGACTCTCTCCCGCTGCTGATGAAATACTCACTTTTCCACTCAAGCAGCCTGGAATTCTCCCCCGGGGGGCCTCTGGAAAGGCTGCCCCTGAGCAGCGCTCTCCTCAGTGCGGCGTGTGGCCAGGAAGAAGCCACTTGGTGCTCCAGCCCAGAATGTGGATCTGCAAAAGAGGCCTGTGTCAACAGCCCTATCGGGGATGATCACATGACATGGCCTTTGTCTCCTTCCTGCCGGTGTATCAGTGGTCATGGCCAAAGACTGCGACAGGGGATTGCCAGGGGATGAAAAATGCTTCGTCTGTCTTCTAGCTGTCAAAAGGAAGACAAGCAGCCTCTGCCACTGCCTTCCATCACAGCCAAGAAAGGACCTGCTTCTCCCATCTGAATGGTTCAGGACATGCCAGGAACTAGAGATGCAGGGAACTAGATCTGCAGCCAAGAACCCACCAACCTTATTGCATGGAAATGAAAGACAAGTTGCCTTGACTACCGTGGAGACCAACCACCTCCTTCCACTGAAAGCTAACCCCACCTTGGCGGTGACTGCCTCCCCTCCCCCCAGGCACCCCACTCCCTTCTACTCCGGCTTGAGTATCAGGCTAATCAGTTTGATCTGACAGATTTTAATTACATTAATTAGGGCTGTTCTAAATAGGTCTGATTAGCATCCTACCAAGGGGTGTGTGGGTGGGTGTGTGTGTGTGTGTCTCTGCTCTAAAGGAGCTCTACTAAAATCAGGACTAGTACTGTCTCTCCCTCTAACAATGGTGGGGTTTTTTTTGTTTTGTTTTGTTTTTCTGCCTTGCTCAAGGTAAATAATCAGACAATTGGTGGAACTGGGTGTGAGAGTGTATTTTATAATAAAATCACCCAGGAGGATCTGAAGTAGGCTCTGCTGCTATCTTGTGAGCCCAAGTGGGTGAGAAGAGATGGTTATTTAGAACATTTGTCTGCAGGACAAACATTGGTTTTGTTTAGCCTTTGCCTAGGAAACACTACATTTAGTTTGAGTTTTAAAAATCCAAATTCTTCTAAATTTTCCCCTATGCCCTCATCAGACTGAAGCATGAAGAAATAGATTCTTTCCTCTCTGCACTATTTTATCCATCACATCTTAGAGACAACCAATGATAGCTACACAAAAGCCAATGGAGACTTAGCCTTTGTCCCTCCATTGTTTCTGAGAATAAAAATACTTTGAATGTCAACAGGGTTTTTACTGAAAATATTTACTTTCAGCCACTAATAAAAGGGAAGAACATTAATTTCTGAGAACACTGGACAAAGATTAGCATGGCATGCACATTTAGCCTTGTTGATCATCTGTACTGAAATTACTGCTTTAAAATATGCTGTTTTGAATAAGCCACAATAAATGAGGGCATAGTTCCAGACACCAGGAAGAAAACCTGCCATACTAAATAAAGTTTGTTTGCTTTTTTAAACAGTCTAATACGAAACTGATTTTTTTTAACCACATATCTTAGGGAAAGCAGTAAAAGCGTGGACTTACGACCCTTAATCCAAGTTTTGAATCCTACTGACATCCTATCTCCCTGCTGAAGCTTGTGCAATATACTTCTCTGGGGGTTAATGATGCTATTCTTGCTCACCTGAGCAATGTCATGATTATGATGGTGCTTTCATGGGATAGTTCCTGAATCGGTTGAAATCTTGATAAGACAGCTGAGAAATCACATTTTCTAACCACAGTGACTTACCAGGAAGATAAATGTAAAAAAAAAAAATTTTTTTAATCACTTAAAAATATATTCTAATGCCACTTTTTCCATTTGTAATATATCCAATTATCTTATCTTTAAGGGTCAACTGGATTTAACATGTCTAGTGATTTGGTTTTCTAGTCACTTTAAAGAGAAAGTGAAGTCTCTGAAGGTGTGTATATATTCACTTTTTTTTTCCATTTTCAGGGAAAAAAATCCCTCAGTAAAAATGATGTTTACTGCCTTTTGTTATCACCAGGTTCTCACCAGACATCAGTGCTCTTTCCTCCTTTCTGCGATCTTATGAGGTAACTAGGATATGCTTCAAGAAGGAACCTGATTTAACTTTGTCTTTGATGACTACCAAGCTTATACCTGGGCTCACCAATCCCAAGAATGGGGATGATTCATTAGTCACCTGCATAGGAAGTAGCAGGGATCCAAAACTTTTAGCTCTAGGTTTTTAATCCAATTTGGATCAGACAATTAAGAATTTCTAGGAAGAACTAATAAAGAAATTGAAGAAATTGAAAGCCAGAAACAGGTTATGTAATTTGGTAGACACTGAACAGTACAGACATACCTCAGAGATATTGTGGGTTCGGTACCAGACCACTGCAATAAAGCAAATATTGCAAGAAAGCAAGCCAAATGAATTCTTTGGTTTTCCAGTGTGTATAAAAGTTATGTTGACACTATCCTGTAGTCTGTTAAGTGTGCAATAGCATTTTATTTAAAAAAACAATGTACATCCCTTAATTAAAGAAAAAAAAAACCTTTATTGCTAATACATGCCAACCATCATGTATTAGCTTTCAGGGAGTCATAATCACTGATCATAGGTCACCCTAACAAATATAATAATAATGAAAAAGTTTGAAATATTGCGAAAATGACCGAAATGTGATACAGAGACGTGAAGTGAGCAATTGCTGTTGGAAAAATTGTGCCAATAGACTTGTTCAATGCAGGATTGCCACAGACCGCCAGTTGGTAAAAAATGCAGTATCTGTGATGTGCAATAAAACAAATAAAGCAAACGATGTTAGTACTGCTCCATTGACCCCCAAATGTTTGCCCTGGAGACCATCTTATTTTATGCTTTGCAGCGAGGGTTAACTTTCGGTTCCTCTTGGCAATTAACACTCAGTGATTTGTTAAACAAACACACAACAACAACAACAACAACAACAACAGACAAGCAAACCCCCACACAATAACTTTGTGCCAAATTTTGCCTAGCATTCAATTTATTTACTTAATTACAACTTTAAAATCTTCCAAACAATTTAAAGGAAGAGAAATGAAGTTAGAGTCCTGTCAGCCAAACTTACAGAGTGTTAGCAACAGAATTTGGTGCAGGGAACAGAACAGAAAAAAAAGGTAGCAACAAAAAAGGAAAGGACCAAAAAAAAGCGGGGGAAAGTGGTTGGTGGGAGAAAAAAGAATTCAAAGCTTTTGCTTTCCAAAGAAACTGAGAACTGTAAAACCAGTAGTAACTTTAAAAATACCGATATTGGGGGCACCTGGGTGGCTCAGTCGTTAAGCGTCTGCCTCCGGCCCAGGTCATGATCCCAAGGTCCTGGGATCGAGCCCCGCATCGGGCTCTCTGCTTGGCGGGAAGCCTGCTTCTCCCTCTCCCGCTTCCCCCTGCTTGTGTTCCCTCTCTCGCTGTGTCTCTCTCTGTCAAATAAATAAAATCTTTAAAAAAAAAAATACTGATATTGATATACATAGGCAAACAAATGTACGTGAGTGCATGCGTGCGTGTGCGTGCACGTGTGTGTGTGCGTGTGCATGTGTGTGTGTGGAGAGAGGGAGAAAGAGACAGTAGGGGTGGGGATTAGGGCACAAAACCAACAAGGAAAGTACTAAAAGTAAGAAAAAGCCTTTCCTGGGGCTCCTGGGTGGCTCAGTCGTTAAGCACCTGCCTTTGGCTCAGGTCATGGTCCCAGGGTCCTGGAATCGAGCCCCGCATCGGGCTCCCTGCTAGGCGGGAACCCTGCTTCTCCCTCTCCCACTCCCCCTGCTTGTGTTCCCTCTCTCGCTGTGTCTCTCTCTGTCAAATAAATAAATTAAAAAAAAAAAAAAAGAAAGAAAGAAAGAAAGAAAAAGCCTTTCCTTAGATTTTAAAATACTCCAGCGTAGAATAATAGAAAACTCCAGTGGTTCCATTGTGCCCTTTTATTAAATTAAGTACAATGATGGTCACTAACCAATCTCAATGCCACTTAGAGTTAATGTGATCGAAAATATTAAAATCTGGGAGCACCTGGGTGGCTCAGTTGGTTAAGCATCTGCCTTCAGCTCAGGTCATGATCTCCAGGTCCTGGGATTGAGGCCCGCATCGGGCTCTCTGCTCAGCAGAGTCTGCTTCTTTCTCTCTCTCTCCCCCCTACCCCCACTACTCATTCTTTCTCTCTCTCAAAAAAAAAATTTTTTTTTTAAAATCAAAACCTGAAATGTAAGCTCTCCAAACATTTTTGTAATCACTAGGTCAATGTCTTACGAGAGCATGATAGCTCTTATTCAGTCAGCCAGCCAGCCAAAGTTCATTTATTGATCACCTACTGGGTAGCAGACATTTAGCTAAGCAGTAGATATACAGTATTCAGCAAACCTGACATGGTCTTTGACCTCAAAAAGCTTATCATTAAGTGTCAGAGGCTGACGTTAAACAAGTAAAAAGATAATTCCTAAGTATGGGATGTAATTTAAAAAAAGGGGGGTACTTCTAAGCTGAAACTTAAATGTGTCAATCTTGTAGAACGGGAGGGAGGGAGGGACAGAGGTGGAGGCAAGAGTGGATGGAAAGAGAGTTACTCCAGTACTCCAAAATTAGGCCCAATTGGTGAGTTCTGGGAACTAAAGGGCCACAGGTGTGGCTGGGTGAGTGACATGAGTTTGGGCTGCAGAATTTCATAGCCCATGTAAGAAAAGGAGTTTTATTCTGAAGCCTGAATTTTCTCCTGAGGACAATTCTAGAATGAATAAAAGTTAAGTATTCTTAAATTAACAACTTTTGTAGCACACTCAATTTTTAAAGTAACAGTGGGGAAATGTACTACAATTAGAACAGTTAAATAAATTAGGTACATCTTATGATGGACTATTATCCAACTATATAAAAATGTTTTAAAAGAATATTTAATGATACAAAAAATGTTCAAGATATTTAAAATCAGTATATACATAAACATATAACACCATTTTGTAAAAGAGAAATGCATCTGTAATTATATTCATAGAAATACTAAAAGGAGGGGTGCCTGGCTGGCTCAGTCAGTAGAGGATGTGACTCTTGATTTCAGGGTTGTAAGTTTGAGCCCCACATTAAATGTAGAGATAACCTAAAAATAAAAAAAAAAAATTAAAAAAAGAAATACTAGAAGGAAACACCAAAATGTTCAAAATGATTAAACTAGGTGGAGGAATTATAGATGGTCCTATTTTTTATTTAACTTTTTTTCAGTTATCATTCAGTAAAGTGAACTTTTTTGGGAGGGAAGGATGTACAGTTCTGTGAATTTTAGCACAAGTGTAGATTCAGGATACAGCATGATTCTATTGTGCCAAAAAAATTCCTTCA
The DNA here is from genome assembly GCF_029215605.1 of Mirounga angustirostris. Taxonomy (NCBI): domain Eukaryota; kingdom Metazoa; phylum Chordata; class Mammalia; order Carnivora; family Phocidae; genus Mirounga; species Mirounga angustirostris. Next base: position 91,597,491 of record NW_026991716.1, on the reverse strand, counting down.
TGTTATTTCTTTATAGCCACATATGATAGATTATTTTAATCTTTATGCTTTTCTGTAGCTTTTAAATTCACTGCCATTAGCATGTATTGTTTTAATTTGTAGAAAAAAAACATAATTTGAAGTAATGGAAATAAAAGAACAATATAATAAACAATAATTCCCTAATGCAATGACTTTTTTCTTAACCATTATTTGAGATAAACATGCTTCAGATATTTTTAGATTTTAGAAGTCTTCCTCAACTCTGCCTCATTCTGCTCCTGGCCAGAAATACTAAGCTTTGAGCAATGTGAAAAAAATACCACCAGTGGGGTAAGTCCTGGGGGGGAATCTATGTTACCTAGAAGAGGATTCTCTCAAATGAACAATGACAATGAAAAGTAACAGAAAGACATACAGTAACATTAATGGTAATGCCAGCTCAAAAGACCTGGTGGGGAAAAGAGACAATCCCACCCAAGAAACCTTCCTGTGGGGCACCTGGGTAGCTCAGTCATTGGGCGTCTGCCTTCGGCTCAGGTTATGATCCCAGGGTCCTGGGATCGAACCCCGCATCGGGCTCCCTGCTTGGCGGGAAGCCTGCTTCTCCTTCTCCCACTCCCCCTGCTTGTGTTCCTGCTCTCGCTATCTCTCTCTCTCTGTCAAATAAATAAATAAAATCTTAAAAAAAAAAAAAGAGAAAGAAACCTTCTTGTTCTTTTTCCTGTTTAATTCAGTCATCCATTCAGATGAAACTGGTACATAATACACAAGCAATCCCAGGCCTTGCATAACATTACAAGAACTAGCTATCACAACTTTATAGCTATCAAGTTCTATTCTGGGTCAATTATCCAGCACTGAAAGAAGATTCAAGACATGTTTCATTTTTAATGTATTAAGCAGAAAAATACATTTCTGTGATGCCAAGTTGAGATCGATAGTTATCTTCTGGACAGGATTTCGTGACTATGTGGCTTAGAGCGTTCCTGCCATATTCCCCTCTCGACTCAAATCTAAGTAAGGAGCAACTGCTGGGGCTAGGCGGGCCTGGATGGTGGGAAGGAGGCTTTGGGCGCTGACGATCTGAAGATAAGACTTGGATGAAGAGACCTGGGGAAATGTGGATGTAATCCCCACCAGGCCCCAAACACACACAATTTAGAGTCCTGAGGCTTCAGACAAGATCCTTAGATAGCCCCATCCCATTCCGCCAAGGACACAGCCTGAAGGTCTACCTTGACTCCTTCTTCCAACCAGACAGCTGAACAGGTGAGCTGAATTATTTTGCCTGAAGGTGAGGCGAGTGGTGCGCTCTGCTGTGGAAGAGACACAGGAGGTAAATATTTTCATTCCCTCCATTTTGCAGAGGAGGAAAATGAGGCCGATAGTGGCTGAATCACTGGCCAGAGATCAAGAAGTTGGTACGTGGAATTACAGGATTCTAATCCAAGCAGTTTGGCTTCAAAACCCATGCTACTATTACCTCTTTTCGAATGTTGTGCTGTTTATGGTGGGAAAAAGTACCAAACTAAAAGAATGCCCATTGACAGAGACTGGTGGGATACACTGTAGTGTAGCCATACCAGTTAATACCAGGCTTAAATGAAACGGAAGCAGGATCTGTAAGAGTGACTGCAGAAGGATTGACCTCAGCCGTTTATTGAGAAAAGCAAGATATATAATACCACTCAATTTTTCAAAAACAATGACAGAAAATATATCTTTATGCTTCTCTATAATTACATGAGCATGGAAGAAGATAATCAAGGACACACACCATGTTGCTAACACTGAAAATGGAGTTTTTATTCTTAATTCATAAAAGAGCAAGTTAACAATAATTATTTTAACTGTTAAAAATAAGGAACAGACAATCTTCTGATCTCCTATAGTCAAGTATGTATTCAGACAACACCTGAGCGCACGGGATACAGGTTTGAACTGGAAAGCGTGCCTCACAGGGAGAAGCTGCAGGCTGCAGCCAAAAGGATTCTTACTTACTGAGAAAGTAGAACAGAAACTAGAAGTGTATCTCTTAAGCCAACTATCTGCCAACCCCTTCAATCCTTTTATTAGAGGCTAAATACACCCTGGTTTGAGTGTGGATGGAGGTGGTGTGCTTGTATTTGTATGTTCAAGCTGCATGCTTGTGCATATTTATTCTAACACCACACTGTCCATTGCTCCAGTCTGGTTGGAACGGTCCTGGAAAGCAGAGCACGAAAAAGTCAACTTGGCAGGTCACTCTCGGCCACCTCAGGAAACCAGCTGAGTGCGCTGATTTCTTCATTAATGTCAAGAAAGGGAGAACAATAGGTCCCAGCCATTAAGCCCTTCCCAGTTCAAGATAAGAAAGAGTTAAACAGATGATAATCCATGCATTTAGCTGGGTTTCAAACATTTGGCTGCTTAATCATTTGTTCCTCACTGAGCACTGTCCAAACACACAGGGAATGTTTGAAAAGCCTTAGTCTTAGGGATGGGGGAAATGAGGAGGGTTTCTAGAGAGGTGTGGGAAGGCGAGGGGAAGGTGGAGACAGAATTCACAGGGGTGGAAAAGCCAGGGAGATTTCACGGCCAAACCTTTACTAGGAAATGAAACCATTTCTCAATTGCCATTTGGGAAATAGGCTAAATAAACTCAATCTCACTAAGTCACTAAGGACTAGCTAAATGATTAAGGCAGTGATGTCAGTATTTCAAATAGTGTATGACAATAGATTTATGACTAACCCATTTAGTACTATTGTTTTGCCAACTAGCTTATTTTAACTTTTTAAGTAACATTTTAATCACATGTCACTGAACACTTCAGGGGTAAAATTATATACCTGAGTTTAATGGTAAGGAGAGACAGAAAGAAGCAAATTCCAGGTGGCCTATATTTCAATCTTTATAAAATAAAAACAATAAATACAAAGAAAAAAATAGCGTGGCTGTTTCCTGAAATGAGTGGGCTTAGAATATAGACTTGTCTGATAAATCCGCACAATGTTTCAGAAACATTTATGAGTAACCAAAATAGTAGCTGTAGAGAGTCATTCATCTTCCTACAATGAATGTCCTGGATAATACAGAAACTTATGAAACTATAACAAGAATTGATTCACTTCTTTCTTAGGTGAGAGAAAAACTTAAGGCAGCCTTCTATGAATACACAGATACACAATATAATTTTATATTCTTTTTTTAAAAGATTTTATTTATTTATTTGACAGAAAGAGACAGCGAGAGAGGGAACACAAGCAGGGGGAGCGGGAGAGGGAGAAGCAGACTCCCCGCAGAGCAGGGAGCCCGATGTGGGCTTCGATCCCAGGACCCTAGGATCATGACCTGGGCTGAAGGCAGACACTTAACGACTGAGCCACCCAGGCACTCCTAATTTTATATTCTTGATACAATAAAATCTGTATCCACAAAAGAGACATAACGGTCTCTTTTCTAAGGAACGTTTTTATCCTTTGGGGAAATCTCTTAGTCTCTCCCTACCCCTCCAATACAAACTGAAAAGTAGAGATGACCCCAAGAAACCAAATGGAATGCTTATACCAAAGCTACTTCTTCACTTTCTAAGCTTATACTCTACTTATAAAAATTGTGAGCAACAAAGAAGATACTTCAGTTATTTTCTAAATATTTTTTTATTCTGTTATGTCACCATACAGTACATCATTAGTTTTTGATGTAATGTTCCATGATTCACTGTTTGCATATAACACCCAGTACTCCACGCAATATGTGCCCTCCTTAATACCCATCACTGGGTTAACCCATTCCTCCACCCCCCTCCCCTCTAAAACCCTCAGTTTGTTTCTCGGAGTCCATAGTCTCTCATGGTCTCCCCCTCTGATGTCCCCCCCTTCATTTTTCCCTTCTTTCTCCTAATATCCTCCATGTTATTCCTTATGTTCCACAAATAAGTGTAACCATATGATAACTGTCTTTCTCTGCTTGACTTACTTCACTTAGTATAATCTCCTCCAGTTCCATCCATGTTGATACAAATGTTGGGTATTCATTCTTTCTGATGGCTGAGTAATATTCCATTGTATATATGGACCACATCTTCTTTATCGACTTGTCTGTTGAAGGGCATCTCGGCTCCTTCCACAGTTTGGCTATTGTGGACATTGCTGTTATGAACATTGGGGTGCCTATGGCCCTTCTTTTCACTACATCTGTATCTTTGGGGTAAATACCCAGTAGTGCAATTGCTGGGTCATAGGGCAGCTCTATTTTTAACTTTCTGAGGAACCTCCACACTGTTTTCCAAAGTGGCTATACCAACTTGCATTTCCACCAATATTTTCTAAATATTTTAAAAGCACATATATTGGGGTGCCTGAGTGGCTCAGTTGGTTAAGCATCTGACTTGATTTTGGCTCAGGTCATGATCTCAGGGTTGTGAGGCTGAGCCCCATGTAGGACTCTGCACTGAGCATGGAGTCTGCTTGAGATACTCCCCTCTCCTCTGCCGCTCCCTCGCTTGCACATGTGCTCAAGAAATAAATAAATAAATAAAATCTTTAAAAAAAACATATATATTATCTCATTTCTTTTCTAGCAATGGATCATTATGACTGACAAGTTCTATGCAAATCTGAATAAGATTCCTAAAGATACATGCAGAAGGATAAAATATATATGCTCAAAATGGCAATTGGAAGAGAGGATTCTGAAAAGATGGTAGAGTAGGAAGCAGCAGGAATTCATCTTCCCACCTAGACAACAACAGGATTGAAAAAAAAATCTGTCTAATGTAATTATTTTAAAACTCAAGTAGACAACATGCATTACTGGAGTTCCAGAAGGAGAAGAGAGAGAAAAAGAAGAGAGAATATATGAAGAAATAATGGCTGAAAATTTACCAAACTTGACAAAAGATGTGAATATAAACAACCAAGGAGCCCAACAAACTTCAAGTAAGATGAACTCAAAGGGATCCACACCAAAACACATTATTATCAAACTCTCAAGAGACAAAGAGAAAACAGACTAATTAGACTTCATGAAAATTAAAAACTGTGCATCAAAGGACACTATTAACAGAGTGAAAAAGCAACCTATGGAATGGGAAAACCATTTGCAAATTATATAACTGATAAGAGATTAATATCCAGAACATACATAAAGAACTAAAATTCAACAACAAAAACCCCAAGCCTGATTCAAAATGGGCAAAGGACTTGAATAGACATTTCTCCAAAGAAGATATATGAATGGCCAATAAGTACATGAAAAGATGCTCAACATTACTAATCATTAGAGAAATGCAAATCAAAACCATGATGAAATAACACTTCACACCCGTTAAGATGTCTACTAGCAAAACAAAACAGAAAATAGCAAGTGTTGGAGCATTTGTGGGTAAATCAGAATCATTGCGCACTCTTAGTGGGATTGTAAAATGGTACAGACGCTGTGGACAACAGTGTGGTGATTCCTTAAAAAATTAAAAATGAAATTATCATATGACTCAGAAATTCCACTTCTGGGTATATACCTAAAAGAATTGAAAGTGGAGTATCAAAATGATATTTGTACACCCTTATTCATAGTAGCATTATTCATAATAGCTAATACTTGGAAACAACCCAAGGGTACATCAACAAATGAATGGATAACAAAATGTGATATATACATCTAATGGAATATTTTAAAGCCTTAAATAGAAAGGAAATACTGACATATGCTATAACATGGATGAATCTTGAGAACATCATGCTAAGACTTTCAGTTTTACAAGATGAAAAGAGTTCTGGAGATGGATAAGGGGGATGGTTGCACAATAGTATGAATGTGCTTAATGCCACTTAACCATACACTAAGAAATGGTTAAGATGGTAAATTTTATATTATGTATATTTTACCCAATAAAAATATTTACAAAATAGGGGCTCCTGGGTGGTTCAGTCATTAAGCGTCTGCCTTTGGCTCAGGTGATGATCCCAGGGTCATGGGATCGAGCCCCGCATGGGGCTCCCTGCTCGGCGGGAGGCCTGCTTCTCCCTCTCCCACTCCCCTTGCTTGTGTTCCTGCTCTTGCTGTGTCTATCTTTGTCAAATAAATAAATAAAATCTTAAAAAAAAAAAAAGTTACAAAATAAACTTAAAAAAAAAATACCCTGGGAATAATTCTAGCCAAGTAATTGGTAAAGTTTGGCTAAGACTTCAGAAAGAAATTCTCTAGAAGTGTCTAGTCAAAAATCAAGCCTTGGTACACCATTGATAGATTCCCAAAGTATGGATGAAAAAAAGGGCATGGGCTTTACCAGCTGTATGCCTATTCTGTATGTTATAGTTGTGTTTTCCTTTTGTAACCTTTAGCTAAACCTTTGGAAGATGATAAAATATAATACTGAAAACACCAAAAATCAAGGTTGTATGGGCTTTTCCCCACCTGATTCTGAAGCAGATTGTTTTTATTTTATTTATTTATTTTTTATTTTTTAAAGATTTTATTTATTTATTTGACAGAGAGAGACACAATGAGAGAGAGAACACAAGCAGGGGGAGTGGGAGAGGGAGAAGCAGGCTTCCCCCGGAGCAGGGAGCCCGATGCGGGGCTCGATCCCAGGACCCTGAGATCATGACCAGAGCCGAAGGCAGACACTTAACGACTGAGCCACCCAGGCGCCCTGAAGCAGATTGTTTTTAACCATCAAATCTGTCAGAGATCATTGGGGAGTGCATTTGAAAGTAAAACAGAAAGTCCTAGGCTGCATTCTTTCTATCTCATTAAGCAGATAGTATGTACATCCTAAAATCAAGCTTCCTCTGCCTATGGGATCAGCATGGGATTCATCTGGTAAATGAATGTTTGAGAATATTTTAATTGTTCTATATTAGCTTTGGTTCACTCTAGTCAATGAAGAAAGCACCTAATGAAAAATGAAAAGTGATTTCAAAGAAATGTAAGCCAGTAAAATTTCTCCCTACAACAGAAAATGAAACATGCTACTAATGCTTCCTTGTTTTGCACTCCCACTGAATACTGTTAAAGTGATATACATGCTCTAATAAGTAAGACAATAACAACACCTACCAAGAGCCACCCCTTTCCCTTTTTTGCAAAATGATTAAGAGTTTTAAAAATAAATCTTCTCACTGAACATTATACATAACAAATTAATTTATCACAAATTAATACACATGAACTTACATTTTCAGTCATAAGTAATTGGTACTAATCCAGTTCTCCAACCACAGTCAATAGAACACAGGATACAAATGTTTCCGGACACAGAATAGACAACACAGAACTTAACTCCTGAGAGATGGAAAACTAACAAGATGGACCTTATTATCACCCAGCTTTCTGCCTGAGGACACATACCAGGTACCAGCAAAGGAAGGGAACCCAAGAAGACTACTGCAGTCTCATTAACCTGAGGTGCCAGATATCAAAGAACAAGAAGGCAGAGGTGGTTCGAATTTGTAAGGCAAAGACCCAAACAGAAGGGAGCTATGCAGAGAAGGAGCTTAAGAAATCTGCATAAGGGTCCCTTTGAGTCTCTAGCTGAATGTGCTTAGTATCCTTAAGGTGAGGTTTCATAAGGCTATGAAACAAAGAAAAACTACAAGGGAGCTATAAGGAGCTATGAGCAGAGCAATGAGCATCAAGAGATAAACAGGCAATGGACTACAACTCAACAACATAAAGGAATGAACTCTTGATACTTGGAGCAACACAGGTGCATCTCAGAATCATGCTGAGGGAAAGAAGCCAAAAAACTAGCATATACTGCATGATTCCATTTATATAAAATTCTAGAAATTGCAATCTAATTTACAGTGATAGGAAGCAGATCAGTGTTTGCCTGCAGATGCAGATGGAAGGAAGGAGGAATGCATTAATTGATTACAGAGAGTCACAAGGAAACTTTTTTTGGAGGGGATGCTGATACAATGTTTATTACCTTGATTATGATAATGGTTTCATAGGTACCTGCAGATAACAAAACTTACTGAGTTGTACTGAGTTGAGCACTTTATTTTTAAAAAATATTTATTTATTTATTTGAGAGAGAGAGAATGTGTGTGCACACACCTGAGGGGGTGGGCAGAGAGAGGAACAAGCAGACACCATACTGAGTGCGAGCCTGACACAGGGCTCAGTCTGGGCTCAGTCTCAACACCCCCAAGATCACGACCTGAGCCAAAATCAAGAGTTGGCCACTCAAACAACTCAGCCACCAGGCACTCCTGAACACTTTAATTATATGTGGTTTGGTTTACTTCAATTATACCTCAATAAAGTGAACAAACAAAATCAAACATAGGATTTTACTTACCTATTGCTTTTAATTTCATATGATGTGAACACATTTCTTTATAAATGCCTATATGTCTGTACTCTGTTTTAGTATTCTATTACATGAACATATTCTGATTTATTTAACCAAACCTATTATTAGATACTGAATTTGCTTTCCACTGTTCACTATTATAACACCCAGACAACAGTATTTTCAGTGAGAGGTCATGCATAATTTTCAGTTGCATTACTTCAGTTAGTAGGAATACTACACTCAGCAAGCAAAGATCCAACATTAAAATTCTGTTCCATAGCCATGAACTTGGACTTACCCCTAGTCTTGGACTGTTGTGCTGAAAATACACACAATTGGACCAACAGGCACTGGAACAGCTCGATGTGAGGAAAAACTAACAGAAATTGAGCCCCACCAGAAGAAAAAGAAACATATGCTCCATTGGAGGATCAGCCACATTATCTCTGAATGCAAAGAATACATTTAATCAGCCTCAAAAGAAGAATGAAAAAAAAATTTATTGCAGGTATTCAATGTGTATTGTAGGGTTCATGAGGAATGCGGAAGAGCTCTCCAAGGAAAACACTCCTATCTCGGCTCCGTGTGTGCTGAAAGCTGGTCTTGCACTGAGAAGGTGAATTAAGTAGGTAAATTCACTAATTTGCAAACCCACTCCAGGGAACCATGTGTAATGAGCTAACCACCACTCCAGAATGGCCTGAAACCCAGCAGTAAGAGGTGGAGAATGGTCAACAAAGCAGCAAAAGGACAGTTCACGCCAGCAAAAAAAAAAAAAAAGAAGAAGAAGAAGAATATATGCAATACTCGTCTCTCTCCCGAAGGAGAGATATTATTTCATTCGGGAGACATTGCCCAAAGGATGAAATCAAAACCACCGTTTCAGGATAGAAGAATAACACACTACTTAATACATATCTGGTACTCTTCAGAAAAAGCAGTGAAACGCTCCTCTCTTCCCCTCCCTTCCCTGTCCCCCACCACCTATTTTCCGTGCAGCCTGTACTTTACAACTCTCTCTCCCTGCCCTGCTGGAGCAGACCTCTCCTTCATGCCAAAACTGCCCTTTGAAGTCTGCCCTCCCATTAGGGCTTTGGTGTAGGTATTCAGACTGATCACACGAGCCCCGCAGAATTCCCGGACCGTCCACGTTCTGTCGTATACAGTTGTTTCATGTAGCCTGTGATTTACAGTCTTAATTAATGCTCAAAAGAAGAAGAGCACATCTTTGGTGGGGCTTTTCCCCCCTTCTTTCTACAAAACAGGACTCTTGGGGTTTCTGCGGACATTGTGCAGGATGGTTTTGCCAAATGGAATGAAGCACACTTAATACTTTTCCTTTATAACCTTTGCCATAAATCAGCTGGCACTCGGTTTGCACAAGTGCGGCGATTAATGTCCTGCCCCTCCCCCAGCACTTCCCGAATTTTAAACAAAGTAGGAATAAACTGAGGGTGAACAGAGCCAGCGGGCCCAGTAAATCAGTTTAATGAGATCCGAATAGATCACATAGGACATATTGTGGTAAAATAAGGTGGGTGGTGGGGATCTGAATTTCAACAGTGTGGGAGTAGTGGGGGCCGAGAAGATGGAAGTTGCAGTAGGCGATGCTCAAACTCTGACACATGTCTTTGGTAAAAACAGCACATCTTACATTCTCTTTCCCATTTGCTGAAACGTACTGCTGTGACTCGTTTGGATTTAGCACTGTTTCCTGTCTGTGGTTTTGCTGGTCCATGTTTTCCCACAGATGGGGAGTTTTCTGTTTGCTTCTTCTCATCCATGGTTATCTCAATCTGCGTTCATTCTTAGTCTACAGGCTCCCTTCCACAAATATACATCTTTGCCTGCACAGATACCTCGCTATATAAGATAGGAAAAATAAAGACCTCATATCTGAGTGCCGTAATAAGAAGTGAGAAACTAATTATTAGGTTATACCCATCTGGTGCGGGACCCCCAGACGCTGCTCAGTACACCCTTCGCTTACTGTCACTAACAAGCAGGAAATTCACACTCCTCCCTCCCCTCCACTGTATCAGAAAAAAACATACTGTTCAGTTTTCTGCTCTTTAAATCAAATACACAAATAGGATTCCTCCTGTATTGAAAACTAAATTAATGATGAAAATGAAAACAACCTTCTTTCAGATAAGTTCCCTGTTTACGTATGACCTTAATGTTGCTCACAAAGTAAAGTGTACCATCACAGATGTCTCTATTAATAGAGCTCTCATGAGTTATAGAATTTTCAGGAAGATTGTTGAAAGAAATAAAGAAATGAGAGAAAATAAAAGAATGCCTCGTAATGTTTCATTTACTTTACGAAATGCATGAGGTCTGTTTCAAAACTCCTGAGTCCCCTGTCTATAAGATTACCAACTTTTAGTAATGTTTACCTGTTCATATTACTCTCCATGACTAAACACCAGAAGGACATTAATTTAGTATGTTATAAGGCTAACTGACTTTCTGAGAAAACTATACAAGCTACTAATTAACTCCCAAAAGAGTATCTATTTGATCGGAAGAAGAGGTATAAGAATGACATGTTACTACACTTTTAAGACTTGAGTTAGGGGAAGATACAGATCATTCTTTTTCCTTTTCATAGGAGAGAATATTAATTACTTTTACATATATCTCCTCCCAATTAAGCCTGAACATACTAACTAAGCAGCCTCTTAGTCTCATACTAAAAAGTTTCTTCTAGGAAGCAGATTCAGGATTTTGAATATTCCAAATCTGCATTGTAACTGGAGAGCAATTGAAAAAAGAAGCACAGTTTTTAACTTCCATTATCATGGGTAATAAATACTAATTAAATGTTTTTAAGCTTAAAAATTGCCAGCATACTAAACCTGAGGAATGTTAGCAAGCTGAAAGTTATGTATCGTCTACAGAAAATTCAGCCCTCTCATGTTTCTGGACTATTTCACGCTATGGATTATGTCACGCACGTGGCATAAAAGTTAATGCACTCAACAACACAAAGGAATACAGCTGTTGAAGAGCCTAAATGACACAATGGCAATTTTGCATTTTAACATTTAAGGTCTCTAGTGCTTTTCAAAACTTAACATAAGGTCTCCATCTCCAACGCTCCTCCCCTTCTTTTCTCCTTTTAAATGTGAAAGAAGTTGATTGATAACATATTTCAACTTTACCAGATAGCTCAGACACGGTGTGCTTATCTCAAAAAAATCACAACTACACACAGCATGACTTATTCTTAAATCATTCCTTTTACATATTCTTTTTCTTGCAGAGGTCAAAGATGTTCCACCTTGCAGAGATAAGAAATAGAATATGAGGCAGACAGGAGATTCGCTGCCAAGGACTAGATCTCAAACACCTTCCTCTACACAGAATCACTTTCATTTCCTTTTTTTTTTTTTTATGAGCATGAATATATTACTTAACACATATTCTAACTACAAAGCTGATGGCTAAGAGGAAAGAGGGATTTTCTACCTGGAGCATGGCGAACAACCTGGAAGGATAAGCTAAACATGGTGTCTGGTACAGTTATATAAAAATCAGTGTTAGTGCTCTTCCTTCCCCCATGGAAAACCAACGCCTTCATTCGTACTCTACTGGGTAGAAAAATATAGACTCAGATTTGGTGAGATTTTAAAAACTTCACATCTTCTCAATGTGACTTCTTCCCCTGGACGGATGATTAAGAATGCAGAAAATAATAGTTTGAATTTACAGTATAATGACATTTTCAAATGTGCCATGTCTGTCTCATAAGAAAGTCATCCATTTCCTCTCATAAACAAACAGTCTGAGACAAATTTAAAATTTCAACTGCAATCTGTCGTTGTTGTCACATCATGCAAATAAAATGAGGTGTCTGAAGTATTTTCATCCTCCAACTGGGACATAGTACTAATTTGGTGGAGGAAAAGTGTCATCTGTCATGTAAAAACAATAATATGTTAGTATATACCAATTTTTTTTTTAAGTATATGTGCTGCCGAAGCGAGTACAGTATATACCAATTTTTTAAGGGCCAAAGATCCCTGAAACTTTGAAAAAGGCTCTGGTCATAGTCAGGCACACAAATGCCTGCATTTAACTTGAGGGGTTTGTGAGACAGCCACAGGATCGTGCTCCGAGGGAAAGATGGCCTGCTAGGCATAAAAGGAATTAAACAGGCTTCAGGAACACTGATACGGACATGTAGTCACTCAGCTTGATTTTTCTGGATCTCTTATCAGAGGAAAAAGTTAAGGATCCAGGTCACAGTTGAGATGTGGTAGAAAGATAACCTGGAGTCAGATACTAACAGATTCTATCAGTCCCAACCCTGGCTCTGCCACTTACACCAGCCCCAGTTTCAGTATTTGTAAAGTCGAGACAGAAGTACACAAAGAGCATCCAGGCTTTCTCAGGCAAGAGGTATGGTCTCTACTCTTCAGGAAGAGGTAAGAATCCAGCGGACTCCATAGAGGTGACAACACAAGGGTTTAAGCAGAGTTCCTGTCAATGAAGAAAAAGTAATGACCTCCCTTGCCTGCTTAAGGAAAGCTTCTTAGAGGAGCTGAGGGCTGATCAGAACTTTAAATCACTAAAATCTAAACCACTGTTAAACACTAAGGTAGTCTTAGTAAAAAACCACTGTTAAACATGAAGGTAGTCTTAGTAAGTGCCAGAATCATACAAATATTATATAAAATACACTGCAGTGGAGGAAAAGAAAGAAAATAAGAAAAATGTCCGTGGTGTTAACAGACCAAATAACCAACAGAGAGGCAACAAAGGTTGTGTCCACAAATCTTGGCAATTCCCCACTGCCGGTCATTTACTTATATCAAAGACAATGCTAATGAATTAATTACCACATTTCCAAGCACCAGAGCAGAAAATCAGAAAAGGCAATCAGAAAGGATGAAGGAAACCACATTAATAACATAAGAGGGGCAGCTGACAGTCCTTCAGGGAGGAAAAAAGTGAAAAAGCAGAATAAGAACTGAAAACACACACACACACACACACACACACAGCAGCCTGAAGTCACTTGGAATAAAGGACAAAGACCTTGAACAATTCTTTTGGGGGGGTGGTATGAATATCTGCTTTGATTCGCTAATATTTCTTGTACCAAGGTAAACATTTGTTTGTTCTCACAAGTAACAAATAGGCGGATAGATATTCCCCTAACAAAATGCAGTGGCTCTCCCCTTGCCTGGATAATCACTGAGTAGCCTACAGAATAACTTGCCCCGTTCTAAATTTGACACCAGGGGCCTCAAACAATTTTGTAACCAATATTCATGGCGATGACCTTAAATTTTTAAGAAATAGGAAAATGATATTCAAGATTCTATTTATTGCGTAAGGGCGCACGTGCCTCACTATCTAGACGATACACCTGGAATTTTATGTTTCCAGTTCTGACAAAATAACTTGCTCCTTTAACAGAAATGTCATTATGCTTCTGGGGCGTCCTATACTTCTTACGCTCTCTCTCATTTTACTCTATCCTTATAGCAGTCTTTTGGATAAGAAAGCAGATACTGGAACTCCCATTTTAGGTAAGAGGAAACTGAAACACCGGACATGAAATGACTTTCTCAGAATGACAATCGACTTAGTGACAATCTCTGGGCTGTGGGCACATACTTGAAGAAATAAACATTCCAGTTGAGGGAAGGGTGGCAGTGTTTCTTTGGCTTTTTAATGAACAGCATGGCTAGCGTTACCTTTTCCTACAATAGTGCTCCAGAAAGCTTCCTTTTGCCCCCAGGTAATGGAGTAAGAGCCTCTGGGGTGAACTCCGAGAGCACCAGCCCTGTCAGGCTTCCCCCGCTCCAAGGTGCCGTCTTAGTTATGGGGACAAATGACAACTCAAGGGAGCCTCTGCCGACATGCTGCATCGCTGCCTGCCCTGCACACACACAGTCTTTGCTGGCTTTTCCTCCATTCTCCGCATCTTTTGCCGGAATTGGAATGGGAGTAGGAGAGGAGATCAAGAAGGGAAACTACCCAAACATAGGAAACTGGAAGTACTTAAAAAATAATCATCAAAAACAAGTAATCAGAGTCTGATGTCAGTAATTCTGGTCAGTTTACACTTGGCATCAGATTACACACTCTTGCCAACTTGATTTAGTGTGCACACTTGTGTTTTTATTCAATTACCAAAAACCAAATAAAACTATCTTTAATAAGTTATTGTTATGAATGGCCTACTTTTTTTACTGTACTTCTTAATGCTAGTTAGCCTTTTATAAGAGCCCAACTCCACTGCAGCAGAATCAAAATCCTCAGAGAATGTGAAGCTAAAAAAGAATAGGCAGGGCTGACCCAGAAGAAAATACAGGTATGATTTCTGGGAAGGCTAAGGTGACCTACTCAAGTTCTCTTTGTACCCATTTGGAAACTGAGATTCAGGTGTGAAGGGATTTGTCCAAGCAACTAATGGCCAACAATCAGTTTATAAATTATGCAAGTCATAGAAAAGTGGTCTTTGTGCAATGCCAAGAACATTGCTTAGAATATTCTTTGAATTGGGGTAAATTCTCTGGCTCCCTCTGTCAAATTCACTACGAAGGACAGGAACAAAAGGTTGAGCTAGAAGTACAGAGTAGAACACCAAGAGCATGCAAGGCTTCTGAAGAGCTGGACTGGATCCAAATTAGTCTGTATAAACTTTCAGTCAACTGCTTCCTCTCTCCAAGTATCAGCTTCCTCATCTGTGAAATGGGAAAAAATATACTCCACCACACCCTCCCCAATCAGCTCTTGGAGTTTCTAACAGATAATATAAATGCAAACTGCCTGCCATACAAGAAGGAAATGTTGGTTCTCTTTCTCAACAGTAAGTAAAACTTCAAAAATAAAAAGGGGAGGCAGAGAAAAAGAAACGAAGCAAAAATGAACATAAGAAATCATTTATGACCTCGAGGCTGAATAAGCAATATGTGAAATATTCACATATATTCCTCCAAGCACTCCACTCCATTTTTAGCTAGCTTACTCCTGCCACAAATGAATAAAAATGTGAGTTAATCAAGTTTTCAATTCTATTTTTTTAAGTGTAGAGGGAAGAAATAATCAAAAGCTATCAACTAACTCAGTATCTGTGATTTATCTACATTTCAATTATTCTTGTTATTTTGAGATGCCTCCTGAATAAATTTACATGAGTAAATAACACATGTAATATTAAACTTTTCTTAGAATATAAAACCCTCTACACCAAATAATTTATGTAGATGCTCTGGCCTCAGAGATGGAACATAATTCCCTACTCCTCAAGTTTTATCTATACATAATGACTTCCTTCCAAAGAGTACAGTAGGGAAAGGTGGCAGCAGTGGGGGGGGGGGGGTAGGGGGGAGTGCTGTAGAGAAATCTGACAAACACTAGCTCAGCCAGTGACCAAGGTCATACCCTTGATATGATGTGATGAAATGGTACTTTATTTCTGTGGTCGTCCTCTCCCAAACCCATTACTCCAGTCTAATCATGAAAAAAACATTAAACAAATCCCAATTGAGGGACATTCTACAGAATACCTGACCAAATACTCCTCAAAACTGTCAAGGCCATTAAAAACAAGGAGTTATCTGAGAAACTGTAACACAGACTAGAGGAGCCTAAGGAGACATGATGTTTAAATGTAATATGGTATCCTGGATAGGATCCTGGAATAGAAAAAGGACATTAGGTAAAAACCAAGGAAACCTGAAAAAAAAAAAAAAGTGTGGATTTTAGTTAATAGAAGGTATCAACATGGGTCCATTAATTGTAACAAATGAGCCATACTAGTATGTTAATAACAGAAGAAACTCTCTGTACTATCTTATCAATTTTCTGTAAAGCTAAGTCTGTTCTAAAGAAAACCAACTGTGAATCATTACATTAACAAGACTATTTTAGTAACTATATATTCCATTACTAGAAAACTTATTTTTCTAGAGTCAAATGTATATTCAATTCCAGCTTTGTAAAAAAAAAAAAAAAATGGTGTTCTGTTGAGGAATAGCCATCATTAGAAAATCAAATTATTTCATAAAGGTTGAGCAGTTCAGATGAAAATGGCATCTGCCCAACTCATCCTCAGAGTAATATGGTCTTATGAGACCTCCTAAGCAAATTTGTCTATTAATTTCCTCACCAGTAAATCCAAGAAGCTGGGCTAGATCATCAGTACGGTTCTTTACAGCTTTACTATTCCACCATGTTCAATATCATTTCTCCAAAAGCCAAACACACACAAAAACACAGAACTTTCCTACTCCCACCCCTCCCCCTCTTTTTCAGTTCACCACAGGCTTTATTTCTCATTCCAGAAGTGGGGCTGGTCTTTCATCTGCCTCAGCCTTCACATCATCACCATGACTGACGGAGTCAACCATGAGAGGCTGCCACTAAATCAACTTCCCTTCAGGGTCCCTTTACAAAAAGGAAAAAAAAACTCTGGCAGCTGACCTTGGCACCAGGATTGTTCAGCTTGGTCAAAGCTGCTGCATCATCCATCATCGAGAGATGAGGGGACATCTGCCCAGGGTCAGACTGGCCAAGCAACTGTGTGAACTTACCCCAAATCCCACTGCTGCTTCACTTTGCTTGTTTCTAAACTTAGTTGCTTTCTTCTTAACACAGTGCCCTCTGGCAGGGGTAGGGTACTGGTGCATGGGTCATCCTCCACGGTCAGTTCACAGTGGAGTCACGTACCCACATGCACACACACAAAGAGCAGGAGTGTTTTCTATTAGCCCACATTCATTAATATTGTCTTCTGTCTGCCATGTTGTGTTTGGAAAATGGTTTCTGCAGCTACTTCCCATCATCTAAATGTGCTTTAACTTAGAACTAATTCCCAATAAACAAGATCATTGCTTCACAGCTGACAGAGCTGAACAAATACCTTTGGATTCTTCTTTGTCCTTTATGAAGTAAACTCAAAACTCATTTTCAACCTACGGTTTAGTCATGCAGCAGGCAGACATTTAGTAAGTGCCAGCTGAATACCTGCTTGTTACTCTACTGATGCTGGGGATACAGAGATGAATAAGTTACATAAGACAATGCCCTTACTTTCAAAGTTCCTAGTCTTGAAGGGGAGGAAGATAAATTGCAAATAATTACTTGCTGTTAAGTATATAATGGTATGAAGAAAGCAGTCAAAATCAATCATAATAGCCAAAAGGTGGAAACAACTCAAATGTCCATCAACAGATGAATGGATAAACCAAATGTGGTATATACAAAGAGTAGGATATTATTCAGCCACAAAAAGGAATGAACGTCTATACATACTACAACACATACGAAACTTGAAGACATTACACGAAGTGAAAGAAACCAAACACAAAGAAACATTGTATGATTACACTTAAATGAGGTACCTAGAATAGCCAAATTCATGGAGAAAGGAAGTAGAATAGAGGTTACCAGGGGATGTAAAGGGAGCGTGTTATTGTTTAATGTGTACAGAGCTTCTGTTTGGAATAATGAAAAAGCTTTGGAAATGAATATTGGTGGCAGTTGCACAACATTGTGAATGTACTTAATGTCACTGAAAGGCACTCTTAAAATATTTAAAATGGTAAATTTTGTATTATGTGTATTTTACCACATTTTTAAGAAAATTGCACCTCCCTCAAAAAAAAGGAAAAAAAGAAAACACTGGAAGACAAAGCGCAAAGATCAAAATAAGATGGGAGCTGGGAATTTGGAAAACATTTATTTTTATTTAACATTTTTGGATATGGAATGCGCTGTATGATTCAAAAGTCAGAATGGTATTAAAAAATATACAGGGAGAGTCTCACCCTAGGTTCTGTCTCCAACCTTGCCTCCCACCAGCCCCTCGCATTCCCACCTGTCCACCAGAAACCACTGACTGCTTTCTTTATTCTTCCAGTCCTTCTGTAGCAAACAGAAGCAAATGCAAATAGATATTCTCCTCTTCCCCTCTTTCTTACACAAAAGGTGGCATGTTATATTCACCACTGAGCACCTTGCCTTTCATTTAAATCTTGAGTAGTTTGCAGTGTTTTAATGCAAACTCAAAACTGATGATTTTACACATTTGTAGAGGAAACAGACACAGACCTTTTTTTTTTTTTTTTTTTACCCAAGCAGCACTTTTTAACAAGTGTGGCGAAGTTCACTTTCTTCTTCACTAACCAAAGTTAAAAAGAAAAGAGAGAGAGGGAGAAGAAATTTTAATTTCAAGAAGCATTAAGGATGGCTGACTTGCCCTGGGGGAAAAGTTTACAATGTGTAAAGCTCCTCTTTCAAAGCAGCCTTATTTCCATAGGCAGCTAAGAGATTGCCACCTTGTAAAAGAAAGGAAGAAACGAAACCTCCCCACCTTTGAGTTATCGGGCCCAGAAAAGGGAATTCTTGTGGTCAGGGGCAGGGGGTGGCCTCTAGATGGCCACTAGTCAGACTCCAAGGGTAAGGCTCTGTTCTTTCACATGTAAGGAAACTCACTGAGCATCCCAGGGGACTGTCCTGAACTCTACGAACCTATTTATCCCTAGGCCTCCTTCTCTTCTCAATCCTGTCTCACAAAAAGACAGACAAAACAAGCAAAACTCAGCTCATCATCTTCCCAAACTATTTTGGTCTCAATAATTTACAACTTTAGCTATCACAAGAGAGAGAAAGACACCTGTCACCAGAAAGCCAACTGTTGCCTTTTAAGTTTCTATTAAAAAAAAAAGCAACACTTTCTATCTTGTCAGGATAAATCCAAACTTTGGAATTGTGATGATAGTAGGAGCTATTATATATCAAAGATAGATAACATATATTAGAATAATCTGGTTCAAGCTTTTTAAAAATCTTAAACACTTCAGCGTCTGCATTCATTCAAGTCATTCATTTATTCGATATTTTTTATTTAAGTATTCCATCGAACATCTTTGAAGTCCTAGAAATGGATCTAGACACTGGGGACACAGGAGTTCCTTTTCCTCGTGGAATTAGCATTCTGGCTGGAAAGACAGGCAATAAAGACGTAAATAAATAGATATTTGCATTTAGACAGTGATAAGAGCTATGAAATAACAAAATAAAGCAGGATAAGAGGATAGTCTTTTAGGACCAGTTGGGAAAGGCCCCTGTGAGGATGTGACCAAACCCAATAAAGGGAGAGGACCAGGGCGCCTGGGTAGCTCAGTTGGTTAAGCGTCTGCCTTCGGCTCAGGTCATGATCTCAGGGTCCTAGGATAGAGCCCTGAGTTGGGCTCCTTGCTCAGTGGGGAGCCTGCTTCTCCCTCTGCCCCTCCTCCCACTTGTTCTCTCAGTCTCTCTCTCTCTCTCAAATAAATAAATAAAAATCTTTAAAAAAGAAGAGGACCAGTCCCTTGGAGATTGGGGATAGAGGAAAAGAGCCTAAGAGCATATGCGGAGGACAGTGAGGCTGGCCTCAGGTGGAGAAGAGAGTGGTAAGCGAAAGTCGAGAAGGTCAGAGAAGCAAAGGGGGCCAGACAAGTGTGGCCTTGTAGCTCAGGCGCTGCCAAACTCTGGCCCAGAGGACAAATCTGACCTGTTGCTTGTTTTTGTATGGCCCATGAGGTAAGAGTCATTTTTACATTTTTGAATAGTAAAAAAAAAAAAGAAAGAAAGAAAGAATAATTTCTGACAAGTTTTTACATGGAAATTCATGAAATTCAAATTTCAGCATACTTAACTCATTTTTTTTTTTCTGGTTGCTTTATACTACAATGGCAGAGTTGAGTAGTTGTGATAGAGACCGTAGAGCCCACTGTTGCAGACTGAATCATGTCACCCCACTCCAAATTCATATGTTGAAGCCTTAACCCCAATGTAATGATATTTGGAGATGGGGCCTTTGGGAGATAATTAGGTTTAGATAAGGTCATGAGGGTGGGGGAGCCCTCGTGAAGGGATTAGTGCCCAGATGGGGTGTGAAGCAGGAGAGAGTGAGGGGGTTCTTGACTTGTGTCCTTGGGCACTTCTGGTCAAGGACAATGGCCTAGAGTATCCTATTCCTCACACGTACAGAGCTTACTCCACTCACACACCAGCCCCCTACTTCTATCCCAGAAGGCAAGACCCAAATAAGTCCTATATTCTCTGTCTAGGGGCTGACTGAAGAATTCGGGTCTTGTGAAAAAAAGGACCAAAGGGCCTTTTTAGGTTTCTGATAACCATACTCAACATCAAGACATCCTGGTGTGGTGTCAATTTCCCTTCCACAGGCCAGGCCAAAATCGGGCGCTGGAAGCTCCTCACGGAGTCTTACCTCTGTTATTGTCTATTATAAAAAGTGACAAATTTATGCCTTCTGTGAATCTTGGGTAATATCTGTAACAGTGCAATTTAATACTTCAAAATAAGAAAGCTAAACCAAGTGAACAGAAGAGAACTACTCGAAGACAAAAAGATGCAATGAGAGAGGACAATGAAGACGAAAAGTTATACCAGACGGGGATGAATAGAGCCACATGCACTAGACGAACAGCTTCCAAACTGAACTCTGTGGGCTGTGTCTGCTGTTATTCTGTGGCTACAGCTAAAATCCTCAGGTGCCCATTACTGATTAGAAGGCCACTTGCTTTGCATGGGTCTTTTTAAAAATGTAGCCCTGCTCAAGTCCATGCATGTAAGGCCATCTGAATGGACCTCCACTCCCTACAGACTGGGCTCAGTTAGATCCCGGGAAAGGCTTGGAGGCACTGCCCCATGCAGATTCTCTGCCAAAGGGAGTTGTACAATAACAAATAAACCCTTGCCATGACCCGGCACGCTGTGATAACACAGGTCCACCATGGCATGCTGGAGATAGCTCTAGTTTTGGCACTTACATGTTTTGGGTGCTTTTTTGATCTTAAAACTAGAAATTTAAAAAAAAAGAAAATTTAAAAAGAGAACCTGATGACATATAATAAGGTTAATTAGCCTTAAGATGAATTGAACTCAATTGGGCAATACTTTCATGAAATGGATTGATTTGACAAGGTGAACACAAAACAACATATAGAATTTAATTGGATGCCCAGGCTGATGTAAGGCTGTAACTATCATCCATAACCATAGATTTCACAGGTGGGTTTCAAAGAGTGTTGAACTGATTCATCTCATAATAAATAAATGCTTTAAATTTATATACATAAAATAAGTTTCTAGCATTATACATTTCCTTTATAATATTAAGCTATCACATATGTTTTATTGATTTAGATTCTGAGCAAACTTTTCTTTGAGAAAACTTCTCTTTGAGAAGGGGGTTCTATTCCTTCATGAAAAAAATCCTAAAAAGGATTAGAAGTGCTTATAGGAGAGCGCCCTGCCAGATTCTTGGGTGTCTCAAGCTGTGAGGCTTAATTATACAAGCTGACTTAGTTTGCAAAGAGTCTACCCACGCCTCACCATCCTCCCAGAGAGGAGCATTGGGCAGCTTTGGGGACGCCTTAGCTCTCTGAGTGGCCTGTTGAACTTCTGTTGACTCCGACTTGACCTATCGTGGTGAGTCAGATATTCATGAGGGAGGAGATAATCACATCCCTCTTCCGGCAGAAGCTCAGCAACTCTCTCAGGCCTCCAACCCCTCCTGTTAGCTCCTTCTATCATCTCAGGGCTTTCTCTCCTATTTAGACCCACTTCATTAATTCTAGTTTCTCCACCTAGATATAGTTTTTTCTTTCCTCCATATATCCTTAGGTAGATATATATTTTCTGTACCCTCTTTCTCCTTTACTACAGTTCTGAATCTGTGTGAATTTTTGAAATGAGCAGAGTTCGTATGAAAATCAAAACAAAACATAACCCTCAGAGAATGCTTTGCCTAAAGAGTGCTAATTACTCACCCAAGTAAATTTAGAGCCTTTCTAAATTTCTTCTTTATTTTAGTGTGATTCTGCTCTCTGGACCAGAAGATAAAGCAGTCCTAAAATATCTGTTAACATTTGCTACACTATAAAATGGAACTCTAATGAATCCACTTTGAAGCATATGAATAACATTTTAAAACTTAATTGTCACATATATAATTAGAGTGCATTTCATCCATTTGGAATTCATCCAATTTCCTTGCTTCAAATATCTTTTGTCAAAGTGAGTTTACTTTATGCTGAGAAGCAAAACCAAGTGCATAAGAGTCCCTACGCAAGAGACAATAATGATTAAAATAGTGATGAAGACAAGAGAAGGGGAAGCCTTGGACACATAGCAGAATGTGATCACTGCCAGAAGACCAGAAGGAAGGCAAGCCTAGGAGAGCATTTCCACTAGGATGAATCCTGTGAGAAATGTTGGGGCCATTTCCTAACAGGCTTTGACAAGAATGAGGAATTAAGGTACTTAAAGTTTAGTTTGTATATAATATAAAGCCATTATAGGCTCTGGAGATAAAAGATTTCATCGCAATGGTGCATTTTTCACTGAACAAACACTCAGTGAATGAAAGGGGTACAGTGAAGAAGACAGGCCTGGCCCCTGCCCTCATAGTGTATAGCGTCTAGTGCAGCAAGAAACTTAAGCTGACACCACCGTGAAGGAAGGACTGTCATTGGGAGAGCCTGGAGCTGGAGAGAGTCGAAGGCTGACCCGTGCAATGGAATGGGTAGGCAAGCCTGCGTTGGTTAGTCCTCAAGTGAGGAGTGACAGTAGGAGAAGGTCTTCAGGAATAAAGAAATAGGGAAAAATCTAGATAATGTGGGAAATGTATATATATTTCCTCCTTTGTTTAAATGTCTTAAGAAAGGCTCCTGGGTGGCTCAGTCGGTTAAGCATCTGCCTTCAGCTCAGGTCATGGGCTCCCTGCTCAGTGGGGAGTCTGCTCCTCCCTCTCCCTCTGCCCCTCCCCCAGTTTATGCCCTCTCTCGCCCACTCTCTCTCTCAAGTAAATAAATAAAACCTTAAAAGAATTTTTTTTAAATAAATGTCTTGGGGCGCCTGGGTGGCTCAGTCGGTTAGGTGTCTGCCTTTGGCTCGGGTCATGATCTTGGGGTCCTGGGATCAAGCCCCACATCCGGGCTCCCTGCTCAGTAGGGAGCCTGCTTCTCCCTCTCCCTCTGCTGCTCCCCCTGCTTGTGCTCTTTCTGTCCATCGAATAAATAAATAAAATCTTCAAAAAAAAAAAAGAATTTATGCTTAAAAAAATAAAAAACAAATGTATTAAGAAATTAAAACATCTAAAAGTACCAAGGAAATCAGGGGTGCCTGGCTGGCTCAGTCTGAAAAACAGGCGACTCTTGGTCTGGGGTTGTGAGTTTGAGCCCCATGTTGGGTGCACAGATTACTAAAAATAAACTTAAAAAAGAAAAGTACCAAGAAAATCAGTTCTGAATATAACTTTTTAGTGGCCAGCTCTCTCTCATCTTTACATATATATAATTCAGAAGATGTTATAGTAGATAATTTTACATGAGTGGTCTGCTCAAATAGCATTGTAACAAAAATGAAATGATGGCTGTTTTTATGTCAAAATATTTTTGATTCACCAACTCCTAAAGAACATGTCAAATAGCAATGACACAAAGTAAGAAAAAAAATGAGAGAAATCACAAAGAGAAAACAGGTCAGATCTAATTGTGACAAAGCCCCAGTGTAATACATTGCAGAGAAGGCAAATAATAATAATTAATTTGAGCGCAGTGTATTATCATCTGTTAGCACACCTTCCAAATTATATGCAAGTGGCATAAGCAATTACTGAACATGGGAGTTAGGTAAACTTACTGGGATACATACACCCTGGCCCAGGGAAAGAGACGGCTGTGCTCTGTTGTCAAAGGACAGAAGGCACGGGGAGGATTCCTGTCTTCCAGGTGAATAGTTTCTCTTCACTACCACACAGTGGCTGAGTGGGGGAGCAGATGGGCAGCTGATGGAGAGCATGGGGTGGTTGGGACCAGGACAGGACAGGAGAGAAGAGTCATTTCTCCATTATACAGGCCCCCCAGGCCCTGAGGATACTTGCTGATAACTGGTAATGGTCTTATTTTCTCCCCTCTTTCTCTTCCATGGGGGGATGGACTGGGCTAACTAGTGTGAGGATGGAGGAAGAGAGAAGGTGTCTTCTAAGTACAAACAGCATGCCACAGAGCTGAATGATGTTTTCAGAGAATAGCAAGCTTCAGTTTCATCAGAATTTAGGCTCTCCCCACGAGGCAAACTGATTAAATTCTCCTAATTGCAAGCCCATTAGCAGGGGTCCTTTGAGGAAGCAAAGCCTCTTCTTTCTCCTGACATGCTTTCCCATTCCTACAAAAGTAAAGATTGTGCCAGGAGTCAGTAATCAACTGTGTAGAGAAGTCACACCATTGGTTTTGGCTGAGTCTGAACACACCCATAAGGAGAGGCTTAAGTGTTTACACACAGCACGTTCGCCTCAATCTAAACAAGGATCTGATCTCCCGGGAACACAGTACTTTCCATGCTCCAAGGACTCAGACACCTTCATTAGAGGGAAGGGAACCTGTGAGGAAGTAATAAGCAGTTTGGATGAGGACTGTTGTTTCGAACTTAACAGGCTAGAAGTGGCTCATCTGGGGTCACAAAACCAGCCTGTGACTTATTTCAGGCTCAGAAGTCTTCAGAAGCCAGAGAAGTAACCTCTCTGGAATCCACAGAATTATAAACACCAAGGGAATCTCAATCCAGAAGGATATGTATAGCTAAAGTTTTCTGGTTTCTGTTACCAAATTATATTGAATATGATTATAAAAGAACATGTAGCATAATCATCAAGATTTAAATCCACCAACAGCATATATTTTAGTGGAGAGAATCTTAAGTATTTTCCTATTTTTCTTCTCCCTCATTTAATTCCCGCCTACAAAGAGGGCAGGAAATCCTTAAATTTTGTATTTCCAGCCAAGACTGGAGTAAGTGTTTTAATAAAAATTCGAGTGCAGTGTGTGAAAAATAGAATTCAGTGGTCAAACTTTTAAGGCCAAAGTCTGAATTGAAATTTGCTTTTTTTCCACTTTAAAATGTTTTCTGTATTGATTTTACTCAAAACCTAATACCCAAGGAGTGCCTGTGAACAAACAGAAAATCTAAACCTCATTGATTTTTACTGGAAGATTTGTACAAAATAAGTCCTCTTGAAATTAAACACCTGGTTTGACAGCTTTGCTAATTACAGTCCACTCTACAGAGGAAGGCCAAGGCCTGTGGCCAAGCAGACAGATTAGCCACAGTTACTCAATAAGACAACTATTTAGTAGAGACAGACCCTGGGAGAGAAACCTAAGAAGTCCTGTGCATATCCAAACAGGCTGCCACAGTGTAAAGAAATCCCCTTAAGTCACTTTCGGCTTCATTAGCACATGAAAATGGGGCAATTGAACATTCTTCAGCCTTCCATCAAGTGCCAAAATCAATCATTCATGGAAATTAAGTTTTGATAAGAGGTGTTTAAACACTGTCAAAGACTTCTTGAATGTGTCATTCTTTCAGCCTAGAGAAAATTCCAGCCAGCACTTAACTGTACAAAGGGATTGGAGAATTAAAAGCCTCAGTCCTGTTGTAAACTTATGACATTATTAGTAGAACCATAAGTCAGAAGAGGACATCTAGCAAGGAGCTTGTTGTTTCCATAAAAACATTTATTTTGGGGAGATTGTTCTCCTTTTCATAAACACATCATTTCTAATAATTATTTTCATAAGTCCATAAGGATATTTTTTTTTTAAAGATTTATTTATTTATTTGAGAGAGCGAGAAAGTACATGAGAGGGGGGAGGGTTAGAGGGAGAAGCAGGCTCCCTGCCGAGCAGGGAGCCGGATGCGGGACTCGATCCAGGGACTCCAGGATCATGACCTGAGCCGAAGGCAGTCGCTCAACCAACTGAGCCACCCAGGCGCCCTAAGGATATGTTTTTAATAAACATCTATTCTAAGAGGTTAATGCAGACCCTATATTTTTAATCACAATGCCAAAATAGATAAAGTATTTTAAAGTGCTTTAACAGATTCATAAAAGCATAATGTGTAGATTCGTAAAAGCATAATATGTTATACGATCGCCACTGTCAGCAGCGTCCCTCAAGGAAAAAATTCATCCCGATTCTCTGTTTCCAAAAGCTTAAAAACAACAAAGCAACAAACCTGAAGGGAAAAGAATGAGGTTTAAAATAATCTATTACACTCCACAAGCAATACCTCCCCACCCCCCTGCTTTTTTTTTTTTTTCCAGGTAAGTTATCTTCTGAACTGTAGGAAAACCAGAAAGAAAAACACTACAAAATCACTAGGCTCTTCTGTCAAACTATATTCTTTCAACCTGTAAACATTTGTGAAGGGTGAAGAAGTTACTCAGGTAAGTTACACTTACCTTTGTCACACATGTCAATCTTTTAAACAATATTAGTTACTAGTTACATTCACTCTTGCTGAACAAAAGGATTCTGAACCAAGGGGCTCTGATGAAAGATGAATGATGTTTCAATATTTATGTTACCATATATGTTACTGTCTTTTTTCCACCTCAGATAGCTCAAAGTTACCAAATCCATACACAGATACTCACATTCCATCTCAGACCTGGGAAGGTCATGCCTGCAGCTTTCTATCCAGTTGCCTATCAAAAACTTGGTCACAAAGAGAGTGGAGAGGTCAGGCTGCAGAGAGCTTTCTATCCCCTTTCCCTTTTCAGGTAGTCCAGCCCCCTGGGAACCTTTGATCTGACTATCAGCAAACACACACTCCCATATTTTGTGCTTTCAGGGATAGATTTCAGAAAAGGGGAGGGGGAGGTGGTGTTACCCACAAAAACAAAATGACTCTTTCCAGAACAGTTCATACAGCCAACACAAGGAAAGCCCCCCCTTCCTCCATCCATCACCCTCCACGCCCCCCCCCCCCCCCATTCTCCCTTTAAAGAGCAAACTGCAAAGCAATGGTTCTGGAATACAGACACACAAAGCTGTTCTGCTGTGTCCAAGATTAGCAGGATTCCGATCTGAGGTGAAAGTCTGTGCTCCTTGCAGATTCTTTTTAATCCAAAAAAGACAAAAACCCACATAAAACCTATGACTTCAGTCACTGGACAGGAATGAAAAGCACATGGGCTACTAGGAGGCCTTCTTCTCAAATGGTCAAAAAAAAAGCTAACTGATTTGCCTAGAGAATGGTCCGGAAATCTAATTACTGTAACTATAATAATATAAGAAAAATAGTAACAAAGACCAGGGCCAGAAGTATGTTACCGGTTCAAAATAAAAGAAATGCAGAAGGTAATGATCATTTTTTTTAAATATCTAAGGTACACCTAAAACTAATATGATGATATATGTCAGTTCTACCCGCCCCCCCCCCCCCCCCACACACCAAAAATGTCTAAGGATAATAAGGAAACAAAGTAGAGATACAATGTCTAGAAAAGCAGGACCAAGACAGGGTATGTGAAGTTAATGAAACTAGCAGATCACAGCCAGGCACACTTAGCACCCAATAAACCTGCAGTCTCTGGGTGTTTGTTTTATATTAAAAGATGCAGTGACTATACAGAAGCCTCCTCCTTCCTTCTAATCAACTCCTTCCCTTCCTTTCCCATCCTAAAAGAGTTAACTAGGTTATTAAAAAACTTCCTGGTTATAGGAAGTATATACACAGTGGTCAGGGCCCGATGGTTTGCCAGGAAGACCCTGGTTTGTTTGTTGTTTGTCCTAATGCCTCCTTTCACTCTCAAAAATGTCCTGCTATGGCTAATAAATTTTATGGTCACTCTATTCGTAACACACACACACACACATATATATATATATGATGCGTGAATGAATAAATGAACAGCTATCTTCAATTCCAACCAAATGTTCTTACATGTACCTGCAGAGGAATTCTCTGACTAGGCATACCTCAGTCATTACTAAACTTGAAATAAACCAACTAACATAAAAAAGAGAAAGAACAAAAAATAACCACAGTCTAAGACCACTGTATTATAATAAAGGAAAAACTTCCATACACCATAATACATAGTCCTGCTGAAGGCTCCAGAGGAGAAGAGCTAACTCTTTCTCTCTCTCCCTCTCCCTCCCTCTCTCTCTCTCCCTCTCTCTCTCAGCCACACATAGCTAAAGAACCTGGCCACGTAAGAGTCACAACAGAAAATGGATGAGAAACTGAGAAAAATCAGGACTTTGAACCAGAAACTACTCTCTATAGGTATACACACACAGAAGGATCTAGGGCCAAATTATGGCAAATCATAGAAGAGAATGAATTGAATGCTTTAAGTATCATTTCTTCTTCCACTGGACAAAGGCAATGAGATAATTGAGAAAAAAAAAAAAACTCAAAATATTTATGAAACAACTATGACGCAAATTCATTTTCAATGAAGATAATCTAAAGTATTCTGGAAGTTTGTACAATGGAGAATACATTTTAAAAATAAAAGCCCTAGACTTCTTCCTGCTTTTTATTTATTTATTTATTTTTAAAGATTTTATTTATTTTTCAACAGAGAGAGAGACAGCGAGAGAGGGAACACAAGCAGGGGGAGTGGGAGAGGGACAAGCAGGCTTCCTGCTGAGCAGGGAGCCCAATGCGGGGCTCGATCCCAGGACTCTGGGATTATGACCTGAGCCGAAGGCAGACGCTTAACGACTGAGCCACCCAGGGGCCCACTTCTTTCTGCTTTTTAATGTTAAAATTCATTTCCAATATTAGATGTCTTAAGGATGAAATAAATCAAAGTAAACTTCCAATTAAATAAAAGTTTGTCAGTCCTATTTTTACTCAATCCCCAAAATAAACATGTTATGAAATCCCTTATTGTCACCACTAGACACCATTACCTAACCATTTCCCTGCAGCTCAACAAGGTAAATGTTTCTAAGCGATTCTCTCTGAAGTTAAACATTAAATTAAAAAATTAAAACACCACTAAGAAACCTGTGATGACCTGAAGGCATTTTAAGAGCAGCAAAGGTTAGAAGGGCAGTTCTCAAATAACACCCATTGTTCTATCTCTACTTAATGACAAAAGGAGAAAAGAAAGCGATTACCTGGTCTTACCTCTACATTTCAATTCAAATGCTACTTAAGAAAACAAAAACCCTCATTTTTTGCAACCAAACACTCTTCAGCTTAGTCAAACTGGTTCTTTTTTTTTTTTTTTTTAAACTCTGAGTACCGAAATTCAGAACAGCCAAATTCAGCAGCAGATTTGAAGTTAGGATAGTATCAACTTCATGATGCATTTCAATGGAGATCCAAAAATTAAATAGAAGAAGTGTTAAATAAGTATTTCCAGCTTGAAATTCCACAGAAAGTTATTTGAGGATATTAGCATCCAAAAAAACTTTTTTAATAATCTGTTTTTCTACCTTGTAGAAAGCATATATACTGATACCAAAATCCATATGGAAGACCAAAAAGGTCAAAAATAACTAAAACAATTTTGAAGAATACAGTAGGGGAACTCACCCTGCCAAATGTCAAGACATAAAGCATTTTACTCCACTGTAATGGTACAAAGATAGCCTAATGAAAAGAAACACACAGATGTAACTATGGATCTCATAAATGATGGAGGTGGCATTTTTAAAAAGTATAAGGAAAGGATGAGCAATTTAATAAATGGGGGCTTGGACAATTAGATGTCCATTTGGGAGAAAAAAGTTTTCTACATCATGCCAATATATATATATTTTAGGTAGATTAAAGACAAAGAAAAACTTTACAAAACTTAGAGGAAAATATGGGTAAATATATGTATGACTTCAGGCTAAGGAAGAATTTCTTAAACAAGAGACAAAAGCACAAACTTTAAAGGAAAAGATAAATATATTTCACTATATTAAAAAAAAACACCCTCGCTTATATGGGTATCTGAAAAAAACACAAATTCATGGATACAGAGAACAGACTGGTTGGCAGGGGAGGGCGTTGCGCGAAATGTATGAGCGAGTCAAAGGAACAAACTTCCAATTATAAGATAAATAAGTCCTGGGGAATGTAATGTAATGTACAACATGAAGACCCTAGTTAACAATACTGTATTATATATTTGTAAGTTGCTAAGAGTAAATCTTAAGAGTTCTCATCACAAGAAAAAAAAAACTATAACTATATGTGGTGATGGATGTTAACTAAGCTTATTGTGGTGATCAGTGCACAATACATAAATATATCAAATCATCATGCTGTACACTTAAAACTAGTACAATATGTTGATTGTATCTTAATTTAAAAAAACATAACAAAATAAAACATGCATTTTTAAAGACTCCATAAACAATGACTAGTGAAGGCACAGATCAGGAAAATATTTTTATTTTATCCTTTATTCAATAAGGAATTAGAATTCAGAATAAAAAAAGAATGATAAATCAGTAAGAAAAACATGCCACCCCAAATAAAAAACAAGCAAAATATAAGAAGAAGCTATTCATAGCAAAGGAAAGCCAGACATTTAAGAGTTAAAAAGATGTTCAGTCTCACTAGCAGTTAGGGAAATCTAATTTAAAACAACCGGTCCCAGGTGCCTGAGTGACTCATTTGTTAAGCGTCTGCCTTCAGCTCAGCTCATGGTCCCAGGGGCCTGGGATCGAGTCCCACATTGGGCTCCCTGCTCGGCAGGAACCCTGATTCTTCCTTTTCCCCACTCTCCCTGCTTGTGTTCCCTCTCTCGCTGTGTCTCTCTCTGTCAAATAAATAATAAAAAAAAAAATCTTAAAAAAAAAAATTAAACAACCAGTCCCCATTTTATACCCATCTGAAGTGGGAAAATATCTGAAAGTCTGAACTTACAAGTGTTGGTGACAATACAGTTGGAACAGGAACTCTCACATACTGCTAGTAGCTTTGTAAATCAGGACAACCATTTAGGGAGAGCAATTTAGAGATATTTATTAAAGCTGGAAATAGGCAGAGCCTATGACCCCACAATTCCATTTCTATATAGTACTCTAGAGACAACCTGTGCACAGGGAGATATATATGATAGTTTCACAGTAGTATCATTTGAAATAGCAAACATTAATGAATACTAGAGCATTGATAGTGGAGTGGACCAAAGCAACATATGATTAAATCTCAAAAAAACCATAAAAAGTATATATCTTTATTTTTTTTTTAATTTTATTTATTTTTTGACAGAGAGAGACACAGCGAGAGAGGGAACACAAGCAGGGGGAGTAGGAGAGGGAGAAGCAGGCTTCCCGCGGAGCAGGGAGCCCAATGCGGGGCTCGATCCCAGGACCCTGGGATCATAACCTGAGCTGAAGGCAGATGCCTAATGACTGCGCCACCCAGGTGACCCAAAAGTATATATCTTTAAAAGTTGAAGCAAAGATAGCTCTGATGTGTCTTGGAGACAGGTACATAGAGATAAGTAGATTGGAGACAGGTGTAGGTTGTATTATTCTCTATGCTTTTTGTTATAATTGAAATATACAAGTGAAAGAGGTCACGTATTTTACCCTACTTTAAAAAATGACATCAGTGGAAACAAAATACCCTGAAAACACTCTGAAACTCTTGGATTTAAGCTGGACACTTTTTTCAAATATAATTTCATTTCAACTCTCCACATTTAACCAATAGGGAAACCAAGGCACTGTAATTAAGTAACTCCAAAGGTTATAAAAATTTTTGATAAACCCTGGGTCCAAGTCTGTTTCTACTCCATTCAAGGCCCCGAGCAATTCCCATAGTACTTGAGGGCAGATGATTGGAAGGCCTGCCTTAGTATATGTGAGCCCATCCCACAATGACTCTCAAGTTTGAGAGAGCTGAATGCTAGGCAAGTGACATAGCAGTGTCAACGCATGTAATAGAAGTCCCATATTCAGCCATCACCGGCTGAACAAAAGATTCCCTAGGAATCAAGTCTACATGGGACTGTCAGGAGCAGACAGTATCTTCAGGAGCAGAGCTGGGAAGAGAGACCAGAGGAGAAAAGTTCCAAATGGGGAAGTGTTTGGAAAGGCATTGGTTTTGCTGTGTACTTGGGATATCAATTCTCTCTGGTTCCCAGGTGCAGTGCTCCACTTAATCACTAACCAGAAACTTTCTAGATGCTGGTGTCTTGCTTTAGTTTAATGCAAACAAAAGCATTATGGTGTTGGGGCACCTGGGTGGCTCAGTTAGTTAAGCGAACAACTTTTTTTTTTTTTTAAGATTTTATTTATTTATTTGACAGAGAGAGACACAAGGGAGAGAGGGAACACAAGCAGGGGGAGTGGGAGAGGGAGAAGCAGGCTTCCTGCTGAGCAGGGAGCTGGATGCGGGGCTCCATCCCAGGACCCTGGGATCATGACCTGAGCCGAAAGCAGACGCTTAACGACTGAGCCACCCAGGTGCCCCACAACTTTTGATTTCTGCTCAGGTCATGATCTCAGGGTAATGAGATCGAGCCCAGCATCAGTCTCCACGCTCACTGTGGAGTCTGGTGAAATTCTCTCTCTCCCTCTGCTTCTCCCCCCACTTACACTCTCTGGCTCTCAAAATAAATAAAATCTTTAAAAAACAACCCTTATAGAGTCAATTTTGTCTACAATTATATTTTAATTGATCACAATGTAATTTCTAAATTTAGATGAAAAAGCACATGTATATTATCATTTAATTGTAGCCCAGTTGATTTGTAATAACTCAATAAAGATAGATACTACCAGCCATAAATGATAAAAGTTTCCTTTTAGAGAGTTGACTAACAGTCCTTGGGGTGACAAGAAAAGATGTGAGAAGGAATGAAGTTCTTAGAAAAACTGGGAATTAATGTCATTTTATTTTAAACTAGGTGTACTGGTTTTCCTGAGTCTGACTTATGAAGCAATTCAGATGGGCAATATTGGGAGAGGTAAAAACCTAAATAAAATAAAACTGTCAGAAGTACAGAAGGAAACTGCTCAGTGTATTCATTTGACTCATGAGTTCATTAACAGTCTCAGTGTCTTATCAACCAAAATGTTGCATTTTTAGATCAATTTATATTAGAGACAGAAAGTATTTATTATCAAATAAAAGTATTCTAAAAATTTTTAAGTATGTCTCTTCTCTTATATCGAAACTAGCCTTTTAATTAAAAAAATGAAAAAAGGGTTACTATTTAGCCACACACTTCCAGTTTGATGGACTCAAAACAAAATTCACAGATATTTCAAGTGTGAAATGCTGTGAGAGGCAGTAATATTAATCTGTAATAACAAACTTGTTAGAAAACCACAACCAGAGGCAAATTAATTTGTAATGAAAATACTTAAAATTAATATATTTAAACTCCTTGAGTTTGAGTATATAATTACATATGTTAATATAAAATAGAAATCAACCAAAGCATATACTTTTCTAATAGAACATTTCTAAACTCTAACAACCAGTGTACTTTTTGATTCTGCTTGAGTATACGGTACCATTTTACTAAGTGAATTAGTTACAAAACACTGACTCTCATTGTCAGATGAGAAGAAACACTACATGCAGTGGACTTTTCTGTAAAGCCATAATCCCCAACATTACTAAAGTTTAAAGTGTTCTAGTCAAAAGAAAATATTTTTCTTCTGCAGTGGTAATGTTTAACACACATGCTTTTGTTCATATACTATCCACAGATTGTATTAGAGTTCATAGAACCATATTTAAAATTTCATTAGGGAAAACCCCACACGTATTTTACTCAGGCAACTGTTGAAAGACATTCCACTTGGTGTACAAAGCCTTCTACTGCTTACACAAGCAAATTTGTTTACAGAACTATTTAAAAGAGCAAGAGTGGCTAAAATCTTGAAAGAAAAAAAATCTCCTTGGAATTAAGGTACATTTTTGAAGGGCAAGAAACCAATATATTTAACTGCTGAACAATAAAATACTCCTCAAATAGGCAGTATGATCCCCCCCCCCCCGGTTTTTTTTTTTACAGATTCTGGAAGCTCTCCTCCAGATACCCATTACAAAGCCCAGAGAACTCTCCTTTTATTTGCCAGTATTGTCCAGTAGTTTGTATTGCCTCCAAGTATTTTATAATTTCCAATAGGTAAAAAAAATACTTCAAAATCCCTTTTGCAAATATGAGGAGGACAAGCTTTCTAAGGACAACCTCTCCAACCTACTTCCACTAAAAAAGACTTGTAAGTGGATTCATAGCAGTACTTAGGGAACATTTAGTCCTAAATGCAGTATGATAACCTATAACCAGTTAAGGAGGCAAGACTAGCCCGTTTTCCAAATACAATGAGACTCTTAATCAAGTTCAGTCAAGAAATGCCATTGGCTGTAAAGAACAAATAAGTAAGTTTGTTTAGGGAGGATTAAAATTATACTGTCTATTGGGCAAATATCCTAATATTTTAAAAAGACAGAACTGAGAGAAATTATTTAAAAATGTATGTAGGGCACCTGGGTGGCTCAGTTGGTTAAGCGACTGCTTTCGGCTCAGGTCAGGATCCTGGAGTCCCTGGATCGAGTCCCGCATCGGGCTCCCTGCTCAGCAGGGAGCCTGCTTCTCTCTCTGACCCTCCCCCCTCTCATGTGCTCTCTCTCTCTCATTCTCTCTGTCTCAAATAAATAAATAAAATCTTTTAAAAAAATAAATAAATAAAATAAAAAAATAAAAATAAAAAATGTATGTAATCCCGGCCCACACTTTCAGGCTTTCCATGATACATGAAAAAGCTCACAATTTAGAGAGCTAGAAGTTACTTAGTACAAAATTTTAAATACTTCTATTGAAAGAACTTGCCAGGAAAGTAATGTGACCCATCCCTGTACCTTATGTTTATTTGTGAGGTATTTTTATTTGTAAACACTGGGTTCCTCAGCTTCCACTTCTTACCCCACCCCTTGGAGTATGTGACACATTTGTCATTTAAATTAGATTGTCCATCAATAAGATTTTTACTGCCCTGAGCTCTGCAGCAGCCAATATGTATATAGTGTGAGTGCAAAGTGCAGAGCAGGTAAGTGAGGGAATCATACAGTCATTAAAGAACCAGAGAAATTAGCAGCAGCATGTACAAGGTCAGCATTTGTTTTCTTATTTACTTAAATGTGGCAAACCAAAATCCTGATGTGACTCCAACCCAGGAGACAGCCTATTTAACAGAAACGACATTTAATTTGTGTCAGAAACACAGTCTAGTCCCCTTTCTGTCAAAAGAAAATGATAATATCAGCCCTATGGACCCTTTAGAGATGTTATCACTATAAAACAAAATGTACTTATGAGCCCTAAGATTCAAATGGGTACAGACTCCCAAGAAGATAGACTTCATGTTTAATACTCCCTCTTCATATTTAGTTTTTAAAAACTTTTATTTAAAATAGCCATAAAGATCTACTAAAAGAGAAGTTATTCTTGCACAGAGGCTGAAATTTGTTTAAAACCAAACAATTTCAAAACATGGCATATGTTAAAATACAGTCCAAACCATAGGGTTTTTTGTTTTGTTTTGTTTTTTAATGTCAGGGGAGGAGTCGAATGCTATAGAAAACATGTTAACTTTCCACTTCTTTCCAGTGCTTAGGAAACAGATACTTTACAATGACAAATCTTTAGCCTACCACATAGAGTTTAAAAGGCATGATACCGTAAGAATTAGGAGCTGGATATATTTGGACTTCTCACTTAATAATTTGTCTAAATGTTGTATATTCCATTTAGAAATGATCAATCACTAATTAACTTTCACTTCACCAGCAGAACCAGAGATTATCACATCTATTTGACAACTATTATAGAGAAATTGACCTTTATGCTAATATTTCAGTGTGCCCGAAGTTTGGCAATATTTATTCAGATTAAATTATGCACATTTAAGAACTATATTTAAATGAATAGCTGCTTAAGTATATTCTTTATAACACTGAGATTATAAGAAAAAGATGTGTGTGATCTGTGCAAGACCATGTGGTATTTAAATGATTTCACCTTGTCTTGCTAACTTGTTCAAATCAGGAAATATTTTTAAAATAGAATTTCCTAAGATGTTTTTTGACTAGAGAGAAATCAAGTTTGGATAAAGAGGTATTGGAGTGAGAGAGGATGGGGGCCATATCGGACTGAAAGCCTTTTTCAACACAAGAAACTGCACTACAAGACTCTGGAACAAATATGTTTCCGTGTTTTTGTACCACAATGTTGAAAAACATCATATTTTAATTTCAGGCCTTATAAACTAAAGATGTCCCCTAAAATTCATTATACTTATTATTTTGGCTCAGAGTCTGTGGCTCACTACATCTGTTAGAAACTTCATTGTGCTTCGTATTTAAAGAACCAAATCTAGTTGGCTGATGGGAGGGGGAAAAGTTTAATTCAAAGGGAGATGTAATACTGTGAAAATAACCAAATAATTTGTCTCCGAAAGGCGTTCAGGGGGAGCAGAGCTTCTCAAATCATCTGTATGGTGTATCTACTGTGCATTTTATTATTTTTCCCACTTGTGTCTCTCTGACTAAGTTAACAGCTAAAGGTTTTACTTAACCAATTCTCTTGAGACGCTCTTCCTGCACAGTGGTAGTTTCAGCAAAGAGGGCTAAGTAAAGGCACCTCCAGGGCAAATTTTTTCCTTTTGGTCTCCCCTCCCGGAGTTTCGAAATTTTGTTTTTCGTTTCTATATACATCAAAACGTTTAAAACTTAAAAAAAAATTTTTTCCCTAGAAGGCTTCGGAAAATTAAAAAAAAAAAAAAGGAAAAAAGACCCCTACGGGACCGTCCCTAAGAGTGCCGAGACCGCCGGGTTAACAAGCCTCTAGCCAGGTGATCAAGGGGCGAGGCCGTCGGTAGTTCATTGACCCCAAGAAGAACGTGACAGCACCGGGTAGGTGCCCCCAGATGGCACCTGCCCAAGACCCTCTTCCGCCCAAGCCTAACCTATACACTTGCCTGGAACCGAGGACCTAAAAGAAGGTGGGGCAGGGAGGTGGTGGAAGGAGGATGAGACTGGGCGAGAAGCTCAGATTGCCATTCCGCAGCATCGGAGTTTGAGTCATCTCTCTGGCTTTCAAAACCGGGAAGGGGAAGTGCGCGTCTGCCAGGAGTTAGGCGGTGTGCTAGGCGGGAGAAAAAGCACGCTCTAACCCTCTCGACAAGGGGCCCCTCTCTCTCCCGGCCAAAAGAAGCAAGCCGTCGGGACGCTCCTAGATCTGCAGAGGCTTCTGCGACAAGCCCACTGTCACCCGACTGGGGCGAACGGCGCGACCCGGAGTCCCAGGGGCGCGCTCCCCGCCAGCCCCAGGTCCTGCGCGGGGGCGGCGGCGGCGGTGTCTGCCCTAAGCCGTCTCAGACCC
Source organism: Mirounga angustirostris (assembly GCF_029215605.1). NCBI lineage: Eukaryota > Metazoa > Chordata > Mammalia > Carnivora > Phocidae > Mirounga > Mirounga angustirostris. The sequence goes on along the minus strand of NW_026991716.1, from coordinate 91,560,037 downwards.
GCGCGCCGAGATTTTCTTGCAGTTCATACAATCAGCCGCCCGTGCCGCCAGGGCTGCTCCAAGATAAGCCACGCGTAGGGAGTTACGAGCGGGATCGTGCTTGTGACCGCAGGGCTATCGGGAAAAGGATTTCCCTGGAAGCTCGTCCTTCACAGCCCCTTTTCCTGGAACCCGGCGGACCTCGAGACAAAATGACGAACTCTAAGCCTATTTCGAGAGTTCCCTCGACCTGATGTAAGGATCCCCAATTCTTTTCTTCTCATGTTGTCGAAAAGAACACATTTGGGTAATTCTCACCACCGCCCTGCCCCCCTTTTTGGGTGAGCGACTTTAATAAAGGAGCTCAGAGAAAAAGGTGCGTAATCGAGAAGTTATCTCCGCTCGGTTACATGTCCCCGCTAGTCTCCGAGCGGAAGCTCCGCTGCAGGATTTTTTTTCTCTAATTACGCAATTTAGCCTAATGTAGTCCAGTCGAGAGCCGTTAGTTGCATGCACGCTGAGCTCAGTGAAATTCACTGTGGAAATCGCTTCTTCAACAGTGACCCCGGGGTACAGCCTGTCCCGAGCCGGACCCCAGTTTAGCGGCCTCTTACCTCGACCCCCTGGCCTCCCACGGCGTCTCCAGTGGACCGTCTACTCCCAACGACGTCCCCCACGGGCCAGCTGAGCGCCCCATCCCCAGAGCCGCTCCCGCCCCTCACCTCCCTCGCCACAGTCCCGGACGCTTTTTAAAACTTTGAGCGCAGCCTTTACGTGACTGGACAGTAATAAATGCTCCTGCCCTTGTTCAGCCAACATCGACATCCTTGCTTCCCTTCACATTTCATAAATTAGGAAAACATATAAAGTTAACATTCCCAAAATAAGGTGTATTCGATTCTGCGTTTCATTTACCCTTACAAGTCGTTGACACGGAATTCTATCCTTTAAACAAACTGTAATGATCACTCCTAAGCTCCATCTTTCTACCTCGTTTTCAAATACCAAATAATTACTGCCAGAGAGGTAACTATCAGCATTGCTAGTGTTTACAGATTAAGCAATGGCAGAACACCAAATCACCACTCTTCTTACTATCCCTAACCCTGGTCTCAATTCTCTTCACTAAAATCCTAGCCACCCTTCCCCCCAACCCCCCCCCTTTTTTTGCCACCGTAGCTTGGTTCTTTGAAAATTTATTTCCCCAAATCGCAAACGTAACATTTTAAAGACCTTCCAACGTCACCCTTCTCATTGCAATCATAATCCGCACACCTGCGCAGCTCTGCCCGCTCCTGAAGACGTCGAGCAGGAAACTCAGCTATTTTCCTAGTGGCATCTTCTCGGTTCGCCTAGATAAACCTAAAAAACAAGCAACTTCAATGAATGCAAACTTCAGCTTTCCCGGGGAGAAACGGCAAGGCAGCTACAATCAGTCTCTGATTACCCAAACATACCTAGGGGCAGGTTGGAGTGTGAAGGAAGGCTTCGGGGTGGGGGGTTGCCAACCTAGGGGTGGATTAAACCAGTTCTATTGTTACTGAGTTTAGGAAAGCTAGCTTTTGTTTCGTGGTGGATATTGGGGGTAAAAACCGAGGAGTTTGAGTTAAGCCTCCCAGAAGTCTGTGAAAGAGCAAAACTTTAACTTAGGACTTTGGTTCTTCTAAATTGTCTAAGAGACTGAATTAACCATTAAGACTTCAGTGGAGAAAAGATCTAAAGTCATTTGAAATATTGTAAAAGAAGGGTTGACGTCTGCATCGATCTGCCCTGTTTTCCTGGGGCTCATTGGTCCTCTCTGTCAAAGTGGGAGACCCAGGTGGCGATGGCGGGGCTCCGCCGGTCGCATGTTGGGCCCCCAAGGCTTCGTACTCCCTCTAACCATCACTTTGTACTTCTGCTTTGGAGGAAGGAAGCGAACAGTCCTAGCTCCCTCCCCAGCAAACAAACCGGACAAAATAGGCCCGGAACTTTCCCGAGCCCACCTGGAGACACACCTAAAAGGAAATGCTCTTTCCCGCCCATTTAAGTAGGTAGCGGCTGATGGCAGTGATTGTGCACAGTGCCCAGGAGCCCCAAGTGAGGGATGTCTGCCTCTGGATGTGTACAGGCAAGAGGGACCTTGAGCGGAAAGGGGTGCGAAGCCCTCTTTACCCCGCCTTCAGGCGGCAACAGCCCAAATGACAACTTTCATTGACAGAGAAGAGCTTCCCAGGCCGGGTCAGGGCGCGAGCGGCGGGGCGCCGCTGCGATTGGGCTGCCTCATGTCACGTGACGGGCGCCACGTCCTGGCGACCCGCCCCCATCTCTGGCGCGCGCTCCGCAGCAGCGGCCGGGCCGCACGCCCACTTTCACTTTTCGCACTGGGGGTTCACAGCCGACCGAGGGCGTTTTTTTCTTTTCTTGTCTTTTCTTTTAGGATTCTGAGGAACAAAAGGGAGGCATTCTAAAGAAATAAGGGTTGCGCTTGCTTATGGTGGGGGACTGCTCTCCGGGAAAGAAGGGGGCTGGGAAACGGGTGTTTCCCGCTTTACAAGGGTAAAACTGAGTTTGCAGATCTACAGGAGGGCTAAAAACGCGATCAAAAGTAGAAAGCAGTCGAGTCGGTGCTTCACCTTCTCAGCAGTGACTTGGTAATTTGGTTTTAGAAGGAAAGTCCTCCACGTAGTTTATTACGTTAGAGCAGATAAAGGGCTACCAAAGCTAGCTCGTTATGCAAACTAAGAAACTACACTCCTTCGGAAAAACTTACCGTGGCTTCTGTCTCATCGCCAATCCTTGGTAACTTGACTGGAATCAGCTCAGCAAAAGTGTAGGGAGAGGGCTCTGTGCTAACTCCGGAATGAGCTAGTGACTTGGTGAAACCCAGGCCCAGCTAACAGTACAATGTGTGTGTCTGAACACTTACCTTCTACTCTCACTTATTATCTGTTATCATGGCCAGTTACTGTCTATTGCCTTAAAAACATTCTCCTGTAGTTCTAAGTAATAAGTTCACCTTTAGAAAGAAAGTATTTCAGAATATTGAAAACGTTATATTATTACTAACGCTGTGGAGATGGTTCTCTGTTCAGCAAATAGCCCATTCCTTTGGTCCTTTATTTATATGCAGAGTTATTATACATATTACCTATTTCCAAGTGCCTGACCTGCTAGATTCTGGGTATAACAGCAGTCTATCTCACATACAGTGCCCTCATAGTGCCCATCAGGGCAGGGCAAATTGCAACAGGATTGGATTTTGGAAAGAAAAAAAATTTTCCCCTTCCTTAAAAGATGTCTCTTGACACTTGACAGCAAAGTGATCTTTAGCAAGTTGCTCAACTGTCTAAGCCCTGTTTTTTGTTTTGTCATCTGTTTCTTTCACAGGGCAAGAGGAAACCAGGTAAAGCTTGGACAACTGCCTAGCACAGTGGCTGGCACAAAGTAAATGCTCGATACATTATTATTATTATTGTTATTGTTACTGAAGTGAAACAATTTACACTTCCTCCTACTTGTAATTTTAAGTGACTATACAGTGTTGTCCATTCTTCCATGCTTTATATTTATATAGAGGTTTGATTAGGGAGAGAAAGCTCATAAAGCAATTTGCTTCAATCATATGTTATGATAGTAACTTCCACTAATTACATATCATTTTGAAAGTATTTCCTCAAATTTGTTTTGAATATATAATATCGCCTTTGAATTTCCTTAACTTCCCCCTTATACTTTTACAAAATGAAAGGGTATGTTCTTTGTACTTTACCACTAGTTATTTCACCATCAAACATTGTAACTTTTGGGGGGGAGGGGGAAAGAGATTATTATCTTCTCTGGGCAGTTAGCTAAAAATCTCCTAACAAAAAGTGAAGTCTGGAGTAAGAATCAATTAAATAATGAAAAAAAAAATCACATTTTTTTTTTTTGCTATCTGGGGGAAAATCATATATATATAAAATCTTATAAGAAACACTGCTGTGTTTTGATTTTTGCTGTTTTGGGGAGTCAATTTGGATGTTTAAAATTAAAGTAGTTTTCCTTTTAACATTAATGTAATTATCACTAGGTAGAAAGAACATCTCTGGTCTAAACATCTCTCTCGAGCTCCAAATTTCCTCTTCCACAAATGACACCGGATCTGCTCTTTTATGGGTTTATATGGAGCCAAACTCATCACTTCCCTTGCCTCTGCCCTCTCCATATTCGAGACCTCACTTAGTTAAATCCTCCCAGTTACCCATACTACAAACCTGAGTCATATTCTCTTTCTTTCTCCCTTGCTCCATTATCAAGTCTGGCCTGACTTAAACTCCTCAGTAGGCCTCAGTTATGTCCCCTTCTTTCCTTTCTTATTCCACTCTTCTAGTTTAGGCCTATTCAGTCTTGCTCTCTACCTCCCTTGCTGCTGCAGCCTCTTAACTGTAAGTTTCTGCCATTGTAATTCCCTTCAAATCCTTTCCCTGAGTGACTTATCTAAAAAGCGGATCTGAACATGCCACTCACCTTTAATGGCTTCCCCTTACTTACCAGATAAAAATCTAAGCTCTTCACCACAGCATTCAGAGCCTCTGTACATCTCTCCAGCTTCCCTTCTCTCCACTTCCTGTCCTGACCTCACATTCCAACTACACTTCGTTTCATTTGTTTGACACTGCTAAGTGCCAGCCGCTGTCCTAGGCACTTAGCATTCCTTGGGGAACAAAACTAATATCTTTGCCTTCATAGAGCTTATATGGAAGGGAATGGGTGGTGTCAGTAAACAAGAAACACAACAAATAAGCACATTTTACGGGCTCTGGGGGGAGTAGAATTTTAGATCGTCTGATCAAGGTTGTCTATTGAAAAGGTGAAATTTGAGCAAACACTCCAAAGGAGGTGAGACAGTGCGCTACATGAATAAACAGAGGAGGAAAATCTAGGCAGAAAGAATAGCCAGTGCAAAGTCCTACTTAGTACATCAAGAGGAGAGAGCAGAGGGAGTAGTAGATGAGGTCAGAGAAAAAAACAGGGTGTGTGAGGGTGCTTTTAGACAGGTTCTCATCAGCCATTGTAGTAAGTTGGAGGCTTACTTTGCATTAAATGGGAAGTCAACTACTTGTGGTCACCCCCACAAGCCATAGTGTTTAAACCTTGTGTTCTAATCATATGCTCCCATCTGTTTGGATTGTACCTCTCTCCAGCTCAACTGCTCCTGTAATTCTTTTTGATCGTCTCTGTTACTGCATTTGCCGTATTACTTACAAGACTTAGGTCTTGAGGAAGGATTTTGGTTTTTTCATCTTTGTATCTTCAGTGCTCATTAGCAGGCACGTGAACACTTAATGAATAATTAATGATTATAATTGTTTATAGATTGCTACATATGTTGGGTGTTTTATATGTTTGTAAATTCTTAAAACAACCCTACAAAGTGGGCTTTATTATACCTATTTTACAGAAGAGGAAATGAGATTCAGAGAGCTTAAGTAACTTATCACATCACGTGACTGGTAAGTATCTGAGCTGGGTTTCAAACTGAGGTGTCTGGCCAAATGCTACACTGCATCCTTTTCATTCATGAGGCTTCCTCACTAGAGTGAATGAAAGATGGATGGAGGGAATTTATTTCTAGTTTTGTTTCTTGCACTTGGTTTTCCTAAGCTTAAACAAATGATCAATTCTACTGTTTATTAATTCATTAAATATTTAATAAGTATCTATTGTGTGCCAGGTACTTGGAATATAATACTGAACAGAACATGTAGTCCCTTTCCTTGTGCAGTTCACACTACAGCAGAAGAGACTCACAGTTGTATAAGCAAGGGCAGTAATGTGTAGGCAGTGATCTGATGGAGGAAAGGACAAAAAGTCACCAAGACAACTGTAGCAGCAGCTTCTGACCCAGCCACCCAGGCCGGAGAAAGCTGTAAAATGAAAGCAAATTTCCTGGAGGAAGATGATTCCAAGTGTAATGTACCATTGGCCTGAGGGACACTGAAATTCAGAAAGTGGAGATATGTTCAGCTGTGAATAAAAGAATCCCTTATGGACTTGTATAAGGCACTAGGTATTATATAAAAATCCAAAGAATCTTGCTGTATTCATTTTTTTTCAACTTTGGCTAATGTTAATGTCCTTTTCCCAAATTTGATTACAATCTTTACGTATAAACTCTAAAGCATAAACTTTTTGACCTTTGTTTAATTTCTTTATTTGATAAATTATTTGACTCATTCATTTGTGAAGAACTAATGCAATGTGTTTCAGTAGTTAATAAAGTCCCAAACTATGGAATCTGAGGGCTTATTCAAATTATTTTGTCCCACTGGAGTTTGGTGGTATATTGCATCATTGGCTGGAGTTTGGTAACTGGTTACAGAATGCAAATTTTTGTTATTACGTTGGTGGAAATGAAATTTAACATTTACTCACTTTTAATTACTGTTCAATGGATGAAATAATCCAGGAAACCATGACAGGTGGTGTGACTGAGACAGGAAGAAGAAAGCAGGCTGGAAAACCAGAGACCCATATTCAGAAAGTAGCATTTTAGTGCTTTCAAACTGATAGAAAATTAATAGGTTGTTCTCAATAAATTTCCCGTTTTTCAAGAGAGGATAAATTTGGCATAATAACTCTAATATATGACTCACTTTTCAAAATTAAAAATTTAAGCATGAAAATAGTTATTCAGACAACTTGAAACTGGTGGTGGTGGCAAGAGAGCAGTTGTTTTTAATAAGAAAATGATGGGGAAGATCAAAGAAGAGCAGGGATCAGGATGTGGGAGTGAGTTCTCTTTATTGCAAACTGCTTTGGAGGGAGGTGAGAGATGGAGATTAGAGATGATGAAGACCTTTCCTTTTGGCTTCTCTGATCTAGCCATGGATGATGAGAGTCCCTCTGGATGAGCGTCAAAGAAAAGACATGGTTAAATGGGTAATAAAAGAAAAAGCAATTGCCCATAAATACTAAGTGTTTTAAGTTTGAAATTTTCCCTTAAAAAAGGGGGGAAAAAGAAAAAAAAAAGCTTAGTTATTGCAGTTACCATCTACAGCTTGTAAAACACAAGTTTCTCTGATGGAGCAGGTCCAGCAAGTCTTGGTTATAGAAAGAGTTAGGAATATTGTGAGAATCCAAAGAGTCCTGGCAAATATGTGCTTTGAGGCTTTAAAAAGTGCCCCAGAGGAGGAGAAAATATGCTGAAAAAAAAAAATAGCAATAAAGTATTTTTTATGTTAAGAACAAAAAGACAGGAAATGTTTTTTTTTTTTTTTCAAATATTGTTGCATTTACTCCATCTGGTGAAATAAAATAAGACAGATATGTTATCCTCCACAGTTACACAAAAAAACACCACCAGCAGGCCAGTTAAATGGTGGAGAGCTGCTGCTGTCCTTGGAACAGTATGTATGGCATTCTTGCCCCCCAACCCCCTAAAAAACGCCAACACATGTGCTGTTTCTCTGAGGCCATCAAAAGTTTTTGGCTTATAATCTAGGAGTTTTTTGGTTAATTGAATAACAAAATTACAGAACTGTCATCATTATGTCTAAAGAAACCTTCCCTGTTTGCTAACTTCCTTCCCAAACATTTTTGCCCTAATTACATTTTTGTTGGTGCTTTAGAGGGGCCAGGACAACCCAAGGGAATGTTTCCATTCTAATTGCATCTTTCCTTTCCCAGGAGGCCTGCGTCCTTTCATATCCACCAAACTCACTTGATCACTTGATTAACCGTTGTCCACTTGTTACTGAGAGAAAACAAAAAACAAAAACAAAGAAACACCCAAACAAGCCCTGTGAAATTAACTGGACGTTTTGTTTTTGTTTTTCCCTCGCAGAGATCACAGAGCTGGTGCATATTTTCTGTCAGGCATCCGTTCTTATTCGGGGCTCCAGGTGAAATAGAGAAGGTGCGCGCGCGGCTGTGTGGCGGCGGGTGGGGGTGTGTTCCCGAAACGTCAAACAGGCATCCCAAAGTATTGTGTGTTTGGGGGCCAGAGTCCAGAGCTTGCGTTCAATTTTGAAGAGCTCGATGACCTCCCAAAGGTTAAGAAACATAACATCCAGATTAATTCCTCCATTGTTGCCAGACTGGGATCTTGCTAGGCCCTGTTTGCTGGAAGGTACTGAAAAGATGCCTTGTAAATTCGGTTTAATGAATTTCTACAATAACCTGTGGTATCTTCAGCAACAGCCCTCAGGATTTCACCCGCGGGCACGGGAAAGTTGGTCCCTGTGCTTGGGTTCTCCCCGGGGCGTCCTCGTCCCGGGGAGGCCTGGCGCCGCCGGGTTCTGGGCGTCTGGGCTGTCTCTCCCAGAACAACCGACCATCTCCAGATGCGAGAGGGCCTTACAACAGTCTTCCTTGGACGACCCGTCTATGGGAGACTTGGGTTCCCCTTTCCTGCAGACCTCTGAGGGACGGCAGTAGAGGGAAAAAGCAATACCTCTTAAGAAATAGATAAATAAAACAGAAGGCAGGGAGCCGAGTCCCGGTGCGTTTCCGAGGACGAGCAGGCGCGGCGGCGGCGCGGGAGCCCCGCCGCTTCCCCGTCGGGCGGGCGGCCCCTTGCTCGCCCCCAGCGCCGAGACCCGCTTCCCCGCCGCACAGGCGCAGCGCGACGCCTTCCAGCCTCCCGGAGCTCGCCCTGGAGCCCCGCGCCCGCTCCTCGAGGACGCGCCGGCCGAGGCCCCTCCCCGCCCAGTCCGCGGGTAGGAGCCGGCGCGCGGGCGTGCGGGGGGGAGGCGGGAGAGGGGGCGCTGCGGGGCGCTGCGGTGTCGGGAAGCCCCCCCCCGCTTCCAGGCGGGACGAGTGACAGGGCTCGCTCCTGTTCTGGGAGCCCCCCCCCGATCCTTGGCTTTCTTCGTGCCTTCCCGGAACACCTAGCTTGTACCCGCGTGGCGCAGGGGAAGCCTCCGTGAACATAGCACTACGTATGGAGGTAAATGGGACGTAACATGCCGGGGGAAGCTCTGAGGAGCTGGAGTCCGTTTCACGGGCTCCTTTCTCTCACCGAACCCAGATTTACTACGCAGTACCCTTACTGGGGGTGCTAGTCTCCCCATTTTTCGGAAGGACAGCCAGAGAGATTAAATGGCTTCCCTGGGGCCCTGGCACTGGCTGGCGACGGCCCTTTAAATAAACGTGGCACACCAAGCTTTTGCTTCATCCCAGCTGCCTCCGGTGGAAAGGGTTACCGTGGAAGCAACGATTAACCCAAGTGCCAAGGTTGTGCTCTCCTTCTTCAGTCCAGACGAAGTGGGAAAAGTGGGAGCACAGCGGGCCGGTTCTCAGCCTCTTCTCACCTGCCTTCACCGCTTAGTGACCTCTTGCAGTCACCAGCACCTAGAGCCTGGCAGCCCCTCCTCCACCCCCGATAAAAAAATATATATATATTATATATATATATATTTACATTTCCAGCCTGAACTTCTCTAAACTCCAACCTCCAGTTTTGTTTATTCAGCTGCCTGCTGGATATCTGTGTCCCCTCGAATGTCTAAAAGATGCTCAAATTTAACTTGTTTAGCTTTGCCTCCAAACCTACTCCATCCATAGTGTTGCCCTTTCCATTAAGAGCGAACCCTTTTTTTTAGGAGGGGCTCAGGCCAATAATTTTGAAGCCATCCTCGACTCCTCTTACTTTCACACTCCAAATGCAGCCTACTGGAAAATGCTTCAGTGTATCCAGAATCTGGCCGTTCCTTATGACATCTGCTACTACCACTTGGGCCTATACCATCATCATTTCTCCCTTAGGTTATTACGATAACTAGTCTCCATGTTTCTACTTTGCTCCCTGGTGTGTACTCTGTGATCCCATTGTAGCCAGAGTAATCCTGTTTTTTTGTTTTTTTAAGATTTTATTTATTTGAGAGAGAGAATGAGAGAGAGCACATGAGAGGGGGGAGGGTCAGAGGGAGAAGCAGACTCCCTGCTCAGCAGGGAGCCTGATGTGGGACTCGATCCGGGACTCCAGGATCATGACCTGAGCCGAAGGCAGTCGCTTAACCAACTGAGCCACCCAGGCGCCCCAGAGTAATCCTGTTTTATAAGGGAGCTTAGAACCCCTGGTGACTCCCCACCTCACTGAGGAGCATAGTCTAAATCCTTCAGTCTACACTCCTGAGTGACCACTCCACCTCTGACCCTTCTACTCCCCTTCTCCTTGCTCAGTCCCCTCCCTTCCAGCCATGGTATTAGTCCTGCCTTAGGGTCTTTTTTGCACTTGCCATTCCTTCTGACTGGAGGCCCCCCCTCCTTCCCGCCCCCCCCCCCCCCCCCCCCCCCCCCCCCCCCCGCGGCTTAGTTTTCTTCTCCTTTTTCCTGAAATACTGTCTTCTGGGTAAAGTTCCCTCCTCCCCCACCACCTGTTTAACACTGTAACCCCATCCCTGCCTTTTCCTTTTTCTCTGCTTAATTTTTCTCCATGGTACCTAACTTACATACTCAATTTACTTTCATCCCCTTATTGCTTCTATCCTTCCACAAGGATGTAAATAATATATATGAGGGTAAGGATTTTTTAAAACTGCTCTATGTCCAGTGCCTAGAACAGTGCCTGGCACATGGAAGGCACTCAGTATAATATTTGTTTTATTATGAATGAACCCACAATAAAATGGGAGCAAGGGAGTAGCTCCACTATATAGTTCTAGCTCTATGATCTTGGGTGAGTTACGTAACTGCTCTAAAACTCAGTTTTCTCATCTGTAAAATGATGGTAGATACTCCCTTATAGGGTTATCAATGTTATTAAATAAGTGAATACATATAAAACACTAAACACATAAGAAGAACACAGTAAGTGGTAGTGATTTTTACTGATATGTAGTATTGATAGTGGATATGCAAGTCAGACTTCTAATTGTGCTTATACATATGTCTTATACCTTACCTTTTAGAAGTCCTTTCTCTATTTGTTGTGGTACAATGTAAATAAGAATTAGCATTCTGAAATCTTTTCTTTGTTGTTGATATTTCTTTGTATAGCGCCTTGGAAGTGTGTGGTTTGTGTTACTGCTGACGGCCGAGGGGGAAAAATCTACTTTTTGCTTGGTTTGTGTCAGCATCATTACATACCCTCCTGGTCATCTTCCATGGAAAGAAAGAAGAGCAAATTAGATTCCTTGAGAACGTGAGTTATCCCCTTTTACGATTTTATCGCAGAAATTCTTCTGAAGATATAAAAGGATGGGCTGCCGGGTATGGGGTGGAATGGAGCAAGGGCACTTAACTTAAACCTCAGGGGCTGGAAGTGGTGCTAGAATTGGACTTTCCCTTCAGCTCCCCAGCCTGTTTCCTTAGGCAGATCTCCCAAGGGAGGGCTCACTGGATGGGGGGTGGGGAATGTCAGGGAGTAGAGAGATCGTAGGATTTAGTTAGGGAAATTGACCAGTAGGTTAATCCTGCTCTTCCCTCTGGCTGGCCCAGCTTCTCCCATGGCTCCTCCTTCCCCTGCCTTGAGCAACTGTCCACTCTGTTTAGATTGGCAACTGGGCCCCCCTGCCTGTTCTCACTGTGAGACACACTATGTTTGCTGTGTAACTCCCTGACCTCCTACACCCACGTGAGCTCCAACAGGACAGCAATTATTGTCTGTTATATTCCCTGCTTTCTTTCTAGTTCCTAGGACAGGTCAATATATTCTTGTTGATTGAATGAGCTCTCATACTGAGCTTATTTAATTCTGCCAAGCAGCCCCTGACATTAACTCAACAGTCCTCGTGCCAGAACAGTTTAAATGCGTATCTCATACTGTTCCCACAACAGAACTCAGGTTGTTGTTGTTTTAATTCCCTTTTACAAATACGGAAAGTGAAGACCAGTGAGGTTAAGTAACTTGCTCAGGGTCACACAGCAGCTGAAAAATGGTGGAACTAAGGACAGAATCCACACAATCTGGGTCCAGGCCTGAGTCCCAACCATCTTTGAGATGAAGGTCAAGAGGGCTGATAGCAGCATCAAGTTCAGTAAGCCTGGACCCTGACAGGTCTTAAGGTTAAAAGGTGGCCAGAGGCTGCCGCGAACAAAATGTCCCTTTAAAGCTTCCACGGCCCCAGGTGGGTCCCGGACTATAGCCCGCCACCCTGGCGCCAGCGCGGGCCTGATGCGTGACCATCAGTCCGCCCAGTCTGCCCATCACTCTGCCCAGCAGAGAAGCCTCTTCAAAAATGCCCTCCCTCCAAAGTTCCCGCTGCTGCTCAGATAACTCGAATTTTCCTCGTGGGGATAAGCAGCGGTCAGTGGGACGTGGGTGAGCCACCAAAGGCCGGACAGATCGAGCCCGGAGCGGTCGCGGGTTTCCCCAGCCAGAGGCTCTGCCACCCTCCGATCCCCTTGGAAGGCCCCGAGGGAGAAATCGTGTCGAGAAGGAAACTAGAAACTGGAACTCCCGACTCTGGGAACTGAGAACCCGACTGTGCCGGGCCAGGCGCGCAGTCTGTGCAGGGCAAGGGGGCACGGAGCCCTGGGGGACGCACGCTACCCGCCCGGAGAGGGCGGCGCGCAGGGACCGTGGCGTGCCCCGCATTTAGGGCGCTGGCATCTCATTCCTCGATCTCCTTGTTTCCGTGCTTAAAAAAAGCAGGAAACGACTCGGAGGCGGAGAGGTTCACTCTGTGAGCCCGTTTTCCTCAATCCTTGCGGAGATAGAGCGGCTGGGGAATCCAGGCTCCCTGCGCTCCGCCCTGCCTCCGGATTCGGTTCCTGCCGCCCGTGCTGCTTGCCTGCGCCGGGAACCCGTCCACCCACCAGGCCTTCGCTGCGCCAGTTTTTAAATGTAGGGAGAAATACAGAGGATACCGAACACAAATTCATTGCGAATGTCACCGAGTTCATTGGAGCTTTTTGGTCATTTTGTGGTTATGTGTGTTATTTTTAGTCAAGAGATACTAAAATCACAACCATTCATCCTGAGGGCTTCTGGGAAAATTTGGAGATTAAAATACCTGAAAATTCTGGTAATCCCTGTTCAAGTGAGTCAATTAAAAAGAATTTGTTTACCCACCACCCCCAGGTAGAATCCTAGGAAAGTCAATGAAGAAGTACGCTCAACCTCTATAGTTCTGTTTGGAAACTCAAAACCAACTCCCCCCGCCCCCCCCGCCCCACCCTCCGCGCCGCTTTTCAGTTGCAAATTAGAAATCATATTAATTGCCCTAAAATGTAGTGATTTGCCTTATGCAGACGTTTGCTTTTGAACTTGTTTTTGCTTCAGTTTTCTTCCATAGACGTTGTTAACTGGTATCACGGAACTATTAAAACAAAACAAACAAAAAACCCAGCTGATTTGTGTTTTTTCTTAGTTATTGCATCTTGTACTCTTGGCTGATTTAAAAAAGGGGGGGAGAGGGCTTATTTTTAAATGAATTTAGAATAAGAAGTAATTGAGATGTTTGGCAACCTTATGGTAAAACATAATAATGTGCCCCAGGATAAAGGCTAGAATTTAGTTCTGTTTCTTGCTTCATTACTCACCACTTGATGTGGCTCTGACAAGTCCTTCACTGTCCTGGGCCTCAGGCTCTCTCTCCGTCAGTAACAAGGGGAGCATCTTAGACATCTACCTGCCTCCTGGGGGTGTTGTAAGGGTTAATGAGATATGTGGGGAGTGCTTTGATTCTAGGGCAAATGACCTGAACAAATAAAACATGATTACATCTCAGATTCATCTTTGATTCATCTGAATAAATCAACTTTCCTTTATTAACGCTTCCTGTTAAGTTTTGTAAATTGAGTTATTTGATTTTAAAATTCTGTGTTGGGGCATTCTATAGATTCAAACTCTATATAAAAATCCTTGACAAGTTATATTACCCAGTTAAGGGGGAATCTCTGTTCACAGATACGGAATAACTTATTCTCCTTATGCAAGTCAACTTATTTATTCAACCAGTGTTTACTGAAAATGTACTCTTTGTAGGGACTGCAAGGAGTGCTAAAAGGAACTGCCTTGTGTGCCTGCTTCTCCCAGACACTGGTGTTAAACCCTTTGTCTACACCATCTCATTTAATCCTGCTAACAGCCCCCTGAAATGCAGCTTCTGATCTCACCCTGTGTACAAAAGGCACGCTGAAGAGTTTCTCTTGTAATTCAGGAAGCCAGGAGCTGCCAGAGCAGCATAGTCCTGTGAGGTCACTTGCAACAGTAAGGGGCTACTTTTTTTGAAAATTCTGATGAAAATTTATGGTCATTTTTTTTTTTTTTAAGAAAAGATTTTGCCAACACTGCCTCAGCAGGTATGACATTTAGCTATCTATAACATTTAACATCCTTAGACCAGGTCGTCCTAGAGTTGAGAGGATATTAGGGAAAGTTTACAATAAATAAATTTACATATAGGCAAAATATGATGACTCATTTGGCATTAGCCAAATGCTCAAAAGCACAGCCACCATCCCTCCATTCACCCCCCACCACACACACCCCCTCCCCACCCCAGGGAAAAAATCTGCATAAGCTTTTATGCGGTCTCTACCTGGTTTTTAGGAGTTATCTAAAAGACAAAATTGGAAATGTTTACATTCAGCACACAAGAAAGCGGGCCATGTATCCTGATATAGTGAGGGAAAAGAGAAACCTGGTGAATTAGGCCTATTTTGCATGAAACACAAAGAGAGATCCTTTATCTATCTCTGGAAATATGGTCCACCAAATGCCAACTCATAATGTTAGACAGGAGAAAAGAAGCAAATTAAGCCAGAAAGTACAGGTTTTTGTCTTCTGTTGTGGACAGTGAGGCCAGATGCAACAGATTGCTTAGAAAGTTCACTATTTACACTATAGTATTATGGTATTGTACATTTGCTGCATGCTGACAACGTGCTAAGTCATCAGCATGATTAAAGTAAACACCCATAGGCTGGATTGACAGTGTCCTAGGTTTTGGTATCAGACGTACAACACTGACACACACACACGTATAACAGAAGCAGATGTATATATGGAGTGCAGCGAGTGTTGAATGATTTAGATATACAGGAATTAGTTGTGGTGCTTTCTATGCATGAGAGAATAGAAAGTGAGACATGCAAGTCATTCATTCAGAGAAAGTAGTCTTGGGAGAATTAGAGGAAACTCCTGTCTTGCTTACAGTTACTTAGTTGGGAAAGGTTCTTGATCAGGAAACAGAAATGGGGATTTCAGAGTAACAGAGTCATAATATGTTGGAATTGGAAGGGACTTGAGAAGATTCACATTTCTTTAATAGTCTCAAAGATATCTTTTTTTACTGTTGGTTTGTTTGAATTGGCATCCAAGTAAGTAAGGTCCACACATTCCATGTCACTGTTACGGCTCATAAAATTTTTTATTCTGTAACCGTCTCTTACCCTTTTTTGTTAATGGTTTTGTTGGTAAAACCAGGCCATTTCTCCTTGTAGAATGTGCCACAATGTGTGAATTTGGCAGATTGCTTCCCTTGTCGTGGTGTTCACCTTGTTTCTCTAGAGTGTGTATTTCCCGCAGCTTAGTGATTAGATCCAGAGGCTCAATTAGGTAGAGGTTAAATTTATTTAGGTAGGCATAGTTCTACTAGGCAGGAATACTTCCATAAAGTATTGTGTACTTGCTGTGGCATCACTTCTTGAACCACAAAATGTCTGGTTATCCTGATTTCAGTAATGCTCACATTGGCCAGTGGGTTCAGGGGGTGTCAGCTTAATCTCTCCATCAGCCCTTCACGTAACGGTTTTGGGATCCACTGATGATTGTTGCTTAGAAGTTCTGTTATTTCACTGGAGGTTGAAAAATGGTGATTTTTCTTCATTCTATCATTCATGTGCATTTATTAACTGGAATACTTTAAAAAAAGATTTTATTGATTTATTGGAGAGAAGAAAGAGTGCAGGTGAGCACATGAGACAGGGGTGTGGGGAGTGGAAGAAAGAGGAGCAGAGAGACAAGCAGACTCCCCGCTAAGTGGGAGCCCATGGGACTCTTTGTGGGCTTCTCCAGGAGCTCACAGCTGGGCTTAATCCCAGGCTCCTGAGATCATGACCTGAGCTGAAGTCACACTCTTCACCGACTGTACCACCCAAGTGCCTCTGGAATACTTCCTTAAATAACTTTCTCCCATCTGCTCTTTGGCTCCCTTGAAGTACTACAGTATAGGAAAGATAGGATAAATGCTTGATTTTTTCTCTTTGGCTTTTAATTTCCAGGGTAATGAGTAGGGTATAATAGAGATTGCAGAGTAGAGTCAATAATTCTGGGCAAGGTGTTCAGAAAGTATTTCTCAGAAGAAAGAGAATTTGAGCTAGGACTAGAAAAATGTTTATGATTTTGACCGGCAAAGAAGGGAGGAGAGTCAGAGCATCATGGTCTGAGGGAACTTCATGAGAAAACCAGAGGATGCGGTTGATGAACTGCTGTGACTAGAACATAGAGCATAGAGCACATGGGCCTTTTGGGGAGGGGCTGGTCTCTCTCAGTAGATTGTGACACTCTTGGAGGAAGGATCTATGTTTTCTTCCCCTTTGAAACTCCAGTGCCAAGAAAGTCAGTTGCCACAAACTGAACATTTTTTCAGTATTTGTTGACTAAATGAATGAATTAACTTGAACTTCCTTTGAAGCTAGTATATATATATTTTTCTGTCATAGTAACTTGTTTTACATTCTTGATCAAAGAGCAGAAGTACAGGCTATTTGTCATTTAACAGAATGAGGGGAGAAAAGCAAATGATCATCTGAATTGATGTAGAAAAAGCATTTGACAAAATTCAATACTTTTTGTGATAAAACACTCAAATTAGAAATAAAAGGAAACTACCTCAACATAATAAAGGTCATGGGGCGCCTGGGTGGCTCAGTTGGTTAAGCGACTGCCTTCGGCTCAGATCATGATCCTGAGGTCCCGGGATCGAGTCCCGCATTGGTCTCCCTGCTCAGCGGGGAGTCTGCTTCTCCCTCTGACCCTACCCGCTCTCATGCTCTCTCTCTCTCTCATTCTCTCTCTCTCTCAAATAAATAAATAAAATAAATAAAATCTTGGATTATTATTATTCTCATTAGAGAATGAGAATGATCTGAGCCGAAGGCAGTCGCTTAACCAACTGAGCCACCCAGGCGCCCTAATAAATAAAATCTTAAAAAAAAACCATAATAAAGGTTATATATGAAAACCCCACAGCTAACGTCATACTCAGTGGTGAAAGACTGAAAGCTTTTCTTCTAAGATCTGGGACAAGACAAGGGTGCCCACTCTCACCACTTGTTGTTCAACATAGTACTGGGAGTTCTAGTCAGAGCAGTTAGGAAAGAATAAGAAAAAGCACTCAAATTGGAAGGGAAAAGTAAAATTACCTCTATTCCATAATCTCATATGTAGAAAACCCAATTCCACAAAAAAACCCTTAGATCTAATAAAAGTATTCAGCAAAGTTGCAAGATACGAAGTCAATTCACAAAAATCAGTTGTATTTCTCTACATTACAATGAACAATCTGAAAAGAGAATTACAAAAACAATCCTATTTACAATAGCATTAAAAAAGAATAAAATACCTAGGAATAAACATAACCAAATAGGTGAAAGATTTGTACACTGAAAACTACAAATTCTGACTGAAAGAAATTACACAAATAAATGAAAAGATATCCTGTATTTATGGATTGGAAGGCTTAATATCGTAAAGATGCCCAAACTACCCAAAGTGATCTATAGATTCAATGCAATCTGTCAAAATCCTAAATGCATTTTTTGCATTAATAAAAAAATCCACCCTAAAATTCATATGGATTCTCAAGAGGCTTGAATAACCAAAACAATATAAAAGAGGAGAATGTTGGATGCTTCATACTCCCTGACTTCAAAACTTATTACAAAGCTACAGTAATCAAAACAGTATGATATGGCATGAAAATAGATACATAGACCAATGGAATAGAATAGAGAGTGCAGTAGTAAAACCTCACATACATGTCAGATGATTTTTGACAAGGGTGCCAAGGCCATTCAATGGAGAAAGGACAGTCTTTTCAACAAATGATGCTGGGAAAAGTGGATATCCACATGCAAAAGAATGAAGCTGGGCCTTTACCTTACATCATATACAAAAATTAACTCAAAATAGGTTAAAGATGTAAACATAACAGCTACAATTATAAAACTCTTAGGAGAAAACATAGGGGAAAACTTCATGACATTGGATTTGGCAATGATTTCTTGACTATGACTCCAAACTCATAGACAACAAAAGAAAAAAAATAGATAAATTTGGCTACTTCAAAATTAAAAACATCTGTGCATCAAAGGACACCATCAACAGAGTGAAGAGGAAACCCACAGGTGGGAGAGAATATTTGCAAATCAAATATCTGATGAGAAGTTAATATCCAGAATATATAAAAAAACTCCTATAACTCAATAACAACAAAAAGAAATAACCCAAATAAAAATTGGCAAAAAAACTTGAATAAACATTTCTCCAAAGAAGATACGCAAATAGCCAACAAGCACGTAATCATTAGGGAAATGCAACTCAAGATGATAATAAGATACAATTTTATACTTATTAGGGTGGTGCTACTATTTAAAAAATGAAAAAAAGAAAAGAAACCCAGAAAATAGCAAGGGTTGGTGAGGATGTACACAAATTGAAACTCTTGTACACTGTTGATGGGATTGTAAAATAGTGCAGCCTCTATGGAAAACGGTATGGCACTTCCTCAAAAACCTAAAAATAGAATTACCATATGATCTAGCAATTCCACTTGTGGGTGGATACCCAAAAGAAATGAAAACAGGGTCTCCAAGAGATATTTGGTCACCCATGTTTATAGCAGAATTATACAAAATAGCCAAAAGGTGGAAGTAACCCAAGTGTCTATCGAAGGATGAATAGATAAGCAAAAGGTGGTCTATACATACAACAGAATATTATTCAGCCTCACAAAGGAAGGGAATTCTTACACATGCTACAACATAGATGAACCTCGAAGATGTTACGTAAAGTGAAATAAGCCAGTCACAAAAAGACAAACCCTGAATGACTCCACTTATACTAGGCATCTAGAGTAGTCAAATTCATAAAGACCAGAACTAGAATGGTTGTTGCCAGGGGCTGTGGCAAGGGAGGAAGGGGGAGTTATTGTTTCATAGGAACAATAGCTTTAGTTTTGCAAGATGAAAAGAGTTCTAGAGATGGGTGGTGATGCAGGTTGTACAACAATGTGAAGGTATTTAACAGCACTGAACTGTGCACTTTCAAATAGTTATGATGATACATTTTTTTAAAGATTTTATTTATTTGAGAGAGAGAGAGCATGAGCTGGGGCGGGGGGCAGAGGAAGAAGGAGAGGTAGAAACAAACTCCCCGCTGAGCAGCAAGGAGCCAGGCCCTGAGACCATGACCTGAGCTGAAGGCAGACGCTTAACCAACTGAGCCATCCAGGCACCCCATGATGATATATTTTATGTGCCATATATTTTACTACAATTAGAAAAACTTAGGATAAGTAAAATTCCTTGCTACTGTATACTTAGTCATATAATGGGAGAGAGAGAGAGAGCTAGAGAACTTAATATATAATTCAGTGTAATACTCAACAAGGAATAATCCCATTAACTAAATTTAGGTTCAATTACAAATTTAAAAAAAATGTCGGGGCGCCTGAGTGGCTCAGTCGGTTAAGCGGCTGCCTTCAGCTCGGGTTATGATCCCAGGGTCCTGGGATCGAGCCCCGCATCGGGCCCCCTGCTCGGTGGAGAGCCTGCTTCTCCTTCTCCCTCTGTCTGCTGCTCTGCCTACTTGTGCTCTCTCTCTATCTCTGTTAAATAAATAAATAAATAAAAATCTTAAAAAAAATGTCAAAATCATGAAAACAAAGAAGAGCTGAAGAAATGTTCTCATTAGAGGAGGCTAACAGACATGAGAATTAATTGGAGTTGTGAGATCCTGGATTGGGTCTCAGAACACAGAAAAAAAAAGCTATAAATGACATTATTGGGACAAATGGAAAATTTGAATATGGATTGAATTGGATATCAGTACTAAAAGTTATGTTTGTTGATTTTGGTAAATGTGCTGTGGTTGTGTTAAAGAAAGCCCTCATTCTTGGGAAATCCACACAGAAGTATTTATTGATAAAGGGGCATTATGTTGCAGAATTGCTCTGAAATACTTCACTCTGAAATGCTTCAGGGGAAAAAATACAGGGTGAGCAGATGCTAAAGCAAATGGAGCAAAATGCTAACAATTGATGAATCTGCGTAAAAGGCTTATAGTTCTTTGTACTATTCTTGCACCTTTCATGTGTGAAGTAAAAAATAAGAAAAATCAAATGCTAGTCATATGATATTCAGCCACTCTGGTCCCAATTATCAGTAGAGGTGCAGATAACAAAGGAGTAACATGCGATCCAGTGCCCTAGTGTGGCCTTGCTGGGTGAGTTTCGTGCTTTATGACTTGCATTTTCTCTATCAAGAAACAGTTGGGGATTGACTTCATTAAATACTAATCTGTACTTTTGTGTTGGCCCCTTAGGTTTAACACTGAAAATTCTATTGATGTTATTTTTGTGACGTAAATATATGTTGTAAAATCAGAGAAAAAAAAAACCCATTTGATCTGTGGCTTGTATAAGTCAGGGCTTGTGTCTGAAGTGACAGAAATTCAGCTCATACTTGCTTTATTCATTAAATATTTATTGAGTGCCTACTGTGTGCCAGTCTCTCTTGTTGATATTGGCGATAAAACAGAAAACAAAACAGGCAAAAAGCCCTGCCCTTTTGAAGCCTCCATTTTGGTGATTAAAAACAAACAAACTGACAAATACTGGGTGAAGAAAAGACGGGGGTGATCTACTGGCTTACACGATCGGTGTATTGGTCAGCCATTTCTGTGTAATAAACAGCCATGCAAATCTCAGCGACACGTGACAGCGAGCATTTATTTTGCTCACACATCTGTGGGTGGCTGGACCAGCTCTGCTTGATGTCTGCTGAGCTTGCTCCCGCGTCAGCAGATGTAGGTTAAGGAGGCTGCTATACTGAGCTGTGGCTCTGCTCCATGTGTTCTCTTAGCTTCCTTGGCCAGCAGGTGAACAGTGGCAGGTTCTTCTCCTGGTGAGGGCAAAGACACAGTAAAGCCCTTGTTGAAGATGTGTCTGCCAACATTGCATTAGCCAAAGTAAATCCCCTGGCCATGCTCAAAATCAGGGAGTGGGGAAATACACTCTCCGAATGGAAGCGGGTGAACTACAAAGTAGTGGATAGAGGGAGGGGTGGAAATTAGGGCCAATATGCAATCTGTCACATTGCGAAGTGCACAGCATCAGGCCAGCTGGATGTACCTCTGTATTTCCTTTTCTCTGTCTCTCTCCATGACCACTAGTCTTTGTTTCTTTTTGTGTTTTCTTGGCCACATTTTCTCCTGTTACCCCTAAAAAAGGGGGGGATACTTATTCTTTTGGTTTTCATCTAATAAATCTCAGAGAAGGAGGGACTTTTTGTGTGTGTGTGATGCCTGCCTGGGTTAAGATTAAGTGTTGAATGGAGGGTCCACTGCTGTGATCAGGGTACTGGAGTCCTCTAGGTGCCGAGACCTGGGCCACATGTCCACCTCTGCAGTGAGCACCATGGCTTGCAGGTGTACCAGAGCCACATAGGAATACTCCTAGGTGGTGGGGGTTTATATTTTCCAGCAGAAAGGAGATGGCTGGGTAGATAAAACAAGGTGGCTGTTTTATACACTGTTTTTTGAATGTTGTTCATAGAACAGAGTATATCCTCAACAAGGAAGTTAGGTGATCTTTGGCTATTTGGAGATATTTAGGAGGAATGTTACCTGAAAAAAGGTTTCATATTTCTTATTTATTTATTTATTTATTTATTTATTTATTTATTTTTTAAATTTTATTTATTTATTTGAGAGAGAGCACAAGACAGGGGAGCGGGAGAGGGAGAAGCAGACTCCCTGCTGAGCAGGGAGCCCGATTCGGGACTCGATCCAGGGACTCCAGGATCATGACCTGAGCCGAAGGCAGTCGCTTAACCAACTGAGCCACCCAGGCGCCCTTATTTATTTATTTTTAAAGATTTTGTTTTATTTTTATTTTTTTAAAAGATTTTATTTATTTATTTGACAGAGAGAGACAGCAAGAGAGGGAACACAAGCGGGGGAGTGGGAGAGGGAGAAGCAGGCTTCCTGCAGAGCAGGGACCCCGACGCGGGGCTCGATTCCAGGACGCTGGGAACATGACCCGAGCTGAAGGCAGACGCTTACGACTGAGCCACCCAGGCACCCCTGAAGATTTTATTATTTATTTGAGAGAGAGAATGAGAGAGAGAGGGAGAAGCAGACTCCCCACTGAGCAGAGAGCCCGAGGTGGGGCTCGATCATAGGACCCTGAGATCATGACCTGAGCCGAAGGCAGATGCTTAACCAACTGAGCCACACAGATGCCCTCAAATTTCTATTGTAGAACAAGTTTTGACTACCAGCATAAATATGTTTCAGATAGGGTTAGTTCCTGCTACCATTCTATTCATTAGGCTTCTCAATGGGCAAAATATTAAACTAGAAAAAAATTACAGAAATTGCCCATTTCGAACCTGACAGCAAGTATTTTATTCTTGTGCAGAAGTAGAACCAGGCACCGGCTTCCTTGCTGCAGAGTATATGCTTGCTGTCAGTGGCTCACCCAAAGCCTTGACTGCCATGCATCCACCCATGGGGCTCAGCTCAACTCGGACTGGTCTGAGCAGATCACAGGGGTCTTGTTCTCCTTCCTAGTGAATGCTTCAGGGACAGGCCCGTGATCTAGCTCTTGACAAGGAGATGGGCGGGAGTTTCTGAAAGAGGCATCTTAGCTCTAAAAAGAGACACAAACCTCTGGACATTGGTGTTTAAGGATGTGATACTTTAACTGTCTTGTGATTATGAGGAGACCTAACTGACACCCCAGTGATGACGTGGGGAGGTGGAAAGACCCTGGGTCCATGGCCATGTTGCTGAGCCACTGAATTAATGAATTCTGAAACTGATCGTCCTCTGCACTTTTGTTATGTAAGAAAATAAATTCCCCAAGCTTAGGCCACCTTTAGTTGGGTCTTCAGTTACTCACTGATGAAGACATCCTAATGGAAACAAAGAGTTCCTTGTGGTTGTCTGCAGCCTCTTTTTTACTTGGGTTTGAGTATTTAGCAGGAGATGAACTTAGGCACTACCATAAGTGCACCCACCCATCCCCCTAAAAGTATATTCATATATGAAGAAACAGTCCTTACCATGACACGTATAGAACGTTAGGAATGCAGGTAACAAGTGAAGTCTTAGGTGCAACAGTAACTCTACTGTTCTGGTACTTAGTTTGCCATAAATATCTTGTCCTACCTTGTGCTCTTTTTAAAACAGAAGTGATTTCACATATCTGTTTATAACCTCAATCTGAGAAGAGTTACATGAGAGGAAAGCATTCCACTCATTCAGAGGTTCTCTCTCTCTCTCTTCTTTCTTTCTTTCTTTTTTATTTTTTTTTAAAGATTTTATTTATTTATTTGACGAGAGAGACACAGTGAGAGAGAGAACACAAGCAGGGGGAGTGGGAGAGGGAGAAGCAGACTCCCCACCGAGCAGGGAGCCCGATGCGGGGCTCGATGCGGGGCTCGATGCGGGGCTCGATCCCAGGACCCTGGGATCATGACCTGAGCTGAAGGCAGACACTTAACGACTGAGCCACCCAGGCGCCCCTCATTTCTTTCTTTCAAGAGGAAAAGTAATGAAGGATGAATTATCCCCGCCCCCAATCTCTCATCAATTCTAAAGTCGAGGGGAAAGTGTTAGTCAGGATGAAGTAATCGAACTGAAAAAAGTAACAGTGAGCGTATTTCAGTCTTTCTTCGTGTTGTGCTTTAGTTCTCTTCAAGTACCCAGCTTTCAGCTCCTTGTAGTTCTGAAGAGGTGGGAAGTTCTTTTATGAGATGGAGCTTCCATAATCACATGCTCTCTTCACCCCTACATTGCTCTTAGTACTGGTGGCATCCTCCTGAAAAGGCCATTCAAGTTGGCCCTGCCATATGGTGCCTTGTAGAGGGTCACAGAGGTGGGTATCCTCCATTTCTCCTTGGGATAAGCAAATGTGTTGGATTTTTGTCCATCTCAGCTACAATCTTTGGCTTTAAAAAATAATTTCAATTTTGTTATTCTTCTCAAGCCTTGTCTCTTTCAATATTGATGAAATCCCAGTGAAGGGGAAGCCCCTGGTGAAATGCTGTGTTGACTTACTCATTCTTTTCAAATGACACATGTTTCATATTTAAAATCAGAAAGTGAATTTCCTTTAGGTAAAAAATAAGGCAGTTACCTTCTTTGCAGGCCCTTGGCAAGAAGGGATTGATTTTTTATTAAGACAATTTTTTTTAGATCAGTTGTAGGTTCACAGAAAAATTGAGGGGAAGGTATGGAGGTTTCCCCTATACCCCCTGCTCCCACATGTGCATAGCTTCCCCCATTCTCAGCATCCCTTACCAGAGTGGGACATTTGCTATAACTGATAAACCTACACTGACACGGTGTAATCACCCAGAGTCCATAGTTTATGTTATAGTTCACTCTTGGTGTTGCATAGTCTATGGATTTGGACAAATGTATAATGACATGTATCCATCATTATATCATTCAGAGTAGTTTCACTGCCCTAAAAATCCTCTTGGTTTTCATCCTAGCCCACCCCCAATCCCTGCCACCGCTGAACTCTTTACCGTCTCCCATAGTTTTGCCTTTACCAGAATGCGATATAGTTGGAATCATACAGTAGGTAGCCCTTTCAGACTGGCTTCTTTCACTTGGTAATATGCATTTAGGGTTCCTCTTAAATGTTTTTTTAATGTCTAGTCATGGCTTGATAGCACATTTCTTTTAACTGCTGAATAATATTCCATTGTCTGGATGTACCATAGTTTATTTATCCACTCACCTATTAAAGGACACCTTGGTTGCTTCCAAATTTTGGCAATTATGAATAAAGCTGCTATAAACATCCATGTGCAGGTTTTTGTGGATATAAATATTCAACACCTTTGGGTAAATACCAAGGAGCACCATTGTTAGATCATATGAAAAGAGTATGTTTAGTTTTGTAAGCAAGTAAGAAGAAATTTTATGTTCCACTAATCAGTTAATTTCCGAGTAAAGAGTACACAGTGCCCTTGAGTGAAGAAATAAGGTTATCAGAAGAGGTAGGAGACAATCTTATTCTAGTATGAAAACTTCTCTTTCCTAAATATAAGGCACCTGCTGTCCATCTGCACCTCCAAGGGAAGCAAGAGGGAGTGGGATGATTGGAGGAAAAGGCAGTTTAGGGTGTCTGTCTCTAAAGACATCCCTCCAGTCTACCAGGCAGGGTTGGATCCAGAGAAGCTGAACCACTACCTCTGGTGTAGAACAAGGGCTTTGTTATAGGGAGTTGATTTAAACAGTTTATGTAAGGTTGTGGTTTCTGTGTCTGGTGTGGGAGCCTGAAGTCAGCAGACCAGACGGTCGAGAAGGAATGAGGGACATGAAGTGGGGAAGAGCAAGGACAACCTGGAACTGATGAGGATGGACTGGAGATTGCATAGGTCTCTCATCACCTCCAAGCTTTCAGCTTTGACAGTGGGAGTAAGCTGCAGAAGAAGCTGGTGCCCTTTGTCTCAGATCTCACCATGCACCTGGCCCGGCAGTCAGAGAGGCTGGAGGAGATCTGGAGGAACTGGAGTTGCTGCAGGCTCAGCTACCATTCACTCCTGCTTCCCAAGCCTCTTGTGGCACATGTTATCTGGCAGAAATACAGAGAGAGAATTCTGGGAAATGTAGTCCCAACTTAGCTAAGTTGACATGGTACAAATGTCCCACACAGTTCCACAGCTGCACAGAGACAGAGGAGGAGGAGGATCTTTGCAGCACCACAATAGTGACCAATAGGAAACATCCTAATTGTCCATCAGTAGGAAATGCGCCCATAGAATTGTACAAAGCCTTAAAAGAATGAATCAGATCTGATCTTTTTTTTTTTTTTTAAAGATTTTATTTATTTATTTGACAGGGAGAGACAGCGAGGGAGGGAACACAAGCAGGGGGAATGGCAGAGGGAGAAGCAGGCTTCCCACAGAGCAGAGAGCCCGTTGCGGGGCTCCATCCTAGGACCCTGAGATCACGACCTGAGCCGAAGGCAGACACTTAACGACTGAGCCACCCAGGTGCCCCCGCAGATCTGATCTTATATACAAAACAAACATCGATAGATCTTAGAAACACAATGTTAAGAGGAAAAATAGCAAGTTGCAGAATGGCATGAATAATGTGATACCATTTGTATAAATTAGAAAAGCAAAGAAAATAACACCACATATGGCTTATGAAAAAAATGAAAGAAAGGATACACCACAAACTCAAAGGAATGTTGGTGTCTGAGGGGAAGTGAATGGGTTTAGAAGTGGTGGGAAATTTAGAACTATTTTTAACATTCTCTCTCTTTTTTCTTTTTAAAAGAAATAATAAATAGATTTTTTTAATGTGGTGAAATACAGATGACATAAAATTTGGATATATTACCTTTGTAACTGAAAAGCTTCCTACGTTATTTTCATGTGCAGTGCTCTCATTGTGAGAATACAGTTATATACCCTACCCTACTCTGCTGAAAAGGGAAGAATACAAAGGGACAGAGCCAGGCAGATATTTGGAGGTAGGGAGTAGGGAGGGAATACTTCCCTTGTCTCCCTCTCTCCTTGCCAGGAGGGCTTCTAGTGAAACAGAAAAGCCAGGGGTTAAAGCTGAACATTGTGTCATCATCACTGATATTCAAGGACTAGATCATTATAGCTAGCCAGTAGTGTTGGATTGTTGGTTTGCTTGTTATAATTTGTCTTTTTGAGCTGTGTTGCTAGGTTGAATGGAAAGCGTTCCCTTGTATGAGTGAGGGAAAGCAGACAGAAGGGCAGGGTGGGTAGTCTCACGACATGCAACTGTATCAACCACCCACTTTGCTTCTACTGATTGTCACTAATTTGAAAACATGTCTGGGAATTCCATTGGTGGATACTTTTTGTGTGCTGCTGTATTTATTTTAGGAACATCCTAATCCTGAAGAAGACAAGTCAGGATTTCTTCCTTCAGTCAGCCAGCAAGCACACAGAATGCGAAGCAAAGAATTTGGCATTGGGTAAAATCTCTTTCTGCAGCCTAATGGTGGGCATTTATAGGTTCAGGAACCTGCTCATTTCCTCGTATATGGAGCTTGCCCCGATCACCTTGGCCAGAAGTGATTTTTCTTTTTCTGAACTCCTAGGGGCATGTTCGTATCTCTGTTGTGACACTTACTACTTGAATTATATTCTTTGAATACATGTTATCTCTTCTGCAAGATTAAAACTCCTTGCATTCTGGAATGTCCCATTTATCATCACATTACCCACAGCACACTAGTACTGAGTGCTTGTGTTTAATACATGGTTAGGAAAAATATTTGTACAAAGAAAGAAAGGGTCAGGAAATTGATTTTGGTTCATTAAAAAGAGTGTTTTCAGAGGCTTTTGCTGACTCTTCCAGTGAATGAAGAAATAAAAAAGGCAACAAATTAAAAATGATGAACACTTGATATGACTGTGTTCTTGTTACTTAATGTCATCAATATGTTCATTATCACTGAAAAGAAAATAAAACAAATCCACACATTTTTAGAGATGAAAGTATTTTCCAATTATTTTCTTTACAATCGTAATACTGCTTTGTAAAAAACTGCATCATGATCTCCTTATCTCCATTTCAGTGTTTCTTCTAATTCAATCCCTATTTCCTCATGCTCTAAACTGTTAAAATAAAGTCAGTGGCCATTTTTAAAAAAAGATTTTATTTATTTAATTGACAGAGAGAGACACAGCGAGAGAGGGAACACAAGCAGGGAGTGGGAGAGGGAGAGGGAGAAGCAGGCTTCCTGCGGAGCAGGGAGCCCGATGTGGGGCTCGATCCCAGGACCCCAAGATCAGGACCCGAGCCAAAGGCAGACGCTTAACTGACTGAGCCACCCAGGTGCCCCCCAGGCTCTCTGTTATCTCAGGCCATCTCTCATATTTGCTGATCTTCGCTGCCTCTTGCCTATCACAACAGGTTCTTATCTGGTTGTCCAATGCCACTCATTCAGGAAAATAGTCCACATTCACTCTAAAGTCTAAACTCTTTAATTATGGGGTTTGAGCTTTTCATGATCTGGCTCCAAGCTCCATTTCTTATTTCATTTTCTGTCTTACTACTCCCACTCACCCTGGTTCCAGCGAACTGGGGTTGCACATAGGCACAGCACATTGATTCGGCACGACGTGTGGAATACCAATCATGTACCAGGTGTGGCATCCTGTGCTGTAAATGCAAAGATGAAAAAGCACCTTTCAGATCTTTAGGAGTTAGCATTCCAGCTGCGGAGAGACTTCGGCAAGGAGTAACCCTAGGACCTGTGGTAGGTACTGTAGAGGCAGCTGAGCGGTGTCAGAGGCCTGAGGGTGTCACCCAACAGGAGGTGTGTGAGCTCTGCCTCATTTACTAGGCACTTAGCTATGTTGCATATACATTGACTCTGTTCTTTCTGCATTCCATTTCTTGGCACGAGGTGATCCTTTAACTTTGAATATTCTTTCCTCTTCCTGTTCCTGCCTGGTAGAAACTTCCCTCAGTTTTAAGAGCTAGCTCCAATACTCATTCGATTGTGAAACATGCCCTGCAGCTTCTGGTGCTGTTCTAGTTCTCGCTTTTCACCTTTGTATAGTAGTAATATGTTGTACTCCCCTTGTAGGCAGGAACCACGACTTCCTGGGCACTTCGCCCATAGTAGGTTTCCATGAAAAAACATTTTTTTTTTTGAATAAGCAACAGACATCCCTTACTGCCTAACTCCTACATATCCAGGAGAATTTTTCAAAGGTAAAAAGTGAGAGAATAGGCAACCTTGGTTATTTGTTACATAACTCAGATATGTTAGAGTGAGATATTGGTGCAGCCACTAATGACTCTCAGCCAGGGCTAAGGGGGAGCTGGAGGAAACAGGACTCTGCTCTCCTAGCACCTGCCATGGGCCAAAAGGAGCTGCTTCTGGGGGTTTTAGTTTCTCCCCTGTTTGTAGAAGGCCATTTCCCTTTCATATAGAACGTCATTGAAGGCTGCAAGTAAATTTATTCGTACGCAATATCTGTGTCTTTAAGGTTATCATCTGAAGGTACCTTAAAAATATCTCTGTGTTTATATATTTCCTATTTCTTATAAAGCATACATTATTTCCTATTTCTTATAAAGCATACATGAAGAAAGAAATGTAAATAAAATAAATTAACTGTTGCATTTACATAGTGTGACACAGACCACTTACCCAAATGAAAAAAAGAAGAATCACTTTCAATTATTTCTCTTGAATTTTGAGCTTATTTATACTGTAATGTATAGCAAGATATTTAACTTCTTCTTCCATTTCCCTTGTATTACATTATGTTTTATCCATGCACCATAAAAGAAATCCATGTACTTGATTAAATCAGTCTACCTCTGAGGTTTTCTGTTACTTGGGGATTGAGAGGAGTTAGGTATAGGAATTCATGGACGGTTGTTGATTCACAGCTACAGGTGACATATTTTCTGAGACAAACTCAGTTCAGTTGGAGTAAGATTGCTGTGGTGACAATGAGGTGGACTATTTGCCATCAGGACACATGGCAGCTCTTCTCATGGCTTCTGGCCAGGGCACACAATGTCTTCTGCTTGCGCTGTGCCCCACTTCTCCTCTCCAGGAATGTCCTATCTCTGTTCTTGGCATAGTCATCTCCTGATTATCAATCCAGTCCTCTGGGAGTCAGCTTAGGTCACCTCTTATCCCTCTCTCCATCCACTCTTCCATCAATCAATTTCTTTTAATCATCCTCACATCTCCTCTCTTCTTTGTGTCCTCATTGCCCCAGACTTTGCTCACATCCTTACCATTTTTGGGTGGATTTCTGCAATAGCTTCAGAGTCATATCCCTCTGTCTTTTAACTTTTCCCTTCCCCAATTTATCACCCCTTCTACTGCCAGAGTTGTTTTCTTAAAAAAAAGAGAAAAAAAGGCTTATAGGATAATGTCTCTCTGTCACTTGCTATCCTCCCAGGATAAAGACCTTTATTAGCTGGCCCTTTTCTGTTTCTGCAGGGCATGACCTGCCACTTCCCCAAGTGCACCTTTGCCCTGTCATGCTAGGTTACTTTTAGTTCCCCACCTGTGCTCTCTTGTGCTCCTGTCTCCTGTCACCGTTCCCTTCTTGGATGGTTCCTTCTCTACTATGTGTCTGGCTAAGGCTGATTTTTTTCTTCAGAATCAACTCTAAGGATTACTTGATATGCTCTGAAATACATGACTTCATGAAATGTTTGGATAAATTAAAGGAAAATATCTCATAACTTGAAACAAAAATTTCTTCTGGAATTCTTCCCGGGTTAAATTAGGTGCCACTGGGTTTCTGTGGCAGATGATATATATATATATATATATACACACACACACACACACACACACACGCATTTTTCATATTGAGGTAAAAATTTTGGTAGACGCATATGTATCATCCCGTGGTCTGTGAGGGTGAGGTTTATGGTATGTTAATCCCTATATCCTTAGGACCCTGCAGAATGCCAGGGAGTGTAGTGTTCTAGAACAGACTTTGGAATGAGTGAGTAAACACTGAGATATTATGAGACAGTTAATACATGAATGGAGGACTCATGCTCAGATCCTGTGCCGGAGTCCAGCTCCAGCCGGGGTGGGTGTCTCGTAGGAAAGGACGGCGTCGGCGAATGAGGAGACACAGACACAGGATCAGGTTGCAAGCATCTCCTCCTGACAGCCTCGGAGGAACTTTTATTTATATGTTAGGATATTTTTGTTTTTCCATACTTTCGTAACATGTGATTATGTTTTTTCACAAGTGATTGAGATAATCTTAGATCATTTTTTGGATTACAGACATAGCCTTCTTTCATTTTTCCTTTGTAATGATTAACATGACCTTTATTGATTTCCGCTTATTGACTTTCGCTAAAACTAAAAAACAGTACGCAAAGAGAAAGGTGCTAGACAGAGCGTGACCGTCTTGTTATTTTGTTCTATAGAAACTAATTCTTCGTGGAATTAGTTTCATTATGATTGCTTAGATAGGCGTAACTAAGATGAGTAGTCACTTTATCATGAAACCCCAGAAATATTCCCACAATTGCAAAGATTGCCATAAACAAAATGAAAGAGAGTAGCAGGAGCCAGCTGTGGAGTCTCCTGTTTTTCAGGATCGTCCCCCATATTTGGACCTTGTCAAACAGCATGAGTAGCTTGGCTTGCGCCAATCCTGCATTCATCTTCCTTCTTTCTCCTGCTACTTATACAGTGAAATATCAAGAAGTTCTTTACATTTTGAAGTTCTCCCTACTGCATCACAGCATGAAATAGGAGAGAGTGTATTAGTTTCCAGGTGCAAATAACTTGAACTCCTAATCCAATTGGCTTAAAAGATTAGTAATTTATTATTTTAAACTATAGAACATTCAAGAGAAGTAGGGCAATTTTAGAGTTGGTCAGTTCAGTGGCTCAATAGTGTCACCAGGGATCCAGGTTCCATGTTTCTGTTCTGCTGTTTTCATCCAAGTGGCCTAGCTTCCCTTGCAGTGGCAAGACAGCCATGGTAGTTTCACAATCCCTTTGAGGTACAACAACAGGTAGGGGCAGAAATGGGGTCTCATTGACCAGATCTAGGTCACATGTCATTTCCTAATCTCATCATTCAGTACTATGCATGCCAAAGACTAAACAAAGTTCACCCCTTAGACCTGGGCCTTTACTTAGGAAGAGTGTGGGTACCTGAACAAAATCACGGGAGGAAGAAAGGGCAATGGCCAGTGGGAGGACTTTCCAGTATTGTCTTATTGTTTCCCATACATAACAACAACAACAAACACTCTCTTTCATTTGAGAGGCTGGGTCAACAGTTGCCTTCATTAAGGATATTATTTTCAGCTTATACCTCTTAGTGGTGAAAAAAATGCCAGGAGAAAACTGAAATCAATGGTGAATGTCCTGGAACAAAGAACAAATGTTACTCCCTGGAAAGAAACTTTTTGATCTTATAAACCTAGCTGCTTTTATTCTTTAGCTTCCAAAATCCATAAAAATGCTCCTAAGCAAAGTTAACTTCCAAGTCCATAAAAATGTGATTTATCATTTACAACATGACATTTATAGTATCCTTTTTTGGTCCTGGCAAGGGGAAACTGAGAGAAAGGTGTGAAGACTCCTAGTCTTTGAAGATGACTAATGACATGGTATATGGTTACTTACATTCCTGAAATATAAGTATGCAATTGCATCCACTCAAGTCTAACTAAAAGAGGAGGCCAAGTACAATTTAACTTATAAATAATAAAAATTTAAATATGCTGCCTTATAATTAGTGAAACACACATTATCAAACAGGAACTAAAGCTTGAATTTTGCTGTAAAACTGATTCTCAGTAGTGCCTAAGCTGCCTCCTAGTTGGTGTCATTATCTGTGTTTGTGTATGTGCTTATAAGTATGTTGATGTGAGTTCTGCATCTCTGTATACCATCTTAAATACTTTTTTTTTGAAATGAGGTGATTATAAATAAATATACATTGCTCAATTTCCAATTCCATGTGCATGCCCTCGTCCACATATTGTGAAAGTTTTTCTGGTATAATCTAATTCAGCTACAGACTTGAGCTCCACATTTTACAAAGCTGTGTGCTATTTGGCTACTTTTAAACAAAATACTTTGGCAGAGGGCTGCGTTACTCTAGTGACTATGTGTAGATTCATGTTGGGAGCATCCAGTCTGCTGATTTTGAAAGTTTTATTGTGAGAGGAAAATGGAGGCTGGAGAGAATGATTGGCTTTTGCTTTAATTAGCCAGGTAATTACCTCAACTCTCAGTTTTACATTATCTGTATTGATACTGACTCTACGCAAAGAGTAAAAGCCAATCAATGGATCAATCCACAAAGAAGTGTTTAAGTGCTCAAGGTTATATTAGGTGAACAGAATTGTGTAAGGGACTCAGGATGATAAGCACTAGATACTTAAGTGAGTGCTAAGGAATAGAAAAAAAGTGTAATTTCCCTCAAGTGGCTTATGGGGGGCAGATGAGCATGTTTCACATGAAAACAATTTGGGAACATTATAAGACAGTGAGAAATTTCATGCAGTGGTACACGTAAGTCCCATGGGCCTGAGTTAGAGCAATATCAGTAAGAACAGAGTAGCTGGATTTGAAAGTTTTATGGGATCTGGGTCCAGTGGTGCACTTGCTGGATTGACTTCTGTGTCCTAAAGTATAATGGGGATGTGTCCCAGTAACGTTAGGATGTTTGAAAATCACCTGCATGAGGACACATTTCCTAACTCAATCAAGGAGTTATTTTGCTCTTTTTATCAGCAAAGAGGTAGGAAAAGATGCTGTGATAATAAATCCAGCACTTCCTTGTTTATAGTGTGTTGCTAAGTAGAGCTTAAATATGTTAGATGTGTGTGTGCATTTTGCTAGGAACATAAAAATAAGAAAAAGAAGTAAATCTATATACTTCCATAAGATATTTAATAAGTTTTTTACAAGTGGGTTGGCCAGAAAGAGTGGGATAGTTGAGTAGATTATCAAGAAATACAAATAAATTTTGAAGGCTTTTAAAGGGTTCAAAAAAGTACTTTGAAAAAGTGACTTTGTACCTAGGCTTTGCCAGGGGGAAGACTCTGGAACATAGAAAAGAAGACAAAAAAAAAAAAAAAAAAAAAAAATCTCTGTATTGTACCCACAATACAGAGCAATAGAGAGAAAGTAAAGGAAAATATTGTTCCCTCCCCCCTCCCCCGCCCCTTTTTCTTAAAGTAGGCTTCGGGGCCAGCCTGGAGCCCGATGTGGGGCTTAAACTCAAGACCCTGAGATCAAGACCAGAGCCGAGATTTTTTTTTTTTTTTAAAGATTTTATTTATTTATTTGACAGAGAGAGACACAGCGAGAGAGGGAACACAAGCAGGGGGAGTGGGAGAGGGAGAAGCAGACTTCTGGTAGAGCAGGGAGCCCGATGCGGGGCTGGATCCCAGGACCCTGGGATCATGACCTGAGTGAGCCGAAGGCAGACACTTAACCGACTGAGCCACCCAGGCGCCCCTGGAGCAGAGATTTTTAAAGATGGAAAGCTTCTAAGAGAAGACATGAAAAAAGCAATGTCATAGTATGTAGATACATTCCTTAGAAAAAATGCTCTCTTCTACTCCTTCAGGAAATTCAGTGGAAAGAGGAACCAAAATAAAGAAGGGAACGTGCCTTTTGAAAAACTAAGTAAGTTGATCTTGATTACTCATATTTAAGAGCTGCAAGAACACCAGCACTTTGTAGTAAAAGCACTGTACTGATTATTTTCCAGAACTTATTTATAATAGAAAATATACCTAGAATTTAGAAAAAGTATGACCCTTAAAAGTGTGCCATTAGGGAAAAAAGTAATCATGGGTTTAATCTTCTAAGAGTTTAAAGAAGCCCTGGGTAGTGACAGCCGGGTTGTAAGTGTGTTCAGACTATCTTATCTCTTACTGTGGTAGGGTAATGGGACTGGGAGGGCAAAAGGAAATGACAGATTTTATCTATATTGATTTTAACAAGAATTTTGGTTTTGTTTCTCCACAATGAA
The DNA here is from genome assembly GCF_029215605.1 of Mirounga angustirostris. NCBI lineage: Eukaryota > Metazoa > Chordata > Mammalia > Carnivora > Phocidae > Mirounga > Mirounga angustirostris. The sequence goes on along the minus strand of NW_026991716.1, from coordinate 91,525,402 downwards.
ATTGAGAAGTGCAATTGGCCCTTCAACTTTTTGCATCCATGGATTCATTGTTTAGGACAAAAGATGCAAGGGAATGCCTTCTTTAACAATCATTAACAACTGCTTATAAATATCTGAATATATGCTGATTTGGGGCTGCAGAGAGAGATAAAGCCTAGTCTTTGCCCTTCAGGGGGTTTATAATCTAGGGGGTGAGAGACCAACATAAACAAGTAACAATGTAAAGGAGCATATACTGAACTTCATTTGTATGGTAAATAGTAAATGGCACCTTGAAGAAATAACTTTTCTTTAATTAAAGACTGTTACCCTTTCAAGCCTCTACAAAAGATGTTGCATTTTTACTAACTTTTACAGATAAATTACTAATTTGTGCTAGAAATATGGTTATAAGAAAAAATCAACAGCATAAGAGATCAAAACAGCAGGCTCTTGGAGGGTATTGGGGATGATGTTGGCATTCCCATTCTGTACTTCTCTAGAACAGTGCTTCTGAGACTTCAGTGTGCAAGGAATCACCTGGGATCTTGTTAAAAGGAAAATTCTGAGTCAGTAGTTAGTGGGGGATCCAAGAATCTGCATTTCTAGCAAGATCCCAGGTGCTACTGGTGCTGTTGGCCTGGGAACCAGACTTTGAGTAGTAGCCAGGGCTAGACCATACTGAATTTACAAATACCAGACATAGAAATCACCAGGCCTGTTATATAAGTCCATGTTGGTTGGCCTCTTGAATCCTCAGACCAAAGAACGTAGGAAACTTTGAGTCAGAGATACAATTAAGAGGAAATTAATCTTGCAAGAAGGGATGAAAGAAATGATTATCATGCAGCATTAAAAAAATGGAAACTGCAGGGTGATGTAAAAATGCATATAAAGTATAGACTGTTACACAGCTTTATTAGACCTGCATATGGTGGACATGCATTTTGGCAGGCTTGAATTAGATACAGAATAGAATTATTTCTCAATAAGGATACAACCTCCTAAATAGGGCATTTGAATGCCCCCCCCCTTTTTTTTCCCCCAGAAGGCTTTAAAGAAAGATGGTCACCCAAATGGGTTGCCTCAAATTAGACCTTCTCTAAATGTTGAGAGATATTCTCACTGTTCCTTCTAAGACCCTAAAAGTGGCATTGAATCTGATTCCCACTTATGGCTTCCAAGTAGCAACTATTTACAGTGAAGGAATAGCAGGTGTGATTACACAAATCGTGTTCACTATCATTCAATACAGTAAATTTTCATGCTATTTCTTTTATTTCTGAATCCATCATATCCAACCTCTCTGCAGATCATTAGTTCTACAAATCCTTTTTTCTTAAAGAGAGATGATTTTAAAGTATTTTATTTAAAAAAATTTTTTAATTTAAATTCAAGTTAGTTAACATGAAGTGTAGTATTAGTTTCAGGGCTAGAATTTAGTGATTTGTCACTTGCGTATAACACCCAGTGCTCATTCCATCAAGTGCCCTCCTTAATGCTCATCACCCAGTTACCCCATCCCCCCACCCACCTCCCTTCCAGCAACCCTCAGTTTGTTTCCTAGAGTGAAGAATCTCTTGAGTCTCTTATGGTTTGCCTTAATGTCTTTTAAATATAATATTTCAGTGGTTTCAGATAGATCTGTAACTACAAAGGACATAGGTGGGTCAGGGAAAGAGATTTTTTTTTTTCTTTTCTTCTGTTTGTCCTAGTGATAAAATTCTTCACTCAGGTTAGGAAATCATGTATAATGAAAGTTTTATTTTTCTGCTGTCTGATTAATATTCTGGTTTTACAGAGTTAAAGCTGGTATTACATAGGATTCAGCAAAGTCTTATCAGCTAACCATATGCCCATTTTTTTTTTTCCCACAAACTTCAAAATGGTTCACAATCTTCTAGGCTAGGTGTTGGAATCTTTTTATTATTTTCCTCTTGTCCATTTCCCTCTAATTAGAATATCAATTAAATTCATACTTATAATTTAATTTTAAGTATGGAGGATCTTGGAGGGGGGTGTGGTGGTTACTATTCTAAACTGAATGCTTGGGGAAGACCTCTCTAATAAGGTGACATCTGAGCCATGAGGGAGAGTGCCATTAGGATATTTGGAGGAAGAGTGTTCTGGGCAGAGGGTAGAGGCAGTTGGAATTGGACGTGGCTTGTGCTCCACCTCAAATCCTCTCTTCCTATCACTTACTCCAGCCATTGCTGTGGTATCCTTTCCCTCAGGCTTCAGCTGGCTGCATAGAGGTATAATCTAGTGCCTCCATTGGGGCCCAAGTCACTTACATTCCCATACTTTTGACTCCTGACCTGGGACTTCTGTGTTGCCACAACATGGGTGTCTGCAGAAACTCAGTCGATAGTCATGCATGCGTAACCCAGCTCTGCCAGAGGGTTTATGCCCATGGGGCTACCCTTGACCAACAGAAAACTGGAGCCTATAGGTAAATTCTACTCCTTTTTTGTTTCCATGGTGGACAGTTGAAATGAATTTCGTACGCTTTTTATAAGGATGATCCTGTGGGGTTGAGTACCTGTCTCCCACAGAGGTGATCCCATCAATCATACATCTTTATTTTATTTTTATTTTTTTGACGCTGCACACTTAGCCTTTTTCCAAGTTCTGGGCGGTTGCAGGGAGGGAGAGAAGCACAGTTTCAGTGACATTCCTCATGGCCAGAGCTTGACCCAGTTTGCCCCGGGACTTGACAGCGCCCTGGGGAGCTGGAGAAGTTGAGCTGTAAAGGCTCGTAGTTCTCGAAGCCTCTGGGTGCCCCCTTTCCTAGTAAGTTTAAGAATGGGATAAAAAGGGTGGGGGGGACCTGGGTGGCTCGGTTGGTGAAGCGTCTGGCTCTTGATCTCAGCTCAGGTCTTGATCTCAGGGCCGTTAAGTTCAAGCTGCGCCTTGGGCTCTGTGTTGGGTGTGGAGCCTGGTTCCCAGGCAGAAAGTGGCACAGATGCAGGAAATCGGTGCCAATTGAGAGGGCTGGTGCAGACTTTGACCTGGAAACATCACCCGCGCAGGCAGCTTCGTCCCTCTGCCTCCGTCCCGTGCCCAGCAGGAGGCAGCTCCCTGATGGAGACTGGTCCTGGGAGTGGAGACCGAGTCACCCTGCTGCCCTCTCTAGTGGTTCAGCAGGAGCAATCATGCATCTTTATATTTGCCTTCCTTCCTCCTATGACACTGCTTCTGTCCCTCCTGCTTTCTTCCCACAGAAACTACTGTAAGCAAGCCTTGTCTCAGACTCTGCTCTTGGAGATACCAGGCTAAGGGACACTGCAAAGGCCCTGAAGAGGCTGTATGCTTGGCTCTTTCAGCAACAGCAAGGAAGCTCTTTTATGTGTGTCTCTTGCAGAGTGGAAGAGAGCAAAGGTGATGGGACAGGTTATGTAAGGACCTTAGAGGCCATGTTGAAATGGAAACCTTTGGAGAGTTTGGAACAAAGAAGTGACAGGATCTGATTTCCATTTTAATGGGATCACTTTGTGGAGAATAGACTGAATAGATTAGAAGAGAATTAACTGAAGTAGGGGCAAGGTGGAAACAGGGACACTACTACCTGGGAAGCATTTCAGAAGTGCTTAGAGCAGGATACTAGAGGTGAAGTTAGTGGGAAGTGCCCACACTGATATAATATTTTAGACAAAACACAGATGTGAGCTTGCAGTGGACATGGGGTGGAGAGAACCTGATGAATCAAGGATGCCTCCAAGGTTTCTGTCCTGAGTAATGGCAAGTAGGCATTTGCTCTTTATTGGAACCACTGAAGAAGGACTGCCAGGGGAGTAGATTTGGGGGTGAGCAAAAGGAGGAGGAGGAAATCGGAAGCTTAACTCTGGACATATTAAGTCTGAGATCCTTATTGGACGCCCACGTGGAAACGTGAGTAGATGTGATCTGGGAGCCACAACTGTGAGGATGAAATTTAGAGTGATTAGATTGGATGAGGTCCCTGAAGAAATGGATAGAGAATGGTCTACTCGGTATTTTGGAAATTAAATTTATGTCATCAAATGATAATAAGGGGCTAATCAATATATGTCTGCCATGTGAGAGAATGGGGAATTCCAAAGTTTGCCTCTGATAGCAGTGATTTCTGTGAATCTTGAAAGATAGTTAAAGAAGCGCTTGCAGAAGATTGGCAAAGCCAGACAAATCTGGTGTTGTACAATAGTGTGAGGTGGTTTTGTTTTGTTTTGTTTTCCTGGTGGTTCCATTGAGAAAATCAGCTTAAAAAAAAAAATCAGAGAAGCTAATCAATTTGGAGATTAGCCTCTCTGAGCTTTCAGTCAGATAGCTTGCCTGTTTCTTCCAGGTAATCATTCATATTTCTATAAAGATCATCATTCAATTTGATGATATCCAAATGAGTATGATCCTTGTGTTTTGTTCTAAGATTCTTTTACGTCCACAATTCTCAAACTCTAATGTGCACCAGAATTATCTGGAGGTCTTGTTAAAACACCATCTGAGGTTTCTGATTAGTACATCCAAGTTTGGACCCCAGGATTTGCATTTCTATTTTTATTATTTTTTTTAAAGATTTTTATTTATTTATTTGTCAGAGAGAGAGAGGAAGAGAGAGAGCACAAGCAGTGGGAGCAGCAGGCAGAGGGAGAAGCAGGCTCCCTGACGAGCAGGGAGCCCGATCTGGGACTCTATCCCAGACCCCAGGATCACGACCTGAGCCAAAGGCAGTCACTCAACCGACTGAGCCACCCAGGCACCCCCCCCAGGATTTGCATTTCTAACACAAGGTCCCAGGTGATGCTGCTGGTCCAGGCACTGCATTTTGAGAACCACTCTTCTACAAATTCCTGGAGTTTAATGGTTTCACCCTTGTTGGATTCTGTTAATATTTAATGATCCTTAACTCCCAGACATTAGTTTCCCTTTTTAATGTACTATAAACATAGTCATGATCTGTGGAGGATTGTCCATAAGGGCTTTTAAATAAAGCAATCTGAATTTGCAAAGGAGATCCTGAGGGAAAGACATTTTTCCCATTTCCCTTTTAGGAATGATTTCTTTTCTGGATTCAAAGTAGACAATGACTTTTTAAGAATTGTAGATTTTGTAGTACCAGTGAAGTTAAGAAAAAGGGGAGTAACTATTGGTAACAACTCTATTGGCAATACCTTGTGTTTTTTTTTTGTGCCAGGGTACAGAAAGAAATTCAAATTGTAGTATCAGGTTCTTCTGACCCCAAAGCTAATGGCAAGTGTTTGATTGTCAAGTGTTATTTCTTTCTAAAAAGTTTCTGTTTTCATTAACTTCATAAACTCTTTGACGAGAAGACCAGATTCATAGATTCACTCATTTTAATGACTAGGCAGGAAGACTTGGGTGGAAGGTGGGATAGAGAATCTACCAATTTTGATTTCTAGGTGCAGATGTTGCTCTCCTTGTTTAGAAGTACTCCTTCTAGAATAGGAACAAACTGGGCTATCTTTATAGATCCCTCTCCTGTGGTTCCTCTGTAGTCTGAGGATTTTCCTATCATCCCATTGGTGGATTTTTGAAACATTTAAATACCTACCTACATTGCTAACAATTAGGCCCCAAACTGTCCGTTTCTGAATCTCAGTTTGAAAGAGGGACACATTGGACTATATTATCTTAGAGTACATGGAAATTTTTTAAACATTTAAGTCCAATTTTCCAGCCAAAGTGCTCATAATTCTTTATCGTGACAATGTGCCCTTTTTAAGTGGATTTTTAAACATTTTATTATCCTTGTAATCAGCTAAGTACTCATATCTTTTTCCATCTAAATTGCTGATAACATTAAGGGAGATCCTCCTAATCTAGGCTCCTTTAAATGATTTTTCAACTATTCCCCTCATTTTATATTAATTCATTTAATCAGAATTACTTTTTGCGTGTTCATGGTGTGGCAGGTACAGTGCTATACCCTATGGATACAATTCTGACAGGGCATATAGTGTGGCCCCCAAAGAGCTTGCAGTGTTTCAGGAGCTATGGGACACATCAATACACAATTATAGGACAGTAGAACACAGCACAGTATGGGAACACTTGAAAGACACAACTGATCTAACTTAGGGAATGAATTAGGAAAGGTTTCCCAAAGAAACTGATTTCTGAGAACTGAAGCATCAGAGGGAATAAACCATGTGGAGGGCAGGATAGGAAAATTACATTTGATGCAGCTGATTAAGGAGGTGAAAACTACTTAGACACTGAAGAAGAGTGTTTGCAGATCTCAGGACCTGGAGGTGGTTCCGTATGGTTGGTGTGTGTCAGCAAGTGTGCTATAGAGAGAGAGATGGGGGTTGGTGGTAGCGGGGACAAATTTGAAGGGTCTAGAAAACTGTAGTGAAGAGTTTGTGTTCTATCCTTAAAGCAATAGTACAGTTGATCCTTGAACAACTGAGGACTTGGGGCAACTGACCCCTACACAGTCAAAAATCCACATATAACTTTGAGTCCCCTAAAAGTTAACTACTAATAAGCTACTGTTGACCAGAAGCCTTACCAATCACATAAACAGTCAATTAACACATATTTTCTATGACATATGTATTATGTACTGTATTCTTACAATAAAATAAGTTAGAAAAAAGAAAAGGTTATTAAGAAAGTCATAAGGGGGGGGGTGCCTGGGTGGCTCAGTCGTTAGGCGTCTGCCTTCGGCTCAGGACATGATCCCAGCGTCCTGGGATCGAGCCCCGCATTGGACTCCCTGCTCTGCGGGAAGCCTGCTTCTCCCTCTCCCACTCCCCCTGCTTGTGTTCCCTCTCTTGCTGTGTCTCTCTCTGTCAAATAAATAAATAAAATTAAAAAAAAAAAAAAAAAAGAAAGTCATAAGGGGGCACTTTGGCTCAGTTGGTTAAGCATCTGACTCTTGATTTTGGTTCAGGTCATGATCTCAGGGTCATGAGATGGAGCCCCCGCGTCAGGCTCCAGGCTGGGTATGGAACCTGCTTAAGATTCTCTCTTGCTCTGTCCCTCTCCCTCTGCACCCACCCCCCACCCCCACCCTGCTCATGCTCTTTCTCTAAAAAAAAAAAAAAAAATAGAATTATTCCTGTTAAAATGAAAAGTAGAGTTCCAGGGTCACAAGGTGTTAACCATGGGGACAGAGAGACTTCTGGTCAAATGTTAGCCTATAAACTGTCAAGATGACACATGGTGTGGGCCTGGCAGGGTGCGACTCATTTGGTGTGCATCTCTCTATAGAGATTCCTTCCCATGAAAATATGTGGTCTCGGGCCACCTGGGTGGCTCACTCAGCTAAATGTCTGCCTTTGGCTCAGGTCATGATCCCAGGGTCCTGGGATCGAGCCTTGCACTGAGCTCCCTGCTCAGCAGGGATTCTTTTCCCTCTGCCTCTGCTGCTGCTCCCTCTGCTTGTGCTCGCTCTCTGTCAAATGAATAAATAAAATCTTAAAAAAAAAATAAAAAAGAAAATATGTGGTCCTTTCAACCCTCTGCCCAATTTCCCATCTTAACCATTTTGGTTTCCCTATTAAGCCTTTGATCATTCAGGGTCTCGCTCCAAGGAAGACTGGATTGGCAGGCTGCCAGGGTGTTCTTCCTTCCACCTCCATAAGGCAGTTACCCCAAACCTACTGGGGACTGCTGATAGTCATTGTAAACCCACACCCCTCTCCCTGAAATCTCTTAAGTGTGTAAAATGGACGATCATTAAAATAACATGGGGCGCCTGGGTGGCTCAGTTGGTTAAGTGACTGCCTTCGGCTCAGGTCATGATCCTGGAGTCCTGGGATCGAGTCCTGCTTTGGGCTCCCTGCTCAGCAGGGAGTCTGCTTCTCCCTCTGAGCTTTCCCCATCTTGTGCTCTCTCTTACTCTCTCTCTCTCAAATAAATAAATATTAAAAAAAAAATGTTTAAAATAACCTAAGGCTGAAATCTCACTTCTTATTCTATTTCCCAATTCAAATTATGTCCATGTACATCTATCCAATATAGAGGTTCTATAATAAGATTAAATACCCACATAAGGATACTCCAATAATAAAGTGCCATCAACATAGAGGTGCCCCAAATTTGAATAAAAATCTGCTCTATCATCAATCTTTTAGGAAGAAATTCAAGTCCAAAGATGAAATTCCTTAATAAGTTAGAGTTCAATGAGGTTCAAGTACAAAGAAATTAAATCCAAAGTCTATCCTCTCCGATTTCTTATTCTATTAAGTTATAAGTCAAGAGTTTTTCTGTTTTGGAAGCCAAAGTCTTCATGGCCTCAGAAGTTGTGTTAATTTACTGTGGAGGCTCTCATGTGCCTACCTTTTTTTTTTTTTTTCTTAAGAGTCCAAAGAATTAATGTTTATACGAGATTGTCATAGCAATAGCCAACACCCATGAAATACAGAAAATAAGCAAATCCTCAGCTCTAGGGCAGTTATTTCAAACAAAATGATGTTCCCAGAACCCAGGACCCAGTTTTGTCAAAGGCAATGGCAGAGACTCAGTGGAAAAAATTCTTCTAGCTTTTAGTCTTGCTAGGATTCCTGTCCTTTGATGCCAGCCATTATTTCATGACCCATGAAATAAACCCAATTGAGACAAATCTTCTGTTAAAGAGGTAAAATGATTGATTTTCATATATGTTGAACCAACTTCACATTCCTTGGATAAATCCCATTTGGTCATTGTGCATAACAATTTTTATCTGTTGCTAAACTCTGCTGCTAGTATTTTGTTGAGGATTTGTGCATCTATATTCAAAAGGGGTTTGGTCTATAGTTTTTTTGTGATGTCTATGTCTATTTTTTTGGTATCAGGTAATACTAGCCTTGTAGAATAATTTGTGAAGTGTTCCCTCCTGTTCTATTTTTGGGAAGAGTTTGTGACAAACTGGTGATAATTCTTCTTTAAACATTTGAAAGAATTCACCATTGAAGACATCTGGTCTTGGGCTTTTATATATGGGAAGTTTTTTTTTAATTACTAGTTCAATTAATGTAATATACCATATTAATAGAGTAAAAGACAAAAACCACATGATCATCTCAATACAGAAAAAGTATTTTATAATATCCAACACCCTTTCATGATGAAAACACTCAAAAAACTATGAATAGAAGGGAACTTCCTCAACCTTTAAACAACCCGCAGCTAACATCATATGTAATGGTGAAAGACTAAAAGCTTTCCTCCTAAGATCAGAAACAAGAACAGGATATCTGCTTTTGCTACTGCTATTTAATATTCTTTTTTTTAAAAGATATTATTTATTTATTTATTTGACAGAGAGATAGAGAGCACAAGTAGGCAGAGTGGCAGGCAGAGGGAAAGGGAGAAGCAGGCTCTCCGCCGAGCAGGGAGTCTGATGCGGGGCTCAATCCCAGGACCCCGGGATCATGACCTGAGCTGAAGGCAGCCGCTTAACCGACTGAGCCACCCAGGCACCCCTGCTATTTAATATTCTTTTTTTTTTTCCATTAAACTTTTGTTTTAATGGGTCTCAAAATTCTGTGACAGATTTTTGGTCAAGTTGTTTCCATTAAAAAGTACTGATTTTAAAAACTAATAACTTAAAACTGCCACACACACACACAAAACAAATGGTCCACAAAACATTCTCCTTTCCTTCTGAAGGTTTTATGATGCATTGTTATCATTAACCAGTCTTTTACTATTAAACTTAAATGGCCAATTGACACAAACAGTTCTGAGACCGTTCTTCCACCACTGACTAAGACTGGGGTGGCAGGTATTGGGGATAATATTCCTTTAGCCTTCTGAGCTTTCTGGGCAGACTTGGTGACCTTGCCAGCTCCACCTGCTTTCTTGTCCACTGCTTTGATGACACCCACAGCAACCGTCTGTCTCATGTCACGAACAGCAAAACGGCCCAGAAGAGGATAGTCAGAGAAGCTCTCAACACACATAGGCTTGCCAGGAACCATATCAACAATGGCAGCATCACCAGATTTCAAGAACTTGGGACCATCTTCCAGCTTTTTTCCAGAACGACGATCTATCTTCTCCTTCAGCTCAGCAAACTTGCAAGCAATGTGAGGTGTGTGCATATCCAGCACTGATTTGGCCTGGATAGTTCAGGATAATTACCTGAGCCGTGAAGCCAGCTGCTTCCATTGGTGGGTCATTTTTGCTGTCACCAGCCACATTGCCACGACGAACATCTTTGACAGATACGTTCTTCACATTGAAGCCCACATTGTCCCCAGGAAGAGCCTCACTCAAAGCTTCATGCTGCATTTCAACAGACTTTACTTCAGTTGTAACATTGACCGGAGCAAAGGTGACCACCATGCCAGGTTTAAGAACACCAGTCTCGACTCGGCCCATAGGGACAGTACCAATACCACCAATTTTGTAGACGTCCTGGAGAGGCAGACGCAAGGGTTTGTCAGTTGGACGAGTTGGTGGCAGAACGCAATCCAGAGCTTCAAGCAGTGTGGTTCCACTGGCATTCCCATCTTTACGGGTGACTTTCCATCCCTTGAACCAAGGCATGTTAGCACTTGGCTCCAGCATGTTGTCACCGTTCCAACCAGAAATTGGCACAAATGCTACTGTGTCGGGGTTGTAGCCGATTTTCTTAATGTAGGTGCTGACTTCCTTAACGATTTCCTCGTATCTCTTCTGGCTATAGGGTGGCTCAGTGGACTCCATCTTGTTAACACCAACAATTAGTTGTTTTACACCCAGGGTGTAAGCCAGAAGGGCATGCTCACGGGTCTGCCCATTCTTGGAGATACCGGCTTCAAATTCACCGACACCAGCAGCAACGATCAGGACAGCACAGTCAGCCTGAGATGTGCCTGTAATCATGTTTTTGATAAAGTCTCTGTGTCCTGGGGCATCAATGATGGTCACATAATACTTGTTGGTCTCGAATTTCCACAGAGAGATATCAATGGTGATACCACGTTCACGTTCAGCTTTCAGTTTATCCAAGACCCAGGCATACTTGAAGGAGCCCTTTCCCATCTCAGCAGCCTCCTTCTCAAATTTTTTGATAGTTCTTTTGTCGGTCCCACCACATTTGTAGACCAGATGACCAGTAGTGGTAGACTTGCCTGAATCTATGTGTCCAATGACGACGATGTTGATGTGAGTCTTTTCCTTTCCCATTTTGGTTTAGGTTGAGTGGTGGTTTTCACGACACCTGTGTTCTGGAGGCAAACCCGTTGCGAAAAAGCCTGCTATTTAATATTCTAATGGAGGTTCTAGCCAGAGTTATTTGGCAAAAAAATTTTTTAAAAATTAAAAAAATAAAGGGAATTCAGATTTGAAAGGAAGAAGAAAATCTATTTCTATTTGCAGAACGACATGATCCTAAGGATTCAAAGAAATCTACAAAAAAATCTATTAACTATTAGAGCTGATAAACAAGTTCAGCAGGGTTGCAGGATACAAACTTAGTATAAAACAATCAATGCATTTCTATACCCTAGCAATGAACAATCTGAAAATCAAATCAAGAAATAATTCCATTCATAGTAACATCAAAAAGAATAAAATACTTCGGAATAAATTTAACCACAGAAGTGATTCTGACAATTTTTACCAGTTTTCTCAGTGCTTTTGTGGAAGAGAAAATTTTTGGAGGTCCAATAACATTTTGCTGTGTTTATTTGGTCCCTTTCCTTCTGTAACACAGGTGGGCTAGCTCTGTGTGTTGGAATTTTGTCCCTTCTTTTCTCTTTTTCAATGCTTTATGGATCAGATCATTCTTTTTCTTATACATTCCTTTACAATCTAGATTACTTCTTGTGGTATCTCCCATAGTGAGAGATACAAAATCAGTGAGTTTGGGGTCTGTCAAAGGCATCCTATTCAAACACATTTTGTCTACCTTACCTTCTGGAATAGATGATCCCACTCATCAGACCACTATCTAACCCAAGCCTGGACACAATCTGTTATTATTCTTGAGTCCCATTATTATGTCCCATCCTTGCTATACCTGTCCTTGGAGTCCTAATTCCACGGATTTCTTCAGCATGTTTCCCCAGGGTGCAGGCAAAACCTATGTTCTTATCTATAGTAACTGCATTACCCTGAAAGTTATCCAATAATTTCTTGAATATTTTATTTTGATATTCTTCAATGTTTCCTGTCAGATATTCCCAATTTATATGCAGCCTCTTGGTATAGATGTCATAATATTTAAAGGATCATCACTCATGTGTGCTTATAATGGACAATTTCTCTGAAGTTTTAAGAGAACGTTTCCTAGTAGTTTCCTGAATGCTGGCTCCTATGAAGGCAGTTTTCCAGTCTGTCCTCCAAAATATTGCCTTCTTTCCTCTGTTAGACTATTGGCCCCTGCAGTCTTTCTGATATCATTTTGTCCAGCTGGTCTTCTAAGACTTCACTTTTTCCCCTTCTTCCAGGTATTTTAGCCAGTCTTCTTTTAATTTTTTTCATTCTTCTCCTGTTTTTTTTTTTTTTTTTTTTAAGATTTTCTTTATTTATTTGTCAGACAGAGAGATGGCGAGGGGAGAACTCAAGCAAGGGGCATGGCAGGCAGAAGGAGAAGCAGGCTCCCCGCCAAGCAAGGAGTCCAAAGTGGGACTTGAACCCATGACCCTGAAATCAGGAACTGAGCTGAAGGCAGACGCTTAGCCCACTGAGCCACCTAGGTGCTCCCTTTTCTCCTGTTTCTATTCTGAATAAAACTGAAGCATAGTTTTGAATCATACCAGTTCTTTCTTAATTTCCTGGACACACCTGATTACCAGCACTTCACATACTCATAGGACATAGCTGCTTTGCAGTATTGAGTTCCAACCTACACCCTCAGTTGAGCCTGCTTGCTAAGGGTGTCTGGTTCTGTCAAGCTGTGCTTCCTATGGGTTGGCTGGCACCAAAGGAGAGAACAGTCAGCCTGCTGCAGGCTCAGCAACTTCTCTCACACTCACTGGTCAAGTAAGCCACTTCTCCTTGGAAAGCAGTGAATTGAGGGGATGGAGAGAAGCCAGGACTGTTAGTTCCTCCATATGGGAATATTTATCAAGGGAAAATTAGGTTTCCCACCTCCAACAGAAGCTACATAAAATTCATGATCACTACCCTCACCTAGACCTTCAGAACTACCTACCTTGTTTCTCAGGTAGGTCAGAATGTTCTCCATTTTTCTTTTTTTTTTTTTGCAATTACTGCAGCTTTTTATTAAGTCCTGATACCTATCTGATCAAGTAGAGTAAGTTCTCTCGCTTTATTCTTCTTCAAGATTGTCTTGGCTCTTTTTCATCCTTTACATTTCTATACAAGGAAATATATAGAAATGATTCCATTGGGAGAAATACAAACACACGCCTCTGCTAGACTTTTATCAGGATTGCATTGACTCTGCAGATCTGTTTAGGTGGAATCAACATCTTTACAATATTGCCTTCCTACACATGAACATCGTATATTGCTTCATTTATTTAGGCCTTGTAAAACTTCTCTCAGTATAGCCTTGCAGTTTTTCACCTAAATGTCTTACACATCTTTTGGTAGATTTATTTCTAGTATTTTATTTCTATTACAACTGCTTATTTAGAAATACAGTTGATGTTGTTTACATTTTATCCAATGATTTTACTAAATTCATTTCTTAACTATCTGTGGATTCTTTTGGATTTTTGTATATGAGTACGTAAGTACATCAATCCTTATTCTTTTACTTCATTTTGTTTTATTTCCTCATTGATCTAAGATCTCAAATACAATGTTGTAGCAGTGATGATAGCTGGCATCCTTGTTTTTTGGGGGAAAACTTTCAACATTTTGTTGTCAAGTATGGTGTTTGCTACAGAATTTTAATATGTAACTTTTATCAGATAAAGGACATTATTTTTTTTATTCCTAATGTGCTGAGTCTTATTTTATTTTATTTAAAAATGAATGGGTGTTGAATTTTTTGAAATGCCTCTTTTTCATCTATTTAAATTTCACTTCAATGTCTCTTTATACATTGCTGTATTCAATTCGGTAATATTTTGTTTAAGATGTTTTGCTTTTATGTTTGTGAGAGATCTCACTGTGATTTTCTTTTCTTGAAATGTTATTGTCTCATTTTTGTATTAAGATTATGCTAGTCTTATAAAATTGGTTAGGAAGTGTTCCCTCCCTTTCTATTCTCTGGAAGATTTTATGAAAGAATCGTTATCTCCTTAAATGCTTGGAAGAATATATGAGGGCACAAAGATGTTAATTACAGATTTAATTTGTTTAATGCAAAAAGTACTATTTGGTTTTTTATTTTCTCTTGTGTTAGTTTTAGTAAATTCTTTCTTTCTTAGAAGTTATTTTGTTTAGAATTTCACATTAATTGGCATATAATTCTTTGTAGTGTTCACTTTCTATCTTTTAAATGTTTTTAAGACATATAGTGATATCTCCTTTTTCAAACAAGATCCTGGTAATTTGTATCTTCTCTCTTTTTCTTGATTAGTCTGGCCATAGTCTTGCAATTTTAATATATTTTTTTTTTTTGCAAAGAACGAATATTTGCTTTCTTTTAATCCTCTCTATTGTATGTTTCTACTTTTGTCTTTGTTCTGTTTTCTTTGAGTTTAGCTTGCTATTTTGTTTCTTGCATTTCTTGAGGTAGATACTTAAAACATTGATTTGTAGTCTTTCTTCTTTTCTCATATATTTATTTACATTTATTTCTAAGTATGACTTTTAGCTGCATTCTACAACTTATGGTAAGTCACATTTTCATTATCATTAGTTCAAAATATATATTTTTTAAAGATTTATTTATTTGACAGAGAGAGAGACAGCGAGAGAGGGAACATAAGCGGGGGGGGGGGGGGTGGGGGGTGGGAGAGGGAGAAGCAGGCCTCCCGCCAAGCAGGGAGCCCGATGTGGGGCTTGATCCCGGGACCCTGGGATCATGACCCGAGCTGAAGGCAGATGCTTAACGAGTGAGCCACCCAGGTGCCCCCAAAATATTTTAAAATTTCCGTCATGATTTTTCTTTCACTATTGGATATTTTAGATGCATATTAATATTTTTAAATATTGGCAAAATTTTGAATACCCTTCTTGTTATTGCTTTCTAGTTTATCCCAGTGTAACAGGAGAACATTGTTATTTCAGTCCTTTAAGATTTGTTGAGACTTGCTTTATGACCTAGCATATTGTCAACTTGGGGAAATAGTTCATATGTATTTGGAAAGTATGTGCATTCTGCATTATTGGTGCAGTATTTTATATTGTCACTTAGGAAAGATTTTTAAGTCATGCTATTCAAATCTATATTTTACTGCCTTTCTTTTTGCCCTCTTGTTCTATTATTTATTGAGCATGCTGTGTTAAAGTCTTCTCTATAATTGTTATTTGTCTATTGTTCCTTTTAGTTCTGTCGTTTTTTCCTTTTTACATTTTGTGGCTATATTATTAGGTACATAAAAATTTGAAATTATATTATCTTCCTGGTGGATTGACTCTTTCATCATGTTCTTTGTTTATCTTTAGCAATGCTTTTTTATCTTAAAGTTTACTTTGTCTGATATTATTATAGTCATACCAGTTTCTTTTGGTTAATATTTTTATAGTTTTTTTTCATCCTTTTATTTTTAAAATTTCTTTTTCCTTATGTTTAAGATATAACTTTTATAGGGATGCCTAGGTGGCTTAGTTGGTTAAGTGTCTGCCTTTGGCTTGGGTCCTGATCCCAGGGTCCTGGGTTCAAGTCCTGCATCAGGCTCCTTGCTCAGTGGGGAGCCTGCTTCTCCCTCTGCCTGCTGCTCTGCCTGCTTGTGCTCATGCTCTCTCTCTGACAGATAAATGAAATCTTTAAAAAAAAAGATATAACTCTTATAAACAATATATAATTAATTTTAAAAAATAATTTTAATTAAAAAAAATCTAACCAACTTTGCCCTTCCATAGAAGCATATCATTTATTTTTATTTAAGGTGATTACAAATATACTTAGGTTTTAATCTTTCATTTATTTATATTTTATTTGTTCCACCTATTTCTTCTTTTTTCACTTCCTTTGTACTTTTTAATAAAAGTTTATTTATTCAAGTAATCTACACCCAATGTGGGGCTCCAACGTACGACCCTGAGATCAAGAGTCACATGCTCTTCTGACTGAGCCAGCCAGGCACCCCTGTACTATTTATTTTTATTTTTCTATTTTCTCCCCATACTAGCTTGTCAGTTATAAATTCTTGTACTATTCTTTCAATGATTAAAGTTCAAAATGCTTCTTCAAATTATTCAAACTGATGTAAATAACTAGCTTTCTCACTTCCAAGACATGGCAAGGATCTTACTACATTTGAACTTAATGTACCTCTAATCTTTAGCTATTATTTCACATATTTTAATTTTTTCTATATTTAGATCCCGAGACATTATTATTATATAGAGTCAATATTAATTAATTAATTAAGTAATTAAATTTTTTTATTTATTTAAATAATCTCTATACTCCATGTGGGACTTGAATTTACAACCCTGAGATCAAGAGTTGATTGCTCTTGCGACCCAGCCAACCAGGTGCCCCAATTTTTATCTGCATATTTACCCTTTCTGATGTTCTTTATTTTTTCTTTCATTTCATGTTCTTGACCGGGGTCACATTTCTTCTACTCAAAGAACTTTCTTTAGTATTCTATTATTGCTGATCTTTGGGTTTTGCATTCTTTCTAATTTTGCCTGAAAGTTTATTTCATCTTTTTTTCTCTTATCTTTATTTATTTTTTAAAGATTTTATTTATTTATCTGAGAGAGAGAGAATGAGAGAGAGAGAACACATGAGAGGGGATAGGGTCAGAGGACGAAGCAGACTCCCTGCCGAGCAGGGAGCCCGATGCGGGACTCGATCCAGGGACTCCAGGATCATGACCTGAGCCGAAGGCAGTCGCTTAACCAACTGAGCCACCCAGGCGCCCCTTATCTTTATTTTTTAAGGGTATTTTCATTGGGTATAGAATTCTAGGTTAGCAATTATCTTTCTGTTTTTTAAAAGTACCATTTCATTGTCTTTGGACTTTCATCATTTCTATTGAGAAGTCAATCATCAGTGCCATGATAGTTCCTTTGAAGATAATGTGTCTTACTGTCTGCCTGCTTTTACGATATTCTACCTGGTCTTCAGGAATTTTACTATGTACCTAGATGTGGTCTTTCTTCATATTTATTCTGCTTGGAGCTCCTGGTGCTTCTTGAATCTGTAGGTTAATGTATTTTATTAATTGTGGATAATTCTTGGCTATTACGTCTTTGAATTTTACTTCTGCCCCATTCTCTCTTTCTTAGCCTTCTGAGAATCCATTTACATGTATGTTAGATCTTTTAACCATGCCCCATATATCTTTTACACTCCTTTCTGTATTTGCCTTTTTCTCTCTCTTAAACCTCCTTGCCCAATATATCTTTTACACTTTCTGTATTTCCCTTTCTCTCTCTCTCTTAAACCTGTCTATTGACTTCCTATTCTTATTTGCTATTTTTTTAGTTCTAGAATTTCCATTTAATTCTTTCTTATGGATTTTCTTTTGAAAGTATGCATTTATTTTCTTGAATACTACATTTCTGTTAGAGTACATGGATCTCCTGTAGGTATGATTCTACTGTCTGTTTCTTTTCGCCTTAATTTGGACTCATTTAAATTTTATTTCCTGGATATTCTGATAATTTCTACTCTGAATGCTGTACAGAGTGTATGAAAAATTGTAGTGATACTTTGAGGCTCTGGATGATGTTATTTTCTTCCTCTGTTGTTATTTTTATCTCTGGCAGGTAGATAAGCTAGTTAGCTTAATCCAATCAGGGATATAAGGCTGGGTTTCAATATTTATGAGAGCTTGTTTATTTCTGGTTAGCCCTTTTTTTACGGTGAGGTCCTTCAGGAATTTTAACTGAAATTGTGGGATGTTTATGAGGGCTCTCTCTGGAGCATCCTAGCTTCCATATTTTTGTCCCTACATCAGTGAGACTGCAGCATACTCTGCTAGGCTGCTCTGCTTCAGAGTTGCTGTTTATAACTTGACAAATGCCTTGAGGAGAAACGCTGCTGTGAATGTCAGGCCCATTTCATTATATGTCCTTTCTCTCTGGTATCTCTCCTTTTCAAGTTCTGGTTGTCTCAGGAGCTTTTTTTGGCTTCAAACATGTTTTAAAAATATTATACTCATGATTGCTAGTTATTCTTGTCAGGATGGCTCATCTGATACAAGTGAATTCACCATTTTGAGTAGCAGAAGTTCTTTTTACCTTTGAAGATGATGATTACACAAATGAAAAATGAGGCGAGCTAATGGTTCTTACATTTGCAGAATATAGAAGCATGCATTTTTCCATTATGCCTTCTTTCTTTTTTCTATTTTTTTTTTAAAGATTTTATTTATTGGGGCGCCTGGGTGGCTCAGTTGTTAAGCACCTGCCTTCGGGGCAGAGAGAGAGGTAGAAGCAGACTTCCTTTTGAGCAGGGAGCCCAATAAGGGATCTATCCCAGGACCCCAGGATCATGACCTGAATCGAGGGCAGACACTTAGACTAACCTACTGAGCCACCCAGGCACCCCATTATATCTTATTTCTAAATGAGACAAAATGTATTACCGATATAAAGAATACTCCAAGAGGTCATTTATCTGTTATACAAAACTATGTCTAAGGTATAAGATTGCTCTATAGTTTTTATAATTGGAGTAAGCTTTCAATTTTAGAATAGTATTAGATTTACAGGAAAGTTATAAAAGTACAGAGAATTCCCATATACCTTGGACACCATATTCTATATCATAATTTCTTACATTAGCATGGTACATAGTTATAAAAGTACAGAGAATTCCCATATACCTTGGACACCATATTCTATATCATAATTTCTTACATTAGCATGGTACAATGAAATCATCATTGATAGATTACTATTAACTAAAGTGCAGTTTATTCAGATTTAACTAGATTTTTTTCCCCTAATGTCCCTTTTACTGTTCCAGGATCCCATTTATGATATCACAGTACATTTAATCATCATGTCTCCTTAGCCTCCTCTGATCTGAGACATTTTCCCAAATTTTCCTTCTTTTTGATGAGCTTGATAGTTTTGAAGAGTTGTTTTGTTATTTTGTAGAATGTCCCTCAGTTTGGGTTTGTCTTATATATTCTCATGCTTATACAGGTGTTGTGGGTTTTGGGGAGGAAGACCACAGAGATAAAGTGCCATTCTCATTACATCATATTAAGAGTACATGCTATCAACATGATGGTAAAACTTGATAACAGAGTGAGGTGGTGTTTTCCAGGTCTCTCCAGTGTAAAATTACTTAGCCTCCTTTTCTTACTTCGCTCTTTGGAAGCAAGTCTATAGGTGCAATCTACACTCAAGTGGTGAAGAGTTAAGCTCTACATCATTGAGAGGTCTGTAATTTTTAGTGCTTTACTGCCTGCCTGGTTGATCCCATGTTCAATTACCCTTTCTCTCTGATTCTTCCTTGAGTCTAATACCACTTCAGCATATTGCAGTTAAATTTACTTCCCCAAATTTATCTGCTTTGAAGTAAAGATGAAGACAGACTCTGGATAATGTTATAGGCATGCTAATACTGAAGACAAAAGATGATAGGATTAAACATGGGAAATAGTAGTTGAACATTCCTTTGAATATAAAAAATCTATCTTAAATTCCACTTCATAAATATAAATTTTTCAACTGCCATTATAATTACACAATAAGAATAAATGGACGATTAGGGTTCTAGTTCCAACTCTAATTAGCCATGTGATCTTGGGAAAAATTAGCTCAACATTTTGGTGCTCAGCTTCCTTATATCTGCAGAGGAGATATCTGGCTGGACTATAATGCCTGTCAGTTCTTTTCCTTTAATTGAAGTATAATTAACATACAGTGTTAAATTAGTCTCAGGGGTACCATATAATGATTCAACAATTTTTTAAAAAGATTTTATTCTTAAGTAATCTCTACACCCAACTTAGGGCTCAAACTTACAACCCCAAGATCAAGAGTCGCATGTTCTACTGATTGAGCCAGTCAGGCTCCCCTGATTCCATAATTCCATATGAAGTCTCTACGTTCTTAAAAGGCTTAATTGATTAAAAAAAATCAAAGGACCTTTAAGCAGATATTCTATCATCCTACTGGTAGAGTTTTCCATGCCGTCTCTGTGGGCCCATCCCTGTTACAAATGCAATTGAAGAGGTGGAGTCTTTATTTTCAGAAAGCAGATTGCTCTTGTTTGGTCCAATCTCAGATAACAAGCTAGCAGCTCCCAACTGAGGGGAAATGATACAAGGGCGAAAAAAGCCCCAAATATTCCCTTTACATTTTTAGGAAGAAAATACCAAAGGGAGAAACATCGGAATATATATGGTTCAGGATAAACAATAGCTGTAATGTGGATCTCACCCTTACTGTCATTTTTCTCCCTAATGCTACCCATAATTTAATAATTTGTGTTGGAAATGAGAACATACCTCCTGGTTCTTGTGGTATAAGAATGACATCATCCATTTTTGTGGTTTGGCAAAAAATAAATGAAATTTCTCACCTCAAATTTCAGAAAGCAAAAAGAATTGTTCTCAAAAAGAACTTGTCATTTCCTTGGAGTGATTATGAAACCTGTCTGTGGTTATGGAGAATTTTTCTTCTCCAGGGAAAATTCATGAAAACTTGAAATTTTCCAGACTTGAGAAATAATAGTAGATAAATAAAAATGTTGAGCATCTTGGTCTGTTGGTTCAACTTTGGGATGTGATTCAAATTGTGTGCCTATGACTATGTGATTCAAATTGTGTGGCGGGGGAGAGAGAAAAAACAAGCTGAGAATAGCACTCTGAATCAGAGATGGATTGTGTCAATGCACCGCACATGGCTGTTGCTGGGTATGTGTGTGGGGAGGTGGAGATGTGGGGTAGAGGATTTAACCCTATTCATTGGAGGTGCATATATGTCAGCACATTTCAGGTGCTTAGAAACTGAGCACTTTATTTTAGTGATTATAGTAGTCTGTGATGAAAACCTGAAGAAAAGCTACTTAGGAAGAAGTCTACACTGAGTGCCTAGGGAGGGTGATGAAATTCTTTCGCCCATCCTGGGGTTTAAGAAGCCTCACATTTCAGCTCTAGGGCAGCTATGAGTATAGGGAGAGCAAGTTGAAGGACCCATTAGTGTGAATGATGGCTTCCTTTTACATACCAGTCAATTTTCAGGCAAGGTCTTTCATGCTGTCAGGAGATTAAAAAAAAAAAAAAAAAAAAGCCTTTTTGAAAATGTCCTGGAGGTGACTTCATGGCAGCAGCAGATCCCAGATTAGTCCAAGCAGCTGTTTGTTTATATTGTTCAGTTATTTTGAAAACTGTTAACCTATTGTTTCCAAGATGACAAATAAGTGGATTCTAAGATCACTTAGAATCAAATGTTAATCTTCCTAGTGTCAACACTAGGGTAATTTGGGAAAGAAAAAGAATCCTTCCCTTCCCTAACCCCTACCCCTTTATTTTGTTACTCTACAGATTGTATTTTTTAAAAAAGCATGGCCCCTTTTCAGGGAGTGTTTTCTCTTATGATGCCTGGTTCACACGGGCCTGGAGAAATCCTTCATGCTTCCTCTTCCTACCCAGGATCTTTGCTTTTTTTTTTAAGATATAAATATAATAATTTTATTGATAGCACATACGCAAATCAAACTTAAATGGGTTTAAAATAATTTTAATCTTTAAAAAATGATTTTTTCATTTAAGTTAAAATGTTTGTTTTTTAGTCTCCTAATTTATTTTGTCTTTAACATTGGTTGTCTCTGCCTATCTGAGGGTAGAACTAGAAAGGAATCAGTGCTGGAAAGATTTTTTTTAAATTAAAAATAATAAAAAATTTATTACTGAGGTATAATTGACATATAAGGTAATATTAGTTTTAGATGCACAACATATTGATTCAGCCATTCTATACATTACTGAATGTTCACCACAATAAGTGTAGTCACCACACAACATTATTACAGTATTAGTGACTATATTCCTTGTGATGTACCTTTAAAAATTAAAAACATTTAAAACTCAGTTATTTGGTATCTAGATCATTCATTGATCAGGGCCTTGGAAATTGAGACTCTGCTTTGAGCAAAGGTAGCTCAAGCAGTGCTAGAATCACCCTCTCCTCAAATACCCACAGATCTAGTAGTGAGCTTGGGGCACCAGAGTAGAATCCCCTCCATTAGGGTGAGTTCCCCTTTGTGGTCCAGTGGAGATTATGACAGCTCATCAGAGAAGTACTTTGAACCTTGAAAGGGAAAAGACTGGGGTCTGGACTCCTTTCCCCCAAGAGATTCCTTGGTTTTTATGTATATATAGGTTTCCATCATCATTAGGTTATGACAAGATTACACACTGTGGTCTGAAGACTCTCTGCCTGGTTCTGCTTTCCCCCGCCTTTTATCTTGCACAAGGGTTACCCCCAAATAAACCACTTGCATTCCTAACTCTGTCTCAACATCTGCTTCTTAGGGGACTACCTAACACATAGATCAGCTAACTTACTAGCTCATTTTAACTTCCCAGTAACCTTCGGATGCTTATCGAATAGTAATGATCTCTCTTTGAGGTCTCAGAAACTTGAGGCACAAAGAGGTTGGTCATTTGGATTAGTTGCACCTAGAGACCCAGTCTAATGACCCCAGTGCAGCACGTCTTCCACTGCTTGAGTGAGGGGGCTTCACAGGAATGACTGGCTTCCTTGAATGGAAGAGTAGTTAAGAGGAAGTTCACAAAATCAAAGAACATTGGAGAACCAGGCTTAGAAAAGGATACTAGGGCATTTCTGGGCTACTTGGAAGTAGGAACTAATCCATGGTTTTGTGGAGGTGCCACTACTGGGGTAGACGAATGCCTCAACTCGCTCCTCCTCTCTGCCACTCTTAGGTCACTCATGACTAAGAGTCAAGCCTCTGGAGAAAGACTGATTGGCTCTGTTTGGGTCACATGACCACTCCTCTCAGAGAGGAGGGCTGGGAACCTTGAATGAAAATCCCATCAAATTCACACATAATGGAAAAAGAGATAATTTCTCAAAAGATAATGGGCATGCTATTACCAAAAGAAGCATGCTGGCAAACAACAAATGTCCCCCGCAGTCCCTAAAACCATTTTTCTCTGAGTCTTTAACAGCATCCCATGTCCTGCCATCTATGTCCATTCAAGGTGATTTCTAGTCTTCAACTTTCCATTTAGTTTTCTTTTCATTGTATCCTTTGAGGGCAGAAACAATCCAGTTCTTAGATGGTGACTGATCCATAGCAGGCATCTAACATACTTGCTGGATGAACTTTCTTAAAGGACCCTGAGAGCTCAGGTAGGAGAATTTCCTGCTCTCCACATGAATCTGTCTGGTTGTACATGCAGAAGTGCTTGCCTTCTCCTCCCTCCCCTCCCTGCAGCACTGGGCACTAACCCCTCAAGATGTCCGTCTTAGTCTGCTGGAGACTTTTTTATAAATATGAAAGAACAAAATGGCAGGCACTGTTTTGTCCCCCCCATTCTTTGATGAGTGTGCCGAGAAATCTCTGTAGCCTATCCACTCACTTACTTATTCCATAAATGTTTACTGATAGCCTCCTGTGGTTGAGGCACTGGTGGTATGACAATGACTAAGGCAAATCAAGTCCCTGCCTTCATATAATTTATATTCCTTATGTTATGTTATCATAAGAGGCCAACAATAAACAAAGAAATGAAATTTTGCAGATTGTTGTAAGCACCACATAAAAACTACAATAGGGTAGTGGGATGGGGAGTGGCTGGGATAGTCAGGGTGATCAGGGAAGGCATCTCTGAGGTGGTGACATGTGTGCTGAGATCTGAGTGACTTGCAAAAATTTGAGGAAGAGCCAGGGGAACCCCAGGGCTCAGGCACTGGAATGGGACTCTGCTGAGTGTGTTAGAGGCTAGAAGAAGAGCCAGGTGGACTGGAACAGACTGAATGAAGGCAGAGCAGGGGAAGATGCGGCTGGAAAGGGGGCAGGGGTCCAATGATGGACATCTGCATCAGTAAGCCGGACCGACTTACCCTTTGACACAGCTGGCCCAGTGTCTAGAGCCCATGATACTTTTAGGGCTCGTGAAAATGTTTTAATTTCTTTTAAAAGAAACAGCGTAATAATGGTGAATATATAATAATGAGTCCTGCCTGGATTCTAGTCATCTTTCTACCAAGATAGTCATAAAATATAATTTTTATTTTTTCATGGAGGAAGGAGCACCCAAAGGCAAAATTGCCTAGGGCTCATGAAGCTCACAGTGTGGCGCTGGTGGTGAGGATGTGCTTTCTAATGCAACCAAGTTCCATCTGAACCATGAGCATTTTCTCCCAAGTTATAAAGTTCTCTAAGATTCTCAAGCGTCGGTTCTTCATAAGTTTCTTCAGGAGTTGGCTACCTTGAAGCACATTTTCTGATAACAAAACCCCAGATACCGTAACAGCATCTACATTTCTAACAAAGACTTTCCAGGGACCGGGACATTGCAAAGAAGTAGCACAGTATGTAGTGAGAAGTTCTCTTAAGTCTGAGCTCCTGATAAGCCGTAGGACACCCTTTAGTTGCTTTGGTGCTGGAAAGGAACGTAGAATGATGTCTGTGATTTATCTGTTTGTTTTTTTTTTTAAAGATGCTGTCAGCAATGTTATCTTGAAGTACAAATAATTTGCTATCTATAGAGAACAGTTCATATGGTACTCTCATGAGGGTAGTCAGGATGAGGATTATTATGATTGTAATGCATTTTATAAATGAGGAGATGGATGAGAAATCCATAGAACTACTAATTGGTGGAACTGGGACTCATGTTAAGACCTCTGGACTCCAAAACTGCATGCTCTTAACATTATAGGAATTACTGTTATTAATGGATCTAGAGGTAGGCCCTGGCTCCTGGTAGATGATCAATGAAAATATGCTGACGACTAATAAAATGAACTATTTAGGAGCCTCTGAAAAAATGTTTCAAGCTGTGTGGTTCAACAGAAATAAGCAGGAAGAGGTAATGAGATGAAAAGCATTCACTAACACCTGAATTGTTTTAGAGTTTCTATTAGTGGGTATCTGCACTTGCCTAGTTTTCATATTCAAAAGACTAAGGCAGGGGCACCTGGGTGACTCAGTCAGTTAAGCGGCTGCCTTCAGCTCAGATCATGATCCTGGAGTCCTGGGATCAAGCCCCATATCAGGCTCCTCGCTCAGCAGGGAGTCTACTTCTCCCTCTGCCCCTTCCCCCTGCTCCTTCTCTCTCTCTCTCTCTCAAGTAGATAAATAATCTTTAAAAAACAAACAACAACAACAAAAAAACCCAATAGACTAAGGAAACATTTATGTGGCAGGACAAATCTCTAGGATATTTTTTCCTTCTTTAACCTTTATTACCTTATCAAACCTTATTTATTATTTATTTATTTATTTATTTATTTATTTATTTATTTATTTATTTATTTTATTAGAACTTGGTGGCAACACAAATGTAGAAGTAATGAATTGGAGAATCAGTTGAGTGTATCTGCAAATTCTCTGGTTATCTCAATGAACTGAAATTACCCAAATTTAAGTGAGCTCAAGAAGAGTTTATGGACTGTTTACTACATCTTCCTAGTCTTGTGGGAGAAAGAAACAGAAATAACCTTTCTGTAGAATGTGAGCTTTTTGAGGTCTGTAGAATGTGGACTTTAGGTCTAGCTTACCTTTATGTTCATAGATCACAGCACATGCCCTGGGGCATGGAGGTATGCTCTATGTTGAATCTGTCTTCAGTTAAAACAAGCTCTTGAAACCTGGTGGTAAATCTAGGTTCTAGACACTCAAAACAAAAATTTGCAAGACACTCCTCTGTGTTTATTGCTCCTTAAATTCCCATTATCTCCCTTAATTTGTTTGTTCATCTAAGTCTTAAACCCAGCCCTCTGTGACTTTTCTCTTATCCTCGGACTAGGGGATCCTTTCATCTTTGGTAGTGAATAGGCACGCATCTGTGAAGAAACAGACTTGTTACTATAAAGACAAGAGAAAAGGCAGGTTTGGGTGGGCCACAACTGTGATCAAAGAAAGAATAGAGCTGAATTAATACTAAATTTGGCAAGTTAATCCTAATGTTTTGTTGCTGTAGGTAGCATAGAAATAGTGACATCTCAGACAAGACCTTCTGAGATGAGACCACTTTGGCCCAGTTCCTTAGCTTGGAAGTTTGGTAATTCCACTCTGAAGACTTTCTGGGTTAACTTTCAACATCTAGGTTTATGAAACTCACAAAAGAGACTGACATATAAGCTGAAATATTAACTTACCAATTTGTGTTGGTAAATATTCCTTTCTGGTGCCCAGGATATTCTGCTCACTAATCAGTGGTCCCAGGAAAGCAGGATTTCTATTCAAATAATTTCCAGGAAGGAATAGAATGAGAGCAAAGAAAGGTAGATGGCTTTCTGGACAGATCATATCAGCTGTGATGAATCTTCTGGACCATCCTTGCCCAAAAGCAGACTGTACCTTCTTGAATGAGCAGAAAATCTGTGTTCAGTAATCTAGTGTTTTTCTCTGTACGATGCTAGAATACAAGAATATCCCCTCACCCTTCTTGATATATAACTCAGCTTCCTCATCTGTAAATGGGGAGAATACTAACAGTACAGGCCTCTAAAGGTATTGCAAGGATTAGTGAGTTAATATATGCTGAACACTTAGAATAATATGCCTGGTGCATCGTACTACACTCAAGGCATGATTGGCTATTGTTGTTATTATTATTTATTTTATTTAAATTCAATTAATTAACATACAGTGTATTATTAGTTTCAGAGGTAGAGTTTAGTGATTTATCAGTTGCATATAACACCTAGTGCTCATTCCCTCAAGTGCCCTCCTTAATGTCCATCACTCAGCTACCCCATCCCCCCACCTACCTCCCCTCCAGCAACTCAGTTTCCTCTAATTATTTTTATTATTATTTTCCCAGACTCCTTGCAGACAATTTTCCTTCTGCTATGTTAATTTTTCTAGAGACTTTCTTAATAGAAGTATTTAGATATCAACTTTCTCAATTATAGTCTCATTCTGGTCATGCTTCCCTGAGGTCACACCCTAATCACCTGGCTTGTTTTAGATGTCTCAGAGTCCTCCAGCCACACAATTACTGTTCACTACCCATTTCTACATGTGGCTGATATGGTTGGCTTTGCATTGTTTTCTTCTAGGTCTGCTCTTGGGGAATAACTAGAAAGGTAAAAATCCTCAGACAGATGGTTTTATCCTTATAAATTGAGATGTCCTAAGTCTAATTTCCTTTCACTTTGATAAACGAAGACCAAAACATCCTGAGAAAATTTACACTATATTCTTGCCTTTGTAGTGACATTGACTCAGTAGTGTGTCATAGATAAGAATGAACCAAATGGACCTCTGGATGCTAATCTTTGTCTTCTCCACTCTCTGGACTCTCAGCTAGATCTTGGCATCTCCTGCTCAGGAGCACTGCTACTCCCCAGATCTGTGCTCCACATGCCTGTGGCTGTGCTCCTGCCATCCCACCCTCCCCAGCCCCTTCCCTTGTTCTATCTCCTACCCATCTCACACCCTCCCAACTTGCCCACCCCTGCCTAGCTTGTCCTTTCCTCTCAGATGGAACCATGTAGTATGTGTCATACATTGGTCCTCTCTTCCGAGTAAATTTTTTTTTTTAAGATTTTATTTATTCATTTGACAGAGAGAGACACAGCGAGAGAGGGAACACAAGCAGGGGGAGCGGGAGAGGGAGCAGCAGGCTTCCTGCTGAGCAGGGAGCCTGAGGCGGGGCTCGATCCCAGGACCCCGAGATCATGACCTGAGCTGAAGGCAGATGCTTAATGACTGAGCCACCCAGGCGCCCCTCTTCCAAGTAAATTGGCACCAATTTGTGGAAACAAAATACCTTTCCTTCTCGACAGACTCATTGTTGGCTGTAATTAGGAAAAGGGAAGGGGGAAAAGGATCTGGGAAGGGTGAGTGAAGCATTCAGGATATATTATCATCCCGATACGTCAGTTTTGTGGTGTTCGGAAGTCCCAAGTGCATGGATGTTGCAATGATCGAGAGTCAGGACAATTAGGAGGTGGATAAAAATCCCATCAAGGATGATTAATAAATTGCATACATTAATAGTATACAGATGAATATTCAATCTGATATTGTATTATGGAATTTCCTGTTTCAGAAACAGAATCTCATTATCATTTCAACAGAACCTACAAAACCTGCTTGCTAGTCTGATTTCACAGCATGGATTTATTATCAAATTATATCTATCATAAATGAATGAGTATGGTTATCACTTCTAAAGGTAACACTGTTATCAGTTAATTTAGTATGGATGTTTTGTTGTGTAAAGTTTATGTTAGTTTCATAAGTCCTAAGTCATTCTGGGGGAAGGGGAGAATGGGGCATTATTTAACGGGTGTAGTGTTCTAGTTTGGGAAGAGGAAAAATGTTCTGAGATGGATGGTGGTGATAGCTGCACGACGTGAATGTACTTAATGCCGCTGAGCTGTACATTTAAGAATGGTAAGTTTTATGCTATGTATATTTTCCCACAAGTAAAAAGAATGAAAGTCACTCTTGCTTGTGATAAAAATTTAAACAGCATAGAAGGATAAAACAGTAAAGTTTGTCTCTCTGCCTTTTCCCACCTATTCTCATTCCTGAGACGTAACCACAGCTGATACCCTTTCAGAAATCTGTTATAAATCAAGTGTATATATTTATGTAGGACTATGTTACCATTTTTTAAAACACATACTCTTTGGCCCCTTGCCTTTAGTACTTAACAATTTATCTTAAATACATATATATGTATTTTATTAAAAATATTTTTTTCATATCAACACCTACAGAGTCTCTTTATTTTTTAAAAAACAGTATGATATTTCTCCTACTAACAAACATTTAATTTCAGTTCTAATGTAATACAACTGTATTTCTGTTAAAATGAATTGTCCTTTTCTGACATCTGGCTCATTATCTGGCTCTGCCATTGTTTCTGATATTCAGTCATTCATTCCAAACAGATTCAATGAGGTTCTAGTGTGGGTTATGTTATGCCCTTGACAATTCTAAGCAGATACTTGTCCTCCAGTGCCGTAAGGAGTTATCGTTTATCTTCATAACCTCATTTCACCATTCCATTCGTGTTGGCTCAGGAATACTCTAAGCATACAAGGTATCTGTTGAATTAGAAAAAAAAAAAAGTCTGGGCTGCTTGTTTACAAACTTGACTATAAACCTGATTTAGAGTACTTTGTACACATCAGCACCTACGGCCCCAATCTTTTTTTTTTTTTAAAGATTTTATTTGTTTATTTGAAACAGAGAGAATGAGAGAGAGAGAGAGCACATGAGAGGGGGGAGGGTCAGAGGGAGAAGCAGGCTCCCCGCCGAGCAGGGAGCCCGATGCGGGACTCGATCCAGGGACCCCAGGATCATGACCTGAGCCGTAGGCAGTCGCTTAACCAACTGAGCCACCCAGGCGCCCCCCAATCTTCATTAGATCCTCTGGACAAGTGGTTCTAGGATTTCTTCCCCACAGCCTATCCCTCTTAATTCCCTTCATTCCAATTCTTTCTTTCTTCCCCTTGAGGCTGCTGAGTCTCCTGCCCTCTTCCACTTCTAAGAAACCCCTTCCTATAGACCTATTAGACTCCTTTCTTCTGCCCTTTTTAGATTTTCTTAAAGAGTTGAATGCATAGGAGATGCAGAGATACTCCTACTATAGATAGGTATATACCAGAGGTGTCCTTTGTCCTGGAGACAGAGAAGGATTCCTGATAACCCTTGCCCCCTCCCTCACTGGAACATGGATTTACTTTCCCATTAATATCAAAACTGCACTGACTAGATTCAAGGACAACAGTAGCTCTGTATATGGGGTACTCAGGCTCCCCTGGGGCTGCCTACAAAGCCAACCACCCTTTGCCATGTTGTTTCTCTGGGAAAATGTGCCCAAGTTCCCAATAATTGACCTGTCAATGTCTATTTTGGAATAGAGCCCATTTGTAAGCTGCAAATAGCTTGTTCTTTTTCTCAAACATATTATCTTTCTCTTTTTTTTCCCCACACAAAATCTGTAAAATAAGTATCTTGGTTGATATAACTCATATTTTATTGATAAAAAAATCAATCAACTCCTGCACTGGGCTCCAATTTGGCCAACTTTTGTAATCTGTCTTTATATTGGTTGGAATTAGAGGGGATGAGGAAGTGGATGGGTCAGTAATAAATGTTTCTTGTATTAGCAGAAACTTTCTATTTTAAAGTAGGAGATGGTACTCAAGGAGAAATGTTATGAGAGAAAGCTCATTTGCTGTTACTGATGTGTGGTGAATATAGTGCCCTTGTGTTCTCCAAACAAATGTGCCCTCATGGATATCATCCAAAGCCATGGGAAAGATAAATTTAGGAAGGGAAACCCAGTTAGGAAAACTCATGCTGGGGGATATATAAAAGGAAAACCACAACAATAAATGTTCCAAAGAGTGAAAAACAGTAATAAAAAAATAAATAAAAATAAAAAGCAGAGGCAGACAGGCAGGCCAGCATCCAGAGAGAATCATGAGTAGTAGAATGAGGGCATTCAAATGGGAATTTCTGTGGATTAGGACCTAAGGATCTGTTTAGGGGGCTGAGTTTAAAACCCAAGCTTTCTCAATAAGCTGTTTTTATACACTCCTTTTTTCTCTTCTTTATGAAAACAAAACAAAACAATTTTTTTTTAAAGATTTTATTTATTTATTTGAGACAGAGAGAATGAGAGACAGAGAACATGAGAGGGGGGAGGGTCAGAGGGAGAAGCAGACTCCCTGCCGAGCAGGGAGCCCGATGCGGGACTCGATCCCGGGACTCCAGGATCATGACCTGAGCCGAAGGCAGTCGCTTAACCAACTGAGCCACCCAGGCACCCAGCATGCTTTTTTTAATAGAGGAAAGGTGGGGGGATTGGGAAGGCTGTTATAAACAAAAAGTCAATTGGAATAAACTGGAAGTTTGAATACAGTTGCTTTTCATTGGCTGAATTGTGGTTGTATCTCATTGGCAGGGCTATTGTCTGGGAGGAGGAAAGCCTTCTTTCTGCTGGCATAGTAAAGTAGTACTGGTTTCTTTCTGTTGGATTTGCAATTGATGACCAGTGGTAGGGCATGAGAACTCCCCCTGCCAAACCTCCCTACTCCATTTTAGTGAGGTTTCCTTTTGTTAATTTTCACAGTAACATGGGACACAGTGCCCAGTGTGGTGCTGAGTATGGGACAGGGGCTTAGTGAGTTCTTGTGGATTGTTTGACAGATATTTTAGATGAGTCTGAAAGCCCTGTGCAGCACAGAATCATGTGGAAGGATATAGAGGTATCAGGGGATGCACCAATCTGGTGGTTTTTCAGTGTTTTTTTCTGGATTTTTCCAACACTGTTATATTACTCGGGGTCCCAGCAGGAAATAGATAGCACACTCAAATGGAGGGATAGGGAGATGATGTAATAAAGGGACAATTCAAAACATCTTGGTAAGATGTTGGGCAACCCCACAAAGCATAGAGCAGTATGCTGGAGCTGTCACAGTTGGTTGCTAACACCTAAGGCTTGAGGGGACGGTGGAAGGATGGATTATTGGAACTTGAAGGGGGATCTTTGTGGAGGGGCTGTCTGACAAAAACTGTGATCTTTGGTGGAAGGTGTATCCTCCTTTTGGTGGAGGGAAGGAGCTGGGGGAAAAGGTTCTGATCTCCCCCTTCCATTCCTCTTTTCATCTGTGGAAGCCAGATGACAAGGGAGTCTTATTGAAACCATCTATGGTCAGTTCCTGGGGCAACAGAGCAGTGTGATGAGAGGTGGAGGGTAGACAGGGAGGGAAACAGTAGATACCCAGCACAGTCACCTTTACTGTTAGTGTTGACTTAAGGAAACAAAATGGAAAAGAGTCAGACCATCTGTTTGAATCTGTTATGTGGGATATTCTTTAGGACTGCGCATGCCAGCTGATGGGAACTATGTCCCTGGCCTGTTTATTAGCATTTCTTCCTCTTTTTTTCATACTATGCTGCTTACTTCTCTCACATTTGACTGTTATTGTAGTGAGCAATTCATTTCAGTAGACCTCCATGAAGC
Organism: Mirounga angustirostris; assembly: GCF_029215605.1. NCBI lineage: Eukaryota > Metazoa > Chordata > Mammalia > Carnivora > Phocidae > Mirounga > Mirounga angustirostris. The sequence continues at coordinate 91,493,315 of NW_026991716.1, read as the reverse complement.
AAAGTAATTCTAGCTACTGTGAGGGACAGATAATATTGGGGATTGCATCTTTTACTTTTCTGTCTCTCAGCTGCTAAGGACTCAGGTAGTTTGAATCCAGTGAAATTTTATTGACTTTGATAATGGGGTTGGCACAATCAATAATTGGACATTTAAATTAATCAAGTAATTTATAGTTGTAGCCTAACCTATTTCCAAAAGGGAGTTAATTTCACCTGGAAATGTGAGGTTAGAGGAAGAAAATCCCTCCAGGATCACTTTGTGGCGTGAACACCAATTACTCATTTTTCTGTAGGCATATGTTGATTTGTGATCAATGGGTATGCCCATAAATGTTTAACAACTCACTCTCTGGATAAAAAGGCCTGATTTGTAGCATTGGCCTATTTCTGTGGTATAAATACTCCCATCATGGCCCATTTCAAGCTACCAGCACAGTATCTCTGACTGTGGAGTTGGGAAGAGACACACAGAATTGGCTCTGGAGAGCCTATAGATGTTGATCCAGCACACCACTGCATGTAATCCCTCCTTCCCTAACAGATAGATACAAACACTGTGGGCATGTGGAATTTCTCCCTAGCTGTCCCTAAGTAGGGCCAGAACTGGAAGTCTCGGGCTCATTCATCACACTGTAGGCCTTGGGAATGGATTTAGAGTCATTTATTCTGCAGTAGGACATGAGGCACCCTGCTGTTTTGTTAAGATCTTTGATGCTTACTAGAGAAGACTTATCAAATCATTGCCAACTTATGAAAACAATCACAGTTGTCAGCATATTCTTGTTCATAGGTGAGCACATATTCTTTCTTTCTATTTTACCATTTGCCACTGTGAGGAATCACCTAGAAGCATCTAGGAAGTGAAATTTTATGTAAATTTTTTAAAGTTTTAACTCTTTCTCCCTTCCACTGAAAAGAATAGAACATTTCATTTCCTAATGTTTAGAAATGATTGAAGTTGATTTGTATAAATGTAGAAAATAATTTAACTCTTTTTCTATAAAAGCCCAGAGCAGAATATGCATTTCTTTCTTAAGAGTATTTGACATGTTGATATTTATAGCATCCTATATGGTTCCCATTTTATATACATTTCATATTTCATTATGTGATACAGTATACATTTCCATGTGTATTATAAATATCAAACATGAGTATAATATTAAGTTAGAATAAGGTTACAATAAAGTTAATACTAAAATAAGCAACAAACATTCCATCTATTTTTAATCTTATTTAACTTAAAGTTGTTCTACATTATAAACTAAAATGTGCCAAAAGTTATAGCCATGTAGCAAATGGATCTGGACAACATATTTTAGCTATTCACCAGTTATTTCTATTTTATTTACCCAAATGAATACATTCATGTGCTCTTTATTTCCAGTACAAAATCCAATTTATTTACAACAGATACTCAACAAAATTAAATATATGTTTATGGTGATATAGTTTTATTATATGTGTATGTATTTTTAAAGATTTTATTTATTTGAGAGAGAGAGAGCACAAACCAGGTGGAGGGACAGAGAAGCAGGCTCCCTGCTGAGCAGGGAGTCAGAGAGAGAGAGAGAGAGAGAGAGAGAGAGAGAGAGAGAGAGACAGGGCTGGATCTCAGAATCCTGGGATCATGATCTGAGCCAAAGGCAGATGCTAAACTGACTGAGCCACCCAGGAGCTCCTAGTTTTATTATATTTTTATGAGAAGGGAGAAATAATATTTCTTATATGTTAAAATGCACACCTGAGCTATCTGTAATTGGGAAGAATTTAGCTAGTTTTCTAACTGGCTTTCTTGTTTATTTATTTTTGATAAACATAGGTTTTAAGTCATAGATTTTAGCTAAAGTAAGGTAGATAGCCTTATAAATAATGGGATTAGGAAAGTATATTAATTTGGTCTGTGTTCTTTTTGAAAATGTGTTAAGTTCGAGTATATCTATTATACACATTTTTCATTAAGTAGTAGTGACAGGCAAAATAAAAACATGAATAAATCATTCAATTTAAAAATATACCTAAAAAAATCGAACAAATAAATTTGTTAAGAATAGCATCCTTAATACATTTGTTAATTATTTCCTATTTCAGAATGCATATTTGGCTACCACATTGTATGCTATATGATCCTTTGAAAACTACCAATATTTCCAAGGTTAAGAAGAAATGAGTTCAGTATTTCTGTGTCCCATTAAAATCTAAACATCCAAAGTGCATAGAGGGAATTAACAAATACTAACTTCTCCATCTGAACTAGTTTCATCTATCCATCCATCCACCCACCCATCTATGCATCCATCCATCCATCCATCTTTTCATCAAATAGATATAAGTTATGTGTTCTCAATGCTTTTCCTCCTCCAGATGTTGTACTAACACCAGGGATACCAAAATGAAAACAACAGCAACAACAATAACAGATTCTTGCTTTAAATTGCTTTCAGGGAATAATTAATTCAGTGGAACTGAGAGCACTCAGGTTAACAGCACAGGAGTTTCCACCCAATTGGATAGGGGCTCAAGTTGGAGTTCATTAACTGCTACAGGGAGCATAGCCATGTGTTGGATCTTGTGCATGCGTCAGTGTTTCCTGTCTGCCTCTGTAGAGGTCAAGTGTGTCTGGTGGTTCTGGTATGGTATTATGACCTTTAGTGGCTTCTTTTAAGATTTTACTCCATCTGAGAACACTAGTCTTCCCCCTTTGTAAGCTGGTCTGACTGATTAAATCCATATCATCATTTTTGCTTTCTGTAAAAGGTCATTGTATTGTTCTTGTAGTAGTAGTACAACCTTTTGGGGAACCTTTTAATCTACTCTCCATAACTTTTAGGATACCCCTACAGCAGATATTTCACAGCTACTTTTTTCTGAATTGCCAATTCTTCTAATCTACAAGGTCTTTGAAGACCATGGTTGTTTTAAAATTTGTCCACAAATTATTTTATACTCTTCCCTTCAGAAGGTGGAACTTAATTCCTCTTCCCTGGAGAGTGATTTAGTAACTCATTTCTGATGAATAGAATACGGTGGAAGTGACTGTGTCATTTCACAGATTAGGTCAGAAAAGACATCACAGCTTCCATTTTGGTTATTCTCTTGAATCACTTGATCTGGGGGGAAGCCAGCTGCCATGTCCTGAGGAAAGATATACGTGACATAGAACTGAGCCCTCAAACCAACAGCCATGTTAGCCATCTTGGAAGTAGATTTTCCAGCCCTAGTCAAACCTTCAGATGATTGCAGCCCAGGTAGACATCATGACTACATGACATAAGAGATTCTGAGCCAGAACCACCAAGCTGAGGTGTCTCTGGATTCCTGGTCCATATCAGTTGTGTAACTTGGTAAATATTTGCTGTTTTAAACCACAGGTTTTTGTGTAATTTGTAATGCCACAATACATATCTAATATAGAGATTTGACTCCTTTTCAGACTACACTGTAAAGAGACTCAGTTCCAGGTAAACAGGCTCTATTCTTTGATTTTTGCCATCATAGCAGAGTTCTTTGAATTTCTCAACATCATTCTCCTTAGCACATCAGATAAAAACATGTTCTTTCATTATTATTTACTTATACTTTGGATCCCATTCTTACCTATCTTCTCTAAGATCTTGTCTCAAAATTTCACCTTTAATCTCTTCCTCTCCTGGACTTCAACAAGCTCTAGTCTCTCCTATCATCAAAACAAAACTTTCTTTTGATCCTGCTGCTTTTTTGGCACTTGTATTTGTTTGCAAAGTCTTGAAGTCCTATCTATTCTTTTCTTCCCAGTCCTTGCCTACTGGTTTCTGCCCTTAATGGAGGCATTTTTCTCTTTGAGATTAATTATCACTCTCTTTCCCTCATTCCATCCTGTCCAACCTCTGAAACTTCCATCCTCAGAATCCCAGGGATCCTGAGAGCTGACACAGACCTCAGAGGTCATTTGCAGAAGGTGACATGGAGGCCATACAGGTTTGGACACTTGCCCCAGATCACAATCCAAGCTTCTGGCAGATCCAAGGCTCAGTTTCATCCTCCTTCACTGTCAGGCCTGAACACATTTTTTTTTTTTTTTTAAGAGAGGGAGAGAGAGCATGGGGGAGGGGCAGAGAGAGAATCTTTTTTTTTTTAAGATTTTATTTATTTATTTGAGAGAGAGAAAGAGAGTGCCGGTGGGGAGGGAGGGGCGGTGGGAGAGGGAGAAAGAATCTGAAGCAGACTCCCCACTGAGTGGGGAGCTGAACAGGGCTCAATCCCACAACTGGGAGATCATGACCTGAGCTGAAACCAAGAGTCGGAGGCTCAACCGACTGAGCCACCCAGGCACCCTGAGAGAGAGAGAATCTTAAGCTGGCTCCATGCCCAGCACAGAGCCCAATGCAGGGCTCAATCTCATGACCTCAAGATCATAACCTGAGCTGAAACCAAGAGTTGGATATTTACTGACTGAGCCACTCAGGTGTCCCTGGGCCTGAGCACTTTTAATTATATCACAGATAATTCCTTGAAACCAAAATCATGAAACTATATTTTTTACATCTTTATTGCCTTTTCTTTTTAACTTTTCATTCTCAGTCCCTTGTGTTAGTTCCTTCTCCTGTTGTACCTAAAGCTCTGCTCCTTGTCCTCAGCTTCTCTTTTGTGATTTCACTTATTTGCCTGCCATTAGATCTCATCTTTATACTTCCATCTTTAGGCCTATTTCTGTCATGGACTGTGACTCTATATTGCTGACTGGCTAGAGAGCAGCTCCATTCGGAGTTGCCACTATTCCCAATTCCATTTCCAAGTGGTATGTCTCTTCAGTTTGTCAAAGGTGCCTTTCCTTTTCCTGTTCTTTGGAGTAAATACTTAGAACCATCCTATTAGCTACCAAGCCTGTCACTTTTCTTTTCATTCTTCATTCTATTCATTCAATAAAAATGTGTCATGCATTTGGGGCCTCATGCATACATGAGGCCCCAAAGACACACAGTCTAGTGAGACTTTAATCTGCTCCTTTCTTGACTTTTCCATGGTCACAGCTCTAGCCAACGTCCCCATCACCTACATTTGGATTACTCTGACAGTATATTTAGTTTGTCTCTTTGCTTCCTCTCTCCTCCTATCCATCTATACTACTTTCTTCATGTTATTGTTTGGGTACCTTTACTACCTATTATCACCACATTAAGACCCAAATTATAACCCATTTTAGTTTTGTTTATCCTGTTGTTTTTCTCAGGGACGCTGTATTCCATGCCAGGTTCTCTATGCCCCTTTCAGATAGTCTTCCAATTTCCGCTGAGCTTTGCTCCTCTTTTGCTCCTTTGGGTCACATCTTGACTTTAGTTGTGAACAGAGTAACTCCAGGGCAATTTCTCTTAATTATTTCTGAGTATCATTGGTAAGATAGGGAGCAAATACACACTAAGGGACTCAAAAGGCTTGAATAAAAATGTCTACTAAAATATATTATCAATTTGACTTGTTTTAATCTTTTTCCACTGAACTGCCATCACTCTATTACATAAAACTTCCTTGGGTGAGGTGGGAAAAGAAATAGGTGACATCAATAAAGAAAATTGATGAGAATATTTGCTTTTCCCATTACACTTGATCAGACTAAATATCAGTGACTGTTGGATAGGGTTTTGGGGCCTTATAATTTGAGCTAAACAAGATTTCCCCACATTTCACAATCATCTCTTGATTCAGGATGCTTGGAAGGCAGTGGTCAGTGGGGTCATTTGACAGAAACCAACAAGGTGGTCTTTCCAAGAGGAAGGTTCCCTCACGGGTGTGACAAATCTTGAGGGTGACTGAATCTCTTTATGAAACCAAACAGGTTTAGAAGTAAGGAAGTGAGTAATTCTCTCCATGTGATGCCTTTCTACATCTCTTATCTATGATTGTATCTTATATTAGAGTTACAGATTACTGTAGTTTTTATTGTGGTTACTGTGAGATGTGGATTCATGGTAGAATTTCTAGACTGTCAGAGATTTTGGGATGTACATAAATTGTATATAGAGACCTCAACATTTTCTGGTTAAATTCTTTTTTTGACGGAGACAATAATGTCACTTTTTCTTTGTCATTTTCTGGCCTGTTATTTATTTATTTATTCAATCAGTTTTTTTATTTAGTGTGTACTATGTCCCTGGTAGAGTACAAAGTACAGTGGTGAACAACATAGACAAGGTTTTGACCTTTTTCTCATAACTCACAAAGCCAACAGGACATAAGCAAAGTGAAAATAGGGTATTATCAATTCTTTACATCAACCCTCAGTGGTTCTCTGGTTCCTGCCTACTCTCTTTTTCTGTTTTCCCTCCTACAAAAGGCCCTTCTTGGGTGGCATCATCTTCTTTCTGGAGCCTTAATGTCAGTGGTGGTGGTTGTTACATAGCTTGCATGGTGAAGGTCAGGAAGAGTGGAGTTGTAACTCAAGCTGGGTTCATTAACATGAGGCTTCATCTGATTCTTTAATGTCAACATTCTTAATATTTTTACAGTTCATTTGTTATCTTTTAGCTTAGTGCTTCATTGTCTTAGCCTGTGTTAATAGTTAAAATATTTTTTCCTCTTAATAAAAGTGACTCAAGTGGGATTTATTCTATAGTAGAGATAGAATATGAATGACAGGGTCTTTCACACAATAGGTGCTCAATAAGTATTTGGAAAAAATGGAAGGGATTATACAATTACATTAACTGATTAATTGTAATTAATCAATTACAATTAACATTTAAGTACTTGCTCCTCTTTTTTTCCTTTTTAACTTACTAGAAGAAATAACACATGGGAGAAAAGGGATGAAAAAAGAAAGCAAAGAAACCACTGTTATTTGATGTACAATACTTCATGTCTGTAACCTCTAAATGCTTCTTTTACAATATTTCTGACCTACATGTTAGACAAGTCTTTCTCTTTCTTCATCCCTCTGTCCCCATTTGTCCCTCCTCCTCTCTCTCACTCTCTCACTATGTGTTCTGCATGGCACTTGGTTTTCAAAGATCAGAGCAGTATCAGATCGTGGTTAAAGGACAAGACTCTGGTGCCAGGCAGACTTGGGTCTCAGTGTTGGCCCCACCACTACTGGCATGTGACCTTGGGCAAACATTTCTAAGCCTCTGTTTCTTCATCTATAAAATAAGGAAGGTAATGATCTCTAAATCAGGATTTTGTGAGGATCATGGGTGTTGATAATGCATGTAAAGTGCTCAACATTTTGCATGATGTTAATAATGTCTATAATGTTGGGTCTTCTCCACCCTTTATTTCTCTCCCAGAGGACTATGCTATAGAACTCCATATACAGTGGGTGGTTTTCTACCAAAATTAGATATATATGTAAGTTGTATTTTTTCATCTATTTTCATCCTTGAATTATTTATTTATTTATTTATTTTAAAGATTTTATTTATTTATTTGACAGAGAGTGACACAGCGAGAGAGGGAACACAAGTAGAGGGAGCGGGAGAGGGAGAAGCAGGCTTCCCACCGAGCAGGGAGCCCGATGCGGGGCTCGATCACAGGACACTGGGATTATGACCTGAGCTGAAGGCAGATGCTTAATGACTGAGCCACCCAGGCACCCTCATCCTTGAATAATTTAAACACAGTTAAAGATGTTTTCTCCAGGCTTTGGTAAGAACATTCTGAGATGAGATCAAATTTGGGAAATGTTGATTCAGAAACAGAACTTTTCAGTAAGTCATAAGCAAGTGACACTATAGGATTATAATGTGAATCCATGTTCTTCAGTTAGCTCAGAGTCTGCTCCTACAGCCCTTCAATAAATATAATAAATAGATCCTGATGAATGAGTTCAGAGTTAAGTTCTCTGGAATTAAATTTGCATCATTTTGTGAAGGCATTTTATTTTCAACAATGCTTTTAAAAAGTAGACACAATAGTCCAAATCAGTGTTTTGGCATTGTTTTTAGGAACGCCAACTTACATTCTTATTGCATCTTGGAGGATAGGAAAAGACTTTTTCTTCTGTATTGGCAGTTTGCAGGCAAGGCTTCTGCTAACTTTAGCATTCTTGACAGTAATTGTTTGGCGGTCATTTCCAATTTTGTTTTGCTTAGAATACAGACCCATGGGAAAAGATCCAACACCACAATAGTTACTCTCTCAGTAGAAATGCTTCAAGTTGATCAGAAGACCAAACAGAAATGTTATCTTCTTAAAAGTGTTCCTGTATTGATAAGAAAGGAGAAGGGAATCTTAATGGGGGAAAGAAAATGATGCTTAGTGCTGAGCTCAGCTTAGTTAAAATTCTAACAATGCCTCGCCTCATTTTATGGGTAAAAGTTACTTTTAAATTAAAGAGCAAGACGCCTCTCTCTTGTACCCAGTGGGATTTGCAGAGAGTCAAACAGTACATCTATATCAGGAAATTCTATTCTAGCTTTTACTGTTCTGATGGAGAAAACATCTTTCCAGATGGATTTCTGTTTATACAGCCTTTAAAATTTTTACTTGCACCCAGTTTGTCTCATTGGCAGTACTTCCAGTTCTATTTTTTAAGACTTTAAGCCCACAGTAGTGTTTATAGAACACGAAGAGAAGTGACCCTTTTAGTGAGAGAAAAGAAGCTACAAAACTCCTCATTACTAGAAATCTCTCTTAAAAACATAATAAATGGTACTGATGGTTTGTCAACAGAATTTTTAATATTTTGTTAAGAAATGCTGAAGGAATTATATACTGAATGCTCATAGGCCCACCATCTATATTCTACAATTAGCATTTGGTTGTATTTATTTTATCATATACCTATCCACCTCTATTTCCCTATCCATTTATCACTCTATATTATTTTTATTTTGGGGGGTATGCATTTCAAAGTGAGTTGCAGCTATCAGAAGTGATGGACTCATTTTGAATCATGGATGATACCATCTAGCCATTTGGCCAATGGTAAATCACATCGGGTGAGACTAGTTTCAGCTAAAGTTAACAAAAAACCCCAGAATAGCTAAATGTGTTTAAAAAGCATTTGTTTTCTCTGGTAAAAGAAGGCTAAAGGTAGGAGTTCAAAGTTGGTATGGTGGTTCTAACACCGTAACTGGCTTTAACTCTTTCTATTTTCTGGACTACCATCCTAGCATTTGACATTCATCTGCAAGATCTGTCATGGCCTGATACTGCTAGAACTCCAGTCGTCTCCCTTTCTAACAGTAGGAAGAAGGAAAGGGATAAAGGCTTCTTTTAATGACTTATCCCACAAGAACCAATAATTTTATAATCAACTTGTTTAGCTCCAGAAAAAAAAAAAAAAACCTGAAGGAATTTTATGGGGATCATATTATAGATGAACTCAGGAAAAATTGACACATTTATAATGTTTATATTTTTTTCCTGTTTTATTAAATATAGGCACATTTGAGAGACTGAGAAATATAGTATTATATATCCCTTTGATTATTTGGGTGGCTTACTTATTGTAGCCATTTCATTTTGTTGGTAAAAATCAAATGAGCTGAGGTTTCCTGCCCTAGCTTACTATTAGAGATATTTGCGAGGGCACAAAAGGTGAGTTTAAATAAGTTTTAATGTAACTTGAGTTAAACAAAACCATTTGCCTGATAAATTAATTGATCCTTATATTGAAGTAATATCAAAGTGGTACTTGTTTATAGGATGATCACATCACTTTGATCAAAACATAGTGTCATCAAAACATGGTGGTTCAAAAACAAACAAACAAAAATGGTGGTTTAAGACCAAAGGACCAGATGGCCAGCCTTCATTATCCTTAGGAATGCAATTTTTGGGAGCTTCATGGGTTGAGAATTTGGCCTAATGATAACAAAAGTCCTGAGGAGTGTTTTAAATAGCATTTAAAGGTTTTGTCTTTGAAGAAGAAGCTTTATTTTCTGTAATTAAAAATGATTCACACCTGGGGCGATCTTGGGACGAGCAGAAGAGGGTTAAAGGTAGATGATAGAGGGTGCCTAGCATGGTTAGGGATGTTTGAGGAGATCTGTGAAGTGGCCCACGTGCCATGTACAAAGAGGAAAGGTCATTTTTACGTTTATGTCCAAGAAATTAAAATAGCTACCATGAGTAGAAAAATTAATCCATACCACCATCCTTCTTTTTTGGACTAGAAGATTAAAGAATATCTGAAATGGGAATTTCTCCCTATCCTCAACCTTTTATACTCCAAGAATTTGTTTTTTAACATTAAGAATTAAAGTGTTTTAGTTTATTGTTTTGAAAATCTTGCGTGCATTTATCTTATTTTCTCCCCTTAATAAAAGTATTTTCCTGGAATTTTACCTGAAATCTAAATGATCTTCAGAGTTTTATACCAAAGCCTCAAACACAAGCAATAAAACAACAACCACTTTTCCAGAGAAGCAAAAGTCCTTAGTGGGAGGAAGAGGGTGATGGGAGAAGGGACAGAATAGGATAGGAAATTAAATACAAGTTAAGACATTTTTCCCCCCTAGATTTTAGAAAATGATGATTTATCATTATAGCTGTAGAAAGTAAGCCTTCATTTGCTCTTCTCTTTGCTGAAATACACTAGTTCTGTGTCTTCTTTCTGCTTCAATTTCTTATCATCTATCTTGAGTCTGTTTCACAACTTGTTTGATATTACTGTTTTAGATGTGTGGAGTATTGTTTAATAAATTCTTAGAGTCCTACCATGTGGTTATATTTAGCTTTAAAAAGTCTAGAGTTATTTGTATGTTGGAAATGACAGATTAGGAATTTAAGGAAATGATGAGAATTATTATATCTTTGCTAGAGGCATGTAGTAGAACCATTACACCGTATGTAAATCATATAAAATAGAAAATAGAACCATTTGTTTGTCTTGAAAGATGTGTAAGTCCTATATTGACCACAAATGTATTATTGCTTCTAAGTCGCATGAAGCCCTAAACTCTCCTGCCTTAACCTGGACTCCTCAGAAAGCAGAACCTGAACCAAAGGTTTAAGAGCAAATGTTCAGAGGCACCTGGGTGGCTCAGTTGTTAAGCGTCTGCCTTCGGCTCAGGTCATGATCCCGGGGTCCTGGGATTGAGTCCCACATCGAGCTCCCTGCTCGGCAGGAGGCCTGCTTCTCCCTCTCCTGCTCCCCCTGCTTGTGTTCCTGCTCTCGCTATCTCTCTCTCTGTCAAATAAATAAATAAAATCTTTAAAAAAAACAAATGTTCATGGGGGAGTGAGATCCAGGAATTATAGTGACACACAGGGTGGCAAAGTAGGGAAGGACGGACCCCAAAAGCAAGTATGCAATACTGAGTCAACCACAACTGTGGACAACTGCTTACTTGATCCCCCAGGTCTGTCTGAGGAGCTGAATGAAATGGGTTTCAGAACCTTCCATTCGGTGGCAGTGGTGGGAAGAAGATGGAAACATTCATTAATCATTTCCTATCTGCATTAGTCAAAGCTTTACCCCATGGGTATAATGGCCCCTCTCCCCAGTCTCAACAGAGAAGCCCTGAGGTAGGAGGCAAGAGGCTTGCTTCAGGAGGTTCAGCCTTTGGGAATAAATGAAAGATGAGGCAGAATCTGATAGAGGGCACAACCCCCCAACCTCATCATCCTGTGGATATGATAAAATTACCTTAACACATTACCGGAATCTTGCTGCATCCAGGCTCTGGTTGGGTCAAATGGGAACACTGGGACTGCATAAACTTCCCCAAGGGTTGGGGAAATCTCCAAAAGGTGCCTAATAAAAGTTCATGGGTTGCTCTTGACGACAAGACTCAGCCTGTGCTGTGCTGCTGGTTCCCCATCTGACTCCAGAGCTGGTGATCTTCATTCTTCCTTTTCAAAAGTTTAGCAGTCTTATGCTAAGTGGGAAGAATGACTCAGGAGAGAGGCTTGGACCCATGGAACATTACTGAACTTAGTGAATCTGATTTTTCCATATGTAAACCCAGTGACCCAACCACTGTATGTTCCCAAGGTGCTCATGTGCCTGCAGGAGAGCTGGAGGGAAATGGTTCAGACTTACGCTAGCTGTTGTGTCATACCCAGAACCCGACTCTGCTCAGGTGCTCAGGTTCCGAGGGGCATTGTAGCTGGTCAAGTCTGGTTTGTTAGATAACTTTTCTTTATGGTAAATTTTATTTTGGGGTGTGTGTGTGTGCAGGAGAAAACTTGAAATGTGGCTTCTATTCCCCTCTCATTCTTCATTTCCATTCCCCGCAACCACATCAAGTCTCCCAGATGTGTCTCTAATATCTGATTCCTAGTCATAGCTATAGCTTGAAATTTTTCCCAGGATTCTCCTTGGTTCCCATGCAAATTAGGGATGCAGGTAGGTACTTGGGTGGAGTTGGGGGATTGCCTAGTTCCACATCATAGTGACACTAGTGATAAACAAACCCTGGCTCTGGCCCAGCTGGGTTCTGATCCCCATTGCAAGTTACATATCTTATTTCTACAGTCCTAAGGACTCTATTGATCATTCTACAAATAAAGCTAAAGGAAATATTTACAAGTATGTATTTGATTTAGAACAAAATTCTCTTTTCTTCTAAATGTAGATGATACAAATTCAAAGAAGATAAAAGAACGTGTATTTGGATTTCAACATTAATAGACTTCAAGTAAGTGAGCCACTTTAAGTGTGTATCAGCCCAGTCTTGGCAGTCTTTTTGAGACCTCAGTGATAGGGGAAAATAAAAAGATCTCAGGATTCCTACTTTGCTACTGGAGAATTTGAGGCATAAGCAGCTTTAGACAGAGCCTAGCTTAGTGGTTCTCAAACTTGACCTGCATCAGAAGCACTTGGAGGACTTGTTAAAACACTGATTGCTGGGCCCCCCTCCTACATATTCTGATTTAGTAGGTCTGGGACAGGGCTCCGAAGTTTTTCATTCTAACACTTCCCCTGGTGCTACTGATGCTGCTGGTCCAAGGACCACATCTTGAGACCTGTTGGTCTAGTAGACAAAAGTAATTTCAGATTGAAGCCTGATGACCTTTTTGGCTTCTTTTCTCCAGGCCAGAGCTAGTTTCATGGCCATTTCCATTATTAACAATGAGTGTTTACTCTAACTCATTTTCAATTAGATTTTAGTCATGCACTTTTTGTATTAAGTAGATAAAAAGTTAGAAAGCAGGTAGAGCATCTGCATCAAAACCAGAAGAGAGTATATGGGGAAAGAATTCTTAGTGCTTTATATCAGGGGTTGGCAAATGATGGTCCATGGGCCAAATCAGGCCCACTGTCTGTTTTTGGAGATGAAGTTTTATTGGAGTGCAGCCACACATTGATTTCTGTATCGTTGATGGCTCTTTTCATGCTGTAACAGCAGAATCGAGCAGTTGTGGCAGAACTGTGTGACCCATAAAGGGAAATAATTGCTATCTGGCCCATTACAGGAAATATTTGTCTACCCCCCAGTCTCTATGTTCTTTTCAGCAACTGTTGGCTGATTTAGGGAAGCTTTTCTCTTGAAACCCGGAAGTAAGCAACATCAGTTTACTTTAGCAGATATGAAACTTGAATCCTAACACTTTCTTTCGCCCTTCCTCAACCCTTCTCCCCTAACATGGAAAGTGGCCCAATAAGTGAAATGAAACTTGGCCCAATCAGCGATATTTAGAAAGTGGAAGGTGAAAGTGTTGACATCTGCTTGTATTTTGTGGTCCAAGCTTCCCTGGTGGCACGTGATATGGCGAGAGTGTTCTGGTCAGCCAGGCATCTCACATTTTGTGAAAGATTGCCTCGTGTTCTCTGACCTCAGTTGGATTTATGCCTACTAAGAAATGCAGTTTGACCAAAGATCTGCATTCCTTCCTACACGTTGGCTTCCTAAGTGAACTCTTCCTTCCTCCAGTTTTGATAATTTAATCAGGTTGAGTGTCAGTTAGTCGACATCCATATGTATACATTAATAAATACGTATGTATATTTTCAGGCATATGTGTATTTTGATACAAGGTTATTTCCATTTACCTTGTTGCCTCTACCTCCTTTCTAATCTTATCTGCTTCTCCACAGTTTGTTCACATCCCCAGAGAAGCAGATGTCAAGACACCATGAGAAGTATGGGAGATTTATTAGGGGAAATGCCTGGGAAGAGGTAAGGTGAAGAGGCTGGAGTGTCAGGAGACCCTTCACGCTGCCTTACAGATCTGACTGGAGGAAAGCAGGAGGGTTGCGTAGGCAGGCTCAGACTGCAGCTTCATTCTCATGAAACTGTGGCCAGGTAGATGGGGAGTCCTTGAGCCAAAGTTGGAATAGTCCTGTGTTGCAGTGGAATGGGTCAGTGCTAGTGCCTCCAGCCATTTGTTGGGGGCAGCCACGAGAGCATGTTCCCAGCCTGAATGTGGTGGTGGATCCACGGGGGCGGTGGCTTGGGTGATCAGTCAATGTGCTGCCTGCCGTAAGGTCTGAGCGTGCATTTTCGTGGCTGCCTCACTCTTGTATCTCTTCCATCTTGCCACCACAGTTATTTTTTAAGACAGAAAAGCAACCATAGACCTGTGATGGTTGCCCTTTACTTGCAGAATCAAGTCTTATGCACTCTGCCCTCGGACCCCATCTACCTTTCTAGCCTTTTCTCCACCATGCACATACCATTGCCTGAATGGTCGCTGTGCTTTTCTGCTTGGGGCACTTTGTCCACATGGTTCCCTATTCCTCATATGCCCTCTCTCTCTCAGCCCCGCACTGAAACCTTACTTCCTTTTAAAATATTTCTTCACAGGGGCACCTGGGTGGCTCAGTTGGTTAAATGTCTGCCTTGGGCTCAGGTCATGATCCCAGGGTCCTGCATTGGGCTCCCTGCTCAGCGGGGAGCCTGACTCACCCCCTCCCTCTGCCTGCTACTCCCCCTGCATGTGCTCTCTCTCTCTGTCAAATAAATAAATAAAATCTTAAAAAAAAAATATTTCTTTGCAGAACCATAAATGAAATTAACAGCTCCCTCCTTGAATGTTTAATTTACTTAGGAAACATTATTTGGTTATGTGTTGAATGCTGTGAGGAGTACAAAGATGAATCAGATGTGAATTCTGCTCTGAAGGATTAAGTTTAATCGGAAAAGTTAGTAAGCACTGTATTAAAAAGACAAAGTAAGAAAAGCTATAAGCTGGGTGCAGAGAAAATGTGGGAATTGAGAAGAGGGGAAGATTATCTTCGTATCAGAAAGATCTACTGTGGGGGCCCCTGGGTGGCTCAGTCGGTTAAGTGTCTGCCTTCAGCTCAGGTCATGATCCCAGGGTCCTGGGATCGAGCCCCACATTGGGCTCCTGGCTCAGCGGGGAGCCTGCTTCTCCCTCTGCCTCTGCCCTCTTCCCCTTGCCCAGCTTCTGCACTCTCTCTCTCTGCCAAATAAATAAAAATCTTTTAAAGAAAAAACGAAAAATCTACTATGAGAGGTGGGCTTTAAAGAATCAGTAGGATTTGGGTATGAGGATATGAGGGGAAAAGGGGATTCCAGATTAAAAGAATAACAGAGGCATGGGCATGAATTTCTTTAGAACAGTCTTAATGACTAGGGCTTTTCATACTGCACAGAAGACTCATTAGTGGGGTGTGAAATAGATTTTGTGCTCCTCTTATCAGCCAAAAAAAAAAAAAAAGGGAAAGAAAAGAAAGACAAAAAGAAAAGAAAAAAATAGAACAAATAGAATAGGCTGGGGAATGTTTGGAGTGTATGGTATGTGGTAAGGGTCTTATTTTGTGAAGCTGTTATTATATATGTTTATATTTCCATACATAATGGGTCACTATATAAATGTATTTCTTACTGTGGGCAAGCTTTTGTCTTTTCAATGGCATGTATTTATAGAGCATCTCTTCTGTGTTGGCCACTAGGTGAAGTCCTGAGTATGAAGGGTTGAAACAAACTGACATAGTCTTTACCTTCGTGGAGAACGTGTCATTACAGTGGTTTTCAGACACTAGTGGCATCAAAAACACCTAGAAGTCTCAGTAAAACACAGATTGCTTCAGACCTTCATTCAGAGATCTGCTCAGCAGGTGTGGGGTAGGGCCTGGGAATTCGCTTCACTAACAAGTTCCCAGTTGATGCTAAAGATGTTGGCAGGGGACCACATTAGACACTAAAATAAATACAAATGAATACATGATGGCAAGTTGTAATAAGTGTTAGGAAGGAGAAGAGTGAAGAACTTCGAGAGAGAACACCCTGGAAACCTATTTTCTGTTGGATGGTCAGAGAAGGTGTCTCTGAGAAAGTGATGTTTATTTATTTTTTAAAAAGATTTTATTTATTTGACAGAGAGAGACACAGCGAGAGAGGGAACACAAGCAAGGGGAGTGGAAGAGGGAGAGCGAGAAGCAGGCTTCCTGCCGAGCAGGGAGCCCGATGTAGGGCTCGATCCCAGGACCCTGGGATCATGACCTGAGCTGAAGGCAGATGCTTAACGACTGAGTCACCCAGGCACCCCGAGAAAGTGATGTTTAAACAGCAGGGCCTGCACACTCAAGGACCCAGAGGAACTGAAAGCATGGAGGAAAGAAGGGTTTGAAAGGAGATTAGCAAGCAGGTAGGGGCTGGATCATGCAGGATCTTTAGCCTAGAATATTCCCAGGGTGCATGAAGAAATCCTAAGGCTATGCAAGCACATATAGTTCTCAGAGAATTATCTTCTTTTTATGTTCTCCTAAAATGGATCTGCCCAAAGGGCTCACTTACCTTTCCTACCTCCTTATGAATAAAGTCATACTTATTTCCTAGTGAATCTTGCTAGGGTGCCTTGTTCTAGGGTGTAAAAATCACTTGGGGGACAAAATAAGGAATAACTCAAAACGTTGACATCGGTTTTGAAAAAATGAATAACTCTTATCATGTAGCAAACCCAAAATCTATTCTCAAGGCAATTGATCTCTAGTTCTTGGTTTTTAACAAAATAGAAGGAGGCCCTACAAACACATGAAAAAATGTTCAACATCACTTGGCATCAAGGAAAAACAAATAAAAAACCATAATGAGATACCACCTCACACCATTCAGAATGACTAAAATTAACAAGTCAGCAAACAACAGATGTTGGCAAGGAAGCGGAGAAAGGGGAACCCTCCTACACTGTTGGTAAGAATGCAAGCTGGTGCGGCCACTCTGGAAAACAGTATGGTCGTTCCTCAAAAAGTTGAAAATAGAGCTACCCTACAACCCAGCAATTGCACTACTGGGTATTTATCCACAGGATACATAGTGATCCAAAGGGGTCCTGCACCCCAATGTTTATAGCAGCAATGTCCACAATAGCTAAACTATGGAAAGAGCCCAGATATCCATCGACAGAGGAATGATAAAGAAGAAGTGGTATATATAAACAATGGAATATTACTCAGCCATAAAAAAAGAAATCTTACCATTTGCAAAAACGTGGCTGGAACTAGAGGGTGTTATGCTAAGCAAAATAAGTCAATCAGAGCAAGACAATTATATGATTTCACTTATATGTGGAATTTAAGAAACAAAACAGAGGATCATAGGGGAAGGGAGGGAAAAATAAAATAAGACAAAATCAGAGAGGGAGACAAACCATAAGAGACTCTTAACTATAGGAAACAAACTGAGGGTTACTAGAGGGGAGGTGGGTGGGAGGATGGGGTAACTGGGTGATGGACATTAAGGAGGGCATGTGATGTAATGAGCACTGGGTGTTAGATGCAACTGATGAATCATTAAACTCTACCTCTGAAACTAATAATATATGTTAATTGAATTTAAATAAAAATAAATTGAAGGAAGTCCTAAATATGCAGTCAGTAGGTAGGGCTTTAAAAATAATTTTTGATGATGGACCACTTTGTCATTTTGGTATGTAACTAGGAAGGAGACCTAGAATTTAGGGACATCACTGTAACAAAACTTCTATTTCCTTTATATATTTAGGTGGATGAAACAAGCATTTTCTCAGTGCTTACCTCTATGAAAATGAAAAATTGGGAAAAGACGTGATTCTGAAAATTGCCACAGTGTAGCATTAATAATAAATCACAGATACATGAATTAATTGGGATAAAAACAATGTCATTGAGTTCATTAAGAGACTAATTTCCAATACACTTATCTATTTAATAATTATCTGTAAGATTTATAATATACTTATGTCAGGCTGACCAGCTTATACTTGTAGTACTAACACCAACCAGAATAATTTTTTTGAAATGTATCAGTTGTTTGCTTCTTTGTAAGAAATTTAGAACACCGGTTTATGAGGATGAACTACATTGGTGAGAGAAAACTCAGAATGGAGCTAGCCCTGGAGTTGAGGACCAGCTTTGATTCGGGGCAGAATTTGGGTGTCCACCTTGTGCGGCTCTATAAGCTTGTATTTCTCTGTCAAAGACCTCACCTTCCTGGTGTCTGGGCTTTACATAGCTGCTTCTGCCTGAAGTCAGCATCCGTGAGATGTTTTGGGACTTCACACCACTGATATAAATTCTGGTGGAGGTGGTGATGACAAATGTCTCTCGTGTTCCATGCAGAGAATTCGGTGATGATCAGAAGTCCAGGTGCAAATGGCAAGCCCTGTGCTCAGATGCGTCCAGAAGACCACTTTTTTACCTCGGTGGTGCGCAAGGAGGATGATCAGAATGGTCCTGGGAGGGAGGGTAGCTCAGTTTTTTCACCTGCTGCCTGAGGGGTTTTGCTGTGGCTCCACAGCTTTTGAGGAACCTCTTCAGTAGCAAGGCGTCTAGGCATTTTGTGGAGTTTAGCCGGTTGAAGCCATCATTTTCATTACCACCAACCGGGTTCATGACAGTAGCAAGAACTTTCTCCTCTTTCTTTTCAATCCTGAATTTAGCTGCCGAACACTTCCTCTTGTACAGAGCAGATCAGGAATATTTGCCAATTTCTTTGACCAGGATGGGATTTGGGCTGCAGTGAGGCTTTCCCTGTTGAGTGTTTTGGCCTTGAGGTTACACTTTTTAACTTTGCCATGGCATCAGCCTTCTTGGCTTTGGGTTTCTTCTCTTTCCTTTCTGGTTTCTCAGCCTTTTCACCTGCCATCTTGCAAGATGGGAAAGAGCCAGAATAATATAATATATATATATATATATATATATATATGGTTGGAACATGATGGCCACAGGAAAATTTTAAACATTTCTATCTCTATCTATCATTTATATATCTCTCTATGTAAATGGAGCTGGGACCTATTATCTGTGTCCACATATATAGTAGGAACATATTATATGTAGATTGTATAGAAAAGCATAATGAAATGATCAACAAAAAGACTTTGAAGCAGAAATGAGGATAGCTTTCTATTGTAAGTATAATGGAAATAGAAGTTTAAGGAGAAAGTGAATTGACATTCTAGCATGCCCACAGGTACAGAAAGTAGACTCCACAACTGTCTGAAAGACTGGACTGGAGGTATGAGGTTATGAGGAGGTTTCTGGAGATGAGGTGATTAGCCTCAGGAAGAGTGGTGAAAGGAAAAGCCAAGGCTGTGAGCATGAGGTCTGGGGTGGGAGGGCTCCTGTTCTTGTCCCAGCTCTCATTCTAACTTCCTGAATTTTGAGTGGGTATAACTGCTTCCTTCCACTGATTCCCTGCCCCCACCTCTCTCATTTCTTTTTCCTTCCCTTCCTACCTTGTACCACAAAATTGGTCAAATGAGGGTAGGATGGGGATGAAGTGGAGAGAAAACATAAAATATGGTTAGGTTTGCAGATAGCCTTTTTCCTGTGTGTGTGCATGGGGTAGTGAGAAAAATAATTGCAAAAGAAAAGCCGTATCATGTCTGTTTTTCTTTCCACTTTAAGCTCTAAGATAGGCTTCTGGCTAGAGAATCTTGGGAGGACTGCAGTTTTATCCCTTTGGATAGGGCAAGTCCTGGCCTCGTCCTGGCTTCTGGCTCCTTCTAGAGATGGGAAGATTTTCTCTTTAGAGAAGGGAGCTGGAGCAGCACAAGTCCATCGGGACTGAGAATCAGGAGAGTTGGGTTCAGTTCATGCTCTGCCAATTTTTCTGTGACATTGAGAAAAGCATCTATGCTCTGGATGCCTAGTTTGTAAAGAAAAAAATTGAATAAAATGATCTATATGTTTTCTCCCTATTCTAAGATTAATGTTTATAAGTTATGAGAATTGGAAAGAGTTTATAAAAGTCCAGTAACTTTTATTTTTCCTCATTGCCGTTAAGGAGCAAAATTACAGTGAAACTTTCCAGTTCATTGTTTAAAAAAAAAAAGAAGAAGAGAAAAGAAAAGGCATTTTCCTCCCTTCTCCTTGAGAAATATCAAGATCTACTCTGCCCTCTAATAGTTGCCTGGGTAGAATTTTCCATCTTAGCACAAAGCGGCTCGACCTGGTTTCAACTAATCCCTTCTCTGTATACCCCTAATTTAACAAGAGGAACTGGAAGAGTCAGACAGTGTGTGGGAAGACTGGAGAAAATAAGGAAGGTATAGAAACCACCAGAGATGGAGATAAGTTAAACATTCTGGCAAATTGTCACGGTGTATTGCTCATGCTGAATGGTTAGGCAGTTGGGAAGGTAGTTAAGAGAATGGCTCTAAATGCTTCATCTAATTGCAAGCAGCTGTCGATTAGTGGAGCTTGACCAACTGTTTTTAATTCCACTCAGTGGTGATGAAGAGAACGAGACTTTTAAGGGAAACTGGCAGGGGCTGTGTGTGCATGAAGTTGCTTACGCTGTTTTCAGAAGGCAGAGAGTGCAGTGACTACTAAGAGACACTCTTCGAAACTGTGGCATGCTTTCATAATCATGATTTCCCCAAATTTTACCAGCATTCGTTGAGCTTTTGGCGGGAGGCAAACTTCTCTGTTATCCAAATTCTGGAATGATTTTTCATGGGGAATGATTCATCTCCCGATGGTGAGTGGCTGAATGGCTCGTGCCAATACAGAAGCAATTGTTGTTCAGTGCGGGCAGTAAATCTAGAATGAGAGATAATACTGCCATTTAAAAGTCTTCTCCTTTGGAATATTTCATTTCACTTTTTGAGTTAGAAAATAGGAAAAATAAGAAAGTGGAAAATTTTAGCTAGTTTTCTGTGGTTGTAAAACCTGCTACAAATTATCTAAATTTGAGAGTTTTCTGGAAGATAAAGTTTTGAGTGGCCCAGTGTAATCAGCCTGATACCCTTTTTTGATGTAGTTCTTTATTTTCCTTTTCCTACCAGGATTAGTGATCTTCCCTAATACTTATTTTCTTTGCTTTTATTTCTTGCCATGCATTTTAAAAACAATTATTTCAGTGTCTCTGCATTGCAAACTGAAGAGACCATGAACTTAACCGAAAGCAAAGCTTCTATGAAACCAGGAAGGCCTTGAAGTTCTAACAGTGGCTGTCCAACTGGTCTGAAAATATGCAAAAGGAGACAATTGGCAGAAAGTCTCGGGAGAAAGGGGCTGTACTCCTTCCGTGCTAACTACCATCCATGTTATTTCCTGAATTTTAGTGCCCTAAAAGAGAAAGTAAATTTCCTCTGTACCTGTGCAAAGATTATCAAAAGGATATTCTTCACAACAGTGTTTACCATAGCACAAAATTAGAAATATCCTAAGGGTTTATAATTGGCATTAGCTAAATAACTGATGGTGTTCATTTGCAGACATAAAAATGTTGTGGAAGAATAGATCAACGACCAGGGGAAATGGTCATAATATACTAGATGAAAAATCAGAATTAAAATAAGTCCTTTTAATAAAGACATAAATATATAAAATTGTGTGGGATGGGTGTAAGTCAG
This sequence comes from Mirounga angustirostris, assembly GCF_029215605.1. Lineage (NCBI taxonomy): Eukaryota > Metazoa > Chordata > Mammalia > Carnivora > Phocidae > Mirounga > Mirounga angustirostris. The sequence goes on along the minus strand of NW_026991716.1, from coordinate 91,471,644 downwards.
AAAAACCGAACGGAAACAGTAGCGTTGGGATATTTATTTATTTAGCTTCCCCCCCCGAATTTTCTCTAAATAACATAAAGTACTCTTACAATTAGGACGAAAACCTTATTTTAAAATGAATTTCCCCAAATGTCAAGTCTTATGTCATAAAGGATATTATTTCTTGTCAGGATGAAGCTAAGGAGGAGATTCATGTCTGGCTAGGGAGAAAAAAAATCAAGAAGGACAGCACTCAATAAACACCTAATTTTGTTTCTGATCTCGTGCCTGTTTGAAGCGCTCACACTTGTTTTGACTCAGCTAGATAAGTCAGCTCCTCTAAAACCGTCACAATTTCCACCAGCTGCTTTGGATGTTTGAGTTATGTTTTTGTTTTAGTGAACTTCACTGCCTATCCCTTGAGCTAGCTTATGAACAATTGTGAAGGAAGTCTTTGAGGCCGACACAGAGGAAAGCTGCTAATCTCAGGACATCCCTAAGGATTTGAAAAGCAGCTCCATCTGTGCTGTTTCTGTTTTTCTTCCATGGCAGGTCTCTTGATGTCAGAAAGATGGGCCACTTCTTGGGCCCAGTTTATGAAGAGCCCATAACCGCAGCCGTGCGTAGTGGTTCCGATAGACTCCTCAGGAGGCAACAGGCACGTTTCACTACGAAGATGTGAGTGACAAACCCTGTGCTAGGTATACTTACAAACCTTTCCTAGGTTCTCTTTTCCAGGTAGTAATTCTTTTCCATGAGTTCAGGGTTTGTGAGGGCAGGAAGCTATTTATCATTGAAAGCCACCAAAAGAGGGCTACCATCGTCTTTGTCCACGACTCTGAGACTTTCCTTTGAGCTAGAAGCCGTGGGGGGGAGGTGGGGGGTGGGGTGGGGGGTTGCTCATTTCATTGCATGATGTGGCAGAGTTTCTGGAAACTGATTTGGGAAGAGGAAGCTGACTTACGTGGGAGTCACCATCTTAGCTGTCCTTCTCTGGCACCCCCTCCTCCACAGTGGCTTTTTCAAAGAAAAGAAAAATGGTGAAGCTTCTACTGGGAGTTGGAATTTAGTTAGAAATATTCTAGAGTGGAGTGAAGATTTACCTGACTTTGGAAGCTCAACTTTGCAAGTTACTACTTGTTTTAGTTTAGTATTACTTCTGTGCTTTGTTCCCCTTGACCCCCCCCTCCTTTTTTTCTTTCATTCCCTTTGGATGCAGACTAATCAGACCCAAACTTGTTATTTTCCTTTTGAAGGCTGTTTGCAAACAGTCATTCACACAATTGTCATTAAATAATTGAGCACCTGTGAGCCAGCTATCTTGCATGGCAACCAAAAAACAAAAAAAGAACAACAACAAAAAACCCCCAAAAAACTGTTACAGAGTGCATACTTATATTCAGAGAGCTCAGAGAGGAGAGAAAGAAGGTAAGTAAGCAGTGTTGAGGCTAGGTGCCTTGCTGAAGAATTAATTTGTTGGGAAAAAATTTATTTCGTAGAATCCCATAGGGCCTGGTAAATCCATAGGCCTGGCAGTTCTGTCTTTCTTGAGAGAAACCACTAGAGCAGCTGGTTACTTAAACATCCCAGGCCAGAGCAATGCAAGGGTTTACTAGTAGAATTTCATCAGTCAAGACTCTTTTGCACTGGGTGTTCTATGTAAGTGATGAATCACTAAATTCGACTCCTGAAACCAATATTGCACTCTGTTGACTAACTAGAATTAAAAAAAAAAAATTTTTTTTTTTTTTGAAGAAAACCCAAAAGATTCTTTCAGTTGCAAGCATCAGAAATTCAGCTCAAGTCCAAGAATGTTTTAACTTCAGGCCCTGCTGGATCCAGATGCTGTTGTCAGGAGTACGTCTCTTTCATCTCTTGGCTGAATTTTCTTCGGTGTTATTCTCTGTCACACTCCTCCCTTGGGAGGCAATGGCTACCAGAAGCCCCAGACTTACCTCCTCTCAGTTTGGCACTTCCAGGGGAAAAAGAGGGTCCCTGTCCCAACAGTTTCAGTGGTTGTTCAGGGTTGACTCTCATGAGACCAACTTGTATCCTGCCAGTTCTGAACCAATCACTGTGGGCTGGGTGTGGCCCATGTTTCTTGGACAGACCTGTGTTTGAGGCTCTTCCCTGGGCCGGGGTGGGGGACGTCTGTCTTACCTGAATTATAAGGGTCGAGAATTAGGGAATGGTGATTCCCAGAGGAAAATGAGCTGTTTTCAGAAGAATGAATGAGTGAATGTTGGGTAGGCACTACTACCACAAAGGTCCTAATGTCTTCTTCTTGAAGAGTTATAATAATCCTACGTTATCAGAGGGTTCTAATAATCTTTGACCTCAATACAGAAGAGACTGGAGTTTCGATTTTCTGAGTTCTTATTTCCCAGAGGTTTTTCAATCCCTGTGCAACTTTCCCCACTTCCTGACCAGCAATGAGATCTTCCTTTCCAGGTGTTTAGGAAAGGTGCCCCCATTCCCCCAGGACAGTAGAGGCCTACTTCTTCTTATGTTTGTATGACTAAGAGAGGTGACTCAAATGTTTAGTGCAGTGGTTCTCAGGGTTGTGGTCCCCAGCATCAGTATCACCTGGAAACTTGTTAGAAATGCAAATTTTCTGGCTCCATCCCAGACCTACTGAATCAGAAACTCGGGGGGTCGGGCCCAGACATCTGTGCTTTAACAAGTCCTCCAGGTGATTCTGATATAAGCTCAAGTTTTGAAACCACTGATTTAGGGAACAGTACAATAGAATCTTCTCTAGGAAGACTTTGAGTCCTTTTAGATCTTTCTGCTTCATATTCTGCCTCCCTAGGTCCTGACACCAAAGGAAAGATTCTTCATTTATTGACTTCCCTTGCTGGAAGTGAAGAGATTTTGTGCTTGGCATAGAGCTTTGCAATGAGTTGCAGCTGAGCATCTCTCAGTAGACTCGTGTTGGCCACATGTCAGGGAGTGGATGTTCCTGGAGATACTGTGGCTACCAGGCTCGTCTTAGACAAAGGAACTTCGGAAATCTTTCTAATTCTCCGAGGAAACATTGTTTGACATAGACCTGGCAGAGTTCTGCTGCTGATCAGAGAGTCTACTAAATCACCTATTCATGTAATCACTCAACATATAATACTGGGATAAGAGCTGGACATATGATTGCCCATAAAACAGACCTGCTTCCTGCCCTCATGGACCTCAAGGTCTACTGGAAGATAAAGATATGTAAATAGGCATTAACAATAGAGTGTGATTTGATGGAAAAATACAGGGTGTTTGGGAGTTCACTGCAGACCACCTAACCCAGACTGGACTGGTCAGAGAAGGCTTGTCAAGGGAAGTTTTTTTGTCTCAACGGGGACCTGAAGGATGAATAGCCATTGTTTGGCAAGGAAAAGGAGAAGAGAATGCCAGCTAATCTATAAAAGCCTGTAGTTGACGGATGATTTGGTGGACTCAAGGAACTAGAAAAAACTGAGCATGGCTGGAGAATAGAGTTTAAAGGGAGGCAAAGGAAAGGTGTAAGAATGGGAGATGAGCCAATTATGCAAAACATATTAATGAATTTGGACCTTATCCTCAGAGCAATATTAACCCATGAAAGAGTTTTAGGCTGAAGACATGAGATGATAGGATTTGCTCCAAAATGAGTACTTGAGAATGGATTGGGGATAAATTAGAACCGAATCAAGATCATAGGCAGGAAGACAAGTCAGAAGGCTGTTGTGATAATGAAATGAAAGTTGATGGTTCCTTGGCCTAGGATAATGGACATGGGGTTGGGGAGTGGTGGATTAATTTGGGACACTGGTGTGTGGTTGAAGTTTACACCAAGGGAAAGAGCATTCAAATGAGGACTCCTAATAACGAGTGAATGGAGGTGGCATTTACTGATAGGAAACAGTAGAGGAGGCATAAATCTCTAGGAGAAAGCATGAGTTCAATCTTACACAAATTTATAAAATGCCCAGGAGGAGATACCCAGTGTGCAGTTGCCGGACAGGTCTGAGCTCAGACAAGAGGTCTGGGTGAGAGTAAATATTTTACAGCATCAACATAGGAATGACACTAAAGCCAAGGGAGCAGAGATCTTCTGAGGAGAGTGAATGGGAAGACAGGAGAGTTTAGAGCCCAGAGGAGCTTCAGTATTAAGAAGAGGCAGACGAGGAGAAACCTGTGAAAGTGACTGAAGGATTGGCTGAGAGAGATTGCAGGATAGTCAGCTCGTGGAATATGCTAGCTGCTATGGAGGCCAAGGAAAGCAGTTTTCAATGCTTTCTACAAGTGCATGATTTTAATCCTTCAGTTCTGTACCTGACTGAGATCAGGCCATGTCCTCTCTGGGGAAGTCCTGCAGGGCTACCCTTCATCTGCCAGAACCCTCTGTCACTATTCCAAACGGGCTCATTCACAGAGACTCTTTTCAGGAAACATTGCTTTCCTGTAATTATTTTCTTAGATAGATAAAATGGCACTTGCTGAGTCATAATTTATTTAAGGAGACCCCATCCCACACTTTCTTTCAACTTGCCGTCTCTTTCTAAGTGAAATCGGTTAGATTCCTTACATATTTTCCTCTCCTTATCTTATCTCATTCCACTTTCGGGTCATTGTATTTCAGCATGCCTCCGCCCCCCAGTGTGCATTCACACAGATGGTCACAGACAGATGTGCACTTTGCAATTGTAAGTTACCCAAATGTGGTGGTGGCAGCAGTACCCTTTCTGGTCCCCAAGTGTCCTAGTGCTCTGCAGCCAACTCAAGTCTTTAGCCACTGTTGGTTTCCCTGACTAAATTATTTTCTTTCTTCTCTTTTTCTTTCTCTCTCTACAGCTGGAGCTCTGGGGAGTTACTTTGGCCAGAATTAGATATGCACAGCTGATACCTCCAGCTGCACATTCTTTGGTTCTTTTTGGCTCTGCAAAAGCTCTTGGTGTTCTTACAGTTTCTTTGAGTGGAGAGCAATAGGGACAGTGGCCCACCCAGCTATTCTTGAAAAGCATTAGAAATGGTGCTTAATTTCTATAGCCAATCCTGGCAGTTGAAGTGATAGCTCAAAATATATCAAGAGCCCACACACAAATATAGGTACTCTTGGCAACTCATCCTTTGTTTCTCAATTGTTAAGTTAACAAAATGGATGTGGTCTGGTAGACCTACTTATGCAGCCCACTGCTTGAAAAAAGATGCAGTGTATTTTCACAGTATTTCATCTTGAGCTTATAATATGCCATGAAGGCCAAAAATTTAACATAGTTTAACATGGCAAAAACATGGGAATTCATTCATGGCTTTAGGTATCACCTCCAGGCTGATGATTCCCAAATCCATTTCTCTAGGCCTGTCTTCTCCCCTAAACCTTAATACAAAGTCTCTAATTATCCATTGGCTCTTGTGACTGAATTGTCTCACTAGCAGTGTTTCAAAGTCCAAGATTCCTACTGAACTCTTTTTTCCTCTTTTCCAGGCATACTTCCTCTTACATTTTATTTCTGTTGCCATCAGCTCTGCTGACCTCTCACTCAGGCCTCTAAAACTTCTCTGACTCTTCCTCCACCTGTACTCCTGATGCCCAGTCAGCTGCCCAGGTCTTCCTGGTCAGACCACCTAATTACCCGTTGGCCTCTTTCTTTTCTTTTCTTCTTTCTTCTCTTTCTTCTCTTTTCTTTCTTTCTTCCCTTTTCCCTTTTCCCATTCCATTTTATTTATTCATGAAAGACAGAGGCAGAGGGAGAAGCAGGCTCCCCGCTGAGCAGGGAGCCTGATGCAGGACTCAATCCCAGGACCCCAGGATCATGACCCGAGCTGAAGGCAGACGCTCAACCATCTGAGCCACCCAGGCACCCACCTCTTGGCCTCTTTTGCTATCACTGTGGCCAGACCAGCCCAGATCCATAGATTTTTATTATTGTGGGACTGTGAACATTTCCTAAGTGTTAAGTGGCCTTTCTTCCTTCTGTTTGTTCTCCCTTGAATCCATCACATAAAGAGATGCCAAATTAATCTTCTAAAATGTGGTATTTAATCACAATGCCTCTGTCTTCTAAAGAATTCCATAGTTTCCTATTATCTCCAGGATGAATCCAACAGCTCTCCCAAAAGACTTTGTGGTCCTTACCCAATCTTCAGCTGCCCTCTGGAATAAGCTTATTTCAGCCGCTCATTTTTTATCTTGATTCATTATTCTAGCTTGTCAAAATAATTTTGAATCTTTCTGCCACAAATGAGTTTGTTACCCAGCTCAGTTTTGTATCTGTATATGTGACATGTACAAGTATATTTGGTTGTGGATAAGTAGCATTAAATATGATGGAATGAGAACACAAGGGTAAGCCCTAGAGATTTCGATAGGATTGAATTTTTTGAACTGGGGGCTAAGGTTGCCATTGATCCTGGAAAGCAATCCTGTGCCTTCTGCTGTATCCTCACCTAAACATGTCATGACTCTTTGGGCCATTCCTTTATTCATTCACTGAATACTGACTGAACAGTCCCTTTTTCAAACATAATTCTGAGTAGGTAAAGCTGTTTGGAATCCACTCTTTTTTGTTTGTTTACATTCGAAGGATTTGTCAGAGGTAAAAGCCATTAATGGATGTTGACTTCTGTGGAGAAAATTTGGACACTTGTTTTGACGTCTAAGAAATAACTCCCATTTTTCTATATTGTTCTGGTTCCTACGGCTACATAACCAACACCACTCCAGACACTATTTTAGTATGCTTTTGAGGCAGAAATTTGGAAAGGGCACAGTGGGGATGACTTGTTTGAGCTTCCCTTTCCCCATGTCTGAGCTAAGAAAACTCAAAGTCTGGGGTTGACCTAACAGCTGGGGATTAGAATTGTCTGACAACTTGTTCATTTACATATTTGGCACCTGGGTGAGGAGGACTTGAAGACTAGGACTGCCAGCTGGAGGATCTTCACATGGCCTCACTGTGTGGCTAGGCTTCCTCACAGCATGGCAGTCTCGGGAGTGTCAGACTTCTTACCTGTTGGCTCAGGGCTCCAATGACGACTGTCCCGGTGAAACAGAGGGAATGTCTGGTTTATCGTCATCTGTGACCAAGCCCCAGAAGTCACACAGCAGCACCTTCCAACACCTTTTATTGGGTACAAGTGAGTCACAAACTGCCCAGATTCAAGAGCAGGGCATATAGACCCCACCTGTCAATAGGAAGATTATCAATGAATTTGAAGATAGACTTTAAAGTTGTCACATATAAGAATTGAAGAATCAGCTATAACTACTACCTTTGGAAATGTGGCCCAGGGGCCTGGTGTTTTGAGAACTTTGCCAGCTTATCCAGTGCAGGGAACCCAGGGTAAAAATAACTTAAAGAAATGTAATAATCACTTGCTTCTATTAACCAAAATTCAGCCAGGGCTCAAAGCTTTTTAGGTTTGAAACTTTTTTATAAAGAGCAATCTGGTCATATAAATATCTTTTTTCTTTTTTCTTCTTTAATAGGCTAGAGTTTCTTTTCTTTTTTTGATATTTCTTTTAAGACTTAAAAAAGGTACTTCTGAGAGTTTCAACATTTGGCAGCTGGTAATAAGTGGGAAATGGCATTACATAAACTCTGGTTTGGGTTAAGAGGCAGGTGGTATTTTTAAGGAAGTCGGTGTCAACGTGAGGCTGCAGCCACACTGACCACCCCCAGCCCATCTGCAGAGACATTTCGGTCTCCCGCAAGTAAAGCCCCCTCCTTCTGCCTGCTTTGACTGCCTCCCTGAGTTCCCCATTTTTTTTTTTTTTTTTTTTTTTTTTTTGGCTTTGAGTTTCAGCTTGATGAGTTGTCAAGAGGACCGGGCGACTAGAATTCTACCTGTGAGAACTTCAGAGGCTGTGTCCATGAAGAGGGGCAGTTTTCTGCTCTTATATCATCTGTGTTGACAGTCATTCAACAAATACACACTGAGCGCCTTTTATGTCCCAAGCACTGTGCTAGGCAATATAATTATAAAAAATGAACAAAACCAGTCACAGTTCTTGCCTTTGTGGAGCTTCCATGTAAGGAAGGCTGAAGTTGCAACTTATCCAGGATGCAGGAAAGGTGTGAGATGCTTTGAAAGCTTATACCAAATGGGTTTGACATTGCAGGGCCAGGGAAGGTTCCCTGAGGAAGCAGCGGTTGAGCTAAGAGTTGAGGTATGAATAGGTGTTAATCAGGAAAAGAAGGGAAAGTGATCCAAGCAGGGAGAACAGCCTGTGGAGGGAGCAGACAGGATGAGTTGAGAGGACTCAGGATGAGAAAAGGATGGGAGAAGGCCAGTGTGAGGGGAAGAGACAGTGAGGAGGATTGGGTAGAAGGTGAAGCTGGTGAGGAGGGTATGAGCCAGTGTGTATGAAGCCTAGAGACCATGACCGTGGTGTTATCAGGGTTCTCCAGAGAAATGGAGCCAACAAAAGATACGTATACCATTTATGTATATAAACAGAACCAAAATAATATCTATATCTTTATATATATCTATATATATTCTATTATATATAATATATATCTGATGTATATCCTACAGATAATATCTATAATATAATCATATATATAAGATAATCTCTAGATATAAATTAAGAAAGATGACAAGTCTGAAATCTGTAGGGCAGGCTGGTAGGCAGGCAGGCTGGAAGTTGAGGCTGGAGTTGATGCTGTAATATGGAGGCAGAATTTCTTCTTTTCTGAGAAGGAATTTCTTCTTTTCTAGGAAACTTTGGTTTTTGCTCTTGAGGCCTTCACCTGATTGGATGAGACCCACTACATCATTGAAGTAATCTTCTTTACTCAAAGTTGACTGATTGTAGATGTTAAACATATCTAAAAATGTCTTCATAGCAATACCTAGATTGGGGGTAATTACTGGGTACTATAGCCTAGCCAGGTTGACCCCTAAAACTAGTCATAACACATAGTAAGGAGCTTTGTCTTGATTCTAAGAGTAATGGAAAACCCTTGAGGGCAGGAAGAGGGTGGCATGGTTAAACTTGTATTTGCCAAATGTGCTCTCCACTGTCAGAAGAACGTGGATGTATGTGACCATCACCAGGGTTCTTGTGGTGGTCATAAGGCACATTAGATCATTCATGCGCTTCTTATTCATGGACATGGTACCCTGGCATTGAATTGGTCAGATGCTCCTCCTGGGTGTGCCCTTACCATCTTGAAATTACCTCTGAGGCAGGACTTTTATGTTTTATTTTGTTTTGTCTTTTCTCTTTTTCTCCAATGAGACTGGATGGTCTTTAGAGGCAGGAAGCATGTCTTGTTCACCAGAACATCCTTAGTGCCCAGGAAAGTGCCTGGCTTATGGTATGTACCCAGCAAGCATTTGTGGATGAGTTTGGCTGGGTTTCATGTTTTCCCCAAAGTACCTTACGAAGAACAAAGGAATAACTGTCCTATCAGTAGTTCTGGATAGCGGAAAACCAATATTAACATGAAAATTTTTATTTTCTTATTTCTAGCTTCCTTTCCTTGGCATGATCTATAGTTGCATTTTTACTTCATTTGCATAGATTGCCTATTTTAGAATATAATAATCACTTAACAAACTTTTTATTTTGGAATTATTTTTGATTTACAAAAAAGTTGCAAAGATGGCATGGGGAATTCCCATATGTCACCCAGTTCTCCTAATGTTACATCCTACATCACCATGGTACATTTGTCAAAATGAAGAAATGGAATTGGTACATTACTACTCCAGACTTTGCCTTTCACCAGTTTTATCCACTAATGTCCTCTTTCTGTTCCAGGATCCAACTCAGGGTACTGCATTACAATTAATCATCATGTCTCCCCAGTCCTCTGGTCTGTGACAGTTTCTCAGTTTTTCCTTGTTTTTCATGACTTTGACAGTCTTGAGGAGTACTGGCAGAGGAGTCCTGAGGATCCTGGAATACCCTCAGAATGTCCCCCTGTCCGGGTTTGTCTGATGTTTTCTTGTGAATAGATTAGGGTTATAGGTTTTTGGAAAGAATACCACAGAAGTGGAATGTCCTTCTTGTCCTATCAAATGACAGGGTACTCAATATCCACATGATATCACTGAGGATATTAACCTTTATCACTTGCTTAAGGTAGCATTTGCCAGGCAGGTTTCTCCACTGTAAAGTTGTTATTTTTCTACTTCCCTACTGTGTTCTTTGGAAGTGAATCACTAAGTTTAGCCCATCCCCAAGCAGGTTGGAGAGAGGGAATAAGCTCTATCTCCAGGGATGGAGAGGATGTACATATATTATTTAGATTTCTTCTGTAAGGAATATTTGTCTCTTTCCACCCATCTATTAATTTATGTAATAATTTACTTACGTCAGTATGGACTAATACACACACACACACACACACACAGCCCCCTTGGGTTATAATCCTATAGGATGTTATTTATTTTGTTGCTTAAATAGTTCCAGCTTTGGCCATTGGGGGTTCGTTCAGGCTGATTCTAGTGTTCCTTTGACATGCTCTATCCTTCTATCTTTTTTTTTTTTCAAGATTTTATTTATTTATTTATTGGAGAGTGAGCGAGAGAGAAACAGCATGAGAGAGGAGAGGGTCAGAGGGAGAAGCAGGCTCCCCGCTGAGCCGGGAACCCCATGTGGGACTCGATCCCAGGACCCCGGGATCATGACCTGAGCCGAAGGCAGTCGCTTAACCAACTGAGCCACCCAGGCGCCCCTATCCTTCTATCTTTTTGAGTTCTTCTCTCTCTTCTGGTATTACAAGGTACTCTAGGTACATCTTGTATCTTCCTTGCCCCAGTTCTACAAACAACCCTTTGTCCAATGAACCCTGGTTACTTTTACTGGAAAATGGTATTTAGAAACCAGGATCTTGGTTCCAGGTGTGCTCATTGCCCTTGGGGTTTCATTGCTTCTAGGCTCTATCAGCAGAAAGGGCTAGAGCTCCCACCTTCTCAGTTTCATCATCTGTAGAAGGGGGAATAATGTATTTACTCCCTGGGGTTGTGTGAGGATTATATGAATTAATATACGTAAAGTGCGGGGCACCTGGGTGGCTCAGTCCTTAAGTGTCTGCCTTTGGCTCGCGTCATGATCCAGGGTCCTGGGATGGAGCCCTGCATCGGGCTCCCTGCTCCACGGGAAGCCTGCTTCTCCCTCTCCCACTCCCCCTGCTTGTGTTCCCTCTCTGGCTGTCTTTCTCTCTGTCAAATAAAACCTTTAAAAAAAAAAAAGTGAAAAAAAATATGTAAAGTGCTTAAATATTGTGTGGCATATAGTAAACACATTTAAGTAGTAACTATTATTGTTAGGACAGAAATAGTCTATTTTAATTGCCACCAGTATAATACCATGTATGTTGGGGCACCATATACTTTTGAGAGGTAGCATCCTCTCTATTCACTTAATTATCTTCTTATAGCACTCAGCAAAGCAGTTTATGTCTAACTTCCTTTCTATATCCTCTTCTATTCAGCATTCATGGTATTTTTCTGTGTGGAGTTAAATTTGTCATTCATTTCTCTACCAGCTTTTTGTGAATTCAGAAAACATAAGATTTAAGTCCAAGATTTTTAATGAAGACTTTAAGTCTAGGAGGTATCCTGGACTTTGTCCTTCTTCAGATCATGGATCATAGACTTATTAGAAGTTTGTGTCCCTGGCTTCTAGGACATTGTTAGAACAATGAACGATGGATTTAATCATAGCGATTGAGGAGTCCAGGAGTACAAGCTATATGTTAATTGCTGGCTGCTTCTTCTGTAAATAAATGTGGTTACTTTGTGGTTATCACTGCTTGGAAAAGCACTGATTTTTGTAAACCTTGAAATAGAGGTTGGGGGCTTCACTCGAAACACTTATGATAGTGTTCTGACTATTGCTGTTGTTAATACTGCGCAGCAAACAGCTACGGGTTCTGCCCAGTGGTAGTCAGCACTTCTGGGCAAGATCATGTGTTACTGGCATTTTAATTAGGCTTCAATGAACCCAGCTGCAACTGTGTTAGCAGTCTCAAACTATTTTTCACATTTGGGGTTTGATAAAATACAACATGTATTTCCCCCACTATTTTCCCTTTATGCTAAAAAAGAAAAAAAAATAACCAAAAAACAAAAACAGAAAACCCACATAAACCAAAACCACATACACACAAAGGTACATTAACTTGATATGGGGCTACTCCTTTTTTTCACAGCTAGTAATTTTTGAATCATTAGAATATAAAATCGAACCGATAGCTGATGCCTAATCCTTCAAGTCATCTTAGCTATTTTACAATATATCCTGGCCCTTAAAAATAGAGCAAGCAACACTTTATTTGGCAAAAATATCTGAAAGCAGGAGATTTATGCAAATTCCCAAGGTTCAAATGTATTCTTTTTCCTTATTTTAAATATCGTAAGGCATTGTAGATTTCAGGATTAGTGTTTGGAATTGCAGCCAAATATAAGGGGAGCTGGCCAAATCCATGTGGTCCAAAGTGGATGGAAGTCGTTCAGCTACCTGAGGAACCTGTAAAGGGCAGGTGTCCCTGTGGCTAACTGAAGTCAGTAGCCAGACAACTGAGGTCAAAGTTACTGACCGTTTACACTTAGCAATGACCAATGAGTTACTTTAATTTTTTGCCGAGGTTTCACTCTTTGCCTGCCATCAGAGACTTAGGCCCTGGTTTCTTCAGCAATAACTGTTTTTGGGAATTAACCTCTATCCCACTCAGCCCTGATTTACTTTTTTTTTTTTTTTTTTTACAAAGGTGGACCACTTCTTCCTATAGGATATACCACCTGTTAGGGCTCCATTTCTTTTGATGAGGAAAGTGGTCCCAAATACTTTTCCTTGGCTCTTTTCTCCTAAGTTTGATACCTACCTCTCCTTGTTCTGGCTGGAGGGTGCCGTGAAGGGTAGAAGTACTTTTGGTGTTTGTAATTTGAGTAGAACACAGGAAAGACCAAGAATAGGCAGCGTTTGACACCCCAGTCTCTGACAGCCTGGAAAACAGATGGAGCTGAGCACCCTGCTGGGGGATGTTCAAGTGTGAGAGGCCACACGATCTGTGCACAGCTGGGCCGCCACAGTGGTTAACCTCCCACGGGGGAATTGGTGTGTGGTGGGCAGCATTAGTTACCAGGGGAAATGATTTGGCCATTTCTGGGGATTTGTTGTAAAATAGGGCTCTATGTATATGATACCTTTTATTGAGTTGCTCAACACACTTCATAGAACAAGAAACCTTCCTGCCAAGGAGCAGGTGTCTCTACTTTTCACCAACAGGAAAATAGAGTAGGTTCACTTTGGCCTCAGAGGCACACAGAGAGTGGGAGGATGTAAAAGAAAATGTGGCCCTTGTGACAACTCGGAACCTGTTAACTTCCAGACCTGGCTTGCTCCTGGGTCTTTCTCTTTGGGCAGGTTATGAACTGGTCAAACTGCCCTCTTACATCAAGAGGCCACCAGTACCAGAAGCCCATCTACTTAGCTGTTTGGAGACTCTTCTTATCATCTATCCCAGATCCCCAACTTTCCTGTGGCTTCAGTGTCTGCCTCTAGCCTCCTTAGAGATGCCTCTTCCCCTTCTGTATTTCGTCATGGATACCAGGTAGTGGTTTCTCCTGCCAGAGGGAGGGAAAGGTGACCTTGGCCCATTTCCCCCTTAATGAAATAGTGTTTTGTGGAAAGAGTTCTCCCTTCCAAGGCCCATAATGGAACCATAGGCAAACTGTTGTATTATTTTGAGAGAGTTTTCCTATTACAGTATATCTCAGAAGTGATCAATTATAGAGCAGTGTTCTGGGATCACAGTTTGTCAGCTCAGGGGAAGGAAGAACAGGCCACTCTGTCTCCTTGGCCAGATAGTGATGAATCAGCCCTGACCTGGCCAGACTCAGACTGCTATGCAATAAAGGTCATGACAGAGTAGGGGAAACCCAAGCCACAGTTGGAGATCTAAATCTCTGGTCCTAGATTTCCAGGCAACTGCTTCTTGTGCCTTCTCTACTCGAGAATGTAGAAGCTGGAGAGGCAGGTGGTAAAGTGTGAGGGAATAAGACAGGTTTCAGAGGCAGCAGATCTGAGTTCAAGATCAGTGTAAAATTAAAAACCTCTAATTTACAGGACTGTTGTAAAGATTAGAAATAACCTATGCATTGCCTAGCACAAGATAGTTACTTGGTTACTAGGAGATTTGTAATGATTGAAAATCACTGCCACACCAACGACGGCAGAGTATCACAGACCGAAGAGTTTAACTGATCCAGTTCCGTGTCCCTAAAGTCCGTTAAACAAAACAAAACAAAACAAAAACTTTCTTTAAAATATTTTTCTTCTCCTAAAACTAATACATGTTCAATGTCAAGTTGGTAAAATTCAGAAAATGAATTCCATGGTTTTTTAGTGCATTTCCTTCTTCTATTTATATATTTAAATGAAATTCACTTTATGATCCAAATGTGGTTTTATATCCTGTTTTTTTCACTTAATATTATAATAAGAAAAGGCTTAAGTCTCTTATTTTTATGTAACAAATTACTGAACATGTTCTTTACGATGGAACCATGCTTAATGTGCATGCTTACCCAACACAGAAGCAGATTCCTAGAAAAGTGTGAGAAGTCTTTGCTAAGTGGAATGTTCAGTTTTATAACCAAAAGGAAGCACAAACAAAGACCATGTGTTTAGTGACTGGTAAGACTAGGGGAAATGGCGCCTTAGCGTGCCTTTAGCACATCTAAAAGAGTTTATTCTGACTTACGGAAAATTTCAAATGTACACACAGATACAGAGGATAATACCCTGAGCCTACAGGTCTCCTCTAGCCCCAACTGTTATGAACCCAGGGCCAACCTTGTTTCACTTCTCCTCCCACTTACTGTGCCACCCACAAACCCTCTACACGATTTTGACATAGATCTCAGATACCATTTGTTTTCCCCTGTGACACACTTTGGAACCTGATTCCATGTTGCTCTGTGTTGTCTGGTTCACGCTCACTGGTGATGTGTGAACAAGCCCAGACTTTAGAATCAGACCTGCTGGTGTTTAAATCCAAGCCATGAATTAGCTGCAACATAGAAGAAGCTGGGGCTGAGGCGCCTCAGCTGCAAAGTGGAGCTAAGGCTTCCTAGAGTTATTGTGAGACTGAAAGGAGAAGATATATAAAAAGCCTCTACTGGTCTGCCAAAATTGGTAGGTGCTCTGCAAATATCACCTTCCTCCCCTCACGTCCAGCCTCCTCCCCCACTCTTGAGAGCTCCTACCTAGGACTGACCTCCTTGGCCTCTGCCCAGTAGATTCCCTGGTGCTTGGACTTTGCCATCTTTGTCTGTAACAGCAGGTCCCTGGTCTTCAAACTCCTCTACTGAGCATTTAAGCTGCCTTGACAGAACTGGAAATGAACAGGGCCTCTGCCACTCAGCACACTGGCATGCGCAGTCTAGTTGAGAACCCTGGTGGAGCCTGCATCACCTTTCCTCTTTCACCAGACTGAACTAGTCTGGTTTCTGGAATTCTCTCTGTCTTTGGTAAGGGCTTACCTCAATTTTCCCACTGGGTCTGGAATTGGGTCTCCTATTGTTGGAAGGCCTGGATCTTTATTCTGGGTTGGTTGATGGTTTGCGGCAGAATCCCCTTACTGGGGCATGAGCCATCAGAGGGGGGCATCTCCTGAAGTTTCTCTGGGTTGCAGGAATGGAAAGTGAAGCCAAGGCTGAAAGTTGCTAGTGGGATGAAGTGGACGAGGGCTGGGGTGGGCTCAGGTTGAGGAGTAGCAATACTAGCACTTCCCTTTAGAAGGTTAATACTTTGGGGAGGGCCAGGCATTTAGAAGGCCCCCATTTAGTATGGGAGAGGAGCACGGGCTTGTGCAAGGGGACTGGGTATGACTGGCCCTTTGGGGAGGGCTGATGTTGGGTGGGTTGGGCCTTGACAGGGGTGTGTAGGTCTTTTTCTCTACAAATCTCGCTCTCCCTCTCTAGATGCGATAATGTGGGAGGTATTGCAGGCCTATGCTGTTTGTCTATCAGTGTACTTCCTCCTAATTTCAACTGCTAGACAGCTGGGACCCATGTGGTCCAGTTTCAAAGTGCTGCATTAAAGAAGTGTTGTGCAGACAGCAGTTCTCCTCTTGCTTTAAGACTCTTGCTAACATTTGAGAGTTTTCCAGTACACAGTTCACAGTAATTCTCTTTACATTCTCTGCTCTCTTCTCTAGCCCTTTCACATTTTCAGGAGCTTTCCCCTAACCCCCATTTCCCAACTCTCTAGCAACATTTGCTTAGTGCCTGATGTCTTGTTCTGCGACCCCTCTCCTGCCTGCCCCGTTCCCTCTAGCGCATGCCTCCTGATTTGTCACACTGCCCACCCGCCAGCCAGTTTAGTTCTCTGTTTTTCCCTAGAGAACATATTGGTGTGGCTTTTGTCTTTCCTCAGATAATGGGGAAGGAAGAAGAAGCTAACCGAGAAATACTTCCAGGCTCTATTAGCAAGGGAAGAAAAGACCTTTATTTTCTTCTATCACACAACTTTCACCTATGGTCTGGTGTCCTTCTGACTCCCACCCCCTCCTCACCGAACATGTCTGAATGAGATGCTTTGCTCTGCCAGTTGCCCATTTAGGGTAATGACTCCAGGGACTTTCCACCTGGGTCCACCAAGCCCCACTGTGGTCCCAGTGTAGCTTTTGGCTGAGTCAAAGCAATTTATGAGAGACTTCTGAAGTGCTCTTAAAG
This sequence comes from Mirounga angustirostris, assembly GCF_029215605.1. Taxonomy (NCBI): domain Eukaryota; kingdom Metazoa; phylum Chordata; class Mammalia; order Carnivora; family Phocidae; genus Mirounga; species Mirounga angustirostris. The sequence goes on along the minus strand of NW_026991716.1, from coordinate 91,454,997 downwards.
AATCAGAGGACATGTAGGTCCTGCCCTCCGCAGGTCACTTATCTTGAGTTTTGATATCTGGGCTTCTGCACTAGTCTTTGTACCTAAATCCCTATCTTTGGAAAGAGCCTGCACCATAGTCTCTTGTTCTGCCTGTGGAATCCCAACAGGGTAACCAAAGCTTGGTGCCTGCTTCTTTTCTTGGTCTTGTTTTGATTTTTGTTTATATTTAACAAATAAAAATTGGATATATTTAAGGTATACAATGTGAGGCTTTGATATGTGTATACATTATAAAATGATTACCATAGTCAAACTAATTAACATATCTATCAGCCCCCATAGTTATCTTTTGTATGTGTGTGTGTGTGTGTGTGTATGAAGGAACACTTGAGATCTACTCTCTTTTAGCAAATTTCAACTATATGATACATTATTATTAACTATAGTCACCATGCTGTACATTAGATTCCCAGAAGTTATTTATTTAAGGTTGAGCTTTAAGCACTTTGCAAGACATGCCCACAGTAAATTTTCTATCAGAATTCCAGATAGCCATGTTGTTGCCATTGGGTTTAATGTGACAGGAAAAACATGTAATCCCTGTAACTGTGGTGGTATTTAAAGATGAAATAGCTAAGAACGAACCCCTCTGGGGAAGAAAATTCTAAACAATTTGTAACTAAAACCAAACTACAGTGTGGAATATGGGTATCAGCTTTATTCTACACTTTGATTCTTAATAATGATCAGTCAACTCCCATATAATTGGAAGTTTGTACCCTTTGATTAAAATTGGTCAACATCTCACCTTTTCTCCTAACTCCCGCAGCCTCTGTGCTACCATTTTACTCTCTGTTACTATGAGTTCAATTTGTTTGTTTTTTAGATTCCACATATAGGTGAGATCGTTGATATTTGTCTGTGTCTGGCTTATTTCACTTAGCATAATGTCCTCTAGGTTCATCCACCTTGTGATAAATGGCCGGATCTTTTTTTATGGCTGAATATGTATGTATGTATTAAATATATATAAATGTGTATATATATATGAGTGTGTATATATACACATACATATGTAGATATGTGCATATATACATCCATGTATATATAATTGCCTATTCTTATTCATTCATCTGACAGACACTTAAGCCACTTCATATCTTGGCTATTGTAAATAATGCTGCAATGTACATGGGGGTGCAGATACCCTTTTGAGGTAGTGATAGGCTTTGGATGAATACCTAGAAGTCGGATAGCTAGATGGCTGGATGGCTGGATCACATGGCTGCCTGCTCCTTTGAGGCTGCCCTTGGCCTGCATTTCTGAGGCTGCTGGGCTCCTCCCGCTCTTTGGGCCATCCCTGCTCTTTCCTGTTGTCCTTCTCATGCCCACACCTGGGCCTGCAGTTGGGTGTGGTCTGCATGTTGGGAGTGAGCAGCATCCGAGCACCTTAGGAGGCATCTGCCCCTTCAAGTGCTTTACGCACTGTTGTGTTGCGTCCGTCTTAGTTTCCTTCCTTCTCCAGACCCAAGGCCATTCTCATTTGCACTGTTCTTTTATTGTGGTGGATAGCTACCGTTTCTCAAGTGCCTGTTTTGTGCCAGGTGGTTCCCTTATATTATCTTGTTTACTCTTCACAAAAACCCTAAGGGGTGGGTATTATAAACATTTTACCGATAACAAAACTAAGGCTCAAAGAGGCTTAATAACTTCCTCAGTGTTTGTCCCTAAGTAATGGCAGAGCTGGGGCTCTAGCTTTAAGAAAAAAAAAAAAAGGATTCTTGGATCTTACCAAAAGAGATCCTAATTTGTAGGTTTAGTGTAAGGACTGGGAATATATGTATTTTTAACAATTGCATGGATTTAAAATCCATTGGTCCACGAGCTGTCCTTTGTATACCATTCTTTACTGAAATAAAGCTAATTATAGCCTTTGTAGTTCTTGCTTCTCTTACTACATAGCAGAGCTCATTTACGAAGGCCTCGTCGTATGTAAGACATGTTAGACGTGTTTTGATTCTGTCCTCAGAGACATCCGTGGGGTATGTCTGCACAGTCAGCCCCCTGTGGAAGTGGTAGGCTCAGAAAAGCATACTCTCAAAATTTGGGGGCCAGGTGAGACAACCTGTCCTGTTAAACAGAAACTCGAAAGGAAATGAAAGAGACTGTCGCACGTTTGTTAAAATGCTGCCAATGGCCCTAGGATATTGTAAGAAAAGCCTAGATGTAGCATATTAAAAAAGCCATGAACTACTCAGCTGCATTTCAATTTGAGTAATTGTTGAGCTGCAATACTAGGAGGGAGTGTGATATACGGGGTTCAGGAAAAAGCAAGCTGAGGAATAAGAGGTGTACCCAGCTGTATTTAGACAAGAATGTGTTCTATTTCAGGGCAGCCAGCCTCAGTTCTTGGTACAGGAACCTCCCTTGGCGGGGGGGGGGGGGGGGCACTTGGGTGACTCAGTTGGTTAAGCGTCTGCCTTCGGCTCAGGTCATGATCCCAGGGTCCTGGGATGGAGCCCTGCATCGGGCTCCCTGCTCGGTGGGGAGCCTGCTTCTCCCCCCACACCTCCACCCCCACTCGCACATGCACACATACTCTCTCCTTCTCAAATAAAGAAATGAAAGAAACCTTCCTTGGAGGAGAGGTGCACTCTCTAAGACTATTAGACTATTTCTGTCAGACACTATTCTTAACAATGAGCAGCTTCTTGTGATAAAGTCCAGCTCTTTAGGCAGCTGATCCATAGTGGATCCACTGGATGGCTAACCTAACCAGGAAATAGAAACCACTACAGATAGAGGGACTCAGTTCTCAAAGACCAGCTCATTAGTTCATCTGTGTTCTGCTTGATCGGTTGCTCTCGCATGGCTTTGGATAGCGTGAGCCCATTGCCCAGAGCATGAACCCCATTGGCTGAACCAACTGAAGCTGAATTTCTGAAGACCTAACTCTGAACCCACCATGGTTCCATCAAGTACTGATGCCTGTGAGATTCAATCTGGAATTACCTGCCAGATTTTCTTAGCTGAAAAAAAAAAATCTTTGTCCTGGCTTAGGGGCTTCAGGGCTGGGCAGAGGGCTCTGGGACCTCTATTGCCAGGTAACCCTAGTCCCTAAACACTAACATTGGAGGCTTAATTTTTCTCTTAAGGAGCATATATTTGAAAAATGCTGTTTCACCCTAACCAAATGTAAAACTTGGTACTAATATATATACATAAATTAAAAAATGATTAACTTTGTGTATCCCACATGGGTGGATAGGTAATTTGAATTATGCCATGGGGAGATTGGGGTGAAGGGGAAGTGATCAGCTGCCCCGTGACTCAGTGGCAAAAAATGGGATTAGAATTACCATGTTTCTGACTTCTCATCCTGTGCTCAGTTCAATTAAATCTCAATTATTCCAAACAGTGTCTTACTCTGTCTATATTTTCCTTCCAATTTGTTCATCAAGATTCTCTCCTTTTATTGCCTTGGATTTGGTTGTCTCATGAATTCCTTTGTGTCAGAGATCTTGGGATTTTATTTTGCATGTGGTAAAGAGGAGCTTACATGATGTCCTTGTTATGATCAGAGAAAGATAAGAAAGAGCTAAGAGATCTCACATGGGGAAGCTCTAAGTAACGGGCAGAGCAAACAATCCCTCCCCATCACGTCACCAAAAAAGATGTTCATGGGCTTTGCTGAGGTTGATTCTCTACAGAATGGGAGGTAATCTGTGTCAGCAAAAACCCCAGGAATCGTTCCACTTAGCTTTTGGTGAAACTTTATGAGGACAGATTGTGGTGAGGGTGGTGAGTGAAAGGTGGTGACATTGGACCCCAGGCTGGGGACAGAAAGGACATCTTATGAATGAGGGTTGAGGACACAAATTAAACCAACACACACACCCCAAAAACACTTTATAGTTCCTTAATATAAATTATTTAATAAATACATATAAATTACTCATCATTAATATAGAAATTAGTTTATAGTGCTACATATGCCCCTGCCCTTTTAAAAGATTTTATTTATTTGAGAGCGAGAGAGAGAGCATGAGCAGGGGGCAGAGGGAGAAGCAGGCCTCCCACTGAGCAGGGAGCCCAATGTGGGACTCGATCCCAGGACCCTGGGATCATGACCTGAGCTGAAGGCAGATGCTTAACTGACCGAGCCACCCAGGTGCCCACTAATTCTGTCCTTAAAAGTTAGGTATCAAATCCTTCAATCTTCCTTTCTCTGGTGTTGCCTGCCTGCCTTGTTGATTTGCAATGAATGTCCCTTGTGAGCACTGCCTTCCTGCCCACCTCTGTCGCTTGTGTCCATTGCCACAGCACCTGCCCCTGGAGGCCTGCCCACATGCTTGCTGATGGCTCTTCACGCAAAGGGTCAGCAAGACTAAAATGAACTTTTGCTCCACTCTGAGTGCCCAGCTTGTGATGTTATACACGCCTGACTGGTGACATTTTCCAGCTTAGAATACATATAGAAGTGCTATACCGAATGCGGGGTCTCCCATCTTTGAACTTATCCAAGACTCTAGAATTCTCTGGCCAAAACAGATAATATTTACTGGAAAAGCAGTGGATTCTGGCATGTCAGGGATTGCTTTGAAGTTTCCCCTTCTAAGAGAAGGACATCCTTTTATATATCACCATGGCTTCTACCGGGTACTTGCAGTTTTTGAAAACAAGCCTACAAAAGGCTTTCGCTATTAAGAAGTTACATGTGCCATGAAGTTGAAAAGTTCCCTGTCGGCTTGAAAACATTTTGTCTGTGCAAATGACTAGGGGAGGCAGAAGGAGAGGTGGTCAGGGAGGAATAAACACAGCTGGTTTCAATATTAGAAGCAGAGATAGGCATTTTGCTCTTTATTGTGGTACCTGCTTTGAGAATCAGATGGAACACATCCATAGTGTGTGTGTGGGAGGCGGGGTGTGTGGGTCTGGCTCGCAGGCGGGGAAGGTAGGCTGGGGGACTTGGCTCCCCCTCACCACAGCTCTGTGGTAACATCATCTTCCCCCGGCTCAGCCCCTCATGTCAGCACTCTTGGTTTTCACTAATTGTGAAAGTTCCTCTTTTTGCAGAAGGATCTATGTCTTCCTTGCCTCATAAAAATCATCCCGAATTTAAACTGCAACTATAAAAAAACCCCCAGCAAACAAGAAACAGCCTTTCTGATCTAAGTTATGGGAAAGTGGACTTTTATTTTCTATTTAAAGAAATACGAGTCTTTGTAATGCATTAGTAATTCTAGTAAAAAAAAGTTTGATATGGACTTGATTTCATAAAAGAAGGCCGTCCTTAAAATGCATATCCATTTCTGCTCAGAAGCATCACTTTCAGTTTTTATGAAAAGTAAAAACAAATTTGGAGTTGGCAGTGAAATCACTTGTCATTTTTAATGCAGCGATTTCCGCACCAAGTTTAAGGAAAAGGGAAAAATAATTTTTTAAACTAAAAGAGGCTCCCCAAATATACTAGATAGTGAGAATTTGGTATGTGTAGTCAAATACGGTATATTCGAGCAGAAATCTACCATGCCCATACAAGGATAATCTCCACACCTTAAATATTCCTTTGGTATTCTCATTCTATTATACTTTTCCACTAGACTCTTTTGTAGTTAAAGCATTTATCTATGGTACCTCAGTGCCAAGGTTCTGCCCAGTTTTAGAGCCATTCAAGTAGTCCCTGAGTGTCTTGAAGCTTTGCCATATGAGCCATTTAAGCGAAAGAGTTGTTGGTTCTAGATTCTTGATCACCTCCTCACCCTGTGCCAGAGAGACTATGTTCCTGCAGAGGAACCCGCAGGCCATCATTTCCCTCAGTTTGTAGCATTAACACTCACTTTGGTGGAATGATACACAAACCTTCAAATGTTATGGAGAAATTAGAAATTATTGTCCACACGTAATAGGATGGTTTTCAAGGATTCACGCTCTGTCTTCTCTGCATATTGAACTCTCCTACATACTGAAATTGTGATGCCCCTTATAAAGACTAATTTGCCTGCAACTGTTCTGCAGACGAGCCACACACAGCTACTGTTGTAATGTGGAGTTGTCTGCACTAAGAAGGAGTCTACATCTCACACGAGTTGAGTTTTACTGGTTCAAATGGAAGACCTATTTCTTTGAGGGTTCATTTATTTGTCCTAACATTTATATGTAGTAGAGGATCAGGAGGAATAAGGATTTTTTTTTTCTTTGCCTATGATAGCCACTTACCAAAAGGCTCACTCTCAGAAAGGCAATTGTATGGGTGTTCCCAATCTCCTCCCCCTCTCTCCTCAGGTTAGCTCAGAACCAGTGGCTAGTTACCCAGACAGTCCACTTGGCATATTTAGGCCACTGGTCGCCAGCTACCCGGGCGAGAGAACGTGGATGAGTTAGTTCAACATCAGCATGTGGCCCCGGGAAGAGCGGACACTGAGTGAAGGCAAGTAACCCACACAGCAGCCCTATTTAAGCCTCAGGGCCCACCACCACCAAGCCTTCACCGAGGGAACCAACTGACCGCAGACTGTCTGGTTAGGTAAAAACTGGAAGAAACGAAGATACACTAAGCAGTTTGTCCTGAGAATAGGAGCTTGGTCCTTCTTGAAAGCTTTTTGAGAACCACGATTGAGATTTTGGACAGCCTGCAGTGGAAGTCACATTTGACCACCTCCAGACTTGAGGCTGTTATTTTTGGGAAAGTCTATTTTAGCCAGAGGAAATCCTGTTTCCCCAGCAGCACTGGCAACAGCCCTGAGATGCACAGTCGTCTCAGGAGTCTTGTGAGGATACGGGCTCTCTTTAATCTCAGAATAAAAATATTTGATGTTTACAAGGTGTATTAGTGTAATTGGAATGTGTCTGCCTGTCTGCTGGCCTTCCTTCCATGGGGGGACCTCCTAATTAAAGAGCATCGTGTTCATGTGGCGGCCTGTTTTCCTTCATAGCTGCTGGTGAGCAGTTAGGGCAGGACCGTTACCCTGGGCTCTTGAGAGCTTATCCTGGCAGACAGCTGCTGGCAGAACAAAGGGGAGGCTGCACGCTGCTTGCGTTCTCCCGAGTGGGAAATGAGACAGGGCCAGCTCAGGGTCTAAGGGATGCCTATCATCCCAGACAAACTGCCAGTGTGTGCTGGGGAAATACATCTTGATAAAAACATAGGAAGACCAAAAAAGGATTTCCCTTTTCTTTAAGTGAAAGACAGGGCCGGGGGTGGGGCTGGGGGGGGTGCGGTGCAGGGAAGAAATAAAGAAATATCCACCCATATCCCTTTGTGCCTTTCGAATTTGACATTAGATATGAAAATGAGATTTTTAATGCCTCAGGACATTACTAGTCAGAACCTAGGACAGACGCGGGAGCACGAAGAAATCACATTTCCTAAGCTTGGGGCTGTGTTTATTCCTACTCTCTCCTGTAACCAAGCCCCGAACCTCTAACGGTGCCGGGCAAATAGTAGATGCTCAATTAATATGTTTTAAATGAATGATTGCTTCTCACTGCAGAGTTCCTCTCCTCCCCAACCAGACTGGAAGTCCCCAGCAGGGTGTTTGCCCATGTGCTCAAGTGGGTCTGTCAACCACAGCCCACTTGTGACCTCTGGCTGTTCCAATCGGTTCCAGCCCCTATTGTTGCTTGGGGGTACCTGGTGGCTGCTGCTGGCCTCGGGACAACTCTGAGCTGCATCAGCGTGCATGCTTCCCTCCTCTCTCATCTCTCCCAGTGCTCTGGGCCCCCGGCCCTGGCCTATCCACAGTGTCCCCGGTCTTTCAACTTGTTCACCCTGTCTCTGAGTACTGTCTTCCTAGAAGCCCAAACCACCTATGGAGCCAGGCAGGGAAATGTCTTCAAATCTCTTTTCTTTTCTGCTCAAGATTTAAGGATTCTGGTCCCAAAAATCTCTCTTGAAACTAAAAATGTCTTTATGTCCGTGTTTTTCAGCCCTGGTTAAGTAAATGTGTCTGCTCAGTCCCCTCCCCTCAGATACTTTGATTCAGTGGATCTGAAGTAGAATCTGGGCATTTGTATTTTTCCAAGGCTTGCAGGCGATTCTGGGGCACATACAGTGTCGTGAAGGACTCTGCCTCAGGGTGTCCACTCACGTAAGTGGAAACGGGCGGTCATCAGTTTGGGCTCACCCATGATACTCTGCTAGAAAATGACATCTTCAGGGAAATAAGGAAAATGTTTTAATTTATTTGAGCAGCACCATATTCAGATAAAGAGACAACTAATGCTTTTTCATTTGTCATCCTAACCCCAGGGTAGAAATTGTAGTGGAAGTACTGAGCCCCTGTCACTGGAAGTACTCAGGAGAGGCTGAATGATTATCCATATGGGAAGCTGCAGAAGGACTATCTGCATGTGGTCACACTAACTCTAAGATACTGTGATTTGATTCATTGCTCTCAGACGCATTTATTGGATCCCCATTGTGTATTTTGCAGGTTAGAATCATTAGATGTGCGCCCTACCTCAGAGAGTACACAGAGTCTAGAAAGGTGGTTCTGTAGTGCATTCTCCACTGATTCGTTCATTCACTTTGCCGGACAGCGGTTCAGTCTTTGAATACATCCTCAGTCCCAGGCACTGTGCTAAGCTCCAGGGCCATGATGATGATGAACACCAAGTGTCCCTGCCCTCACATAGCTCTCATTCTGTCAGGGGAGATAGACAGCAGGCAGACAGCCACTCACCTGAGAAGGTAGAAAATGGAAATGTCCTGTGAGAATCCGGGGTAAAATGCCCTCAAGAGTTCAGAGAAAAGATAATAGCTATGCAGACAAAAATAGTAAAATTCACATGTTGAATGAAACCCTTAGCTCGTCTAATGGCATTTTAAAAATAGGTTTTATATTATTAGAGCAGTTCTCAGCAAAATTGAGCTGAAGGTAGAGATTTCCCTGAAATCCCCTGATCCCACACAGGCAGAGCCTCCCCCATTATCAACAGCCCCCTCTAATGGCATTTTTACGTGCGAAAAAAGCAAGCTGTAGAGAGCTAAGATAACCAGATGGGCTGTGTTTGTGTCCCTGCTGCTTGGGGGCATGCGCCTGGTTTTAGGTAGAAGTGAGTTCTCTGGCGAGATGGGGGTGGAGACTCTGTCTTCGTTTTTTTTGTATCACTTCAGTCTTGAGAACAGATTTTTACGCATGGTTTATGGAACTGAAATGAATTGAAATAACATGTCAGCTGATCTGTACCCCCGCACCTAAAAAAGGCTCAGAGGAACAAGCTACCTGACAATTAGACAGCATTTTCTATCTGAAAGTTGGTTCAACAGCCACAAATCTGAAGTGTGTCAAAGCAACAGTGTTGTGATTCATTTGGGTAACACTGTCTTTCCTGGAATGAAAGGATTCCTTTTCATATAGAAGTTGAAAAAGAAATATGCTCTTATTCTGAACTTCTAGTTGAGACAGCGTTATAAATAAGAACAGTTCCAAGTCACAGAGATGTTTTCCCGGTCTGCTATCTGCAAGGGGGTACAGTGAAGAAAATAAAGTCTTAAGGACCAGTCAAGTGTTTCCTTGGGTACAACTCACCCGCCCCCAGGTCCCCCCTTACCTCTGCTCATACTACTTAGAATGCACGTCGATTGGCTGCCGCCTTCATTGTCTTTATTGATCAACTGATGTTTAAAGCTTTACTCAATTATTGCATACTACATATCAAACCTGTATTCAAACGCTTGTTAACAAGAAGGCAGAATGTATACCTGTCCCTCTTAGTAGGTTGTAAATGTTTGAGAGCAAGGATCTCTCTCTTCAGGGGTGCCTGGGTGGCTCAGTTGGTTAAGCGTCTGCCTTCTGCTCAGGTCATGATCTCAGGGTCCTGGGATCGAGCCCCATTTCAGACTCCCTGCTCAGCGGGGAGTCTGCTTGTTCCTCTCCCTCTGCCCCTTCCCCACTGCCTCCTCCACCCAGCTTGTGTCTCTCTCAAATAAATAAAATCTTAAAAAAAAAAGAATCTCTCTCTTCAATTTAGTTTTTTTAGAAATTTGCCATCCACCACCATGTAGTACGAAGTGTAACACGTGACATTTCATTTCTTAATAAATACTAATTGTTTCGAGCAAGTGGCTCTTTGTAGATAATCTGAATGTCCAGCACTAATTTTCTGATTAGTAGGAAAACTCTATGAAAATGATCTTAGATTCATAAGTGGGATTTGACATACATGAAATGTTGAAGAAACAAAGAAAAAAAAATGTCCCAAGCGTAAGGATTTGTGGATCTTTGTGATTCTGTTCTTACTTATGATTTTTTTTCTCCCTAGGAGGTGTGATTACCATTTTCTCTTACTATGAGGTTTGGGACATTGTCAAGATATGAATGTAAACTTTCAGTTTAAGAACATACTTTGAAACACATTCAGTTATTTTAAGATTTACTTGCTTTTTCCTTGAAATAGAGTTCTGGATTTTCTGACACTTCCCTTTAGAAGTGAGGTTTCTTTGAATAATTGGGGCCTTGAGAAAAGTTACAACACCACTGTCTTCAGTCCATCCACAAGACTGTCTTTGCACGCAAACACCCATTGACGTCAGTACAACTTGGGTGAAGTTCTTTTTTTTTTTTTAATCTCTATCACTGGGAACTGGGGAGTGGAGGTAGTGGGGTGAGGTGCATGGGACTGTGTCTGAGTGCTGGGATGAGATGACTGTGATGCAATTTGGAATGTTACGCTTTTCTAATAAAATTGGGTCTTGTGCTGTTTTCCCACGGGACAAGAAAAAAAATACACTCAGAATCACATTTATTCCAGGAACTTTAAAAATTCTTCCACCATGTTTGATAGACTGGTGGCTGTTTTATGGTTTATGAGGACTGGCCAATGTTAAAGGATTTGGCATTTGATTTTGGAAGATTATAACTCTGAGCTGAATTTATCAGACTCTCTGGGTCTGTTCTCCCAGTGGAGATCATTTGCCTTCTCCTTAGAGCTGATGCTTCAACATAGGAGATGATGTGTTCAAGCATATACATCTTAAGTTGATGCTAACTAATTTCATCCGAGATACGAATTCATTATTTTTATCCAACATTTCCCAGTCTTCCACTTTTGTTGTGACTTGTGAATTCACTCCTAAAACTTTCTGTCCTGCTACACTTGAGCAAATAATCACCTGTCTTTAGGCGCTATGTATCCAGAATTATTCTGTTTGATTAATGCATTTTTCCTGTGTGCCAATGTGCCTGTACCAAAAAGTTTAATTTTTAAGATTTTTTTAAAAAAGATTTTACTTATTTATTTGAAAGAGAAAGAGAGTGAGTGAGCACAAGCAGGGGGAGCAGCAGAGGGAGAGGGAGAAGCAGGCTTCCCATTGAGCAGGAAGCCCAAGGCGGGGCTCCATCCCAGGACCCGGGGATCATGACTTGAGCAGTTGGTGAGAGAAGACATAAACATGGAGCATTTTTGAGAAAAAATAAGGTAGTTTAAAATCTCAGTTTAAGTGCAGTTGGGTGGAGGAGATAGGACTTTAGCAGATTTTGAAGGTTTCACTTAAGATGCATAAACTATCAGACAACAGAGGATGGGAAATTTTAAAAAATTAATTATGGGTTTTTCGAGGTCGACCATAGAGTCATGTGTAGACAAAGTTTCAAGTTGAGCTATGTCTTCTTAGATATAGCTTCTTATGTCTTCTTATGTCATGTGCCTGTGAATTCTTATTAGACTATGTTCCTTTTATTTATAGCTCCCATTTGTTTGTGCTCATAAGGTTGTTACTAATACTGACAAGATTTGTGGGTACACTTTGAAAAGAACCTTTCCTAAATTGTTTAAGTTCTTTAGCTAATTTTAAAGGGAAACTGAACAAAAAAAGTGTAACCAAATACCGTGAAACCCCTAAATTTCTTAACCTTAGGCCAGGTGTCCATTGTGAATCTTATTAATTCTAATCATTTTCAGTTTCTTTTGAATTAAGTAACATGAAGACTTTTCTTATCCTTATTCATTTGATATGAGTTTTACATAGTTGACCAATCAATCAACTAATGAGTATTTACTAGACATCGATTATGCGCACAGGATTTTCTCGTATCTATAATTAAAGTTCCGCCTTTTAGCGCTTAAAATTTTAGCAGCAAAAAATACAAGGTTGAATGTATTAAAGTGTTGGTTGGACGTGTGATGCCAAGTGTTAGAGAAGTCCAGGAAAGATAAAAACAAACAAATGAAAAACCAAAAACACCTTAATCAGAGATTGAGATAACCAGTGAGAAAGGAAGGCCTTGCCCTGAGTTGGACGGGAAGGGAAAGCCCTGAGGCAGAACAGTGGGATATTGAAGTAGTGAAGGGATTAGAACTGATGAAGTGTTTTCCAAACAGTTCTTACTTTCCTTGTTTGAATGTGCAACAGGGAGAGTCCTGAAATAGTTTTATTTAACACTGTTGGGCAAAGTCTGCCCTTTTTCTGTACATACACACACACCCCTCCACTCCAAGCACCCCCCCCACACACATCACACACAAATGCACATAAATATGTATCTACATAAAGTTCTCATTAATTCCCTTGATTATCTTTGTAGTTGATAATAAGGACTATGTACCTTTGATATAACTGGCAGAAAACTTTTATATTAGCTATGGTCTTAATTTTTAAAGACTTAAACTGTGAGTTCCACGGTTTTAAATCTTTTCAAAGATTTAAATACGTGAGTTCCATGGTAAAAAGTGTCACAAAGCTTTTAAGAAAAGTCACAGCAATGGAGACTTTTCCCTTCAATAGGCCATTTGGAAGTAAAAGTTAAAGACTATGAGAAATGCAGAAGTTATAAAGGGAACTTGAGAATGTATTTTTAGACTATTAACCAGACACACTTTTCTTGGCCAGGCTGAGACCCATTGAAATAAGGCTCTTCCAGAGAAACTATGATCAAATCTAAATAATAGTTTCTAAAGAAGACATATAAAACATTGGCAGATTTGTCTACCTGACTACAAGGCAGCCATTTCTCTTAAAAATATTTTTTAAGAGAACCATGCTTCTCAAATGTTGATGTGCATGTGGATCATCCGGGTATCGGAATGCAGATTCTGATGGAGCAGGTCTGGGGTGGGGGCTGGCTTCTGCATTTCTAAGAAGTTCCCAGGTGCTGCTGCCCCTGCGGCTGGAATATGAGCCACACTTGAAGAGAGAGGTACCAGAGAGCCTACTTAATGAGTCCATTGGCATCTGTTTTACTTTTTGGTTTTTTGGATTTTTACTATTTTTATTTGAAAAATTAAGTGCAGTGTCAGGATGGGGAGGAACTTTTATACCTTAAGAATGGTCCAGCAGTGTTGACCATTCATGAAATTACGAGGCTGTAGATAGCTGCACGGGGCCAGGGACCTAGCCACTTGCGTTCTCTACCATATCCTAGTGGCCAGCACAGAACAGATACTCAGTAAATGTTTGCTGAGTAAACGAATACATTTCGTTTGTCCTGGGAATGCCATTAAGGTCTATGCTTTTTCTCATTACACAGGCAGAGCCTGACTAATAACAGGAGTCTACTAAGGCCAAAGTAACCTTGGCCTTAATAATTTATTGTGAGAAAAGCAACTCAAATCTAGGAATTATGGAATGGACAGCACAACAAAACCACAAAGAATGCAGGAACTCAGGAGGAAAAAAATCAATTTAAGCCCTATCTTCCTGAGGGACTTGGTTGAAGACGAAGTTCTTTCCACGTATTGAAGTCTTCCCGAGCACCTTCTTCTCTCATCCGTCTCCATCCTGAACTCTGGCTTCCTCCCTTCTCTTTACTCCAGCCTCTGAGGTTTTTAGCTAGGGTCTAGCAGCCACCTTGCTGTGTCCTTCTTTTCTCCTGCTTGCTTTGTCTATGTCCCCGGAGTTCTCCCCTGGGCCATTTCTGACCGACATAGATTTGTCATGTCATTTATTAAAGCAGGATGCAGCTCTTTTTTCCTGACTGCCTTAGCACTACCTTAGCATTTGAAATATTACCTAATTAGTTACTTCCTGTACCATAGTATCACCTTGGTACATGAGCATTCCTGGAGTACTCAGTAGTACTCCCCCTGGAGAATCACTTCTGTTGCATACTTTTCCTGTTTTTCTTCCCTTTTAATGTCAGTGGGTCATGACAACAAAGTACTACTTGCCACTAACATGACTATAAGCTATACACAAAAAGAGCACTGGCATTACAGGGCAGTACAGGATGTTCAGGAGGTCATAAAGTCAATCCAAAATATGCTTATATTAATTTTTACAATTTTATTGAAGTGGAAACCCCAAATCAAAAAATTCTTGTAGAGCACTTGAGGATAGAGTGAGAATACTTCTTCAGACCTGTGGGGATTCCTAAAGCCCAGCTAGAGAACTTCTTCAGCTCTCAGGGCACCACTTCTAGGCATAAGGAGGCTTCTGGCTTCACCTGGTCTAGTCCATTTTACCAGAAGAAAACAGTAGGCTTCAAGGCAGAAGGCTTGTAAACAGTGGGGTGTGGGGGGTGGGGTGGGGTGTGTGTGTGTGTGTGTCGCGCATGATCCTGGATGCTCTCCTTCAGCACACCTCCCTTCTGAACCTCTCGGCTGACTCAGAATTTGTTTAGTATTCCTAGTCATTGCTCAGCCTGCAAAACACTTAGGATAAGGGCTGCAGGCTTCCACAGGAGACAGGTGAGCTCTATAAGCCAGATGAAGAGGATTCCAAGCTGTCTTGCGCAATTCACTCACAGCCAATAGGAATCAGTTTTGCTTACACCTGCGATGTTTCTGAGCCAATTTACTAAATTAGAGGGCCCATGTTTCCACGCTGTCCTCTTCTCACCTCTGTCCAATACCTTTCTTGGCAAAGCAACCCATCCTATCAAATCTATCTGGCTCTACCCTGAACTCACACCCACTTGGGAATCTCTACCCATCTGCGGTGTCTTGTTCAGTGTCATCCCATTAACACTAATCATTCTGTTCTTCTCTTCAATTTTCCCTTCACTTCCTTGCCAGGAGGCTCTAGTCTTCAGATTGACCAACATCTAATTTTCCTCTCCCTGGCCCTCCCTCTAGACTGTAATCAGTTGGTGCCTCTGGTTAACTTCCTTTCAAGTCCTCTTTCTCAGACAAAATGAACTAGGAAGCCCATAAATTCCCCCGCTACAAGAAACTAGAGTGTAGAGATTCCTCTAAACTATGGTCAAGCCCTCTGATGGCATTAATAGCACTATAATTGTATTTAATAGAATTCAGAGTCTTGACAAACAAACGAACGTGTCTTTACTGACTTGGAAGCATCTCTGATCATATAGTGCAAGGTGCAATATTCTCTTCTGGAAACCTGGGAGTCATCTTTAATTTCTTCTCATTTCCCTCTCTGCTTGATTTTCTTATTTTCTTCATTCCTATTGCTTCTGACTTGGCTCATGAGACCATCACCGTTAGCACAGTCTCTTTGCAACCACTACCCACCCCTATGCCCAGGCATACTCCCTCAAAAGTGACTTTTCTTTTTTTCTTTTTACAAAGACTTATTTATTTATTTGAAAGAGAGCACAAGGGGAGAGGCAGAGGGAGAGAGAGAGAGAATCTCAAGCAGAGTCTCAAGCAGACTCTCTGATTGTAGAGCCCAATGTGGGGCTCAATCCCACGACCCTGAGATCACCACCTGAGCTGAAAATAAGAGTTGGACGCTCAATCGACTGAGCCACCCAGGTGCCCCCAAAAGTGATTTTTCTAAACACAAATCTGATCAGTTACTCCTTGGCTTTAAATTGTTCAGTGATTCTCCATGGTCCACAGGATAAATTCCAAACTGCTTAGCATGGCTTACAAATTTTTCATGGTCTGGACTCTGTTTACTTCTCAACCTCCAGTCTTGCCATACCCCCACACACTCTGCTCTAGGCAATATTGAATTACTTTCAGTTCCCCTAATGAAGGATGCCATTTCCCACAGCTAGTCCTTGGCATGTGCCGGCCCCTCTGCCTGGGAGGAGACTTCCTTCTAGACTCCTATTTTTCCTTTAGGAACTCAGTTTTGACATTACTTCCTTGGATGAGCCCAGGTTCCGACAATGCTTTGAACTTATTCCTTTTATAGTCCTTAGCATTCTGGACTGAGTTTATCTACAGTTGACCCTTGAACAACATGGGTTTGACCTGGGTCTACTTATAAGCAGATTCTTTTATTTTGATAAATATAGTATGGTGCTGCAAATGTATTTTCCTTATGATTTTTCTTAATAACCTTTTCTCTAGCTTACTTGATTGTAAGAATATAGAATATAATACATATAACATTCAAAATATGTGTTAATTGGTTGTGCTATCAGTAAAGTTTCTGGTTAACAGTAGGCTATTAGTAGTTAAGTTTTGGAGGAGTCAAAGTTATACATGGATTTTTGACTGTGTGGGGGTCAGCACTCCTAACCCCTGTGTTGTTCAAGTGTCAACTGTATTTGGCTTTTCCACTCAGAATAGTGGTGAGCAACTCAAAGGCAGGTGTTGAATCTTACATTCATCTTTGTATCGCTTGAGATTCCTCAGAATTTCGGGACTTTCTAACAGCCAATTTTAGGCAAAGTAATTTTAGCAAGGACAAGATGAAACCAGTCATTCTGATTTAGTTTACACCAAAGCACCAACTATTGGATTATCTATTCCATGTAATAAGAAGTGAATTCTTCCGGGCTTGATCTAGTACCCTGATAAAATCAATTTATCCTTCCTTTGTCTAGGTAAGGGTTAATCCACTGCCTGGCATATAATACATTTTTAATATCCAGTAGCTGCTAGATAGTATTGTTAGAACTTTATCCATGGGCAAATTGCCATCTAACCAAGGGGCCAGCAAGTCATTTAGCTATTAATCATTTTCTATTAATTTAGCTATTTAGCTATTAATTAGCTCACCTTCATTTAAATCTACTCTACAGTGGGATTTCCTGGTCCATTTCTTTCTTTGAACTTACTCTGATCCTCAGTATGTCTAACCCCTAGTCTTCCTTACACAAAAAGGAAAGGATAAAATTTAGGAGCAAGAGTGTCCTATGGGAGTAAGGATTTTTCCAAATCCTTTGTTAGACTTTCTGAGTTTAAGGGCCTGACTGAGACCACCCTCCTAAACTGAGTTGTGGGAAACTTCCATCTATAACTGCAAACCAAGTAAAACCAAATTTAATTCATCTTTGCCTAGGAAAAGCAAGCTACCCAGCCCATGTCTAAATCTGAAAAGACAACTGAGAGAAAAAAAAAATTAAAATTTTGTGTGTGTGTGTGCGTGTGCAAAATTAACAAAACAACATGGTAGGGGCACCTGGGTGGCTCAGTCGTGACGCGTCTGCCTTTGGCTCAGGTCATGATCCCAGGGTCCTGGGATCGAGCCCCGCATCGGGCTCCCTGCTCGGCGGGGAGCCTGCTTCTCCCTCTCCCACTCCCCCCTGCTTGTGTTCCCTCTCTCGCTGTGTCTCTCTCTATCAAATAAATAAAAAAATCTTTACAAACAAAACAAAACAACATGGTAAATGCCAATTCTGACTACTGAAAGACTACTAAATTCCACCCTTTATACTGATAACGCATTTCTTCAAGCAATTAGATTTCAATAGATTACAAGGACAATAATGATTGAACATTCATTCTTTCAACAAGTAATTTATTGAGTTCCTTCTCAGCATCAGGCATTATGTTAGGTGTTGAATAGACAATGGTGAAGGACACAGGCTATCCTGGCATGGACTGTTTCCTCTCCCCCGACAAAGACATTAAGTCATCACCAGGCAGAAAACTGAAGAATCAGAGTGTGAAGGCCTTACCAGCTGCTAGCCATTGTGCAAGAAAAGAAAGGCTATGTAGCTTCTCCATGAACCAGAGCCAGGGTACACAGAGTAGGAGGCAGAGGCTCCCAATTCAGCTAAGGGCAGAAGGCTGAATGCCCATATCCAGGAAGAACAAAAAGGGGATTTTGGAGGTAGCCTTTTTTTGCTTAGCTATGGGCAGCAGTAGCTCATTCATTCTTACTAGTCTCGTTCCATCATATGAATAGACCACAACTTATTCGTTTTCTGTTGCTGGTCATTTGGTTGTTTCTACTTTTTGTCTTTTACAAATAGTGCTACTATAAACATTTTTTAAGACGTATTTTGGTGCACCTATGACAAATTTTTGTTGGACATATAAATAGAAATGAGCTTTCTGGGTCACAGGGTATGCTTAAATTTAACTTTAGAAGATAATGGCAAACAGTATTCTGAAAAAGTTATATCAATTTACAGTCCTGCCGGTAACATATGAGAATTGTTCTCACATCCTTCCAATTCTTGGTAAAATCAGTCATGTGGGTTTTTTGTTGTTGTTGTTTTTCTTAATCTTTCTGGTGGCTAAAATTGCTAGTTTTATTGATTACTAATGTAGTTGAGCGCACGTTATGTATTTATTGGATATTTAGATATCAGATATATTTGTTAGATATCTTCTTTTGTGCAATAACTTTTCTATTCTCTTGCCCAATTTTTATCATTTTGACTGCCTTTTTCTTATTGATATGTGTGTGTATAGAACAAGAGAAAGGGAGAAAGGGGGAGAGAAGAAAGAGAAAGTGAAAGAGGGTAGGAGAGGGAGAGCGAGAGGTAACTACTCCTTCCCTACGGATCTATCCTTATCATGATTGGCTCTTTCTTGTCACATTGTAGCTTAAATGTCACTTTCTCAGAGAGGCTTTTCTGCTCAGTCAGTCTAAAGGAGCTACCTTGTTCCTCTCTATCACAAAACCCTACTATTGTGTATCCCACAGATATGTTGTTGTTTTGCTTACTTTCTTGTCATTGGGTACCTCCACACACTCAAATGTAAGCTCCATGAGGGCAGGACCATATGTGTCTTTTTCATAGACACATGGATGAATCTCACGAACACAGTATCAAGTGAGAGAAACCAGAAACATACATCTTGCATGCTTCCAGTTATGTAAAATTCAAACACAGACTGAACAGATCTCTGGTGTTGGCAGTCAGGCTCCTTCATGGAGAAGAGAGGGGGTGAAGACTAGAAGGGGGCATGGAAGGGGCTTCTGAGGTTCTGGTAACATATGTTTTTTAAAAATGTGGGCAACCTAGGTGGTAGTTAACGGGTATATTCCCTTTGTGATATTACATTAAGTTGTATGCCAATAATCTTATTTTTCTGTATGTATTTTATACTTTGATAAAAAGTTAAAAATCTGAGAATACTTATTGAAGATTTATGTAAAAAGTCACACCTGTTGTTTGAATTTTCTGCTTCCTCTGATATGTTTTTTTGAGAGTTTAATTTGCTCTCTTTATCCTGTGGTTGCACTTCAGTTGTTCACGTATCCTGCCCGTTCACGTTGAAGGTTGAGGATAGGTATAGGGGCTTTGTAGGGAGGTGGTTGGGCAGTTCTGTGAATTTAGGGGCTTGTTTACTTAGATAGAAAGGATGGGGAGCTGCCTTTTACCCTCGATGTCCACCAAATATCGCAATGAAGGAAACTTCATGTTAGCTTTCTTAGTTCTCTTCAGAGAGTTCATTTAATTTCTTTAGCAAGGAACCCTACAACTTTGGGTGGGTACCTAGCGATAACGTGTGGCTGGCTGTCAGTCTGGGTACAGGAGTAGGGATTGGAATGCGGGGGCAGAGTGGGTACCCCTCCCAGACAGAGACCTTCAGTTAGTCTTCCTGTTTGGCCCTTTTCCTCACCCCTGCACTCTTTCACACCTGGGCTCCAACCTTGATGGCCTGCTCCTTCCTCTATGGCAACTCTCCTTTCATGAATTCTAGATGGAAGTTCTTTTCATTCCATTTTAATTCACCAGTATGTCTTTATCCATTTTTCAGAAGCTTTTGGAAATGTCTTATGTTCTTGTAGTGCCTCTCCAGTTAGTTCTTTTTGATATTATGGGCTCATACCTTTTCAATTTCCTTTATATTTTCTTGCATTTGGGGAGGGAAGAGAGGCATATTCTTATTTGGCCATTTTTGATCAAGACAACTCACTATTTCATTACCTAACATAGTCACACTTAAGCTTTCTTTCCTGCTTTATCACTTGGTAATGCATGTTACATCTCCCAGGAGGAATCAAAAGCATTTTACTATCTCTCACTTCCCTTTCCTGCTTCAACTTCTGATTTTTATCATTTCTAAATTGTCAAGGTTTATGTCATTTACATTTTTTCCTTTAATAAAATTAAACTTTTCTGTTATTGCTCTAAAGACTTTAAAAAATTTAAGCCCCCTCAAACAGCAAGAACTAAGCCATGTGATTAGACCCATTTTGAAGGAAAGTTAATCCTGTGTCGCTGAAAATCTTGTTGCTCAGAATAGATGGTCTTGAGTGTCAAGCTCCAGTGGAGCCTCTTTTAATTATTTTCAGCTTCTTTTACTCCTTCTGGGTCATATTCAGATGCCACTGTTTTTTGAGTCTCTTGTCATTCTTTTTAAATTTTTTTTTTTTTGGTGTTGCTATTATATTTCTTCCAATAATGTATTCTTACTGGATTCTTGGATGTTAATTAAGATTTCTTAGTTCTTACATGTTTAAAAATGCCTTTATTGGTCCTTCATTGGTAATTTGGTAGGGCAAAGACATTATACATTCAAATAAATTTCCTTTAGAAAATTATAGGCATTGTTTTTTCTTCTAGCATTTAGTTTGGTGGTGAGAAGTCTGACGTCAGTCTGATTCTTATTCCTTGCAGGTAATCTATTTATTTTCTTTGGAACCCACTAGAATTTTCTCTTTATCTAAAGAGTTTTCAAACTTCACAATGTTGTGTCTAGGTGTGGATCTTTTTTTTTCTATTTATCTTGTCCCTCACTTGCCCTGTTATTCTTGAGACTTGTGATTTTCCTTGGTGTGCCTAGTTATATAGTCTTTCCCTTAAAGTGGAAAGGGACTCCCTGTATATATCTTCCCATTGATGATCTTTTATATTTCTCTCTTTTCATTTTTGCTTTCTATGCTGGTATAATGTCTGAACTTGACTATCAAGATCACCAACTTGGTTTTTTGCTCCACCCAACCTACCATTTAGTCTTTACATATTTTATTTTGACAATCTCAGTTGTTATTTTGTGAAGCTCTGTCATGTTCTCTGGTTGTTCCGTCTTCTATTTGCCCTTTTTTTTTTTTTAAGTGGACCTGACATTAAATGTCTCTGAGACCACCATATCACTGTTTCAAAGGTTCTCTTCAGTTCTTTGAAATAGCTCTGTTTCTTCTAGGATCAGTTTTTTTTGGTTTATTTGTCTTAGCCCTTCTTTTTCTGTTACTCATTTTACACACGTATTTGGTAAGTCATGGTTGCCAATTAATATTCATGAGTGAATCGATTTAATGTTGACTAGTATTGCTATGTAGTTGGTTAGAGTTTTCTCTGCATTTGATTATCATTTATAGCAATTTTGAGTGGGAAAGTTTTCCCATTATATTTTCTCAGTAGTAATTGCCTAAAGTAAAGAGGAATTTTAGCAAATTTTTGGTAGTTCTCATATCCAGCCAATTTTTAAAATATCTTCTTATTTCTATTACCTTTCCCATTGATTTTCTCAATAACATATTGCCTTCAATTCATAATTTTTCTTCTTTCTAGCAGTTTCAACTTTTATTTTTGTTTCATGCCTTATTGTTTTGATAATTAAGTAATATGTTTAAGGCTCTGTGGTATGTGCAATATACTTAATAATAAACAATAATAATTTATAATATCTGTCCCTGTAATGTCAATCTTGGTTATATAAGATCTTCAACAGAGTAAATGAGGTGTCAACTGTTTTCAAGGCAAATAAATATCAAGTATTTAGATTTGGTAAATCTCCATTGAATTTTGCTCTTCTGGGTAGGGTTGATGTACAAATAGGCCACAGAAGAGTGTTGTTTGTTTATTTGTGTTTTAAACTGCTACTGCCAGAAAATTTCCTCTTAAAATTTAGGAAGATTTTAAGATGGGAATCTGGAATGGATCCTTTCTATCTTTTGAGGCTAATCAGTTTCTCTAGTAGCTACTTAATATTGTGTTCTGAAAATGTAAAATGGATAAATGTGCCCCATAATCACTGTAATTTGTCTCTCTTAAATCTTCAACCAGAGTTATTAGATGAAGTTACAATCCTACTCTATCAAATAATTATGACAAAACAAACAAACAAAAAACCCAGCAGCAACTGCACAGACCTGATTTTAATGAGGCAGAATCTGATCTTTTGCTTTATAAATAGGTTACATGTTTGATTATACATATTTAATATCCAGGTCATGCTTTTTTGTTGTTGTTCCAAATCACCATGAGAAATATCTACTATTTATTTCATAAGGTAAGTTCTTTGTATAAAATATCTTACTACTTCTAACTACATCTACCACTGTAAAACATGGGACAGATACACTTCTTATTTGGCAGATGGGAAACCACAGTTTCACTGAAGAAGGTAGCCAGTCAGGCACAGTTCATGGTTTAGAATTAGTTTTCCATTTTTTCTAGTCTTGACATGAAGAATTTAAAAAAACAAACAAATTAGATTTCCTTTTTCACTTCTTCTACCAAGAATTTCATAGAAAAATCTAGAGCCCAGTTTGCATAATGGTGAGACCCTCAGCCTGCAGATATATGCTTTCTCAATTTTCCTATGGCTAAAATTTCTATTCTGATATATATTATCCCTGCCTCTGAGTTTCTGACATGACTTATATTTTTCAACTTTGGTTTTTGGGTTGCTTTTAAGCCATTTCTAGTTTGTTGGGTGATACCAAAGGAATGAGAGAGAAAGGGCAGTAAAGGAAAGAAAAGGAAGAGAGGGGAAAGGAATGGAAGAGAGATGGGAAATTGAGTTTATATGAAGATTTTATTTTAAGGAAGGATTTTCTGTTTTTTTGGATGAGAACTGGCTGCGGTCTAACACTGATTCGGACAGCCTATCTCTTTTTCTCCCTCTCCTCTCTCTCTCCTCTTTCTTCCTCCCTCTATTTCTTTTCCATTTGCACCCTGACACTCGCCAGCAGAGGCAGATGGTCCAAGGAGTCCGTATTAACTCATTTCAATAAGTGCTGCTCACAGTTATTACCATTCCATGATTAGCTCCATTATCTTGGATGGGAAGAGATTCACTCACAGGCCCAAAGACCAGTGTCCGGGTGATTCAAATGACCAAGAGAGCTCTTGGATGAAGGATAGGAGAAAGGAAACCTGCTGTGTCAGAACTCTTAGTCTTACTATCAATGTGAAAATTGCTTTGCTTTGCTTTTTTTGATCTGGGTCTGTAATCCCTCATCTGTCCTCACACCCCTGGCCCACGTACACATGCATCTGTGCCATTCTTGTTCAGTCTGCATTGTGTCTGCCCTGCTGGAAGTGGGCCTAGATTACTGCTCTTGTCACTCTGACATGTTAATCTGCAGGCAAACAGGATTCTCAGACTTGCCCATGAAGCACGTCAGTTCCTTGCCTGTGCATGCATTAAACCAGTCTTTAAAAAAAATTATTAAAAGAGTTGATTACAAAATGATCTGCTTATTTAGTAGTTCAATAAGTGAAAGATAAGTGGTTTTAATATATGATATTACCAAAGGGTCTAGTCATTTTTATTATTTGCCTCTGTTATATAATCAAGTTTTTTGGGTTTTTTGTTTGTTTTGCTAAAGATGGTGATACTAAATTCATTTGTAATCATCTGTTTTTATAATTGCCTTTAAAGGTTTTTTTTAAAATAAGTAAAATGAAAAAGTAATACCCTTTGCAATTGCATTGTGCTAGCCACAGCTTAAGGTCTGCAGGGGAGAACGTTTCTTCTATTTTTGCCATGCCTAATTGATCGTATCTACCACATTTGACTCAAAGAAGAGTCAGATGTGAAGAGAAGTCAGAAGAGAAGATTAACACTGTTGTTATCTTAAGTCCATTGCTATGACCTCCTAGTCTCTATAACCCTGGATAGGATATCACCTTGCAGACTTCCCACCTTGTGTGCTGATCTTGGTACATGGACACAAGAGCTGATGTTGGAAATGCCAGGCCACACCAGATCTCTGGAAATACCTCAGCTAAGGACCTGCAGATGTGCAGGATGATGCGCTCTGAGGCACTGATGGTGCCAGAAGGTGCAGAGAGGCCAGTCCTACAAGGGTGTCACCCAGTGCAGCTGGCCAAGCTGGAAAGCAAAAGGTATCAAAACACTTTTCATACCACTGTCTTTAACTTTGTATTTGTTGTTAATCAGAGGGGCAGACCTCCTGCTGGCCAAGTCACAGAGGTCCAAGGAGGTTCCTTAGGGAGTTCCCAGCATGCCTCTGTTTCCTTGAGCACAAAGGCTGTTTCTGATTTCGGGGTATGGATCCTCATCACCCGTCCCAGGCTATAGCTGCTGTTGGTTCTTTGGGTGTCTGTTACAAGACGTATTGCTATTGCTGGTTCATCATTTCATAATAATTGTATTTATATTTACAAAAACTTAATATCATGTTCTTTTTAGAATGCAGGTTTCTTGGGGGCACAACAGATGCATGGGAACCTCAGGATTTCCTGGGGAGGGAAGTTCAGAGTTGGGAGAAGGAGAATTCTGCTTTACCTTCAAGGAGGGGCATATACCTGTGCATCAACGGTGTTGAACTTTATCATAATCCTCTTTAAAGATGAGTGACATTGGAAACTTGAAGAAAGTCTAGAAAATATAAACTAGTGAAATCCAGAATGTATTGGATAGTGGTCTATGTATAGGGGATATTGTGTTATATGAAGAATAAGCTGCTCTTAAACTTCGTTCGCCTGAGGCACCTGGGTGGCTCAGTTGGTTGGGCATCTGACTCTTGCTCATGATCTTGGGGTTGTGGGATCGAGCCCTGAGTCAGGCTCTGTGCTCAGCGTGGAGTCTGCTTGAGATTCTCTGCCTCACCTTCTGCCCCTCCCCCCGCTTGTGCACACTCTCTCTCTAAAATAAATATTAAAAAAACAAAAACCAAAAAACTACTTTTGCCTGATCCTTTTTTTTTTCCCTGACAGCACCCTGGAAAAGATTGTTTAGCAATCTTTCCAGTAAGAAAAACTTTTTTAGACTTGCCTCTCATGTTGTAAGACATATTTTATCCATGTGTCATTGACTAGGAGGCCCCCAACAAGCTTATCTTGTGTTTCCTGGGTCAGTGTGAGAAAGTAGAGTTTCCTGCTTCTACTTTGCTCTCACTTTTGTCAGAAAACCCCCCTTATTTTTTTTTTGTTGTTGTTGGTGGTGTTGTTTTCTGTAACTATTGAAGGACAGCATTTGGGTCCTGCTTCTAATTGCTGTCACTCTAGGATATATGTGTAGGACTCATGTACCCATGAGTGAGAAGGGACAGTCAAGTCTTTACCTCATTGTACACCTGAAACTAATATTACAGTACATGTTAACTAATGGAATTTAAATAGAAACTTTAAAAAATATTGAGGTATACAACTGACCCTTGAACAATATAGATTTCAACTGCACAGGTCCAGTTACATGTGGATTTTCCGATCAATACAGTAGAGTACTGTATGTATTTTCTCTTCCTTATGATTTTTCTTAGTATTTCCTTTTCTCTACTTTATTGGAAAAATACAGTATATAATACATATAACATACAAAATATGTGCTAATCAACTTTATGTTATCAGTAAGGCTTCCAGTCAACAGCAGGCTAGTAGTGGTAAAGTTTTGGGAGAGTCAAAAGTTATACATGGATTTTTGACTGCATGGGGGGGTCAGGAACCCTAACTCTCAAATTGTTCAAGGGTCAACTTATCAGGAAGCCTCATCTTAGGATTTCCTTTTCTGGGTAGGATGATGTTTGTATGCTACACCAATTGCCAACTATGCTGTAGGCACCAAGTATATGAGGCAGTGGTCAAATCTTTGTTCAGTTTTGAAAGGTGTTACTCTATCATTGCCAGCCTGCTTGACAGTTTAAATTGTGACCAGAAGTAGGTGGGGAGTTGAGGACCTATGCCTGTCCTAAGGCAGAGAAAACTCAAAGGGTGGCTGGAGAACTAGGGGGGTGCCCCAACCCCATAGTGTGTGAGCCAGTTGTTGGCCACTTTGCATCTACAGATAGTTTGCTTTTGGACCAAGCCATCTACTCTTTTCCACATCATTTCCTTGTGGACAAAATGGCCACTTATTGGGAAGAAATTGACTCACATTTCAACAAAATCCGAAGACTTTTTGACATCTAATAATAGTTCCCATAGTGCCTATGATGTGGAAAGCACTGAGCTAGAAGCTTTACACATATTTTTTTTTGAAGCTTTACACATATTATCTGTAATCCCTAATATGACCCCAAAGACCAGAGCATGCCCTCTAGTTTCATGTGTAATAAGGCAAAGGCTCAGATATGCCACCAAATATGGTCAGTGTCAGAAGATAAGTAATCAAAGAAACGGAATCTCAATCTCGGTCTGAATGCAAAGCCTGCCATCCTTCTGTCACCAGACCAGTGTGTGCCTCTTGTTAGCCTCATGCCATCAGTTAGTTTACTAGCTGAACTAGGGAGCTCAAACCTCTTTTCCAATATTTTGAATTCAAAAGAAGAAACTCCATAATATCCTCATGTAGGCTAAAACAAACAAGCAAATAAACAAAATTCCTGCTAAGTCAAAATCTTACATTTGGATTTTAGGCTAAAGATAATAGGCTTGCTTCCCTGAAGAAACGGGAACTGGAGAAGGAGCATAGAAAGGGAATGTAGAATAACATAAATGAGGTGGATTTGACTATTAAAACTGCAATGTACCTGGCGGCGCCTGGGTGGCTCATTCGGTTAAGCATCTGCCTTCAGCTCAGGTCATGATCCCAGGGTCGCTGGATCAAGCCCCTTGTCCGGCCCTTTGCTCAGCAGGGAGTCTGCTTCTCCCTCTCCGTTTGCCTCTCCCCTGCTCGTGCTCTCTCTCTATCTCAAATAAATAAAAAAATCTTAAAAAAAAATGTAGTGTACCCGATAGGGTGACATCATCAAAGAGCACTTTTTAATGTCTGAATCAAATGGACCTCCTGGCAGGCTTCTGTATTGAGACCTCTGAACACACCAGCGAACATTGCCAGAAGTCTGCAGGACACACAGAAAACAGAGGGGATCCATACAGGGGGTGGATGTGACCCGCTCATGTTGGGTGCACACCAAAGTGAGTGTGCTTTGTGGGTGATGGGCTTGAGTGCACAGCTGGGGAGGAGGGTGAAGAGAGTGTTGCTAGAACACACTAGGAATTCTCACGGCCACCACCCCAATCCGGGCTGCTACCCAGATAAACGTGTGGACTAGTCCATAGGGAAAGTGCCCTACCAAGTATAACCACCACACTCCTGGATATCTTAGTGGGTTTGCTATAGTTAGTGGCATTTCCCATCATCAGGGAATTTATCAAAAATCACCCTTGAGTTTTTTTCGCGAACGTTCTTGTGGAAACTAATTTCTAACCTTGTCCCAGATGTGTGGTCTCACCACTGAGGACTCCACCTGTGTTGCTTTGGGGTAGCCCTTTGTCAGTCTCTCCCTCTTCCTCAGAGCTGCTGGCAGATGTGGCCAGCAGAGAGAGGGTAAGGAACCAGCAAGGCCGGACAGCTGGGGATCGTTAGCAGCAATCAAGGAGCAGCATTAAAAGGCAACAGGGTTGAGTGTCTTATTCTTATGTTGGCCTGCCTGAGGAAGCCATCTGGACAGAGGAAATTTGCCTTAAACCTTGGCAAGAGAAGCTCGTTCTGTTTGAACTTTGTTTAAAGCCTCAGAGTGGGTGATCATTTTGTTTAAACTTTCCTTAAAACAAAGAGTGGGAGATCCCCCGCAATTAACAACAGGAACCTCTTCCCCTCTTAGCAGATTTGATAGGAAAAAAATGCAAGGACTGTTCTGACGTCCACCGCTGTGGTTCAGTTAGCAGGCTGGAAAGAAAAACACAAAGGGGTGAGATTTTGCAGTCTCAGGAGAGTTCAAGTTATGTCAGAAAGGTGTAATCCCATCGGGCTTCGTCCTTGGTTGGACCTTCTCGCATCCGGGGACTATCCCCAGCGATCGCCGAGGGCCTCCTCCAGTGGCTACCCAGCAATAACGATTTCATTTTCAGCACAGTTTTCTGTGTTGGCTATTCATCTTTGCCCATGAATTGACTCCGTGTTCCCAAATAATGGGATTTGCCACTCTGCCTTAAAGTGATTCAGTAGGGGGGGGGTGCATCCTCTTAGTGGTGAATGCAGCTGCTTTTTCCCTAGCCTTGAGTATTTATTTAATGCAGTTCAAATATTGGACTTCCTCCAAATTCATAGACGGACAGTAACCAAGTCAAAGTTTTCTCTTTAAGCCTAAGGTTACTATTACATCTGTGTCTGTGTTGATGTTATCTAGAGCGCACATATTTATACGTGGGGATTGAGTATTGTACTGTATGTATTGAGGGCCCCCCCCGGCGAAAGCTTACGAGAAAACCCCCAGCCTCTGGCTGGTGCAGGCTTGTGGCTGCAGTGTGCGGTCCACCTTCCTGCTCGGCTGCCTTCTTGTTTTCTCATCGTAAGTAGGAGCTGAAGGAAGCCAGCGTGGTGTCTTGGGCAGTCCCTCTAGCTGCTGTCCCAGCGACTGCCCCCTCCCTGCCTAGACAGTTTCCTCTCTGGTTTGTTTTTTTTTCCCCTACCCTGCAGCCCTGCCCCTCCGCCTGGGTTACTTCTGTTCTGGGTTGGCCCACAGACCCCTGCCTGGCATCTCTTTCCCCAGAAGCCTCTCCACTTCCACGGCACTGCAGTCCATCTGGTTGTGTTGCCATTGCCTGTTTAGTTGCTTGTCTCTTTGATTAGACCGTAAGCCTCATGGGGGCGGGACATTTGTCCTGCTGACTGGTCCTCCATTCCTAGGACAGTGGCCACTCCATGGTGGTAGATAGGATTCGAGAACTATTTTTTGAAGACAAGAACAAATGGAGAAATGAACGGATGGATAGAAGAAGGGAGTGAAGGAGCTGTTCCCTCGTTCAAATATATTCCTTAGAGGTGAGTTTAGTATCTCAGTGGAAGGGGTTGATGCCTCCCCACAGGCCTGATGTACCCAATACAGGTGCACAGGACATCAGGAACGTTTAAAAATCATCACCTCATTGCTTCCTCATGTGCTGAATGCAAAAGCATGGGGTTCTGTGGACAGAGCTGGAAGCTGTGTGGATGTCCTTTGGCCATTGCTGTGGGAAATGTAAACCAGGGCTACCTTCTCTCCTCTGTTGGAGGGGCTGTGAATAGCTGGGCTTCTCTGGAAGACTTGGGGACCCATAGGCAGAAGACCCACATGTCCCAGCCATGCTTCCTGGCATAGTGGCCCTTCCCTATCTGGAGAAAGGAAACTTGCTCCTTCCCTCCTGTCCCTCTGCCAGTAAGTCCTACACATCAGGAGCGAGGTGAGTGCGTACTGTTTGACCAGGTGGTGCAGGGGCCAGGATGCTCTACAGGGATAAATAGACTTTGGGCTTCCTTCTTGCCTCTTTGCCATGCCCTACTCCTGTCCCTGAACCTGATCTATTTCATTCCTAAATTCTACCTTAGTGCTCAGATATATTATTAGGTGGATTTCTAATTATAAACCATATCAGTTAAATATATAAGTAATTAGTCCTTGTTCCTGAAGAAATATCTGAAAACAGTCTTCCGTATTAATCATCACATTTCAGATGGGACTCAAGCTTAATTTCAAATGTATGATTTTTCCCCCTGGTGCTAACAATAGCCAAATATCATTGGTCAAGTAAAAAATAAGAAAGGCAGTAGGACCCTCTCTATATACTACCTGTTACAGATAAGCATGTATTTATAAGATGTTCATATGCTCTACCTCAATAATTTGGTATGTCTTAAGGAAATAGTTTAAAATGCTGACAGGAAATATGCGTATTCAAAACAGCATTAATTATAAGAGTAAAAAAACTGGGAAATAGCCATGTCCAACTTTAAGAAAGTGGATAAGTAAATAATAGCATGGCCTTTAATGAAAAAGAAGCTGTAAAAATGATCTTCACAGATGATTTTTAATGATTGTCAGTGCTGATGATATAATTTAAGTGTAGAGGGTGTGGGCATGGTTTTACCTATTTGGGTTAATAGGCGTAAATGAAGGAAAACAGACCATAATGTCGACAATGATTGTGTGGTTAATGGGATTATGAGTTCTTAGTCTCCTTATCATATTCTCTAAAATTTCT
Organism: Mirounga angustirostris; assembly: GCF_029215605.1. NCBI lineage: Eukaryota > Metazoa > Chordata > Mammalia > Carnivora > Phocidae > Mirounga > Mirounga angustirostris. The sequence continues at coordinate 91,424,878 of NW_026991716.1, read as the reverse complement.
GCAATGAACCAGCATTACTGTTTAAGGGATGGCTTTTATTTTAAGAAATAAATGCTTATAAAACATCCAAACAATGTTGTGCCATTAGGTTGTATATGCTAGGTCATCACTCTTTGTCAAGAGCCATGGCTGCTCTTCAAAGCTGCCAAGGGCACGAAAAATTACCAAGAAGGCATACAACACAAAACTGTCAAAGTGAGGGTGTTATTATCATCCAGTTCTCACTAGAAATTTCTGAATGAGTTGTGCTGAGTAAGCTTTTCCTTCGGATCAATAGTTAATAAATGTTATCAGAATGGAAGTGGGTTGCTGGTTAACAGAATGTCTTGTAGAGAGCCTGCAGTCGGCATCAGTGAAAGTTTACTTCATAGTTTACACCAGAGGACAGACATAAGGTGATTTGGGTCTTGGTTTAGCTCTTCGGGGCATTATATGGCACAGACTTTGGTCCATTATGGCCCAATTTGGGATTGCTCTGTTCTCTTGCAAACCTTACTTGTGCAGGCAATAGCCAGACAATTTCAAATTAGTGGCGGCCTCCTTTAGGATGGTGAAGCTGTATAATTAAAGGTCTGGGTCCGAGCACATTTAGTTTGATGCAATCTTCTTTTTTCCTCTGAAGAGGCTAGGTCAAACAGAGGCTTCAGGTCGTGTGTGGACGTGACTGTGGGCTCTGCATCTCATTTAATTGCATTTCAAAACTGCCCATGATGTGCCACAGTAGGGCTTCTTTATAAAAGGAGGAAGGTTGCAGTATAGAAGGAAAGAGAACTCCATTAGAGTTGGTTCATAAAATTCTTGACTCTTTCTGTGTAGGCTGAGTCCAGTTTTATTCACTCACTTCTTCCATTTGCTTCTCTGAATTTTGGAGCAATATCGTTCTCTGACTAATCGCAATGGAACGACCAAATTTAAAGAGCAGTCAGTATGCATATGAGTTGAGAAAGAAAGATGGGAACAAAGGGAACAAAGGAAGAATTCCCTGTCTTCTGAATAATCCCTGTGTTGTATCCTGCAGCTCAGGAATATTTTCCATCTCAGCTAATCCTACTAGGGGTTTATGATGCTTGAGTTGCAACGCAGGTGCTTTGTGGTCTTATCTCACTGAATCCTCACAAGCGTCATTAGAACTGGATATTTATTTATTTATTTACTAAAGATTTTATTTATTTATTTAATTGACAGAGACAGCGGAGAGGGAACACAAGCAGGGGGAGTGGGAGAGGGAGAAGCAGGCTTCCAGCTGAGCAGGGAGCCTGATGCGGGGCTCGATCCCAGGACCCCTGGACCATGACCTGAGCCGAAGGCAGTCGCTTAACCAACTGAGCCACCCAGGCACCCCCTGGATATTTATTTTTTAAATCCCCATTTCATAGATGAGGAAAAGGAAGTGTAGAGTGGCTAAAGTGGAATGTGATACTCTCCCTAGCCCCCACTTGGCCAGGATTTCAAATTATGGGCCTTCCACAAAGGACTGTTACAGAAATCACTTGAGAACCGCCATCCTGTACATGAGCAAACTGCCTCTGCATTTTCCGGTGTATGGAATTAGAGCCTGCCCCAATCCTCAGGGTGTCCAGGCCCCTGGAGTCACTAATAGTTTAGAAAGTCCCGGTGAAATCAAGACCTGAGGTGTTCTCCATCTTTACCTCATACTTGCTCAAGCCAAGCCAAAGAATGAACAATGAAGAAAGACTGTAGTTTTGCTGAGGTGTGTCTTCCCTTCATGTTCCCAATAAACAGGCTACAGTGGAAAAATCCTGATGGAAGCTTTGAGTGTCACCAGCGATGCTGTACTGCTCATTGTCTCTCGTGGCAGGTGGCCCCAGTCATTCTACCTCTTCTTTTAAACATGCCGACTTGGGGCGCCTGGGTGGCTCAGTCGTTAAGCGTCTGCCTTCGGCTCAGGTCATGATCCCCGGGTCCTGGGATTGAGCCCCGCATCGGGCTCCCTGCTCGGCGGGAAGCCTGCTTCTCCCTCTCCCACTCTCCCTGCTTGTGTTCCCTCTCTCGCTGTTTCTCTCTCTGTTAAAAAAAAAAAAAAAAATCTTTAAACATGCCGACTTTATTGGGTAGACTAAACCCCCAGTTCTAATGGATCTCATAGGCTTTTGGTCAAGATTTAAGTGTTTTAAGTGAACACTTACAAATTCAGGGAATCTCTGGGGACAAAGACATTTATTGTAGAAAGGTAACAGGGAGTTTATGGAACAGAAATGTAAAGATCCAAGAAATGATGAAGCAATAGAGAATCATCACTCACTGAATTGACTGAGCCTCTGATTCCAAGTAAGGTTATCATCAAGTTATTTGGAGAGGAAATAGTCTTATTGTTCTTGGAAACCTCTTACTGGCCTTTTTAAAAAAATAAAACAAAACACTGAAGTTTCTTTTTAACAAAGGAGTTGGTAATTACTATTGGTGATTTATACCGGAGGCACCTGCCCAAGTACGCAGCTCTGCCTACAGAATATTAAAGGGTATTTTAGGTACCTTTGATGGGGGGACAAAGACCTCCTGGCAAAATATTTTTGAAAAAATACAGGTTGTTTATTTCATGCTCTCAGTTACATTTTCTAAATTCTTCACTGATTCTCCAGGTAATTCATAATTTACTTCAAAGTGAGTGCTTGTATACTCTTCTAAATCATCTGGATGCTCACCAATATCCTGTTTTCCATTCCCTCTTGGGCACATGAGAGAAAACGTTTCCCAGCCACTTCTGGCCAACGGACCATGAGTAGAAATGCCATGTGCCCCTTTTAGGTGGAGGCATTGGGAAGCCCTTCTGCAGCTCTCAAGCTCTCTCTCTTCCCTAGCCTACCTGGCCTGGAAACCATGGGTTAAAATGATGGAGCTAGAATGTAGCAGCTGCCTGATTCCTCAGTCACAGGTTGGAAGGGAGCTGCTGTAGAAAGCTGCGGGACTCACCACAGACTCTGCGACAGTGAGAAAGCAAGCTTCCTCTGACTTTGAAAGCCCTTGATATTCAGGGTGAGGCTGTCCTGATTGATACAGGAACCCTTTCACAGGGTAACCTCATAGTGAACCTCTCTCTACTCTTCCATCATCTATTTTGGAATATTTTTCTGTTTTCCAAACCTACTTGGAATCTAGCCCAGTAAAAAGAAATTGGTGAAAACAAGAGTTTTCTTGACATCTGGAACAGTTTTCTAGATCTATCTCAGATTGCCAGGTATCTGAATTTTGTCCACGAGGTCTTGATAATGGTCTTGTGTTTTTCTACACATGAGTGACTTATGCCTTGGAGGCCACAGCCTGCCATGGAACAAGTGAAGGATGTGAGTCTCTTTGGTTTTCTCCATTCAGACTATCCAAGCTAGAGTGACTTCCTTGTATGGCTTCCCAGGATAACCAGTCATTTTTCTACCACTTTCATGATTTTGGCCATATCTTCATACCTCCTCTGTTATATTTCACTTAATGTTTTTGTCTAAGAAAATTCACTTTTTGGCAAATATATTTTAAAATTAACTACTTTGCCACTACTGTAAATGGAAATCCACTATCACTTGCTAGAAATACAAGGTCACTACAAAAGGACTATAATGGAAAAAAAGTTTATGAAATTCAAACTAGTAATTATTGCATGCTGCTATGGACTGTTTGTGTCCTTCACTCCCCCAAATTCATATATCGAAGCCCTAATTCCCAATGTGATGGTATTTGGAGGTAGAGTCTTTGGGAGGTAATTAGGTTTGCATGAGGTCATGAGAGTGGTCCTTTTAAGAAGAGGAAGGAACATGAAAGCTCTCTCTGTCTCCACATGTATGTGCAAGGAAAGACCATGTGAGGCCACAGTGAGAAGGTAACCATCTACAAGCTAGGGAGGAAACTCTCACCAGACAATCTGTGGCGAAATAAATTCTGTGAAATAAATTCCTGTTATTTAAGCCACTAGCCAATAGGATTTTGTTATGGCAGCCTGCTGAATATCCCAACGCTGAAGGCTGCCTTTGCTTTGAAATTAAAAAGGGGAGAAAAGTAATCGTTAGAGGCTAAGCCCATAGTAACCCAAACTGAGACTTTCAAAGTGAGGCAATTAGGATGGAAAGCAAATGGAATGGAGAATAACTTTCCTAGCATTAAAACCAGATACCACCTCTGGTGGTATTTGTCTCACACTTGGGTATCCATGAGCTCGGGCAAAGGAGAAAAATCAGAAATGTATATCCTGGGACCTCAGGTAACACTCAAGTGGCACCTCACATACATTGTATGTGCCTCATTTCTTTTTCTTTTCATGTTACTTTTATCTAATTAATCTTCATGAAATGTTATGATATGAAATTAGAGAAAAAAATCAAGTTCTGTTTCATATAAGATCTATATCACTTTTCCACATTAGCTAAAGAGAGGGAAAAATTTGCATAAGATATGTTGCTCATGTACATGAGTAAAAGCAAAATGAACAGTTTTAACTATTTAAGAAAAGCTTAGGCACCAAAAGTTGTGTTCTCACCATCTTTAAGTCAACATGTTTTGCTTAGCATTGAATAACTTGTTTAACATAATATCATTAGAAATTGCAACTCTGTGAAGTTTTGTTTGTTTGTTTAGACAATAGTTCTTCTTGTCCACTTGTCCTGAATTCCTTTGGAAGCTTAAAGATTGAGTTTATCTATCAGCCATGGTGATGATAGGACTGTCAAAACTCAATATGGAATTCCTGAATGAATTCTGCAAGTAGTATATGAGCCCATTTGCAAACTTAACCAGCCCATTTCCCCCAGATTTAAAGTAGAATGCTGTGTTTGTTCCAAGAATTGCAGGTGATGACAAAAAGAAAAGCTTCTCTCCTCCAAAGCAGGGCACTATCTGACATGTTTGCCCCTGACAAGATGCAGGAGGACAAGATGGCACCTAAACCCAAGTTTAATTGCTGCCGCTTGTCATCTGTGAGGAATGGTATGCAAACAGTAATTGCTCATATTGAGTTTCTCCTGCTGTTGGCTATGAATATTCCCAGTCATTTAATATCTTTTTTCCACCTTTATTATCAATTCCTTTCCTTCATTTTCACGCTATCCCGTGGATTGTGAGCTCAACAATCAGGCTGTCTCAAGGTCCCCATGATTCAAAGGCATGAGCCTTGAAGAAAATGGCTGGTTGTTTGAATAACAAGAGGGTAATGAGAGAGGGGTGGCCTAAATGCAGGAGGCTTGGGTGCTCCTCTTTGCTCCAGGGCATGCTGAGTGCCTTCTGGGGAGTGGACAAAGATGCAATTCGATCATTCCCAAAATGAGGGATGGCCCCCTACCCCAGTGTTTTTTGATGTAACTCAATGTCTCAGCCCCATTATTTTCATCATCCTTTGTCTTTTTATTTTATGGGTTTTTTTTTTTTTAAGTGTTTTTGTACTTTTGTTCTAATTTCGATGGTCAACTACTTCCATTTCTCCTCTTTACTTTTACTGCTCCCTTTTTCTCATCCTCTTGGTGTTATTTCCTTTTTCGTCTCCCCAGTAAACATGTCTACCTCCTTTCTCAGCATTCCTTAGACTGTCTCCTGCTAGCTGGCTACTAAAAATGTCCAAGCATATTGAGGAAAGGGAAAGGTGGGGAGGTTGATGGAGGAAAAACATCATCCTCTTTCCACTTTGATTCATTGTGTACTGAGTTTCTTGGCAGCACTTACTCCTGAGGTAGCGCCCTCCTCAGAGGGCTCAGCCAACTGCCAAAATGGCACCTGCCTGTTTTGTATTCCCTAAATCAGGCTGGATCCTGAGCACCACCCCTCCTCTTTCCTGCATTCCTTTCTGCCATTGTTAAACATGTCATTATTAATTGTTATGTCTCAAACTGAGAATCCTGGCATGAAGGGAGCTTCCTTCCCTGTTTTCACTTCTTGCTAGAATAGTAGTCCATTTCATTCTCCATCTCTGCCCTCAGCTGAATCGTCTTATCTCACTACCTCCTGTGGATTCTTATCTTTGAATCCTATCTTGTTGTAGTCCCTCAGACGGTTAGCCACAATTGAAAGTTTCCCCCTTCCTGTTCCAAAAGCCAAATTCCATTTTTCTTTCCACTTCCTCCTCAAAGTATTCTCCATGAGTAAGGGGTATAAACAGGGCCATAAATGTCCACTAATGTTAGTGGTCTTCACATGAGCTGATCTTCCTGCCTGGGCCCCACTCCTGGCTGCTGACCACGTGTTTGCTCTGGGGCATCTGCCAGCGTGGATCCTGTCCCATGCCTGACTGTTGGTGGTCTCCAGGAACCCAGAAAAGGCTTGGCTCACACTGATTCACACTTGCAGGGCTCTGCTCAGTGCAGCCAGGTGATTTCCTGTAGCATGTACATGTACAAACTGCTTTCTAGGGCAGGGTCTCCCAACTTAGGGGAAATCCCTGTCAGTAAAAAATTATGAGCATGTGCCTCTAATGTATGCCTACTGATTTATGGATAAAACATATGCATGTTCTACTATTTCAAAGTATATATTTTATAAGGCATACACAATATATAACTTTTAAAGGCATGAACTAGGGTTGCAACAGTATTTTAAGTATAATTTTTATTTTATTTAGTTTAATGGTACAAAAGACCTTTTTGCTCTTGCTGAGATAAATATTATTAATACTTTTAATGAGAACAGTGTGATTTAATGCATCAGTTCTGATGTGATCATTATTGTTTTGGTCTCACAATGTGAATAATGAATAGCTCTTATAGTAGAAGTGTACGCTTTGCTAGTTTCTTGTTGTTTACTGATCCTCATATTATTAGTATTATTTTTAAGTCCACAGTTTCTTTAAAAGAAACCTTTTGGGCCACTTGACTGTTTTGAGAAGGCTAGCTTAGTTAAAACTAGATTATATGAGCTGGAAGGCCACTTAACCAGGCACATGTGAGCTGTGATACATTGCAATCTCCTGGCCCCACTGTCCACCAAGGGAACCCTCTTCCTTGGGACCCCTCCTGAGCTGTCACTTTGGCTTTCACCCCTTGACTATGGATAAAATGCGGAGGCCAGTGCCAACCCCTATAGAAGATACTGGTAAAGCTTAATTCATAAAAAGCTTTTCTTTTTGGATTAAAGAACTATAAATAGAGATTTTTAAAGCAGTGGGTCATCTCATGCACTTTGGAGACCATTGACTTTGTCACTTCTTCTTGACATATTCTGAGTCTAACACTTTCTAGGACCAACCCTGTCCCCTTTTCCCAGCTCCCTTCCAGTGGTCTCCTTGGCAACCCTCCTTAGACACGGCCATTTTCAAGAAAATGTTGGTGACAGTTTTCTTGAGACCTTTCCCCCACCCCTTCCTCTGTTGTTCTCAGCCCTCCTCCTCAGGAGTTCTTAAATAAAATTTGATTGGATGTGGTTTTTTTTCCAGCTAAATTGACTTGAATTTACCTTAGGAAATGGATGGGTGGAAAGGGAGAGTTTAGCATGTGCCCAGTGCTTTTGAGAGCCCATCTCATGCCACCTTCAGCAACCAGAGGAGACATATGTAATATGAGGCCCTGAGACCCAGAGATGTAAAGTGACTGGCCAAGATAATAGAACTAATAAAGAGGAGAACTGGAATTTGAACTCTGGGCTTTTTGACAGTAAAGTTCACTTGTGTTGACTTTTATCAGGGGTTCACTGATGAGAATAATTGGGCAGGAGCTTCTGACCTGGAGTTAGCATGGAAGCATTACCTTCTGACAGACCAGGAGCCTCTGACAGACCAGGAACTTTTCCAAGGAAGCTCATCTCTCCATCCATCCATCCATCCATCCAATGAAAAATGTTTTATCTGCTATGAGTTAGGCATTGAAGTAGGCACCAGGGATATAACAGTGAAGGCAACACATAGGCTGAGATGAAGAAGGCTGGGGGCAAGGGAGTGTGGTATCTATTTGGGTAAGTGTAGCTACTGATAGAGCTGTACAAGGAAGGAAATAGAGGTCAGGAGGGCAGAACTTGGAACAACAGTGTTGTCAGGTTGGTGTGTGGTTTAAGATGGAAGCTGCGGATAATTTTTGGAAGTTTGGAAATCTACTTTAATGTCTTGCCATTAAATGGTACCCATGTAGGCTGGGGCATCTAAGTGCTGGGCAACACCTGATGCTATCCTTACAAGATCCCTTTTATCCCTTGTCTGCTGCTCCCTGTTCCTTATAGCACTTCTTATGAGCTGGAAAAAAATGAAATGCTATCTGAGTACTTGCCCTGTTGAATTGATTCATATTTGGTTAAAGATCTGTGCTTCATTGAGTATGATTGTATTACTTATAGCTGATTAAAATGAGACCCTTGATGAAGACCATAACTTTGTTTTATAACATCAGCTTCTCTCTGAAAATTAGATCAATTCACATGATTTTGTTAACAGTGTCCTTGCTGGGAAGCCAACCCAAGTAAGCATGAGGCCTACCTATTATAATATCCACTCAGGGCCCTCTGGGACCTTTTATTCTTCCTTCTTCCCCAGATGTTCAGGACGTACACAAAATTAGTCACCCCAACATCCAAATCCAAGTTTTGACAATTGCTAAATAATTGCTTCCAACAGCAACAAGACAGGGAAGGTTTCCTGTTACAGTAAACTCCATAAAGACAGAGCCTCATCTGCCATATTTACCATTAAGTTACCCGAGCCCAGACGGTGCTTGGCACATTGTAACTGCTCAATAAATATTTGTGGAAAAAAATGAATAAATGAGTTTTTAAGGTAGAAAATAATGTATTATGTTTTACTTTGTTCATTGCCACTGGTTGGTGTCTTTCAGCTTTTATTCTCTGAAAAAAATGTTAAACACTAAAGGAACTGTTTACTGTTTTAAGTTAAAAAAAAAAAAGTGTGTGCTTTTGTGCTTAAATTGGTTTGGGTCATAGGAAGTAGCCCTGAAGGTAGCTATTCTGGGCTATTGACAGCTGAGATACATTCGTGTACTCTCAGACCAAGCCTTGCAAGATCCTTTTATCCCTCGTCTGCTGCAAGTATTGAATTATTTTCTTTTAAACGTTGGTGGGCAATATACCAAATGTATTGTGTTGGGGACATTTTTTTTTCATTCATTTCTTTTTAAAATCCATGTGTGTTTTCAGGGAAATGTAAGCCATAAGTTTCTGATTCATTTACACTTAACTCATCAAAATGTGGTTTTGTGAGCACTCTTTGATATCCAAGAAGGCTTATGATCCTTTTTACTATACTATTCCAGCCTTTACCCTTCTTAGAAACGGGAAGTTGCACTTGGCCAAGGATATATATTATCATGCACCAAAATACTTAAGTTGGACCCAAACTCCAAAATTTGAGAAGGCTTTAAACTTGAGAAAATGTTGCCACAGCTTGATACCTTTTCCCCCATCAGCTGGTGCTGCAAAACCGCCAACAGGACAAGGGAACAATGTGCTGGCTATTGCTTGGGAAGCTTTCTCGTTCATTCTTTTGAGAGAGTTCCCGGAACTTCTTTGTAAAGGAAGTAAATATGTGTGGCTTCCAATGGATTTTAGTTGACAATGGGACAATCAAATATCAGTTTTTCCTTCTTGTATTTGAATACCACTAATACTTTTTTCAAGTGGGGGCAGATAGTAACATTATATATGTAAGATGAGCACTTGCAAAATTATAGTATTTGAAGAAAATGAACACAATATATGTGTTCTCCTTTTCTTTCCCATTATCTGGGCAGAAGCTTTAAGTCCTCAAAACAATTATGCAAGATTGTTGAGCTGAATATAAATCACTTGGTTACTGTAAGAAAAATATTTTTAAGTAGTACTTATATGTAGCTAGTACAGAAATTGTATTTCTTTTCAGAAGGTTTTTTGTTTAAATTAAATCATCATCAGAATATTTTGTCATGCTATTTTCCAAGGAAAGACAGAACAACAAATGAGAAACTGAGACATATCTAGAAATTAAATGTTCTGAATCTCAAGGTCCTAACTTTACAATACACATAACTATGAAAGTATTACGCATCTTATTTGGTTGCGCATAACATATATATTTAGGCCTTTTGCTAATCTTTAGACCTTGGTAAACACACATTAACCCCATTTTCTGTAACAAATTAGTCTGAATGCTGAGCCGGCAAACAGCTGCCATGGGTTGCATGAGAAAAATAACTCAAGAAATGAGAACATGTTATTGGTTCCTTAAATACTGGAGGTCAAGACTTTGAGAAGACAGGAAACAAAGTGCTTTGGGGTTTTGCCAGGAGGCTTCATCAGTTTCAGCTGTGGATAAAGGCCCTCCTCTAACCCCAGGGTTGTTGTTGTTGTTGTTTTTCCTTTGCCTCTATGTGAGTGATCATGGACAGATTTCTAAGGAAATCACTGGAAAGACATCAGAAGATGACATCAACTGTCTTTAAATGTCTTACCTCATGTCATTCTTCAGATGTTTTCTTCTTGGTTACCTGTAGTTAACTGGTCTCCCCCAACTTATCCATTCATTAGACAGGAGCAGCCTTTCAGACTTAGATAGGAAAGGACCCAGGGGAAGGTAAGAGGAGGCCAATGTTACCAGTTCCACCATTGGTGTCTATGACAGTGAGTGCATCTGCTTTTGTTTAAGAACTTCTCTCGAATGGACAATAAGATTTGGAATAGCTATACTTCACTCATAGAATCAGACATAAATAATTCAAGGAATTAAGAGCTGCAAAGTCTTTTGCAATCTAATAATGCCAATACTTGAAGCAAACTAATGTCTTGTGACTGATTTAGGCAGTTTTGCATATCACATTTTTTCCTAGTTCTTTGCTTCAACTGAGATTCTTAGTCTGTTTTTGCAGCTAAAGACAGGTAGAACATCTCAGCCAAGCAATACTGTACAGATGTTGCCAAAGATGGACATTTCCAACTATGTTCAGGAATGACATTTTTCTGGCTACCTTTTCCAATTATTTTGTGATGATAACAAAATATCTCTAATGCTGTGACATATTTATTATGACTCAATCATCCAGTCAAATTCATTGGTGGATAATTCTTAGAAATTGGAGAAAGTCATCAAGTCTTATTGACACTCCCTTGACTGGTGGCATTCCTATCTTGAGTTCTTGATGCAATGAAAGCATGGAGTGAGGAGAAATGAATGTGTTCCTATTGATAGAACCATCTTAGAAATGTAGTGCTGGGCACTTTGGGAAGCTCAGTTAAAAAAAATCAATGGTGGGGAGGCTGGGTGGCTCAATCGGTTGAGCATCTGACTCTTGGTTTCAGCTTGGGTCATGGTCTTGGAGTTGTGGAATTGAGCCCTGCATCAGGCTTTGTGCTCAGTGTGGAGCCTGCTTGGAATTCTCTCTCACCTTCTCCCTCTGTCCCTGTCCTCTCTCTCTTTCCCTCTCAAAAAAAAAAAAAAAATCAATGGATCAATATGGAGAAAAGGTGGGAGATTATTAGCTGTTAGGTACAAATGAAGAAATTAAAATTACCCCAAATGATTGAGTTATAGGAAGAAGTGCAATTTCCCAAAATAGTGGAATTCATCTGTCATTAGTTCCTCACTCTTTCCCCATCCTGTCCTGTAGCACCAAGTCACCAGAATTTAGGCAGAATGTGGAAAAAGAAGTCCATCTCTAAGACAGAGTTGATTTTGCTCAGCTGTCTCCTACATGGAGCGGTGGTGATTCATGCCTTCCTCTGCTGTCACACTGTCAGCATCCGCTCATCATAGCCCCATGATCACAGGACTTGTGCGCATGAACAATTTCCAGGAGGCACAGACGGCCCAAGGACCTCTCAGGCATAAACACTGGTTATTCTGTAATGTATTACACCCCCTCCTCATCATCTTGACATGTGCTTGAAATAATAGCTTTCTTTAAAATGTTTGAACATGTCAGTGGACTAGGCCCTTTCACCGTCCTTGGTACATACATTTTTGTCACACTAAGTCCTCTTCCTTTTAAATGAAATTTTTGACTATTCTGATGAAGCTCAGTGGATTTGCTCCTTGAAGAGGATACAGTGATGGGATTTCAAACACAAGCTGGTTCCTCTGTGCTTTGCATTTATATGTTTTGGAAGACCCAGGGCACTAGAGTGAGGCCCCTTAATGCTATTGTTAAGTAGACTGCATATATTTGGTGTTTAAATTTGTGTTTTTGTTTTTTTTACACTAGTAGGTTAGGTCATTTAACTCCCACTCCTCCTCAAACAGATGTCTTCAGCAAACTAAGTAAGTTCCTCCTGTCAGCCTGAGGCAGGAGTCAATAACTTCTAGTTACTCTGATATAATTAGTTTCTGTATTCAGTAAATACATACTTATTGAATGCCTATTCTGCTGTGCATTGCAATAGACATTGGAGAGTCTACAGTTTCTGGTCCCATGGGAGCCTAGAATGAAGAACAGACATTTACCACCTGAAACCATAGTTATCTAGTGACTAGTCTCTGTTGGGTTGCTACAATGAGGGTTGGTAGATTTTATAAAGTCTCTTAATAATATTGGACTTCAAACGTAGAAGAAGAAAACATTATCTATTCCTTGTGTGTCTCGGCTCTGTCTCCTCAGTGACTAGAAAATGAGAAGGTTGTATCTATGTTGGGCATGTCTAGGGTCAGGTATTATCTTACTAGGGATTCTTAGCTCTTTAAAGTTGTGTTTCAAAACTTAAGCCAAAATTGATCATTTCTCACATTTTAATATACACATGTAAACCTGTTTCCCCAGTCCTTTCAATAGACCTGTCTAGGGATTAGTATTGTTCCTTTTTACAAATGAAGGCATAGGCTCAGTATGTTTACTTGATTTACCTAGTTGCTATGTAGGGCCTGGGTTTGGTCCCATGATGTAATACCTTTATCCTTTTTGTGCTAATTAATGAGAACAACAGTCAAATGCGAAGACAGGGCATTGTTTTAGTTTGGGATCATTTATGAATATCAGTGTGATTTTCACTGTGCTTCACACATCACATGCATGAATCAACCTCCGATACATTATGTGAGAGGAACACTGGGGTGGGGCGGGGGAAGAACTTCCAAATCATTTAACTATGACTTTAGAAATCATTTTTCCTAATTATTTTCCTAATTATGCCCTGTGAACTAGTAATAGTTTTAACTATTCAAGGAAATGATACTGTTAAAGTCTAATTGTCATGAACGGATCATTCAAAAAAAAATACAAAAATAAAGAAAATGTTGAAATATACTAATTAGCAATATACAAATTTAAATAATAAAATAACAAATAGCAAAAATCAAAACTCAATAATTAATGAAATCGATCTCTTATATTTTGTTGATGGCAGTTTAAATTAGGACAAATTCTTAGGAAAGTGGTTTGGTGCTATCAAGAGCCAGAAAAATATCTGTGCTCTTGGACCTTGTAGTCCCACTTCTGGGAATCTACTGTAGGGAACAATCCAAAATATCAGGAAAGCTACACCCGTGAAATAGCAGAAATAACATGTGTCCAACAGGTAAATTCATTATATTTTATTTGCTTGATGGAATTAACGGCCGTTAAAATGAATGAATAGTGTAGGATACAACTGTTGACTGAAAATGCAAAATTAAAATGTATACAAATTTATCATGTAATTACAAATAGGAGAAAAGCAGATGCATGGGGAAAAAAAAGGTAGAGGAAACTTAACCTAATACCAACAGAGGTTTAGTTAGGGTCATGGGACTTCTTGGTGGTTTTCTCTTCTTCTATTTTCCAAAATTTCAGTAGTGTTATTTATATTACTTTTATTCAAATTATCAATAAAAATATGTCTAATTGAGTTGTTCTCCACAGCTGTGTTGAGGCTCACCAGTAGGTTTGGGAGTTGAGTGGGAGGAAAGGGGCGGAGCTAGAGCTAGCAAGCAGAACATGTCACAGCAAGCTCTGGCCTGTCCCCTGCACAGAGCTGCCCATGAGAAGGGACAGTTACTGAGGAGAGTGTGTTCTGCCAATAGCTCTGTAGAGACATTTTGTTAGCAGAAATAGTAATAAAGTTTACCTTTATTCATCTGTTTCTTCATGTAAAATACTGGAATAATAGTATTTGTCTGACTTCCTTGTAGTGTTGTTGTCAATGCGACTGTGGTAATTTGTATGAAATTACATTGTGTACCAAGTACCCCATTCCATGTTAGTTACTACTGTTTCAAAATAATAATAGTAAGATTTGAATCTTGGTTTCATTATCTGAAAAATAGCAATCATAGTTTTTGTCCTGTTACCTCATAGGCTTATTGTTAGAATCAAATGAAATAATGTATGTAAATGAGTTTTGTTGACACTAAGTGTTATAGAAATGAAAGCAGTTATTTTTGACTGCACACCTGGTTCCCAAGATATTGTGACTTTTGGAGTAATGTGAGACCTAGGCTTACAAAATGGTGCAAGTTTCAAACTTTTGGGTTCATACTTTCTCTGTGGCAGAGAAACACATGTTCTGAAAGGGATTTTCTTCCAGCTCCAGCTGGGTCAGGCTAAGAAAATACCATTTATGTCAATGAAGTAAGTTGTTTAGTGGAAGAGTTCACAGCCGTGAATATAATTTGCAGTCAGGATGATGTGAGCTATTTATCTGAGGACAGTTATGTCAGCTGAAGGAACATGGTCCAACCATTATCCTCTAGAGATGGGAAGCAGCAATCGTCAATGTGCTAGAAAAGATGTGGAACATAAAGAAGCCACCAGCATGTCAACTTTTGGGATTTCCAAGATGTTTTCAGTCAGAAGTCCAGAATATTCAACAGAAAAAAAATCCATTCAGAATAAATCCTGTCCAAATAGATCATATTCTGCCAACTTCTCCCTTTAAAAATCAGGTCTATAATAGTAAGCCCTCAAGGTTCCTATTACTCTACGAATAGCAGGTTAGAAAGAAGAGATGAGAAAAAAAAAAAAAAAAGGTAATTTTCCTAAGGCGTGGGCACCAGAGTCACCACAGCTTCAGTGCCAAGAGCTCTGTGTGCGGGAAAAATACTGACGTTGGAGGCCAGTATTGGACAGGTCTCCATTTGATTATAGACTCAGAACTGGGAAGACAACAATTTGGAAGTAACCATTTAGATTAATTGCTTTTGTAGAATGATATTAAATCTCCTAGTTATCACTTATGTTCAATAAGTGGGCTGGAATGAAGGTAAAATCCTTTTATAATTTCGTTTAGAAAAGAAAACAGGCTTCATAACATTTTACATGAACTAGAGAGAGTGAAGTATGGAGATACACCACAAGTCACACATGACGTAGGAAAATCCCTTCTCGGGACTTACTGAGGTGGGCTACCTCCCCTCATCAAGAGCTCCACACCCTCAGAAATGACCTGCCTATTCCAGTCAGGAAGCTCTGTGGCCTTCCAGTTTTATGTGAACACAGTTTTCCTGAGAAGTCTGTTTAAGATCAAACCCAGACAAAAAAGAGAATAAAAAAATTAAAATTGAAAGGAGTTGGGGGAAGGAATGGAGGAAAAAGGAACTTAAACCAAACATCTATTTTAAAGGAACAAATATACTTGACCAGATCTCTTTTTGTGACAAAATAAGGGCTCATTGGAACCAAAGTCTACAAAGCACAGTTTTAGTGTAAATGCTTATGTCAGATGGGCTTGGGCTGGGGGTTCAAATAACAGTCACCCAGTTGACCCTCAGTGTTCCTATCTGTAAATGCCAAGTTATGAAGATTAAACTGGATAATGTCTGAAATGCCTAGAACATCAATGTATCTGATATATTTTGATATACAGATGGATATATAGAGAGGTATCATACTCAAGCAGTATAATAGCTCCAGAATGGTTAAATTCATAAGTTTTTGTGATTTGGATCAATTTTGTGAATTGGATCACCTTTTGAGGGATTCTGCGTGGACTGGCTATGAAAAGGACCCCTGCAGTAAAATGCCTTATAACATTTGCATTTGCCTCTTATTTTATTGGCTTGTAAATTGGGATTCTTTTTGCCTTAGTAGAGCATACCTTGTTTTTAATTTTGTGTTAAAAACACTTTTCATTTTGTGTTTCTTCTCAGCAAGATAGAATACAATTACATTATCTAACAATTTATTTTGTGGTAGGAGGATACTGAGGCCAAGGGGAGTTAAATGGCGAGGCAGTGGCCAACCCCCAAGTCAATTTTATTCAGAAAAAATTTTTGTGTTAACATGCCTTAAAAAACAATTTCCATATAGATGATTTTTCTCTAGCTCTTTTGTTCACAACATATATCAAAGAGTAGTAGCTTTGCTCTCTGAGAGCCTCAACATTGGATTCATATAATTTCCCAAGAAAACTCCCTTTCAAAAAAAGTCCTGTAACAAGTAATCTAAAAGTGATTTTTTTTTCTTCAAAGAAAATTCCCTTTAGAAAAGAAGGAAGTACACCAAGCAGGACAAAGGCAGCCAGCTGAGATCAGTGACTCAGTCTGTTCCACAAATTTTAACTCTGAAGTCAGTTTGAACAAGCATTCATATTTTTAAGAAAAAGACTGTGATGACACCTAAGGGTGTAGAAATGGCTATGGCAGCAATTAGTTCTATAAAACAGAGAGAATTATGAAGTGTATGAACCCTAAGTGAACACACAAGTTCAGAAATCTATATTGAAAGAGGGAATTGCCGAAAGCCCCGTGTGGTGCGCTGAGAAATTGTTCCCCGGATCAGTGGTGAAAGTTAAGTCTGTGGTATGTATCCATCAGAGGAGCTTGCCTGTGTGTTCACCTTTAGTGACCTAGATTGGGGAGAGAAGGTGGAGACAGCGTAGAAAGGCCAGGTGCCATGTTTTCCTCAGCTGGAAGAGCATAATGGGCCCAAGTGGTCTGTTCTTACAGGGCCTATTCCTTGGTCTTCTTTTCCAAGACTGTAGATCATAGTCCTCTGGGAAGCTCCCACTTAAATGGGTGCTCTTGATGATGATGATGAAGATCGGTTGAGAGTCTGAATAACTGACCTGGAGAAGTAAGTCCAAGTTTCTGCCCAGAAAGTATAGTTACATTGGTGAAGATGTGTTCTCTTGAGACATCCCATCACACACATTCTTTTATCACTACCTTTCTTAAATTTCCTTCTTGGCCACACACACGCACACATACAATTCTGTATGTTGGAACACTCTGTTAGGAACCCTTGGCCAGTTCTGTGGGTTTACTTTCAGAGAAGTCTTGTCAGTTTCAATCTCTCTCACTCTGTAGACAGTTTCCTGTGAATCTCCCCTGCTCAGCTTACCTCCGGCCACACCACACACAGCTGTCTGATTCTTCCTGGTGCTCAGCCTTCCCAGGTGCACTTTTCCTGATGCTCGGTGTCTTTAGGTTCAGTAACTGCATTAGGTGCAGAACTTCTCTGCTTCAGTGACCTTTTCTGCAGATGAGAAAAACACAGTAATTTCTGCTTCATTCTCCACCCTGCATTTATGGAGCAGAACTGTTTGTCTAATTAGCAAAAGCAACTGAGAACCTTCTAGGAAAAGTACATTTGGGTCTCCTTGAACTCCGGTATAATTTCATAATGTGATTTTTATCTTTCTCTTGTATAGCTCTATAATAGTTGCATTTGGAAATGCTTGTTAGTGTGAAGTTTTGTCATGATTTCCAAACAAACATGCAAGTCCCTTGGGACTTGGCGCCTGCCTTTCCCTACTCATGGATTGCATGGACCCTGCAAAATGAATGGAGCATGCACAGAGTATCCTTTGTGGCTGACCAGAAAATTCTGAGACTATAATAAACTCTTCCATCTTGAAGTCTAAGGCCCTCCCCCTTTTGACCATTTCCTATGTAATTATTTTAGATATATGAGAAAAATTAATGGGTTCACTGCCTTTGAAACATAATCTGTATGTTGTCCACCTGAAGCTAATATAATGTTATATGCCAATTTTATATTTAAAAAAATCAGATAATGAACTCCTCCAGTTGGCCTGTTCCCTCTTCCATCTGCCTCTACTGAGAAACATGTTGGGGGGTGATGATGGTGGTTTATATCATCAACCTTCAGGGCGCCTGGATGGCTCAGTTGGTTAAGCGACTGCCTTCGGCTCAGGTCATGATCCTGGAGTCCCGGGATCAAGTCCCGCATCGGGCTCCCTGCTCGGCAGGGAGTCTGCTTCTCCCTCTGGCCCTCCTCCCTCTCATGCTCTCTGTCCCTCATTCTCTCTCTCTCAAATAAATAAAATCTAAAAAAAAAAAAAATTTATATCATCAACCTTCAAACATTTCAGGGGGCTACTTCAGAAATGCCTGTCCTGATTTTTTCTCTGTCAGACCCTTTTCTTTTCTCACTGTCTGTACTCTCCCTGGGTAATTTTATCTGAATTAAAGCTATGGAGCTTTAATTATCATCCCTCTGCCTATGAATACCAATTTTATATGTCCAGCTCATGTCTTTCTTCTGCACTCCAGAACAACTCTACTATTGCCTACCTGATGTCTCTACTTGTAAATATCAAAGGAATAGCAAACATGCTCATTCAAACCAGACGCCACAGACTTCCCATACCTGCCCCAACTCCACCCTATCTGCTGCCCTTTCAGTGTCTCTATATCTGCAAGAAGTTATCCAGTTTCTGGGGGCGCCTGGGTGGCTCAGTTGGTTAAGCGACTGCCTTCGGCTCAGGTCATGATCCTGGAGTCCTGGGATCGAGTCCCGGGATCGAGTCCCGCATCGGGCTCCCTGCTCAGCGGGGAGTCTGCTTCTCCCTCTGACCCTCCTCCCTCTCATGCTCTCTGTCTCTCATTCTCTCTGTCTCAAAAAAAAAGAAGTTATCCAGTTTCTTATGCCCAGGACTAAGGAATCTTCCTTGACAAATTCCTCTTTTTCACACCCCCTGTCACCAAAGCTACTGCTATTGCTTACTTATCTTCCCAAATCTGTGTACTTCTCCCTGGTCTAACTTACCTCATGTCTAGCCTGGACAACTATGAAGGTCACTCCATTCTAGCTTCCTTACAGTTTTTCACACAGCAGCCAGAGTGATCTCACTGTTAGAACAATTAACACAATCCTTAGTGTGGGTGCATCTTGCTTCCCCTGCCTCGTTTTATGTTACACTCACTCTGTGCTCCAGCCCCACTGGTCTGCTCTCAGTTCTTTAAAATATCATTCTTCTTCTGCTATGGGCTTTTGCACATACTGTTTTCTGTTAGGGCACAGTGCTTTCTCCCACTTTGAATCTTGTCCATAGATTATCTCCAATGTCGGTTCTCCAGGGAAGCATCCCCAACTCTCCCATCTGGGTCAAATTCCTCCAGGATACATACATTCATGTGGCAACTTGTTCCTTTTCTTCAGAGGACCTGACTTGGATTTTCAAAATATCTGTGATTTTTTTTTTTTTTTAGTGAAAAATCCATCTCCTTCATCAGACTGTAAGCTCCATAGTATTGGTTAAATGTTTACTGAGAAGATGTACACAATCCATTTTTACATAGAATTTTGTATTTAGTTAGGTCCTTGATATATATAGTTGAGAGGGAGAGGGAGAGCAGGCAAGCAGGGTGGGGGAGCGGCAGAGGAAGAGGGAGAGAGAATCTTGAGCAGAATCCCTGCCCAGCATGGCACCCAACTCGGGGCTTAATCTCATGACCCTGAGATCATGACCTGAACAGAAATCAAGAGTTGGATGCTTACATAACTGAACCACCCAGGCAACCCCA
The DNA here is from genome assembly GCF_029215605.1 of Mirounga angustirostris. Taxonomy (NCBI): domain Eukaryota; kingdom Metazoa; phylum Chordata; class Mammalia; order Carnivora; family Phocidae; genus Mirounga; species Mirounga angustirostris. Next base: position 91,405,305 of record NW_026991716.1, on the reverse strand, counting down.
TAGTCCTTGATAAATATTTTTAAAAATGGAGTGATCCAGCAGTGCAACATGATCATAACTGACGTGAAGCACGATGATCACTAGGCAAGCTGCAATGTCTTTTTCCATGAAGCACCCAAAACTCCTTCTTACCTTTACAGAAGTAGTGTCTCTCCCAGGAACTTATGCAAATGTAACAATGCAGGTAGGGCTAGCAGGAGGGGGACTTCAGATGAGGCACTGGTGCTAGAAGGGCTCCTTCCCTTCTGGCTTTTGGTCCTTGGTGGTGATGCCACATTCCTTGAATTCATGTTTTTCACACTTCAGCAAACATCAAACTCAACCAGAGGACTTGTTAAAGCACAGATTTCTGGGGCTCACCCCCAGAATTTCTGATTCTGTAGTTTTGGGGTGGGACCTAAGAATTTACATGTCTAATGCATTGCCACGTGATGCTGCTGCTGGTGCTGACTCTGACTGCAAAATTCACGTGTTTGAAGAAGTGTATGTTGGGTGGGCAGAGCATGACCCCTTGATGATCCCACAGTTGGAGAGTCCTGACTGATTTTCATTGTCTTAGTATTAGCATCTTTGCCAGATATTCCAAATAAGTAAACATATTATTGGTCGCTGCATTTCCAGGTAGTTCAAGAAATATAGTATACTAATTAGAATGTGTAAAGGGAAGGCAAAAAAATAGGGGATCTTCTGTTTGAGCTAAAGAGCATATGAGCAGTAGAACAGCATCTTTTGGCAGGGGGCAGGCTGCCAGTGGGGCATAAGAGAAGCTGACACAACCCAGCCCAGGGTGGTGGTGGGGGGCGGGAATGGAGCCTGGGGGAAAGGGGATAGGGGAGCTCAGGTAGAAGCAGCCTTTGTGGGTAAAATGGAATTTTAGTCTAGTAATATTAGTTTAGATGTCAAAAGACTTGAAGGAACACAAGGTATGAGGATGACAGTGTAGTATCATGCACAAAGCATCAGCTGAAGAATGCTATGAAGAAGACTTGTGGTTCTAATTCTGCTTTGCCAATATAGTCCACATCTCTAGGCTTTACTTCCTTCATCTATAGAAATCAAGTTGTTAATCTAGATCGAGTGTCAGTGAATTTTTGTTGTATGGGACCAGAGAGTAAATATTTTTAGATTTGTGGGTCATACCGTCTCTGCTGCAACTACTGAATTATGTTGAGGTAGTGTGGAAATAGCCACAGATGCTATGTAAATGAATGGGCATGGCTATGTTCCAATAAAACTTTATTAACAAAAAATGATGGTGGACAGAACTTGGTGTAATTAATCTTTGAACTTTTTGGATCACACACTCCTATAAGTAACAACAACAAAAGCAGTTAGTATGCATGTTTCAATAAATGTATGCTAATTTGCAAATAATATGAATCTATAAGTGTCTGATATCCTATATACATTATAAAACATACTCTAATAATAGAAGTTTAGTAGGGGTATGACAAAATAAATAAAAACAGGTGATGTAGTATTTTTCCTACATTCTAATGGATCTTCCTATATATCCCCTTGGTATTCTGGAGGCCACTCATTTTGATAGTTTCTAAGGTTCTTCAATGCTCTAATGTCCTATTGTCATGTGTGAGGCAAACCTTCCAGGATGCACAGCTGCCAGGTGATTTTTGGCTTAATCAACTAGAGAGTTAACTCTGAGTGATCTGTACTAACAGAAGGAAAAAGAGATGCAAGTAACTAATAAAAGAGACAGCCGAATGTGTTTTGGAACACAGCAAAAGCCCAACTCTCAGGGACTAGTTGCCCCCCTTGTCGAGGCAGTTGGCATAACCATGGCTACAGTAGGCTGGGCAGAGTCAGCTCGAGTGGCTGTGGAAAATTGGATAATTAAATATTTATATGAAGAAAACAGGTCATGAACTTTTAACTGTGGAAAAAACCTGTTAATTTACCCCCTTTGTGTTTCAGATGAGATCTTTGTATCCAGAAAAATTCTGTGACAGCTAGTTAGAGCCAAAGTTGGGCCTGGAACTCAGGACTTTAAACATTGTCACTTAAGTCCTCCTCTCCACAAAAAGATGTTTCTTTGTCAGTGCCTTTCATCTCAGTACAACCTCCTTTTCAAATCATTATGAGCTCTATGGTAAGAATTATTCATCTCCATCTGTTGATGAACATTTAGATTGAACGATTATGCAGTCCCAAGCACGCAATGGAACTGGGGCCCTCCTGGAACTGGGGAAGGAATACATGTGTTGTGGCTTCTTTCTCAGTCTCTTCGCTTTACCTTGAACCTGGAGCATATGGGCACCTGGAACCTGAAGAAAACATATTACTGAATTGGCGGGGTGCTCTAGGAGTACTCCATGTCCACATTCCCTTGTGATGAGCCATCAACCTGTGGTGAATATAATGATATTTGTAAAGGGAAAGGAATGGATGCCAAATCCAACGCAAATGCTTTCATTTTCTACTCCTTGAACAAAAAGAAACGTGGAGAAATTGCATATGGGGAAAGATCATTAGCAATCCTGCAAAGTTACCCCATCCAACTCTGTTTCATGGGACTTTCGAAAGAGAAAGTTGGAGATTTATTTTGGGGTGAAGAACTTTGGCTTCAGAATAGTGGCAGTCCCCAAGGGTTTTTAGTGCCTGGGTCCTGCCCCTGAGGGATCCAAGAAGGGCAGGGCAACTTTAAGCAGGGCAACTAGGCTGAGACTGTCTGGGATGTGTAGGATGCTGAAGGGAGTTTGCATGTTTTGAGCAGGGATGGGTGCAGCAATGTGGTATTTCAGTAAACCAGGGGTTCTGCTGAGGGCTTGGCAAGTGGGCCATGGACTGGGGGTGGCCAAGAGGGCTGTAACTCATGGGGTGAGAAGGTGATCTGCCTGAATCCCTGGTGAGTAAGTGCAGCTTGTGTAGACACATCTGGTGTCTGATTCCGCACAAATCCAATTGCCAGTCTGCCTTTCTGGTTGTACTTCTGGGCATTTCCCTTTCAGAAGGGCTTTGGGATGGAACTCCCCAGTGCTCTGTTCCTTTCCTCTAAGTTAATATTTCCATGGTAAGAAGTACAAAAATTTTCTGTGTGGGGAGATGCCAGAAGGGTTTCTCTTTTTTCCTTCCCCCCCCCATTTGAGAATAATGATGAACATTCCCTCTCTACCAGGTCTTTTGGCACAGAAACACTGCCCGTGCCATCTGATCCTACCATCTGTCTTTTTGGTTCTTTATTTGCAGATCTAATTTCAGAATAACTAGCCAGCTAAACACATTGAATTGTAGATCTGGGAGAGTTTTACAACTGCCCGGATTTCCCTCTCTTTTACATCTTCTGGAGATTTATTTCACTCTAGTTCTTTTATACATCTTGGTTTCTAGTTTTGCTTTGAATGAGATTTTGAGAATATTTTCCCCCTCTGGCTTCCATTTTCAATCACTCAATGGGAGTATATGTTAGACATACTCAGTTTTTCAACATTGTTAAAGAAGTAGTGATTCTGGATGAGTGAGAAAGGGAGGGAAGTAGATAGAATTAGATTATAATCTAAGAATCTAATTACATTTCTGTCCTTGCTTTCTCTTAGAAAAGCTAAAACTTTGCTGTAATTCTAAATTCTAAATTCATCCACTCCTTTCCTTTTCTTTAATGTTTGGGCTAAAATTTCCTCTTGCTCTTGTCTTTAAATTTTTTTTTTTTTTTAAGATTTTATTTATTTATTCATGAGAGACAGAGAGAAACAGAGGGAGAAGCAGGCTCCCAAGGAGCGGGAAGCCCGATGTGGGACTCAATCCCAGGACCCTGGGATCATGACCTGAGCCGAAGGCAGACGCTTAACCATCTGAGCCACCCAGGCGCCCGCTCTTGTCTTTGACTATGGATACCTGACTTAGGAAAATCACAGCTGACAAAACTCTCTCAAATGGGCATGAGATCTGGTTCTCTGCAATTCTCCAAATGCAAAAGTTGTGGGGGAAGTCATTGAAATGCATCTGGGAGAGCTCAGGGCCCTTTTAGGGGAGTGTGGCTTTGTGTGTTCAGGGCTGGTAAAAGGTTGACAAGGTTTGAACCTTGATGGTAAGTGTCAGAGGTAAACATCCTTCTGTAGCCAAACTGAAGAGGCTTACTGGGGTGGGGGAGGGGAGCATTTTCTAGGAAGTGCTCCACACAGAGCTGACAGCATCTTCCAAGACAGAAAGTAAATAGGGGTTTTGTGTTTTACCAGTCCTCCAAACTGGTAAAAGCCCCAAACAGAAAAACAAAAATCTCCCAGATACAGATTCTAGTAAAAGGCATCATGTTATCTACCTTCATCCAAAAAAAAAAAAAAAAAAAAAAAATCCCATTGAGAGTAAACAGCATCTTCAATGGCTCTTCAAATGCTTCATTGCACACCTGAGTTGGTTGATTGAGTTTCCTCCACAGGTCCAAGGGCCATTGTTCCCATTCTCAGGGGATGACCTAAGACACACAAGGTAATCAGCTGAATTGTCTGCTCCTGAATGGAAGCCTTCCTGTCCATGAAAGTTGCCCAAAAGCTAATCACAGGTGATGTATGAGGACCACATTCCTTCCAAATGCACCTTTCTTTATAAGGGAGTGTTTGCACTTTACTTAGAAAAGAATGTCACCTCCAACCCCCACTCCCAGGCTATTCTCTATGGCTCAGCAAAACCCTTAGTCTCTTCAAGTCCTCAAGCACACTGAAGGGGACTGATCTTTTTGTACACAGGTGAACTTCTGTCATATTGATTCAAGGACCTCAGGTGTAACTTGACTTCTTTCAAAACAGAGATGAAACTTGGACACTGCAGCATCATGGAGGATTGAGGGTACCACTAAATAACCAGAATCCTCATTCACCCTCCTCTCTCAGGGTTATCATTGATCTGATGGTTCTTTCTTCCTAAACAAGAGGGTATACCATCTATTATGTTGTTTTTCAATGCCCTTACCCTTTTTCCCAGCAGAAGTCACACAGGTCTTTCTAGGTCCATTCAAATGCACTCTCCAGTAGGTTTGGAAGACCACTTTCATGACCTATTGTCTGTAATTCTTGCTGAAGATGTCATATTTTTCTGGAATGTCAGTAAAGGCTTTTCATCTGTTTTTGTCCTCACCACCCCACCTACAACCCAGCGAAGAGTAGCACATAATGAGTACTTAGTAATACTAACTTATATCTGTAGAGCACTCTCCTGTTACAAAGTACTTTCACAGACACCCTCCCACCTAGTAATATGGGTTGAATTGAAGTGAACTGAAGTAATTGAATTGAGCAATCCCACTATGGTGTAGAGGACTAGGCAGAAGAGAAGAAAAAGAAGTGGGTCTGGGGAAGGCAAGAGCGATGAAGATGGGAGTCGTGGAGTACTAATGGGATTTCAGATGGCTTGTTCCCGCTATTCCCAGTGGATTTCTTCTCTGCTTCATACAAAGCACTCTGATCTTAAAGGCACAAAGTTCCAACAAAACTGGAGAAATGGGTTATTGAAGAGAGGTTCATTTTTTTTTTTTTCTGATAAGAAGGATGCCACCAGGAAGGACTTACATTACGGTCAGGACCCAGTGGTTTGTGTTTTCTGATCTTTCCTCCTCTGCTGAGAGAATAAGCAGGAATGGAGTTCAGCTGAGCTGCCTAAAAGGAAAGAGATGTTTTTCTTTCCATGAGGGAGAAGTAGGAGAGGCGCCAAGCAGGGAGAGGACTGGTAGGCCCATGGGTCTCTTAAAGTCTAACCGAAAAGTGACGCCTTGGACCAGGAGCTGGAGCAGAAAGAAGTAGCAGGCATTGGAAAGAGCTTTCTTAAATCAGAAAAAAGAAAACCAGGCTTCAGTTCAGCACTGACTGGCTACAGAGAGCAAGATGATTTACTTGTGATTGTTTATAGATCTCTCAAATTTCACTTTGAATTGTATTCTAAGCCCCTAAACTTAAAGATGGATTTATCTATTACTTTAATAGTTATATTTTAATATTAAACATGTAAATCTGTGTTTTATATTTATATAGGAAAAGGATAATTAAACAGATCTTTTTTCTATTCCTGCTTCTTCCTTGCCTACAGTTGAAGAGAATTTCACTGTTTGGTTTACTTATAGATAGTAAGGCTCTGAGTAAGAAACAGTCAACTTTGATACAACTGTCTTTACCCCAAATCGAACTTACTGTGATCAAGTAAATGTCTTATCTCTTTGTACATTTTGCATACAGTCTGCCTTATGCATTTTAGGTACATAACCTAAAAGTCACAAACCATGTCTATTTCATTTCTCTACCATTCTGTTGCAGGACTTGGGGTGGGGAGATGCTCTCTGATGGCAGTAATGAGACTGATAAAGGGGCACAGTATTGCCAAATCCTAGCCATTTCCCCCAAGACAGCTGGCTGTCTCTAAGCCAGATGAACATGGACTATCTCACACCCCTTCCCACCCCAAGTTCTGACAGCAGGGCTTACTCCTGAAATATTTAGCAACCAAGACATTTCTAGTACACGTGCAGTAGAACAAGCGCAGTGGGAGTAGGAGAGCAGGGTCTTGAATCTGTGCTGGGGACCCATTCCCCCTTTAGTTGCTCACCTGTGGGTGGGTTTCGAGACTGGTCTGGGCGTAGGGGGGTAGAGGAGGGTGTTTCAGAGTCTCTGAGCAGTAGCCACTGAACAATTAGTACAGCCCGTGCACTCTGACTGATTGTCAGCCCTAAGAGCATCGTAGTGAGTGTGGGTGAAGCTGAGAGGCATCCAGTTAAACAGTTGAATGTCTGCTCTGTGCTAGGCTGGGCACAGGGTTTGTAAAGATGAAAGAGACCCCATCTGAGCACTTTTCTCCAGCCCAACAGAGTTGGTCAGTTTTTTCTTCACACAGCTGATTAGCGGATTCCACCTCCTCCCTCAGTCCTATCACTGCATCCTGTTCAATTCCTTCACAACACCCAAATGACCTGTAGTTTAAATACATACATTGGTGTGTCCATGTGTGAATATAGATGCCTATATTAGGGCTTCCCATGACCTCCATGCATTCTCAGCTCCCATCAAGGTGCCTGACAGTAGGCACAGAATAAATATTTGTTGAATAAATGAATCAGTGGTCACAAAGGGAGTATCTGAGTGCAACGAAACCACCCCGAATGATTACGCATCACTTCTGTGTAAAACACACCTGTATGTACATGTAACATAAAATGCTGGTTTTTGAAACTGTCCTGGGTCACCAGAGGTAAGATGGGTTTTGGACCCACCACCGATGGGTTTCCTAATGAAAGAATTCCAACAGTACCTGAGATTAGGAAAGAGTGTGTGTGTGCGTGTGTGTGTGTTTCTTGTGAATAGTCAGACAAATGACACCATCAAACTGCTGACTATTGAGACGAGTAGGCTACTCAGTGTCCCTGTGGATAGCCAGCTGCTTGAAGGACCCAAACTTTCATGAACCCATTTAGGTCATTGGAGGAAATGACAATTTGAAGTCTTGGCAAAGATTTCCTTCTGGATCAGCCTGAGTTATGGGGGATTTTTTTCCCTCAGTTTATTTGACTCATTTCACTGATCCTTGCAATCAAGACAAAAATAGCCTTTTGATATTTTTCCTCCCCCTTTATTAGCTGTACGAGTCCCAAAGATTTCAGAAGAAAACAAGGAATGGATCAGGCTAGGAAAGACGAAACAATGCCAGCGGGACAACTTTTGCCGACTCTTCCCTCCAGTTTCACGAGTCTTGCTGAAAACCAGAAGGAAGGTTTGCCTTCAGAAGCGGAGTCTTGCCGGTGTCCTCATTCCCTCTCTCTTTCTCAGCTCCCCACCAGCCCCAAGTCAGTTCCTAGCCTGCTCCCCAACCCAAATCCTCCAACTCCACCCTTCCTTTCCATTGCCCTGAAGGGGAGGACATGAGTCAGCATTCAGACTTGAAGTGTGAGCTGCCTCTGAGTCCTCAGAATGTAATCATTTCAGAAAATCTAGGACACACAACTACAGAGAAAGTCACCCTCCCCACCTCTCTCTGTGGCCAGACATTTACTCCCACTCTCTGAATGCAGCTTTAGCTGGGGTTGAACTTTAACCTTAACAACAACAACAACAACAATATGGGGGGGCCACAAGAGAGCAGCAGGAATAACCACCACCCAAGGGCAATCGGCTGAAGAGTTTTTGCAGAGAACTCCAACAGTTTACCACTTTGAACATCTGGTGCTTGGCCTTGTTCAGCCAGGAAGGAAAAAAGAGAGAGAGAGAAAGAAAAAGAAAAAAAAAAAAAAATCATGCTCTGGTCAGAGTCTTATTCCTGCTCTTAGAAGCCGGAATTAATTTTCTGTTTTATTCTTCCAAAAGAGGAAGTACATTGGAATTCCCTCTAGGTATCTTGTTGAAATATCCAGGCACACCTTTAGACCCATGCTTCTTGGAAGGGAACCAACTTCATTGATTGTTTTGTTGCTGTTCAGTCGACATTCTATCAGTCTCCACATCCAGGCTTTTACTCGGCGCTGGAAAAGGAAACTTCAGTGCATGTCTCTTGGCTACCCAGAGTGCCTTCTTTTGTCCTGGCTTTGGGAGAAAAGGCAAACAGGCTCACACATGGGGTTGCTGCAGACTTCATCATGGATCAGACAGCTCTGAGGAGAAAATCTACTTAGACTTCTTAAGATTCAACCTGTTTGGGATTAGGAGAAAGCCAAGACCTCATCTGTTCTTGTGTGCAGCAATCTGGCAAAAAGTAATTTAGAAAATTATGGTTCTTCAGCTACAAGAAGGGCGGGGCGGGGGGCAGCTTGGGGGTGGCATTGCTGAGCTCTCTATAAACTCTTTACCTGCTGGGTTTCTAGTGTGCAATCTCTTGTTCCTGTTTGAAGGGTTTCCTCCTTCCCTGCGTTCTATTAGCAAGGCAGGCTGGGTTTGGAAAGGGAGAATGACTTGTGAGTGCTGTAAGTCCAGTTATTGAGTTCCTATGTCCAAGTGTCTTGTTGCCAAAACAGACAAGAAGCATTCTTCCCACACTCTGATTTAATAGACTGATCCTGGATGTAACTGACTCGTTTGAGCAAACAGAAAATCAGGAACTTCTCAGGCTGCAACAGTGTCCTGGTGGAAATGGGAAGAGGAGCACTGGATGATCCCTGGGTCTGAGGAATTATGGAGACAGACACATCTGTAATATTGAAGGAAGCTGAGAGACCTACAGCATGAGAAACACGAGGCTCGAAAGACATAGGCCACACAGCCTGTTAGGGGCTGATAGGAGTAGAATTCACAGCCCCTGTGTCAGTCTTGGCCTTTTCCACCACACTTTAGCTGTGTGCTCATTCTCAGTGGGGTGAAGCTAGCCAGGCTGTGAATTATCAGGGAAAGGAGAGTGATTTTGCAGTGCCTGTGTGTTATTTGTAGGCGAGGGAGAATAGCTGGAGGACGGGTGCATGTGTATGGATATGTGTGTGTTGGGATGGTGGAAGTATCCAAAATGATGAACTAAATGCTTCCACATTATGGAAAACAATACCCACTTTCTTTAACTTATGGACAACTCAACACTCTCAGTAGGAACACAGTTGGCCTGGGGGCAGTTCAGAAAGTTCTCTTGGACATTGCTCTGTGCCTGCAAAGTACTTGTGACTCTGGGCAACTCCTCAGATGAGTAAGACCTGGGCTCTGCCCTTCTGAATTTTGCACCCTTTTTAGGCAAACTTACAGGTACACCCAAGCTCTAACACTAGGAGGACTGCTGCTCTGATGGGCTGACCACAGCATGTGCTTGGAGGACTGAGGACGAGCCCCATTTGTTCAGGGATCTGGGGAGGAGATTGGTCTGCTCTGCACGTTTGGAGCTCAGGGAGGCAGAGCAACCATGACTTGAGAGTCTTCTTAGAAAGTTGGCTTTGGAATTGGCTTTTCCCTTTGCTTTTCTCCTAAATTTTTTGGGGGGTTTTTGAGGAGTTGTGCATGGTTAGCTCAAGTGATAACTATGAAGATTACAGGCATTTCAGGGGCATTCCCAACAACCATCATCCCAATCAAGCAATTTCCAACATGCTGGAGAGATGTGTGGTCTGAAATTGCCTAATGTCTGTGTCTTAATGTCATTTATTTTTATTTACATTTATACTTTATTTTACATGTATATAAATATGTATATGTGTGTGTGTGTGTATATACACACACATTTAATTAAAATTATTTTTGTAGCATGGTCATCCCCCAAAGAATAACATATACTTGTAAGGGAATTAAAGTAAATCAAAGAATTTCCTAGAGAACGTGTTCCTTTGTTGTGTTATTGAAGTCATGTTCACAAGATCACTCTGGCTAATGAGAATCAACAGCGTCTGTCCACCTGCCTTCCTTCCCATCTTGCCTTCTTATCTTTTGTTTATTTATTTTTAAGACATCTGAATATAGAGTTGAGGGACTCTAGCACTCCAGTTTATCTTTTTGAATTGTATGACTTTTAAACTAAAGACCTGGTAAAATCCCCATTCAATGTAAACACAAAGGACGTTTCAGATATTAGGAAGAATCATTGTCAGGGTTGCAAATTCTGAAAATAGGGGATGCTCCATATTAGTAATGTTCATTGAGGCCGAAGAATGATCGTGCTGTTGTTCCTGACACTGTGGTCTCTGTAGAGAATTTAAAAAGGGCCAAACCTATCAGCATGGCAAAAACAAAACAAAGAAAAAACCTGAGAACACCTGACAGTACTGAATGCTGGTGATGGGATGGAGCAATTGGAGTTCAAGTACACTCTGGCAGGAGGCTAAATTGGGACAACACCTTGGGAAGCTGTTTGGCACTCTCTACTGAAGCTGACTGTATGCATGCTGTATGGCCAGGCAAGTCCACTCCCACATTTATACCCAAGAGTAATGAAAGCACATGGGCATCAAAAGACATGTACAAGAATGTTCCCAGCAGCATTATTTACAATAGCCCCCAAGTGAAAACACCTCCAATATCCATCAACAGAGGAATAGATAAATAAATTGCACTATATTTATGCAGTGAACTACCTATAACCAACTACAAAAACATAGATGAATCTCACAAACAGAACCTTGAGCAAAATAAGCCAGACACAGAAGGATATGTACATTATAACTCTATTTCTACAAAACTTAAAACCAGGTAAAACTAATATATGATTTCAGAAGTCAAGTTTCCTTGCAGCCAGGTAGTGATGGGGAAGAGCCAAGAGAGGGGCTTCTAAGGGGCTGATTATGTTTTATTTCCTCACCTGGGTGTTGGTTACATGGGCATGTTTATTTTATGAAAATTCATTAAGCTCCAACCTTGTGTACTCCTCTGTGTGTCAGAATTTAATAGTTTTTAAATCCCCAAATCAAAATCATGAGAACATTCTATTTCTTTATCTGAAAGCATCTGTTTTTACTATTCTCAGGTTTAGGATAAAGTGTTAATCTTTTACAAACTAAACTTCTAGAAGTTTATATTCTACATTCAAATCTAAGTTTGGCTTAGGGTCAAGCAACATCACAGATGCCAGAGTTGAAATTCTATTAGATACTTACACATATACAATAAATATGTGTTCTAGGGTCACATGTCACATCTTTTCTAACCTTGGAAAAGCATAGGGTGTTTATGTTTTGGGACAAGGTAGGGGCAGGGTAATAGAGGACAGGCTGACTTTAGACAAATGGGTGTTTGAATGAAAAATGAAGATGTTGGCCAGTGTATTCCTGCTGGTCCTTGGCACAGGCTTAGCAGCTGGCTCTTTTGGCTCCTCAGTCTTCTCAGGGACTATATTGAAACCACTGCTGTAGGAATGACCACTCAACAATGATGGGATTAGTGGGTTGTTGTTGTTTTTTTAAGTCCCTAATATGGCTTGGCTAGTTAAAGGATAAACACGAACACTGAACATGAAGTCCTTTTTACACAAAAGGTAGACTGTGAACACCAGAGCAAAGGCTGAGATAAAATGCTCAAATAAGAGCATTCTTGTGAGCGACACGCAGCTTTGGGCAATGGTTGCTACCTAGCCTTGATATCATTAGAGGTTCAGATTGCCCATTTGTGGCAAGTTTCAGGCTGATTTTATGTAGAAACCTCAATTCTGAGAAGTGTGACTCTTGTGGCATGAGAAGGGGTCTGTGAACTTTTTAAGTGAGTGTGTGTAAATATGCAAATATGAGTGTGAGTGTGCGTGTGCGCATGTGTGCAGTGGAGGGAGGAATAAGCTCCATTTCAAAGATAGCCAAAGTCCATTTGAATCTCTAGTTTCCATGTTGGCAAGAGATTTAGGAATTAAATACCTCATTTAACAAATATGATAAAATATTTTCTAGGATGTTTCTCAGAAATAATATTTTTGTCTTTTTCAGCTATAAAGCTATTTGTTTTTCACTGACATTTAAAAAAAATATAGTTCATAATCTCTGTTTCCTCTCTCCCTAATCCCTCTTTATCCCCTGAAGTCTAATCCCCATCCCCACCTGTTTGCCCAAATTGGCTCCTAGAAGTCATCAACTGCTACTGTAACATCCAATGTCCTTCCATTTGATTTTGTTCTATCCCTTCCACAGCCCTTGTTATTTTTCCCACCTGCTTCTTGGAAATTTTTCATCCTTTCATATTTCCTGCACTCTACTCTCCTCATTTCCCTGCTAACTTTCCAATTATCCTAAAGTTTCCCATCTGCCTCTTGTTCCTCCCAATGTCCCGTGACCCAAGCCTCCATCCTTGGTCTTCTACTCTTCTTGCTGGCATCACAGTATGTGGACGTTGTCTCCATTCTCACGGCTGTGAGCACTTGGGGCCGATGACTCACAGATTTACAGCTCGCATCCTGCCCCTTGCTCAAGATTTATTCCCATATCTCTGACGGCTCACTGGTCATTTTCACTTGAAAGTCTTCCCAACACCTCACATTCAACAGTCTCTAACTGAGCTCATCATCTCTCCCCCACAAAACCAGTTCCCCTTCCAAGTTCCTTGTTTCTGCCATGGCACACTTGTCTCAGAGTTGTGGCAGCTCAAAACTTTGAAGTCATCTCTAATGTTCCTCCTGTCTTTATTCTTGCTTGTCCCATTCCCATCATGCCAGCTAGTCATCAAGTTCTACTGCTTCCCGCCCCCACCCCAAATTTTCTTACATTCTTGAGTACTTTCCTTGTCCTAATTTAGGGCTTCTTCATCTCAGGGCTAGGTCCATGATAGTCCCGTCCCTGCCAACCTGCCTGGCTCCAGTCTCCCACCCTCCAATCTGATTTCATAGGCTCAAATGGTAAATTTTCCTTAAACTCTCTGCATTTGCTCATCATTCCCTTGCATCCAGCTTTTGAGACATCTACAGTGTTCATTGTTCTTTCCGGGTTTCAAATCTTAAAACAATTTCTCTTTGAGTAACAATTATGAGCTGGGTTACTTGTTAAATGCTAGTTGGTAGAAGGTACAATTATGAATAAGTTTATCATTCTAGCACTCATAGGGAACCCTCATACTCCCATCTCCCTGCCCTTTCAAGTTGAGAAGACAGACTAATATCCAAATAATAGAAAGGATGAAAGAATAGGGAGAATTTGGAGAATTGGAAATGCTACTTGTGTGCTAAGACTGGAACAGGAAGCCCTGGGGAGCCAAATACTTATATTTCTGTAGTGACATGTGCTGATTTCAAAGCTCTGCTATTTTAAGACTGGAGGGTGGTGAATTCTCCTACCAACAGGAGAATAATAACTGGCCTGGTGAAGGAGACAATGAAAGTTTGGTGTTGATCATATTTCCCCTCCTAGGATATGATCTGTTTGAAGACGGGACCAAATGGTATTATTCTTTAAATCTCATAATGCTAACTAATTTCTAAACTCGTAGGAGTTTTTAGAAATTCCTATTGATTCATTGTTCAATTGACTAATCGTAGTTGATACTGCTGAATTTCTCTGTGACCTCCACTGACTCAGCTAATTGCTGAATCCCAAGCTCAAGTTACTTGAAGGTAAATTTTCATACTGTAACAATGCCATGGGATAGCAGGCTCTGTGCCTTATTTCAGACATACTAGGCCAGTCACATCTACATGTACCTCTTTCAGAAAAAGGAACCAGGAAAGAATCTTTCGATTCCATTACATCCAGATATTGGGGAAAATATGTTGGAAGATGATAAAATAACCAAGTAAAGTAAGTTAGGAGTGAAGGAGGCTAAAAAAGAAACCATTGGATTTTAAAAACTCTTTTTATTTTAAAGGGGAGTATGATCTTCTACTTTGTTCTTTTTTTTTTTTAAGATTTTTTTTTTCATTTTTATTTATTCATGAGAGACAGAGAGAGAGAGAGAGAGAGAGACAGAGGGAGGAGCAGGCTCCCAAGGAGCAGGGAGCCCAATGTGGGACTCGATCCCAGGACCCTGGGACCATGACCTGAGCCGAAGGCAGACGCTCAACCATCTGAGCCACCCAGGCGCCCTTCTACTTTGTTCTTGAAATTACTTTTATTTTCCTAACCATAACAAGTTGATAACATCCAGGTAAATATTTGGCTAGATTAACCCTCTGGATAGCTTTGTCAAATGATATCTGTCCAAAAAAGAGGTCATACATATTGGACTACCCCCCACCCCCACCAATGCAGACCACTGCAAACCACAGGCAAAAGCAAGAGATTCAAATGCTAGAGAGTTTAATCCTAATAGTTTTTTTTTTTTTTTAAGATTTTATTTATTTATTTGAGACAGAGAGAATGAGAGACAGAGAGCATGAGAGGGAGGAGGGTCAGAGGGAGAAGCAGACTCCCTGCTGAGCAGGGAGCCCGATGCGGGACTCGATCCCGGGACTCCAGGATCATGACCTGAGCCGAAGGCAGTCGCTTAACCAACTGAGCCACCCAGGCGCCCTAATCCTAATAGTTTTTGAAAATTGCTGCCCTTGGTCTACCTATTCACCTCATAGAAAACCATTCTTTTCTTGGTCTAATGAGTGTAGGTGTGTCTGCCAACCCACAGACAAACTGGGCAATGTTTGCCATTGTGTTTATAAATTTTGCAAAACAACATAATGTATGCTCTACATGAAAACAATACAGACTAAGGTGGTGGGATTGTTCCTCTGTATAAATTGCATCATGGATGTTGACGTAGTTTCCTGGGAGTGGTAGTATAGGCAAAAGCGTAAAATGAAATGGAGATATATACTTACAGGATTGAAGCCAAATCTCAAAAACTCATGGCATGGGGAACAAGGGAAAGACAAGTGTGGTGTTAATGGTAACTCTTTAAGTCAAGTGCTCCATGAAATTTCTTAGGTGGCTAATGGGTTTGCACACTGGCTGGAACTTCATCTTGACTTACATGGATAAAACATTGGACTCTGTGAAGTCTCTTCTATCCAATACGTTATAAGACAATGTCTCTGTGTTATCTTTGGTTGTAGTGGCATGTCCAGTACAATTGCCTATTGAATAATAAGAGGATGGTTGTGGTTTTATTTGCTTCAAAGAACAGAGAATTCCCAGAACGGACATGGGCCTGAAGCTTTCCCTCATTCCACTGGGAGTGATAGACTTTGTATATAAAGTTTGATTCAATAGCTGATAAGAGTTCCATTCCTTACTCTCTATTTTAAGTACCAATAATAATTTTATATAGATCAAAACACAAAGCAGAAGAAAACAACTTTTTAAATAGCTCTTAGTGTTTTGAAATGAAAATGCAGGACTTTGGGCAAGTCAAGAGAATACTTTTGGTGTTGGGGCTGTAGATAGGACAGACAGATGATGTGGGGTTTTCCTTGTGGGCATTTTAGAGATTGTGAATTTTATTCTAAGTGTGATGGAATATCAGTGAAAGATTTGAATTAGGGGAATGAAATGATCTAAGTCATTTAAGAAGACCACGTATACTTCTTGTAAAAATGAAATGAGCCCCTATCCTCCCTCCCTTGGGCTTCCTAGCTGCTCAGATCCCATGACTCCCATAGCTACTACTCTTTCACCCCACTCTCAGCAAGAGCAGCCTGCTGATGAGTCAAGAGGAGCCTTTAAGAAAGGGGCTGGCCAGCTAGGCCAATACTACCAAAAAGCTTAGTAAAATGAGAGCAGGAAAATATCCAGTGGATTTGGAGCATGGAGGTCACCAGGGACCTAGCAAAAGCAATTTCAGTGTCAGCAGCCTATTGTGGGTAGAATCCAGACAAGACTTTGTTGAAGAGAGAATTGGGAAGTGAACAATGGAAACATGTCTGCACAACTCTCTCTGAAGAGCAGTTATCACATGAAGTAGAGAGGAGCAGTGATTATAGGGGAAGTAGGGGCAAGTGGGATCTTTTAGGATGGTTGCTAGCCGAGTCTATTCATAGGCTTACAAGAATGACCTAGTAGGCAGGGAGAGACTGATGATGTAGGAATAGAGTCCCTGAAAGTGTGGAAGAGGGTGATATCTAGCACTTGCTAAAGGGATTGCTTTTCCATAGGAGAAGGGCCGCTTCTTTCACTGTAACAGGAGGGTGGGGAGAATGTAGATGCTGACCTAGGTAGGTTTAAAAGTACAGTATTGGAAAGACTAGGGAGGGAATAGCTAGGCTCCTTTGGCTGCAGGCAACAGAAAATAACTATGGTTAACTGAAGCCAAAACTAAATGTATTAGATGAGTTTTGGGTAGCTTTAAAAAACTGCTAATAACCAGTGATGGTACCCCTGACAATCCACAAAGGGGCGTGGCTCCCTTTCAGACCTCTGGACAGGGAAGCAGGTAAGCGTGGTTCTTTACTCAAAGATCTAGTATACCTCACAGAACAGGGTAGCGTTACAGGATGAGGATACATTTCTTCCCATTGCACAAGGGTAAGAAGTCTTTATTTATTTATTTATTTTATTTTTTTTAGACAGAGAGCACAGTGGGCAGGGGCAGAGGGAGAGAATCTTAAGCAGGCTCCATGCCCAGCACAGAGCTGGACCCAAGGCTCGATCTCACCACCCTGAGATCATGACCTGAGCCGATATTAAGAGTTGGGTGCTTAACCGACTGAGCCACCCTGGCGTCCTGGGTTAGAAGTCTTTAAAAAGAGGTTGTCACGTATCTTGTCCTCTCTCCCACTCCCTCTCTTTAGTCTTTCTCCTTCCTCTGTTCCCCCTCTCAAGTCTCCCAGGTTCTAGGTTCTAGCCCCATCCTCGGGAAATAGAGCCTCCATCTCCAGGGGCCTTTTTACTCCATAGCCTTCAGTGGCTCCTGGTGGTAATGGTAGCTCCCCATCTAGGGTGCAGCCTGGAGAGATCAGGATGGACCGGACAAGTGAGTGGGGTTGGTGGGGTGCTCTAAATCCCATTTGGTCTCTCAAACAGTGAACAGCAGGACTGAATTTTCATAGGAATCATACTCCTACACAGAGCACTGACTTTGTCTGCAGAGGCAGTGCCATTTAGCTCATGTAAGGGAAACCTATTTTGATGCTCTCCCTTGCACAACAGCTCTTCTGGTCTTACTGTGTTGAGAAGTACGTGATGTGGTCCAGAGCCTCTTTTATTACCAGAGTTGCTGCTATTGGCAGCAGATCACATTTTCTTAGCCATTTATGATCTAGTGAATGCCAGCCCTTGTTGAATTTTTCCTCATCCTCCGGAAGAAATGGTAGTAACTTCAATTTGTCCTGCCATACCATTATGAAGCTTCAAAGCTAAATAGATGTCAAAAACAGAGACTAGGTGACCATTTTAGGTAAAGGTCACAGAGAATCATAATAGTCCAAAGTCTACTTTTTAGCTTTGTAGGCTAACACACTTAACCCTGTCGGTTCTCTGAAAGTTTTCAGGTTCTTGAGGACTCATGTGGTTGTCAAATTCCAAGAGACTTTTTTGGATAGTTGTTAAAATAAGTTATTCTTCCAACTTACTAATTTAGGAGGGAATTCTTAGAAGTCAACGTCCTTGTGTCAGATGAGCAGCTCCCTTTCTCTACTATAGAAAAGTCTACATGGAAAACCATATTGCTACTTCTTGCTTCTTGGCCTGAGAGTAACTGGGATGGAGGACAAAGATAGCCCCTCCCAAACACAATGCCCAAGTTCAATCTGGATCCTTCAGGTTCTAACCTCCACGGGGCACTTTCGCTTTCGTTTTCCCCTGATTCATTAGCTTCCTTGAATTGGTTCACAGTCAGTGATTTTTCTTCCCTTCACTAAACTCCTTTGAGTAGGGACCATGTTGCATTCATCTTTGTATTGCTACATTTTCTTCCCAGAGGCCAGGGCTGGTTTTGCATATGGTAGTTGTTCAAGACTGGTTTGTCATGTTACCACCCAGAGATTTCTGGAAAAACACTTCCCACTTTGCCCCTCAAGAGACTACATGATGTGGAATGAGCAGTGGACATACAGTGAGAACTTTTAAGTTTAATTTCATATTCTGCCACTTACTAGCTATGTGACTTGAGGTTAAATCACTCAGCACCTCCGAGCCTCAGTTTCTTTCATCTACAAGATGAACAATCCCTACCCAACAAGATTATTGTGAAGATCAAATAAGACCAGGTATGTCCAAGTGTTTTAAAGTCCCTATAAAACTAAGAGTTTACTAGTGATCATGGAGTCAGAACAAAGGAACTGGGATGACCTTAATGAATATCGTTAACACCCACCACCACCACTTTGGTCTACCTGTCTTTTCATCTCCATATTCTTAGCAACTAAGAGTTGCTTAGTTGGTTCTCAATAGGTAGATTCTCAGTAGATGTTTTTTGAATGAAGGCCAATGCTATTAAAATAAGTTTTGCATCCTACTTTGGTGTTTGCTGGGGGAGTAGAAGGCAAATTGTTCTAGAACCTTTCATGTGGATGTGGATGAGGTTAGTGCATACAGAGATGGAGAACATTCTCCTCCTGGCGGAGCCTTGGGAAGATGGAGTAGTTGTTGGACCTGCTGAAGTTCAGGGCCTCCATAGGGTGCTCCTGCCGAGCTCAGCCTGTGTTATCCCTGGAGCAGGTTGTCCGGATAAGATCTCTTGGTTGTGCCTCTGTTATTGGGACACCGATGTCTGATCCTACACAGCAAGCTCAGAGTCAGGAGTGATACCTGAAATGATGATGGGAAGCCCACTGAGAAGAGTGGGTTGCTTTTGGAAAAGAGACTGAGAGTGTGAGCTATGCTAGTATCGGCCATGAGTCAGAGGAGGGGAGCAATGGAATGGGGTAGGGAGGAGACAAAGATAGGAGCAAACCATGACTGTCCTGTGCCATTGGGGTGACCACCAGTGCAGACTATACAGAATCCTCGGGCGTGCACTTTCAGTGGTAGCAACGAAGTAATCAAACACCCACCTTCCCTGAAGACATCCTTTTGAAAATTAGAATGGTAATTTAACAAAATCGTTTTTGTTTGGCCCACCTCATTAAGGGATTACTTGATATAAAATCGATTTTTAACATTTTAATAAGGTTTTAATTTTATTACAATACAATCTCCTTCCTTTCCACAAGCCTCTGAAAGACACGGTTTATCAGGAACATACGCTTTTTCTCTGTTCTACTGCAACTTATAGAAAGACTGGTTTTTCAAAGAAGGCGGGTTTTTTCTTTCCTTCATCTACCTACCACACAATGTCCCTGCAGAGGAGCCTGTGAGTCTCTCTGCCTGTCAGGCTCCGGGCAGACTAGATCCCTAGATCGGGAAAGTACTTCCCAGCCCTGGTTCATGGGACTGTTTGGAGCATGGAGAGACTGCTTGCGTTTGCTACACTTCGATGTGACAGTCGTCCGGGGGCCTGTTCATCTGCAGCTGTCGGCTCTGCCCTTCCCCCGAGACTCAGTGCTCCTGGGGCTGCGATTCAGTTGGTCACGGTCACGCTGTGGACTCCATCCTCCTGCTGAGCCTTCTCATCAACAAGACAAGCCCTCTGTGGGAGGATGGGGGGCAGTGTGAGCCTGGCTTGACAGATGCACCTGGAACACTGGGAGTGAACACAAACAAGGACATTGCAGTTGAAGAAAAAACTTGGCAGAAGCAGCGTGGATCTGACGCCTTGACTTGGAACGGCGACAAGAAATCCAATTAGAGTACACTCTGTATAAAGAGTATAAAAAAAAAAGTGCTTTTGTTTTGCTTTAATCCCACAGAAGTAAATGAGAGAATAAGAACCAGATTTAGAGTAAGTCTTTCGTTCAAGATTTTCCTTGAGACAGTGTCAAGATGGAAAACATCTTTTGGAGATTGAAGAATGCTCTCGTTTGTAGAATAGCTAATTAAAGCTTCTTATAACCTGAATGACCTGTTGTGGGACTCTAGAGCTAAGCAGAGAATGCACTTCCTACAGGACGGAAGCACCCTTATCGGGCATATGTGATGTGTTCTGTGTGCTCTCCACTCTCATACGGGGGCACAGTGTTCGCATGGACCTCAGAATTTCTCTGTGTAGTTACTCATCTATAAGGGAAGGAGAGTACTTGTACAAAGCTACAGTAGAGCAAAAACCTGTCACTCATAGCTTGAGGCTTCTATGAGGTTACTTTAGATCCATATAATCTGTTTTAGGCACATGTAAATATATATTTATGTTTAAATATAGAAGTATCCATTTTGTCATGAGAGTGATTCTCAAGGGAGTCCAGTATTTTAAATCTAAGGGGCTTCAGTCAGTGATTTTTGATACTATATTTAGATTTTACATCAATTGTGAAGAATCTACTTTTTTATCATTATGATTGCCTAGTGTAGCCCCTACCCTCTGATCTTTCCTTGGGGCTTGCAATTAAGTGAGTAATGATCTTGGGAGGTTAAGTAGATAGTATTATTGTGAAAACCTATTAAATCCAATTATTTATTTATTTTTTTCCCATGACCATGAAACACGATCCCTAAAAGCTGAGCTTGTGCAACTCCCTGGAAGGCTTATGGCTCAGGTCAGCATTGCATCTAATGAAAACAAAACCAAAAATAAAACACAAGTGATCCATGAGGCTGGTTCTTTGAGCCTCATTGCCTATTATTGTAAACATCCGAACTTCAGGGTTTTCAGGAAAAGTTCTGCCCTGCAAGATGTGCAGAAAGTCAGGAGTAACCCAGCCCCACCATTGTTTTTGACTGGTGACGCTTCACGCTGCTTGTCCTGATTACGCCAACTCAGGTAAGAGAGGTATTCTTTTCTGCCTGGAAAAGTTCCTATGTGGCCTGAAAGAGCAAATAGCTGTTGGAGGTCAACTTTTCTATAAGTCTCCTTGGTCGACCAAGATCCTTAGGTGGAGATTCAGCATGGCATCCCAGGTCTCTGTCATGTCATGAGGAGGGGTTGCTGACCCATGTGGGTGCTGTCATTACCTGGACATTGGGTGGTGTTCTTAGTGGGAGTTGTGCTTGATACCAAGGAAAGGGTGACTTACGCCACTGTCACCTGCTTTGTTTCAGGGTAGGAGGTAGCCCAGTTGCCTGGTTACCTGTGTTGTCGCAAGGTTTAATTATCTTTAAAGGGTGAAGCTCCCTCTGATGAGTTTTCTTCTGATTGTTAGCATTCAGAATGTCCTGCCCTCTCAATAATGATAACAAAAATAATGCTTCCTTTGCTAAAGGCATTAACTTTTAGACCTATGTTTATAATATATGTTTACGCTATAGATCTGGCTTCCTCCAATCACATGAACAATGGCTTCATGATTAAAAAAAGTACAGTCCCTTTCATTTGTAGAACGCATTCAATTTTATGAAGTACTTTTACACCAATTATCTCTTGTGTCCCTCAGGCAAACCTGGGAACTAGACATGGAAGGCTTTCTTCCTTTCTCTCCTCCCTGTCACCCCTTTCTAAAAGAGCAAGGTGTGCAAGGCCCTGAGTTTGGGGCATCAAAAATCACCAAAGTAGTTAAGTTGTAAAACCAGGACTAAAATAAGTCTACTAGGTCAAAGATTGGGATCCTGTTTTTGCCAGTATTTTGAATGTTTGCTTGCAGAATTATTTGATGATTTTTTTTTTTTAGGGCAAAAAATGACTTGATACTACTTCAGGAAAACAAACACTACTAAAATAATCTGCTGGTAGCATCTCCAAATCTCCAGGTCTTTTGCCGAGTCTCAGTAACAGGGCGAGAGACAGTGGTCTTCTATTTGAGAGAGTCCTGAGGAATGGGCTGATACTGCTTTTCCAGTCATTCAAAATATTCAGGGTTCTGAAAGTTTCTCAAGGGGAGACTGCATGCCTCTTAGTGTTGTTTGCTGCTTCAGGGATAGGAAGAGATCAGATGCTCTGAATGTGGAGCTGAAAGTAACGAAATAGAATATTTCTCTCTCGGGACGCCTGAGTGGCTCAGTCGGTTAAGTGTCTGCCTTCGGCTCAGGTCATGATCCCAGCGTCCTGGGATCAAGTCCCACATCGGGCTCCTTGCTCAGCAAGGAGGCTGCTTCTCCCTCTGCCTGCCTCTCTCTCTCTCTCTCTGATAAATAGATAAAATCTTAAAAAAAAATATTTCTCTCTCCACTCATGCATTATACTCATGAGAAAATTGAGGCCCCAAATATTAAGTGATTATAAGGTTATACATGTTTGTCTGGCAAGATATAAACTTATTTATTTATATATTTATTCATTCATTCATTCTTTCATTTATTTTTAAGTTGGCTCCATGTGCAGCATGGAGCCCAACACAGGGCTTGAACTCATGACCCCAAGATCAAGACCTGAGCTGAAATCAAGAGTCTGACACCCAACTTACTGAGCCACTCAAGTGCCCCAAATCTTAACTTTTAAAATTATTCCAATCTAGGGGCACCTGGGTAGCTCAGCCAGTTAAGCATCTGCCTTTGGCTCAGCTCATGATCCCAGGGTCCTGGGATCCCATGTTGGGCTCTCTCTCAACCGGGAGCCTGCTTCTCCCTCTCCCTCTGCAGCTCCCCCTGCTTGCACTCTTTCTCTCTCTCTCTCTGTCAAATAAATAAATAAAGTCTTTTTAAAAAAACAAAAAAACTATTCTAATCTAAATCATGAAAACCACTTATCCTCCAATGAAGAATGTCATTTTCAATTACAAGCTGTGTGTGCCATACTCTGCCCAATGGGAATCATGTAGAGTGACTTATCTCAGGATTTTTGCAATATTTGTATGTGGAAATAACACATTGATTCCACAAATAATTATTATTTTAAGATATCGTGGGTGCATTGCATTTGGATCAATGTTGATCAGTCCCCCTTGAGTGAAATGCTGAGCAAAGAGCAGGGGTGTAAATACAGAAGTCTCATACTCACTGCAGTGGAGAAAGGCTGATATAAGGGCAGAGGGTGCTTTCACCACCAATGGGGCACAGCCTGCATCCCAGGGGCCCAGGGCACTGTGCCACCTTGTTTGCTCTTTAGACTTCTGTTTGTCTAAGTTGATGATCATAAACAGCAAGACAGAGACAGTTTCCTAAGAAATCCCTTTGACATTCTAGCAATGACTCATGGAGCCACTTGATGCCCACAGATTAGCCAGTGTCACCTCGTGGTGTTCTTGGCTTGTCGCACGTAATGCACGTAAATCACGTAAAACGTGGGAATCCAGTTCTTCCTGTGCCAGCCTGCACCCCGAGAGGCTGCTTTCTTCTGTCCTTAAGGTGAGATCTCAAGGCAGCTTCCGGTTCTCCCAGGGCCCCTAGTCCTGGAGTTCTCCTGCCCCACTGCTCTCTCTCTCTGAATGGCCCCCACCCCACTCTGACGGTCTATCCCACGCAGGGGTTTTCTCCAGTTGACCCCTTTTTGTTATCTTTTTGCTATATTATAATTTTCCTGACAGTGGGATCCCTAATGGGATCCTGTTTCTCTTATATTCTAACAGAATACAAGCAATAGTAAGTAAGTACTTAAAGACACTTTTATATGATTAGCTGTGTGGTAATGAGAAGAGTTTTCTAAGATTCCTCCCTCCTTTCCTTCCTCTCTTCCCTCCCCTTCCGCCTCTCCTTTCTTGCCTGCTTTCCTCCCTTTTCCCCTTCCTTCCTTCCTTCCTTCCTTCCTTCCTTCCTTCCTTCCTTCCTTCCTTCCCTCCTTCCTTCCTTCCTTCCTTCTACAAATACCTATTGCAATAAGAGACAGGCATCATGCTTGGTTTGGGGAGAGGGTAAGGAGGAAGGCCAGTGTGGCCCTTCTTATCATGGGTATGATGGTTTAGGATGTTACCAGCAGTGCAGAGCAGGGGAAGGGTGTGCTGTGGAAAAGAGCATGAAGGCATTTATCTCATAATCAGAGAGTACTAGATGGAGAAAGCCTGGCTTCCTTCTTTACTTGGGGAAGTAGAGCTGAGGAGGTGGGGTGGGGGTGGGGGTATGTGTCCAAAGGAGCAGCAGAGCTAGAGGCATTGCCAGACTCTGACTCCAGCATTTTAGAAGCCAGGGACCTTTGGGCAAGTTTTAACACCCCTAAGCCTCTGGGGCTTCATCTATAAAACAAAGGTTTTGTGAGGATTGCATTAGTTATATGAAAATGCTTCTTAAACTCCTGTATAAATGTGAAGGATTTTATTGTATAGGCATGTCACATTTTTTCCCCCTCTGAACAACTTGACCTGAATAGTTGGTACCTCCCCTCTGAGCATGAGATAATAGGTAATAGGCCAGTTCTTTGTGAGTAGAAGTAAGAACTCTGTGCATTAGACATAGTACACCCTTGAAAACACATTTATTTCTACACTGAAGCAGTGTTTTGTTAAATGACACAGATCATGCCTGAATGAGATAATGAAGTTTCCAGTTCAACTCACACTTGGAAATTGTTCATAATGGAGAACATGGTCTCATGATGGTTTGAAAAAATTTAAGGTCAAAACCTACTTTTCTGAAAAGATAGAGACCACCTTTCCCTCTGCCCTAAATCAACCAATTCAAACCAAAAGATGAATCCCTCCTAGATCTGGGTCCCCTTTCTCACTTGTTGTTTTTTACCACGATTTAGGGGGCCACTCTGTGGCCAGGGTGCAGGGCCATGGCATCCCAGGTATGATGCTTCAAAGTGACTCACCGTGGAAGGAGGCTGGAAAGGCCAAATACTCACCCTGGTTTCTCAATTGGTTAAATGGGAGGATAGGTATTGACCTGATTAATAATTGCCCCCCCTTTTGAGTAATAACATGAGATCTATAAAACTCTCCTGGTAAAACATGATGTTAACAAAGCCAGACATGACTGTTAAACCAGTTCCCGTGGGTGACAGTCACCATCTAGCACACGTCGCTTTCACTGGGAGCCACTCGTGGTGCCCTGTGTTGAAAGCCTACTTCCCATTACATAAGGAGAGTGGCTCCTTCCCCAACTATGGCAGAGCTGTCAGTCAGACAGATCTCTTGTACCGGTCTATGAACTTTAGACCTTGCTTTCTCCACGGCTGCGGACTGGCTTTCTTTAAAGATGATTACGGCCTCCTTCCAGGATGGTTGAGATCCCATTTGCAGTTCACAGGCTCATTGGTTTTAAAGGTAATTTCTACAAGGTAATTCAATCAAATCATTTTTTTGGTTGAGTCATTTTTTGGTTTTCAAAAGTTGCAAATAGCAGAGTGATGCTTTCCAGAGACTTGTTGAGTTACAAGGGCACGTTTGTCACATTTGACTGGTTTCCTGGTTGAAATGGAGACAATTATTGGGTGTTGATATTATAATCAGTGATAGAGAAATATACTGACCACTGATAACATCTCCTGACCTTCTCCATTCCTAAGAAGTGGTGGCCTGACTTTTATGCAGCATGTAGCAAAGTCTATACCTACATGGAGGAGACCAGATGCAGGACAACATATCTGCTTCAATGCCTTTGTCTTGGACAGTAAGCTGTGCATGTGGTGTTAATGTAGTTGAGTTTAGAAGAGTCTCTGGGCATTGACATTTTCATCAGCAAAATGAAAACAAGATGATCTTCAAGTCCCATCTAGGGTAACTACTCTGTGACTCTGAATTAGTGACAATCTTTTGGATTAACTGGAAATAATAAACTCTGCTCTTATTTTTATCTTTGCTAATAACTTGCTAAATGATCTATGACTTCCTCATCTGGGTTTTGGGCTTGCTTTGTTGACTTGTGTGTGTCCTGCCCTCTGGCGTAAATTCTTCTCCCTTCACCCAGAGGCTCTAGACTATCAGAAGACCTGGGAGGGGCTATCTTTCTGTAAGGTTACAACTGGCTCCAGCTCAGAGGTCATTGGCTCCATGGAACCATGCTCCCATGGTTCAGGCACTGTTCAGGGTGACAGATTCCATTCGCCCATTTTCCCATCTACTTTTTCTTTCTGGTGACTGTAGTCATTTTAGTGTGAGACTCTTGGACTTAGGTGATCAGTTAAGATGACTGTCCCCAGCATAAGGCACAGGAAGCCTGGATCCAGAGCAGCAATTTAACAGACAATAAGAAGCCCCTTGGGAGTCAAGGGAAGTCTGGAGCATGGACTGAGAGTGAGGGTGAGGTTGTGGAGGGAGGTCCCATCCCAGGCCTGGGCTGTCACAAAGGGGTCAGGCCAGTGGGGTAGACAGGTACCTGCAGTGGAATGATGCCCCAGGAAGGAGGACTGGCTCTCGATGGCCTTGGGCCAACCCCAGGGGTGCATCAAAAGCCAGGTGTCAGCATGACCTCCTCATGGTAGCCGGGAAGTCTGGTTGGTAAATTCATCAGTAAGGTAATGTTTAACCTTCTATTTCCAATTCTACTTATTTTGTTGAAATTATCCTCCACCTTCTTAGTTCTTACAGTCCAGCAGTGAAGGATGATGTCCCAGGACATTTTAGATTTTCACGGTCCTTATATTTCACAACAGGGATCTCCCCTCTGTCAATATTTTCATGTCCTAATAACTGTAATCAATGCTTGAGTTGGTCATATGGTAATAAATAGTTGTGCATCTGGGACATGGCTCTGTAAAACGCAGAACAGGAAACTCCACATCATATGGAAAGTTGTACTTTTAGTTTCATAACTCAACTTTTGCCTAACAAAGATAGCTCTTATTGAAACTGAGCCCTTAAAGCATAAGAAATATATTTAAATATTTTGTGAAAATGGTATCTTTATACAAAATATTTTCCTATATGTCATCTTTTTGCAGTATTACAGTGATTCTCTGAGGTAAGCAGAGAGGTAATTATTATAACTAATTTATAAAAGAGGAAACTGGAGTTCAGGGAAATTAAGTGACTTCGTTTGTGTTTTTACAATTATTAAACACATCATAACTGGATCCCGAGGTTTCTGCCTCCAAATCCATGGTTTTTCCAGTCTCCTGCTGCTGCCTCTGTGTGGCATGGTGTGTGTGTGTGTGTGTGTGTGTGTGTGTGTGTGTGTAATAAAACATACGTATGCCAGAGCATAGAGGCAAAGTTTATTTTATCTAAGAATTGTAAGAAACGTTCTTGGTTTGGAAAATGACAAATGTTTGCCTATGTAATCTGAATGGTACCTAAGCAAAAGTAAGACACTTTCTGAAAACTTATAATAGAAAAATTCCATTCTATTAAAGGGATAGCAGTACAAATAATTTTATAAGCTTATTTTTATTTCTGGTTGTATGGCCTCTAATAAAATTGTGTTTTGGGGGAGCCTGGGTGGCTCAGTTGGTTCAGTGTCTGATTCTTGATTTCAGCTCAGGTCATGATCTCAGTGTTGTGAGATTGAGCCCCCTGTCCAGCGTGGAGTCTGCTTAAGATTCTCTCTCTTCCTCTCCCTCTGTTCCTCCTTGCCTCTCTCTCTCTCTCAAAAAATAAATAAAATAAAATAACCATAGTATTTTGATCAACTGATTATAAGAAAATGTCTCTAATGAATGACACTTGTACAGGAAATGTTTCCACTAATTGTTTTTTGGGGTTTTAAAAAGATTTTATTAATTTATTTAAGAGAGGGAGAGAGCATGAGCAAGCATGAGCAGGGTAGGGGCAGATGGACAAGCGGATTCCCTGCTGGGTGCAGAGCCCCATGCAGGGCTGATGTGGGGATTGATCCCAGGACCCTGAGATCATGACCTGAGCCAAAGTCAGAAGCTTAACCCACTGAGCCACCCAGGCACCTCTCCTCTAATTGTTAAATACCTATCAGCTATTCCATATATCTAAAATTTGCTAAAGACTCACAATTTCACAACTCTATTATTTTGCTACTGCTAGCAAATATTTATATAGTTTCATCAGGTTTCATATTTCACCTAAACCATCCCCTCTCTGTCTTTTGTTGTTATATTATCAAAACGACCACAAAGCCAATAGAACACACTACACAGGTTAATGGCTTGGACAATGGCTCCCATGAGGTAGGATGTATGCATGCCACCTCCCCCCTTGCTCTCATTGAGATCAAAGCTTCCCCTCTTTAACTTTCCAATCTACTCCAGAAAGGATGAATGTTACCTTTCCTTACTTTCTTGTTTTGGTGTTATTTTTTTGTTTGTTTTTGAGTTTTTTTGGTTGTTGATTGGTAATTTATTAGAAATATACTAGAAGCAAAATACATGTTAATTCAACTTTACTGCCCTATAAAACTGGTTACACAGTCTTAAATATTTAACCAGTTTTAAATACTTTGAATGTTCAAAATGTTTGAAGACTTTTGTAGAACTCTGCATGGGGATGGAAACTATGGCATGTCTATTAGGAAAATATTATTCTTGTTTACAAAGAAGGGATACTACTCACTTCAGTAGAAAAAATGACTTTGAAATGCCTGACATGTTTCAAATGCTTATTTTGTGAGCACAGGTTTAAAAAAAAAAATTAGGTGCCATTTTTATGAGACCTCCTGACCTTATTTTGATCAAGTTTTTACAAAATAAAAATACAATTTTTAGAAACATAAACACCTCAAAACTTGAACTTTACAGTATTTCAAGGAAAGTACAGGATGTATTAGCTGAACATTGAGTCTTTTAACACAAGAGCAGGGTTAGCTTAACCTATGTGGGAACTGCTCTTTGTTTACTATCCCTTCCTACTGAATTCTGGCTTTTTCCTTTAATACCAAATTTTCATGTTAGGAAATAAGCCACAGAATGTTATTACTTCTCTTTTTCTCATCCTCAGGAAACCAGAAGTCTTCATGTGATCATTTCTTTCAGACAGTCCAAACTCCATTTTCTGTCTGCTCCTTTGCTTCTCCTCGTATGAATCTTAATGCCAGTTTTAACATTAATGTTTCTTTTGTTCTTTGAGTGTACTTTGAAAATCTCTATTTGTGTGCCCTTGCTCATGTTATTCCCACATCTGAAATGTCTTCCCCTTTCCATTTTACTAACAGAAGCCCTCCTCTATCTTTCAGACCCACGTCAAATCTCGTTTTCTTTGTCACATTTCCTCAGGGTAGGTGTTCCCTCGGCACTCCTGCTTAGCTCATCTTAAATCACTATTTTATCAGTCAGCATTCATTATTCACTTATCAATTTTTAGGACACAAAGATAAAGGTAGGTAGAGATCTCTTAAGGAGCCTATAATTTAACAGGAATGGTAGCCTGTTTTACAAAGTACGAATATCCCATGAGCAATGAAGGACAGAGAGATTCCAAGTGAGAGGGAGCATTTAATACATGAAAAAGCCCCTAGGGCAGGACTTGGTGCATACCAGTTGTCCAAGTAATTATTAGACCCTTTCTGTGTGCCTGAGGAAGGGGAACAGGAATCATGGGAGACCTTGTGGAAGAGGTGGCCTTCTGTCTGGATCAAATAGGTGAAACCTGGATGAGTGGAGAGGAGGAACTTGGTCTAGGCCAGGAAGTCTCAGACATTTTAGTTTCAGGACTCTTTATACTCTTAACACATATTGAGCCCACCCAAAAGCTTTTGTTTATGTGGATTGTATCTGTTGATATATATGTAACTTATCTGAAATTAAAACTGAGAAAATAGATCTTTAAATTGAACATTCATTTAAAAATAATGATAAACTCAGTACATTTTAAGATTGCTAACATATTTTTACTGAAAGAGTAGGCAAAATTTTCAAAACCAAAATATTTAATGAGAAGAGTGACACTCTTTTTGCCAATCTCTTTAATTTCTGGCTTAATAAAAGAAAGCTAGATTCCTTATCTGCTCTGCATTCAATTTGTTGCAATATCACAGATATTCTTCTAGAAAATTCCATCATACACTCATGAGGAATGTTAGTGAAAAAAGCAAGTAACATCTTAGTATTATTATGGAAAGAGTTTTTCCCTGGTGAGCTCCCTGAGAGAGACTCAAGGTCCCCCAGAGGTCCCTGGACCATACTTTGAGAAGCAATAGTTTATGCTATACATGGCTATCCATCTCTTTTTATGGATAGTCTGTATTCTCTCTCTCTCTCTCTCTCATTAAATTGCAAGCTTCTTGAGGGCAGAGATTGCGATAGGTGATTAATAAAACGAATGGCTGATGTTGATTTTGATGATGGTATATATGTGTGTGTTCACATTTAAAGCTTTATATGTGCACACATATACATATATGTGTAAGCACATATATATGTGCCTATCTATCATTAGTTTTGGGGGTGTTAAAAGTCCAAGCACTGTAATGCTGTTAAATGATAGAGCTGACTACTAATGATTTGCCTAGAGGTAGTAACAGAGGCAGTGTTAGTAATAAAGCTAATTACTCTTTCTACAAAAGAAATTAGTCAGAAAAGGAAATCCATGTGCACAGACAGGATGGCAAACTGCTAGTCTCACTTGTGCAAATGTTAAATTCCTAGGGCTTTTGGTACCACTTTATCATGCCTCATTCCTGCCCTGGTGACAGATGGCAGGTGTGGCCACATTTGCACATGAATCAAGCCTCCATGGAAACCCAAGCCTTGAAATCTGCCATAGGAAGTCCATACTCTAGCAATTTTTCAAGAGAATTGCATCAAGAAGAGCTTAGCAGGTTGTTTTGGAAATCAGTTTTAATAGTGCATACTCAGGGCTCTGAGTGAAAAGT
The DNA here is from genome assembly GCF_029215605.1 of Mirounga angustirostris. Taxonomy (NCBI): domain Eukaryota; kingdom Metazoa; phylum Chordata; class Mammalia; order Carnivora; family Phocidae; genus Mirounga; species Mirounga angustirostris. The sequence goes on along the minus strand of NW_026991716.1, from coordinate 91,374,524 downwards.
AAAATGTGCCCCCAGCCCCCGATTCCTCTTTCAGAACATGTCCTTGGGAGCCATGTCAAAACAAGGCAGGGATCACATTACCTTCCTCCAGAGGAAGCCTTGACCAGACTTGATTTGCTTCAACTTATACATTGAAGATAGAGGTTAGCTACAAAGAAAGTTTAAAAATTCTTTGGCATTTAAACTAAGATGTATATGTTTCGTGTGTTTTATTTCTATTTTGTAGATGGAAAGAACAGGTGAGTACAGATTGAAACAATCAGATACATTGAAGGAAACACCGTAAATTTACACAATTTTCAAGGAGTTCAGGGGTTGTCTGGTGAGTCCAACACTCTATTTTACAGAGGACTCTGAGACCAGGGAAGTTAAAGAACTTGCCTAAAGACTGGGGGTTTTCTGTTTGTGAGTCTCTGAGCTGAAGGTTGTTTGTGTCCCATACAGTGCACCAGTGAGTAGTTGAGTTTAGGCTTTTTAAGAACCCAGGCATTATCTTCTTTAGGAGCTGCACCATTTCCTGTATTGAGAGCTTGTGCATAAAATGAGGTATTGGGGACATGGTCTCCGGCACCAAATGAGTGAAAAGAGTCTTTTCGTTTTGCTCTTAAAGGGGCCACCATGCTTCTCAGTGAGGCTTTGAACAAGTCATCCAATAGACAGGGACTCCAGGCAGGTGGTTCTCCACCTGGCGCCCATTGCAACCAGCTGGGTTGGGTTACAAAATCCGAAGTCTCTGGCTCCCAAGACCAGATCAACTAAATCAGAATAACAGTGGGAGAGAGCATCACATGAGCATCACACCAGGTCATTCTCATGCACATTAGCATGGACGGTTTTGCTCGGAGTCGGCCTGTGGCTGCTCTTGGAACCTTGCTCCCCTCTTGCTCTGAAGGTGGACTTATGCTGCCCACTTACACCCTAGAGAAGAGGCAGCATCCCTCACAGGTCTTGCTACAAAATTTCAAGGAGGACTGGTTGATTTTGTTGGCGAGGGAATGTACAGCCCACTGAGGCCAGTGACCACCACCTCCTGCTTTTTGAAGGACAAGTAACTCTATGACATATAGCTTCCTGCCTGTCTGCACGCTGCCCACCACATCGCACGTCTGGTCTTCCATGAGCAAAAGTTTCACTACTGAAATCAGTGGGTGACCTTTCTCATACACCCGGAAGAAGAGACAGTTTGCTATCGAGTAGGTTTGCTAGCGAGTTTAAAACTTCTGCAAGACAAGAGCATCTCGAAATGGAAGCCCGAATGGGGAGCATTTCTTCGTGCCTTTGTGTTTTTCACCATTTGCTGCCGGTTGAGATGGTTTATTTTGTGAATGTTTGAATGTCTTTGTAACTCGCTGAAGAGATGGACTCACAGACTATCCAAACTGTGTGTGGTCAGGGAACCATTCCTTTCTCCCCACTTTTATCCAAAGATGTTGGCATCGTGCAAGCAACTAGGAGATTCCAAACTGTAATGCTCACAGTGCTGGCTCCTCCCTGGAGGGCTTAGGACACGAGGCCTATCAAGGCAATGTGCCAGGGAGTGGGAGCTGAATCTAATCATCATCTGGAAAAACCTAGTAGGACAAAAGAGAAGGAACAGAAAACCCTGAGGCAGAAAGGAGAAGCTGGGCAATCTGCAGGCAGCCAGCTCTGGCCTCTTCTCCCCATTTCGGGCTCCTCCTGCCTGCTTCCTCCCACCCTGACCCCATAGCTCCCTGGCCCAGGCAGGAGCTCCAGTAGCCCCGGCATGCAGGGGCAGGTGCTCTGCTCCTGGCTGCCCAAGGCTAATCTTGCATTTGAATTATTCGAGGGGGGGAAAAGAAAACTCAGTCACCGCCCCCCCTTCCCCTCCAGAGAATCCAGTCCAGGGACTCCCATGGGAAAAATCATGAAATTAAATATTGATGTAATAAATTCCATTTCAGGAAGTAGTTTAATTAGCAGAAACTGTAATTCCGTTGTATACGTGTGTTTGCAAAGTCGTAAAACAACCGAGTGTCTCAAATACATAGATATACTTGTATGTTTTGACTATTTCATTATGAATGATCAATTTATTTTGTTCAGATTCGTAGGAGATACCTTTACAAGTTTAGAAAATTGTGTGGAAGAAAGAAAAATGATAAAAATCTACCAATTATCTTTCTCCCCCTGCGTATTAGAAGACCACCATTGTCTATTTCAGTGGACAATCACCTCAGTTGCACTTTTGAAGAAAACTTTGAGAATTTCTCGTACAGTGGATGAGCCGTTAGACTCTAAGAAAAACCATACACTGTCTCAAGTTGAGATTCTGGTCAGTGTTCTGTTCCTGACAAGCCCTGTGGCTTTCAACCAAGTCTCAGCCCCTATTCCTCCCTGAAAACTGATGTTCGCACTGCTGGGCGCCCAACACGCTATGATTCAAGCGAAGTTGTCAGGGGCTTAGAGGGAGGCGAGAACTTTAATTATAAAGAAAATCTCCCAGCAAACATTATTTGATGATAGCAGAATGGAAACCAACCAGCAGAAAGGCAAATCGTGTGCTCACCGAGAGCCAGAGCAACCGTCTCTAGGAGCTGATTTTTTTTACTGAAGCACCTGAGGAAAGAGTCTGAATTTCAGGCTTGAAGGGGAAGAGACAGGCGTGGGAGGACCCCATACATGGAGAAAACAAAACTCAGTGGCGAGAGAGGGAAGAACAAGAGCAGAAGAGGAAGTTCCTCGTTGTCTGTCAGTTTTAATTCCTTCCTCTACACAGACCCAAGGAGAAAAGAAAGAAAGTGCAAGCTAGCAGGGGAAGGGAGAACTTTGCAGGTCGGGAAAGGCAAGGGGGCATGAAGAACAAGACATGTATACAGGCGCCAGGAGGGAGAGAGCAGAGCGTCATATTGAAATGCCGGGACTGATTAATTCACTCGAGGGTCTTCCAGGAAAATGACTGAAATAAGAATGACTGATAACACGCAAAGATGAGGATGCTGGGCGGGGGGAAAGAGCTTGGATTGTGTTCATGACGGATTTGGGGTTCCAGCCCCAACGTCAGCGTTTAAGAACTGTGAGGCAGAAGTCAGATTGTTAAAACAGCTCAGCTTCCTCATCAGCAAAATGGTGAGATTAATAACTTCTCATAGCTTTCCTATGCAAAGGACCTATCAAGATTCTTGCCACAGAGTGAGCGTTCCACAAAGAGTTCTTGTCATCTTGTTTTGAGTGAAATGGGGATTGGGGAGGGGATTTAAGAGCTGAGCATACCTGTGGGGCAGGAATCAGAATAGTTCCATGTGGCTCCATCTGGGATTGTGAGGTAGGAACTTGGGGTGTGCATGTTAAGATAAACCGCTCAGTTATTCTGTGTGTGGGGTGGGGGAGCTGACTGGCTCGGTTCAGAATGCAGCCACCAGCAGAGACCCTGCAGTAGGACACAGCCCTCCTGCTGTCGTGGGGACAAGTAGAGAGGGAGATGTGAGGCCAAACCCCCAGAGGCAGGCCATGAAAAGCCAGCTGCCAAGAAGCAGGTACAGTGGATATGGGGCTGACCCAAACCCCCACTGGCCATCTCAGAGCTCTCAAGAACTGGTTGCAAAACAATAAAGAGAAATAGGGAGGACAGTTAAAGGAAGAATCCAGGAGAAAAATCAGGGTAGGCAGAAAATGAATATAGAAATAAACATGGGGGGAAAGTGAAATCAGCACCTTCTTTCTCTTATTAAAGGGTGATTTATGGACTAAGAGAGCAAGAGTTACAGATAGTGGTGTGTGAAAACACTCAGCTGTGACTCTCTTTGGAAGAGTCCAGTAGGCAGTCTGAGTAGGAGTCCCTGGGGGTGAGAGCCCAGGTGCCTCCCTTCAGCATGTGGTGGCAACAGCCCCAGTGAGACCCAAGGACACTGGGTCTGGGTCCTAGTTTCCCATCAGCCTTTAACTGGCTCCATGACTCCCCTAGAGTCACTTCACCTCTCTGGGCCCCAGCTCGGGCTGTGCAATGAAGGAGTTGGATCAGAATATCAATTCTAAGCTTTTAAACAAATCCCCACCTCTTTTTGAACAACGTAAGAATCTTGTGCCGCTCTCCTTTCCCCAGTGTGCACAATGGTCCTTTTCAATAACTCCCAGCCCCGGCTGAGAACCCCCAAGCAAATCATCACCTGGGCTCCTCCCGAGGCTGATGTTTTGCTGCTCTATGAGTGAAGAAGGACAAATATGTGTTCCCAAGACAGTAATAAAAGAAAGACAGGGTGGAAAGGAAGGTGGAGGGGCTCAGCACGGGTTCTGATGTGGGTGCTGCTCTGGAAGAGATTGTCTAGTGACCAGAAACTCAGGTGAGGATGGGAACAGTCAAGCTCAGGTCTCACAGCTTGTGAGCTGTAGGAATGCAGTCTGGGAAACCTGGAGCAGGAGATGACCCCTTTCATGTGGCTAATTCCACCAGGAGACTCTCTGGGGCGGCTTCACGCTGCTCTCCAGCTCCAAGGAAGTAAGGTCATGGGAGGTCTGGCTCTGGGTTGCCCTGGATATTCCAAATCAGTATTGTTGCCAGACTATTCAAATGGAAGCCCGGACAATCTATGACCAGCCCCTCCTGCCTTTAATCAGTGGTGAGTCGAGCCTCAGCTACATCCTATTTTAACTTCCTTTGAAAATCTCTGCCCCCTCATCCTACTACACATATGCAGCTCAATCAATTCTTGTGAAATGGGGGTGAAAGCATAAAGGGGTAATGCTGCCTAATGGTTAAAAAACAAAACAAAACCGATTCTGGAGCTGCACCGCCTCAGTGTACATACAAGCTTACTAGCTGTGTGTCCTTGGCAAGCTACTTAACCTCTCTGTGCCTCATTTCCTCAGCTGTAAAATGTGGTTAATAATCTTCTCAACCTCCCAGGATTGTGACAATAAAGGAGTTAATAAGTGTAAGATACTTAGAAGAGTGCTTGGCACAGAGTAAGCACTACACAGTGTATTATTAGCTGTTAGTATTTTCTAATTTCTCACATTTTTTTCCCTCAATGTGAGAAATTTTTCCTTTTATTATTTCCTCTCTCAGTACTTTAAAAACTTTTTTAATTTAAATTTTTTTTTTTTTTTTTTGCAAAAGGGGAAAAGCCAGGAGCGCACAGTAAAGCAACTATGGAATCAGTAGTAACAAACCTGAGAAATTTTCACTCTTCCTCTTTCCTCTTATTCCTGCTATAATTTAAAAAAGACTATTGGCCATTATTTTCTAATCACTCCTATAGATAATTCCATCACCTGTAATTAATAGACTTCCACCCCCCCCCCCCCCAAGAAGGAGTGCTAGTGAACTTAGTGGAAACAGGATTTGGGAGAAGACTGGGTGGGGGCCTCTCCTTACCCAGGTCTCTGTCTTCCTCCTGACCTACCTTCACTTCTGCAGGGAATTTAAAACCACAAACACCCTGGATTTTTCAAGTTCAGGTTTAAATTTGATGCTAATTTTCAGATACAGTTTCTTAACCTATTAAAATATAATGGAGAAGGAATATGGTGAGTTTTTTGTTGTTCTGAGCAGAAAGAGAAACTATAGCAAAGAAAACCCACTTTGCAGGGATTACAAATCTTTATATAGATTTGAAAGGTATCTGGAGGACAAAAGCTTAAAAGGTGAATGGAATGAACATTTCTATGTTCATAGGGCTTTGTTTGGCCATAGAGTATTCTAGGTTGGAAAGGAGGTGGGGGAAGTAAAGCAATACATATTATCTTTAATTGTAATTGTGTTCTATTCTATATCTGTTAATGAGAAAGTACTGGGGAAAGCTTTTCCAATATGATAGCCTAAAAGATAATCCCAGGATTTAAAATTCAAGCCGATGAGGCAAAATGTTTTTACCAAGGTGTTTGTGTGTATGTAAGTGTGTTTTTGTTTTTTGGTTTTTTGGTTGTTTTTTCATTTTGTAACATCAAGGGTTTTTTGGGTTTTTTTCCCCTATCAAATCACAAATACTTCCTGGCTGGGTCCTTTCACCTTTGCGATTGCATGCACTAAACCTTATACACCCAGACCCAAAAGTCCTTTAATCAAGGGAAAGTCACCTAACCACACCCCAGAACAGGAAAAATAAAAGACATATTACTGTGTGAGCCACTTTCTTTCAGGCAACGTGCCTGTTGTGATAAATTATTTCATTTATTCATCATGAGCTGGAGACAGTCATACATAGTCCCTTGTTTACAGGAAGTTCTCTCATATATGGGCTTTGCTAGCTTAACTGAACTCACACTGAATCCTATCACTCAGAACCCCACCTATAATTACTTTCTTTCCTTCTTACCTGACCGGGTGAAGGGGTTAGGCTGGCGGCCCTCTGAAGACAATGTGCTCTTCTTGAGGATTTCTGTCAGCCCAAAAACAGGTGGGAGAAATGGCATAAACCTACCTTGGCAGTGCTGGAAATTTCTCGTGGCTTCTGTATACTCTCGGCTACCTGTAGTATAGTGCTCACCCTGTTCTGTCTATTTACCTGGCTCCTCACTGGATTGTGAGGCCCTGGAAACTTGGGTCCATATCTTATTCAGCTTTTATAGACTCACTGCCTATAATGTTATTTGAACTTACTAAATTATTATACTAGGAATCTTCTAAATCCCTTTTCCTTCTGCCAAAGAACTTAAGAGGTACTCAACAGATAGTCCTGTGGAGTTAATACATGTTTTTGAATTGTATGGACTTTGCTACCGAGAAGCTAGATGTCAGACCAGGCACACCTTGATGACATGGCGGAGATGAATAATCTCCAAACCGGGGGCAGCGGTGAGTGAGGAGAGAGCATTTGTGGAGTCATCGGGTGATAGAGGTCTCCCCAGCAGGAGGGTTTACCCAGATTCCCTCTTATCCCTGTTTGTGTAATTCCCCCTCTGACTTTGCAGGAACCCAGTCAGTTGTCTGGCATCATCCATGTCTGTTACACAACCAGAATGTTTTCTTGCAAGCTTTTGACTTCCCTTAGCAGACAGGTTTTTTGCTTGAGTGCCAGCTTGGAGATCCCCAGCACCAAGATGAAGAAACAGGAACCCCAAGGTAGTTGTCCCGCCCTAGGTCGGACAGGGTGCTGGCCTATGGGTGAGAATTGGCTCCGTTCACATCTGCCTTACCAGTAGTCAGCTTGGCCTACTGCACCTCTTTGTTTTTTGGAGAAGTCTTTGCTATTGAACTAAAGATGTGGGGTCCCCGGTCAGAAGGAACAGTTTATCATGAATCAACTTATTCCATCACTTGGCCCATAGGGAGAAGGCTGGGTGGGATGCACAGTTCCATGTTGGAGCCTAAGCATCTTCTTCAACAAAGGATGAGTTTAAGGGTGACCACAGGAGAACAATACTTCCTTTGTTGTGGAAAGCCTCCTCTAATTTTTCTCCTGGTTGTGGTTGCACTAAGGCTATTTGTTCATGCAAGTGTTTATGGCATGCCTTTGCACTTTGTCAGGGGAAACTGGCCTTCCATCCTGCCATTTTGCAACGTGACTTCTGACTGTATCTTACTGATCCTAATAATAGACATTGTGGCAACCACCTGTGCTTAAGGTCATTGCCTCATGGGTTTCACTCTAATGCTATCCTTCCTTGGTGTCCTAGTCATAGATCTGAATAGGCACACCCCTTCCTAAGTACATGCAAATATGTCATTAGAAACAAAACAAAACAACTTACTTCATGAAAAGCTCGTGACTGGCACTCCACCAAGTATAATGTTGGCAAACCTGTTGTTCATCTTCCCTCACTGTGAGTTTGGTAGATACCCACTACCTGAACCACCAGGCAATCTGAAGGAAAGTATTTTCTGTTATTGTATAGCTTACACATGAGATGTTCAGTGAGTGGATACTTACATCAACTGGATTCAGTCACATGGACTATAATTTCGGCAATCCAGCCCTACAGGTCGTTGACACATGTCTCTTTCAGGCTGGGTACCTATTTACACAGCTGATACCTGATTTGTAACACACACTATACTCCTGAATAATAGAAATGAAGATGAAGAAAGCCCAAAGCAATACAGAACCAAGAACACTCTGGGATGCTTGGCTATGAGCATTGCATTTCCTTCTCTTTTTGTTAGTTTCGTGATCCAAGTTGCTTAATCTCTTTTGGCTTAGTTGGCTCATCCATAAAATGGGGCTATAACAATACTTTACCTACCTCAAGACAGCCTGCTTGATAATGATCTTTTAAGGTGCCTTAAGATCTCATTCTGAATCATACTGTTGTGTCATCAGTACAGAATTTCCTTGTCGGTTTGTTTTTGAACTGATTCAAATGAATGGATCTTTCACTGACCCTGAGGTTAAGTGCAATTGAACACAAGCAGCCCCCACCTTTCTTATCCCTCAGTTTTGCTCCTGTTCAGTAACAGATCAGATGGCTTAGGATGGTTATATATTACAAATAAGGAGTCATCAGATGAACTCTCATGTCAAAATTGTGAGGTTTAAAATTTTTTCCTGTAACCTGAATTAGATGGGCTTAACCAATTCAGAGTGATCTTACTGTGGTCCAAATTATTGTGCAGGTTAGTGGAAGTCACGGTCATTCTCTTAGTGCTGGGTTCCAATGTATAGGAGTGGAGAACTTCAAACCATACTGTTCACCCTTCGTGTGTCAGTTTAGAGTTAAACAACTGTCTAATTGTAAGTGAGCTTTTAGCCCAGCCGGGTAAGTGGCCTTGAGAGATTTTTCGAGATGAAACTTTGAAAACAATAACAACCATAAGAAATGACCGTTGGGGATATATTTTAATGATCATCTGCAAATGATTAGGACATAGTACTTGTCTTTAACAAACTGACTTACCCTACAGTTTTCCTTGCTCGATGCACTGTATTTCCTGCATGCATTTATCACAGCTTGGCATCGTTTTTAAAACATCTGGGTCCTGCCTGATAAAGGGGATTTGAGTACAAAAAAAGTTCCCCATAAGGTAAAATAACAACTTTCTCTCCTCTTAATGTTCTTCTCCCCTCCCTTGACAGCTGCACTGGACTGGGAAAGGAGATACATAAATGCAGACCCCCACCCTCCAGGCTCCCCATTCTAGAACCTCCACCCCCAGCTCACAGACTCCTTCTTCTTATCTATAGCCTATTTGTCTGCTGAAGGTCAGTTTATGTATCACTCACTTCCTCTAGCTCTGAGTTTTTCCAAACTTTTTATCACAACTCAACATACAAACACATCTTGTATATTATGTTTAACAAATACTTATAATACCTAGTATGTCCCAGGCACTATTCTAAGTAGCTTAAAAATACTAACCCACTAAATCTTCATAATCATAGGTGGTAGAGACTATTATCCCCACTTTACAGATGAGGAAACTGAGCAGAAAAAAGTTTAAGTTAAGTTCCCCAAAGTCAATGCTTGTAAATGGCAGAACCCATTATGAACCCAGGCATGGATTGTACTTATTCTATTCAATTCGATTCGATTTACACAAATGGTAATCAGGATCCACTAAGTTTCTTTATTGTCATGAAAAACACTAACATATCACTCTATCCTTCTTATCACTGTAGTCTGGTAGCACAGAATAAATAGTCTAAATTACTAATTTGGCCCTTGTCAATGCTGTTATTCGTTATCTTTGTGGATATTTAACAAAGTGACTCTGGCAAACACCATGTAACTCAGACTTTGGGTAAAATAGCAATGTCAATTGTTAAATGAATGCCTTTTCCAGGCTTTAGGGCCAGATGGAGGTGATGGTTACTTAAGGAGAATGAGTATGTTCACTATCAGCCATTCCGAGGAGGATTTAATATCTAAGGTCTTAGTCTGGGAGGTAGGTGAGGCTACTTCCTCTTTCTGAGCTAGGGATGTCTTTGATCTAGACTCTGAGGCATGAAAAAGTTTGGAGTGGGTCCTTTGATAGAGAGGAGCTCTCCCTGGCTATGTGGTGGTCATTGGAAGTGAAACAAGAAATCACGGAGTGAGGGCCCTGGAGGTGAAGGTGGGTTGTTAGCTGGTTGTAGATTAAAGTAGTATAAGGGAGAGCAGAGTCCTCTCTCCTGAGACCATAGTGCGAATATATTCCTGTAATGGAGACCCCAGGTTATTCTTTAATATAGTCTTTGGTGAATGTTCCATGTTGGCAGAGGGTTGGGCTCTACCCAGACATTCAAGGACCAGGGACCTAGAGGTAATTCAGTTGCCATCCCTTGGTTCTCAGAGTGCATGGTTCCATAAAGTTGAAGCTACTTACATAACAAAACTAAGACATTATTTGCTCTTTTCACTCTCACTCTTCCATGAGTATAGAGTTTTCCAAAGCTACCTGCTAGGTCATATCACAATAAATTGAATGTAGAAGTAGATACAAGAATCTTACCATCTTCTATTAAGCCAGACTTTAAAGAGATTTGCAAAAAATGGGAAACAATTCCATCTCCTCACTAAGTTTATTTTTTTAAAATATAGTTGCTACTAATATTAGCAAAATACTTAAAATATTAATAAAATATATTATTAATATTAACATGTGATGCTTTATTATTTTCAATGAATTAATGCCTATATTTTAAAATTTTGTTTTAATTTATAATAAAGTGAATATCATTAGGTATAACCCATATGAACAAAAACTTATGACATCATTAATAATTTTTAAGAATACAAAGTGGTCTTGAGACCAAGAGGTTTCTTTTTTTTTTTAAAGATTTTATTTATTTTTTGATAGAGAGAGACACAGCGAGAGAGGGAACACAAGCAGGGGGAGTGGGAGAGGGAGAAGCAGGCTTCCCGCAGAGCAGGGAGCCCAATGCGGTGCTCGATCCCAGGACCCTGGGATCATGACTTGAGCCAAAGGCAGACGCCTAACAACTGAGCCACCCAGGTGCCCTGAGACCAAGAGGTTTCGAAACTACTGCATTAGAGCATTGATGTAGTCTACAGGGATCAAATCTGGTTCACTGCCAGACGGGATTGGAGATGGCAGGTAGAGAGAGAGAAGGGTTCTTCTTACACTTATACTTGTGTTCTCTATGCAACTTCCTTTCCAACATCATGGTAGCTGGGTTCCAACAAAGAAACATCCCCAGAGTGAGTATTCCAAAAAGATAAGGCCCAGTATGCAAGCACTTATCAAACCTTACACTCATATGACCAAGCCCAGAGTCAATGTGGGAGGGAAATGCAAAAAAGCATCCTCACTGGGAGGTATGGTTCATTGGTTATCACCAGAGTAATAGCCTACCTCAAGTGGATTTAGAACAAGGACTGTAATTTTATTTTTATAATAAAAGGGTGGAGCATTCTGAGCCATATAGATTGTAAATCATATCTTACATAATATATATTCCATATTTTCTTCCTGAAGAATATATCAGATATATCATTCATTCATATGAGATACTACTAAAATCATAGCAATTAAATGATTAAATCAGTTTTCTTACAAAAAATAAAATGAACTGAAATTGGGTTTTCCCAAGGAAAGTCATGAATTCTGTCTCCCCGATTAGACAGTAGCAGAGACTTTTTTCCAACACTAGGTATTTAGAGGGTTACAGTAAAACTCCATGAAAATTTGAAGACACATTGAAGGTAAGTTCACCTTCTGAAATAGAAACTGGCAGAAATCAATACCTAAGGGATGTGATCAGCTAAATGGTTTGGTGTTTGTGAATGTGTTGCTGATGATTAGGGAATATCTGCTGAATCCTATCATGGAGCCTTGAACATTTGTCAAATACAACTCAGGTGACTAGCCCATTCATTCTATAAAATAAGACTGTAATATATGTGATTATAAAAATGCAAGTTGCCATTACTTAACAGCATGATGACAAATGTGATGGCAGCAATGATGCTTTGTAAAACTGATTAAAAGGGAAATGAAGGGTAAAAAATTGTCACTGCAGTAAAACACTGAAGGTAGCAGTTATTTATTCCTTTTTTTGCTGAGTAATATTCTATAGCATGGATGTAACAATTTGTTTATCCATTTACAAGTTAAAGGGCTTTGGGTTGTTTCCAGGTTTTGGGTTTTTTTGGTGATTATGAATAAATCTATTATAACATTTGTCTTTTTGTTTTGTTTTGTTTTTTTGTTGTTTAATTTTATTTTATTATGTTATATTAGTCACCATACATTACATCATTAGCTTTTGATATAGTGTTCCATGATTCATTATAACATTTGTCTTTGTGTGGACATATGTTTTCATTTTCTGAGGGGTAAATACCTAGGAGTGGGATTATGAGGTGGGATTATGGTGAGTATATGTGTGACTTTACAAGAACTAGCATTTGTCTTTGTCAGTTTTACAAAGTTTAGTCATTCTAATAGGTGTGTAGTGGTATCTCATTGTGGTTTTAGTTGGCATTTCTCTAATTATAAAGAATTCTGAGCATTTTTTTTTTGTGCTTATTTCCCATCCATATATTTTCTTTGGTGAGCTTTCTGTTCAAATCTTTTGCCTATTTTAAAACCAAGTTGTTTGTTTTCTTATTATTGAGTTTTGAGAATTCTCTGTAAATTCTGGATACAAGATCTTTATCAGATATGTGTCACAAACCTCTTCTCCCAGTCTGTGGCTTTTAATTTTTTTAAAAGTATCTTTCAAATTTTGATGAAGTCTAATTTATTACCTTTTTTCTTTTATATATCTTGTTTTTTGTGTCCTAAGAAATCTTCGCTTGTCCCAAGGTCACAAGAAGTTTTCTTGTATTTTTTTTTTCTAGAAGTTTTATAGTTTTAGATTTAACATTTAGATCTGTGATCCACTATGAATTTTTTATATGTGTTCCTAGGTATGGGTTAGGATTCATTTGCACATATGGATGTTCCATCACCATTTGTTTAAAAGACTAAACTTGTGCCATTCAATTGCCTTGGCACCTTTGTCAAAAATGAATTGACCCACCGAGTGGATCTGTTTATGGACTGTGTATTATTCCATCAAGCTGTATGTTTATCCTTTTGCCAATATCACACTGTCTGGATTATAGTAACTTTATAGTAAATCTTGAAATCAGGTTGTCTGTGTCCTCCAACTTGTTTTCTTTTTCAAGATTGTTTCTGCTATTCCAGCTCCTTTTTCAGTAGTATATTGGTTAAGTTCCTCTTCTGATCCTCAAGTTTTCCACCTTTTAAAATGTGAGTCATAATCATATCTATACCACAGAGTTATTGGAAAGATTTAATTTTTATAAATCATTTAGTAAGGTGTCTGGCACAGTTTAACCTTTCAGTAACTGGTAGCTGCTATTACTATTATTATTTTCATTCTGTAATTTGCATGACAACTTTTCTATTATTTCGTCTGAAAACTTGTGCCTTGCTTTGTTCTGAAACATGAATACACCTGCTACAATTCTTTTTTTCTTTTTTTTGGTAGAGGTTCATTTCCTGTAAAAACATTTTCAGGATAGCACTTTGTCTGGTTGAGGCATTAAAATATAAATTTGAAAAGGAGCATCCTGGCATGGAAATATTTCTTGAGTATCTCAATTTACTAAATTTTCAGGGGAAATGATACATAAAAATAGTGAAGATTAATAAAAGATGCCATTGACATTCTGAGTGGAGGAAGAAACAGCTTACAGATCAGGAGGAAGACTCTGGAGTCAGAACCCAATAAACTTATATCTTGACTTGCAACTTCCTAGCTATGAAATCTTGAATGCATTCTCTTGTAGTTTCAATTTTCTCATCTGCTCCAGGTCTCATAGGGCTTCTGGAGAAGGTAAGTGAGTTGATGGCTGTAAAAGTGCTTTGTAAAGTGTAAAATACTAAATCCATGGTTCCCAAACTACATACCAAGGTGCCCTGGATGCTGCAATGAAGTCATAAGGGTGCTGTGGCTCATTTTAAATTTTCTTAGGAAATATCTGTTGAACACTGCATGAATCATTATAGTGTGTTATTTGGCCCTAACTACTTAATAAATAAAAATGTTAGGTATGCATTTTGGTGTAGGGCCCTGTGAAAAAAATTACTGAGTCATTAAGTGTACTATGAATGGGAAAGTTTGGGAACCATCATGATAAACATCCATTTTCATGAAAGCCTTGCAAGTGCTGGGCTCTTGTGCCTGGGATAAATGTGAGTTACTATTTTTTGTGGTTTTGTTACTTAATAATCTTTGATGTACATTTTTGGTGTAAAAAGCCTTAAAACCCATGTCAGGAAATATTGCCAGGACAAACTTGTAGCATCATTAGGTATTTAAATGGCTATCAAGCAACCACTCCCCTTCTCTTTACCTTCCCCAACAGACACACAGAGTGATCTCATGTGCTAACTGCGGCTACATATCTTAACTTAATTAGTCTCTGCCACATCTTGAGAGAAGCATTTTTCATACTCTTTTACAGATGCAGACACAGGTTGAAGAGGTTAAGGGACTGAACCAAAGCCACATAGCTAAGTGACAGATGTTTGACCCCAGCCCTGTTGTGCCCCTGTAGGGGAGGGAATCCTAAATGAGTGATCTACTCCTACTTATTTCTAAATTTATCTATATTATTCTTAAAGTCTCGTTTTGATCTTTAATTGTTTGAGGAAAAATGCTTCGTGAGTTTGGATGGAGTTTACCTACAATTATTCTTGAATTCTTAATAGCATGACCATGTGTTCCTATAGCCAAAATGTAGCTCTACCAAAATCTGCATGTTATAGACCCAAGAAACTATAAAAACTCAGTTTTTGTTAAGTGCAAAATGTTACACAGATTTTTTTTAATATATAAAAAATAAAAGGGGGATAAGATGCTCAAATAAAAAATTCAATCTCCTTTTTTCAAAGAAAAATAATGATTTCATGATGTGGCGAGTTGCCATCATTACCAGGAGACATATGGTTTCATATATACAATTGGTGAACTAAGGATGCTTGTTCAAATGTTTTGGCCATGCAGCTTTCCAGGGCTGTAGGGAATGGTTCATAATGAGAGGCAGAACTTGCCAGGACTTGAATCCTTCTACATTTTGTGGTATCAGCCAAGGAACTTCATGGTCTGTCTGCACTGGCCTATGCCTCCAGCCTCATTACCTGGGTACCCTCTCTGGATAGCCTGCCCTCCATCTGTACTTACCCACCTGCACTTATTCCCACCAATACCTGCTCTTAGGTCTCTGTGCTGTCACACTTCTTTTTGTTCAGAGTCAGTGTTCTTCAGTAGAACTTTTTGTAATGATGTCCAATATGGTCAACACTAGCCTTATGTAGATATTGAGCACTTGAAATGTGGCTAGTGTGACCAATAAACTAAAATTTGTATTTCATTGGTTTTTAGTTAACTGAAATAGGCACAAGTGAATAGTGGCTATTGTATGGGACAACAGTTCAGATGATCTTTCCCTTCTTATCTTTCTCCTCCATTTCTAGATCTTTATTGTCAGGTCACCTCCTACTCATTTCTCAAGATTTAAGAGTTGGTCTCCTGGGAAGCCTTCCCAAACCTGGCTGCATCTTCTCCCTCTAAAGCCACATTCAGAGTTCTATGGCCCCATCTTTGTACCAATGACAACCTGGATCCTAGTAGCACTATGATAAAGGTTTTGTCCTCCAGACTGGGAGCTCTGTGAAGTTTTTGGACTATGTCTTTGAATCTCCCAGGATGCAACATACCACATTGTAGCTGGTCAGTTCCCTTCTTAGGAAGTTTATCTGGGTATTCCAAGCTCCTCACTTCCTCTCCTTGTCTCTGGAGGTGAAAATTGAACCAGCTGAATATCTTCCCTAAGGCAAGGCCAAAAGCTTACACAAAGGAGTAGTTCCGGTGCCATTTAATAGCATCTCCCAAGGCTAACCAGATCTATTTTTTTTTAACTTGGTTATGACAACATAAACTATTTTCTTTCTTTGTTCTCTTTGTTTCCCAAAGAATTTTTAGAAATAGTAATTCTTTGGCCCTTTTATCCAAAAGATTTATGTCTGGTCATTTAATACAAATATGGACCTGTAAATTAATTGTGAAGGTAGTAGCAAACCCCATTAAAAGTATTAAAACAAAAATATTTTCCCAAAACAAATAATAATAAGTAATAATAATAAAACTCTTAACACTTTTGTGTCAGGTTGGGCACTTTACCACTGTTCATCTCACTTTATGTAGTTGGGGTGAGTGAAGGAAATTTTTATGTCTTAGAACTAAGCTTAGTGTATGGTTCATTAAAATATGGGACACATTCAAATAGCATGCCACAATACTTAGCATTTTGTAAGAGGTTCTTATGCTTAAATAATAGGTTTGGGCTCCTGGCACTCAATTAAAATCATGTATATTTACTTTATGATTAGCAAGTCTTAAGTTGCCTTCCCCCCCAAAAAAAATATCATATCCAGGCATTTGAAAGTCTTCAAAGCTTTGTTTAGCATCAAAGCGTTTTCACTTAAAAATGTTAACATTCAAATTAGTCACACGGCAAGTGGATGACAAAAGATACAGCAGCAATGTTGTTCAAGGAATGAAGAGTTTCAAGTTAACCAAGTCAAGCAAGACTTACTTGAATGAAGTCCACAGTTGATTCCAGACTTCTAAGTGGAGTTCCTGGGACATAAGGCCTACATTGTCATTGGCACTTTGAGTCATTCAGGTCACTCAGGAGAAAAACTGGCCTAGCAGCATGTCCTCTATGACTCAGCCTGGTGTAGGTTTTAGTCAGGGGAGTGATTCTTTGATTGGAAATTTCAGCAACAGAAAAATCAGCTTTTAATGGACAGCTTTAACTGGACAATTAATCAGTTTCATTGATTTTTCACTGTCATTCTTTTCTGACTCACCCACATCTGATCTCCTTTAACTTTTAAAACTCGTGCTGCCTACCGCAGATTGTGCATTGAGTAAAAAACCACTTCATTCATTCATTCAGCAAATATTTACTGAGTATTTACTGTCAGACAGGCACTATTTCATGCACTGGGACTAAATCAGTGATTAAAATTTAGTCCTTGCTTTTATGAAGCTTGCACTGAGACGGGGCAGAGAGAAGATAAATAAATGAATAAACACTTAGAGTACGTCTAGTGTTCATATGTGGTAAGAAGAAAAATAAAGTGGGTTAAAAGAATAGAAAGTGACTGGTGCAAAGATCGGTCCCTCTGGTTAGGTGATGTTTGAGCAGAAACCTGAGGGGGAAAGGGTATAAATCATATAGATTATCTGAGGAAAGGTTTTTCTTGGCAGAGGGAACAGCAAATGCAAAAGGCCTATAGCAAAGTGTGGGCTCAGAATACTTAAGAAAGCGAAAGGAGACCAATGTGATCAGAGCAGGACTGAGGGAAGCTAAGAAACAGGAGGCAGTTGCAGTGGTTAGCTGAGGTAGCCAAGTGGGCAAGGACACTGGTAGGAGATAGATTTTACGGAGGTAGCCAGGACCAGATCACTCCCTCTGAGTGAAATGGAAAGCCTCCCAGTGTTTTGATCAGAAGGTTGTCCTGACATGTTTTAAACAGTTCCCTTGGGCTACTGTGAGAGATGATGTTGAGACAAGGATGGCAGCAGAGAAAGCAGCTAGCAGGCTGTCACAATGACCTAGAAATTATGGTGGCTTGGATTAGGGGTCTAGTGGTGAGAAGTGAGAAGTGGTTAGATTCTGGGTATATTTTGGAGATAAGGCCTTCAGGATTTGCTGAAGGATTAGATATGAGGTGTGCTAGAAAGAGTGAAGTCAAGGCTTCACTCTTCACTTGAAGGCTTTGGCCTGAGCAACTAGAAAGATAACGATAGAGTTGCCATTGGCTGAGATGAATAAGACTGAAAGAGGTGAAGACTTTTTAATTTTACTTTGGGGAGGATTGGAGAATCAAGAGCTCAGTTGTGAACATTTTAAGAGTGGGGTTTCTATTACATGAGCAGATGGAAATGTCTAGTTGGAAGATAGATGTATGAATCTGGACAGTAGGCGTATGATCAATGTTGGAAATACAAAAATTGGGAGCCATAAGTTATGGACAGTATATAAAGCCAGGGACTAGAAGATGTCACTGAGGAATGAATAAGGATGTAAGACATATGGAGGCTGGTGCTGATTGTGATGAGAGTTTTTCCTGAAGGGGGCTGATGAGAGACCAGTAGGAATGGGTTGAAGAGTGTGGGAGGGGAGGGACTAGAGTCAGTGAACATAGAAGGTTGTTTTGAAGAGTTTTCTTGTAAAGGAGAACAAGGAAATGGGGCAGTATGCTGTTACTATATGTGCCCATGTGTGGGTATGCATATGCGGTGATCAAGATACGTAGCAATCAAGGCAAGTCTTCATCCTGGCATGTTTCGATGCTTATGGCAATGGGCAATGATCTTTTAAAGAGAGATCACATTGGAGATTGAGAACATTGTTAATTGTGCTGTGTGGAAGAAGAAGGTGTCTGGAGAAAAGTGTCTTCATGGATGATGCAATCACTGCTTTCCTTTGCTCCTATATTTTTTATTTGAACAAGTATAATAAACCGCTATTTCATTCTGCCTTTTACAATGTAACAGCAGTATTTACTGTGCACAGGAAATATGCTAGTTTATTTTACTGAACTCTTACAATAATTATATGGGGTATTTATTCTTATTTTCCTTTTACAGAAGAGGAAACTGAGGATTGAAGAGATAATTGGTTATGCCCAAGATCACACAACTGGGGTTTGTGTTCAGATGGTTTTGACCACAGAATCTGAACTCTCGACCACTATGTGTTTACTTCCTCCTCCATTTGTAACTGCATTAAGATGGGACTTGAATATTTATGTATTATTTGTATGTTATTTGTCCATGTTATTTTTTTTTAAAGATTTTTTATTTATTTATTTATTCGTGAGAGACAGAGAGAGAGAGAGAGAGGCAGAGGGAGAAGCAGGCTCCCAAGGAGCAGAGAGCCCGATGCGAGACTCGATCCCAGGACCCCGGGATCATGACCTGAGCCGAAGGCAGACGCTTAACCATCTGAGCCACCCAGGCGCCCTATTTGTCCATGTTATTATGTGCATTTAATAGCTTCCCAGTCTTAAGAAGGAAATAGGCACCAATACCTCAGTTCTTGCTCCCAATAGCTACCACACACTCCCAATCCTAAAAAGCACATGCACCCTCTCTTGGGGGTACAACCATGGCTACTGCAGCATCCTTTCCCATATAACTGGGATGACCTATATCTACATTTTTTATTTGGGGGAGGCAGTAAAAGATTCACTTGACTATTTCTTAAGCACCTATATAATGACATACATAAAACCAAGCTCCTATATTCTGTGAACTTCCATGACTAAGGGACCTAGGCACACATGCCTACGGCAGAGTTGTGCCAGAAATGTTGAAGTTATACAAGTTAATTTCATTTTTATCTTTCATATTGCTTTTTAAAAATTTTATTTTATTTTGTTATGTTAATCACCATACATTACATCATTAGTTTTTGATGTAGTGTTCCATGATTCATTGTTTGCGTATGAGAACATGATTCTGCCTTCAGCTCAAGAATGTCTGAGTCCAGCTATCAGTCTAAACTTTTGTTTGCAACTATTTTTCTGGAGTAAGTAATGTGTGAGATTAATTTTACATGACCGGAAATGTTGTGCTCTGGTAAGTTAGAATTGGGGGCTCATGATCGGAATCAGTGAACTGGGCAAGTAGACAAGGATGGTTCAGCATCGCTGCCTGTGGAGCTCACGGAAGATGTTGTGGATGCAGAGGGCAGGATGCAAGTGGACTGCAAATCAGCCAGTTAGATTGAAGGTAATAGAAAGCCAGTGAAGGGAATGTTGATTTTGGGAGAGCTATTTTGTGTTACTAGAGCCCAACTTATACATAACTGATTAATTGTTTTTCTGCTACTCAAATATAGTAGATTAGCTTTCCTAAATGTCCATGCCTGTTCTCGAAGGGTGTGCTCTAACAGGCCTGGCTGAGTAGCATGTAAATCTTTTCCTTCTGGACCCATAATACTCTTGGACCCAGGAATTTGGAACTGTAACCTACAGAATGTTCTTAGTCTCAGTTGGGTAGTGTCAGGGCAATGGTGGGGTGTCCTGTCTGAAATAAGTTATGTGTATGTGGAGCAAAAAGACTAGCTTTGGTGGAAAAGAGAGGGAAAATGAGAGAGATGGAGGGAGGGAAGGAAGGGGAATGAAAGACAAAGAGAGTGAGAGAGGGAGGGATGCAGGGAAAGGGGGGGAGGAAAAAGAGGGAATAGAGGAGTAGAGAAACCTGGGGCAGCCTGAGAAGGTACCAGACTCTGCTAGAGTTAATAAAAAATGACAGGGAAAATGAGGTGGCAGATACTGAAGTCTTTCATCCACAGTCCCTCATAAAATTGGCAAACTTAGAACAGATCCTTCTTGCACTAAAATGAGCAGCTGACTTGTACAGCATGTAACTTTGTAAATGCAGAGATATCCTGGAAGAGTATACTGTGCTGATGTGTCACAGTTTGCAGATTTAAACCAAATCTGTAAGTTCCTTGACGCTTCTCCCACTGAGAAGTGAGGCTTATGTTTTACCTGCTTAAATCAGGGCATGCTTGGGCTGGCCTCAACCCATAGAACATGGTAGAAGTGATGTGTGATTTCTGAAGCTTGGATACAAAAGGCCATGCATCTTCTGCTTAGTTCTTTTGGGGTGCTCACTCTGGAAACAGCTGCAGTGAACGAAGTCTAACTATTCTGAGACCACCATGCTGGGGAGGCCACATGTGGGTTCTCTAGTCAACAGCTCCAGCTGAGCTTTCAAGCCAATAGTCAATGTCAACTCGAGCCACAAGAATGAGCTGTCTTGAATGTCCAGTCTTTAAACAATGGCAGCCCCAGCCAACATCTGTCTACTTGTGCATGAGAAACTCCAAGCAAGAACTTCTCAGCTGAGCCCTTCTCAAATGCTGACCCACAAAACTATGAGCAAGAAGATAGGGGATGGCTAACAACCACGCAAACAACACCCTCTGCCACAGATGGCTTGACTAAAGAAAACTACTCTTTCTTGCTACCACTAAAGATGGTCCAGTAGGCAGATGTTTTGGAGATGTCTTAGCTTGGTTTATTATAACATTGGCTCAGAGTTCAAGGATATATATATATATTTTTTATAGTTCAGTCTCTGTATGGATTAGCTAACACCTCTTATTTCTGTGCTAGAAGTTGAACTCAGAATTCCCACTTGCCTTTTCACAAGATTCTAGCATGAATCACCATGTGTGGGGGCAGGGTGGGAGAACTGGTAAGAGTACATGTGGGCCAGTGCAAAGTTGGGAAACTGCCCCTGGGAAAAACTCAGATAAATGCCTCATGACAGTGCTGGGAAAAGTCGGCACAGGGAGGCAGGAGAAAGGAGGGAAAGTCATGATGTAGTGGGAGAGGCGGCACTTACTTGATTGAGTGCCAACCACCTTGATCATCAGAAAAGCAGGAATTCCAAATCCCCTCAGACTTTAGCATATGACTTCTTTAAAACAGTCGTTTCCTTGGTGCCCAACTCTATCAGATCACAGCTCCAAGCCTGTTATTTCATGAACTTTTTCTGATTTATGGAATCAATTATGCTGTCTTTTAATGTACCATCTAAGAGCTCAGTGTTAAATGGACTGCTGTCTAGATTTAGTCAACATGAAACAATTTATAGTTGAGAGATAAGGGTGTGCTATCTGTTCATTATTCTAGATCTAGGCTCACATGTGCACACGTGTCTAGGAGTCAGGCCAGCATGACCAATGAAGGAAGACTTTTAGCTCTGAACAAATGACCCAAGAGTCATTGGCTGCTAAAGGCCATCCAATGGTTATGAACAAAGTGATTTAATTTGCCAAATATTGCAGCCTTTTAAAAGAAACTCCAAAGTTGGATTTTTATGTAAAATCTGATTTTTCAATATTGGCAGTGGATTAGAATTTTTATAAAACACGCTATGTGTCAAATCCCGCCTGTGACAGACAGTTTGAATTCTTTCTGGATTCTTTTAAGTTTTATTCCTGCATCAAGCTAGCTCACCCGAAAGCAACTCATACCAAGGCTGTGTTAGCTTGACTCCTTTAGAAATATTCATTGAGCTTTATTTTAATATGATGTCCTTGACGTCTGTCAAAGATCAATGTTATTTTGCTAGGCAACATTTCTTATATAAAGATGTACACAGGAAATTTCTATTAGAAGTCAGTAGGAAAAAGAAGTCTGTCTTTCCAGATAAACTTGTGTGCTTCCTTTCATCAGATAATTAGAACTGTGTAACTCATTATGTTTCCTCATTTGGCTTGACTTCTAAGAGGCTCCAAGTTAAATATAGGCTCATACAAACATACTCCATGTTTCTGGTACTGTGAACTTTCACTTTTGTCTGATTCTGAAGAGTCTCTAAGTTTCCTTTTGTATACGTATAATACCTGCTTCTCACACATCTTCATATTATTAAGAGATCAAAATCCTTTTTGGAATATGTGTAATATGTGTATATCACATACACATATATAACAGACCATATTTTATATGACATATAACATATTTACGAGTCCAGTACTCCTTTTACTACTTTATAACACTGCTTTGCTTTTTAAAAAATAAATGCAGGGAGCCTGGGTGGCCCAGTCGGTTAAGCGACTGACTCTTGATTTTGGCTCAAATCATGATGTCAGGGTCATGGGATTGAGCCACACATGGGGCTTGCGTGCTGGGCATGGAAACTGGTTAAGATTCTCTCTCTCCATCTGTCCCTCCCCATTCTCACTCACTCAATCAATCAATCAATCAAATAAATGCAAGAAAATGTTGAAGACCAAATACTTTGCCCAATCTGGCTGTCTATTTGACTATCTTAGAGATATTCCTTAGTACATCTTAAGTATGTTTTTGTTTTTTTTTTAGGATTCCCACACCTCATATTAAAAAATTATAGATAATTAAAAAAATATATAAATAAAAATAATTTATAGTTTTACCACTAGTGACTATTACCATGAACACATTTTATTTTCTCCTGTATTCTTCCTTGTATAAATATTTACTATAGATTATATGTACCATATTTACTATATTATATATATTTAATATATATTATATAAATGATATATAAGATCATATTTTAAATATAACTCTGGAATTGGATATTGCTTCTTAATATTACATTAAGCACTTTCCCATGACCCTAAATGTTTTTGATAAAATACTTTAAAACATTTTTATAATATTGTTATGTGAGTAAATTAATTTAACCCTTCTCCTATAGTTAGACATTTGAGTTATTTCCCACTTTTCAACATTTAAACAGTGCTACTATGAATGTAAATATTTGTGTGCTTCTCATAATAGTCCGTAGGGTAAATTCCTAGAAGTAAGCTTATGGGGGTCAAAGGGCATGCCTTTAAAAAAAATACTGGCAAATTACTTTCCATAATGATAGTATTAATTGAATTGGTACAAAAGTGTGCCTGTCACCTGACACCCTGTCAAAGACAAGATTATCACATTAAAAAATACTGTGTTCATTTTATAGATGAAAAAATATGGCCGTAGTATTTTATATGGCATCTCCTTGATTATAAATGACATCAAGGCTTTTATTTGTTTGCTTTTCCTTTTTTGAGTCTTGGCATTTGTATTTCTACTTTTGCAAACTGTATCTTCACATCTTTTGCCCATTCTTATGTTTCAGTGTTGGTTTTTTTCTTGTGCCTTAAAAAACAAAACAAAACAAAACACATGTGGGCTAGACATTCCGTGACTGTTCTACTCCTTTGGACTATCTGAAAAATCTCAAACTTCATACCAAATGTTTCCAGACTAAACTCCACTAGCCCCTTCCTTCCAATTATATACAGATCTGCAGTTTATTGAAAGGGAAATTCTAGTGCTTTGTTATAACTCTCACTGCTGTTTGCTGAAGTTCAGTTCCACCAATTGGTAGACACTGAGATGAGATCCACACTTTTGTTCACGCCCTCTGACACAATCAGAACTTTGATTTTCCCATGTAGCAGAGCTGAATGCCACTACATACAAGAAATCCCATTTGCCATCAATTCAGTTTTCCATGTGGGGCTTTCCTGATGGGGCTTTCTTGATTCTTACTCATTCTTTTCTTTCCTGCCATTCCACCCCCCCCCCCTTCTTCTCTCCTTCTTCTAATAATTTAGAGCTCTCTTTCCAGAAATATCAACCAGGCGGGTACAGTTTTGCAGTGCTTCCTACTCCAGTGACGTAAAACACCCACAGAAATTTTCTGCTAATCCTGAGTAAAACAAACAACAATATGTCAGAAATGTTCTTGAGGCCAGATCGTGCAAGTCAAAATGCACACCCACCGGTAGCGAGCCCATCACTGTGGTGTGCATATTCTAGAGGGCCAGTGAGACAGCTTTTGCTTAAACCTCATATATGCCATTATTTAAAGAAATCAAAGATACTTGTTTTGGTTTGGGGGCTGGAATTTATGCCTCAGAATAGTTCCAGTTTTTTTTTTGTTTGTTTGTTTGTTTTGTTTTTTCCAGAATTTAGCATTGCCAAAGTAGCAATTTGTAAGCAGGAGGAGGGAAACAGGGCACAGTTTCCTTTCAACTTCATTATGTGCACATTAGGTTTTGTTATTGTGTTTACATAAGGCATTTCTTTTGAAACACTGTATATTTGGTAGAAATAGGAAAAGCAAACATATTTAGGTCTCATCACTGTCTCTGTTTAGCTTTGGGAGAGACATGAAGGGGCACGGACTTTGTCATAGTTTTTTCTGGGTTGGACTCCATGTGGGGAGTATGGGTAAGAGCTCTGGACAGAAATCTCCAAGCGGCGAATCCTCGTGGGGCCTTCCTGGCCAGATGGAGGTCTTGTGAAGTACTTGGTTTTATTGATTCAGTGCCCTGAAAGCCATCCAAGTGCAAACAAGTAAGATGAATAGAATCCACTCTCTCCCTCTGATTCTATGAATATTGCTGTGCACAACCCACCATAGCCCCATCTTACACTTCCCTTCCACCTCCCAGAGATAAGGGGCTACCAGGAGATCATATCTCAGCCACTGACCTGACCCAAGGCATGCTTTTTAAGAATCCAAGACAGAGGAAGGAACAAACCACTCTGGTTACAGAAAGGAACAGTTCAGAGTTCCCTGAAATAACCCCAGATTGTAGACTCCTCAGCAGCATGGATGAATCATCACTGAGGGTGGGCCTAGAAGTGGAAGGGGAGGATGGGGCACCGGGTAGTGTGTTCAGGGGGTCTTCTCTGAGCCGCTCATGTTCAGGTTCATTATTTCTATTGGACATCTGTTGATCTGAACTTCTGGTTGAAAGTGACTGAACCAAAATCCAAACATCAAGACAATACACTCAAATGAGTTTAAAGGTTTAAAAATAATTTATTAGCTTTTTTTTTTTTTTTTTTAATCTGAGAGACAGAGAGAGTGTGTGAGCACAAGCAAGGGGAGGGGTGGAGGGAGAGGGGGAGGGGTGGAGGGAGAGGGAGAAGCAGGCTCCACGCGGAGCAGGGAGCCCGACATGGGGCTCAATCCCAGGACCCTGAGAGCATGACCTGAGCTAAACACAGATGCTTAACCAACTGGGCCACCGAGGCGCTCCAAAAATAATTTATGGGTTGATGTAACTGAACTGAACAGTCCAAAGGTAGGGCTACTTTCTGACATGACTGGAATCAGAAGGTTAAACATGATTTAATTTTAGCTCCATCTCTTTGAAAGTCATTCCCCAGGATGAATATGATGGGTCAGGGCTGTTTAAGACCCCCCAGCCTCATGCAGGATCTAGTTACAATGTAGCTGTAAAGTGCTGCCTTGTCTTTGCCCCTTGCTCAAAATAAAGCTGTTACCTTTCTAGCCCTGTCCGCCATGGTGCTTAGCAGCCAGGGATGCATGGTCTCAGACATGTTTACCAAGTAAAACACTGACTTGAGGGACGCCTGGGTGGCTCAGTCATTGAGCGTCTGCCTTCGGCTCAGGTCATGATCCCGGGGTCCTGGGATTGAGCCCCGCATCGGGCTCCCTGCTCAGCAGGGAGTCTACTTCTCCCTCTCCCACTCCCCCTGCTTGTGTTCCCTCTCTCGCTGTGTCTCTCTCTGTCAAATAAATAAATAAAATCTTAAAAAAAAAAAAAAAAAACACACTGGGAAAAAAAAAAAAAAAGACCCCCCAGCCTCTACAGCTCTACAGCCTCAGCAGGAAAAGTACATCTTTCACCAAGAAAGAAAGATGAGGAGGACTGGGGAAAAGAGAAGGTGGGCCAGCTTGGATCAGCTGTCTGACCTTTAACTAAATGGAGAAGATCTATATACTAGATTACATATCCATTCCTAAGTAGGGGAATAGGTCCCCCCAGGAATGAGAAGTTTCTATTGTTAGGAAAAGAGGACTCTGTTGATAGTAGAACTAAAGCCATCATAATCCACTTCATCATGGTGTGGTAGCAAAGACACTAGGCTTACAGTCAGGCCTGTCCTACTTTGCTACCATCATTTTGTCACCTTGGGCAAGACAGCTCTCCAAGCTTCAGATCCCTTAGCTGTTCTGTGGGGACAAGGATATGCATATGATCACTTCAGGGAGACCACTGTGTGAAGGATCCAGAGACAATAAGAATGTAAGGGATTCTTGCTATTATCTCTTTCTGGTCCCTGAAACTGTCCATTGCAGATCATCTGTTTACTCATGTCTAGGACACAATTTAATTTGTAAAGTTCTAAAAGGGAACATTCATTGCTTAATGTTCAAACTAACCAGCTGACTTCAACCTACCCAGGTGTTCAGGCAGTGCATCTGTCTTGCACCTGCTTCACCCAAGTGATGCAAAGAAGAGTGTGTGTTGGTTTCGGCTTCCTAATCATGATCATCAGGACAGTGAGAGGCCCCTCTCTGACGCAGCTTCACTCTAAAGTGTTGGGTTTCTATTTGAGGACTCTTTTAGAAACTGTCTTTGACTTCTGAAAACCAAAGTGTTTGAAATATTCATCTTTTTTATCCCTAAAAATGGAATAGGAGGACTGGCACCTCTCCTAAAGCCCCAGCCACACCTGCTGTTTATCCTGCACTCACGCAGTGATGACTCTCCCTTAGAGTTCATGGCATTTCCTTTGACACATCAAAGTGAAACTCCTAGAAGACAGAAACAACAGGTCTATTGTTAGATGAAGAGTAAATACCCCGTTTCAAGGCAAAAGCGAAAATACCAGGTTGAATTTTTTTTGAAGTCCTAATACCTTGAGTGTTTAGATTTGGGGGATAGGGACAAGTGAATGGATATTGGTGAAAGTACAAGTTGTCATTCTTGCAGAGTCATCCCCTTGGAAAAGGACAATATTATAGAAATATCTCAAAGAGAAAAACAGATCAACTGAATTCCAAAGAGGTTTTCCCCAAGGAATGACTTGTCTCCATATCTAGCTGGTCACCAGACTCCCTATACTCTGGATTTTACACTTCAGAGTATCCTCTCCTTTTTCTTCCCATTTGCCTTAGTTCTGGCACCTTCATCTCTTACCTGGATGGTCTCTCCTAACTCTTTTTTTTTTTTTTTATTTGAGAGAAAGAGAGAGGGAGAGGAAGAGAAAATGCATGCATGTATGTAAGCAGGAGGGAGAGGGAGAGAGAGAATCTTAAGCAGACTTCCCCCTGGGCGCAGAGCCCTATGTGAGGCTCAGTCTCAGGACCCTGAGATCATGGCCTGAGCCAAAATCAAGACTGAGCCACCCAGGCACCTCTCTCCTAACTCATTTCTAATGGCTTCTCTTTTCCAATCTGTCTTCCCTCCAAACTTCCTCCCTCTTGGCCTTATCCATCTATGTTAGTGTGCTATGTTTTGGGGCCAATTCATTAACTCTTTGTGGCTTAGTTTTCTTAGTAGTTAGCTCAAAGGGTTATGCGAGGATTCTGTGAGTTAATAGAGGTAAAGTGCTTACAATTGTGTCAGGCACATAGGAAGGTCTAAGTAAGTGTTGGCTGTATAAGGATAAGCTATTATTACCCGATTCTTGTAGTCTGTAGCTTTAAACCCTCCACCATCTTCTGGTCAGGGAGGAAGTAGCTCTTGCACCTGGCACACATCTCCTTGTGGCTCAGCTCCTTGCTATGGCTCCACCTCCCCGTCCACTGATTTCCCTCATGCACTGTGTCCTCTGTGCTCCAGCCACATGTGGGCACTAGGCATGTTTCACCCATGTGGTTTCTTCTACTCTTACTCCGTGACTACTTGTGGGACTCCTCATTCTTCAGGGCTGTGCACCAGGGAAACCTCTTTTAGGCTTCTCCAGGGATGACTTCAAGATGTCTTTTAGGGTGCTTTCTTCCATTGTAGTACTTATTCTGCCACGCTTAAAAATAATGGAAATAACTACTGCTTTTTGGATATTTAGACTGTGCCAGGGACTTTATATCCATCATTTCATTTAATTCTTACAACAAAAACATTCCTAGTGTACGGACAAGGAAACTGAAGTTCACAGAGCTGAAGTTGCTTATTCAAGGAAACCATGGTGCCGGCATTGACACTCTGGTTTGATTCTGGAATCCATAGTCATTTGACTACATGCCTTGGTCTTTTCAGTGGGATTATTAATTTCCTGTCCTCTCTCCCTCTCTGAAACTCTGAGCTGCCTCAGTGGCATGAACAGCATCCTTGAGCTCTCCCTCACTATTCATGGAGGAATCTGTGCCCAGTAAAAGTCCCTAAGTACAAGGCACACTTGACTCAGAGAGTCCTCCATGTCCTCCTCCACTGCCAAATGGGGACCAACACTCTCATTTGCTTTCTTCCATTTCTGATCACTAACTAGATTTTTCTTCTATGTCAATGACTCTTATACCTGACTTATGACACTGATTCTCTAGAAGTAATGGTCTTCCAGTTCCTATTTGGGAATAGAGGAGTCACCACTAGCTGCACATATTGGAGTCCTGAGTCCTTTCTGACTGAAGTGGCTCCCTGGTTGCCACTGTGCACATCTGGCTAGTGTCCTTGCCTCCTGCTCCCTGAGGAGAAGGGAATCGACAGCAGACCTCTTGAGGGCAGCAGTTCCCTTCTTGGATGCACTGCCTTCTTGGATTGCCTACTTTAGATGCATGGAGTGGAGCCCAGGATCTGGCACAGAGTAGATACTCAATAAATAATGGTTGAATAAATGAATGATTGGAAGACACAGTGATAACCTATCAATGGAATATATTAAGTGGAAATTGAAGACAAGGAATGGGCTTTCAGAAAGGTAAAGAAATGGATGATTTTCCATTTTGAACCTAATGAGAACCTCATTAGTGGTGTCACATGGTGGGGGGGGCGTTGCGCAGAGGATCTGGATAATGGTTGTTTGAAGAATGGATTGGGACCCCTTCTGGTGCCATCATTTACCTACGTGCTAATCAAAACAGTGATGATTACTCTATCTAGCCACACTTGAGCGGGAGGACCTCCCCTTCTGATAAACCCTTTTCCCAATTATTCATTTATTCTTTAGCCCTTTGAAATTTAATAACTTTTCTGATTTGTATCAATTCTTTTTAAAAATTTTTTTTATTATGTTCAGTTAGCCAGCATATAGTACATCATAAGTTTTTGATATAGTGTTCAACGATTCATTAGTTGCATATAACACCCAGTGTTCATCATAACATGTGCCCTCCTTAATATACATATATACAATGGATATATGTATATTAAGGATATATATTAAGGATGAATACCCACCATTTGCATTGACATGGATGGAACTGGAGGGGATTATGCTAAGTGAACTAAGTCAAGCAGAGAAAGATAATTATATGGTTTCATCATATGTGGAACATAAGGAATAGAGTGGAAGACCAAAGGGAAAGGGAGGGAAAACTGAATGGGAAGAAATCAGAGAGAGAGATAAACCATGAGAGACTCTGGACTCTGGGAAATAAACCAGGTGATGATTTGTATCAATTCTAAAATTAACAGAGTATATCTTCCTCAAGGAAGTGAGATAATAAATGCAAAATACTTTAACACAGAATCTGGCACATATAGAAAGGCTCATTATGTTTGCTTTGTTTTTCCATTCCTTTCTTTACTAAAAACATGTTGTGAATACCAGTTATGTATGATCCTTGAGAACACTTGCTGCAAAAATCGATTCTTCTTTTTTTTTTTGTCTAAAATATTTATTTGACAGAGAGAGAGACAGCGAGAGAGGGAACACAAGCAGAGGGAGTGGGAGAGGGAGAAGCAGGCTTCCCGCCGAGCAGGGAGCCCGATGCGGGGCTCGATCCCAGGACCGTGGGATCATCACCTGAGCTGAAGGCAGATACTTAACAACTGAGCCACCCAGGCGCCCCAAAAATCGAATCTTCTTGACAGCGAGTCAGTCTTCTAAGAAGTAAAGTAGAACAAAAGGGAGGAGGAAGTCAGGTGCCATTTTAAAAGAACCACACATTAACTATAAATAAAATCAAATCTGTGTGAAAGCCAAATGTGTCACCAAGGAAGATAATGTGTTTTTGTCCCTAGAGCCTCTATGGAAAACTTGACATCTTCCAACTTTACAGAGGAAAGGAAACCTCCTGGGATTAATTTCTCTTAAGTCTTTAGACATTTGATCTTGTCTGGAGGAGGAGCTCTATTGCAGATGAAGATTTGCATTTGATTCCTTGTGCCTACCTCCCGTGTCTGTGTGGTCTTACACACTGTTCTCAACCCTATCCAGTTCCACCCAGAGCTTTTTCCAAAGCTGACATCCTTAGGGCCTCACAATTCCCTCACAAACCGTCCACCTCACCAGTCCCAACGCATTTCCCTTTCAGCCTGTGAAAGAGTGAGTACTTGTCCCAGCCAGCCATCTTCTTGGATTAGTCTTTCCAGGCCTTTCCAAGCTCCAGGGAACTTGGCAGGATTGTTTGGCAGCTCCCTAAACTTACTAGAAATATCAGAAGCCCACAGTTTGCATAATGTTAATTGAGTTTTCAGCTCAGTCTCCAAATCCTTACAGTGTTTAGAAGATGGAGTAATTTGGGAAATATCCCCTATAAGAGACTGACCAGAGAAGAGACCAATCCCAACTTACTCAAAAACCACGGCTGTGGAATTCACAAACAGCCCTGGCCAGAACCCTTCAAGAAGTGATCTCTTTTTAATTGTGTATCTTCACTTGCAGTGAGAATCCTCCGAGCCTCACATCATTTAATACTATCACTTCCTGAGGCGCCTCTATTGATTTTTCTCCTTCTGCCTTTCGAGTGTTTGCTTTTCACTGAGCTGCCACACTCAGTAGGTGTGGTGATACTCTGCTGTTCTGCCACACCTCAGAGGTGGCGAGACAGGATGCCAGAGCCAAGTGGCTTCCCCCACCCAAGGTGTGGTGATATCGCCTATTCTTACCACATCTTTGAGTATTTTATTAATCTTGCACTATAAGTCATCCATAAAGGAAAACATGTTGGTCTGGTGCTTTAAATCCCTCCTTTGACAAGTTTTAAAATATCAGTTACTGCTGTGGGGCTCATATTATACATCAAGGGTCAAGACTTGCCTTTAAAAATTTGTATGCTAATTACTGTAATATCTTCTAAGAAAGAAAATGCCAAGTGAGAAGACTGAAGTGGAATGGGAGACACTGGGCTTTTCCCTTTATTTTAGAAATTCATCTATTTAGAGAGGGCACAAATTAGGGCATGAACTTGGTCAGTGGTCCCTAAAATTTTGTGTTTAAGAAAATATTTCAGTAGTTAATTTTTTTTTCTAATTTAATACTTCTGAAGTAGGTACTAATTCCTGGCTTCCAGCCATGGCTGGAGGACCAGTCCCCTTCCTTGAGCTCTGGAGTTTCGGTGCCCACATGATGGCATCATTGTTGATTCAGTGTAGTCGGGCCTTGGCAAAAGTCTCTGGGCCAGAGATGTGGGTGGACAGTGACCCAGCCTAATCCTTAAAGGAGTGCCAGGGGAGCAGCCAGTCCTACTGACAGGGAATTCATGGCCTCTGATGGTGCCTAGAATGGAGTTACTTAGTTCCCAAGGGAAAGAAAAATAAGGATAACATCAGTTTCTTTCTTGGAGTGCTTTTGGTTTTATTTAAGAGTCAAAACTAGCATGAGAATTCATCAGGGGTTAATGGTAAGTTATGTGGCATGGATCATAAGTTCAATGGAAGTGCAGAGAAGGTGGACTTAAGGATGGACCAGATTGGCTGGGGAAGGCTTCCTGAAGGGGCAAGGACTGGCACTAAGCCCAGACAATGGGTACAATTTGGGAAGGTCCTGTATGGGGATTTTTATAAGGTTCAGTTTGTATAAATCACTCTACAATAAACATTGTTTGGAATGTTGGGAGATGTTGACAAAACAAAGCCAGGTCCCCAGTTTTCACATACTCGAGTTTTTTCCAGTGCTGCTTATGAGAAGTAATTTATAGAACACACAACTCAGTTTAGGAGTAAAGTATATGTACTGTATTAATAAGAAAACATTTGTAAATTATTAGTGGGAGAGTGATTGGTGGAAATTCAGATAAATGATCTCAGGTAGGAGTAATCAGATGAGGATTAATTTTTTTCAGTCAAAGAATCCTCTAAAACAGGAAATGGCAAAAGACACTCCTAGGACCCAATCAAGCCCCTTGCTTTCTGTACAGCCTGAGAGTGATTTTTATATTTTTACATGGTTTAAAAAATCAAAAGAATAATATTTCATGAAAAAAGTGAAAAGTCCTTGAAATTCAAACGTCAGCGTTCGTAAATAACGTGTTGTTGGAACACAGCCACACACATTTGCTTAAGTATCATCTATGACTGCACTTGTGCTCCAACAGCCAAGCTGAGGAGCTGCGACAGAAACCCTGTGTGGACTTGCATTGTTTTGCACCATCACTCTATGCAGTGAAAATTGCAGGGACGTGATTATAAACGGACAGTGTTCTAGGCGCCACATGGATCACCTCTAGGTGTGAAAAGACATTTTCAGAGATGAAGGGCATAAACTCTTTTTTTTTTTTAAGATTTTATTTATTTATTTGAGAGAGAGAGAGAATGAGAGCCAGAGAGCATGAGAGGGAGGAGGGTCAGAGGGAGAAGCAGACTCCCTGCCGAGCAGGGAGCCCGATGCGGGACTCGATCCCGGGACTCGATCCCGGGACTCCAGGATCATGACCTGAGCCGAAGGCAGTTGTTTAACCAACTGAGCCACCCAGGCGCCCCGAAGGGCATAAACTCTTATTCCAGATCAGCATTAACAGATGAACACTTGCAACCAATTTGGATCATAGGAAACACCAATTTTAACCCCTATTAAGGAAATGTTAGCCCCTCCCCCCAAGAATTTAATTATTCTTATTAGTAGATCTGTATTATAAAAAACTGTATTCAATTATTATTATATTTTGAGTTTTGCCCACAAAATTGCAAAAATTTGTTTTCACTCTTGCTGTACAGTAGTTTCCTCTTACCTGAAGGAGATACATTCAAAGACCCTCCCCTCCTCAGTGGATGCCTGAAATCACATATAGTCCTGAACCCTATGCATACTATGATTTTTCCTATACCTACATACATATGATAAAGTTTAATTTATAAA
The DNA here is from genome assembly GCF_029215605.1 of Mirounga angustirostris. Taxonomy (NCBI): domain Eukaryota; kingdom Metazoa; phylum Chordata; class Mammalia; order Carnivora; family Phocidae; genus Mirounga; species Mirounga angustirostris. The sequence goes on along the minus strand of NW_026991716.1, from coordinate 91,341,100 downwards.
CTAGACCCAGTAATAGATTAACAACAATAACTAATAGTGAAGTAGGACAATTATAAAAATATACTACAATAAAAGTTATGTAAATGTGGTCTCTTTTGCTCTTTCTCAAAATATTGTACTGTGTTTACCCTTCTTGTGATGATACGAGATGATCTACACAATGAGATGAAATAAATGACGTTGGCATTGTGACGTAACATTAGGCTACTATTGACCTTCTGGAAATACAGTAGCAGGAAGATTACCTACTTCCAGCCAGTGGTTGATGGTGGGTAACTGAAACCATGGATAATGTGGGACTACTGTAGAAGTATCTACATAATATCCTTGATCTTGCCTCTTGGCCCACAAAGCCTAAAATATTTATTAACTGGTTCACAGAGAAAGTTTGTTGACTCCTGCTCTACAATAAGGGTTTACACCTAAGAGCTGTTTGAGGTTTTATTGTGGTTTATTTAGGTTTATTTATTTCCCCTACCATCTCATATGGTCTTTACAACTTTATGAGGTGGTTAAAAGAGACACCATTATCTTTATTTTATGTAGCAGTTTTTCAAGTTGAGAGAAGTTGATAGGTATGTCCTGTTACTTGAGTAGCCCTCTTTGTTTCACAAATGTACATTAAATAACCACAGCCATTGCTTGGGGATAAAATACTGTGGTGCTTTGAAGATGATCCAGATGCCTGCTGTAGTAATTTTGTCTTAGAGGATGAGGTGAACTGATATCCCCAGTAAGAAAAGGGCCTTTACTTTGGGTGAGAGGAAGAATCAGGACCATAACTGCTGCTTCTAGAGATTCAAGGTCTGGGAGACCTAACATGGCAGGTCCATAATGATGCTGAATTTCCAGCATTTGGCTTGACTGAATACGGATGTTCATTTTGACCCAGTGTTATGTGTTAAATTACATTCCACCAAAAGAGGTCTTAAAGTCCTAACCAAAACCTGTGAATGTGACCTTATTGGAAATAGTATTTATAAAAATAAGAAAAATGAGGTTGTTAGGGTAGGCCCTAATCCAATAAGATTGGTATCCTTCTAAAAGGGGGGTTTGGACACAGAGACAGATATGTGGAGGGAAGACAGTGTGGAGACACAAGGAGCATGCCGTCTAAAAGCCAAGGAGTGCCTGAGGCCACCAGAACCTAGAAGAGAGGCCTGGAACAGAACCTCCCTCATGGCCCTCAGAAGGAACCAGCACGGCCAACATCTTGATCTTAGACATCTAGACTCCAGAACCCTGAGACAATACATTTCTGTTATTTAAGCCACCCAGTTTGTCATGCTTCATTACAGCAGTCCTGGGAAACTCATACGCCCACAGCCTCCTTAGCACTATGGGCATGTTTTGGCGACAGTATGTGACAGTAAACTGAAGAGCTTAGGAGTGAAGACTTGACTGAGTCCTGCCCCTGGGCTGGGCAGTCCTGACTCAGTGGGCAAGAATGACCAGTCAGAATGTACAGGAACAGAGAGCAAAGCACACAGAGCTTCCGTGTTACACTGAGAGGCAACATTTGTTGTGACCTGGTCAGACTCTGGATCTCTGAATCGTTTGGGACCTCCATATGCCTCTGGACTTCGGAGTAATTTTCTGGATCTTGCTCAAGAGGAAGTTACCAGATGGCTGGTAAACAGAGCAGGTTTACTCTTAAAAGAAATAATTTTTTTAAAAAGATGTTACCCCCTTTGTTTTCCAGTTTGGAAAATAGCTTGTCCAGTTAAATTTATAAGTACGGATTAGCTACATGCTAGTTCTGAGATGGTGTAGGCAGCAGGACCACGAAGGAGTAGCAGCAAACAAAAGCACAGATGTCGGGATCTGACCCAGTCCAGGCTTATCGCATCACATTGTGATCAGTTACGGGCTTTTTGCTGACTTACACATGGTCACAAAGATGATCTGCATCAAAAAACAGAATTCTGTTAAGAATTACAGTATTATTTACAGAAATGTATTCATTTGGGAAAGGTTTAAGCATTTCAAAGCCTATTCACAATTCAAACCATTTATTCACCAACTTAGTTCATTTTATTAGAACTAAATTTCTCCTGAGCACTGTTGGTGTTGACAAGCAATAAATATGGCTATTTGTTGTTTCTCACCATTTTATCCTCAAACTTGAATTCTCAGCATTACACAGTGAGATGCTTTTTGGTGGGTCTACTATAGACATGAGTGCACGGGTCTCTCTCCATTCCTCCACCCTGTCTTCTCAGGAAGTCACTCACAAGAGTGTCCACCTCCATGTTTGGAATCACTTTTAAAATACTGAAGTGTCATTTCAGTTAGCCATAATATATTCACCAAGTATTTATGAATAAATTTTCATTTGAGCCACTCTTGAATGGCACTCTAGGCTGACAACTCAGCCATGAATAAATTTTCAAATTTCTCCTGCATATTTGGACATATTCTGGGAAGCCCTTCTGTGTGAAGCACCAAAAGTAGCAAGACATATTAGCAGTATTTCTGAAAGCACAGAGTTGAAGCTGGAGTGAATGTGACCCAGAATGTGTTGCTGGCTACACGGGACCATCTATATTTAGGAGAATAAGCAAGCCTGGAAAAATATGAGCCTTAATTTCATCATGCCTATTGTCATTACAAAATAAAGGCAGTGAGAGTCTAATACTTGCTTCCTCCAGGCCAAGTTGGAGCAGTGACCTGTCTGGTATTAGATAATGGCTTAGCTGAGCTTGGCATTGATGTTTCCTTATCTGATTCCCCCCTCCTTTCCTCTTGCCTCTTGCAGTTATGACTGACTGAAGTGAAAACCAGGGGAAAGGGAGAAGGGATGGAGCGGACCCTCAACAAAAGTGACACATAACAGAAGCAGGGGAGAGTGTCATGGCGTCAAATAATGCGTGATGCAGAGGTTAATGGGCACACCCTATGTGGGTGGTGAAGCCAACAGCTCCAATTAATGACACAAGAAGTACCCAGCTCAAAGTGGAGAGGTGGTATTGCAGAGGGAAACAAGCCTCCAGAAGATGGAGATCTCATTCCTGGCTTCAACGTTGCTCAAGAAGCTCTTGAATACATCTCTTCGCAATATGGGCTTTCATTTCCTGTGGGAAACTGAAGAACATGGGCTTGGAGTTTCCCAGAGGTTCTTGTGTGTACCTGGTGGTTGTGTGTGAGAGTGTGAGTTCGAGTATGTGCACTTAGTGTTGCATGATGGGGGGAGGAGGTGGCAATGAACAGAGCAGTGGGTTCAAGTTCATTTTTCTAGAAATAATAGTCAAAATTTTTGGATTCCAGACCGTTTGCCCAGCACTGGCAATTCATATTGCACTTGAGTCTGAAGATAGTCTGGAGGCAGAATTTCTTTTTTCTCAGGGGACCTCAGTCTTTCTATTACGGTTTTCGACTGGTTGGAGAGCCTGCCCACATTAACATGGATTATTTCCTTTAGTCTGTGCTGTAATCTCACAGAGTAAAGAGCATTGTTACCATTTCACAGATAAGGAACCTGAAGCTTAACAGAGTGTATTAGTATTCTCTGGAGAGACAGAATCATCAGGATATGTATGTGTGTATTTACCTATCTAGTGAGAGATGTATTTTAAGGAATTGGTTCACATAATTGTGGGGGCTGACAAGTCTGAAATCTGCAGGGCTGAGACATAGGGAAGAGCTGATGCTACAGCTTGAGTGGGAAGACAGAATGGAGGCAGAATTTACTTTCTCGGGGAACTCAGTCTTTCTATGAAGGTCTTCAACTGCTTGGATGAGGACCACCCAGATTAGGTGGGGGGAGGATAATCTGCTTTAATCAAAGTCTACTGATATAAATGTTAATCGCATCTAAAAAAATACCTTCACAGCAATATCTAGACTCATGTTTGACCCAATTACATGGGCACTATGGCCTAGCCAACTTGACACATAAAATTAACCCTCACAGAGAAGTAAAGCCCATGTTACTCAGCAGTAAAATAGAACCAAGGTTTGAACTCAGACAGCCTGACATCACAGTCCGTGGCCTTCTCACCTAGGCTGGTTGCTGGCGTGGCTGTGTGCAAATGGCCCAGTGTATCTACTCCCAGAAGTCTCAGCAGAAAAAACGACCATGCGGTTTCTGCTCTACTTACTTCTAGGAGGGTAGTGACCCCAGGGGATAATATATCCAAAAGCTCTTAGCATGATGTGAATAAATGTCAGTAGTACTAAACATATGGGGTCATTTCGTTCCCCTTGCTCCCATTTAAAATGATTTCTTTAGGAAAGTAAATCAGCACAACCCTTTTTAGAGGGCAGTTTGAAATTTTCTTTTAAAATAAAAATGTGAGGGGCACCTGTGTGGCTCAGTCGGTTAAGCAGCTGCCTTCGGCTCAGGTCATGATCCCAGGGTCCTGGGATCGAGCCCCGCATCGGGCTCCCTGCTCGGCGGGGAGCCTGCTTCTCCCTCTCCCTCTGCCTGCCTCTCTGCCTACTTGCGCTCTCTATCTCTCTGTCAAATAAATAAATAAAATCTTTAAAAATAAAATAAAATAAAATAAAATAAAAATGTGAACTCCTTATGATCTTATGGTCCCACTTCTTATTTTATTAACAGACAAAGACATAATTATAAGGATGCTATTACAACATTGCTTCAGAGGCAAAAAAAGTTGGAAACACTATAAAGTGCCCAATAATAAGGGAACATGTAACAAAATGATGATGTATCCATACTATGAGCTACAATAATGTTATTAAAAGAATGAGAGGCTGCTATACAGAACACTTAAAAATGTTTAGGATATATTAAACAATGAGAACAATATGTCACATTATATGTTGGAATGGCCCCATTTTTAAAAAGAAAGAAAACTTTCTATGTGTATGTATTGATAAACATAGAAAAATGTCAATGTATACATATTACACTGGTCCCCCTGCCGAATGAGATAAGGGAGGAAGGAGACCTATCTCTTTGGCCATGCTCTGTATATCTTTATATTTTCTGAATATGTTACAGTGAAGTTTCCATTTGTTTAGGTAGTTAGTTTGTTACTAATTTATTTTGAAATGCATCAAATGAAGATTTAAAAATTAACATTTGACCTTAGCCTATTTTTTTCTTAAATATTAGGCTTACTGCCCTCCCACACCCATTAGGGATCTGTACTAATTTTCATACCTTTGCTAAAGCATGTACCCAGAGGAAAATAAGAAGACGGGTCTTACATGGCTTGTGAAAAGATGAAACACCTTGACTTTATAGGGACATTTTGGGAAGACATCTCCTAACCTGTTTTCTCAACCAACAGATATTATGGCACTCACAGGCAAGTGTTTCTGGCAGTTCTTATCTTCTCTGTGTCTGGCAATACCCAAACTGGTGGAAGATGATGGCCTTTAGGGCAATCTCTTACTGATACATGGAGACAGAGGTGTGAGTGCCAGCGTTGGCCCATTGGGAAACAAAACCCTCAGAGAGACTCTAATGGCCTTCTGTATTGGGGGAGTGACTTCACTACAAATGTTGAGCTCTCAGAAAAAAAAGTCCAATAATAAAAAAAAAATTAATTGATTTTCCTTCTGTAATACAGAGCTACTAAGATGGTATTTTCATCTACTATATAAAGAGATAATGAATTTTAGGCAGAGACTGTATTTCTGTTCCCACCTATTGCTCTGAAGAGCTCCTAGAACATTCTACCTAACCAGAGCAGATCTTTGAATAATTAATATCTGAGTGGTGTTAGCTATCAATTGAAAGCTTCCTGTGGGCAGCAACTTGTCTCTGTTCATCTCAGTGCCCCTAACACCACTGTGCATCTGTGTAATGCATGCTCCTGGGTCAAATGAATTCATCTTCTGCAGATTTTTCTATCTAGAAAACGCTTACAATTCATATTTGATCCTGAGGCTGACAGTTGGGCTAACAGTCAGCCTGTTATACTGGTTCCACCACACAGGTAGTTGACAGCCAGTCTCCCTTCTGACCGGCCAGGTCTGTGCCTTTTCCAAGTTGCTAAAAAATTAGCACATCACACCTGCTTACGTGGTCCCTGCCCACCGGTCAGCCTCAACCCCTGCTCGCCATGCCAGCAGTCACGCTCTGACTTCCTTTTCCTTGAATGTGCTGGGCTCCAGGATGCCTCTGGCCCCACACATCATTCTCTGTCTTCTGCTGGGGAATCTTTGTAGTATTTCTTCACTGAGGAGTTAATCTTTTTCCATCTTCTGATCTTAGTTGTAATCTTAAGTCTGCCGGCATCTTTGCTGAACCCCTGCTCCAGTTAGGGGTCCCTTTGGTACACTCTTAAAGCACACTACAGTTTCCTTTAAGCATTAATCATAACTTTAATCAAATGATGATTTGGGTAATTGTTTATGATAGTCTCCATGAGGCCAGGAAACTTCTCTTGTTCTCACAGCACCAATGTTTGCTACACAGAAGATTCTTAATAAATATTTGATGGAGTGAAAGAATAAATAAAAGCTGGAGCCAAAGCCGTGTGAATAATCAGCATCTTTTCCAAGAGCTATTCAGATTCTATAAATAACCCTTGTTGAATAAGAAGAGCTCCAACTCAAGTGCTGCTTGCATACTAATTTAAGCCATGTTTGAAATGCAATCTCTGAGGCGTCTTAGCACCAATGCAGCTAGACAGATCTACTTGAACTATTTAAGGGCTCCAGTTTACCGTTTGTTTGTTTGTTTGTTTGTTTGTTTGTTTTTAACATTCCCTTTGCCACTACTTCCTGATTGCATCCTTAATCTCTGGGGTCATGGTCAAGTAATGTTGAATTTCTCCCACATGCGGAAATTGTGTGAAAACCAACCTGGAAACAGAAATGAAAGGTGGAGCTTATCAAATTTCTTTTTGGCTCTGTATCTTGACTTATTTTGGACCGTAGGATTTGAGCATGTGCTAATTTGTCTCTTTTGTTTGTCTAGATCAATTGTATTTTCCCGTATTTGAAGTAAAAATATTTTCCCATATGAAAGAATTATTTTAAGTAATATAACAAAGCAGAGTTAGCAACGCACATTCTGAATGCTATTGCCAGTATATCTTCTTATTTTTCTCAAATTTGGCTTTAATTAGTTTTATGACCCTTCAAGTAGTCATTTTTATGAATGAACCCTATGCTCCATGACTCTACCAACTACCAGCCATTTCATTCAACATTAATAGTGAAGATAGGGGCCCCTGGGTGGCTCAGTCTTTATGCATCTGCCTCGGCTCAGGTCATGACCCTGGGGTCCTGGGATCGAGCCCCGCATTGGGCTCCCTGCTCCGCGGGAAGCCTGCTTCTCCCTCTCCCACTACCCCCCCCCCCTTGTGTTCCCTCTCTCGCTGTGTCTCTCTCTGTCAAATAAATAAATCTTTAAAAAAAATAGTCAAGATAAATCTCTGCATTAAACCTTAAAACACAGTTCCAAATGCTCAATTAATACTCCCCAAACCAAGCCAAACACAGAGTAAGTTGTTTTGTTTTGTTTTTTTCCAGAATGGAAAACACATATTTCTTTGGGTACTATCAATGTTCACTTTTATTTTTTTATTATTGTTTTTTAAAATTTTATTTCATTCAAATTCAATTAACTAACATATAATGTATTATTAGTTTCAGAGGTAGAGTTCAGTGATTCATCAGTCTTATATAATACCCAGTGCTCATTATTACATCACATGCCCTCCTTAATGTTCATCACCCAGTTACCCCATCTCCCCACCCACCTCCCCTCCAGCAATCCTCATTTTGTTTCCTACAGTTAAGAGTCTCTTATGGTTTGTCTCCCTCTCTGATTTCATCTTATTTTATTTTTCCCTCCCTTCCCCTATGACCCTCTGTTTTGTTTCTTAAATTCCACACATGAGTGAAATCATATAATTGTCTTTCTCTGATTGACTTATTTTGCTTAGCATAATACCCTCTAGTTCCATCCACCTCATTGCAAATGACAAGATTTCATTCTTTTTGATGGCTGAGTAATATTCCTGTGTGTGTGTGTGTGTGTGTGTGTACCACAACTTCTTCATCTGAAATGATGTATTCATTTTCCAAGGTTCTCCCCAAGCTGAGAGGACTCTCCCCAATGAGGTCTATAGAATCCAGAGATGCAAAAGTGGCAGTTGAAATCATTAGATAAAGTCAAATTCCCTAAGCAGATTTGAATGTAACCATATGGAGGAGAAAGAATGCTGGTGGGCAAGGGAAAATAACATTCTTCTTAAAGAGAGACAAAAGAGGATATAAAAAATTGTGAAAGATCAGAAAATGTCCCAAATGGTACAGTTAGGCTCTGGTGAAAGTCAGTGTGGGCTACCCAGAGGTAAGCAGGAACAGATGAAACAAACCAGTTTAGTTTAAGGAAGGCGATACTCTAGTGAATCCCAAGATAAGCCCCCAGTTTCCCAGTCCCCTCTCCCAAGAGAGCATAGAATCCCCCACTTGGAGGCATTCCCATGGTTAATCATTTGGCTTTGACTGTTCCCCAGATGTATGTGTGCAAAGACAGGAAACCCAGAAAGGTACAGTTAGGGAGCAGCAGTAAATTCTTAATGTAATGCTCCACTTGATGGATTCTGAAAACCTAGTGGATTCTTTTTAATGCCCCTGAGATTTCTCCACCCAGGAATTTACATTCAGACAGGCTTTAGGTGAAGAGCGCCTGAAAACAGTCCCTTTTCACTCTCATTATTAAGATGCAGGAGGGAGGAAGGTGTCTATCATTGTCTGGTCAAGGTACCATCAGGATGGAAGGAATCCCCTCATGGCCTTACCTCAAGGCACCTTCCCACCATGCCCCCTCCCCAAATGGGCTCATAGCCTATGATGGAACTTCTACTCTGTGGATTAAAGGTGCAGGCTGAGGACAAAAGGCTTCAGTTCTGATTAAAAAGAAATTCTACAAGAACAGTCAGAACTCGGGTCTTGTCTAAATTTAGCTGTAAAACTGTGTTTGAGGCTAACTCTGTTTAATTCCCTTAAAAGCTTAAGCAGTGACAGGGAGCTTATTGGAATTCTCATATTGCCATATTACTGATGTGAATAATCGTACTGGGGCCTCCTTTTGGCATAGGGAACAAGTGACTGCTTTTTCAGGTTATCACAGTCACAGGAAAAATTTGGCTTTTCATGTTTCCATGTTGACTTCTTAAGAGGTAATGTAGATGGTGAATAAGAGAGGAGGAATATCTCTAAGTTAAGGCTAATGGTCCCCAAATTGCTATTTTTATAAGGGCTGATAAAATAATGGTTTCAGTACAAAATTTTTAGTTTCTAAATGGATCTACATTTATTTTCAATCAATCCAGATCAGAAGAGTTAAAGAAGATTCACTGGCTGACCAGGATTAAGACATGTTATTAGGGATCATGTACAGTGGCAATTGGTGATCACTCTCCACATATCAAGGCTTGCCAATAGAGTTTATAGGGAAATATTTTTTTATGTTTCTCTGCTTTCAAAGGTGTAGTCCACCTATCAATATCAGAATGTTTTCAGATAAATTTTTAAAAACTCAACTAAAAATGATGTAGCAATAAGGAACATCTATATCCCATATAACAAGGTATTTGAAAGTTCAGTGGTTCCAGATTTGTTTAATTTAGTTTTTAAATGATATCATCAAGGTCCCAGTTGTCTCCATCTCCCCTCTATAAGACATTAGCTTGTCTTTTAGCTGAATTTTCTTCTGACCCCAAGATGGCTGCCATTATGCCTACCCTCAAATGCAGACAGCAAGATCCAGAGGAAGCAAAGGGTTTGTTTCCTCTTGTGTGTCTCTTGTATCAATAAGGAACATTTTCCATGAGCTCCCAGCATATTTTGCATCTCACTGTCAGGGGGAAGAAGGCACAGGGAAGAATAGCAGTTTAGTAGGTAACAAAAATTGTTTGTCACAAAATTGGAGTTCAACACCCTAAGCACAGATGGGCTTTCCTAGGGAAGAGTGGTATTCTTATGTGCTTGATTATTGGCAATATTTGGCTTCAACCTTTTCCCACTTTCACAAAGGGATGAAGCAATTTCTTTTTTGGAAATGAAAACTGGGGAGAGAAAGGCTACTCACAGACCATGAATTTTAGGTAATACCTTCAGTGATTCTCAAATGGGGGCAGCGTTAGAGTTTCTTCTCAAGTGTATTATTCTTAATAACTTTCCCCTTCTGTAAGGGAAGCCTGGTATTTTAGAGATTTAGAGAACACACCTGCTGTATCTTTTCTTTCTTAAACTTACTGAATGATACAGGTAGGTATCAGAGATCTACTTTCTATGCCTCAACCTTTCTCTGAAGCAGAATGAAGAAAAACACTCAAGAAGCTTATGGATTTCTTGGACCAAGAAAATAGCAGGGAAATTAACTGGGGGGGGGGGTGGGAATCGTGGCATAACGACAAGAGGAACACAGATGTCTATAGAATCCAGAGATGCAAAAGTTGCAGTGTCCTTAGGTGGGTTTTTTCAGGGTCCACCACTCCCACCATCCTCTCAACACTGCAAATCTCCCACGTTCCCTAGTTTTGTCCTGAAAAGGGGATATCCGTGTATTTCTCTTTGCTATATAATGATCCCAGTCTTGAAAAATAACTAAGAAGGGCAAAAAGAAAAGTTACTGTGGGAAAATCCAAAAGGGGGTAGGGAAACAGGGAGAGAAGAAACCTCAAGCACTTGAGATATTTCAGAATCAGAAAAGAGGAGGTTAGCAAGCTAAGGGAAATCGGGGATCAAATTAAAAAAAAAGTCTATTTCTTTATCTGCTTTAAAAATATCTGTAATTCTGGGGTAGAAGTCAGATGGTTAAAGAGTGGAAATGGAATATAAGATGCTGAATTTTCTCAATCTTGGTTTGAAAGAAAACCTTCAGATACTCAGTACTCAAGTGGTGATTACATTCAAGTCATTTAATTTTGCACTCTTTTTTTTTTTATCCCTTGATTCCGTAGTTCCCAACAGTTTTATTTTTAAAGCCTTTGTACAAGACAAAGTGACCAGAGAAGAACTGTCTTTTCAAAAAGGGTTTGAAGTTTGTTTGCTTAACAAAGTGTTTGCAGTCATAATTAGGTTGCATATTAAAGTTCAAAACCATCTCGTGTTGGAAGTGACTGAAAATTGTTACCATCTGATGACTTTGTGGGCAGAGCTTTCACAAATGACACTGCAAGCACGAAGGAATAAAGACCCAGTTTTCTGGGCATTGCCCCGGGACGCATCCAGGGTCTGGGCAACACTCAGACTACAGATTTCCCATAGTGGCATCACGGGTCTTAAATCTGTCATGCTGCTGTGGCCTTGATCTGTTGGGGTCATCCCAACTTGAGTCAGTTCTGGTGCTATTCTCATCTCTGTAGCACTCTCTGATCTCTAGTCCACCTACCTATCATGGGACCAGAGGAGCCATGACAAGTCCTGGGTGTAGCTCTGTAACTGTCACCATGGAAAATCCATCTCCAAGCCAGGTTTTCTGGGGGAGAGAGAGAAAGAGAAGGAAAGGGAGAGCCTGGTTAGGGTGTCCGGGATGAGTCAGCTCCTCATCTGTTGTGTTGAAAGACAAAACTGTCTTTAATTTTAACAGTGCTCTACTTCCATCTTCACTGGCATATGAAGCCTATTTGGGAACAGAAAGAGAAGTTTTATATGGCACATTTCAAACATCTTGTCTCAGGCAAGAACCTTACTGCTTATGGGACAAAAATCTCTTTCCTGGCCTCCACACCTGAGTCTTTTATTTCTACTTAGAAGAAAATGGAAGAATAGAAGCTTGCCAGCAATGTCCACAATACCCAAACTATGGAAAGAACCTAGGTGTCCATCAACAGATGAATGGATAAAGACACACACACACACAATGGAATATTATGCAGCCATCAAAAAATGAAATCTTGCCATTTGCAATGACATGGATGGAACTAGAGGGTACTATGCTAAGTGAAATAAGTCAATCAGAGAAAGACAAGTATCATATGATCTCACTGATATAAGGAATTTGAAAAACAAGACAGAGGATCATAGGGGAAGGGAGGGAAAAATGAAACAAGATGAAATCGGAGAGGGAGACAAACCATAAGAGACTCTTAATCTCAGGAAACTGAGGATTGCTGGAATGGAGGGGGTGGGAGGGATGGGGTGGTTGGGTGATGGACATTAGGGAGGGTAGGTACTATGGTGAGCGCTGTGAATTGTGTAAGACTGATGAATCACAGACCTGTAACGCTGAAACAAATAATATATTATATGTTAATAAAAAAATTTTTTAAAAAAGAATAGAAGCTTGTCTGTCCTGATGATGAGCACAAAGCAAGAATTAAGGTCTGAAAAACCCTGTGACGGGGCATAATTATGCATGAGCTAGTTCAGATGACCATGATGTTTGGAGTCACCGCAGACAGAGTCTTTGCTGAGTATAATTTCATGTGTAGATTCAGGTCTAAATCAGGAAACCCAGGTTTATATTGAGTAGAAATGAGAATGGATTTTTTCAATATTAGAATCGTAATTTAACTTAGATCAACTTAAAGATGAATTTTGGTTATTATCTCATTAATCTTCTTGAATATTGGAGCCTGACGCCACTGATTTCTTTTAGGATATTCAGCCTGAAAGGAAATGTTTGCTAGTATACCCATTCTACTTAATAAAATAAACAAACTGAAAAAGTGGGGTCAGAATTTGGGAGAAAGCCAACATAATGACAAAAGAAATGACTAAATCTTTGGTTTTGTGATTCAAAACAGAGAACAACTTTAAACAAAATAAGGCCGTAAAATATAAGATTGACTTTACAATGAGCAGAATGTTTGCGGGGAAGGTAAAGCAGGGGGGAAGACACAGCTAAACAGAATTCTTTTTCAAACTTTTCTAAAAGTGAATTTTGGAAGATTTATTTGAAATCTATATCAAAACTAGGTGCTTTCAGCAATCCATAACAAATGAGTGTTGTCCCTTTCCCTTCTAACCCTACAATAGCAATAACTGGAAAATGGCAACAACTAGACATTAGTCATTGTAACACTCTCTCTGTGCATGAATCCCTACAATACAGATGACAGATGCATCACTGTATTCAGAGAATAGAATCTATTTGAACCAATGATACCACACTATACACTAGCTTTGCAAAGTGACCCATTATTCATGAGCATCCAATAAAGATCACTAGGACCTGGTAGTATAGAATAACACAGTCACAGGGAGAACCCCCAAATCCAATGTTTACTGAGATAATGTCCCTTAATTCAGTGAAGGTTTAAAATGACAAATGGGATTTGCCATCTTCTAAACCAAACTTAATTACTTTGTTTAATCAATTTGAAGTGTTTGAGTATTTATTGCTGTTTAATATACTGCTACCGCATGAACCTAACTCAAACGATAAATGTATTACATACTAGCCAAAAAAAAAAAAAGTCTCAAAGGTTTCAAAAGGAAAGGTCTTTAGTGATATTCTACAGAGAGATCAATAGATTAAAATGCCAGGCTTCACAGAATGGATATAAGGATGAGTTGTTATACCTTTGGGAAAATGTGTCTGAGGCCCATGAAAGTTTCACATATGGAAATTTCAGATATCTCTATACTCTGTTCTTATAATCATTCACCGTTACCCTCTGATAGGTTCCAGTTCTTGTATCAAAGAGAGAATATTAGGGTTGAGATAGGCAGACAAGCTCCCTGTTGAATGGATTGTTTATTTGGAAGGACTGAAAGAGAAATAAGTTAGATGGCAAGTGAGTCCAGGGAACATACGGATTGACCCAACTCTTTAAACTCAAAATCAAGAAGGAAAATCTCCTACTTCTTTGTTAAACTCCAGCCATGAATGACTACATAGAGCAATAAAGTGATCAACAGGATTAACCCAAGTGAAAAATCTATTGTAACTAGTTGATCAAATTAGCTGAACATGGTATTGTACAAGTAGGAATCAACACTATTTTCCTCACACCTAACTTTTACATCTGTTTGGGTAGATATCCTTTTTTCTTTTCCTAAACAGTATTTTTGGAAGATCCCTCTCTCGTTCAGGGCACTTTCAGACTGGGCCAATGTCCAGCCTGAACAGTGCTTAATAGAGCTATACCAGTTACTTATGGCTAGTGTGCATCCTGACTGGTCAATGCCCATGCTATCCCAGCTGGTGAACATATTAAATATCACCTCCACCTTCTGATATTAAGGAACAGTCATTGTTTCAAAAATTAAAGATTTAGACTTTGTCTAATTTTAAACTCTGATTTCATACCAATTCAAAGTTTTTCCCTCTCCATATCACTCAGACCCAACCCAGTCTCAGAAACTTGCAATGCAAGAAATAGATAGAGACTCTTTACTATTTCTTCACCTTGTCCACTACTCCCAGCTATGTTCTACTGGCTCCTCCAGGCTAGAGAAGAGAAAGGAGAATATGAGGTGAGGTAAAGACAAAAAAACCCATCTTACTTGGCCATTGCTATTATAATCTGGCAATGAGGTTCTCTATACAGCAGGAGTCCAATTATGGGTTCTTCCTCTCATAGGGTACTGTCTTGGGTACTCTGGATGGGCCCATCAACCTCCTCCTCTGTCACTTCTAGTAGGAGGGATTGGACACATAAAAACTATACTTTCCAGACTCCTTTGCAGATATGTTTCTTGATGTGAATTCCTTTCTGTCATTTGGATTTACTTATCAGATTTGGAAGGCAGGAATGTGGTGGGGATCATCTTTTTGAGGTTTTGGGCTTTGGTTTCTAATAAGTAAGATGGTGGAAACATGAAGCTTTCCTGCAGTAGTGTTCCTGTGTCCATCTCCACATTCTTGTATGTAGAAAAATAGTGGTGGATCTGGCTAATTCCCCTGTGGGTAAGTTCTGTATCATTCTACACATCATTCCAGAGGCTTGCTCCTATTCTTCCTAAGATTTTGTAAGCACTAGTATTGACTAATCCAGATGCTTTTGTGGGTTCTAGATGAGACCACTCCTCTCTTCCCCAGAAGACCTCCAACATTACCATTCCTAGGGCAGGGGATGGTCCTATGGCTGACTGCTAGCTATATCAGCCTAGCTTCTCCAACTGACAGGGTACCCACACAAACTTTGTCTATTGTTTAGATAGACAGGTAAAAATGGATACCAGTCTCTGTATTGCAGGAAATGCAGGCCAAATTTTCCCAAGAACTCCATAACCAATCAGGCTCTGTCCTGGATCTCTGTTTAGAGAACGTATGAGAAAAGGATAGGAAGTGTGCAAGCTGGATAAAATGTCAATATCCCTTCCTGACAAGACCCACACTCTCTACAAATGGTTCTTGTAAAAGTTCTTTTCATTCATTTTGAATTGAGGGAAATACCATACTCTCCTTCAACAGTGCCCTTCAAAGAAATCCTCCCTGTCATTCTCTTCTGACCAGGTTGAGGTAAGGGACACTTCTTTGGCAAGCTCTGCAGAGGTGGTTTAACACCTCTCTTTAGAAGGTGGGAATAGTTGTCATCTATTACTATCAGCTTTGGGACCTCAGCTGAGAGGGAGGTAACAGGGGAGTTCGCTTAGCATCTAGTTACACTACTCTGGCTGATTTTCCAGATTGGAGGCCAGTGCCCTCCTTTGGGGGGGGGGGGGACTGGTGGCCAGTTGAGCAGTTAGTAAGATGAGAGTCGTCTGCAGCAGCATTGAAGTAGAACCATCAACTTGGAACAACCTTTTAACCAAAACTCTTACTATTAAAACAGTGTTTCTTCTCCATGCCCATTCCCATTCCAAGCTTTGCATTTCAAAAATTATTTGCTGTGTTTTTTTCATGTTTACATTTTTTTTCCCCTGAAAAAACTGATGGTAAAATATGAGATTGACCCCAATGGACAAGAGATCTTTAAGATTTACTAGTCATTCAAAAAGTGATGTGGCTGTATTTTGTTTTTATTTTATTTTATTTTTTAAATTTCATTTATTTACTTTATTTTAAAGAGAGAGCACACAAGTGGGGGCAGGGGCAGAGGAAAGGAGGAGAATCTCAAGGCTCCTTGCATGGAGCCCCAATGCAAGGCTTGACTTCACGGCCCTGAGATCATGACCTGAGCCAAAACAAAGAGTCAGAGGCTTAACTGACTGAGCCACCCAGGTGTCCCATAATGTGGCTGTATTTTAGACACATCTCAAAGCAAAACAAACAAAAACACAGAACCAGGAATATTTGACTTAAAAAAAATAGAATAACAAGGAGTTCACATGTGTGTACCTCAATTTCCTAAAGTATAGAATGAGTGATTGGATTAGCCAACCAAATTCTCTTCCAGTTCTGATGCCACATGGCATTCTATGAGTCAACAGAACCAAAGTGGCCAAGCATTAGCTACTCTAAGGAAGCATTGCTCCAAGAGCTCAGATTGGCTAAAAACGAAACAAAATACCCAAATAAGTTGAACACTTATGTCCACACAAACATCTGTGTACAAATGTTTATAGCAGCTTTATTCATAACTGACAAAATTTGGAAGCAACCAACTTATCCTTTAGGAGGTGAATGGATGGATAAATTGTAGTGCATCCAGGCAATGGAATATTATTCAGCACTAAAAGAAAATGAGCTATGAAGCCATGAAAAGACATGGAGGAAACTTAAATGCATATTACTAAGTGAAAGAAAACAATTTAAAAAAGCTGCATACTGTATCATTCCAAATATGTGACATCCCAGAAAAGGCAAAACTTCAAAGAAGTAAAAAGATCAGACCAGGGGTTAGGGGTTAGCAGTTATAGAGGAGGGATGACTCAATGGAGCATAAAGTGAAACTACTCTGTATGATACTGCAATGGTGGGTACATGTTATTAAACATTTGTCAAACCTATTGTTTCACCAAGAGTGACCATTATGTAAACTATGGACTTTGAGCATTAATAATATGTCAGTGTAGGTTCATCAATTACAACAAATGTACTACTGTCATACAGGACGTTGCTAGCTGGGGAGGTTGTACAGGGTATGTGTGGGAGGTTGTACAGGATATATGAGAACTCTCTGTATTTTCTACTCAGTTTTGCTATGAACCTAAAACGCCTCTAAAAAATGAAGCTTATTAATTAAAGAAATAAATAAAACATAAAGTGGCATTAACCCACATTTCTTTTCTTTTTTTAAAATTTTATTTTATTATATTATGTTAATCACCATACATTACATCGTTAGTTTTTGCTGTAGTGTTCTGTGATTCATTGTTTGCATATAACACCCTGTGCTCCATTCAGTACGTGCCCTCCTTAATACCCATCACCTGGCTAACCCATCCCCCCACCCCCCTCCCCTCTAGAACCCTCAGTTTGTTTCTCAGAGTCCATAGTCCCTCATGGTTCGTCTCCCCCTCTGATTTCCTCCCCCTTCATTTTTCCCTTCCTACTATCTTCTTCTTTTTTAACATATAATGTATTATTTGTTTCAGAGGTACAGGTCTGTGGTTCATCAGTCTTATACAATGTACAGTGCTCACCATAGCACATACCCTCCCCAGTGTCTATCACCCAGCCACCCCATCCCTCCCACCCCCCACCATTCCAGCAACCCTCAGTTTGTTTCCTGAGATTAAGAATTCCTCATATCAGTAAGATCATATGATACATGTCTTTCTCTGATTCACTTATTTCGCTTAGCATAATACCCTCTAGTTCCATCCATGTCATTGCAAATGGCAAGATTTCAGGGTTTTTTTGATGGCTGCATAATATTCCATTGTATATATATATTACATCTTCTTTATCCATTCATCTGTTGATGGACATCCTGGCTCTTTCCATAGTTTGGCTATTGTGGACATTGCTGCTATAAACATTGGGGTGCATGTACCCCTTTGGATCACTACATTTGTATTTTTGGGGTAAATACCCAGTAGTACAATTGCTGGGTCGTACCCACGTTTCTTCTTTTTTTTTCTTTCTTTCTTTCTTTCTTTCCTTTTTTCTTTCTTTCTTTCTTTCTTTCTTTCTTTCTTTCTTTCTTTCTTTCTTTCTTTCTTTCTTTCTTTCTTTCTTTTTTAGTTTCAGGGGTAGAATTTAATGATTCATCAGTTGCATATAACACCCAGTGCTCATTCCATCAAGTACCCTCCTTAATGCCCATCATCCAATTATCCCTCCCCCCCGCAGCTTCCCCTCCAGCAGCCCTGTTTGTTTCCTAGAGTTCAGCATCTTTTATGGTTTGCCTTCCTCTCAATTTTCATCTTGTTTTATTTTTCCTTCCCTTCCCCTATGTTCATCTGTTTCTTAAATTCCACATATGAGTGAAATCATATGGTATTTGCCTTTCTCTAATTGACTTATTTCACTTAGCATAATACCCTCTAGTTCCATCCACCTTATTGCGAATGGCAAGATTTCATTCTGTTTGATGGCTGAGTAATATTCCATTGTATATATAAACTACATCTTCTTTATCCATTCATCTGTCCATGGACATCTGGGCTTTTTCCATATTTTGGCTATTGTGGACATTGCTGCTATAAACATTGGGGTGCAGGTGCCCCTTCAAATCACTGTTTTTGTATCCTTTGGATACTTAGTAGTGCAATTGCTAGGTTGTAGGGTAGCTCTATTTTTAACTTTTTTGAGGAACCTCCATACTGTTTTCCAGAGTGGCTGCACCAGTTTGCATTCCCACCAACAGTGTAAGAGGGTTCCTCTTTCTCCACATCCTTGCCAACATCTGTCGTTTCCTGACTTGTTAATTTTAGCCATTCTGACTGGTGTGAGGTGGTATCTCATTGAGGTTTTGATTTGGATTTCCCTGATGCCCAGCAATGTTGAGCATTTTTTCATGTGTCTGTTGGCCATTTGGATGTCTTCTTTGGAGAAATATCTGTTCATGTCTTCTGCCCATTTCTTGACTGGATTTTTTTGTTTTTTAGGTGTTGAATTTGATAAGCTCTTTATAAACTTTAGATACTAGCCCTTTATCTGATATGTCATTTGCAAATGTCTTCTCCCATTCCGTAGGTTGCCTTTAGTTTTGTTGACTGTTTCCTTTGCTGTGCAAAAGCTTTTTATCTTGATGAAGTCCCAATAGTTCACTTTTGCTTTTGTTACCCTTCCCTTGAAGACATATCTAGCAAGAAGTTGCTGCAGCCAAGGTCAAAGAGATTGCTGCCTGTGTTCTCTTCTATGATTTTATTGGATTTCTGTCTCACATTTAGGTCTTTCATCCATTTTGAGTTTATTTTTGTGTATGGTGTAGGCAAGTGGTCCCATTTCATTCTTCTGCATGTGGCTGTTCAATTTTCCCAACACCATTTGTTGAAGAGACTGTCTTTTTTCCATTGGACATTCTTTCCTGCTTTGTCAAAGATTAGTTGACCACAGAGTTGAGGGTCCATTGCTGGGCTCTCTATTCTGTTCCATTGATCTATGTGTCTGTTTTTGTGCCAGTACCGTACTGTCTTGATGATTACAGCTTTGTAATAGAGTTTGAAGGCTGGAATTGTGATGCCTCTTTTTCAACATTCCCTTGGCTGTTCGGGTGTTTTCTGGTTCCATAGAAATTTTAGAATTGTTTCTTCCGACTATTTTGATAGGGATTGCACTGAATGCGTAGATTGCTTTGGGAGCATAGACATTATAATAATATTTGTTCTTTCAATCCATGAGCATGGAATGTTTTTCCATTTCTTTGTGTCTTCATCAATTTCTTTCATGAGTGTTCTATAGTTTTCAGAGTACAGATCCTTTTGATTAGGTTTATTCCTAGGTATCTTATAGTTTGATTAGGTTTATTCCTAGGTATCTTATAGTTTTTGATGCAATTGTAAATGGGATTGATTCCTTGATTTCTCTTTCTTCTGCCTCATTGTTAGTGTATAGAAATGCAACTGACTCTGTGCATTGATTTTATATCCTGCAATGTTGCTGAATTCCTGTATCAGTTCTAGCAATTTTTGGGTGGAGTCTTTTGAGCTTTCTACAAGAGTATCATGTCATCTGCGAAGAGTGAAAGTTTGGCTTCTTCTTTGTCGATTTGGATGCCTTTTATTTCTTTTTTGTTGTCTGATTGCTTAGGCTAGGACTTCCACTACTATGTTGAACAACAGTGGTGAGAGTGTACATTCTGTTCATGTTGCTGACCTCAGGGGAAAAGTTGTCAGTTTTCCCCATTGAGGATGATATTCACTGTGTAGTACATGTTTCTTGAGAAATAATTACATATTAGGTAAAATAATTTGTTATAGTCCATGTTAAAGTTAAGGCTATTCATGCATCACAAAGGGCAATGTAGCTTGACCATCTTTAGCCAAATGTTTTCATGAAACTTATGTGAAAGAAATCAAGGAAGCCAGATATTAACTGAATTCGAGCCCAAGTTTTAAAAACTTCCAACCATTTCTCTCAAACTGGAAGGTTAAAGATGAACCATTGTCTGATATCCAGAAGTCTTATATGAAGAAATAGCAATCACCTTGTTTGAGAAATACATGTTGAACATTGAGCATGACTGTCTTTGAAGTAGAAATTATTTGAATGTTGGTTCTTGGCTTATAATGCTTATGATGAAAACATGGTGGAACAGGGAATGAATTTTTAAGACTTTTACTTACTTTCAAGAATCATGTTGAACTGTTCCATTTTCTGTTGGCCATATCCACTCTTCTCTGAGATGAATTCTTTCAGTTGTAATCCAGTGGATTTGTAATACAGAGTTTTAGTCTCTCTCTCCAGTTGTGTCAGATGTTCTTAAGTTTTAATGGAAGATAGATGAGTTTATTTTTTTACCACTTCACTTTTATCCATTTAAATGAGAGTTGTGAGCATGAAGAACAGTGTTTTGAGAGTAATCAATTCAAGTGATCAATATTCGAAGTATTTTTTAAGTGTATAGCATCATGATGCCCTCTAGTGGCTAACCCACAAGGAAAGTGCCTCAAAAATCCCTCCGAAAATAGAAATTCTTTCTTTCTATGGATGGAATAGTGTATCTATTAAAGTACACTGTTATCTTTGATTCCTTTAATAAAAGCAGCAGTGCTTTATGTTCAGTTGCCATTGCCTTATTGCCTTAGTACCTCAAAGATCAAAACATGTTAAATTAATAATAATTATGGTGTCAAAAGCATTATAACCATCTGCGTAAGGCCAATGGATAGATGTGGTCCACTACATTGGGCTTTTTATCTTAAAGAAAAGGAATAAACCTCTGAGGACAATGAGAAAATTCTTCTGGGATTGACTGATTTGTCACTGTTAGTCTTTTTCCATCATTGAAATGGCTGCATTGGATTCCTAGGCAGGAAGCAGCACTATTGGAAAAAACAAAACAAAACAAAAACAAAAAGTAGAGCCAACTGAAAAGAAATCAGAAAATTGATCATTGACCCTATTATTTGGTAAATGACTCATAGGAATTATTTTTTACATTCTTCCATTTCCAAGAGCAGCCATTAGACTCTGTGTATGTGTGTGTGTGTGTGTGTGTTTTATGTAAAAGATGTTTTATAAGCCTGAATAAACATTTAATAAAATTGGCCAACGTCTTAAAATTGTGTCTTCTAAGCTTTAGATAGTTTCAAGTAATTAAAAACAAAAATGCTTATAAATTGTTGAGTTGTACATTTTCCTTTATTCTGTTGAGGCTAACCTTGTTATTTAGATACATTTAAAAACATCTTTTAAATGATTTCTTCGGATAACAAGTCACAAGCTTCACATTCTCATATTCTTCACTGATAAATCTATGGTTTTTCAGATAAAGTTCCATGACAATAGATCCCTTTAAAAGAAAACATTCTTTATAGTAAATCTGTTTATATGACCTGACAGACATTGGTCTATGATAGCAGTGCTTTTTGGAAAGTAACTGAAGCATTTTCTCCATAATAAACTCTACAAATATTTTTATTAGTCTCCCTCCATGCGCCTGCCAGTCTGTATAATAAAGTTAACTAATTGTTGACAGTTGGCACTGAGGAGAAAGCCTGAAAAACTTATTGCAACATACAGCTTAATAGACCTTATGTCCTGCCATTAAGTAGTAAGTACTTTTCAACTTTCTTTCCCTTTTCCCACATCAAGCATTCTAACCTCTAACCATCCTCACAAGGAAAGAATGATAATAATAATAACAACAATAACAACAGCAATAATAAATCCCAAACAATCCACCAAAACAAAACAGTGCACCCCTCAACCCCCCAAAAAAGGAAAGATCTGGGGCTGGCATTAGGAAAAATAAAATGGGAGAGCTGTCTAAGGGTGAAATCTCTCTTACCCTTCAACTCTTTGTTTTCCTAATTTGTAATTTATTCCTGACAGTGGTTTCCTTTTCTCTCCAGGTCCATAAGACTGAACATTATTTCCAGCAATATATCCATTCTCATAAAATTATCCTCTCATGAAATTATTTGTCAGATTCACAGGTTTGTTATAATGAACTTTTATCTACTGTCCACTGAGCCTGTTCTTTTTCCTCCTTCATCCCAGCAGATTCTAAAGCTAATGTATTCAGCGATCTTCAGCTCTTCCTTTCACTTTCTAAAGGCAATGTGATCTCATCCAATTCTTTGAGTATTAAATCTACAAATAAGTGGGTCTTGCATACACTTGATTCAGATGCCTTGGGTTTATAGGATTCTTAGAGAAGCCTAGTCACTTTCAAGTGATCAGAGGGACACCTGAGCCTACTTTTCTGAGCTTACATCAGAGTATGTCTGTTTCACTAAGTTAATCTTGATTCTGACCCTGCCTTCCCACTATCCTCCAATTGGCCAGGAGCCAAGACTAGGCTGGTGTTCCTGGGATCCTTCAAGGGAGGAATTAATTAATCTGGCTGGAGATTAATCCAAACTAGAGATGGTAAATTTCTTCAAATTTTGCAACCATGGCATGGGGGCTTGTAGGGGCAGAGTGGACTCTGGAATGGGCATTTTTTTTTATCTTCTTCCTGAAAAGGGACCTAAAATATATGCAAAACATTTTGAGTTGTCTTTACCAAATGAAAACTTTTAAAAGGAAAAGACACAAATATATAGCACAATTTGGTTTGCCCTAAACTGGTCAAGTCAGGGTACTAATTTGCACCTACAAACTAGTTTTCTGATTATATTGACTTTTAAGGGTGTATAGTTTTAATTTCAATGGAGTTACAGTGAATCATATTTTAAAGTATCTAAAGTGATTATAGGTTTTGCATGTTAGGGAAAACCAAGCAAAGAACAGAAGCAACTATTAATAGTAGAATGAAATAATGAAGCAATATTCTGATCTTAATGTCCTCCACAGTGTCAAGTTGACTCTTATTTTCAGAAAAGACTTTGAGAAATAAAAGGTGTTGAGGGAAAATATTCAGCACATAAACAGCACCTGAGTGTCTATTTTGTGTCCTGAGTTTTTTAAATAAACACCATTAAAATTTCCTCATTTATTGTTTTCACTTTGAACATGTCAACATACTTTTATTTACCTTGCTTTTAAATATTATCAGATTGGAAATTTTTTTCTAAATTGACTAAGCATTTGTATTTCTTCTTTTTGTCAATTGCTCAAGTATACCCTTTGTGTGTGTGTGTGTGTGTTTTAATTGTGATATCTGTTATTTTCTTACTGATTTATAAGATTTCTATATATTAAGTCTACTAACCTCTGGCATTTACTCTGCAAATAATTTCCCCTGGTTTATTGTCTTTCAGTTTTTTACATGGAGTTTGTTTTAAGTACAGAAAAAAATTTATAGTCATACTTATCAGCCTTTTCATTTATATTTTTGTCTTTGATGTCATTTGAAAAGTTTTTCTCTCCTAAGACCATATAGCCACTTATAGTTTATACCAGTATAATTATAATTTTAATTTTTGCATTTCAATCTTTAGGCCATCTGGGACTCATTTTGGTGTCTGTATGTTATAGTAATTTAACTTTATATTTTCTCTCTTTGGTTAGCTGGTAGTCTTTTTTTTAAGATTTTATTTATTTATTTGACAGAGACACAGTGAGAGAGGAAACACAAGCAGGGGGAGCGGGAGAGGGAGAAGCAGGCTTCCCGCCGAGCAGGGAGCCCGATGCGGGGCTCGATCCCAGGACCCTGGGATCACGACCTGAGCTGAACGAAGGCAGACGCTTAACGACTGAGCCACCCAGGTGCCCTGGTTAGCTGGTAGTCTTAACCAGAAGTTGAGTAATCCATTTTTCCTTTGGTTTGAATGCCAGCTCATCATGTATTAATATTTTATATATTTTATTTATTTATTTTTAAGATTTTATTTATTTATTTGAGAGGCGAGAGAGAAAGAGTGCATGCACAAGCACGGGGGAGGAGCAAAGAGAGAAAGAAGCAGACTCCCCGCCCAGCAGGGAGCCCAATGACACAGTGAGGCTCCATCCCAAGACCCTGAGATCATGACCTGAGCCAAAGGCAGATGCTTAACTGACTGAGCCACCCAGGTGCCACAGTATTTGATATCTTTTAAAAACTGTTTATGTAACACTATGAATGTCCCTGTATAAAATAAAAATTTAGCATTCTTTGATTTCCTCTTTCTCCCTACTCAGTTGACTTACTTCCCTTATTTTTATTATACTCTAATAATCATTTATTTATGCTCTTACTCTTGACATTTACATTAAGTTTACTAAATATTTTTTGACTTCGTTTTTTTTATTAATCTCTAGGCCAGCTGGTTTGTATTTTCAATTAAAAATATCAGAAAGGATAAATGATTTCTTGCCTTTCTTTATCCTTATATCCCCAAGAATAATCTTGCTATTGATTTCATACCTTAGAAACAGTAGGAATGAGCCCAGAATTTGGGGATTTACTGTCATAGGGATGAAGACAATGATAACTGGAACGTTTTCCTTTCCTAAGAAACTGGTTTTGTTTATTTATCTACATGAGGCTTGTGGGATTTTTCTTTTCCTTTGAAACTCAAAATGTTGACCCAGTTAAGTCATTTCATTAATTTTGCCATATACTTTATAAACTTTTAAAATCTAAAAATCTAAATTCTAAATCTACCTGTGGTTTAGGTCAAAGTTCTATAGATTTTTATGTTAGCTTTTTGTCTATTTGCTATATTTTCTTCTGGAATTCAACCTATGTATTTGGTGTATATTATAACATATTATATAAAACTTTTTCTGGACTACTTTTCATATCTTTTTTCTTTCATCTTATTAATCTCTGCATAACTGAGTTATAGAGTAACTTTTCTTCTAATTTTTTGACAATTTTTTTCTGTTGTTTGCAGCTTATTGTTACTTCTGGGCTCCCAGCAACTTAGAGATTTATTTCCAGTTCCTATTGCAGTGCTTGGCCCAAGAAAGATAATGAAGAAAAGTGTATTGAATTATATTGCAATAAAATTGCTCAAATATAAGATGTTAAAAATTATTAGACATAATTTTCAGTGACAGTAGTAAGTATATCTTGGTGTAAAATAACAAGATATAAACTAGATTAGCTTTCTTTTCAGAAATTATGATATCATGTACAAGAATTTTAGCCTAGAACCTCTAATACTATTCAGTAATGTTAAAATCAAGCCCAAGCCAACCCCAGCCCCCAGGCACACAATTGTAGTAGGAGTAAAAAGATATGTATCAAAGTATTGAAATAATGACTAATATTTGCTGAGGCTTCCTGGTGGGAAGGACCAAGCCAAGGGCTCTACACACGTAATGTCATTTAATCTTCTCTACAGTGTTGATAGGCCTTGTATTTACTGATGAAGGAACTGAAATTTAGAAGGTCATTGCAAAAGGACATACAGCTACTAAGTAGCTGAGCTGGTATTTGAACCCAGATTTGGTTAATCCCAAAATCTATGATCTAATGATTAAGCTAGTCTGGACAGCTTTTCCCTTTTTCCAGCCTTCCCAATGCTGAGGTTCAGTAACACTGTACTATTTCTTGGCTCTATATACATAATGCTTTTTTTTTTTTTTTTAACTTTTCAAAACTCTGATTTGGTTGCATAGAATCTGAATCTTTAAGATTATAGGCCACGGGGGGTGCCTGGGTGGCTCAGTCGGTTGGGCATTTGACTCTTGATTTCAGCTCAGGTCATGGTCTCAGGTTGTGGTGTTGGGTCCCAAGTTAGGCTCTGCATTCCGCACATACTGCTTTAGATCCTTTCTCCCTCTCCCGCTGCCCCTCCCCCCACTTGCTCTGTTTGGGCTCTCTCTCTCTAAATAAAATCTTAAAAAAACCCAAAAGACTACAGGCCACAAAAATGAGAGGTTTAACCTAGATCTAAAACTAGTAAAGCCAAAGTCATAATCCTATCTTCATTTTATTTGCTTTTATTCACATAATTAAAGGCCCATTGTTTGAAATGGCTACGAAGAAGCAGAAGTGGGACATGGCTCCTACCCACAAGAGAGTGACAGTTTGGTTTTACAGGACAATATAGAAAGAGACATCACTTCATACCACTCTTTTTAAAACAATTGGTTTGGGGGCACCTGGGTGGCTCAATCGGTTGAGCTTCTGACTCTTGGTTTCAGCTCAGGTCATGATCTCAGGATCGTGGGATCACAACTGCTTTAAGGAATGGCCGTGATAACAGAGATTATGAAAAGGATGAAAAAGAAAGCAGTATGGTGTATTAATTTAATTCCATTCTTGTGTGTTTGGTTTATCTTTAATTTATTCCAAGAGACCAATTGGGCAATTATGGTGGTCCTAAACATTCCTCTTGAAAATAATTTAATAGTCATCCTAGGAATCTCCTATATTGTCTTACACTTCATTGTGAAGTGTATTCATTTTTTCCAAAATGTTTCTGGGCAAATCTAAACCCCGTCATCTGCGGTAACCTCATTCATAACCGAGAATAATGAATCTGTCTTCTCCATGACATGGTGCACCTAGGCTGCTGCTTTGCCTGTTCTCCGGACTGAACATGCCCAGGTTTTTCATCTGTTCTCATAGGGTTTCATTTCCAAACCTTTTATTAACTTGGTTGCCCTCCTCTGAACTCCTTCCAGTTAGCTAGAAAGCAAAGTCTATCCAATAATATCATGTCATCATGGAGACCATGGAGGTCACATCCTGGCTAGGAGGTAACTGGGTACCCCCACAGGCATGAAATTTTTTCTTCATGCCTAAGGTAGTTGTGAATGTGCTGGGTCTCCTGCCCAGGCATACCCTGAGCATGCAACAAGTGGGGTGTGGTCAGCAGGCAGGTACCTACGTATTCAGGGGAAGAGTTGTTGCTTATTCGAGCAGCACTAATCAGTTCAATTTCTCTTTGTGGCTACTTTCAACTGCACCCTTCTTCCTAATTCAAAACACCAAAGCTGGGTGATAACTAACAATTATTGAGTGCTTATGATGTGCTAGGCATTGTGCCAAATGCTCAACATTTGCGAACTCATTTAATCTCTACAATAACACTTTACATGAGGCTATTATCTTCATTTTACAGATGCGGAAACAGAGTTAGACTGAGCCCAGGTCACATGGTTAGGAAGTGATGTGGCAGAAATTTGAACTCCTGGATTGGACTATAAAGCTCATGCCTTTAACTATAACCTTTAATTGTTTGAACACTCAAGAGGAACAGGCTAGAAAACATCGGACAAAGAAATTGGGAAAGGCATGTGCCTTTTTAAAAGGCAGAGTTACAATTTGTGTAGCATGGGAAAATGATTTCATGGTAAAAAAAAAAATAGGAGAAATAATTTATGCAAATTTCCCTTCCTGGAGATTAAAAATGAATATTCTATACTGAAGGCTCTAAGAAATCCTCACGTGTCGGGATGCCTGAGTGTCTCAGTCGGTTAAGCGTCTGCCTTCGGCTCAGGTCATGATCCCAGGGTCCTGGGATGGAGCCCCGCATCAGGCTCCTTGCTCAGCCTGCTTCTCCCTCTCCCTCTGTTGCTCCTCTGCTTGTGCTCTCTTGCTCACTCTCTTGCTTGTGCTCTCTCGCTCACAAAGAAATCTTGATGTGAAGAAACCTATTTAACCCACATTCCCTAAGTCTATTTTAACAGAGAACGCCTCCACTTCACTAAGTGTGCAAAAATATACAGTAGACTTAACTACTTGTTAAGGTGATACACTAAGCTATACATAGTATACCTCCCAACATCGTAATAATCTTGCAAGAAATACATTATTACTTCAATTTTTCAGGAAAGGAACTGACTCCCCGAGAGGTTTACCTCTCCAAAGGCTGTTTGTGGGTAAATTACTGACGAGAGGTCTTATTCCAATTTTGTATGATTTTCATGTCCTTATGTTGCTTCTGCACTTAAAATATTTATTTTCCCCCACCTATGCCCTACATTAAAATTCAGTTTTGAAAGTTATTATTGCCTCATCTTCTTTTTAGATGACTTGGTCATGTGAAGGCAGCATAATGAAGAGGGAAGAGTACCAGCTCTGTTCTAGAAAACTTAGGCTGGGTCAGATTATCACCTCTGCTACCTACAGTTTGACTTTCCCATGAAAGTTGCTTAATCTCTCTGAGACTTTTTTTTCCTTTGAGTTTTATTGAGATATATTCGACATATATAAAATTGTATAAGTTCTAGATGTACAACATAATTATTTGATATTTCTATATATTGCAAAATGATCACCACAGTAAGTTTAATTACCATCCGTCACTTCACATGGTTACAACATTGTTTTTCTGTGATGAGAACTTTTAAGATTTTAAGATCTGCTCCCTTAGCAACTTCCAAAAATATGATACAGTGTTGTTAACTTGAGTCACCATGCTTGTACATTGCATCTGCAGGCCTTATTTATTCTGTAACTGATTCTTTCATAACCTTCCCCAATCCTACCTCTCACCTCTGGCAACCGCTAATCTGATCTGTTTCTATGAGTTTGGTTTCTTTAGATTCCACACATAAGTGAGATCATATGGTTTTGTCTTTGTCTGACTTATCTCACTTAGCATAATGTCCTCAAGATCCATCCATTTGTTGCAAATGGCAGGATTTCCTTCTTTTTTATGGTCTGAGCTTATTTTCTTTTCTATGAAGTAGACATTTATTATGTGAATGGCTTATTAACTGTTTTCTGTTCTCCCATAGTATGTTAACTCCATATTTCATTCTAACAAAGCAAACAGAACAAGTGGCTTTATTTGGAACTCAAAAGATAGAACCTTAGGTCAGACTATAGTTTCCAAGTTTTACAAAATTTTGGAGGTGTCCAAGAAATACTAATGTACTTTTCCATATTCTTATTTTATTAAAGTATCTTATTTAGAATTGTCTTTTTTTGAAAAAAAAAGATTTGTTGTTTGAATTTTAGATGCAAGAAAACTAATCTATTTTACATATACACTTCAATACTTTTTTTTTACATTTCTTTAACTGATGTATAGTTGACACACAATGATTACATAAGTTTCATGTATACAACATAGTGATTCAACAACTCTGTACATTATGCTATGCTCACCACAAGTAATCATGCTATGAAATCCCCATGACTTATTCATTCCGTAACTGGAAGTCTGTACCCACCCCTTTTTAGGATTTATTTATTTATGAGAGAGAGAGAGCAGGTGAGCGTGGGGTGGGGAGGGGCAAAGGGAAAGGGAGAGAGAGAATCTCAATCAGACTCCATGCTCAGCGCAGAGCCCAAGGCGGGACTCAATCTCAAGACCCTGAGATCATGACCTGAGCCAAAACCAAGAGTCAGACATTTAAATGACTGAGCCACATAGGTGTCCCTGTACCTCCAATTTTTGACAAATGTGTACAATTGTGTATTCACCATTACAATCAGGTTATAGAACATTATCACCTCAAAAATATTCCTTTTTGCATTCATTACTCTTCCCCCACCCCAGCTCCTGCAAACCACTGATCTGCTTTTGTCGCTATAATTTTGCCTTTTCTAGGATGTTATATAAATGGAATCATACAGTAAATAATCTTTGTGTCTGATTTCTTAAATTTAGAAGTCTCAATTTAGAACTTAGGCTTTTAAATTCTCCTATGGCTCATGCTTTTGGTGTTATACTTAAGACATTTTTTACTAACTCAAGATGACAATGATTTTCTCCCAGGAGTTTTATAGTATTAGTTAGTACTTACTTACTGATTTGAGATACATTTAAAAAAATATTTTAAAAATATTTTATTTATTTATTTATTTATTTATTTATTTATTTATTTATTTATTTGAGTCAGGGAAGGGGCAGAAGGAGAGGGAGAAAGCAAATCTCAAGCAGACTCCCCACTGAGTGCGGAGCCCGACTTAGGGCTTGGTCCCACGACCCTGCCCATTAAGAACGTCCAACTTTTGATTTCAGCTCACAGTATGATCATGATAGATGTTCAGATGATTTATTTCTTTTTTCCCATTTTTTTGATTGAGCTTTAATAGTTCATGTCTTTCAAAAATTTTCAAATAAATTTAAAATCAGAATATCTATTAAAGACATTGAATTTATAGCTAAAAGAAGATCTCCCCATGAAGAGAACTTTATGTCCAGCTTCAAGAATTAATTCTACTTAACATTTAAGGAAGAAATAATACTAATTCTAAATTGTGAATTTATTGGAAGAAGATGTTCATAATATTCCCAATTATCTATTTAATGTCAGTAGGATCTGTAGTAATATGTCTGTCTGGCTAGATCAGAGACTGGAAAACGTTTTTCTCTAAGATGTCAGATAATAACTATTTTAGTGTTCTTCCTTCTCATTGCCACCCTCCACCTCTTCTTGAATATCTTTTAAAAATGTAAAAAGTATTTGTAGCTTGCAGACTATACAAAATCAGGTTACAGACTAGACTTGGTCCATTGGCCATAGTTTACCAACACCTAGGCAAGAGTTTTATCAATTTTATTAATAATTTCAAAGAATCATGTTTTGTTTTTATTGATTTTCTCTATTGTTTTACTGTTTTTTTGTATCACTGATATTTGCTCTGGTCCTTTTTTTTTTCTTTTCATTTGTTTACTTGGTGCTTTATTTACTCTTGTTTTTCTAGTTTCTTAATGTGTAGACACTTAGATCATCTGTTTGCAATCTTTGTTCTTTTCTAATATAAGTAGCTAATGCTTTAGATAACTTTTAAGCACTGTTAGTTGCATCCCACAACTTTTGATATGTTGTGGTTTTTGTTCTTATTTAACCTCAAGATATTTTCCTATTTCATTCATGAGTTCTTCTTTGACCCGTGGTTTGTTTGAAGTATACTGATTGACTTCCAAATATTTGTAGATTTTCCATAGAGCTATCTATTTTTGCTTTCAAATATAATATCATTGTGGTCAAAGAACAAACTTTTCATGATTTTAATTGATTTAAAGTTATGAGACTTATTTTCTGATTCAGAATATGTCCTTTCTTGGTAAATATTCCATGTGCACTTGAAAAGAATATGTATTCTACTCTTGTTAGGTAGAGTGTTTTATAAATGTTAATTAGGTCAAAATTTTGGGAGTTATTCACATCTTTTATATTTTTATTGTTTTCTGTATACTTGTTCTCTCAACTATTGAAAGAGAGCTGTTGAACTCTCCAACTATAATTGTGGATTTTTTAAATTTCTCCCCTCAGTTATATCAGTTTTGTTTCATATGTATTATATTGTTTCAGTATTTAGTATCTTGAAGCTGTCTTATTAAGTGCATATACATTTAGTATTGTTAAGTCCTCTAGATAGATTTACCCCTCATTGTGAAATTACCTTCTTCATCCCTGGTACTATTCCTTGCTCTAAAATCTACTTTTTAGTATATTAATATGGCCGCTCTAGGTAGCTAGCTAGATTTCTTTCTTTCTTTCTTTTTTGAAACTGTTTATTTTCTGTAAACCTTCTTTCCATTTTGTTTGCCTTTGTGAAAGAGCAACTTAAGACCACTCCGTGGTTGTTCCTAAGCATTCAGTGGCCTGAGCAGTGGGAGCTGCAGGCCAGTCTTTAGTGGCAGGCTGAGTGCTCCAGTCTTCAGTAGGGAACTGCTGAATAGGCACCGAGGGCACCTGCATGCCTTCAGACCAGTCTGCGACTTCAGGTGGAGTAGCAGTGAACTCAGGAGCTGGAGCTGTCCATTCATCTTGAAACTCCTCCTTGGTCATAGCCTTTCAGCATTGGCCTGCTCTTACTTTGTAATCTCTTCAGGATCTCTGTAGAAGTAGAGATCAGCCATGACCTCCCATGGGTGTTCATGGGAAATGGGGCCACACATGCACAGAACTTCCTGGGCCAGCATCCACCACATCAGACCTACTGAATGAGCTCCCTTGTTGTTGCAAGGGATAACGATGTCCACATAGCGCACAGGAGAGTCTGTGTCACCCAGAGCAACGGTAGGCAGTTTAACATAAGATGCCTCTGTGAGAGGCTGGTGGTCCACCCTGGGACCAGTAATCACCAGAAGTCTTGGCTCCCAGAAGGCTGCCTGGATCTGGGTTAGTGAAGGTTCCAGGAGTGAAGCAACAAGCAATAGGAGTGGCTCCAGGAGCCGCAAACTTCAGCACACCTCGCTGGCCAGTATTCCTGGAGGATATGACGCTGACATCAGCTGGGTTTTCAGTGGCAATACTGGCACGAACTGTCAGCAGAAGGTTCTCCCGGGTTCTCTTCAGATTTATGATGTAGATACCATCACTTTGCCTTTTGTAGAGGTACTGTTCCATTTGGCAGTCAAGGTTGGAACCACATAAGTAGGTTCCTGCTGCAAAGAATTTGAGGACATCCTCCTCCCTCATTTCTAGGACATCAAGGGCTCCGGACATTGTGGAAGTTTCTCTTTGAGTTATGACAGGGATGAAGAACAATGTTGTATGGACCTCTCTCTGGGTAGCACGGAAAGTCCAGTTTTGGTTTGATTAGTGTTTTTATAGTGTATCTTTTCCCATCCATTAACTTTAATATTATCTATGTCTTAATATTTTTGTGCCTTGTAGATGGCATATAATTGAGTCTTGCTTTTTTATCTTACCCACAATCACTGCCTTTTAAGTTTGTCTAGATCATGATATTTAATGTAATTAGCAATATTACTGGATTTAAATTCAACATATCACTATTTATTTTCCATTTTCCCATCTGCTTTTTGTTCTTTTTTTTTTTTTTTTGACTGACTTCTTTTAGGTTAATTCCATTTTTATTTAAATTCCATTTTACCTCCACTACTGGCTTGTTAGCTATACCTCTTTGTTTTACTATCTTAGTGGTTACTCCAGAGTTTATAACATACATTTTAAAATTATTACTGTCTAGCTTCAATGCCCATATAGTATAAAGCTCATAACAGAATGCTTCCATTTACCTACCTCTATGTTATTGTTCTCATACATTTCAATTTTCATATATAGCTGACCCTTTAACAGTGCAAGGATTAGGGGCACTGACCCTCTGCATAGTCCAAAATTCATGTATAATTTTTACTCCCCCCAAACGTAACTACTGAAGCCTACTGTTAACCAGAAGCCTTATTGATAATGTAAACAATCAATTAACACATAGATTGTATGCTGAGTGTGTTATATATTGTATTTTTACAATAAAATAAGTTAGAGAAAAGAAAAAGTTATTAAGAAAATCATAAGGAAGAGAAAATACATTTACAGGACTCTACTGTATTTATCAAAAAAAATCTCTATAGAAGTGGACCTGCACACTTCAAACCTGTGTTGTTCAAGGGTCAACTGTCCTATAAACTTGAAAATTCATTGTTATTATTTTGCTTTAGTTCATTAGTTATCTGTTGAAGAAGTTTAAAACTAAGAAAGTATTTTCTGTTCATGTATTTTCATTTGCAGAGCTCTTCATTCATCTGTGTAGATCCAAATTATCATCTGACATAATTTCCTTTGGCCTGAAAAACTTTCTTCATTTTTGTAGAACAGCTCCTCTAGTAAAATTCTCTAAGGTCTTTTTCTTTTAAATTGAGATGTAATTGACATATAACATTGTAGAAGCTTAAGGTGTATAACATAATGATTTAGTATTTATATACATTGCAAAATAATAACCACAATAAATCTGGTTAACATCCAACGTCCTGCATAGTTACAAATTTGTTTTTCTTTTTTTTTTTTCGTTTTAAAGATTTTATTTATTTATTTGACAGAGAGAGAGACAATGAGAAAGGGAACACAAGCAGGGGGAGTGGGAGAGGGAGAAGCAGGCTTCCTGCTGAGCAGGGATCCCGATGCAGGGCTCGATCCCAGGACCCTGGGATCATGACCTGAGCCGAAGGCAGTCGCTTAACCAACTGAGCCACCCAGGTGCCCCGACAAATTTGTTTTTCTTTTGATAAGAACTTTAAAGATCTGCTCTCTTAGCTACCTCCAAATATACAATACAGTATTATTAACTGCAGTCACCATGTTGTACATTATATCCCCATGACTTACTTATTTTATAACTGAAAGTTTGTACCTTTTCAGTACCTTCACCCATTTCACCCACCTTGAACCCCTACCTCACCCCAAGCACCAATCTGTTTTCTGTATCTATGAACTCAGTTTTTTGTTTGTTTTGTTTTGTTTTTAGATTCCACATATAAATGAGATTACATGATATTTGTCTTTGTCTGCCTTACCATAATGCCCTCAATGTTCATGCACTTGTCAGAAAGGACAAGATTTTCTTCTTTTCTTAATGGCTGATAACATTTCATTGTAAATATATATAATAGCACACATTTTTTAATCCATCTATCGAAGGACACTTAAGTTGCTTCCATATAAGTTAGTGATTTCATTTCCTTTGGATAAATACCCACAAGTGGAATTGCTGGATCATATGGTAGTTCTATTTTTAATTTTTTGAGGAAATGCCATAGTGTTTTCCATAGTAACTGCACCAATTTACATTCCCACCAACAGTGCACATGGGTTTCCTTTTCTCCACATCATCACTAACACTTGTTATCTCTTACCTTTAAAAAAAAAAAAAAAGATTTTATTTTTTTATTTGTGACAGAGAGCGCAGAGAGAGAGAGAGAGCACGCACGCGTGCGCACAAGGGGGAGCAGGGCTAGGGAGGGGCAGAGGGAGAGGAAGAAGCAGACTCCCACAGAGCAGGGAGCCTGATGTGGGGCTCGATCCCAGGACCTGGAGATCATGACCTGAGCCAAAGGCAGACTCTTAACTGACCGAGCCACCCAGGCACCCCTCTTACCTTTTTGATAATAGCTATTCTAATGTATGAGATGATGTCTCATTGTGGTTTTGATTTGCATTTCCCTGATGATTAGTGATGTCGAGCACCTTTTCTTGTACCTGCTGTTGACCACCTGTACGTCTTCTTTGGAAAATGTCTTCAGATCCTCTGCCCATTTTTTAATCAGTTTTTTGTTTGTTTATTTTGCTATTGAGTTATATGAGTTCCTTATATATTTTAAATACTGCTTATCTGATATATGATTTGCAAATATTTTCTCCCATTCAGTAGGTTGCCTTTTCATTTTGTGGATGGTTTCCTTTGATGTGCAGAAGCCTTTTAGTTTGAGGTAGTTCCACATATTTATTTTTGCTTTTGTTGTCTTTGCTTTTGGTGTCAAGGAGCTTACTGCCTATGTTTTCCTCTTGAAGTTTTCTGGTTGCAGGTCTTCTGTTCAAGTCTTTAATCCATATTGAGTTAATTTTTGTGTTTGGTATAAGACAGTGGTCCAATTTCATTCTTTTGCATGTGGCTGTCCAGTTTTCCCAGCATTATTTATTGAAGAGACTGTCTCTTCATCATTGTATATTCTTGCCTCCTTTGCATAAAGTAATTGACCATATAAGTGTGAGTTTATTTCTGGCCTCTCTGTTCTGTTCTATTGATCTATGTGTCTGTTTTTGTGCCAGTACCATACTGTTGTGATTATTACACCTTCATAATGTAGTCTAAAGTCGGGAAGCATAGTGTCTCCACCTTTGTTCTTTGTACTTTTGTTGTTATTAGCTAATCATATTAATTGGTGTCTTCAGATATAGAAACTGAAGTCCAAAGTATAAGTTCAGTAAGGAGAGAGTGACAAAGTATTCTTTCCCTCATTCATTCCTTCATTCAGAAAATACATAGGGAATGTTTATGTGTACATTTTTAGGTCCTGAGATACACAAGTAAAAAAGGTAGGAAATTCTCTATCCTCATGGCACATTGGTTCTGGTCGGGAGAGATATATATACATACATGCATACAAATAAATTAATTAATTTAAAAAATGGTTGCAAATGGTGGTAAGAGCTATAGAGAAAATGGGGAAAGGAGGTTGCTACTTTTATAGGTAATTCAGTGAAGGCCTCTTTGAGGAGGTGATATCTGAGCAGTGGTTTAAGCCAACTCATTCCTGGATGATGGAAGAGACAGAACTGTAAAGATCTAAGCAGAAGGAAACATCAAGGATAACAGCCCTAGAGCAGAATGAACTTAATGTGCTTAAGGAATAACAAGCAAACCAGGGCAGGTGGAGCATAGTGAGGAAGAAGGAGAGTAGAAGGCAATGAACTGCGAGATGCAACGGGGGCCAGAACATGTAAGATTTGGTAGTGCTGGCGAGGAGTTTGTGTTTTCATTCAAGTGAGAGGGAGGTTATTGGGGGGTTTGGAGCAGGGGATTTACACTTGAAGAAGATTGCTCTGGCTATTGTATGACAGATAGATGCTAGGGTGGAAAGAATGGAAGGTGGGAGGTTGAGAGCTTTAGACTACATCAATCCAGAAAAATAAAACTTTTTGCATATAAAGTTAACAGGCATTTGAAAGAAGAGAAGGGGAGGAGATGGGCCAAGGAAAGGAAGACTGAGCAATTTGTCAGAAGATTGGAACTCCTGGCGAAAAGTATTTACTGAGAAATAGTAACTAGTGAGATTCCTGGTGTCAGTAAGTCTGAGACATTTTAAAACAAGTCGGTCCACTAGTCAATTTTAAGTTATCTGTGGTTCAAGGGTGTAAGCTCCCTCTACTATTCCAAGTTTTATTTAAAACTTGCTGCACATACCATACTGCAT
Source organism: Mirounga angustirostris (assembly GCF_029215605.1). NCBI lineage: Eukaryota > Metazoa > Chordata > Mammalia > Carnivora > Phocidae > Mirounga > Mirounga angustirostris. Next base: position 91,304,272 of record NW_026991716.1, on the reverse strand, counting down.
TGGTGGTACTTTGAAGGTAAAAAGGAATCAGGTTGGTTTCCAGTATAAGACCACACAGTATAGGATAAGGAGAGCATACAGAATATGGCAAGATGATTCACACGATAAACTAATCCAGTGGATTTGAGAGTATTAAACCATCAGTGATGAACAAAAATGGAAATTCCTCCAAGATTCCCAGGAGGGATTTGTGTAAACACTGGCTTTCCCAGGACATAGGTGATGGTGGTTTGAGCCAACTCATTTGAAGCCTGAAGGGCAGGATGACCTAGCTGATTCTAGGTCACACATTTAACTAAAGAACAAAGAGGCAGAATACAGTTTACGGTGTGATTAGGTCAGTAGCATAAATCTTTAGGCTCATCTTTCCCAATCAGATGTTTTTCCCACTGGTTACTTCTATTAATAATTCATTTATGTATTCATTTGGCAAATATATATGCAGCATCTACTCTGTGCCAGATATTGTGTTGAGAGCTGAGAATATAGCAGTAAATAGCATATAAAACATAACCAATTGGTAATTGACCCCACTCCAGCCTTCAGAATGGCTAGACTTTGGCTCAGTGAGACACAAGGACACCCATGCTGGGGCATTTGGGGGAAAGAAGCTGTATCCCTCTTCTGTAGGAACTTCTTATCTCCTTCATGTGGGGAGCCATTAGCTGCTCAAAACAAACTTAGCTATTATCATTATTACTGCACATTATTTATCTTTTCCTTAACTTTTTGATTTCCCTTACTATGTCTTATGTGAACTAAATTTCTAAAATAGTTTCCATACGTAGTCAGATCTTTTGTAATTTACCCTGATACACAGCTTGCAATAACAAAATTTTTGGTGTATGCTTAAATTATTTCCTGAAAAGGTCAAAATCTGTTCTAGAACAGAGTATTTTCTAAACATTTAAACAGAAAAAATAAAGGAAATGTAACAAACACTTTGGAAAATTGTTTGGCAGTATTGATCAAAGTTGAATAGACACATAACTTATAACCTAGGAATTTTACTCTCAGTATATACCCAGCAAATACAAAGAGTACTATTTGTATTATTTCATCAACATAAAGCTTGAAAACTGACAAAGCTCAGGAGACTGACTACCTGGGTGATTAGAAAGACCAGAAGGGAACAAGAGGGAGTTTTGGGAGCTGGTCATGTTCTGTTTCTTTACCTGGTTACATTGATATATTCACACTGTAAAAATTCATTGAGATATATATTTAAGATTTATGTACTTATCTTTATGGATATTATATTTGAATGAAAAGTTTTTTTTAATTTAAATTCAATCAGCCACCATACAGTACATCATTATTTTTAGATGTAGAGTTCAGTAATTCATCAGTTGCATATAACACCCAGTGTTCATCACATCACTTGCCCTCCTTAATGCCTGTCACCCAGTTTACTTTAAAAAGTAGAGGCAAAATGCATTTTATTATTCTCCCTGGAGTTCATAACTCACTATTTTGAAATACTTTGGATTCTCAATGAATATTTGGTGATGATTGCTGTCACTTTAATTACAATTTTTCCTTTTATCATCCTCCTTGGGGGATAATTTTTCAGCAAATATATGTTGGAAATTCTTAAAAAGAAAAAAAAAAAAACTAACCAAGCAAAATGGCTCTAATCCAGCATAATATTTAACTATTATTACAAAAAAGGATATGTGTCACTGAATTCTCATGCAGACAGAATTTACAAGTTATATTGAGCTAGACATTTGTTTTTATTTTTTTGAAATTAAAATTTCAAGCTTATATCCTTCAACATGACTCTCTTTCGCTATGGTTATCTATAAATATAAAAAATGGTCTTCTCTCAAGTATTTCTTGAATCTGTCCTATCATCTGATCTCAGCTCTCCTTGCTCTGGGGCAGGTTCTAATTATTCTTTCCTAGACTACTGCAACAACCTGATAATTTGTCACAACCTGACCCCAGTCTTGCTCCTTCAAAACAGCCCTTATCTAGCCTCTGTAGTGACACATCTTACAACAATCTGATTATTGTATTCCTTTCCTTCAAACCATCTCAATTAATGGAAACTCCATCCTTAGAGTTCTCTAGCCAAACACTTTTGTCTCATCCCTGACTCCTTTCTTGTTATCTGTCAGAAAAATCCAATTAACTCTATTTTCAAAACATAATCCAAAATCTGTTCATTTAATGTCACTAACATTACTACCATCTCTGTGAGAGCACCATCATTTCTTGCCTAGACTATTTATTGCAAAGGCCTGCAAACTAATCTCCTTGCTGCCATTCTTGTCTCCCTACAGTCTTGTTGTAGCAACTTGGTGGAGCATATTTGATGTAGCACCAGAGTGATTTAAACACAGGCAGGAATCTTACTTAGGAAGCCTTTACATATAGACTTTCAAGAAGAAGGGGGCTGATCTGAATATAGGTATTAGATTTGGTAATTAGCTCACTAATGACCTTGATGTATAACATTTCAAGGGAATATTAAAGAAATCAAGCAGTTGGCAGTGGATTAGGGTCTGGATGAGGTCAAAAAATGAAATTGGTGGTGTGATCTATATAAATAATTCTTTCAAGAAGTTTGTCAAGAAAGGAAGAAGGAAGGTGGAATGAATAAGGAGGAATTTAATCTTTATACAAAGCAATGGTACAAAGGGAGGGAAGAAAGTTTGAGAAAATTTCTATGTGATTGAAGGGGAGTTCTCCATCCCTAAAGGAAATATCCTAGGGTTATAGAGTTCTAGGATAGCTAGAGAAAAACTGGCAAATGAGAACGTAGATAGCTACGTCTCAGGAAAATGAAACCAGCCTGGCTGTGTAGGAAACATAGGATTGGATGACTATACCCAACCACCATCTTTAATTGTACAAAGGAAAAATAAAAATAAAGAATGTCCAAATTTAGGGACCCAAGAGATATTTTCAGAGTATGTCTTATAATCAACATAATATTAGTAACTGGGAATGACGTTCCTTTTGGATGTGGTCAGTATTGGGGAAGGACATAAGTTCCATTTTCCAGAACGGTCACATTTATTATTTTAGGGACTTTAATCATATCAACTCTTTGGCTTTATCTGCAAAATTGAAGATTTCTAGTTTTTAAAAATATATCTTAATTTGGAAACCACTACAATTCCGTAATAATTTAAATTTTATTTTTTTTGAGTCTTCTCTCGTATTTTCATCTCTATTGAATTATGGTGACACAGCTACTTTAGTACAAGGCAATAATTATAATGTCCCTAGTATTTGACTATGCCATTTAAGGATGCAAAGCATATTATAAGTCTTTTTGGCTACAATAGCACTGATGCCTCTGACAATAGTTAACAAGGCTACTGAAGCTCCCTCCCAGGTAGAAATTGATACATCAGAATCATCACTGCAGTGATGAAGTGATTCTTAAATTCAACTGATTTCAGATACTTTCTTTACTCACTTCCTGCCCTTTAAGACTTGTATTAACTTGGTTTGAACTAGGGGCTAAATTTGGTTTAATTTGCAGAACTCACAAAATTTGTGTTCAAAGTGTGTCTAATAATATTATTGAAAGAGGGGAAGCAAATTACACTTAAACTTCCTTTTGAATTTTTCAGCCATGACCTTAGAAATCATGGAGAAAACCATAACACCGAATATTACTTGTCATTATATGCTATTACATGTTATTACAGGACATTTATTATTTTATATGATGTGTGATGATTAATGAGATTTCTCTCTATAAAATTAGAAAGCAGACCTGTGTTTTTGGTAATTCCATCTTTGTGTTTGGTACTGTTTTCATACCAAATTTCACTTAATAAGTGCATTGAAAATATGGAGTCAAGTTAGGAATTAGAAGGAAGACATCAGACTTTTTATTTAACCCCTAACTATTAAATCTAGGCACAAAACCATAAAGAGAAAACCCTTAAAGGTGAGGATGTATGTAATAAAAATATCTATCTTTTGCATATTCATATTCCAGGAATAGATTTTAGCACTGCCCCACTTCTGATGGCCTTGTTAGCTAGTGCTCTGTAGTTCCACCATGATAGTGATAGAAGGACTCTCCAAGCACACTGCCATGTGCTGCTATATAACGAGGGCCCTGTTGACCTGAAGCTGCATCTGTGGTGGATCGATATAAGAGGATTCTCTCTGTAGGTAAGTTGGATAAGGCAGCCCAAGTGTGAGAGCACAAATGGATATGATTCTTTCTGGTGCACAACTGTCTCACTGGACAAAGAGAAATTGTTACCAGATGATGATAAGAGTGACAGATCCTGTGGCTAGGGAGTAGGTGAAAGGAATCTAGTGGTGTGTGTAGGCTGCCTCAGCTCCAGGTAGCTCCAGGGCTCTAGTGATGGAAAGCTTCTTGGGGAAGCTGGGTGTGATTGTGGTGAGTAAACATCCATAGGGTCCTTTCATGAAAAGTCTCAAATTCCAGCTTGTTATGGATTGAATTGTGTCACATACCAACCCCTCCCCTCTCATTGAAGTCCTAAACCTCCGTACCTCAGGCCTTTAAGTCTTTACCCTATCGGTAAAGATGGTGTCTTACAAAAGTAATCAAGTTCAAGTGAGGTCTTTAGGGTAGGCTCTAATCCAATATGACTGGTAACCTTATAAAAAGGGGAAATTTGGACATAGAGACAATGTAGAGGGAAGACCATGTAAAGGGAGAGAAAAGACAGCCATTGACAAGCCAAAGAGAAAGGCCTAAAACAAATCCTCCCTCACAGCACTTAGAAGGAACCAATCCTGTTGACATCCTGATTTCTGACTTCTAGCCTCCAGAAGTGTGAGACAATACATTCCTGTTGTTTAAGCCACCCAGTTTGTGGTAATTTGTTATGGCAGCCAATACACAGCTATCCTGACATTTGTTTCTTCATCCCCCTTCAGTAAGCCCTCTCCTTTCCTGGTTTACTAGCTACACACTTCCCTTCACAAGTCATTTCTAGTTTCATGCCTACTGGAAAACTTGTTCTTCCTCTCAAGGCTTCATCTCAAATTGTTTCTGTGCTAAGGATCCACCCTTTGCCCTCTGAAGATCTCTACTTCTGCAACTCAATATCCAAGAAGTGGAATCCCCTTTCCTCTTCATTTTGTGCTCACATCTCTTCTTTAAACAGTGGATGTGAGCCAACTGAGGTGACTAAATGAGAAGACTCAGGGGTGAGGATGTAAAAGAAAATACCAGGAAAAAAACTCCAAAACCCTAATTAATATTTCAATAACATCATCATGCTGCCTGTATATAGATAAAGATTCATCAATATAGTTGCCCCAGAATGTGCCTCTGTGTTCCCTGCCCCCATGTCAGTGTCTCTTTAACCTCAGAGAAGAAAAGTGAAACAAGAAAGTAGAAGGATTGAAAGTTAAAGAAATGAACAAGTTAGAAAGACTTGAATGTTTTCAGTACAAGCCTTGTTGTCAGCCCATGACAGCAGCCCTCTGTAGACAGGGAAACAATCTTCAGTATCTCACTTCACACTGGGAGTTTCCAGTGAACCGACTGCCAAGGGGTTTCAGACTTGTGGGTCTAAGAGTGAAGTGTTTACATGATAGAATAGGAAAGACCAAAATGAGTCCCTCTTAACCTCCTCAGAGAATAGGTACAAATGGAAATGGAATCAAGAGAACCAGGAATTATGCTCAGTTGTAAAGCATTTAATACAGTGACTCATGGTGAGCACTCAATAAATGTCAGTTGGTATTATTATTACCATATTTCGTTAACTCTGAGATGCACTTTTAAATTTTTTCAGGAATATTTTAAAGCAGTACGACATGTCATTTCACCTGAAAATACATTTAGAATGCATTTCGAAGTTGATTTTTTAAAAATATTAATCACTCATGGAGATTTTCTGATTCTTTCAATTTTTCAAATTTCTCAATCATGAAAGAATTTCTACAGGCTCCCTTCACCGTATCTATTCATATACTCACCATCTACACCATATACCCAGTCCTTTGCCTGTCACTGTCATCAAATTCACCATGTTCCCCTCAGATCCAATGCCCCCATTTTTGCTCTAGTTCCCATTTCCTCTGACCCAAATGATATCACTGTAGAAATTCTTCATTTTTTTTCTCTTGCATCATTCCCCTTCCATTGAATCATTCTATCAGCAAACGTGCATGCTGTTCTGTCTTGCAATTTTAAACTTTCTCTTGGCCATACTTTTCCTTCACTTTTCCTTCTAATTAGGGCTCATTTCTTCTTCCCTTTGCAGCAAAACTCCTTGGAAGAGTTACAAAGCATACTTCTTTTCCCCCTAGCATTTTTAACAGTTTGGAAATCAGAGCACCCATGAAATGAAAACTCACAATCACTTACATGAGCCTAGCAATGATTAGTGAAGAACAGCAAACTTGTAGCTCTTTCAGCTGGCCTTGTCATGAGTTTGGAAAGTTCTAGTTGAATGATACTGGTTCAGAAAACAGGCTCTGGAGTCTGAGTGGATTCAAACCCTAGTTCTTCCAGTTATTAGCTGTGTGATCATAGACAGGATTTATTTGTAACTTCTAAGTTTTAGTTTCCTCAACTATAAAATAGGGGAATAGTACAATTACCTATGCATTAATATTGTTATTGAATTAAATCAGGTAATACATGTTAAGTACTTAGCAAAGTGCCTGTGACAGGGTACTCAATAGAGTAGTTCTCATCCTCATCATCATACGTCATCTTATGTGCACATATAAACACATGTACCATGATTCATGGTGGACCATACCAGAATGACCATATAAAAGGTTTATTCACATTATATAACAGGCAGGGCAACATTTTACTCTTTGCTTCATCCTCTTTTGGTGAAAATACCTTCCATTCAGTTGTGACATAGTCATAGTGTTATCAGCCTAGCGAGGAACACCAGAATATTGTAAATGGCGAAGTCTTTTCATGGTCTTCAGCAATCTATTGAAAATTAAAATGTAATTAGTGGGACAAAACAATGGTTTGCATCTTTTAATTACCGTTCTATTTTTTGACAGAATGTTTTAATTATTGTTTTCTTTTCTCTTCTCTTCTGTTTCTATTGATTTGTTGCCAGTTTAATTGTGCCACTAGGACCTCCCAGTTCTCAATGAGTTGGCCTCAGGGGATTCTGTCTGCTTCATTGTTTTAAAGTAAACCAGATCTCTAAATACCTACAAAACAAAATCAGAATGTGAAGCCATCTTTTTAAAATGAGGGAAAACTAGGAGGAATAAATAATAAAGCATAAGATTCAAGGTATAGAGGGAAATTTAAAAGAGAGAGCCATAATTACTGACTTTAGGTCTAGAGGAATGATTATTCTTAATAAATGTGCTATAGACTTACCTATCTAAGCAATTAATGCAGAGGAGTAATAAAATAACAGAACTTAAAAACTTTTTGTTTGGGCTCACCGGCCAAATTATTTCTTCCAGTGATGTCAGATGAGTTGTATTCTGAAGAGTAGAGCCTACAGATGGGTGATCACTGTGAAGTACTTTAGTGAAGTCTATCCATCAATGACTTACTATTCTCTGTTGATTCTTTGTTTATTGAAAATTTCCAGTTGCCTTTAAAGTGCAAATTTAGTGAACGAATTTTAAAATGGCAGTAAAAGATAAAGAAGACATCAGTTAATGTTTGTTTTTATGACCAATTGGCCTAGTAAGGAAAGAAACAAGTAAGGAAAGAAACAAGATCAACTGACCTAGTAATCAAATAGTGAATGGCCTGTAAACACTACCATGAATGATGACAGTGTTGTCTCAGACACACATGGATTGCAGTATTGGCTCCACCACCATGTAGACCTTGGGTAAGTTACTTGACTTTCTGAATCTTTATTTTGCCATCTGAAAATGAGGACAATGGTAGTACCGTCCTTATAGGGTTGATGTGAAAAATTAAATGAGATAATGCATATAGAGCATATGGTTAAGTGCTCAGTCCATGTTGTTATAATAGTATCAGAAAGCCAAGATTCAGTACAAAGCCTCTTCAGTGAGTATACACATAAATGCCTCCCTCCAAAGGAAGCAAAAAACAAATGTCCAGAGTATTGCGGCATGATCTGGCTGGGAGTATTAGCTGGGATTTGGTGTTTCTTTGTCTAAGTGTGTTCTCTTATTCCACTCATGGAAGAAATGGCGTCCTGGAGCCACTGCCATGCCTAAAAGTTGGGATATGACCGTGGAGCAGGTCCCAGTGTCATACCAGTGGTTTCTGAGGAATTTAGCTTGATGAAGATTTTGAAACAATAGTATGATAGAGTGGTTTTCAACTGTTTTTCACCATTACCCAGAGTAAGACACCATGATTTGTCACATATACACATACATACACACAACTGAAACAGAAGTTTTATAAAATAATACTTACTCTTATGAGGTATCCTTTGATTCTTCTCTCCTGTCCTATTCCATTTTAGTTTACTTTTTTTAAGTATCTGGTTTCACCAAATTGATTTTACCCCCTACTGAAGGATCTCAGCACAGTTTGAAAAATGCGCTGTAATGAACACTCTTCTCTACCAGTTTCCTAAGGTCATTTTTGCTTTCTTCATTCATTTTTCAACGTCTTTGTAATTTTCTCTCTAGGTGAAGTAGATGCTATTACATAATAAGAGGATCTAACTGGCAGTTTCTAGAATCAGTTCCTAGGCTGGGTGAAAATGTTTTTTGTGGGTAGGATTTTAGGGGTGTGTTGAGATAGAATAGAAGCACAGAATTTGAAAGCAGCAAGGGTTCTTTTAGGGTTGAGATCAGGCCATAACACCTTGCTGTTTCCCCAGAGGGTTTCAAAATATCTCGGACGCCTACTTGTGCTTCCACTTCCTGAGCATAGTCACTGACATGAAACACCTTTAGATGACTGATCTGGGGCTTTTCATTTACTCCCTCAGCCCCTTTGAGTCTGGATAGCCTCTATTACTGCTCCTTGTGGTGTTCTATAAAGGTTACTTGATGAGGAGGAGAAGGAGGGGCTGGAATCTGCTCATTATCAGCAGCACCTCATGGCCAGAGCTGTTGAAACATGCAAGGCAAGTAAGTCTGAATGATCTCCAAAGCTGAGAGGTATCATACCAATCGCGCTAGCTGGGAAGCTGGCAACAGGACAACCGTCTCAGTGCACCTTATGTGTTATGATGGGCAGGACCAGAAAAACACGTGCCTCTGCTAACTGGCTGTCCTCAGCAGACAAAATTAAGTGTCATGATGCTATGTAGCATTGTACAAGCTATCTCTTCAGTTAAATTATAAGTTCCTGGAAGTAGGAATATATGTTATTTATTTATTTATTTATTTTTTGTATTCTTCTCTAGAGGCATGCACATTGTTTACACTCAGTCAGTATGGGTTGAATGAATATGCTCTGGCTGCCGCATTTTCCAGATTTGCTATTTAATTTGTTTGCCCTTCAATATAAAATGCTACTCCCTCCCGCCTCTGCCCCCACCCCTGCCGGAGATTGGATTGATTGAATTAGATTTAAGAAATTTTAGACATGTAGAAAAACTGACAGCTTACGAATGTGCACGATTAGTTGGTCATCCATAGTAATAGGGATGTGTGAAGTCTTTCTGATGACATGAAGAGAATGTGTGAAACTTGTAAGAATTCAAACAATTCATAAACCTTTAAATATCTTGGCAACTTCATTTTCAAAATTACAGAAGTGATGAGAAAAACTTGTGATGAGTTGAGCAAATTCTCTGCCAGACTTTCTTTTTTTTTTTTTTTCTTAGCGGTACTGAAGTGACTACAATAGAAGAATGGATGCAAGCTGCCCATTTTGTCCCAGTTGTTTGAATATTTGAATGGTTTTCCAAAAGGACCATTTTGCAAATGGAGTTCGGGGGGGGGGGGGGGGTGGAAGTAAACTTGCCCCTGAGCTGAAACTTGATATGTCTAGTTGTAATAAAGATCATGTTTTATGATAGAGTTACCATAAATACGTGAGCCACAGGGGTTCTCATGAAAGCACCAGGGAATGAAGACGTGACTGCTGGAACAGGTCTTCAGGTTTTATTTTCCTCATTTGGTTGAGTCCACTTATCTCTAATGATTCTTTAAATAAAAGGGAAGTACCCCTTTCATTTAGTTTCCTTCAAGCCAGGGGGAAAAAATGTGAAGCTTTGAAAAAGACCTCTAGGCTGTAGGCTTTATTAAAAGCAAAACAAAAGCAGACACCAGCTGTAATTTCATAAGGACAACAGTGGCCATAGCAGCCAGCGAACTGGTGACCTCACCAGTCACAGAGGTGCAACATACGCCAGCAAGCGTGGATCAGCCAGGGCCAATGGGCAGGTGAAAGGTAGAATCTTACTTACAACGCAAATGCCGTCAAGTGCCTGGTGGTTTGAAGAGGGATTCAGAAGAGCTTAGATGAAGGACAAAGTGGCCATTTGAACACTGGCAAACCAGAACCCGAGTTCCTTGGGCGCTTGGAGCTTGCCAGGTAGTTCACTTTGGCGTTTGAGGGGATAGGTGAGAGTATGTGTAGCAGGTATGAAGTGTAGCTAACAGAAGGAGGGGCTCCGAAAATTCATTCATCCATCAAACATAAACCGAGTACTTTCTATGGGGATTATATTCGTTTTATTGATGAAGAATTGCTGAAGCCCAGACCCTTTCTGGATCCTTAAGTGCCTGAAGCTTGGAGCACTCTTCTTTCGCAGCTCCCCCGCCCGTCTCCCTCGTTCTCCAGTTCATTCCTTGCTGAGGCTGCATACCACCCCCAGCTCCAACTCAAGGTTCAGTTCATAGCTTAAACGTGACTTCCAGTGCTCTCTTCAGCAGCACATGTACTAAAATGTGACTTCCATAGAAAAGCCTCCTACCTCCCCACCCCCACTTTATCTGGATTCCTCTTGTACAATATGTCATTCTTTTCCTTCCCAACACTTAACACAACCACAAATAAATAACTATCTATGGACTTCTTTGTTTAAAGCCTGCTTCCCTGCTGGGCAGAAAGCACCATGAAGGCAAGGACAGGCCTGTTCTATTCACTGGCCCTGAAGAGTGCCAGTCTCAGGGCAAGATGAAGACTTTTTTTTTTTTTTTTTTAAGATTTCATTTATTTATTTGAGAGAGAATGAGATAGAGAGAGAGAGGGGATGAGAGGGGGGAGGGTCAGAGGGAGAAGCAGACTCCCCGCTGAGCAGGGAGCCCGATGCGGGACTCGATCCAGGGACTCCAGGATCATGACCTGAGCCGAAGGCAGTCGCTTAACCAACTGAGCCACCCAGGCGCCCAAGATGAAGACATTTTGAGAAACTTCCACCCCCCGCCCCAACCGCAAATTTTGTCACTGAAGCTAAAACAATATACATGTATGTGGAAATTAAAAGAGCCATTTTTGGATTTTCTGATTGTAAAACTCTGGACACACAGCTGTCGCTTTGTTGGATGTCTATGCAGGGACGAGTCTGTTTACCAAGGAATCTGACCTGTCATGTGGTAATTTGTCCAAATTCCCATAACTAGTCAGTGGGAGAACTGGGATGCCAACTCAGATCTGACTGATTTTCAAGTCTGCCTCCTTCCATCACACCAAGCAGAAGGAGAGGGAAGGAAAGGAGAGGAGAGGCGGGGGGAGCTGACACATGGTTTCTGCCTCGGTAAGACTGGTTTGTGCACCTAATGCTGTAAATGTATACCGCAAAGTTTGGCTCCTTTGTAATCGTCCTTTTATTCATTCACTCATATAGCTGATATTTACTGAGTGTCCATTAGGTGACAGGCACTGGGAATACAGAGGTAGGTAAACTCCAGCTCACAGCTCAAGGTCCAGTGGGGGTGACACCAAGCAGACAGATGGCAATGCAACATGGTCACTGCTGTGACAGAAGTAAGAACAAAGTCCTAAAGAAACACAGTTCCAGTATTCTGGGTGTCCACTGGTAATAACACTTATTTGACAGTAGTAACTCTATTTTAGAATAATTATAGTTTCCCTTGAGGGAAAAAAAAGAAAGCTTGTAGCATTATTGAGCTATCCCTTGAATGTACTCAATCCAAGAAATGCTACGCACCCTCTACAAGGCTAGGTGGCGATTCTTGTATTAGGAAAAAATCCTATTATGAAAAATCCTATAGCACTAAAGAGAAGCATTTAAACAGATTCTATGTTAAGATAAAGATTTTGTTCTTTCTTCCCACCCAATATTACATTCACGTGTGAAAATTTTGCCACTGCTTTGATTTAAAACATCATGACCCATGTAAAAACAAATTTTCTCCTGCCTCTTATTGGCCAAGCAATGATTTTAAATGCATTCCCTGATCCACCCTCCCAATCCTGCCCTCTCTACTGCAACCCCTATCTCAGCTGATGGCACCTTCATCCTTCCAGTGGCTTGGGGATCTTTAGCTCCTTTATTTCTCAAACACTTCTTTCATATGATAGGAAATCTTATTCACTACACTAAAAATATTATATCCCATATCTGATCATTTCGTACTACCTTGGTAGACAGCACCACATCTCTATTGCCTCCTCATCGACCTCGCTGCTTCTACCCTTCCCACTCACTCGCCTTCTCCACACAGGAGAGCGATCCTTCTAAAACCCTTGAGTGGCTTCTCATTTTACTCAGAGTTAAAGACAAAGAAAGGATCTGCACTGGCCTATGAAGCCCCAAAGGATCATTCCTGTCATCTCTCTGACCTCAGCCCCAACTAACCTCCTTCACCCCACTCTTTTTTTTCCCTCCAGGGGACTTTGGACAATGTCTGGAGGCACTTTTTGTTGTTACAGCTAGGCTTGGGGTGTGTGCCGCCAGCATCCAGTGGGTAGAGGCCAGGGCGGCTGTGAGCCTTCCTACAGTGCACTGGATAGCCCGCAGCACAAGTTACTAGCCCATAATGTCACTAGTACTGAGGTTGAGAAACTGGATTATCCACATGTCTAATCACCTCCTTCAGGTCTGGACTCAAATGTCACTTTGTCAAGGAGACTCTTCCTGATCCCCCTACTTAAATGTACTGCCAACATACTCCCCAATCTCTGTATCCTCCTTGACATTTTCTTTTTTCATACCACATCACCCACCAGCATGCTGTATGATTTATTTTTGTTTGTTGTTTATCTTCTATCTGCCCAGCTAAGTTATAAACTTCACCAGAGTAGGCATATCTGTGTGTCTTGTTTACTAGGCCAGAAGAGTGGCTGCCAATGGTAAGCCCTCAATGCATTTCGTTGTAAAAACAAATTTAATGCTCATGCATGAAAGACTCGTAGCCGGACTTTGGTAAGATGTGACTCTTCGATCCTCACCTGCCACTCTATATCCTCCTTAGGGGTTCTTTAAAAGGAAATAATCATCTTGTCAAAACTATCAGTTTGCATCATCTGTTGAGGGGTAATTTGAAATTCTGAGTTGAAGGGTTTTCTTCTGTAATTTATATTTGCCTTTGAAAGAATTAAAATAATATTACCAAGAAGCTCTGTGCTGTTTTTCTCCAGGTATAAATAAAAGATGTGCATTCAGGAAATTTCCTTTCTTTGTATTTGGTATGACTGCCAGGCAATATTTATTTAACAATTTCATAATTTGTCAGCTCTCTTTGAGGAAATGTTGCCAGAAAATGGCCAGTAGAGAATATTTATTGTTTTTAGACTCCAAAATAAAGAGAAGGATAGGTCCCTTATCTTATCAATGCTATTTTGTAGGCATTAATAGAGATTTTAGTGTTTTGTCCTCTTCAGTTTGAAATGTCTCCAGACATAATGCATTGGTTATTTCTTCTCAAAGTTCAATAGCCATGATTCCCAGTAGGTTTTTATAATGGTATACACTTCAGTTTTTCCTTTTTTTTACTTGACAATGATCTTGCTTTTATTGGAAGATCACTTTTAGATGCCATTTGAATATAAATTTTTGGTACTTGGGAGTCTCTCTAGCCCTTTCCTTCAGGAGCAAAATTTGTCTCTCTAGAGGGGAAAAAAAGGACTATTTTGAAAAGGTTCAAACTACCAAAAAATATTGTTTATGCTCACAATATTGCAAATGTTTGCCTTCATAGCTCATAATTCCGCCCCCCCCAACCTGTTTCCATTCACACATAAGTTGTTCATTACACAAGGAGTCTGGGAGTCCAGTACAAGGAAACTGCACATTTCCAAGTAAATTGCAGGTTTCGAGATGATACAAATTTGTTGTTCAGGCACACACTCTGGTTCTTCTCCTTTCTTGCAAACATGTCATATTGATTTGCTGTTTAAAGGCCATTTGCTCTGTATGTCTTTCTTAAACCTAATGAACAAAAATAGGGGTATCATTGTTTTCTTTGTTCTAATGGCACAGTAAAGTTGGTTGCAACACAGGGGAGGGAAACTGGCAAACAACTTTTTACTTTTAAGCGCAACTTTCAAAATAAATCTTCAGGCAAATGCTTTGGAGACATCTCAACAAATGCCCTGTGATCTTTAGCTGGACTGTCAAGCTATTTTTTTTCCCCTTTTAAACATCAGTAGCTGTACTGCTTTTCTGTAAAACAAACAGAGCCGATTTTGAAGGGGGGAGTCAGTAATTACATCTGATTTCCATTATGATTTCTCTTTTCTGTGCTAAACAAAGAAACTGACACCAAGACAAAATCTCTTCTTACTTTCCTAAGGTTTGAATGCGTCCAAATGAATGAATAGTTGATAACTTTGTAGGGTTCCCCAAATGTTCCAGAAGACAAATATGGACCATTTTAATCTTATGATCACTCTTGATTTCTTGACTTTTATCCTCTTTCATTTATAAAGTAAATTTCCTCAACCAGGATTGGTAAGAACACAGGGATTTTCAAATATTGAAATAATTTTTAAAAATTGCATTATCTTGAAGTCAAGAGGTTTGGGAAGGAAATCCCAGACTTCCTAGGACTGACTTTATTTTCAGGAAAAATATAGCTAGGGTCTGACATGGGTGATGAGGAAATGGATCATTAGAATGTACATGCATCATGTGGACATATCAGTGCCTTCCTTGAACTGATAATAGCCAGTGTTTTCATAGGTTGTTTCTTAGAGGACAAACTATTCACTTGGTATATGCACTAAAATATTTTTACATCTTTTATATGAGAGTGACATAAATATATTGTTAATATATTTGTGTTCTAGTACCCCATGTATGTGCACTTAGAATAGTTCTAGAGTTCCTGCATGTTTAGTTTTTCTGCAATAAACCACAAAGTATATCATGAAAATTATCACTCAACAATAGCAGAAAGATATAAAACATTAAATCATTATGGTAGAAGGACTCTAGCATACCGATATAAATTTCCAATCAGGCAGTGGCGATTGTATAATTAAGAGTCGCCATCAGGTTAAGATCCACTGAAGAAAGATCTCGCTAGGCCTAAAAGACAAGAATCAAGTGGAAAGCACTCAGCTATTTGTCATAACCAGTGAGCTTAACGGAAAAAACGTGACTGTAGATTTGTTTCCCCAAATGGTGCGCTGTCTTAGTGATTCAGAAGGGGGAAGTACAAGTTTTAAAAATGGCTTATGCTCAGGAACAAAACTCAGGTCTCTTTTCTGTTCCTGTAGTGATATATGCCAAAAAATAAGAGTTGGTTCTCAGTCTGGTCTGTCCACAGATGCATGGTTTCTTTCTTTAACCAGCTGTAGCTAATTGCAGGAGGGCCTCCTCTTGTGCTGAACATGAAAAGGAAACCTGTAATTTATTGCAACAGACCGGACCGTTTCTGCTGTACCGCTAGCTTTTCTGTCATGTCAGGGAGTGGATTTCTCATGGTACATTGGCAGCTCAGAGACTGGAAAACAGCATTAGCTGGAGAGAGAGAGGGAGAAGAGAGAGAGAAGAGGGTTTCAGAATCCCTTCATGTACTTCACAGAGTGCAATAAAAGAATAAACTGGAAACAGAATTTCCCTTTGCAATCTGCCAGGGGCATTTTTTTGGGTGGGGGCTATTGTTTACACACAGCTCTTTGAATCAACTCCACTGACTTACTAAGATACAAGTACGTGTTACATGTGACATGCGGCAAAGGAGCTGTTTCTATTGGGCAATCATCCTGAAATGCCCAAAGAAATGGCCGAGGAGATGTCTCACTGTAAATAGAGTAGGGCCCCCTACTTGCCCCCTATCCTCCCCACAGGCCTTCATGGTTTCAAGGGGCTCAGGAGTTCGGTGAGGTATAAAATAGGCATGAAATAACTGGGCCAGACTGTTATGAACCGGATCTGCCCATCAAGGTGTTTACTAGCAATTTAGTTCCTAATGAACTAGACCCCGCCCTGCCTTAAGGCCCACTTGTAAATGCTTGTCGAAGTGTTGCCCTTCTTTTGTTGAGTGGAAATCCAAATGAAAAGACATGCTATTTTGCAGCAGTGGAAAGAAACAAGTTGAGAAAGTGCCATGTACGTTTTCCAGTTGAGTCATGGCCCCCTCAATAGTCCTTTTGTATGAGGGTGGTAAGTTTTCCCTTGACGGTCTGACAAGTGTGAAGAAGGGAGCCCCGGGATGCTAATTCCCAGACAGCTGGGTGGAAACTCCACAAGGGTCTCCGAAACGGAGCTGTTCTCATTATGTTGGGTGCACGTGCACGTGCCCTCTCCCCATTCTAATAGTTTGGGAAAGATTCTAATTAAGCATAGGATTCCTAAGGAAGCCCAATCATCGGCCCATCTGCTATGATTGGCCCTCTGGATGCTCCCTGGGGTCATTTCCAATCCAATCCATCAATTCCAGCTAAGATGATGCTTCTTAGTACAATTTGAATCATTGAAAAATACCTACTTTTGCTTGTGTGACTTCAAGAAACAAATCCTGTTGCAGTTTTTGTTCCCGAACATTGTTAGGCAATGATTTCACTGAGGAAATTGGTCAACAATATCCATTTAAGTAACTAAGAAATAACTGAATAACATATTAAAATATGTTAAAGAGAAAAGTGCCAGTTGAACCATGCATAAATACACAAACAAATCAAATAAATATGTGTATATATACCTGTGTGTGTGTGTACATACATTACAATCCAGGAGTCAGTGATGTCTAGTCAGATTCATATTTGCTAACTGGAAAAATATTATACAATTGTGTACATCCCAATCACATGATGTCTATTTTTCATCCTTTGTGGAAATAAGGAGTATAAGGGACTTTTCAAAAACCTCAAAAAGTGAATATTAACCAGTTTTCCAACCACAACCCTCACAAATAAGCTTCCGTTTTTGATTTCTTATATTAGTTTTCCATAGGGAAGTTGTTCCTCCCCTCTCACAGGAAAAAAGGGATCCATTGTGCAAAACCACACAACCATCTCTGCCTCTGACAATATATAACTTCGGGTTATAGGAAGTCTGGAATTGTTATTATATTACTAAATTATCTTTATTTTCAAACTATTTTCCCAAGAAACTCAGTGTTTTTGCATTAGAAAAGTTAAATAGAGAATACACTACACTACGTAGTTCTTAAAATATACCTTACAAGTAGTTTTTTCCTTTTTCTAAAATTTTTTTCTGTTTGTTTTTAAATTTTAATTCCAGTGTAGTTAACATACAGCGTTAAATTGGTTTCAAGGGTACTATATAGTGATGCAGCAATTTTATATATTACTCAGTGCTCATCATGATAAACATATTCTTAATCCCCATCACTCATTTCACCCATCCCCCATCACCCCCCCCTCTGGTAACCATCTGTTTGTTCTCTATAGCCTTATAAGTAGTTTTAAAATGAATCAGATATAAATGGGTTCCCTAAGAACTTTAATTCCCAGGGAAGGTCCATTTTATTGCCTCTCATATAAAAATATGAAAATATCCATTTAGTTTTTATCAACCCTATGAAAATTAACACTATACACTTTACTTCAAATATATTCTCAGAAAAGCTTTTCAGGAATTGCATTTAACTCAAGTCTTCAAGAATTTGAATTATATTGAACTAAATTGTACTTAATTCGAGAATGTATCTAATTGTTTGAGATTACAAATGGAATTTGTTAGTTTTCAGGGTTCATGGGAACACTCCACATTACTGTTTTTGTTAGCATTGGGGTTCTTAAAATGGCTGTTTAGTCCAGAACTTCTTAGGCAGATAGATCCATTAATATCCATTTATCCTCAAGGCTGAAACAAGAAGAAATTATACCTTAACATTAAGAAGTTTCCATTGTATTTGGAAGCCTGGGTTGGTCACCCAAAATGCCTGAGAGCATAGGATGAAGTGTTAAGCTCTGAGGTGCAAGATTTAGTTGTCATGGGTCAGCAGCAGCTGTAATCAAGGGAAGGCTTCATGGAAGAAATGAATGGGTTTCTTTGTGATCAGCTGGGGTATTAGAGCCCCTATCATCACCTGGAGGTCAAGAGACCTTTGGGTCATGATGGTTTTCCTAGGGGTAATTTATATACGTCACATCAACTGTAGCTTTGTGAAAAGTTCTGAAAGGACTATGGCTTTATATAATCAGCAGAGAGGAAAAGTAAAAAGCAGTAAAAGAAAAGAGACATTTGTTGAGCCCTTCTATGGCAGACACAGGCTGGGGGCTTTGCTTATTTGTATTACACCCTTAATAGTCACAATGATCCAGTAAGACGGTTTATTATCTTCATTCTACAGATGAAGGCACCAAGATTCAGAGTGACTAATGATCTTACTTATCGTCACACAGCTAATAATTGTTAGAGCCAAGGTAGGCCTAAGGAGGTCTCCTGTGATCCTAAATAGGTCTCATTCCAAATCCCGCACTCCTTTCTCTACAGTGTCCTGAGGCCTCTTAAAGAATTTTATCATTTGCAGTAGAGAATAATTGGTAAGTGTATAATAAATGTAACCTAATCTCCTTAGCTCGGTACAACTTTATACATAAACTGGTTCCTGAAATCAACCTTAGACTAAAATCCTTCTTTAGACTCTGCATTTTGATTTTAGATTCCACAAGTGTGGTATCTTTCCTAAAACAAATAACAATCCAAAAAACTTGCTAATTTGCACTAAGCAGGAGATAAGGAAAGTGTATATAAAGAGAAGGCAATTTAATTATGGAAATACGTAAGGAGAGCATCCTCCTGAGAGAGGTGACCTGGCATTGGTTCAGCCTGGCCACTCTATTTCCGAGTGACATAAATCATACATCCTGACTGAGGCTCAGTCTTCTTACCCTTTTTAGCACTAACCATCTCTCCTTGCTCTTTTTCTACACTCAGACTGTACAGAGATCTTCAGACAGGCTCAATCTGCCTACATATCCACGAGGAACTGTCATAGAATAGCTAAAAAGTAGTTTTATTTATAGTCTGAGAAAAAATATTACTTTAATAGATGTTGACTTTGATCAAAACTCTGATTTTAATAAGGTGAATTTCAATAGCAGATTTGGGTTTGAATTGTAATGTCAACCCATTGAGCTTTTTCTGCCTTCTAGTTTGTGGGACAGAACTGAATGTTCTTTAAACTTTCATCTGACCTAGGGTAAGAAGTATACCCCTGAAAGTTCCATAGTAGCTTCAGTTGATGATGTCAGACAGTTGTATTGGGATCGTTATATTGATACCATGCAAATCTGGAAACCAGTCAGCCAATGATCCCAGTGGGCTGACATTTAAAGACGAGGTGTTCTATCCTGTATGGAAAAAAAAACATCAGGCAAATTTATAGCTTGAATTGACTATATTAGGCTAAGTGAGGTACAAGTGTTCAAATTTCTTGATTATTTATTTTGGGGTCATTCTGGGGTGATGTTCAGGCATGGCATAGGTGAATGTACACGTTTTAAGTTGGACTTAAATACCTTGCACCTGCAAGTGAATCAACCTGGATAGATAAGGATCAGTGGCTACTGATGGTCACAGGTGGTGAAATGTACCATGCAGTTGGCACTCTCAGGCACCAGGCAACCCTGCCCACATCAAAGTCATGAGTGCACTTTGATTTCATAGCCCTTTTCATTGCCCTTTTATGTTACTGTGACAGAGGTTTCTGTGGTTAAAATCAGATGGTGTATCTGCTACTCACCCATTCAAGATGAGGTGCCCAGAACTTTAAAGAAGTAAGAAGAACATTAGAGTACCAGGGAGCTGGTTCTGATTTTCAGTGGTCCACCCCAGTGACTTGCACCAAGATATTGCATGGAAAGATTTTTCAGCGCTATACGGATTTTAGGTTTGAATAAGTCATAGTCATCTTTCAAGGAACAAAATGTCGGGGGTTTTTTCTTGAACATAACAACTGTATCTCTTTGTTTCTTCCCTCCCACACCCTTTGCAAGGCGTATTTTCCTTTGTGCTGTGGTGACAGACACCTGTGGCGTGCTGGCAGAGCGTTTTCCTGTGGTGCAAGAAACTCTCAGATTCCAAGCTGACCCTTTCTTGTAATTTTGGCCCCTTTATGAAATATGTTGTTCTTGCCAGAGTCAAAACAAAGCAGCACATGGAGACAAGGAACATAGGCACTGGGTCAGAGTAAATGAAATGCACTGGCAACTGATCCAGTCTCTGTTTTTTGTCCAACACATTCCCTATTTCTTCAGATACAAATTCAATCCTATGGCTAGAACCACCAGTTCCCCAGAGAGGGAGGCAAAGGTCTTAGCTTTGGTGGCAAGTTTTTGCCACTTTTATTGTGGTGGGGGAAAAAAAGAAAAATACTTCATTTTAATTTAAGAGTAAATCCAGAAAAGAAGTCTTCTAACCATTCAGAAAATTCCACAGCTTCATCCAGTGATTCTCACACTTTTTGGATCTTTCATTTTGCCACATGATATAAAAGCTCCTAGATTTCTATCATGATGAAAACAAAAAGCTCACTTTTCCCCAAGAAGCATATTTATAGTATAATATCATATTGAACATTTATGGCAAGTCTTAAGGACCTCAAAATTATTCTAGAATTTTGAGGGATAAGATTTATTGTGCACATCTTTTCACCAAGAAAGAAGAAAATTGGAAGAAGAATCTAATATCCAAGAGTACTGTACCATTTCAAAAGTTCTCATCTGAAGATGGCAAATCCATTTAGGACCAATTCTCTGTCATTGTTACATATCCACCTAGACAACTCATGTAGGTTTCATATGGCTGCAGTGCAGACCACTAGCTGAAAACTGTCTAGTTCATGTGCCATCCATCCAGAAATAGTTTGTGGGCTATTCATGCCATTTTGAATTAGACTTTAATATTATGGCATCATTGGAATATGAACTGGGGCAACTGGTCTGGGAAGGATATCTTTAAGGTCAGTTACACAGACACCAGGCTACTTATTCAATTCAAAGACTAGAATGTGTTGGAGGGCAGGAGTGTGTGTGTGTGTGGGTGTGGGGGTGTGTGTGTGGGTGTGGTGTGGTGGCTGGTGGAAGTGGTGGAGTTTATAAAAATGGGAATCTTAAGTTAAATGCATGTCAGATGAATGGATAAAGAAAATGTGGTTCATATATACAATGGAATATTACTCAGCCATCAGAAAGGATGAATACCCACCATTTGCATTGCATTGGATGGAACTGGAGGGGATTATGCTAAGTGAAATAAGCAGAGAAAGACAATTATCATATGATATCACTCATATGTAGAACATAAGGAATAGTGTGGAGGATCACGGGGGAAGAGAGGGAAAACTGGGAAGAAATCAGAGAGAGAGACAAACCATGAGAGACTCTGGACTCTGGGAACCAAACTGAGGGTTACAGAGGGAGGGGGTGGGGGGATGGAGTAACCGGGTGATGGGTATTAAGGAGGGCACACGCTATGATGAGCACGGGTTGTTATATGCAACTAATGAATCGTTGAACACTACATCAAAAATTAATGATGTACTGTATTCTGGCTAATTGAACATAATAACAAAAATAAATAAAGTCACAAAAAAATGCATGTGTGCATTTACACACACACGCATGCACACACACACTCCTAGCCATTCCTGATTCTTCTAGCATCTGACCTTTGCAGAATAGGGTATTTAATACCCTGTACTAACCAAGGAAAAAGGCAAGATTTTTCAAAAGATTTGAAGGAAACAGGAAAAACGGAACCATATCAAGTAAAGACACAGTTACAGAATTATGATGTTTGATCATCAGTAAAAAGTGTTTTCAAGAAATTATAAAAGTCAAACTCCCACACAGCATGTTAATTTTTCATCACATCTGACCCCAAACTGATTCTCCTTCCAAATAATGACTACTCTGGAATGAGGACACAGCATATACTCAGCCTCTTTGCACTGGATTAAACCTCATTCTGCCTGTGGTGACAATTTAGTAGGATATTAATTCTCAAATGAGTGTCTGTGGTCCTTTGGTAGGATGCTAATAAGATCACATCAAGAGACTTTCTAAACTGTCCATGTTCAGACCCCTCTTTATCAGAGAAATGAATTGTACTGATCATGTTTAATAAGATATAGTGCTGTACTCTACCATGCAAAATTCTCATCATTTTATGTATTGTCTTATTTTGACTATTATAAATTAGAAGGAAACTTGTTTGGATGACTAACTTTAGAAGGGTTCTTTAAAGAGACTTCCAAGGAATCTTAGTAATATTTAATAACTTGTTAAGTGAGATTGATTGATTTTTGTCATAAGCTTCCTTGTAACAAGAACAGTCTCAGAGACCAAGTTATTGGTCATTTGCTGACTTTGAAGCCAACTCAGCTTCCTCCATCTTTTATACTGCTGTCTTAGAGACTTTTCCTTGGTACCTGCCATTTTAAAATGCTTGAATTTTTGCCTTGTTGGTGTTCTACCCTTGTGTGCTTCCACAAAAAAGTCTGGAAAAGCCTAGAAAGTTTAAGTAAATGATGACTTTATTCAAAGACAACTAAAATTAACCCTAAATTTAAAAAATTCAAAAAAATAAAATATTTCCTTGTGTCAGGAAACATTCTTCTTCCATCTGGTCTTTCCCATCAATATCTCTAGCTACCTAGTGCAATTTGTTACATATCATTTCTCACCTGACATATTTTTATTTATTTGTTTATTGTATATCCCTCCCACTCACCCCACTAGAATGTAATCTCTGTGAAAACAAGAACAGTGTTTTACTCTGTTAAAATGGTACCTGGCATATACTGGGTGCTCTGTAAGTCCTTGTTGAATACTTAAACAATTAAGCAAAAGTAAGGATAAATGTAAGAATCTATTTTCCTTCCCTGACAGAGAAGCAAAGAATAACAGCTCTGGTGGCAAGTCTGTTGCTAGAGTATTAATTTTGTCTTTCCAATAATTTTGAGAATTTTGTATACTAGGTAGCTATATCAGAATAAACTTGATTTTCTAGCAAACTAACAAAACTTCTATCTGCCTCAGGATGCCTGGGTGGCTCAGTCAATTAAGTGTCTGCCTTTGGCTCAGGCCACGATCCCAGGATCCTGGGACTGAGTCCTGCATCAGGCTCCTTGCTCAGCAGAGAGCCTATTTCTTCCTCTGCTTGCTGCTCCCCCTGCTTGTGCACTCTCTCTCTCTCTCTCTTTCTCTCTGACAAATGAATAAAATCTTAAAAAAAAAAAATAAATTTAAAAAACCCCAAAACTTCTACACCCAAATAACTATTATCCTTCATGGTAGAGAACATATATCTATTCAAATAAAGCTCAGAATATTTTAGGAATGTCTCTTTGTAATCACCTCAATGGCTATTTGTCACCTGTGCAAGCAAATTGACACCAACTGATTTTTTAAAAATTTATTATTCAATTAATTTTGAGTAGTCAATACACTTGCATGGTTGTATTATTTAGATTATAAATATTTGAGAGTATTTCAGATATCTTTCTTTTATTGATTTTTAATCCAATCTCATAATGTTCAGAGAACATAATATGTATCATTTGAATTCTTTTAAATTTAGCTAGATTTGTTTTACAGCCCAGAATTCTGCTTGCCCTTTTAAAATAATGTGTATTCTGCTGTTGGTGGGTAAAGTGTTCTACAAATGTCAATCAGGTCAATTTGGTTGATAATGTTGTTTAAATCTTCTGTATTATTTCTGATTGTCTGCCAGTTCATCCTACTGATTATTGAGAGGGGTCAGGTCTGGCTGTAATTGTAGATTTCTCTATTTCTTATTGAAATCCTATCAGTTTTTGCTTCATATATTTCAAACGATTTTAGGTGCAGAAACATTTAGAATATGTTATGTGATAAACCCCAATACAATGGTATTTTACTTTAAACAGTTCTTTTTCAAAGGTATTTAAATAATGAATAAGTCTTTTATGTTTAGCCACATGAATACCACTTCCAATACTCACCATTCTTTTGGGTAGACTTAGATTTCTGTCTTTAATCTTTTCCTACTGCCTGAATGACTTTCTGATAACATTTCTTGTAGCATATGTCTGCCGGTTATTAATTCTTTCGCTTCTGTATGCCTGAAATGTCTTTTTTATGCATGTGATTTTGAAAAAAATTCTGGGTTTAGAATTCCACGTTGCTTTTTTTTTTTTTTTTCATTCAGTACTGTAGAGGTATTGCTCTAATATCTTCTGGCTTGCATTATTTCTTACCATAAGACTGCTTATCAAAAAAAGACTGCTTTTAAATTTTTCTCTTTATCACTGGTTTTAAGCAATTTGATTATGATACACTTTGCACTTTATTTATGTTTCTTACATGTCAGGATTCTTTGATCTGTAGAGTTATCATTTCATCAAATTCTGAAAATTTCAATCATTATTTATTTAAGTTCATTTTCTACCCTCCTGCTTATTTCCATTTGGGATCCCAATTGTATGTATATTTGAAAGAGGCTCTGTCAGTTATATTTTTTCAAAGTTTTTCTTTCTGTATTTCATTTTGAATAATTTCTATTGTTATATCTTCAAGTTCACTAATCTTTCTGCAGTGTCTAATCTGTTATTAATTCTATCCAGTTTATATTTCATCTCAGAAATAAATGTATTATCCATTACTAGAACTTTATTTGGTCTTTTCTGTATCTTCCATGTTTTTACTTAACATTCTCAAAGTTTTCTCTAGCTTCTTGAACAAAATGAGTAATTTATAATAACTGTTTTAATCTCCTTGTCTACTAACTTTATTACCTGTATAATTTCTGGCTCAGTTTCAGTTGATTTACTTTTCTCCTCATTATGAATCATATTTTCCTGCTTCTTTGTATGCCTTGCAATTACTAATTGGGTGTTAAACATTATGAAATTAATTTTGTTATGTGCTTGATATTTTTATATGCACATAAATATTCTTGAGCTTTTTTTTTTTTTTTTTTTTACTTTTTTTAATTCTTGAGTTTTCTTCTGGGACACAGTTACCTGGAAACACTGTGAATATTTTGGGGATTTTGCTTTTAAGCTTTGTTAGGTCAGACCAGAGCACCATTTATCTTGGGGTTAATTTTTCTCTAATACTAAGGCAATAGTCTTCTGAGTAGTCACCTGATGCCCCTTGAATTATGAGGTTTTCCATTCTGGATAATGGGAACAGAAACTATTCTTGGTCTTGTGTGAGCCCCAAGGAATGTCCCCTCCAATCTTCTTGGGAGATTCTTTCTCCAGCCTTAAATAGTTCCCTCACATACATGTTCTAAACATTATCCAGATGAAGACTTAAGAGGAGCCCTCTGTAGATATCCAGAGTATTCTACATCTCTGTCTCTCTCTAGAGCTCTTCTTTCCAAACACAGCAATAGCTTTAAAATAAAAAACAAAAAACAAAAACCTGCATAATTAGATTGTGACAGCTTCTCTCCTATGCACTCCTGTCCTGGTTCCCTAAAAATGTCCACCTAAACCTTCAACTCCATAAGTAAGTATTTTTTGTCCTTGCTTTCAATTTGATGTGAGTGTGTTCTTTCAAATCAGTAATATCTCTATTTTGATTGTAAGACTTTGATTCCTGCAAGAACATTTGCATTCCCCCGCTTTTTCCTAATTTCTTGACAAAGTATTTTGGGATTGGGATTCAGAAAAACATAAATTTTCTAGGAAATACCAGGATGAAATCCTAGCACTATCTTAGTTTCCCTTGCAATTACACTTGACCATGTAACTAAGTATATGGGTAGAAGGAAATTGTGCAACTTTATTTTGAAATAAAAAACCACTTGCTCAGGCCTTCCTAGGTTGTGGGGCTAATGAGCCAGCATAGATAATACTGGTAAGGACATCAATACTACAAATGTCCAGGCCATAAGTAGACAGAACTTGAGTCCCTGGATGACCTTATGGAATAAAATTTTCCTGCAATCCTGAAGTGTTCATTTCCAGACAGTTTTACAAGAAAGAGAAAATTTTACTGTATTTTATCCACTGTATTTGGGATTTTCTTTGATGTACCAGCTTAGACCCTAACTAATACAATAGGTGTATTAAGACCATTTGTAGTTACCATTATGATAGACAAATTTGGCTTTAGTTCTGGCATAATATTTTATGCTTTTTATTTTTTTAATTAAAAATTAACTATGTAGTGTATTTATTTACTTTATGTATGTATGTACAGTTTTTTGGGAGGGTTTGGGTTTTTTTTCTTTTCTACTGATTACCTTTATAACAATTTCCCTCTTTTCCTTTTCTTCTCACAAGTTTTTGGTATTATTTCTATTTTGTCAAAACATTTATGTTCTATTTTATATCAGTCAAATATACTAAATGTTTGTGTCCTGTCCAACTGTCATAGTTTTCCTGGTCATCCTTTTGTTGGCAATAGTTTATTTCTATTATATCCTCAAAAAGGGCTGATGGGGAATATAGTCCTTGAGTTCTTGCCAGTTGAAAGCTATTTGCCTTTATCCTTTATACTTTTTTGGTTGTGAGATAGTAGGGCTAAATTTTCTTTCCTTCAGTATTTGTAAATGTTATTAATCTGTTATCTCCTGCATAGAACATTGATATAGGGAACTCAGCCCATTTTTGCCCCCAAAATATCATTATGATTTAGATCATGCATTCTCAGAGGTTGTAGTATAATATGCTGATTTACAAAATGAAAGTGAGAAAGGATAGGGAGATTATATTTTGGTTTTTGATATATGTGTCATTGGTTTTTATCTTTACGAATTATATGGGGATAGAACACTGCCTCAGGGAGAATGAGAAATACAGATAAAAATGGAATCTATACAAGTAATTCATGTGGACAATCTTTAAAGATAAAAGAAGAAAATATTTATAATGCTATTAAGCTAACCAAGGATATAATTTAAAACCCTCACACCTTTATTGCTCAAGTGACTCTATTTATTCTTAGAGCAGTGTCCCAAGAGGGAGATATTGTAGACAGAGATTAAACCATTGACCATGTTTCCTTAGTTTTACAGAGTGGGGAATTGGTGGACCTCATGTATCACTTCAAGTTGCCTGGAAGCCATTTGAGGTAAACCAATTAAAATGATTCTACATCTGAAATATTTGACATTGACATACATACAATTATCCATGGATTATTCAGGATATTTATAATTAATGGCATTTGCAAGACAATGAGGCTGAGATGGCCAAAGACAAAGTCATTTCATTATAAGAGACGAAAATTTCAACTTGTCTTCGTAAAAATCTTACATTTTTAACCTGGATTTCAAATTTTATCACTGTCAATTTCAGTATTTCATGTTCTCTGAGAGCATTTCTATATATAGCCCTTTACTGCTCCTCTGCTTATTTATTTATTCAACAAGTATTTATTAAGTACCTACTATATGTCATTCAGAGAATCAGTAGTGAACCAATATCAGATAAAGTCCTGGTTCTCCTGGAATTTATATTCTAGTATGGGAGTTAGACAGACAGACAGACAACTAGCCAGCCAGCCAGCCAGATATCAGATTCTCATTAAGAACAACAAGCCTGGATAGGGATAGAGCTAAGCACAGGGAGGGCAGGATTCTGCCTCAGATAAAGTGGTCAGAGAAGGTTCCTCTGAGGGAATGAACAGAATCTTAAAAGGGAATAGCTGGAAAAATGTGACCTTGGCAGAGAGAAGCCTAAGAGCAAATGCCCACAAGTGCGAATATGCCTAGGTATCCTGAGAATAGCCAGGAGGCTGCACAAGCTGAGAAAGCAAATGCAGTTGGAGAGTTGGTGGGAAAAGATGGTGTGGATCATATAAAAGGCCATGACAAGTGCCATGGACCTTATTTTATGGAAGTAATGGATTTATATCTATGGAAAAATACTGAAAGGTTCGGAGTAGAAGAGTGATATGATATAATTTGCATTTTAAAAGAATCTCTGACTGCCATGTGGAGAATAAGCTTCGGGGAACATGGGTAGGAACCTGGAGACCAGTTAGGAGGCTACTGCATGAATCTGGGAAAGAGACGAAGGGGGTTTGGCCTAGGATGATAGAGAAAGGAGGTGCACTGAACACTGTTGAGACAGAGGTCATATTTTGAAGTTAGAGCCAATAAGATCTGCTGCTAGATTGAATGTAGTTAAATGAGAGAAAAAGAAGAGTCCAGAACAATTCCAGTGTTCAGCTTAAGTGCATGGCTGACTGATGGAACTGTTCACTCAGAAGGAGAATAAGGGCAAAAGTGCTGGATAACAGGGCTTGAATGAGCTCAGTTATGACATATTAAAGTGAGATACCCATTAGCTGCCAAGGTGGAGAGGCTGGGTAGGCAGTTTGATTTGCAAGCCTGGCATTCAGTGGAGAGTTCAAGGCTGGAGATAATCTGGGAATTTCTTTATATACACACTGTCTAAAACTATAGAACTAGATAAGCTCACACAAGGTGTGAATTCAGATTAAAAAGAGAAGAGGTACAAGGATTGAACCCTGGGACCTGCCAACGTTTAGAAATAGGGAGAAGAGGAGAAGCCACAGAAGAGATTAAGAAGAGAGGGAAAACCGGGAGGACGGTCTAATGGAAACCAAGTGAGGCAAGAGTTTAGAGAAGGCAGGAGCAGTTCTTAAAAGTTTTGAGCATAATTGCACTATGGCTATGAAAAGCGTTTTATTAGAGGAAGCTGGGTGATCAGTACACGGGAACCCTATGAGCTATTTTTGCAACTTCTGTGGGATTCTAAAAGTATTTGAAAGTAGACATTTAAAAAATAGTTAAAAAGTGGTTTCAGGAAGATGAGCAAACAAATGGTGTTGAGAAGTCTGTTGAGAAGAGGGTGTGGGGCTGAGGATTTAATGTGGCAACGTAGAACTCATGAATGATTTTGCTGAGAGCAATGTCATGGAGTGGGAAAAACAGAAGTTCGAAGCCAGCGATTTCAAGAGAGAATGGTAATAGAGGATGTCAAGACAGTGAGCAGGGACAATTCTTTGGAGGAGTTTTACTAGAAGAGAGAACAGAGGAACACCGTAGTAGGCAGAGGTGTGAATGGGGCCAGGAGGAAAGCATTTTAAACTACAGCTAGCAGTTGAACGTCCTGCTGCTTAATTGCAACATTTCACTAGCCACCATTTCTTGTTGTGATATTTTAAATCATTTAGTTCTGACAGTTGTGCGTTTTCTCTTACCACTCGTGAGTTTGCTTTTCTTTCTTTCTTTTTTTTTTTTTTAGTTGTGACTGCCCTTTAAAATTAGTTCCTTTGGTTTCGCCCTGCCGTGGATCACTGGTGCAAAGCATTTGTCAGCTGCTCGCTTCCGCAGACTGTTTTCTGCCCCCCAAAATCTCTAACTGATTCTCCTCAGGAATTTTAGAACTCCAAGAACACCATATGTGTGTGCACACTTGAGGTTCACATTTGTGTCCGTATGTGTAAATCCGTGTGTGTTTAGCCGTCATTCAACAGAATTCATATAGGAAACTTTGTGGAAAGAATGTGGCCCTGGGTTTTAGGAGGATACAGAAAGAATGGAGCGCGTCAAGGGCTAAGTGGAGACTGTGGACGCGCTGTGGCTCACTGTGGTTGTGGCCTCCTTTCTGCGTCTGCTTTATCATTTTGTATCTCAGAGGACCACAGACCCTAAATACTTCTTGTCTCCTTGAGCATCTCCTACCAACACTTGTAACGGAAATCCAATAGGCATGGCCAGGTGGTGCTTTTTAACCAACAGCGCATACAACGTTTGCCCAAGTGTAGTGCGGGAAAATACACAGCGAATGCCTGTTGCTTTTCAGAGAGATTCGGCAACAACAAAAGGCAAACACTGAGTTTCACAAAGCACATTAAACAGGGCAAACAGACCTCTAATCCAATGGTTTAATTACAGTATAGGGCATTCATTGTGGCAAACCATGCTTAGCATTTCAAACCACTCCATGTGTTTCTCAATAAAAAGGAAAGCTCACCCAAAACCCCACAATGCTTCTCACACCCTACAAAACCAATGGTGTCATAGAATAATGTTCTGTTTGTTTTGTTCTTAAGTTTTCAAACCATCCCAATTTAACAAGAGCTGACTAAAATTTGAAAGACTCCTTTTATACTTTTTTCACATCTTCTACCCAGTCTGACTGTCTGTCCTCCTGCCTGCATGCCTCCCCACCCCCCTCCCGTTTATTTACAGTCTTTTGAGGAGGAGTTTGAGGTGCAAGTTTCTAAGCTATAATTACCTCACCAGTTAAGATCATCATCAGTCCAGTCAAGGCCTCTGCAAATCATGACATTTTGTTATTTCCCCCTTTACAGGCAGCCACCCTTGGGTACTTTATGCCCTTGGATGTGCATGCAAACTTTAAGGGTATTTTGTGTATGCATGTGTGCTTAATTTGCATAAATGGTTTTGTGCTATTAGCTTCATTTTTTAATTTACTTTTAAAATTCATCCTTAGGTTTTTATATATATTCATCTAGTAAAGTTCATTGCTTCTAACTACTTCATGGTATTTCTCCAATATGCATCTCCATTTTTTTAGTAATAAACATCCAGTTTGCTTCCAACCCTAAATGTAGTGACTGTCTTCACATATGTGCACTTACAGCATATACCCAGAAGGGGAATTGTTGGGTCACGCAGTAAATGTATACTTTGCAAAGCACTGCCTTGTTGCTCTTCAGAATAGCATTACTAACCTATATACCCACAAAAGTGCATGAGGACTCTCATTTCCGCATATCCTAACGAACACTTGATGTTATCTGACTTTGTGATTCTTCTTAAAGATTTTATTTACTTATTTGAGAGAGAAAGGGAGAGAGCATGAGCAGGAGAGGGGCAGAGGGAGAGGGAGAAGCAGACTCACCACTGAGCAAGGAGCCCGATGCGGGCTCCATCCCAGGACCCTGGGATCATGAACTGAGCCAAAGGCAGACTTTTTTTTTTTTTAATTTTTTAATTAACATATAATGTATTATTTTTTTCAGGGGTGCAGGTCTGTGATTCATCAGTCTTACACAATTCACAGCGCTCACCATAGCACATACCCTCCCCAACGTCCATCACCCAGCCAACCCATCCCTCCCACACCCCTCCCCTCCAGCAACCCTCAGTTTCTTCCCTGAGATTAAGAGCCTCTTATGGTTTGTCTCCCTCTCTGGTTTTGTCCTGATTCACTTTTCCCTACTTTCCCCTATGATCCTCTGTCTTGTTTCTCAAATTCCTCATATCAGTGAGATCATATGATACTTATCTTTCTCTGATTGACTTATTTTGCTTAGCATAATACCCTCTAGTTCCATCCATGTCGTTGCAAATGGCAAGATTTCAAATTTTTGATGGCTGCATAATATTCCATTGTGTGCGTATATATATACACACATTGGATATGTATATATACATACATATACATATATATACCACATCTTCTTTATCCATTCATCTGTTGATGGACATCTAGGCTCTTTCCATAGTTTGGCTATTGTGGACATTGCTGCTATAAACATTGGGGTGCCCATGCCCCTTCGGATCACTACATTTGTATCTTTGGGGTAAATACCCAGTAGTGCAATTGCTGGGTCATAGGGTAGCTCTCTTTTCAACTTTTTGAGGAACCTCCATACTGTTTTCCAGAGTGGCTGCACCAGCTTGCATTCCCACACACAGCGTAGGAGGGTTCCCCTTTCTCCGCATCCTCGCCAACATCTGTCGTCTCCTGACTTGTTAATTTTAGCCATTCTGACTGGTGTGAGGTGGTATCTCATTGAGGTTTTGATTTGGGTTTCCCTGATGCCCAGCGATGTTGAGCACTTTTTCATGTGTCTGTTGGCCATTTGGATGTCTTCTTTGGAGAAATGTCTGTTCATGTCTTCTGCCCTTTTCTTGATTGGATGATTTGTTCTTTGGGTGTTGAGTTTGAGAAGTTCTTTATAGATTTTGGATACTAACCCTTTATCTGATATGTCATTTGCAAATATCTTCTCCCATTCTGTCGGTTGTCTTTTGGTTTTGTTCACTGTTTCCTTTGCTGTGCAAAAGCTTTTTATCTTGATGAAGTCCCCATAGTTCATTTTTGCTCTTGCTTCCCTTGCCTTTGGTGATGTTTCTAGGAAGAAGTTGCTACGGCTGAGGTTGAAGAGCTTGCTGCCTGTGTTCTCCTCAAGGATTTTGATGGACTCCTGTCTCACATTTAAGTCTTTCATCCATTTTGAGTCTATTTTTGTGTGTGGTGTAAGGAAATGGTCCAGTTTCATTCTTCTGCAAGTGGCTGTCCAATTTTCCCAACACCATTTGTTGAAGAGACTGTCTTTTTTCCATTGGACATTCTTTCCTGCTTTGTCGAAGATTAGTTGACCATAGAGTTGAGGGCCCATTTCTGGGCTCTCTATTCTGTTCCATTGATCTATGTGTCTGTTTTTGTGCCAGTACCATACTGTCTTGATGATGACAGCTTTGTAATAGAGCTTGAAGTCCGGAATTGTGATGCCACCAGCTTTGCTTTGCTTTTTCAACATTCCTCTGACTATTCAGGGTCTTTTCTGGTTCCATACAGATTTTAGGATAATTTGTTCCATTTCTTTGAAAAAAGTTGATGGTATTTTAATAAGGATTGCATTAAATGTGTAGATTGCTCTAGGTGGCATAGACATTTTCACAATATTTGTTCTTCTGATCCCTGAGCATGGAATGTTTTTCCATTTCTTTGTGTCTTCCTCAATTTCTTTCATGAGTATTCTATAGTTTTCTGAGTACAGATTCTTTGCCTCTTTAGTTAGATTTATTCCTAGGTATCTTATGGTTTGGGGTGCAGTTGTAAATGGGATCGACTCCTTCATTTCTCTTTTTTCTGTCTTGTTGTTGGTATATAGAAATGCAACTGATTTCTGTGCATTGATTTTATATCCTGCCACTTTGCTGAATTCCTGTATGAGTTCTAGCAGTTTTGGGGGTGGAGTCTTTTGGGTTTTCCACATGAAGTATCATATCATTTGCAGAAAGTGAGAATTTCACTTCTTTGCTAATTTGGATGCATTTTCTTTCTTTTTGTTGTCTGACTGCTGAAGCTAGGACTTCTATTACTATGTTGAATAGCAATGGTGATAGTGGACATCCCTGCCATGTTCCTGACCTTAGGGGAAAGCTCTCAGTTTTTCCCCATTCAGTATGATATTAGCTGTGGGTTTTTCATAGATGGCTTTTATGATATTGAGGTATGTACCCTCTATCCCTACACTGTGAAGAGTTTTAATCAAGAAAGGATGCTAGACTTTGTCAAATGCTTTTTCTGCATCTATTGAGAGGATCATATGGTTCTTGTTCTTTCTTTTATTAATGTATTGTATCACATTGATTTGCGGATGTTGAACCAACCTTGCAGCCCAGGAATAAATCCCACTTGGTCGTGGTGAATAATCCTTTTAATGTACTGTTGGACCCTATTGGCTAGTATTTTGGTGAGAATTTTTGCATCCATGTTCATCAGGGATATTGGTCTGTAGTTCTCCTTTTTGATGGGGTCTTTGTTTGGTTTTGGGATCAAGGTAATGCTGGCCTCATAAAATGAGTTTGGAAGTTTTCCTTCCATTTCTATTCTTTGAAACAGCTTCAGAAGAATAGGTATTAATTCTTCTTTAAATGTTTGGTAGAATTCCCCTGGGAAGCCATCTGGCCCTGGGCTCTTGTTTGTTGGGAGTTTCTTGATTAGTGCTTCAATTTCCTTAGTGGTTATGGGTCTGTTCAGTTTTTCTGTTCTTCCTGGTTCAGTTTTGGTAGTTTATATGTCTCTAGGAATGCATCCGTTTCTTCTATACTATCTAATTTGCTGGCATAGAGTTGCTCATAATATGTTCTTATAATTGTTTATATTTCTTTGGTGTTGGTTGTGATCTCTCCTCTTTCATTTATGATTTTATTTATTTGGGTCCTTTCTCTTTTCTTTTTGATAAGTCTGGCCAGGGGTTTACCAATCTTATTAATTCTTTCAAAGCACCAGCTCCTAGTTTCGTTGATCTGTTCTACTGTTCTTTTGGTTTCTATTTCATTGATTTCTGCTCTGATCTTTATTATTTCTCTTCTCCTCCTGGGTTTAGGCTTTATTTGCTGTTCTTTCTCCAGCTCCTTTAGGTGTAGGGTTAGGTTGTGTATCTGAGACCTTTCTTGTTTCTTGAGAAAGGCTTGTATTGCTATATACTTTCCTCTTAGGAATGCCTTTGCTGCATCCCAAAGATTTCGAACAGTTGTGTTATCATTTTCATTTGTTTCCATGAAATTTTTTAATTCTTCTTTAATTTCCTGGTTGACCCAGTCATTCTTTAGTAGGATGCTCTTTAGCCTCCATGTATTTGAGTTCTTTCTGACTTTCCTCTTGTGATTGAATTCTAGTTTCAAAGCACTGTGGTCCGAAAATATGCAGGGAATGATCCCAATCTTTTGGTACCAGTTGAGACCTGATTTGTGACCTAGGATGTGATCTATTCTGGAGAATGTTCCATGTGCATAGAGAAGAATGTGTATTCTGTTGCTTTAGGATGGAATGTTATGAATATATCTGTGAAGTCCATCTGGTCCAGTGTGTCATTTAAATCCTTTATTTCCTTGTTGATCTTTTGCTTAGATGATCTGTCCATTTCAGTGAGCGGGGTGTTAAAGTTGCCTACTATTACTGTATTATTGTTGATGTGTTTCTTTGATTTTATTATTAATTGGCTTGTATAATTGGCTGCTCCCATGTTAGGGGCATAGATATTTAAAATTGTCAGATCTTCTTGTTGGATAGACCCTTTAAGTATAGTGTCCTTCCTCATCTCTTATTAGAGTCTTTGGTTTAACATCTAATTTGTCTGATGTAAGGATTGCTATCCCAGCTTTCTTTTGATGTCCATTAGCATAGTAAATGGTTTTCCACCCCCTCACTTTAAATCTGGAGGTGTCTTTGGGTCTAAAATGAGTCTCTTGCAGACAGCATATCGATGGGTCTTGTTTTTTAATCCAATCTGATACCCTGTGTCTTTTGATTGGGGCATTTGGCCCATTTACATTCAGGGTAACTATTGAAAGATATGAATTTAGTACCATTGTATTGCCTGTCAGGTGACTGTTACTGTATATTGTCTCTCTTCCTTTCTGGTCTATGTTACTTTTAGGCTCTCTCTTTGCTTAGAGGACCCCTTTCAATATTTCTTGTAGGGCTGGTTTGGTGTTTGCAAATTCTTTTAGTTTTTGTTTGTCCTGGAAGCTTTTTATCTCTCCTTCTACTTCAGTGACAGCCTAGCTGGATATAGTATTCTTGGCCGCATATTTTTCTCATTTAGTGCTCTGAATATATCATGCCAGTCCTTTCTGGTCTGCCAGGTCTCTGTGGATAGGTCTGCTGCCAATCTAATGTTTCTACTGTGTAGGTTACAGACCTCTTGTCCTGAGCTGCTTTCAGGATTTTCTCTTTGTCTCTGAGACTTGTGAGTTTTACTATTTAGATGTCGGGGTGTTGACCTATTTTTACTGATTTTGAGGGGGGTTCTCTGTGCCTCCTGGATTTTGATGCCTGTTTCCTTCCCCAGATTAGGGAAGTTCTCTGCTATAATTTGCTCCAGTATACCTTCTTCCCCTCTCTCTCTTCTTCTTCTTCTGTGATCCCAATTATTCTAATGTTGTTTCACTTTGTGGTATCACTTATCTCTTGAATTCTCCCAAAGGCAGACTCTTAATGAACTGGGCCACCCAGGCGCCCCCTGACTTTGTGATTTTTGCCAATCCAATAGGTGCAAGGATTTGTTTCTTTTGCACTTATCTTATTACTATTTCAGCTGAAAAAATTCTTTGTATATTCACTAGATGCTCAGTTTTTCTCTCTGTGAACTGTCAGTTCTTCCCCCCTCAACACCTTTCCTGTTGGGTTTCCTATATTTTCTTATTGATTTGCAGGGGTTATATGGGTGTTCTAATGATTAATACCTTGTTGGTTTTTGATGAGGTGACTATATGCCAGATTTATGCCCATTGTCCTAGCTTAATAATTAATAGGACACTCTTTTGTTATCACATATATCCTTAAGTTTGGATTTTGCACATACCTTCTCCCAGTCTATGACTCTTTTTTTGATTTTGTCATTGGTGTTTTAATGCAGTTAAGTTTATTAACTTGTTGCATTGTTGTTTATGCTTTTGAAGTTTTTGAAGAAGTCTGTTTTTAATCCAGTTTTGTATTATTGGATGTGTAGGTTTTTCTGGCCATTTGCTATTTCAGACAATGCTGTATTGAACATCCTTTACATCTCTTTGTTCATATGTGTGAGATTTTCTCTAAGTTATGTATCTATGTGGGTGAGACTGCCATGTGCCAAACAATTCCAGCTTCCTTTTCCTCTATATTCACTGTGGCTGGAATACATTCCATAGTGTCTGTTACAGTTGTTAGCTGGGTGCTATGTGACTGGTTTCTGGCCAGTAGAATGTGTAGAAGTGATATATGATTTTTCCAGTCCTGGCTCATGAAAGCTTCCCATAGGGGATCCTCCAGTGCTCCTTTCCCTTCCCTTGCTCTCTGGTCAGATGCAGTGAAGAACTTAAGCCTGGGTGATGGATATGCTACCAGATAGAAATACCTTCAGACCTGGAATTGCTAGATGGAAGGCCATCACTTAATATTAGAGTGGGACTTATGTGAGCACAGAAAAATATTTCTGTTTAGCTACTAATATTTTGAGGTTGTTTTTATACTAGTATATTAGTTTGCTAGGGCTTCCATAACAAAATAACACAGACTGGGTGGCTTAAATAACAGCAATTTTTTCCAACAGTTTGGGAGGCTAGAAGTCCAAGATCAAGGTGTTGGCACAAGTTTGGTTTCTCCTCAGTTCTTTCTCTTGGCTTGTAGATAGTTATCTTCTTGTTGTGTCCTTATATAGCCTTTCCTCTGAGTATGTGTATCCCTGGGATCTCTCAGTATGTGTGTCCAAATTTCCTCTTCTTATAAGGACATCAGTCAGATTGAATTAAGGCCATCTGTACAGCCTCAGTTAACCTAAATTACTTCCTTAAAGGTCCTTTCTCCAAATACAATCATATTCTGAAGTACTGACACTTAGGGCTTCAACATACGAATTTTGAGGGACACACAAGTCCATAACAAGCAGTTAGCAATATTTACCTTGACCAATATCACTAAGCAGTGGAATTGCTAGATCCTGGGAACTTTACAAGATATTGTAAATTTACTCTCCAAAATACTTATATTAACCCACACTCTTACCCTTGTGCATAATTCTTATTGCTTTACATTTTTGCCTTCATTTGGTTTTGTCAGACTTTTCCATTTGTCCCAATTTGATAGGTATAAAATAGATATATCTTTTCCTGTCCCTTTACTTTCCACTTTCATGTATCATTTTCTTTTCACTACATAATTGTTGAAATTTTATTGACTCTAATTTATTTATTCAATTTGAGATACTTTGTCTTTTGATTAGCAAAGTTTAAGCCACTTAACATTTATTGCAATCATAGTTTTATTAGGACTTATGCTACCTTTTTTCATGTTTTTATTACCTAAATTCTTAGTTTTGTTGTATTTTGTTTTTCCTGTTTCTCTTATTTTCCTCTTTTTACTGTGTACTAATCAGTCTTCTAACCATCATTTTGGAAATATTTAGATTTGTCTTTAATTATTATGTATTTATTTTTCTTCTCCTTCTTGTTCTTGTTCTTCTTGTTTGTTTTCTTTCTCCTCTCCCCTCCTTCTCTCTCTCTGTGTTAGTGCATGCATATAGAGATACAAGTTGTTTACTCACACTTATTTCCCATATCACATGATTTCCTTTTGCCTTTAATTCTTTTTTTTTCCTTGAAATATTTCTTCCACATGTGTTTTCAGACTGTTTTTGTGAGATAAATGATTTTGGGTCTCATAACTATAATAAAGTCTTTATTTGGCTCCTCTAAGTAAATAATAATTTATCTATTATATTCTAGTTTTATAGTTGTTTTCCTTCAACACTGAAAATATTTCTCTGCTGTATTCTTGTAACAAGGAATGTTTTTGAGAACTTTAATGTTAATCTGATTCTTCTTTCTTGGATAGGTGATGTCCTTTATTCTCTGGGAGCTTTTAGAATTTTTTTGTTTGATGTTCTTAGATGTTACTATTAGTGTTTTTAGGTGTGGTTTTTAATTCTCCATACTTGTTGATATTCAATGAGAATTTGTTATCTCAAGTATTATATTTTTCTTTAAGTTTAGTGAATTTTGAACCATTATTTCCTCAAATATTTTATTCACTTTTTTCTTTTGATATTTCAATTTTATGAATGTTGATACTTCTTTTCTCCATTTTTCCTTTGTTCTTGTATCTCTTTATTCTTCTCTGATGTCCAGTGTGTCCTTCATCTTGATTTTCCAGATCCCAAACTCATACTTCGACAGCACTCAACTATATATCTAATCCCTTAAGAACATTTTGCAATTAATATATTTTTATATCCTTTATCAATAATTAATTTTTCTTTATAGCTACTTTTTCCTTACTAATTTTTTCAATACTTTTCTTTGATAATATTTAATTTGGCTTTAAAATTTGTGTTTTTGCTGCATTATGACAAAAAAAGAAATAAAATAAGCATACAGATTGGAAGGAGAGAAGCAAAATTCCCTGCTTGAAAGACATGGTCATTTATACAGAAAATCCTAAATTATCTAACAAAAAAAGGCTACTAGAGCTAATAAGTTTTTCAAGGTTGTAACACATGAGGTCAATCTAGAAATATTGATATGTGTGTATGCAATATATACATATACAAATACATATTGTATACAACATATACATGTGCAAATATATGTATATGTGCAAATTATATACAAATATCCAAATATATATACTTTTATATTTGTATACTAGCAATGAATGGTCAGCAATTGAAATTTTAAAATGTTCTTTTTTAAATTAAAATTTCATTTAAAATTGAAATAAAAATTGTTAATGTAAATATATTTATATACAGATATACATAAATATGTATACTAGTAATGAAAAATCTGCAATTGAAAATTTAAAAGCAATACCATATACAATTGCATCAAACTATTAAAAATACTTAGGGATAAATTTGATAAAAGTATGTACAACTTGAAAACTACAGAACATTCTGAGAAAAATTAAAGAAGAATGAGAGAGATATGTTGTGTTTTTGAATTGGAAAAATCACTACTGCTAAAATGTTATTTCTTTTCAAATTAGTGAATGGATTCAAAGCAACCCCAAAGTCCTATCAAACTTCTTTGTAGAAATTGACAAGTTTTTTTAATTTACGAGTTTATTCTAAAATTTATATGGAAACATAAAGTACTTAGAATTGCCAAAACAACTTTGAAAAAGAAGACCAATATTGACAGATTTACATCAGCTGATTTTGATCTTATAAAGCTACCGTAATCAGGGTAATATGGTATTGGCTTTAAAAGAGTCATATTTACCAATGGGAAAGAATAGAGTTTAGAAAGAAATACACACATGTATGATTAATTAATTTTTGACAAAAATACCAAGGCAGTTCAATGTAGAATAATAATCTTTTCAACAAATGATGGTGGAACACTTAGTCATATGCAAAAAGTGAACTCTACCCTTATGTCATACCATATATAAAAATGAACTCAAAATGAATTCTAAATGTAAAACCTAACATTATAAAACTGTAAGAAAACAGGAGAAAATCTCAGTAACTTTGAAGTTGACAAAGATTTCTTAAATACTTCATTGAAAACAAGAAATAGAAAAACCTAATATATAAATTAGACTTAACTTAAATTTTTTTTAAAGTTTGCTCTTCAAAATCTGTTACAAGTGCCTCAGTTGGTTAAGCATCTGTGTTCAGCTCAGGTCATGATCTCAGCGTCCTGGGATCAAGCCCCACATCAGGCTCCCTGCTCAGCAGGGAGTCTGCTTCTCCCTCTCTCCCCACCCCTGCTCATGCTCTTGCTCTCTCTCTCTCTCAAATAAATAAATAAAATATTTTTTAAAAAATCAGTTACAAAAACAGAATGACAAGACACTGATTACAAGGAAATATTGGCAAAATACATATCTGACAAAACCTGTGTCTAGAATATACAATGAATTCTTAAAATTTAATAAGACAACCCAATTTTTTAAATGGGCAAAAGATTTGAACAGACAATTCATCAAAGAAGATATACAGATAGGAAATAAGCACATGAAAAGATACTCAACATCATTAATCAATGGGGAAATGCTAACTAAAAACTACAATGGGATAATGGTAGATACCCACTAGAGTGAATAAAATTCAGAAGGCTGTTTATATCCAAGTTCTGGTGAGGATGTAGAGCAACTGAAACTCATACACTGCTGGCAGAAATGTAGAATAGTACAATCACTCTGAAAAACAATTTTACAGTTTCTTAAAAAGTTAAACATGTACCTGTAATACATTCAACCATTTCTCTCCTAGGTATTATTGACCCAACAGAAATGAAAGCATGTGTCCACACACAAATGAAATCTTTGTAACAGCTTTATTTATAATAGCAAAAATCAGGAACCACCCAAAAGTCCATCAACGAGTGGATAAACAAGTTGTGTTATAGCCATACAATGGAATACTACTCATCAATAAGAAGTAATGAACTAGTGATATACACAACAGCATAGATGAATTTCAAATAATTATGCTCAGTGAAAAAAGCCAGACACAAAACAGTATATTGTATATTTCCAGTTCTATAAAATTCTAGAAAAATATAAACTATAGTGACAGCAGACCAGTGATTGCTTGGGGACAGAGGGTGGAAGAGGAATGGGGAGGGGGAGATGAAGAAATTCTTGAGGGTGATGGAAATGTCTTTTATCTTGGTTGCGATGATGGTTTCGTAAGTCTATAAATATGTCAAAACCTATCAAATTGTACACTTCAAATAGTTTATTGAACATCAGTAATACTATTCAATAAATTTGAAAAACAAAATGAGAAAAAATTTAAAAAGAATCTGTTACAAGACAACAGCACTTTTAAAGCCAAGATCCTTTCCCCCTCAGGCATTTGCTAATTTGATTTATAAACACTTTTTCCCAGGCTGTAGCATATATTTTTATTCTCTTAATAGTGCCTTTCAAAGCATAGAACTTCTTAATTTTAATGGACTCCAATTTACTATTTTTTCTTTTATGGCTTCATACGTAAGAATTCTGCTTAATTCAAGCTTGCAATTTTTTTTTAAAGTTTTCTTGTAGAAGTTTTATGGTTTTAGGGTTTACACATAAGTCCATGATTCATTTTGGATTTCATTTTGAGTTTTATTTGTTGTTTGTTTTGAGGTATGGCTCAAAGTTCATGTTTTTGTATGGGGATATTCAATTTTCCTAACACCATTTGTTGAAAATATTCTTTCTTCACTGAATTGAATTTGCACCTTTGTCAAAAATCAGTTGACAATATATGTGTAGTTCTATTTTGGAGCTCTCTGATCTGAGGCTTGAGACATAGAGGATAAACAGAAAGCAGCAGCCTAGAGCTTGCTGCAGTTCCTGTGGGTTAGAAAGAGAAAAATTGGCTTTCAAGAC
Source organism: Mirounga angustirostris (assembly GCF_029215605.1). Lineage (NCBI taxonomy): Eukaryota > Metazoa > Chordata > Mammalia > Carnivora > Phocidae > Mirounga > Mirounga angustirostris. Next base: position 91,262,512 of record NW_026991716.1, on the reverse strand, counting down.
TATCAAAGTCGTGAGGAACTGAGGGACCAAGATTCCAGGCAGAAAGGGGCTTCTAAGAGGCTAAAAGTTCACTCGGAGATTTTTGCCATCTCAAAGAACTAGGGAAAAAAACAGTTGGAGTTCAGAACTTCCCTTTCTCCCCCAATGGGGAAAGAGTTCTGGTAAATACTCAGGCTTTCACTGAGATTCTTAAAGGGCTACCCAGGTAAGAAAAAAAAAAAAAAACAACACCCAGAAATAAAGCAGTCTTAGTCTCAATCCCAGCAAGGTGATCTGCCTGCCAGAAAAATATATTAAATTCACTCTGGAGAAAGACAACATCATTCAGAGTCTCAATTTTTCATATACAAAACCCATTTTTAATAAAATTACCAGATATGTCAGGAAAAAATGAGCAAATAACTAAAAGCAAAGAGCAAACTTAGTCCATAGAAATAAACTCAAAGTAGATAGAAATATTGGGGTTATCAGGCATGAAATGTTAAATAACTATGGTTAAACACACTCAGGAAATTAAATTACGAGATGTAGAATTTTGGCTGAGAACTAGAATCTACTTAAAAATCCAACAGAAATTGTAGAACTAAAAAAATACAATAAATGAAATGAGTATTTCTGTAAAACAATAACAAAAACCATTTGACCAATCATTTGGGGGAGTTTAGCAACTGTATTTTATAAAAATAAATGATTTCAAGAAAGGGTGGCCTTCCAAAATTCCCAGAAAGGAGTGGCTTTCCAGAATTTTATGATTCCTGTCATATCTCCACTTTCCCACCCCTACCTCCAGAGTGGCTGCTAAATTCTTCCCCTTCATTGAGTGGAGTACTTCCAAAGGCCTGCAGGCTCCCGGAGTCTCTTTTCTTTTTACAAGAAGAATCATGTTGAATTTTATTTTCTTGGGTTTGTTTCAAAGATGAATGCTTTGTGGTCTGGATCTTTCTTTTCATTATTGACCCTCCCTGCTTATGCACAAAGTATAGACCATACTAGACACTCAGAAAAATAGTTATTGAATGAGAGAATAAGTGAATTAAAGAGTCACAAGAGTCTTTTGCATAATAAAAAAGAACTGACTCAAATTTGTTTTTAAATTTTTGATCTGGGGCACCTGGGTGGCTCAGATGGTTAAGCATCTGCCTTCGGCTCAGGTCATGATCCCAGGGTCCTGGGATCAAGTCCCATATTGGGCTCCCTGCTCTTTGGGAGCCTGCTTCTCCCTCTGCCTCTCTCTCTCTCTGTCTCTCATGAACAAAATAAAATCTTAAAAAAAATTTTTTTTGATCTGTACTATTCTGGCACACACTGAAAAGCTTGTCTAAATTTTGTACAAAAATGAGGTTGGAAAACACCTTTCAACTATTCCATAAAAGCCAGCTCATTTGATTTTGGTGTAATGAACAAATGTAATGATTTCTAACAAATTTCTTTTGTCTAATACAATGGGAAATATTAGCTTTTTTGTAACTTTTGCTCTTTCAAAATGGGAGAATAATACACATGCAGAAACCCATACAAATACTAAATACCCAGCTCAATAATTATCACAAAGTGAACTCACCTCTGGGAGCACCACCAAGATCAAGAAAAGGAATATCACCAGCATCTTAAATGACCCCCTCATCTTTCCTCCCAATTCCTACACCTCTCTCCTCCAGAAATAGTCACTTTATAACTTACAGTTCCATAAATTAGTTTTGCCTCTTTTATAACCTACATAAATAGAATCATACAATTACATATATCTTTTAAAGTTGCATTGCATTGTGGATTTGCATAAGCTTATTTTCTCTAAAATGTTTCCTGAAAAATAATATATTACTATTGTTAGATGATAGATAGATAGATAGATAGATAGATAGATAGATAGATAGATAGATGAATGAGATGTAGATAGATATTTAGACACAGATATAGATACATAATTCTCCAAACAAAACTGTTAGCTCAGAGGGTAAATACTGTAGCAGATTATACTATGTACTGCCAGCCAATGAGGGTTGGCTGTATCAGTCAGAGTCCCATAAAGAAATAGAAAGTACCCTTAGATGAGATTTTTTAAAAAAAGATTTTATTTATTTATTTGACAGAGAAATAGAGAGCACAAGTGGAGAGAATGGCAGAGGGAGAGGGAGAAGCAGGCTCCCCACTGAGCAGGGAGCCCAATACAGGGCTCAATCCCAGGCCCTTGGATCATGACCTGAGCTGAAGGCAGATACTTAACCATCTGAGCCACCCGGGTGCCCCCTTAGGTGAGATTTTTAAGGGAATTTAATAACACTTAGCACAAGTGAGGGCAACATTAAAGGATGCAACAAGGGACGTTGAAGGGTCCAGAGACTTGCAAAAATAGGCAGCATTTACCAACACCAGGCCTGAAGATAAAGAAGAGAGAAAGCAGCGTCTTGGGAGTCCAGTGTGAACTGGAGCCACAGAAGAACCTCCTGACAGGAGGTGTGCAATGATTACCAGAACCAAGATTCCAAAGCAGAAGTGAGTGAGCAAGAATCCTCCCCAGCTTTTCCTTCTTCTCCACAGTTTCTGATGCTGAACCCAACAGGAGCCCAGAGTAACAGAGAGCCCAAATGATGCAGTCCATAGGGTAATGTTCACAGCCTCCCTACCACTCCTGAGAAAAGCAAAACAGAGCAAAAGATTAAGAACTTCATTAACTGAATTCAAATATGGTGCAGGAAAAATAAAACAGTAGAAAAAAAATGAATGAAACCTGAAATTGGTTCTTTGAAAAGATCAGCAAAATTGGCAGGCCCTTAGCTTGATTGATTGAGGAAAAAAAAAGAGATGGCAAAAAAAAAAAAAAAAAGAGATGAGACTCAATTGACCAAAATCAGGACTGAAAGAGAGGATCTTACTACATAATGAAATAAAATATATTCTAAGGCAATACTATAAACAATTTTTCAAAGATTTTATTTATTTATTTATTTATTTATTTATTTATCAGAGAAAGAGAGAAAGAGTGCGCTCACAAGCAGGGGGAGTGGCAGGCAGAGGGAGAGGGAGAAGCAGGCTCCCTGCCGAGTAGGGAGCCCAATGCAGGACTCAATCCCTGAACCCTAGGATCATGACCTGAGTCGAAGGCAGATGCTTAACCAATTGAGCCACCCAGGCGTCCCTTTAAACAATTTTATGCCAACAAATTACATAGCCTAGATGAAATGAACAAATTTCTAAAAAGACACAAATTACTGAAACTGGTTCAAAAAGAAATAGCAGTTAATGAAATGAGGGATTAAAAAAATAGAAAAAATCAAAAGTTGGGTTTTTTTTTAAATGATCAACAAAATAGACAAAACTCTACCTAATTTTTTAGATTTTTATTTAAATTTAGTTAATTAACATATAGCATATTATTAGTTTCAGAGGTAGAGTTTAGTGATTCATCAGTTGCATATAACACCCAGTGCTCATTACATCAAGTGCCCTCTTTAATGCCCATCACAGTTACCCCATCCCCCCACCCACCTCCTCTCCAGCAATTCTGTTCATGTCTTCTGCCCATTTCTTGACTGTATTTTTTGGTTTTTTGGGTGTTGAGTTTGATAAGTTCTTTATAGATTTTGGGTACTAGCCCTTTATCTGATAAGACATTTGCAAATATCTTCTCCCATTCTGGAGATTGCCTTTTAGTTTTGTTGACTGTTTCCTTGGCTGTGCAAAAGGTTTTTATCTTGATGAAGTCTCAATAGTTCACTATTGCTTTTCTTTCCCTTGCCTTTGAAGATGTGTCTCACAAGAATTTGCTGTGGCCAACGTCAAAGAGGCTGCTGCCTATGTTCTCCTCTAGGATTTTGATGGATTCCTATCTCACATTTAGGTCTTTCATCCATTTTGAAAACTCTACCTAATTTAACCAAGAAAAAAGAGGATTCAAATTACTAAAACCGGAAATGAAAAAAGGGACATCACCACTGACCTTATAGAAATAAAATGAATTATAAGGAAATACTGTGAACAACTGTATGCCAACAAATTACTTAGATAAAATAGGCAACTTTCAAGAAAGACAAAACTACCAAAACTGACTCAAGAAAAACTAAAAAATCAAGATAGACCTATGACAAGTGAAGAGATTGTATTAGTAACAACAGAAACAAATAAACAAACAAAAATCCCACAGAGAAAAGCCCAGGAGGAGATGACTTCACTGGTAAAGACTATCAAGCAAAAGAGTATTAATTAAAACTTAATACTAATTCTTTGAAATTTTTTCCAAAAAAAAATAGAAGATAAGGAAATACTTCTCAACTTATTTTATAAGGTTTATACACCAGACAAAATCATAACAAGAAAGCTACAGATTAATATCTCTTATAAATATAGATACAAAAATTCTCAACAAAATATTAGCAAATTGAATTTGGCAATATATAAAAAGGATTCTGCATCATGATTGTATTTGTCTAGTCAGGGTTAACAGAGAAACAACCAAACTCCCTCCCTCCCCACCTTTCTGTGCATATATACAGTGAGCAAGCTGGTGACTCAGGTGAGCTGATAGTGTAGTTCTAGCCCAAAAGCCAGCAGGCTCAAGACTCAAGAAGAGATGATATTTCAGTTTAAAATGAATGCAAAAGAAGACTGATGTCCAAGCTCAAGTAGGCAGGAGGAATTCCCTCTTATTTGTGGGGGAGTCAGGATTTTTGTTCTATTCAGGCCTTCAACTGATTCGATGAGAGCCTTGAACATTAGGGAGGGAAATCTATTTTACTCAGGCTACCATTCAAATATTAATCTCATATAAAAACACTTTCACAGTATGCCCAGAAAAATGACCATGTATCTGGACACCCAGTGGCTCCATCAAGCTGACACACAAAATTAATCATCACTAAGTCTACTCCCTGTCATCTTGGTACCCATACACATCACCTTAAACCAAATTTAATCTCTAAATAAAGACAATAACAAGGTCATAATTCTGCCTAACATTATACAGTTGTCCTGTGTACAATGAAAACGTAATAACCCCTTCCTCAGAAGAAGAGATAAAGTCCTTGAGTGATGTTTACACCTCTCCTTGATATCCTATAACTTAAATGCTATGGTGTAAAATTAACAATAATTAAATACTATGATATACAGCCAATACATCTTATGTTACATGATAAGGAAAGAAGAGAAGAAAGAACACACACATACACACACACACACATTCATAAGAAATGAGGAAATACTCATGACAATTACAATCCTTGTTTCTATAACTGGTTATGTGGTCATAGCTGATATTTATACCTACCTTCTTCTCTACTCATTCTGTATTTCTTTTGCTTTCAGCAAGCACCTCAACTGGTTGTTATTCAAACAATGTGGTGAGGTGAGGTCACCCAAACCTTTATTCCTGAAAGATCTTGGGCCATTAGTAGTCCTGCCTGGTTTGGGTTGCTGTAGTTTTCCACTGACCTTAATCACAGGGCATAGGAGTACTAAGAGACATCCTAAGGGATCTCCTGTGTTCCTTCCTTCCCTCCTTGGTGGATGAATAGTCCAATTTCTCCTTGGTAGTCAATATCAATCACTTTATTTTTTTAAAGATTTTATTTATTTATTTGACACGCAGAAAGAGAGAGAGAGAGAGAGAGAGCAAGAGAGCACATGCAGGGGGAGTGGCAGAGGGAGAGGGAGAAGCAGATTCCCCCTTAAGCAGGCAGCCCAAGGCAGGGCTTGATCCCAGGACCCTGGGATCATGACCTGAGTTGAAGGCAGATGCTTAACGGATGGAGCCACCCAGGAGCACCTCAATCACTTTAGAAAGCACAGTAACTCCCTTCTTTGCCTGTTGATCCAGAGGCATGGGGAGTGCAAAGTGGCCAGGCAACAGACTTAACTTTCAGTTCAATGGAATCATTGTTGCATCTCCTAGTAGGAGCATTCTTATCTTTGGAACTAAGACTTCTAGGCCAGCGGAGCATAAGTTCATGGGAACAGGAAGAAAAGTCTTACTAGTGGATCACTAGGGCTAATAGTGAATGGCGCTTACTCCATTTCCACTCCTTGATTCCTGGACCCATGAAGTCTGGTGTGGGTGAAACAGCACCATATACACCATATACTGGTCAGAACTTGGCCTTAGCCGTGCAAGGTATAGCCACCTAGCTGGCACTGCAACTGAGTCGTCAAAAGGCGATTCCACCATTCTATCAAGCCAGCTACTTCAGGATGGTGAAAAACATGTTAAGACTAGTGAATTCCATGAGCATGGACCCATTGCTGCACTTTATTTGCTGCAAAGTGAGTCCCTTTATCAGAAGTAATACTGTGTAGGAGACTATGACAGTGGATAAGGCATTTTGTATATCCAATTGGTAGTTTGGGCAGAAGCGCTGTGAGCAGGGAAGGCAAATCCATATCCAGAGTATCTATCGCCCCTTCCATTGATTGAAGTAGCCCAATGTAATCAACCTCCCACTGAATGGTTGGCCAATCACCCCAGGCAGTGGTGCCATAGCAGGGACTCAGGACACTCAGCAGTTGACATAGCCCAGTTAGCCATGGTAAGTGAAAGCCCATGTTGCTGAGCTCATGTGTAACCTCCACCCCAGCAACCATAGGGTGCTCATAAACTCATTGAGCAATGGGAGAGGTGGCTGGGGAAAGAGATTGACTGATACCCACAGAATGGGTCATCTCTCAATTTGATTATTTAATTATTGATTATTTTATTATGAAAATCCTCCTCCTCTGCTGAGGTTACTCTTCAGTGAGTGACAAAATGAGACACAAAATCTTTATGGTTTTTGTCTGTTCAGAGAGGTCTATCCACATACGTCCTCCCTAAATTTTCTTGTCACAGCTTTTCTAATCATGTCCCTTCCAAGTCCCTGACCATCCAACCAAACCATTGACCACAACCCATGAATCAATATAAAATTTCACGTGTGGCCATTTTTACTTCAAGGCAAAGTGAGTAATTGGGTGTGCTGGATGAAGTTCTATCCTAGAAAGATTTCTTTTCACTGCTGCCCTTCAGGGACCTTGCAGAAAGCTATGGATCTCTGCTCTTGAGTCCTGCCTATGAATTGTGAAGAGCATCCGTAAACCAGGCCCAAGTCTTTTATTCCTCTGCCAACTGATTATTGGGAATTCCCCATGAGTACATAGGAATAAGCAAGGAGAAGGCAATGTAGCAGAAGTGGGAACTATGGGCATTTGGGTCACTTATTCATGTAACTTATTTGTGCCTTCAAGGCCTGCTCAGGCCTGATAATGTATATACCATTTCCATTTGATGATGGAATTCTGCTGCACATGCCCAACTTTATGACTTGGTGAGTCAGATAACACCCAGTTCATCATAGGCACCTTGGGCCACATGAGGTCTCTACTAAGGCCAACTAGCAGGTCAAGAGTTGCATCTTAAAAAGAGAGCAGTTATCCAAGAGGATGGTAAGGCTTTGGTAAAAAATACTAAAGGCTTGCACTGCAGTTTACACATATGACCTGCCAAAGGCTCCAAACACCATCCCTATCTGTCACTGAACTTGCAAGTACCACTGGACCTTCTGAATCATATGGCCTAAGTGGCAGGACAGCTTGTACAGGGGTGCGGGTGGCTCAGTTGGTTAAGCATCTGCCTTCAGCTCAGGTCATGATCTCAGGGTCCTGGGATCAAGCCCCACATCGGGCTCCCTGCTCAGTGGGGAGCCTGCTTCCCCTCTCCTTCTGCCTGACACTCCCCCTGTTTGTACTTTCTCTCTCTCTCTCTCTGTCAAATAAATAAATAAAAAATCTTAAAAAAAAAAAAAAAAAGAACAGCTTGTATAGAAGCCTAGACCTTATTCAGAATCTTTTTTTGTTCTGGGCACCTCTCAACACTAGCCCTTATCTTGGACTTCCAGCCTCCAGAACTATGAAAAATAAATTTCTGTTGTTTAAGCTATTAAGTCTATGGTATTTTGTTATGGCAGCCTGGACTAACAAAGACAAGTTTTGGTACCAGGCGTTAGGTGCTGCAGTAACAAATACCTGAAAATGTGGAAATGACTTTGGAATTAGGTAATGGGGAGAAAGTGACAAAGTTTTGAGGTACATACTAGAAATATGGATGTTACAGGCAATTCTGGTGAGGTCTTAGAAATGAGGAATGGGTTTTTGGAAACTGGAGGTAAGATGATTTTTTGCCATAAGGTGGAAAAGAACTTGGCTGAACTGTGTTCCAGTATTTTGTGGAAGATAGAACTTGAGAGTGATGGAGTTGGATATTTAGCTGAGGAGATTTCTAAGCAAAATTTTGAAGGAGTGGCTTGATTCTTTCTGTTTACAGTAAAATGCAAAAGAAAGAGATGGGTTACTTTCTCTTTCTCCATGTAAGGACATGGTGGGAAGGTAGCCATCTGCAAGCCAGGAAGAGAAACCTCACCTAAACCTGACCATAATTGCATCCTGAGCTTGGACTTCCAGAAAATAAACTTCTGTTGTTTAAGTGATCCAGTTGATGGTATTTTATTATGGCAGCACAAGCATACTGATACAATGACCAATTGAGATTTATCCTAAGAATGCAAGATTGGTTTAATATCCAAAAATCAACTAATGTAATACATCATATAATAGAATAAAGGACAAAAACCACATGATCATCTCAATAGATGAGAAAAAAAACTTGTCAAAATTCAACACCCTTATGATAAAAAAATTCAACAACTAATAATAGAAAAGAACATCCTCAACTTGATAACATCTATGAAGAACCCACATATAACTTTATACTTGATGGTGAAAGATTGTGTATTTTTCCAAGGGAAGGATGTCCAATCTCACCCCTTGTATTCAACATTGTACTGAAGGTTCTAGACAGGGCATTTAGGCAAGAAAATGATATAAAAGCTATCCTGATTAGGAAAACAGTAAAACTATTTCTTTTTGTAGATAACATGATCATGTATATAGGAAGTTTTAAAAATTCACTAATTAATTAATTAATTAATTTAGAAAGGTTGTAGGATACAAGATCAATATTCAAAAATTGATTGTATGTCTATGTAGTAGCAATGAATATACTGAAGATATAAGTAAGGAAATAGCTGCATTTGCAGTCAATGAAAAAGATAAAATACTTAGGGATAAACTTAACAAAAGAAGCACAAAACTTATAATTTGAAAACTATAAAATATCATTGAAAGAAATTTTAAAAGACCTATGTAAATGGAAAGACATTCCATGTTCATGGATTGGAAGACACAATATTGTTAAGATGTCAGTGCTCTCCAAATTGATCTACAGATTCAACACAATCTCTGTCAAAATTCTCTATCAAAACTCTATCAAAATGCCTTATTTAAAGAAACTGACAAATATCTGATACTACAATTAATATGAAAATGCAAGGGACTCAGAATAGCCAAAACAACCTTGAAAAAGAAAAACAAAGTTGAAGGATTCACACTTTCTCATTTTAAATCTATTACAAAGCTACAGTAATCAAGACAGTGTGTTTCTAGTATAAAGATAGATATATAGGTCAATGTAATAGAATTGAGACTCCAGAAATAAGCCCAAACATTTATGGTCAATTGATCTTCAACAAGGGTGCCAAGACCATTCAGTGGGAGAAGAATAGTCTTTTCTACAGGTGTTGCTGGACAATTGGATACCCACATGCAAAAGAATGAAACTGGATCTCTACCTCATACCATATACAATAATTAATTCAAAATAAATCAAATACCTAAATGTAAGTGCTAAAATTCTTAAAGAAAACATAGGTGTAAATCTTCATGACCTTGGATTTGGCAGTGGTTTTTTTTTTTTATGTTATGTTAATCACTATACATTACATCATTAGTTTTTGATTTACTGTTCCATGATTCATTGTTTGCGTATAACACACAGTGCTCCATGCAGAACGTGCCCTCTTTAATACCCATCACCAGACTAACCCATCATCCCACCCCCCTCCCCTCTAGAACCCTCAGTTCATTTTTCAGAGTCCATCATCTCTCATGGTTCGTCTCCCCCTCCAATTTCCCCCCTTGGCAGTGGTTCCTTAAATATAACATCAAAAGCACAAGCAACCAAACTGAGAATAGATAAATTGAACATCATCAAAACTAACAAGTTTTATGCTTCAAAGAATGCAACCAATAAAGTGTAAAGACAGACCATAGAGATGGAGAAAATATTTGTAAATCATATATCTGACAAGTGTTTATTATTCAGAATATATAAAGAACTCTTGAAATTCAGTAACTAAAAATAAATAACCCAATTTAAAATTGGGCAAAGTATTTGGATAAATCTTTCCCCCCCAAAAATACAAATGCCTAAAAAGATACAAATGCCAAATAAGCACATAAAGTAATACTCAACATCATTTGTCATTAGGGAAATGCTATTCAAAACCACAATGTGATACCACTTCACACTCAGTAGAGTAGCTATAACCAAAGAAATGAAAAATAATAAGTGTTGGGAAGATGTGGAGAAATTAGAATCCTCACATATTGCTGCTGAAAATTAAAATTGTGTGGCTATTTAGGTAAAAATTTTGTCATTTCTTCAAAAAGTTAAATCATAGAGTTACCATAGGATCCAACAATTCCACTCTTAGCTATATCCCCAAGAAAACTGAAAACATATATTCACATGAAAACTTGTACACCAATGTTCATAACATTATTCATAATAGCCAAAAAGTGGAAACAACTCAAGTGTCCAACAACTGATGAATGTATAAACAAAATGTGGTAATTGCATACTATGGAATATTATTTAGCATTAAAAAGGAATGAATTACTGATACATATTACAATATAGGTGAACCTTGAAAACATGCTAAGTGAAAGAAGCTGCAAAATGCCACATATTATGTGATCTATTTATATAAAGCCCCAGGATAGTCATAGCCATAGTAACAAATTTGATTAATGGTTGCCAGGGACTGAGGGAGTGACTGCTAATGGGTGTGAGGTTTTTTTGTGGGCTGATGAAAATGTTGTGGAAATACATAATGGTTGTTGCTGCATAACTTTTAAAACCTGCTTAATTGCACACTTCTAAAGGGTACATTTTATGGTATGTGCATTATATCTATTTTTTAAAAATACAGTAATCTCTATATTGGTAAAAGTATATAATGACACTTAATAAGCACGTCCTAGAAAACACAAGTGGAAGCTGGCCTCATGATGCTCTTTCTTGGTGCTTTTATTATTAATCAATCAGGTTAAGCTGCTCTTGGTGTGTTCAAGTGATCTCAGAGACAAAACCTCCACCCCAACCAAGTTATTACCCTCTCTGCACCTCATCTCTCAGAAGGGCTCTAAGGCTCACCTCTGAGCCCCTGTGCTTGGGAGTGTGGTGAACCATTTATGTATCAACTACCTTGTGCTCTGATGCTGGTGTCTTGGGAGCATGCCCACAGTGGTGACTGAAGGGAGAGGGACTATTTCTGAAGTGATGGGCTGATCTCATTAGTATGGGGCAGAATGGGGCCTCTTCAGAGCCTAGATCAGTTGACTGTTATGAAGGGAACGCAGTGAGTGTTACATTCTCTCATTTTTTCCTGTGTAAACACTGGCATTGTATCTGTCTGGCCTAAATGCTACCACTCATCTCAGCCAGACTAAACCTTCCTCCCCACACCCCCATGTGGACAACCTGGACCATGGGAAACCTCTGATACTGATGGGAATGTTTTGTATTCTCAGGTTTGGCTATGTGGAAAGAAGGATGCGAGTTACTGCAGGTTCCAGCCCACCGTGGAGATGCTCATCCTTTGTTTTGACTTCTAGGAAGAACAGCCTCTGAAATGAATAATCCCACATATCCAGGTATTTTAAGCTTCTAATAGTAGAAAAGAAAAATTCTTTAGTTTTGGGAAATCAGAGTTGGAGTAATATCCTGAATTCTTCTAAAAGGTTTTCCTTCAGGGACTAACCCACCCAAATCACAAATCAGAATCAAAGATTCAGAACACCATCAGAACTGATAGATTTTACTTCCCACTGAAGCAAATCTATTAATTTTCATTTTTCAATGTTCTCTTATCCTGTTTTGTCTCAAATAGACCTTCATCTTTTCCAGATTCTTCCTATTCAATTTTTTTTCCTTCCTTCTCATCTCTAAAAGGAGAACCAAGAAGTCTTAAATGACTTACTTGCTACTGTTGTGACCTCTGGTGTCTTCACTTTTTCAGCATTGTATTTTTGAAGAGTGAATTGGTGAAGTTAACTTTAGTCTCAATGACTAATAATACTGACCTTTCTCTTGAAGATGATGTGAGAATTAACACCTTATGAGTAATGCTTACAGGAAGAAAAAATTAAGTTACCTAGGTATTAAATGATCATTTAGGTAATATATAATTACTCAAAATGCCCTCATTTGTATTGAACTATATATCTAGATGTCATTATGCTGTCTCGGAAAGAACACTTCATCATGAACCTAATGCTTATTTATAAGGCAGAGCTTTGCAGAATATCTATCTTGGCTCAACCAAGACTCCACAGGTCATTCTTATAGTAAGTAAGTAAACAACTGAGTCAGAAATAATTGGCCATGAAGGATATGTTTTCTAATTCAAACTACTTAAAATGTATAAACTATGATTCACATGCCTTTAGGAATGCTTTCAATAAAAGGTATACTCCACCCATTTATTTTTACTTTGAAAAGTGGATCATTGACCTCTCTTTCCTTTGGTCAAGATGCATGAGATCCAGGAGAGATGAAATCTGGTTTGTACAATCAGCATACAGGCATACATCATTTTATTATGCTTTGCTTTAGTGTACTTCACAGATACTGTGGTTTTTTACAAATTGAAGGTTTGTGGCAAAGCTATTGGTGCCATCGAGCAAGTCTATTGGTGCCATTTTTCCAACAGTGTTTACTAACTTTGTGTCTCTGTGTCACATTCTGGTAATTCTCACAATATTTCAAACTTTTTCATTTGTATTAAATTTGTTATGGTGATCTGGGGTCAGTGATTTTTGATGTCACTATTATAATTGTTTGTAGGAGCCACAAGTTATGGCCATATAAGATGGCAAACATAAATGTGTGTGTTCTGACTGCCCCACCCACTGGCCATCCCCCCATTTCTCTCACTCCCTATTCCGTGAGACACAACAATATTGAAATTAGACCAATTAATTACCCTACAATGGCCTCTAAGTGATCAAAAGAAAGTCACTTAAAATCAAAAGCTAGAAATGATTAAGCTTAGTGAAAAAGGCATATTGAAAACTGAGGTAGGCCAAAATTTTCTAGGCCTCTTGTGCCAAACATTTAGCCAAATTAGGAATGCAAAGGGAAAGTCCCTGAAGGAAATTAAAAATGCTACTCCAGTTAACACACAAATAAGTAAAACGGCCTTATTGCTGATATGGAGAAAGTTTTAGTGATCTGGATAGAAGATCAAACCAGCCACAACATTCCCTTATGCCAAAGCCTAATCCAGAGCAGAGTCCTAACTCTCTTCAATTCTATGAAGGCTGAGAGAGATGAGGAAGCTGCAGAAGAAAAGTTTGAAGCTAGCAGAGGTTGGTTCATGAGGTTTAGGGAAAGAAGCCATCTCCATAACATAAAAGTGCAAGGTTAAGCAGCAGGTACTGATGTAGAAGCTGCAGCAAGTTAGCCAGAAGATCTAGCTAAGATAATTTATGAAGGTGGTTATGCTAAACAACAGATTTTCAATGTAGATGAAACAGCCTTATATTGGAATAAGATACCATCTAGGACTTTTATAACTAGAGAGGAGAAGTCAATGCCTAGTCCAAAGCTTCGAAGGACAGGCTGGCTCTCCTATTAGGGACTAATGCAGCTGGTGAATTTCAGTTGAAGCTAATGCTCACTTACCATTCTAAAATTCCTAGACGCCTTAAGAATTATGCTAAGTTTATACTACCCATGCTTCAGAAATGGAACAACAAAGCTTAGGTGACATTGCAGCTGTTTACATCATGGTTTATGGAATATTTTAAGGCCCCTATTGAGACCTACTGCTCAGAAAAAAAAAAAAAGATTCCTTTCAAAATATTACCATTCATTGACAATATACCTAGTCACCTAAGAGTTCTGATAGAGCTATATAGCAGGGTTAATGTTTTCATGCCTACAAACACAGCATCCATTCTGCAGCCCATGGATCAAGTAATTTTGTCTTTCAGGTCTTATTATTTAAGAAATACATTTTGTAAGGCTATTACTACCATAGAGAGTGATTCCTCTGATGGATCTGGGCAAAGTAAATTGAAACACCTTCTAGGAACTTTTTACCATTCTGAATGCCATTACATTTGAGATTCATGGGAAGAGGTCAGAATATCAACATTAACAGAGTATGGAAGAAGCTGATTCCAACCCTCACGGATGACTTGGAGATGTCCAAGACTCCAGTGAAGGAAGTAACTTCAGATGTTGTAGAAATAGCAAGAGATCTAGAATTAGAGGTGGTGCCTGCAGATGGGACTGCATTGCTGCAATCTCATGAGAAAACTTGAGCAGATGAGGAGCTGCTTCTGATGAATGAGTAAAGAAAGTAGTTTCCTGAGGTGGAATCTACTCCTGGCGAAGATGCTGTAAAGACTATTGAAATAACAGCAAAGTACTTAGAATAGCCCATAAACTTAGTTGATAAAGCAGCCGCAGGGTTTGAGAGGTTTGACTCCAATTTTGAAAGAAGTTCCACTATGGGTTAATGCTATCAAACAACACTGCCTGCTACAGAGAAATCATTCATGAAAGGAAGAGCCAATCAATGTGGCAACTTCATTGTTGTCATATTTTTTTTTAATTGCCACAACCACCCCAACCTTCAGCAATGACCACCCTGAACAGTCAGCAGCCATCAACATCAAGTCAAGACCCTTCATCAGCAAAATGATTACAACTTGCTGAAAGCAAAGATGATGATTGGCATTTTTAGCAATAAAGTATTTTTTAATTGAGCAATATACATCTTTTAGAAATACACTATTGCACACTTAATAGACTACAGTATAATGTAAACATAACTTTTACATGTTCTAGGAAGACAAAAAATTCACTTGACTCACTGTACTGCAATATTCACTGTATTGTGGTGGTCTGGAAGTGAACCTGCAGTATCTCTTGGGTTTGCCTATATAATTTCAGCGTTTAAACCACTGTTTCCTCCTATAGTAGTTCTCTTTTCTTACCAGGCTTTACAGAGTAGTTTCTCCCTTGTCTTACAAAAAGAAAAATGGTTTTTACCTGTTGATTTGTGTTTTATGAGAATTCCCTGCTTTTCTCTGCTCATGACTAGACAATTCCCTGTGGATAATATTTGATGTGCTCTGTCATAACAAAATGTATTGATATTCCTGTACATCTCGCTTGAGTAGTTGGCTTATTAGGCAATACACTGGCATTAAAATTCTCATATATTCAGGACAGTTCTCTATACCTAATTAAAGCCCAGTGTTTTTACATTTAAAATGACAATTAAATTTACAAGAAAAGCTTTTAGTTGGCATTTGTGATTGTACCACAAATTCATCTCGCTTTCTGAACCTTTGTCTATTCCAAAGCTCCTCTATGTGAGTTCTTTAACGGTCTGGTTAACAAAGTTTCCACCCCTTTAAAAAGTTTAACATCAACTAGGGAACTATGAGTCATCATTGCTAATAAATATTAAGGCTAGAGTTGAATTATGGTTTTATCCTGGGGTCAGTTCTAAATGGAATGGTATCTACATGATGCCACAATCATCAACTGAAGAGTTTTAGGAACAATTAATCTTTTGGTTATGTTATCTGGATTTTTTTTCTTTTTAAAAAATTAAATGCTTTCATTGAGTCATACAAACTGTCTATTTCAGGCTTAAGTGAGTCTCTCATTAGTCCAATCATTGTATTAAATATTTGTAGGAGATAATTAATGATCATTTTGAGATGACAACATGATATTCTTGCTGATTCAAGAAGAGTTGCTCAATTAAACTGATATACCAGAAAAAGGTGAGAAAAATATACTGTAAAAGTTTTAAGTTTTTCAGATGTCACCAGATGAGAGTGATGAGTTCAGTAACAGCGTCCTGTCCCTCTGAGTTTCCTTTTCCAAGTTAACGTCTTTCTTCCTCTTCTAGCCGAAGCATCATCATTTTTCCATTTATTTTTTGCCTTTGAAGGTGATAGTAGGATTTCATGTATGGCTTTTGCCAACTACTTAAGCCTAAATATTTTAACTCTAAAAATTGGTATAATCATATAGAAGCAACAGTTGAGGTGACAGTGTTTATAATGTTTCTTGAGATCTGCAGATGTTGTTGTAACAATGTAATATGAGTTGTTACTGAGAGCCCCTATATTCTCTGAATCTGGTTTAAAGAGATTTCAACCTCTTTCTTATGGACCCAGAATGTTTTTAAAAATTCTCACAAGAAAACCAGCTCCTTAGTTATTTAAAAAAAAAAACTGAAAGACCAGAATGCCTGAATATTTATCCAGAAGTAGTTTAAGAAAGAGCTAGGTTTTGGGGGGATTTGTTTTGCAAGGGATTAGAAATGGAGTTCAAACTACAAATAAGAAATTTTTCAGTATTCCAGAAAAGGATCATTGGTATATTAGAGAAAGGAGTTGAGAAATGGCAGGAAATCAAGAATTATTAATGGGAAAATAAAAACAGAATGATACTATTATGTAGAGTTTATATACATGTAGAGCTTTAAAGTTTAGAAAGTATTTCTATAGGTTAATTCAGTCCATTTGTACAACATCCCCATGGGATAGGTGGGGCAAAATCTGTGTTTTATGTTTGAGAAAACTGCTATCTGGGGAGGCTAAATAATTTGCCCAAGATTTCATGGCTACCGTTTTACTGAATCAGGATTTGAACATGTCTGATTCTCGGGAGTGATTGTACTGTGCTTTAGAAAGGAAGACAGAACTTTTGCTTGCATAAGAAAGATAACATTTCTAACAGTTTGCTTTAAGATGAATTGCTGTCTTTAGACTTAACATGGATATCCCAGGTACTTGGTCAATGAGAATACATTGGTGCACACATCTGTCTACTCCAATCACCTGGTTCTTTTGTGTTCATTTTGGTCAGGTGAAGACTGAACCCCCAAGGAAGAGGGATCTGCTTTTAGAGTTTCATTGGGTTGTCCTAAGTTAACTGTGTGGTACCATTATTGTCCCTTCTTACCCAGTGCTTTCTCTTCTTGTGGAGTTAATTCTGTCCCAACAGCTCATTCTCAGTGAATGAGTAGGAAATGGGAATAGAAAGGGAATGGGTGAGCAGTGCCAGGAAGAGTGAGCAGGTGTTAGGAGGCAGTAAGCTCAGGGTTCACTTCAACTTCATGGGACGATGAAGAGCTACTTACGCCTTCCTGAAACTCAACCTCTTTAAAACGTTGAGTTTGAGGACAAAGAATTGGTGCATTGAAAATGGAGACATGGTTGTGGGAGAACTGAGGTAGACAGGTTTGGATGTTATTTGTTTACTTGTCCCTGAAATTAGCACTCACACAAACTGGATGAAGGGGTCCCTTTTGCAGAGTTACATTTACTATCTACGGCTTTCCTTTAGGTTAGTGAATTTAACAATATGAATGAAAATAGATGACAGGATTCTGAGGTTGGCAAGAGGTTTTTTACTTAGCTCAATTCATCAAAGGATGGGCTCTGGATAGGAAATGGAAGGGGTAAGAAAGTAGATCTTATCGAAAATGAGAAGCAATTTGAACAGTTATTCCAGGGGAGATACCACTTTCTAGGGCATATTAAAGTCTCCGGGATGCCATGTATAGTTTGGAAGAGAAAAAAAGTAATATACCAAATTTTTGCATATTTCAAATTATAGAATATGAAGTTTTACCAAATCTTTTTAGCTGAAGATTTTCAGAAAACCATGAGAAATCATCTGGGCCAGGGGCTTTAGTTAGAGAAGTTTCAGAAACCCAAAATAAAAAGGAACCACTAATTCCTAGAAGGAAAACAGTTTTGAAGGAAACAAGGATTATCCCAACCCCAATGCTAATGAAAACTGATAGTCCAGGTGATTTCTGTTTGACAAAGAGATTGTCACTGTTGACAGGGATGACTGGCAGGGTGGAAAAATGAAGGAAAAATAAAGCTTTGCAGAAAAACTTCAGAGGAAATTTGACACCTTCAAAACCACAGGTGTGAAGTTAAGTGAAACTGGTAAGTAAAAGTTGGTGTTGTTTTTCAGGGTCTGACACTCTACATACTTTTAGTTCAAAATTTAGGAGTCTGAACAGAGCATATGAGAGAAGTTGGAACATGGGAGGCCAGGAATTGAGGGGTTAGAGAATTGTTTTCTGCCCTGAAAGCCTCCTTAGACTTTATTCTTAAATGTGTTCTACTGTACTCACTGAGAGCTCTAGGAAGACAAGGTAGCTTCTTTTTCTACCAACCCAGCCTGTTTTAAATTCCAGGCTGCAGTGGGCTTTCTAATCCAGCTCTCAGTGGTCATTTATTGAGTGCCTGAGCTTGGTGTGTGTAGATATAAAAATGTTTTAATACACGGCCCTTGCCTTCAATGATTATAAATAATGAATGAATTCCGCCTGAAGATGGATTATTCTGAAATAGAACTAATAATAAAAACTAAAACATAAATATCAAGTAGTATAAATATTAATTTTTCTAGGAATTCAGAGATGGGAGCTACAGTAGTTGGAGAAACCTTTTTGGAAGAGATGGAAGTTGAGTTACATCCCTAAAGCTGAGTAGATTCCAGACTGGGTGAGGATGGGGTTGGAGTGAGGGCTTGTGAAGAAATGGGGTGAGAAATGGGAGGGACACTTCCCAAGGGGCAAAGAAGCTGCTGGAGCAAAGGGACAAGGGATTAAATTTAATAACCCTGAGATGTACTATCTGAGAAACCAAACAGTGACATTTGTAACAATTACTCTTGTTTGGCTCTTCAAGCTAAGCATTTGGGTTTGCTGAGAATTTGAACAGTTGATTGTTTTAAAGAGAGGGAAGACTGACCTAAAGTGAGGGGCACTGGACCTAGGGCTGAATCCTGGCCCTGCCATTCTTTAGCAACATGGTTTCCAACAAGTTTACCTCTTCATGCCTCAAGTTCTTAAATTTTAATTGGGGTTAATATTAGTATTTAATATTGGTATTTGTGAAGTTTAACAAAGAAAATATTTAATATGCTTATTATAGTACTTGGCCCAATAAATCTTACTGTATTAATTTTGTATTTGATGTAATAGAATCATAAATAATATTAACAATAATAGCAGTAATAAAATTTCAAAGCCAAGTAACATTATGAAAGTCTTAACATGTGCATGAGCACAGAGATTATCTGCAAAGAGTGGATCTTCAGAACCCACTTTTGTCTTCTGATCTCCAAGAAAGATGAAAAAAAGAAAACAATAGCTTTTTTCTTCTCTGACCCTCTCCCCAAGTCCAGTAGTCCCTGAGTGGTCATGAGGATCCCACCACATGCTTTTGCTTGGGTTCACATTGCTTTCCCTGGTGCTGAGGAGGAAGGTACTGAGCTCACTACCTGAGCCAAGATGAAGCTGAATGCTTTCCTGCATTTCCATATGCCATGGGCAGTCTCAATTACCAGTGCCTTTTATTTATACAATTCACATTAAGCTGTTTATTTCTTGCCTCTCTTTTTAGCAGGGTAAGCAAGTCAGGGCGGGCCACTTTCTAGTAGATTGTGAGAAAATAGATTTCAGCAATAGCTTGACTTGTGGGTCTGATGTGGAGAGAAGAGAGTCAAAAAGAAATATTCTTGTGGCTTTCTATATGACTGAGAGGTAGCGAGGCTGTTGTTTGCTAGAGCAGCCAATTAAGAAGAGTGACATTCTGGCCACTGAATGTTAATAGGCCGAAGTGGAAGTGCGGTGACCAAAGTTGAGTCATAACTTGAGAGGAAACTAGTCTTACCCATGTTTTTTTGTTCTTTAGTGCAGACCCTTAGTAAGCTCTTCGAAGACAGTGGCTTTCTACAGAGGAGAGCGACAGTAACCGTTGGCCACAGCAAATGGCTCTTCTCACCCTTGTGTCGGAACAAGAACCAATTATGAGAAGCCTGGGTTTGGCTCACTTTTGGTGTGGTTAGTGTTGGTGGGAAGGTTACTTACAGGTTTCTTCATTTATTAATGCATTTGGTCTCAGACAGGCCCTCAGAACCTTCGATGATTATGACTGTATTGGTCTGGCCAGCTCTGTCCAGGTTGTTAACAGTATTCAAACCACCTCTGTACTCCTGGAGAGTGTCTCACCAAGCCCCTCTCTGTCTGGCTTGAGGCTCGGTGAGGGATCCACTAGTAGCTCTTTGAATATGAAACCTGGGTGACCTTGCACCATTCTTGAAGACTGACCTAAGACTTAGAGTGTTTTGGGACTTCTCCAGGGGTTTTATTTGACAACAGGAATATAGAGGACCTCTGTTTCAATGCTAGAAACTGCCACTTTGTCCCAGGTTTATTCTTGGGGGTGACTGATAATCTGAACTCTTCAAACTTAAGGGAGAGCCCAGTGCCTATGCCGGAATAAATATGCAATTTGTACCAATTCTATTATGGAGGAAATTAGCTTTACAAGAGCTGAAATGAACAATGTCTAATACTCCTCCATCCCAAAGTAGATAAAATAGTGCTCCTCTTGTCATGTTGGCACAGGCCTGGCCTCCTTATTATTGTCACTCTTACACTCGATGATGTTATTTTTCTAATTTGCAGATATTCTCGGGTTGAAATTTGCCATGGCAACAAATCTTGCCCAGTGTTCTGTTTCAATTAGTTTACTGAATGAGCATCATTTATAACACCTGTTGCCATTTTCCTCTTAGGAACTTGGTTCAAAATCAGATTCATGTTGTAGATGAGACCTAAGTAATTCTTTTCTAGTTCCTTTGAGGAGCCCTCTGCTAGCATTCTTGCAGGCCAGAAACCAAAACCTTCCCTTCACAAAGAAGCCTTCTTCCACAGTAGAAGTGCCAATAAATACACAGGTAGATTCTAGGAATACTCGCACATCTCTCCTCTTGCCAGATAGCAAAATAATTTCTTAAGGTGAATCACTGGAAAATAATACCACTTTGTATTGCCTTCATGTTTTCTACTGCGAGAGGCTCTTACGTAAGTCAGCCCCCATGATTTGCCAGGCATGCTCTTTAAGCCAAGGGGTAGCTGATTGGTCGTTTTTGATGTGAATCAGAGCTTCGTTTCAGCAGCTGAAGTCCCTATCACCATCAAAAGCCAGATGTTGTTCTGCTTTCCTGTTAGAAGGTAACTGACAATCTCTACATACTTAAGAAGAAAAATCTATTGAGTAATGGATTGGGTTCCAACGTTCAAAAAATAAAACTTAAAAAAATAAGACAAACAAGTGGGAATTCCCGTTCTGTTATCTAACTCAACTCAAACCTGGCAGGAAGACTAATAGGGAAGCCTAGAGATTTGGAAAGGAGCACCCATGTGCCTTGCAGGTTCTGTTCCACACTCAGGAAGGATGACCAGGTATTTTAGTCAAGGGCATGAAGGGTGGGATTTTACTGCTGCCTCTGTTCATGGCAAATCATTTCCCAAGCAGGGTTTCCTTTTCTTCCTTAAGTTAAAATAGACTTAAAAGATGTCCTTCCTCACAATGGTAAACAACTCTCTGAAGTAAAAGTCATCTAGATAACCTCTATAAAAGAACTTCTCTAGTTGATTCCACTCCACTAGTACAACAAAGTTAGAAAGAAAAACCTTGACTCAAGTTTTACCAAATGTATAAATGCTCTTAGTCAAAGGAGCTCACCTGGTTGGGGAATGAGGAAATATAAATTCAAGTGTAAGATTAATCATAAGAAATCCACTTAGAAGTTTTGGTGTTTTCTTGCTCCTGGTCAGTATATCCTTTTTTTAATGTATAAAGCTACTGTCTCTCATTATTAAGCTATTGCCTCCCGGCATCAAACCCATCCTTCTAAACTTTGCTTTGGGTTGCTGGGTCTCTGTAAAACACACGTCCTTCTCTATTGCTGCTAGTTCCCTATCAGGCTCTGCCTATAGGAGAGGCTAGAGGGAGACTATAAGCCTAGAGAAGGAGAAAGTTTGTCTTCCTTCCTGCTACCTCTGAGCTCAGATTTGCTGGCTGTTTTCTTCCCCTCCAGTATCACCCAGCAGCACTCCTTTACTCAGGCCATGGCAGTTCATTCCAACAGCAGGAGTTGACACCAGTGTGCAGTTTTTCCAAAACTTGTAGAACCTGTCTCATGCCACCCCCTCAGAGACACTGTCTCCTCTCAGTTGGCAGCACCCTTAGAGGTCTGAGCCAACCCCACAGGCCCTGCTGCTGGCCTTAGATATACCAGCAGCAGCCAGCTACCACCTGCTCCTGGGAGGTCTGGATCTACCCTGCACAGGGCCCATTTTCTAGGGTCTGACGCCCAGTACCATTAGAGCAGGCTCCCTCCTCAGACGTTTGAGAGTTGGATCCATTGGGGTCCTCTCTCCAAGCTTCTGGTTTTAATAATTCTCATCTCTTCTTGTTCCCCAGCCCTACCGGTGGAACTGTACTCCATTTCCATAATAACTCAGTGTTTCCTTTGTGCATGTTCTGTAATTTAATACCTAGTAAATAATTCTTTGTGTTCTTTATATCAAATTCTCTCCATTGGTGTAATTTGTCTCCTGACAGGTCCTGGACTGATAAAATAGGAGTCCTTTCCTTTACATCCCAGCTGTCTCACTTGGACTTGGACTGAATCTTGCAAGGTGTGCCTGGAGCCAACCTGAGAATGGCGCCTTTTGGGTAGGAATATCTTATTGTTATTTATTCCCTGGGCCTAAAAGACTAGCCTTCAGTGTGAGTTCTTATCCTGGGCCCCAAAAGATGTGAGAAGTCTACTTACTAGCTGAATTAACCTTTGCATGAGATGGGATGAGGAAAGTCTTTTCCTTTTAATTGATAAGGAAGATGTACAGAGGCCCCATTTTCTCATTCTAAGTTTCTATGGAAAACTAAAATGGTCAGAAGGGTTCTTTTCACTCCAGGCATCAGATGTTATAGAAATAAGAGATTGGA
The DNA here is from genome assembly GCF_029215605.1 of Mirounga angustirostris. Taxonomy (NCBI): domain Eukaryota; kingdom Metazoa; phylum Chordata; class Mammalia; order Carnivora; family Phocidae; genus Mirounga; species Mirounga angustirostris. The sequence continues at coordinate 91,239,508 of NW_026991716.1, read as the reverse complement.
AAGATTTATAGCATTAGGCAAGGGAAAAAGGTTGATGGGTTTAAGTGACATAATTGGAGTTCTCAATGTTAGAAACCCCTTTTATAAGCCGGGACACCTAAAGGCCTGGCAGGTATCCATACCCGTTGGCCATCTGCATCACTATTGACTGTGTGCATATACTGAAGGATATAATGAATCATAGACATATGATCACTGCATGGAAAAAAAATGTGTTGTGCCTAGCATACTCTTTTCCATAAAGAAAGCATTATTGGGAAATGCAAACATGTGGAAACAGGCCACAAAAATGCAGCAAATTAGTCCTTATTATCCAATCATCCATGCAGGAAAGTTTTAAAAGGTAATAAAGTCCTAGGTTCTTAAAATTGGTACTTTAGCCTCACTGTTTTTGGAGTAAAATATATAGTACCGGATAACCACTGTGCATCTACGCATTTAGTTCAGCTCTTAACTACCTTTCAATACAAGAGGCATTTCAAATCATGCTGTCACCTGTTCCCAAGTTTTGTTCTGCAGATTACCATCCCAAACTATACCTCATTAAAATGAATGAAAACAAATAGGATTATCCAAGTGAATTGTCACTAATGCTATTATAAAGTAAGAATGTTTTGGCACCATTCAATAAAGCTACAATTCTAAGCTGTAAGTATAACCCATGGAAATTCGGATGACATCTCAACTCATTAGTTCGTCTGTTCCATATTCGTGCTTGTGTTTGGAATAAATGATAATGCAGTTCTCTACGCTCGCAGCATCATAAGGATCATTGTTTTCTCTAATGAACAATGATACCATTCTAAAATTCCATCGTCCTTGTCTGTCAAGTGTTCTGTTTATTATAATTTCTGAGCACAAGGGATAATCCTGTTATTTAAATATAAGTATGCCCACACTAAAAAGTCAAACCTATACGTCTTTCAAAAGCTTTTCTCAAGTTGCTTTTTAATTTTCCAGTTTGTTGGGGGAGGCACTGTGCTAAAACCTTGGATAAACTATGTGCATATTTTCTAGAGATTTTAACCATAAACATGTGTATTAGCTCAGTATACCTCTGATGAGATCTGGCCTCATTGAGAGACAGAGACAGAGAAGGAGAGAGGTGGACTGAAAGTAGAGATCAACTCTCAGAAGCAGAGGCGATGAATTATCAGAAAAAAAGGCACAGGAATGTGTATGCCTGACTCAGGGGCACCCTGAATCCAACATAGGTGAGTTGTTACAGAATGTGAAATGATCTTTAGAATGCAGTTTAAAGGTTTGGGATGTAAGTCAACATGCTGTAACCACCGTGTGCTATGACCCCATACACCACTGCATCCCCCCACTTTCCATCTGGCCAGTCTTCAGCCAGATGCACAGGAAACTGAGAATCAAAGCGACCAATGTGGTCACATGTAAACAGCGCATCTGACACTAGGGGAGTGTTGGTTTTCTAGCACAGAACTCACCACTAGGGTGACAGAAACCCTAAAGAGTGAACAGAAAAATGATGATTTCTGAGAATTCAGAACATATGCTGAAGCCACAGTGGAGAGAAGTTTGTAGCCGGTATAGAAACTCCCATTTAGGTCCAGTCGTAGTCTGGGAAATAAAGCTCAATTTTATGAGTCTTTCTTTAAATAGTTGCTTTCTGTTAAATGACCATACGATGGTGTTTCTGCCTTCCCAGTGCTAAGAGATGTAGCATTTTCCTTCCATTGAATGTGCCTCCAATGGTTGTGTATTAAAACAGTTTCATCGTTATCCCTTGGAACACTGAGTAGGAGGAAGCCAATAATGAAATGAAGACACTCAGGTGAAAGTGGGAAAGCACAAGGTGACAAATGTTCCTTTAGCTGGCTCTTACTAGCTGTGTTATCTTAGGTAAATTACCTACCATCTTTGAGGCTTAATATTTCCATCTTAAAAATGAATATGTAATAACTATCTCATAGAGCTTCTGGGATGATTGACATGAACTAATCTTTTTAAAGCATCAAACCCAGGGCCTGGCATGTTCTAGGTGCTCAGGAAATGTTAATTCCCCACCCACCACCTTCTCTTCTTTGTTATCCTTCTAGGCATCTTACCAGCTTTGAAACATTTGGGCCTAAAAATGATAAAACGGCATAACATATGTAGAGAATTTAAACTACCTTGTTGGCCAAGCTAACCAGAAAATTTTGGTTCTCCAGTCATTTTGGGAAGGCTACAAGTGGATCAAGAGTTCATCCTCCTACCTGAGGAATGTATTCCATTTCTGCTTCTTATAGATCAGAACGCCAAACTGAAAGAACTTAAAGATGGTGGGGCATGGAGGAAAAAAAAAAAAAGAAAAAGATTGATGTGATTTTGGAACAAATAAATCCACACTCTCTGGGCCAAAATAGAATATATGGATTCCACCCAAAGTTAAGTGTGGATCCCTGGGGCACCTTTGGAAATTATAGTGCTCTCAAGGGCTTTGGAATTAATATGAAGTCCCTGGCATTATATGGCCATGGATCAGGGGGACTACCTAACCTGATTTTCCCAGGATGGTCCAGAATTATGTGTGTTCTCTCAGCATAATTATTGATAGCGCCCCTTTTGTTCTTCACAATGTCACAACTTGAATGATATTTGTTTTCATTGCCAACTTAGAAGATTCTAAGTCTCCAAGTATAAGTCACTAATCAGAAGAATTTATATTGGCTCCCAATACACCGCTACTGTTATTGGTGCTCTTAATATTGCTTCTAATAAACACACATTTTCAGGAAGCTCATCCTTGCATAACACCTGAGTATACAGTAAAGAATTATTGAGGACAGCTATATTAATGAATAGTTTTAGATTTTTGATAATCCACTTCACTTGGGGCCATAACTCACATACCTGACTCATTTATTTTCTCTATTATTCTCAAACTATGTATTTTTTCATATACTTCTGAACTCTTCATTCGATTTTGTCCCTGAACACTTACATGTATCTTATTACCATAGCTTCGTAATGTCTTGATACCCGATAGGATATGTTTTCCTCTCACCCAATTTAATTCTTAGTTATTAAAAATTGCTTGACCACACTTGTAAATTTATATATAATCCATTCTTTACTGAAATGTCAAGTGACAGACTCTTATTTACACTTTGCAAAGTAGGAATATCAAAGCCCTATAAAATTTCCTCTACCAGTCTAACCTGTTCCATTTTAGGATCTCAGGTTTAACTGTACACCTGGATTTAATTTTTCATATGTTTATACATGTTATGGATGGGTGGTGAGATGTGCTTGTCTTTGGTGACAAGTGTTATGAAATAAAATTTCCTCCTAATTCATAGCAGACTATTAACACAATGGTACAATCAAGACATTCATGGAAACTTAATGACAAAAACATTCCAAGAACTGCAGAAGGGCACTTCCCTCATCTTTTCATCCCACACCCATTAAAATAAAAACTCCTTTTGGCACATGCTAGGGAGAATCAAGGTAGAATGATTAGTTGGATTGTACCAAGCTATGAAGGGCCTTTACCCCTTTAAATTAGCACAAGCTAAGCTATTAAATACATATGAAAATTAATGGCATTTACAGCCATTATTGTGGCCATGATGTTTATACAAAATCCTTCACATTAATAGGAAAGAGAGTATTTATGTTAAACAAGTCCATAGTGGTTATTTTCCAACATCTTTGAAATGATTCACAAATTGGGAGAACTTTAAAATTGCTGAAGTATCAGGGATAAGCCAACAATGGGACTGTTGGGCTGCTCAGTTGTGCCCAAATCAGATTTTCTCCTTATCCCCTAGGAGTTTTCATACCAAGCTTCCCAAGTTGAATTTGTTGAGTATGATGGAACCCTTTAAGAACAGACCTACCCTATCTGTGGATTTCCCTATGAAATCTACAGATCTCAATATAAGTAAGTAGACTTGGATGGACTACAGATGTGGTCTAAGAGTCTGCAGATGCAGGTTGAATGTGTATATGATGTTAATCAAAACACATATGTAAATATGCCCTTCCTTTACCACCATGGGTACACTGTGGGCTAAGACATAGGTTTCTGCAGCACAGAGACAGGTGTTCCTATTTGGGTTATTCACTTAAAATACAATATACTCATTATCCAACTTCGACTGCTCCGGATCTCCATTTTTCCACCAAAACACGAATCTTACCACTGTACTCACTGACCATGAACTTCACTCTCTTACAAAGAAATCCTGAAAATGGAGTGAGCTAAGTACATTCTCCTATAGTCCTTGACCTCATCTCTGGAAGGGAGAATAAGATACTGTTATGGCAGCCTAGAGGCTCTACCTAGCAAGTCAAATACACAAAGCCCTTATTTTTATATCATTTCCCTCCACCATATTCCCATGTATTTTTAATCTTGAAAGCTCTTCAGAGTAAGCTTACACACACAATGACCCTCTGTGGCTTCTCCTCCAATATCTTCTTTGCTAATTGATGGCTGGAAGCCCCATGCTGGCTTTCATGATCTCCCTTTTTCTATGTCCTATCTGTGGTACACATTTAAAAATTCAACCCCAAAATATTGACCACTTAGTATGTGCCTGTCTCTGCTCTCCATGTTAAGGATGCATCATTGAACAACACCATAATCTTTGTCATTGTGGAGCTAAACTTCTAGTTGCTTCCCGAGGATCTTTGCCTTTCAACAGGCAACATGTTGGGCAAGGCTGAGCTCCAAGTTAGGGTTGTCCCAACAGAGGCAAGTTTGAATCTCTTAGTCCAAAATCTTAATTGAGGAACAATTGGAATTCAGTTATATTGATATATTACTAAAATTATATTTCCTTCCATCTTAAAGAAAATAACATGAATCTGCTTTCAGTTTTTGTTTATTACTTTATTATCATGTCTGTCTATGCTGTTTCCCTTTGGTGTTTTGGACATTAGTCATCACTGCAAGGACAGTGTATTCTGTAGTTTACATCAGCAGTTGGTGATAACTGCTGTAGTATTTAGATTTTAATCCCTCTGCAAGAATTACATCAGGACAGAAGGTGCCAAATTATATTACCATTTCAATTAATGTAAAAGGAAACTATATTTAATTCTCTCACACTCTTAATCTTCACCTTAATGCCATGATGCAGTTGAGGATAGGAAGGTTGTGTGACCAAAAATATCTTTATTTCACCCTTTCTGTGGAAGGATAGTTTAATTAGGTATACAATTGTAGATTGACAGTTATTTTCCTTGTACTTTTTTTCTTTCTCAATCCACATTTCATATTAATTTCTTAATAGAGATCCAATTTCCACTCAATATTCACATTTCCCCAACTTCTTCAAAAATGTCTCTTTATAGTTGGTTTATTTGAATGAGGTTCTAGACAAGGTCCACATTGCATTTGATTATTAACTCTCATAAGTCCCTTATAAACTAACATTATTCTCCTTTTTAATGTCATTTTTTTCTTCTGTTGAAGAAACCACATTCTTTATCATGTAGAACAATCCCATATTCTGGATTTGGTAGATTGCTTCCTGGTAATATCTTTCAACTTGTTTCTTTAATCCTTATACTTCCTATTAACTGGCAATTAGATCTTGAGTCTTGATTGATTCAGACTTAGTTGGATTTATTTATTTTTGTTTTTTGTTTTTTTTTGAGAGGGCGGCTGATGGCAAAAATGTGTCATGGGAAGATGCTGTTTGTGTCCTATTGCCTCACATCACAAAGCACCTACTGTCTGATTGTCACACTTTTAAAGGCACTAAAACTGGCCAAGCCAGTGGGTTTAGTTGTCAGCCCAATCCCTCTGTTATAAAATTCTGGCAGATTGGAGGGGGATATGTCTTAAAGTGTTTTTCTGAACATATCAGGAAAGTGTGCTTCTTTCAAAAATACAAACATTCACTAGGAAGAAAATTAAAATTACCCTCAATTTCACCTTCCAAATACAAACACAAACATGCACATGCACATGCACATAAATGCTATGTGTATAGTTTTGTATCTAGCTTTTTTCAGTTAATGTGACTTGAGAACAGCATTAAGATACACTTATCCTGTGCAACAAATAGGAAGCAAAGAGCCTCCTTGGTGTTATGATCATGAGATTTCTCTGGTATCCCGATTGAATGTCAACCCCTCATCCACTTTGAAGGCATCTAAAGTAACACAAAGTACACACCCTCTAGACCCTCTTCGTCACTGCTGGCATTTACTGGAGAGGTTTTGGATCATTTAGGTTGGGAACCAATTTGTATAGTCTGCCACTCCAGAAGGTTTTAAGATGAATCCTTGAATCAGGTTTCTCTCCTCAAAGCTTCTGGTGGCCCAAAGAAGCCAATGGTCAGACATTAAATGTGCAACTAAAAATGTGTCTTGATAGTATACCAAATCTAAAATCAGTGTCACAGGTAGATACTCTGTATTTGTGTAAAACCAAATAACCCCATATAGCATGGCTACATGTTCAAATACCCAGAAGGTCACTATTTAGCAATTTGATTGAAAATCCACACAAATATTGCAGATGCTTTCTGGGTAAAGTGGGCATCCTGGTAACATTTGTTCTGACAATATTCCAGGCCTGAATCAGCTGCATCTCACTATGATACAGAACTAGAGGCTTATCTGTGCCCCTGAGCAGATGTCTACCTAGAGCCTCTAGTATATTTTTCTTAATTGATGTTGAAATAATTCAGCTTAAAAGCCAATACTTTTCTAAGATAATCAAGAAGAAGGATAAAAAGTTTTACATTATTTTACTATAAAATGTACTCTGAATTCTAGGATGGAAAATTGCTTTCACATGACAGTGAGAGAAGATTGGCTTTTGAAGGTTTCTTTGGGTAGCCAAGCACCAAAGACCAGTACTTCAAAAGTGAGATGTTTTGCTTTTTGTGTCACAGCTCTGGGTACTGAGATTTATTCTGAAAGTATGGAAGAAGCATAGGGCCTCCTTCTTATGTTGCTTGTGGGCCCACAGAGTGGTGTGATGCTTCTGCGTGGAGAGAAGTCTGCAACAGAAGACAGCTTTGGTACCTGTGCTTGAGCCCATACTGAGTGCCAGCAGCTCTTTCGTCTCAAGTGAGGACAGAGTAAAATTTAATACACTAGAGAACATTGGCCATGTTTCTCCAGTTTCCTGACCGAATGTCAACCCCCCACCTACCCTACAGACCGTCTAAGTAACAAATACATGCCCTCTAGAGCCTAGTTGCCATTGCTAGAGTTTCCTGAAGTGGTTTTAGATGACTTAGGTTGAGAAATACTCATTATTCTGCCACCAAAATGGTGGTAAGATCTATCATTGAATCAAGTGTGTTCTGCACCCCTCTCCTGGGGGACTCCATGTTTGAAACACTCTAGTGGAAGCTCTTAAAGAACTGCTTTCACTGAGCTGCCCTCCAAAGTTATGCTTTTGGCTTTAACACTTCAAAAAGGTAAGCAAGCAGAGGATAGCCATGTGCAAATTGCTTCTGGTTTGTTGTAAAGTGTTGTCAAGGATGGAGTCTACAAGACACTCAATGTAAGGCTACATTTGAGAAATTTCTTTTTGGGTTGAGAGCCAGGATCAACAAAAAGACTTTTCTTACAAAACTCGTGGGCATTCTCCTTTTTAATAAGTAGAGTGTGTTAGCCTAGCTGTTATAACCAAAATATCTCAGAACAGTGGCTTATACAGGATATTACAAAATATTATTATTTTGTGTAAAACTCCACAGAGAGGAGGTCCAGAGCTGGTATGAGGCTCTGCCATCATCAACACACAGCTTCCATCTTTGGGTTTAAAGTGATTGCTCCAAGGGACAAAGGACAAGAGAACCTAGAATTGGCCCACTTGTGTTCACCTCCCACTGGACGGAAATTAGTCTCATGGCCATGCCTGGCTGTGAGGGAAAATGAGAAGAGAGAAAGGAGGCATTGATATTGGTAGACAAACAGAGTCTGCAGAATTTGCCCCTCCAGCCACCCAGATATCCATGTTATTCTTCTCACACATGCAACATTCTCCATCAGATTACAGTCCAGAATCTGCACAGCCTACAGTCTCTCCCATGCCCCCCATCAAGTCTAGGTCTAACTCCTATGGTCTGGTGACCTACAAATTAAGAGACAAGTTACCTTCAGGCCCGCCTTCCATCCCAATACCACAGTAAACAGAGCTTTATGACCATTTTATTGTGGATAACCACAATAACAACTCTCATTTAGAAAAGTGAAGAATGATAAACACACAGCCGCCACAAGTCCATAGCAGCTGTCAAACACCCCTGGACAGGAATTGCAGACTCCATGCCCCTGCAGTGCAAGGGCCCCTTGTGCTGGGAGCCCCAGTGCTGGAAGCAACTCCCCTGTGTATTGCCCTCCCTGGCTCACTGGGACATGTTCTTGTCTTTATCTTTCATGGCCACATATGAAGTGAACATAGCTCATTGTCTGCTGGTGAAAGTTTAGGAGACTAAGGATTACTTTAAGGTTCAGATAGCTTTTGAAGGCCAGTCTTGTAGTTTCTTTGGCAATACAGTTCCCTTAAAACCTGGTAGACTTACGGTCTACTTGTTTCCTGTCAGTTCCAGATGCCAGTAACCACTGCCAAAGATCTCATCTATCCATACCTCTTAAGCCGGAAGATTCTGTTCTTTCATTTCCTGGTCTCCATGTTCAACATACCTCTCCCTCCCATATTGCTGGAGCTTCCCCAGAGGCCATCTGAAGCAACAGGCTTGAATGACAAGGCACCGGCCTCAATCTTTACCTTGAGAGTGGCCCCATTGTCTAGTAGGAAACATTCTGTATTAGGCTCTGAGGAAGGCTTGAATGTATTTGGTGGTACAAAAGCAGCTGTATTTGCAACCCTTTGAATTACCAGACTTTCATTCCATTTAGATTGTAGGCTGCACGTAAGAGAGAACTGCCTTGAGTAGAGATCTGCTTGCAAGCTGATGAGCACTCACCTGAGTTAAGGTCTGTTGTAAGACTTTGCTAAGGTTGCCAAATCTATCACTGATGGTAGATTTAGCAAATGTTTACCATGACACAACAATGGTCAACAGCTTTACAGATTTCAGTATCTTTGTCCTCAATGCCTGTTGCCTGACCATTAAGGCACTGTCCTCTATTTCAGGGTTTCTATTTTTACTACAGGATTCGACTTCTAGATATCTACTTTTGTATCGGTAAAATATAATCTAAGCTAATGAAACAAAAAAAATCCAAAACTGCAGTAACTTCAGCAAATAATAGCCTAAACGTCAGCAGTCCAGGTACAGAGATTCTGCCATCCTGAACACACAGCCTTTCTGAGTTCTAAATAGCTGCCCCAACTCCTGCCATTTCATCTGTATCGCATCTTTATGTCCATCGCACTAAAACTGTGAATTACACATATCAATTCCACTTATAGCCCATTGGCTAGAAGTTACTCTTTATAGCTGGGTTAGCTGTAAGAAAAAATGTGAAATATCATTTTAAGAAAGGAGTACACATGAGTGAGCAGCTATAATTCCCACTACAGAATTGAATTATCTTATTTTTGGTTTTTGTTTCTTTTAATGTCCAGGCAATCAAGAAGCCCAAAGTCAAATTTGTAGTACTTACGTATATAAATAAATACACATACACAAAGTTACTGTAGTTAAAGCATTCTATGTTTTTCCTCTGTATAGTTTTGATTTTATATTTTTATTTCATTAAACTTTTTAGATATACATACTTTACTGTAAGGTGACTCAAGTCTTTTTCAGAAAGGGCTGTGGTATAAACAAACTATAAATGTGAATATGAATAATACAAATTCTAACATGGGACACTCTCAAGTAACATTCAGCCTCATCTTCTCATTTACTTTAGAAAATGTTTGTTATCTAAAATATACCAAGACTGAACTCCATTTAACTTGCAGTGTGATGACCTGCCTAACATATTACCTGATATTACACCATTACTAAGGTTTCATTCCTTGGCTAAAGAGTTATACCATACTAAACTATAAATACTATTAGAAGTAATCATTTAAAGTAGTAATATCAGTCATCATCGCTGTAGTGAGAATTAGCTAAACACGTTTAATTGTAATACCTCTTAGAAGGGATGGGTCTAAGGAAATGTAATGCAATACCTGTGAGCCTTCATCTTGGGCACAGAGAGAAGCTCCTGGAAGGATGTAAAGTGGACACTACAGGAAGCCTCACCATCTCTGGATGGCTTGTTGAGGCACACTGGGGCAGAGGAGTAGAGGGAGGTGGAGGAGGAGCTTGATAATCGTTAACTTTTGTTGTGTCCTTATCTATGCCAAGGAACTTTTAAGGGCTTTACATGCATGTATTACCTCATTTAAAACAAGAGAGCCCTGGAAATCACACAGGGGAAGACAGACGTAGTGTGTCAGGAAACTGAATACAACTGCTAACATTGTCTTGTACTTGCTTACCAAGAGCTTTCACTGAGCTGGTCTCATTTGACCCTGCAGGACCACTGTTGAGTAGGCTGGATAAAGGTAAAGCAACAAGGTCCAAAGAGGCCAGGTAAGATGTCAGTGGCAGAGCTGAGACTCCAACCTATATCTGCCCCCCCCCCAAACTCATCTCTCTATGCCACAACCATGCCTCCCAATCCAATGTCATTTCATAAAGAGTTGGTCTCATATCTAAAAACAAAGGTTAAGGATGCTTTTAAGTGGGGATATGGGAACATTTTTAGATAAATAATGGAATAAAAGGTTTCACCATGAAAACATCATAAATACTCCAAAAGCTGAGTAAGAATTTTTCATGGTGGCTGAGGTGTTAGGCCCCCTGGTTAGGCCAGTCCCCCCCTCGTTCATGTTCCCTCCTCCTTGGGGACATTGTACCTTACCTTTATTCTTACCTTCAGCCTTTCACATTTCTAAATCTGGCCCATACCACATGAAGGGGAGCCCTCCCAGCATTGCCCCTAGCTTTTACCTCAGTGCTCTCCTTTCTTTTGTTCTCAAGCTTTTCATCAATAGGCACCATTCACACCTCACATCTATTCACACATTCGCCTGAAAACAGGTCTTTGCTTGTGATACCCATTCTCAGTAAAGTGGTTAATTATCTCCTGATGCCAAAGTCCACGGACTCTTCTCAGCTTCTTCCTTTCTTGATCTTTCTGGGGCATTTGACAGGACCAGCCACTCCCTCTCTTCTCTTTTGTCTTCCGTGACACCACCCACTCTTGGTTCACCTTCTATCTCTTGGAACGTTCTTCCTCAGAATTCTTGTTGAATTAAACTTCTCTGTCCCTCTCTCAAATATTAGGATCCCTGAGTGTTTTTCTGTTTCATTCCTATTTTCTCACTCTACCTGCTCTACCTGAATACCTGTCTCCATCTCTGTCTCCATCTTTATCTCGTCTTATATCTATATTTCCATTCCCCAGGCTCCTGAAGAAATAGCTTATCTTTTATTGGACAATGGACATTTTCTCTACCAATATCTATAAACAACTGAAATTCAGTACTTCTGAAATTGAACTTCTTACATTTCCCCTGCTCAGTCCTAGACATCTTCCCACATTGCTCATGCTAACTGGTGACACCACTATCCATCAAATTTCCCCAAGGAGAAGGCTAGGATCAGGCAGGACTCCTTCCTTTGCTGACCCCACACCCAGTCATTCTTCATGTCTTACTGATTTTGCCTTCTAGCCATCTCTGGGATCCACCATCTCCTCATCATCCTCCCCACTACAGCTTAAGTTCAGACCATCCTTGGCTCCTGCCTAGAGAGTGGCAATAGTTTCCCAATTGGTCCCAGTGCCTCTGGGCTCATTTCTTTTCCATCCAAGCAGCCTAACAAATTGGTCTTGCTAAAACACAAGTCCAGTTCTTCTTAAAACCCTTAATAAGTCCCCAAAGGCTACAAAATGAAATCAAAGCTTCTCTGTAGGGCATGCAAACTTTTTAAGAGCAGCATCCTATTTTTCTACCTCATTCCCTGTTATTCTTCCAACCATCAACTCTTCCTACCAATCCCCCCCTGCCCCCATTCCTTTATCTCATATGCTCTTCTTTTTTTCAAATTCTGTCTATAATCCTGTGTAATCTCCGCCATCTATTCAACAAGTATTCCTGAGTGTCCCTAACAGAGCTCTATTCCAAGGACATTGGGACTGTAGAAAAAAGAGCACCTACGTTTGCCTCAGGAAATCTGTACAGAAAAGTATAATGCTTGTGCTGAGCTTTAAAGGTAAGGGAAAGCCTTTTCCATGAAGGCTTCCTTGACCTCCAAGGATTTTAAGTCCTACTTATTTCCGGTATCACATTGCTGCCCCAGTACATTGACTTACTTGTTTCACCTGGTAGCCTATGAGCTCTTTTAGCGTAGGGACTACATGGTAGCCCTGGGAGTATCCCAGTGCCAAGTACAGGGTCAGCGCTTTGTAGGCCTCAATAAACTTGTTAAATTAGATTGAATCAGAGTAGCCCAAGGCCATTGAGCTCATTAGTGGCAAGTGGTTGGCTTAAGAGAAGTGGCACCCCATCCTCGGGAAGACTGGGCCTGGAATCTTGACCTCATTAGCACCCTGTTCCAACCTAACCTGCCAACTGGCGCTGACTTTCCAAATGTTAACAGTACACATCAGCACGTGTGAGCTAAGTATGTGCACACCAAGTATCAACACGGCATATGGATATGTAGTATATGGAAACTAAACTCGTTTCACTCACCAAGTTTACAGCCCTTTTAAACCTCCCGGGTTAGTTTTGAATCAAACCCAGATTTTCTAGTGTTTCAGTTCATTTTCTTTTGGCAAACACATCTTCCTGTTGTTAAGAAGAAAGACTTTACAAAGATTATTTAAAAGTTTAACTGGTTTCTTGAACATCAGCTAGCTCTTATAATCCAGGATTTTAATGGTATGGGTGTAAATGAATTAGAAACATATGGATTAATATCCCCCTAGAATCTTCAGGCTAATTATAGGAGATATTTGAGGAAAAATATAGTTGAGGTTTCATCATATACCAAATGTAAAATATTTTAAGATATTCTGTGAGCTCAAAGTCTGACTCTGCCAGCCCGTAGGAATTAGTATGTATGTAAGTGAACTATTTAGTAAGTGGAGTTATCATGAGTGGAGTGAAACTACTTAGGCCATAAGGTCCTATTTGAACAAAATGGCAGCTACCAGACGGTGAGGCAGGCCTCGAACTCAGGGTTTTGATCTCTGATCCAACTGGTAACACAGAGAAGCTTCCTTTCACGTTCTGTACAGCAGCCCTGTGGAGGTTGGTGCCCTTAATGTTGTTTCCTTAGGCGTGCTAGATATGCAGACATGAGACACTAGAGTGAACAGGAAAGCAGTGCAGGGGTCCGACCTGTCTCTTTAATGGAAACTCTTTCTTTCATTATGAAACTACTGCCTCATTTGGCACAAGCTGAGTACATGCTGGGAATAGCAGGGTAATTGCAGGTCATGATGATCTAGAAGGATTAGTTAGTTTGTATAAACATGTTCCGAGTCCAGCTATGTTTCAGTTAAGCTGCACACAGAAATACCAAAGCAGTCCAGCCTTGGTTCAGTGTCACAAACTGTTTATTTGTACAAGAGATCCCTAGAAGTCTACTAATCCAGGAGACAGCCATTTTAGGGAATTAATGGGACCCTCTCTGTAGTGGTTATTTTGAAACCAGATTAGACTGGGCCCTTGAGAAAGCGGCATAGAAAGTAATTCCACGTGGACTCCTGTTGTGAAGCAGGGACGGTGGATCTTTTGAAAGAACTTGCCTATCACAAATGTCTGTTGATTGCATTTGTTCTAGAAGGATATAAACCATGAAGGGTACGAGGCTGTGGCTTACACATTTATGTAGGAATGCTATTTATGTAGGGCACTGCTTCTGTGTCGAACGTGCTTTCCTTCTTGCCTGTTGAGAAATAGCTGTAAATTTCCTGGGGTTCAAGCAGGCCTTCAAGAAGCTCCTTTTGCATTTTGATGTTTCTAATGAAAACCACAAATGGAAGCTACCCTGGTCATTGTTCACTAAACATTTACTGAGCATTTCCTGTGGTGAGGGAACGGGTTCAGGACTGGATACAGAGATGATAGAGATAACAGGAAAAACAATGTAACATCTTCAAGAAGGTTACAGTCTGGTTTTGGAGGGAAGGAGGAGGGAAGAGACAGATAATGTAAACGGACCATAAACGTATAAGGAGATAAGTGGTGGAACAAAGTTAAGGACAAAGCGCTGGGTGGGTTCGAACTCCACAGGGAAGGAAGCAATTCACTTTGTGAGTTGTCTGGGGAGATCAAGAAAGCCTTCTCAGGAGAGGTGATTTTCAGGCAGGTCTTAAAGGATGGGTTGGAGTTGGGTAGTTCATCAAAGTCACCAGCACCAATAGGCAAGGAGAGAGGTAATGAGATCAGCAAGAAAATAACTTGTCCAAATGGGCTCAGGATAGACTTTTGATTGGCATACTCTGTATCTCCTATTTAAAGAATAGTTTGGTTTCTGTCTTTATTTCTGTGACAAGCTGCTTCTCATTTGTTGCTTTGACTTCTCTCTTTTACCTAATCTCCTTTGGCAATCTTGATTCAATTCAATTTGGCGTTTATTGACATCTTATAATTTTCAGCTCTGTATCAGCCCTGTGGGAGACACAAGAGGTCCCGTTCTCTAAGGCGTGGGTGGGCTTGGCTTTCATGTCCTCATTACAGTGCTTTGGAAGCAGGTTGATAAAAATTATCTTCTAGTCCTTAAAAGCCATCCAAATGGACAGTTGACAACTCAGCCTAGTCTCAATTGGGAGGTTAGTGAAAATGTCACAAAACATGCTAGGCATGGATGTTGATGTTTCTGATGTAAACTGTAACTGAAGCTGAAGATGGTGCAATATAAATCCTTTCTTATGACAAACCCAATCCCCAGGAGTGAGACCACAGGCTGATTCATTTATCTTTCATATGTTTTGGGACAAGCACAATTTTTCCAAAATCTGAAATTGTCTATTATAGGAATGTATGCCTAAGGGCAATATAAATGAAGATATTCCTGGCACTAACATCTCCTGAGTTATAAGGATAAGGATCTCTAAGATCCTATCTTAAAAACCTACAATGTTGTGTGAATCTTTTCCCACACCTCTTTTGTTTTATTGGCAGATCAAGGAAGGGAAATGCTAACCTAGTTATTAGTTTGACTCAATAGACCCCCTTGTCTGAGGAAAAAACAAAAAGTGATATGAATGGTAACAACCCCAAAATAAACTCATGCTCGCATTCACCACTCTCCTCTGAGGAATAAAAACTAGATCTTGTTCTTTTAAGTGTTTATATTTTGTATACCTTTAAAATCTTATAAAACAGAAAGGAAAAGGTGAGGCCAAGGCAACTGAGGTCAAGAGCGATTACACTGAGTCTGTAAGTACCAGGATAGAAGGGATACTGAGGACCTCTGCCACCCGCTCAGAACACCAAACCCAGATCCTTCTCACATTAAACATACAAATAAACTCAGAAGGCTTTCACTGCGGCGCTTGCCATTGAAAATGTTCAAACTGGCTTCCAGAATTCTCCGCATCACTGGGAGGAAGGGGACCGCCCAATGAACTTCCAGCTAAACACTCTTGAGTTCTAGTTGTTGTTGTTGTTGTTGTTTTCCTGCCCACTGTATTCCCAGGAACCAAATTGAGTTCACAAGAAAATATTAAACTATTTAAGAAGTCACGTCCTTAAACTTTGATGCTGACTCTAAAAACAAGAGGCCTAATGTCTTGGATTCATTTGTTTGCGGGGGGTGTTTTTTGTTGTTTTGCATTCCAGTCATTTTGGCATTTACCAAGGGACTAATACTCCTTGGCAATATCAGTTTATGCTGAACCCAGGACCTTTCATTCAGGCCAAGTATGCTCATGATTATTCAGGTATTTTTGTGAGGTTAGCTGGCCCAATCACTTAAAACTCTGTA
Source organism: Mirounga angustirostris (assembly GCF_029215605.1). NCBI lineage: Eukaryota > Metazoa > Chordata > Mammalia > Carnivora > Phocidae > Mirounga > Mirounga angustirostris. The sequence goes on along the minus strand of NW_026991716.1, from coordinate 91,223,609 downwards.
TGGTCAACACAATATTTTCTCATTTGTTTTCTTATTTGATCCTTAAAACTGACCTATGAGGTAGACTGAAAAGGTTTGATTATTCACCTTCCACAGATGGGGAAAGCAGACCCAGGGAGGCTAATTTAGACCCAATTATACTAATTTCAGCCTTAATAAGTAGCAGAGTTAAGGCTTACAACTAAATTTCCCCTCTGCAGGCTCAGAATTGTTCCCACCACACAGGAGGCGATGGACGGTCAAAGAAATTGTGGGCTGGGTGTAAATCCCCACCCTGCCAACCGCCGGCTGCCTGACTTGATTATTTCAGCAAAGATAAGACCTTTCAGAGAAGTCAGTGGCCCAGGCACGACGATGACCAGCTGCTCCTCAAATTGATCATCTCTGAATGTTTATCTTTATTTAGCGAGGGTATAGATAAACTGATTTTCTAATAACAAAAATTCATCGTATCTTTGTTTTAAACAATATGTCCATCCCCTTGTCTTATAGCTCCAGCTCCTTTAAGTCAAAAGTGTTAATGGCCCATATACACTGCATTAAAGACCTAGAGCAGCATGAGGAGAAGCTCCACACGGTACATTACTTGAGAATGCCCCCTTTGGATACACCCCTCTCCCAAGTCTCTCCTCTCTCTCCCTTTCTCTTTCAGTGTCCCTCCTCCCCAGTTCTGACATCCTGTTCACAGGTCTTATGCCTCCTGAAATCTCTCTCCCTTTCTTGGCAGAGTAACTTAACTTCGTCTCAGCTGCTATCCCTCTAAACTTGCACCCTCCCTCTACAGAATAATAGAAATCTTCAAGTATGTCAAAGATCATTTCACTGGGAGTAAAGACTTCCTTGAACTCAACAAACCAAAGAACCAGGGCTAAGCAGCAGACTCTATCTGATGAGGAGTAAGGCAGTAAGGACATTGTTAAAATACGTAAATTTTGTCTTGCTATTTGATTAAATTCAAAGGAGGGATTAATACACGTGCTAAGCAGAAGTGGGGCCAATTTACGTTTCACCAGTTTTATAAGAAACCATGGGATAAAACCATTCTGAGTTGATGCCATATTCCCAATCAACTTCAAAATATTTAAATTCCTTTCATTGTGTTTTTTCAACTCTTTTAGAAGATTTAGTAATTCTAAAATAGCCTCAAAATATATGAAGTAAAATTTATAGCACTATAGGTAGAAATTTAAAAATACAATGACCTACTAGATTTCAATACATCTTAGTTATTTGAAGGTCAAAAAATCACTAAAATGTAGACCATTTGAGTAACATAACTAATATGCATGATCTAATAGGCATGTATACAGATCCTGCACCCAACAGTTAGAGAATATACATCCTTCTCAAGCACACTGAAACATTTTTCAAAAAAAAAAACCCCAAAAATTAATGTGAAACAACTAAGAAGGAAGAGATTCTGTGATACAGATAAGCATTAACTTGATTCTCTTTTTAAATTTTTTTCTTGATTTTGAACATTACTAGCACTAAGTGAGCATAATGCTTATAATCATTGTTCCTGAAGCCATGATCACCCTTGTGAAACCCATCATTTTTTTTCCATTTGCAGACCCTGCCATGAATTGAGAGGGAACTGCTTGCATCTTTGACAACATAATTAAATTGTATGAGCAATCTGACTCAGCTGTTCATGTTTCTTTTTTTCAGCTTTACTGTGGTATAATTGACAAATAAAATAGTAAGATATTTAAAGTGTACATTGTGATAGTTTGATATACATATACATTGTAAAAGGATCTCACAGTCGAGTTAATTAACGTAGCCATTACCTCACATATTTGCTTTATTTTATTTTTGGTGAGAACATTTAAATTCTATTCTCTTAACAAATTTCAATTATACAATACAGTGTTATCAACTATAGTCACCATGCTGTACATTAGATCCCCAAACCTTATGCAGCTTATAACTGGAAGTGTGTACCCTTTTATTAACCTGTCCCTATTTTCTCTACTCCCTAACCCCTGGCAACCACTTTTCTACTCCTTATAAAAGTTTGACTTTTTTTTTTTTTTTTTTTTTTAGGATAGAGCAATCCTTTATTTTTAGACACTTTCACAAAGAGGTTTTCAGTAAATGAACTTTCTAGTGGAAAAGAGAGAACATGAAAATCAGCCTCCAGCCATCAGCAGCAGCTCTGCTCAGGGCCTAGGATCCCCCTTGCCCAAGTGGTGAGACGGAGGTGTGTACTTCCCTTCCTTTATTAGTTTATCTCGCTGCCTCGTGATGTCACTCAGACGTTTCATTGTTTTCTGCCGAAGCAGACATTCTACAAAATCATCAAATTCTATCTTGCACTCTTTCTCTTCACAGGTACCACCGATTCCATGCGCACATTCTATCCATTCTTTTTCTTTTTTTTTTTTAAAGATTTTATTTATTTATTTGAGAGAGAGAGAATGAGAGACAGAGAGCATGAGAAGGAGGAAGGTCAGAGGGAGAAGCAGACTCCCTGCTGAGCAGGGAGCCCGATGCGGGACTCGATCCCGGGACTCCAGGATCATGACCTGAGCCGAAGGCAGTCGCTTAACCAACTGAGCCACCCAGGCGCCCTCTATCCATTCTTTTTCAAAAGTATGGCATCAACCTGGGATCTTGTGAGGCTGCTCAGCACTTTGGATGGTCATCCAATGATCTAAGTTAAGGCCCAGCCTTTTCTGCACATCAAAGAAAGGCATGGTGTCGCGTGGCGGAGCCCTGGTCTCCTTGCTGGCCGCCGCTACCGGAGGATCTCTAAAAGTTTAACCTTTTTTAATTAAGATTTTTTTTTTATTTAAGATTTTTAAGATTTTCCAAGATTTAAGAGACACCATTTAGTATTTGTCTTTCTCTCCATCTGGCTTATTTCACTTAGCATTGAGAAATATCCGTGTTATCACAGGTGGCAGGATTTTATTCTTTCTCATAGCTGAATAATTTTCCTTTGTATGCATGAACCACATCTTCTTTTTCCACTCATCCACTGATGCACATTTAGGTTGTTTCCATACCTTGCTTGTAATAAATACTGGAATGCAGATATCTCTTCAATAACCTGTTTTCATTTCATTCAGATATATACCCAGAAGTGGGATTGCTGGATCATATGGTAGTTCTCTTTAATTTTTTGTGGAATTTTTGTACTGTTTTCCATAGTGATGGTACCCATTTACATTCCCATAAGTTCCTTTTAAATAGTTTTTTCTGCAACTGCTCAGTTGTATCGCTCTTTCATTGGGCTCATCTTCTAAACATTGGTTTCCTCATCTGGAAAATGAGGATAGTATTTACATGCACTGGTTTGATGAGAATTAAATGAGATGGCCTAATATAACACACGTAATCACAGTGTCTGTTCATAGGAGGTAATAGGCAAATCTGTGCCCTCACCCTTACCCACATATGCCCACAGTGCTTCTCCCATCACTCCAGACCAAACTCCCATCAAATATCATCAACTTGGGCGCCTGGGTGGCTCAGTTGGTTAAGCAACTGCCTTCAGCTCAGGTCATAACCCCGGAGTCCCAGGATCAAGTCCCGCATCAGACTCCCTGGCAGGGAGTCTGTTCCTCCCTCTGACCCTACCCCCTCTTGTGCTCTCTCTCTCTCTCTCAAATAAATAAAAAAATAAAATCTTAAAAAAAAAAAATCGTCAACTTTCCTGGGGACAGGACCTTGTCTTTCTTCTTCTCCTCCTCCTTTTCCTCCTTCTCAGATGCCCCTCTTCTTCTTCTTCTCAAGACTTAATTATTTAGGGGTGCCTGGGTGGCTCAGTTGGTTAAGCAGCTACATTCAGCCAGGTCATGATCCCAGGGTCCTGGGATCGAGCCTGTGTCAGACTCCCTGCTCAGCGGAAAGCCTGCTTCTCCCTCTCCCTCTGCCTGCAGCTCTGCCAACTTGTGCTCTCTATCTTTCTGTGGGGGAAAAAAAACAAAAAAACAAAACTCTAAAAAAAAAAGACAATTTTTTAGAGTAGTTTCAGGCTCACCACAAAATTGCAAAATTACAGCGATTTCTCAGACACCCCTGTCCCCATACATGCACAGCCTCCTCCATTATCAGTGTCCCTCACCAGAGTGGTGCAATTGATGAACCTATGTTGACACATCATATTCACCCAAAGTCCTTATTTTACATTTCAGTTCATTCTTGGGGTTGTACATCCCATGGGTTCAGACAAATATATAATGACATAATGATATTATATTTTTACCACCTTAAAAAATCTTTTGTGCTCTGCCTATCCATTCCTCCTCTCCTTCCCCCAACCATAAAAACCATTAATATTTTTACTATCTCTGTAGTTTTACCTTTTCCAGAATGTCATATAGTTGGGATCATAGAATAGGTAGCCTTTTCAGATTGGCTTCTTTCATTTAGTAATATGCATTAAGTTTCCTCCATTTCTTTTCATGGCTTGATATCTCATTTCTTTTTAGCACTGGGTAATATTCCATTGTCTAGATATACCACAGTTTATCCATTCACCTACTGAAAGATATCTTGGTTGCTTCCAAGTTTTGAACTATGAATAAAGCTGATACAAACATTCACATGCAGGTTTTTGTGTGGACATGTTTTCAACTCCTTTGGATGAATACCAAGGAGCACAATCAGTGGATCATATGATAAGAGTATATTAGTTTTCTAACAAACGACCAAACTGTCTTCCAAAGTAGCTTTGCATTCCCAGCAGCAGTGAATGAGAGTTCTTCTTGCTCCACATCCTGTCCAATATTTAGTGTCAGTGTTCCAAATTTTGTCCATTCTAATAGGTGTACAGTAGTATCTCGTTATTGTTTTAAGGCCTTGACTTTTTATCCCTTATGCTTAGCATAATGTGACAAATGCTGAGTATGGAGAAGTCCCTCAATAGATGTTTCTTAGTTGATTTTCCAAGTTAAGTAGATTCTCCCTTTCTCTCCCTCTCCCTGCCCCTCTCAATTTCCACACATATATACATGCATACACATACAACCATATGTATATACATATTTTAGCCTGAAATTTCCTTACATTTGTTAGTAACATGCACTTATGTGGCAATAAAAGTATTATCTTTAGAAAAGAGATAAGAAGTCTTGGTTACTCAACATGGTGAGCCATTGATTCTTATACATGAGAAAAAGTTAAAATGCCTACATTCATTGAAATTATCATATCTGTGGCAAGCAGGACCTTAGTTCTCAGGGTTCCACCTGGAAGATGAATGTTCCTTTTCCTTACAAGAATGATTTTATCTGCCAGTGAAGGACAAAGGGGTCATTTGAAGTGACAGACGCCTGAAATTCTGCCTCCAAGAAATACTGTTGCTAGTTTTGGTTAATTCTTCCTCTCTGGCTGGAGTATAACTAACCCCCACAACGGAGTTTGCTACCTGACTCATGTTCTATTTGACTTCATTCTTAACCCATCTATGAGTGCTTTGTAGATTGGTGGTGTGTTTTGGAAATACAAAGAATGCTGGAGAATTCAAGTGAGGCTTTTAAAAATTGATCATTAATTTGGTAAATAACATCGTCCTAGCAAGAATGTTTGTTTGACCCTTGGAATATAAACATTTTTAGGAAGTATGTTAACTAGTTTGTTAATTCAATTATAAGTAATATCTTCTATTATTTTCTCTTACTCAAACACTACATTATTTGCCTTGAGTCTCAATTATTCCACATCTTTTTGCTGTGAGCCAGTCCTCAGTCATGCATGAAGCGTCTCCCATGTGTTGTGCACCATATTAGCCAAGACACCAGCGCCCTAACATGTGTAGAGATCCAAGCTAGAGTACACATGGAAGCTCACGTGACATATGCCTAAATATTTCAAGGTTGCAAATGACAAGATATGATCCATTCTCCCACCGTGATAAATATACCTTCATAACCCCACCTAGGAGGCCAGGTTCAACTTTAGAACCCTCAGGTTCCTTGAGGCTTCAGGCCCCAGCTCTCTGCCTAACTGCCTGCTCCTCCTAGTCCTGCTCTAACCTCATCCCTGGACACCTCGCATGCACACATGTGGACAGTCTCGCCTGTTTATACAAGTTCTGTCCATATGCTTCACGAATAGCTGCCTTGGCCAGTCCTCGGATCTAGGAGTGAGCACACACGTTGTTGGTCCCTTCTTAGAGGACAGATCTTGGGAAAGGGCTTGTCAAGGCCCCAAAGGGAGGATTGGACCATTTGGACAGGGAATTCTTGGGCTCTAGGTAAGCAAAGCATGGCCTAGAAACAGGGAGCGTGGGATCTGGGTAGACATGGAATCCAGGAAGGCACATCCCTGGTCCTGCTGACTTCTCACCTCAGGGATAGGGACACTGCTGGAGGAGGGCCAAGGTAGGGTCTTTGAAGCACAACCCTCCGTTTTCAGGGTTTAAGAGCAGTGCATATGCTAGATAAGGAACTACGATCCTGAATAGGCTGCAGATTGTTACCTCATAGTTCACTGAGGAGACGGACATATAAACAGCGAGCGCTATACAATGTGGTGCATGCAATAATTTAGATATGTGTACTGTGCTAGCATGACAGAAAAGGGTGGTGTCACTAGTCACGTCAGGAGAAGTGTCATTGGAGCTCAGTCTTGAGAGAGAAAGTACTCACCAGGCAATGTGCACCTGGATGAGATGGCAAGGAAGAGGGGCGCCTGGGTGGCTCAGTTAGTTAAGCATCCAACTCTTGGTTTTGGCTCAGGTCATGATCTCAGGGTTGTGGGATCGAGCCCTGCATTGGGCTCTGCACTCAGGGGGGAGTCTGCGAAGATTCTCTCTCTGCCCCTCCCTCCTGGCACACTCTGTCCCTCTCTCAAATAAATAAGTAAATTTTAAAATAAATAACTGTGATTTTGAGAAGACCCAAGCCCTTTGTTAGTCTCCCAGGTCATGTCACATGCGCCCACAGTGAGGCTGTGTACCGAGCCACCTACAAATCGAGCAGGCTGGCGATACCCTCTCTGGAAGAAGGCGTGACACAGGCTTCCAAGATTACAGAACTTCCTTGTGCCCATGTGTTTTCATGTTGATAAATGATTTGCCTTATGTACAAAATTTGATCTACCTGATGTAGTATTATTTCACAAAGAGTTTATCTTGCTTGCAGTGAATCCAGGCCCCTCTGTTTCTCCTTCTCTATATGAATCCTTCATGGGATATTCAGGAAAACAGTGGCATCCAAGAAAAATTAGCATTTAAAACTTCGGAATATAGTAGAAGGTTTGGATGAAGATGGGTTTATAGTAACTGTAGAATTTCTAAAACCATGTACATTTATGTTTCTCAAGTCATTCCTATCCTTGTTTTTCATTGATAAGGGTTGGCTGTAACTGATTTCACATGCAGTTCTCAGATTTCATCTCCCCTTTATATTTTCTTTTCCTCATCCCAGAAATAATATATAGAAACCATAATAGTTTAGTTCAATTCCTCTAAGAGAATAACTTGGCTTTTTGTTCCTGGGGCAATAATGTTTCATGTCTAATGATTAAGAATAAATAATGGGGCACACATTTCACTGGCAATCTAGGAAACAAATCAGTTGAAAAACTATGCCCTGAGTTTCTCAACTATTCTTCAGATTGGGTCAAAGTACAGGAAGAAAATAAACTCTTGTTCAAATTCTTGCCAGGCTTAGCAAAATCTCCTTTGGAGGAAGCATATTCAGGGTAAACCCTCTGACTTGGCTTCTGTTCCTACCGGCACCCCATGAGATATTGGCTAAGTTGCTTAACTTCTCAGTGTAAGCTTTCCTATCTGCACAAGAGGCATTTGATGATGATCATCTTGTCAACAAGCATTTATTGAGCATCTATTTCCGTGTGCCACTGTACTAGGTACTACCAAGATGCCTGCCCATCAGAGATATGGCAAAGATCAATGAGATAACAAAACTAAAATATTTTAATATCCTTGAAAGAATGAAGCTGCGCCAGACCAAGAGATTCTGAATTTAAAGATTCATAAAGGTGAAGATGGTCATCACAGTTTTCATAATTTTAAATCTATTTAGTTGACATGGAGATAAGGATTAATCCCCATACAGAAGAGTTAGCACTGCAAAGAGACAAGCTCTTGGAATATAAATCCAGACTACAGGATCTCCAAGGGGACTAGGGTAGAGAGCAAGCCTGGATAAATAGCTGCAAATTTATCATAAATACACTGGCATAAATATACATAAATACATAAATACACATAATACATAAATAAATAAATAAATAAATAAATAAATAAATAAATAAATATTGAGCAAAATCATTGCCTACGAAGAACACTATGCTTTTTATGCTCCAGTTGCCCTAACAGATTAATCCTCTGCCTTTCTCCACCCTACTGTATGCGCTGGGCAACTGACCCCTAGGGACTCTGTCACCCAGTCTCCCTTGCCACTGCCTTCCGGTTCAGTTTGGCCAACAGGAAGCACCAGCAGGAGATCAGAGGTGGGACAGAGATGGTGATCAGGGTGTTTCCTCCTGGCTCCCTGTCTTCTTCAGGTGGGTCTTTGGCAGGGACTGTAGTCTCCACTAGCTTCCATGGGGAACATGTACCATCATTTCCTCCCGTTGCCCTTTACACCTAACAGTGGTAACAGCTTCCCACTGTTGCTGGTCTCTGGGTGCTTCAGAGTCTCTTATTTGTTCTTTTGCCTGCCCATACCATCGTCAGTAGTTGTTTATTAAGCTATCTTTACTGGGAACTTCTGGGGTGAATTCTGTTTCTTACCAGGCCCCTGACTAATATATACATGTTATAAATTTTTTTTTATAAAGTCCATAGAGACCCATATGTAGATCTAAGATATTTTTGATATGAAAACCAAAATACCTAAGTGTTTGAATCAACCTCTCCACAACCTCTGAGATGTTTAGATTTCATTTCTTTGAATTTCTTGAAATGCTCACACAGGAGCATTAAAATCCTCTGATGAGACCATTTTTAAGCTGAGAACTCATTGTGAGAATATCTTAGAATGGGTGAGAAACCCCAGAGAATACTTTGCACGTTGTTCTTTTTCCTTTACGTGGTTGATGACGTGCATTTTAAGTCAGAAGAAAGGAAAACAGTCAGTAATTTTGGCTTTTCTTAGGCAATAATGGGTCTTGCAGGTCTGGGGACTGGATTTTATCTAAGAGGTTACACTGTACATGGATTGAAGTTTTGTGTCACACACGGAAAACACAATGAGGTGTCAGCAATCTGCAGTCGGGGAGGAAATTTACTCGATCCAGAGCTGACCTTTTGTGACTCATTTTACCTCCCTTCTGCACTATTAACAAACATACTACCGAGTGGGGAGCTGTAAATGAGTCCGTTTCCTGCAAATAAGATTTTAATGAGGCGCTCCAGTTGGTCCCACACCAACACAAGATGATAAAATGTTGATTCCTTCCCTCCCGCTAGTGATATAAACCCTGGTCAGTGTTCTTAAACCAAATTTAATTTTAGCCTACAAAATCATAACAGAACTGAAAATTAGGTCAAAATAAGTCTGTCTCTGGTGGCAGTGACAGGGACTTTTGCACAAAGCCAAGTGATCTCACACTAGAAGCTCATTCCTGCTTAGTGTCACGGCAAACACAACATTTTTCTAACAGTCATGCTTCATTTGGTAGGCTTCGGCTAACTAAGTCTTCCTGGACTTAAAAATGGGCACTGAGGTGGGCTGGAGAAAGGGGAAGTTACATTCCAACTCTCTCTCCATGGGAGTTGGAAGGTCTATGTGAAAAAATATTTGTTTCCTCCCCACAATTTGTCTCTGTTCTTTATTTTTGGATATTAATGGGTGAGAAGGGCACAAGGGGCACAGACATAATAAGGATCCAGTGAGGAGGAGCTGATGGAGGAAGGAGATACAGGAAGAAAAGCTTTATTTTCCCACTGCATCGTCTACTCTTCTCGAAGTGAACAATGCAAGTTCCAATAGCCTGAACCCATAGGGACTTTAAAACTCCAAACGATCCTACTCAAATGGAACTTAGCCTATTGCTTGCAACATCTCTTGTTGCTCCTAAGTTTAAAGACAATGAAGAGGGACAAGAAGAAATATGAAAAAGACAAGGTTGAATAATAATATTAGCTAATCCACTTTTTTGAAGTTCTATTAATTATTCATTGATTTATTCATTCAACAAATATGTACTAGGCACCTATTATGTGTTGCATAGTGATATAGATACTGTGGATCCAAGGACAGAACAATGCTAAGTCCCTGCCCTCAAGGAGCTTACTTCTGAGTGGGGCAAACAGAAAATAAACTAAAAGACAAATTGATAAATAACATGATCTCTGCTCTCATAAATGTTAATATGTGTGAGAGTCTACACCAAGAATTTACTTACACAGAGCTCATCTACTCCTCACAGCAACTCAAACGGTAAGTTTATCATCTCTATTCAGAGCAGAAAAGAACTTGTCCCAGGTCGTCCTAGGTAGAGCTGAGCTCAGGTCTGCCTGGCCTCATAATCTGGAGACAACGAGGTAGGTTTGTTGGCCTCCCCTGGACCTACCTACATCTGCCTGTCCTGAAGAAGCCTTCCCATTTAAGGGGAAGATGAGACCCTAGAGAGAGCGCTGGGGTCTCAGAGCACTGCTTGCTTATAATTACCATGTAATTAACCATGGACAGCCTTCTGGAAGTTGCCATCTCTTTTAATTTAGATCTGTTACTGAAATGTTTTATTTCTATTTAGCCTGATCCTGATTAAAATTTTTGTCCCCAGTTTTGCTGTGAATGTCTTGGGGACCAGAAACATTTAAAAGATTTTAATCCTTAATGGCTCTCAAGGCATTTACCTTGTACCCTGCACACAATGGACATTTATTTATTTTTTACAATGGACATTTTTAATATGGAGTTTACTTAGTTGAGTGTCTAGAAAAGGCAGTCCTGGGAATTTGCTGAAGGATCTTCATCATTATCTCAAGTCACAAATGAGCTCCTTGCTCTTGATTTCTCACCTCAAGGCAGGTTTGGCTAAATCTTAGAGGATTTCTTCTTTTAAATGTAGAGTTCACCTTACAACACTTCCTTGGAAAGTAAAATAAACTGGCCCAAAGTTTTTCAGTATAGCTCGAAGTTCAAGGTACTCAGTTACAATGAAACATCCTATTTACAGAAAAGAACAAAATTGCTAGACTTTCCATTTAAACCGGGAATTAAAAAACATGCACGCGGCACCTGGGGGTGGGCAGTCGGTTAAGCATCTGACTCTTGGTTTCGGCTCAGCTCATGATCTCAGAGTCATGAGATGGAGCCCAGCCGTAGGATCCGCTCAGCGCAGAATCTGCTTGAGATTCTTTCTCCTCCCTTTGCCCCTCACTCTTGTGCTCTCTCTCTCCCTCTCTCTCTCTCTTTCAAATAAATAAGAAATAAATCTTTAAAAAAATAATACACATGCACAAAACAAAACATAACCTGGGGATAAAATGATTTGCCATTACAAACCTTGTTACAGGAGAAAACATTCCTCCAAGCATCAGGTTCAAACAGCATCCACTACAAATGTTGCTACCCAGTGTCCTGAGCAGTAAGGCCGCCCGAGTTCCCTTGCATGACAGGCCACTCTTTTACAAGAGGACTCATCAGGCACCCTCACTCAAATAAAATACCATTTAACATTTGTTTCTTTTTTTTTTTTCAACATAATGTTTCTAAACAAGACTGCAGAGCCAAGCAGCAAGAACATATAAAAACAAATACAGCCTTTATAGACATGTAAATACTCTGGCCCTGCCATTCTTCCCTCAAAATTTACTGGAGCCCAGGAGACTGGAGCAGTGTGACGCTGAAAGGAAGTGCTTTCAAAGCACAATCAGGTTTATTCACACAAATGTGATCTTTCTGAGTTGTTACGTGTAGTTATCCCATAATTTGAGAAAAAAAAATGTATCTGGACATAAGAGTGTTTTATTGGAATAATTACTTCAGGATGTGAGGCAGCTCCCAACCCTGCTGAGCCAACTTCCCACCCTTTTAGCATTTCCTGGGTCACTCACTGTACCAGCGATCTCCTCTCTTATTTTGATCACTTCAGAACTGGCAGTCAGAAGCGGCTCTTCTCAGGAGCCGTTTCAGCCTCTATGAGATGGAGTTGCTAGCCTAACTCTAGAAAAGGGGCATGTATGCCATTGTTTCACTGTCTGACTCATGTAAATTGGCATCTTTGGGCCCAGCATATTGTCATGATGAGAAACCACAGCACGCGACTGCTATGTGTACATCCAGTGAGGGAGGAGTGGTTCTGGATATCGCTCATGTCCTGCATGATACCTCTGAAAACTGGGAATCAATCTGCTTGTGTTAAAGACTTAGGTGCAAAATAGAGACACATACTCAAGCCATTAGGATTAGGATGGGAGAAGATGAATAAAAAGAGGGAGGAAAATAAGACACTAAGTGACTAGAGGCTGATGATCAAATTGAGTCAGAAAAATCCTTCCTTCCTTCCTTCAATCCACAAATATTTTTTTTTATGTATGTCAGGTACTCTGCTAGGTTCTGTGACTAGGCAGATGAAATACAGTCCCTTTTAAGAGTAGTCACAATCCAGAAGTAGAGATGGATAAGGCAATAATTTGTAGGACAGTGTATTATCTTGCTCGGGCTGCTGTAACACCCCAGATTGGGTGGTTTACACAACAAAAATTTATCTTTCACAGTTCCAGGGGCTAGATGTCCAAGATCAGGTTGTCAGCAGGCTTGCCTTTTCCTGAGGCCTCCCTCCTTGGTTTGCAGACGGCACCTTCTTGCTGTGTCCTCACATGGCCCCTCCTCTGTGTACATGTATTTCTGGTTTTTCTCCTCTTCTCATGTGGACACCAGTCATGTTGGATTAGGGCCTCCCCTCAATGTCCGCATTTTAACTTAACCACCTCTTTAAAGACCTTGTTTTCAAGGTACTGGAGATTGGGACTTCAACATATGAATTTGTGGGGGAGGGGGAAGGACACAATTAAGCCCATAACAGTCTATTCTAAACTATGATAGAGGTCACTCAGGATGCTTGGGAAGCGCAGAAGAGGGGGACCGTCAGAGAGGCTTCACAGAGCATCTGAAGAGTAACCAGGTCTTATAGGATATATAGGAATTGGCCTGAGGTGCCAATGGTGCGTTCTTCCCACAGAAGGAACAGGGTCTGAATTAATAACTCATAAGTACATGGTGACATTATGTATGTTAGAACCATGTCTTATTTTCAGTCTAAAAATTCCACAATGGTATATGTCCTTACAATACAAAGACACGAAATAGGGATGTGTACAAGTAGGAAAGATACTTAGAAACAGGAATGAGTGTTGGCATGGGACGGAAGCTTAGCTTGCAGTTCAGTTGAAGCCGTGCAATGATAGAATGTGGGGGTGTAAACCAGGTGCAAGGGAAGAGCCAGAGGCCAGGAGAGGCCTACATATCAACCAGTTGTTCCTTCCTTGCTCTTGGGCTCTGTGTGTGTGTACTTCTTCAGCCGGCAGCAAGGCTGTATTACACGGAGTCTTCTTCTAGGCTCCTGCCTCTATCTGAGACACAAACAAATGAGGTCCACACTCCATTCCTCTGTATGGACTTTATTGTTCAGCAGATAGTTTTCCCTTTGAAAGAGGCTTTTAGGAGCCAAAAGTTTCTGGACTTGCAGTCCCCAGAACCACACTGAAAGTCTGTCAGATTAATACAATTGTAGTTTGTGGTAGAGAATTAAAGAAATGAGAAATTTTCTGGCTTACATTTGTGTAACATCTCTGTGCTGCATCCCCAAAAAACCACCCTCCGTTTTTCCAGCTCAGAATCAGTGACAGTAATAATAATTTGAATTTAAAACTAAAATTGGATAATTTGGGGGTTGGAGAATAGAGGAAATTATGGATTGAATCAAAGAGTTATATTCCTCAGAGGAAGCTGCAGGTGGGTAAAACAATTCATTTGAGTTTTGTTTTGAGGATTAAAAGGGGGAAATTCTTTTTCAGAGGCACTGAAAAATGTAAGCAGTATGTGATTCAAAGATGTCCACCATCTGGATTTGAATGGATCAGCTTTCAGAGAACAGTGACATCAGAGAGCAATTCTCAACTTCTGAAGCCCTGTGAGCCCAGGAAACAGGGGGAGTTTAAAATGCCCTGAAATTAATTTTCCTGCTTTTATGATTTTAGCCAGTGTTTTCATTTTAGTATTGATACCCAGAAGCAGTTTCTCAAAGGACTCATTTTTAAAAAACGCATCAAATAAGCAAATGACACTACTCAATTTCTTGAATAATACAGATTTCAAAAATTGCTGAATTGTGTCAAGTTTAAATGACCAAGATCAAATTTACATACATTCAAGCCAACTAGGGGATTTACTCAAAATTATTCTAACTTTGAAATGTGCATTTAAATAAGCTGCAGAAGGAAATAGTGGTAAGCACTAGAATTAAAAGTATGTAAATGTTTCACTTTGTTTCCATTTTTGTCCCTAAATGTCTTTGAACTTTTGATAATTCTTTGTTTGACTCCATTTATCCATTTTTAGTTTTTATTATTAAATTCATAAGCTCTCTCCATATTCAGTATAATACCACAACAATGCAAAGTTCAATGAATTCTTATTTACATGTGAAGTTCAATCCCAGTCCCAGCAGGAAATTTTTACATTATCTAATCCATTCATCTCAGTTGTCAAGAAGAAACCTCAGGCATGAAAAGGGAAAAAACATTTCTCAGTGACACAAAGTGATTCGGTGGCAGAGATGAACCTCAACTATGACTCCTGCCTGGGTCCTCTCTTCTAGCACCTTCTTCCACCTCTCCTCTTTTTCCAGAAGATTATCTTCCCTGGATCTGGAACCTTCTGGGTCCTCTTTCCAGCCAGGATCTGATCAAGTGGACAAAGATTGAAGTTGAAGATGAATAGAAGGGGATCATGGTCACTACTGAGGTGCGGTATTTATCAAAAATCAAAGCCAAATTCAGATGAGTTTTGTTTGAATTGTTAATTGTTATTCACATTCCTCCTTCTTTTCATTAAAACAGAATGTGAAAAGTAAAACAGACTTTCAATCTAGATTTTCATACTACACTGGGACAAGAACTACCCTCATTGCTTCTCCATCACATTTACAGATATTATGGGCCTTTGCTTGGCCAAAGTTCTGTATGAAAAAGGTTTTTAATTTGCAGGTCAATTTCCTTCACATAAAAAATCATAATTCATCTCCAACTATGTGCGCTGAAGTGGAAATTGTGGAGATACAAAGATGTATGGCACGGTCTCTGCATTCGTAAAGCTTAGAGTAGTAGAAATTTTAAGTTAAAAAAAAAGTAACTTTTCAACTTAAAAAGCATTCCTAGCCTGCCAGTTAGTAATGGTTGCGTGTTCTTCTTTTTTGCATTTACTGGAAGGAGATATCCTAATAGTTTAGTGGGAAAGGGCATCATTGGGGTTTTCCGCCGGCATTCTGGAAGGAAGCATGCACTATTTCAGACAATACAATAACGTTCTTCCAGCAAGAAGGAACTAGTTCAGTGCCTAAAAGTGGTTCAAGGCAAAAGTTCCTGAGAGAAAGTAGTTCGGCGAGACTTAAATGGAATCCTAAGGGACTGGTTGTTTCGTAATGCTTGAAGAAAAGGAAAACAAAAGCCTTTTCTCCTCCCACTCTCCTCTGGACTTCCATTGGCGGGACGCCTGTGACTGGCAGCAGAAGGCCGCAGTGCTTGGCTTCTCCTATTTTGGGGGGTAAGGGGGCTCCTGCCTCTAGGATTCCACTAGGTATAGTGAAATTATTTGCTGAAATTTTTACTTTTGAACACAGAATTCTAACTTTCATAATGGTCAATGAAACTTTTTATTCATGAATATGAAATGTTCACTTATGAACTGCAAATGCCAGCAGTCATTCATGGCTAGTGTTCCACCCTCCCCCAACCAACGCTTGCCCTCCCCCCCCCCCCCCCCACCATGGTACCTGCCCCCACGCCTGTGTTTCCTCTGGGAAACTTGGTTCTTTGGCCTCTCTCTTTCAGATCAGACCAACAGGAGCCCATTCCCCTCAGGAATTAGCAACCACCCGTCATACCTTGACGGAGCAGAATCAGTTTGTCAGCCAGCTCAGTTTATCATAAAAGGAATAGAAGCAATCGGTGCAGGACCTCTACAGGTAGGTGAGAATTGCTATTGCATTTGTTACCATTGAGGACGTTCAAGAATAGAGAGGCTTTAAAGACAGCGTGAGTGTTTCAATATATATGTTAAGCTCTGTGGCAACTCTGTGCAAAGCTGAAGTTACTGCAGCCCTGGAGTTTTCGTTCGGTATCGGTTAATAAAATCCTTGTATTTTAAAATAGAGGGATTCATTGGGATGCGTTGGTTCCCTCCTCATGATGACGTAGCAAGGTTGTCTCTTTGGGGAAGAGTGTAGATCTGTGCCCCTAACAAAGCTTTCCTTTCACACGTGTAAAATATCCATAGAGCCGCTGAAGGACGGTGTCGAGGAGAGCCAGCCCTACCAGGGTTGTCTGAGTTTCAAGGGTCTGTTGTGCTCCGTTCTTCGGGCACCCTGAGGGGACGGGGGCTTTCCTGGAAGCTCTTTTGTGGCGAACCGGCCCAGACCTGGCCTTCCCCACTCGGACCATGTGAGCAGACCCACGACCTCGCCGTCACCCTGCCTCGGGACGGCAGCTGAAGTCGCGGTCCGTGTCGCAATCGTTCCATTTAAATCCCGCCGGGAGAAACCGGCCTGAGAGTAAAGGCTGGTGGAGTCAGTGGCTGACTCGTGCGTGTCTTTCCTTTCCTTTCCAGGGTCGATCCCTCGTGTTTAAAGTGGGAGCCTCTCAAAGTCAGGAAGCTAGTCAGACGTTCAAACTATGCGGTGACGCTGAGGGCCCTGTGAACCGGAAACAGACGTTTACAGCATCCCTTTCCAGCTCAGCCGGTTCCAAATATCTGCCTCTGATGCTAAAGGGGAGTGGGCTCTCGGCCCAAAGTCTAACGTGGGCAGAGGCAGCCAACGGATCACCAGGGTCACTTTTATTTTTCGTTTTCACTGTGTAGAGAGTTGGGTGTATAATGTTGGCACTTTTACAAGAGGCTGGTAAAGGGAGAGGAGAGAGGAAAAAGTAAGACTGTTTTTAGTTCATCAAACTGCTGCTGATCTCAGAATAATAAACACAAGTCTGTTTCCTTGATTTTTTTCTAAATAACAAATATTTGGGTAAGGAGTTTGATAAGTGCCCTGACCATGGAAATTATTTACCAAAATGATGCACCAGTAAAAAACAAACAAACAAACAAACAAACAGCCATCTCCGCAAAACCCTTGAGTTTGTCTGTGAGATTCTTCGGTCTGATTCCCAAGGTCCTTAGTCATCATTTCCCTCATCTTTTGAACTTGATCAAAGCAACAAGAGGGCCTCTGAGGGGAAAGATTGGTTCCATTATGCAAAAGGCAATAAGGTAGTGCCCTTCCCAGCAGTTAATCGACAGGAATGTTGTAAAATACCGTGTGGTTTTCAAATACCAAGGCGGAAGTTTTCTGGTTTATAACCTCCCTAATCATCCTGACCGGTCTCCTGGCTTTCTCAGGCATTGCTGACTGATTCCATGCTAAACCAAACTGGTGAGGCTGGAGACCTGCTGGCCCAGGTAGACCAGCCCTCTTGCCTGGTGCTTACCTACAGTGGCCCTCAGAGCCGCCAAACCTGGGCTTCTCTCTCAGACCCCAGCAGAGGTCTGGAATTTCCACAGTGCTGAGTTACTGTAAGAGCCTCCCAACTTAAGTCACTGACCCAAACAGGCAGCAAATTGCATTTAAATGAGCAACGCAGGCCCTGAGGAAAATAGGAGGGAGAATATAAACTGTGGTCACTGCATTCTTCTTATATTTGAAAATTAAAATGGAAATATTTTGTCCATTTGGATTTCTGGGAAATTTAGGGTGGGAAAATTCTTCTGAAGGTCTTGTAAATAGGGTATCACTTTTTTAATTGGATGAAGTGATGAAATTATATTCTATTTGTTTATTTGTTCAACAAATATTTTTTTGAGCAACTCTCATGGCCAAGGCCCAGACAGGTTCTGAAGAGATGACCATGAACAGGAAGGGTATGGTTCAGTGGGCTGATCAAGAATGGAAAACACAGGGCGCCTGGGTGGCTGAGTTGGTTAAGCGACTGCCTTCGGCTTAGGTCATGATCCTGGAATCCCGGAATCGAGTCCCGCATCGGGCTCCCTGCTCAGAAGGGAGTCTGCTTCTCCCTCTGACCCTCCCCCCATCTCATGCTCTCTCTATCTCATTCTCTCTCTCAAATAAATAAATAAAATCTTTAAAAAAAAAAAAAAGAATGGAAAACACATACCACTGGCATGATGGTTCTCTTAAGGTGAAGAACCTCCTTACTGTGTATAAAGGGAAACACAAATGAACCATCCACCTCCCAGGAATCGCCTATTTCTTAGAATAGTTTTTCCAATTAGGGCCTCAAGAAGTTACAGGTCATCAAAGCCCACATCCCAACCGTGCTCTGCCTGGTGATTCCAGAGTCCTTGAGTCCCCAGAGACCAGCTCAGTGCTGTTTATAGGTGGGAGGGGATATTCTCTCTGCTTCTGAAGCATAGAATTCCTTGTGAGGGAGGGCACCTGGGTGGCTGAGTCGGTTAAGTGTCTGACTCTTGGTTTTGGCTTAGGTTGTGGTCTCAGGGTTGTGGGATCGAGCCCCGCGTCGGGCTCCATGCTCAGTTCGGAGTCTGCTCGAGATCCTCTCCCTCTCCCTCTCCCTCTGCCCCTCGCCCCCGCTTGCACTCTCTCTAAGATGGCTCCAGCCATGCAGCAGGGATCCCATCGTGCCTCAAGACAGGATTAGATGGTTTGGGTTCCTGAATGCCTCCTTAATCAAGCTGATGAAGTTGGTCCCTAATCTAAATCAGGAAAATACCTGCTTTTAATCACATTTGTCTCTCTTACTTGATATATCCATAATCCAAATCACAGATTGTTCTAGGAGACTGAATGATTCAAAATAGCTTAAATGAGGCGCTGGAAGGCAAAAGACTCTATTTGTCCAGTTTATAACAAACCAAAGAGGAACAGGAGTGTCCGGCAGCTCAGAAAGGGGCAGGTAATGACAGATGGGATATAAACCGAAGGGAGGAGACTCCCAGGCAACAGTCTTGTTTTCATTATGGAGTCTTTTCACAGGATAGTTACATGTTACACACAAACTTTTTGCCCAAGAAAATAGATTGGATTTAGAGAACACTTTTCTTCTGAATAGCTCAAAGAAAACTATTGCATCTAAGACTAGTTATGTTGGAGACTCTTTCTGTGTGAACCTGACATCATGCTAACTATTTAAGTGGAGGTCAGAACAGCTTTCAAATTTGTAAGACCATGTTATCCTTATACAATATCTTTCATCTGAGCACTTATTCTCCCAGTACTTCTGTAAGGGTGTAGATAATTTATGGCTTATTTTATGGGTAGAGAAACTGAAATGGCTAACCATTAACAGGTTGTGTTTTCTCAAAGTTACCCAGTAGGTAATTAGTAGATTTAAGAAAACAATCCAAGACTGCAAATTCCCAGTTTCTTGGCCTTTCCCCCTTAGACCTTTATACCTTGGATCCTAAATGCAATGCCATAAGAATGGAAGAAATGCTGTATTAAGGACCCCAGTAGACTATTGCCTTATTACTGTCACAGGATATTTTGATGGGGAGCTTGACAGGTAAGCTTGTTAGTTCCTGTATATGATTTTCTTTCAAATTTAGTACTGCTATAAAGGGAGTCCTTAAAAGCAGGACTCTTGCCCTGGACCCTTAGACAGTGGCACATACTGACTCTTGGCCCTGGTACCACAAACACGTATTTATTAAGCACCATATGGATGCTCGGTGCTGGTACAACACAGCCACTATGCCTACCCTGATGATTAGCCCTGGTCCCAGGCCCCACAGAAACACTGTTGCACTTCTCTTGCTCTGTGTCCCTCAGGACGAAAGAACGGACCAAATGCCATCCAGGCTGGTGGGCTGTGCCTCTGCTGACGTCAGAGATGGAATGTGGAAGGTATAGGTAGCAGAAGCACTTAGGTAGAAAAAAAGACAAAGACAAATTAATTAATTTGTCAAGTCCTTCCTTTCAGATTGCAGAATCAAGTGTCACTTCCTGGTAGTGCTGAGCTCCCATTTTCTTCCTCCTCTTTGGGTTCCAACTGGTGGTTCCAGAGATACTCAGGAGTTAGTGTGGTGTTCACTGTAGCTGCAGATGGTGGTTGCGGAACATTTTACAATACGAGACACTTTGATATTACTCTTAAATTGTACATCTAGGGCGGCTGGGTGGCTCGGTTGTTAAGCGTCTGCCTTCTGCTCAGGTCATGATCCCAGGGTCCTGGGACCGAGCCCCGCATCGGGCTCCCTGCTCAGTGGGAAGTCTGTTTCTCCCTCTCCCACTCCCCCTGCTTGTGTTCCCTGTCTTGCTCTCTCTCTAATAAATAAATAAAATCGAAAAAAAAAATTGTACTTTTAGAGGGCTCAGTATACCACTTGTGAATCATGATACTGATTCTTTACTTGAACATAAATATTAAAGCATATATAATACAGGCCTCGAGTCATACAGTAGACCCCATAAATACTATACATAGACCTGTTCACAGGTTATTATTACCTTACCATGGAGCCTTGGGCAGGTCGTAACTTCTCTGAGTTTCTGTTTCCCCAGTTTGTAAAAGAAAAGTGTTGGACTAGATGCTCTCTAAAGTCTCTTTCAACTCTAACAATTGTTTTTTTAAAAATTATTCTGCCTATTTATAAATATATATGCTTCTAACAAAACTTGAACAGCCTTATAAAAAACCTACTATAAACTTTATATGACCTGCTATAACCCTTACAAAGCTTGTGTAAAAATCTAAGCCCTTCTTCTTGCTCATTTTGTCTTTCCAGCCTCATTCATTCATTCATCAGGCATTTATAGGGTACCAAATATAGGACAGATATGGTGCTAAACTTTGAGTGAGAACATAGCAACAACTAAGTCACAGTTGATGTGTTCAAGCATCTCACAGGCCAGAAGACACATAACGAGACTAGTAGACTGCAATCAAGTCCATATAGTGAGGGCTGGGCCTGCAGAAGGAGGCAGCCCACAGAACGGTGGGTCCCTTCTCTGCCCTGAGGGCTGAGAAGGATCTCTGGAGGAGGTAGGATGTGAGTTGAATCTGAATGAATGAACAGTAGTCACGCCAGCCCAGAGAATGGGAAGAACACCTCAGGTAGAGAGGACAGCATGACAAGGCACAGGGGCCAGAGGGAACGTGGAGTGTGAGGAGGGGAAACGTGTTGGTAGAGTGTCCTGTGTGGGGCATGGCCATGTGGGGCAGAGCCTGCAGCAGCAGGAAGGTGCTGGGAGTCTTAGATAGGCTTCATTCTGTAGGTGATAGAAAAATTTCAAAAGATTAGAAATAGGGGAATGACATAATAGATTTAGGTGATAGGTGGATCGCATTTTGACAGTGGTCTGGAAGAAAAATGAATTAGTGGAGGCCAGATTAAAATCAGAGGAACAAGTTGGGGGCTGCAGACATAATCCAGGTGAGAGATTCTCAAGGCCTGGGTGGGACAATGATGGTCCAAGTGGACAAGTGGGAAAGTGGGGGGGCAGGATTGACATCATATTTTGGAGAAGGATGTGGGTCTATTTAGGTAACAACCAAGTCCCTGCCTACATCAGTCCATTTGATTCTCCCAATCTGAACAGCAGGAGAAAAATGTTACCTGCTCCACGTTCTCACATTTGCATCTTTATAAAGTTATACTTGCCACTTATTTCACATTAGGGAAGTTGAAAGAGGGACATGGACTCCCTGCGTTCCAAGAGGCTCATGCATTGATCATCATCAACTTTTAGAAACTGTGAGCAAAACATTTCCAGTCTCACTTGGTCATCCTTTATTCATGCTAAGAGTGCTTTTGTGGAGGGGAAGATAGCACCATTGAACAGGACTCATGTCATTCACCACATTGGTTTCCAGTTTTCAGCAGAGAGAGCCTGTTCACAGCCAGGGACAGCAAGCAGTCCATTCAATTTAGGCATCTGAAACTCTCTGTGCAAATGAGTCAGAAGCAGAAGGTTGGTTTTTCCTTATGAAAGGCAGATGCCTTTGAAACTCAGGGGGCAGATTCTGAGGACAGTAAATGGGGTAAGATTGTCCCCATATTCCCTGGAAACCACCGAAGGTGGTTGATAAGATTTGACCAGCCCAGGGAACCAGCAGTTGCCCTGGGGAAGCTCCAGAGGGAAGTAAGGCTCTGGTCCCAGCTAGAGCTCTGAAGTCCAAATGGCATTTACAGGGCTCTGTGATTTACACAGATTTATATAAGATTGAAGGCACTTTATGAAATCTGCTCCTACAATTACATTTCCTAAGAATTACTAGGGATTAGAATGTCACTATTCTCAAACACTCTGCCACATAGTTTTCTGTAAACAGTTTATACAGAAATAAAGGAGGGGGAATGATCAGTTGCCAGTTTATGTGAGCTTTTCCATACAGAGGCTCACTAAGGCCAATTCCTTCTGATTTATGTACCAACTGCCTGTAACCAGCTGGACAACAGTCATCCTGACTCCTTACCACTTTTAGAACGTTTTAAAAGTAAGCCCTAATAAAAGGCTTCCTTTCTATTATCCCTGTCCTTTGGGATGAGGAAAATTCCCCACAGAAATTGTACACATTTTGCGAAAGCCGTAAATTCTGGCAGTGACATTTTAATGTCCCAAAGTCAGTGCATAATAAATGTCTCCTGTTATAAGTTAGAGCCTTTCTGGGATGTGTTGACCTTTGAAGTCTCTCCAGTAGATAAGCTTCTCTCTTATTCAAGGCTATCATCCATCGGTTTTAACTTCTATTAACCATAAAATTACGGTTGAAATTCTTCTGAAATAGAGGAATTATTTGGCTTTTTTTTTTATAGCTGAGATGATGCTCAACTTTGGTGACTAGAATCACTTTATTTTTGTAGCACTGAAGAATTAAAAATCAAAATCACATTTGGGGAGGGACATATCACAGAGTGAATATGCTGGAGAAATTGGAATGTGCATAAGAGTTCAAATACACACAGTATTTAATATTGTTACATAGCTATTTCAGCATACACACACACACACACACACATGAATAATTGTGAAACTTACTAAAACAATATCCACTAAGAATTTTTTTTTTTTTTTTGAGGGGCGCCTGGGTGGCTCAGTTGGTTGAGCGACTGCCTTCGGCTCAGGTCATGATCCTGGAGTCCCTGGATCGAGTCCCGCATCGGGCTCCCTGCTCGGCAGGGAGTCTGCTTCTCCCTCTGACCCTCCCCCTCTCATGTACTCTCTCTCTCTCTCTCTCATTCTTGCTCTCTCAAATACATAAATAAATAAATCTTTAAAAAAAAAAGAATTTTTTTTTGAGATTCTTTATTCATAATCTTACTGTTTATGCAGAATCCACTTCCTGCTATCAAAGTTGGATTTTCTGCTCCCAAAAGCAGATTGTTGGACATGGGGGAAAACTAGAGCACAGTCAAGGTCTGCTGACCTCTTTGGCCTCCTTATTCCCTGTCCAGCGAGGTACACACACTCCCCCTACTAACTTGGGAACACCACTTGGGTGGTGGTTCCTCCACCCAGAAATGGGTCTCACTACAGCCTGGAGCCTGTAAGGAGAAGCCCACATGCAGATCCTGCCTTGGAGTCCATCGAAGAAAATTCCTGTGGGATCTGTTGAGCATTTGGGGCTGAAGGACAGTTTTTCTCTCAGACATTTTTTCTGACCAGAGCAGAAGAGCCTCAGGGCTTTCATGTATGGATCATGTGTCAACAACATGCCAGGTGAAGTCCATCTAGCAGTGAGCCAGCCAGACCTGGTCTCTTCCCTCTGGAAGTGAGCTCTTGTATCTTCAAGTTAAACAGTGTTTGGTACTAAATTTAAAAACGGAGACAAAGAACTCTGTAGTGCAGTTCCATTGATGTGAAAACAAATACACAGGAGTAAACACGTATATATGCATACACTTGTATATGCTTTAAGAATGTTCCGAAGACCAGAGTAATGCTGTGGAATGGAGGAGAGAAGAGAAGCGTTTTTATTTTCAATGCCTCTCTCTCTATTCTTGGCTTTTATTCTGTGTACAATAATTTTTTTTTAAATATTTTATTTATTTATTTGACAGAGAGAGAGAGATCGAGAGCAGGAACACAAGCAGGGGCAGAGGGAGAGGGAGAAGCAGGCCTCCCGCTGAGCAGGGAGCCCGATGCGGGGCTCGATCCCAGGACCCCGGAGCCGAAGGCAGACGCTTAACGACTGAGCCACCCAGGCACCCCTGTGTACAATAATTTTAAAGAAATTTAGTCTTTGAAACCACGTACGGTATCAAGGTATATCTTTATAAACAAACATAGAAAGGTATATTGTTGAACGGTATAAAAAGCAATTTATAAGTAGCAAGGAAGATTGCATTCTTGTAAAAACTAGAGATAAGATGATAGATGATAGATAGATAGATAGATAGATAGATAGATAGATAGATAGATAGATAGATAGATGATAGATAGATAATCGGGGGGTAAACAGCTGAGGATATAAAACAAATTGGTATGGAAAGTTACCTCCAGGGGATGTAGTGAAGGGAGAGGCCTCTCATTTTCTGTGTTGCATATTTCTGTAACATTTGACTATTTTTCAGTGAGCGTAAATGGACCATCAGAAGAAAATGATTTTTTTACATAAAAAATGTTGTGGTATGTTTTATGCCAAACCACTTCAGCTAATCCCTTTTTGTCTCTGTAATAAAAATAACTTAGAGAATATTAGAGCAAAGAGTAGATATTTGAAGGATAAACATTTACCCAGGACTAGCTTTTCCAAATCCTTGTAATTCTCCTTTCCCCTTGTAAGTCCTAAA
The DNA here is from genome assembly GCF_029215605.1 of Mirounga angustirostris. Lineage (NCBI taxonomy): Eukaryota > Metazoa > Chordata > Mammalia > Carnivora > Phocidae > Mirounga > Mirounga angustirostris. Next base: position 91,198,695 of record NW_026991716.1, on the reverse strand, counting down.
TCAGAAAGGATTTCACATAACTCTTCAGGTTCGGTTTAGAGCCAGTCCCTCTGTGGGGATGTCGCAGGGAAGGGCCTGAATGAGCTGCAGCCCAGCAGCGGAAATTGAGATCCCGTGCGGGTCACCCGCCCTTCCTCTGTGCCACCTCTCCACAGCCATCCCACTGGGAAAGGGTCCTTAGTCTGAGGGGCAGAAAGACCCTTTTGTCTTTAGCCCTTCAGCTTGATCTTGGACCCCAAAACCTTTGCTATCTTCTGGGCCTCATGGAGAGGTAGCAAGCAGATTCAGTTTTCATTTCACTTTCGGAGCACTCATTTGAAGGTTTTCATTCTGAATTGGCCTGCGTCTGGGTCTCAGACCCACATGCGGTGGCAAGCTCTGGCCTGGTGGAGATGGCCCAGGCAGGTCTGTCTGTACTTTCACTTCCCACCCAGATTCCTGAGTACAAACCAATGGGAGATTGCGTCAGATTCGCCAAGGCAGACCAATTAGACAATCCTGAAATCCCCTGGATGACACAACAGGCATGAAAGCCTGTTTGTACCCTATCGCATTGTTAAATTTAGATGCAGTCTGGCTATGTTACAGAAGGAGCTCTCGAAAAGAGGCAGAGAATGCAAAGAGATCAGTCCAAGGATACAGAAAACCTGCCTGGGCCAGTTAGTCCTCACTTGTTTTGTAATGCAGACAGAGGAGGAGTTAATTCCAACCTCAGCCAGTTGCAACAGAGACATTGTTTCCGTGAAGTTACTCTGGAGAAGGAAGGGCCTTCTAGGTGCTGGGAGCTGATGTTGGCCAAGCCCACACAAGATGGAAGCTGGGAAGGGTAACTGGTATCCTGAAAAACAAGAAGTCAGTTATCTAGTGCCGAATTACTGACAAAATCATGTGAGTGCTTATAACAGGGCAAATAACAAGTGTATGAATAAAATCAAGTATCGCTAAAGAGACAAAAAGCAATAGCCAACGCATAAGTGTACCAGGGACATCATTTATGTTATTAATGAAGTATTTAGAACACACGCATCAGATAGACCTTTTAATTCACGTGAAAAAAAAAATCGGACTTTGGGGATATGTTGCAGTCTGTAAACTGTAAACAGTGACGTTTTAAACGTCTTTATAGTTGATACCAACACCAGCAACGTGATCCGTTTAAGACTAGGTGGTATTTTGGAAAATGTCATAGATTCACTTTTCCACGCAAAGATGCAAAAAAACCTATCTGGGCATGTTAACCATTATTTGCTTTTAGCAGAGCCAGTCTTCTCCCGAGCCTTTCCAAATATTTATTTATAGAATAGTCTTTCCACTCCTCTGCACTACGAGGCTTGAAAACTATAATCGAAGATGTACTTAAAGCTTTTCACCTGTCAGCAGCTCGCAGCGCTTCCCCTGATGATGAGTGGATAGATATCATCTCAAAAGGGCGGAGAGAAGCACAGACAGGGATAAGGACACACGTTGGCAGAGTGGAACACAGGATGGAATTCCAAAAAGCTTCGAAAGACATGGAAGTCCAGGAGCCCCAGGAAAAGGCTGGTGAGAAGAAATGTACGTAAGACTAAAAACAACAGCAACAAAAAAGATACCCCAGTGCTTTGATAAGGATGTCAGTTACAGGGTTCGTCTTTTCTACCCAGAAGTCAAGAAGGCACTGAAACTGAGGATTTTGCATTCCAGAACCTATAAATTTATCTCTGATTTAATGTCAGAGGATTGAAGTGGCTTCCACAAGCAAGAAAAAAAGTGGAGCCCAAATAGAAGAAAAAGAAGTAAGAGTTGTGTAAGAAGTAAAAAAATGTCCTATTAGAATTATCATCATAAATTGGATATAATTGTGTTATTTTGTGTTAATAATATTTTATGTTAATGAAGCATAGCACTTTTATCAATATCTCTTAACTTTTAGTACTCTTTTAAGTATCAATCTATCCTGAAGTACAGATTTTTAGTAATATCCCTTTTTGCATAATTCTGATTTGTCATGTATCCTCCAAAGTTCCTAATAAATGTCTGTGTTCCATTTGTAGTTCTGTTGCCTCAGCCACATATCTAAAATGACAAGAAACCAGTGAATGAGTGGAAGCAATTTGAAAATGAATTTGCTAGTTTAAAAAAAATGCCATAATTCAAAATACGAGATGAGTCAAAGGGAGGCATTGCCCAGAAAGAAAACACACACACACAGAAAAGAAAACTGTATCATCAGGCAAGTTCATTCACTTGCCAACAACAAATGAGTCATTCATCAGTCTATATGTCACATATATTACAGAACTTGAATCTAAAGTGGTATTTACCTTTCGACAACAACCAAAAAAGCCCCTATGGTCTCGCACTACCTCAGGTTTCCCCTAAATTTCTCAACATGCTCAACTCATCTATTACCCTTCAGAAGAGCTGATCTGAGAAACTTGAATCGACACAGTAAAACAACCAATTATTTTTCTATTTTGCACAGAGAATAGTCACAGCCACTCTTCGTGTCCAAAGCCTTCCGCTGGGAGCTACTAAACAAACCAGTCAATCCATCAATAACTTTCAAGGAATAATTACTCAAAAGCCCTTGTAGAGCTGAGTATGGACCATGGTGCTACCTAAGACTTTAAAAGAAAGGTTCTAGAAATATGCAACAAATAATAATAATTCACCAGTCACCCCTGGCAAAGACCAGCAGCCTTATATTTGGGGCTGCTGGCTGTTTTTCCTTGGGGGAAGGACTTGTTGATAATTTAAGCTTTCTGTCAGGGCTTTTCCCCCAAGGAGTAGAGAGGGGCTTTCTGTCTTCACATGGTCTCTGTGACCTCACACTCTCCAGCTCCTGGGCCAAAAAAATCTGGATTTTATGTTATTAAAGTACACAAAGATGAATAAGTGAAGGGATAGATCAGCTTCATATTTATACATGAAGCAAAATCAGAACATGTCAATATTGGTCAATGCCATGTAATGGATACACTCATATTTGTTATATTAGTTACTGTAAACTTTCTATGTATTTTTTAACTTTTAAAACAAAGTCGAATAAATCAATTAAAGGAGTTTCATGTTTCTACAGAAAAAAAAACATTCTTTTACTTCGTAAATCAATGAAATATATGTCCTGTAAATCAATGAAATAAATATTCTTCTAATGTTTGTTTCATAAGGAAAAGTTTGCCACAAGTATTCCATTCCTAGAACCAAGGTAGAAGTTTTTTTTGTGTAGAGAATGGGCCAAATATTTGCTGTTTGAGATCAGGAAATATTAAAGTCTATTTAAAAGTTCATAGAGGGGTGCCTGGCTAGCTCAGTTGGAGGAGCATGAGACTCTTGATCTTGATGTCGTGGGTTCGAGTCCCTCGTTGGGTGTATAGATTACCTAAATAAATAACTAAATAAACTTTTTTTAAAAGTTCATAGAGAACATTGTGCAATAGGATTAAAAACTTAAAAAAACTATCGACATGAGAAAAGAAAGAAATCTGGATTTTAGTCTAAGTTCTGCTGCTAACTTACAATTTGAACTCTGACAAATGTCTTAAGTTCACCTGGGTCTCAGTTTTCTTATTTTAAAAGTAGAGATGATAACACCTTTCAAACTAATGCGCTTGGCTTTTGTAAGGAAGGAATGTATAAAACTTTCAAAGAACAAAGCGCTGTTTGAATGTTAGTTTCATGGAAAATATAGTTCCTTCTTCTGATTTCCTCCTCTCAGAAATGCCATTACTAAAAATTATGGTGAGAGTGAGACTGGCATTAAAAGTACATTCCTGGGGTGCCTGGGTGGCTCATTTGTTTAAGTGTCTGCCTTCAGCTCAGGTCATGATCCTCGAGTCCCTGGATCGAGTCCCGCATCAGGCTCCCTGCTCGACAGGGAGTCTGCTTCTCCCTCTGACCCTACCCCTTCTTGTGCTTGCTCTCTCTCTCTCAAATAACTAAATAAAAAATAAAATAAAATCTTAAAAAATAAAAGTACATTCCTGATCCACGCACTGCCAATTACGGTGCCATGGGCGTCTGGGCACTTACTGTGTCTTAGCTCGTGGTCATGATCCACCTTTGTACACAAAGAGATTCATTCTCTCAAGGCTTGATTCTAGAGTGACTTCCTCTTTCCATGTTGGAATTTTATTGCACCTGACGTCCAGATGGAAAAAGGCAGAATGTTCCAGAAGTGGTTGAAGATCCACTTTAAATTTAATTTAAGCCTGTGGTGATTAATGGTCCCTGTGCACATTTTTTTCTAATTTGTAGTCATTTGAGTTGAAAGTTGCCCTAGCTACATTCCACTAGGTTCCCTTTTACATGCAACAAATTCACACTAAATCTGGTTTGGTGAGACCCTTTTTCAGTGGGCCTCTCAATCATAGATGTAAGAGAGTATCCTGGTTCCCGGTTGAGTGCAGCAGTCAGCTACAACATCCTGGGAACACAGTCAATTAGCCTGTGATTCATGTTGGAATAATGCGTTGCTTTCTAGTAAAAGATTCCTTGGAGTTGTGTCTAGAGTTTAATAGCAGACGACTTTTACAAGAACATTTTGTTGCACAAAAATTCCCTTCATAACTTTTAGAAATTGCGTTTACACAAGAGTGTTTGAATAGCACAGACATTACTGAAGAGTGGCCAAATCCAGTGCAGTCATGTCACATAATTTTCCAACTCTTGAATAATCATATTCTAAGCTGAGGTTGAGATTCTACCACTCTCCAATGTGGTTTTCTGTTCTGAGGTGGTTTGTTTTCCTCCCTGCCATTCGTCACATTTTATATCCTGGGAATAGAACCACTAACCTCCACGAAGAGAACATTTTTAATGACCTTGGTAGTTCTTGAGATGACTTATGTCTCATGACTAAGAACAGACTTAAAAATGTAGGCACTGTGGACTAGATTTCCGGGCCTTCCTCAAGGTGCTGAGAAAGTTTAGGCAAAACATACGCTGTTCTCGTGCCTGTAAATGTTCTCATCTGTAAAGTGGGAGAAAAGTACTGATCTACAGCACAAGGCTATTCTCTAACTGCAGGGGGGAAAAGTACTACCGGTAGAAAGTACTACCAGATTATTAAATAAAAATATTTGACCCTAGCATTTTGAAACTTTCATTTAGAAGAAAATCTTTACTTAAAATGGGAAAAATGTGTCATTTTAAAATTCATAAAAGGTAAAGCAAGCTTTTTGATTGTACAAATGTAACCAACAACTCCATCAGGATTAGGAATCAATCTACCTGTAGAACATTGCAGACCTTGGAGACATGTCCAAGATTCTTTGAACTGCTCATCATTAACACTGTCTCAAGAGCACACAGATAATTCTGGTGATGTTTGGTACCTACAAAACCAGGAATGTGGAAGTTTGTGGGCTTTGCCTTAGTAGATGATACCCAGTACAGGAAGTAGAACCAAGACCATTTCCAATTTCATTGGTTCCAACAGAACCAATTCCATTTTCCTGTGTACCAGGCTTGTATGGGTATTTCCTATCAGGTCTCCAAAAGGCATATTCTGTAGATCTGGAAAAGAAAGTGTGACTATTTCCTGAGACACACTTAATATGCCCCAACTCCATCACCACACCAAGTCACCACTCAAGGTGGTTGAATTTCTATAGTGTGATGTATAACATGGAATCATTGTATCCTATGTTGCATCAAATATTAATACTTCGGAAGCAGTCAATGTGCAAGAGGCAGGCAAAGCTTCTGCCCAAAAGAGACAGATCTGATAGAAGATATAAGACCTGGATTCTTCCCCGACTCTCCTCCTTCCTAAGGCTGGGTTAGGCACCTTTCCTCTGCTCCCCTCCCTCATCGCACTTCCTGCACTGCATGGTAGTTTTGTGGATGGGTATCTGTTTTCTTTACTCAACCAAACCAGCACTCGGTAGATGTACAAAAACTGGACAGTCTCCTTTTCTCTTCTTTTGCCCTTTTCTTTAATTTCATCCATTCTTTTATCCAACAAATATTTTAAGCTCCTACTATGTGCCAGCCACCCAAATGCATTATCTTGTTTAATCTTTACAGCTCCACCGTCATTCCCACTTTAAAAATAAAGAAATAAGAAATTAAGCCCACTTGCCCAAGTTCAGTGAAAGAAATTAAAAAAAAAAAAAAGGAAGAAACCGGATTTAAAATTAGATGTCTCTGGCATCCCAGTCAATGCCTTTTCTCCTCCATCGTACTGTCTCGTAGGCTGAGGCTGTTACATCGAGAACGATAGAAATCATGGAAAGAATACTTAAGGAAGAGTATGTACGGGCTCTTTATGTGGGAGAAGCTGGATGACAATTTGAGATACTCTGGAAGGTTTAGGCACAGAAGGTGACTGACAAACACGAGTGATGTTTAATATAGCACATCCTAGTATATTTTGTAAAACTTGAAATAATACTAGAGCCCGTCAGTTCTGTAAAGTGGAGGTCACCAAAGGAGGAGTGAAAGAATACCGTGTAGGGGCCCCTAGGAGACAGGACAGTGCAGAGCCTGGGGAGGGGGCTGCAGTCAGGGCTGGAAACCAGGACCCAGTTTCAGGGAAAAGATTTTGAAGTAAAAAAGTGCCCGTAACGCTGATCTCTACAGCTGGGAAAGGAGAATTCAAGACTTACAGGAACAGGTACTAATTACCATTTGGCAGGAAGGCAAAAAAAGCCTCAGGAAAATGCCAGGGATTTCATCAGGATAAACTTGTACAAGAATGTTAAGTTCAAGAGCACCAGATGGCATTTTTCTGAGGTACTTGGTATTATAAACAGATATTTCTGATACAGGCATTTCCTCGGAGACAGAAGAAAAGTCGTCTGCAGAATTTTATTTGAGGACTGATAAGTGGCACCAGAGGAAGCCACATACACATGACCGTTCCTGGTGGAGACGTGAGCCAGACAAGGCAGCGCATTCGCTTCTGCCTACATTTGTTTTCTTTGGTTTTCTTGAGGCTTCCTGGTAGTAGCCAAGCTCGAAAAAATAAACTTTTGGTACCTCTTTTAGGAAACACACTTTTCGTGTCTCTTTCTGGAAACCATCCTTTTATGACACTGGAACTCTTCCTTTTATCATTCTGCCCTCTCAGAGAAGAGAAGATGAAGATTTTTCTCTTGGCTAATAAATGGCATAAATAGAAAGCTTTTGAGGATCTTTGAGTAATTTGGAAGAAAACATTAGAGAAATTTATTTCATTCCTGTTAATAAATAGCCAACGTTTCTCAAGATGCTAAAAGTAGGGCATTTGTTTCTCCACTGTATACACAAAGATCTCCTGCATTTGTGTCCTCCTGCACGCATTTCCTTTGCTCTCTGCCTCCGGGCCCCACCCCCTCACCCTGCCCAAGCCAGGAACATCTTCTTCTGTCTTCTCCGGTCCCTTTCTAACTTCCACCTCTCTGTATTCTTCCATATGGCCCCATATGCTTCAAATAAAAGCCCATTGTCCATCTGACAAGTCGCTTTTCTCTCTTTCATATTCCTCCTTATGAGTCACATCCCCTGGAAGTCCATCTTCCTTCTGGAGTGTCTTTCTTTCTGAACTCCTTCAGATCCTGAAATGATGAAGAGAATCACAACAATACCCTATTTTCCTGACTTCTTTGTTACGTAAACACTCTCAGAAAACTTCCTTTCAGAGATCTTCCATCCTTTTCCTTTTATGATGTCTTTTAGGGACTATTATAAATCCAAGAGGCAGGGATGCTGTGGGAGTTTGCTTTGTGCACTTCTTAACATGCTTGTTAGATTCTGGAATGTCACTTAGGATATGAAGGCAGTAGCATAGGAGGACAAAATGAAAATATAGTCGATGAGCAAAAGCACATTTATTTATAAAATGCATTGAAAAGTCGAAAGGAGCCCATCATATTTCAGAATGCACACGCAGTGAGAAAGATCTAGACTAGAGCTGTCTTCCACTGAGGCGAGACCTGTGTAGACTGGGCCTCCAAGGAGGGAAGACAGAAATAAGACAGGTCCAGGTTTGAATCCCAGCTTCATCACTTACTAACAATTTAATGTCTCAAAGCCTCAGGCTCCTCTCCTATGAAATGGGAATAATAATCTGACTCATGGCTTTGCCGTGAGGTTTAAGTGAGAGAACGCATGTGAGTTGCTCAGCATGGTGCCTGCTATAAGGTGAATGTTCAAATAAATGAGAACCAAGATTGTTAGATGCCAAAAGGGGCATCTGAATGGTATGTAGATGTTTGGGAAGGCAGCGACACGCAATCCAACACAAAGTAGCAGGCATGAGAAACAGATGGAGGTGGTTCTCCACTCTCTGGAAAGGCAACAAGCCAGCCCAGAGAAGCTGTGGGAATGGTGTGGTGCTGGGAGTGGTTCAGGCTCAGCACCTGAGGTCAGGGATGGCCAGGCAGGGGCCTCACAAGGCAGAAGCCCGTACATCGGACAAGGAGTCAAGAGCTGGCTGGATGACCTTACCAATGCCTCAGTGCAGAGTTCCCTGCCAGCTCCCTGGGTCCTTCCTGCCTCAGACCGGGATTAATTCCGAGACCAGAGTGGGCTGGTGGGGCCCAGGAGTCACCTGAGCAGCACCTTTTCTTAGAAGTCTGACAGACTGTTTCTTTCTTCTCCTCACGTGGCAAAGTCGCAAACATAAAATTATGGGAAAATGAATCGTTGAGAGAAGGCAGTTTGAATTTTCTCCAAGACAGATGTGTTTAAAAAGACTCTTTCCTCACAGGGAAGTTCTTAGGTTTCAATATTCCGTTCTACCCAACAACCTCCAGAACTTTCTCTCCTTTATCTTGGTTGCCTGCCTGAGCAATTATTCTGCAAATCATCCTACTACATCTGTCTGCTGCCCACCCCCAGCCCCAAAGAGTTTTAGTCTGCTCTTTAGGTTTCGTTCATTAACATTCTTTCTGATTCAGACACACACAGATGACAAACTAATATAATTTAAATGTCCCCTTGAGTGTATTTTTATTAGTGTGACAGAGAAGCTTCATATTTTAAAAATTCATGTATTTAATATACCAAGTTTTTAAGAGCTTAGCTTTGGTGACAAATATATGAATACCAAATCTTAGGTGTTTCTTTTTCTTTTTATGTTGATATATGTATAAGTAAAACAAAAGAACATTTCATTGAACTATGACACCCTGGGATATCCACTGACTTGTGGTAAGTTAAAATATGGCATGTTTTAGAGAAGATTTCTTTTGTTATATAGATGTTGTGTTAGACTATAACATTAGACTATATGTATTAGACCGTAGATCCGTATGTATGTATGTATTAGACTATAAAGGAGTACTTTCTGAAACCTACATAAATTTTCTTTTCCTGGGTGTTGCAGCAAGGCACCTAATCTGTTAGTGGTCGTTGCTGCTGTGTTATAATCCCCAAAACGTATTTCCTGCCAGGTTCTCCCTGTATACATTGGTCGCTCAAGAAATACTGTGAACAGACAAAATCTGAACTGTATATATAGCCACAATGATTTACTTTTTATTTTGTAATTACTTACTGGCAATACTTGAGGACATGTTGAGTTGACTTTCTCCAATGAAGGGGAAACAGCTGTTACTTGTAAATCAGGGGAAACATTGGGGAATCCATGAAGTAGGCAGAGGCGGGATTAGGACAGAGAAGGAGTCAGAGGTTATGCCGGGCAAAGAGGCTTAGGTGTTTCTCCACAATTGTGCTTATTGAGGTGTCTGGGCACTCTATCTATAGCTATTGTCTATAACCATCGAGTAGAAAGTTTGTTTTCAGGAAGTGGCTAGTGGAATTTCCCAGCTGCAGACAGATAATCTACTAGGTGGGGCAAGTGGAGAGTTGCTAATCACCTCTGGGTTATGACAGAGAGTGTCCGTAAGTCAGGCCAGTCTTCAGAAGGGGCACACCATGGTGAGGGATTCCACTTTCCTGAACAGGACTAGAGGAAGCCCAGTAATGCTTCCAAAAGAAACTTAATTGTTAAAAAAACAAAACAAAACAAAAAAACACCACAGCCCTCAAGTACTGGAATAAAAAGAGAAAGAAATGACCCTAAACCAAAGGGGTACAATTCAAGAACAGGTCAGTGGTCCTATAAATACAAACCAAACTGATGGGTGCCAGAAGGAAGGGGGTGGGGAATGGGCAAAATGGGTGAAGGGGAGTGGGAGGTACAGGCTTCTAGTTATGGAATGAATAAGTCATGGGAATAAAAGGCACCGCGTAGGAATACAGTCAATGGATAATGTAACCGTGTTGCATGGTGACAGGTGGTAGCTACACTGTGGGGACCTTGTGTCACTTGTAGAAAAGCTGAATCACTATGTTGTGCACCTGAAATTAACGTAACATTGTGTGTCAACTATCAAAGTTTAAAAATTAAAAAACAATTAGGTCAGTGGTCTCTGCAATAATGGAAGGAAGAGATCACTCTTTCTAGTATATCTTTATCACCATCTTTTTTTTTTTGTCCTTCCTTCTCATGCTTTGTAGTGAAGGTGAGCAAATATAAGCCCATGCTATACTTTATTTGTTGAATGGGCAGTAAAACGGTCAGGCTTTAAGTTCTTTTTCTGTTTTACGGACTTGGGAGAAGGAGCCCTATTTGGAGAACCTGCTGCTAATGCTTGGGGCGGGGGGCCCCAGTGTCCCCCACATCAGGGGCAGAGCTTTCCAGGGCCTCTGCAGGGCCCCAGGCCCCACTGCTCCTCTGGAGAACCCAGGGAGTGCCCTCTCACTGCGGGGAAGAAAGGGCTTCCCCGCCCCGCATGGGCAGGGAGAGGTACTTAAAATACCAAAACGCTGAAGAAGAGGAAACTCAATGATGCACTTCCTCAAGGAGTGAAGAAAAATAAAATAGAAAAAAAATTCTTTTTCTCTTCCAAATGAAACCGAAATTAAAACTGTTTTGGAGACATCGGGGTTTCATTCCACTGCCCTTTTTCCGAATTTGTATCATTTGTACAAGTCAAGGAGGAAGAAATTCATCCTTAGAACAAGCTTTGCAAAGTTAGGACATGTGTTCAGATCCCACGATCAGATAAAATTCCCCACAGACACGACACCGAAACCTGCGTATTTGGAATCTAAATGGGGATGAAATGCAGAGATCTTTGAACAAGAATTCCGAGCTCTTAAGTGTATCAGGTCCTCCAAAAATTTCCTCCCAGGTTAATTGTCTCCATGGACCCTATTCTGCCCTTGGCATAGAATTTTCACCTGATCCTTTCCCTCCCATGCAAATGAGCCCATCAAAGGAGCATTGTTTTACTTGAGAGCAGAAGCCTAAAGTAAGACTTTCTTGGGGAACCCATTTGTGTGGATAGGAAGCCTCTAGTATCCTGACCCTTGCTCATTTTGGCTCTAAAGCTCCTCTCTAACATTTTCTGGGCAGGCTTTCTGACTGTCCCTTTTGATGCCAGTGAGGTCAGGCCAGCATGTCTTTAAGTCAGACCTCCCATTTTTTCCACCAAGTAGCCCAAGGTTATTTACTATTTGCTCCTGACTTTACTTGATTCTTTCTTCCTTCTTCTGTTATCCCTTATCCCTTAACCTGTACTCTTGTCTTAATATCCTGCGATTCCCGTGTTTCCCCTTTAACCACCCCCACCGCATTCTCTACCCTCATTTTGTCTGTATAAATGTAACTCAGTAATATAAATATAAATATGATAGACATGTATCTCAGTGACAGTGAACCACTCAAGCCTTTTCTCATATTTTCCCCTTGAGACAACTGAATTGAGACCATCATGGGTTTTGCTTTATAGGAATCCCAAACCTACCTACTTCAAAAATGTTAATGTTTGATTGGACAATAGAATGAGAGGAAAAATGATCACTCTGTACCTGAGACAATTATTTCCCACTCATTGAGGCAGTTAAATATATCTACTTTTAAAAAATCTCTAGCTGCCTGGCCACACGACACACTATCATCTTTCTAAAATATATGAGGACCCCCCGTATCGTCAATATTCATCAAGGTTTATACCGTGTAGAAAATCCCTAATGTCGGGGCACCTGGGTGGCTCAGTCGTTAAGCGTCTGTCTTCGGCTCAGGTCATGATCCCAGAGTCCTGGGATCGAGCCCCACATCGGGCTCCCTGCTCAGCGGGGAGTTTGCTTCTCCCTCTCCCACTCCCCCTGCTTGTGTTCCCTCTCTCACTGTGTCTCTCCCTGTCAAATAAATAAATAAAATCTTTAAAAAAAAGAAGAAAATCCCTAATGTCTTTCAAGTTAAACCAAAGAGAACTAAGCTTATTTGATCTGTGTCTGCTACTCTGTTGTGTTCATTCAAGTTCATCCTCGTGCTATTATTATAAATGCTGAGTGAGGGGCTTTGTTGTATCTTCCCTCATTTAGCAATGCATTCTACCTCATATGAACAGAAAACACTTTTCCTTCAATTATGATCCTTGATTTTAAGCTTTCGATTCCCTGGGAGGGATAATTTGGCAAATCTTGGCCAGTCTTATAAAAATCCACAGATGCCGCTTTAAATAAAACAGTTCATAATGGTTTAAAAGAGGCTTTCGACTCTTAACTTTCATCTCCACACATGAGGTGGGTGGCGGGGGAAGGAGGAAGTGGATCAATGGCCAACATGGAGTTTTGATCCTAGCTCTAACCCAAGCTCCACCCACCACCTAAATACCGTCTAAAGCAAGATCATTTTTCAGCACCTCATTCATGAGCATCATAATTAAGAATGCCACAATTCACTTCTGGTATCAAAGGTTCGTTTCGGTGGAAATAACGTAGCTAGCATCTTCCCTGTGAAGAATCAGGAAGGGCCGTTTGGAATCTAGAATCCTGAACAGTGTGGTCTGAGCGCAGTCCCGCTGCAGAGTGGGAAGCTTGCTGCTGCCCCTGCTGGAATGGGGGCTCCAGATGTCACAGAGAACCCAGTGAGATGAAGAACTTGAGCAAGTTAGGAAAGAAAGTGAAGAGGAATGTTTCCCCTTCTGACATATCTCTAACAACTGTGCCTAACCTGAAGACGTGGCTCCAGCCCTTTACAGAACTATTAGTTTCTTTACGGCAAAGTTCTAAAAACTTAGTTTCTTTTGATTTTTGCCCCCCGGCAGGAAAATGACACATTTGGGGCCAAGGCATTAAAGCATGGTCTCTTGGGAGACGGGGGAGGGCTATTGCTTCCCAGCCCACAAACAGTTGCAGGTGCAAAAAATGTGCACACGAAAAGGGGGGTCTGGTAGAGGCCTCTTTCAAACTGCAGCCTTTTAAGTTCAATAAATCTCTTTGCTCTTCCCTTTGTGAGCCGTGTGCTTCCCTCCCACGCTCAAATGCACATCCCGGTCCTCAATGTGGCCTCCAGAAGGAATCTTCATGTTTGTTGTGAAGTTTTCCGTAATTACATAATCAGTGAAGTCTGTGAGTTCGTGTTGAGGAGGCTGAAAAATTCAAGCCTGAGGATTACAGTAACATAATTAGATGGCTTCCTGGAAGAGCCAAGTGATTTTTCCCTGGACCGGACTCTGATTGGCTGCCCTCGGAGGCCTTCCTCAGGCTCAGTGAATCACAGCTTCGTGGACAGTGCTGCCGGCCGACCTCCCCAAGGTGTTTCACGGTGTTTGTGTGTGTTGTGGGTGAACTCTGCATACATGCTGTGCGTCGATTTGATTAAGAAGGCAGGAGCCACAAAACCAGAGGGCTGTGGTTTTTCGAATGCCTTCGTGTCTGTGTGGTGACAGAGCCGGGGCTTAGCTTGTCTGGGCCGCGGGTACCTTGACTCATCCGGCAGTGTCTAGAAGCCTTGATTCCTTGCCTTGGGGTTTTAGGGGCAGGAAGAAAGAGAAGAAAGGAAAGACCACAGCTGAGTTTTGGGCGTGTCATTGAATTTGGTACCTGATACGCATCATTTCTTGTGAATTTTTCCCAAGTCAGCTGGATATTGACGATTATATATTAAAAACCAAACAACCAGAAATAAGCTTTTATTTATCTGCCAAGTCATCCCTTAGAATCCACTTTCCCAGTACCCGACAATCCTTTGAAATGATTATTCATGTGCTCTCTAAACTCTCCTTCTCTCTCTCTCTCTCTCCCCCCGGTGCTCAGTTTCGTGTGTATGTTTCCTCCTTTAGGTTAGTCATGGCACACACAGAGACTCTGGGAACTTTCTAAAGGCAGACACAAAGGTGTGACAGCAGCTGATTGTTTTCTAAATGAAAATAACTCTCATATAGAAAAAACTTTACAAAGCTCTCTTGTTATTTAGCTGGTTTCCATCGAGTTTCCATGGAAGCCATCAACTGCCCATTAGAGGTTGCAAGCCAAGGGAATAGCTGTGAGAAGAAAAGATGACTATGAGGGAAATTTCTCCCCCTTTATTTTGTTCTGTAATGAAGAGCTAGAACCTCAGCTTCTGTAACTGATGTCAGAATTTAACATCTGATTTTAAAGAACACAAATGGGAAGGCTGGTGGATCTCAAGTGAAAACAGTATACATCTAATTTTCAGGAGCATCAAAACTGGTTCAATTGCCAGTTACTGTATTCAGCAAGCACAAAATCCTGTGGAGAAGACCGTTGATTAGAATTGGGATCCTCAAGTAAAAATTTTCTGGAGGTCCTTCTTCATTCTCTTGCTCTCAGAGAATCTCTTGCCCTGCTCTCTGAACCCCGCATTTCTGTTGCCATCAAGGTGCTCATTCATCTGTTCAGTTTGCTCTCAGTTATTCTCACTTCATAAGTTTATATAGGAAGCACACTCTCTCTTTTTCTACATTCCCCAAGAGTTTAAATAACACAAATCTGTTTCTTAAATATTGGAAAGAATCTCTTGGAAGGCAAATTGAAAGCTGCGTCTTTTGAGAGATAAAACTCTTTAATAACACATTTTGTTTTTAGACAATAGCTCTTCTTGACTGTCTTTACCAAATTTGAACTCCAAAGAATAACAGTTAATGATGTCTATATAGAAATGTTTGCTTCTTTGCTTTATAAAATGAAAGATAATGACAAAAATTAAATTTGCTTGTGATTCTCCAAATTTTAATTATTTCAAAATGATTATAGTAGTTCTCGTATCAAATGTATGATAAAGGAAACAACAACTCGACAAATCAAATAAAAAGTTTGGCAAAATGTTACTATAAATATGATCCAGGTTAGAAAGAGTTATACTCGTGCTCATGCACAAAGACTAGTATGATATAACTGTCAACAGAATATGGAGAGGAAAGAGACATTTTTCCTATAGGTTTAAATGTCCTTGTCAAATGGTGACATTTATAATATACTTTATGAATTAAACTAATGATTTTTCAATGTTCTCATTATACATAATACATCTTTACTCCCAGGATAATTAGTGACTGAATCCCTATAAAATTGATTATGTAGGGGCGCCTGGGTGGCTCAGTTGGTTAAGCGACTGCCTTCGGCTCAGGTCATGATCCTGGAGTCCCGGGATCGAGTCCCGCATCGGGCTCCCTGCTCGGCGGGGAGTCTGCTTCTCCCTCTGACTCTCCTCCCTCTCATGCTCTCTGTCTCTCATTCTCTCTGTCTCAAATAAATAAATAAAATCTTTAAAAAAATAAATAAATAAAATAAAATAAAATAAAATTGATTATGTATAAAACCTCAACAGGAGAGAAGACCTCCTCACTTAGGGTATGGTGTTTATACTACTTGGGGGCTGGAGTTAGTCATAAGATGGTCTTGGCCTGGACTGTTCAGAATTTGTAAACCAGGCAAGTTGCTGGAATAGTCAAGTGCTGTAGTTTTTAGAACATACGACCTTTGCAGAGTTACTATTACATCATTCTGTCAATGGTCCTATCTTGGAACTATATGGACCTGAGCAAAGAGGTATTATATAATTTTCACCTTAGGCCATTTGCTTATTTTACTAGTCATAGTGCAGACCATTTTTTAAGCTATAGTTTTCTTCAGCTCTCATCCTCAGTCTATATAAGATCTATATAATTCTATATAGAAGACTCTAAACTAACTCCTTCCCTCTCCTTCATGTCCTATAAGGAAGTCTCTATAACCAAGGTGTATCTGATGAAAAACTCCCCCCCCCCGCCCCCGCTTTTACTCATGCTGTTTGCTTTTCCTAACAAAACTCACTCCCAAGCTTGGGGGAAAGGAAGAGCTTAAAGCAGTGGGGGACTGCGGTCGCACTTTCCCCTGGAGCCTGGGGCGGGGGGGGGGGGGGGAATCAATTCTATCATTGCCTTTTCACACAGTGTTTTCTCTAATCATAATTCCATTGTAAAATTCTACTCTTTCTTTAATACCCAGCTCAAAATCACATCCTTTAAAAAGTATTTTCCAGTGCCTCTCCCTCTTTTCCTCCCCATCTTCAGCACCCCAGCCCTGACTTAGAAGATAAACTTATGTTCCCTTTTTGTATTCCTGGTGCCTAGAAGAGTGCTTGGTACATAGTAGATGCTTAGTAAATATTTTTGAGTTCCATTGGTAATATCTAATTTGGCAGTGGGTATTATTAAAATACTTTGATATTACTGTATTTCAGCTCCTTCTCAGTTCTCTCCTCTCTGATTTCCTAATGCAAAGTTTGGCATTGTTGTTCTCTGATGGCTTATAGATAATAGTTTGTTTTGTTTTTTCTTTTATTCCAATTATTAATAGATTGAGAGTTCCTAGGGATTGGGACAATTTCTTTTACTTATTTGGCATCCTCCACCCCACGCCCATGCTCCTTCAAACTTAAGACAATTCTCATACTTTCTAAATATTTGCAGGGTTTGATTATATTTTGAAATATTAACTTATATTTTCTCCTGTATTTCTCCCACCCTTCATTTTCTCCCATTCAAGACGGCAGCTGGCTTCAAACTTCATTGCCTCAGGGAAAGGTTGAGGCCAGGAATGAAGCAAAGTAGAGAGCATCAGTCACTGTGGTTTTATTTTACAAAGGTCTAAACCCTTAGTGAATAGAGAAAGTCTGGTGTAGTAAATGAAGAATGGGATTCCCAGGTCTAGACAAAACAATTGGAGAAGTGGGGAAAGCAGATGATTGCCAGGTCCCTCTTTCACTGCCCCAGCTTAAAAAAAAAAAAAAAAAAGATGGGGCAGAGAATGTGGAGAGTACAGAGAGATTTCTGAGTGTCCAGGAGTAGAATGAACTCAGGTCCTGCCTGGAAGGCAGCAATTCCAAGGTTTCCTCATAGCAAACCCTCAAAGAAGAATGGATACAAGGTACATCTAGGCTGGCTGACCAGAAACAGGCTTACAAAAAGCCCCTCCACTCATAGCATCATGTTAGGTCCCTGGACAGTGTGGGATGTGTTCTTGGGAGTAGGTGAGGATGCTAGAAAGATTGAGAATAACAGGGCCAACAGTCAGAAATTAAGCTGCTTTAATCAATAGGGAACATGATGTTCTTGCACACCTGAGTATGTGGGAGTTTATATCTGCTACATTTGTTGAGCTAATTAATTTGTTAATTGTGTAAACTTGGTAAAATTACTGTCTATTACATCCTAGAAGGGAAAAAAAGTTTACCTCATTGTGTTAAAAGTGAATTATTATGTAATTTTGGATCCTAGCTCTGTCACTAATGAGCTGTGTAACTTTGAGAAATTTACTTCACTTTTTAAAAGTCTGAAGTGCATCATATATTTTAAAAATAGCTAAAATACATTATCTACCTTGCTGAGGGTGATGTGAGGATAACTGAAACATCTATAAAGTGCTTAGCAAAGAAACTGCAATGATAGCTATCATATATTAACAGTATAGGTTTTTTTAGGACTGAGGAACTTAATAATCATGTAGGCCAATTAGTAATGATTGTACAATATTCAAATATTGACAATAAAAAAATCCTTTTCCTCCTGTATATTTCTCTTTCAGCAAGCAATTAATATTTCCAAGGAAAATTCAGCAATATTTAAGAAGAAATGGAGAAAAATAGTTCCTTAATTAAAAAAAACAACACCTCAACTAAAAAATATCGAATAGAAAGAAAGTTATGCATCCAAGACTTTTTGGACATTAGAAAAAGTGTCGGTAAGATGAAAACACAAGTGAGTTATGAGATACTGCATATTATAATTAAATTAAGACAGAACTAAGTTGTATATACTCATATATTCTAGTTCCATGCCAGAAAAGGAGTCTTCTTTTTTTCCAAGATGAATTTATAACCTATATGTCAATGAAATCCAAGATTTTGCTGATAGATGGGACACCATATGTAATGTTGAGGAATAGGCTAAAAGTAAGAGCGGTAAGTGGCAATCTTCTGACTTACTGTATGTGTCCCTGAAAAGAGTGATTATTCCTCACAAGCAGAGGTGAAGTCAGGAACTATTATCATCCATACTTAAGTGGTTCTGCTCTTTTCTGCTCTTTTTGTCCACAGCCACCAGCTTGATTAAATAATGATTTGGCTCACATGAGACTTGAGCTTGGTGGTTCCAAGTTCCTTCCCAGTCAGGTCTGTAAATGTCTCTGGTCTTCAGCTTTAGAGAAGTACAGAGATAAGCAAAGGCTCCACGAAGTCAGCACCAGACCAGGTTACCCGGGAGGAAATAGCAATCTCAAGTGGAGGCAGCCAAGTCACCAGATAGAAAAGGGCACTAGAGTCAGAAGGCTTAAGTAACAACTTCAAGTCTGCCTTTAACTCTGTTTCATAGCCACAGGCAAATCCTAACCTGTTGGTGGGAGGAGAGTGGTGCTTTAGAAGCCACCCCTTAAGGAAGAATGCTTTGAAATCCTCTGGACTCTGAGGAAACCCTTTCCTCTCTGAGGCAAAATCCAGGTTTTGATGGAAGATCCCAAGGAGTTTCACAAGATAATCAAGAGAGAGAATTCTCTGGTGGTGTTTCATCAGGTCTCCAATGAAAGCCAGGTAGAAGGTCTTAAGAGTCACATTTCTGTTCTAGCATTTCAGTGAAGAAACATCAGGTGGTTCATTTCCAACACCTGTGATTGTCAACTGGCATTTTCTTTGTACTGCTAGTGGGCCAGAGGTAGGAAGGAAGATTATCTTCCTTCCTAAAAGATTATCTTTTCACCAGGAGGAGCAGAAAGTCTTAGAATGGCCTAACATTAAAGAACTTTGGAAAAGGTGTGCGGTATTGTGATTATAAGAACTATATATTTGGTTATTCAGGTGACCAAAATATATTTCTCGTATATATTTGATTTTCATCCACAGATCCTGGCTCAGCTTCCTTTTGCAAATGTCTGAGCAATAAGAGCAATGGGAGCATCTTTTATTATAACATAGGGTCTCAGTTCCTGAAAACGCTTCAGATCCATAAAGGTGAAATGGGTGTCTTGTTGTTCCTAACAACCGCCGTTCTACCACAGCTGAGTTTATGTTAATGAGGTGACTTTTGGAAAGCACCGAAGGATGAGATCTGGTTGCAGGAGAACCAATCATGATTAGAGGGTTGGAACTTTCAGTCCTACCTCCCTTGACTCCCGGAGAGGGGAGAAAGGCGGGAGGTTGAATCAGTTCACCAATGGCCAGTGATTTGATCAATATTGGCTGTGTAATGAAGCCTCTATAAAAACCCAGAAGAGGAGGGGTTTCAAAGAGTTTCTGGGTTAAAGAACACAAGAAGATATGAAGAGAGTGACGTGCCTGAAGGGGGCATAGGAGCTCTGAGCCCTTTCCTCATATTTTTCCCCCGTGCATCTCTTCCATCAGGCTGTTCCTCAGTTACATCCTTCTATTAAAAAGCCCTGGATCTAGTAAGTAAAATGTTTTCCTGAGTTCTGTGAGCTGCTCCCGCAAATTAATTGAACCCAACGAGGGGGTTGTGGGAACCTCTGATGTATAACCAATCAGTGAGACATACGGGTGACCACCCAGGCTTGTGATTAGCATCTGAGGGGGGTGGGGCAGGCTTGTGGGAGGGAGCCCTTGTGGAATCTGATGCTATCTTCAGGTAGATAGTGTCAGAATTGAGTTGATTTGTAAGACACCCATCTGGTGCCAGAGAACTGCTTGGTGTTGTATTGGGAGCCCCCCACCCCCCCACACACACATTGGGTTGGTGATCAGAACCCCATTGAAGTGATTATCTGAATGTCTTTTTAAATTCTTTTAAATTTATCACTGTAAGGCACAGTTACTGAACTGAGTAACTGAGTTCAGAGTTACTCTGAAAACACTGAGTTCAGAGCTAGGCATTAGGTTCACGATGTCAGGTATGGCAGATATCTGTTCAGAACTGTAATCTAAATTCCTCTTCTAAGTCAATCTCAGGAGAAAACAGAGAAGGGGAAGGTATATGTAGGATACCAGCATTTTCTTCTCTGAGAGCTGCTCTGTATCAAGCAGTAAGGTAGTTTTTATTTTTAACATATTGTCTCATGTGATCATTATAGAGTGCCAAATGTTCGGGAATATGCCCCATTTCCAGATGAAGAAACTGAAATTCAGAGAATTTAAATAACATGCTCAAGTTTCCATAGCCTAGTTAATTGAAGAGAAGGAATATGTAGTCAGATCTCTAATTTCCATAATCCTGCTCTTTCCTCCACAACTGCTACCTCTCATAGAACAAGGGAAGAATCGGGGTGCCTGGGTGGCTCAGTCAGTTAAGCGGCTGCCTTCGGCTCAGGTCATGATCCCAGGGTCCTGAGATCAAGCCCCGCATCGGGCTCCCTGCTCAGCGGAGAGCCTGCTTCTCCCTTTCCCTCTGCCTGCCACTTTGCCTACTTGTGCTATCTCTGCCAAATAAATAAATTAAAAAAAAAAAAAAAGAACAAGGGAAGAATCTTATGTCATCACATGACAAAATAATTTCGGGTTTGGGGGTCATTTCTCGCTTTTCTTTCTTTTATTAATATCTTTTTTATAAAGATTTTATTTATTTATTTGACAGAGAGAGACACAGTGAGAGAGGGAACACAAGAAGGAGTGGGAGAGGGAGAAGCAGGCTTCCCGCCGAGCAGGGAGCTCGATGTGGGGCTCGATCCCAGGACCCTGGGATCGTGACCTGAGCCGAAGGCAGACGCTTAACCAACTGAGCCACCCAGGTGCCCCATTAATATCTTGGTTAATAAAAAAATTTTCCTCTATCATTAAGATACTATGATTTGATAAGATAATGAGTAGCTTTGTTTGTAACCCATGCCAGTTCCCATTGATAAGCTATAAATGTTTAGAAGGTAAATTCTTGAGTTACCCTTAGAATTGAATTTCTTAGAAAATACTCGCAAAGATTTACAGTATCTCACCTGCTTTTTCCTGTTCCTTTCATTTGGTAGACTAGCCCCTCAAATACACTTAGGAAAGAACTCTTGGTATTATAGCTTTCCCTTCATAATAAGGCATTCTGGAATACATGAGAAGGTAGCTGCCTGAAGTAGGTGAGTGTTAGAAAATATACAAAAAGAAGTGTACCATATTTATTAAGAACATTTCTAAATGAGTTGTCTTCTATGTGTGAGTACAAATTTTTGTTTTTTTCTATCTAAATTCCTTAACATACCTTACTAAGTTTAATCTTAGTTTATGTATTTGCTTTCTATTATGAAAAAAAGTCTTTTTTATTTTAAAGTGACCTATTGCTGATATAGATGCTATGGATAGCTTGTCTTTATCTTTTATACAAATACTACTGAATAATATGCTCTTTTGATAAATATTAAGTTATTTTCCTATTACAGTGGTTATGTAAATACATTAATATGGTTTGCAAATAATGATAATTGTCTTGAGAAAAATAAAAGTAATCAAACTAATATCCAGGGCTGGTCTGGTACTATTAGTCAGGCCTTGATGTTCTTCCATTAAATATATACAATTTCACAGAACATTAGCATCAGACAAGGCCACACTGTGACCATGATGAATCCAGACAAAAACAAGACCACTTTGTAATCATGTCTGGGCACAGACAAAACATGAACAATGTCCAAGCCACAAAATACCAAATATATCCCTATTTTGACTAATATGTGTGATTGTTCATTTTCACCAGTTACAGCTTTAGCCTTGGCCCAGTCTCCCATACCTCTAGAAAAGATTTATTAAGATAGTCACTCATAGAGTTATCTCCATTTCATGACCACATCCTATCCAGAGGTGAGTCCTACTTCCTTAAACCCACCCCAAAGTCACTTGACACAAGCCAAATTATTCAAGTCCTTTCCAATATTTTATTAGTGAGACACCCCACAATTCACCATTCATTTCATTCTCCAGCTAGCCTTCTCTTTCCCTGAAAGGATTGATAAGCCCAAATTGTTTAACAACAGGTGTGTCCCTGGTGGTCTTTATCTGGAGGACATTGACAATTTCTTCATATCAACTTTTTTTCTTATTTCATTTTCATATCTTATTACATTGGCCAGATTCTAAAATAACAAAGAATAATAATAGTGACAGCAAACATTTCTGTTCAAAGAGACTATCCATGGTATTAATACTTGCTTTCCTTTTAAAGTGGGTTCCTTTATCATATTAAGTAAGAATGGTTCTGTATTTTGAAAAAAAATATTTATTTTGAAATTGACACAAATTTTAAATATTTTTTGTCTCTTAACTCTTCTTTTTTAAATATTGCAATGGGACATTATTTTGATGGATTTTTCTCCCATGAGTTCCTAGGATAAATCCTTTTTGGTTGTGGTTAGTTGTTCTTTTAATGAATTTCAGCTTTAATAAATTATGTAATTTATTAATTTCATTCATTTAACAGATGTTCTCTACCTACTATATACAAAGTTCTGTCTTAAGTCCTAGACAGGTTGCAATTTAAGAACTCCTAGGGAGGAATGGCTATAAAGGGGTATCCTTTTAATCGAACTGTTTGTTCTGTATCATGACCACTGTGGGAGTTACACAAATCTCCATGTGATAAAATTGCAAGGAACAACAGACAGACAGACACACACACACACACACAGATAAGCACATGTAAAATTGGTGAAT
This sequence comes from Mirounga angustirostris, assembly GCF_029215605.1. Classification (NCBI taxonomy): domain Eukaryota; kingdom Metazoa; phylum Chordata; class Mammalia; order Carnivora; family Phocidae; genus Mirounga; species Mirounga angustirostris. The sequence continues at coordinate 91,175,861 of NW_026991716.1, read as the reverse complement.
TCTGAATCAGGTTCTTGATGTCAATTTCCTGATTGTGATCTTGTACTGTGGTTGTTCAAGTTGTTGCCATTGGAGGAAATCAAGAACTCTCTGTACCGTGTCTTACAACTGCATGTGACTCTACTATTATCTTAAAATCAAAAGTTTTTTTAAATTATATAGTCCCTGACATCATGTAGAATACAATCTAATAATTAACATAGATCATTAAAAAAATTATATGATAACTACTATAATATAGATGAAAAGTAATGGGTGCCATAAGTGCATACAATATTGGAGCCTGTACTTAAGGGTCAAGAAATGTCTCCCTAAAGATGTAACATTTATTTTTCTTAAAGATTTTATTTATTTGAGACAGAAAGAGAGTTCACACAAGTGAAGGGGAAGGGCAGAGGGAGAAGCAAACTCCCCCCTGAGCAGGGAGCCTGATGTGGGGCCTGATCCCAGGACCCCGAGATCATGACCTGAGCCGAAGGCAGATGTTTAACCAAATGAGCCACCCAGGCATCCCAAAACGTAACATTTAAAGTGAAATCTAAGAATGACTAGGAATTGGCCAAACAAAAAAGAGGAGAAAGATCGATTATCATCTTTCAGGGAGTGGAGTCTCAGCAGAGAATCCTAAGGAAGGTTGACAGAAGAAAATGCTGAGGAAGAATTTGGGAACAGGTCATACTGGACCTTGGGATGATAGTAACTTTCTTAAGGGAATAATGAGGAGCCACTAAAAAGCTTTAAGCAAAGCAGTAATAACTTCAGGCTTATATTTTTGAACTATTACTTTGACTTTCAGGTAGAGAACTGCTTGGTTGGAAAGGATACCTGCAAATATGCAGAAAAAAGGAAGCTGTCCTAGAGTCCAGGTTAGGGATGGGGTCCTTGGAATTGGGTGGGGGTGGTGAAGATGGGAATCAGTGAATGGATTCAAGAGTTACTGGATAGGTTTGGTAATGATTTGAATGTGAGCTGTTGATGGTTTAGATTATACCCAGATTTTGGCATGGACAATGGAGTGCATGGAGAAGCCATATTCTCAGGTGGGGAGGATTAGAGGAAGTACAGATCTGAAGTGGGGTAGGGGATGGTTTGGTTCAATTTTAAATCTTAAGATAAGATGCCAGCAGGAGCCTGGGTGGCTCAGTTGGTTAAGCATCTGCCTTCGGCTCAGGTCATGATCCCAGGGTCCTGGGACTAAGCCCTGCGTCAGGTGGGAGTCTGCTTCTCCCTCTCCCTCTGCCCCTACCCACCGCCTCGTGCTTGCTCTGTTGCTCTCAAATAAATAAATAAAATCTTTTTTAAAAAATAAGATGCCAGGAAGACTTCCAAGTGGAGATTTCAAGTAGGCAAGTAGGTATCTCCAACTGGAGCACAGAAGTAGAGATATGGGCCAGAGATAAGGCTTTTAAGTCTTTGGCATACAGATGATATTTAAAGTCAAGGGGGGTAGTTACAGTCATTAAGGGAGAATGGGAAGAGAAAGAAAAGTGGCCCAGAGGAAATTTCTGATGAACATGAACATTTAAAGGTCAGGGAGACTTAGAAGTAGCAGTCAAGAGGGATTAGAAATCTAAGAATGATTTTAGGGAAGCAGAAGGAAGAGAGTATTTCAAGAAAGAAATAGTAAATCTGTTAAATGCTCTGCTGAGAAGTCAAGTCAAATGAGACATAGAAATAACCATTGGATTTAGCAACATGAAGATCGCTTGTAACTGGGGTGAAGAAAGGGGAGAAGGAATGCAAATGGAGATAGGCTTGCTAATTTGGAGGAAGACAAAAGAACTCTATCCAGATCATATCGACTTTCTCTACAAAAGTATAGACACTGAGAAAGGAGATTTAAGGAGAATGAGGAAGGTGTAAAATAACTGTTGCAAGAGAAAAGGACTAGAGTAAATAGTGAGTAGACTAGAAAAACATTTCAACCGCTGAGGTAGATTTTTTAAAGTTTAAATAAACGGAAATTATCCAAATTTTCTCTTGGATAAAAAGACTCAGTATTTCAAAGATGTTAATCCTTTTCATAACGATCATTATATTTGATGTGGTAATCATAATCTTATTAAAATTACTATGATAGCACACACTTCCAGAGGGCTTACTATGTGTCAGGCACTGGGTTAAATGCTCATAAAACCCTAATCAAAGTCACAAGTTCAGGGGAATTTGCAAAATGACTTAAAGTTTGTCTGAAAAATAAACATGCAAGAATAGCAAAGAAAATTCTGGGAAAGAAAATAGCAAGTGTGGATTAACCAACTGTAATTGTGGTTTGCAACAATAGAAAGCTCAATGGAAAAAACTCAGAAATAATCACAAGTTTATGGCAGGGTGACTTCAATAATGCTGGGTTTTCCAGACAGTGGGGAAAAAATAAGTTTACAATGAAAAAATTGGGGATGCCTAGATATCCATTTGGAAAATACTAAAGCTAGATCCCTGCATGATTCCTTATCCCCAAATCAGATAGATCAAAAATGTGAATGTAAAAACTTAAATTATGAAAGAATTAAATAAAATTATAAATATTTTTATAATATTGTGTTGAAAAGACCTTTTGAAATATAGGATAATATTCATCCTTGATGTGGCGCACACACACAAACGGTGCCAAAGGACAATTGTTAAAATAGGGAAAATGTTGTCAATTTTTAGGATGAAAGATTGAGCTCTTGTAGATCAATTAAAAATATGAAGAGCCCAGTTTTAGTAAGAAGGGCAAGGGAAACAGCTCAGAGTCAAAGAAATGATTAATAATCATGTAAAATGATGCTGGTTCTGTCAAAAATTTTAAAACACAAAAATTGAAGTATTTTTTTATCAGATTAGTCAATCCAATTAACATATTATTTATGACTACCTACTATGTGCCATGTGTTTTTAGTATTTTCTTATCCAAATATTTTCTATAATATTCCTGTGATCATATTTTTCCATAATAAACTACCAACTTTTTAATAATATGATCAGGAGTTTGAATGGACATAGATACCTCTAAAGAGTTTGATAATGCTTGAAAGGTGGAGTTTTTTTCTTAAGTCAGACTCAGCAGTCTTGTTGATATGCTCAATTTGATTGTGCATTTTATGAAAAAGAATGTATTCATCTTTAAAAGTTTTTTTTTATATGCTCACAAAGCTAATTTTTTCCCCTCCCGTTTGATTGTATTTTATTGAATTGACAATATTTCTGAGAGCGGAAAGTTAACATTGGAACATTAATGACAAACCAAATCAAAGTCACAGCCCACTGATTCTTCTCTTTTATCCACCAGAGGTGAGAAGAACAGTTAGTGGGGCTCGTCTTTCTTCATCTCTTCATTCTTTCATTCAACAAAATTTATTGAATGTCTACTGTGTGCCAGGCACAGAGCTAGGCACTGGGGATACTATAATACACAAGAGAAAGAGGATCTCTACCCTCAGACTGCACCATCTAACTGGGCCTATAGGGAAGGAAACCTGCAATGGAACACTATCGTAAGAACTTGAATTTGTATTGAGTAACTGAAATCTCCCCTTGCCTCCATTCTTTCAATCCAGAGATGCTGTAGGGCTGCCCAGGGTAACACGTTACTTCTGTGACTATACTAGATAGTCATTTGTGGGTGATTGAAACACCTTAAAGTATCTTTCCAAATAATACATCAAACCTAAATGCAGCTAGGTCATAGACTTCCTCCAGATTAATAAGGCTAAACTTTTTGGCAACAAAGGAGAGATTTTTCAGGTCTAAATGAATCATTAAGAATGAGTAAATCACAGATATAACAAATGCTCTATAATTAAGATAAAGATGTATGTTAAGAAGTATCATAAATCTCAGAATAGCCCAAAATGTTGTCCATCTGTCTTTGTCAACAAATACTGGAACGAACCCAAAGAAACAGTCAAACATGTAACTCCAAATAGTCTATACTTTCAAAAAACCATTAAGCTAATATATACTTCCTTAGGGGGAAAAAAAAAAACAACTTCATATACTAAAGAATTAGTTTCACAAGTTTCTTTATATGGTTCCTAAATTATATTAGATTGAACCATATGAAATTGCCAAAATTTGATTTTTTTTTTTTACCTACAAAATTTGCAATTTCATGTGGCTCACTCTAATAGAATGACATCATTTCAATTCCTAAGAAGAAATCTTTGCATCATGAGTAATTTATAGAGCTCGCCCTATGAACCGCACTGTGCTAAGCCCTACCCGACATCAATCCAAGGCTTTCCCTGGGGCCCATGGATTTCCCCCAAAACAGCATGAGACTGGAATTCAGGAGGATCTTTGAACTTAGATGAAAAAAATTACATATTTATTTTCGCTATCTTTAACTGAATCTTCGCATTTCTTTCAAATATAGACATGAGCAGTAAACTTTGATAGCATTACCAGTACCCTTGTTTTTCTCACCAGCGGCAATCAGCTGTTTTCATAGTACATTACAGGTGTCCCAGCTATCTCAAAATAGCATTGATAGTTATCACAAACTTGAAATTCCCTATTGATATTAAACCTACCTTTAGGTCGTATTCTTTAATGCATTTATTACTAATCACAAATTTGTTTTTTAAAATATTTGGATAACTGAATTCTGATTAGTTTGCTTTATAATAGAGTGTTATATATCTTTTATGTTTTTAAAATAGGTTATTGTGAGGAAAGTTTCCAAGGGCTTCCCCAGACTGTCAGATGGGTCTCTGGCACAGAAAGGTAAGGACCCCTAGTACCATCTGATCCTTGTAGCCACCCTGCATAGTGGGTAGTATTTTCACCCCCCAATGTGCAGAAAGAGGAGGTGGAGTCATTTGCTGAGGGTACACAGCTAACAGCGGAACCAGGTTTCCCAGCGAATCTGGCTGCAAAGCCCATGTTCTTACCCAGGACGTACACAGCCTTTGGAAATTTTCAGTGACCAACAGAGATCATAGTAGTCAAAATACTGATGATCATCCAGTAATATTTGTGTGAACCTGAAAATGCTTCCCATGCCAAAAGGCACTTAATGAATGTTGTCCATGGCAATCATAAGCTTAAAATTGGTCAAGAAGACTTTCAATAGTAAGGAGAGTGGGCCCTGGGCACCAGCCAGGGCTCTGAGGTGGGGAAAGCCTCAGAGACCCAGAGAGGGAGCTGTCAGAGAGGAAAAAGAGCCCCAGACAGGCAGCCTGGCACCCACAGGTGTCACAAGGTTGTAGCCCCTAAAATTTACTTCTTACTCAGATGGTGACTTCTGCCTTCTCTCCCTACTTCTGTTTATATTTCTCTTCCTCCCTTCTGTCTCCATGCAGTTTCTAATCTAGATATCTATCCCATTCCTCTATGTACTAACCAATTTTCAGCTTGAAATAGAGGGTTATTTCATATTTCAACTTGAAATATGCCAGGTTATTGCCAAAGAAATTCAGGCTACTATATTTATCCATCTATTTGAGCTTTCATTGCTTTTTTTTAATTGAGGTAAAGCTATCATAGAACATTGTATTAGTTTCAGGTGTACAGTGTAATGATTCGACATTTGTAAATATGGCAAAATGTTCACCACAGTAAATCTAGTTAACATCTGTCACCATAGTTGCAGAATTTTCTTGTGATGAGAACTTTGAAGATCTACTCTTTTAGCAACTTTCAAATATACAATATGGTATTATTAACTATAGTTACCATGATGTACATTACATCCCTGTGACATATGTATGTATGTTTATTGAAGTATAATTAACATACAATGTTATATTAGTTTCAGATGTACAATATAATGATTCCACAATTCTATACATTTTTCAGTGCTCATCAGGATAAGTGTACTCTTAATCTCCTTTGTCTATTTCACCTGTCCCCCTACCTACCTTACCTCTGGCAACCACCAATTTGTTCCCTGTATTTAAAAGTCTAGTGTCTTTGTTGTTGTTGTTCATCTCGTTTTTTTTCTTTGAGTAAATTCCACATATGAATGAAACTATGTGGTATTTGTCTTTCTCTGACTGACTTATTTTAGTTAGCATTATACTCTCTAGTAGGTCCACCCATGACTTACTTATTTTACAATTAGAAGTTGGTATCTTTTGACCCCCTTCACCTCTTTTGCCCCTCCCCTATCCCCCACCACTGGTAACCACCAGTCTATTCTCTGTATCCATGAGCTCAATTTTTTTTTTAGGATTCCACATATGAGATCATTTAGTATTTGTCTTTTTCTGACTTACATACTTCACTTACCATAATACCCTCAAGATCCATCCATGTTGCAAATGGCAAGATTTCCTTCATTTTTATGACTGAATAATATTCTAGTGTGTGTGTGTGTGTGTACATTTTCTTTATCCATTCATTTATTGATGGACACTTAGGTTGTTTCCATATCATGGCTTTTGTAAATAATGCTGCAATGAACACGTGGGTACAAATATCTTTTCAAGTTAGTGTTTTCATTTTCTTTGGATAAATACTCAGAGGTATTTGAGCATCTGCTCCATTACCTGGATCAGATGCTAATTCTATTTTTAATTTTTTGAGGAACCTTCATACTGTTTTCCACAGTGACTGCACCATTTTGCATTCCCACCAACAGTGATGAGGATTCCCTTTTCTCCACATTCCCTTTTCTCCCTTTTTGATAATAACCATTCTAACAGATGTGAGGTGATATTTTATTTCAGTTTTGATTTGCATTTCTCTGATGATTAGTGATGTTGGACATCTTTTCATGTGTATGTCTTCTTTGGAGAAAAGTGTATTCAGGTCCTTTGCCCATTTTTTTTTAAAGATTTTATTTATTTAATTGACAGAGAGATAGATAGCGAGAGCAGGAACACAAGCAGGGGTAGTGGGAGAGGGAGAAGAAGGCTTCCTGCGGAGTAGGGAGCCCGATGCAGGGCTTGATCCCAGGACCCTGGGATCATGACCTGAGCCGAAGGCAGATGCTTAACGACTGAGCCACCCAAGCGCCCCTTTTGCCCATTTTTTAATTTGATTTTTTTATATTAAGTTGTGTGAGTTCTTTATATATTTTGGATATTAACCCCCTATCAGTTATATCATTTGCACATACCTTCTCCCATTCAGTAGGTTTTTTTGTTTTTGTTTTTGTTTCATTGATGGTTTCCTTTGCTGTAGAAAAAGCTTTTTAGTTTGATGTGTGCCATTTGTTTATTTTTGCTTTTGTTGCCCTTGCCTGAAGAGACAATCCAAAAAATATTGCTCAGACCAATGTCCAAGAGCTACTGCCTATGTTTTCTTATAAGATTTTTATGGTTTCCAGTATTACATTTACGTCTTCACTCCATTTTGAATTTGTATTTGTATGTGGTGTAAGAAAGTGGTCCAATTTCATTTTTTGCATGTAGCTGCCCAGTTTTCCCAACACATTTATTGAAGAGACGGTTTTTTCCTTATTGAATGTTCTTGCCTCCTTTGTTGAACATTAATTGGCTTTATCAGCATGGGTTTATTTCTAGACTCTTGGTTCTGTTCCATTGATCTGTGTGTCTTTGTGCCAGTACCATACTGTTTTGATTACAATAGTTTTGTAGTATAATTTGAAATCAGGGAGTGTGATACCTCCACCTTTATTCTTCTTTCTCAAGATTGCTTTGGCTTTTCAGGGCTTTGTGGCTCCACACAAACTTTTGGATTCTTTGTTCTAGTTCTGTGGAAAGTGCCATTGGTATTTTGATAGGGATTGCATTGAATCTATAGATAGCTTTGAGTAGCATGTACATTTTAACAATATTCTTCCAGTCCATGAGCACAGTATATTGTCTGCCCATTTTTAAATTAGATTGTTGTTTTTACATGTGATGGAAAGAAATGATAGATGCAGAGTAAGGCAGATTCCCCACCTAACTAGGAAAGCACTAGGGATTCTACACATACCATTTCTTCAACTGTTAGAAATTCAACTATTGTTTATTAGGTCATGAGCCAGGTATTGGAGATCCCCAAGTGCCTTTCAGTCTTACCAGGATAAATTGATATTGACAAATATCACCTTCCCAAACTCTACCCTTTATTTGTGTAACAGTAGATGTAGATGTGATCCCATCTTCACTTTCCTTAAAGAATTGTAAGGAACTCCTGGGAACCTGCTGGGGTGTCCTCATGCTGTCTCCTGGGGACATCATGGCTGGGGAATAGCCCACTAGGCTAACATGTTGGTGAGCTCCCACTGTAGCTCTCCCTTTTGTTGATTCACTGCTATCAGGCTCCCAAAAGTGGTGTGGCTTATAGACCATGGCTCTGCATTCAGATGACCTGTGTTTGAATTCCCACCTTCACACTCCTAGAGAGATGGCCTTGGATAAGTTAGTTAAACTGTCTGTACCTTAGTTTCCTCAAACTGTAAATGAAGTTGATAATATTACTCTCTTCATAGAAATGTTGTGGGTATTAAAAGACATGTTTGCAAAATAGTTAGTTGGCCTATAGCTTCATAAACATTAGCCATCTTTATCACGACTAATGCTAATACCACTACTTTCTCTATGTGTCTTCCTTCCCTCTTAAGTCTTCATGCCCTGAAAGAATACCACTTCAGTGAGGGAAGGAAGGGTTCAGGGATTGATGTAGCAGGGAAATTTCTCCTGTCGATTATAGGTCTGTTCTAGTAGAGGAGGTAATGAAGCTAACTTCCCAAGCTACTTGGAGAGACAGAAAAAAAAATGGTTAAGAAGGGCTGACTCTCTCAGCAGTGGAAAGATGTTCTTCCACAGAGTCCCCTTCTAAGGTGGTATGAAACTTTTGTTTCTAAGGCATTGTAGGTTTTCACAATTATGCTAACATAAATAATTAACCCATTTTAAAGCTATGGATATGTGAGCTTTATTCTTCTGCTATTCCTGAGGCTTATATTCCAGGGTCAGTGTATAGTTGAAACCATATAATAATTATGACCTTCTGATAATTCAAGCCACTGTAGACTCAAGGTGGAGAGACTGGAAAATCAGCATGCATTGAGCACTTACTACGTATCAAGTGTTATGTGTAGTTTTTTTTAAATATATTATCTCACTGATCTGACATCTCTATGAAGTAGGAATTGTGGCTCCATTTTAATAAATGAGAAAATGGAATTTAACAAAATTGAGTAATTTGTCAAAAAGAAAACACAGCCAGAAAGGGCGTAGCGTTAGGATTTGAATGCTGGTCAGTGCAACTGCAGGACCCATGTTTGGTCATATACACCACCCTGGTTACCTGTTGTGTTAAATGTGCTGCTAAAGATAGCTGTAGGATATCAGCTTCACGTGTGAAAACTGCCTCCCCTGCCCAGAGCACAAAGTAGCTGATATTCATTATCTCTGAATTTCATAAACATGCATGAGGTTAAAATCATTGTTAAATTTAACCTTATTAATAATACTATAATCTTTGCTCAGACTGTGGCCACATAACAAAATGTTATGTCAAAGGTTAAGCAAAAATTAGAAAGTGAGTGATTTTAACTAAAAAGAACATGCTGACTCTTAGATTTCTCTGGATAAGAATAAAGTGGTTCCCATAGGCTCAGAACTTGTCATTTGTCAAAGTCCACAGGAGGGACGGTGTTATCTTTTTCTGCGGAGCTCCAGGTTCACCAGACAAGGCTTATTGCAGAAAAAGAAAGTCAAGAGGTTATCTCCAACAAACATTAAGAGACTCTCAATAGGCAGGGAATGGTGCTTTGGATGAGATTCTCAAAAATCTTATCATTGGGCTAATGGTTTTAAAAGTGAACTTTTTCCTTCTATTTGGCATTCATGAATCATACCATAAATGAGTGCTCTGGACTGTAGTCAGCATGGGTATTAACCATTTCATAGCTCTGTGTCTATGTTTATTCATGAATCATCTCTTCTCAGAAACTAGTTTTCCATGTTATGTACTCCCTGCTGACTAAAATAAAATTCAGCTGAGCTTTGAAAAGTTTCTTGAGTTCATCCAATAGAGCTAATCCCATAAAGTGAAGCAGAGATGAAAATGTATGGCCTACAGTATTTATCTTCATCGCTGATACATAGTGTTTTCTGATCTAAATTCTCTATTGAAGATATTTTGCTCCTAAGAAAGTAGTTTCTATAGTAACATTTATTCATTTTTCATCTAGTTAATAGCCTGTTGTTTTCTGGCAGCCCCAAAGAGGGTTTGCTCTTCGGGGTGGGAGGGATGCAGATCAGTGAGGGCACCCACAGGTCAGCTTCTACGATGACCACCATGTTGGCAAATAGCCTTCAGCGAAAGCTCGACTAGCGAATGAAGTTGCCACAGAACAGTTCAGCTGTGGAGTTGAAAACCCTGGGACCTTTCTCCTGGGAAGTGAGTATGAGTAGATCTAGTAAATCACTACTTTTTTTTTTTCTTTAAGATTTTATTCATTTATTTGTCAGAGAGAGAGAGCACAAGCAGGGGAGCGGCAGGTAGGGGCAGAGGAAGAAGCAGGCTCCCTGGACACTGGGATCATGACCTGAGCTGAAGGCAGCCGCTTAACCAACTGAGCCACTCAGGCGTCCCGTAAATCACTACTTTAACTGAATAGTAACTGACTATCCAAAATAAAAATCTTCCAAACCTAGGTAACCAAAGAAAGGCCAACTTACTCACCTCTTTGGGGTCTGAGGCCTTCTGTAAAAGTGACTGGAACAACCTATTTCTAAGAGGCCCCATCTCAAAGAGTGCTGGTGTTGATTCTGCCAGGGCTATATGGGCTGACCTCAGAGTAATCTAATCCCAGAACAGTTTGGAGACTTTACAAGCAGATAAAACAGGAAAAGATAATTGTTAAAGATTTGAGAGAAGTTAGAATCCACATCTCTGGACCTTCCTTCGGGGGCCTGTTCATTGTTTTCTCTCCAACTGGGATTTGGAATGGCACAAGAATCATTTTATAAATAAAGAGCTGGGGAGAAGGCCAAGTTAACGAGTTATCACACAGCTGACCTTCCTGTCACTTATAAAAGCCAATATCCTATATTATTTCACAAGTAATATTTACCAATGCCTTTTATCTACTAGACTCTGGGCACAGACATAAGGCTTATCAAAGCAGGGTTTAAAAGAAAGAGAACTTACCCAATTTTTCTCATAAAAGGCAAAGATAATACAATTTCTTTGTATATAATCATTCTATCTACTTTCCTTTTTTTTTTAACATGATTTTTTGACATAGTGCAGATCAGAGAACACAAACAAAAAACACATCATTCCTCAAGGGAACTTTGAAGCAAGAAGAGATCATAGTCTCCAACTCAGTCATGTGATGAGCAACATATTGACCAGCTGTTCAACCATTATTTCAAAGTCTTCACCCAGTTTTGAAATCCTAAAGGGCCACATCTGTCCTTGGCCCAAGCATACCATTCACATTAGTATGAGTGGGATGTATTCTGACAGGCAAAGGGCAGTTTGTTGCCCCAATTCTGCAAGAAAAAACATGATTCACATTGACATTATCTTAGGTCCTGGCTTCTCATAAGCTAACTTATCTTATCTATCACGCACCTTGACAAATTTTCTGTTTCTACCAGTCTGACTACACAGTGCTTTGTCTAAGACTCTGAGATGATAAGGGCTTTCGTTTGCATAAGCTTTTTTCTTTTTAAGCCCTATTTGATATCAAGTAAATCCAGATGGAATATGATCAGAGCAGAGCCTGGGTATATTGATGGAATAATGGTGTCAGACAAAGACAACCTATTTTGAGAGAATAACTATCTGCCCTCGAACATATCAGCCACAGTTCACCTCCTCCTAGGCTGGGGGTATTTAGTTTGCACCAGTGCTTCCCTAAATTTCCTATTCAAGGGTATCCCACCAGTTGACTAAAGTCGATGCTGTGGGGAAAGGAGTAGTACATGGCATAGGGGAAGAGGTTCCTTTGAAAAGATATCCTTACTCACAATAAGAAAGTGAAGGAAAGAAAAGAGAGAGCCATAGAGCCCAGAATATATGGTAACTCACTGTTTTATGCAGTACAGCTTTCAATTTGAGTTAGTCTATTTCCAGAAGATGGAAGGAAGGCACCGCAGAGGGGAAAGAGGGACAAACTTCCTGGCACAGATCACTCGCTCTGATGGCCACTCCCAGGGAGGAAAGCTGGAACGAAAGACCTGGAACGAAAGACCAAGACCTCAGAGGTCAGAGCCCGCCAAGTCTCCTAGCATGCTGCACGCACGCAGTGGCCTCCAGTTTGTAGAGAGTGGTAATAGCCATGCCCAGTACCTGTCAGACCCTCTAGAGTTCATTTGAGTTTTCACATTATTTGGACGCCCAATATATAAGATAAAGTATAAATTAGGAGCTGTTTGTTTCCAAGTTGTGGATGAAGATTCTGAGACAGAGAAAGAATTAGTAACTTGCTCACAGTCACATGGCGAGGATGTGGCAAAACTATGTCTCAAACTCATCTCTTTGATTCCACATCCTGGGCTCTTTTTACAGGATCTCAGTTGCTACAGCGGCCTATTTAACGGCCTATTCTAGGGCGTGGCATTGGCATGTAAAGGATTCGAGTGGAATTGTGAATCTAGCATCTAAGACAAGGGGAGGTGGCTGACATTAGATGAGATTTCCAGTCCTCTAATGGCTTTAATGTGATACCCTCATTCGAGCCCCCTCAAGACAAACTAGTGGAGACAAACTCCTCACAGCCCCAATACCACGTATCTACCAAACAACAACACTGGAGGATTGGATATTGAGCTAGCGTGCGTCAAAATATAGAGGCAAGGTGTGTGGTGTGTATGTGTGTGAGAGAGAGAGAGGGAGAGACAGAGACAGACAGATGAGAAGTGGTAGGGGACAGTGCAACTTAGATGCTTTCTGCTTCCTCATTTCTTCGATGTGTTCCAAGGACAGAGAGAGAAAGAGAGACTCAGGAATGGCTCATTCTTACATTCAAATTTTCCCTCATGACAAAGAAAACTGTTCTCTGTCTGCACATGTTTGGGTTTTACTAAAGCCTTGTCTCCTCTCCTTCCACAACTGTTCTCGTAATCTGAGCCGAGACAAAGTGGAGTGGTGAATCCTAACTGACCACAGGCTGGTTTCCTCCTTATTTCAGCATGTTCATCTTTTCTGTGCTGGGGGCAGATGCCCAGAGAGATTGGCTGAGGCTGTGGCCAGCAGCATGCAGGCCGGGAAAGGGGAATGATTGTGGCGCTCAGCGCGCGTCAGCTGACTTGTAAGAGTTCCTGACAGCACACTTATTGCGTGTTGTAAAACCATCAGACATGTGCTTGGGGAAAGCTCTTACAGCCACAACAACACTCTATGTGCCCGAAGTTCTTCTCAGCCAAATCAGCGTCATCCGTGGTAAACTGAATTTGCTACTCAGGGAAACGTGAAGGAAATGCCAGTAAAATCCAATGCACATTAAAGAATCACATTTCTTAAAAAGTAGGTAATTTTGATGCTGGTAACATTGTTCACTGGTATCAAAATTACTTCCCCTAGGGCTCCCTATAAATGATTTTTCTGGTAACAGGAATTGGTTGGGATTTTACTTTATTATGATACTTAGAGGAGTGCTCTGCAGATGCTCCCTCCATTTCCTTACTTTTCATTTGTGCTTCAAACTAGCACATTCTTATTTTTCACCTGTGCTTCCTACCACTCCACTAAATTGGCTTCTCCAAGATCACCAGGAACCTTCCCTTACTGAGGACAGCATCCTCTCCTTAGTTCACCTTTTAGGCTTTCTTCTTCTTCTTTTTTTTTAATGGTGATTTTTTAAAAAAAATTTTTATTCTTATGTTAATCCCCATACATTACATCATTAGTTTTAGATGAAGTGTTCCATGATTCATTGTTTGTGCATAACACCCAGTGCTCCATGCAGAATGTGCCCTCCTCAATACCCACCACCAGGCCAACCCATCCCCCCACCCCCTTCCCCTCTAGAACCCTCAGTCTGTTTTTCAGAGTCCATCGTCTCTCATGGTTCATCTCCCCCTCCGATTTCTCCCCCTTCATTCTTCCCCTCCTGCTATCTTCTTCTTTTTTTTTTTTCTTAACATATATTGCATTATTTGTTTCAGAGGTACAGATCTGAGACTCAACAGTCTTGCACAATTCACAGCGCTTACCAGAGCACATACCCTCCCCAGTGTCTATCACCCAGTCACCCCATCCCTCCCACCCCACCCCCCACTCCAGCAACCCTCAGTTTGTTTCCTGAGATTAAGAATTCCTCGTATCAGTGAGGTCATATGATACATGTCTTTCTCGGTTTGACTTACTTCGCTCATAGGCTTTCTTCTAAAAGGACATTGCAAGCCCTACATTCTAAAACTTTTCTCCATCCTTCTCAGCATGCTTTTCTGACTCCTCTTCATTCTCCAAGTTTGTAAGTCAATGATGCTTTACCTTCAGGTTCAAGTTCATGGACCCTTGAGAACCTGATGAGTTATGGACCCTTTGCCCACATGCATGCACATGTTCCAACATGCACAAAAACTTGACGGCAATGAGATACCCCCCACACCTAATGGATAACAGCAACAACACTACCAAGTCCTGGCAGGAGTGCAGAGGAATAGAATTCTCGCTCACTGCAGATGGGAATGCAAAATAGCATAGCCAATTTAGAAACAGTCTGGCAGTTTCTTATAAAGTTAAATATACACCTGCTGCACTACCCAGCAATCCCACTCTCAACTATTTACCCAAGAGAAATGAAAAGTCATGTTTCCACAAAAATCCATATGCAAATGTTTATAGTGGCTTTTTTTTTTATAATCAACAAAACCTGGAACTGACCCAAGTGTATAACCCAACTGGTGAATGAATAAACAAACTGTAGGATAGCCATACAATGGAATACTGCCTATCAATAAAAAAAAAACCTATCATACTCATCATAACTTGGATGAATCTCAAGTATGTTACGCTTAGTAAAGGAAGCCAAACTCAAATGGCTATATACTGTTATGAGTCTATCCATAGCTCATTCTGGAATAACTAAAATACAGGATTAGAAAACTGAGTCGCTGTTGCCCAGGAGGGTGGGTGTGGCGAGAGAGTAACTGCTAAAGGGAATGCAGGAATTTGGATAGGAATGGAAATGCTCTAGATCTTCATTCTGGTGGTGATTAGACAACTGGATGTGTTTGTTAAAACTCATGGTATATGCCAAGTTTTGGGGGTGAATTTTACTACATAAATTTATACTTCAATAAACCTGACCTTAAAAAAAAAACCCACCCACTTTTCCCTCTGAGTTTCAGGAGTATTGTGGTTCAGGGATGCCAGGGTAAATTTTCTACCACAAAATTCCTCCTTTTTTCCTTTTGTTCCTCTCACTTGGTACTTTCCTCCTGGGCTCTCATCCCCTCTGTTGGCTTCAAGCACAGTCTCCATACTGGTGACTCTACATTTTGCATCTCCTGAGCACCAATTCAAAATATTTGCTGGTGATTCAAAATTACTGTGTCCTAAACCTACAATTCTTCTGGAGATTTTCCTTCCAGAACTGTACCTTCTCCTGTGCTTCCCACGTACTTCCTTAAACCTCCCGGCTCGCAGGCCACATTTATTGGACTCATTTTTAACTTTTTTTTTTTTTTTGATACTCCTATCCCATCAGTCACTAAATCCTGTTAATTCTACTTTTTAATTATCTCTTAAACAACTCTATCTCTTCCCTTCTATTTCTTAAGCTACTTCCCAAATCCATGCCTTTATAATCTCTTCCTTACACCTTTGTAATAACCCCCTCTACAGCTGAACTCGTATCTCTTCAGTCCACACCTCATTAACATGGCACAAGTTTGGGTTAGATTTCCTTGGCTCAAAAGCCTGCAAAGTTTCTCACATCCTCCAGGATAAAGTGTGATCTTAGCCTGATGTTTAAGGCTCTTAGTGAAAGAGTTCAAACACCTTTTCAAGTCACTTCTCCTACCACATCTTCCCCCACACAACTGCCTCCAGAAACATTATCAATATATTAGAAGAACCCTGCAGCAACCACAGCACTTGTATTCCCCTGGCTTGTGCAAAGTCTTGTTCTAGAATATTCTTCCTTCAAAACTGTTTGGCTAGTGATGAAATTTCTGTTCTTTGAGATGTAGTCCAAATATCATAATCTCTAGTGTACCCATCCCCACCCATGCCTCTCAGAACTAATTACTCCCTTCCTTGGCATGCCTTTGGCATGTGCGTATGTGTGTATGTGTGTATGTATGTGTGTGTGCACATATTTTAATAGACTCAGTTACCAGATTGAAGTTATTTATATAATTGCTTGACTCTACTAGAGAGTCAGTCACTTCAGGACAGGAACTGTGTCTTACTCATTTTTGTATACCCCACAGCTGACTACTAAGGGCTTCTTCCAGGGAAGATAGTAAATATTTGCTGAACTAAATTTAATTTAGACCATCTTCTAAATTTAAAAGAAATTAAATTCCACAAATTAAAATAAAGCTTAAATTAAGGTCCGCATATCCTATAAACAAGACTGGTGTACCGTGTCTGCTATATAGACTGCTCTATTCCAAGTTTTAATCCAAAAGTATAGAAAATCCATGTCCCCAGTGTCTCCCCTCTTAGCCTTAAATTGTGCCAGCTGTCGTTAGAGCACCAATATCAGACGTAGAAGAAAGACCTCCAGTACACATGCCACTTGAGACTGGCCTTCTTCAATAACAGAAGTAAAGCTGTTAGACCTTTCAGATTTAAATCACTCTTAGGTTTCTTTGTAACAGTCCCTTGTTAAAATAAAATATATTTGCCTGAGATTCAATACTAAAGGTTTCTCTGTTCATTTCAAATGAGGATGAGGGATTAGTTCCCCAGTATGAGTTCTCTAAATGTTAAATAGAAAATAAACAAACAAACAAACAAACCTCATCAGTATTTCCAGCCAGTTGTCAATCAACAGGAATCCATTGAGAATTTTCTATGAAACTAGCATTGTTCAAGACCGTCTAGAGGGTATGGGCATTAAGATATGCTCTTACGGGAGCAAAACTAGTTTGTGAAATAATCAGACGCCACCATCTTCCTGGTAAGGGATGATGCAATGCAACCTCATCTAGAGAAGGAAGAGCTCTCCATGGGTGGGCGTCATGAATGAGCTTTTCTAGAGCAGGGCCCACAGGTCTTGTGTGAGAAAGGGGTTCAATGAAACAGAGCCAGGGTATTAGTTTCCTAGGGCCCTGTAATAAATCACCATAAATGGGGTGCCTTAAAACAATAGGATGTTTTTCTCTCACAGTTCTAGAGGAAAGAAGTCTGAAATCATGGTGTCTGCAGGGCTGTGCTCCATGCTGAGGCTCTAGAGGAGATTCTACCCCATATGTCTTCAGCTTCTGGTGGCCCCGGGTATTCCTTGACTTGTGGCAGCATCATTCCAACCTCTGCCTCTTAGGTCATACTGCCTCTTCCTCTTCGTTGTGTATCTGTCTTATAAGGATACATATTGCATTTAAGACCCACCTGGATAGGGCGCCTGGGTGGCTCAGTTGGTTAAGCGACTGCCTTCAGCTCAGGTCATGATCCTGGAGTCCCGGGATCGAGTCCCGCATCGGGCTCCCTGCTCGGCGGGGGGTCTGCTTCTCCCTCTGACCCTCCCCCCTCTCATGTACTCTCTGTCTCTCTCATTCTCTCTCTCTCTCAAGTAAATAAATAAAATCTTTAAAAAAAAAAAAAAGACCCACCTGGATAATCCCACGTAAGCTCCTCCTCTCCAGATCCTTAATTTAATCACATCCTTTGCCATACAAAATAATATTCACTCTTTGGCCGCATAAGGTAATATTCACAGGTTCCAGAGATTAGGAATAGACATACCATTTTGGGGGCCACCACTCAACCCACCACAGCCATACATAATTTGCAGTGGCCAGAGCAAAATGAAAATGCTGGGCCCATATTTGAAAACCAGGGAAACCATGCCTTTGAAGGTACTGAAAAGCTTTTTTCTTCGGTGGTCTCTCTCTCCTGACTTGTCATGGTTTTTTATTTGCTATGTAATGTCATTTTAAGAAAATATAAATTATGTGCATGAATTTTTCAATCATCTTTATTCTGTGCAGTGAGTTTTAAATGCAAATATAATAGCAACTAACTCATGCACAGAATCACCAGATGACACAATTTGTATTTCATACTAATGCATGCATGTGTGTTTCATTCTCGCTAGGATATCAGAATGCTGCACAAAACTAAATCAACTGTTTTTATTACATTTCTTGACGTATACACTGTCTGCCGACACTCTCTCTCTTTGCCTCACTGATGATTAAGGAGGGACAGAAAGGAAAAGGAACTCTGGGTTGCCAGGTCTTTCCCTTTCTTTCTATATCATCCTTTTCAGCCCAAGTGGTTGGCCAATACAGGGAAGTAATATACGCTAGAAAGGATGTGATAAGGCTACTTGGTAATTTGTGTTTCTTAGTCATTGCCTTGTTTCTCACCTGAAGCAAATTCAGGTTTGAATTGAAAGCATGGTCTCTCGAGGCTGGCAGCACCACCACTTTCTCAGTCACAGGTGGAGCACACTCACCTTGACCTCACTTTGAGTCTTGCTGAATGCTCAGGCTTTGTGGTGCCACTGGAATTCTGTGCTCGCAGGGCATCCTGAATGCTGTATGTGAACAGGTGGCCAGAAAGTGCAGACAGAGAGAGTTCATGTACCTCTGCTCAAGTTCACATGCCACGGTCCCATTTGACTTCACTTCCAAAGCACGAGTTCAGAGATAAAATTATTAAGAATTTCAAGAATTGGGTGGGAGGATGGGTTAGCCTGGTGGTGGGTATTGAGGAGGGCACATTCTGCATGGAGCACTGGGTGTTATGCACAAACAATGAATCATGGAACACTACATCTAAAACTAATGATGTAATGTAGGGGATTAACATAAGAATAAAAAAAATATTTGACAACCTCAAAAAAAAAAAAAAAGAATTTCAAGAATTAAACCCAGGGCCCCTCTGAGCATGGGACCCTTTGCCACTATAAAGGTTGCATGAGACAGCCCTGCAGTGAGGGACCCTGTGACCTAGGTTTTCAAAGTGTGGTAATAGCCCCTTTGTGAATTGTGACCCATTGGTTGTGAAATCAGTTTAGACATGGGTCATAACCAGCCTTAATAGACACACACACTACACATACAGGCAATTTTAAAGTAACAGCGATTTATTTATAATAAGGATAAGCATTATTTTATAAAACTTGCAATTCAAATATGAATATCTACATATCTATTTCTTTCTGTGGGTCATTGAAACCACTGTCCTAAGGGCAGGCCCATGGGTTCTGGAGTCAGATATTGAGATTTCAATCCTATTTCTGTCCATTACTCTCAATGACTAACTGAAAGTGCAACACTTAAATTTTTTGAGCCCAAGTTTCTTCCTATACATGAGGTTCAAATGGGATAAGTGAAAGTGGTAGATAACAGTCATAATGAAGTTATGCCTAAACTGATGCTTTACTCATAATTTCATACAAATGACTAAAGTAAAACTGATACTTGAGGATTTTCAATCCTACCATCAAATATGGAATGAATTTTTAAAAATTTTAAGAGTATTATTTCCTGGTTTGCTCAAGTGCTTTGAGAGATATAAAGTCTTTCTTTTAGAGTAAATACAGTCGTTTACCTCGAATAGGTGGTTCACACACAAACCTTCCAAAGATAGATTTTAACTTAAAACTTATATGTGATAACCAACCCCACTCACAAATATCTGCATAGCCCCACTATTCATCATGTTTTATGGGGAGAATGGATTTGCATAGTATTATGCAGATCAGCTTCTCCCTCTAAGAACATACGCCTCTATATAGGGTTCTCTCAAATAATTAGAAAAGTACTTTGTAATTTCAAGAGTCATAAAAGCTAATTAAATATCCAAGTTTACATACTAATCAGTGTGAAGTTGATGGACCTACCTATTTTAATCAAATTGCTGTAGGATCATTTCCTGAATACTCCATGTTTGAAAAAAATGGAATGTATCACTTGAGAATGAGAAAAGAAATACTGAACCATCAGTAACCTCCCACAGCCTGGAATTGAAATAGAGAAGATGTCATTACAAGGATTTATAAAACACTCTATGGGAAACTTTAATCATTGTGACTGTAATCTAGCATGATCCTTGATACTGAAAATAGTGTGACTAGGTTGTGCCATTTTGAGAAGTCCCCTCCAATTGGAGGAGGAAGGCCAGTGATTGTGGTTTTATCTTGTTCACATTATATAGCATTTGGTTCTTGTTCTGTAAGGGAAGATGCTTAAGAGATAGTATTTTAGGCTCTTCGTACTCTTCTTAAAATGGTTGCTTTTTTAGAAGATGTTTTTAATATAACAAAGCATCTAGGTCTGATGCCAACAATCGTGTAATAAATCTAGCGTCTTTTTCAAACTTGAGTACTTTTGCTGTTAAAAATTGTATGGGTTTTCCTTTCTATATTCACTTCATTTTATATTCTTTTCACAAAAGAACAGAGATCTAATAGCTACCTCATTTATCAGGCAAGACATGGTTTCACTGATCACCACAGGGTTTGTGGTTTTAAGTACAGACCATTGACAAAAGGAAACCTCAATCTCTGGGTAGGATGAGGACTGAAATGTGGTTGGATATGAAGCAAATAGTTCTATTACCCTCCCCAAAACGTATGGACTCAGGAAACCAATTTCAAACATCCCTACACCAGGTTGCAGATTTTATGAGTGAAGGGAAAGTGGGATTCCTGAAAACACAAAGTAATTCAGACACATCTTTGGCTGCCAGAACCTACTTCAGACAAAAAGGTTAAAGGCAGCACGAAAGCAGGCAGTGGAGTTCCCAGAGAACCAGATGCTGTGGTGAAAATGCATCTTGTGTAGATTTTACTCCAGACATCAATGTACGCGCTGAACTTTTGGGGAGGTGAGAGAAAAAAATAGGAATTAATAATTTCCAGATTCGAGGCTTCAGGGCACACCCTCATCCAATGGCAATTAGTCAGTCTTTATTTTCTCTTCCTGTTCTGTATCTGTGCTAAATTGTGTTTGTAAGATTTGTTTAAAGCAGCTGATGTGCTTTCCCATCATTCTTTGGAGATGGTTCCCTCTCTGTGGTGGTAAATTGAGCATTCCCACTGAATTTGGGCTGAATTTGGGGATAATGATTTGAAGAGTGCCGGGTTGAATTTAGAATCAACACTACAGAAAACAAAGACCATGTCTAATGATTCCTAGTAAATACACAGAGCCAAAAAATTGCCGACAAGAGGTCTCCAACAATTAATTCATAATAATAAAAAAAAGAGCAATACAAGCCTACAAGTTACTGCAAATTCAAAATGCCATATGGTTCTGATAGATCAATCTAGAAATGAAAATTTGTTTTCCACTATTAGGATTTTTATTATTTTGGTTAACAGCACTCTCATCAGAAAACACTTGAAGGTGCTTATGTTTATCATCGTCAGGAGTAAGCAACAGACCACAGACCATAAATTTTTGTCTTTGTGTTTTAAAAGAGGGGAGGTCTATATTGTCTTACCATTGTTCAAAATGTTAAGAAAGAAAATCAAAATCAACGGACAAAAAAAAAAGTACTCAACAGCAATGTTCTACTGGGCTAGCATCATGTTCTTAAATGAATTCGGATGCCTTTAGGTAGAACGTATATCCCCAGTTTGCCAAAGGCCCACCACTCCTCATTATTATTTTTACTCACATTTTCTCTTGCCCTTTTGGCCAATAAATGCATTTGAGTTTACCTCTCCCCAGACTATCATGAGACTTAAGAGTAAGAATATAATTCTTATTATCACTATAAACTAGTAAGGATATTTATGTCTCATTGATTAAGGGCTGCTGTAGTAGCAGGCAGAACATGCATGCAATGAGACTGATGCATGGAAGGTTTTTAGAATAGAATAATCACAGATGCTACATAGGGGAAACAAACAACTTCATAAAAATGCAATAGAAAATTATTCTAGATGTCTAGGGGCTGGGTCTGAAGTAAGGTATGAATAAAGGGATGAAGAGGAATATCTTTTAAGAATCTTTTTTTTTTAATTTTATCATGTTATGTTAATCACCATACATCACATCATTAGTTTTAGATGTAGTGTTCCATGATTCATTGTTTGCGTATAACACCCAGTGCTCCATGCAGAACGTGCCCTCTTTAATACCCATCACTGGGCTAACACATCCCCCCACCCCCTCCCCTCTAGAACCCTCAGTTTGTTTCTCAGAGTCCATAGTCTCTCTTATTGGGCATGCACCTAGCGGGATAGCATATACAAAGTTAGGAATAGCATGGAGGACATTAGGAAAAGGAAGGGAAAAATGAAGGAGGGGAAATCGGAGGGAGAGATGAACCATGAGAGACTGGGGGTGGGGGGATGGGTTAGCCTGATGATGGGTATTAAGGAGAGCACGTACTGCAGGGAGCCCTGGGTATTATACAAAAATAGTGAACCGTGGATCACTACATCAAAAACTAATGATGTATTGTATGGTGACTAATGTAACATAATAAAATTTAAAAAAAAGAAACAAAGCACTCAGTAACGTGCTTGTTAAGTAAACATTTTATTTTTTTAAATAAACATTTAAGATACGATTCTTTAAGAAATTGTGTATCAGGTATTGTCTGTTTCAAATTTGAGAAAATTTCAAATGAGTAATTTAGGATAAGTGGTGATGGACGTGTTTAGCTTGTATACTTCTGATTGTTACTGGCCATTCAAATGTACTTGTTCTATACTGAGAAGTAAATGTCTGAAAATTTTAAATTTGCTATATCCAATCATTTACATTTTAATTGAAAATTGTAAACAAGGGTAGAAAAGAGTTATCAATGTAATAATGAAAAAAATAGTTAACACTGTATTGGTACCTCTAAAGTGGTTCCATTTTCACGTTGGAGAGGCAAGAGTGTCTAGACCAGTTCCTATTACAAATGAAGGAAGAGGATTCAGCAGTATTAGGGACTTTTTTCAGAAAGCCCTAAAACCATTTTGATTTTCCTTCAAGTTTTGTTTTTTGAAACTTCAAGTTTCCAAAACATTTTCCCCCTTAACTTAAGCCTTTGTTTTACAAAGGAAATTTAATTTAAAAAACATGTTTTTTCTAACTGAGTTTAAACTGTATTATACAAATAAAGACAGATTTTTGTTTGAAATTAATTCTTGTTTGCTTCTAGAACTATGAAGAATCTCCAATTCAAAAGGCTGAGCTAGTGCATTTTCAGAGGTGAATAGAACATAGGCTAAAACATTTCAAATTCTGTTCTCAGGCCAGATTTTAAAGCATTTTATTTATTTATTTATTGTTGTTTACAGGTCTTCCTTGACCTCCAATGGGGTTATATCTCAATAAACCCATTGTATGTTGATATATTGTAAGTCAAAAATGCATTGAATACACCTAACCTACCAAATATCATAGCTTAACCTAGCCTACCTTTGCTCCAACACTAACGTCAGCCTACAATTGGGCAAAATCATCTAACACAAAGTCTGTTTTATAATAAATGTTGAATATCTCATACAGTTTACTGACTGTTGTGCTGAAAGTGAATGGCTGTATGGATACAGTCTTAAGCTCTCAGTTGTTCCCCGTTGTGATGGTATGGCGGAGGGGGGCTGTTGCTGTTGCCATCCTGGCATCGTGAGAGAGCATCGAGTTGCATATCTCTAGCCCAGGAAAAGATCAAATTCAAAATTCAAAATATAGTTTCTCCTGAGTACGTATCACTTTTGCACCATCATAAAGTCGAAAAATCCCAGGTTGGATTATCTAAGTCGGGGGGGACCTTCTGTATTTGATTTCCAGGAGATGAATTTAAAAAAATACCAATGCATATCAATCTGGAATAGGTGTAATCAAAACCTAGTGTAAGGTCACTTTAGGAAAGTGTAAGTTGGCAAAATCTCTGCTTAGTTTCCAGGGTTTCTTGCTGGGGAAGGAGCAGAATTAGCCTAATGCTCCTGCATTACAACCCTCTGCTGAGATCCAAGCCCAAGACCAAGCAAGCCCTGAATGCTAGGATATTAAATATACATTATATTTAATGTATATTTTATTTATGTAATTATTTTATTTAATTAATTATATTTATATATTTATTTATTATATTATAAATTATAAAATTTAATTAATTTAATACATTAAATATACATTATATTTACATTATATATATTTACAATATATATAACAATATATGTTAAATATACATCCTGTGCATCTCCTCGTGTTTAACTATGGACCACGGCTGTGATACACGTCAGGCAAGGTCATGCATCATAGTAGAACTGCTCTGAGTAAATTTTTTTTCCCAAATCGGAACCTTTTCAAGTTGTCTAATAATTTCTCCTGTCCCTGCCTCACCCTCAAAATCACTGTGAACAACATAACAGTGTTTTCCATCCATCCATTCACTATTTCACCTGACATTTGCTGGGCATCAAAAGTGTGCCTGTCAGGTACCATCCTAGGCACTGAAAATACTACAGGAGATGAGGCATCTTTAATCTCCAGAAGGTTACAACATTATAAGTGTTACCACAAGGGAATGAATCTTAGCCTTATTAGAACATAAACATAGCCTATCATTGGGCAGGCTTATCTCAGATACATAGGCATCTTAGTGCTATTTCAAAAGCAAATGGGTCAGCGTTGGATTGGGGCCAATCAAGATGTCCCATGGCTTTGCCCAGTGTGCAGATAGCAGGACAACAGACTGTGGGCTCTCCTCCTCTTCTGTGGCACCATCAACAGAGGCCCTCGTTCCTGAGCATAGCTCAGCTGAGCTCTGCTCACGTGCCCTTGGCCACGATAACACAACCCCCGAACACAGCTTCTTTTCATCCACAAGTAGAGGAAGATACACTGAGTCACCCTAAGGACAAAATGCAAAACGGAAGTTCGTCTTTGGCTTTTCCATCCTGCCATTTCTGCTCCTTTTTACTTTTGCTCAGAATCAGATCTCCTGGCTCCTTCAGGACACCGTGCATAGCTTTTCCCCAACCCTCTCCTTATACAAAAAGAGGAAGGAATCCACCTTTGCTACATGGTAGTTTGTAGGTTGCTATCTGTAGTGGATAGTTTTCATTTTTGGCTGCCTAACAATGAAAGACTTTCCTATGTTGGGAGAATACCCAGTTTTGTGAATCTTGGGGGGGAAGAGGAAAGGAGGAGCCAGAATTTCTCCCTCCACACACCCTGAAGCCAAGGAGCCGGCATGAGACCATAACACTGTGAAGCTGAGACAGCTTCATGGGTTACTAGAACCAGCAGAAGCAACATCAAACATCCAGTGGCTAAGGTGCCAAGGCCATGCCTGGCCATGCAGTTGCCATGGTCTGAGTTGTTCTTACATCATTACGGGTTGAATTTCGTCCACCCCCCAAATATGCTGAAGTCCTAACCCACACTACCTGTGAATGAGAACTTATCTACAAATGGGGTCTTTGTGATCAAGTTAAGATCACTGGAGTGGACCCTAATTTAATATGACCATGTCTTTATAAAAAGAGGAAATTTGGACACAGACATGCGCACAGGAAGAACACCACATGAAGAAAAAAGCAGCAATCAGGGTGATGCATCTACAAACCAAGAAACTCCAAAGATTGCCAGCAAACCACCAGAAACTAGGAGAGGAGTGTGGAGCAGATTCTCCCTCTCGCCCAGCAGACACCTTGATCTCACACTTCTTGCCTCAAGAACTTAGGGAGAATTTTTTTTCTGAAGTTCCCCAGTTTGTGGTACTTCATTACAGCTGCCCTAGGAAAAAATGCATGCACTTTGACCCAACCTGGTTTTCCAACCTTTTTGTTGGTTTGTTATATTAATGTCCTTCTGATCAATTCCTTTTTTTTTTTTTTAACTAGAATTAGTTTCTTGTTTGTACCTTCGGGCCCTAACTGATACCTCTTTCAGGATCCGTTCTTTCCTTCCACCTTCCCAGCAGCTCCAGTTTCCACCTGAGGATTCATGTGATTCTGGGGAAACACGCATCACCCCAGGAACCAGGGTAGAGCACATGGCCTCTGCTTAGCCAATCAATAAAGTGATGGGTTCCTGAGTGGGTAAGTCCCAGAAGATGATCTAATCATGGTGACGTGCCAGACATTTTCTAGGAATGCTGAGGCAAAGATATTCTGTTTCCTGCTGTGCACAAATAAAGATGTCTGTAGCCTAGCAATTCTGGCAAGCTTACCTCAGAGGAGAGCCAACCATGAGAGGCAAGAAAGAAGGAAAGAAAGAAACCCCATTCCTTGGCGGTATCATTGACCCACAGGACCAGGCCACACCTGAAGTCAGTTCTCCCTTTGGAGAGACAATTAGTTCCCTTTATTATTTAAGCCATTTTGAGACCAATTTTCTGGCGTCTCCATCCAAAAGCATCTGAACTGACACACCCCATTTGTAGTTTACATATCATTCACAGAACTTTCATATGCCTCTAAGTTAGGTGCTGCTTAAAATACCATGCATCTAATTTTGGAATGAAAACACTTCAAACACAATGTCAATCAGTCATGAACAGGCCATTTTAAGTGAGCAGAGGGGTTATCATTTAACTCCTGCGATGATGGTATTGGCCCAGAAGGAAATAAGAATGTTGACGGTGGTCACGGCTATCACTTCTCACGTGCCCACTGTGTGGAGGCAGTTTGAGGAAAGCGTCTGTGAAACAGAAACATCACACCTGGGACTTGAACCATACACTGTAGTCTGCCAGGCACTTTGGCTCTTCGGGACAGTAGGACTGTCCAAACCCTGGACCAAACTCCTCTCTTTCTAACCTGTGTTCATACCTGCCTGTTCCCTGAGTCATGCAACACAGTTGTACAAACGGGCCTGTAATCATGGCCTTGCCCATTCACTGAAACAAAAGAATTCGGAACTCCATCTGCCCCGAGGGGGGTGGGGCTAGCACCAATTTCCTCTTCCCGGCGGGCTTTATGATGTACCCTGGCTACCCATGCGTGTGCACTGAGTCATGGTTCCCTCCCTCATCTTCCAGCACTAGTCCCTTAGTTTATGTGGTTGGATTTGTATCCTGGGTCCTAATGTCCACTCCAGCCTTCTGTTGTATTGAAAGATCCCAGAACCCTGAGCCAGTTGCTGTTCAGGGGCTCTGTCTTAGCACTGAAAGACCTCCCTGAATCTGACTCCATCAACTGCTGGACAACAAGCACCACCCCACCCAGAGGTTCCTACAGCCTTGCCCTTCCTAATTACTAAATTGACTTTTAACCATGGATTCTGGTCTGCCTCCCGTCTGAGTTTAGCCCATAGCCACTGAAGTGGAGCTCCACTGGCTACCCTTCTTAGAGGATGGCCCCGCCCCGGGACAGTAGTTCTGCTTTAGTCTCTTCTCCAGTGAGAACTCCAGCAAGTGTCATAGCTATACGGATTATGACATTGCTTCCAACAAGCCTCTTGTAATTTTAGCTCTTCTTCTATCAGATCCTGAGGGTCCAGCGTTCATTCTCTTGAATTCTATCTGTTTTTCTTTCCTTGTAACATCGCCACTAACCTGGGTCTCCTGTTTCAGAATGGTAAACACTCATTATCCAACCCTATTATCATGTAAGAGCCCCAGAACCCAAATATTTGCCACTCAATTAAGGGGCAGGAGTCCTTGTGTATTTGGAATCAGAGAACAAACCAAATAAAAAGCGTGGATGTGAATGACACATGTGAATGAATGCCTAGGGGAGTGACAGCAGAGGGCTTTGAAATCAAGAGAACCCCAAATGTGCGAGGAAAATACGAGACTTATGTGAGGGTCACTAGTGACCATTATAGTTCAACAGCGCATAGGAGCAGGGAAAGATCATTAACAGAAATGCTTATTATGGACACTAGGAACCAATAAGAGAAAAAAGGATAATTATGCCATTTTCATGTTAATTATCATCATCTATGTAAATCACTTTAAAGATAGCATTAAATGTTTCTATATTATATATGTTTCATTGTAGCAATTTAGAATGGCTTATAGCAGTTATAGTATCAAATTTAAAAAATTAAAGGGATGATTGCTCAAAGTTATCTTTGATTCCACTGATAAGGAGCCACACACTGGCTATTGCAGAGATAAGCAAGGCTATCTGCCTGGAGCTGAGAAGGTAAATGCACATGTGATAGTCCTATAAGGCAGAATGTGTGTATGTTTCTGAAAGTACAAAGTGCTGGAGGTGACGTCAAATTGAGTTGTAGAGGAATTGGCTTTTGAGATTAGAAGGAATTTAGACAACAGAATTAGAAAAGGGGGACAGCGTCATATAAGATGCACAGCAAGTGTGCTAGTTTTTATGCTATTTTAGTTTACCCTCCCTTTTTTCTCTGTCTGCCTACTGTTAATCCATTTGGGAATAGAAGAGAAAAATTTTACTTAGAGAAATCTCAACACAAGATGCAGGGACTCTGCAGAGACTAATACTTAACATGTTTGGTCAACTTTTAAGTGTGTTCTTTTCCCACACTAAACAGACAGAATGAAATAAATGTTTGTCGCCAGCAGCCCCCTTTTCAGTGGACTCATTTTTGTAAACAGTCATCTAACTTGTTTTCCCCTGCATTTGGAAAACTGGAAAGTCCATGCTTTTCTTCATTGACAGCATCTTGGTTGGGAAGTCATTCCAGATTTATTACAAAATGGAGTGACATTTCCCAGAAAGATGGAATCTGTTTTGACCATTCCTAGCATTGCCACCTTAGCAGGATATCTCACTGTGTTTTTGCAATACCCATGTCTGGATCAGGGCTAGGAGTCTAGGGTCCCACACCAAGGAAGACTCAGAACTTGCAGACTCTGGCTTTCTTTGTGCTGAATCAGGAAACAAAAATGTCACTTTTTATAACTCTGGATTTATCCTATTCTCTTCTAACCAGATGCACATACTTTGAAAAGACTCTCTTCTTTTTTATCAACCAAAAATGTGAAAACAATGGCTTGCTTAAATGATATTATATGGAGAATATTGAGTCTATTATGGGCATCCTTTGATGTGGTACAACTTCCTGATGAATGGTCACTAATTAAGAAACGGCAGAAGGAAAACTTATTTTGTGATACTGGGAGAGTTTATTGTTGAAAAATCCATTTGAATTGATGGATATTTCTTCTGAAACCAATGTTCATGTTGTTATAGGTGGAGTGATCCTTGAAGAGGTTTTCTTTGCTTCTCTGACTTAGACATAGTATTCCACTTTGTCGTGCCTTGTTTCCCACGGAGATACTTGCCAAGTTTAATCATTACTAAACTCATCCCAGATTCATTTAATGGACTGCCTTTGACTGACCAAAAGGTTACTCTGATCGCAAACCTTTCAACTAGTTGTGTATGAGAGTTAAGCTTAGAATGACAAGAAATGGGGGTGGGATTGGGGGTGGAAACAAACCTCTTTTGCCGTTTCATGATGAAGAATTGGCCCAGTGTAATTTTTGTGATCTCGTCTCACATTTTCTCTCATCTTTGGCAGCTTAACTTTGACTTTTATAAGACAGCACATAAAACAAAAATTAACTATTTTGACATTCATTTAAAAATGCTTATTGAGGGCCAACTCTGGATAAGTCTTGGTGCTAGAGATACAGTGTCAAAAATATGGGCATGGTCCCTCCCTTGCAGAGCTTGCAGGGAAAGGAAGAGACGTGCTAATAAATGAGCAGAAACAATCAGGTGTGGTGGGTTTTGTTCATTATCCATAAAATAAACTGGGAAGCAATGTTAGTTACCAAACAAGGCCAAAGAATTTTAAATATCTAATTCTCCTCAAAGAAACCCTACACACAGAGTTTTTATGTGACAGTTTATAATTTGCCTTTTCCTTAGTTTAATAGCAAGTGGCTAAGTTTTTATACTATGATAAGAACAGTAAAGAAAAATGTACTAAATGATGCATGATTACTGGTTAGGATCTTTTAAAAGAATTTATAGATGATCCTCAGAGGAGATGATGTTGAGTATGCCTGTTAGGAATTAGACATGGGAATAAATAAAAATTTAGCTTTTATCAGAAAAGCAAAGCTGTAACTATATAATTTAATAAAACTAAGAGCAGGAGAGGAAATAGAGCATGCTTTAATCATACAGCAATTTTGAAATAACTTCTACAAGCCAGTTGAAATTTAAAAGCTAGGTTTCAACTCGTGTATTGAGGTTTTTTTTTTATTATTATTATTGGGAACTGCTTGGAGCATTGGAGTGGGAGGGGCAAGACCAGACCTCCCCCCAGGTAGTTCATTGTCAGGCCGGTAGCAGAGAGTAGGCAATACACCCACCACATTGGGAACAAAAGACACTCCACTATCAGTAAAGAACATTTGTAAAACATAGCTCTTGAAAGCGCATGCCTGCTTCATGATTAATACAGATTGGCAGAGCCGAGAGTTTGTGTAGAAGACAAACTGAAGAGACAGACAAGAGGGAAGTAATAAAGCACTAGAAAGTCAGGACAAAGAGTTTAGATTTTTAACGTTAAGTGAAACAAAGCTTTCAAGCCATGGAAATGAAGCAGTGGGGTGACACCATTAGCCAATTTGTTTTAGAAAAATCTTTCTGGTGGCATGGTGGAGAATGGGTTGCAGAAAAGACTAGAATCAGAGAGACAAATAGGAGGCCTTCGCAGTAAGTGAGAAATGACTCAGTTCTGAACCTTGATGATGCAAACGGAGAGGAAAGGATGGGCTGGGTAATTGATCAGAAATGAGGGTTGAGAGGATGCTTCCAGATTAAGCTGGATGATGGGGTGGATGGTGCGGCATGGACTGACAAAGTACGGGAAGAGAAGTAGGTTTTGGTAAAAGATAAAGAGTTGGAATTTGAACATTTGCATGTAAGATGCCTGTGGGTAGAGAATTCTGGAAGCTGGGCACATTGTCCTGAAGCTGCGGAGAAGAGTTCTAGACTTGGATTTAAAAAAAATGTGGGAGGGAAATCCCCCAGCAAGAGCAAGCGAGGGAAAAAGGAGAGTCAGGGAAACAGGCCTGGTAAACACAGACACAGCAGGGCTGGGCAGACAAAGAGGAATTCTAATAGATGAGCAAGAAGTCATCAGGAAAGATGGGGGTCATGGGATCTTAGGGTGGAGAGAATTTCAGAAGGGAAATATGGTCGATAGTGTTAACTGCCGTAGAGAGTGAGCGAGGTGGGTCATTGGGCACTTCACTAGGGACCGTTTCGGTAGTGGGGGTGGGCAATAGTCAGCTTGCAGGCAGGGTGTGGAGTTCATTGGAGGTGAGGAAGTAGAAACAAGAAGTGTGACTTGTATGAGGCTCGGCCTTTAGGAAAGGAGAGAGAGGTTAGTAGATCTACAGAGCTATGTGTTTATGTTTGGGGGTAAAGTAATGCCCACCCACGCACACACCTCAAAAGAAACACTGTCATTTGTTTTATTGCTCTAGCTTAAGAGTGATAGAATGATACTGACATGGAAAATTCTAACAGTAAACGTCCTAAAGCTTTCAATAGTTCTTCCTTCCCTTCCTTCCATCTTTCCTTTTGTGACTCAAGAGGAGAGAACAAATTATCTTTCATGAGCAGGAAGAAATACAGTAATGCAAAGGAATCAGATACAAATGCGACATTTTGGAAACAAATAACAAAAGCATCAGATAACAGAAATAATGCCAATTTGTAATCCCAAATCCACTGCTGCATGCTTCATTTTGAGAAGCCCTCATCTTTTAAATGGAGGCCTGCTTTTTTGAAAACAAATAGAAATCTTTTGCAGTTATGTTCTGAAGGAAATGTACAGGAGTGAAAGTGAATCAGAAGAACGAGTAGACATTCATTTTTATGTGAACAAAGGTCAAAAATGCTCTTTAAAAATAGTCATTTTCGGGTTCATCATCTCAGCAATAGAAGGAACTTTAGAATTCATTAACCCATTTTACAGAAGAGCAAAATGAGACCCAGCAAGTCAAATGACCTATCTAATGATAGGACCAGGATAAAAACCTTTATCTCTTCATATCTATCCAACCATTACCACCTCCAAAAGATTTCCTCTTCCTAAACCAATGCAAGTCGCTCTTGGTTATGAAAGGACTATCATAATTCTGTCCGTTTAACTCCCAGAGGTCTCTTGCGATGACCAAAAAGGCATACAAAGTGCATTGACCTCCAGAAAAATAAACTGTACTCCCTGAAGGCATTTGTCTTCTACTAATTCTACCCCTTTGTGTTTACATTTGCCTCTTCATATTTCCTTGGTTCTTCTCTGTATTCTTATTCTACGTCTATCATCTAGTTGCCAATGTTTTGGTCCCTAATTTTATACACACACACACACATATACATGCACACCTTTGTCTCATGAGCCTACTCCCCTTTTCATAACAGCTGTCTTCATTTCGGCCAGGTCAGGGCTTGGGTTCTACCTGGTCACCATGTGTCATGTGTGCTCTGCACACAGATGGCCTGAGCTTCTTTACTTAGGAATAGTCCCTGTCCCTAAGCCTTGTTCCCACAATTCATACCAAGGCCAACCTCAAAGGACCACCATTTAAGGGTCCTCTGTAGATTGGAAACAGGAGCTTTCACCACATGTTTTCTGTACTAGTTCTATTTCTGAGAGCCCCTTGCACATGACATTAGAATTGGAGATACTTAAGGGGGGGGGGAAAAAGGAGAGCAAAAAAAGAACACCCTTAAAGTTAGTCCTGCTGTTGACAGAAAGCAGAATTAGACTTTGGAAAATGTCCATTCCTTAATATCTCATATTGCTCTCATTTATAGTGTAAAATGATGCAACTCACATTGTGATTTGTCCAATAGTGCAATTAATCCCCATGAAAGAAAGAAATGAATCACTGCAGCAAGACTCTTGCCTCCCAAATGACTCTTTCTCAAATTAGAAATGAGTAATTATTATAAGGATAAATAACTATGAGTTTCTCAGAATAGATAAATTTTTCTCAAGTCATGAGACAGTGCTCACAGGATTCCCCTATCCCAAATCCTGGAAACGTTAAGCTTCTGACACCCCCATTCTTGCGTTCAGGAACTGAGACATTTAAATGGGCATCGGTGGAAAAATCCACATTGGCTCACAGGATATGAATACGGTTTCCTTGCTTCAAGTGGTATCTTAATGGGAATTGTGTTTTACACTCCAATTAAAGAGGCCAAGCCCTGGAGAAATGCTCTTTGAATAGCTGTATATAAATAGAGTGGGGGAGTAAACAATCACCTTCCCGCTTTTCCAGACCAACCTTCAGGGCCATCAGACCACAGAACCAATCGCATGAGAAATGTCACTCGTGGATTACCACGGTGGTTTCCATCTTAAAAGCTGGCATTTACCATTTGGTCAAGAGTGTAACATAACCGAAAAAAAGAATGATTGTTCTTCATCGTGATAAAGTTAGTCCAAGGCAAATGCCAACTTTTTTTGGGAAAACAGATACTCTATGTCTTCAAGAGTAAAGTCACTTATCTTGCCTCTGTTCTTATAGGAGCCCATTGTCTCACTTCCAAGCTTCAGGTGTCTCTCATCACTAGGAAATGTCTTGAATATTAGACTAAAATGAGTAAATAAACAGGCTAATGTCCAGCAAATTGCTACCCCAAGCTCTGGTCATGATACATTGAGCGTGGATGAAGAACATTATCTATCCGTCATGCATTGTTCACTTTAGTCCGAGCTCGATGAGTAGAAGCTGAGTTACAGTTTCTTGGCTGAGATCAGCTGTCTCCAGGAACTTGAGTAACTGTCTCTAACCCAGTGTGTGTACAGAGAGTAGAAGGACCGTAGGTAGCCCTGACTTTAGCCAAACACAAGACTGTCTTCCTGATAACCTGTTCATCTTATGCAATAGCCAAACTACAATTGAAAATGGGTCAAAAACTCTCCTCTAAGTAAAAGCATTAAAATTTTAAAATAACAAAATTAATACCATGATGGGCCAGGGATGTCATGTGGGAGGTGCTTTCCCACTATCATCCTGACCTCAAAAGATTCTAGATAAACCACAAGCATTCTGATTTCACTCAGAAGCACATTATGGACCTGTCATCCATGAATTTAGCTAATTGTTTATAAAGTGATTTATGTTTCAGTCTAAACTATCTTTTGAGGATAACAATAGTGTGTATATATATATATATATATATACACTATTCACTGTGAAAGAGTTTGTTCTTGTTTGAGCTCAGTTTCTGTCTCTTGAGGTTTATCAGTTATTTCCCCCCTCCTATTAAGTCAGATTTTATAAAACAAGTCTATAATCTTCCTCTCCACCCTCTACCCCAGTTTGGATGATTTCACAGATCCCCTCCTCAACCTCTGCTTTTTCAGACTAAAGAGTACTTTCTTTTTCCATTTTGTTTTGTTTTTCAGACATTTCATTGGCATCATTGAGTAAACCTACAAATGTCAAAGTCTCAGAAGTAGGGCACAGACCTTTTTTGCTCACATCTTGGTAGATAATCCTTATGGTGAACAGGGGGATAAGAGTCTAGAGAGAAAGAAAATACACTGCACTGTTTCTGACAAGCATTTCCAGGGATCATGGCTTGTTTCTCCACCATACAGGGTAGATTCCTCGGTTTTACAAAAAGTTTCTTAAATTATCAGCCTCCCTCCCCCCCACCCCATTTTTGTTGCCATTAAAGAGAAAAGTTATTGAGTTATTAAACCATGTCAGAACATTTATTCTTTACATGCAGGATCTTCTTCCAACTTCATCACACCTCTGAGAAATGGACATGATTATCTACATTTTACAAATAAGCAAGAGAGGCTGAGAAAAGGCTTAAGACACACGCCAAAGGTCATAAAGCTAGTAAGTGGCAGGACTGGGATTCAAACCCAGGACCATCTGGATATCCAGTTAAGTAGCTGAAATTATTCTCAGCCCTGCCATTGGGGGAGTTGTTATTCCTTCAGGCTGGTCATCATCTTTTAGGATATGGGTATATCCTTACATTCACAGTTCCTTTACACCAGCTATGCATTTTTATTATCTAAGGATAAAATTATAATCACAGAAACATATCTATTACATCTGTCTCTACAGCTTTTTCTCTGCTTGGCAGTCCTGTTGGAATGAAATTATAGCGCATTCACCAGCATTAATCCCATATGAGTGAATGTGAATGGCATCAGTGTTATTAATTAAAAATGTGGGATGCTACCAGTTTTCAATTTGGATGGTTGAAATTGTATATATGGCTATTTTCCACTTGTAAATTCAGTCTTTTATCTCTATGAAGCATTTGAATGAGAGAAATAAAAATACTGTTGCTAAATGTTTGGGGGATTATTTTGTAAGCCAGTGAAAACAGAATCTTTCATTTGTTTCACCAATGGTGGGAAGGTTTTCTTTTTTATTTTCCTGAATAGGTCCCCTGGGAATGAGGATACATAACACAAAATAATATTCCTTTAATTAATTTTCCAAAAACACTATTATTTCCACATGGTGACATCCATCTCCCTTTTCCAAAATGTCCCAAAAAGCTCCCCAAACAGATTCAATACAACTCAGAAACATAAGGGATGGCTTATTTTGACTTCTGTACTAAAGTCTAAAGCAAGACAACTTTTTAAATGATGCACAGGCGCAAAACTGTAGTTTATTTTCCCCAAATTATAATATTTTTAAAATTAAAATAAATTTCTCTAATTTCTTGGGTCTTTGTGAAAGTGTGAACTCATCAGGACTCTTCATTGTTAGGGGGACTTGGGGTACAATATGGCGGCTGGCTGCTGAGCAGAAAGCCAGGGGCTAAGTCAGAATTTTGAGCTTTTAAACATTGCTAAAACATCTATGCTTTTCAATAGGCCTGGTATCAGGCAGTTTTCCCTACATGTATTCATCTTGTAGTTGAATCGGTTGTAGTTGTAATCTAGTTGTAATTACAACCGACTAGTTGTAATCGGTCCTGGTCAAGTAAGTTTAGAAAATAAGGTACATTTTCCTTCCTTCCTATCGACAACACACATTGCCATGTGAAGAGAATGCAGTAAACTGCTGAATTTTCTTTAGTACAATGGTCTCTATCCTTGGCAATGGAACTCCTTATCCTATAGCATCACATAAAGCTAATATTCAGTGGAACACTCTTTGGAAACATCCAATCATTGGGGAAAGGGCTTAATATCTAACTCAGAAGGGATTCAGGCTAATTTTTTGTCTCTTGAATTTTATAGGTGTCACTTGGACAAATCATGAGACCTCAACAAGAAAATATGGGGTGGGAATAATCCTTGTTCTGTCTCAGGGAGATGGAGAGAAAGAGATGAAATCATGGGTGTGAAAGCATCTCTTAAACAGTACACTTGCATGTGAATTAGTTGCTATTTTCATTGTTTTTTTTTTTTTTTAAGGAATTGTAAGAAAAAAATTAGGTGACTTTTTTGTTGTGGCACAATGGGTTCACAAGTCAGGAAAGGAGCTCCTCTGACATCAAATTTTACAATCCTGGACTTTATCTCCCTAGAGGTCTCAGGGTAACATTTGGACATGATCTCCGTGTTTCTCATAATGTGTCTGAGACAGAACCCGAAGTTTTTGTTTTATACCTTAGCATGCTTTTGAGCCAAGGTTCGGAACCACCAGAAACACAGGAGGTACAATACCCCTATCCATTGGCTAAAAGAAGAAAGAAGAACAAAATCCAGGGATCACTGGTTAAAGCAAAACAGGCAGGATTCCCAACAGGACAGACAAGATAACTAGTTACTAAACAGAAACTTTGATGTCTAGGGAGTTTCTGATATATATTATTTTGGTTATGTGGTGTGCAGACTAAAGTCTGTCTTCCAAATTATTTTGAAAAGCACTGTTAAATGTGGCTTTCCTTTAATTTGTAATTATAAGTTATCCATGTTCCCAGAAAAGGAATGTATAGCAAATAAACTCATAACGACAATTTGCTCCCTTCCCTGGACCTCTGTCGTCACCAATTTTCATTCTCTAATCTTCGAATTTGAAAAATATTTTTCCATGTTCGGATTTAATAATACTTTATACTTAACGGCTTCATACTGATATGCATCCTAAAAAGTCTTATAATCATCCTTCTAATCAGATGTATATCATTTTAACTCTGCTTCTCGTGCTGAGATCCAAAAGAGAGTATTTAAGATTTGTGCCTGAATCCTTAGTGGTAATGAACAGGACAAATGAGCTGAAGTAAAATGATAATAAGTAATACTTGTTAAAGATATAGTATGTCAAGCCCTGTTTAATGGTTTTCTGACTTTTGTTTTTGTGGGGGGTTTTTTTGTTTTTGTTTTGTTTAGTTTGGCCCTGCAAAATTGGTGCTATTTTTCCTACTTTACAGATGAAGAAATTTAGGAATTAAAAAAAAAAAAATCTAGTATCTTTTAAAAAGTTCAAGCAGTTATAGGATGGAGCTCGGATTTGAACCCAGAATGGTTTGCTTCTGCGACTGAGACCATTTTTCATTGAATAATGCTGCCTCTCCACATTGCATCAGGTGTAATTCTGCCTCATGTCATAGCCTATTTGCCTTTTAAAAGGCTTATGTTTCACAAGCTTTGGTTATCAGAAAATAAAATGGCAGATTTTTCAGGAGTCAGGTCTGAACCTAGCCCCCTAGGAAATACTTTGCCCAGACTAGTGTCATCTAATTGGACACTTACTCTTTTCATGACAAAGCTCTTCTCATTTCACGGACTTAAAACAGCCATTCAAAGCACACCTCCCTATTAGGCACCCATGGCAAGTCTGTTTTTTCTAAGAACATGAGTTCACGCTATGACATAGACTTCTGGTATAAAAAGTACCTTATGAAGTAGATGGATAAGACTTTGCTTTCCTTGCTGATTTTCCAAGCTTTTAAAAA
This sequence comes from Mirounga angustirostris, assembly GCF_029215605.1. NCBI lineage: Eukaryota > Metazoa > Chordata > Mammalia > Carnivora > Phocidae > Mirounga > Mirounga angustirostris. The sequence continues at coordinate 91,138,090 of NW_026991716.1, read as the reverse complement.
AAACATCAAATGATTTTTTTTGTTCTGACTTTTCAATATGCAAATCATTTTTAATGTTATTAATCTGAAAAAAATAGCCTTAATACAAATGATAGCATCCAACTTTATGGTTTTCAGAATGCTTCTATCTGTATGTTTTAAGGACCCTCCCTGTGCCAGACTTGCTCCAGTGTTAGAGAGAAAGTGATGAATAGTGGGAATCACTGTCCTCAGTAAACTTGCAGTCTAGAACAGAGCCAAGCAAATAAACTGTAACCACAATACAGACAGAACAAGAGCATGTGTGAAGGTAAGCAGAAGGTGCAGTTAACCAAATTGGAGTTATTTTTTTAAAAGATTTTATTTATTTATTTGAGAGAGAAAGAACACAGAGGCAGAGGGAGAGGGAGAAGCAGACTCACTGCTGAGCACGGAGCCTGATGTGGGGCTTGATCCCAGGACCCTGGGATCATGACCTGAGCCGAAGGCAGACGCTTAACCGACTGAGCCACCCAGGTGCCCCCAAATCAGAGTTATTAAGAAAAGAATTACCCAAGGGGTTGATATCTTAAGCTACATTTTCAAAGATGGCTGCCTGTGGCTTAGGCAGATACATAAGAATGAGTCAAGCATTAATTTGATCTATGTATGATCACGTGGGATGAATGGAAAAGACCCTGTATTACCTGAGATATATTTCCGTCAAATGTAAATAATTTTATCAGTTGCAGATTTGGAGGCAACACTTCAGTATTCCAGTGAGCCCCGCCATTCTCAGAGACTTTTCTAGGTTAAAAAGGGAGAAAATCGTGCATTTAAGGAGAGCAGGGGGGGTTGTGGAGGTAGTTAAATAGCTGACAGAATAAGGTATTTTCCTGGAATTTTATTTGGATGATCACATCTGTCACATCAGCACACATACAACTCCAAACATTCAAGCAGGAACAGCACCATTTATGGATTCCGACCGGTAGCCTTTTTGGATCACAAGATTTTGAACTTCCACTATATTCTCCTCTCATGTGTTTGCATGATATTGAATTTACCTGCTCATTTTTCTATTGAGAACATGCCCTTGCATCACATATTTTGTTGTTTTTTTTTTTAAGAAAAAAACTTTTTCTGTATTGCCCTGCCATTTTAATAGAGAAGTCACTGCAGTAGAGTATTCCAATGTGACAGTTTATGAATTCAAAGTGTTCGACTTTGTATAACTGTATAATGTTCTTCTCTTTCCTCATTACTGCTCCAGTCTGCTAAAATTAGTTCAGAATAACATCAAATCATTAATGAACAATAATGTAATGTTATTTCTGCCACCATTTAATATTACCAAATATGGAGATATTCAATCTTTTTACAGTTTCTTAAGAGAAATTGATGGGAGGGCGCCTGGGTGGCTCAGTTGGTTAAGCGACTGCCTTCGGCTCAGGTCATGATCCTGGAGTCCTGGGATCGAGTCCCGCATCGGGCTCCCTGCTCAGCGGGGAGTCTGCTTCTCCCTCTGACCCTCCTCCCTCTCATGCTCTCTGTCTCTCATTCTCTCTCTTGCAAATAAATAAAATCTTAAAAATAAATAAATAAATAAACAAAAAAGAGAAATTGATGGGAGCAAATGGTTGAGAATGTTTTTTCCCAAAGCATGTTGCCACTAATATTTTTTATGAAGTATTGACAAGAGTGTAGGTGTAGAGCTCTTCAGAGAAACTATTCAGGCTGCTGCAAGCTTTGGTCACAGTTGTCTGGTAGCCAAGCATTTCTTACTTGGAAACTCTGGTGATAGTGCATTCAAGCTGTGACACGGTTTATTGCCTTTCCTTTTACGTCCAGGCAGCTTTCCCAGGAAGAACTGGCAAGTATTCCATCTATAACACCACTTCCTGCTCCTGGTACAGAATGGGCTCAGTCATTGCAATTCTTCAGAACAGCCCTCTGGGGTTGAATGTTTTGAAGGAATGGGAATGATTTTATCCCCACTTTACTGTAGTCTGAAACAATATCTGGGTAATCACCCGCGTCATCCTGGAGAGAACATTTTGCTATAGATACCGCCTTGAAATGTAATCTCAAGGGCCTTTAGATGGTCATATTTTGTGAGAATCCTAACTCCTTGGGAAACTCTTCAAGTCATTCTCACTTAATGTGTCAGCCAATGTATCTCAGTAGAAAAATTTCCCAGGAAACTAAGACCTATAGTTAATTCAATTCATGATATCCTGTCTCTCACTCGCTGAGAAATTATATAGTACAATCAACTAAAGTAGAAAAGTAATCTTAGAGATTCAGACATAAAAAATGTAAAAAGACTTATAATGCTTAAATGATTTTGCATTATCAGTCCTAGTACAAATGACTAGCGAATCTGTTATTATATTTGAATCTGTTGTTTGAGGCCAATGACCAATAGGGATGAATGTCATAAAAGATCAAGAATTGTTAAAAAAAAAAAAAAAAAGAATTGTTCATAATTCGTGTTCTGCTATAGATACATTATGCAGGATAATAATTCCTTAATTTTAAGAAGATCCTTTGCCATGATTACAATTAAGTATGAACATATTGAGTGAATTTCTGTTGGGAGCTGCCAAAGAATGAAATTCACTCATACTTGTGAAATGTAAGCACATTATTGAAGATGGTAATGAATTTAACATTTCAGTTAAAACCAACAGATGATTGTAATGAACCAAGAAGTATAAGCATTATCCTAATAAGTGACTTTGCAGATTTCTCATCTGTAAGAGGCATTTGCTGAAAATCAGTCTTCAGATAAGAAAATATAATAATGATGGGGCTTCTGGGTGGCTCAGTCAGTTAAGCATCTGCCTTCAGCTCAGGTCATGATCTTGGGGTCCTGGGATGGAGCCCCACCATGGGCTCTCTGCTCGGTGGGGAGTCTGCTTCTCCCTCTCCTTCTGTGCTCTCTCTCTGTCTCTCTCTCTTGCTCTCCCACTCACTCTTGCTCTCTCTCAAGTAAATAAATAAAATCTTTAAAAATATACATATATAATGATAAAAATAATAATAATTGCTGCTATTGTCATGCTTAATATTTTATAACATTTAATTCTCAGTAATTTTATGTATCTATATGAAGAAAGTATATGACTGTATCTATAGCTACATTTATATATATGAATTAGAAACATGTATATCATATATAATATATATACACATATATATATAATATATATACATATATTAGCAACAGTTTTATAATCACACAATAGTCAAGTGTGAGTCCAAGAAGACATTTAATGGCTTTATTGGTTTGGGTTGTATTTTGGGTTCTGTTTTCTCTTCCTAATCCAATATAGAAAACTCACTAAACTGTGCAAATTAATTCCAAAACAAGTATCTGAGTATTAAAAGAGAAAACATCAAGCTTTTGTGGTAAAAAGTAAACATAACTAGCTTTGACTCTGTATGAACATTTAAAATTAATTTTATTTGTAGTAGTAAAGCTAAAATGCGTAACATACATTGTTTTCTAGATCATAAATATTTGCAGAGTTCCTTTAGCAATTCCGAGGAAAGGTCCTGGCTTCAAGAAAAGCTAACCATGGGCGCCTGGGTGGCTCAGTCGGTTGGGCGACTGCCTTCGGCTCAGGTCATGATCCTGGAGTCCCGGGATCGAGTCCCGCGTCGGGCTCCCTGCTCGGCGGGGAGTCTGCTTCTCCCTCTAACCCTCCCCCCTCTCATGTACTCTCTCTCCCTCTCATTCTCGCTCTCTCAAATAAATAAATAAATAAATCTTTAAAAAAAAAAAGAAAAGCTAACCACCTTAATCATCATAAAGGATAATATTCCCATGATAATATATTCCATCTAAACTGTGTTTTCTCTACTAAATAAGGGACAAAATTCAATAGCAACTTAACAAATACTGAAATATCAGTGTTTTATATTTGACCAGAAATATTTTATCCAATATTTTTCTGTAATATTATAATCCCAGATAAACATTATGGAAACCACAGAGTAGTCAACATACTACCCTGAGGAAACCACAGATAGCCATCATTGTTTTTTTCTTTCATTTAAAAGCTAGCATATTATTTGCATACAAATCCTGTGGAAGCCAGGCACAATGATTCATACAGTGAAATATGAAATTAACATACATTTCCTGAAATTCCACGTCTTCCATGAAATCTTTTATATTAACTACTTAGAAGAGGTGACAGTATCCCTGACTAAGTCAGCTCCGTCATTTCCTCTAAATTCACTTTTCCCCCAGTTTGTGTGTTAGGACATCCTTTCTTCCTGTGTTGTTGCACAATGTTTGACTTGTTAACTACACAGAGACAAATGGACAGTCTGAGTAATTTTTTTATCCTCTTAGGCTATAAACTGGTAAGAAACACAGCCATGTCTGTTTATGTCCTGTTTTTGATTCAGCCTTGCCTTGCCTGTGGTCACTCGTATTTTGAGAATGATGAGGATGATGGTGAGGAAGATGACAAAAAGGTCTGTGGACAGGGATGAAAATAATAAGGCACACATGCAGAGTCCTTTTGCTGAAAAGCATAAGGTATGGGCAAAACAGGCACATGATTTTAGATGAAGTTGTGATGGACTTTCTTTGAGCTGCCTACCAATGGTTTCGGTCTCTGAGAAGACATAGAATGGAATTTGGATCATAATTTCTTTGGATTCCATTTATTAGCTATATGACTTGGGGCAAGTTATTTAACCTTTAACCTTAGACTTCAGAGCCTCATGTTACATAATAACAATCTTTTAAGCTTGATAGGAGGCCAAGAACCATGGATAATGACAGATAAATAAAATATTGTTTATAACTTTCTTGGTACTGGTCCTGGCATATGGTTAGCCCTCAATAAGTGATCTCTACAGCAGTTGGGAATCACGAAATCTATATTGAATGCCATACAAGACTATGTATGATTCAGAGTTAGGTTCCAATGATATCTACCTTCAGTTTTGTGTTTACCTTGTGCCAAATAATGTATTATGGTAGGTATTATTTCAGTCTACACTAACACTCTATTGAGCATTTAACTAAGTGGATTACTTAGTAAATGGAAAAGTTAGTGAAGAGTAGAGACAAAGCTCAAATGCTGGGTTCTACATTATTACCCTCTGCTGACTTGCCCCCAAAGAACGTTCACATCTGACTGAAATCTAAAAATCTTTCCTTTTTTTAAAAAAATTTTTTAAAGATTTTTTTTTTATTTATTCATTTGAGAGAGAGACAGAGAGAGCACAAGCAGGGGGGCGGGGAGGGAGAAGCAGACTCTCCACTGAGCCGGGAGCCCCACATGGGGCTCGATCCCAGGACCCCAGGATCATGACCTGAGCCAAAGGCAGATGCTAAACTGACTGAGCCACCCAGGCGCCCCAAAAATCTTTCTTTTCCTAATAAATAACTCGGCATTAACTCTCTAACATTTTCTTGCTCTTCAAAGTTCTATCAATAACTTGGGATAGGGAAACAAACTTCTACTGTGAATTCTGACCAGGTGCATTTTTAAATATTATAATTAAAGGAATCTTTGGAGATTTTTCAGAAGTAGGGGCTTTTTTTCCCCTAAGTTAAGAAACTGTTTGCTTCAACTCTAGGAAAAATTTCTAACACTTAGAATCGTGCCTGGCATGTAACACACATTCAGTAAATATTTGTTCCAGTTACTCCTTAGCCTTCTAAGCTGTATGTACTCTTCTCTTCTTTTTTTAAGTGAAATATAATTGATATGTAATATTGCATTAATTTTAGGTATACAACATAATGATTTGATATATGTGTATATCATAAAATGATTACCACAAGAAGTCTAGTTAACATCCACCACCCTACATAGCTTACCAATTTATTTTTCTTGTGACGAGAACTTTTAAGATCTACTCTCTTAGCAACTTCCAACTATACGATAAGGTGTTGTTAACTCTAGTCACCATGCTGTACATTACATCCCCAGGACTTGTCTATTTTATAACTGGAAATTTTGACCTTTGACATCTTCACCCATTTTGCCCAGTCTGTTCCCCCTGCCTCTGCCAACCATCAATCTGTTCTCTGTACCTTCTTTTCTTTTCTACATAATCTCTCTAATTCATCCATCCTCTTGATTTCCATACTAATATCATAAATTCTTTGAGCCTCAGTTTGCTCTCCCATAAAATGGGGGAAAAAATGTCCTTCATAAAAATCTTTTGTGATGATTAAAGGAGACAGTAAAATATTTGGCATGCCCGGAAAGATTAATGCCTAACATATGGTCATCCACTAATATTTGGAACTATTATTATTGTTAAGCACTGATTATGTATTGCTGACTTCTAAACCTTTACCACTTGCCAGTACTACTTTCTGCCTCCAAACACATGTGTCTAACTTCCTATGAGACATCTCCACTTGGATTGTCAACAGCCAGCTCAACCATAGAATATGCGGAATGCATCTCCACATTCCCACATGACCCCTCCCCCTTTGTCATCACTGCATTTTTGACTTCCACTAAATTCTACAGTTGCTCACGTCAGAAACTTCAAAACCATTCTAAACATCCTTCTCCTTCCCTTCCTCCTGCATCCAGGGTCTCACAGCCCTGATAATTTCACCTTCCGCTCACTCTTAAATCTGTGTCCTTCCATGCATCCTGTACATCTCCGTGCTAGGCTTTCTCTCAGGACTGTTGCCAGAGGCCACTTACGTGGTGGCTGAGCCTCCAGCTGTTGGTTTGCAAACTGGCCCTGGTAGGAGGAGGACAAGGAGAGACCAAAGAAAGATGCAGACTGATTCGAGTTAGTAGGTAGTAGGTTTAGTCCTTGAGGGGACTTACTGGAGAGCCTTGTCTTAGGCAGCTGCAAGACAAATAATTTCTGCCCCTGCCCACCAGAATCTTAAAAGTTTATCTTAATAATCTTAAGAGGCTTTAAGTGGGGGCATCGTGTAGACGGTCCAGATGGTTTCAAAAACACCTTTACTCTGTCACGGCTGCATCCTTGAAAATGGCTCCCACGGTGGGGATGCTGGGGAGAACATACACTCCAAGGACAGGGAAGGGGGCGAGGAGCCTCTGACTGCCCAGGTCCAGCCTGCAGTTCAACTGTCAGTCACGTCCTCCCCACGACCTCCTCCAACCTCAGTTCGTCCCCCAGATTGCCTCCAGAGCGAGGCTGTTAAAAATGCACGTCTGAGCACATCACTCTCCTGCTATATGGGCTGAAGTCCCAGTTCCTTACCCTGGAGCATAAGGTCCTGGATTTAGTCTTTAACCTCATCATTTTACCGCATGCTTCCACCAGGCCAGGCTCCGTGCACCAACCCCATGCTCTGTGCTGCAAGCCTCCAAATGCTTGCACGAGCTTTCTGCTTTTGCCACCTCCACACATATGTTATTCGAAATTCAGCTCCTGTCACTTCTGTAGTGAATCTTTCCCACACACCCGTCATGAGCCACCCAAACTGCTATCTCCTCCCACTCCAGGCTGAGCAGTGCCTTTCCTAGTGTTCACCTAGTATCTGTACTCACAGGATGACAGCCCCACTCATTCTACATCAGTCTTTCTGTCCCTCCTCCAAGCCATGAGTACCTTAAGGGCAGAGATTATTTTTTCCTTTATATTAGTATCCAGGATGTGCTCAGAGAGACACCCGTGCTTTGTATATTACCAATACGTAAATGACCAGATGCCCCTTTTAAATTTTCTGCTCTCAATTGAACCTTGCTTTCCTGGTGAGAACAATCCAGAGTTCAGAGTCTGAAGATCTGCATTTAAGTCCCAGCCGTGCTGTCTACTTGTTGGAGACTTTGAACAAATTAGCTAACCACTTCAGATTTATTTATTCATGGTAACAATCAGGTATGAGCATGGATGTTGCATTTGTAAATAGTAAAGGACTTCAAAAATATAACAGATGATAAGATACACAGAGGATATGCCCTGTAGCTCAAGATGAAAATTCTGCTAAACCACTCTATCGATGATGATGAGAGTAATTAATTTTGATGGAGTGTTTACTATGTGCCAGGTACCAAACCCAAAGATTGATGTATGTTATCCCATTTTAGTTCTAGGATGTGACTAGTATATTTGATAAGCACTATTATTTACATCTGAATGAAGCTGAGGCACAGAGAGGTTCAGTAACTTGCCACAGTCACAGGTACTGTAGTGGGTGTAGGGCTTGGATTTGAAGGAATGCCTATCAGCCTCCAAAGTCCATGTTCTTAACAACTAGGCTGTGCTCTGCCCTGTTGTTCACACTGTGCTCCCTAGATTTGACGTTTGCCATTTATAGCTTTGCATCATTAGTTAACTCTTACGTATGTTTGCTCTCCAGTTGAGATGGTTATTCTCCATTTACCTCCCCAAATCTATTCTCTGCTTTACTCTGGGTCTTAAGGATTAACTGTTTGGGCTGCATCATCCACTTCTTGCCCTCCACTTCCTCCTGGGTTGGAAGGAAGGAAAGCATCAGCCATAGATTCAATAGTTAGGAATGAAGAGATGGAGACACCCTCCTACTCCCATCGCTCCTCCTTCCCTGCCTCACCACGTTTCTTTACAACACAGCTACTATTGGAGGCCTTCTCCTGCGTCTCCAGGGCCCCCACGTTCTGGTTACACTGCTCTCCTTGTTCACTCAGGCCCATTGATGGTAATATTTTCCAACTGGTTTCCAGTCCCTTGGTGTTTCACCATTCCTTGTTGGTTTCCTTAATCTTGATCATGCCAGTATAAATAACCCTCTCTTTAAACTAATTTCAGTTAAATATTTTTTTAAATATACCATCACATTTCTTACTGGAACCCTGATGGATCTACCACCACCTCCACTTGTGAAAGAAAGTCTTAAATATAGGAGCTATTCAAAAAATATTGATCACCCATCTTATTAGTAAAGGGATATGCATATGTATGTGTATATAATGCAATAAACTTGTGAATGTGAATCCATAGTGATGACTATCTTCTTCTGAATTTGTCTTATGAATCATTATCAACTATGCCGAGAAATCTTAATCACTTGTAAACAGCAAGTCATCATAAAGGAGGAATGTGTAGAAAATCCTTAGGATGTTTTAATTTGGCATTTTACAAATGTTTTTCCTGAAAACTGCCTTTTTTCCCTCTAGGTTACTTAATGATATGGGATGCTTCCTGTATGGATAAAATGTGTATTTTTTATGCATGAACTATTCTGCCACTGAACGAGGCAAAGTTTGTCCCCAAGCATCGGTGTGTGTGTCAGGTGCAACTTTCTGCTTCTTACGATGATCTAAGAAGCCTCTCCCCTTCCAACTCCAATTCCAGTGACATTTATGAGCAGTCTGTTCAAACTAAGCCCAACTTTTTTCCATCAAAAAGATAACCTGAATTTGGAAAAATCAACAATGGCAGTAAATGAATGCAATGTTTATCTTTGGAATTAAGGAAGGATTTCCATTTGGCTGATTTTCTATCATAAAAGCATTGATTGCATTCTTGTATCTAGACAGGACTATTACCATACAAAGAAAGCGAATCTGAAAAGAAAAACATTTTCTGAGATTTGTGGCAGCGAAACCTTATTTTTTTTTAATTCTAGGCAAATCTATTTTTATGAATTCATTGGAAAGTAAAAAAAATTTTCAGAAGGGGAAAAAATACGTGCTTCAAACTAGTCTCAGTCATTTAGAGAATGTTTGGTACTCAAAGACACAGGATAAACTGTAAAGATGAACAGTTAAAATACATTTAAGTACTTACAACTTTATGAACAATTATTAGGTGTCTAATGTTTTATATGAAAAGTGTTTCACCATTTAATTTATCCTAATAGTTGCAGAGGAGCTGGAAGTTTGAGGAAAGAAAACAGCAAGAACCTAGGAACCCTTTCTAGATTAGCACTGCTAGAGAAGGATAGTCAAGCTTGGTACAATCAGTAATTCCCCAAACAGAATTAGTCAAGAATCAATTCAGGTTTCTACTCCCATTTGCTAGGTAGCTTAAAGTTATTTATTGTGAGTAGGGTGCAGATAATCAGGACTTTGCCACAGTTAAGACAACAAGATCCAGCAGATTCATTAGGGGACCCTCATGGTATCCTCTATGTTGGTAAGGATACTCTGGTTTCAAGATCTGACCTCTCAATTCCATAGACCTAGAACTTCATGAGGTCATGATCTCAGGGTCGTGGGTTCGAGCCCCCATGTTGGGCTCCCTGCTGAGCGAGGAGCCTGCTTCTCCCTCTCCCTCTGTCGTTCCCTCTGCTCGTGCTCTCTCGCACTCTCTCTCTCTCTCTCTCTCTGCCAATAAATACAAAACTCTTTTAGGGGCACCTGGGTGGCTTAGTCAGTTAAGTGTCTACCTTTGGCTTGGGTCATGATCCCAGGGTCCTGGGATCGAGCCCCGTGTTAGGCTCCCTACTCAGTGGGGAGCCTGCTTCTCCCTCTGCCCTTCACCCTGTTCATGCTCCCTCGCTCGCTCTCTCTCAAATAAATAAAAAAAAAAAATTAAATAAATAAATAAATAAATAAATAAAATCTACAATGCATTCTCTTTATTTTAACTAGCCCCTATTTGATGATGCCTCTTAATGTAAATCCCTAACCCAGACCTCTTGCCTGAAATCCAGCTACTTACTATCATCTCTACCCCAAAAGACTCCCCAGAATGGAATTAATCTTCCCCTCAAATGTGCTGTCCCTCCTGTTTCCTACCTTGGCTGGTGGCAATGCTAAACGCCCAATATCTGAAGGCAGAAACCTACAGGGCATCACAGATTCCTCTCACCCCATCCTATTTCTTCTTCTCCCTACTCATCCCATTCAGAAAATCAGGTACTTTTGAGTGTACCTTTTAAATACCTTTCATATCCATTCTGTCCTCCTTCCCACTGCAACTGCCTTAAATTAGGGTCTTGTTAACTCTTGTACCACTAATGTAACTGACCTCTCTACAATTTTTTTCTCCTTCAATTCAGCCTCAATAGCGCCATAAGAATATTTCTAAAACAAAGTTTGACCATGTTTCTGCCTTGCTCAAAAATCTTCCCTAGCTGTTATCACTTACAGGATAAAGGCAGGAGATGAAGGGAACAACACAAAAGTGGAAAGTCATAAAACCACATGGGACGTATGGAGGAACCATAAGCATTTTGATAGTGCCTGAGCCCATGCATGTGAGGGACAGGATGGAAAAGTAGGCGGGGGCCAGCTCATCCACAGCATGCCAGGTATCTGCTGCAGTTCCCACTTCCTGGAATGCCTTGCCCTGCTCCCTTAACTAGCAGCTCAGAGTGACTTCTGGAAAGCATTCTCGAATACCTCTACACGGAAGTTAGTCATTCCTTCCTCACCGCAAATGCTGTGTCTCATGTTGTTGCTTTTGTTGTCCTAATAAAATTTTAATATAACTACTTGTTTGCATGTCTGTCCCCCATTTAGACTATGAGCTCCTTTAGGACAAGAACTGTATCTTATTCATTTCTATATCCCCCGTATGACAAGCTGCCTGGCACATAGTTTGCCTCCAATAACTGATCTCTTTCCCTTTGGTTTCTTTTTTGTCTCATAGGACTATAGGCAAGAGATAATAAAATCTTAGTGAAGAGTGATGGTAGAATGAAGAGGTAGAAATAAATTTTTAGAACTATTTAAGAAGTTGAATAGACTTAGTCATTAACCAAGAAGAGGTAAGAAATTTCTTCCTAAAGGAAGAAAGGAAGAAGGAGCTCATCTTCCTTGTCTTCAGTGATATGTAGTTTCATTTGTTGGGGATTTTAATTATTTTGTTCATTTATTCCTTATAGCTTGCGGTGAATCCAACATTAAGTTTGCAGTAAATCAGATTAAATTTATTATATGTATTTTTGACACATTTTCAATGTCTTAGTATCATTTTTAAATTTTTTAAAAGTTTCTATATAAATTCCAGTTAGCATACAGTGTTATATTAGTTTCAGGTATACAATATAGTGATTCCACACTTCCAAACATCACCCGGTGCTCATCACAAGTGTACTCCTTAATCCCCATCACCTGTTTCACCCATCCCCCCAACGACCTCCCCTTCTGGTAACCATCAGTTTGTTCTCTACAGTTAAGAGTCTGTTTCTTGCTTTGTCGCTCTTGGTTTTTTTTTTCCTCTTCGCTCATTCGTTTTCTTTCTTAAATTCCACATATGAGTGAAATCATATGGTATTTGTCTTTCTCTGACTGACCTATCTCACTGTCTAGCTCCATCCATGTTGTTGCAAATGGCAAGATTTCATTCTTTTTTATGGCTGAGTAATAGTCTATATCACCACCTCTTTATCCAGTCATCTATCAACGGATACTTGGGCTACTTCCATAGTTTGGCTGTTGTATACAATGCAGCTATAAACATTGGGGTGCATGTGTCCCTTTGAATTAGTATTTTTGTGTTCTTTGGATAGATACCTATTAATGTAATTGCTGCTTAGTATCATTTTTAGAGATAGTTTTCTTTTTAGAGGTGGCATTTAAAATAGACTTTAACAGTAACGATGAAATTTCAAGGCAACAAAATGACAAGTCAAGAAAGATCATTCTACTAGGACATTAGCCAAATTTGGATAGGTTATATTCAAAGTCAACAGAGATAACAATTGAACATAGAGAAGAGAATACAGGTGAAGACAAGAATGCTATTTAGGTGAGGGGAAAACTTGCTGTGGGAGATCCCAGTAGTCAAATTGGACACAAGTCACATGAATTAAGCATCAGGCTCCCTTGTAACAAAGACAGATCTTGGTCCAGAAAACAAACATGTCCCCTCCTGAAGGAGTGGGCTCCCAGTCATGGCAGGGCTGGTGGAGAGAATGTCCAATATGAAGCAGAAGGCAAGGAGCCAGGAGTAGGTTTCTATTGCAAGAGAGAGGCTGGATTAAACAATATCCACCATGCCTCTCAGTATGGTCTAAGAGTCCGACCTGCTTGAATTCCTCTGTGGGTTATTCTTCTTAACTCAGGAATGAGCAATATGAAATATATGAGCTAACTTGATAAGATTCTTGCCTGGTTTCTCCTCCCAGCTCAACATACAACCACTGAACTCATGCCAGAAAGAAAACCTTTTTTCCTCCCATAATAACTCTCTGCTGCTGGAAATAATTTTTGTACTCTTTTGGATCAAGTCATATCTTAACCAGCTCTCAGCCACTGAGCCAGTCATGACTGCAGGACTGGTAGCCTCAGTGAGTCAGCAAAATGGACAATGACATCACACTCATCAGATCATGACCTGGCACCTCTGTGTCACCATCTGTCTTTAGACATTTGCTGGACTTCCACCACCTAGTATGGGTGCATATTTGGGGTACAGAGGCCCATCTTTTCACTACCCAGTTGGTTGTCCTTTATATTCATACAAAATCACTGCCCTGAGACAGAGGATAGAATGACCCAGGGCAGTTTTAAGGCTGCCCTAGTGTCTGAACTCTTACCCCAGGCCCATTCCAGATGAGCTCTGCTCTCTGATATCTAGATGCCAGAAATTTTTCACGTAAGCAGACATGAGAAACGTTATTTAGTTCTGGCTCTGTCCTCCCCCTACTAAACTTGTAGAATTGTGTAAAAGGTTTACTGAAGCCAAGTCTTTAGACCGGGCTCAAGGAATCAAACAATTTATTGCTTAACAAATGATCTACGTGCTGCATAAAACTTGGTTAGAGACACGGGCATTGAAACAAGAACATTTGTGATCAAACCATTTTTTCTTTATATCTTTAATTTTATCTTCCAGACAGTACTATAAATGGAGAAGGAATAAGACTAACTAGACTGGAAAGGAATTAGATGGGATTTTAACCAGTTTAAATAAAAGATTATACAAATGGATTAATGTCATGTATTTAGATGTGCTAAGAAAATGTAGCTCTAGAATTCTGTCTACAGCTAATGTAGTTTAATTCACAACCCCAACCACTTTGTGGATAAAAATTAACTAAATTTTCAATATAATTTCATATTAATATCATTTGCTAGTTTTAAAAAAATTGGATAATAGTATCTGATTTTGATAAAATCCTTGAATCCTCGGAGAGACCACTGTCCCTTAATAGGGTGCTCAAGTGTATAGAGGGAAAGATGTGGCTTATGTGTCCTTGTGGAATTAGGGGGAAAGGACATCCTGGTCTCATGCTAGGCCTTTGGTGAATCCCAATGGTATCGACTGTTTTTCAGCGCTGCCTATTAGCATCTGGAAGCATTGTCCTGATGGCTTCATGCTGGGGCAACTTGAGATCTGATGTTCTCAGCTTCCACAGAGCCTGCCAGAATGCCCTGGGTGGCTGTCCTCTACTTCTCCAACACTTGCACTAATGAGCCTGCTGACTCAGCAGTTCACCCCATAGCCTTCTGGACTAGAGTTCCATCTCTCAGCTCAGCAATTCTCTATTCAACTGTATTCAGTCCACTGATGAAGTGATCAACCAAAATTTATTTTCGGTTATTTCCTTTTTAATATCTAGACATCCTGTTGGGTTTTTAAAAAATGTCTGCTTGTTCTCTATTCGTATTTTCAACTTCTCTTTTATTTCTTCAAATATATTAAGTATAGTTTATATTCAGCATTAGACAAATCAATGTGGTTAAATATTTTAGAGTCTGTTGCCAATATCTGCTTTTTGAAATTAATTTTGTATGCTCTTTTTTAGTGTGTTTTGTGATTTGTGACTGTGAGTTGCTAATTTTCCCATAAGAATCCTTTGAGGCTTGCATTGAACTTCCAGTTCTCTAGAGAAGATTTGTGTCTCCTTCTGCCAATGACCTGGAAAGTATACAAATTAAATTCTCAACTTGAAAGTACGAATTCCAAGTTCATCTTTCCATAATATGATTATGAATTCTCACTGAGACTATTTTTCCTCCTTTCCAGAACCAGAGATTATACAAGTTATTTTGTACATCTCCTGTACAAAATATTCACCCTTTTCTAGGGGATGCAGCCATTTGAGACATTTCCCACTTCATGGGAGGATAGGGACCTTGGTGAAACCGAGGTTTATCTCTCATAAGCAGTAGTCAGAGCAGCTCCAAGTTCCCAGGTGTAGTGAGAATTCCTCAGTCTGGAACCCGCTTTTAGCATTTGTTTATCTCTCTTCTTTTATGTGCTTGATGAATTACTTACTTTTGTGCCAGCTCAATGAAACATTTTTATTCTATCCAAGAATTTGTTGTAATCTGGAATGTCATCTAGGGTATCTGTTCCAGGATTCTATTGAAATAGCACCAGCCCTTTCTCTGTCATAAATAAGAATAAATGTTTATGTAATTATGATTTGGTATCCTAGGACTTCGGAACCAGACAAATTTCAGTTAGAATTCCAGCACTTTGACCTACTAGTGTATGACCTTGAGCAGGTTTCTTAGACTTTTTAAACTCTACTTTCTTCATCTGTTAAATGGAAACTATAATACCCGTATCTCTCAGGCTCATATAAGGATTAAAGAGATCATACTTATAAAGCACTTAGCAAACTGCCTGGAATCTATTGGGTAATTAATAGCTGTTTTGATTATTAACCTTATGTTATACATTTTCTTCATGCACTTAAATTTTTCATAAAGCAATTTTTACTCAATTACTCAAGCCAGTATTTATCTAGTGACTACCACCTCCTAAATTTTAGAGTTAAAATAGTGAATGACAGACAAACTCCCTTCCCTTTGATATTTATATTCTAGTAAGAAAGAAATAAACCATCAAGTAAGCAAATATAAAGATATATATTCTATTCTAATATATATCAAATATTAATAAATATCACAAAGAAAAATAAAACAGGTTAGGAGATACAAAATGATTGAATAGGATATAGATGCAGTACTATTTTAAATAATGTAATCAGATAAAGCCTTTCTAAAGAGGAAATCATTTGAACGAAATCCTGAGTGAAATGAGCGAGCAAGCCATATAGTTGAAAACAGAGGAGAAAAACCTCCCAGGCAGAGAAGTACAGCATGACCTTGAGTTAGAAACACGTGTGTCCCAGGGCACCTGGGTGGCTCAGTCGGTTGAGCATCTGCCTTCGGCTCAGGTTGAGATCTCAGGGTCCTGGGATCGAGCCCCACATCGGGCTCCCTGCCCAGCAAGGAGCCTGCTTCTCACTCTCCGTCTGCTTCTCTCCCTGCTTGTACTCTTTCTCCCTCTCTAATAAACAACTAAAATCTTAAAAAAAAAAAAAATCCAACAACCACATGTGTCCCAGTGGGGGCCACTGGGAAGTGGAGATGGCTGGAGCAGAGCATTCAGAACTGAGGTTGGAGACACGGGCAGGAACCAAATCATGTAAGGCCTCATGAGTCATGGTATGGACTTTGGATTTTATTCTGAATATAATGGAAAGTCACTAGAGCATTTTGTAGAGGGGAATGATGTGGTCTGGCTCATCTATTAATAAGACCATTCTGGGTAATGTATGGCGTATAAATAATGGAAGTTGGCAGGTCAGCCCGCTAGCCACTGGGGAAGCCTATTACCAGCCCAGAGAGAGACAGCGGGGGTTTGGGCAAGGGCAGCCACTGTGGAGGAGTGAAAGGAAGATGTCATCTGAAAGTAGTGTTCACGGGATTTGGTGCTAGATCTGGATACAGAAAGACATAAAGGAGTTCAGGATAATGGCTATCTAACATTTGGGGCTGGGCAAAGTCAATGAGATGGGGAGGAGAGGGAGAGCATTGAACTCGTTAGGCAAGGAAATCAAGTTTGGTTTCGTACACATTTAAATTTGATATGTCTATTAGTGGAAATGGTGAATAGGAAATTGGATACTCATGAGTCTGGAGCTCTGAGGCCCTGTAGATAAAATCTGCATCAGCAGCATATGGATGGTTTTTAAAGCAGTGAGAAAGGGTGAGGTTACTTAACACATGTGTGCGGATGTAAAGGCAAAGAGCTCTGAGCACTAAACCCTGGGATGCTCCAACATTTAGACACTTAGAAATTGAGGATCAGAGTTCAGTGAGAGTAGAGGAAGATATGGAATTTAGGTTAACTGGGAAGTCAGTGGAAGAAAATGATTTTTAAAAGAGAGCTCATGATCATCTGCTTCTATTTTGCTTTGAAATCAAATAAGATGAAGGCTAAAAATTGACTTTGCACTTTGCAAGATGGAAGTTATTGGTAGGAATGAAAGCATAATTGGAGTGATTTGAGGTGAGACAGTTAATATTGAAACTCTTTGAGGGAGTTTTATAATAAAGGGGAGAATAGTAATGGTGATGTGGATTTTAGGAGCATTTTTTACAAGATAACAGATACTATACCATGTTTGTGTGTCGATGGACATGACCCAGTAAAGAAGGAGATATTAGTAACACAGGAGGAATGTGAGTGAAAATTGTAGGACCGAAGGTTCCAAGTTGGACAAGTCAGATGGGATCCAGAGCACAAGGTGTTATGATGCCTTAGGAAGAAGCACAGAGAGCTCATCCCTCCTTCACTTTATTCAGAACTCTGCTCAGACCTAATCAGAGATGTCTTCTCTGAGCACCTTCCCTAAAACTGTACCCTATCTCTTGATCACAGCTAAGCTTTTAGTCTCCTGTGGTTCCCTTCATAACACAGGCAGTGTCTAATATTGAACATGTGTTTATCGATATAGTTTGTATTTCACCCAAGAATATAATCACCAAAGAGAAAGGACTTTGTTTGCCATCCTTCCAACTTATAACATTGCCTGGTATAGAGTACCCATTTAATAAGTACTTGTGCATTAAATGAATGCAACAGGAAGAAAAATAGATAAATATGTATATAAATGCAGGCAGGTTCGTAAATTTGGTGGAAGGAAGAATAATTATTTCTCTTCTCATTACTTCCATTTTTTCAGTGTAATAAGAGGCAGAGTCACCACCAGTACAGAAGGGGGGAAAAAGTACGAAATATTTGCCCCAGAGAACAGAAGAAGGAATAAATGCAAAGTGTAGTTCAATTACCAGGAAATATCAATGGTCTATAAGTTCTGTGGTCAAATTGTCAAGTGAAACCAGTTAGTAAATTTGTATGTTTTCTTTCAACTGAAATCTGCCAGTTAGGTGCAGGCACAGGAAAAGTAGAGAACTGGGTTTAATCAGTGTTGGTATTTTGCTGTGAGCATAACAAAGGGAGAAAGGGTTACGTTAGTTTCCAAGAGCTGCTGAGAAAAGTTACCACAAACTTGGTGGCTAAAAACAACAAAAATATATTCTTTCACAGTTCATGAGGTCAAAAGTCTGAAATCAAGGTGTCAGTAGGATTGGGTCCTTCTGGAGGCTTCAAAAAAACAATGATCCCAATACTTCTAGTTTCTGGTGGTTTCCAGCAGCCCTTGTCATTCCTTGCCTTATGGCAGCATAACTCCATTCTCTACCTCCATCTTCCCTGGCATTGTTTCCTGTGCTTCTCTTATTATGAGGGTACCAGTCATTGGATTTAGGGCCCATCCTAATCTGGTATGTCCTTATCTTAACTAATTACATCTATAAAGACCCTATTTCCAAATACAGTCCCACTCTAAGGCTCTGAGCGGACGTGAATTTTGTGGAGGTGCTATTCAACTCCCTACAGAAATTGGGCGCATAGGCAAAGAAGTGATTATAGCAATAAGCCACAGAATCTAGTAGGGAAAGAGACACTGGGACACATAGTGGGGCAGATAAAGGGCACTGAAAAATGGTAAGGTTGATGGACTGGTGGACCCTATGTGGTCAAAGAAATGGAGTAAGACTTCTTCAGTAAGTGAGTTGGAAAAGTAGAGATGGTAAACAGAGCGAAAAGCTTTGAATTTGGATCAAATTCTAGGACATAACCATGGAAGAGGTTGGTGGGGGTGTTATGAAGGAAAAGAACGTCGGAAATTAGAGTGAGGAACTGTGAGGACAGCCGATAAGCTAAATCATCTATGGGGGTGGTGAAGTCCCCAAGGATGGTGCCAGATGCAAAGGTAGTAAGTCTTGGGCTACACTCCTTAGTGACCAAGGAAGAATGACCATACTGTCAGTTAATGACTTCAGTAAGGACAAATAACTGTTGGCTCCTTATGGCAGGTAAGCATGAAAAGAAGTGGAGATTTTGAGGGAGGAGCAAGAAGGATACCCACCCACATCCAGGTGCTGTGGGAGCTGGGGCAGAGAACATGAGAGGTCCCCTTAAGAGTGACCAAATGGGCTGCACTATCCTCAGGGAACATTCAAGTTCCAGGTAAAATGAAAATGTTCATAGCATACGATCTGAAAAAGCTGTGCAGAGGATTCTGCTGACAACAGCAGTGGAGAAGTTTGGGAAGTGATCAGCGCAGGGGGAGACTGGAACAGACTACAGAACATACACCGTAGGGGAGACAGAGGCTGGGGGAGGGGGGAGGTGGAAGTTTGGCCAGGGAGACTTCTGATGGTGATGGAAGTAAACAGAGCAGCCCAGCCCTCCACTGTAGGGAGACTTTAATTTAGTTAATCCTTCTCTTAATTTGGGGGATGTGATATTCCCTACATTCTCAGTATTATAAATAATTCTCGAATGAATGTTTGTACCCCTCCCAAGTGTTACAACAACTGCACTTCAGTTTGAATGCAGCTCACTGTGTTTATTACTATCTGCTTCTCACTAGCCTGGGGACTTGAGGGCCTTGAGAGTTGGGCTCGTGAACTATTCCACTTCTTCGTTTGGAGCACCTTGCACATAGTAGGAGTTTCAAAATGGTCGCATTGCCTGTGGCTAATTAAAAATCTAAAAATAAACCCAGCTTTCCGTTTCCTTCCTCTTTGCTTCCCTTTGTCCCTTTTTTGGGAGTGGAGTGGGGAAGCACGATGTTATGTTCAAAGACTTTTCTACCCTTCTAATAGTCTTCCAGCCTGTTTACTTGTTCAGGGCACATCATTACCACGTGACAGGACGTGTGTGCTCTGAAATGACAAAGTGTGTGGATCCTAGCCAGCAGGGTCAAGAAAATACTTCATAAACAAGGCTGTAAATAACATCTGGGCTGTCCAAATACAGGAGGGCCTGCTAGCTTTTCCTTTTGGTGGTTGTTCTGTTTGGTCGTGGTTGCATCTCCCCGTAGACCCAAACCAGCCAGGGAGCCACTGCCCCAGCCCCCGAGCACTTCAGGCTGACTCTGGTGGCTGAGAGTATATGGCAGGCTGTCAATGGGAAAACCAGACCCTGCTGAGTGACGTGACAGGAAACCAATGAATCACAGCGTGGAAGAAGAAAGCCAAAAGGTCCGAATAATCAAGATAAAGGCCTGAAGCCATGAGGGGGAAATAAAGTTTATAAACATTTTTATCTCAGAGCACAGAAAATATTTGATGAGGAGACTAATAATAGTTCAGATTGATCCAAGAGTTCTCATCTGAATACCTCAAACCACAACTTTCCGTGAAGACGTTAGTCAACTTGGCTGTCTCGTATTCAGTTCATATTCTTTTCTACGGCAGTTAGTTTGTAGACTATTATAAATACACACTTTAACTAATGGATGTTCCATGAAATGAAAGGCAAAAGTGATTTTTTAGTATCTTGAAGGATAAGCACATGGTAGATATACACTGCAGAAAACTCATTCATGGCTAGAGGTGCAAACTTCTCCGTTACCTTGATGACTGATGGAATGACGGTGCCTTTTCTGGATGGTTCTGGTAGGGTATGAGCTCTGCTCGTGCAACCATGGCAAATAAAGGCAACTTTGAGGAAAAAGCAGTGGAACCTTATAAGGTGGCTTTTCCTTTCTCAGTCTCTAAGGGTAGGGCCAGAAAAAGGTCTTTTGCCAAGAGCCGGCTGTGCGTCTTCTCCGCCATTGTTACAGTTACCGAGTGGTGAAGGGAAAAGATGTGCTAGCAGGGCTGGGCAGGGCTGCCTCGCCCCCACCACCTCGTGGAGCTCTGTCTTAATCGCCTGTGCACCTCATCACCAGGCTGTGGGGGCCGGCCCCAGGGAGAGGCACCAGCGTGCAGCTTTCTTCACTGGCGCACATGGCACAAACTAAGAGAATTGCAAAAGAAATAGATGAATCCACTGTCATGATTGGAGACTTCACCAGTACTCTGGAAGCACTACTTTGTTTCTGACTCAATTCAATTTTGGCAGATACTAACTCTGTGTCCTAAGAGGCAGCATGGAAGCAGTACCAGACTTAGAGGAAGGAGGTCTAAGGCCAGAGCCAGGCTCTACCACTTACCTCCTCCTATGATCTCAGGTCATTTAATCTTTTTCTCAGTGTGCTTCACAGCTGTGAAATAGGTGGCAGCGGGAATTAAATGCCATTAAAATGACTGCTGGTAGGTGTTCAACTTTCCTTTCCTTCCTGTCTCCTTGTGGGTCAGGGGTTGTGGGAAACAGAATCAGTTTAAATCAGGGATCTGACCCTGAAAGGGTTGACTGTATCAATGGGAAGATACGGCCTAATCCCCAGGAGAAATTTGCACATACACCTGGAGCTGACATGAGGGAGCCAGCCCCGTGCTGTGGATCTGGACCTCTGTAGTGCAGTCAGGAATCTTCATGCTCCACAAGTTCCCCAGATGATCTGAGGTGTTCTACTGAGAAGCTAGCCTTGGTCCCCCCATCAGCCCCATGACTGCTGACATTTTAACAGAGACTCCTGCCACATAAGACCTCAGAGGCATTTTAGGAGTTATGGTATACCACATACTTAAAATCTGGGGACTGGAGGGGCGTCAATCAGTTAGGCATCTGACTCTTTGATTTCGGCTCAGGTCATGATCTCTGGGTAATGAGATCAGGCCCCGCATGGGGCTCCGTGCTGGGTGTAGAGCCTGCTTGGGATTCTCTTTCTCCCTCTCCTTCTGCCCCTCCTGCACCTCTCTCCAACTTCTCTCTAAAAAAAAAAAAAAAAAAAAAAGAGTCAGGGACTGGAAATAGGGAGGGAAAGAGAGGAAACCTTCCCCCATAAACTTCTCTTCCATTACATGATATATAAGCTCTAACCACAAAGCTCATATAGCATTTTTTATGTTCTTCTTCCATGCTACCAATCGCTTGCTACTCTGCATGAGAAATTAGAGATAATTTATTCTCTCCATGGTTTACCTTTTATCCCTTAAAGTGCTTGGCACATAGCAATGAGAGATAAATGTCAAGGTGAATTGCTCAAAGAATACATACAATAATGTATTCATTCCTCCCAACTTCCATAACTGCTAAGACACAAAAGAAAAGAAAGGATTAGAGTTAGAAGCATGTGCCTCTGAAGCTGCCCTGGCCAAGGGCAAAGCATTTTGACTCAGGAGGGGCCATTTCTCTAGGGATGAGAACAGGTGTCCATGTCCCTGTCTCCCCAGGAAAGGAATGAATGCTGCGGTCTTGAAAATGCCTTGCTCTATTTTGCCAAATTCACAGACACACCATATGAGATGCTGGTGGAAGTTGGTTTACCAAAATAATTTTCAAAAAAGGAAAATCAGTAATTGAAGTGGGCTGTCCTCCAGTGAGACTTAGTGGCCTAAAAATTCAAGTAGCCATGGTCTCAGGATTTTGTTTGTTTTTCGTGGGCTTAGGATTTTAAGGTGGCACTTTGATGCCCTTGTTCCTGGTGTGTGATTCTGTCCATTGAGAGTTCTAACAGTCTGATAAGCAAAATTTCTAGTGGGGAAAATTCTGAAACCAAGAGACCATCTAAACATAGAAAACTAAAAGAAGAAACAATGGAACCAAGAGTTTACTTATAATGTCTAATGTGCATTTGGGAGATTTTCCATTTGAATTGTTTGTTTGGAATCCACGTTGGCATCTTGCTGAGGGCAGATATTAAGGCCTTTTTCCTAAATCCATTTGGGGGGCATCAGTCCCAACAGCCAGGCAATTTCAAAGCCAGGTTGGCCAGGTTCTCTCAGGAGTTCATGACAGACCATGTTCTTTGAAGGACAAGAATGCAAAGCAGGGTCTCATTTGGCAGTGTGGACAGGTCAATCCATTAAAGTTAAAGCCCTTGAGGAGTCTACCCAGATCTGCTGTTATTGAGGGAATAACTTAATAGAAACAGCCACTTAACCTGAGTGTCTAGGGAACTATTTAGATGATGGTTCACAAGATTCCCTGCCAACCTGAATTCAATGTCAGAGTACACTCAAACTGGTATAGCATCACTTGTATATATATATATATATACACATATAGGTCAGCTCCACCCCTGGAGAGCTTGACTGGAGAAGACTGTGGTAGGACTCAATAATATATATACTGAAAGCTCCCCGTATGATTCCGGCTAGGTTTGAGAACTGCTGATGTCCATAATTAACCTTATCTGAGAGTAGCCTAAGTATGAAACAACCCAGAGGCAGCATTACCATTCTCCAGCCAAATTTGGACTTTGAGAAATACTTCTTCGATAGTGAGTTAAATTTTGTAGAAATACTCATGTGCTTTACATACACATGCACACACACGCACGCACACACATGCACACGCACACGCACCAGTGATAGAAAGAAAAACTCTAGATTTGATTCACCCAGTTCCTGGCTAAATTCTTTCCATCCACTGAACTTCCTTGGCGCTCTTTGAAGTCAGCAATTACTTTGTTCTCAGAGGAGTCATTCTGTGGTGAGGAAAATGTTGAAAGTTTGGCAATGTATTAGGACTTTCCAAATCTGGGTTCTTTCAAAATATTTATCTGTATGTTGTTTATCCCTTTTCAGTATTTAGACTTCATTCTTTCTAATAACCAAAGACAAGCTATTGATATTAGTCACCTAGAATGCATAATAAAGATAGTAAATTTGCCAGTGGTGATAAAAAGGCAGCTACCCATAGCTGATGTCCTTATTAATCCACCCTGTCCTCTTTCAGACATACAGATTTAGTAACTGAACAGAGCCCTTCTCACAGTGCCTGAAACAGCATCATTCCTCAGTAAATAATGAGCTGCGATTTTCGTTATTCTTCTTTCATGAACTTGCTAACCAGCCCTGCTCCTCCCGATAAGTTAGCAGCGATGTTCTGAGCGAATATTTTACACACATCCCATTCCCATCTTCTAGCATGACTCTTCTCTGACTTCCTGTTTTATCCCACACATGTTTGTCCCTAACACTAACAGAGTGAGAAATCTTTGGGTACATCTCCATTGATAATTGAAACATGTGGCTCTGGGTTTTTTTATGTTCTCTTGGGTTCCCCGTTTGCAGGAAACCACAGATCCTAATGTCGATTTCCTGTATTGCTGTAGAAACACACAATGCAAGGATTTCACTTTTTAATGGTCCTGTCTTTCTTTGCGCAAGCCCATCCATACAGCCATGCTCCCTGTTGTGTCTGAACACGGACTGACTCATGACTCCAGGCACGGCTGCTCCCACCCACTTCTACTCTCCAGCTCCACTCTGTGGTGCTATCCCAGCCTAACCGTCCAACTCCAAAGGGCATCGAATCAGGGGGACATACCCAGTCCAGGTCCCAGTTAGTATCCTCCATGTTTTTTGCTATATAATGAATTACGTGTTGATATTTATAGCAGCTTTATTGACAACCCTGATGATAAGATGACTCTGGTATATCCCAAACCATGTATGTTCCATCAGTGAATGCTTCCACTAGATTCCCTCATCCCAGCACATTATCAATCAGGCTCTGCCCATCACAGGGAAATTCACAAACCCAGAGCATGTGTGTGTCTGTGCCTTTGGAAGGGATAGGCAAATTACAGAAAAAGGGACAGTTTTAATTTGTTTTGATTTTACCATCCTCCTACCTCGCCAAGACACACACACACACACACACACAGAGCTTCTGTTTTTCCAAGAGCTTTTGAAATTTTGCTTGGTTTATACCCCCGAGGCCAGTAGACAGGAAATGAGAATCGGATAGGAAAGGAGCTGAAAACATCTTCTGCAAATTTTTTGCTGTGTGGGGTATGGTAATTTTCCACTTAAAAAGCTTTTAAAATAGATTTACCAGGAAATATTGCTTTATATAGAAGGACATCCATTCTTTAGTGTTTGTATATGGTTATTATCACTACCAGTTAAAATCACCATATTAATAGCTCTCTTGAGTAATGGCTTTCATTTGACCACCTGAAAAGTTCAACAAATATTGGGTTACATTTCCCTGCATTGTAATTCCAGAGATGATATTCTAAGAAAGGTCCTAGCCTGTTAAAAGGAACATGTCCCATAGAATTACAGTGCTAGAGGTGCTGGAGGGGAAGGCTGTTTTATACTCTTAAATCCTTCACTCTTTTAAATTCTCTTGCCATAAAGGAATAGTTCCAAATGATTTCATCTAATCACAGAAAATAACCCTTCTGATTCTCTTTAAGATTTAAGATTTTCTAATTCCCTCTGTCTTCTTTATCATTTATGCATTTGTTTCCCAATCTACATTAAAATGGGAAAAATAACATAAACCGACAGAGCACATCTTTTCAAAAAAATCTGTCGCTTCCGTTTGAGACTATTTCCTACTTAGGATTTTGGTGTTCCAACGCCCTTCCTTTTTTGGAGTTAGGGATAGGACAGGTGGAAGATTTTTGTCTATTGTCCTTCCTTGACAAAATAAAAAGTTAACACTTCCAGACTGGTCCCCAAACTTCATTTTGTAATTTAGCTTTTTAAAGAAATTCAAGACTCCTGAAGTCAGCACTCTGCCTTTAGAATCCCATGACAGAGCACTCTGCTAACTGCTCGCTCGTGCTTGCAATAAGCCAGACCATGTAGGGATGCCTGCTGGAGACTCCGCGGCTATAACGTAAGAAATAGATTAGGTGACTGTTGCTGGTGTCCCAGAGGTCATAATTCTTCTTCAGATATTTCAAAAGGATAAGGTAATTAAGTTAATAATCCCTGTTGTTATAAATACTAGATGTGGCATTGTTCATTTATTGCCTTCTAACATCCATGATATCGATTTACACAAGAATAACTCAGGGGAAGTTCTGGTATTGAAGACTCTAGAAAGGAACTAGGATCAAAGACTCCTAGATTAAAGGGTTGATTTAGGATAAATGTTAAAAGGCATAATGTGAACAACACACTTACTACAAACAAGAAATCCCAGTCTTACCTATTGTTCTGTCTGACAGAGATTTCACTTCCTGTAAAAACAAAACAAAAATGGAAACATAATTGAGTGAAGTAAATTGTTACTTGTGCAATTAACATAAAAGTGCTTGCATTTAGATACCTTTAATTTACATTTAAAATGCAGTTTAATTGTTAACGTAGAAAGGGCCACACAGGAAGAAAAGTTTGACTTCTGAAAATGTACGTATGTGCAGAGTATGGATAGTAAATGTACATATATATTTTACAATCCCCAAAAGTTCGCTTATCTGTCTGTTATACTTCGAGATCATAATATTTAGAGTCTCTATCTGGCCTCTTTGGAGAAATTCAGAGAGTACAATTTAAACTGCTGGATGGTCCCACTGCACAAAACAGACGTCCAAATTAGCATAGTCCCATAGGCTCGAAGTTGGAGATTAATCGGTATGTGGTCAAAGAAGAATTTTAATAAAACATACAAATGCGACCTGTACCCCACTGTGCAGTATTTCTGCAGACGACTGTTTCTGGGTGCCAGCTCACGCTTGACAACTGCTATGGCAAAAGGCTGGTGGAAAACTTACAAAAGCAAAAAATTAGGCAAAATAGTGAAGTTTCAAATCTATCTACCTTGACCTCAAAGGATCATTTCATAGAACATTAGCCTCAACTAAGTCTTACTTTTCCCACTTACGTCTTACTCCTAGGCAATTTGCCAGGCAAACTACCACTTTCCAGAAGCTTCAGGTGGGTATTTGTGTTCAGTGCCTGGTGCTCAGACAGGATCTGTCCTCGTGCTTCTCTGATTGTCCACCTTACCCTGCAAGTAGAGATGCTCTGTTCTTTTCCATAGTCAACTTTTATTTGTGGTTAATTAATATATGAGGTATTGTTCATAACAGGGGTCACAGACTGCAGGCTGCAGGCCAAATCCAGTGCACCGCCTGATTTTGAAAAGAAGGTTATACTGGATCACATTCATGCTTACTTATTTATGTACTGTTTATGGATGCTACAACATTTGAATAGTTGCTACAGATATTGTATGGACCACAGAGCTTAAAATATTTACTTTCTGGCCCTTTATAGAAAATGTGTGCTGACTCTGCTCTACAAAGAAGAAAACATGTCGTAGGAGGGGGTTATCCTTTGACTTGGGTTTGGGTGCTAATTCCTTATCATAGAAACATTTCAAAAGCAGTTTGTAAAGTCATTGCCTTTCAACTCACCGAGGGGAAAAAATTAGATATTCAATACAAAAACAGATACCTGCTTGGGTTTCTTGTCACTTTACTTTTTATTACTCAGTCTTCATGTAGATTCACAATCTATGCTTTGGAGAGGGGGAAACATTTGTGGCAAGTGTGATCAATGCTGAAATAGGCAGGCCTTTGGCAAAATTTGCAGAAGGTGAACTCACCTTTGGTGCCTTTCCACCATCCCCTTTCTCCTGTCCTGTCCTATGTCTCTCCTCTTTTTCCTTGGCATGGTCTAGGTCATACCTAGATTCCTCCTTTATTTGGGTTAGCTCTCAATTAATCCCCACTAGACTCTTAGCTGCTGGGACCTTGATATGTCTGTTTGCACTGGCATTTATATATTAAAGATGAATTTCTGAAGCTGAGGTACAAAAAAACAGAGCTTGCCAATCAGGTGGCTAAGTGTATGGGTTACTCTCATGCCACAGTTTTGATCTCCATTGGGCAGCCCCTGGGCCATTTGCTTTCCAGTGCCCAGTAGCTACTCCAGAGATAAACAGCTTCCCTTGGGGTGACATACCAACATTATATTTTTCTATTATATGAAAAAAAAAAAGATTCAGAAGCACTAACCTCTCAGAATAAATCATTATATGTTTCACTTACCCAAAAGGGGGGACAAATCTTAGGGAATCAGAGTTCATGGTGACTACTTTGTATTTCCTGGAAAGTTAGAAGATTGTGCTTATAAGTCAATAATTTATAGATAAAAATAGATGAACGGGTCTAACTTGTGGTCACTTATAAATCTCCATCAAGAATAAAATCAGGTTTTACTAATTAGCTAATTGGGGTTGTACACTGGTTATAAATATATAAAATGTCCTCTGTCCTCTTCTCCCAATGCCTGGTCCATAGACGGAGCTCAATATTCTACGGTCATACTACCCCCTAACGCAATAGATGGACCTACAGCATTGTCATCACCTGAGAGCTTGTTGGAAATGCAGACTCTCAGGGGGCACCTGGGCGGCTCAGTCTGTTAAGTGTTTGACTCTTGGTTTCGGCTCAGGTCACAATCTCAGGGTCATGATATCAAGCCCTGAATAGGGCTCCATGCTGGGTGTGGAACCTGCTTGGGATTCTCTCTCTCCCTCTCCCTCAGCCTCTCCCGCCCTACTCATGTGCTCTCTCTCTCTTAAAAAAAAAAAAAAGCAGAATCTCAGGTCCACCCCAATCTACTCATTCAAAACTTGATTTTTAACAAAATCCCCAAAATTCAGTCTGAGAAGCACTGGGTAAGAGACCAAATGAGACTAGAAATCTGGCTGTGCCACGTTAAATTTGGAAGATGTAAAGTTAAAAATAAATATTTTAGGAAAGATGAAAAAAAAGGCAAAGTTAATGTGGAAGGAGAAAAGTATGTTTCCTTTAAATAAAAATCCATGAGGGAAGAGCGCCATTTCGTAAACTCAGTCAGTACTGGGACAGGCTTCATGAACCACGTAGCCTAAGTCTGGCCCGCAGAGAGTAATGCAAAAATCTTGACTTGGTCCCTTAATGTGTACAACGTTCTTTAAAATACCGTGAAAGGGGTGAAACCCTGACCGATTGAGCTTAGCCCAGGCTCTGTTTTTTGCCTGGCAGGGGATTCCATTAGCTTCATGTTCCTGTGGAGAGCTTGGGCTCATAGCAGGAAGACTCAGCAGGACACAGAAATGATTTAATGGACTGTGCAAATCTCCAAACTAGAGCCCACTCCCAGAATAGAAGCAAGCACCTGGGATTCTTGGGGTGCATTGTCATGGGGCCAGAAAGAAGGATGATCCTCTCCATGGTTTACTGAATTTTGAGATGCTTCCTGTTGGCCACTCTGGCTTCTAAAGGAAAGAATTTAAACATTTGCTGCCTAGCCAGAATGGAAAGTGGAATTGCCTAATATTTAGGAGAAAAGAATCACATTTGCAGCTCTATAGAGTATGAGGTATCTCTGACATGCTTGGCTCTGATCCTTTACCATCTTTAAAAATAAGCACTCCTGTAGCCACAGGCCAGACATGAACATCATGTTGAGGTGGACCATATTCTGCTCTGCCCTTTCTGTGTGGTAAAGTGCTTTAAATTTTTCCAGACATCATTAGGAATGTGCAAAGCCAATTATTCTGATCCTTTGAGAAGATCATGGGCATCCTTCTTTTAGATTTCCCCCATGAAAACAAAGGCAGAATCCCACTACAGGGAAGGGTTCCTGGAGAAGGCCTGAGGTCTCAGACCTTGTGTAGAGCTGACAGGGACCGCAGTCCTACTTTGGACTCTGCTGGAGCTGGTCCCAGCAGATGAATGCATCTGGGCAGTAAGACCCAAGCAGAGACAGAGCAGGTCTGGATGCTAAGGTAGAAAGAAGAAGAAAAGTAGAGAGAAAATGCTCTGGAAGCCATAGTCTAAAAGGTTAAGCCAGCACAAAGTTCAGAAATCTCTCTTTAGCCATCTTGGCAAGGTGCTGGAGGCACTCCATCGCCCGCTCTTAACCTCCCTGTCCAACATCGGTGCGCACCATGTTCTTTCCCGGTACAAGTCATCACCTCTTTGATGCTTTTTCTCTCCCCAGCACAATGAACTAAAGGTCATCTTTCAGACTTGGAGCCCACAATATTTCCTAACAGATGTCTTCCCATTTTTTGCCATGCCCAGAAGGGCAGATTATTATCAGTCATTTGTTGAGTTCCTCTAGCACACATGACGTAATTCTTTTTTAGAGCTTATTGCACTCTTTTAATTTCTTCTTTATAGCCCAAACACACCAACGTGGTGCCCCAAAGGAGATACTATGTCTCTCCTGCCCATGTTATATGCCTAATTCTTGGCAATAAAGGATGGCATATAGTAGGACATCAATATTTGCCAAATTAGAACAAAATATCCCTTTATATGTGAATACCCTTTAAATAATCTCTCAACCCTGTTTTACTTTTTTTTTTTTTTTAGTGAGGGTGGTACATCAACAATGGAATCACTTGAAACACTCATTTGGAAAAATGTGAAATGCATGAGCAGCCCAAAGTCCATCTCAAATCCTTCATCTTCCATAAGTTTTTTGCTGACAACTTTGATCCCTGAGGCTATCTCCTTTATCCACAGGGCAGTTAATATGAGACAGACACCGAGGTGTGCTGTCATTTATTGTTCTTAATTGTTTTATACCCATAAATCTTATCTCCCCAGATAGATTGTAGTTCAATTCAATTCAAACAAATTCAAATCAGGAAATGGTGATTGAACCACCCATGTGTGTGGGTCTGTGCTCCTTCAGTGTTGGCACCAGTTCTTGTTTTGACTTTAATTAATTTATTCACCATATATTTGTTGAGCATTTAATTATGTGTATAATCACCTTTCTGAGAGAGATTACTTTTTTTTTTTTTTTTTTTTTTAGATTTCTATGTTTTCAAAAAATTTACCAGTACTGTAAAAGGTCAAGGGCAAATTGACCAGTCTACAGTGAGTGATCCTGGAAGTTGCAGCTCATTGGTCCTAAGTTCCAGGTAGATTTATATAGGGAAACAAATTCACATGAGATTTGGATAAGCTTGACATCAGAAGGTCCCATCCAGGGGGGTGAAACATGGCAAAAAGGGATTCTGAACACCAGTCCACATCAAGAGTCATCTATTCCTTAGGTTATAGGACTGATCCCAGCCCTGGGGTGAGGGAATACTGTGGCCCCAATCCTAGAGAACACCTAGAAAATATTGAGGAAGATAACTTAGCCAACAGGTTGGGAATTTGACCGTATGAACCTCTGATGAAAATGCTGGCAACAAAACATCTCATACCTAGAACTCTAGAACCTGACCTGCCAGGCTGCAAAGGAGGCTGGAGGGAGCTATAGGAGCCTGGGAGTTGTGACTGAGCCAGTGAATATCAGATTTGGAGAACAGACCCCAATTCTAAGTTCCCCCAGATGGTGGCCCTGAGACTGCTGACCTTCCACCCGCCTACGTTCAGGGTGAGAGTGAGTCCACTGGTAGGGGACTCGGAGTTCCCAACATCAGCTGAGTCAGGGAGAGAAAAAGAGGACCCAGTGGGACCGGTAGCAGGGAAAACCAGAAGGGCCCGGAACTGGACCTAACCAGTTACTATAAATAGCTCCTTTGTCACTAAATTTATTGCACTGCATTAAAATTGTCTTTTTCCTTGTCTGTCTCCCCACTTGGCGCTAAGCCATAAGGGCAGAGCCTAGGTCTTATCTTGCTTATCATGTTATTCTTAGCACAAAACACGGTGCCTACTGCTGAGTGGGCATTCAAGATATATTGCCCAATAAATTCTTATTCTGGGGAGAAAGAGTGAATCTGTGTCAGACATAGGGCAAATAAACTCAGTCAAGTAAGGAAAAGTCAAAGCGTGGAAGGTGGGCTTCAACCTGTGGGCTAGGCAAGCAAGAGGTCAAGTCTAGAAGACAGACCAAGGCAGCAGTGAACAGCAGTTACGGGTCTAGGCTTTGGAGTCAATCCTGGGTTTGAACGCTGACTCCACTTCTCTTGGTTTCCACCTTGTGAGCTCGGGAAAGTTGTTAAATTGCTCTGAACCTCACTTTCTGCTCTGCGAAACAGCAGTTTACACTCCCGACCTCATGTGAGGATTTAATAAGGGAGTATAAAAAAAAAAAAAAGGTCAGCTCAGTGCGAGGTCCTGTACTCAATAAGTTATTGTTGAGGCAGGCAGGAAGCAGCAAATCCTGTCATTCCAATAGCTAATAAGCATCATTCAGAGCTGGGAAGATTGGAGCCCAGAGATAAAGAATCTAGTCTCCAAGGCTAAAAAGTAAATGACGAGGGACTCATACGGAGATAAAAAAACAAAACAAAACGAAAACCCAGGCTGAAGATTGAGGTGTCCCAGGCAAAGGATCTTGTCTATCAGGCGTAGAGGGATAAGATTAGGAAGGAGTGTAGCTTGAGCCTGTTCCAACAGCTTTCTAAGGACAGGGATCCTTCTGTGCCTCAGAGCAGGGCTGCTCACAGTGAGTGGGCAGGTATGAGCTCATCAGAGGAGCTAATAAGTACACTTGGCAAGAGCAGAGATGAGAAAGGGTGTGAAGTCAGACAGTTCATGACAACCAGGCATGGAAGGTGGTCAATAAATCGTTGTTGATAATTTACTTTCATCATTAGCACCATTGTTCCAAAGCAGGGAGATGCATGAGCCCTCATTCGATCGTGAAACCTCAAACGGGGCACAGTTGAGCATCTTATTTGCCAACATTCTGGAGAAAATGGGGTTTTCTAACCGACCCCCACGGTTTCTTTTGTGGAATCACTGGTGTGTTTTATGGAATGTTGTGCCATTTGTCATAAATCTACAGCCAACAATGTAGGAAGCGCCACCTTGGCCAGCATGGAAACCCTATTTTTGGCTGAAATGGGAGGGAGGCCAATTGAGGGCTGGCCGAATGGATCTGGTGCTTTTCCCACTCTGGAGATCTTCTCTCGCCAGCCGCCCCCTCTTACAAAAGCTGTGTCATGATTCTGCTCACAAAGACAGTGGTGACTCTGAAATTCTCCAGTTTCTTCAGACCCTTGCCTGTGCCTGTTACATTTGGGGGTTGGTTCGGGCTGGGGTTTTTTTGTTTTGTTTTCTGAGTAATGAATCTGTTTCTGAACATAAGAGCAGCAGGCATCACACGGAACGCAATGCTTCCTTGTAAAAATGTCAGTTGCAATAAAAGGAATCTGGAGCCAGCCTGGCAGCCTGGGAGCTGTTACAGGATGAAGTCAGAACCTCAGCTTGTGTCTACATGACACCAAACATCCAGTTAAAAAGTGAAAAACTCAAGCAGTCATCCAGATGTTTTGTCTGCTTGATGCCAAACGTCCTGATGTTTTCAACTATCCAGATGTTTGGCATCGGGCAGACCAGCATCCCAAATCTGGAAGCACCTAGGTGTTTGTATCTTGTAGAAATAGCCTTGGACCACTGCGCAGCAAAGACCAGGAACTTGGACGTCACTTTTCCTGACTCTAGTGACTGTGAATCTCATAAGATCTTCATGAGAGTAAGGTGATTCCATTTAAAAAGTGAAAGGAGCTTGGAGTTAAACACATAGGTTAATAGGGCTTTGCCAGAGGAACTGATACAAAGAAAAGAAAAACATGGGGCACCTGGGTGGCTCAGTCGGTTAAGCATCTGCCTTCTGCTCAGGTCATGATCCCAGGGTCCTGGGATCAAGCCCCACATTGGGCTCCCTGCTCCGCAGGAAGCCTGCTTCTCCCTCTCCCGCTCCCCCTGCATGTGTTCCCACTCTCGCTGTGTCTCTCTGTCAAATAAATAAAATCTTTAAAAAAAAAAAGAAAGAAAGAAAATAAAAAACACAACAAAGCCCACTGCAGCTCAAGTGACTTCCCAGTCTCTCTCCCAGCCCTTTTCTGTGTGCATCCTTCAAATCCCTGGGGAGGGAAAACAGGGAGCTCAGCTCAGAAGCAAGTAAAAGTTTGAATCTAATCTTGTATTAAACTGGACCCTCTGCTTCCTAAAAGTGAAGCTGACCTTCTAGACACACTTCAGAACTGTTTCCATGTTCTCATGACCAGCCTGGTCATGCTGAAGTTATTTAACCTTCAAGCTGACCTATTTCTGGATATGCCCCCTTAGTATGAATGTAAACGAGGAATGAGCTGATCTCTGTGGAGACAGAGAGAGTAAACGGGGCTTTCCTAGGACATACTGCTTTCTCTTTTCTAGACAAGCCCTCTATTTCATGCTGCTCTTCTTGATTCTGGCTCATGATCTATGCCTGCCTCTCTTCTCCCAATAATCCTGACAAATAAGAAATGAAGAAGAGAAGAAAGGAAGGAAGGAGGGAGGGAAAAAAAGGTAGGAAGGAGGAAAGGAGAAAGACAGAAAGACAGAAAGAAGGCACAAGAAAGAGAGAAAGAGATCCCAAAGGTCCTGAGGACAGCATGTGCAGGCGAGTTTAAAAACAACATGAAAGGAACAATAAGAGCAACCCAATAAAAGGATGAAACACGGTCATGGGACTGCAAAGAGAATCTGAACATCTGTACTTTTTCTTATTTATAACCATGTCAGGAAAACAGGAAAAACAGTGTACAAAACCTCAAGTGGAATTTTCTTTCAGTCCCCATTTCGCTGGTGTGTTCCACTAGGAAGAAAGCAGCCATTCTGATTGTCTTCCATAGGCTTGAAATATACAATTCATCATTGTCTCATGCATCCTATGATTGTGAGTTAGTCGTTATTACTCATTGTTGTGTGGGGGAATTCCTCTTCTACCCACATCTGGACTTCTGCCTTTAGAGCAGAGCACAGAAGCAGACGTCGTCTGACCCTTTATCATTTCTGCGTTCGATGCATCCTCGTCTCTTTTAGGATGGCTCCTTGGCTATTGTTTTATAGTCGTGTTCGTTACTGGTTGATTGAATCATTTTTAAATTTTATTGTGACAGTGGTAATGGCAATGATTGTGCTCAACCAAGTTAGCTCCTCAGTACCATCGTTGTTAAATCAATCAGGAGATTAGCAATCGCTAATATACACATAATTTGGGCTCCTTAAAGGAGACAGACATCTGTTTTCCTTGGCAGCAGTCTGTTTCCAGGCTCTTACTTGATACCATGTGCGTGCCTAACTCCTGTTCACAACAATAGCTTTTATCCTTGGGAGTTGGGAGTATAGTTAATTGATGCCTTTATCTTTTCATGAAAGATGCCAGCTCACATCAAAAAAAAAAAAAAAAAAAAAGGAGGAAAAAAAACCACAACAAAACACACTACAAAGGCTTGGCATTTTATCTGGTGGAACTAGAGAACCTCAAAGCCGGACCAAGTATTAGAGAAAAATAAAGATTGCTTTCATCCACATTGCTGCAAAAATTTTGCCTGTATCCTCTAATTTTTCCTGCCATCACTGAGAATTCAATGAGTATTCAGGTCTGAATATTAAGATCTGACTTTTGCCTTTCAGAAATGCAAGTGTCAAAACAGAACAGAGGCGGGGCCGGGTGTGTGTTTCCTGGAAGAGAAGGAGTGATGCCGGACAGCAGGGGAGGCCCATTCCACACTGTGCTGGGAGCGTGATGGGAGGCCAGCGGCCTTCTCCAGAAAGGAGTGAAGTGTGCATTGTTATAAACCCTGGAATAAAGAATCAGGTCAGTTGGTTGGTTTGTGCACGCTGCAAACTGGGACACCTGCATATTGGGAAAAGAACACGGTCACGTCCTACGTCCTAGAGACACATCAAATTCTTTCATGGGTAAATGATTCTGCTGTGCTCAAAGGTTTCTTTTATGAGAGACATTGGTGCATTAAAATTATGATTATTTACTCATTCCTTTAAAAAGTATTTATTGAGTAGGAAAACAGCATGCTGTTGACAAGGAAAACTCCAGACTAAAAACGGGATGATTGGGGTTCTGGTTCAGTTCAGCTGGAAAGATGAGATAAGCGCATGAAATATTTAAATGAATGTAAAAGACAATACACAATTAAGTACCTCAGTGGGCATTTGGTAAGATGAAATCTGTCTAAAGGAAAATAACACTATATACTTCCAAGATGTAATAGTAAGAAACACTTTTCAAAATGTGTCACCTTAATTATTTTCATTATATTCATTGTAATTATTGATACTTAGTCTCAAATCCAGGTATTTTTCTTACGTGTTCACAAAGACAAGCATCAAGATGTAGGTTTTAGATAGCCACGTCAAGAGTAGCTTAAATTACCTGTTTTCTTTCAAACTCAACAACTTACAGGTATATTTTAATAGTTATATTTTCTTTTCCATTAATTATTACAAGTCTACGAAAGGAATATAGTAATAATAAGCACTAATGTATGCATCCAGCTTCATCAAATCTTAATATTTTGCCCTATTTCTTTCACTTTATTTTATTATTTTTTTGTTTTAGAGAGAGAGAGAGAGGAGAGAGGCAGGAGAGAGAGAGAGAGGGAGAATCTTACTTAAGTAGGCTCCACGTTCAGCACGAAGCCCAACATGGAGCTCAGTCTCACAACCCTGAGATCATGACCGGAGCCAAAATCAAGAGTCAGACGCTTAACCGACTGAGCCACCCAGGTGCCCCTAAGGCAAAACCATATTCTTTATTCAGCTGAAGCCCCTTACATACCCCTCTCCTAATTCTGCTCCCTCCTTTCATCCCTCCTGGAGTTATTCTGAATTTGGTATTGCCCATGCATGTTGTTATATTTTTACATTTTATGTTCATATCCATAACTATATATTCCATGTTTTAACTTTATTTAAAAGGTATTATGATTATGCAGTTTGTTTTTTCACTGAGTATTGTGTTTTTGACATTCATCCGTGTTGATATTTGTATATGTAGCTCACTCATCTTAATGGCCATATAGGAATGCACCACAATTTCTTTAGCCCTCCTGTTCATAGACACTTGGGTTGCTTCCAAGTTTGCTATGACAAGCAGAACTCTTATGAATTGCTAAAACAAGCCTCTTTATGAAAGTGCTAGAGTTTCTCCGGGGGCAGAATTGCTGAATTATATAATATGCACATCTTTCACTTTCCTAGCTGTCCTCTAATCATCCTCCAAATAGAGCGTACTGATGTATACACCCACCAGAAGTGTATGAGAATTTCTGTTTATCCACTTCTCTGACAATGCTTGCTATCGTTAAGTGCACATTTGAAAAAGGTATTATCACTGTTTATACACGCAAAACATTTGAAATACTACTAAGAACAGATACCCCCTCGCTCTATTATTGAAAATAACCTGTTGTGAATTAGCACCGGGGCGATAAAAGAATCTGCAATGCTTTCAAGCCTTCCCACTTGAAGGGGAAATGCTACCCAACACCAATGACTGTCTTTTCCTGAGCTTCTTCAGGATGTTCATCCAAGTCATGCTCAAGTTTCAGAGCCAGAGAACATTTTAGAAATCATTTTTTCCAGCGGCATCATTTCAACATAAAGAGACATGCTTAAAGTCACACGACTATGAAAATGATCATACTCTTCTGATTTATTTAGAGCCTACTATGCTCTGGATGCTTTACAGATATTCTTAATCCCCATGACAATAGTCAGAAACCGTCACAAAGAGTTCATTCTCCAAAACACAGTTATTGTCATATGACTACTCAGAGCAGACGCTATGCTGTTTAATCCTCACGGAACAAAATTGTACCAGAGTCCCTACTATCAAAGACAGATAATCTAGAAGGGAAGGTGACACCAGAGTATAAACTAGCATGTGATGACTCAGACCCAGGCAGGCTACTGGGAAAGGGTCTTTCTCTAGCTGGGATCATTTAGGAAAACATCCTGAAGAAACTGGTACTGGAATTGGGCATTGGAAGACAGGTAGAACTTAGATGGACATCATCTCATCTCGGATGTGCTGACTGAGCATTGCCCATGTAATGACCATGAGGTGGGCAATGAGTGGAATCCAAAAGTCTGTAACCATATCCTGCCACCAAAGTAGGTGTGTGTAGGGGTTCCGGGGGCAGGACAGATCAGACTGGAAGGGATCAAGGGGAAGGTCAGTCTGATGAACACTGCAGAAGATCTGGAGGGCCAGGCAACCAACAACTGGGGAGAATCCAACAAAACTACCTCTCAGGAGCACAGCAACAAGGCCTCCATGCCCGGGCCCCCGTGGCCACCTTTCTTACCACTCTCCCCTCCTTTGCTCGTCTGTTGGCCTCTCTTCTGTTTCTAGAACATGGCAGACTGGTGGAGCCAGTAGAATCATTCATCTGCGGTTCCCTCTGCTTGGAACAGTGACCCATTTTACAGCTGGCCAACTCATTCTCATCATACAAGTCCTACCTGAGATGCTTTCCTTTAGCATCTTATCTAAGCGAGCCTCTGCCCTCCCCTTCCTCCATCTCAGCAGCCCATTTTATTTGCTCCTGGTCTTTCTCACTTTCCAAAATTATCTTCCTTAGGGAATCTCTTGCCCCAGTGAGAGAGTGAGCATCATGAAGACAAGAAGTTGTCATTCCTACTATGTGTTTTGTGACTGGCCTCTGGCACGTAGAGGGGTTTCAAAACCATTTATTGATTGTTGAACCAATGAACCACAATATTCTAGTTTCCAAAGAGGCAGGTGGAGTATCAGAAACTGCAGAGTCTTTTGGAAAGTTGGGTCTCACAGCAATGGAGTGTACGGGCAGGCTTGTATTAAGGCGACCCTGTGTAAGATGTAGGAAGTAGGAGGTCACCATGAGGAACTCAGAAACGAACAAGTGGCATAAGTTCAAATACCAAGACTAAGGTCTAAGGTAGGCATTAGAATCAAAGCAGAAACTGAGGAGGGTGAACAGGCTAAATCAGTGCAAAGACACTTTCTACCACAGTCAGGTGTCAGGCTAGAGCTCTTTAAATCTTTCCAACCTCAGGTCAGGGGGGAAAGGATGTGTATATACCATGACCTCATCCACTGGGAGAGGCAGAGAACTCAGTCGTCCTGAAACCAGAAATATTGGCAAGAGGGAGAGTGAAGACTCCAAGCAGAAGCGACAGCAAGAGCAAGGCAGAGAGGTGATGTATCTCCAGCTTAGAACAGCGCCTGGCACATCAGAGAGCACAGAAAACTCTTGAAGGCATTGAGTCACAACTTTAGTCGGATAGTGGTATCGAGGACAGAGAGCCTGAATGTGGGCAAACTAGTTGGAAATTTATTCCAAAATCTGGTTTTAGCAATTTGGTTCCTCGCAGTAGAGCTGGGTGGGGACAGATACAGCTTGATGACTAACTGATGGTGTGCTTGGGGAGGGGATGGAGGTAGGGACGGTACAGGAAAGAGGGAAATAAATCTTACCCTGAGCTTCAGAGTCTGGGTGACTAAGTGACACAGTTACAGAGCTAGAGAAGTCCAAATGAAGAGCAAGTTTAGGGTGGGGCTGGAAGTTTCTGTGAAAATACTGGAGGTACAGGAAGGCCTGGATTCAGTAGTGATGTTTAGGAAGTGGTTGAAATGAGACTGGAGCTCTGCAGAAGCCTGGAATAAAAATATATAAAGGCACATTAGCTACTTTAGTCATTTTCAAGAATAGGCAGTCTGGGAATAGAATTAAATAGAATTGGGAAGATCAGCTGCGTAGTAAAACATAGCAGGACCCAACCTATCCAGCCTCATTATTCAGTGGCAGAATATCGGGACTCATCTCAAAAACTAAACGTGCTGGGCTTCTTTGGACAAAAGTCAATTCCTCCTAGGCCCTCTATACCTAACATCCTTTAATCTAGGCAATTTACTTTTCTTAGGAGGCAAGATTGCTAAGTGAAATATGGCAATGGCGTGAGCCTGCCCGGGTTCAAATCCTGAGTTCGCCATAAAAAATTAAAGATGGAGAAGCATGGGGGTGCCCGGGTGGCTCAGTAAGTTGAGCGTCTGTCTTCGTCTCAGGACATGATCCCAGAGTTCTGGGATCGAGCCCCATGTCGTCCGGCTCCCTGCTTGGCGGGGAGTCGGCTTCTCCCTCTCCCTCTTCCTCTGTGTGCTCGCTCATGCTCTCTCTTTCTCAAAAACAAAACAAAACAAAACAAAACTCCACCACTTAGGCATGCCGCCACTCTGTGGAGTCCTGTGCTCGACACAGTGTAGCAACACCAGAGCCCTACATTCTCACAATTGAAAAAGCCCTGGGAGAATTTCAATGCTATTGTTTTGGAGACTTCCTTTCATCCTGCCTTGAATTTGTCCCAGTTCCAGTTTTAGACAATAAATCATCAGCCTTTAAAAAGGGAGTTCCATTCAATATTGAGAAAAGGAAAAATGAATCCCTGTACGAGAGGTTGGTCCCTGACTTGGGCAAAACCTGAACTCTTTCAGGTTGGTAAACTCCACCGTGGGCTGTTTTCTCGTGTGTTTGTTTAGTTTGCTATTGTATTTTTAAAAAGTAGGTTTATTTAAAATGAGGCCATCTTTCTGTTTTGTTCATAGTTGTTGGACCATCACTAGCAATGAGGCCATGGAATTTATTTGAATTGCCATTCCTCATTATCTTTAAAAAAAAAAAAAATGAACCCTGACAATAGTAACTTTTACAAGGATAATCTACCAGCAAACATCAGCAAGCCAGACCTACTGGCAGGCCTAGTCAATCTGTAACTGAAAACTAAAAGTGTAGCAGGAAATCCTCATACTGAAACTTGCAGGCTTATATAGCTGATGAAGCAAAAAACAAAAAGTAGGTGATAACTGCTAAGAAGTGCAACCTTGACAGTTGTCATGTCTTTGAGGATTTTCTTAACGTGTGGGCAAATCTTCATCTATTTTTGAATTCACTCTAGCCATCCAAAACAACTCTTGGCTCTGTGTTATTTTCCATCCTCTTCCAAGATAACACCTGCTAGCTATAATCAGCAGGGCTATTCCAACAAGCATTTTTTTTTTTTTTTGCTCAGTTGTCGTTCCTAAAGTAATAGAGGGTTCAGGTTATTGTATCTTAGTGTCACGTGGTACTAAATCACACTCCAAGAAGAGATAACAAGATGGCCCAAGGGGGGTGGGCGTGGTGGGTGTGGACTTTGTCCCAGCCAATCTCCCTTTCTCTCCGGCGGGGCTAAATGTGTCAAGTGTAAGTGGTATAGGAAGAGGTATCAGAGCTAGGTGGGGTGGAGCAAAGGAAATAAGGGAGATGACCGTGCCATTGGCTCAAAAAGTACCCAGGCCCATCTGGTCCCACAGTCAGAAACTGGGTGCTTTCATCTTGTTTTGCCAATGGATCCCAAAGTAGCCTTGAGTGATCACACCCTCCCCACATGTCCCAGCTTTGCCTCCTCTGAAACAGAGCCTTTACCTACCTGCCAAGAGGGGAATAGGGGATTTATGAGGAAGGCCAAGT
The DNA here is from genome assembly GCF_029215605.1 of Mirounga angustirostris. Lineage (NCBI taxonomy): Eukaryota > Metazoa > Chordata > Mammalia > Carnivora > Phocidae > Mirounga > Mirounga angustirostris. The sequence goes on along the minus strand of NW_026991716.1, from coordinate 91,097,095 downwards.
CTCCATGCTGGTCATCCCCACGGTTTTTCAGATCTGCTGACTTATTTTGTGCAGCCCTCACCTCACCCCAAGCTGACTGCTGCCCACGTACCCACAACTCTGCTGATCTCTCAGTGGCTAAAACTACCCAGAAACCATGGCTTCGGGCAGTGACGCCTTCGAAGGCATCTTCAGGAATCTAAAATGAAAGGCTAAAGACCAGGGAGAACCCAGCTGATCGTTCCGTGAAGACACATAAGCCATCGTGGAGACATGACAGGTACCAAATACACAATGACTCTTTAAAAAAAAAATGAAGTTATTTATATAGACCCGGAATCTGCTCTCAACCAGTCGCCCACCATGTACATATCTGAAGTCATGTAAGTGTGGCAATTATTAAAAGAAAGTGTTTCCAGGATTGGAGACCACTGTATTTGCACATCTGACTGAACATACAGCAGTTTTGTAGCTATTGAATTAAGAATCTGGTGTATAGGAAGATAGAAATCAGGACCTAGAAAATGTGTACCTTTGCAGCCCCTCATTGCCAGCTCACAAAGAAAGAGGCCAGGGTACTACTTGAGCGAGAGGAGGAATCTTCCCGGCTAGGGAGGTGATAGGGACCACCAGGACTTCGACGACTCTCGAGTGCCTGGCACAATAGACTGCTCAGCCTTCCGACAATCATAAGGCAAAACCAGCACGTGTACTTGCTACATGGAAACCATCCCATTTTCAGTGCCTCCAGTGCCCACCACGCTGGGACTGTCTTTGAACCAATGCGTGTTTCCTCTGTGCAGGAGCCTAGCTTAGCATTGGAGACGAGCCCAAAAGAATCACTGGGTTAGCCTGCAGAGTATTCAAGCTGGACTCCTGAGGGTCCAAGGAGCCCTTCAGAGGAGCCAGTGGGTCTTGCTTACTAACAGTAGAGAAATCTGAGGGTCCTCCCGAATATTTGCTGTATTCATAGAGATAGGGAAAGCTCTCTCAGGTAAGCTGGCTGCATCTGATCTTCTCTCGAAATGAAGACCTGGAATTAAGAACATTTGACCTTGTATGAAGCATAATGGAAAATGCTGATCTCTGCAATCCCCGTAGACACAGCACCAGCTGTATGTACCACGTTCTCCCCCACACTCGTGGAGTTCCGGACATCAACTATGTACAGCTTTTTATACGTCAGTCATACCTCAGTAAAGCAGTTGAGAGAGTAAAAAATAAATACAGTGTATTATATTCTACCTTGTAGTTTGCATACTCGTTCACCTGATTTCAGAGATCTTTAGGTTTTCTATTAACATTGTTGTAAATCTGGCTTCTTTTCTTCCCCTCACACATGTTCATCGTGGGGGGTTTTCCCCTTAGAAGATACATGTCATATTGGCCCTCAGGTCATTACTCATTTTCTATCTTTCTCTAGACCCTGATGAGGACATGATGTGATTTTTGGAGTATGTGCTTCACTTACACTTGTCAGCTGATCATTTCCTAGGTGCTTGTTGTGGAAGAGAATCCAAAGCAGGAGTTGAAGGAAATCACCCACAGTACTGTCTCTGAAACCAGCAGGAGAAAAAAGAAAAATGTTATTCTTTTGATGTCCCCAGCTACGCTAGTGTCCGTTTAAACGCTCCTTTTGCACATTAGTCCGCTGGGTGCATCTGAATGTGTGTTTAGATTATAGTGACAACAGCCATTTGTTCTGCCTACCTGTGCAGGAGGTCACAGAAGGGAGTCCATTTTGGCCTTCTAAAAGGTCAGCGTCCCCACAGGTACTTGACTGAGTAGACAATGCTATGAAGTGACATTTCGCAATAGCTAAATATTGTCTTGCTCACAGCGTCCCTATTTTAGTATATGGTCATCCGTCCGTCTGCGCGGCAGCACCAGCAGGATCTTCATGATCAGCTGTGTCTCTTTGTATGTACATCTACATACGTATACATGAGGATATAAATAAACACGTGTGCCTGACTCGACCCCTGCTTTAAACACAATCCACCCTCAGTATGATGTGATTACAGGAACACTTGGAAGAGCTCCAAGTGGACCTCCACTGATATCATAAATTCCACAATTAGAGACTCATTCCTTTACTTTATGTGTCTTCCGTTATGATGCAAATAGCCACTGGGATGGTGCTAGTTAATGTTTAGAGCCATGCTCCAGTACAAACAAAGTTTTCTGCTTCTCTACTGGGAACTCGGTCTGATTTCTAGGAAAGCAGAAAAGGACAGATGGCACCGGCTGCCCCAGGGAACCCAAGATGCGGAAGAAAGGTACCCAAGGCGGGAGGGTAGGGTGGCTCCAAGACGGTTTTCACAATGATCCCTTTGCTCCAAGACGGTTTTCACAATGATCCCTTTGCTCCAAGACGGTTTTCACAATGATCCCTTTGCTCCAAGACGGTTTTCACAATGATCCCTTTGCTCCAAGACGGTTTTCACAATGATCCCTAGGGCCAGAGAGGCGGAGCTGATTCAAAACAGACACGACCTTAACTAGTGAAACCCAAAGAGCCCTTCAGCCTCAGAAACAAGAGAGAAGGAAAAAAGAAACAGAAACGCAAATAAACAAGAGAGTTACACCTCTCTTTCAGTGAACCTGTCCCCTCTCCCTCCCGCAGCTTCTGCGTTTCTCTGACCTATTCTTTTTTTTTTTCTTTTTTTAAAGATTTTATTTATTTATTTGAGAGAGAGAATGAGAGAGAGAGAGCACATGAGAGGGGGGAGGGTCAGAGGGAGAAGCAGACTCCCTGCGGAGCAAGGAGCCCAATATGGGACTCGATCCCGGGACTCCAGGATCATGACCCGAGCCGAAGGCAGTCGCCCAACTAGCTGAGCCACCCAGGCGCCCCTCTCTGACCTATTCTTATTTGTGGGCCCCCAACAAGACCTGGTTGCCTTTGATACGTGCACATCGGCCATGAACCACGGCCTACAGTTCCCTTGTTAGGAAAAGGAACTAATCCCCGGACTGCCAAACATTTATAAACAGATGAACGTAGAGTAAATGTTCAAAACAAGCTTGTGTAACAGCTGGAGATGGTCAAGATGGTGAAAGTGAAACCACCCCAAGCAGAAAGGATAACGGGGTGAACTAGAAGCCCCGACAGCCCCGGGCCCGGGAACTTGGCCCCTAAAAGGCAACCCTGGCGCCCCACGCTTAGATCCGGCTGGACTCGTGTTCCCCGCACGACCCCCGGCCGGTCTCAGCAGCGGAGTGTGTACGAAGGGAAGTGAATTCGGATCTCCCTTTCGAGCCTCCCGAATCCCGCAAGGTCACCGGACACGCATCACGCCGCGGCCCCCGTGACCCAGCCCCCAGCCCTCCCCGCCCAGGCCCGTTGGCGGGCTCGGTGGGGAGACAGGACCGAGGCCTGGAAACTGCGCCGTGTCCGGGAAAAGCTGGCGACCGCGGGCCCATTGTTGTCCCCGGGTCCATTCTCCTCCTGCCAGCCTCGCTCGCTGCCCCTCACGGGTTTCTGTGAGACCAAAGAACCCAGCTGAGACCGGGACGAAGAAGAATGCAGGGAAAGGGGACAGAATACCTTGAACAAGAATAGCCTGGAAGGAGCCAAAAGTGGAAAAGGAAGTCTAATTCTGTCCTAGTCCGGGGGAAAACAGTTTTTTGCGAAATGTAAACAAATCAGGAAATCCTGGCACTTACTCCAGTTCCGATCTGGGGAAGCGCCCCGGTCCTTTCCCTAGGAGTGCGCTGCCGTTTGTGAATGAAATCCAGATTAAATTATTCATTGAGCCCTGCCAGCCCCGCAGTTTCCAGCTTTCCCCTTGCCTATGGCGTCGTTGAAGCCTTAAAATAATAATAATAAAAAAACATATGCATGTTATTAACTCTCCATATTCAAATGGAAATTCAATGCTATCATAAATCTCTCTTTTCTAATGTAAATTCCTTTCTCTAGCATGAAGCTGCAGGAAGGCATTGTATCTGAGCAATCTAAACTTGAAAGAGAATTTTTGTTAAACCAGTTATGATAGGGGAAACATGTTTTTCACTGAGTCGAAAGATTAAAGTTGGTTGTAAAAAGGGGTGGGGGACTGAGGGAGAATTATTGGTTGCTCAGCTAATGATTAGATACAGAACTTCAAGGACAAATTAAGAGGCACAAAAGAGTCACGCAGATAAGTGAAAACAGTTCCAATCCTATTAAATGAAAGATGCATTGTTTATCTTCGGTTGTAATCTCCATTTCCATATTCATCTCCACCTAAGCAGCCCCCTGCGCCCCATCCATTCGTCAGCCCCAAGTGGATTCCAAGCTCTGGGTACAACCCATCTGCAGATCGGAGTGTCCACAGTTTCTCACCTACTAGAGCCCCCCCCCCTCTCTTCTAATTGTGTCCAGTCTGGGTGCCTCTTCTAATGAGGCTTTGGCTGAGAAGAATGTGGGTAGGAGTGGAAGTCGGCCCTTTCTGGGGAAATATGTTGTGAACCTTTGGTTTATTTCAAGGAATTTTCAGCAAATATCACATATCTTTCATATCACGTCCACTCCACTAGTTCTGATTTGTCCCTCCTCTCCCACCCACCTCACCCCATCTCTTGCCCCCTCTCTTGCCCATGGACCCACCCCAGATCCTTCATCTCAAAGTATTCTTTCCAGGGTAGACTTGGTCCGAGGGGAAGGAACAAAAATATATCCATGTATTACAGAGCTACAGGGAACAATTCTAAAGGGCTTCCTCAAGCTGTGGCATCAGTGGAAGCTCACTGACAAGAGACCAGGTTCTCCTGGTGGTGTTGAGAAGGCCACAGGCCCAGTACATGCCTCTCCTCCAGGCCATGGCCCCAGCCCCCTCACTGGGGGAGGGGGGTTGCATGGAAGCCTCCAGAGTGGAGTGAGGTCAGGACCTCAATCCTCAAAGACAAAAGCTTTCTCCATTGAGTGTTAGGAACACGGTGCAGGGGTACACAGAGAAAATATATCCCCCTCTATGAATGCAAAATATTAGCTCTGTCCAGAAAGACGTTTGTGAGGAAAAGGAACATGGAAATCGGAGATAAAAATATTAACAGCAGGACAGAACTTAATTCATTCAGGTTTGCTGTTAAGGGTTTGAATACGTATGCAGTCAGTTTATTACTAATATTTAGAACTGAAATCATAGAACTTAGAATCAGCTTAGTAAAAATACCAGAACCAACCTGTCTGGTAGTCAGTGTTGATAGCAGAGTCACCCTCCAACAGGGACCAGTTTCTCCCTGATCTCTTATTTAATGTTCAACATTCAAGATAGAAGATTTAATGTTCTTTCCGGATTGTTCAGAGATTTATGGCACCCGTGGACGTGTTCATAAAATCCGAGGCTGTGCAAGGCTTTTAACATCTGTATCATTCTTATCAGAACCATAAAAATCATCACCCTCTTGTCCATGGCCGGTCTTGTCTTTCCAGATAATGTAATCCAGAGAAAAATAAAATTGCCCCCCCGAGTATCTGCGTCTAGTAGACTATATTGTCCAGGGCACGTGTGTTGAGAGGGTGGTGGTGTCAGATTAAGAAAGGGAGGGAGAGCACAAATCAAACTGTATGTATTGGAGAACTTCAAGGGAAACTCTGTGAAACTGTTTCTAGGGCAACTCATTTTATCTGTCAGAAGGATGCTGCACTGGGTACATTATCCTCTTCAGCCTGGTTCTCTGGCCTCGCTTACCCAGGAGTGGTAGTCTCCAGAGTGTAGGCAGAGAGGGGAAGCAGGTGCTCGGACTCCCAGCATCTGGTTTAGATGACCACAATGCGGAGAACACCTGCAGCCTGCGTTTCAGCCAAGTCTGGCCTCCCATTGTATTCGATTGGACTTTCTGCCTTGAGCAAGAAAAAGGCATTGTTTATCAGATTTGCCAAAGGATCTCCGGGGAGGTGGAGAGAGACAGGATAAACAAACCTAAAACAAAACGCAAGTGTAAGCAAAGCACTGGGAGACCTTGATTATATGTGACTACCCAAGGTAATCTTTCAAACTGTCGCAAAGTAAGTAAAGCCAAGAGAGACAGCCAAGCGTTAGCATGGACCAAGACGGTTTCCCAGTGGTTTTTCCTGAGAACTGGTACTGGATAATCTTGTCCAAACTCAGGTCCTTAGTTAGAGGCAGAAACCAAACTACATTCATTAAGGGTCCAATCTGTGCAGGACTTTGCCACGGGCTTTAAAAGATGACTAGAGACCTCCCTGTCCTAGAAAAAACTGGCAAAGAAGATGGTCTTACTACTTATGTACTGAATGTTCCATTTGTGCATTTTTTATTTTCATATTTTATAATAACAATGCATTGGGTGAACTGGATCCCTGCAAATCATACCAAAACAGTCAACTGGGTTTAGACTCTAACAAAGGTAAGCGAAGCAAACACAACTGATCCAACAATACAACCTCATGACTGGTATATTGGAATAAAAATTAGCGAGCTTCTTTCAGAGACTGAGGAAATCGTTTTAGGGATACCATGTCAAATGCTGTTTTGTTAGTAAATAATTCTGAAGCGGCCCCTCCGTTTTCTTTCCTTTGTATAGAGCCCCAACTAGTGGAAACCTGGAGAACTGCACTTGAAGAGAAACCATTTGCCAGGGAGACAACCACCAGTCTTCCCACAGGTAAAAGCCCAGTGGGATCTTACAGAAGCTACTCTTTTTGGAATGTGGAGTTAAGGCTAAGGTGCTAAAGGGGAGGGAGGTGTGAAACTGGTTGATAACCTGGCTCATTGCGGTGGAAAGAGTAAGCGGGTAGTGAAGAAAACACGTTCAATCTCTCATTTAAAATGAGTCAACTCGCTGGCTAATCTGAGAAAGAATATTTCCCCAGTTCAAAACTTATCTTTCTTGAAGAAGCCTTTTCAAAAGAACGGGGAAGATACTCTACGACACAAAATTATATACACAGGAAGAAAGGCACCCGGTTTCACAAATTAAACGAGCATGCACTTACAAAGATGTCACACTCGATCAGAACGAAACGGGTAAGAACGTGTCCATGTTAGGGTCCCTGAGAGGAGAGGTAGAAGGGCAGGTGAAAGCAGCAAAAGGAGAGGAAGGACTAGAATCTCACTAGTGTAGGAGGAAATAGCAACACCTGGGAAAGAAATTCCTAGAGGAATTGACTCTTCGGGGCTGTTGGGTTTTTAGTTTTGTCTGTTACCTCTCCATTTCAAGGCTTCTCATCTTTTTGTGGATTTTTAAAGGAATCTTGGCTCCCTTACCCAAATGTACCAATAAAATGCAGGCGGCCTAGAAAGGTTATAAAAATGTAAGATGAATTCATCAATCAGACAAAGTATAGCCTGTGTGCAGAGACATGCTCAGGGATTTCATGGAACTCCCTCACAGATACGCAACTTCTGTGTGTGTGTGTGTGTGTGTGCATTTTTTCTAGATTCTGTAACTTTTACCGATTCTCAAAGGGGTTTATAACCCGAAAGAAGAGTAAGAAACATCACCATACAGAAATCTGCACATAGACAAAAACCAGTCACATTTTAATGGAGGCCCTCCAGAGTGACCTCAGACTTCATAAAATTCTGTTCTGAGAGAAACCAAGTAGAGATAGCAAAATGTTTCAGTATATCACAAAGCGGTTTGCAGCCTTTTTGTCTTCCATGTAGTGATTCTGTGGACAGAAAGTCACGAGAAGTTTCCTATTTTGTTTCTGCAATGGCATAGGGGTATCATCCTCAAACCTCAACATGATGCACACGCTGTCTTTGAGCAATTTCTGAACTGATTGCTGTCCATTAACCAGCTTTCTCCAATGTGCATTAAACAACATGGTTTGTGCTCAAAAATCCAAAAGCAGTAGCAATCATTTTTTTCAGTAAACAGTGGAAAATTGAAAAAAAATGTTTAACTTTAGGATTTGAAGGCTTACTCAGCGCATTGCTTTCTTATCAAGATTAAATCAAGAAATAGGAATTTTGTACCACTTATTTTATGTTTGTGGTGGTTATTAAATAAATGCTCCAGCCCCTCGTTTCGTTTGAAAAGAAGTTTGTTTAAATACTACTTATTTGAAGATCATTATGTGTCTAGAGTTCAAGGATAACAAGAGTGTTAACACCATGGCAATGCTATCTAACATCTTTTATGGCATTAGCTTTCCCATAGATTTTATTTAACAAATGACTTAGTTGTGAAGAAAAGTTGTTACATTAATCTGTCTGTCCTAGCCTTCACCTCCCAACCAGACAGTTAATTGTACCAGGGGGAGTTTCAGGGATAACTAAAGAGCACACATCATCCATAAGTAATCTCCTTGTCAGTTGGCATGTAGTCCTATGTCACTAAGATTTTCCTTCTGAGCTATTCAGGTGCACCATCTGTTCTCTCCACCTCAGGTAGGCATAACCATGTTCTTAAACTTCACAAAAAGGAAAACGAGTGGCTAATCTAAGAAATAATACAAAACTTGCCTGCATTTTTTTTCTTGCTTTCTGTTGCTTCTGCGACTATACTGAACTCACATAATTGATAAAATTTTCATGTCCTTATTGGAACAATTAGGCAGAGGCCTTCAGGAAAAAAAGTTTTCAAAAATTGAGGTTTGGTGGGTTGTTTTTTTTTTTAACTCCCTTACCCCCTTACAAGATCATTTTAAGAGTTTATTTTAAATATTATAACCACAGACTGTTCAACCAAACGAAAATGAAAGTAGGCCACTTAGAGGTTTTTGTCTAAACTAAAGTAAAATGTCTTAAGCTAATAATTTTAACCATTGAGAGTTCACTGCCTACTAAAAGCAATTACTTTGAAATTAAGAAGGAAGTATTTTAAATATTACATCTGAATTTGTAATTTTTCTCTTGCAGGATATACAAAGTCTAGTACTTTTTTTCCTTCCCCTTAGGACTAAACTGACCTTCCTGCCTGAGCAGTGAAACCCCAGACTTGGATTAGAGCCAGCCACCTTTCAGCACATCATTAAGAACTCTTGGAGGTGCTGTTTAAATGTAAATTTTCCAGCACTCCACCGGACAGATAGGCAATGCTAAAGCAGTCAGGGCATGTTGAACACATCCAATTTTCAAAAGGAAGAAAAGGGGGAAAGCTTTCAAAAATATGTGTATCAAAGTGAAAGTTATTGAAAATGAGGCTATTCATCTGATTTAGGATGTCAGGGAGTCAGACGTCCATACACCTTACAAGACGTCCTAGATTAAAGCAAACCTGCGGGGCAATTTAAAGGATGAGCAATCCCTCGAATAAAGAAGTTTTTCACACTTTCTCGAGAAAGCAAGCAGCTCAGGAATAAAAGGAGGCCACTTATGTTCCCTATGTTCTAATGATTTAAGATTTCCTCAGGCATTGTCAAGGTCCAGTGTGGAACCTGGACCAATAAGAATTATGTTACATGCATGCAAAAAAACAAACCAAAAAAAAAAGGGGAGGGAGGCAGAGGAGGCAGAGGGACAGAAAGGGAAAAAAAAGTGAGGGGGGAAACTCTGTATTTCCGTTTGGTTGATACCCATATTTTAAGCCCAGTATTGGTTGAGACATGCAGGTGAAATTGACAAGGTCATCTCCCGAGAAAGATTTTGGAGGTGAGTCCTAACACCGTGGAGTGAACACTGAGCTGCCCTTTAGCTAGCAGGTCTAGGCTTCATTAAATACTTTCATCTCCCCTCTATTGTAACTTGTGATGTCAGTTGAATGTACAACAATATAATAAGGCAGAAGCAGCCAAGTAATTTGAGATTTTCCCCTCATTTCACAAAAGTATATACACATGTACAAAAACACAAGCATATGAGCACAGCCAATTCTCAATTGCCCATAATTATGCTTCCACCTCTGCTGATAATGCAGATTAATTTCTAATTGATTGTAGAATGCATTTTAAATGACCATACCTGGTATGCATTTAGCTTGCTCTCATATTACTATTTTAGCACAGTCTGAAATCAGAATCAGAGAGCTGAATGATAATGAATGATAAGGACTGAGGAAGTTGCCAGAGACATTGAAAGTAACCATGAAAACCTACAAGACAGATGATCAATACTGAGGCATGAGACCAAGCAAACATTATCTTTTCATTGTCTTTTTCACCTTTAATTAATTCCTTCCTTTTCAAATACCTTTCCACTATGGTGGGCTTTTTTTTTTTTTTAATTTCCACAATGATTAAATGTGCCAAGTAAAATATTCTTAATTTCTTTGCAGCAAAAGTAGACACCTTGGGAGTATTACTATTTTTTTAATAATTGATATTAAACCAGGGTTGAGTTGTTAACAATTTTTAAAGAAATTGACTTTTCATGTATTACAAGCTTTCTTGGGACTTCCCTTCAAGGAAAAATATAGTCAGATCACATACAAAAAAGAATATACAGATATATCAATGACACTGTTTTCCATGTATTTAAAACATATACCCATGTTTTATTAGAATTAATAAGATAATTTACATCTCCTCTCTTGCAACTTTCACAAAATTTTCAAAGAAAATAAAAGTTGACTCTGAGCAAGTCTCATGACTTGAAAATTCTGAGTTTTAGCTATTTGGTCAGTAGATAACTTTTAGCAAATCAATTCAAAGATCCAAAGAAAATATAGAATTGGTTGAAACAAATTATCAACAAAAGTACAAGTATAGAAGGGCAAGTTGCATTTCTATAAATAAATTTATGTTGGTCTTGGTAAGTCTCTGTGTCCAGCCCACAAGAGACAGAAATGTAAATTATGTTTTGTTAAAGTCAAGTTTCCAATTCTAGAATTTTGGCCACCTGTTCTATACTCCTTATACTGCTTTTTGAAGGAATATTTTGTTATTATCTGGCCCTCAGACTACTTGTTTTTTTAATTTAAATTTTTATTGATGTATTTTCTCAATATACTTGGGAAAAATACAAAAATGCTAACATTGGTATCAATAGAAAATAATGTGAACACTTGAAAGAAAAGAGTGGAAGAAAAGAAGGAAGAGAAACTCTTTCATGTCCATAGTCATATTATTGTCATCATTAAAGTAGAGTTACAGGAAAAATAAGAAGAGAGAAGAGAATGCCCTGCATGTGTATCCAGTCATACTTATTTCAAAAACATGCCAAATGTCAATTTTAAATTTCATGGTATTTATTATTTTGAACCCACCTAAAATTGCTTCTTACTGAGGTGTTTGGACTAGGCACACATAATTTTGAGTCGTTGCAGACATTTGTCTAATATGAAATTTTTGGCCATTAGTATAGTTATAATGTAACTTCTCTTAATTTTCAGTAGAACATAGTTTGGTACTTTCCTGCAACCATAAAACTAGGCTCTGTGTCTATTGTCTATTGTGATGTGAGGGGTTCTTTAAAATGACTTTTTATTACTAAAATCTTTCTCACACATTGAGAACATTTAAGTATTTATTGGGCTAAAATTGGTCTTAAATAAGCAGTCTCTCTTTTTTTTTTTTTGCCAGGCCATACATCCTAACTGTGAATAGAATTTAGAAAAAAAACAATAGTTGTTAGAACTCCACTCCATATTCCTTCAAACGGTATTGAAAAGACATTTTCTTGGGGGACTGAACAGGAGGGCCTTTTCTTTAAATGATTTTATTTATTTATTTGACAGAGAGAGAGACAGCAAGAGAGGGAACACAAGCAGGGGGAGTGGGAGAGGGAGAAGCAGGCTTCCCGCCGAGCAGGGAGCCCAACGTGGGGCTCGATCCCAGGACCCTGGGATCATGAAGGCAGAGGCTTAATGACTGAGCCACCCAGGTGCCCCAAGAGGACCTTTTCTTATTTAACTCTTTCTCTTCCAGTTTCTGGAGACAAAAAAAAAGTTGTTACTTAATATCAGTCTTTCGTGAGAGCTGGTAAACCCCTGCAAAGCCATGTGCCTAACGCTTCCGTAGTTAGTGTCCCTGGCTGCCCTAACAAGGTACCAAAAACGAGGTGCCCTAAAACAACAGAAATGTATTGTCTTACAGTTCTGAAAGTTGAAATCGAGGTGTCATCTGTGTCACGCTCTCTCTGACAGCTAGAAGGGAGAATCTTTCCTTGCCTCTTCTAGCTTCTGGCATTTACCAGCAATTGGTGGCATCCTTCAGTTGGTAGATGCATCACCCCAGTCACATGGCCATCCTCTCTCCAGGTGCCTTCACAGAGTCTTCCCTTGTGATTGTCTCATGTCCAAATTTCCCCTTTTCATAAGGATACCAGTCCTGTTGGATTAGGGCCCACCCTAATGACCTCATTTTAACTCGATGGCCTCTGTAAAGACCCTCTTTCCAAATTCACATTCTAAGGTACTAAAGGTTAGAACTTCCACATATCTTTATTTTTGTGGGAGGGAGGAGCACCAGTCAGCCCAAAATGGTTAGTGTATCTTAGTCCAGACAGCTAACTTCTTGGTTTTTGTTTCGTTTTGTTTTTTTGTCCTAGAAAGACAGAGCCTCATCCTGATACAGGTAAAAATAGAATCCATTTATAAAGATTATGGCAGGAAGAAGAACCTGGAAGTCAAAATTAAAAACTATGAAATTTCCTTTAAAATGAACTATATGAAATCACTGAAAAATTCAACCACTTTTTAAGCTATGAAAATGTCAAGTTATTATGTTTCAAATTAAGAAGTTAATAGAATGAAAAGAGAATAAAGAAGTATCAAAGAAGCTAGGGAACAAAGGAAAAATAAGAGCTAGACACAAAGAGAAAATAAAATTTTAAATAAGACAATTTCCTCATTAACATTATTTTGATTTTCAGAATTTGTTAACAAAATATGCCAATCAATGTCTAAAAAATTTGTTATCACAACACAGTTATGTTGTTTCTGGTTCTTATTCATTTGTGGGGGTTTTTTTGCTTGTTTGTTTTCTGTTTGTTTTTTAAGATTTTATCTATTTATTTGTCAGAGAGAGAGAGAGCACAAGCAGGGGGAACGGCAGGCAGAGGGAGAGGGAGAAAGGGAGAAGCAGACTCCCCATGGAGCAGGGAGCCCGATGCAGGGCTCGATCCCAGGACCCTGGGATCATGACCTGAGCCAAAGGTAGACGCTTAACCGCTGAGCCACCCAGGAGTCCCTCATTTGTTTTTTGTTTTTTGTTTTTTTTTAAGATTTTATTTATTTATTTGAGAGAGAGACTGAGAGAGAGAGAGCATAAGAGGGGGGAGGGTCAGAGGGAGAAGCAGACTCCCTGCCGAGCAGGGAGCCCGATGCGGGACTCGATCCAGGGACTCGATCCAGGGACTCGATCCAGGGACTCCAGGGTCATGACCTGAGCCGAAGGCAGTTGCTTAACCAACTGAGCCACCCAGGCGCCCTCCCTCATTTGTTTTTTAAACCATCCTACTAAAAAAAAAATTTTAATCTGAGAAACCTAGTTGTTTAAAAAAAAAAAAACAGTATTACAACAACACTACAGATTTGTTTGACAGAGTCATTGTTATCCATCTTTTGAAGGAAGGCAAAATAAACTGTCAACTGAAGATACATTTAAAAGTTCAAAATTTCAGATCCTTTAAAGGAAATGCAAAAACTTTCATCTCTGTTGCTAAAAGCAAATCTAATATTCAATAGGAAACAACAATTAGGAGAACAGTTGAAAATTGTGTATAACTGTATTCTAAAAACTCACCATTGGTCTAATTATTATAGGTTAATCCTGAGGAGAATGCCCATAGGTAGATACAAATGTCTTTTTACTTTTTCCCTACTTGAATTTTGCAGCAGGAGTGCATTAAATACTGCAGTATCCAATATACCTGATGAAGAAATGAGGCCAGCTCGACCAAACAGGATCAAACATTTAAAGCATTTTCCCACAGGGGCTAATTATGTACTTACATATGAATTCTTTTTAAAAAAGGCTTTCAGGAATAAATAGATGGGGTTTTTTTTATATTTTCAGGTATGCTAACAATAGCAAAATTCTCACTTCCCTGATTTCTGAGAGTCCTAGGAAGTGCTTAAATTCAAGGACTTGGCACTCAGTACAAGTACCACACTTTTCTAGACATCACTAAACCACTGGATTTGAACAGTAGCTGAACTCTCAGTATCATTATAATGTTATCATTGTAACAGTTATTATTCCTCCGGCTGAAAGTGATGAAAACCCAACTCAAAAGCGACTAAAGCAAAAAGGGAATTTAGTGGTTTCTGTAACTAAACTGTCCAGGAAAGACTTGATTCAGGATTCGAACAATGTCACCGGGAATCAGTTTTTTCCTTCACTAGGCTCCATTTCTCAGTTTGGGCTCCATTCTTGGGTCACATATGGCTCCGGAGGACTGACAGGACTCCAGGACTCCATTCTTTGGAAAGGTTTAAATCTATATAAAGGGGCAAACATCTTTGTCCCAGCATTCTCAGCAGAAGTCCAACATTTACTCTGATTGGTCTGTCTTCAATCATGCATTTGCCCCTGAGCCAATCACTATGACCACAGGAATAAAAGTTAAATTCTGGCTAATGCGCTGTACCTTTAGGACCCTACCACAAAATTAGGGAAGGGGTGGGTTCTAAACCAAAAGATGCGATCGATGCCGGAAGGAATGGAGTGGGGCAAGGCAAGCTAAGGTTATTGACTTGTTTGAAACACTAAGCAAATGTGTAGAAATTATAGGAATCTCTATCAGAAAGAGAAATTATGTTCAAGTCACTTTGGTTCTTTGAACCTAAGTGATACTTCTATTTCACTTTTGATTGTGGAGACGGTGAATTCCATCAACACTGAAATGTGCTATGCGGCGAATCCTCAAGATTTCACTCACTCTCAAACTATTTTGGAGCTATTGCATGCGCACAGTCCCATCATATCGCAGATACCCTTTAGATGCCCAGCCTTCAAGCACCTTTAGACTACGTGGAAAGAGGTTCCTTGCACAGTCAGCCCCTGAAAAAACCCATGAAGGAGGCTATTGATGCAAAGCTCTATGGATTAGGTTCAACACCTTGAGTTACATGGGAAATGAACGGGAGTCGGGGGCAGCTGAGGGAACACAGGTGTGGCATGCCCAGAGGAACCCACATACCTGAGTCGACAGGCAGCCATATTCTATTCAAGCCCTGTCCCCCGGGTGGTCCAGCTAACAAAGCTTCCTGTCATAAACCTATCGCTCAGGACAAGGCAAGTGTATTGAGAATGCCAGGTTCAAAACAGTTCATTGAAAACTTCTTGGTGAAGTAATTAAAGCAGGCCAAGCTTTGGGAAATCCTCCAGGAGGGAGCTCATTTTGAGAACAGCTTTCCAATTCACATGTTTCCTAAGCCAAGGGTAAACTTAGTTCAGATGAATAACACACCACACACACACACACACACCATGAATTGTGGGATTAAAAAGTAGAATTGAGGTCAGGGTGAGACCACAGCAGAAGTGAATTGGCTTAAAGAAAACTAGATATTTGGTCTCCAAAACCATCTGTTTATAGGATTGTTTTGCTTGATTGCCTCTACTTGCCACCTCCAGATTCAATCTATACTAGAAAGATTGCAGGTGACGTTGCCTGTCTACCCGTTACACAGCTCAGCTTTTTTCTTCTTTGGGCAAAAACCAAAAAAAGAAATTACGTGTGTTTCAAATGAATGAAAGGCAAGCAGAATTCTGTCTCCTGCAGGGCTGAAAACAAAACAAAACAAAACAAAATGTAGTCTTTGTGGGACGCCTGGGTGGCTCAGTCGCTAAGCGTCTGCCTTCAGCCAGGTCATGATCCCAGGGTCCCGGGATCGAGTCCCGCATCGGGCTCCTTGCTCAGCGGGGAGCCTGCTTCTCCCTCTCTCTCCCTCTGCTTGTGCTCTCTCTCTCTGACAAATAAATTTTTTTTTAAATGTAGTCATTGTTCCTACACAGTAATGCACACACATCCACCATCAGTCCTACAGACTGTTCTTTGCCTTAAGTCAGGTGATCAGAAGGGATCATTTTTCAAATTCCCTTCCCATTCTATTTGATGTGTTTGTCAAGTATGTTTTACTTTTCTCAGCTTGCAGAAATTGCCTTCGTGGTACTTTATCAGTCTCTCGTGATTCTGCTGTAACAAAGTACCACACATTTAGTGGCTGAAGACAACATGAATTTATCCTCTTAGAGTTCTGGAGGTCAGAAGTATAAAATCATTTTACTAACCCAAAGACAAGATGCTGGGGGGACTGGTGCCTTCTGGAGGCTCTGAAGGAAAAATCCGTTTCCTTCCTTGCCTTTTTCAGCTTCTTGTGGCCACCTACATTGCTTGGTTCGTGTCCCCTTTCCCCATCTTCAAAGCACATCTCTTTCTCCTCTGGCTCTGACTGGTCCTGCATCCCTCTAACAAGGACCACTATGATTACAGTGGGCCCACCTGGATAAACCACAATTATCTCCCAAATGGAGTGTTAAAATAATCATATCCATAGGGCGCCTGGGTGGCTCAGTCGTTAAGCATCTGTCTTTGGCTCAGGTCATGATCGCAGGTCCTGGGATCGAGTCCTGCATCAGGCTGCCTGCTCGGCAGGAAGGCTTCTTCTCCCTCCCCCACTCCCCCTGCTTGTGTTCCCTCTCTCACTGTCTCCTTCTCTGTCAAATAAATAAATAAAATCTTTAAAAAAAAATAATCATATCCACAAAGGCTTTTTTTGCCTTGTAAGTCAACATTCACAGGTTCCAAGGATTAGGACATGGACATATTTGGAGTGCCACTCTTCAGCCTGCCACAGTTCTTCAGAGAGCTGGGTTCGTGTCATTCTGTGACATTGTTCTATGCTTTCAATCTTCAGAAAGGCCCACGTGCACTAAATACTGCTGGGAAGTGTAATATCTTCAAAATAATAGGGTATAGTTTATGCCTTTGAAGAGCTTTAATGAAGTTGAGGAGACATACTCATCAGCCAGTTAGAGATGTATTTTTTTAAGATTTTATTTATTTATTTACTTATTTCGGGGTGTGTGTGGCAAGGAGCAGAGGGAGAGGGACAAGCAGACTTGGTGCTGAGCACGGAGTCCAATGAGCTGGGGCTCCAGCTCACGACCCTGAGATCATGACCTGAACTGAAATCGAGAGTCAGTCGCTCACAGGACTGAGCCCCCCCTACATGAGATGTATTAATAATAAATGGGAGTGATACACAAATGTTATTGAGCACCCACCGTGTGTCAGGCCCTATATAAGATGCTGGATATGAAAGGATGAATGAGTTATGGTCTCTACCCTGAATCCAGAGAGTAGAGAGACATGCAGGGGAGAAAAGTCTGTATTTACAGAGAAAGACTGCGGTTTCACACCCACAAATTATCTTATAGGTTGGCTTGGTATGATGGAAAAAACAAAACAAAACAAAAAAAACGGTGGATTGGCATAGTCCCAGAATCTGGGCTTTTCCAGTGACTTTGCAAAAATGAGCTGTGTACCCTTGGAAAGATCAATTTGCCTGTCTGATTTGCTCTGGGGTTTAGCAACTTGCTGGTTTTATGAGACTGAATTTTCTGAATACCTTTCAGAATTTTTATGAAAAACTGTTGTCAGGCCTGAAATTGATGGAAAATACAACCCTAGGAATTGAGAAGCTAGAGGAAAGGATTCAAGATTATTCAAAAACTAAAAATAAAAAATAAAGGAAGACAACAGGAATTGTTACTGAGATATTGAGGTAGTAAAGAACAGGGTAGATTCATAAAGATTGAGCCTTATCAAAAGCATTGCCTGTCCACCCATGATAGAGCTTGCTTTTCTGGAATGACCAGCGTGTCCAGTTTGGCTTTGCTTGGCTATGGCCATAATCCACAGTGTGTGGACTTAACTCTATAAACTTCACACTCCTGATTGTTGAGATAGCTGAAGAATTTAAGAGGTCATTTGTTCCCTGGGGATCAAAGTTAACTCCTGCCTGAAAGCTGGGACTTCCTGGCATGGAGTACAAAGTTTTCTGGCTAAAGCCTGAATATTCCCAAATATTGATAAGGAAAATAATTAATTTTAATTCACGTATTTAAATTTATTTTTAAAATAATCTCCCAATGGGGGAGAGGGGCTGTGAAAAAATATATCTTGATCTCTTCTGATGTGAAAAGTAACCCGCTGTATGTGATGCTTATTCTATAGTGCAACGTGGTTAACTTTCCAATAACCTAAATTTAAAGTGTCTCTGAGCCCTTTTTACTCTCTCTGAAGTAGTTTGGGGTGAATATCAGTGGAAAAAAGAGGCCCTAAAAATAAAAAGGAAAATCCTTTCTCACAAACAGCCTGAGGTGAAACAATACTTGTTTTTCTCCTGGAGGGTGAGGAATAGCTGGCTCCTTCCAGTCTTGCATTCTGAGTTTTGAAAAGCCGCTGCTGTTGGTTGGTAGCATTAATGTGCTTCTGGAGAAAAATAAACAGCTTTCCACTGAACTGGTGACATTTATGGAAAAGGTAAAGTGGGATTCTTTTTAGCCTCCAGAGTGAAAGGAGGAAAAAAAAGAAAGAAAACCTGTGCATTTGAAGGAAATGATATCACTTATAAATGGTGTGTTCGGGGAGTTTCTGAGGGGGCCAACAGAAATGATGTGTCAGCTCACAGATTTTATTTTTACCACAGTTGTAGAAATTCAGAAAGTACAGATTTTACTGGAAAAATAAATACAAATTAAATGGCTGTGGCTGACCTGGGCACACCGTCTTTTTCCACTCATCTCCTGGGAACAAGCTACTAGGCATTAGGTGGGGTGCAGACACAAAGCAGCACAGTTTCTAGTGTAAAGAGATGTGGGATAAATCCACGTATGGTTTGTTGGCTTCTTACAATGCCTATTGCAAACCTGGAATTGACAAGCCTTCAACACAAGGCCATTTTTTGTTTCAGTACAGTCAAGGTCTGTTTAAAAACACAGCCTGGGAGTACAATAAATTCCCCCACTTTCCCTAATGGATTTATTCTCTTAAGTCCTTTATGTAAGAAACACTACACCATCTGAACCAATGACATGAAACTGTTGAAGAGAAGATTTATTCACTTCACAGGTTAATTCATGAAAGTGTGGGTCTAATTGTTGCATTTGGCAAGAGGAAACACAACACTTGAACAGTGCTACTCATTTCCTTTCGAAACAGTGGGTTGAAATGGATTTATATTTTGCAGCCCCACTTTTCATTTCATGGGATTTACACCCTGTTCCTAGAGCAATCAACAGCCTGTGATTGATGGCGGTACCAATTAATTCAAGTGGTCTTTTCCCACGAGCTTATAGAATTTGCCATGACTGCTCACACAATTTACTTTTATGCTCCAGACTTTTCTCCATCTTTTCTTCCATAGCCTTATCCTGAGGTGTTTCTAGGACCAAGCACCTACATGTAGAACTCCTGGCTAACGTTCAATAGTTCATAAAATTGACATTGCCTGCTTATGTATGCTAAAAAGATATCCTATTTCAATATTCCTATATGCAACTTATCTTAAAATTACTAGGGACACAAAAAGGTTTTAAATGGGCACTTTTTAGAAGTTCTGTCCTGGATTACAAAGTTCTGTCTCCATCAACAAATACTTACTGATATGTAAATGCAAGGAGGTCTTTCCCATGTTTATACTAATTTTTACCATCTGCCAAGCACTTTTGTATCCATTGTGTCATTTGATCCTAACAACAACTGCAGAAATTGGAACGGGCAATATTATTATCCCCATTATATCCATGGAAAAAGATAGATGTTAAATGTCTTGCCAAAGGTTGCACAACTAATTACCAGCAGAACCAGATCTTCTGGCTTCCGGGACAGGGCCCGCCCACTGCACCAGGGGGTACAGGTTCTATCCTGAGGAACCTCCTCTGAGACCACCTAAAAGTTACACGTTGCAGGGGAGCAAAGCAGCAGGCCTGCCACACCCCACTCTGAATTCCCTCAGAGAAAATAACAGTCTTGCTTTTATCTGTTTTATGTGTCGAGAAACTGGATACATTTTTATTTGAACAAGATTTACGGCAAGAAAAAGAAAGAAAAGGGGCTCCTGGGTGGCTCAGTCGTTAAGCATCTGCCTTCAGCTCAGGTCATGATCCCAGGGTCCTGGAATCGAGCCCCGCATCGGGCTCCCTGCTCGGCGGGAAGCCTGCTTCTCCCTCTCCCACTCCCCCTGCTTGGGTTCCCTCTCTCGCTGTGTCTCTCTCTTCAAATAAATAAATAAAATCTTAAAAAAAAAAAAAAGAGAGAAAGAAAGATAAAAGTGTCAAACCGCTGCAGTTCCCTGTGTACCACGCTGCCTTAAAAGGACTGGAAAATACTGGCACAGTGACAATGTTAGTTCAGTCATGTTTCTCTAGTACCAGTAACTGGACTTAATCAATTTGAGGGACAAAAGCCAATTACAACAAACAAAAATATCATCAGTGTCATTCTTTTTTTTATTTTTTTAGATTTTATTTATTTATTCATGAGAGACAGAGAGAGGGAGGCAGAGGGAGAAGCAGGCTCCCAAGGAGCAGGGAGCCCGATGCGGGACTCGATCCCAGGACGCTGGGATCATGACCTGAGCCAAAGGCAGACGCTTAACCATCAGAGCCACCCAGGCGCCCATCATCAGTGTCATTCTTAGAGCATTAAGAACCTAGTTATCTGTTACTAGCATATGAGCGGGCACCTGGGTGGTTCAGTCAGTTAAGTGTCTGACTTCAGCTCAGGTCATGATCTCAGGGTCCTGGGATCGAGCCCCGTGTAGGGTTGTCCACTCAGTGGGGAGTCTGCTTCTCCCTCACCCTCTGCCCCTCCTTCCGCTCGTGCGCGCTTCTGCGCGCGCGCACACACACACACTCTCTCTCTCAAATAAAATCTTTTTAAAAATACCATATTAGATAATTTTTAAACTATAAGTGGACCTTCTAGACACCTGTCCATTAATAATAGCAAAATAGGTATTTAGATGAACACAGAGATCTGGCAATAGATGTGAGTCATACTGGATGAAGGCAAAGAGGATGTGGTAGACCTTCACTGTTGTCTTCTTTCAGGGTACTATGCTGACCATTTATCACTCAGGCCAGTCCTGGGCCTCTTCAGCATGTTGTATTCCAAAGCCATTGAATAGTTTGCCTTTCTTTCTTCAAGAGAAATTTTCTGTGATGCGCATTAAATCAGTGGGTCAATTAGATTTAAAAGAGATAATACATACACGGGGGCCTGTCCAGTCACGAAGGAGGAAAGGTATGAGTCTGGGGCTGCTGGTGGTCCTCATGCCTCTCTCCCCCAACACACAGAGAGAATCTCTTTTCAAGAGGATGGGGTTCTGTGGGGCTCAGTCACTGGGAATCTGACTATGATGGAGAAGGGGACAGGGACTTGCAACCACCAGCATATGGATCTTGGCAGACCATGCTCATACCTAAAGTGCCCAAGTAGTACCCCAACCAGCAGTTTTGCTCATCTGCAGAACCAAGTCAGGGGCAAACTCTGGCCAAGGAACTCAATGGACTGCAGATCTGCCTGATGTGGATCCTTAAACAGGAGATTTGGCAGTCTGAGAGCCCAGTTTGCCCACACCCAGGCAAGAAGCTGAATCATAGCCCCACCCACTGCAGAGAGTGCCTTTCAGCCTCATTTGAGCAGAAAAGCTGGTGATGACTCCTGGAACCTATTTAGCCCAGCAGCACTCAAGCTGAGAGGCAGGCAGTCAGAGCCAGTATTTGCAGAGCAAAGCTAGTGGCCCTGCTTGGTCAGAGAAATTGGGATGCAGGTCGGCTTGAGTTGAGACAACAAAGACCTTTACCAGTTTTAGAGCTACTTCTCCTGATGCACTAGGGCAGAGAATCTAATTCATGGCCCTACCCATCACTAAATACAGCCTTTAGCCTATCCAACTAGGAAACCTAACCAGAGCATACAGGAAACTGTGTACCCATTCTGTGCCCTACACAGAGTGGCACTTGAACAGAGAACACAGCCTGTGATTTCCCCTGCCTGCAGAGCAAAACCACAAGGGAAAATCCTGTAGTAATTACAAAATAGAACATGATAAATAAGTCAAAGTGTACTAATACCAAAAGACATCAAAACACAAAAAAGACAGCATGATAAGAAACAAGGAAAAATAGGTCTACAAAACACCAGAAAACAACAAAATAGCAATGGTAAGTCCTTACTTATCAATAAACTAACTAAAAGACACAGAATGACTGGATGGATTAAAAAAAAAAACAGGATCAAACAATATGCTGCCTACAAGAGATTCACTTTGGCATCAAAGACCCACATAGACCGAGAGTGAGGGGGTGAAAAAAGACATTTCAGGTAAATGGTAACAAAACAAAACAAAACAAAACAAACAAACAAAAACACAAGGGTAGCTAAACTTATATCAGACAAAATAGATTTTGAACTAAAAATGGTAAAAAGAGACCAGAAGGCCCTTATATAATGATAAAGGGGTCAATACATCAAGAAGATATAACAATTACAAATATTTATGCACCCAACATTGGAAAGCCAAAATATATAAAGCAAAAACCAAATAGAACTAAAAGGAGAAATAGAGTACAGCAATATAATAATAGTTGGAGACTTTAATACCCCACTCTTAATAATGGATAGATCATCCATACAGAGAATCAATAAGGAAACAGCAGCTTTGAACAACACTGACCAAATTGACTTAACCAAAACATAGATAGAACATTCTATCCAACAGCAACAGAATATACATTTTTCTCAAGTGCACATGGAGCATTTTCTAGGATAGAACATATGCCAGGCCACAAAACAAGTCTTAGCAAATTCAATAAGATTGAAATCATGCCAAGTACATTCTTTGACCACAGTGACGTGAAAGTAGAAATCAATAACAAGAGAAAACTGGAAAACTCATGAACACATGGAAATTAAACACCACCATACTGAACAACCAATGGATCAAAAAAGAAATTAAAGGAAAATTAAGAAGTTTCTTGAGACAAACAAAAATGGAAGCACAATATACCAGAACTTGTGGGGTGCAACAAAAGCAGTTCTACAAGGGAAGTTCATATCAATAAATGCCTACATTAAGAAGCAAGAAAAATGCCAAATAAACAAACTATCTCTTTGCCTTAAAGAACCAGCAAAAGAACAAACTAAGCCCAAGGTTAGGAGAAGAATGGAAATAATAAAGATTAGAGCAGAAATAAGTGAAATAGAGCACAAAGACCTAGAAAAAATTAATAAAACAAAGAGTCAGTTCTTTGAAAAGGTAAACAAAATTGACAATCCCTTAGCTAGACTAACCAAGGAAAAAAAGAGAGCACATCAAATTGACAAAATTATAAGTGGAAAAGGAGACATTACAGCTGACACCACAGAAATTAAAAGGATCATAAGAGGCTACTCTGAACAACTTAATGCCAACCAACTGGACAACCTAGAAGAAATGGAAAAGTTCTTAGAAACATAAACTTACCGAGACTGAATCAGAAGGAAATAGAAAATCTGAGTAAGCCAATTACTAGTAAGGATATTAAGTCAGTAATAAAAAATCTCCCAACAAAGGAAAGCCCAGGACCAGATAGTTTTACTGGTGAATTTTACCAAACATTTAAAGAAGAATTAGCACCAATCCTTCTCAAACTCTTACAAAAAAAATTGAAAAGAAAGGAACATCCCCAGACATATTTTATGAGACTATCTTTCTGATAACAAAATTAGAAACAGACACTCCTAGAAAAGAAAACTACAGGCCAATATCCCTGATGAGTATGGATGCAAATATTCTCAATAAAATACTAGCAAACCAAATTCAGTAGCACATCAAAAGGATCATTCACCATGATAGAGTGGGATTTATCTCTTATATGCAAGTATGGTTCAACATTTGCAAATCAATCAATCCAATACATCACATTAATAGAATGAAAGAAAAGAATCATGATCATATCAATAGCACAGAAAAAGCATTTGACAAAATTCAACATTTATTTATGACAAATATTCTTAATAAATTAGGCATAGAAAAAACATATCTCAACATGATAAAGGCCATATATAACAAGCCCACAGCTAACATCCTACCAAATGGTGAAAGATTGGAAGTTTTTCCTTTAAAATCAGGAGGGGGATAAGGGTCCCCACTCCTATTCAACATAGTGTAGAAGTCCTAACTAGAGCAATCAGGAAAAAAATAAAAGATATCAGAATTGGAAATGAAGAAGTAAAACTGTCTCTATTTACAGATGACATGATTTTAGATAGAGAAAATCCTAAAGACTCAATCAAAAAACTCCTAGATCTAATCAATGAATTCAGTAAAGTTGCAGGATACAAAATTACCATACAAAAATCAGTAACATTTCTACACAGTAACAATGAATTTTCTGAAAAAGAAATAAAGAAATCTATCTCACTTCCAATAACATCAAAGACAATAAAATACTTAGGTATAAATGTAACTAAGGAGGTGAAAAATCTCTGCTCTGAAAGCATCAAGACATCGATGAAAGAAATCAAAGACACAAATAAATGGAAAGGTATCCTATATTCATGGATTGAGAGAATTAATATTGTTAAAATGTCAATACTACCAAAAGCCAGTGCAATCCCTATGAAGATTCCAATGCCATTTTTTGCAGAAGTAGGAAAAACCTAAAATTTATATGGAACCACAAGAGACCCCAACTAGCCAAAGAAATCCTGAGAAAGAAGAACAAAGCAAGAGTCACACTTCCTGATTTCAAACTATAATATAAAGCTACAGTCATCAAAACAGTATGGTACTGGCATTAAACACAGACAAAGAGGCCAGTAGAATAGAATTGAGAGCACTAATATAAACCCTGACATATACAGTCAACTAATTTTAGGGGCCAAGAATACTCAGTGGAGAAAAGACAGTCTCTTCAATAAATGGTGCTGGAATAATTGGATAGTCCCACATAGAAGAAAGAAATTGGACCCATATCCTACACTCCTCACAAAAATTAACTCAATATGGATTGAAGACTTGAACGTAAATCCTGAAACCATGAAACTTTTCAAAGAAAGGAATAAAGCTCCTTGACAAGGGTCTTGGTAATGATTTTTTGGATATGACACCTAAAGTATAAGCAACAAAATAAAAAATAAGCAAGTGGGACTACATCAAACTAAAAAGTTCCTCACAGCAAAAGAAACCATCAACAAAAAGAAACAAAGACAACCTATGAAAAGGGAAAAAAAATTGCAAACCATATATCTGATAAGGTGTTAATATCCAAACAATATGAAAAACTCATAAGCTCAATAGCCAAAACAGAACAAAACAAAACAACAACCCCAAATAACCCAGTTCAAAGATATACAAAGGACTTAAATAGAAATTTCTCCAAAGAAGATGTACAAAAGTTCAATAGGTATGTGAAAAGATGCTCAACATCACTGGTCATTAGGAAAATGCAAATTAAAAACACAATAAGATACCATCTCACACCTGCTAGCATAGCCATCATCAAAAAGACAAGAGGTAACAACTGCTAGCATGGATGTGGAGAAAAGGGAACACTTGCACACTCTTAACAGGACTGTAAATTGGAATAGCTGCTATGGAAAACAGTATTCAGGATCCTCAAAAAATTAAAAATAGAACTTCCATATGCCCCAGCAATCTTACTTCTGGGAATATATCCAAAGGAAAAAAAACTAACTCAAAATGATACTTGCACCCCCATATTCATAGCAGCATATTATTTACAATAGTCAAGACATGGAAACAACCTAAGCGTCCATCAGTGGGTGAATGGATAAAGAAAATAAGGTGGGGGGGAGAAAAATATGATAGATATACACAATGGAATATTATTCAACCATAAAAAATGAGGAAATCCTATGATTTATGACAACATGGATGGAACCTGAAGGCATTATGCTAAGTTAAATAAGTCAGACAGAAAGACAAAAACTGTATGATCTCATGTATCTAAATTTTTTAGATTTGTGGAATCTAAAAAAAAAAAAAACAAACTTATAGAAAAAGGGATCAGACTTGTAGTTCCCAGAGGTGGAGGATGTGGGGAGGAAAAATTGGAGGAAGGTGGTCAAAACGTGCAAAATTCCAGTTATAAGATAAATGAGATAAATAAGCACTAGGGATGATGTACAACATGCCATAACTAACACTGTTGTCTGTCACTTAGGAAAATTGTTAAGGTAGTAGATCCTAAGAATTCTCGTCACTGGAGAAATCTTTTTCCTCTTTCTCTTTCTTTTGTTTCAGTGAATCTATATGAGAGGATGTTCGCTGAACCTATTGTGGCAATCATTTCACAATATATGTAAATCAACCCATCATGCTGTGTGCCTTAAACTTATTCAGTGATATATGCCAATTATTTCTCAATGAAACTGGAAAGAAAGTTTTTGCATAAATATGAATCAGTACAAAATAAGGGAATGACCAATTTGGGGTATGATGTGTTAAGGAAGTTTTTAGGGGAAGTAGAATTTGAGCCAAGGTCTAATAGGAAATACAGTGATGCAATAGAGTGCCAAAGAGAATCTTTTTTTTTTTTTTTAAGTAATCTCTACACCCAACATGGGGCTTGAACCCATGACCCTGAGATCAAAAGTCCCATGCCCCACTGACTGAGCCAGTCAGGAGCCCCCAGAAATCCAAATAAAATTTTATAGGGAAATCCAAATAAAAGTGTATTGTTTAAAGGCATACAAGGAGAAATTGTATTTTCATTTTATCTCTGTGGTAAGATTAATTTTTTAAAGGGTAGATGTATGCTAAGTACGAAATCGTTTTTTCAGATTTTCTCTAGTAGCACTTGGGCAGAACTTCTATGTGTGTGTACGGGGTAGGGGTGCTTTGTGTGAATGCTCCTGGCGTCCCTTCTGTCTAATCAGGCTCAAATTTCATGAGGTTTGAACTAAGAAGAAAGTGATATCAGCTGGTCATAAAGCAATTTTTATCTAAAGAAATTATATATGATCAATATGCATAAATACTTGCTTAAGAGTGGAAATTAAACATATTTCTAAGATCTTTTTTAGTAGCTTTTATTCTACCCCACCCATACATTTGTTGGAAAGAAATTAGAAGGTTAAGAGCATGGCTTTGGTGCCAGGCAGACCTGGTTAACCTCTGAGGCTGTTTCCTCATCTGTGAAATAGGAATAATAGTATGTATCTCATAGAGTTCAGTGAATACTGAGTGAGGAAATGTGAGTAAAGATTTAGGATAATGCTTGGTACATACTTGGTAGGGACTTCTGTAGTACCTTACTTATGATCAGTGGTCCGAAGTCTTAAATGGATACTAGACTCACCTGGAAATCTTTAAAAAAGGAGGTGAGGGATGGGGCACCTGGGTGGCTCAGTCAGTTAAGCGTCTGACTCTTGATTTCGGTTCAGGTCATGATCTCAGTGTTGTGAGATCGAGCCCTGTCCAACTCCGCACTGGGTGTGGAGCCTGCTTAGATGCTCTCTCCCTCTCCCTCTGCCCCTTCCCCCTCCTCTCTTTCTTTCTCTCTCCCTCTCTTTTATATATATATATTGATTTGCTGGTTGGGGAAGAGGCCCAGGCATTGGTAATTTTTTAAAGCTCTTGAAGTGATGGCAATGTGTAACCAGGGATGAAAATCACTACCTTAGTCTTTGGCATCATCAATACCTACAAACCCTCCATAGTCCAGTTTTAAGCTTCTCATTCTCTATGCAATACCTCCTTACTTTCCAGCTCACTCTGATATCCCAATAAAAGATTTTTCAACTCCATGAGGACCCAGTAATTCTATCACCTTAACACTGATCCTCCCCATCCCACCAACCTTTTATTCTCTCCCTATTTAGCTTAAATTCCATGGTTCATCATTAAAATTATTCACTTATGTATTTTCTCAGGTTCCTTGGCCTCCTTCATTTCAGTCACCCCATCTGGTATGGTATCTGAGTCTTCAAAGACAGCACCCAGTGAAACATACTTCCCAGTGTTCTGTACCTTCCTCCCACAGTGAACCTGGCTGATATGTGGCTCACCTTAAACAACAGAACACAGTGGAAGTAATACTGTGCTGGACCAGGCCTAAGACTTAAGAAGGACTGGCAGCTTCCTACTTGCATTTTGGGGAGCCCTAAGCTACTAATTGAAATTCATCCCCTCTGCTGAATTTCACCTTGCTGGTGCTCCATGGAGACACCACATGAGGGGGTCATATGGAGAAGAGACTCCTGGCAGAGCCCAGCCTTGCGGTTGTCCCTGCCAAGGCACCAGCTCAGTTGAGGCCCAGATGATAGCAGCTTTGGCCAACACTGTGTGATGCAAAAGAACAGCGCGGTCAAGCCGCATAATTAGGAGAAAGAATGCATTGCTGGTGCTTTAAACCATTAGGTTTGGGGGCTATTTACAATTCAGCAATAGACAAATAGAAATTTGTTCCTACACATTTTGTGCTGACATGATAGAAACCTAAAATTTGTGGCATTGTCCGTGGGACCATACAGAAGGTAGAAGAGACTTAGCAAGACTATTAGTGAAGAATGGAAGGTCAGTGAAGAAATTGCTATTGGGTACTGGAAAACCAGGGACCTGGGTTACATACTAGCCAATCAGCTGCAAAAACTGTCACCTGTTTTATCAAAAAACTAGAAAGGGTAGTTAATGAAGGATTAATCTGGATAAGGAGATTTCCAAGCAGAATAAGGCTTTTGTCCAGTGAAGTGGGTTATAATGTGATCATTTTAAAACCCACCAAGTTTTTAAAGAATTATATCAGCTTGAAATGAAAGGGACAAACAGTTTAAAAGGAAAACACACTTTTGGCCCCTAACTTATAAAACAGACAAGAATCAGGCTGAGATGCAAACATGGGCCATGTCTTATGGAAAAGTGAGATGCAAACATGGGCCATGTCTTATGGAAAAGAAAAGATGGTCTTTGTGTAGCCAAGAGTTCAAAGAAGACAATAAAGACCCAAGGAGAACTGGTCCCAGAGAACAAATTTCTGCCTCAGTAAATATCTTTTCCTTGCCGCTGGAATAGGGAAAATTGGTG
Organism: Mirounga angustirostris; assembly: GCF_029215605.1. NCBI lineage: Eukaryota > Metazoa > Chordata > Mammalia > Carnivora > Phocidae > Mirounga > Mirounga angustirostris. The sequence continues at coordinate 91,068,232 of NW_026991716.1, read as the reverse complement.
GTATGTGCCCTGCTGCATTTCAGAATTGCTATGGACCAGTGACTCTATACTCTGCCAGTTCCAGGCCTCAGACTTAAAAAGTACTAGCAGCTTTTACTTTTCCACTTTTGGAGCCCTGACCTGCCATGCAATAAGACTGACTACCTGCTAGAGATGGCAGGTGCAATAGAAAAGGCCCTGAGACTACACAGAGACAGAAAAGTCCAGGCGTCCCAGCCCAGTCTGCCAGCCATCTTGCCAAGATACAGACATGTGAGTGAGCTATTGTGGACATTTCAGCCCATTCAAATCCACCATATTATTATAGCCCTGCCTGATACCTTGTGAAACAGAAGAACCAACAGGTCAAACCATAGACTTGTGAAAAATTCACAAATTGTTTTAAAATTACTGTGGCTGGGGATTTGTTATACAGCAACAGATAACAGAAACACCTCAAATTCTAATCAAATGCAACTCTTTTATCATGCAAATATAGCAGAGGTACACTCAACAGAACCCTATTGACTGGTCCTCACTTAAATCATAACCAAAATTTCAAGTGGGCTCTTAGGGAAACTGAGTAATAATACGATGTGTCCCTAGTCCATGCACTCACTGGCCTACACCATTCTCTTTCTTACGTTTTTCCCTTGCCTCTTTCAAATAGTACATGTCTCATCCTCCATCCTCACTCTCCATTTATGACCTTTGCTCCTTCCTTAACTCTTAAAATAGACGCTATAGAGCTTCCACAAACTCTTCATCTTTCACCTGTCTACACTTGGGACCATCTACTCTGCCTTGGCTTCTGGATAAATGGTCTATGTTCCTATTTAGTGCCAAGCCCTCCACTTTTGTACTAGATTCCATTCTTTAACATTTTAGCACCTCTTTTCTCTGCTTCATCAATTTTTCCCTCTCTACTGGATCAGTCCCATTAGGAAAAAAATTCTCCCATCTTAAAGCCTATCCTTCTCTTGATCCCTCTTTCCCATCCAATCCATTGACATATCAATGCTCCCTTTATAAAATCCCTCAAAAAGTTGTCTCATTGGGTGCCTGGGTGGCTCAGATGGTTAAACGTCTGCCTTCGGCTCAGGTCATGATCCCAGGGTCCTGGGATCGAGTCCCGCATCGGGCTCTCTGCTCTTTGGGAGTCTGCTTCTCCCTCTGCCTCTCTCTCCCTCTCTCTGTCTCTCATGAATAAATAAATAAACTCTTAAAAAAAAAAAAAGTTGTCTCATTTCTTTTCACCTATTCTTTTCAAAATTCACTCTAATAAGGAATTTACTCCCAACCGCTTCACTAAATCATCTGTAGTCACTGATGACCTCCTTGTCAATGGAGAAGTCCAAAAGCCAATTCTCAGTCTTTATTTTATTTGAACTATCAGCATTATTTGATATAGTTGATACTTCCTTTTCTTCTATTCACCATCTTTACTTGATTTCTGGGACACATGCTCTCTTGGAATATCATCATTACCCTAGCCCCCCCTTTAAGGCTCCTTTACTGGCTCATCCTCATTTCACAATATCCAGAAGTTGGAGTTGGACTGTTTCATAGCTTGATCCATAGACTCTTCTCCACACACTTGTTTATATCATCCAGTCTCATGACTTCAATAAACCATCTATATGCTGATATTGACTTCAAATGTATATTTCTACTCCTAATCTCTCCTTTAAAATCCAGATTCATACCTGTTCCACTCAACAGTGGACATCTCAAATGTAACACGCCTACAGTGAACTCCTGTCTTTGTTTCTCATACCACACTAATTTCTCCCTCTCTCTCTCTTTTTTTTTCCTAATCTTAACTGTGTACTTCCAGTTACTCAGGCCAAAAACCTTAGAGTCATCCTTAACTCTTTTCTTTCTCTCACAGTACACATTCAGTCAAATACTATTGACTCTACCTTTAAAATATGTTCAAAATGGGGGCACCACCTGGGTGGCACAGTCAGTTAAGTTTCCAACTCTTGGTTTTGGCTCAGGTAGTGATCTCAGATCATGAGATTGAGCCCCAGCTTGGGTTCCATGCCCCGTGCAGTCTGCCTAAGACTTTCTCTCTGCCCCTCCTCACCCCCACACTTTCTCTCTCTTTCTTTATAAAGATTTTATTTGTACTTGCTTCTGCATAGAATGCTCTTCTTCTAAATATCTTTATACTTGCTCCTTCATCTCCTTCTACATTCAAAAATATACTCACAGTGAAGTTAGCCCAGATAATATTTTCTAAAATTTCCAAGCATTCATTAATATTCATTTCCCGTTTTATTTTTGTCTATAGCAATCATACCAGTTATGTGTACATATAGGAAATTTTTGTTTCCTAGCTCTGCTAAAATGCAAGCTCCACAAGAGCAGGAATTTGTCTCCTTTTTATTCACAGTTGTTTCATTGTCAAGAACAGTGCCTAGCACATAGCAGATGTTTCTTGAATGAATGCATGAGTAGCTAATAAAAATACAAATTCTAGAGCTGACACACTCAATAACATGGATGAACATCAAAAACATTATGCTGAGCTACAGAAACCAGACGCAAAAGAGTACACACTGGATAAATCCATCTATATAAAGCACTAGAAAAGACAAAGCTAATCTATAATGACAGAAAACAAATTAGTGGATGCCAAAGGCTAGGGGTGGGTGAGAAAATTGACTGGGAATGGATACAAGAGAACTTTTGGGATTGTTGAAAATGTTTCTTATCTTGGTTGTGCTGGTGGTTACACAGATATATATATTTGTCAAAACTTTCTGAATTTTACACTTAAAATGGCACATTTTATTGTATGTAATTATATACCAGTAAATTTGATTTTATATATTTGTATTTATAAAAACACAAATTCTGTAGTTAGGACCATATGTCATCAGGGTGAATAAGAGAATGCCAGAAATATGGAGTCTATTTTTGTCTTTGAGGTGATATCAAATGAAAAACAAATAAACCTCACCAATAGTTAAGTATAACAAACACAGTATTTAGAGAGCACCACCTAAATTATCTTTCCCTCATTGCCAATGTAAGGAATGTGTTATATCTTTAGGAGATATTAGCCAAATGTGTCATGCCACAGGTGTAGTTCTTCAAATTTTTTTTCTTTCAGCAAGATTCATTCATTTCTCTTTCTTACTTAATAGGATGTGTAACTGAATGTCTATTAATATAAAGCCAGCATGGGAGGAGGTGCATCTCTAAAGACAAGGAGGCAGTACAGTGCCCTGTAGATCACTCCATGTCCTAACAGGAAATTCACAATGGGAATTTTTTTTTTTTGTAGTTTTTAATTTTATTATGTTAGTCACCATACAATACATCATTAGTTTTTGATGTAGTGATCCATGATCCATTGTTTTCATATAACACGCAGTGCTCCATGCAGTACGTGCCCTCCTTAATACCCATCACCGGGCTAACCAATCCCCCCTCCCCCTCCCCTCTAGAACCCTGTTTGTTTCTCAGGTCCATAGTCTCTCATGGTTCCTCTCTCCCTCCAATCCCCCCCCCCCATTTTTCCCTTCCTTCTCCTAATGTCCTCCATGCTATTCCTTATGTTCCACAAATAAGTGAAACCATATGATAATTGACTTTCTCTGCTTGACTTATTTCACTTAGCATAATCTCCTCCAGTTCCATCCATGTTGATGTAAAAGTTGGGTATTCATCTTTTCTGATGGCTGAGTAATATCCCATTGTATATATGGACCACATCTTCTTTATCCATTCATCTGTTGAAGGGCATCTCGGCTCTTTCCACAGTTTGGCTATTGCGGACATTGCTGCTATGAACATTGGGGTGCATATGGCCCTTCTTTTCACTACATCTGTGTCTTTGGGGTAAATACCCAGGAGTGCAATTGCTGGGTCATAGGGTAGCTCTATTTTTAAATTTTTGAGGCACCTCCACACTGTTTTCCAAAGTGGCTGTACCAACTTGCATTCCCACCAACAGTGTAAGAGGGTTCCCCTTTCTCCACAACCTCTCCAACATTTGTTGTTTCTTTCCCTGTCCATTTTGGCCATTCTAACTGGTGTAAGGTCGTATCTCAGTGTGGTTTTGATTTGGATTTCCCTGATGGCTAATGATGATGAACATTTTTTTCATGTGTCTGTTAGCCATTTGTATGTCTTCTTCAGAGAAGTGTCTGTTCATCTCTTCTGCCCACTTTTTGACGTGATTATTTGTTTTTTGGGTGTTGAGTTTGAGTTCTTTATAGATTTTGGATACCAGCCCTTTATCTGTAGTGTCATTTGCAAATATCTTCTCCCAATCTGTGGGTTGCCTCTTTGTTTTGTTGACTGTTTCCTTTGCTGTGCAGAAGCTTTTTATCTTGATGAAGTCCCAAAAGTTCATTTTTGCTTTTGTTTCACTAGCTTTTGGAGATGTATCTTGAAAGAAGTTGCTGTGGCCGATGTTAAAGAGGTTACTATCTATGTTCTCCTCTAGGATTTTGATGGATTCCTGTCTCACATTGAGGTCTTTCATCCACTTTGAGTTTATCTTTGTGAGTGGTGTTAGAGAATGGTTGAGTTTCATTCTTCTGCATGTGGCTGTCCAATTTTCCCAGCACCATTTATTGAAGAGACTGTCTTTTTTCCATTGCATGTTTTTTCCTGCTTTGTCAAAGATTATTTGACCGTAGAGTTGAGGGTCCATATCTGGGTTCTCTATTCTGTTCCATTGGTCTGTATGTCTGTTTTTGTGCCAGTACCATGCTGTCTTGGTGATCACTGATTTGTAATATAGCTTGAAATCGGGTAACGTGATGCCCCCAGCTTTGTTTTTCTTTTTCAACATCTCCTTGGCGATTCGGGGTCTTTTCTGATTCCATACAAATTTTAGGATTGTTTGTTCCAGCACTTTGAAAAATGTCATTGGAATTTTGATCGGGATGGCATTGAAGGTATAGATTGCTCTGGGTAGCATAGACATTTTAACAATGTTTATTCTTCTGATCCATGAGCATGGAATATTTTTCCATCTTTTTGTGTCTTCTTCAATTTCTTTCATGAGTGTTTGGTAGTTCCTAGAGTATAGATCCTTTACCTCTTTGGTTAGGTTTATTCCGAGGTATCTTATGGTTTTTGGTGCTATTGTAAACGGAATCGTTTCTCTAATTTCTCTTTCTACAGTTGCATTGTTAGTGTATAAGAAAGCAACTGATTTCTGTGCATTGATTTTGTATCCTGCCACATTACTGAATTGCTGGATGAGTTCTAGTAATTTGAGGGTGGAGTCTTTTGGGTTTTCCACATAAAGTATCATGATGTCGTCTGCGAAAAGAGAGAGTTTGACTTCTTCTTTGCCAATTTGAATACCTTTTATTTCTTTTTGTTGTCTGATTGCTGTTGCTAGGACTTCTAGTACTATGTTGAACAACAGTGGTGAGAGTGGGCACCCTTGACGTGTTCCTGATCTTAAGGGAAAGGCTCTCAGCTTTTCCCCATTGAGGATGATATTTGCTGTGGGTTTTTCATAGATGGATTTTATGAGCTTGAGGAATGTTCCCTCTATCCCTATACTCTGGAGAGTTTTAATCAGGAAAGGATGTTGTATTTTGTCAAATGCTTTTTCTGCATCAATTGAGAGGACCATATGGTTCTTCCTCCTCCTCTTATTAATGTGTTCTATCATATTGATTGATTTGCGAATGTTGAACCACCCTTGCATCCTGGGGATAAATCCCACTTGGTCGTGGTGGATGATCCTTTTAATGTATTGTTGGATCCTATTAGCTAGGATTTTGTTGAGGATTTTGGAATCCATATTCATCAGGGATATCGGTCTGAAATTCTCCTTTTTGATGGGGTCTTTGCCTGGTTTGGGGATTAAGGTAATGCCGGCCTCATAGAATGAGTTTGGAAGTTTTCCTTCTGTTTCTATTTTTTGAAACAGCTTCAGTAGAATAGGTATTATTTCTTCTTTGAATGTTTGGTAGAATTCCGCAGGGAATCCATCAGGCCCTGGACTCTTGTTTTTTGGGAGGTTTTTGATCACTGCTTCAATCTCGTTACTGGTTATTGGCCTATTCAGATTGTCAGTTTCTTCCTGTTTCAGTCTTGGCAGCTTATAGGTTTCCAGGAAGGCCTTCATTTCATCCAGATTGCTCAGTTTATTGGCATATAGTTGTTGATAATAATTTCTAATAATTGTTTCTATTTCCTTGGTGTTAGTCGTGATTTCTCCCCTTTCATTCATAATTTTATTAATTTGGGTCCTTTCTCTCTTCTTTTGGATAAGTCTGGCTGGTGGTTTATCAATCTTATTAATTCTTTCAAAGAACCAACTTCTGGTTTCGTTGATCTGATCTACTGTGTTTCTGGTTTCTAATTCATTGATTTCTGCTCTAATTTTAATGATTTCTCTTCTAATGCGTGGCTTAGGCACCGTTTGTTGCTTTTTCTCTAGTTCTTTAAGGTGTAGAGTTAGTTGGTGAATTCGGGATTTTTCTATTTTTTTGAGTGAGGCTTGGATGGCTATGTATTTCCCCTTTAGGACCGCCTTTGCAGTATCCCATAGGTTTTGGACAGATGTGTTTTTATTCTCATTGATTTCCATGAATTGTTTAAGTTCTTTGATTTCTTGGTTGACCCAAACATTCTTGAGCTGAGTGGTCTTTAGCTTCCAAGTGTTTGAATTTCTGTCAAATTTTTTCTTGTGATTGAGTTCCAGTTTTAGAGTATTGTGGTCTGATAATATGCAGGGAATAATCTCAATCTTTTGGTATCGGTTGAGACCTGATTTGTGACCAGTATATGGTCTATTCTGGAGAAAGTTCCATGTGCGCTCGAGAAGAATGAGTATTCTGTTGTTTTAGGGTGGAATGTTCTGTAAATATCTATGAGGTCCATCTGGTCCAATGTATCATTCAAAGCTCTTGTTTCCTTGTTGATTTTCTGCTTAGATGATCTGTCCATTGCTGAGAGTGGAGTATTGAGGTCTCCTACAATTAACGTATTGTTATCAATATGACTCTTTATTTTGGTTAACAGTTGGCTTATGTAGATGGCTGCTCCCATGTTGGGGGCATAGATATTTACAATTGTTAGATCTTCTTGTTGGATAGACCCTTTAAGAATGATATAGTGTCCTTCTGTGTCTCTTATTACAGACTTTAGTTTAAAATCTAATTTGTCTGATATAAGAATTGCTACCCCAGCTTTCTTTTGAGGTCCGCTGGCATGGAAGATAGATCCCCATCCCTTCACTTTCAGTCTGGATGTATCTTTAGGTTCAAAATGAGTCTCTTGTAGACAGCATATGGATGGGTCCTGTCTTTTTATCCAATCTGCAACCCTGTGCCGTTTTATGGGAGCGTTTAGGCCATTCATGTTGAGAGTGATTATTGAAAGATATGAATTAATTGTCATCATGTTGCCTGTGAAGATATTGTTTTTATAGATTGTCCCTGTAAATTTCTGTTGTAGATCACTCTTGGGGTCTTTCTCCTTTTATAGAACCCCTTAATATTTCTTGCAGGGCCAGCTTAGTGGTCACATATTCTTTCAACTTCTGCCGGTCGTGGAAGCTCTGCATCTCTCCATCCATTCTAAATGAAAGCCTTGCCGGATAAAGTATTCTTGGCTGCATGTTCTTCTCATTTAGTACCCTGAATATGTCTTGCCAGGCCTTTCTGGCTTGCCAGGTCTCTGTGGATAGGTCTGATGTTATTCTGATGTTCCTCCCTCTGTACGTAAGGAATCTCTTCCCCCTAACTGCCCTTAAGATGGTTTCCTTGGTTCTAAGATTTGCAAGTTTTACTATTACATGCCGGGGTGTTGGCCTGTTTTCCTTGATCTTAGGAGGGGTCCTCTCTGCCTCTAGGACTCGAATGTTTGTTTCATTCCCCAAATTAGGGAAGTTCTCAGCTATGATTTGCTCAAATACATCTTCTAGCCCTCTCTCTCTCTCTCTCCACTCCCTCCGGGATTCCAATTTTTCTGACATTGGAATGCCTCATGGTGTCACTTATTTCTCTGATTCTATTTTCATGGATTCTGAGTTGTTTTCCCTGGCCTCCTCTTTTCCCTTTTTATCTATTATACTGTCTTCCAGATCGCTTATTCTCTCTTCTGTCTCAGTTACCCTAGCTGTTAGATTATCTAGATTGGATTGGATCTCATTGATAGCATTTTTAAGTTCTGCCAATTCACCTTTTATTTCTGCCCTTAGAGACTCTATGTTGCCATTAATTGATTTCTCCATTCTAGCCATTGTCTTCACAATTGCTAGCCTGAATTCCATCTCTGACATCTTGGTTATGTCTGCATCCATTTGTAAATCTGCAGCATAAGTCATAATCTCTGAGTCTTTTCTGTTTTGGGGGCTCCTCCTCCTAGTCATTCTGTTGATGGGTGTTTGAGGGAATGTATAGAGTCCAAATTATTGACCCGAACCCAAGCAAGATGCACCTGTTTTCTTGGGACCTTAGGGTTGCTGGCCTTTTGTTTTCCCAGCCTGTCTTCTGCGGGAGGGGCCTGCCGCACTGTTACTCAGGCAACCCTGTTTGGGCGGAGTTGCCCTGCGCCCCTGTGGCGGGGGATGGGCTCAGTGGGACTCAGTCTTTGGGGCTTTTGTTCTCTGGCGCCTTTCCCTGGCGGCTTTCCGCGTCTCTTCCGGGAGTCAGAGCAGAAGAGACCGTTCCCAACCCTCTGCCTCCGAGCAGAGAGACCTCAGTCTGTTCTTCAGTGAGCTCTCCAGGCCACACTGTCTCCGTTTCTGTCGGTGCTGCTATAAACTGCAGCGTCCTGGGCTGTGCGCCCCTCCCCAGCGCTCCCAGTCCTGCCTCCAGGTCCGGTACGTCTCTGCCCTTTGTGCTTCTAAAACCACCAGCCTCACCCAATTCGCACACGTGCGACTCCACCGCTTGGGGTTTCCACCCCGGAGGTTGCAGTTCACCAGCGAGACCCCGGCGCACCGGGTTTCCGTCTCGGAGGCTGCAGTTCGAGTGCGCGCCACCGTCGCTCTGGTTTCTGTCCGGGGGGCTGCAGTTCACGTGCATGTGACCCCGCCGGTCTGGTCCTCCACCCCGGGGGCTGCCCTAAAGTCCTTTCCCGATGCTACCGGTCTGCGAGTCTGTGCGCGTCCGCAGCCCACGAGGCTGTCACTCACCGGCGGTGTAGGATCCCCACGGCCAGGCTCCTTCTCGCTGCCATTTATCCTCCGATATCTGCCCGCAGAATCACGGCTCTCCGCTTCGTACCTCAAAACCAACCACCTGCGATATTCTGTTTATAGAGATCCAGATCTTACATCTCAGGCTGGTTTCATGGGTGCTCAGAGTGGTCTGGTAGATATCCAGCTCAATTCCGGGGACCAGTTGAAATAGCGTCCCCTACTCCTCCGCCATCTTTCCCCTCTTCCCTCCACAATGGGAATTTAATACAGAAAACCAGTGCAAGTCAAACACTATAAGAATAGTAAACTTGACTATTTCAGAGTATTTGAGAAAATGGCTGCTTTTAAAATAAAGAATTTTTGCAGACTATGCTCAGAAAGTACATTTCTAGGGGCGCCTGGGTGGATCAACCGTTAAGCGTCTGCCTTCAGCTCAGGTCATGATCCCAGGGTCCTGGGATGGAGTCCCGCGTGTGGGGGTGAGGGCTCAGGGGAGAAGGGGGTGAGGGCTCAGGAGGAAGCCTGCTTCTCCCTCTCACACTCCCCTTGCTTGTGTTCCTTCTCTCAGTGTCTCTCCCTCTGTCAAATAAATAAATAAAATCTTTTTAAAAAATACATTTATAATAAATTTTGTTAGGTAGATCCAAAATACATATATTTGTATACATTACATAAAAGTAAATTTAACAAATAATATACAGCAACTAAATAAGGAAAATAACAAAATATTTTCATGGGACTTAAAAAGAGACTAATTGATGGAAACAATGTGACTTCTAAATGGGCCTATTCTCAGGGTGCCTGGGTGCCTCAGTCATTTAGGTGTTTGATTCTTGCAACTCTGGATTTCAGCTCAGGTAATGATCTTAGGGTTGTGAGATTGATCCCTGCTGGGGCTCTGTGCTCAGCAGGGAGTCTGCTTGACATTCTCTCCCTCCTTCTTCTGCCCCTCCCACCCACCCCTTCAAATAAATAAATAAATCTATAAAAATAAATGGGGCTATTCTTCCTAAAGTAATCTATACAGGAAAGAATTGTTACAGCAAACAGCCTAAATGAATCTCTAGAGAATTACGCTAAGTGAAAAAGCCAATCCAAAAAAGTTACCTACTGTATGATCGCATTTATATAACATTCTTGAAATGACAAAATTATAGAGACAGAGCACAGATTAATGGTTGAAAAGGGTTAAGGAAGTGGATGGGAACTGAAGGGAAGTGGGTGTGCCTATGGAAGGCCGACAGGAGGGAGCCTGGTGGTGGTAAAATAAATGTTCTGTATCTTGATTGTATCAACATCAGTGTCCTGGTTGGTACTGTACTATAGTTTTGCAAGATGTCACCACTGGGGGAAACTTGTTTTATTTATTATAACTGCATGCACATCTACAGTTATCTCAGAATTGAAAGTTTAATTTTGAAAAATTGAATCAATTTCTTAACCATGTGGAAAAAATCAAGTTATTCCCCTATTTCATTTTTGACATCGAAACTAATTCCAGAATAAAGAGTTAAACATAAAAACAGCTCATAGCTACCGTTTATTGAGCAAATACTATGTGTCAGGCATATTTATATATATTCCCACTTCATCCATCCATCCAAACTTGTAAGAGAGGTTTACTATTTGACCAGAGAAAAATGAGGTTTTTCCCAAATTTATACATTAAAAAAGAAAAATCTACAAATAAAAGAGAAACGCACAACAATGTGTCAGCTCTGATTTGGATGAATATGATTCTAAGTATTTTAATTTTTCTTCTGTAACTATTTCTATGCAGTGGGCTGTCTGAAGTGGACATATTTTACGTCTTTAAATTTTTTTTGAGGTTGGGCAATGGTAACAAAATATGGAATTTTTGTCAAGGACAAGGAATACTTTAGTAAGGGTGTGTGGCTTGCACAGCACAACACAAAAACCCCAGCTTAGCGTAAACTATGTTTTAATAATTGCATCTAATTGCAAGGAATTGTTGAGTATTAATAATGTTTAAAGGTGTTTGAAAAAATAACAAGTACCAATTACAAAGAAGAAACTTAGCAACAGAAATGACTGAATGGAAGAGACATACCTTTCTTGAAGGGTGGAGCTTGTAATTCTAATTACCTTTGTTCTCATAGCTGCCCAATTGCAGGAAGAGAGACAGGCTGTCCTGAGGCCAGTCAGTCAACCACAGTCTTCTAGGCAAGGGTAACCAGTGCCTAGATTTGTGACAGCACTGGGGACAGGAAGGAAGGGACAGAGATCAGAAAAGCTAGGAAGGAAGTGGGTAAGGCTAGGTGATTCATTAACAATAAAGAACAATGGGCACCGAAAAGCCAAAGTGTGATGTAATAGAAAAAAACAACACTGGTGATAGTCTTGGTTTTGCCATGACCCAGATATAGAGCCTCGGGACAATCATTTTAAGAGACAACATTCTCTTGGCTTCGTTTTCTGCGTGCCTGCAATGAATGGGTTGCTCTGAAACCTCTCGGATCTCTCCCAGATCTAACATTTTGAAGCTGGGTTACCAGAATGATAACAGTAACCTTAACAGACATTTCAGGGAAGAATCTGATCCCAAAGGCTCAGATTTAGATTCTGACGATACCACCATTTTATGACCCTGAACAAATTACTTAACCCCTCTTGTGCATCAGTTTCCTTTGTAAAACAGGAATAATAATAACAGTGCCTATCTCTCAGGATTGTCCCACATAAACCTGTAGGGAAGTGCCTGGCACATTCTAAGTCCCAACAGGTATGAGCAAATAATAGCAGGGCCATCCATACTTAGAACGGATCACAACTACACCTCCTGGTCCCAGCACAGGGACTCTCGAGACAACAAAACTTTTGTCAGAGCATTCAACTTTTGTTACCTAACATAAAAATATGTTATTGGGGGAAAGGTTGGATGTTTACAGGAATAGGGCACGTAGGTATCTAGGATTTGGGTGGCTGAGTCATGAGACTTGAGGAGTTACAGGCTTCAGATCCTATTTCCTAAAAATGAGTGCTAGTTGTCACGTCCACTCTTTCTAGCCCTGAACCATCACGTCCTAATATTTGTCATGGGTATTACCCTAAAGCAACAGAACATAAAGATCTGAGTCATTTTGAAAAAAAATAAGTGTTGATCCAGCAGCTATAACCGTCAGAAACAAACCACTCTGACAACAACGGATACCCGCGCACCAGGTGGAGAGAGTGTGTGGCTGACCTGCCAGGCCTCGGCCCCATTGCCTCTACTTGCTGAAAACGGCACGAAGCAAGAACAGGAAGAGATGCAAATTTATAAGTGCACGTGGATTCCCTCCCTGCCCTGCCCAAGCCTGCCCTCACCTGAATCTCATTAGAGGGGTGACAGGTCAAATAATGTTTGTCAACTAAAAAAAAAAAAATAGTAACTATTTGCCTAGGATTGCAGGAGGAAAACCCAGTACAAGAGGGCCAAGCTTTGGAGGAGAAAGTACCAGAGAGGAAACGGTGTTTAGTACAAATGTCTTGATATTAAAATCAGAGAATACATCTATATAAAAAAATGTAGGGAAATTTTTGTTATTTAAGATTCGATCTACTGAATTTTATAAAATTCGTTATTGCAAGGCCAACTTTCAATTTCAGCTTAAATGAGGCTGCGTGCATCAGGCACACTAAGCTCCATGAAGAATGGTGCTAAGGGTACTTTCCAGTCCCTACTCAGGCTAATTATCTTGAAGTTCCCTTAACTTCACTTTAAAGGCCACCAAAATTGCTGGTCTGGAAATTTCTGTAATAAAAGGGAGAGATGGCAGTTAAATAATTCTGGGTGTCTTTTTGTTTGTTTGTTTGTTTCCCTCTCTAGTGGCAAAGAATATTTTTGTTTTATCTCTGCTTTTTAAAAACCACATTGAGATGCCACCTTACACCAGTTAGAATGGAAAAAATTGACAGGGTGCAAGAAACAACAGATGTTGGAGAGGTTGTGGAGAAAGGGGAACCCTCTTACACTGCTGGTGGGAATGCAAGTTGGTACAGCCACTTTGGAAAACAGTGTGGAGGTGCCTCAAAAATTTAAAAATAGAGCTACCCTATGACCCAGCAATTGCACTCCTGGGTATTTACCCCAAAGACACAGATGTAGTGAAAAGAAGGGCACGTGCACCCCACTGTTCATAGCAGCAATGTTCACAATAGCCAAACTGTGGAAAGAGCCGAGATGCCCCTCAACAGACAAATGGATAAAGAAGATGTGGTCCATATATACAATGGGATATTACTCAGCCATCAGAAAGGATGGATACCCAACTTTTGCATTAACATGGACGGGACTGGAGGAGACGATGCTAAGTGAAATAAGTCAAGCAGAGAAAGTCAATTATCATATGGTTTCACTTATTTGTGGAACATAAGGAATAGCATGGAGGACATTAGGAGAAGGAAGGGAAAAATGAAGGGGGGGACATCAGAGGGAGAGACAAACCGTGAGAGACTATGGACTCCGAGAAACAAACTGAGGGTTTTGGGGGAGGGGATGGGTTAGCCTGGTGATAGGTATTAAGGAGGGCACATATTGCATGGAGCACTGGGTGTTATACACAGATAATGAATCATGGAACACTACATTAAAAACTAATGATGTACTCAGGGAAATCCAAATCAAAACCTCAATGAGATACCACTTCACACCAGTCAGAATGGCTAAAATTAACAAGTCAGGAAATGACAGATGTTGGCAGGAATGCGGAGAAAAGGGAACCCTCCTACACTGTTGGTGGGAATGCAAGCTGGTGCAGCCACTCTGGAAAACAGTATGGAGGTTCCTCAAAAAGTTGAAAATAGAGCTACCGTATGACCCAGCAATTGCACTGCTGGGTATTTACCCCAAAGATACAAATGTAGGGATCCGAAGGGGTACGTGCACCCCGATGTTTATAGCAGCAATGTCCACAATAGCCAAACTGTGGAAAGAGCCAAGATGTCCATTGACAGATGAATGGATAAAGAAGAGGTGGTATATATATACAATGGAATATTATGCAGCCATCAAAAGGAATGAGATCTTGCCATTTGCAATGACGTGGATGGAATTGGAGGGTATTACGCTGAATGAAATAAGTCAAACAGAGAAAGACATATATCATATGACCTCACTGATATGAGGAATTCTTAATCTCGAAACAAACTGAGGGTTGCTGGAGTGGGGGGTGGGGTGGGAGGGATGGGGTGACTGGGTGATAGACACTGGGGAGGGTATGTGCTCTGGTAAGGGCTGTGAATTGTGCAAGAATGTTGAATCTCAGATCTGTACCTCTGAAACAAATAATGCAATATATGTTAAGGAAAAAAAAAAGAAGAAGATAGCAGGAGGGGAAGAATGAAGGGGGGGAAATCAGAGGGGGAGACAAACCATGAGAGACGATGGACTCTGAAAAACAAACTGAGGGTTCTAGAGGGGAGGGGGGTGGGAGGATGGGTTAGCCTGGTGATGGGTATTGAGGAGGGCACGTTCTGCATGGAGCACTGGGTGTTATGCACAAACAATGAATCATGGAACACTACATCTAAAACTAATGATGTAATGTATGGTGATTAACATAACAATAAAAAATTAAAAAAAAACTAATGATGTACTGTATGGTGACTAACATAATAAAAAAATAAATAAATAATAAAAAATAAAATAAAATGTTTTCATTGTTCTTAAAAATTATATACTGAATAGGCCAAGTGGTTACATCAAACCTTAGTGTCTCTCATTAAAAAGCTTGATAAATGGGGCGCCTGGGTGGCTCAGTTGGTTAAGCGACTGCCTTCAGCTCAGGTCATGATCCTGGAGTCCCAGGATCGAGTCCCGCATCGGGCTCCCTGCTCAGCAGGGGGTCTGCTTCTCCCTCTGACCCTCTTCCCTCTCGTGCTCTCTGTCTCTCATTCTCTCTCTCAAATAAATAAATAAAATCTTTAAAAAAAAAAAAAGGCTTGATAAATGAAAAGAGTGATTCAGTGTTTGTGTCTTCTGATTATCTAGAACACAAAGTACCACCATCAGCTCAGGAGTTAAATCCCAGCCATCATGAGCATGCCCCCTTGAACACTTGCTCTTAGCAACATGCTGAAATTTTTTATTGGCTGTTTTTTTCTCTACTAATGTTAGCAGAGATGATCTGTAGTTTTGATTTTTTTTCTTCCTGCTCACAAGCAAAGGTGTTGAGAGGAGGGTGGGTGTTGGAGAGTCACTGCACTTTGTTCTTGAGCTCAGTAATTTCAATGGTGGCCTCCAGCCCTTCCAGTTATTTTTTTTTTTTTAAGATTTTATTTATTTGAGAGAGAGAATGAGAGACAGAGAGCACATGAGAGGGGGGAGGGGATGGTCCCACCATAGCATTACACAACGAACTACTTTTTCTGATGTGTAAAAATCCATATAGGAATTGGTTATCAGGCCACCTTACTTCTTCTAAGTTGAGTTTTTTTTTAATATTTATTTTATTTGAGAGAGAGAGCATGGGAGGGGCAGAGAAAGATGGAGAGAGAGACTCTCAAGCAAATTCCCCACAAACCATGGAGCCCGACAAGGGGCTCGATCTCACAACCCAGAGATCATGACCTGAGCTGAAATCAAGAGTTGGGGTACTTAACTGACTGAGCCACACAGGCGCCCCTAAATTGAGTTATTTTTGTGATGTTTCCATTATTCCTGTTTTCCTAAGTATTGACAAATCAGTGAGATAAAGACAAACAGCACGGTCAGAAATTCTTAGCTCTAAAAATGGAATTTTTCTTTATGTTCATTTTTCTTGTCTACTAAATAATTGAAAGGAGATGATATTTATGAATCTTGGTAGGATTGGGTTAGTATTTAGCTAAGAGCTATAGTGTCAATGGTCAGATGTTTCCTGATAATGAATAACTTGCCTGGACTTTACAGACCACAATATGTTGCCACTTCTCTGTTAGTTGTTAGTTTCAAACATGAGAAAATTGAGACTCCGAAAATTTTAGTCAAGGTAAACAGCAAGAGGTCAAGTAAGGACTCAAACCTGGGATATTCTGGTCCCAGAATATGCCCTATTCTAGAGCAGCTTTCTGCCCACACTGCTTCTCTTTAGTGTACTTTAGAGATCAGGCCAAAAAATTGTAGGTGGTATTTTGTGTGTGTGTATATACACACATATATATGCATATATATATAAATATAACAAATACATATGTAAAACATTGTGTGTGTTTGCATGTGTGTTTCTTGATTAACCTCTGTGGTTTTGTTTGTTTTTAAAAGATTTTTATTTATTTATTTGACAGAGAGAGACACAGCGAGAGAGGGAACCCAAGCAGGGGGAGCGGGAGAGGGAGAAGCAGGCTTCCCGCCGAGCAGGGAGCCCGATGTGGGGCTCGATCCCAGGACCCTGGGATCATGACCTGAGCTGAAGGCAGATGTTAAACTGACTGAGCCACGCAGGCGCCTCTAGCCTCTGTGGTTTTGTCAAATACTGATCTTCACCTTTGGAACCTGCAAGGAGAGAAGGGCATATTGGGGCTTAATCCGCCAATTCTATTTTCTATTTTTAGATTATCTGTATATAAATTGAGTCACTTTAAGCCCGAACTCACCTGATAGTCCTCTTTATAGCTCTCTCCCCTTTTTGAAAAATCGGTTTTTTCTCTTTCTCTTCTTATTTACCCTGCACTGGGGCATTGTTTTTTGGTATTAAAAGCCTTCCTGAAATAGTGCAAGTAAACTCTCTCTTCCTTTGTGTTATCTCAAGTCTCTTGAAGGGCTCCATTTTCTGTATAGTATTGTCATCCTTAATCATTAGGAGGCTCTTCTGATAGAGCCTTATGTGATTTTTTGGGGGGTACCTTCCTGCTTTATTGTATTTGCAGACTTAGTAGAGGTGTGACTGTAACCCCAAGCAGCTGGAAGCAGAGCGAAAGGTGGAGGTGTGGTGAAGCAGATTCTGAAACTCAGTGTACCTCAAGCTTGAGAGAAGTGGATGAAGGGCAACAAAATGGTAACTCTTGATCTTTTATTTCTCTTCTGCTACTTGAGAGTCTTCACTAACAGAAGACCAGCTACAGGGGTTGTGTTCTGTTGTTTCAACTTGCTATATGTGTTTTAAAAAATGATTAAAGAAGACAATTTAGGTGATACAGATGAACTTTATTTACACTCCATGAAGCAGACAGTCTCCTTTCCAAGAAATGCAAAATGGGGCCGAAGCATTTATAGGATAAAGAATCAAGAACAAGGAAGAGAGAATAAGAAAGATCGAATTGGCTGGTGTCACACAGTCAACCTTGTTTGGAGAGAGATGGCCCAGGGTTGGCTCCATGCATGGGGATTGGCTGACTATACCTTGTTTCTGGTTAAGCTGAGCACTTACAGGGACAGGAAAGTTATCTACATTTCAGTCTTTTCACATGGCACCCTGGGCAGGAGTCCAGGTTCCTGGGCAGGCACTTCTAGGCTCCAGCCTGAGCCTAGAAAGTTGTTTCAACACATGTGATTTTTTACAAATCATTAAATAACATGCTATAATGTCTTTAACTAGGTGGCACTCTGTAAAACAGTGTGAGAGGCGTTTATACCTACCAGTATTGCATTTTGCTCCACGTGTTTGCCACCTTTCCGTTTCCCACCCAGTTTGAACATGTGAAAAGGTTAAAAAAAAAAAAAATGCCGTCAAAAAGTCAGTTGGCAAGTCAGAAGCATGCAAACCAGGGAGGAATAGCAAATAGATTAGATGGTGGGACCTGGACCAGAAAGACCATGACAGGCTTGAACTACGGACCAGAAACAATAAGAAATAAAATAAGAGTGATTCAAGTAAAGACCTGCACCTATGCACAATAAAGCAGCTGCCAAGGGTGGAAGAGGCCAACATTTATTGAGTATCTTCCTGGTTCTGTGCCCCTTCAAAGTGCTTTTCCTTGGGCGCCTGGGTGGCTCAGATGGTTAAGCGTCTGCCTTCGGCTCAGGTCATGATCCCAGGGTCCTGGGATCGAGTCCCACATCGGGATCCCTGCACAGCCGGAAGCCTGCTTCTCCCTCTCCCACTCCCCCTGCTCGTGTTCCTTCTCTCGCTGTCTCTCTCTTTATCAAATAAATTTTAAAAAAAAAATCTTAAAAAAAAAAAGGTGTTGAGTTGGGCGCCTGGGTGGCTCAGTTGGTTAAGTGACTGCCTTCAGCTCAGGTCATGATCCTAGGGTCCTGGGATCGAGTCCCGCATCGGGCTCTCTGCTCCTTGGGAGCCTGCTTCTCCCTCTGCCTCTCTCTCTGTCTCTCATGAATAAATAAATAAAAATCTTTAAAAAAAAAAGTGCTTTTCCTTGAGTCATCTTGTAAATTATAGGAAACTCACACCCTTGGAATATGGTTTTTACCTAGTGGGATAAGGTAATGCAAGGTTAAGGAGCACAGAGCCTGGCTAAATGTATTATATTTGAATTCATGTTATGAGTAGGCACATTATTGGGGGTTTTCTTGTGAGTGTGAGGAATGGCAGGACTTTGGGGTTTCATTGAGCCCTGTACTGCTGAGGTGCTGCGTATGTAGAATGATGGCATCTAGAGCTGATAAGATGAGAACCACATTGTCTTCTCTGCCAAGATCACACTGGGAGTCCTGCTTTGAATTCTAAAGACTATTCTGTAGGTGAAAGGCAAATAGGACCACCTTCAGAAGAGAAGAGAGTGGGGTACAAGTTCTAAAGTCACTACAAATCATGTGCGGTCAACTTTGTCTTTGGAAATTCCTTAAATCGATTTTATATTGTCAGCACCCAGGTCATGTAAAGGACAACGGCCAAAAATTAACTCCTTTTGTTGCCCTGGGTATGTTGTCTATGGGTTCCCTTTCCCTGGTTCACTCTGAATCCTTTGGAAATGGCAAGTGTAAATTAGGAACGGGAAGACAAAGGAATCACCGCCCCCCCACCCCCGACACTTTTGTTGTTGTTAGGTGCAACATAGATATCATTGAATTTCTCTAAGTTAAATGAGCTTTTGGTGCAATTCCACTGTTACCAGGAGAATAAGGCAGGCTCAAAACCATGTCACATGACTCAAAAAATTAGAGATACTGAGTCTTAGAGCAACATAATCATGGAAGAACCTATAGCTACCTTAAAATATTTGGAGGACTGCCCAGTAAAAGAGGAATTAGAACAGAGACGGTCATTCTCAAACGACAATTACCAGTGGTTACCATGGCTATCTGGAGCTCTGTATGAAAAAGAACACAAGACAACATCCAAGGTCAGTGAGAAAGAATTCTGCTTGACAGCGATGTCTGTCCAACACTTGAAAGAAAGCCGGTGCCCAGGTGTTGTGTGTGATGGAAACAGAATGGCTATGGTTGACATATACTGAGCACTTGAAAGGAATTTTCATGAGGTTGGGAATGCTGTTTTCTGTCATTACACTGAGAAGTCAAAAAAGCCAGTCTGGAAAGAGAGAGAGAATGGGAGAGAGAGAGAAAGAGAAGAATAGAGCAAGTTTTCAGAAATGAGACAACTTACCACACTTAAGAGTCTTCTCCCTCATTCCTGGTAAGTTTCCACTTGTCATTCACTCCCTCATAAAGAAATCAATGCATCCTTGCAGTAGATTTCCCTTTTTGGCTTTAGCTAGTCATGTAGGTTTCTGGCTTTTGCAATCAAACACTCCCTAGAGGCCTATGTCTCAGTGGGGGCATATTTCAATCTCATTTAATTCAATTTAACCAATGTTTAATTGAATGCCTGTTATGCTTCTTATGCTCAATAATTTGGGTTGAGTTATGAGCCTGGCCTATGACTGGAATCTATGAAAGATTCAAAGGGAATAGCAGTCATCGATTATGATGAAGCATAAATCAATTAAACAAGACAGGACATAATGAGAGTTCTTAGGTCTTCCTCCCCAGGGTGTGTGTTCCGAGTTGTCTTTAACGTTCTGTCCAACCCCTGCTAGTTGGCAAGAGGCATGAGGGGCAATGGCTGACACAGCCCTTTTTAAGTGCAAACCTGAGGGGTAAGAGGAAGTTAGACACAGGAAAAAACAGCTAGCAGTGGGGTTTTCTGACAATGAAGAACACAATCCAGTGAAGCCTTTAATTAAGCAAGATCTTAAAAAAAAAAAATTATTCAGAAACTACTGCCTGAATCTCTGAAGATAATAAACTTCACTAAATTGATTCACCGTCGATGATGACTGAGATACAAATAGAGCTTTTATCCCACAAAAACCATTAATTACCAAGACACAGCTGATTAAAAAGTTAACCAAAACCCCCATCCCAAGTTAGAACACTTACCTCTAGGAAGAGCCTGAAGGGAATAATAAATAGGCAAACACTTTCTATTTGTGTTCTGACTTCCAAGTCCAAAGCAAAGGAAACCCAAACCAAGTCAAAAGTCGGGAAGGAAACTCTTTTAATTGGCCATGAGCAACCAAACTTCCTCTTCAGTTGACGGTGCTCAAGTAACTGACTACAAAAGGGTACCACTGCTGTCCCCAAATCAAATGCCTCCGCCGCCACCCCCACCAGAAAATGGATCCGGCAAAGCTCCTCATGCTGCTCGCTCCTCGCTCCGAATCGAGGTCTTTGCGCAGAGTACCAGGTGAGCGGAGCCTGGGTTACGTGCTCGGGCTCTCCCTGCGAGAGGTGCTGGAAAAACAAGCTACCTGCCTTTACTCATGAGGTAGCAGGGGTCATAAAGTGGGAAATTCTCCAAACTCAGGAAAGTTGTGTAAAAGGTTCTAGTCAGGCAAAAACATGCAAATGTCCATCACATCACCCCCAGAGGATTTAATTCCCCAGGCCTAAAAGTTAACCAATTAATAACCTAGTTTGGTAAAAGGCGACCAGCCATCCTCCAGGAATGATTCTCCCCTTCTTCTTCTTCATGTAAAGATTTTATTTATTTATTTGAGAGAGAGAGCGAGAGAGATCGCAGAGGGAGAGGGAGAAGCAGACCCAGGCGCCCCTCCCCTTCTTCTTCTTAGAACCCAGCTTCCCTGTTCTCAGGACAGCTCCTGACCACTGATCCTAGGGGCTGGGTCTCGCTCACCTCAAGTCCAGTGTGGGGTGTTAGCACTGTCGAAACCCTGCAAAGACACTGCTTAGTACAATGGCAAATAAACCACTCTGGAATAAACTCTAAACAGTCACATTAGGTACTCCCAGCCATGACAAATACCTATAAAATATTTCCTTAAAGAGTTTGGCAGCGGGTGCCTGGGTGGCTCAGTTGGTTAAGCGACTGCCTTCGGCTCAGGTCATGATCCTGGAGTCCCGGGATCGAGTCCTGCATCGGGCTCCTTGCTGAGGGGGGGTCTGCTTCTCCCTCTGGCCCTCCCCCTCTCATGTGCTCTCTCTCTCTCTCAAATAAATAAATAAAATCTTTAAAAAAAAAAAAAAAGAGTTTGGCAGTACTCCGTACAGATAAGTTTGTCTTTGACAATCAGCTACTTACATATGCTATAATAGAAGGCTGATCATTTTTATTTCCACATAACTGTTGATCTTGGAACATGGAATGCGATTGCTCAAGATTAAGAAGTGTCTGAAATGTCATAAAACCTGGAGCAGGGATGGCACACGTCCATTTTGGTAATCCTTTTTGGCAGAGTCAACAGGAACATTTGTCGTCTCATCTACTTCTTTATTTTAGGAAAATTGAGCCCTGAGTCAATTACCCAGAAAATGCAAAGGAACGCTGCCTTGCATGACAGATTCCACATATTAGCAGAAACACTTTTCACTCCCAGAATCCCTGAGGAAATTAGGAAATGACATTGCTTAGTCTAGAAATTTTCCTCAATATATATTAATTTAGTATTTATCTTAAAACTGTATCTTCTCCTTTTTTGAGGCAAGACGATTTAAATTAGGAGATTTTTTTTTTCTTGAGGCAAGAATGGCCTTTAACTCAAGGTCAGAGGAAGAGGCTCCCTACAGAACACTGAGGGCTTTGTGATGGCAACAGGAAAGGCCCAAGAAAAGAGAGAACCTTGCTGAAGGATACATGCCTGAGAGGGAAGGGTGGGCTGTGGTGGGGGAGGAGGGAGGAAGGCAAAGAGTGAAGAAGATGAAGGAGACCTGGAAGTGACTATTATTTCAAGAGATGGCCCCGATAAGCTTATTGTAGAGCATGGAGCACGGTCAGTGACCTTTAACTGGACTCAGGTTACTTTAGCTGTCAGCATTCAGTTGCCTCAGAAAAGTCCCAACCTTTTGAAAGATTCATACAAAGTAGAGCTCAACTGAAACTGTGCCTAGGATGGCATTAGGGTTTTCACCTGTTGCACGTAATATCCATATTGGTATTTAGGGCCACTCTGCCTTCCACTTGCTATGACAAGTAGGGCGTTGTGGTCCCCAACTTAAGCATAACAGTGGTGGATGCTCACATAGAGACAGTGATTGTTGCAGGGGTGGGGGAGGCAATCTGAGGAGGAAAGAGAACGGATATATATGGGATGTCTTTAAGTTCACGGAGACAGGTTTCTCTTCACACGAGTTGTGAGAGTAGTCCACAAATATGTCATCTTGAATAGTTCTATTTTTAATAGTTTCTTCATTTTGTTTTGGTCCCCAGAAGAGATTCCATCTCTTATACTTAAAATCTCCTTGAAAGAATTTAATTTTATAGTGCCATCAAGACCAAAAATATGTCAATTTTGTGAGGGAAGATACTTAATTGCTTCAGAACATCCACATTTTGAAAAATAAACATGTTTTTTTTTCTCCTTGGTCAATTTGGCAGCACGAAGTAACTTATTTGTGGCTGTTATTTGTTTCCACAATTTCCCTTAATAGTAGGTTTCACAGTCTTTATGTTCATGAAGCATTTCCTTATGTCTGGACCAAATCCCTTTTTGCTCTAATTTGAGGCCAGAGATTCTGTGGAGTTGCTCACAATTGTCTATTGAATAGACAAACACTTGGAGTTTGTTTTGAAAACTCACTTCAGTCTTCTCTTTACCAGGGTAAACAATTCTGATCTGGCAGCCTTTCCTCAATAGCACATTCAGGATAATGTGCTCATGTACGAAATTGGACACAGTTCAACAATCTCAGGACTAGTTCAAGAAATGCAACACAAAACTGACTTGACTTAATCCTATTATCCCTCATATTTGAATGGTACTTTAATTTACTAAGTGCTTTTATAAACAACAGCTCATTTTATCTCCATAACAGATCTATGAGATGAATATTACTTATTTTTCTTTTCTTTTTTCTTTTTCTTTACAGATGAGGCCACTGAATCTCAGACCATACTGCCAGTGAGTGGGAAAGCGAGATTCAGTCTCGCTTTTTTGAGCCAAGGACCAGGGGGATTTCTGCTACCCAGCAGCTGCCTACTATGGGCTAGGCCTGTGCTGGCTCTTGCCAAGGATCCCACCATGAGTACTTGATTCCCACAGATCTACTTGCAGAGTTAAGGAAAAAGGTCTTGGGAAGGAAACAGAATGAGTTGGGTTCTGAAGGTTAAGTAGGGTTTGCACCGGTGGAGAAGAAAGTTAGGAACATTCCGGGTTGAGGGGACCCCCCCCCATATGAAGGTATGTTGTGCAAGATCACTGTGTCTTAAGCTTATCTCTTCTTAAGTAGAGGGCATGCTTGGAGATAGGATAAAGTTCCATGGTTAAGGACAAGGGCTAGGAAGCCCCAGAGGCCTGGATTTAAATCTTGATTTCACCAGGTACTAACTTCATGGTCCAGAGCAATTTCCTTCATCTCTTCTTGCTTCATTTTCTCATCTGTAACATGGGAGGATTAAATGTAATAATTCATGTAACTACACAATAAACATTAGCTATCAGTGAACAAAAAACGCTAAAGAGACTAATTATATGCAGCATGTGGTAGGAATAAAGGGTAGATAGAGGTATTCCTAATTCATATCTCTCAGTATCTCATTTCCCAAGGACATGACATAATCCAAAAGCCTTTCTATCCTTGCCACCAGTGCTTTCCACTAAAGCCTAAACATTTCCCCTTTCATTTACTAGGAGAGGAAACTGAAGAGTAATTTGGTGGATGAGCTCCTTATCCCTTTCACAAAGATAATTTTCAGTTCTCACTGTTACATAGTAGTGAGTTCAATGAACCTGAACGGTACCCACAAAATCTAAAAGGGTAAGAAAATAAATCAATGGCTTCATTGGCCTAAACTGTCATTTACTTTCTGATTAGAATGCAGGTTGTAGGTATTTGTCGTGCATGATTTGCACTTTAAGTTCCTATGGCTAGTTCTATAAAATTCGCCTCTCACTGTATTCCCAATCCTGAATTAGAAATAAAGGAATACAACTGGAGTCACGGCACACTTAACAAGTATTTGAGCCTGACCCTGAGTCCTCCCAACAAAATATGTCATGCATGTGAAAACCTTCCACCATGTGTGCTCTGGACGAAAAGGAAAATGGAATCACTAGTTCAGGGGCCAATGAGGAGGACTTTTGGTGTGGAACTGGGAGAGGCAAGCGTATCTTGCTGTAAGGGTGATTAGTGTCTCTATTTTGAAATGGAAGAATGGAGTATCGCAAATAGTCTTCATTGCCATGTGTGAACAGCACATGGGTACGGGCTACTAAATAATCACGGGTCTCATTTTCTTCCTCCAGTGGACTTCTTAGTGTGGTGAAAGCAATGTTATTTGGAATTGGAGCGTAGGTGTATTTGTTCTCTAGGGCTGTAGTAACAAATTACCACAAACTTAGTGGCTTGAAACGATGCAAATTTATTTTTTTTAAGATTTTATTAATTTACTTGTCAGAGAGAGAGGGATCACAAGCAGGGGGAGAGGCAGGTTCCCTGCTGATAAAGGAGGCCGCTGCGGGACTCGATCCCAGGAGCCTAGGATCACGACCTGAGCCCAAGGCAGAAGCTTCACCGACTGTGCCACCCATATGTCCCGTAACAATGCAAATTTCATTGTTTTGCAGTTCTGTAGAAGTCCAACATGGGTCTCACTGGGCTAAAATCAAAATGTTGACAGGGCAGAATTCCCTCCTGAAGATTATAGGAGAGAATCTGTTTCCTTGCCTTTTCTAGCGTCTAGAAGCCCCCCACCTTCTGTGGCTCCAGATCCTCTGCCTTTCTCTCCAAAGCCAGCGAAGGTGGGTCTGTTCGTTCTCACAGGGCATCACTCTAACCTATTCTACGGCCTCCCACTTCCATTTGTAAGGTCCCTTGTGATTACATTGGGCTCACCTGAATAATCTGGTAATCTCTCTATTTTAAGGTACGCAGATTAGCAACCTTAATTCCACCTGCAACCTTGATTTCCCTTTACATATAGGGAAACATATTCACAGGTTGCAGAAAATTAGGATGTGAGCATCTTTGCAAGAGCCCAAAAATATTGACTAAAATTGTTAAGATGTGGACACCTCCGTGTCAGCACTTGTCTGGCACAGTGGTTCTGCCTACTAACTTGGAGAGAGGCAAGGAAAGAAGACGAAGGGAGCCCAGGCAATACGTTTTATGCTCAGCTTCTGCCCCCAACAATCTGTTCTTTGTCTTTATTATGTACAGTAAGGGCTGTCCATGCTCAAAAAGACCATCAGCTCACGCTCCGAGGAGTACCAAGAGCTTCTGCCCAAAGTTCCCCAGAGCTCTCCTGTGCCCACTTGCTATCTCAGTACAGGAGCTCAAGACGCTGGTAATAATCTCGGGGTCATTTCTTGCTGGCTTTTCCTCCTTCCTGAGTGTTGAACTTTCACTTCCAAAATGCCTCAGGACGACAGAACTCCAACTCTGATCTCATTAAGAGAAAAGAGATAATTCAGGTTCTGTCAAAATTCAAGGCATGACTCAGTCTCTCCAGTTGAGTTAGAATCATCAGAAAGGACAACAACAACAAAAAATAGATATTTAGGAAAGTTAAATTTAATTTTTAAGTTGTACATTATAATTTTTAAGTTCTGAGAGACCATGGGGCACCTGGGTGGCTCAGATGGTTAAGCGTCTGCCTTTGGCTCAGGTCATGATCCCAGGGTCCTGGGATTGAGCCCCGCATCGGGCTCCCTGCTCAGCGGGAAGTCTGCTTCTCCCTCTCCCTCTGTCACTTCCTCTGCTCATGCTCTCTCTCTCTCTAAACTAAAAATAAGTAAAATCTTTAGAAAAAATAAAGTTCTGAGAGACCTTGAATGATTTCTTTTCATTCATTCCTCTTCTGTGTCAGAGTAATGGTCAAACAACTTACATCAGAGAAAATTATCTTGTTTTGTTTTGAAGATCCTCCTTTCACCAGAGGATACAACTCCACAAATTATCTTGATCATATATTCTAAAGTTTAACAGTTTTTTTGTCTGGAGTGTACTTCTGGTCCAACCTAGTTTAAATCCATTTATTCTTTTATGTTCTCAGGAGTATAAAAAATCTGGTTTTCAGCTTTATACAGAAGATGTTTAGCTACTTGAAGACTATTGTCAAAGTTCATCCTTGCTAGGAAGAAATCTGGAGAATATGGTATGTATTTTGGCAAGACTTGTGCTAATAATAATGCCCTGTGGTAGCTAATCTGGACTCAAACATTTTGTGTGTAAGTGCATGTAAGTGACTGCGTGTGTGCGGGTATGTTCTTTTAAAAACAGAATCGCCAGCAAACCCCATCCATATGGGACATCTGGAAACCCTGCCAAATTCCCTTTTTTTCCAGATCAAATAATCCCAGTCCCATTTAATTTTGCTTCAAAAACGCAAATTTATAAACATCAAAATGAACCACACCGGCATGCACATATGTAGCTAAGCATCTAGGGTGACTTAGAGTCAAGCTCTCCTAAAAGCAGGAGAACAAACCAGTGACTTTTTTGCTTACTTCCTTCTAGCATTAGACGCTATGAAATAGAACCAAATATACCAACAGATTTTTGAGTGTCCAGTGGATCTGTTGCACTGCCGTCGGCTCTATGGACCAGATGAGTGATCTGAGTTTTGTGACCACTTCAAATATGCACATGTAGGACCTATGGAGGGGGTGCCAGTGGGGCCACTGACTTGTACTTGACTCACATTTCCCATTTACCCAGAGCTTCAAATGTGCCCTTTTGGTTTCCCTAAAGGAAGTCTTTGATGGACAGAGATGTTCATCATTCAAATTTAAGCTTCTGTCCCATTACAGGCACCCTGCCTGTAGTGCACTTGAAATCCTTTTTATAAATCCCATAATTATCTTATGAAAAAACCAATTATATTGCATTGCGTTTGTATTAAAAGCATTAATTTATTAACCATACACATTTAAAATATACCACAATTATTTATAGCCCAGTTATAAAATTGGGAGGAGGCTATGTATGTATAAAATCCTGTCTTGGCATCTGAGCCTTTCAGTAAGAACCCACAGGCTTCCATATGTGGCACTATGCCAGGATCCAAAAAAAAGCAGGGTCTGCCTTTATTGGCTTGATGCTTTGATGGCCTTTGATCAGGCCCTTGTACCAGAGCAGCCAAGATATAGGGCAAGATGTGGCCTTTTGGTAACCTTCCTTCTTTGTGCGAGAGTAAGACAAGTTAATTGGGCTTGACGTACAGATGACCCTTTCAAGGCAGGAAAAATGAGACTCTTGTGCTTATCCCAGGTAGATAACCATTAATATTGCTCGTACTGTCTATGGGAAGAGAAAGGGGCTTGTTTGTTTTAAATGCTTTTCAAGGAAGGCAACAAAGATTCCGCGGGGGTGGGGTGGGGAGAGGGTTACCTGGCCAGCTCCATCCAAGGAAACAATGGTGCCATTTGAAGCATTCAAGACACATTGAAAGGTAGAGCACACACTCCCACTGATAAATTATTATTATCGATAACCCCTTCTTTGTCTTTGATTTCACATAATTGTCAAAGTTCAGACTGTGAGACCTAGTGGACTCACTTTAGAGCTCTTTGTAGAAAACTACCTTTGGAAAGGGAGACTTCTTGTATTTTAGTAACGATGGAATGTCCTGGGCAATCTGAGTTCGTATTGTTTATACTTTATGAAGGCATTTGTTTTCCTCACACTATATCCTGGAACTCTTTTCTCTTTGTGTTAGTTTGCGTCTCTTTCTGAGTGACACCAGTGACCATACGTGTGTTCACTGAGGGAGAGGGAGGTCATGTGGGAGATCGCCCCCATAAGAGGGTCGTTCACTCTTCTCATTAGGAAAAACTTCCAGGGCTGGAATGGCGCCATTCTCTCCTCTTACCTGTAGAAAATTAAAAAATTACAGGTACTTTCAGGGAGTCAGAGGTCCTCTGAGGTAGTATGACTTTGGTGTTCATTATTCTATTTTCACCTGTGCTGGTCCTGTTCGAGTTTCAGCAGTTCAGAACCTCATTTATTTATCTTTCCTCTCAGTTTTATTGAGATATAATTGACACACAGCACTGTATAAGTTTAAGGTCTACAGCATAATGACTTGATTTACATATTTTGCAATTTCCACAATAAGTTTAGCTAACATCCATCATCTCATATAAATACAAAAACAAAAATTAAAATTAAAAATTAAAAGAATATTTCCCAGAGCCCCCTGGGCCCCCCGGCTCAGTCGGTTAATTGGCCAACTCTTGATTTCAGCTCAGATCATGATCTCAGGGTCATGAGATTGAGCCCTGCATCCAGCTCTACACTGGGGGTGGAGCCTGCTTAAGATTCTCTCTCTCCCTCTGCCCTTCCCCGCCGCTGCCTCCAACCCCGACTTGTGCTCAGGCACACACACTCTCTCGCTCTCTCTCAAAAAGAAAAGTTTTTCTTGCGATAAGAACTTTTAGGATCTATCCTTTAGGAACTTTCAAATATACCATGTAGAGTGGTAACTATAGTCATGTTTTACATTACATTCTTAGTACTTATTTATCTTATAATTACACATTTATACCTTTCAAGCACCTTCTTCCAGTGCCTGCCCCCACCCTACCTTGCCTCTGGTAACCGTAGGTCTGACCTTTTTCTCTATGAGTTTGGTTTAGTTTTTGTTTTGTTTGTTTGTTTTTAGATTCCACATGTAAGTGAGATCATACAGTATTTGTCTTTCTCTGTTTTATTTCACATCAGCATAAAGCCTTCAAAGCTCATACATGTTGTCACAAATGGCAGGATTTCCTTCTTTTTTATGGCTGAATAATGTTCCATTGTGTGTATATATACCACATTTTCTTTATCCATTTATTCATCCATCAGTGGACTCTTAAGTTGTTTCCATGTCTTGGCTATCATGAAAAACGCTGCAATGAACATGGGGGCGCAGATATCTCTTAGACATAGTGATTTTGTTTCCTTTGGATATATAGCAGGGATATATACCCAGGGAATCAAATTTGAAAGAAAGAGAAAGAGACAGAAACAGAGGGAAGGAGTGAGGGAGGGAAGGGGGAGGAAGGGAAGAAGAGAAAGAGAAGGAAGGAAGGAAGGAAGGAAGGAAGGAAGGAAGGAAGGAAGGAAGGAAGGAGGGAAGGAAGGAAGGAAGGGGAAAAGAGGAAGAAGGAAAGAAGGAGTCAGAGTCAGGGAGGGAGGGAAGAAAGTAGGGAAGATAAGAGGGCCATAGTTTCAGTGGAGGTTCTTAGGTGGCCTGCATTGGGTTTTTGCTCTTTGTGAGCATAGTCCTGTCATTAGGGGCCTGATCTATAGGTTGATGCCTTGTGTCTTACATCAGTCAGGAGAGATTTCCAAGTAAGTCCAAGATTTGCCAGTAAAATGTGAAATAAATCTGAATTTTATTGCCTGGCACTGATGGAATTTCATCATTACAGTACTGGCAGAGCTTCAGAAAGAGTTTTATCACTTATTGTTCTAAACTTTGTGAATAGGTAGTGTTTCTTTTGGAGAACAACCTGACAATGCATATCAAATATTAGACAAAACAATATCCTGTCTTCAGAAACATGTCTTAAGGAAATAATTCAAGAGGAGAAAAATCATATTATTGGAAAGTCTCTCTAAATAAAGAGATACACTGAGAGCAGCATACCATATGATATCCCAAACTGGAAAGAATCTAAATTTCCAACAATAGAGGCGAATTAAATAATAAAATATCAATGCTGTGAATATTAGGCAACCATGAAAATAGTGTGATGAGTAGACATGGAAAACATAAAGTAAAAGCTAGTATAAATTTTATATATATAAAAGATAACAATCATGAAATAATTTTTATACATATTGAAAGGGTCTGTAAATAAATGGACATGAATTCTATGGAATTTTGTGTGTGTGTTTTAGAATTTTCTGATAACAATACTTCAAAGTTGATTTAATCGTAGATCATTTACAATAAAATTAATTCATGTTTAGTGAATGAGTGATTGTTGGCAATGGTACGTTTTCTTATATCAGTCTAGACAAGGGGATGCTAGATTAGTTTAGGCACCAAACTTATTCCATAGAAATTATCTCATCATCAAAGGTTTTAAGTGTAGTACAACCCGATATGCTTGAAAAGATTAGGATGTTAGATTCAGTATCCTCCCTTCATGACATAATCAGTGGGAAAAATCTTTTTTCATCAACTTAAAAATACAAAACCAGAATTACCACATGCACTTTCAGAAAAATAGTGGTAGTATCTTATATAGTTAAAAAGAATCTGTTCTCACTCATTTTTTAAATTAGCTGAAGAGTTTTTAGTATTGTTCCAAATCAATAAACAAGTAAAGCTAATAAATACATTTTGAGTAGGGCAGTATCTTATTAACAAAGCAAAAATTAGGTTTTCAAAGTTCTATATGTGACAAATGTGCCTGCATGAAGACATTTGTTTATTTCTTTGTTGTTTCTCTCTTCTCTCTTGACTATAAGTTTCTTTAAGGACAGATAATTTGCTTTTACATCATTCATATTACCACATATGTGCTCACATCTAGCACATAACTGGCATTCAATAATTATTTGTTTAAGTAACAAATTAACAAGCCAAGCCAAAGATTTTAAACAAATTCTTTCCCTCTCCTAATTTCTATATATTATAGTATAGTAAATTTGTTTACTAAAACAAAATCAGGAATGTTATTAAAAGCTAAAAAGAATCCAACATTTAATAATGGGGTAAATTTTACCTCATATCCAGAGCCAAGGAGAACTTCTACTTTCATATTTTATATACTTCTGGATTGTTTTAATTTTTTTATTATAATAAAAACACATATTTGAAAAAGGAGATAAGATATTATGCTGAAAATGTTTTGTTTGGGCATGAGCATTCCATTTTAGGAATCTGTTGCTCCTAAAGAGGTAGAGATAAAAGGGAGTTTTGAGGGTGCTGAAGCACAAAAACTGTTTAATGTAAACATTAAGATTCACATACTAGAACTGAGAAAAATGTTGTTGACCTATATCTCCCCAATCCTTTGCTAAAGCAATTAAAAAAAGAAGCAGCTTGTTTTCTTCTACCTTTAAAGTAATAGATTAATTTTGCCTGACTTTGGGGGACAGAAAAGCAAGGAATCATATTGCTTTGTACCTCTTGTGAGTTAGTACAAATTTCCCTCAGGAGAAGGGAGAACGATTATCAGAAGGACAAGTCACAGCTCTTCTCTCCTCTCCCCCCTCAAGCTGTTCTGTTCCAGGTTAGTAAGAACTTACAAGACTGTTTGCTGCTAAGCGTAGCTAATGGTCTCAGAACTGTGGCCAAACAATGAGGAAGAGATTTTACTCTAAAATTCAATTCATGATTTGAAAATGAGTTAAATCTTCCCATCCTTTGTGTGTGGGCTTCACAAAATGATTTTCTTCCAGAGAGTAAATAATGCAAAGGGGAAAAAGAGTAATTTTACAGTGGGGCATCCAACAAACGCTACCTCACCCAGATGATCAAGGTTAACAGCAACTGTGATAAGTCTTTCCAAGAGCATGTACCCTTGAGATAACGTGCTGAGACAGGCACTTTACTTACCTCTGTGGTCTTTCTCTCCAAAACCTGTAGTTCTAGTCTAATTATGAGAAAAACATCAGACAAATTCCAGTTGAGGGACATTCTACAAAATACCTCACCAATACTCCACACAATTGTCAAGGTCATCAAAAATAAGGCCATGTCTAAGGCACTGTGACAACCAAGAGTTGCCTAAGGAGATATGACAACTAAATCTATCTAATGTAGTATTCTGAATAAGATCCTTCCTGGAACAGAAAAAGACATTAGGTAAAAACAAAGGAAATCTGAATGAAGTATGGGTATGGACTTATACTTAATGTCAATATATTAAAATTGGCTCATTTGTTATGACAAAAGCACCATAGTAATGTGAGATGTTAAAAATAAGGAAGCTGGGTGCAAGGTCTATGAGAGCTCTCTCTACTATCTCTGCAACTTTTCTATAAATCTAGACCTATTCTAAAACTAAAAGTTTAATTTTAAAAAAAGTAAGGATAAGGGAGGAACCATTTAATACACTAATGTTAGAGATTAAAGATCTCTTCAGGCATGAAAATTCTGATTGAGAAATATATACCAGTCTTTATGGATTAGTATTAATCTAAAAATATTATTTTATGACATACTCTTTCAATAAATTTGAAAAGACAAAAAGGAGTTATATCTGAAGACTGGAAGAGACCTTGGAAATATTCTCATCCAAACTATTTTATGAATGAGCTAATGAGGACCTGAGAGGCAGAGCCAGAGGGCAAACCCAAGCCCCCTATCAACATGCCCTCAAACTGTGAAGACCCCCTAATGCCGGTTGAATACAAGTAATCTATTTCTCAGATAATCTACCAGTCTTCTCTCAGTCTGCCCTTGCTTTTGATCAGTTAATTCCTAAGGAAGAATCAGTCTTACAGCCAGAAATAGGGTATACTTGCACACTATTTCCCAATAACTTAAAGTTTAAAGTGATAAAGATATCAGCATAGCTGAGTATATAGTCGTCCCCCCCCCATCCATAGGGGATACATTCCAAGACCCCCAGTGGATGGTACTGAACTCTATATATACTATGTTTTTTCCTATACATACATACCTATGATAAAGTTTAATTCATAAAGTAAGCACAGTAAGGAATTAACAAAACAGTAATAAAATAGAACAATTCTAACAATATAGAGTAATAAAAATTATGTGAATGCAGTCTCTCTCTCTCTCTGAGAATATCTTATTGTACTGGACTCACCCTTCTTGAGATGATAAAATGCCTGCCTGCCTGCCTGATGAGATGAAGTGAGGCGATTGATGGCATTGTGATGTAGAGTTGCGCTACTATTGAACTTCTGAGGATAGGTCAGAAGGAGGATCATCTGCTGGTTGACGGTAGGAAACTGCAAACACGGAAAGAGAAACCCTGAATAAGAGGGGACTACTGTAGTCCTTTAGAAATCATTGATATTTCCTGATTCCTTGCTCTAAAGCTGCTCTGTATCCCTGGAGTGTCAGACCCCTTCTGGGGGCTGAAAGTCTCAGCAAGTAAGCTTTCAACATATATCCAGGAACATCCCAGAGAGAGAAAGGGCTTACCCTACCTTTCAGCCATGTATGCCCCATTTCAGTGACCCCAAAGAAATGTAGACAGTAGCTTTAAGGAAAGAACATTCTGCTTTACTCTCCCATCACTTCCTGGAGTGACTGGGGCTATCATGTGTAACTAAAATGCCTTAATCGAGACCTTTTATGGTTGTTATAATCTTTTATGGTTGTGCATATTGGCCAATGTACAACTAGCATGGCCAGACATGACTATCCTGTTTAGGACTGACACTAAGCCAGGCATGAATCAGAATTGACTGTTAAAATGAGAAGGGGTCTAGGTGTTTATACTTCCTTCCACTCTTACGATAGATAGCTAAAGCTCTTTGCTATCTATCTTTTGCACATGGAGATAGCACTCTGTTAGGTAGTGTTTGTTTTGATAAGTTTATTATTATTTAAAAAATACACACAGGAGGTATGCTCTGATATTCCTACATAATTCTGCATGCTCATCAAGGTTTCTAAACCCCTCCCACTTTCCCAAAGGAGTATAGACATCATGGTGCTTAGGCAAGTTTACTAGATTTTGTAACACTCTAGCTCAAGAGCAGAGTGAATTTGTGCTAGAGACAAGTCAGGTTTCTTGACTCCTGATTCAGTACTCTGGATACTAAGATGGAATTGTTGGAATTATTTTTTATTCTTTAACATTTCAAGCAAATCATAAATAAAGCCAGCCATTGTTGCGTGTCATGAAAAAAAAAATGCACCATATCAAGTACTGAATACAAAGATTCTGTTTGAGTGTGCTCACACATGTACTACATCTGAAATATTAGAACTATTTTGCCATTAGAGCTTCTCTCTGAGTTATTTTCACTTATAAAAAGGGGACAGTGGTGTCCTTAATATTCTAGAATATCATGTCAACACAAAATAATGTAGTGTATTTTATACTGTATATAATATTTTATTTATAATTTTATAATGTAATATATAATATTTTCAGTGGGGAAAAAAACTGCAATTTAAACGTGTTCCCATAACTCGAGGCCCTAAAAATGTCAATAAATAGCTAATTTGGGTACGCTGACTTACTACAACTATTCTAAAGTAGACTAGTCACATTGACCAGTTTCACTCATGGATCAAGAACCAGATATTCCAGAGTCTACTATGATTAAAGGTCCTATGCCTGCACTTCTTATACACAGGCAGCCAAAACAGTGCAAGGTTAATTAGGTCAAAGGGTAATCTATTATGCTACTTCCTAACTTTTCTATTTGGGGCACAACTGTCCAGTAATAGCTAGAAGAGAGAATAATGATCTCCTTCTAGATAGAAGAAAAAGAATTCTTCCATGTTAGGTAATGCAAAGTTACCTTAGAAAAGGATTTCATCAAGAGACATTTTCTTTCAAAGATATCATGATCTTTTATTTCTTGTGGCATACTCCAGCCAAATGGTAGTTAACATCAAACTTCGCTACACAAAGAGAAATCATCAGTCAAGGAAAGCAATTTCAAAGCCAGTTGTAAAAGTTGGGCATTATATACAGGAAAGATGACACCTGAGCATGTAGAGGGCTATAGTATTCCACATCCTAGACCAGCACTCTCCAGTAGAACTTTCTGTGGTGATGGAAAGGTATCTGTGCTGACCAATCTGGTAGCCACTAGCCTGATGTGGCTACTAAGCACTTGAAATGTGGCCAGTGTGACTGAGGAACTAAATTTTAATTGTATTTAATTTACATTTAAATAGCCACATATAGCTAATGGGTAAATCACTAGGCGGTGCAGCTACAGACCCTGGGTCCTAACCTCTCTGTATTATGAGTATTATGGTACGTGGATCAAGGTAAGTGTTAGTTGAAGTCCTAAAAAACAAATGTGAAGTCATTTTACCATTAAATCTTTTCAGCTGTCAAATACCAATGAATTTGTGATTCATCCAAGAAGGATGTACTTGAATAAAAGTTTAGGAGTATTTTTCAGAATTTTATAAGAATCATGTATTCCTAATCAACCAAGAGTTGTACCTCATATTTTCCCTAGTCTTCCTCTGTCTATTGATTGCTCTGTAATGACTTGATGATGGTTGCTTTAAAGAATTTTATAAATAGGGGGCACCTGGGTGGCTCAGTTGGTTAAGCGACTGCCTTTGGCTCAGGTCATGATCCTGGAGTCCCTGGATCGAGTCCCGCATCGGGCTCCCTGCTCGGCGGGGAGCCTGCTTCTGCCTCTGACCCTCCCCCCCTCATGTACTCGCTCTCTCTCATTCTCTCTCTCTCAAATAAATAAATAAAATCTTTAAAAAAAAAAAAAAGAATTTTATAAATAGGGGCACCTGGATGGCTCAGTCAGTTACGTGTCTGCCTTCGGGTCAGGCCCTGGTCCCAGTGTCCTGGGATCCAGCACCGCATCAGGCTCCGTGCTCAGCACGGAGTCTGCTTCTTCTTCTCCCTCTGCAGCCCCCCACTCCTGCTTGCGTGCATGCTCTCTCTCTCTCTCTCAAATAAATAAATAAAATCTTTAAAAAAAAAGAATTTTATAAAGATCCAAACACTGCTAATAAATAATGTAGGTAAATCTCCTGATCAAGGACCCTGAATACCTAAGTCACTTAAAGTTACATGTTTACATAAAGTTCTCCTTTTGTCTATGGTAAGTCTGTTTTGTCCATACAAAGCCTAAGTAGAGATGTCAAGTAGGCAGTTGAATGTACAAGTCGGTAATTCAGGAGGAGCTCAAGATTATAGTTTGCATACCCTCTATTTAATTTTCAAAGAGGAACATATATCTAAATATTCACATTATTAAAATTGTAAAGTCCTCTTAAGAGACTTCCTGCAATAGTGATCTTCAAGTCTTTTCCAGAGCATTTTACCCAGTTCCACATGTCATTGTTTTAATATTTATTACATTAAATGAGATGAATTCAGTAACACTAGTACCTTTGCATTGACATTTTGATAAATTATCCGTATGTATTTTTTAAATCTGTTTTCGTTGACTGCAGTAAAACTTACGGATAGGACAAGTGTCAAAGTTCCATGAACAGCCCATTAACTTTGAACTGTTAAAATCATGAAAATTTAATAAACAGATAAGGTTTTACATTTTTAATAGCTCTTTGGAATTTAATGAGAGTTGAGCTACGATAAAATGTAAAACGTGATGATATCGTGTATTGCTATATATATTAACTTTCTCCCACACAATACAAAAATGCCAAACTTTTATACAACATGCAAAAAGAAACTCCTTCCATATCTAAGTTAGAGATAAAGATATAAAAGACCTGTTCTGAATATCACTTTAGGTGGCAGTTGAGTATCCTCAGACCTTAGCCACAGCCACATTTAAAATGAATGAAAAGTACTGAATTCAATTGTTTACAAAACATTTTTGCCTTAAAGGCCCTACTTTCCAATTCATTTTACAACATATATTGTACATATTTTCTTTCTTTCTTTCACGTCTTTAAATGTGGAGCTGTCCTTTGCTCGTCTTGTTTAAAATGAATATAATTAACTAAACATTATCTGAAATTCTGAAGATAAATCCAAGGCAGCTAGCCTTTTTTTCTTCACACACTAAACACTGGGTTTTTGCTGCCACCTGTTGACTATAATTGCAAATAATAAATCTTGTCTCAAATCACCAACTCCTGTAGTTAAAAAAATCCTTAAGAATCCATCCACACTACCTCCTTCATTTTATGAATGGTACAAGGGCTCAGAGGGGCTAAGCCACTTTCCCGATGCCACTCAAAGGGACAGGGACAGATCTGAGACTAGAATGTAGGTTTGAGCCTTGGAGTTGAGTGTTTATTTCTCTATACTAGTTCTTCTCTCTTATTTAGGAGGCAGAGCACATGCGATGCATGGTATTCTTTGCACACGTCATGAAATACCAATGTGCTTAAATCCATTACATTAACGAGTAATGCTTTTTGCCCTATCATGGGAGAACAAGTCTGTGCCTTTCCAAAAATACTGTAGCAAGTAGGTCCATTTGAGGTGACGTTCAAACAAGCATGAGCATGTCAGGAAGATGGTTAAGGTGGGCTCACCCAGGGTCTGTTTGCATGAGTGACTGAAGGGCCTTCTGGAAAAGTTGATATTGATGAGAGAATAGAATTGAGGCCCTCACGTCTGACCACAATGCCATGCGCGATCCTACATACCAGTCAATGTGTGACCCAGAATGACTGAAGGCTCATGTTTGAGTCTGCAAGGGAAAGAGTTGAAACAAAGAGCCAATAAAAACCAAAAGAGCTGGTCACACTGTTGGCGCTGGCTTCCTGGGTGAAAGGAAACAACTCTTCTGAGGCCTCAACCCACTTCCCAGGCACCACTAACCCTCTGGAAGGGGCCTACGTTCCTTCAACACAGGCATTGAGGCACCCTCGCCAGGGAGTCCAGGCAAGGACAGAGGGGCCACATGACGCCTGGCGGGCCATATTTGTTGGCACATGGTAAATATCCCCTGTGACTCCTCAAATTAGTTGAGAAGTAAGACTGTAAAGGAGTTGAGCTCTCTCGCTTGCTGGTGGCAACAGAACTCGAGAAATGTTTGGTTTCTGTTTGTTTCCCTGAGCACCAGGCTTTTGCCATGGCATTGGCCCTTGGTAATCCAAGCATTATAAATATGATGTTGGAAAACTGTAGATAATTAATTTTTTTAAAACCTGGTAGCTATGATCATCTAAAGGGAAGACGTTTGACCTTAAATTATTTGATTTCTCTAAGCCTTGGTTTCCTTATATGTAAAATGAGAAAATTAACCTACTCTTCCTACCTCCCTGAGATGTTCAACAGAGTGTTTCAAGGTGTAAGACATACAAATAGAAGGGAGTGTTTGTTCACTTAACCCCTCTTTCACTTCTTATTGATAAGCAGGTGACTGTGACCATTTGGCCAGTAAAATATGAACAGAGGTGACCCACCACTTCCAGCCACAAGATTTTAAAGCCAGTGTATTTCACTACATTCTGTTTATCCCAACACGATGATCAGGGAACACATGTTAGGATGGAGCCTCCATAGGTCTGGACTGGGTCCCTGAGTGTACACACATGAACAGAGCCTCCCGACTGATCCACACTGGACATGGAACATGAAGGATAAACACACTTTTGTTGATTTAAGGTGCTGAAATTTGGGGATTGTTACCTCAACACGCATGACCTGCCTATTCTAATCCAGGGGCCTAGCCACATCTGGGATACCAATGTAAAGTATAAAGAAACAATCTGGGTAAAGAGGACATGATTGAAAGGGGGCTTCTCGAAAAAGATGTTTTAGGGAAAGGTTAAACAAAACAAAACAAAAAAGACTAACAATGAAATGAACATTACTAATGAAAGAACTATTATGTTCCTCTGACTAGCTGAATTTTATATTTGGCTTAGAATTAGATGGTCAATAAAAACTATGTGAAGTTTTTTGTTTTTTGTTTTTTTAAAAGATTTTATTTATTTATTTTGAGAGAGAGAGAATGAGAGAGAACACATGAGAGGGGATAGGGTCAGAGGGCAAAGCAGACTCCCTGCTGAGCAGGGAGCCCGATGCGGGACTCGATCCAGGGACTCCAGGATCATGACCTGAGCCGAAGGCAGTCGCTTAACCAACTGAGCCACCCAGGCGCCCACTATGTGAAGTTTTATAGATAACATCAAAATACTAATCTGTCATGCACTATCATACCTAAATTGGCTTTAAGGAAAATCAGTTCTTTACCTGCATTTCTATGAGGCTAGTATCCGAAATGAAGAGAGAAATAAAAAGCCTAGCATATAGACTTTCTTTGTGTAGGAAGCACCTGTTGTACTTACTATGCCAGCAGAAGTCTCTATGAATCACGAACACAGATACATGATTTTGAAATAGCTGAACTCAGACAAAAGGGAGACAGACCCAAGGGACATAAACAGATAAAAACAAATTCTTTGTCAACCAGTTCTCCATCCCTTCTCATCTCTGCTGATTGTCCATTTTACACTCTCGATGAGGAAAGGGAACAGCAAATCTTTATCTTGCATCTTGCCACTTTCGCCCACACCTTTGCATGTTACAAAAAGTGACCCAGAAGCCATTACTGAGTGAAAGGATATCTTACCCGGTGACACAAGTGAAAGAAAGCAATAAGCAGACAATGAGGCCTTTGATGGAGAGGCCTGGGATTTCCTAAGAGCAAACAGGCCTAATCAGTGGTCATGAAAGTTGTAGCTCCAACCTCCCATTAAAACAACACGCACATTCCTCTCTATAACTCCCAAGAGGAGCTCAAGGAGAGCAGTTCACGGGGCTTTCCAACCCAGACAGGTCGAACTTCTTTGCCCTTCCTGAAGGCACTGTGAAGAAAGCATCCACACAAAGGAATTATTTTTGTTGGCACTCAGTTCAGAGCATGTGGACATCCCTGTTTTTAACAATCCCCTGGTCAGTCTGGGTGTGGTTACTCTTTTTGAAAGTCGAGTCTTGAGGAAGTAGGTCAAGTGAGCCAAAGTTGTGTTCTCCTGAGCATGACTACATTCTTGCGCTCATTATGTGTGTGTTGCTTTGGGACTGGTGTCTTGCTGACACAGAGTGCCACCTACTGATTCACCAACCAGCATTTCTGCTTGCTCCCAGTGACCAGCAGGGTTGGCCTCTGCTTGAAGCAGGCTGAGCTGGGCAAGCAAAGAGTCTGTGCTGAGAGGGGAGATGGATCAAAGTCTCAGTGTAGTTCTAGAGACTGGGGGCTGAAATCAATAATCCTCCTCTGGGTAGGAGTTAGAAAAGGGGGGGGTGGGGGGGGGCGTGAGATAATCAGAGGCAGGCAGACAAAGGGCTTTGAGGGGAAGTGCGAGCCACCATTGTGATTCAGCCGAGCAGCCCTTCCCTCCACTACTGTGGCTGAGCCTCCCAGCAGCTCCCCCAAGATCCTCTTCCTCCTGGCTGTTGGCTGGGCTTTATTTTCCAGACTCCTTGTAGTCTGTGTAGCCATGTGTCCGGGTTCTGACTAATGGAATGTGGGAGGAAGCACTGCGTGCTACTTTCGGGCCTGGCCCATAAAAGCCACCTACTCACTATCTCCTTTCCTCCTTCCAGCTGCCTTGGTGGTAACACTGGAAGCCATGGGTTAATAACAGCATCAGTGCAATCAGCCTGGTGCTCTGCAAGGAGCAGAGCCCAGCCTTCCCACCTTTCTTAGTCCCGGCAGCTAACTTGAAACTACGCAGTCCTGCAAAGTGAGCCACGAATCGACATCTTGATCTCAAAATCACTGAATTTCTAGGATCTCTTTGCTGCTGCAGCAAGGCCTATTAGCCTTTTTATCACATCCATGACATTATCTGACACTATTATTTACTGTAAACCCAGCGCACAACTCTCCTAGTTCCCTACCAACGATGAATCTGGGAGACTTGCATGATTTGACTCATTTTCCTCTCCAGGTTCATCTCTCTGCACTCCCCACCTTGTTCTGGGTGCTTCACCATACTGAACTCTCACATTCCTTCCCTCAAATACCTCTCTCCCTCTCAGTTCTCCAAATTTCCATAAGACACGCCCCCTTCAACATCTTTCAGCTGCCCCTCCCACTGCATCCCCTGCCTCCTGATCTGTACCTGGTTAATTCCTACTCATTCTACTGAATGCGGCTTAGACATTACCACCTTGAGAACCCTTGTCTACCTCCCCTGAGACTGAGGTCAGTGACTTCTGTGCTCCCACAGCACTTTATCCTATAGGTCCTACTGCACTAGTCTCCCCTCCAGAATCTCCCCTCCATGAGAACATGAACTATGTTTGTCATATTCATAACTGAATCTCCAACTCCTAGCGCGGTGCCTGGAATGTGGTGCATACTATTTTATTATTACATGAAAGACTTTCTCCTGAAGTGGCCATCAAAATCCTAATAATCTGAGATAGTGTTTGAGAACAAGACAACATATTTTAGATCTTCATATAATTATTGTTTTAACTCAGTTCCTTGTACATGGGTGTTACCTGTGCATATCTGTTTGTTAAGTGACTATCTTCTTTAAGAAAGATTTCTATTTTTGTTATTATTTAAGGTAAAACTAGGCAATCTTTGACCCAATATTTGCATTTTATCCAAAAAATGACTATTTTCCCATTTTCCTAGTTGTACTTCCATATGTATGAAAAGTACACTATTTCCTATGAGTGATAATTGGAAAAAGTCCAGAAATATCAATGTAACAATTGAAACAATGAAATATATGTGAGGAATGGATATCCCTGATAACTGACACAAATGCACGAGAAATACTTTTGGCTGATAGAGCAACTTCGTTTCAGGTTTAGAATTGGGGCTCAAGGTTTAATATGGAGGGTAGAAGATTTTAGTGGGTTGTCAAATCCTGCAGGCCAACAGAATAAAAATCTGGTCAAGAACTCAGATTTGTGAAAGCCTGTTATAAAGGAGCTGATTTCAATAATGGAAATGTGTACACATGCACACACATGCACTCATGTCAAGTATTCTAAGAGAATGCATTCTGAAGAGCTAAGTCTAAGAAGGTTAACATGGGACAGAGAGCAAAGCAAATCCTTTTCTTATTGAGGTTTTGAATTATTTGGGCCATCTTGAGTTTCCAGGCAAGTTATCAATAATACACCTTGTATTTGTACTATATTGTGATGAGAGATTGCCTGATAGTAGATAATATATTTTCACAATTTGTGCATTCTTTCTAGAATGGAGGCACATAGTCTCGAGTTATATGCACACGTTGAGTGTTCTTGGCAGTTGTAGGTGGTATGCACATGTGTTTTCATGGAAACGGTCCGGACCAGAATAAACTGGAAGCAATGGTATCACTGCAAGCTTCCAGGGTATAGTACCTCAAGCAAGGGAGATGTAACTCCACTTTAAGGATCTAGGTGAAGTATTGGGCAGCATCTTTAAGGACCAAGAGAGAATCAGTGGTTTAGAAAGTAAAATTAGCCCCAGACTTTGGGCTTAGAAGAAAACCACTGGAGGGATGAAGCCATGAGCAGGTGAGCAGCCTTAGGAAGGGAAGTCTCCCTTTCCAGGAGCCTCATGCAACATTTGCTGAAACCATACAGTAGCATAAGCATTGCCAGGTTCTCTGTGAATTGGAAACTTCACCAGATAAGAAAAAGGACCCAAGAGTAATTGGAATTGGTCACGCAGTTGATCTAGGGTGAAGTTCTTTTTTTTTTTCTTTTTCAAGTTTGTATTAAATTCCAGTTAACATACAGTTTAATATTAGTTTAAGGTGTAGAATTTAGTGATTCATCACTTACATACAACACCGGGTGGTCATCACAACAAGGGCCCTCCTTAATACCAGTCACCCATTTAACCCCTCTGCCTCCCACCTCCCCTCCGGCAACCTTCAGTTTGTTCCCTACAGATGAGAGTCTGTTCCCTGGTTTGCCTCTCTTTGCCCCCCAACCCATGTTAATCTGTTTTGTTTCTTAAATTCCACACATGAGTGAAATCATATGGTATTTGTCTTTCTCTGACTGACTTATTTCACTTGGTATAATACTTTCTAGCTCCATCCATGTCTTTGCAAATGACAAGATTTCATTCTTCTTTATGGCTGAGTAATATTCCATTGTGTATGTGTATATATACCAATTCTTCTTTATCCAGTCATCAGTCGATGGACATTTGGGCTCTTTCCATAGTTTGGCTATTGTTGATAATGCTGCTATAAACACCAGGGTGCATGTACCCCTTCAAATCTGTATTTTTGTATCCTTTGGGTAAATACCTAGTAGTATAATTGCTGAGTTGTAGGGTAGTTCTAGTTTTAACTTTTTGAGGAGCTCCGTACTGTTTTCCAGAGTGGTTGCACCAGTTTACATTCCTACCAACAGTGCAAGAGGCTTCCTCTTTCTCCATGTCCTCACCAACACCCGTTGTTTCCTGTGTTGTTAATTTTAGCCTTTCTGACCAGTGTGAGGTGATATCTCATTGTAGTTTTGACTTTCATTTCCCTGATAATGAGTGATGTTGAGCATCTTTTCATGTGCCTATTAGCCATTTGTATGTCTTCTTTGGAAAAATGTGTATTCATGTCTTCTGCCCATTTTTTAACTGGATTATTTGTTCTTTGGGTATTCAGTTTTATAAGTTCCTTATATATTTTGGATACTAACCCTTTATCAGATATGTCATTTGCAAATATCTTCTTCCATTCCGAAGGTTGCGTTTTAGTTTTGTTGACTGTTTCCTTCGCTGTGCAGAAGAATGAAGTCCCAATAGTTCATTTTT
Source organism: Mirounga angustirostris (assembly GCF_029215605.1). Taxonomy (NCBI): domain Eukaryota; kingdom Metazoa; phylum Chordata; class Mammalia; order Carnivora; family Phocidae; genus Mirounga; species Mirounga angustirostris. The sequence continues at coordinate 91,024,502 of NW_026991716.1, read as the reverse complement.
GCCTTTGTTTCCCTCATCTCAGGAGACCTATCTAGCAAGAAGTTGCTACAGCTGATGTCAAAGAGGTTACTGCCTGTGTTCTCCTCTAGGATTTTGATGGATTCCTGTCTCACATTTAGGTCTTTCAGCCTAATTGAAAGAATTTATTTTTGCATATGGTGTAAGAAAGTGGTCCAATTCTCATCACAAGTCTAGCACTTAACTATGGGAGCCACCCCAACTTGGAGTAAAAGCAGAGCTACCAAATCTGAGTGGGGCCAGCAGAGGGCAGAGCAGTGAATTTTGAACCCCTGTCAGCTGGGCTTTAGGAGTTCAGCAGCTGCCCGTAACCAAAGCCTGTTAATGAATGAGGGGTAGGGATTGACTGTGAAATTGGGGCTGCCTTAAGAAGACAAAGAAACCACTGGGAGTAAGCCCATACTTCTGTTGAGTAGATGCTACAAGTATGAAAATTAGGAATTAGTCTCTACCATCACTTCAAAGTACATGGACTAGTTAGCCATTGGCCCTGTTTCTGACGTTGGAGACAGGAGAGAAGGACCACAACAGATGTGCCCCAGGAATCTGAAACTGACACCCCAGATCCTTCTGGCCCAGGTAAGGTCCTGACACTCAGCTCTCTCTAGCATACTCCTTCTAGACACAGGCTTGCCAGGGGAGGGAGGGAATCTCTTCACCAGATAGCCCACTAGGCTGGCATCAACTCAGAGTGTCCTTTGGGGGCTTTGGGGACCAGAGACCAGTCTGGAAGGGTGACCAAAGCTTAAAGCCACATTATGGAACAAGAGCCAAGAACCTGGTTAGAATTTGAAGCCTTCCAAGCCTGTGGTGCCGTGGACCTCAGTACAAACCCTTATCCCAGCATCTACCACCAGCCAGCTGGCTGGGAGAATATCCTACCTTACCCCAAGGCAGAGAGAGTATGAAGACATTGCTTCAGTCCTTAAGTTCATGTGTTATGAGAGCTTTGTTTGGTTTGTCCTCACAGGTGGGCTGGAAAGAGAGGACAAGTAAGCTGTATTTGCTATGAAAGTTTTTCTTTGAGCTCAGAACCCCGTCTGAACTGTGGAAAGAGGTCTTGGGAGCAGCCAGAGTTGCTGTGCTTTGAACCCAGTGGACAGCATGTGTTGAGAGGAGAACACTGGGATGCTAAGACACCAGTATCAACCCAGGAGCCTCACCGGACAGCAACTAGCTCTTAAAAAGAAATGCATGCAGAAAGACATCCTGAAGCTCTGGGCAATTGCTCAGTGAGGGTTCAAAGGAGCTTCCCTATGGGCAAGCTATAGAATACTGTTTGTTTATAAAAATGGAGCTTCCCTTACATACACTGTGGTCAACACACTAACTAACGTTTCACCCCCCGAGCTTTTATGCCCTGTGGAACTAGCCATGCCCTGCTCTCTTGCTGACCCTGAAATAAAGCATAAGTAATAGCTGATTGTGAAAGCTCTGTGTACTATGAGCAGTCACCAATCACTCAGCACCTTCTCTACGGCCTTCCTGCCCCTCTCTGCATCCTTGTTTTTTTTTCTTTTTTAATTGCAGTATAGTTAATGTACAGTGTTATATTAGTTTCAGGTGTACAATATAGTGATTCAACAGTTTTATACATTACTCAGTGTTCATCACAGTAGTGTGCTCTTAATTCCCATCACCTATTTCACCCATCCCCCTGACACCTCCCCTCTGGTATCAGTTTGTTCTCTGTAGTTAAAAGTCTGTTTTTCAGTTTGTCTCCTTTTCTTTGTTTATTCATTTTGTTTCTTAAATTCCACATGTAAGTGAAATCATATGGTATTTGCCTTTCTCTAACTTATTTCACTTAGCATTATACTTTCTAGATCCATCCATGTAGTTGCAAATAGCAAGATTTCATTCTTTTTTATGGCTGAATTATATATATCTTCTTTATCCATTCATCTATCAGTGGATATTTGGGCTGCTTCCATAATTTGGCTATTGTAAATAATGCTGCAATAAACATGGGGGGGTGCATATATCTTTTCAAATTAGTGTTTTCATGTTCTTTGGGAAAATACCCAGTAGTGGAATTACTGGGTCATATGGTAATTGTATTTTTAACTTTTTGAGGAAACTCCATACTGTTTTACACAGTGGCTGCATCAGTTTGCATTCCTACAAACAGTGCAGAAGGGTTCCTTTTTCTCCACATCCTCACCAACACTTGTTCTTTCTTAAGTTTTTTATTTTAGCCATTCTGATATCTCATTGTGGTTTTAATTTGTATTTTCTTGATCATTAGTGAGTGATGTTGAGCATCTTCTCATGTGTCCATTGGCCATCTATGTGTCTTCTTTGGAGAAACCCTTGTTGGTTTTACACTTCACCACTCACACAAGCTCTAATTTCCCTGCCCCAAACTGTGGGTCTCATGCCCTAACTTTGATTTCGGCCTTTGGACCTCTCAGATTTGGCAGGCTTCAAACTCTAACCTGGTTCTTTGCTCTTGTCCCATAATGTGACTTTAAGATATTTTTTTTTTAAGATTTATTTATTTTATCTTAGAGAGGGGTGAGGGGGAGAGAGTGAGGGAGAGAGAGAGTCTCAAGCAGACTCCCCACCAAGTGGGGAGCCCAATGTGGGGCTCGATACCAGGACCCTGAGATCATGACCTGAGCCAAAATCAAGAGTCAGCCACTTAACCAACTGAGCCACCAAGGCGCCCCATGTAACTTTAAGCTTTGCTCATCCCTTCAGACCAGTCCCTGGTCCCCGAAACCCCAAAAGGAAAAAAAATCTTTAAAAAAAATCTCAAAACCCCCAAAGGACATGCTGAGTTGGTGCCAGCTTAGTGGGATATCTAATGAAGAGATTCCCCCCATTATCTGACAGATGTGTTGACAAAACAAACCCTCAGAGTAGTAATCTTGGGCCACTTGTGTTTCTGATATCAGGGTTATGCCAGGAAATTCAAGATCAGTTAAACATGAATTTAAAACAATTTATTTCCAGCATGACTTCAGCTGAGTGGACACAGAATGAAAAATCAATAAATACTATCTGAGGTTTAAACTTATATATAAGAACACACATACACGCGCGCACATACAAACACTCCATAAAAACTATGACATCTTGGTTTTTCAAACTACAGTTAATTATTTATTCAACTGCTGCCTCTGCAAAAAAAAAGGGGGGGGAGTGGGGAATACAGACCTGTTCGTTTTTTCATATTACACCCTTAACTTCAAAGAGCTCTTTTGAGAACTAACATCTCTACCTTTATAGAAATGTCTACCCAAGTTTCAGCAATTCTATTGGTTATATTTTGGTTTCTTTTTCTTCTATTAAAGTCAAGCAAATACTAATTTTTAAAATTATTTTAAAGTAATATGTATTATATAATCCACTACGTGCATATGCCATAGTTTAGTTACTCAGTCTAAGTTAGTGGCCATATGTTTTGTTTCTAGTGTGTTGATATTCTGCACAAATCCTGTTGAACCGTCGTTGTATGTGTATCCCGGGGCACACGTGTATGTTTCTCTAAATAGAAGAGAACGGTGAAATTGCCAGTTGTAGTGCATGTGCACGTTCAACTTTACGAGATAAAGCAAAACGGTTTCCCAAAGTGGTTTTACCAATCAGCACTTCCCTAAGTAGTACCTGAGAGGAGTCTTCCTTGCTCTACATCCTCTCCTTCACTTGGTATTCTCAGAATTAATTTTTCTAATCTAGTGGGTTTATAATGGTACCTCCCTGTGGTCTTAATTTGCATTTCCCTGATTACTACTGAAGTTAAACAATTTTCCATGTGTTAACTGGCATTTAGATTTCTTCTTTTATGAAGAGCCTGTATGATCTTTTATCCATTTTCTATTAGGCTGATAAATGTTTTCTTATTGATTTCTCAGAATATTTAAGGTATATTGGCATACTGGATTTTGATAGACGTACATGCTATAGATATCATCATTGTTCACTCTATGGTATATTTTGATGAATAGAGTTTCTTAATTTTAATATAGTAAAAATTATTATTCTTTTCTTTGATGGTTGGTGTTCTTATTTAAGAAACCCTTCCCCATCCTAAAACCAAGAGGATTTTTTTTCCCATTTTCTTCTTTAAAATGTCTATTCTTTCTTTCTTGTTAGGTCTTTAATCTATCTGGAATTTATTCCTATATATGATATGAGCTGTAAGTCCAATTTTAATTTTCCCATATTAATATACAATTGTTTTATAATCATTTATCATATATAAGAATACAGTTAGTTTTTATATATCCATCTGGTAGCCAGTAGCTTTCTAAATTCTATTAATTCTCATAATTTACACAGAGATTTTGAAAACTACATATATACATAATCATGCTATCTTTATAACTCATGAATGAACATTAAATTTTAATAAACATGTTTCTGTAAAAATAATCACATGATTTTTCTCACTTGTTATTCTAATATGGCAGATTTTATTAATCAATTTTTCTTTTAAGTCAAACCAGCCTTGAACTCTGGGGATAAATCAACTAGACCATGATGGATTGTCCTTTCTTTCTTTCTTTTTTTTTTTTACTTTTTTATTCTTATTTTAATCACCATACATTACATCACTAGTTTTTGATGTAGTGTTCCATGATTCATTGTTTGTGCATAATACCCAGTGCTCCATGCAGGACGTGCCCTCTCTAATGGATTGTCCTTTCTATACATTGCTAATATTTTAGAATCTATGTTAACAAGTGATTTTAGCCATTATAATTTTCTTTTCTCATAATCTTATAATCAGATTTTTATATCATATATATATATATCATATATATAAAGATATATGAACCTAATAAAATGAGTTGGGGTATAGTCCCTCTTTTTCCACACTCTGGACTACTGTGTGTGAGATTGTGATTACTTTCTCCTTGCATGTCTAGTAGACTGAAAAATCATCTGGATTTTTTTCTACTAATTTATTTAGTAGTTACAAGTCAGTTCTATTTCCTTTTTCTTTTTATGTCAGTATTCAAAAGATGCAGTTTTCTAAGAACTTTCCCATGTCACTGAAATTTTCAAATTTGTTGGCATAAAATTGTTAATAACATCTTCTTGGTCTACACCATCCATAATTCTGTCTACTCTTCCATCCTGATTTTGCTTACTTTTCTATTCTCTGCTCTTCTTTTCCTTAATCTTACCAGAGTTTTATCAATTTTATCAGCTTTTTTAAAGAATTAAATTTTGGCTCTTTAGATACTCTCAATGTATTTTTTATATCATCATTTTATACCATTTCCCTACCTTAAGGGGGTTATCTTGCTGTTCTCTTCTAATTTCACAAAATAGGTGCATTCCTCATTAATCTGCAGGTTTTCTCATTTTACAATATAAAGATTTAAGGCTATAAATTTCTCTGTAAGTTCTGCTTTGTCTACAAACAAGTTCCGGTTTTCATTATTGTTCAGTTCTAAATAATTTGTTTACTCTCATGATTTTTTTTCTTTGGCTTGTGGGTATTTAGAAGTCAATTCCTACTTTCTAAAACTGTTGGGCTTTTCTAGCTAAGAATTCCCCCTTACTTTTATTATAATTAGAAAACACATTCTATATTATTTTGATTCATTAAAAATTTTGAGACATGCTTTATGGTTTAGGTGTTTTTAAAAATATTTTATTTGTGCTAGAAAAAAGAAGGTATGATTTATAGTTGTTAGCTAGAAACAGTACATCAAGTTTGTCAATCATTTTGTTCAAATCCGTATTTTTACTAATTCTATCTGCTGGCTCTTTAATTACTGAGAAATTAAAAATCCTGTGATGATTGTGGATTTAACCCTGTTTGTTGTTCTGTTAATATTTGCTTTGTATTTTAGGATATTATTAGGTGTTGATTTTGTGATTTTACCAACTTATGCTTCCACCAGCACTGTATAAGAACCTAATCCTCTCCTGTATTTAACACTGGCATATTTCTTACGTTTTGCTCGTTGAGTAAGTGTAAAATGATTCATTGTGATCATGAATTCTGTTTCTCTGATTATTAATATTATTGTTTGGCTCTGAGTGCTTATTGACCATATGTGTTACCATTTCTGTAAAATGCTGATTTATGTTTTTGTCCACTTCCCTTTGAGTTGTTTATTCATTTTTTAACCCACAAGTAAGTTATTTTTGGGTAACAAATATCTTTTTTCAGTTGGTATCATGTCTTTTCATTCTCTGTTAGGTGTCTTCTGATGTCTAGAAGTTCTTTATTTTAGTGTAGTCAAATTAATATGTTCTTTATGGTGGTCTTTTTGTGTGCTGTGTTTATGAAATTTTTACCTAGCCCCAGATAAGAAAGATATTAATTTGTATTAGATTCAAAGTCTTAAAAATTTTGCTTTTGAAATATAAGTTTTAACCATTTTATAGCTTATTTTGGGGTATTTTTGTTTGATTTATTTTTGGACTTTATTTTGGTATGAAATGAGGTAGTAAACAATTTTTCTTTTTGCCTCATAAACATTCTGTTATTAAATAGTTCCTCCATTCCCCATTAATGTAGTACCACTGCCACATATTTTGATATGTATTTGTGTAATTTTTTTGGCTATTCTATTCTACTTCATTGATCAACTTTTCTATTATTGTTTATATACCATACCATTTCAATTACTGTAGCTTTATATTAATTATTCATAGGAAAAGCCTTCCTTCCTTCTTCAGGAATGTTTTGGTTTCTTACCCTTTACCTCCTTCATGTAAATTATAGAATTAGCTTGTCCAGTTTCACCAAAAATAAATATATGAAAGTATTGAGATTTTAAGTGTGGTTGCATTGTATCTATAAATCAACTTATGGACAACTGACATCTTTTCAATATTAAATATAGCAATCCATGAACATGGGATATGTTTCTATTTATTTAGTTTTTCTTTTATGTCTTCCTGAAAATACTCCAATTTTCTATGGCCTGATCGTGCACATATTTTTTAGATTTATTCCCAGATACTTTATACTTTTTATTGCTACTGTCGGTGGGTTTTTTAAAATTAATTTTGCTAATTGTTTGTTCTTGTATCCAGAAATACAATGGACTTTTACTTGTTCATCTTATATCCAGCCCCAATGAGGAACTGTTATTATTTTAATATCATTTTTGTCAGATTTTTTTGTTCTTTAAGTAAAGAATCGTATCACATGAAAAATGATAGTTTTATTTTCTTCAGTAAAAATGTGAAATAGAGTGGTGATAGTGGGTGCTTATTCTTCTTTCGAGATTGTACAGGGAACACTTCTAATGTTTCCATATTTAAAATGATTGTGGAGGTCAGGTGGGAAGATGGCAAAGTAGGAGGACCCTAAGCTTTCCTTGTCCTGTGATACACATAGATAACACTAACATTACCAGTGGGACTTGAAGCCTGGAATTTTAAAAATTGTCAGGCTCAGTTCTGGGAGAGCCTTGGAGGGTATTAGGAAGTGGAGTCCCCACCCTGAAAGAGGCAGCACAACAAACAACCTGTGAAGGTACAGCATAGAACCAGTAGTTTGAAAAACACTGGGGGAAGACAGGAGGTAGAGTGATTTGCTCATCTCAGAGCATGGTCCAGAGAGACAGGGATCATGGGTGATCCCTCCAGGAACAAAGGAGCTGGGAAGCACCATTTCCCTCCCCTGCAAGAACCGGCCCAGCAGCAACACTCCTTACCTAACTTGCTTACACGAAGCGCTGCCCGCCCCGCCCATGCTTGGGCAGATCCACCCTTCCCAGTCAGGCTCACTTCAGTCCCCCAGAAGACCAGCGCAAACTTTGCCAAGACCACATCTCCCAGCCCATGCATTTTGCAGGACCTCAGTTTTGGCGGCTGCAGGGGCAAGTCTCATTTTGCAAGCAGACCACCACACTTTGTTAAAATGTTCCCCACCTCTGCTGGCAACCAAATACTGCCCACAATAGACAAAGAGAGCCTCTGCAGACAACTGGACTGAAGAATAAAGAGCATAAGACTCAACAGAAGGATAAAGAGCATAAGACTCAACAGCAGAGGGCGCCTGGGTGGCTCAGTTGGTTAAGCGACTGCCTTCGGCTCAGGTCATGATCCTGGAGTCCCGGGATTGAGTCCCGCATCGGGCTCCCCGCTCGGCGGGGAGTCTGCTTCTCCCTCTGACCCTCCCCCCTCTCATGTGCTCTCTCTCTCTCTCTCTCTCTCTCTCTCATTCTCTGTCTTTCAAATAAATAAATAAAATAAAATCTTAAAAAAAAAAAAAAGACTCAACAGCAGAGCACATGCAACACACATAGGAGACAGTCCCTGAAGGGGACAGGGGACAGAGCACTGCAGGGCACTACAGGACCTCTTCTTCATAAGGCTATTATCGTCAAGACCAAGAGAAGTAGCTGACTTCCCTAACACAGAGAAACAGACTCAGAGAGTTAGACAAAATGAGGAAACAGAGAAATATGTCCCAAATGAAAGAAACAGGACAAAACAACAGCAAGAGATCTAGGCAAAATGGATATAAGTAATATGCCTGATAGAGAATTTAAAGGAGTGATCATAAAGATACTTACTGGACCTGAGAAGAGTGGAGGACATCAGTGAGACCCTTGACACAGAGGTAAAAAAAGAAATAAGAGATCAAGAACACAATAAATGAAATTAAAATACATTTTATAGAATAAATAGCAGGCTAGAGGAAGCAGAGGAACCAATTAACATCCCAGAAGAAAGAGTAATAGAAAGTAATCAAGTTGAGCAAAGGAGAGGAAAGAAAATTATGCAAATTAAGAATAGTCTTAGGAAAATCATTAACTCCATCAAGCATAACATTCACATTATAGGGATTTCACAAGAAGAAGACAGAGAAAGGGGGGCAGAAAATTTATTTAAAGAAATAAGAGCTAAAAACTTCACTAATCTATGGAAGGAAACAGATATCCAGATGCAGGAGGCATAGAGATCCCCCCCAAATTTCAACCCAAGACACATAGTAATTAAAATGACAAAAAGTAGTGATAAAGAAAAAAAATTTTAAGTAGCAAGAGAAAAGAAGACAGTTACATACAAGGAAAACCCCATAAGGCTATTAGCAGAAACTTAGCAGGCCAGAAGAGAGTGGCATGATATAGTCAAAATGCTGAAAGGGAAAAATCTGAAGCCAAAAATATTCTATCCAGCAAGGCTATCATTCAGAATAGAAGGAGAGATAAAAGAGTTTCTCAGACAAATGAAACTAAAGGAGTTCATGACCACTAAACCAGCCCTACAAGAAATAACAAAGGGAACTCTTTGAATGGAAACGAAAGACCGTAAGTGAGAGTATGAAAAGTAAAAAACACAAAAACAGTAAAAATAAGTATTTCTATAAAAATGAGTCATAAATAAAAGGGATTCATAAATAAAAGAATGTAAAATATGACACCATATACCTAAAACATGGGGGGAGAGGATTAAAGAATGGGTTAACTTAATATAGACTGCTATATGCAGAAGATTTATATACAAACCTAATGGTGACTACAAATCAAAAACCTGTAATAGATATGCAAAGAATAAAGAGAAAGAAATCCAAGTATTATCACTAAAGGAAGCCAACAAACCATGAACAAGAGCAAGAGATGAAAGGGTCAGAGAAAATCTATAGAAACAACCAAAAAACAAGTAACAAAATGGCAATAAATATATATTTATCAAAAATTATTTTGAATATAAATGGACTAAATGCTTCAATCAAAAGATATAGGCTGACAAAGTGGATAAAAAAGCAAGACCCAGGGGCGCCTGGGTGGCTCAGAGGGTTGAGCGTCTGCCTGCGGCTCAGGTCACGATCCCAGGGTCCTTGTATCAAGCCCCGTGTCGGGCTCCCAGCTCAGTGGGGAGTCTGTGTCTCCCTCTCCCTCTGCCTCTCCCCCTGCTTGTGCTGTCTCTCTCTCTCTCTCCCAAATAAACAAATAAATCTTAAAAAAAAAAAAAAGCAAGACCCATCTATATGCTACCTACAAGAGACTCACTTCAGATCAAAAGTCACCTGCAGGTTGAAAGTGAGGGGATGGAGAAATATTTATCATGCAAATGGATGTCAAAAGAAAGCCAGGGTAGCAATACTTATATTGGACAAAACAGACTTTAAAACAAAGACTGCAACAAGAGACAATGCTATATAATAATAAAGGGGACAACCCAACAAGAAGATATAACAATTGTAAATATTTATGCACCAAACATGGGAACACCCAAATACATAAAATAGTTAATAACAAATATAAAGGAAATAATTGATAGTGATACAATAATAGTAGGGGACTTTAATGCCCCACTTATATTGAGGGACAGATTATCCAAACAGAAAATCAACCAAGAAACAGTGGCTTGGAATGACACACTGGACCAGATGGATTTAACAGAAGTATTCAGAACATTCCACCCTAAAACAGCAGAATAGACCTTCTTTTCAAGTTCATGTGGGACATTCTCCAGAATAGATCACATATTAGGCCACAAAAGAAGTCTCAACAAATTCAAAAAAATCAAAGTCCTACCATGCATCTTTTCTGACTATAACACTATGAAAATAGAAATCAACCACAATAAAAAACCTGGAAAGAGCACAAATAAATAGAGGTTAATAACATGCTACTAAATAAACAATGAATGGGCCAACCAAGAAATCAAGGAAGAAATCAAAAATTACATGGAAACCAATGAAAATGAAAACACAATGGTCCAAAATCTTTGGGATGCAGCAAAAGCGGCTCTAAGAGGGAAGTTTCTAGTCATACAGGCCTACCTCGAGAAGCAAGGAAAATCTTAAATAAACAACCTAACCTTACACTACACAAACAGGAGCTAGAAAAGGAACAAACAAAACCCAAACCCAGCAAAAGGAAGGAGATAATAAAGATTCGAGCAGAAATAAATGATATAGAAATGAGAAAAAAAAAAACAACACTAGAACAGATCACTGAAACCAGGAGCTGGTTCTTGAAAAGATCAACAAAATTTATAAACCTCTGGCCAGTCTCATAAAATAAAAAATAGTGAGAGAGAGAAAGGGCCCAAATAAAATCACTAAGGAAAGAGGAGAAATAACAACCAACACCACAAAAATATAAACAATTGTAACAGAATATTATGAAACCTATATGCCAACAAATTGGACAACTTAGAAGAAATGGATAAATTCCTAGAAACATAGAACCTACCAAAACTAAAGCAGGAAGAAATAGAAAATTTAAACAGACCAATTATCAGCAATGAAATTAAATCAATAATCAAAAAACTCCCAACAAACAAAAGCCCAAGACCAGCCAGCTTCACAGGAAAATTCTACCAAACATTTAAAGAAGAGTTAATACCAGTTCTTCTCAAACTATCCCAAAAAATAGAGGAGTGAAAACTTCCAAATTTGTTCTCTGAGGCCAGTATCACCCTGATACCCAAACCATATAAAGACACCACAATAAAAGAGAACTACAGGCCAATATCTCTCATGAATATAGATGCAAAAATCTGTAACAAAATATTAGCAAACCGAATCCAACAATACATTAAAAAAATCATAGACCACGATCAAGTGGGATTTATTCCTGGGATGCAAGCGTGGTTCAATATTCACAAAATAATCAATATGATAGGTGGCAAAAATAAGAGAAAGGATAAAAATCCATATGATCATTTCAACAGATGCAGAAAAGGTATTCAACAAAATAAAATATCTATTCATGATATTTTGCAAAGTAGGTCTATAGGGAACATACCTCAACATAATAAAGCCCTTATACGAAAAACCCACAGCCAACATTATCCTCAATGTTGAAAATCTGAGAGCTTTTTCCCTAAGGTCAGGATAAAGACAAGGATGTCCATTCTCATCACTTTTATTGAACAGAGTACTAGAAGCCTTAGCCACAGCAATCAGACAACATAAAGAAACAAAAGGCATCCAAATTGGTAAGGAAGAAGTCAAACTCTTACTATTTGCAAATGACATGGTGCTATATATAGAAAATCCTAAAGATACCACCAAAAATCCACCAAAACTGATAAATGAATTCAGTAAAGTCACAGGATACAAAATCAATGTACAAAAATCTGTGGCATTCCTATATACTAATAATGAAGCAGTAGAAAGTGAAATTAAGAAAACAATCCCATTTACAATTACATCAAAATCAATAAAATATCTAGGAATAAACTCAACCAAAGAGGTAAAAGACCGTACTATGAAAATTATAAAGCACTAATGAAAGAAATTCAAGATGACACAAAGAAATGGAAGACATTCCATGTCATGGGTTGGAAGAACAAATATTGTTAAAATGTCTATACTACCCAAAGCAATCTATACATTTAGTGCAAACCCTATCAAAATGCCAATAGCAATTTTCACAGAACTAGAACAAACAATCCTAAAGTTTGTATGGAACCACAAAAGACCTCGAATAGCCAAAGCAATCTTGAAAAAGAAAAACAAAACTGTATAGTTATCACAATTCTGAATTTCAAGTTACATCACACAGTGGTAGTAATTAAAATAGTATGATACTGGCATAAAAATAGACACATAGATCAATGGAATAGGATAGAAAACCCAGAAAAACCTACAATTGTATGGTCAATTAATCTTCAAAAAAGGAGGAATGAATCTATGGGAAAAAGATAGGCTCTTCAACAAATGGTGTTGGGAAAACAGGACAGCCACATGCAAAAGAACAAAACTGGACCACTTTCTTTAACCATACAGAAAAAGAAATTCAAAATGGATTAAAGATCTAAGCATAAGATGTGAAACCTTAAAAATCCTTGAAGAGAGCATGGGCAGTAATTTCTCTGACATTGGCCAAAGCAACGTTTTTCTAGATATGTCTCCTAGGCAAAGGAAATAACAGCAAAAATGAACTACTAGGACTACATCAAAATGAAAAGTTCCTGCACAGCGAAGGAAACAATCAACAAAACTAAAAGGCAGCTTAAGGAATGGGAGAAGATATTTGTAAGTAACATATCAGATAAAGGGTTAGTATCCAAAATAGGTAGAGAATTTATAGAACTCAACACCCAAAAAACAAATAATCCAATTTAAAATGGGCAGAAGACATGAACAGATATTTTTCTAAAGAAGACATACAGATGGCTAACAGACACACGAAAAGATGTTCATCATCATTCATCATCAGGAAAATGCAAATCAAAACTACAATGAGGTATCACCTCACACCTGTCAGAATGCCTAAAATCTACAACACAAGAACAACAGGTGTTGGTGAGGATGTGAAGAAAAAGGAACACTCATGCATTGTTGGTGGTAATGCAAACAGATGCAGCCACTGTGGAAAACAGTAGGCTCCTCAAAAAGTTAAAAATAATCAAAAGGAATGAGATCTTGCCATTTGCAACGACGTGGATAGAACTGGAGGGTATTATGTTGAGCGAAATAAGTCAAACAGAGAAAGACATGTATCATATGACCTCACTGATATGAGGAATTCTTAATCTCAGGAAACAAACTGACAGTTGCTGGAGTGGGGGGAGGGGTGGGAGGGATGGGGTGGCTGGGTGATAGACACTGGGGAGGTTATGTGCTCTGGTAAGCACTGTGAATTGTGCAAGACTGTTGAATCTCAGATCTGTACCTCTGAAACAAATAATGCAATATATGTTAAGGAAAAAAAAAAAAGATAGCGGGAGGGGAAGAATGAAGGGGGGGAATCGGAGGGGTAGACGAACCATAAGAGACGATGGACTCCGAGAAACAAACTGAGGGTTCTAGAGGGGACGGGGGTGGGAGGATGGGTTAGCCTGGTGATGGGTATTGAGGAGGGCACGTTCTGCATGGAGCACTGTGTGTTATGCACAAACAATGAATCATGGAATACTGTATCTAAAACTAATGATGTAATGTATGGGGATTAACATAACAATAAAAAAATTTTTTTAAAAAGTTAAAAATAGAATTACCCTATGATCCAGCAATGGCACTACTAGATATTTACCAAAGAATTAAAAAAAAACTAATTCAAAGGGATACATGCACCCCTATATTTATAGCAGCAGTATTTACAATAGCCAAAATATGAAAGTAGCCCAGTGTCCATTGATAGATGAGTGGATAAAGAAGTGGTGAAATATATATATATATCCTTATATATAATGGAATATTATTTAGCCATAAAAAAAGAATGAAATCTTGCCATTTGCATGATGGCAAATGGATGTAGTAGAAAGTATAATGCTGGGCGCCTGGGTGGCTCAGTCGGTTAAGCGACTGCCTTCGGCTCAGGTCATGATCCTGGAGTCCCGGGATCAAGTCCCGCATCGGGCTCCCTGCTCGGCAGGGAGTCTGCTTCTCCCTCTGACCTTCCCCACTCTCATGCTCTCTCTCTCTATCTCATTCTCTCTCTCAAATAAATAAATAAAATCTTTAAAAAAAAAAAAAAAAGAAAGTATAATGCTAAGTGAAAGGAGCCAGTCAGAGAAAGACAAATACCATATGATTTCACTCATATGTGGAATTTAAGAAACAAACAAAACAAGCTAAGGGGGAAAAAAAGAGAGACAGACAAACCAAGAAACAGACTCTTAACTATAGAGAACAAACTGAGGGTTACCAGAGGGGAGGTGGATGGGTAAATAGATGATGGGGATTAAAAAGTGTACTTACTGTGATGAAAATAAACAAATAAAATGATTGTGGTAGGGTTGGATTCTTTGGTCTTTGTTTCTGTTTTTTGTTTACCTTAATTAGGTTAAGGATGTTCTCTTCTATTCCTTTTTCCTTGAGTGTTTTTTTAATGAATGAGTATGGAATTTTGTTTTCTTAATGTAAAGAGATGATTGAATGGTTTTCTACGTTCTTTCATGTTTCATATTCTTTTCTTTCATATTTTCCCTCTCCTTGTCTGTGTTACATTTAGTATAACTTCCTCAAAACTACCTTTCAGTTAATTAATTCTCTTTAGCTTTCTAATTTGATATTTAACCTAGCCATGACTTATTTTTAATTTCTAAAAGTTATATTTTGTTTTTCCAAATCCAGTCATTTTTATACAGTCTTGCAATTTACTATTTGGAGGATGACATTTTTTTCTTGAAACACTACATATTTTAGCATTCTATAATATGTATTTGGTCTTTCCAGTACCTAAAACCCTCAAAGGGTCTAAATACATTCTTTGTATTTTTTTCTTATTCTTATTCATCATTCTACAAGTAGAAGAATTTTAGTATAAGAAATTTGTTGTACAAGTGGGATGGCCTGGAAGATTGAGAGAGGAACAGGATTTCCTCTCTCTAGAGGAATACTACCTAGAGATTCAGAAGTCAGTCTTTCTCTTAAGGTTGGAGAAGGAAAAGGGTAAGTGGTTCATGCAATCCCCAGGAGAATAATGATGCTGATGCTGTACCAGCCCCAGTCACTAATTGCTGTCATACTCCTTAGGAAGCCTACAGCCTACACTTTGCTGCCAGAGTCTGGGAGCCACAGTCCCTTTGAAGTTGCCAAATTTGCCCTGATGCTTTGGGGGCCAAGGGTTCCCCACCACCTATCCAACTGTGGGGCTATTCCAGCAGCCTGCTGTGATCTGCGGGTGCCTGCCATTGCCAGAACCTAAGCCAAAGGAGAAAAGTGGTGTCTCTCCTCCTCCCCCAATCATCTCTGTTTTCTTCCTTTGATAGAATGTAGCCAGAAACCAGCGACAAGGGTATTTAGGAAATGTAATTTTCAGGCTCACAGCCCCTTGCAGTACAGCGGATATCAAGGAAGTGTGAAAATGCTGCTGAACATTAACAGACTGAAAGCCAATATCATTTCCTTGCATGATCTGTGACTGGGAGTTAAATCGTGGTTGACTTAATCAGGAGAAAACCCCTGGGCCTACCTCAGGATGCTTTCCTTCAAAAATGGCCCCTTGTGATAGACAATTCAGAAATAGTCATTTGTTTTCAGGCAATCTTTCTGGAGTGTGTTACAAGGAAACTACATTGTACAACTCCAGAGGGTACCATTTACATAGAAGGCAATGCCCATGATGCCCTTTGGAGTTCTTTATCCCAGTGACCCTACTGCTTCCCACTCTCCTGGTTTTTTTTTGGTTTGTTTGTTTGTTTGTTTGTTTGTCTGTTTGTTTTTATGGCCAGTCTGTTTGGAGGGAGGGAGGTGTGGCAATGCTTTAACAATTCTTTCTTTTCTTTAGCAGGACCTATCTAGTCTGCCTTATTGCCCTAACTGGAGGTCTCCATGTAGTACTTTCATAAAAATAGTAGGGTGATGAGTCTTGGCCCTGCCCCCTTCAGAAAAGGAGAAAAATGGTAAGGCCAATAGAGAGTTGAAAATTCTGTCAGCTACTTTTCAATAGAATTTGTGCTGTCAACCAGAGAGACGTAGAGGTCTTAGCTTGTCCTAAGAGTTGGGGCAAACCCTAAACCAGCCAGGCACCCAACTCCTTAGTTTTCATAGGATACTGATTCCCCAAAAGCGCAGAGTGTAATGGACTGAAGACTAATGCTTGCTAGCATGTATTACTTATTAGAGGCTATAATACTACACTGGTCTATAGTGAAATGGTTAAACTATAAATGTCAACTAAGACCAGCCCAGTGAACTTGAATATAGGCTTAGTTCTTTAGAATTAACTGACTCAAGATGATACCTGTGAGGACTACATGACAGAAGCTGTAGGAAATGGAAAGACAGTCTGGTTGCTACTCAGTAACTCCAGAGAAAACGGAGATGCTGAACAGGGTGAACAACCTCTTGTGTGCAGGGCAGATATCCTGCTTGGTTTAAATTAATGAGGAAAACATCAAGGGGTCCACCATTAATTATCCCAGAGTTGTAAAAGTTCCAATAGAACTTAACATTTTTAACATTAATATTTTAAAGGCTATAAGATGAGGTGTTGTTGCATGCAAGACTATCTTCCTGTGTGTCCAACTCTGATTTTCTGCATGTGTTTTCATGTGCTTATTGTCTGACTCCATATTATCTTTTTGTGCTTATCTTCATCTTTCTTAATACTAACCAGTCTGGGATGCTGTGTCTCCATCTTGCTTTGTCTATATCACTTCTTTCCCCTCTCCGTTCCTTCTTAATCTCCCTTCTGCTTTTATAGCCAATAATTTTGAACTGACACATTTTGAGTATTACATATTGTATTTACTGAATAGTTTTAAGTTCTGAATTTAAAACAGATGAATAGATTATTTCATCTCTACCCACTTAAATAAAATAACTTCATTTTACATGTGGGGGCCACACCTGATTTTTCTCCTAATAACAGAATAGGAAAAAAGATTCCTCTCTACTGATCTAGAAACACTCTTAACTTGGGAGCTTCATTAGAAATGGTATAGACAAGTTTCATGAACTAAAGAAAAATACTGCAGATTCATTCGTGATCCACTCTTTCTACCCCATTTTTGTTTAAACCTGGATTTAATTCAGTCCTAGCCCAGGCATTAAGTTGAAGAGGGGAAGAGGAAGTAGAGACTCTAGATTTCACAGCTAAAATGCCAGACACCCAGCCTTTAAACCACATGCCTCTATCAAGAGAAGGGTGTTAGAAGGGAACAGCTAGTTTCTGGAAAGATCAGATCTATGAATTTAGTAAGTACCAGAGGCCTACGTATGGCCTCTGAGCCAAATCTACGCTTGTGGATGGGTTGAAAACAGAAGAAAACTATGGAGAAAGCCCTTTCAGTAGATAATCACTGCCCACTCTCCCCTCCATCTGCCCAGGAGTTGTGGGTAACATTCCCCCAGGACAATGTCATTCTGAATTCCAGAGATAGTTTTGAGGCTCCTACACCTCTACTTAGAACAAAAGAAACTTAGAAACCACCTGATCCGATTCTCTCATGGTATAGATGATGTGGGGTGCCTGACTGGCTCAGTCAGTAGAGCATGCGACTCTTGATCTCGGGGTTGTAAGTTGGAGTCCCATGTTAGATGCAGAGATTATTTAAAAAAATAAAAATCTTTAAAAAATATACCAATGATATAAAGACTTGTTCAAAGCCAGGGAAATAGGAGTAGGGCCAGGGAGAGAACTTCACTCTTACTCTAGATGCTATTTCACACTTCATGATGCCTTGCAGAGATTAGATATACAGGAATAGGTAAGAATTTTCATTAAAAGCCATACTGGAAAAAGTTATGTAAATCTTTAAGGAAACATAGCTGGAAATTACACTCTACCAATTAGTAGGTTAGCTAGCTCCCTGGAAACCAGAGTCAAATGAAAGGATTATCCAGGGAAACACCCAAGCCATCAGTCTTAAGGGGTACTAACAAGATAGCACTCTTGTGTGAATTAGAAATATGTTTCCTCTGGGCAGATGCAGCCCCCTGCCAGTGGACCTTTGTGAGAATATGGATTTTTTCCAGATGAATGCAGCCAGTGCCCCTGTGCATAGTGTGGCAAGTAGAGAGTAAGATGGATTTCAGTCAACACTTACACTCCTTGGCTAATTAACAGAAATCCTCTCTTGGAGATTACTATGGGTGGTTGGGAAGAATGCTGTGACAAGTACTTAGAGTGGGTTTGAGACAGCCAAGTGGCAATAAATATCACTAACCAGCCTCCTTACTATGGTAAGGTTAACAGAGTGGGCTACAAAGTTGGAGGTCAGGCTATAGAGGTCGGGCTGCAGGCTTCCCTGGAGGTCCTTCTATGTCTCTGCTAGCCCCATTCCCCAAGGGGCCTTGTGTTGTGGGAATGGTTGTAGGTTAGAGTATGAATTGGTAAAGAGTTAATTCTGTAATTCCCCTGGAAATAGCATGCAATGTCAGAGGTCAAAGAGCACACCGGTGTTTATTCTGGAGATAGAATTTCCATTTCTGAGATGGTTCAAATACTTCCCTTCTTTTCATTTTCTATGGACAAGGTAGAGCATGGACTTTGCAGTCAACTGACACATTTGAACCTTGGCTCTGTCTTAGCTATGTGAGGACTTCAGACAAACTCCTTTAAGACTGCTGAGATTCCTTTACTATAAAATGGGCTTTTTTAGGAGGATTAAAGCAGACAAGTCATATCAAATATGTGGCAAAGGTAGGTAGTGTACAATCAGTCTGGCCAAAAAGAGGGGAATGGGTCTTCTTCCCTACTCCACCTCACTCCAGTTGCAGGCAATCTATTGCTGGCAGCCCACTGCATTGCGTGTGCCACATACAAACCCTTGGCTTTCAGGGCCCAGAGGAGCTGGGCGCCAGGATAACTGCCTAGAGAGGAAAGAAGGATGATCCCTGAGATTTGATTTGTCCTTTGGGTACCACAATTCCCACAATTTCTACCTTTCCTGCTAAAATGAAGCCCTGGGAAAGTTCTACCTATTTATGGGTGTCCTTATAGACCACAGAGTGCTCCTACTTATTTATTATTATGACTGAGTGTTGGCATCAGAGAGATCTGGGATTGAATCCTGGCTCTATTTTTGACTTTTTTTTTTTTTTTTTAAATAACTATTTGTGAAGTCCCGGGCAAAAGCCAGCCCCAGTTTTCCTCAACTATAAAATTGGGATATTAGTTACCTCATAAAGTTTAAATAAGATAATTTCCTGGCATATAGGAAGCACTCAGTAAGCATTAACTATTATTGCTGTTCTTGTTATTAGGGGATCAGCTGGGTCAGGTGTTCCTGGGCCTCTCTTAATCCTCCCACAAGTGGCAGAAGCATCGGGCAGTGCCTGGCAGTCCCTGGGCCAGGTGACAGGCAGGCAAGGGTGGGGGGTGGTGACTGGGATCAGGAATGCTGGACTGCAGAGCACTGTGTTTGCACGGAGCTTGGCATCAGTAATGTGAGCTTTCCCAGAACTGCAGATTCTCAGGTTGCCCAAGGAGGGGGGTTTTGGAAACAGATGCAAAACATGGTTATCAAATATCCTGCCATGACAGAAACACTGAAGTATGGCTGAGACACGGAATTGGAATAATACAAAAGAAAAAGAACACACGAGTTTACAACCCTTACCACGTCCACTTGGAATTTAGAACGGGAAGGACTTTCTGGTCACACCCATGCCATCTCTCAGGATTTTTTAAGAAGTCAGGAGTACATAACACATGGGACATACCCAACAGCTCTCATGATGGGGGCTATAAAGCTTCTTTCCAATGGTCCAGAAAGCAAGACCTAGCCCAAGGATGAAGAAATAGAACTATTAAAATGCCATGACTTTGAGGTCAAGCATCTGGGCTACTACTTTTTCCCCGACAGGGTGACAGTAGGTGCTCGATAAACAAACACATCGGCAGGAACGGAATTAACGAATGGCAGGATGATTAAAAGACCCTAGATGCTCCCACCTTAGTCCCCTCTCAATTGGCAAAGCTCAGATAAGGGCTCATCCATTGTCCTACAAACACCTCAAAGCGCCTCTATAATCTGGATGCCCAACCACCCAGTGTCCACTAGGGGTGTTGGAGTTTTAAGGGAGATGTGTTTCCTTCACGGTGATCATGAGCCATTATTCCTTCCCTTCCAAGTCCGGAGTAGTAGGCAGTGAAAATTAGGCCACCTCAAGCCCTCTGCTCTCACGGCTGGGGACAGGCGAGGTCTCCCTTTGCCGCCTCACCACGCCCGGGAACAGGAAGATGGGGGGAATCGATTAATAAGTAAACCCGGCTGTTCACTCTCCCGCGAGCGCGGCTGTGGCTAAGCTGACAACGAGGGACTTCGGGGAGGAGGCGTGGTGGCCCCGGGCCGGCGTGACCGGACGTGTGCCCCGCACCGTGGCCCCGGCCGGCGCGGGTGCGTCTCCGGCGGGTGCGCGGTGCGGTGGCCGCGGGCGGCGGGCCGGCGTGGCTGCGGCGCGGCCTCGGCGGGGCGGCCCGTGTGCCCGGGCGGCGCGGGCGCGGCCGGCGCTCCTGCAGAGGGAGCTGTGCGCCCGGCCCGGCGCACGCACGGCGCCGCCCGCTCCCTCTTGCCGCCGCCGCCGCCGCTGGGCCCGCCCGCCGGGGAGGGGCTCCCGGCCTCGCCGGCAGTTGCTTCCTGCTTCCAGCACGTCCTCGCCGCCTCCCCGCCGGTCCGGTCGTGGGAGCCCTGGCTGAGAGCCGCCCGCCGCCGCCGCCGCCGCCCGCTCGGCCCCTGCCAGCGCCCCAGCCTCGCCCCGCGGCCAGCCCGGCCCGCTCGCGCCCGCCGCCCGCGCCCCACGCGGCCCCCCGCCGCCCCTGGCCATGCTGTCCTTCCAGTACCCCGACGTGTACCGCGACGAGACCGCCGTGAGTACCGCAGCCCGCGCCCGCCCCGCTGCCCGCCGCGGGTGCCGCGTCTGCCGCGTCTGCCGCCGCCCGCAGCTCCTCTCCCCGCAGCCCCTCGCCCCCTGCGTCCCTCCCCTCCCCCTCGGCCTTTGTTTGCGAGAAACGGGCCGGGGGCGCGGGGCTCCTCCCGAGCCGCGGGGGCCCTGGTGGCCGTCTTTGGCCGCCTGCTGGCGGCGGAGCCCGGGGTCCGCCGCCGTTTGGCCGCCTCCTGAAATCAATGGGGTCAAGGGCAGACGCCCAGGTAGGAATGGGCATTTTACGGAATTGGGAAGACAGAACCTGTCCCTGCTTTTTGACTGGAGGAGGCTCTTGCTTGAATATGGTGGTAGGAGAAAGTGAAGATGTGTGTGGCTAATGTAAAATTTAAAACAAAAGCAAACTTTTTAAACTTCCAGATTTAAAATCCTTAAGAGTTGAAGTTCATTCATTCGATTTTAAAACGTGTGTTGAGCGCCTGCCCTGCCCCAGGCCGGGTGCTGGGCGTTGGGCGCTGGGAATGCAGAGACTAGACAGAGTAATGGGGAGGGTGGAGCAGTGACCCCATAGGGTTGCAGTGCTGATCCAAGTTTTCGTAAACAAGAAAAGGAGTTAATGGGGGTGAGAGGAGGCCTTTAGAAGGGAGAGGGGATGGCCTTTTTCAGAATGAGTTTGTTTTGCTTAGTGGAGGGGTTAGCCTTCATTTACATAAGCTGTAGATTAGCTCTGGGTAACTGGTGAGATCTAGTGGGTGGAAATCTGGGCAAACACCCTTTTTGTGTAAAAATTAATTTGGCATCTTAAGAACTGGAGTGAATCCAAACGTTGTGGGCATGATTCTCTTAGGAGTAGCCAAATTTCTCAGATTACTTAAAATAGAATCAGAATAAAAAAAATTTTGTATATATACATCTAGTTTTTTTTCTGCTTACTCTGACCTGACTTATGCCAGAAAAGCTGTACTTCAAAGCACATTTCACTTTGGGTTAAAAGGTACTGAGACTTTAGAGTAAAGGACATATTGTTTCAAATTAAGACTTCCAAGTGGCACTGTGCATTCATGGTTTCTTTGACCAGTGGCCATCTGGTAACCATGTTTTCTCAGTCTGTTCAGCTGCTTGCTTATTAAATTTACTCTAACAGCCCAAGAAGCTCTATTCCTGTGTTTCTTTTGTGTATGGGAGTAAAGTGATCCTGCCCAGAATGGAAAAGAGGACAGACCAAGTGAGAAGACCTGAGTGCTGGTTCTGGTTTTGCTGCTCACTAGCTGGATGCCTTTGGAGAGATCACTCACCTGTTATAGGCCTTCTTTCTCATATATGAAATATTAGTGCTGGCTTGGCTAGCCACAGGGCTTAGGACTTACGTTGGCAGTGAGAATATCATCATTCATTTATTCACATGACAGTCTAGCCCTGCAGTGTGCCAGACTTTAGAAATCGGAAGACATGTGAATATCTCACTTCGGTTCTTCAGGATCTTTGAGCTTTCAGGGTAAATAAAAATATAAAGAACTATCTACTGTGTGCCTTGATAAGTACCGTTTTAGATTTGTTTTGTTTTTAGTAGGGATCGCTTCTTGCTTAGTTTTTCCATTTGGGTTACCAAAATCCTGCAGTTCTAGAAAGGGTTAAGTGCGGATTTTATGAAGACATCAAAAAGATTATGAACAGTTAAATAAAACAGTGATGAACGATTAACTTGAAAGGTGCCATGGATTTTAATATTCTCCAGTTTCTTCTCACCAGAGAACTCATGAAAACCCTAAGCCTCATGGCCAGGGGAATGTAGCTCTGGTCCAGCTTGGACCCTGCTGTGTGGCTCCCACAGTGTACTTATCCCAGCCCTGATAGCCTATATGGGGTATCTTTTTCCTGTAACAGAGTCCTGATTACTAAACCTTAGGCTAGACTTAATGCATTTACTCAAATTGTAGCCTTGATTTCTAGGATGGTTTTATCTCTCTCCAGCAGGTGTTAGAGATTGCTGCAGCTCTCTGTCACTTGAACATCTTTTAGCCATATACCAGGCAGTCTTCTGTTGAACTGTGGGGTTGGAGCATGCAACCATTTTTGGTGGATTTCAGAAATTTGGAAACCATGACACTTCCAGTGTAATGCCATCGTTTCCTCCCCCCCCCCCCCCCCCCCCCAGCGTGTTGCTGTCAGGAAATATTCAGGCCTGCTGCAGGGGTTAGAAGAGTGTGTAGGGTGAGGGGAGAACACAGAGGAGAATGGGATTAATTTCCATCAGGGGAAAGGGATCATATGTGAATTGAGCCTGGAAGTTGGCCAGTTGGATAAGGTAGAAAGGACATTCCTGGCTGTGTGACCAAAATAAATCATAGTTATGTAGGGCTGGACAGTTGTGGACTGGTGCACTTGTTTGTAGGATGGCAGGAGGGCCATTGTGACCATCCATGGGTGGATAAGCTTGGATGGGGGCTGGGAAGGAAAAAAAAAAAGGTCAGATTTGATGGGCTCTGCTTGCTGTGTGCAGGACTCTGCAATTTATCCTGAAGTCAGCAGGTACGCTATTGAATAGTATAACTAAAATGTTGATTAGTAACGGTGCCTTATCAGGGCTCTATTTTTAAAGTCTTTTGGGGAGATGAGGAATGGCTGGCAAACTTAGAATCAGACACTGCATAACTTAAGTTCAGGGGATGTGGCTATAAGATCACTCCATTTGTAGGGAATGGTCTTGTAGAAGAAGTAGTGGGGCAGGGGAGTAGGGTGGTGGCCCTTGGCTCCTGGGATTGTCCTGGAGAGAATCCATTTCCTACCCTGGTTAAAAATGTCTGCTGCATAACTGACCTCAGTCTGTTTTAGATGGTAATGCTGGTGCCAGGAAGATGGGGCTGTTTCAGAGGCACACTGGGTTCTGAGTCAGGGTCCAGGTATGGACCTGCCAAGTTACACGTGGCCTGGTTCATTAGCAAGAGGTCAAGTAAGTCCACAGGCTTTGGGGTTGGCTTACAGAGGGTCACCAGTTCTACTGCTTATTAACCATCTGACTTCAGTTTCCTGCGTTAGTAAGAGTCTCTCAGGGAGATACCGTGGCTAAAATCTGTGGCATGGTGTTTAGTCCACCGTGATCTCCAAGTGAACAGTAAATCTGAGGCCTTTACGCTTGCTAACCTTTGTGAATTGCATTCCATACTCTGTAAACTAGGAATATCATCCACCCTCTTAAAAGTTTGCCTTAAAACACTAGGCACAACAGCGTGGATAAGTCAGCAACTAGTCATTGCTTTGAATTTAGTATTAGGCAAAACTAACATGATTTCCAATTAATCTTTTCTGCTTTCTTATGACAAGTTAACTTTATGGAAACGTCTGAGTTTTAGTGACATAATCGAGGAACATTTTTAAATCTGGTGTGTCACATCCAAAGAATATTTGGGGAAAAGCTGTTGGCAGTTTGCTTTTAGTCCCAGCTCTGGTTCTGAACTCGGTGCGGCCCTGGGCACGTTGCCATCTTGTGCCTGCCATGGCTCCTAAAAATATTGGATTGGAAGATCCTTTAC
This sequence comes from Mirounga angustirostris, assembly GCF_029215605.1. NCBI lineage: Eukaryota > Metazoa > Chordata > Mammalia > Carnivora > Phocidae > Mirounga > Mirounga angustirostris. The sequence goes on along the minus strand of NW_026991716.1, from coordinate 90,999,794 downwards.
AACTTTAAATTTTTCTGATTTCTTATTGTCAGAATAAGGTGGTTATTTTAAGCGTATGTAAAACCACTTCAGGGTGTGTAAAACGTGAAAGCCTTGGGGATAAGAAGGAAAGATAAAAAGTTCTCATTCAGTGGTAACAATCAGTTACAGTTTAGAGAGGTTTTCCCTAAGGGTTGAAAGTTGGTGATTTTATGAAGACTCATCAGGAGAGATTTTAGCCTGGTGTTACATCCCTTGAATTTGTCAGTTGTTTAATGAGGACAGTTTCTGAGTGTTCTGCTTAACTGCCCAGTCTTCCAGGTGTGCATTTCTCCAGGTGTTCTCTCACCTGGCACCAGATGAAGGAGATGAAGACCTTTTGCGGAAAAGCCTGGGGTTTTAGGCACCAGGAGATTCTTCTCACCCGGCCAGCAGCCACATTGGAACTGTGACCAGCAGGAGAAACAGCGATTGTTTCCCTCCATTAGGGAGGAACCCTTACCTTCTGATAGTAGAGATGAAGCAAGGAGACCCGTTAAAAATTCATCTGAGACCCTGGTATTGTTCTGAGAAACCGTAACTGCAAAGTTGGGAGTTGTTCGAGATATTTACTGGACAGATGTCCATGTGGCTTCAGTCAGATTTATCAGGATAGGATGAAATGGAGAGATTGCATAACGGTCTTTACCTTTGGGAATTTTCTTTATGCATGATCACCTGAGGCGTGGTGACTCCCACCTGCTCTGGCAGCCTCGCTCCCTCTCTGAGGACAGGCCAGGATGGGGGCTTTGCAGAAGCCTGCAGGTGTTTCTGATGGTCGGTTCCCATGGGAGCTCCTGAAGCCTTCCCCTCAGCCAGACCCTGCCTGCACGAAGCCGGTGTCTTTCTTCAAATACCAGGCTAGTCGGAATGGGTGATGCCTTCGGGCCTCTTTTTTGGTAATCATTTCATAACAATACACAAAAGGGAAGAAAGGCCTCAGTCTTAGAAATGTTCTTTCATTGGGCCTAAGTCAGCTTTTTTAGCTGATATCAACCAGATTCATTATACTACACTTTGGTAACTTGCTTTTTTGGCAGTTGAGACTTAAAGACAAAAGCTATCGTGTAGTACATTGTAGGGAGATTTTCTCATCATTAGCAAGCTTAGCAGGAAGAGAAAAGCTGCCAATAAGCGCGCGTGTGGTAGCTCCTTCACAGACATGCCCTTCTTGCGCCCCGGCTGCATTGTGCGGTTCTGTGCTTTGCCCCCGACCACACATTGCCAAGTTTCTTTAGCACAGCGGCGGGCCTTTGTTTTGTGTTGTACGGGCAGAGCGGTTCCCTATTCTGACCTTTCATCTTTCTTCCCTCTCCAGCTAAAACATTCTTTTCATGACGGGTGGCTTGACACCTTTGAGAACCTGCCAGCTTTGGTTCATGTGGTAATTTGGGCAGACACATTGCCACTGAGCCAATTGGGGTATTTTCACCTGTCCATCTCCTCTGGTTTTTTTCTCTATTACATTCAGAAGATACTAATGTAATTGGGGGTTAGACACTAATTGTCCAATACCACATTTTGTCTGTTGCAGGTACAGGATTATCATGGACGTAAAATTTATGACCCTTATGCTTGGCTTGAAGACCCAGACAGCGAGCAGACAAAGGTAATTGGGGCTTATAATTAAAGATAAGGTAGACCTAGTACCTGGCGCCAAACCGTAGCCATCGGTAGCTACGGCTTTTCCTTCCTGGTGTCTTCCTGTGTGTCCTGCCATGGGAAGGTGAGTGAACCTGTTGGTGCTACCGCTTTTTGTCGAATGACTCATGGGAGAAAGATGAGCGCATTTTAGTCCCAGAGAAAATAAAATGTTTGCAATAGTGTTTATGGTTTATGCTGACACTGATGAACAAAGTATTTGAAATGAAAATAGGAGAAAGAAGGAAAACTGATTTTTACCGAGTAAAAATGAAAACATAAAATAATGTGAAGGGAAAGTTGCCTAAAACATTTTTTCCAAAGGAAAAAGAAATCTTGTGAAGTTGGCCCTTGAACAACCTGGGGGTTTGGGGCATTGACCCCCCACCCCCACCCCACATAGCTGAAAATCCAATTATAACTTGTGAGTCTCCAAAAATTAACTACTGGTCATCTACTGTTGACAAGAAGCTTTACCAATAACATGAACAGTCAACACACATTTTGTATGTTACATGTATTGTGTATTGTATTCTTAAAATAAAGGAAGCTAGAGAAAAGAAAATGGTATTAAGAGAATCATAAGGAAGAGAAAATACATTTATAGTTCTGTACTGTAAAAAGCTCATGTATTAAGTGGACCCACACAGTTCAAACCTGTGCTGTTCAAGGGTCAACTGTATATTGAACAAATATCAGGTCTTAAAAAGTGAATGCTGGTCTTGGATTACTTACTGATTTTAATGCAACAACAATAAAACAAAAACCAAATTATAAATATAAGAACATTCTTATATTTTATAGAAGTAAGGGGGTGGAGGGGAGAATTTTCTGTTCTGTCTAAAAATACAAAGCTTTCCTGTTCTTTTGGAGAAGCACAGTATTTTTTTTTTTTTAAGATTATTTATTTGAGAGAGAGCAATCAAAAGTACATGAATGGGGGGAGGGATAGAGGGTGAGGGAGAGAGAATCCTCAAGCAGACTCCTTACTGAATGTGGGGCCTGATGCAGGGCTTGATCCCAGAACCCTGAGATCATGACCTGAGCCAAAATCAAGAGTCAGCTGCCTAACCAACTCAGCCACCCAGGTGCCCCAAAACATATAATATTTTGAGCTGAAGTCTCATTTCATTAATGAAGTTGCCCCTGAGTGCTATGTCCTACAGATATTCTGTTCTCCTTGGAGTACCCAGGACTTGTCCTTTGGGACTCATCGTTACATATACTGTATGTGGTTAATAAGTTTGCTTGGGGGCGCCTGGGTGGCTCAGTTGGTTAAGCGACTGCCTTCGGCTCAGGTCATGATCCTGGAGTCCCTGGATCGAGTCCCGCATCGGGCTCCCTGCTCGGCAGGGAGTCTGCTTCTCCCTCTGACCTTCCCCCCTTCTCATGTGCTCTCTCTCATTCTCTCTCTCCCAAATAAATAAATAAAATCTTTAAAAAAAAAAAAATAAGTTTGCTTGGGTGTGGGGATCATGTTTCTCCAATCCATCTCAAGTTCCTTGACTCCTTTTTATAACTATATTTACATATTACTTAATTCATGGGGATATGTATACTATTTCTAATATGCTCACTATTCCAGAAATTTATGTGAGCTTCTTTAGAATCCCAGAGTACATTTCCCATTTTTTAAAAAGCGATGTTAAATATGCTCCTTTTCTGTCACCCTCTCCTGTTCTTCCTAGCATGTCTGTCCTTTTTTGCTCACTACAGAAGCTCTTACAACTTCTTCCCTACCTTTTGTCCTTGAAATAAGCACATCACCGTTTTGAGATTTTCTAGTGGTGTTCCTTAATACTACTTCTAATCCTTCTTATGTCTCTTTCCTGACCTTTTAAGAAAGACAGAGGTCTCATGGGTGAAAATGATTGGTATTTGGGTTTTCATGAAGCATTGGTTATAGAGGTGGATGGGTAGAGATTCCAAAACGAGCAACAGATGGAGATTTTTAGGAGCGGGCGAAGGCTCTAGCTCTGCAGAGAAGGCGAGGAGGCGCAGGGAGCAGGTGTGGGGCTGCCTCCTCACCTCGACCCTGCCATGAATGACCTTGATCACTCAGCATTAGCTGGAGTGGAGACAGGGATTGAGCCTGAGATGGAGAGTCACAGGCAGCTGCGTAATCTATAATGGATGGGAAGCACCGGGGGAGGGAGTGAACTTCCTGTGCATCTCTTAGAAAACTGTCCCCAAGGCCTATCTCTGTGATAATTACTTTGTCTGGGGTAATGGGTACAACCTGGATTTCTTCAAGCTTTGGTGGTGATTGAGGGATTCAGCAATGTCAGAATGACCCAGTTTTAGTTTATGTGGTGATGAACGTAACGTATAAACTTTGCAGTTCCTTAATTGATACTGGCTGGTCCCATGGTCAACAAGCCACTTATTAGTAGATGAAACTTTGTAGTGATCTTACAGTCCACATTTGATGGCAGCTAATGAGTATACGCTATTATTTTCATGGTATACATTTACTGGATGCTTACTGTGTGCCAGGCACTTCATTGGTAGCTTTGCATACCCTATTTCATTTAATTCTCAAAGCTGAAATACATCTTTTTACTTCCCCCATTTTACAGATGAGGAAATTGAGTTGCTGAATGGTTAAGTAACATGTCTAAGGTCACTGGGCTAGTAGATGTGGAGCCAGGAGTGCCGTCCAGGTAGCCCAAGTGGTTATCAATTATACAGTAAAAAATAATAAAAGAAAAAAGACTCTGGGAGTTACAGCTTTGAGAATGCAAGCTGTAGGAATATATTCATATCTGTGCTTGCCATGGGACTTTGACTTTGTGGTCGTTCTTCAAGGACTGTGGGCCGGCCCCTATGCCCATGCTAACCTGTGCGGACAGCTTCACTCAGGTGTCGGGGGCTTTGCAGCTTTTGCCTCCCCTCTACAGTCTTCCTGCACACCCTTCTCACTCTTCTCCAGACAGGTTTGTTATTGACGAATAGTGTATCATCTGGTTTGTAAGGAGTTAAATTTCAGTGTCAGACTGAAAAGGTAGCATGTCCTTTTCCAATGAGCAGAAGAGCAGTGTGAACATTTTCTGCTCATAGTTATACACATACTCACAAAGGTGGATTAGTCATATCTTGGTGTAAAGAAGACTATCTTCACATAGCCTCCAAAACAAAAAGCTGCCTTTTTTTTTTTTTAAGATTTTTATTTATTAATTTGACAGAGAGACACAGCGAGAGAGGGAACACAAGCAGAGGGAGTGGGGGAGGGAGAAGCAGGCTTCCCGCTGAGCAGGGAGCCTGATGTGGGGCTCGATCCCAGGACCCTGGGATCATGACCTGAGCCAAAGGCAGATGCTTAACCACCTGTGCCACCCAGGCACCCCTAAAGCTGCTTTTTCAATAAAAACCAGTCAGGAAGTGTGGAACATATGTAGTTCTTTTATACCAAAATCTGGAATGCTATCAATAGGTCTTTGATTTAATCTAGTATTTAATATGGGTTATCCATTTCAGACAGTGCCTGGCATTTAACGCTTTATCCTTTATAAAAGAATATCAGACCAAACCTGTAGCTTCAAAAAACCAGGGTAGGAGGGTGTTGAATCTAGACGAATCCTTTCAAGCTGTCAAGGCCCATATAACCCCATTTTATAGCAAATGTTCCAGATTGTAGAAGATCCTGCACAACTTACTTGATTTTCTGAAGTAAATCCAATCTCGATGTGAAAACTTGAGATACTTCGTAAAGAGGAAACAGACCAGTGCTGCCCAGTAAATACATAATAATTCAAATTTTTCTAGTAGCCACATTGTAAGAAGTAAAAAGAAACAGGTGGAATTAATTATATAGTACTATATTTTATGTAATTAGTATTTTCAGAATATTAATATCTCAACAGGTAATCAATATGAAATTTTTTAAAGTATTTTACATTATTTTTGAGACTAAGTTTTTGAAACACAATGTGTGTTTTACACTTCCTGCACGTATCAGTTCAGAGCAGACGCACTTCAGGTACTCAGCAGCCATACGTGGCTAGTGGCTACGTGTTGGACAATGAAGATGTGTGGACCAATAGATTAAAGAATATAAATGTTAGTAGATTTAAAAGAAAGCAGAATTTATCGCAGGAATTGAAGAAGAGTTTAATATTAACATAGAAATGGATTAAATAAAGCTATATAATTACTCTAATATCAAAAAGAAATGAAAGAAAATCTAAAAATAAAGTAGGAATAACAATGCTTTATCAAGATGACCTCTCATTCAAAAACAACAACTGAAATACTGGGCTAAAATGTCTCCGTCACTACGATTTTTATGTTTACAAAGCTTTGACCAGTACAATAAAACATGGACCAAAATGTGGAGAAAAGAAAAGAAAATTATCATTAACTGTAGATTATATGATCATGTGTCTAGAAAACCTAAGGGAAACAAATGAAAACATCAGAATTAATGATTCAGTAGAGTATGTACAAAATAATATGTACAAAATATAAAACTTAACCCTCATATATATCATTGATAATCAGAAATTAACCTATCTGATAGCAACACTTAGAAAAAAAAAAAAGCAAACAGGAATGAAAAAGATTTTATGCCTCCTGGGAGAGCAATAATGCCATTTTGGAAATATGGAGATCTCGAAAAGGTTCAGTTGGGGGCATTATTTCTAATAGTGAAAAATTTCCAACAGTAGTGTAATGTTTGAGTAGAAAATATTGAATCTGCTCAGCGAAGTAGTAGATGCATCTGTTAAAATGTTGGGCTGTAAAGACTGCTTACCAACCTGAAAAAGTGCTTATGGTAGATTTCTAAGTGGGAGAAGGATGCAAAATTCCAGTGCTCCAAACGATTACAACTTTAAAAATGACCTTTGTAAAAACGACTGTAGGAGAATCTGTATGGAAAGAGGAACTCAGCAACGAAAATCAGATAAAGGGAAAGCTCTGGGTTAAAAGTACTTTTTTTTTTTTTTTTTAAAGATTTTATTTATTTATTCATGAGAGACAGAGAGAAACAGAGGGAGAAGCAGGCTCCCAAGGAGCGGGAAGCCCGATGCGGGACTCGATCCCAGGACCCTGGGATCATGACCTGAGCCGAAGGCAGACGCTTAACCATCTGAGCCACCCAGGCGCCCATTAAAAGTACTTTAGAGACCTAGGCATGACTCTTGAAGCATTGGAACCACCGTGAAATCTCACTGGTATAAGTGGAACCCCAGGATCACCTTGGGAGTTTTCAGCATGAAGTGCTAGAGAGGGGACGTTTGCAGTCATTAAAAAGGATTTGAGGACTAACTAGGCAGGTCCCAACGGGCAGTTAGCTCATACTCTCTTTTCAACAGGCATTTCCAGTGTGTCCCACGCACATCGTGGGATGCAGTTTGGAGGAGTCTCCCTACATGCCGATGTTTTGACACTGAGGTTAATTTGAGCCTTCAGTCTAATAATGAGGCCCCGCTCCCCCATCTCCATCCACTGACATTAACGTGCATGTGGCTGGCATCCTCATCTTCAACTTTCTAAATTTCTTTCTTGTTTCTGGTGGCAAACAAGCAGTCCCCAAACCCCACACTCTGCCGTAGTTTTTTGCAACCTCTTTCTTCCTCTGTGTTGGTGCCCTGGCCCCTTGGGAAGTGCCCTGCTCAGATGTTTTCTCAGATCTTATTATGGGCTGTCTCCCTGTCTTCCTCTGCCTATCCACAAGCCACTTTCCATGCTCCCTTGATGTAGCTGAGCCACGTTCCTTTGTCACCACTCCCAGGAACATCTCCCATCAGTGTAGACCAACCTCCATCGTGAGCAGCCATGGCCTACTTGTCAAATCCAGAAACTTCCCAACCCAATGTTCTTCACTATGCACGTGGACCATGTGTCTGGGGGAGTCGTGGAGACGTGCGTATGTCCTGGCTGGGGGACTCCTCTGCCGCTCGGCCCTGCATTGCCTCTCAGGCCCCCGGACTCTGCTTCCATTGTTTTCACGGTGGAAGTGGTGGTCTCACCGGGCGTAGTGAATGCGTATTTGTCCAGACCTCTCCCCCTGCCGTGGTGTTGTCAGTCCACACCTCACCATTTGCTCCCCTTCCTGATAGTGATACCTTCCTCCCTTTACATCACTGGGCTTGGTTTTGCAGCCCCAAGTTCCAGGTAGAAGCAATGTCCTTGTAAGCTCTTGAGTCTCTTGGTCTCACTCCATGTGGCTCCACCTTCTTAGTTGCATATTCCAGAGGTTGTTACTGAGTTACTGAAGGGGAGATACACAGAGAAGGGAAGAAGTTATATCTTTCAAGATAGCTGTCTTACTTGTAACGAATTGTCAGATCTGACTTTCACAGAAACTCTGTCCTGGGACTTTGCTACAGGAGTAACTAAGTAGAATATCAGCTGCATATATCTAATGACTAATTTTTTTTCCTCCCTGAGAACTGCCCTAGGCAAAATGAGAGTAACGACAGCTCCATTTCCTTGGTGGATCATGAGAGAAGAATGCTAGTAAGAACCAGCAACGACAAAACAAAAGAGTTTTTATTTATATTCATGCCTTCTGATAAAACGAAATAAAATTAGCGTCTCTTTCAGAGAGGATCAAAGGAATACACAACATAGGTCTTCTTTGCTAGGACATTATTTGCACTTCTTTCCCATTCTCCCATTGGGCTGAAGAGTTACAGGTCGCTAGCTCATTACACCTGCTGGTGAGGGGTTAGGAAAAGTAGGGAGGAGAGCAGGAGTCCTTCAGTCTTTCCGAGTAAGGAACGTGGACATACCACCTCTCTCTTCCCCTGTTCTTGCACTGTTTCCTTCCCTGGAAGGCAAGATTTAAATCTTAAAGGACTTCTGACCATCTCTAGGATACTGAGGTAGGCTAGAATTTCACTATAGGTATTTTAGTGTCACAGAGGCCAGTGGAGAACAACGTTTAGGGAAGTCAACACCTGCTTTCAGGCATCCTTCCTGCCTATTGTGAGGTCTCTTTTCTTGTTTGTTTGCTTGCTTTTGTTTTCATTGTTAAAGGTTAACCCTAAAAGCACATAGTGTGAGGAGTTTCTGCTCTGTTCTGGTAGCAGTCTGGCCTCGATCTCCCTAGGCACTCTGCTTTTCCCAGCATGGAACCAGAGCCAACCTGTGGAAGAACCAGCTTGGAGCTAGGTGAGCAAGATTCATCTGTCCAGTTGCATTTCTGCATTAGGCCACTGTGCGGTCAGGCTGCAGAGCCAACAGAGTAGAAGCCTGTTCCCAGGACTTCCAGTACTGTGAAGGGCTAGTTCAATGTCTCTGAGCCAAAAGACAGCAGATAAAGTTTACTGGAAATTAATTGAAAGTATAAAAGACTGGTTTGAGTTTATGGTGTTCTTTGAAGACTTCAGGACAGACTATGAATATCCTCCTTGTGGCTAGTTCCTCCATCCTGTGGACTTGCAGGCATTCCTCATGATCCTTCTGTTGGGAGGCAGTGTGGAGGCAGAGGATATTTGCCAAATGGGACTGGAAGTCAACACACAAATCAGAGCTCTTATACTTCCGTTTTCTTGTGCTATGACCATGGCAGGCTACCTAGCCCAGATTCATTTTATTCATCTCTAAAGTGAATTTAACCATAATCAGTTCATCTGGCTTCCAAGGTTTGAATGACATTCAACTCAGAAAATGCACGGAAGAATTCACTTTCCACACACCGTAGATGTCTGTACAAGGATGGCGCAGCGTGGGGCGCTGCTGCTTAAAGAGCTTGAGGTCCACACCTTCAGACTCGAGTGCTCCAACTCCTTAGTCAGAATGTCGAATTTAAAGACTTCTTTTTATTTTCATCCAGAAAACTAAGCAGAATTTTCCTTTTGAAGCCTACGTTTTTTGGATAAATGTGCTTACGTTCTGGGCATTGGTGTTTTTCCATGGAACTGTGACCTTTAAGTGAGGCTTCCATGTTCTAAAGCATGACGATTCAACAAAGGGCAGAGATTACCTTGAAGCTGTTTGGTGGTGCCCCTTTTAACTGGGGCCTTGTGAATTCCACTGACAAAGCTGGCCTATAAAACGCCCTTCCCCCCATTCACTAATGTTTCATGTAAGGGCCTGGATTCAGAATTACTACCCTGCTGTCCATTCTTGAGTGGAAACAGGAAGTGCCTTAGGTAAATACATTGCCACATATTTTCTCAATCCCCAAGACTTGTAAGGTCTTAAATATCTCACCACCTCCTTTGGAAATGTTTACCCTTATCATGGTTTGTAAACATACTTCTCATAAATCCACGATTGAAATATGTAAGTAGGGAACAACTCCTGGATGGACTAAAGGCTAGGCTTGGAACAGGCAGGAACCAGATCGTTCTAGGGCTCCGTGGCAGGAATTTCCACTTTTCACCCAGCACTGCTAATGGCATCAGTGATCTTCACTCATTGAACCCTCTGTCCCTTGTTTCGTGACTGTCCCAGGAGACAGAGTTTTGATTGGCCAAACTCCAAAGGTGTGGTCAGTCATTCCTTGGCTGAACTGTGGCCATGAGAAATTCGGTAGAAGCCCCAGGGACCGTCTTTGGCCTTCTGTTGCATCAGAAAGCTACCTGGAGTTACTGTCTGCTAAGAAGGGGGGACGCTGGAAAGGGAGAATGGATGCTGGCTCTCCCAAATGCCACAGGTCTGCTGGCTTCATCATGTCTTGCCTCTCCATGGGTGTGTGTCCCCCCTCCGGTTCCCTGGCTTTCCTCCCCTAGCCTACGTTGACCTGTGCAAGACAGATGTGGCCCCTGTGGGCATGGAATTTATGTGCCAGCACAGGTGAACCCATGATTTGGGGGTGGGCAAGCCACTTAACCTTTGAGCTGCTAGAGGTCAGTGCTGAAAGGAGGCTGAGCCATATCTTGAGTAGAGGCTGGGACACTAGCCCCCTGTGTTCACCATCAGGAAAAGCTCCATTTTAGAAAAGCAGACCCCAGACCACTGATGAAATGCTTAAAATGCTTGAATACATTTAACACTGATACCTTCCCTCTGGGCAATTAACTTGGCTTTGGTCTTAATCCTCTACAGTGTGTCCATGAGAAATGCTGACATCAGATATGGAGTGTTTGGGAAAACCATTGGTCAAGAGCTCACAGCTGAAGAACTGAAATAACTCTGACTTCTCCCAGCCTTTCTTTTTTCCCCCCAAACTTAGGTGTCTAAAATGCATTCACCACCCCACACTGCCTTGTCCAGGGAACAAAGCACTTAGTCTAAAGATCACCTTCCTTGGGCACTTAGTAAAATACAAGTGCCCAAGCTGTAATTCTGAAGCATCTGATTTCTGTAGAAATTGCTGTTTCCCAAACACTTCACCAGATAGGTGAGGCCCAGAAAGCTTGGGAAAACTGCCTTAGAACACCTTTGATTTACACGGGGTCCACTCTCAAGGAGCCAAAGTTCTAGTAGACGCCTCACTGTTGGTTATAGCATCTTTATAAATTGGAGGGAAGTGTTTGTGGTTCTTCCTTTTTTCATTGGAGAAACCAAGGCATGTGTTAGAAGACAGACATCTGGGACTCTCCTATATCACATTGTACAGCACTGTGGCCATTCGAATTAGCTGTTTAATCAGACACGTGATTCTTGGGAGTTTCAGTTCTGCCTCTGTAAAATCTCATGCCTTTCTCCCTTTTTTCTTTTTCATCTCTGCTGACGCTGCTCTGGTTCGGGCAGGCGTTCCCACTGTGCTAGACATTCGGTAGCTTCCTAACTTGTCTCTCTTCTAGAATTTTCTTTCTACCCTATTCCCCCCAGCAACTAATGAGAACCCATAGGGAGCTTAGAACCTGTTTATTCATGGGAAGGAAATAGTGTAAGGTCATTTAATGCGCAGCTTCGGAGGTAAAAAGACAGGTTTGAATCTTTATGCCACAGTTTCATCAGATGTGACATTGGTCATATTTTCTAACAGCTCTAAACTTCAATCTTCTGATTTACAATTTGGAGAAAACTACTATCTGTGGTTGTGGTGAAAATTAAGTGATGATGTTTTTGAACCATGCAGCAAAGTGGTAGACTCAAGTAAGTGCTTAATAGACGCTTGCCATTGCCTTTGTTATAGAGCAGTTTAAATAGCACGGAAATGGTCTGCGTGATAATTTAGAGCTATTGGGGACAAGTTCTTTTGTTGCAATTAATTCTTGGGCTCTTTTCCTCTTTCATGGTTATTGCCTTGTTCAAATCTTCTTTCTTTTTGGATCAATTTTAGTCCTTTGTATTTCCTAGAAAGTTGTCCATATCGTCGCGATTCTAAAATTTACCAGCATGGGGTTATGTGTAATATTTCTTATATTACTGAATTTACTCTGTGTATGTCTGTATTTCTTTATCACTTCTAATTTTGAGTTTCTGTACCATCTCTCCCCTTTCCTTGATTAGTTTAGCCAGAGCTTTGGTTGAATCTGGTTTTTGCTTTTTTCTTTTTTTAAAAAAAGAAGCAGTTTGAGGACTTGTAAGTTATACTTTTTAATTTTTTGGTTCATTAATTTCTTCTTATTTTCTTTTGTTGCTTTAAAACTTCTTGATTTGAGTGTTTAGTTTAATTTCACTTTCTCATTTACTGATAAGGCACCATTCATGTAGATATACCTTTTTTCAGGCTTTGCCAGCCAGGACTTGGGCAAGCTTCTGATCAGTTCCTCTTCTTCTGGGCTGCTCGTGTTCAGCTGACCTCACCTTGCTCAGCCGACTGCAGGACCCTTACAAGAGCTGTGTTAGGACTCCTGATGAGCAGTGCCTGAAGCCCAGCTCATACTAGCTCAAAAAAAAAAAAAAAAAAAAAATTGGAGCTGAGTGGCTTACATAACTGGTGGCTGGGGCGTATGTGCCTTTAGGCACAGCTCAATCCAGGAGTGCACATGATATTTCTGGAGACCTCTCTTTGTCTCTTAGATCATCTACTTTTCCCTAATTGTTTTGTTTTCCAGTAGCCTCTTCCATGTGGAAGGGAAACATGAGCCTTGCCTCTTTAGGTTTTACTCAGTCCTCATAGCTGGTTGCTTTGCCTGGGTTCGTGACTACTTTATTGACTCATAACCCATAGAGAAGAATTGATGGAAAGACTGCTTATAAGATGAATAGGATTTCCTTACACAAAGAATGTAGAAAGGAGTTAGCATAGTTAGAATACAGACAGAGGTATCAGTAACATTATCTAGGACAGACAGTGGTGCAAGCTACTGGTGCCCAGAAATAGCAAAATCTGATGGATGGAGAGAGAGGGTAAACCACAAACTTCCTGAAAACGTAACTGTCACTTCCCAGACCCAGGCTTTTTATTCAGATACAGAGCACCTTACCTGTGCCGTACGTATCTCATCTGTCACAGCGTTGCTGTCTTTCAGGACATGGCACACCCAGGCACCAACACGGTCCCCCAAGCTAGCTTCAGATCCACTCCTGAAATCAGTGCAGTGGGACTAGATCAGGTCAGCTATCCCGATGTGCCTGTGAGTCATGAGACAAGCCCTTGGACCCAGCGCAGGCCTCATCTTGCAGGATGTTCTGCCTGGCCCTGGATCAGTACCTGGGATCTAGGGGAGGGGTGCTCGGAGGGCCGGCAGAGGTCACACACCCCTCCCCACGCTATCAGCGGGCCTCCTCCAAGGTACCAACAAGAAATAGATATCATGACACATCTCATGAATTTACTTCTTTTTTTTTTTTTTAAGATTTTATTTATTTTTTGACAGAGAGACAGCGAGAGAGGGAACACAAGCAGGGGGAGTGGAAGAGGGAGAAACAGGCTTCCCACGGAGCAGGGAGCCCAATGCAGGACTTGATACCAGGACCCTGGGATCATGACCTGAGCGAAAGGCAGATGCTTAATGACTGAGCCACCCAGGTGCCCCATGAATTTTAATTCTTAATAGCCTCATTTTTCTTGTTTTCTAAATATTCTTATTGTAGTTCGGATTCCTTCATTGACAAAATAGTTGTTCAAGAGAAGATGTATATGCATTTAACTTCATGATCAGGTTTTTAGTTAGGTTTGGATTTGAGGTACCCTCTGTCCTTTCCAGGTTTCTAGTGAGTAGCATGTGTACCAAAGGACTGAACCAATTGGTGTTAAAGTTCAGCTTTGAATGGGAGTGACTAGATTTGAAAACAAAGCTTGACTGTAAGGTCAAACCGATTTGCACATACAGGACAGGTAGAGAAAGTGGAAAGAGACCTGCCTGGGCTTCTGGAAGGCCCCACCTGTTCTGTTAATTGTGCAGCTGGAAGCTCAGCTCGAGCCTTCCTCACCTGAGGGCAGATGTCCCAGAGAGAAGAGCTGGACCCGATCTGGGATTTTAATGTTAAAAGGCGAGCCCAGTGGATTTGGGGCTCTCCCCACTTGAGTTCAGCGTTTCTCCTCCTTGGAAATGAGCAATGGGTTTGTGGGGCCAGGAAGAGAAAGGCACCTCACTTAGTTGAGGTTAATGGCATTGTGGTTACAATTGTGACCTTTCCTTCTTGAGATTTAAGATTTCCTTTGTTGTCTGAGGTACTGCTAATTTTTATAAATGTTTAGTGAATACTGGAAAATATGGGATACTCTTCTCTCCCTCGCTATTGCTCCTTTTTTTTTTTTTTTTTGGTAATACATTCCTCATATTAGTCTTGTAAAGTACATGATTTCATTCCCTTATAGTCTCAATTTCTAGACATGTTTCCTGAAGCAGCTGCATCTAATTTTCTGCTTGGCACGACCTGCCTTCAGTTTTCTGTGTGACTGTCCAGCCCTCCTGGGGTGGCCTCCTGCACTGGGTTCTGCAGCCTCAGGGAGGAGCTTTGCCACCCCTTGGCTTCTTTTTTATAAGCATATCCCTGCACTTGGAGAGTCATTTCTGAATTCTGCTACACTCCCAGCAGTGACAGGGGACCCACGTAAGCTTCTCCCTCTGGCCTCCAGGAAGCGCTCAGCCCTTTGCTGGGCTGGGACTATGGTTTTAATTTTTTTTTTTTTAAAGATTTTATTTATTTATTTGAGAGAGAGAGAATGAGAGACAGAGAGCATGAGAGGGAGGAGGGTCAGAGGGAGAAGCAGACTCCCTGCAGAGCAGGGAGCCCGATGCGGGACTCGATCCTGGGACTCCAGGATCATGACTTGAGCTGAAGGCAGTCGCTTAATCGACTGAGCCACCCAGGCGCCCTGGGACTATGGTTTTCTGCCAGGCCTTGACACCACCCATTTTCTTCAGAAGCCCCTGAAAGTTGCTTTAACCAGGTCATTCATTTATATATATTTATATATATATAAATTTTTATATATGTATTGAATTTATATATACTTATATTCACTTATATATATTTACACACACACGCGCGCACGTGTTCAAATTTTGTGGGATGTGGATAGCGCCATCCCTAGTTTTTGTTGTTTATTTGGGAAGAGTGGAGGTTGATAGCCGTACCCAAGTTGGTTTCTGGTCCTCTTGACGCCTGCGTGCCCCACTCTCCCGCACCCCTGCCCCATCCTGGAAGCAGTTTCCCCTTTATTTGTTCTCCTGCAATACTAACCTTTATCCCTGATCCATTTGTTTAATCTTACATTAATTGTGGTGTTTTGTATATATAGCTAGTTAATGAGTAACCGTATGCTTCACTTTTCTCATATATGTATGCATTGTACTTATGAAAGGACTTGAGGTATTTGTGGATTAAAATACAGGGCATGTGAGGACAACAAGAAGAAATTCTTTCTGAAGACAGAGTAAAGGAATCTCCAGTTCCCACCGGAGTGACCGCTTGCCAGGTGGCTTTTCGTCTTCCTTTTCTTTCATGAGGATGGGAACATTTCAGACCAGAGTTTTGTGTGCACAGTATGGCATTGTTAACTACAGGCACAATGCTGTACAGCAGATCTCTAGAACTTACTCCTTGTGCATAATTGAAACATTGCTTTGCCGGTGGAGCTTTCTGATATTCAGGGCAAAATGAGATGTGAGTAGGGTTTCTTAGTTTTGAGCAGCTCTCTGATGTGTTCAGATCCATCCATAGCGATAAAATCTAAACTGTTGATCTTTAGAGGCTCAGCCACGGGCATCATCGATGGGCTTCCAGATTCCAGTCACTTTAACAACACTGGAGTGTGACCGTGCACACTGAAGCTTCTGGAGGAACAAAGAGAATTTTAATTCTCCTCACCCTGCTTCTTTATCATCATGGAAGTCCTCCAATTTTTTCTCTGTCCTTACTCCTTTTCTCCCTTTCCCCCTGATTTGTTCTAATGTTGAGACCAAGAAGCCAGACTATTTAATCCATAAGTGACCAAGAAGGTATTTTCCTGATTAAAATACCAGAAGTCATACTGACAGTGCATGGAACCCTAAATTCCACGAAGCCCCATTACAGAAAATTTGCCACCTCCATCATGAAAAGTATAAAGATGTGCATGAAGAAAGAACTTGAGACTTTGAGGAATTTGAACACTGTTTGGTTTTACATGTAGATATTTGACTTGGAAGGGTATAGTCTTTAAATACTGCTCTATTTAGAGTAATTAATTGCCTAACATCTGTGGGCCAGGGGGTGACAAAATTGGTCAGAGTAATCCTTGAATTGTTTCATTATTTAGTGGCATTATTATGCCTGGCACCAGAGTTTTATGAACATTTGAAATGAGAAAAGCCGAAGTGTCTGCTCCAGCGTGAGCTGGATTCTGCTGGCACCGCTCTGACTCTCACGAGACATCTAACAGAAGCCGTGTGAGATGGGGAAGCAGTTCAATAATACACTTCCACCTTTCCACAGAAAACTAACTGGGCCACCGCTGTCCCTTGGACCCTCCGTGGTCCTACTAGACCAGGATAAGGCCTAGATCAGCCTCAGACACCAACCAGAAGGACAAGGGAAACCAAGCCTGCAGGGTGCCCTCCTCAGAGGCCCCTCCAGCCGAGACCCTCAGCATGCTGGGATCCCAGGGTGGGAGCCCTAAGTAGCTAGGATGTTCTGATGAGGCCCTTCTGGGAAATAGCCATCAAATCTACGCACTAACATGCACTGTGCCCATTTTTCTCTGTCCCGATTCCGTTACAGTGGTCTTTCCTGCTCCTTTTAGAGACCAGCCGTTTCACTTGGCCTCGGCTCTCACCAGACCACTGGCCCACCTTCCTGACCTCCACTTTTGCTCCCCTGGTCTACACTTCATCCAAAGCAAGGCTAGTTTTTTAAAAAAGATAAACCAGATATAGAACTATCTCCTTTCCCAATCATAGCTTGTTTTCACCTAGAATGAAGATTCAAACTTCCTAACTGCTCACCAGGTGCTACATAATCAGCTCCTGCCCGGGTCTTGGCTCCCTGTCACTCATTCCCAGCCTCACTGCCTAACCCCCCCACCCCTTCACGCCTGTCAAGCTCCCACCCCCAGGGCCCTGCACTTGCTCTTCCTCGGTCTGGAATGCTTCTCCTGTCTGCATAGCTGCTCCCTCTCCCCTAGCAGACCTTCATTCAGTACCTCCTCAGATGGGCCTTCCTGGCCACCCTCCCTGAAACTGTCCTTCCCAGTGATTCCCAGGATGTGTGCTGAATGGCTGGCTTTTAAATTTCCAAACCAATATGGATTGATATTTTTGTAAAATGTAACAAACCTGTCACAGTGATGTCCAGTTGCTTATAGCGCTCCCTCTCAGCCTCTGTACTTGCCTCATCCGGGCCGGGCAGCAAGCATTTCAGGGCCAGCTCAGGTTGCAGATGTGCGTGATTACCCTGCCTGTGTGTCCTTGGGACCAACTGTTCTCTGTAACCCTCTGGCTCGTGTTTTGTGTCCCCCGGTAAAATGTTCGCTCCACAATGGTAGGGAGCTGGTCCTAGACTTGTCACCCCTCTATCCACGATGCCAGGATCCATGCTGACGCACACGAGGTTCTCAGTAAGTCCTTGCTGAAGCTCCAGTGCCCTGATGTGCCTGTCCAGCCCTGCCTGGCCCCGGTGGGGGTAAATCATGGGAGGCCCAGCTGCCCTTCTCCCCGATTGTCTGCTTTTGCTTAGCTCACATCCAGAATCAGGCCCAGAGTCTGCCTCCATCACTGCTACCATGACTGGAATAGAATACGGTTGACCCTTGAACGATGTAGGAGATGGAGGGGCCCACCCCCACGAGGTCGAAAATTCCCTTACAATGTTTGACTCCCCCAAACTTAACTACTGATAGCCCACTGTTGGCTGGAAGCCTTATCGATAGTGTAAATGGTTGATTAACATGTATTTGTATGTTATATGTATTATAGACTGTATTCTTACAGTCAAGTGAGCTAGAGAAAAGAAAAAAGTTACTAAGAAAATCATGAGGAAGAGAAAATACATTTACAGGACTGTAAAAAAAAAATGCACATATAAGTGGACCTGCATGGTTCAAACCTGTGTTGTTCAAGGGTCAACCGTAATCCCCCTTCAGTGCTATGGCTAAGTCACTGTGTGACCTTGCTCAGCTGACTTCAGTACTGCAGGCCTCCGTTCCCATGTCTGGGAAGTAGACATGTCATTTCCTTCCATCATGAAGACAGGTAATGCTCTCGCACATGCTTGGGGATCTCCACAAGGCTGCCCTTGAGTGTGGCTTCACAGCTAGACAGGGGTACTGTAACCAAAACAGAAGCCCATTTCCTCAGTGACGCTCTTTTCAATGAGGCACAGTGGAATCAGCAAACTTTTTCTATAAAGGACCATGTATTAAATATTTTAGATGTTGTGAGCCATGTAGTTCTCTGTTAGGTTTTTGTTTTTGTTTTCCGACTCTAAAAATATAAGAACTACTATTAGCTCATGTGTCATAGGAGAGCAGGCCTGGGTGAAGTTTGCCAATCCCTAGCGATAGGCAGTTGGAAGTTTATTTCTTTGAGACTCGATACTTTTTATTTTCTGTTTGGATGAAATAAGAAATGTGACCTGTGACAGTTCTATTTTTCTTGAATCGATCCTTGAATCGATCCTCTTGCCAAAAAGGTTGTTCATTTTAGTCATACTTCCCACTTTCTCTCTTGTTTTCAAGCATGTTTTAAATATTAATGCATTTTAGAACGGCTTTCAGCACAGAATCATGGTTCTCCAGAACAGAGTTGGTGGTTTGTGTAGGAGATCCCATTTGAAGACCATTTTGAGTTAGGATGGGCCCTTGATGATCCATCCAAAAGTAGAGTCTGATAATAATGCATTTTTGTCTGCGACTCAAAATATATTATGTTCTTAATTTCTTGAAGTTTTCTTCTGAGGACTTAACTTGTTTACTTGTTTGTAGACATGGGGTTAAACCTTCAATTGAATTTAGAGCTGATATATCTATTCTTGTTTCATTTCTTACTAATAGCCAGACATGAATTATTCTGAGTCCAAGCTTTTATAGTACTAAGAACTTTCTAACTGCTTAGTTACAAATAGGGCATGCTTGGTTACGGTTGATCTGTTGTAAAACCTGCCCCTTGCCCTGCCTTTGCTGCCAGAGTCCCCTGACTTCCTGCAGACCATCTCTTGCCCTTCTTCCAAGCCATTGTTGTAGATATTCTCATTTAATGGCACCCATTCTCCAATTTTTTAAAAAGATTTTATTTATTTATTTGACAGAAAGAGCACAAGCAAGGGGAGTGGCAGACAGAGGGAGAGGGATCAGCAGGCTTCCCGCTGAGCAGGCAGCCCGACGTGGGACTTGATCCCAAGACTCTGGGATCAAGACCCTAGCCGAAGGCAGACGCTTATCTGACTGAGCCACCCAGGCACTGCCCGCCCCCACCCCCCGCCATTCTCCAATTTTTAAAAAATATTCTTTAGTTTCAAATTTTAGCAAGGTTCTCTAAAGTTGACAAAGTAGTGGGTCTTAGAAAGATGGTATGTCAAAAACAAAAGTGGTAAAATAGCACCTAGGTATTTATTTATTTAACTCTGATGGATTGGGGATTACAGGCTGCTAAGAAGAGTGAAACCTTGGCACAATGTGAAGGTAGTTCACTGACTGCGAGATCTTAGCACAGTAGAGTGTGTTTGTTAAGAGGATCAATTCAAGAGCCAACCCTGCGACTTCCTAGCTATATGATGTTGGGCAACTTTTCATCTACTCTGAGACTCAGTTTTCCCATCTGTAACACTGGGCAAATCAAAGAACCTTTGATTATCCGTAAGATTATTGTGAGGTCTAGATGAGTTAATAGTACATAGTTAGTGCCATGTAAGGACTTTATTAAGGTGTTTATTGAGTGAAAAATATGCTTTCATGGATACATATCAGTGGATAACACTCCACATGGAAAATTTTATATCTGACTTGCTTTGTCCATTTAAATTTTCCCTATAGGCTTTTGTCGAGGCCCAGAACAAGATTACTGTGCCATTCCTTGAGCAGTGTCCTATCAGAGGTTTATACAAAGAGAGAATGACTGAACTGTATGACTATCCCAAGTATAGTTGCCACTTCAAGAAAGGAAAACGGTATGTGAGGTTGCTTTTATTTAATTTTCTTTTTACTTTTCTAATCGAATGCTTTCTTAAATCTTAAAATACAAATTCTAAATAACTTACCATTTTATAAAATTAATCCATTATGAAATCAGTTCATTTCTGTGCTTGAGTATGAGAATAATGTTTTTTGGTCTGTTCATATTCTTAAATCATGATTAAGAAATTTAGTAGAGATATTTCCTAGGAAAGCAAATCTAGATTATAGGAAATTATTGTTGTTTTATGGCTAATAATTGGGCTAGGATGATTTGTAGACAGCAGTGGAGATTTGTTTGCCTCTAAAATTCTCTTTGGCTTACCCTACTAGAAAAGCTTTTATTATATGGATTTCTTTCATCCAAGAATGGAGGTGGGCCAGGAGGTAGCACCTATTAATTCACATCTCTTGTTCCTCTCCCTTTCACACCAAGGTAAACTTACTCTCTTATTCTTTTTTAAGTCTCTGTGGAACCACCATCACAAATTTACTTGAGAATTTCTTAGACCCTCCCCTTCTTCTCTCTCTCTCTCACACACACACAGATCAGCAAAGTACAATCTACATGCCTAACCCTTCCTGCCGCTTGTTTTTGTAAATAAAATGGAAATGGCACACAGACCTGCCCATTCATTTATTATCAGCCGTAGCTGCTTTTGTACAACTATAGAATTGAGTAATAGCAACAGAGACTCTGTGGTCCACAAAGCCTAAAACATTTGCAGTCTTGCCCAATACAGAACAGGTTTGCTGACTCTGGCCTAGCAGCCTATCTAGGGAAGGATCCAGCATTTCATTTTAGAAGATCTGCTTTCTTCTCCATTGAAAAGAAAAAGTTACTGCTTTATTTGATTATCCATTTTAGTTCTAACAAATGAAGCAGTCTTTGTCTCTATTTGGCTAATATGCAGGATTATAATAAATTATTCCAATACTGAAAACAATTCAGATACCAAACTCTAATTACAGGGAGGTGGTGGAACCTTCCACCCTAGTCCCCATGTCCCTGGCATGGCCTGTTTGCAAATGAACATTTATTTGTTGTTTTTCTTTTTCTTTTTGCTTTGATTGTACCCCACAAATGGAAAACTCCATGGCTAAATAAAGACCATCTCTGTCCCCTAGGTATTTCTATTTTTACAATACGGGTTTGCAGAATCAACGAGTATTATATGTACAGGATTCCTTAGAAGGTGAAGCCAGAGTGTTCCTCGACCCCAACATACTGTCTGATGATGGCACGGTGGCGCTCCGAGGTGAGTGCTCCCCGGCTGAGCCCACAGGAGTCCCGGGGCCCTCTCTTTCGGCTCTGACATTGATGCAGTCCCTTCACCTCTGAAATACCAGATAGGATGGACCATATTGTAGAACAGATGCACATGCTCTGTTCAGGAAAGCTCATTTTTGCATAGTATCTCTAGAATACGTGAGTAGTCACATGTTCTGATAACATGAAGCAGAATGGGAGAATAATTCACACTGGACCCAAATTAGCTTCTAGGGCTTCTGAGATATTTAAGTATCATCATCATTGCTTCTAACATCCCTGAGCCCTCTCTGTGTTTAGGAAAAAAAATCTTCTATAAGTAATTTAAGCTCTATGAAGAATGTTCCAGCTATGAATGTATAAGAGGAAAAAACATTTACAAGATCTCTTTCCTTGGTGACAAGGAAGTGATCAGAGTTTTAAAATTCAGTTGCATTTTAGAATTGAAAGTAGAAAACCACAGTCTTGTAGAAATTAGACAGCTTGATACCCTGTTCCCTGAAGACGGCAAGTTTAAAATCTGAATGAGTAAGTTTGGCCTGTAGTTGCCATGTATCTCCTAAATAACTCCAACCCGAGATAACCTCTTCCACAGGCCATGAAGATTACCCTAGGTTTGTGCCATTAGAGCTAGTTAAGGAAGGATTTGGCTATTCGCTGGTTCTATGGTTTAATAATTGAATACTCTGAGAATCATCTCTTGTTAGGATCCTAGATTTTAGTGAAGTTGGCTCAGCATTTCCCCCAGAGCATCTTCGGTTTTGTAGAGAAAGCACAGGGGAAGGCTTAGCCCTGTGGAGTTGAGTGATTGGAACACTCTAGTCCTGTAATTGATTAGGTGGGAATGCAAGGACCCTATTCCCACAGCCCTGTGTGAAGACTCATTTATAAAGCCACTGAGTCATTTAGTGGTTCTTCCCCTCTTCTTCCCAAGTGGGCTGTGTATGTAAATAGTGATCCTTTATCTAATTCGTGTTGAAAGTAATCAGTATTGAAAATAAGATGTCAGCCAGCTAACCAGGGATATTCTTCCATGAATTTGAGTTTGTGGTTGTAAATGAATGTAATACACTGGTTCTGTGCAGTAATATAGCCTGTGTGGATATCGTTTAAACAATAAACCTTTGTTAATATTGAAGTTTTTGTAACTCATCCAGAAGAACTTCATTATAAGAGGGTCTCTGAAAGTTCATTTCAGTAACTTTTTAACGGAATGCCTGCCACGTACGGGTCCTGATAGCTGAAAAGGAAAATCAGACATGGGACCTGGCCTGTCTTCAAGTTTTCTGAAAATGATATAGGGAAGTTACAGTACGGGTAAATATACAGATTATTTTGATAGTATATGATTTTTTTTATACATTTCAAATCAACATTTTTATTTAAATTTTTCCTGAAAATTTTCTAATTATATATAATTTATGTAGAATGAGAAGTATTTTCTCCACATTGCCTTCTAGATTCTTCTCTGTATTTATATACAGATGAGCCTCAATACTTCACAGCAATTATAAAGGATTAATAAGTAGTTCTTGTGAAATCTTAATTACCACTAACAAATTCCATGTAAAACAGTAGGAAACCTCTGAAAATAGTTGGGTTTCTGAGAATAATTTTCAACCCCTGGTGAAGTTTAACAGACATTATAAGAGGAAATCTCCAGTGTCTGTGTGTGGTACCAGATGCTATCTATATATATTTTATATTTATAAGAGCCAATATAAACAGAAAATTTCTCAACACACATTCCACAGTGATTAGAACATTCTGTCATGGACTTAAAGAATTAGACACGCATAACAGTTCGTAGATGGTGTTGCTTTTCTTTCTTTTTCATGGTTGCTTTTGGAATATGCTCTGTGTGAGCCTTCACTGCAACCCTCGGGCTTACCTGGGCTTGTGCTGGTCAGGTGGTGTGGACGACGTTAATTCTTGAGTGCCAGCAATGCTCAGAAAATGAGGTTGTAAAGAGTGATTCCAAATAGTTTGGAATCCATCCCAAAAATTACTTAATGGCTTCCATTTAGTTCTGTTACATGGTATGTGTCATAATCCAGTCATTACTCGGAAAGCAGTTTCCTTATTCTTTTTCCCCTCCTCTTTAGAGTATAAATAAAATATGCTGAAATCTCAGATGAGCTCTGCTTTTAACTGAACTGCTCATTGAATTATAGGAATATAAACAGTGGAAGCATCTTAGAGGTCATATAATCTAGTACGTTTTTTACAGATGAAGAACCCAAGACCTGGAGAGGCGAGGACGCTTGTCCGGGCTCATGAGGTGAACTCCCGTGAGGCCTGGGCTCAGCCCCCAGAAGTCCTCACGACAGGCTCCCTGATCCTGCTGTTGCACGTATGGCAGAGAGCGTGTCAGGCAGCACGGAGGGCAGCGGGCAAGGCTAGGGGTTGTGTCCCCATGTGCACTGTGTGAGAATTTCTCCTGTGTCCCATAGGCTATGCCTTCAGTGAAGACGGGGAGTATTTCGCCTATGGTCTGAGTGCCAGTGGCTCAGACTGGGTGACGATCAAGTTCATGAAGGTTGATGGTGCCAGAGAGCTTCCAGATGTGCTCGAGAGAGTCAAGTTCAGCTGTATGGCATGGACCCATGACGGGAAAGGGATGTTCTATAACTCCTATCCCCAACAGGATGGAAAAAGTGACGGTAAGTGAAGATGGCAGCTGAAGCATCTTTCTCATGGACTAGAAGTGTGACTTCCCATGACTTGAAAAGCTAAACCCTACGTAGAAGTTATTTGGTGTAGAACCAGGTTTCCTCAAAGGGCGCTGTATCCGTTAGCATTGTTGTATGACAGATCACCCCAAAACTTAGTGTTTTAGAATAATAACCATATTTCTTTTGCTTGGGAGTCTGTGGGTTGGCCAGGCAGTTCTTCTAGATTAGCTGAGTTCTGTCATGTGTCTGTGTTCGGCTGTGGGTCAGTTGGCCGATCTTGGCTTGGCTTTGTCAGGGGCTTTGACTCTGATCCTTTTGGTTTCTCATCCTCCAGCAGGCTAGCCCATGTCAGGGGCTTTGACTCTGATCCTTTTGGTTTCTCATCCTCCAGCAGGCTAGCCCACTTGGTTTGCATGGCAGCTCAGCAGGATCCCAAGAGGGAGAGTCGAAAGGCAGGAGCCTTTCGATGCCTGTGCTTGCTGCCGGCACTGCGTCGTGGTGCTGCATTCTGTTGTTGGCCGAAGCGAGTCATGGGGCCAGCCCCTGTCCAAGGGGTGGAGGAACAGATAGAAGGAACCAGGAAAAACTGGGCCATTATTGCAGTCAGTCCTTTACAAATGTATCTCCCAAGGGGTCATGGAGAAGATGGATTTTTTTTTTCCATGAAAC
This sequence comes from Mirounga angustirostris, assembly GCF_029215605.1. NCBI lineage: Eukaryota > Metazoa > Chordata > Mammalia > Carnivora > Phocidae > Mirounga > Mirounga angustirostris. The sequence continues at coordinate 90,975,139 of NW_026991716.1, read as the reverse complement.
CTATTTATTTAATGATGTTGAGCGATTATAAAATTTCCCTACTGTGGTGATGGCATCTCTTCCTCTGATTAGAAGTTACAGGTTACTTGGTTTATCTTGACACGTTTCTCGTTGTGAATTTCTAGGACACACCTTTGTTCTTCTTTTCGGTTCTACAAAGGTCCTATTGTGTTCAAGCAGTCTCTTTCCCCCTTCACTCCTCATCTTTCCAGAGAGAAAGGCCCACGGACCTTGTATCTTGCTGTTGCAAGCTGTCAGCAGTCATCATCTTCTTTCCACAGTGGCCTGTAGCATTTTCCTGTTGCGTTGGTCTTTACAGATGGGTTTTACAGTCCCTTTGTTGGAGGTTTGGAGCTGAGGTACAGAGGCTCAGTTGCTTGTTGGAGGCCTGGGGCTGGTAAGAAGCACAGCTGATAAAGTGCTTTCTGCTACATACGCTATCCCCTTATCGTGATCTGCTGTACCTTTCTTGTCTTTACATATGCTAGCTTTCTTTTCTGATTTCCCCCAGTTAAATTGGGAATAAGACTATAATTCTTTTCATCTCTTTTGGCTATGTTCAGCTTTTGCTGCCTTTTGATTAGACTAGTGCAGTACCTTTTTTTTAATTCACCAGTGAACTACAAGAAGAGCTGACTTAAGAGTAGGCTTTCTTTTCAAGGATGTTGGCTAAAGAAAGTCATCTGGGCTCTGTACACTGAATTAGCTGCCTCTGTTAAGAGTGGTGCTGCAGAAAAAAGCTACCTATGGGCTAATAGTTGTGATTTGAATATTGGTATATTAGTTCCTGCTTTAGCTTTAGCCTTCATCAATGCAGAATATGATTATGGTTATACTATGTATATACAAGAGCAAATAGCCAAGAAAAATGATTCAAATAAAATGCTTAACATAAAAAAAAAAAAAAAAAAAAAAAAAAAGAGTGGTGCTGAGTGAGCGCCCAGGTGGCTCAGTCATTGGGCGTCTGCCTTCAGCTCAGGTCATGATCCCAAGGTCCTGGGATCGAGCCCCACATCGGGATCCCTGCTCAGCGGGAAGCCTGCTTCTCCCTCTCCCACTCCCCCGCTTGTGTTCCCTCTCTCGCTGTCTCTCTCTCTCTGTTGAAAAATAAATAAAATCTTTAAAAAAAAAAAAAAAAAGAGTGGTGCTGAGTTAGAAAATGGCTACTTCAAGTTCTGGGAGACCAAAAAAGTATTTCCCTGGCCATTTCTTGTTAGAGAACAATATTATTATTTTGTGAAAAACATGAAAATTATTATTTAAGCTCAGCTTTCAGTGGCAGAAACAGTAAAGATTAGTTACTATGATTGATTTCAGAAAGATAACATCTATTTCCAGCTGTAATTTGCTGCCCTCTTGTCGAGAAGACCTCAGCACCCTCTCAGGTTGTGTGCCCATGTGCTTCCCAGAGAACCCATGGAAAATCACCAAGTGCTGTAAACCTTTCTTTTATATTGTGGTGTTATCTTACTTCTTTTTCATCATCCTGAAACCTTAGTACCTTTTTATAATGAAAAAAAAAAGAATAGTTCAATCTCATAACATCTTCCAAAATCAACAAAAATGTGTGAATTACTTCCAGGGTGATACCCAGCCAATACTTAACATTAAAAAAGTGGGGGGGGAGAGAGTTTATCTTTTAGAGCATTTTTAGGTTCACAGCAGAATTGAACAGAAAGTACAGAGATTTCCCATACAGCCCCTGCCCCCACACATGCAGAACCTCCCCTATTATTAACATCCCTCACTGGAGTAGGTACAATTGATGAACCTCCATTGATAACATCATTATCAACATCCCTCATCAGAGTAGGTACAATCGATGAACCTCCATTGATACATCATAATCACCCAAAATGCAGAGCTTACGTTAGAGCTCACTCTTAGTGTTGTATATTCCACGAGTTTAGGCAAACGTAGAATGATATGTATCCACCATTATAATGTCATACAGAGTTTGACCACCCTCGGAATCCTCTTTTCCACCTGTTCATCCTCCCTGTCCACTAGCCTCTGACAACCACTGATCTCGCCACTGTCTCCATTGCTTTGCCTTTTCCCAAACGTCATATAGTTGGAATCATACACTATGTAGCCTTTTTAGATTGGCTTCTTTCACTCGGTGCTATGCATGTCTTTTCATGGCTTGATAATCCATTTCTTATTAGCGCTGGATAGGATTCCTTTGTCTGGATATAGCACAGTTTCTTTATCCTTTCACCTATTTTTAAACCATTCAGCTATTGAAGGGTATCTTGATAGCATCCAAGATTTGGCAGTTACAAATAAAGCCACTGTAAACATCTGTGTGCAGGTTTTTGTGTGGACATAAATTTTCAGACACTTTGGGTAAATACCAAGGAGAGTGGTTGCTGGATTGTATTGTAAGAATATGTTTAGTTTTGTGAGAAACTGCAAAACTGTCTACCAAAGTGACTGTACTAGTTTGCATTCCCGCCAGCAATGAAAAAGAGGTCCTGTTGCTCCACATCCTCACCAGCATTTGGTGTTGCTATTGTCCTGGATTTTGTCCATTCTAATAGGAGTACACTGGTATATTATTGTTTTAATTTGCATTTCCTTGGTGACATATGATGTGGACCATCTTTTCATATGCTTCTTTGCCATCTGCATATCATTTTTTTTTCTTTTTAGAGAGAGAAGGCGCACAAACGCACAGGGGAGGGGCAGAGGGAGAGAGAGAATCCCAAGCAGTCTCCACAGTCAGCCGTGCGAAGCCTGCCGCAGGGCTTGATCTCACCACCCTGGGATCATGACCCGAGCCGAAATCAAGAGTCAGATGCTTAACTGACTGAGCTGCCCAGGCGCCCCTGCTTTAGTGAGGTTTCTGTTAAGGTCTTTGGCCCATTTTTTAATAGGGTGTATGTTTTCTTTTTTTTTGAGTTTCAAGAGTTCTTTGTAAATTTTGGGTAACAGTCCTTTATCAGATATGTCTTCTGCAGATACTTTCTCCTAGTCTGTGAATTGTCCTATTCTCTTGACAGTGTCTTTCACAGAGCAGAATTTTTTTATTTTAATGAAGTCCAGCTTATTAGTTCTTTCTTTCGTGGATCATACCTTTGACATTGTATCTAAAAAGTCATTGCCAAACCCAAGGTCATCCTGATTTTCTCATATGTTATATTTTAGGAATTTTATAGTTTTGTGTTTACATTTAGGTTTGTGGTCCATTTTCAGTTAATTTTTTTGACAGGTACAGTCTGTGTCTAGATTCATTTTTCTGCATGTGGTTGTCTAGTTGTTCCAGCACTGTTTGTTGAAAAGGCCGTCTTTGCTCCTCTGGATTGCCTTAGCTCCTTTGTCAAAGACCAGTTGACTGTATTTACGGAGGTGCTTTCTGGGCTCTCTACTCTGCTCCATTGATTTACCTCTCTGTTCTTTTGCCAATACCACACTGTTTTGATTACTTACAGTAGATCTTGAAGTCAGGTAGTGTTAGTCCTCCAACTTGGTTCTTTTCCTTCAATATTGTGCTGGCCATTCTGGGTTTTTTTCTCTTTCCATATAAACTTTAGGATCAACTCATCAGTATCCACAAAATAACTTGCTGGGATTTTTATTGGAATTAAACTGTATCTATAGATCAAGTGGGGAAGAATTGACATGACAATATTGAGTATTCTTATTGATAAACATGGAGCATCTCTCCATTTATTTAATTCTTTTTTGATTTCTTTCATCAGTTTTGTAGTTTTTCTCATATAAGTCTTATACATATTTTATTAGAAATGTACCTAAGCATTTAATTTTGGGGGTACTAATGTAAATGGTATTGTGGGGTTTTTTTAAATTTTTATTTATTTATTTATTTTTAAGATTTTATTTATTTATTTGACAGAGAGAGACAAAGCGAGAGAAGGAACACAAGCAGGGGGAGTGGGAGAGGGAGAAGCAGGCTTCCCGCGGAGCAGGGAGCCCGATGCGGGGCTCGATCCCAGGACCCTGGGATCATGACCTGAGCCGAAGGCAGACGCTTAACGACTGAGCCCCCCAGGAGCCCCTAAAAAAATTTTTTTTATTGAGCTATAATCAACATAGAACATTATATTAGATTTAGGTGTACAACCTAATGATTCAATATTTATATATATTATGAAACAGTCACCACACAAGTCTCCATCACATCACCATACATAGTTACAAATTTGTTTTTTGTGATGAGAACTTTTAGCATCTTCTCTCTTAGCAACTTGTAAATATGCAGTACAATATCATTAACTATTACTAACTATGGTCACCATGTTATATATTACATCCTTAATGATACTATATTTTTAATTTCAAATGCCACTTATTCATTGCTGGTATACAGGAAAGCAGTTAACTTTTGCATATTAACTTGGTATCTTACGACCAGGTAATTAACTTTTTAAACGCTTCTAGCATTGTGCAATATGGGTGGAATAGATTTTCTTAAAATTGCCAACTGCACTTCAGTATACATTCTTAACTCCTTCAGGTACAGAGACATCCACCAATCTCCATCAAAAGCTCTGTTACCATGTGTTGGGAACTGATCAGTCAGAAGATATTTTGTGTGCTGAGTTTCCTGATGAGCCTAAGTGGATGGGTGGAGCTGAGGTATGGTATTTCTGTGAGATTGCCCCACGAACTCGATGTCACATGGACTGTGTATATGGATATTCTTGTTGTGTGATTTTTATGGATGTGCTAAGTCCTGTGAGTGAATATTCTCATGTTAAAAATATTGGTATTCAAATGGACTCTTAATAGTGAAGGTGATGATAAACCTTTTAACTGCAATTTCAACATAAAACCCTTAATACAAAGTAATACATGCTTATGGTTAAAAAAAAAAAAAAAGTGAAAGTACAGTATCACATAAAGCAAATCGTGAACATTTTGAAATTCAGAATCTTATGTCTCAGAGGTGAGGAAAGTATCCTTCCAAAAAATTTTCTTTGTGTAAGTGAGAATGTGGGGGGAGAGAGAGTATATGTTTTCCTTTTTTTAACACAGCTTTCCTCTTTGTGCATATTGTTCACTTGTTTTTACTTTAAAATGTGTATTTTCATACATTTTCCCATCTGATAGAAGGTCAGGTATTCCTTGGGAGTCTTGACCATAGCAAAACTGTATTTGAAGTCTTTGAAGTTACTGGCCCAGATTTTATTCTGTATCTTGAGAATCAACTGTGAAAAGACTTAGAGGTACTTGGAGTAAAAATTTAACTCTTGTTAGTTCATTTCTGGGTATAAGAAATATTTTTTAAAGAAAAGCATTCTGAATGTTTTGATATAGGTGGGCTGTTGGCCCATTTTTTAGTGGGAATGAGAAATCCACTAGAAAGTCTTTAGCTCATGGAGCCACTTACTTAGAACTTTGATAAAAAAGGAACATTTGATATTTGAACTTGGTCTCCTGGGTCTGGTTCACTGGGGGATAGAATAGTAACCCATAGTATTTTAGTTGATGTGCATTGATATACCTTATCCCAGATTGTTCTTCTATTTATTTATTTTGTTTCCCTAGACCAGGGGTTGGCAAACTACTGCCTGCCTTTAGGCCACATTTGGCCTGCTGTCAGCTTTAATAAATAAAGCTTCATCAGAACACAGCCACACTGTTTGTTTCGTATTGTCTGGGGCTGCTTTCAGGCTGCAGTATCAGGGTTGAGTCGCTGCAAAAGGCTCCATGGCCCACAAAGCTGAAAATATTTACTTTCTGGCCCTTAATAGAAAAAACTTGCTAGACTTTAATGCAGCGTATTAAAAGTGAATTTATAGGACTTTTATGACCTGAAATTGTATCCTTTTTTCACGCTTTTTCCTTCTCACTGAAGTGCCCCCCCCCCCCGCCCATGAGCTTTCCTTATGTAGTTACTATTGTCATTTTTTCACCTGTTTGTTTTTAATGGCTTTCTGACTCTATTTGTAGACTGTTTCTACTGTTTCCTTCTTAGTTCAGCTTCTCCTCCTACCTAAGTCTTCTGGTTACTATGGATAATAGGTGTTGGTTTGTAAAATAATATACATTTTTACTGTCATCTGAGTGAAACATTAAGGAAGATGAATATGCTACCAAACAATGTTTTAATGTCAGATCATGTGTTTCTCTTTATCTTTTTGGAGAGAAGGTATTGATGGGGAAAACCTAAAATAATGTATTTTAATAATCAGTTTTATTCCCCCTGGGATTCTTCATCATAAAATCAAAGACATTCCTAGAGAAGTTTTTATACTTCAAAGCTAATAATTTCATTACAGCAGACCCATTTTAATCAAGGTAAGTGTATTTGGTTGATATAGTAACATGGATACTGAAAATAAATGCCAGAATATTTATGTAATTTAGCACATTGGTCTAAAAGGAAACAAGCTTTATAGTAGAACATGCGAGCAGCTCAAGTTGCTTGGATCTCTCTTAGTGTTTGGTTGAAGCAGTTAGGTTTTTGGTTGGTTGGTTTGTTTTCTTTACTTTTAAATTGTGGTAAAATATAATAACAAAATTTACTGGTTTAATCATTTTTAAGTATAGAGTTAAGTGGCATTAAATACACTGACATTATTGTGCAACTATCACCACCATATATCTCCAAAACTTTTTTCATCTTGGAAAACTGAAACTGTCCCCTTTAAGCAGTAACTCCCCATCTCCCCTGCTCCCCCCGTTCCCTGGCAACCATCCCTCTCCTTTCTGTCTCTCTGTGTTGCACTATTCTAGGTGTCTCATATAAATGTCATCATACAGTATTTGTCCTTTTGTGACTGGCTGTTTGACTTAGCGTGAAGTCCTTAGGTTCATCCATGTTGTAGCATGTGTCAGAATCTCCTTCCTTTTTATAGTTGAATAATATTCCATTGTGGGTATACACCATATTTTATTCCTTCATCTGTTGATGGACACTTGGTGTGTTTCCATAGCATTATTGTGAGCACCCAGTTTTTTAAAATACAGTGAAGGGCGCCTGGGTGGCTCAGTCAGTTAAGCATCCAATTCTTGATTTTGGCTCGGGTCATGATCTCAGGGTCGTGAGATCGAGCCCCGTGTTGGGCTCCTCGCTGGGCGTGGAGTCTGCTTGAGATTCTCCCTCTCCCTCTCCCCCTCCACCCCTACTCGCTTGCTCATGCTCTCTCAAAAAAAATAAAAAATAAAAATATAGTGGAGATATATATGTATTTAACATATGTGCATTCAATTCTACTAGGAAAGTGAAAAGAAAAGCAGATTTAAGTAGTTGATGTGATCCTTCTACCATTCATTAAAAAGATGTTCACTCTATGTAAATTATCTAATATAATCTTTACCAAAGCCTCGAAAAGGAGGTGATCATTCCATTGCATGGACAAAGTGAAATGCCTGCCAGAGAGATTAACTTGCAAGCCCATGGCTAGAACTTGCCTGCTGAGTGTGTTAGACCCCACAGCCTGTGTCTTCCTAACCACGTGCACTCAGCCTCTCTGGTCTAAAGGAAAGAAGTCTTGCAGTAACAGCAGCAAAGACTGTCGAAAGGATGGCAGTAACGGAAGGGATGCATCTGTACTGCACAGAAGTAGTAAAGTTGTTAAAAAACTAAAGGGACATAGATGATGGGTCCTAAGGAACTTTGTATTGGATCAGAGCCTAATAGTGAATGATGCAGAGGAAGTCTGCGAAAACCAGCAGTCTTGGTAAGCACACACTGGGTGTAGTCTTCCTTGAAGCTGTATTCCAGCTACTTGGATGTCTTGTTACAACGGGTGACAGACACCCACCAGGTGCCCGGGTTGGTTGCTTCATGACCACGCTCTTGATGCGTGGTATTTTTCAAGTAGTTGCTTTGGGGATCATCATTTTGAACCCAGTATTTTGTTAATATCTTTAACACTTTAACAGTGACTGAATAGAGAACTAGTGTTACAGTGATGGTGTACTATCACAGAAATTCGGACATTTTATCCTCGTCCTGTCGGTGCAGCCTTGGACACTTCCCTTGTCTCCAGATCTCTTTCCTTCATTTCCCCTGGGGCTTTTTCAGCTCTGAAAGTCTATGGACAGAGGCTTTAGCATAACATCTCACCGACCCTGACGCAGGCTTCCTGGGTGAGGAGGTAGCTGCTGGATGTGAGAGCAACTTGGGCTTTGTGGGTGTGGTTGGAGGGGTCTTTGGGGTGGGCGGCCAGCTGAGCTTGTGGACGTGTGTGGATTTCTCCGGCGAGCTGCCATACTCCTCCCTTTGGGCTGCTGCAGTCCAGATTCACTGAGGACTTCCCTTTGAATCCTAGACACTGTCTCCTTATGACTCCTTTTCCTTCATAGATGCCTCCTCTGCCTTCCTGCATGGACAGGTCTTCTTGCCTTGAGCAGTCCATCACGTACAACCAGGAAGCAGCTTTAGTGTTTCCATCATTGCCCGTGACACCATCTGCCCCAGGATGACTGACTTCCATCTAGCAGAATCCATAGCTTTCAGGACATTTTGGAGTATTAGAACTGTTACGAAGGATCCACTGCAGTCCAAAGCAAAATATTAGTCTCTCCAATTTACATGCTTCTTCCCTCTGCCCAGCTCCTGTTTGGTGAGCACATGGGGGACTGGCAGGGGAATAGGGACTACTCAACCCCCTGGTTGGTGGTTTACTTATTTATTTTTTTCCATACAAAGACTTTATTCAAGATACCCTCAAACTAGCATAGCCCAAATACCCATTATCAAGTGCATGAATGAATGAATGAATTGTGGTACATCTCTACAATAGAGTAGTACTACTCAGCAGTAAAAAGGAACAAACTGTTGATATATTCAACAACAGGGATGAATCTCAAAATAATTCTGCTCAGTGAAAGCCAAAGAAAGGAGTACACAGGACTACAGAGTGTTTGATTCCATTTATAGAACGCTCTGGAAAATGCAGACTAGTCTGTAATGGCATAAAACAAATCAGTGGTTGCTTGGGGACGGGGCTGGGGAACAGGAGGGAGGGGATATGAAGGCGCAGGAGGAAACTCTGGAGGATGATCAGACTGGGACACTGGGATTGACGTTTTCCAGGTGAGGCCATTCTGAGCAATGGACAGCATCTCCAATTCTCTCCCCTCGGTTATTCATTGTGGATTAGTTTCTCCAGCGACCTTGCAGGGAGGAGAAGTTGGAGGAGGGGAACGGGGTTCTTGCTCCTCCAGAGCTTTTTGTCGGTGTCTGGTTGCCACCATCTGCTTGCAGTCATGACCGGTATCTTGGTGCCGGCTCCCTCATGGCATCCTTTTGTAGTGAGATACCCTCCATTCTGGGAACCTGTGTGCTGTTCTCTGTGGTGGATAATAAACTCTGGCTCACATTTGTGTTGCCTTCCAAGGCTTCTGCTCCCAGCAGGATTCCCTCCGTAGCTCCCCTCTTCCATCCTTTTTCTGCCAGGACCTTTCAAGATGACTGGAGGGAGGCTATCTTCCTGGTGTCTCTTGTTCTGAGGGAAGCGACCTCCATGGGTTGCTCCATCCTGGAAGGGCAGGTGCTGGTCACCACTGCTCTCCTCACCTGCCAGCCGGGGGCCTCCTCCCTCAGTCCTTGCAGCTCCCTCATGCCCCTGGGGTAACATGACACCTGTCTAGCATTGGGCTTAGAGGGACAGTGGTGTCAATTATTTAACATAGACTATAAGGCTTTACCTGGAAGGCAGGATTGTGGGGGAATAGAAATTGTTTTAAAAGATTCTACTAGATCCAAAAAAAAAAAATTCCCTTTATTTTGAAGTAATTCCCAGAGCATTGGGGGGGGGGTTGTGGAAACAAGGAGATCAAGTATTTTGAGGCACTTTTCCCAGCAGAGGGTGCTCTAGAATGAAGATTCTGAAAATGTGTCAAGTACCTTTAGAAAGGACTAAGGGGAAAATGCCCAGCCTCTTTGTGACTGTCTAGCTGAATTCTATACTGAGAACCTAATTCTGTCTTAACCAAGTTTTGAAAACGGGGCTTCTTTTTTACAAAGGTAATCCTAATCTTGATGTTTATCACATATCTCTATAGCCATTTTTATATGTTCACTTGTGATCCCTAGTTGTTCAAGTATGTGTATATTTGTGTAGACGTTTATATATTATATGTATATATTAACATGTAAAATCACTGCCTGATGCTTGACTCCGTGGGCACACAGTGAGCGTTAGTTTCCTTCCCCTCCCCTCCCCCTGCTGAGGTTCGTGCATGTGAAGACCCTTGAGGCCTGGTGTGCACCCAGCTTTGCCTCACGAAGCAGACGGCCTAGGTGTCTGGGTGTCCCTCAGGGAATTCCGCCTCACCTGCCCCTCACTCACTGGAAAGCGCTGGCTGGGAGCAGTCATTGTTCAGCAGCCCTCTTCCTGGTCAGCATACTTCATGCATCTATTCCCCGGGGGCCCAGGAAGCCATTGGCTTGGTGCACCCGGGTGCTAGGGCCAGGCGATCCTCGGGAGCACAGACCGGCATGCTCTGGCCCTTTGGAAGATGTTCTTGTTGTAGTCAACTCTTCTATTTATAAACACTTTACAATATTGCCAAGGGGCTTGGGGCTCATGACACAGTTTCCATCATGTTCCGTTTGTCTGTCGTTTTAAAGACCCTTTGTCCTCCTGACCTGAGCTGGCGGCTGCCAGTGTGTTATCGGTGAGTCTTCATTTCCTTGTGCTGTGCCGGAGAGCCTGTATTTTCCCCCCAACTCCCAGAGCGGCTGAGTGCTTGTCTTTCTGTCGGTCCCGGGGTGGATTCCCAACCTGGCTGTGCGTGTCCGTGGCTCATCACCCGGGTCCTCTCTCTCATCAGCACCGCAAGGCGTGATAATATCCATCACTGATCCATGCTGATTAGTAGCGGGTGGGAAAATCCCAGCAGACGGTGGGGAAGAAAAGTCAGGAAGCCACACAACAGACTGGAATTTGAGTAAAGCTAGAAAGCAGTGCCGCTCTGTGTACGTGGAACAGCTCCTGACAGGAGAGAGTTGGTTTTGGTAGCAGTAGGGTTGGAGTTGCTGATCAGTCGCTTCTCACCTGACCCCTCTTGGCCAGTAAGGGAGAAAAGAAAACAAACAGTAGATTATTAAACAACAGTAGCGGCTCTATCATGTGAAGATCTATGTTACTCATTTCACTTTGAACGCGGGTTTTCCCACGTTCAATCTTCTGGCATACTGAGGAAGGAACACATCATATAGGATATGGGTCGATTTCGGTTTTTGCCCACTGCTGTAGGACCACACTGTATTGGGAAAGCTGCGTGCTCTGTTGAATGACGACCTGTTGGGAGATGTTTATGCTAACACACATCACATGAACCTCTGACTACCCCTGTACGTGTGTACTACGCTACTCCTGTTGTTATACAACTCCATAATGAGTCCCGTTAGTGAGAAGCCATCATTGTAGGTGATTAGTTTGACCTTTAAAAGTTTTCCCAGATTAAGTTTTGGAAACATACTTAATATTAAAGAGATGATGTTGTGATTCACTACTATTATGAAAGGAATCCAAAAGAGACCATGAAATAAAATGGATAAAGTTTCCTGCTCTGAGAGGAACATGAATAACTCCCAAAGCTATTAAAACCCATTTTCATTCCTTTTGTTAATGTTCCAGACAATTTTAAGTCTCACGGCTTTTTAGGATACTTTTTTTAATATACACAATTCTTTTGTCATAATATGTAAAAGGAATACTTTCCTCAATTTGAAAAAGTGCATGTAGATTCAAATGATGAAAAAAAAACTTTATTTACTTCGCGTTGGATTCCAAGTGGAAATTAGTATATGTACCAAAGAAATTTCATGTCTGTGGAGATTTGGTTATTAACACAAGACCACATGACTGGGGCTCAGTAGCTCTCACATAAAATAGCTTATGAGCTATTCTTTGAAAATGATAATATGTTTGGGGCGCTTGAGTGGCTCAGTCGGTTAAGTGTCTGCCTTCGGCTCAGGTCATGATCCTGGGGTCCTGGGATCCAGCCCTGTGTTGGGCTCCCTGCTCAGCGAGGAGCCTGCTTCTCTCTCTGTCAAATAAGTCAAATCTTTTTTAAAAAAAGAAAAATAATATGTTCGATGAAAGTCCACATCATTACACACACACACACACACACACAATATTGGCTATGTGTCCTTGTTGTTTTTGAAAAACACCTTTGGAGGGTACCTGGGTGGCTCAGTTGGTTAAGCATCTACCTTCGGCTCAGGTCATGATCCCAGGGTCCTGGGAAGAATCCCACATCGGGCTCCCTGCTCAGTGGGGAGTCTGCTTCTCTCTCTGCCCTTCACCCCACTCTCTCTCGCTCTCTCTCTCTCTCTCAAATAAGTAAAATTTTTTAAAAAAAGAAAAAAACACCTTTGTAGATAAATGATTGGGAGTTTACAACATTAAGTGATCTTCTGTTCATTTTCTCTTAACATGAGATGCATAAAGAAAAGTTAGTTGATTCAGGTCATTTAGAAAGCCCACCTGTTCTTATTGTATAGTATTGAGACTGAGAATAGCCAAATTCAATGAATTTAAAATTTTTATAATACTAGTGATAGTAATAACAACATAGGTTTATTGTTTAAAATAAACTACAAAGATCTCATTTTCCAGAAAAACTGCTAGTATTGTCATATTCTATTTCACACTCATTTCTGTAAATTCATTTAAAAAAAAAAATGAGTGGATGATAAAGCTGATAACATGTAAATATGGAGCAGCTATGATCCATATTTTGATAAAAACATATTATTTGGGACTAGATTCTCCTGAGGTGTTTTCCGGTTGCTGCTTATCTTTTTAAATTCTGTGGTCTTATGGCTCCTGGGTTTGTAGAGATTATATCCTGGATGTGCTGAATCGTGTGACTTTTGTGTTTGTTGGAGCAGTATATGTGAACCTAACAGAATAAAGTACAAAATACATACTCCATTTTACAGTTTGAGGTCTGTCAGGGTTTCCTTATATCATCACCTCAGTGTAGCATAATACCACAATATACACAACTGAAATTTCTTAGTGAATTAATGTGGCTTCTTTAATGAAAGTATAAAGTCTGATAACCCCATACCTTATGCCCTTTGGGTAAGTGTCAGTGAGTATGGCAGCCAATTCCTGGATCCCCTCGTCAAAAATGGAAGCCAACACCTACGAAGGTTTTCTCCAGTACCACAAAATATGCCAGGCTGAGAAACCACAAAGGCTAGATGGTAGCACTTCTTTCCACACTCCTCTGGCCTCCTTTTGGGGGAGTTTTCCTCAATCAGGGCTTCCCAGTGGCTAAAGATGAGGGAGGTTGGGAGTTCTCAGCCTCACCGATTCATAGTGCTGAGGCACATTGTTCCGTAAGCACCTTATCGGCAGTCAGGTTGTTAACTGCTGACTCTTGTTTCATTTCTAGAGGATGAACTAGGAGGAGCGCATTGTTTGTTGGGCCTGCCCCGGAGACTGCGTGGAAGCACAGTAGTCGTGGGCTGTGCCAGGTTACACACTGCGTGTGCACAGGGTATTGTGATGCTTTGCATGCTGTCACAGGCCAGGGTCCTTGGAAAGCGGGCCGGAAGTTGAACGGGAGTGCTTTCAGGACCTGTGTGCGGAGCGAGGGCAGAGAGGAAGGAGTTGAACTGTCATGCGGTCATTACAAAGACCTCAGCCAGTCCCACAGCGAGCTCTCAGGCTGGGCTGGCCTTCAGCATTTTCCTGACTGGGGGCTTTATACCCTTGAGTTCGTCAGTCATTACATGTGGGAAGAACCTGAAAGGATTTGTGACCTTGGGAGAGGCGGTTCTCTCCGACCCGGGGACAGGCCTGGCGGTTCTCAGCCGAGCACTGCCCGCTCCTGGCACCGGGCAGACCACAGCGGCCACCGCGTATGCTGCCATCCAGTGGCAGGCTGGACGCTTGAGAGTGAACATAGGTAGCTTGCGGGTGTGTCAGCGTAGTTCTGGGAACCAGATAGCTACACCCCCGTAGCAGTTGTAAGAAGGCCAAATTCAAGCAACCATTTTGAGAGGAATTCTGCATCTCTTTTAAAATCACTTAAGGACCATCCCTCCCCCAAAGCCGCCTCAGAGCTCACTCCTCCTCCACCTCCCCTCCCTGTTAGCCGCCCTTCTCTGCACTCCCTTCATACTCGGCACTTCTCGCTATTCATGTTCTATGATTTTCATCTGTGTGCACGTGCGTGTCCATCTCTCTCTCCCATCTGAGCACGAGCTCTTCGAGGCCCTGTGCTATTGATCTGTGTGTTTTAGAACCTGGTTCAGCAGTGGCCGGCTCTCAGTAAATGTTGGCTAAATATACGGCCTCCGCCCCGACTCCCCGAATAGTGGCCGGCTGTGTTTGATGGCATATGTTAAATCATGTCCTGTTAAAACCAGCCACTGTGGTGACGTAGCGGTGTCCAGCCCCACCCACCCCAGAAGCAAGGGAGCTGGGGCTGGGGCAGCTTTTGCATTTGTTTCTCTCTGTTGAGGTTTGCCTGTTATGGATAATGAAAGGCTAAATGGGTAAAGAATGGTTATTTATGAGTATATAAAGAATGATAGCTTTAAGAGGCGCCTGGGTGGCTCAGATAGTTAAGCGTGTGCCTTCGGCTCAGGTCATGATCCCAGCGTCCTGGGATCGAGCCCCACATCAGGCTCCCTGCCCAGCGGGGAGCCTGCTTCTCCTTTTCCCTCTGCCTCTCTCCCTGCTCATTCTCTCTCTCTCTCTGTATCTCTGTGTCTCAAATAAATAAATAAAATCTTAAAAAAAAAAAAAAAAAGGGGGCGCCTGGGTGGCTCAGTCGTTAAGCATCTGCCTTTGGCTCAGGTCATGGTCCCAGGGTCCTGGGATCGAGCCCCGCATCGAGCGCCCTGCTCCGCGGGAAGCCTGCTTCTCCCTCTCCCACTCCCGCTGCTTGTGTTCCCTCTCTCGCTGTATCTCTCTCTGTCAAATAAATAAAATCTTTTAAAAAAAAAAGAATGATAGCTTTAAGGGGCGCCTGGGTGCCTCAGTTGGTTAAGAGTCTGCCTTCGGCTCAGGTCATGATCCTGGGGTCCTGGGATCTAGCCCCACATCGGGCTCCCTGCTCAGGGGGGAGTCTGCTTCTCCCTCTCCCTCTGCCTCCCCCCCCATGCTCTCTCTCTCCTTCTCTCTCAAATAAATAAATAAAATCTTAAAAAAATAAAAAGCTTTCATCCCTGTTGGTATTGTTTGGAATGCAGTTACTGGATTTCATATCCGCAAATGTAAATATTCAATTTACAGTAATTCTTAGAATTTTTTTTGTTAATTAATATTTATTTACATAAAAGGTAGATTTTCATGAAATAAGATCATTTTGACTTAAGGAAAATTTGTCTAAAAAATATAGACATAAAGTAGAAGAAAGCTGTGAAAAGCACAGATTCAAGAATTACATTTTTTATAATTGGTCAGACTAGTATTATTCCAACCTTGTTGCAATTAGTCAGTGCTTTTGAATCAGATTAATTGCTTCCAGAGAACACAGTTAATCTAGTTGATACCATATTGTTTAAAGAAAAAAATAATATTTTGTGAACGGGAGTTTATAGTGTTTCATGAAGGCCTGATGGGGCCCTTGGCTCACCTGTTTATCTGTTTTCTTTTTATCTGGAATTTAGAAAAGTCACTTAAAAAAAAAGATTTTATTTATTTATTTGTCAGAGAGAGAGAGCACAAGCAGGGGCAGCAGCAGAGGGAGAGGGAGAAGCAGGCTCCCCACTGAGCAAGGAGCCTGATGTGGGACTCGATCCTAGGACCCTGGGATCATGACCTGAGCCAAAGGCAAATGCTTAACCACCTGAGCCACCCAGGTGCCCCAGAAAAGTCACTTTTTTTCTGTTGAATGCAAGCGTCCTCCTCATCAACAATATTTTTCTCTCCTCCTCCCGGTGATTTCCAAAATCACCGTTTTTATAGTCTGAATGTGAAGCTGTGGTTAATAAATGTACATTGTTACAATTTTAGTGGAAGAAGGTGTATTTCTAACCTGTGTATTTTAGGACAGCAATGACACTTATAAATGATTTTGAAATCTGAGACTTTGAGCACTTGAAAATTCAGAATTGTTTCCAGTTTAGCAAATCTGCTTGGTGGCTATGAACCTCACTGGGTTGTGATGAAGAGAGTTACAGTGAAAAAGACAGACTTAATTGGCATCCCGACCAGCAGTGTACCTTGGGACTTCGTGCCTTAGATTAAATATAAACTGCTACAATATTTAGTCCAGCCAGAAATGCTGAGAACAGCTCGTTAGACGTGCTCGAGACAACTGTCATCAAAGGTTTGGTGTGGTTCTTGCAGTGAGTTTTACAGCCCCGTTTTTCAGTCGGCTGAATCACTATAACTGAAATTAACCATCATTTATTATCAATATAGCATGACTTTAAACACTAAGCTATAAAAATTCCGTCTTCATTTAAAGGATAAGAGAACAAAACTCTGAAGTATTAATAAGGCTGCTTTTCATTACATTTGATGAAGTTATGATTGTAAGGTTGCTTGACGATATTCATGTAGGATCGATTAAAAATAAGGTGGAACTGAAATTCTAGACATGAGTTTATTAACTATGTATATGGAAAGCTTAAGGAAAACATATGAAAGCCTAGAAATAGGATATATATAACTCCCAAAGCAGTCAAAGAAGGGACAATGTTCATAAAGAAGTTTATAATGCAGTACCAAGAGGAAAGAAGGGGAAACTCTCAGGTGAATAGAATACTTGAAATTAAGAAAATGGAAGCCAGTACTTCAGCAATAACAGTTAAAGGAAATGGAATATAGATTCTTAGGTTGGATTCTTTAAACTCAGTCAAGTCTAGTGTTATTTGCAAGAGACCCACTTAACATTATGACAGGTAAGTTGGAAATATAGTGAGGATGAGAATGGAGAAAAGAATTAATGGAAATCAGAAGTTTATAATAGGATTCTCCAAAACCATTTGACAATCTTTGAAAAGACTCTAAGGAGCCTAGCAAAAGATGGAAGAGAGAGAATGCACCTGCAGCATTAGACATTATGTGTAGTTTGTGGCAAAAACCCATACAGCAAAATATGGTTCATGTTTGTTAAGGCAAACTGCTTCTGAACTCAGAAAAAATGTCACCAGGAAAGAGTGGCCAAATTAAACAGGACTTTCTAGAATCTTTGATAAAACTATAACTTACTTGGAATTCTCCTTCTGTTTCTCAAGTACAGATTATCTCTGTGCTTTAGAACAGTCTTTTTCTGAGAAAGAGATGTTCAACTTACAACATCCCCTGTGCTGCCAAGTGTTTAACAATGCTGGGCACTTTAGACATGCATAGTCATTATGATTAATTTATAAATGCAAAGGAACTTGACTGAAACAGCTGGTCTACCAAATGAACCTGTAGATAGAAAGTGAATGGACATTTTCGGAGAGCTGGAATCTAATTCCTACAAGTCTAAGCACTTGCTGCTGCTAGGAAGTAAAATCTGAAGTATTCCATGCTCAGGCACTCTTGTGTAGATGACATTTAGCTCGGTATCATCACATTGCACTGATAGAAGGAATCAGTATATGTGGGCTTGATGAGAGCAGCGCAGCAAGTCAGAGTGAATGTTTGACAGTTTCACCTCTGCATAAGAGAAAAGAAGCATGCTCCAAAGGCTGCAGGTAGTTCACAGAAGTTTTATTGGAATAGAAAACAGAAACAGTAAAAATGCCTTACTGTATAATGAGATGGAAGGAAATATATCATTGTTATATTCTTTATGAATCATGGGTATCATCTTTTAAATTAATTCCGTATTAATTACATTCTTAATTCTTATATCTGTGTATTTCAAGCATGCACAAGAATATACTCTTAAAAGTGTAATTATCCAATTAAAAATGAGTTTAAAAAAATAAAAACATCATGACGGGTATTTGCCTCTGGCCTTGGCAGTGTCACTAGTCCTAGAGCAGCCCTCCTGCCATAAACAGCGAGAAAAGTACACAAAGTAAAGCAGTCATTTGCAGATACGGTCTGCAGGCATTGCTGGACCATCATCTATAAGGGAAGCAAGTCCTGTGATTGCCCCATCTTTCTGCCTTTCTGGAGATATTTTCTGGAGTTTGGCACTAGGAGAGAGGAGCCCACAGAGTATTGCAGTCTCCCCGAACTTAGTATCCAAAGAATTCAGGAAGACTGAAGCCACTGGAATTTGCAGGCAGAGTATCAGAAGGAACTACCACTAAGAGTCCCGGAATTCTGCCTTGGTCTCCCTTTGTGACTTTGCTGACCATTAAGTAGTACGTGCATGGGATGAGACTCCATGATTCAGGCTAGCAACTACCAGGGAGCTATAAGCCGACAACTACCAGAGGTTTAACAAGTCTGGGAGACTGCCACTTTCTGACCAAAATGGAAAGACCTTGTGAACACCCAGGGTATTCACCAGCAATCCCAGAAAGGCCACACCTTTCCAGTGGGGCTGGAACAAGCTTGAGAACAAACAAACCTCCAATGGATCAAACTTGAGAACAAGCCTCCAATGGATCAAGCTGATCCACTAACAAATTAACTGCCTCAAAACTTTTTAAAGGAAGACAAAAGCAACAAGTAAAAAAATCCAGACAACGTTCAAAATGTGTAGAATCCAATTTTTAAAAGTTGCTAAATGTGTAAAGAAGCAGAAAAATGTGACTTTTAACCAGGAGAAATAGTAGCCAATGAAACAGGCTCAGAAATGACAGGTAGTAGAACTACCAGACAGGGACTTTTTAAAAGCTATTATAAAATACTATTTAAAGGATTTGAGAAAATGTTAATATAATGAACAAAGAAATAATATAAAAATGAACCAGACATTCTTCTAGGTGTGAAAATAAGCCATCCGAAATGAAAAAGTCTCTGCATGGGCTTAATAGCAATTTAGATACTACAAAAATATCAGTGAATTTGAAAACAGGACAATTGAAAATAAACCAAAAAGAGAAGAGAGAAAAAAAAAAACAGAAACAAAAATGAACACAGCCTCACTGACCTGTGGGATGATGCTAAGGGATCTAACATTGTGTATTTGAAGTCCTACAGTAGGGGTGAGAGGATACAAAAATATATAGGAGGGAAAAAAGGCCAAAAGTGTTAGGAATTTGATAAAGTAGACAAACCCACAGTTCCAAAATGCTCAACAAATCACAAGCAGGCTACTACAGCAAAGCCCCTTATTAATTACTTTGCATAAAACCTATGATGATAATAAAAAAATCTTGAAAGCAGCCAGAGAAGAAAACACACATTATGTATAGTGAGAAAACGGTAGGAAATGACTTCTCACCTGAAACAGTGCAAGGCAGGAGACAATGGAAAGACATTTTTTCTTGACTACCATATTTAAAAGTACAGTTCCTCCCCCCCCACATCCTGCCTCCCTTACCTATACCTGTTCATGTTCTCCATGGCATTCATCATTTTATAATAGGCTACATAATTGCATGTTTATCTCCTCTACTAGAGCGTAACATTTTTCACTCACCTGTACCTCTGAAACAAATAATACATTATATGTTAAAAAATAAATAAAATTTTTTTCCTGACTTGTTCATTAATATGCCTTTAAATGTCTTCCACATAATGGCTGCTTAGCAAATACTTATGGAATGAACATATGAAAGAGTAACAGTTGTTGGTAAGTGTGTTAGGCTTCTCAAGAGAAACAGAACCAACAGGTTATGTGTATGTGTATATAGAGAAAAAGATTTATTTTTAAAGAGTTGGCTAATGTGATCATGAAGGCTTGACAAGTCCAAAATCTTAAGGTAGGTTGGCAGGCTGGAAATCCAGTTTCGGTTTGAGTCCAAAGGTGGTCTGCTGGCAGAATTACTTCTTGCTTGGGAAGGTTGCTGTTTTTCTATTAAGACTTTAGACTGGTTGGATGATGCGCACTCATTTACGGAGGGTAATCACCTTGAGTCCACCAATTTAAATGTCAATCTCATCCAAAAACCCCTTCACAGAAACATCCAGAATAATGTTTGACCAAATATCTGGGTACTGTGATCTAGCCAAGTTGATATGTAGAGTTAGCCATCACAGTAGGATGTGGAAAAACAGGAACTGTTTTTCATTGTGACACATAAGACGTAAGTCTGTACGACCATTTTGGAAAATAATTTGGCAACACCTAATAAGGTTGAATGTGTGCATATTCTACCACTGAGCAATTTTACTTCTATTTATATACTCGGAAACACAGATAAGGCTACAAATAAACGTTCAGAATTTCTGTGAAGTGTTGCTTGTAATAGGAAGAAAATAAAAATAAAACATCTATTCATGGGAAAATGTATCAATTGTGATATATTTCTAGATCGGAATACTGCATAGCAGTTAAAAAAACGAATTAAATATACATATATTGACATGGATTAATTTTTTAAATTACGTTGAATGAAAAAAAATAATTGCAAAAGGATATGTGTTTGCATATATGTAGAGTTTGATACCACTTATATCAATTTCAACAACTCAAAATCATAATATATTGTTATATTAGTTTACCAAGATTCTTTTTGCTACCTGAGATTCTCCTATTTAATACTACCAAGGAAATCTACAGAAGCACAGGCTTTTGGTCTTTGACGTCATGTTGTAGAGGTGACTAAAGATACACAAAGAGTTCAGTAGAAACTGCATCATGTCACCAGTGTGCACCACAGATGAACTTCCTTGCATCGTGCCCATTTTGCTAATTCCTACTCATTTACAGCAATTTTAAAATATGTGACCCATGATGAAATTTCAAAGTCAGGGATATTGATACTCAAAATGACAGATTGCATGTATTCTCAGTTAAAGCCGAGACTATAAATTTAAATAAAAATCACATTGAGTCACGACATTCAGTTATATCTATTGATATTTTCCATTTAAATATTTCACTGTTTTTTTAAACTGTGATGTAAAAGTAAAATAAAATTGATGTTCATCTTTTTTTTTTCTAACTTTCTTTGCCCAGTCATAAATTTGGGGTAACCATATGACATTTGAGGTTAACCTTTATTTTTTACTTAACGGTGCTTTCACAAAAGATATTTTCTCATCAGCCCCTTGCAATGTTTTTATTTCCTTCCTAGTTGTCTGACGATGGTCGCTATGTCTTATTGTCAATAAGGGAGGGATGTGATCCAGTAAACCGACTCTGGTACTGTGACCTACAGCAGGAATCCAATGGCATCAGTGGTAAGTTATCTTTCAGACAGGTGATTATTCCAGAAAGCTTCGTTAAGAAGCAATTATTTTGGTCTTCTAGTTGATTTCCCAAGAAACCTTCTTCCATTCAACCATATGAACCTTCAGTTCATATTTTTCTCTCAGTATTGTTCCATAAAATGAAGAAAAATTGAATGAAGCTCTTTTTGTTGGCTTTAGCATTTTCTCCATAAATTGAAGTTAACCATATATTTTGCATATGAATGTGAAAATGTCCTGTGAATATTGCAGATGAAGAGTGTTAAGGAGGAGCTAGCCCTTTGGTCTGTAAAGCATTATCATTGTCTAGATGTAATGGTGCAAACTGTCACAGGGAAAGGTAAGAGACCAGTGAGAATTAGCGAGGTTAACAGGTAATTATAAGACCATTCCTTAGCACTGAGCCACATCTACAGTAACAGCCTGATTTTGCTTTCTGGAAGCCTTATGCATCATGTTAGTAAGCATAGTATCAGCCAGCTACAAATCGTGGAGGTGGCTCATTTTAAATGTTACTCTCTTTGAACATCTAGATCATACCAGCACCGTTACCGAGCATTAAAGCTTTCCAGCTGCACAATTTACTATGCTAAGAATACCCAGACCCAAAACTGCGTAGATATGCTGGTATTCGGATAAGGACAGTAAACTCATTACACTGTGTTCTGGCTAATATAAGTATATTATAGAGTTTGTGACACAGATTTTCAAACTATATAATATTGAGTGCATTTTAAATTATTAGATTACTTCATTATTGGTACCTGATTTATGTTACATTATGATAAGAAAATATACAATTTTTTTTTTTTTATTGATCGGGCATTGCATCATTTTTAAACTTCTCTGAGCAAGATCCGCATCCCGACATTCTTAGATACTGCAGAGCGCCATTCACAGATGCAGCAGGATGAAGTCAACAGATTGATTCAGGTGTGAAATATATATCCATTTAATAAAGATACATGTAGGGTTTTGTTTTTTCTTTTCCTGTTAAAAAAAAAGATACACCCATTTTGATTTCAAAAGAACGTTGCATCAACCACACCAGTTTTCACATTCTTTGACAGGAGCAAAGCCCGCACCCAAGAGTTGTTCATTTGAGGTGCAAGTCTGGTCTACACAGACCTGAACCTCTGAAGAATGAGATCTGAAAGAAGGAGTGACAGCTCTTCTTTACTGTGCTGTTACCCTGACAGTATTCCTGTGTGAGTCTGAGATGGTGGAAAGGACTTTGCCTTTCCCCACTTTATTAAAAATTCCATTTACGGCATTCTTCCTCCAGAGAGTGCTGGTTTCATTTTCTTTTTATTACTGCATTGTATCTTTAAATTATTAGGTAGACTTTTATTAAATGATGCAAGTTAACAAATCAAAAAACACAGATTGCGTAATTTACTCTAAATACAGGGAAGAGAATTTCTTCCATAGACTGGTATACTGAACTTGTATTGCTGGGTTCACTTCAATAATAGTAATACTCTGTGTGAAATTTACAAAATGGCTGGCAGAACTTAAGGAAATCCTTAAGTTCCTTCCAAATCTCTTGGTCCTTATCATTGTTTTGTTTTGTTTTGTTTTTTTACCTTACATACTTCTTATCCCCCAATTTATTATTGCCATATTACTGAGGAATTAGAGAAGAGGGTATGATTCCGAGAGATTGAGATTCTGAAAGGAAGATAGTACAACGGTACACTAGGCCATCACAGATAAAATTAGGTACTGTAGCCCTGAATGGGCATGAAGGAGAAAGAAGGGAAACAGCTAAGAAACCCATAAATGGCAATGATGCATTCAGATGTTTACAAAACAGGCCAGCTCCTGGCCTGCCTTCCCATTTTGATCTTCCTTGAGTTACCTGACCGCTGTCTTTTCTGCTTCTTAGGTGGTTGTTTTGCAGCTTAGGTGAAGAGCCCAGTGCAGAGTAAGCTTACTCAGTAAATGTTAGCAATTATCATTTTCCACATCGTTCTCTTTTTTAAAATTCATCCAGAGGAACTTTAAGGTTATTTTGTCATGATCTGAACAGAAGTCCATTTGGACTAGGACTGTGTGTAAACCTATAAATTTATTTGGTATTACTTCTATCTCTCAGTGGAAACACTTATTTTTTTTTTTAACTTTTATGTAAGCTCTACGCCCAACAGTGGGGCCTTGAAGTCTCATGCCCTACCGACGAGCCAGCCAGGTGCCTCATAACCACATATTACTTGTTAGAGTTACTCCTAATTATTTTGTATTTGTGAGCTATTGATGGCTTGTGAAGGTATCTGTCAAGGTTTAACCAGAGAAGCAGAACCAGTAGGAGACATACATGAAGAGATGTGTTGCAAGCAATGGGCTTATGTGATTTCGCGACTGGCTAGCTAAGTTTGAAATCAGTAGGGCAGGCCACCAGGAAGAACAGGCTGGAATTCTCAGGCACAGGGTGAAGCTGCCATCCACAGGTGGTATTTCTTCTTTCTTAAGAAGGGAAGCGTCAGTTTTGCTAGAAGGCATTTCAACTGGTTGAATCAGTCCTGCCTAGATTATCTAGGATCATCTCCTTTGCTTAAAGTCAACTGATTATGGTCTTGAATCACGTCTGTAAAATACCTTTACAGTAACACCTAGTTTAGTATTTGATTGATTAACTCAGGACATGTCAAAAAGACCATCTCAGTGAGCTCATGGAAAACCACAGGGAGAGGAATAAAGCAAACAAGTCTGACCATGCTAACCTGATGTCATTTTTTAATAAGGTGACTAAACCGACCAGTATTTGGAATTCATTGAGGCACTTAGAAAAGTATGTGATATCCTATAGATTTTGTAGTAAATAGTAGGATACGTGGATTCGAAGCTGTTGATTTGTACCCTGATATGCGTACTGAAGGCACTGGGGAGTGTTGCCCGGCGACAGCTGCTAAAGTCTGGGTTTAGCTTGGCCTGCCATCATTTTTAAATCATTGCTTTACTAGCATTAAATCTGTGGATAACATAAGCCTCAGAGTAGTTACTCCTTTGAATGGCTGTCCTGGGATTCTGAAAGCTCGGGACAGTTACAGTGATTGGCCAGTACTAATTACGATGAAATGGGCATCCATTTCCATGTTTGGGTTTAAGTCAATTGCATACAACAATATTAGAGAGATCTTGTTTTTTTTGTTTGTTTTAATTGACTGCTCGTTCATTAGGAGTCAATGATATGATTATTGCTATTTAAGAAACAAGTACTATGTGTGAGTTGAAGACATTAAATATATTTAGTTTATAACAAGGGAGACCTAGCAGATCGAGATAGTGATCATTAAAAATTCTTTAAATAATCCCTATTGATCACAGTTGGATGTATTGCAACAACCAGAACACTTTCAAGTCAGATGTGAATTTTAATCTCGGCTCCAAGACTAACTAACTGGTGAGCCTGGGGTGGGAATGTTTTCTCTCATTATTTCCATGACTACCAATGAGGAAGGAATGCCTACTTCAGGAGGAATTGTGAGGAATAATGAAGAGGTATGGCACAGGGCTTAGCAGGGTTCCTGGCATATAGTAGGGTCTTAGGAATTCCTCCTTTTTTTTTTTCCCCTTTGTTTCTTGACTGAGAGAAATATTTGGAATGAGCACACTTTGATTTGGGGTACCACAGGAAAATAGAGGATATCCTAGAATAAATAGTTATCTTCAGTATCAAACCTGCTCTAAACACAGATCTTGGTGTTAACTTATTTCCTGCAAAACCAGGTTCATAATCAAAAAAACATCCTTTCATTGACAAAAACATATGAAACACAAGACTATGTGGGAAAGTGTCTAATTTTTAGAGTTTGATAATTGAAATTTCGGGCGTTTATATGCCAGAGATCTTTTTTCTTGCTGTTTCTTTACCCACTCCATTTTTGTTACATTTTTTAAATGAGGGGAAGAATAACATTTAACTTAAATGCTAAATGTGCTAGTTAACTATTAGATGAGTTAAACTTGAATAGCCAGTGACCAAAAACTAAATCCAATGTTATGACAGCTTTCATTTTATGTTGCTGAAATTTAACCTAAAGCCTTTCTGCTATGATTTTAATCTTTTACCTAAAGGCAGGGACAATTATCAGCATTTTCATGCAAATTAATTCTTCATTTATTACGACATCACTGAATAGCTTGTCGGGAAAACTAAATAATTTCACTTAGGTAGCACTTTTTAACTTTTCTATCAACTTTGTCTCCCAAGAAAACCTTCTATCCCTGTGCATTTTGAAATGAGAATCACAAAAAACACAAAAAAGTGGCTGATGGCTATATGATATCATAGGAAAAACAGCAGATAGAGAAAACAAAACTACATAAATACAGGATGGAAAAAAAATCCTAGAATCTTGAGAGTTAAAGGAGTTCCCTGTGAAACTGGATTCCTTTGTCATTTATGTTTGTCGTGTAAATTTTAATTTCTCTTCTCCAACCTGCTGACCATCTTGCCACTCTGTTAGCGATCTCTCCTTGGACAACCTCCTTTCCGCCATTTACATCTGCAATATTTTCACTTAAAAATAATATGAATACGGGGCGCCTGGGTGGCTCAGTCGGTTAAGCGACTGCCTTCGGCTCAGGTCATGATCCTGGAGTCCCGGGATCGAGTCCCGCATCGGGCTCCCTGCTCAGCGGGGAGCCTGCTTCTCCCTCTGACCCTCCCCCCTCTCATGTGCTCTCTCTCTCTCATTCTCTCTGTCTCAAATAAATAAATAAAATCTTAAAAAAAAATAAAAATAATATGAATACATCTGTTACATACTGTGGGCCATAGCCTTTCCACAGAACTGCAGTTCAGGGTGGTTGGCTGCTCCTTTACTGACCTTTCTGTCCAGGTAAGTCCTCTGACTCACCTCATTCACCACTGTGTAGAAGCACTGGGTGTATCATCTGGGCCTTAGAAGTTACTGTAATTTCCCAGGTGTTCAAAACAGCTAAGCAGGTGCCCTCCAAAGAACAGCGCACCCCGTTCAGTGCTGGCTGCCAGAGAGTTGCTGTCTGAGTTGCTATCCTCTTTCTTTGAGGGCCACGGGATTTTTGTCCTAGCCATTACCACACTTCCTCATGCTTTCAGTTGATACCTTTCCTTCTACGGTTGGCTGTTCTCCTTTGCCCTATTCTGATTCTCGCCATGCAGAAACAACAACAACACGGTGTGAGTATTTGTGAGCTGCATGACATCAGGGATCTTGTCTGTCTTGCTCTCTGGAGTGTCCAGCACCTAGAACAGTGCCTGACCGATAACAAGGACTCTGTCCTTGACCAGACTTTAGTCAGGCTTCTCCTCAGCTAGGCCTCAACCTTGGTTCCTCAGCCTCCTACTCCCTCACTGGACCAGCACAGCTTAGTTGTAGCAAGAATCTCACTACATCAGTTTAGAGAGAATCCCCTACCCTCCATATCAGATCACCCTTGATATCTGGTCAAATTCCTCACCCCTCCCCTCCCCCGCCACCATCCCCTATGTGATATCTGATGACCTTGACCTGCCCTCACCAAGAATATTCTTGGGTCAATTTAACAAGAATCCCCCTACTCCATGTGTCCTCTCAGTGACTACCCCTCTGTCCATTCTGCTCATTGGCTATAAATCCCCAGCTGTCTTTTCTATATTTGGAATTAAGCCTGATTTATCTCTCTTATTGTGATAGTCTTGACACCTATCTCGGCAGTCCTAAATAAAAAAAGTCTTCTTTACCATTTTATCAAGTGTGAGATCAATTTTTTCTTTAACATAGACTCATAGAAGGTGGGCTCCAGCTTGTCTTGAATGACATCATTGCCCCTTTATGGTTTCTGGTGCTCAGAGGACCCTGCTTTATAAGCCATCCTCCACCAGTAACTGTTAAATTTTCTTGTAAGCATTTTGAATCTTCACTTTTCTGGCCACCTAAATTTTTTTTAGTTAAATTTTTATCATTTGTTACACTCTGAGAATGATGAATAGGTACAAACCATGTTTCTCCAGTCATGTGTATTGTATGAGCAGAAGATTTTTGCTTCTCTTTGTCTGTTCCTTGTTTAAGATCAAAAGTGAGGAAACCGCTTAGGACCCCAGACTGGCTTGACGATTTAATCGTTCTGCAGTAGAAAAGACAGCTGAGTCTTGACTCCTGTGATTCTTAATGTGATTCCTGCCTGCAGAGTAGTTGAAATTAATCATCTTGAACCTTGGAAGAAACTGATTCGTGTCTGGATTTTCTTAGTTATGTTTTCTGTACTTAATAGTTTTTTGAATCATATATACTTTTTGTTTCCTAAGTTTATTATCCTATTTTGAATATGCAGTTGGCCCTGGACAACCCCGATTTAAACTGCACAGGTCCACGTATACACGGATTTTGGGGGTTTTTTTTAATAATAAATACAGTATTGTACTATAAATATATTTTCTCTTATGATTTCTTAGTGTTCACTCTCCTGTAGCATACGTTATTGTAAGGATACAGTATATAATATATATAACATACAAAATATGTGTTAATTGACTGGTTATGTTATCAGGAAACCTTCCAGTCAAGAGTGGGCCAGTAGTAAAATTTTGAGGGAGTTAAAAGTTATATGTGGATTTTTGACTGTGCAGGGGGATGGTGTCCCTAACCCCTGCGCTGTTCAAGAGTCAACTGTATATAAAGTTACTTCATATCAACTAAATTGGGAATAAATTTTCACATATTTTCTATATTACAGTTAAATATCAGGCCTTAGCGCTGCTCTTTTTTCAAGTATGTGGGCTTTAAAAAATTTCATTAAAATTAAATTTATAGGGGTGCCTGGGTGGCTCAGTCGTTAAGCGTCTGCCTTCGGCTCAGGTCATGATCCCAGAGTCCTGGGATCGAGCCCTACATCGGGATCCCTGCTCGGCGGGAAGCCTGCTTCTCCCTCTCCCACTCCCCCTGCTTGTGTTCCGCCTCTCGCTGCGTCTCTCTCTGTCAAATAAATAAATAAAAATCTTTAAAAAAAAAATTAAATTTATACCCTGAAAATGTAAATGGTGGTTTTCAACATTCTCTTATACATATTTATCTTAGTGTTCAGTATAAGTATTTAATGCACATTTCTAAATAGTTTTATTGGAAAAGTATGAGACTATGACTTTAAAATTTAAATTCAGTTGCTTCTATTGTCTTCACACTGTCAACAAATATATGTAAGTTTCAGTCGAAAATGCAGGATTATGTAAATGTTATCTATTTAGTTACAAAGCAGACCTATAGTGGTGCCCTACTCCGTGCTGTCATTCCTCCCCTGGTGCTCTCCCTGCCTGCAGGGCAGTAGCCAGGAGATCACCAGCGCCCAATTTCAGGGCGCAGCAGGACCTTGGCCTAGCATACACGCCCAGGCTCAGACGTAGGACAGCTCTGGAGTTCCGAAATACTCAGCTGCCTCCCTCTGCCCTCTGTTTTCTTTCTTTTGTTCCCTCTTTTTGGTTCTCATTTTTTTCTGTGAAAAGTCAGAGACTATTTATTTTATAGGGTAGATACCAACAAAAGGGACGCTGACCATTTGGCCCTATTCTGAATGAATTTAAACGTGTATTAGAGGTTTTTAAGTAGAATCCTTAGGAAGCAATTATTAGGTGAAAAGAACTATCAGTGCCTAAAACCCTTGTTAGTAACACAACACATTTAGGCGTGGATGTCGCCGTCCTTAAGACAAGCCCGAAATGGTCTTTGCTCCTCCCGCAGCATTAATGAAGCATTCAGCAGCAAAGACAGATGGTGCTGGCATAATTGATCTTTGTGAGAAAATACCAGCTTATCCTTACTTCATCCAGACTCTCACTAACCTGTCTCTCTGCTTTTTCTTTTTTGCTGAAAGTTCGATCCTTTTAGCCTGGTGAAGTTTCCAGCACTCAGCATGTTGTTTTAGTGCTTCCATGTCATTAATGAAAATTGACTTGCTTCTGTATAAGAAATTCATCTACACTCCATGTTACATGTAACAATAAGAGGAAGCTCAGTATTTGTCAGACACTTAAATTGTTCCTTTAGCCATCTCTGGCTAACGCCTGGCACACCTCTTGTTTCTAGGTAGCTGGTACCATAGTGACTCCATGGTTCATGCCTTGTGGGGCTGGGGCATCTTTTGGGGGCAGGGTGGAAAGGGGAAGATAAACATTTGAGAAACTAAACAAATGAGTTGTCCAAAGTTTAGCGAGCTCAGCTGAGTGTGAAGAGCCAGACCAACAGGTGAGGAGAAGCAGAGAGTTATTAGCAAATAGTGTTCATTTCAGAGTGGGAATGCAAGAAAAGCAAAAAGAATCGGAACATCAAAAGATAGCATAAAAAATAAGCAAAACGTTAATTTTGAAGTAAAATAAGTAATAGTGATAAAATTAGTATTTTTACTAATTTTTTTTAAATATTTTTATTTATTTATTTGACAGAGAGAGAACACAAGAAGGGGGAGTGGGGGAGGGAGAAGCAGGCTTCCCGCCGAGTGGGGAACCCGATGCGGGGCTCGATCCCAGGACCCCGGGATCATGACCTGAGCCGAAGGCAGCCGCTTAACCGACTGAGCCACCCAGGCACCCCAGTATTTCTACTAATTTTAAAATGAGTGATTTTAAGGGCGCCTGGGTGGCTCAGTCGGTTAAGCGACTGCCTTCGGCTCAGGTCATGATCCTGGAGTCCCGGGATCGAGTCCCGCATCGGGCTCCCTGCTCGGCAGGGAGTCTGCTTCTCCCTCTGACCCTCCTCCCTCTCATGCTCTCTGTCTCTCATTCTCTCTGTCTCAAATAAGTAAATAAAATCTTTAAAAAAAAAAATAAAATGAATGATTTTAAGGGCTTTTTCTAGGAAAATAGCTGTGTGCTGTGGCAGATGGAAATTAGATTTTAAAGTTCACTATTAGCAAATCATGCTGTTCAGAAGCCACATTTAGCTTATTTTTGTCATTTGAAGAATGCTGGGATTATTTGGAATAGTGGTAAGTATTGACTAACATTTTCTGAGTGCCAAATTCTGAGCTAAGAGCGTAGATAATTCATGTCTTCTCAACAACCTCTGAGAAACAATGCTGTTATCCCCAGGAACCTGGGGATGGTGAGGCCAGCTCGCTTTCCTGATGTACACATTCAGTCTCAGGTCAGTTGAAACTCCCAAGCCCCTGTTCTAACTCACTGTGAGGCAGGGGAGGATGGAAGGAAGGTGTCAGGCCAAGGAGAACAGCCACCTTCTGCCCCCTCAGTTTTAGAGCACGACCACACTTTCCATTTGTATATTGTTACATATACAAAGATAGGGTTTCGTAAAGTATAAAAGCACTTTTTAGCTCCTGTTGCGAGAGTTTACAAAACATTTTCTATGAAACATAGTTAATACCGTGCATTTTCAAAGAAAGCGATAAAAGTAATGACTTTGCTCTAGGGAAAGCATAAGATGACTTACTTTATGCTAATCTTCACTCAGTAAACAAATCATTCCCCCACCAAGAATCAGATCTATAAAAAGTAATTTTAACTTTAATGTGGAGAAGTTTGGGAATAGAATTCTTTTGGCTTCAGAGTGAATAATGCCACTTACAGAGAAAAGAATCTAAGAAAGGGTTGGCAAAAAGTGAGATGGTTTGGGAGTTAAGCCATGTCTTTTTTTTTTTTTTAAGTAATTTTTCTGCTTTCCATTTAAATCAATAGTGTTCTGACTTGTGAATAGCAAAACTGAGTGAGCCCCATTGTTCAACTGAAATACCATTTCTCTTGAATTATTTTGTGCCAGAGCCCTGAGGAGCAAGGGTTTCAGGAGAGCAGAAGGAGCTCCGTTTTAAACATGCTGCCCCATGGGGGCCAGTACTTTGAATGACATTTGTATAAATCCAGTCACATACCTAAATTTGAGTGAATTTATGACTTGTAGTATTTATTAATGACTAAGGTTAATACTCCAGAATTTGGTGGTAGATACGACCACAAACTCTGTTGTTTTGGTGTTCATTGGAGCCTTGATTATTTAAAACAAATGTGCCACTTCTTCAGGCTCACCTGATTACACAGAGATACTGAAGGCAATTTCTACTGGGCCTTTGGTAGATATTTCAGTGACTTTTTGTGTTGGGGGAGTGGTGTCTAGGGTCATAAATATCAGTACAATGGCTGCAAGACCTTTTCAGGCAGAAACCGTAAGATGGTTACTTTGAGAAATAAAGGTTGCACATCAGGAAATGGTTTATTGTCAGGGGAACATTTAAGGATCTGACATTTTCCTGAACCAAAACTCTGTCTACAAATGTCATAGTCCAGAAAATTGTGATTCATCATTCTTACCATAAACAAATGTACCTTTCTGATTGTTTGCAATTCTTGCTTTACCTGCTAATTTTTACTTATTTACTTATTCTTCTAAGGAATAGTTTTTGGGCTTTTTTCCTTTTAAAGTATTGTTTTATGTAAATTAAAATGAGGTTACCTTTGATTGGTCACCTGCTTTTGAGATTAGCAGTTTGTCACTGAAAAAAAATTGTAACTTAAGTGCATAGCTTAACCTTTAGAAGAATTAATTGTAAGGATTTCTCTTTGAGGGAGTTTAGCAGATTATATATTCTGAGTAACCTCCCAGTTGAAACAACCGAAATGCCGTAAAAAGTTTATAAAGTATCTTTCTAAATATATTGCCAAGTTGGCACAAAAAAAAAAAAAAAAAAGAGAGAGAAACCATAGAGACCAAAGACAAAAATGAAAGCAGGAATCCTGGATTGTTCTGGAATGTTCCTGCTGGGCTTTGGGGGTTGAGTTCCCATCTGATGGCCACTTAGGGCAAGAGGAATGGAGGATAAGGCCTCTGGTTGTCCATGTCGGAAAGTCTAATAAGGGATACCCTCAATGTAATGGTGATTAAGAAATAAGCCTGAGAGTGGGGGGATGGGGAGGGGGGAGGAGAAGAAAACCTGCCTGTTTTTACCTTCACACTAGTGAGGGAGAGGGAGCAGCAGGATGTGAATTCTCCTAAAATATGAGAAAGACTGACATGGTTACAGGTTGTCTGGATTGTTCCTCTGAGGTCCAAACATCCTCATGCCAAGAATTTAAAGGGCTCCCAGATTGGTTGCCTCCCAACAGGCAAATGGAAGCCAAATAGAAATCTTCTCTGGAGGAGTGCCACTTTAACTGAGGCCTCCACGAATTGCCACAGATAATATTTCAAGGGAATTCATTTCACAGTCAAAAATCTCAAATTAAAAAAAAAAACAGATCAGACAAAATCACCAGCACGAGAAATAGAGCAACAGAAGTAGCAGAGTGGACTTACCCATTCCTAATGTAAAATAAGTACATTAAATACACTTTTAAAAATAAACAATGTGATGCTGCTTTTACAAAAAAAATAAACAAGAAGCTTAGAAGTATGAGCAGGAAACGACATATTGTAAAGAATGACCAGATTGGGAGGAGACTAAGTAGAATTTCTACAAATAGGGCGCCTGGGTGGCTCAATTGGTTAAGCGACTGCCTTTGGCTCAGGTCATGATCCTGGAGTCCCGGGATCGAGTCCCGCATCGGGCTCCCTGCTCAGCAGGGAGTCTGCTTCTCCCTCTCCCACTCCCCCCTCTCGTGCTCACTCTCTCTCACTCTCTCTCTCAAATAAATAAATAAAATCTTTGGGGGGGAAAAAAAAAGAATTTCTACAAATAAGGAATATGGTTATTTACATTAAAAAATTCAGTTATTAGGTTGAAGAAATTAGATACAGCTGAAGAGAGAATAAATGAATTAGAATATGGATGTAAAGAAATTACCCAGAATGTAGCCCACCAAGAAGTGGAAAGCATGAGCGGTTAAGAGACCTGAAAACAAGGGAATCTTTTCAGAAATGATAATGCAATTGGGACCATTTTGCAGAGGACAACTGGCCCAAAATGTTACCGTGAAAATCACATAGCTGTCTCAACATCAAAGTAGACTTCAAAGTAAAAAGCATTGCTAAAGATAAAACTTCATTACCATTAAAAGGTTGAGTTTTATTTAAATATAATAATTCTAACTTTGTGTATATTGAAAGGCATGATTTCAAAATACAGAGAACAATTTAACAGAAATGCAAGTAAAAATAAATCCACAATCACAGAGGGACATTTTAACAGACCTTTTCTGTGACTGACAGAAAAAAATGGCTCCCCAAATCAGTAAATACATGGATTTGAACAATGTGAGTAACAAATGACTTAATAGATATATTTAGCATATCATACCCGACAGCTGCAAAATATGCAGGAACATACAGGAACATTTAAAAATCACTAATGGAAAAATAATTAGGTCATAAAGTTTTTCTCAGCAAGTTTTAAAAGATTGGAGTCATACAGAGTGTGTTCTTTGAGCACAGTAGGATTCAGCCAAAAGTCACTAACAATAACCAGAGGATGAACAGTTTCACAAACATAACATCATGTGAAAAAAGTCAGACACGAAAGAATACATGTTGTATGGCTTCACTGTACATGAGATTCAAGAATAAGGCAAAATTAGACTGTAGGGTTTATGGATGCATATTAAAGCAGGAAAAGAACAAAGGAAAATGAAGTAATTAATGTAAAAATCAGGATGATGATTACCTTCAGGAGGAGGGGGGCTCATTCAGAGCATCATAGGGCATCCTCCTCATTCTATTATGAAAAATGTTTTGAGTATCCTTACGTGTGTATTCTTTCAAATGGACTTTAGAATGATGTTGTCAAATGCCCTAAAACTCATTTGAATTTTGATTGGAATTATGTTAAATTTATAGATTTCCTTTGGGATTATTTACAGCTTTGAAATACTGAGTCTTCCCATCTAGAGATATGTGTTTCCAGTTATTCAGGGTTTTTTGTTGTTGCTTTTAGGATTCCTTAGGAAAATTTTAGAGCTTTCTTCATGTAGATTCCACATTTCATGTTAAGTTCACTCCTAAGTATTAATTTTGCTTCTACTGTGTAAGAGAGGGCCCTCCTCATCCCATGTTTTCTAACTGGTTATTGCTGGCCTATAAGAAAGCTATAGATTTTGTTTAACTGCTTATCTTATTATTAGTTTTAATTTTAGTCATTTGTTTTAAAATAATATTTGTTGTGTTTTCGTTGTGGGGTAGGTATTAGTAGTCACTTTATAATAGTTTTTGAATAGACTTACTCGTCCTAGTTTACAGTTGAGAAAATGAAGCTTAGTGGAAGATAAAGAGATTGCTTAGGGTCACACAACTAAATAGTGGAGCTGAGGTTTTAATTCAGTTATGTCTCACAAAAAAACCTCTCTTTCTACCATGGGGAGTGTATTTTTCTTGATAAATTTAATTCAACAAAAAAATCATATAAAAATATTATGCTATGGAGATGAATGAGATAATGTAAAATTGCCTTGAAAGATTGAAGGAACATAAACGAACTATCCAAATTAATGTAGCA
This sequence comes from Mirounga angustirostris, assembly GCF_029215605.1. NCBI lineage: Eukaryota > Metazoa > Chordata > Mammalia > Carnivora > Phocidae > Mirounga > Mirounga angustirostris. The sequence goes on along the minus strand of NW_026991716.1, from coordinate 90,940,604 downwards.
ATTTTACTGAGAAATTTAAGGCAGGAGATTAATTAGAGAATAGCTAAGATCTGGCATTGCCTTTCAGTAGTTCAGAAATCATAGAGCTTGTTTGTTTATAAAACTTTTGAAATGTACTCTGAGCATCTCTGTCGGTCACATTGTGAAACAGATGTCTTCCCAGTGGTGTTTTTTTTTATAATTTATATTTTTTATTTTTATAAGTGGCATTTAGTGTGAAATCAACCCTGTGTGTGTGTGTGTGTGTGTGTGTGTTAGTGAAATCATCTCTGTGTATGTGTGTCTCTTTATGTGTCGTGTATGTGTGTGAAATCTGCTTGGGGAGGAGCCACTGCCAGAGACCCAGAGGGGAATGATGAAGATGTGGAATGATGCGGTGGCAGTTGAGGTGGAAGGAAGTGCTCAGATTTGAGACACACTCAGGTAGAAGAGGATTTCCCAGATTACATGGGGCAGGGTGCTGAGAGGAGAGGTCCTTCAGTCTCCTTAATGGCTGGGTTTTTCAGGAAAAGAATTTCTTCATATTTTTAAAAACCTTTAAATTCACCCGCACTTGTCCTTGCTCTTTCTCAAGCCTTACATCTTCCAAATACTGTGTCTGCTTTGTGTTCCGTGGACAGAAAAGACCTGCTCTCCCTTCCCTACACATAAATAAAGCACACCATTTTCAACACAGGAGAGGTGACAGGGATGCTTGGTCTCTCACTAGGAATCCTGAAGTGGATAAAACTGATTGACAACTTTGAAGGAGAGTATGACTATGTGACCAACGAGGGGACAGTGTTCACATTCAAGACAAATCGCCATTCGCCCAACTATCGCCTGATCAACATTGACTTCACGGATCCGGAGGAGTCAAAGTGGAAAGTGCTCGTTCCTGAGCATGAGAAAGATGTCTTAGGTAAGACTACATGCTACTGGAACACTGTGCTTTTGTTTTGGGTGAGAAGGCCAACAAATTGGTACAACTCTCATTCGCTGGTGACTGGTTACACGGTAAAGAACCTTCAACCTTAGTCATCGAGAGTGAAGGGTCTGAATAGCACAACCAAATATTTACTGGATGACATCTGTGTGGTTAGTACGATATCATGCAGGGTCTTCATAAAAATTGTGGCTTTCAAAGGTAGTTAGTTGTTGTTTTAGTATCAGTTGCCTCTCTGTGTAGTTATTATTTGATAATCATCACTAACATTTAATTTTCTAAACCATTTAGACCAGAATCCTTAGCTTTTAGCTTTTGAATAACCTTTAGCTGTTTATATTATACCTGTTGTAGATCTCAGAGTGGATTCACAGTCCTCTTGTTAGAAAAGAGAAGAGACTGTTGTCAGATGTCATTGCAACTCACTGCAGTTGCTGGTGTGTGCACTGAGCTACATTAACCTCTTGAGAACCTCCCTTTAGCTTCAGAGTGCCCTTAAGTTCCCTCTTACTCATTTTCTCTGTGATTTTCTAAAAATGATATGCTGCTTTATAAATTATTCATTGCCTGAAAGCTAATTTGATTAGAATAAGACCCACTAATTTTGCTACTGTTTTTTACACAAAAGGAAAGTCCAGTACCTTCAAGCCAATGAAGAGTTTACTTGTTAGAGGTGAACTTCTGCTGATGGGTTGAATAGGGTAAAATCTAAGGCCATCCCAAATTGTGAAGGTATTAGATACAAAATTGGGAAAATAATTCCTTTTGAGATCTGCAAAGTGGCCCTGGGTCTGATAGAGCAGTTCTTAATGTGTTTTTCAGTGAATTAAAGCACAAGTATTAGAATCAGACAGGTCCAGGTTCACATCCTAGAAAAAGTAAGGGACTCTTTCTCCCTTAGCTCAAGGCAGTATGCTCTGTGCTTGGCACATTCAACCTGGCCTTGGGTAGGAGTAGAAGAGAAAGGACAGACGACTGACTGTCTCAGGGAGGGCTTCCTGCTGGGCCCTTGCTTCTGTAGTTCCCTTGGCCCTGGAAGAAGCACTGCTCTGGGTGTTTGCTTGAGAGTCTTCTCAGCTCTTGGGCATCTGGCTGTATCCACCACTTTCTTCTTCTTTTTCTTTTTTTTTTTTTTAAGATTTTATTTATTTATTTGACAGAGAGGGAGAGGGAGAAGCAGATTCCCTGCTGAGCAGGGAGCCTGATGCAGGACTTGATCCCAGGACCCCGGGATCATGACCTGAGTCGAAGGCAGATGCTTAACCGACAGCCACCCAGGCGCCCCAGTGCACCATTTTCTTCTGTACTGAGGTCTCCACATCCTTCTGGGCAGTTCTTTTGGATGGAACCCAAGACAACCCCATGCCTGCTCTTTCCTGCAAAACCCACATCTGGAACTCTGAGGCAGCCATGCATCCCAGGCCCTTCCCCTGGCTTCTAGATGTTCAGTCATAGTCCCTTTAGCTTCTCAGGTTTGGCTGTCTCATAAGCTGGGGTTCTCCCAAGGGGGGAGGGGGACCTGGAACATGACAGGGGCTCTCTTCAAGGAAATTACTCCACCTGCCTCCTCAGAAATCTTCATTTGTATTTGGATGAGGGATCCATGAGCCAAGGAACAAGGTTTTGGCCATTTCCTTTAACATCTTCATATGGGGAATCTGGTTTGTAGTGACTTTGGTAGCCTGATGGCTTCTGTCCAAACTGAGACAGAATGTCCCCCCAAGGATGGTAAGAGCCAGCATTTAGTGAGTGCTTCCTAAGTGCCACATGAATTGACTTCATATTTGGTTTCAAGTGAGCCTTAGTGGCATAAGTCTTCATGTAGGTGCCCTGGATGCTTTTCAGGAGCAAGTCAGATTGCATCTGTGATCCTCACATAGGGAGCTATGAAGAGATAGAAGTATTTCCCCAGACCCATGTCCTCTTTCTGCCTTTTAAAGTCCCAAAGAAGCGGTTTTACTTATGTCTTAAGGTGACATTCTCTTTCACTTGTAGATCGAATGAGATGTAAATCGATGCTTGGAGATTTGGGGGTGGGGGGTGATATATTTTTATAATCTTCCTTCTATAAGGTTATAAGGTCTTTAGACTAGAAAGAGGAAACCTTCAGTATTCACTAGAACTCATCAATTCAAAGAGAAGCGCTATTGCATTTGCTATGTATCATTAGCACAGAATGCCCTATGGAGAATAAAAACTAAAGATGAGTTATAAAGTACAGCCATAAAGTCAGAGCTTTTATTAACGACAGTCTACAAATCACCTTGTCTTTTTCTTATTCACTCTGTTTTATAATTCTGACATGCCCATAGTTAACACAGAGTGATTATTCTTTGACAGAAATAATTTACTTCAGTTTTTCCCCTGTACTTTAAAACATTAAGGCCACCTGAAATATATTGCTTGATTGCGGCACTTCAAAAAAAAATTGTATTGGACAATGAGCAAATCACTTTTGGATATAAGAGTTCTTCTGTCCTCACTTGGCGGAAAAGCTTGCTATGGTAATCCAAACAAACTAGCACCCTTGAGGCCCCAGGTGATCCTTAAGAGTTCCCTCTGGCCAGTGTCTGGTTCATATTGGTAAGTAATAATCTTATAAGCATGAACCACTAGTTTCTTGGGTTGTAAGAATAAATGTCAAGAACCACCCCCCACCACACCCCACAGCATAAAAGGCTTTTCTTTTCTGCATGTTTGAACTATATTACCTGTTACCCTGTCCTTCCATTTACTATAGCATCTCTCCCTCTGCAGGGGGCCCCATCTTTACCTCAGGCTGATCCTGTGCACACCAGAATGGGTAGTGCTCTGGGCCTGCCCTTCGTTTTCTCCTCTCCCCATCAGCCCCCTTACCTCCTGTCCCAGCTCTGTCACTGACGGCACCATTCCTGACCTCGTCGCAACCCCAGGAGTTGAGGAGGACTCCTCTCTCTGCCTTACTGTCCATATCCCCACGGTTACCACATCCTGATGATTCTTCTTGGAAAATGCATTTCTTTTCTTCCCTCCCTAGACTTCGTTCCAGCTTGATTTAATTTGACTGGCTAATAATGGCAGTAGTGTTCTTCCTCATCTCCCCTCCATCCTTCCGTAGACGTCCATTGTTCTGCATCCTTCATTGCTATCATCTTTATTTATGACATCCATCTATCCAAACAGTAACTCCCCAGTAACAGCTAAGTGAGAACTAACCTCCCCTGTCCGGCTCACCAAATCCCCTGCAGACCACCACCCTCTCCACCTACCCCACAATGAGCAACTTTTTTCTTCTTGGAAATGGATGTCTCACTTGTTCTCCTTACCAGTCTCCCTCCCTCCTCCCCTCCTTCCCTCCCCCTTCCCTTCCTCCTGGTTGTTCATATTCCTTTTCTCTCTCTATTTCCAGCTCTGGCTGTCCTTCCTTGAGTTGCCTGTCCTCCCACCACCTCATCCCCCAGAGAGGTGTCCTCTCTCTGACCCCACCCTAGGCACCTGTCACCTCATACCCCTGTACTCAAGATGCAGTTCAGCGCTTGTTTAGGGCTCTTGTGTGTTTTGGGTCCCCAACCAGCCTCTCACTTACCTCTGCTTACATGTTATTACTTGTATTTTTATATGATTGTGTCTTAAGGGCAGAAGTGACATCATCTGCCTGCTTGTTTCTCCAGCACCTTGCCAGGTATCTGGCACATACCCGGAGTACAATATATTTTTGTCGGAAAAACAGCCCTGACAGACATGTTTCTACCTCCTATACCATGATACTGGGCACAAAATAAGTAGGCAAGATTGGGGTGCCTGGGTGGCTCAGTTGTTAAGCGTCTGCCTTTGGCTCAGGTCATGATCCTGGGGTCCTGGGATCGAGCCCCACCTCAGGCTTCCTGCTCGGCGGGAAGCCTGCTTCTCCCTCTCCCACTCCCCCTGCTTATGTTCCTTCTCTTGCTTTGTTTCTCTCTGTCAAATTAAGAAATAAAATCTTAAAAAAAAAATAAGTAGGCAAGATTATTTGTATCACAAAATACTTTGTAGAATATTTTGTTTCCTCTGGACATGACAGTAACAATCATTTATTAAAGGAATATGCTGGAACTAGATGAACGATTACATCCAGTTATAAAATCACTTTGCAAGTCTCATTGCTGCATAGCACAATGGAGAGCTGAAGAACTGTTGTTCAATGAAGTAAGTATGCTTTTCACTCCTTTCAAAGCTACATTAGCTTTTATCTGTCCTTGCCTTTTCAGAATGGGTAGCTTGCGTGAGGTCTAACTTTTTGGTGTTATGCTACCTTCACGACGTGAGAAACATTCTGCAGCTTCATGACCTAGCCACCGGTGCTCTCCTCAAGACCTTCCCACTGGAGGTCGGCAGCGTTGTGGGGTACAGCGGTCAGAAGAAGGACACCGAAATCTTCTATCAGTTTACTTCCTTTTTATCTCCAGGTGAGAGTCTTTTCACCAGTGTTACTCAGCTTTAAAATCAGACTGATGTTTGGGTTTCTTTTGGGAAATGGAAATGGAATGCTGTATTATTGAAAATCCATATGCTGTATTATAGCCAGAATTACATAATGGGAATAAAACAGTAAGACAGATGCTTAGAACACAGGGAAATGTGAATGCCTAAAATGGCACACTCATTCATCTTATATCCTGAGTCTCTCTTCTGGGGACAGGACCAACTGCTATACCAGGTTGATTTAAAAAAATTAGTATGAATGCGTAGAACCTGAGATTCAGCTTTTGGTCTATACGGATCAGGATACACAGTGCAGAGTAACTAAAAGCATAAAAGAAAAATCTATAGTCTCATCTGACATGAAAAACCCATTTTCTAAACAGACTGAGAATAATTTGTGCTATTGTTAAACCGAATTAAAATATAATTCTAAAAGTGTAGTCTTACGTCATATAAAAAAAAACGTGGTTCAAGGAAAAAGGAAAAAAACATGCTTATAAGTTATGATACTGTGTTCCATGGTATGGGTTAACGTTCCCCAAAGTAAACATAGTTCTCTTTTTAACTTTTTTTTAGTTGGTCACATTCATTTTGCTGTTTTGGTTTTTCCTGCTTCTCCACTTGGCTGCCCAGGTTTTGTTGTAGCCAAAGCCACACACATACTCTGATTTGTCCCAGGAGCCTGGCTGAGTTGGCAGCTTGCAGTTGACTGAGCAGACCCTATCTTAAAAGCAATCTGGCTGAAAACATTTCTGCACTTCCCTCGTTTGTTTTTCAAGCTCCTTCATAGCCCTTTTGTCCCGTCCGGCTTTATGGCAATAATTTGGTCCCTGGCACAGTCAGCAGATGTAGGGGAGAGAACTAGGCAGGTACCGAAGTGGCTCTTTCCTCATGGGGTTCAGCCAGATGGCAGCGATGCCTCGTCTACGTGTGTGTGCACGCGTGCGCGTGCATCTGAGTCACAGAGCAGGCAATCATGAGGAATCTTATCGGCATGATGGCTTGCTGTCGGGGTTACTGAAACCAAGAGAGTGATGTTCTTCTGTAAGTAGGTCTGATGGTAGACCCAGAACACCAGCAAGCTCTATTTCCCATGTGCCTTTCAGAGGATCCCAGGGGGGCTGGGGAAAGTGCCCGCGGCCATGTGGAAACCGGGCCCAGTGCCAGGAGTCGGAAACTAACAGGTCAGGAATCCCATGTCAGGGGGTCGTATGCCACACCCCTTCTGCCCTGGGGTACAGTGGCAGCCAGGGGACCAGAACTAAGAAAAATCCATTTCTTCCAGATTACCATTCTCAACCCACTGCTGTGGGGATTCACCATTTATTTCCCCAACTTAAACTGGTCCAGAATTTTTACTTTGAAAATCCCGTAGCTTAAACAGTTTAAATGGATAAAGGGCAATGAGGAGAACAGGGTAAGGGTGATTCACCCATTCTTAATAAAAGCTGGAGTCCCCGAAGGCCCATAACCCTCCTTCAATGACTCCATGTGACCATTTATTTCAGGAACAGGCTCATCATTACCTGGGCAAGAAAGGGCTCACTGACCTAGTGTTAAAGGATGGGTTCCGTGCCAAGCAGTGAAACGCTGTCTGTGACTCTTCTGGCTGGGAAGTTTGAAAAGTTGAAAAGTTCTGTACTGCTGAGCAGTTTCTGAACAAGCTTTAATTTGTTGTTGTAATGCTTTGTTCTTCCCCTTTGTCTTGTCGTACTCATTTGGCTCCATCTTTCTCTTTTTCCCTTTAATGCAATTTTTTTTGTATCTAAAACCAGAGAACAGGGCTTCTAGACTCAGGCCTTCTGGTCCAAAGTAAAAACAGCCATCAGAGCATTAAACTGGATCTCTCGAAAGCAAGAACTGTCAGTGTGTGTACATACACATCCACGCACATGCATACCAGAGGCTGCCTTTCCCTGGTCTCTGAAGATTAGCTGTCTACTACTGAGTAAACAACAGAGATACTAAATTATAAGTAAAGCCTCAGGGCCAGAAATAACTACGGCTCCAGCTGTTTAGGACATGTGGTGCATCTGGCCGGTGGGCACCAGCTGACTGTTTCCCATGGAGGCACATAGTGAAGACTGTGTGTCTTGAGCCCAAGCTATTTAGGACTCTTGTACCTTGAGTCAAACTTAGGAGACAATGAGCAGCCAGGGCAATTTGGAACACAATGCACTTATTCCCTGTGGCCCAAACCACTTAGTGGTTGAGCTGATTAATTCTGTATTCATGGAACCTCAGAGGGTTGTCTAAGGTTGGCTCCAGACAGATTTGTACCTTGTAATAATCCAGTATAGCAAGTCCCAGGTGCATGGCTCTGGGAAACAGGGATGAGCAAAGAAGCCTTTGCCAGACTGTTTGGGAAAGGCAAAAAAAAATTTTAAGACTTAATTTTTTAGAGCAGTTTTAGGTTCGTGGCAAAATCGAGAAGGTACCAGAGATTTCTGGTATACCCCTTCCCCCACATCACAGCCTCCCCCATTATCAGCATCCCCTACCAGAGTGGGACAGTTGTTACAATTGATGAACCTACATTGACACATCGTAATCACCCAGAGTCCCTAGTTTACATTATGGTTGACCCTTGCTGTTGTACATTTTGTGGGTTTGGACAAATGTATAATGACATGTATCCATCATTATAGTATCCTATAGAATATTTTCACTGCCCTAAAAATCCTCTGTGCTCCCCCTATTCACCCTTCCCCAACAACCACTGATCTGTTTACTGTTTCCACAGTTTCGTCTTTTTCCAGAATGTTACATGGTTGGAATCATACAGTATGTGGACTTTTCAGATTGGCTTCTTTCACTTAGTACTAGGCATTTAAGTTTCTTCCATATCTTTTCATGGGCTCAATAGCTTATTGCTTTTAGCCCTGAGTAATATCCCATTGTCTGGATGTACCAAGGTTTATTTACACATTCATCTTCTGAAGGACATCTTGGAAGCTTCCCAGTTTTAGCAGTTATGAATAAAGCTGCTATAAACATCCGTGTGCAGATTTTTGTGTGGACATAACTTTTCAACTCCTTTGTGTAAATACCAAGGAGTGCAAACATTTTTAAGATTTGTTTTAATTTCCATTTATGTTTTTTTTATTTTAATAACATTAAAACCCACCCTGTACGGGTGGGTGTATATGGGTCATCTTTTAGAAAAAAGTTCTTTTGCCTTCTCTGTACATATCCAGTTTTTTAAATCCTTTGATTTTTTCTTTCACAGTTTCTCCCAGAGTTTCCCCTTCCTCTTAACTCCCACTCCCATTTCTTTTACCTCCTTACATTTATTTTAGATAATTGGGAATATATGAGCTGATCGTCCCTGCCTCCTTCCTGTTACTAAAATGGCCTTGTTAAACCATTGATTTCATCAGGAGACCTGTCTCCTCAAGTCCAGGCACCTCCTCTGGCCTTAAGGGACTTCCATAACCCAGTTCTCTCTTTCACCCCTAAACGTGGAAATTGATTTCCTAGAGATGACCTAACCAGTCCTCCAGTTTATGATTCTAAGATGTCTTCTCCAAATCCCTTGGACTTACCAAGCCAAACCAGACAGGACACAAACATCATTAGATAATAGGGATTCACATTACGTGAATGTGCAGTAGGCTCATCTAGGCTAACCCAGATGGATCTGTAAAGAGAAGGTATTGATCAAACTTAAGCCCTGGTACGTTCAGGTTTAACCCAGCCTCCTCCACGGTGCCACTTCTGCGCAGGACAGAAGAGTAGAAGTCAGGTTCTTGGCACCCTTTTTCTGAACAGTAGCCAGCCCCTGTTTCCTACTTATTTCATTCTGCTGTTACGGGACGTGATGTCTTAGTTTTTCCAGATAAACAGGCATTTAGAGTACATTTCCTATTCATTGTGTTTCACAGAGGAATTTGTATTCTAGTACTTTGGTGACTTGTGTAAGGTCATGGACCCAGCACCTGTCAGAAGTGGGAGTCCTGGCTGCCTGGTCCTTTGTCATTCACTGTGGTGCAGGCTGCAGTGGTCCCAGGGTGAGTCAGGGTGGCACATGCTTGGTCTGCAGTCTTTTTCGTTAGTTGTTTGGTGGTTCAGGCTTGGTTTTGTTTGTTTGTTTTTAAGGATTCAGATTTTTTTGTGTGTTTTGAGGAAGGGGGGCAAGTACATACTGATGAAGAAGCTTTTCAAAAATTAACATATCTCTGAAAATAGCCTCGCCCTCAAGATTACATTCATCTAGACAAGGACAATATTCAGTATATTTGGTACATGAGAATGTATGCCCCCCCCCAAAAAAAGGTATGCCCAGAGTGTAGTTTGCAACTACTTGATGTATAAAGACGTATTTCAACAGATACCCAAGTATGACTTAAACTAGGAAAGCCAATACTTTGGTCATGTTACTTACCTTCTGTCGATATTAATCAGACTTCCTGTTATAGTACCTTAAAACAATTTGTCTGTAAGCGTGAGACTTGCAATGACATTCATAGGGATCAGCAGTCATGCTATTAATGAATGTAAACGTATTATCCTTTGCCATTGGGGGTGCAGAGTATTGTTTCCCATCTGTTAATGAAATACACGCACAGAGGAGTTGAGAAGAAAGCAAGCTACCATTATACGTGATCAATTTGAATGTACCCTGTGGGAGTACTGTTTGGTTTCTAGTTTTCCAGGAAGTATTGGGATCACTAAATCGATTTTCCATATATTTGACAGCATATGTTTAAAGTATCGTGTGGGAGGGTTGTTTCCACACCAGCCACTCTGGATGACTAATTCTGTTTCATAAACCACCCCAGTGTCGTTGTTTCCAAATAGCAACGACTCATCTTACTTATTGTTTCTTTGATTGAGTTCTTAAGTGTTAGAGTGTTAATAGCATTAAATTCAGGAAATGGAATTTTAATTACTGATTAAATAAGCTGGCATTCTTGATGTATATTCATTAATCTGTGTTGTGCACAGTTAATGGGATAATCAAAATTTTAAAAGCAACTCTAAAATGGTACCTGATCATCTCGGGTCCCTGATTGCTGTCCACACATGTGTCCACAGATAGGGGGGTGTCAGGTATCTGGAGCCCCGGAGTTCCCATCAAGAGACCCTGACTGGCTGTTGACTTTGGGCAAATCGTTTGAGTTTTCCATTGTACTCACCTTGCAGGTGAAACGGCCCTACATGAAGTTTCCCATCTTCTTTGACCTGCACTCCTAAGCGACCTGGCATAGGGAAGACCTGTTAAGTTTCCACTGTGACGTTTTTCTGCCTCTTCTCATACTCACAGAAGGCTATGGAATCTTCTAAAACGTCCTTGCAGATTACGGTTGTAAAATTGAAGGCCGCATGTGGTGGCGATGATGAGTGAACACTTACCTAGCACCCCACGCACCGGACTGTTCTAAGTACTTGTGGTGCAGTGACCCTTACTTGGCAGCAGAGAATACCTCGGTCCCTCACTGATGCTCCTCTCTTGCTACTCATGGGGTCCGGTTGTGCCTTGTGATCCTTGTGCTCCCCCCCCACCCCCCCAGTGAGTTTGTGGACTAACCCAGGACTTCTGCTTCCTTCTAGGTATCATTTATCACTGTGACCTCACCAAAGAGGAGCTGGAGCCACGAGTCTTCCGAGAGGTTACTGTGAAAGGGATCGATGCTTCCGATTACCAGACAGTCCAGGTATGGAGCATTTACAAGAGTCAGAAAACCTGGCTGCCAGGCCGGGCCATCCCCACCCTAGTGGGTCAGGAGCCGTGGAGAGAGTGCTCGGGAGTACAGACCACAGGTGTTGTCCCGGGCAGGGAGCATCGTCCCGCCCTCCTAGAGCATGCAGCTTCTGCTCGCATAGCTGCTGCTCTCCATGGGAAGCTGGAGCCCCCGTGCGGGGGTCTTACTGCAGGAGCTGCCAAAGCAACACCATTTGTCTGCTTGCCTGAGAATTGGCTAGCCCAGGTCTTGGGGTGTCTCAAGTAACAACGTGGATCTGCTCTATACAAAGTCTTGACTCGAGCGCTGCCAGTCTGTCTTTTCTGCCTGACGGTCACAGGTGCTTGTGCCTGGCACAGCCGAGGCGCTCCGTAAAATACTAGAACGAATGACTTAACTGATTGTCACGGCACCACAAGCTCCGTCTCTGGCCACCCATCCTTTCAGGTTAAGAATCTACATTTTTGTTTTTCCAGCTCCCCGAAGGCATTAAGTCTTCCAGAAACTGAATCACTTATTGATTGAGGATGTAGCATGTCTGTGTCCTTTGCAATGGAAGGTCACCTGTGAGGTACCAGGTGTTTACCAGGCCTTTCCCACCTGGACGGCTAGACCACACAGACCACAGATTAGGAATCAGAACTCTGGGAAGGAAGTGTAGAACACAGAGCTGGATGCTCCCAAGGATGTTTCTGTGAAATCAGGGCATTACTTTAGCTTGTTGAGTTACCCTTCACCTGTCTAGAAACGGTCAAGATGATGGGCTAGATCTAGATCGTAAGTAAAGTGTTGTTTACAGAAACCCATGGTGGGCAGGATCTGGCCCAGGCTGCAGCCTGTCACCCCGTTGTTCTAGATCAGGAGTTGGCAAACGGGCCTCTGGTTTTGTGGGAGAACAGCCATGCCCATCTGTTTACATAGTGTTGGTGCATTAATAGGGTGGGTGCAGAAGGCCTATATGGCCCACTAAGTCTAAACTACTTAGTATTTGGCCCTCTAAGAAAAAGTTTACTAATCCCTGGTCTATATTAAAAAGTACTTCTAAAATCCAAATGTTCTCAGTAGGTGCACAGGGCCTTTGTCACTTCAGTCTCTGTCAGGCCTGAAATGTGCATATACTCATTGGGTGACACTGGGTGAGTCACTTAACCTTTCTTTTTTTTTAAGATTTTATTTATTTATTTATTTCTTTGAGAGAGCACAAGCAGGGAGAGCGGCAGGCAGAGGGAGAAGCAGACTCCCCGCTGAGCAGGGAGCCCGATGCAGGGCTCGATCCCAGGACCCTGGGATCATGACCTGAGCCGAAGGCAGATGCTTAACCAACTGAGCCACCCAGGTGTCCCTCACTTAACCTTTCTACTGCAGGTTTTTTTTAGCTGTAATATAGAGATGGTATTCATTTTACAGAATTCCTGTAGGGTTGTATGACATGATGTATATTAAGTGTCTGGCACATAGAATATAATCCATTTTTCAATCAATATTAGAAATAAATATAACAGACTATTAGTCTTCTGTATCTGTTTTGGCTTGCTGCTGTGTTCATTTTCAAGGTGAGCTGTTGCCTGGAGAGAGATTCTGTGGGAGCCAGTAGCCCGTCTGGCGCTTACATGGTTCGCTAATTCACCCTAGTCTTGTATTAGACTTTAAAAATCATTTTTAGGCTGTTGTTCTTTGCCGTTATCCCTTTTCTCCATGTATTGAAAAATTGTCCTTACCAGATGTCACATGTGACCTCCCCAGGACCTATGTCTAGTCAGCAACCCCGGGGCCAGGGTGTGCACATATACACCATCGCCTCCCCCATCGGTAGTGCCAGGGATGCCCAAGCAGCACCCACTGACTTCCCTCTTTCACCCTCAAGGGTGCAGCCTTGGCTGCCCTAGAATTGGGCGGTCACCCAGTAGAGACCCCCTGTCATCGCCTCATCTCTACTATGCAGCCCCTCAGCTCTATTTAAAAAACACATTATTGTCTTCTCCTTGCCAGCTTCCCACAAATAATGAGTGCTCAAGTCTGCAGTTACCTTTGGGGTTCAGGTGAGGGAGAGGCACCTGTAATAATGCCAGGGAGGCAGCTGCTTACAGGGAAGTAACTCTTCTCACAGTGAGGGCGGTTGGAGTTGTTTCTCCTGTCAAGTAGCTCTTCTTGTCCATGCTGGTAATAGTAATATTCTTGATGGTGATACACAGAGAAACTAGTTACCAGCTAATATGTATTGTTTTCTTTTATAAATGAAAAGATAAAACATTACAGCTGAGCAAGTGCTTGGCGGAGTAGAAATCTCTCCGCCATGTAGGTCGCCTGACATCTCCCCATTTAGCCGGGGAAGAGACGAACTGGGGTGATGCCAGTAGTCTGTATCATGGGACAACCCAGCTCCTCTGTGCCTGGCTCCCTGCTTCACAAAGAAAACTTCCCCCAAAACAACCTTTTGTTTCTACCACTGCAGTAGGGAAGAAAAAAGGGAGGAAGATGATAAATATTTAAAAGGGTAGTAACTGGACAGAACACATTGCACCCCACATCTCAGTGCACTGCTCCTCATTTCTGGATTTTAGAAAGTGGAGCTATGCCTGTGGACAGAGTAGATGTATAATGCCTACAGGAGAGTTTCTCTCTATTGATCATACACGTCAGACGTCTTGCAGTGAGTTAACAAAACAGAATTCTTTCATCGTTTACAGGTGCCTTTGAAATGCTCTTTGATACCACAACACCATAGACTTATATCACTTAAACTCCGTTGTGCAGTGGTTTAGAGTCACGTGTATCAGCAGAGCTTTGACGTGAAATGTGAGCGTGACAGATGTTCTCACATTTTGATTAGGCTCTCAGTGGTGTTGCCAACAATGACCTAACCATTGTAAAAGCAGGCCCTAGAGAGGGATTTGTGCATGAATGGAAAATGTCATGATGGTGTGTAATAGAAACCACAGCATTTTGGGGGGAAAAAAGGATATTTTTGTTTTCAATCACTTTGGGGTAATGTCACTTTTGATTCCTCTTGACCCTGGTGTTTATATTTATTCCATATGTGATTTAACAAGAAGATCCTCTGGACCATTTGCAATTCCTTCTTACATTTTGTGAGGAATGTTATCATTGGGAGCAAACACTGCAGCACAGATTATGCTGCATAGTTGGTCGATGCAATTAATGATGGTCATGACCATGTACATCTACCTGGTGGGGTAGCTGGTAAGATAGACCAGGACAGGGAGAAAGAGAAGGTCAGAGAAACATGTGGCTAAATAAACGACAGAGGACTATTCTTGCGTGCTGTACATTCACCCAGGACCCAGCGCATCTTGAATTTGGGTGGGGGGGAGGGGTGGGAGGTCTTGGAGGATATGGTGTCATATTTCGCTGGCAGACATAGAACAAAACTGTCCGTATAACCTTTACCCGTTCCTGACTACAGCTGCGGGTGGAAAATTGATCTGTATCAGGAATATAATTTTGAAAATCAGATCCTTGAAAAACTGTTCATTTCTCTTCCAATCGGGGGGGGGGGTAACATAAAAATTTAGTTTTAGATAAGGTTATCAAATCTGCAGTTGACTAATCCTGTCTTTATTTTTTCGTTGTGAATGATACGTCCACATAATATTGATTAGAACCTCTGCGCCCCTCTTTTTAAAAAGAAGCTGAAATACTGAACATTAGAAATTACATTCATAAAATAAGTTTGGTGATAAGTGATTTACCTGAAAAAAAACTGTCTACCTTTATAATCAGTAATGTGTTTCATTTTAAACAAACGTGAAATAATAGGGACATGGTAGTTAAATTTAGTCTGTCAACAAGTATGACCTGACCTTCAGTGCCGCTGGTACTGTTTGAATACAGAGAATTTCTAGACACAAGGCATTGACCCTGGGAAATTTACAGTCAGACTGGAAAGTTGAGACATACAGATCTGAAAGGTCAGACACCGCCAGGGTGTTCTGTGAGTGAGCAAGGGCAGGGTGCAGCCTTCAGTCAGAGCTGCAGTGTTGAAGACACAGGAGGGTGGGGGCTTCCGGAATCCCTAGCTCCCCATGAGACTCCTGACCAGTTTTGCCACCACCCTCGTTCAGAGACTGCCTCTGCCTTCTCGGGGCAGGTTAATTTCATAATTTCACCGCAAATTCAAGGAGGGAATCATGCCCTCCGTATCCCGTGCAGTGGGCTTGCCTTTTGTCGTTAGTGGATGGGGTAATGTTTGCACTGTGGTGGAACGTGGCATGAGACATAGTGGAGCAAAGTACACTTTTTGGTTTCTCAGTATCTCATTTTTGTCCAGCCAGGCTGAGAGATTGGCTTTTTTTTCCTCCCCAAATGAAAAACAAAATTTATAGACCTGAAAAAGAACAGTGAACGGAGTGTACTGTGAATAAACTCCATTATCGACAGTTTCCACATTTCATAAAAGACAATAAATTGGAAGGAAGGTCCATCTTATGGGTGAAAGCAAACAGTATAGTATGAAAATAGTAAGAATCATCTTGATTCCTGTTTTCTTATGCTCAGTAGGGACTTTGCTGAGGTTTGCCTGTAGTAATGCATATGAAACACCAGGATCATCCCAAAGGTGGTTTGCTGGGTAACTGAAAAGAAATGTTAAAATTAAGTAATTCTTTGGGTTTACTAAGATGCCTTGAGGTAGAGGGAGTGGGAGTTTTTTTCTTTAATTTAGTGTAGGTTTTTCTAACCTTGGTGATAACTGGTTTGTGGTTGCTAGTTTACACAGGCTTTGCCATTCAGAGAACATGTTCTCAGAACATTAATTAGTCTTTTAACATTTGTTAACTTCTGTGCTGAGCTCATGGCACATCTAGTTTTTGAATATTGACTCATGCACATCCCCAGTGAGCTGACCATTGAATTGGTGATCATGTTTTTCTGTAGCGCTGTGTTCTCGCAGGTACCAGTCAGAAATCTTCAGAAATGTTAGTGAAGAGTGACTGGGGGAACATTTTCAAAAAGAACTTTTTGAGGGGTCACTGTGCTTGCATATGATTAGGAAACTGCTTTAAGTTGTTCTTGATGATTTAGTGCCTGAGCATCCCAGTTACTTGAAATATTATGTTTCATAGAGGCATATTCTTGCATAAACAGATTCCCACCCTTCTTTAGAACTCTCTTTGTCGTGCAGGCATTCTAGATTGAGGGTATAATGTTTTATTCAGAGGGTACATGTTTATGTCTCTTTCCCCTTTTGGTATCAGCCATCTTAAAATAATTTGACTGTAAAGGTTGTTAAAGAGTTGTTTTTTGTTGTTGTCTTATAATAGAGAAATAAGTTATGGGGGCCCAAGTCAGTGCCATCCTCATACCACTGTAAATAAATCCTCTTCCGTGTTTTAAAAAGGACATCACTTTGCAGCAACCTGCAAACATGTAACCCTTTTCCAGTAAAAATCACAAGGTGGCCTTGAGCATTGAGCAGTCAGTCCCCATAATGAGAAGCCTGGGGAGGTCTCTTGAGCCTCCTGTGAGGCTTCACTGTGGCAACGTGGGTGAAAGCCAGGCCTGTGCTGACCTTGCTCAGAGCTTCTCTGAACTGTGCTGAGGAAATGGAATCTGCATGGAGATGGGGGCCAGGAAGACCGCTGAACCCACCCTGGTGACTGAGAGCCTGAGGAGGGCAGCCAGGAAAAAAGAAGCCCTCTTTGCTTGGCTCTCCCGGGACACGGTGGTGACTCAGCAGCAGGCATATTTGCTCAGCTTATTTTGCTGAGATGTTAATGAGTTAACAGGTGTTGATTCTATTTGAATGGCTCAGATTCACTTCCTAGAAGGCCGTCTAGGTTTATTATTCTTTATTGTATTAGAGGCCCTAAATGTCAGAGATCAGGCTATGTGGAAACTCAGTACCATAGGTGACAACTATACTCACTGGAGATTTGTTCATCCTTAGTACACACATAATTTGTAATTTGTACATTACAAATTATATTACATTTGTTAATCTGTATATTACAGTGTATCAGATGTCTACAGATAATACTGAGCTTACTGTCCTCCGTAATAAAGCCACTTAAATAGATTCAAATTTTGTTTCCCTTGTTCTAAGAGTCATGGCTTTTGAGATCCATAAAAAGTTGCAGGTTACTGAGCTTTGCTGATGTGCAGGTGGGTCGATTTCAGTTAACTGAAAACAATTCAGCTAACTGCTAACAGTTTTAGCTCCAGCTCCTTGCTAGAAAACTATCTTGGGAAAAGAATGTCCTATTTCATTATCCTATAGAAAACAAAGTAGCAAGTAACTTCCTTCTTGTTATAACTGAATCAGTAGCATGGTATCATCTATGAATAATGGTATGTGTACAAATGGTACTTATCTTTTGTCATTTTAATAATTTTTTTTTGTTTTTAAAAATTAATCTGAATCTTGAGGCACCCAGGTGGCTCAGTTGGTTAAGCGCCCAACTCTTGGTTTTGGCTCAGGTCACCATCTCAGGGTCTTGGGATCGAGCCCCATATCAGGTTCCATGCTCAGAGTGGAGTCTGCTTCTCCCTATCCCTTGGCCCCACTTCTCTCTCTCTTAAATAAAGGGATAAATCTTTAAAAAAATAAAAATTAATCTGAATCTCAAGGTATGTTATTCAGATTAGATTCAGCTGTGAGCAACAGGAAACATCAAAATAACCATGACTTAAAGAAGAGAGACGTTTATTTCCCTCCCACAGAAAAGAAGCACAGGAGGAATCAGTCCAGGGCCGACTTGGTATCTAAGGTTCGAAGAATCCAAGCTCCTGCTCTCTTGCTGCTTCCTCACCCGTTGCTTCGGTTCCCAGTGTCTTTTCCTGGCCCTCCAACACTGCTGGCCATCCAGCCACATTATACCCACTTTCTAGCCGACAGGAAGGCAGCAGTAGGGAAGACGATGGAGGTGGGGGAGGGAAGGTGCATGCCAGCTATCTTAGAAGCATGTTTGCTAAAGGTGACATGTATTCTGTCTGCTTTCATCTTACTGGTGAAAAAGTACTCGTCTGGCCACACCTAGTGCAGTAAGGGTTAGAGATGTAGTTCCAGAAAAAAATGTGTGCAGCTAAAAATTTGGGTCTTTTTATGGAGGAGAAAGGGGAATAGACATTGGGAGACAACTAGCAACCTGTCACACAAGACAAAGCAGGACTTCAGCAAAAATTTTTGGTGTGGATGTGGCACCTGGGTGGCTCAGTTGGTTAAGCAACAGCCTTCGGCTCAGGTCATGATCCTAGGGTCCTGGGATTGAGCCTTGCATCAGGCTCCCTGCTCAGCGGGAAGCCTGCTTCTCCCTCCCTCTCTCCCCGCCCACCGCCCCCCCCCCCCGCTCGATTACTCGCTCGCTCAAATAAATAAATAAATATCTAAAAAAAATTTTTTGTGTGTGTGGACCCTGAGACCAAGGAATCCAGTACCTAAACCTCAGGATCAGGATTAGAAAAACAAAGACTGAAAAAGGTGAATATTCAAATATTATAATTACAGACAGCAGAAATCATGTACTACGAAGAAGCACCCTTTAAAAGAGGCTCTTCTCCCATGAAGAAAGACCTTTAATATTGCTTCCAGAACATGAGTATATGTATTTCTTGAATTTTGGTATTAACTTTAGCAGAAGTGTGATGCAAGGCAACATGGGACTCTGAGAATTAGAGTCAAGATGAAATGTAAGGGGTTATCTCGGGGAGGATGAAGAAACCAGGTAAGCTAGGTCCACATGGCTCTCCAGACGTTCGACTCCGTGCTAGAGTCTTCTTGCCTGGGAAAGCCAACTCCCAACCACCCCTCCTGTGAAGGACGTGGACACGGGCCATCCTTGCAGGACCTGCTCATTAGAATGGAAGCATGGCATGCATCAGCCTTTGGGGAGGGGGTCAAGTCTCTAATTTCATAGCCGCCTCTTTGCTTGTTCCTAGGTGATCTATTCTTCCACTTCCCTATGTTTTTGGGCTGCAGACAAAGTTGTATGCTTTCCAGTTGCATATACATTAGGGTTCATATAGTTGAGACCTCTCATTTTACAAATGAGGAAACCAAAAATCAATGTGTTTGAACAAAGGTAACAGTGTAAAAGTAATTGACAGAACTCCAGAGCTGTGCTAATCTGCACACTTTGTTATCAGGATGAATTATTTGCACTCTCCATAGCTCAGTTACTGTTTTTTCACCTCTAAAATAAATTAGACTAAAAGGCTTCTAAGTTTCTATGTCTGCTTACCTTTAAAAATACGTTTCTGCATCATGTAAGTATCCAGCGATTACTTCGTAAATACTTGCAGAACCTGTTAAACAATAAAATACTCTTTGTGAAAGGGGAGACACGAGGGGCCCAAAATACATTTTAAAAATTGCTTATAAATACTATGATTTATTTTAGTGTTCACTTCTAATCTCCTTGTTGCATGTTAATGAGATTCTCATTTCCTTATCCATTTGGTTGATCATATATGATATATTCAGATACAAATACATACATACATTATAGTTTAATCAGAGGAGTTTTATGTAAGTCTTAAATGTTGGTCCCTACACGGCAGCTTGGAACTCCACTTAAAAGTGAACTAAAACTTGAAGTGTTTATGGTTTTGCTTTTGTCATCTTATCTCTGCTGGGCTTCCCCCAAGATCTTTTCTCAGGTTGGCACTAATACCAGTTCGGGTATCAGGTTGCTTCAAACTCAAATTCAGAAGAATATCCTCAGGTTTATTTTGGCAGTGCTAACCCAAGACCTTGGCTTCTTGTGCAGTGAACCCGGAAAGACACTTTTATGCCCAAAGCAGGCGACCTTCTCAGTTGCTTCTTCTTAGACAAGTACACCCATTCCAGTGTCTGTCCATCATTTCTGCCTTCTTAATGGGTGAAGTTAGATTAAAAGTTAATAGGATTAGGTGGATATCTAGAAACTGGAATCTGGAAATTGCTTAGATTTTCTCTGTATGGAGAAGGCTCAATAGGAAAGAGTTGGAGTAATTTTTCTCCTGCTTTTCTGTGATAGTATCACCCCTAAACCCCAGGGGTACGTCTTAATGTAGGCTGCCACCTAGACAAGTGTTCTTTGGCTTCCTGCTCTGCTCTGTCTTCTCGGCAGATGGGGAGAAGAGAACATAGGAGCTTAGTGTGGGCTCTCCACCTGCTACATAGTTCTTCCCTCCCCTCTCCTTTGCCTGCATTACGCTGATGGCCGATGGATGAGAGATGGAGTAAAAATAGACCTGGCACTGCAGACATTCCATGATCTCCCTGGAGGAAAAACCATTACGGCCTAACTTCGTTGGTCTGTGAAGAAGAAAGGAAACATGTTCCATGTCCATAAGTATAACCTTTTGATTGGGGTCAAGTGTACCTTGACCTGGGTTTAGAGAAGTAGACTTGATCATTCTCTGTTCATTCCCAGTGCTGACTCTAAGTATAAGTGGCAGATTAGAAATGTTGTAATAGTGATAAACATGATGGCAAAATATCGCCAGTTAGAAGGCATTGTGAGGGTACTAAACAGGGACACACACAGGTTTTGGGCTGCGGACATTGTCATTGTCTGAGTCAAGTGGGAGCTCCTCTCCCCAACTCTTGAGGCCCTCTTTCATCCAACCCCGCAAAAGTGCTGCCTCGCTGCCCCAAGTCCCCACCCCAAATACTCGGCATCGTCAAGGCTCAACTCCCACCATGGGCAGACTTACCTCTGCCTGGCTCTCCTTCCTCCACGCTCCATCGTCGTACTGTTCATTTTCTTTACCGCATTTTCTGAAATTCTATACATTTTGAGTACTCAACCAAGTCCCAGCTTCTGTAGAAGCTTCTCTTCTTGTTTCTGGCCTGGGAAACTCCGGCGAAAGCGAAAGACAGGGAAAGGGGATAGTGTGCTGTTACTTGGAGGTAGACCATGGATGTGGGCACACCCTGCGCCAGGCTGCGTGCCCGTTGTTCTCAGTGCCTCTGCTCCTTTCGTCACACAGTCAGGACTCTCATGATTTCCATTCTCGAGGGGAAGAGGCTGCAGTGTAGGGAAGTTAGATGAGTTGTCCCTAATCACACGGTGGCATAGCTGGTGCTAACGGCCCTGAGGAGCTCAGCCAGCTTCTTCCCAGTTGTCCCAGTTCACCAGTTGAGTACCTGGAGGTAGGTGGTTCTAGGTCTTCATGTAGGAACTAATAGAAAATGCTGTGGCTTTATTAAGACCCTGGAGAAAGCTTCATCGCTCACCTTGGTTAATGTCTCAAAAGAAGGAAATGTACATCATCTACTCAAGCTGTATTGATAAATGCAGCCCATATAAATTCTTACACATTTAAAATCGTCTGCTAGTTGGTTCTGCTGAGTTAAGTCATAGCTGACCGACCTTGTGTCCTCCCTTGCCTCCAGCTGCGTTCGTCTACATGTGTATGTATGAGTAGATACCATTATTAATATGCATGTAAACATATCTTTAAATGACTTAAATTGACTCTCAAACAGAAAACCATTTAGGCTGCAAGTAAAATCACTGTGTATGTGCTGCCTTCATCAGGACCCTGAAGCCTTCCATGTTTTGCATAGGATATAGCTAGTTCAGCTCCGACGTTTAATGTGCATAGAGCTAATTTAAATATTTGGAAAAGATTAGAGAAGAGTATAAATACTCTAAACTGTGGCTGGTGCTTTGCTAGAGAATCTGCAGATTTGACTGTTGAAGTGCCGACTTTGAATCATTGCTCAGAATCTGCAGAGACAGGAGGGACCAAGGAGTGTTGCGGGGCATTGCGGCCCCACTTCTGCTCCCCTGCCTAGACTTCCACTCCTCCTCTAGAGCATGTACAACTGCCAACAGGTGACTTCCTCACCTGCCATCAGAAATTGGTCAGCCTTGTTGTGGGGAGGTGGGATGGGGAAGAGAACCACTTTCATTCATCCAGTCTGTGTGTTTATTAAGAATTTACTCTGTACTGTGCATTGTGTTAAACAGTGACCCAGAGAGCTGTGGTCTTTGCCCTTATGAGGAGTACAAGCAGAAAGAAAAACAACAACAACAACAAAAACCCCCCAAAAACACAAGTGAACAGAAAATAAGCATGAGGATTGCAAGATGGGAGAAGGGCCGTGAGTGAAATAAGTAGGGCCAGGAATGACAGTGTGAAATGAGTGGGCAACCAGAGTGCCCTTGCATTGTGTCAGTGGAAACATAAAGGCAATATGCAAGGGAACTAACCAAGTAGAAATGTGTTAGAGCAAAGACCCTGAGAACAAGGTGCTTGGCCTCAGAGAAGACCCGAGAGAGGACTGGTAAGAGAGAGGGAAGGCAGGACCTCATGGGTGTGTTGGGGTTTGTTAGGGATCCCAAGTGCGGTGGGAGTCCTTACAGGGTTTTATACTGGAATGG
Source organism: Mirounga angustirostris (assembly GCF_029215605.1). Classification (NCBI taxonomy): domain Eukaryota; kingdom Metazoa; phylum Chordata; class Mammalia; order Carnivora; family Phocidae; genus Mirounga; species Mirounga angustirostris. The sequence continues at coordinate 90,918,225 of NW_026991716.1, read as the reverse complement.
GACATGTTCTGGCTTAAGAAAACCATCTGCCATTTTGTGGAGAATAGATGGAAGGGGAAGATGCAGCTGTAGAGACTGCTGGAAGACATCTGTAGCATTAGACCAGGGAAGACGTAAGGTGGCCTAGACTAAGAGAGAGACTGTGGACGTGAGGAAGAGTGGGTTTGGAAAATACCTGGAAGGTAGAATCAACAGGATGCACTCAGGGATTGCACGTGATGGGAAGAAGGGAAGGGATACATCAAGGATGACTCTGAGATTTGGAATCTGAGCAACTGGTACCACGTATCAAGTTGTTGGCAGTGGGTCGGGGAGGACATGTTTGGGAGGACGAATATTTTGGATGTGTCAAGTTTGTGCGTGTTACATGGTCAGCCAGGTGGCAATGTCAAATATGGAGTTGGATATTTGAGTCTCATGCTCAAAGGAGAGATCTGAGTTGGAGTTAGAAACATGGGCATCTTCAGTGTAAGTGTGTTGTTTAAATCTGGGGCAAGGACAGAATTACATGGAGTAGAGTGAGGGAGGGTCAGGACTGCACCCCGAGGAGCCCCACAGCCAGGGCTTAGCTGCTGGAGGAAGGGCCAGCAGGGGAGCCCCAGAAGCAGTAGCCAGGGAGGTATGAGAAAAGCCAGCAAACTGCAGACCAAGGGGGAGCAGGAGATCAAGGGAAGGGTGTTAGAAGGAGGCAGTGGCAGACAACACTCAGTGTGGTTGGTCAAATAAGCAAAGAAGAAAAGTTCTTGGATTTGACCGGGTGTATTCATTGTGATCTTGACAAGAGCACTTTCAGGAGCAGTGGGGTCAGACTGGTGGCTGAACAGGGTATATTGAGGAAGAGGGGAGAAGACATGTGTGGTTTCTTATGGGAGGGTGTGATTGAGGGATTGGGGGATTAGCTTTGCTTTTCATACATTGTTGTATTGCATTATTAGTCTAATTAGCACAGTCTTGTGTTAATGCTATAATCTGAAAAGCTTATATTTTAAAACTTTTAAAAATTTCTTAAGAAAAAGTAATCCTTGGTAGGCTAACTGAATATCTCTGTCTTTTAACAACTGTGGTTTGTCCTCCTACCCTCCCTTTCTTCCTCGTCCTTCAGATTACTTTTCAGATTTTTCATTTTCTTGCTGTAGAATACAGCTGTGCTAAGAAAACCAATCAATCCAAAAAATAAAATTTTAACTTCATAGAACATTTTACAGATGGAGGCTTCCATAGCTTTTGTGGCAGTGGGTTCAAGATCAGGGAGGAGGGAGTTAGAGGAGAGGGAAGTGGGGAACCATGTGTGCAGACAGTCTTGAGAACTTGAATTGCATGAGGTGAGAGGGGTGTAGAAGGTCAACGGCCTGTCTTATGAAGGGGGGAGAAAACAGATTATTGTGGTGTATTGATGGGTTGGCCAGTAGGAAGGAACCACCCCAGGAGCCAAGTTCCTTGAGAAGGTGAGAGGGTCCCAAGCCCTGGTGGAAGGCATGGCTTTCATAGGAGGGACATTCCCTCCATTGTGTCAGGAAGGAAGCCAGCTCCTTATTTTCCTTCTCTGAGACCTCTAAGGGCCTGAATTCTCTATCTTCTTTTTTTTTTTTTTTTAAGATTTTTTATTTATTTATTTGAGAGAGAGACTGAGAGAGAGAGAGCATGAGAGGGGGGAGGGTCGGGAGGGTCAGAGGGAGAAGCAGACTCCCTGCCGAGCAGGGAGCCCGATGTGGGACTCGATCCAGGGACTCCAGGATCATGACCTGAGCCGAAGGCAGTTGCTTAACCAACTGAGCCACCCAGGCGCCCCTGAATTCTCTATCTTCTTTTGTTTTTTGTTTCATGTTTTTATTTAAATTCTAGTTAGTTTTTATGTATGTAAAATATAGTGATTCATCATTTACATGTAACACCCAGTGCTCATCATCACAAGTGCCCTCCTTAATGCCCATCACCCATCTAGCCCATCCCCCACCCACCTCCTTCCATCAGCCCTCAGTTCTCTATAGTTAAGAGTCTTCTATGGTTTGCCTCCCTCTCTGTTTTTATCTTATTTTTCCATCTCTTCCCCTTTGTTCATCTGTTTGTTCTTAAATTCCACATGAGTGAAATCATACGGTGTTTGTCTTTCTCGGACTGACTTATTTCAGTTAGCATAATACCCTCTAGCTTCATCCACGTCGTTGCAAATGGCAAGATTTCATTCTTTTTGATGACTAATAGTCCATTCTGTGTGTGTGTGTACACCACATTTTTCTTTATCTTACCTACTGTTTTTTCCAAACAATTTTTGAGTTTTAACTAAAAATGAAGAAGTAGTTTTGAAATTTTGAAATATGTGCATTTTTTTATGTACTCAGTTTAAGGGCCAGAAGACTCTCAGATAGTGAGTGTGAGAAATTTTCTGCTTCTTATGAATGAGTTCCTTCTGAGTGCTCTTTTCTAGATCAGTCAGATGGGCTAGGCTATTGCAGTTAACAAGCACCGTCACAGTCTCAGAGGCTTGAAGTCAGAAAAGTTGACATTTTCTTCCTGTACACTATCCATCGGACCTCCTCTGGGGCTCTGTCCAGGCCCTCCCTGAGGAGCCTCCCCGACCACGCACTGCCTGTCCCTGTGGCACAGAGTTCTAGAAAGCACATCCCATCCCATGGTGGCCTTCAGTCCTTTTGTCCAGAAGTGTCCCCGCCCTCCCCTGGCCACATGTCATTGGCCAACCCCATGTGATGGGGACAAACCAGCTTTAGAGTTGGCAGATGGTGATGGTCAGTCATCCTCCACGTGCTGGAAGGAGAGACAACAGCGCCCGCTCCGATGACACCACATTTCCCTCCCCAGAGAAAGCAGGGGGGCTTTTGGGGGAGCACGGGGTTGCCTCTGCCCCAGGCCCCATCTTTGACGTGCAGCACCTGAAATTCTATCAGTAGAAATCCGTTTCATTATTTGTAAGCTTTCGTTTTCCAAATATTTTCCTTAAAAATACAAGCAGCTCTAAAGAGCTTAGTAAGTCATTACCTTTTATTTTCTCCACAGGCATTATTTTTTCTGGTGGACTCAAAATCGTAGCAGAGTTTGTGTCCTGAACAGTGTTTTACGTAACATGTATTTTCCTACTTTACCTCATAAAGAACACACAGCACTGCTCCGCCTGAGTAGCTGGTGACCGCGTGCGGCTCATGTCACAGGTCTGCGGCCGTCCGGCCTCTCGGAAGTCGGCCCGAGCTCTCGGGCCTCCATCACGCCTCGGTGGACCCGTCTGGACGCAGGAACTTGCGTCGGGCCCCACCAGTCGGTCAGAGGGGGGCAGGAGGACGCTGCGGGCCGCACCGAGTGACCCCTGGCCGGGCAGCGCAGCCTAGCAGGCACTCCGCCGCCTCCCCGTGCACGCGCTCTGGCGCCTCCTCACCCCTGCAGGCCACCGCCCGCGCGCGCCCGCCCCTGCGAGCTGAGCTCTGGCTGCGCAGCTGCGTCCCCGCCGTGACCCGCTCTCTCCTCCACTGCCCCAGGCCGGCCTGAGCTGTGGGGCTGGCAGCAGAAACTGGGGCTCTCTGCTCCACCACGGTACCCTCCCATCGGTGGAAGGATAGAGCTCGTCCCTCGCGGTGACCTGAGTCCCGCAATACCGAGATTTCGTGGTGGTGGCGGTGGCGTGGAATGATTGGCGTTTCTCGCGACACGTTAGCCGACTTCTGGCTGGGGTCAGCATCCGCAGGCCAGACAGCCAGTTCTGAGATGTGTGGTCCAAAGGAAGAGGCTGTTTGCTCTCGTTTCACAGGATATTGTGGCTTCTTAGTAAATTGCCTCTCCCTTATGATTACGTTTGTCTGCCGGTTGACCAGCCTCGAGTAATGCCCACAGGCCTCCCCGGGGCTGGCCCCTGGCCCCTCCTGCCAGGCGCTGGGCCGCACTCACGCTGGCCGCCTCGCTCTCCCTCCCTCCCTGCTGCCTTCCTCTGCCTGGACCTCACCTCCACTCCTTCGCTCACCTCCGCTGCGCTCACCAGAGCTCCCTTCTCTTGCTCCCGGGCCAGTTAGCAGCCCTTCCCCATCCCAGCTTCCCCTCTGTCTCTTCATTTGTTTATGTGATCCTCTGTCTTCCCTTCAGAAAGTGGCTTTCCCCACTGCTCTGTCCCCAGAGCCCAGAGCAGATCCGTATAAATATCTGACAAATGAGTAAGAGAAGCCAGTCTGAAATTACCTAGTTATCACTGTCAGAAACCTATGCGAATGGATCATTCCCTTTCTGTAAAATTCCAAAAGGAGCCAGCTCCCTCTCCCCTCCAAAGGTAATTTCTATTCAAAACCAGCAAATAGTGTCAGAAAACGAATGTTTGTTACTGTCTGTACTTCTGTGGAGTTTTTGTGTGATCTAGTCTTTAAGTGTATTTCGGGTCATAGTCTGTGACCACACTATAGAAATGATCCCTGAAAGTATAGTCTTCATAGTCTGTGACCAAAGCAGGAAATAATCCTGCCCCTCCTTTTAGAGCATCAAAGTTAATTTTTTTTTTAATATCTTCCTGGTACACATTTATTGTGTTGTTGTTTTCTTGCAGGTGTCTGGGAAACTTTCAGACAAGCTGAGCAATTAAAAAAAAAAAAAAAAAAAAAACAGTTCTACTAATGTGCAAATTTAGTTGACCAGGATTCCTTGCTACGTTTTATGAGAATGTGTGATCATTTGGATTTTTTAATTAATGCTTTCAGACTTTGGAAACTTAATTCTCTCCCTTTGGCTTTTGGCTTTTCTCACAGGTTTTCTAAAGCAGCCTCTTATATTTCACGTGCCACTTTCCCTTTCCTTCATCACTCCTCAATAGTTTATTGATTTGTACATATGGTTCTTTTCTTCATTGTTCATGTTTCTTGTAACGTATTCCCTTGCTGTGTTTGTCTAAGCAAGGTCCCCAAAGTCCCAGTGCCTCACAGAGAGAAGCCGGGGGGATGCCTAAGGCAGTGATAGTTATAATACTAATTTAAATAAAATGGAATTTCTAAATGAGAAGATGGCATAAATAAATAAAAATAATTATTTCACAAACACTTATCAAGCTGCTACCTTGTAACCGGCAGTGCTGGGACTATAAGGATCAGGATAGCATTTAGGAGGGGAAATGATGTGATCAAACATTTGTAGCAACTTGATGGTGGGAGAAACGATACAAAAGGTGATCCCAGGTCCTGTGAGAGCCCAGAGGAGGAGGAACGTCTAAGACTGTCCCTGGATGGCTTCCAGGAAAGGAGCTTTGGGCAGACAGGGGAAGGTCACGGGAAGGAGGAGAGCTTGCGCACAGAGGCATCCCTAGCACCAGGGCTGCACCCCACTGGCAGAAGATGAGCCTGGAGATGCAGACAGGTCAAACCATAAGAGTCTGGTATGCACCCAAATAGGGTGAGATTTTATCCCCTGGACAGTAGGGAGCCCTTGAAAGGGACTATGCTGGATACCTACGTGACATTTGCCAGGCGCTCAGAGAATTAGGGTCAGAAGTTAGGGAGAGTCATGAAGGCTGGCCGTGGTGGTGGTCATTGAGCACCTGGGCACAGCCTGAAACCCCCAGGGGCATGTATGCGGGGGGAGGACCAAAGGGAGCACTAACAGTTAAGGACTTGGGAGGTGGCCAGGAAATGGCCAGGAAAGCAGCAGACTGAAGAAGCTGTGAATGGAGCCACTGAGCCCAGCCATCTGGGAGTGAGGAGTCTCCTTGCAGCCCTGGGCTTTGCCTGTTAATTACTAGGCAGCACAGATAGGACCGGAATTCACTAGATGGAAGTTTTTGTCCACAGTGTGCTATTTTTGTGGCCAGCTTTTCTGCACACACCCCTGATGCTTCATATCATCAAATGTTCCCTATCCACCATCCTGAATGCCATCTATCATCAGAACAGCACGCTGTTCTTTTCTAGATCTTCCATGAACATGAATCGATTATTCATCTGAAACGTTCATTTTCCTTAGACTTTGATATTTCACTCTCTTAATGCCTTGATTACAAGTGATAATAAAAAGGTGTGTGTGTATGCATACTTAAAATTACACTATTTCCACACTTAAAGCATTTAAAAATGAATAGATGAGATCTCCCTTATCATGATAGCGCTGGGGTGAACAAGGTAGTGGGAGGCATTTCATAGTCATCAAAAAAGAAAAAAAGGTTATTACGGTTCCACTGGGAAGATTTTTGCTACTGTCATTCTACTGCACAAATAGGAAACCATTTCACACAGCCAAGCATAGAATATAAATCGAAGAAGTTGTGCTTGTAGCTTTGCAGCAGGACTTCTGAACCTTGTGATTTGTGTTCATTTGCTCCCCTTCCTCTCTTCCAACCCCTGGTGAGTGGCCTCCAGTGGCTGGCTGTGATGCTCCTGGAAGCCTCTACTTGCGTGTCTCCCCATTGACCACCTCTCTGCAGCCCGCCTTCACCAGTGTGAGTCCACCTCTGGCTCCAGGTTCCCCAGCGGCGGGGAGTGAAACGCACTGTGGCGCTCACGAGCCCCCTAACGATTGTCGTTTAAGCAACCTGAAATCATCTCCGATGGGTTTTTCCTGCCTCTGACTCTCCCAGGGGGTTATTTTGGCAATTTGCATTTGCCGTGTCCGAGAGACTCTAGGTAGAAGCAGATCGGTGTACTAGCAGCATTGGAGGTGTGCAACAGAGACTCCCCGAAACGTCTTTAGGCCAGAGGCTTTTACTTCCAGATTCCCCTTTTCAGTATTCCAGTCATTCATTTCTCTGTAGCGAAATGGTTTTGTGTGCATCTGCTCCTCACAGTGTTTTGATGTGTCTCCCTTTCCCTTTGAATATACAAACGAAAAAATGGCAATTGGACAGTTGTGCCAGCTCCCTGGCTCGAGGGCTTCTGTCGGTGCTGCCCTCGATTCAGGGCCACTGTCGGCAGCACGTGGTTCTGTCCCAGCCCCTCTCCCCCCGACCAGGAGGTGCTTGATTGCACAAACACTGCTCTCCCTCCTCACTAACATCTGTCTCTCTTTCCTAGTCCAGCCTTTTAAGCATGCAGAGCTACCAGCCCCAGATCCTTAAAGCTGTATGGTTGCTTCCCTTCTGTTACTGAACATTCTGGCCAGAGTTTGTCATGTCAACATTTCGCTTGTTAATTTTACTTTTCTAAGGCAGTAAAATAAGTGGTCCACCATAGTTTTGAGTTAATGAGAATTTGAAATGGATTTCAAGTATTCTTTTTGGGTTTTTATGACGCAGGTGCAATCTCATGCAGTAAATTACCATAACTAAACCGTTTCGGAGCTATAAAGCTCATCCGCCATGGCATTGCTAAATTAATAGATTAACAGCTACACATAAAGAAAATATCAGATGTTAAATATTTTTCATTAGTAATAAGTTGGAAATTTGTGACCTTATACAGTCTCTTGAGTGCCTCAACCCAAGTTATTTTGTATTTCATTCCTTTTCAGCTTATAAGCATTTTGATGCCAGACTCTAGACTGCTTTATTTTATAGTTTTTTTTTTTTCAAAGCACTGCCACCCGAAATACTTTTTTGTTGTTTGATTGCAGTGTGGTGTCCAGTTTGAGTGTCTATGCAGGGATCCAGACTTGTTTTCTAAGTGCTCACTGTCTTCCAGGCACCGTGCTAGGTACAGAGAGGTATACAGAAACATGACGGCACCATAGCCATGAACAGGGGGTTCAGGAGGGGGCCCTGGAGGAGGGCCAGGGGGTTTGCTGATCCTTTGTTCCTAGTGACTGACAGCAAGGAGTCTGGAGTCTGTTGGCCCAGCTAAAAATCCTGACTCGATCACTCCCAGGATATATGACCTGGACAAGTTACTTCTCTTGGTCAGAGTGACCCCCCCCCAAAAAAATGGGGGCCTTCATGGTATAAACCTCATATGTGGATTAAATGACGGAATATTTATAAACCTCTAGAATAGTGCTTGGTTCATGGTAAGAACTATTTAAGTGTTTTAAACAAATCAAGTAAAATAACATCTATTTTGACCTAAGGACTGAGGAAAATCCTATTGTGAAAAATACAGAAACCTACTGGTGGGCACTTTAGTATTTTTTTTTTAATGTACAGAACTTTAGTTGATAGTTTATATGGAAATTTACTATCACTAGGTTCTGTCTCCAGAGCCTCGGCTGACTTTTGTGCCCTGTGTTTTCATTTATTTTGACATTTTCAGGTAAGGAAGAACTTTCCGACAGTGAGAGAGGCTCCCAGTGAAATGAGCTGCCGTTTGTGTTGTTAATTTCTTTCTTACTACTAGAAATAGCCAAGCAAAGGTTGAACCTGCCTGCGATACAGCTTTTGGATGCCTGCATTGGTTGGAAGCTCGAGGGGGATCAGATAAATGAATTCCTTAGAGCCAGTGAATTTTTTTTTTTTTTTCCAGTTGTGCTTTAGTCTGTGAAGCCTGCTGACCTGGGGACCTAGAGATGGGAATGGCAGTTTCAGTGGAGGGGACAGTTGCAGTTGGGAAGGATTCAGAAAGGTAGAAGGTAGAAAGTGAAGAGATTTAATGACTGGTCTAAAACGTGGACCTCGTTGTGTAGAGGATGGGGAGGCGTTACACGTTGTCAGGAGGGGAGTGACCTCGAGTAAAAGGAAGGTTCCCTCTCTCTCTCTCTCTCTCCCCTTGATCTCAGGGAGATTAATCTGGTAACAAATGCCCAAAGATTGGAAGCAGGAATCCTGTTAGAAGCCAGGGGGCCTTCACGTAGGTGGGCGGGGAGGGGACGGTGTGCAAGAGGCATCCGAAGTGCCTCTGAGCCTCAGGAACTGAAACAAGCTGGCATAGGTCGGGGGGGGTGGGGATCAGAAGGAGAGTGTTTAGTGTGCAGTTCTGTCTTGTTTAGTCATTCATCAAACGTTCACTGAATGCGAGCAGTGCCAGGTTCCTACCCCCCTGACGATGGACTCATGACGCTGTTCTCATAAAGAGCAGAACAAACATGTGTCCGTTTGACGTGCCGCCTCAGTGCCCCTGTAGTGAGCCTCGTTGCCCACACCTGATGTATTCTGTGAGGGCACCCTGAGACAAACACGGAGGCTGCTTTCCCTGAACCTGTGCATGCAGTAGGTCCTTCCATTTTATGAGGATGTCTGACTACGTGGGCCTCGACCACAAAGAGGTCAGATCAGTGGAACTGAAGATGGCGACTGTGGTCTGCTATCGAGTCCTATTTATTCATCACAGCCCTGAAAGCCTCCAGACTCCAGCCAAACTCATCAAAGTGCCACGGTCCACGTGGGCCACTGTCTGTCTTCCCTTGTGTTCAGCACCTTCCCGTTTCTGTTTCACTTCTTGCTCCACATTTTGGAACCGGGAATAGGCTTATTATTCCAAAGAACAGATGGCCCAGCCTTGGAGAGCTGAGGCATTTCTGCAGAGACTATCAGCAGAGCACTTAGCCCGTTGTTGATACTCAAGAAACGGACCAAAAATTAAAATAGATTCTTAAGTATACTGACGTTGCTGTTATTGAGGTGCCCCATAGGAGTTTTTAAACCTCCACGGTTAGAAAACGGTCTAGCCACCCTTTGAAAAGCAAACGAAAAGGATCTGGAATAGAAATTTCCCTTTATATTTTCTGCCCAAAGGTGACTCTTAAAACTCCTCCCCACTCCTCCAAAGTTAAACGCCTGGAAATTAGATAGGATTATGACCTCCTAATGCCTGGCGGGTATCTTTAACCTAAACACTGTACAGAAATGTGCAGCACCCCCTTGAAACCCTGCGAGGTTCTCCCTGTCCTTGCTTTACAAGGTAATGGAGGTTCAGCGGTTGCTTTCTGCCTTGTTCTTTGGGCAGTGGGATGTCCTGACCCTGTTCGCGTTGACCAGATTTCTGAGCGGCTCTGCTCCTCGTCACATGCGTTTGCCACACTTAAGCACAGGGCACACAAGTGGCCTCTGTCAACTCTGATAAAAAGGGAAGCTCAACACCCTTTCGTGAACATTCTCCTCTAAACCTGTCAGGCCCTAAAATTAGGAAGGAGCTGCGCTCACCAGACATTCTTCTCTCCGAAGGGCTTGCCCTTTGCAGTTTGTCTTCATCTTCCGTGGATGAGCATGTCCCTTTACTGGGGAAAGTGAGAGTGCCGGCCTTTGCCTCCGATAGCACCAAACCCGAACGAGAACACATCTGGGGTTGAAGACTGATTGTTTTCAGAAGCTTCAGTGGTTGCCCATGTCTGAATGTCTTAGCAAAACTGATTTTAGTACTAAGTGTGTTCATTTCAAGAAAAGTAATCATTTCAGTAGAGATGGCTGGTCTCTTCATGACTGATGTCATTCTCTTGAAGAACGGTAACATTTCCTTGATTTCTTAGGTTTCCTTGCTCTGCTTTTTTCCTTTAAAGGAAGATGTTTTTATCTCATCTATTGGAAACCAGATTCACATGTTAGGAGAGCTGGACATGTATTCAGTGACTGTCATCTCGTGCCAAAGCACGCTTGTAGAGTAGCATTGCTTTGTATTTGGTCATGCCTCTGGGAAGTCATGCTTGGCAATAAGGGATGGTCATTTCTGGACATTTTTTACTACATGCTTTATATGTCTCTTACCTTCAATAGTTTTTTAATTTAAAGCCTTCAACTCAAAGATCTGTGAGCTCTTATCTGCGAAATAATCATTCATTAGACTATGGCCTTAAATATGCAAAATTGGAAGCAGCTTTAAATTTAAGTGATTGCTTAGAAAGTGGGGGTTGTTAACTGTGTCTGTTAAACCTTTTAAAAATATTATTGAAACAATTTTTTTAGTAGCATGGCATTGCAGGATATTACTGGGCTTTTTATTATTTTAATAATCTGTCTTGAAGATGGTAACACTGATGACTGCTTGGAGAAAGATCATCTTTCCACGCAGACTTTTACTTTGCTTTAAAAAAGTAAATATAATAACCTCTGTATCTGAAATACGGCTTTTGACATGCTTGAATGAGTCTCCTTTTCAAGAGGGCAACAAAAACAGAAAAGCAGATAAATCACAGTATCTCTGGCAGAATATTTGTCCCCTGGTTTCCTTAGAGACTGGTGATTATTGTCTTGAGGGGGAAAAAAAATCTATTAAGTCAGTGCCAAAGCTTCTAACATTTGCAAAATTTTACACAGGTACACCCAATAAAGATATTTACAAAGAAGCAATACCATAGAGTGAATTACTTTGTGATAAGAGTAGGAAGAAAACCCTGGACCAGGGACTTAGGAGACCATGGTGGTAATTTTCCATTAACTGGCATTGTCACCTTGGCAGGTATCTTATCTTCATGGATCTCAGGTTTGTCCTTTATATAATAAGAGCGTGACCAGTGTATGAGGTCCCAGAGTGACGATCTCTCCTTGTATCTAAAACATCGTAAATCTCCAGAATTTGAGATTACCTTATTAGCTCCCCAGGGCTGAGAAAGAACCGACACCAGCTTTTCTGTACCAAGTGGTACAGTCTTGGGACTGCTCAGAGAAGACCCATCGCTGTCCTCTGTGGAGAAACAGCAGGGGCTTCCCAGAGGGTATAGACCTTCATTGCCTTGCTGTGCTGAATGCTCTTGGTTCGAGATGTGGAGTAACATTGTTACGCTGCTATGAGAGTCTCCAAAATGAAGAATGTAAGTTTTAGAGGGGAAAAAAATAAAATCAAGGAGGGAAGCTTTCTTCGTACAGTGTTTGAGCAACCTCTGGCTGGCTCACTAATGTCTCGAATGAACGGTGGCTTTGAATTGCTGTCATGATGTTTATTGTTACTTGTGGTGCCCTTGACGAAGGTTTCATGTGGAAACATGCTAAAGCAGAGGCTCTTCTGAGATCTCACAGGTGCTTCTGAAGACTCTCGGCCACAGGCTCTTTGGCGGGCCTTGCACTCTGTTAGGTGAAGGCGTGTGCCAGAGGACAGACCCTGTTGCTAACGTTGGTGTCACAGGCTCCTTGTTGAGCTGCTCTACGGCACAACCTAGTTGCTCTGCTGCTGACAGGAAGAAGGGGAAGGCAGGGCCCGTCAGCTTCACAGGACGAGCCATTAGCCCTGGATGACACAGAGACCTTCTCTATTGCTCAAGTGGCCGCCTGTTAGATCCCATGTGAGCGCTTTGTTTTCCTGTCCATTAAGGATCCCATAAAAGCTGTGCCCACAGTGGACACTCAAAAACAATGGATGTGTATTGCCAACTCTCATTTGGTTACAAGTATGAGGGGGGAAGAAGAGTAAGTTGTTTTGCTTTTTAACTTGAACCTAGGTATTGTGGCAATACCCTGTTGAATAAGGGAAAAATAACACATGGGTTTAAGCTTGGCAGTTGTCTACTCATAAAGCATTAATGGCTTTTGTATTATATATATACACATTACATTCTAATTTCTGTATGTGACTAATAATAGTTTACGGTGCTACTCTTCCTACCACAGCACCACTTTAGCAAACGTGAGGCATCGGGGAGACCGGCTGGTTTTGAGGCTCGTGCAGTAGGGAATCCTGAGCGGGTTTGCCAGAGCAAAGGGGAGAGGAGAGGCCTGGCTGTGGGAACTGGAAAGACTGCATGGGTGCCTGGGTGTGGGGTCCTTGGCACAAGATAGGAGTTGGCAGTCAGGTGGCTGAGAAGAGAAAGAAACGAGGGACCACTGTTGTTAGCCAAACTAAGAGAGCTCCGAGGAGGAGCGCGTCCCCAGGTATATCCAGGGCATGGTGACATGGAGAGGTAGAGGGGCCACCCACCCTGGGAGATCACATGTGCACTTGAAGGTCCTGAGCACAGAGTAGTTTATTAGCGCTCTCTGAGAATGGCAGAGGAGGAATTTGCAGGAAAAAAAGGGAAGACCGAGCATAAAATTTGCAACACAGTAGCATGTGGTGGGAGGAAGAAGAGCTAGTAATGGATCCATTAGGAAGGTTGAAAAAGAATTAGAGAAATCAAGAACCAAAGAACTGCTACTCCACCCAGGAAGCCGGAGAAGCAGTTGCCAGATAGAAATCAGAACAGACGAGGCCTGGGAAGAAACCAATTCAGAAGCGGCACTTCTGAACAGTGGGGGAAAGAACAGTCCTTCAGTGAGTGGTATGTGATAGTTGGTCTTTGGGGGAAAGACCATATGCAAAAACAAACTCCCATTTGGACTACAAATATAAATGTAAAAATCCAAAGATTTTTATAACTTGGGGGGAGAAACCCCTATCTGTCTATGTGGGGTGTATATTCAAGATTCCACAAAGAAAGTCAAAAGATAGGTTATAGATGGGGAGGAGATACAAACAAAACTTGGCAGAAAAAAAGCTAATATCCTTGATGTAAGAAGAGTTTCTATAAACTAAAAGTAACACAATAAAAACACGTACGTTTTGTTTTCTGACAAAGAGACATAAAATGATGAATAAATAGATGAAAATGTTTGTGAATTTAAAAATAATCTTAAGGCAATAATGAGATGGTAAAGTTTGCCTGTTAGACTAGCAAAAATTAAAATCCATTTTTGTAACATCCACTGCTGATAAGAAATGGACACTCAGGTAATCAGGGTCCCTAGGGACTTAAGTTGATACACCAGTTGAGAGAACTATTTGTCAGAAGGCATTGAATTTTTATATGCAGTTTGATCTGGCAAGCTCATGTCTTAAGAATATATATCCTATGAAATCATAGCATGAATATATGAGATTTATCTAAAAGGGATTTATTCCATCATTGTTAAGAGAAAAAGAACAGTCTGAATATCCATCAGTAAGCCAATGATTAAATTCATTTGTGTACATTCATACAATGAAATGCTAGGTTTGTTTTTTTGGGGTTTTTTTGGTTTGGTTTTTTGTTTTTTTGTGTGTGCTTTTTTTTTAAAGAGGTAAGTTTGGGGATTTTAACATGAAAGGAACCCCATGATATCTTGCTGCGTGAGGAGAGTCTATGTTGTAGGCCAATATTAGCCTGACTCCATGCATCACCACATGACAGTAACCTGTGTGTGTGTGAATATGTAAGAATAGATGTGTCTCTATAAACTTATGAAAAACTTGGGAAGCACACACACCACTGGGACAGAGATGAAGTTGGAGGGGTAAGGAGAAAGACAGAAAACGTTCACTGATGCCCTTTAAGAGTGGTGGTAAAGCTGGGGCACCTGGGTGGCTCGGGCAGTTGAGCATCTGACTCGTGGTTCCAGCTCAGGTCATGATCTTGGGGTCATGGGATGGAGCCCACGTAGAGCTCTGTGCCCAGCAGGGAGTCAGTTTTCTCTCCCTCTCCCCCTCTGCCTTTCCTCCTCCTCGCTCGCTCTTTCTGTCTCAAATTATAAATAAATCTTAAAAAAAAAAAAAAAAAAGTGGTGGTAAAGACACCACTTTACCAGCAGTGGTGAATGAGGTCGGAAGGCATGAGCTGTGGGTGTAGGTTACTGTGGAAGATGTGTGATCAGGAAGGAAGAGGGAGATGGGAATTTAGCTTGAGGGGCACGCAGGGCAATGCAAAAGGTTTTGGTGTCTTGTTTTGTTATATAGGATAGGAGAACTCTGAGTGTGTTTGCATGCCAAGGAAAGGGAGAAAATGCAAAAAGAATACGTTGTGGTAGTGGGGAGTGTGATGGTGGTGGGATTGGCAAGGACTAGAATCAAGGCTGAGTCTCTTTCTCTGGGGTTGTAGAGGGTGAGTGAAGTTGGCAGAAGGTTTTTTACGAACTCCAAGCAGATGGCCTCAATGACAGCAGACAAGACAAAGAGTAGGGGATGCAAATGGGTGGTATTGGGAATGGAAGAAGATGGCAGGTGTTGGAAACAGCTACTCTGGAATTGATTTCAGTACAAAAAGTATAAGGAAGACATTTAGGAAAGACATAGGAAGGAAAAGAAGGAGAAACATAAGGAACTCATTTAGGGAAAGGAGAAAACCTACAGAAAGCATAAGTTCAGAGCCTGTGAGTTCAGGTATTACTAATTTGCAGTGAAGTGAGCTGGCATTTTCTGAGTGGCCGCAACCTGGAGGAGGAGAAGGAATCCAGTGGCTTAGGTTAGAATGAGAGGATTTCAGGCATTAGTGACACCGAGAGAGCTGGCTAAGGGTCTTGAGCCCAAGTGAGGCTTGACAGAGCCAGAGAGAATACGAGGGACTGAATGTTGTGATAAGACGTTGCACTCAGGAGTGAGGAAGGGAAGGAAGGGGGAAGAACAAGTTGGGATCACAGGGGGAATGTCCGCGTTCCTTGCAGAGTTTCAGGATCTGAGGGCAAGGACAGAGCCAAGGTCACAGGTGTTCGTCGTGCCTGCTGGCTTGTCTCTGTACACCCTACGTCCCGCGCGGGAAGGGATTCTCCAGCGCCTGGCACGTGATGGACACCCAGCAAACATTCGAATGAACAAGTGGATAGGGTGGTGTGGAAGCTCGGATTGGACAATGAGGCATTCAGGCGTCTGTAAGGACAGGATGCTGAACAGGTCATCAATTCCATTGTTAAAGGCACTGAAGAAAATCGCATGAGAACCAGGGGGAGAACAAGAGAGTCCCATATCGAATTATTAAGGATTGGGGGAAGACACCTGGTTTTAGTCGATACAGCTGCCAAGGATACAGGGAGTGATAAAAGCAGACTGTGTGACTGGTTTTGGAGCCCAGGTCCACCTGCAGCAGAGTGGGTGGGAGACTTGCTACATCGCAGCTCTGAGCACTGCACCCTGTTGAATTGGAACTCCTGGGAGTGGAGTCTGGGAAGCTGTGTTTGTAACCTGTTCGACACCGATGCTTAGGCCCAGCCAATGAGTTTCAAGAACCACTAGTGAGATTCTGAAGGGGAGCTGTTTGGTTTGGCCAGGTTTGGGAAGCAAATGGAAATAAGGCGTTTGCTAGCTTTTCTTCCTAGCCAAGCAGATCCAGAGCCGTGGGAAAGACACCCCAAAGCCTCTTGAAGAAAAGCTTTGAAGGAACTGGCTTCAAGAGGAGGCAGTTTCAGTTAAGTCAGAGAAGGAGACGGTGCGTTAACTCCATGACCAATACGCTTCTCATTATACTACACAACACCAAGTCTCCCTCTGAGGTCCTTTATGCATCTGGTTTTATGGTCTATGTTGATTAGAATTATTTATGGAGTCACTGGTGGCTAGTTAATATTAACAACAAAATGACCTTGAATTTGTCTACTGTCTACTGCTCATAAATAGCCTCATGAGAAAGGAAAAATAAAAGGAATTCATCTAATGGTTCTTAATGCCAGGCTTTAACATTTTAGGGGAAATCAAAACCATTAATAAATCAACCTCACAGATGACTTTTTTTTTTTTTTTTTTTTTGACAGTATTAAAAAAGAAGGAGACAGTGCGTGATGGAAAATGGCTGGGCTGTTTGTAATGACTATTTCCAAAATGTTCACATGGATTCCTTCCATGGTTACGAAAAGACTCAGGATTCAATTTTCCCTTTTATTGAAGAGTCAGGTTAAGGTTTATTATCAGTTGCCCTGCCACAAATAGAAACGGCCTAGAGCACTCCTGTGTGTGTGTGTGTGTGTGTGTGTGTGTGTGTGTGTACAGAGATGTGACAAACTGCATACACGGGTGTTCACATGGTGTGTATATTCATTTCAAGTCTGAAATAGCCTTCTTGTAAGGAGTTTTCTTGAAGTGGATTTTATTGTAATCCTCTTCACGGTGCCCTTTCACTTTTGGACAGCATTCAGAGTGGTGGTATTTTAACATCTGAACCACACCAACTTCAGCTTGCATACATTTTTGCATCTACGGGTGTGAAGGGGACTTGGGGCTTCTGCTGGTATTCTGAAAGGATCCCGCTGTCCTGGAGCCAGCTGGGGGAGGGGGACTCGCACACTGACCCACAGGTGCTGGAGATCCCTAGGTGGCGGCCAGAAAAGTGGGACCAGAGGAGCCACCTTGTCACAGGGCACCAAGCTGGAGCCCTTTGGGGACAGAAGGAGAGCCAGCTGAGTGGAGACTAGAGGTGCCTCAGCCCCGCTGGCTGGGCGGAGAGCAGGGAGCAGAGGAGGGTGTTGTGGGTGGGTGAGCTGGACTGGAGAGAGATGAGGTGCCGGGCCAGGGGTCTGAGGACAGGTGTAAGCTGGAGGGACTGCAATTTTTGAACAGAGGATTCGTTTAAGGTAGAATTGTGTGAGACCAGTTGTTCCCCTGCTCCTTCTGTGGTTGGAGGGCTCCAAATTCTCCCCACGTCCGAGTTGCAGGCCCTGTATTTGAACTCCTTAGCCCGAGCCAGTGACTTGGAACTTGCTCCTCTCACTCTGCATTTACTCGTACCACCCACACAGTTACACTCTTGTTAGATGCTGCTAACTGGCAGCCACTGACAACTTTCAATAAAAGTGTGTGTCGCTTCTGACAGTTTTGAATCCTGAGGAGTATTCTCCATGATTCCTGAACTCTCAAATTTACGTCTCTCTCAGGATCTCTCCAAAGTCAGAAACCATTGCTTCTTTTGCTATTATTTTTTGGCAGGTTTCCGATAACTACCAACCTTGCAGGCATTTATTTCATCTTGTGGTGCTTTTCGCTACATCTGCACCCCCGCCTCCCCACCCCCTGTTGATTGCCAAGGACTTTGTGGCAACTCTCTACAGTAGAACTGCTACCGTCAAAAGTGCAAAGACTTATGTCCTTGAGTGTAACATGGGAGGTCGGCAAGACATTTCTGAGCGGGAACACTTTCCAGGTATCATCTGGGATAAAGACACCATGTTTGCCCAAAAAGAAAACTATTTACAGATTTCCTGTCTGGACGAAACCATTATATGCTTTTGGTGGGCTTATCACTTGATTAGCATTCAGTGTCCTCTTTCTTATTCTTTTTCTCTTACCCCTTTTATCCAAGAAGTAATGGATATAGAAATGTTGATCGAACTTGCCCAAGGTTGCCCAGAGTGTGATGAGCCTTAATTAAAAAATGCTGAAGAACGGGGTGCCTGGGTGGCTCAGTCAGTTGGGCATCTGACTCTTGGTCTCAGCTCGGATCTTGACCTCAGGGTCGTGAGTTCAGGCCCCACGTTGGGCTCCATGCTGGGTGCAGAGCCTACTTAAAAAAAAAAAAAAATGCTGGAGAAAATGTCTTTAATAGGAATAATAGGCTTTCCTTGTTGTTGTTCTTCTGTTCTCTCACCTAATACACTTGTAGTTGTTAACATTTACTTAATAATAGCTGAACACAGAAAAATGAAGAGTTGAGTATCTTAATGAATAGAGAGGAAGTTGAATATGAAATTTGTTTCCTAGAAAAGAGTCTCCCTAGATTGAATTGTTTGGTAGGATGGCCGATCTGACTTTTCTGGTCCCGGGAGGCTGACAAGGAGCAAAGAACTGACGGCCTGTTCTCTTCTGTGTTGCGTGTGGTGGGCACAATGGCCCCATTTGGGGATGAAGAACTGAGGCCAAAGGATGATAAATGGGTCACCCAAGGTAACCTAATTAGCTAATTGTGGAATAAGAATTCAAATTCAGGTCTCCCTACTTTCCGACACTTCTCTACTCCACAAAGTCTCCTTAAAACTGAAAGATGCTTCACATCGGATGCATCAGGGGGACTGGCTCTCCATTGTGCTGCTCTGCATCTTTTTTTTTTTTTTTTTTAAAGATTTTATTTATCTGAGACAGAGAGAATGAGAGAGACAGAGAGCACATGAGAGGGGGGAGGGTCAGAGGGAGAAGCAGGCTCCCCGCTGAGCAGGGAGCCCGATGCGGGACTCGATCCCGGGACTCCAGGATCACGACCTGAGCCGAAGGCAGTCGCTTAACCGACTGAGCCACCCAGGCGCCCGTGCTGCTCTACATCTTGAAGAGACAATTGACCACCTGCACGTTTCTCCCACTTAAAAGCAAGCGAGCAGGCGTTAACTAAGTAATACTAAATCTATTCTGCTTTCTTTTGTTCTAGATTTTCTACCCCAGCAAGGATGGCACAAAGATTCCAATGTTCATTGTGCATAAGAAGGGCATAAAGTTGGATGGCTCTCATCCTGCTTTCTTATACGGCTACGGCGGCTTCAACATATCCATCACGCCCAACTACAGGTAAGCATGGCCCGCTCCGGCAACTGCAGCGTGGACGCGGTCCTCCCCTACGGTGGGAAGAAACCAGAGACGAGTCCACTAACGCATTGCTTCAGATGTATGTAACTGTGTATTTCTCACTTGTTTTTTGTGGAGGGGCAGGATTGCGTGTTAAGTACATGCCCTTTCGGTCAGGAATTTCAGGAGCACAAGCTAATCGTGTGTCTTCAGTGAATAGGCTGTTTGAGAGCTAGACACTGAGGCTGGAGCTGCCAGGCTACAGACGGGGAGTGTCAGCTGAGGTCTGGATGGAAGGTAGTCATCCCCACACAGTTTGTCATTTGCTGTCCCGCCACTGCCCTCAGTATTCTCTTCAGAGGGAATGATTTCTTAGCTACTGATTATATTTTTCAGCAGCACAGAGTCTTAAAATGGACCATCTTAATATTCGGCCACAAGTATAATTTCTGTATCTGCTATGTATTACTTCATCCATTTTAAACTGTTATGTGATTATTTCCCAATAAGCACGGTTCAGGGAGGGAAAAATCTGCATTGCCACATTTGCTGTTATTTAAATAAGTATCTTCTGTTATTTGCAAACTTGGATTTAATATCCCATTCACAGTATAAAATGGAATTTGTGTTGAGCATTTTTAGTAAAAACAAGGAGTCTCCTACCAGCAAGACCAGCCATGAGCCAACTTCTAAATAGAGATTTCTCATATGAAATCTGATCCTATTCAGGAAGAAATTTATGGACTTGTGACTCCCAGGACATAAATTCAGGGTAGATCAACTGGCTGCCCCAAATATGAAGACAAGAAAACTGTTGCTTTGTTTTGAGCCTTTGATGGTTCAGTGTTTAGGATTTGATGAGGTACGAAACATGGTCCCTGCCTCGCAGTAGCTTACAGCCAAATTGTGAACTGCCTTGGACATCTGGTAAAAGAGTTGGATTTTATCCTTTTGTTAGTGAGGAGCTGATGAACTTGTAAAATCATCATATGAATACATTGAAGGGAAACCAGTTAAAAGAGTGGAGCAGGGGTGGTTCTTCATTCACCATACAATGACAGTGCCACTCTGCGTTCTGCAGTGTTTTCTCCGCACCAACCATTATTCAGGGCAGGGCCTGAGCCACAGATGGGCTGCCCACCTCGTGCCAGTTTCCCGGGCAGTCAGATATGCTCTCTCGTTCGTATGCCCGTGTCTTTGTGGTTAAACCGTATGCCATATTTATTCTTTGTGATGATTAGTCTAAGAATGCAAACCAGTACCTGTTGGTTCATTAGACTGACCTAATCCTTAAAACAAAAAAATAAAATGTCTCATTGTTCACCCTTCTTTATCACTCAAAGTGATGAAATTCAAGCTTCAGTTTCAAGTCATGGTGATGCCTGAGTGTAGGGCCCGTGAGCATGTGTTTCATTCAGTGAATAAGTTAAGAGACTCGCATCCTGAGCCCCACTTTCCTTAGTCCCTGCAGTGGGTCTTGCATGGAGACAACCCTGATTCTCGAGCAGATCTATAGCTAAAACTGCTTGTCTTTGTTCATTTGTACAAGTAGTTATTAATCCTGCTCCACTGGGACTTGAGAGATGAGTAAGGAAGGGTCCCTGCACCATTTTTATCCCAGAACCCAGCAGATATGCTGGGAGCTTCCGTAGAGACCATCAGGGGTGCATGAACAATGTTGATGAGAAGACCAGGTGATTGAAAATCTGTTGGGCCAATCCAGTTGTGTGGTATGATCACCTCCCCCAACTCCCCTTTTCTCTGAGTCCTCAAGACCCAAGAAATTAGCACTCAGGCCATCTAGAGCCCCAGGTTACAGAAGCCTGCGTTTACCCAGCTACTAAGAGGGAGAATGATAAAATTTTCATAAACACTTATCAAGGCAGAATTAATTTTAGCTATTAGAAATAATGGATGTCATTTAGCACCGTCAGGGTCAGAGTAGAAAGAAGAGAAAACAAAATCCAGATTTCCCAAAGGACTTACTTAAGAGCTTTGTGCTATAGTTTCTTCTACTTATTTCTAGAAAACTTTCTCCAGCCCTGAGCCCTCCATGCTTCCTTTCTGGACTGTGTCCTTGGTCTCCTCAACCCCTCTCACACCTTATGTTAACTAGTTCAGCATCTGAATGTCTATAAAACTGGAACACCTCTTTAAAATCCCAATTTCAGAAACCACTTTCTCTATTCCAACTTGAACAATGAGGAGAGAGAGACTAGAAACAGTAGAGCAGGGACCACCACTGGGGATTCCTGTGAAAGCCCAGAGCCATTCACACCAGGGCTGTGTCACGTGGCTGGAGATACTCAGTTTGCCAACGTAATTGTTTAAAAGATGGATTCAGCATGAAATGAGAGCTTCGGGTTCTTTCTCTGTTTGCATCCTGAATTGTGTATTCCCACTTCCTGTAGTAAAATATTGACCAGTATAGAAAAATGAGATCTACTGAATGCACATGAGAATGTATGAACTTTGCAGTTAAACATTAATCAGAACTTTTATATTTTGCACATTTGTAATCAAATAGTATAAAACTACCGGGCTCCTATTTCAGTAATGTTACCTGTGGAGTGTCTTCGGGGATACATTTTTTTGGCTGGAGAGAGACAGCGTGGTCTGTACCAGGTGGTCCATGGAAGGTTAATTATTTGAACTATTCCTCAGCGTGTCCAGGCTCATCTTTGTGAGACACATGGGCGGTGTCCTTGCGGTGGCCAACATCCGAGGAGGTGGCGAGTACGGAGAGACGTGGCATAAAGGTGAGGTACTTTATCTGCGGAAACACAAACACAGCATAGCCAAAGCTGTGCTTGAGCGAGCCGACGGGATTAGGAGCAGACAAGCGAAAAATAAGGATCTGTCCAAGCACGTTGCAGGCACCACTGCCCCTCTAAAAACAGCTCCGTTTTGTCACATTCTGTTTTCCTTTGTAATCTGTTTATTTTAATGAAGTACACACCTCTCAGGAGCATTCCCTATAAAGCATAATCAGAATTGGTTTTTTTTAGCAATGCACAGGGTACCTTTTTATCTTATCACTGTCAGAAGTGGGTCTACGGGGCACTTTTTGGCATTTATTGGATCTCTTTTGAGTCAAGACCAGGCTGTTTGGTTAGCATTATATGGCCATCTCCAACCAGGTCATTTTCTCTTAAAAAGAGCCATCTCAAATAGAGCTTTCCTGTTCCCAGAGTGAGCATCCTTTTGCTTGTTTTCTCTGATTTTCCCGATGTTGCTAAGAAGTAGCAACCTCCTAGCATTATAGCTGTGACTCGGTCGTGAGCAGGTTTTAGACTCAGGAGCTCACTCGTTTTTCTTTTCTGGTTTTAATGATTCAGTCTCTGTTCTCCGGGCTCCTGAAGCATGTATTCTACTTCATTGAGGATATTGCTTCGATACTAAACTTCATTCCCCAGGCTTCGTCGAAATTTTTTTAAAGCCTTATTTCTTCCTTTTCTTTCCATATGGAGCACATCCTTTCCCCCAGACTTCCGTGTGTCTGGAATTCTTAGACTAACCAATAGCCAGAGGAGGATGTGGGAATGCACGTTCACTCCCACCGGCCTCAGGCTGCTCCCCACTCTCATCATCAGCCATCATTTATAAGAAGGCCTACCAGAACAAAGGTAGCCACCAGGCCTTGGTGTTGGTCAGCAGCATCAGGCAAAAGGGGGTCTTCTCCCACGGTAGGAGCAGCAGACCTGCATATATCCACCTGTGCCTGAACCTGAGGCCAGAGGCTGTGGGTTTTCTGCGCCAAATCCAGTCTGCAAAGATGAGGGTAGATCTGTAAAAAGATTTTTCGTAAGTACCTGTTAGATGACAAGATGTAGGAAAGGCCAGGCCTGACCCCCTGAACATCCAGCAAGCACCCTAGAGGCTGACATCAGACAACATACTATGAGCATCTTAGCAAGAGTGAGCATTTCTCATTAACACATGGGCTCCTGGCCTGCCTGCCATCATTAGGGCAACTGCTCCCGAGTGTCATCCCCAAAATTATCATTGCATAATTTTGACCCTGACCTGATATCAGAGTTTAATTACACTAAAATCATACTGTGATATTAAGAGATGATTGATCAAAGAAAAATAAGAAAATCTCTACATATGTATTTATGTTCCCCATCCGTCTGCCAAGTCTGGACCCCCGACACACGTCACTGACTAAACCGTTGGCGTACACGCACCCCTGCATGGACTCCTGGTCCTGTGGCCTGCTCCTAGAGAACCCAGGTTCTCCTCCAGAACCCCGTGGTCATCAGGTGCACTGTGCCGTGATAGACACCAGTACTCTCGCATCTCTGTATTAATGAGCCAACTTAATTGTCCAAAAGCCCTGGGTGGGGGAGGGGGGAGTTTGGAGCTTGAATGAGTCTAAAAGTAGACTGTCTGTATTTAGACTGATGCATAAACTTTCTCCAAATTTAGGCAGTCAAGGGGCCAGAAATGGATTTTTCCAGTTAGACCCTAGTATACTAAACATTGATAGATCTAAATTCCATTCGGTTTATTGAGTTTAAAATTTAATGCTCTTTAAAAAATATAGTCCTATACCCAAAATGATATTATTCCTGGAAACTAAGTAATTCTAGCTATTCTAATTCACCGATAATTTCTTATTAAGATTTTAACAACATTTCTTTTCATATGAAAAAATTGCTTCAGTAGCACAGCTTCATCTTTAATTGAATTTCTGCAGAAGTGGTTAATCTCAAATATCTAATTAGACCTGCCTGCTTTTGGTTCATCTCATAGGCAGTTACTTAAGACATTTCTTCCGTTGAGGGCCCATCTTTGACTTTTGGCCTTTACTTTCAGATATTCCAAGACCTTACAAATGTTCCTCTCTTTACATAATTTCTTTGTGTGGGTTTTATACACTGGATGACTTCTGGATGAGAAAATCCAGATTCTCTGGGGAGGGGTCTGAGATCTTCATTCAAGAATTGAGCAACTCTACCAGGCTGCTCAGCACACCACCACCTCCCACCTCACTCCTGCTTACATTCCCTAAAGAAGGGCGGAACTGAAGAGCTTATTTCTCAGCATGACCGTTTCCAGCTCCGGCCAAGAGGAGGGTGGAGAAGCGCCCCTGTGGGCACACAGCCGTCCTGTCCCCGAGAGGGGGTCGTTGCTCGCTACTCAGAGCACAGAAAGGCTTGAGCACAGCTCAAGGTTAAGTTCAGCCTCTCTAATATCTAGGTTCTTTTTGGTTACCTGTTGTTGTACTTTTGTCCTCATGGTTCTCTGACCTAACAGATCATCTCTTCCCTATGGGGCACTGCCGTTGTATTTAGAAATATACATATCTACCGTATGGATTAGTGATTGTGGTGTTGATGGATTTCCATAATGTGTAACAAAATTGCAGTTGAGGCATTTTTCTAAATGTGGTGTTCGCCCACTGTGTGTAAGTGATCCATAGTTGAAACTCTGCCCTATCGTTTGAATTCCCTTTAGGTTAAACTTGTGTGTGTGTGTGTGTGTGTGTGTGTTTTAATGTTTTGTTTCTTAACCATCTTTTACTTTGGTACATTGCAGGTGGTATCTTGGCAAACAAACAAAACTGCTTTGATGACTTTCAGCATGCGGCCGAGTATCTTATCAAGGAAGGTTACACATCTCCCAAGAGGCTGACTATTAATGGAGGTTCAAACGGAGGCCTCTTAGTGGGTGAGAACTGGATTCTATTGTACTTACTAGTTAACACTCTTGGGGTTTTCAGATACACTGCCCGGAGACAGCTCTTGACTGACTTTGGCTCATGGATGGGAGCAAAGAGAGCAAAACCCATTTGTATCAGGGCATCTGATAAAAGACACATAAAGACCCAGCTGAACCCACTGTACACAGGCTTGATTCCCGATAGCCTGAGAAGCTTCTCGCCTGCATGCCCCGAGCTCTTCTGGGCCGCACACTGGGTGGGACCCCCCGCCCCACAGACTAGATCCACTAGACCCTTTCTAGGATTCAGCCAGCACAGGATTGAGCCTGATAACCCCTGTGATTGTGTTACGTGTAAGATGTGATCACCACTAAACATTTGTTGAATACCTATGCTGTGGGTACAGAGAGGAGTAGTGAAAGAAAATGAGGTAGCACACAGACCGATGCACAGCAGAATAGTCAGGAAATCGTTCATGGTATCAATTCACACTTGTTGAGCACCTTGTGTGCTGGGCGCTGAGCCCTTCGCATGCACACTCTCATTTGTCACGCACGCAGCCTGAGGGACAGGAACTGGTAGCATTCCCCATTTTACCGAGGACCCAGGGGCACGGAGAGGTTGAGCAGCTTGCCTGGTGTCACACAGCTGGAAAGTGGTGATGCTG
Organism: Mirounga angustirostris; assembly: GCF_029215605.1. Lineage (NCBI taxonomy): Eukaryota > Metazoa > Chordata > Mammalia > Carnivora > Phocidae > Mirounga > Mirounga angustirostris. The sequence goes on along the minus strand of NW_026991716.1, from coordinate 90,892,928 downwards.
GGGCCGGAACCTAATACTGTGCTTTTAGATTCTGTTCCTTTAACCTGCAAGTGCTATGGCCTCTAAGTAGCTTTTCCTAATTTTTGGTAGTTAATGACATTTTACCTTGTAATGAACATTTATGGTGGCTTTGCTTGCTGGGTCCTACATCCAATGTCAGTATATGAGGGGCCGTTGTACAAATATAGGCTCAACTTAAAACACAAGTGAAAATCCACTGTTTTCGAAGCAGGCTCAGGGGAGCCGCACATTCACTCAGTTTCCTTATCCTTGAAATATACGGAGTCATTGCAAAACCTGAATACCTGTTCTTACTCTTTACCCCAATATAGTCTTGAAAAAAAAAAAATTCCCATGTAGGTAAAATATATATGTCCAAAATAATTTAAATTTAGAAAGGGCAGTGATAGGTTTCAAACAAAACAGCACCTCTGCCCCCATGGAGCTTTTGTTCTAGTCAGAGGCGGCAGACAATACACACCAAAGGCCCTGAGGCCAGCAAGGGCTCAGAGTGTTCTAGCAACAGAGTAGAGGCCCACGGCTGTTGCTGGGCATAGTGAGCGAGGGAGAGTGTCGGGAGAGGTGGCAGGAGGTGAAACCAGGCAGGACCTCAGAGCCAGGCTAGTTTAGTCTGGGTGAATGAGAAGCCTTTGGGGGAGTGTCATAATTTGACTTACTTTTTAATGGGATCGATCTTGCACTGATCATGTTATGGTGTTAGGGGAGGCAAGAGCAGGAAAGCGGGCGGCCAGGTAGGAGGCCTCCGTCCTTGTGAGACACGGTGGTGGCTTGGCCCTGGAGCGTGTGTTGGAAGCTGCTAGAAGGGGGTCAGATTCTGGGTTTGTTCTGAATCTGCATGTGGATCATATGCAAACTGTAAAAGAGAAGCACGAAGGGCAAATAAATCTAAGATTTAATGGGAAAGGATATTGAAAATGCCATCTGATTCCAATAGTGGGAGAACTGTTGTTCAGTAATTCACGGTTTCATCCAGTAATTCCTTTATATTTTCAGTTTATTGGTTTACATCTGTTGGCAAACCTGGTTCCTTGAGGAACTTGCAGAAATGGATTTCCCTTCTCAGGGTGTTGAAGGCTAATTTAAAAGGACAGATTCCTGCCCCTCTAATATCTGAGAGCATTAGGGTCTCCCAGGGTAGGACTTCAGGATCTGGTATTAGGAATAAGCACCCAAATCAGAACTAGGTTTTTTGCCAGAAGCGGGAGAAGTCCAGATTCCCTTGACTCACTGTTTGTCATGCCAGCTTTGATGTGACTTCCTCCCACAGCCTCCCTAACTCCTTACCCCGGGTTGGGCTCCCCCGCGGTGGTGGTTCCCACACTGTAATCACTCGTGCACTTAACTTTCCCACTGGAACACTCACTGATCTGACTCCAGTGCCAGGCACGTGGCGGGATATTCAGTAAATATTGTCGAGTCATCAAAACAAAAGAATACATTTATGTAACGTCAGTGTACGAAGACAAGTAGTTTTAAACCAGGACAAGAACGTGCACCAGTATTGGTCAGAGCCTGTGCTCGCTTTCAGGCCTGCCTTGGGCTGTGTGAACACTTTCTACTCACGACACTTCCGACAGCAAGTGTATGGGGTCTTTTCCTTCACACCAGCCAGCTCTCCCACACGCGCTGGCGGTCCTGCACTTCAGTTCGGACAGTGCCCAGAGTGAGCACAGACCCCGCGTGGAACAGGCTCGGTCTCCCAAGACTGGTTCCAAGGCCCGGGCCCCTCATACTTCTGACTGACTGGCTTCCCATTCGGGTTCAGACTTACTTGATACGCCATTCGAAGTGTTGTTTGCTGTCCGTCGGGTTCCCATGCTCCGCCTGCTCGGCTTTGGTAATTTGTGAGAACAGCTCCCAGACCCGAGGAGAGTATGGTGTGTGGTCGACGGGGGGGCTTGCAGAATGGGCATGTCCTCTCTGGGAAGGCCACCTTCCCAGCACTTCAGTGTTCACCAGCCTGGAAGCTCTTTGAACTCCACTGCTTAGGGGTTTTTATGGAGGTTCTATTAGGCAGGCATGATAAAGGAAGTCATTAGCCATTATTCACTTAATTTTCAGCCCCTCTCCCCTCCCCCAAGGTCAGGGGCGGGGCTGAGAGTCCCACCCCTCTAACCACGGGGTTGGCTCCTGTGTGGCGACAACTCCCATCGTGTAGCCCCCTAGGAGCCCACCAGGTGTCACCTCTTTAGCATAAACTCAGGTATGGTTGAAAGGGGCCAGCCATGAGTTCTAAAAGACATGCTTCTCGCCTGTGTCACTCGGGAAATTCCAAGGGGTTTAGGAGTTCTGTGCCAGGAACTGGGGACAATAACTATATATTTCTTATCATGTCACAATGTCACAGGTTACTTTTGAGATTCTGAACAGGTTTTCCTTATGAAAAAAAAAAATAGGAATGAGAGCAGTGGACACAAGTTTTCCAGAAAATCCTTGAGTTTTTCTGAATAACTCCCCCATTGAGATTCACTTCAGGGAATGAATCTCTATCACCAGTGAGAACATCCTACCCCTCAGATACACTGGAAGCAGGGAGAAAAGCTTGTGGCCATTAGGCAGGTGGTTTATGATGGTGTCTTCCTGTGCTCCAGGAAAAAATGTATTTAAAGTGCTGATCTGTCCTTGTTTATTTAGATGTTGAAAGACAAACCGCCCTCCTTTTCCGTTCTTTCTGTCCCGGTTTTCAGCTGCTTGTGCAAATCAGCGCCCGGACCTCTTTGGTTGTGTTATTGCCCAAGTGGGAGTAATGGACATGCTGAAGTTCCATAAATACACCATCGGCCATGCCTGGACTACTGATTACGGGTGCTCAGACAGCAAACAACACTTCGAATGGCTTATCAAGTAAGTCTGGATTCCTATCGATACATATGGTACATGTTGCTAACAATCTGATATAATACTGAACGCAGTCAAAAGGATAAGTGTTTGACTCAGTGTCTCCTGTTTGCATATCATTTACTGCAAAAGGAGTGGAAGTGATGGAAATTCCTCTTTGTCTTCCTTGTTTTGATCTGGTCTTTACAAAAGCAACAAACGACAAAGATGTGACAGGCAGAATTCTAAAGTCATCCTCCCACCCCCAGATTCCCGTCCCCTGGTCTCTTCAAATCAGACACTAATCTGAGTGCCGCTGTGAAGGGACTTTGCAGATTAAATTAAGGTTACTCATCAGTGGACCTTAAAATAAGGAGATAATCCTAGATTACTGAAGTGGACCCAGTCTAATGACAAAGCCTTAAAAGGCTGAGCACTTTCTCAGGCTGGAGGCAGGGAATGCAGCAGAAAGGGAGGTCAGATTAGAAGCCTGAGAAGGACTGGATCTGCCATTGCTGGCTTTGAAGATGGAGAAAGGGGCCTCTAGAACCTGAGACCAGCCTCCAGCCAGTGGTCATCAAAAAAAGGGAGACCTCAGTCCTATAATCACACAAGAACTGAGTTCTGCCAACAGCCTGAATGAGTCTGGAAATAGATTTTTTTCCCAGAATTTCCCGATAAGAGCCCAGCCAGCCAACACCTTGATTTCAGCCCTGAGACCCAGAGCAGAGAACCCAGTTGAGCCAACCCAGACTTCTGGCTGACAGAACTGTGAGATAAGAAATCTGTGTTGTTTTAAAAGCTGCCAAACTTGTGGTAGGTTGTTACCATAGCAATCAAAAACTAATAGAAAAAGGTGTCATTATACTTAACATCTATGTATGGGATTTTAAGAAGGAAATAAAGAGGGATATATGCAGGTACATTAAACTTGTTTTGTTCTCTCAGTGTAACCATATATGTTTGAAACTGCAAATCACATTATTAAAATATTGTACAACTGCATTCCTATCCTTCAGCCGCTTTGGCAAGACCAATGAGAAAATGACAGACATTCAGACTCCCAAGACCATAAGCTACATTCTTTTCTGGCTCTTCATTGTCTTCGCTTCCCACGCATAGGGGGTTGGGGATCAACATCAGCACTTAGGAACTGCCTGTGTCCCCTGTCCCAGTCTTCTCAGTCGACTCCACATTTCAATACAATAATTTCTCCAGTCAAGCTTTTTTGTTTCATTTTATGTGCTTTTTATGGTTTTAGCTCCTCAGCTAAAATGACCAAAGTTTTATCATTGCAATAACCTCGTTGACAAAGCCCAGTAAAAGCTAAATAAAGAAGCTATAGTCCAAATTAATGTAAAGAAAATACACACCTAGGGAGTCCCATCTAAACTCAAAAATACTGACTGAATTGTGTATCAAAGGCAACAAAACATTCAATGGAACCTAATACTTCTAAAATTAATTTGGGAAAAAAAGAAAAGTATCTTTACTTTTCCAACCTAGCTCTCGCAGGGCTGTGTTCTCCTCATACTGCAGCTCCCAGAGCAGCAGAGAGCTCAGCCCTACACACTCGAGCCAGAGCGGGCCTTACCGAGAGCTGCTCAAACCTGGCAGCGTGCCCCCCCCCCCTTGGAGGAGCTGGACTTCCACATTTGGGAATAGTTGGATAAATTTTCTACAGAACCTCCCAGTTTTTTGCCCCAAGAACTAACCTTTATTTGGAGGGCTGGGGTTGATCCAAGAACAACACTCTGAAATAAGATCAGAAAACCGATCCACTGCCGCCCCCACCTTACCTGTTGGGAGGCTAAACTCCAGAACTTTTCAGTCTTGACTTGGGTAACTGAGCAGAAATTTTACTGTTTTTGACTATTTACCCTCCAAAATAAAAGTCTCCTAAAATAGCCGATTATATTCAGTAATAGTGAACGCTGAGAAACAGGACGTCCATATTATTGAGTAAAATGTAAAGAAAAAAAGTCCAGAGATTTCACTCACTTAACTACTATCAGTTACTGTTTAATTCGACTATACTTTTATTCTTAAAACCCTCTTGTTCCCTTACCTGAAAAGTTGTACTTCAGAAGGCGCTTCCTCTGCCCCTCCACTGACTTTGTCCCCATCAGCCAAAGGCCGTTTCTTTCTGCCGGACCGTGAGAGCCAGCAGGAGGCCCAGACAGGACCTGGGTTCTTCCTGAGACTGCCACGCTGAGCCTGCAGTAAACGGTTTATAGATGGTAAAGGGGTAAAAAGCTGCCATACACTTTGAATTTCAAGTTTTTCAACAAAAGAAAGGCTCGCTCCTATTATACTCACAATCAGTGGCTTAAAGTCAGTCCACTTTGCAGTAGTGAGAAAGTCCGTCTAAAGAATACAGAACTATTCCGGACCGTAAGGGTGCACACATAGTTAGGGTCATCTCAGCAGCCCTAGGAGTTTCTTCTTTACCCAGTCTTCCAAAGTGGGAGCCACAGAAGTGACACAGCTCCCCACTCTGCAGTAGCCCTGGCCAGTTTGACCTCCACGGCGATGCACGCAGAGACTGCGATGGTCACGCGGGGACTAGTCAGCCGCAGTCATGGCTAGTGAAGTTAGGCTGGTAAACTACGTGGGTTACTGTGCCCGCCAGTGCTTCTTGAGCAGCCTCGTGGACAAACCACACTGCCTTTGCCTTTCAGATACTCTCCGTTGCACAACGTGAAGCTCCCGGAGGCAGACGACATCCAGTATCCATCCATGCTTCTCCTCACCGCCGACCACGATGACCGCGTGGTCCCACTCCACTCCCTGAAGTTCATCGCCACCCTTCAGTATGTCGTGGGCCGGAGCCGGAAGCAAAGCAACCCCCTGCTTATCCACGTGGACACCAAGGCCGGCCACGGGGCCGGGAAGCCCACGGCCAAAGTGATAGAAGAGGTCTCAGATATGTTTGCATTCATAGCGCGGTGCTTGAACATCGACTGGATCCAGTAAACGGACTCTCCCTCTCCCTCCTGACAGCCGCAGAAAACCTCAAGGGCTTTCCCACCGTTCACATGGAGAAACCACTGGGCATAATGCTCCCCCCACGGACACTATTCCTGCACTCACAGACTGCAGTTGAACAGAACTGCTGCGGGAATTTTATCTTTTTTAGGCTTCTCCTTTTTAGCAAGCCCTTGGTGTTTCTTTTTCCACCCTGTGCAGGCACATGTTTTAAAAAAAAAAAAAAATTAAAAGGCATGTTTGGATCAATAGCTAAGTGGCAGCCAACACATTGTGAATATTAGATTGCTGAATTCAGAGTCGTAGTCGGGCATACTTCATCTAGAGCACTCAATGAAATCTGCTTCTATAACCATAACCGATATAGCTTTAAATGTGAGAACTGTTCTCATGAAAAAGACTTCTTTGCAACAATAATAAATGTTATTTAAGAATGGGAGGCTTTAGTTCTGGTTCCTTTGTGTTGAGGGGCACTCACTCCGGATCGTGTCACTTTTCTATTGGAACAAGCAGTTCACCTTTCCACACAAGTTAGTTTCCAAACAGTGAAGTCCTAGAATGTTAGTGCTGAGAAGGTGTGTGCATCCGTTCCAGCTCCCTTGTTTATGGTGATGAAGCTATCAGAGGCAGCTCGCTAGCTTCTGTATTAACCATTCAGTCAGCGGATAATCAGACTCTTTTGATTTGGATACTCATGCTGAAAAAACAGTGGACCAGAAGCTTCAGATAATTGGCCTATCAATTTGGTTACAAAGTATCCCTGGATGTCGGAGTACCTGGCATATAAAACTCACATGAGTGAACCTTCCAGATATATTTAGCCAAACTTACCTTCAAATCAGAAATTTCAGCATTTCCCAAGCTGTTTTTCCCTCCCATAGACCGCTTCTTAGAAACAGTCACACTTAAAACGGTTTTGGCCCCTTACCCCTGCCACCCCAGATGTTTAAGAGGAGGATATACCATTCCTCAAACTATTGTTCATACAATTGCAAGGCATTAACATCTCATGAAACACTGTTCCTTTGGGCATCAGTTTGGGAAATGCTGATCTAATTTATGAGAAGAAAACCGTTTCTTCTTTGTCTTGCTTCAGATGACAAAAATAACTCCTGTTTTGTATGAAGTATCTTAACCTTAAAAAGGCTTAAAAGATTACTTCACTGTTCCATTAACTTGTACTTTTCCAGAGAAGTCCTGTTTTCCAAATCATACATATTTGTGCTTTCCTTTAGCGCTCTACCTCTCACATTGTGGTCTGAAATCAGACACGCACAGTTTTCTGTCAAGCATATCACTACAAATCGAACATAGCCGAAAGGTGGCTACTTTGGTTTTTCTCATCTAGGATCATGTATTCTAGTAAAGTGTCCATAAGCACTGTATACAACGTGGCTGTCCCTGGAACACAGGATGCACACTCTAGCCTCCCCTGGCCACCCCATCCCAGAGAACAAGGGTGCCCCCGGCTATCAGCGCTTGCAGAACTGACATCCGCCACCGAGAGAGGCGAACCCTGGTTAACGGCCATGTACCTGTCGGCCAGCATGGCAGGAAAAAAAAACTACATCTGCATAGATAAGCTAGAGGCAGCCTTTTTCTTAGACCTGCTGGGTAGTCTGAGGTACAGACAGCCGAGTTGCTCCCACTCAGTCCAGAGCATGTTCAAGCTTGCACAGAACCCAGCCCTACTTGCCCACGGAGGGCTCTTACTGAGCAGTGGAAAGTGAAGAGCACAGTGCGTAGGGTCTCAGGAGGTCTTCAGGAGAAGTCAGGCCCAGGGTCGAATCCCAACTCTCATTTCGTAAGTGGTAATTAGGAACCGACATTATAAATACATTTACAAAAGTGCCTACCAAAGAACTGGCCTCTAATTGTGAGTTCTCTTTCCTAAGCTAATTTTCACATCTAGATTTAAGCAGGACACCTGCACCCACAAACTGAAGGTAGCTTTTTTTAAGCCCTAAACACTGGGAGTATATGAAGTTGGCCCCTTACCAGATCTCCAGGGCCTTCCCTATTAGATGCCACCCTCCTCTATGTCCGGTGCTCCGCCTCTCTGCTCTGTCCTACATTGGTCTATGGTGTTTTGGGGGGGAAAAAAAAGCACACATTATACAGGTAGTCTAACTTGCCACGCAGGTCACAGAATTTGCTACCTTAGTGAAATAAAGTCACATTTCTGACAGTTAATGCGTACACGCCTGTAATAGTGTAAAAGTTGGCAACTACGGTTTCCCAATACTCCCACTAAAACTTAGCCAATTACACACAAATGGTGCAGCAGGCTGAAAAGGTTAAATTTCAGCTAAGAAAGCTTGTCACCCATCTGTCTGTATCTATCAGACACTTTAACCAGCCTCGGGGAGTTCCCTGGGACAGACGACACAGCCATTGCCTTGAAAGGTTACAAAGACTCAAAGAAAGATGAGTAAAGGACAGGATGGAAAGCTGCGAAGATTCTAAAAAAAGCAAAGGTCGGACTGGAATGGGGTGGTCAGGCCAGCAGGATGAGGGATGAAACCAATGAATAAGGAATACTTAGCCGTGTTCTCCATCCTGGGGCTAGGGGTACAAACTAAAGTCCTGTCTTCATGAAGTTGACACTCGAGAAGGAGACAAATGAGAAATGATTTTACTGACTCCCCTGTGCCACCCAGCCCTAAGCACTCTGTGTGTGGCTATTTGTCCTCAAGCAACCTTACAAGCCACATGCTACACTTACCCCAATTTGGCAAAGGCCCAAATTCCCCAGCCAGGAAGTGAGCAGGCAGGGCAGTAACCCCAGCAGCTGGACCCTGGAGTCTGCACTCTTACCCACTGGTGTATTAATAAGATGATAAACAAGAGGGTTCTCATTCCAGATGGTGACACAGAAGGGTCCTGAACTTACCTCCTCCCACAGATGCACTGAATCTACAACTACATATAGGACAACATCTTCTGAAAGAAACAAAAACTAGATGAGCAACTCCTACAAATTGGGCAAATGAGGAAAAAAGCCCACATTGAAACGGAGAGGAGAGGCCGAGACACGATCTTCCCTTAAGCACCCCCTCCGCCAGCATGGCCAGCCACGGTCAGGAAGGAACTCACAACTCCGAGCTTCTCCCTGAGGAGTGAAGGGTCTGGACCCCACATCTGGCACCCCAACTTTTAAGACCTACATCTAAGAGACGAGCCCCCAAAACATCTAGCTTTGAAAGCCAATGGGGTTTGTGTCCATGAGACCCACAGGCTACAGCAAACTACACATTTTCTGTAGTCTACTCACATTTTTTTATTTGAAGGATAAAAAGTCCATGAGAATACAGAAATTTCTAATAGCTTTTAAGATCTACTTCCTTAGCAATTTTCAAATGTACAGTACAGTACTATTAACTATAGCCACCACACTGTATGTGACATCCCCAGAACTTAACTTATAACTTGTGACCCCTTTATCCATTTCACCCACCGGAGAAATAGTTCTTAAAGGGCTCATGCAGACTGAGCTGGCCACCCCCAGAGCTCAGCGGAGAGGTAGCCCACTGAAAAGTGTCCAGTCTTCCTATGAAAGACACCTGCTTGCTTATCTGAAGGATTTGGCCTGAGGGAGGGGCAGGCTTCTAACTTAACACACACTGAGCACCCTTCTGAAGTATTCTAAAGGCCGCAGGGGCCAGTGGGAGCCATCTTCATGCTCTCCCTCTGCCTCCCTCCAGATCACTGGTATTTCTGGGAAAGGCACTTATGCACACATCTGGTGCCCTGGTCTTTGCAGCTGCTGCCTATGGGACAACCCTTGATCCCCTGGCTCTGGTGGCCAATGGGACTTACATTCGTGGGTGCCATAGGACAGCAACCAATGGAGAAATAGTTCTTTACTGGCTCCCCCCTCGCCAAGGGACAGCGGAGAGACAGCAGTCTGAAATGCATATCCAGTATTTCTGTGAAAGGTGCCTATTAGCTTATCTTCATAACTGTGGCCCAAGGGGCAAACTTCTCATTAAAAGCACTTCTAAGGGCCAACTATAATCCTCTCTGGAGACCAGGGAGGCTGCCAAGTATCATCATCATGCTTCCTCTGTCCCACCCTAGGTCATCAGGGTCTCCAGCATTTGTGGCCATACCACATCCTTTGATAACCTAGCTCTGGTGGCCAGAGGTGCTTGTGTTCACAGGGCTTGTGTTTTTGTGTTAATGGAACAGTAGCAAACACAGAACCAGTTCCTAACTGGCTATTACCCCAAGGCTCAGCACAGAGGGAATACACAGAAATGCCCATCTCCCAGGCTTCCCCTGAAAGAGATATGTTTGCATACTTTAAAAACTAAGTGTCTGGCTTCCAATCAGCCTGAATCTAGGTGCTGACCGAGATACTCCCCTTTGGGACACTGAGAGATCTTGGTAAGATCTTGGTAAACCCTCACCTACTGGAAGCCACTAAATCTATAGTAGGCTGCTTGAACAATCACAAAGCTTTGGGAGACAGCCAAGAGCTAGGGCAGGATTGAGCAATAAGGTTCATCTCCTACATGATGTCACCCCTTCAAAACTGGGAAAGGTGGCTATTTAAATCATAGATTTAAAAGAAAACAACAGAGATTCAAAGAAAAATGAAGAAACAAGAATACGTTCCAAACAAAAGGATAAGATAAAACCTTAGAAAAAGCCCTCAGTGAAACAGAGATAAGTAATTTACCTGATAAAATGTTCAAAGTAACGGTCATAAAGTAGCTCACCATGCTTGGAAGGTGAATGATGAATACAGTGAGAACTTCAACAAAGATACAGAAAATATAAGATAGTACCAAATAGAAGTCACAGAGCTGAAAAATACAGTATACTAAAAAATGCACTAGGTCATTCAATAGCAGACTAGATAAAGCAGAACAAGGAATCAGTGGACTCGAAGACAGGGTAGTGGAACTCATCCAATCAGGACAGCAAAAAGAAAAAAAGAATGAAAAAGCTTAAGGGACTTACGGGACAAGATCAAGAAGACCAATATTCACATTACAGGGGTCGCAGAAAAAGAGAGAGAGAAAAGGGGGCAGAAATTTTATTTGAACAAATTATGCCTGAAAGTTTCCCCAACCTGGGGAAGGAAACTGACAGCCAGATCCAGGAAGCCCAGAGAATTCTAAAAAAGATGGACCCAAAGAGATCCACACCAAGACACATAATTAAACCATTAAAGACAAGGAGAGAATCTTAAAAAGCAGTGGGAAAAAAACAGCTTGTTACATACAAGTGAACTCTCATAAGACTATGAGCTATTCTTCAGCAGAAATTTTGCAGGCCAGAAAGGAGTGACATAATATATTCAAAGTGCTAAAAGGAAGTGCCAACTAAGACCACTCTCTCTGGCAAAGGTGTGCTTCAGAACTGAAGGAGACATAAAGAGTTTTCCAAACAAGCAAAATCTGAAGGAGTTCATCACCACTAGACAGACCAGCCTTACAAGAAATGCCGAAAGGAAAGGAAAGGAAAGGGTGCTAATTAGTAACAGGAATACATATGAAAGTATAAATCTTACTGGCAAAGGTAAATATATAATAAAATTCAGAATAATCTAATGTAAAAATACTGAGTTAATTTATAAAGCTAGTATGAAGGTTAAAAGACAAAAGTAATAAAAATAACTATAAAAAGTTATTAATGGATACACAAAGTTAAAAAAATATATAATATGTGACATCAAAAGCAAATTGTGGGGTCAGAGGGAAGTAAATGTAGAGCTTTAGAATGTGTTTGAACTTAGTCATCATCAACTAAAAATACTGTTATAAGTTGTTTTATGTAAGCCTCATGGCAACCACAAAGCAAAAACACATACTAGATACACAAAAGAGAAAGAAAAAGGAATGTAAGCATATCACTACAGAAAATCATCAAGTCACCAAGGAAGAGAACAAGAGAAGAATAAAGGAATTTCAAACCAGCCAGAAAATGATTAAAATGGAATAAGTATATACCTGTTGACTTACTTTAAATGTAAATGGACTAAATTCTTCAATCAAAACACCCAGAGTGGCTGAATGGATAAAAAAAATAAATAAGTAAACAAATAAAACAAGACCCATAAAGGATCCCAGTCCAAGATGGCTATGTAGGAAGACACTGAACTCACTTCCTCCATGGAACATAACAAATTACACCTCTTTATAGAGCAATTCCTCCTGAAGAAGAACTGAGGGCCGACTGAACAGCTTCTGCACAACAAAAGATGGAGTGGCAAAAGAGAACAACAAGAGAGACGGAGACACATTAACAAAGGAACCCTCCATCCCTGATGCTGCAAATGGCAGTGGGGAGGGATGGTACAGAGGGACTGGGAGCACATTCATCTATCATGGGGCACAGAAAAAAGAACTGCAGTTAAAAAAGTAACTAGCATATAAAAGAACCAGCCCTAGAACTCCACCACACAGTAAGGGAGCTGCTAAAACTCTCCAGGTGAGAACTGCCGGACAAGGTCTACACTTTTCCACCTTGAAAGCACAGACCAGGGTACAGTCCAGGCACCCCATCCAGCCTGCCTGTCCGTAGCCCCTGGCTTCTAGCCCACACCAGCCTAGCCATCCCACCAAGGTAGCCACAGGGCAATGCATACCTGGAAATCCCTGGTTAGCAATCATTATAACTCCAGCTTTTGCACCACGGTGAGAGAGGTGCAAAGCACCCTGGAACACTCCAGGCCCATACCACTTGGATTTCAGGCAGCTTGCTAGGGCACCCCCAGTGCAGAGAGCTCTAGAACCTCCTGGCTACCATCTGCTTCAAGTCCAGCTGCCCCACCAGGGTGCCCCCTGCATGAAGCACCCTGGGAACCCTGCACCTGTGCCTGCCTTGGTTCCAGCCACCACACCTGGGCACTCTCTCTATGCAGAGTGCCCCAGAACACCCCCACCCATGTCAGTCTTGGCTCCAGTCACCTGGACAGGGCATCTCCTGTACTGAGCACTGCAGGACACCCCAGCTTGCAACCACTTCAGCTTCAGCTGTCCTGCCAGGGCACATTATCTGTGGAGAGCCCCTGGACTACATTGGCCCATGCCCACTTTAGCTTCAGCTATCCTGCCAGGATGCCCCTGCATGGAATACCCCAGGACCCCCATGCTTGTACCCCACCTTAGCTCCAGCCACTCCTCCATGGCATATTCTATGCAGAGTCCTAGAACACCCCAGTTTACACCCACTTCAGCTTCAGCTATCTTGCCAAGGTGCCCTCTGTGCATAGAGCCCTTGGTTTGCCCCCATTTCAGCTTCAGCTATCCTGCCAGGGAGCCCTCAGTGTGCAGAATCCCAGGATACCCCAGGCTGCATTCACTTCAACTTCAGATATCCTGCTAAAGCACCTGCTGCACAGAGAGCCCCATGACACCCTGACTTGCAGTCACTTCAGCTTCAGCTGTCCTGCAGGGTGCCTACTGCATGGAGAGCCCCAAGACCCCTGGCCCACACCAACCACAGCTCCAGCAACCATCAAAAGTCACCAAGCACACACAGTCTACATAGAGGATTAACATACACAGGACCATGTCTTCAAGTTTAGGAGAAGTAGCTGTTCTGCTAATCTATAGAAACAAAAAGAGAAAGTAAAGCAAAATGGAGAGACAGAGGAATATGCTCCAAAAGAAAGAACAAGACAAAACCTCAGAAAAAGAACTAAATGAAATAGAGATAAGCAATATGCTTATATAAAGAATATAATTATTGTAAAGATGCTCACTGGGCTGGAGAGAAGAGTGGAAGAATTCAGCAAGACCTTCAATAAAGAGATAGAAAATACAAAAAAGAAGCAATCAGAGTTAAAGAATACAAAAACTGAAATTTAAAAATATGCTAGAGGGAATCAAAACATTAGCTAATGCAGAAGAACATATCAGTGATCTGGAAGACAAGGTAACGATAAGCACCCAAGCTGAACAGCAAAAAGAGAAAAGAATTTTTAAAAATTAGGACAGGTTAAGGGATCTCTTAGACAATATCAAGCAAACAAACTTTCACATTATAGGGGTCCCAGAAGAGAGAAAGAAAGGGGCAGAAAACTTATCTGAAGAAATAACTGAAAACTTCCCTAACCTAGGAGAAAAAATAGATATCCAGGTTCAAGAAGTACAGAGAGTTTCAAACAAGATAAACCCAAGGAAGTCCACACCATGGCAAATTATCTTTAACCTTTAATATTTTAATTATTAAAAGAGAATTTTAAAAGCAGCAAGAGAGAAGCAAAACATTATGTACAAGGGAAACCCTATAGAGTTATTAGCTGATTTTTCAGCAGAAACTTTGCAGGCCACAAGAAAGTACATGATATAGTCAAAGTGCTGAAAGGAAAAAACTTACAACGAAGAATACTTTAATCAGGGTTATCATTCAGAACTGAAGTAAAGATACAGAGTTTCCCAAACAAAAGTTAAAGGAGTTTATTACCACTAAACAAGCCTTACAAGAAATGTTAAAGGGACTTCAAGCGGAAAATAGCCATAATTAGACATGAGGAAACTATGAATAAAAAGATATAAAATATGACAGCATATACATAAAACATGGAGGGAGTAAAAAATGTTTTTAAGAATTTGTTTGAACTTAAATGATAATCAACCTAATACAGACTGCTATATAGTTAGGACGTTGTATATGAACCTCATGGTAATCAAAAACCCAAAACCTATAACAGATACACAAAAATTAAAGAGAAAGAAAGCAAAATATAGGACTACAGAAACTCATCAAATACAAAGAAAGAGAGCAAGAGAAGAAAGGAACAGAGAACAACAAAATCAACTAGAAAACAATTAACAAAATGGCAGTAAGTACATACCTATCAATAATTAATTTAAATGTAAACAATCTAAATGCTCCAATCAAAAGACATAGAGTGGTGGAATAGGTAGAAAAACAAAAACAATCATTTATATGCTGCCTACAAGAGACTCACCTCAGACCTAAAGACATATACAGACTGAAAGTGAAGGGATGGAAAAGCACTTACATGCAAATGGAAGTGGGAAAAAAAAAAAAAAAAGCTGGGGTAGCAATACTTATACCAGACAAAACAGACTTTAGGGCAAAGACTAACAAGAAACAAAAAAGGGCATTATATGATGACAAAGGGATCAATCCAACAAGAGGATATAACAATTGTAATAACCTATATACCCAACACAGGAGCACCTAAATACATAAAGCAAATACTAAGGGAAGTAAAGAGAGAAATTTATGATGATACAACAATAGTAGGGGACACCCCACTTACATCAGTGGATAGATCATCCAGGCAGAAAATCAATAAGTGTCTTTGAATGACACAATAGACCAGATGGACCTAACAGATATATACAGAACATCCCATCCAGAAATACATATTCTTTCCAAGTGCACACGCAGCACTCTCCAGAATAGATTACATTAGGCCACAAAACAAGTCTCAATAAATTTAAGACTGATAACGTACTGCGCATCTTTTCCAACCACAATCGTATGAAACTAGAAATCAATCACAAGAACAAAACTGGAAAAACACAAACGTGTAGACTAAATAACATGATACTAAACAGCCAATGGGTCCATGAAGAAATCAAAAAAGAATTTAAAAAACACATGGAGACAAATGAAAATGAAAACACAATGGTCCAAAAGATCTCTGGGACATGATGAAAACAGTTTTATTTTTTGTTTTTGTAAGATTTTATCCACTTATTTAAGAGAGCGAGAGGGAGAGAAAGAGAGAACATGAGCAGAGGGGAGGGGCAAACAGAGAAGCAGGCTCCCCAATGAGCAGGGAGCCTGATGTGGGGCTTGATCCCAGGGCCCTGGGATCATAACCTGAACCAAAGGCAGACGCTTAACTGACTGAGCCACCCAGGTGCCCCATGAAAGCAGTTCTAAGAGGAAAATATACAGTGATACAGGCCTACCTCAAGAAACAAGTAAAAGCTCAAAGAATCTAACCTTACACCTAAAGGAACTAGAAAAAGAACAAGCACAGCCCAAGGAGGAAATGATAAATTGGAGAAGTAAATAAAATAAAGATTTTTTTTAAAAATAGGAACAAAAAAATTAAAGAGCTGGTCCTTTGAAAAGATAAAACTGATAAACACTTAGCCAGAATCATGAAGAAAAAAAACAGACAGGACCCAAAAAATAAATAAAATCAGATATGAAAGAGAATTAACAGTAGATACCACACTTCAAAAAGGATTATAAGAGAATACTATGAAAAATTATATGCCAACAAATTGGACAACCTAGAAGAAATGGATATATTCCTAGAAACATACCATCTTCCAAAACTTTATCAAGAAGAAATAGAGCATTTGAACAGACTGATTACTAGCAATAAAATTGAATTGGTAATCAAAAACTACCAAAAAATAGGGGCACCTGGGTGGCTCAGTTGTTAAGCGTCTGCCTTCGGCTCAGGTCATGATCCCAGGGTCCTGGAATCGAGCCCCGCATCGGGCTCCCTGCTCCTCAGGAAGCCTGCTTCTCCCTCTCCCACTCCCCCTGCTTGGGTTCCTTCTTTCTCTGTGTCTCTCTCTGTCAAATAAATAAAATCTTAAAAAAAAAAAAAACTACCAAAAAATAAAAGTCCAGGATCACACAGATTCAAAGGTGAATTCTACCAAACATTTAAAGGTTTAATAACTGTTCTCCTCAAACTATTCCAAAAAAATAGAAGAGGAAGGACAGCTTCCAAATACATCCTGTGAAGCCAGCATTACCCTGATGCCAAAACAAGGGCACCACACACACAAAAAAAATTATAGGCCAATATCCCTGATGAACATAGATGCAGAAATCCTCAACAAAATATTAGCAAACCACATTCAAAAATACATTAAAAGGATCATTCACCACGATCAAATAAGATTTATTCTAGGGGTACAAATATGGCTCAATATTTGTAAATCAATCAACATGCTATACCACATCAATAAAATGAAGGATAAAAATCATATGATCATTTCAATAGATGCAGAAAAATCATGTGAAAAATTCAACATCTGTCCATGATCAAAACTCTCAACAAAGTGGGTTTAGAGGTAACACACCTCAACATAATAAAAGGCCATATATGAAAAAACCACACTTAATATCTTACTCAATGGTGAAAAACTGCAAGCTTTTCCTCTAAGATCAGGAACAAGACAAGGATATCCACTTTCAAACTTTTATTCAACATATAGTACTAGCAGGACTAGCCACAGAAATAAACCAAAAAAATAAGGGGCATCCAAATTGGTAAGGAATAAATTAAACTGTCACTCTTTGCAGATGACATGATATTATACACCGAAAACCTGAAAGACACCACCAAAAAACTATTAGAAGTAATAAATGAATTCAGTAGAGTTGTAGGATACAAAATTAATACCCAGAAATCAGTAGTGCTCCTATACAGCAATAGTGCAAAAGCAGAAAAAGAAATGAAGACAATTACAATTACACTAAAAATAAAAACCTAGAAATAAACTTAACCAAAGAGGTTAAAGACCTGTACTCTGAAAACCATAAACACTGAAGAAATTAAAGATAACACAAATGGGAAGACACTCCATGCTCACGGATTGGCAGAATAAATATTCCACACTCCCCTTAGCAAGTACAGATTCAATGCAATACCAATCAAAATTCCAGTGGCATTTTTCACAGAATTAGAACAAATGATGCAAAAATTTGTATAAGAACACAAAAAACCCCTGAATATCCAAAGCAGTCTTGAGAAAGAACAGGCAGAAGTATCACAATCCCAGATTTCAAGACATACTACAAAGCTGCAGGAATCAAAACAGTCTCGTACTGGCACAAAAACAGACACACATAGACCAATGGAACAGAATAGACAACCCAGCAATAAATCCATGCTTATATAGTCAATCTATGACAAAGGAGGCAAAAATATACAATGGGGAATATATAGTCTTTTCAATAAATGGTGCTGGGGAAAACTGGACAGCTACATGTAAAAGAATGAAACTCGACCACTTTCTCACACTATACACAAAAATAAACTCAAAATATTTTAAAGACCTAAATGTGAGACCTGAAACTATAAAAATCCTAGGGGAGAACACAAGCAGTAATGTCACTGATGCTGGCCTTAGCAACATTTTTCTAGATGTCTCCTTTGGCAAGGGAAACAAAACCAAAAAATAAAGGGACTACATCAAAATAAGTTTCTACACAGTGAAGGAAACCATCAACAAAACAAAAAGGCAACCTACTGAATGGCAGAAGACATTTGCAAATGATATATCCACTCAGGGGTTAATATCCAAAATATATAAAGACTTCTACAACTTAACACCATAAAACCCCAAATAATCTGATTAAAAAATGGGCAGAGGACCTGAATAGACATTTTTCCAAAGAAGACATACAGATGGCCAACAGACACACATACCATGTCAGTATTCCATCCAAAAGCAGAATACACGTTCTTTTCAAGAAAACATGAAACATTCTCAAAAATAGATCATGGTAGGCCACAAAAACAAGTCTTAAATTTAAGAAGGTTGAAATCATATCAAGCATCTTTTCCAATCACAGTGGTATGGAACTAGAAATCAATTATAAGAAGGGAACTGAAAAACTCACAAATATATGTAGATTAAAGAACACACTATGGAACAATCATGAATCAAAGAAGAAATAAAAGACCTATCCTGCCCCCCACCACGGCCCCACCCCACTAGATTCATCAGGTGCATGCAATCCCCACAGAGGATGCCCCTTGAACACCTGACTCTTATGGGGGGGGGTGTGGAGAGGGGACTGTGTTTCTGAGTCCCATGGGGCTAAAACAACTGGGGAGGCAGTTCTTGGTAGGCTACCACCCCCAGGGCACTGACTGCACAGACAGCGGACTGAAACACATCTCCAGGCTTCCAGTGACCACTCCTTTAAGACTGGGAGAGGGCTCTTTCGCCTCATACTAGAAACAAGCACAGAGTCCAGCAAAATGAGGAAACAAATATGTTTCAAAGAAAAAAAAAAACAAGATAAAAAATCCCAGAATAAAACTTTACTGAAACAGAGGTAATTTACCTGATGAAAAGTTCAAAGTAACGGTCACAGATGCTCACCAATCTTGACAGAAGAATAGACGAACACAGAGAGAACTTCAACAAAGAGAAAATATTAGAAAGTGCCGAACAGAAGTCATAAAGCTGAAGAACACAATAACCGAATAATACACTAAAGGGGTTCAATAGCAGATGAGATGAATCAGAAGAAAGAATCAGTGACCTGGAAGCCAAGGCAGTGGAACTCACACAAAGAGATCAGCAAAAAGAAAAAGAATTTTTAAAAATGAAAAATAACTTAAGGGACCTATAGAACAACATCAGGTGATAAGGGATAGTAAGACTTTAAGTGGACTAGCAATTTTGGTTGGTGTGAGCTTAAAGAACAAAATAACCTCTGAGTGATTAAAATCTAGACTCACTAGCCAAAATATTACATCACTTATTGAAGCAAGATATTGATCAACAGAACAAGTTACCCTCAGATAACAGTGCAATCCTATTCTAGAGTTCATCTCAACAATAGGGTTTACGACCTCAGTGTTGTGTCAGGACATCCCAAGGTGCAACCACTATTAATGGTTCATTTGTTCAATGATTAAAATCCTCCCTGATCTAAGACCAAAGTAATTCAGGTTAGTTTCTTTCTATTATAAATTTCTCCCACTATGAAAGGACAAGAGAAATGAAGCCTACTTTATTAGCTTGAGACATCCTCAAACTAATAGATTATATAATCTTAATTAATTTACATCTACCCTGCCCAAGAACAGGATTTGTTAGGATGGCAGAGCCCATTAACTGTGTAAAACTTAAGGCTTTATACCCAGAAGTTCAATCTCTCTTCCTAACAAAATGTTTATAATCAACATAATCTCATTGGTTATCCCCACCCCACTTGCCATAGCATTCCTCACACTAATCAAATGAAAAGTGCTAGGATATACACAACTTTGCAAAGGACCAGACAGTGTTTGCCCTCATGGTCTATTACAACCCATTGCTGATGCTGTAAAACTATTCATTAAAGAACGAATGAAACACTAACATCATCAATATCCATATCCATTATTGAACCAATCTTAGCCCTCACCATAGCCCTACAATATAAGTTCTCCTTCCTATACCATACCCACTAATCAATATAAACCTAGGAGTACTATTCATGCTAGCTACATCAAGCTCAGTTATAAGTTCCATCCCCTGATCTGGACAGGCCTCAAATTCAAATATGCATTACCTGGAGCTATCTGAGGAGTAGTACAGAGAATTTCACACGAAGTAGCACAGAGAATTTCACACGAAGTAGCAAAGAGAATTTCACACGAAGTAACTCTAGCAATTATCTTATTATCAGTACTACTAATAAATGGATTGCTTACACTATCAACATTAATCATTACTCAAGAATCCTTACGATTAATTTTTCCATCATGACCACTAGCCATGATAGGATTCATTTCAATACTAGCAGAAACCAACTGAGCTCTATTCTACCTAACAGG
The DNA here is from genome assembly GCF_029215605.1 of Mirounga angustirostris. NCBI lineage: Eukaryota > Metazoa > Chordata > Mammalia > Carnivora > Phocidae > Mirounga > Mirounga angustirostris. The sequence goes on along the minus strand of NW_026991716.1, from coordinate 90,872,578 downwards.
AGAAAGAGAACTAGTCACTGGCTTCAACACTGAATATACAGCAAGCCCATGTGCCCTATTTTTCCTAGCAGAATGGCCAAAATCCTCCTAATAAACATTTTCACAACAATCATCTTCCTAGAAGCATTTCACAGCCCCTACATGCCAGAACTATGTACAGTTAATATCATTGTCAAAACCCTCCTACTAACCATTACCTTTCCATGAATTTGGGCATCTTACCCACAATTCCAGTACAACTAATACACCTCTTGTGAAAAAACTTTCTATCACTAGATTAGCTCTTTGTATGTGACACATACCCTTGCCTATCATTAGATCAGGTATTATACCACAATCCTAAAAATACCTCTGACAGAGTTACTTTGATAGAGTAAATAATAGAGGTTTAAATCTTATTTATTACATTATTGTAATATATATTTTAATGTTATTTCTTTTATTCCTATAATTATAGGAATCAAACCTTAAAAGTTATAGCATATTCTATAATAAAGTCAGCTAAATAAACTATTGAGCCCATCCCCCCCAATATTGGTTAATATCCTTCCCATGCTAATAACCCCCCTCATTTTTACATTATAACAACCATTATCTCAGGAACTATAATTGTAATAACAAGCTCTCACTGACTATCTAAATTGGCTTTGAATAAATATACTAGCTATTATCCTAGCTTTAATTAAAAAAAAAAAAACTTAACCCTTGAACGATAGAAGCATCTACTAAGTATTTCCTAACACAAGCAACAACATCAGTACTTCTTATAATGGCTATTATTAACTTAATATACTCTGGACAATGAACAATTACAAAAATCTCTAATCCAACAGCATCCATCTGCCATTGTAACAATAGCTCTCATTATAAAATTTGGACTTTCCCCTTTCCACTTCTGAGTACCTGAAGTAACATAAGGAATTCCATTATCCTCAGGTCTGATTTTATTAACATGACAAAACTTGCATCAGTGTCAATCTTATACCAAATCTCATCTCCATTAATCCAGACTTAATTCTAACCATAGCTATTACATCAATTGTAATTGGAAGATGAGGTGGACTTAACAAAAATGCATATATGAAAAATCATAGCCTATTCATCAATTGCCCACATGAAATGAATAACACCTATCACAATTTATAACCCAACAATAATAACCCAAAATCTATTAATCTACATCATGAGGACACTCACCACATTCATATTTTTATGTGTAATTCATCCACCATAACACTATCACTCTCATATATATGAAACAAAATACCCTTAATCACTACATTAATCTTTACCACCATACTATCAATAGGCCTTCCTCCTCTCTTGGGATTCCTGCCCAAATGGATAATTATCCAGGAACTGACAAAAAATTAGCTTATTATACCAACATTAATAGCCATTATAGCACTACTCAATTTGTACTTCTACATGCAATTAACTTCACATCACTAATTATATTTCCATCAATAAATAACATAAAAATAAAAGGACCATTTGAAAGTACAAAATGGTTAACTCTTTTAACACCACTAATTATAACATCAACAATTCTCCCACTAACACCAATGCTATCAATCTTGGAGTAGGAATTTAGGTTAGAAAAGACCAAGAGCCTTCAAAGCCCTAAGTGTATTCACTTAATTCCTAAAAAGTACGATGTTTGTAAGACTTTATCCTACATCAGTTGAACACAAATCAAATTCTTTAATTAAGCTAAAACCTTACTAGATTGGTGGGTTGCCACCCCATGAAATTTTAGTTAATGGCTAAATAACCGAATCAATTGGCTTCAATTTATTTCTCCCACCACCTAGGGGGAAGAAAGGCAGAAGAAGCCCCAGCAGAGTTGAAGCTGCTTCTTTGAATTTGTAATTCAGTATGATATTCCCCGCAGGGCTTGGCAAACGAGGACTCTACCTCTGTCTTTAGATTTAGAGGTTAATGCTTACTCAGCTATTTTACCTATGTTCATAAACTGCTTACTATTCTCAACAAACCATAAAGATATCAGCATTCCATACCTACTATTTGGTGCATGAACTAGAATAGAAGGAACTGCCTGAAGCCTTTTTTTTTTTTTTAAGATTATTTATTTATTCGAGAGAGAGCGAGAGTGCAGGGGGAGGAGCAGAGGGAGAGGGACAAGCAGACAAGCAGACTCCATGCGGAGCGTGGAGCCCAACACAGGTCATGAGATCATGACCTGAGCTGAAACCAAGAGTCGGATGCTTAACCAGTGTAGCCACCCAGATGCCCCTGTCTGAATCCTTTTATTTTTTTTCACTTAAGTCTTTGGTTTATTTTTTATCAGTTTTAAAGTTCTCTACTTATAAATCCTGGACACATTTTGTTAGATTTATACCTAAATATTTTTTTTTTTTGGTGTGATTTTAAATGGTACTTTTAATCCATGTGGAACTTGGCCAACCTGGAGCTTTACTGGGAGATCACCTAATTTATAATGTAACTATAACTGCCCATGCATTCATGATAATTTTCTTTATAGTATTAGCTATTATAATTGGAGAATTTGGAAACTGTTTAGTCCCCTTAATAATCAGAGCACCTCAGCATTCCCCCAAATAAATAATTTTAAAAAAAGAAACTCATGTTAAGATTTTATCTATTTATTTGACACAGAGAGAGACAGCGAAAGAGGGAACACAAGCAGGGGGAGGGGGAGTGGGAGTGGGAGAAGTAGGCTTCCCACTGAGCAGGGAGCCCGATGTGGGGCTCAATCCCAGGACCCTGGGATCATGACCTGAGCCAAAGGCAGACGCTTAACGACTGAGCCACCCAGGAGCCCCCAAATAACATGAGTTTCTGACTATTACCACCATCATTTCTGCTCTTACATCATCAGGAACTATTTGAAGAGCATACACACCCCTAACCAGGAACCTAACTCACTAGAAGCCTCAGTCAATTTAACAATCCTCTCTCTCCATCTATGTGTATCCTCAATTTTAGGTGCTATCAATCATATTACCACAATCATTAATATAAAACCACCAGCTGTATCTCAGTACTAAACACCTTTATTCATTGGATCCCTCCTAACTACAGCCATCCTATTACTACTATCACATCCAGTCCTAGCAGTCAGAATTACCATATTACTAACAGACAATAACCTAAAACACCATATTCTTTGATCCTGTAGGAGGAGGCAACCCAATTTGATACCAATGCTTATATTGATTTTGATTCTCCAGCTATTCCAAAGTTTATATTCTTATCTTCCCTGAATTTGGAATAATTTCCCATATTATTATGTATTATTCAGGGAAAAAAGAACCTTTTGGATATACAGGAATAGTCTGAGCCATAATATCTATTCGATTCCTAGGTGTATTGTATGAGCCCATCATATATTAACAGTAGGCACAGATGTTGACATATAGCATATTTTACATCAGCTACTAGAATCATTGCCACCCTTACAGGAGTAAAAGTATTTAGCTAACAACCCTTCACGGAGGCAACATTAAATGATCACTAGCCATACTATGAGCTCTAGCTTTTATCTTCCTATTCATAGGAGGTCTAACAAGAATTGTCTTAGCCAACTCATCCCTAGATATTGTTCTCCAGGACACATACTATATGGTAGCACATTTTTACTACATATTATCAATAGGAGCATTATTCACCATCACAGGAAGATCTGTTCACTGATTCCCATTATTTTCTACAAGCTACACAGTCAACTGTCTTGGGCAAAAATCCTCTTTACAATCATAGTAATTGGAGCTAATGTAACTTTCTTCCCTCTCAGGAATGCCCTGACATTACTCTGACTGTCCAGATGCATGCACAACATGAAACACTATGTCATCTATCGGTTCATTCATCTCAACAGCAGTAATATTAATTATCTTCATAATTAGAGAAGTATTTGCATCTAAATGAGAAGTAGCAATCGTGGAATTAACTAACACTAATCCTGAATGACTACATGGATGCCCTCCACCATATCATATATTTAAAGAATCCTCTTACATAAGCCTAAAATAAGAAGAAAAAAAAAACCCTCTAAAAATGGTTTCAAGCCAATACCATAACCATTATGTCTTTTTCAATAGTGAAATATTAGTAAAACTTACATAATTTTGTCAAAGTTAAATTATGGGTTTAAGTCTTTATATCTCCATGGCATATCCATTCAACTAGGCTTTTAAGATGCAACATCCCACATTATAGAAGAACTCCTACACTTTCATGACCATACATAATCATCTTAACCAACTCTATAGTTCTTTATATCATTTCACTGGTATTAACAGCTAAATTAACGCAAATAAAATAGATGTGCAAGAAGTAGAAACAATATGGACTATCTTACCAGTCATTATCCTAATCTTAATTGCTCTGCCATCACTATAAATTCTTGATATAATAGATGAGATCAACAGCCCCTCACCAGTAACTGGAAAAACTAGGCTGTCAGTGATACTGAAGCTATGAATATATGGACTATAAAGACTTAAACTTTGACTTCTACTTCCTGACTTCTTGACTCCTTAAACTTTGATCCCCACACAAGACCGAAAACCAACAGAACTACAACTAGTAAAGGTTGACAACCAAGTTGTCTTACCCATAGAAATAACAATCCAAATATTAATCTCATTGGCAGATATCTTGCACTCATAAGCCACCCCCAAACAAATCAAACAACCTTAATACCTATACAGACAAACCTATATTATGGGCAGTGCTCAGAAATTGTGGGTCAAGTCAGTTTTATACCAGTTATTCTTGAATTAATCCCACTAAAACACTTAGAAAAATTATCTGCAACTATACTGTAATGTCATTAAGAAGTTAAGTAGTATTGGGGTGCCTGGGTGGCTTAGTTGATTAAGTGCCCGACTCCTGATTTTGGCTCAGGTCATGATCTCAGGTTCATGAGCTGGCCATGGAGCCTGCTTAGGATTCTCTCTCTCCCTCTCCTTCTGCCTCTCCCCCCTAAAAAAAAAAATAAAACTTAAAAAAAAAAAAATGTGAAAGAAGCTAAGTAGTATTATTAACCTTTAAAAGGTTAAGGACAGAGTTTAAGCTTCTCCTTAATGATATGCCACAACTAGACACATCAGTGTAATTTATCACCTTCATATTAATAATTATAAACCTATTTGTTGTATTTCAGCTAAAAATTTCAAATCACTATGACCAATCAAACTCAAAATTAAAAACAACAAAGACACTGGAGTACTTCACCCCTTGAGAGAAAAAGTAAATTAAAATCTATTTGCCTCTTTCATTATCCCAATAATGATAGGGTTATCTATCATAGTTTCAATTACTATATTCCCTACAACCTAACCAACTAATCAACAACTATCTAATTGCTATCAAAAAATGACTAATTCAGTTAGCATCAAAACAAGTAACTATCCATAATCATAGGACACAATCAAGGACAAAACTGAACCCTAATATTCCGATTACTCATTCTACTTATTGGCTTAGCAAGCCTGCTAGGCCTACTACCACACTCAGGTACACCCACCACACAACTCTCAATGAATCTGGGAATAGCCATTCCACCTTGAGCAGGGACAGTAATTAATAGCTTGTGTCACAAAACAAAAGCATCTTAGCCAACTTCCTATCCCAAAGAATAACCATCCCACTCATTCCAATACTAGCAATTATCAAAACCATTAGCCTTTTCATCCAACCAAGAGCACTAGCTGTATGGCTAACTACCAGTATCACCGCTGAACACCTACTCATTCATTTAATTGTAGGAGGAAGCCTTACCTTCATGAAAATTAGCCTCACTATAGCTCTCTTTACCTTCATCACTCTTAATTCTACTATCCTTGAATTCACTGTGGGCTTAATTCAGGCTTACATATTCACTCTACTAGTAAGCCTTCCCCTTACATGATAACATCTAATGACCCACCAAACCCACACGTACCATATAGTAAACTCCTGCTCCCAACAATTTATAGGCACTCTATCAGCTTTCCTTGTAACATCAGGTCTAGTAATATGGTTTTACTTTAACTCAATCTTCCTCCTGTCCTTAGGCATCAACAACTAATGTCTTGACTATGTATCACTGAAGATGAGACATTATTTGAAAAAGTACATTCCAAGGTCACCACACACCAATTGTTCAAAAAGGGCTTCAGTATGGAGTGATTCTTTTCATTATTTCGGGGAAATCTTTACTAGTTTCCTCTGGGCTTTTACCATTTAAGTCTAGCCCCAACACCTGAACTAGGTAGTTGCAGACCACACACTGATATCCATCCCCTAAATCCTCTGGAAGTACTACTTCTCAATACCTTTGTCCTATTAGCTCTGGAGTATATCTATCACCTAAGCCCACTACAGCCTAACAGGAGGAAATCACAAACACAAACTTCAAGCCCTATTCATTACAGTCTCTCTAGGAATTTATTTTACTTTATTACAAGCCTTCGAATACTATGAAACATCATTTACAATCTCAGATGGAGTTTATGAATAGACATTTTTTATGGCTACAGGTTTTCATGGACTACATGTAATTACTGGCTCTACCTTCCTCATCGTCTGTTTCCTGCTGCAACTATAGTTTCATTTCACATCTAATTATCACTTCAAATTGATATTAACATTTTGTAGATGTGGTATGACTATTCCTATATGTCTCCACTTATTGAGGAGGGTCCTATTCTTTTAGTATTAAATAGTACAATTCCAATTAATCAGTTTCAGTACAATCCAAGGAAGAATAATAAATATAGTATTAACCCTATCAATTAACACACTACTAAACTCATTGCTTATATTAATTGCATTCTGACTTCCCCAACTAAACATCTACATGGAAAAAATTAGCCCATATGAATGTGGATTAGACCCCATAGGATCAGCACACCTACCCTTCTCCATAAAATTCTTTCTGGTAGCCATTACATTTCTGTTATTCGACCTAGAAATGCTGTTCTTCTACCTCTACCTTCACTGTCCCAAACAGCCTAAAAATCATACTTACCATGGCATTAATATCTCATTACCAGCCATAAGTCTCACCTATGAATGAACCCAAAAAGAATCAGAATGAACCAAATGATAGTTAGTTTAAACTAAAACCAATGATTTCAATTCATTAAATTATGGCTAATTTCATAATTAGCAAAGGCCTCTAGTCTATATCAACATTATTCTAGCAATCATTGTATCCTTCATGGAACATTAATATATTGATCTCATTTAATATCATTTCCCTCTTTAGAGGGTATATTCATTCACTTTTCATTATAGTAACCATAATAATTCTAAACACCCACTTTACATTAGCTAGCATAATACCTATTATCTTCTTTTTTAAAAGATTTTATTTATTTATTTGACAGACAGTGAGAGAGGGAACACAGCAGGGGGAGTGGGAGAGGGAGAAGCAGGCCTCCCACCGAGCAGGGAACCCGATGCGGGGCTCGATCCCAGGACCCTGGGACCATGAACTGAGCCGAAGGCAGACGCTTAACGACTGAGCCACCCAGGTGCCCCTACCTATTATCTTCTTAATATTCATGGCTTGTGAGGCTACACTATGACTATTTCTACTAGTTATGGTGTCTAATACTTACAGCACTATGTATAAAACCTTAACCTCCTGCAATGCTAAAAATCATTATTCTAACCATTATACTAGTACCACTGACATGATTATCAAAAAACAATATAATTTCAACTAAAAAAACAGCTTACAGCTTATTAAATAGCCTTATTGGCCTAATATTCCTAAATCAACTTAACAACAGCCTCAACTTTTCATTACTATTCTTCTCTGACTCCCTGTTGGGACCCCTACTGGCACTAACATGACTTCTTCCACTAACACTCACAGCTAGCCAATTTCATCTATCAATGGAAGCCCTAACCCAGAAAAAGCTGTATAATACTAATTCTGTTACACATATTCTTTTTTTTTTTAAGATTTTATTTATTTATTTGAAAGAGAGAGAATGAGAGAGAGAGAGCACATGAGAGGGGGGAGGGTCAGAGGGAGAAGCAGACCCCCCACCGAGCAGGGAGCCCGAGGGCTCCCGAGTCCATCCCGGGACTCCAGGATCATGACCTGAGCCGAAGGCAGTCACCCAACCAACTGAGCCACCCAGCTGCCCCCCCCCCTTTTTTTTTTAAAGATTTTATTTATTTATTTGAGACAGAGAGAATGAGAGAGACAGAGAGCACATGAGAGGGGGGAGGGTCAGAGGGAGAAGCAGACTCCCCGCTGAGCAGGGAGCCCGATGCGGGACTCGATCCTGGGACTCCAGGATCATGACCTGAGCCGAAGGCAGTCGCTTAACCGACTGAGCCACCCAGGCGCCCCTGCTACACATATTCTTAATCATAACTTTCATTGCCACAGAATTTTATTATATGTCCTGTTTGAAACCACACTAGTACCAACCTTAATCATCACCCACTGAGGGAATCAAACAGAATGATTGAATGAGGGGCTCTAGTTCCTACTTTATACATTAGTAGGGTCACTCCCACTTCTCATTTCATTTATCTACAACCAAAACCTCACAGAGTCATTAAATTTCTTCAGTTAGTACTGAGCCTGACCAGTGTCCAACTCTCGATCTAACATTTTCATGTGACTTGCATGCATAATAGTGTTCATAGTGAAAACACCCCTTTATAGGTTATACCTCTGACTGCCAAAAGCACACACAGAAGACACTATTGCTGGTTACATGGTACTCGAAGCTGTACTACTAAAAGTAGGTGGATATGGGATGCTACTGGTAACAACAACACTAAACCCTTTAACGAACTACATAGCCCATATGGGAGCACGTATATAAAGGAAACATTAGCACACCTAAACAGAGAAATTAACAGCAGCAATACAGAAACAGGAGACTTTCACCCCCCACTTACACCAGTGGATAGATCATCCAGATGAAAATAAGGAAACATTGGCCTTAACTGACACATTAAACCAGATGGACTTAACAGATATATACAAAACATTCTATCCAAAAGCAGTAGAACACACATTCTTTTCAAATGCACTATTCTTTTTCAAGGATACATCACTTATTAGGTCACAAAACAAGTTCTGATACATTTAAAAAGATTAGAACCATATCAACCATCATTTCAGACTACAATGGTATAAAACTGAAATCACAAAAAAACTGAAAAAATCGTAAATATGTAAATTTTAAACAACATGCTACTGAACAACCAATAGGTGTATGAAGAAATCAAAGGGGAAATCAAAAAATACCTTGAGGGATAAAGAGTAAACTTTGAGGGATAAAGAGTACACTTACCTTGATGAACACGGAGTAATATATGGAACTGCTGAATCACTATATTATACATCTGAAACTAATATAACACTGTATGTTATCTACACTGGAATTAAAATTTACAAATTAAGAAAAATACCTCGAGACAAATGAAAATGAAAATACAACATACCAAAATCCATGGGGTATAGCAAAAGCAGTTCTAAGAAGTTCATAGACAGAAATTCATAGCATAGCAATAGGGGTCTACCTCAAAAAACAAAAGTCTCAAAACAATCTAACTTTACATCTAAAGGAACAAGAAAAACAACAAATGAAGACCAAAATTGGTAGAAGGGAGGAAATAATAAAAACAGCACAGGGGCGCCTGGGTGGCACAGCTGGTTAAGCATCTCACTTGGTTTTGGCTCAGGTTGTGATCTCAGGTCATGAGATCAAGCCCCTTGTCAGGCTCCGCACTCAGCACAGAGTCTGCTTGAGATTCTTTCTCCCTTTGCCCCTCCTGTCCATGCCCTCTCTCTAAATAAATAAATCTTTAAAAAAAAAAATCAGAGCAGAATGAAATGAAAGAGACTGAAAACACGGTAGAAAAGATCAAGGAAACTAAGAACTGGTTCTTGAAAAGATAAACAAAAATTGAATAATATTTAGCTAGACTAAGAGGGGGCCCAAATAAATAAAATCAGAAATGAAAGAGAAGTTACAACTGATACCAAAGATACACAAAGGATCATAAGAAACTACTGTGAACAATTATATGCCAACAAATTGGACAACCTAGAAAAAACGAATATATTCCTAGAAACATACAGTCTTCCAAATTTAATCATGAAGATACAGAATATCTGAATACTAGCTAGGAGATTGAACCAGTAATCAAAAACCTCCCAACAAAAATTCAGGACCAGATGGCTTTACTGATGAGTTCTACCAAATACTCAAAAGATTTAGTACCTATACTTCTCAAATTCCTCCAAAAAATTGAAGATGTGGCAGTGCTTACAAACTTATTTTATAAGACCAGCATTACCCTGATAACAAAACCAGACAAGGCACCACAAAAAAAGAAAATTACAGGCCAATTTCCCTGATTAACATAGATGTCAAAATCCTCAACAAAATATTAGTAAGCCAAATTCAACATTACATTACAAAGATCATATATTATGATCAAGTGGGATTTATTCCAAGGATGCCAGGATGGCTCAATATCTGCAAATCAATCAACATGAAACACCATATTAACAAAATGAAAAAGTCATATGATCATCTCAATAGATGCAAAAAGAACATTTGACAAAATTAAACATCCACTTATGATTTAAAAAAAACTATCAAGAAAATGGGTAGGGGCGCCTGGGTGGCTCAGTCATTAAGCGTCTGCCTTCGGCTCAGGTCATGATCCCAGGATCCTGGGATCGAGCCCCGCATCAGGCTCCCTGCTCGGCGGGAAGCCTGCTTCTCCCTCTCCCACTCCCCCTGCTTGTGTTCCCTCTCTTGCTGTGTCTCTCTCTGTCAAATAAATAAAATCTTTAAAAAAAAAAGAAAATGGGTATAGGGGAATGTACCTCAATATAAAGGCCATATATAAAAGGCTCATGGTTAACATCATACTCAACAATGAAATGCTGAAAGCTTTTCCTTTAAGAAAAGGAACAAGACAAGAATGCCCTTCCTTGCCACTTTTGTTAAACTTGGTATTGAAAGTCCTGGCTGGAGAAATTATGTAAGAAAAAGACATAAAAAGGCATCCAAATTGAAAAGAAAGGAAAACCGTCATTTGCAGATGACATGATGTTATATAGAGAAAATCCCTAAAGATTCCACCAAAAAACCATTAAAACTAACCAACAAATTTAGTAAAGTTGCAGGGTACAAAATCAATATTCGCAAATCTGTTATACTTCTATAACTAACAGTAAACTATCAGAAAGGGAAATTAAGAAAACAATCCCATTAGGGTGCCTGGGTGGTTCAATTGGTTGAGGGTCTGCCTTCAGCTCAGGTCATGATCTCAGCGTCCTGGGATTGAGCCCCATATCAGGCTCTCTGCTCTCTCCCTCTCTCTGATCCTCCTCCCTGCTTGTGCTCGGTCTCAAAAAAAATAAATAAAATCTTAAAAAAAAAGAAAACAATCCTATTCACAATTGCATCAAAAAGAATAAGATACCTAGGAATAAGTTAAACCCAGAGGTGAAAGATGTGAATGCTGAAAACTATAAGACATTAATGAAAGAAATTAAAGATGACACAAATAAATGGACAGATATTGCACGCTTGTGGATTGGAAGAGTTAATATTGTTAAAATGTCCATACCACTCAAAGAATCCAATATCTGCAATCAATCAAAGTTTCAATGCAATCCCTATCAAAATTCCAATGGTATTTTTCATAAAAAAAAATAGAACAATCCTAAACTTCATATGGAAACACAAAAGACTCCAAAGAGCTAAAGCAATCTTGAGAAAAAAGAAAAATCTGGAAGCATCATGCACCCTGATTTCAAGCTATATTACAAAGCTATAGTAATCAAAGTGGTATGATATTAGCATAAAAACAGACACACAGCTCAGTGGAACAGAACAGGGAGCCCAGAAATAAACCCATACATATTTGTCTGAATAATTTATGACAAAGAACCCAAGAATATACAATGGGGAAAGGACAGTTTCTCCAATAAAAAAGTGTTGGGAAAACTGGACAGCCACATGCAAAAAATAAGATTGAATTACTATCTTATACCATACACAAAAATTAACTTATAATAAATGAAAGGTTTTAACATAAAATCTGAATCCCTAAAACTCATAAAAAGAAAACAAAGGTGGTAAGCTCCCTGACATAGACTTTGAGAAGGATTTTTTTGGGGACTTGACACAAACAGCAAAAGCAACAATACCAATCTGGAAAGAACACAAATAAATGGTGGCTAAACAGTATGTTACTAAACAATGACTAAAACCAAGAAATCAAGGAGGAATAAAGATTAGAGCAGAAATAAATGAAATAGAGACTATAAAAATAGAAAAGATCAATGAAACCAGAGCTGGAACTTTGACAAGATGGAATTGATAAACCCTAAGTCAGACTCATCAGGAAAAAAGAAAGGAGAGAGGATTCAAAATCAGACATGAAGGAGAAATAACAACTGACACCACAGAAATACAAAAAGTTATAAAGAGAATATTATGAAAAATTGTATGCCAACAGATTGGACAACCTAGAAGAAATGAGTAAATTCCTTGAAACATAGACTCTTCCAAAATTGAATCAGGAAGAGACAAAAATTTGAATAGATGGATTACTACTAAAGAAATTGGTCAGTAATTAAAAAACTCCCAACAAATTAAAGTCCAGGACTAGAGAGGTTCACAAGTGAATTCTATCAAACATTTAGAGAAGAATTAATACCTGTTTTTCTCAAACCATTCCAAAAAATAGAGGAAGGAAAACTTCCACATTCATTCTATGAGCCAGCATTACCCTGATAGGAAAACCAGGCAAAGACATTACAAAAAAAGAGAACTACAAGTCAGTGTCCCTGATGAATACGGACGTAAAAATCCTCAACAAAATATTAGCAAACCGTATTCAACAATGCATTAAAAGGATCATTCTCCATGATCAAACTCCAGGATTAATTCCAGGAATGCAAGGGAGGTTCAATATTCATAAAATCAATATGATACATCACATTAACGAAAGAAAAGGATAAAAATCATATGATAACCTCAAGAGATGAAAAAAAAGCATTTGACAAAATAAAACATCTGTTTGTGATAAAAACTCTCAACCAAGTGGGTTTAGAGGGAACATACTTCAACATAATAGAAGTCACATATGGAAAAACCCACAGTCACCATCATACTCAATGATGAAAAACTGAGAGCCTTTCCCCTAAGGTAAAGAACAAGACAAGGATGTCCACTCTCACCACTTTTATTCAACCTAGTACTGAAAGTCCTAGCCGCAGCACTCAGACAAGAGAAATAAAAGGCAACCAAACTGGTAAAGAAGTAGTAAAACTAAAACTATTGGCAGATGACATGATACTATACATAGAAAACCCTAAAGACTGCCAAAAAACTATTATAACTGATAAATAAGTTCAGTAAAGTTGCAGGATACAAAATTAGTATGTAGACATCTATAGCATTTCTATACACTAATAATGAAGTAGCCAAGAAATTAAGAAAAGAATCCCATTTTCAATTGCACCAAAGAGAATAAAATACCTAGGAATAAACTTAACCAAGGAGGTTAAAAACCTGTACCCTGGGAACTATAAAACACTGATGAAGGAAATTGAAGACAACACAAATAAATGGAGAGATATTCCATGCTCATGGATTGGAAGATTATTATTAAAATGTCCATGCTAGGGCGCCTGGGTGGCTCAGTTGGTTAAGCGACTGCTTTCGGCTCAGGTCATGATCCCAGGGTCCCGGGATCGAGTCCCGCATCGGGCTCCCTGCTCGGCAGGGAGTCTGCTTCTCCCTCTGACCCTCCCCCCTCTCATGTGCTCTCTCTCTCTCTCTCTTTCTGTCTCAAATAAATAAATAAATAAAATCTTTAAAAAAAAAAATGTCCATGCTACCCAAAGCAATCCACAGATTCAATGCAATCCCCATTAAAATACCAATGGCATTTTTCACAGAACTAGAATGCTATAATTTGCATGGAACCACAAAAGACCCCTAATAGCCAAAACAAGCTTGAGAAAAAAGAACAAAGCTAGAGGTATCACAATCCCAGGTTTCCAAATATACTACAAAGCTGTAGTAATCAAAACAGTATGGTATTGGCACAGAAGTAGACACACATAGATTAACAGAACAGAATGGAGAGCCCAGAAATAAACCCACACTTATTTGGTCAATTAATCTATAACAAAGTAGGCATGAATACACAATGGGGAAAAGACAGGCTCTTCAATAATTTGTGCTAGGAAAACTAGACAGCTACATGCAAAAGGATGAAACTGGACCACTTTCTAACACTACACAGAAAAATAAATTCAAAATGAATTAAAGACCTAAAAGTGAGACCAGAAACCATAAAATTCTCAGAAGAAAGCATAGGCAGTAATATCACTGACATAGACCTTAACGACATTTTTCTAGATAGGTCTCCACAAGCCAGGGAAACAAAAGCAAAACAAACTATTGGGACTACACCATAACAAAACAAAAAGGCAATTACTGAATAGGAGACATCTGCAAATGATATATCCAATAAGGGGTTAATATACAAAATATATAAAGAACTTCTACAATCTAACACCATAAAACCCCAAGTAATCTAATTAAAAATCAGCAGAGGACCTAAATAGACATTTTTCCAAAGAAGATACACAGATGGCTAACAGACACATGAAAAGATGCACAACATCACTCATCATCAGGGAAATGCAAATCAAAACCACAATAAGATATCACCTCACACTTGTCAGAATGGCTAAAATGAAAAAGATAAAAAAACAAGTGTTGGGCGCCTGGGTGGCTCAGTTGGTTAAGCGACTGCCTTCAGCTCAGGTCATGATCCTGGAGTCCCGGGATCGAGTCCCACATCGGGCTCCCTGCTCGGCAGGGGGTCTGCTTCTCCCTCTGCCCTCTGCCCTCTCGTGCTCTCTGTCTCTCATTCTCTCTCTCTCAAATAAATAAATAAAATCTTTAAAAAAAAAATTAAAAAAAAAAAGTGTTGGTGAGAATATGGAGAAAAAGGACCTCTGCGCACTGTTGGTGGGAATGCAAACTAGTGCAGCGACTGTGGAAAACAGTATGGAGATTCCTCAAAAAATGAAAAATAGAACTACCATATGATAGAGTAATTCCATTACTAGGTATTTACCCAAAGCAAATAAAAACACTAATTTGAAAAGATACATGTATCCCTATGTTTACTGCAGCATTATTTACAATAACCAATCATATATCTGATAAGTGGTTAGTATCCAAAATAGATAACTCATCTAACTCAATGACAAATCCAATTAAAAATGGGCAGAGGATCTGAATAGACATTTTTTCCAAAGATGACACACAGATGGTCATGAAGTTCATGAAAAGGGGCTCAACATCACTCACCATCAGGGACATGCATAGAGACTACAGTTAATAATATTGTATTGTATATTTGAAAGTTGCTAAGAGAGATTTTAAGTTCTAATCACAAAAAAATTATACATTTATAGGATGATGGGTGTTAACTAGACTTACTGTGGTAATAATTTTGCAATATATACATGTTGAATCATGTACACCTGAAACTAATTCAGTGTTATATGGCAATTATATCTCAAACATATTTTTAAAGATAAACAGAAAATATAATTTCAGGAATTAATAAACTATGAAGAAACAGAGCAGGGCAAGTGAATAGTTCAGAACAAAGGATGCATTTTAGTCCAGGAGTTCAGAGAGGACCCCTTTAAGGAAATATCATTTGAACAAAGACCTGAACGTGGTGGGGCAGACTGGAAAAGGCAGGGCTGGGCAGCTCCCCTAGGTGAGGATGTCCATCCTGAGCAGGGAGATGAACAAGGTCAGACCCAGTAACGTGGAAAACTGACTTCAGCAGAAGAGGAAAATAAGCAGGAGGACCATTTAATGAGCAGGTGGTCTTAGGACCTTTAAGGAATTTTGAGGTTGGGGTAGTAGGAACCCATCACAAAAATAACACTGACCTGCTACCTCATGGACGAAACTCAAAAACATAATGCTAAGTTAAAGAAGCCAGTCACAAATGACCACATACTGTATGATTCCATTTATATGAAATGCAAAAAAAAAAAAAAAAAAGCCTATATTAACACAGGACATAGATAAGAGGTTGCCTGGAGTTGGGGGTGGAAATGGGGCTTAACCGGCATAAAAAGATTTTATTAGGACAATGAAAATGTTCTACAACTGGATTACAGTAATGGATGCACAACCCAGTAAAAAAGTTTTTACTTTTACAGAAAAGTCACTGAATTGCACACTTGAAAAGGGTGAGTTTTATGGTATGTAAATTATACTTCAGTAAAGTCAAAATTGGGGTGCCTGGGTGGCTCAGTAGGTTGGACGTCTGCCTTCGGCTCAGGTCATGATCTCGGGGTCCTGGGATCGAGCCCCGAGTCTGCTTCTCCCTCTCCCCCCGCAACCCCACTTATGTTCTCTCTCTCAAGTAAATAATAAAATCTTTAAAAAATAAAGTCAAAATAAACTCTGGCAGTGAAATAAAAAGGAACAAATGCATCTCTGAATAAGCAACATCTAGGAATAGCCACCTGGACAATTGAGGTGTCAAGTAACAGGCAGGTTACTGGGAGCAATTGAGATTAAAGCTTGTTTATCAGGTTTGGGCTTGGAGGACGAGGACTATGAGGACTATTTTGAGCAGTGGTCCTTAAGTCAGAGTTCGCCTCTCGGGGCACAGCTCTCCCTCTCCTGAGTCTGCTCCTATAGCTCAGACTGCTGATACCTGTCCTGCCAATAACCCCCTGAATCCACTTCCCAGGCTTCTCTCTGCTAAACAGCTCAGGGCCTCCCGAAGACTCTTCACTGCATCAGCTGAAGGCAGGCAGGAGACACAAAGGCAAGCAGGCTCCCTTGAACGCTGGGGAAACAACTAAGAAAGCTATCATTCTCTAGCGGTCAAGAGAGAATGTCCTGGTGGCCATTTGCAGGAGTGATTAATGCCAAATAACCCCAGAAATTGTAAACAAACTACCTTAAAATGGTACTATGTGATTTAGAAGGCGATCTACATTTGAGTTGGCAATGAAAACACAAAGCAGTTCTCCGGTTCCAAAATATCAGGGGTGGTTGGTATCAAAGCAAGAGCTTCTAGCCATTTTGAAGGAGTCAAACTGAGGTTAACCTGAAAACAAAGTCAGCATCAGGACCTAACGACCCTCAGTTCTGAGGAAAACAATGGAAGTGAATGAACACAGGTAACACCATGTGACTTCTCCCGGGACCCTCAGGCGCTGGCCCTGCATCCGGCCAGTTCCAGAGTGCAAGGTTCCCTGCAACCTTGGCCCCCAGAAGTTGCACGTACCTGCATGTCTCCAGAAACACTAGGAACACCCTAGCTCTGCACTGCTCCGCTCTTGCCTCGCAGTTTAAAATTCCCTCCGGGTTCGTCTCAGATAGTGGCTAAATGCAAATGTCTTTTGAGAGCGGGGTGGGGGGGAGCTAGGGGGGTTCATCTCTTGTTAACACCTGAACTTCTGAGTTGATGTTGCTGGTTCAGAGTGAATACCAAAGCTGCAAGGGATAACAAGTGGGTTAAAGTGGGTTTCAGGTTTACTTGGCAAGGGAGAGAATGGTCAGAGTCGGGAGGTAGTTCTGGGAAGAGATGATTCCAGAAGGGAAGGTAGAGAAGAGATATTGCAGACCATTTACCTCTCACTCTTGCTCTCAGCATTTCAGCCCCGGAGTGCTGTTACCTGGCCTCACCTGTCATGAGGAGTTGACCCCCCCGCCCAGCAATCCCACAGTATCAGGAGCTTCAGCTGAGAGCAGTGATAGCGCAAATACAGAGGTTTTGCAGTGTAAACCAGCCCAAACGGGGCAAGAAGGAAAATTATTAGACACGCAGGAACCAGAACCAGTTCACATATTTTGTACCTTACACACACATTGTCTCAAGCACCAGTGATTTTATCACAGAAGCCGTATACCCTTTAGAAGGTGTCTTTTACTAATACCTTTTTTAGTTGCTGCAAAAATGAATGTTGTTTGTAATTTTTTAACTTTGTGATTTAGATGTACAGAAAAGGTGCTAAACTGTACAGAGAGAACCCATACGCCCTTCCCTCAGATTTCCCTACTTGTAACATCTTCCATAATAATAGTATAGTTATCAAAACCTGGAAACCATCACAGGCTGTAGTACTATTAAATAACCTACGCACCCCATTCAGATTTTGCCAGTTTTCCCACTAAATGTCCTTTTTCTGCCACAGGTCCCCATTTTATTTGGTTGTCATGTCTCCTTAGTCTTCCGTCTATGACGGTGCCTCTTTTTTCTTGTCTTTCATTGCCCTTGACACATTCGAAGAGGACTGGCCTGTTATTTTGTAGAATGTCCTTTATTTTAGTTTGTGTGCTGTTTTCTCATTACTAGAATGAGGTTATGCATTTCTAGTAAGAATACCCCAGATGGGATGTTGTGCCCTTCTCGTTGTGTCATATCAAGGGGTACACGATGTAGATATGCCTTAGTCCCGGTAACATTAATTTGGATCACTTGGTTAAGCTGAAGTCAGCCTGATTTCTCCACTGTAAAGTTACTTTTCCCTCTTGACGATTTCATTACAATTTAATGATAGTTATATTTTGCCTAAATTAGATACACTACTTAAACACCACCTTTTGGAAAAGTACTTGAGACAAATTATAATAAAAGATGTATACAAATAAAGTTCTTGTGTGTCCTACCTCAATGAATAGTCCTTACCATCTATACCATTCCCTGAGCCTGGAAGAAGTCTTGCTATTTCCTTGTAAGATCCAGTCATCCCAGGTTCTACCAAATCCCCCTTCTAATTATGCCTCAGCTGTGGCCACTTCGCTCCAGCCTCACCATGTTTCATAATCCATCCCCCTGAATCCAAGTCTGGTTCCCCTCATATTCTATGAACTAAGTCCAGAATAAACTTTAAAAAGCAAGAAAGATCAGGTCACCTCCCGCTTGGATCCTTTAGTGGCTTCCCACTGCCTTCAGGCAGAGGTAATCTATGCAGCAAAGCCTTGAATGAGCCCTCCGGATGAACTGGTGATAAAATGATCCCCTGAGCAGCTGAATAACCTAATCTCCATTGCAAATCAGAATCAACTGGGGAGCTTGTTCAAAATATAAATTTGCAGGGACCTGCAGTGACTCTGACTCCGAGAAGGACCCTGGGAGCTGCGCTGTAACAAGCCTCCCAGGTGATTCCAATGTGGAGGTCAGCTGAGAAATCACTGATTAACACCCCAAAATGCTGTTAGCTCTGAGGGGGAACTCTGAGGAATTTTTTTTCTAGTCTCCTAATTCACAATGCTATAATTCTCGACTTCTGTAAAGCTGTTGCAATCCTGCTGTAATTATTAAGTGTACCTAAGTTTATTTAAAATTATGTTAGGGTGCCTGGGTGGCTCAGTCATTGACCATCTGCCTTCGGCTCAGGTCATGATCTCAGGGTCCCAGGATCGAGCTCCACATCGGGCTCCCTGCTCAGCAGTAGGCCTGCTTCTCCCTCTCCCACTCCCCCTGCTTATGTTCCCTCTCTCGCTTTGTCTCTCTCCATCAAATAAATAAAATCTTTAAAAAATAAAATTAAATAAAAAATCAGCTAAATGAGAAGTCCTGGTATATTCTACCTTCTGTGGAATTTGCGTATATAAGGATGTTATAATTTTTCTTAAAAGTGATCATTTTATTTTCTAAGATTCATTAAATTTAATTCCCTCGGGGTGTGGATACAACCCTTTTGGGAATCATGATATGAAGTCTTACTGTCCTATTTTAAAGATCCCAACCACTGCCAGTATCCAGCAAAGGCATTTACCAAGCTCTGCTCCTTATCTCGTAAAACCCAGGCTGGGCACTGTGCCTGGTCATGGAGTGCAGGAAATGCTACATGTCATGTGGGCACCCAAAGACAAACATAGTCAGTCCAGTGCTAAATATGTCGTTTTAGTCATTCCCAATATTTTCAAACCTAAGTAAAAGGTAAGCAATTTCAAAAACCCCAGCAAGGAATTATTTATGTCAAGTTTATTATATTTTTATAGGGGTCAAGACATTCCAAAACCCCTATGTCTGACTTAATGTAAGCCTCAGTATAATTCCTCATAGTAACCCTTAGCCTCATTTTAAAGCAAAATACATAGTACACCAATGACATTTAAAGTTCAAAATAAACATGTGATGTAGGCAGCCATTTTGTCTCCCAACAGAATAAAAGGAGTGGCATTTAATCAGACTTGTTACAATCAATATGCACCTCCCTCCACTTCTGGGCTTACGTGTTTTGCAGTTCAACTGACTGGGGAAATGCTGGTAGAGAAGAGATGGGGAGCAGCGGGTCAGTGTACTAGCCTGTGATGGGTTATAACTACCTGGTTCTCTAAGCTTCTCTGACCTCAGTCAGACTGCGTGCGCTTCCTGTTCAGGCCAAGTGCTAACTCCTTTGCCACCTATTCCTTTGTTGGTTATGTCTGGTGACATATATTTTTTAACTCCCAAGAAAAACTTGAAATGTAAATGCAGTAAAATTCTGATGAAGCAATGGCTTTTCTGCTTTAGTTCGTTAATGAGAAAACCATAGGTACTGAGATAGATCTTTATCACAGGCTGTGACCATACGCAAAACAGAGAAAAATGGAAAATGCATGAAGTGTGAACATTCAATATTCTGCTATGTTTAACTATTTCTTCTTGAATTGGGAGTATAATCCGATAAGCTCCAAATAAATGAGTCACAAAATCAACTGAGGGAACTCATCAGGGGTTTCCCCAAAAGCCACTTTCATCCTGTGTGGACTTTTTCATTTGGGATCACTGCAGCTTTTTTATTAAAAGGTCACTGATTGAGTCATTGCCACAGTACCAGGCCACATTGCGTTTTATCTGCATCTTATAAGAATTCTGGGCATCTTTCACAATTAAGCAAGATATCTCAGAGGAGAAACCAGAAAATATAAAAAGCTTCCACGGAGCAGAGAAAGTGATGCTAAGTATCTGGATGAACTGCTGGAGTTGAGGGTTGAATTTCACCCTGAGTCTACTGGCCCTTGGACGAATTTGGGTAAGTTACTCTCAACTTCTGGAGCCACAGTTTTTTTAGCCACAAAAGAAAAATACCATTTACCCCAAAGGACTAATTCATACCATATGGATTCAATGAGTGAATGACTTCGCCAAGGGCAGCTCTTCTCCTCTAGCTGGTCTGTCTCTCACCTCCCTTCTAGGGGCCAGTCCTTAGTTACAGCAAAGATCTGGTCTGTGCCCTACACTGGTGACTGTGGAGGCTCAACAGGCCCATTGACCTGCCCCCTGGGGACAGCACTCTGTCATCTGCCACTAGGTTCCAGAATACCGACCACTTGCCCTTACTCTGCAGCTTCTTCCTCCTGACTTCAGACTCCAGATAGTTCTCCCCAAATCTCCGAATTTCTTCAGTGGGCCACTTAGAGACCTCTGGCTCCCCACAAACTTCCTGTTGGCTGTGGAGATCTGGGGGCTGCCTCGGGCCCATCTGTCATGACAACTTCTCCTTTAGGGATGAGCCCTGGTCCATGTGCCAACCAGTGGATGTTGCCAACCTCCCAGGGACCTGGAGGGTTCAGGGCACAAAGCCTTTTGCTGTTGCCTCCACCAATTTACCTTGGCTGCTGGACATTGGCCCAAAGAGGGGTGGTTAGGACACCCGCGTTTCACTGCCTGCTTCCCCTCGTTTTCTCTCCTCGCTCACACATGCCCTACCCTCTGTCATGCACTGACTTCTCTCCATCCCTGCCTTTTATTATGATCTAGCCCACAGGATGGCTCTTGACAGGAGCTAAAGAAACTCCCTCGCCACAAAGCTTGACTTTCAAAACAAATGCTTTTCTGCAGACCCAGAAGTCCTCCTCTAGATGTCAAAGGCTGGATGTTGAATCTTTCTCTTTGCATTCCTGCTCTGACATTCCTAATCCTCCTTCAACACAATCCAGATACTCCTGGTCAGAAAATGCAAATCTGTATTTGAATATATTTCAAAGAACATACACATTTTTCAGAATGTCACACCTCTCCCTGTAAGTTTCTCTCTCCACCTCATGTTTCCTCTCTCCTGATTAAACAGGGCTAAAAATTCACCTAAAAAGATTAGCTTAGACTGAGAACTTGGGGGACAACAGGGAGAGAGGGGATAGTTCAGGATGAAGCAAGACAGGGGCTTTTTGCTTTACCACATCAACTCTTGCCTTTTGGTCATGTGTATATCCTCAGACGACTCCATCAAAACCCGCAGTCTCCTTTCCTCTAAATACTTCTTCAAAAGATGATGCATCCTCTGCTCTAAGAACTTGAGAACAGATTTTCAAACCTCTCCCAGCTACAGAAAGGTCTTTTGCTACCCCAAGGATTCATGACCAGCCCTGAAAGATGCTGTATGTTCTCAGTCACGGTTCTATGAAATTCCTTTTGCAGACATTTTATTCAACTTCTCCCGGGGCACAATGCTGTAGGCGGGAGGCATGCGGAGATGAGTAAGTCAGAGCCTGCATGCCTGGAATTTACAACCTAGTGAGGGCACAAGAGGAGAGATGAGCAACTCCCTAATTAGCTGCGAAACAATGTGAAAACAAAATGCAACAGAAGTGCTAACAGGAGATCCTAAAGGACATTTCTGACATGTCATCTCATAGAGGCAACCCTGAGTCATGTGCTGGGAAATGCCCTGATAGTTGTTTTATAGCCGGGACAGAAGCAGCCTCCATGACACCAAGTTCTCCTAATGACCACCAATAAAACCACCTTGAGCCAACCCATCATGGTTCAAGTCCATTGGCTTCTTCTTCTTCCTCTTCTTTTTTTTTTTTTAAGATTTTATTTATCTATTTGTCAGAGAGAGAGAGAGAGAGCACACAAGCAGGGGGAGTGGCAGACAGAGGCAGAAGCAGGCTCCCAGCTGAGCAAGGAGCCCAACACGGGACTCGATCCCAGCACCCCAGGGTCACGACCTGAGCCAAAGGCAGATACTTAACTGACTGAGCCACCCAGGCGTCCCAAGTCCATTGGCTTCTGATCAAGTGGAGGAGACTGAAGCACCAGCAAGGGCCTCAGACTACCTGGCACGTCTCTACAGCGAGCTTTGTTAGCAGCTGGATGGGAGACTCCAGTGCCTGGTGTAGAAATCGGCGGCAGTTCTTTGTGATGTTCTAAGCTGCTGACTGAGAGCAGACACATGCTTTGGAAACCAGATAAGTGGAGGGTGAGGTTGCTTTTGTGCCATGAAACTTGAGACCACAGTCTTTATCCCCAGAGTTTTCATCCAGATGGAAGGCAGAGAGAGGTCTACAAAGAGCAGAAGGAAGAGCACAATGAAACAAGGGTTCACTATGAAGGTGAATAGGGAGAATATTCAAAACTGGAGACCACAGACATTACTACTAGATACTGGATCCAGGAACTGCTATGTATTTGATAAATTCAGAATAAATACTTTAAAGAAGGAGATAAGGGAGTCAAGAACTAGAAAAGACACCATTGGAGGGAAGCTAGTAAATATAATGGGGAAGAAATCAAGCAAAACGTAAATAAGCAACCCAAATATTTATTGGGAAAATGTTGCTAGGAACTCAGAAACTAAAATAGATCTACTTAAATAAACACCTAAGGGTCTCTCACTCCACATCGTGTGCCCAGAGCTGCCAAAGCCCTACCACGATGACCAGGGTACATAACTCTGGGCCTGGAATGTGGCTCATGTACTTTACTCCATTGTCCTATAATCTGATAGCAGGAATAATATGCTTAGGAAATTGCTGCTCCGCCCAAAGTCTAAAAAAACTTAGTCAAGGGCCCAGGTGTGTGAGGGTTAGCCGGCTCTGTACACTGAAGGGGATGCTGAATCTGGCCATCTTATGTCTCCATGTAAATGAAAAAATTGGTGTTCTGGCTTGCCATTTGGATCTTAACCCAGAGGATCTGAAGCAAGAGTCAGCAAAGCAAAATGCAAAACCACAAAAGAAAGTGGGACTTTACTGAAGATGTATGCATGGGAGCAGGGCCCGTGAATACTCTTGCCACATACTTTATTTTTTTGCCACATACTTTAAATAGAATGTGAAAAAAATCTGTGGCGCAAAAATTAAATAGAAAGAATAAAATCTAAATGGCAAATTTGGACATGAAGGGAAGGAAGCAGGACAAAACTTAAGCAGTTTCTTGGTATCAGCTTTCTGAGTGTTAGTTACATATGGCTCACAGAAACAAAGTATGGAGATCTGATGGACAGAAAACTTTGTAGCCAGCCATATGATATGAGCACAAAGACTCAACACATTTCTTGACTCTACCATCAGAGGAAGTGGGGCGTTATTTATACATGGTTTCTTCTCAGTTTAATAAATGTGTTTAAGGCAGAAGATGCCAAGATCTGGGTGTCAGGGATCAAACCCCACCCCCATCCCCTACACACACACAATGATGGAGCTGGAGAGATTACCACAGAATGGGAGAAAGATGTGTCCAATCCAGAGAGGCATGCCCTGACAAAGGTCATGTTAAGGAAACAAAGTGAAGAATCGTGAAGGCCAGGGGTCTGAGGACAAATAGGAAAATCTTATCCCATGGGGTAAAAAATAGATGGAGAAAACTGAGGAGTTGAAACAATTCTTAGGCTGTGCTTGTTGCCTGTCTAGACTTCAGACTTACATCTATAAAATAAGTAAGTTAGATTAGACAATCTCTGAGATCAGATTCAGCTTGAAATTTCATTACTAAATGATATGTGGGGATCAGCCGAATGCAGAATTAGACCAAAGCAGAGTTATCCCATGAAATGTCTTCTATGACCAACTACATTAAAACCAATAAAAAGCCCCTGCTCTGATGTAGAGTTTGAGCAAAACATGGAGCCGCGTGGGATCTGTGTAACAAAGACTTTTTGGAGTTGGTTCTCTGGCAGCATGAGGAGGAGGCTACCAATGCAAGAAAAGGTTGATGGTTGAGAGAGAAAGTAAAAGGAAAACAAAACATTTTTACCTTATATTTACAATGAGTTCACACTTAGTATCTTCTAAATTTTCATTGGTTGGCGGGGCGAGGAGAAGAAATGCAAAGTTGTCTCAGAAATTAAAAAAAAAAAAAAGTTGTAAGCCCAACTTTAAAGCACTTCACAAATACACAGTAATTCCTATTTTTATCATGTAACTAGTTCCGTGGGAACACAGGTGCGCTCGCTCCCAGTGCACTCAGCACCTCCTTGAGGGACATTGCAACGCATGCTGCAAAAGCAGGAGTTGACGGCCACCATCACAGATGGGCTCTTAAAACGACGAATAGGGCAAAATAAAAATCTTTATCGATGGAGGGCCAGACGACACTAAATGTAAAGGAGCAAGTTGAAGGTCCTAGAAGAGCTTAAATTTTTAGTATCTTAGGTCATCCTTAGCATGAATATGCACAAGTTTATGAATGGTTTTAGGTAAGCTCTTAGAAATCTCTTGTGCTTTCGTCCAGACCACCGAGCAAGAGAGAGTGCATTTCAAAACAGATAAATGGTAATAATATTATCATCAAACATCTTACATTTTAGATAGTTCTACCACTTGTTTCTTGAGAACACATGCCAATTTTCGGGGATGTTTTCTCTACTTCGTTGTCTTCCCGATGCTTCCTTCTCCCCTCCTGTCTTCTTTGCCACAGATCATCAGTAAGAATATGATGGAAGTTCCCCTGCATTAAAAAGAGAGTCTACACTGCCACACTCAATATGTTGCCGGGCTATAGGCAGCTGGCAGCAAGCCAAGAAGTAGCCTAAATGTTTAAATAAGCAGGAAAGTCGTTCTTCAGTTGTAATGCAGATGCACTAGATGGTTTGAAAAGATCACCTTTGTTTGTTTTAAACTGGGAATAGATGGCTGACTATTTAAGGAGTGCCACAGGGTTTTGCTCTGCGAAGGGCCAGGCAAGGGTCAGGTTATGGTAGCCCCCCTGCTCCCTGCAATTTCCGATTCCCTCGGGTTTATTAAAAGTGGGAGAAATTCAAGGTCAAACCAAGACCATCTACAGCACGTCCTTCGTAGCGCTGTATACGTAGAAAGAAAAATGGGAGGGCACAGATCTGTCCTAGTGAAGCAGTGTTAAGAATTAGGAGCAATCCTTCAGGAAAACGAAAGCGTAGGCCACACATTTATTGGCCTTACTCACAAAAATGGAGAAAAACAAAGGTGTTAGGAAAGAGAAGCCATCAGACGAGATTGGGCGCGTTCAGGGTGGTATGGCCGTAGACTACTAATAATTGGTCTGTTCAGATTTTCTATTTCTTTCTGATTCATTTTTGGAAGATTATATGTTTCTAGGAATTTAGCTATTTCTTCTAGGTTGTCCAATTTGTGCGCATCTTTTCTTTCTTTTGTTTTTATTGTGGTAAAATATATATAACTTAAATTTACCATTTTAAGTGTATAATTTAGTGTCATCAAGTATATTCACATGTTGTGTAACTATCACCACTATCTCTGTCCAGAAGTTTTAATCATCCCAAACAGAAATTCTATACCCATTAAAAATAACTCCCTATTCTCTCCTCCCCATCAGACCCATGGTAATCACTATTCTACTTTCTGTCTCTGTAAATTTGTCTATTGTAGGTACTTCATATAAGTGCATCATACAGTATTTGTCATTTTGTGTCTGACTTATTTCACTTAGCATAATGTCTTCAAGGTTTATCCATGAATTTATCAGAATTTCACTCCTTTTTATGGCTAAATAATATTCTATTGTTTGTACATACCACATTTTGTTTATCCTTTCATTTGTTGATGGACATTTGGATTGTTTCTTTTTGCCATGCATTCTTCACGTTGTCTAGGATGGAGGATTGTCTTCCCTTCCTTTATTCTTAACATTCAGCCCCTATTTGTTCCTGGCTTGTTTCTCTACAAACCTCACTACTGACCTTCCTACCTACACCTTATCCTAGGGTTCTTTAATCATTCTCATTCTCTCACTCCCAGATACAAGACTCCTCCTTCTCCCACATCATTTTGAACACTTCATCTTCCAACAAAAAAAGGTAATTCCCAGTTGCATCTCAATTCACACATCTAAGAACAACCAATGACATACTCTCCTTCCTTTTCCCCTAAACTCAACTGGATTTATTTCAGTCTATACTCTGGTTCATTCAGCCCAAATAGTTAGCCAGTATTCACAGAGGACTTATTTACTCTCATAAAACAGATCTTTTCTACCTTGTTAGGATGCTTCTGTTCCTCTCTTTCCAGCCATCTTCCCAAATATTCCTAAGACGTTTCATTGAATGTTCATAAATCATTTTCCTTAAGAGGCTATGACAATTCCTGATTGTCACTAATTGTACCAACAATGCTCTTGATCTTTGTCAGTGGATCTGCCTATTTGTGGAGATAGATGGGGCTAACTCTAAATGGCCACATGGTTATTATACAAGTAAGAACTTGGAATAAGGGTATAGTAATCCTGGTCTTTTTATTTTATGATGTTTTGCCATCTTAAAGGCCTTGCTGGCTAGGGAGAGAATGTTGCTCCTAGGGCTAGTTAATTCCTAGAGATAATAATTAACTCACCTCTAAACATGCTTTGTATATACAAACCAACCAATCACAAGTCCATATCCCTAAACACCCCCTTCATCTAATTCACACACCAAGCTAATATTCCCCTGCCCTAAATTAACTCAGGCCCAGATATCAGAAAACTATAGACCACCCTTATTATAGCCCAGAGCCCACTGAGATTATCCACATTAGCTAATTCTAAACTGTTCCTCCCACCCTACCTTGCCTTTCCTGCAGGATACAAAAAAAGGCTCTGGGCCA
Source organism: Mirounga angustirostris (assembly GCF_029215605.1). Classification (NCBI taxonomy): domain Eukaryota; kingdom Metazoa; phylum Chordata; class Mammalia; order Carnivora; family Phocidae; genus Mirounga; species Mirounga angustirostris. The sequence goes on along the minus strand of NW_026991716.1, from coordinate 90,844,751 downwards.
CACTTTCTTCTCACTCCTTCTGCCTCCCAACCCTATCTGGTGCTTCCCCATGTGGGCTTGTGGGGCATGGCATGCCCTTCTATCCCCTTCTCTTAGGAACTGTGAGGAAAAATTCTTTCAATGGCATTAGCCTCTTTGTGGGACTTCCCTAAGTTAAAAGTTCTGAGAGGATAATTGGACAAAAATCCAGTCAAAACCACCAATGGGTATCCATAGAGGAGGGAGAGTTATGCAAACGTTCTTCTATCAACCTGTTCTGCCCAAACAGAATCTAAACCATGCTGTGCAGAAGGAAGTTAATATATTATGCCTAATGCTAATTTTTGAAAGGCCTGCTTACTAATTTGGCCCTTAGCTGGTGTCTGGGACATTCAATTTTAGAAGGGCTCCCACCATTAGCTGATAAGAGTGTCTCACCCTGTCTGAACTATTTGTACAAACAGTGTGGTTTATGATAAACACATATTTTCCTTCTGGGAGTGTGGATTTGGGCATCTGCCAGGCAGAGGGTGTCCCCAGTAAAAACCCTGGATGTTGAGTCTCTAATGAGCCTCCCTAGTTGGCAACATTCACACTGTTGTTATAACACATTGTTGGGAGAATTAAGCTCATGCTATGTGGCTCCACTGGGAGAGGACCCCGGAAATCTTGCACCTGGTCTTGGATTTTCCCCATGCAATTTTCCCCTCTGCTGATTGTGTTTGGCATGCTTTCACTGTAGTAAAGCATAGTCACGAGTACAACTAGGAGCTGAATCCTATGAGTCATGATAGCCATTCTTCCAGTTCAGATGCTGTCATTTGTCCTTACTTTCCTAATCAAAGCAATTCTGGCCCACGTCCATCATTCACCAAGGCTGACATATACTGTCATCATTTTCAAGGTTCCTTGCTCTCCCTAGAATTATGGAGGAGCCCTGCAAGAAGCTCTCAGGCTGATGCTGCTCTTTCCCTCCAGCTTCCTGTCCTGTGGCTCAGGCACTCTTCGGGGGTGTCCCTTTCAGTGGTGCTTCCTGCTGTCCACAGCTGAGATATGGACATTCCACTCCACCCCCTCACATCCCATGTCACAGTTCAGACAACTCCAGGATAATATAGTTTCCTAGAGATCCCATCTCAGTCCCTTCTTTCTCCTTCTTTCAGACAATTAGCGGAAATCCTTGCTCCTCAGTTTGGTCCCCAGTTCCTAATAATGTCATTCCTTCCAGGGGCCATGGATCCCAGAGCACCAGAGCAAAGATCTAATAGCTAATGTATGGGGGTGAGGGTGTGTGTGTGTGTGTTAAGAAAGCAGAGGGAGAATAAAGGGGGGGGGCGGGAAAAAAAAAAAGTCTCTATTCACCACACATTTGACACCCAATGTGTGGGATGTTTACCACCAACCAATTTTTCAACTCTCTGGACACTAACTGGGTGTCCTAAGATGTAATTCAATTCTGACACTGACTGCCAAAACTTAGCATCAGCCCCTCCATGTTGAGGGCTCGGTCCTACAAGAGTGCCACCCCTTCAGATGCCACTTAAGAATCCCATGCCTCCAGACTTCTGACTGACTTGGCTACAAATCAGAGGTTCATACAATCTCCTCCTCAGATTAGATAATTTGCTATACAGTGGCTCACAGAAATTAGGGAAACATTTTATTCGGTATTACTGAGTTTACTGTATTGCTGGTATTACTGGTTTATTATAAAGGATATATAGATAAGCAGCCAAATGAAGAGGTACATAGAGCAAGGTCCAGAAGGGTTTTGAGCATAGCAGCTTCTATTCCTGTGAAGTTGGGATGTGTCCACCTCTCGGCACATGGATGTGTTCACTGACCTGAAAGCTCTCTAGACCCCATCATTTAGAGTTTTAATGGAGACTTCATCATGTAAACACACTTGATGAAATCATTGACTATTGGTGGTTAGTTGCTCTCCAGCTCCTTCTAGAGGAGGTGATCAGGGGTGCGGCTGAAGGTTCTAATCCTCTAATAGCATTGCTGCTCCTCCCACAACCAGCCCTTATCCTCACCTAGTCATCTCCTCATGTAAACTCAGGTATGGCTCAAAGAGACTTATTATGAAAATGAAGACCTCCTCTCACCCCTATCACTCAGGAAATTCCAAGGACTTTAGGAGTTCTGTGCCAGGAACTGGGGACAAAGACCAAGTACATATTTCTTATCATCTCACAATACCAGGGGAGAGTGAGTGGGACTTAATCCTTTATATTTGAACCTTCTACAACAGTATGAATAAAGCATAAAAATAATATATCAATAGGCTATCCTGCTGCAAAAATAGCAAACTTGACTTTTATTAAGGAACATTCTGACCAAAGTCATTTACTTATTAGTATCAGTCAGCAATTTTTCTTCCATATCATCTCTCGGCTACTAGCAGACAATTCACTATTACTCAACCTTTCTCTAATATATAGTCTTGGCAGGACATCTCCAGTCTATTTTTTGTTTATAACGTCCACATACAACTTCCAACAACAATTTATGTCTGAGAAGAGAGATTTCTAACCGAAACAACTATTGGGATAGCAGCATTAAGATTAATTCTGGAAGACTAACAATCACAGATAACAACAACAAAGGCATATTTGACTTAGATATATTTAACTTTGACATCGCAATTCCTGTTGAGAGCCTGGGCAAAAGGATTCGCATTTCTCTACATGAATTCTAAAAGGCCAAGAAGAGGTGTCCCTGATACCTCACACACAATACAAACCCTGTAGATCCAAGCCTAGAAGCCCCTTAAAGGGCCATTTGATAGTACTGTGCTTTAATTCCCAGTCTGGGCCCAAGGTGGGCCAAAGTTTTCTCTGTAAAGGACACTGCTGAAGCTTCTGGAGTAGTTTTAAATAAAAGGTATGATTCTCCAATAAAAGGAACCAGGGTTTCTTGAAATAATGGCTGATTTTAGGCCGTGAAAATTCAAGATAAACTGGAAGCATCTTTTAGTGCCAGCAAGGAAGGAAGTGCTCAAAAATAAATAAAAATTTAAAAGACAGGGCATGTTGAAGGAACTCAAGAGTGAATTTGAAAGAGCTCCCAATGGACAAAGCTGGAACAACCTGAGCAATGAAATAAATAACATAGCATTGGATTATAACCCAAAGTATAACATAAATATCCATGGGTCCATACTGATAGAAATAAATGATTGAAGAAATAAATGTAAGAGAACAGACAAATCTTCCTTACAGAGGAAGGAAGATAATGTATGTAAATGCTCTACCCTCAAGTAGGTGAAGCTTAATCCTCTCCTCCAACCCTACTCCCACCATGACTACTTCCAAAAGACAGACTGTGGCAAGGGGGAGAAGTAAGTTTATAGTGGAGCAATCTAGCAAACACTACCGTAGCCAGGTGATCAAGGTTAACATCACCCATGATGCCAAATTCATCATGTGTACTCTTTGATATAATGTGATGAGAATGGCCCTTTCCCTCTCTAGTATTCATCCCCAGAAGCCCTAACCCCAGTCTAGTTATGAGAAAACACAGCAAATAAAAACTTGAGGGAAAATCTATAAAATACCTGACCAGTACTCTTCAAAACTATCGAGGTCATGATAAACAAAGATAGACTGAGAAACTGTCACAGAACAGAGGAGATTAAGGAGACATGACAACTATATGTAATGGGACATCTTGGACAGGAGCCTGGACCAGAAAAGGGATAGTAGTGGGAAAGCTGGTTAAATCTGAATGAAGTCTGTAGTTGTGTTGATAATATTCCTATGTTATTTTCTTAGTTTGACAAATATATCATAGATTTTGTAAGATGTTAACATTAGGGGAAGCTAATGAAGAGTATATAGGAACTCTTTGTTCTATATTTGCAATTTTCTATAAACCAAGAATTGCTCCAAAATAAAAGAGCTTTCACTATAAATGAATGAATAAATAAGTGTATTTAACATATTTATATATTTAGTATCTATTTCATAAAGATATATTTAATATACTTAATATATTTATTATATAATAAGTTATTATAACATTATATAATAAATAACTTATTTAAAGTTCTGATGGGACAATATATAATTATATAATAAATAAATTTAATAAATATACACTTAATAAATATATATATTCAAATCCACATATTACGTACTGGGCACTGACTCAAGCACGTAAAAGCATCCTCTCCATCCTGGTGTTTCTATTTTACTTATTCTGAATTTGCTTTGCCTGGAAGCTGAAACCTGATTTCTTAAAATCAACCAGAATGCGTGGATATAGAGAAGAGCTTTCTCCTCGTGAACTAAAATGAATATATAGAAGTACTTTTAACCCCATGGGTGAAGCCTATGATGCCCCAGGACAGCATCTGCCAAAGATGAACAAATAAGAGTTATAGGTCTGTGTCAAGAAGGCTTCATCTCAGCCTTTTGTAATTAACAGTTTGCTTCAGTGCCATAGTTCAGCATAAAAGAAACCACAAAGGAACCAGCAGTCTTTGCCATTAAGAATTGCCAGTGAAAGTGTTATCAGCAGTTATTAACACTTTCCAATTGTGATCTTTGGTAATTACTTCTATACTCCAACATCATCTTCAGTTTTCACTTCAATTCTTTTTTTTTTTTAGACAGTAGGGGGAAGTGGGGGGAGAGGGAGAGAGAGAATCTTAAGCAGGCTCCACGCCCATCGCAGAGCCCATCACCAGGCTCCATCTCACGACCCTGAGATCATGACCTGAGCGGAAATCAAGAGTTGGACGCTTAACAGACTGAGCCGCCCAGGCGCCCTCATTTTAATTCTTTCTAAAATGCTTATGTAATGCATAGTACATTTGGATTAATTTTACTTGCAAAAAATTTTAAAAACTATCATTTAAAAAACATTTGGGTCATTTCCTCAACTAAAATCTATTTGAACAAAATAAAATTCCCTCTTTTACATGAGATTTAAAAATGTAAACATGTTAGGGCGCCTGGGTGGCTCAGTTGGTTAAGCGACTGCCTTCGGCTCAGGTCGTGATCCTGGAGTCCCGGGATTGAGTCCCGCATCGGGCTCCCTGCTCAGCTGGGGGTCTGCTTCTCCCTCTGACACTCTTCCCTCTCGTGCTCTCTGTCTCTCATTCTCTCTCTCTCAAATAAAAAAAAAAATGTAAACATGTTAATAACTAATTTTATACTGTACATTTGCAACGTACTTTTATATACGTAAAATCATCCTTACAAGAACCCTTTCATGTGGGCAGGACAAATACTATGAGGGAGAAAAGTCAGGCAAGCTGGCTTATGTCACACTGGGATCTCAGCAGCAGACAAGGGGGAGAAAGGAAAAAGCTATCGTGGGAGGGACTGGAGTTAGGAGAATTGGCACTTTTATAGGCAAACCCCCTAGAGGGAAGACCATGGCACACATTACAGAGAAGGGATGGGCTGCGTCTGGCCTGGGCCAGAAGACATCTCATCTGGGGATGGGGAATGGCAGAAAGAGCATCATAGAGCCTGTGGAGAACCCAGCTGATGACTACAGTCCCCAGAGAGAGAAGGTATCATGGCCACTGCTATGGCGAGGCTCTGACCCTGGGTAGAAGAGTAACCAAAAACCAAGCAAAATACCTCACTGGTACCTCTTACACTGTCCCAGATTGTCTCAGAAACTATACAGAATGCACTCTTCTGGAGACCTCAGGACATTAGCTTAGAAGCCTGGAGAGACAGGTTGTAACAATCACTCCCATTTTTCAAATAAAGAAGCAGGTTAAGTGATTATAACCAGGGTGGACTCTGCAGCCAGAATGCCTGGATTCCCCCACTTCCTGGGGTGCTGGCTAGCCTGTGGTAACAAGGAGCCCCCCAAAAGTATAATAGTTCAGACAAAGCAGAGGTTTGTTTTTCATCTATGTGATACTCCAAGGAGGCTGTTCCTGATTTATGGGAGTGATTTGGTGACCCAGACTCCTTCCACCTGTGGCTCTGCACCCCCCAGGGCATCATCGTCATCTTCATCTAGCCGGCAAAAGATGCACGGAGGGGGCACTCCAGCTTCTAGAAATGGCACACGTCTCTCACATGCCATCAGCTGGTACTTAGTCCAGTGCTGCTCTTAGCTCAAAAGAGGTCGGGTGATGTCAGCTGGCTTTGTGTCCAGAACGAAGAAACGAGTCTCGGGTGACCGTTGTCTGCCATCCTAGCTGCACAACCGCAGGAGAGTTACTTAGCATCTCTGGGCCTCACTTCCTCTCATCTATAAAGTGGGGATTCTAATATCACCTGCCTCAAAGAGCTTGTAGGAGAACGAGTGGGTTGACACACGAAAGCTTCTGAACAGCGCCATGTCCTCACTCAGCACTCCCCAGACGCTGCCTTTTGCCATCGTCATCAGCATCTTCTTCATCACTATTTTCATTGTTATCATGATTATTTGAACCTGTATCTTTTGACTCAGAATCCAGGGAGAATTTGTCCCTCTCTTCTAAGACTGATGCTACAGTTCCAAGCATCCACAGAAAATGATTCAATTCTCAGCTTTCCTCCTGAAATACAAATGTTTCTCTAAAAAACACAGATGAGAAAATTTGGTCACAATAATTGGAAGCAACTGTTGGGGCTAATGGAAGAACGCTGTAGCCTTATTTGATTTCATAAGTAATGTTTCAGGGTTTCTCCTTATTTTCAGATTTTTCATTTCAATGAAAGACAGCATAGAAATACCATGCTGGGGAGAAAATCCAACTAAAGGCTCATTGTTTCCTAGGTCCATAGTTTGAGGGGATAATATACGTATTTAATTTTTTTTCAGAGAGCAGCTTAGTATCTCTCCCTACACATTCATTTGTTCAGGACCTATTAGAACAGCCATGGAGTGCTTACTCAATTATTCCTTGCCCTTCTAGCCTTTTGGCTAAAGCAGATTATATCATTCCATTTTTAGTTAATTCTATTTCATTTGCTTGAGTATTGAGAAGAGTATCAGGAAATGAAATTTTCCTTCAGTGAATAAGCCGGACACTTTTCAATCAGGTAAATAAAAATAGTAGGACACATATCATCCCTCATGAACAATAAGTTTTTCATTCAATTTTCATTTTCGTCCTTGAGCTATTTGACCATCTAATGTTGCTGTCTGTCTGCATATAAACGGGGGCTTTATTGCAAATGCACTGTGATTATGATTCATTCTCAGGCTGCCTGTGCATCTTGCCAACGGCCTGGACTGTTTATTATTTTATCTCACTCACTAGATGGGAAAACCTGCAGCATGGTTGCTCCAGCCCAGCGAGGCTGTTTCTGCTGAAATGATGTGATACTGAGCGTGAAGCATCAACTTATTCTCACCCAAACAGGAAGCATTAAACAAGTCGATCCTGAGGAGGTATAATCTGGTCCTTTTGTTCACTTTCAAAGTCATGGAGGTAGAAAGAAAGTCTGCTCATGCATTCCCTCCTCTGTACTCAGGAAATTCCAGGCGTGGAATTTTTCAAGAAGGTGTTGAAGGAAAGAATGCTGTGATGTGTGGGTCTGGAAAGCATCCTGGACACTTCTCTGGGGATACCTCGCCTTCTTGGGTGATCACCAGAGGCCTCAGGGAGGTGCGTGAGGGAACTTCAGATAGAGTAATGTGACAGGGACTGGGAGTTGTCTGCCAACTCTGCTCCCCACTGTTCAACAGTAACAGAATTGTAGCTGTGTGCGTAGCTCTCCAGCATGATTACATTTCCCAGACGTTCTTGCAGTGAGATGTGGCCACGGAGCGAAAGTTTCACCCAAGGAATGGGAGCAGAAGTGAGATGTGCCACCTCCGAGCCATCAAAGGAGCCTCTGCCACCCCACCTTCCCTTCCCTAGAGGTCAGACCTTGAATGCGTCAGTGGCTCCGCTTTGACAAGGCGGGCAGCGAGCCGCCCTAGGGTCTTGCTACCCGGGGAGGTCGGGAATGGCAGCACTGCCTCATCAGGGAACTGTTAGAAATGCAGAATCTCAGGTCCCACCCCAGACCTTCTTCTTTTTTTTTTTTTTAAGATTTTATTTACTTATTTATTTATTTGAGAGAGAGAGAGAGAGAGGACAAGCAGAGGGGGAAGGGGCAGAGGGAAAGAGAGAAGCAGACTCCCCGCCGAGCAGGGACCCCGATGTGGGACTTGATCCCAGGACCCTGGGATCATGACCTGAGCCGAAGGCAGATGCTTAACTAACTGAGCCACCCAGGCACCCCCTGCCCCAAACATTCTAAAATAGAATCTGCATTTTAACAAAATCCCTGAAGAATTCCTATGCATATCGAAGTTTAAGGCACACTAGAGAGGAGATGGCAGAGCCATGACTTGGAGTCCACTGGGTCCTCATATAAACAAAGCTACCACACTGCCCTGCCACACTCACTCTGAAACTACCATGTGAGAGAAAGAAACTTAAAAAAAAAACAAAAACTATTATTATTATTGATATTGTTGTTATTGAAGTCATGCCATTTTGGAGTGTCTTTAATGATGAGGCTTAGATTTATCCTAATACAAATAGTGTGACACCATCTACAGGGTTTTATTTGTCAGACCTTAAATTAAATTTCCCAGGGGAGCCCCTATCTCCAAATGGAGCAATCTTAACAGCCTGCCATAAGCCTGTACACTTAGCTTAAAGATCTACCAAGTGAGAGTTCCAGACCCAAAGACAGCTTTCACTAGTCACTAGAGATCTTTGCCCTAGAAGATTCAGCCACTCAAAAATCATCAGCAAAGTCAGGAACTGGGAAAGAGAGTTCTTAATGGAAAGTGACGATAGAGTCAAGGCTGGAAGTCAAGAGAGGAACTGAAATAGGTGAAATGAGAGCTACAGTAAAGAAAGCTCTGGGACCCTCATCAATGTCTGGAGCAGCGACTGCCCAGCTGTGTTCCCCGCACCGCCTGTCCTCCCCTGAACCCCTGTCCTCCGCTGCCCACTGGCTTATTCAGAACGTGGTGGTCTTTGCCCTATCCACCTAAGCCCCCAAGTTGTCTTAAGGTCAACATCTTATCTATGCAGGAAATGACAAAATTATATTCGTAAATGGGATTTCCCACATGAACTCAATCTCATTTAATCCTCGAATGGCTCGGCACACGTGACCCCGTCCTCAGTTTGACTACTTAATGCATCTCCAGCCTGCCTACCCTTCCTCTCCTCCTCATCACAGGCCCGCTCCACATAGCCCGCACAAAACGTTTTGCCATTCCTTTCGGACATTCCCTTTCCCTTCTCTTTGGCTTTACATGTGCTTTTTCCTATAGCTTAAGTACTCTGGTTTCCAGAACAACAGCCTTTCTCTACCTGGGAGTCATTCCTCAAGACCAAACGTAATGCATCTTTCTCCCAGAAGCCTTACCCTGGCTCCACCTTGGCTGTAGGGCTCTCCCTCTTCTGTCTACAGCAGTTAGTAGCTCAAAAGACATTTTTCTTCTCTTCTTTTTCGCTTTCTTCTCTTACTTTCAAATTATCTGGAAATACCTAGAGGGATAAACTTTGTATTTAACTTCACCTTTGAGAAACAAAACAAATGAGCAAAGGAAAAAAAAGGAGACAAACCAAGAAACAGACTGTTAACTATAGAGAACAAACTGATGGTCACCAGAGGGGAGGTGTGGGGGGATGGGGGAAATAGGTGATGGGGATTAAGGAGAGCACTTGCTGTGATGAGCACCGCACCAGGTTATGTGTGGAATTGTTGAATCACTATAGTGCACACCTAAAACTAATATAACACTGAATGCTAACTATACTGGATTAAAATAAAAAGTTAATAAAAATAAATAGATGAATAGATAGATAAATAAATAGATAGATAGATTCTCCATGGCAGAGCCCAGCCACATGGAAGGTAAATGGCTGTTTGCCAAATAAATTTTCTCTTCCACCCCATTCTCCCTGGGCCCATTTATACTTAACTGTAATACTTAATTGAGTTTCCTTTGTAAACTAGATGTACACAGATACCTGGCTGTTTACAAGCTTCCATTCTCAGGACCCATGTACACTTTTAGAAAACTTATAAGCACTCGGAGAGCCTAAAAAATGTGCAAACAGAAGGTACCAAAATACTGTTGGTTGATCAACTGAATGAAAGTTTTTCTTTAAGGAGTTTTTAAATAGGAGTCTGCCAAGTCACTCAAGTAAAAATTTGAATTTTCTGCTAGATTTAAAATATATATACATTTCCATTATATGCCTTTGTCAAAATTTTAATTTTCCTGTTGAGAATTTAGTTTTTTGATTTTTTGAAACTTTTTATTTAATAGACTCTTCCTAACACTTGGATTTACCTTTGATATTCTCCTACTTTACCCTCAGTGCCCAGATTTTTGTTCTCAATATCATTCCCGCCACAATGAACCAGGGCTCCCTACAGAAATGGCTGATTCCAGGTCTGAGACAGGAAATGTATAAGATACTTTATCACACCAAAAAAACAAGAGAGCTCTCAAAGACTTCTGGAGACATGTCAATCGGAATCAGGAAGCAACTTACAGTTGGCTTTCACTTGCCAAAAAGGGACAATGTGGCCATGTATAAAATATGCATTTGTAATAATATAAATTTCAATAGATGGAAATAAATCAATTGTTTTTTAAAAAATCCATGCATTTGTAATGACATGCCCACCCTTAAGAAAAACAAAACAAAATTAAGAACCCTCATTGATTACCTCACTAATCACAGGGTCTATGGAACCAATTCACTATTCTAAAAAATGCTTTGAAAGGGGAAAAGCCAAGCATTTATCCTACCTTTTTTTGTATGAAGCATACTGCAGAGAATGTAAAACTGAGTTTATGCACCTTCCCGTATCTGCACAGCCTCACCTGCCCCTGAGGTGCGGCCGCCACTTCGGTGGACGTCCCACCGCTATACCGTTGTTGTCTGCTCTAACACAGCAGCTGTCTCAGCCTCCCCATGCGGCGGCCATACCTGGGGCTGTGGGCCACCAGGAGCTCTAGTGCCCAGGTCCAACCTGAGAGCTTGAGAATAAACACGCTGCCTCCTCCAAGTGCTTCTGGGCCCAGATTTAGTGTTAAACACTAGGGCGTGGGATCTGGCTTCCCCAAACGCTGCCCTGGGCGGTCTGCTGGTTCAATCCGGAAGGTCAGAGGAGTTGACAGCTCTTAAAGTGAACTTTGAATTTTGACCAATGAGAAACAGGATACGGAAAATCATCAGCAGATAGAGTTCCCTTCCCTCCTCCCTATGGACTGCTCCAACAGGCGTTTCACACCTCTGGAAGACGTCCTATGTGACCAAACAACCAGTTGGGTATTTCTGTGAGCTATACCGGCTCACTAACATACCTCTTTGCATTTGCTTTTCCTCCTTCCCTGCCTCGCTTCCCTTTTTCTTTCACTCATGCTGTCCTTGAGTTACATCTCCCAATAAAACTTCAGCATGCAAACTTTGCTGCAATCTTTGGTTTCTAGGGAACTTAGTTCATTCATAGGGTGACCAAATGGATGAAGGAGCAAAAACCAAAATGGGCATTATGTAAGTTAATACATGACAAAGACATGATACAACTAGAAGATCACCATTTTGCAATCTCTTATAAAATAAGATATTTTACACCTATCAATGGCTATACTATGATTTTTTAAAATCCATGGATTTGTAATGATATGCTTACCCTCCTAAAAAACAAAACAAAATTAAAAACCCTAATGGTGGGGCACCCGGGTGGCTCAGTCGGTAAAGCATCTGCCTTCAGCTCAGGTCATGATCCCAGGGTCCCGGGATCGAGCCCTGTGTCAGTGTTGGTGGCGGGCTCCCTGCTCAGCAGGGAGTCTGCTTCTCCCTCTCTCTCTGCCCCTCCCCCCCCATGCTGTCTTTTGCTTTCTCTCTCTCAAATAAATAAAATCTTTAAAAAATAATAATAAATAAATAAAAACCCTAATGGAAGCAAGCAGAGAAGTCTGCACTCTGATTTCTGTGGTGGGAGAAAGGGTCTTTCTTCTCACAAAGACTTGTATGACTGGAGAGTTCCTATCACTTGTGCCCTTCATAGGTGAGTGTCACCTCTCCTTTAACCTGACACCATAAGCCTGACACACTTCAGCCAACACAGTCTATGCTTTCTACGAATACAAGCTGTACTTTTTCAAGATCACACCATCATATTCATTCTTTGACTTTCTTTGAGAATTCCATACAAAATGCCATCTTGAAATGTATGCAGAAGGACTGTGTCCATACAAACTGCCATCTTGAAACGTATGCAGAAGGACTGGGAAGGGAGAAGCATTGCGCAGATCACAGATTTGTGCACAAGCGTGGCTCAAGTCTATGCCAGTGATGCCATAATTGAAAATAAACTTTCCTCCAGCAAGTTTTCCTTGAATATTTTCCAAACAGAAGTGACGTTTTTTCCTCCTAGCAGTCTCTAAAGCACTTGTTTTATAATTTTTGCAAGTCAATGATTACTCCAAATTTCTCAAACTGAAGTATTTACACCCACATTGACCACAGTCCAGGATTTAGGCAAAACCACAGGGTAAACATGAGACCTTTCTTAAGTTGTCAATTTTACTTAAGTATTTGAGAGATAAACAAAATTTTAAAGAGTGTTTTGATGTTAAAGGTGTGTGTATGTGTGTATACATATATATATATATATACACATATATATATACGAGAGTGCATATCTTGCATAATTTTTTTAGGTAAAACGTGTAGCATGCTCCTTTAAATTTGATCCTACACTTCCCTGAGTTACACTTCTTGTATGAGGGAGGTGGAAATGATGTAGGTGGGCAGGTTGAACATGCCTCTGGTTTAGTAAGGGCTTGGTGAGTCTAAAGGCATCACACACACTTCCACTGTTATTATTACACAGAACTTAAAGTTTTTTGAAAATGGGTGGTTACTTGATAAGAAGGCAAGAAGCCTTCTGGAAGGAAAAGATTGAGACCTCAGTCCTAGTTTTTCAAGATTCAAGATGTACCTGTTTTGGAAACCTGTTCTGGAAACATGTACACATAGACTAGGATGTTCCTCATTCAGGCTAGGTGGCAGGGAAGAGCTACAAGTCTCCTGTAGGACAGCCCTATACAGACAGCGGTGGCTTCTGCACCAAGTGTCAGAGGTCCTCCTTGAGACAGTGGCTTGGTCTTCAGATCCCAACCAGTAAAGCGCCTTGGAAAAAACAAATGGGTACACTAAAAGACATCATAACTTCTGCCAGTGTCCACTCCAGACTACAGTTCTTCCTAAAATGAAAAGGTTGGTGGGGAATATTGAAGGTTCAAGTGAGTCCTTTGTTACTCTCATGGTACAAGTTCGTTCTATACCTTTGTTGTAGGAGAGTCACCCATGTCTATTCAGTCTATTACATGGTCAGACAAAGGCACTGACTTGAAGAGGAAGAGGTGGAGCACTCTCACAGTACTAGCAGAGATTGTTTTTTTGAATTATGTTAACTGCACTTCCTAATCCACTTACTTCCCCTTTGTCCTAAACACAACCACCCTCCCTAGTTAATCTCTGTATTTAGCTGCAGAAGATCAATAATGATGGTGATGATGAAGACAGATACTGTAGATACGTGGGCATATGTATACACACACATTGTATTCTTACACGTCTCTCATTTAATATTAATTAAAATTACATTCCTTGGGGGCAAAACACCTCCTCCAGTATTTTTCCCCTAATGCGCACGCAAAGCAGGCTTCTACACACTGTGGGTGGACACTCAAGGAAATTTATGAACTAATTGATGAAGTTACTGCAGGGAATGTCATCATTTGCTTTGCTCTTCCAGGAAATGAGGATTTGGTTTTTATGAATACCAATAAAAAGCTGCTTCTCTGGGTTTCAAGACATCATTTTCTTCACTAACACATTCATATTCCCAAAACATAATTCTCCAAATTCAATGATAAGAAATCAACGGTAAAGGGTTTAAGAGATTACATCTTACTGCATGAAACAATTCTTTTATGCAGGAATTCAATTTTGCCGTGAAAGCTGGAAAAGACCTCAATCTATGTCAACACAGAGATGGATACAATTTTGCGTTTTTTTGTGTGTTGATGGAGGCGTTATCGGAATTCAAGGCATGTGCTAATTTCCTTGGAGTACAAAGGATGCAAGAATAGGGAGCTAGAGGTGCCCTACTGGAGAATAAACCAAACACACACACGTGCGTATTTTACACTGGGCTTTTCAAGGAAAATCGTTGGTTTAGGGAGAAATGGTCTCTCCATGCAAAGCAACCTCTCTTCAGGCCAGCATTCACAGAATTGCATGCTTATGCCAAAACATTTTGTTTCATGAAGCACTTTGGACTTTGGCCATAATGAGGATCTGTGAATCTGACAAGGTCAGTAAAGGTTATCAGTAAAGACCCAGAGTCTACAAATCAATCCTAGCCAACTGAGTTACATGACTGCTATAATAAGAGTACCAGCATCAGCAGAATTACAACCAATAAAGAAAAATAATGACTTTCTCAATAAGAGTGCAGAAAGTGGCCAGCTTATTAACAGGCAGCAACAGACCCAGCCTGCATGGACTGTGATTTCTAAGACTTCTCAGAAGTGCCCTGTTTGTTTTATTCTTTATTTCTTACCATGAGATTCACAGTATAAATTAAACTCATTTGGGCTTTTTCTATCTACTTTTTCCCTTGTTAGTCCTATTCTGTTAATATAATTCCAATTCCTAGCTGTAAGAAGAAAAATAACTTATGCCCAATAAGTGATTACTTGTAATGATAACTAACCAAAGAGACTAAATGGAAATCAATATTTGCCAATCTGCATACCCCTTTAGTGCACACTTAAATATAGATTGTAGATTTCATACTATATTAAAATTATGAAACTCATCACATCTTTCTGTTATTTCTTAGCAGATAAGAATAAACCAGGGAATATGAAAAATCCACAGCAAACATCATTCTCAATGGGGAAAAATGGAGAGCCTTTCCCCTAAGGTCAGGAACGAGACAAGGCTGTCCACTTTCACCACTTCTATTCAACATAGTACTGAAAGTCATAGCCACAGAAATCAGACAATAAAAATAAATAAATAGTATGTAAATCAGTAACAAAGAAGTAAAACTTTCACTATTTGCAGATGATACGATACTATATAGAGAGAAAACCTGAAAGACTCCATCAAAAAACTGCTAGAACTGATAAATGAATTCAGTAAAGCCACAGGATACAAAATCAGTGTGCAGACATCTGCTACATTTCTATACACTAATAATGAAGCATCAGTAAGAGAAATTAAGAAAACAATCCCATTTACAATTGCATCAAAAATAAAAGGATACCTAAATAAATCTAACCAAAGAGGTGAAGGATCTGTACTCTGAAAACTATAAAACACTGATGAAAGAAATTAAAGATGACACAAAAAAATGGAAAGACATTCTATGGTCATGGATTGGAAGAGCAAATACTGTTAAAATGTTTATACTACCCAAAGCAATCTACACATTTAATACAATCCCTATCAAAATACCAAAAGCGTTTTTCACAGAACTAGAATGAACAATCCTGAAATTTGCATGGGGGCACCTGGATGGCTCAATTGGTACAACATGTGACTCTTGATCTCAGGATTGTGAGTTTGAGCCCCATGTTGGGTGTAGAGATTACTTAAAAATAAAACCTTTAAAAAATATTAAAATTTGTATGGAAACACAAAAGACCCAGAATAGCGAAAGTAATCTTGAAAAAGAAAAGCAAAGCTGAAAGCATCACAATTCAAGACTTCAAGTTATATTACAAAGCTGTAGTAATCAAAACAGTATGGTACTGGCACAAAAACAGACACATACCTCAATGGAACAGAATAGAAAATCCATAAATAAACCCATACTTACATGGTCAATTAATCTTTGACAAAGCAGGAAAGAATATCCAATGGGAAAAAGACAGTCTCTTCAACAAATGGTACTGGGAAAACTGGACAGCTACATGCAAAAGAATGAAACTGGACCACTGTCTTACACCATACACAAAAATAAACTCAAAATGGATTAAAGACCTAAATGTGAAACATGATACCATAAAAATCCTAGAAGAGAGCATAGGCAATAATTTCTCTGACATTGGCTGTAGCAACTTTTTTCTAGAGAGACCCCCTGAGGCAAGGGAAACAAACACAAAAATAAACTATTGGGAGTACATCAAAATAAAAGGCTTCTGCACAGCAAAGGAAATAATCAACAAAACTAAAAGGCAGCCTATGGCATGGGAGAAGATATTTGCAAGTGACATATCCAATAAAAGGTTAGTATCCAAAATATACAAAGAACTCATAAAACTCAACACCCAAAAAACAAATAATCCAATTAAAAATGGGTAGAAGACATGAACAGACGTTTCTCCAAAGACATCCAGATGGCCAACAGACACATGAAAAGATGCTCAAAATCACTCATCATCAGGGAAATACAAATCAAAACTACAATGAGATATCACCTCATACCTGTCAGAATGGCTAAAATCAAAAACACAAAAACCAATAGGTGTTGGTGAGGATGTGGAGAAAAAGGAACCCTCTTGCACTGTTGGTAAGAATATAAACTGGTGCAGCCACTGTGGAAAACAGTATGGAGTTCCTCAAAAAGTTAAAAATAGAACTATCATATGATCCAGCCATCGCACTAGTGGGTATTTACCAAAAGAATACAAAAACACTAATTCAAAGGGATACACATACCCCTATGTTTATAGCAGCATTATTTACAATAGCCAAGATATGGAAGCCACCCAAGAGCCCATTGATTGATGATGGATAAAGAAGATGTGTGTGTGTGTGTGTGTGTATGCATATATATATATATATATATATATATATATATATATATATATACACACACACATATATAATGGAATATTATTCAGCCATAAAAAGAATGAAATCTTGCCATTTGCAACAACATGGATGGAGCTAGAGAGTATAACGTTAAGTGAAATAAGTCAATCAGAGAAATATACCATATGATTTTACTCATATGTGGAAATTAAGATACAAAACAAATGAGCAAAGGGAAAAAAAGAGGGAGACAAACCAAGAAAGAGACTTTTAACTATAGGGAACAAACTGATGGTTACCAGAAGGGAGGTAAGTAGGGGGATGGGTGAAATAGGTGATGGGGATTAAGGAGTGCACTTACGATGAGCGTTGGGTCATTAAAATAAAAACTTAAAAAAAAAAAGAAGAAGAAGAAACCAATGAGAAATTTCTGCTGGAAGGCTTTCAGGAGCACATGTTTAGGCGTGGATGTTCATATCAGGTAGATCCTAAGGAAGATGTTTACTAAATAACATCAACAGCAGTTTAATAAAACATGACTAATAATATTATTATCATTATTGGGAGTGTTAACACACACAGTAAATTAGGAACACATTTAATAGGTAATGCAATAATCATTATATCAAATGAGTCTTGGAATTGTTTTTTTTTAACAAATTTTTTTAAAGATTTTATTTATTTATTTATTAGAGAAGGAGCAAGAGAGAAACAGCATGACAGGGGAAGGGTCAGTGGGAGAAGCAGGCTCCCCACTGAGCCAGGAGCCTGATGTGGGACTTGATCCCGGGACTCCAGGATCATGACCTGAGCCAAAGGCAGTTGCTTAACCAACTGAGCCACCCAGGCGCCCCAAGTCTTGCAATTGTTTTGATGAGAAAAGTACATAGAGTAAAAGTTTGGGGGAAAATGGACTTTAGTATCTTTTTCAATCAACTTTGTTAACTTATATACAATAAATGTTTAACAAATGCATACACCCATGTGGCCATCACCATAATTGAGACATAAAACATTGCCAGCACCCAAAAAGATTCCTTGTGCCCTTTTGCATTCAGATCCTCCTTCCTCCTGGCCCCAGGTAACTAGTAATCTGATTTCTGTCACTACAGATTTTTTTTTTTTTTTTGCCTTTTCTGGATTTCATATGAATGGCACCATATATAGATATAGTATATGATCGCCTTTTTTTGCTTAGCTTAATGTTTTCAAGATTCATCCATGTTTTTGCATGAAAAAGTAGTTCCTTTTATTGCCAAGTTGTTCCTCATTGGGCATAATTTGTTTTTGACTTGTAATATAATGTAGTGAATTTGGTATTTTTTACTTTATTAACAGTTAGTTGCTGAATTTTGATGGATGCATCCAAGTATCATCACTATGAAAATGTCCAGATGGTTACACTGACCATGATTTTGGTTAAGCTAATACAAAAATGACATTTAAAAGCTTAAAGAATTTAGTAAAGAATGAACACGGTATTATTATCAGGGTCAGTATTACATTTCCACTATTATGGTAGTACATGGTTTAAATAATTTTCCTTTTTGGGAAAGTCATTCTTCATTTCCCCTATCAGATAAGCTTTCTTTTATATTTAAGCAATTTTCATTCCTTTTTGCATATGGTGAGTAAGAAATCATCTTCATATCACCTTCTGGCTTTTTATTCCCTACCCTTCACAAGTTGGCATGGTCCTTTCATGTTCCTTGGGAACAGTGGATTTTTTATATAAGTACTTTAAACAGTATTTTTGATATTTACAATATTTGAGGGTTTAAATAAATATTTGAAACATAAAACAAAACAAGAAATAAAACAGGGGTACCTGTTGGCTGGCATGTCATGTGACATGACAAGAGTCACATGTCAGTAGAGCACGTGACTCTTGATCTTGGGGTCATAAGTTCAAGCCCCACATTGGATGTAGAGATTACTTAAAAGTAAAAAAATCTTTAAAAAAAGAAATAAAACAAAAAATATGAGGAAGAAAAAAAATTCCAAATCCCAAGCTCTGAGAAACTCAGATATTTGTCTTCTGTATTTGTCAGTTAGTCCAATGCTTAATATATAGTTAGATATAAAAAGAACTCTCAAACAAAAAAATTAGTACAAAACATGAGCTAGAATAAAGCCTTCTTGAATTTCTTCTCATGAAAATAAAGTTGAAAAGTAGTTTGTGCTACCAAATCACTGGTGTTATAATTTGCAAAAATGAGGCAAAACATTTTAATTGAGTAAGCAGAGACTCGGTGAGAATACAGTGAGCACAGCAGATAGATTCCTGGCTCCCACTGGGCTCACGCTCTAGCTCAGGGGTCAGGGAGGCAACAGCAGACAATTAAAATCTTAAAAACATATACTTAATAATGTTATAAATGAATAAATGTTATGAAGAAATATAAAGCAGGGTCAGGGGATAGAGGATGGCAGGGGCCATTTCAGGTGGGATGATCAGGAGAGGGCTCTGTGAGGATAGACCGAGGAGTGAGGCAGGAGCTGTGTGAGGACCTGGAAGAGAAAAGAGTGGACAGAGTGAAGGGCAGAAGCAATTCATTTCTGAATGTAGCAGACATGATTCTTAGCAACTATGGTCCAATCAGATCTGAACTATGGATTCTCCAAATAATTGAAAATAACATAACTTTGTCAGTGAAGGCTAGTTTGCTGGTGTGGACCCAGGAAGCAGAGGGTTGTCATGAAAAGGGGAAGGGTTACTTCCAGCTGAGAGTAGCACCTGAGGTCATTTGGACCAATTCTTCCACTGAAGACAACAATAAAATCTGGATGAACTTTTTTCTAATCTTAAAAACATCATAGAGATAAAAGATACAGATTTACGAGGGCAAAACTTTGAAGAGTTTTGAAGAACTTTGAAATCTTATATCCTCAGTCTGGAAGAAACGGCCAAAAGATGATTTGGGGAGAGCAGGGAAGTGGTGTGGAGGAGAATAAAAAACCACAGTCTAGTACTTACCAGGGTTGGAAGCTGCTGACCTCCTCCCCCAAGTCCCAGGCTGGGACTCCAAAGGGCTACACCATGCAAGTGAGGCTACGGTTTGCAATCCACGGACCACTAACATCCCCAGGGGCTGGCAGAAAAAATGCTTTCGGGACGAATACATCATCTTAGGTCCAAATTAATTTCTATAAATATTGTTTTTCAAATACAATGCCACACAAAAATAAAACAATAATAAGGTACATGAAGAGATAAAACAACGTGAACCACAGACATAATGGACACAACAGAAGGCATGAAGAGGCCCACAGGAAGGAACTCCAAACAGTGGAATTACCAGACACAATCACATGGCTTTGCTTACCACGAGAATGGTGACAAGGGCCAACCTTGGAAACGCTGGCAAGCAACTGGAAATTTAAAAAGGGATATTGCAGATTTGAAATAACCAAGTAGAAAGTGTAGAACTAAAAAAAAAAAAAAATGTATATATAATAATTGAAATAGAGGAAACAATAGGTAGGTAGCTGAAGAAACTATCCCTGAAATGCAAAAGAATTCCAAAGAAACTGGAGTGAAGCACAGAGAAACAGAAAAGTGGCAAATAAAAAAGAGAGGGAAGAAGCACAGAGGCCATGCGTGAAGACTTAGCATGCATTTGATTGGAATCACAGGAAAGGAGAGAGGGGTGGAGCGGTATTGGGAGAAACAGGGGCTGAACTTTTTAAAAACGTTAACCCACAGAGTCAAGGAGCCTGACAATGTCCAAGCGGACTTTTTTTTAAGAGCCCATACCTAGAGACATTGGAATGGCACTGCAGAAAAACCAAGAGGAAAATTTCTTGAAAGAACATGTAGTCTAATAGAAACTAGGTTTAAACCCCAACTGTGCCAACAATAAGCCATCTGAGCTCAGGTGAGCAAGCAAGCTACCTCTCTGTGCCCAGCTACTTCATGTATGGAATAATAGCTACTTTACACAGTTGTTGAGAAAATGCAACAAATTGCTTATGTAAAATGCCTAGTATGGTATCTGGCACATAAAAAAGGGTTCCCTTTCCTCCTTAGAGTGCTCGTTGAGCTATGCCCACTGCTATCAATTGTCAGCACCATGAAGCTTTGTGAATAGTCTACGTTAAGGAGACAATTTTAAACTTCTAGTGCAGGTATTTCCTGAAAATTTTTTGAAGTATAACACTGAACCCAGAAATTTAGTCAAATCATCGGGTTAATGACATCAATGCAAGGAGCTTTCTTTTAACCTTTGAAGTAAAGGGACTAGGTAGTAGTAAATTGACTAAGACCTCCACCCACTACCAAGCCCTTTGCAGAGCATTTCCCCCCAACATCTCTGAAAGCTGGGTTTGTTTTTGTCTGAGCACCATAATACTCATCATGGCAAGATGCTTCAAGTTCTTACTCAAAATTATGCTAATGTACCTTAATTATAAAAACCTAAAGGGTTAGGGCGCCTGGGTGGCTCAGTTGGTTAAGCGACTGCCTTCGGCTCAGGTCATGATCCTGGAGTCCCTGGATCGAGTCCCGCATCGGGCTCCCTGCTCAGCAGGGAGTCTGCTTTGTCCTCTGACCCTATCCCCTCTCAGGTGTTCTCTCTCTCTCATTCTCTCTCTCTCAAATAAATAAATAAAATCTTTAAAAAAAAAAAAACAAAAAAAACCTAAAGGGTTAGGGCTACACCAACAAAGAGAAAAAAATAGATACTTATCTACAAATACTGTCTAATCAGATTCTTCAATATCCTCCACTTAGCTATGCATAATTTCATTTTTAAATCCCTTCTTTATAGCAAAAGACTCTTTTTTTCTTCAAAGAAAGGCTGCATCTTGAGTTTGTATTTGCTAAAAATTTCTCTTTCATTCTAAGTGTGATATGGGAACTTCGGCACAGAAATTGTTATATACGTTTCTTTAGGGAAAAATATCTTGCATGAGTAATATAATAGATAGCAATGCACAGTGAATCAACAACGTTAAGAAGGTGTTTCTTACTGTATAGAGGGAAAGATGTATACCTTTTATATTGACCACATTTTCCTTTTATCTCTACCTTTGTTCTTTGTATCACTAGACCTCACCTTGCTGGTAGCTGGATAAAGCCCTGATATTTGCTTCTCCCCGCCCCCCCCCAATCAAAACGGAAAATCCTTGTGGATTTGCTCTGTGTGTTTCATGCTTCCTGAATATTGGCCTCATTTTATAGATGTCCAGATCCATGCCTCTAATTAAATTTTCCTTGGGAGTCACAAAGTCTTTGCTTTAATATTTAAGTGTGACTGTGACAAGTCACTACTTTGCTCTGAGTCTCTGCTGATGAGGGAATCAGCCCCCCACAACTAATAGAACTTCATCATGTGCTCTAAAAACTAAATCTTAACCAACAACGAGACATTTAATATTATTCCAAGATAAGTAGTACTGCCCCTATAGATTATGAATATCTATAAACACTGTCAACTCTCAAAGTTGGTTATCAGTTTTCCTTTCAAATGATCTTTTTGGAGTTTGCTAACTTAATACATCCCTTGCCCTACTGGGGAATCAAGATGGGAGGTAGCCTCTCCCTGCCCTGAGCATCTGGAGGCTCCTCCTCCCTACTGACCCAAGTCAGTTTTTGGAGCATTGTACAGATTCAATGCAATTTCTATCAAAATTCCAATGGCATTTTTCACAGAAACAGAACATACAATCCTAAAATTTGTATGAAACCATAAAAGACCCTGAATAGCCAAAGCAATCTTGAAAAAGAAGAACAAAGTTAGAGACATCAGGCTTCTTGATTCCAAACTATATTATAAGGCTATAGTAATAAAAACAGTATGGTACTGGCATAAAAACAGACAAGTGGATCAGTGAAACAAAATAGAAAGCCCAAAAATAAGCCCACACACATATAGTCAATTAATTTATTTTTTTAAGATTTTATTTATTTGAAGAAAGAGACACAGTGAGATAGGGAACACAAGCAGGGGGAGTGGGAGAGGGAGAAGCTCCCCACAGAGCAGGGAGCCCAATGCAGGGCTCGATCCCAGGACCCCAGGATCATGACCTGAGCCGAAGGCAGATGCTTAACGGCTGAGCCACCCAGGCGCCCCTAATTTATGACCAAGAATATACAATGGTGCTGGGAAAACTGGACCACCACATGCAAAAGAAGGAAACTGGACTACTTTCTTACACCATACACAAAATTATGTTTATTGCAGCATTATTTACAATACCCAAGACATGGGAGCAACCTAAGTATCCACTGATGGATGAATAAAGAAAATGTGGTGTATATATACATACACACACGCAGGATTGGTTTTTTGTTATTATTCAAGGTGTCTTTCCATACTGCCATCTATCATCACTCTGGTTTTATGGACAGAGAAACTGACTTATAAGAAAAGCAAACAGGCAGACATATACATACATACCTGCACACACACAATGGGATAGTATTCAGCCATGAATACAGAAGAAAATCCTGCTATTTGTGACCACATGGATGGAGGACCTTACGCTAAGTGAAATAAATCAGACAGAGAAAAACATATACCATATGATCTCACTTATATGTGGAATCTAAAAAAAAAAAAAAAACCCAAAAAACAAACAAAAAAATCCCCCAAATTCATAGATATAAGAGAACAGATTGACGATTGCCAGAGGCAGGGGTCTTGGGGGGGGAGGTGGGAGGAATGGGTGAAATTGGTCAAAATATACAAACTTCTGGTTATAAAATAAATGTCATGGGCATGTACTGTGCAGCATGGAAACTATAGTTAATATTACTGTATTGTATATGTCAAAGTTGCTAAGAGAGTAGATCTTAAAAGTTCTTATCACAAGAAAAAAATTTGCACCTCTGTATGTTACTGATGTTAACTCGACTCATTATGGCAATCATTTCAAAATATATACAAATATCAAATCATTATGCTATATACCTGAACTTAATGTAATCTTACATGTCGGTTATATCTCAATTCTTAAAAACTAAGGAAATCTGAATAAACTATACAGATATTCATTAACAATAATATATCAATATTGGGTCATTGTGACAAGTATACCATACTATCATAAGATGTTAACACCAAGGAAAACATCAAGGTGTGGCGTATATAAGAACTCTCTGTACCATCTTTACAACTTTTCTATAAACCTAAAACTATTCTAAAAAGAAGTTTATTTAAAAAGAAGTTGAAGAAAGTTTGCCATTCTGATGAGTTAAACTGGGGGTTGCAATCTCCAGTTTCTGACTGATAAGGATTTCCCTTCTTCCATCCTCCACTGGTCTTTCTAAGTGGAAAAGCATTGGGTTTTTACTTGATCACTTATTTCTTAATATTTGACTTTTAATTCTGAGTCTGTGGTCTGCTTTTCCTACAAGTCAGTTTCTCCATCTATAAAACTGGAGTGATGATAGACAGCAGGAGGGAAGCATACCTTGAGCAATAAGGAAAAAGCACTCCTCTGTTCGGGTATGTTCACCTGTAACATTGGGTTCTTACCAATGTACCAAAACATCACCAACAGTGATGGGCAAGTTGGCTGTCCCTGGTCTTCACCTGAAATTAAAAATGGACCTGCCTGTGGATCCTTCCTTCAAATTGCCTCATTAAATTCACTTAAAAAAAATAAATAAATAACTGCCCTACCATCCTGGCAATTTCTGAGTCTCCCAGACAATGTTGGTATTTTATAAGACAGGCAGAAATCAGAAACCTCAGATATCAGAAAAGGTGAGTGGAAAGATTCATCAAGTGACAATAAGAAAAAAAATATAAAAGTGTCACACTAAAACTGAGAACTTTTCAAAAGAGTCTCTTTGTTTTTCTGCCGTGATGGAGCTCTACACGCGGGTTTATCTTTCATAAAGGAGAAAAGCACACAATTAATCAAAGACAGAAATGAAAAGTCGTGCTGTCCAGCTTTATTTCATTAGGAAACTATTTCTAGTGCTGTTTATTTTGGCACTGCTAAAACATGTTGAAACCAATTTGAATAATAAAGGGTAAGATCTTTAAGAGACATACCTATCACACCAAGGTATGAGTGTGTGTGTGTGTGTGTGTGTGTGTAATAAAGTAAAGAGAAGTTATGATAGGGTCAGAAACCCATAAGTTAACCTGAGATGATACACTGGACAAATAGAGAGACCCATATGTCCAAGCTTTTGGTGTTGGAGATGTTTACAATAAAATGGCCTGAAATGTACACGAATGTCTGAAGGAATTAACACCTTTTCCCCTGTAAGTTATCACAGTCCTGCCCCCTACCATCGAAACACTTTCCATTCTGGTCACAGGTAAAGACCACCTCCCAGCATGCAAGCTAAAACTGCCAGACCATCACTCTCACAGCATCATTTCCAGGTAACATCTCAATATCCCTGCCGCAGACTTTGACAGGGGACACAGAGAGGCAGGAAGAGCAGGAATTTTCTCTAGCGGGAGTATCAGGGGCACCGAGTCCCAAGGGGCTGCAGTGGCCCGGCACCATGGCTGGAGTATCCTGTCCCATCCGCAGTCTGTACAAGTCGCTATTCAGAGCACCCCTGGCAATGTCCTCACCGGACCGACTTTGTGGTATCATTTTCAATGACTAGGCTACAGATGAACTGGGCTACCTGATTTCAGTGGGAATACCAGAATCCAGCCCTCTGATATTTCTGTGAGTTATCCCATATTCTCCCGATGCATTCATTTTCTGTTTAAGTCAAGGTGAGCTGGTTTATTTTTCTTCCAACAGCATCCTAACTGCTATGGGGATGGCTGCAAGCAATAGATTCCCAGAGAAATAGGGCAGAATCTGAGATTGATTACTTGGCCTGGTCAAGGTAAAAGGCAATGACAATTCAGCTATGATTGAAGGATTGGGTGGGGGGGTAACTCTGACTCTCTCAGCACCTGCAGAGGTGAAACAATTCATTTCATTATTTCCCCATGGTCATCAGGAATGAAGAGCCCAGTGAGTGGTTATTGCCATAGATCAGTTTCTCAGCTTCAGCACCACTGACATTCTGGGCTGGATCATTCTTTGTTGTGAGGGCTGTCCTATGTTTAGCATCCCTGGTTCTACCCACAAGATTCCAGTAGTACCCCCTCCCACAAACAAAAACGTCTCCTGGCATTGCCAAATGTCCTCTCAGGGGCAAAATCATCCCCAGCTGAGAGCCACTCTCATAAAAGAGCATGATGAAGCTGACGAATTAAGGGACTCTGGAGTGGATAGTTTGATAAAGGTGAGTGACAATCCATAATTCTTAAACTCTTAGTTTAAGGGATGGAGAGAAGACCAGGGACTCCATCCAACTTTGCCAAAAGACTCCTTTCCCAGTTACAGCTGCCAGGCTATGAGAGCCAAAGGTCAGTCTCAAACTTGAGCCTCACTCTACCATGTGGCTCCCAACGCAGCAGAGACAGTGGTGCTCAGAATGCTGTAAATCAGAAGCCCATATAGAACTTGAGGCGAGCTTCTCCTGAAGGACTTGCTGCCCCAGGTTCTGGGGCTGGGGGGCGGGGGGGAGCCTACAGACAATGTTCAGTTGTCAGCCCTCTTTTGGAATTGCCTCAGCTGAAAAGAGTTTGCCCAAGGTCATGCCCCCTTCCAGGGGAAGTCTACATCCAATGACTGATGATACAGGGCTATAGATGACTGGCTCCCTCATGTCAAATTCAGGGACAACTCTGAAGGGCCAACCAGCTCTCGAACACTTTGTGGATTTAGCTGAGGTCTTCACTGAGACTGCACTGCAGCCAGAGGTTAACTGGTACACCGGGCTCTCTGGGGAAGGGGGGAAGCCATGATTTATAACATTTGCCAATTTCCGTGCATGCTAGTTCAACATACCACTTGTCACAGCCCAACTTCTCTCTCAGCCCCTTTCTGCTTTCTTTCCTTCTTATCTACACGTGGTGACGCCAAGACCATGCCCTGATCAAACTCTCGGACTCTAACTTCTGTGTGTCTCAGAGTCTGCTTCTGAGTAAATCCAACCTTGAAACAAATGGCAACTCAGGAAAGTGGTCGGCCCCTAGAAGGGAGAATAAGCTCCCATTAGAGGAACGAGTTCACTGTTCAAATCACAAAGAGCCTTGCTCATCACACAAAGTTGTTTGGAACTTATCCCATAGGCAATGGGGGGACAGGGAAAGTTTTAACTGGGACGCTAACAAGATCTGATATATATTTGGGAAGGTTGTTCTGGAAGCAGACCACAGGATCCAGTGGAGACTTGTTGGAAAACTGTTGCCATATCCACTCAGGACAGTGACAGTGGGGATGGAGAGGAAAGCCCACAATAAATTGGGAGGATATGATGACTAATTAGATGTGATGGTGGGAAAGGGAGAAAGGAGTTAAAGACTAGGTTAAGATGACTACTAGTTTGGGAGACTAGTCAGATTAGTTCATGGCAGAGAATTTTAGGAGGAGGATACATTTCCACCATGTTGAAATTAAGGTATAACCACATGGATCATCAGGATAGAGTTATTCAGAAGGGATAGATAGATAGATAGATAGATAGATATAGATATAGATATAGATATGATATAAACCTATGTGTGATATATCATATTACTTAGATTCATACCCTGACTATTCCAAAGCAACGCTATATAAATACATACATGAAAGCAGGATAAAAATAAATAAATGGATGAAAAACTGAGGTGAAGAGAATTGAGCTAGAGGTGAGGTTAACATACAGACTTTAAACAACAACTACAGATAGGTCACCAAATTTGTCCTGAACTTCCCAGTTGCAAAGCAGAGGGAAGAACAATCAAGCACATGTTTCATTGAGACCCTCAGTTAAAAGCTCCAGAGAACCACTGATTTCTACTGAGATCTGAGGGGCAACATCTTCGGGGACTAAGAATCAGTTGGATATGGAGAAAAGAAGGTTTGTAAGTGAGGCCCATGATGGAAATGGAGGTGTGGGAGTCGGGGAGTGTTGGTGGTGGTGATAACTGTAGGCACAAGGACAGTGTGTGACATGAGAAGAGAAAGGACCAAGGATGGAACCCTGGGAACACTGACATTTAAAAGAAAAGCCAGAGAACCAGGGAAAGAGAAAGAACAGAGAAAATTAGGCTCCCCAAGAAATCCCAGACGTATGAATTGCAGACACACAGTTTGAAAGACACAAGTGTGTCTTATAATTTGATTGTTTATGTCAATGACAATAGAAACCCTAGTCTTGAAACATACCAGTAATAGCCTTCAAATGTTAGCCTGGGGGGGAAAAAACCACAACAATCTCTTATGTATTAGAAAACACAAATAAAAGCCACTGTCAGAACATAACTCAAATGCAAAGGAATATTAGGTTATATTGATGATGTCATGGTTATTATGATATGACTACAGGGATGTAGCTGGAAGTGGCAGGATGTCTATACAAGACTTTAATAATAGTTTCTGTCTTCACTCTAATTTTAAAATAAAAATTATAATTTATGTTCACTTCAGAAATAACTGAGTCTTAAGAAAAGATACAGTTTTGAACAATAAGCTTCCCCTAACATCCTGTCTTAAGACTATACAAGTTTTGTGGGGTTTTTTGTTGTGTTCTTGTTGTTTTTTGCCTTGCATATAAATTCCTGTCTATGTCATCCTACCATAACAGAATCACTCGGTTTACCTATGGATTAGCTGATAAATGAAATCAGGTAATCTCTGTCCCGAGGAAATTTGAGGCCTGCATATTCTCAGAGAAGGAAGGCTTGAGAGAATCAGCTCGAGAGGTCACTGCATGTACTGTTTTCCTTGAGGGGTTTGGGAAGAGATAAAATACCACAAAATGCAAAGAAATAATGTAGATAGAAATGATGGAGTCCTCCTAATTCAAATAATTTCCGATGTCTTCAATCAATGGAAATGTCATGGGGAAAAATACACTATTTTATACCAGATTTTAAAAAGCCGTAGAAAATATGAGTAGTCTGTGCATCTTGTATGAGAAAACAATGAACAGATGTAAAACAGGCAGCCAGATGAAAAGCCCATTGAAGAGAACTGGATGATTAATACACTACAAACAGGTTGGGACAGTGTGATTTATCTCCATCTCAGAATGGAAACCTATGATGCAGAAAATGAGGTTAAAATGAAAAATGTAGGAATCTTGACAAACAACAGAACAAGAGATAATCTATGTTTAAAAGAAGGGCATAAATTAAAATGAAGAACCAAAATTCTTGTAAAGAATCCAGGAATCTACTGACAAGTGCTGGCGAGTAAATGGAGTAGGGATTTTTCTTTAGAGAACTTGGGATTTTTCTCTAGCCCAAGACAGACCATAGATCTAGAATGGCATGACCCACTGCCTTTCTTAATAAGATGATGACAGTTTATTGGTGGCAGAGATATTACAGAGAGGCCAGGGCAGGACAGGGAATCTGCTTAGACTTTTCTTTGTGGTGGGTGCCAGGGAATAATTGAGGTTCCCAGAGAAATAGCTGCACTCGGATGATGAGTCATTGCAGAAATCAAATAAAGACAACCTAGAACCAAACTCAGAATTTGACCGTATTCTGAGAGTATTCATAATCAAAATAAAAATCAGTTACCAGGTGGCAGACAAGGTGGTAGGGATGCATTTTCTTTCTGCAGATGAAGAAGCAGGCTTCCAGCGGAAGGAGGACAACGTCAAAGATTAAGTTCCGATCTCTGATGTCCTAATGGGAAGACTGCTCCAGAATTCTACAGTATAACCTACTTGGGGGAAAACAGTGTTTTCCAACACTTAGAAGGAAAAGTATCTCCATTCTCCTACTCCCACTTTCCAAGATCAAGGCCCCAAGTTTTCTGGAAGATGTCATTAAACCGCTAAAATTTCATTATGGTAACAGTTGGTTAGCACAGCCCTGTTTTCCTTTTAAGCCAAGAGCAGTATCATGTACTGATTCGTGGCTTTTTATATTCCATTTTGGATTTTTTGTAATGTGAAATTTTATTGAAATATATATGCAGAGAGTGCACCCATAAAAAGTGTACAGTTCAATTAATTTTCACAAAAATGAACACCCCTGTGAAACAAGCTTTCAGATAAAGAACATGACCACACCCACAGAGGTCCTCTTGAGCCTGTCCCTGCCACTCACCTTCTCTCAAGGGTAGCAATCATTTTGAATTGTAACACAATAAATTAGTTTTGTCTGGTTTTGAACTTCATAGAAATGGAATCACACAGATTTATATATTATGTATTGAGCTTCTCTCATTCAGTATTGTGCAATTCATTTATATAGTTGCATGTGGTTTTAGTTTGATCATTCTCATTGCTAGGCAGTATTCTATAATTTATATATCTACCCTATCATTGATAGATATACGTTGGGGTTTTTTTTTTTATTCATTTTTTGATGGGAAAACACTGCTATGAATACTTCTATATATATCTTTGGGGGGAACACGGGGGTTCATTTTGGAATCATTTAGATGTATGGGCTATATTTTTAATAATTTTGAATGGAACTTAAAACTATATTTCTCTCTTTTCAGTGTGTATTCCATCATTAACTCTTGAGAACATCCTCTCTATATGTTTTGTGTTAAATTTTTCCCTAACGGTGTTTCTAGGGATTGCCTTAAGAAATGGCAAAGCCTTAGGCTCCTTGAACATGTTACTGCATGTTACAGAAACTCAACAGTAATCAAGTAAGATGCCAGTATAGACTTCTGTTAGTGGACGTATGGCAGATGAGGTTCATAACCGATGAGAAGTGCTGGATAATATTTATCTTTTAAAAGCCTTCTTATCTTAAATGCATTGACGAACTGGCTAGAGTAGACTGTAAGGAACACTCAGGTCAAAAACTAAAGGGGAGAATGCAGAGAGGAGAGAACGCTGATGGGCCTTTTATGTCAGAGGCCTGTACTGGAGGGAATAGGAGCTTTAATATGCCCAGTCTCCTGGGGCTGGGGAAGAGGAGATAAAACCCAGGGCTTGAACAGACAGTAAAGCTAGGACCTAAGACATTCCCAGTGGAAGGATGAATTAGAAATAACCCCTATCTCCCAGCAAATTGCAAAGATAACTGCCAATGAGTGGAAGAAGAAGAAAATTGGTAATAAAAAATAACTCTATACTAGTCCATAAAGTCTCAACAAGTTTCAAAGGAATGGTATCAGACAGACCACACAGCTTCGAAACCAGCAACAAAATAATGACCAGAAATATCCCATATTTGAAAACAAAGAAATACACTTCTAAGTAATTAATTATTCAAGGAAGAAGTTAATAACAGAAATCAGGCAACATTTAGAACTAAAGAATAATGCAAATTCTATATATCAAAACCTTTGGCATGCAGCTAAAATAATAATTAGAGAGATACATAACCTTTGCTACATCTATTAGGAATGAAAAAAGGCTACACATTAGTGAACAAAGAATTCAACTTAAGAAATTAATGAAAGAACAGCAAGATAAATCCAAAAAAAAAAAGATGGAGGTAAGAAATAATAATGATACAATCAGAAATTAAACATCAGAAAACAAAGGTACAATAGTGAAAATTAACAAATCCAGAAGTTGGTTCTTTGGAATGATTAATAAAATTGACAAACTTCTGGTAAGACTGATAAAGAAAAAAAGAGAAGAGGCACAAATAAGCAATGATAGGAATGAAAAAGTAAACATAACTACAGATGCTATAGACATTCTAAAAGGATATTATGAATGACTTTTTACTAATAAATTTTTTAAAGATTTTATTTATTTATTTGACAGAGAGAGAGAGAAAAAGAGTCCAAGCAAGGGGAGCAGCAGAGAGAGAGGGAGAAGCAGGCTCCCTGCTGAGCAAGGAGCCTGACTTGGGACTCGATCCCAGGACCCCAGGATCATGACCTGAGCCAAAGGCAGACGCTTAACTGACGGAGCCACCCAGGTGCCCCATACTAATAAATTTTTAAAAACTTAGATAGGATAGATTCCGAGAAAATGAAAACTTACCAAGACTGACTCAGAGTAAATGAAGTTATCTAAAGAAACTGACTTGATGATCAAATACCTTCCTATATGAGAGTTAATAATAGATTCTTTTTCAATGCCTCCATATTTTGGGGTAGTTTGTCACACAGCATTAGAATACCACAACATTATCCATATTTGTGATAAAGGTCTCTGAGTAAATTTCAACACAAACTAGATACTTACCGATATTAAGGCATTATGAATAATTTTAGATATGATTCTGATATTATGTTAAAAAATAATTCCTTATATTTTAGAGGTACATTTTTGGATATTTATGGATGAAATGATATGAAATTGGAATTTCCTTTAAAGTGATGAAGTGGGTAAGGGTCACACGACACAAGACTGACCATGTGCTGATAGTTGAGGGAGGTCAATGGTAGGTACAGGGGTTCATCACGTCATTCTCTTCATTTTTATCTGTGTTTCACATTTTTCATAACAGATTTTTTTTTAAGTTCCCAGGGATGAAACCATAACTTACATATATTTTGTAAAGATGATTTTAATCGATTCAATAGTTAATTAACAAATTTTAAAGTGAAGTCTACATTGCCAACATAAATTTGATACAACTTCTTAGATAATTTGGATACCTCTCCTATCTATTTTAGGGAAAATACATGGTAGTTCTATTTTTGAACGCACTTCAAATACTTTTTAGACTAAAACATCTCTAACAAACCAGTTTCCTTGTACGAAAAACACCAAAACCCCTCATCTTCTTGCCCAGACTGAATCCTTACATCCAAACTCAGCCTCTTTCTAGGATACCAACACTAAGCGCAATTTCATGTACAACCTCCTGTCTCAATTTCCCTGCTATATCCCCACTAGAATGCATGTCACTCCCTTCAGAACAGGTACCTCACTCTATCTACCTTGTGTGCGTGGTCCTAGCAGATTACCCAGCCCGTGGTTCATGCTCAGTAAATAGCGGGGTTATGTACTACCTCTTGCCACCTCCCTCGCTGGCTTATGGTGAGGCTTAAAACAAATGAAAATAAAAGCCTTGTAAGTTAAATGTCTAATTGCTCCAGATCTTCTGCTCCAGGTAGAAAGCAGGCAGCTCTGCCCTTTTAAAAGGGGCTTCTTTGAGGAGAGGAGGCAGCTTCTTCCCTCACTCACTCCACTACCACAAGCAAATGGAATACTTCTTTGTTCCCACACTCATCGGTTGGGCTTCCAGCAGGGTGAGGAGAGGCTAGAGCCAAAGGAGGGCAAAGCCTTTGTTTGCTGACAGTCTTACCATGGCTGTCTCCGCAGGGACACGTATGTTACTCAGAGCACATTTTGGCATAAACTTAGTCACTTCAGTTAATTCAGAAGGGGCACGGTGAGCTCCTGGGAGGGAGCCACATCATGTCTAAAGGGTACAAAATATATGGAATTTTCCTGTGTGGCCTCACCCAACTTAAGGTATCTTCTTAAGTTGCTTAAATGTTAACCAGAAATACCACAAATCTCCACTTCCTTCATCCCTTTGCTCTTGACAAGGTAAAAGGAATTTGAAATGGTTGTGAGATCAAGTTGGGCTCCGAGCTTAAGATTCTCTCTCTCTCCCTCTGCCTCTCCCCTTCTCCCCTCTCTCACTCTCTTAAAAAAAAAAGGAATTTGAGAGAAGCTTTTTTTTTTTTTTTTTTTTTTTTTAAATTTCTGCTTCTTTTGCCCTTCCGTAGTCAAGACAAAACAAAATAATGGGCTTCACGGGAGCATGGAATAATTTCAGTTAAATTTGAGATTGGTGTTTAACATGTCAGTTTATCATTTTAAATTGATTTCTCTGTGCAAATCAAGAAAGAAAAGAGCGTTCTGGGATGAATCCCAAGTGAGCTGAATAACCAGCCATTCTGTGTGGATTTTTTTAAAAAGCTGTAATTGAGAGGTAGTCTACATAATCCTATTTTTTAGCTGTTGAGATGAATTTTCCTGACTTTTCCTTTGTCTGATAGATACTTGTTTTTCTACATTAACTCAAGAGTTTCACACCCAGGACCAGCTGAGGGACAATTTTATATTTGAGTATCTTTTTGAGTGCCTAGTCCACCTCTTTCCTTCCTGCAGGTGGGACAAGCTCTCCCTTTCATACCCTCTTGTCGTGACTCTGGTCCAGTTCTCCAGAGACATAAGTGTACAATTTAGTCAACCTTATTCTACAGGAACCAATAATGCACGCTTATAGCTAAAAAAAAAATGTTATTATAGCTTCCAGAGAGGACCTCCCCACCTTAGTCCCAAAGATCAACTTACTCTTTAAACCAAGGATCCCAATTCATCAGGAGAATCATGCACCATATATACTTGATGTATGAGTTATTTTATAGGAAAGTGTCAGAGGGCCATGTACATGTTGATGAGTTCTGTTTTCTTTTGCTCAAGAGAGAACTGGCATTTCTTGAAAGACTGGAGGGAGGAATGACCTCTCTTACCACCCTTACCAACAATCTTTGTTCTCTAGGTCTCCTGTGTCAGCTCAGTACTGGTAGAGAATTGCTACCACCGTGTGCACACTTGACCACTAGATCTGATCCATCTCTGTGTGTGCCTTTGAGACAGAGGGGAAATAGGAGCCACTAGAGCTAAGGTCATTTGCTCTGGCTCCCATTTCCACTGTGGATTTGTTCACTTGTGTTTTCCCCTCTCAAACATCCATTTTGGTTAGTGAACGTATGAAGAAATTTCTTTTTTTTTTTTTTTTAAAGATTTTATTTATTTATTTGAGAGAGAGAATGAGATAGAGAGAGCATGAGAGGGGGGAAGGGTCAGGGGGAGAAGCGGACTCCCTGCTGAGCAGAGAGCCCGATGCGGGACTTGATCCCAGGACTCCAGGATCATAACCTGAGCCGAAGGCAGTCGCTCAACCAACTGAGCTACCCAGGTGCCGTATGAAGAAATTTCATATGGCCTGAAATGGTGTGTCAATGTGTGTGTGTCTCTGTCTATGTGTTATTTAGGTAATTTAGGAAAAAATGCACTTGAAAGATAAACCAGTAAGAATCTGGAACTGATGTCCTCTAAGTTTCCTGTTGCGTTAAATGTCTCTTACAATCACATACTTGTTGGTGGCCAACGGAATTCAAAAGGAAAATATGCATAACACAGACTAATGCACCACTTTCCCAGATTCTGGAGAAAAGCTTGCAGTGGGGCTCTGTTTCATCAAAAGAAGCCCTGCTCTGTTACAAGAATGGCTTGCTCATTCTGCTAATGAATTAGTTGTATGAACGGGCCAGGAAAACAACAACAACAACAATCTGGGGATGATTTCTATAAAACTCGATGTTTCATCCAAATGCGATTAACACAGCCAATAATTTTTGTCCCTGCAATTGTGAAATAACTCGGAGCCACTTGTCCACACTTGAAGAAAGGTGTCACTTGATTTTCCTTTCTGCATAATCGCTTTTGAGAGAACCATAAATAAGCCTCTTGGTTTTTTTCAGTTTGAAGATATTTTTTAGTGGGAATTACACAATAGAATCTGCCAGATTAGAAATTAATTTGGAGATGCAGGATACTTAGGGGGATCAACAATATGCAAATTTTGTAACAAAATAGTTATTAGGGGCTCCTGGGTGGCTCAGTTGGTTGAACATCTGACTGTTGGTTTTGGCTCAGGTCATGATCTCATGGGTCATGAGATTGGGCTCCGGGCTTAGCCAGGAGTCTGTTTAAGAGTCTCTCCCTCTACCCCTCTCCCCCTACATGCATGCACACATGTTCTCCCTCTCTCTGAAATAAATAAATAAATCTTAAAAAATAGTTTAGATATATATTAGATAGACACTGACCTTTAAAGTTATAGCGTACCAGGTCAGAAGCTATAAACATAGCCTGGCTTTTATCTATTCTTTGGAAAGAAGTTAAGGATTGCTGTAAAATATACACACGTGGGCATCAGAATGAGTCAAGGTTTTAACAATGCCTCCAGTCACTTTGGGCTACAGTGGGAACTGAAGCAAACTGCCAGAGAGTGCTCTCTGCTCCAAATTCCCATCAACAAAGACGGGTAAAGATACCTACCAACCTCACTGAGAACCTGAATGAGAATTTAAGTAAAGCACCTAGCACAAAGTAAGGACTCAACGAGGGGTAGTTTTCCTACTGGCTGCTTAACTATTACTTGCCCATAATAATTATGCTGTAGGTGATAATGAAGATTATGCAGCAAATTGGAAGAAATAGTAAGCATTTGTCTTACTCCAATTAGCATTAACTCAAAGTGTTAATACGCTAATTTTCTCCATAATTCACACTGCTTTATCCATGTATACTTAGTAGATTATTAAAAAAAAAAACAAAAACACCATTTAGCACATCTGAGACAGGTGATGTTCAGGAAGATTTCTGAATGCATGATGATTGGACTACAGCACGCTGACTCAGAGAGTGGCAAAGCAACTCAGGGTTTGGGTACAGAACATGATTCCTATTTTAAATATCTTAATCCCTTAAACCTCAGTTTCTTCCCCAGCCACGGTTTCAGATGGAGGGAGCAGGGAAGGCAATCGCTTGCCACTTCCTGCTTCTCCACTAAGTGGGGTAGCTGGGATTAAAAGATGAATCTTTTCGACACCCAAGTATGTGCATTTCACTACTGTACTCTATGGCTTCCCAAGTGAGGGATAAAGACCAGGCTGTGCCAGAAATTCCAAGCAGGCACACTTGAGAGAAGCAATGTGGTGCAGGGGTGAGAAGTGTGGTCCCCTAGAACCCATGGCCTGAATTTGAATTCAGCTCCGCTGCATGGGCTAACCTTGGGAAAATTATTCATCTCTGTGCCTAAGCTTCCTTCTCTGGAAAGTGAGGATGGAAACAATTCCTGCCCATAAATTCATAGGAGGATTAAACACCTTAATATATGCAATCTGCTCAAAACAGCACCTGACCTATAATAAGCAATTGCTACCTGTTACTTATCTTGATGGACATATGGGAAAGATCCTAAGGTTTTGCTTTTTCCTTCATTTGTTTGTTATTAGATCTGAGGGAGGTTGACTCATTTGCAACAAATATTTTACTCTGTCCTAAAAATCTGGGGATATGCCTTTTATCTCTTATGCACTCACGCTACTTCAAACACTGCTCATATCTTGGTTTTTTTCCTTCCTATTTCACAGGGATTTCTGGGGATTAAAGGAGATATTTCTAAATCAAGTTATCCCTCCTTGAGGACTGTAAGTGGTATTTATCCTTGGGGCAATGGTTCCAAAATCACTAAGCTTAAAAAAAAATGTGTCATTGGAACTTTCTGTAAACTTCTGAGAACTGTGGAATTGTAAGGTAAGCTCTTACCTAGGGAAGTTGGATCTTATCATGGAGCTTGGCTTTAAAGTCAGCATTTATCCCTTCTTTTTTTTTTTTTTTTAACATATAATGTATTATTTGTTTCAGAGGTACAGGTCTGTGATTCAGCAGTCTTACACAATTCACAGCACTCACCATAGCACATACCCTCCCCAATGTCTATCACCCAGGCACCCCATCCCTCCCACCCCCCACCACTCCAGCAACCCTCAGTTTGTTTCCTGAGATTAAGAATTCCTCATATCAGAGAGGTCATATAATACATGTCTTTCTCTGATTGACTTATTTCATTCAGCATAATACCCTCCAGTTCCATCTACGTCGTTGCAAATGGCAGGATTTCATTCCTTTTGATGGCTGCATAATATGAAGGGGGGGATATCAGAGGAAGAGACGAACCATGACAGACTATGGACTCTGAGAAACAAACTGAGGGTTCTAGAGGGGAGGGGGTGGGGGGATGGGCCAGCCTGGTGATGGGTATTTAAGTGGGCACATATTGAATGAAGCACTGGGTGTTATACTCAAACAATGAATCATGGAACACTACATCAAAAACTAATGATGTAATGTATGGTGATTAACATAACATAATAAAAAATAAATAAATAAAGTCAGCATTTAAGGCAAAAAGATAAAGATAGCTAAAAAGTATTCCA
Source organism: Mirounga angustirostris (assembly GCF_029215605.1). Lineage (NCBI taxonomy): Eukaryota > Metazoa > Chordata > Mammalia > Carnivora > Phocidae > Mirounga > Mirounga angustirostris. The sequence goes on along the minus strand of NW_026991716.1, from coordinate 90,807,073 downwards.
GAACATGTCTTAGAGTGCAGGACAACAGTTCTGTTTTATTTTTGTTTTTAGTAAATACACTCTAGATACTTTTTTCTCCAGCTTTAGAACAGATCACATTTCTTCTGTTGAACACCAGATGAAATAATTGGCTTGTGCTTAAGCCAATTTGTATGAAAAACATGGACAACCTAAACCAAGCACTTTTATGTATACTCTCTCATTTACTCCCCACAGTTAGCTTATGAAGTATTAGAAATCTCTTTTTTACCTGTGAAGGACTGAGACAAAGCAAAGTAAATGAGTTGCCTAGGTCACCAGCAGGTAGACTGGGAAGCGGAATTTTGATCTCAATTCTCCTGGACATGGAAGCCCCTATTTTCCCTCTAGATGCTCCCTCTGCCTAGGATCACTCCTGTATGGCCTTGAAGGAGACAAACCATCCTTTACTCTGCTGAAGACTGCTTAGCATCTATTAGAGAAACACTGAATTTAGACCTCCTCAACTGGACTTGAATACAAAAAGCTGGAGGAAGTACAACGAAGACTAAGGAACTGGTTTGAAAGAAGTCCCAGGAGGGCTTCGGTTTAAGAGTGGGAAGATTTAGAGAGGGACAGAAAGGCCATTACTGACTCCACTGGGTTTTAGAGACTTAAATAAGTGATGCAGGGCAGCCGAGGAAGAATCAGCCTGGAGGGCTGTGGGGCTTGGTGGCAGACCTCCTCAAACACAGGGTTGGGTGGGGACCTCCTGTTCCACCTCATGCTTCTAGGAATCCACCCTGGGCATCACTAATAAATGTAGCAAAGTTGGAGAGGGTTTTCGCCAAGGCTAGTTACAGATATCACTCAGCTGATTCCTGGAATGCCTTTCTGAAGGGAAACCAGACATGACTGTCTTCCTCTCATGTAATGATGGGGAAATGAGACCTAGACACTCAACTCACAGGGAAAGTGACTGTTCAACGGGCGGCCCCACAGGTATCAGCTTGCCATATGGGTTTCCAGTGCAGGGCTCCAAGGACATCAGTGAGAGTGGCCACACCTACCCTTCAGGCTTGGAGGGAGTGCACAAAGCCCACCTTCCCTGGGGGAGGTTATCAGGGCACAAGGAGAATGCTCCCCATGGCTGGTCCCAGTCTACCTGTGGCCACCAGAGTAGCTCATCTCCTGAGACCAATTCCTCAAATTTCTGGTTCACAATAAAGGCAGGATCCTTTCTTGTGGTCGTACTCTTTCTAAAGGGTTCTTTTCCTTTTCATTGCGTTTTTCTGATTATACATACAATACAGTTAATATAAAAAAGGAAAAAACAGAAAAGTATACAAAATAAGATAAACAATGTAAAGAAGATCATATATTTACTAATGTATTTTTCCTTACAAAACTTAGATATATAATAGTAACAATAATAATGATGAAATAGTCTGTGTTTCAGAGGCTGTGCCATGTGCTTAATTTACAACATCTCACTTAATGAAAGCAATCCTGGACAGGAAATACTTGACACTTCCTCTAGGTCCAATCCAGTACGGAACTCTTAAGGAGTCAGATATTTTTTACCCTTTCTTTGAAAAAAAAAAAAAAAAAAAGCTAAAAAAAAATCCAGTGATACAGAACATCAAAATGAGCTAGATCAGTTTATCATCTTAATTATAGCTCCAGAGGTATGGTTAATATTAAAACCTAAGAAGAACAAACAAAAATTAACATGAATGAGAAGCCCTGGATCAGAAGGCCCCTCTGGGCTCTGTTAATCTGGAAATTCCACAATGGCCTCCCACACTTAATCACCAGGCCAATGGTAAATTTGTCAGTCTAATTTCAGAACTTGTTTGGAGTCTGTGCTTCAGCCCCACTTTATTTTGATGACCTTCTGTAAAGGTCTACTATTCTTTTTAGTTCTGCAATTTTCAGTCATGTAATTGTTAAAGATGCTGCTGCTATAAACATTTCACTAAACTTTATGTAAGGCGTAATAAAAAAAAGACCAACACATCTAAACAATCAAGTTTTCACCTATCATTTCTAAATAGAATTGGTATGGAACGTAGACTAATACTGAAAAAATAATCAATAAAAAGTTTAAAGTCCTTACTGAGGAATCCACATTTCCATCATCTTGTTTTCACTTTAGTTGGTTTGTATTTATCTGTTTCAGTGTTTTTCCATTTCTCTATTGGCTCTGAATGTTAACTCTCTCCTCTGGAACTCAGAGATGATTTGTAATTTAAAATCCTTTAAGGCTACTGAATTTTAAAATGTGCTTTTTTAATTAAAATCGTAGCAAAAAACCAAGCCTGAACAGAGGGCTTACTATTGTGAGACACTTTTACAGGACAAATTTTCCTCTTTGCATTGTGCCTCAATTCCAACCACTACCTACCTATAAGGCAGAAAATCAGACATGTCCCATTCACTCTTCCCATACATTAAAGCAACTATATCAAGTCACTCAAATCAGGTTTGAAAATATGAGTTGTAAGCAGAATATATTTAAAGGTGAATTTGCCTTCTTTCCTGAGTATATTTTCCTTGGAATGTGGGTTCTGGAATGAGCTGCCAACCTCAAACTGTGGCCAGGCCATAACAATGGACCCTAGAGCCATAGTGGGGGATTTTGGGTAACAACTGTTTGTGCCCAGAACAGTGCCTGGCACATGGTGGTACTTTATAAATATTTGCTGAAGGAATGAATTTGCAGCGATACAGTGATATGAGGAGCACAAACAGAAATGGGCAACTCTGGTCTCTACCCCCTACTGTGAGCCAAGCCAAGAAAACCTCAGTTCTTCCCAGGTGCCACATAATGGCAGGGTCACCCCAGTCATTTGGTCTTGGCCATAAAGACTGGCTGTAGTTGGGTTTTTGCTATGGAGCAGCATGAGGTCTCTTCACAAATGTTGACCTGGACCTTAACTGCTGACTTCATATTTTTTTTCTAAGAAACTCTCTGACACAAAGTAGAGAAATAGAGGTTAGATAATAGTTAGCTATCCAATTTTCTGGGAGAGAACAACTGCTTATATGACCTAGACATTGAGATTTGTGTTCCAGATACAGCTACTCATCATTTTTACAGGATGCATAGAAGAACATTCTTTTCAAATGATTATAATACTTTAAAGTGTTTATTTGGCCCTTGCGTATAATTGAACCGATTCATATGAGAAGGGAACATTTAAATAAATTGTTACTGTTTATTCTTCATATATTGACTACTGTCATTTTCTCCCTTTTTATTCACTTTACAATTAGTTTTTTATTGAGATATAATTGACTACAATTAATTTTTTATTTGGTCAATTGGCATAGGAATATTTCACACACAGTTCTCGATCATTCATTCATAGATCATTCAGTGTTTATGTTTCTTTAATCAGCTCCATACTGATAGTCTAGGCCTAACTGTAATTTTTATGGCAAGCGGTTTTACTTACTGTTTAAAAAGTAACTCTTGTTCATTTATATCTTGAATTTCTTGAATTTAGGTCTTTTTCAGGAAAAAAATTTATGTAAAGATAATGATGGCATACTCTTGAAGGATGTAAAAATTTACATATTATTATTTCCCCCCAAATTTAATATTCTATCCTAACTTAAATCTTTTGCCTTCTGCACTACAGAAAGATATATCTTGAGCTGAGGAATGAAACTTTGAAAATTACCTGGGCCTCACTGGGACACACAGAAGTTCATTGTTCACGACTCAGGAAATATCTCAAGATGGATATTCTAAACTAACCAGAGCCTCTCCAGATACCAGTGTTTCACTAAACTCATAAGAATCTTGAAAGCCTCAAAGATCCCCCAATCTATTCCAAGCAGGTATTCCTGCTATTAAACATAGAGACTAAGGGCTTCTGGGTGGATAAACGTTCAGCCTTCCTCGACAAGATGTGACCTTCACCTAAAAGCTGGGAGTGCTCAAAACTCTCATGGGAACGACTCCAGGAGCCTGTTCAAACAGAGATGACTCATGAAGCTTTGGGAAAACGAAGAAAAAAAGGCCAAAAACAAACTAAAGAGCAACCTAGACACTCAGAGAGCAACAGAAATGACTGAGGTTTTTCCTGGGTACAGATGGATATCTACTTAGGGTGACTTACTCTGCTTGACTTAGGTCACAACAGTTTCCTGTTCCCTTGGCCAAATCCCCTGCCCAGCCCCACTGCCCTAAGGCCTGCTGGGCTCCTATCCACCTACACACATTCCTACTTTCAATTCTGGGAGGAGCTCTGACAGCCTTGACTCTGACATGTGCACAAAGAAGAGAAGCTCAAGACCTTTTTATCAGGAGAGCGCAGGACGAGTAAGAAGGTGAATTCTAGACAACTTAAGAAGTGCTTTGATCTAAAGCTATGTAATGAAGTTGGTATTTAAATGGGAGAAACGTTCAGCTTCAGAGACAAAATAAAAAAGGGAAAAGGAAAGGATAGATGGAGAGAGTGAGTGAGAACAAAAAAGAGTTAGGAATAAGTTTAACCAAGGAAGTACAAGATCTGTACACTGAAAACTAGAAAACATTGCTGAAAGAAAATAAAGAAGACCTAAATAAATGAAAGATAACCCATGTTCATGTACTGTAAGACTTAGTGTTGTTAAGATGGCAATACCACACCAAAATAAAAAGTTTTTACACAGCAAAGGAAACCATCAACAAAATGAAAAGGCAACCTACTGAATGGGAAAAAATATTTGCAAATGATATATCCGATAAGGGGTTAATATCCAAAACGTATAAAGAACTTCTACAACTCAACACCAAAAAACAAAACAAAACAAAAAAACAAAACACACAAATAATCTGATTAAAAAATGGGCAGAGGACCTGAATATATATTTTTCCAAGGAAGACACACAAATGGCCAACATTCACATGCAAAGATGCTCAACATCAGGGATGCAAATCAAAACCACAATGAGATATCATGTCACACCAGTCAGAATGGCTAGACAAGAAAAAAGATAAGAAATAACAAGTGTTGGTGAAGATGTGGGGGAAAGGGAACCCTCATATGCTGTTGGTGGGAATGTAAATTTGTGCAGTCACTGTGGAAAACAGTATGGAGGTTCCTCAAGAAATTAAAAACACAAATACCATATGATCCAGTAACTCTACTACTAGGTATTTATCCAGAGAAAACAAATACACCAATTCAAAAAGATACATGCACCCCTATGTTTACTGCAGTATTATTTACAATAGCCAAGACATGGAAGCAACCCAAATGTCCATCAACAGATGAATGGGTAAAGAAGATGTGTGTGTATATATATATATATATATTTACATATAATGGAATGTTACTCAGACATAAAAAAGAATGAGATCTTGCTATTTGCAACAACAATGATGGATTTATGGTAATATGCTAAGTGAAATAAATCAGAGGAATACAAATACCATATTATTTCTCTTATATGTGGAATCTAAAAACAAAACAAAGGAACAAATAAACAAAAATCAGAAACAGACTCATAAATACAGAGAACAAACTGGTGGTTGTCAAAGGGGAGGGAGTGGGGGATGGGCAAAATAGGTGAAGGGGATTAAGAGGTACAAACTTCCAATTATAAAATAAATAAGTCATGGAGATGAAAGGTACATACAGCATAGGGAATATAGTCAGTAACATTGTAATAATGTTGTATGGTGACAGGTGGTAACTACATTTAATTGTGGTGAGCACTGCATAATATATAAAATTATTGAACCATTGTATTGTACAACCAAAACTAATACATTTTATGTCAACTATATTTCAATAATTAATTATTTTTATAAAATAAAAAAAGGAGGGGCGCCTTGGTGGCTCAGATGGTTAAATGGCTGACTCTTGATTTCAGCTGGGGATGTGATCTGGGGGTTGTGGGATCGAGCCTGGCAACAGGCTCACCACAGAGTCTGCTGAAGATTCTCTCTCTCTCTCTCTCTCCCTTTCCCTCCCCCAACTCGTGCTCTCTCCCTAAATAAATAAATAAAATCTTTAAAAATAAATAAATAAAAACTTAAAAAGGACATTTCCTCTTTAAGAACTGCTTTTAACCTATGCACCCAAGCAATCATGCACACAGCATTTGCTTATAATAGCAAAATATTAGAAACAATCTAAAGAGTTAAGGGGATAGACACATTGTGATATACTACTAATAATACAATAAAATCATGCAGTAGTTTTAAAGAATGATTACATATGTACGAAAAGAGAAACAAGCTCCAAGTTATTTGTTGTCTGAAAAAGATAGCTGATAAATATAGTTTGATGCCATACAATATACATTTGTGTATGACATTAATGTATTACTTGTATAAGACAAATTTGTAATAATGAAAAGCAAATGAGGGATGTAGAGAAAGAGAACTACGGAGAATTATACAGGGATCAAAAAATGAAAGAACTATGGAAGAAAGAAGGAAGGAAGGATGAAAGGAATGAAGGAAGGAGGAAGGAAGAAAGGGGGCTAGTGACCAAGCCAGGCTGGATTCACATCTGGAAGTAGGGGAAATTAACAAGTAAATGCGTATATCTCAGGGATGGAGGCTTAGAGGAGGCACAAGTTGATGTCAAGGAGAAGGAAAAAAGGAAGACTCTAGAAGCCTCAAATTAAAGCTTTCCCGAGATAAGTGGATTGAATGAACCCTGGTTTAGTGCTTAATCTGCTCCCAGTTCTTTACCATGGTATTCCTCACACTGCAGTTGCAGCTTGAATTGTGTGAACTGAGTTGACTGTGTTTCTGCCCAGCCTCAGAGGTTTAGTCAAGAGAATGTCCCAAAGGACCTGAAGGGATGGAGGCTGTGGATCATGGACACGTGATCTCTGAAGTAGGAATGCAGCCGGAAATCCCAGGGATGGCTGATCTATAGGGTACCATTTCATTGGAGTTTTTGTTTCATAGAGCCTCTGCAATGAAGATCAAGGCAGGGACATACATGGGAAGGATTAAGAAAGAGAAAAATCATAATGCAAAAGGGCAGCAATATTTAACATAAAATTTTACCAAAGAAGGGACAGCACTGAATGTACTAATAAGCTGAATATCTAAACAACACATATAAGCTGCATTAGTTACCACAAACTTAATGGCTTAAAATAGTATACATTTGTTAACTCACAATTTTGGTGGGTCAGGAGTCAGGCATGACTTAACGGGGTCCTCGGCTTAGGGTTTCACAAAGCCACAATTAAGGAGTACTCTGGTCTGCATTCACATCTGGAGGCTTGACTGGGGAAGAATCTGTTTCCAAGCTTACTTTGATGATGGACAGAATTCATGTCCTTGTGTTTGTGGAACAGAGGTACCTGGCTTCTTGCTGGCTGTTGGCTGGAGGCTGCTTTCAGCTCCTAGAGGCCACATACAGTTCCTGCCACATGGACTTCCCAACATGGCCACTTCTTTCATCAAGCCAGAGTTGACAGTCTCCAAAGAGAGTTGGCTAGCAAGACAGAGTCTTTTGTAATGTAAGGTAGTCACAGGAGTGACATCCATCACTGTGCTATACTTATTGTTTATAAGCAAGTCACTGGTCCCAACTGCACTCAAAGGGAGGGGATCCCCCAAAGGTGTCAACACCAGGAGACTCTGGGAATCATGGAGCCACCTTAGAGTCTGTCATACAAGGATATCTTTGTTGCTTCTGAGTTTTTAAATTAAAAATAACCATAAATATAATCCTTAAAACATTGTGATGTGCAACACTAAATAAGAATTAAAATCTAAACCCAGAGTACGTCTGGTGTCAAAGCTTGTGACCTTCACACTTCCCTGGACATATTTCAAATGTAGATATACACATACCATGTATATACACATACCATGGACTAGATCCAGTTCAAACTTTGTTTCTAACATTTCTGAGTAAATCTCTGGAATGAAGAGTAAGAGCAAAGGCCGAGCAGTGGAGTGTTTTCTAGCTATGTATAGCGGTAGGAATATGGGCATTTCTTTGACCCTCAGTTTCAGCACAATTAAAAGAGGTTAATTTTACCGGTTATATGAATTACTTTTGCAATTATTCTGGGTACGAAAAGAGACATTGATTATTCAATAAATGTTTGCTTCTGGAATCGATGTCTCCAACATGCTTATATGAAGTAAAAGTGAAGGTGCTAAGAGAAGGGAGACGAAATCCTTGAGTAAGGTGTGTGTTTCACTGGTCCCTCACCGACTACCCTATGTTTTGATCACAAAACAAAACAAAACTTCACTACTTTCATAGGAGGAAAAATGCATTTGAGTGTTAGTACAAATGCATTTGGCTTAGTACTGATTTGAACATTTTCTATCATTTGTATTTTTAATTTTTTCCCTCCATGGTTGTTTCTGCTCTTCACCCATTTGTGTTTTTGTTCTTGGGGTTTTGTTTTCTTTCTTTCTTTCTTTCTCTTTCTTTCTTTTCTTTCTTTCTTTCTTCTCTCTCTCTCTCTCTCTCTCTCTCTCTCTCTCTCTCTCTCTTCTTCTTTCTTTCTTTCTTTCTTTCTTTCTTTCTTTCTTTCTTTCTTTGAGATATCCATTGATTTGACCTTTCTCTATCCCATGCACCCAAATATTCTCATCCCCACTCTGGTCATTTATCTCCTCATTTTGTTTATGGTGTGTTGGGGTGGGAGGCGAGGTGCGGGAGTGAGAGGGCACACATACAGTTGCGTTTCATTTCAGTAGTCAATTCCATCGCTCTCCTAGAACAGCGAATACCAGGTTTGTTTTCTAACTGTGATCAGTGTTGACTTCGGGAAACCCTTCTTGGCAAAGTTTGGTCCGCAGCGGCCGCTAGATTTATCGGCAGTCCTAGAAGCTGGTGGCCGCGCCGCTTGCTCCGGGGAGGCTGGGGCGGCCCGGGCCCCTGCGCGGCGGCGGCCGCCGCCGCCGCCGCCCCCTCCCTCCCTCCCTGCTCTCCCCGCTGCGCCCCGGGGCGCGCGCCCGTGCCCGGCCCCCGCCCGCGCCGCCGCGCGAGCTCCGGAGTGGGCTGCGGTCACTGCGCGTCCCGGCGCGGGGCAGACGCCGGCCGGGTGGGCGGCGAGGAGTGCGCTAGCGGGACGACGGGGGCTTCGACGCCGGCCAGCCCGGCCCAGCGCGCTCGGCTGGGAAACTTCTGCGGGCGCAAGGCCGGAGCTCTGCGCAGGGTCGGGGAAGGAAAGGTAAGGAGGGGAGCCCGGGAGCGCCTCGGCGGCCGCCTCCCAAAACCACTCCGCACACTCGCATCTCGCGCGCTTTTTCGCGGGCGCGGCTTCTATCCGGGCCCCGCCCCAGGGTGGGGGCTGCGAGGCCGCCGACCCCCGGGAGCGCCTTTGCTTCGCCGCTCTGTGCTCCGCGCTGCCTGCGCTGGCCGCACCGCCGCTCCGCTCCCGGCCCCGCTCGGGCCAGTTCGAGCCCAGGAGGCCGGGTGGCGCCGCTCGCAGCTCCGCCGGCGGGGAGTCTGCTGCTGAGGGCTCCGCGCGCACCGGCCCCTGGGAACTCGAGTCGTCCGCCCTAGAGGCGAATCTTTCCCCCAGATCTTCTGTTAGCCCCACTCTTGCCCAGGCACCTTGGAGCCCAAAGAAAAAGGCCAGATTTTCGAGGTTGAAAAGCTGGTCCCAGGGGCCCTGACAGTCTTAGGTTTCATGGGGAAGTGCAGCGGTTGGGAGTTCCTTTCCCTGTCTGCTAAGGGCCTGACTAGGGTCAGTGTTTCACACTGAGTTGGGGACACGCGAAAGCTGTCTCATCAAAGGTCACGCTGACCTGTTTTTTCTATTTGGGGATCCACCTTGGGGAAAAAAAAAAAAAGGAAGGAAGGAAAGAAACAAAACCACTAAATTACCTCATCACCAAGGTCAGTTATAGAGGTAAAATACATTTTGAGGGTCTGTATTTTAGGAAAAGATTAAAGGCACAGAATCAAAATACGGTAATAGCGCTATGGCAAAACAACAACAAAAAACTGTTTTAGCCAAGGAGACATTTGCAAAACATGATAATGTTCTACATGTGAATAATAAATGGAAAAGTAGAATTAGAAGCCCACTCTTGAACATAATCCAACTTGATTTAGTAAACATCTAGAATGGGACAATCTTTCTTCCTTCCTGACTTTTTATTCTAACTCTTCTAGTTAGGTATTTTGAATTTGCAGGCTTGGACAGGGCAATCTCATTTTATGGCAGTCTTAAGAAATTATTGGTCTCGGTTCATACTAAGGTTTGGTGGTGACTCTTTTCTGTTATTTTTAATATCAGGGAGTGTTGCGTGGTCATATCCCTTGTGTGACAGTACAGTAACTTGGCATTGTTCTTTGCGGCAAAAGAAAACCAAACGAGAAATACATGGAACAAAATATAAGCAAAACAAAAATTGGATCTCCTTCCACATTTGCAGAATGAAGAGGTCTGGCTGATCCCAGATGATTTTAAGGCTCTTTTCCTTCCCTGAAGACTGGAGAATTTAGGATACAAATACAAATTGAAATGTAGAGTAAGACATTTTCTGTCCTAAAATTTAAACCTATAAACTGGGAGACACTGGAGAGTTGAGTTTCTTTAATCTCAGCCGTGTCTCAAAATAGCTGAATCATTGTGCATCCTGTGCTTCTAAATGGTGACATTCTATGCTTATCAAATCATAATGTGTCCTGGAAAACCAAACTTCCATGCTTCTTAACCACAAGATGCCTAAGAGCATTGACACACTAGAGCATTCACGTCTGCTTATTTTGAAATAGTCAAGATCAAGAATGGTTATGAAGTGTTGGCTGTGGTGTGTGAGTGTCACAACACGTAAGCAACATGGCAGGCAAGAAGTTTCAAAACTGCTTTGGAAAATATCTATGATAGATTGATCTGCAAGCCTGCAAATTGCAGTTGAAATTGGCTTTTGTAATTATGGTTGTTGGTCAACTAAGATTAGGAGCTATAGAGAGTAAGTAAGAATTGACAAGAGTATACTGAATCATTTAGATTTTTTTTTTTTTTTTTGAGGAAAAGGGAAAATGTTTCTCTATGTTATCCAAGTAGTTACAGGAAAATGTCTTTTTTTTTTTTTAAAGATTTTATTTATTTATTCATGAGAGACAGAGAGAGAGAGGCAGAGGGAGAAGCAGGCTCCCAAGGAGCAGGGAGCCCGATGTGGGACTCGATCCCAGGACCCTGGGACCATGACCTGAGCCGAAGGCAGAGGCTTAACCATCTGAGCCACCCAGGCGGCCCAGGAAAATGTCTTAAAGTGAAAGTTATAATAGGTATTTTTATTCTTTTTGAGATTTTATTTATTTATTTGTCAGAGAGAGAGAGAGCACAAGCAGAGGGGACTGGCAGGCAGAGGGAGAAGCAGGCTCCCCACTGAGCAGGGAGCCCGATGCAGGGCTCCATCCCAGGACCCTGGGATCGCGACCTGAGCCGAAGGCAGTGGCTTAATGACTGAGCCACCCAGGCGTCCCATAATAGGCATTTTTAAAAATTAAATAACCGAAAGTTGCTGACTTGAAGCCCCTATAACAATGCTGGATCGCCCTCCAACCCAAAGAATACAGGGATTGATTCACACAGACCCAAAGTGAGACCTTCTCATTTTGTTCTTCTTCATTTATATTCTTCAACAGAATAATAACCTCTGGTGACTCTTACACACAGTATGAAATTGGTTCTAGAAAGACAATCAACTGGCTGAGCCTAGGCAAGAATCTTCATTGCTCTGAGCCTCAGTTTTCACTCCAAACAATGCTGATAAAACTACTGAGGTTGTAGAGGTGTTGTGACTGCTAAATGGGTCAGTAAATGGAAGACCTGGTGCCTGGGACATAGTAAGAACACAACTAGTTGTAATTTTCCCTGTCTCCCTTAATAGGTGTTTGCTTACTAACTGCACAAACTATAGGATGAACATTAGTTACAGTTTTTGCTTTTAAATTCAAAAACTCTATGTAGCAAAATCTTGATAATTGTTGAATCTGGATAATAGGTATATGGAGATTTAATAGCTAGTATTTTCTCTATCTTTGTATGTGTTTATTAATCAGAAAAAAAAACTAAGCATGGATCTGGAAAAAACACATAAGATACATTTCTAATCTTACACTGCATTTTAAATTGCAATTTAAAAATTGTTCTATATGGCCTGGAAGGATAAACACAATTATATATAAGAAGTGAGTGGGGCGGGAAATGGTACTTGAGAACAGTCCATGGAGGTCTTCAATTTTTGTGGAATTTTTTTTTATTATAAAAAAGATTTTTACAATGACAATGATGTTTATTAATTCTGGTCATTGGGTTCATGGATTTTAATTCTTTGAAATTTTGTATTTAAAAATTTTCAAATTAATATAAAATCACCTTATTATTTTATAAAATTGTTATAAAGAATGCAAACAATACAGATATCCACAAAGACAAAAGTCAAGTATCCCACTATCCAGAAATCATCTTTAACATTAAGTGTATAGATGGATATAGATCATGTATTAACTAATATGTATGTATTAATATGTAACATGCTACTCCAGGGACACAAATAATGTTCTAGGGTTTGTTTGTCTAATGTTTGTTTTCAATCTTTGACGGACATTCTAGAAAACAAGCTTATTTGCATTTTGCTTTATGAGACTTTAGACAGTCTCTTAAAATGTAGTATTTATTTAAAACTTTATGCAATAACTGACTTTAAATGAGTTTTAAGTAGCTTAGGTTTATTTGCATATGAGATATTTTTAGCTATTTAAAATAGATCTCATAATTTGAAAGTAAGCTTAAATTGTATCAACATTTGAATTTCACTAAAATGCAAGCTCCAGGAGGGCAGGGATTTATCGAATTATTGCATATTAATTAATATTTTCCTGGCCATTTGAAAGTTGATGACACAGTCAATTATGTTATAATGTTTGTTTTGAAATTAAGCATCATGTCAATGCAATGGAAATCTTAGGGAACAACTTGAGCATAGCACAGATTTTTTGCTTGCTCGTGCATCATTTACTCAGCCAGAACACCATGTGAACACATTAAACTATAACCAGCTGACTTAAGCCATGTAGGAATACACAAAACACAAATACACGTACACCTGAAACATCTCCCAGCTACCTTGGTTCACCACAGGTTATCCTGCAAGATTGTGTTCTGCTGTTCTTTTGCAGTGGTGAACTTTTCTCTATAAAAACACACCCCTTCAGCATCCCAAGAATGTCTAAGCATCTTTTTTTTTTTTTTTAAAGATTTTATTTATTTATTTGACAGAGAGAGACACAGCGGGAGAGGGAACACAAGCAGGGGGAGTGGGAGAGGGAGAAACAGGCTTCCCGCCGAACAGGGAGCCTGATGCGGGGCTCGATCCCAGGACCCTGGAATCATGACCCGAGCCGAAGGCAGACGCTTAACGACTGAGCCACCCAGGCGCCCCATGTCTAAGCATCTTGATTCAACACGTCAAATAGTGCACACAAAAGGAAGGCTTCAATATTGAAGAGAAACTTGAAATAATCAAACATTTCAAAAGGATCAGGAGAATATGTGAATTTCCAGCAGAAACAAGGGAATAATTTACATTGCTTATCCACAGGCAGCGCTGCCAAAATAAGAGGAACATCTATGGTTGGAATACGCTCCAGTATTACAAAGTCAAGAAAAACAAGGCCAAAAGAAATAGAAGAAATGGAAAGATTGTAGAACATGTGGATTGAGAACCAAACAGGAAACGGTCTCCCACAATCAAAGAGAAAGCTCCTTTGTCTGTGCAAACACCTTGAAAGGAAATCTCCATACCCTGCAGGAGTGCTCCTTTTAGCACCAGTAGTGGCTGGTTTGGTGGTTTCAGACATCACTGACCCTGATGCGTGGTCCACCTGGTTATTTAGCCAGAAAAAATGAAAGAGACTCTAACCAGTTAGCTAGATCACGTGAGCTTGTTACGCATGTTTGTCAGGAAGAAACATGAGAACCTGAACTAAATAAACATAGAAAGGTGAGTTCATTTGCTGCATATAAGTCACTTGGAGGAAAAGGAAGTGAAGGTGTCTACCTTTGATTCATATCAAGAAAAGACTGTTTAATGGATCCATGGGTCCAGCTTGTCTTGCATTTTTCAGCATGAATCTCTGGTGGACTTAAGGCATGACATGAGAGCAGCTGCTCAAAAGTCTGCTTGTGCTTTTAACCATTTCCAGTTTAAGGAGAACTTGGAGCAGAGCATGGGGATTGTTTATTAAAAGCAATCAAATGACATGGTTGAGAAGGAGAGGTTTACTGCTGTTTCATCAAATGAAGAATTATAGGACACTGAGTGATTCAAGACGGGACCCACCTTCCTAACCCTGTGTTGCTCAAAAAGTTGTAATTTCTTAAGAAGACATTTAAATTCATTGAATCTAGAGCTGAAGGGAGAAAACAAGAATGTTGTTGATTTGTTCCAGTAAGTCCAGATATTTAGATTCAAACTGTACATGAAGCAGTGTGTTATTATTTGCATCTGTCTGCCTGGGAGTGATTCTGGGCTCTATCATTTGTGTATCCTTAGGCAACCTAACTTCCCTATACCTCAGTTTTCTCATCTGTAAAATAGGGACAATAGAACTATATATTTCAAAAAGTTGTGAGGATTAAATGACTTAATATTTTAAGAGTCTTAGAATCATGCCTGGCACATAGTAAGTGCTCAGTAAATGTTAGATGCTGGTAGTAGCCGTAATAGTAGTAAATGAGGTTCAAGAAGATGGTGACTAGCTTTGCGTTAATTTCCCATTGCTCAACTCATCTGAATGTGGTGGAGTCCCACAACTAGAAGATTTACAGAGCTATTTGAGTTTCTGTAGTCTGTCTTTGAGTGTTAATCTCTAGATGTGTCTGAGATACCAAGTATTTGCCCTATACATATGGCTCAGTTTTACAAAGAACTAAGCAGGAAGTCCCACCCAAGGAAACTTGGTATTCCAGGCATTTTGGAGATTGTATATGGATGACATAATTATTCTGGAAATTGCCCATGTGTCCAAATGCTTAACAGTGTTGGGGCTGTCTGACTCCACTGAAGGAGAACCTGTAATAAGTTGCTGGTAACCTTAGTGAATTTACATGTAATTCCCAGGGCCTCTCTTAGTGTCTTGTTTTCCAAATACTATTCTTCAAAAGTATTACTGTTCTTAACTGGTTTTCCTGATTTAAATCTAGCAAAGATTGAGTGTCTTCTTCTCCATAGATCTGTTTTCCAACTCCATCATAAAATGTAGATTATTAAAGTCTCACGTATAGTAAGTACTCATAATTGTGTGTATTAGTTTCCTGCTGCTTTGTAACAGTACCACAGGCTAGTGGCTGAAAACACCACAAATCCATCATTGCATAGTTTTTGTGGGTCAGGAGTCCAGGCACAGCTGAGCTGGATCCTCTGCCTTGGGTGTTGAGAGCCTGCTATCCAGGTGTCAGCCTCACTGCACTCCCCATTTGGAGTCCAAGGACCTCTTCCAAGATTTTCAGGTGGTTGGAGGAATTCACCTCCTTGCGGTTTTAGGACTGACATTCCCATTATCTTGGTAACTGTTAGTTGAGGACTTCTTTCAGCTCCCAGAGACCGCTGGCCATTACTTGCTGGCCATTACTTGCTCTCTTCCAGGCCAGGAGGAACACGACTCTCCAATTTTCAATCCCTCTCCAGTCCTGCAATCTTATATAGCTTAATAATCACAGGTGATTATTCCAGCACCATTTGTCATATAATGTTACCTAATCAAGAGAGTATCTGTCCCATCCCATTCATAGGTCTGCCACACTCAAGGAGAGAGGATTATTGCATGTGTGCACCAATGAGACAGGAATCCTGGGGACCATCTTACAATTCTGCTTATGTGATAAAGTGAGAAATCAGACACAGCTGCAGGTAATCAAATGGACTTTAGCGAAGACCTGAGAATCAGAGAAGTCCAGCATGGGCTATAGGCATGTTCTCTAATTTTCTCAAGTCTCAAGAGAAGCCAAGCTCTCATTGGTATGGAAGGTCAAAGGCATATTCCAGCCCAGAAGCCTAATGGTGCATGAAGA
The DNA here is from genome assembly GCF_029215605.1 of Mirounga angustirostris. Lineage (NCBI taxonomy): Eukaryota > Metazoa > Chordata > Mammalia > Carnivora > Phocidae > Mirounga > Mirounga angustirostris. The sequence goes on along the minus strand of NW_026991716.1, from coordinate 90,791,092 downwards.
AACTCATATATTATATGAAAACAAAGGCTGGTATAGACCCTTTGGAATCCAGAAGGCCATAATTCAATCTCCACTACAAAATTTATGAGATTATCTGTCTGGGATTTCCAATGTATTCCATGAAGTATCATCAGAAGATGAAACGAGAAAATGAAACAATGTGATATAGTTGCTTGGGAAAGTGTAATTCTCCTAAGGCAAAAGGAAAAAGTAGTGACTTCCTTGGTAGGATGAAGAGGCCAAGAGCTATAGTGGGGTTGGCCACCTATGTAGGCAGAAACCAGATGGCGACATCTACGCCACAGATAACATCTGATGATTGTAGCATATGAATATTGTAGCCAATATCATTTACATTTATATCAACTCTCTGTTCTTAATCTTAGATAATTCTCCCATATTTATACACTTATACATTATACATATGCACTGTTTGCACAGTGTCATGCCAAGTCTTTTTCATTTCCTTTCTCTGTTACTTGAGAGGCTCTAGACTAGCACTGTCCAAGAGAAATATAATGCAAGCCACATACATAATTTTAAATTTTTTAGTAGCAACATTAAAAAATAAGACATGGGCAAAATTAACTTTAATGTCTCATTTAACCCAATATCTCTAAAACATAATCATTTCAACATATAGTCAACATAAAAGTTATTAATGACATACTCTATCTTTGTGCTAAGTCTTTGAAATCCATGTGTATAACACATCTCAATTCAGACCAGGCACATGTGGCTAATGGCTACCATATTGGACAGCACAACTCTAGAGTTCTATCTAAGGCCTTGGATCATGGGCATTAAACTTCAACTCTCATTCTCTCTGCACTCACTTTCTAGCTAATCTCGCCAACTCCAGGCTTTCTTCAGTATTGTCCTGTGTAATAGTAACTATTAAAGATCCCTCTGTCTTGCCCCTTATCTTCTGCTGTGAACTCTGTTGCTAGACCAAGAGTATTAGGTTAATTGAGGATAAAACTGTGTTCCCCTTTCCTCTGATTTCTTTCCAAACTTTGGGATCTCTTAAAATTCCAAAGGGTCTTCAACCTTTCTTTGTTCCTCTGTCTCAATAGAGACACTTCTTCCTTTCACTTCTTCCTCATAGTATAATATATGCTTTCCTTTCTTTCTAGTCCAACATCTAAATCATTGATTCAGGTATTAGTCACATCTCACTTAGGCTTCTTACTTGTTCCAAAACTATTCTGAACACTGCATTTATACCTGAGCATTGTTATCCTTATCAGTCATTGAACATTTATTGAAGACTCACTGTGTTCTAGACAGAGGGGAATTCCATATATGTTTCCATATACACATATGTAAAATAACCAACTAATAAAGCTGACATTTATATGACTAAATATATATGACCAATGACTATATATAATACATATTACATATTACATGTGTATTATTTTTATGGTCAATATAACATAATATATGATGGAAGCCATGTTGACAGATAATAAAGGCCATAAAAATTCAGAACTAGAAGGTGCAAATTCAGGCCACCCTGTTGAGGAAAGGCTGCTGCAGAATATCCACAAGCCTTGAGCCCTCTTGGAATGATGAGTGGCAAGGAAGGAAAATGCCTCCCCACCTGAGCAAAGCATGGGAATGAGAACACACAAGGCAAAAATGTGCCTTTCCAGCTCCTTCAAAGTAAGAATTAAAATTAGATCCTTTACCCTACAGACTGTTCTGGTGTCTCTCAACCTCACCCCCTAATAGTTCTTAACCCTTGTTACATGTCAGAACATTCCAGTGCCTGGGCCCCGCCACAGTCCATAAGTAATTAAATAAGTGGTCTCTAGAGTGGGGCCTCGATCATAAACTTGGTGTTAAGACCTGCAGTAATTCAGTTCCACTACTCAACTCTGTATTTTAACCCATGCTAGGAAAAGTCTTCTATTCCTTATCACACATAGGGTCGTGTTATTTTAGAGCCAAAAGGACCTCACATTGTTTTGTCCAACACTTCCATTTTACCAATGAGGAAACAGGTCTAGTAAGATTAAAATCACACAGCTATTTAGGGGCACGGCTAAGACTAGAACCTTTCTTTTAAGTAACAGGGTGAACTGAACCAATAGACACAGAATGGAGCGTTAACACCAGCACTACCGTCCTGGGCAGACAGTGAGGGATCAAAAGCACAAGAGTAATCTGCATAGAAGGACAGCCAGTGGTCAGCCAGGAAGGAACAAAGCTGAGGTCCTGCAAACAAACAAGGATAATTCAGAAATCATGCAGGAACAACATAAAATAATGGCACTCAAACTTCAATGTGCGTAAGAAATCAACTGGGAGCTTATTAGAAGGGCATCTTCCTGGGTCCCTTCCTGGCCCAGTAATTCTGGGATGGGCCCAGGGAAGATACATTCTAACAAGCCACCCGGGTGACACTTAACATCAGTGATTTGAGGATCCCTGCTGAGAAGCACTGAACACTTATCTGAGGCAGAAGAGTATTGTTGTCTTCCAGAGACTGGCTTCTTGGCCATTGGAAAGTAAAGACTCAAGGGTGGGTTGGTTATAGGGGTACCCCAATCAGCCATAGGAGGTCGGGACACAGAGAAGAACAACAGAGATCACCCCTGCAGGAATGAGTAAATTTAGAATTTAAAATTTAAAGTTGGGTAGCCACCAAAAGTAACATTTGCATTTCTGTATTCAATTGTAATCCTCTGGGTGAAAGAACGCTTTTAAAAACTAAATTCTCCAAAAGGCTCAGCTCTGTAAAATACAAGCAACAAGTACAGCGATGCTATCTCTATATTATTTTTAAATTTGCCAAGAAGTTTTAATATAGATTTCCTCATTTGAGTCTTGTAGCACCCTTTAGAGTGGACAGAGTAGGTGATATTACCTCCGCTTGACTGATGAATAAACATGCCTGAGTTCATCTAAGTAGCAAGGAGGAAATGAATGCCTACATTTTCTAAATCCTGGTACTGTGGGAAGCAGAATAATAAATATGATTTAGTCTGAGCTTCAGAATCAGGCAGGACTGGGTGGAATGTTAGTCCCAAGATTAGCAATGCGACCTTGAACAATTTACTTACCTTCTCTGGGTTTCAATTTTCTCATCTGTAAGATGGAGATATAGTACCTTCTCGATGGGGTTGTTGTGAAGGTTAAGTGAGATAATTCTTGAATACGCCTGGCATGTAGGTCCTGAGTAAGTGTACCTCCTTGAGGATAAGTAGAGAAACCAGCTTTAAGTAAATGATTATTTTGCATATGGAACACATACCAAAGTTAGGACCTATTCCAATTAATGAGTAGAATATTGATGGAATTTTTATCTCCTGGGTTGCCTAGCAACCAAAACTAACGCAGTGCCACAAGCTACAAGAGTTGTTGTTTTTTAATCAGATTAAAATTCAGCTGCTCTTAAGGAGCTCAATTTCTATGAAGACAAAAGGATTCCCCTATGAATTTGGAGCTGTGCCAGACATTTAAATAAGCAGTGTCCCACCTCCTTAGTGATTTTGTACCGAAATGCCTTGGATGTTGGGATATTCCCTACCTCTTTTCCCCTGGGTGACGGAAGATGTCAGAACATCCATTAAATTGGATAGAGTAGGCCTGGAGAAGGCAGAATGCTTGTACCTGGATACCAGTGTGGTCAATCAACGTTCCGTGAGTGCCAGAAATACAAAAACAGTTGTCTTTGCCCCGTAAGAGTTTCAGGAGCTAGGAGAGGAAGTCAGTCAGTGTTGAATAATAATACAGCAAATTATTTCATGAGTGGCTTTCTAGGTCTATTTCCCTGGCTCGACGGTAAGCATTATGGCAGATCTTAAATATTCAGTGTTAGGATGATTATTTTCCTGGCAAACCGGTCCTGACAGAATATCCCACTGTCTCCCAACACGTTCATATCCGATTCACAGCCTTGAAAAGGGGCCCTGCCTGCTGGTGAGGGATGGCGCTGAGCGGACAGGGACTCCTACCTGGGACTTCTGCCTCACTTACCTCAAGCCAGTTACTTAGCCGATCTTGTGCCCTGCTTTTCTCATTGGTAAGCAGAGCATGATAATTTAGATTCTGCCTCCCTCGTGGCAACAAGTGTGACGCGATGAGATAATAAACGTTCAGGCTGTGAACAGATAAATGCCATTTCTGAGCTAGTCTTAATCAGTTGGTCCCAAGTCTCCATCCTATTTCACGGAGCATCCTTGTACCTGTCTTTAAATGTCCTCATTCCTCTATAACTCAGGGTCTCACAGCCTAAGGTAAGTAAAAAGGGGGGAACTGGGAATTATTGTGTTTATTTGCACTTAATTTTGTCTCCATCATTTGTATCTCCGTGTGCTAATTTCTCTGGCGGGGAAGATGTGCTTTCCTGCCAAAGAAATCCATCGTGCCACTTTGGCATCTCAACATTTATTTACCCAAAAACATGACTTAAGGCCTCCAGGCTTTTCAAGCAGGCAGCTGGTTGATGAATCATGTTCAGTCGTGGAGTGCTGCTGGCCCATATCAGAGGAACACTCATGCCTGTCACCTGCCCCTGTCAGTTCTTTCTCTTCTAATAAAATACATCTGCTTTGGTGACTGAATAAAAACACACCGAGGGCAGAAAGGCTGGGTGTGGAGTAATTTAATCAGGGCAAGTCAGCACTCTGTGTTGCTGTGTGGAGTGCCTACAGCATGAAGGATAGGAAAATGATTTGGTAGTAGCTTCTTGAAACAGAAGCCGCCAGAAAGGGCTGGAAGCGCAGTTCTTCTGATGATCACGATGGGTCACCCTCCTGGAATGCAGGTGGCCCAACCTATCCCCCAAGTCCGGATCGTCAGGGGACAAGATTCCCAGAAGCTGCCTTCTGCATTGCCACAAGGTTTTACACGGCCGTTCTCTATTAGCATCATTTTAACATTCTGTTGAGGATTATAAATTTTTAAGGAAGGTCAAACCAAAGTTCAGAGCTCTGGCAGCAGCGCTTTTTAATATTGACTTTAGTGGCTGTGTTAGGTATCCTGAGGAACTGATTAATTTAAAATACCCTAGTTTTAAAAGTAAAACAGCAGGGAGACTGACATTTGCAGTCTGGTATTCTGCAGTTCTCACTACTCATTGTATTAAAAAAAATTTTTTTTTCTTTGTTGTGAATATCCAGTAGTATGTAATTTTGTGTTGCATTTAAAGAGGAGAAAGTAAACACGTTCGGGGTGCTGGTCTGCCCCGAATCGCATCATCTCACATGAGCGATGGGGGGAGGCAGGATTTAGGGGGCATGGGATGTTTAAAGTACATTTGAAAGTAGCTTAAGTACAAATAGCAATATAAGTTATAGGTCTGTGGTTTGTTTTTTGTTTTTTGTTTTCTTTTTTTAATGATTCACCTGCTGATGCTCTTAAAGTCCTTACTTGCTGAGGAAGGAATCACTATCCAGGATGAAGAATCAGGAACTCCAACAACAGTGGCTCCTTTATTTCCATTTCTAATTCTGTTGGTGATTATACTGTTCCCTTTTTTACTTCAGCTAAGTCATTTTCACTTCTCTGTGTGTATTTTTTTTTTTTCTATGAGACAAGATCTGTGATACCCGATATTTTATTAACAGGTGTTCTGGAAATGATCTATCTCAAAAATAAAAACACTAAATATAGCAGTTAAGTTCAAGCCTTCTGAATGTTGTTATGGTTTAAAAATCCAATCCAATGAATGCTTCACATTGAAACTATTTCTTGTTAAGAAACCTGGGGATAAATGATATATATCCTACAGCTCTATCATCCTGGTTAAATCTCTCCTGACTCAGATCACACATTAGCATTTTTACCATATGGCTCAAAGGGTAGAGAATATATGTGCAGAGGAACAAATCGGTAACATTTTTTGACCATCTGGTAAATAAATGTGTAAGTAGCAGGAATTTTAATATTATTTGTTTAGTTATATGGGTACAGATTTAACTTGAAATAGCCTCTAATACAGTAAGGTAGATCTGAATTTATATTTCTCAAATAATTTTGATCTAATTCATGAAACATACTCATAGTCTACTCTGTGCTTTTAAAATCTGACTCCTAAGTATGTGTTTCTCATGTTTATTGTTTTATTAGGGCTCCTTAGAGTGCCTAATTTAAAATCTCTTTCCTGAGAAGCCACATGATTGGAGCCAGCATAGAGGCTTCCCTGCAGAAGTTCTGCTCTACCCCGACCACTGTGTGACCAGGGATAAATTAGCTGGCCTCTCTAAGCCTCGAATTTTTCATCTGTAAGAGTGAATAGCACTGTCAAACAGTATCTCCCAGAGGGTGGGCCATGAAAGGCCATGGACTGGTGTCTCAGAATCTTGGGGGGTATTGTCAAGACACCCAACACATAGGCCCGACCCCATCCTCAGAGATTCTGACTCAGTATGTCTGCACACAGCTTATGAATCTGCATTTTTAGTCACTGTCCCAAGAGATTCTGAGGTACACCAAGCTATTGTTATGAAGATGAGTTGATGATAGCACCTAGCTTTCTAGCAGAATATGTAGTTAGCTAATTCTAACAAATGCTAAAATTTCGGTAAATAATTTATTATTATTATTAAGCATAACCCTAAAAATAGACATCTTCTATCCTAGAAACTTAACAGCATTTGTGCCCTCGCTGTATTATTCCTTATAACTAATGCAAATATATAATTATGTCAAGATAAAATTTTAAAAAATATTCTAACTTCATAGAAAATAGCATATCAACTTGAATAGTAATGCTGGTGATTCATTTAAATATACCTCTCAATTTTCCTTCTTTAATTAGATCCTTCTTTTTTTTCTTGTCCAGGAAACCACAAAATATTTGTGGACTAGATCTGAATCAGGAGCCCAGATGTACTTAAAGAAGCTAGCATGGGATTTTTAGTTTTTCAAGATCTATACACACAAAACCCTTAATCACTACAACCCCAGTGTCCGGGCTGTCTCTGGTTTTATAAAGACATAGTGAAACTCTGAGGATGGAAAAGCAAAGGACTTAATTACTTGCTCCAATATCATCGAATGTCAACTGAAAAGTGAACCAGACAGAAGTACAGCCATGGAGAGAAATTCAAGTCTATGGAAGAACCTGATAGATGAACACCCAGTCTGTATCACCTGGAAGCAAGAGGCCGAAGGAGCCATTTATCATCTTGCCAGTATTTTATTTGTAGTAGGTTTCATGGGCGGCAGTGGATTCTTCGGGCTCCTTTACGTCTTCAGTTTGCTGGGGTTGGGTTTTCTCTGCTCTGCTGTCTGGGCTTGGGTAGATGTCTGTGCAGCTGACATATATTCCTGGAATTTTGTACTGTTTGTCATCTGCTTCATGCAATTTGTTCACATTGCATATCAAGTTCGCAGCATAACTTTTTCCCGAGAATTCCAGCTATTGTACAGCTCCCTTTTCCAGCCTCTGGGGACCTCTTTGCCCGTCTTCAGAACAATTGCTCTGAGCTCTGAAGTGGTTACTTTGGAAAAGGAACACTGTTATGCCATGCAGGGGAAAACCTCCATTGATAAACTCTCCCTGCTTGTTTCGGGAAGGTTTGTACTCTTGGTGCTTGCTCTATATTAGTTATTTCCTTTGTATTAGTTACTAGCTGGTGTTTCTTTCTGCTACACTTTTCCATCTCAGCATAGCACAGTCCTGGGCGGTTTTTAGCACCGTGAGGCATGAGAAACCCCTTGACATGTACGTGAGTCATGGACATAGGCGTTTAGAGTACATGCTGTTATTTACCTGAAGCAGGATATAATCGAGAGCCTTAATATTTCTTCTTAGAAATCAAATGTACAAATGGGTTTGTCTGGATATGCTATTTGTTTCCAGGCTAATCACTGAGAGTCAAGAAGACGATGATGCCAGCTTGAATTAATAGAATACTTATGTTGGCATGCAAAGTACTTTAAATAGACTGTGATAGGGCATTCTTTTAAGTAATAGAGAACATTTAAGTTTTATAATGATCAATTTTCTTCAGTAAATTCTAGAATTGCCCACTTGCTAGAAGCAGGGGGTTCACCATATATGATTTTTATATCTATCTTTGTATGTATATAAAGTTTGAAAACAGGAAGTTTGGGGAAACTTTAATGGAAACAATAGTGTGATTATTCATGCCTTTAAAAAGTTTAAATATTAGTCTACAGAGGTATTTACAGTGCCACTCCTTTATGTTCTTCAGTGTTTTCCTACTTAATTTAAAATCCAACTGCGTGCATTGGAACTTTGTCTTCAAGTATAATATATACACACAAATGGGCACATACCATCAATGTATACCTTGATGCATCGTCTGATGAATTTCACCCAATATTCCAGAATCCTAACTGTGTGAGGAACATCAGTACATGAATCTTAGAGGAGATTTTGTCACTTACTGTAATGCGTGAATTTAATATTTCATGCTACAAAATTTTAAAAGCCATAAAGACCACCGGAGATCTGAAATACTGCTCCCTCCCCCTTGCCTCCAATTATGGGCTTGCTTTCTCCTTCTCTCATGAATGATGTTCTTTGTTTTGGGTAGGATCAGAGTGACGGTTGATGGCGAATTTCTGCATTACATTTTCCCCTTCCAGTTCCTGGACTCTCCGGAATGGGACTCACTGAGACCCACAGAGGAAGGCATTTTTCAGGTAAGGGGTAACTAGACCACAGAGTGAACACCACCTCTTCCAAGCAGACAGACGTTTGTTTAAAAACAGGCTATGGTGAGCACTGTGAATTGTGTAAGACTGATGAATCACAGACCTGTACTCCTGGAACAAATAATACATTTTATGTTAATTAAAAATATATATTATAATAAAAAATAAAATAAAAATAAAAATAAGCAAACAAAACAGCAGATGACAGAGCAATAATTTATATTCAACTTTGGAATGTACTTTGCAGCATGTGTGACTTCGCAGCCCTGTTTGACTCTTGCTGATTACTGTCACTGTGTAGGTCCAGCGACAAGAAAAGGGATGGGCCTTGTATATGACAGAAAGGAGTCCATGATAGATGCTCTTAAATTTTCCTTTGCTTAGCTGCATATATGGAGATTAAAATATAATTAATTGAGATTTGACTATAAACTAAACACTGCCACTGACATGGTGGAGAAAAACACCAAGAATTTAAAAGTCTGCCCTTATTACAAAATGAGGAATTCCTAAAATTTAAAATGCTAATAGATTTTAGTTGTTTTCTAGCAAAAAAAAAAATGCTAAACTTCCTGTCACTACTCTGCTGCTGTGTCTGATAATTTCGAAAGATAATCACTTCAGTGGATTCTATTATGGTATTTTGTTTTCCTACAATTCATACATGTAACATTCATGTGTGTATGCAAATACAAATTCATATACGTATGCAGAATAGGTAAATAAATTCTATTTTGTGCTACAGAAACAATTAGAGTTAAATGTCTGTAGTCTTCGGGACTGACTTGGAACTACTTCTCTAACATTAGCCAACTTTATTATTTTTAGTAAAGTAGCTCTCACTTCAGTAAAAGGTAAAATATAGATACCCAGATTTTGAAAAGAGAGAAATTGGAAATGGGCACAATGTTGTGATTGTTCATGTTATAAATTATATATGTAGCAAGACATTTTGTAGTTTCTCCCCGTTTTTACAATATATTGTGAGTCAGTGAGCTTTTTTAACCTAAGAAAGCAGCAAGTAAAATTCATTTAAAATTGGGGCCAAAAAAAAAAAAAAAAGGCAGAATTTTTCTTGCTTCCTAATCTGTTTTTTTATGTGGCCTTATATATATATATATATATATTTTTTTTTTTTAGGTAACCCTCACAGCAGAAACTGATTGTCGATATGTGTCTTGGAGGAGAAAGAAATTGTATTTGCTCTTCGCTCAGCATCGTTACATCTCCCGCCTGTTTTCAGTTTTAATTGGCAGTGACATTGCAGATAAACTCTATGCCTTGAATGACAGAGTATATACAGGAAAAACATATCACTATGATATTCGGTTACCCAACTTCTATCAAATGTCAAGTCCAAAAATACGCAAATCACCCCTGACAGAACATTTCCGGAATTCCAGGAGGTATTGTGATAAATGACATCGAAGTCAGAAGTTTTATAATTATAGAAAAGACCCTCTTCATCATTCCCCAAATGAAACACAGAAAATCGTGCTCACTAACATTTTTACAAATCAAACAGGCAAGATGCCACCGTCAGCTGTTTTACTCATCTCAACTTCTGCATCATGAATAAAGTTTACAAATTTCTCTGTACTTCTTATTGGAACAAGTGGGGAGGCGGAGAATGAACTGTGGGCAATTTCTCCTTTTCTGTGTCAGAACTGGGAGAATGAAATTTTGTGTTCTCAAATATTTCCTCAGATTTATTCAAATCTGCTATCTTGCCCTATTGAGTTAGGCTTTGCTTCTCAAGAAGCAGCCAGAAAGTACTCTCAGCATGAGAGTGGGTTGTGACTGTCCACATCAGTGTTCCCAGAAGTCACTTTTTGCCACAACCTCTGATGAAAGCAAGGTGGATTATTATGGTGGGCAGCGATTATTTATTTTAAATGTGAAGGTATTTAATATGACGAGACAGTAGAATACATGCAAGAGATGATAATATGTCCATCTTGAAGGCTAACAACAAATAATTTATCAGCTCAGTCTTTCAATAACATTCGAAAAGAGGCATTTTGTGGAAGACAAAGATGCATACTAATTACAGAGTAAAAAGAATACCCAAGAACAAATAGTAAAAGCGTTGCACAGTATTTCAGTCTCACATGGTTAGCCAAAAGGGCAAGTGTGAATGGTCTGACTGGACAGCAAGGGACTCATAGCCAAAGCTCTACTCACCACACAAACGTGGGAGTCCCTTCGACGTTGCAAAGAAGAGCTAACAGATCCTCCATCTGATCCCTAAAAAAGAAAGATAAATCATCATGCATTTAACAAATATGTATTGAGCTCCTACTGTGGCTCCAGGTGCTGACCTGAGCACTAGCGATACACCAGGTAACAGATTCCATCCCTCATAGCACTTACATTCTGGGGTGAGAGAGGCCGATAATAAAATAAAACAGAAAAACCTGGAGTTGGAAAGAGTGTCACCATGGAGAGAGAGAAATTAGGGACAGTGGGTAGGATGGGGCATTGTCATTTTAATAGAATGGTCAAAGAAGGCCTGAATGAGAAGGTAATGTTGAACAGAGACTGAGGGAAGCAAAGGAACAATCCATGCAGACACCTGGGGAATGAGGAATCTGGGGGAGTAGAGAGAAAAGCAAATGAGAAGGCCTGTAGACATGCACAGGAACAGAGAGAAGGCAGCACGGCTACAACAGAATGAGCACTGGTGAGAGAAGGCAAAGAGAATTTGGGGCAGATCGGGTGGGGCCTAATAAGTCATGGTGAGGACTTCAACTTTTATTCTGAGAGTGACCAGAAGCCACCGGGGAATTTTAAATAGAAGGGTGGTGTGATCTACCTTATTTAATAAATTCAAGAGAATCACACTGGCCAGCCCAGTGAGAATGGACTGGTGGGGGAGGGGAACAAGAGTGGACTTGGAAGGCAGGATCAGGGTTAAGTGTGAGATGCCTACCAGACACAAGTAGAATAAATGGTTGGATGCGTCTAGAGTTCAAGAGAAAGGTCTGGGCTAGAGAGAAAGATTTGAGAGTATGTCGCCTACGGATAATATTTAAAGCCATGAGACTTAACTACATGCAGTAAATGTAGATTCAGAAGAAAAATTGTTGGGAGGACCTTTCCTTGGAGCACTTCATTGTTAAGGGGACAGGGAGATGGAGAAGAGTCAGCAAAGGACAAGAGAAGGAGCAACTAGTGAGGTAGGAAGAAAACCAGAAGCGTCATGTCCTGGAAGCCAAGTGAAGAAAGTGTTCAAGGAGAAAGGAGTGATGAGCTGTCTCAAATGTGGCCAACAGGTCAGGTGCTGTGAAGTCTGAGAATAAACCATGGGGTTGAGCAGCATGGAGGTCACTGGTGAACATGACAGGAACAGTTTTAGTGCAGTGATTGGGAACAAACACTTGACTAAAGTAGGCTGAGGGGAAATGAAAGGCAAGAAATTGGAAAAGCAAGTACAAGTAAGCTTTTCAAGGAGTTTTGATGTGAAGGGAAATAGAAATGAACAGTAGCCTGAGCAGGAAGTGGGGTCAAGAGAGAAGATGTTTTCCATTGTTGTATGTAAGGTAAGAGAAAGAATGGCATATTTGTATGCTGATGGAAATGAGCCACAAGAGAGGGGTGAATTGCTGGAGGGATGCCCTTGAGCAGGTGAGTGAGGATGGCATCCAGTGACCTTAAGCAGGAACACGGACAATCAGTCATGAGGAAGGAGGGTGGGCAGAAAGCACGAGGGAGCGCAGTTGCTGGCAAATGAGAGATGTACTGGGAGCTCGTGGACTTTCTCTCGTAATTACTTCTGTTTCTCAGTGACCAGGAAGCCAAGTGAGCAAGAAGGGTGGGGGAAGAAGTTTTGGGGTTATGGAAGGTACATTATCTTTCTGTACATTAGCATCTGCTGTAAGTGGGACAGTGTGACAAGGTCTGATCATTAGTCTGGATGAGCTATTGAACTCATCAAGTTCAGCGTGAACTAGAGGAATAGTTGGAGGGGTTATCTCCCAGCCCCACATGGCTATCGTGGGCATCCATGACACAAGCAGACACAATGGCAGCACTCTGCTCGGTACAACTGAAGGCCTTCCAGTATTAAAGCACACAGCATCCTAAGGAGAATCCACACCTTAAGTTGGTACCAGCTAATAATGTCACAGGTGTTATTTATCGGAGAGCTTCTAACCATGAAAATCAACTGAGAACAAACCACATAGAAATGGGATGTAGATTTTTGGTTTAAATCATGTTGGCAGAGGGAGCAGAAGAATTTACGTACAATTTTTCCAGAAATCTAACCATTTTTAGGATGAAGGGGAAGGAGTACAAACAGAACAGGCTAAAGGGATATTGAAAGAGGAGGTACGGAGTTGAACCTCACCATCTTCACACTTGGTAGGGCTAGCACCAGCCCTCCTCAGTAGAACAGATACACGATTATCCAACACCTTGGTTTGCACCCAGGTGTTCTCACTTCAACAACAATAACAAAATACCAAAATCCCTCTACTAACCTCTATGTACATACCCTGTATGTTTGGCTTGAAATGTCCAGCAAACCACATTTTGTTCTCTCAAAATACTCTGATCGAGACAGAAAGAAGAAATCACAGATTCCAAATAAAAAGTACCCCTGAAGCACAATATTACAGTGCCCTTAAAATTTAATTTCTATTAAAAATTGGGCTCATTTTCATCTCAGCCTAATTGTTTCCAGCCCTAAATCCCTTTGATTCATTTATCACTGGTAAAAAGGGCAATAAGATGAGGAACTGGTTGTTTTCTTGTGTTAAAAATGCTTTATGGCTTTGTACACAAGATCTGTATATGCATAAATAAGTAAAGCACCTTGTTCAGAAAGTATAAAGAATTTTAAGACGGAGAAAGTAGAGCACTGAACCAAATGCATGGCTTTTGTAAGCCTGAGGCCCTTTGCCTGCCCATGAAGCTGATCCTAGTCAAGAGTTATCCCTGTGACTTAAAAGAATTGGGGTGATTGTAATTTTCTGTCCTGAATTTTGTGGTCAGGAATGATCCTGAGAAGCAGCCTGAGGGGAAAAAGAAGTGGCTTAAAATGAGCCCATAAACACTCACCCCGGTCACCTAGGCAAGTTCCTAGAGGCTGCCGGCCCCATTTGCACAGCCTTCACTGCAATTGGAAATCTGGAGGCTTCCCATTCCCCTCAGGAGCTCGTCCTTTGAACTTGATTTGACCTCCATACAAAGCACCAGTATGATTTGCCCTGGACTCTGCACCTCTAGGAACTCATGGTGCTGAAATTAATCCACCATAAAGAATAGCATGATGCTCTCTCAGCACTTACGGGTTGAGGAATTTTCTCTCCCCTTCAGCAAAGGAGCAGAAGGCAATTCAGTTGCTCTCTGCTCATCTGGATAAGCTTTGGATGTCATTTTGTTGCATTGCACGGAAGCAGAAGGACAGAATTGATTTGACAGAGCAGTTACTAAGTGAAATCCCCCAACCTAGCTGGCAAGAGCCATAAGAGAGGCATACTAAGCAGACAATACAAATTATAAGAGCAATACATTATACATCATGTACTTGAAACTCCTGGTTTAACCAAGGACATAAATATACATGTGGCATTGGATTGCACTAACTGGGTTCCACATTGCTATATGACACATGGTTATAGAAGAAATTAACCTTCAGAAATGGTGTTCCCAAATTAATATTATTTTTTAGCAAATGACAGCTTACTAAACTGTGGGCCATCAGTGGGCCAATTCCTTTATTTTTCTTCCTTCTACCAAAATTTAATACCTCCATATCAATAAAAATACGAATAAATAGCAGTATCATATAGACTTATTATAATAAAATATAAGTTCAATTTGATAGAACTGTGTATTATTTCAAGTTCAAAAATCTTAACAATAATGAAAAGATGTTGCAAGACTGAAATATTACTTTAGCACTTAGTCATCTCACTATGAGTGTTAACATCATTTTAATGCTGGATTGTACATTTGCATGTAACATCAGCATGGTTTCAACATAATTTGAAGTTTTATTATTATGCTAAATTTGACTAGTTTTAAAACCTGCTAGCTATTAAAGATTGACAGGGAACTTTTTTCCCCCTGAAGAACTGATCATTTGTGTCTTGAACTATCATTTTTCCCTTTACTCTATTTCAATTCAAGCCTTAGTGATCTTAATAAATATAATTTTATTTTATTTATAGGATTCCAAAACTATTTGTTTTTACATACTTTTATAGTAGGATTGTAGCCCCACTTGATATAACATGAGATGCTTTGAGTCATCTAACTTGTGATTACCACTCTTACTAAATATAAAATTATCTTCCAAATTATAGAATTACAAAACAATATCTTACATCTATTTAATACTTTATAGTTTAAAAAGCATGCCCACATATTATTTCATTTACTTTTTTCTTGAAAGATCCCACTTTATGGATAAAGGTTAGAGAGGCTGAATCACAGTAAGTGGTGACACTCAACTTAAGCCAGTTCTTCCAAATCAGCCAGTGTGCTTGCGTTTTGCCTGCTACACAGACCATGGTGCTGAGTAACTTGAAGGGAACTAAAACTGGAGGAGATTATGCTAAGTGAAATAAGTCAAGCAGAGAAAGTCAATTATCATATGGTTTCACCTATTTGTGGAACATAAGGAATAGCATGGAGGACATTAGGAGAAGGAAGGGAAAAATGAGGGGGGGAATTGGAGGGAGAGATGAACCATGAGAGACTATGGACTCTGAGAAACAAACAGGGTTTTAGAGGGGAGGGGGGAGGAGGGAGGGGGGATTGGTTCCAAGATACAAAAGATATCTTTGGTGCAGTGTAAGTGGACATTTGTGAAGAACAGGGTATTACTATGGGATAGAAATTGGTTCATCTGAGATCAAAGTTTAGCCAATATATGAGCACAATATTTTTCTGAGAAAAGGAATTTCTTTTCAAACTCCCCTACTAGTCTATATCTGTTTGGGAACAGTGCCTGGCACATGGTAGCTGCTTTGTAAATATTTGTTGAGTCTAAGGAAAGTAATTGCATCTGTTCTTGAATCCATATCTGAATTTTAACACTGATTCCCCCTCCCAATTGGACTTCGATCGTGCAGTGCCATCGGTAGTTTTCTCATGGAATAAAATTAAAGGCCTGTAATAATATCATTTTTTTCTACATATCTTTTTTTTTTCTGCATGATACAGAACTATTCTATCTTTAAGTGACTTCAAAGCCACATTTTTCTTACTGATATTGTTGAACTGAGTTTAAGCAACACTTGTCCAGAATGCACAGTTATTAATTTTCAGGTTCCAAGATCATTCTCTGGGTTTGAAAATCTGCAAGCTGATTTAGCTTAATGCCTCTTTGTGTTGGAAACTTGCGATGGATTATTGTGTCCCCTGAGAGTAATTCTATTTTAAATGATAAATAATATAACAGCTTTTGTATTTCATGTTTCTCAGAAATATAGTTTGTAGAGTGTCTAACCTCACCTAAAGCCAGATTCCATACTTTTATTCTAATTATATTTTTACTGTGCAAAAACCATTAAGTACTCATTAAATTTATTTTTGAGAAAAAGGAATAAAATGTGCAGGAGATATGAAATGGGAAAACAGTGGTCAGACATGTGCAAAACACACCTTTTTAGAACCTGTTATTGATCTCATCCTGTTCTTATACCCTCTTCCCTGTGGTGGCAGAAAATACTTGATCCTGACACTTAAAAGTAGTTTCTTCCCCTTTTAAACAGTGATTTTAAATAATTCTGTCAGTCTTTCTGCTTCTCTCCTTGCTCTTGGTGCAGAGGCAAGTTTAAGGGCCTCATGGAAAAGCAGGAGCGGTGTTTTGGCCTCTCTCTGTCCTCTGAGTCCTCCCTGGATGGACTGCAATGTTGCTTGGCCCCTTGGTCTCTGGGGTGCTGGGCTGATGGCCCCAAGAGTGTGGCTGGTCCCGCCCATGCCTCTGACATTGAGGTCTCTGCCTTCTTCCTCCATTGCACCCTGACCCCAGGCATTTCTCACCATCAGACCACTCAATGTTTCTAAATGAATGAATGAATGAATACATCTCAGGCTTAAACCATCATCTCTTCTCCTCCTTCCAAACCTATCTTTTCCAACTTGTTCCTGTTCATCACAAATCAGCTAGATGGGAAGAGGGAGGAGAGTTGGTGGGAGGGATGAGGCTGGGCAGGGGAGTGAGCTGATGGAGAGGTCACCATAATTCAATAAAGTGATCTAATCTAGTAGAACATTAAGTATCATTTTGTTGTTATTTATTCCTTTTATTAGAAAAATAATGTGATCATATTATAAGTAAGTTGGAATAAAGTAAATAATAAAGACAATAATTCCACTACTCCAACCTGACTTCTATTAACATGTTGGTATATATTTCTTCTGTCATTTTCCCCATTCATAATAACTTAAGCTGTTAAACAAATTTTAAAATATTTAGCATTTCTTCTATTGGAGAATAATAGTACTTGAAACAAATGCACTCGATTATTCCATCAACTAATATTTACTGAGTTCCAAATATATGCAAATCACATGCTAAGTACCATGGAGATATGAAAGATAATTCAAACACACTTCCTACCCCCCAGAAACTTACCACCTAAAAGGAGAAATAGACTTGTACATAAATATGCAAAAGCTAGCAAGTGATAAGAGCCATAACAGAGTTAGAGACTAACTGCTCGGGAGAATCACATTTCTGTAATTTCACTTTGAAACATGTGGGAATCACACACCAATACATAAACCATTAATAATGTAAGTACTAAATGCCAAGGCATTTTTAATGGTTTCATCTTATGATGGTCATTAATAGCAATATTTTCTACTAGATTTTTTTGCTATTCAACATACATTTTCTAGGTACTGAAGTTTTATTTATTCATTAAAACAGTCACATGAAGTCATCTGTGAGATTTCCCGACTCACTTTGGAATGCTTTGTTGCTTTTAGATGCCATTTTCTGAGCTTATAATATATTCATTACACTTCTCTTCAGATAACTTGATGTAGTTGATGTAAAAAATACTAAGAAATCCCTAAGTTGTGGTGGGCAATACAACTGAGTACGAAGAGTTTTGTACATGGCATGGAAGCCAAACTGGTGTTCTGTCCGAACATACGCTTTCCCAAAGTATTTCTATTCTTCCCAGACTTTAGAGACTCAATGACTCTAAAATCCATACCTTGTCACATCACGACCTTGTTCTCCTAGGAAAGGGTGTGACAGTCTCGGTGGTTTTCAAACCAAATACCATCAACCGTTTTGTGTGGTTCTAGATTGTACCGAATACCTGTGATTTGGACTAAAAAAATATTTCATCTTGTTTACCAGTTTTTATGCCAAATGATAAAACTTCTGGTGGCAGGCTCATACATATTTTATTAGGTTTTATATATGCATTAAGCTCAGGAGGTGTCTTATTTTCATGAATTTATTACAACAATTTAAGTAGTAGTAATAATAATAATTTGCATTTAAATAATTCTTTTCTCCTGAGAACTCTGAGTGCTTTTGCACATCAATTAATGCCTGATGGCAGTGTCATTATTCCCAACTTTATTTTATTATTCCATCTTTATAATGTGTTGCTCTGGGTTTTTGTTTCTAGCTGATGTCAATTACCGAGCTGGCTATTATCAGACCTCACATTTACCTCCAAGACCAGCCCTTTTTGAGGATTAATTACATAACAGAATGATTCTGCTCAGTAGAAACTCTATGAAGTTCTGCTTTCTCCAGATACAGATTACAAATCACCCCATGGCTTCACTGTCCATCAAAATCTTATCTATACCATAGACGACATGTTACCAAGAATTGCCAAAAGTTATTTTCCTATCATTCACAACTTTTCCCTTATAACCATCAAATGCCTCATATAAAGAAGTTATTTACACACTACAAAAAAAAATAGTACCTTTGAAATTGTCTTCCTCGGGGTTGTTGCATTTCTCTTCTCTAAAAATAGAGGTGCTTAACTGGGGATTCGTAGACAGGGTTCGAGGGTCTGTGAATTTCTAGAAAGTCCCAAAAGGGAAAGGACAAAACACAAGAGAGGTCATCACAGTGGTTGGAGCCAAACTTTTGAACCTGCTTTTCTGGGGGTACCTGCTTGGGCTTAGGATCCAGTTTTGTTTTGAGGAGCCAACCAGGGCCCCAGTTTGAGGGGTCTTAGGGAATTGATTGTGAATTCAGAGTTACTTCTCTGATCATCTTTTCACATTTTTAAAAAAATTTTTTTTTAAGATTTTATTTATTTATTTGAGAGAGAGAATGAGAGACAGAGAGCACGAGAGGGAGGAGGGTCAGAGGGAGAAGCAGACTCCCTGCTGAGCAGGGAGCCTGATGTGGGACTCGATCCCCAGACTCCAGGATTATGACCTGAGCTGAAGGCAGTCGCTTAACCACCTGAGCCACCCAGGCGCCCCACCTTTTCACATTTTTAAAAAAACCATAATTCTGTTATGCTTAGCTCCTTATAATAAATTCATTCTCTTTGAAATAACTTCCTAAAAGATGAGGAAATCCTATTACATGCTTCATCTAGGGTCTTTGTTGCTGTCAATATTTAAAACAAATAATTCACAAATGCAACTCTTCTGTTTTAGAATGAAAGCTACATGAGGAAGAATAGACAGAAGGAATATCAGGCCTCTATCAGTTTTTGACATAATAGTCACTGTATGCATGCTTCTGCCAACCCCTAGATGGTAAATTACTGTAAATTAGCTCTGCCAAGTGCCCGGTTTTTAGAATCTATACTACTGCATATTTCATGAGTTTGCTTTTGAAGCCAGTATCTCATTTCTGGCTACTCCAGGGAAACCCCAAACCACTGGAAATTTTAGCATGTGCCAAAGTCTTACAATTTACAAATTTTGTTTGAAACACCAGTCTTGTGTCTGCTAGAGTCCATCTATTTAAAATGGGCAAATACATAAAAAAAATAAAACTACCTCTTAGCTATTTCAAGTGTTCATAGGCTGGTTCAACAGACTAGGGAATTTTGATGATTGAAATTCTAATAATTTTTATTGATTACATACCATGGGCAGAGCACTGTAAGGGGGATAGAAAAAATTAACGTACCAAAAACTTGATGCCAGATATTTTTTAAAAACATGGTGTCTAAATGTTAAGATAATCCTGTCAACTACGAATTATTATCCTGGTTTTATAGACAAGTAATTGAAGCTCAGAAAAGATTAATAAATGATTGGAATTCACCCAGCTTTTTAAATATAAAACCATGGTTCAAATCGATCTGCTAATTCCAAACCCTCCCCCTACTCCTTTGACTGCCTTCATAATTCACTGTCCTCTTAAAGTTCTGGGTCACTTTTCATTTAGGAGTTTTATCCTTTGGTACAATCTCATTTTTAAATGAATCAATGGTAAGCCAACATTTTTTATGGAGCTTCTCCATGAATTTAGAAATAGATATTGTTTAGATAGACACTGTTTTAACTATTTTTTTTAAGACTGTGGGCTTTGGGACACAACAGTAATATGAAAGATCACATCCCTTTGCTTTGAGATGTTTCTCATTTTTTATTTAGCCAAGATATAAATACCTGTTCAGTGCATAACCTGTTTAGTTATTTTGAATAAATTAACCAACTGAGTCAGTTTAAAAAGCAAAATACCCATTAAAATGACTTAAAAAAAATTTGATAATACCAAATGCTAGCAAGAATGTGAAATAATAGAAACTCTCACTCATTGTTTGTGGGAATGGAAAATGGTACAGCCATTTTGGAAGGCAGTTTGGCAGTTTCTTACCAAACTAGCATAGTCTTACTACGCAATCTAACAATTGCAGTCCTTGGTATTTTCCCAACCTGCATACAAATGTTTATAGCAGATTTATTCATAATTGCCACACACTGGAAAAAAACAAGATGTTCACAAAATGGTGAATGGATAAACAAACTGCGGTACATCCATCTTATGGAATATTATTCAGTGACTTTAAAAGTGAGCTATTAAGACTCAAAAAAAAAAAAATTGAGGAAACTTAAGTGCATACATCTTAGTGAAAGAAGCCAGTCTGAAAAGTCAATATTCTATATGATGCCAATTATATGACAAGTTTGGAAAAGGCAAAATATGGAGACAGTAAAAAATATCCATGGTTGCCAGGAGTTAGGGAGGGGAGGAAAGAGAGATGAATAGATGGAACACAAGGGATTTTTTAGGGCAGTTAAACTATTTGGTATGATACTATAATAGTGGGTACATGACATTACTAAAGGAAAACTCTATTTCCTCTCCTCACTACACTAGACACCAAATGGAGTGGGGGGTGGGGAGAGTTCCCACAGTAACCAGTTCTCCAACTCTCCAGACACCAAATGGGTGTCCTACAATTCCATTCTGACACTAACTACCCAGAGTTCATGCAGACCCCGCAAGTTAGGTCTCAGTTCCACAAGAGTATCTCTTTACTTCAGAGGCCAATCACAAGTAGTGGGTCCCCAGGGTCACACTTCTGTCTGACTTGGCTATAAATTGGGGTTCCCCCACCTTGTCCTCAGGTTTGATAATTTGCTATAATGATTCACGGAACACAGGAAAACACATTTACTGGTATGTTATAAAGGATATAATGAAGGATACAAATGAACAGCCAGATAAGGAGGTACACAGGGCAAGGTCCATAAGGTTCCTGAATGCAGGAGCTTCTGTCCCTGTGGAATTGGGGTGTGCCACCTTCCCAGTATATGGATGTGCTCACCAACCTGGAAGCTCTCCGAACCCCTTAGTTTAGGGATTTTTATGGAGACTTCATCATGTAGGCAAGATCAATTATTCATTCAGTCTCCAGCCCCTCTCCCCTCCCCAGTAGATGGAGGGTGGGGCTGGAAGTTCCAAGTTTCTAATCATGACTTGGATCTTTCTGGTGACCAGGCCCCATCCAGAAACTATCCAGGAGCCCACCCAGAGTCATCTCATTAGAGCAAAAAATGTTCTTCTCACCCAGGAAATTCCAAGGGGACTAGGAGCTCTGTGTACGATGCTCCTATCATCCCCATCACACAGGAAATCACAAAGGCTTTAGGAGTGTCATGTCAGGAATTGAGGGTCAAACACTAAGTATTAGAAAAAAAGATGCCCCTAGCACCCCATCACCCAGGAAATTATAAAGGTTTTAGAAGCTGTGTGTCAGGAACTAGGAAAAAAACACCAAATTTATATTTCTTATTGTGTCACAGGAGGATACACAACATTATACATTTGGCAAAACCCATAGGACTATACAATACAATGCTGAACCCTAATGTAAATTTGTTAATAATAATGTATCAATATCGGTTCTCCATTGTGACAAATGTATCACGCTAATGCAAGATCTTAATACAGGAGAAACTGTGAGCCAGGGAGAGAGGGGTATATAGAAACTTTCTATACCATCTGTTCAATCATCGGCAAACCTAAAACTGCTCTAACAAAACAAAGCCTATTAATTTTTTAATGTTTTTTAATTAATATTTAATCTTTTAAAAATTTTAAAAAGATTTTGTTTATTTATTTGAGAGAGAGAGAGAACATGCGCATGCCAGTGGGGAGAAGAGCAGAAGGTGAGGGAGAAGGAGGGGGAAAGAATCCTCAAGCGGACACCATGCTCAGTGCAGAGCCCGACACGGGGCTGGATCTCACCACCCTGAGATCATGACCTCAGACGAAACCAAGGGTTGGATGCTTAACCAATGGAGTCACCCAGGTGACCCCTTTTATTAATTTTTTTAAAAAAGGAAAAGAAATTTAAAAAGTCAATGAGGTTGGTTGTGAAACTGGTCAATGAAAAATTTGATGAAACATTTAATGAGAGGAACTTAGGTATAGAAAAAGTCTAATTAAATCATTGTTTAACAATCCATGTTTGATCAGAACTGTCTGCCTTGAGACCATTCCAGAAGCAGCTATCGTCTCCATAAAATAAGATAATCTACACTGATGTCAACCATGGGCAGATATAGATATGAAAGATAATGCTACATATTTTTAAAACCAGTGACTCCCTGAGGTCTTGTTTCATTTTCACAAAACTTATTCTATCTGAACTTTGAAATCTCATTGAGGCTTTGTCCAAATAGTAAAAGCAGTCTAGGGTGCCCATAGAGAAAGGTAGAAATAATTATGTCAATTTAAGCTACGTGAGCCAGAGGTTTTTTTAAATTTTATTTTTAATTTTTTTTAAGATTTTATTTATTTTTTGACAGAGAGAGAGACAGTGAGAGAGGGAACACAAGCAGGGGGAGTGGGAGAGGGAGAAGCAGGCTTCCCGCAGAGCAGGGAGCCCGACGTGGGGCTCGACCCCAGGACCCTGGGATCATGACCTGAGCCAAAGGCAGACGCTTAACAACTGAGCCACCCAGGCGCTCCTAGAATTCTCATTTTAAATTTTATAGAGCTATTATTCATATGTCAGTGATAAGAAACTTACATATAAAATTATGTTTTAATCCTAAGATGCATTATAGTGAGGCTTTTAGGTTTAGTTCAGTCTCCTCTTTCTATGAAACGCAGACTCAGAGAAAACACAGACTCTATCAAATGCCAGTTCTCAAGTCTTAGGATTTTGACTCCACTACTCTTTTCATAAAAATATACAATCTTTATATGATTTATAGGCCTTACAGGCATCTTATTCTGCTAGGTAAGGAATGAGTGTGTCCTATAACTGCTGACTCCGTAACCATATCTCTGGAGTCTGGCCTTCCCATCTGCAAAAGCCAGAACCTGGGCTCTACTGTTTTAATAAATATGTTTTAAAATTACTATAAAAGTAACATGTAATCATTGTAGAAAATTTAACAGAAGGAGAAGCAGGAGGAGGAGTGGGAGGAGTTGGAAGAAGGGGAAAGGAAGGAAGGAAGGGAAGAAAGGAGAAAAAAAAGAAAAATCATTTACAACCTCACCACTCTGAGGTAAGGAAGGTACACATTTTAGAGCTTATCATCATGGATGGTTTCTAATATTCTACACACTCTTGTAACTTGCCTTTTTCTACTTAACATCTTTCCGTGGGAAGCAGTGTAGCTAGAAAGAGAAGGTAGCAGAAACTTGTAGCTAGTGGACAAAGGTGCAAGCTCTGGAACTAGAATTGCCTGGTTCACGTCCTGGATCAGCTCTGTGGCTGTGTGACCTGGAGCAGACGGCTCCGCCTCTCTGTGTCCTCAGTTTCCCATCTATAAAATGGTGATGACAGTAGTAACTATTTCTTCATAGGGTCCATTACGGGGATTCAATGGCTTAATATATCTAAACCACTTATAACAATGCCTAGCACAAAAGTATACTCTGTATCAGGGGACAAGAGTAAAGAACTAGAAAGTAACTATTTTAGCCATTACTGGGCTTATGGTTTCTGGTGGAACTCCTCCACACTACCTTTGTGGGACGAAAGCAGCCATAAAAGAGTGAGTATGGCTGGGTTCCTATTAAACTCAGTGGACACTGAGTTTGAATTTCATATAATTTTCACATGTCATGACATATTCTTCTTCTTTTGATTTTTTTCAACTGATAAAAAATGTAAAAGTCATATTAGCTCTTGGGCTGTACAAAAATGGACAGTGGGCTGAGCCTTTATACCACAGTTTACCAACCTCTGTTCTATATAATAAATTCACATTATTATATTTCTAATATTTCTACAAAACATTTTTGTAAGTAGACTCCAGGCTCAACATGGGGTTCTAACTCTCGATCCCAAGATTTAGAATGGCAGGCTCTACTGACCGAGCCAGGTAGGAGCCCCTCTACAGCCTTTTTTTTTTTTTTTGGCTGCTTAGAACAAGATTGTTTGGATGTTCTATAGTTTACTTAGTCCCCTCTGGTTAGAATTTAGCTTATTTCCACTGTTCTTTATTATAAGCTATTCTCCAATGCATATCCATGCATAATCTTTGTGCACATTTATTATTGTATCTACATCTTAAAATGTATTTAGTGGTAGCTACCAATTGGCTGGCAGAGCACCTAAAAAGAAACAGACTCTGAAGAAGTAGCCCTGAAAATTAACCTTGTTTAGTTATAACAAATTTCAAACATGTTAGAGAAGGAGCTTATCAGTATAATGTATATTCATATACATAGAACTTACTATGTACCACATCCCATTCTAAGCCTTTTACATATATTAAATCATTTAGTCCTCAAAACACTCCTATGAGACAGGTGCAATCATGATCGTTATCATCATCATCCCCATGGTACAAAAGAGGAAACCGAAGCACAGAAAAGCTAAGTAACTTTCCAAGGTCACACAGATAGCTGGTGGCCGAGACCGGTTTCAAACCCAGCCTGTCCAGCACTAGGCCCCATGTTCTTGAACACTGTGTGGCCCTGCCCCTTCCCTGGAGGGATTTGGCGAGTACCTACCTGATAAATGTACCTGTTGTCTTTTTCATGTTTAGATCATGTTTGGCACGCACAATCGACCTCATACTCTAATATTCGGCACAAATTGTATCCCACAATGGGACATTTCGAGTGGAAACTGAATGTCCATCTAACCTCCTTCCTCTTTTGTCCTCCAACCCTTCCCCCCATGCCAACTTTTCATTAATTTGCCCTGCATTTCTTACCCAAAATAGGTGTCCTCATTGAATAGTAAAGATTGATTGGAGCATACTTTCATATCTTGTTTTCCAACTTATGGTCCCAAATCTACCAAATTCACTTGGCAATTTCTGGTGGAGCTTCGCTTTAAGCGGAGGGCCCTGAACCGCCACGGGAATGCACATTTCGGGTAAGTACCCTCCTTCTTTGAAAACAAACAGTGGCTTGTGTCAAGTCTCTCCCGCGTGGCCCCCGCAGCAACAGGGCTGGCTCGGGTGGCTTGTTCCGACCCCTAGCCGGGTTCCCGAGGACGGTGTCCTGCGTCAGTGTGAGCCAACCCGCCGGCCTCCGCCGCAAGGCTCGGAAGCTGAGTTGCGCGCTCTCCTGGCCCTTCCTGCTGTGCTGAGACGCGAGCGAGTGTCCCAGAAAGGAGTTATGCAAGTGGGTCGTTCGACTTTGAGGGGAATGAAATTCTAGTTCTCATTTTTATCCTGCTTTATCTCCCTGCTGGGATCCTACTGCTGGAGTTATCCCCATGGAGATGAGCCACCAACGCCGCTGGTCCTAAGATGTTGCCCGCCCCCCCCTCCACGCCCCCACGGATGCCCAAACAAGGACAGAATCGAGAAGTAGAGAGAAAACAGGGAAAGAAAAAAGCGGGTGTTTCAAACTGATCACGGTGGTGCAGACGCGGCGGGGGAGCTGGAGCAGCCGGGCGGGGAGTCGGGCCGAGGCCCCGGGCTCCGCCCGCCGGGGGGCGCCGGGGCGCCGGGCGCCTGCGCGGTGCAGCCCCAGCCCGGGCAGCCACCGTCGCGATGCCTATTTTAGTCAAAGCCGCTGCCGGCGCGGGGACCCGGCACCAGCCAAGGAGGCTCCGGACCCGCGATCCGCTGAGGCTTTCGCCTCGGGCGCCCGTCGAGCCGCCGCGTCGCTGTCCCCGCGCCCTGCCACTGTCTCCCCAAACTTTGGCCAGCACCGCCCAGGTTCGGTGCCAGGGACAAGCCAGGTAAGGAGCGGGAGGCGTAGCTGCCGGCGGCTCCCCCCGCGCGCCCGGCTATTTGCAGCCTCAGGCTCCCGGGGCTAAATCGGGAAGCAAAGTTGGACCGCTGCTCGGCTGGGAACAACTTTGTCAGCCCCCGAGGCTGCTGCGGGTTCTCCGCGCCCGGGCCGCCAGGAGCCCGTGCCCTCTCCTCCCTGGTCGAGCCCTCGCGGGGTTCCCTGTTCTTGGAAGCCGCCTTTCTCCCGCGTCAGGGGTCCACCGCCACAGACCCTCAGGTGTCAGCTGTTGCAACACGGGTCTGGCAGCGCCAGCGGTCCCCGGGCGCTCCAGCCCCCTCGGGTGCCGGTTCCCGCGCTCTGCCTCGGGCAAGCCATTGGTGAGCTCGGCATCTCCTCCTCCGACTGGACGCCCGGGGCTCCCGGCCCCTAACCCACTAAAGGCTCCTCCTCGCCCGCTATAGGGCCGCCGGGTCTCCTGCTGAGGCTGCGCGCAGCCGGGCGCCCTGTGTGGCCTGCCCCGGCCCGGCGCTGGGATTGCCAGGTCGGGCACGGCGCTCATTTGCACACCCCTCGTGGCCCGAGCGTTCGAGTCAAGAGAACAGTAGACACTGATTCTCCTTTAAAGAGCGAGGTGAGCGGGCTCCCTGGGGAGAACCGATGGCTGGGGAACCCGTGAACCTCGCTACCCGCCCGCGCCCTGGTTTCTGAGGCATTGGGAAACGTGTTGTAGGCCAGACACGTCCCAGAAACTGCTTGCTTTGAAGCAAGAGTAAGTGCGAGAAGACTCTTGGCAACGTAATACCCTTTGCCATTCCGCGGATGTACAAAGGTTCAGTTCGATTTACAGAATGAATCAAGTCTGCCAGCACGACTTTTGCTCATTGCTGCCTTTTCATTTTTGTAATTTGATGAAGGGTTAATGTTAGTTTCACCATGTAGCTATTTAATCCTACAGACACCTATTTGGAAAGGGATAGATAAACAGAACTTTACCAGAGCAGGTAATTAAAGGAATTAGACTCTGAAGAACTAATAGGAGAAAGAAAATTTCTCTTGATTCAGTCAAAATTAACCTGAACGTTTAGCAGTTTTTCAGTCTAGCCGTCCTCCTTAGACTCATTGTGGATATAAGGATAGTTCAGTGTAAACGACTTAAATCCATTAAAAGTGATCAAAGGGAGCCGAAACTAGTAAAATCCAGTCAATATAATTGACAGTAGGTAACTGGCATTTCAAAATTGACATAGAGATAAATACACATAGATAAATAATAGACAGATATACAAATAAATAATAAATTATATAATAAATGTATTATACAATGTTAGCTATTCTACAAGCTGTAATACATATAGAAAATAAAATATGTATATAAATACCTATATCTTTAATAAGGTGTGGTGCATCAATATGTTGTGGGATGATCCCACCTTTTAAAAATTTCTATTGCTGGGGCTCCTGGGTGGCTCAGTAGTTAAGCGTCTGCTTTAGGCTCAGGTCATGATCCCAGGGTCCTGGGATCGAGCCCTGCATCGAGCCCCGCATCGAGCCCCGCATCGGGCTCCCTGCTCAGCGGGGAGCCTGCTTCTCCCTCTCCCACTCCCCCTGCTTGTGTTTCCTCTCTCACTGTGTTTCTCTGTCAAATAAATAAATAAAATTTAAAAAAAATTCCTATTGCTATTTCCCTGGTTTTTGTGTCAGTAGATCGTAGTTTTCCTATTATTTCTCTTGGAGCAGAAGTTGGTACCTTTAGTGCCACTTGAAGAACTTTTAAAAGCCTGAAATTGAGCTAGAGTGGATTAGTTGGTAATACAGGTGTAACTGGGTGGATATGAAGGGGAATATGTATTGACTAACTTATTATATAAATGTGTATTAGAGCCTCAAGCTATTAAAACTTGAAGGGGTTTCAAAGACCATCCAGTCCAGCTAACTCTATTCCCGGGAAGAAGCCGACCCAAGGAGCGGAAGTGACTTTCTTTAACTTATGTGGCTCCCCAGAGCTTTTGGTATAGAACTTGACTTTCTTAGTCCCCGCAACGCTGGGCACTTTCCTGTCTTTACTACTGAGGTTTGGAGAGACTGAAGTGATTTCTAAAAATGTTTGTCATATCTGTGTCCCTTCTGTATGGCTTTCACCTCTGGCATTCTCTGCAGAGTCTAGGCCTTGGGTATACATAGATGAATAGGACATCACCTCTGCCTCATAGAGAACACAGGATAGTTAGAAAAGCAAATAGGACAATGGAAGTAGAAGCACATTCTAAAGTGCCATAGAAATGTAGTTATTATTAGTTTAGGTAATGCTAATGCATAAGCTGACATTGACACTAGTTTGTGAGTGATAGAGGACCTTGAATATCATTCTCCCTCCTGCAGAAATTATAGGATTAATTCTCATTTGGTCCTTGAAAGCAAACTTTATAAATGGAATTATTCAAATAATGATACCTCTCACCCCAATAGGCTTATATTTTTATTGATTTAAACATTTGGAAAGTAGTTGAATTTATGTAGTTTCTTTCCTTTTTGCAGAAAATCAATATCTAAGTCAACTATTTATGAACTATTTCAGAATTATATGAAGAGATATTTAATTGACTCAATCATTTCATTCATAGTTTGTAATGCATGGACTTTTTTTTTTATCATCTTGAGAGATGTAGAATTCTTTCAGATTTGTCTAATAACATCCTTTCAAAATGCCCAATCTATACCAATTATTCTACCACCTAAAACCTTTACTTTGATATGATGGAAAAAAAATGAATGGAAAAATAAGGTTAATTGTGTGACCTTATTATGGAAAGACATTATTAGATTAAATTTAAAGATTTTTTTGGTCCCCATTTGGAATTCTTTTTCTGAAATGGAATAATTCATATAATCTTTAAACCTACGTGTTTTTTTTTGTCAGAGACCAATTTGTATAATTAATAATAGAAAGAGTTTTTTAAGAACCAGAGATAGAGGACAGGTAATTTAGTTAGGAAATGGTGCCACTTTGTGTTAAGGTTTAGGTAAGCATGTGCAAAATGTGTACTCTTTGAAATGTATTTGCTACAGATTTTAATATTAAATAGTTGAATGTATATTCATTACCTCTCCTACATATAAGTAAACCACAAGTTTACTACTTTTTAATTCGTAACGTGCTACCTAGTAGAGTTTTTATGGGAAAGAAAGTAGAGATTTAAATTGGATAATGGAAGGAAGAGTAAATTTTGTATCTCTCTGTGTATATATAAATGATTAGTAATGTATTTATTATGTGTATATATGATAATAGAGAATGTATATACATATGATACAATGATTTAATGACAGTATATAAATAGAGCCTTCTAAATATCCTAAGCCTTCAAATAGTAAATATGAGAGGGTTAATTTTTTTGAAAGTACTTAAAAAATCAGTTTTTCCAATCCTTTTTTCTGTGTTTGGATTCAGTGTCATAGTGAGAATGTGATGGAAGACTGTAATTGCTGTGGTTTATGAACATTGGTGATTGTCTTTTAGACTAGTTAATTTCTCGTTCCTCTTTCCCCCACCATGTATGTTTATTTGCAGATATATATATCAGTGAATAGTTGTGCACTATGCTAAATATTTTATATATTTCATTAGAAAGTCAAATGAGGTATTACTATCATCATTTAACAGATAATAACACTCAATATGTGACTGGTAGGGTTCAAACCTGGGTCTAATTCATAAGCACCAGAAAAGTCTATCTACCAACATTTAGTTCACAGAAATCATTTTGATACAATGCCTATAGGGGTAGTAAGGTACAGCTGCCATTTTTATGATTGTCCTCTTGTTTCTTTGTTTTTACAGGGATTTTCAAGATGAATTATACCGAGTCCAGCCCTTTGACAGAATCAACTGCAATAGATTTTACACCTGAGTTAGAAAGTATCATACCTGTGCCTTCCAATGAGACCACATGTCAAAACTGGAGAGAGATACATCACCTAGTTTTTCATGTAGCAAATATTTTTTTCACAATTGGGTTGGTTATTCCAACTACTCTCCACCTTCATATGATACTCCTTAGGGGAATGTTAACTATAGGTAAGAATACCTACCTAATCAAGACGTTTGTAACTTCTCTGGAACTGGCATCAGATAGGCTTTGTGTTGGGGGCTTCAGGGCATTTCTTGTCAGGTCTATAGCATACCAAAAATATAGGTCTCTGTCGGCAAATTAGCAGTACGTATATCAGGTAACTTGCAACGTAGGCCTTTACATGCCCTTATTTATTTTAGAGAAGACTGTGTGTGTTTTCTTTTTTTTTTTTTTTTAAAGATTTTAGTTATTTATTTGACACAGAGAGACAGCCAGAGAGAGAACACAAGCAGGGTAAGTGGGAGAGAGAGAAGCAGGCTTCCCACCGAGCAGGGAGCCTGATGCGGGGCTCGATCCCAGGACCCTGGGATCATGACCTGAGCCAAAGGCAGACGCTTAACGACTGAGCCAACCAGGCACCCCATGACTGTGTGTGTTTTCCATATTGTTTAGATTTTCCAGATATCAAAAACTCCATTTGTATGTAGGAGTGTGTGATCCAAATCCTGGTTCCACCACTTGCTAACTGTGTAACTAGGGCAGGGGATCGAACCTTTCTACCCCTTAGTTTTCCCACGTGTCAAATAAGGGTTAAAATAATACCACCAATTTGTATTATGTACGAATTAAATGAGTGTGTATGTGTGTGTGTGTGTATGCACATGTGTATGTATGATATTTGACTTCTAATAGTGCCTGGCACATAGTAAGTACTATCCAGTCTTAACCACTATTATTTAAATAGGCATTTCTTATGGCCTATAATGCAACACTGGGAACAAAAGTAATTTCCCAGACACCATAGTTCAAATAAAACTTTTTTGACGGCTCCAGTAATCCTGATGAAGCAGGTTACATTGATTCACATCAAAATGCCAAAACAATTGAATGAATTATTTTAGCCGCTGATTCTTGACAAATTATGCTCTATGTGATTGTTTCTTTGGTGATTTATTTATTCAGGTGCATTTTTGAGCACCTATAATTTGTCAGGCAAAGACTGAAGAAGGCAGTGTCCATCTTTGAAGAAGATACTTTTGGGGGGGGCTGGAGAGAAACAGATGGGCAGTCATGCGTGAGGTGTTGGATGCTGTGATGCAGGTGTGCACCCAGGGCCAGGGAGAAATAGAGAGGGTAATAGGCTCAGCAGGAAGGCAGAACAAGGTCACACTGAGGAGATGACATTTGAACTGGCTTTTGGAAGGGTTTCTCTGTGTGTGAGTGTGTGTGTATCCAGGTAAAAGGCGCAGAGGAGAGGGAAATTCAGCATATTGAGGGAGAATGAAGAGTGACTCATTATGTCTGAAACACATGAAAAATGACAAGGAATGTGCAAAGTAAAGCCTGGAAGTGAGAGACAGGCTTCCAGTTATGGAATGAATAAGTTATGGGAATAAAAGGCACAGCGTAGGGAATCTAGTCAATGATACTATAATAGTGTTGTGTGGTGACAGACGGTAGCCACGCTTGTGGTGAGCAGAGCATAATGTATTGAGATATTGAATCACTATGTTGTCCATCTGCAACTAATGTAACATTATGCATCAACTATACTCAAAATGAATAAACAGTAGATAGATAAGTAGATAGATAGATAGAATAGGAAGAGGCTGGAAGGGAAGATAGAAGGCAGCTTGTGGGACTTCTGTGTTACCTCTGAGTCAGGTAGGGATTGCAGCAGGCATTACAGTGTTGAATGAAAAACAAAACAAACCCACACCCTGTAAAAAGGCAAAGGCTAATTATAAATTTTTCAAGATTTTATTTATTTATTTGAAAGAGAGAGAGTGGGGGCACGCACAGGAGCAAGGGTGGGGGAGGGGCAGAGACAGAGGGAGAAGCGACTCCCCGTTGAGCAGGGAGCTCAAGGCAGGGCTTGATCCCAGGTGCCAGGATCATGACCTGAGCCAAAGGCAGATGCCTAACCGACTGAGCCACCCAGCACGCTGCTAATTATAAATTTTAAGACACAGTTTTAGAGGTAGGACAGACCAAGGAGATCATCTAATCCGACCAAGAAGAAACCTGGAGAAGTTAAATGACTCATCCAAAATTAAGACGGAGAGAATGTGGCCAAACCAGGGCTATAATTCATGTCCCCATGTTCCCAGTCAGTTGAAGCATTATTTTTCCCCTGTCTTCTTTAAGTAATACTATTTTAAAATTCAAAAGAATTTGCTATGAAATATTATTTTAAAAACTTATAAAGTTTTACATTTTGGTCTGCTCAGATGCCCCAGATCATTCTGATGAAATAAAAATTGCAAATGGATAACTTTAATGTGGGAGGTTAGCTTTTATGTGCATGTATGTTGTTGATATATTTGTATCATATTGATAATTTTATTTTAAATTAAAAATGTATATTGACTCTCCCACCAAAAATGGATCAAAAAGAACTGGGATATTTTTCCTAAAGTGAGAGAATTGATAAAAAGCAAGATTTCCATAGGTGAGTGGAAAATCATCAAATGAAAAATTCAGATGGCTAGAAAATTTTGGTAAAATATTTGGGTTCACCAATAATCATGGAAATGCAAAATAAAACACATAATTCCTCAGTATCAAATTAAGACTTTTCAAATTTTGTAATATTAACAACTTGATAGTGGCATTCCCAACTAGTAGGATTACAAATAATCTATATACCTTTGGGAAACAATTCTTCAGTCTCATCAAAGCTATAAAGTTCATTTCCTTCACTTACTGTCAGGTAATCCACCCTAAGGAAATAGTCAGAAAAACATTAATCTTAATGTATAAAGATGTTTTGGCGATGTATCAAAAATTTACACCCAAAAAATCTCATCTGTTTACCAGTTGGGAAATGGTTAAATTAGGGCTTAATCAGTTACAGTCATTAAAAACTATGTATATGAAGAATTTTAACAAAATAGGGAAATTACCACAATAAGCAAAATAAGTAAAAGTGGGTTTTAAAAATTTTATATACTGTAGGTTTGCCATCAGGTAAAAATACATCAAGACAGTAAGGAAGTATTAAATATCAACAGTGGTTTTCTCTAAGTGGTAGGTTTTTTCCCCTTTAAAAAATATTTTCTATATAAATTTTCTGCAACAAAGCACATTTTTCTTTTGTGGTAATAGGATAAAAAACAAAATGGAACTTAATGTGATGTTTGGCTTAGGTATTTTTTTTTTTTTTTAAGAGAGAGAGAGGGGGGCGCCTGGGTTGCTCAGTTGGTTAAGCGACTGCCTTCGGCTCAGATCATGCTTCTGGAGTCCCGGGATCGAGTCCCGCATCGGGCTACCTGCTCAGCAGGGAGTCTGCTTCTCACTCTCCCGCTCCCTGCTCTTGTGCTCTCTCTCTCTCACTCTCTCTCTCAAATAAATAAATAAAATCTTTTAAAAAATTTAAAAAAAAAGAGAGCGAGAGAGTGCACTTGCACAAGCAGGGGGAGGGGCAGAGGGAGAGAGAGAGAGAATCCCAATCAAGTTCTATGGCGTGCTGGGGTTGGGGGGGGGGGGGGAAGTGCAGGAGTGGGGGAGGGGAGTGGGGGGTTTTTGGCCTGAGCCAAAATCAAGAGTCTGACGCTTAATCAACTGAGCCACATAGGTGCCCCTGGCTTAAGTATTTCTAAAATGTGTTTGGGGTTTTTTTAATATATATACAGAGAATAACAAATTCATTAAGCTACATGCTGATGCTATTCCAGACATCTAACACATTGACTTTGTTATTCAACAGGATGCACCCTTTATATTGTCTGGGCCACTCTCTACCGATGTGCCTTGGATATCATGATCTGGAACTCTGTGTTCCTGGGTGTCAACATTTTGCATCTGTCATATCTTTTGTACAAGAAAAGACCGGTAATTACTAAAATTAATTAATAAGGAAGAGATTTTAAAGTCAAAAAACTTTTAAAGTGCTTTGTTCAGACTTGAGAATGAACATCTAACATCTTTAGTCCCTTTAATATCATTTTTCTGATTTTGTTTATGTATGTCTGAAAGTGAAATATTTGAACACCATGAACTTTGTTCTACAAATGAGTCTTTTTAAAAGATGTATTTATTTATTTTAGAGAGAGAGTGCAGGCGGGAGGGGCAGAGGGAGAGGGAGAGAGAGTCTTAGGCGGACTCCACACTCAGCACAGAGCCCACGCAGGGCTCCATCCCATGACCCTGAGATCAAGACATGAGCCGAATCCAAGAGTCGGGCGCTCAACCAACTGTGCCACCCAGACACCCCTACAAATGAGTTTTTTAAACTTTTTACATCATTAAGACAATTTAGACATGAGAGGACATTTTTCATCATAGAACTTCATTATTTCTTTTGTCTATTGATATTTAAATGTCACTTGGAAATATCTTTGCCCAGCTGTAAAATTAATTACTCACAGGCAACTTCCTTGAACATACTAATGATTTACAAATAGTTCCTGCTATTTTGTAAATGTAATGACTTTATTTTTTTCTCTTTATGCCCAAAATTTTCATTTAAGGAAATCGTCATTTGGGGAGGGTTTTGCCAAAACATTAGTATTTAACTTTTTTTTTCAACTCTGATTTATCTTCTTGTGTTTCTGGTCATTCTAAGACCAAAAAGATGTAAATAGGATAAGAAAGCTGTGTGACTTCTAGAAATCCTTTCCCACATTGTTTACTAATGGTTCAAAGTACACACAATTATTCAGTAAGGTAAAGGGCCTCATCTTATATTCAAAGCCAGACATGTGCACAGAAAACTATTAGAAAACAAGACATTTCACAGGAAACAATAATTTGAATGATATAAATGATACATGTAATAGGCATTCTACTAGATTGTAACCTCCTCAAACGTTGCCACCCAGTCTGTTTTGCTTACTGTATTAGTTTTCTCTAGGTTACCCCGTGTAATAAACAACCTGAAAATCTCAGTGACAAATAACAGCAACAGGCCCTTTTTCTCACCCACCTTATAGGTGGGCTCTAGCAACTGTGTGTCAACTGTGATTCTGTGCTGTGTCTTCATTTCAGGGTCTCTGCTGGAGCAGCAGGTTCTGGTTAGACATGCATTCTCATGGCAGAGAAAGAAGTACAAGAGAACGAAAGAGAAAGACCTGGTGTCCCTTAAAACTTCTGCACAGAAGGAGCACACGTCACTTTTGCTCACATTCCATTGGCTAAAGCAAATGGCATGGTCAGGCGTGATAGTGTGGGAATAGGCTGGGGTAAGGGGATGGATAATGCTTTTACAGGGGCTGGTAGCAGCAAGTAGTTGGGAATGATAATATCATCTCCCGCCTTACAGCTGTGTTCCGCGTTCCTGTCAACCATGATTGTCACATAACGAGTGCTCAAAAAAATGTTTGATGAGTGACTGCCTTCACAAGAAGAATTAAGAAGGCTTCATGAAGGAATCGGGACTTGAGTTAAGACTTGCAGAATGAGCAGATTATGAATTTGAGTCAATAGATCTTTCAGTTCCTGTGTTCATTACCAGGCCACACTGGCTAGTGTGTGTCTTCAAAGTGGGACATATTTGTGAATAAACTCTTTTAAACACTCGTTACTAGCACTCTGAAGTAGAAGAGGTAGATGGTAGTGATAATGAGGATTACAATTTCTGAGTATCAGAACTTGCTGGAACCCCAAGTTCTGAACATAAGGTTCAGAAATTGCTGATGTGATGATGGGAGGAGCATCAAGTAAAACACCCACACAGTATCTGTGCTTTTGTTTCTTCTCACATTATAAGCCTACTTCTTTGAAAAATATAAATGCTGGTTCTTTGTTAGAATGAAAGACGGCAAGAGCATTGCAAAGGCTATAGTGACGTCTGAGTGGTTATCGTTTTCTGGATCTATAAGCTTTATGGTGTGACTGTCAGAGATTTCGTTGGGATGGACCATCATTTGAACCCCAAAGTTCATTCACCTGCTATACAGTTTTCCCAGACTAATGCTGGGCCCAAATAGGGCGTGTGATCTGGGTCTTGTCTGACAGCAGAGGTGATTCAGCCATTTTGCTTTTCCCTTCCTCCAGTAGCCAGACTTAATTCTGTGGGTTCTCATTCTACAGAGTAGTTTACTTTAAGATGAAATTGCTGCACAGAAACCCTTTTACTCTCTTCACTTGGCTTCAGAATAAATAAATCAGAAGCAATGATTGCAGCTGTGGATGTTTGTTTTCCTAAATTGATGTATTAAACAATACTTACAATAGGCAAAATGCCTAATGCATGTATTTTCATAAATTTTTCCCAAGTTGATTCCTACTTTATGTGTCTGTTGTTTTGCTATAACATTGAAAAGTTCACGTAATTTCTTTCTGTGAAACAAAATTGTTATAAAGACAAAAATGTTTCGTGTTATTTATAGGAAATGCTAAGATTGGAAAGGTCTATGTTGTGGTTAACGTTCAAAACCTCCACAGCTGTTCTGCAGCGCATGGGAAGAGATGTGATCAATAGTGCAAATCTTTTCCATATGCTCTTGGAGTTGTTTAACTGCAAAAGTGCCCTTTGAGCATCTAAACTTCTGTCCCCACTTCCTGTCTGGGTACAAGTCCATTGACTGAAATGCAGAAGGGCCACGGTGCGTCTTGCAGATTTGTTTCTTCTCAAACCCGTATTGAGACGGCAGAAGCCAGTGTTTCGCTGTTGCTGTGTTACGGCAGCATCCGGTCATTGCTGCATTTCAGGTAAAGATTGAGAAGGAGCTCAGTGGCATCTACCGCCGATTGTTTGAACCACTCCGTGTGCCTCCAGATCTGTTCAAAAGATTAACCGGCCAGTTTTGTATGATCCAAACCTTAAAAAAGGGCCAGACGTATGCTGCAGAGGATAAAACCTCAGTTGACGACCGTCTGAGTATCCTCCTGAAGGGGAAGTAAGTGCTCTCCGGAAATTGAAATTCTCAGTTCGCCTTGAATCTTCGCATGTCCCCTGGGTAGGAAATGACTAGAAGGGAATGATACAGATCATCAGGTCACAGAGTTTGTTGGTGAAATCCCATGTTACAACTGTATTTTCGAATACTACCGAGTAACAGGTTAGAGTTACATAGAATTGATTACTCTGAATCTTGTGGATGTTAGGATTTCCACCTGTGAACATTTTGAACCTTTATTGACCCTTTTTTTAAAGTTAATGAGTCAACATTGCAGTAGGTTTGAGTTAGGCATTAAACTTCCAAAAGCTTGTGCATGTTTCACAGGTGATTTATTTTTGAATATCACAAAAACATAACTTCTAGGAATATTAGCCTTCTGAGGAGAGAGCCAGTATATACTGTTCTGACATAATTATTAATACCAGCCCTTTCCTTCTCAAAAGTATCTGATTTTGAGTAATAAATTTATGGTCACTCTAGCTATATGAGCAGTGATAACCATTGGAAGGCACGTCTGCTCAATAGTGGAACCTGTCTTTTTTTTTTTTTTCTTGTTGGTGAAATTTATATTGAAGTAAATATTTATGCTTTGAATTATGTTTGTCCTCTATGGAGTCTTTAAAACTTTAGTACAAAATACCAACCCATTAGATTAAGGATCATCATGTTATTTGTGGAAATATTATGCATTTATTAACATTAATTTCTGTTATCAGAATGAAGGTTTCCTATCGAGGACATTTTCTGCATAACATATACCCCTGTGCCTTTATAGATTCTCCTGAATTTAGATCAACTCAGATGCACAAAGGTGAAAAATTCCAGGTATGTTTCATCATGATTTTCAGAAGATTGGAACTAGTTCGTGTCTCATTTGATATTCAGAAGATATTAATAGAAAAGGGATTTATTGAAAAAAGAGATTTCCATATGGTACATATAGCATGATCCCATTTTCATAAAACTTAAACAAAATAGTATCTATGCATGCATAAAAAGAGGTCTAGAAAGATATATCCTACTTTGGCCGTAGTGTTAACACTTATTTCTAGGTTGTGAGTTTGACCGTTTTTTAATTTTCTTCCTTTTGGTTTATTGGAATTTTTATAATTTTTCTGTAGAAAACATATAGTGCTTTGATTATGAGAAGAAAGGAAAATGTCAGCTGTGGATAATCAGTGTTCCTAAAACATGTAATTCGTTACTTTTGTTGGGAAAAAAACAGAAGCTGGCTTTACCTTAGAGATCTTCTTTTGTTAATCCTTATGAAAAAATTGATCACTTTACTCTTTTATTTTTAATGAATACTTTAAGGGCAAAGGATGAAGTTCTTCATAGCTGAAATTCGCTCCATTATGTGGCGATTTGATTCTTTCTGTAAGTGTCCAGCCCTCCTATATTATTCCCCACTTGACTGATAGGAAAGTAACCAAGAAAATGGGTGAGAGTTTCCTTTGCTCTCAGCCTCTGGATAAACAGCAGTAAGGAAATAGCCTGAGAAGATCCTGAGCAAGAGTGTAAATGTATAGGTAGGAAATGGAATAGGAGGGATGTTAGCACCTGAGGGAGGAAATGTCAGTGTTTCTTGATGACACATCTTATTTTTGAGTCCCATTTTGAGGCACCATACAATTTGGGAGGCCACATGAAGATAAAAGGGAAAATTTACAGACATACGGTTGAGTTGAGTTGAGTTTATATACGATGGTTGGGGCCCTAACCCGCTCCTATTCTGCCTGAGTAGCAGGTCTGATGAACCACACAACCTGGGAAAGTTATATGCATTTACTACAAGGTCTCATATAAGTTCATTAACTGGGTGTAGTACTGTTCCCAAGCAGGCTGAGGTTAAGATACACAAGTGGAAAGCTAATGCTATCTCGTGGCTTCTCGAATTTACACTCTCACCTTGTGTTTGTGAGAGCTGTGCACTGAGACTTATGTTCTTACTGTACCACCATCTACAAACTAGTACAAAGCCACTTCTTCCCTCTCTCCTTCTTTCCTCTGCCCTCCTTACAATTTCTTCTTCCAAAGCCCATTTATCTTTTGATCCGTTTCTCTGTCTAGAGTAGCGAGGGGCGTTGCACAATAACTCAGTCTCAATATAACCCCAAAGAGACTGGAATTTGGAGAGGGGGTGGAAACTGAGCCCCCTTCGTTTCTAGAAACAAGCGCTCCCTGAGAGGCCAGGGATATGAACAGGTACTATCTTTTCCACTGGACTTCAAATTATATTTTGATTAAGTTAACAAAAAGGAATTCCTACTACGAGCTGCAGTTTCTTCTTGGGGACTAGGGGTTGGGATTTGGTAGTTGAGAAATGTTCCTGAAAATTGCTGTGGCTATTCCAAAATCATGGCCCAGATCGAGGTACCGTAGCTGGGAGAGGATATTTATTCAGCCTTTCCAACACCAGTCACCTTTTGTCTGCGCAGAGTGTGGTGTGGCGTCTTCTGATTGGTCAATGGATAAAAACTACTTTAGCATCGTGGAACCTGGGTCCTGCACAGTTGGAGCAGTCTCCATCAGAGCAAACCCTTGGGAGAGATTGTTTTGATTGTTTACAAAATGTTCCCATTGACAGATACTCAAGAGTAAAAATAGCCATTGCACATCTGTGTAGAAATACATAGTGCCTCTTTCTGAAGCAAGTTCCCAAATGAAACATGCCACCCACTCTAACGTCTCACTACCTGTGCCCATAGCAGAGGACATTTGAAAGTGTCAGTGGTCAGACTTCCCCACCTCCATGCTTTTCACCTGCTAGTCTCGTTTCTCTTTAATTCTGAACAATTAAAAGTGTTCTGACAAGGAGCTCCTTCCTTCAAATTTTTATTTCTTTAAATCATCTTTGGTAGAATAAGGTGGCAGGAGAAAAGAAAGGCAAGTGGGCCTAATGACCGTCTCTCGAGATTGAACAGCAAATGCCGTTTGGGTATATGTGTGACGATTACGACAGGCACAGTGACCGGGCTGAGAAACCGATTATGAACTTGGACTCCCAGATGCCTGAGAGGCGCTTATAGCCATCTTGGTACTTACCCACCAAAGTTGCTGCTTAGAACTCTTGATAGAACCTTGGGTATCTTTAGTACAAAAGGTGGAAGTAGTCTTTCGTGTTTGCTTTCTTTTTCTTTGTGCCGTTGTTTTATGTCAAGTGAGTTTTACCATTTTTCCATTTATCTTTTGTATTCTATCTCCCACTATTGCTTGCCCCTGGTTGGTTGCACGTCCTGTGTTGTGAAGTCTGAAACCCAAAGCTTTATTGACTTTAAGGGAAGAAGAATGTCTTGAAGATCCCAGCCCTCATGAAGTAAATGAGCATTAAATTTCCACCTGTGCTTAAACCAAACCTGATCTTGGTGTTAAGTAAATCTTTTGGTTAAGCTGTGAAGCACTTTAATCGGCCAACTTTGACCCTACTGTATATTAGTGCTCTGGAGAACTCTAAGCACTGGTTGAATAGAGCAGTCCTAGGACATTTTTGTGTTCCTGAAGTGCGAAATATTATACGATACATGAAGAAAATAACAAATCCTCCCCTGAGGACAGTCAACCAGTCATATTGTTGAGCTGCTCTTGCCAATCCTGACACATTTGGCAATTCTCTCAGACACCCTTGTTCTTGTGTAATGTCTTCCCATTCTGTGAAGGTGTAGAATCTAAAGGGAGGGACAGGCCTAGTGCCTTGACGTAATCAAGGCAAACCTGATCACAAACACTTAGTCCAGTTCTCTCACTGAAAGAAATCCTTTTGTATCTCCCAGTGCCATTTTTGCTTTTATTTCCTCAGTAAAATTCTCCAGAGCTGAAGCATGGCACTGCTGAGGTACCCTAATGACTTAAGAAGCAAATTTATTTTACAGAAGCTTTAAAAATTCTTATATTGCTTTATAGAAATTCCTCATTAAAATATGTTTTACTTGGCTGTTGTGACAGGAAATCATTAAACACAAATGTCTATTTGGCAGAAATGAAGCATTAGCCATCATGTAAAATGACCTCAGTCAATATGCTAACTCCATACTTCCAATTAAATGCCTGCACTTACGGACTTGCAAGTTACTCATACATACTGTAGGTATAGCTTATTATTTGAATACTGTTGTTAAATCTAAATTTAATAATAATTTAAACAGGTTTAAAGTATTTTTCAACCATCAATAAGAAATGTATTTGTTAAGCAAATGATAGTATCAGAAGTGTCATTGCCTCTGTGGAAACTTGAGGTTACTGGAATGGTTGAAAAGAAGTTAAATGCATTATGTGTCACCTAGGTACAATTCCTTTTTCTCCTGGATGACTTCCAACTCCTCTTTTAACTTCTTCCCCCATTGCACATGGCTTATATGTGCACGGATGACCTCTTTGCCAAATGAAGGCACCTCCAACTCCTAACCTGTTCTTCAGTGCTTGGTTACAGGTCTATGCCATAGCGAGTACCAGTGCTCACCTTTCTCAAATTACTCCTGTAGAATATTATTCAGCTGTCTTGCATTTATTTACCCATCTCAGTATTTCTGGTAACTCCTCAGTACTGACTTGATCTTATACTTCTCTTCTTAAAAAAAAAAAAAATGGGGGGATAGTGAGGGTCAGATGTCTTTACTAATAAGTAAAGATCAGCTTCCTCCACTAGAATGTAGGCTTCATGACATTGTGTTCTGCAGTTCTTTGTATGAGGGACTCTTGATGGACTCTGAGCCGACCTTGTGGTCACTTAGCCAAATTACTTTCAATGTGATCGTGTTGCTGAATATTGGACACATTGGGTAGGGTTTGGCTTGGTGGGAAAATATGTCTGGGCTGGAAGTCAGAAGTACTCACTCCACCACTAATCAACATGTATTCATGAATAAGTTTTTGGTTCTTGTCATTTGGCATCTGAAAAATGAGGAAGAATATTACTTGCCTTATCTGAAAGGCAATTTTGAGGTACTTACAGATGTAAAAACACCTAAATGTTTAAAAGTGCGATACATATGTAAAGTGAGTGGGTATTATGTGTAACTGTCACTCCCTGGAGATTCTCTACCACATGCCCCTGTTCTATATTTGTTGAAACACTTATTACCACCTGAGGGTATTGTATTTTTTTATTTATTATTCGCTTCCTTCACTAGAATGTAAACTTCCCAGGGCAAAGCTCTTGTCTTCCTTGTTCACATTATAATGTCAGTGCCTTCGAAAGTGTCTAGCATGAAGTAAGTGCACAATGTATGTTGAAAGAATGAGTAGAAATTAGTTTTTTATGGAGTCATAGAGTGGGCGATGCCTTTCTTGAATCCAAATGTGTTTGTTTTGTAGATTCCTACTCTTAATATAATAAATAAGTGCAAAAATTTTTTCCAGGAACACTGACCCACTTTTTTAAGTAGCCAAACCCTGTAATTTGCTAAAGGTCAATTTTCAGCTATTGATATTAGTTGCAAGCTGGGTTTTCCATTTTCTCCTTTAGTAGACATAAATACCCCCTCACCCTCAAAACTAGGTTTAATTTTGTGACAAGCCAAGGGGAAATGGTGCCTTTGGAAATATTTGCTCTGAGGCTCAGGTAAAGATTTCATGTTAATTAAAAAACCCTTTATGAATTTGGGTTTTTCAGGCATTGGGTTTAACATTGGGTTTAACATTGAGGATATTGGGCAGGCATTGGGTTTAACATTGAGGATATAAACATGGATTTTTGCCTTCAACAGTATTTGTGTTCATTTGTTAATTCCTTTGTATAATAAATGTACACTGAGCACCACTCTGTGTTGGAAGCTGGGCATTCAGACATGAAGATGCAGAGTCCCTGCCCTCAGAGTGCCCGGTGGAGACAGATATGTCCCCAGATGAGTGTGGGTTCAGTGATTTGAGTGCCACATGGAGCTCAGCGGAGGAGTACTCATTGATGACAGGGGACCTGCATGGGAGGAAGGGCTTCCTGACACTGAGTTGTGAGGGCATAACTCCTCACTCTGGAGAAAGGATTTATTTGAAGAATCTTGAGTTCTGTGCAGTGCAATTACAGGGTTTTCCACTTCCCTGTGGAACAGTGCTCAAGGAAAAGATATGGTTTCCCAATTCTGAGCTAACTGGGGGATCTCTGTGTGAATCCCCA
Organism: Mirounga angustirostris; assembly: GCF_029215605.1. NCBI lineage: Eukaryota > Metazoa > Chordata > Mammalia > Carnivora > Phocidae > Mirounga > Mirounga angustirostris. Next base: position 90,747,862 of record NW_026991716.1, on the reverse strand, counting down.
GTACGCTGGAGCTAATCCTGAAAGGTCACATTCAAGAAATACCTATGACAAAAGGACCGAGAGGAGGACCCTCACTAGCCATATTCCTCAGTTAATAGCCTGGATTCTAAAACCAGTTCACATGAGTCCGTTTTCTCCTTCTCTAGTACGTGTTTGCAAGGCTGGCTAGCAGAAGGTCCTTCATCTATAACTCACCTCAGGGATCTTACCTCAGTTCTTTTTCCTGAAGCCATATTCTTAAACCTCTGTTGTAATCATCAGGGTGTAAAGAAATATTTAACCATAAATTATATATCTAATTGGAACATTGGTCTAGTACACTCTATAGCACCAGACCTCACACCAGACCTCACAAAACAGAACAACAAAACTTGGAGAAGTTGCTTTTGGTCTGCAGATTTCTTGGTTTTAAAATGATTTTAAATATGATTTTACAATAGCTATAGAAGCTTGTGTGTATAGATCTTGCTTTAATTTAACTAATATGACAAATCATTGCTGTAACAATATCCACTAAATTATTCTACTCTTCTTTCCCCAAAATTATTGTAGTCATAACTCATAAACATAGATATACCACTTTTTTCTTTCTATGTCTGTCTCTCGGGCAGGTCACCATCATTGCAGATGATAACTGCAGATTTTTATGCTGGTCAAGAGAAAGATTAACTTACTTTCTGGAATCAGAACCATTTCTATATGAAATATTCAGGTATCTTATAGGAAAAGACATTACAAATAAGCTCTACTCATTGAATGATCCCACCTTAAATGATAAAGTAAGTACTTTTTCTGAGCGTGTTTATTTTGCTAAACAATTCTGTATAGTGAAGTATACCTCACTTTATGCAATATATATTTTTCTGAATTTTCATTTATTCATCATATGTTAAGTAAGGTGGGGATGCTTGTAATTTAGAGACCCTCCAAGGAAATCGTTTCTCAAGAGCATGGAAATATTTTGTAATTATTATATTTGTCATTACCTAGTGAGGTGTCTGTAAATGTCAGGGACCTCCATTTGTGATGATGTGGTGCTGATCTCTGATAAAGAGTCTTTTAATCAATCTAAGGAAGATGGTACACAAGTTGGAGGCATGGATGGGGGACGAGGAGGTCAGGAAGGTAGGGTAGCAGGAGGCTGCAGACTGAAAAGCACTGGCAAACTCCAGTGAGCATGAAGTTGGCATTTTAGCGCTGGTGTTCTCCAGTTTTGGACATCCTTCTTGTCAAGCCCCCTTCCAGAAAGCCCATAAGTGACAAGAGAGAGAGGGGAGGGAGCCTGTGGTGATTCAGTCAGGAATTTCAGAGCCGTATGGATCTTCTCCAGTTTGCAATGTGATCTTCATTTCCCCACATGTGCGTAGAAGGAAATTAAAATGATGACAGAAGAGAAATTGCAGACCATTGTTTCTGTGATAAGTACCGTTCTCCAGAAACTATGCACATGGGTGTGTGCTCTCTTAAAGTCCTCTTGTCTAGGCCGTTTATCAAATCAGGGTGGTGTTAATTCAGATTAATAAATAAGCTACTGAGTGTATTAAATTTTTGTAATGTATGTGTAGTGATAGCTTATAATAAAAGTTATAGCTAACATTTATTGGCCACTTACTCTGTACCTGGTAGTTTTTTATTTCAAGGAAAAACTAAATGCTGTTTACAGGGAATATATGACCTAAGTTCCATAGATCTCAGAAATCTTAAACCTTTGCTTTGTAGAAGGCCAAAAAGTTGGAACACCAGCTCAGCCTGTGCACACAGATCTCCATGCTGGAAATGAGGAACAGTATCGCCAGCTCCAGTGACAGTGATGATGGTTTACACCAGTTTCTTCGGGGCACCTCCAGCATGTCCTCTCTCCGTAAGTTATCCCAGACTGAGAGTCCTCCAGGATTCCGCCGGATGTCATTGGAAATAGACAAATGACAACCGTGATCAGAAAAATAGCTTGGCAAGGAACAATTGGGCAACCCCAAGGTATCAGCAAAAGTAACAATTTTTTCTCGCTTTTCCTTGTCCATGTTGCCTCTCAGCTAAAAATCCAACATGAGAGCTCTTATCCCTCAGTCCGAATTGCAGAAATTGTTGGCTTGTTTTGCCGCACACTCTTCTTAAATACTGGTTCACTGAGATAATGTGAAAGAGTCCATATGGTCTGCTGGGTATTCGGCTTTGTTGCTTTCATGATTTTAGTTCAAGTGAAAGCCTAGACCCAGCAATGGGAATGAATGAATGAATGAATGAATGAATGAATAAATAAATAAATAACACAAAATAACCCCTTTTATTGGTGAAGATTTTATTGGCACACTGTGGTGGTAAAGCAGACAGGAAGCAGGAATTCTTGACTGTTGCTCTCTGGAGATGATACATGTACAACCTCTATGGAAATATGACCTGTCTATTTAAAATTTAATGCACACACCTTTTGACACAGAAATGTCCCTGCTAGAGTTTTACCCTATGTATATGCTCTTTGGCAAATGATACCACATTAAGTGCTGTTCATTCCCGCATTTTTCCACAATTGTAAAATTCTGGGACAAACCTAAATATCCATTGGAAATAAAACTGGTAAATAAAATTTTGGTAAAAAAGAAAATGATGGGAAATAACTGCTGGGTGTTTTGCTGCTGACTGGTTATCTCAGTGTGAGCCCCAAGAGTTAACAGGTGACTGGGTGATAGAATGGTCCTGAAGATGAAGGAGACCACCCAAAACCCAACACCCCTGTGAGTTACCTCATTCACACACACACCCACTGAGAGGCAAGTTTTCCAAGATTATCCTATGGGTTCGATCATTTTAAAACATTTTAAGTAAGGAACATTTTAAGACACAGAAATTTGAAGATTAGTAAGTGAAATGAGAGAAACTAAATTATTTTAAGAATTATTCCAAGAACAATAGTATAAGAAGAACTTTGAACAAATTCATTTGAAGTAGCAAAAAGTCAGTCAAATTCTCGCATTGCATAAAATAAAAAAACTATTAATGTTTCCAATTGTATGTTGATCCGAAGAAACTTTTAAGGAAATACAGGTACACATTCAACAATCCTAAATGTTTATGTAAATTATCTTGTAACTTTGGATGCTTTAGATAAACTGGATTAAGGATGTTAAGTATTACATAGTGTAGAGAGGTTGGAATTGGCAAAGCAATGTAATGGGCGTAAACTTCCAAAGCAAAGTCTAGGCATAGAAATGTGTTGTGGACCCAAAGGAGATTTCAGGAGTAACACAAACGAGAAATGGGAGATGGCTGTATCTTATTCTAACATAACTTTTGAAAGTACAGACCGAGGCTGACCAAACTCTGCAATCTGCTAACATATCAAATGCATTATCTTGTTGAAACAGTTTGGTGGTCACTAAGCATTTTCAAGTGGACCCATCTTAATTGCATGTATTGTAATTACTATACTAAGAAAGGTCAGCAGAAAGGGAATTAAACAATAAGTTTTTGTTTTTCTATAGTATTTTATTGTATAAGCCAAGTCTTTGGGGAGTAAAATAACATTTTAGAAAACAAAGTTTAAGAGTGTGTTGTTTAACTAGAATAAAAACACATTTTCTAGATGAACATTTGTCCTGTTTGTGCCACCAGAAACCTATATTACCGGGTGGATTGATCACCCATGTTGTACATACAGGCCTGGGTTCAAATCTTGCACTAATGATTATTAGTTGTGGATCTAGTCAGTGTGGGTTTGAGTGTGGGTATGTGTGAATTGTGCAACAAAGCCCTGCTCATACCCAATTCCCTTTCACTAATCCCTGTTCTGAGTTTCTTGGCTTCCCTTCCTGCCGTTTAATGAAAGACATTGGTCCTTGAGCACCGCACTGATATAATTATGAATTATTTAATTCATCCTAGCATGTGATTCATCAAAGACTAGTTGGTTCTGGTTTCTCTTTCTTAGGTTTTAGCTCAGAACTGAAGTCTGAGGCTTCTGTTTGTTTTGTTTTGTTTGCCAGGGCCATCAATACGCTGTCTACTTGCCCATACTGCAGATGACATTTCTTGTAAAACAGAGAATACAGAACCAGTCTCGTAAGACTATTAGGCTGAAGTAACAAAACTTACCACTTTTGGAGCATGTGGGAAGTCTTAGTAAATGCGAGGTCCCTCAAACAAGCGAGCTCTTTCCATTCTGGGTTTCGACCGGCCCTGGGGGGCGACTATGGTGGTTCCTCTCAGCGGTGGAGGCAGCTTCATGAATGCTAAGGAGAGAAGGGGACAAACCTTTATGGACAGTAGTCGCTGTTATTTCTCAGGAACTCTGGGCGTAATCACATGTAGTCTTTAAGCCTGCGCGGAGAGCGGTGCTGGTTTTTGCTGGATGACACAGCACCACGGGCCTCCCGCATCTCTGGCTGTGACCAAGAGGCTGCTTTCTCGCGCATGTGCGCGCTGCGTGCTACTCCAGGCCCATGTCCCCCTTCGTCTGGGATGCCAAAGAGTCCCCCTCGGTCTGGGATGCAAAAGAGCAGCCCTTATTCGGATGGCTGCCATTCGGGGCAGAGGAAAAGACAGTGATGGCAGAGTTATGTGTCGGCTCTGAAAGCTCCCACTTAGAAGCAGCGCATGCGGGGCACCTGGGTGGCTCAGTCGTTAAGCGTCTGCCTTGCGCTCAGGTCATGATCCCGGGGTCCTGGGATCAAGTTGTGTTGGGCTCCCTGCTCGGCGGGGAGCCTGCTTCTCCCTCTGCCTCTGCCCTGCCCCCTCCCACTCGTGCCCTCTGGCTCTGTCAAATAAATAAACTAATAAAAACTTAAAAAAAAAAAAAAGAAGCAGCCCGTGCCACTTCCTCTCACACCCACTGGATCAGAGGGGTCACTTGGCCAGAACCACCATCAGCAGGTGGATCTTTAATCCTCCTGCAGGGGCTGAGCAGGAAGGGGCCTGAGGAAGGAGGGAAAGCAAGTATTTTCACAAGAACATGGATCTACCTTAGTGAGTATTACTGCATTTTACACCTGAGAAAATTAGGACTATGGATGCTTATTCACTTGTTCCAGTTGCACAGGGAGAGGCTCTGGGATACAGAGCTAGGTGTCCTGTCCGATCCATGCTGTTTGACCATATTGCCTCTTGGTTTTAAAAAGAAAAGACAGGGCGCCTGGGTGGCTCAGTTGGTTAAGCGATTGCCTTCGGCTCAGGTCATGATCCTGGAGTCTCGGGATCGAGTCCCGCATCGGGCTCCCTGCTCGGTGGGGAGTCTGCTTCTCCCTCTGACCCTCCTCCCTCTCATGCTCTCTGTCTCTCATTCTCTCTGTCTCAAATAAATAAATAAAATCTTTAAAAAAAAAATATTAAAAAGAAAAGACAAAAAAATGTACATAACATTTGATTAGTGCTTTATAGTTTACAAGTTACTTTCACACCCATTCCTGCATTTACACCTGACAAGTCTGTCAGCAAGGCACATTCACTATTATTATTATTTACCCCTTTGCGGATGAGTCCACCTGTACTCAGTACACAAATCACTTCTTTCTCCTACAACCTACCTCATTGGAGAAACTTACCCCCCCACACACCCCATTCCTCCATTATGACCAAGCAGTGCTGCAAATAGGTTTTCACAGACCCGTTGATTTCCATTTCAATGAAAATTTTTGCCTTATTCATTGTATGGGGGCGGGGGGGGGGGCGGTTCTACATAGGAGCATTTAAATTATCCAGTAATGTCCTTCGGTCATTTAGCATTTGGTTAGCTTTCACTTCGCCTCATATGTCCTTCCAGAATTACAAGCAATGCTGCTCTATAAGAATTATATTTATTTTATATATTTTCCTAATTAAACAAGTTTTACATTATTCATTCTAGTCATCAACTCAAATACAGAAGTAGATTTAAATATTAAAATCCATATCAACATTTCCCATAATTATTTTTCAAATCAGGATCAGCATGTACCCATTCCATTTGGTTGAAAAGTCTCTGAATCTCTGGGCTCCCCTTCCATCTCTCTTTCTGTGTGTGTGTGTGTTTGCATTTTTGTTTTGTTTTGTCTTGTTTTGTTTGTCCTGTAGAAACTTGATTCTTAAATGTAATTGTGCATATGAATCACTTGGAGATTTTATTACAGATTCTGATGCAGAAGACTGGGGTGGGACCTGGCGTCCCCCTGATTAACAAGTGCCCCAGGGGTGCTGATGTGACTGGCCCCTGAACCATGCTCTGAATAGTGAGGAGTAGGAGTCCCTCCCTACAGTCTGGAATTTTGCTGAGTGCAGCCCCATGGTGGTTGCTTGTATTTCCCATTTACTGGTAGGTAGATCTCCAGGCTTGGGTAGATTCTGGTGAAGGCACGAAAAGAGATTGCTGCTGATCCCATTTCTTACGTTGTGCTCTATTTTTTACGTATATCACATGATGCTAAGTCCAGAGCCAGATCTCTACTCTTTGCTGCACAGACTCTGTATTCCACGTCAAATTATCATCTGAAGACAAGAAAGTAAACTAATGAGATAGTCCGAGAAAAATTGCTTCCTTCCTAATTATTCAGTAGCCCATAATCCACTTAGCTCCTTTTCACTTTCCTGTGGCTTCATTTACTTGTTTCGTGTTTGGAAGCATGATTGTGAGGCAGAAGGACCAGAAAGGACGGGCCGCGCTGGGCATGTGGGAAGGATTGCGTGCCCTTTTGTGGCTATAAGCTCTCCTCTCTGCTCCTGCCCCGAGGTGCTCATCAGACTGCCTTGCCATCTCCTCCTCCTTATGAGGTTTAGCTCCTACATGTGCTGTAGAAAACACACACGCATACAGATTGATCGGACTTGGCAGGTGCATCACTGACAAGCAGTCCCGGGCACAGGCGTCGTCATGGCAACGGGAGGCCATATTCTGTTTCCTTAAAAGTTGTAGAACTTTATTTTAGTTAATTTGGGTTAAATAACCTATTGTTGTGGTTGTTTGGTTTTTTTTAAATCCTGAGGTTTTATAGGCAATGCATTCTGTTGGAACTCGTCTTTGAAAGCTTTTGTTAGTTTAAACCATGTATTTTTTTCAGAAATTATAATTAAAATGTATGACTTTTAAAGACACTATGAAATATTTAGAGTGAGGTTTTTTTACTGAGAAAAAAATCTTTTCAAATGTTTTTTGTTATTAATGTCAAGATGGTGTTCTGGACGATCTCCTAATTTCACGTGACCTAGTTGCACAAATATGCTTTAAGTGAGCTTGCATCTGGTTAGTATTCTAATCTGCAAAGACGAGCAGCGTATCTGACATAATGAGTTTCTGTCAGCTTTCTTACCCATTTATTTACCTGGAAAGATACAAAAAACCAAGACAGCAGTCTCAGTTTCAAGGCTGCTTTCATGAAATAACCTGTTCAACTCAATTTGTATTCCATTAGCCCTACGAACAGCAATAGACAAATAAACAACAAGCTTTACGTGAATTATCTGGAGAAGTAGAGAGGAGTTGGGGACAGGCAGCAGGAATACTGAGGGAACAGTTCTCAGATCCACCAAGATGGCTAGAGAAAAGCAGTGCTCCCACTTTGTATGTAAAGTAAGGAGCAGCTGAGGGAGGCTAAGTATTGGGGTCAAGGCCACTGGGCTAGCTCTGAAACAAAGAAGTGTTGAATTTGTTATAAGTTCTTGTTTTGCTTTTTACCCTATGGATGGATATCCGTATCCATTTGGGAATGTAAATTTGGTTAGGGATGTTCAGCCCCTGCTATCGCAGCTGACACATCCTGACCATGTGCATTTAATCTTCACACCCACCCAGTCAGGTTGGTGTGGTGTTTTCCCCTTTTAGGGTTGAGAAATAGGACATTTATTTCCTCTGAGTCCCTGGTCCCCCAGCCAGTAGGGCCTGTGCTCTCTGTCTCCAGAACTCCTGTCATCACCAATCCGTTCACTGCCTTCTAACCTCAAAGTGTTTTCTCTGTAAAATGATGGTAAAGGGACTTTATACAGTTATACATTTTTTTAAAGATTTTATTTGTTTACTTGAGAGAGAGAGAGAGAGCCCACAAGTCAGGGGGAGGGGCAGAGGGAGAAGCAGGCTTCCCACTGAGCAGGGAGCCCGATGCAGGGCTCGATCCCAGGACTCTGGGATCATGACCTGAGCCGAAGGCAGACGCTTAACCCACTGAGCCACCCAGGTGTCCCTACAGTTACACATTTTTAAACTTTTAATAACAAATTTAAAAATTAACAAGTTAAGGGGCGCCTGGGTGGCTCAGTCGGTTAAGCGTCTGCCTTTGGCTCAGGTCATCCCAGGTCCTGGGATCCAGTCCTGCGTCAGGCTCCCTACTCATGAGGGAGCTTTCTTCTCTCTCTGCTCCTCCCCCCCCTCATTTTCTTTCTCTCTCTCTCAAAAATAAATAAAAATACTTTTTAAAAAATTAACAAGTTAATATACACACAGATAACAGATAGTAAAAAAAAAAAAAAAAAAACCTTTCAGTGAAAAGAACTAACCCCCTCCAACCTAATTGCTCGCTACGAGCAATCACTTTGGAACAATTTTTTCCAAAATGCTAAATACTGTCCTATTATTTATTGATTTATCCACTTAACGTTTATCTAGTACCTAACTTAACTCACTTTTAACTTCCCTTTCCCCTTCTGATCAATTTGGTGATATCGCTAGTTTTTATTCTTTTATTATTTACCTTTATAACATTAAATAATATACTTAAACCTCCATTTTGTTTTCTATCTGCAGCAGTTTTAAAGGTGAGGACATTAGCCTCTCTACCCTTTCTTTCTTTCCCCTTCTACCTTTACATTGTTGTAGGTCTCTTCCTTAACTTTTAAACAATCAAGATTGATAACAAGTATATTCTGTTATCTCTTTTTTTCCAAAATATTTTTATTGTCATAAAATACACGTAACATCAAATTTACCATCTTAACCATATCTAAGTGTACAATTCAGTGGTATTAAGTACTCTGTTCTTTTTTTTGTAACAACAGTTAGGTCTTCCTTGCTTTCTCTATGATTTGTTTTGCAAAGCTTAAGCAAATAAACAATGTTGACATTATTTTGCTTTATTCAGAACCAAATAGTGGACTGTGACTACATTTCTTTCTTTTTAGTTATAAAGTCATGATTCCTGTTCTGTTCAAAGAAGACTGTTTCTAATATCAAGTACAAATGGATTCTCCTTTCATATACAACACAAAAATCATGCTACAGTTTACTTCATACTTGACTTTACTTTTTTTTCCCCCGGAGGTTTTTTATTGTCTTGCTTTGGGAGCCATTTTATTCACCATGTCCCTAGTATCTTGTAGTTTCTTATTCATTCTGTCTTTTAATTGAAATCCAATTTGTTCTTCTTAAAGTCTTGGAGCAGTTGTTTCTTTTATGAGCCATGCCTTCTCATACTGCTTTTTGTCTTTATAGATATTTCTAGTTGCCTTTTTTCTCTTCATCCTTGCATTTTTTTTTCTTATAACTGTAGTCTCTCAGTACATGAATTCTGTGTCCCGTTTATCTTAGAGACCTTCCTCACAGAACCTTCCATTCTCCTATCTCATCCTGGGCTAGTTGTTGTCTGGGTCTGCGCACAGCTACAATCCTGGAACTGCCTTCCGCATTCCTCTGAGTTTATTCGCCATCCCCATGATGTTACAGGTTTCTCCTTGTGGGCAGGAAGGGGCTGCAGGACTTCCACTGTTCCTCTGCTGCTCACACCTATTGCCAGGCAGCTCAACACCCCGACCACCCATGTGGATAGTTACCAATTGATCTAGAAATGACCTGTTGGGCTAGAGAAAACCTCCTCATGGGAACCACTCACCTCCAACCTCTCTATTTGCCATAATTTGTACATTTCTTTTGTTGAGTCCCTCAATGCTGGTGCCTTAGTTTCTCTAAGGGAAATTAAGGATAAAAGCTATATCTACCCTTCATCATTGTTTTTCAGAAAGTTTCAATCCAAACTCAGTCTCCTCAATTTAAAAAAATCTTATGATATACATGGGCAAGGCAGGAAAAGGGATGATAATCCTCTCTAACAACGAAGCCATTAAATCCTTCCCTATCCCCATTCATCAAAAACTGTATAATCTAATTAAAATTCTAAACCCTTTGTAAGGTTTTTAATTACTTGCTAAAGCAATTGGCCAGATGGTTAAACATAAAAAAAATAAGAACACTTTGAAAGGAATGAGGGAAATGTCATCAAAGTTAACAGAATAAAGGGGAAAAAATCATATAACATTATATTAGATAGTTTACCAAAGTGTTCCCCCTTTATAAAAAATGTGTATCTTAAGCAGAGAGAAAAGTCACTTGACAAATTTCATATCGTGATATTCTATTTATTGGGAGATCAAACCTGAGGTTGCTTATTCATTCTCTAGAACGGGGGTGTGACCTTCACTCTGGATTTAAGCCCAACAAATATGTCTGTTTACTTTGACTTCTAAGAGACGCCCTGGGGCCCTCATGTAATTAGAAGCAAACTGAAATAGAATAAGCTTAATAAGGACAGAGTTCTGTCAAAGGAAATTTCTCTTAGCTCATTTTTCACTACTCTGGATACGAGAATTTTGACTGTTAGGTAAGAGCTCCACTAGTCTGAATGTAAAACTCTTCCTGTGGTTCTTTGACTCGGGACCTTAGGAAGACAGGAAAGGGTCTGGTGGGGCAGGCTAAGCTTGTCCTCACAGAGGCCCACGACTCGCTTGCCCTGGCAGGCAACAACCTGCAGCATGCGCAGTGGGCCTCCACACAGACTCCTCAGCGAGGAGCCAGCACCAGCTGCTGTCCGAACAGGCCTGCTGAGGAGAGACTAGACTTCCCAGGTCCAAATCTTCCAGTGGGCGTCCATAGTGTTGTCACCCTCTATGATCTGACAGGAGTGGAAGCGTCCACTGTTTGGTTCAGGGCTCTTACTGCTAAGCCTCTGTCTTCTACATGTGCTCAAAGCTCCTATTTTTGTGTTTGAGTTTTTCTCTCTTCCTCTCAGGATTACTGTTCTCTCTCTCAGCTGAACACGCCGAACGTGGTGTACAGCTCAGAGGAAATTCCGCACGGCTGACTGTGCCTTCTCAGGGCTCTGGTATCTACGGGAGGGATGTAGAAGTCTTTCTGACAGAAGATTATTTGCCACTTGGTGTAATATGAAACATACCCCAGCAATAGTAACTCTCGATATAACCGTTTAACAATTTCACACCTGATAAATCTGGATTGCGGTTCAGTCTGAGACTATTTGTTTTACATACTTTTATAATAAACTGTGTTAATTGGCACCCAGAGCCAAGAAGGAGATAATTATAGCTAATAGCAAAAAATAATGCTAATTATTTCTTCTTAATTATAATAAATACCAAAGGATATAGTTAACCACTTCTCTTTCCCAACTATAGAAGTGGTTTTAATAGAGGAAGGATAGAAATCAGCTTTCTGGAAAGTTTATGGATATGGAATTATTTGCCTGCCTAGAATTTGGAATAAGTGAAAAGTAAAGCATCATACAGAGGTCATGTACCCCATAGTAATGACCTTGAGGGACAAAAGTAATTTGAAAAAGCACTTAACTAAAGATAAGTTCAATTTCTTCCTCTCTCCTCTCCTCATGCTCTTACATCTAGGTAGGTTTGGGCCTTCTGGGCAAATTTCTGATGACGCATCACTGCATAAAATTAATGAAAAACCAGGCAAACTTGTAGAAAGAATTTATTAATGTTCAACTTGGGAAATGTAAGCTAGTTCCCTTGAAGCAGAATATGCTCTCTTCTTTTTTTATAGTTTTGGGGGGATTTGTTGTGCACACTCCAGATTGGGCTTAGATTTATTAGTGGACAAAGAAATTACTTCTAGCAGCATAGTGATGGTGACTGAGTCTTTCCACCGAACCAGCAGGTGTCTGGTCAAAGTTGGAGAGCATCAGATCTAGGGCAAGTGCGTTCCTGCTCCTTGGAGTCTGACTTTCTCCTGGCCACAACAGTGACAGATCCGCAGGTAGACCAGGTGACCATCACCCTTGGCCTTCAGGGGTGCAGGAGGCCCAGGCCAACTGAGGTTGGGACAAAGTGTGGGCACTCTCTGCGACCCTGACTCCTATGGAGGGGTCAGGCAGCCAGCCGGCACCAGGTGGCTTCCAGCGGTTACCAGGTAGGCCCAGTTCCTGTTGCCTCCCAGTGCATCTGCTGGGGGTGGGGTGGTGGGGCGGAGGGAAGGAAGGACAGCAAGGCGCTGCTGTGGGAACTGGGACCAGAGGGGTCTGTGCACTCTAACCCAGCCACGAAACCTGAAAGGAGAGTGAATCTAGTATCCTGTGCAAAGAACGGTAGCAGGAATATGCAATCTTGCCGGGCTGTCAGGGCCCGCAGTCTATCCTGCCAGAATGGGACCCTGCCGAGGTGGCCCCCTTCCTGGTGAGGAAGGCATTTGAACACCACAGCTGCCCCACTTGCCTTTCCTTCACAGGCTCTCCAGGTTGTCTTTGCTTTAGCTTCTGAGTATAAAGCAGAAAAATTGTATGGATGTGGTAAGCACGAGTTACTCTGAAAAGTGCACTGAGTTCCTGAGAAACAAAATATCGCGTCAGAGACTTTCAGTTCCCCAACATTTAACCCAGCCTCTGATGCCTTGTCATCACTCAGGGGCACTTTTTGCTGATTGGATGAAAACTTCGTGGCCGGTGATGATACAGCCGAGCCTACTGATGTTTACTTGAGGGGACGGTGCTCTTGCCCATGCTGTATGCACTCCTATAACCTACTGTCATATAATTGAAATCAATTATATGACAATGATTTCCCCAGGGAACATGACACAGCATATAGTAATAACAGTCCCTTTTCAGAGTGAGGTTTTACTGTAACCTGAGACCGCCTGCACATGAGAAATACAGGTGGGGAACTGACCCGTCCGAGATGAAAGGGGATGGCTGTGTGTCTTTCCCTCATCCTCAGGCTCAGCCTTCTGAAGGCCTCATGTGGAGTTTCATGGACTAAGTAATTATTTTCATGTACTAAGTAATTATCAAGGACCTGGCTACATGGGGGCTACTTCTCAGGACAGGAGAGGGTGTGGCTACAGCCCGCAAGATGCTCGTTTTCCAGTAAGGGACAGAGGCACGTACTTCTGATCACAATGAACTACAGAACGAGTTGTCGGTCTCTAGGGAATAGAATCTTTCCACATAAGGAATTAGGGAAGACTCCAGATGAAGGAGGTGGGGTTTGACCTTGACCTTGAGGAATGGATAGGAATTTGATGGGTAGGGATGGGAGTGGAGAGGCCACTCCAGGCGACGAGAAAAGCAAGAGAAGAGGGAAAGGATGAGTTGGATTTGGGGAGCAGTGAGTTTGCCAGAGGTTGGACTGGAAGAGGAAGGAGGCCCGACTTGGAGACCCCTGGGTGTCACCCCACGACTGTGAATGACTCCCACACCACTGTCTTTTTAATGCTATGTAGGAAGCACCACAGCTCTTTCTTGGCCCCGGCAAATGTACTGGGGAACAGACAAATTCTTTCACAGAGAAGTTGAAAGTCCTTGGAAGGTTTTCACCAGGTCATTTCCAGTTGTCTTGGGTCCTCTCTTCATTCTCTCTCAGTGGGAAAATGCACAGATTGGTGATGGAACTGAGAAGGCAAAGAACTTTTGACCCCGATGTAGATGGCAGCCGTAGGATCCTGTTTTGATAGATGGGCTAAAACCCAGAGCAATGAGTCCCACTTCCCCAGTCAAAATAAAGTGGGTGTGTTTCTTTTACGGGTGTTATACAATCATGTCTGAATGCTCTACCTTATTGATTCAGTTTAATGCTCTTAGACATGCCATCTTGTTGTTTGTTCGGAGAGTTTTTATCTGATTGCAAATACTCAGCCTGAGTTAATGTTTTATGAGGCTCAGTCATAACTGGAGGCTAGACATATGACGGAAGCCATGGCTATTTTTTTTTTTTTAAAGATTTTATTTATTTATTTGACAGAGAGAGACACAGCGAGAGAGGGAACACAAGCAGAGGGAGTGGGAGAGGGAGAAGCAGGCTTCCCGCTGAGCAGGGAGCCCAACGCGGGGCTCGATCCCAGGACCCAGGGATCACGACCTGAGCTGAAGGCAGACGCTTAACCGACTGAGCCACCCAGGCGCCCCCATGGCTATTTTTTTAAGACAATTTTGCTGCACATGGGACCGTTTCGATAGAGAAACATAAACCCCCATTCAAGTACAAGTCCCGCTTGTTTTTATTTGCCATTCCTACCGATGATCATGAATTTTAACAAATTTTCTAATTACTTAGTCCATTGCCCTCCATAGACTGTATTAATAACTCGTTTCATTAACTTACAAACTGACAAAATGACTATTGCATCCTGGGCACTGAGGTAAGAACTATACAAACAGTCAGCCACTTAGTCCTCTTAACAACCATATGAAGTAGATAAGAGCATGCTTCCTATTTTACAGATAGGGAAATTGAGGCAGGGAGAAGTGAAGTAACTTGCCCAAGCTCACACGGACTGTATTCGTTGCCACTTGAGTAGACATGCAAATTGGAGGTTGTGGTTGGTGGTTGTGCTCTCGCCTGCGAGAAAAGGCCCCAAGACTTGCCTGGATGATTCTGCCGCGCCCTGCTGCTCCGTGACACAATTGTGTTCCTGGATCCTTTTAATAGAGGCTCCTTCTCTACAGTTGACGTCCGTAGTTGTCTTTCAAGAAACTCAGTATTTGAACTGATTGTAAATGCTTGAAAGTGAGCAATTTCCATGTTGGCACAGCAAACACATCAACTATACCGAAGCTCAGGCCAGTCTAACTCCTATCTATCTTTTTTATGTCGGAAGCTGTGGCCGTTGGGAGCCGCATCGGCCCGAAGCGCGCCTGGGACCATGCAGTTCGTAATAAACATGGAGCGGCATTTTCTGTGTGCCCGGCACCCTGCTGACTCCGTGACCCGGTTATTGTGTTTTATCCCCCAACAGCAGCGCTAGGTGGGCCCTGGGATTATCTCCCTTCCTTCTACAGATACGGAAACTGAGGCTTAGGGATGGAGTGCCCATCACACAGCTAGGGAGCAGCAGGGCAGGGTTTTGAACCCGGGAGCTGTGTTTTGCGCCTGGGGCCTTGAGCTCCGTGCGCGCTGCCTCCCCTGGGGCCGTGTGGCTCTGCAGGTCCCCTGCCCGTGCTGCTCGCCCACAGCATCTGCGGTCAGCAGGGACTAACAGGTGATCTCTGTAAAGTTCTTGTAGCAGTTCTGCTACGCATCTTAGTGGGGTCCCACTACGCCCCTGTGCTCTACACCAAGTATTTGAAGAGTTGGGTTTCACCCACTGTTCTTCCATTACCAACCTTACGCCCGGCCTGAGGTCAGTATTTGCTGATTGACCGGTTGACGGAATACCATTCCGCCCTGTTGGAGGGCAGCAAGGGCCCACGTGGCTGTGGGCGGGACAGACAGGGACCCTGACAGAACGAATCCTGACACTGAATGTGGGAACGTTGTGGAGGGGTGTTTATGCTGTCCTGGGAGCTGCTTATCAAGCACTTGAGAAGTCTATGCGCCCATCTGTAGTAACTTCTACTCTTTTAAACCACGTTTTTTCTCTTTATCAATCGTGGTGTCCCTTCTGTGGAAGAACGCATGAACAAAGGGGGGGTGGACCGAGCCCTTTATCACTTGACTCCTTGGATATAAAAGGCTTTAGGGATGTTCCTGCCCCCTCTGCTACTTGGGGTTGTATTTTCTTCACCTGGCTTTTCCTTCCTGTGTGCCTGGACTCGCCCCCCTCCCCTCCCCCCTCCCCATCTCCCTCCCCTCCTCCCTCTCTCCCATCCCTCCTGCTCCCACATCAGTCCTGGCAGTGACTGGCCAGTGGTGGTGCTACAGATGGTGTTAGCTTCCATAGCTTTAGGACGGAACTCTTCTTTAGGGAAATTAGGAGTTAAATCAGCTGTTGAGGAACTAGCGTCACCATGTATGCTATTAATGCAGGAACAGGCATTCTGAGTCCTAATCAGACTTCAAGGCAACGCAACCCACTGGAAACTGCATATGTTTGAGAAGCTTCTATCATCCAAACACGTGCACTGGAATCCATTCCATGTCTGTTCTCAGGACTGAGAATCATTTCTTGACTTCGTCGTTTTCTTGAAATGCTGAATTGAAAATACAATATTTAGGGAAATTGCATTCCTGGTGCTAGCGATAGAGTCCCAGAGAGTTTTACTTTCCAGTTGGAGTTTCTCATTGATACATCATACCAACATCAGGGCAGGCTGGACATTAAGTGGTTTTCCTCTCTGTGTCTTTGACAGATGTGCCGTCCCCACACCAGCGGGGCTCCACCAAGATGAAACCAATCGAAGAAGGGGTGGAAGATGACGACGAGGTCTTTGAGCCCGTGTCTCCAAATGCACTGAAAATCCGTCAGTTGCCTTGATCAGAGAGAGAGGTCAAGTGACCAAGATGGAAATTGTCTTGAAGAGACCCTGAAAATACCAGCACTTCTTCATGGCTTTTTGATTAGTCTGCTATAGCACTGATAGTCTGAGGGCAGGAAAGTGAGGGTCAGAAAATGGGAAGGTTATTTGAGCTCTCCTTTTATTAATCAGCTTTTTAAGCAATTATTTTACTGAGCCTTCTGACTAAACCTAGTTCTATTTTGAGATATATATTTTCACAGTGTTTTCTAGATATGTTATTGTTTTAACTTAGCACTCTGTCAATGCAAATGCCTTTTCACTTATTTTTTCTGAGTTGTGGTTCATTTTTCTCACAAATAGTTTTTTTCTCCACTGTGGCAATGGGGTCGTCCATTTGATAGTCTTAGCAAACAGGGTAAGTTTGAAATTGAGGTTGAGGTATCATTAAAAAAGCAGGGAGTCTCGGGCTTGTTCAACTGAATTTTGAAGCTAGAAGATTATAAAGATGTGATTTGGCTGGTGTTTATTTTTTCTCCCAGGCCAAACACATTACTCCACTAGATCACCTTACTTATTTGGGCATTGTGTAGAGAGCTGGATAATGAGCAAAACTCATCAACCTTTGCTCACATTACCCTTATATTATGCTGTGTGTAATCGGGTCTGGAAACCAAAGCTGGAAAGATAACAGATGGAAGTGGTTCTGAATTTAGCTTGACCTGCAGCAAAACTCAGCTCACCTGGAATCATCTTGTCCCCACACACCCTGGTGTGGGGAACACTTTACTTGGGGTAGGGAGTCAAGTGATTAAATAAGTGTCACAGAAGGAAGTGAGTCAAAGAGCATTTTCATCCTGTGGTCTGAAGTTTCAGGCGGTTCCTCCAGAGCCATAGGTGTCTCCTTAAAATGTGTACCAAATACCCAGGGCCAGGTTCGCAAATGTAAACACAGCTTTGGGGGCAGTTTCCCATAAGCCATGCCATGGGCACCCAACCTAGATGTTGCTGTGAGGGCCTTGATTGTAAGTCTCTCTTTCCTACTGGAATCATGTTTCAGGAAACCGGGGTATTCGGCTGGTGGGAAATGAGAAGTTCGCTGAAATCATCAGTCAGACTGGTCAGGGTGACTGTGGCACTCAGATGGGTGAAGCCCATTGATCGACTAAGCTATATCATACATCACGCTGATTTTATTTTATCCACTAGAACCAACTTGAGTCAGTCCCCTGTTATAGTAAATGGCCAAGAAAAGTTCCCAATGAAATGACTTTCAGGTAAGGTGAGCCCAAAGCAGCCTGTCTTGTCAAAAGGTGATTTCTGTCAGAGAAGGTAGATAAGCTACTCAGGGGTCACCTCACTTTCCTAAATCCATTTTAGGCTAATTATTTTAGTAATTTCACTTGAGTTAAATTTACATGCTCGGTCACTCCTAAGAAAATTTCCACAGACTGGGAATCCAGCTCCTAACATCTTTATCAGATGTTGCCTTATTAACACCACAGTGAAAAGGCTGATTTCACTTCACAATTAGCGTGGCCTCTTCAGTTTCCTAAATTATAAATTTATTTGGGGGAAATGAAACACAGGTGAATGGACTTAACCTTGGCTTTAAGACTGTGAAGATTCATTCGGTCCCTTGCTGTGCCTGAGATCCCACGTGCGGTAACCGTAACGTAATGGAGCTGGTCCTGCGTCCTCTAACTGTCGGGGTAGGGTCACGTAGACCATTTAGTTTCCACATGCAGAAGACTAATTTACAAAATCACTCTACAGAGTAATTAGATACGACACCCTTCCCTGAAGAGAAAGTAATTTTAGATTCTGCTGAGGCCACATCTTTAATGTTCTGTGGATCCACAGAAGCTTGGGGTTTCTTAGCCTGACCCACCTTCTGGTGTGTCTCACTTTGCCATGATGAGACAGCGGGAAGGGTCCTCTCTAACGATCCACATGCATGTGTTTAGAGGGTATTTTCTGCAGCGCTGGGAAGAAACATTTTTAAAGGCACGCTGCTAAAACTTGATCGGAATTCATTTACTGTTTTTATTAAAACCCATGTGTGCACGCACGTCAGTGTCGTTCATAATGAAGATTGTCATCTCAAGCTTATGAATCTGAGAAGAGCCACTTAGCCTGAATGGGAAACATGAAACTATTTTTAAATACACACGTCTAAGGAAGACAATGGGGCTGGGAGGAAAGGAGATGCAAGCCACTGAGTAGCCCTCCCACGTAGACTTGATAGCAAAGAAGCAGATAAGAAAACAGAAAAGAGTTTTAAGTGTAAGATCTCCTATGGTTGGCTCTGAATTCATTTATACAAGTGAACAAATGTATCTTTGTGTAAAGGCATAAATACATGGACAAAAAAAAAAAACATGTTTGCTGCCAAAGCCACCAATACGACGCTTCCCGTGCTTTTTGGTGTTCGCTTAGCTGTGTGACCAAGGTTCAGAAAATGATCTGCGAAAATTATTCTATTTATAACCCCACATCTACTAGGCTTAAATGTAACATCGAGTCTGTTGTATGAATCAGGATTGTAACATTTATACCAGAATGTATGCGTCATTTGTAATATTTTGAAAGCCCTCATATTTATGTTTATAAAATAATAGCACAGATACTAGATAGAAACCCAATGATGTTTATATATCTTAAATTAGTAATAATGGGTGCTATATAATTGTCAGTTACCACCCGTTGCTCTCTGGGATCTTTTTCGCTGCTCCCTGTGGTTCCGTTGCCCTTTCACCGTCGGACACCTTTGTGCTTCGCTGCCAATAGTCTGCACCCTGGGAGACACCGCCTTCCTATCTGGTTCTCCTTCCACATGTCTGAAGCTTTTCTGGTTTTATAAATTGGAACTGCCAATGCCTGCCTCCCAGGTCCTATCCTGGCCCCAAAGGCAGAGCCCTCTTGGATGCTGGAAAAAAATCTTTGGGAAAAGTTGATGTGACCTACACATTCTGCCCTGTCCCTGGTGCACCTGGGGAATGACTCCAGCCTCCAGGGAAAATCGTCCTGCCAGCGTGTGGGTGGCACCCCCCAGCAAGCGCTTGGGCGTGCGGGTCAGCCTGTGCTCACCCGCCCGGGTGCTGGGTGGTGCCCTCCTCCCTGTGGACCCCAGGGAGCAGCTCTGAGGATTCACATTTATTTATTTCTTGTATGCATTTCTTTGGACATTTCTAAAGCTGCTTTGCAGAAACCTCGGACCTTGCCATGCCTCTATTTCCCCTCCCTTTTTTCCCACCCTGGTTTCCCAACCTCATTTTTAAATTATTTCCAATGAGAGTGATAGAAATTCCCACCTGTTCGATTGCAATTACCGAGGACCTGAAAGGACAGACTAGTGGGTAGGGAACTCGAGCCTGCAGCGTGCAAACACTTCAGTTTTGCTCCAGGGATGACACATTTCCTTACGGACAGCCTTTCTTTGCTTCTCCTGGGAGCCCCGGATACCCTGTGTGTAATGACATATTGTGTCATTTCAGAAACCTGCTTTTAGGTACTATTTATAGGTGAATCTGTTATACTTGCAACCTAGTTTTAAAGTACATGAGGATTTTATGAATGCTTTATACAGACACATTTATAGGAAATTCATTCTTTCTGTTTTTAGGTGCCATTGACATTGATACCATTTACTTCATAATCAATTGAAATTTTGTCCGAATAGAGCCTTATAGTTGAAAATATCTTCATATACTGTCATTTGATCAAATAAATTTCTTACTTAGAAACTATGCATATCTGCCCTTCATTCCTCTTACATGTAGCTAGCTGATTTGCTCTGACTCCATGCCTAAAGGCAGGGGTTGGTTCATTTACCCTCAGGTTGTGGGAGTTGCTCTGGTTTACAAAGGGGATGGTCTTGGGTCAGTTCCACTTAATTTCAAAGCTCTGCCATCTTGGCTGCCTTCGGCCATGACAAGAGGCAGCAAGACAGTCTTGACTGGATGCAGCAATTGAGAAGCCTTCTGAGTTTCACTGTGGGGCTAAAGAGGTTTCAACTTTTTATTCCTCCTCATTTGAACATTCCCTTCTAGTTTCATAAGGTTTAACAACACAAGGAGTCAGAAGATCTCCCCTGGATCTATTCTGTGGTGGGAAAGAGGGACCGTCTTCCCATTCTTCCATCATCTGTCCTAGAAAGCGGAATGGGAGTTTGAGAGCCCATCTCTTGTCCCTTAGTAACAGGTCTTGGCACCCAACAAACTTGTCCTGATCAGCCCCAGGACCAGACCCAAATGGAAGGGGCATCTTATACTGCCATAAAAAGAATTAATTCTGTCGCTTAATAAGCCATGTCACCTAAACCTAGCGTCAAGTGTTGAGCCCTGAACTTCTTGCTGAGCTAACTGTGGAGCAGTTTTCCCTTTCCTTTTTTATTTTTATTTTTTGTTAAGATATTTATTTATTTGAAAGAGAGAGAGAGCACACGAGTGGGGAGAGGGGCAGAGGAAGAGGGAGAAGCAGACTCCCCACTGAGCAGGGAGCCCTACATGGGGCTTGATTCCAGGGTCCTGGGGATCATGACCCGAGCCAAAGGCAGACGCTTAATTGATCGAGCCACCCAGACGCCCTTTATTTTTTATTTTTTTATTTTTAAGTAATCTGTACACCCAATGTGGGGCTCAAACTCACAACCCTGAGATCAAGAGTCATATGCTCCACCAAGTGAGCCAGCCAGGCACCCCAGCTTTCCCTTTCCTAAGCCTGTGATGTGTGACCTAAGAGTTTCCGTCTATGTCCTGTTGGGGGTTTCCTGTGAACAGACGTGGCTACAGTGCATCATAATAGCACTTAGCCATGATAGGACTCAGGCATGGGTTTGTGGGAGCAGATGTAGTGAGGGAGAGAGCATCTCAGAGATCTCTGCCTCCAGTTCCTACTGGTGATTCTCTGTCTAGGGACATGGCACAGGACCAGGTTTGAGCAGAAAGACCAAGTACACTTTTGTCATGCTGAGTTTGAGAGGGTTTTGAGAGAGCAGAGAGATGTCAAGTAGATAGTTGGATAAGTAAGTCTGGAACTCCGTGGAGGGCTCTGGGCTGGAGATACAGATTTCTTTTTTGTTTTTTTTAAGATTTTATTTATTTATTTTACAGAGAGAGAGAGAGACAGTGAGAGAGGGAACACAGCAGGGGGAGTGGGAGAGGGAGAAGCAGGCTTCCCGCTGAGCAGGGAGCCCGATGCGGGACTCGATCCCTGCATGGCTCAGTCATTAAGCGTCTGCCTTCGGCTCAGGTCATGATCCCACGGTCCTGGAGATGCAGATTTCTGAATTAAAGATAGCACCTGTGAGCTTGACAGCTTCCCAATATATAAAGATTTTTCTGATAAGGTGTGTGCGTGTGTATGTGTGTTTGGTGAGTGGGACTTTTTTTTTTTTTTAAGATTTTATTTATTTATTTGACAGAGAGAGAGAGAGTGAGAGCAGGAACACAAGCAGGGGGAGTGGGAGAGGGAGAAGCAGGCTTCCTGCAGAGCAGGGAGCCTGACGTGGGACTCAATCCCAGGACCCTGGGATCATGACCTGAGCCGAAGGCAGACGCTTAACGACTGAGCCACCCAGGTGCCCTGAGTGGGACTTTTTAATCTCCTATTTTGAAAAGGTATACTAACATTTGGAAATCTATAACTCAGTGAGCCAGTATTTTCTTTTTTCCTTTTTAAAAAAATTTTTTTAAAGATTTTATTTATTTATCTGAGAGACAGAGAGCACCAGCAGAGGGAGAGAGGGAGAAGCAGGCTCTTCACTGAGCAGGGAACCCGACGTGGGGCTCGATCCCAGGAGCAGGACCGAGCTGAAGGCAGACACTTAACCAACTGAGCTACCAGGTGCCCCTCTTTTTCCATTTTTTTAAAAAAAGATTTTATTTAAAGAGAGAGCACTCACACAAGTCGGGGAGGGGCAGAGGGAGAGAACCTCAAGCAGATCCCAAGTGGATCCCAGAGCCCAACCCCGGGCTCGATCCTACAAGCCAAAATCAAGAGTCCCCGTTCAACTGACTGATTCACCCAGGCGCCCCAGTGAGCCAGTATTGTGGGTATAAGATCTGTTCCAAGTGCAAAGGGGTTATTGATAGGGTTTCATATTCCACCCTGCAATTAACCTTTAAGAAACTATCATTTGTTGAGTTTCCTTGTATTATCGAGAATATCCATAATTACTTCTAAAGGATACTAAAATACCCCTCCATTTTCCAACTACATATCTGTGTGAGGCTGGATTGTCTTCATATACTTCCACCAGAATGATGCAAAAGCAGATGTGAGAATCCAGCTCTGTCTTCTAAGTCAGACTTTTAAGAGATTTGCAAAAGTGTAAAACAATGCCACTCTTCCTGCTTTTTTGATTTTGCTTTGTTTTATAAATAGCTGTTTTTCAAGAAAAAGATGTTCTTTATAATAACATGTAATGGAGTTATTATTACTATTTCTGAATGAAATGATAAGCATCACCATCCTCTAAGCGCCTCCACACCTGGCCTCAGGGGCTGTCCCCTGGCTCCTGCATTAGAGCCCCGGTGTCTTTCTTTGCCTCTAGCCTCACCTTTGCCTGTCAATCTTCGTGCTGCTACCAGAGTAATCTGAACATTGGAAAACAGAAACGAGGACCTACAGAGAAAAGCCTGCATTCCGGGTGGGGCCACCAAGCCCTTCCAGGTCCACTCCCTCTCCCTCTGCACCCTAGCCAGGGCGGTGACTCTTCGCCCCTCTCTGAGCTCATCACACACTCGCCAATCTGCCTGAAATGCCTGATTTTCTTGCTGGGGCAGCGCCCTCAAGATAAACTGCCCCTCGCAGCTGAAGTGTAGCACCCTCTGCCCAGCTGGTCCTTCCCACGTCCCACCTTCTGCCGTGTGCACCTGTCATGTGCTGCATCATGGCCGCAGCAGAGACTTTCGTTCAGATTCTCAAGGTCCTTTCAGATCGTCGTCGAATTTGACCAAGCCCTTTCCTTAGCCACTCAGTAACTGAACCCTCCGCCGCGATGCCGAGACAGGTGACAGGTGACAGGACAGGTATTAGCTTTCCCATTTTACATGGGAAGGGAGTGCGGAGAGGAGAAGGGACTGGCCCAAGGTCCCAAGGCTGACATGTGAGCACACAGGACCCAAGGACACGTGCTTGCTCGGGGCATGTTCCTAGTTCCACCTTACAACTCTGAAAAATAATTTTCTTTCCAGCGATGCTCTTCCTCTACTCCTAGGCCTTGTTCTCATTCCACTTTGGTGCCATTTTCACAGTCCCAATGTTGCCCTATACCAGCTTCCTGCGGGTTGCTGGATGTCAGACACTTAATATTTCCTTGCTGTTTACCAGGGACAGAGATATCCCCAGTGATTTTGAAGCTCTCCCAGCCTCCTCCTTCATCCTGTCATGAGAAAATTCTCCTTCAGCTTTTAGCAAAGGCCTTCTATGCTTCTTCCCCTAGCTGCTGGTCACAGCTGCAGGTTCCACTGTGGCCGGCCCGCCCCCGCCCCCGCCCCCGCCCCCGGAGAGCAGAGAGCGAAGCGTGGTTGGGGGGATTTGAGGCTCAGACTCCTTGTGTGATGGGCCCACAGAACAAAATGTGATTTGAACAAAGCTAAACTACCTCACACCTGATAAAGGGAAGTCCCACAACTATGCAACGGCTCTTATAAGGAAGACAGCCTTGAGGGGAAAATGATTATAGCCACTTACTTCTTGGTACCCACCTGCAGGCGATGAAAACTTACAGACAGGCTCGTGCCTGTTGGTGGTTACATACAATTATGCCATTTTTGCAGAGACTGGCGTGAACACGTAGTCCCTGCGAAGGAGCTCAGACAGGAGACAAACCTCAGGCCCAACTGTCCAAAGGGCTGATGACACTGCACGTGAGACAAAACAACCCAAAATTTATCTGTTCTGAATTCATTTCTCTTAAAAAATCATGTTATCTTGGGGACCTAGCTAAACTTTTTCAGTGTGCTTCTCACTATTTTTGTTATTCTTATCTGATCTCTTAATGCTCATTGGTATGAAATGTTTTGCTCATAAAAATAATTATACTTTACATTTTTTGTACATGTATTATATAGAGGCATTTTTTTTTAGAAAAGAAAAATTAAAAACTGATTTTGAGGGGTGCCTGGGTGGCTCAGTCGGTTAAGCGTCTGCCTTCAGCTCAGATCATGATCCCAGGTCTTGGGATCAAGTCCCGCATCGGCGACTTGTTCAGCAGGGAGTCAGCTTCTCCCCCTGCCTGCCGCTCTCCCTGCTTGTGCTCTCTCTGTCAGATAAATAAATAAAATCTTCTAAAAAGAAAAACCGGATATTGACCTTCAAAATCATCTATCCTTTATGTGAAAATGTGGGTCTTAGTTACATGTTGTGCCAAACAGATTTCTTATCTCTGTTGTTCACCTCAACCTCCCTCTTAGCTCATGGCAGCTTGAAAGCACTGGACTGTCTTGCCCTTCTCCTTGGATGGGGATTTGAGATCAGACACATGCAGTTCTGAACAATGCCTCCGATCATGGGATCTTAGGCAAGGTGTTAAACCTTTTAAAGCTACTATGTCCTCATGTGTACACTAGAAATTTTCCCAACACATAGCTGGCACTCGGGAAATGTTCTCATCCCTTTTCCCTCTTTAGTTATCAAGTTGAATCCTTAAGGCTTCTGGAATCTTGGCAACCACAGTCTTTGTAAGGAGCCAGGGGTCCAGTGCCAGCAGGACCTAAGGGACGGGCAGAGCAGGGAACTGTTACCACAGCCCCTTCTGCTTACAGCAGAAATGACTGAAGGCCCAGGAGCCCAGCGCTCGGTGTCCCTGGACACGTTTGGCTGGGGCAGAGAGAAGAGCCCAT
This sequence comes from Mirounga angustirostris, assembly GCF_029215605.1. Lineage (NCBI taxonomy): Eukaryota > Metazoa > Chordata > Mammalia > Carnivora > Phocidae > Mirounga > Mirounga angustirostris. The sequence goes on along the minus strand of NW_026991716.1, from coordinate 90,722,652 downwards.
CCTGACCTCAGCAAGTGGCCCCAGAAAGCAGTAGGCAGAGGAAGAAGGCTGAAGGCACCTCTCTATGGTGGCCAGTGGGTGGAAAACACTAGCGTTAGGTTAAATGATTCTTTCCATGAGGTCCTTCTCCAAGAACCTTAGGCACTGGTCAACATTTAACAAATTATTCGAACTAACAACCTTTCTTAACTCTCCATGGTGACCACTGAACTGTGAGCAGGTGGGATGGACATGCATGGAACACATTATGGGCAAGTTCTGACAATAGGAAGGATGGAGATAAGTTTATTGCGACCCCACAGAGTGGGAGAAGGAAGAGTTCTCAAAGACTCAGGAGACTTTTATTCCTGATACAGTTTGATTGCTAAAGACAGGTTGATTGCTAGGACATCGGGTAGGTCACATTACCTATTTGGATCTCAGTTTTCTCTGTAAAATGAGGTTACACCAGGTGAGGACTCTTCTGGCTCTGTTGTCCATAATTCCAAGCGTCTGCCCTTCTTAAAGGCTGATATGGCCTATCCTTGCTTCACGTGTCCTTCATTATCCAGCTGAGTCAGGGTTTTTTTTTTTCCTGGTTGAGGATAATTTGGGGGCTTAGGCAAACTCTCAGCAGCTGTCTCACCTCTGGCTGTCCTTCCTACCCAGGGCAGTCTCATCCTTGCCCTATCCTTCACAAATGCCGTGTTGGTTTGAAATCATGAAAGCATTATCAATACCCAGGACTGTGTTGGGTCCTTTCATCAGCAAGCATTCAATGTTTCCTTTTCTACCATTGAAAGGTGTTCTTCAGAGTTCTTATCAAAGCAGGTAGCTTGCTGAAAAACCCCTTCTTAGCCCTTCTCGAATGGCGGTGTCTGAGGTTTTCCTCCAAAGGGGACAGAACTGTAAAATTTCAGAGCAGATAGGGTATGTAAATTTCAACGAGTTCTCAAACTTGAGCAGGCATCAGAATAACCTGGAGTCTCCTTAAAACCCAGCTTGCTGGGCCTCACAGCAGTGTTTGACTTAGTGTATCTAGGGAAGGGCCCAGAAGGCTGCATTTCTAATAAGTTCCCAGATGGTGTTGACGCTGTCATTAACATGACCGCACTTTGGGTCCCCTTAACTAGTCCAGCGCCCTTATTAGCAGACAAGGAGACTATGGCTGGGAATATCGAGCCCAAGAAAAATTAAATCCAACTACTCTCATTCACTACCCAATGGCTTTCAGTCAAAAGCAACTTTTTTCTTTTGGCTGTAGACCAATAGTTTTCAAGCTTTTGATTAAAAAAAAATCACTTAGGGCACCAGTTTAAATACTCCGAGAACGGTTAGATACCGACTCAATATACCTGGGACAGCGGTTCTTCACCTGCTGCACATCAGCATTAGAAATTCTGATGTCGGGGCGCCTGGGTAGCTCAGTCCTTAAGCGTCTGCCTTCGCCTCAGGTCATGATCCCAGGGGCCTGGGATCAAGCCCTGCAGCTGGCTCCCCCTGCTCAGCGGGAAGCCTGCTTCTCCCTCTCTCACTCCCCCTGCTTGTGTTCCCTCTCTCACTGTGTCTCTCTCTGTTAAATAAATAAAATCTTTAAAAAAAAATTCTGATGTCCACAGACCTGTACCCCTGAAATAAATAATACATTATGTTAATTAAAAAAAAAGAAATTCTGGTGTCATTAATCCAGGTGTCGGGATTCTCAAAAGCTCTGCAGATAATTCCATGGGTAGTAAATGGGAGAAGCCTGGGTCTGGAGGAAGTTCTGGGCATCCCAGGTGATTTGGGTACAGCTGGGGCTGATCCAGATTTTGTAGGTAAATGTTTTCCTGGTCTTGCCTCCTGCTTTAGGAACCATAAAGAAGCAGCAGTTGTGCTAGTTTGGGGTTTGAGGAGCGAACGGTAGAAGTGGGCGGCATTGATGGAGAAGATCAGACCAAAGCAAACGTAGGCAGTCTGGGTGGTGTGTGATCTTTTTTTTTTTCTGTGTATGTCAACATTTATTTTTAAAATATTTATTCTCTTTTATTGAGATATAATTGACATATGACATTATATTTAGTTTCAGGCATACAACATAATGATTCCATATATGTATATATTGCGAAGTGATCCCCACAGTTAAGTCTAATGAACAACCACACAGTTTTTTTCTGACTTGTGATGAGAATTTTTAAGATTGACCCTCTTAGCAAATTACAAATATATCATTAACTATAACATATCATTAACTATAGTCACCATGCTATACATTACATCCCCAGGACTTATTTATTTTATAACTGTAGGTTTATATCTTTTTGACTACTGTTGGTGTGTGATTTTGATCCTTTAAACTCCCTTAGTCACCTTCCTGGCTCCCTGTAGCTTCCTTCATAATACCAGAGTCAGAAAGAAGCTTACTGCCCGCTTCTGGTGTGTAGAATGAGAGAATGCTTTGACTTTGACTTCTGAGGTGTCTCTTCTAGCTCCAAGACTCATTATGTGACCTGAGCAGCCAATGTCTTCTCCCTAAGTCCATCTATAATTCTTTGTAATATAGGAATATTAATATCTGCCATCTTTACCTTAGAAGGATTTTGAGGGAACACAATTTAAAGCACTGTGGAAACTATAAAGCACTGTAAAAATGAAAGCTATTATTTTATTAACCAGTGACGCATACACGGAAGCTTAAGGTGAAAGAAATATCTCTTGACTAAATCAGACGTGGAAATTCTCTTGGAACTTGTACCTAATTTGTCCTTGCTTCTAGGTACATCTATTCAAATCCAAAACCCAGAACATCTGAGTGTACGATCATGTGAGCATTTTAACAAGATAAGTTTCTTCTCAGATAATGGAAAACAGACCTTTTTAAGGATGTCTGAGAAGAACAACATCCAAGTTTTAAGGAATAAAATCCCAACTAAAAATTTTAGAAGTCTTGTATTTCTTATAGCTTGAAAGGTGGATGAAGAACTTATGGGTTAATAATGCAGTGTGTGTATTTAATGCAGTATGGGTGTTTACAGTTTGGAAGTGTCTTATGGCAAGAGGACCTAGAAATGCTTAGATAAAGTACTTTGTCCTAGACAAGTTACCAACTGTCAGTACCCGTTCAGCATCATGAACTCTGACAGCCTGTGTTTTCTGCATAAGAGCCCATAAATTCATCACTCATAATTACATATTTTTCCTGGGGGGAATTTTCCTAGGTAATTTATCAATCGTGAAATATTGAGAAATCCAATAGTAGCTATGAGGCAAGGTAAAAGTGTTTCAGAAAGCGAGTGAAGAGTGCCCTCTGGTGGTATCATGAAGCAACTGACATGCGTCAATGCTCGGTCTTTAATCAGAATTATTAAACTATAGTTCTACAGTCAGACTTTCATCCTAACCATAAGAAATTTTGACGCTTTCAGCGATCCACTGTACAATGGACTACATTAGGACATGCTGCTTATACTGTGTTGTGTTATGTCATGTAGGTTATCTTTTACAGAAGCCCTAGGGAAAATTTTAGTTGGGACAGTGCTCCATTAAGAAATAATTTTTAATTAAAAAGAAGCACTAGAGTTTGTTAATATAGCACTTCCAAATGAGATCTCTTAAATAATTAGATCTCGGCCCACAGTTGGTTATTGCTTGTTTTTTGTTTTGTTTTTGGGTGGGCCTGGGGTTTGCGTTGGAACATTTAGCCATTGTGATGGGGTTCTAATGGAACATGTTGAATCTTTGGCAGGTTTGGGAAATAACCACCTGGGATAATCTGGTGTGATTCTAGATGAATACAGAATATTGGGCCAAATGATATTCCAGGGTCCCTTCCAACCACTCAGTTCTATGTTAAATTTTCCCTAGCAACTGATGTGTCTTCACCAGTTTATAAATGTCATACAGTATTTATACACAAAAAGAAAATGCGGACCGAGGGAAATAGAGTGGGCAGTGACACAGCTCCAGACTGCTTCAACAACAGCCCCTCACATTTCAGCCCCTCCTTTGTAGCTTCCAAATGTTCCAGCTTGAGAAAGTTAATTATGGTCATGATTAGATTCTATTGTTTTTAACGGATTGTTTTGGGTGAGTGGCCAAAGCAACTTTAACACAGGACTAGCTAAACTAAAATCTGGACTAGCTAATGAAAATTAATTGTACAGAACTAATTTCACAAAAAAAGGGGGGGGGATTTGAAGAGCCGGTGTAGAGAGAACTGTAATGGCCTGAATATGTGACATGATGATCTAAATGAAATAAGCGATAAACAGAACTTGAGATACCTGACATGTTAGCAGTGAGGCCACACTCCTAGAAGAAAACACAGAAAAGCAATAAGAAAGGACCACATATCAATAATACATCTATTTGAACCAATTCAGATGTAAATATGGTTTGATTCTTAAGTTGTCTTTCCTTGTACTCTGCAGCATTGCTGTTATGGTAACAGGTACATGTGAGTCCAGTTTTCTTGACAAAAGAGCAAAACTAACCATGTCATTTGGGGTATAAGCAAAAACCCCAAGGTTGGAGTTGGTACTTTAAAGAAATTTTAAAACCGGGGCAGGCAAGTAACTACAGAGGCTAAGCAGCTTAGAAATTAAATAGAAATGGGGGTCCTTGTCCTTCAGAAAATAGCTAGCATCTTCAAGAAACTTTTATTAATCTTAGAAACAAAGTACACACATGTATCTTAGATAGGAAACTTTTTAAAGTGAAATTTTGTTTTGTTTTTAAAGATTTTATTTGAGAGAGAGAGAGAGCACTTGCGTGCACAAACACAAGTTGAGGGGGGCTACGGGCAGAGGGAGAGGGAGAAGCAGACTCCTCACTGAGCAGGGAGCCTGACTCGGGGTTCGATCCCAGGACCCTGAGATCATGACCTGAGCCGAAGGCAGACACTTAACCAACTGAGCCACCTAGGCACCCCGAAATTTTGGTTTAAGAAACATGCAGCCTCAGAAACATTGACCATTTTCCAGATACCTAAAACCACTTCAGAAAGTGTATGTGTGTGTGCGCGTGCGCATGCGGGATGGGGGGTGCGGGTGGGGGGATGGATTATAAAGGGTAACATGCTGATTTCTAAATTGAGGATGATTTGAGTAGCAGTAAAAACTTTTAAATTTCAGTTGTTTCTAGAAAGTAAAGCAGACAAGATAACCCATAGTTTTTGAGAGGAAAAAAAAATTTCATGAAAATAATGAGAAAACAAGAGCAGAATCTATCACAAAATGATAGATTGTGACATAAGCAATTTTTTAATTTAGTAGCCTACCAAGCAAAAGCTTCATATAAAGGTTCTTACAAAAAGCTTATGTGGGGCGCCTGGGTGGCTCAGTTGGTTAAGCGACTGCCTTCGGCTCAGGCCATGATCCTGGAGTCCCGGGATCGAGTCCCGCATCGGGCTCCCTGCTCGGCAGGGAGTCTGCTTCTCCCTCTGACCCTACCCCTCTCAAGCTCTCTCTCTCTCTCTCTCTCATTCTCTCTCTCTCAAATAAATAAATAAAATCTTAAAAAAAAAAAAAAGCTTATGTAAGAGGTGAAAACGGGGGTAGGTAGTACAAATGTAGCATTCTGTGCATAAGGAAAGCCTAGGATTCTGGGGCTTTCTATTATTCTGCCTGTTCTTTATTACAAAAAAGGAAAAGAAATATTAATTACAGAAGCATCCTGGACTCCCTATATTTCAGTTGTCAGTCTCCTATTATCATTTAAGAACTATAACTTCATTCTTTTCCCTAGTGTAACTCCCTGGAGAGGACAAATGCAGTGAACCATGCTTCTCCAAATCAGCACTTGGGTGCGCCAGCATAAAATGCTTGTGTACTTCTGAAGATTTATAAATGTTCAGATCACCTGAAGCCACAGCTTCTCAATGATGCTCTAGGGAGCTCTATTATCATACCAAAATTATCTTTGTGCCCCTCCCCCCAAATCACTTAGAGTCCTCCAAAATGGCAACCAAAAAAAGTGGTGAGAGGTCCTTTCCCCCATGTTCTTTCATGAAAGTAGTTCCATTCTTAGGCAGTCTTCTAGAACCTTCCATCTCTCTCCCCACTGGATTCCCTCTGCCTTCAAGTGTGTACTTGGTATCCTTAAGAGTAGGTAACAAAGTCATGAGAAGATGCTACTAAGGTATTAAAGCAAAGGGTTGCTTTTCCCTAGTATTACAATCAATCTATCTTGTCTTTCTGCCTTCCTGCCTGTTTTATTGTCAGATTCACTAGGTTTCAAACCCACAATGAGGTATTGGGAAAGATATCCACCTTCAAGGATAAAAGCAAAGAGCAGAAGTCCAACAGGGTTTCTAGCTACCATTTTAGCAAGAAAGTTGGGAGGCAAGACTATAGTAACGTAACAATTTCGTTAAGGAAGCAACTTTATAATAATTGTAATAATTTTAACACTTACAGCTTTTCCATATTATTTCTGCTATGTGGTGAACTTCCCCATTATAAAACAAAACAGTAAACAAAAAAAGCCAGTCAATTTTTTTTCATCTTGAAAAATTCTTAATTCTTACCTTTCCTACTTGCTGAATTGTGATTATTCTCTTCTTCATTCCCATTTCAAAGAAGTGGAATTGAGTGTGTTGATTTTTTTTAAAACCTCTATAATTTGATTTCATCTGTGTTGCTCCATTAAAATTTTTCTGTCCATCAATCTGGATACTTTCTATCGACTTGTCTTCGTTGTTTGTTGCTTTTAACCTGCTGTCATACATGCATCTGTTGAATTCTTATTTTCAGTTACTCTTATTTTTTGGTTCTAAAATTTGACTTTTATATCTTCTCTATTTATTTACCATAGTTATTTTTAAAGTCTTTGTATAATATTTGCACTAGCTGAGTCACCTTTGTTTTGGTGTCTGTTATTTTCCTTGTTTCCAGCCAATTGGTCCTATTTATTTGCATGCTTCATACTTTTTAATTGGATGTTGGACATTGTCGCTGAAAATTTGTAAAGGCTCTGGATAATATCTTCTTCCAAGGAGGGTTGTTTTCTTTTGGTAGGTAGGTAGTAGACCTGCTATCACCTTAGTCCCATCCAGGGTTCATTTTAGGCTTTGTTAGGGCTGGTCTAGTTCAACTTTGCCCTTTTCCTAGTGTCGGATCTGTACTCTTAGGGCATGACTATTATTCCTAGGGTTTAGCCTTTCTGAAATCCAGATACCAAGCCTAGGTGTTTACCAAAGCCCATATAACACCGAGGCTTGAAATTCAATCTCTGTTCTTCCAGCACTGGATGATGAGGAGAGCACCATTCACTCTGTTCGCCTCCCAGCCAGAGACTGGACCAAGGTGAGACAAAGGAGGTGCTTAGAGCAAGGTACCATCCTGAACGTGAACACTTCTTTAAATTTTACACTCTAGGCACCTCTTGCCTCGTAGTTGTGGCCCTGAGCTCATCAGCTGCAGTTTTCTGCTGAGTTTTTTTATTCAATGGCTTGAAAGGAATCTGTATAAAGATTTCGGGGAATCCCTTCTCTGTGACCCCTCCTCTCTGGGATTGGTCTCTCAATTTTCTGTTGTTTTGGCGGTCCTGACTTTGTTTCCCCAGCTCAGGAAGAATGCCACTTCCCTTTGGGGTTTTATCATTCCGTGGTGCCTCAGGGAACTGAAAAGTGCCCTTAGGGGAAAAGCTGGGGGTAAATGGGGTGCTCACCTCCTATGCTTCTCCTTTCTTTTGAAGTTGGTGGCCCCTCAAGTTCCCGGATACATTGGTTGACTTCCAATGTCATTCATAAAGTTTGTTCATAATTTATACCACCAAATTCACCTCTTCACTGGTTGACTGAACATGAACTGCTTAGTCTTGACTCCAGTCTTTTGTTTATGCTGTTTCTTCTGTCTCAGACTCTCTTCCTTCACCATCCAGACCAAGCCCATCCCTCCCGCTCCACCTGAGTCTCATTTCCTCAAACCACACATGCAATTATCAAAGACGTTGTTTTTGAAGAATTTTTACTGATAGGACACAACATTTAATGATGTTAATGGGAAAGTGTAAAGTTCCTAATCCTATTTAATAAACCTAATTTTATTTTAAATCTATATATTAATTTATTGGAGAGAAATTAGAAGAAAATTAAGAAAAAATATTAATGATTATTTCTAGGTGATGGGATTATATATTTTTCAGGTTTCCCATATTTGAAATTGATTAAAAATGTCATTGGTTATTTCCAGGTGATGAGATTATGTACTATTTTAATTTTCTTTCAAGGCTCTCCATATTCTTTACAGTAAAGTACAATGCTACTTATGTAATAAAGATCTCTTTTTAAGTAATAATTATCAGTAAAACATTTATGCAATCACTCTCTCATGAGCATTCATGAGATATTCACATCCTACAATCACTGCTGCGCAAGGTAGAATACTTAATACTACTGAATTGGACATTTAAAAATGGTTAAGATGGTAAATTACGTGTTTCTTACCATAATAAAAAAGAAAAAGCAGCAGGAATCATACTAGACACCACACACACACACACACACACCCCCAAAGAAAAAGAAAAAGAAAGGAAAAGTGAATCATCCAGGTGTAGAGTGGAAATGAAAATGAGTTTAATTGTCAGACTGGTCAATTTATAGAACACAACAGTTTTATCAAATTGTTTTCATAGTACGCTAATACTGTATACATAGTTTGATAAATCTACATTCACATTTTAGATATTTGGTACTTGTATAACCTGGCTTTGATTGTCCTTTTCAAATACTTTAAAATGATTAGGAAAATACTGTAGGAAAATTCTAAAATGGTTTTTCCAAAAGGGTTTGAACATTTTTGTTTTCAGGCCACTTTTCATGGACTACATGAAGTATGTGTCTTGACTCACATGCTTGCACACTCCATATTAGCTAATGCAGGGTGATTCCTTATGAGGACAGGACTCACCTTTCCTCATTAATATTTAGACTGACTTTATTCACCATCTGTATTGTCTTAAGTTCTGTATTTATAATCACCGATATCTGAAGGTTATGTTCAGATAGGTGTAGATACTGCCTAAATGGCCTTTTAGCTATTCTTTTAATTGAATGATCATACAAATCATGAAAAATCTCGAAAAGTCATCATAAATGCCAACGCTATATGTTTTATTTTTTAATCAAGTAGTTTTTTAAACCTCAAAATATCCACAATTGACAGGATAAGACATTAGGCATGAAATGAGAATATAAAATCCATGGTCTGCAGAAAGGCAAACAGTACTCTAGTCCATCCAGATGACTGTACATGAGTGAAATGCCATTCCGAACATCTACTCCTTTTTTGTCCTTTAAAAACATACAGTTCAAGTGTTTTTTATTTTCACTTGTAAACAACATGAGCCAAAATGGACAATGAGGTAATCTAATTACTACACAGGATAATTTAAAAACACTAGATAAAACACCATATTAAAGACATACAGAAATCAGTGTTCACTTTGGTCTCTAGTATGGTTAGAGTTGTTAATACCAAAAAGCAACACGTACTAATTAAAGCCAGCTTGGTGGTGGGTGCCAGTGGTTGACAGATACTAAGTAATTCAAGAGGTAGTCAACACCAACATTTTCAAGCTGGTAACACAAGTGTTAAGCCACAGATGTATTAAATATTGTAATAGTTTCTCACGGTACAGTACTTTACCATAACTTCGCAGCTTTGTTCCACACATAAAATTTAAGAACGATTCACAGGTCCACCTCTCACTCTAACTGAACAACTATGACACAGATCACACAACCACCACATCTTAAAGAGGCTGCTGACAGCCATGTAAGACAGAACTTGATGCTCTTCACGAGTTGTTCTTTTCTAAAACAAATAAATCTCATTAAGACATCTAGAAAATTAAAGTCAGTGCAGCTGCACTTGTACACACTTTCCCAAATTTTATAACCAAAGGGGAAACAAACATATATATTTTATGATAAACATTTCTTAGAGAAAACAGATAAATTAATTTAAATTAAGACTTAATGAGATTTCCCATGTCCTGTATAATTCATCTTACAGTGAATGTTACAAAGTCTATTAACACTTATGGGCTTCTATTCACAAACTAAATACAACTAGCAGTAACTTGGGGCCACTCTGGTGCAAAATAAAACTGGGCCAGAATATTTTAGAATATTGGCATTAAAACATCCTATGTGTATAGATGGATCGATGTTAATAACATGGTGTTTCTTGATCTTTTCCCCTACATTGCACGCCAAACTTCCAAGTTATAAGCAGGTAAAAATCTTTTAAAATGTTTCAGTTGTAAAAAATACATCCAAAGTCTTCTAGTAAAGACTGGAAATGCAAGTATAAAAAGGTTTCTACTATAATCTGCCATGTAGTAATAAATAGCTCCCAGGGCTAAGAGACTGGTAGCGCATCTTTCTTAGGAATTACATTTGTGTTGACATGGGGGTGAGATCAAGGGGCAACTAATTCACAGACCTCCTGCCCAACCCATTAGTAACCCCCGTAAACTGATGCTTCACACAGACCCTTCTCCTCAGTAGCTAGAAATGGCATTGCACGTTTACTCTATGTTCACTCCTTGGCAAGCCAGCGCTAGTTAGTTATGTGCCTATGGCAATAATGCTGAACTATGCCTGGCCTCAGGGCAGCACAGACACAAAAATGGAGATTGGCATCCTTTATACTTTTGCCCAGCATAAATACACTCATACACCAACCTCTTCTCCTGCTACCCCTTCCTGCCCTTGACCTCTGGGCAAAGCAGCTATTTCCAAGATCGCCTCTGGGTTTTGTTTTGCTTAAGTGGAAGGGTGCCCATAAGTCTTTAAATTAAATACATGATAACTTTAAAAAAATGCTTGGAGACTTTGCTAACTAAGTGAGATGCATCATTATTCACAAGTGTTTGTTAGAAACATATAGTTGTGAATTGCTATCTATAATATAGATTAAAAGGTTCTGTACCAGAGAATTATCAGCCACTGTAAGGCTGGAGCAGCATAAAGGTGTGCTATGCATCAACTATGAGGTAGCCTTTTGCTGTAAACAGAATATTTCACCCATGTAAATGGACATGTGCTCACATCAGTGATATTCACATATGCAAGGAGTTTGGGAATTTTGCTTTAGCGTACTTTTCACGGGAAATAAAAATAGGAAAACTGGTATCTGATATTTGGAAACTTTGATCAAACTCAGAGGTAGTTATGACTAACATCAGTACATAATACTTATATAAAGGTCTAAGTTATTTGGTTTGTTTTGAGTAAGCAGGACTGTAGACTATTCTGTAAAGAAACAACAACAACATTATATGGTATGTTCCCTGAGCAAAGTTCTTTGTCCTGAGTATGTTATGTAATAGTGATAATATTTTTATATAAAAAATAAACCCAGCTTTTAATCATAAGATAGGTTTGGTATGTGCTCTTAGTTCAGTCTGGTAAGATGCTTAAAATGATTTTAAGTTGCACCCATAAGGTCCAGTTATAAAATGCTTTTTTTTTTTTTAACCATGATCTTAGCTCTGAACTTTTTATATGTAAACAGGGAATGTCCAATTCTCAAGTCCATAATTTCCTATGTCTATAAGGTCAAGGAACTTTGGTTTGAATTTTCAAAGTGACTTATTACGTTTTGCATTTTTACCGTTAACCTGCTTATTTTGCCTGCTAAAAATTAAGCAATGCCACTTTGATTTGTCTACATAATTTAAATAAGCTTACAATCCTCACATAAGGCAAGGAAGTACTTCTCTATAGCTATATATCACATTCAATATCGTCAAAGGTAAGCTTTGCATCACAGCACACGGATATTTCAGAATACACCATGGAGAGTCTCACAAACACTGTCCCGGAATTCAAGCTGAGCGGTAAAGGACTGGCGGCCCAGCCCGAGGCATTTCCTCCTGATGTGGGCTTGCTCAAACAGCAGGAACTGTCTAATACCCCCCAAGGCAGGACAAGTTGGGGAGCGAGCAGAAGCTGCCCAGCAGAATAGGTCTCATTTGACTCATGCTCTTCTCTTCTTCTGATTATCTGAGCTTACACCAACAGGCTCATACGAAACCTTGCTTATTGCCAATGTTAAGCATTTTAACTAATTGGTACCTTCTTGGAGATGTTTCAGAAATTTACCCATAACATCTAGAAACCAGGAGGACACCAACTTTTTCTTTAAATGACTGAAACCTAAAGGGACCAATACGAGGACAGGTCCCAGGTTTACTCACATAACTGAGGACCAACCTGAAAAGCATCTCTAACCCCATTACTGAATGTCCAACCTAAATCCACCATGTCGGTTACTTCAGCATGAGTAATGAAGGGAACCTCCATCAAATTCATCTTAATGTACGAAATTCCTGTCGCTCTCTGGTGGGAGAGGCTGGGCACCTCCGCCGCAGGCCCGTCACTCCAGCTGCCTGCCACCACCGCCACCAAACGCTGCACTTTTCAGTATCCTTCACAGGGCAAACGTATTGGGCAATTATGAACATGCACTTAGTTTTCATTCTCAACCCCAGGATTTTATTCTTACCTGTGCTGTTTTTAGAAGCAAGTCAGATAACTCTCTAGGGGGGAAAAAACAGCCACCAAAAAAATACACCAAACGACTGGAGCTTTCCTCCAAAGTCTTCAGTAGTAAACAAGGAGGCCCCCTGCTCGAAGGGATGGTTTGGACTGACTTCGTCAAGGGAAGCTGCTGTTGCCACAATCCCTTCAAAACTTCACAACATGTACAAGATTATAATGAGCTGGTATCAAAATACCACTGAAAACAGTCAAGAAAACAAGTCACTACGTTTATACATTGCCCTCCCCCTTCATTTTTCTGAACAGGCATCTAATTTACAATCAAAACTTATGAATTAAAAACATGGAAATTATCGGCACAGAAATTACACATTCATTGTCTTTTTCTGGAGTTATGTATCCCAGATTCAAAAAAGCAGTCAGTGGCATGTGGAGTTAAGGTACTGCCTTCAACGGGGGTTGGGGTAAGGGGGAAACACCCCATAGGTATCAAGAAAAAGAGGCAGTCCCCAACTTGGGAGAACTGATGACTTAAAACCTTTAGTACCATATGACTGGCAGCTCTGAGATCTGAAGTAGCCTTTGGTTCGCACAAAAGGTAACAGTCGTGTTTTTATTTTTATGTAATGTAAAGGGAGTGGTATTTCAAGAAAAAAAGACTGAAGCCATCTAAAATGCTTCCTCTGGGTTTTCAGTTCTTGGGGACGTCCAATTCCGCGAGGGAGGGTGTGTGCTTGTATCTACAGACACACATACAGAAAGACAAGTGCGCGTTAGAGGTGTGTCTGCAGCGCTATACCGACTCCTCCGACACGCACACACTCAGGCTCTCTCCCTCTCACACATGCACATACAGATACACATAGTATTTCATCCTCTGGATAACATAAAACATGACACCCTGCTCGAAGGTAATTTGCTTAGAGTGATTTGTCTGTTTAAAAAAATTCACAGTTCCTCAACAGTAGTTAAAAATCCCCAGTCAGCTGCGGCTGTGAAACACTGCTCCCCTGTACTTGCATGAGGTAGACTTCCCGACCGGGGAAAGAAAACGATACATTAGGAAGAAGCGTTATGTCTTTTTCCTTTTTTGAACAGAAGGCCCCTTTTTGCTTGGTTCTTCCGGCGCCGCGGAGGACTTCGCCGAGGAAGCTTCTTGAGACGACCTGCCCGGCCACTCTGCGATCTCGAGCCTCGCCTCCTGAGGAAACGGCGGCGACGTGCAGCCGTGCCCTCCGCCCAGCTCTCGAGGAAAGGTCGAAGTGCACGGCGGGGCTTCCGCTTCCTGTCTTCCCTGAGAACTGGCGGGCGGCTGCGCCACAGTCTTATGTGGGCAGTTGGCCACCATGTGCGCGATGCTCTGACAGTAATGGCACTTCTTTGGCTGAGGAGGTAGACTACATTCCTTAGCATGATGATCAAGGCCGCCACAATTGTAGCATCTGCAACAAGAATAATGGAAACGTCTCAGAAGCGGCGAGCGTGTGTCATAAAATGCGTTCTAAATCAAAAAAATATATACAAATTGTCACTGAGATCAGCCTATTTTATTTTTTAAAACACTTTACTTATTTTTGACCGAGAGAGAGAGAGAGCACAAGCATGGGAAGCAGCAGGCACAGGGAGAGGAAGAAGCAAGCTCCCCGCTGAGCGGGGAGCCCGATGTGGGGCTCGATCCCAGGACCCTGGGATCACGACCTGAGCCGAAGGCAGACGCTTAACCGTCTGAGCCACCCAGGCGCCCCGAGATCAGCCTATTTTAATGTGTCCTCTTAATAAGTATGTAATGCTATCTTTTTTTTTTTTTAAAGATTTTATTTATTTGTGGAGAGCGAGCGAGCGAGCACAAGCAGGGGGAGCGGCAGGCAGAGGGAGAAGCAGGCTCCCTGATGCGGGGCTCGATCCCAGGACCCCGGGATCATGACCTGAGCCGAAGCAGACACTGAACCGACGGAGCCACCCAGGCGCCCCTGTAATGCTATTTTTAATCAAAGTTGCTTCTAAGCCCGTCTTCACCAAAATGCTCTAACAAAGTGATAAAGCTAGCTGTGCTAAACACAACAGTAAATGAAAAACAAGAGTACTAGTCTAGTACGAAACACTAGTCACTTCCATATAGAAATGACTTTTTTTTTTCATACTTGACAGGTTCTTTTAAGAGAACAGTGTAGTCCACTAGAGGGCAGCCGGTGTCCAACAAAAAACAACCAGCTAGCTTTAAAAAGAAGTCAGTTAAAAAACAAAGCTGTTGACACATAGTAGGCACTGGCAATGCACTTCGCAATTAAGAAAATTGTAGACCAAATTAAATTTCATTTCTTTAACATCTCTTTGCGTATTATGTTGACTGTGGAAACCAGTTGAACTGGAAAATTTTTTTCCTTTGTACAAATTAAGTAATGAAGTGCAATTTGATATATAAGAAGTCAGATGTCTATGGTGAGTGATATCTGGCAAATTACCAAGTAATTTTAGAGCAATACAGTAAGTATCTGAATCAGAAGAAACTATAAAAAGCTTCTAAATACTTAGATTGGGTTAATAAAGGTAGCATCAAGTTCAATGATGGGAAGAATTTACTTTCTTTTCCCTCTGTAAGAAATTAGTTCTCCTTTCGGGTAAATTCTTCTAAATTGAAATAAACATAAATCTACCCTTAATATTTGAATACACACTGGGGGCTGGCTTTGTATGAGATGTCTGAAAATCTTAGTTTCTAAAAGCTGAACAAGTAAATTATTTGGGAATGATGTATTTGCTCAATTTCAGTCAGATTTTCTTTGAAATTTTTACATTCAAAACAAGCGGAGAAAATAATATTGTATATACTTACAAAGGTTTTTAATCTACTTGTTGAGTACAGAATTTGCTTGTTTTGTCTCCAAATGAAATGTTTTAAGAGCTATTTCAAATTTATTTTAAAATACATTTATGACTTCATAATTCTTAATATGAAACTCAGACGATAGGTCACAACATTTTTTAAAAAGATAGCAAATAAGTGGTAACAGTGAGCATCAACTTAAGACTATAATGACAGTCTACGGCCATATCACCCTGAACGCGCCCGATCTCGTCTGATCTCGGAAACTAAGCAGGGTCGGGCCTGGTTAGTACTTGGATGGGAAGACTATATAATGACAAAAAATAATTATAATTAATTACATTTGTGTGTGTGTGTGTGTGTGTGTGTCAAAGAGAGAGGGAGAGAGAGAATAGCAAGCTTAACAACTTATACTACCATATATTTTAAAGACAAACGACTAAGCTACTACTAACCTACTGAGCAGTGTATGTAGAATAATCAGTATTCTATTTTCTGGGTCAAGGTATGAAGAGTGTTTTGTTGTTGTGTTGTGTTTTGTTTTGTTTTTACCTGGCAGAAACTAGGGTAAATATGGCCTATTTCTTAAGTTACTAATATTACCTTACAGATTTTAGAATTAAATGGATTCACAAAATGGGCTTTTATTCTTTGCAATAATTAACAAGTATTTATCCCAGGGAAAAGGAATGCATCATATTTTCAAAAATTTAAGGGAAGAACAAAGAAACCACTTTTTCTGATTATTTATTGTGCAATTACATACCTTAATATAATAAATTAATGAAATAATATTACAATCCAGATTCAATACTGTTTCAGCCATGTGTTCTAAGAGATAATGCAAAATTAAAGAACAATACAAATTACCAACGAATGATTGAAATTCGGGTCCCCCAAATAACACACTCAAAAATGGCATCTTTGAAAAATATAACCATATTACTTATCATAATATTTTCCCACATAGTTCTCTTCTACAATGGATTAAGTGAATTCTTAAATTAAATTTGCACATCTATAAAATATCTCCTTTTGAATTAAATTCACTTCCTTGAGGATAACATCCACTCAGGAGCTCATTGTCGAAGAGGAGAAAATAGGTTAAAGCCTACAGTAATAGAACAAGCTCTCCTGCGGACACATCAATTTCATCCGTCACTGTGGTATGTGCTGTGTTATCCAATTCAGGGATCCATTTTGCCCACTCATTTACCACGGGCCTCATGTCAGGATTCCACTTTTACAAATGGGGTCTTCCATCATATTCTGTACGTGCACTTACCATTACATTTGGGTTTTAAATGTTATTTTTAAGGATACTGTATAATTTTTTGTTTCCTTGCATTTTGATCTACTCCTTTAATTCACTCTCCTAGCTTTTCAGATATGTGCTATCATTAGGCCAGACTGTCTTCCACACTGAAAAGATTTGCATTCAGTGGATATGTGCTTAGTCTTAAAAGGGGAGGAGTGGTATTTATTCTCCTCTTCTATTTAATCATTCAGTGTCAATCACGCTTACTAAGAGTGCAGATCACACCCCATTATGAAACCCTGTCCTTCCCCAGGGACTGACACCAAAATGGAAATGCTAAGCTACCTTTCAGCCCACAAATGATACCACACCACACACTCCGTACAAGCTCTATGTGGTACTTGTCTCCTTTGTTCAGTGTCCACACCTCTCCCAATCAGCTAGCTTTTGTTAGTTTGAATGAATTTTACATTTGATGTGAGCATAAAAATGGCATGTGTGCCCTTGTATAGTTACATGCTTAAGAAATATAAGGACCCAGACTCACAGGCAAAAGACTACACATGAAAAAAACCATAATCATACTTCATTATACATTCCTATAGCCAACCATAAAAAGTAAAATCGTTCATGGTATGTATTTTATAAAATGATGAACCAATGGCACAAAGGATGTTTTCTCACCTATTAAAGTAAAATAAAAATGTTCAGATTAGTCTCAGAATTTTATCAAGTTCTTTGTAAGATTATAAATACTTTAGTTCTAATGAATTAGCACATTCTACAGATATTACTTATTTAAGATGCTTTTGAAGATGGAAAATAATTAAATTGGAGCCAATTTTTTAAAAGATTATCAAAATAAGATGAACATTTTTAAATGAAATGAGAATGCCAACAATACATATAGTAGGATAGAAGCACCTAAAATGGCAAAATAAATAAAAGCAAATCCTAAATTTAGGGCTTTAGAACTATGTAATTATGTAATGAAATAAGTAATTAGGGGGTCTTAATAAACTAAGCCCAAACAACGACATTAGTTAAGAAGTTAAACATATACGAAGTTCTGAGGATTCCAAAACAAAAATGAAAATTCTCATTCTGAAATCAGATTTTAGATCTGCTGTGACCCTTCTAAAAATTCTCATTTTTGAGGTCCAAGTCATAGAATAACCAAATTATATTTTCAAATGATAGTAGTAACAATGGTTAGGACTGAGCTCAATTGAAAACCACT
Organism: Mirounga angustirostris; assembly: GCF_029215605.1. Taxonomy (NCBI): domain Eukaryota; kingdom Metazoa; phylum Chordata; class Mammalia; order Carnivora; family Phocidae; genus Mirounga; species Mirounga angustirostris. The sequence goes on along the minus strand of NW_026991716.1, from coordinate 90,704,861 downwards.
AGATTAGAATATGGACGTTAATTTTTTAATGATACCTGAATGATTTAGATGAAAGAATTAATCAATTGTATGTTCCACCTGGATCCCAAAAGTGATAATAAGTTGGGGAGAGGGGTGGTACTTCACGGAGAGCCAGCTTTGCCTGTCTAAAAGTGTAACGGAAAAAATAGAAGTTAGGTATTTGAAAGTGTTAACGTCTTAAGAATTTATATGGAAAATTAAATCTACATTCTGGGGAGGTTGAAGGCACATTAAGGATAAGTGTACAGAGATCTGTAAGCTTCTCTAGAACAAATACTGAGACAACAGTGAATCAAGTATTATCAAGTATCAAAGTATGTAGTACCTAGAAAATAGGAAAAAGAAGTGCAAGCTATGGGCAGGAAGAAGGGGTGAAAACAGAAAAGAGGACATAAAAATCCATGGAAAAGAAAGATGTGAAAAACAATCAAGTTTCCAAATGGGAGAACAGAAAAGTCAAAGATTGGAAAGAATTCCAGAAACCAATTTGGAGAAAGGATAACTGACTCTTTGAAGAGATTGTTTATTAATCCTGATACAGTCCAACTAAAATCCAGAAATGATACTAATGACATTCAAGTCTATAGCTTTTTATTTTATTTTTAAAGATTTATTTATTTATTTTAGAGAGATAGTGTGAGTAGGGAGAGGGGCAGAGGAAGAGAGAGAGAGAATCCTCAAGCAGACTCCCTGCTAAGTGCAGAGCCCCAAGGGGGGCTCGATCTCATAACCCTGAAATCATGACCTGAGCCAAAACCAAGAGTCAGACGCTTAACCGACTGAGTCACCCAGGAGCCCCAGTATAGTTTTCGATTTTAATATGTCTGACGCTGGTTATCTAATCCAATCGTCTGCCAATCAATCCAACACCTGGGAGTGTCAGATGCCAGTGTGGGAGTGGGAGGTAGGTGAATGGCAGAAATGCCGTCAAAGAACCCAAGAAAGCTAAAGAAAAGGAACAGATCCAGAGTAGCTTTCGATGAGAGCAATCTCCCACCCCGTACCTCCTGAGGGTCATAGATTCTTCCAGAAGGCCCCATTTTGTTTTGATAGCGCCCACACATTCTAAATTTACACCTGGGTATAGTTTATTCACTTCACAGGATCTGCCCCAACATACCAAGAGGAGAGTTAGAAAACTTGGATGAATCACAGAGTTGGAAAAGCCTTTTAATAGTGCACACATTTTCAGATCTCTATCAAAGCAACCTATTCTTGATATGGATCTGTTTCTTGTATTTCACTCTTCTTAAATCGACTCTTAGGTCTGTAAGCCAATTCAGCAATAAAACGTTTTAGTAAGGTTAATGTTTATATATTTTTCTTAAGTACACTGGTAAAAACATTGAGTTTTTAAAAATACTGGCTAGCAGTGATTTATGATTTTAAAAATGTTTCTTATGGAACAAATATATATTTAACACCAAAAAAAAAGTATTTGTATCTTTTGAAATACAGAAGCCAGTATCCCCCTAAATTACCTTAATTCATGTGAAAAATAAAATGAGCTATACAGAGTAGGGCTGAACATGCTGTTAACAGATTTAAAATAATAATAGAAATAATAAGAGGTTTAATTCATAAAAAGCTTATTATGTTCCAGACACTGCGCAGAAGGTTTCTAATGTGTTACATAATTTAATCCTCCCCCAAGCCCTATAAAGTAGGTACTACAACATCTCCTTTGTGTTGATGAAGAAACTAAAACTTGAGTTTACAAAGAAGGAAATTTTAACTGAAAATAATAAATTTTCTTTGCATTTTCATTATATGAAAAATTATACCCAACAATATTGATGTAAATTTTATTACATGTTAAGTCTAAAAAATTGAGTCCTGAATTTAAAACAGCAACACACATACACACAAACATAGATTTGAAATAGATTATTTCCTGTGATTTGGCTTACTGCGCTATCACTATGATAGGGGGATATGAGTGTCTCTCATTGAATGATCCCATTTATACAATGAAGGTTGGAACTAATTTAGTCCAGAGTTTTCAATGCCAATGCCCAGTTTTATTTCTACTCCTCTTGTACTTCATAGGTTGAAAATTTTTGTCTAAAAAATTAGTAAATAATTTTTCCATTTTCCTTAATCATATATGTTTAAAGACTGTAAGTCAGAACTTCAGGATGACATGTTATATTCAGAGCTATCAAACCAACTCAATAAAATTCCAGTCAAAATAAAGAACCCTGACATTTTAGTTAGCCCATGAAGTTGTATTATAATGTGAATGATTTATTTAGGCCTTGAAATAAATACTACAATGAGATTCTACTGGTTGGAGTGAATGTAAATTGAGACAGCCTCTTTTGGAGGGCAATTTGACAGCGTTATTTCAAAATAGTACATACCCTCTCACCCAATAACACCAACTCTAAAAATTTGCCTATAGAAATATTCTACTATATTAGAAACGTATTCTAATATAGTGTTGCCCATATTGGTAAAAAATAGAAAAATTAAATGATAATAGTAATACTAACAATAATAATAAATGCTTATAATCAAAACCGGGTGGTCTGCTATAGTCGATGCTCTTTACCATTGAGCTACAAACATATGAAAATGGAAAGAAAATTAGAGCCCACATATATTGAGAAACACTGCAGATATTAAAAGAAATGAAGTAAAAGAATATTTTTTTAAATGAGGTAGATCCGTATGTATTCAAATGGAAAGATCTCCAAGAAATATTTAGCAAAAAAAAAAAAAAAAGCAAACCACAGGATAACACATAAATATAGTATACTACTACTTATGTTTCAAAAACACTATATGGTTATAGGTAATTGTATGCATTTTTTCAAATGCATGGATAAAACACTGGAAGGATAAACAGTAAATTAACAGGGGTTACATCTGAGGAGAAGAGAGATGTAATATGAAGGAGGACTTTCATGCTTACTCCCTAATTTTTGTAGTTTCTTTTTTATTTCTTTATTTATTTTTTAGAGAGAAAGGGAGTGTGAGTGGTGGGGAGGGGCAGAGGGAGAGAGGGAGAGAGAATCTTAAACAGGTTCCACGCCCAGTGTGGAGCCTGACCTGGAGCTGGAACTCACAACCCTGAGATCATGATGTGAGCCCATAGCAAAAGTCTGACGCTTAACTGACTGAGCCACCCAGGCGCCCTGAGTTTCTTTTTTATTTATTTATTTATTTTTAAGACTTTATTTATTTGACAGAGAGAGACACAGCGAGAGCGGGAACACAAGCAGGGGGAGTGCGAGAGGGAGAAGCAGGCTTCCCGCGGAGCAGGGAGCCCAATGCGGGGCTCGATCCCAAGACCCTGGGATCATGACCTGAGCTGAAGGCAGACGCTTAACCGACTGAGCCACCCAGGCGCATCCCCGAGTTTTTTTAAATAACAAGAAAGAATTATATGTTGTTTGTGTAATTAGAAAAAGAGCAATTATATAGCTCCATAGCTCCACCTCCATTTTGTAATTCCATCATTATTACTGTTCGTCACTGGACAGTGAACGTGTATACCAGCAGTTCTAGAAGCATCTTGGAAGCTTTTAAAAAAAATACTTACCACACCTAGATGCTACTCCACACCGATTAAATTAGAATCTCTGAGGTTGGAGGCCCAGGCCTCAATACTTTTTGAAAGCTTCCCAGGTGAGAGTGAGCCGCTTCTTGAGAACTGCAGCTGTATGCAAACCCGAGTTAGCACTGACAACCTTACCAAGAGATCACTCATAATCCCAGCCATAAGGAATGTGGTTCAAAACAGAATAAATCTCTCCAAACACTGTTTCAACAGGTCACTGATGCCTCAGAAAGGAGAAAGGAAGGAAAGGAAGGAAGAAAAAAGTGTGTACGTATCTTATTTCCTTACTGGGAACGAAAAAGGATTCCCTAAAATTTCAGGTTGTGAGAGCACAAAAGCCCATCACCTTTTACCATCACTGATCCTTGCTAACTGAGGAAGCAAACCAGTGCAAAAAACTAGAGTTTAGCTTTAGGCGTAGTTTCTCTGCTTCTGAGACCATCATTCAATTCTGAGTTCATCAATCAAGGATGGGTTCAATGTGTAGGAACCCATGTCATCAAAATGGGTGATAATTTACAGCTCTTAATCAATTGCTACTTTCTCTTAACTTCACCATCATTACCAATTAACATTTATTGATTTCCCATAATAACTCAAGTATCCATCTTCTGTTGTTTGCATCTAAAATAATCCTCAAAAACATATAAACTTTAGTATAGATAGACTCCTACAAACATTTCTAATGACCAAGTTCTGTTGGCTATTACATAAAAATTACTTCCTTATGAATATAAATATAATACCAAGATCTCTGCTTTTTATAAAAATCTATTAGCCATGGCATTTAAAAAAAACTCAAATATTTAAGCTGCATTTCACCTGAAAGAGTGCTATTGATAAAGTATTTCTCACTCTGTCTTCTACACTTAGAGAAAAAGAAAGTACGGGATAAATGATTGAAAGAAAACTGGCTTAGTTAGACCATCTTAAGGATAGGTTTTCAGTATTTTTTTTTAAAGCAAAATTTAGTCAGTATAATTGCCATTCAGCTCTTTCTGGTGCATAATAAATGGGAGCTGTCTGGAGGGCTCTGTATTGTCTAGTGCTAGTCAGAGTAAGGGTCAGTCTATTGTTGGCATAGAACTAATTCTAAATTCTAAAATTGCTGGCAGTGGAGGGGCGCCAGGCTGGCTCAGTCAGAAGAGCATGTGACTCTTGATCTTGAGGTTGTGAGTTCGAGCCCCAAGTTGGGAGTAGGAATTACAAAAAAGTAGAGTACAAAAAAATAAATAAACTTAAAAAACTGTTGGCAGTGGAAATAAATACTTTAGGTCTCCTCCAAACTTCAGTTTTCAGACCATTTAACTAAACTGATCTGGGGTATGCACTGAGTTCAGAGGGTATTTTTTTACCTACCAACTATTGTTCTATCCTTTTTTATCATGTCTATTAGTGAATTCAACTGCTTCTAATTCCCATGTAATCATTTTCATAAATTGAAATAAAAAAACACTTAAGAATATCTACTATGTGCAGGGAGAAAATTATCTGAGAAATAATATAAAAAGAAAATCCATACCAAAGGATGTTAAGTTTCCAGAATGAAAAGGAGATCAATTTCCCAGGGCAACCGATTAATTAAAAAAAAAAATCAACATAAGAAATATTTTATTTATATTTCAGAGCACTAGTAATAAGATTACAAAAATTTTTCAGAAAAAGAAAATTATATCAACAGTAATGAACATTCAATGATCTTCAGATGTCTCAAGACTAATACTGGAAACAAGAAGAAAATTAAAAAGTGCCCTTAGCATTTTGGGGGAAATCATTTCCAACATAGAAAAAAATATACTGTAAATACAACTTTGCACTAAGATAGTAATGGAATGTAGGTAAATAGTGAGCTGAATGGTAAGATTTATATATTTACATATTTTACATTGTTTAATGTCTTCTGACTGCTTTCTGAACCATCTTATGTTTATTAGTTTTGGGACATTCTCTCTGATAAATGCCATGGTCTATCATCTGTATCGTAATGCCAGCCAAAAATGCACCAAAGCATCTTGAAAACCAGCTAAAATATAGTAATAGCTCTATTTGCAAACCTTTCATCATCTTATGAAAACAAAACGGTATGATGGAAAATGTGGGGGGCAGGCATGTGATGAATGGCAGCACAGGGTCTCAAGCCAAAGCAGGGATGGAACACATAGCAGGTTTAAAAGAGAAGAGGACACGGAAGGGGAGAGAAATCACTGGAGAAATGGGGACAAAGGGAGCCTTTTGCATGTAAGGGCACTTCATTCAGGTATAATTATAAGCCAGACATTTTGGTATTTCATTCCATTATGGCTAGAAGTACTTGGTGGATTTTGTGGCAATCCCACAGAACAATAATCATTTGTTCAGAGTCTGCTACTTTGTAGCATAGCTTGAGAAGGAGCATAATAATGAATTCTAGGTCATAAGTTAAATCTGTATTTGAGATACAAATGGTATCTCTCTTGTAGGTAACAAACAGCATTCCAGACAGGTAATCTGTTCTGGCTAATGGAAAAGTTGAAAAACAAGGAGAAAGATGTACTTAAACACAGATAACTTAATGCTTTCCAATGTCTTAGAAGTAAAAGCAGTTTGTTATGAAATTGGACCCAATCTCACAGGCTGGACATTCTGTCAACACTGCTTTTATGATCCAACACCACTAAGGAGGGGTGTCCAGCTCAGGATGTCTTTCTCTCTCTCTCTCTCATACACGCATGCACATGCACACACACATGCGTGCCATAAGCAATCCTATAGCGGAGGCGTGTAACCATCCAAACTGTGGATTTAAATGTATCCTTGTTGGAACCAAGTTCAGTTTATCTACCATATTTGGTCACAGTGACTTTTAGGTAAGAGAGTATTTTTAGCTTACTCCTGGTCTCAAATACAAAGGAAAGGAAAAACATTCAATATTTAACTAGAAATGGTTAAAATTGGGTGTCTGCTTAGATGGGAGAATCAAATTATAATATGCAACCTGAAAATGTTGGTTCATTTATCTATTATAGCAGTCTTGCTGAAAATTTAAAACCCCCAGGGCTGCTTGCTTTTCACTAGACCATTTCACACTGCCAGCATCAGAGGTGTGACATCAGTCGTAAATAAGCATTGGTTCAGCCGGAAGAAATACAATTCCACTACTGCTTTTGTGTCAACTTTTATAAATGTTTTTTTTCCTTGGTCATCATACGATTTCTTTCTCTGGCTCTATAAACCAGCCCTATTTTTATGTTATTTTACAAGTCATTCTTAAGTGATACCTTTCTCTTTAGGTGTACACTGAATTTTTTTTTTTTTTAACTATTAAAGCACAAGCAATCTTCAAAGACTAGTTTCATCATGATTATTTGATGTGTGAAGCAATAATTTGTCATCTAGACAAATGGATGTAAACGTCAAAACAATACATGAAAGAATTTAAATATACAATAAAAACACCTTAGGTAAATAAACAAAGACTACAGAATAAAAGTGACTGGCTCATATTTTATCACACCTTGCTATTAAAACAGAGAAGGAAGAGACAGCATGTACAGAGATCAAGAATCAATTTCACTGGCATGACTGATGACCCGCACAGGAGAAGGTTAGATAATAGTTCCAGATTTATGCTGGTTGTTTGCAAGCTGGAGGCAACAAGAGGGCTAGATGAGAAGATTTTAGGCAAGTGAGTCATTATTTAGCCAAATGGGTTATTGAAAGCTTTGACATTTCTATGACTAAGCTACTTTTGGTGCAAGTGTCAATATTGGTAGTATTTGAGTTTCTATGAAGATAGAGGGTTTAAACACCTTCCAATTGTTGTATTACTAAATTAATATAACACTGAATTACTGCCATATTACTGAATTAGTAAGAAGTATGTGTAAACTTTGCATTTTTACAGTGTTTATATGAATAGCATTAAATGTATCTGTAGAGGGCTTGTTCTAGAGTATGTTGCTTGGTACCATCTATTCAAAATGTACCCTCAGGATGAATTCATGTGCAGGAGGCAAAAGAAGACCGTGCCAAACCATCCCCATCTCTACGGCTACTCAGGAATCAGGAGTTAAAACTATTCTGCTGAAATCACCAATGAAAGGCTTCTAAGGATCAATAAGTTTGATCTCCTGTTCCAGCACCAGCTAGTGCTGAGGAAAATGATGAAGTACAGATAAGAAGTAAATGACCTCTGTCCACTACCCCTCTAGCTCAACTGGTCTTTATGTTGACTGACTATCTGTTGTCTTTTGCCAAGAATCAGCAGTTCTTAAATTGTTCATCATGTAGGTAGGTAGGTGAAAACTGAATGCAGAAAATTGCAACTGTCTAGATAACCTCCATAAACGGTGATATTATGTCTTCTCTGTATAAGTCTGATCTGGAAAATTAAAGCATAAGGTATTGTACGGTACTCTTGGCTTCATGGCTACTTCTTTTTTTCTCCTCCTTACTGGTTGCAGCTGCTCTTCATGTTATCAAGCTGTTTATATGAATAAAGCCTGATGGTCAAGCTGCTAAGGCATCCCTGCAGATCTTTCCTCTGCTCGCTGATCCCGTAAGGAATCTTGTTTCCCTGTTTGAACATTTTAAAGCTGTGACCCTGTGGGCACATGGCCACAGTTATAGAAGAAATGGCTGTCAAGCCAAGGATGGAAGTAAAAACTGAAGGTAGGCCTGAGAAGAGCAGACAGGTCCTCATCAGAGCCAGGATTGTTTACACATGTCCAAATACTCTTAATAAGTGTTAACATTAGGGCTAGATTCTACACATTAACAGATTTGTTTGTGCATACTCTAGAAGCCAGAAAGTGGCTTGTCTTGAAGATAAGCTCTTGAGTGTCTGAGCAATGGAATTTTCATCTCCTCTGGTCATCCTTTGAATTTGGCTGGTAGAGGTTTATATGAAGAATTTGGTTAATTCCTTTCGTGAGCAAAAGAAACAAAGCCACTGAATAATTTTTTGATGTTTTTCTAACAAAAAAATCTTGAAAAGTATGGCAGATGTAGTGAAAGGAGGTAAATTTGTTTGCATAATACTTGGTCTTTTTACTTTAAAAATGTACATACTTCAGAAAAGTAAAAATTTAAAAATATAACTGCAAATGGCAAAATGCTATTTATTTATCACACTGAATGTGAAGTTCTCTTTAGAAGGTTTAATTTTGTAACTTAATTGAATACAGCACATGTATAGGGAAAAAGCTCTGCTTCAGTGGAAAACTGCATTTGTCTAGATCTCAAGCTCACGCTTATGGATTACCTGATTCTGATTTAGGAGAGTAATTTTACAGCTCTTTAAATTGCCAATAACTGATAGTAATGCAAAGTTATTCTTGCCCATACAGAGGCAAATTCTGTCCTGTCAGGTTCAACTGACTTCCCTTTACCACCCTGAAAGAAGCATGTTTTGCAACTATTGGATATTAATTACAATATTCCTGATCTACAACTGTGTTTGTTCTTTGGATCGTCCTTTGAACAGGTTATTAGAGCTGCCTGTTTTCCTCATTTAATTGAATTAAATAAAATCTTTAATACTTGCTCATTTTGTATCTGTATCAGAGTCAAGATGTTACCGTTTTTGAAAATTATCCTTTAATTCTCATACAGAAAATATCCAACCATAGAAGCCACTATGTCATTATGACATCATTAGGATCTTGCTCTTTAAGTACCTAGAATCTAGAATAGAAATAAAATAAATGCAGAACTAACTTTAATCCCCAGGATTATTGAGCCCAGTATTAGTTTCTGTGTTTATTCTCAGTGATCTTATTTTTCCTATACCTTGAAACATTTTGCTCTTTCATAATCCTGGGAATTACTTCCAACTTCACTAAAACGGACCTTAAAATAATACAAAAATTTAAATTTTTCCAAAGAAGACATGTAAATGGCCAACAGGTACCTGAAAAAGTGCTCAACATTGCTAATTATCAGGGAAATGCAAATCAAGACCACAGTGAGATATCACCACATACCTGTTAGAATGGCTGTATCAAAAAGACAAGGGATAGCAAGTATCAGCAAGGATGTGGAAAAAAGTAAATCCTTGTGCACTGTTGGTGGGATTGTAAATGGTAGAGCCACTGTGTAAAACAGTATGGAGGCTCCTCAAAAAATTAAAAATAGAAATACCATATGATAAAGCAATTCCACTTCTGGGCATATACCCAACTGAAATGAAATCACTATCTCAAAGAGATATCTGCACCCCCATGTTCCTTGAAGCATTATTCACAATAGCCAAGACACAGGAATGACCTAAAAGTCCACTGATGAATGAATGGTAAAGAAAATGTGGTATACATACACATAATGAAATATTATTCAGCCATAAAAATGGAAATCCTGCCATTTGTGACTACATAGATGGATCTTAAGGCATTATGCTGAATGAAATAAGTCAGACGCAGAAAGACAAATACTGTATCATCTTACATATATGGAATCTAAAAAAAAGTCAAAGTCATAGAAATAGAGAATAGAAAAGTGGTTGATGGGCTTGGGGGGAGGGAGAAGTGGGGAGAGGTTGGTAAAAGTATACAAATTTTTACCTATAAGATGAATAAGGTTCTGAGGATCTCATGTATAACATGGTGACTGTAGTTGAGAACACTGTATTGTATAACTGAAATTTCCTAAGAGAGTAGAACTTAAATCTTCTTGCCGCCACCAAAAAAGAAAGATAAATATGTGAAGTGACAAATGTGTTAGTTAACTAGATAGGTGGAATCATTTCACAAGGTACACATATATCATGTCATCACAAGTACACCATAAATATTTTACAATTTTATCTGTCAATTAGACTACAATAAAGCTGGGGTGGGAGAAGAAAGAATATATCTTTGGCTCTACTTTTTAGCTCTAATACATACTTTCCACCTCGCTTGTAAGATGGTGCTAGGATTGAATTCTCTCGATTCTCTCCCAACTATGATCTTGGTATCACTCTACCCTTGTAATGAGGAACTCAGCCTGGTTTTATAACTTTCTCCAAGAAACATTCACCAGCCCAGTAGTGGGCAGGGCAATGCGAGGCAGAAGAGACCCAAATTTATCTAGAGTTGCCGTGGGCAAGGTGGATGTTGGGAAAAGACAGGAGTGTGAGGGGGAGTTAGTTCACTCATAAAAGCATTATTGAAATGAGCAGTCCAAGCTGAGAGGAGAGGCAACTGAGACCAGAAGGAACTCAGATGATGAAAAAAAGGGAGAGAGGATCTCCAATACCTACACTCAACAGCTCAATCTTTTCTACTTTCATAACCCTAATATCAGTAACACTATATGTTCATTTGGAGTCAAGATTATCTAAATCATCACTCAACTGCCTCATGCAATCCTGGAGTCCAAAATTGTTGGCAAAGAACTTAATCAGTTTAACTGATTCTACACTGCCTCCATAATATTCTATTAATTATATAATTAAATAATTTTCTGATAACTGGGAAATAACCATGTTGAACATAAGGTTTTCACTGAAAAAAAATTTTTTAATAATGTAATCATCCAGAAGGGTGATAAAATAGTGAAATAAATCATCACTATTTCATCATCCTTCAGCTTTCTTATTGCATTGCCCAAACTCAGGAGACAGAATTTTTGTAGTCTTTTTCTTTTTAACCTTTCATTAAACACCACTGAGAATTCAGAAATTTTCATTTCCTGTCCATAATGGCAAAGAGAAGAAAACTGACAGAAGATGTTTTGCAATTGTTAGACAAGTAAGAACACAAATACAAAAAGAATAGACAGCAGTACTCCAGACTAATGATGATGGTAAAACTAACTCTATAAACTAAATCTCAGATTATGAGTCGTTATACAAGATAATATCCTAAATATATTTTCTCAAATTGAAAAATAGATGAGTGAACATGTTTCTATGGACAACAATGAAATTTGTTATCCAGTTATTCATTCTACAGGGAGGAGGATGTCATAATGCAATATTTTTTTGACCAGAAATTTTTGCAAAAAAGACATGTATTCTTTCACCTTTTGTGAAATTTGTTCTAGGAAATTTACTTGCTATGGTTAAGAAGTGGGCAGATGCTGAAGGTACTACTGAAAGGAGATAAACAGCATAGAAATGAAAAAGTTAATTGAATTGATCATTCTAATCAATATTATAAAGGTATTTTGCTATTACAGACTGAAGAAATCGACCATCCTATATTCAACAAAACTATGAGCCATGAAACTTTTCAAAGCACTGCATTTTGTGGATAGAAGTATAAGAACCAGAGGAAATAAAAAGCTGTAATCTCTTAGAAATATATTTGAAATCTTGATCAGTATTTATAAGATGAGTATGTTCCAGGCCATCCATGAGTGATTACTTGCATTTAAAGGATATTGCCCATTTTGGACACATGTATCTTCACACCAGAAAAATATGAAATAAAGTTTTCTTGGTTACATTTAAATTCTTACTAATTTCCAATATAGCTATTTTTCACAACATCCCTTTATTTTTATATCTGTAAATTATTTGTAAAATGACTTTCAAAATGTGTTTTAAAAAGGGTTCCTTGGGGCGCCTGGGTGGCTCAGTTGGTTAAGTAACTGCCTTCAGCTCAGGTCATGATCCTGGAGTCCCGGGATCGAGTCCCACATCGGGCTCCCTGCTCAGCAGGGAGTCTGCTTCTCCCTCTGACCCTCCTCCCTCTCATGCTCTCTCTCTCTCATTCTCTCTCTCGCAAATAAATAAAATCTTAAAAAAAAAAAAAATAGTTCCTTGGATTCAGATGGTAAATGGTAATGACTATTCTTCCTGGTGTACTGCTAGTTAATAACATATAGAATTTGATAAATGGTGTAAAAGAAAGTGTTGCACCTTTTCAAGAGAAGACATAATCACAGTCATTGTGAACAGGAATGATTTTGTAAAGGAGATGGCCTGGCTACAACAAGCTAGTAAAATTCATCAAAAATCTGTGAGGTTTGGGGTGCCTGGGTGGCTCAGCCAGTTAAGTGTCTGACTCTTGATTTCAGCTCAGGTCATGATCTCAGGGTTGTGAGGATGGAGCCCTGTGTTGGGCTCTGCACTCAGCGGGGAGTCTGATTGAGATTCTCTTTCTTCCTCTCCCTCTGCCCCTCCCTACCCCGCAGTCACTCTTTCTCTCACTCTCTAAAACAAACAAATAAGGGGTGCCTGGGTGGCTCAGTCATTGGGCGTCTGCCTTCGGCTCAGGTCATGATCCCAGGGTCCTGGGATCGAGTCCCACATCAGGCTCCCTGCTCACCGGGAAGCCTGCTTCTCCTTCTCCCACTCCCCCTGCTTGTGTTCCCTCTCTCACTGTGTCTCTCTCTGTCAAATAAATAAATAAAATCTTTAAAAAAATAAAATAATAAAATAAACAAATCTTTAAAAAAATGAATGAGGTTTATATAGATGGAAGAAAAATATGCCAGAATATATGGCATGGGAAAACTAGAGGATATGTTTAGGAAAGCAAGTTGGGTAGCTTGGAAAATAAAATGGAAACCAAGATTACTGAGCAGAATATTAAATATATTTTATAATTTACTATTTTAAAAACTTTCATCTTATAGTTGAAAAAATTGAGTTTCGAACCTGATATATGCATTGCTCGTGACCACAAACCTAGTAATGGAGAGCCCAAGATTTTAGCCTACCAATCCAATGATCCATGATAAATCACTTAATCTTTCTGAGTTTCCTCTCCTGTAAATCAGTTTCATCATCCAGGAATCCTTTTTTAAAGATGATAATAATTCCCACTTACTTCATGTGGTTGCTTCTGGTCTTAAATGAGATTAATATTTTAAGATGCTTTGCAAACTACAAAATTCTATATAAATAGAATCTCTTTCCCTAATCTTGGATGTTATATTCCCAAAGCACTTTCACCCCACTCATAATAAAATAACGGTAGAAGAGCTAAAGTTCTCATGAATTAAGGGAGGCGGGGGGAAGACCAAAAATAAGTAACAGGAAAAGCTTAAAGTATTTTTCGCTTGATATTCAGCATATTTATATATGCTCTCTAATTAATTTGCATTTAACATTCCTTATTTCACTATGATTTTCTTTACCATCTCCTACTCTTGCATTTTGATGAAATACTAGTAAATTCATTTACTTTGTTGCAGATGCAACACATTTAGTATGGAGGTCACTGTTAAAATGTTCACTATTTTTCTGATTTATATTTTGGAGTCCCTAAAAATTAAATCTCAGAATAACTTTGTTTTAATAAACTGTATCAGAAGACTTTGTAGATAAAATTATAAAGATGTTAACCTGTGTATCATACAGTTTTATGTATGGAGAATTTGCTCACTATTCCTATTTCTTTTTTTTTTTTTTTTAAAGATTTTATTTATTTGACAGAGAGAGACACAGCGAGAGAGGGAACACAAGCAGGGGGAGTGGAAGAGAGAGAGAAGCAGGCTTCCCGTGGAGCACGGAGCCTGAAGCAGGGCTCGATCCCAGGACCCTTGGATCATGACCCGAGCCGAAGGCAGACGCCAAACGACTGAGCCACCCAGGCGCCCCTTACTATTCCTATTTTTATAAACTCTTCTTTTCTCTGGCTTTCAGGATACTTTATTTTATTGGGTTTTCCCCTATCTTTTTGACATTATTTTCCTATCTTATGCTTAGTACCTTTCTGGATTCACCAAGATCTGCACTTGCTTGTCTATCATCTCTCCTTCAAAAAATTGATCCATTTCCCTTAACAAATTATTTTCTTTATGCTGATCACTCACAAATTATTCCCACTTTGATGTCTTCCTGTAATCTCAAACTCAACTCATCTCTTCGAGGCCATTTTGACCCCTAGTTTCCATATCTCTTCCAATATTGGTTGATTTTCCTATAAATTCCATCATTCATCATTGCATTCATAGTATTTATTGTTACGTTACTTGGTTGGCTCAAAGAAAAGGAAAAGATATTATTAAAATCTTCACTGTCTTTTGTCCTTTAAAAGCAAAATGGAAACATAAAGCTTACTCTTAGGTCAACTCTTAAACCTATGACCAGTTTCCTCAACCTCTTGTCCATTTGGGGATAGATCCCCCCTCTCCTGTCTTTACACCATGCCAAAGATCAATCATGCTAACTGATATTTCAGGTACATCTATCAGCCCATTTGGCCCACTCAATCACCAACCAGCGATGACCATATTAGCGTTACCTTGGTTAATGTAAATGAAACAAAGAAAAATTTATAACATCAGTCATTACTTTTTAAAAATAGTATAACAGAAGAATAAAAAAGTGAAGAGGAAAACTATTATAAGCTTTTGGAACCTGAGGGTGAAAAGGAGAGTATTTAGTACCAAAAGGGCAGGATCATTAAAGTGAGAGAGGTATTGAGTGACTAACGTAAAAAAGATATAAAAGTATGAATTCCCACCTAACATACTTTTTGTACTGAATATTATGGTCATGGACTCTAGTCAATATTACAGAGTAACAGGTACTCACTGAGCTGTCATGTAACCCTATGGCAGAAGCCACATCTCCTGGGCAAAAACCACCAAAGTCAGGTCAATTTCCCTTTATCTAGTCATCTTTTGACAAGTCCTCCTGACTTTTTGACTAAGTTTGAGTAGTCACTAATTACAGCGTTTTCAAAGAAGTAGTAATGGCAAAAGTTAACTATATGCTGATGCACACCTCTGGAGACACCAGTCTGAAACTTGAAGTCACAGATTTGGGAAATATCACTGAAAGGACAGACAGTCTTAAAGCCATGGAATGACGGTCAACCAGCCAAGTGTGAAGAGTGAGAAGAGGACTGCCGACAAAGTTCTCAGAAATCTTCTATTTAATAATGTTCAAGTGTTAGAACCAGTTAGGCATCTAAGAAGGAAAAGTCAGAGAAACAGTAGGAAGGCAAGAAAAGAGACATTTCCCTAGTTAAAAAAGGAGTTTTATATTGGAGAAAGTGGCTGACAGTGATCAAATAAGATGAAGTATTAAAATAGGTGGATAGAGGGCGCCTGGGTGGCTCAGTCAGTTAAGCGTCTGCCTTTGGCTCAGGTCATGATCCCAGAGTCCTGGGATCGAGTCCCACATCAGGCTCTCTGCTCAGCAGGGAGTCTGCTTCTCCCTCTCACTCTCCCTCTCTCTCAAATAAATAAATAAAACCTTTAAAAAATAAATAAATAAAAATTTAAAATAGGTTGATGGATTTAGCAAGCTGGAGGCAGGAAGAAGCCTCAGGTAGAAGATACAGTGAATACAAAAGAATTAAGGAACTATAATTGAACTGCAGTGCCAGTTTTAACTTCCTCAAAGTCCAACATGCATATCTTAGGAAAAATAGGTCTTCTGAGGGGATTCACTTCCTCAGAAAGCCCTTTCCAAAGCTGTACATTACATATTCTTTTAAAAATCACCAGAGTCCAACAGAAAGACATCCAAAAGACACAAACAGGAAATTCACAGATAAAGAAAGAAAAATGACAAATAGTTTTAAGTACACTAGCAAAACAAAAAATTTTTTAAAATCAATCATACAAAAAAACCAAAGAATTATATACCTTTCAAAGTAGCATATAAAAATATTCTAACCATATTATTGAAAACAACTAAAAATACTAGATAAAATATTTTTAAAACATCTTTTGAAATGCATTACTGATCAGGCAAGAAAATAAGGAATGCTTAGAAGTAAAAAACGAAGTGAAAGCAGGAAACTAGGGCAGTAAGTGGAGCACTGAAACAGACTCTCACCCTGGAGGCACCAGAGAACACTGCCAACCTTAAGCTTTGACCTTGTAAGGGAGGGTCAGAGGGAGCAGAGGGGTCAGGAAACAAAGTCCAGGTCCTGTCCGGAAGTTGGGAGTCTTATTGGAGATCCTGTCCCACAAAGCTGGAACCCCCCCAAATTGCACTCATAGTATAAAGATAAATGAAAATAAACTTGCCCAGAAGAAGGGGATGGCATGGAAACTTTTCTACCCGCCAACACGATGTTGAAGGAAGAGAAAACAAATGTCCCCTGAGAACTGATAACTATAACCCAGACCGTGTATGGTATTGCAGCTCAAGTGGGCATATGGCATACACTGAGAATTCATTATAAAATTGTTCCTAGTTGGTTCAGTGCCTCCAGGCACATGAGGAAGCAAACACAAAAAGTCTCTGGAAAAAATGCACCTTTCAAGGCAGGAGTGAAAGAATTCTTATAGATAAAAGTCCAAGAAATATGACTGGTTAAAAAACCATAAAAGACAAAGGAAAATAGGGCACCATGAACTACAAACAGCAGATTCAGACCCAAAGACTTCAGACATTGGGTTGATCAGATTCAAACTGTAAAATAAGTAAGTTTTGATATGTTTAAAGCAATGGTTCTTAACATTATCAGGCCAATGTCTACCTTTTATAGTAAGTATTTTTAGTGCCCTTAGTCCTATCCTGAAAGAAATGTAAAATAATATAATCTATATACACACATCATGCATACTATATATAATATATACTCCTTAACTATAATATATAGAAGAAAAATAATTTATAGTAAAAGAATACATATTTAATAAAATATGCACAAACCAAACCATGCTAGAAGACAGAATACTTGTCTATAGTAAATAAATTTGGATTTAAGTGAAGCCATTCCATACAAGTACAGGAAAATAAAAAAAAGTAGAGGTACAGAGAAATACTAGAATAAAAATTAGTGTGAGTACACCAATATACAATCAGAAAAAGGACTGGAAATTCTAGAATAGAAAGCCATATCTAAAATGAAAAATTCACTGATTAGATAACAGCATCATAGAAACTGCAGAAAAATCCTGTAAATTTAAAGACAGATTACAAAAGAAATAATACAAATGGATTACAGAGAAAATAAAGCACTAAAAAATATGAACAGAGGGGGCCTGGGTGGCTCAGTCGTTAAGCGTCTGCCTTTGGCTCAGGTCATGATCCCATGATCATGGGATCTTGGTTAAGAAAATAAGTTCAAAGATATCTAAACATTACCTAAAAATGATATATCTAATACAAATGTATAAAATACAGAGCCTTGGGGCACCTAGGTGGCTCAGATGGTTGAGCATCTGCCTTCAGCTCGGGTCATGATCTCCAGGTCCTGGGATCGAATCCCGCATCAGGCTCCCTGCTCTGCGGGAAGCCTGCTTCTCCCTCTCCCACTCCCCCTGCTTGTGTTCCCTCTCTCGCTGTCTCTCTCTCTGTTAAATAAATAAATAAAATCTTAAAAAAAAAAAATATGAACAGAGCCTCTGCGACCTGTGGGGGTGATATGAAATGATGTGTTATAAATGCAATTAGAGTCTCAGAAAGAGAAGAGACCTACTATGGGGTAAAAAAAAATACACCATGGAATAAAGAAATTAATGACATTTAGTGTCTTCTCAGAAATAACAGAGGCCAGGCGATAAATGGACAACATCTTCGAAGTAGTAAAAGCAAAAAAAAAAACAACAAAAAAAAAACGCTTTCATTTGAAAATTCCGAACCTATCAAAAATAGGCACCAAAAATGTGGGTCAGATGGTGCATTGGTAGTACAGTGGTGAGCGCAGCTGCCTTCCAGAAATGGGGGGGGGGTGGGAAGACTGGAGAGAATCTGCGGCCAGCCAACTTCCACAAGAAGAAATGCTATAAAAAAAATTTCTTCAGCCTCAAGGCAAATGCTACCATATGGAAACTTCCATCTACAAAAAGAAGTAAAGAGAACTAGAAATGGGTGATATGTACCTAAACATAAAAAGTTATCTATTCTCCACTCTTAAGTACTTTTAAGATAAATATTAAAACAAAAGTGAAAACGCTAATTTGTGGGATATATAAGTTAATGTTGAAGTAAGTATATGATGCAATAGCACAAAAGATGACATGGGGTGAATGCAATTATACTTTTCTAAGGTTCTTAACACATTTTATAGCACATGAAACGTCATTAACCAAGAAGAAGGCACAAAATGAAGAATGGAAGGGAAAAACGAGAAAAATAGATAACAAATAGCAAACTGGTAGGCTTGTATCTAAATATGTCAATAATTAAATACAAACAGACTCAATTCTCAAATTAAAAAGTAGAAATTGTCAGGTTTGATTTAAAAAAAAAGATCTGGGGTGCCTGGGTGGCTCAGTCATTAAGCGTCTGCCTTCAGCTCAGGTCATGATCCCAGAGTCCTGGGATGCAGCCCCACATGCCTCTCTGCTCAGCGGGGAAGTCTGCTTCTCCCTCTGCCTCTCACCTCGCTCATGCTCACTCTCTCCCTCTTTCTCTCAAATAAATAAATAAAAATAAAACCTTTTTTAAAAAGATCCAACAATATCCTGACTATAGGAGACACACTAAATATAGAGTCATAGATACATTGGAATTAAAAGGAAACATAAAGTACTCCATGCACACAATAATCCCAAAAAAGTTGGTGTGGCTGTATTAGTATCAGACAAAAGATACTTCAAGATGAGATATATTATAGAAGAAGTGGGAAATTTTGTAAACGCAGAGGGTCAATCCATCAGGAAGCATAATAATCCCACTGTGAATGCAACTAATATGCTACCAACAGAGTTTCAAAACAAGAAGCAAATACTGTCAGAACCCCCCCAAAAAAGAGAGAAACCCACAATTACAGTGGATTTTAACAACTCTTTCTCAGTAATTGATAAAACAAGTAGACACACACATCAGTAAAAATATAGACAATTTCAGCAACACTATTACTAAAAGACATCACAGAACAATGCACTCAATATATGCAGAATATGTATTGTTTTCATGTGCACATGGAACATTGTCCAGAATAGAATAACAGCTTTGGACAGAAAAGAAGTCTCCTTGAATTTCAAATATTGAAATCCTATAAAATACATTTTCTGATCACAATGTAATTACATTTAGAAATAAATAAGACATACTTCCAGGAAAACAAAATATTTTAGAAATTCATCATATTAACAGAATAAAGGAGATAAAAACATCTGGTCATTTCAGTACCTACAGGGAAGAGCATGACAAATGCACATTCATTCATGATTAAAAACTCTCAGAAGAAAACTTCCTTAACCTAACAAAGGACTATCATCAAAATTAATAGTGAAATACTCAATATTTTCCCCTAAAGACTGTGAAGGCAAGGATATCCACTCTCACCATTTCTAAATATGTTACTAAGGTCCCTAACCAGTGCTGTAGCCAAAAAAAGAAATAAAAGAAAGAAATAAAAGGCATAAAAATGGAAAAGGAAAATCATTTGCAGACATAATTGTTAACATGTAGAATCATAAAGTATCTACAAGAGATAATAGATTTAATAGCTAAATATAGTAGTCAAGAGATCAATTGTATTTTATACACTAGCAACAAATAGAAAAAAGAATTTTAAAAGATTATATATAATAGCATAAAAATACTCAAGAATAAATTTTAAAAAGATATGGAAGACTTTTTACACTAAAAATGACAAAACATTACTGAAAGAAAAGAAAACCTAAATAAATGGTTATGTATTAGGTTAAAGAATCTGAAGGCTCAACATTCTTTTCTTCTTTTTAAAGATTTTATTTATTTGACAGAGAGAGAGACAGCGAGAGAGGGAACACAAGCAGGGGGAGTAGGAGAGGGAGAAGCAGGCTTCCCACTGAGCAGGGAGCCCGATGTGGGATTCAATCCCAAGACCCTGGGATCACGACCTGAGTGGAAGGCAGACACTTAACGACTGAACCACCCAGGTGCCCCAAGACTCAGCATTCTTGACATGTAAATTCTCACCGTTATTCTATAGATTAAATGCAATCCCAATCAAATTTCTAGTTGACAAGTTCATTTGTAATCTATAAAAATGCAAAGCACCTTGAATATCCAAAGCAATTTTGAAAAAGATAAAGTTGGACTGATATTACATGATTTCAAGACTTAGTGTAAAGGTACAGTAGGGTTTTTCAATTTCGGCACTGTAACGTTTTAGGAAGGATAATTCTTATGGAGGCTGCCATGAGCATTATAAGATTTTTAGCAATATCTCTAGCCCCTGCTCACTAGATGCCAGTAGCATCACCACTCCTCAGTTGTCCTAACAACCAAAGATGTCTCCTCCAGACATTGCCAAATATCCCTACAATGCACTATCACCCCCAGCTGAGATACAATAAATAAGACAGTGTAGGGAAATAAAAAAAAAGACAGTGTGGTATTGGTGTTAGGAGAGAAAAGTTGGTTAAATATAAGAGAACAGAACCCATAAACATGTCACCTTCTGTGGCCAACTGATGCCAAGGTAAATCAATGAAACAAAGAAAATCTTCATCAAAAAGGCATTGGAAAAATTAGATAAACTTATGGGGAGAAAATGAACCTCATCCTCTATTTAAGACCACATATCAAAATAAATTAACTTGAGTAACAGCCTAAACATAAAAGGTAAAACTACAGAACTTTTAAAAACAGTATGAGAGAATGCCTTCATAACCTTGAGGTAGGCAAACATTGCTTAGAGAGAATACAGCAATCACCAACCATTAAAAAATTGATAAATTAGACTCTACTAAAATTAAAAAGCTTTTGCTCATCAAAAGACTGGTATGAAGAGGAAAAAGATAAAACAGAAAATATTCACAGTACATTATCTGTCAAGGAAATTGTATCTAGTATTCTAAAGAATTCTCGTAATTCAGTAATAAAATGGCTACTCAATTTAAAAAACAAGCAAAAGAGAAATACAAATGGCTTAAAGTACATGAGAAGATGCTCACTCATCATTATGGGAATGAAAATTAAAACCAAAAGGTAATAGCACTCACTATACAATCAGTAAGAAGCCTAAAACTAAAAACACTGAAATTTTAAATACTGAGGAGGATATGGAACAACTTGAACTCTTAAACATTGCTGGTGTAGAAAAACTGGTGGTTTCTTATAAAGTATGGAAAGCTACTCTATAATTCAGCGATTCCACTTTTATGTAATTCCTTAAGAGAAATAAAAATACATGTCTACAAAAAGACTTTTATAAGAATGTTTATGGCCCCTTTATTTATGGTAACAACACACTACTGATGAAATGTCTATCAATAGGTACATGGATATATAAATTGTGGTAGATTCATATTAAAAACTACACTCTAACTAAAATTAAAATGACCTAATAATACACACAACATTAATCTCATAATCAAATGTTTAGTAAAATAAACTAGATGCGGGGCGCCTGGGTGGCTCAGTCATTCAGTGTCTGCCTTCGGCTCAGGTCATGATCCCAGGGTCCTGGGATCGAGTCCCGCATCGGGCTCCCTGCTCCACAGGAAGCCTGCTTCTCCCTCTCCTACTCCCCCTGCTTGTGTTCCCTCTCTCTATCAAATAAATAAATAAAATCTTAAAAAAAAAAATGAACTAGGGCGCCTGGGTGGCTCAGTTGGTTAAGCGACTGCCTTCGGCTCAGGTCATGATCCTGGAGTCCCGGGATCGAGTCCCGCATCGGGCTGCCTGCTCGGCAGGGAGTCTGCTTCTCCCTCTGACCCTCCTCCCTCTCATGCTCTCTGTCTCTCATTCTCTCTCTCTCAAATAAATAAATAAAATCTTTAAAAAAAAAAAATGAACTAGATGTAAAAGTGTATACTGCATGATTAATTCCATTTATGTTAAGTTCAGGAAATCTATGGGGACAGAAATCAAGAGTAGTTACATATAGGAAGCAGAGACTGGTTGGAAAGAAGCACAGGGTACTTCCTGGAATGATAAAAATACTCTGTTTTGATGATTGTATTTGTTATATGGATGTATATTTTATCCAAACTCACCAAATTCTACATTTCAGATGTGCATTTCTTTATAAATAAATAACCTCAATTATAAAAAAAATGGAAAAGATTTTAGTAATATGAAGTATTTAAAAATAAACCTTACTCATGTGTATATGCTAACTTGATAATATTTGAATTTAAACCTGTTAAAATAAGTCTCAAATCTGCTCTGCAACATATTTACATATGCCAACTACAAATGCACACTGATACTGATGTCCTTTATTGGCCACTCAAATACTAACAGTGGCATTTTAAATGAAGTATTAAAAAAAAATCCAAAACAAAGTATAACCTTCCCTCAATTTATTTTTTTTTTTAAAGATTTTATTTATTTATTCATGATAGACAGAGAGAGAGAGAGAGAGAAACAGAGGGAGAAGCAGGCTCCCAAGGAGCAGGGAGCCCGATGCGGGACTCGATCCCAGGACCCTGGGATCATGACCTGAGCCGAAGGCAGACGCTTAACCATCTGAGCCACCCAGGCGCCCTAACCTTCCCTCAATTTATACTGTAGTTTTATTTCAATAAAATTTGATATATGTTATAATAGACCACAAAGTATTTGTACTTAAATGTAAAACTGAATTTAGTTTGAGGCTCTGATATTTCTGAAGAGGTTTTTCATGAATATGAGTGTTGGCATGAATATTCAAAAGTCATAATGTAGATAGGACAATGTGTGATTTTTGTGATATTGTCTCATACACCGACATTATCTAAGCATTCCTACACAACAGTAATTATCCTTTCCTATCACTGATCATCATTTGTAGGGGAAATGACCAAAATCTCCCCCTCCAATTTCCAAACACCTTCTTTGTGATGGTACCACGCTGGTTGAGAACCATTTAAATAATAAGGATATGGAAATATGATCAGGAGCAAAGACTCTAAGACATCACCAAGCAGATTTAAAAAAAGAGGGAAGGAAGGAAGGAAGGAAGGAAGGAGGGAGGGAGGGAGGGAGGGAGGGAGGGAAGGAAGGAAGGAAGGAAAGAGGGAAGGAAGGAAAGAAAGAAAGAAAAGAAAATGCCTAGAAATAGAAAAAATAAGTAATTGAAACTAAAAACTCAACAAGGGGCGCCTGGGTGGCTCAGTCAGTTAAGCATCTGCCTTCAGCTCAGGTCATGATCTTGGGGTCCTGTGATCGAGTCCTATGTCAGGCTCCCCACTCAGTGGGGAGTCTGCTTCTCCCTCTCCCTCTGCCCCTCCTCACCCCCACTTGTGCTCATGCACTCTCACTCAAATAAATAAAATCTTTTTTTTTAAAGATTTTATTTATTTATTTGGCAGAGAGATACACAGCGAGAGAGGGAGTGGGAGAGGGAGAAGCAGGCTTCAGCTGAGCAAGGAGCCCGATGTGGGGCTCGATCCCAGGACTCTGGGATTATGACCTGAGCCAAAGGCAGACACTTAACGACTGAGCCACCCAGGCGCCCCAATAAATAAAATCTTTTAAAAAATAAAAAATAAAAGCTTAATGAATAACTTAAAAAGATCAGAAACAGCTGAAGAGAATATTAAGAACTGCTTCCAGCAGTATGACCAACTAGGTACCTAAAAAACACCAGGTACCTAAAACACACATTTTCATGCACTGCTGGGCTTGTAGAAAATAACGGCATTAGCCCCCTCAAATAAACCTAGAGGCAAAGTTAGAGGAAGGAGAGGCAGGGGTACCCTAATGGTGAATGATAATATTAGTATTATAACAGGTGACTAGACTGAGTCATGGGGCCAGCACCATCTAAACTCACTTCCACACCAAGGCAGGGATCCTTGAAATTAGTTACAGTGGTCAAGGCTATGGAAACTCCTATTTCCAGGCACAAGCAAACGCAATTCCTTCAAAAGAAAAGTCTTCTCAACTTAGGCCAGCACTATTTCCATAAATTATAATCAAATATGTATGAGTTCATAATCGAAGATCATGAGATACTAAGAAATAAACTACTCTGAGGTGAGGGTTAGCAGAAACAACAAACTAGAGATTTAGACTTCCAAAACCATTATTGGAATTGTCAAAAACAAACTATAAAATAGCTAGAGACAAAGTTTTTAAAGAAATAAAAGATGTCACATAAATGAATAACAACCAGTAAGAGACCAGCAAAACTACCCACGCACACTTGAAAATATGAAATTCAACAGGACCATGCGATATTAAAATGATATTGAGATTTAAAATTCAATGGAATTACTAAATAGCAACTTAGACACAGCTAGAGGTAGGATTAGTGAACTGGAAAATACATCTAAAGAAACTACATGAACCAGCATAGACAGATAAGAAGATTAAAAATGTTAAAGTTAGGAAACATCAGTAATAAAGTAAGAATGTCTAACATACATTGTGTGTGTGTGCACGTGGATGTGTGTGTGAGAGTGAGAGAGACAGAGAAGAATAGAGAGAGAGGCATTATTTGCAGAGATGATGGCTGAAAATTTTCCAGAAGGGATAAAAGACTTGAACATATATATAAAGAGGGAGGATTACATATGCCAAGGAGGATAAGTAAAAATGGACAAAAAGATCTTAACAAGGAACTAGAGAGAAAAGATCACTTGCAAAAGAAAAAATCGCAAGTAAGGTGATGGCAGACACCTTAACCTGCAATAATGGAAACCAGGAATCATAATAATATCTTGAAATACTAAGAGAAAATATCTGTTAATTAGAAACGCATATCCTGTGAAACTAGCTTTTAGGAACAAGAGTAGAATAAAGATTGATTCAGATAAAAACAACAGAATTTACCACAAACAGATGTTTCTATAGAAAATTTAAAAAGGGGGCGCCTGGGTGGCTCAGTCGTTAAGCATCTGCCTTCGGCTCAGGTCACGATCCAAGGGTCCTGGGATCAAGCCCCGCATCGGCTCCCTGCTCCGTGGGAGGCCTGCTTCTCCCTCTTCCACTCCCCCTGCTTGTGTTCCCTCTCTCGCTATCTCTCTCTCTCTGTCAAATAAATAAATAAAATCTTTAAGAAAAGAAAAAGAAAATTTAAAAAGGTATATATTGGGAAAAAGGAAAATGATTGCAGAATGAAATTCAGACATGCAAGAATAGTGAGTATACAGTTTGATAAGCATGTAACAATGACTGACACTACTACTAGTAGTACTACTACTACTTATTATTTATAAAGTTAAAAAGCATAAAGTGAAGCATAGCCTATACGCTTGGAGGAGGAGGTTCCTAGGCCTTCAAATATTCTATATATTATTGTTTGATGGAAATGAATCAACAGAACTAATGAAGTAATACTAAAAATACTTAACAACTATTACACCATGGGTACCAACCAAATGGAATGGTCAGTAAAATAAACAGTATGGATATACTTGTGTGTTCAATCCTGGTCTTAGTTAAGTTGTGGACTAACTGAACATTTTGTTAATTTATGTAAGCATGGTAGGATTTCAAGGGAACCACTAAAAGACAAGAAATAAATAGACTGTATTACCTCTGGACTACTGTGTATTATTGACTAAAAAAATAGCAGATTATAAAAGAACTGTACATTTTGGCAAATACATACTCATGCAAACCCACACACATGGATAGAAAAAAGATCCAGAAAACTACATACTAAAGTTTTCGCATTGGTACTCTGATGAGAATATGATCCTTTCCCTTTTTTGGCTTGTGGTATATTTTTAAGTTTTAATAATGTTCATGCATTGCCTCTATAAGAAAAGTTTGTTTAAAAATAAACAAACTGAGGGGTGCCTGGGTGGCTCAGTCAGTTGGGTGTCCACTCTTGATTTCCATTCTGGTCATGATCTCAGGGTCCTGGGATGGAGCCCCCAGAAGGCTCCCAGCTCAGTGGGGAGTCTGCTTTGCTCCCTCTCCCTCTTCCCCTCCTTTACTCGCATGCGCACACATGCTCTCTCTCTCTCTCAAATAAATCTTAAAAAAATAAACAAATTGAGAAAGAAGCAAGGGGAAAAAGGTATGTTATAGTATGCCATCCTTCATGAAAAAAGAATATACACTTGTTATCAGTTGCATATAAACTAGGGAGCTGGAGAAAGGAATGTGTTTATATATAGGAATATGTGCTAAATAGGAATATATGCTATCTTAAAGATAGTTGGTTACTGTGAGCATATAAAATAGAGCTACTATTTTTAAATGAAACATTATGTATATACATATATGATTTGAGAAAATTTAAATATCAACACCAGAAATCTGAAAGATGCAGGACATGGAAAAAATCATCTAATCCAATGACCTTTTAAATGATAATACTTTGTTTTGATTTCAATTTCTCCCCTCACCCCAATTTAAGAATAAAAGACTATACAGCATATACAGAAAAATGAATAGTGAAGGGACTTTTCTTGCTAGATACTAAGGAAGTAGTCATCTAATCTAATTCTCTTACCTATAAGTACGAGAAACACCCCTTTGTTAAAGTCACCACTGACCCCGATCCTGCCAAACCAAATAGCTGCTTCTCATCTGACCTTCTCAGCAGTGTTATCAACAGTTAAGCACTGTCTCTGAGACAAGGCTTTTGACAAACCACTCTCCTCATTTTCCTCCCCTCTGCCCACTCTTTTTTTTTTTAATGCCCACTCTTTCTTAGCTGTACTTTCTTTTTTAAAAAAGATTTTATTTATTTATTTATTTATTTATTTATTTATTTATTTATTTATTTATTTATTTATTCGAGAGAGAGAGAGAAAGGAGAGCACAAGTGGGGGAGGAGTAGAGGGAGAGGTCCAAGCTGACTCCGCAATGCGCATGGAGCCTGACATGGGGCTGGATCTCACGACCCCGAGATCACGACCTGAGCCAAAACCAAGAGCTGGATCCTCAACCAACTGAGCCACCCAGGTGCCTGTAGCTGTACCTTCTCATCTCAACTTCTAAATTTTCTGTCCTCAAAGTGCTGTCATCCATCCCCATGGCTTTCAATACCGTCACTACACTGACGGCTCCCAAATTTAGATTTCTAGTCTCTACTATTACTTTGAGCTTCAGAAAGAATCACCTAAATATCCACTTGACATCTCTGCTCTAAAGTCAGGTCAAAATTAGTATGTCCAAAACAGTACTCCCGACTCTCCAACTCTGCCTGCCCCCATCCTCATCTCAGTAAACTATACCATCCTCCACCCAATTGCTCACACCAGCAATTAGGAGTCACCCTAATCTCTTTCTCTCATGCTTCATATCCAGTTGAACAAAAGTTCTTGTTGGCTCAGTCAAATTATATCCAGAAGTGACATCTTTCCAAGTCCACATCCCAGTACAAGTCATCATCACCTCTTACCTGCCTACATTATCGTAACAGCTTCCAAACGAGTCTTTCTGCTTCTGTTCCTGCCGCACCAAGGCCTGTTTTTCAAATTTCATAAATAACAGGGCCTCCACGGCCCTATACTATGCAGCCCCTGCTAATTTCTCAGCCCTCATCTGGCACTTCTCCCATCAGTTGCTTTATTCCCTACCAGCCGGCCTACAGCCCCTCAAACAGGCTAAAGTCATTACTGCCTCAGAATCTTTGCATAGGTCTTGCCTTTTGAATAGAAATCACTTTCCCCAGAGCTATACAAGGCTTGTTCTATCTCTTCATTCAGGTCTCTGCTCAGATATCATCTCCACAAGGCATTTCCTGACCACTTGAACTAAACCAGTCCTACTGTTGCCCTCTGGCACCTTACCCTGCTGTATTTTTCTTCAAGCAATTACTACGACCTGACTTTGCATTATGCATTTATTTGTATATCTGTTTGTCCATCTGCCTGAAACTCTAAAATGTTTGCTCCAGAGTGGCAAAACCCTTATATGCCTCATTTTCTGCTATACGCTCAGTACCTAGAACAGTGTTTGACCTACAGTGGATAAGCAACAAAAGTTGGTGGAATTAATGATTTTAGAGATGAGGGAACTGAGGCATAGGGAAAGTTAATTGCCCAAGGTCAGAGCTACTTCATTCAAGAAACATTTACTGAGGACTTATATACCACACTAGGTGCTTGGACCTAGACAAACACACTGATAAGGAAGATCAGATCCTGTCCTCATGGATTTTACATGTCAAAAAAACTCAGATCATAGGTCTAATGGCCTACTGTTTTTTCTAGTACAAACACTTCTTTGAAACTTTAAAAAAGTCCTTTGGGAGAACTGAACAAAGCTAGAATACAACATTCCTTAGCAATTCAATTATAACCGGTGTCCCCTGGATGCCTATTTCTTTTATTTGTTAATAACTGCATTTTTTCCTTTTTTTAAAATTGAGATACAATCGGAGGCGCCTGGGTGGCTCAGTCGTTAAGTGTCTGCCTTCAGCTCAGGTCATGATCCCAGGATCCTGGGATCGAGTCCCACATCAGGCTCTCTGCTCAGTGGGAAGCCTGCTTCTCCCTCTCCCACTCCCCCTGCTTGTGTTCCCTCTCTCGCTGTCTCTCTCTCTGTCAGATAAATAAAATCTTTCAAAAAAAAAAAATTGAGATATAATTCACATACATTATATTGGCTTCAAGTATACAAAATAATGATTCAGTATTTGTATATATTGTGAATGATCACTAATCAGTCTAGTTAACATTCATCACAATATGTAGTTACAGAACTTTTTTTGTGCTAAGAACTTTTAAGCTCTACCCCCTCAACAACTTTCCAATACAACTATATTTGTTTTCTTTTAGATATACTTACTTAGCCTAGGTAAGCCTCATATGCCTTTTAAAACATCATTTGTAAGAGAGTCTTAAGTATTTTATACCATGCCTTTAATTTCCTAATAAAACAAAGTACCAAATTCAACATTTCTCAGATATTTTGGTGATCTGTCTGACTTAAACAAGAAAAAAATCTTAAGAAAATTAATGAAGTCTATAATTGGCCTGAATATATAAAATATAAAGTGATTTTAAAACATTTTAAAATCATTTAGTACCAATTAAAATTACTAATTATGAAAAATGCCATTTCAGAAAATAGAATGAAAACAGTACATGGAATAAAGAATATCTAAGCTTCAGATATATGTATTTTTTAAGTGGTATTAGATAGCACACCATATATTGCTCATTAGGAGAGAGACATGGTCAAGTTTATAGTTCTGAGTTCTGGCCAGTTTTTGCTCAGTATCCTACCTATTGGACTTTCAAAAGCAGCTTGGCCATACACTACAGGACATCAAACACTCCCTTCCTGAGCCAAAAAATAAGTAATTTTTTTACCCTTGTCCAAGTATGTGCAGACATGACAGTTTTTTAATTTTTAAAGAAAATATAATTTTTAAAAAGTGGATTTATGGTTACCCAGAATTTAATTAAACAGGCCCACCTATAAAAAAGATATGTAGAATGAACAAAGAGTTCCTTCAGGAATTCTTGTATTTCTTCTTAGTCTGTGATGAGATTATTTATCTGCTTTTTCTATTACTACTCTTAATCGTCTGTTAGACTATTCAAAATATATATACCTGTAGCATTATTTTCCTCTTCCCTGACAACACCTTTCTAATACATCATAGATCTAAATTTTGCTTATTACCCAGTTATAAAATATTAAATATCAGAGGTAAGTTTTTTAACAAATATGAATAGATACTAAACTGTTGCTGTTAAAATAATCTGCAATGACTACATTAATTCAACTCTTAAAAGTATGAAAACAGATCAAACTATATGAAGTAATAGTTTACAGATATGATTAGATTTATGGCTTCATTATAAAAATTAAAATTTCTATTTATAGTACTGTACACAGATTTACAAACTACAAAACTGGGATTCTTGTACCACAGGAATTCCATAAGTAAAATAACTTGAATTCTATCAAAATACCAAAGGAATTCTATTGGCACTGATGGGAAGACTTCACAAAGTGATTTTTAAATTCATTCAGAAAAATAAGTGAGAACTGCTACAAAAATATTTTAGAACGTAATAAGGGGGGATTTGTCTTCCAGGTACTATTACAAATATATAAAAATTAAAACAATTGGTGGAAGAAAAAATAGGACAAAGTATGCAAAATAAGAGAGTCCTGAAGCATACATACTGGAAGTATTATACAGAAGAAATCATTATATAACAAAAAGGATCTCACAAATCACGGAAAGAGCTCAAACAAGACACAGAGTATAAGAAAACTCAGAATAAAGCTTCATGTTACATAAAGTTATGAATTAAATTTCAGATGGATTTAAGAGTTAAAAGAAATAAACCAGAAAAAATATAGATCAATATTTATAAGATCACCAGATGGATAAGAAACAAAGGCAGAAACAAAATGAAAGAACTCACCAAATGAAAAAGCAATAACACTGGACATGCCTAAAATTATCAGGGATGAGCCAAATTATTATTTGTAGTTGAAATATTTTATACCTTGGAAACCACAAATACATAAAAAATTATTGAAATTAATAAAAGAAGTTAGTAAGGTGACTAGTTATAAAATTATATAAAATCAATCCTATTTCAAAAAAAGATTATAGAAATAACACAAAATAAATCCCGTTTTCAACAACACACACACACACACACACGAAGATAACATACCCCAGGATAGACTTTATATATGTGTTTAGATATACACAACTTTTCTTTTATGCTAACAATGTATAGTTTTTGTTTTCTCCACTTAGGTCCTGCATATTTCTTATTAAGCTTTATCCCTATGTGCTTTCATTTTTTTTTTTGTACCTTTGGTAAATGGAATATATTCTTCAGTGAACAGAGGAAGATACAGAGAGGTTCTTTCCTTGGCCATCCATCCCTCCATCCTCCTATCTCCCTTAGCAGAAGGGTCATGGTTTGATAAGTTCGTTTACAGCCAGCTCAGAAGAGCAGAAACTATACCTTCCACAGTTCAGAGATTTGCCTCTGCCCAAGAAACACTAAAAGCCAGGTCTATATTCTTGTTAAGTGAAGAAAAACCATGACTGGAGAAAACAACAATAACCCATAGGGACAATGTAACCTAGGGAAGAAAGATGCACTTTTTAGAAAATGTGGCTCCGACTGAAATTCTCTGAAGAGAATTTTAATGTAAACGAATTAGATTCGAACAGGAAACAAAAAAAGCTCTCTGGAACTAAAAACATGATTTCAAATTTTAAAATTGAATAGAAAAAAACAGTGACAGGAGATAGTCACACCTGAGAACTCAATATTCTGGAAGTTCAAGAATAATCTTATAACTAAAAGCAAAAAGGAGATGGAACAGCTGAGAGAAAAATGAAACAAAGATCAGTTTAGAAGCACTAACAGCTGAATAACAGAAGTTCCAGAAGGAGAAAAGGAAACGAGTAAAGAAGAAACACATAAACAAGTAACAAAAGATAATTTCTAAATTTCTAAGAAATGAATATTTAGTATAGGTGGCATTGTTTTTGTAGCAAGACTTACTCAGTGAAGGAAGTAACACATTCATTTACATAATGGCACAAATTCCTCGAGTTGTTGGAAAGCAGAAACAGTTTGTATACTGGCTTCTTCAGTGTAGTTGTTTTATGAACAAAAGTTAATTTGCCTGACCTCATCGAATATATCTTTTCATAATAACACCTTAATTTGCTTTCAAAAGTCCTCCTTCCCCTACTTGTAATCCTTATCATTTGGATAGGGCTCACCTCACCCCTCAGCTCAAGGGCTGGGCAAATGACTCAAGTCTAGCAAATTAAAGGTTACATTATAGTGTAGATTGATGAAATCAATCATAAACCTTTGTTGGAATTGTTCCTAATTCTATCCCCCTTGGCATTTGGATTGAGCACTCAAATCTATATGTGTGTGAAACTATTCTAATTCCTGGAATTATAAATTATGTGAGTCAATACATTTCCTTTTTTCCTCCTTATGCCGGTGGTTCTCAGACTTCAGAGTACAACAAAGTTACCTGGTGGGTTTGTTAAAAACAAAATAAAACAAAACAGATTGCTGGGATCCATATCGTGGCATAAGTCTGGATAAGGCCTGAGAATTTGCATTCCTAACAAGATCCCATGTGATGCTGACACTGCTCCAGGGACCATGCTTGAGAATAATTGCCTTAAGCCATTGAGTTGGCTCATATTACTTACACCTGAAAGATTAGGGACCACATTATCTCCAGTCAGATGAAAAACAATAACCCTTGAAGCAAGTGAAAATTTAAACTGAAATTTTAAATTATCTAGAAAATAATGAAAATAAGTAGAAATTCATACCAAAACCTGTGTAACAATAAGTTAAGTTTTTCTTAAAGGAAAAGGTCTAAAAAATCCTTATTATTTATGAAAATAAAGACTGAAATATGCTAAGTATTCACCTTAGGAAAATAGAAAAATACAACCAAATTAACAAAGAGGACTTTATACAGCTAGGATCTGAAAGTAAAAAAAAAAGGGGGGGGGGCGCCTGGGTGGCTCAGTCGTTAGGCGTCTGCCTTCGGCTCAGGTCATGATCCCAGGGTCCTGGGATCGAGCCCCGCATCGGGCTCCCTGCTCATGGGAGGCCTGCTTCTCCCTCTCCCACTCCCCCTGCTTGTGTTCCTTCTTTCGCTGTGTCTCTGTCAAATAAATAAATAAAATCTTTAAAAAAAAAAAAATAGAAAACAAAAGCAGCAGAAAACATACATAAGATAAAAGCTAATTATTTGAAAAGGCTAATAATCCATAAGGAACCTAAATAGGAAGAACAAGAGAAAACAGAAATGTAAAATGCTAGGGATTATTAAAGTTCACTTGCATATATGGAAGAAACTTTTTAAAAGAATATGAGAAACTTATTGCCACTTTATGGCAAGAAACAAGAAATCTAAAGGAAGTAAATGATTTCCCAGCAAAACATACCATATATGACCTAACAGGAAGCAGAAAAACCTAATAGATGAGATAAGGCTCTGGAAATATACAAAAGGCAAAGGGCTTAGATGTTCTGCAGCTTAGTTCTATCATCCCCTTTCAAAGCTGTGGGTCCCAAATTATTTTGATCATGCATACTTATCAGTAAAACATTTTTTTAAAGATTTTATTTGTTTATTTGAGAGAGAGCAAACACAAGTCGGGGGGCAGAGGGAGAGGGACCCAGGACCCTAGGATCATGACCTGAGCAAAGGCAGACGCTTAACCAACTGAGCCACCCAGGAGCCCCTCAGTAAAACATTTTGAACAATCATCCCAATATATGTTTATTTGTTTGTATTTATTAATTAGATATGCTCTAGTATATATTATAAAACAAAAAGTATAAAGTAAATAAATATAAAAACAAGTTGTGATTTTTTTTTCACATATAAAGAAATTGAATCTATTATCTTGTCCATCCTTGGAGTGTAGATTTTCCACTTTGGAGTTCATTATTTTAACTGTTATGTTTATTACATTATTCCACAACATGACAGAAAACTACCTAATATATAAAGCTAGAATAACCCTACTAATAAAGCATGATGCAGAAAACACATTAAAAAGTCCAAGTATGTGTATGGCCAATAAAATTATCAAACTAAATACATCAGAGCACATCTTGACTAAAAAGGGTTTTGCTCCCCCCCAGGTATATGAGAATGGTTCAACTTCATAACATCTACAGATGTAATTCATTTTATCAATAAAGTAGAAAAATACAAATTATGTCAATAGATGCTTAAGACTTTTGATATAGTCCAGCAGCCATCCACAGTAACTCTAAGCAAAAGAAAAAGGAAGCAATTAAACATGATGATTATTTACTGAAAAGCAATAGCAAACAGATTAAACTTGAAATGTTAAAGCCATTTTCATTAAGTTAGAAGAGGGATGCTTGCTGACAGTGGCATTATTCAAAATTGTTTAGGAAATTCTAGTTCATTCCATAAGAAAAGAAAATGAAAGAATAGATATAAATATTTTTTTATTTTTTTAAGATATAAGTATTTTAAAAGAGTCAAAGCTATCTATCCCCCATACCCATAACTCTTCTTTATAGTAGCAAGAACTAATAAAACTAAAGGAAAAAATTCATTCACAATAGTCTCCAAAATTATAATACCTAAGAATAAACATCAAAAGGAAGGTATGGAATGGTACTGAAGGACACAAAATAACGGAAAAAAAATGGTTCAACACAGCTTATATGCTCCTCCAATCCTATTTTCTTCTCTGCCTCCCTAGAGTAAGCACTACTATGAACTAGGGTTTATCATGTTTTTATACTTTTACCACACATAGAAGATTCTTAGACATTATCATTGGTAGTTTTTTAAAAATTAGTAAAGATGAAATAATATTGCATGAATCACTCTGCAATTTGCTTTATTATTCAACATTATAGCAGGCTTTTTTAAAAAAGTTATCCAGATTAATAAAGGTAGTTCGAATTTGTTCACTTTAACTCTGTATCACCTAAGAATATGCTATAATTTAACCATTCTTTTGTTAATAGACATTTAGGTTGTTTCCATTTTTTTTGCTATTACAAGCGATGTTGCAATAAACATTTTTGTAAAATTTTCTTTGTGTACATGTGACCATGACCCACACTGAGAAAACATTTTGCATTATGATTCAGTACACACACACACACACACACAGCACGACCCAAAAAGCTTATGAAACAATTACTTTTACTACATACAATGTATTATGATGATTTTTATTCTGTAATATTTCATTAAAAAATAATAATGCTATAACCCACCAAGTTAATATAAAGAACTAATGGGCCCCAACCCACAGTTTGAAAACAATGTCCTAGGAAATCCACCTAGAAGTGGAATCAAAGGATATATAAACAATTTTGATTCTACCAGATATTGTCAGTTTGCTCTCTAGAGTATTGTACCGGGGCACCTGGGTGGTTCAGATGGTTGAGCGTCTGCCTTGGGCTCAGTATGCGATCAGCGGGGAGTCTGCGGCTTGGTGGAGAGGTCTGCTTCTCCCTCTTCCCCCACCCCCAGCTCTCTCTCAAATAAATAAATAAAATCTTAAAATAAATAAATAAAGTGTTGTGTCAAGTAAGAGTCCCACCAGGATTGTATAACATTCTTCACAATATTGTCAGACTGAAATTTCTGCTAATTTAATGGGAGCAAAGTAGTATCCCATTTAAATTAGTAATGTTAAGTGTCTTTTTGTCTATTGAATATTTTCCTTTTTCATAAATTATTGTTTATTGGCTCATTTCCTATTGGGTTTTTACTTCTTTTTTATTTGTAGTCCTTTATATATTTTGGATATTAAATTCTTTATCAACTACATACATTGCAAATATCTTTTCCCACTCTATTTTCTAACTCTGTTTATACTGCTGATGCTAGACTGTTGTATGTCAATTTGGTTATGACTGGTAACTATGTTTCTCAGAATCTCTTTCTCTGGATGGCTCCGGGTTGGAGTTAGCCAAAAGAGAAACTTGTATAAGATTTGGAAGGCAAAAATGAGGCAGAAGCCACTATTCTTGAAGGGTCACCATGGTCAGACATGGTTAACAGACAGACACAGATTGTGTTGTTTTGACATTCCTGATACTCAATTGTTTCTTTTTCTGATATTCAGTTGTTCTTAGTTTGATTTTCTTGTACTGAACTTATAATTGGCAATGTTGTTAAATTAATTTATTCATTCCAACTATTCTACTAATTTTCCTGTAAATAACTATGGATATAAAATCCTACTGCTGTGTATAACAAAGCATTTCATTTCTTCTTTTTCAATCCTTAGATTTTCAATTTTGTTTTCTTTTCTTATTGCATTGGTAGTACCTCCAGTATTATCAATAATAAACCCAAGAAGGGACTCTAAATGGGCTACTAAAACTGAGGGGACTAAAAGCAAATGCTTAAATTGGGGAACGTAGTCTTGAGTCAGCCAAATAGGAAAAAGCAGGAAACTGACTTAACAGCAGTTTCATACAATGGTCCTGTTAAAAAGTTGCTATTCATATAAGCTTTTGTTTGTGACAGTGCAGAATGGCTAATGAGGAGGCAGGCTCAGTATAAAGAACCCAGGTTCAAATTTAGCATACAGCAACCGAGCTCCTCTAACTATAACCATATCCTGCTTTCCCAATTAATGAAAAGAGCTATAAAATTCAGTTGTCCTTAGCATATGATTTTTGAAAGACAGAGCTTTACAAATAATTATAAAAGATTATAGATAATATTTTTAGCCTTCATGGAAAGGCTAAGTAAAATTTTTAGCATTTCTAGGGATTCTTAACATTTTCCATAGCCACTAAGAGTCAACACTAACTCCCTCCCAAAAGGAAGGAAAACAAGACCTGGGTTTTGTTCTTTATTAACTCATATATTTAAAATAATCATACAACAGACAAGACTACACTTAAAAATTTTAGAGGCCAAAATTCTTGAATTCTTGTTTGACTTGAGATTTTCTTTTAAGATGATGGCAAGAAAATTTTCCCTTTACAAAACATTTTCTAAATTAAATATTTATTCTCTGCTTATATGCAAAGGACTTACACTTTAAAAACAGTCCTTCATTATGTGAAAATGTATATGTTAAAAACATTACTTTATGTTAAAACTTATTATGAATCTGGTTTTACTAAAATAGAACCTGATTTACTAAATTACTACTTTTTACTGGTAAGTGCAAGCAGATTAAAATTTATACATTATAAATAATAATAAAAATAAGGTAATCCTATTTATACCAATAAAAGAAAATCTCATTATAGTATGAATACAGTTCAAGTCATAACTCTCAATCTGTTTATTTTAACCAAATTTCAAAAAATTAAAATTCCAGTATAAATTTGAAAGAACCTTTGCATAGGCTCT
This sequence comes from Mirounga angustirostris, assembly GCF_029215605.1. Taxonomy (NCBI): domain Eukaryota; kingdom Metazoa; phylum Chordata; class Mammalia; order Carnivora; family Phocidae; genus Mirounga; species Mirounga angustirostris. The sequence goes on along the minus strand of NW_026991716.1, from coordinate 90,667,779 downwards.
TCAGATTCATCAGAACAAAATTTGACATGTACTTCCTTATTAATGGAGAATAAAGAAAGGCTAGCTCAAAGCTGCTAACAACTTTGTAATTCCCTGGATTGTTACTTGGGCTTGGGGCTTAGGACTAGTATTTCATTGGAGGGATTTAGCAGTGTAAAGAATGGAAATTTTTGGTTGATTAGTCTTCATCTTAATCAGTCCTTATTGAGTTCACACAGAAACACAGTGGATACCATAGCGGGTATAAACATGATGATTTATGTTTTATAAATTTAAAAGTGATACTCTGAAGAATGTCATATCTTCATTAAAAATATACATACTTAGTATTAGAGGCTAAATTAATTTCCTTTTTTGAAAGGATCTCCAAATGTTGAACTATTAGGCAATTCTCATGAACTCTTATATTGAAACCATACTACAAATATTTGATCTCACTTTCACCAAGACCACAGTCTAAAGGAAGAAAAATCATATAAAGTTACTTGTTAAGCCCACAATTTCTACTTGAAGTGTCATTAAAGTTGCTTCTGGAACATTTTTTTCTGCATTACTTTACTATTTATTATGCTTAGAATAAAACAGCAATCAGAAAATCAACCTAAAATTTGTGATGATTTGCCACTTGGCTTCTGCCCATTCTCATCAGGCATCTGGGGAGACCTATGCAGCGCCAAAGGAAGCTCTGCCCCACACAATGTCTTGTGCAGGGTGCTGAGAATGGCACATTGTCTGCCTAGTCTTAACAGAGGTCACAGCAGGGAGAGCATCTGCTAAGATAATGTGAATGAAGGAAACAACTATAATTGCCTCATTAAGAGATCTCTGGCAAAATAATCACAAGAAGAAAGGACTTGGGAAACCACCCTAAAATTAAGTCTACAAATAAGGAAAATTTGGGGTAGAATAAAAAATGCTTAAGAATTAAGGGAATGTGGGTATTCCATTGGTTTTACTAATGCCCTTAGTCACTATATAGATGAATGGAAACTTTGATGCAACAGTTCAGTTATTCAACTTCAGCTCTTGCCAGTCATTAGTAGGAAGCAGAAGATGCAAATCCACAGCTGTCCAGGATACAAACAAATGTGAAATAAAGTGTGGTGGGAAATTGTTTACAAGGGACCAAAACATAGTAACTAAGATTTAAAGTCTATATTTTGCAATTACAATGAAACACAATTAAAGGAACATTTTAAGAGGGAAAAGTAAAAGATAAAAGACCAAAGTCTAAGAAAGACAAAGGAGAAATTGTCTCTGCTTGACCAATTTACTTTCTTCTATTTTCTACCACTACCACTTAAAAATACATTTTTCTTAAAAGTCAACAGTATATAATTACAACTAAATCCTGTCACTTTCCAATTATCAGCCAATATAGGTGCACATACAGTTTATTCAACATTGTTGATAAACTAAAATTATTTTGTAGTAAAAGCTAAAGTAAATGTTATTCCAGTTTAAATTTAAATTAAATATTCAAACTGGACACAAGACTAAAATGTGTTGAAACTGACAAGTTATTTTTGTATTTTCTGATATTTTGATGTTAAGCTTGGTGAACTTAATTTGTACTATACAGTTAAAATTTATTATTAAATAGAATCTTCAATTATGGCTACTAAATTTTTCTGATTCCAACAAAAACAGTAAAATTAGCTTGTTACACCCATAAGCCAGGTTTAAAATAAGCAAACTATTTGATGACTTTGATGTTTTGCACCCAAAATGTGCTGGCTAATTTTTCCATTCCATTTACCATTCCAGTCTTTAAACTGCCTTAATCTCCTGCCCTCAGATGTTGACCTTGTAAGAATAGGGGTCATAGGTCAGAATAGACAGACCTCAAAGGATCTGGACTATCAATTCATGCCTGAGAGATTTCTCTTCCACAATAGGAACCTACTAAACAGCAAATTCCTAAATCTAATCACACAAGTATCAGGGTGAAACAGTTATTTATTGGAATTTGTTGATTTACAGTTTTCAAATATCTCCAGCATCTAAAGAGCATTTTTCTTTTTCTTTTGGGAGCAGGTTCTAGGATATAATAAATATGAAAATAAAATCACTGAAAAACTTTTAATATGAAACAGATATCCTTAATAAAATGGCATCATAAACTTAAGTAGATTTATTATTTTTAGTGATGCTATGTATGTAGATCTCAAAATGAAAAAAACATAGCACTATAATTCCTAACTATGAAGTACCTGAAAAACTTCAAGTTATACCACAAAAATAATGAGAGAAAGATGTTATACTGCTGAGGTAGGTGGGGGAGGGGGTGGAAGAGGGTTACCACTAGTTGGTTTTGAGCTCACTTGCTCTAAAGGTAAATAAGGGCATTAAATATTTTTTTCTTTTTAATAAACAAATGAAAATATACAGTCTTTCAATGAGAAAATCCTAAGCAGATTTAAAAAAATCTTATGGCTTCCAAAACCTTTTTGCAAATTTAAGGAATTTGAAATAAAAAAACTATGGCCAAGTAAAAATAACTTTACTATCATATACCTTCACTTTTATTTTTAAACAAAAGGCAAGTTAGCTCTTCCAAGCTGAGAATAAATTAGACATATATAATGAGATTCTGTTTATATTCACCTTGGTCTTTTTGACCACAAATGTGCCATCTAATACCAATTTAATACTGGACTGTAAGGAATGTCAAATTTCATAATTAGTTTTTAAGTCTACATGAAGAACATCTTAAAAATGACAAACAAATTTTTTTAATATGATCAAATGAAAGGAATTTCTTACACTTCAACGTGAAAAGCAGTAATACGGAACATCATAACAACCTTCTTTCTAAACAAAATATATTAAAACTTCAACTCATGAGGAAAAATCAAAAAGCTTAATCGTGTGCTAATGCAGTGATGCAAATGAAATATTGCTTGAAATGAAATGAAAGCAGTAGAACATTGGTATTATATTTTGTTATTTTAAAAATCTCAGGTCAACACTGTTGAAAGGAACTGCATTATAATGAACAGCACTTCTTGGACCCTGTGGTTGGGTCAAAAGATGTGGAAGGTTAAGGAGAACAAAGAAAATAGTCCCTATCCTAGAAAAAATTTAGAATAAAAAAGGAGGTAATAAAAGAAACCATAAACCAAAAAAAAAAAAAAAAAAAATGAAGCTTATATGTATACAACCAATAGATACATTTACCATGTATACATGCACTTCAAATGTTTTTAAAGCTTACATGTATTTTTATTCCTTAATGATTAAAATCATTTAACCTTCACAGAAAGATTTCCAGACCATCTGTTTGAGTCCACATCATTTTTACTAATATAATACATTTGTTAATATAAACTAAAATTTTATTACATGAAACATTTAATTATCTATTATAGCCTGACATGTAATTCCACATAAATTCTAAAAATTAACAGTGGCAAATAAAAGAATCATTATACTGTGTTTCCCCATAATTTCATTGTTAGAAGTTTCTTCTTTTACTTCACAATAAATTGTGGCCTTATAAAAAAATAAAAGTTATCAAGTATAGGCCAGATTTTGAGGGGAAAAATAAAGTTTTAAATTAACAACAACCTTCATTTTATTATAAAGAGAGCTGTATAGGGGTCATTAAATCTCTACTCTTTTGATAATGTACATAAAAAAATAAACAGCAAAAATAAATCTGAAATGATTTCATTTGAAATTTTTCTTAAAGATTTTAAATGTGGAGGATTTAAAATAAGAGAAAATAACACTGCTACTGAGTAACTGGACACTGGTAACTGTATACTAAATTCAGCAGAATTTTAAGACAGAAAAAAAATAATCCCACTTTCTTTTGTAGTTTATGTAAAATTAAGATAAAATCCTTAAAATTATTTTATATTTCTTGCTACAAAGACATAAATCTTCACAAAATATGGTTCTATGTATATATATAATATATATGATATTTAGAATTGAACAAATACTTTCTTTTGAGTGATGGGACCAAATTTCAAGTTTGTTAAATATGTTAATTCCATGTAATGAAAATTTTATAGTTTTAATTTTTTAACCTGAAACGACAGAAATTAGATTCAACTTTGTAATTTAAAAACATTCCAAGAAAAAAGAGATATTCTTTGGACAGGTGGTGTTTGAACAATTCATATTATTCATAAACCAAAAATGAGCCTATACCTCAACCCCATACAAAAATTAACTCTAAACAGATTGTTATGTAAATGTAAAACATAAAACTATAAAACTACAACAAGAAAACATGGGGGAAAAATCTCTGTGTCCTGACATAAGCAATAATTTCTTAAACATAACACCAAATAAACATGACATAAAATAAGAGATTGATAAGTGTCCTTATCAAACTGTAAAACTTTAGTTCTGTGACAGATATTTAAGACAGTGGAAAAATAAGCCACAAACTCAGAAGAAAAAAAAATCTGTGAGTCATATGTCTGACAAAGGACTAGTATCCACAATTTTTATATAATGAGCTCTCAAAATGCAACAATAACAAACAATCCAGTAAAAATGGGCAAAAGGTACAAACAGACACTTCACCAAAGATATAAAGATGACACAAAAACATTTAAAAATGTCAATATCGGTAGCCATAAGGGAAATGAAAATTAAAACCATGATGAGATATCACTATACATCTATTAGACTGGTTAAAATTTTTAAAAATTCTGATAATATCAAATGCTGACAAAGATATAGAGCAGCTGGAACTCATACACTGTTGATGGGAATTCAAAATAGTACCAACACTCCGAAAAAAAAATTGGCATTTTCTTATAAAGCTAAATACACACATATGACCATATTATCCAGCAATCCACTCCTAGATAAATGAAAACTTAGTTCACAAGAAAACCTGTATACAAATGTTTGTAACAGCTTTGTTCATAATCATCAAACTGGAAACAAGCCAAATGTCCTCCCACAGATGAATGGATTACGGTGTTACATCCATTCAATGGAATACTACTAAGCAATAAAAAGGCATGAACTATTGATACACTCAACAACTTGGATGAATTTCAAAGTCATTATGCCAAGTGAAAAAAGCCAACTTCAAAATAAACTTAAGCCCAAATTAGTAGAAGGAAGGAAATAACAAAGACCAGAGTGGAAATAAATGAAATAGAAACTAAAAAGACAAAAGAAAAATCAGTGAAACTAAGAGCCAGTTCTTTGAAAAGGTAAAATAGAAAAGCCTGGGATGCCTGGGTGGCTCAGTCGGTTAAGTGTCTGTCTTCAGCTCAGGTCATGATCCAGGGTCCTGGGATCAAGTCCCGCATTGGGGAGCCCGCTTCTCCCTCTACCTGCCGCTCTCCCTGCTTGTGTTCTCTCTCTCTCTCTCTGACAAATAAATAAATAAAATGTTTAAAATATAAAATAAAACAGAGGGTGCCTGGGTGGCTCAGTCGTTAGGCATCTGCCTTCGGCTCAGGTCATGATCCCAGGGTCCTGGGATCGAGCCCCGCATCGGGCTCCCTGCTCAGCGGGAAGCCTGCTTCTCCCTCTCCCACTCCCCCTACTTGTATTCCCTCCTCGCTGTGTCTCTCTCTCTGTCAAAAAAATAGATAAAATCTTAAAAAAATAATAAAATAGAAAAGCCTTTAGCTACACTTACTAAGAAAAAAGGAGGATTCAAATAAATGAAATTAGAAATAAAAGAGGAGATATTATAACTGATCACACAGAAATAAAAAGGCTCAAAACAGACTATGAAGAATTATACACCAACAAATTGGACAGCCTAGAAGAAATGGATAAATTCCTAGAAACATGCAACCTACCAAGCCTGAATTATGAAGAAATAAAAAATCTGAGTATACCAATTACTACTAAGGAGTAATAAAAAGTTTCCTAACAAGGAAAAGTCCAGGACTGCATCGCTTCACTGGTAAATTATACCAAACATTTAAAGAAGACTTAATACCAATCCACTTCAAATGGAACACTTCAAAAATAAAGAAGAGAAGGGAACATTTCCAAACTTATTTTATCAGGCTAGCATTACCCTGAAACCAAAACCATACAAGGATACTGTAAGAAAAGAAAATTACAGGGCAGTATCCCTGATGAATATAAATGCAAAATCCTCAACAAAATATTAAAAAATTGAATTCAACAATATATTAAAAGGATCATACATTGTTATCAAGTGGGATTTATTCCTGAATTACAAGGATGGTTTAACATCTACAAATCAATAAATGTAATACATCATATGAGCAAAACAGAGGATAAGAGTCATATGATCATCTCAAAAGATGCAGAAGAAACATCGGACACAATTCAACATCCATTCATAATAAAGTGGGTATAGAGGAAACACACCCCAACATAATAAGAGCCACATATGACAAGCCCACAGCTTAACATTATACAATGGTAAAAAGCTGAAAGTTTTTCTTTCAAGATCAGGAACAAGACAAGGATGCCCACTCTTGCCAATTTTATTCAATATAGTACTAGAAGCCCTAACCAAAGCAGTTACATAAGAAAAAAAAAAGTCTTCCAAATTGGAAACGAAGGTGTAAAATTGTCTCCAATTGTAGATGACATGATATAGAAGCCTGAAAAGATCCCACCAAAACATTGTTAGAACTAACAGACAAACTCAGTAAAGTTGCAGAATACAAAATCAATATACAGAAATCATTTGGTTCCCATACACTAATAATGAACTATCAGAAGGAGAAGTTAAGAAAACAGTCTCATATACAATTGCATCAAAAAGAATAAAATACCTAGGAATAAATTCAACAAAGGAGGTGAAAGATCTATACACTGAAAACTACAAGACATTAATGAAAAAAATTGAAGAAAACATTTACAAATAAGTGAAAAGCTATTCTGTGCTCATGGACTGGAAGAATTAATATTGTTAAAACGTCCATATCCCCCCAAGTGATCTATAGATTCAATGGAATTCGTATCAAAATTCCAGAGGCAGTTTTCACAGAAATAGCATACACACACCTAAAATTTGGATGGAACCACAAAAACACTGAATCCAAACAGACCCTGAGGAAGAACAAAGTTGGTGGCATTGCACTCTCTGATTTCAAACTGTATTATAAAAGAATAGTTATCAAACAGTATGGTACTGGCATAAAATCAGACTCATAGATCAATGAAACAGAACAGAAAGATCAGAAATAAACTCACAAATATATGGCCAATTAATTTATGACAAAGGAACCAAGAATATACAATGGGGAAAGGACAGTCTCCTCAATAAATTGTGTTGGGAATACTGGGCAGTCACATGCCAAAAAATGAAACTGGACCACTATCTTACAACATGTACAAAAACCAACTCAAAATAGATTCAAGACTTGAAGATGAGACCTGAAACCACAAACTCCTAGAAGAAAACATAAGGCTTAAGCTCTCCGACATCAGTCTTGGCAATGATTTTTTAGATTTGACAACAAAAGCAAAAATAAACAAATCAACTAAATCAAACTAAAAAATTTCTACACAACAGAAGAAACCATTAACAAAATGCAAAGGCAACCTATAGAATGGGAGAAAATATTTGCAAATCATATATCTGATGAAGGGTTAATATTCAAAATATATAAAGAACTCATACAACTCATTAGCAAACAAACAAACAATCTGATTAAAAGTGGACAGAGGAACTTAATAGATATTTTTCCCAGGAAAACATACAAATGGCCAACAGGTACATGAAAAGGTGCTCAATATCACTAATCATCAGGTAAAGTCAAATCAAAAGCATAATAAGACATCACCTCACACCTGGCTATTAACAAAAAGACAAGAAATAACAAATTTGGTGAGGATGTGGAGAAAAGGGAACCCTTGTGCACTGATGATGGAAGGGAAGGGAGGCTACATGTACAGCAGACTTATCACTGCTATTCCTTATTTTCACTTGTATTGCATTTTCCTACATCACAGTTTCTTTTGAACAGCTTTTCTTTTTAAATATTTTATTTATTTATTTGATAGAGAGAGACACAGCGAGAGAGGGAACACAAGCAGGGGGAGTGGGAGAGGGAGAAGCAGGCTTTCTGCAGAGCAGGGAGCCCGATGCGGGGCTCGATCTCAGGACCCTGGGATCATGACCTGAGCCGAAGGCAGATGCTTAACGACTGAGCCACCCAGGCACCCCTTGAACAGCTTTTTAAGTATCTGGGAAGTGTATATTGCCATCCTCCCCCCTCCTGGTTCTCTGTACCCAACTGTCTCACTGTTGGTGGGAATATAAATTAGTTCAGTCAAAATGGAAAACAATATGGAGGTTTTTCAAAAAATTAAAGATAGAACTACCATATGATTCAGCAATTTCACTTCTGGGTATATATTCAAAGGAAATGAAATCATTATCTCAAAGAGGTATCTGCCCTGCTCCATGACCTCTGCAGCATTATTTACAATAGCTAAGACACAGAAACAAACTAAAAAGCCTACCGACAAATGAATGGATGATGAAAATGTGAGATACACACACATACACACACATGAATATTAATCAGCCATAAAAAAGGAAGGAAATTCTGTCATTTGGGACAATTTGCATGGATTTTGAAAGCATTATCCTGGGTGAAAGAACTCAGAGTAAGATAAATACTATATCACCTTACTTATATCGGAATCTAAAGAAACCAAACTCATAGAAACATAACAGATTGGTGGTTGCCAGAGGTGGAGGTGGGGCCTGGGTAAAACAGGTGAAGGTGATCAAAAGATACAAACTTGTAGTCATAAAACAAGTAAGTTCTGAGGTTTAATGTACAGTACTGCATGGTGACTAAAGTTAACAATACTACTGTATAGTGTATTTGAAAGTTGCTAATTGTAAATCTTCAAAGTTCTCATCACAAGATACAAACTGTAACTGTGAAGTGATGGGTGTTAACAAAACTTACTGTGATAATCATTTCCCTATATATACATATATGAAATCATTATGTTGAACACCTTATTATATCTAATAAAACTGAGGGGAAAAAAGGTACAATTCCACTTCTACTAATGAAAAGACAAAACTACAGTGATAGAGAATAGGTCATTGGTGGCCAAGGGTTTTACGTGGAGGAGAACTACAAAAAACAGGGAAAAACAAAAAGACAGAGGGTCAGGACACCTGGGTGGCTCAGTCAGTTAAGCGTCTGACTCTTGACATCAGGGTCGTGAGCTCAAGCCCTATGCTGGGCTCCACACATCTGATACAATACAAGGAGAAGAACGCAGCATCACTTCCACGACATTCTTGTCATAGATGAACAAGCTCAATCTAATCATAAAGAATTATTAGACCGACTCAGGCTATGATCTGGATTCATCCTGGTGTTTTTCCACTTGTCCCTCTCACCCTTACATTGTCTGTAAACTGAAAGTTAGATTGAAAGGATTTTGTTAGGTTCAAGATACACATTTTTGTAATACTTCCAATTTAAAGGAAACGTAAGTGTTGGAGAAACAAGTTTAAAAACACTAGCATGAATCCCAATTATGGCACCTTCTATAAGACAGTTCGCTTAGTCTCTTTAACAAGTTAATGTCATAGAATTCCTTCCTAAAAAGCATGTGCGTGTGTAGGGAAGGGCTGTTCTAGACTACAAGAGACTTAAGACATATAAAACTAGGGGCACCTGGGTGGCTCAGTTGGTTGAGCAACTGACTCTTGGTTTTGGCTCAGGTCATGATCTCGGGGTCACAGAATCATGCCCCATCTTGGGCTCTGTGCTCGGCAGGGAGTCTGCTTGAGATTCTCCCTTTCCTACTGCCCCTCACCCATCTAAAATAAATAAATAAAATATTTTAATAAAAGACCTATATAACTAAACTAAAGCCATGTTCCTTAATTGCATTCTGATTCGAAAAAAGCAGCCGCAAAAGATAAATTTTGGACAACTGGGGAAATTTTAGAATGGATCAGGTGTTAGATGTTATTAAGGAAGTACTATTTTGATAGGGATGAATGAGGCATGATATTACAGTTATCATCTATAGTATACTTCATTTTAAAAAAAGATTTTATTTATTTATTTGACACAGAGAGAGAGTACAAGCAGGGGGAGAAGCAGGCTCCCCACTGAGCAGGAAGCCTGATGCGGGGCTCAATCCCAGGATCCTGCAACCATGACCTGAGCCAAAGGCAGATGCTTAACGACAGCCACCCAGGCCCCCTATAGTATACTTTAAAACTTTTAGAAATTTCCACAATGTTTACAATTATTGAAATACAGATGTGGGTATATATGGGTGATGACCATACCATTTTTTTCAACTTCTTTGTATTCTGAAAATTTTCATAATAAAAAGTAAAAGGCGGGGGGGGGGGGCGACTGGCTGGGTCAGTCAGCAGAGCATGTGACTCTTGATCTCAGGGTCATGAGTTCAAGCCCCACATTGGGCTTAGAGCCTACTTAAAATTTTTAAAAATTAAAAACTTAAAAAGTAAAATGGAAGGAAATAGTAAGAAGAATCACACAAAATATTAAGAGAAAACAGCGTAACAGAAATTAATCCAAGAGCTGGTTCTTTGAAATAAAAAAATTCTTAAGGAAAAAATGCAACAAAAATAGATAATGGGAAGTGACTAGAAAATCCAGAATGTTTTAAGATTTTTGAGGATATTTTACATAACTAAGCTAATAAACATGAAAATCTGGATCAAAGCACAATTTTATTCTCATTATTAAGGCTTTCTCCAGAAGTAGACATAGTTAATAATCATAGAAGAAACCAAGAAAGTTACCAAAGGTCTCTGAGGTCTTTATTTAGGGAGCAAATCAGTGCCTTGGAGACTCTTCCGAACGTCAGTTAACACTGCCACATCCTGCTCTCTCTCTGTTTCAGTTTCTATACAAGAGCCTCTGTGCTGCTTATTTGATTATTTTATTGCAGTTTGTCTCTGTCACTTTACAAAAACGGTGGCACACAGAAAACTGGAATTGCTAATGCTAGTGACAAAAATTATAAACGTCGTGAACTATGTAGTTGGAAATCATTAGATACCAAATTGTGTAAAAGCTTTCATCGCAGTAAGACACACAACAAACAAGAGATCTTGAAGGAGTTATTCACCCTCTGATCACCACCAACTTATACCCTCTCATTCTTTCTAGCACCCCAACTGCAGCAATTTTAGAACCCCATCTGTAACCCACACACCACAAGCCTGCCACTTTTTCTGTCTTCACTCCTCACCTAGTTTATACTGCATAATCCATCATTACAACTGCTCCCTTGCATACATCATCAGTGCCCTCGCTTCTCTCCCTTTGTTATTCTCAGCTAGGAAAGCCCCAACTCTAATTAAATCCATCTTTCTATTTCACAGTTATAGCCATGAAGTCGCCAATGGCTGGAGAAAAAACAATCATACTGACTGACACTACTTTAAATTCATGTCCACTAATCGTCAGTGGGTTTTTGGTATAGCCTGGAATTCTACCTTTTCTCCACAATGCCCTAACTCTTTTAATTTCCTATTTCAAAAAATTTTTAAAGACTTACGTATTTATTGAGACGGGGTGGGGGGAGAGTGTGCACACCTGAGTTGAGGGAGAGGCAGAGGAAGAGAACTGTTAAGCAGACTCCCTAATGAGCATGGAGCCTGACATGGGGCTCGATCTCACAACCCATGAGATCATGACCTGAGCCGAAACCAAGAGTCAGACACTTAACCTACTGAGACACACAGGCACCCCTTAATTTCCTATTTCATACCTTCTTTCTTTTTAAATCTCCAAACCTTCTCTCCCAAGCAAGGAAATCATTCCAGCAATTGTCCTCCTCTTTCCTGCATGCTCAATCTTCCCTTTCTACTGGACCATTCCCACTGACACATTAGCAGGCTATATGTTCTTTGCCTCCTCAGCTGCTGCTTCATTTTTCTGCTCTCATTTATAGGAAACTCAAAAAATTGTCTATACTTGCTGTCTCCACTTCCTCTCCTTTCCTTCTGTTGAACACAACCCGCTTAGACTTTTACTCCCAACAGTCCACTGAATCTGAGCTTGTCAACTTCACCAGTGACTTCCTTGTTGCTAAATGCTCAAGTCCTGGTGGTCATCTTAATCATTTCACCATCAGCACCATTTCCAACACCAGAGACCCTTTCCTTCTTGAAATACTTCTTTCCTTGACTTCTGAGACAAAATCCTCTTGATTTTCCCATTTCCCTCCTTCTAACCTAATGCCTTTTGCTATTCCTCCTACTCTTCCTGCTCCCTAAGTGCTGGAGTGCCCCAGGGCTGGGTTGTTTTCTCTTTTCCATGTGTACTCACTCTGACAGTGATTTCGTTCAGTCTTAAGACTGTAAATATCTTTCTGTTGACTATTGTCAAGTTTTTGTCTATAGCCCTGGAACTCCATACTCATGTATCCATCTGCCATATCTATTTTCCCGTTTGAATGTCTACTATAAATCTCCAGCTTATACATATCTGACACCATACTTCCGATTTCCTGCTCCTTCCCTAGTCTTCTCCCTCTTGGTAAATGATCCCTCCAGCCTTCTGGCTGCTCAGGCCAAACAAACCTTGGAATCATCCTGAATATTCACTTTCTCTCACAGCCCACATCTGATCCAATAGTAAATCCTGTTGTCTCTACCTTCACAATGTCAGGATTTTTGTTGCTCACCTCTACTGCTACCATCCCAATCTGAACCACCATTATCTCTTTGCATTAATGAAACTGCCTCAGAATTGAGTGAAATTGTAGGACATCCAGCTGGTGTTGTGGAGAACAGTTTGGTGTGGGGGTAAAAATCTCCATACTTTTGGTGTCAGAAACCAAGTGCTGTGTAAAAGTAAAGCAGATACACAAGAGAAAAACAGTAGGGAAGAACTGGATTTTTCAGAGTGGGAAAGAAGAAAACAGAGTTCTTTCCTAAACAGCGAACTTCCAAATCAATAACAGCAAATGAACACCTTGATAGAAACATGAGCAAAGGACAAGAAACATGTAATTCATGGAAGAAAAAAATGAAAATTGACATAAAAATATATTTGACCTCTAATCTAATCAAAGGATGCAAAGGAAAAAAAGTGAGCTGTATCTCTTAACCTATGTCATTGGAAAAGATTTTTTTAAAGATTTATTTATATTTATTTATTTATTTGAGAGAGAGAGAGACAAAAAAAAGCGTATGCATGAGCAGGGGGAAAGGCAGAGGGAAAGGGAAAGAGAGAATCTCCAGCAGACTCCCCACTGAGCACAGAGCCTGATGCGGGGCTCAATCCCATGACCCTGAACCAAAATCAAGAGTCAGACACCCAATCAACCGAGCCACCCAAGTGCCCTGGAAAAGATTTTTAAAATGACATCATTCAGGGTTGCCTGGCTAGCTCGGCTGGTAGAGCATGTGACTCTTGATCTCAGGGTTCTGAGTTCAAGCCCCATATTGGGTATGGAGCCCACTTAAAAAAAAAATTCAGGGGTGACTGGGTGGCTCAGTCAGTTAAGCATCTGCCTTTGGCTCAGGTCACGATCTCAGGGTCCTGGGATCAAGCTCCGCATCAGGTTTCCTGCTCGCCGGCAGCCTGCTTCTTTCTCCCTCTCCTCCTTGCTTGTGCTCTCTCTCTCATATCTCTGTCTCTGTCTCTCAAATAAATAAATAAAATCTTAAAAAATAAAATAAATTGAAAAAACATTCAAAAATGTATATTTAAGGGAGAGCCCTCGGAGCGTGGCCACGGCTAACCAACCCCGGACCGCCGCAGCACGGCGGAGGAGGGGCTGGAGGCTCTGAGGAAGCAGAGGCCGGCCAGACTGCGGGCGAAGCACCGGGATCCTGGCCATGCAGCACAACGGAGGCAAAGCACAGGGAAGCAGAAATGAGAAACAGTATCTTAGCCCAAGTCCTGGATCAGTCAGACCGGGCCCGCTTCAGTAACTTAGCACTTGTAAAAGCCCGAAAAAACTAAAGCAGTAGAGAATTACCTCATACAGATGGCAAGATATGGACAAGTGAGTGGGAAGGTATCAGAACAAGGTTTAATAGAAATCCTTGAAAAAGTAAGCCAACAAACAGAAAAGAAAACCACAGTTAAATTTAACAGAAGAAAAGTCATGGACTCTGATGAAGAGAACGATTATTGAAATTTAAGATGTTTAGAGACTGGAACTTAATGGAACAGTTCTAGGACAGATAATGCTGGGTAGAAGTAAGATCTGATTGTTTACTTTGTTTATTGTCTATATGCCTTTTAAAAAAATAAACTTATGCCAAAAAAAATGTATATTTAAGGGGAGCCTGGCTGGCTCAGTTGGTAGAGCATGTGACTCTTGATCTTGGGATTGTAAATTCGAACCTTAGGTTGGGTGCAGAGATTACTTAAAAAAATAATAAAAATCTTAAAAATAAAATGACATCATTCTATGAACAGTCCTTTTTGAAGGGGTTGTATATTGGCCCTAATCATTTCTGGAGAACAGTTTGGACATAGATACCAAAAATTTTTAAATGCCTTGTTTTTGACCCAGATTTTTCAGTATTTATCCCAAGGATATAATCAGATAATTTTTCAAAAACATACATATACAGATTCCCACTGTGGTACTACTGAAAAGGTCAAAATATTCAAAATAGCTTAATTTTAACAAATTACTTCAGCACTGTTTAAATTCTGGTGCATTCAAAAAATAAATTTTCGGGGCGCCTAGGTGGCTTAGTCGTTAAGCGTCTGCCTTCGGCTCCGGTCACGAACCCAGGGTCCTGGGATCGAGCCCCGCATCGGGCTCCCTGCTCTGCGGGAAGCCTGCTTCTCCCTCTCCCACTCCCCCTGCTTGTGTTCCCTCTCTCGCTGTGTCTCTCTCTATCAAATAAATAAATAAAATCTTTAAAAAAAAATAAGTAAATTCTGGTATATTCACACAGTGGGAATTTATGCAGGTGCTAATGATTGATATGAAATGTTCCTTGATATACTGTTAAATGAAAAAAAATTCAAGTTTTAAAATACTGCATATATATTATGAGTCCCACCTTAGTTAGGATTTCAAGTGATTTTTTTCCTGACTTTATAATTTTTTATATTGTTTGAATTTTTTTATACATCAGTTATCTTTTAAAAACAGACAAAACAATAAAGGCATTTTCATTTGAAAAAAACAGGTGAGGTGTTAAGATGTACAGAGGAATAGCACTGTCTGTTGGGAATCCTGACTCCTCATTTGTGATCTCAGAACAATCTGGTGGAAATAGTGTAGAGTTCAAATTGCAAGATAGCTCATATTCTTTTTTGTTTTAAAGATTTTATTTATTTACTTATTTTTTTTTTATTTATTTGTCAGAGAGAGAAAGAGAGAGAGCACAAGCAGGGGGAGTGGCAGGCAGAGGGAGAAGCAGGCTCCCCATTGAGCAGGGAGCCCACCATGGGACTGGATCCCAGGACCCCGGGATCATGACTGAGCAGAAGTCAGCCACTTAATCGACTGAGCCACCCAGGCATCCTGATAGCCTATATTCCTGATAAAGTTTATTCAACTACACAATGGTGGCATTTTTTTTACTTTGGTTAAATTATATTAAGTCCAATATAATAAAAATGAAAAAGATTTTCAGAATTTTTTCCCAAGTACAATAAACTCATAAACTAACAAAGTAAATGATTACCTATCTCCCTTTGGTTTTCTTTTTTGTAGTGTCTTCCCTTTGGGTCTTCTTTCACTTCCTAAACAGGGGTTCCCACCAGGTCCAGTTACCCGTATTGATTCAAGGCCTTTGGAAGATTTTTTAAATGTGAATTCCACTGGTTCTCCTTCTTTTAGGCTTCTAAATCCTTCCATGAATAATTTGCTCTGTAAAGAACAGGGGAGGGACAGAGAGAAAGAGAAATCATGATTATCAATACTTTAAAGTTTTCTCTATGATTTAAAAATTAATATAGGAAGATATTCATTACTATCCATTATTAGGTATAAAGTCTCTTTTAAGTTCAGTAAAACTTATACCATTTTCAAATTTCCTGTTACACTGCTGCAATGGAAGATAAACTAATACCATTTTAAAAGCAATTTGGCAATACTTACAAAAATTTTAATGTGCATATTATTTGACCCAGCAATTCCATGCCAAGGACTCTCCTACAGACATACTCACACACAAAGGTTCAAAAACAAAAGCAAAAGAAGACCTATATCAAAATTCACTACAGCACTGTCTGTTAAAAAAAAAACTACAACTACCGAACTGGAGGGTATTATGCTAAGCGAAATAAGTCAAACAGAGAAAGACATGTATCATATGACCTCACTGATATGAGGAATTCTTAATCTCAGGAAACAAACTGAGGGTTGCTGGAGTGGGGGGTGGGGTGGGAGGGATGGGGTGACTGGGTGATAGACACTGGGGAGGGTATGTGCTCAGGTAAGTGCTGTGAATTGTGCAAGACTGTTGAATCTCAGATCTGTACCTCTGAAACAAATAATGCAATATATGTTAAGAAAAAAAAAAAAGAAGAAGGTAGCAGGAGGCAAAGAATGAAGGGGGGGAAATCGGAGGGGTAGACGAACCATGAGAGATGATGGACTCTGAAAAACAAACTGAGGGTTCTAGAGGGGAGGGGGGTGGGAGGATGGGTTAGCCTGGTGATGGGTACTGAGGAGGGCACGGTCCGCATGGAGCACTGGGTGTTATGCACAAACAATGAACCATGGAACACTACATCTAAAACTAATGATGTAATGTATGGGGATTAACATAACAATAAAAAAATTAAAAAAAAAACTACAACTACCCTATCAATGGAAAACTGATTACACAAATTACAGTACAGCTATATAATGTAATATTATTGAGCCATTAAAGGAAGATCTACATGTCTTGCCATTTGTGACATGGACGGAACTAGAGAGTATTATCCTAAATGAAATGAGTCAGAGAAAGACAAAACTGTATGATTTCACTTATATGTGGAATCTAAAAAACAAAACAAACAAAGCAGAAATAGATCCATAAATACAGAGAACAAACTGATGGTCGGGGCAAAATGGATGAAAAGCAGTGGGAGGTACACACTTCCAGTTATGGAAAGAATAAACCACAAGGATGAAAAGTCATAAGGAATATAGTCAATGAAAGTGTAATAGCACTTTCATTGTATGGGAACGATGGGCGCTACACTTGTGGTGAACACAGCATAATGTATAAACTTGGCCAATCACTACGCTGTGCACCTGAAGCTAATGTAACAGTATGGGTCAAGTATACGTCAATAAAAAAACATAATTTTTAGAAAGATCTACAGGTATTAATGTGAAAAAATAAACATGTAATACCATTGAGTAAAAATATATAGGGCAAAGAACAGCCTATTTACCATAATGCCATCTATATAAATAAGGTTTTTTTTTTAAGATTTTATTTATTTGCCACAGAGAGAGAGAGAGAGAGAGAGCGAGCACAAGCAGGGGGAGCAGCAGGCAAAGGGAGAAGGAGAAGCCGGCTCCTCATGGAGCAGGGAGCTCCATGCAGGGCTCAATCCCAGGACCCCGGGATCAGGACCTGAGCAAAAGGCAGATGACACCCAGATGCCCCTATAAATAAGTTTTTTAAAAGATACATGTGTATTTATATAGAGATGGGGTTTGACACAGCAGACAGCAAATCATAAAGTCATTTTCTTCAGTTCTTTTTTTTGGAAAGTGGCAAAGCTTGTTGGTATACACATTATCATAATTTGAAAGGACAAAGATTTTCTTTTTCTTTTTTTAACTGAATTTTATTATGTTAATCACCATATATTACATCATTAGTTTTTGATGTAGTGTTCCATGATTCATTGTTTGTGAAACAGATTTTCTAATTTGAAAGATGGTTGATTTTTGTGGGAAAAAAAAGTTTCCTGATTGCAAAAGTGTAACCTTGGTTACAAATATTAATTGGCTCTTTTGATCTAACTCTTTTCATCAAAGTCAATATGCCAATTCAAAATATACTAAAAATAATTAAATCATTAGTTTTATTTCTTAAAACACCTTTGTGTATTTTATGGGTCTAATTTGGAATATCATATAGTTTTCAAAGACTTTTATGAATTTGGGGGCAAAAGGAAGCAAAACTAAATATGATGGGAACCCCTAGGTCAAGTCCATTTCTTTAAGTAAACAACCATTCCAACTCTTTTCTGTTTATCCATAAATTTAAGGGATTTGAGTTTCCCCACATGTGTTCTATGGCACAATGGTTCCGAGAAAGACTCCCTGAACAAAGGATTCTGTGGTCAAATAAGTTTGTGAAATGCTCTATCTTGTGTTTCTCCTTAGTTGAGTCACATTAGCATATTAAAGTCTCTGAGATTCTATACCCCTCCCCTCCGCCACCTAAATGAAAATCTTGTTTGACTGTGTTTATTTAACCCGGCAATTTCCTGACCAAATTGATCCCAGAGCCCTTTCTTTATGACTACAGTTGTCAAGCATACTTAGGGAAATACTGGACCACAAAGTCTTTACTCCTTCCAAGTCCATGACTCTAAAGGCAGCTGAATAACTACATACAACCAAATAATTATATGGAACAAATAAAAACAACACTTCAAAATTCAAGACTAAAGGAGACTATTCATGGTGAAAGTAATATGACACATGAAAACAGGGTTTTTAACCAGTCAACTGATGCTTCAAAATTCTTCATGTGGGGGCGCCTGGGTGGCTCAGTCGTGATGCGTCTGCCTTCAGCTCAGGTCATTATCCCAGGGTCCTGGGATCGAGTCCCACATCAGGCTCCCTGCTCAGCAGGAAGCCCGCTTCTCCCTCTCCCACTCCCCCTGCTTGTGTTCCCTCTCTCACTGTCTCTCTCTGTCAAATAAATAAATAAAATCTTTAAAAAAAAAAAAAATCCTTCATGTGGAAGTCTGCAATTTGGCAGCACCTTTTTTGCTGTCTGATGCTATGCAGAAGTCGGGCGGGGGGGCGGATCACAACTGCCTATACTCCTTAAAATTTAAAAAAAAAAATTGTTTTTAAAGCTTTATTTAATATTTTAAAATCTTTTTTTTTTCTCCGAAGCTTTCTCCTCACTAATTATAAATAGTTCTTTTGCTTTCATTTCTCACTTCCTACTCAAGAAAATGCAGATTACCAAATCAGATGAAGTGGAGCATACACAAGTCAGCTATAGCAATTAAGAGAATGAAGGGACAACAGTTTTAATTAGAGCTATCATATGTTCTTATGTTTTGTTTCTGTAATAAAAATTCTATCACTTATGTCTTCACATTTCCTGGTATATGGGTGTACTTCATTTTCTATTATTACAGTTTTTGACAGGTATCATTTATAAGTGAATTGCTTCTCCAAATCTAAAGTTAAATTCTACTCTTATGGACCACGAAGTTCTGGCTATTTCTCATGGTATTCTTAAAGAATATTTTTTTAAATTCTATCTTGTATTGCTCCTTCCCCAAATTAGTACATAAGGCAATTTAGATTCATACTAATTGACAAGAATTATTGACAAGAAACAATAATACCCCTAAGAAATTATGATGGCTTTGCAAGAAACAGATAAGGATTCACAGAGAATATTGTTATCTTTGTTACTATATCAAAATTGCTGCTACATAGGTGGGAAAGATTTGTTAAAAGATGGGGAATTCTCTATTCTTTCTTCACAAAAATCAACTTCTCCCCTTGACTCAACAATTTTTATTAAAGGTGCCTCCATTTTTCTAGTCACACTGATTCCAATCCTTAGTTATACCCAAACTGTTCACTGAATCTTGTGAATTCTTACTTCATAATCTCTATTATCTGCCCCAACCATTTCATTGGATTGCCACTGCCCTACTTCAGGCCCTAACTATCTCCTACCTGGTTAACCATAATGGTTTCCTTATTGGTATTTCAGCACCAAGTCTCCTCCCTACTTCATAGCATCTTCCATATCTACACATTCTCTCAGAATAAATCTTACCCTACTAGTCTCCTGTCTCAACATTCTACAATATCTCTCCTAGACTGTAGGTTGAGACCATTCATAATCCTCTAGTTATACTTTCCACTTCTTTTCCCATTACTGTAAATCACAATTCCTCCAATTAATAAAGCTGGCCGACTTGTACTTCCTTGAACACACTTTATGTTTTCTCATCTCTGCACTCCAGCTTATGCTGGTGGGGATGCACGCTCCTAGTCAGAGCTCTCTATCAAAATCTTACTCAAGATTCCAGACCAGTTCAAATGATCCTTTATGTAATCATCCTCAACTGCTGCAAGTTGTAAATTCTCTCCTCTTTCACTTAATTGATTCTTCTGTATAATTTTCACAATATACTGCTGTGTAATGCAGATACTTGTGCAGGCCTTACTTTTTATTTGCTCTTTTGGCTTTATCTTCTCCTGAAGGCCAGGGATTTTGATATATATCTTAGTATTTCCCAAAGGGCTTATTTAGCAAAATGCCTGCAAACAGATATCATTCAGTGTGTACTTAAAAGAATTCTAGACTTAGCAATAGTAAGATCCTTAAGGGTTATTTAATCCAACTCCCACTTGAAAAAAAAAAAAGGCGAACTGAACTTGAAGGACTTAAGTGAATTACTCATGCAAAGTCAAATTTTTAGGCTCCTACCTCTACTACATAAAATAAATTCTCATATTTTTCATGTCAAGGTGACACTGTGTATAGTACATGTGGAATAAAGAAAATACTTATAGGATTATAATGTTTCATGGTAATAGCGTTATTTTCTAACTCCATTCCTTGTTCTTCCTTATACCCATATTCTCTAATCATCCTCATTGAGATGCCAAACAATCCATCAAATTCTGCCCATGGTGAACCAAGAATGCAGATTTATGTAGATTTTTCCTTGACCTACATATAAGACCTTCATAAGGCAAGACTTTGGTGTTTGGGCTTATATGTCATCTGTGACATTTGTTTGGACAAAACAGAAGTTTATTCTCTATAGGACAGAATCACAGTTATTGAATGAATAAATGAACAAAGGAAAGAAGAAGCATTTAGAAGAAGCTGCTGACATGCCTACTAAGATATCAGGCACTTACAATAAGAAGACGCCAATTTTGAATGTGTTCATATTAAGTTAATTCATCTGACACTTTTTATTCATGTTCTTCTTCCTCTAATCAAATAAGGCTCCCTTTTCTCCCACTTCCTTTTATTCCAAATTTTTAAATGCATTGTTGCTCAAATTTATTTCAGAATTAGAAAAATACTGGCTTTCGATTTCCTCACTATACTCCCTCTCCTCCTCCCAATCATTTTTAAATGACTTGCAAAGAATGGCAGTAATATGGAGACAGATGAGAACGGTCCATTTGTCAAGTACTTCTATCCCACCTTCCAGTTAGTAATAGGATTACTTATCTCTCTTGGCACATGCTATTTCTTTGCAACTAGATTGGGAAGGCTCTGAAGTGTTGCTACAGTTTTGTCTTTGTTTCTCCTTAGGAAGCTTAAGCTGACTTCCAGTTCAAGATAGCAGGGTGATCAAACACATGCCTCATGTTATTCTTTAAAAGCCATCAAAATGACAGTAAAATAATAAAGAGAAATAGATTCATAAGAAAGAAGAGAAATAAGAGAAGTGCCATCAGGGCACCTAGGTGGCTCAGTCGGTTAAGTGTCTGACTCTTGATTTCAGCTCAGGTCATGAACTCAAGGCTGTGAGATCAAGCCCTGGGTCGGGCTCCATGCTGGGTATGGAGCCTGCTTAAGATTCTCTCTCCTTCTGCCCCCACCTTAAAAAAAGAAAGAGCCTCTCCCTCTGCCCCCCAAAAAAGAGGGGTGCCATCAACAGAAAGCAGAATTCAAGAAATTTCTGGAAGTTAGAGAGCTGAGTGGGGTGCCAGGCTGGCTGTCGGAAGAGTATGCGACTCTTGATCTTGGGGTTGTGAATTCGAACCCCATGTTGGGTGTAGACATTACTAAAAAAAGAAAAAGAGAGAGAGCTGGCTGATTAATTAAATTGAAGGAGCCACACCCTATAAACTAATAAAAGAGGCTACAGCAGAAGTAGAATCCAATATTCCTAACAGAACCCAGAGACTGTGTTGAGTCTCAATATGTACAATGAAGAGCAAGAGAACGAGGTGGGCTTGAAACCAAGGGGATTAATGGAAGGTTTGTAAATGGACTAGATGCCCATTTTATCCTCCCCTCCCTATACCCACCTATACACATGAAAACAGCCAAAATTAACCCGATGCAAATATTATAAGGCTGTTTTCTAAGACACTGAAGGAAGTATCTGGGCAACTGTTGAAATAATGGATCCTACACACAAATTCTTATTTACTCTGGTAATTTAGAGTTTGTTGGTACAGGAGCTGTCCCCTTCCCAGTCAACCTTCAATCATTCCTATCTCTCATTCTTATCCTTCATTCATATAGCTGCAGGGTCAACCAAGAATCACAAAACATGCAGCATAGTAAAAAAAGGTCAAGATAAATGAGGAAACAAAAGAAATTTCATGCACCATGTAATTAGTATCTCCAGAGATATCTGAAACAATATAACATCAATAAAACAAAAAACCACAACCAGAGAATTAAAAAAGCACTCTCATAAAGTCAAAAATGATAGTTGAAATCAAATGGGTTGGAAGTAAAAGGTTAGAAAATCACTCAGGGGATAGAATAAATGGACCCCCCAAAATGAAATACATGAGTGAATATTTCAGAAGTACAGAGGATTAATCTAAAAGGGAGAGATAACAAAGAAGATGAAGGAAGAAAAACGAAATATAAGAAAATTACCCAGAGCTAAGGGAAATACCAAGGAGAGGCCTATATTGGGTGGAGGCATTACTGAAACTTTTACACAAGATGTACATTTTTGAGTACATGAAGACAGATTTTTTTTTATTAAAGATTTTTATTTATTTATTTGAGAGAGAGAGAGCATGAGAGGAGGGAGGGTCAGAGGGAGAAGCAGACTCCCCGCTGAGCAGGGAGCCCGATGTGGGACTCGATCCAGGGACTCCGGCATCATGACCTGAGCCGAAGGCAGTCGCCTAACCAACTGAGCCACACAGGCGTCCCCATGAAGAGAGACTTTAATGGGGACAGAAGATAGTAATACAAACTGAGCTAACAGTTCAACCACATGCTTGTGCTGCAGTATAGTTAATACATGTCTGTGATAACCAGAGGCTTAGTTTAAGGGTATTATTAAGGGGGTGAACAAAAATGAAGTGGAAAATGCTGGTTAAAGCCAGATAATGGAAAATTTTAATTGCCATCCCAAGCATTTTATTGTGTCTGAAATAAAAATCTGCTTGAATTTTTTCCCTGGCTTTTAGAAGTAGGAAGATCAAATGTATGGTTTAAAAAATTTAACTTCCTTGGCAATACTGTGGATGTGTGGGGGATATGAGCAATCTGTGTGGGGGTGCCTGTTACAAGGAAACTATTATAGTCTTAGCAAGAGATTCTTAAAACTAACCTGAAAGATGAAAGAAGGAATTGATTTTGCAAAAAACACTTCAGGAGTCATACATATCACCTGCTCTAAATTATTACTTGCCCCATATAACAATTCACTGTTAAAATGGATAGTGATGTTATAACTGTAATATAAACATCTTTACAAGACTGGTCCAAGAGCTTCACCAAGAAAGGACCATCTGTAACTCAGTCACTTGGGAGACAACTCAAAAAACCAAAATCGGGCTTTTCCCCTTCTTTTACTACCATTCCTTGAACACGTCAATCAAGATCTTGATAGTTGGCTTTCTCTAACTATAACAACAATTTAAAATGATTTGCTGCATTTTTAAGACAGCATAATGAGAATATAATTAAAAATTAAATTGTAGGGGTGCCTGGGTGGCTCAGTTGGTTAAGTGTCAGACTCTTGGTTTTGGCTTGGGTCATGATCTCAGGATCCTGGAATCAAGCCCCGTGTCTGGCTCCTGCTCAGCAGGAAGTCTTGAGAGTCTCTCCCTCTCTCTCCTTCTGCCCTTCCCCCATGCTCACGTTCTCTCTCTCTCTCTAAAATAAAATAAATAAATCTTTAAAAAAATCAAATTAGAAGAATTCCAGTCCAATAAAGCTGGGTGATAGAGGTATGTTAAAAAAAAAAAAAAATTCCTGAATAACTAAGTTAATATTAGTAGGTTAAGGAGCCGAAAAACTTCATGAAAATTCAAATATATTGTTTCTTTTCAACATTTTTATGAGGCAAAGACTGTTTTTCTCTAATGTAGTAGTGGAAAAATACACCATTTGTTAAGGACAATTAATTATTACACAATATACAGTTGTAGAGGTATTATACAACACGCATGAGCAATTCTGGGACTCCTAAAGATTATATGCTTTTGATCTACATGCCAAGATACTCCAAGATAATTAATCCTGCACCCACAAGAACACATCAGAAAGATCACTGGACTAAGTGGGGATCTAACCTTGGCTCCACAACTAAAGTGTGGTGCAACCACAGATAAACTGCTTACCATTGGGTGAGTCTCCCCCCTCTTCTTTTTGTTATAGATACAGATCTCTATCCTTCGTTATAACACTTCTGAAAAAAAATCTGTGACTTCACTGTCTTTGTAGACATAAATGGAAATAAATGAACTATATGTTAGCCAATGTTGAAATTTCCTTTTATGTATTATTTCTCAATTTACTGAATAGCAAGACTTTAGTTCTTACTTAACTCAAATTCCTTAAGAAAACAAAAACTAAAAGAAATATGGTAGTGGTGTCAAGTATACTCAAATAAGAGAATTAAAAAAAAAAAAGAAAGACATGTGCTGGCACTCTAGAAGTTGATGTTTACCGACCTTTACCGAAATAGATCAAATCTAGTTGAACCCCAGTCAAATCACTAAATTTCACATAAACAGAGTAAAAAATGGGATTTTTCTACTTTTCTTGAATATGAAAGGAAGCCTTTAGAAAGTCCCTCCATCTGGCCTGTCCTTCAAAATCGAAAAGGGCAGCACTAAAAACTAGCAACGCTACTGGGATGGCATTTAAAAAGGCATCATGAAAAGCATACAGGGATTAAAGCTGGATTTGAATACTGGGTTTGAATCCTAATCCTACTACTTACAACCTCAAGCTGCATGACCATAAACATATTTAAAAAAAAGTTGTGCCCCAGTTTATCTATCAACCCACGATAATAATAACTTCCACGAATTAAAAATATCTACTACAGTTATTGTTAGATTCCAAGTAATTAGTGTAAAATGCCTAAAAACAGTGCTTGGCATACTGAATAGCATTACAATAAATAGTTTCTACTATTTTGATAAGTATCCAGTCTGTGCCTCTACCTTCTGACACAAGTATGGGAGAGGCAGGAGAAAACAAACAGATTCAAGAACCTATTCACAAACAGGCACTGTGCCGAATGCTTTCACTTGTTGTCCCATTGGATCCAACTTAACCCTACCTCTAACACCCACTTGGCAAATGTCTGCATATTACTGAGTTGGTTTAAACATTATCTCATCTTCAAACGCTTCATGACATTCTTGAGCAAATACAGGCATGCTTTTCCAGTGCTCCAATTATACATGGTATATATCACCATTATAACACTTATTATATTGCATTATTATGTGTCTATTTTCTTATAAGGCTACAAACATCCTGAGAGGAAATATTAGAATTTTTCATTTCAATCCTCACGCCTAAAACCATCCCGGAGACACAGCAGGTGCTCAAAATATATTTGAGGCAAGTGAGGAGAATCAGGGTGGTGGGGAGTAAAGGAAAAGAGGAAGGGAGGAGGAGAAAGTAACTGTAACCTTCTCTCTTTCAGATGAGGACACTGAGAGACCCAAGGTCAAATATGATGAATGGTAGAGCCAGAACTCAGAACCAGATGTTTGACACCAAAAGCCCTTAAAAATAGCATGATGCTTAGTGCAGCATTCTCCAGAATGTTTCATTGTTCCCTCGATACCATAATCACAATATGAAGATTTAGAACATTGAAGCTATAGGCCTCCTCAATGTATGTTCATCTTTTATTCCTTGTTTTAATTCTTCTTAAAAATTTTTCTGTAAAACTTCTTAGCTGATAGATTCAATTGTAGGAAATTAATTCTTATTGTAGGACATCTTATTTTACTGCCTCTCTTTGAAAATAAGAGATATTTAATACATGATGGCTACATAATTTTTTTTTTTTTTAAATCCCTATCGGGGTGCCTGGGTGGCTCAGTCAGTTAAACATCAGCCCTTGGCTCAGGTCATGATCCCAGGGTCCTGGGATCGAGCCCCGCATTGGGCTCCCTGCTCAGCGGAGAGCCTGCTTCCCCCTCTCCCTCTGCCTGCTGCTTGGCCTACTTGTGTTCTCTGTCAAATAAATAAATAAAATCTTTTAAAATAAATAAATAAAAATCCCTATCAAATCTAAGCTTCAATGATATTCATGTTTCATGAAATTGAAAGGATTATATATTTCACTTAGATCTTACTTATAAAAAATACATCCCAACAAATGGTGCTGGATTAACTGACATCTGCATGCAAAAAAAAAAGATTCCAAACAGTTCTTATGCATTTCACAAAAATTAACTCGGCATGAATCCCTAACTTAAATTTAAAGCACAAACTATAAAACTCCTAGAAAATACCACCAGAGAAAACCTAATGACCCTGGGTATGGTGATGACCTTTCAGATAGAACCCCAAAGGCATAAAACAGAAAACAAATAATTGATAAGCTAAACTTCATTAAAATTAAAAACTTTTGCTCCGCAAAACACATGTCTAATAAAGTAATTGTTTTTCAAAATATACAAAGAACTCTTAAAACTCAATAAAAAAGACCAACAGCCCAATTTAAAAATAGGCCAGAGACCTAATGTACACCTCACCAAACAAGATATATGGATGGCAAATATGCATTAGAAAAGATGTTCAACATCACGTGGTATCAGGGAAATGCAAATTAAAACACCTAGTAGAATGGCCAAAACCTGAAACACTGAAAACACCAAATACTGGTGAGGATATGGTACAGTTCCTCGTAGCAACAGGACCTCTCATTCATTGCTAGTGGGAAATGCAGAATGGTACAGTCACTCTGGAAGACAGTTTTAAATATTTTAACAAAACCAAACATATGCTCACCATGGGATCCAGCAACTGTGCTGTTTGGTATTTACTCAAAGGAGCTGAAAACTTATGTCCACACAAAAACTTGGATATGGATAGTAATAGCAGCTTTATTCATGCCAAAACGTGGAAACACCCAAGATGTCCTTCACTACATGAATATATAAATATATAAACTGTGGTATATCCAGACAACAGAATATTATTAATCACTGAAAAAGAAATGAGTTATCAAGCCATGAAAAGATATGGAGGAACCTTAGGTGCATATTACTAAGTGAAAGAAGACAATCTGAAAAGGCTACATACTGTATGATTCCAATTATATGACTTTGTGTAAAAGGTAAAACTATGGAGACAGTGAAGAAATTAGTGATTTTTAGGGATTGGGGAGAGTGGAAGATGAGGAGGAATAAATAGGTAGAGCATGGAGATTTTTTAGGGCAATGAAAATGGTCTGCATGATACCATAACAATGGATAGATGTCGTTATACATTTGACCAAACCCATAGAACATCAAGAGTGAACCATAATATAAACTAAGGACTTTGGGGTAATTATGATGTATCAGTGCAGGTTCACCAACTGTAACAAATGTACCACTCTAGCAGGGGATGTTGATAATGGGCCCCAACCCACACCCCACCCCCAGCTCCAGGGAGGGGAGAGGGGGCTAGAGATTGAATTTAATTGCCAATGGTCAATGTAGGTATTGTAGGTCAGTGTAGTAGGTTTTGTAATGAAACCTCCATAAAAACCTAAAAGGTCTGGTTTGGAGAGCTTCCGTGTTGGTGAACATGTGGAAGTGGTGGGAGAGTCATGTGCCTAGAGAGATCATGGACGCTCCATGCCCTTCCCACATACCTTGCCCTTTGAATCCCTTTCATCTGCCTATTCCTGGGTTATGTCCTTTTATAATAAACCAGTGATCTAGTAAATAAAATGTTTCTCTGTGTTATATGAGCAGCTCTAGCAAATTAATCAAACTCAAGGAGGAGGTTATTGGAACCTCTGATCTATAGCCATTAGGTCAGAAGCACAGGTGACAAAGTGGACTTGGGACTGCTGTCTAAAGTGGGCTGGGGGGGGGCAGTCTGGCACTAAGATCCCTTAACCTGTGGGACTTGATAATAACTCCTGGCTGATAGTGTCAGAATTGAGTTGAGTTATAGATTATAGAACACCCAGTTGATAACAGAGAATTTCCTTGGTCATGTGGGAAAAAAATTCACAAATTTGAATTGGAGTCAGTATTTTACAGAGCAACCAGAACTCTCATACATTGCTGGTAGGAATATAAAATGGTAGATCTACATTGGATTAACTTCAATTTCTATAATTTCTAACAGAATTAAATATATACCTGTCCAAAAGCCAGTATTTCATTCCTAATTATTTATCCAAGAGGATTGAAAACACATGTCCACTCAAAGACTTGTAGGCAAACATTTATAACAAGTTCATCCATAGTAGCTAAAAACTAAAAACAGGTTAGCCTTCAGTAATAAAACAGATAAATAAATTGTGCTATGTACATACAATAGAATACTACCAAGTAAAAAAAGGAATGAATTACAAGTATACACATCACAATACTTCTCAAAAACTGTGAAAGGTCTTTGATTTTTACCTCAAATGCAAGGTGAAAACTTAGCCTGCTAGAATTCCACAGATGCTAGTAGAAAGCACAGTACTACGGAGTCAAAGACAAAGGACAGTTTATTATTCAGAGCAATAACAGTAACAAGTAATCAGCATTTTTGTGATGATTCTACAAGTCCTTATTCCCACAGGGTGACAGGAAGAAGGTCAAATGAAACCTACACACAGTGTGTTGCATTACAAGAGAGGAACACTGAGCTTAGGGAAGCTGAATTTTTCATAATGGGCAGTAAGCATGCTTGCCCTTTACTCTGGAAGGAAACACTATCTCTATGTTCCAAGGCAGTTGCTATATAAACATCCTTGAAGCCCGGAACAAAGGAGGGCCATTGCCTCACTCACAAGCCATGTAGCAATCTGAGAGTATTGGGAAAATTGTCTTCCAACAATACTAAGTGAAAGCAGCTTTATACAAAAAGAGTACAGACTGCATATTCCATTTCTTCGAATTTCTAGAACACACAAATCTAACCTATGTAGGAAAAACATTTAGAATAGTTGTTGCCTGTGGGTGGGTGTGTAGACTGACTGAGGAGGGACACACAGGATCTTTCTAGAGTGATAATATTCAAGATCTTGAGAGTGGTTCAGGTTATAAAAGTATAGACATTTGTCAAAGTTATTGAAAAGTACACGTAAAATTTGTGCATTTCATCACATATCAATTTTACCTCAAAAAAGATAGTGAACTCTAGTTAATGATATGCATGATGAAAGATTTAGGGGGGAGTATACTGATGTGTGTAACTTCTTTTGAAATGCATCAAAAAGATTAATGGATCCACAGAGACATAATAGGTGTAGAGTTATATGAAAAAACAAGTATAGGAAAACATTAATTATACAATCTAGATGTTGGATATAATGGTGTTTATTGTTAAAATTCTATCAACTTCTTTGTTTCTAATTTTTTATTTAAAATATTGAAAAAATACGGGGCTCCTGGGTGGCTCAGTCGTTAAGCGTCTGCCTTCGGCTCAGGTTATGATCCCAGGGTCCTGGGATGGAGCCCCGCATTAGACTCTCTGCTCGGCGGGAAGCCTGCTTCTCCCTCTCCCACTCCCCCTGCTTGTGTTCCCTCTCTTGCTGTGTCTCTCTCTGTCAAATAAATAAATAAAATCTTTAAAAATATATATATATATATTGTAAAAATACAGCTTTGACAGAGATACTTTATGGGTGAGAAATATCTTGACATACTTGATTTTTTTAAAAGTAATAAATTGAAATTGAAGTTATCATTATTATATTTACAAAGTACCTAGTAAGACCAATGTGTACATGGTACTATATTGGACATTACCAACAAATTTCAGAAAATCAAATATTCTGGTGATTTACAATCTGGTATTTTATATTACTTATATAATTGGAAAAGGGGAGAAGGTAAATGGCGGGCGGGGTGGGGGGAAACAGAGAGAGCATATTTTCTGAGGAGTTATACTTGATCCTTTCCTCCCAGATAATGTCCACCTTCTGCTGGGGGCTGATTTGGCTTTGAGAACAGTATGATATCACTCTTTATTACAGTGATTGGTGATGGGGATAAGTATAGAGAAGATGAATCAATGAGAAGTGGGTCTACTTTCCCTTTAGAGCTGCCAAAAAATTAGGAACCTCTCAAACAGCACATATAATACTAAAGATTCCAAACTTATCTTTTTGTTTTTATTCAGTGGAAAAACAAAAGCAAAAACAAAACAAAACACCAAATCCGCTATCCACAACTAATGCTGCTTGCCCATCTGAAGCCCTATGACAGAGTGATTTTTTTTTTTTAAAGATTTTTATTTATTTATTTGACAGAGAGAGAGCACAAGCAGCGGGAGTGGCAGGCAGAGGGAGAGGAAGAAGCAAGCTCCCCACTGAGCAGGGAGCCCGATACGGGGCTCGATTCCAGGACCCTGGGATCATGACCTGAGCCAAAGGCAGATGCTTAACCAACTGAGCCACCCAGGCACCCTGAAAGAGTGATTTTTTAAACTAAATCTTTTCTCTTTTTTTTTTTTTAAGTAGGCTCCACTCCCAGCATGGAGCCCAGTACAAGGCTTGAACTCACAACACTAAGATCAAGACCTGAGCCAAGATCAAGAGCTGGACGCTTAACTGACTGAGCGACCCAGGTGCCCCTAAATTCTTTTTTTTTTTTTTTTACAAATGTAAACAATTCTGGAGTTCAGAGAAATGCTTCAGTGATTCTAAAATTTATCTGAATTTTTACTTTTAAGTAGATTTTTAAAGTGCCTTAAAATCTGTAACATAAAACACAGTCATATTATGCTCTTAAGTAAGTCAGTAGAAACTGTAATGTTACTTGGCACCACGAGGTTTACAAATTTCGTGTGTGTGCGTGCAAATTTCAGAAGCTTCTACTCGTATCTTTCAGTGAGTGTATTAAAACTTGTGCTTTTGATTTATAGTACAATAGTACAGTTCTGTATTGCTCTTTCATTAAAGCTTTCAGCTTATTCATGGCTACTTACAAAAAAAAAAATCACAGCAGTGCAGTTACTATTAGGGGACATGTGACATACACAAATGTGGCAAGACCCAGGCACATAATATAGTTCTCAGCTCTTTAAGAACAAGTGAACCCATAACATGCTTTGTTATAATACTTTGAGAGTTCTTAGCGGAATTATCAGTGTGTCTGTGTGAAATGAAAATAACTACCTTTAAAGCTAGAGTATTCTATTTCTTGACAAAAAGCAGGACATTTTAAGAAATATGTTGAGTCATTAAACTCAGGGTAAAACAAGTTCCATTACAATAACAACAATGAATTCTTTACTTGTTTCTACTATACGGACAGTGCCCAAAACTTTCCTATACAATCATCATGGAAGAACAAGCAAATATGACATTATTTGATATTATGGTTCTTCTTTTTCAAAATAAAAATGTTTCATACATGTGTTTCAAACATGTTTCATACATGTGTTTCAGCAAAGTGTTCATATGATTGCTGACAAGAGACAATGTCATTTCCAAATACAAAGAATGAAAATAAAAATTTATTTTTAGTGTAAACTGAACAACTTCATGATTTAGAATATAAAATTATATGATTTAAAATAACCTACTAAATTGAATCTGAGGGAAAAGAAGTATGGATGGGGAAAAAGCTTACTAATTTAGCAATGTGATTTTACAGTGTTACTAGGCTTACAAAGATAATGTCACCACACAGAATCATAGAACACTACATCAAACACTAATGATGTAATGTATGGTGATTAACATAACATAATAAAATTTAAAAAAAAATAAAATGAATAAATAAATCTTAAAAAGAAAAAAGATAATGTCACCAATAAAATTAAAACAAAGTTTGAACATAAAGCACAAAATAAAATAAATGCACTTGAAATTTTATCTGACAAAAAGGTACTGACATATTTGAAGTATTTTTTTAGTGACAACATAGAATAACTTACAATTTTTTAAAAATATATTTTAAAATATATATGTTCATTTTCAACCAAGAAATACCATTTAACATAGTTGAGGTATCTGGTCATTTAAAACCTCCCAAGTAGACATTTATAATTCAAGGATGCAAGTATTTGTTCAATATTGCCAGTGATTCAACACAGAAACAAATATGTCTTACAAGTTTGTCAAGCTAGTGAATCTTTTTTTATTTATTTATTTTTAAAGATTTTATTTATTTATTTGAGAGAGAGAATGAGAGAGAGAGAGCACATGAGAGGGGGGAGGGTCAGAGGGAGAAGCAGACCCCCTGCTGAGCAAGGAGCCCAATATGGGACTCGATCCCGGGGCTCCAGGATCATGACCTGAGCCGAAGGCAGTCGCTTAACCAACTGAGCCACCCAGGCGCCCTCTTTTTTTGATTAAAAGAAACTGCTATTGAGAAAAATAGCTCCCATCTTTTAAGGAATATTAATCTTTTTATTTTTACTATATTTATTGAACACAGTAATTTTCAACAAATTGTGAGGGGTGAGTGGCAGTTTTTAACCCATACAGCCAGAGTGTTGAAGCTGGAAGGGAACTTAGACTTCCTATTCTTGGAAGATACAAATATTATAAAATTCATTTAAATAAAAAGAGCATAAAGAAATTATAGAACATGCATCAGTGGAATGCCTTTGTGGTAGCCATTATAGGTGTTACAAATATTCTGGTTGCCTTCTACTTCAAGGCAAATAAATTAGGCATGGCCATGTGACTTGCTTTAGCTAATGAAATGTAAGTATAAATGGTGTGGACACTTTTGTGTAGAAGCTTTTGGAGGTAGTTCCCAATCTGCCATATTCCCCTTTCCTGCCTCAACAATTCTAGAAGCAAGTTTCATAACGGAGCCTCCATTTGTCTGAGTCCTGAAATGAGAACGATGAGCAGTACATACCATATTGTGTATGTAGTTTGAGAGAGAGAAAACTTTCACTGTGTATGCTACTGAAAATTTGAGATTGTTTATTGTCAAACATAACCTAGACTGTGGTACAGAAAAAGAATCTAGAAGTGAGTTGTGGTCGTACCCAAAACTTAAAATATCTGGCATTATCTTCCAGGTTGGTAAGTGGAAGGAAAACCATGCTGCATGGCAATCCACACTATATGGTGGCTATGCATTCTAGTAAAACTGTCACATAATAAAATATCTCAGTCACTCTTAAAACTGGACAGCCAAGAATCACCAGACACTTCAAATTGAAGAAAAGAGGCAAAACAAGCAAACAGAAAAAAGAGCCTGGAGGAAATAAAACAATGTAGGGAGAAGACATCTTAGAAACTGCAATTACCATCTTCAGACAGATAAGATTATAATGCATTCATGAAACCATTCTGGATTCTTCTGAAAACAAAAACGAGCTCTTGAAAATTGAATATATGATTAGAAAAAAATCAACGAAAGTGTTAGAAAATTGACTGCATATTCCAAAAAGAGCACAAAGCAAAAATGATAACAGTAAGAGTGAAAGGCTTAAAATAAAATACAGCATCCACCAGTAGGAGTTAAAGAAAGAATTAAAGAAGGAGAAGGCTTTAGGGAGAACAGTTCTAAAAAGAGAAAGATGCAAGTTTTCACACTTAAAAGATCAAGTCATTTAAAAAATCAATTTTGCACATCACTGTAAAACCTCAGAACAACTAAGGTTTTGTGGGGAAAAGGGGACCTAAAAGCTTCTAAGGAGAATGAAAAAAAGGGGGGGCTCTTATGAAAAGGAGTAAGAACCAGGATAAAATGTGACTTCTCAAAGCAACAATGAACATTAGGAGATAACAGAAACATATTTTCAAATCTGATGAAAAAGCATTTCTATATGAATTGCATACCTAGCCAAACTATCACAGAGTCTTAAAAATTTTACCTCCTTAGTACTCCTTTTCTTTAGAAACAGTTTCAGGATGTGCTCCATCAAGACATGGAGAAAAACCAAGAAAGATAAAGACATGAGATCCAAAAATAATAAAGAAGCAAAGGAAATTCCCAAGATGAGAGTAAAGGAAAGCATGGGTACAACAGCTATCCAGCAGACCTGCAAGGAACAACAAAGTTTAGACTGGAGCAAGAATGTAGTAAGCTCTAGGAGAGATGCAACAGGAAAAAAAAGAAAAAAAGAAATTGCAGATGATCAGAGAAGTTTGAAGCTACTGAGCAGCTTTCCAGTTCTGTTGAAATTCTGGAAACATGCTGATGATACATACATAGAAAATCAAGCAAAAATAAATAAATAAATAGCGATTATCAACTCTAAAAGCTGTTTTATTTTTTATTATTTTTAAATTTTTTTTTTATTATTTAAGAGAGAGCACGTGCATTATGCAGGTTGGGGGAGGGCATAGGGACAGGGAGAAGGAAAGGGAGAGAATGCCAAAGCAGACTCCACGCTGGGCACTGAGCCTTGACTTGGAGCTCGATCCCACCACCCAGAGACCATAACACCTGAGCCAAAACCTATAGTCGGATGCCCAACCAAATGAGCTGTAGAGGCACCCCTAAAAGCTGTTTTTTAAAAAAGGAAAAGCTGGGGCAACTGGGTGGCTCAGTCATTAAGCGTCTGCCTTCAGCTCAGGTCATGATCCCAGGTCCTGGGATCGAGCCCCGCATCGAGCCGGCTTCTCCCTCTCCCACTCCCTCTGCTTCTGTTCCCTCTCTCGCTGTGTCTCTTTCTGTCAAATAAATAAATAAAATCTTTAAAAAATAATAAAAGAAAAAAGAAAAAAAGAAAAGCAATCACAGTATGCTGTGATTTCTCTGTAAACATATATGTAGCTATAAAAAAGTACTAAATATTAATTTAAACAAAAATTGTGAACTTTTTTTTAAGAATAAGGGAAGAGGCAGTATAAAAGATGTAAATCTTCATTTTCTTTTTTTTTAAGTTTTTATTTGAATTCCAGTTAGTTAACATACAGTATTATATTAGTTTCAGGTCGACATCATAGTAATTTAACACTTCCATACATCACCCTGTGCCCATCACAACAAGCCCACTCCTTAAACCCCATCTCCTATTTAACCTATCCTCCCATCCACCTCCCCTCTGTAACCATTGTCCTCTATAGCCAAGAATCTGTTACTTGGTTTGCCTCTCTATCTTCTTTATTTGCTTTGCTTGTTTGCTTTGTTTCTGAAATTCGACATATCAGTGAAATCATATGATATCTGTCTTTCTTTGACTGACTTATTTTGCTTAGCACTGTATTCTCTAGCACCATCCATATTATTGCAAAGCAAGATTTCATTCTCTTTTATGGCTGAGTAATGTTCCATTGTATATATAAACCACATGTTCTTTATCCATTCATCATCAGCTGATGGAGACTTGGTCTGTTTCCATAATTTAGCTATTGTAGATAATGCTGCTATAAACATTGGGGTGCATGTATCTCTTTGAATTAGTATTTTTGTATTCTTTGGATAAATACCTAGTAGTTTATGAAATACAGCAGTAAATACCAAAAGACACAGCTAGACAATTTTACTTTGGCTTCCTGTATAAAAAGTAGAGATGGAGAGGAAAGGGACACTGGTTTGCTTTTCCTTTTTTCCTTCTAAGACTTATAGAACTATTTGATTTTTTTTTTTAACTATTTGTTTTTTAACTACTACTTTGATAAAACTAAATTTAAAAAACAAAATGAGAGGTGCACCTGGGTGGCTCAGTCATTAAGCGTCTGCCTTCGGCTCAGGTCATGATCCCAGGGTCCTGGGATCAAGCCCCACGTCGAGCTCCCTGCTCGGCAGGGAGCCTGCTTCTCCCTCTCCCACTCCCCCTGCTTATGTTCCCTTTCTCGCTGTGTCTCTCTGTCAAATAAATAAAATCTTTAAAAAATAAAAAAATAAAAATAAAAAACAAAATGAGACAGAGAGATCTAAACTCACCATTTCTGTTCCCTCCTGATCCATTTATTCCTCAGTCCTTGGTAAAGTGACTTCTATACCAAACTCTAAAGAAATGCTCCCACTAAGGTCAAACTTCGGCTTCTTTGGTGCAAAGCCAGAGGACTCTTCAGTCTTACCATATTGGTCAGCTTTATAGCGCTTGACATTAATCACTCTTTCACTGCTCTTGGCATCTGGGACCCTAAGCCTAATTTTCTTTCTTATGCCTCTACTTACTCCCCCCTCAGTTACATTTATAAGTTGGTCTTCCTTGACTTTTAAATTATTGTTCCCTAATGTTCCATCTTGGCCTTCTCACTCTATCTGCTTTCCTTGGGATATTTTCTTTTCTTTTTTCTTTTTTAAGATTTTATTTGAGAGAGAGAGAGAGAGAGCATTAGCAGGGGCAGGGGGAGAGGAAGAAACAGACACCCACTGAGCAGGGAGCCTAATGCAGGGCTCGATCCCAGGACCCTGGGATCACGACCTGAGCCAAAGGCAGGCGCTTAACCAACTGAGCCACCCAGGTGCCCTTCCTTGGGATATTTTCTGTATTCCCTTTTCAACTACTACTTATATAACTTCCATTATGGTATTTCCAGCCCAGACTTCTCTACTGGACTCTAGTCTATATATCTAACTGCATATTACGAATTTCCATAGCACTCTCCCTCATGTCTAAAAGTGAACTAGCCCATATCCTCTACTACTACTGGTAAACACATACAGTGCTTACATGCCAGAAATTATTCTAAGCATTTCACACACATTAACTCACGTGTAAATGATGCTAATGAAATAGGTGAAGGGGATTAAACTACCAACTTCCAGTTGTAAAATAAATAAGTCACAGAGATGAAAAGTACAGCATGGGGAAAACAGTCAATAGTATTGTAATAATGTTGTACGGTGACTAT
The DNA here is from genome assembly GCF_029215605.1 of Mirounga angustirostris. Lineage (NCBI taxonomy): Eukaryota > Metazoa > Chordata > Mammalia > Carnivora > Phocidae > Mirounga > Mirounga angustirostris. Next base: position 90,630,799 of record NW_026991716.1, on the reverse strand, counting down.
ACTTAATATGGTGAGCACTGAATAATGTACAGAATCGTCAAATCACTATATTGTACACTTAAAATATAATACTGCATGTCAACTATACTTCAATAGCAAATTTTTTTAATGAAGCTAATGAAGGAAATTAAGGCACAAGAGACACACCCATGGCCACAAAGCTAGTGAAGGATTTTAAACCAGGCAGTATGGCTTCAAAGTGTAGCCTCCTAAATACACTATATTGCCTCACTAGTCAATTCTACTTAATGTATTCCTTACCAAGTGAAAAGTCACCATCATCCATTCTGTTACTTGAGACAGAAATCTCCATCTTCCTCAACCTCACATGAACTACCAATTAATTAATACTGATTTTACTTCCTTAACATGTATAGAATCTGCTCCCTTCCTTCCATTATCCTAATAAAATTCATTATTTCTCACTTAAACTGGAAAAAAATAGCTTCCTATGGTCTCTTTGCTTTTAACCCATTCTCTACATTGCTGCTACAGTGAACGTCCTGAAGCAAAGATTTGCTCCTTCTCTCCTGTTATGTTCACATTACTCTGCTCATAAATACAGGCTTTAAAGTTTTCAATGTGATCCCACAGCACTCAGCATGAAGTTTAAACTCTCTTTATTTCCTAGCCTTTGCCTGTATTTCCAGGCTTAATTTGTACCATACTCCTCTACTCCTTCTGAATGTTTTAGCTGTAGACCTCACATACCAGGGTCTTATCCTCCCTGGAAGACACCCTTCCACTACATCCTTCTCTTCCTTCTCTACCATGGCCAGGTCTCAGTTAACTAACCTTCTTTTCTGTTTTTATAATATGTGGTCCACATCTACAACCAACTTTCCCACCCATTACTGTAATAATGTGTCTATCCCTCAGAATTGGCTGCAAGCTCTAGAAGATCACGATAACACGTTTCATCCATCCAATAGGAAACTGAGGCAGACAGGTTATGTAACTCATTCAATGCTACAGAGCTAGTATTCAGAGGAAATGATATCTAAATTCAGATCTGCATGACTCCAAAGCTAATCACGGTCTTTATACAGAAGGAATGAACATGATGAAAGCAGCATTTTATGATAAGCTGCTACAACATAAGACCAACAGAATCTTCATATTCCTTGGTAGCGGTTCAGCGATTTGTACAGCTAAATGCTGTCTTAAAATAATTGTGTATAAGGCAGGCTTCTCTTAGCAGCATCATCACACCTTCTCTTTCTTTTTATATTATCTCTTCCATTCAAAACCATAGGTCTTGGGCGCCTGGGTGGCTCAGTTGGTTGGGCGACTGCCTTCGGCTCAGGTCATGATCCTGGAGTCCCTGGATCGAGTCCCGCATTGGGCTTCCTGCTCGGCAGAGAGTCTGCTTCTCCCTCTGACCCTCCCCTCTCTCATGTGCTCTCTCTCATTCTCTCTGTCTCAAATAAATAAATAAAATCTTTAAAAAAACAAAAACAAAACCATAGGTCTTTTATAAAAGTTGTATCAGAAAACAAATAGCAAGTAACTGTTACAACAAAGAAACTTTTAAAAATATTTTATTTAAACCCACAATTTAAAGGTGAAGAAATTAAATCCAAAATTAACTTTGGGAAATTACATGCCCAAAGTCTAAGGCAACAAAGGTAAAAATAAACAGGGGCACCTGGGTGGCTCAGTTGTTAAGCGTCTGCCTTCAGCTCAGGTCATGATCCCAGAGTCCTGAGATCAAGCCCCGCATCAGGCTCCTTGCTCAGTGGGAAGCCTGCTTCTCCCTCTCCCATTCCCCCTGCTTGTGTTCCCTCTCTCACTGTCTCTCTCTGTCAAATAAATAAAATCTTTTTTAAAAAAAGTAAAAATAAACAAATGAGACTGTATCAAACTAAAAAGCTTCTGCATATCAACACACACACACACACACACACACACAAAACAAAAACAAAAAAATCAACAAAATGAAATGGCAACCTACTGAGGGGGAGAAAATATCTGTAAATCATTTATCTGATAAGGGGCTAATATCCAACATATACAAGGAATTCATACAACTCAGCTGCAAAAAACAATCCGATTGAAAATAGACAGAGGATCCGAATAGACATTTTTCCAAGAAGACATACAGATGGCCAACAGATACATGGAAAGATGTTTAACATCACTCATCATCAGGGAAGTGCAAATTAATACAACAATGAAATATCACCTCATACCTGTTAGAATTGCTATATCAAAAAGATAAGAGATAACAAGTGTTGGCAAGGATATGGAAAAAAGGGAACTTTTTTTTTTAAGATTTTTATTTATTTATTTGACAGAGAGACACAGCGAGAAAGGAAACACAAGCAGGGGGAGTGGGAGAGGGAGAAGCAGGCCTCCCTCCGAGCAGGGAGCCCGACAAGGGGCCCAATCCCAGGACCCTGGGATCACGACCTGAGCTGAAGGCAGATGCTTAATGACTGAGCCACCCAGGCGCCCCAAAAGGGAACTTTTGTGCATTGTTGGAGAGAATGTAAATAGGTGCAACCACTATGGAAAATAGTATGGAGGTTCCTCAAAAATGTTTTTTTTTTAAGATTTTATTTATTTATTTGACAGAGAGCACAAGTAGGCAGAGCTGCAGGCAGAGGGAGAAGCAGCAGCCTCCCCACCGAGCAGGGAGTCCGATGCGGGGCTCGACCCCAGGACCCCGGGGATCATGACCTGAGCTGAATGCAGCCACTTAACCGACTGAGCCACCCAGGCGCCCCTCAAAAATGTTTAAATACACCTACCATATGATCCAGAAATTCTACTTCTGGGTATTTATCAGAAAAAAATGAAAACACTAATTCAAAAAGATATATGCAACCTCATGTTTACTGCAACATTATTTACAATAGCAAAGATAAGGAAACAACCTAAGTGTCCACCAACAAATGAAGGTATAAAGAAAACGGGACACATACTATATGTTTATATTTATATATACATGGAATATTTTTGAGCCACAAAAAAAGAAGAAAATCTTACCATTTGCAAAAACATGGGTGGACTCTGAGGGCATTATGTTAAGTAAAATAAGTCAGATAATAAAAGATAAATGTGGTGATCTCACATGTGGGATCTTAAAAAGCAAACAAACAAACAAAACCCCAAGCTCACAGATACAGAGAAGAGACTAGTAGTTGCCAGAGGCGGGGTGGGGATGAAATGAGTGAAGGAGGTCAGAAAGTATTTCCAGGGGCATCTGGGTGGCTTAGTTGTTAAGTGTCCAACTCTTGGTTTTGGCTCAAGGTTGTGATCTCAGGGCTGTGAGACTGATCCCCACATTGGGTTCCACACACAGTGGGGAGTCTGCTTGGGATTTTCTCTCCCTCCCTCTCCCTCTGCCCCTCCCCAACCCCCATGTTCTCTCTCTAAAATAAATAAATAAGGAAATCTTAAAAGAAAAGTATTTCCAATTATAAATTTCCAGTTATAAGATATATTTCCAGTTATAAAATAAGTAAGTCATGGAGGGAAAATGCCCAACGTCTTATAACTAGTTAGTGGCAAAGCTGGGACAAGATCACATTTCCTGTATTGAAAATAAGTGTTCTTTTTCACTACCTATATAATGCTATTTCCCAGAAGCCCAACTTTAAAATATTTTACAGATTAACACAGTAAATCTCTATAACTGATTAACTTGAATGAAGCTTTCCTCATAGTAAAGTTAGCTAATTTGCAAATCTGTCATCATAATATACTGTCAAAGCTGTAAGAACCTCTGATCAACTTGAAAAAAATATGGTTATTTCTCTTCAATAAACTTATAAAGACATGGGTGAGGCAACATCAATGACCTCCTCAAAAGGCACATATACATATGTATATATATCTCCTCTACAGGAGTACAGACCAACAGAATTTTATGCAATGGATAGAAACGTTCTACATTTGCACTGTCCACAGTGGTAGCTAATAAGTAACTAATGAGCACTTAAGACACTGTTAGTGCAACTGAGGGCCAAATATTTTGTTTAATTTTTATTAAGTTAAATTTCAATAGCCACACAGGCTAGTGACTACCATCTTGGATACACAGTCTTAGAGTAAAGTCATAAAGATCTGAGAGGTACTTTGCAAAGGTTTGGAAATAGATTACATCCCTATACTGTTCAGTCCTATTAATGTAAAATAATTAACATAGAGTAATGACTATGAGATATTACATTATTTTGAAATGTTTTTATTAACTCCATGACTACCTTCATCTTCCAATCTATGTATCAGAGAGCAGGATATTATATGCCATGGGAGAAAACCTTTATGGCGGGTGCAAGGTTGGGCGAAGAATGAACAAACCCTCCTCCTCTAAAAAAAATTAGAGAATCTCTTCAAGTGCCCAGCCTGCTCCAATGATCACAGAAGGGTCACAAAGCCCCAGGGGATCTTTCCAGGCATGAAACAAGTTCCACAACTCAGCTCTAATTCTTTCACTGGATGAATCACTGGATACACATAAGCCAAGGTCCCAGCTACACCCAATAACAATTTTTACATTACCACAAATTATACAATCAAAGAGAAAAGAAACACATGTAGTTTTAGGCAAGGGCTTCATTAATTTATGACTACATATGAATTTATGTGCCACATAAGGATTTTCTAATACTTAAATACTTATCTAAAAATTATCTTTCAGCTAGGGATATGGATTTTTTAACATCAAGAAAAATGTGGAGAAGGGCTCATTTTACTCATAAGGATATCATAATATTTCCCTGATTAGGTCACCACCTTTTAGTAATACTGTTTTAATTTCTATATTTTCATTAGCATACTTCCCTATACTCATTTTCTCCTGTATTCTCCATCCATTTGTTCAGCATACTTTATTACCCTTGTTAGTAATTCTTCCTTTCTCTTACATGACCCTTTTCCCTTAGAATCTTTCTAGCCCTCATCAAACCTAAACAGTATTTTGTAAATGAACTCTCTGCTGTTGAAAAAAAGCACATTACATAGGGATTATTGGTCTCTAAATGCACTCAGTTCCCTCCTAGCTTTTTCACCTAGTTCTGTGAAGGCCCAAAGGGTCACAGATAAGAGAATATGTGGATGGCTCAACACAATCAGTCACTACCATAAATAAGTCAAGCATAAATCTTGCTGACAGTGGGAAGTCTGGACCAGGAAATAATACCAAAAGAAATGCCATCTTCAAGTATAAAAACCCATGATTTGTGTATGTTCCAAGGGCAAATGATTTGCACGTGTTCCAGAGGCCCAGCATGTAGACACTGTACGTATCTGTATGTGTGTGCTGCTCAGCTTGCTTAAAAACAAACAGTAACTCAGGGCCAGCACTGTCATAAACAGGTTTCTGAAAGGTTGCGTTTTTTTTTAAAGGTGTTTATTTTTCTTTTTTTAGAGAGAAAGGGAGAGGGGGGAGGGCCAAAGGGAGGGGGAGAGAGAGAATACTAAGCAGGCTCCATGCCCAGGGCTGAGCCCGACATGGGACTCAATCTCACAACCCTGAGATCATGACCTGAACCTGATAAATCAAGAGTTGACACTTAACCGGGGTGCCTGGGTGGCTCAGTCATGGTCCCAGGGTCCTGGGATTGAGCCCTGCATTGGGCTCCCTGCTCAGCGGGAAGCCTGCTTCTCCCTCTCCCACTCCCCCTGCTTGTGTTCCCTCTCTCGCTGTGTCTCTCTCTGTCAAATAAATAAATAAAATCTTAAAAAAAAAAAAGAGTTGACACTAAACCAACTGAGCCACCCAGGTGCCCCTAAAATGTTTTAATAAGGATGAGCATCTGATCAACTCAGAAGATCCTCTTCTTTCCTATCTGCATATGATGGTGGCAATGAGTGAAGTTATAGCAAGTCAAAGGCTTCTAACAGGATGAGATTACAAAGAAAATACAAAATATATACAAACATGTCAATATATCTATATATGTTTTCACATCTAGCACTTATAAACTATTTTTGAAATTTATGGGAATTGGTAATATAAGCTGGAGTTTAATAAGATGGAGTTACAAAGGAGTTTACCTTTGTAAACAAGTTACAAAGGAGTTTACCTTTGTAAACAAGAGGTAATGTATCAAGGTAGACCTAATCAGCAGCATGACTTTGGTCAATTTACGTTTTGTGTATATTAATAATACCTAACTGGAGTTGTTATAATGATTAGATGGGTTAATGTATGTCAACTGCTTAAAACAGTAGCTGCCATGTAGTAAATCTTATACTTGACCACACCAATATTAAAAGGGGACTTTGCATGGAAATGTGATAGTACTTTAAAAGTATTTATAAGTAATTGCTATTGCTTTTTTCCACCTCATCATACATAGCACCTGTTCATTTTATAAAATATAGATAAGAAAAACAGAGGGTAGACACTGAGCTGTGAGCTGTTCCAGGGTGTCTTTTGGAGTCAGCACCATGGAAAAAGACACCAAGACCAAAATCAAGAACTACTGGACTGCTCCTTCTGAGAGCCACTTCCCGAACCAGAACCAGACCAAGAAATGCTGGCATGACCACCTGGACCTCCACCGCTGTGAAAAGATGATGACCGATAAAGGCGGTGTTGTCTCCACGTGTCAATGGTACCAGTGTGTGTACAAGTCCCTCTGCCCCATATCCTGGGTGTCAACCTAGGATGATCACCAAGCAGAAGGCACATTTCCTGGCAAGATCTGAAGCGGGTCTACTCCACCTCTCCTCTGTCCTCCATCCTTTTCCCAGTGTTGTGAAGGCGGGAGAAGGTACATGGCAATCCCCACCCTGGGATCCTGAATCACGGCTTAACTAATAATAAATACTTGCTGGAAATGTGTTTTAAAAACAAAACAAAACAAAACAGAGGGTAAAAATCACCTAAAATTCCATCATATCACTATTGCCTTTTTTTTTTATGATTTTGTTACCTAATTTATTACAATAAATTTCCATTTTCTCATATGCATAGACAGATGGAGTTACAGTATTTTTAAACATTGAGACCCAACTATACCCAATTTTTCTTTTTTTAAGATTTTATTTATTTATTTATTTCACAGAGAGAGACAGTGAGAGAGGGAACACAAGCAGGGGGAATGGGAGAGGGAGAAGCAGGCTTCCCGCTGAGCAGGGAGCCCGATGCGGGGCTCGATCCCAGGACTCCCGGATCATGATCTGAACCGAAGGCAGATGCTTAACAACTGAGCCACCCAGGCACCCTTATACCCAATGTTTTATACTCTACTACTTTTCATTTGGCAAGGTAACTAAATATCTTTCCTTTGCACTGAACACTTCGAATGCCAAATGTTCCCCCCTCCCACCCTTTTCCCAGGCATATTCTCATTTTTTGAAACTTGTATATTAAAAAACAGGGACAGGGGCGCCTGGGTGGCTCAGTTGGTTAAGCAACTGCCTTAGGCTCAGGTCATGATCCTGGAGTCCCTGGATCGAGTCCCGCATCGGGCTCCCTACTCGGCGAGGAGCCTGCTTCTCCCTCTAACCCTCCCCCCTCTCATATACTCTCTCTCTCTCTCATTCTCGCTCTCTCAAATAAATAAATAAATCTTTAAAAATAAAAAAAAAAACAAAACAGGGACAAAACTGCTCTGGTTGAGCAGAATGGAGTTTGGCCTCCCCCCTCCCAGTGGTCCTCAAAGTACCCTGAAGGAAATCAAAGACACTTCTGAATACAGTTTAACAATCTAACTTTAAAAACACCATTTTAAAAAAACTGGCTACATTACATGGGGTTTATAATTTAACCAATCATCTAATAATAAACATTTGTTTCCAATTCTTTGTTTTTATAAAAAGTGCTTTGACAAAAATCTCTGTGTACATCCATTCCTATTCACAGGCTTTTGATGTGCATTGCCAAATTATACTATAGAAACTTGCATCAGTATATATCTCTGCCAGAGGTATAGGAGACTATTTCTCTCCAATTTCCACAACATCAAGTATTATCATTAAAATAGTATTAATAATAACTTGCCAAACTCTCATCTGTTAAGTGTTGCTTTAAACTTATATTTCTTTAGTTTCTGTACTTATACTTTTCTGAATTTCTACGTCCCTGTCCTTTGCCTGTTTTTGACAAAGATGCTTGTTTTTTCTTACTAATACACAAGACTTCTTTATACTGCAAGGACATTAACCCTTTGTCTATGTGTTGTAAATAATTTTCTTACTTCATACTCTGCCTTTCAATTTCCCAACAAGTTTCTCCAAGTGACTGAAGTCTGGTTAATGATACAGTTAATATGAAAAAGATCCACACATATTTAATTTATACATAATGTACTCACTTTGCTTAAATATCTGAGACGCCGATGTGTAAATAAATTGTACTTTATAAAGTAAAAATATATTTGGAATAAGAGATTTCACTCATTATATAAACAGCCATCATTACTTTTATAAGTAATAGGTAATCTATATATAAATTTGACTTTAAGTGTCAACATCAGTGAATGATTAATGATACTGGATTCTAAGAGGAAATGAACGAGCAAGAATAAATTAATTTTTCATACATGCAGCTGTAACATGACACAGCTGTGAAGTTGGAAGAGAAAAACCAGTTAAATATAAATGGTGAAGGTCAAAAAAATTTTTAAATCACGAATAATAGCTTTATTATTATCTAGATTTTAACAATTAATTAAACTATTATGCTAACAGTAAAATTAGATGAAGTAAATCATCTAATCCTAAATTATCTGGGTATATGTTCATTGTTAAGTATGCTCCCTGTTAAAATTTAACATTGAAAAATCTAAATAAAATGATAAAATGTTAATGAATTTTACATTCCTCTTTTAGCTTCACTTTATGCTTTAAGAATGAAATGTAGTCTCAGGACTTCAATTATATGATAGGTTTGAAGTCCACTGCAATGAACTTCAACCATTTCTAGGTTTTTCCCTTATAGAGTTTTATAATGTGACACACTTCTTAAAATTACAGGCCATGAATTAGATATGTTAATTTTAATATTGTTATATTGTGGTTTGATCTGTATTACACATCATATCTAAAATTATTTTATATATGGTTAAAACAAATTAAGTATAGTATACCTTTTAACTTTTACAGTATAAAAAAGTTTAAAATAATCTTTCAACCAGTCAGGCTTCTCCAATAATGGAACCTTTTTCTCCTTAGTTTGTCATGGTGTATAAATAAGACATTTTTTTTTCAAAGTCATCTAAAGAAGACAACCTTATCAAATAGGCACAAGGGGAATAAATTAAGGATGAAAGGCTAGTGTTCCTTCCAATGAGCACCACCAACACCAATGGGGATGCCAGGTATTTTAACCCGGAAGTACCAGCCTTCACTCATGTTCTCAGACTAATTTTTATAGGATGTGAACCCAGCCACACGCAGATTATAAATTCTAATTTCGATATGAGTATGAATATCTTACCATTACTAAATTCTACCCTCATCATTATTTTCTAATATTTTTAACATTTTTCTTTTTTAAGATTTTATTTTTAAGTAATCTCTACACCCAGTGTGGGGAGCTTGAACTTACAACCCTGACAACAAGAGGTGCATGCTCTACCAACTGAGCCAGCCAGGTGTCCCTCATAATTATTTTCTACCATTGTCACCAAATGTCAAAACTTCAACCTAAAAATACTTGATCATTTTAACAATCGGGTATATTTTGCAGCTTTCAAGATATCTTGAAGAAATAGTACTGGTGGGTGTTACAAACTCTTGTTGATACTATATTATAATACATCATCCAACTGAGAAACTATGTATATAGATAATAGTTCAACTTTGTCAGTTTCAAGGATTCAAAATTTTTTATTCTTCTCTTCCCTTACTCCATCTCATTAGTAATAGATGCTTGTTAATTCTTCCTCCCAAATGTCTGTTATATCCTTCATATTACTGCTTTTCCCTTTCTGAGAAAACAGCCTCAGAGACAACTATTGAAATGATCCTCTTCAAACAAGATAAAAACACAGAATAAAGTGTATGATGGTACATTAAGCAAATATTTTTTAAAGTTCAGAATACAAAATAGTAATTGTAACAATGTAAAAAAGTATATGGACAAATACTTTTAAGGAAAATATTCTGAAGTATATAGACAAAGTAAAATGTTCATTAAAATCATTTTTAGATATTTAATAATTTTAAAAGGCAATTGTATTGTCCACAAACACTAATTTCATCATACCATAATCCAGTTCAGAAATCTACCTAAACTATATTCAAAATTGATCATTTAAAAACCATTCACCTGGGGTGCCTGGGTGGCTCAGTCAGTTGGGCATCCAACTCTTCATTTAGGCTCAGGTCATGATCTCGTGGGCCGTGGGATCGAGCCCCACATCAGGCTCCATGCTCTGCAGGGAGTCCGCTTGAAGATTCTGTCTCCCTCTGCCCCTCCCCTCCCTCTCCCTCTAAAATCAACAAATCTTAAAAAAAAAAACAACATTCACCAGTTGGTCTCTCCTCTCCTTACCCTTCCATCCTTCCAAAATTCTCTTATCATCCTTACTGTATCCCAACGACAAACTTATTAGAGCATAGAGCACTTCTAACAACACCTAACATTTGTCTTTGCCACCAAGCCTTTGATGAATTTTCTTACCACTGTTAGAGACTAAGAAAGACAAAAGGAGCTCCGGACAGCCAGGGCTTGGTCTGTCACTATCACTCTGGTCTTGTGTCGCTGGAAGTTGGCTCAGCACTTAGAGCCATGCCAAGGTGTTCATAACATTTTATTTGAACATAAACAATTTCGGAGAACACCCCAAATCAGACAAGGCCACTCTGACTTTATCTGAACAGAGACAAAAACAACACTGTCCAAACCAAGAAATGGTCAAACACTCCCCTTTTATGCTAATATGTCTGTTTCCTTATCAATTCTAGTTTTAGCACCACTATGTTCTTCCTGCCTTCTAGGTAAGAATTACTAGGACCCCTGGGGCGCCTGGGTGGCTCAGTCAGTTAAGTGGCTGCCTTCCGCTCAGATCATGATCCCAGCGTCCCAGGATCGAGTCCCGCATTGGACTCCCTGTTTAGTGGGGAGTCTGCTTCTCCCTCTGCTCCTCATCGTGTTCTTGTGCTCTCTCAAATAAATAAAATCTTTAAAAAAAAAAAAAAAGAATTATTAGGATCCCCAATAACAAAATTACTTCTGCTTTTTGACAGCATCAAACCCTTGCTTTCTTGACCTTCCCCCAAATCATAAACCCAAATCCTAGAAGTCCTTTCTAACACCTTCTCACTGAGATGCTTCAAGGTTCCACATGATGTGCCATGTTCCTCAGTGCTACAAGTTAATAAATCCAATTTTGTTTGATTCAGGTGTGTTCCTGATGGCATTTTTTTATATATGTTCATTATCAATAATACTATTAGCTTTTTTAAAAAAGATGTATTTATTTATTTTTAGAGAGAGAGAGAGCAGAGGAGAGAGGGAGAGGGAGAGAGAGTCTTAAACACAGTCCATGCTGAGTATGGAGCCTGACTCAGGGCTCAATCTCACTGTCCTGAGATCACAACCTGAGCCAAAACCAAGAGTCAAACGCTAAACTAACTGCACCACCCAGGCGCCCCAATACTATTCGTTTTTATAATGGTTTTCATTTTTATTTATTTTAATCTTATTCAAAAAACATATCTAAAAAGCCTCTTTTTAGGGCCCTGGGTGGCTAGGTTGGTTAAGCAACTGCCTTCGGCTCAGGTCATGATCCCAGGGTCCTGGGATGTAGCCCCACATCATGCTCCCTGCTCAGCAGGGAGTCTGCTTCTCCCTCTCCCTCTGCCGCTTCCCCTGCCTGTGCTCTCCTGCTCTCTCCCTGTCAAATAAATAAAAATCTTTTAAAGAATAAAAATAAAAAGAAATAGTAAATAAAAAGCCTCTTTTTATTATTTAACACCAAGCTGTTTTTAGTTTCAGTATATACTCTTACAGTTCATACCATGTTTCATTCATTTAACTTACATGTTAAGTAATTTTTTCCATCACAAGCGCATATACATTTGCTCCTTAATTCCATAAAAAGGTAAGTTCTGGGGTGCCTGGGTGGCTCAGTCAGTTAAGCGTCTGACTTTGGCTCAGGTCGTGATCTCAGGGTCCTGGGACCGAGCCCCACAATGGATTCCATGCTCAGCAGGGAGTCTGCTTCTCTCTGTCTGCCCCTCCCCCTACTCCCTCTCTCAAATAAATATTTTTTTAAAAAAGGTAGGTTCCTTAAGAGTACGGTAATTGTGATGTGCACTGAATAATGTATAAAATTATTGAAACATTTTATTGTACAACTGAAACTAATATAACACTGTTAATTATACTTCAATAATTAAAAAAATGATAAGATTCATGTGGATCCAAATATTTATATCTTTATATCACTACAAAGAAGGTTGTAGATTGTCATTAATTCCTTTTATTTACTGGTACTTTCCAAATTCTGTTCCTGGCTTCTTTTTTCAACTTTACATTTCCTTCTTTTATGATGCTTTCCAAACTTACTTTCACTACCACTCAAATATGATGACTTCTATCTAAATCTATAACCATAATCCATACCTCTCTTCTAAGACCCACACGGATATCCAACTGGATGGTCACAGGGCCCTCACGTTTCCCATTTCTAAAACAAAATTCAGTACCTGGTCCACCAAAACTGGATACCCCTTCTCCTTCTCTAACTTCCATCCTTGTGTCTCTCCCAACCACTCAAGCACCCAAGTCAGAAATCAAGTAGTGATTCATATTCTTCCTCTTCTCTCACCCCCCACAACCAACAGTTTACCAAGTCCTGAATATTTCTGATATTTTTCTTAACATCTCTCATCTTCCAGTTTATAGCTAGAGTTACTACCTTAGTTAAGGCCCTCTACACCTCTCCCGAACTGCAGTTCGCTTACCTCTCTCAAATCCATCTTCACCATCACACTGCAGCAGAAACCATCTAGAGTAACAATCTGTTCAAATTAGTTCCCTGCTTTAAATTCTTTAATGACTTAAAATCCACTAAAATCTTTCAATGGCTCCCCAGTGCCAGTAAGTTAAAGGCCCAACCTTCCTCCTCTTCCACCTCTTCAGCTGACTCTCTCACACTGTCCCCTCACCCTTCAGCCATAGTCAATGATCTGAAGTGTCCTAAAATATGCCAGGCGCTGGGTATAGTGCTCCCTCTGTTGAGAATCACTTCCTCTAGATGTCTGACAAATATTCTGCTCTCATAAGCTCAGTTTAATATTCACCTCATATAAAATAGTTTTAACACTTTGACAAGTCAAGCATATTCTCCTTTCAGATTCCAATGTACAAGTTTTCCTGACAGCATTGAAATCACTTTAATAAAGGGATGCCTGGGTGGCTCAGTCAATTAAGCATCTGCCTACGGCTCAGGTCATGATCCCAGGGTCCTGGGATCAAGCCCCACATCGGGCTCTCTGCTCAGCGAGGAGCCTACTTCTCCCTCTCACCCTGCTCATGCACTTTCTCTCTCTCCCGCTCATTCTCTCTCAAATAAAATCTTTAATAAATAAATAAATCACTTTAATATATTTCTGTATTTACAGTTTTTTCTCCTATTCTGAACTGCAAGGTCCTTGAAGACAGAACCCATGACTTAATACAATTTGTATCCGAAGTAACTAACACTATGCCTGGCACAAAACAGAACCAAATACACAAGTAACTGATTTGCTAATTCTCAACAAAAGAAAAATTTTATTTTGCCATGAATCTTCACCTAAATAAGGTTAAAAGCAGAGCATATTCTATCAAAAATTGGTGTAGTTTTTAATGACAAAAAGCTTCTTCGTAAAATGCTACAAGAAAGAGTAACTTTACAAGATGATCAGCTTATTGCTTTCAGAATTGCTACTTATGCTGATGCTCATAAGAAATAAGATTTAAGGGGCGCCTGGGTGGCTCAGTCTTTAAGCATCTGCATTTGGCTCAGGTCATGATCCCAGGGTCCTGGGATTGAGCCCCTCATCGGGCTCCCTGCTCAGCAGGAAGCCTGCTTCTCCCTCTCCCACTCCCCCTGCTTGTGTTCCCTCTCTCGCTATGTCTCTCTCTGTCAAATAAATAAATAAAATCTTTAAAAAAAAAGAAATAAGATTTAAGATCCTACCTTTTAAATCCTACCTTTTAGTTTGTTTAAACAAACTAAACAATGGTTATTCAATAGTATAAGTAATCTTAATAATGTTAATATAAATATGTGAAATCAGGGACTTAAAAGTGAAAGAATACGGCGCCTGGGTGGCTCAGTTGGTTAAGTGACTGCCTTCGGCTCAGGTCATGATCCTGGAGTCCCGGGATCGAGTCCCACATCGGGCTCCCTGCTCAGCAGGGAGTCTGCTTCTCCCTCTGACCCTCCTCCCTCTCATGCTCTCTGTCTCTGTCTCTCTCGCAAATAAATAAAATCTTAAAAAAATAAAATAAAAAAAAAATAATAAATAAAAAAAGTGAAAGAATATTTTAAAGCTTTAAAAATAAAACAAGGGAAGACAACTTTACAATCTCAGAGTACAAACTGATATAACCAATGTAGAAAATAATTTAGCATTTCTTAATCAAACTGAAAATACACGTTACAACCCAAAAATTCTATTTCTAGGTTATATACTATAGAAATATTTTTGCATATGTGTACCTGAAGTCTTGTAAGAGAATGTTCAGGGTAGTATTGTTTACAATAGCAAAAACATTTAAAAATCAATTGATTAATAATAGAATATAGCATATTCATATGATGGCATACCACATGACACTAATTATGGATATATAAATATCCATATATGAATATGGTCTAATTATAACTGTATTCAATAATATAATCTTAAAATATTAAGTACAAAAATCAATTTTGAAATAGTAAAAATTCTAATAAAGAATGTTTTAATTTCTAATTTACTTTTAATCCATTTAAATGGGGAAACTATAGTGTGACTACCTTATTAAACAGATAAGAATTTTTTATATGTTTTAAAGTTTATTTTTTAGTAATTCTTACACCTAAAGTAGGGCTCAAACTCATGATCCTGAGATCAAGAGCTGTATGCTCTTCCAACTGAGTGAGCCAGGCACCCCCAGGTAAAAATTGCTTAAAGTGAAAAATTAAGCTCACAACTACCAAACTGAAATTATTTCCTATAGAAAGAAACAAAGTCAGCACATCATTTCCATGATGATGGAAATGTTCTATATCTATCCTGTCCAATAAGACAGCTACTAACCACATGTAGCTGCTGAGCACTTGAAATGTGGCTACTGTAGTAGAGAGACTACATTATTAATTTTAAGTAATTTAAAGAGCTATATTTTATGAGTGGTTACCATGCTGGACAACATAGCACTAAATATTTCTTTGTAGAAACATAACCTAGAAGAATAGTTATACAATACCTACTCTAAAATATCTAGTTTCAGCACCTTAATAAGTTGTTGATTTTCTTTAATAAAAGTCTGTTCATTTATACAGTTCTTTTCCTTTTCTACTCTCACCATTAAATCAAACCTCAGATGTTGGATGTATAGGTGATTTGCTTATAAAAGAGACATTTTAAGTACTACTCTATGTCTTTTTACATCCAAAATCTCCACTGAAATTAAATAACTACTAAAAAGCATACAATTAAATTTCCATTCACCCACTAAAAATATAATAGAAAAGGCTCTGTTCTCACAGATGGGAATACTAGCTCTGGCACTTACGAATTCTAACTTCATTCAAGTTTAACCTTCTGAGCTTCAATCTTGTCATTTTTAAATGAAATAATATCTAACCTAGATGAATATAAAGATTAAGTGAGATAAAATAATAAACTTGCATTATACAGTGTCTGACCCTTATTAGATACTTACTAAATGTGATGTACCTTTCCTACCCCTTCCCCTTCTACCTAAATAAAAGGACTTTGCTTTCTCCATCACAAACACACCATGTTATTTTTCTCTCATTTCTGAGTAAAAGGACATTCTCCTCTTTTCTTCATGTTTTTATTCAGAAATTTGTCCTCTGAATAACTTAGAAAAAACATATTATGTACTCTGAGCATCAGAAAAATATTTAATGCTATAGTTTATACCATTATAACATACAGCAGTTTAACATATTTAAAAACATTTTGTCAAATATTTTATAAGTATATGTCAAAAAGTCATAACAGACATTTAACACATTATAAAATGAACTCAGCAATGTTTTATAGATCACTAGAGTATAAATATTGGGAGTAGCTAAGAAAGGAAGGTGTTCAGCCTCTTTATAATTATGATTAAGAAAAAATAGAAAGAACCAATCAAAATTTATCTTTTTAAAATGCTTTTCTTGGGCGCCTGGGTGGCTCAGTTGGTTGAGCGACTGCCTTCGGCTCAGGTCATGATCCTGGAGTCCCGGGATCGAGTCCCACATTGGGCTCCCTGCTCAGCAGGGAGTCTGCTTCTCCCTCTGACCCTCCCCCCTCTCATGTGCTCTCTCTCTCTCTCATTCTCTCTCTCAAATAAATAAATAAAATCTTTAAAAAAATAAAATAAATAAAATAAAATGCTTTTCTTGCCTTCAATTTTTTCTATCCATATCAATAAAACTAGGATCATGTTTAATAAATTAAGTTTTACAGCACTTAACCCTACATAATGAACATTCTTAAGTTATTAGTTATGCTTCAAAGGATTTTTTTTGATGGCTAATATTCTATTCAGAGCTAAGCAAAATGTGTCACATAGGAGATGTTCAATAAATGTTAGATGAATGGTTCCAAGTTTTTCCATTGTACGGACATACCATAACTCAATCATAGGCTGATTTTCCTACATTTTTGTTCATGTCAATATTTGCATTATCAAGAATGCAATAAATTTTGCCATAAATTTTTGCTTAACTGTTTCCATAAGCCAGGTTTTTCAATAAAGAATTTTTATTTACTATGAGTTTCAACCTTTTCCCTCAACCTTGGTGAAACTCCCTCTTCTCGAGTAAACATATTAGTTGGGCTTTTGTGAAACAAGGCTCTGTATTTTTTTTTTTAAAGATCTATTTATTTATTTGAGAGAGAGAGAAAGGGAGACAGAGAGAGCACAAACAGGGGGAGAGGCAGAGGCAGAGGGAGAGGAAGAAGCAGAATCCCTGCTGAGCTGAGTCGAGCCCAGGACCTGGAGATCATGACCTGAGCCAAAGGCAGATGCTCAACCATCTGAGCCACCCAGGCGCCCCAAGGCTCTGTATTTTATACATTTGTATTAGATGTATCATTTTTAGGTAATGTTTAGATATCTTTGAACTTGTTTTCTTAACCAACATTTAGGTAGTGTTCAAAATAAGTTGTCTTTAATTTATTCTACCAATTACTTAGACTTAAGAATTAAATATAATCTTGGGGTGCCTGGGTGGCTCAGATGGTTAAGCATCTGCCTTCAGCTCGGGTCATGATCTCCAGGTCCTGGAATGGAACCTGGAGTCAAGTTGGGCTCCCTGCTCAGTGGGGAGTCTGCTTCTCCCTAGCCCTCTACCCCTACCCTCGGCTCATGCCCTCTTTCTTGCTCTCTCTTAAATGAATAAAATCTTAAAAAAAAAAAAAAAAGAATTAAATACAATCTTGTCTTCACTATTTTATTTTCTAAATGTTATTATCTTTGCTCCATTGCTCCATGCTAATTCAAGAGATTAAATTTTCATTACCAAAAATTAATTTCTATTCTGAAGGAAATAGTTACTGGATCCAGATAAATTTTTATTTTTATTTTATTTTTATATTTTTTCAGACTTTATTTCCAGATATAATTTTTAAAGTTTTATCACTAAGTTGAAACTTTCCACATAGCCACCATTATGATTAAATGATATATCTAGTATTTGTGGTGGACAGAATTCTAGGACTTCCAATTACCCTTTCAAAATTCCCCCCTTTGTCAAGATGACGGGATATCATTCCTATGATCGTGATCATAGATATAATTAAAGTTACTCTATGTAATCATACTTTAAAAGAAGAAATTTTTCTCTGGGTGTTGGGAGAAGGAAAAGTCAGAGATTTGAAGAAGGATTTGACCCACCCTTGCTGACATGAAGACAGATGGGAGGGTCCACAAGGCAAGAATGTGAGTTTGGCCTCTGGGAGCTGGGAGTGGTACCTGGCCAACATCTGATAAAAACATGGAAGACCAGTCCTATGGCCACAAGGAACTGATTTGTACCATCGCCAGGAATGAGTCAGAAAGAGAACTCTGAGTGAGAGATGAGAACACAGCTGGCCAACACCTGGACTTCAGCCTTGAGATATTATGAGCAGAGATCCCATTCACCCTGTGTTGGGCTCCTGATCTATAGACTATGAGCTAATAAATATGTGTTGTTTTAAGCCACTAAGTTTGTGGTAATAGGAAACTTAATTCAGTATCAAAGTGAGTGGAAGGAAAAGAGGGGCAAGAAGGGTGTTTAAAAAAATGTATATACATCATAAACTGCAGGGGGTGGTGCACAAAGTAGTGCTCAAGGCCTACCCAACAGCGGAAAGATAACAGTCCCAGGGTAGTAGTATCTCTTACATAGCATGTGCCTATTGATGCAGTGTAGCAGATTTAAAAGAAGGCCTGCACAAAATTTGAAGTCTTCGAGACTTGTTTTCTAATATTCTTATCTATGAGTGACTCTCCTCACCCCTTCAGATTATAAAGTTCTGAAGACTAACAGTAACCTACTAACTACAAAACAGAAAAGTATCTGGGTGATCATTGGTACTTATTCACTAGACTAAATGAAAAATAGCTTCATTTGCATGTTACTACACTACTCAGAGGACAGTGGCGTCTAAACAGCCATGTAGGAACTCAAGTGACATTTTTAACACTGTATTAAAGAAATGTAAAAAATAAGAACAATGGTTACGCTTGTAAGTTGTCTTCCTTAGGGTTTTTCTTTTATTCAGAGATGATATCCCTCTCATGAAATGACAGTAATTACAAATAAATGTCCTTCCATGGCAAAATAGGCACTGGAGGAGTGGGCTAGAGCTGGCTTGTGCCAGCTCAAGGAACTGGCTGTTACATCTGTAGGAATTCCATGAGATCGTTGTCAAAAACAGCCATTATTAGGGTGCCTGGGTGGCTCAGTTGGTTAAGCGACTGCCTTCAGCTCAGGTCATGATCCTGGAGTCCCAGGATCCAGTCCCGCATCAGGATCCCGGCTCAGCGGGGAGTCTGCTTCTCCCTCTGACACTCTCCCCTCTCATGCTTTCTCTCTCTCTCTCTTGCTCTCTCAAATAAATAAATAAAATCTTAAAAAAAAAGCCATTATTAAAAATTAAACTGTAAAAATATACAATTATATGAACAAAAGAATAAAAAATACTTAAAACTCATTACTTCCTAATTATTTTGCTACATTTTATTATCATCTTGAGGTTATTTACATTTATTCAATCTGTACAGTGGAATTACTACAAAATGGTGTTATCACTGTGCCTTTCTTCCCAACTCTACACAGACATCACACTGATAGCTTGAAACTAATGGGCAAATGCTACAAATCAGGGCTTTTTAAAAAATTTTGACTGTCTAGACACTTAGGAAAGTGATGGAGAAATTGTTAATAAATGCAAATGAAATACAACAGTGTATTATGTCTATAGCTGTTACACTGTAAATATTATAAAAATAGAGGAAATATTCTGTTCTTACTGGAAAAACTGTTTTCCAATTCAGCAAAGAAGTCACTTATAATAAAACTCTGACATACATCTTTGTCTTTGTTATTTAACTTTTGTGTTGTTACTCATTTAATACTCACGTAAAACTATACTTGTTCCTCAACTGCAAACATAGTTTAGCTATAGACACAAGAGTTCCAGAAAAAAAAAATCAACAAAGGCATTCTGTGAGAAACAATTGGCTACATAGAATTTATAATAAAGAATATTGTGTATGTATTATTATTTGTAAATTGTGTTCTATATTCTATATGTCAGTAAAATGCACAATACACACAAGATGGATTTTTGGAAAGCCAATTAGTAAAAATTTACCAAATCATCCACATTTTTTGAAATGTTTGCTGGTCCATAAATTACCAAAATTACAATCACTGATATAGAAACAGCATTTATATTTTTAAATATTCTTTTTCTCTACTTGCAGAATTGTTAGTCCTCAGTGGGAAAAATTGTAGGCAGTTGTAAGCAGTGAGACATTTTCTAGTTGAGAGCATGGGAGAAGTGGTGATAATCCAGTCACAGTGTTGGTGTGGTTGGAGGATCGGTACTGCCAATAAACTGTTCATTAGTGGACCACAACAAGTATGTAACCTGAGGAAAGCATTTGTGCACAAGTATTTGATCTGCAACAGATCAGAAATTTAAAAAAAAAAAGAAAAGCCCCATACTATAGGCCAGAGGTTATTCCCAGAAGCTGCTAGTTAAAAGGCGACTGTGTACAACTGTGTATCACTTGTTTTTGTTTTCTTTTCCATCTGACACGGAATCTACCCTGGCCAAATTTCAGCTTCCCTATACTACCACAACCACCATTTACCAATCTTGAGCTATCCTCACTCTCCTTTTAAGTTGCCCAGACACATGGTTGATGTTTTCTAATACTTACCTGATTTTATCTCATCTGTTAAGCTATTTTCATATGATGAACCACTATGTGCCCCCAGCTTTTCTGGATATCTTAAATATTATTTAGGTCTCTGGTTCTGTAAAATAAAAATATATCACTAAAAATGTTCAGCAGATATTTAAAAGATCTTTAATTTTTTCTAACTTACTGATAAATTATAAGCTGAGGAGTAAAGATGTTAATATTGATTAATGCACAGATTGCCAGCCATCAGCCAAGAGTTTCTCAGTGCTTGCTCCCATGGAACCATGACCCATGAGACTGATAGCACAGTATCATATGATAAGGCATTAAGAAATCACATATTAAATGAAGAAACAGGGTGAATCTGTATAACCAAGAATGTCCCAAACTTACTGAAGATGGACTTTTTTTTTTCTGTTCAAGGAACACTTAATAATATACGATGAAATGGGGCACCTGGGTGGCTCAGTTGGTTAAGCGACTGCCTTCAGCTCAGGTCATGATCCTGGAGTCCTGGGATCGAGTCCCGCATCGGGCTCCCTGCTCGGCAGGGAGTCTGCTTCTCCCTCTGACCCTCCTCCCTCTCATGCTCTCTGTCTCTCATTCTCTCTCTCTCAAATAAATAAATTAAATCTTTAAAAAAAAATTAAAATTAAAAAAAAATAATAATAATATACCATGAAATAACTTATTTGTAAAATATGCTTTGGAGTATTAGTCATCATTCAGTCTCATCACTGAACCTAAAGCCATTCAAATGAACTCCTTCCTATGATAATTCTATTATCTAATATCACTATGTGCAAACACCTTTACGTAAAGCCTAAGAGATATTCCAAATACATTTTGCCCATTTTGTCAATTTTTTCTTCAGATCTTATAACCTAATTTTTGGGCTAACTTGGCTGTTCAAACTTATCCATGACCTAAAGACACATTCTTTTAATTCTGCTTCTAAATATAACAGTATTTGACATGTTTAAAGAAATATCCCTATTAATAAAGAGCAATAAAATAACTCTCCCTGGTTTTTCTGGATTTCATTGTATTAGTTTCTATGATAGCATGATTTCCTTTTATTAAGTGCTCTGGAATTGCTTGGCCTTGGTTTTTGCAGGAAAGTCAACAAGAACTAGGAAAGAAATGCACTCATTTTGCTTTGTAGGCATTGTCTTTTGAATAGGAACCAGCTTTATAAATTAAATTATGCAAGTATCAGAATTAGTAAGAATCACTGAGGATATATGAATTACAGGAAAATGGCTCTTCACTCTCCACTACAAATGAGGTAATGAGAAACCAATAATTAAAAGTTTATAATAAAAACGTAAAATGATAGAGAAAGAAGAGCAGATATATGCGAGGCAGCAATGGGCAAATGATTGAAATTTCAAGCTAGTTTTCTTTTGTTAAAAGCAGCTTCTCCAGTAGAGAAAAATTGATTAATCAGAGAAACTGACAAGGATCACAGGAACCTGGTCAATTTCTCTTAACAGCCAGCTCCACTTGTTAAAGACTTTGAAACAGAAAGACACCAATTGTCAATTTCCTACAGAAGCTCTTTACACCAGGAAGAGGGAGTGGGGGTGGAAGTTGAGAAAGAGGAGAAAAACACACACACACAGAGTGGTGAGAGGAGCAAAATGAGTGGAAGATTTTAAAATAGCAGTGTTTTAGAAAAGATGGGAACTAATAGCACAAAAGACACAAAAGCTAAGGTGAACTTATAGTGTGGGAGGATATGTCCTGCATCCTTTGTGATGCTCTATTTTTGCTAGCTAAAATAAGATGTTTCAGAACCTATTGTGGTGTCCAACCTCAATTCTAATTAGCATTATCTTAAGAATGGGCCAAGCACTCAGGAGGCAAGAGAAAATTTATAGCATGGAATATATAACAGAAAATGATAGCAATAGGCATACCTTTTAATATATGGCAGGAATACAATTAATAACAGTAGATTAAGGATGGGCTGTTCCTCGTGGTCGTGTTGAAAAAATGAGTAGGATGGCCAACAATTTAAGTGGACATGATACGAAAAGGTTAATTCAGTCTGAGTACAGAGGGGAAATCTCAGTGTATGGAGGACATACATGGGTGACAACTAATAAATATGTGGATGACTAGAAAATGAGTCAATCATTCTTGGTAAAGTTATATTTAAAGAGGATATAAAGGCTGCTTCCTTTCATATTAAATGAAAATTTTTCCTTTAACAAGGGTTTTTAAATTTCTATTATGTAAGATGGAACCTGAAGTGTATTTGCCGCTTAAATTTAGGTCAGCATATGACCTGGGCATAAAAAGCAATATACACATTTGTGCATCTCTGAAACCAATTTGGGAATTTAAAGTTAAGAAGGGCTCCTGGGAACTCCCTGTCATAGAAAATTTTCAAACTCAAAGGACTGCTTCTACCATTTAACACCTGCATCATTTTCCATGCCCAGAATGCTTTCCCTTCCTGCTATGCAGCCAAACATCTTCCTTTTTGAAAGAAATAAAAATTCACCTTCTCAGAACTGCAAATGACACGGACAAGATATTTAATATGCTTTGGCTATATATACAGATTCATCAAAACTTGCCTAAATCTATAAATTGTAACATATATATACAATAAATCTATAAATCTATAACAATTATTTCATGGCATTTTATTAAACTTACGACAACTATATTACAGAACTTTAAGTAATATATTTTAGAAATGAAGGTCATCTCTAAATGTAGTTAGCAGAACTGAATTCCATTATCAGGAGAAAAAATATTAACTTGTCTATAAAACTGAAAAACTAGCTGAAGATTTCATGATGACCTAAATTTTTTAAATTTTTATAAAAAATAAAAACAACCTTTTCAATACTTTGCATATGAAAATAAAAACATTAATATAATTCTGTTACTGTTTTTCCCAAATGACAAAATTTCCCAAAGGATTTAAATTTTAAAAATAAATGTCTCACATATTCAGAGTTGTGAAATTATGAGTGGATTAAAGAAGAAATAATATAAGTTGTTAGGTTTACTCTTATTTCAAAAAATTTACACTTCATCCACAAATATTATTTAGAATCTATCACTCAAATGCATATGTATATGTGTTTCTCTATACCTTCCTTTTCTCAACTTCTAAATTAATTTGTAAATCCCTATTTTTTCCTATTATAATTTAGTTTTAAACTCCTCTAATTTATAACTGGCAATAATATGACAAAGGGAATTGAAAATTATTTTCCCTGTTTTTAAAAAAACTTTTAGACAAAGCACATAAAAAAAGTAAATGACTTGGGCGCCTGGGTGGCTCAGTTGGTTAAGCGACTGCCTTCGGCTCGGGTCATGATCCTGGAGTCCCGGGATCGAGTCCCGCATCGGGCTCCCTGCTCGGCAGGGGGTCTGCTTCTCCCTCTGCCCTCTTCCCTCTCGTGCTCTCTGTCTCTGATTCTCTCCCTCTCAAATAAATAAATAAAATCTTTAAAAAAAAAAAAAGTAAAGGACTCAAAACTATAATTTAAGTTACAAAGAGAAGAAAAACAGTAAAACAAAATACAGTAAAAGTTAATAAGCAGTAATTTTCTCTGGGTGATGGGATAAGAAGTGATTTTTATTTTATAGCATCTTTATATTCTTTGTCTAAATTTCCTATACTCAACATGTACTACATCTATAATCAGAATACATAACATTCTAAAATTTAAAATGTTAAAATATTTCATATGTAGCTTTCAGTCCATTATGTTACTTAAATATGAACTTGGTAATTTCTTATCCCAAATGTCCAGGCCTTCTAAAGTCATTTTAGACTATATTTCTGTCTAAAGAAAAGATTATAAGATATTAATTATGAAGCAATAATATATTTGGTAAAGCACTTACCAAAGTCATTACATCGAGCTTCTTAAATGGTGGCAATTTTGCCCTCCAGGGGACATTTAGCAATGTTGGAGACATTTCTGGTTGTCACAACTGAGGAAGTGTAATGATGGCATCTAGTGGGTAGAGGTCAGTGATGTTGCTACACATCCTATAAAACACAGGATAGCCCCTCACAGCAAAAAATTATCAGGGCCAAAAGGTCCAACCTGACCCAGTGCCAAGGTTGAGAAATTCTGCTGTGGATCATTAACCTATACTTCTCCTTAACAATACTACTACAGGTACCTCAGAGTATAATTTTTAGAATGTTCTAGAATTCAGACTTAGAGTTATCTCATTAGTATTATTTTTTTCTGTTCTCCCCCCAAATAAAAACCTTCTTTTACTTTGTTCCTTATGTTCCAATTTTCCTGAAATTGATTTCCAGAGTTCAAATATTATTGTGAGATTTTTTAAAAATTAAAGATGCTGTATTTTGTACTTGATATGGTTAGTCTATATTCCTATTTTTCACAGTGGAGATAGAAGACAGAAAGAGATGGGGGGAGTGAGAGTTGGTACCTGAGGGCAGGTATTTTCACTCATTTTGTTTTGCTCATTGCTGTAGCTCACATATTAGGTGTTCAATAATTTTTGTTGAATAAACTGATGGAGCTAAGTCTTGATTAGACTGCTTACCTCTAGATTCCCTTTGAGGAGTGATCTATCTGCAGAGGCTCACCAGTGGAAGACCCTAACATCAAGTCATATCATATACGAAAGCTTCTTTATCTGACATGCCTAACTTTCAGGTGCATGTTCTTCCAGGTACTAACACAAGAGCAGGTTATCAAGACTCTGCTCTGATGAGGATCTCAAGTATAGATGACAGGAAGTTGTATGGCATTTTAAGATTATTTTTTAAACTACTGATTGGACATGGAGTATAAAAAAGAGTCATGAGTTAGAAATGACACTAAATTTTTTTTTTTTTTTTAAGATTTTATTTATTTGACAGAGAGAGAGAAAGAGCACAAGCACAAGCAGGGGGAGCAGCAGAGGCAGACGGAGAAGCAGGCCTACCACCGAGCAAGGAGCCTGATGCAGGGCTCGATGTCAGGACCCTGGGATCATGACCCGAGCCGAAGGCAGATGCTTAACCGACTGAGCCATCCAGGCGCCCTGACACTAAATTTTCTCATACCCAAGTAACCCAATTTGGCGGAAAACCTGAGATTGGAGAGGGTGAGAGGTGTGTCCTCCAAACTGGAACTCAGTACATATCAAAGGATTGTTACTGGTGCAAGTTCTACCCAAGGAAAAAGAAAATAGAATAAAGGGAGAGAGAAGGTAAGAGTCACAGAAGTAAAAGAAGAGTAAGTCTTTTAATAGTAAAATGTAAATAACTGCTCCCTCATGACTGAATAAGACAACTTAAGTCTTATCCCTGCTCCTGGATTTAAAACAGTTTATAAGAAAATGCCATGTACTTAAGACAGATCGAGCTACCCCTTACCTTAGAGGTAGAGTCATCTTTCCCAGGGACACAGAAAGATAGAGGTGAATACATGAACCAAAGAACTGGGGTTCTGATCAGGATGAAAGAAAGAAATGGATGCTGGGTATGCAACCAAAAGCTTCCACAATGAAAACCTTAGATCTTTTTTACACAAGCCGATATCAAGACAGACTAGCCCCATTCTATACTTGAGGAACGGACTTGCATTCATTATGCTCTTTACTTCTGTTATAAAGAAAGATGTAGATAACTATTTTTCTACGTTACATTTTATAGTGTGTGGGTAATCTCACTTATCTGCTAAGTTTGGACTCTGCCATCCCTTATACCAGATATCCTTTTCTGCATTATATCAATTGTAGCATATCTGCATTTTTTTTTAAGTTAAAAAACAAAGAAACAAAAAGAGGAGGACAGTCAGGATACTTGGTACTCCCCTTTCAGGCATGAGGCTAGACACGTAAAGTACATTAACTCAAATCCTCGCAACCCTATAAAATTAGCATTGCTACCTGATTTCTATAGACAGGAAATCTGAGGTAAGGAAATGTGACAAAATTCAAATAGCTAGTAAGCACTGGAGCTGGGATTCAAACCCAGGTCTATCTCACTACAAGGTGTCCACTATTCACATTTAATATCATCTCATCTCCCTAATGATATTGCCACTTCAAGCATTCATTGAACATCCATGTCAGTTTTCTCTGGATTTAAGAAAAGAATTAGACAGGTAAGCCCTTCCCCTCCAATAAACTGTAGACACTTTAGACTTAGCAATAAACTACAGTAATAAATATAGCACAGAAGCCACCGTCTTTTCTGCTAAGGGTTGGGGTACAGAAACTCAAAAGTGTTCTGGGCCCACAAGTGCAGAGTTTATCAGACATAACTCAACATATAATGAACATGTAAGAGTGACATAAAAAGGGAATTGAGGGGTACCTGGGTGGCTCAGTTGGTTGAGCATCTGCCTTTGGCTCAGGTCATGATCTCAGGGGTCCTGGGATCAAGCCCCGCATGGGGCTCCCTGCTCCATGGGGAGCCTACTTCTCCCTCCCCCTCTGCCTGCCGCTCCCCTCTGCTTGTGTTCTCTCTGTCAAATAAATAAATAAATAAATCTTAAGGAAAAAAAAGGGGAATTGAAAGTAAGTTGAACACTAGCTTTTCTAAACAACACAAGTTCACATATGCTCTCTTGGTCAATATGAATTCTGTTAGT
Source organism: Mirounga angustirostris (assembly GCF_029215605.1). Lineage (NCBI taxonomy): Eukaryota > Metazoa > Chordata > Mammalia > Carnivora > Phocidae > Mirounga > Mirounga angustirostris. Next base: position 90,603,661 of record NW_026991716.1, on the reverse strand, counting down.
TCCCTATAAGCCATATCTTTGTTTAAATAAGCCATATCTTTTTATCCAATGGAAGAGAGGGAAAAAATATTCTTAATGTGCTTTCAGAAATGTTTTTGAGTAAGAATTATACAAAAAGCATGCACCTATGTATTGTAGAGAATACAAAATTTGGTAAAACAATTCCACTTAGAGTTTACAATTTTTTTTTGAGGGAGAGAGTGTGTGTGCAAGCGGGGGGTGGGGAGGGGAGGGAGAGGGAGAGAGAGAATTTTAAGCAGGTCCCATGCCCAGGGCAGAGCCCAATGCGGGGCTTAGTCTCACCACCGTGAGATGACCTGAGCCAAAACCAAGAGTCAGATGCTTAACCAACTGAGCCACCCAGGTGCCCCGAGTTTACAATTTAGTAGGAGAAACAAAACAAAATATAACAGAAAACAATCTCTGACAAGTGACCCATTATTTATAAAGAGTTTTGGAGTTTATAAGAAGGAACTAAGCAATTCTAGCTAGAATAAGGCCTCAGAAAAGAAGAACCTGAATCTGGGTCTAGACTCTGAAAGATGGCAAGGATTTCCAAAAGTGAAAGAGACTGGATATTAATGATCTTTATAATCCTATAATGTTCAATAAAGTTCCATTTTCCCTCCTGCCTGTGTATAACCCCCTTCCTCTATTAGAATATTCTTTTCCTTGTTCTTTGTCTACTCATTCTTCATCCCTCATCACAAATTTACGGCTCCAAAGAAGCCTTCCTGACCCAAGGACTAGGTCGGGTTCCTCAGAGTTACAGACATATAGCACCATGAAACTTTTCTTCATAGCACTCACAGCAGTTTTTATTTTATTTTCATTTGTGTGATCTGACTGTCTGTCTCCCCTACTGTTCTTTAAGCAACCCAAAATCAGAATCCCTGTCTGCTTTTTGTTCACAATTCAATCTCCAGCACTTAGCATAAGATAAGCACATAAATATAAAATTTAAACAGCTAAAAATGTTGCTGGAACCCAGAGATTTAAGAGCATAGCTCTGGAATCATATTGCTGGCTCAACTGCATGAAATTAGGCAATTAGGCATTCTAAGATTATTTCTTCATCTGTAAAAATGAGACAATAATAGTAACTCAGAGTTGTAAAAATTTAATGGATGTAGAATGCTTAGTAGTACTTGGCACACGCAAGCACTCTATAAAAGTTACATGATAACTAATGTTAACATTCTGTGTCACTGTTACTGATGTCATGATTACCAACATTGCTACAATACTGACTGGCTATAGCTGAAGGGCTCTCTTGTGTTGGCAGAACAGAAGCATTGGTTGAGGGGTTACACCAATGGCTTTGGATGAATGGCACATAGGATCAAATGGTAGCAAACTGGAGTCTATCCAGGGGCATGCATTAGTGGGAACTTAGTATTAGCAAGCAGCCAAAAAAAACCCAAAATAAAACAAACATAAATGTTTGTTTCTCTGGAGGAGGCCTGGACAAGTAGATAGAAATATATGATTGCATTCTAACTATATTGTTAAAGTTATTCTATTGAAAGATTGCTTACACTTACCATTTTTATATTACCTGAAACATGCTCACTATTGTATTCTTGTATTTGCCCTTTAAAAACATAATATTTAAAATTTGCAAAATATCTTTGGTTCATTCCTTAAAACCTAAGTATTATGTAATACTTACTTTTACATTTATCATTTACTATTACATTTATCAATCTGTCAGATATAAATTGAGACTTCTAAAATCCTCAATAAGCTAATTGTGAGATTCCATGACCATTCTGCTTAAGTTTTTCAAACCAGGGTCAACAAGTAGAAGAGATTTAAAAAATGCATGTGGAGCTAAGGAAGGGATTGCCCTTTAAGATGAGGAAATGCTAGCAGAAATATCTCTAACACAATGGAAGAAATTTGGGCCCTTCAGCAATCTTATACTATAGTTTATAGTGTTTACCCCACTGGATCTGCATTTTTTACTCATCTTGGGAAAAAAAGAGATTTTGTGAACAATCTAAGGAAGTAAATAATTACAACACTTCTTGATCTATCAATATCAATTTATTTTCACTGTTGGCCTATTTTATGATTCAGTTTGTGGATTCAAAAGTCCTCCCCTAGGGCACCTGGGTGGCTCAGTCGTTAAGCATCTGCCTTCGGCTCAGGTCATGATCCCGGGGTCCTGGGATCGAGTACCGCATCGGGCTCCCTGCTCTGCGGGAAGCCTGCTTCTCCCTCTCCCGCTCCCCCTGCTTATGTTCCTGCTCTCGCTATGTCTCTCTCTGTCAAATAAATAAATAAAATCTTTAAAAAAAAAAAAAAGTCCTCCTCTAGGCAAAAATATGTTATACACAAAAATATTATCCTTAGGGGCGCCTGCGTGGCTCAGTCAGTTAAGCATCTGACACAGAGTAAAACATTTCATATACACTTTCTTTGGAAATTTAGGTAAATGCTACAAATATCAGTTAGTGTGTAGAAATGTTAAAATTACCTAACCATCCACTGCTTTTGTTTATAACTCATCCTCCTCCTCAATGTTAGGAAAATCACTGGCAGCAACCTTTAAATACAGTATAAAAGATTTAACCGAAGCTAAGTAAAGAGAGGAAAAGTGGTGAAGGACTAGGGACTTTGCTAATGCCTAAACAGAAAAAGTAGACTTCTTTTTCAGTAACAACAGTAATATCCAGTGTACCAAAAACAAATTTTAAAGTAGAATAAATTTGAAAAACTCCTATTATCTATTATTAACATTTTCTCACCCATACTCTTCTCTGAGGGATGATACTTCTGCTATGCTAAAGACAGACAATTTGTGCTGAGTGATTGCTTTTTCCTGGTATCTCTAGAGCTAGGGCCTCAGGCTTCCTTCCGAAGGGGCAAGAGGAGGGGGAGGGGGAAAACAAGGGAAGAAGGAGACTAACTAGAGTCCACTTAGGGCCTTCATAATTCCTAGTGGCAGATCAAATGATAATGTTTGGGCAGGGAATACTTTGGGAACATCATAGTGCTTTAATAATTTGAGTAATTTCTTTTTTCAATTTACAGCCAAAATTTTTTTAAATGTAAGTCAAAATAACACTATTGTATTAAAATCTTACTCTGAAAACTTTTTTTTTAGTTTTTGATGTAATGTTCAATAATTCATTAGTTGCATATAACACCCAGTGCTCATCACATCACGTGCCCTCCTTAATGCCCATCACCCAGTTACCCCATCCCCCCCACCTCCCTTTCCACAACCCTCAGTTTGTGAAAACATTTTTCTATGTTTTATGAGATTTTCGAAAAATCATTCAGATTTTGTAAATTTGGGTAACTGAATATATGTCAAACATTGAATCTCATAGGAAATTCTGGATTACCTATACACATATTATATAATGGTTTAATAGTGACCAGTATTTTTTAAAAGTAAAGGTAGAAAAGAGGGAAAAATGGTCAACGTAACAAGGGAATTTCCCAAACATTATCTGTTAACATTTTTAAAAATCAGAATGTCTTTACAAAAATAAACACACAACCCTAAGATAAAGAATATGTACTAAAACAAATGTCCATATTTACTTGGCCTTTCATGTACTTCAACTACTTAAAAAATTATTTCCCATTTATTATGAAGTTTATTTTAGGAGAAAGAAAATCCAGAAATCAAATCATTCATGAACTGTATAGTCACAATAATCCACATGAAAACAAGTAGCAATACCCCAAATGGTATTACTCCCACAAATGAGCCTTATGCTTTCGGACAAATATGAAGTCACTTAAAGCCATATAAATTCATTGTAAAAATTACTTTTCTGGGCACAAGTTAAAAAATTTTTTGCAGGAAAAAACACAGAGTTATAAAAGAAAAACATTCAACTTTCACCTTCTAATATTAAATTTTGTTTGAGGCGGGGAAAAAAGCACATAGTACACATACAAAAAAAACTCAGTAGCAATTTTTTTAAAGTAGGCTTTTGTTTGTTAATATTTTTATTTTAAACTTACAGTGAGACTAAGATACTAAATAGATTATTTCAACAATAAATATCAGTACTAGATTTAAATACTTGAGAATAACCTTGGTGTTTTATGAATAGCTTGCTACCCAAATGTATATGAAGTAAGATCACAGAAATAAAAGATCTGGTATCCTAAGCCTTTCCCAAAAGCAAAATTTTAGTGACAATTTAAACATTAAATAAAGCATCAATAAATATTTATGTTAATTAATTAAACAGAAAAAGAAATATCCAGTTGCAAAGCACATGTAAAATAAATCACTTGCTATAAATTTTAATATCAATAAAGCATGGACCAGCACATTAATTACAGACTTCATACCAGATCCTAGTTATTGAAAAACTGATACATCCACTTTTATTAATAGAAACTTAAGAAGCTTTTCTATATATCAATAAATTTTTCGTATTTTGAAATCTAATTAACCAAGTATTTGGGATTGATAACAAAATCATAGGATTAAATATCGTTGCTCTTTAAGATCTATAAGACTATAAAAATGAAACAATGTTTTTCTATGGAACAAAAGTCTGGAACATTTTATTGAAATATAATATTTTAAATAAAAATGCATCCTAGATTTTAAAATAGTATTGTTCTCAAAAGTCTTTTAAAAGGATTTACGTGTTTGGAAATATCATGTGCCAAAGAACACTGTTTTAAAAATCTTTGAGGAGATATTCTTTTAAAATTACCATTATTTCAAATATTTTACTTTTTAGTGACAACTATATTGTTCATTAACATAGAATTTAAACATTTGAAAAGATAGCTTAAGAGCAAGTTCAAACAACCTTAAAGATTAAATATTTAATGATTCATACTAAATCATAACATAATGACTAAATCACCAAATAGAACCAAATATCAACATTTTCCTCACATTATCTAACTTCATAATAAAATATTTGTCCATTGATATTAATAGCCTAAGAGCTGCATAGCATTTTCTCCCAAACAACCACCTACAATGCTTATTATTACTGAAAGGTTAGATGGAAGAGGAACAGGAGAAAATGTAACCAATTAATTTCTTCTTATATTTACATGCAGTCCTGTAACACATTTCTTTCTTTTTTCTACCAGCAGTTTTTCCTTGCTAAATCATCCCAACCACCACTCCTACTTTCTTTACACTGAGTTCTGAGAAATAAGCTACAATTCAGAAACCCCAAATGATGCTAAAAGAAAATAGAAAAATAAGTACACTATGAAGGTACCACAATGTAGATAACAAGAGGAGTATTATTTGAAAAATCTATTTAGTGACCTTTTTTGGCTTCCTAAGAAAAACAACAGCATGTATGTAAACTGAGGTACAGTTGTTGAAAAACAAATATTTTAATGCATAAAACACCTGAATTCAATAAATATTTTCATGAATATTTCATATAAACCTAAAACTTTGATATCTTACTCATTTTGAGATTCACTTCCATTCTATCTGTAGCTAACCAAAAGGGAAGTCACATGACTTACACAATGAAAGAGAAAGAACAGTTTTCTTTCCTTTCCTTTCTACAGGAAGAAACAAAAGCTCGGTATTAGCTATCCAAGGCCAATGGGTGGGGCCTGTAATGGATTGAGGTTAAAATCTTAATGGGGGCCCACTCGAACCTTCTGAAAGCATCAAAAATGTGAAAACGGCAACCAAAGCTTACAGAAAATAAGAAGCATTTAATGTAAGTTAGTTTTCGCAACTGGAAAATTCTATAGGAACCTAATTCAGTTTCTAAACAATGTTGCTGCTTTTGTTGGGGTAAAATCACCTAACTGTGATTCCCTAGCAGATACACACACCATCCCCCACTGGCACACAGATACTTCACAAGCTTCTTGAATAAATAGGAGTATCCAATGTCCAGGGTGATGGGTGGTCCTGAGGTCCTGAACCAGAGCTGTATACTTTTAAGGGATGCTGAGATAAGAACAAAGTGTTTTGTGTTTGTTTTAAACCTGGCTCTGTATTTAAACTCTTCACACCATTATTGATAACAGTTCATAAACTTGTACTATAATTGATTCAAGCAAATTTTAACTGTCAGTATAAATACTGGAAATTAAATATATCAAAACAAAATAAATACTTTGAGACTTTTTATAGTTCTGACTGAAATTAACTAATTCAATTTACTTTAAAGTAATCACGACATTTCAAAGCTGTAAAATCTCCACCTAAGATAGAGTATCATTACACTTTCACTACCAACAGGGTGCTTTTATAATAGCTTATGAAATAACACGTATTTAAATGAAATTATATATACCAAATAAATTGCAATGCAATGAAAAACTTCTAAATTAGTGAAATTAACCCATGCAGAGTCACAATCAATCATCAACTATTATGCCCATTTTTATACTCCAGGCTTTATTTTAAGTCTAATAGAAAGAGATTTTTTACAGAGCAGAAAGGCAGGATTTACAAGTGGCCCAAGGAAAAGATAAGCAATGAATAGTTCTGACCCCAGCTTCTCTGGTTTGATCAAGTGGGTCTGCAACCTGAGCCAAAGGGCGCAAATTCCTCACCATTCAAAATTCTTCAATGGCATGGGGGAGGAAACAGTGAAAGGGGCAAACGTGCAAATCCAACTGTCCTTAGATTTAGTATTCAACTAAAAATTTTAATTAGAGAGCTAAATAAATGAGCTCATTACTGTGATTAAATTTTGGATTCCTAGTTTAACCAATCCTAAAAAAAAAAAAAAGCAGCTTTTTTTACTTGTTAAAATTGAAAAAAATTTATTCATTTATCTTAAATGTATGACTTACACAGAAATGTGTTAGGTATGTGTCTCTAATATCATTTAATCGATTTAAGGAAGTTGTTGAAAGTGGAATTAGTCTCCCAAGTACCAGTGTTCCAATATTGTAAGCAAAATGATGTATTATTAAAGTCATACTTTGGAAAAACAGTTGAAAGAATTCATTACAAGCTCCACAATATATCAAGGATCCATGAAGTTTTTAAAGCAATAGATAGAACTTGTGTTGTCAGACTTCTGTTACAAATTGAACTAAGGATAAAGAATTCATCTGAATGAAGAAAATGTTAAGATAAAAGAATTTAGGCATTATAGTATCTGGGCACATTCTAGCTGCTATCAGTAATGGCCTAGGCAACTGCTTACAAAGCCTAAGGGAATAAATGGTCATGAAGAAATCATGGCCAGAGTAAAGTTAATTTGAATTTTACATAGAGTCTTTAGATAATACAGCACAATAAAACTGAACAAAATCTTAAAGTTATTAGCAAACTTAAAAGATTTTGAAATAAATGTCAACTTTAAGATTAACAAATTGTTTTTGTTTTTGTTTTTATTATTATATTATGTTAATCACCATCATTAGTTTTTGATGTAGTGTTCCATGATTCATTGTTTGCGTAAACACCCAGTGCTCCATGCAGAACATGCTGTCTTTAATACCCATCACCCGGCTAACCCATCCCCCCACCCCCCCTCCCCTCTGGAACCCTCAGTTTGTTTCTCAGAGTCCATAGTCTGTCATGGTTCTGCTCCACCTCCGATTTCCCCCCCTTCATTCTTCCCCAACAAAGTAATAAATTAAAGCGGGTTTTGATTTTAAAAAGTGGACTGTTATAACAAAAGGTTAAAGCAGCTAGTAAAAGTTAAGTGTGTTATTAATAGCACAGTAAAATGATTCTAAACATTGGTAAAGATAGTTTCTACACAAGAAATCTGAAAACTGGGTGCCTGGGTGGCTCAGATGGTTAAGTGTCTGCCTTCGGCTCAGGTCATGATCCCAGGGTCCTGGGATCAAGTCCCGCATCAGGCTCCTTGCTCAGCAGGGAGCCTGCTTCTCCCTCTGCCTCTCTCACTGTCTCTTATGAATAAATAATCTTTAAAAAAAAGAAATCTGAAAACTATGTATTTTAAGACTGATAAGAAATCACGGTATTTAGCTCAAAATTTGAAAACTAACATTATTTTATCATAGTTTCCCCCAATTTAAATAGGTAGAAGCTACATAACTAGGTTTCATAAAAAAGTGAATGGTTTATGGGAAAAAATGATCCACTGCTTTTATACATCGTATGAAAAGAATGAGAATTGGAAAAATCTTATTACAAATTTTGCTAAAAACAATAAAATAATATATAGCAAACTGTAGAGCATAACTCTTAAGTCTATCATCCAAGAGTGATTTACACCTACTATGTGATCAATAAAAAAATACATGAATAAATATTGAACCAGAAATTTTTCTAGAGTAACCATTTTCTTACAAGTTAGTACTTTTACACAATAAACCATCTTGCCAATTTATACCTCTAAGAATGTTTACTCAGTTGAGATAGAAATTCATTATATTTCTAAAAGAAATTCATTAAATTTCTAACAAGAAATATGAATATCAATAAGCCTAATTATGCCCTTTAGGTAGGCAATGAGTTTACATTGCATGAAAAAGTACCATAGGATAAATGAAATTAAGACAGAAGATCAGTGAAATGCATACTAATTAATCTTACTTTCATAAACATAGAAACTACTAGTGAAAAAGCAAGCAGAAATAACTCTAAAGAGAAACAAAAAACATTAAAGTAAGTGTGGGCTGTATTTGATAAAGGATACTGAATTGTAGCTTATGTCTAAACTGACAAAGTTAAAAAGAGCCAGGTCATTTAACCAGTTACTATGACATATCAATAATCATACAGAACAACTAAACCTCCTGTCTTCAAAGGTGACTGACTACAAATGGACACAAGGAAAATTTGGGGGTGATGAAATGTTCCGTATCATGACTGTGGTGCTGGTTACATAATTTGTCAAAACTCATCTAACTGTAACTTTAAATTGGTGAATTTTACTCTATATAAATTATACCTTAATAAAGCAGAGAATGCCAAAAAATAAATGACATGAGTTTACTATCTTTTAAAAATTTTGACGATTTACATGGTGAGAGTATCAATAAAAATACAGTGCTCAAAATAAAAATTAAAACTAACCTGGTAGTGTTACATTCTTAAATTTTCATGTATACTACCTCAATGAGCCCTTACCTTAACCTTGAAAAATGGGGAGGAAAGATATTATTGAACACATTTCACCTATGGGAACACTGAAGCTTGAAGGAAGTGACTAGCCAAAACTAAGAAAACCACCAAGTGGCAAAGCCAAATCCAAACCTTCCTTCATTTCTGATCCTTTATTCCTTAGTCTACCACACTACCACTTAGTAATATTAACTATGTACAACAAACATCACTGAGCCCTTAACTATCTCCCAGGCTCAGTATTAAATGCTTTACATGTGTAATAACATTTAATCCTCATAATAACCCTATACAAAAGTGGTTACTGTTTTGTCCCCTCCCTTTATGGGACCCTGAGACACTGACAAGGTAACTCACTTCCCCTACAAACAATGAACTCAGATTTGAATACTGATCTATGTGACCAGAAGCTATACTACTGTATAGTACCTCACAAAGATTAAATAATTAGTTACAGAGCAAAAGGTATTATATATCACAGCAGGTCTATTTCAAATAATACTTTTTCTTTAGCTTATACTTAAGAATACACAAACTGGCTATGTACAACTGAATACTCAGGTAAAACTCATGATAAAACAAACTATTAAAACAACCTGTATGACTAATTCATTTCCAAGACCCTATTTATATCCTGATATTTTAAACAAACAATATTATATGCCAGAAATTAAGCTATTATATAACACATTTTGCCCAATTTTAAAGAGAACACATAAAAGAAGGTACCAATTTAATTTTCTACTATGAATGTATGCCTCTGAAAATAACTTATGTGTGATTTTATTGTGATAAGGACTAGGTTACATTTTAGTTTATTTATTAAACACACACTTGCTATACAATTTATATAACACCCCAAAAAATTAGGTATTAATTACTCCAATTTGCTGCTGGTTTTAAAAAGAAAGGTAAGACTAAGCCTATCAATTATCTATAAATCTTAGGTTAGACAGCATTTCCAAATTGTCAAATATTTAGACATTGGGTGGGGGGGCTGTAATTTTCAGATAATTTTCCAATTTGTTGCTAGATGGAAAATAAAATCAATCCTGATATATCAAAATGCAAAATAACAAATACTTTTGTTACTCATTCAATAGAAGTACTCATTAAAAGATAATTTCTAAATATACCCCACTGAACCTACAATGTATTTTCTTGAATATGTTACTGTTAACTTTTCAATATTAGAAGATGTTGTAATCAAATTCTTTTAGGAGAGAATATAAACCATTTAAGTTTCTTATGGACTGTGTATGTTACAATGCCATAACCTATAGTACCTATATGTTGAACAAGTTGAATTTCTTGTTACTTAAAATTCAGTGAGAAATATCTCAAGATATAAAGAATTGATAATAATAAAATAACTACAGTTCATATGTAGTTCCAAATCAAGTCAAAAGAATATCATATTTAAAGTAATACATTTCCAGTTTAATTAATCAGAAATACCCTCAATTTGTTTAGGTTATACTTGGATTAGAAATAAAAACACAGCACACCATATTTTTAACTAGTAACTTTTAGGTTAATCACAATACCAAAAGAACTACTCAGTTAAGATATACAAAACTATCTGCAATTATCTATGTAATTTCTGAACAGAAAGAATTCTGGCAAGTTTAAATAATAAGGCTTCCTTGCTGCCCCAAAGCAACACAATTTACAATGATCTCACTTTTTATCTACCATGTTGAATGCAGGCAACAAAGGAAGTTTTTAACTTCTTATGAAACCCAAGAACTCTACGATTCAGTTAAAGGTAGATTAAAGTTGTTATGCTAAACACTGGTAAGTGGTTTCTCACGTATTTGTTTAAAAAACAATTCTTTGATTTATTGCCTTCATTTTTTGTGAATAGTCTTCAAAAAAAAAGAATAAAAAATAAGTAAGAGGAAAATATTTAAAACTTACAACAATAATCTTTATCCATTTTTACTGAAGTACAGTTGATATGCATCAATAGTATTTAACATGAGGAAGACTATCTTAAATATATGGCCAATTCACATATTGGCCACATTCAATTTAAACTGAATTAGAATAAAAATGTCTTTTTAGAAGTAAACAAAAACAAAAACAAAAATGTCTTGAAAATAGACCAGCATTTGAAAATCAGAAGGAAAATTATCTAATATCTTTCAAGACAATAAAAGTCATAAAATTTTGATTTAAATGTCTTTACATGTGATTTTATGATTAAATAGCTTTAAAGCATTTCATTTGGGATTCTTCCAAATTGGTCAACTGGGCAAATCATCTTGAAAACTTGGTAGTTTTAGGAACAATTTTCAAAATATTAAAATGTGTAATTCACTAACAAATGAGCTGTAACTATTAATGATCATATTTTTTTAATTTCTAAGATTTTGCTATGTCTAAATAATTTTTGACACTGATATTTCAACAGCCCCGAGAATAATAATAATCACAACCATTCTGTGAAAAATGTATTCATGCTAAACTATGATAAAAATAAAGATGGCTAATAAATTGGTGATGAAATATTATGAAAAAATCTTTAAACATGAACATACTGGAGTAAATCTGTTTTCATGAATTGCATAATTAATAATCACTGAGACATGAACTCTCTGCTACATCAACTGAACTGTGTATAATACATAAAATTTTCATGTATTTAAAAACTATTCATCTCCAAATGTTTTCATATCATATGCTGTTAATAAAAATGCCTTAAATTTATCTCAGTTACAGAAATATTCCTATTTCTCCTATTTCCATTGCTTTGAGATGTTTTCTGAGCAAAGTAATAAAAGGAACATAAATAATATATTAAATCGTTGTAATATGGACATTTGAGTTTTCCATTAAGATCAAAGTATAAACCAGAAATAAAAAGCATAAGAAGAAAACATCAATACTTGAAAAGTAAATTAAAAATTCAAAACCAAATTATTAATAAATATTTAAGCCTATTAAATAATGGTAGCTAAATTACAGTCATTTTGACATTACTCTTTCTCTCTGGAAAAAAAATTCTTACATAAATAGTGAAATAAATGAAATACATTTATGTTAAAAATTCTTTATACCATAGTTGATGGCAAAGAATTCCAGATATATAACCGAAAAAGCAAAGAAAATATTATTATGCAAATGAGCTGAAGAGAGGAAAATAATGAGAATGGATTCTATACCCCCACCCCAACAAAGTTTATTTTTTCTCATTAGATGAGAAAATGACTTTGGAAATAAATATCAAAATTTATGTAAAGAAAAACTTAAATGATAATAAACATCAGTAAGTAGTTATTAGGAAACATTGCCCTTCTCCAAAAAGATCTAACTTTAATTACCATGTGACTCATCTAAACTATCATTAAATATTTAAGTTCTGTGAAAGTTTATAATATTTCAAAAGGTTGCAAGAGACCTATCCAGGTAATTTAAATATGTTATCTCACAATCTAACTATGAATGCAATTTTTTTAACTTATCAGTAACAATAAACTAAAAGAAGTATTAATTATTAGTACTTACAAAATAATTGTACTCAAACTGATGAAATCACCTTAGTAGCAAAAGCAACCTAGACTTACAAATCTGTATTAACTATGTATGTATATTCTTACTTCAGTTGAGAGACAAATCTCTGCTTTGCACTGGATCCTCAAGTAAGAAATTCCTACAAATGTATCCTATTTACAAACTAAATCATCATCAAAATTGTCCAATTTTAATTATTAAATATTTTAAGGAACAACTCAAAAACAATAAGCTGTAACAAAATTCAAAAATACAGTATTTATATATTCTTATAAGTTTTTAAAAATATTATTAAATGCTATCGTTTCCATATTAATGTGTGTCAGAATACATATATTCATTACCAATCCATAATCATATGATCATTTAAATCACAAGTTAATATTAGGAAGTCAAATGAAGACTGCCATTTTTAAACCACCAGTGGTCACATACCATCCTCAAATAGCAGAATCTCACTGCATTTATCAACAAGTCTAAAGATAAGAAGGGTACAGCACCTAAGTCTTGTTTATTTTTGAGAAATTGGTGACATTACAGAGACCAGAAGAAAGTGTGATTGTATTCTTGCCAACAAATTTTAAATAGAATTATGTTAACTATTAATGTACAGCTCTATTTTAAAACTACACATGCATATATTCTCTTCATTTCATAGCAACTAAATTGTTCTTGATGTGCAATTCTTTGCAGTAGAGTTTTCTTTTTTTTGCTATTCCTGTTTATTTTTATGTATTTTTTTTATTTATTTTTTGTTGAAGTATACATAGTCAATATTTTTTAAAGAAAAAAAAAATCCTGAAGCCACAGCATGAATTTTTAAACATTATGTTAAACTACGTTAAACTAAAATGATTTTTTTATTTCCCCGAATACATACTATTAAAAATGTTTCATAGTACTTAAAAAATATCTAGTGACACATGTACTTCTGAAGACTCAAAAAAAAAAACAAAACCCAAAACTATTCCATGTACTTAAAAATAATGAATAGATATCGGTTCAGTTGAACATTTAAAATTCCTAATTACCTACAATGCTTATTCTTTCATAACAAAATAGTATATAGATAATGAGGGAAAAATCTAATTTGAATCATATATTAAACATAGTATGCTTTCAAAAATTCTCATACAGTAAAAATGCCAGTAAAATAATAATTTTTAAAGTATTTTAAAAATTTTTGTTAAATGGTCCTGAATTGTAACCTGATTGTGTAAGTGATGCTGACATGATACCTGCACACATCATTTATGACTATTTATTATTACCTGCAATTGCTTGGCTAAAATCTGTAGGATTCCTGCCTTGTTCAAAACAATTATTCATATGATTTATATGCAATTTATGTGAGTCCCAATATAAGAGAAACTCCTCCACCAAGGCATCAAAATCAAGAAGAAAAAAAATAAAAACTGAAATCTACATAATTTTTCCCTACGAAAAAAGTGAGATATATTTCAAAAACGAATACTGTAGTCATCAAAAAAATTCCCTGAAGTATCATTTTCTAATTTTAATTTAAAGAATATCACTGCCCTGGTTTGTTACATCACAAAAATGCTAATACTTAAGTTTTATCAACTTATTTTTACATACTTCTTCCTAAAAATGTAAGAACACAAATATATACATTTTATGAGAATTTTTCTCATGTATCATTTTAACACTGTTTTATTAGTAAATACACGATATGTAACAGATTAAAGCAAGCTTAATATTAATAATCAACATTTGTACTCTAGAAACTGTTCACTACCTATAAATAAAAGTTTTCCAGCAATATAGTATTTCATAATTCGTGGATATACTTAAGTTTACCAACATATAACCATTAAATAGCTTAAATTTGGATGTCTTGTGGTTCTAAATATTAATACTGGTTAATAAAATGTCTAATATTTGAATGTATTAAAAGGTAAACACAGGAAACCAAATTATAACAAGGTGTGATCAAAGAAGAAAAGGGCTATTTTTTTTATTTACCTATAAAACAAATTTATGAGATCATAAAGAACAATTTAACAACCTAAAGAAGGTTCAAAGTGGGGAAAGCCAGAGCCTGAGAGAAAATGGATTTGTCAATGATTTCAATCATTCAGTATAGGGAGGAAAAAAGCAGAAAATGTAGGTTCATTTTGCAATATAAAGTAAGAGGCATAAAATCCAGTAGCCTGTCTATGGCCTTCTATTTATATATTTAAACCCTGTTTCAATTCACAGATTATGCTGATCCTTCTACATGTAAACAGCCAATAATGATGGCCAGGCCCTTAGGAAAGGAAAACACACACCACACAGCAAGGTCAGGAAGCTACCAACCACCACAGGACAACAGATCAAAACAGAATGGTTTCATATGTTTCTATTGTTTATATACTTAATTTGAAGATGATATTCCTTGGGGAGTAAAGGACGTTGTAAATATTACCAGGAACATGCAACACAGAATCAAATAAAATACATACTTTTCTTGCAAATATACTAAGTATTTCTTGCATGTATCTGTCAATCTGTAGTATTGAGAGCCATTCATTCAATTTTTTAAACTTAAATGTCAAGCCAAAATAAACCTCTTTGGTCTTAAATCCCTTTACTCCTAAGAATTCCTTACAGAGAATTAACTTCTTTCAATGAAATAATCAAGCTCACAAACTGTATTTTTTTTTTTTTGCTATAGATTAAGCAATAGAGGAGTGAAAATGGAAGAGTAGTACTAATTCACTTGTTTCTGAGTTAAAATTTTGAAAATAGTAAGCAATGACATTCTGTTTGGTATTTAAGCACCTTAAAAAATTACAACACAATATAAGCAATGGTGGAAATTTACCCAAAATAGCAGACTAGAACATTTTAAACACACAAACTAGAGCCACAGCTGGCCACATGTTTTTTGAGTTCAGTTTCTTAAAGAGACAGTATCCTTGGACCTATGCCCTACAAGGGAGCACATTTCTAAAATGTTTGATTACCAAACATCTTCTCTTGGCATTTCTTCAAATCCACAGTTGGCCAACAGTGTTCTATTTTATTTTACTGTAAAATCAAATTATTTTTATTTGAATCCACAAATGACTATCAGGGAGTCAGAAACGAAATAATAGGGGAAGCTACTGTGACTTAAGATATCTCAAATAAGGAGACCCATAGATTTCCTATAATAGCAAATTTTTTTAAACTTAAAATGATCACTCTTTCTTCATTCATTTCCCCACTCATTCACTCAGCAGAGGCGACAGAGTATATTGTAACCCATAACACCGGAAGCTACACTACACCAATTTCGCTGTCGAATGAAGAGGGGAACTTGCTAATAAAGTCAACCAGCACCCAAGCAGTGAAATTTCAAAGACTTCATTTTCCGTTTAGGAAAAGATACCCAGTAAGGGGCCCATACACATACCCTAAAAACCGGATTAACCCAGGATGGTAAGGAAGATTTTCTCTTTCAGTGTACGTCCATTGACAAACCTACTGACCAACTCCTGCACATGGAAAAAAAGAAGAGGGGTGATAGAAGTTTGGCTTACTTGGTGTACAAACACATCGACTGGAATATCCAAGGGGCTTCCCTCTCGGTTTATCATGGAGATGAATCCAAATCCCATTCGCACATTGAACCACTTACAGTGGCCAGTTCCGTGCAAAACTTGGGATTCCTCCTCTGCCTGCTCCGGCAGCTTCCCGGGCTCTTCTCCACCACCTTTGCTTGCCCCGCCTGAGTAGAATAGGACAAAAAGAGTAAGTTAGCCTGGATTCCCAAACTGTTCGTTGAAAGAGAAAAAAACTGATTGGGGTGTGGGGGTAGGAAATAGAAAGAAACTCGAATAAATGGTTGATTCTTTTCTTCTACGGAAAATATTTAAAAAGAAAGGGTTAAAAGGGGGAAGCGGGGGGAGGAGGGAGCCACACTGTTCTATCGATCACATCAACTTCCACTTTTCTGTACATACGTGTACTTTTTCATTTAACTCCATTTTCCAGCCACATATTACAGTACAGCATGCGATACTTTACTTGCATATTGCTGATTTAACACTGTTCCCATTTACAAAGAGAAATTTTCAGCGGAACTATTCTCTCCTGAGGGCACGAGGAGGAAAGAGAAATCGTGAAGATGGTTAGAACTAGTTAATGCACATGCGGCAGCAGTGAATCCAGGGCTATTTGCAATGTGCATACCCCTCCCCCCCAATAACTTTCAATTAAAGTTGGGGTGGAATGGGGGAAGGGGCAGGTGTATAAAAGTTTTCTTGGGCTCACTAACTGAAACTGCGCTTAATCACACTCAAACAATTCAAACAATAGCCCACTGAAAGCTTTTCAAGTTGTGAATCAGTGTGGGCGGTACAAAACATTTTTGGAGATCTATAACAATAGGTTGCAGAAAGCCCCAATGCGCGATAGGGAGTGGGGGTAATGCCCCGCATTGGGGTAAAAGGGGAAGAGGGGACCGGGAAAGAAGGGTGGGAAAGGGGGAGGGGGGAGAGAAAGGAAGAGAGAAAATCACAGTAAAACAATAGAAAAGAAAATTAACCTTCGGCCATGTTGCCCCACGGGCCCTCTGCTCCAAACTCGTGAGATGAAAACTTTCCCTTTGGAACGGAGTGATCTTCTGCATCAATCTAACATCTTGATTTTGTGCGATCACAAATTTAGCTCGCATGGTCTAACGTGCTTTCCCTCTTTTGATTTTTTTCTCTTCTCTCTCCAGTTTCTGGCCCCCTGAGCCACGTGACTTTGTCAATTACATGCTTTCTTGCTACTAATTTCACCTCGGATCCTTAAGGGGCTGGCAAGAGGAAGAGATAACCAATCGCCATTTCATCTATGCTGACATCAAAATAATTTATGAATGAACATGAAAAACTCAAACGTTATCTTAAAGACAATTTGGGACGCTTCTTTAGGATAAATCAGAATGCTGATTTTGTGCTTTTACTTAAACACAATGGAGGGAGTGTGAATCGTCGATTTAGAAAAACGGCAGTCATATATGCGCCCACGCGTGCCTTACACACAAGCCTGTCTAAATAATCTCATTTAGGGGGAAAAAGCCATTTAAATAAAGCAACCGATGTTATGCTTTTTTTCCCCCCCTAGGAAGTCAGCTGCTCCATAGTAGTAAATCTGCTTGGGGTGAAAATTTCATATTTAATTCAGTTCTTAGAGGAAAATATATAATTTACAAACGATCTAATTAAACCTAATTACATCTCCATGAAACTTTAGATAATAGTAACATACACCTACAATAAGACGAAAACACACAATTTCCTGATCGTGCCCCGAAATTTTTCAAATTTAAAATAAGATCCTACCGGAAAAATCGCTAGCACCTCCATGTACTCAAATTATGTTTAGGTTTATCATTTCGGAACATTTTGAAGGGGGAATTGTACTTCACAGGTTTCTCCGCCATCTCTTTCCGGGGGAGGAGATGTGATTAATGACTTCCTAAATAACAGCCCAGTTTTCCAGCCTAACATAGAGTGAACCTCAATCAGTGGCGATTGTTCCCCAAGAGCAAGACGACGTAGGGCTGGGAGGGGGAGGGGAGCGCCAGGCAGGGGAGGTGAAGAGGAGCCGCCAGCACAGGCGGCTGCAGAGCCAGAGAAAGAGGTGGGGGAGAAAAAAAAAAAAAAAAGCGGTCGCGGGCGGGGGGAGGGGTGGGGGGAGGGGAAAAGAAAGGACAAGTGGGAGAAAAAAGGTAAATTCATATCATATTGATTGGACCCTGACATTTAAAAAGTCCACTACCAATAGATAGAAGAGTCGAATAAACGAAAATTTAATAACGGATTAGGCTCCTACCGTCCCTTCTCTGGCCTGGCCCCAGTTTCAAAATGCTTACCCTTTACCTTTCAAATTGATTCAAAGGATTGTTGATTACTAGATGCTCACGCCAATATTACCGCCCTCATCGAATACTACAATAAATATTATGGATCAACTAGAAATGCTTTACCTTTAAAATATAAAATATAACCCGTCTTTGAAACATTAAAACGCCCCACCACTCTTTCCCCCACCCCACCCCCCCTTTTCTTAAACAAGCAGTTTACGGAGAAACTGTACAGATACCACTTCCCTTCGGCAAAGCTACCGAGTTGACCCTCCCCCACCTTACCCGCAATCCCCCTCCCCGGCTCTTGAAACATGTCTACACTCCTAACTCTTAACACTGTTTCTCACAAACTAAAGTGTGGGGATTCTGGATCTAAAAGCTTTTGAAAACCCACAGAATGCACCTATTTATACCTCGTCCCCATATTAAATAACTAAATATAAATTCATACTAATTGGTTCAGAACTGAAATAAATGGGGTGTGTGTAAATATGTTCTTTTCAGCTCTTTGTGGTAAAAGGCATCAATCAAGACTGATCAATTTGGAAAGATTTTTCATGTTTCTTTTGTTGTTTCTCAGGAAAGGAGGCAACGCTTTCTCATTTTATTTACTTTGGGGAGAATAACCATATTCCAGCTGGTATGGAGGAAAGCAAAAGTGTAAAAATCCAAATGATTTTGCAAGAGTAACAACAAAAGCGCTCAAAAAAATTATTTGCTAACAAAACATTTTTAGGCATTGTTTTAGTAGTAGAAATCAACTGATTACACTGACCTATAATGAAGTAACTTTAAGATGGCATTTCAGGTGAAACATTTCACATAATATGAAATAGAAAAAAAACTAATTTAAAATAAGTTACATGTTTTTTATATCTTAAATGAACTACTTTTAAAAATCAACATCTGATAAAAAAAATTAACATCTGAAAAAAATGAACATCTGGTAACAGAGAAAAATAATCTGAAAAGTATTCATGGAAATTGAGGGTAAGTGCTACTATTTATATGAAAGTAATTATCACAAAATTCACAGACCAGTATAGTCTAGTGTTGTCACCAACACACACATTTATGGTAAACAATATTTTATCTGTAAGTTTATTTTTAATTAGAAAATAGTTTAATCATCATAAAATCAGAAACAATATATAGGTGGATTCTGAAACCCTTGTTGATTATTAAATTTGATGAGATTCAAACCTATCAATCTATATATGAAAAGTGTGAAATACCATAACTGAACCACATTGAATGGTATGGTTATGAGAGTCACAGCCTTGCCTGATTGGGGGCCTCCAGTATTAGTGGAATTAAGGTAGGGTTCACTGGACTGGTCACTGGTGTCAGAGGTTATCGACTCATTCATTTCCTGAGAGGGACATCAGCCTTTTAAGTTGTGTAGAAGGCTTTTTCCAACTGGGAACTCTGAGAAATCCTCTAACATTCATTCACAAAGAATTTAAGGCAAATCCGTGTACATACCTGGGGGTGGGAGAAAGACAGAGGGAGAGAAGGGAAGAGAAAAGAGGAGGAGGAGAGGAAATTGGGAAGGGAGAGCAGTGAAGGAAGGAGACACAGTGAGACAGAAAATATCACTCTTTCAGGGATAGGGCACAGTCGTTTAAATAGATTCGTCTTTTCTGCCTACCTCCCCCACAATCTTTCGAGACTTAGAGCTTTTTACAAAACTGACCATAATCTCTTTAAGCTCTTAGAGTGCTTCTTTCACATAAAATAGTCCTATGAATCTCCTAGAATGCTTTCCAATTTGTCACCTTCCTGAAGTCTTCTGGTTTTAATTTTTTTCTCATTTCCTACTTGTTTTCAGTGCCAGAAAGACCTGTGCTTGACTCAAAACGCATGTCTTGTGAAAGCCAAATGTTTTAGTAGCTTAATTTATCATAGTTCTTTCAAAATGTTTCAAAAATGAGTTCAAGTAGTTACAAAGAATCATCAACACACTGGGGAGAAAAATTAAGGAATTAACCTATTCATATGCCTGTTGGTCATCACAATCTAAGATTTCTTCATTTAAAAAACGAAGTACACATTTTATTGGCTGTTTTCTTTCTTTCTCTCTTTTTCTTTCTTTCTCTCTCTTTCTTTTTTTTCAAAAACTCCAAGAGTACAATGCAAGGAACCGAACAAGGTGCCAGAGCCACCGAAGTGGTTGTCAACTATAAGCAATGAGTGACTTCTATTACAGCAGAAACAATGCTTTGGTTCTTCTTAAAACTAGGAGGAGGGGCCGTGGCACTGTGGCGAGCGACTCCACCCGCGCTCTCCTCCCGGCAAATAAGGCCGGGGTCTGCAGCCCCAGCGCTGCCTTCGCAGCCGCTAGTCTTCCCGCGCAGCTTGCGCCCCAGGGTCGCCAGGACCCCCAGGCCAGCAGATCCGCCCTTTCACTCCACCTCCCGCCCCAGCAACTTCCTCTCCCCTTTCTCTCCCCAGTCACCTTTCCCTTTATTCATCACATCACCACCTCCTCTCCAGAAGTCAAACCGTTCCAAAGAAGACTGGTGATTTCTCACTAATAAGGGGCTTTTAAATTTGTCGTTTTGTCCCCAAGAACACCAAACAAAAGAAACCCTTGCCTTCACTATTATGAAGGCAACACTTGGCACAATCTACTACTTTTACTGCATTTCCAGATGTATAGCACTTATAATTTGGTCCCTTTATCTGTGAGATGTCTGTCTCCGCTAAGAGAAGTGAAGTCAAGGGGGACGCTGAATCAGAACCCCAGAGACTGACCACCACCCCCACCCCACCCCCACTCCCCCACCAGGCTAAACCTAAAATGGAGCTGTCTTCAGACAGAACCCTGGCGCCGTCCTTTCGGGAAGCCAGGAAAACGTGGCAATGCGCCTTTGGAGGATCAGGAAAAGACTTATGCGGGGAAGGGGGTGGAGGGGCGGCTGGGGATGATTTTAGGGAACCAGCTCTGGAGCCCCGGGTGAGGTTTCCCGCCCAAAAGCTGCAGACCCACACGTCGGGCAAACTGTTCCCGATCCCTCCCACTCACTGTGTTTCAGCAAACTACTGGCAAATAACTTTTCTTGAAATTCTTACAATACGGAGTCAAATGAAAGAGTACTCGCCTGGGTGCGCTGGTCTTATGGTTGAGGCACTTCAGAATTGGGGGGGTATTTTGTTTTTGTTTCCAAAAAGCAAAATTCCGTTCTCATTTAATTTCCTTATCTGGAAGCAAAATGCTCTGGCTTAAACACAATTGTTCCAATTTGAGAATTTTTACACAGCTGTAAAAATCTCTTAAAATTCTTCCTTAAATATCTTTACACATTTCCCCAGGTATAATTAAATTATGGAAAAACAGGAACCGATTAGCATAAAGTTTAAGTTTTCCAGACAGATTGCCTTCATATTTCAAAAATAACTTTCTTTCCTTTTGGTCAGTTATGTTTCAGCAAAAAAGTAACACAACACAATTAATTCAGAAAAGGGGCATTATTTTAAGACCACCATTTTGTAGAAACTTTCTTTCAAAAAAAACTGGAATAGAAAAAATTCTATTCTATTAACATACTTCTCCCCAGTGAAAAGGAGGAATATAATTTTATTATTGCTCCTCCCAAATATTTTCTGAATTGTGCTCAATACTTCCTTAAATGATTTTAATTGGAACAGCAATAGATTTGAAAAATCATTTAGTAATAAACATTACATTACTTTGCCTAAAATAGCCTAAAATAGCACAAAAAGAAGCTTCATGATTTATTTGAAAGATGAGTCATATTTTTCACCTGTACTACTTGAACATGTATTCTTCATAATTTAAAGATATTTTTGCAGTGAATATTTTCAGTCTGTAGAAATTACACTAAATAATGTAAACATACAAGTCTTTACCTGTCTCGCAAAGTAATGAATGAAAGTTTATTCTTTAAAACTTAATCTCATCAAAAGAAATAATAAGCTGAAATAAGTGTGGACTGCTTCCAAGTTATTTCTTTTAATATCTTCACTTTGAGTTTATTTGGGGGAAAAGGAGAGGTAGAGGGAAAATGGAAAGGAAAGAAAGCAGGAGTGAAAGATTAGGCAAATGAGAAGAAATCTTCAGGCTTTAAAGATGCCTGTATAAGAAGCAAATCTGTGGAGAAAAAAAATCTAACTATATTACTGGAGACCAGGGGTGCCTGGCTGGCTCAGTTTGGTAGAGCATTGGACCCTTGATCTCAGGGGTTGTGAGTTCGAGCCCCATGTTGGGTGTAGAGATTACTTAAAATAAATAAAACTTAAAAAGAAAAGAAAGAAACTAGAGGCCAGAGTTCTGGTCCCATTTAATGACTTTATGACCTTAGGCTAATCATTGAGCTTCTCTGGGTCTCAGTTTCCTCATCTGCAAAGTGAGGAGACTGAACCAGTCAATGTTCAAGTCTTTCAGCTTAAATGTAATCTCTGGAAATAAACTTTCTTGTGGTCAAAGTGGAACCTCTGCCTGGCCAACCCTTTTTTAATCACAAGAAAACACAGACATGAAACTTTATTGCAGTCACTTAACACATTGGCGTTAACATTATTGCCCAACAGAAAAGAAAAAGGCCTCTGGACTGCCTCCAATCTGCCACCAGAGAAAAAATATAATCAGTAGTAAGGGGCAACTCATTGGTAAATGAAAATATTGTAGCAACTTTTCAGAATCTTCTTTTTCATGATACTCATTAAAAGCATCATCTCCATGTCAAAGGATTCACTCTAGAGAAAAGTCAAGTGTTTGTCAAATGGCAGAGCCTATCAGTGGCTTCCTCATTAAAGATTTGATCCCTACTACTTCCTCTTGCTACCTACAATCTTATATTTAATAAGCTTAATAATAAAATAACAGCTTTTTATTTGTACTTATTAATGCTCATAAACTTTGTCATATTACAGCTTTTAAGTGTGTTTTCAAAATAATATTAATCAAAAGTAGACCCAAGACACTAAATTCAGCAGAGCAGAAGCCAAAATACTACATTATTATCAAATACAATTGTTACTGAAAAGTGTTGTAAGTTTTCAGTTAATTTCAGTAATAAAAGAAAATATTTATGTATCAGAAGTCTAGGTTTTATAGCACACCGAAATAAATAAAAGGATATATATTTTTAAAAGTCTAGGTTTAAATCGTTAAAAGTTCGAATGATTTATTTTTATAGTATAATGAGGAACAAATTTCATACATGTTCATGAAAAGCAAACTAAATGGAGCTTCCTAGATTAAGAAAATTTCCTGAATCCCTGAAAAATGTTTAATATATTATGCTATTTGTTATGGTAAATTATCTGGAAATAGTACCAAGTGTCATCTTTAAATTAATTCAAACAGGTATCTGTCAGTTCCTATTTTTATATGGGAGTTACAAAATGAACAAGCCACAAATCTCCACAAGCATTTAAATATCTATTATCTATCTTGTATGACAAATGGAAAAGGAAATCACAAAATCCAATACTGCTAAAGTCAGAAAGAAAAGGAGTTAATTAGAATATTCCATCCATGCAATTCTGGTGGGAGTATCAGTTTATAGATGAAATCATCTGGAGTACAGTAGGATATGGTACCCATCTTGCCAAAGTGGAGAATTCCTGAGGGCTGTCAAGTTTTCTTATATGCCTCGAATAACCTTTTTAAAACCTTAGTCAAGTTAAATATTTAATTGGGAAAAAAAAGTAAAGACTAACCTGGGGCTGATGAAACCTGGTTGAATGACCTCATCGTCTTCTGAAGAACCTAAAATCAGAGAGCTCAAGTCAGTACTACATTAATTGCCTATTTAACTGCCTCTTCTTCAGTTTAATGGCTTATTAGAAAGCAATAAAATGCCTAGGTGTTTGACTCTGTGACGTGACCTGTAAACTTTTATTTAACAATTTAAGACTCACCCAGCAAAATCACATAACCAATTGGCATAAACTTGCTTTTCATTCCTATTAAAGGACATTGGTTTAAAAAAACATCTTAAGCAAGACCATTAAGATTACTCTTAATTGTTCATGACCCAATTTCATGAAGAATAGTTTTAAATTTTTTTAATGTTTTACACTGTAATTCAAAAATCCAATTTTTTAAAAAAAATCAACCTAACTTACAACATTTTATTGATGAACTTATTTGGCTATTCTCTTCAGATATATTCTAGAAGGTAAATCATGAGAATATAATTGTGGTACTGTACTATTCAGTTTGGGTCCATTACATTCACATACTTCGCGAGAAAAAAATTACTTTAATAGTAGTACACTTAATCATTAAGTATATTTAGAGTATCTAAGATATATGAACCTACATTTTAAAAAGCAAAAACAGTTCTTGTTTCAAAAATATGAGTAAGTACTGATGTTTCTAATATATCCACTGACAGATGTCATGACACAATAAAACTTGAAATAAAGAGGTTACCCAGTAATGAAGTATAGCAATTGGAAGAGAAACTCCTGCTGACCACTGAATTATTTTTTTCCTGGGTTTAGAGTTATTGAGGTTTGGAAAATAGCTTGGTTTGAACATGCATCCACTCACCTACTACCACCCAGGGTTGTCTTTCTTCCCTTAACTAAGTTTTACACACTATACCTACTATAACAACTCATTAAAAATAAACCATTATGTGTAAATTCTTTAGGTTGCAATCTAATTTTCTTCTCAAAACAAAATGGAAGCTTTTCCAAGTGCAGAGTTCTACTGAATGTTGACCCAAGATTCTTCTTACAAAGGATGACAATCCCAATGAGTAAGATTTGAAAAGAATAGAGGAAGAATGTGAACAAAAGGCACGTGAACCTCTGCACATTAAATCCTTCAGTTATCCTGTGTTTACAACCAAAAGACAGTAGACAATGACAGACCCTAAAGTTAACAAAATTCATTGTTAAAACTTATTGAAATAGTTTGCCTTTATATTGAACCTATATTGTTTTATCTTGTACATTTCGTTTAAGTGGGAGTGTATTTAAATATTGTACAGAAATTTCAGCAAAAACCCTAGCTCATGTTCTCCTATTCCAGTAGCCCAGAGCCTGTGCTAAATCTTCTCTATGTGCTTATAGTTACTAAGTTCAAACCAACATTATTTGAAAACTGTGTGAAACAGTCAATAGGGATTTGTCTAAAAATTTTTTCAAATAATTCATTTAATTATAAATGGTAGGTTTAATAAAGAGAAAATCAAATGGTGTAAGAAAGTTAGCTGAATAATACTATAGATTTGAGTGATAAAGATGTTCAGATTTTTCACTATCCAAACTTGACATATGGTGTTTTTTTTTTGTTATTGACAGTTTTAATATTATCATCCCTTTCAAAAGAAAAAGTAAGATGGAATTATTTTGACATTAATATATTTCATTGATGTTAAGTAATGGTTTAAAACTTTCCAAAAACAAGAGTAGGTAAAAAAAATAGAATTAAATTTAAAGATAGGTATTAAAATCCGTCCACCCAGTGTTAACTGAAAAACTATTTTAGGAATGAGATAAATATTAAATGTTCCTATCTTTACTATAGGTGACTATTTTTTGACATGAAGTAATGATAAAGAATAAAAAATAAGCCTTTAAATGCATGAATACTCCAAAAGCAGCTTTTTGTAATTTCATACATGGGTATTTTCATTTGATACTATGGTTTTTGGTAAATTTTAGAAAACAAAAATCTAATTAAAACTGTGATATCCTAAAATACCTTTCTCTGCTCCTTCACTAGAATAATCTTTTAATCATTTAAATCTCCACTTAGATCTCTTTTTCTTATTGTTCCATATTAAGTACAATGCCTCTACCATGTAATGCTGTGCTGTAATTGGCTGTAACAGTCCATGAAAATGTTCCCTGTCCCAACTTGACGCTATGCTCTGTGGTGGTGAGGGGTGGAGGGAATTGTGTATATTTAGCTCATCATTGTAATTCTAGCATTCTTTAGTGTTCGATACATATTTTGTAATGAATCAATGACTTAATGGATTTCTGAACCCCAGCTGACTATTCCTAGGATGGCTTTTATGAATTAAATGGACTTGTATACAAAATTTTCTTAAAACCACCTTTAAATAAAAGAGAATGTGATCGGCAATTAATCACTTGACTACTGCAAATGTGAAATATACACATGTGAAGTGATTTCAATAATTTTACTTTAAATATACACTCACTATTATAAAATTGCTTAACTTATTAACACCATTCACATTCTTAGATTTCACATTTCCTATTAAAATATTAACAATATTCTTCTCAAGTATTTTACATATTGTTATTAATCCACTATTGTAACTATTCAGTGTAAAAGAAAATGGTTACTACTGTACTATACACTGTAACTTATTTAAAAACTGCCAAGTTCTTAAGCCCAAAGAATTTAGTAATAAATAAAAATAAAATGCTACTACATATTACTCAGAACTTTATTTCAATTCAATTTACATCATGTTAGTTTTCACTTCTAAAAAAAAACAGTTACTTTAAGTTGGCAAAAAACAATTTAGCAATAAAAAATACTCACTATAACAAAAGGAAAATTATTTTATTACTTATTCTCATCACTATAATTTCTCAACATTTAAAAGGGTATCTAAAATAACAAATTTTGTTTCTATTATATTTTCCAAAATAATCTAAGTGTAAAGTACATTATAGTTTACTAAATAAAATATTCACTTTATGGCTTATAACAAAAATTAGTCTATTTACAATATATCTCAATTATCATTGAACTAAATACATTCTTTGGAAAGCAAAATAGGCAACAATGTGACGTTTTCTTCTTAGAACATTTAGGAGAAAACGTTTTAAAAAATGACTACTTAAGATCAAGAACATTTAGGAGAAAACGTTTTAAAAAATGACTACTTAAGATCATATAGCAAACATTCTACACAAACACCAGAGTAAAGCCTAAAGCACAATAATTATTGTATTTGTTGTAATTTAAATATAACATATACACATTTAAATAAAATATCAGATGTAGAAATTCAGTATTAAAGTCAATGTATGTGCTTTATGAAAATGTTTTCTTACTCTGTCCTCTAAAGGAATGGTAATATGTATTAAAACCCTTCACTGTAATTATTTTTTGCAAACTAGGTCAATAGATAAATTCAAATGCTGCCTAAGTAAAATCAGGATAAATCATTTGTAATTTAACTGAACATCCTACTGCAATTTTAGATAAAATTGAAAATGCTATATTCTCACCTACACACAGATATAGAAAAATTAAATAACCTACTTCAAACTAAAGTAAAACAAATATTTACATGTGACTTCTTTATACAGTTGAAAAACCATTGGTATTAGAATGTTAACACAGGAAAATTCACATTTACTAAAATATTTAGAACATTATCTTGAGAGAATGAATTTATATAACTTTAAGAAAACATTTTAAAATTGCATTTTTATATTTATGAAGTAAATTATAATACATTACTTTTTATTATTTATAATACATTATGTAAACACTTAATCTTAGAGGCTAATATTTATAATACAGCTGAAATAGAGATGAATTTAACTTTCTCAACCATTTTACAAACTGTAATTTTATTGGTTTCACATAAAATATGAGCAGCTCTAGCATTCTCTTCAAACACTATAGTAAAAAAAAATTTATTCTGGAAAATGAAAAACTTCAATAAATAATAATTTAATTCAACTGGCAAACTGTCAAGACTGTTTAAAGGCACTATGGCACAAATGTTAAATGTTAATTGGTAAACAATTCTTTAACTTGAATGTGAATGTTGTAACACAATTAAGGCACAGCAGCTGGTTCTGCTAATGAAAACTGTATTTTTCACCATAAGAAAGAATAGTTTTATGTAATAAAGCTCATAGTTGAGTCACTGTTGAGGTTACACTGAGTAAAAGAAAATAAAAACAATAGTGGTTTTAAAGAGTCAAAATAATGGCAAAATTCCTGTCTTAATGAAGCTAATCACATATACTTTGAAGGCCCACCATAACTGTAAGATGAAAACTTTAGAGTAGCTTCTTGATATAGTAAGCAAAAATGACTCTAAATAAACCTGAACACTTCTAGTTAGTTACAGTATTACAAAACAATTTTATTTGATAATACATTTTAAGTTTTAATAAACAACATTAATGGTTAAAAATTTGTATCACAAGAGATTAACAACTAAATAAGAACTTTCACTGCATTTGAAATACTTTTCAATAAACATTTAACAAAGATCAAGAAATGTTTTAGAGGCTGCTCACTCTTACATCACTGCCAATGATCTAATGGTGTAATTAATGTAATACTAAATAAAAATAATAGGATTTTAACTAGCAGAGAAGATTATATACTAAGAGACTAATGCAAAAAGGTAAAACTTAATTTACAGATTTTTTTCAAAAAATTTAAAACTATAAAAAAAGTAAAATGTTTTTAGCCTTTACAGCATAGAATATTTTAGTTGAAATGCTTTTATAGAGTCTGAAAAATATGTTACATAAAAGAATGTTTGAAAAATATAAAAGCATTTTGGTTCTTGCATCCCCAAATAAAAAATAGTGATTTGAAATATGTAGCAAATTTAAAACATGTTTTTCCACCACTAGAACTGGTCATTCAACACTAAGTCCTTTTTTCTATATAATTAAGCTTTTGTTCAGCCATGAAAAAACTAGAAACTGATTGCTTGAAAATGAGCTGCATGCCCTTTGTCCTGGTTTGTCACCTTTGACCCTTAATTTGATGATCCTGCATATCAACCATTCTATTTTTAGGAAAATAATGTCAAAGTTCTATGCCTAAAATAGTACTTTTTACTGAAATATTAAATGTATTACAACATTCCTTTTCAGGTAATTTCTACAAAGGTTTCACACCAGTGCTCATTTCACAGAATGTAGAACTCAGTAATATTGTAAGCAATGACAGCCTGGTGTTTATCCTGCTTCAGACAATAGAAAATTTCCTCAAAGTGCTAAATCAAGATCATTATAATTTCAAAATTTATATTTTTCTCTTTCTCTAGAAATTGCTTATATTATTGTTTCTAAGTAGAATTAGTTGAGTGATTTCCAACTTTATTAATTTCAATAATCACATATTGTCATGTTGATTTTGATAGTGCCAGAATATAAACCTGAATAAAAATGCAAATATCAAGTTCCTACTCAAACTTATAGTGGTATCAACTGAAAGTGTAGTTTTTGAGAGAACTCATTGGTTGCTTAAATTGGTTTTAAAAATCTTGTCTTCGTCTAAGTGGCAGCTTTCAAAGAAAGGAAAAACCTCTAGCATTGATCCCATTGATTTACTGACATTATTCAAAATCAATTTTATACAGTAAATTATTATACTTAAGAAATAAAATTTCGCTATCACAATTTCTGGTTCATTTCAATACATCTGGGTAAAAAGAATAAATAAAGAAGTATGTATGAAATACAATGTATATATTTCCTACAGTGATGATGCAATTGAACCTCTATACAATTTCTGTGTACAGTTTTCAGTCAGATTTAGCAGTGACCAATATGGCTGTCTTGGTTCAGCACTATGGTCAGCGACTTTATAGAGTCATTGTGTCCGAGAACTACAACACAGTATACATGTACACAGTGGGCAAACCAATGTGAGTCTATATTTCATGTATGCCTAGATATGTTCATATGAATCAATCTTAATTTTTTAATGTAAGGAATTTTCATTGTTCTGAGTAGCAAGCTAGAAATTCTTTTTTTCTTGTGGTTCATCAAAAACAGTACTTACAAAAAAAACAAATAAAAAAAACAGTACTTGCTTGAAAAGATAATACAGTTCCTTTAAAAGGCAAGAAGATTAGGTACAGGTTCTAAGCACTTAAATATTAAAACTTTGGGCATTTGTGGACTTACAGAATTTTAAAAGGTATTAAGATTCCATTAAAAATTACCAAATAAGAAAACTCTTTAGCTAACCAAAGTTTTGCAATGGCCCTTTCATAATCAACAGTTTTAATTACTTCTAACTTGTTTCATCTATGAATCTCCACTTTCCTTTCTTTAAAATCAACTCAACTATGGATTAAGATAAACGTTTAAAGGTCATTTTCTGACTGGAGCCTTCTAATATAGTCCCCAAAATTGGTACTGCTTAATAGCATTTTGTTTTAAAGAGACATTAGTTGTAAACCCAAGCACTGTTTTGCATATATGTTTTATTAAATAACTTATTTTTCCTTTAATCATAGTTTGTAAATTATGGTAGAGGGTTACAAATACCAAAAAAAGTTATACATGATCAGATAGCAAATAGTATCAAACTATCAGAGAGGTAAGATCTGCTTAATCTTTTTCTTCAGAGTGAATAGGATTAAAAAAAACTTTAAAACCACTATATTTACTAAAATCCTGGTGTTTTTTGGAATTTACATGTGCAAGACACTTTAAATCATTCTGAAGACTGACTTTGAGCACAACCACATTAATATTCAATTTGCTTCACTTACAAAGTATAGTGTATTTCCCCATAACACAGATTTTTAATTTAAATCCTCATTAATTTCACAACAAATTTTTCATTGTTCTGAGAGAAGTTTGGCACAGACAGATAATAAGATACTACAACTGGACAAGGATTAATAAGAACTGATCCTTGAATCATTTGGTTCCAGATCTGTTAGCAGAGAAGCACCTATAAACAGGTCTTATAACCAATATGCATTACAAATTGATCCAGATACTTAAATCTTAACATTTTATTATCAAGCAATGATTAGTGGATCCTATTTGTAAAATAGATAACTCAAATAAAGCATTTTGTTCATTTGTAGTCTCTTCCCCTCCCTACCAAGTACTAGAAAGAGGCCTGTGTGAGTTTAATTCCTGAAGCTGTTTAGTAAATTTAGGCATGCTGTATTGTCTTATTTCATACATTGAGATAAAGAATTTGGGAAGCAAGAATTCTCCCCCAAATGAATAAGTGTCTAATTATTAATCTAAATGGAATACTGATTATTACATGTTATGTTTTTAACTTGTAGTATGACTCCTCTCAGATGTGTGCACATCCATAGCGAAAAAAAATGGCATAAATTTTATTGCAAATTTATATTTAGAAAATCACATAAACTGGCATAAATTTCCAAGAATTTAATTTTAAATTTTAAAGTTTCCCTGAAATCTTTTATAAAATTAAATTGTGATGTTTCATAACTTATTGTTGGACTTAAAAATTTGCTATACCAACAAATGCATTTCAGAAAGCATTTTTACATTATCACCTAGCCAACTATGGTAATAATCTGGACAAAAAAGGAAACATGAGAATTTTTTCTTTATCAGAGTAAAAATCACAAAAATCCAACGGTATTATAAAATGCTTTAAATTCATTCTCACATTAGTTGTCATGTATAATTTAAACTTCCACAATATTTGTGACTAGGAAATAAAAACAATAAAACACAATTATAATTTATTTTTCCCTTGCATTAACAACTGTAGATATAAAAATCTTCACTGGAGAATTTAGTTCTATGAACAGTAATCATACCTGGTAACCTTAAAAACCTATGGATGAAAACAAATCCACAGAAAGAACAGAAAGGAACTCAAAGAAACACAGGAACCTAAGATTTCAGTCTGTGTTACATGAAACAATTCAAAATGGCGGACTATTACTTACATTTAAGAAATTTCCGCAATGAGGACACTAAATACATACTGTAAGATGTTACTCGAAAACACTCAATATTTACCAACGTGCAATTAAAAAAAAAAAGTTTTGGAGTACAAATCCTCGTAATGCACCCGCTTCCGATGTTCCAGTCAGTAGTCAGTTAATGCTCCTGCAAATGCATCGGGTTTTTTTCTTTTCAAAAGCAACCTAACTCCAAGTGGGTTTTTCTCCGTTCTCCTCAAATCCTCAGTTTTAATTCATTAATTTACAACACCGCTACCGAAGCAGAAAGGATCCCCGACGCCTGCCTGCTACAAAGCAGCACCGCTGGCGGAGTGCGCGAAGGGCAGGTGCGGACGCCCTCTGCTGGTGCGGCCCCGCGTGTCCGAGGAGCCAGCACTGGCCGCGGGAACCGGCCGCCAGGACCCCAGCCTGCGCCGTACCATTGAGACCCGAGCCGCCCTAGCCCCCTCCTGCCCGGCCCTCCCGCTGCCAGCCGGCTCCGACCGCCGGGCGGCGACCGCGGCGGAGACACTGGGCGACCGCGCTGGCGCCGCAGCGGCGGCACCGAGCGCCGACCCAGCGGCACGGAGCGGGGAGAGAAAGGTGTGAACCCGGAAGTACATCGACCGCCCGCATCTCAGTGGTAACACGGGGGTAATAAATCAGGGCCGGCGAAGGAAGGACGCGGCTCCGGCTCCCGCACGACAACTTGCTGCGAGACCTGTCACTTTCCCACCTTGCCCTGTCCTTTCCCCGGCCTGGAGCTCGCGCCTCCTCCTTTCTTCCTGCTCCTCGGCACCGGGCTCCCCTCGACGTTGCTCACGTGCCAGACCCGGGGCCGCGAGCGGCGTCCGCACCCGCGCGCACACCCCGCCCCACTCGCACTCGCCCGGCTGCGGGGCGCGCTGCTTACCTCCGGGGCCTCATGGTCGCGTCGCTAGCCCGGGTGTGAGCGGGGGAGAGGGTGTGAGTACGTGTGTGGCGTTCAGTCCGGGGGGACGGGGCGGAGGAAGGGGCCTGTCACTTCCTGAGGGAGCGCGGCGGCCGGAGACCCGGGATGCGCGCGGCGGGGCCGGGAGGGTCAGCACATTGGGAGCCGGAGGGGGGACGCGGTGCGGAGGGGCCGGGGCGCGAGGGCGGCGCTCGGCTGCCGGGCGCGGAATCTGCTGTCGCCGCCGCTCCGCCGCCGCAGCCCGGCGGGTGGCTGGGCGCGAGGAGGAGGGGGCCGGGCTGGGGGCGGAGGGGGGCCGCGGGGCGCGGCGGCGGCGGCAGGCTCCTCGGCTCGAGCCCTGCGTCAGGCGGCGGCACGCGCACACCTGCCCGCCGCCGCTCCCGGCCGCGTCATTGGCTGCCCGCGCCGAGCGCGCGAGATTGAACTCTCCATTCATTCTTGGGCCGGGCTGACGTGCACGGCGGTGGCAGAGCTTTCCCCGCCGGCTCCGGGGGACGCGCGTCGCCTCCCCCCGTTCGAAGGGCGCGTCCCCGCGCGAGGTGTGGACGCGCCCGGTCGTCGCCGCCGGCTGCTCTAGTGAAGGCTTCGAGTGTCCGAGCCTGTCACTCTGATCCCACAGCGCGCAGCGCCGGATCCTGGAAGAGCCTTAGCTGGCGGTCCCTGGGGTGCGCCTGGAGGGAGGCGGGAGCGAAACTGTAAGAAGGTATCAAATCGTATCCTCAACGCGGGTCGTCTTCCGCTTAACTAACAAGCGCTCTGGAGGTACCACGCAATAGTGCATTGCTAAGTGTGCCCTTCCAAGGAATAATTGTATGTATCTCAGACTCCATTGAGTGTCAGAAGTTTGGGGAACCTACTAGCAGCTGTGTTCCATATTGTACTTTAGTAAACAGTAATTACTCCACCTCAAATTGAATACAAACATTAATTATCTCACAAAGTAGCAAAGGATCTGTGGCCCAAAATACTGTTAGGTGCATACCTAACCTTGGTATTTTGGTATATCTTCCCAAAATATCATTGCCTTTTCTCCTATTATTTTCTATTTCATGATTTCGTAGGTCTTTCTCCTCAAAGTTTCTCTATACTCTCAACCAAATAGTCTTGGTCAACCACTGACACAGCCTGTGATCTGGACTGATCCAATACAGCCTACAGAAGTCCCTGACTTACATGATGTAACTTAACCATTTTTCGACTTAAAGGTGGTGAGAAAGCAATAGGCATTCAGTAGAAACCGTTCTTCAAAATTTTGAGTTTTGATCTTTTCCAGGGCTAGGGTTATGTTACAGATTCTCTCTCTCTGCAGCAGTCTGCAGCCCACCCCACCCCCCACCTCCCTATCCACCAAGGGATCTCAAGGAATAACAGATTCACTTATAACGACTCTGTAATCATACAGCCACTGTGTTTTTCACTTTGAGTACTTCACTTTTTCACTTTGAGTAAATTACATGAGATATTCAACACTTTATTATAAAATAGGATTTGTGTTACATAATTTTGCCCAACTATAGGCTAATGCAAGTATTCTGAGCCCATTTAAGGTAGGCTAGGCTAAGCTATGATGTTTCGTAGGTTAGTTGTATTAACTGCATTTTCGAATTATATTTCAATTTGGAATTGGTTTATCAGGTCATAACCCCATTGTAAGTACAGGAAGATCTGTATTCAGTGGAACTGATTAGAGGGGTTAAATATTTCAGTAAACTAAAAGCCAGACATCTTAAAAATATATATATATATATTATAAAAACAAATTAAAAGTGGAAAACTTTGAACATGACTATTAAAGGCCAGTTAGCTGGATAACCTATGACTAAAAAGCAAATCTCAAAAGCATTACTTGTAATGATGACCATATTCTCCCTTCCAGTTCCTGAGTTAGGATTAGGAAACCAGTTCATCTCTCAGGGATAACCACAGTCTAGAAAAAATGTTTCTGACCTGGGGATGAAATAAGTGCAGACAAACCGATCAGAAGCAAAAGCCCATTGTGACCCCCCGAAGAATTTTCCAGACTGGCTACTTTTGACAAATTCCCTAGATGGCTGCCCAACTTTCCATTGAGCCTGTGTAGAATGTGACTGACTTTAAAGATGCTTTCTCGGGATGCCTGGGTGGCTCAGTCGGTTAAGCGTCTGCCTTCGGCTCAGGTCATGGTCCCAGGGTCCTGGGATCGAGTCCCACATCGGGCTCCCTGCTCCGCGGGGAGCCTGCTTCTCCCTCTGCCTCTGTCTCTCTCTCTGTCTCTCATGAATAAATAAATAAAATATTTAAAAAAAAAAAAAAAAAAGATGCTTTCTCATTGGCAAGTACGTAAAGTATTTCTTACATTACACACTGAGTAGTGCAGAGTAGTACAAAGATTCTTTTAGATGCAATTCTTAGTTATAACCATTGTATCAATCGATTGCAATTGATTGTTATAATGCTATATATTTTATACTATGATTCCAAATATAATTTAGTGGAAAAGGATGCAGACATTGATCACTAGAAATGAAAAACAGCAATTAATTATATATCACCATCTGAAATATATACTTTGACTTAAAAGCATTATGGCAATTTTTTATTTATGAGTAGAGCTTACAAATGATGCACTTATAGAGTGGGCTTTATTTTCTTTTAATAAGCATGTCTTTCAGGTGCTTTATTAGACTTTAGGTATATTTATGTAATACCTATGTGAAGTCCTGAGAAGAATTGCCAATAGAAAATAAAAATTAAAACATAATCTAGAATCAGTATCCCAGGCAAATCAAGAGGTAATTTTCCTTTTTGATTTCAAATTAATTATCATCATGGCATCATGCTGCTGTCACTAAAATGAAAAATAGGACATTATTGGGGCGCCTGGGTGGCTCAGTCGTTAAGCGTCTGCCTTCGGCTCAGGTCATGATCCTAGGGTCCTGGGATTGAGCCGCACATCGGGCTCCCTGCTCAGCGGGAAGCCTGCTTCTCCCTCGCCCACTCCCCCTGCTTGTGTTCCCTCTCTCACTGTGTCTCCCTCTGTCAAAATATAAATAAAATCATTTAAAAAAAGGACATTATGATATTTAATGTGTAATTTCAAATCAGGTGCCAGGAAGGAGAGATAATGAACTTCGATAGACTAAGCACTTGCTAAAGAATATCTTAGTATGATTGAGAGTGGATAAAAAGCTACAAGAGAAAGTTAAAGGCAAATGAATTCATTATTTGTGTATGGCTCTTGGCAATTTCTCTCTAAAAATATATTTTCCTTTTTTTTTTAAAGATTTTATTTATTTATTGACAAAGAGAGAGAGCACAAGCAGGGGAAGCAGCAGGGAGAGGGAGAAGAAGGCTCCCCGCGGAGCAAGGACCCTGATGCAGGACTCGATCCCAGGACCCCGGTACCATGACCTGAGCTGAAGGCAGACATTTCACTGACTGAGCCACCCAGGCGCCCCCCAAAAAATATATTTTTCTAACTGGGACTATAGTGATAAGTTACTTTGCTCTTACAATTATGTCTGATAATTACTCTCTGAGAGAACAGGCTCTATCTTACTATTAGTATTTCCAGTGCCTGCAACAGTGCCTGGCACATAGTGGGTGTGAAAGAAATATTGTTTTTTATTTTTATTTTTTATTGAAGTATAATTAATATACAGCATTGGGGGCGCCTGGGTGGCTCAGATGGTTAAGCGTCTGCCTTCGGCCCGCATCATGATCCCAGGGTCCCGGGATAGAGCTCCACATCGGGCTCCCTGCCCTGCGGGGAGCCTACCCCCCCCTCTCCCTCTGCCTGCTGTTTCCCTTGCTTGTACTCTCTCTCTCTGTCAAAAATAAATAAAATCTTTAAAAAAAATTAATATACAGCATTGTATTAGTTTCAGAAAAAAAATTTGTTTTAAATATTTATTTATTTACTTTTAAAGATTTTATTTTTAAGTAATCTCTGTACCCAATGTGGGGCTCGAACTCACAACTCTGAGATCAAGAGTTGTGAGTTCGAGCTCAGTGCTCTACCGACTGAGCTGGCCAAGGGCCCCAGAAAAATGTTTTTTTAATAAGTGCGTAAGAATGCTCCCTGATTACATTTTCAAGCAAATAATTAACACGATATTTAGAAAATACAAATGCAGTTGCCGTGTCTTATGTCTCATCCCCTCCCCCTTTTAAATGACTGGGGTATAAGGGGTGGGTACCTGGCTGGCTCAGTTGGGGGAGCATGTGACTCTTATTTTCCAGGTTGTGGGTTCGAGCCCCACATTGCGTGTGGAGATTGCTTAAAAATAAAATCTTTTTTTTTTTAAAGATTTTATTTATCAGAGAGAGAGAGAGAGCATGAGCAGGGGGGGAAGCAGGGAGACAGGGGGAGAAGCAGGCAGAGACAGAAGGAGAAGCAGCTTCCCCGCTGAGCAAGGAGCCCGATACAGGACTCCAACCCAGGACCCTGGGATCATGACCTGAACCGAAGGCAGATGCTTAACTGACTGAGACACCCAGGCGTCCCTACAAATAAAATCTTAAAAAAAAAATGGAGTATTGAAAGTAAATCCTAGATATCATGTCCTTTTGCTTATGAATTACAAGTATTAAGTGTTATAATACTGAAAACTAGGCTCTTTACATATTTATTTTCCTGTTCTAAAACAAATTTTATTTTATTTTTTTAAGATTTTTATTTATTTGAGAGAGAGAATGAGCTGGGAGAGGGCAGAGGGAGAGGAAAAGGAGCCTGACGTGGGGCTCAATCCCAGGACCCTGGGATCCTGACCTGAGCCGAAGGCAGACGCTTAACCATCTGAGCCACCCAGGTGCCCCTCAAACAATTTTTAAAATAGAGTTTAAGAATAGGAAAGAATAGTAATGTATTTGTTTGCTAGAGCCCACCCTAATGACCTCAACTTAATCATCTGCAAAGACTGTTTCTAAATGAGGTCACATTTGCAGGTACTGGGGGTTGGGACTGCAACATCTTTTGGAGGGGGAGCAATCAAACCCCTAAGGTATCATTATTAGAAGTAGATGATTTTGCTTCTTCACTGAAAAATGAGTATCTTTCTGGGCGACTGGGTGGCTCAGTCAGCTGGGTGTCTGACTCTTGGTTTTGGCTCAGGTGGTGATCTCAGGGTCATGGGATCAAGCCCCGTGTCATGGAGCCTGTTTAAGGTTCTCTCTCTCTCTCTCTTTCCCTCCCTCTCTGCCCCTCCCCCTGCTTACCCTCATGTGCTCTTTCTCTAAATAAATAAATAAATAAATAAATAAATAAATAAAATCTTTTTAAAAAATTAAAAAATTAATATCTTTCTGCAGAGAACTGATTAGATCCACATCAGTTGTTTGTTTTTTTTTTTTAAGTTTTTATTTATTTATTTGACAGAGAGAGAGCACAAGTAGGCAGAGAGGCAGGCAGAGGGAGAGGAAGAAGCAGGCTCCCCGCTGAGCAGGGAGCCCGACGCCGGGCTCGATCCCAGGACTCTGGGATCATGACCTGAGCCGAAGGCAGCCGCTTAACCGACTGGAGCCACCCAGGCGCCCCTGATCCACATCAGTTTTTAAAAAATAGGTAGAGGGGCACCAAAAATAGGTAGAGGGGCGCCTGGGTGGCTCAGTCGTTAAGCGTCTGCCTTCAGCTCAGGTCATGATCCCAGGGTCCTGGGATCGAGCCCCACATCGGGCTCCCTGCTCGGTGGGGAGCCTGCTCCTCCCTCTCCCACTCCCCCTGCTTGTGTTCCCTCTCTCGCTGTGTCTCTCTCTGTCAAATAAATAAATAAAATCTTTTAAAAAAAAATAGGTATAAACTCTTGTATTTTTTTAAGTTTTTTTTTTTTTAGTATTCTCTGCACCCAACATGGGGCTTAACTCACAACCCCGAGATCAAGAGTTGCATGCTATTCCAGTTGAGTCAGCCAGTTGCTCCTCACATCAGTTTTTCCCCCCATTATTATAGAAAAAGATACAATATCAGTATAAAGAATAAATATGTAAAGAGCCAATTTTCAGTATTATAACACTCAATACTTGTCACAAATGTTTGCTTTAGAATTCTGTATACCTATCACAAATATAATTTATCTTGTTTTCAAAATTAAAAGTTCATAAAGGAAGCACTATCACCCAAATTGTGAGGTACCTATTGGACTCTCCCTCACATATAGAAGATAAAAATGAAAACTGGGCAGAATGTTTAGCTTTCATAAAAATTATGACAAATTTGTGCTTGCCTATCAAACTGACAAAAATCCTGACGTTTGACACTCTTTTGGCAAGGCTGTGGACAAGCCACTACTCCCATACACTGCTATGGGAGTGTAAAAGGGGCACGTTTAGAGAGGTGAACTGAAATGAAAACAGAAAAAGTATAGATTAACAGATTTATCCCTAGTCCCTTACTTCTGGAAAACTAAAATCCAAGACTTAATGATGGTGCATCAGCAGTGTCATTTTCGTATATTACAACATAATTTAATTTAACCCCATGAGGAAGTGTTTTTCTTGCTTTTATACTTGGGATAGGTATCCAATAAATAGCTGTGGAATAGATTGAATAAATGAACGCTTGCACTACTTCAATTCTCCCAAGCCATGAGGCGGAAAAGGATTTATTAGTACTAGCCACAAGAGGGTCAGAAATCTAGGGCCTTGCAATATTTAAAATGGCAACTGCATTTTCACTTCATATGGTAAAACATAAAAGTTTGTAAAGGTCTGGCTAATTAAAAATTGGTCTTGGGGGGCGCCTGGGTGGCTCAGTCGTTAAGCGTCTACCTTCAGCTCAGGTCATGATCCCGGGGTCCTGGGATTGAGCCCCGCATCGGGCTCCCCACTCCGCGGGAAGCCTGCTTCTCCCTCTCCCTCTGCCCCTGCTTGTGTTCTCTCTCTCGCTGTGTCTCTCTGTCAAATAAATAAATAAAATTTTTTTAAAAAAAGGAAAAGAAAAGAAAAAATTGGTCTTGGAGCAGAAGCTAAATTAAATAAAAACCTTTAGAGGAATTAAGATATCTCAGAACAAAGATCAAATTAAGGATGTGGCACCCATACATTTGTATTGGGACATATTTAGAATATATCTGAATATATATAAAAGCAACAAAAGAAATACAAAACAGGGACCTAAGTAAAATTGAGTCCACTTCAATTCCAGGGGCTGGATGCTTGGCCCAGTAGAGTAAGTGTGGGAGAAGCATTTACCTCTGACTACTGCCTTCAGTCTATACTCTCTCCCAATGAGAATCACCTAGCCAACCCAAAGATACATTAGAAATAATAAGTGTTTGATGTTTTAAGCCACTACATTTTGGGGTGGTTTGTTATACAGCAAAATTGATAGGAAATTCTGATCCTCAGGTCCTTTTCCAGCTTTAGTCAAAAGATGTCTCCAAGTCATGGGAACCCACTCTTCCAAAACTAGAGAAATGCGTCAGATCATTTTTGCATGGCCTCTTTCTCTTCCTTCCATTTTCATCCAGACCCACCTGCTCTCTGATGAGCATGAACTAACCTGGTAAATAAACTCTTTGTGCACATGTAATCATAGGCTAGTATTTTTTATGTGGCTTCTCACACAATTTTTCCTATCTTTGCTTTCTAACCAGGACTTGGGGAAGAATTTCCAAGATAGGCGAATTTGTTCTGAGTCACTTGGAGGAGTAGAGAGTGATATTTGGGGAGCAGAGATGGAGAACACTTTGCTAACCTTCAAATCGTGCCCATCTTCTTTATCTAAAATCATTATTGACTCGGGCACCTGGGTGGCTCAGTTGGTTAACCATCTGCCTTTGGCTTGAGCCCCACATCGGGCTCCCTGCTTGGCAGAGAGCCTGCTTCTCCCTCTCCTCCCCACTCATGCTCTCTCTCACTATCTCTGTCTCTCAAATAAACAAAATCTTTAAAAATAAATAAATAAATAAAATTATTACTGACTAATTGGCCACTGAACAAAAAAGTTAAAGAATGACATATAAATAATGATAAACTTAGGAACTTCCATCTTTTTACATTTTTCCCTTCAGTAGTGTTACTCAGAACTTTATATACAAATTATAAGAGGTACTGAGGGAATATGGTTCAAGGTTCTGTTGTATGGTCATTGTTTAATCTAGAAAAAGAGTTCCTGGAATCATCTGCTTTTAGTTTTGTCAGAAGCACAACATACGAGGCAATACATTTAAAATAATTTTTGTAAAGCTTTTTTTTTTTTTTAAACTAGAGACCTCTCTTCCCTCATCAGGGTTGTAGGCGATGATAGGCATGAAGAAGATGTCTGTGCTAATTTTTAGAGTCCATTTTCAAGGTTTAGGTACCAGATTTCTCCCCCAACAAAAATTCACAAAGGGTTTAAGGATTGTCCATAAAAAATAGATTGAGAAAAGAAAGACACAGGATTTATTTCATTGCAACATATTTTGAAATGTCAAAGACGAAAAATGGAGGATGCTTCAAAATTTTGTAGATTCACATACAGCTTTTCTTCTTACTTAGCTGATTTTAAAAAATCATTAAAGGGGCACCTGGGTGGCTCAGTCAGTTAAGCGTCCCACTCTTGATTTCCTTTCAAGTCATGATCTCGGGGTTGTGAGATCGAGCCCCGCATCAGGCTCCACACTGAGCATGCAGCTTGCTTGAGATTCTCTCTCTCCCTCACCCCCTGTCCCTCCCTCCCCCCTTCACACTCCTCTCTCTCTCTAAAATAATAAAATAAAATAACAGAAAAAATCATAGAGTTGGGTCACCTGGCTGACTTAGTTGGTAGAGCATGCGACTCTTAATCTCAGAGTCGTGAGTTTGAGTCCCATGTTGGGGACAGAGTTGACTTAAAAAAAATAATTATAGAGTTGATAGGTAAGGAATTCCCAATCAATGATTTGCCTGGAGTCACTTCTTCCATTAGTCTTACCTTACTAACTGAAATTGCTGTGTTTTCAGCCCTACAGATCAAGTCATGGAAAGATAGTGTTAAAGTACAAGTGGTATTTGGTATTTAAGATAGTGATGAACAAGTTAGCTCAAATTATGGGACAGAATTAAAATATTATATCAGCTATCTTGATTTTCATGTATTAGAACATAACAGATGTTAACCTGGAGCAGGTGGTAAACCAGTCTTAAACAGTCACTAAAGCTATTCAGAAATCAACCTAACTGAACACCAGAATACATTTATAGTGATCTGACTGAGTAAGGAGAAATTATATTGTAATTCAGTGTTTGTCCTTTTTGTATAGTGGAAAACAATTCCTAAAATAGGAAGGGATTTGGGGTGAAGAATTAAGAAGTGTTGGGTCCTTACTTAGTGCCAGACTCTTAAGTATTTATATCTCATATCTCATTTATATCTCATAAAAAAGCCTATGAAGTGAGCGTAATCATTTTCATTTCCAGAGGAGGATTCTTTTTTTTTTTAAGATTTTATTTATTTATTTATTTATTTATTTATTTATTTATTTATTTATTTGAAAGAGAGCGAGCCAGGGGGGTGGGGTGAGGAGCAGAGGGAGAGGGACAAGCAGACTCCACTCTGAGCTTGGAGCCCGACTCGGGGCTGAATCACGCGACCCAGAGATCATGACCTGAACTGAAATCAAGAGTTAGAAACATAACCGACTGAGCCACGCAGGTGCCCCTTCAGAGGAGGATTCTAAGGCTATTTATTTACTTCATGTTTCTCAAAGGGTGTTCTACAAATCAGTCACATCAAAATCACCTGAAGAGCTTAATAGTAAAAGTTTAAACTCCTGGACCTCAATTCAAATTTCCCTGAATCGTGATTTCTGAGATACTTTCAAAAGAACCAATGAACTAAATGATACCAAATTTGTAAAATACATAAAAGTTTTCTCTTTTGGTGAGTAGTGGGTGTTAAAGTCATTGGTTAACCTACCTCTGTTCATGAAAAAATTGTTTAGTGACCAGTATCTATATCTATAATTACATTTCTGTGTAATCAGTGGTCAATTACTAATTTTTTGTCTGCACATAAAGGTGGCATTAT
The DNA here is from genome assembly GCF_029215605.1 of Mirounga angustirostris. Classification (NCBI taxonomy): domain Eukaryota; kingdom Metazoa; phylum Chordata; class Mammalia; order Carnivora; family Phocidae; genus Mirounga; species Mirounga angustirostris. Next base: position 90,560,728 of record NW_026991716.1, on the reverse strand, counting down.
AAAGAGGTCAACATTCTAGAGTTTAGTCTACTGAATCTCTTCAATTGGCTGTCAGGAATAGCACTGAAAGCAATTGTTAATGCCATTCTTATCACTTTTAGTTATTTTAAAAATATATTCTTCCTTTGTTTTTATTTTGCTTTTCTTATTTCAGTTTCTCTTTTTTTTAAAAAGTTATTTTATTTTGTTGTTTTTATTTTTTTATTTTTAGAATTCCTTTTTTAAATTTTAATTCGTTAGTTTATCTTTTCTACTTTCTTATTGTACACTAATTTTTCTTCTTCCCTTGCCTATGCCTTGGGTTTGTCACCAGTTTCACATGACTTGGGAAGGCATTAAATAATACTCCATTTTCCTTTTCCCAGTCTGAACCAGTTATGATATATACAGAGAAGCAAGACAGGTGGAGATTAAAACAAAAAAGCTAGATTGAAAACTAGGGCTTAGATCAACAACCAATCAGGCCTCCTAATACTTCTCACCAAGTCTAGACCTTGGAATGACCTGCTGACTTAGAATCACTAATTCAACTGTCAATCCCCGGGAGCAGTAACAGAGACAAGTAGTAGCCTTCAGCCATGTTTCTAGAAGATTGTTTTAAGTTAGGTGTGGGTATTAGTACATTTATATTGGGACATATTTAGAATACATGTGAATATAAATAAAGGCATCTTTTTCTACAAAATGGGGACCTAAGTAAAATTTAGTCAACTTCAGTTCCAGAGGCTGGATGTTTGGTCTGGTAGAATAAATGTGGGAGAGCATTTACCTCTGACTACTGCCTTTAGCCTAAACCCTCTCTCCCAATGAAAATATACAGAAATAAAATAATGTCATACAGATTTCCTACCAGGTTCACCTTGCTTGAAAATTCATCTTGCTTGAAGAGATTCAAAAAATCATATAGAATCTTGATTAATCAAGTCAATTAATTATGCTATATCATCCAATGGAAATTAATATATGGTTCAAGAAGTCACATAGTGATGTTTAGAAATGCAGATGCCCAGGCCCCAATGCCAATCCTCTGTGACTCTGAATGGGGTCTTGAGAAATAAAGAGGCAGGGATAGTTCTACTGCCTCCTGGTATATTTGGTGATATCATAATAAAGCAAGTATGGGATTTCCCACCAAATTAGAAGGCTGTTGTGACAGTTTTTCTGTAGCCATGTAGCAGAGAGTTCTGGTTGGAGAAGTGTGACAGAGTCTCTGGCCAGGGTGATGTCGGCGGTGGCAACAGAAACTGTGAAAAGGGGTTGGTCACTTTCAGATAAAGCCTCCTAAAATGGTATACAGAGATGATTAAGACTGTCCTGACCTCACAAAATTTATAATTTAGTAAATAAAGGATATGGGAGCAATTTAATTCAATGATAAAGGTGACAATAGCCAACATTTATCAAGTGCTCACTGTGTTCCAGGCACTGTTGATCAACACCGTTGATCTTTCCACGGAATCGTAATATAGGTACTAATATAATTCTCATTTTATAAATGGATAAACTGAGACTTGGTTGAGGGGGGCTGTTAAATAATTTACTCATGGACACACACAAAGTAGGTCCTTAAGCTAGGATTTAAACTCGGGAAAAATAATATGCGGAGTAATATGAACACAAAACTCAGTTAATCAGATGGGAAGAGAGGCTTAACTGGGGAGATGCTTTGGTGTGGCTGCTACGGGTTCTCTTTTCTCAATAGACCGTTACTTTGCCTGGAATACTATAAGCACTTGTTGAAATTTATTTTTTAATAACCGTAAGAGCTTGTGAATTTGGGGGAAGGAAGTGGCAGGAGTCACATTTTGTGATTTGTCATTTTGAGTCCATGTTTTCCTGTTATTCTCCTGGTCTGAAGAGAGTCAGGAAGGAGTGGGTTTAGCCGGCAAGCTTCAAAACAGAATGTAGCCAAATCTGACAAGTGAGAGATGTGCCAAGAATTCAGGTCTTGGAGATTATGGTGGATTCAGGGATAGATAGCTAGAGCAATTAGAATATGCAAGTAATTAGCCAGAGCTAATTAGTTAACAACAGACTTCCCCTAAGCTCTGAAAACCTAGTTACAAAGCAGTTGAAACAGCTAAAGTAAGGCTTCCTAAAGTAGAACACACAAATTGAATCAGCAGGCATAACTGAGCAGTTTCAAAATACCGTAAGTAGGGTGCCTGGGTGGCTCGGTTGGTTGGGCGACTGCCTTCGGCTCAGGTCATGATCCTGGAGTCCCAGGATCGAGTCCCGCATCGGGCTCCCTGCTTGGCAGGGCGTCTGCTTCTCCCTCTGCCCTCTTCCCTCTCATGCTCTCTGTCTCTCATTCTCTCTCTCTCAAATAAATAAATAAAATCTTTAAAAAAAAAATACCATAAGTAGAAGATTTATATTTTTCTGGGGTGCCTGGGTGGCTTAGTCGGTAATCGTCTGCCTTCACCTCAGGTCATGATCCCAGGATCCTGGGATTGAGCCCCGTGTCAGGCTCCCTGCTTAGTGGGGAGCCTGCTTCTCCCTCTGCTGCTACCCCTGCTTGTGCTTGTTCCCTCTCTCTCTCAAGTAAATAAATTAAAAATCTTAAAAAAAAAAGATGATATATATTTTTCTTAAAGGTAGCAAAGAAAACCAAAGATTAAAGAGTCATTGATAAAAGTTAAATTTACTCCGAAGGAGATATGACTTGTACCGAAAAAAATGTTTCTTTTATACTACTTTTTGTATATTTTTTCACTTTGTATAATGAGTAGCTAATTTATAATAGCTCAATAAAAGTTTATATATTTAGATGCAAGCATTTACTTTTCAAATTTACAGAGCTAACTTCTAGAGTTCAAAGGATTGTCATAGATAGATTCCAGCTAGGAGACTGTGCTTCTGAGTCCTGATGAGGCAGCCCAATACCATGTCATCTGAGGAACCATTAGAAGTATCTGTTGGCTGGGAGATGGAAGGATGCAGAAAGTGACATCGGTTGTTAATCTACCCAATGTGAACCTTGAAGCAGGTTACAAAATTTCCTTTTTGCTTAGAGTCCCAGGAACCCTCGGAGAAAGCTTTGGGACTGACAGCTAGGTCCCTGTGAAAATGAAATTAGGACAAAGAAGGGAGATGAAATCCACCCAGCTGGACAGGAGTGGGGTTTAATGCATCAGGGTGGGAAACAATTCACCGCATAGTAAAAGAGGTTCTTATTGATCATCAGGGAAAGGGTATTTTTTTCATAGTCCATTTTTTTTTTCTGTTATTCAGATTTGGTGAATTCTATTTATCTGTTCTCAAGTTTACTGCTTCTATCCTATCATCTTCATTATAAAATTGAGCCTATCTAGTGATTTGTTGATGTTGGTTATTGTATTTTTTCAGTTTTCTATTTTCCATTTTTTTTATTTTTTATTTATTTATTTTTAAGATTTTATTTATTTATTTGACAGAGAGAGACACAGCGAGAGAGGGAACACAAGCAGGGGGAGTGGGAGAGGGAGAAGCAGACTCCCCGCTGAGCAGGGAGCCCCATGCGGGACTCGATCCCAGGACCCTAGGATCATGACCTGAGCTGAAGGCAGACACTTAACAACTTAGCCACCCAGGCGCCCCTATTCTCCATTTTTTTTAAACATCTGTTTCTTTACTGAGATTTTCTACATTTTCCTTTGTTTCAAAAGACTTCGTATTTGCTTGTTGAATCATTTTTATGATGGCTGCTCTATAATCCATGTCAGATAATTCCAAAATCTGATTCATCTTGGTGTTGGTATCATTTCATTGTCTTTTCTCATTCAAGTTGTGATTTTCCTGGCTCTAGGTATGACAGGTGATTTTCTATTATATACTAGACACTTGGGTTGTCGGTTTGGAAATTCTAGGTCCTATATACATCTTCTGTTTTAGCAGGCAGTCACTCTGTTTAGGTTTAGCATGCAGGTCACATTCTACTTGTAGACTGTGGTTCCAATGACACTTTAATTTTTGGAGCCTTTGCTGTGTGAATTTGGTCCGCTTGCCTCCCCTGGTGCCACTAGGGTTCCTACTGATCTGTGCTGTTGCCACCTGTGGGGATAAAAGGCACTTCCCCAGGCCAAGCCACCGGTGCCTCTAGGTGGGAAAAGGAAGTCTTCAGCCCACAGAGATGAAGAGTAGTTCCCCAGGGCCACTTGTAGACAGAGGAACTTCTGCTCTGTCCCCCTTATCAGTGCCACTTGGCCTGCCTGGTGTTATTTGCAGGACTCCTATTTGATCAGGGGAGGAATGAGCCTACCTGGTCCATCTCCTGCCACTAGGTTGGGGTTCAGGGGCCATGGGGTCTGGGTTGCTTTCTGTTGCTGGGTGAGGAGGATAATTTAGATACCTGGCCGCTGTGTTCCTCTAGTCTTGGGTCCCTAGCCAGTCTGCCTTTCCCTTTTTACCTTTCAGAGTCCTCCTATGATTGCTTCGGGGTTTATAGCTGTACTTAGCAGGAGCAAGGAGAGAAGTCTATGCCATCTTGTCTGAAAAACAAGCCCGCCAGAAAGGATATGTTTAAAGTCAGTGTTGTCATTTATAGACTCTCTAGCCAATCCTTGAAGGACTTAGACCGTTCACTGAACAAGTGTAATTGAGCACTTACCATGTTCCAGGAAGTATCCTAGAAATATGGATGATTTGGTGCCTGCCCTCATGGAGGGGACATTTCAGTAGAATGGAGAATCATTTCATAGTAAGAGTTGTATTTGGAGACCAAAAGAGTATCATTAAAAACAAACAAACAAACACTTTATCACCTGTCTGTCTTCCACTATGGGGTCAATACGACAAAGACCAGGAGAATGTTGTGGCTGGAGATGCAAAGACGTTTGCCAACATCAGGATGATAGTGAAAACAGTAGCCCAGAAAGCACTGCCAAGGAACAGAATCCTGCGGTATTTACCAAAGAAGAGCATGAGCAACATGGGCTAGTCAAAGGAATGGACTTTACCCAGTCCTGATAGTGGGTAGAGGCTCTAGCAAATTCTCATTGCTTCCTAGAACCACACTGGGCAGAGATGTAGAGGATGGTATGACTATCCCAAATGGTTGTTTGGATGATAATAAGACACGTGAACATAAGGTGACTGGGGCCGTATTTCACAGAACTAGTAAGCAGGATTGGGACTAAAATATTATCTATGATATTGATTCATAAAACATTGTTTTTATCTAACCACCCACTTTGCTATAGTGATGCTCATCTTCAAAACAAGTCCGTGGGGCAGTTAGCCATAAAATAAACAGCTGGTTCAGAGGGGTATGGAGAGGTGCTCAAATTCCATAGACTCTCAGGTTTCTGCAGGGTTCCCAAAGGGCTTGGAACACAGGCACCCCTACTTAGATGAACAGGTGAGTTAGAAGGCGTTTGAATAATAATTAGTGCATTGTGAGGAAATTTTCTGGTTCAAATTTAATATCCGTGTGTGAGAGAGCATCTATAATATAATCAGTGTCTCATAGAAACACCTGGAAGGTTGTTTCAAGGGCTTATGGTTGATGCTATGGCCTACTGAGCTGGAATAGTTTTCATGATAATTGGGAAAATCAGTTGGAGCACTTCTATAAATGTAAAAGCACTTTTAGCATCCTCAAATGTTTAACATTTCTGAAGTAAGTCAGTTAATTCCATAAGTAGCTCTGGACCGCTTTTCCTTCAATATTTTCTTCAAATTGATATTTAGATTATGTTGAATACAATTTTCATTACATTTCAATAAAATTAGTGCCCTTCCTCAGTCCATGTGCTTGCTCTAGTGTATTTATCTTCATTTGGAAAAAATTTCATTACTCCTACTTTTTTGATCATAAATTTATCTACTTTTGCTACAGACTATTTTCTTGTTTATGTATAGCCATTCCATGTTTAAATTTCCAGTATACTAAATTTTATTTGCTGCAAAATTAAAGCTGACTAGTTTTTTAAAACTTTAATCTTTTTTTAAAAAAGATTTTATTTATTTATATGTCAGAGAGAGAGAGAGAGCACAAGCAGGGGGAGTGGCAGGCAGAGGGAGAAGCAGACTCCCCGCTGAGCAAGGAGCCTAATGCGGACTCAATCCCAGGACCCCAAGATCATGACCTGAGCTGAAGGCAGATGCTTAACTGACTGAGCTACCCAGGCGTCCCTAAAAACTTTAATCTTAAAATTATGGAAATGAAACAAGTTTATTGAAAAAAACCAGAACATGATAGGGTCCATAATGTAACAAGTAGAATTCTCAGAGTTAAGAGTTTGGTATATGCTTTTCAATGGCATCAACAAAGTATTCCCTACTTGAGGTCATACAATGTTATCAGAGGTAAGTTATGGTAATCAGGTACCCACCGTTTTGAAGATGTGAGACTAAAAACATGGGAGACAGTAAGAAAGGCAAAGACCAAGTCTCCTAGAGCCATTTCTCCATTGCAGAGGGTCAATTGTAATACACCTGTAGCCACTAGCATTTAAAAGTTCATCGAATCTGTCTCCTTAATCAGGATGAGAGGGCTCTGAAGGGTAAGAGGGGATTCTATATTGGGAACTAAATTTGCAGCAGATGAACATCCAGTTGGATGGACAAAGGGATAAGTTGATCTGCAAAAGAAAGGGAAGAAAGGGAGAGAAGGAAGGAAGGAAGGGAGGGAGGAAGGAAAAGAAAGAAATAACAAACCATGAGGTGTCATGCTAACCTGATTTTTTACCAAATTCTGTAATACATCCTTAAATTACAGAATAAACCAACATCCAAGGACATCCCACTGAATAAGAAAGATAGAATTTTTTTTTTTAAGATTTTATTTATTTATTTGAGAGAGAGAATGAGAGAGAGCGAGCATGAGATGGGGGAGGGTCAGAGGGAGAAGCAGACTCCCTGCTGAGCAGGGAGCCCGATGCGGGACTCGATCCTGGGACTCCAGGATCATGACCTGAGCTGAAGGCAGTCGCTTAACCAACTGAGCCACCCAGGCGCCCCGAAAGATAGAATATTTTTCATAATTTGGCATCATTTGGCATCAGTGTACAATGGTAGAGTTGTTAACATAAAGCCCTAATACTGTGGGCTACCTATAGCCGTGGTTTTTTACACCCACCCCCTCCCCCTTAGGCAACTAGGGAACTAATTATAAAATAATAGCATCAAAATGAAACTCCCACATCATATTCTAAGGTAAGGATTCAAAGGGTCTCCAAATGAATAAGGAAAGGTATTAAGATAATTCTATCACACTATTTTTGACAGGTAATAAGAGACACTCACATGGGACCTATACAGAAATGCTGGAACAGAAATGAAGTAGAAGATGTATATTACAGATGAAGAGCACGCTTCAGAAGAACAAAATTTTATGTAATTGCCTTGATTCCCAAAGAGATTAAAGAAATTATGAGCTCTGCAAAATAAGACCATGTGAGATAACCCTAACTCTATCTCTGACCCATCGTATAATTTTGACTGAAACAAATAAATAAAAGCACTTGTGTGTATATATATATATATTTTAATGTAAGCTCTACACCCAACACAGGGCCCCAACTCCTGATCCCAAGACTCAGTCACACATTCTACCGACTGAACCAGCCAGGCACCGCAATAAACAAAAGTACTTTGAGACTTTTTTCTTTATCTTTAAAATGTAAATGAAAATAAATGATCAAGTTATGTAGGAAAAGACTATCAATACACATAGAACTCACTTAAACACAGAATTAAGTTTAAATAACTCTGGCAATTATAGAAAGGATAATATAAATCTTATTGAAAGAATCTTAGTATATAATAATTCAATTATAATAGTGTAAGACAAAATTCTCAGAGCATGCAAACAAAAATTTGAAGTTGGGGGAAATGGAAAGTAATATTGGTACCTTATTTTACTTCTCTGTCATAAGGCACCATGAATAGAAATGCTAACTCTGTGATGTGGTTTTACCGTGTTTTTTATTTTTAAATAAGAATAAAAACAATTATCACTTTCTTAAAACTAAGTGCAGATGGTATAAGAAACAGGGGCTATTTAATTAGTCTCCTATATTACAGAATTTCAATATGGAAGAACTCTCTGGGGCTACCTATGAAAGTATCTAATGGCCTAACAAATTCTATTGTTTCATTTCAGACTGTGATCAAAATGATGCCAGTCAGCTGAGCCAAGTGTGTACATTCCTCACTCAACCCCAGACAGCTTAATAATGGTTCATTAAGCAGCTAATTAGACTTGCATTACTCTCAGCCACAGGCTCACAGACCCCGCCCTGTGGACACACCTTTGCTATACTCCTTGCTCTTTTTTTTTTTTTAAGATTTTATTTATTTGACAGAGAGAGAGAGAGCACAAGCTGGGGGAGTGGCAGGCAGAGGGAGAGGGAGAAACAGGCTCCCCACTGAGCAGAGAGCCTGATGTGGGGCTCAATCCTAGGAACCCCAGATCATGACCTGAGCCTAAGTCAGATGCCTACCAACTGACCCATCCAGGCACCCCGCCATACTCTTTGTTCTTCAGAAACAGCCAGAGATATTTTTTTTGTTCTAGGAAAAAACCAAAATGAACAAAGGTTTGTAATTTTAAGGGCCTCTCAGGACACTGATTTTGATTTGTTGAATATGCTTCAAAAGCAAAGGGAATTTAGTGATTGCATGGCTTATACTTTTTTTTTTTTTTTAACTGTGGCTTATATATAAAAGGAGAAACTGGGGTGCCTGGCTGGCTCAGTGGAAGGAACGTGGGCCTCTTGATCTCGGAGTCGTGAGTTTGAGGCCCATGTTAGGTGTAAAGATTACTTAAATAAATAAAACTTTAAAAAAATGAAAGAAACAGAAGAAAGTTGATAGATGGTTGACAAGAAGCAACATAGGAAATGCATGTGCAGGAGCATAAGTAGTATGGTTTTGTGAAGAAGAACATCTTGTCATGATTTGAAGAAGATCCCAGATACATAGATTCAAAGTCCACTTCATTTAGTTCTTGAGATAATAGGGTATTGCCTGTGGGGAATCCTTGCATGTAGAATCCTGTCCTGATCTGTTTTGGCAAGGTACCAGTTGGTGGACCTCCCTCCAGGATTTGCAAAATGGTCACTTAAAATGAGATTTTTATTCTTGTTAGAATTGTCAACATAATTGAGTTTATTATTTTCTAAAAATGTTATTTTATCTATTTCAAGCAAACATTTTACATGTTTTCCAAGTATCTTTTATCATAAATCATAATCCTGAAATCCAGAAATTAAACTGACATCAGAGACATTGGCGGGATTACAATTCTTAAGTGCTGACATCTAGTGGTTGTTGCTCTGCTTTGATAAAGTACTTTCCAGGTAATCTTTCCTGTGGGTTCTGTCATAGTGTTTAAAAAGTAATTACTTTAGGGGTGCCTGGGTGGCTCAGTCTTTAAGTGTCTGCCTTCAGCTCAGGTCATGATCCCAGGGTCCTGGGATCGAGCCCTGCATCGGGCTCTCTGCTCGGCGGGGAGCCTGCTTCTCCCTCTCCCTCTGTCTGCCACTCTGCCTACCTATGCTCTCTCTCTATCTCTGTTAAATAAATAAATAAAAAATCTTAAAAAAAAATTAAAAAGCAATTACTTTAAAATGTAAGTAATTTTATTTCTCCCTATAAAACTCTATGTATTTAAGATACTTTGGTTAAGAAAAATCATTCTCAAACCTTCGAATTAAGCAGAATTTTCAAACATTCTTCCCCCTGCAAGAGTGTCATTCATGAGTGCTTTCCCACCACAACATCTGCTATACGCAATGATTTTCAAGAGGGTCATGGAAGAAACATGGGAAGTCCTACAGTACAGGTAAGGAGTTTCCTAAACCTCTTGAAACTTAACTAGTTTTAAGTTTTTCTTTAGTGTCTGCTTATGAATGCAGATAGCATCAGGGATGGTCATAATGCTTAAATTAATTGGGATTTTCAGGAAGCTTAGATCTATTTTGGTGATCACAAAGAACACTGAGAATGAAACCATGCAATTATTAGTTGTGTGCTATTCCCACACTAGCCCTAGGGATGCAAAATGAATTTTTCTGAACCATAACAATGAGAAATTTTAAGGTAAGGAAAACAAATGTGTCAATGAGATCACTGTAATTTAGTATGATAAGTAGAATTTTTGACTATGGTAGGTTGAAAAGCAGAAAGGAGGAAATTATTAGAGAGGTGAAGAAAAAACTTCATATAGGAATGATCTCAAGGGGCACCTGGGTGGCTCAGTTGGTTAAGCGGCTGCCTTTGGCTCAGGTCATGATATCAGGGTTCTGGGTTTGAGCCCCGCGTCAGGCTCCCTGCTCAGTGGGGAGTCTGCTTGTCTCGCTCTCCCTCTGCTCATGCCCTCTTGCTCTCTCTCAAATAAATAAATAAAATCTTTTTTAAAAAGAGAAAAGAATGATCTGTAAAACAGGTTTTGAACACTGAATTAACCAGGTGACAAAAGAGAGGCTTCTACATAGACATTTATTCATTAGCCATTCATTGAATACTTACTGAGCACCCACCATATGCCTAGATACAGCATGTGCAAAGGCTAGAGAGAGAAATGGTACTTGGAGTATGTTATTGCTGAAGCAGAAAATAGAAGAAATTAAGGGAGCCATAGGAAATGAAGGTGTGTAATAGGAAAGACAAATCTGAGTTCCAATCTCATATCCACTATACTTACTTAGTATGTAAACTTAAGCAAGTAATATAAGCTCACAAAATATCATTTCTCCCATCCATACAATGCAAAAAAAGACTTTCACAGATTATTAATAGGTGTGAAACTTCCTGGCATTAATTAATAATAAATTTTAGTGATTGTATCCATCAGCTTCTGCTGCATAATAAACAACCACAAAAAATCTTTGTGGCCTACAACAATTAGCATTTATTTTCATGCTCACTAGTCTGCAGGTCGATGGCAAATTGATGGCAACCTCAATGTAGGTTGGTGGAGGAGCTCAGCTTCAGGTTGTGGGTTCAGCCTGCATACTCATTCTGGGCTCAGGATATAGGGACCGCAGCTATCAGGTATGTTCTTTTTTTTTTTTTTTTTAAGATTTTATTTATTTGACAGAGAGAGAGACAGCGAGAGAGGGAACACAAGCAGGGGGAGTGGGAGAGGGAGAAGCAGGCTTCCCGCCGATCAGGGAGCCCGATGCGGGGCTCGATCCCAGGACCCTGGGATCATGACCTGAGCTGAAGGCAGACGCTTAACGACTGAGCCACCCAGGCACCCCGCTACCAGGTATGTTCTTATAGTGATGGCAGAAGTGCAAACCTCTGCTCATGTCACATTCCTAACATCCCATTGGTCAAAGCAACCACAATGTCAATTCAAAGGCCAAAGAGTGGGAAAGCACAAAATGCCTCCATGAAGCCATGACGTGGGTGTGATATATAATACTACCAAGGGGAACAAGATTTGGGTGTGATTTATTTTGTTTGTTTGTCTGTTTGCAGAGGCTGTGTATATCCTAAGGAGCTTGGGCTTCATCCTGCAGGTAATGTGAAACACCGGATCAAGGCTGTGATTTTAGAAAGCTCATTCCCTTGATGCCAAGGAGGATAGAAATGAAGAGGAACAAGATGAAAAACAAAAATACCAGTTACAGTAAGTTCTTAGTCTAGAGATGACAGGCCTGGGCCGGAAACATGATTTGGGCTGCATAAAGACAGGAGACTATTGAATGAAGGGAGTAGTATAGTTCACTGAATCCTGAGTCTGAATCCTGAAGAATTTATTAGTTTTATTTTATTTGCTTTGTTTTTAAAAATTACTGAATAACTCTGACCAGAGCTGTTCTTCTTCTTCTTTTTTTAATGTTTTATTTATTTATTCATGAGAGTCAGAGAGAGAGAGAGGCAGAGGCGGAGGGAGAAGCAGGCTCCCCGCCTAGCAGGGAGCCCGATGCGGAACTCGATCCCAGGACCCCGGGATCATGACCTGAGCCGAAGGCAGACGCTTAACCATCTGAGCCACCCGGGCGCCCCCAGAGTTGTTCTTCTTAAGGCCATGGAATTTAGACTTGATTAACTAGAAGTAATCTTAAATTGTATAAAATAATGTCTTTGTCAATTGTTGCAGAAAGTAAAGCTCAAACAGAGGTGTGCTCGCCTATACCAGCTTGTGAGAGCCAGTTGTTAAATTTTCAGAATTTTGTAGCCACATAATTTACATGGCCATCATTAAAGATTAAATTGTGTACACTTATACTGAAATAAATTATATTAAAAATGAAGGTAATCACCTTTGCCTCCAGCCAAGATGAAGTAATAGGAGATAGATTTACTTGTCCACCTGAAAATAAAATTTTTAGACTCCAACAAAATACATGAAACAATTTTCTAGGCACTGAACATCAGGTAACAAAAGACAGTGATCTCTAAGAGATGAGAAACAGTTGCCCCCAACTCACCTCTGTGAGAAAGGTTCCAGGCCAGGAGCAAAGGGGGAGAATGTGGGCAGAGCCCAGGACCTAAGTTGAGGAGACAGAGCTGAGAGTCCAGGAAGACCAAGGCAGCTAAAGTTCTCAGGACAAAGTACCAGAAAGGAGAGAGCTGCAGAGAGAAAGCACCTCAGAGCTCTATAGGGTCCCTCCAGGGTATTCTGCAGAGTACTATCAACACACGCATTAAGGAAATCTCTTGAGGCCTGCCAAATAACTATCTGAAAGGATTAGAGGAAATAGTATTCTGGACTCACACATGATCTGAAATAGTGCCTGTTCCCACCAGCTGGAAAAATTCGTAATTTGGGTACAATACTCAGTGGGGTCTTGCCTCAGTAGTGGGGAATAATTAACTCTAGACGAGATGCTGCTCTGGCCCCACCCTAAGAAATCTGAAAATTGAGACCCAAAAGAAACAAACTGTTTTCAAGTAACAACTACTCAGAAATAGCTCAAGAAAATGCAAATATAAAAATATGCAGCACTCAACAAAGTAAAATTTACAGTATCCAATCTAAGATTACCAGGAATGCAGAGAAGCAGGAAAGAAGGAGCCATAAGAAGAGAAATCAATTAAAACCTACTCAGAACAGATACAAAGGTTACAATTAACAGAAGAAACAGTATTTTATTTATTTTGACTGTATTGTTTACTTACTTTATTTTTAACTATATTATTTGTTATTTATTTTAACTATATTCCATGTATTCAACATTTAAGTAGAAACTTGGGAGATATAAAAGAAGACCCATATAGAATTTCTAGGATGAGAATGACAATGTCTGAGATGAAACACACTAGATTATATTAACAGCTGATTAGACATGACAAAGCATTGGTGAACTTCAATACATAGCAATAGAAATGGTCTACCATGAAACCCAAAGAGTAAAAAGAATTTTCTTTGCAGTAGAATATTTCTTTTATTAATGTCATAGAAGGGGGCTTACAAGAAGGAACTAAAATAACCACTATGATAATTAACCTCAAGTAATCTTTCATTTTGATTTCAGTATTTCTTGTTTTGGTTTCTGAGCATCTTAGAAGAGCATAATGGCCTCACATATTAAAGCCTAATTATATTGGACTGTTTTGACCTGGTTTAACTGTTTTTTCCCCCAAGTTTTTATTTAAATTTCAGTTAGTTAACATACAGTGTAAACTTATTTATTTAAGATTTTATTTATTTATTTGACAGAGAGAGAGAGAGGGAGAGTGGCTGGCAGAGGGAGAGGGAGAAGCAGACTCCCCACTGAGCAAGGAGCCCGATGCCGGGCTCAATCCCAGGACCCTGGGATCATGACCTGGGCTGAAGGCAGACGCTTAACCAATTGAGCCACCCAGGCGCCCCAACATACAGTGTAAATTTAGTTTCAGGTGTACAGTATGGTGATTAACACTTCCACACATTACCCATTGCTCGTCACAAGTGCCCTCCTTAATTCCCATCACCTATCTAACCGTTCCCCACACCCACTTCCCCTCTGATAACCATCAGTTTGTTCTCTATAGTTACGAATTTGTTTCTTGGTTTGCCTCTTTTTTTTCCCTCTTATGTTCATCTGTTTCATTTCTTAAATTCCACATAGGAGGGGGGGCGGAGCAGGATGGTGGAGGAGCAGGAGACCTGGATTTTGTCTGGTCCCAGGAATTCAGCTGCATAGGGATCAAACCATTCTGAACACCTACAAACTCAACAGGAGATCGAAGAAAAGAATAGCAACAACTCTGAACAGAAAAGCGACCACTTTCTGGAAGGTAGGACAGGCGGAAAAGTGAATCTGAGGCGATATTTGGGAGGATAGACGGCAGGAGAGGGGGCCTCGGTCAGCCACTTCTGGCAAGTGACAGAACAGCGGAGCACAAAATCGGAACTTTTAGAAGCCGGCTTTGCTGAAGGACAACGCTCCAGTGGCTAAGCGGGGGGTGGAACACTCGCGGGACAGTGTGGTCTCAGGACCCTCGGGGTCACAGAAAGACCGGGGGTGCCTGAGTGCAGCAGAGCTCCCAGGTATCGGAGCAGGGAAGCCGGCTGCAAAGACGGAGCCCAGGTGCGGGCTCTCAGCTCGGGGTTGCCATAAACTGTGATCCCTGGCACAGTTGAGCCACTACTCCTCCAACAGGGACCCAACAAGCGGCAGATCCGGGGAGACTCCCCTTCCTCCCCCCGGGAGGAGGGGCGTGGGAACACACCACAGGGATCTGCTGGGTTTGGAGACTCCACACGGAGTCGGGTGCCAGAGATAGAAACACTCGGTCACAGGCCAGGTGAGCATGGAGTGCAGCCGGAGACCGGGGAAACGGGAGTGACTGACAGTTTTTCTCTGGGGGCGCACTGAGGAGCGGGGCCTGAGTTCTCGGCTCCTCCGGGGCGGAGATTGGGAGGCCATTTTCACTGTCAGCCTCCAAAGCTGTACCGAAAGCTTGCAGGGAACAAAAGCTCCCAAGAGCAAACCCGAGCAGATTACTTAGCCTGCCAGCAAGGGCAGGACAATTCCGCCTCCGGCAAAGACATTTCAGAACCACGGCAACAGGCGCCTCCCCCAGAAGATCAGCAAGAACAGCCAGCCAAGACCAAGTTTACCGATCAATGAGAATGGCAGAACTACAGCACTAGGGGAATACTGCACATAGAATTGATGGCTTTTTTCCCATGATTCTTTAGTCTTTCAAAGTTAATTTTTTTAACTGTCTTTTTTTTTTTTAATTTTCTTTTTCCCTTTTCAACCAACATCTTATCAATCCCTTTTTTAAAAAAAAACATTTTTATTTTTCATTTTTAGAGTCATATTCTATCCCTTCATAGTAGTTACCCTTATTTTTGGCATATATATATATAAGTTGTTCTCTCTTTAAAATTTTGAGATAGTTTCTTCTAACAGATTAAAATATACCCTAAATCTCTAGTGTATGGTTTTGTTCTACTCTCCTGCCTGATCACATTCTCTCCCTTTTTTTTTTAAATCCTCTTCTTTCTTTTTTCAAACAACTTCTTATCAATTCCTTTTATAAAACTTTTTATAATTTTCATCTTTACAGTCATATTCCATCCCTTCATCATATCAGCACTTATTTTTGTACATATATAAGTTTTTCTTTCTTTAAAACTTTGGGGGGCACTTTCTTCTAACAGACCAAAATACACCCAAAATCTAGTGTGTGGCATTGATCTATGCACCAGCCTGATCATATTTGATCATATTCTGGGGTTTTTTTTGTTTGTTTGTTCTGTTTTTGTTTGTTTTTATATTTTTCTTTTTCTTTCTTTCCCTTTCTTTTCCCCCAGCTTCAGGTCTTTTCTGATTTGTTTAGAGTACATTTTCTGGGGACGTTGTTACCCTGTTAGCATTTTGTTCTCTCATTAATCTATTCTCCTCTGGAGAAAATGACAAGACGGAAAAAATCACAACAAAAAGAACAAGAGGTAGTACCACCTGCCAGGGACCTACTCAATACGGACATTAGTACGATGTCGGATCTAGAGTTCAGAATCATCACTTTAAAGATACTAGCTGGCCTTGAAAAAAGCATGGAAGTTATTAGAGAAACGCTTTGTGGAGAAATAAAAGAACTAAAATCTAACCAAGTCAAAATCAAAAAGGCTATTAATGAGGTGCAATCAAAAATGGGGGCGCTAACTGCTAGGATAAATGAGGCAGAAGAGAGAATCAGTGATATAGAAGACCAAATGATGGAAAATAAAGAAGCTGAGAAAAAGAGAGATAAACAACTACTGGATCACGAGGGCAAAATTTGAGAGATAAGCGATACCATGAGATGAAACAACATTAGAATAATTGGGATCCCAGAAGAAGAAGAAAAAGAGACATAGGCAGAAGGTATATTGGACCAAATTATAGCAAAGAACTTCCCTAATTTGGGGAAGGAAACAGGCACCAAAATCCAGGAGACACAGAGAACCCCTCTCAAAATCAATAAAAATAGGTCAACACCCCAACATATAATAGTAAAACTTACGAGTCTCAGAGACAAAGAGAAAATCCTGAAAGCAGCTCGGGACAAGAGATATGTAACCTACAATGGTAGAAACATTAGATTGGCAACAGACCTATCCACAGAGACCTGGCAGGCCAGAAAGGACTGGCATGATATATTCAGAGCACTAAATGAGAAAAATATGCAGCCAAGAATATTCTATCCAGCTAGGCTGTCATTGAAAATAGAAGGAGAGATAAAAATCTTCCAGGACAAACAAAAACTAAAGGAATTTGCAAACACAAAACCAGCTCTACAAGAAATATTGAAAGGGGTCCTCTAAGCAAAGAGAGAGCCTAAAAGCAACATAGACCAGAAAGGAACACAGACGATATACAGTAACAGTCACCTTACAGGCAACACAATGGCACTAAATTCCTATCTTTCAATAGTTACCCTGAATGGAAATGGGCTAAATGCCCCAATCAAAAGACACAGGTTCTCAGATTGGATTAAAAAACAAGACCCATCGATATGCTGTCTGCAAGAGACTCATTTTAGACCCAAAGACACCCCCAGATTGAAAGTGAAGGGGTAGAAAACCATTTACCATGCTAATGGACACCAAAAGAAAGCTGGGGTGGCAATCCTTATATCAGACAAATTAGATTTTAAACCAAAGACTGTAATAAGAGATGAGGAAGGACACTATATCCTACTTAAAGGGTCTATCCAATAAGAAGATCTAACAATTGTAAATATCTATGCCCCTAACGTGGGAGCAGCCAATTATATAAGGCAATTAATAACAAAAGCAAAGAAACACATGGACAACAATACAATAATAGTGGGGGACTTTAACACCCCCCTCACTGAAATGGACAGATCATCTAAGCAAAAGATCAAAAAGGAAATAAAGACTTTAAATGACACACTGGACCAAATGGACTTCACAGACATATTCAGAACATTCTATCCCAAAGCAACAGAATACACATTCTTCTCTAGTGCCCATGGAACATTCTCCAGAATCAATCACATCCTAGGTCATAAATCAGGTCTCAACTGGTACCAAAAGATTGGGATCATTCCCAGCCTATTTTCAGACCACAATACTTTGAAACTAGAACTCAATCACAAGAGGAAAGTTGGAAAGAACTCAAATACATGGAGGCTAAAGAGCATCCTACTAAAGAATGAATGGGTCAACCAGGAAATTAAAGAAGAATTAAAAAAATTCATGGAAACCAATGAAAATGAAAACACAACTGTTCAAAATCTTTGGGATGCAGCAAAGGCAGTCCTAAGAGGAAAGTATATAGCAATACAAGCCTTTCTCAAGAAACAAGAAAGGTCTCAAGTACACAACCTAACCCTACACCTAAAGGAGCTGGAGAAAGAACAGCAAATAAAGCCTAAACCCAGCAGGAGAAGAGAATAATAAAGATCAGAGCAGAAATCAGTGAAATAGAAACCAAAAGAACAGTAGAACAGATCAACAAAACTAGGAGCTGGTTCTTTGAAAGAATTAACAAGATCGATAAACCCCTGGCCAGACTTATCAAAAAGAAAAGAGAAATGACTCAAATCAACAAAATCATAAATGGAAGAGGAGAGATCACAACACCAAAGAAATACAAACAATTACAAGAACATATTATGAGCAACTCTATGCCAGCAAATTAGATAACCTGGAAGAAATGGATGCATTCCTAGAGACATATCAACTACCAAAACTGAACCAGGAAGAAATAGAAAACCTGAACAGACCTATAACAACTAAGGAAATTGAAGCAGTCATCAAAAATCTCCCAACAAACAAAAGTCCAGGGCCAGATGGCTTCCCAGGGGAATTCTACCAAACAGTTAGAGAAGAATTAATGCCTATTCTTCTGAAACTGTTCCAAAAAATAGAAATGGAAGGAAAACTTCCAAACTCGTTTTATGAGGCCACCATTGCCTTGATCCCAAAACCAGACAAAGACCCCATCAAAAAGGAGAATTACAGGGTGCCTGGGTGGCTCAGTTGGTTAAGCGACTGCCTTCGGCTCAGGTCATGATCCTGGAGTCCCTGGATCGAGTCCCGCATCAGGCTCCCTGCTCGGCAGGGGTTTTGCTTCTCCCTCTGACCCTCCCCCCTCTCATGTGCTCTCTCTCATTCTCTCTCTCTCAAATAAATAAAATCTTAAAAAAAAAAAAAAGGAGAATTACAGACCAATATCCTTGATGAACATGGATGCAAAAATTCTCACCAAAATACTAGCCAATAGGATCCAACAGTACATTAAAAGGATTATTCACCATGACCAAGTGGGATTTATCCCTGGGCTGCAAGGTTGGTTCAACATCTGCAAATCAATCAACGTGATACAATACATTAACAAAAGAAAGAACAACCACCATATGATCCTCTCAATAGATGCAGAAAAAGCATTTGACAAAGTACAGCATCCTTTCTTGATCAAAACTCTTCAGAGTATAGGGATAGATTGTACATACCTCAGTATCATAAAAGCCATCTATGAAAAACCCACAGCAAATACCATTCTCAATGGGGAAAAACTGAGAGTTTTCCCCCTAAGGTCAGGAACACGGCAGGGATGTCCACTGTCACCACTGCTATTCAACATAGAACTAGAAGTCCTAGCCACAGCAATCAGACAACAAAAAGAAATAAAAGATATCCAAATCAGCAAAGAAGAAGTCAAACTCTCACTCTCTGCAGATGATATGATACTTTATGTGGAAAACCCAAAAGACTCCACCCCAAAACTGCTAGAACTCATACAGGAATTCAGTAAAGTGGCAGGATATAAAATCAATGCACAGACATCAGTGGCATTCCTATACACCAACAAGACAGAAGAAAGAGAAATTAAGGAGTCGATCCCATTTACAACTGCACCCAAAACCATAAGATACCTAAGAATAAATCTAACCAAAGAGGCAAAGGATCTGTACTCAGAAAACTATAAAATACTCATGAAAGAAATTGAGGAAGACACAAAGAAATGGAAAAACGTTCCATGCTCATGGATTGGAAGAACAAATATTGCGAAGATGTCAATGCTACCTAGAGCAATCTACACATTCAATGCAATCCTCATCAAAATACCATCCACTTTTTTCAAAGAAATGGAACAAATAATCCTAAAATTTGTATGGAACCAGAAAAGACCCCGCATAGCCAGAGGAATGTTAAAGAAGAAAAATAAAGCTGGTGGCATCACAATTCCGGACTTCAAGCTCTATTACAAAGCTGTCATCATCAAGACAGTATGGTACTGGCACAAAAACAGACACATAGATCAATGGAACAGAATAGAGAGCCCAGAAATGGACCCTCAACTCTATGGTCAACTAATCTTCGACAAAGCAGGAAAGAATGTCCAATGGAAAAAAGTCTCTTCAACAAATGGTGTTGGGAAAATTGGACAGCCACATGCAGAAGAATGAAACTGGATCATTTCCTTACACCACACACAAAAATAGACTCCAAATGGTTGAAAGACCTCAATGTGAGACAGGAGTCCATCAAAATCCTAAAGGAGAACACAGGCAGCAACCTCTTTGACCTCAGCTGCAGCAACTTCTTCCTAGAAACATTGCCAAAGGCAAGGGAAGCAACGGCAAAAATGAACTATTGAGACTTCATCAAGATAAAAAGCTTTTGCACAGCAAAAGAAACAGTCAACAAAACCAAAAGACAACGGACAGAATGGGAGAAGATATTTGCAAATGACATGTCAGATAAAGGGCTAGTATCCCAAATCTGTAAAGAACTTATCAAACTCAACACCCAAAGAACAAATAATCCCGTCAAGAAATGGGCAGAAGACATGAACAGACATTTTTCCAAAGAAGACATCCATATGGCCAACAGACACATGAAAAAGTGCTCAACATCACTTGGCATCAGGGAAATCCAAATCAAAACCTCAATGAGATACCACCTCACACCAGTCAGAATGGCTACAATTAACAAGTCAGGAAACGACAGATGTTGGCGGGGATGCAGAGAAGGGGGAACCCTCCTACACTGTTGGTGGGAATGCAAGCTGGTGAAACCACTCTGGAAAACAGTATGGAGGTTCCTCAAAAAGTTGAAAATAGAGCTACCCTATGATCCAGCATTGCATTACTGGGTATTTACCCCAAAGATACAAATGTAGGGACCCAAAGGGGTACGTGCACCCCGATGTTTATAGCAGCAATGTCCACAATAGCCAAACTGTGGAAAGAGCCAAGATGTCCATCGACAGATGAATGGATAAAGAAGAGGTGGTATATATATACAATGGAATATTATGTAGCCATCAAAAGGAATGAGATCTTGCCATTTGCAACGACATGGATGGAACTGGAGGGTGTTATGCTGAGCAAAATAAGTCAATCAGAGAAAGACATGTATCATATGACCTCACTGATATGAGGAATTCTTAGTCTCAGGAAACAAACTGAGGGTTGCTGGAGTGGGGGGTGGGGTGGGAGGGATGGAGTGGCTGGGTGGTAGACACTGGGGAGGGTATGTGCTATGGTGAGTGCTGTGAATTGTGCAAGACTGTTGAATCACAGATCTGTACCTCTGAAACAAATAATGCAATATATGTTAAGGAAAAAAAAAAAGAAGATAGCAGGAGGGGAAGAATGAAGTGGGGGAAATCGGAGGGGGAGATGAACCATGAGAGACGATGGACTCTGAAAAACAAACTGAGGGTTCTAGAGGGGAAGGGGATGGGAGGATGGGTTAGCCTGGTGATGGGTATTAAAGAGGGCACATTCTGCATGGAGCACTGGGTGTTATGCACAAACAATGAATCATGGAACACTACATCAAAATCTAATAATGGGTGGTGATTAACATAACAATAAAAAAATTTTAGAAAAATTTCCACTTGGAGTGAAATCATATGGTATTTTCTTGGACTTACTTCACTTAGTGTAATACTCTCTAGCTCCACCCACTTTGTTGCAAATGGCAAGATTTCATTCATTTTTATGGCTGAATAATATTCCATTGTCTGTATATACCACATCTTTTTTTTTTTAATATTTTATTTATTTATTTGACAGAGAGAGACACAGCGAGAGAGGGAACACAAGCAGGGGGAGCGGGAGAGGGAGAAGCAGTCTTCCCGCTGAGCAGGAAGCCCGATGCAGGGCTCGATCCCAGGACCCTGGGATCATGACCTGAGCCGAAGGCAGACGCTTAACGACTGAGCCACTCAGGTGTCCCTGTACCACATCTTCTTTTTTTTTTTTTAAAGATTTTATTTATTTATTTATTTATTTATTTGACAGAGAGAGACATAGCGAGAGTAGGAACACAAGCAGGGGGAGTGGGAGAGGGAGAAGCAGGCTTCCCGCAGAGCAGGGAGCCCGATGTGGGACTCGATCCCAGGACCCTGGGATCATGACCTGAGCTGAAGGCAGACGCTTAACGACTGAGCCACCCAGGAGCCCCCTGTACCACATCTTCTTGATCTAGTGATCAGTCGATGAACTTTGGGGCTCTTTCCATAATTTGGCTATTGTTGATAATGCTACTATAAACATCAGGGTGCATATATCCCTTTGAATTAGTATTTTTGTATCCTTTGGGTAAATACCTTGTTGGGCAATTGCTGGATCATAGGGTAGTTCTATTTTTAACTTTTTTTTTTAAGATTTATTTATTTGAGAGAGAGAGTGTGCATGCATGCGCCAGTGGAGGGGGAGGGGCAGAGGGAGAAGGAGAGAGAGGTAAAGAAGCAGACTCCCCACTGAGCATGGAGTCAACATGGGGCCAGATCCCAGGATCCCAAGATCATGACCTGAGCTGAAACCAAGAGTTGGAGGCTCAACTCACTGAGCCACCCAGGTGCCCCTATTTTTAACTTTTTGAGGAAATTCCATACTGTTTTCCAGAGTGGTTACACTGGTTTGCATTCCCATCAACAGTTTAAGAGGGTTCCCCTTTCTCCACATCCTCACCAACACCTGTTGTTTCCTGTGTTGTTAATTTTAGCCATTCTGATTGGTGTGAGGTGATATCTCATTGTAGTTTTGATTTGTATTTCCCTGATGATGAGTGATGTTGAGCATCTTTTCATGTGTCTGTTGGCCATATGGATGTCTTCTTTGGAAAAATGTCTATTCATGTCTCCTGCCCATTTTTTAACTAGATTATTTGTTCTTGGGGGGGTTAATTTGGACATTAACCCTTTATCAGATATGTCATTTGCAAGTATCTTCTCCCATTCCAAGGTTGCCTTTTAGTTTTGTTGATTGTTTCCTTCACTGCAGATTTTTTTAATTTAATTTAATTTAATTTAATTTAATTGTTATTTTTTAAAGATTTTTTTTTAAAGATTTTATTTATTCATTTATATTTGAGAGTGAGAGAGAGAGCACATGAGAGGGGGGAAGGTCAGAGGGAGAAGCAGACTCCCTGCCGAGCAGGGAGCCTGATGTGGGACTCGATCCCGGGACTCCAGGATCATGACCTGAGCCGAAGGCAGTCGCTTAACCAACTGAGCCACCCAGGCGCCCTATTTTTTAAAGATTTTATATATTTGAGAGAGAGAGAGAATAAGAGAGAGAGAAAGAGCATGAGAGGGAGGAGGGTCAGAGGGAGAAGCAGACTTCCCACTGAGCAGGGAGACTGACGGGGGATTTGATCCCAGGACTCCAGGATCATGACCTGAGCCAAAAGGCAGTCACTCAAACACTTGAGCCCCCCAGGTGCCCAATAATTTTTTTTTTTTTTTTAATGAAAAGAGCATCACTGAACTTCGGGGTAGAAACAACCCAAACATCCATCAATAGGTGGGTGGATACACACATTGTGGTATATTCATACAATGGAATACTGCTCTGCAATAAAAAGGAATGAACTATCCACATATACAAAATGGATGTATTCCAAATAATTAGGCTGTGAAAGAAGCAAGATAACAAATGATACATACTTATCATTCTACTTATATAAAGTTCTATAAAATTCAAATTAATCTATAGTGACAGAAGGCAGATAGTGGTTGCCTGGGGGATAGAGGACAGGAGGAACAGGAAAGGGATGATTACAAAAGGGCACAAAGAAGCTTGGAGATGATGGATATGTTCTCCATCTCGATTTTGTTGATGGTTTCATCGATACATATGTCAAAAATTATCACAGTGTACACTTTATTTTTTTAAAGATTTTATTTTTTAAGTAATCTCTACACCTAACATGGGGCTTGAACTTACAACCCCAAGATCAAGAGTCACATGCTACACCAAATGAGCCAGCCAGCCCCCCCCCCCCCGCCACGGTGTACACTTTAAATATGTACTGTTTATTTTTTAAAAAAAGATTTTATTTAGATAATTTGAGAGAGAGCATGAACAGAGGGAGAGGCAGAGGGATAAGCAGACTCTGTGCTGAGTGTGGAGGCTGATGTGGAGCTCAATACAGGGCTCAATCCCAGGACCCTGAGATCATGACTTGAGCCAAAGTCAGACACTTAACTGATTGAACCACCCAGACGCCCCTAAATATGTACTATTTTTTCTATGTCAGTTATACCTCAATGGAAAAAACAAACTGACCCAGAGTGGTAATTCAATAAAATTTAGCTAATATGAACACACAGACACACAGACACACACACAAATGCAAACACATAGGTAAGAAATACTGGGAGCTCATCATTTTCTAATTATTTTACTACATTTTATTATCTGGATTCTTGGGGTTATCTCCATCTACTGCATCTGTATGGTGGCAATATTATATAATGATGTGCCACTAAGCATCTCTTCACAACTCTATGTTCACTGGCATCATGCTGGTACCCTGAAATTGGTTATGTTGGAAATATTTACATCATGGAAGTTAACAAATACTACAAATCATGGCCACTCCCCTCCCCACCTCCCACCCACATCCCAAGAGCCTGTTAGCTGGTTAGAGAGACAGGTCTAAAACCCGGTGTCCTATTCCCACATCCAGTGATCATGTCACCAGACCATGCCCCCCATCTCACCAGCATAACTACAGACTGCTGAGAGACACACTGGGACGGGGGGGTGTGAAGCAGAGACTGAAAGGGTTCTTTCCTCCTGCCCTTCAACCAGAGGAACAGTACTAATTAAGACCGTGAAGGAAGTAAAACTAGAAATAATATAAACTCTCCAGGTTTGTACTTTCCAAAAAAAAAAAAAAAAGGCTGTAAAGCACAGGACATGTTCCTCGTTTCTTTTCATTTTCACTTCTTCACATTATCTTTGCTGGGACTTCAGCAGTCAATGAAAATGTTTGTTCTCTGATGATAATATATGAATATGGTAACTATGTCTGCCCCCTAGCAGGTATATAGCTTAAAGATGACATTTGTGTATTTCCATGGCTTTTGGATAGCATGGGAAGAATATTTGAAATCTGGATTTTACCAGAAAATCCACATAAGCTAATTCCTCAGTCTTCAACAGCCTGTGGGTACAAATGGGCTTAAATAAGCAATCAATCCAATTTCACATTACACACACACACACACACACACACACACCTGCCATCACAGGGCTTCCAGCCTCCCTCAAACTTCCCGGGCCATGCCTCACACCAGCTTGGTAAGCCCTCTTATATGCTCTGGAACTCTGGTCCCCTGGTTAACATGCTGTCTGAGAAAGGAAGCCCCTGGAAGTGGTGACTTCCTTTGTTGCCCACATGCAATGTGATGTTGAATCTGTTGAAAGTGCCATGTTTCACTGCTTTCAGAGCTGCCAAATATGATGTCGGGTCATGCTGAACTGTGAGAAAACGTGGAGAAGGCCCTTTCTTGCTTATACCGAGCTGTGTTCCCTTGGCTCCTAGAGTGCCATATTAAGTACTCCTTGGAATTCTTTTTGTAGCTCCTCTTTCTAGCAGATTCCACTAGGAATTAATGGAGCTGAGCTAGAGGACAAGTATCCAAGACATGACATACTATTTTCTCCATCTTTGGCCTCTTTGGTGTGACTTGGGTGGCTAGGGGTGGGGTGGGGTGGGGTGGTGCAGGGTGGGTTGTGCAGTTGTAGGAAATAGCAAGGTAGGAAAGAAAAAAAGCAAGTTAAAAATCAGGTCCAGGGATGCCTGGGTGGCTCAGTCGGTTAAGCATCTGTCTTCGGCTCAGGTCATGATCCCGGGGTCCTGGGATCGAGTCCTGTATCCAGCTCCTTGCTCAGCAGGGGGCCTGCTTCTCCCGCTGCCTGCCACTCCCCCCTGCTTGTGTTCTCTTTCTCTCTCTCTCTCTGACAAATAACTAAAATCTTAAAAAAAAAATCAGGTCCAGACATGTCTAAATGCTGGGGGTTTTTTCCTAAGGGCTTAAGTTTATTCATTTAAGTAATCTCTACACCCAATGTGGGGTTCGAACTCACGACCCCAAGATCAAGAGCTGCATGCTTTTCTCCTGAGCCAGCCAGGTGCCCCTAAATGCTGGTTTTGACTCGCTAAGGGCCTACTATATCCAGTCATGTGAATAACTTTCAGTTATTCCTACAGTGGTAAAAACTGGTCTTATTTAAACTCTCTGACCTAATTCTCATTACAGAGATGAGATATCAGGGCAGCACATACAGAGATGGTCTTTGGTTGCCTAAGGAAATTAAAACAAGTATTGAATCATATTGCCCAATAGCTTAACTTTTTTTTTATTTGGTCAATAATCTTTCTCATTCTATTACTGAATCTGATATTTTTATTTTTGTGAAGATTGAGAAGGGTGCATTTGAAAGGCAGGGAGAAGTGCAAAATAAAGAACTGTCTTTTTCCTTCTTTAAGATAACCCTCTGTGTTGGCTGCTTATCACCTTATATTATCTACTCAAATCATAAACTCCTACCTGCTGATAAATGTTATGGAGGACCATCCTCATGTTACATTTTTTTAAATTTTTAATTTTTAAAGATTTATTTGACAGAGAGAGAGCGAGAGAGGGAACACAAGCAGGGGCAGAGGGAGAGGGAGAAGCAGGCTTCCCGCGGAGCAGGGAGCCCGATGTGGGACTTGATCCCAAGACTCTGGGATCATGACCTGAGCCGAAGGCAGATACTTAACGACTGAGCCACCCAGGCACCCCCTCATGTTACATTTTGATATTTATTCGTGACTGCAGCCCATGTAGTTGTTGAGGATTTTCATGTTCAGAGCCTTTCTAAGATGGGTGTTAGGGAAATCTTGAAAGCCTTACAGAATGGGAGGATCTTTTGCCAAATCATATACCTCTAAGAATGCAGTTTTGTTAGTGTGCTTCCATATCTCTTATAATTCTCCAGAATGTAATTATATGTACATCTCTTAAAATTCTTGAAGAAGACTAGCAAATATATGAAAATTAAAAACTCCAAAGGTTTAAAGCCACCCTTTAAGTTCCAAAATTGCAGAAGCAATTGGATGATTTAGTTTAGGCAGGGGGTTTGTAGGGCTTGGTTCTAATATTAGACAAATCAGTTCACTCATCTCTAGTTGACCTATTTGTTCATCCATCCAAGTCATTACCCTAATCTCTCTATAGCTTCTGTGTTCTGTAAGGTAATTAGCACATATGAGAATCATTTGTAGCAGGCAATGTCACCTCCTTGACAATTTTTTTATTTTACTTTTTTTTTTCACATGGGCTTGAACTCACAACCCTGAGCTAAGATCAAGAGTCGGATGCTTAACTGACTGAGCCACCCAGGCACCCCTCCTTGATAGTAAATTTAATCTAAATACATACATTTATGAAAAACTTTCTCTTATAAGAGGAGCAGCTGATTGATTAATGGAAATGTGTGTGATGTACCTTGGCAATGGTTGTTGAGCAAGTGTAGAATCCTCATTGCTCTAGATATGAGTACTGCTCTATAAAATGACTCTGGAGGGGCACCTGGGTGGCTCAGTTGGTTAAGCATCTGCCTTCAGCTCTGGTCATAATCTCAGGGTCCTAGGATGGAGTCCCACGTGGGGCTCCCTGCTCAATGGGGAGCCTGTTTCTCCATCTCCCTCTGCCCCCCCCACCCCCTCACCCCCGCTCATACTTGCTCGCTCACTTTCTTTCTCGGGTACTCTCTCTCTCTCAAATAAATAAATAAAACCTTTAAAAAAATAAAATGACACTGGAGACCTCTTTGCTACATGAGTGTGTATCTCCTGTATCTTATGGGCATGGGAGGCAATAATTGACAAAACTAGTTAATTAGATGGCTGAGCAATGACCATTCCTACTCATTCAATTATACTCTATTAGTTCCCTTATATATCTTTTGAAATTATATATGAAAGCTGTGTTCTGCAAAAATAGGACCTGTGAACTAGATAAAATATATAAATGTGTTTATATATTTTATTATATATACACATTTTATAAATCCATTATTACATATGTAAACATGCACATACATTTTATCTATCTCCTAAATATATACACAAACACATCACATACAGATATTTTCTACATATTATGGAAGGAAAGTTTTCTTTTAAATTGTTGCTTAGGAACATAAGAATAAAAAAATTAAAAAAAAAAAAAAAAAAAAAAAAAAAAAAAAAAAATAAATTGTTGCTTAGGGGCACCTTGGTGGCTCAGTTGGTTAAGTGTCTGCCTTCGGCTCAGGTCATGATCTCAGGGTCCTGGGATCAAGTCCTGCATCAGGCTCCCTGCTCAGTGGGGAGTCTGCTTCTCCCTCTCCCGCTGTCCTTCACCCCCGTTCACTCGCTCTTTCTCAAATAAATAAATAAAATCTATAAAAACGAAACAAAACAAAAACAAATTGTTGCCTAAATAGCTGATATGAGGAAGGAAATAGCTGATATGAGATAGTGAGTATTCCACTTGAGTTTGTCAGAAGTGTTTCTTACTAGTTTACTCCTATGAACATCATTACTTGTGTGAAATGGACAAACCATATCCTTTTACAAGGGGCAAATTAATTTTAGTTGTCAAAACCAAAACATAGATGGCATTCCTTTGGGGGGAAAAAAAAGGAGTATCACTTTTTCTTTTTAGAAAGTTATTTATGTTTCTCTGGTTCCATTAATGTGCCCTCATCCTACTCCTTTCTTTGAGGTAACTCTAATCTTCTGAACTTTTTCCTTGCAGAAGCTGGTAAAATATGTCTTATGGGTCAAATCTAGTTTGTAGTCTGTTTAAACTAAGAATGTTTATATATATTTTTTATTTTATTTTATTTTATTTTATTTTACTTATTTATTTGACACAGAGAGAGAGAACACAAGCAGGGGATCGGCACGCAGAGGGAGAGGGAGAAGCAGGCCCCCTGCAGAGCAAGGAGCCTGATGCAGGACTTGATCCCAAGACCTTGGGATCATGACCCAAGCCCAAGGCAAGTGCTTAACCGATTGAGCCATCCAGGTGCCCTGTTTTTTATATTTTTTAATTGTTAAGAAAGTTTAAAAAAGAAAGGAGATTATGTGATTGAGAAGAATATGTGGCCTAGAAATACTTACTATCTGGCCCTTAACAGAAAAAAGTTGCTGACCTCTATTCTAGAAGTTCACTCAAAGCCCCTAATCATGGTATCTACAGAAAGAAAAATCATTATGGTCCAAGTTTGGCCCTTGATCTTCCTAGATATTAGGCAAGACCTGAATGTGCTTTAAGCAGAAGTATAGTTTTTTGTATATCTCTGAACAAAGAATAAGTTTCTTATCTAGGAAGGTATTCTATAATCAAAGCATAAATTTGGAAAGAGTACCCATGGAGCACTGAAGAAGTTTGAGAACATCCATGTAGTCACATCATACCAAATCTATTGCAAAGGCTGATGAAGAGACTTACCTTAGTGTCAGATGACATTTACATCCATGATAATTATGCCAGTGTTGCAGCAAAATCAAGTGGGTATATGGTCTTCCACTACTTCTGCTTGCTTATTTGCCACTCTCAAACTTCTATGTACAATTTCTTCCCACTAAGTTGGCAGCATTGTCAATCTCTGAGAAAGGAATCTCTAATGTTAAGAATCTTACCCACTGTATTCTTGGATTGTTTTGTCTAATGAGTCCATCCTTTATTTAGTATATTTATTTATTTTTTTTGAAGATTTTATTTATTTATTTGACAGAGAGACACAGTGAGAGAGGGAACACAAGCAGGGGGAGTGGGAGAGGGAGGAGCAGGCTTCCTGCTGAGCAGGGAGCCCAATGTGGGGCTCGATCCCAGGACCCTGGGATCATGACCTGAGCCGAAGGCAGACGCTCAACGACTGAGCCACCCAGGCACCCCTATTTAGTATATTTAAAAAGAGAGTGTAAGGAGTCTCTTACTCTTAAGTGGTGCTTTTCTTCTGGAGTGGAAAAAAATTTTATATACTGTGTTTAATTGTCTCTCTCGATTGTGTTGGCACCCATTTATCCGTTTTGGATAAAATCAAAACAAAATTTCTCAATTTAGACACATATGTACACATACACACAGACATACCCTTGGTTTTCTTCCTAAAGGAGGTCCATATAAAGTCACTTTTTGACTAGAGAGATTGTTTAGTGTTGAAATGAAATACCTAATAAGAGGGTGGGGATAATCATGTCAGTACTCATCAATTTCCCCTTCTCCAATGACCTCATTCTTCTTTTCATTGTTTTCTTTATCTTCTCTGAGTTAGTGCTAAGGAATTGATAGTGAATTAACATACTGCTTCCAGATGTCGAGATCTTGAGGCTCCAGAAGACCTAGGTCACAGGTATGATCAGTAGCATCTCTGTTCAATCTTGTTTATGCCTCTGAGCGGTGAAAATCTGTTAACTCTTATTTGTCCACACCAGGATTACTGCCTAAAACCATTGTCTCACTATTGGTGTGCATTGAGTGCTTGTGGATTTGAATTAACTTGAATTAAATTCTGATTCAAGGGCAAGGACACCTTATTCTAGTTGCATTGTTGTGTAGACCTTGTTGCCTGCTTCTATACTTGAAAGTGCTGTTTCTAGTCCTCAACTTTGAATACCTTCCCTTTTCCATTGTATTCGGCCTTAGCTTATACTCCAGTCCTTCTTTATGACCTCAAATTTGACTTTTTATTTCCCTGAGTGTGATTCCTGCATTTCTGTCTTTGGACTTTAAGGCCTTTACCATGCTTCTGCCTGGCTCTGTTGATCCTAGATTGGCCTCTGCAGTTGGCCTCAGAACCTTGTCTGTGCCTTAGCTCTAGCCACTCCCAATACGCAGTAACAGATGCCTTTCTGTAGGAGCAAACTACCATGGGGATGATAAAGAAGAGCACACCACTGTCCATGGTTCTGAATCACCATTGCACGGAAACACCATGTGATTACATTCCATTCAACTTGCTCTCCAGCCTAATGCATGGTCTTGATCTCTGAGTTCTACTCTGCCTTGCATTGGAAAAGAACACTATTTTAACTTGCAAAGCATTCCAGGAGGATGCTATGTGGAGCCACTGAAATAGTGAACTGGGCTTGCATCTGCCACCTGGCTTATTTTCATTTAACCAAAAGGTACTTAAAACCAAAGACCATGAAAGAAAATGTTAAGTGTGGAAGAACTTTTAGGTTATTTCCCCAAATTATTTTTTCTGATCCCCTCTATTTTACTCAACTCTTTATCTGTCAGTGCATACTGATAGCTTTAAATACACAATTATCATTGTAGTTCTTTGCACAGGACTTTTATATTTTTGAATTGTCACAGGGACAGAGAAAATCTTAGGGGATTTAGATTTTAAATAAGTTTGCCCCAGATAGTTGTGAAACTCTGATAAATAACCATGTTATTAATGGAAGATGATTCTAAAGGTTAATTAAAGTTGTTGAGAATGGTGAATGGACCAGAATCCAGATATTCATGAAATATCTTCTTCATCTTTAGATAAAGATGATTTCAAAGAGAAAGAACTTATATGAGTAGAGAAAGCAAAGTTTTTATTTAGAGAAACTGGTTTGGCCATAAATTGATATTCACTGAAGCTGGGTTTTAGATACTTGGGGGTTTCTTATGTATATGCTATCTAATTTTGTTTTTGGAAAACTCCATAATAACAAATTTTTAGGGTGCCTGGGTGGCTCAGTCGGTTAAGCATTTGCCTTCAGCTCAGGTAATGGTCCCAGGGTCCTGGGATCGAGTCCCTCATCTGGATCCCTGCTCAACAGGGAGTCTGCTTCTTCCTCTACCCATCCCCACTTCTCATGATTGCTCTCTCTCTCACTCTCTCTCTCTTTCAAATAAATAAATAAATAATTTTAAAAGGTTTTTAACTTTGTTTTAAATAGTTGGAAACAAAATAAAAGACTTATGATTAAAATTATACCGTATCTATATAATAAAATACTAGATACATATTAAATTACTTCTAGACTGTGTTATGTAAACATGCTCATAATATAATTGTATCATAGTAACAGAGCTATTAAGAGCATGGGAAATTTTATCTTGCCTGAGTTAAATTCTGCCCTAGCAAGTCACAAGTTTTTTGTTGTTGTTGTTTTAACTGGCAAAATTAATACTTAATACAACTTGGGATATTTTTGGCAAAAACTTAAAAAAAATATAGAAACATGTAAAGTATAAATTGCTGCATGTGACCTTAATTTTCCTTTCAATATGATGTCTCTCCTCAAAGGTGATGCCACTTTATGGGTCTTATCCTTGTGACTTTTAAAAAATGAATTGATATTGATGTATAAATGTATGAATATGTAATTATATTACATACATATATGTTATGTTATATAATGTTTTTCTGCCAATTGATTTTTAAACTTAACTGTATTTGAGACCTAGTAATAGTCATTAAATAGGTATTTACTCCTCTATTTAAAATACCTTTTGCACCTGTTAAATAACAAAATTAAGCCAAGTAAATTTGAAGATCTAATTTGCTTTATTAAATGAATTTATGAATCAGGGAGCACCCCATCTAAGAAGTAGAGAGGTGGTCCAGGGAGCTGTACAAAATGGAAGGTTTTTATAGAAGGAGGGTAGAGGCAAGAAAGTTATTAGCAAAAGAAAAGGATTGTTCCAGGTGAGGCCACTTTTAGGGGGAAAAGCAAAGTGTCTGAGTGCCTTATGCAGATTACCTCATCTTTTTCATGGATGCAGGTTGAAAAATTCCAGACTGGGGTGCCTGGGTGGCTCAGTCATTAAGCGTCTGCCTTCGGCTCAGGTCATGATCCCGGGGTCCTGGGATTGAGTTCCACATCGGGCTCCCTGCTCTGCGGGAAGCCTGCTTCTCCCTCTCCCACTCCCCCTGCTTGTGTTCCTGCTCTCGCTGTGTCTCTCTCTGTCAAAAAAATAAATAAAATCTTTAAAAAAAAAAAAGAAAAGAAAAATTCCAGACTGGCCAGTTAAGAGTACATTTCTGGAGGAGGTTGAAATTGCAATTAGATTATATATTAAGCACTGGTTTGGGAACTTGGTCTAAGTGACACCATATTGGGCCTGTGTTTTTTGGGTTTTTTGTTTGTTTTTTTAAACACATTTTAGGACTAAATCTGTCGTCTCATTCTAATGACAAGTTTCTGAGCCTTCCTGGTGTAGAGAACAAAACAAAGGATGAAATTTCAAAGATAAAAGAAAATATTTACTGCCTATTATTACTGCAATCCATGTAGGTATGATAATTTGTTAACCTGAGGTTATAAAACCCCTGAGACAGTAGTGATTTGGAAATACTTCTTTAATTTTCCAGGAGCTATGGTACTGAGCTATAATTAGACCTCTAGTCATGGTGGATTCTGCTCTGATCTTATAATTACAGCCTCATACCCAAAATCTAACAACTTTGTTCTGGGTCATCCTATGCTCATGGCTGACTGTTAGTTGCTTTCTGTTACTTTTATTTTATTTTATTTTATTTTATTTTATTATTTGTTAATTAAAGTAATCTCTACACCCAACGTGGGGCTCACACTCACAACCCCAAGATCAAGAGTCGCACGCTCTACCGACTGAGCCAGCCAGGCACTACTCTGTTACTTTTATTGAGCAATTACTACAACTACAGCATCTAAGCACTGGAGGGAATATAAACAATCATCTGACTTGCTTAACAAAGTGATAGAACAAAGCCACACCATTTTATTGACAAGTCAGTGCCTTAAAACTTTACCTGCTTCCTTAAAACCCAGATTTTTTTTCTTTGCATCAGCTCTTTTGTTCCCTTATTGAGATATAATTGGTACATAACATTGTGTAAGTTTATGGGTGTTGATTTGATATATTTTAAATTATAAAATGATTACCACCATAGTATTAGCTACCACCTCAATTCCATCACATAGTTAACCATTTCTCTTTTGTGATGAGAATATTTAAGATCTACTCTCTTAGCAGTGTTCAAGTATATGATACAGTATTAGATCCCCAAAGTTGTTAATCTTATAAGTTTGTACCCTTTGACCAATATCTCTTCAATTTCCCCACTCCCCAATGTGGTATCGCTTCCATTCAGATGAGGGCCCCCAAAATGTGGGGCAACTCCATCAGGTGGAAGCTGGTGGTGCAGGCAATGAAAGGATTCACCTGAGGCAGAACAAAGGAGATAGTTTATTGAATACACCACAAGGGAGGTGTAGGCAGGAAAGCGCAGACTGCCACAAGGCAATGGGTAGGGGCTGTTTTTAAAGGGGGAAAGTGAGGAGGTATGGGGATGTATGGAATCTTCCCTTATTTGGAAACTGCCTGGTTGTAAGTAGCCCATTGGTCAGGTAGGGCCTATGGGTATTTTGAGGTGGGTTGCCTGATGGGCCTGTCTGTATTCAGCCAGGGTGCCACTGTTGACCTTTTCTACTTTCCATTGTTCAAGCCTGTTGCCTAAAAGAGGCCTCTACACCCAACACCTGGTAACCGCCACTCTATTCTGTTTCTCTGAATTTGTCTTTTTTAAATTCCACATAAGTAGTGTCATACAGTACTTATCTTTTTGAAAACCCAGATTTTTGCCTTCACATAAGTACCGTCATTTCAAACATTTCTAAGTCAGATCAGCTATGTTATAAGATAATGACTTTTAAGTACTTTATGATGGAAAGAATTTCTGTGTATATGAAATTAATACAATTTGGGTAACTTATTCTAAGGTGCTATATAGCCTCTTAATCATAAGAGTTGCTTCTGGGGCAATATCTTTGAATATTTTCTACTTAAAATCATATGGGTCCCTTCCATATGTAGGGGTAAATTTCCAGAATCAAATCTGCAGTGAGATTTTTGTAAAAGGCAAAATGCCTTGTAGAATAGAAGTTGTAGTAGAGAAGAGTGAGTAATGAGTTAGGTATTAAGAATTCTAATTTGCGGGGGAAGTGCTTGGCTATCTCAGTCAGAAGAGCAGTCAACTCTTGATCTCAAGAGTCATGAGTTAGAGCCCCAAGTTGGGTGTAGATATTACTAAAAAAATAAATAAACTTAAAACAGAATTGGGGTGCCTGGGTGGCTCAGTTGGTTAAGCATCCAACTCTTGATTTCCACTCAGGTCATGATCTCAGGGTCGTGAGAAAAAGCTCCACACTGGGTGTGGAGCCTGCTTAAGATTCTCTCTCTCCCTTTCCCACTGCCTCTCCCCCCAACCCCCCACAACTCTAAAAACAAAACAAAACAAAACAAAGAATTCTATTTTGGGGCACCTGGCTGGCACAGTTGGTAGAACATGAGACTCTTGATCTCGGGGTCATGAGTTCAAGCCCCATGTTGGGGTTAGAGATTACTAAAAAAAAAAAAAAGAATTCTATTTTTAGTTTTGCTATAACTAGCTGTATAGCTTTGGACAACTCATCTAAACCACTTATATCTCAGTTTCTTCGGTCCAATGGAAACTCTTTTCTGCTTCCAGTGATGTTTTTTAATTCTATCACCAAATATTTATTGAATATTTAAGACAGTGAGGATATAGAGATAGCAAGACCCTACCTCAAAGAAATCACTAGTAAGGGAGACAGACAGTACAGTAACCTAACACATGGTGATTAAGCTGATATATGTGTATAGAATAAGCTATGTGATCAGAGAGAGTGGGCCCCTAACTCATCTAGAGGAGGCATGAGCTGAGTCTTAAAGAAAAATAGTACTTAAGCAAGTAATGAGGTTGGAAGGACATTCCAGGGAGAAGCAATAGTATATGCATAGATGTGATGTGTGAGAAAGCACTATGTATTTGAAGAACAAGTATTTTGTCATGATTGAAGTGAAGGGTTCATATAGCAGAATGTTGAAAGAAGATGAAGCTGAAAATGGGGCCTCAGAAGGGCCTGTATTCCATTCCAGTAGTCTGAACTTTATCTGAATGTGATGAAGACCACTTGACAGATTTTAATTAGGGGACTGATACAATTGAATATCAGAAAGACATTTGTGTAATAACAGTGTGGAAGACTGATTGAGCAGGAGTAAAGGCCTGGTTCAAGGTAACCAAGCAGGACAATATAGCAAATATCCAAGGAGTATATTGCAGAGGAAATGATGAAGGCTCAATTGTGGCCATGGTAATGAGGATAGAAGTGAAAGGCAGATAAAAGAAATGCTTGGTGGAGGGTACAGGGATGCTGGAGATGGTCAAAAGGTACAAACTTCCGGTTACAAGAAAAAAAGTTTTGAGGAGGATATAATGTACAGCATGGTTACTATAGTTAACAATACTGTGTTGTATAGTTGAAAGTTGCTAAGATAGTAAGATTTTAAAAGTTCTCATCAAAAGAAAAAAATTTTGTTACTGTGTAAGATGATGGGTGTTAACTAAACCTATTTTAGTAATCGTTTTGCAATATACACATATATCAAATCATTATGTTGTACACTTTAAACTAATGCATGCAATACATCCTTTTTCCCCCAATAAACCTGGAGGGAAAGAAGAAATGCTTAAGGGGAGGGGGTCAGCAAGATGCAATGAGACCTATTGGGTGTAGGGGTGAACAATTCAAAGATGCTGCCATGATTTCTGGCGTATGCATTTGTTTGTTTGTTTGTTTTATTTATTTATTATTTATTTATTTATTTTATTATGTTATGTTAGTCACCATACAATACATCATTGGTTTCTGATGTGGTGATCCACGATCCATTGTTTTCGTATAACACCCAGTGCTCCATGCAGTACGTGCCCTCCTTAATACCCATCACCCGGCTAATCAATCCCCCCTGCCCCCTCCCCTCTAAAACCCTGTTTGTTTCTCAGAGTCCATAGTCTCTCATGGTTCATCTCTCCCTCCAATTCCCCCTCCCCATTTTTCCCTTCCTTCTCCTAATGTCTTCCATGCTATTCCTTATGTTCCACAAATAAGTGAAACCATATGATGATTGACTTTCTCTGCTTGACTTATTTCATTTAGCATAATCTCCTCCAGTTCCATCCATGTTGATGTAAAAGTTGGGTATTCATCTTTTCTGATGGCTGAGTAATATTCTATTGTATATATTGACCACATCTTCTTTATCCATTCATCTGTTGAAGGGCATCTCGGCTCTTTCCACAGTTTGGCTATTGCGGACATTGCTGCTATGAACATTGGGGTGCATATGGCCCTTCTTTTCACTACATCTGTGTCTTTGGGGTAAATACCCAGGAATGCAATTGCTGGGTCATAGGGTAGCTCTATTTTTAAATTTTTGAGGCACTTCCACACTGTTTTCCAAAGTGGCTGTACCAACTTGCATTCCCACCAACAGTGTAAGACGGTTCCCCTTTCTCCACAACCTCTCCAACATTTGTTGTTTCTTTCCCTGTCCATTTTTGCCATTCTAACTGGTGTAAGGTGTGGTTTTGATTTGGATTTCCCTGATGGCTAATGATGATGAACATTTTTTCATGTGTCTGTTAGCTATTTGTATGTCTTCTTCAGAGAAGTGTCTTTTCATATCTTCTCCCACTTTTTGACTTGATTATTTGTTTTTTGGGTGTTGAGTTTGAGAAGTTCTTTATAGATCTTGGATACCAGCCCTTTATCTGTAGTGTCATTTGCAAATATCTTCTCCCATTCTGTGGGTTGCCTCTTTGTTTTGTTGACTGTTTCCTTTGCTGTGCAGAAGTTTTTATCTTGATGAAGTCCCAAAAGTTCATTTTTGCTTTTGTTTCACTAGCTTTTGGAGATGTATCTTGAAAGAAGTTGCTGTGGCCGATGTCAAAGAGGTTACTGCCTATGTTCTCCTCTAGGATTTTGATGGATTCCTGTCTCACATTGAGGTCTTTCATCCACTTTGAGTTTATCTTTGTGAATGGTGTTAGAGAATGGTCGAGTTTCATTCTTCTGCATGTGGCTGTCCAATTTTCCCAGCACCATTTATTGAAGAGACTGTCTTTTTTTCCATTGCATGTTTTTTCCTGCCTTGTCAAAGATTATTTGACCATAGAGTTGAGGGTCCATATCTGGGTTCTCTATTCTGTTCCATTGGTCTATATGTCTGTTTTTGTGCCAGTACCATGCTGTCTTGGTGATCACTGATTTGTAATATAGCTTGAAATCAGGCAACGTGATGCCCCCAGCTTTGTTTTTCTTTTTCAACATTTCCTTGGCGATTCGGGGTCTTTTCTGATTCCATACAAATTTTAGGATTGTTTGTTCCAGCACTTTGAAAAATGTCATTGGAATTTTGATCGGGATGGCATTGAAGGTATAGATTGCTCTGGGTAGCATAGACATTTTAACAATGTTTATTCTTCCGATCCATGAGCATGGAATATTTTTCCATCTTTTTGTGTCTTCTTCAATTTCTTTCATGAGTGTTCTGTAGTTCCTAGAGTATAGATCCTTTACCTCTTTGGTTAGGTTTATTCTGAGGTATCTTATGGTTTTTGGTGCTATTGTAAATGGAATCGTTTCTCTAATTTCTCTCCCTACAGTTGCGTTGTTAGAGTATAAGAAAGCAACTGATTTCTGTGCATTGATTTTGTATCCTGACACATTACTGAATTGCTGTATGAGTTCTAGTAATTTGGGGGTGGAGTCTTTTGGTTTTCCATATAAAGTATCATGTCGTCTGCAAAAAGAGAGAGTTTGACTTCTTCTTTGCCAATTTGAATACTTTTTATTTCTTTTTGTTGTCTGATTGCTGTTGCTAGGACTTCTAGTACTATGTTGAACAATAGTGGCGAGAGTGGGCACCCTTGACATGTTCCTGATCTTAAGGGAAAGGCTCTCAGCTTTTCCCCATTGAGGATGATATTTGCTGTGGGTTTTTCATAGATGGATTTTATGAACTTGAGGAATGTTCCCTCTATCCCTATACTCTGAAGAGTTTTAATCAGGAAAGGATGTTGTATTTTGTCAAATGCTTTTTCTGCATCAATTGAGAGGATCCTATGGTTCTTCTCCCTCTTTTTATTAATGTGATCTATCACATTGATTGATTTGCGAATGTTAAACCACCCTTGCATCCCGGGGATAAATCCCACTTGGTCGTGGTGGATGATCCTTTTAATGTATTGTTGGATCCTATTAGCTAGGATTTTGTTGAGGATTTTGGATCCATATTCACCAGGGATATCGGTCTGAAATTCTCCTTTTTGATGGGGTCTTTGCCTGGTTTGGGGATTAAGGTAATGCTGGCCTCATAGAATGAGTTTGGAAGTTTTCCTTCTGTTTCTATTTTTTGAAACAGCTTCAGTAGAATAGGTATTATTTCTTCTTTGAATGTTTGATAGAATTCCGCAGGGAATCCATCAGGCCCTGGACTATTGTTTTTTTGGGAGGTTTTTGATCACTGCTTCAATCTCGTTCCTGGTTATTGGCCTATTCAGGTTGTCCATTTCTCCCTGTTTCAGTCTTGGCAGCTTATAGGTTTCCAGGAAGGCCTCCATTTCATCCAGATTGCTCAGTTTATTGGCATATAGCTGTTGATAATAATTTCTAATAATTGTTTCTATTTCCTTGGTGTTAGTCGTGATCTCTCCCCTTTCATTCATAATTTTATTAATTTGGGTCCTTTCTCTCTTCTTTTGGATAAGTCTGGCCAGTGGTTTATCGATCTTATTAATTCTTTCAAAGAACCAACTTCTAGTTTCATTGACCTGATCTACAGTGTTTCTGGTTTCTAATTCATTGATTTCTGCTCTAATTTTAATGATTTCTCTTCTAGTGCATGGCTTAGGCATCGTTTGTTGCTTTTTCTCTAGTTCTTTAAGGTGTAGAGTTAGTTGGTGAATTCGGGATTTTTCTTTTTTTTTGAGTGAGGCTTGGATGGCTATGTATTTCCCCCTTAGGACTGCCATTGCAGTATCCCATAGGTTTTGGACCAATGTGTTTTCATTCTCATTGATTTCCATGAATTGTTTAAGTTCTTCTTTGATTTCCTGGTTGACCCAAACATTCTTGAGCAGAGTGGTCTTTAGCTTCCAAGTGTTTGAATTTCTGTCAAATTTTTTCTTGTGATTGAGTTCCAGTTTTAGAGCTTTGTGGTCTGAGAATATGCAGGGAATAATCTCAATCTTTTGGTATCAGTTGAGACCTGATTTGTGACCCAGTATATGGTCTATTCTGGAGAAAGTTCCATGGGCGCTCGAGAAGAATGAGTATTCTGTTGTTTTAGGGTAGAATGTTCTGTAAATACCTATGAGGTCCATCTGGTCCAATGTATCATTCAAAGCTCTTGTTTCCTTGTTGATTTTCTGCTTAGATGATCTGTCCATTGCTGAGAGTGGAGTATTGAGGTCTCCTACAATTAACGTATTGTTATCAATATGACTCTTTATTTTGGTTATCAGTTGGCTTATGTAGATGGCTGCTCCCATATTGGGGGCATAGATATTTACAATTGTTAGATCTTCTTGTTGGATAGACCCTTTAAGAATGATATAGTGTCCTTCTCGGGCGCCTGGGTGGCTCAGTTGATTGAGCGACTGCCTTCGGTTCAGGTCATGATCCTGGAGTCCCGGGATCGAGTCCCGCATCGGGCTCCCTGCTCGGCAGGTAGTCTGCTTCTCCCTCTGACCCTCTTCCCTCTTGTGCTCTCTGTCTCTCATTCTCTCTCTCTCTCAAATAAATAAATAAAATCTTAAAAAAAAAAGAATGATATAGTGTCCTTCTGTGTCTCTTATTACAGGCTTTAGTTTAAAATCTAATTTGTCTGATATAAGAATTGCTACCCCAGCTTTCTTTTGAGGTCTGCTGGCATGGAAGATGGATCTCCATCCCTTCACTTTCAGTCTGGATGTATCTTTAGGTTCAAAATGAGTCTCTTGTAGACAGCATATGGATGGGTCCTGTCTTTTTATCCAGTCTGCAACCCTGTGCCATTTTATGGGAGCGTTTAGGCCATTCACATTGAGAGTGATTATTGAAAGATATGAATTAATTGTCATCATGTTGCCTGTGAAGATATTGTTTTTATAGATTGTCCCTGTAAATTTCTGTTGTAGATCACTCTTGGGGTCTTTCTCCTTTTATAGAACCCCCCTTAATATTTCTTGCAGGGCCGGCTTAGTGGTCACATATTCTTTCAGCTTCTGCCGGTCGTGGAAGCTCTGCATCTCTCCATCCATTCTAAATGAAAGCCTTGCTGGATAAAGTATTCTTGGCTGCATGTTCTTCTCATTTAGTACCCTGAATATGTCTTGCCAGGCCTTCCTGGCTTGCCAGGTCTCTGTGGGTAGGTCTGACGTTATTCTGATGTTCCTCCCTCTGTAAGGAATCTCTTCCCCCTAACTGCCCTTAAGATGGTTTCCTTGGTTCTAAGATTTGCAGGTTTTACTATTATATACCAGGGTGTTGGCCTGTTTTCCTTGATCTTGGGAGGGGTCCTCTCTGCCTCTAGGACTCGAATGTTTGTTTCATTCCCCAGATTAGGGAAGTTCTCAGCTACGATTTGCTCAAATACATCTTCTAGCCCTCTCTCTCTCTCCACTCCCTCCGGGATTCCAATTATTCTGACATTGGAATGCTTCATGGTGTCACTTATTTCTCTGATTCTGTTTTCATGGATTCTGAGTTGTTTTCCCCTGGCCTCCTCTTTTCCCTTTTTATCTATCATATTGTCTTCCAGGTCGCTTATTCTTCTGCCTCAGTTACCCTAGCTGTTAGATTATCTAGATTGGATTGGATCTCATTGATAGCATTTTTAAGTTTTGCCAATTCACTTTTTATTTCTGCCCTTAGAGACTCTATGTTGCCATTAATTGATTTCTCCATTCTAGCCATTGTCTTCACAATTGCTAGCCTGAATTCCATCTCTGATATCTTGGTTATATCTGCATCCATTTGTAAATCTGCAGCATAAGTCATAATCTCTGAGTCTTTTCTATTTTGGGGGCTCCTCCTAGTCATTCTGTTGATGGATGTTTGAGGGAATGTATAGAGTCCAAATTATTGACCAGAACCCAAGCAAGATGCACTTGTTTTCTTGGGACCTTAGGGTTGCTGGCCTCTTGTTTTCCCAGCCTGTCTTCTGCGGGAGGGGCTTGCCACGCTGTTACTCGGGCAACCCTGTTTGGGCGGAGTTGCCCTGCGCCCCTGTGGCGGGGGATGGGCTCAGTGGAAATCAGTTTTGGGGGCTTTTGTTCTCTGGCAGCTTTCCCTGGCAGCTTTCCGCATCTCTTCCGTGAGTCAGAGCAGAAGAGACCATTTCCAACCCTCTGCCTCAGAGCAGAGAGATGGCGGTCTGTTCTTCAGTGAGCTCTCCAGGCCACACCGCCTCCGTTTCTGTCCGTGCTGTTATAAACTGCAGCGGCCTGGGTTATGCGCCCCTCTGCAGTGCCCCCAGTCCTGCCTCCAGGTTGGGGCACGTCTCTGCCCTTTGTGCTTCTAAAACCTCCAGCCACTCCCAGTTCATGCGCGCGCGACCCCGCTGCTCCGGGATTCTGCCCCGGGGGCTGCAGTTTGCAGGTGCGACCCCGCCGCTCCAGGTTTCTGCCCAGGGGGCTGCAGTTTGCCGGCTTGACCCCACCGCTCCGGGTTTCCGTCCTGGGGGCTGCCCTAGAGTCTTTTCCCTGCCGCTACCGGTCTGCGAGTCTGTGCCCGTCCACAGCGCGCAAGGCTGTTGCTCACTGGCGGTGTAGGATCCCCATGGCCAGGCACCCTCCCGCTGCCGTTTATCCTCTGATATCTGCCTGCGGAATCATGGCTCCCCTCTTTGTACCTCAAAACCAACCGCCTACGATATTCTGTTTGTAGAGATCCAGATCTTCTTACATCTCAGGCTGGTTTCGTGGGTGCTCAGAGTGGTCTGGTAGATATCCAGCTCAATTCCAGGGACCAGTTGAAATAGGGTCCCCTACTCCTCCGCCATCTTCCCCCCCTCTCCTGGCATATGCATTTGGATGGGTATAGATAAAGACTGAGATAAGGAACACGGGTAAATAGCCAAATAATGGACATTTCTTGTTTTTGTGGCTGCCCAGCATCAGAACTCCCTTCTTTTGGGGGGGGGGCAACTCCCCATAAAAATGTCTAAGCTATAGTCAGAGCTCACTTTCCACCCTAGAAGCTAAAATGACACACTCACTTTCCTAGCCTTCTTTGCAGCTTGGGCAGAACCACATGTCATAGGCTCACCCAATCAGATGCTCCAGCCCCAGAGTTTAAACTGGAAACCTGTGATATAAAGAATTGACTCTCTAATCCATTCATATGGTAGTAGTGGCAGTAGCCAGAAGTTCTGCTGTGGCATCCAGTGGTTGCTGTCAGCAGCTAACAGCTGATAGATAGTAGCTGTGTGGCTGTGGTGCCTGGCATTCATCAGCAGTCACGTCAGACTCATTCTGTGGAATGAACCTGGTTGTAACCCTAGTTGCTGATCAGACCTCCTTGCCTGGTTTTCAAGCCTGACTGTATGCCTCCTAATGACTCTTCAGCTTAAATCAGTGAGAGTAAGATTCTGATGCTTGCAATTAAGGTCCTTGCTGGATACTAGCAAATTTGGAGGGGAAGATGGTGGGGGCTGCAGAGAAAGTATTTTTAGGTTTCTGCACAGCCAGGGCTTTCTGTACAAATGTTACTGAAACATGGTTCCAGCAAGCACTGAAAAGTAACTTATGACTAATTAGATAATGAGAGACTTCCAGAGAGATTTACCTCATAGAGGCATGTGTTTATAGTTGTGTGTGTGTTGTGGTGGGGGGGAGGGGTGTGAAAGCCAGAACCGTGGAGGCATCACTGGGTTGTAAAGCTGAAGACAATGATCTTATCTTTCCCCTGAGAAATTTTTTTTTTTAAAGATTTTATTTTTTTATTTGAGAGAGAGAGAAGGAGAGAGAGCACATGAGAGAGGGGAGGGTCAGAGGGAGAAGCAGACTCCCTGCCGAGCAGGGAGCCCGATGCGGGACTCGATCCAGGCACTCCAGGATCATGACCTGAGCCGAAGGCAGTCACTTAACCAACTGAGCCACCCAGGCGCCCCTCCCCTGAGAAATTTATTTATAAGAGAATCCAGGATCCTCTCCATCCCATCTCCAAGGAGACTTTCAGTAGGGAAGGGGACAGCTGCCTCTCTCTTTTATATAAATGTCCAGATTCTTTTGGCGGGGGAGGCATTACTCTCCGACAATATAAGCCCTGTATTTGTAGAGTCATCTCTGGCTTTTGTTGTATCATTCCAGGGGAAAGAATCGGGACATGGGACACCATAAGGGGGTTATTTGCTTTTAAGTGAATAATAACAATCTGTCTCTACTCTAGGAACCTAGTGTGTGTGTGTGTTGAGGATAATATTAGTAAACACAGAGAGAGGAAGAAATAGTCAATATGTTCATGTATCTTGGACACATCGATGAACTGGAAGTAGCAGTTTTCAGGAGGTCATTGAGGAAGGACAGGGGACTATGAACTTAAAGTGGTGGCAAAAGATAAGAAATTGGATCAAAGTTGCATTAAGAAAAAAGTTGCACTGATTAAGAATTGATAGTTGGGGAGAAATAGCAAAGGACTAAGGGTTCAACACCTAGAGAATGTACATCCTCAGGGTCAGGGCTAATCCATTAGCCAGGAAATTAGAATAGGAGTGCTTTTCCCCCTGAACCTCGTTCTTGCCAACAAATAATGTGCTCCTACACTTGCCAAGTATTATGCTAGGCTCTAAGGATATAGCAAAGAGCAAAAATAAACAAAGGTC
Organism: Mirounga angustirostris; assembly: GCF_029215605.1. NCBI lineage: Eukaryota > Metazoa > Chordata > Mammalia > Carnivora > Phocidae > Mirounga > Mirounga angustirostris. The sequence continues at coordinate 90,516,398 of NW_026991716.1, read as the reverse complement.
CTGCCCTCAAGGAGCATACATTCTTTTTTTTTTTTTTTAAGATTTTATTCATTTGACAGAGAGAGACACAGTGAAAGAGGGAACACAAGCAGGGGGTGTGGGAGAGGGAGAAGTAGGCTTCCCACTGAGCAGGGAGCCCGATGTGGCACTCGATCCCAGGACCCTGGAATCATGACCTGAGCCAAAGACAGACGCTTAACAACTGAGCCACCCAGGTGCCCCAGAGCATACTTTCATGTATGCAGGGGAGGTAAACAGATAAATGACTATATGTGTCAGGTGGAGATAAAGATAATGAGGAAAAACAGGATAAAGGATCTAGAAAATGGTAGGAGGGGTTGGATGGGTACTGTTAAAAGATAAAATGAAGTGTATTACAGGGTGCCTGGGTGACTCAGTTGGTTAAGCGACTGCCTTCAGCTCAGGTCATGATCCTGGAGTCCCGGGATCGAGTCCCGCATTGGGCTCCCTGCTTAGCGGGGAGTCTGCTTCTCCCTCTGACCCTCCCCCCTCTCATGTGCTCTCTCTCCTTCTCTCTCTCTCAAATAAATAAATAAAATCTTTAAAAAAAATGAAGTGTATTACAATTTTAAGGTTTATAAAAAATTTTTTTTAAGGTTTATTTGAGCAAAAATATTTTCAAATTGGGCAGCATCCAACTGGAAGTGGCTAGAAGTTCTCCGCTAACAGGAGTTAGTTAGCAAGACTTTTATAGAGAAGACATAGAAGCAAAGCAAGGAAATTTTATTGGCTATAGCTTAAATGGTTGCCTTATTTGGGACAGCTTAGTTGGCTGTTCATGATTGATTGTCCTTAAGTTTTGATTTCTTAACCTTGGGACATTTACAGTCTTAGTATCTGGTTTTCTTACACAGATAGGCTGCTAAGGCATAAGAACCACCTCAGTCTAATGACCTTATTTTTTAATTAATTTAACACTTAATTTATATAAGATGGTGGTCATAGAAACAGAAAATAGAAGAGTGTTGCCAGGTGCTGGAGGGAGGGGAATGGGAATTATTGTTTGATGGATACAGAGCTTCAGTTTTGTAGGATGAAAAATGTTCTGGAAATGGATGGTGGTGATGGTTGCACAACAAGGTGGATTATTTAATTCCACTGAACCATTCACTTAAATATGGTTAAGGTGGTAAATTTTGTTATATAAATTTTACCATAATCTTTAAAAGTTACCTTTACATATGTTATTTTGCACATAATCAAGCATATCTACAGGATAAATTCCAAGTTGAATTGCTAGGTCAAAGACATGTTCATTTGAATTTTGCTAGTTATTGCCAAACTGTCCTTTAAATGAATTATATGAACAAACACTATCTTCAGCAATATAAGAAAGATGTTCTATTTCTCATTAAACCCATTTCAATCAGGTTTCACACTCGTCGCTCCAATGAAACTACACTTACCAAGAACACAAATGACCTCTATGCTACCTCATTTAGTAGTCAATTTTCAGACTTTTTACTCTCTCAGGTGCACTTTAAATACTTTCTTCACTTGACTTCTGGTCTACCAACTCACACTGCTGCTTCTTAGACTGCTTTGTTAGATCTATCTACACCTTCCTATCTGTACATGTTGCATGGCTTATTACCTCAAATTTCTCTATCTACAGTCATTTCTTAAAGGGTCTCATTCAGTTCTGTGGTTTTAATACTACAATGCTGATGAGATAGGTAATGTAAATATAGTAAAAAATGGAATGTATCTAATATTGACCTCTTTCCTCAATGCCAGACTCATCTATCTACCTTCTATTTGACATTTCCTCTTAGATGTCTAATAAGTATCTCAAACTTAAAGGACTCTTGATTCTTCCCTGCCCCAACCAGCTCCTCCTCCAGTGTCCTCCATATCAATAAATAGCAACTTCAGTCACCCAATGACTTGGGCCAAAATCCTTAGGCTCTAAATCTTAGACTCTTGACTTCTCTCTTTGTCTTAAGCCCCTCATCCTATGCACCAGCAAAATCTCAGAAAACATATATCTCACCACTTTCACCGAAATACTATTGGTTCAAGCCACCACCGTTCCTCTACTGAGTTGTTGCAACAGTCTCCTAACTGACCTCCTAGCTTGTGCTCTTGTGCTCCTACACTTTGCTCTCTACTTAGTAGCTAGGCAAATATTTTAAAAATATACATGAGATTATATCACTCCATTGACCCAAACCATTTGGTTCATCAGACTATCTCTACCACCCAATATGTCTTTGACCTTATTTCCTACATTTTCTCCTAAGCTCACTGTATTCTAATTACACTGGGTTTTGTGCTATTCCTCAAACACCCCAAGGTCTTTTCCACTTAATGACTTTTATACTTGTTCCTTCTGCCTTTTTTCTCCAGCACTTTTATATAGCAAATATCATATTATTTATTTTTATGTTTGTATTTTAAGTTCTCTCTACTAGAGTGTAAACCCATGAGGATAGGAATATTATCTGTCTTGCTTATTGCTATATCCCCAGTACCTAGAGTAGCACCTGGAATGGAACTGATGCACAATAAAAAGGTGTTCAGTGAATTAAAATGTGCATGTCTTAATCTGTTTTTTGCCGTGTATTTGACCTCTCCCCTGTCTCCACCACCAGTTCTCACTTGTTTTTTTTTTAAAGATTTTTATTTATTTATTTGACAGAGAGAGACACAGCGAGAGAGGGAACACAAGCAGGGGGAGTGGGAGAGGGAGAAGCAGGCTCCCCGCAGAGCAGGGAGCCCGATGCGGGGCTCGATCCCAGGACTCTGGGATCACGACCTGAGCCGAAGGCAGCCGCTTAACCAACTGAGCCACCCAGGCGCCCCTTGTTTTTTTTTTTTTTTACAGATTAGGACAACACTTATATTTATCATGATCTCTTTCAGCATGAAACACAAGGCTCTGCACTTGTTTTATCTGTTGAACACCTGATGAAATAGGGATTTAGAGAAATAAGGAGGTGTCAAAAGGATGAAAGGCTATTTCTTTTAGCCTTACGGTCTGATGATGTCTTCCAAAAATGTTTGAAGTTATAATCAACCCAATTATAAAAAGTTATTCAGAATAGACTAGTTACTATACTATAGCTACTATAGTAGCTATAGTATTATAGTATAGTAGCTATTCTAATAGCTATAATAGAGTAATGCCAGCCTAGTGGCACTTATCTGAGTATCACTGTTAAGTAGTACATGTGAGTCCCTCAGTGAGAATCAGACCTAGTTCCCCCTTCAATGCTCTTGGGAACAATTCCTTCCCAAAATGAAAGAGTCAGGGCCATGCAATCCTCTAACAGGAAGCTCTTCCAAGTATCACTAGGTCTGAACATAGGAATGCAGATGATCTCCCCCTCCCCCCACTATTTCTCAGGCATCTGGTCTAGAGCACCCACTTCCCCCTTTATCTGCCTTCTGCCCCCATCCCACCAAACCTTTCTCTGTAATGACCTAGGAAGTATAACTAGATCTCTTGTGTTGAAATTCCGAGAGACTAAAGATTCTTCATAGATTTTTTTTTAGGAAGATGAAAAAAAAAAATCACCCCTCTCCAATTGATTTAGTGATCTGCTAAGAAAGTACCGTTAAGCATCAAAGATTTGCTACATTCTATTTCTAAATCTATATACATGCATTCCCAGGTATCCACATTTTAGGTAATTATGAAGAAAAGATAGATCCAATCATCTTTATTGTTTTTCTGCCAGGATTTCCACATGAAGCCAAGCCCTGCCTTTGTGAATGCTATAGGCATACTAAGTTATAGATGTAATTTGAAGAACCAGTGCCCAAAATGTTGAAATGCAGGGGTTGGGATAAACTGTAATTGTGGGATTAGGTAGGAAGCAGGTTGGGGCATAGAAGTCAATGGTTAATTAGGTAGAGCTGAGGTTAAATAAGGACTTTGGAGCTGTGATATGCGTCCAGGTAAAATAAAGGTATAAGCTCAAGTTCTGCTCTTCCCGTGATAACATGAAATGTACCACCTCCAAGGCTCAGAGTGGAGAAGCGAACCAAGTATTCTTGACCCTGTCCCAAATGGCCAGTTTGGGTCAAGAGAGTGGTGAGAGGGCACAGTCTTCCATAGTGGCTATCGTGGAGAAGAGATCTGGTAGATCAGTTCAGTGTACCTGTTTTCCTAAAGGCAACAAGTGCTAAGATACTAAATTAATTGAGAATTCCTGGGGGCATGGTAATGCTAAAAATGAAGAAGGATTCAGGAGATAAATGCAAGGCTGGAAGTACAAACAAAAGAAGCAAAACATTTATAGAACATTTCAGAAGAATAGATGTCAAGGATGTGCCAAAAAAAAAGATGTTATTTCCCAGACACAGATTTTTAGATTTGAATAAATAAGTCCACATCCTCTGTATTGGCCAAATTATTTTGTATCTCTCGGCTCCTGTATTTTGGGGAACAACATCTCTCATGCACATGGTTCCTAAGAGAGTAGCCTATTAAAATAGCTTGACCCTGCACCCTGGTCTGAGAATGGTCCATCAAGGAAAGCTGTAAGATGTGAAACTATGTTTCCAACTGTGAAATACAGAATGAAGTAAGTGAAATAAGACAGATACTGTAATTACTCCCATTTTGCAAATGATGAAAACGAAGTCTACCAGGGGTTAGGAAAGTTTTTTTAAGACACACAGTTAGTAGGGATTGACCCATGAACTCTAATCCCAGCTTGTTTCCCTCTAGGACAAATCCTGGTTGCAGTAAGTGCTCGATAAATGCAGGCAATTATTAAAAAAGACTGAAAAGGTGGTTTGAAAACAGATTGTGTCAGGTTTTGAATAGCATGCTTAGGAGTTTAGACTTTAAATTATGGAGAATGGGGAAAACTGCGTAGATTCTGAGGTGGAAAGCGAAATGTTTCAAGTTGTTCTCTAGAAAGATAAACCTGAAAGAGACCAGAGAGTTCTAATGATGCTTCCTCCCTTGGGGGTCCATAAGCCATCCTATTGTATTAATAAACTCATTTATTTATTTATTTATTTATTTATTTATTTATTTATTTATTTATTCATTCATTCATTCATTCATTCATTCATTTTTATTTTAAAGATTTTATTTATTTGACACAGAGAGAAAGAGAGAGAGAGAGAGGCAGAGAGGGAGAGGGAGAAGCAGACTCCCTGCCGAGCAGGGTGTAACCTCTACACCCAATGTGGGGCTCAAATTTACAACCCAGAGATCAAGAGTTGTACACACTACCGTCTGAGCCACCCAGGTGCCCTAGTTTTAACTTTTGAACAAGCTTTTCTCCCACAAAAGGACTTACTTCTGATTACCACTAACTTTGAAGTCGTCTTTAACTCTTCCCCATCTAGTCTGCCACCCCTCTAGATTCTAGATTCTGCATCCTGTCAATCCGCAGTATCCACATTCATCTTTTTCCTTCACTTCCACCTTAATACAGTGCTTTGTTTCCACTCACCTGTATAATTGTAGGGCCTGTTAACGCATTCACTTGTTGCCACTCTCTTCTACCATCTAATTATGTTGCTCCTCACTGTTTGCAGAACTGGCCTCAAGCTCTGACACACAGCATCAAGGCTAACTAAAATCTGACTAACACATGTTAGCCTTAATTTTCCAATTGTCCTTAAGCCTCAGCTAAATCAGCTATTAATGCTCAACAATTATCAGCTGTTATTATTTGTTGTTAATCAGATTGTCCTGCTTGTTTCTATTTCCCATGTGTTATGTGACCTCCTTTTGGGCATGAAAATTTCCTTGATTCCATTCCCTCCCTGCTATGAAGTGATCATTCTCCCCCCTCACATCTCCAGGGTTTTTGGCACAACTTGAAGGACTCTCCAGAGTTTGCCACATATTACTATCATATTTGCACATGTCAGAACTTTCTAGAAGTTGAACTCCTTAAGAGTAAAATTAAAAAGGCTTATTCTTTATTGTATGTCCACATTCACCTTGCATATAATATTTACTTGCATCAAATTTGGGACTAAGTTGCTGATGATGACATGAACTCACCAACATCTTTTATCTAACCCGAACTGAATGTTTAAAAAAGGCAGAAATTTACTGAAATGGGAAAAAACAATAAGTATAAAAATAGTTTCAAATATACACAAATTCAATGATACTAGTTTTCTTGACACTATTGTTTTTGGTAGGAAACATGATCTTTCAGGCTCTCAAGTGATCACTAAGGCCATTAAACTTACTACAAAATTCATAAAATTCTCTCATATGACTAATTACTGATTTCATTTATTTATGCAAATGCTTTAAAAGTTTAAAATTTTAAAATTCTCAGAATGTCTCATTCTGGAGGTTGCCTATCTCTATATCCTAATGCCTCACTTTGGAAGACATAGGACTGCTTTTAATATTAGCATAAACCATGACATTTTTGCAACAGTTATATGAAGGTTTTAAACATCAAAATTATTTTAGTCATAGCCAAAATTTCTATGTTACACAGTCACAATTTATTTATGGGATTTATGGAAATCCCATGATTTACATCTCTCCCAAGAGTAAATACATTTTTTAATCCTAAATTTCATGTAGGCTTGCAATAATCTACTCCCAAGAAAGTTCTAGTGCCTTGCAATTTGTATCCACAAGGAATGTCTGCTGTTGGCATGTACTTACCATGTTTGATATGTGAAGAAGAGAATTGGTATCTATAGTGCTCTGAATTCATAGAGGTAGGTATGGATTTTTAATATATATGTCCTCAATATTTGTAGTTTGTTATCTCAGGACTCAAAAAAATTTATTTTACTGCAGTTAGGTTTTTACAGGACTAATTCTCTCCCATATATTAAGCATGAATGTTGTCTAGAAAGGAGAACATCTTCCACCCTATTCCTGTATTATTTCATTTTAGTCTTAGAGAAGAAGGCTCCTGCTTTATTAGAATAAATACTAACATTGTGGGTCATAAAAGATATAAGAATGTCTTTCTATCTCAGGGGTGAATTTTCTGAGAGTACTATATCACAAATATCTCCAATTTATTCGGTCTTTTATTTATTGATTTTTTTTTAATGCCAAATATGGGGTTTGAACTCATGATCTGAGATCGAGAGTCTCATGCTCTACTGCCTGAGCCAGCTAGGCATCCCTACTGGTTGTCTTTTAAATGGTAGGAGTTTTTCAAATAGAAATTCTTTTTTTTTTTTAAGATTTTATTTATTTATTTGTGAGAGAGAGAGAGAGCACGAGCAGGGTGGAGAGGCAGAGGGAGAGAGAGAAGCAGACTCCCTGCTGAGCAGGGATCCCAACGAGGGACTCAATCCCAAGACCCTGGGATCATGACCTGAGCTGAAGGCAGATGCTTAACCGACTGAGCTGCCCAGGTGCCCTTAAATAGAAATTCTTTAGGAGGGGTGGCTGGCTGGCTCGGTTTGTAAAGCACATGACTCTTGATCTTGGGGATCTCGGGGGCCATGAGTTTAAGCCCCAAATTGGGAATAGAGCTTACTTAAAAAGAGGGGGGCACCTGAGTGGCTCAGTCGGTTAAGCTTCTGTCTCCTGATTTCAGCTCTGTTCATGATCTCAGGGTCATGAGATTGAACCCTGTGTGGGGCTCCAGCCTGGGCGTGCTTGAGATTCTCTCCCTCTTCTTTTGCTCCTCCACCCAGGGCACACCAGCTTTCTCTCTCTCAAAATAAAAACAAACAAGAAACAACAACAAAGAAATTCTTTATGAGATATGTGCTTTTTGAGTATTCTTTCCCATGGATAATTTTTTTTAAACATTTTATTTATTTATTTGACAGAGAGAGAGAGAGAGCAAGCGCACAAGCAGGGAAGCAGCAGGCAGAGGGTGAGGGAGAAGCAAGCTCCCTGCTGAGCAGGGAGCCCAATGCAGGCCTTGATTCCAGGACCCTGGGATCATGACCTGAGCTGAAGGCAGACACTTAACTGACTGAGCCACCCAGGTGCCCCTTATTATTTATTTTTTTATTTTTTTAAGTAGGCTACGTGTGAAGCCCAGCGTGGGGCTCAAACTCACGACCTGAGTTCAAGACCTGAGTTGAGATCAAGAGATGGAGGCTTAACTGACTGAGCCACCCAGGTGCCCCTCCCATGGATAACTTGCCTATTCATTTTCATAATGGTATCTTTTGATGAACATGAGTTTTTAACATTGAAAACATCAAACGCTTGCTTTTATGCTTTTTTGTTTTCAGTGTCCTATATAAGAAATCTTTGCCTTCTCCCAGGTCATGAAATAGTCTCCTATATTTTCTTCTTGAAGCTTTATAGTTTTAGCTCTTATGCAGATTTATGATCCTTCCTAGATTAATTTGTGTGATGTGACATAGAGATTGGGATTCTTTTTTTTTCTCCAAATGAGTATCAAATTATTCCAATACTGTTTTCACTGATTACGACTTCTAGTATAATGAAGGGAAGTGATTAAAACAAACATTCTTGCCTTATACCTGATCTTAGTAGTAAAATGATAAATATTTTGCCCAGAAATATGATACCAGAGAAAGAGAAGGGGATGGGGTGTGGAGAAAGAAAGCATACATGAGCACTTGCATTCTCGAGGCTTCCTTATAAGAGTGGGGAAGCTTCTTTCCTGAAAGTTTTTGGCAACTTCTTATTTCTCATTGGTCTGAATTCTGAACTATCAACTATCATTAGTGGCCTGGGATGAGATTACATCTGAGCCACATGCCTCTAGAGTCAGGGATGGTGTCAGCACATGGGCTGCACAGAAGTATGGACATCTGAATGAAATTAGGAATTATATAAATAATTTTTCAGGAAAAAGAAAGAAAAAAAAAGAGGAAGGGGATCCTATAGAATAAAAGCTTTCGTACCATATTAACAAAATGTGATATGTGAGCATTATTTGGATGCTGATTCAAATAAACCAATTGTTGGGGCACCTTGGGTGGCACAGTTGGTTAAGTGACTGACTCTTGGTTTCAGCTCAGGTCATGATCTCAGGGTTGTGAGATCGAGCCCCACATCGGGCCCCAAGCTCAGTGTGGAGTCTGCTTGAGATTCTCTCTCCCTCTCCTTCTGCCCCTCCTGCTCATGCTCTGTCTCTCTCTCTCAAATAAATAAATCTTAAAAAAAAAACCCAATTGTTAAAAATGTCTAAGATATTTTATTTATACATATACACGATGGGATATTACTCAGCCATAAAGATGAATGAAATCTTGACATTCATGACAACATGGATGAACCTAGAGAGTATTATGCTAAGTGAAATAAGTCAGAGAAAGAAAATACCATATAATTTCACTTATATGTGGAATCTAAAAAAACAAGACAAACGAACAAACAAGTAAAATCAGAACAAACTCATAAATACAAAGAACTAGCTGGTGATTGCCGGGGGCGGGGGGGGTAGAGGGAGAGATGGGTAAAATAGGAGAAAGGGATTAAGAGTTACAAACTAATAAAATAAGTCACAGGGATGAAAAGTACAGCATAGGAAATATGGTCAATAATATTGTAATAAGGTTATATGGTGACAGTAACTATACTTATCGTGGCAAGCATTGGGTAATATATCGATTTGTCAAATCACTATGTTGTACACCTGAAACCAATATAATATTATATGTCAACTAAACTTCAGTTAAAAAGTTATGTCTAAAGGACACCTGGGTGGCTCAGTTGGTTGACTATCTGACTTTGGTTCTGGTCATGATCTCGGGGTCCTGGGATTGAGACCCATATCCCCTCGAGCTCAGCAGGGAGTCTGCTTCTCCCTCTACCCCTCCCCTTGCTCGTCCTCTCTCTCTCTCTCTCAAATAGATAAATAAAATCTTTAAAAATAAAAGATATGTCTAAGACAATTGAGAAAATTTGAACATCATCCAGATATTTGACAATATCAATGTATTTTTGCAAATATTTTATATATAATAGTAGTAGTATAATTATTTTTCGGAGTCCTTTATCTCTTAAAGATACATGAGAAATGTTTACAGATAAAATGCTATGATGTCTGAAATTTACATTAAAGTAATCCAGTGTAACCGCATGCTGTCCTGAGACTGATCCAGACTGTCTCTCTGGCCCAGCCAGGAAGCTCATCCTGTCTCTCCTGGTTTTGGTGGTGGTTCTGTGGATCGGTTTTGGAAGGCCCAGCCCTGGCCCAGGCGGCCTCACAAACCTCCAGACCTTGGAGTGCATCCCAGGTAAACTGAAGGAGTTTGGTAGTGCCCTGGAGGACAAGGCCCAGGCAGCCATTGAGAGCATCAAGCAGAGTGACATTCCTGTGAAGACCAGGAACTGGTTTTTGGATACTTTCAGCAAAGTGAGGGAGCGGCTTAACACTACCTTCTCCTGAATACCAGGAGAGCTGCCCCTCTCCTCTGTGGCTGTGCCCTGGGAGGGGGCTCTAAAATTTCCTATACCCCTGCTCCTGTGCCAAGAACTTAATGATACCCCCATGTCCACCCCCAGCCCCCAATAAAAATCCCATGGTGGGGGGGGGAGGGGGGAAGTAATCCATTGTGAGGGTGGGGGAGTAAATGGGAATATTGACAAAACAAGATTGGTTGGGTGATAAGTATACTGGGTTTTATTTTGCTCTTTTCCTTACTTTTATGTAAAAAAAAATTCCTTAATAAAATTTTTAAAATCCTCTACCTTGGAAAAAAATTAAATAAGGATTGTCATAAAAGAACAGGGAGACTGAATGTTTTGGGGACAACCACAGTGCCCCCTCTATTAATACTTTTAATATAGATCATTGTTTCTTGTTGTTTAAAATTATTTACTATGTTTATTTTCACAGTGTTGAATAAGAAATTAATTTATAGAGGTCAAAATTAGAAAGATTTGCGAAGGTATACAGTGGTAAGTCTCCCTTTCATTGCTGGTCCTTGTCACTCAGTCTTCCATCCCCAGAGCCCCCCTCCTGCCTTGCCCTTCCCAGGATCAATGCTATCCTTTTCTCATACACGCCATTTTTTTAAAAAAGATTTTATTTATTTATTTGACAGAGAAACGATGAGAGAGGGAACACAAGCAGGAGGAGTGGGGGAGGGAGAAGCAGGCTTCCCGTGGAGCAGGAAGGCCGACATGGGGCTCCATCCCAGGACCCTGGGATCATAACCTGAGCCAAAGGCAGACGCTTAACGCCTGAACCACCCAGGCGCCCCCATACATACCATTTTTAATGGCTGCAAAACATTGCATTATGTAAACATACTGCAATTTATTGAACAATTTTCTTATTGTTGAACATTTAAGCAGTTCTTATTTATTTATTTATTTATTTATTTATTTATTTATTTATTTACAAAGCTTCCTGTGCTTTAGATCTTACATCATTGATTATTCCTTATTATGGACCAAATGTTTGTATTCCTCCAAAATTCATATATTGAAATCCTAACCCCCAAAGTGATGGCATTAGGAAGTGGGGTCTTTGGAAGGTGATTAGGTCATAAGGATGAAGCCTTGTAAATGGGATTAGTGCCCTTAAGAAAGAAACCTCACAGAGCTCTCTAGCAATCTGGGCCCATGTGAGGGTACAAGAAAACAGCAGTCTGAAACTGGAAGAGGGTGTCATCAGAACCCCACCATGCTGGTACCCTGATATTGACCTTCCTGTCTCCAGAACTGTGAGAAATAACTGTTTGTTGTTTAAATCACCCACTCTCTGAGATTTTTGTTATAGCAGCCTGACTGGACTAAGACTTTGTTTTCTCTCTGGAATATTCAATTAGTTTCAACCAGAGTGTTTAAGACATCTTCGATTATCTGGTTACTTGAAAACACAAAACAGAAAACCTCTCAACCCCACATCCCACTCCAGCTACCTCTCTATTACTCTTCGCTCCTGTACACCCTGATGCAACACCTCAATATTCTACTGGGATAGACTACCTTTACCACTCAGATTTGTCCAGTTTCCATTGAGCTTTTCGCAAAGATTGCTCTCCCTTTGGGAAGTCAACCTGCAGGGATCAATCTTGGACAAGTTAACTCTACTTTTTACTTTATACTCTTTTCTTTTTCTACTTTATACTCTTAACAGGTTTCAAACACCATCTATACAGTGATATCTCCAAATATTTATCTCTAGCCCAGAATAGCCATATATGTTCAATTATCTACCTGATATCCCCACTTCACTACCTCAAGGATACTTCAAACTCTCATGACATGATCTCCTCCTCTAAAGTTGGTTCAGAGGGAGCCTGGGTGGCTCAGTTGTTAAGCGTCTGCCTTCAACTCAGGTCGTGATCCCAGTGTCCTGGGATCGAGCCCCACGTCCAACTCTCTGCTCATCGGGAAGCCTGCTTCTCCCTCTCCCACTCCCCCTGCTTGTGTTCCCTCTCTTGCTGTCTTTCTCTCTGTCAAATAAATAAATAAAATCTTACAAAAGATATATAGTTCGTTCTGTTCCAGTGTTTTCTGTTCCAAGCAATGGTGCCATCAATCGTGCAATTGCATGAGCCACCTTTCTCTTATTTCCCATATCAATCCATCATGATTTGTTATTGATTTTATCAGCAAAATATTTCTCAATCCAGCCTATTCTCTCTACTGACAGAGTAATCATGCTAGTGCAAAAGACAATTTCATCTCTTTTAGACCAACTGCTACCCCCACCTCGTCTCTCCTTATCTACTCTACCATGAGTCTAATCCATTCTTCATACTTTAGGTGGAGAGATTTTTTTTTCCTTCGGAAGATGGACCTGATCATATTCTCCCATGAGCTTATAATTCTTTAATGCCTTTCCACTGCTGTTATGGCAAAGGCCCTACCATGGCCTTCAAAGCCCAGCGTGGACTGCTTCCTCTCATGTGTCATCTCACAGTGTACTCCCTTTTACTCCTTAGCTTTTAGTTATGTAACTGAAAGACAACTTTCTTTAGGTTTCTTAAACATTCCATGCACCAAGATCTTTGCAAATACCTTTCTCTCCATCCAGAATGTTCCTCACCATCCTTTCTCCTATGCGTAGATATCTCCTATTCATCTTTTGATTCTTAGCTTAAAAGACTGTTTCTTGGGAAAGCCTTTCTAAATGTTTTCAGTCTATCACAGGATGCTTTTCCTTTCTTTCAGAGCATTTATCTCTAGCTGTAATTGTATATTCATGAGTGTAATTATTTGAAAACTATTATTTAAGATATATGGTATAGTGCTTAGATCGTGGGACATACTCAATACATACCTCTGAATGAATAAATGAATATATTTATTTTTAATTTTTAAAAAATTTTAAAAAATATTTTATTTATTTATTTGAGAGAGAGAGCATGAGTGGGAGGAGGGGCAGAGGCAGAGGGAGAGGGAGAAGCAGACTCCCTGCTGAGTGCAGAGCCTGACTCGGGGCTCAATTCCAGGACCCTGGGATCATGACCTGAGTTGAAGGCAGATGCTTAACCGACTGAGTCACCAGGTGCCCCAGATCCTGAACTTTAAAAATTCTGGGGGCCCCTGGGCAGCTCAGATGGTTAAGTGTCTGCCTTCGGCTCAGGTCATGATCTCCAGGCCCTGGGATGGAGCCCCATGTCAGTCTCCCAGCTCAGCGGGGAGTCTGCTTATCCCTCTCCCTCTGCCTCTCCCCTTGCTTGTGCTCTGTCTCTCTCTCTCTCTTTCTCAAATGAATAAATAAAATCTTAAACAAAACAGAACAAAACAGTAGTCAGGGCAGAAACCAGATTGTAAGCCAATCTTAAAAAAAAATTAAAAAAATAAAAAAAATAAAATAAAAATTCTGTTGCTTATAGGTAGGGGTGATTCTTTTCCCTCTCTCAAATAGACAGAATCTTTAAAAAAATAAATAAAAATTAAAATTCTGTTGCTTGCATACTGAATGAGAGAGTGTGGTTTAATGAGACCTATAGCTGCTTCCTTTGGCTCAGCTCCAGTTAGTTTTTCTGGTTCCTGTGTCCCCTGCCTTCCTTGACCCACAGCCTTCTTTGTTTTCCTTTGATAGCTGCCTCTGTGCACTCCATTCCTTGGGGTTACCAGCCTACCCTAGCCTGGCTTCTCTCATGGTCTCCTTAGTTGCCCCTGACTGATACTGTTTGGAAGACAAGCACTACTGCCCTTTGTGTTTTTGTGGATGTAACTTAGGTACTTTAAAAGAATGTGTAGTCCTTCTATGTTAGGGGAGTGAATGTTTCACACATGCCCTTGATGAGGCTTGTATTTCAATTTTCTGAATCTTGTATCTCCTTATCTATCTTTTTCTTCTAGCTCTATCAGTTACAGAGTGAAGAGTATTAAAAATCTACCGTTCTGGGAGTCTGCTTGGGATTCTCTCTTTCTCTCCCCCCCAAAAAATAAAGAAATAAATCTTAAAAAAGTGTGTGGGGGGGTGCCTGGGTGGCTCAGTTGAGTGTCTGACTCTTGATTTCAGCTCAGGTCATGATCTTAAGGTCGTGGGATAGAGCCCTGCGTTGGGCTCTGTGCTTGGCAGGGAGTCTGCTTGGGTTTCTCTCTCTCCCTTTCCCTCTGCCCCTACCCCCTGTCAAATAAATAAATAATTATTTATTAGAGAGGGAATGAGAGAGAGAGAGCACACAAGCAGGGGCAGAGGGAGAAGCAGACTCCCTGCTGAGCAGGGAGCCTGATGCAGAACTTGATCCCAGGACCCTGGGGTCATGACCTGAGCCAAAGGCAGACACTTAACCGACTGAGCCACCCAGGCGCTCCAATAAGTAAATCTTTAAAAAAATCTACTATTGGTGGTAGAACTTATTTTTGTAATTCAAGTGTAGATTTTTTTAGTCTATGTTGTCAGGTATAGATTCAGGACTATTATAAACTTCTTGGTGACTCTCTTTGACTCTAATAATGTTTTTTGCTCTAAAGTTTATTTTGCTAATATTAATAGTGTTTGTGATGGTTCACTTTATGTGTCCATTTGGAGGATCTTTTTGGATGAGATTAACATTTAAATCAGTGAACTCTGAATAAAGCAGATTGCCCTTCATAATGTGAGTGGACTTCATCCAATCTTTTGAAGGCCTGAATAGAATGAAAAGACTGGCAAGAGGGAATTCTTTGGCAGACTCCCTTCAGACTTGATCTGCACAATCTGCTCTATTGGGTCTCCAGCCTCCCTGCCCACACTGCAGATTTTCAACTGGACAGCTTCCCTAATCACATGTGCCAATACCTTATAATAAATCTCTTTCTATATATGTACGCACATCCTATTGGTTCTGTTTCCCTCGAGAACCTGGACTAATACATAACAATACCAGTTCTTTAAAACTTATTAGGTATATCTTTTTTCCTCTTGGAAACGGTGGTCTCCTGCAAATGGTGGTCTTTTATTTTTTTATTTTTTAAAGATTTTATTTGAGAGAGAGAGATAGAGAGCATGAGCAGGGGAGAGGGGCAGAGGGAGAGGAAGAAGCAGACTCCCTTCTCAGCAGGGAGCCCAAATGCGGGGCTCGATCCCAGGACCCCGGCATCATGACCTGAGCCAAAGCCACCCAGGCACCCCAAATGGTGGTCTTTTAGAAATAGCAAATAAGTATTTTGTTTTATATTTTCATGCAATCTAAGACTTCTGTCTTTTAACCATTAAGGTTTCCTCTGTTTATATTTTCTGTGACTATGCCATGGATATTTGGACTGATTCCTACCGTCTTGTTTTTGTATTTTGTTTTTACAATGATGTTCCTTGTTCTTTGCTTTTTTTTTCCCCCCGCTCTCTTCCTGTTTTTTGTCAAATTGATTGTTTTCTTATTTCAAATGGAGAAACTTAAGCTTGGGTATCTCCAATAAAACCAATTTCCAGGGAGAAAAAAAAAATTCAGAAATAGAAAAAAGAAAGTTAAAACGGGGCCACAGAAAATTCTGGCTTTTTTTTTTTAGAGAGGGAGAGGGGTACAGAGGGGCAGAGGAAGAGTGAGAGAATCTTAAGCAGGCTACATACCCAGTGCATAGCCTGATGCTAGACTCGATCCCACAACCCTGAGATCACGACCTGAGCCAAAATCTGGTCGGATGCTTGACCGACTGAGCCACCAGGTGCCCCAAAAATCTGGATTCTTTTTTTTTTTTTTGCCTCAAGAAAAAAATCCAGATTCTTATAAGTTAAAAACTCTATGCTTTAATAATAGAATTTTGATTAAAAAATGAACTTTTAAAATTTTTCATTTGATATCCTTGATATTGACTTCCACAGGACAAGTGAGAAAATCTTTAGTTCTTCAGCTAATTTGATTTTTCTGTTGTTGTTGTTCTCCTTCCTGGTGTGATAAGCTGCGCTGTTCAATATGGTAGTCATGAGGCAGATGTGGCTATTTAGTTTAAATGAATTAATTAAATTAATTACATTTAAATACGTATTTATTTTTAAATATTTTATTTGAGAGTGAGCGAGCGTGTGCAAGAGTGGGGGAAGGGGCAGAGGGGAAGGGAGAAGCAGACTCCCTGCTGAGCAGGGAGCCCAATGTGGGGCTCAACCCCAGGGCTCCAGGATCATGACCTGAGCCTAAGGCAAACACTTTACCGACTGAGCCACCCAGGTGCCCCTTAAATATGTATTTAAAATTCACTTGCACTGGTCATATTTCATGCACTCTGTACCTCCAGTTGGTTAGTGGCTACTATTTTAGACTGCAGGGAAGGGCCAGCAATCCCTGTATCAACAGATGAAAGGAAAGAGAGGAGAAGGCAAGGGGGTCAACGCTCAGAGACGAAAATCCTTTGCTCGTCTTTGCTCCCGCTTTTATTGGTCCTTCAGAATAATCACAAATCCTTATCACTGTTTCTCAGGCACGTGATGTGTGACGAGGGGTCTTACTGGAACTAGGAGGATCTGTTTACAGGAAAGATACGATATGCTAATCTGTGTGTTCTCCGAATTCTGCTAAACATAGCCTAGGGGACAATGCATAAGTCTCTTAGATCACAGGGCGGCTGTTTGGGCTAAGAAAGCTTCGGGGAAGGCAACTCCCCGTGGCATTCCTAAGGCAGAGTGGTCATGCAGGCCTCGGCATTCCAAAGGCCTATGCCCTTCTCTGAAACCTTCCATCGTCCCCAGCAGCTTCTGTGTTACATTTTAGCAAGCCAGGTATTATGGCTGATTTCATGCTCTCCATTAACCCCAACATTAGACAGCGCAGATTATAGAACATTTCAATCTTTGTTTTTTAAATTTATTATTTTGGGGGGGAGGGGCAAAGGGTAGGGGGAGAGAGAGAATCTTTTTTTTTTTTTTTTTAAGAAGAGAGAGAATCTTAAGCAGGATTCACACCCAGAGCAGAGCCTGACACAGGGTTTGATCTCACAACCTTGAGATCATGACCTGAGCTCAAATCAAGAGTCAGACGCTTAACCAACTGAGCCTCCCAGGCGCCCCGAACATTTCTATCTTTGTAGAAAATTCTACTGGACAGGAGGTGATAATCCTGTAATAGTACTGTAGCTTCATACACCTTGGAGCTATTTAAGAGACTGCATCATGTTGCAGACTTTAGACCTGACAATCTATAGCAGCATTCTTCCAGCATCTTCTGCTCCTATGTAGAGCAGTGACCAGCATGGGGAACAATGCCCCCTATGGAGACTATTGGGCAATCCTGCCCCTGTACCCAGACTTTCAGGCTTGATGCCCACCGGACATTGGAAATAATTTATATGGAGTAACAGCTTAGGGAGTGGTAGTGATAACAGGGGCTGAGGTTTTAACTTCTGTACGGTAGTGGTCTTGATCTGAATGGTAATGGGGAGGCCAAGAAAGGCTGAAGCATTTCCATTTGAAAGGGTTGGGCATGACCCAGACTGGGCTGTAGCATTTGGGATTCCTTTGAAGCTTTGACCTCCCCATCTTGTTAGACTGGTTTAGGTCTCATCTGAACTAACTAGTTAGGAGGTCTGCCCTGAGCCTGTTGCAGTGATGACAAAATTGACCAATAGCTGCAGTCTGAAACTGATTTAGGTTGGCATTGGCAGGGAACACCATGCCAGCTACCATCTGCCCCTGCATATCCTGGATGGGCAGGTGAGACTCTCTTGGTCAGCCAACACATATCATCAACACACATGTGCCCATTCATTGCAGGAACAATGCCTTTTTTTTGTTGTTGTTGTTGGGAATAGCTTTGCTTCTTTGAAGGAGAAGTTGAGAAAGTCCAAGCTCTTTGCTTTTTTATTACTTCAGCATCCAAGAAAATTCCTCCCATAACTTTTCACTGTCAGCGTGTAGCCAGATTTGTATTTACCTGGATTGGATTCTTTCATGTTTCAGCTGCTCAAATTTCTGTTTTTACCTTGGCTTATGCTCAACTTCTGTGCAGAGCTGACAAACACGATTTTTCCCCACTCATTTCCTCATGATTCATTTCTTCCACACTTTGTTGGTATTGTCAAATTTTTTGCAACTCACAAAAGTCTGGATTCCCCACTGGGATCTGTTATCACCTTGACGCTTCGGCACTGTACCAAAGAAACCATAATTTTCTTTCAGGGTGTCATCATCTATATCTTCCTTAAAGTTTCTTCTTTTTGTCAGGTGGTAAGTATGGGAGTACAAGACACAAGATAGAGTGGTGTTTTGCCCTCATGAAGTCACCCAAAAGGGGAGACAAATAATTAAGCTACTTGCGGTGAGAGAAAATGTGTATTCTACTTTGCATTTGTTTGAGTTTATTCTTTTTTAAGTTTGACATATAAAAATATACTCTTTCAGCAGTTCATGCATCTGGAAAACAAATGTACCCAAACTAGAATGAATTAGAGGATGGATTTATTTTAAGAACTGTGCAAAACCCCAATCTGCTATATAAGAGAGTGACAGAATTAAAAGAAGCTGCTCCTCTCCTGTACAACTTTGGCGGGCCGGAGAGGGCGTGGGGCCACACAGCAAGTCTCTCCTCGAACTTGGGGGTACGCCCAGTCTCGGCCTCGCTTGCCGCACTCATTTCTCTACCACGGCGTCTGCGTCGTCTGGGCGCGGAGCCACCGGCGCACCCAGCGTGGCCCCGCCTCAGGCGCGAGAGTCCGCCGGCTCTGAACTACTGTTCCCAGAAGGCCGTGCGAAACCGGGAGGGAAGCGGCGGCAGTGGCAGGAAGGGCGCGAGCGGCAGCGGCGGGTGTCCCGTCAGTGGTCGGTCCGGCAGTCCCTGACCCCCCGGCGGAGGACGCGGCCTTGAGCGGCCCGTGCAGCTCCGGGCGTTATCCGGGGCGAGCCGGTGCCTCCGCCCGCCGAACGGGCCCGGGGCGGGATGTAGGGTGTTAGGCGCGGAGGCCGCCGGCGCGGCGGGGTGGGCGCGGAGGGCGCGCCGAGGATGGAGAGAGCGATGGAGCAGCTCAACCGCCTGACGCGCTCGCTGCGCCGCGCGCGCACAGTCGAGCTGCCCGACGGTGAGCTGGGCGAGGGGTTAGGGGTGTCTGGGGCAGCCGTGGCGTGGCGGGGGCGGGGCTCGGGCTGCGGCGAGGTCGGGTGGGTAAGCTAACCCGAAGCCGAGAAAACGCCCACATTTACTTTCTTTAGCTGGGAGGGGCCAAGCTGGAACCCCGGCTACCCCTCTACCGCTGCTCCCACCAAGGCAGGTGGGAGTTTGCTGGAGGGTCTGGGTTCTGCGGGCCCCGGTGCTGGAAGAAGCAGGACAGAAGCATCTCCCGAGTGTGGATCTGGGGTTTTGGCAAAGGGGCAAAAATATCAGTCGGATGGCGGAGACCCGGATTCAGAAAACATTACAGTTGTGGGTCATTGTACAGTCGTTGCTAGCCGGGGCTAGAGAGATGCACCAAAATAGTATTTCTATTTTAAGCTGCAGAGCGGGAGTTAAGTAGCCTTTCTTTTCTTTTCGGAAATGGAGAGTACTGTATTTTGATATTTTGACAATAAACAGACAAATAAAAGGGTGTTAAATACCAAGTATGTACTCTTAAAGTACTGTGCGTGTGTGTATATATACACTTTGAAATTATGCCTGCCTGTCTTCATTTATTCGTCAGACATAAGTGTGGGTTGGGGACCTTCCACAAAGAGGAATAAGGCATGATCCTTGTAGTTCAGGAATTTTAGCTCATTGTGCCAGGGTTTCTTTAGAACAGGCAAAGAAAGCACTAGCAATAAAGAAGGTGAGAAATAAAGCCGTTTTGTTTGCAGCCTCACGAATTGCTACGTTTTAGTGGCAGTGGGATATGGCCTTGCTGCCTCTAGGAGGCTTTCCGTTCCATTTGCCCCAGTGAGAGAAGGTGTAGGAGGTTAAGGCTGGAGATATATATATATTTTTTAATGCATTGTATTAGTGTATCTTTAATTTTTCAAAACTTTCTTTGAATTGCTGCTGGAGAGGTGATTTGTAGGTTATAGGAGACGTTAGGAGAGAGCCATCTAATAAATGTGGGAATGGGAACTTTGTGGATAATTTTCATGAAAAAATTTCCCCCTAGTCTCTATTTAGGATTAAGAATAGGGATGATTTATGTGATTTTCTGAAAAATAATTTTCTACTTGGTACTTTGCTAGTATGAAGTAGTTGACTGAAAATAATTACGATTTTAGTAACTATAGACTTCCAGCTTGAACTTCTTTCTGTGTTTTCTTTCCAACTTTTACCTTTGCGTCCATTTCTTAAGTGCTGTCCTCATTCATTTTCCACAAATTATTGGTATAGGTTAGTGAAGAACACAGCGTGCAGTTTCATTGACTTGGCAATTGTGTTGCTTAGTTTATATCCCACTATTTTTTACAAAAATATGATTTAGAAGACCTTGATAATGTTTCCTGGTCTTAAAATTAAGTGATATATTTTCATTGTAGAAAATTTCAAGAAGAAAAATTCAAAAATTGGTTATTCTACCACTTAGTAATAAACAATGTTAGTATTTTATTTCCTTCTATTATTTTTTTCTGTCTTTCTCTACCAAATTAAGATCATACGGTATATGGTCTATTATTTTGCTTTTAGAAAACATCACTTTTAAAATACCTTTAAATATGCCTAAT
This sequence comes from Mirounga angustirostris, assembly GCF_029215605.1. NCBI lineage: Eukaryota > Metazoa > Chordata > Mammalia > Carnivora > Phocidae > Mirounga > Mirounga angustirostris. The sequence continues at coordinate 90,495,495 of NW_026991716.1, read as the reverse complement.
AACCTTTCAGCTTTTCATAGGATACATGTAACAAATACTGAATTTAATTTTTGTTTTGATAATAGATTTTATGAGGAGCAGCTTTGTAGTTTTTAAGTCTTAGTCTTTCTCTAAGTCTTTCCTTAGGATTAATAAGTGGAAGAAGAATTATAGATCTAATTATGTCAACATTTGTAAAGCTCTGAGTATCAACCTCTCAACTTACTTTTTTAGAAGGTTCCACCAACAGTCTTGAGAGTCCCTGGAAACTAGAATAGTAAGTAAAAATGAAACATTGTCCCATATTGCTAGGCAAAAGTGGCATCTTGGCTTTCATTTGTTTTTTTTTTAAATTATAATGAATTTGCTCATCTTGTTTCTTTAATTTGTCTTGGTCCCTAAGTTCTGATAGATCTTTCTTTTTGAATTCTCTGAGATTCGCTTTTTCAAGTGCGTATGTGTATGTGTTATAAAAATCTAGTTATAAAAATCCAGATTGTTGGGCTTGCATTTTAGACTGCACAAAAGTTCTGAGATCTCTCTAAATTTAGGAAATATTCAGATACTTATTTTGCCATGTTAGAATTCACTGATTAATAAGCATCTGATTGGAACACATTACTAAGGTTAGAAAGTTTTTAATCAGCTTTTACTCTAAAATTAACTTTGTTGCATAGGATTAAACTGCAGATTTGATTGACTGAATTGGATTCTGGTAGAGCACATTTATATTTCTTTGGGATGATGAAAACCTGAGTATTACCACCAAGTATTATCACTAAATAATGGAGTGCAGGTTGTTGAGTCATCCTAGGCAGGGCTAACATAGGAATATTCTTGTGAGAGAGGAAGTGAAGAGAAATAAATTACTCTAGGGATATGGATTCTCAGTGGACTTTAAAAATTGGTTTATATTGTTTGATTATGTGGAAAAAATAGTCTTAAATTACTGAATTTACAGTGAATGTAGCTTGTTTCATAAGATAATGGAACTTGAGCCCATATTAGCATATATTTGAGTGATGATTAGGGTGATAATCAGTTTTTAAAAAATTGTTCCCATTTGATGGTTTAAAGAGAAATAGTATATGTTATAATGAATCTGAGCTCCCTGTTCTTCAAGGTTTTCCTTTTAGTTGTAGAGTTCTGGAACTTTATCAACTAATCAAATGGCCAACATATGTGAAAAAGTGAGAGATTAAACTTTTTTTTATCACTCTGGAAGATTTTAATTATATACCTAGTTCTTAAGGTGTCTTCCTGAGCGTGGAGAAGGAAGCAAGTGAGAAAAAATTTTATTCTCTTCTTTCATAGTATACCTTTTCCTGGATAGTCTCCTTGTAGCATCATAGTTGTGGTTTTATTTATTTCCTCATACCATTTGGTGTACGAGTTATATTTTTATAGGGTTATTTGTGAATTAAAAAGTGAGATATATATCTAAATTTTGTCTAAATAAACACCCTATTAAAACCCATGCGAACCTTATGAAGCTTATGCTCACTTAAAATTATGTACGAACTTGATTTATAAGTTTAAATTAAAAATAAGGGTCCTTCTTGTTTATGACTTTGCTTATTATGGAGAGACTTAATGAAATTGTCATGGCTTGGAAGTTCAGATGTTTATTGGGGCGTGTATCATATGAGAGAGAAAAAATGTTGCCATGCCCAGGGAGGCTTAAGTGCAGTATTTTTCAACTGCTAGTGGTGACTCACCGGTAGTTAATGAGAACAATTTATTGCAGTCAGCATTTTAAAAAAGGAAATAGAAGAGAATAAAACAAATTAGAGGGGCGCCTGGGTGGCTCAGTCGTTAAGCGTCTGCCTTCGGCTCAGGTCATGATCCCAGGGTCCTGGGATCGAGCCCCGCATCGGGCTCCCTGCTTGGCGGGAAGCCTGCTTCTCCCTCTCCCACTCCCCCTGCTTGTGTTCCCTCTCTCACTGTGTCTCTCTCTGTCAAATGAATAAATAAAATCTTTAACCCCCCCCCCCAAACAAAAACAAATTAGAATGTTTTGCACATAAAAGACTATTGTATTGTAGACCTTTTGGATACTATATGTAGTATACTGGGTGTACTGTAAGATTTTTATTGTGTGGGCTCTGGAATCAGCCAGGTTTGAATTCAAGCTTAACGACTTAGTGCCACCATCACACAGCTTGTTACTTAATTTAGTGCTCAGTTTTTTTGTTTGTAAAATGGGGATAATAATAGTACCTACTTCATAAAGTGGTTATGAGGATAAAAGAGATGATGCATGTAAAGCATTGAGAACAGTGCCTGTAAGATAATGGTTTAAAACATGTGGGCTGTTAGGACTAGGATTTTTTTTTTTTTTTTTGTAGTAAAAGAGTTGTTGCCTCTGCATGCTGAAACTTCAGAATAGTTCTACTAGGACTAAATTGCTTTTCATGAATATACTTACAAATAGTGAAGTAATGAACAAAGATGTGAAGAAATGTTGATAACTTTTTTCCTTCTTTTTGGTATATATTTCTTCAGTATATATTTCTAAATCTATAAACTGCTTTATTCAAACATAACCACAATACTATTGGTAGAGCCAGCACAAATGACAGTGATTTTTATTATCATCAAGTCCCTATTGAGTTTTCTTCTCCGAGAAACATCCTCTTACAGTTGATTTGTTTGGATCAGTACCCAGAGTCCACATATTATTACTTGGTTGATCATCTCTTAAGACTCTTTTAATGATAACAATTCCCCCTTTTTTCTTCTTTTGATAAAACTTTTTATTTTTAAGTAATTTAAGACTTACAGAAAGGTTGCATAAATAGTACAGAGTTCCCATGCATCCTTCTCCCAACTTCCCATAATGTTCACATTTTGTTACAACCATAGTACACTTATCAAAACTAAGGAATTAACATTATCATAATACTATTAACTGCATTACAGACTTTATTAAAATTTCATGAGTTTTCTCACTAATGTCCTTTTTCTAATTAGCATCCAATCAAGTTACTACGTTGCATTTAGTCATCCATGTTTCCTTAGCCTCCCCACACTGTAATAGTTCTTCAGACTTTTCTTGGCTTTGAGACTTTTTAAGAGGACTGCTTGGGTATTTTTGTGGAATTCCCCTTAATTTGGGTTTGTCTGATCTTTTTTCTATTCCTGGTGGATCGTATCAGAGGCTACATGATATTACATGATATCAATATGTATTATATCTGGTGACATTATCCTTTATCAGTTGATCAAGGTGGTATCTGCTGGGTTCTCCACTGTAAATTTACTGTTTCCCTTTGTAATTAGTATTTTGGGGAGATACCTTGATACTATGCAAAAACTTCCTCCTAAAACTTTAATTTTAGCATTGGCATTAATGTTTTAAGAGTTGTTAGAGTTACTTCTCTGTAAATAACTTAAAAAAACCCCATAAACCTCTAAAATGCATTGAATTGAGATGACCATTAGTAATATATAAAAATAAATCCAAACAAAGCTGAAATTTATATAAGTATAGTCCAATATCATAGATATTGTTGACTTTTAACCTTTTCTTTTGGATCATATTTCTGTGAGCTTCATAAAAGATATGAAGGAAAATGTGCGTAAGTGTAAAGTAATGTGGAAAAGTAAGATTTTAATGCTGTTTTGTAAAAGCTTCTAAAATAATTCCCTTTGTTATAATATTGTCAAGAAGCAAGTATTATGTATATTTAATGTTTAAAAATTATTTTAGCATATATATATATATCTATAATCGCTATATATGCTTAAAATTCCCCCAAACTACATGTAAGTTTGATAAAACAAGAACTCGGTAAACACTTTTTTGGAAGTAAAAGAAGTTTCTGTTGTTAAAGCTACGGAAAATACTAGGTCTCATTTTCCCCATCAAATCCAGAAGCTAAGCACTTTGGTGATGATGTAAAGGGGTCTAGCATTAGGATAAGAAATTCTGCATTGTTGCAGATTTTGAAATGCCTCTGGTATTCCACACTATCTTTAATCTTTCTCCTCTTCTCACTTTTTATATGGAATTAGGAAAACTCTGAAGTAGTTTTAAGTTTCACCCTTTGGAAAAACATAGGACATAAATTCTTTTTCTGTTTTTTGTTTAGTTTTTGTTTTGTTTTGTTTTTTACTCAGATAATGAAACTGCTGTTTATACATTAATGCCAATGGTTATGGCTGATCAACACAGGTGAGTGCCTATTTCAAATTTATGCTTTTTGTATAAATATAAAAAAGAAGGGCGTCTGGGTGGCTCAGTTGGTTAAGCATCCGATTCTTGATCTCAGCTCAGGTCTTGATCTCGGGGTCATGAGTTCAAGCCCGTGTTGGACTCCACACTGCATGTGGAGCCTACTTTAAAAAAGAAAGAAACAAACAAAACCTCTCAAAAACTAAAAAAAAAAAAAAAAAAAAAAATACAAGAGAAGTATAAATTTACCTATGTTGGATACATATACATGCACAAACATAGTTTGGACATAGATGTTGTCCTGGGACATGCTGTTTAACCTCTTTTATAGTTTATTGTCTGTGAAATAAAAACCAAGATTTTCTAAGATCCATCTCAACTGTAAAATTCTATGGTAAGAGATGTTCTGAATGAATTATCAGATATTAAGTCAGTTATTTGGTTGGTCACTGACAATTAGAACAACATTGTGATGGTTTCAGTTAGAGGTCACTACTGATCTTTATTGCAAAAGGTTAGGGCTGATGGAAACTTACTTCCTAATGTTCTGCTTTGATGTTCTTTTTATTGATGTAGTGTGGACACTCTTTACAGGGCGCATATGAGATACAGTTATCTGGCTGGGTGATGAGATGTTTATACTTGTAGCGGGCAGCTCTGCTGTGGTTAGCCATTGGGTAGTTGGTATAATAAGGTGACAAGGAAACTATTTTGAAACAAGTTTAAAATATAAATAATTTTTTGCTTTAAACTTCCTGTGTGATACAACTAAAACATGTTTAAATCTGATTTTTCTTTTTTTTTTTTAAAGATTTTATTTATTTATTTGAGAGAGAGAATGAGAGAGAGAGAGAGCATGAGATGGGGGAGAGTCAGAGGGAGAAGCAGACTCCCCGCCGAGCAGAGAGCCCAATGCGGGACTCGATCCCGGGACTCCAGGATCATGACCTGAGCTGAAGGCAGTCGCTTAACCAACTGAGCCACCCAGGCGCCCTAAATCTGATTTTCTTAATTGGCCAAAATTAATATAGGGAGGCTATACTTTTTGCAAGGGGAGCAGCTAGCCCAACTCTCTTTGTTTCTCAAGAATCTAGGGAGAACTGAAGCCAACTTAGGTATCTTCGGAGCAGATGATATAGATCAGCAGATGAGGAAACCTTCAACACCAGTTTATAGGTCAGTGCAGTTTTTTTTTTTAAGATTTTATTTGAGAGAGAGAGAGAGTGAGAGAGAGACAAAGAGAAAGAGCACAAACTGGGGGAGAGGCAGAGGGAGAACCAGACCCCCGCACTGAGCAGGGATCCTGATGTGGGGCTCCATCCCAGAACCCTGGGATCATGACCTGAGCCGAAAATCAGACACTTAACTGACTGAGCCACCTAGGCACCCCAGTGCAGTTGTTTTTTGGATGAAACTGTTGGCTACTATGCTGTGCTTAGAGAATAGTGCTTTGTTTTTTGACTGACTTGGGACAGAACTTTTTGGATAATTGGTTAGAGTAACTAAAGGGCAATTAACTTGAGTTACTATGTTTTTTAAAACTTTTTTTTTTTAACATATTGATTCTTTTAATTTTCTTTTGGCTTAGGTCTGTTTCTGAGCTACTATCAAATTCAAAGTTTGATGTCAATTATGCATTTGGACGTGTGAAAAGAAGCTTGCTTCACATTGCAGCAAAGTAAGAAGGAGGATATTTTGGATTAAAGTCTGGTCTAGCACAGTGATCAGTAAGCTTTGGATCAGTGTTGTCCCACAATAGTTATGGGAAGAGATGAGAATAGACTGCTGAACAGTTCTTTATTCTGTTTAGAGCATAGTGTGCTGTGTTTGCATTCTTTTTCTAGATACGTCAACCTTGAGATCAGACTCAAGTCTCACATCTACTATCTTAGCTTGTTCTAGGTCAGATCAGTAGTTTATCTTTCCTGGATGTACTTGAGAGAGTACATTCACTGAAAATTTTCTCTCATCCAACCAGTATGAAATTTTATATGTTAACTGCACATGAAGCCATTGGCTTTATATTTTTTACTTAGGTATGAGAATGATTTTAATCCATAATCTTCCAGTTACATATGTAATCAATCAATTAATTGATATCTAACTTCCTTTCAGGACTTAGGTAGATATGTTAAAATTAATTTTTCATAATGAGTTTGGCTTCTGGAAGGCCAAAGAATTGAGAGTACTATGTGGTTTCTTTTATGTATTAATACTTTATTTTGCTTTATTTGAACATCTCAAATACTTCATAGCTTTCATAGTAGAATGTACCTTCTTGAAAGTAGAGGATATTTACTATTTATGACAAGTTAAATCAAATTGTAGGTTAATAATGGACCTTAAAAATGTGTTTAATGGAGCTTTTTGTTTTTTTAATTGAGGTGTATGTCAACTGACTGTTGAATGTATCTGAACTGTTTTTAATATTGTTTTAGTTGTGGTTCGGTGGAATGCTTGGTCCTGCTATTAAAGAAAGGAGCAAATCCTAACTATCAAGATATTTCAGGTTGTACGCCCCTTCATTTGGCAGCTAGAAATGGGTAAATATTTTGTCCCTTGAGTAGCTTAAGTTGTATTATCAGTTATGACTGACAGTATTCAAGGCTTTCTGGATTTGGTGATTTTTTTTGACCAATATTTGCCTTGGGAAGAGGGTCGTGGGTCATTGTATTCAATATTTAAATAACTGTCATATTTAATAATTTATTAAATTGTTTACTAATATTTTTTCTTGAAAATATACTTAAGTTCATTTTTACTTGTATTATAATGATATTTTATTTTCTAAAAAGCATCATTGTCACCCTCTTTGTTTTGGTGTCCTTTTTCCTGCTCATTCTTTTTCACATCTATTTCCATACCTTATTTTCCAAATCACTTGTTCAGTTAATTTTATTAATGGAATTAAAGACGGAGTAAATATATTATACCCAGCTTATTTATATCTTTTTGAGAATGGGCTATACTGTAGTAAACTTTCTAAATTAGGGTAACTTACTCCTTTCAGTACCAAAACTTACCTTTCCTTTTAATTATGACAAAAAGTTTTCTAAATAAATAATGTATTTACTACCCTTCCTTTTGAAATTTTTTATTAAATAATTTTTCCCCTTATAATAGTGTTTCTAAAATGTAAATATATTTTTGCTTTTTCCTGATAACTCTGGTCTTCATTATGAACATCTTTATGTTATTCTATGCTGGTTTATTTTACTTTTATATTATATATATATATATATATATATACACTTTTATATAATATATGTAATATAAAAAAGCTCTATTTACTTTTTTAAAGTTTTATTTATTTGAGAGAGAGAAAGAGAGATGCTTGAGAGATAGAGTAAGGGCAGAGGGAGAGAATATCAGACAGACTCCCTGCTGAGCATGGGGCTCCATCTCAGGACCCTGAGTTCATGACCTGAGTCGAAACCAAGAATCAGACACGTAACCAACTGAGCCTCCCAGGTGCTCCATTGTGTGGTATTTTAAACGCAACTATACTTTTTTATGGCTTTCTTTCTCACTTTTTTGTTGAGAATTTCAGATATCACATCTCTGTGTCTGCCTCTACTTACTACTATTTTTTACTATTTTTTTTTTTTTAAGATTTTATTCAGTTACGTGACAGAGAGAGAGAGCACACAAGCAGAGGGAGAGGGAGAAGCAGGCCTCCCACCAAGCAGGGAGCCCAGCACGGGGCTTGATCCCAGGACTCCGGGATCATGACTTGAGCCAAAGGCAGATGCTTAACCAACTGAGCCACCCAGGCGCCCCTATTTTTTTATGTCTTAAAATTCTGTTGGACTGAGGGGTGCCTGGGTACCTAGGCTCAATCGGTTAAGCGTCCGACTCTTGATTTCAGCTTAGATCATGATCTCAGAGGCCTGGGATCGAGCCCCACATTGGGCTCCACACTCAGCAGGGAGTTTGCTTGAGATTCTCTCTCTCTCTCTCTCTCTGTCCCTCCCCGCCCCCATCTCCCCCTCCCCCCTCTCTTGTGCGGGAGTGTGTATGTGTGTGTGCTCTCTCTCTAAAATAAGTAAATCTTTAAAAAAAATTCTGTTGGACTGAGAAACCATACCAAATGGCTGGAATTATGTTTAAAATGAAAAAAGTAGTTTTTGACTCAGGGCTTGAAGAACTTATATTTATAAACATGTTTCAAATATATAAAAGTATATTCCTAGGGCACCTGGTTGGCTCAGTCAGTTAAGCTTCAAACTCTTTGATTTCGGCTCAGGTCATGGTCTCAGGGTCATGAGACCGCTTTTGGGCTCTGTGCTGGACATGGAACCTGCTTAAGATTCGCTCTCTCCCTCTCCCTTTGCTCCTACCCTATCTCTCCTTCCCCCTGTCTCTCAAAAAAAAGGTATATTCCTATGTCTCTTTTTTTTGTTTACTTTTTTTTTTTTTTTAAAGATTTTATTTATTTGAGAGAGAGAGCATGAGTGGCGGGGAGAGAGGGGCAGAGGGAGAGGGAGAAGCAGACTCCCTACCACACAGGGAGCCTGCTGCAGGGCTCAGTCCCAAGACCCCAGGATCATGACTTGAGTCGATGACAGAAGCTTAACTGATGGAGCCACCCGTCTGCCCCTCTTCTTTTGATTACTCTTGAAAATATTTTTGTTTCTTGTTTTGACCTGAGATTCTAGGTAGTTGAGGGAGATGCCTGACTGAGATATGGGGCTAAAATTGTGTACTGCATCATTCTGAGACCAAATTTTTGCATACAAGGATTAAAGTGGAACCAAAAATAAAAGAACCATAGTGATATCTAGGTTGGACAGGGAAAAGGCATACTCCTTTGACCCTGTTTGGTCTGATCCAGTTCTTGATTTAGCATGTGAACCAGTTGTCCACTGTTCTGATAGGTAACAAGGTAACAATGTGCTAATTAAACAACTATTTTTATAATAGCCACACTGGTGATGTTTGTAGGGTGTCACACCCAAGGTCATAGATCTTGTTGAATTCATTCCTTGCTGAATTGATCTCAGATCTAGATACGTTATCCCAAGGGTTGGTAAGCTAGTGACAAATCTCTTTCAAAAAGTTACACGTAGAAAAAAAGCTCAGTACTCTAGATCAACGACTGTAAGTGAAAGGAGAGATTGGTGCACAGTGGGGATAAAATGTCTATTGCCATTGTAGTCAGAGACTTAAGTCATTTAGGAGATCATTACTTTTTTTTTTCTAGTTTTGTTGAGCTATAACCAACAAAATTGTAAGATTTTTAAAGTGTACATCATTAAGATTTGATAGACATCTACATTGTGAAAGGATTCCTTTCATTTAGTTAGTAAACACATCCATCACTACTATCACCTTACATATTTATCTTTTTTTGGGTGGAGGTGTGAGAACATTTAAGTTGGAGACTTAATGTCTCCAAGAAATCGCTTGATTTACATGGCAAGTCAGTGAGGAGAGAAGGAATAAGAAGAGTTTGTAACCTTAACATAACATCTAATTTGGATACCTTTCTGTTTCTATAAAGATTGTGATATTCAATACTTGACTATTCTAGTTTTTGTTACTGGGTGCCTTGTACAACTTAGAGTGGCTCCATAAATGTTTACTGAGTGGCTTGAGTACATGTTACTCCTTGTAGCTTCTGATATTTTCAGAAATAGCTTTTTATTATAATTTCTTTATGAGTTCAAATTTGTCTAGGCTGAAGCGGAAGTCACAGGGGACTTATGCCCCTTTTGCTTGTCCATCCGTGTTTGGGAGTTTGTTTTTTGTTTTGCTCCCTCAGTTACCGTTAGATGAGTAGTAGAATTCTCCTGGCCTGCTTTATCATTCCTCTCATTAACTGGTAGTACTGGGTGCGCTGGTACTGAATTGCCCTCCTTCCCAGTAGAAGACCCATTGAGCTACCACAGAGCACTAGGATGATTTGCCCCTGTGTCATTTGGGTTACCATAAGCTTCCCGTAATTGTTGCAATATCTGGGCAGGAAAATAGTTGCTTCCTGTACAGGAGGATCCAGTGTTGCTCATGATTATATGAGATTGTTAAAAAAAAATAAAAGACTTCAGAATTGTTGTGTATTCTTAGGTTGCATGTTGGTCAGATTTGAAACACGATTTTTTGCTTTATATTTTGGGCTAGGTTGTGACCTCATAAAGGGCAGAGCCCATGTGTTAATTAATATTTTAGCTCTAATTCTTGGCAAAATAAGTGCTCATTTAGTGGATTGTTTTGACATCCTGAGATTCTATAAAATATCAATAATGATTGTTAAATGAGAAAAAAAGGATACATTTCTCATACTGCTGTCTGTCTTTTACAGTTCATTTTTGGTTTGGGAAGCATTATGGATTTTTGCTTTCCTTCAGCAGCTCCCTCTAAACACCTCCTTGGGACTATTTCCCTGGCCCATTTCCACCTAAGTGTTTGTTTTGGCAATAGGCAAGTGGTCTAAGAGGCTCTTGAAGATGTTTTAGAAATCCAGCAATATGGGTATAGGCACACATACACATATTTTGAACAATGTATTCATTTTAATAGGGCTGTCTGGTCTGTTGTCTCAGGATTGTTGAAGATTTATTTCCTATGGTTTTCAGAACAGTTTATTAGATAAGCTTTATAAATGTTGAACTTACAAGTTTCTCAGAACTTTTTCTTTCTTTTCTTTGACTATAATGCTGATTTTAAATTACATTTAATTTCATTTCAGATACAAAAAGCAAAGCTAGAAAAGTAATTTGTTCCCTTTTAAAAAGATCTTTTCAGTTAATAAAAATTTTAGCTATTAACTTAAAGGATTGAATAATTAATAATCAGTCAATAAAGTTTTACTGAGTTCATTGAGAGCACCTAGCTATGCTTAATACTGAGTTTATTAAAGAAGTATACAATTCATGGCATGAGAAATTTTTTTTTTTTTTAAGATTTTATTTATTTATTTGACAGAGACAGCGAGAGAGGGAACACAAGCAGGGGGGAGGGGGAGAGGGAGAAGCAGGCTTCCGACGGAGCAAGGAGCCTGATGCGGGGCTCGATCCCAGAACCCTGGGATTATGACCTGAGCCAAAGGCAGACGCTTAACGACTGAGCCACCCAGGTGCCCCATGGCTTGAGAAATTTATGATCTAATTGAGTGAATGGTAACACATAAACATATATACTCTATTATATACTATCTATTTTGTATATAGCATATATAGTACTACAAATGTAGTATATCCATATGTTAATACTGTATATGTAACATATGGTATATAATACGCTATTACATATACACTGTTACATATTTTTTATATGTCACAGTTTTTTCATTTTATTTCAGATGTTAAAACATTTGTTTAAAAACCTATAGATTGATACTTGCCATCAACTAGTATTGAGTGTTGTCAATATTTCAGTAAAATAATTGTCATTGGCTTATTTTTCTTGTACCAGTTATCTCTGTCTCTTTTTTCTTTTCAGGCAGAAGAAGTGCATGAGTAAATTATTAGAATACAGTGCTGATGTCAACATTTGTAATAATGAAGGCCTTACAGCAGTAAGTGCTAAGAATTTATGTGAGAGCTTTAAAATACTTTTTAGAAAATAATATTGAAGGTGATAGTAATGCAAAGTGCAGTACAAATGTTTCTGCAGGTTACTTCTGTAGAAAGATTTGAGACATAGTTCTCTACTGTATTTATTAAGAGAAGTTATGGGTTCACTATGTTTCTCCTTTCTCCTTTTTGTTTGTGACCTTTCATTTATTTTGAAGCCTTTTTCCTCTAGCTTTTGTCACTGACTTTCAGGTGATTTTTTAGAAGCATGTTATGAGTTCATTATAGGAGAGCTATTTTTTATTATGTCCTTTAAAATTATTTTAATATGTACATTTCAGAAAAATTGGATGGCTAGGTAGAAAGGAAAAAGGTAATGAATGGAATGATCACTCACTATATCCTCTGCACTCAGAGATAATCACTGTTAATATTTTGGTCTATATCTTTCAGACTTGTTATATCTTACCTAAACTAGTATTTTTATCCATTTTGCTGTGTCACTTTCTTTTTAAAAATAAGTTAATATATTTTTGATCCATGTAGATGTTATTTGGAGGTAGTGTGGGATATTTCTGAAAAGATTGTTGAAATCCAAAAATTTTTTAAAAATTTATTTTTATTTTAATTCCAGTATAGTTAATATACAGTGTTATATTAGTTTCAGATGTACAAAATAGTGATTCAAGAGTTCTATACATGAAATCTAAAAATATTAATCATTATCATTATTTAATGGAGCTTTATTCATTTTAGAAGTAGATATAAAATAGAATTATGTGATTATTGAGAAATTATTTTGAAGTTGTGACAGAAGATGTTAAATTTTTTTTTTTTAAGATTTTATTTATTTATTTGACAGAGATAGCGAGAGCAGGAACACAAGCAGGGGGAGTGGGAGAGGGAGAAGCAGGCTTCCTGCCAAGCAGGGAGCCCGATGCGGGGCTTCATCCCAGGACCCTGGGATCATGTCCTGAGCCGAAGACAGATGCTTAACGACTGAGCCACCCAGGCGCCCTGTGGATGTTAAATTTTATATATTAAATTTTACCTTCCTGTATGTGAGGTTACGCATGTATGAATTAAGTGGATGTTGAGAATCCTTTCATGATGCCTATCAAATCAATATGTTGTATCCTTTAAATATCCTACAATTTTGTCAATTATACCTCAATAAAGTTGAAATAATTTTTTATTAAGTTTTTAATTCTAATTCCAGTATAGTTAACATACAGTATTCTATTAGTTTCAAGTGTACACTATAGTGATTCCACAATTCTATACGTTATTAAGTGTCCATCATGATAAGTGTACTCTTAATCCCCTACACCTACTTCACCCATCCCCCCCCGCCCACCTCCCCTCTGGTAATCATTAGTTTGTTCTCTGTAGTTAAGAGCCTGTTTCTTGGTTTGAAAAAAAAAAATTTTTTTTTTTTACCTTTCTTGGTAGTATTTGTAGATTCTGAATCTTTTAATTTGTGGATAAAGAATATTATTTACATACCATGCCAGTTTTCAAGGCTTTCTGACTAAAATGAAGGTGGGGATACTGGGCATAAAAAAACAGCTTCCCTAAGATTTGCTTTGTTCTCTGTGAATGACTTATTTAAGATAAAGAATAAGCTCAATCATTATTAATATGGAACCCACAATTCTTGTGATAATCTAGATTTTGTTTTATATATATGTGTGTGTGTATATTAAGATTTTATTTATTTTTTTTGAGATAGAGAATGAGAGAGAGTACGAGCCGGGGTGCAGAGAGAGAGGGAGAAACAGGCTCCCCATTGAGCAGGGAGCCCGATGCGGGGCTTGGTCCCAGGACCCTGGGATCATGACCTGAGCCGAAAGCAGATGCTTAACCAGCTGAGCCACGAGTCGCCCTGATTTTTTAATATATTAACAACATAATGCCATCTGTTCTGTAAAGAAAAACTGTAGAATGAATATTTACAAGATGCTTAGTGATATGCTACCTACTACTGAGGATTATAAAATTATGGAACTAACATAGACCTATCTTTAGGACACTATCTAGTATAGGCAAGATAAGATGTTCAATATTAACATAATCTAATCACATAAATTTTTATCTGCTAACTTCTCACTTTCACTCCTGAACTTTAGGAGAAGTAGAGTAGAAAAGTTTTTTACCTAAAATATTATTAATGCATCTATTTAAAGAGTCAAATGATTCTACAAAGCTTACTGTAGAAAAATAGTTTCTGCACTCTTTCTGCCTGGGACCAACCTTGGTGTTTTCTCCTATGGCCTGAATGGTATAGTGTGCTGCCACCTCTTGGAAATTATTCTGGCCACCAACATGATTCTTCCTAGTCCCAGACCACCATGATGGAGTTAATTCAACAGCTGGGCCCATTGACCCGATCAGCTAAAGGAAGCTGGGATGGTGAAAACGTGTTGCTGCAGAACTGAATAGTTGCCACCAAACATGTGGGACAGTAAAGCCAATGGCTCCTGACTTGGAAGAAACTTTCAATGAGGAGCCAAGAGCCCCAGGATTTTTCTTACAAAAAGAGAGAACTGTTGAGTGCATGCTTTCTAGGCTGGTTATCCTCACAAAGGACTCCTCATATTTCTTCATTTGTTGTTTCAACAGGAATTTCTTGAATACCTACTATGGGCTAGGCACTTTGCTATTGTGGGATAGAGCCATGAATATGGTCCTTGTTGTCCCCAAACGTATAAGGAAGACAGGGAAGTTTTTTTTTCTTTCAAGTTCTTATTAAAGTTCAAGTTAGTTAACATTTAGTGCAGTGTTGGTTTCAGGAGTAGAATTTAGTGATTCATCACTACATACAACATCCAGTGCTCATCACAAGTGCTCTCCTTAAAGCCCATTTAGCATGTCCCCTCACCCACCCCCCCTAGTTTGTTCTCTGTAGTTAAGAGTCTTTTATGATTTGCCTCCCTCCATGTTTTTATCTTATTTTTCCTTACAGGAAGACTGGAAAGTTAACAGGCAGTGGTAACACAGTGTAATGAATGTCAACATAGGAGAAGGAGATGCTATGGAAGTCTGGCAGGGGACCCATCCTCACTTAAGGCATTAGAAGAGGCATCCCAGGGACATATCACATGAGCTGAGGCCAGGACAAACAGAAGTTAGACTGGTTAAAGTGGTGGTTGTGGGGCTGGGGGGGGCGGGAAGAGAGTTCTGGCTCTACGGAATAGATTCGTGAATGCTTGGAGGTGAAAGAAGGCATGCTACATTAGAGTGGTGAGCTTAACTGGTGTTCAGGTACCCCAGGGGTTCATGGAGACTTTCCAAAGGTTTTTGGCATGGATAGTTACAGGGATCACTTTCCAGGTCTTTAGCTTCTAGATGTGCTTTTTTTCCCCAAGATGATATGCTCAAGAACATCCTGCAGTAGAGAGCCTACCCTTCCCACATTCACCTTCAAAATCGCTCTCCCACCACTTTTTTTTTTTAAAGATTTTATTTATTTATTTGATAGGGGGAGAGAGAGTGAGAAAGCACAAGCAGGGGGAGCGGCAGAGAGAGAGGGAGAAGAAGGCTTTCTGCTGGGCAGGGAGCCCGACATGGTGTTTGTTCCCAGGACCCTGGGATCACAACCTGAGCTTAACCGACTGAGCCACCCAGGTGCCCTCTCCCACTGCTTTTTTTTTTTTTTTTAAAGATTTTAAAAATTTATTTGATAGCACGAGCACAAGCAGGGGGAGTGGCAGGCAGAGTGAGAGGGCTAAGCAGGCTCCCCACAGAGCAGGGAGCCCAATGCAGAACTTGATCGCAGGACCCTGGGATCATGACCTGAGCCGAAGGCAGACACCCAACCCA
This sequence comes from Mirounga angustirostris, assembly GCF_029215605.1. Lineage (NCBI taxonomy): Eukaryota > Metazoa > Chordata > Mammalia > Carnivora > Phocidae > Mirounga > Mirounga angustirostris. Next base: position 90,480,003 of record NW_026991716.1, on the reverse strand, counting down.
CTGAGCCACCCAGGCGCCCCTCTTCTGCTGCTTTTTGAATGAAGTACATTTTATGCTTATCCATCCTGAGTATTACTAAGGCACATTGTCTAGGATGGCCTGGGGATAGTGACAAGCAAAAGAACAATTCAAAGTATTGGTGTCGGCAAAGGCTGTCATTCAGTACCATAAACCATAAAATCATGGTAGGATTTCGTAGACTTTTCCCTGCCTTATACATATTGCTTTTAGGGGTAAGGTCATTAGACTTAACTCGGTTTGTTCTGAACTCAGCAAAATTATAAAAGTGAAGAGGTGGGAGTGATGGAATATTTGGTTGGCGATGCCGCCTATATCATCCCCCAACAACTGTCAGAGAATTCATTGCCTCTAACAGAGATCTACAAGAACAAAGAAAAGAACATTAGTAAAAAAATACTGCAGGCAATGTTGACTTAATCAGGGTGAGACATGTATCTTACCTATCTGTATCAGGACAAGGGAGGAAATAGGCAGTGACTGCTAATGGTAGTGGGTTTCTTTTTGGGGAAATGAAAATGTTCTAAAATTGATTATGGTGATGAATGCGCAACTGTGAATATACCAAAACCGCTAAGGTGTATATTTTAAATAGATGGATTGTATGGCATTTGAACTGTATGACATTATACCTCAAATAAATACACATCTGTATTGTGATCCCACCCCACAAAAAGGACATATTCTCTTGACTTTCTTCCTCAGGCTCTATAAACTTGTAACTGTAGTTAGCTCTTCTCAACTATTTTAATAGATGTAAAAATACTGTTTCCTTACATCTAAATAACATGCTAGTATTGCTATTTTTTGATTTTTCAGTTTTAGGCATCACCAATTGACTTTATGGAAGATAAGGTTATTTGCTCTCTTTTTCAGCCCCACCTCCCCTTATCCCATCATGTACAATCACATTTCCCTCACACCTTTCCAATATAGTTGTAATTTTAATTAGATCATTTTTCAGTATTTTGATTTTTAAAAAATTATATACATACTGTTCATAGTTAGGCCAAATAGTTTGCTATAGTTACTTTATTACATAGCATTTTGATTTTCATGTAGTTAATAATGGCATTCTAAAAAAATTGAGATAATTTTACATTCATATGTACCGGTAAGAAATAATACAGAGGAATGCCCTCTATATATTGCCCAGTTTCCCTCAATGGTCACATTTTACAAAACGATAGTATAATATCATGGCCAGGATATTTATACTGATATAATTTGTCTTGTTCCAATTGCCCCAGTGTTACGTGTTTATTTGTACCCAGTTTTATCTGTGTGAGTCTATGTATAGTAAGTTCTATACAGTTTTATTACCTGTATAGGTCCATGTGTCCACTACTATAGTCAATATTCTGAACATTTCCAACTCTACAAAGATGTTTTGTGTTGTTCTTTTATAACCACACCTTTCCTCCCCTTCACCCCATGCCTAACCCTTGGCAACCACTAATCTCTTCTCCATTTCTAAGATTATGTCTTTTTAAGAATGTTATATAAATTGAATTATATTGTATGGAACCTTTTAGGATTGGCTTTTGTACATTCATCATATTCCATGGAGATTGACGTAGGTTACTGTATGTATCAATAGTTTGTTCCTTTATATTGCTGACTGGTATTCCTTGGTGTAGAGGTATCATTGTTGGTTTAACCATTTACCTGTTGAAGGACATCTGGGTCATTTCCTGTTTGGGGCTATCTTGAATAAAGCTGCTATAAATGTAAACAGTGTACAGGTTTTTGTGTGGATGTAAAACTTTTCATTTCTCTAGAATAAATGCCCAAGAATGAAATTGCTGGGTTGTATCGTAGTTTCATGTTTAGTTTTAAAATGTACTACCTAACTTTTCCAGAGTGCCTGCAACATTTTATACTCTGAGCAGCAATATATGAGTCATCTAGTTTTTCAGCATCCTCACCAGCATTTGATGTTGTTACTGTTTTTTATTTTAGCCATAATACGTGTGTAGTTGCTATCTCATTGTGGTTTTAATTTGCATTTGCCTAATTGACATCTTTTCATGTGCTTTTTTGCTATCTGTGTATCTTTTTTTTTCTTTTTTAAAGTTTTTATTTAAATTCCAGTTAGTTAAGCTACAGTGTTATATTAGTTTCAGGTGTACAATATAGTGATTCAGTGCTCATTACAGTAAGTGTACTCCTTAATCCCTATCACCTGTTTAACTCATCCCCTTACCCACCTCCCCTCTGGTAGCTGTCAGTTTCTGAATCTGTTTCTTGTTTTGCCTTCCCCCCCCCTCCTTTCCCCTCTCTTTTTTTTTTTTTTGTTTCTTAAATTCCTCATATGAGTGAAATCATATAGTATTTGTCTTTCTCTGACTGACTTATTTCACTTAGCATTATACTGTCTAGCTCCATCTGTGTTATTGCAGATGGCAAGATTTCATTCTTTTTTTTATGGCTGAGTAATATTCTCTTATGTATATATATCACATCTTTATCCATTCATCAGTTGATGGACACTTGGGCTGTTTCCATAGTTTGGCTATTGTAGATAATGCTGCTATAAACATTGGGGTGCATGTATCCCTTTGAATTAGTATTTTTGTATTCTTTGAGTAATTTTGCTATCTGTATATCTTTCTATGTGAAAGGTTGATTCATGTCATTTGCTCATTTTTTAATTGGATTACTTTTAACTCTTGAGCTGTGAGAGTGCTTTATATACTGATGATACGGGTCCTTTATCAGGTATGTGATGTGCAAATATTTTCTTCTATCTCTAGTTTGCCATTTTAATTCTTTTTTTAAAATTTTATTGTGTTATGTTAATCACCATACATTACATCATTAGTTTTTGATGTAGTGTTCCATGATTCATTGTTTGTATATAACACCCAGTTCTCTGCCATTTTAATTCTTTTTTTTTTTAAAAAGATTTTATTTATTTATCTGACAGAGAGAGACACAGCGAGAGAGGGAACACAAGCAGGGGGAATGGGAGAGGGAGAAGCAGGCTTCCTGCCAAGCAGGGAGCCTGATGTGGGACTTGATCCCAGGACCCTGGGATCATGACCTGAGCCAAAGGCAGACGCTTAATGACTGAGCCACCCAGGCGCCCCTCTGCCATTTTAATTCTTAACAGGATCTTTTGTATAAAAGTTTTCAGTTTTGATGAAGGCCAGTATATCAGTTTTTCCTTTTATGGATTATGCTTTTGGTATCAAATTAAAGGACTCTAACTCTAGATCTGGAAGATGTTTTCAGATTTTTTTTCTAAATTTTTATTATTTTATACTTTACATCTAAATCTATGATCTATTTTGAGCTAATATTTGTGTAAGATGTGATGCTTAAGTTGAGGTTCATTTTTTATTTTAAGATTTTATTTATTTATTTGTCAGAGAGAACACAAGCAGGGGGAGCGGCAGGCAGAGGGAGAAGCAGGCTCCCTGCTGAGCAAGGAGCCTAATGTAGGACTCGATCCCAGGACTCTGGGACCTGAGCCTGAAGGCAGATGCTCAACCAACTGAGCCACCCAGGCATCCCTTTTTTTGCTCATCAAGTCCACTTACTCGAGCACTGTTGTTGAAAAGTCTATCCTTCCTGCATGAAATTGGTTTTTCATCTTTCTCAAAAATCTATGGGGCATATTTATATGGACTTTTTTCTGGGTTTTTAATTCTGCTTCAGGGATCTATGTGACTGTCCCTTTGCCAATACCACAGTTTGGATTACTGTAGCTATATACTAAATAGTAAGCCTTAATATCTGGTTGAGTAATTCCTCCCACTTTATTTTTCTGTGTCAGGATTATATTAGCTATTCTGGTTTCTTTGCCAGAAATTTATAGATAGAATAAACTTATTTATAGAATAAACTTGACTATGACAAAAAAACCTTGCTGGGATATTTATTGAGATTGTATTAAATATAGATCAGTTTGAGAATTGATATCTTTACTGGAAACACAGTATGTCTCCTCATTTATTTAGGTCTTTGATTTCTTTTTGTAAATGAAATTTTACCTCTTGTACTGTTCACCATACAGATCTTGTGCATGTTTTAAGTGTATATGTATAGCTAAGTTTCATTTTCTTTGGAGCAATACTGAATAGTAGTATGTTTTTAATTTTGGTTTCTGCATGTTCACTGATAGTTTGTAGAAATGCGATTCCTTTTTTGTGTATTTATCATGTATTCTTGTGACCTTGCTGAACTCACGTATTAGTTCTAGGAGTTTTTTATAGATTCCTTAGGGTTTTCTATGTAGACGGTCATGTCATCTGCAAATAGAGATAATTTTATCTTTTCCTTTCTAATCTCTAGGTCTTTGTTTCTTGTCTTATTGCAGCTTAAATTTTTTTTAAAACTTTTCTAAGTACTTATTATTAATTCATTGTGAAACTTTACCTGAGCTTTGTAAATATCCTCATAAGTATTCAGTGTCTTTCATCTTCTTGATTAATTTTGAAAGGAGTCTTTTATGGAGACTTCTGTCCTCTCTAAGCTGGTTTGGGTGATTTCTAGGCCTCCTTCACAGTTTTTGTTTAGAATATCTCTTCATCATCCTGGAGATTTCTTTTGCCTTTCTCTTGTTTTGGGTTCTTTTTTATATGGATTCTGTGTCTGCCTTTGCAGATAACTATTCTGTCACTTTGCTGGAGCACATTTTCCAGTAGTTAACTGACAAAGAGTTAATGGGAAGTAAATTCGTTTATACTTCGCATTACTTGAATTTTGAGTCTGATTATGTAATCATTAATAATGAGTTAGCTGGTAATAAGATTCTGGGCTGCACATTGTTTTCCCTTAGAATTTTGAAAACGTTGCTTCATTGTCTTCTAGCTTTCAGTTTTGAAGTTTGGTGCCATTTAGATTTTTTTTTTTTTAATTTATTTATTTGAGAGATGGAGAGAGTGTTTGCATGGGGTGGGGGAAGGGCAGAAGAAGAGGGACAGAGTCTTTTTTTTTTTAAAGATTTTATTTATTTATTCATGAGAGACAGAGAGAGAAGCAGAGGGAGAAGCAGGTTCCCAAGGAGCAGGGAGCCCGATGCGGGACTCGATCCCAGGACCCTGGGATCATGACCTGAGCCGAAGGCAGACCCTTAACCATCTGAGCGACCCAGGTGCCCGAGAGAGTCTTTTTTTAAAAAAAAAAATTTATTTATTTGACAGAGAGGGAGAGAGCATAAGCAGGGGGAGTGGCAGGCAGAGGGAGAGGGAGAAGCAGTCTCCTAGCTGAGCAGGGAGCTGTTGGGCTCATTCCCAGGACCCTTGGGATCATGACCTGAGCCGAAGGCAGCCGCTTAACCGACTGGGCCACCCAGGCGCCTGAGGGAGTCTTAAACAGACTCCTCACTGAGCACAGAGAGGGATGTGGGGCTCGAGCTCATAACTCTGAGATCAGGCCTCAAGCCAAAACCAAGAGTTAGATGTTTAACCGACTGCACCACCCAGGTGCCCCACCATTTAGATTCTTGACTCTTTATGAAACCTGTTGTGTTTTTCCTTTTTAGAAACTTATTGAACCTACTTTGTCTTTAGAGTTCTAAAATTTTAGGATTATAGGTCTAGGTTTGGTTTAATTATATCCATTTGGCTGGGTAATGCTGAGGTGTTATCCTGGAAGCTCATGTAATGGGAACTCAGGAAAAATTTTCGTAAAATACTTCTTTGATGATTTCAGTCTTCTGTTTTGCCTGTTCTCTCCTTTTTGAATTCCTGTTATTTGAATATTGGACCTCTTGGGCTAACCTTTTAATTTTCTTACCTTTTCTCTTGTTTCTCCCATTTCTTTGTCTTTTTGTGCTTCTTGGAAGGCTTCCTCAATATTCTAAATCTTTTTTGAGTTTGCATATCTCTGTCACAGTATTAAGTTCCAGGAGTTTGTTTGCTTTTCATTGTCCTTTTAAAAAAAAATAATAGCCTGTTCTTGTTTGAAGGATGCAGTCAGTATGTTTTCTCTCTGAGAGTATTTTTTTTTTTTTCTTTTTTTATTTGACAGAGAGAGAGCACAAGCAGGGGCAGCGGCAGAGGCAGAGGGAGAAGCAGGCTCCCTGCTCAGCAGGGAGCCCGATATGGGGCTCGATCCCAGGACCCCGGGATCATGACCTGAGCCCAAGGGAGATGCTTAACCGACTGAGCCACCCAGGCGCCCCTCTCTGAGAGTATTAAATATAGCTTTTTCTTTTGAAGTTTTTTCTTTGAATATTCATGGTTCCTTCTCTGCTTTTTTTTTTTCCTTTCTTTTTTTTTTTTTTTTTTGTATTTTGTGTTTCAAACTAGATGCATTTGTCAAATGTTTGGTGGAATTGGAAAAAGCTATTTGAAAGCCCCGTTTGAATGAATGAGGTTTATTCACTATGGGCTTCAGTGTTCTTGGGCATTTGCCTTTTGGATCCTTCCCGATACCAATTTCTTTAGGCATTTACTCTCAAGCTGGTTAGATTCCTCAGCGAAACCTCTAACAATTGCCAGGAGGGTGTTAGCATTCTCGATGTTAGGTCGAGGAGAATTCTTTGGGATTTCAGTATTCAGTATGTAAACGACTTTGTCTCCCTTTTGCAATGTGATATTCTTGCTTCATTGTGCCGGTTGTCACTTACTAGAGATTGTTTTCAAGATTCTTGTGTTCTCTCTGATTGGGAAGGGGCAGTTATTGGCCTGGAAGAGTTGGGGAGGGTTGGAGATATAAGGGTCTAAATCCACCAGTTTTCATCCCTACTTCAAGAGATGCAAGTTGCTTATCACCGATTCTTGAGCCTTTTGGGATTTTAGTGATCTGAGTCACCTTCCTTGGCTTTTTCTATTACTGGTTTAGGATTCAGTTTTTTGTTCTGACAAGTCACACAAAAACTTTTAACTTGGAAAACTTGTTGCTATTATAGTATCTTTTTATCTTTATCGTAATGGGTCTGTCTTTTAAGGAAAGTACTCTTTATTGTCATTTCAGTGGTGTTTGGGGAAGAAATAGAAGTCGATGCATGTGTTTAAGCTGCCATCCTAAAATAAGTTTCATGATACAGTTTTTAATGGAAAACAGTCAATTGAAAAATGCATGGATAGCATAGTCCAGAGTTTTAACATTGATTATCTTTGAGTGGTAGAGTTATAAATATTTTATCCTCCCTATGTATTACTATTTATGTATGATACATGAGTTATTTGGAAAATACAAGAAGTAAAGAATATGATGTCTGTTGTGTTAATTACCTTTTTATTCATGTTTACTTCTGGGGAAGGAAAAGTATCCAGTACCTTTTCTTTAGAGACAAGCTGTGCATAGAGTCCAGGATCATCTAGGAAGCAGGGTATTTGGTGATCCTAAGTCTAGGGTATTTAACTGTTGTGATCCATGAAATGCTTGATTTTGAAGTACATGGTGGTGTAATCTACATCTTGATGCATATTTTCCCCATATAAAAAATAGGAAAATATATGGGCTTTTATTTTAATCTTTAGTGTGTATATCATACTCACGTTTGAGAAATAATAGCGTTATTTATCTGCTGTTTTTATGAAACACTCCTTGCACAAATGTTAAGTAACTAAATGGCTGTACAGATACACTGGCTGGCCGTGAATGGGCGGACAGAACTACTCCATGACCTTGTACAACACGTCAGTGACGTCGATGTTGAGGATGCGATGGGGCAGACAGCGCTGCATGTGGCTTGCCAGAACGGTCACAAGACGGTAAATTCAGCCATGAGGACTTTAAGTTGCATGTATTTATTTTTGAAAACTTTGAATTAATGAAAAGTTTTTCACTGTGCATAATTGGGAACATGAAGCATCGTAGCAAAATCTTAAAACATTTTTTGCATCATATGGACTTATGATTAATATATATTTGTGGATAAAAAGAATAGAAAATAGTGCTTTTAAATCTGTTTAAAGTATTTGGATTTCAAATTTATTTCTGATTCATAGATTTTGATAGCTGAATATACTAAAATTTTAAATGTATGTTCACATGTAATTTTTTTTCTTTTTTTTTAATTAACATATGATGTATTATTTGTTTCAGGGGCACAGGTCTGTGCTTCATCAGTCTTAAACAATTCACAGTGCTCACCATAGCACATTACCCTCCTCAGTGTCTATCACATGTAATTCTAATAATGTTCTTATTCTCAATCTTATTATCACATAACTTTTTTATATTTTATTTTTTACCATTATGCCTCAGTTACTGGGATTAGGTAGTAAGAAAGTGAGCACGGACATTGCTTAAATATTTCAGCTTAGATTATCATATTTTTCTGCTGTCTTGGAATATGATGCAAGACTGGAGTGATGGTTGTTTTCTTTCTTACTTTGATTTCTAAGATCATGCATTTGTTTTACGTCAGTACTTTCCTCTTGCTTCCATGTACAAACATTTAACTTTAAAAGTTGCTAATAGTTTTTCTTTTATTAGGAGACTGCTGCCTTATATAAAAATTGTTAGTTTAAAATTTAAAATCTGCCTTGTTATAGTTTCCTGTCCTGGTTACTTTTGAGTTTTTTTTTTTCCCCACATTTAACATTGTTGTTAATAGAAATTTATTTACTTGTTAACCATAACAAGAACAACAGAAACCAGCCGAAAACAAAAAAAATCACCATCAATAACGGCAGATACAGAAATTTGTGTGTTTAATATGTATTTTTTTTAAAGATTTTATTTATTTATTTGACAGTGGAGAGCACAAGCAGGGGGAGTGGCAGGCAAAGGGAGAGGAAGAAGCAGGCTCCCCACTGAGCAGGGAACCCAATGTGATGTCAGGGCTCAATGTGGGGCTCGCTCCTAGTACCCTTGGATCATAACCTGAGCCGAAGGCAGAGCTTAACCGACTGAGCCACCCAGGCGCCCAATATGTATTGTTTTGGACACACTCTCTCTGAGTCTTATCTTTGTGTTCTGAGAATTCCTACTGGAATCTTGATTTTCATCTCTGTACTTTTTTCCTAATCTGGGTTCAGGATGTAGGATGCTACATGTTTAAATGGATTTATATGTGATTATAATTTAGAGTATTGCACTTCTTTAAGATAGTGAGGCCAAGAGTAACATTGTCTTATGTTTAATGAGTTGCATAAGAGGAGGGATATAGAGGTTTTTTTTCTTCCCTGGAATTTCTTCTGAAAACTAGTTGTTCATTTTTATTTTTTATTTTTTGTCCTTTATCATCTGAAAACTAACCCAATGTTTTCAAGTAGTATTTCCTTCTCATTAGTTTTTACTTTCTGAGAGTCAGCAGTATTAATTTAAAAAGTATTCTGTGTGAAAAAAAAATGATCTGAAATGTCCTAATCTTGAATGGCCCAGGTTTTTAAACAATGGTTGCACATTAGAGGATGAGTCCTGCTGGTAGTTGTTACAGGACAGAAAAGCACCCACTTTAATATAAACACTTTGCCATAACAGGAGTGGAGTGTCATATATAAGATTATAAATCCTACCTGTTGGCCAAGAATTTTTATACAAAAAACTGGGATTCAGATCAGAAGTGATCTATGAAAACTAATTTTAGCTGCCTTGAGCCAGTGAAGAGACAAGAATTACTAAGAAAACCCTATTTCAAAACATGTGCATTACAGGCTGCATTGAAAATTTAGAATTGCCTTCTGAGGTCATTGAAGAATAGTTAGTATGAGTATAATATACTCCATATGCTTTACAACCTAAAGCAGGTGTGGTGAAGTAAGGGAGAATTCCTCATAGTCAGATGCCTTTGAAGAATTATAATCTCAAAAGATTTATAAGGGGGCCTGACTTCACTGCGATGATGAGTTTCACAGAGTGAGGTTTTGCAGATATAGTAGAGGAGGAAGGGTACAAAAAGTTGACTTGTGGTTGATTGTATTGGTGAGTGAGATTCCATTTTATTATAGTTGGTCAATTATAGTTATCTGTGAGGATCATGAACAGATAAAGAGTATGTTTAGTGTTTTATGAATCATTGTATGCATCTTTAATTCTTCCTCGATGCAGGAAGGAATCTTGAAAAATTAGTCTATCTTTTAGCCTCCAGGCTGAATTATACTCCTAAAAATCTTTGTTGGTAGTTGTGCTAATATTACCTATGCCTTATAATTACTTATGTATTTCTGGGACATGTTCAAATCTCATTGGATGAGCATAGATATGATAAATTATTACAGGATAGGGATTATTGATTTTTTTTTAACTCTTTGTATATCTTTCCATAAGTTGAACACTGAGTATAAAATGCTTTGTCAGGTATCCTACTGACTTACTTTAGCTGCAAGTAAAAATGGCCTTTTTACTGTCTCAAAGTCAGTTCATGCATAAATTCATTAAAAGGTCTTCAGAACTTGGTTCCATATAGACATGTAGCAGTGCATATAGGTTTCAAGATTTATTTTTAAGCTTAAAAGCTTGCATATTGATTATATATGTTTTACAAAATAAAATAGAAAACTTTAAAGGGAGAAAGAAGCTCCATTTAAAGAGGGATTCTTGGGTGGCTCAGTCGGTTAAGCATCTGACTTCAGCTCAGGTCATGATCTCAGGGTCTTGGGATCAAGCCCTGTAGTTGGGCTCCCTGCTCAGCGGGGAGTCTGCTTGTCCCTTTTCTTCTCCCTCTGTCCCTCCCCTGCCCGTGTTCTCTCTGTCTCTCTCAAATAAATAAATAAAAAATCTTAAAAAAATATTTTTAAAAGGTATTAATTAGTAGCACTTTTCAGATTAAAGAGATATGATAAATCCTCTTAAATTTACTTTCTAATCACTTTAGGGTAAATCTCAGGAGTGCATGAAAAGATTTTGATCAACTGGTTAAGAGCTCTAAAGCTTTGTAGAATTTGTAACTGAATACTGCTATTTTCGCTTTGGTAACAAGAAGTGCTGTTCAGATTTACATTATATTTTAAAAGACAAAAGATTTAGAAGAAAAATGCAGTTTAGTTGTAACTAAGAAATTGAATAATCTTTGCCATGATTTAATATAGATGTGTTGGTTTTGTTAGAGGTAAACCACGATAAAGGTCTTGTTGAAAGGAAGTGGTTTGGGTAGTTGAGAATGCATTTTGACCATTTTATGTCCTTGCAACATAATAGCACTATGAGTTTTTTTTATTTTTTATTTTTGAGAGACGGGGCTAGATCTCATGACCCTGAGATCATGACCTGAGTCAAAGTCAAGAGTTGGATGCTTAACCAAATGAGCCACCCAGGTGCCCCAGTAGATTTTAAACTACTCTCTGTTCCTATTTAAAAAGGATCAGATGAAAGAAATGAGCATAACAACTCCTTAGGAATTTAATTTTTTATAACTTTCCTTAGGTCAGCTGTTACTAGCTTTACAATAGCAAAAATTATGGTTTGTCTTGGGATATTGATTTTAAAAATCACTTCAGAGTTTGGTTATTTAGCTGGCCTATTATATAGTCTTTGGCAAATTTTTCTTCCCCTGCCCATACCTACCTCCTATGGTATATTCTGTTTACTGTTTATGTAATTAAGTAAAGCGTTGTGAACACTTTGGAAGACACTTAAGAGCAATAATAGTATTGGTACTATTACTTCCTCCCTCCCTCTCTCCTTCCCTTCCTTCCTTCCTTCCTTCCACCATTATTAATGTGTATGATGTGATTCTGCAAGGAAAGTACAGAGAGCACTCTATCTGGACCCTTAATTCATTTAGTCTTGTGCAGTAAGCTAGGACCAGTGTGTTACTTGATTTTTAATCTCATTTTTAGAAAGTATGGTAAAACCTAATATTATTCTACATGGATATAATTGACTCCAATTATTTTGGCCATAAACTGAACTTACTTTTTGGTGACTTTTTCGTTTGTTATTAGTTCTTTAAGATTTGTTAATGTGTTAAATTGCCACAAATGGTTGATTATTGTTTTCCTAGAATAACTTGGATTTAAAAACCCTAGTGAATTGTTGAATGGTTTAGTCATAGTTTGTGTAAATTAGAGTACACAGCGGGATTAGATGTTGCTAAATTTATATAGCTAAATATGAAGCTTCACAAACAATATAAAATGATAGTTGAACCCTGCTTAGGGTATATTTAAGCTCCTGAAACTTAAAAGAATTGTTTGACATTGGTATTACATACACTGTCTTTGAAAGAACTGACTGCATGTTTTACTGAAATTGTAAACTTGGTAAGGAACAGTGTTTACCTATGTTCAGTCAGCTCTCCTGATACCTTTTAGTAAGCATTCAAGCTTTTCATCCAGAGAATTACAGGACAGCCACGCAAACTTAATTGAAAGCTTTTGCAAAAACATTTCATTGGATTCAGCCTTGAGGCACAAAGGTAGATAGACTAACATTTTGGATTGTATTTTTATGTTCAGAGTAATTTTATTTATTCTAATGTTAGAATTCTCCTTTAATCACTTCTGGGAAATGTGAGCAAATAATAGTTCTGTTACTGTAATTTTAGACACAACAATCATTATTAAATGATTTTTACTAGATGTTATATAATACTTCAAAGTTTTGATAGGTTTAGGTGGACAGGTTTCTATAGAAAAACCTATTTAAACCAGTCATTGATTAGTGAGTTGGCTATTTTTCTTAGTGGATAAGTAATTCGTGCATTGCTGTCAAGTCATATCAGAATTATTTTTAATAAAAGATAAAGATGCTGTTTTTGTTGTTTTGTCTTTTAGCAAGTAGAAATACCACAACTCAGATTTTTACTTGTAATTTTAATATTGAATATCTGTTCCTTTTTACTTGGATCAGTGTTATTTAGCGAGTTGACGCCGATAAAATAGATCTGCCTTGGATTTCTTGCTTTGTAATTTTTCAGTGTATTGGGCACAGGTGGTCTTGGTTAGTCACTGCCTTCAATTAAATGACTTTGGAGATTGACCCAAACATTAGCTTTGCACATTAGTTTTCCACTCAGAATATTGTTTTATCACTTGAAGGGTCACGAAGTCTGTTGAAAGTGTGTTGTTTCTTCTCAAGGGTTTCTTGAAGCCATATGAAAATACCCTTTCAGTGCTTTTCTTTCAAGGATCTTTCCTAGCAGTTTCTTATACTGTATGGAGGAAGGACCCCCCCTCCCCCCGCCTCCCGCCGGTAGATTATCTAGGAATAGGAGAATAGTTTTTTGTTGTTGTTGTTTTTTGTTGGGGGAGGGGGGCAGATACTGGACAGTTTCCTACGTTAAGAGTAGAGAGAATATGTTTCCTCACAGGATGTATTAAATTTATTAGCGCAGTGTCCAGGCACATGTTAAGGTTACTCATATTATTATATCACTATGTATTTTAAACAACTATATAATTTTTGTAAATGCATAGTATGTTTTTTAATAATTTATTTCTGCTTCTGGGACAACTGGCTGGCTCAGTCAGTGGAACATGTAACTCTTGATCGAGCAGTTGTGAGTTGAAGCCCCACGTTGGGTGTAGAGATTACTTTAAAAAAAAAAGTCTTTAAGCTAATAGTAATAATTTATTTTGCTTCTATGTGAATTGCTTGGTTTTAATTGCATATTAGTATATGTTTTCAATATATATAGTGCTTTCATCTCTCCTGAGCCTTTTGAGTTACGGCTTTTTGTCTAATTTCTATAACAGCTAATGAACATTATTGCTGCTGTCCATCTCATTCTTGTTTTGGGCCATGCAGACACAGCTTCCAGGTCAAAACTCAGAAAGGAGAAGGCCATAATCAAAAGGCTCAAGTAGGCCTTGTCTTATAAAATAGTATTTTTCTTATATTTGAAAGCTGTGCTTGACCACTTGTCCTCAGTTTAAAGGAATTCTATAGCTGATAATAAAATTTTATGTAACAGTGTTTCTATTCCTCTTGGGTTAGAAGTGAATTCAAGTAGTAATACATAAATACTATATCTTAAAATATTTCACTTTTATCAGAATCTTTTCAATAAACGATAGTCCCTTAAACCATCCTTTTTTGTCCAGTCATGAATGCCAGGCAACAATTTTCAGCACTTTTAGTTTTCTTTCTGGTATCTATTTCCAAATAATATGCTTCTGTTGCTCTTTCTTAACTTTCAGATATCGCTGAATCATTTCTTGTCCTGGTGAGTGAGGATTTAACTCATTTAAATCCTCTTCCCATGCCTTCTTCCCCATTTCTAAAATTAAATTGTAAATTTTGACAGAAAAGATTAGGTGTATATATAGTTAGGTAACTATTGTTTACTGCTGAGTCAAGTAATGAATTATAACATTTTCTGTCTAGGGTGACTATTTTTTTTTTTTAAGACTTTACCCATTTATTTGAGAGAGAGAATGAGATAGAGAGAGCATGAGAGGGGGAAGGGTCAGAGGGAGAAGCAGACTCCCCACCGAGCAGGGAGCCCGATGCGGGACTCGATCCCAGGACTCCAGGATCATGACCCGAGCCGAAGGCAGTCGCGCAACCAACTGAGCCACCCAGGCGCCCAAGGGTGACTATTTTTCTTAACGTTAATAATTGGCTTTGTTCAATTTTCTTTTTATGAATTAGTAATTTTTTGTATATGCTCCTACAGAATATCTCAGGACTATTTTCTACAAAGAAAGATTCATTAGATAGTATCAGTTCCTTTTTTTTTTAACTTGGGAATTTCTTAGTTTTTCCACCCTTTCAGGTTTAGCCTGGCTACTGGATTTCTGGGAGCCTAGTGGAATGTGGGGGCTGGAAGTTTTCACTTAACTGTGTTCATCGTGGCTCCTTATCTCTGCTTTACCTAGGTATCTTGCTTGTCAGTCTAGAGCCTCCCTACTCACTTTGTCCAGATGATAAACCTCACTATTTTGAGACACTGTAGGGAGAGATAGTGGCTAACTCTGTGGCATGGGGATAAAGGGTCCAGTGGAAAGGTCCAGCTGTTTCTTTTATAGGCTTTCACTAATATTCCTGTTTAGGGCTCTTTGTAACTATTCCTGTCTTAGAAGGTACCTGGTACTTCCAGTCCCTGTATTTTGTATGTGTGTTCTACAGGGAGAATTTGGTGGTGTGTTGGAATCCACGTTTGCAGGCACTTAGACTTCAGCTGCTTTTGATCTGCTGAGTTGGTTTCTATTCCTCCACTTGCTTGCCACTTTCCCAAAACTTACTGACTTGTCTTGTATGCTGTTGTGTTCTTTCCTGTTCTTCCTTGTGGGCTTATAGCCTTATTATTTTACTGACATTGTATTAGGTTTTAGAACAGCAATAATGAACATATGTGTTCAGTCCAGAAGTAATATTAAACAGTGTAATTCCAAAAACTTTTGGGTTTTTACATGTTTTCTTCCTTTTTGCAGGAGAAACCCAAATGAAGATCAAAGGAATAGAACCAGAAGAGATTCTTTTCTTTTTTTTAAGGCTTTCAGGAGAGCCACATTCTATAGATCTAGTTACCAAATATGTGATTTTACATTAAGATTTTACATTAACTTGCTTTTTCTTAATATGACTCAGATGGTTGCAGAAGTGAGCTTAGGAGTCAGAGTGTGTATAAATGAGACTATCAGAGAAACTGAGTTACCAGAAACTGGTTACTGGTACTAGCAAAAGGACTTCTTAGCTTTTTAACATTTTGAACTTTAATAATTATGATTAATAATTATGTTTGAGTTTAAGAAAGTGATAGTTCTGGTACCTATTTTTTGTTTTTAGAGGCAAAATTCTGGTTTCTAAATTCAAATATCTAGAGGAGCTGTGCTAACTTTACTAGCAATATGTGGCTATTTAAACTTAAGTTAATTATTATAAAATAAAATTAATTCAGTTCCTTAGTTATTCTAGCCATTTTTCAAGTCCTTGGTAGCTACGTGTGTCAGCGATTTTCTAGAGCCTTCCCGGGTTAACACAGGTTATATTACATTGATAATTCCACATATATTGTTTCTAGAGAGTTAACCAAAATGTTGAAGAAGTTCAGCCATCATAATTGTCATGTTCCTACTTGTTCTACTTTAAAATTTCAGGTAGTGGCAGGAGCATTCCTCATATCTATTTAAATTGTGATAATTGTGTCTTTGTTTGACTTCTCTGGCTTTACTTTTTGTTTCTTTTTCCTCCAGACAGTGCAGTGCTTGCTAGACAGTGGTGCTGATATTAACAGGCCAAATGTATCTGGAGCTACTCCATTGTACTTTGCTTGCAGGTAGGATATTTTCTATTTGCAGATGCTCTCATTAATGTATTTATTGCATTTCCAAACACAAGCATTTCTGTATATTTTCTAAAGTTCTCTTGTTTTCCCACAAATACTGTGTTCACCTAACTGCACAAGGAAAAACATTTTCTATTATATTGCCAGTGTTTTTATATGTTATAGGTGGGAGCTTTTGATTTACTTGATTATTTAAATTTTAAATTTTAGACTAATTACTTAATAAGTAATGAAAAAAGACATCTCTATAATCCAGTAATTTCCGTTAAGTACTAGGTCAGTTCCAGAGGGATAAACTATTAAACTATGTTTTGGACCAGAGCCATCCATGTCTTTGCTTTCTTTGGATTTGTAACTTTAAAAAAAAAATCTTTGAATTTGTCTTGTTAGATATTAAATTATGCATTAAGTTGTTTTTGTGCTTCTGTCTTGGTTCATTTTCTTGAAGCATGTATTTTCGTTGGTTCATTCATGTAATAAGCAGACATTTAGTTAGCACTCTGTGTGTGCCATATATTATGGCGTTAGTGATACAGTAATAAACCTAAGTCCATAAGGAACTAACAACATAACAATTATACACGTACTCCACCCCATACATACACACCCACATATATACATACTATGTTATATAAATGTAGTTTGCAGTTAGAAGCAGCTTACAGTAAACCACTGTTTCTTGTCTTTGGTTTAGATTATATGAAGTGCAGTATTTATTTACGCTCTTAAATGCAGATATGGAGTTCTCCAGAAAGCTCCTCTTTTCTTTTTTTTTTTTTTAAAGATTTTATTTATTGGGGCACCTGGGTGGCTCAGTCTGTTAAGCGACTGCCTTCGGCTCAGGTCATGATCCTGGAGTCCCGGAATCGAGTCCCGCATCGGGCTCCCTGCTCGGCGGGGAGCCTGCTTCTCGCTCTCATGTGCTCTCTCTCTCTCATTCTGTCTCAAATAAATAAATAAAATCTTTAAAAAAAAAAAAAGATTTTATTTATTTATTTGAGAGAGAGACTGAGAGAGAGAGAGCATGAGAGGGGAGAGGATTGGGAGGGTCAGAGGGAGAAGCAGACCCCCTGCCGAGCAGGGAGCCCGATGCGGGACTCGATCCCATGACTCTGGGACCATGACCTGAGCCGAAGGCAGTCGCTTAACCAACTGAGCCACCCAGGCGCCCCTGTTATAGGTTAGTCTTAATGTCGTGCAATATTGTCGGTGAGGCACTTGAAGCCCTAATTGGGTTATGCAGATTTTATATATATTTTAGTTCTTGTTTCTTGCTTTTAATTTATTTTTGAAATGAAATGTTACCTGATCGTAGATGAGATTTTAATGTAGTTTTAGAAATTACTCCAGCTTTCTAAAAATGTCAAAATGGTATTCTTTTTCCTTCATGATAATTATCCTTTTTGCTATATATGATAAATAAAATTATTTGGAGACTTTTTAAAACCACATATATTCAACAATGTCCCATTTGTACATGGTGATCTTGTCTGTCCATTGTGTGTGATCCCCATTTTATTTTTCTCATAGCATGTATCCCCTTGCACCTTGTACCATACTCTCTTGAGTACTAAATTGTTTACTCTTTGAGGGCAAACTCTGTTTATTCATCTTGGTTGAATAATATGTAGATGAAAGATTTTGGAGTTAGACTGACCTAGATTCAAATTCTCCTCTGTCATGTAACTGTGATCTTGAGTAACTGTGGTTTTCTCAAGTCATGGTTTTTTCAACTGAAAAATGGAATGAATACTTATTTTATAGTAGTGTCAGGATTAAGTCAGACTTTGTACAAAGAACTGAGCATTATGCTTGTCATTTAGTAGATCCTAAATAAACTGTGATTCAGGTCTTTTTTTTTTTTCTGTAGTACACTACCTTATTTAATGCTTATTTGTCAAATGAATGGTACCTGAAGTTAAAAACTATAATTCAACATATGTATTGAATATATGTTATAAGCCAACTACTGTGCTTGGTGCTATGGAACAAATATATTGTGAAGAAGTTTATAGTTTAATTGGAAAGATTGGACACATGGATATTAAATAATTATAGAAGAAATGTCATTAAAGTTGAGCAGACTAGCTTTGCAATTTTGGGTTTTTCAGAACCAAGCATAGTAGCAAAGATAACACTCTCTCTAAATAAATTAATAAGTTAGTTTCTTTTCACTTAGCTTTCATTTTTAGGTATTACAAAGAATAGAATGGAGTTAATTATAAACTCTTGCTGTTAGCTTTAATATATAATGTGTTGACCAGTACTCCCAGCTTAATGACAAATGATGCTCGATGAAGACTTTTCTTGATGTACAATAGTAAAACTACCTACTGTTTCTTTTGGAGAGATTGCTGATTTATTTGGTTTCTTGGTTTTCTGGAATAAATTAGGTACTGTTCTTAAGCCAGTTTTGGCCTCTTGATATTTGTATTAAGCTAAGTAATCAGTATGACAATAAAGTATTGGGAGAGTGATGTATCTATAATATCTGCCATCACATTCATAGTAGGGTTTATTAAATTTAAAAAATTTTAAATTGTTTAATGCCATTTGGTTATAAATTACACTTTATGCAGTGTCATTTTGTGGTAAAGAATGAGTGGTTTTTTTTTTTTTAACTCTGAGAAGTCTGTGTGTCTTTCTCTTTGGGAAATGACATACTGGTTTGGGTGTAATGGTATCGTCGAAGAGTCTTGTTTTGGAAGACGGGGATCTGAGTTCTAGTTTCACCTGTGCTTGAGTTAGTAGCTTTTGTCATCTACAAAATACAAATTTTTGATTAGATACTCTTCTAAACCGTATGACTTCTTTGGGCATTTCGTAAAATTCAAACTGTAGTGTCTGTGGATTGTAACTTTATTTTTTATTGTCTAGAGTATCTTGGATCAGATTAGCTCACTGAATAATGAGACCTAGAGTCTAGTGGTTACCGTCTTCAAATTAGCTTCCTCCTAGCTGAAAGAATGATGGTTACTAATTTTACTCCTACTAGAAAGAGAATAAGTAGAATGGGCATGTGGATAAGAGCATTGTTCATTCTAGATCAGATTAAATAGCTGTCAACAGAAGCCAAACTGAGTGGGTTGATAAAATGAAGGTTGAAAGCTAGATAGTATTTTTGGATAATTAATCCCTACCCTTCCCTCATTCTCTTATTTTGATAGTTGTATTTTCTTCTTCCTTCCTTCCTTTCTTTTTATTTATTTTTTTGCCAAGTATTAAAGTGCCATAAAATATACTCTTGTTTTGAATATTGAGGTTTTTTTTGACTAAGAGGTCTAGAGACTTGGATGGGTGTGGTAGGAAGAAGGTTGGAAATGATTGAAAGAAAAAAATGGAGCATAAGCCTGAGTAGTAGCTGTTTATCCCTAAATGTTATGATTTATTGTAGGTAATGTGTTCTAAGTTCAGTTCTAAGATTTAATAAGTCAGTTTCCTATCTACATGGTGAAGGTATGATTTAACATTGGGAAATGTTTTCCTGGATGTTGAGGATGTAATTCAGATCTTCCTCTCAATTTTTAAAAATTGTTAGTCTTCTCTTGATTCATATTGACTGTCCATAATTCATAGAGAAAGACTTTAAATTAAAAAAAAATTTTTTTAACATGGTTTTACTTCTGTACAGTCATGGTCAGAGAGACACAGCACAGATTCTTCTGTTACGAGGAGCTAAATATCTGTCAGATAAAAATGGAGTAACGCCTCTGGATTTATGTGTACAGGTATGTTGTTAATGTATATTCTTAGCCCTTTACTTTACAATAGAGACTGAGACTGGTAAAATCACCTTTTTTCCTCAAATGAGAGGGTGGATGCAAAGATTTTTATTCTGTAAAGAATATGATTTTTTTAAAAGAATATGATCTTTTAAAGGAACTGTGATAGTATAAGAAATATATATTGGTCTTCATCTTAGTTCCTAACACAAGAGCTTCTCAGGCACTTGGAATCTCCAGAGTGATAAAAATGTCTTTTTGTACATTAATGAGATGGCTGGTGGCTTAAAGCCTCTGAGAGCTTCAGGATGGGTGCTGATTGCCTGGGAAGCCAGTCATGTGACACCCAGGGAGGTGAGAGGGACTGGAGGTTGAATTCAGTCATCAGTGACCAATAATTTAATCGATCATGCCTATGTAATGGAACTTCCATAAAAATCCTGTATACAGTGGGGTTCTCAGGGAACTTCTGGATTGGCAAATACATCAAAGTTGTGGGATGGTGGCATGCCCAGAGAGGGCATGGAAGCTCTGTGCCCCTTCCCACATACCTTACCCTGTGCATCTCTTCCATTTGGCTGTTGCTGAGTTGTATCCTTTATAATAAATAAAGTGTTTCCCTGAATTCTGTGAGCTGTTATCAAACAGCAAATAGCAGATTATCAAACCTGACGGGGTGGTTTATGGGAACTCCTGACTTAAAGTTGGTTAGTTAGAAGTATGGGTGGCCTGGACTTGTGAGTGTCTTTTTTTTTTTTTTTTTTTTTAAGATTTTATTTATTTATTTGAGAGAGAGCACATGAGAGGGGGGAGGGTCAGAGGGAGAAGCAGACTCCCCGCCGAGCAGGGAGCCCGATGCGGGACTCGATCCAGGGACTCCAGGATCATGACCTGAGCCGAAGGCAGTCGCTTAACCAACTGAGCCACCTAGGCGCCCTTGTGAGTGTCTTCTGAAGTGGGAGCACTTTCATGAGACTGAGCTCCTAACCTGTGGGGTCTGTGTTAACTCTGGGTTAGCGTCAGAATTGAATTAAATTTTATGACACTTAGTTGTTGTCCACAGAGAGTTGGAGAATTGCTTGGTGTGGAAAACCCACACCTTTAGTGTGAGACTGGTGTGTAGAGGAAATAAGTTTTCCATTAGGAACTTCTTTTGAACCTAGATAATTAAAAAAAAATTTTTTTTTTTTTTTTTTAGGGTGGTTATGGAGAGACATGTGAAGTATTAATTCAGTATCACCCTAGGCTTTTCCAGACAATTATTCAAATGACACAGAATGAAGATCTCCGAGAAAACATGGTAATGTAATTGTACTAGTAGCTTGTAAATGAACAGGTTTTTTGTTCATGTTTGGCATATATGGCATTTTAAAATGTGCCTAGTAATTTTATTATTATAAATATTTTAATGATTCAGATTGCTTGTCTGCGTTATAGGAAAGTATGAATTATATACTAATAAACTTTGTGCTGCTATTTAGCCCTACGAGTCTTCTGCCCTCAGGGTCTTTGTTTTGTTTTTAAAGATTTTATTTATTTATTTATTTATTTATCCATCCATCCATTCATTCATTCATTCATTCGCACACGCATGCGTTGGGGGGCGGTCAAGGGGAGAGGGTGAGGGGTAGACTCTCAGGCAGACTCTGCACTGAGCCCAGAGCCAACCTGGGGCTTAATCCCACAACCCTGAGATCATGATCTGAGCTGAAACCAAGGGTCAGATGCTTAACCAACTGAACCACCCAGGTGCCCCGAGGTCTTTGGTTTTTGCTTAAAATAATTGGAATTTTCCCCATAGGTAGGGGAAAATAATCTGAGGAGGAATATCATAATGTCATTGGTAATCACTTGTTTATTGAGCTCTGTATTATAATATCTTTACTCTGAAAAATTGCGGAGTTTATACTTCTCTTATATTTTAGAAGTTTGGAATTAAATTTCTGTAAATGAACTTGGTGATTTCTTTTTTTTTTTTTTAAGATTTTATTTATTTATTTGACAGAGAGAGACACAGTGAGAGAGGGAACACAAACAGGGGGAGTGGGAGAGGGAGAAGCAGGCTTCCCGCTGAGTGGGGAGCCCGATGCGGGGCTCGATCCCAGGACCCTGGGATCATGACCTGAGCCAAAGGCAGGCGCTTAACGATTGAGCCACCCAGGCGCCCCTGAACTTGGTGATTTCTATCTATTTGCATTTTTCATTGCTTTAAAAACTGGGTGATTTTGAAAGGATTTTATGTCATGTCTATATTAGCTTTTGAATTTATGCAAGGCAAAATAACTGTAAAGGACTTGATTTCAGCTAATTGGCTTTGGGATACTTTTTAAACTAATAGGTATATAATTTCTTAATAAAGTTTAATGGATTATTGTATAATCACATTTTTTTATTTGTAAAAAATTTAGTTGCGGCAAGTTCTGGAACATTTGTCTCAGCAAAGTGAAAGTCAATACCTAAAGATTCTAACAAGCCTTGCTGAAGTTGCCACAACAAATGGGCATAAACTGCTTAGGTAAGTGTTTCAAAATATAAGCAAATCAATAGGTAGCGGTATCTGTCACCTTTGTCTCCTTTCAGGCTTTTCTGGGGATGGTTTATTTTGTTTGATGTTTTTGTCAGTGCTAAGGTGTTTTAAAAATTTGCTGATTTATTATTGTTTCGTTTTAAAAGACCAGGGCAATCAAGTATTACTGAGAGACTTTAGTTTCTCTAGAGGGACTAAAAGTAGAGAGTTACTTAAGTGGATTTGGACATAAGTGTCTAAAATTCTATAAAATGATAGATTAGTCCTAAGTAAATTGTACATGAAAAATAATCAAGCAAGTTTAGGAGTCTTTTTTTTTTTTTTTTGGTCCTTCCCCCAAGAAAATAGTTTTCCATTTGACATAGAAGAAAACTGAAGTTTAACCATTTACCAAGCTAACACATAGAAGAACCAGGATTCCTATTCTCACTAATAGAGAGCAGATTCTGGGTTACAATCTAGCTCTTAAAAGAAACAAGGAGATTAGTGGAATGGAAATAGAATGGGAAAAAGGGAGCCATGACCATAACAGGTTTTAAAACTATTTTGCCAATATGTACTTGCCTCACTGCTTATAGTGCTACTTTTCGTATGCTCTGTGAAATCTGTTAATTATGGCCATTTTGGGGCTCTAAATATCTTTTTTTGAGATTGGTAGTGAGTATTGGTTATTAGTATTTTATTAGAATTTATTGTATTGTTTACTCTTTTGGGAAATCCTGTGTTTCTCCTTTACTCTCGCACTTCTACCGTGCTCACCAGATGTGTGGGTTTTTTATTCCCCCATACCAAGAAATTCTTTAGACATCAGCTGGTGTACAGTTTAACTCAGCTTTGACAATTGTCCATCTAGAGATATATCAGATCTCATAGGTTAAGGGCTCATTCCTGTGAGACTGCTCCCACTTTCAGATGCCAATTGCAAGTAGTAGGTCCCCAGGTTACCCACACCTTCTGTCTGACTTCACTTCAAATCAGAGATTCTCATGACCTCTTTCCTCTTAGATTTGGAAGCTCCCCGAACCCCGTATTTTGGCTTTTTGTGGAGGCTTTATCTTGTAGGCATGTTGGTCATTAACTGCATTTCCAGGCCCTCTCCCCTTTTTGGAGAATGTGGTGTGGCGCTGGAAATTCCAAGCTTCTAATCATGACTTCATCCAGGAGCCCACAAAGAGTCACCTCAGTAGAACAAAAGACACTGCTGTCACCCAGGAAATTACAAAGGATTTAGGAACTCTGTGTCAGGAAATGGGGTCAAAGATCAAATATTAGGACAAAAGATGCTCCTAGTGCTCTTATCACTTAAGAAATTATGAGGGTTTTAGGAACTCTGTGCCAGCAACCAGGAGTAGAGACCAATATATATGTTTTCTATTATCTCACAATTGCCAATGTATAGTCTTAAGAGGATCTCAAATATAAATTATTCTCCTCTGCCAGTTTATGTTTCATGGTACTTCAGCAAATTGTCTCCCTTTTGTTTATTCATTTGTGAATCATTTTATGTTTCTTAACTCACAATGTGATATAATTTTGGCCACATACTTTATTTATTTATTTATTTATTTTAAAGATTTTATTTATTTATTTGAGACAGAGAGAATGAGAGACAGAGAGCATGAGAGGGAGGAGGGTCAGAGGGAGAAGCAGACTCCCTGCCGAGCAGGGAGCCCGATGCGGGACTCCAGGATCATGACCTGAGCCGAAGGCAGTCGCTTAACCAACTGAGCCACCCAGGCGCCCCTTGGCCACATACTTTAATAGAAATTTTAATTAAGGAAACTGATTCAAATATGTATTTAGTGATAACAGATGTTATTTAGCTTACTCTTGAGAAAGCTGAGCCTTTTGTCTAACTGATTCTAGGAATATTTACTAAAGATAATAAATATCTACTGAAGGCCCTTTTGCACATAATGTTGTGTTTCACTAAATAAGTTAGTTATCTTGCTTTCTGTATACTTTTGATTAAAGATAAAGATAGTTATCAGTGTGCAAATGAACAGAGAAATTATAGCTGTTTGCTTAGTGAGACACCGAATGAAAGTATACTCTTAACGTAAACCAAAGGTAAGTATATCGATAGGGCTCTGCATTAGGAAACTAATGTTAAAACTTTTACATTCAGACACCTCACGGCTTGGGAAGAAATTATCATTTTATAATCAATTGGAGAAGGATATAATGTTTGGATTTATGATCTTTTTGTTTAATACTAAAGAGATATTTCACTGGTTGTAAAGTGAAAAATAACATTTTTTAGATCCAGTGAATCAGCTTGGAAGAAGTTTAAAGGGTACAGTAAATAAAATTATTAAACTGTATTAATAATTGATAGTGATATTCAGATTCCGCTGTGTAAGAAAATACTTAAGATAACTCATGATGTGTTTCCTAGATCAGTACTTAAATCTTTATGTATATGGTAATTTTATAGAGGAAAGTCAGATTCACCTCTTTCTCATGGAAGAATTTGAGTCATCATAGTTAACTTTTCCAAGAGTCACAACACAGAGAAGGAAATAGTTTCTATTTTGTCATTCTCATCAATCTTAGGATATAAAATTAGAAACACTTCATAAAGACAAATACGTAAAAATCAGTGCAAGCTAAAATAGTAATTCTATACCCATTTGATTCAAAGTTACTAAAGCAAGTTTTGCTAATGTGATAGAGCTGTTCCAATTCAATACAGCATGGATAGCAGTAACTGTTACATTTTACTAACACTTGTAACTGTTAGCTAATTTTTGTTGACCGTTTTTAACAATTTCATTATTCTTACAATGAGAAACAACATGAATATTGAAGTGAAAATGTCAGAAAATTTTGGGTTCACATGTCACCAGGATAGAAAATACCCTCTATTTGGCACTTACCACACTGGAATACTTTTAGCAGTAGGCATTTGCTATTTCCACATTATTAATTCCTTTTTTAATTATTATTATTGATGTGTAGTTGTCATACGTTATATTAGTTTCAGGTGTACAAGATACACAGTGATTCAGCAATTCTGTACATTACTCAGTGCTCACCATAAGTATAGTCACTATATGTCACCATATAACGTTATTACAATATTATTGAGTATATTCCCTATACTGTACTTCTCATCTCCTTGACTTATTTTTATAACTGGAAGTTCGTACCTCTTAATCCCTGTTATCTGTTTTGCCCATCTCCCCATCAACCTAATCCTTAACTTTTTTTCTCTCAAATTTTTTTGTTATGTTAATCACCATACATTATTACATCATTAGTTTTTGATGATTCCTTATTTGCGTATAACACCTGGTGCTCCATTCAGTACGTGCCCTCTTTAATACCCATCACCAGGCTAACGCATCCCCCTACCTCCCTCCCCTCTAGAACTCTCAGTTTAATCCTTAACTTTTTTTAATGTTAAAGGATACCTAAAAATATCGTAGAGGAAAATTTTAGTGAGCTAAGTAAAATACACTTAGGGAAAGATAGGGTAAGCTTTGATAATTAATGTATACAAAGACAATCATACCATTCTGCCCAAAAGTTTATGTAACTCTTTACTCTGCTTTTGAGCAACTGTTGTAATACAAGATAACTGATTAGAGGGGCGCCTGGGTGGCTCAGTCGTTAAGCGGCTGCCTTCAGCTCAGGTCATGATCCCAGAGTCCTGGGATCAAGCCCCGCATCGGGCTCCCTGCTCAGTGGGAAACCTGCTTCTCCCTCTCCCACTCTCCCTGCTTGGGCGCCTGGGTGGCTCAGTTGGTTAAGCAGCTGCCTTCCGCTCAGGTCATGATCCCAGAGTCCTGGGATCAAGCTCCGCATCAGGCTCCCTGCTCAGCGGGAAACCTGCTTCTCCCTCTCCCACTCCCCCTGCTTGTGTTCCTGCTCTCGCTGTCTCTGTCAATTAAATAAATAAATAAAATCTTTAAAAAACAACAACCCCCCCAAAAAAAACCCAAGATAACTGATGTTAGAGATTTCAAAATAAAACCACCCTCTGAGCAACAACGAATACTTTTTTTAAGATCTGTCATTAGATTCAGTAAAGATTTAGCATAACTCCTACAGTTTCTCTGTGGAGGGGTAGTTGATTGATATTTGTAATGATGAACAATCCCCAGGCACTATAAGATTCTGAAGGGCTTTTTGATTTGTCAAAGAAGGTCGATATTATAGTCACTTGGATTTGAGTTTTTCTTTTTTTTTCATAGTGGGATGTATATCCTATATTTATGTAGAGTCATAAGACTCCCCATTATGTAGAGAACCACCCTTGCTGATAGTAACTTTAAGATTATTCAATTTGTAAATATTCTACTGTACATGAACAATTGGTTACTGTTCTGGGGAGAGGTGGGGAAATGAGGTTATGGATAGGAGAGTAGAAAGTTCAGCTTCAGTTGAGTTGTGGGTTGACTTAAGAGCATAACATTTCTATCATTGTTTCTCTGTGAAATGTTCTCAGAGTTCTAAAGACTCAGTATAATTTACATATATACTTTTGGAAGTGGAAATTGGAGATTGCCTTAAGTTGGTGCCTCAAGAAACTGTTTAACAGTGGTTCTTTACTTCATATTTTTATGCTTTGATTATCAGTTATATTCTGGTTGCTTAAACATTAATAATTCATTCATATGCAATTCAAGTAATGTATAGCAACTTCCTATTAAAAAAACATTCGAACCCTATCATGATAGGAATTTTGCTAGTTATGTTAGGAAACCCATGGTCAGTGTGACAAAAAGGTCTTAAGTATTTTAAAATATAACTTGTTTTATTCCACCTAACCTGTTCATATTTTAATTTCTATTTTCAGCCTATCTAGTAATTATGATGCTCAAATGAAGAGCCTTTTAAGGATTGTGAGGATATTTTGTCATGTCTTTCGAATTGGTCCATCCTCTCCCAGTAATGGAATCGATTTGAGCTACAACGGGAATAAAACTCCAAGAAGCCAGGTGTTCAAGGTCAGAAAAGTACATGATGTTGTTAGGAAGATAACTGAAAAAGAGATGAATTTGATAAAACATGCATTCTTAGTCAGAAACCTCACAAAGTTCGATTCATACTCATACCACTTTTAAGTTAGGCACACCTTTCCCCTTTTGTTTCTGTCTAATCAGCAGCAATCTTAAGTGGTGAGTTTTCTATATTTTTCTTACAACTAACATTTTAATTCTATTAGTGTTGTATTCTAAAGGGTAAAGATATTTATTATTTAAATCTACATTTTTATTGGATTAAAGGTTTTAAATGTGACCGTATGCGGCGTCATGCTTTTTTTAAAAAAAAATTCTTCAGAAGGAAAGAAAATATCTAGTTTTCTTTTTTTTCCTTGTGTCCATTTATTTTTTAAGTTTTTTATTTTAATTCGAGTTAGTTAACATACAGTGTTAATGTTAGTTTCAGGTATACAATATAGTGATTCAGCAGTTCCATACATCACCTGGTGCTCATCATGACCGGTGCACTCCTTAATCCCCATCACCTGTTTAACCCATCCCTTCACCCACCTCCCCTCTGAAAATACTTAGTTTGTATTTAGAGGTTATTATCATATGTATGGTATGTGTGTGTGTCTGTGTATGTGTTTTTGAAGTAAGATTACTTTCATTTCCTAGGTTTACTACCAGTTAATTCTTGAGATCACTTCAAGGAAAAATCATTGAGATATTTTCTTTCTTTCTCTTTTCTTTTTTTTGAAGGGAGAGAGAGCATGAATGGGGGGGCGGTGGTGGCGGGAGGGCAGAGGCAGAGGGAGAAGCAGGCTCCCCACTGAGCAGAGAGCCTGTGGCGGGGCTCCATCCCAGGACCCCCGAGATCATGACCTGAGCTGAAGGCAGATGCTTAACCAACTGAACCACCCAGGTGCCCCATATTTTCTTAAAATATTTTGTATTGCTTCAGCTGTTTCCTGTAAGACCCAAGACAATGTTGCTACCCAAATTAAATTACAATTTTATGAATTAAGCAAAATGAACATGGCTATAATTGCTATTGTTAAGGCTTTTTTGGTGGCATTATATTTTTAAATAACTCAGATGTTGGACAAATGTGTAACTTTATAACTTTTCATGTTATTTTTTTAAAGGTAATTTATCCTAAGAGATTTTCATCGTATAAAATTTGCTTTTGGGTTCACAAAGGCTTATATTTCTTTAGTCTTTTGAGTATAAATATAGGTTGTCTATCCAAAAAGTGATACAATTATTTTTATGTGCCAGTTCCTCAAAAACTAGTTATGATTGACAGCTTTACTGTCTCTAAAATTTGAAGTAAAACTAATGACCTTTGCTAAATGATTTTTTTCTTACATGGAAATTTTTTTGGCAGACACAAATAAGTGCTTTGTAAGCATTTTGACACTAGTAGATT
Organism: Mirounga angustirostris; assembly: GCF_029215605.1. Lineage (NCBI taxonomy): Eukaryota > Metazoa > Chordata > Mammalia > Carnivora > Phocidae > Mirounga > Mirounga angustirostris. Next base: position 90,451,298 of record NW_026991716.1, on the reverse strand, counting down.
CTTTAATAGAGTCTACTAAAATAGGTATGAGAGGCTTTTAGAAAGGTATGTGTAAGTGTCTTGCATCTGTTTGTCTGCTTCACTGTTTTTTAAAGAATTAGTGTAGGAAAGAGTTTTCAGCTGTGTGTGTGAGTGAGTGAGAGAGATTCTTTTTCCTTCCTTTTTTTCCCCTATTGTGCCACCTCCTGGAAGAAGTCAGTTATACATCTTCTTGCAATTCAAATTTTGGCTTTTCACATAACACTTCTTCAGCACTAGTTTGGAGTGATAATTTACTGTCTTTGCAAAATTTGAATCTAATTATTGATCTACTGTTTTGTCAGTGCTGTTTTAAGTGACTTTTACTGCTTAAACATTCACATTACTTGCAGTTGTTCTTAATGTATTCTGGTGTGGCCCATGCTGTTAGTTACTTAAATCTAGGCTTGATTGGATTTTCTGCTTATCCTTTCTACTTATCTGTAATGATGAATAGAAAATCAAATCAGGTGTAGATACAGTTACTCTTACCTAAATTGCGTGTAGATTATATATACTATTGTCTGATTTTTTGTTGTTAAAATTTAAGTCTGCTGTGTGTTTCCTAATGATATCAGAAAATAAGTACTGTGCTAATTCGTAGCCTCTGTATAGGAATTTAGTGCTTGATTTAAAATGTTAGTTTTCTATCTGGCCCATCAGTACAGGTATAACAGAGTAGGAAAGGGTGTCATTGGTTTTCTTTGAGCTTTTCTTTTATGGTATCTAAACTCCGTTTTGATTGTGATATATCAATGACATATATAATACAAAAGTTCTTTTTTTCTGTTTTTTTTTCATTTGTTAGTTTCTTTTTTTTCTTAAGCTTTTGCTTTCTGCATTATTGACAACTTCTTTTGCCTCTGACCACTTATTTTCTCTTAAATTTTGACCTTTCACTTTGGTAAAATATTTTTATTACAAAACTCATCTAATTTTTTTTTTTTTTTAAGATTTTATTTATTTTTCGACAGAGAGACAGTGAGAGAGGGAACACAAGCAGGGGGAGTGGGAGAGGGAGAAGCAGGCTTCCCGCTGAGCAGGGAGCGCAAGGTGGGGCTCAATCCCAGGACCCTGGGATCATAACCTGAGCCGAAGGCAGACACTTAACGACTGAGCCACCCAGGTGCCCATAACTCAGCTAATTTTTTAAAAAACATTAGCTGTTACTATTAAAAACTTATAGTCTCTTTCATATAATTTTATGAATTAAATGTAGACGAGGATGACAAAATGATCTGCCCTCCAGCTTACAAGGATAAAAAAGAAAAACTACATTGTCCTCTATTTATATAAAGTCTTCTGTTCATTGTGGGGTGATTCACAGTTGTAAAGATCATAACCATTTCCTGAGTTCCTGCAATGCTAGACTGGAAATACCATTTTAATTTTTACCACATTTTGTCTAAGGTAGCAATTGATCCCTACTTTCCATTTCATTAACGGTACTCTAACATGTCACTTTATTGTTAGGATTAACTAATGGGTTTTCCATTAAGAATGAGTGGGTTTATAGGCCATGTGGTTTTAGTAGGTGAAATTGTTTAACATCCTGTTATTAGTTTTCTGATTTATCTTATAAATCCTTTAAGTTAATCTTAACACTCAGCCATTTTTTTCAGTGTTAAGAGATTTTTATCTAGTGCTTTGGGAACTTTGGGGCATCTGAAGGAGAAGGTAGTTATGATTATTGAAGCAGTGTGAGCATGGGGAAGACAATTTAGGTTTCCTGAATCTTGATATGCTGTGTGTGTGTGCGCGCGTGTGTGTGTGTGAATAGTAAGCTGTGACTATTAACACTTTTGTAGAGTTATAATTGGGGAAAATTTGGAAGCCCGGAAAGATTGAGAAACTTTTAACTTTAAAATCTTATCTTCTGGGTTATAACATTTGACATTATCAAATTGAGAATAGACTAACAGAAAACTTCAAGTTACTATTAAAGAACTTAAGTTAGTAATACTTTCCTGTCAAATTTGTATCTCACTTTGGTATATGGATTTTAAATTTTTTAAAATTGTCCGCTAAGTCTGAGATTATATTTATAGTTTTGAAATAGATCTTAAAATGTTTTGAGAACTGTGTATGATTGTTATAACATTGTTACTATGTGTAGAATATATTTCTGTAGTGAAGACCATTCAGTAATATGAAATGAAGCAATATTTCACAATGCCAAGAAGCCTGCTAATGGCTTCCATAGTCATTGACTCATTTTTCAGTAATAGTTGATACATATGTTGCTTTGTATCTTATCTAAAGTTTTCTTTTATTACTTATGGATATAGAAAGCATCATAGATAAGCTTTGCAATGGCTTATTTTTATTTTAAAAATTTATTTTAATCCTTTTTATCTGTGGCTGCTACCACAGTTAGAAATTAAAGCTATTTTCACAGTATTCTTTTGGTTATTGAGGCATGAACTTTCTGAACAAATCTTCCAAGGGACAACTCTTTAGGTAAAAATACCTCGAGGTTGGAATTTGGTTTTAATGCATGTGTGAATGAAGAAAGAAAAGATAGGAAAAAGAGAAAAGTAAAGAAAGGCCTAAGATGACTTACTACTTCTTTTTTTCCCTTATTCTCTTTTTAATTTTTGCTGTGTTCCTTTACTGAAAACTCTTTCTAGAACTACCATTTTTACACAGATCTGAGTTTAAAAAAATTATTTTTGGATTATTCAAAATTTGCCTTTAATTTTTACACATTGTCAGTATTTAAAAATAGGATTGCTGTTGGTTCAGGCTCAGTTCTCTCATCTGTGTGAGCAGCAGGTTTATCATTTCCTGCCTTAGGCTTCATCTCTATCCAGTGTGTTGGGTTTCAAGAAGTTACCACCTGTTCTTTCTGTTTTGGAAGTTCATTTTGTGATGTAAAACTGAAAGTTTTGCTGACATAAAAAGTTCTTTTTCACCTTTTACAGCGTGTTTGCTTTGCTTATGAGGAGAATTAAGACATTTTTGGTGCATGTCAGTGTTTATGGCAGCTGGTGGTGCTTCTTGCCCTTCCTTTAAGCAGCTCAGGGATCCTGAATCTCCCAACTGCTTTGCCTAACCATGGAAAAGACCTCTTTGTGGGGGGCAGGGGTGCTTATTTCAACCTCAGAGAGAGTATAATTAGTTTCTCACTCTGCTTACTTGTTACCAAGTATGTACTAACTAAATACTTGTTGAATGAAAGAAGTAGGTTTTTGTTGGTGATAGTGCGGACTTTTTGCTTTATTTTGTTTTGTTTTCTGCTTTTTGGTTTAATGTTATTGTGAAGACTTAGGGCTGATTTAATTGTTTGCAAATTCAGTAAGTCAAATGCTCTCAAAGAGAATGTTCTGGAAACCTGAAGAAAGACTGTGAACATATAGCAGAGGAATTTGTTAGAAAATAATTGTGAAGAATTTCCTGGAAGAACAGGTTATTTAAGTATTTCCTAAACTTCCAAATATAGTTGTGGAATCTGTTTCCATGAAGTAAGATTTTAATATTTTAATCTTTAAAAGTAACATTATTTCTTTTGGTTGAAATACTGTAGGCATGGGTCTTTCTGAAGCACATAGTCTAATTTGTAGCATTCTGTGATCCTATAAGAAACAAAAAGTAAGATTAGCTTTTACATTCGTTTGCAGAAAGACAGTTTATATTCTCAGTAGGAGTATTTAGCACCTGGAGGCTCACTTGGTTAAGCGTCTGCCTTTGGTTACAGGTTATGATCTCGGAGTCAATAGGAATATTTAAAATAGTGTAGGAATGAAGGAACATTTAACTGCTATCCTTGCCCCCCCCCCCCCCCCGATAACTGTTAATTTTTATTTGGGGTTAAAAATGTTCTAGCAGGTCCTTCCCTCCCTCCCCCAGTTTTATTGAGATATAACTGACATATAACATTGCATAAGCTTAAGGTGTACAGTGTGATAATTTGACACGTGTGTACTGCAAAATGTTTACCCCAATAAGGTCAGTTAACACATCCTTAACTCACATTACCATTTTCCTGTTGTTATGGTGAGGACATTAAAGCTTTACTCTCATAGCAACTTTCAAGTAAGCAGTACAGTATTGATAACTAGTAATCTAATATTGTATATTAGATCCCTGGTAGCATATCTTTTGATAATATTTCTCCTTGTTAAAAATTACTAATTATTAGGGATGATGCATATATTTCATCTTCTTCAGTACTTAGTCCTTTTGTAGCTTTTGTGATTACATAATATTTTAGAAAGGAAACTTCATTTGCTGTTTATTTACAAAAGACATTTCATTATTCCTAAAAGGAATATTTTAAATAGTGTAGAAATAAGAAATAGTTTACTCTCTCCCTCCCTTTTTCTTTTTTAAGCTGTTAATCTTTAGTTGGAATTAAGAATTTGCTAGTCAGTATTTGATAGTTACTAGTTATTAGAGATGGATTTTGTGTATATGTGTGTGAAAACATGTATATATGTATATATATAAATACTACATCATATTTTTAAATTTCGTACTATACATTTTCAAAACCTGAATTACATGTAAAGAAAAGAGCACAGTAAACTTTTTTTTTAAGTTTATTTATTTCTTTTAATAATCTTTACATCCAGTGTGGGGCTCTGAACTCACAGCCCTAAGATCAAGTTGCATGCACCACTGACTGAGCCAGGCAGGCACCCCAAAACTAAGCTGTTTATTAAGCTTTTTAGGAATTCTAATTTTTTTTTTTTTTGGAATTCTAGTTTTTTTAATTGAGAAAAGATTTATAATTGAAAATTGTTAACACATGAGTATAGTAAAGGTTGGGGGATTGTATATATAAAAGTAGTATATGTTTTTAAAGCTAAATATTTGAAAATTTTAAAAGAGGAAAGATTGCTTATAAATTTTTTTGTTAGATTTTAGTTTTACCTTTTTATTCCAAGGAATAAATAAATGCAAATTAAATTTTTGCTATAAGCAAAGAAATTGTTATTTATGTGGCATTCATATGTTTTTGTTACTTACCTTTAGGCATTGCTATCACATTAACATGGGAAAATAGAAGTATCTAGGATAAATTTTCTCTTTTATATTATTCGTTTGGCTGTGTGAGTTTTTTTTCCTGGAGTTTAAGAATGATGTTTAAAAAACACATCTTTTTTCCTCCTAGCCTCTCGAATTGCTTTGGCACTCATTAGATGAATGGCTAGTTTTAATAGCTACAGAACTGATGAAAAACAAAAAGGACTCAACGGATATCACTTCTATTTTACTGAAACAAAAAGGCCAAGATCAAGATGGTACTTCCATTCCTCCATTTGAACCTCCAGGACCTGGGAGCTATGAAAATCTATCCACTGGCACAGGGGAATCTAAACCAGATGCTCTTGGAGGGAAACAGGAAGCCAGTGCAGACTGTCAGGATGTTATTTCTATGACAGCTAACCGGCTAAGTGCTGTCATTCAAGCTTTTTACATGTGCTGTTCTTGTCAGATGCCTCCAGGGTAAGAAGGTTTCTGCTTATTATTTCCTTTTCTGATAGATGAAGAAAAGCTATGATTTTTTTATAATTTCAGTAACAACAAATAATAATTTGTGGATTTTCGGTTCTGTTTTGATCTTGTTGTAGGACACATACTATTCTTAAAATATTTGAGTTTTAAGCATTATATAAGTTACTAACATGTAGAATGGTGAGTGTCACTTTGTATAGGATTACTTATGTATTCAAAATGTATAGAGCAGAGACGTTTAAAATCTCAAGGTTTTAAAAAAATTTCAAGGTTTTTAAAAAGTCACTGGGCATATCCTCTGTTAAAGAAAAGTTATCTATTTTTTAACCTTATAAATTGACTGGGCATGCCTCAGTTTCTCAAATTTAGTCCAAACCCAAATCTTTTTTTTTTTCCTGTCTAGAAGCCAGTCCAATTCTATACATAGTTATCAAATTTGCTGTATCACCAATTTCTGTGTGTTCTGATTGTTTTTTTATCCTCCACAGAATGACTTCACCCCGTTTCATTGAATTTGTCTGCAAACATGATGAAGTTTTAAAATGCTTTGTTAATAGGTAAGGCTTTCTTGGATTCATGGATTGCCCTTGTAGACTTTTCTTTCTTTACTTACAGTTTTTGTCTCAACAAAAATAATGTTATTTCTGTTACTATTCAAAAAATACTACATGACAAGTAAAAGTATAGTAGGTGTGGATTAATATTTTTTTCTGTTTCAGTATCTGTATATCTGAATTTGCATTTCACTTAATGCAACTCATTCTTCCTATCCATTTAAACAAGTTATATTTTTCTTTTAGAAATCCCAAAATTATATTTGACCACTTTCACTTCCTCCTTGAATGTCCTGAGTTGATGTCAAGATTCATGCATATCATAAAAGCGCAGGTAGAGATTTCTCTTAATCTTGTTTTTATTCTGTCTGATGAAAGTTAAGTTTTTTAATTTGAATACTGTTTAGTGAAGTAATTATTATACTTGAGACCTCCTGCTATAAGAGGAGTGAAATGACCTTATTCTTTACTTTAGTATGTGGAATTACATTAGTATGTTACTTTATTTATTTTTTTAAGATTTTATTTATTTATTTGACAGAGAGAGAGACAGCGAGAGAGGGAACACAAGCAGGGGGAGTGGGAGAGGGAGAAGCAGACTCCCCGCGGAGCAGGGAGCCCGATGTGGGGCTCGATCCCAGGACCCTGGGATCATGACCTGAGCCGAAGGCAGACGCTTAACAACTGAGCCACCCAGGTGCCTCAGTATGTTACTTAAGTATGAGGAGCATTTTTTAATCTTAAAGGAAGTGTGTATTGAGTGCCCACTGTTTGCAAAGACAACAGAATACATTGTCACATTTCCTGAAACGAGTTTACTGGAGCATTAGTCCTATAAGGCTGATAAGCATAAGTCCTATAATCCTTGAGAAAAGGATTTTATCCCCAAATGCATTTGGAAAATATAATATCCCTGTTGGAGATTTATAAAGCATATCAGCAACTTATTAAAAGGTTTTGAGAAACCCTCTGCTAAAAACAGTGATTTAACTTTGTTAATCGTCCAAATTTATTTAACCTGAGAGTCTTTTCCCCGGCAAGGTTCATTCCTCATATCTCATGTTTCATGAAACATGCTAGGAAAAAGCTTGTTTTGCTACTTACCAGCTATGTAATTTGGGGCACATTTCCAACATCCTTGAGCCTTGCTTTCTTCATCTATAAAATATACATAATGACACCAAACTCACAAAACTATTGTGAAGAATAAATTTTATCTTATTTTTTTAAAAGATTTTATTTATTTATTTATTTATTTATTTATTTATTTATTTATTTATTTGACAGAGAGAGAGAGAGAGAGCGAGAGGGAACACAAGCAGGGGGAGTGGGAGAGGGAGAAGCAGGCTTCCCGTCGAGCAGGGAGCCCGATGCGGGGCTCGATCCCAGGACCCTGGGATCACGACCTGAGCCGAAGGCAGATGCTTAATGATTGAGCCACCCAGGCGCCCCATGGAATAAATTTTAAATAGTAACTGACATATATGTTCAATAAATGGTAGTTATTTGGAGATAGAAAGCATATGTCTTTTCTCCAAAAAGATCTTAATTCACCCTAGCAAGGGAGATAATAAATGTACCTATAAAATACTAATTACATAATTACCTGTTGTTTAGTAGTTTAAGGGAGGAAGACCTTGCTGCTGTATAGTCAAGGAAAATTTTGAAGAGGAGGTGGATTTTATGCTGGACCTTGAAAAGCACTGCAAAATTTTGTTCGGAGTAAATGGGGAGGGTGAACATTCTATGTCAACATATAGGCCAGGGCTTGTAAATGGAAAAGTGTATAAAATTACAGTGGTTGAAGCAGAAATTTTGTGTAGGTGAGGAATGACATATAATTCTGGAAAGGTGGGTTGGGGTCACACTGTGTTAAGCCTTGATTGTCAGATTGAAGAATCTTCTTTGTTTTTTAGGCTGTTAGCAGCCCCTGATAACTGCTTCAGGAGAATGATATGACCTTGGCAAAAGTTTAGGAAATAATTTGTCTAAAGTGTAGGATAGACTGGAGGCTCTGGTTTGGTTAGTAGTTGTAAGATAGATACTATAGGTGTTTTTAAGTGTCTTTAGGGACACCCATCCATTCAGAAGTTAAAACTAAGAACTAATTTTTATAAAATTATACACATGTATAGATATCCTTTGGCATCTGTTAAAAATGATAATGTAAACGAGAAGGTAGAGATAGTAACTTACCTTTATTAAATGCTAATTTTAGGTCACTTACCATAAATTTATTTGCTTTACATGGATTATTTTTATAGCAATCATGTGAGATAGGTACTCTTTAACTGAAGAGATTAAGCAACTTGTTTAAGTCATTCAGCTACCAAGTGGGAGAACCAGAATTTAAGAGTGTGTCTGTTTTTTAAATTCATTTTCTTAATCTAAACTATGTGACTCCGTTCTAGGGCAAATGAGATAATATGTGAAAGAAGCTTTTAGTTTTTGAAAGAGATAGTTTGTTATTCTTAATATTATCTCTGCTTTTCACTTCTGTTTTCCTCTTCCCTTCCTGAACAATTAGGCAAAAGCATCTGCATTAAGCTATCCACCTTTTTTTACCCACATAGGAGGTTTTGTTGTCTGACCAGGGTGAGAAGGGTGTTCACATGCATAGTGGTGGCCTAGTGTGGGGGTTGGAGCTTGGGTATGTCAAGGAGGTTGTCTGTGTAGTAGAGTATGTGAGTTGGAGCACCGTTTGGCGGATGTCCAGTGTAGAGGATGGTGGCAGTTGCTCAGGGTAGACTGACAGAGCCCGAGTAGGGTAGAGGGCATCCATGCAGTAATGTGTCCATATCAGTGACAGGAGATTGGTTATATACAGGGTGCGGCAGTTCATCAAGTAAGGAAGTATACTTATTATGGGAGCCTGATTTCTCAGTATTGGAGAAAGAAGTTACAGAATGGAGGAGAATAGAATGAACCATGCTGTTGGATTAGAATTGGAGATATCAGTGTGAACCTAAAGTTTTCAGGGTGGATTGAAAGATATAGCAAATCTGGCACCCAATTCTTGGCCTGTTCTCAGTTAACCAGGGCTCTTCGGAGAAATGGCTAATTTCAGGGCCGGGTCAGGGTAAGTACAAATGAGCCTGGAACCTCTTATGATATGATAAGTTGTTCGGAGAGTGATAGGGTTATGTCAGCATGACGCATAACCAGTTTGAATGGACTCCACTGGCCAAAGCTGAACAATTTGAACATCCAAATAAATTATGATGGCAAAATACTATAAATAAAATTGGAACCCATAAGTCGTACTATACTGAAACAATTAATGAATAAATGGGAAGTTTGATGAGGGGTGGGGTGTGTTTACAGTCTCAAAGTATCTACTCACAGAATACTTCAGAATTACAAAGATGAAAAACTACAGTGGAAAACTTGGCAGTGACCGAAACAGACATATCAGCATGCTGGCTGATAGAATGCACTGAGGAGAATATGGCATCACTTCTTTGATATTCCTGCTAAAGATGTATATCCGAATTTAATCATGAGAAGAACGTCAGACTAACTCAGGTGGAGGGACATTCTCCACAATAACTGACCTACAGTTTTTAAAAGTATCAGTCAAGGTCATGAAAATGAAGAACACACTGAAGAATTGTATCAGAGTGAGAGACAGGACAACTAAGTGCCATTCTTACACTGTGAAGGAAGTATTAGGAAACGGGCAAAGCTTGACACGGGGGTCTAAGAATTAGCTATAGTAAAGCATCAGGGTTAATTTCTTGATTTTGGTGGTATCTGCTTATGTAGAATTCTCTTGATTATAAGAAATACACACTGAGGTATTTAAGGGTGACTGGACATCATGTTGGCAGCTTACTCTCATATCAAGGAAAAAATACTTTGTACTCTATTATACTTAGAAATTTTCTGTAACTTGGAAGCAGTTCACAAAAAAGCAAAGTGTAAAAGAACAAAAACAATTACCTGTGGTAAGGGATTGATTTCTTCTTCTATTGGTGGCTTTCAGGTGGCCTGTAGTTAAAGGGAGAGACATTTTGTATTGCTGTACAAATGCATTAAGAGGAACCTCTGTGATCAGTCTTGTTTTGCGAATTATTTTATGGAAATGCAGGTACTCAGAAAGTTTACATACAAAAACATGCCCTTTGGCTTTTTAGGTGTATATAAATGGGTGTGGATGTTTTGATCTTACATGTCTTAACTAGCTTTTGAAGGTAACATTGTGTACGTTTTAATGTTCCATTTGAATTACTTTAAAAAATGACATTTGCTTTTATTTCTTGGTTCACATTTTGTAAAGGATACAGTTTAATAACTTACAACGGTTATGAATAAGTTTCCTGTCATTTTCTGTCATGTTAAATAATTTTAGCATTGTTCTGAGTGATAATAAGAAAACCTACTTATTGAGCATTCTGGGTATTGAGTATTTCCACATGTTACTTAACCTCTTGGTACTGCATTTTTCTCTTCTATGAAGTGGGGATGATACGAGGCCCTTTTTCTCATAGTATTGTGAGCATTACGTGTGAAAATGCATGTAAAGTGCTGAAAACAGTACCTGGCTTATAGTTGCTTTAATAATTGTTAGCTAATTAATGATTGTAATTATGATTATTATGTTCTGTATTTGCATTATTTCATTTAATCCTTACAGTTAGCCCGTGAAATAATTTTCTTATTTTATAGATGGGAAAACTAAAGTTCTGAGAGGTTTAGTAATTTCCCTAAGATCACAAACCTAGTAGTGACAGAGCCAGGATTCCAAACCATGTTTATCAAGCTTCAAAGCCCCTTCGTTCTCTGTAGGAATAGGACTCTGGTTATGGCAGTTACCTTCACTGCATCTTCCAGAGAGATACAGTTTTACCTTATGTGCCTTTTTCCTTGACTCCCTTAGCCTGGTGTGCTCTCTTCTCTCCCTGCTTGAGCAAGTCTTACCCAGCTTAATGTCCTGGTTCACACTGTGACCTCCTGAAAGCTTTGTACTCTCCTTATCTCCAGTCTCTAAATTCTTAGTGCACTATACCACAATAGTGGAACTCTGTACTTCACCATTTAGAACTTGATATTATATACATATTGTTTGTTCTGTTAGTCTTACCTCTTTAGCTGTATTAGTTTTTAACAATGAAATTGAGATTTTAAAGCTCTTATGTTAGCTGCAGTAACAGTGTTAGCACTTACTCGGCATGTAGTACTTCCTGATTAATCATAAAAATTACAAGTCACTTGCAGTTTGCTTATCTGTCAAATGACCAAAAGATAGAGACTTCTTTGCTGTTCAGGAGATCCTATTTTTCAGTTTTTAGGGTGGAGGAAAGGAAGAAAACAGGGTAATTGTTCCTTTCTAGTTGCCATATGTATTCTGTTGTGTGTCATTCTCAGCTTATCAAAAACCAGTGTTGTGGCTGGACCAGCTCTTGTGGTTCTGAGTGATACACTTCAACAATAACCATCAGGAGACTTTGAAAATATAAAGGTTTATTACTTACAGGACCTGGAAATTAATCAGCATACCTGGGGCCACACTGAGATCATGGGTAGAGAGAAAGAGCGCGAGTGAGCACTCCTGAGCTGGGGGTTCTGCTTTTATTGGGGTTGAGGTGGGGGCCTAGGGTTTTGAGGGCTCAGTCTTTATTGGTGAATTTAAAAATAAGAGCAGGAATTTAAAGCATGGGAAGAGAAAGAAAAATCAAATGGCCCAAATGGTTAGTTACTAAAATTAACCAACATCTCTACAACAAAGGAACTTCAGTGTGGGGAGGTGGTCTGGCTCTTTATCTAGTTTTGTGGCTGGCAGTGTGTCCTGCCCCCCACCCCTGCCCCAATCTCCCTCCTCCAGATAGCCCATTTTTAAGTGGCTGCCACAGCAATCGAAGTTTAAGTCAGGCACCTGCATTATGAAAAGAAAAAAACCCCAAACAACTGTCAGTGTTTACAGCCCATTCTGAGGCATCAGAGTCAATGGTGAGGACCTTAACTGCCTGGGTAGCTGATAATAATGCTCAAAGTCCGGGGCACCTGGGTGGCTCAGTCAGTTAAGCCGCTGCCTTCAGCTCAGGTCATGATCCCAGGGTCCTGGGATCGAGCTCCACATCGGGCTCCCTGCTCAGCGAGGAGCCTGCTTCTCCCTCTCCCTCTGCCTGCCTCTCTGCCTACTTGTTCTCTCTCTCTCTCTGTCAAATAAATAAATAAAATCTTCAAAAAAAAAAAAATGCTCAAATCCGTTGCAGGGCATGTTGTAACCCGGAATGTACACACCTAAATAGAATTATAATAGCAAAACTTAATAATTATACAGGTAGTAGTCTGAAATCCAGTCTGTAGCTATTGTCCCAAACTTGAAAGGTCCAGCCATGAAAATAGGTCAGTTAATTAAACAGTTGTATCTCATTTCAGGAGGTGGTCTTGCAAGTGGATTCCCAAAGTTAGGCCTGTATTTGCGAGAAATCAGGTATTTAATAAGAGGCATTTCTATGGAAACAAAGGAAAAATAAAGGCTAATGGCCGGAGTAAATTATAAACTAAATCTGAATCCTGAGGGCAGGATTTCAAGATGTTAGGCTCAAAGCAGCTTTGCAGTTTGAATTTTTCTGTTGATGCCCTCAGGTGTTCAGGTAAACTCGCTATTGCCCACTCAGCAACAGGGACAAAGATTGTCTGTCTGTGAGGTGTTGTGATGATTTCTCTGAAGTTTATATCGAGTTGTTTCATTCTACCTCTTGTGGCTTTAGGAAAAAGGTACTTTTAAGTTCTCATTGATTCCAAGTCAGAAGGGTGAGAGAAAAATTGGAAGTGTTAGTTTGGAGAGTTGAAGCCAAATACTGGAAGAAACTAGAATTCATGATCTGGTTTAGTTTACAGGTAAAAAACAAAACCCCAAGCACAATTAAAAGCACTAAAATCTGATATCCACAAAGGTGTATTACCAAAACATAATTTGTTCTGTATATAGTCATCCTCATTTCTATCAGAGATAAGGAAAATAAGGCTAAAGTGTTTGTAAAATAAGTCCAGTCTCTTTAAACTTGGCCTGCTTATTTATGTACGTGCAGCATGAATCGCGATTGATCCTCTAGACTCTTTTAAGTCAGCTTTGCTGGAATTTTTCATAAGGAGTCTCAGATTGAACTTTTTAAAAGCTGCTCAAGGCTAGGAAGCCAAACTAAAGACTTGATGTCAGACTTCATCTATAATACCTATAGATTTGGGTGAATTCCTCATTTTTTCAGGTTCTTAAAATATTCTGATATTCCTGGGCCTGCCAGGAAGTGACCTTCCTCACTCACCTGGTAAGGCTGCTGGGAACCCTATAAATAAGGTACCAGACTGATTTTTCCTAAGGGGCTTAATTGGTTCCATAAAGTCAGCCTTATTTTTTTTAAGCTGTCTGGTCATATCTGAATCTGTGCATATCTCTCAAATACGACATTCCATTCAAAGCCTTGGTAATGTAACCAGTGTTTCCAGTTGTGTCCTGGTACAAGGAGAACAGATTGTCCATTGAAATTATGCAAATAACTATACTGCTATGAAAATAGAAGAATACTCACTGAGAGTTTCCAGATTCTGGAGGGATCAGATGGGGGGGAAATAAGTGATTGTTTCATCTTGGTTCACAAAGGTATACTTTACCAAATTGCTGTAAGTCATAGCTATCTTAAGAGAAAAAGTTTCCTTAAATCTGGAAAACAAAAGATTAAAGAACCAGCAATGTTTCGAACAAAACTCGTAAAAAATTATAATCATTCTTATCAGTTCATCCAGTCCTAGTGATTCTTGATCTTGATCTTCTGTTAGCAGTTTTATGAATCTAGTTTTTCCTTAGAGTTCTGTCATTTCTTACCCAGTTCAGTATATGATCTGAAAGTTATCAGAAACCTGGGCTTGTCAGAGTCCTTTCCAGGAATCTTCTTGAAGATGAAGCATTTGTGCAAAAACATCAGAGTGAAACAGTAACTGTCTGTAAATGATAAAAGACTTAAAAATGCCCATGTTTAAAGATCTGATGAGAGTTAATTATAACACAGCTGACAAGGAAATTTGACTGTTTCTTAGACACACATTTTAAGATGATAACTGGAATGATGACTGATAACATTTTGTATCAAATTTTTAGGAATTTGATAGAATTTCTGGAACACTTACATTAATAGCACATATCCATACAAAGATATCCATGAGGAAGGTTTAGCATTGTTTCTTATTTGACAGTGCTTCTCATATAATTTTGCCTATCAAATAAGCCTAATTAGTTAAATGTTTCTCTTTTTATAGAGTGAACAGATCTTTTGAGATGTTCCAGGGTTCTCTAGAAAATCCCAGAGTTATTTCCAGGTCAAAAAGATTTTATTTAGAATTTGATTTTGGGAACTTAGTCAAAAACATCAGAGGATTTTGGACACTTGACTAAATAGGATCACAGATTAATTATGAAACAATACTTAATTATCTACTTAAAGCGACAAAAGATTTTAAAGGCATATACAGCAGATTACATAGTTCTGAGCAAAATTCAGCTCCTCTAATATTGAGAAGACTCAGTTTGCTTTAAGTAATCAAAGACCTGGTTAAAGCAATATGAAACACAGGTTAATTATTTTGATAAAACACAGAATCTTTGTTTTCTAGCTAGATTACTTAAAAGATAAGGCAAAACCTTTTTCTTTTTTTTTTTTAAGATTTTATTTTTTTATTTGAGAGAGAGAGAGAGAGCATGAGCAGGTAGAGGCAGATGGAGAGGAAGAAGCTGACTTCCCCGCTGAGCAGGGAGCCCGATGCGGGGCTTGATCCGAGGACCCTGGGATCATGACCTGAGCTGAAGGCCGACGCTTAAATGACTGAGCCACCCAGGTGCCCCAAGGCAAAACCTTTCATAATCTGTTTTCAAGAGCCGACCAATACTCCCAAGAAAACGTTGTCCTTTTAGCAGAGGAAAGAAAATTATATAAGCATAGTATTGATATTAAAGTTTATAAAAAAACAACAAACCCTTATAACAACGATTCTGTTTTAGCTAACTCAACCACACAAGGTAAAATTCTCTTTCTTCTCAACTTTCTATACCATTTTGTCTTTTATTTTCTCTTTCCCATTTTGAAATAACCAGTTTTACTTTAGGACAAATTTACTTTCTTTTCCCTTAACAAAAATACATCTTCATACCTCATACTTTCTCTTAGCTAAAGACACATGCTACTTTCCTTGCATGCAGAGATGTTTCCCATATTTAGTAGTTGTAATTACATATGTTAATTAGAATTCTTAGCCCTTAGAAGCCTTAATTTCTAACGAAAAGCAAAAAGTAAAATTTGTGAATTGTGACACCAGCATTCTTTACACTGGCAAATTTATGAGCATATTTTATAATTTCTATCAACATACATTTCCTCATAGTACAGCTTTTCAGTGTGTCACAAGACATGCGTACTAACAGACCCAAATATCTTTAGTTCCTCTGTGGTAAGTGATCAAAAGTAGGTAAACTTCAACTAGTTTTGCAATTACTGTTTCAGTATTTTATCTTATTTGGAAATGATTTAGACATTCAATGAATTTCCTTCATTTAACTTAGCAAAATTCTAGGGCTGGAAGTTAACAAAAATTTTAGAAACTGGTTTTAAGTAGACATATCATAACACATAATTATTGCTAAAAAGTTCACCTAGAAACTCTTATACCATTAAACATTTATTTAAATCTCTTGATCACAGCAATTATGTTTAGACGACCATGAAAAACTTCATGCATCATCCCAAGTTGTTTTTCCTGCTGACAAATTTTGTAATAGAGATAACATGAATTTATTTGACTAGTAAACCCTGGTAGAATATGTTTTTTTATCTGCATTTTATTTAGCATAATTAGTTATATTAATATGATCTGTTATATTTAACGTATAATATGTATTACATGTGTATAATATTATGTTATAGATTATTATATATATTAGTTACATATAATCTGCATTATATTAAATATATATATATATATCTGAAGACCTACTTTTTTTAATTACACCAAATTTAAACTAGCTTTTACTTCCCAAAGATTATCCCAGATCATGTGAACTTGTAAAAATTTGGGTTAGTTTTGGGGGCGCCTGGGTGGCTCAGTTGGTTAAGCATCTGCTTTGGCTCAGGTCATGATCCCAGGGTCCTGGGATCAAGCCCCGCATTGGGCTCCCTGCTCAGCAGGGAGTCAGCTTCTCTCTCTCCCTTTGCCCCTCCCCCTGCTTGTTCTCTCTCTCTCTCTCTCTAATAAATAAAATCTTAAATATTTTTGAGTTTTAGGAATATTTAATTCATAAGTGCTTATTTTTAAGCCAATTAAATAGAGTTCTTTTACAGATTAATTTTGGCAGTACATCTGGAGGTTGAGAGAAGAAAATCACATATATAACATATCCATAGACATGCATAAATATGCAGACAGACACAGAGACCTGTAGCTTCAATTCCAGCATTCTAGTCATGAATCAGGTACAACAATATAAAACTCACTAGTGTATAAATAACAGCTGAATCCAAATTGGCAGACAGAATAAGTTAAGGTTGCCTGCTCCAGTGGCTAAAGCTTTTTACTAATACCTGTGGAGAAGACTTTGAAGATTTGTATTTATCCTTAACAAATAATCTTTAAGGAGTCTGTGGACTAGAGTTTGGGCAAAAGAGCTTTTTATAGCATTTTGTATTTTAAAAGGCCTCTTTCCCCTCTTTTTCCTTTAGTCTCAGGCAATCGTGGGCAGAGTTTTAGTTACCTCCTGGGGTGTTTACTTTTCAAAGACATTGAAGGATTTACATCTTCAAGGGACAGAGAAAGGATGTAAGTTTTCTCCTAGGAGTTCTAGGGCTTTTACGATGGTTTCCGAGGTCACAATAAAATGTAGTAGTGCCACCCTGTAATTGGGGGAGTGCCTTGTAAAAGTAATTCTCTGGACTCAAGGTCAGATGAGTCCTCTTCAGGTTGGAAGGGGTTATTTGGATCACTGTGGTCATGGAAATGATGTACCCATTGGACTGCGGGAATTTTGTGCAGCAGGAGATGGGCTTCCTCTGTGAGCCTTAGCAGTGATCACTGCGATGGAAGGATGAGTACAGTGCCAGGTAGTGTATATCCAAGTGAGGAGAGAGAGGGCTCGGGTATGAGTATCAGTGGCTTTAGCAACCGTTGTCTTCCCAATTCCATCTTCCTCAGGAGAGGCCTCGATAACCCGGTCTGCTCTTCCCTTGGCAGCAGGAATACCTCGTGAGGTGTGCTTGTAGTTATGCCCCCATTCAGTAGAAAGCTGAGGGGGCTTAGAAAATGTGCTATCTCAGAAGGAAGGAGCATTATAGTCCAGATGGATCTGTAAGAAAGTTTTGGATTTTAGGGTCTTTAGAGATGGTAGCTAGTTGATGCATTTTAGCTGCCATGTGTAACAATTAAAAGCCTGATCCAGACAACCAAGAAAACCTGCAATAACCAGTTAGTTCCCTCTCTCCTACCTGCTGCATAAAATATTTAAGAAAGGTTTGAATTTCAGTTAAGGTATAGCTTTTCATCTCAATTTCTACTACTTGTTTTTATCCTGTTGCCTTAATCTTACTCGAAAATTGTTGTTACCAGAAAATTTTGGATGACATCACTGTCAGCCCTCTTTGTAGGTGGCTGCTTTACTTTTCAGGATGTCCCAGGAAACCTCTCCTGGATTGGAGTCTGCCTTCAGTAGCATGATATACACGGGGTCTTGGGAAAAGTCCCTAGGCCTCTGGAGCATAAGCCAGAGCCTTGGCATTTTTGTGTGCATAATTGAGTAACACCTAGGAAGCACCCATGGGGTTTTACATTTATCAAGGAGCTGGTGTGCCTCCTCAGGGTTCTTAGATTGTTCAGGACATTTACATTTGTCCATTAATTTTTTAGCCATACCACACCAGGGATTGGACCCATAGTATCCTATTGGGTCAGGGGACAAGTAGCAATGGTAGTGAGTGAAGTGGTGACACAGACTGTAGGCCTCTGCTGTACGTTCCCTCTGTGGTGCCATTGGCTTCTGTTTGCAAGGCTATTTCTCTTTTCTGGGTTAGGACATGTGATTTGGGCACAACCCACTTGACTCAGTGGTTGCAAGTGGAAATTTCCAATCCTTCTCACCTAAGGAATCATTTCTATCTACCTTTGGCCCAGAACCCTCCTTGGCAGTGGCAGTAGCCTTGCAGTCTAATCCACCCTCCCTTGCTCTCCTTGGCTTTGGAGGTCCGTTATACACATTGATAGTCAATTAAGACCTTTATAATTAGTAGTCTGATCATCTCATTAGATCATATGGCCTTGATCATGCTGCTCTGGGGAGATTCTTGAATTATTATGGCAGCTGTGACCTTTTAGGTTGGATATTGCAGGCAACACACGACAGAAGCAATGTGTGAAAGCACAGAGCAGCATGGCAGACCCCCAGCTAAAGGTGCTCCTTTCTCAGATGGTGAGTTTGGCAGTTAGTAGGCAGGTTGCAGGTAAAGACATTCCCCTTGGTTAATTGCAAGGCCTGACAGATGCAGTCCTGCCATCTATGCCAATTGTGTGTTGGTCTCAGCCTTTCGATAACCGGTCTTGTGCCTAGACCAGCCCTTGTGGTTCTTATTATGATTGCAAGATGCCCTTCAGCAGTAAAGGAAACTGAAAAAAATAAAGGTTTATTACTTATGGGACCTGGGTATTACACAGCACACATGGTGGAGGTGAGGGAGTGGGCGAGTGTGTGCGTGCGAGCATGATAACGCACATGGGCCTGAGGTTCTGCTTTTATTGGGGTTGAGGTGGGAGCCTAGGGTTTCACAAGCTCACTGTTGGTGAATTTAAAACATTAAGAGCGGGAATTTAAAGCACGGGAAGAGGAAGAACAACAAGTGGGCCAAATGGTCAGTTATAGAAATCAACCAAGATTTCTAAAACAGAGGAGCTTCCCTGTGGGAAGGTGGCCTGGCTCTTTATTAAGTTATGTGGCTGGCATTCCATTTATTTGAGATAGCCATCTTTGAAGTAGATGCCTCTTTGAAGTGGTTGCCTTGGCAATCAAAGCTTCAGTCAGGCACTTACATTAAAATAAGAAAAAATACCCCAATTGTCAAGGTTTACACTACATATTCAAAGGATAGAAATAAGAATAAAGTTAGATAGGGGTGCCTGGGTGGCTCAATCAATTTTAAGTGTCCGATTCCTGATTTCAGCTCAGGTCATGAGCTCAGCCCGGCGTCAGGCTCTGGGCTCAGTGCAGAGTCTGCTTGAGATTCCCTCTCCTCCCTCTGCCTCTCCCGGAGCTCTCGTACATGCTCTTTCTCTCTCTCTCTTTCTCTCTCAAAAGAAAAAAAAAAAGAATAAAGTTAGATCTAGAAGACTATTTTCACAAAAAATTAAATATAACATGCAATGTAATTTTTCTGGATTTGGAAATTCATTCTTTTTTTTTTTTTTTTTTAAAGATTTATTTATTTATTTGAGAGAGCGAGAATGAGAGAGAGTACATGAGGGGGGGAGGGTCAGAGGGAGAAGCAGGCTCCCCGCCGAGCAGGGAGCCCGATGCGGGACTCGATCCCGGGACTCCAGGACCATGACCTGAGCCGAAGGCAGTCCCTTAACCAACTGAGCCACCCAGGCGCCCTGGAAATTCATTCTTAAAAGCATTGTTGGGCTTAAAAGAAATTAGGAGTAAATTGTGTCAATTCATATCTGATAATTAAGTTTAGATATAACCTGATTTATCAAGTCTTTTCTGCTAAAATGGGAATTAAAAAATATACTCTTTGTAATCAAAGTATTTCGGCTAAGATCTACCTTTTTGTGAATAGTTTTTGAAATGTCAGAACATTATCTAGAACTATTTATTATAAATAAAGGTTTAAGAATGATTATTTGTAGAAAGGGCATTAGCAGGCTCATGAAGTAATCTGATAGGTAACTGCCAACATATTTTACCGTTTTTTGTTGGGTTAGCCGTTTAAAGATCGCTGTGAGTGGTTCTATGAACATTTGCATTCAGGACAGCCAGATTCCGACATGGTGCACAGGCCAGTGAATGAAAATGATATCCTGCTGGTTCACAGAGGTATGTCTAAGAAACTGATGTGTGTGAGGCCCCAAATAGTAGTTACTGTAAGTTTTCATACATGAAATTAACTAATGCTATATATTTAGATTCTATTTTCAGGAGTAGCTGTGAAGTTGTGTCAAGAGCAAATTGTGCAAAGCTGAAGCAAGGAATTGCTGTGCGGTTCCACGGAGAAGAAGGCATGGTGGGCATAAAGATCAGTGCTGGGCGCCACCCAGTGTGAAAGATGGGGATGCAGTGTGCTGCATAACTGATAAGGGAAGACATCTGAAATGATTTTAATTTGTTATTACTCAGAAAAAATTTCCCATGTATTTCTGTTGATGCTTAATTTTATTTTCTTGAACTCAGGGTCAAGGTGTTGTGCGTGAGTGGTTTGATATTCTGTCTAATGAGATCGTCAATCCTGATTACGCATTGTTCACCCAGTCAGCTGACGGTAAGTTGTACAGTCTACAGGACTTTCTCTGTGGCTCTCATAGTTTCCAACTACAGCAGTGCATTTTCTCCTTTGATTCCCACAGTAATCGTGTGAGCTAGGTGTGGCATAGTCCCATTTCCTAGAAAAGAAAGTTGAAATTCAGAGGTTTTGTTAACACAGTTAATGAGTGGTAGGATCATGAGTGGAACCTGATTCAGTCTAGCATTCTTTCCTCTAGATAGTTGGTTCTCAAATATTTGTCTCAAGGGCCAGTGCTGGCTCCACGGAAGTTTTCATCAGTCCTTTGTAAAATAAAACTAAATTTATACAATTTTAAGCATTGTCCTTAGACTTTTTTGAGCTAAAATTTCCTTTTGTGAAATAATGCTAGTAGATGGACTTAGAAAAATACTTATTTGGAAAAATTAAAATTTGCTAACCCTATTTGAGTTTCCAAGTCTTAAAATTTATTGGTCATATAAAAAACAGTCTAGAAATCATGGTGTTAAATCTTAACTTATAATCTATGTATAGTAACTTAGTTTTCAGTCCTTTTAAAAGATTAAAACCTAAAAAGCTCTTATTATCTTATAATACAAATAAACTATTTGTTGAAATGGTAATTTGGACCTGCACAATTCTAATTTGATATTGTAGGCTGAATGGAAATGGTTACCGCCTCATCTGTGTGAAGAATACTTGACAGTTCTCTAACTTAAGAAAAACACACAAGTGAAGGCGGGATTTCAGTTTTTAAATGCTTTACACAGTTGCTTTTATTTCCTGAAGATCTTTTCTTTCCCAGTGTTTAAATTTCTTTTTTTTTTTTATAAGGAGAGAGTGCATCATTAATTGTACTTTCTGATTATCTCCAACCAAACCGGCAGGCAAATCTCCATTGAATAAGAAGGATGACTTTAGGAGAGAGGCAACGGGGCGGTGGGCTGCAGGGATGCTAGGGAGCTGTAGGTATGCACCTATGTATTCACACATGGTGTATTTGAAGTTACTTAGGGATATGGGACTGTCTGCTTTAATTTAGAACTTCTGATTTTTTTGCTCTGAGGTGAATTTGTTGTCTTTGTTGTTTTTATGACAAGTTTGATGAGGTGCTGGGTTTAGTTAGGCCTAATCTTTGAAGCAAGATTTAGCATTAGAGCATTATATTTTAGATTTATTTCATTTCTTTATAGTCCATTATTCTGTGTCTGTTTAGTTTCATAGCTGAAAAACAGATTTGATGTGCAATTATGAGTCAAGGTAATTCCTAACACTATGAATATATTAGTAGAGCATATGCTAATGCACAGAGATCATAAAGATTGTGATTTGTCCTTTTTGTAAGCCTTCTCTTTGGGATTACAGTATTTATAAATTAAAATCTTGGTGAAATATTTCCTTGTTCTTATGTTTAATTGACACGAAGGGAATTATGCTGAAATTTTGAATTAAAAATTCCTGAATGTGGGAAATGTTTGGGTAGCCCTCATGTCTATAATAATTTCTTTAAAACTTGCTTTCTAATTAAATTAAGATGCTTACCATAGAGTTTGGTCTTTGGTCTTACACTGGATGTGAGTCCTGGCTCTGTTCCTCTTGTTGTCGTCATCTTGGGCCAATAAATGTAACCTTTCTGGACCTCAGTTTCTCCATTTGAAATGGTGATAATGTATGTTTTGTAATGTGGTAAGAGAGAAATCAATTAGCCGTTATGTAAAAAATGCTTAGCCTAGTGCCTAAGAAATATAGAAAGTAGAACTAATTATTAGAAGCTATTATTATGTGGAAAATGGTATTTTCTTGTTCACTAGGATTTTTCTGAGGTGATGAAAATAGCTGTGTCACAGTTACATTTATTTTGAACTTAAAACAGAACCTAAACTTTGTGTTCTGTTTTAAGTAGTTTTCAAATTAAAAACTATTATTATTTTCCCTATTTGTTTCCTTATTTATTTTTTGTTTTTGATTTCTCCTTATCTGTTCTTTTTAATAACCTAGATTTCCCAGAAAGTACTTAGCAAAGGAATTATAAATTACAGACCTAGGGGTGGAAAGTTGGGTCATCAAAAATCTTTGCTGATTGATTCATCAGTAACCCTAAGCATTCACTATTTTATTTTATTATTATTTTTTAAAGATTTTATTTATTTGAGAGAGAGTGAGCATGTGCACACACGTAGGGAGAGGGGCAGAGGGAGAGGGAGAAGCTGACTCCCCACTGAGCAGGGAGCCCGATGCGGGGCTTGATCCCAGGACCCTGAGATCATGACCTGAGCCGAAGGCAGCCACTTAACCAACTGAGCTACCCAGGCGCCCTAAGCATTCACTATTTTAATAGGTAAAAATATTTGTGACTATTCTTAGATTATTTATATCTTTGGAATTATTATGTTTGTCCTTGAAGTTTTTCTTCATCTCACAAAACTTTCCTGTGACTTTTAATACCCAGTCTTACCCATGACTGGGAATTATTCTCAAAAGGTACTTGACAGTGAATGACTAGCTTCATGTAGCCCTTTTAAGTCGTTCAACCATAAGCTTCCACAGTTGTACCTTGTATCTAAGTAAACTGGTCATGGCAGTGTAGTCTAGTGCCAACAGTGAGAAATCAAAGACCCTCAATGAACAAAGTGAATCATTGTCAAAATATGTATACGAAATGATCAAACATCTCATTTTTCAAAACTTTCTACTTTTCCTTTATTTTATTTTATTTTTGGATCCTATTTCATTAGATTTAGCAGTTTATTCTTTCTTCTAGTGTAAGTGCCTAGAAGAGTAGTAAATAGCTTGAGCTCAATAAATATTTGTTGAAAGAATAACAATTGTCTTCGGAGTTAGTGATCATCACAGAACAGTACAAAAAGTTCTTTAAAGTTGAAGTCTTGGTATTAGGTTTTTCCATTGCACTAGATTTTTTTTAGACGTTTGTTTTCATTGTGATCAAATATATAACATAATATTTACTATTTTAACCACTTTAAAGTATACAATTCACTGGCATTAAATACATTGACAGTGTTGTGTAACCATCACCACTATTTCCGGACCTTTTTTCATATAAGTGGAATCATACTAGGTTTTGACAGTAATTGGTAACTATTGCCTTTGCCATTTTTACTTTTATACCTCAGTGGTGCTTATTGAAAGTTGATTATTTGTGAGGTGCCTAGGTGGCCAGTTTGTTAAGTGTCCAGACTCTTGGTTTCAGCTCAGGTCATGATCTCAGGTTGTGAGATTGAGCCCTGAGTTGGCCTCTCCTAGGCTCAGTGGGGAGTCTGTTGGAGATTATTTCTCTCCCTCTGCCCCTCCCCCTGCTTGCACGTGCACTTTTCCCTCTCTCTTTCAAATAAAATCTTAAGAAAAATAAAGTTGATTATTTGTTGTGAGGAATAATTGGTTGACTTGTGGATTTAGGTGATTTTCTGATAATTGGTAAAAGGCATCGAGTTCATCACTTAAGAACAGTTGTACATTTAAAATTAGTTATTCTCTTGTAGTGCTCTATTCCATAAGGAGCAAAAAGTAGTGAAAATACTGCACTGGGCATGTATAGATGAATGAAACAATGCCTGTCCTAATTCACAGCCTAGTATTTCTACATTGCTGAGGAAAACATGTTATGTATATTATCTTTTAATATATTATTTCCAGAATCTCTTTGACACATCTTCCAACTACTTTCAGTTAAAAGTAATTTTCTCTCTGCAAAGACTTACTCTCATAAGTATGTGTGAATTAATGATTATCTTTTGACAATTCCATTGTCTGTTATATATTTCACAAAGAACATTCTGGTGGAAGTTTATACATAATGTAACCTTGGTTTTGCTGAAGTTGTATATGAACAGTTGTACGTTTAAAATTTTAGTTATTCTCTTGTAGTGCTCTATTCCATAAAGAGCAAAAAATAGTGAAAATTTCAAATTCAGTTTCTGCATTGAAGCGATCTTTCTTCTGCATCTAGATTCTTAGAAATAAATTATTTTGTATTTATTTTAATAGGAACAACTTTTCAGCCTAATAGCAACTCCTATGTAAATCCTGATCACTTGAACTATTTCCGGTTTGCTGGACAGATCTTGGGATTAGCTTTGAACCACAGGCAGCTTGTCAACATTTACTTCACAAGATCATTCTATAAGCACATTCTTGGTATGGCTCTGTTGTTATTTCCAGAGGCACTTATTTGAAGTGTTTTTCTTAGAATCTTTAGGAAAAACTAAATAGGTAAGTGGAGGCATTTTGATTGAGGTAATTTTTCTTTCAATTGGAAACTGTCTGTGTATGTAAGGCATTTGGGAGCCTATGAGGTAGAGAAAAAAAAATCTACTTTTTTGCTAAAAAAATTATCATTTTAGTGTGTAATGTTTATGCTAAGAGTGCATTTTAATATGGATATACCTAAGTGAATTGGCACTTTTTGAAGTATATATAATTTTTCTGTATAGCTATTTCAGAGAAAGATTACATTATAAAAATGTGGAAAAAAACCACAAGTTTAAATTAACAGACTTTCAAATCCAGGAATTAGCCTCTACTTAAATCATGCTGTGAATTGGACTATATTTTGCAGTTTTATGGAATATCTGTAGAGGGCAGTATTTTACCATTAAACAAACAAGGAAAGGCAGAAACATTTAGAATATAACTGCTCTATGTTTGCATTTTTAGGTATTCCTGTAAATTACCAAGATGTGGCATCCATTGATCCAGAATATGCCAAAAATTTGCAGTGGATTTTAGATAATGACATTAGTGATCTGGGTCTAGAGCTAACCTTTTCTGTTGAAACTGATGTGTTTGGAGCAATGGAAGAGGTGCCTTTGAAACCTGGGGGTGGAAGTATTCTTGTGACACAGAATAATAAAGTGAGTATTTGAATATTTATCTTAGCCATTGTAACTTGGCCCTGATAGTTTGCTGATTAGCCTCCTGACACTAGCTAGAAAAACTTGTGCTGTTACAGAGTTTTGTAACATTTTTTAACAGATAAAATATTTAAATTAACTAAAACATCAAGTATCAAACTTTTGAGTTAGAAAGGGTCATTTCATTATTGTGTTAGATAGCTGAGGCAGTTCCTGAAGCAGCCTAAAGCACAATTCAGTCGATTGTATAAATTGGGCATCTCTTTATTGAAAAATTAGATTAGATATAGAAGTTTACATCAAAATCATATTTGCATTAGTCACTGTTTCATGTTTTGAAGTACGATGTTAAGAGTTCCACTAGAGAAAAGAAGAATTTCCTGTGTTAAACTTTGTACATGCTTTTGGGATCCAGTAAATCTGTTAGACCTCTGAACTTGATTTTTTTTTTTTAAGCTTTATAACTTGATTATTTTTATTTATTGTTCTATCTTCTGTTTGTGAATTTTTTTCCCCAGTTTTATTGAGAAATAATTGACATACAGCTGCACATATT
Organism: Mirounga angustirostris; assembly: GCF_029215605.1. Classification (NCBI taxonomy): domain Eukaryota; kingdom Metazoa; phylum Chordata; class Mammalia; order Carnivora; family Phocidae; genus Mirounga; species Mirounga angustirostris. The sequence goes on along the minus strand of NW_026991716.1, from coordinate 90,425,350 downwards.
AGTTTTAAATTTTGGCATATGTTTTAAATGTCACTATTGAAAAATATGTTATTTTAATATATAATTCAGTTTTATGTTATATTTTGATATGTAGGAAATTGGGAGTCAGGAAATCTTGTGTGGGAACTCCACTTCTGTCATTTACCAGTAGCAACTTCTGGTTAAACAAGACTAAAACCTTTTTCCTTTCCATTAGTTGTATTATAATTCCAAGACAGCTTCAGAAGCAACTAACTTTAAGGAATAATGTCCATTGATTTAGTAAAATACAGATTTTTTTTTTTTTTTTAAAGACCAGGAGACTTGGCTGCATTTTAACCTCTTTGAGCCTCAGTTTTCTATTCTGTAGAATTGGGATAATAATAGCTCCCATACAGAATCATTACTAGGATTTTGCAAACTGAAAACCACAACACAAAAGTTAGTTCTTATTGGCTAGTGCTCTGTAAAAAGAGGCTCTTAGTATGAGATATGTACAGGGTATTGGAAAGTTATATTATGCTATATAGTTTTATTTTTTGCGACTTCTAGGTACTATACATATAAAAAAAACATGAAGTTTAATTTTTGAAAATAAGATCAGAAGCTGTTTTTGCACATATATACTTAGATGTTTTTTAGTTCGCCCTCTCATTTTACACATGAGGACACTGAAGCCTAAAGAATTGTAAATCTGGGGCCAAAACCCAGGTCTCCTAGTTTCAAGTCTCATGTTCTTCCTTCACAAAATTAATCATGTTAAGGAAGATCTTACTTGATTTTTAATATAATGAGTCATGTTAAGCTCTAGAAGATGAAAAGAGTAAAATGCTTTATTTTTAAAACATATATAAGCTTGCCAGTGAATGAAAATACTTTTTAAAATCTTCTAATTATTAGATTGTGCACCCTATAGTGCATTTATTATTTTACACTGGAGACCTATTTTCAATTAAGGGTAATGAAGCTATAGAGTCTTTTTTATAAGAAGGTGATTGTTTTTCACCAGAGAAACTCAAACATGATTCTTATCTGTGAATACTATGGTGAATGGACTTGTCACCCTCTCAGATATGTTTTATATGACAAAGTGGAAAGACCCATTAACAATTGCATGATGTATAGCTATATTTATACTTGTATCTCCTAACGCTCTCCCTCCCATTATCACATGGTTTTTGTTTAGATTTTTAAAAAGACATTTTATTAGTTCTTTGGCATTTGTGTCTTAAAATGAAATCTAGAAAGAAGGAAGATAGTAAATAATATCAAGAGTATACACACCCATTGAGGGTGTACCTTTCATTGTGAGTCCGGTTTGAGACTGGAATACTTACTATTGTAATATTAGAGAGCCTGAAACTTTTGCTTCTAAGTTAAATATTTTTATTTAACTATAGTCACTAATTGTTTGGTTGATTATAGGCTGAACCTTTTTTTTAATGATTAGCTTTGGGTAATAAAAGCAGGATCTTGATCACTAATATGTTAATTCTTCTCAGCTTTCATTTTTGTGATGTAAACATTTTTCAGAATAATTTTCTAGTATTACCAGAAAGAGTCGAGTATAATTGTTTTTTTTTTTTTTGAGTCAAGTATAATTGTATATCAAATTGTTGATGTTTAAACAATTAATGCTCACTCAATAAGCAACCTGATTAATTTTTAAAAATAAAAATCTGTAGAAACATAACTGCATCTTAAATTGATCCCTTGCTTTAAGACTGTTAAAGTATTCAGTTTACAAGTAAAATTTTCAATTTTTAGAGATATTGTTATTTTTTAACATACATTTCTTTCATGAACTTTTTTGTTACGTTAAGGTTAGCCGTTTACTTACTTATCTCTATAGGTATAAAGTTAAAATTGTCACGTTTGGAGTTCAACTTCAAAATCTGTAAGCATGTTGAAGCTTAAATGAGTTACCAAGCTTGTTAGTACGAGAAAATCTGTGTAAGCTGATCTCCACGTGGGGGAGTCATTTATTCCTAATTTTTATGGAAAGGCTTTGGTCTCCCATCCAAGGCTTTGGTAATTATAGAGGGAAACCAAATAGATGAAAATACCTTTGTTTAAAAAGGAGTACATTAAATAAACACAAATGATGTAGGCAGAAGAATATATGTACATTCCACATTTGAAATATAATGCTCTTTTAAATTTAATATTGTTATCAATTTGTTTAAAAATCTTAAAAAATAATAATAAAACTAAACTCTGGTTTCACTTTTGAAAATGGCTGAATTACTAGGAGCTGAGCATTTACATTTAAATAGTATTTTCATCTTCCTTTAGAAGTTTTGCTTTTACTTTTCACTTTTTTATTCCTTTTTTTTCTTTAAAGGTTTTATATATTTATTTGTCAGAGAGAGAGAACACAAGCAGGGAAAGTGGCAGGCAGAGGGAGAAGCAGGTTCCCCACTGAGTAGGGAGCCTGATGCAGGACTCGATCCCAGGTGCCTGGGATCATGACCTGAGCTGAAGGCAGACGCTTAACCGACTGAGCCACCCAGGTGTCCCCTCTTTTTTTATTCTTGACTGAAAGCTGGAATCATGGAACCATAAAATTTGAGTTAGAAGTGACAGATTTTCTTATATCTTCTGTTCTATCTCCTAGAACTGAAGAGTAAGCTACATGAGCTTTAAATGCTAACACTTTTGTAGTACTAATCATGAAGTTCATTCAGGCTGGGAGGGAAATAGGAGTGGGTAAGACAGGGTATCAAGGAATGGAGGAGGTGGTATGGAAGCTGAATTATAGAGGACAAGCATTAAGTGGTCAGATAGGAGTAAGGAGGGGGAAAAGGAAATGTTCTGGGCTTAGAGGAAGTTAAGGATGACAGAGCATGATGTATTCAGGGAACCACAGGTAGATCAGAGTTGTAGATCTTAGCTTGCAAAGTAAATGAGTGGTAAAAAATGAGGGGAGTAGACAGGGGCCAAATTCTGAAGGACTGTATCCACAATTAAGAATTTGAAAATTATTCTGAAGACTGTAGGGATGACTGTAGCTGTTATAGAGGTAAGTTCCATCAATGGATTCTGTTTCTTAAAAACACACAAAAACAAACTTAGCTTGCAGTGTGAAGAATGAATTGAAATGGGGCAATACTGGAGTCAGGGAACTGATAGGTGGCTGTGGTATTGGTCTGGGGAGCATGCATGAGGATTTTATAAGACAAAGGCAGTGAGGATGGAGAAAATGAGATAGTTTCTTGCCTTTTTGGTATATCTGCTTATTCCTACAAGAGAAACCTGGTTATCCTTTGGAGTTCTCAGTGGAAAAATTTTCAATGAGAACTCTTACATACCAGAGCAGTAATAAGTGGATAAACTCAGGAAAGAAGCTTTTATATTCAAACAGTAAATTGAATTATGTCAATAATAATGCCATTTAGACTGTTAATTACTAAAAAAATAACTATTCCAAATTGTTTTACAAATGTGGCCCAGTTTATTCCTCTGCTTAGAGGAGGGAAAAAAAGAAACTCTTGTTTTCACTAGTAAAAGTTAACTATTATTTAAGTAAATATGGTTTATTTAGATATCTTTCAAGAAATAATGAAAAGATTTTCAAGAAGAAAAATAGCTTAAAAATGCATTTATATTCAATATCACCACCATTTCTTATAAGAAGACATAATTTAGGTTCAAAGCCTGAAGAGAAGTTAAAATTTTAAGGAAGATTTCGGAGAGATGAATATTTATTCCACAAATTCAGAAGACTAGAGATTATTAAAACAAAATGTTTCTGTAAATGTAGACATATAATTTAACTGGAACATACTGTCCGAAAGTTCAGTCTTCTTTTTTTTTTTTTTTTTTTAAAGATTTTATTTATTTATTTGACAGAGAGAGTGATAGCGAGAGCAGGAACACAAGCAGGGGGAGTGGGAGAGGGAGAAGCAGGCTTCCCGCCGAGCAGGGAGCCCGATGTGGGACTCGATCCCAGGACCCTGGGATCATGACCTGAGCTGAAGGCAGACACTTAATGACTGAGCCACCCAGGCGCCTGAAAGTTCAGTCTTCTTAATCTCAGTGTTTTTATGTTTTTCGCTTTGCAGTTTCTGTTTTACTTAACTATTTTATATCAGTTACAAGGGTCAGAGGTTAAGCCAGAAAAAAGTTGCTGAGGCTCTTTTTTGTTGCTGTTGTTGTTTCTATGCTGAAGCTTTCTAAGTTGAAAGCTTTCTATGTATTAACATAATTACTTCACCAGTACAAGTACTAAGATTCTTTAATATGATTAATTCTTCAATTTAATTTTTTGGCATCTGGTATTATTTAATGCCTTCAAAGAATAGACAATAAAACTCAGGTGGGAGCAGACATGACTCCTAGGATATGCCATCTATTAGGGATAAAAGAAGATCCCCTGACCCAAGTTATATCAATCTCTTGTAATAACTTAAAAGGAAATGATAGTTTAGGTTTGGTTTATATTTAATGTTTGATTGTGCAAGTCTTTATGCCGGTGTTTTGTGGACTGATTGTCATCTGCATATCCACTGTTTCCTTATTAAAGCATGTAAGATACTTGATGTAGTTACGCAGAGCATAAAGCGTGGGGAGGTGTGAGTCACTTGGATGCCTGTATAATGGGAATGTAGCCAGTATATTTCTGCACAGTATGAATAGTCAAAAAGTTAGTGTGTAATAATAGTGGATGTTCATAGTAATAATTGTATCATCAAGAAAATGTTAATTTGTGTTACTCTCTTTGAGGATGTATAGTGTTTAAGGAAGCAGGGAAACATTTTAGCTCACTTGGTTTATATTTTCTTCTGTTAACTACAGTTATATTTCAGCTACATGGAAAACTTTATTTTACTAAACATCTCAGCAGGATTTGTGATGGCTAGGATTTTATTATTTTTCTGAGAAATAATTTAGACCAAAATTCATCTACATTTAAATTAACTTAACATGGAAATTGGTATTTGAAGGAGCTGATTTCCACAAATTGGTATACAGTGACTATGGGTCAAAGTTATAGAAATAAATGTGGAAAACATTTAGAATATTAGAATAATATTCCATATTAGAAGAATAGAAGGGAACATGGAAGGAAAGATTAGTATACTTGTAGAAATTAATTTTTAAAAAGAGAACGTGTGAGGAAGTAATAGGAATTAACTGATTGAAAACAGAATGTGTACTACTCTGGTAAATACGGAATGCAATGGCCAATTAAAATTGGTAAAGTGTACTTTGAGCAATTCACAAATATTTTACCCTTTTTTTTTTTTGAGAGCACGTGTGCACATCTGAATGGTGGGGGAAGGGCAGAGAGGGGCAGAGGCAAAGGGAGAGGGAGAGAGAGAATCTTAAGCAGGCTCCACACCCAGTGTGGAGCCCGACACAGGGCTAGATCTCACAACCCTGAGATCATGACCTGGGCTGAAATCAAGAGTTGGATGCTTAACCAACTGAGCCACACAGGTGCCCGCAAATCTTTTACTTTTATGCTTCATAATTTAAGGTCTTGAACAATGATTGTTGAATAGTACCATAAGATTCTAAGAGCAAAACCTTTTGGGAAAAAGCTGTTCTTACTAAGGGAACATAGGGTCTCATATAGCATCTTAAACAGTAGTGAATAAGTGGAGCAGAAAAATTGTAGCAGTTGAGTAAGTTTAGGTAGAGCAGACATAAAGTAAAAGATAATGATGTGCTAATATTGAAATCACTGCTGGTTATCACTTGGAAGTGTGCTATATATATTATTTCTTGGATGTGAAAATCTAGTTTATGTTTCTGTTTGATTGTTTGGCACACATTTTTGTCTCCCTCTCTCTGGTAACTACCTAAATGTAGTAACTGATAATTCCTGTACAGTGGAGGAAAAACTTGTGGGTGGTAGGGAGTGTGATTTGGGCGTGGGAGTAGACTGAATAGCAGAGATGACCGCTTTCCCTGTGCTAGATTGCACAAGGGGCTATGTGGGGCTTGGGGAGAACTATGGGGAAGCCACCATGACACTTCTATAGCTTTGACATGGATGGAGAATTCATAGCCAGTGGTTATATATAACTTTCTAGCTCAGTACTTGTGGGTTTTTTCCCCCCGGTGTAGAGTTAGAAAGTGGGAGGTGGCAGAGTTTCAGATTAGTGCCCCCTCAAAAAATAAAGGAAGGAACCTAAAATTGGCTTTCTCTACTCTCTTTAGAACATTCATACCTGGGAGGTAAGAACTATATTAGGAGGTATATTACTACCCTGGTCCAAGCCATCATCATCACCTTCACCTGGATTACTGGTAGTAAAAACTATTGCTTTTAAGTCACAAAATTTCACTTAGATGTAATTTAAAATATATAAATGATAACAATTGATAGAGTTGATTGATAAATATAATAATTGATTCTTGTCTGAGCCAAAATATATTCTTTATTACCAGTTAAATTTTGAGTGACACTATTTTCTGTGATGATGTATTTTATTTTATTTTATTTATTTATTTATTTTTAAAGATTTTATTTATTTATTTGAGACAGAGAGAATGAGAGAGAGCATGAGAGGGAGGAGGGTCAGAGGGAGAAGCAGACTCCCTGCCGAGCAGGGAGCCCGATGCGGGACTCGATCCCGGGACTCCAGGATCATGACCTGAGCCGAAGGCAGTCGCTTAACCAACTGAGCCACCCAGGCGCCCTGTGATGATGTATTTTAAAATGACGTGTAAAAATAGTTTACCTTAATTCAGAATCAAATAACTATGCTTAAGTGACCCATTTTATCAAGTTCTAGGTCTGTATTAAATGCACTTGTTGAATGTATGCATTCATCCAGTATTTGTTGAACATTTACAAAGTGACAGCCAGTTTTTTAGGAGCTGGGAATATATACTGGAAAACAAAACAGAGCCCTTGCCTGCAGAGAGGTTACATTCTAATGAGATAGTTGAGTCAGAGACATGAGGAAGTATAGACACTGAGGCCTGAACAAGCTTATGTTTGGGGAATAGAGAGAATGAACAAGGGGGAGAGAAGAAAGAAGTGAGATGAGAGCGCAAAGAAAGGCTGGATCATTTAGGGCCTTATAATTTGTTTTTTTACTTAAGTCAATGTAGAGTTGTTTTGTTTTGTTTTAGGGAGGGAGAGAGGTGCTTAAGTGACTGAGCCACCCAGGCACCCCTCACTGTAGGGTTTTGAGCAGGAGTGATGTGATCTGAATTATATATGAAATTGTATGTAAAATATATATTTATATATTTAAAAGATCACTTGGTGGTATGGAAGAAGCAGTACAGAGACAAAAATGGAAACTGGGACACCACATGTTACAGTAATCCAGGTGAAGGTGATGATGATGGCTTGGACCAGGGTAGTAGTAGTGGAGATGGTGAGACAGGGTCGGATTGAGAATGTTTTTTGGAGGTAGTTCTGATAGCACTCACTGATACAGCGTGTGAGAAAAATCATGGGTGATTGATTCCTAGGATTTTGGCCTAAGTAGTTAGTGATTGGTAGATTATGGGTTTACTGAGATATTTGAATGATGGTGCCAAATTAATTCCAAACCTTTACCTCTTAAATGAGGAATGATCATATCAACAATATCTTAAGTATGTGAAATTGAAAAAAATCATCACTTTTTTTTTTTTTTTAATAGGCGGAGTATGTTCAACTTGTTACTGAACTTCGAATGACAAGAGCCATTCAGCCTCAGATCAATGCTTTTTTACAGGGCTTTCATATGTTCATTCCACCTTCCCTCATACAGCTTTTTGATGAATATGAATTGGTAAGGAAAAACATCAGTTCATTTGTGGTTACAAAACAACACAAAACTCCATTTGCTATAATTCAGAAATAATTTTGGAGTACTATGATAAAATAATGTATAATAAGACATTATGGTTTAATGTTCATGTTTAGAGATTTCTTACAAGATTTGTGATTGTGCGTCTCTTAAGCTTAATAACCAGAGTAACAATTCCTTAGTGTGAAATGAAAACAAAAATGGAATACATTTTCAAAGTATTTTACATGGGAGATGTTGAAGGCCAGTCTTCTCAAAAGCAATAATCATATTACAGTTAACCCTTGAACAACACGTGTTTGAACTGTGTGGGTTCAAACTTAAACATGGATGTTTTACAGTATAACACTGTAAATTTTCTCTTTCTTTTGATTTTTTTTCTTTTTTTTTAAAGATTTATTTATTGAGAGAGAGAGCGGGCACATGCATGCAAGTTGGGGAGGAACAGAGGGAGAGGGAGAAGGAAGAGGGGAAAGAATCTCAAGCAGACTCCACACCAAGCGTGGAGCCGAAAGCGGGGTTCATTCAGTCTCACAATCCTGAGATCATGACCTGAGCCCAAACCAAGTCAGATACTCAACCGAGCCACCCCAGACACTTTTTGATTTTGTTAATAATATTTTCTTTTCTCTAGTCTACCTTATTCTAAGAATAGGATATGTGTAATACATATAACATACAAAATATGTTTATGTTACCAGTAAGGCCTCTGGCCAACAGTAGCCTATTAATAGTTAAGTTTTGGGGGAATTCAAATGTTACACGTGGATTTTGACTGCATGGGGTCAGAGTCCCTAACCCCTGCATTATTCAAGCAAGAATCAACTGTACTTGTGAATTTTTTATTTGACCATATGAGGTACAAGATAATGATAACTTACTAACTTCTTGTCATTCCGAAAAGAAGAATTAGGGGTTTTTTCTTAATTGTGTTTAATTTTCTCTAGCTTCTTATTTACCATATATATAATTGTCATTTTCCATTTTAAATCTATGTGGAGTCCTCTGTCAGCCTCTAGTTTCTAATAAGTGTTTTGTACTTTTAATTTGCCTGCCTTTTACTATGACCTCACAGGATTTCTAATTTTATATGCTTTATGTTTACATTTTCCCTCATATCCCTTTTCTCTCTTATGATTGGTAATAAATTATTTTCAAACTCTTGAGTTGTCTAACTCCTTAATTAAACACAGTATTTTTTAAAAAAGATTTTATTTATTTATTTGAGAGAGAGCACATGAGCAGAGGCAGAGAGAGAGGGAGAAGCAGACTCCCCACTGAGCAGGGAGCCCAACGTGGGGCTCAATCCCAGGACCCTGGGATTGTGACCTGAGCCAAAGGCAGATGCTTAACTGACTGAGCCACCCAGACCCAGGCACCCCCACTGTTTTAAATAGAGTATAGCTAATTTTTTATTTAAAAAATTATAATTTAGAATAATAAATTTTAGATCAATGGAAAAGTATCCTTTGGTTTTTATTCTTTCCTTTAAAATTAGTTTTACCCTGTGCTTTTCACTTTACTATATGAATAAGTACACTGGTTTATACCTCTTAATTTTACATAATATACCAGTATTTTTGGCTTATCATTCATAGTATATCTTAGTATAGTAGTGAATAAAATTTGCAAGTTAATTTTGAAGTCCATTGTGACTTAGTTTCATTAAATGTCAGTTTTGAGGGTTTTTTTTTTTTTGCTTGTATTTTTAGGTTTAAGATTAATGGTTTTGTTTAGTATAGACTTGTCTAGTTTTTGCATAGCAATAAGTTATTTTTAGCATTTAAAAATGGAGGAGTACTTATGAACTATTATTAAACATGATTGAAAGCTGACTTTTTCCTGTACTATACTTACATTAAATTGGCCTTGTGACGTTCAAAACAGAGAATTTTACATTATTTTCTGGACCTTTGTGTAAAATAACAGATAGCAACAATGTAATAATTGACAAAAACTTTGCCTCCTAATTTACTGATACTGCTAGGTTTTATGATATCGATTTACAATGTATGTAGAGAAAAGTATATACATCATAAATGTATAGTTTGATGAATTTTTACAGACTGACTACACCCCTAAAACCAGCACCCAGATCAAGAAACAGAGAAATCCTAGCACCCCAGATGTCCACTCCTGTCGTTTTCCAGTCACTATCCCTCTTCATGGGGAACTGCTCTTCAGACTTTTTTTTTTCCATTAACATTATTTTATTTTTCTTGTTTTTACATTTATTTAAATTCAGTTAATTAACACATAGTGTATTATTAGTTTCAGAGGTAGAGTTCAGTGATTCATCAGTCTATTTTTTCTTTAAGATTTTATTTATTTATTTTTTAGAGAGAACCTGAGAATGGGGAGGGGCAGAGGGAGAGAGAGAATCTCCAGCAGACTCCCTGCTGAGTACGGAGCCCAATGTGGGGCTCCATCTAATGACCCTGAGATCTTGACCTGATCCAAAAACAAGAGTCCAATGCTTAATGGACTAAGCCACCCGGGCTTCCCCTTGTGAGTTCTAAAAATACCATAGATTAGGTTTCCCATTTTTGAACGTAATGTAAGTGGAATAGTCACCTAGAATAGATCTGCCTTCCTTAGCTCAACTTTTTGTGAGAATCATACGTATTATTGATGAAGTTATAATTTGTTCATTTTTATTGTATTATAGTATTTCATTTTGTCAGTGTATGTGTGTATGTATATATATATGTAGAGAGAGAGGTCTGTTCTATTGTTGATGAACATTTGGTGGGTACTTTTCAGCTTCAGGTTATTTGAAATAATGCTATTACAAACATTCTAGTACATGTCTTTAGAAGGATATATGTATGCATTCTTGAAGTGGAATTGCTGGGACATAGAGTGTACATTTATTGTATTATAATAGATATTTGCAAATAGTTTAAGTGGTGTGTCAGTTTATATTCCCACCAATAGGTATGAGAGTTCTGGGTATTCCATATCTTCACTACCACTTGATATTTTCTTTTTCATTTTTACCATTTTTGTGGATCAGTAGTGGTGTTTCATTTCCCTAGTGTGTTTATGTGTTCATTGGCCACTTGTACTCTTTTTTTAAAGTGTTTGCTCAAGTAATTTGTCCATTTTTCTATTGTGTTTTCTGTTTTTTTGTTACTGATTTATAGGATTCTTTATAGGAGTGTTTATTATTTATATATTGTGAATATTTTCTGCTCTGTTATCTTTTAGTGAATAAAAGTTTTTAGTTTTAACACAGTTCAGTTTATTACTTGTTTTTTCTTTTTTTAAAGATTTATTTATTTGAGAGAGCGAGAATGAGAGAGAGAGAGTACATGAGAGGGGGGAGGGTTAGAGGGAGAAGCAGGCTCCTTGCCGAGCAGGGAGCCTGATGCGGGACTCCATCCCGGGACTCTAGGATCATGACCTGAGCCGAAGGCAGTCGCTTAACCAACTGAGCCACCCAGGCGCCCCTGTTTTTTCTTTTTTTAATGAATGGATCTTTTTTGTGTCCTTTTTTGTGTTTTAGAACCTGTTTCTTATTCCAAGGTCATGAAGGTGTTTCCCCATGTTTTCTTCTAAAAGCTTTCTTTATTCTTTTATCTTTCATATTTAGGTTTGCTACAGTTAAGTCTTCGGTTGTGGTTTTATTAGAAGTTAGGTCAGGATTCCTCATCTTTCTTAGACTCTGGCTTTACTACGTTGAGCTGATTGAGATGGAGGGATTATTTGGGAAAAGCAGTGTTGTCAGCATAATCCTGATTTATGCAGTGATGAAAATTATTATTAAAAACGCAGTATTTGCCAAGCACTTTATATTTATTAACTTTTAAAATTTTTACAACAGACCTCTGATGTAGGTATAATTTTCTCATTTTATAGATGAGGAAAACTAATCCAAAAAAGGTACAGAACTTCCTCCTGTTCATAGAGTATGTGTTAGAGCCAGACTGGGAACCCATGTTCTGTGACCTAGAGCCTGGTCTGTCTTCATCAGTATTGCCAAACTGTCTCTCAGAGGCATAAGTTATAAATGGGACTTGGTTTTAGAACCTTTTGTATGACTTTATGTCTTTCATAGGAAAGGGCTGTGCTACATTAGGATAGGAAACTTTTTTAAAAAGTTGGCACAGGCATCTAAGCTAGATGTGCATCTGGTATTAACACACTGAGCCCTATGAATACTGGGTAAGCTAATGGCTATGAACATTTGCATGGTTCCATTGCTGGCCATTCGCATGGGATTTATATGTTATAGCCATTGCCAGCAGACTAATTCATTTATTTTGTCATATTTTTAAAAAACAATTATTGATTGGGACTTGAAATCTTCTTGCTGTATGTTCTTTTGATTGTGGAATTCCATTTTATCTACTTGTTTTTAGTCAGTTTAATAATTTTTTTTTTTTTTTTTGCCCAGGTGTTAAGTGGGATAATAAAGATCTTTCATCCTCTTCACAAAAATCATAATAATATGATATTCATGAAATGCTTCAAATTTCTTGAGAGAATATAGTCTCAGTCATTTTTATTCATAATTATTAATAATGAAAGCATACTTAATATTATTAAAAGCTTATCTTCAGTCTAGAAGGGAAGAGGATTAAACAAACTCTCATGGCTTGTAAGAAATGTGTAAAATTCATCCCTTACTCCCTTTAGGCAGATCTGTATCAGTGTCTTGCCAGGGAACAGAATTTCCCCAGATGGCTCAGATCGAAACTTTAACAAAGGGGCTATTACAGAGGTGTGGCAGTGTTAAGAATAACAAGAGTATAGGGAGGCATCCAGAGACTAGCAATTGTGGAAAGCTTTATCATCCGTAGAATTGAAGAAACAGGTGGAGGAATTACAGTAGTGCTCCCTTATCAAGAGGGAATCTGTTCCAACACCCCCAGTAGATGCCTGAAACCATGGATAGTACTGAATGTTGTATATACTATGTTTTTTCCTAAATATGCATACCTAGGGTAAGTTTAATTTACAAATTAGGCATAGTAAGAGATTAACAACAATAATAATAAAAACTGATAATATTTATAACAATTATAACGATGTACTATAATAAAGTTATATGAATATGGTTTCTCAAAATATCTTATTGTGTGGTACTCACCCTCGTTCTGATGATGTCAGATAAAATGTCTATGTGATGAGATGATGTGAGGGGAATGACATAGCCTATATCATGACCTAGCGTTAGGCTACTATTAACTTTCTGACGGTATGTCAGAAGGAGGATCATCTGCTTCTGGACCACAGTTGACTGTGGTAACTGAGACCACAGAAAGCGAAATTGTGGGTAAGAGTGGGGGGCTATTGTATTGCGAGGACCCAGTGAGAGCCTGAAATACCAATGAGGGGGAATCTGATAATAGCTATAGTTGAGGATACATGGCTACTGCAAAGATGTGCTGAAGCAAAGTGGGAGCAGGAAATATCCTCACCTCCAGAATCCTGCCTGTTTCCCAGTGATGGAGCCCAACCTAAAGCTGATAGGCAAGAAAGCCAGTCTGCAAGAATTGGTCTCCTGAGGCTCAGAATAGTGCAAAGAATGGTGGAGAATATATTTGGATTATTAAATGGAGACAATCAGAATGTCCATCTAGTAAAGGTATTTTATAATACTATGGAAAGGAGGATTAAAATATACCGTAGGCCAGCAGTTCTCAAACTTTTTGGCTTTAGGACACCCTTACAACAAACGTTTTTGTTCATGTGGGTTATATTGATATATATTGCATTTGAAATTAAAACAAAAATGTAAAATATTTACTTAATGTAGAAATAACAATCCATTACATATTAATATGAATAGCATTTAAAGATTGAAAATTGCATTTTCCAGGATAAAGCTAAAAATAGTGAGAAGAGTGGTATTTTACATTTTTGTAGGTTTAATATCTACTTAATAGAAGACAAGTAGGTTCTCATATCTCCTTCTACGTATAATCAGTTGTAATATGTTGTTTGCTTGAACTAAATGAAGAAAATCCAGCTTCAGATATGTTGGAAAAGGGAGAACCTTGTAGACTCTGAATAGATCTTAGAAACTACAAGAGTTGTCAGAGCCTCTTACTAGCCTTCATTAATTTTCTTCAGAGCACACTTCTGTACTAGTCAGGTGTATGCATGAGTAGTTGTTGTAGGAGACGTGATTTTGAACCACACTGTATCTGTGTCTGTGACACCAAACTCTTCTGATCTGGCTTGTCAGTATTTGGTTAAGTGTAGTATGGTCATTGCCTTATCTGTCTGTGTAAACACATCCAGTCGTGAGATATGGGCTCATTTGAGCCATCTGGACAAGCTCTTTCCATGTTCTCTTTTCTCTTGGAAAACATAATGGTAAGTATTTTTGACATTCTTAATTTCATTTTTATTTATTTGATTAATACTGTGTTTGATGATCTTCACATTAATAAAAAAAAGACTACCAAAAGTCATTAGGAAATTGCATTTTTTTCTCACACTGGGGAATTTTGGCTTTAGAGGATCCAAATCATTCCAAAATAGAGTTCTTGAAAGGCCTGAATCTGTTGTTTTTTTTTTTTTAAACAACCATTTTTATTATATTACCTCTTTTTATTATATTACTTCTTTTTCCTAGTGACTAGAGTTTCTTGATGATTTTTTCCTTTGCTTATTAACCCAGGACTTATTCAGGTCTTTGTTATCATTTTCATATGTTGAGCATATGTGGTCTCTTTAGAATTTAACAAATTCATACAATTAAACATAAACCAAATATAATAACATTCATAAAATTGTTGCAAATGTAAACTTGTTGCATGTGTTTATTTGTCTCATGTTTTAATGAAATTGTATCGTGTGGAGACATTTCCACATCTCAGCAATATTTGAGATTATCAATATGAAAAGTTCTTGTTATTGATGACATGCAGAAACTGTCACAAAAATAAATCAGTTTTACATGGGATTAGTTTCTAATTAAGGCAAATTTACTGTTTTATTGTAATAGCTTTTTTTTCCTGATGAAGATTAATGAAATACTTTTCTTCTTCCCCAAAGGAGCTACTGCTTTCTGGCATGCCAGAAATTGATGTGAGTGATTGGATAAGAAATACAGAATACACAAGTGGCTATGAAAGAGAAGATCCAGTTATTCAGGTAAAATCTCTCCAGAGCTTAGAATGAAGTTAAGTTTGCCATTTAATTTTATAAGCTTTTCAGCACTATTGGATGAAAACCTACATTAATTAACAAAGTGAAATTTTCCCCTAAATTCTTCTCCTGGGAATATTGCATATGAAAGCTTTGTATGAAAGCATTTTTGATAAATGAGTTTCATAGAATAAAATATGTTTATGAATATTACATATTTCTTGGGTATTAAGAAGTCTACAATTACTCTGTCTACAATTACAGTTTTTTTGTTGTTGTTAGTGGTTCTGGGAAGTTGTGGAAGACATTACTCCAGAGGAGAGAGTTCTTCTCTTGCAGTTTGTTACTGGCAGGTAAGAAGTGTTTTTATGCTAAGGTGGAAAGAATTTAATGTGTTGCAGTTTTGATGGCTTAAACAACCAAAATGCATTATTACTTGGAATTGTCAGTTTCCACCTCCCTTTCCATTTTTTAGGTATTAAAGATTTATTTAGCCATTAACGATAAAATCTGTGGTAGTGCTCAAATGTTTATTTAATGTATATTACTGTATAAAAAAAAAACTGTTCCAATCAGGACAATCAGCATATATATTGTATTTTATAATTTGGTAATCTTTTCATTCTGTAGGTAAATCAATGGTAGTGCCAAATTTTTAATATTTGTGTGTTGCTGGACACACACACGCACGCATGACATCTATAATATCCGTACTCAGCTGTTTTTCTCCAGTTCTTACCAATTTTTTAAAAGATTTTATTTATTTATTGCGGGGGGCAGAAGGAGAGGAAAAGGATCCCAAGCATACTCTGTGCTGAGTGCAGAGCCTGATGTGGGGCTTGATCCCACAACCCTGACTGTGACCATAACCTGAGCAGAAACCAAGAGTCGGAAGCTTAACAACTGAGCCACCAAAGCGGCCCTCTTACCAGATTTTAAAATTTCAAGATTCATGGCCTAAAAAATAATTTGTGATACCACATATCTTTGAAAAGTCTACTTTTGGACTGATTAAATATCACAGATACTAGGAAACTAGATGATTTTAACCTCCTTTAAGTTACATTTCTGAAAGATGTTTAAAAAAAATCTGATTTTCATTCTTAGCATCTTAGAATTTCATCTGTGCCCTCCTCTTTATGGAAATATAGTTCATTTGTTCCATTATAAATGTACATGGTTCTTCTAGGAAAGTTGGAACACACATAAAATTAAAACAAATAAGGAACACCACTCCCTGCCAGCAATAACTATTATAAACAATTTGTGTATTTACTTGTCTATTTTTTCTATTTTAAAAACATAATTGTGAGTGTATTTCTCTATAAAATATATATGTTATTTATTTATTTATTTATTTATTTATTTATTTTCTAAAGATTTTATTTATTTATTTGACAGAGAGAGACAGTGAGAGAGGGAACACAAGCAGGCAGAGTGGGAGAGGGAGAAGCAGGCTCCCTGCTGAGCAGGGAGCCCGATGCGGGACTCGATCCCAGGACCCTGGGATCATGACCTGAGCCGAAGGCAGACGTTTAACGACTGAGCCACCCAGGCGCCCTAATAAAATATATATGTAATTTAAAGTCCAGTATTTTCTTATCTTAAAAGTAGTCCATAGCCATTATAGAAAATTTGGAAAATGAAGAATATAGATAGAAGAAAATGAAAATTCATTAAGTAATTCCACTATTCAGAGATAATAATTTAACATTTTGCTTTATTTTCTAAGTCCTTTAGCTACATAATTAGAAAAATAGTTGGTATCACACTATAATCTAAATTTAAACAATAAATAAAACATGAATATTCATTTAGGGTACCTGACTAGCTCAGTTGGGAAAGCATAAGACTCTTGATCTTGAGGTTGTAAGTTTGAGCCCCATGTTGGGTGTAGAGATTACTTAAAAATAAAATCTTAAAAAAGAAGAGAGAACATGAATATTCACAGATTATAGGCTAAAGATATGAAAGAAAACCTTGTTTTAGTGTTGTGTTGTTTTTTTTGGCTTCTTAATGCCAAGAAATACCCAGAGATTTGGGTAATTTAATGAAAAGAATTAAAAATTATATATTCTATGTAGGAGGATTAGACAATTTCAATAAAAAAATCACTTCTAATCTCAAGTGTCTGAGATTCCAGAATTTTTCCCACATACATAAATTTTTTTACTTTCTTTTTTTAAGTTTATTTAAGTAATCTCTACATCCAACCTGGGGCTCAAACTTATGACCTGAACAAGAGTCTCATGCCTCTCCAACTGAGCCAGCCAAGTGCCCTAAATTTCTACTTTTTAAAAACATTGTTCCTCTTTTATAACTTTTGAATTTAGCCACATATTACTAAAAATTGTTCCATTTATAGATCTGATTTTTTCATGGCTACCTATTCTTCAGTTTATGGACCTTCCTTCATTGATATTGTCCTTCATTGCTAAATTTTCCTGCTTATAAATAATGCTAAACAAATAAGGAATTCTTGCACTTATACACTTGTGGGCTAGTTTGATTATTTATATAGCAAAAATTCTTAGGAGGGAAATTTTTGGATACGAAAGTATATAAATTGTTATAACCTGATACATATTGTTCATTTACCCTTCAGAAAGATACCAGTACTCATATCAACAGGGAATGAGAGAGCCTATTCCTTTTACTCCCATCAGTACAGGATGTAATCATCTCTTTTTCTTTTCTTTCTTTTTTTTTTTTTTTGAAGATTTTACTTATTTGAGAGAGAGCATAAGAGACAGCGAGAGCACAAGCAGGGAGGAGGGGCAGAGGGAGAAGCAGGCTTCCTGCCGAGCAGGGAGCCCGATGTGGACTTGATCCCAGGACGCTGGGATCATGACCTGAGCCGAAGGCAGATGCTTAACTGACTGAGCCACCCAGGCGCCCTCATTTCTATTTTTATATAATTTTTTATTTATATAATTCTTATATATTTATTTTTATTTTTATTGCCTGTCTTAATTTTTATGCATTCTATTGTCATTTATTTATTTTTAAAGATTTATTTATTTGAGAGAGAGAGCCAGAGGAGGGGCGGGTGGAGAGGAAGAGGGAGAAGGAGAGAATCCCAAGCTGACTCCCCGCTGAGCATGGAGTCAGACACAGGGCTTGATCTCATGACCCAGAGATCATGACGTGAGCTGAAATCAAGAGCCAGATGCTTAAATGACTGAGCCACCCAGGTGCCCCATTGTCATTTTAAAAAATTCAGTTCTAAATGTTATTTATGTGGGACATTAACTCTGCAAATAATTTTCCCAGTTTATCATTTGCCTTTTAACTTCATTAAGTTAAATATGCAGATTTCCATGTATTTTCAATTATAAATTTACTTTATAAAATTTATAAAATCAAAGTATTAATTTTGTAAGTTGAGTATCAGTACTTTTCTTTGTGGTTTTTATAAATCCTTGCCCACTCCCAAGATTATATGTTTATCTACATTTTTTTTCTGTTAACTTTTTATAGTTCCTGTTTTTACTTTCCAATTTTTAAGCCATCTGGATTTTATTTTGGTTTATGTATTGAGGTAGGGCTCTTACTATTTTCTAAATGATTTATATCTAAACACCAATTAATGGGTTATTGTATCCCCACCACCATGATTTGGTTGGTATGAGTCTTTTAAAGTGCAGATAACAATTACAATTACTCAAGTTCTCTAGTACTAAAAATGTCTGTTAAGTTGCTGCTCTTGTAGAATAAAAAGCTCTTGTATTAGTAATACAGAGTGCCTCTCCCAGGTCAATCATATAGTCATTGTTAGCAGTACTGAAAAGAATTGCACTGTTTATTATTTAACTGGACATGAAGTGTAGCTTGTGAATCCTTAATTAAACTGAGGTGTGAGGGATGTGAGTAAAAAATAGAAGCCAAGGAAGCTGAGGGGAACAACACAGAGCTAAGCTTTCCCATCATGCCAAAGAAGCCACCTTTCAACACTTAAGTCTACAGAGCCCTTGTTTTGAATTCAGACTGAGTAAATTTTAAGTCTTTTTAAACCTTAACTTTCGATTAATTAGGCTTAAGTGTAGGTATAGTATTTGCCATTCTGAACTTAGTTTGTATTTTTTTTTTCAACAGCACTTTCTGGAAAATTCTGATTATCTGTTTATATTTAGATATTAAAATCTGCCTTACTCTGTGTCCATAGTTTAGTGCAACCTTACTGAAAAGTCAAATGTGTTCCAGTTATTAGAACCAAGAATCAATGCCAAAAGTAATTTTTAAGTGTTTTATGGTGTAACATTATTTTGTTGGTCTATAAGACCATCTTAATTAAATGACTTACTACGCTATTGTTTCGTTACCCCTTAAGAACAATGAAGATCAGACTTGATGATTTCTTTGTGTATAAAATAGAAGTATGTCTTTTTATTGAGTGTAATTTTACATTGTATAATCCAAGTGTCATAATATTCAACCAAAGACCATTTCATTTATTTTTCTCATACATACTTAAGCTTGATGAGCCATGATCTTAAGATTCACTGATTATTCAAGTACGGAGCCGAGTCATATTTGTTTGTAGTTTAGAAGAAGAGGAATAAAGTTTCAGAGATTGTTTGTGAATATCAGTTTACAGTATAATTTTAATTTAGATCTTAAAATTGGGAAATCTTTAGATTTTTAAGCTTATTTTTCAAAATTTGGTGACATGAAAAACATTAGATTGATCATTCAGATGTTGAAATACTGTATTTAATTTGTGTAAGAATCGGTATCAAGTCTCATTTTCTCATCTTATCCTGATAAAGTGGTGTACTTACTTTTAAATTCTACCTCTACAGGAAATTCAGAACGGCTTGGCTTTTTATCCCTTTTCATTTTTGGTTGCCTTTTTAATAGGCATAGACTAATGTTGAATTTTATTTCAGTTTACACACATGTCCAGATCTTCTTTAGCTATTCTTTTGCCCTAGGTAGGAATTGCTCATGCAATTAGTGTTTATTAACAAGACTTTTAATATTCACTTGGATTTCTAAGGTAAGTTCAGGCATTTCATCAGTAAAGCATTTAAGAGCAACCAAACAACTTCCCAGCTATAAAAGAAAACTGCTCTTTTTTAGAGATTTATTTATATTGGATTGTTATTTTTTCCCCCTGTGAATGTGTAGATATCATTTATGATTTTATATTTTTTAAAGATTTATTTATTTATTTGACAGAGACACTGCGAGAGAGGGAACACAAGCAGGGGGAGCGGGAGAGGGAGAAGCAGGCTTCTTTCCGAGCAGGGAGCCCGATGTGGGACTCGATCCCAGGACCCCGGGATCATGACCTGAGCTGAAGGCAGATGCTTAACGACTGAGCCACCCAAGCTCCCATCATTTATAATTTTAAACAGAAAATTTTGGTCCATTTTTCCACAGTTTTTATAGTGTATGTGGCAGAAAGTACATAACATTTAACGTTTTAACCATTTTTAAGTACAGTTCTGTGACATTAAGCACATCCACATTGTTGTGCAACCATCACCGCTATCCAGCTCCCAAACCTTTTTATCTTCTGCAGCTGAAACTCTACCAATTAAACACTAACTCTTCATACTCCCTCCCCCCAGCCCTAGGCAACCAGCATTCTATTTTCTGTCTCTATGAATTTGACTACTCTAGGTACTTCATATAAATGGAACCATACATCATTTGTCATTTTGTGACTGGCTTATTTCACTCAGCCTAGTGTCCTCAAGGTTCATCCACATTATAGCATATGTCAGAATTTCTTTCCTTTTTTAAGGATAAATAATAACCCACTCTATGTATATACCACATTTTGCTTATTCCTTCATCCGTGTATGATCACTTGAGTTGCTTCTGCCTTTTGGCTTTTGTGGATAATGCTGCTATGAACATGGATGTACAAATAATCTTTTTTAGTCTCTGTTTTCAATTCTTTGGGCTATATACTCTAATTCTGTGTTTGTTTTTTGAGAAACAGCCATACAGTTTTCCACAGCTGATGTAAATTTTACATTCCCACCAGCAATGCATAAGCGTTCCAGTTTCTACATACCCTTTCCAATACTTACTGTGTTCTGTTTTTTGTTTGTTTGTTTGTTTTTTGTTTTTTTAATTTTTGTATTTTTTCTTTAAAATGGTCATCCTAGGGGTGCCTGGGTGGCTCAGTCGGTTAAGCATCCAACGTGATTTTGGCTCAGGTCATGATCTCAGGGTTGTGAGATTGAGAGCCCATGTTGGACTCCATGCTCAGCGGGGAGTGCGCTTGAGATTCTCTCTTCCTCTCCCTTTCCCTCTCCCCCTGCACACACTGTCTCCATTGAATGTTAGGACTGTAGTTGAAAATCATTTGGCCATATATGCAAGAATTTATTTGGGATATTCTATTCCATTTCTGTATATCTGTCTTTATGCCAGTGCTACATTGTTCTCATAACCATAGCTTTGTAGTTTAAGTTTTGAAATCAGGAACTGTGAAACCTCTAACTTTATTCTTCTTTTTTCAAGATTGTTTTGGCTATTTAAGGTTCAACAGTTTTTTTTTTTTTTTAAATGAACTAAATTATGCTTTGTACTAAGAATACTATGTTAGAAGACATTTCTAATACTAGTCAGACTTCTGAGTATACCTTTAGTACCTATACATTAAATTTTTTTTTTTTTTTTGGTCATCATTCTTATTTAAAAAACACCATAGCATCTCAGTTTAAAAACAAAATGTTTTACAGGATCAGTTTGTTTAATCATGATACATACAAAAGCTAATTTGAAATAATGTCTTTCAAATGTGAACAATAGAATTTAGGAAGTTGCAATTATATTCTCTGTAGCCATGTACCCAAGATTAAATTTTCTAGTACTCTTTATGCATTTTGTTGGGGTTTTCGAATTTGAATGTGGTCTTGTCATGTTTATGTTAGGTGACATTAAAAAAGAAATACATCTGATATTGTGAATCTTTGGAACAGAAATACAAAGAATATTCTAGTTTTCCCACAGTGAAAAACAAAACAAAACAAAAACCCTGTGACCTGTTGGGGAGGAAAAATTTTCCTTTTAAAGTTATTCTTCTTGGTCTAAGAATTAAATTCACATGGACAGATTAACAGGTAGAAAACAAATTTAATCCATATGTTTTGGAGCTTATAGAAATATGAGTCTCAGAGAAGTGACCAAAGTAAGTAGGGTTTACACCTTTTAGACAAAGAGACAATACATTTTTGAAGAATTGAAAAGACAAAGAAGTTTATGCTTAGGATAGTAAATTGGTGAAGAAGTAATGAGGTTTGTTTCTATAGCCTTCTCAGCCCTGAATTCCCTATCTCTGGTCATAGGATGTTTCTTTACCTTCTGGTACAGGGAGAGTACCTTTCACATGGGAGATTTATTTCCTGCTTTCAAGGAGACAGAGGAAGGTTAAAGTGTCCTTTTTGCACTGGTTGTTTTTAAGTAACTTTAATTTGAAATAATTAGTATGCCTAAGTGGCATATTTGGGGATGGCCTGCCCTGAACCCCATCAGACCCTAGATATTTTTCACATGTAGGAAATTGTTTGGATTATGTCTATGAGCCTCTATATTGCTTGAATTAATCAAGCAAACATTCATGTATTTGGCAGATATCTAATGAATGAATGTTAGATGCCAGTCATTTTGCTAACCCCAGGGGTACAAATACAGATATGACACACATTTAGGTCCTCAAATTAGTCCCAGTTGAGTAGGGAGAGACACATAGAAGAAAACAATTGTACATGCAGTATGCTATGTGCAATAATAGAGGTATGTGCAATGGCCAATTGAAAGCACAGTATGGCTTATAGAAATGTGGAGGAGAGGAACGCCTGGGTGGCTCAGTCGGTTAAGCGGCTGCCTTCGGCCCAGGTCATGATCCCAGGGTCCTGGGATCGAGTCCCACATCGGGCTCCTTGCTCAGCAGGGAACCTGCTTCTCCCTCTCTCTCCCTCTGCTTGTGCTCTCTCTGTCAAATAAATAAAATCTTAAAAAAAAAAGAAAAAAAAAAGTGTGGAGGAGAGTCTCCATGGAAACTTGCTAACTGGCCACAAAGTATCTTTTAATAATGAGCTGGAGTTTTGCAGAACCAAAAATGTCACCTTGTCAGTGCCCTAGAGTTGAATATATTTTATCTATCACAAAGATTTTTGTTTCATGATTACAACTAAGATATGAACTCTTAGTTCCAGGGTCCCACATGGTGGATTTGCTAATATCATGGGTGGAAGTGGATTGCAGAACTTTACAATTGCTGCTGTGCCATATACCCCAAATCTCCTACCAACTTCAAGCACATGGTATGTTAAATTGTTTATTTAAATGCATTGTGAAGTGTCTTGATTAATTTTGAAAGATTAAAGGTCTGACGACTGCTGCATTGAGAGGAAAACCTCAACAGTAACCTGTTTGCAGCATTTTGGAATCACTGATAAATAAGTAGCAACATAATCCCTTGCCTGTCCCTTTTTTGGTAGGGAAAATATTTGAGGAAACTACCTATAATTTAATTGAATGTAGTTCAAGTATCACTGAAGTTACACTGTCATAAGTATCACTGAGTTACACCATCACTTCAAACTAAATTCCCTTATTGCTTATTTATTTTAGGCTGAAAGGAACTTATTTTATTCCACTACATTTGCATGCTAAAGGAAACTGCAATGCAGCAGTTTTTTGTTTTTTTTTTTCTTTTTTCTTTTTAAATACTACTTCAGGGTTTTCCAATTTGAATGCAAATTTGAGAGGGTGGTTTTATGTTAATTTTGAGTAGTGTTTTCACTGCTAGACAAAACAATCAGAAATTTCATAGATTTCCCATTTAATGGTGGTATATTTGTCTTTTAAAGCATCAACATGCTCAAGTTACCTGAATACCCAAGTAAAGAAATACTCAAGGACAGACTTCTTGTGGCATTACATTGTGGCAGCTATGGTTACACAATGGCATAAAGAAGTCTGGGAAATTCATCTGATTACTGATGCGCAACTCAAGAGTGGCAGAAATAATTTAGGAAACTGTCAACAGGAAAGGAGCCTAAATGCAGCCCATAGGCGGCAGGGCTGATGTTTAAAATTCATAAAGGGGATCATGCTTTCTCCCCTACCTTCCATGTTTTCTGTTTGTGATACAGTTAGAAAATATAAAATCACAGTATTCTTCAATTTAAAAAATGCTAATTGAAAGTAGTAGAAATTGTCCTTTTTCATATTTCTTTACTCTTACCCAAGATTGTGTTAAGGCAAAATCTTATTCTACATTCCACCTCCACTGTGTAACTGTCTTGTTAAAAAGGTGTTTTCTCTTTATTTTCTCTATATTAAATTATATTAGGACACCCAGCCTGGTATGTTCTGTTGCATGTAAAGTGCCGTTTATATTTTGGAAAACTATTGTATAGAATGGATTAATTTAGATTGTGTATAAAAGCCACAAATATGTATTTTCCCATATTGAATCTATATTGCAATGATGTTTTTTAGCTTTTTAATATTTTAATATATAAGGTAAAGTTTAGACTGATGTGACTAACAGCTGATGAAATGACATTTAATTTATATATTAAAGCTTATATTGTATGAATTATTTGCATCTTTCAGTGGTCAGTTTTCCATATATGTATTGTGGTCTCAAAGTTTTTCTTATGCCTTATTTTAATTTATATTTTAGGTAAAATTAAATGTAATATTTTAACACAATCTTTTTATTACTTTTGTTTTATCTGTGAGTTCTGATAACACATTTGAAGAAGTAATCCAATGTGCACATTACAATTTAAATATGTAATTTTTTATTCTTGTTTATTTTTCATGATTAGAATGTTGAGATAAATGACATGTGCCTAATGTAGAGCTTTGGGTTTTTAAATTTTAGGGTGACCTAATCAGTTTTCTTTTGAAAGGACACACTTGAGTTGTTACAGTATACCTTTTAAGGGGAAGTAGGAACACTCACTTATTTAGAAGTGCTAACAGAGGAACTTGTAATGTCTAGGACTTTGCCTTTGGAAACTAAAAGTACACACAGTGGCATCAATGTTGGTAAAATGATTCATGCAGATTTTTTCCTATGAGTAGCTTTCATATTTTCAATATATATTGAAAGCTTTGTTGCATTATAAAGCTTCTTTAATACATGTCTTTTGGTCTTCTTTTGTTATTGCAGGTATATCTATATTTATATTTATATATTATATATCATATATTTACTTATATAGAATATGTATTTATATTTATATATTATGTATAAAAATTTCTGAACAAATTAATATTAAAACTAGGAATTCTTTAAAAATGACAGCTTTAAAATTAAGACTCATGCATATTTACAATAAATGAAGCTAATAGTTTTTAAAATTTGATTTTCAAAATTCATTTGTATAAGAGATTGTTGCCTTCTGAATTTTCAGATAGGTAACTGACCTCATATATTGCTTATAATTTTAATGTTTACAAACATTTCTGTTTATAATCGTGCAGTGCATTGGGCTTTGTCAGATTGGTCCTTTTGCAAGTATTTATATAGAAGAGATAATAAAATATTAAAAATTTCATGGTATTTTACCCCTGAATTTGAATATTTTTTGATACAGATTTAGCAACTTCAGGGTTTATTTTTTATGTTGTCTTTATTTAACTATAAGCATGTAGTTAATATATTTTTTATAGATTAAAAATACTATTTAAGTGAGAGGCAGCAAGTCTTTTTAATATACTCTATTCCCACAATTTCTTCTGTAGGTAGATGGATATGTTGAATGCAAAGTAGTACAGAAAAATGACTAGAGATTTTTATCCCCTTTGGGTAAAAGATTACGCTCATAGGAAAATGACTCTGCCCTTAAAACATGTAGTGATTCCATATAATGGAGAAAACAGGAACGCAGCACTCTAAAGGAATAAAAGTATAGGGCAAAGGACCATAATGTAGGAAACATTAATAAAAACATCGGGGCAAGAGTAGATTAAATTGTTCCCATAGTTTGAGGGAATAGTGACGATGTAGTTCATAAAATCTTCTAGTTTGTCCAGAAATAAAATGAATCTAAGGAAATCCCAGCTTTAAAACCGTAGGCTAAACGCAGCCTACAGCCATGACAGTCTTTGTTGGTTGGATATGGGGGCAGAAATGAAAGCTTTAAAGTGTAGGTCACAATTTGGAGGCCCAGTAGATGATTTCCACTCACAGTTTTGTTTGTCGTGCCAATTCTAAAAATCTAAAATGAGTTGTCAACATTTAAAAAATCTGTAGGTTTCGGGCACCTGGGTGGCTCAGTTGGTTAAGCGACTGCCTTCGGCTCAGGTCATGATCTTGGAGTCCCTGGATCGAGTCCCGCATCGGGGCTCCCTGCTCGGCAGGGCGTCTGCTTCTCCCTCTGACCCTCCCCTCTCTCATGTGCTCTCTCTCATTCTCTCTCTCTCAAATAAATAAATAAAATCTTTAAAAAAAAAAAATCTGTAGGTTTCATGCAGAAGTCTAGATTTTAGGCTTTTGAGAGATCAAGACACTAACAGTATTGGGCACTGATTCCTAGAAGGCATAGTTGGCTGCAATTGAGGAGAAGCCACTTCTTTCAGTGACTGAATATTCATGCTCTTCAGTCTACTGTCTTCTTACCCCATCCTGCTTCCCTCATTTGTGTTAGCTTCTTGGCTAATGACAGCATTGGAATATGCTTTAAAGAATCTGTATTGATCAGAAATGTTACCCTGGAGTATAAATTGGTACAAATTCTTTGGAAGGCAATTTGGCAATGTCAGATTTTTTTTAAATGTACACATACTCTTTGATTCAACAATTCTAAGAATTTATTTTATGGATAATCTTGTTCATGTACATAAAGATATTTGTACAAGTATGTTCCCTGAAGTCTTGTTTGTTATAGAGAGAAACTGGAAATAATTTAAATGTCTATCAGTAAGGGGTTACAAATAAATTACAGCCATGAGTAGAATATTAAATAGTATTTACAAAGAATAAAATGGATTTATACATACTGATACATAAATGTTTCTGAAATATGTTAAGTGAAATAAAGTTATAGAAGAGTGATTAGTGTATAAATACAATATACGTGGGGCACTTCTACGCAAGACTGATTTCTGGGCCATGGATTACTGCTATATGTGGGAAAGTGTTGTAGGATGGGATGAAGACTTTTTCGTTATATAACCTTTTTTTCCTGTTTGTCAAAATCCCATGCCTGTGTTATTTTCTGTGTGATTCATGTAAAAAGAAACACTGGTCTCTTTAATCAAGGGAAGTAAGCATCAGTAATAGGTTTTATTGGATCTATAAAAATGGCATAGCAGTAGCAATAAGCAATATTTTCATAACCACAAAACTTAGTATTTTATAATGTGGTTAACTGAAAATAAGTCTCTCTCAGTCCTTCCAGCAGCAGTGGCAGTGGCCCTCCTCTCTTCTGGCTCTCCTTTGTTATCTCCGTTTCGCTTTCAGAAACATGGCCTCTGAAATGGCAGTCTCTGATTGCATTTTCAAGGTGTTCAGTGACATGAGGGTAAGTGCATAAGTCCTCAACACCAGAGGAGCTGAGAAGTGCAAGGAGGCAGTACTCCTCTGTCTAAGCCAGGACAAGAAGAAGATCCTACCTGGAGCAGGGCAAGGAGATCCTGGTAGGGGATGTGGGCCAGACTGTAGACCACCCCTGTGCCACCTTCGTCAAGAGGCTACCAGACAAGGCCTGCCACTGTGCCCTCTATGACACAACCTATGAGACCAAGGAGACCCAAGAAGGAAGACCTGGTGTTTATTTTCTGGGCACCTGAGTCCGCACCACTTAAGAGCAGAATGATCCATGCCAGCTCCAAGGACGCCATCATGAAGAGCTGATGGAGATCAAGTGTGAATTACAAGCAAACTGCTACGAGGAGTCAAGGACCGCTGCACCCTGGCAGAGAAGCTGGGGGGCAGTGCCATTATTTCCCTGGAGGGCAAGCCTTTGTGAGCCCCCTCCAGCCCCCTGCCTGGAGCATCTGGCAGCCCCAGACCTGCTCATCGGGGTTGCAGGCTGCCCCCTTCCTGTCAAACCCAAGGGGCTAGGGGGATCCCAGCAGGGGGAGGGCAATCCCTTCACCCCAGTTGACAAACGGCCCCCTGGTCCCCAGACCTTCCTCCTCCCTCCATCCCTGACGGTTCTAGCCTTCCCAAACCACTTTTGATCTGATTCCTCTTGGGTTGAAGCAGACCAAGTCCCCCCACCCTCCCCAGGCACCCCAGTTTGGTGGGGGGGGGCTGTATGTTTTTATGACACTCCAATTCCCCACCTGTTCCTTTTCCTATGCTGGTAACTTCTAACTTCAGTAGTGACTCTGTGCTTGTCTGTTTTGTTCTGTGCATAAATGGAATGTTGTGGAAATGACCCCTCCTTGCCCACTTGGTTCCCCTCCCCTTTCCCCCTGGTGGCAGCCACTCATGGAAGCAGGACCAGTAAGGGACCTTCAGTTTAAAAAAACCACACACACACACACACACAAAAAAAAAAAATCAAATAAGTCTAATTAAATTCTTGCAAAGTTAAAGGAATGCTCTTTTGCTCACAAAGCTCTATTTCCACATTGCCTGATAATTGGCACTATTTATAGCTCTCTAAAATTCTACTAATTAGAGATTTATTTGAATTTATACTTTTTTCTGATTTTTTTTTTTTAAATTTTAAAAAGATTCTATTTATGTATTTGAGAGAGAGCCTGAGAGCGAGCGAGCGAGCACGAGCAGGGTGAAAGGCCGAGGGAGAAGCAGACTCCCTGCTAAGCAAGGAGCCCGATGCAGGGCTCCATCCCAGGACCCTGGGACCATGACCTGAGCTGAAGGCAGACGCTTAACCAGACTGAGCCACCCAGGGCCCCCCCCCGCTTTTTTTTAAATGCTTATTTGATATGGGAAAATCTGGAAAGCATGGATTCATGTATTAACTGGGAAAAAGCCATAAATTACAAGCCTACTACCCAAAAGTTTTATTAGCTTCTAGTCTTAATGCATTTTTTCCATAATTGAGTTCATAAAGAACATAGCATTAAGTATCTTTTTTATTTATTCAGCGTTATATTTTGTATATTTCCTATGTCATTACAACTAACTTTTAAACATTTTTTTAAATTTTGGCATAATCTATTGCATGAACGTATCATTTATTTGAACATGTCTCTAAAGTTTTTAACAGATTTCTAATATTTTTCTTTTATAAGTAACAGATGGTCTCTTTCAACACTAGTTATAGTTTAAGAGTGGTAACATTTTCTGGGTTATTTGTTGAAATGTCTATCAATTGCTCCATGGTTGTAGAATTACCATTTGAAGGTTCAAGGAAGGGCTGTTGAAACTTAAGGTAGGTAGGACTGGACAGCATTGTTCCAGCAGCCCAATTAGAGCTGTGTGCCTTACCCGAGTGTAAAAAAGGTTAGAGGTAGAAGGGTGTGACAAAGGTAAATCAATTTTAATCATTGCTTACTTGAGTCTTCTTTCCAAGAGCAGGGGAGGAAACTCATCTACATGACACAAACCCCATTCTCAGGACCCAGAATTTGAGCGTTTAATATTGTTACATAGTCCAGCTATGTCAACATTTATACTCTCATGGCTAAACTACAAATCTAGCTTCCATTTACAAAGTTTTCCAAAAATGGACTTAAGCTTTTGGAATGTAACCCTTTCATCGATTGCAAAATGTATAACAGCTGCCTCTGTGAGTGGGTTTTTAGCTAAAAGTAAAATTTTGGCTATTTTCAGCACGATTTAGGCATATTAACATGTATTAGTAGTCACTGTTTTTCTCATATGAAACAAACTCCTCTGTCCCTGTGCACATCCACAGTGGTTAGGTAACAGAATTTACTTTTAAAGTTAACTAGTAACAAATCTCAATTTTACACTTTAGCTTAAGCTATTTTAATGTAGAGAGATTTCTGTTAGAATGTCCTTTGTGAAATTCTTAGGTCCTGGGTTATGGTTACTTGCCTACTGATCTGGTATAAATGGCACAAATGCATTTATTTCATTTATAATAAGTCCTCTCGTTTTACAGATGAGAAAATTGTGGAGATCAGAGAGGTGGTGACTTGCTTCAGGCTTCGGGGCTACTTTAGTACTAGAATTTAAAACCTAGGTTTTAGGATTCTTAGTCCACCAGTTTTTCTTTTACTCCATGCCGTCTCTTTATGACATAACTGCATTATAAAAAGACTCTCTTAGAAAAACACCTGCAGCCTATTAACAGTCATGTAAGACAAGCCTGTTGGGAAACTATAACTTAATAAGCTGATAGTTAAGGGTGATTAATAGGACTATATTTCTTCTCTCCCACTGTGCCACAATAAGCAAGGGTGGGTATTTTACCATCTCAAGATGAAAAAGAACAGCTGTATTGTCAGATCATAGATCATGGGTAGTCATTAAGTTTTATTATCTTTATAAAAATGTTCAATTTCAAGCACACTTGGTGCTTGGAAATATGTTATGAATCTAATGTTGCAATACCATTAAAACTATAAACTGAGAATATATTGACTATTAGTGTATGCTTGTGTGAATTGAATTAGCTTGAGTGAAATGGAGGGCGAGTCATCCTAGGTGAGTGCTGGATATACAGTTAGCAGAGACAACTTTCCGAATGAATTCAACAAATTCCCCTTAATTGTATTCAACACTGGTTTAGGGACTGGGTCACAGTCTTTACCCTCAAAGGAAATAAAATTCATTTGGGCAGATGGAAAGCATATTTTGAAACGGTGCAGTATAGCATATGATTAAGTGTAAAAACCAGCACAGAAATGTATTAGTGTAGGGGAAGAAGGGATTAACATAAACTGAATATCCAAGGAACTTCAAATATTTGGCCTGAATTATTAAATTGCTCTCTAGATTAGAAGAGAAATAAATTGATCACCCTGTTGACTGAACAAATGACTGAAAATCAAGTTAAAAATGATAAACTTAATAAGGCTAATGTGTAGCAGTCACTGCGTTCTCAGATTTTTTTTTTTTTTAAAGATTTTATTTATTTGACAGAGAGGGAATACAAGCAGGGACCTGAGCAGGGAGCCCGATGTGGGGCTCGATCCCAGGACTCTGGGATCATGACCTGAGCTGAAGGCAGATGCTTAACGACTGAGCCACCCAGGTGCCCCATGTTCTCAGATTTTTAATTAGTGAATTACTAGCTTGCTCAGTTCTAGATTCTGGTCATTCCTTGAGAATTCTGATCTAGTTTTCATAATTTGGAGACTATTATGTCCACATACCAACTATATTTGAAGATGGTCCTATATTTTTCTCGGCAGAGTGGCAATATCTGATTCTTTCTGAGAGCTTACTGGAAGAGTGGGGAGGAGTGCCTAACTTAAGGTGGTGCCTGTACAGTATTCTCTAATAC
Source organism: Mirounga angustirostris (assembly GCF_029215605.1). NCBI lineage: Eukaryota > Metazoa > Chordata > Mammalia > Carnivora > Phocidae > Mirounga > Mirounga angustirostris. Next base: position 90,394,131 of record NW_026991716.1, on the reverse strand, counting down.
AATATTTCTCTTTTCCTAATATCTAGGAATAGAGAAAAAAAGTAAAATTGATACTCAAATTCCAAAATTCCATATGAGTGGCCTACGTGACACCTTCACTTAAATATTTATTAAGAATCTGAAACCTTAAATATACCCAGAGAGGATCTCTTGTTTTTCCCACTGTCTCCCTGCCACCTGTCGCCCCATCCCAATCTTTCCTGTCTCAGCAAATGGGCACCACCATCTACTTCATTGCTCTTAGCTGAAGACCAAGAAGTCATCCTTTATTCTTTTCCCTTTTCTTATCTTCTACATCCAACCCATCACAACTCTTGTTGAGTTTACCTGTTCCGTATACTTTAGTCAGCTTCTATTGCCCTGGACGAGAGTGGTCTAACACAAAGGGAGGCAGTAGAGCAGACCTTGCCCGGATTTGAATTCTAGCTTTCCTACTATTAGCTGAGCTGAGCTGGGGAGGTGAGCTGAGCTTCAGATGTTAGAGTAGCTGATTAATGCAACAAGCCAAAAATGAAAGAGTTAAGCCTTTAATCACCTGCAGGGATGGTTATATATAAGAGTCTAAAATGAGAAGGCACTGACTCTGCCTCTTTTATTTCCCTCATGGAAAATCACACTAATCCAGGGTCAGGTGCATCAACACAGACATGGGAGATGTCCCACTCTTGTGGGAGCCTTGAACTGAAGGCTCTAGCAATTTTATGGACCCTGTGGTTGGGAGGGTGAAGGAGGTGGGTTAGGAGTGGAGAAGTCAAAGTGGAACCAACTGTTTTGAAGATGTCCCCCACTGCCCCTCAAAAGGAGGACTCAGCAGAAGCATCTGAAGGCGGCTTCTGCCCCAGGCCTCAGATAGACCCAGAAATGAAGGCACCAGGCTAGGAATGCAATTATATGAAGAGCATGACTGGGCAGGGGAGTCTTTGAGTTGTTGACTGCAATTGCCTTCAGAGACTGCAATGCCCTGGCTATGTGCCAAGTCTGGGTAGGGGCCTTTTTCCCATGAGGCCTGCCAGGTAAAGACTTTGTAATTGCCCATAGACACATCTGAAAAATCACACATAGGTTTTTGTGTGGTTTTTTTTTTTTTTAAGGTTTTTATTTACTTGACAGCATAAGCACAAGCAGGAGGAGGGTCAGAAGGAGATGGAGAAGCAGGATCCCCGCTGAGCAGGGAGCCTGATGCAGGGTTTGATCCCAGGACTCCGGGATCATAACCTGAGCTGAAGGCAGCCACTTAACCGACTGAGCCACCCACCCAGGCGTCCCTACACACATAGGTTTTTAACCAGGAGCCAGACTCCTCAGCCGTGTGAACTTGGGCAAGTTTCTTAACCATTCTCTGCTACAATTTATAAAGGAGATGTAGAATTATGAGAATCACATATTGTATGTTAGTTTTCTATTGCTGCTGTAACAAATTACCACAAATTTAGTAACCTAAAACCACAAACATTTACTGTCTTAACAGTTTTTGAGGTCAGAACATTATTGGAATAAGGGTGAAAAATCGTATGATTACATCAATAAATGCAGAAATAAGCACTTGATAAAGTTCAACTGTCCCCCCCCCTTTTAAGAGATTTTTATTTATTTATTTAGAGACAGCACGCAAGTGGAAGGAGGGGTGGGGGGAGAGGGATAGAGAGAATCTCGAGCAGACTCCATGCTGAGCATGGAGCCTGATGTGGGGCTCGATCTCACGACCCTGAGATCATGACCCAAACTGAAATCAAAGAGTCAGACGCCCAACCGACTGAGCCACCCAAGCACCCCAAAGTTCAATCCCTTTTGATAAAAACTGTCAAAATTCAAAATTTAGAAGAATTTCCTTGATTTGATAAAGACATTGTATACCAAAAATTCTACAGCAAGTATCATGTTAATGGGGAAAATTTGTTCTCATCAAGATCTGTCTCAAGACAGGAATACTCAATACTACTATTAATGTTTGACATAATACTGAAGGTTTGGCTAATGTTATGTAAAGAAAAGAATTAAAAGTTATCAGGATGGGAAAGAGAAAGTTACTTGCAGATATGATTGTGTACATAAGAAATAAGTGGATTGAACAGAACTATTAGATCTAATGGGAGATAAGAATGATAGTATTTGTCTTTATCAGCAATAATCAGAAAATTTAAGTGGAAATTAGATACTACCTACAATAGCTGCTAAAACTGTAAGATGTAGTCTCTCAAAAATGCAAAAAAATAATTTACAGATAAAACCTTAAAACCATTTAAAGACTATGGCCTGAGGGTGCAGAAAAACTTTTAAGACCCAAACAACTCAAATGAAGAATTGCTTGCTACAAAATTAAGAGGTTCTTTTATTTAAGGACATCATAGAGAAAGACAGATGACAGATTGGGAAAAGATATCCATTATGTCTAAGTCCAGCTTATATATTTCTTCTTATAATTCTTTTAAGTTTTGCTTTATATAGTTTCAAGCTATATTGTATAGAGTTGTTTGGAATTTTTATATCTGATGGTGAATTAACCTTTTCTCATTATGTAGTTTATCTCAATGCCTTTTGTCTTAAAAGTCCATTTTATCTGATATTAATATAGTAACATCAGCTTGATTTTGGTTATCTGCACTCTGTATATATTTTTTCATCTTTCTAATTTCAACTATTTGTTAACCTTATGTCATAGCATTCTTTTTAAAGCAACCTATAAGTGGATTTTATTTATTTTTACCCAATCTAATAATCTTTACTTTTAAAAACATTTATTTTTTCATTTAAATTTACATAATAATTCATATTTTTTATTTATATCCATGTGCTATCTCCTTCAGGAATTCCAATTTGACTTTTGTAGATGTCGATATTTCTATCACTTGTATATTTTTTATGCTATGTCTCTGTTCTGCATTATGCAAAATATTGATTCATCTTCCAGTTTATTCTTTCTTATGCTGTAGAGATGGTAACATCATTTATATCATTAGCAAGTCACAGAACTGAGACTCAAACCTCAGTCTGATGGCTTGATGTTTTGAGGTCTTCCTGATGCTGTAAATCTTTTTTTTTTAAGATTTTATTTATTTATTTGAGACAGAGAGAATGAGAGACAGAGAGCATGAGAGGGAGGAGGGTCAGAGGGAGAAGCAGACTCCCTGCCGAGCAGGGAGCCCGATGCGGGACTCGATCCCGGGACTCCAGGATCATGACCTGAGCCGAAGGCAGTCGCTTAACAAACTGAGCCACCCAGGCGCCCCCCTGATGCTATAAATCTTGTCTTTGGAGCTTTTGTTCTAGTGTTAGGATTACTAGGATAGTGTGGAATAGCATTGTTGAGAGTCTTGTCCCCAAATAGGGCAGCCCTGTCAGGTTCCCTCTGCTCCCCACAGCGAACCCTACCAAACTTAAAATAAGGAAACAGAATAGATGGGGAGGCAGCAATAATGAGTGGGATCTCATGGAACGCTGGGCTGAAAATTCTCCCTAAGTGATGGCACAGGTGTTCTTTGAGAATGACCTCCTCTTACAGTTGGAGGAGAACTTTAAGAGAAATAATGACACACAATTCAGAGGGCACTGAAAGAGTCACTTGGCTAGAAGATAAGCTTGGAAGAATAATATATAGTAATAGTAAGAATAGTAAGAATAATAGTAATATAATTGCTAATGTATATTGAACACTTACTATTTTCCACTATTGTAAGTGCTGTATGTATATTAATTTATTAAATTCTCATCACAACCCTGTGAAGTAGGTAACTGTTACTCTGATGAAAAATTGAGACAGGCGCCTGGGTGGCTCAGTCGTTACGCATCTGCCTTCGGCTCAGGTCATGATCCCAGGGTCCTGGGATCGAGTCCCACATCGGGCTCCCTGCTCGGCAAGAAGCCTGCTTCTCCCTCTCCCATTCCGCTTGCTTGTGTTCCTGCTCTCGCTGTCTCTCTCTCTGTGTCAAATAAATAAATAAATAAAATATTTAAAAAGAAAAAAGAAAAATTGAGGCAATTGGGGGTTGACTGACTTACCTGTGACCACACAGCTAGTAACTTGGGGAAACTGATTCTCCAACTTGTGCTCTAATTATTGTGTAGTAGTAATGATGAATTTGAAAAGACTTCCTGAATTATGATAAATTTCATTTACTTTCCTGACTTAAGGACAATAATGTGTATTTCCATCTCAGGCAGTATTTCAGCCTCGAAGAGTCTGACTGACCCTTCCATTCGAAAACACCCAAAATTGATGCATAATATTAAAAGGAAAAAACTTTTTAAAACATGCTAATAAGCTGGCAAGAAAGTGAGGAATACTGAGGTGGCTAAAGTCACATGAAAATGTGGACCCACTGGGATGGAGCCAGGCATCGGGCTCCCTGCTCAGCAGGGAGCCTGCTTCTCCCTCTCCCACTCCCCCTGCTTGTGTTCCTGCTTTCACTATCTCTCTCTGTCAAATAAATGAAATCTTTAAAAAAAAAAAAAGAAAATGTGGACCCAGTTTTTACTCTGATAATATTCAATGATCCTGTAGACCTTGATCTTTTAAATTTTAAATATAAATTTTAAGTTAAAATTATTTTATTTTTCATTTCTAGAAGTTCTATATGGTTCTTTTTCTGAGTCTTCCTTTTCATGTTTTAGTCTTTTGTTCCTTATTCGTATTTAAAATTCTCAGGCAAGTAGGCAAGTAGTTTATTGGGGAAGTGAACGCAGGGAACAGGAGTGTGAGATTGGAGAAAGGGAAACAAGGAAGGAGGGAAAGCCAATATAAGGATGCCGTATGGATTGATCTTCACTGTGGGCAACTGGGACTCAGTGCCATCAGCACCTTTTGAAGAGCTGGTATCTCAGAATTGTCCACTAAGAGAGTGAAAGATGAGAGCATTTATCCATTAGCTTTCATAGTCCATTGGTCAAAGGTTGCCCCAGGGAAGGCAGTCTTCCATACTTCCAGACATGTGTGCATGAGTGCCTAGAAGATTTCTGAATACATCCTAACTGACATCAGAGAAGCCCAGGGATAGGGAGCAAGAGATAAGTGGTACAGTTGAAGCAAAATACTACCAGGTTACACCTGTCATTCTCTATTGCATAATTGTACTATCTGGTGTCTTCTGGGGTCTAATTCTTATGATTATAGTTTCCAATGGCCCTATACTCATGGTCCTTTATGTATTTTGTGATACTCTGCTCTGAAATTTTATTCTTTGGTAGTTTGTGGGATTTCTTTGGGAATTGACTTTACAGTTGGCCCCTTTTGAGTGGGGTTGCTTTTGATTCTGCCAGGCATCTGAATGCATTACCAACCCAGTACAATTTTAAACCATATTCTTAACCTGAAGTTTCTTTGGCACCACTCTAGTGGTATAAATTTGGACGAGAAACACAAATAAAGGTCTGTGGTTATGAATCTTAGAGGAGAGATTTTTTTCTCCTCTACTAGCACCTGGGGATTGATAATTTTTTTTTTTTTTTTAAGATTTTATTTGAGAGAGAGAGATTGAGCATAAGCAGGGGGTGGGGGGAGGGGCAGATGGAGAAGCAGACTCCCCACTGAGTGGGGAGCCCGACTCGAGGCTCGATCCGAGGACCCAGAGATCATGACCTGAGCCAAAGGCAGACACTTAACTGACTGAGCCACCCAGATGCCCCAAGAAATCAGCTTTTCTTATTATCTCTAGTGTAGGAAGTAGATCTATGTATGGGTCACTGAAGTCTCCTATTAGACTCCCCACCTCAGTCAGGCCACTTGTGGTCTCCAGGCCCCATGATCCTATGAGAAATCAAAGATCAAGGTCTACAGGATCATTGAATATTATCAGAGTAAAAACTGGGTCCACATTTTCTTTTTTTTTTTTTTTAAAGATTTCATTTATTTGACAGAGAGAGATAGTGAAAGCAGGAACACAAGCAGGGGGAGTGGGAGAGGGAGAAGCAGGCTCCCTGCTGAGCAGGGAGCCCGATGCCTGGCTCCATCCCAGTGGGTCCACATTTTCATGTGACTTTAGCCACCTCAGTATTCCTCACTTTCTTGCCAGCTTATTAGCATGTTTTAAAAAGTTTTTTCCTTTTAATATTATGCATCAATTTTGGGTGTTTTCGAATGGAAGGGTCAGTCAGACTCTTCGAAGCTGAAATACTGCCTGAGATGGAAATACACATTATTGTCCTTAAGTCAGGAAAGTAAATGAAATTTATCATAATTCAGGAAGTCTTTTCAAATTCATCATTACTACTACACAATAATTAGAGCACAAGTTGGAGAATCAGTTTCCCCAAGTTACTAGCTGTGTGGTCACAGGTAAGTCAGTCAACCCCCAATTGCCTCAATTTTTCTTTTTTCTTTTTAAATATTTTATTTATTTATTTATTTGACACAGAGAGAGAGACAGCGAGAGCAGGAACACAAGCAAGCGGAATGGGAGAGGGAGAAGCAGGCTTCTTGCCGAGCAGGGAGCCCGATGTGGGACTCGATCCCAGGACCCTGGGATCATGACCTGAGCCGAAGGCAGATGCGTAACGACTGAGCCACCCAGGCGCCTGTCTCAATTTTTCATCAGAGTAACAGTTACCTACTTCACAGGGTTGTGATGAGAATTTAATAAATTAATATACATACAGCACTTACAATAGTGGAAAATAGTAAGTGTTCAATATACATTAGCAATTATATTACTATTATTCTTACTATTCTTACTATTACTATATATTATTCTTCCAAGCTTATCTTCTAGCCAAGTGACTCTTTCAGTGCCCTCTGAATTGTGTGTCATTATTTCTCTTAAAGTTCTCCTCCAACTGTAAGAGGAGGTCATTCTCAAAGAACACCTGTGCCATCACTTAGGGAAAATTTTCAGCCCAGCGTTCCATGAGATCCCACTCATTATTGCTGCCTCCCCATCTATTCTGTTTCCTTATTTTAAGTTTGGTAGGGTTCGCTGTGGGGAGCAGAGGGAACCTGACAGGGCTGCCCTATTTGGGGACAAGACTCTCAACAATGCTATTCCACACTATCCTAGTAATCCTAACACTAGAACAAAAGCTCCAAAGACAAGATTTATAGCATCAGGGGGGCGCCTGGGTGGCTCAGTTTGTTAAGCGACTGCCTTCGGCTCAGGTCATGATCCTGGAGTCCCGGGATCGAGTCCCGCATCGGGCTCCCTGCTCGGCAGGGAGTCTGCTTCTCCCTCTGACCCTCCTCCCTCTCATGCTCTCTGTCTCTCATTCTCTCTGTCTCAAATAAATAAATAAAATCTTAAAAAAAAAAGATTTACAGCATCAGGAAGACCTCAAAACATCAAGCCATCAGACTGAGGTTTGAGTCTCAGTTCTGTGACTTACTAATGATATAAATGATGTTACCATCTCTACTGACCTCTCAATTATTGTTGCAATATTTAAACAAGAAAAATTACTTAAAGATCCTGGTAACAGGAAAGCCCTAAATTGGTAGGAGCATTTTTAAGAGGTTAGGAACCCTGTTTAAAAGATAGGTGATTTTTAAAAATCACAACAAACCTTTATTTACATCTAGAGGAATTAAACATACTGTTGATAAATGCTTGTGAACATTATGCAACATGAAGCCTAGGGGATGTAACATCATCATTAAAGATGGACTGAGGGGTGCCTGGGTGGCTCAGTCGGTTAAGTGTCTGCCTTTGGCTCAGGTCATGGTCCCAGGGTCCTGGGATCGAGCCCCACATGGCGCTCCCTGCTTAGCTGGGAGCCTGCTTCTCCCTCTCCCAGTCCCCCGCTTGTACTTTTTCTTTCTCTCAAATAGATAAATAACATCTTAAAAAAAAATAAACATGAACTGACATCACCACATACATTATTCCTCCCCAGACCAAATGCAGTGATCATTAACTTATGCACGAGAAGCTAGAGTTTGTGTGTCAACATAGAGTTCAGCTGTATGTACTAATTCCTCTAAGTACTTGTGACATTATGTCAAGAGTTCAGCAGCTGAGTTTCACATAGAGCAGTGTGATTCATCGGGATTATTAGGATCCTCCTGGAATAACTTCCCTGAGTTGATTGCCTTTGACAGATCAGTTTGCTTAGATTAAAAAGCAATTGCTGCTGTCTAGTCAAATTTAAACACTTTGGCTAGAAGAAGCTGAACTCTAACTCTGTCCAGTCTATAGAAACACCTTGATGTGAAAAATACATCGAATGTAGTGATACAAAGAGAAAACTGAGTTAACAGTACTCTGGGGTACAGTTTTGTAATAATGTGATGGAGCATACATGCCAAACAAAAGTAACCGCAGGTATATGGGAGGGAGGGAAGAGTACATTGCTTTTAATAGCAATTATGTACTGCTTTTAATAACAATGTACTGCTAAGTCAGTAGCAATGTTTGAGGTACCACTCTGCTCCACATTCATACAACATTCACTACCATTAGACTTGGGGTAAAATGGATCCATCTTCTGGGCTGAACAATGGAAAGTATTTGGGGATATAGACATCTCTCCCTTTCCCCTTTCTGAATGGACCTAGTAATTTAATAGAAGAAACAATACTATCAAGAGGACTAAAATAGCAGTATGCTAAAATTTAAACCATCTTTAAAAAAACAAATGGAATATCTGATTTAAGTGAAATTTAAGCTTAATGCCTGACATTGCATTCCCAGCCTGCATTAGTTGTAGATAAAATGAGGCTTGAGATGACATTAAGCTGACATCCAACCTATCTCTGGTGGATCAGCAAATAGAGTACTGAAACTAGTGTTAGAGGAAAGACTCTTTTAGCGAGTTTAAAGTGAATTCTTATCGACAAAGAACACCGTTACCATGTCATTTATTAGTATATTTGTGGACTTGTGCAGCCATCATGGTGATCTAAGTTTAGACAGTATTTTATCACCCAAAAGAAACCCAGGTATCCATTAGCAGTCCGTCCAGTAGAACATTGTGTTACCAGTAATCAATGCCAGGGGGGTACTCCAAGGACATGCAGGATAGAAAAGATCATTACAGTTGCCAGCCACCCAGGATAAGAGTCCAAACACGTCTGTCCACTGCATCCTGGTATCAGAGTCACCAAGGAAAACACAACATAACCAAGCACTGGATGGAACAATGCTTTTTACTCACACAGAGAAGAGCCAGCCTGGAACTTCCAGAGGGACTTGGCCAAATGCAGCACCATGGAGTACACCATGGACCTGTGCCCCAGCAGCAGGATGCAATGACAGCAAGCTGGCCAGCACCTCGGACAGGTCAGTAATCATCCCCAGTCTCTTCCCCAAGTGTATTTCTGCACCCAACAGGCCTGAAGCCAACCCTATAAAGCAGCTACAGCCCAGAGGAGGGTGACTGCCACGACATGTGCATCTAGCTTTGGAGGGAATGTGTGGGCTCAGGGTTTTGCTGGCTTCCTTGAGTGGTGGGTCATCGAGCTGCCAGACCAGCTGCCACCTGCTGCGGATATACACACAGGGCCAGGGACAGACAGAAGCAGCTCTGCAGGTGGAGCCCAGTTGCCCTCACTCTCTCCTGGGGGTGACTCCTCTATCCCCAAGCATCTGCCTCCCTCTGCTCCTGCAGGTCCTCTGGGTTTTGGGCCCTCCCAAAGAGAGCCATGAGCCGCACCAGGTCATACCTGATGTAGCTAGCCTTCAGTCTTCTTCAGGCCCAGCATGCATGAAACGAAGTAGGGCTTGTTCTCGTAGTGGCGCATCACTGCGTGACTGTTCCAGGGAAGAAAGTCAAACTTCTTGGTTCCGAGTGGGCGGCCGCACACTGGTACACGGCCCGCAGCAGCCGCAGTGCCCGGGCCTGCCCTGCTGTGAACCGCTGGGCCTCCTCCAGCTCTGGGATGCACAGGCCATGCGTGACCGGATGCCTGTGTTGGCTGGAAGCTCCCAGAGCCGCACAGGAAGTCCTGGGCTCGGCACCACCTCCTCGCTGCCGCTGTGGGTGTTGCAGCCGGTGCTGAGGGGACTGCTTGTGTTGTTGCTTGTGCTCGCCGGAGGCTGTGCCTGGCGCAGCACGGGCCTCCGAGGGGCCCTGCAGCGCGGCCTGGGCTTAGCTCTCCTAGAGCCGGCCCCGCACGCGCCAGCGCCTCTCTCCCCTCGGGAGGAGCTCCCGGGTGCGGAGGTGGCCGCCACTGCGCACGCAGCACGCAGCACGTGGCTCGCGGCGCTGGGGCAGGCGTGCAGCCAGTGCGTCGCGCGTCCACCCGCGCACGGCCCCTCACGCACAGGAAGCGCGGGCTCGGCTGTCGCTGCGTCCCGGCCTTCCGCGGGCTCCGCCTCCGGCCGCAGGCCGCCTCCTGTGGGCAGCTAGGCTGCCAGCTCCGGCCACCGCCGTCTCAGCACGGCCAGGACCTTGGTCCCCCCTCCCTGCTGTGCCATCTGGAAGGCGCTCTGTGCTCACTGCCTGGGGTCCTCGGGCTGGGTCTTCTTCTCCTCACCGTCAGACTCGAACAGATAGTGGTCCCAGGCAGGAGTGGATGACTGTGACGTGGTCCAGTCACAGCCAGCACCACTGTCACTGCAGCAGGGAGAAGTCCTCCGGACTGCCCGGCCCTGGCTCCTGGTCTCCGGAGGGCCACCGCCCGCCGTGTCGTGCCTGTTGCTGCTTAGGCTTGGCGCAGCTGCGCCAGGGACTTCAGCGCTTTGTGGTGGAGGTTGATGCTTTTGAGGTGGGCAGCCCCGCAGAGGGCAAAACTCCTGCAGGCTCGGCCTTGGTAGTAGTGGCTGAGGAAGATGCAGTGCTGCCGCGGCGGCAACAGGGAGAGGGGCTGTCCCGGACGACCTGGCCGCCTCCACGCGCAGCCGGCAGTCCTGGCCCCTGCCCAGCATCTCCCTGGGGGCATGGTCACCTTTGATGCGGCATACGAGGCTGAATAAAAGTTGGATGGCCCAGCAGAAGCTGCTCCACAAACACACAGGACAGGAACAAGAGCATGTTCTCGAAGATGGCAGTGAGCTGTGGAGAATGAGGCCATCCCACGGCGGGAGCAGGCTCGTGTGTTCTTCCGCAGCTTGGTGCAGAAGAGCAGCAGGTATAAGCGGGCCAGTAGGTAGCCCAGCTTGAAGGGGCTGATGTGGGCAGCCCCCTTGACCAACACCAACAAGAAGAGCAAGCAGAAGATGGCCACCTTCAGCCTGTTAAGGTAGGACCTGTGGGGGATAAAGGTGGGCGTGGGGTGGGGCGCCCCCCACAAGTTCCGGGTGGTCAGTATTGATGTCAGCCACTCCTGGGTGTGCCTGGGAGAGGGCAGCTGCTCCTGCTGGGAGGTGCAGAGCAGCAGGGGGAAGTCACTTATGAGGTTGGTGGGGTTGGGGGCCCTGAGTAAATTGGGTAGGGACAGCCACTTGAGTGTGGAGTTCGCAAGGATGGTCTTGCTTCAGGGCCACAGGTAGTTTATGCACAGGGCAGGAGGAATGCCAAGGTATAGCAGGTACTGGTAAAGCAGTAAGAGTATCAGGAAGAGGCTGGCAATAGCCTAGAGTGCTGGTGGGTGAGGATAGCCATGCAGGATGACCATGAAGTTCCTGCACAGCCCAAACGTGTGCACGGCCATCAGGAAGATCTCCAGTCCAAGTTTGTAGAAGAAGAATTTGAGGCAGTTGAGAGGCCCTGGTTCAGCCACTGGAGAGTGCTGTCATATATAGACAGCTCGGGCAGCTGGTGGGGCCAGCAGGTGCTATGGGTGGAGATCTTCCTGGCATCGGTACATGGTGGCCTCAGATGCCAGCAGCAGGGTCTGTAGGGGATTCTGGATGTAGCCCAGGTCAGGAAGCCCTTCTATACCCCAAACTGGTTAGCAGGATTGATGGGCCTCTGATACAGCAAGAATTGATTGATCTCTGTCTGCAAGTTGGTGCTATTGAGGAAGGGCTCAGTACAGTTTCTGGAGTACTCATGGGGGCTGAAGATCTTGATAGACCCTCTTGGACATAATGATAATGCAGATCCAGAAGGTGGACTGGCAGGAGGCCAGAAGTGGGAGTAGGGCAGCAGGAGGTTCATCACCCACACCTCCTTCAGGGCCATCTAGATAGGACCACCAGCTTGAAGACATGCAGCTCCAGCAGGCATCACAAGAACACCACAAAAGTCCCAGAAGCCGGTGGCCAAGTCCAGCAGCTGCCTGGTCACCAGGCCCCACTTGTTGGCTATGGCTTCTGGGACTTGTGTGGCTTGGTGGGGGCCAGCTGTGCTCAGCCCCTTGTCCCCGGAGACCTACTCTTCTTCCTCCTGCTGCTGCACCAGTGGGGTCCCACTCGCCACACCCTGCGTGTGAACATGTAGATGATCTTGCAGATGATGAGGCAGTTGGCAAAGCTGACCACGATGAGCATGCCAGCAGACAGGCAGATCCAGTAGTTGGCACAGATAGACCCCTGTGACTGGCTCTCCCAGTCTCTGGAGCAGCATCCACATGAGCTCTGTGTCTGCTATGGTGACCTCCATTGGTGCAGGGGGTCCTTCACCTTCAGTAGCTTCTCTTTGACAAACTGGTGTAGCAGGAGCCAGAAGGTCAGAGTGTACAGCACCGTGGCGCTGAGGTTCAGACAGAGGTAGTGGATGTTCTCTAGCCCCAGATGGCCAGGCTGACAGCTCCCAGGGTGGTGGGGAGCTCAGGACACTGCTCCGTGGCCCACATGTAGTATAGGCCACACAGTGCCAGTCTGTAGAGCAGGATGGAAGGTGCTCCAAGCACGGTCAGCCGGTGGCAGCTACACGTGGTCCAGATGAGGTAAGCCCAGAGCAGCAACATGAAGACATGAAGGCTAGCCGGCTATGGCAGGTGATGCTCCATATGATCATGGTGATAAGGGCACACCTGTACAGAGTGCTGGTCCATGATGGGGTGGGCCCACATCTCTCTAGGCTCAGCCAGCCTGGTGCTGCTGGATGGGGCTGTGGCCAGTCAGGTTGTGCCTGGTGTAGGTGTCCACCTCTGTGTCCGGCCCTGTGAGCACCATGTGCTGGGCGGCCTCCTCTTTCATGGCAGCAGGAGCCCTGGCCTGGCCCTGGGCCACAGTCCACCTTGGTCAGCTCCACCTGTTGCTCTTCCTCACCCCTCATGCCACCTTGGACCCCTGGTCCAAGGGGTGGTGTGTGCAGAGCTTCGAGAGTGAAATTCAGAAGCTTCACTATAAGACCTCTGAGGCCCTAGAAGAGGTCTTTAAGAGGCTGCAGTTCAAGGTTGGGGGTCTGGAGAGATGAACCTGGACAAAGATGGCCTTCTTGGCCTTGTTCACCATGATTGAGTACTCTGAGTGGGCCACCCTTCTCAAATGTCCTTCAGTAAGCACATTGGCAGTGGGGCCTGGCAGGCTGCCACAAAGGCCTGGGGTGGTACACCTGTCAAACAGTAATGCAGGTGTCCTAAGGTGAGCTCAGGAAGGTGAGCTCCCATGGTGCAGGACAAACACTCACTTGATCTTGATTTTCAGTATGAATACACATTATGAAAGCAGGCCCTCAGCATCCTTCTGATCTTTTGGGTTTTAAGCAGGAAGTGTCAGAAGAGTTACCACAAAGATAACTGGCTTGTGGTGGCCAAGCGTTCATAACAATGTTGCTTTATGATCCTTTGATGTTGTCTCTTCCTATCATTATGAAGCAGAATTCACCAGGCATTGGATTGTTCATTCACTAGTAGGAAAGGTGAGCTGGGATTAGACCATAATGGGATAGGTTAGTTTTACTTTACTGATAATGTGTTGTTGCCATGGTAATCCTGCTTAGTACAAGAGGAACCTCCCTGTCATTTTTAATAATCGTAGTTCTGAAATTCACTTTCACTTCAAAGAAGTGTTCTGAGCTTCACACTTATGAATTCTATTTTGTTAATGCTATTTGAAAAAAAGTTTAACAACTAAGTACACTCAGAATTTTGTTCTTGGAAGGATTTTGGAGATTATTTGGTCCATGGATTAAGCAGTAGCTACTCATGGCCAATCAATTATTGCCAGACTGAAATGAGGGCCCAGTGATGCTGGATCCTACAATTAAAAAAAAAAAAAAAAGCTGTAAATCTGGATATTTATGGGAAATATCCAAATTTTAAAATGGCAACAATGAATTTAAAACTCTGTTAAGGTGAGAGGCTCTGCTGTTTTAGTTTCTTTGTATCCTGCTTTGTCCCTCCTCCGTGCTGTGGATTGGTGATGTTGCTGAAGAGTTTAGTTGAAAGAATTCTAGGAGATTGTAGATCTTGCTAGATCTTAAGACTGATACAGACAGGAAAAAAGTTATTAGCTTTAGCCTTTTAATATAGATATTGACTATTTGGAACCAGATAGGTATTAAGAAGCCATGTCAATGAACTTTCTTCCCTTTTTAAGCTTTCTTTTGATTAACCAGTTGCTTATAAAGTTGGATCTTCAAAGACGGCCCTGGGAGTTGTCCCTTCTATTCAGCTAGAACTTGACAAAATGCTTTAAAATCAAGCCTCTATTCTGTTCAGCTCAAGTTTTAGGGATTGGTTCTTCTGGAAGTAAGGCTTTCCTAAGGAAGCTTCCTGAGCAATTTGACATTCAAGGAAAATGGCCTGGGAAACACACCATGGAGAATCCAGCACCATTATTCAAAGCAAAGCTCTCAATATATTTAAAGCTATACTTGGGGAAAAAAATAAAGCTATACTTGAAAGTGACTAAAGATACTCACATTTTAAAAATTGAGAGTGAGTGCCATTTTTTTTTTTTTTTTTTTTTGAGATAGAGATAGAATATCCCTTTTGATCTTTTTCTCCTTGGCTGGACTTGGGATTTGATTTCTCTGTTTAAAAAAAGAACTTGGGGCACCTGGGTGGCACAGTCAGTTAAGTGTCTGACTCTTGGTTTCAGCTCAGGTCATGAACTCAGGGTCATGAGATTGAACCCCAAGTTGGGCTCTGAGCTCAGTGTGGGGTCTGCTTAAGACTCTGTCTCCCTCTCCCTTGCCCCTCCCCCCACTTTTTCTCTAAAATAAAAAATAAAAAAATAGAAAAAGAACTTGGTTGAATATTTTGCTCTCTGAAGTATTTTGAGCTCTTTATAGATGACTGGCATAGTCCTTAGTTTCCTGATAACTTTCTTACTTAAGATTTCCTTCCTGAGGAAACTTTGTCTCACAGCTGAAGAACAAAGCCTCTGGCCACATCCTGATGTTCTGTTGTGTGGTTGATCAGTCTTTTTCAAATCTCAGGAAAAACCAGGGTGAAGTAGACTCCTAACACTTCTCTTTTCTACCTATAAGTATTTAGAACTAGAAGCCTTTGAACCAACACAACTGGGTATCTAAATATGTTTTGCTAAGAAGGGTGATCCTTTTAAAATGGGACCATTTAATGGTGAGAATGAAAATCATGAACATTCAGCATGAGAGAATGTGTGTTGCTGGAAAATTCTAAGAAATGCAGTATAAGAATTTCTCTACTGGAAAATTGAAGTGCTTTTACACCTTTGTTTGTGACTTCTATTTTGTGCTTTGTTTAGGCAATATAGATTTTTTCCCTTTAATGAATCACAATTGAACTATATGTTTTACATATGGGTAGTTGACTAAGAGACACTTCTGAAAATTAGTGACTAGCAAGTGCATTTCATGTGTGAAGCAACATTTTGGCAGATGGACTTAGCCTGAAATTGAGACTGTCCTGAGTTGGCTTTTAGGATCACAAATTAATTCCATGTGGAACCCCACCAAACCTTTTGGTATTAAACAGAGCATGGTAGAAATACTTGAAATGTACATCACACTTGATGAGATGGTTCCTGATAAAAAGTAAGTCCAGAGGCTAGACATCTGGTGTTGTGGTTTATGCAAAATACATTGTCGAATTGCAGCATATAGAAAAACAATGATCGTCATTCTCTTTTGCTGCCATTCTTCCCAGGAGCATATTATAGTCTGCACTCTGGTCAAAATTCTATTATTATTATTATTATTAGTAATAATAATAAATAAGCTTCAGAGTTTTTCAAACTTACCATTACCACTTGGTTATTCTTAAGGAATGTGACTTACGACCTCTTGTTTGTGATGCTGCAGTTTTTTCTTTCTCACACATGTAGGTAAGATCCACATAGAGGGTAAAGGAGGAGGATGTATGTTTTTCAAATGCTGACTTCTCTTTTTACTACCTGCTTTTATTTATGAAAAGAACATGTTGTATTTCTTCTTCTGAACATAATCTATTCCATTTTGGTTTGCTGTCTAGTTCTGGTTAATACTTGCTTATTATTTTGAAGGTATTCTTTATAATTTTCATCAGATTCTTAGTTTTACTTTTGTAAACTTTAAGTTCTGTGATGTTACACTGTTATTCTTTTATTTGTTATGAATAAGCTTTACATGTTTAATTTAATGGAACTTCAAAACACTGAAGTTGATGAAGATAGTATGTGTAACAGTGGTTTAAGCCACCATGGTAATTCTGCTTGAAGTATTCTAAATGTGAAGTTAAAGAAGTTATAGTGATTTGATCCATATATCTTATCTATTCAGGTCAAGATCTGTAGGTGAGGGTGGGAAAGAAGTGCTAGTATCCATTCATCTCTCTTCTGTCTGGAAAATTGCCCCCCCCCCATTCCTTTGTACATTTGTCAGATTCTACTTATCCTTCAAGCATCTTGGTATAGGTAGCATTAATTATGTGTTCTACAGGCCTCATACATGGATGCACAATGAAAAGCTTCTTTCATGCAATGCTTCTTTAAACATGGGAAGTTTTAATGGACCACCTTGAGGCCATGTTTTCAATAACAAGTGAAGAGACTTTTTCCAAATTTTTACTGTCAAAGAGAATCTAGACGTGTTAAGGGAGGCAGTATATGGCAATTTATATCAATGGAAAAAAAAACTAAACCTTATTGAAACCATTATTGTTCACCGACAAAAAGGGAGACTATAATTTTGAAGACCTCTTCCAGTGACTGAACTGCGATTTGGCTGAATTGTCCTGGCCTCCTATGAGTGGATCTCTAACCGTAAAATGAAATCTCTTTGTTACTTGTGGTTATAAGCTTTTGTTCTTTAATAATAAATCTAGCTTAGAGACATTTCTTTACTGTAAATTTGTCTCCACTGAAGTGCTCATAAACAGTATCTGCTTCCATTACCAGTGGTAGAACCAGGTTTGAGCATCTTGTAGAGTAAGCATATGCACTAAGAATCAATATGTGTTTTATTAACACCAGGAGACTCATTGAATTGATTTTTTTTCTTTTTTCCTTTATGGGCAATAGCTATAAAAAGGTAAATTAAAAAGTTAACCATCTGCTACCTCACTTTTCATTTAAAATCTTTTATTTGATTACTCTTTCCAGGTAATCAATGCTTTCTATTTTGCTATTATGCTTGCTGGTGAATGAAGGTGGGTTTAATTTATAGCTTTTATTTATCTAACAGTATTGTCAGAGTCACAATCTTTATGCATCCTATTAGTAGTCTGGAAAATATTTCTTACTACATCGAAACAGAACAAAATTCAATTTAGAAATATAATTTCCTGCCATGGAGACACTTGATAACAGGGGGGGAGATTAATGGAGCCCAGTGACAGAAACTTGATTTAAAGCAGGAGATTAATACTGCTTTATCAGCCTACACTGCAAGTGAATTGGCTCTGAAAGAAAAAAAAAAATCTGTTTGAAGTTGCTGAGTTGTCGGCTTGTTGGTTGGAAAAAGGTCTCTGGACATTTATTTTGTTATTGCTGAGTATTTGCTGCATGCTTGTCTATTTGACAACATAGGAACAAACCTGCGGCACAACACCAGACTTGCTTATTTTACAGTAGTAACATGTTTCTTATTATTCCTTTTGATCCCACAGGAAGCTCGAATGCTGTGGAGGTCAGCTTCTGACTTAAGGGGATTATACTCAGTAAATCATGTCAAAATTAACGAATAGAATTGCGCTGACACTTCAGTTTGGTTGGATTTAAGTAAAATGTTTAAATGGTATTTTTAATTGCAAAGCTCCTGCCCCTCAATCCCATTATAAATACTTTTTCCTATCCTCTACAGAAGTCATTAATTTTTTCCCCAACTATAAAAGTGTGAATCTTCCAGAAGAATTTAATGCAAATCTGAAGATTACCTCAAAGGGTTGAAATGCCCACTAGATCTGTTCTGAAACAAAATACGGAGCTTGGTAAACTGTTAGAATGCATGCTAAAGTTAGTGGGTCTAGATTTTGATTTTTAAAAATTTTAGTCCCAGGAAATTAAAGTATTCATAGTGCTGAAATTAAATTTTTGAACTTGTGCTTGAGGTATATGAATTTTTAAACTTGGTATTTGTCTAATAAATCCCTCCTAGGAAATCAAAAGGAAATAGAATGAATTCCTTACCCAGTAGCATCACAAAAATGGCTCTGTGTTTTTTAAAAGCTTGAATTTTTACATAATAACTTACAAATTACTTAGTTATCTTATTTCTGAGGGAAAGAGGTACTTAACAACTTTTATTTATTTATTTATTTATTTAAAAGATTTTATTTATTTATTTGACAGAGAGAGAGACAGCGAGAGCAGGAACACAAGCAGGGGGAGTGGGAGAGGGAGAAGCAGGCTTCCCGCTGAGCAGGGAGCCCGATGTGGGACTTGATCCCAGGACCCTGGGATCATGACCTGAGCCGAAGGCAGACGCTTAATGACTGAGCCACCCAGGCGCTCAACTTTCATTTGTTTTTATTAACTTGGAAATTTTGTAGAAGTGAACTGAAAAAAATTTCTTGCATTAATTTTTATTAAGTTATATAGTAGAAAAAGGATTTTGCTGGAAGTCATACTATTTGGTTTGTAGTTTAAGGTCATTTAACAACTTTTTGTTTTCTTACGGACATTTTTAAATCAACTTCTGTTTCTAAGACAGCTGAATAGTAATAATATCTGCGTTACTACATCGCAGGGTTATTGAGAATATCAATGGGATGAGTTATGCAAAATATTTAGATGTATTAAGGGCTATAGGAGCATAAACAATTTTACTTAATATCAGTATGTATAGATAACCTTAAATATATTGCATCTAGGATTTTATTGGAGGGAGATGTGTCATTTCAAAGACATCTACGTTAATTTTATATTGATATAACTAAAACTCTCAATATTTCTTGAAATTGATCCACTGTAGGTTGTTTAGATGTTTTTGAATATATGGAGAGTGATGACCTGTAGCACACTTCTCTTTGGAACTTGTCGCATGAGATAAATTAAGTAAAAGAAATTTAGGGCCAATTTGATTTGCTCAGGGTGGGCTCTCAGTGCATTAAAAAAATGAATGATAATGGATCAATGATAGTAAAGATGGTCATGAATTCTAAGTGCTCTGAACCAGGTCTTTGGGGTGGTGCTCTGTCTGATATCACTTACACGGCCTCTTTAGGCTTCATTAGCTTGTGGACTCTGTTTGGTGCTTGAAAAAATACATATGCCTGAAGGGAGTATTAGACCCTCTTAAAACTCTTTTCCTGGCTTGAAGGCACGAACCAAACTCCCAGGTAAAGCACATTAAAGTGGCTAAACGTTGACTCAGAGGTGAAGGAGTTCCTTTCAGGAATTTAAAATCTTTCAAGTCATGAGAATTTAGCAGAGAAGACAATCTAAAAGGGTTTTTAATTTCAGTGAACATGCATATGCTTTTATTCCCTCTTGTTTCACAGATCCAGAGGGACCTTCTCGAATATGCCCTTTTGACCTTTGCCCAGTCATCAAATTACCCTTATCCTGCTTTTTCTCCTTTGCACTTCCTTTCCCAAATGGCCTTTCTTTGGTGATACAGTTTAAATTGTGCAGTGCCTACTCCAGACATTGGCACTTGGATTAATTTTAATCCCCTCCAGTCTCATTTTGCTGGGATGTGACCATCAAGTGTGCTGACCTTTTGGGAGCCAGTCTGGGTTTTGCCTGGGGTTCATGGCATCCCCAAATATTTGCAAACATTTTATTTTCCATCTTGGGGAACATAGTGTTGGAGATTTTTCTTCTCTTTTGTTTTTGTTTTTTAACTGCCCCCTTTTCTGTGCTGAAGGTGACATTTGGGAGCAGGAGAGCCAGGTGTGATTACCGACTGTGACAGCTAGGTTGCCATTATGAATCCAAGTTGGCAAATCAGACTCAGGAGACACAGACAGGCTTTAATCAATACTACTCTTACTGAACTTTCTGGAAGGAAACAAGCAGGATACCAGCAAGGAGATACAGTGCCGTCAGCTGGTGGGGAGGCCTCGCAGCTACCTAGTAGCAGTCTCACCCAGGAACAAGGTGTGAGAGTCGGGATACTGTGGGGTCACCTTGTCACAGAGTGGCCACTTCCCCCACCAGTCTTGTATATGGTTTTCATCAAGCTTGAGGTCTGCACGCCAGCTTGCAGATCCCCAAGCTCAGGTTTTTGTTTCACACAATGCGGAGGGAGAAACAACTGTTCCCCATTTATCTTAACTCTACTGTTTCTAAGGAAACAAGACCATGGGAGACCGGAGGTCATTCTCAGGCTGGTTTGCCTCAGCCAGACCTGATGTTAACCCTTTATTCACACTCATACATGCTGCTGTAGAAATGGTAGCATCATGGGGTGCCTGGCTGGCTCAGTTAATGGAGCATGTGACTCTTGATCTTGGGGTTGTGAGTTCGAGTCTCATATTGGGTGTAGAGATGACTTAAAAAACAAAATCTTGAAAAAATGGTAGCATCACTATTGCAATGGTAATGCTAAGTTTCAATGTACTAGTAGAGTGTCTTTAATATCAGTATTTACCACTGTATGTTTCCTAGGGCAATAAATAGAAAAGGAAAGCATTAGACATTTATCCATTTATCCAACCCTTCACATTTTTTGAGTGTACACTGCATGCTCACCTGATTTTAGTACTGAGAATGCAAAAAAGGACTGGACACCGACCTGGCTCCTGAATACTTCAGGATCTGGAGGGCAGTTCTCTCAGCATTTGGATTACTACAATACAAAGCTCCCAAGTTCCATATAGAACTGAGTGCTGTCTGTGGGAGTTCCAAGAAGAGAACTCACTCTTTTGTTACAATTTTGTATCTTATAGATCTTATTCAGCCTTTCCTTATAAGCGTGACCATATAGAATAGTAGCTGACATTCACAATGGTTACTCTGGAATGTTGTAAGATCCTAAAGTGCCCTCTGAATCACTGAAAAAGGACTTTGGAATTGTCTATAATTTATTATATTTTAGACTACAAATATTAAGTTCATCCTTGTACATCTCCCAGCACATTAACACAGTATTGTATGTCTGGGAAGTGAATGATCAAGGTTTCTTGAACTAAGTCTAAATAATACCACTTTGGGCATTATACAAGACATGAAGTTATAGAAAAATAAACAAGATTACTTCAAATTCAAACTTAACAAAGCTTACGCTTTCCAAGAGTTTATACATGCTGAAAAAAGAATTACTCAAAGCACATTAGGTAAGTCCTTTAACTGTATTTCTGTAATAGGCTCTGGGAGGGTAGGTGTTGAGGCATGTTACATCCCCACCCTTGAAACAGATGGCAAGGGGCACAGTTGCTGCCCTATACAGCACAGCTCTGGATGTCACCATCAGATGAAATTCTAAGCGGGGAAAGCCATGTTTCTGACCCATTCATTCTGATTTCATTACCTAGGATACTTGTTTGTAACATTCACAGGTGGTATTTTTTTTTTTTCTTTTTCTCCTTATTTGAGTAGAAAAGTAATTCATGAGTCTTTTGACTGTTTGGGGGAGAATCCAAGTTAATGTATCTGAGAACGTGTTCAATATTTGAATTTAGTTTCAACAATTTTTGAGTACTTACTCTATGCCTGGTACTTCCACATGAATCATCTAATTTGATTCTCACTATAAACTTTATATAATTTTTCACTTTTCAACTGAGGATATTAAGTTCTGAGAAGTTGAAAAACTTGACTGAGTCACATAGCTGGAAAATGGCAGAACTTGAATTTGAACTCCTGTCTTTTGAGTCAAAAGGTAATGTCATTATTATCACTACTAACATAAGTTGAGAAGGAAAAACAAGAAAAAATTTTATGGTACAATTTAGAAGTCAGAAGGTAGGAAGTTGTAAAGGTAGGAATCCATAAGCTCATAGTAACATACTTTAGTTCCTGAAACAAAGCAAATTTAGCACAGTGCTTTGCTTGGTGGCTTCTAGGTCTTTTTCAAATCTCACCTCAAGTGTTACCACATCAAAGAAGCCTTCTCTTACCTCCTTATTTTCTATCTCAGTGTACTGTTTTATTTATTGCATGTTTCTTAGTTTTTTATTGCATGTTTATCTCTTAAAAATGTATTTATTGTCTGTTTATTTCTTTGGGCTATGAGGTTGTTAAAGCCATTGTCTCTCTACTGTCTGTCCCAATGACTGCCGTGTAACAGACATTTAACAAATACTCGTGGAGTGAATGTATGAGTAAATGAAAGATAACCAATGAAAGGACCAAAAGGAGATGCCTATCACATTTAATCCTGATTAAAAATTAGAATTGGTGAAACCAGAATTGTTTCAAATGGGCAGATGGAACACACTTACTTAACCATCATTCCCTCCCCAATCCCAATAAAATAAGTGTAAAAGGTTTTATTTAACAAGGAATAAATCCTCAAGGAAAAGGAGATCAGAGAAAGACAACAGCCATGAAATTCAGGAAGGTAGAGAACAGGTGGATTATTTGCAAATGCCAGAGCAGATTGGAGAAACCTGAACCCTGGCCTACAGTTGGGAAAGTTAAAAAAGTAATCTTGTTAACACTACAAAATCCCAAGAAAGCTCCTGAACTGGTGTCACAGGTTCTTCTAGAAGGGGAAGTGGAGGTGGGGCTAAAAACAGGACTGATTGAAAATTTGTTTGAGAAGCTATGGCAGAGAAGTCTCCTGTCCCCACATCCAATCTCCCTTTCTTCCTTTTGGAACCCCCTTGTCACCAAGTTTTAGCTGCTCGGTTATCAATGACATTTCTCAGTCTTTCTTGCAGGGAGAGATGGCTACATGAATAAATTCTAGCTAAATAGGATGTGATGCCTCAGGCTCTTAGAGAAGAAGTTAATTGCCCTTCAGTTTCTCTCTCCTCACTTCCTGTGAGCTGGCATATAGATATCATGTGTTGAGTTCACTTGGACCACGTGAAGAGGACCTCCTAGAAGAAGGTGGAACAACAAATAGAACACACCTCGATTCCACCGCCCCCCCCCCCCCCCCGCCCCTGCTTCTCAAGGGGCAAAGTCCACTCATCCAGGGCCAGCTGCCTATTTTTGAACTGTTTTGGGGAAAAGTAAACTATCTTCCCAATTAACATAGAAACAGATCTTAAGACCTTCTTTCCCAATTTGCACAATAGGTGACTGCCTCTCACCTACCCTGGCAGGAAATTAGGTTTATTTTTGTAGGACTGTAGTAAAAACAGGGAGATTAAGTGAATGCTTACCCACTGACTGTTGTGACTCTGTTCCGCCTCTATTTCTTCTCCTGGTTCCCAGAATATGGAGTCAGACTTCACCTATATGCAGGTGATTGGAAGAGTCTTGTCTGAAAGATCTCATCAGCCCAAGGCAACGGCCTTCATTTCCTGATATTCAGTGTTTACCAGTGAGGCACCTAGGTAGATGACGCTACAGAATGAAATTGCTGAGCCTCAGCATGCACACAGAGCTTTAATAAATTTGCTAGTGCAATACTTTTAGAGGCAGACAACCAGGAATTGTCAGACCTTTTAAGAAAGCATCCAGTAAGGCTGACAGAAACAACCTAAAAAAAGAATCTTGGAGGGAGGAGGCCCTAGGAAGGCAATAAGAAAAATATGACCAAAGGAAATTATTAACCAGAGGGGTGAAAGAAGATATGGCTGCCATAGACAAAAAATACTGGCCATAAAAAAGTAACATTCAGAAAACTATAAGGATCCTAAAAATTAAAACTATGAAAGAAGAAATAAAAATTCAGCAGAAGGGACACCTGGGTGGCTCAGTCGGTTAAGCATCTGCCTTTGGCTCAGGGTCCTGGGATTGAGCCCCGCATCACATCGGGCTCCCTGCTCATCGGGGAGTCTACTTGTCCCTCTCCCTCTGCCCCCTGCTTGTGCTCTCTTGCTCTCTCTCTGTCAAGTAAATAAATAAAATCTTAAAAAAAAAAATTCAGCAGAAGGATGAGAAGAAAAAGTTGAATAAGCCAGAATGTAGACCAAAAAATAATTTTTAAAGTATGTCAGTATTGAAGGAAAGGAGTTTCCAGAATCAAAGAGCCCATGGACTCATGGGAGTGTAAATCGATCCAACCAATTTAGAAAACAGTTTGGCATTGCGTTTTGAGTAGAAAATAGGCCTAACGTAAGGAGTAGTGTTTTTATGACAAGACTGAGAGCCCTATTTGACCACATAAAGTATGTGCATGTGTAAGTTTGTTAAAAATAAAACTAACATTGAAAAGAAAAGCTATTATACTGGTTTCTTTTCATAGTAATAATGGCTACTGTTTACTGAGGAGCTTCCATCTGTTAAGCATGAAAACAAGTTTCTTCAGACATTATTTCTAATTTTTATATGAACTTTGCAAGTGAGCTATTATTACCATTTACAGAGAAGAAAACCAGAGATTAAGTGACTTTTGCAAGACCACATCTGTCTGGCTTCAAAGCCCACGCTCCATCCTCTAGACCTGCCTTTACTTCTCCGAGGATCTAGCTCAGGGAAGGATAGTCCTGACTTTATGGAGGTCCTGGAAAGAGGTTCACATGGCTTTGTTGTGTAGCATACAGTCATGATGGTGAGCAATAACAGAAAGTTCTGAGTTTGACCACAGATCTGAATTTCTGATCTGAATTTGATTTCTAGCAGCTGGAGGCATTTAGAAGGCTTTTCTGGTTGCCACAGAAGGAGAGAGAGCCCTCTGATGCCAGGGGCCTTTCCAGAAGAAACATGTTGGATAGAACTGGGAGGGTGGATGAAATATGGCTGTTGATTCTCTGTCTTTTGTGAACTAGTTTTAGACTGTTAGGTTCTATAGAGGCAACTTCTAAGTAAACTAGAAGTGACAGATAATAAACATATAGCTAGGTCTGTAGCAACAGAAATCGATGCATTTCAAGTTCCACATAGAAGAAAACAGTCAAAATGTTTCAAGTCCTTTTAGAGTGATAAATGCAATTTACACAATAAGCAAGAAGCAATGATTGGGAATAGGTAGTGTAAGATCCCATCTAGGGGATAGAAAAGAGGTGTTTGATGGGGGTGATGTTGCTAACCTTAGGAACTGCCAACAAAATTGGCTCTGAAGGTTATAAAAAAAAACTTGTGAATATAAGCCAAAAAGGCAGGAAAAGTTTAGGTTCTCTGTTGCTTCACATCACTTGCATAATGGTGATTAGGGCCCAGTCATGATAGTACCACTGTCTTGCTTGTCATAGAGAAGTGGAACCAAACAACACTCAGGTCTACAAACACACAAAGACATTTCATGCAGCTAGAGGCAAGATGAACTCCTGTGTTTCTAGAGAGCTTTCCCCAGGCCACTGCCAAATCTTGTGCTCTATTGTCCGCTACTATGAACCGGAATGGCACACTCCACTGGCAGAAGCCCTTGTGGGGCACAAAATGAACTCACTGAAGTTTTATAATGATATCTGTTATAAAGTAGGTCTCACGCATCTCCTAACCGGTAAAGCCCATACATTTCAATAATCTCATAACATGGCCATGAGAGTTGAGGGAAATGTCCCTAAGACTGTAGTCCTGATGCTGAGGGCACTGCCTCTCCTTCCCTGTTCTAAAGAGGAATCTTGAAAACGAGGCAACAAGGTGTCCTGTGGGCCAAGTCTGGCCTTTGGAGTTGTCAGAGAAGAGAGGGTCTGAGCAGGATTTTGAACCAGTGGAACCCTACTTTCTCAAGGCCACTCTGTGATTCTGAGCAAGTTAGCTAACGTCTCTGAAACATGTATCATTTGTTGTAAAACAAGGATGATGTTAGTCCCTACTTTAGGGCGCGACTGTGAGTGTTCAGTGGGATAATGCATATGGAATATACAGCAGAGTCTGCCCATAATCAGCACTCAGTAGACATCAGCTTTATAAAGTTACTTCATTACTCTAAACTTCTTTTCCTAATTCCTAGGAGGGAGACAGTAAAACCCTCCCCATGGTGTTGTTTGTGGAATGAGAGCTAGTGTAGGTGGAGAGTCTGGCTCATGATAAGTCTGATGAATGGTTGCCATTATCCCTTAGCCCTACAAACCCCATCAGAGGCTGGAGTTTCAGAAGGACTCAGCAGTGGGAGGGTTGACACTCAACCGGAGACACTCAAACCGAATGGAGATTACTTAGGTTAATAAGAGACAGTCTATTTTCACTCTTATTATCCCATTCAACTAAGGCTCTGGGAGTTGATGCACCCCTGGCTCACCAGGATCCAGGACGAGGCTCCATCCTAGACACTGACTGGTCAGAACGTGCCTTGTTTCTTGGGTTCCAGGCCTAGTTACTCTCCAAAACTGTCTCCCTTTCTTGTTTAATGACTAATAGCTAGAGAAAGGGCTAAAGAAAGTGTCTCTATTCTTTCTTACTGCTTTTTTCTCCTTTATTTATAAAAAAGATTAAGAATTTATAGTTTAAGGAATAAAATCTAGTTTGGCATATCCCAATGTTCCTGTTAACTGTTGTTCTATAAAAATTAAAAAAAAAATTAAAAATCACCCTAAAATTTAAAATCCTAGAACATTGACAACTATTATATGATCTTTGACAGTTTCTGATTGGGAATTTGGAGGGCTTGGCTGGGCAGTTCTGGCTCTGAGTCTCTCAGTGGTCTACAGTCTTTGCTTTCTGGAACTGGAATATCAGCAGCCTCGGGCACCTCTCTCTTCATGTAGACTCAGCACTTATGGTCTCCTTGGGTGGGGTAGTTTGGTTTCCTCCTAGCATGGTAGCCTCAGGCTAATTCAGAGTGCTCTTGTGGCCTAGGGCTCTAGCACAAGTGTTCCAGAGAAACAAGTGTAAGCTGTTGCCTTTTATGACCCAGGCTCAGAAGCAAGACTGGCTGCATAATCTGCGGGGCCCAGTGCAAAATGAAAATGTGAGTCCTTTGTTGCTAAAAATCTCAAGATTGCAGTAGCATAGCATTAAACCAAGTCAGGAACCCTTCGGAGCACAGGGCCCTTTATGGCTTCTTAGGTCCCATAACTAGGAAAGTCACCCTCACCATGCTATAGGTGAACTGGTCAAGAAGGTCAACCCAGATTCAAAGGCAGAAAACATAGAAACCTAACTTCTGAGGACAGGAGTGTCAAAGAATTTGCAGATAGGTGTTAAAATCCTCATATCCAGATTCATCTGATTCTTCCATCTTTTTGACTTGTCTGTGTTCTGCTGATCATTCTGTTCATTCTTACTTCGTGTATATTACCCTTTCCTTATCGTAAAGTCCTTAGTATTATTTGCAAGGTTTTTTTTTTTTCAGTTTCATTTGAGGTTAGTCATATTTGGATTTTAAATTACGTGTTTTTAACAATTGTATGGAAATTTGACTTCCAAATTTACTTGACCAAATGCTTCTGGTCCACCTGGAAATGGCTTGTCATAATTTTCTGTCTTTCATTGTGCTCTGTGTTCTGTAGCCAGCTGCCTCTGGATTTTGTGTCACTTTGTGTTCAGCATCTGCCAGGGCAGAAGGAGGGGCTGAATTCATTAAAATCCTCGAAGAGGAAGACATACTTCTGGATTGGGGTTCAAGCTGAAAGGAAAAAATACATATGTTCCCCCCAACATGCACATACATGCACATACACACACACACACACACCACCCCCTACACCACTCTTTGGACAAATGTGTGATAGTGCCCTCTACTTGGGCACATTGAACATTTTGCCTGCTGCAGCTGAGGGTTTTTAAATTTAATCCTCATTATCATATGACCTTCATTAAGACTTTCCAGATTATTGTCTTCTACTCAGGCCACTGAGTTTCTTTTCTTTTTTTTTTTTTTTTAAGATTTTATTTATTTATTTGTCAGAGAGAGACAGAGCACAAGCAGGGAGAGAGGCAGGCAGAGGGAGAAGCAGGCTTCCCGCCGAGCAAGGAGCCCAATGTGGGACTCGATCCCAGGACCCTGGGATCATGACCTGAGCCGAAGGCAGACGCTTAACCGACTGAGCCACCCAGGCGTCCCATGGCCACTGAGTTTCTTAATTCTTAAAAATTAATTACATACTAACTAGCTTGTTTATGTCACTTTCAGTTTATATGGCACTAAATTCTTAGATAGGAATTAGATATTAACTAGCATGTTTATGTCACATTAGGCTGACATGGCCCTTTTAGTTTTATCATTACCCTGTTGGAACCTCACGGGAAACCCCTATACATTTGTTCCTACTGATAGTTGAGAAAACTGAGGTTCAAAATGTAAGTTCCTAGATTTCACAGCTTTTCTAGATTACACAGCTTTTAAGACGTGGAGCTGAAGACTGAACCTGTATCTTCTAACTCCAGATGCGTACTGTGCATTTGCACTGCTTTATGCTATCTCCCACTGCATTTCAGACTTCACTGAATTCAGTGTTCAGCGAAAGGTAAGAGATTATATACATTCAGTTTTTCCTTACCTGTGTCAACAGCAAGGCTCAGTGGTGCCGGCAATGGTAAATCACAGATAATTGCCCAAATATTCAAGGCCTTGCTTGAACATGGTTTTCCTTAATTTTTTGAATAGATAATATATGAACATGATCAAAAGTTTTCATCTATCCTTGATCCCACAATGAACACATGTAACTGTATACATATATCCCTTAAAACACTCACAATTGGTAGCATCCTGTATGTTCTGTTCTGCACCTTCATTCGTTTCATATAGCAATGTAACTTGGAGCTCATTCACTTAGAACTATCTTGCTACCATTATCGACTGCAGAATATTTTATTGTGTGTATGTGCAATCACTTACTTAACCAGTCCTTCAACCAAAGGGTGTTTGGTTTTTATCTGATTGTTTTCTGTTACCAAAAAAAAAAAAAGTTACATTTTAATTCCCTTTTACTTACTTGTTTGTGTATATGTGAGAGTATTTTTATAGGATATATTAGGGTTAGATTATGTATATGTAAACTTTTCATAGATATTTAATTTTTTTAAAGATTTTATTTATTTATTTGAGAGAGAGTGAGAACTAGAGAGAGAGAGCGAGCACACACAGAGGGAGAGGGAGTGAGAGAAGCAGACTCCTCACCGAGCAGGGAGCCCGATGCAGGGCTTGATCCCAGGACCCTGAGATCATGACCCGAGCCGAAAGCAGGCGTTTAACTGACTGAACCACCCAGGTGCCTCATAGATATTTAATTTTTGTATGACTAGAATTTATGTGTCAGCAATTTGTACATTTACATTTTGGTAGACACTCCCAAATTTCTCTGTAAAGATGTTGTTGGAGAAGATCATGGAGAGGATGTGGCTGCTGGTTGACCTGTAAGCTGGACCTGGGCAATTGGAGGCTCCTCACCCCCTCCCTTGTCCTTAGAATATATGTTCTACACACCGTGCCCACAGCTGGAGCCGTTTTCAAGGACACCACCTTGCGAGAGTAATGTGTTCTTGAGACCATCTGGATGGTATACATGACTGAACCCCTTTAAGGCATCTATATAAAATTTTACAATTCGGATGGGTGGGTGTGGAGATCTACTTGTCTTGTAGCCACTAAGTCAGCCTTTATGTAAGTTCCCTTATTTATTAAACCTGCCACCAACCAGTCTGGAGTGAGTGGTCTGCTTCTTTCTTGGTTCTCTCCTTGCCCTTCGTTTATGGGAGCTCATTTCAGATTTCACACAGGCACTCCCGAGGTTGTGAACCAATGATTGTTCTAATTACCTTCCTACCAACATTGTTATAAGAGTATTTGTTTCACCTCTCCCATATAATATGCAGTCAAAATTTTGTTTTTCTCCAATCTGATTGTTAAAAAATGGAATCATAGTGTTATTTGAGTTTCACTTAACTTGAGTAAGGTTGACTACTTTCTAATATGTAGGAAAGCCATTGTATTTCATTTTCTGTGATGTACTGTTTTTGCCCATTTTTTCCTTTGAATTGTTGGTATTTTCTGATTGATATGTTGGAATCCTTATTTGTATTGCAAATAGGTTCTCCTGTTTGTTCTTTGCAAACTGGAGAAAGAACATTTTCAGGTAGAGGGAATAACAAGTGAAAATACCCTGAGGCATGCAAGAAGAATAGAAACAACAGTGGAGCTAATTTTCTCCACTTTGTGATTTTTTTTCAAGCAGAAATTAAAAATTGTTATGGAGTCAAATTCAGTATTTTTTATATTACAGTTGTAATGTAAGTTCAAAACCATCCTAATCTGAGATTGTAAAAATGTCTCCCATGCTTTCTTTTAGGAATTATAATGGTTTTGTTTCGTATGTTGAAATCATATGTCCATCCAAAATTTATTTTTGTGAAAGGTAAGAAGTAGAAATGTCTTTTCCTCCAGATGGTTACTCAGTTGTTCTGACAACATTTACTGGACAGTTCATCTTTTGCCTACTGATCTGTAAGGATACTTTGATCATATCTTAAATTCCTGAATGTATTTGAATCCATTTCAGGACTCTGTTCTGTCCTTTTCAGGCATAATACCATACTGCTTTAATTAGTGTAGCTTTATAATATCTTCCCTAGTTGGGCTTACCTTCTAATTACTTTCCTTTCTCAGAATATTCTTGCAAGATTATTTTTCCATGTTTAACTTCAGAATTAGATTCCAAATATTGCTGGTGGTATCTTTAATGGGGTAGCATTAAATGGACATCTTTATTTTAATACTGAGTTTTCTAGCTACTCATCTCAATTTTAAGGTGAGTTTCCTTGGAGTCAACAAATGTATGAGGACAAGTGTTAATAACTCATTTTATAGAGGAAGTAGAAATCTTTTTAGAGGTTCAAAACATCCTTATTGTTCAAAGTCATAAAAGGTACAAATCTTGAGAAAGTCCTAAGACCAGATGTTCTCCCTTTATACTCTTGATTTTTCTATGGTTATAATGTCTACCCATCCAGTCAGCCTCATCTGTCCTTTTATGACAGGGAAAGGTAGGTCCTTGAGACCAAGGGTGCACCTGTCATGACACACAACCATGCTAAGAAACATGATGTAGTAAAAGTAGCTTCAGAGTGGGGAAGATTCCAGTTCCTCCTAGACTTTGCCATTTCCTATCTGTGAGATCCTGGGAAAATAATTCAACTTTTGTAGAAACTCAGCTGCTGCTTCAATAAATGGTGGATGGTACTTAATTTGTAGAGGATTAATGAAAATGTACCCTACCCTATTTGGATTTTGGAGGCATTCAGTAAATGGTAGCTATTGCCCCCCTTTAGAAATGTGAAATACTTTCCCATATGACATTGTGATTTTGGGATCACTTTGTAGGGTGAAGTTTTCCAGACTGGTGACTTTTTCCCCCCACAGCTAAAGTTTCAGGCTATAATAAGGGGGAAATCTTTGGCCCAGATAGGGAAACGGGCTCTTTTTAAGGTAGTATATGGCGTTGGTCTCCACAGCTTTCCCCATTCAGTTGCACTATGGCTTTGGGCCTCTTCCCTGCCCCTTTAGAGTACATTTTTGTCTTCATTGGTGGGTTCCCCCAATCCCTTCTTTTTTCCCAAGGCAAATTTTTACTAGAAAATAGCCATTTAAAATGAATCCACTTAGAGTAGGGACCAAAACTTCGTAGTAAAAAATGAAAAAGGTCTAAATTGGTCTCTTGCCTTGAAAACTAAAACTAAAACTTACGAAAATAAGTTTTTGTACTGGAAAAATTTTAACAATAATTATAATTATGAACTTAGAGGCAATAAAGCATTAATCAAGATTGATTTGTTCTTGGAAAAAATTCCTAAGACAATTGTATGATTATATATGATATCATTTCACCTTTTGCATCATAAGCAAAAAATTTGAGGACTTCATCAGTTTTCTAAGATTCTCTCTTAACCAGGTGGTATTTACATAATTTTTTCTTTGCTGTACCCAGCTGTTACTCTTCCTGCTGATTTTATATTTTTTTCAATTGTAAAAGGTTCTATCTCTGCTGAATCATCATTTGTCAATGGCTTTGGTCATAATCCCAGCAGTTCTCAACCATAACTTCGTTGACTATGAATTCATTCATCTTTTGCAAGTCTGGCAATTTCTCTTTGTGACTGTCTTGCATCCAATTTGTACTGGTTTTTTAAAATAAGTTTTGTGACATCTGATAGTGTGGTAGGCTGAATAATGGCCTCCCCAATCATGTCCATATCCTAATCCATTGAATTTGTGAATGTTACCTTATATGAAAGGGACTTTGTGGATATGATTAGGTTAAGGCTCTTAAGATCATAAGGATCCTTTCCTGGATGATTCAGGTGGGTCTGATATAATCACAAAGGCCATTATAAGAGGAAGGTAGGAGATCAGGATGAGGAGTGGATTGAGGCTGGAAACAAGAGATTGTAGTGATGCATCCACCAGCCAATCAAAGCCTGCTGCCTCTAGAAGTCAGAAGAGGCAAGGAACAGATTCTGCCTTGGAACCTCCAGATAGACCAACCCTGCCAACTCCTTGGTATTAACCCCTCAGGACTCATTTCAGACTTCTGACTTCCAGAACTATAGAAGGATAATTTTGTGTTGTTTTAAGTCACTTATTTGTAGTAATATGAAACTAATATAGCCAGATGCTAGCCAAAATGCTGACCTCAGAGAGCACAGGAGTGGATAGATGTTGTTGTGAGGGTGTAGGTTAAACAGAGTTAGTTCGTTAGTGAATATTTGACTTTAGTTCTCCATATAGCTTATCACTGTGCTGTATGAGTGTCTGTGTGTGTACCTGTGTGTGTGTGCAATGAAAAATGAATAATCAAAGAGCAATTTATACAATCCTTTTCCTTCTTCTGTCTTATTAGGATCTGGGATTCTTCCTTACAAAGCTACTGGATCTAGTTGGGGAAATGGTCAGAGATAAAAACTGAAGACACTGCAGAGCATTGATGACAGAACATAAGAAAGAGCCTGAAACTATCTGAGGAATAAAGGAAAGATGCTGACAGGCTAGTGAGAAGTAGAGCCTACTGGTTCTGGAACATTTTAAGACACAGAATGAGAAGAGGGCCAACTGTGCCAAGAAGTAGGACTTTCAGGAGCAGAGATGAGGAAGGAGGATTTTTAGAAAGTATCAGTGTGTGTTGTGTATTGTAATTTAATACCTCTTTTGCTTCTCAACCATCTCTCCTTAATGAAAACCTTTGGTCGTGATCCAGAGCTAGGATTTTGTTTTCTGTTTTTAAATATATAGTTGTAGTGAGGCTGGTCCCAGAGCAGGAGCAAACACAACTTTATTTGGATTGCATGTTATCAAAATAAGCTATTATTTCTTACCAGAGGCTTCTAAGCCAGCTCTTCTGACCTGTAATGTCCTAGGCTGGAACCAAGATGTCTGCAGATTTCTGACCTTCAGCATTTTGGGTAAAGCCTTCTTGATAGTCTTCTGAGAGGTGCCTTAATGGCAGTCTTAGCAGCTGCTGTTGGGTGCGGCCTTCAAGAGAGAAGCCTTTCAAATCTCAGCTTCATGCTTCTGTTTCTCATTTTCTTTGCTTTTTTTAACTTATAACAGTCAAACATCTGTCATGTTGGAATTCCTTTCTCTGGCAGCACTGTCCTTGGCCTACCTTTAAACGGACTGTTTTGGATGGATATTCCTTTCTGGGGCAGCTCCTCTACTATTTTGATGAGCACGGTGTAGGAGTTGGGGAGTAAAAGTCAATGAGCTGTGTACATTCGCACATAAGAGCATACATCCTCATACCACTTCATATACCATCAGCCAAAGTCTGGTTCTGATCAATAACATCCATGATTATAACCAGATCCGCAGGATGTAGCATAAAGGAAATGCGGACTATCCAGCCAGTTTTCACATCATGTTTGGTAACTTTCAGCCTGAAGCACTTGGAGGCTTCTGAGCAGTTTCAATTAGACGTCTCCTTTACTGTGTCCTCTGTCCTAGCCCCTGGGAGAATCAAAGGCAGTTTTCAACTTTGAAGTACACCCTCCAAGTTATTGGGCTTGTGGGTGCTGCATGAAATTATCCTACCATGTGCTATGACAGATGAGCATTTTAGTTTTAGCATTGTTACTTTTCCCTGAATTTAAATTCAGCCATTGGTCAGTGCGGTCATTCTGGGAGCACAGCTTACTGGGGATGTCATTGCAGAGCCCATTGTGTTCATGCTTCCCATTCCCAGCAATGACTCCCTCATGGGAAAGAGGGGCTCTTTCCAAGTATTTATGACCTAAACTGATAAATTCCAAGAGAACGTAATAGGTTGTATTTTCCTTTAGGCTCTGAAAGTCCTGTATTGCTGTGCCTGTATGGACTATCTTGTTCTGCCAGTGGTTCAGGAAACATGGCTGAGTCCAGAGAGCCAGGGCCTTCAATGGGCCTGTGCAGCTGATAGGCAGGCATGTGGTTGTGGCTGGGAGATGCGTCTTTTCTAGCTTCGAAGGTATAGTTAAGTCCTGAGTGATTATTGAAGAGAACTAATAGCTCTGGAAGTGCAAAATAAGGAAAGTCCTGAGTCCAAGTGAGAAGGAAGAACTAGTGTCAGCAAATTTTTGATGAAGGTGAAACAAATGGACAAACACGAGTTATCCTTTTTTTTTTTCCTCCCTATTCAGATTTGGTGAGCAGAAGGAATCTGTTACAGACAGAATCATTTACTAAACAAAGATGAAAATTCTTAGATAAAAATCTATGTTTTGCCTGGTGGCTGGCATGCTAGGATTATTTTGACAGAAAGTAAATAGCAAGGCCATATGTGAGATGTGAGAGAGAAAAATTTGGATCAACCCCTGTGTTATTTTGTG
This sequence comes from Mirounga angustirostris, assembly GCF_029215605.1. Classification (NCBI taxonomy): domain Eukaryota; kingdom Metazoa; phylum Chordata; class Mammalia; order Carnivora; family Phocidae; genus Mirounga; species Mirounga angustirostris. The sequence continues at coordinate 90,359,296 of NW_026991716.1, read as the reverse complement.
AAAAGATCCAATCAATTTTACTCCCATTGCCAGAGGAAGAAGTTATGTAGCCATGTTGGGTAAGGTTCACAAATTGCTCTCCAATCAAGAAGTAAATAATATCTAAACCCTGCAAATTGAATTTTTATTAAGAAATTCATCTCTGGTTACCTCAGGGTTTATGAATTCTTTTAGAGCTTGTGGAGGAAGGCAGTATATCTCAATGTACAAAACCAGATTGATTGGGGTGAGGAATTTTAATTTTTAGGGTCAGGAGTATACCTCACCTTTTAAAACAGGCTTAATGAGAAAGGAGCAGACAAATGTTGCTTTAAAAGCCATTCTAATTCTTCTTGTGTTGTCCTTTATCTATATTACCACTCGTATTGCTAGTTTCATGTACTTTACAAATTGGGATTAATGGCTTTTTTGCATTAGAGTTTCAAGGTCACAAATTCATAAATTGAGTAAATAAATAAATCCCTCTCCATCATCGACTTGCTGTGTACTTAACATCTATATATTCATTATTTTCTGCATTTATAAGATGCCAGTACTGCTATTAATAAAATTTATATTTCCTGTACAGGGCTTGTTTAACTAGAAAATATAAGTGTCAGTGCTTAACATTTTTTAAGGATGAACAAGTGGAACTATTTATTCTGCTCTTTCAAGTCCTTTTTCAGATACTCTTCTATAAGAACAAGTGATAATAATAGCAACTATTCTTAAGCTATATTGAAATTTTACTGTGTGAATGGTATTTTACACATAGGTTCTTATTTAGGAAAGGTATTATTATCCTCATTTTTGTGGTGGAGGAAACTGAGAGATATGAAAGAACTTGCCATGTAATCAAGGGTAGGTAGGTTTCAGAGCCAGATTTTGAACATGGCCTCTCTCAGTTTTGAAAGCCTAGCTCTTTCTATAGGTTCCTACCACTTTTTGAGAACCAAATCCCTCTGTAGCCTTGCCCAGTGATATCTTTCCTGACCTCTGCTTGCTACAAAGCCTGTGTCCTGGTGAATTATTAAGGTATGATCTTCTGAAAGGGCATCAGTCAGGATACGCTGGATTATGCTGTGGTATATAAAGAACCCCCAAATCTCAGTGGCTTAAAACAGCAAATACTTATTGCCCATCAGTCGTGGGTACCACATGTCTATTTTTTTCTCCGAGGAGCCTCTGAGTGGTGATTTTCTCACTCAGAGCTCAGGCTACATAGCTGGATACTGTGGCTGGGTAAGGGAATAGGCCAATCAGGCATTGGCTCTTACAATGTTCTGCTGGAAGGGATTGTGTGCTCTTACTCTCTAATTTCATTGGCTGAAACAACTCACTTGGCCCCGCCTAATTTACCAAGGGCAGGGAAGTGTTAATACTACCAGAGGGCAGGAAGACAGGCAACAGCCAGTGTCATTGAATAAGATAAATACCATGTGTTTTCAAAAGAAACCTGTGCTGGTCTTAAATATATTTTAGCTTAAAAAATTCTAATACATATTAGTTTCAATTTTAAAAGGTCCCTAGATCTATTCTAAGGTTCAGAAAAGATATGATTATTCAGAGACTGTTCTAATTTTCAATTACCTATGTTAATGACTTCCTTGTAGAAGAATTCAGTGGTGGTATCTTTCATTTCCCTAAAAAGGCACTGTTTATAATGATTTGTTTGTCAGCTTGATTTTAAAGAAGAGGCGGAGGTAGATTTTTTTTTTTTAAAGATTTTATTTATTTATTTTACAAAGAGAGAGAGAGCGAGAGCAAGAACACAAGCAGGGGGAGAGGGAGAAGCAGGCTTCCTGCCGAGCTGGGAGTCTGATGTGAGACTCGATCCCAGGACCGTGGTATCATGACTTGAGCTGAAGGCAGACGCTTAATGGCTGAGCCACCCAGGCACCCGAGGTGGAGGTAGATTTAAAAGTAACTAGCTTGGGGGCACCTAGGTGGCTCAGTCAGTTAAGCTGTATTCTGCTCAGGTCATGATCTCAGAGTCCTGGGAGGGCTCGCTGCTCAGTGGGGAGCCTGCTTCTCCCTCTCCCTCTGTGATCTCGTTTGCTGTCCCTCTGCCCCTCCCTCCTGCTCATGCTCTCTCTCAAATAAATAAATAAAATCTTTTGTAAAAAGTAACCAGCTTGGGTATGTTGAGAAAATAATTTAAAGGATAGAAAAATTTTCCTAATTCATCTGAGTGTCCTCCTCAAGGGTTCCCATTTACATAATATGTAGCAGAGGCTGAAAATCAAAATTTAGACTTCTAATTCAAATGGGAGAGATCATTTGGTACCTTCTGGGATTGTTTTTGTAAAATAAGAAGGTGTAAATTAACTCTCAAATGTCAATCTGAACAAACCTGTGAGGCAGATGACAGGAAAATTGGTTAGAGAAATTTCTCCAGCACAGGGGACTATGTTGGTTGGGACTTGAAGGCAAGAGAAACCTTAGCTGTCCTAAAATAAAAATTCTGTGCAGTGATTGCAATTAATAGCCTGCCACATAAAAATAGAATGAAATCATCTGGAACTCTGTCTTGTAGTTTAGTCCAGAATTCGTGATTTTAACTTTGGCATTTGAATTTTGTGCTTCTCTTGACATTAACTAAGCATAGCAACCCCGCAAAGGCATAATATAACTACCGGAGCTCTTAGCTTCTGCCTTGCAATGCTCGGCACTGCTCTGTGTGCTCTGTGAAAGATGCAATCACACAATCAAAGTAATATTTTCCCTGAGGTGTCCTGGGGCGGACTGGTTCTGCAATTTTCCAGTAATTGTTTGGAAGAGACAGCCGTAGATTTGGTCTTTCTCTTAATCTCCCCCACCTCAATTCTCTGCACTGTGGCTCCTGGCTTCTCTTTTGCCAGTGTCACTTAAGTACCTGTGATTGGGGTGGATTGGTCTGTGCCATTAATTACTGAGTGGGATTTGGTGTCTTCCTGAATGAACTTCTACTCCAGAAATCCCCTCTATCTCTGCTGGCCAGTGCCCCAAATAGCCTTGCACAATAGTGATAAGGTTAAAGAATTCTTGAGCACCGGAACCTGTGAAGAGCTGAGGTGGCCTTTTGGGGTTAACACATTTCTTTTGTCTTGAGTTCACAGCCCAGATATTTTCTGAGAGAGAACTAATGTTTGTGCATATAGATTTTCTTTCCTTTTACTCATCGGCCTCGAGGGCAAACCTGTGATGTTGATGAACCACATGAAATTGCTATTTGGTTTTATTATTTTTCCCCTCCATTTCACTGAAAAGAAAATGGAGGCTCTGGGTTGTTGACCAAGTCAAATAGCTAGAAAATGCTGGAGTCCGGCTTTCCAGACTCCAAGTCCTGTGCTCTTTTTCTATACAATGCTGACATTTCCCTGTTAGTATTCTAGCCATGAGAAATAACAACATGGAAGCAACAATAATAGTCCAGTGTACTCCCTTCGGCATACCCATAATTACCGGCTGTTGCAGACCTGGACTTCTGTGAATTGCTACTTGTGGATGGGATCCAGCTTGTAATGTGGTCTGCCGCCCTCTGCTGGCAAAGTGGCTCACTTTTCTTGTTGCTTGGTTTCCTCTGGCCTTAATCTTGGTCTTCTTAGTGCAACCTCTTTTCTCCGTGTTTGCCACTCTTGTTTGAAGGTGAGAGAACATTCTGGTTGGCACTTCACTTAAGGAAAATATCAGAGAACGTCAAAGAAAGCAGGACATGATATTTCTTCAACATTACACTCCTTTGTGTGAAAGCTCCCTTTTCTCCTGCCATCTACTGAGTTATCAAGTATGGGTCTTGCCTCACCTTAGCTTTGGCATGCTTCTAATTCCCTTTAAAAGAGAGTAAACATCCTCCTCCAAATTGTGTCAGCGGCAGGCAGCCAAGAGGACTGATGCCAGGGATTTCTCACACACCTACGAGTCCTGGGAACCCTGGAGGGAGTTGGGCTGGAACTCCTCAGGTCCTCTAGGGAGCTCCGATGGAGAGGATCCATGATGAGATCAGAAAGGTAGGTTGGGTTCTGCAGGGTGGCCGTGGCGGGGGTGGGTGTGGATTCATGGTGGGAAGAGGCAGGTCTTCATGTATAGTGGGCCCATGTCCAACAGATTCGCCAAGACTACAGGCAGGCAAGTGGAAATTGAGTGAAAGTGCTTCCAAGGTGGGGACAGCTGAGAGATTTGGCTAGTTAAGATTTGGTTAACAAGTAAAAGGCCAGAGTTCTCCTGTGCTAACTTGAGATTTTTGTTGGAAAATAAAAAACATAATTATATAGGGTGCTCTGACCACTGTACTGTCAAAAGGAGTTGTCAGTTTGCATCTTTTTTTTCTCTTTTTTAAGATTTTTATTTTTTAAAGATTTTATTTATTTATTTGACACACAGAGAGAGATAGTGAGATAGAGAGAGCACAAGCAGGTGGAGTGGCTTGCAGGCAGAGTGAGAGGGAGAAGGAGGCTCCCCACTGTTCATGGAGCTGGATGCGGGGCTCTATCCTAGGACCCTGGGATCATGACCTGAGCCTAAGGCAGCCGCTTAACCGATTGAGCCACCCAGGTGTCTCGCATCATTTCTAATATACCATCTAGGGGTTGTTAATTAGGATGCTCACTCTGATGAGTCTTGGAACAATTTACATAAATTATAACACCGGTCACTTTATCTGGAACAAATACCTGAAGAAAAGTGGTAAATTACCTTATATTAGTGATTCTCAAAGTGTGGCCCCCAGGCTCGCAGCATCAGCATTACTCATTAGAAATGTAAATTCTCAGACCCCATCCTAAACCCACTGAATCAGAAACTGGGGGGGTGGGGTCCAGCAATCTGCATTTTAACAAGCCTTCCAGATGACCGTGGCACACGTTTCATTTTGAGCAGCTCTGCTTAGCTGATCAGTGTAAATGACTACCATCAGATCATTTCTACTGAGGAAGGATTGTAAATGATATGTCAGAGCCCCAGGAAAGGATGCAGCAGGGTAAGGCAAAGATTTGAAAGACCTAAGTTTCTGCTGTGTTACGAATGGCAAAGACTGCTTGAAGTTTGACCACTGGATCAATCTGGGTAATAACAATACAATACACCTTAAAGGTGGATTGCTCAAATCACAAAAGGGCAAGGTGGAGAGTCTGAAAGAAATGATGACAGCTAGGATTGATCAGGCACACTCTATCATTGTTCTAGGTCTTTGCTGTGAAGCATTGCCCTGTGTTCTGACTCCGTGACCTTCTTTGACATAGACACAGTAAAATTGTATCTTCCTGAAAAGGGCAAGACCGAATTATTTCATAGAAATTAATTTTCTTGAGGAAAAAAGGAATTGGCAATGCCATCTGAAAATATTATTAAAAATATTTATTCAATTTGGGGAATAATAAATGATTAAGCATCAGCTTTTTCTTTAATCCTTTATTAAAACTATGATTCATAAGGCTTCAATTAAAAACATACAAAAGGACCATAAGCATCCGTCTAGTCTTCACCATCTAGTTATTTCTTTCTTGAAAAACCAGCATTTTAAAAAACAAGGTGTTATATGACAAAGTACTTCTGGAGAATTTAGTCCTTATGGCTAGAATTCCTGAAATTGCAAAATAAGTCACTGATTGTCTTCCTGTGCCAGAGAGATGAAGGGAAACCTGTTCTCAATTACTGGGCAGCTGGTATGTTTTAATTGTTTGCTTTTTATAAGCAATAAAATAAAAGGACTATTCCTTAAGTATCCTTATACACTATTAATGCAGTGCTTCCCACACTTACTGTGCATCACAATCCCCAGGGAACTTGTTAAAAATGCAGATTGCCCACCCCTTGAGGCTCTGATTTAGTAGGGACATGATTTTTAACAAGCATCTAAATGATTTTGGTGCAGGTGTTTTGAAAACCACACTTTTCCAAACTCTGCCCAGTGCCTACCCATAATTTGTGTGCTCATTATTTTAGCATATCTAAAAGTGACTGACAATTCATAAAAAGCCAGTTTAGTGTAGATAACGACTTAACTATGAGCAGCACATGCTTATTCCAACAGAGCTTTGTTATTTGGGGAAAATGTGTATTACATAAAAAAATAAAAAAGTTAATAAACTTTATTTTTTAAAGCAATTCAGGTTTACAGAAAAATTGAGCAGTGTATCCCATACACTCCCTCTCTCCCCTAATCACTTTCTCCTCTTATTAACATCTTACATTAGTGTGGTACATTTGTTATAATTGAACCAATATTGATACAGCATCATTAACTAAAATCTGTAGTTGATACATTATTATTAACTAAAATCCATAGTTTATATTAGGGTTTACTCTTTGTGTTGTACAGTTCTATGGGTTATGACAAATGCATAATGTTCTGTATCTATCATTATAGTATCCTACAGAATAGTTGTACCGATCTAAGAAATCCCCTATGCTCCGCCTATTCATCCCTCTTCCACTCCCCTCTCTGAACTCTTGGCAACCACTGATGTTTTAATCATCACTATAGTTTTGGCTTTTCCAGAGGGTCATATAGTTCTAATCATATAGTATGTAGCCTTTTCAGATTGGTTCCTTTCACTAAGCAATATGCGTTTAAGATTTCTTTATGTCTTTTAGTGGCTTAATAGCTCATTTCTTTTTATTGCTGAATAATATCCCATTGTATGGATGTCCCACAGTTTGTTTATCCATTCACTTTTTGAAGGTCATCTTGGTTGCTTCTGGTTTGGGACAATTATAAATACAGCTGCTATAAACATTTGTGTGCAGGATTTTGTGTGGATGTAGGTTTTTAACTCATTTAGGTAAATACCTTGGCGTGTGATCACTGGATTCTCTGGTAAAACTGTTTAGTTCTGTAAGTAACTGCTACAATGTCTTCCAAAGTGGCTGAATCATTTTGTGCTCCCACCAGCACTGAATGAATGTTCTTGTTGTTCCACAACCATGCCAGCATTTGATATTGATGATTTTTTTTTAATTTTGCCATTCTAATAGGAATATAGTGGTATTTCATCAATGTTTTAATTTGCAATTCTCTGAAATGTGAAGTTGAACATCTTTTTACGTGTTTCCCATCTGTACATCTTCTTTAGTGAGGTATTTGATTGAATCTTTTGCCCACTTTGTAAGTGGGTTGCTTGTTTTCTTATTGTCGAGTTTTAAGGGTTCTTTGTATATTTTGGATACAAGTCTTTCATTAGATGTTTTGCAAATATTTTCTCCCAGTCTGTGCCTTATTTTCTCGTTCTCAACATTCTCTTTTTGCAGGGCTGAAGTTTTTGAGTTTCATGAAGTCCAGCTTATTAATTTTTCCTTCATGGGTTGTGCTTCAGGTATTCTATTTAAAAGCTCATCTCCAAACTCAAGGTCACCTGGATTTTCTTCTTTGTTCTAGAGGTCTTAAAATAGTTTTGCTTTTTACATTTAGGTCTATGATCCATTTTAATTTTGAGTTAATTTTTGCAAAAGGTATAAGGCCAGTGTCTAGATTTTTTTTTCTTTTCTCCCTTCTTCCCTTCCTTTCTTCCTTCTTCCCTCCTTCCCTCCCACCCATCTTCCCTTCCTTCCTTGTTTCTCTTCTTTTCTTTCTTTCTTTTTCTTTTCTGTATGTGGATGTCCAGTTGCTACAGCACCATTTGTTAAAAAGACTTCACTTTTCCCATTGAATTGACTGTTCTTTGTCAAAGATAAGTTGACATATATTTATGTGGGTCAATTTTTGAGCTCTCAATTCTGTCCCCTTGATCTATTTGTCTATTCTTTCATCAATATCACACTGTCTTGATAATTATTTTAGCTTTATAGTATGTATTTCAAGTCAGTTAGTACCAATCCTCAGACTTTGTTCTTCTTTAATATTGTGTTGGTTTTTCTGGGTCTTTTGTCTTTTCATATAAAGTTTAGTTTGTATACCTGTTGATACACAGAGTAACTTTTGAGAATTTTGATTGGGATTGCACTGAATCAATAGATCAAGTTAGGGAGAACTGACATCTTAAGAATATTGAGGCTTCCTACTGTAGGAGAGCAAAATTTGCCACTCCAAAATGTGTCTCTTTGGCATTAGGATTATTTTAGACAGATTATTTTTAAGACACAGAAGACTCAAGAAGTTATTCTTTTTAATTCTTCCTTAATTACTCAAAATACTTTAGATAGATAAGGAGTGTGCACCAGGAAGAGAGCTATCACCAAAGATGACTTTGTTTTACATAAGAAAGACTTCTCCTCATAGCATGACAAATATTTGATTTTGAAACATTTGTTCTTTCCATCTCCTGTGAATCATCTTCCTCCCCTTTGGAGTCCCATACCTCTGTCCCCTTCTTCTTAGCTCAGGGTAACATATAAGCCTCATTTGCCTGACTACCTGTGGGTCTTATATTCTTAGGGGGCCCTGGTAATACTTAAATTTGTTTTTCTCCTGTCAATCTGTTTTATGTGAATTTGATTATTAGACCAGCCAAAGAACCTAGAAGACTAGAATAAAATATTTTTCCTCCCCAACACTATCCAGGGAAGTAAAATTTTATTTTTATTTTTTAATATTTATTTATTATTTTTAATTAACATATAATGTATTATTTGTTTCAGGGGTACAGGTCTGTCACTCATCATTCTTACACATTTCACAGCGCTCATCGGAGTACATACCCTCCCCAACGTCCATCACCCAGCCACCCCATCCCTCCCACCCCCCTCCACTCCAGCAACCTAAGTTTGTTTCCGGAGATTAAGAGTCTCTTATGGTTTGTCTCCCTCTCTGGTTTCGTCTTGTTTCATTTTCCCTCCCTTCCCCTATGATCCTTTGTCTTGTTTCTCAAATTCCACATATCAGTGAGATCATATGATACTTATCTTTCTCTGATTGACTTATTTTGCTTAGCCTAATAACCCTCTAGTTCCATCCACGTCCTTGCAAATGGCAAGATTTCATTTTTTGATGGCTGCATAATATTCCATTGTATATATATACCACCTCTTCTTTATCCATTCATCTGTCAATGGACATCAAGGCTCTTTCCATAGTTTGGCTATTATGGACATTGCTGTTATAAACATTGGGGTGCATGTGCCCCTTCGGATCACTCCATTTGTATCTTTGGGGTAAATACCCAGTAGTGCAATTGCTGGGTCATAGGGTAGCTCTATTTTCAACTTTTTGAGGAACCTCCATACTGTTTTCCAGAGTGGCTGCACCAGCTTGCATTCCCACCAACAGTGTAGGAGGGTTCCCCTTTCTCCACATCCCCGCCAACATTTTTCGTTTCCTCACTTGTTAATTTTAGCCATTCTCACTGGAGAGAGGTGGTATCTCATTGAAGTTTTGATTTGTATTTCCCTGATGCCGAGTGATGTTGAGTACTTTTTCATGTGTCTGTTGGCCATTTGGATGTCTTCTTTGCAGAAATGTCTGTTTATGTCTTCTGCCCATTTCTTGATTGGATTATTTGTTCTTTGGGTGTTGAGTTTGATAAGTTCTTTATAGATTTTGGATACTAGCCCTTTATCTGGTATGTCATTTGCAAATGTCTTCTCCCATTTTGTTGGTTGTCTTTTGGTTTTGTTGACTGTTTCCTTTGCTGCACAAAAACTTTTTATCTTGATGAAGTCCCAATAGTTCATTTTTGCCTTTGCTTCCCTTGCCTTTGGTGATGTATCTAGGAAGAAGTTGCTGTGGCTGAGGTCGAAGAGGTTGCTGCCTATGTTCTCCTCAAGGGTTTTGATGGATTCCTGTCTCACATTTAGGTCTTTCATCCATTTTGAATCTATTTTTGTGTGTGGTGTAAGGAAATGGCCCAGTTTCATTCTTCTGCATGTGGCTGTCCAATTTTCCCAATACCATCTTCCCAACTGAAGAGACTGTCTTTTTTCCATTGGACATTCTTTCCTGCTTTGTCAAAGATTAGTTGACCATAGAGTTGAGGGCCCATTTCTGGGCTCCTTATTCTGTTCCATTGATCTATGTGTCTGTTTTTGTGCCAGTACCATACTGTCTTGATGATGACAGCATTGTAATAGAGCTTGAAGTCCGGAATTGTGATGCCACCAGCTTTACTTTTCTTCTTTAACATTCCTCTGGCTATTCGGGGTCTTTTCTGGTTCCATACAAATTTTAGGATTTTTTGTTCCATTTCTTTGAAAAAAGTGGATGGTATTTTGATAGGGATTGCATTAAATGTGTAGATTTCTCTAGGTAGCACAGACATTTTCACAATATTTGATCTTCCAATCCATGCGCAAGGAACGTTTTTCCATTTCTTTGTGTCCTCCTCAATTGCTTTCATGAGTATTCTATAGTTTTCTGAGTACGGATCTTTTGCCTCTTTGTTTAGATTTATTCCTAGGTATCTTATGGTTTTGGGTGCAATTGTAAATGGGATCAACTCCTTAATTTCTCTTTCTTCTGTCTTGTTGTTGGTGTATAGGAATGCCACTGATTTCTGTGCATTGATTTTATATCTTGCCACTTTACTGAATTCCTGTATGAGTTCTAGCAGTTTTGGGGCAGAGTCTTTTGGGTTTTCCACATAAAGTACATATTATCTGCAAAAAGAGTTTGACTTTTTCTTTGCCAATTCGGATGCTTTTATTTCTTTTTGTTGTCTGATTGCTGTGGCTAGGACTTCCAATACTATGTTGAATAGCAGTGGTGATAGTGGACATCCCTGCCACGTTCCTGACCTTAGAGGGAAAGCTCTCAGTTTTTCGCCATTGAGTATGATATTCGCTGTGGGTTGTTCATAGATGGCTTTTATGATATTGAGGTATGTACCTACTCTCCCTACACTGTGAAGAGTTTTAATCAAGAAAGGATGCTGTACTTTTGTCAAATGCTTTTTCTGCATCTGTTGAGAGGATCATATGGTTCTTGTTCCTTCTTTTATTAATGTATTGTATCACATTGATTGATTTGTGGATGTTGAACCAACCTTGCAGCCCAGGAATAAATCCTACTTGGTCGTGGTGAATAATCCTTTTAATGTACTGTTGGATCCTATTGGCTAGTATTTTGGTGAGAATTTTTGCATCCATGTTCATCAGGGATATTGGTCTGTAATTCTCTTTTTTGATGGGGTCTCTGTCTGGTTTTGGGATCAAGGTAATGCTGGCCTCATAAAATGAGTTTGGAAGTTTTCCTTCCATTTCTATTTTTTTTGGAACAGTTTCAGAAGAATAGGTATTAATTCTTCTTGAAATGTTTGGTAGAATTCCCTTGGGAAGCCATCTGGCCCTGGGCTCTTGTGTGTTGGGAGGTTTTTGATTACTGCTTCAATTTCCTTAGTGGTTATAGGTCTGTTCAGGTTTTCTATTTCTCCTGGTTCAGTTTTGGTAGTTTATACATCTCTAGGAATGCATCCATTTCTTCCAGGTTATCTAATTTGCTGGCATATAGTTGCTCATAATATGTTCTTATAATTGTTTGTATTTCTTTGGTGTTGGTTGTGATCTCTCCTCTTTCATTCATGATTTTATTTATTTGGGTCATTTCTCTTTTCTTTTTGGTAAGTCTGGCCAGGGGTTTATCAATCTTGTTAATTCTTTCAAAGAACCAGCTCCTAGTTTCGTTGATCTGTTCTATTGTTTTTTGATTTCTGTTCTTTTGATTTCTGCTCTGATCTTTATTATTTCTCTTCTTCTGCTGGGTTTAGGCTTTATTTGCTGTTCTTTCTCCAGCTCCTTTAGGTGTAGGGTTAGGCTGTGTATTTGAGACCTTTCTTGTTTCTTGAGAAAGGCTTATATTGCTATATACTTTCCTCTTAGGACCGCCTTTGTTGTATCCCAAAGATTTTGAACAGTTGTGTTTTCATTTTCGTTTGTTTCCATGAATTTTTAAAATTATTCTTTAATTTCCTGGTTGACCCATTGATTCTTTAGTAGGATGCTCTTTAGTCTCCATGTACTTGAGTTCTTTCTGACTTTCCTCTTGTGGTTGAGTTCTAGTTTCAAAGCACTGTGGTCTGAAAATATGCAAGGAATGATCCCAATCTTTTGGTACCTGTTGAGACCTGATTTGTGACCCAGGATGTGATCTATTCTGGAGAATGTTCCATGTGCTCTAGAAGAATGTGTATTCTGTTGCTTTGGGATGGACTGTTCTGAATATATCTGTGAAGTCCATTTGGTCCAGTGTGTCATTTAAATCCTTTATTTTCTTGTTGAGTTTTTGCTTAGATGATCTGTCAATTTCAGTAGGGGGTTGTTAAAGTCCCCCACTATTATTGTATTGTTGTCAATGTGTTTCTTTGCTTTTGTTATTAATTGGCTTATATAATTGGCTGCTCCCATGTTAGGGGCATAAATATTTACAATTGTTAGATCTTCCGTCTTGTCATTTTTGTCCAGAGGAAAATAGATGAATGAGAGAACAAAATGCTAAAAGGGTAGCAACGACCCCAGAAAAATATGCACTAAACAAATCAGAAGAGACCTGAAACCGGGGGGAAAAGAAAGGGAAAAAAAAAAAAAAAAGAATATGATCAGGCTGGTTAGTAAAACAGAGCCACATACTAGATTTTGGGTATATTTTGGTCTGTTAGAAGAAATTGTCTCCCAAAATTTTAAAGAAAGAAAAACTTACATATATACAAAAAATAAGGTTAAATACAATGAAGGGATAGACTATGACTGTAAAAATGAAAATTAAAAAAGATTTTAAAAGAATTGGCAACATGTTGGTTGAAAAAGGAAAGAAGAAAAATTCAACTAAAAAAGTAGAAAAAGAAAAAAAGAAAATTTAAAAAATTAACTTTGAAAGACTAAAGAATCATGGGGAAAAAAAGCCATGAATTCTATGTGCTGTATTCCCTTAGTGCTGGAGTTCTGCTGTTCTCATTGATTATTCTCATTGATTGGTAAACTTGGTCTTGGCTGGCTGTTCTTGCTGATCTTCTGGGGGAGGGGCCTGTTGCAATGGTTCTCAAATGTCTTTGCCGGAGGCGGAATTGCCCCGCCCTTGCCGGTCCAGGCTAAGTAATCTGCTCGGGTTTGTTCTCGGTAGCTTTTGTTCCCTGCAAGCTTTCTGTACAGTTTTGGAGGATGAGAGTGAAAATGGCGGCCTCCCAACCTCCTCCCCGGAGGAGCCGAGAACTCGGGGCCACACTCCTCACTGTGCCCCTAGAGAAAAGCAGTCAGTCACTCCTGTCTCCCTGGTCTCTGGCCGCACTCTGTGCTCACCCGACCTGTGACCGAGCATTTCTGTCTCTGGCACCCAACCCTGTTTGGAGTCTCCAAACCCAGCCGATTCCTGTGGTGTGCTCCCACACCGCTCCTCTTGGGGAGGAAAGGGAGTCACCCCGGATCTGCCATTTGTTGGGTCCCTGATGGAAGAGCAGTGGCCCGACTGTGCCACAGATCATGGTTTATGGCAATCCCAAGCTGAGAGCCCACGCCTCGGCTCTGTCTGTGCAGCCAGCTTCCCTACTCCGATACCTGGGAGCTCTGCTGCACTCAGGCACCCCTGGTCTTTCTGTGCCCCTGAGGGTCCTGAGACCACACTGTCCCAGTGAGGGTTCCACCCCCCCCGCTTAGCCACTGGAGTGACATCCTTCAGCAGGGCAGACTTCTAAAAGTTCCAATTTCATACTCTGGGGTTCTATCACTTTCTGGTAGTGGCTGATGGAGGCTCCCTTCCCCCACGGTCTATCTTCCTGTATATCGCCTCCGATTCACTTTTCCACACCTCCTACCTTCCAGAAAGTCGTCACTTTTTTGTTCATAGGCTTGCTGCTATTCTTTTCTTCAATCTCCTGTTGAGTTTGTAGGTGTTGTGAATGATCTGATAACTATCTAGCTGAATTCCTGGGACCAGACGAAATTTAGGTCTCCTACTCCTCCGTCATCTTGCTCCTCCCCCTCCCAGAGACGTAAAATTTTTAGTAAGTAAAAACATTCCTCTGTAAACTTTAAATCTTTAGTTTATTAAAATATTTTTACAATAATATATATAAAATATATTAATTACTCTAACTTTCTAAATGTATATGAAATGAAATTTGAACTTTTACTTCCAATTCAGGGTCATCATTGTGGTTTCATTTCTCACTGGTTATCAATATAGTTGTATCTGCTATTTAATGTTCTTTCTCTGTAATAGTTATCTTAGTTATCATTATGGTTATTTGTTTGCATGTCTCTGTTGCCAGCTGGATCATGGGCTCCTTTAGGACCAGGATCATATCTTGGCCATTGCTGTTTTACAAGTCTGTAGATACTTCATAAATGTTTGTCAAATGGATCATGACTGCTTCTAACATCCCATTTCTCTCTTTTAATTTTTGGCTTCTAATCTATTGTACTTAAGAAAAACAGAAAAACCACTTTTTTAAGAACTGTCTGCTTAAAAAGAATCAGTGATGCTCTAAACAAAGTTGTTAGTACTATCTTTGTGAGAGCTATTGTGGTTTTTGGTGAAGTACAGTGATATTTTATATTTTCAAACATACAGAAATTTGCCCATGTGCTCTCCATGTAAATAAAATAATTTTTAACATTTTTTCATAATTTCTTTATTTTGCTCTCTCAATGTGGTAACATACACACACATATCAACACACAGATGCATATGCTGTACCATTTGAAAATTAATAATGAGTTCCAAGGTCATAAATACATCAAGCATCATCTAAGAATAAGGATAATGGAAATACACTTATTTTTTATAACTTATCATTATATTATTATCTATATTATTAATCTATTTATTTTATAAGTATATATTAAATATATAAGTATAGTATATTATATATACTTATTTATATAACTTATATAATTAATTTGACAGGAACTGATAAACTACCAAATAAAAGAGCAATGTATTTAAGTCAGATTTCAAATACTATCCAAACTGAGGCTTATGTCCATGGAGCTTTTAGTATTTCTTCTATGTAGAACTCAGCTGTATGAAAATAAAAATCTATCTATCTATGGGGATTGATGTTTTTAAATACCACTGAGAACTAAGATAAGAATTGAGGCTATGGAGTACAGATTGAAGCTTTTCCCAACACAATAACGTTCTAATCTATTTTGAACCTGGTTAGAAAAAAAACCTTTTAGACAATTGAATTAATTTATACCAAAACAGTAATAATTTTTAAGCATTTTAAAGCATTTTTACATTTTCCATTTTGTAAAAGCTTTAGATTTTTCAAAAATTACAAAAATAAGACCTCTATATACCCTCCACCAGATCCCCTAGTTGTTTATATGTTGCATAGCTAAAGTACAATTCTTAAAATTACTTTGAATTTCCCTTAAGGAAAGGGTTTCTTTTTTTACTTGTAGAATATCTCCATTCAGTTTCATATTAGACTTTCCAGTATTCTTGGATTTAGAAATCCCATGCCCACTTTCCAGACTGGGTAAGATTGTTCTCTCTCACATTCTTATAGTTACCTAGAAGTTCTAATTCCATCTCCAATATTTTTCCTTATAAGGAGCTAGAGAGCTGCTAAAAATATAGTAGGGTGGATTCTGAGTAATCTGACTGTGATTTAAACCTTTGTTCTGGAAAACTCTCCTTAGAACAGAATGCAGGAGTGAAAAAATATTAGTTAAGCACTTGTATGACAAAATTGGCTGCGAACACCAGAAATGAATGTTGGCATCTTAGCTTCGTCCAGGTTAGAATTTTAAAAAATTGCTATTGCTCAGAAGTGCTTAAGAGATTATGGCCTTTACATTTCCTTTTAAGAGCTAAAAAGCCCTGAGAATAATTTACATTCACACTGCTTATTTTTGTTAGTTTTGAGATGAATATGTAATGTTTAAATAGTGTTGGGTAGTGCTTCCTCCCCCATCCCACAGCTGTAGTAAACTGTTATATTTTTCATACATAAGCATTTTATTTTAAAAAATCTGTTCTAGACTAAATAAGCTTAGCATCCTCAAGCAAAACATTTAAAATCTAAGTGTAATTAACCTTGACTTGTGTTATGATTTGTAATTAACATAGGCCTTTCAATTGGTCTGGTTGATTTTACGAATTCTGACACTTGTCTTGATAAAGCTCACATAGAGGGACGTTTGGAAATAGTATTAGTAAAAAGATGGCTTAAATCCAGAAGTTTGGGCAGGAAGTTATATAAATTCAATGTGGATTCATATTTTATTTTTAGGTATACAATTTAATCATTTCAAAATTTAATAGAATATTTCTTATATGAAGTTCACCATTATGTTCATCTTCCTCAGGGGATTAGTGGGATTAAGGGAATAATATCAACTCAAAGCAAAGAAATTAAACTGTGAAAGCCAAATAGGCTTCAAGGAGTTGCTGTAATGAAAGTCTATTCAAAAAAAGTTTGGGATAAGAATTAGCTTCCACGTATAACTAAGTTTTTTCTTTTCTTTCTTTTCTTTTTTTTTTTAATAAGGGAAAGGGTCTTTGGTCAAAATGGATATCTTCAGCTATCTAAAAGCACTGTAGTCTCATACTGCTATTTGCATGACCTTAAGAACATAATTAGTACCCCATGGGTATGGTAACCAGATATCTTTGATAAGATTCAGTTTCTTAAAGTAGATTGCCAAGGTAAAGTATAAAACAGGATAAATTTGAATTTGTCCCTGAAGAAAGCCAAAATCTACCTACATAAAAATTTTAATACCAATTAAATTATGTTAAGAATATTTAAAATGTTGGCTCAATGGAGGAAGAGAGGGATAACACAGAGAAATAATTCATATGTACCAATTTGGATGGATTTATCTGCTAAGTAACAGAAAACGGACTAAAAATGGCTTGAACAATGAGAAACATTTATTATCTTACATAACAGAAGTGTGAATATGGAACAGCTCCAGATTGATTGATTCAGTTGCTCGACAAGAACAAGAACCTCAGTTCTTTGCATCGTTCTATTCTCCCCTCCTGCATCTGTTGACTTAGATCCCCACATGGTTGTTAGATGACTGCCACAGCTCTGAGAGCCCTCATAGACACAACGACCTCCAGCAGCAGGGGATGTTTATCCCTAGACTTTTTTACTGTTAATAAGGAGAGCCTTCCCCAGATTTCCTACACATCACAATATTAAGAATTATACTACATGCCCTTGTTCAAATTAATCCTTGGCAATGGGAACAGGAAATAGGGACGTACCAGCATATACAGAAGAGAGGGGACACCCAAACAACACAGGCATCCTTTTAGCAAGGGGGAAGGGAGGGCTGGATTTTGGTCACTTCTACTATGGGTGGCATCCTTTCCCTCATCTCTAATCAAACTTCACTGTGTAGTACGAAGGGATTGGGAGGATCCGCCAGATGAATTTACTGTAAACCAATGTGCTAAATGAACTCAGCTTGAAGACACTGAGAGAAAGAAGGAAATGGGTAACTAATGCAGTCAATGACTAAAAGTTCAGCCGTGCCCTGAGGGCTGAAGCACGTCAGTGCTGTGACCCCCAAAAGAGTGGTTAAACTTCTTCATCTCAAATTTTCTTTAGCTATCTCTAGAAGAGAATTTTCTACTTTAAGCCGAAGAGCCTTCTGCAAAATATCTGACCAGGGAGTTTATGAAAAAGATTCAGAAAAAAAAGAATGCATTTCGAGTTATCTTAATGATATGTACTATCCTGAGGCTTGTTTGAGGTTGGTAAATAGAAACATGTACTTCCCCAAGAGATTTTGGTATATATACCTATATGAGAAATGTGAAGATTTTAAGTACTTTTGAAATGTAAAAATATAATTCATAACTTAATCCAAGTATATTGAAGATAAGAAATGCGATTTTTTTTTTAAGATTTTATTTATTTGACAGAGAGAGAGAGAACACAAGCAGGGGGAGTGGGAGAGGGAGAAGCAGACTCCCCACTGAGCACAGAGCCCTGATGTGGGGGGCCCAGTCCCAGGACCCTGGGATCATGACCTGAGCTGAAGGCAGACGATTAACTGACTGAGCCACCCAGGTGTCCCAAATATCTCTGGAAATATTAAGTGACTCTCTTCCAGATCAGATCAGTTGTTTTCTTTGCTCATGTTGGTCCTTCTCTTCTGGATTGTTGCTGTTCCTTAGATACTGTTAATGCTGAATTGTCTGCTCAGATTTATGAATAAAGAAAAAGGCTGATTAATATACGTAACTGAAGTAGGTTTTCTTTGTGTCATTGTGTTGAGGCACTGATTTTTTAACAACCCCTTTTTAATTGAAAAATTATACCAAGACTAACAATTAAAAGCAAAAAGGGATATATGCCCCAAACCATCAGTCTCTCAGAAACCCCCCCCAAACTGTTAACCACTGTTAGTAGTTTCCCTAGTCTCCTTCTAGAAAGTCTCTAAGTATATACAGGAATGTCTGCATCTCTATCTCTGTTTTTATGTTCTCTACTTTTTACAAAAAATGGTAATAAGCTATACATGTTCTTCACTTTGGTGCTTTTTTTGCAGAGTACTTTGCATGTGGATATATTCTTTATAGCTGTGGAGTGTACACTGAATGGGTGTGCTAGAATTTATCCAACCATTCTCCTGTTGACGCAAGTTAGATTCCATCCAGTCTTTTGTATAATAAATACTACTGCACTAAACATCCTTGTACAGTTTTCTTGGTGCTTATTTGTAAATATTTTTAAAAGAGACATGTCTGGGTTACAGACTATGTATTTGAAGCATGAATTAAGAATACTCCTGTTAAATTAATTAATTTCATGTATATGTAATAGGTATTCACTTGACAAAAGTGCAGAGGTACCAAAGGACCCAGTAAAAATTAAATTTCTTTTCACCTCTCCTTCTTTTTCCTCTGCTACTGTCTTCATACTCAACCACTATTATCACATGTGTGAGTGACTCTGTGTGTGTATGTGTGTATGTATCTGTGTATTTCCTCTTAGGTTAAATTCCTAGAAGTGAGATAGCTAAGTCAAAGATTTGGAAAGCATTCATTTTTGCAAGTGAATAAAATTTGTTCCTGTGAAAAATACTCATATTTGACTGCTTTTAAATTGAGCCATTTGAGCCCTCCAAGCAGTGTGCCATGAGACAGGCCTTGAGAGTTCATCCCATGCCTCCTTCACTCACTTCAGCTGTTCCCAACCCTCCATCCCATCTGGATACCAAGGGTTTTTCAAGGGATACAAATTTATCTTTACCAGTATTAAAACAGAGTAGATTCTTATAGTTCTGTATAATCTCTACTCCTTCCTTCTAGTGTTGGAATCCATGGCAAATGACAGTAATAAAGAAATGATGCTTGGCTCTTCTGTTCTCTCTACAGCACTAGGAGGTAAATGGTGCAATTAGATTTTTGCATGGCAACATAAAGAGGCCAATTTTTGATGATGGACAGCTTTCGGTGCAGAACAATGTAATCACTGAAATGCTGTTTGTCTTCTTAACTTTTCATTACTATCTTTTTTGTTCAATTCCAGTGCCTTTTACAAGCTTTCATTTCTCCATCTGTGGACAGTCCAGGTTGAGTACATGAGGTTTCTAATGATGCAGATCTACAGAGAGGCATATTCTCCTTATTACAGCTCGAAAAGAGAACAGTATCAACAAAGCATTGAAATTCTCAAAGATAGGTAGTTTATTAATTTTCATTTTAAGTTTTGGTGAACAGTGTGGAGATTTATATAAGTAAATAAAGCAAGACTGGGTAGTATAATGTTAATAGGATTTTAAAATCAGGACAAATGGGATTGGGAACCATCTGTGCCACCTATAAACTGTGTGACCTTGGGAAAATCAAAATAATATCTCTGTGTATCCATTTGCTCATCTGTAGGTGTTCACAGGATTGTTGTGTGTATTAGATAATGTATGCAAAGTATGTTGTCAAGTGTTGTCAAGGGTTATATAAAACTATACTCATAATGTTGAAGTGAGAAAAGGACAGAACTTATTAAAATCAACAAGAATAATTTTCATGATAATCTCCAACATTTCTCCTTATGCTGGAGTTTTAGCTTCAGAAGTGTGTTTTTATAGTTCAATAAATGGAAAGTATGAAAGGCCATACCCTTTTTAGGATGGGGCATCTCAGTGGTTCAGACTCTTACTGACCTTAATGAATGTGGCAAGCAGCCTACTGGGACCAGAGCAGAGGGTAGGAATAAAGGTGTAGTGGGAGATAAGGCCAGAAGGACTAGTGAGGCCAGGTTGGGAAGGACCTAGGACGCCAGCTCCAAGGAGAATGGATCTTACCTGTTGCGTATTGGAGATCTGTGCAGCTGTCTTTTGGGGAGGATGATGTGGAATATAGAAAATGCCAACAGATGCAACAAGAGGATGAAAGTTCCTCAGTGTAAAAGGATCCAGAAACATACCCATTTGGAATTAACTACATAAAACAGGAGACTGTTTGGTATGTTCTCAAGTGGAGGCATGGGTCTCCCAAAGTTCCTAAAGAGGTCACTGCTGCTGCTGAATCTATTTCTGTGGGTGAAGATTTGGCCAGGAGGGAGAGGCTCACCTTTGCATTCTTGGGAGATTTTATAGCCACCTGCCTGACTATGCAGTAGACTCTAGGGTGGGTTTGCCTGTTCACCAGGTGCAAGAAGCTATTCCAAAACAGGCGCGGCACATCTCTGAGTCTTTACTCAAGGGAGTGGGTGGAAAGACATAGCTCAGCAGACCCAGGCTGTAGGCCTAAGTCTGTTCCTCCGGGTGCAACAAAGGTTTGTACGAAGGGGGAAACATGATTATGGAGCACAATAGAACAGTTGAGGAACGGGCTGGGAGCAGTGAGCATACTAAGGACCATTGCCATATGTCAAGCATGAAGTAGCAGTGTCTTAAGTTGGAAGGTGTAGTGGGAATGGGGAGACACAGCAAGATGGCAGTAACAGTGTGAGAGAAGAAACAATATTAGACGTAAAGGAGAAGCTAGAAAGAAGAGTCAAGAATTGTGTCAAGATTTCACACTCCAGTGGGCTGGAGAATGGAAACATTGTAATGGAGAATTGGGAGGAGGAGGAGATTTGGGTGGTAGGGAGAAGAAAAGTAGTAATGTACACCAAGTAGTTGGAAATGCAGAAGTAAAGTTGATATGGGTGTTCAGAGTTGGAGAGAGAGAAAAAAGATTTGGAAGGTTTCTGTTCATAAGCCGAGGGAAAGGTCTTGGTATAAGAGAAGTTTCTACAAATTATATTCCAGTGAAACAAACAGTTTGCTTTCACAGAAAAGTTTATTCAGATTATACAGGATCGATTATGAGAGAGGATGTTCAGCAGCTGGTGCTGGCTCAGCCAGGTCCATTGCCTTCCTTGAGGGCCATGGTGCAGGCACACCTTAGCATTCAGAAATCCTTGTTCAATGAATATGTGGAGCCACACTGTCTGGCAGAGCCTGAAAGCAGCAATTTGCACAAGGTGAGAGTCATCAATTTGGCTAGTCATCCACCTACTTAGTCACCAAGTATACCAGTGGTGCTCTATTTTGCTGCACATTAGAATAACCTGGGGAGCCTTTAAAACATCCCGAGGCCAGGCTACAATCCAGACTTAAATCCCTCCTCTCTAGGTGATTTTAATGTACGTCCTAGGGTCAGAAACACTGCCAAATATCCCCTTTGTGTGAGAAACACAATTGATGCTTAACCGATGATATTGTCCTCTCAAAATCTGCCCTGTGGAGTTTGTTTTGGAAGCATTCTCTCCATCTGAACCTCCCCATACTACCCTACAAGGTAGTAGAGAAGGATGTGGGAGGTGAAGAGGAGGAAGAGGGACTGGAGAAGAAGAAAGAGAAGGAAGAAGAGACCCAGGAGAACATGATGTCATGGACACCGAGAGAGGGGACTTCCAGGAGCATGAGTCGATCATCAGTATCAGTGACTGATGTCAACTGCTGTGGCAATTTAGGGATGAAAAGAACTGAGATGAAGCCAGAGAGTGTTGCACTGAGTTTTAATATAGTGATGTGGTTGGAAGCCAGACTGCAAAACAGGTAAGGAGTAGGACACTGGAGATATGGAGTTAGCAGGTGTAGACAGAGACAACAGACTGGCCGCACACATGCTTCACAATGTGCTTTAACTGATTGTTGTGCTCCATGGTGTTCAAAGATCCCCCAAAATTAGTTTCCAACATTTAAAAATTGGGAGGCTTCATATAAAATATGTTTTTATTTCTCTTGAAAAAACTGGGAGATCTGACAACAGTGGCCTTTGCTTCCTCTTGGCAATAATTGGTTGTCCAAATTTGAAACAATGTGCTTTCTTGGGTTCACCATACAGCCCCCATCCCTGATGGTTATCCTTTCCACCTTGCTTATTTCTCTCATTTGCATGACCTCTCTGGCAAGTGAGTTTGGGATTTGGATTTGATCCAAGTCTGTCAGGTGGTTTGTCAGAGAGCCCTGTGCACCTTTGGAGGTGGGTAGGGAGAAGTCTGGGTTGAGGCTGTTGTGGGAGGCAGGAAGCTGGAACAGATGGAGGGCAAGTGGAATAAAGGAAGAGCTTCTCCAGATTAGCCTGGAATTGGAAGAACACAAAAGTAAGGAGAGAAAGAAGGATGGTTGGCAATAGAGATTTGGGGGAAGAGAGGAGAGAAGATGAGAGCCTGTTTGTTCGTCTCAGTGTCACAGGCTCATCACTGCAAGTCTGGTGGAGGACACAGCATTGGGGGCTGGGCAATATGGAGACGATTTGGAGCAATCATAATAGGAACTAATGAAAAGACACCTCAACTTGGGGTGGGAGGTGGGAAACTGGCCCTGAAAACTACTGAGTACGTAAAGATTTCTGGACTTAATTATTTATTATTTTTTTTAAAAAGTTTTTATTTATTTATTTGAGAGAGAGAGAGACAGAGAAACAGAGTATAAGCAGGTGGAGAGGCAGAGGGAGAAGGAGAAGCAGACTCCCCACTGAACGGGGAGCCCGATGTGGGGCTTGATCCCAGGAACCTTGAGATCATGACCTGAGTCAAAGGCAGCTGCTTAACCGACTGAGCCACCCAGGTGCCCCTGGACTTAGTTAGAAACAGCTTTTCCTTACATATTTGGAGATAACAGTTTTAAAATAGAAAATTGTACTTTGTAGCATTTGAAGTCATCTTATTCTATTTTAAAAATCATCTTTTAAAAAATATGGTTTCAAGGACATTAAAGAGTAAGTCCCATATAAGCTATTAACAGCATAATAAAACTTAACTGCTTTTATAATGTTTGCATTTTACGGTAACTTGATTGTATGTTGCAAAGTTTTCTGTTCCGTTATTTTCCAATGGTACTGCCATTTTTATTAAATTATGTAAAGGAATGGTTTAAAATCACCTCTGCCAAAATATTCAAATGTTGTGGTTCAATGCCAGTATTTCTGTTTGACTAAACCCTTTCAGATAACATAAAAGCAATTTGTTCTTATTGAATGGAACAAATGTTTGTTTCTTAGGGATTTTTTTTTTTTTTTTTTTGTTATTCAGGTCTGCTTATTTTTAGAGATGGAAGGCATTGTATAAACTGAAATGGTGTTGCATCAAAATTATCCTTCATCAATTTGTTATACACCACTTATTTTTAATTGTTGCTGGCAGCTCCTAGGTTGCTCATGGGTAAATTTGTTTTGCTGATTTAAGTATTTGGAAATTGTTGCATGGAGTCTGGAGAGCATTACAAATCCTGAGGCTGTATTTGAGGAGGCTGTGGCTTATAGAAAAACGGGAGGGTAAAAAAATCACATTGTTTTATTGAAGACTTTATGAGTTAGGGATAAGATTGATTTTCATAGTTAGAGTTTACATGTCTGTCTTTTTTTTTTTATTACTCCTTAGAACTGTGTTATATATTCATTTGTACTTGTATTTGTATTCATAAATAGTTAACTGAGTTATATAATTTGAGGGATGTTGTATGTTCAGGTTTCAAGGGGCCAATCAGTCCATTCCATCTCCCCTCTGAGTTCTAAAGCAACTGAGAAATAGATATAGGAAATGGACAATGAGAAATAAACATAAACATGGGAATTTTATTAAGCATAAAACTGGGGAATATGGCTTAGATGTGGGGCCAAATGGGCTTCCTACTCCCTCTCCAAGTGTAGGACATTCATGGGGGAAGGGGTTGGGTCTGCAGAGTGATAGTTCCTCTGCCATCTCCTTGAAGGACTACAGACCAGCTCATACCCATTGGGCTCAGAGAACCTGAGTAAGAGGCCACTCATGTATAGCAGCCTTGAACCCACTGATCCACCCAACAGTGCAAAGTGGACTAATGGATATCAGGTTCTCATCACAAAACACAGAAAAAAATGTTCCTCCTGCTAGTATTTAGGTAGCTACAGTGTTTACAGCTGGAGCAGAAGTTCTTATTTTTTTTTTTTTAAGACTTTATTTATTTATTTGAGAGAGAGAAGGAGAGAGAGAGAGCATGAGAAGGGTGAGGGTCAGAGGGAGAAGCAGGCTCCCCACCGAACAGGGAGCCTGATGCGGGACTTGATCCCAGGACTCCAGGATCATGACCTGAGCCAAAGGCAGTTGCTTAACCAACTGAGCCACCCAGGCGCCCCTGAAGTTCTCATTTTGTGACCAGCAAGAATGTGAGGATGTGAAAGGAAGATTTCACATATACTGGGAAGCTCAGTTCCTATGGACCTCTTAACTCAGTACTATACTGCACAAAGTTTTACAATTAGGGATTATTTCCCTGGGCTAACTATTCCTTCTTTTATTCCTGTGATTCATTAAAATGAATTTGATAGAAGGAGAAGGACAGTCCTATGTAAAGTCATGAGAAATACCATAATGTGTGTCAGGTAGCTTTTTTATCTGTTGGGAGAGGGTAACATAGCATGAAACATAGAATTGTTTGTCCCTTCCTGTCCTTCCTTCCTCTTGTTTTTCTTTTCTACATCTCTTTCTGGCATCACTGGTGAGGCAGGTAGCAAACCCACTACCCTCTGTGCTCCCCCCAAACACAAAGCTCATTTCTGTGGTTGAATAACTGAGTCATGGTATAGTAAGGTATTTACTCTTGCTCTGATTAAATAGTTACCCGTGGTTAAAAAAAAAAAAAAGACAAGACGCTTTTTCTCCTTTTAAAAAACATAATTTTATAAATTAATCAGTTGCCTGAATTTTATTTGATGAAACATCATCTGGTGGTTACACAAAGCACTCACAAATGATCAGGTGAGCTCAGACTTATGCTATCTCCTTCCTGGTCTCCTAGACTTCAGACTAGCCCCGTCCAATTCCTCTTCTCCATTTCCCCAGAAAAAACACCCAAATTATATGAAAAAGCAAGAGAAAGCTATTTGCAAAGTTCACAGTGATTACCTTTGAGGTGGGTGGGTGAAAATGGTCAGGGGATCTAATTAGGGAAGGTCTTATGGGCCATCAAAGGCACTGGTAGATATTTTTAAATTGGGTAGTAAGTATATGCATATTAATTTATATTGGTATTTTCCACCTTTACAAATATTATTTATATCTTTTATAAATATTTTCTCATTTGAGGGGCACCTGGGTGACTCAGTTGTTGAGCGTCTGCCTTCGGCTCAGGTGATGATCCCAGGGTCCTGGGATCGAGCCCCGCATCAGGCTCCCTGCTCTGTGGGAAGCCTGCTTCTCCCTCTCCCACTCCCCCTGCTTGTGTTCCCTCTCTCGCTGTGTCTCTCTCTGTCAAATGAATAAATAAAATCTTGATAAAAAAATATTTTCTCATTGAAATTATAAAACTGACTTAAAAAAGAATCGAAATCACCTGTCTTCTTGGCTCTCTAAAGCCTCTGTTCAGCTTCCAGGAGTATGAATCTAAGAACTCCATATGCTTAGCATACGAGGCTATATTAGTCAACATTCTGGTTGCAAGTGACAGAAATCCAGTTCATACTATTTAAGCACTCCACCCCCCTCTCCCCGACAAAAAAAAGAAAAAGAATTTGTTGACTTACATAACAAAGAAGGACAAGTGTGCCCTTAACTTTGGTCTGGCCACACCCAGAAGTTAAAATGACAGTATGGGTTCTTTCATCTATGTTATTCTTTGCATTTTGGCTTCTGTTTCTCTTACTATAGTTGACTTCACCCACCTGGCTAAGGAAGATAGTCACATGAGAGTCACAGCTCACACTGCCTTTCTAACTTGGGATCCTAGAGGAAAAGAAACATCTCTCCTAATAGCCAGGGCTAGCTATGTAATTTGTGGGGTCTCTTGTTCAAACACCAGGAAAAAGTGTCATTAAAGGTACTAAAATATAAAGTGCTTTTAAAAAAAATTCTGTATGCTCTCTTTCAACTTGTCATTCTGTTTTTTAAAAATTTCTTATGTAATGTCCTTCCAAGTAAAGAAGAACTAAAATTTTAAGAATGAGTATGAATCTCACCATTTATCATTATATTGTGCAACACCAGTTTTCAATGCAAATATAAGAGCATTTAACTCATAGATGGAAGCACTGAAATTATACCATTTATAATACATACATATACTTCATGTATATTTTGTTCTTACTACACCAAAGGAAATGTTGTGCAAAATGAACTCAACTGTTTTTATTTCACTTCTTAATACACTCACATTCTTTTTTTAAAAAATTTTATATGTTATGTTAATCACCATACATTACATCATTAGTTTTTGATGTAGTGTTCCATGATTCATTGTTTGCGTATAACACCCAGTGCTCCATTCAGACGTGCCCTCTTTAATACCCATCACTGGGCTAACCCATCCCCCTACCCACCTCCCCTCTAGAACCCTCAGTTTGTTTCTCAGAGTCCATAGTTTCTCATGGTTCGTCTCGCTCTCCGATTCCCCCCCCTTCATTTTACCCTTCCTACTATCTTCTTTTTTTTAACATATAATGTATTATTTGTTTCAGAGGTACAGGTCTGTGATTCAACAGTCTTACACATTTCACAGCACTCACCATAGCACATACCCTCCCCAATGTCTATCACCCAGCCACCCCATCCCTCCCACCCCCCACCACTCCAGCAACCTTCAGTTTGTTTCCTGAGATTAAGAATTCCTCATATCAGTGAAATCATATGATACATGTCTTTCTCTGATTAACTTATTTCGCTCAGCATAATACCCTCCAGTTCCATCCACGTTGTTGCAAATGGCAAGATTTCATTCCTTTTGATGGCTGCATAATATTCCATTGTATATATATACCACCTCTTCTTTATCCATTCATCTGTCAATGGACATCAAGGCTCTTTCCATAGTTTGGCTATTATGGACATTGCTGCTATAAACATTGGGGTGCATGTACCCCTTTGGATCACTACATTTGTATCTTTGGGGTAAATACCTAGTAGTGCAATTGCTGGGTCGTAGGTTAGCTCTATTTTCAACTTTTTGAGGAACCTCCATACTGTTTTCCAGAGTGGCTGCACCAGCTTGCATTCCCACCAACAGTGTAGGAGGGTTCCCCTTCTCTGCATCCCTGCCAACATCTCTCATTTCCTGACTTGTTAATTTTAGCCATTTTGACTGGTGTGAGGCGGTATCTCATTGAAGTTTTGATTTGGATTTCCCTGATGCCGAGTGATGTTGAGCACTTTTTCATGTGTCTTTTGGCCATTTGGATGTCTTCTTTGCAGAAATGTCTGTTTATGTCTTCTGCCCATTTCTTGATTGGATTATTTGTTCTTTGGGTGTTGAGTTTGATAAGTTCTTTATAGATTTTGGATACTAGCCCTTTATCTGATATATCATTTGCAAATATTTCCTCCCATTTTGTTGGTTGTCTTTTGGTTTTGTTAACTGTTTCTTTTGCTGTGTAAGAGCTTTTTATCTTGATGAAGTTCCAATAGTTCATTTTTGCCCTTGCTTCCCTTGCCTTTGGTGATGTATCTAGGAAGAAGTTGCTGTGGTTGAGGTCGAAGAGGGTGCTGCCTGTGTTCTCCTTTAGGATTTTGACGGACTCCTATCTCACATTGAGGTCTTTCAAACATTTGGAGTCTATTTTTGTGTGTGGTGTAAGGAAATGGTCAGGTTTCATTCTTCTGTATGTGGCTGTCCAATTTTCCCAACACCATTTGTTGAAGAGACTGTCTTTTTTCCATTGGACATTCTTTACGGCTTTGTCGAAGATTAGTTGACCATAGAGTTGAGGGCCCATTTCTGGGCTCTCTATTCTGTTCCATTGATCTATGTGTCTGTTTTTGTGGCAGTACCATAATGTCTTGATGATGACAGCATTGTAATAGAGCTTGAAGTCCAGAATTGTGATGCCACCAGCTTTACTTTTCTTCTTTAACATTCCTCTGGCTATTCGGGGTCTTTTCTGGTTCCATACAAATTTTAGGATTTTTTGTTCCATTTCTTTGAAAAAAGTGGATGGTATTTTGATAGGGATTGCATTAAATGTGTAGATTTCTCTAGATAGCATAGACATTTTCTCAATATTTGATCTTCCAATCCATGCGCAAGGAACGTTTTTCCATTTCTTTGTGTCTTCCTCAATTTCTTTCATGAGTATTCTATAGTTTTCTGAGTACTGATCCTTTGCTTCTTTGTTTAGATTTATTCCTAGGTATCTTATGGTTTTGGGTGCAATTGTAAATGGGATCGACTCCTTAATTTCTCTTTCTTCTGTCTTGTTGTTGGTGTATAGGAATGCCACTGATTTCTGTGCACTGATTTTATATCTTGCCACTTTACTGAATTCCTGTATGAGTTCTAGCAGTTTTGGGGCAGAGTCTTTTGGGTTTTCCACATAAAGTATCATATCATCTGCAAAACGTGAGAGTTTGACTTCTTCTTTGCTAATTCGGATGCCTTTTATTTCTTTTTGTTGTCTGATTGCTGTGGCTAGGACTTCTAGTACTATGTTAAATAGCAGTGGTGATAGTGGACATCCCTGCCATGTTCCTGACCTTAGGGGGAAAGCTCTCAGTTTTTCCCCATTGAGAATGATATTCGCTGTGGGTTGTTCATAGATGGCTTTTATGATATTGAGGTATGTACCCTCGATCCCTATACTCTGAAGAGTTTTGATCAAGAAAGGATGCTGAACTTCGTCAAATGCTTTTTCTGCATCTTGAGAGGATCATATGGTGGTTGTTCTTTCTTTTGTTAATGTATTGTATCACGTTGATTGATTTGCGGATGTTGAACCAACCTTGCAGCCCAGGAATAAATCCTACTTGGTCATGGTGAATAATCCTTTTAATGTACTGTTGGATCCTATTGGCTAGTATTTTGGTGAGAATTTTTGCATCCATGTTCATCAAGGATATTGGTCTGTAATTCTCCTTTTTGATGGGGTCTTTGTCTGGTTTGGGGATCAAGGTAATGGTGGCCTCATAAAACGAGTTTGGAAGTTTTCCTTCCATTTCTAATTTTTGGAACAGTTTCAGAAGAATAGGTATTAATTCTTCTTGAAAGGTTTGGTAGAATTCCCTTGGGAAGCCATCTGGCCCTGGGCTCTTGTGTGTTGGGAGATTTTTGATGACTGCTTCAATTTCCTTAGTGGTTATAGGTCTTTTCAGGTTTTCTGTTTCTTCCTGGTTCAGTTTGATAGTTTATACATCTCTAGGAATGCATCCATTTCTTCCAGATTATCTAATTTGCTGGCATATAGTTGCTCATAATATGTTCTTATAATTGTTTGTACTTCTTTGGTGTTGGTTGTGATCTCTCCTCTTTCATTCATGATTTTATTTATTTGGGTCATTTCTCTTTTCTTTTTGATAAGTCTGGCCAGGGGTTTATCAATCTTATTAATTCTTTCAAAGAACTAGCTCCTAGTTTTGTTGATCTGTTCTACTGTTCTTTTGGTTTGTATTTCACTGATTTCTGCTCTGATCTTTATTATTTCTCTTCTGCTGGGTTTAGGCTTTATTTGCTGTTCTTTCTCCAGCTCCTTTAGGTGTAGGGTTAGGTTGTGTATTTGAGACCTTTCTTGTTTCTTGGATACACTCACATTCTGTTGTTCCCTTCAGTTTAGTGATGAGTCAGAAATAACTGAAAGGAAAAGGAACTATGAGTTGTCCTATCTTTCCTTTCCTTCCATGTCATCGTTCTTAGTGAGTTTGTCTAATAAAGGGAAGTGACACAAGTAAGAAAGGATACAATGAAGTCTTGTTTCTTAAAATGCCATTGCGTTCTTTCTACCTTGGAAGAAAATTCTGGTTCAAATGGAAAGCCTGGCCTCTTGGATCTGTGAGCACCCCCATTTATTCAGTTTTAAATGTAACATATTTACCTCATCCTTTGAGTCTTACAGAACTGCTACACATGTGGGTCCACTGGGAGGCTGTGCTTATGGGCATCATAAATGCTATCCTGCAAACAGAGTGTGTATTTTCTTTGCTCATATTATGCCTGTTGTTCTATGGGACTTCACTTTCCAAACAAGATAAAATTATTGAGAATTTCAGAGTGGCAACAGCAGAGCATTAAACCAAGTGCAGGACCCTTTTGAACTGACTTAAGAGGCTTTGTGATTGAACAGGTCATAGACACCAAGCTGGGTCTGCTGGTAGCCTTGACAAGGATTCTGATTGGCTAAGTTTCGGTTATGCATCTATTCTTTTTTTTTTTTTTTGAGGAGGTGCTGAACAGAGAGGGACGGAGAGGGGTTATGTATTTATTCTTGACCCTATCACTTGGTCCAGTGTATGGAGCACCCCAGTGGGTCAAGCTTGGTTTACTTGCCCACAGCTAGGGCCTAAAACAAGGTGTTGTCAGCCTTCCCAACTAGGAGGAGTAGGCAAGTGCTTTGTCAAAAGACCCAATAATAGGCAGACAACATATGTTTACTATAAGGGACTTCACATCTATCTGCCTCACTTTCATTTCCTGTCAAGGCTTTAATCCTCAAACAGCCCATACTGTTGTTTGGACCTTTTTATCATTCCTAGGATATACCAGCTTCTTGCATGACTATGCTTTTGCACATGGTCTTCCTTCTTCTTGGAATGCATTTCCTCTTCTGGAAATCTTTTACTAATTCTTTAACACAATTCAAATTCACTTCCTCTCTGGGGTTGGCTATGACATCCTTGGGCAGATTAGTTGCTCAGACCTTAAACATCTACAATTCTTTATTTGTTTCTGAGTCACAGCTCTATTGCTTCTATTCCAAAGTATTTATTTTCTTGTTTACTTATTTCACTAGATTCTGGACTCCTTGAGAGCAGGAATAGTCAGTCATTCTTTTTTTTCAGTGTTCAGTGTAAGGCAAATGCCTGTTATGTAACTGGTTCTACATAAGTGTCTGTTGAATGAAACAGTAAAAAGCTAGTGTCACAAAATGGTGTTTTCAACCTGCCTTCTCTGATATTAACCTTGTACCCCAAAAGGATGCTTTCATAAATGAATCTTACATTTGAGATATCATTGGGGGGCATCTGGGTCTTTTCAGATTCTTTTTTTTCTGAAGCACTGGGCTGTTTTCTGAGTAAAGTAAAACATCTCTTGGTTAAAACTCTCAGAAGGAACCAACTGAATGCAAAACTCAGAGAAGTAACGTTTTGAATTCAGATAAATTTCCAGATAAATTCAGTCTGTTTCCTAAGATCAAGCACTGTCTATGGAGTTGGTCCTGGGGTACTGTTTGTGGGCAGGGAGTGGGCACTGTTTTCCACCTTGCCCTCTGGGCTAATCAGCCTGGGCTCCAGATACTCAGGAGCTACATGTATCATGGTTGTGAGACCAGTCATACATCATCTTTGTCATGATATTTGTTCTCACATAATTATGTTCTTCTGTAGCGGTGCTGTCCAGGGGATACTGGAAAACAAATGATATGATCCCTATGCTTATCTTGAGATCCCCTTTCAAGTTCCGCATATTTAGAAGTTCTATTCCAGCACATGTCAAGATGAAAGGATCCCTGCTCAAAATTCTACCTTTGAGAAATTTGCTCCAGGGAAGGAGCACCCATTGGAACAATGTAGGCAATTGCCTCGTGTTAGAAACAGGGCTAAGCTGAGAGTTTGGAAGGTCCTCTGAAATTGAATGTATGTAATGACTGGGTTCCAACAAGAAGGACAAAAAATGAAGGACAAACAAGATGAAAATGGCAACAAACAAAATCACAAAGAAGTAAATTAAAAAAATCAATCAGTTATCCATAGGATAATGGTGTGAATGTGTGAATTCGTGTAAAGAGTAAAAAAAAAACAAAACAGAAAGAAATATAATAATTCAAAATTGTGAGAGGAAACCTTTATTGTTACAAGATCTCAGTTCTGCTTAATAAAATCTTGATCTATTTCTTTTGACCATACTTTAGGTATAATCTTTAAATCTTGACTGTTCTCCAAGGAAATAAAACATACACAGATTGTTTTATATAGTTCTATGTAAAATATTGTTTTCTGTGGATAGTTCGTATGGCTAGCTGTTATTTGCAGTTTGACATTGTATAAAGTGCAGAAACAGCTCCATGTTTGGAACTTGTTTTCCATTGCTCCAAAACAATAAAAACAAGCTAATGGAAGAAACCCTTAAATATGAGCTAAAATGGAGTTTATAATTAAGAAACTGCTGGAATTTTGAAAACATATATAAATTAAGCAGGTCGTGTGTCTGCTCCCATATTTCTAGTGCAAATAGGTTTTTGCATTTATTGATTGAAAGAAACATTCGCTATCCATCATGCCTCTAAGAAAACTGTAAACTATGATTAATATACCTTGTAAACATTATATTTGGTCACGATGCTATATCATCATAGAAAAGTTAATCACTTAAATCAATATTGAATTGAGATATATGGTTAGGATATTTAAAAACCCTCTGTCTCTAATCATTATTTGGTGATTTTTCTAATCCTGAAAGAAGATGAATGTTCTATCAGCTAATGACACCTGATTCAGGGCATCTTGTAACTGACAGCCCCCAGGGAGAGACAGTCCACCACTAGAGGTTGTTATAAAGGGTAAAGGAAAAATGTGACAAAAAAAATTAGAGGTGCCAGAAAAAATAGGTTGTAAGTTGATAGTAATGAATGTGAAGTTTTCCTCTTACATGGCAACAATAATCTATCACCTCCCACACCCTTTTCAGATGAAAAAACCTAATTGGCCTCAGATAATATCTGCTAAATGTAGTGTTGAATAACAGGTGGTTAAAAATGTGTTAAATAGCACATTAATTAAGACTTTAAAACTTCCCATTAAGTGATTGCATACATTTGAAGAAATGTGTAGCTATTTTTGTAGAGATACTCTGAATCCAAATACAATAGAAAACTGTCATTGATTTAAAAATAAAAAAAAAGTAAAACTCATTTTTTTTTAAACCTTTTGATACTGCATAACCAGAGAAAGAAAGAGGCGGGGAAGGTTGAGGCAAACGATAAATACTCATGGGCTTTGTATATCCATGTGCATGTGGGTATATAAGATCAATGAAATATTCAGCATTGTTCCACTATTATTAAATTTTACACGTATGTGAACACCAGTAATGCAACAGAGAGTGTCTACATTCAAGATTGGCCACCATTTAGCCTTGCCTTTATATTCTGGAATTCTGTAATTCAAGTCATTCCTTTATTTATACAATCAAATGTTAAGTATAGGACTTTTTGAATTGTTCTGTTTCAGAAAATATGTTTAAGAAGAAGGGTGAATTCCCTAATTCCATCTGGTTCTAAATGCAGAATGCTGGTCCACACATACATTCATAGGTGCTCTTTGGAAAAAGGGTTCTGTGCCCTACTGATTTTGCAGAAATACCTGGTAAAACAAAGTTAAACATGTTTCTTCAGAATATGACTCTCTAGAACCTATGGTAGGACTAATGTGCATTGTGACTCTCTCAGAGGTGGACAGAGTACTTAGCTTTGACATGAAACCCTGGACACTAGAGTCCTTCATCATAGGATGGAGGAATGTGTTGCTTGAAGTCAGTTTCCCTATTTGTGAAGGTTATCATCTACCTCTGATGAGGGTTGGAATCTGAACTGTGAGTGCAGAAAGTGACACTTGCCTAGTAGGACCAGGTCCTACACCCAGGAATCTAAAGTGTCTTCCCTGCCATGCAGGATGGACCTTAGAAGCAATGGATGACCCGGACAGGCATCCTGAACAGCACAAAGTTGGGAATGGAAGAGGCTGGATAAGATGCATGAGGATTCTTCCTTCATCGTCACATTTTGAGTTGTTCTTTCAACTTCATAGAATTTATTCTGTAGTATTTACATTCACTTTCTATTTTTCTTTTCTTTTCTTTTTTTACATTAACCTATCAATTAATGATTAATACATCAGTGAATGGATGATGAGGGCAAACCAGGCCCTGATCCTAATGGAGGAACTGAGTCCAGTTCCTTTGGTCTGAGGAGGTTGAACAATCTAGAACAGTCTTTCATTTGGTCTGTGGAGCTTTCCTGTGCCATGTACTCAGAGCTGTTTCATCCAACATATCACCTAGATATACTTTGAACTCATTGCTACTCATTTTTGTACTCTTTACTAAGATCTTAAATGTTTTCCAGTGTTTCTCTAATATTATTTCTACCCCTGGTGACAATATTTGTGGCAGTGATTTGTGTCCTTGGGTTATCTCTAAGCACAGCTTCCACTTGGCCCTCTGTAAAAGCCTACTAAGGACAGTTAGGGGGTACATTATCTGTAGAGAATTTAAAAAACGATAATAAAACTAGGTGCTCTGCTTTCTTTTGTTATTGTTATCATGCTTCAGTGATTTTAATTTTTTTTTTTAAGATTTTATTTATTTGCGAGAGAGAGAATGAGAGACAGAGAGCATGAGAGGGAGGAGGGTCAGAGGGAGAAGCAGACTCCCCGCTGAGCAGGGAGCCCGATGCGGGACTCTATCCAGGGACTCCAGGATCATGACCTGAGCCGAAGGCAGTCGCTCAACCAACTGAGCCACCCAGGCGCCCCATGCTTCAGTGATTTTAAACAATGCCAGTAATAAAAATACTCCTACCTGCTGGGAGAGATGCCACCTGCACACCCCCGCCATGCTCTTTATTAAAAACTCCTTTTGGAGAAACTAAGCAAACTTTATTTATATATTTTATGCTTTCCCCTCCTAATTTGTCTCAAGGATGATTTAATTTCTCTTATTTGGTCAAACAGAATTATTTAAAATTAGGAATCTTACCCACAGAAATTTAAAACTTGTTTCTCACTGAGTTGCTTCTTGATTACTGAAGGAAAAATGCCTATATAATAAAAAGCACTAGACTTAAAATACATGAACTCCTAGGCTTTTCTTTATTTTAAGAGAGGCAGCATCATACTGTAGAATTTACTCTTGAAAGCAAACACCTTTTTTGTAGTGGTGGCTCCGAAGCTGATAAACCTCAGGCATGGCATCAACTCTCTGGGCCTCAGTTTCCCTCTTTTAAAGTCAGGCTGATGTTCTCAGAGGTCATTAATGAAGAAACTAGGCAGGTTACTTTACAACATGGTCATTTTAGCTAATTATGCCAAATTAAAATGATTTTTAAAAATCTGAATTAAAGGAGTAACAGTTGATTATATAGCCATCACAGTCTTATTAATTTTCAGAAAAAAAAAAAAAAAGTAAGATCTACTAACTCCTAAATACTAAGCTCTGAATTTCTAGAACTCTCAAATACTAAACTCAGATTTCTGGAATTCAAATGGGAAGAGGAGGGATTCCTTCATGGACCAGAAATTCTCCTGCAGATGTTAGGGGATAAAAAAAAACCCCACAACAAATCCAGAAAGGCATGATGTTTGCAGATTGCAGATGTTTTTTATAATCAGGCTGAAATCGACTGTGACAGTGTTGCTACTCTTACTGCCTCTGTACCTCAACATTGGTTTTAAAAAAGATTTCCCCAGGTCTCTTCCCAGTGTTGGAACTCTGCAGAGTATACAAAAGCCCTCAGTATCCATGGTGGACATAGCTGAATTGTCCTGGTTTCCACCTGAGGAATGGGTATTTTAGACATGGTTCCAAAGATCTGTGAATGACAGCTGATTTTTCTAGCAATTGAAAAGACTCGTTCTTCTTCATTCACTTAAGCATTCATTAAAAAAAAAAATGATTGCTTGTCAAGTCTGTGTTACTGCCATTGTTGGGGCTGGGATAGGGCAGGGAGTAAGTTCTCTGACTTGAGGAACTTGCCTTCTCCTCATGGGATGAAGGTAGGAGAAAACAGATGGAGTCAAGATGTGCAGATGTAGTTTTTGATTCATTTAGAGTCCTTGCATAATAAACCTTTTACTCTAAACACTGAGCACAGCAATGTGAGAGTAATGTACTTTTGGGGGTCAAAAGTTCCTACAAATATTTCCAGATGTCAATTAAACCTTATAGTTTTGACTTAGACTGAGTGATCTGTCTTTCAAGTCAGGCCAGTCCGCAATCCCTAGGCCTGGTCCTTGTCACTTTCCCTAGGCCAGTGTAGTCATTTCAGCTTCTATAGCTGTGCTTTCCATGCTGGGCTGTGCCTCAGAATCACATAAGAAATCACTTAAAGTACTAGTTAAAAAAAAAAAAATATATATATTTTATATATATATTATGCATATTATTATATATTTTACATATATTAAAATTATATATATTATATATAATAAAATAGATATATTCATTCTCTTAGACATACTCTAAGTTACTAGGAATGAGGGACTTGGGATCCGTGGTATTCATAAAGTGCTCCAGGTGATTCTAATTAGGCCAGCTGGCACCATTTTTCAAATCAGATCTTAGGAACTGCTACCAGATTAGTCTTTCTAATGCAAGGATTTCCTCAAGGTTCTCTTCTGAATGCTGAGGACTTTATAGTATAAGGTATAAGATATTTGAGGAGTCTGCCCACCTTTCCAACCCCATCTTTGATTGCTTCATTACTGGTACCCTCTGCCTCAGTCAGACTTGCCTACTGACTTCTCCTTGGATGCCATCAAACTCCTGTGTCCATGTCTTCTTTGTGCCTTTCTTCAGGTCCTCAAGGTCCTCTTCCCTTTTCTCCAGGTCTTCATTTCCCCAAAGCCCAGCTCTAGTCCTGTGTCAGACATGAGAACCTCCAGTTTTGGACTCTTCTAGCCTTTATCATTTGGGTCACTCATTTGTCTCTTGTAGTCATTTGTGACTGCAAAGTCTAGTTGAATTCTTGAAAAGTTTTCTAAGTGACTGGTACACATGACATGCCATTTATAGCATTTCATTAATAATAAACAAAAAAAATTTACTAATATTCTTTAGATACTAGTGCCTCTATTTTGTATTTCATAAGACATTGTGTAAATACAGTGAAAGGCATGCATCATACCTGTGTTAATCACTAAAATCATGCTCAGTGCCTGGCATATAAATTATTTGTTGAACAAAGGAAAAAACCTATATTATTGTCTTAAAACCTTTGGTGTTGCTTTTTGTTAATTGTTTGGTGCCTACTATAATGAGGGTTTGAAGCTTTGCTTTTCACTCTTGTGTTCTCATTATTTCTTTTTTAGCACACGGTGGGAGTTTAAGCTACCCACTTGACACCATGCCTAGTTCCTGTCCCAGAATGAAGCTGTTTATCATCACTTCAGAAGGCAAATAGAATAACCTGAATTACCCTGTTATTAAAGTAATGTATAAACCTAAAGGCTACTCAACAGTGAATATTCCATCAGCTCAAAAAAACTCACTGTCCTCCCTAAAGTGATCTTATTGGCTGTGTGGGCTTGTTTATTATTATGGAGTTTAGGGCAACTTTGAGGATCTGACCCTGGTTCACTAGAGAAATTTCTGTTTTATATTCTTTCCGAGCACACTAACTTAAATTCTTCCGATTTTAATTTTGTTCATGCCTTATAATATACTCTATCGTCTTTGGATATCATCTTCCTGATAACTATCGGAAATCACCCTTGTTATATCTCAAAGCAGACATTTCATTGATTCTCATAGTAAATCTTCAAGAAAAAAGGTACTTGATAAAACAGTAGCCTATGTGTATCTGAATTTAGAAAGCATCTTTTGCTGTCACTCTGCGGTTGTAAATATTCTTTGGTAACACAAATGCCTGAGTAAATGGCAGCCAGACTTTGCTTATTTTGGTGTAGATATTTACTAGAAGCTGAAAAATGGTTCCTTGACATATTTTACTAAACTACACAATGAATACAAAACTCTTGAGATTCAGGCTGTTTTATTGAGCTGAAAGCATAAACCTGGATATTTTTACTGGCAGCAAGTATTGGCTTTGTTCATTCATTTATTCAATAATTACTTATTGAGCATCTTTTCTAAGTCAGATACCACAGGAGGACCTGGGGTACAAAGGCAGGTACATCTTTGTCCCATGGAAGTCTTAGTTTACTCAGATAGATAGACGTTAAACAGAGGATTATACTAGTAATGACTTATTTATTGTTGTGATAGGGGTATAAAGTAAAAATCTAGTGTATGATGAGAGAATGTAATTAGAGCCCCCCACCTCATCTGAGGTGGTAAGTTGGGGGGAAGCGTAGGAGTGGGAAGTGTTCAGAAAAGGCTTTCCAGAATGGGTCTTATTTAATATGAGAACTGAAAAAAATAAGTGGGAATTAGCAAGACAGAGAGAAGAATTGCCAACTCCACAAATAACAAGAATGATGAATGCTAATAATAGAAATGACATATTTATGATAAAACCTCAGATATGCTCATCTAATCCTATTTTATATTTGTTCTGTCACTGATACTAGGTAAGAAGGACTGTATGATCTATAAAACCTGGTTAAAATAGCTATATTATAAAGGACTAGAATGCTTTTAAGGAAACTTTAAAGGTCAGAAGATAAGACAGAGACTGAATGTTCACAAGGAGAAAATGCCCACTATGAACATCACAGGAAGGTTCTAACCCATTCTAATAATCATTTACACTAAACAGAAGAAAATCTTTCTTTGATGTACTTCTTGACATTTGGGGGTTATAACATATTTTAGCATTATATAGGTCAAATTGTACCTGATAAATGATCCAGCTATAAGAATATACTTAGCATTTGGGGTGTTTATTAAAGTAACT
Organism: Mirounga angustirostris; assembly: GCF_029215605.1. Lineage (NCBI taxonomy): Eukaryota > Metazoa > Chordata > Mammalia > Carnivora > Phocidae > Mirounga > Mirounga angustirostris. Next base: position 90,320,490 of record NW_026991716.1, on the reverse strand, counting down.
GTTGCATTGTCCACATGTCCAAAATAATATAAGAAAGAAAGAGAAATACCGGGAAGGAAAATCAGACTGACAGAAAATAAACAAGATGTGTTCAATGTAACACAAGTTAGGTTGTGAAAACTGTGTTTAAAATCAAGTAACCCAATTTTTCATTTTTTATCAGAAAGTTAAGTGGTCATTAAGAACTGGAATTATTTCTACATCGACCAGAAAAATAACTGGTGTTGACCGGCAAATACTATAGAATTTTCTCTATCCTTCAATTCGTAGCCACTGGTATTTTAGATGAATCTAAAATACAGTTCTTATATGAGATTCACCTGTGTTTCCTCCCAGTTAGGGACGTGGTGTCGAGTTTCAGGGCTGAGCGTGAGATAAAGGAACTAGCGTTGCAGTTGCCGTCAGGTGTCAGTTGGGGCTGCAGTCACCTGAGCTAGCCACTTTACTTATGCTACTGAATTTAATTCTAATAGCAACTTTTTTTTTTAAAGATTTTATTTATTTATTTGACAGAGAGAGACACAGTGAGAGAGGGAACACAAGCAGGGGGAGTGGGAGAGGGAGAAGCAGGCTTCCCACTGAGCAGGGAGCCCGATGTGGGGCTTGATCCCAGGACCCTGGGATCATGACCTGAGCGGAAGGCAGATGCTTAAAGACTGAGCCACCCAGGCGCCCCTAATAGCAACTTTTTTTACATGTGGGAAAACTCAGGCTCAGGGAGCTTAACTAATTTGCTAAAGTATTTGAACCACGATTCAGATGTAGTACAAAGCCCATTTTATTTCTTCTCAATTAGAGAAAAAATGTTTTTTCCCCTCTACAGAAAGAATGTCTGATTTTCCTTATTATTCTGGATTAGTGGTTGTCTATAAAATGCTGATAGGTCTCATAAAGGTAAACTTACATCTGGTGTGTGGTTCAAAGAGAATTTTCCTAAGTAGATGGTAAAATGTTCCTTAAAAGAGCTGAGCATAGAAACAGAACTTGGATTGCTAATGACTTTCTTGTTCATATTTACTTTAAAGTTTTAATTTTTTTCATTACAAATGTAAAGATGTTTACTCTAGAAAAACAGAAAAACAAAAGAGCATAAAGAAAAAAAAATCACAACATGCCACCACCCAAAGACAACCATTTTATTAATATTAACCTTTTCTACTAGCCTATTTTTTATGAATATATATGCCTAGTGATGTAGTCATTCTAAATATAAAATCTTGTCATTTTCACTTGACACTATAGGATAAGGCTCTTTATCCCTTGCTAAAAACTATTCAAAAAACTAATTTTTAATAGATGCATATTATTCCGTTGTGTAACTTAGAAAAAAGCCAGTGAAATATTCACTTTGTATATATACAACAATTGTTATGACTCATGTTCAGAACTATTAGGGTAAATATAAAGTTCAATAAAATTGAATGTTTTCTTTCAGTGAAAACTCTTCTAATAAAATAATGAACTTGCTTTAGATTAAGACATTTGCCAAATGGGATAAATTCACAGTAAACCTGGTAGGTCAAGCTGTGTATCTTTCATCTAGACTTTTGGAGAAAATTTTAATCCAGTTCTTTAAACTTAACTGTAATTTGGGAAAAGGCATTGCTCATTTTTCCTGCATCTGAAGGTATATTTGGTAGGAAGCCTTTTTATTCTTTTGCATTTTGGCTGGATAAAACAAAGAATTCAGCAATTATAGAAAATAACAAGCATATCCTTTTTCTTGACTTTTAATCAGTAAATTTTATCCCAGAACACCTGAAACATTAGACCCACTTCATATATAGTTCTACCTGTAGTCTGACATTTTTCTACCTGGCTACTGAGTCAAGAGCATAGATTCCAGAATTAGAGAGCCTGAGGTAAAATTCTGATTCTCTACTTAAGCTCTGTGTGAATTTGAGCAAATGACTCAACCCCCAGCTCCATTTTTCTCACCTATAATGTGGGCATAATAAACATTACCTACCTCACGGCACTCCTGTGAGGATTAAATGAATCAATACATGTAAAGCATTTAGAATGGCACTGGTACTTTGCAAGTTCTCAATAAACAGCTATTCTTTTTGTTATTATTATGCCCTTATCTTTCATTTGGTAACAAAGATTTTGTTAACCAGAGCTGTGGTTAACATGCCATTTTCAGATTAAAGCCTGATCTGTTCTGTAATGCCTTTAAGGGCACAGAACCTAGATCCTTCAGGAAGATTACCAGTTCTTTTATTTCATTACCTAGGTCAGGTGTCTATTTCTAGATGTTTATTTCTGAGGTTACTCTTTGGTTCAGTTACTAATTTGATTATAGATAGTATAATTTGGGACGTTGGAATTCACTGAATGGTGTAAGTTCAAGGAATGGAGCTGGTTCTGTAGCTGCCTCCAGCAGAACTCTGCCTGCCCCAATCTCTACATGGAGGGAAAGAGGAAAGCATGAACTAAGGACAATGATTATGCTAGTCTGGAACAAAGGGTTTTTGTAGGGAAGGTGGGATACGAGTTGGCAAATGTAAGTGGCACTAGATTATAAAGGGCCTTGAGTGCATGGGTAAAGCTTTGGATTCTGTTCTTGGGGTTATTAAGAGTGATATGATGGAAAAAGGACATTTTTCCAGAGAATCCAGAGTAGGAGTCACCTGTCTGCTTATATCACGTGTCCCCAATTCTTGTGTTCTTTTTGTTGTTTTTTTTTTTTTTTTAAAGATTTTATCCATTTATTTAGAGAGAGAGAGACAGAAAGAGAGCATGTGTGTGCGTGAGTGCAAGTGGGGAGAGGGGCAGAGATGGGGGGGAGAGAGAATCTCAAGTAGACTCCATGCAGAACGTGAAGCCCAATGTGGGACTCAATCCCACTATTCTGAGATCATGACCTGAGTTGAAATCAAGAGTCAGAGGCTTAATTGACTGAGCCACCCAGGTGCCCCTAATTCTTGTGTTCTTAAATTCATTTCTTTCTCAGAGGATGTAAGAGGACATTGTTTTCACATCTCTACTACTGACCAAGTAGCCTAGTCATTGAGGAAGATACTTTGGGACAGGTAGGTTTTCCACAGTCCTTAAGTCACTAGCAGATAGCTGCCTCTTCTGTTCCTGTAGTGTTGGCCCTGAGACCCAGAGAGTTTTTGTGACATTTCTATTCTTTGGAAGCTCAAAAAATTAAGATTTGACTGTTTTAGAAGCATGATTTGAGGATTATCATTCTTTAATTTCCTAGCTGTAATAAAATTTTACTCTTATGAATAGTTATTTACTAGGTTATACTACATACACATGCAAAACAGATGCTATGCATTTTCCAAGTAATCAGAATCCTTGCGAGTTGTGCCCAGCAGCAAGTGGTGCCTTAGCCTAAAAGGTTAATTCTTTTATCAGCTAAAGAAGTTCTCAAGCATCTTCCAGAACATAATCGTCTATGTAACAAAGTTGCTGGATAATGAGGGGAAACATTTCCATTAATAATATAGTGCAGAAACTACAAGGCAATTGCAGTGAGGTGAAAGGGTAAGAACAAAATGCCAGAAGGAAGTTGTTAATCGAAAGGCTATCTAATGTTTATTGTGTTTTGCAACAAATTCTGTGGCGATTTTATGTACCGCCCCAGACAGAAATTAATTATATCCAGCTCTGGATTTCTGCAATTTATTCATGCCCTCAGATTTGCACTCCCATATCATGTTGTAATTAATCAGTTTATACCTGTCTTCCCCACTAGACTGCTGAAACTTGACATTGGAGATGGGCCACTCATCTTATGGTGTCCTGCACCTGACATAGGCATGCCACATAGTACATGTTCAATAAATATTAGACTCTTGTTGAGTGAGAATCTGTTTATAAAAGTCAGTATAAAGTAATAGATGAGTGCGCAGTCAGTGGCAGCTTAAAAGAAAACCAATTTCATCACAGAGAGTCAGGCTTAGTAACAGTATTCCACAGGGACATGTCAGTAGTGACAGGGGCTGAACCTGACACTTGACCTGTTCTCTGTGACCAAGAAAGAGACCTACTGGATAATGTCCGCAAGTCGCGTTTTGCAGTGTTTTGGCAACAAGTGGGTATAAACAACAAAGAAGATTGATGGATACTGTTTGGATTGATCACGGACGTAGACCTAGGAATGGGTCTTAGGTGGATCAGGGCTGGTTTCCTTTGCCAGGCAGTGGGCTCAGAAAGCAGCATAGTGTTGCCCCATATGTGGAGTTACTATCGTCCCCAGAACTCCTGGGAGGTAGGGTGGCCTCTGCTCGGGCTGGCTGGGATTGGTCTGGGGAGCCCAGGTGAAAACTCTCCCTTGGGAGTGCTTGCCTCAGCTCACTCCTGTCATTCTGACCCAGATCACCCTTAGGTAATGTCCCACTCCATGGTGTGATAATACACGTCTGTTTCTAGCCGTGCCCTTGGTATAGGGATAGAAAACCTGTGTCAGGCAGTGATCGGCAGAAGAAGGGAACTGTTGTAGTGCACTTTAATGGACCAAACACTAAATTCACTCATTTTCCCCCATTGGATTCCATCTCCACCACCAGCTCTAGTACCATCCACCATAGCCTCTGAACTGGTCTCCCAGGCATACACTTAGGTCTGTATCCAAAGCATATCAGTCAGGGAGATCATCTCAGGATGCAAATCTGATTATGTCACCATCAACATCCCTTGCCTTCCAATGCTTAAATTCCCATAAAGTTTCCTATCCTCCTAGGATAAAATCTCTAGTTCTCACCCTGGCTCTCCAAGCCCTGCATGGTGTGGCGCTTGCATACCTTGCCAGTCTCTTCTCCTATTATGCTCCCCCTTTCTCTGGTCTCCAGTCACTTCCTCTGATGCAACATGCTCCCTCACCACAAGGCCTTTGCACATAGGGCTCCCTTTCCCCAGTCCTCATTTCCTACTTAACATCTCATCCTTCAGCTCCGGGTTCAAATGCCTCTTCCCCAAGATAACACTCCCCTGTTTAGTTACGTTTTCATAAAACCTTTCCCTTTTTTCAAAGCACATATCTTAGTTTGTAAGTATATATTTATCTTTGTGGTTATTAGATTGTTTATCTTCCCATCAGACTCTAAATTTCATGAGTGCAGGGATTATACTGTTTATACTGAGGAGTGACTAGAACAGTGACAGATACATAGTACATAGTACATAGTAGTTCCTCAATAAATTCCTCATTACTAAATGAAAAAAAATGACAATTATCATCATAACTAACATTTGCTGCCTTCTAGACACTCTTCTGGAGGTCATTTATAACTCACTCAATCCTCACAGTGCCGTATTAGGCATATTCACTATTATTACGCCCATTTTACAGATGAGGAAACTGAGACACGATTAAAGAACTCAAGGTTACACAGTAATTGGCAGTACGGGTATTTGTACCCAGTTTCCATACTCTATCACTGTCTGCCATCCTGCCTTTTGGAGTGAGGAGCTTTATTATTTAATCCAGACACCAAGCCTATGAACTAAGTATTACCATGTCCATTGCACAGATAGGTAAACTGAAGTTAAGTGACTTAAAGTAACTTACCCAAGGTCATGAGCTTGTTAAGTGGCAAAGCCAAAATTTGAATACAGGTCCCCTAAAAATCATGCAGTTTCCTTTGTAGCAGTCTTTCTCTGGGGGACCAATGAGAAATTCTGGTCTAGGTAAAATAGCTAGAAAATCATTAATTATGATAATATCAAATATAACTCATGATTTAATGAGTACTTGCTGTGCATGAAGTGCTGTGTGATGTTCTTTCTGGGGTTTGCTGCACTGAATCCTGACCAACACCCTGTGCAGGAGAAGCACCCCAATACTTTCAGAGCTTGGTAAAATTGGACTGTGTGAGTCCAGGGAGCAAATATTCCCCCAAAGAATCAGAAGAAAAACTAGAACGGTTTGCAGTTTGTGTGGCTGGATGCTGATGGCTGGATTCATTTTTGAAGTTCACCTGAGGATACAGAGAATGAAATATCAGTAAGGGATGTTTAAGCAGGAGAAAAACTTATGATTTATGTGTTGTCCTCTTTGCATTTAAAAATGCAGACACTGATCAGGATAGAAACCATGCAGGGAAGCCCCGGTCTGCAATGTCATTTCACTCTAGTCTCTTCAGTGGTATGCAGTGTGGTTGCGAGATACGCTGGAAATTTCGGGCTGCCGTATTCTGAGATGTATTTACACAGCGTTTTTGTAGTCTGTGCATGTACCTTCTGTTTATTACTAAATAAGCTCTATATTCATTGTTGTTGATTCATTCGAAGACTGACATACTGACATTGAAAAGATGAAGCAAGATTATATCTCAGAGTAAAACATGCAGCCTAGAAAATGAAAACTCAGAAGTAAATACCGATATCAGAATAAAGAAGCAATTTTCAGAGTTTACATGGTTCTTAAGGAGCCTATCACATTTATATCTGTGTATGTTATTTCTCACGACAAAACTAGTGAATGCTTGTTTAATACTTTCAGATAAGGGTGAGGTTTTCCTTAGGGCTTGATTCTTCCAGAAAAGCCAAAAATTACAAAAACAAAACAAAACAAAGGTAACACATTATTGCCTGCATTGATTACAATAACTTTTTCCCCCAAAAGAAGGTTCTGGTTGTTGCAGTCCTAGTATCAAAGGAGTGATTTGTGTGGGGCTGTCATTTACATTACTTGCCTCCAAATTATGGGCTAAAGATATATCAGGACATGAATGGAAATCTCTCTTTTTGAGAAATGCACATTCATGCTCCATATATGATATGAGACATACCTATAGTCCCACAGATTCTTTTCCTCCATTAACCTCTTCCCTTTGCTTCAGAATTACCTCTAAAGAAATGAAATGGAACTGCATTTTCTTTTTTTTTTCTTCTACAGAATCAAAAGATTTTTTTTTTTTTTTTCCAGACAGAAAGATTTGCTGCTACCTGTATCTTTGGGCTTTACCTAGCTGATAAACAGCCCATAGATTATACAAACATAACTGCATTTCCATTATCTCTCTCTGACAAATTACAGCCTGCCAATAGAACTGCCATAGCAGAGAGTAGGCATTTGGTTTTAAACTGTCTTCTTTTGCTGAAATCCTTAAAACAAGGCCATGATTCTTCATATTTAGTTGAAATAGAAAATGCTCAGGCTCAATGCACACAAGGAAATTGCAACCTCCCTCTCTCCCTCCCCCTCTCCCATCTCCTTTCATTTATGGAGACCCTTTACTGCACTGCAGTCCTGCAAAGCTCTCAGGGAGCCGGAACCACGGGCAGGGGGTGGGACTGCATGCCAAGCACCATGGCCTCTTTTATAGCCAAACCACAGAGCCTCGCTTGAGGTCATCTTTTACATTGTATTTCGATTTTATAGACCTGCTTCTAATAAAGAGAAGACAGATGCATTGCTGAGATGTGTGCAGCATGACAGTTTTATAAGAAGAAAAGAAAAACCCAATGTTTATTTAGTTACCTACCAGTCTTATCCAGTGCTGCAGTTTTGGAAGAGGTGGTGGGAGAAAGGCAAGTTCTCACTTTAGTATGTGACAGATACAGGAAGCTGTTTTGGTCTGATTAATTTTGTTATTTTTCCTTGAAAAATATTAAAAGGGAGAGAATTACTCACTGTCCTGCTTTTTCTCCCTAAACTTTTTTATGTTATTATGAAATAAATATCATATTTTAAAATGATTTTACTTGGTCTCTTTTGACAAAGTACATTTATAAGAGATTCTTCTGTTTTGCTGGGGTCTCTAGGACTGTGGGGTGGGATATTTGGGCCCCAGAGGAAAGACATGCCTACTCTCACACTTATTGAAGGTTATTTAAGGAGGAAAATCCTGGTCTTGAGGATGTTTCTTGGGAATGGCCTCTGCTGTACCTGTCTTGTCCAGCAGTGCAGCAAACTCCTCTCATTGTGTGGTTAGGGTGTGTGGTCCTCGCTGGGTTCACCCCAGTGAAGTCTAGCCATAGAGGGTTCATTGCCAAGTGGTGGCACTTTAGGCCAGTGCCCTTACTTTCTGAGCTTCAGTTTCCTGGTTGGAATAATCAGGACAATAAAACCTACCCTCTCCCTCTCCCACAGGGTTGTGAAAATTCAGTGGGATAATGCATGTGAAATACTTGGTAGCGTAGAACCATCTCTCCATGTATAAGCTGTTTCTGGGTTCATCATCATTGCTGTTCTTATTTAAGGAGATGAATGTTCCTCTCCTTACTTGCCCCATCTCCCTAAATGTATTTAACCTTCTGTCTAGCTTGGAGAACTTCCTTCTCAAATTCTTCTTCCTAGCCATTATCAGAAGGGTGAATCAAATACTTTGTTTGTTGTCTGCCTCTCCTACTAGGGGACAACTCCAGGAGGAAGGTGCTAGCTATATCCTTTAGCTCATCAGTGTTTGTAGCCCAATGCTAAACATATGTGCATTCAGCAAGTATTCGTTGAAGAACAATGAAGAGTGCTTCGAAAGTTCATGAGTCCATGTTTGGACCTCTTTTGTTCTTCCATTTGCCCCTTCTAGTAGGGGCTGGCCTCCCCAGGGAAGGTGAAGATGTGGAGATATTTTGGGCAAGTTTGAGCTTTAGTCTGGAATAGTAATGATTTTACCTCTTATTAAAATATTCCCCATTCCCATTATAGTTTGATTTTCTTAGCACCTATAATCCTTTTAGGAAAGCAGGCCAAGCACCTTTACTAAATCATTTGATTAAAAAAAATGCTTCAAAGAATTAAAGAGTAAGTGTTTTTATACTTGTTCATTGAAACCAGATCTCTAGCTCAAAACATTTGCTTATTTCATTGCTGACCTCTCATTTGAAGCTAGTTCAAGTGAAGTCTAGATTGTTTTTAGAAGCTTACAATTAACCTCAAGTCATGAAAGTGAGGAGAAAATGATATGAACATTTATTTTATTTCAGTGCATACTCAGGACTTCTGGAGACTGTGTAATGGACTATAGTCTATAAATGTAGTACATTTATAATTTAATGGATTTAAAAAATAATTATCTTTACTAATATTAAATTATGTTGAAATCTTAATAAGGTACACAACTTTTATGAACTGTGGAATTATTGTAATTTTTGAACGTTGTTCCTTATTCTTTCACTGATTCAGCACATGATACTGCAGAGGGTTTTGTGACTTTTGCATTGAGTATTTAAAACTAAGATAATATGCAGTACTTTTAGCTGTCTCTTTGGAGGACTGCAGAGTGAAAATGAAATTTTCCTGAAAAACAGTTTTGGGAGAACAAATATAAAGGCTAATATATATGTTTTGTATCTGTATAAATGTTTATGTACATTTATGTTATGTACATACGCACATATGTATGTAAATGTCATTCTAGAACTTTTAGCAGTCCTTTTTCTTTTGAATTATGAAATATTTATGCAAAATAACATCTGTAACATATTTTCAGTGTTATTGAGATAATAAACAAGCAGTTCTTAACATGGATAAATCTCAAATATTCTTTTTATTTTTTATTTTATTTTATTGTATTTTAAAGATTTTATTTATTTATTTGAGAGAGAGAGAGAGAGCACAAGCAGAGGGAGCGGCAGGCAGAGGGAAAAGCAGGCTCCCTGCTGAGCAAGGAGCTTGATGCCAGACTCGATCCCAGGACCCTGGGATCATGACCTGAGCCAAAGGCAGCCACTTAAGTGACTGAGCCACCCAGGTGTCCCTAAAACAAATCCTTCATTATGCTCCTTTGAGCCTGCTGACAATTGCTACTTTTATTTTATTTTAATTAATTAATTAATTTTTAATTAATTTTTATTTATTTATTTATTTTAAAGATTTTACCCATTTATTTTGACAGAGAGAGACACAGCGAGAGAGGGAACACAAGCAGGGGGAGTGGGAGAGGGAGAAGCAGGCTCCCCGCTGAGCAGGGAGCCCGATATGGGGCTCGATCCCAGGACCCTGGGATCATGACCTGAGCCGAAGGCAGACGCTTAATGACTGAGCCACCCAGGCGCTCCAATTAATTTATTTTTTAGAGGAGTGAGTAGGGAGAGAGAGAATCCCAAGGAGGCACCACGCCCAGCATGAAGGCTGATGTGGGGCTCAATCCCACAACCCTGAAATCATGACCTGAACTGAAATCAAGAGTCAGACGCTTAACTGACTGAGACACCAAGGTGCCCCCACCCCCACTTCATTTTAAATGTAAAACATAGTCAAGTGAATGATGTTTATTTTGGAGCACCCAGAAACAAGGCTTCGTAGAGTAGCATTCTGCATTAGAGGGTGAGTGGTGGGTCAACCTATAACCCCCTGCCCTCCTGGGCCCCTCCAGGCACAGAATGAATACCATTGTCAGTGTGGTCACTCAGTCTGGTGACCAGGCAGGGTTATAAAGACCTGGAAACTTTCTTTAACTCAGGTTTAAGACAATAAATATATGGAGAATGAGTGAACCCATGTTGTGGGTTGTGAGTTGCACTTTATTATTTATTATATATATTATTTTATATTATTATACTATTGTTTTAAGTGCAATTATATTAAACAAAAGTATCAAATGATATGCCAAAGGACTCAGCTATTCATTTCCGGCCCCTCCTGACTAGGAATTGATGACCTGTAATTTTGTATCTCTGCCCACCATGGAAACTGTTTCTGTTCTGATCTGGTTCCCATTTCTCCTGTTTGTTAGTTGTTCAGGCTTTCCATGTCCTCTTTTCTCCATGCTGTTCTGTCTTGTCCCATTCATTTGTGCTGGAGTCAGAACCCTCCTGGTCCGGGATGCTTTTTATTACTTGCAGATTTGAGTAAAGTAAGGATTTGATCTCTTTTGCCTTTGTCATTTATAGATTCCATGGGTTGCTTTCTCTGATAATACTGCAAAATATTTGTGTCCACTATTATTTCAATATAACTTTTCTATTTTCTCAGCTATGCATTTTTTAAAAGATTTTATTTATTTATTTGACAAAGAGATAGCACAAGTAGGCAGAGCGGCAGGCAGAGGGAGAGGGAGAGGCAGGCTCCCGCTGAGCAGGGAGCCCGATGCGGGGCTTGATCCCAGGACCCTGGGATCATGACCTGAGCCAAAGGCAGACGCTTAACTGACTGAGCCATCCAGGCACCACCCTCAGCTATGCATTTTATTCATTTCCATCTGAATAATTTTCTTGTTTAGCTCTGTGATAAAGTGGAAGGAGGTTTATGGGTTCCTTTGGCTTTTTGCCAAGAAGAATAATTTGTGTTGGGTTTGAGCTGACAGTGGGGTTCTTCATTGGACAGATGTGTAGACACAGTTACACCTTGGTTATCAATGGGATTTCACTATTTATTAAAGGATTAAATAATGTGCCTGCTGATCATAAAGACCTCAACATTCTCATGAGTCAAGGTAGATATTAGTTCTACATGGAATATTTCCATGTAAATAACAAACATGGACAGGTAAGCTCAATGTTCTGCTTTGTTTATGAATACAATTTTTCATAATACCTGCTTTTTAAAATGCTTTCCTCATTAGGAGAATTTTAATCCAGAAATAACTGCTTCCCCTATTTTCTGTGACTGAAAATAGATGTTGGTTAACAGAGACTTTGAAAAGCTGTGGTCTTAGTGAGAATACAGATATCTTGTGCTCATGTTGGTCATAACCCTATTGCCTTAGTGTGGTCTCTAGATCTATAAAATAGGCTTAATGTCAGAAGTCAATTGAGAACACATGTTGTCTGTTAATTGCATGTTTATGAATAGGTTCATATAAAATGTTAGGAGTTTTTCTTCTCCAAATGCATGTTTATGAATAGGTTCCATATAAAATGTTAGGACCTTTTCTTCTCCAAGTGAAATTCAAAATCTGATTTTCTTTAAAAATTTTTTTTTATTTTTAAATAACTTAAAATTTACAGAGGACTTGCAAAGACAGTACGGAGAGGTTCTGTATATCCTTCACCCTGCTTCCCCTAATGTTAACATCTTACATAACCATGGTACATTTATTAAAGTAAGAAATTCACATTGGTATAATACTAATAAACTATAGACTTTATTTGGATTTCACAAGTTTTTTGCCTATGAAGGATAGACTTTTAAATCATTTTATTTATAGAGTACAGAATTATTTTAGTAAAAAGGCTTAATTAAATTACACCTTTAAGGGATTGGGAAGTCTAATGTAGATATAGTTTTGGGAACTTCTCAGAAAAGTTAATGAGGGATGTTAAATAATTTTATAAGATGAGAACATAAAAACATTTGGCATTTTAATTTTGATGCACAGAATTGATTATTCTGACCAATATATTTATTATTCTATATAATGAATATAGTATTATTTATATGAATGCTTCTTTCAAATGAATGTAGTTTTGCTCTTCTTAAAGGTCAGGAGTGTAAACATAAGGAAATTTCTACAACAATCTCTTTTTTCATCCTATAGTCTTTAAAGTTAGTGACTCTCTCACAGGGTTTCTCCTGTAAACATAATGAATTTTGCATGTTATGGAAAATACTGCCAGTTTTGATGAAAGCTAGCGTGATTTTTATTTTTAAAAAATGCATAAAAAAGCACAACACACAATCTGATGAATAAAGAGATAAATACAATGGTGTGTAGGGAAATACTGTAAATAATTTTGTTTTTTTCATAGAAAGATGTTACATTAACCCTTCTATTTTTTCATTTCACTTGATAGCTTAGCAAATTAATACACTTTATTTTATTTTTTATTTTTTAAATTAATACATTAAAAAAACCCCATTGTCTTTGTCCCACTTTGCTCTTTTGTGCTCTTTGTGCTTGGTGTAGGTATGATATCTTGGCTCTCTGACTTTTCAAATGTCTGTTTTCATAAATACCTGAGAACTAGTGTAAATGTAAGGGAAATAGATTTTTTTAGAAAAAGATTTTATTTATTTTATTTTATTTGAGAGAGAAAGAGAACACACACTGGAAGGGGCAGAGGGAGAGGGAGAGGGAGAGAGAATCTCAAACACACTCTGTGCTGGGAGCCTGACCCAGGGCTCCATCTCAGGACCCTGAGATCATGACCTGAGCTGAAATCAAGAGTCAGATGCTTAACTGACAGCCACCAGCTGCCCCGTGTAAGGGACATAGGTTAAAAAGTGTATGCCTGGGTAGGGGTAGGGGGTGATGTCACCAAAATGGTGACATAGACTGTTCCTGACTTTGCTCCCCTCACAAGAAGAACAATTAACAAGTATTAAAGAACAAGACGCCACTGAGAGCATCCTAGAATACATAGGTGAAGTTGAAGCATCTCCTGTACCACAGAGATCAAGAGAGATTGCATCAGAAGAGTAAGAAAAATGGCCCCTCCCCCAGGCCAGTGCAGCACCACACCAACAGATCTCTGCTGAGCCTCCAGTCCTTCAGTGGGAAAAAAGAACACAGTGGGGACAACCAGCTCCTCCCCAGCATTGTGGGTTGTTTTGTGGGAGCCCCTACTCTGATCTCACAGCTCCAGGGATTGCAGGGGAATCTGTGGTGCTCAACCAATGGGAATCTGACTGTCATGGGGAAGTGGGGAGGTGCTTGCAGCAAATGGTATATGGATCTTGGCAGGCTGAGTTCAAACCTATGGTGTCCAAGTAGTAATCCCAACCAGAGGTTTTGCTCTCTAACTAGGGAACCAAATTGGGTTGCCCTCCAACTAGGGAACTCAGCAGGGTGCAGATCTGTTTGATGTAGATCCTCAAATGAGTTTTGAGGTCCCTAAAGCCCTGTTTACTCACACCCAGATGATGAGCTAAATCATAGCCCCACCTGCTGTGGAGTGTCTGCCAGCCCTATTTGACCAGAACGGCTGGAGACAGCTGCTGGAAGATGTGTGGTCCAGCAGCACTTGAGCCAAGAGGTGGGTGGGCAGAGCCAGTAGTTTGCAGAGCAAAGCCAGTGGCCCTTCTTGGTCAGGGAACTTGGGGGTGCAGGTCAGCATAAGTTAAGTCAACAAAGAGCTTTACCAGCATTGGAGCTGCTTCTCCCACTGTGCCCAGGTAGGGAATTTAATTTGCCAATTGCTGAATATAGCCTTTAGACCGTCTGACCAAGGGACCTAACCAGAGCATGTGGGAAGCTGTGTAGCTCATCCAAGAGTCCTATGTACAGTGGCACTTGAATCGAGAGCACAGCCCATGGCTTACCCTGTCTGAAGAGCAAAACTGTTGGCTTCCCCTGACCAGGAAATTTAGTGTACACTCCGGCCTGATTCTGGTCCACAAGCAATGAGCTGTATAGGCCCTGGGTCGCATTCTGCTGCCCTACGAGGGCAGGGAAGCTAATTCATAGTACCATCTGATACTGAATCTAATACCCAGTCCCAACTATCTAGTTAGCCTGCCCAAAAAATCCAGGCAGCCATGGAGTCAGTCCATCCTACAGCCTCTCGGGTAGGGAACCAAACCAACAGTCTTATCCAATTGTTATCAGTCAGTGTTACACACCCCGCCATCCTTGTCCTCAGAGCTTGCCCCCAAATAGACCATGTTAGCAGGCTCCCCCTGCCCAAAGATATAACCCAGAAACCCAAACTGAGCTGAGTGGTGAAGAACTGTCACTGCCAAAACAAACCTGTAAAGTCTGGAAGAGGAGCCTGATTACTCAAATGTGCAGATACCAACATAAGGAATCAAGGATCATAAAAAATCAGGTAAATGACACCACCAAGGGAACTGGTAAAACTCCAATAACTGACTCTAAACAAATGGAGATCTATGAACTGTCAAAGAATTCAGAATAATCCTCATAAGGAAGTTTAGTGAACTACAAGAAAACACAGACAGACAACTAAATGAAATTAGGAAAACAATGCATGAACAAAATGAGAAATTTGACAAGGAAATGGTAACCATAAAAAACCCTGGAAATCCTAAGGTTGAAAAATATAGTAACTGAACTGAAGAATTCAGTGGAGTTTCAAAAGTAGATTAGACCACATAGAACAAAGAATCAGTGAGCTGGAGGACAGAACATTCGAAATTACCCAGTCAGAGGAGCAAAAAAGAAAAAAAGAATGAAAAAGAGTGAAGAAAGCCTATGGGATCTATGGAGCACAATGAAAAGAAACAGTATTCACATTATGGGAATTCCAGAAGCAGAAGAGAAAGAGAAAGGGATAGAAAGTTGTATTTCAAGCAACAATGGCTGAAAATGTTCTAAACCTGGGAAGAGATATGGACATCCAGATCTATGAGAGTCAAAAGATCTCAAATAGGTTGAACCCAAATAGGGCTATACTGAGACACATTATAATTAAATTGTCAAAGACAAAGAATTTTAAGAGCAGCAAGAGAAAAGAGAGAAGTTACATAGAAGGGAGCCCCCCTAATATTATCAACAGATTTCCCAACAGAAACTTTTCAGACCAGGAGAAAATGAGATGAGATACTCAAAATATTGAAAGAAAATAACTGTCAGTCAGGAATTCATACCTGGTGAAGTTGTCCTTCACTAAAGAAGGAGGTATGAAGACTTTTCTGCACAAACAAAAGCTGAGGGAGTTCATTACCACCAGACCTGCCTTACAAGAGATGCTAAAGGGAGTTCTTTGAGTGAAAGTAAAAGAATGCTAGTTAATATAAAAACATACAAAGGTAGTTTAAGTCTCACTGGTAATGGTAAATATATAGTCATAATTAGATTCTGCAATATGG
The DNA here is from genome assembly GCF_029215605.1 of Mirounga angustirostris. Lineage (NCBI taxonomy): Eukaryota > Metazoa > Chordata > Mammalia > Carnivora > Phocidae > Mirounga > Mirounga angustirostris. Next base: position 90,304,880 of record NW_026991716.1, on the reverse strand, counting down.
TAACAGTGGTGCATAATTCATTTACAATGCTAGTTTTAAAGTTTGTAAAAAATGATTGTATTAAAAATAACTATAAAATAACCTGTTATTAGTTACACAATATAAAAAAACATGTAAATTGTAACAGCAATAACTTAAAATGTGAGAAGGAGGAGAAATTAAAGTGTAGGGTTTATGAATGCTATTGAAGTTAAATTGCTATCAGTTTAAAATAGGATGTTATAAGTTTAAGATATTTTATGTAAGCTTTATGGTAACCAACAAGAGAAAATTCTATAGTAATTACACAAAAGAACATGATACAGAAGTCAAACAAACTGATATTAAAAGACATCAAAATACAAAAAAAAAGTAGGATAAAAAGGATAAGAAATAAGGAACAGTGGATCTACAAAACAGTTAGAAAACAATTAACAAAATGACAATAGTAAGCCCTTACCTACCAATAATTACTTTAAGTGTACCAGATTAAACTCCAATGAAAAGACATAGAATGGCTGAATTGATTAAAAAAACCCCTGAGATCCAAATATGCTGCCTACAAGGGGCTCCCTCTAGTCTTAAAGACACATAATGACTGAGAGTGGAGAGATAGAAAAAGACATTTTAAGCAAATGGTCACCAAAACAAGCAGGGTAGCTCTCCTCATATCAGACAAAATAGAGTTTAAACTAAAAATGGTAAAAAGAGACAAAGAAGGTAATTATATAATGACAAAGGAGTTAATACTTCAAGAAGATATGACAGTTGTAAATATTTGTGCACCCAATATTGGAGCACCTTTCAGCAGAGCTAAAAGGAAAAATAGATAGTAATACAGCCATAGTTGGAAACTTTATTACCTCACTCTCAACAATAGGTAGATCATCCAGACAGAGAATCAATAAAGAAACAGTGGATTTGAACAATGCTATAGACCAAATGGATCTTACAGACATATATAGAACATTCTATTCAACAACAACAGAATACATTTTCCTCAAGTGCAAATGGAACATTTTCTAGGAAAGACCATATGTTGGGATACAAAGCTTAGCAAATTCAAGAAGACTGAATTCATAGCAACTATATTCCCTGACCACAATGGCCTGAAACTAGAAATCAATAACAAGAGGAAAACTGGAAAATTTATGAACATGTGGAAATTAGACAACACTTTCCTGAAAGATCAGTGGGCCAAAGAAGAAATTAAGGGGGAAATTAAAAATTTCTTGAGGCAAACAAAAATGGAAACACAACATACCAGAACTTGTAGGGTGCAGCAAAAGCAATTCTAAGAGTGATGTTTATAGCAGTAAATGCTTATATTAAGAAGTAAGAAAGATTCCAAATAAGCAACCTAACCCCACACCTTAAAGACCTAGAAAAAGAAGAACAAACTGAGTCCAAAGTCAGCAGAAGAAAGGAAATAATGAAAATTGGAAACAGAAAAACAATAGAAATGATTAAACAAACTAATAGTTGGTTTTTTGAAATGATAAACAGAATTAAAAAAACCTTAGCTAGACTAACCAAGGAAAAAAGAGAAGATCAAGTCAACAAAATTATAAATGAAAAGGGAGGTATCAACAACTGATGGAAGAACCTGATGTTACAACCTAGAAGAAATGGGACAAGACTGAATCAGGAAGAAATAAAAAATCTGAATAGACCAATTACCACTAAGGAGGTTGAGGCAGTAATCAAAAATCTCCCAATGAAGAAAAGCTCAGAACCAGATGTCTTCATATGTGAATTTTACCAAACATTCAAAGAAAAATTAACACCAATCCTTCTCACACTTTTTCAAAAATGAAGAGGAGGGAGCACTCCCAAACTAATTTTACAAGTTCAGCATTATCCTGATGCCAAATCCAGAAAAAAGCACTACTGGAAAAGAAAATTATAGACCAATATCCCTGATGAATATAGATGCCAAAATTTTCAATAAAATACAAGCTGAATGCTGTAGCACATTAAAAGGATCATACAGCATGATCAAGTGGGATTTATGCCTGGGAAGCAAGGATAGTTGAACATATGCAGATCAATCAATGTGATACATCACATTAATAGAATAAAAGAAAAGAATCATGTCATCATCTCAATAGATGCAGAAAAAGCATTTTGATATAACTCAACATCCATTCATGATAAAAACTCTTAACATATTAGGCATAGAAGAAACATTATCTCAACATAATAAAGGAGGTGTATGGAAAGCCCACAGCCAACATCATACTCAATGGTGAATGTTGAGAGGTTAAAGATTTTGTTGATGTTTCAGGAATAAGACAAGGGTGCTCACTCTCATCACTCCTATTCAAAATAGTACTAGAAGTCCCAGCTAGAGCAATCAGGCAAGAAAAAGAACTAAAAGGTATTAGAATTGAAAATAAGGAAGTAAAATTGGCCCTATTTGCAAATGACATGATATTATATGTAGGAAATCCTAAAGATTCAACCAAAAAACTCTTAGATCTAATCAATGAATTCAATAAAATTGAAAGATACAAAGTTGACAAAAAAAATCAGTGGGATTTTTATACACTAACAATGAAATTTCTGAAGAAGAAATAAATCAATTCCTTAAAATAGCATCAAAAACAATGAAATAAAAAAAAACAAAAAAACCCCCAATGAAATATTTAGGAATAAATTTAACTTAAGGAGGTGAAAGATCTCTAGTCTGAAAACTTATAAGATACTGATGAAAAAAAATCAAAGAAGACAAATAAATGGAAAGGTACCCTGTGTTCATGGATTAGAAATAACATTATTAAAATGCCAGTACTACCAAAGACCATCTATAAATTTAATGTAATCTTTATCCGGATTCCAATGTCATTTTTTACAGAAGTAGAAAAAACAATCCTAAAATTTATAAGGAGTCACAAAAGACTATGAATAGCCAAAGAAATCCTCAGAAAGAACAAAACTGGAGGCATCACACTTCCTGATTTAAGCTATACTATAAAGCTATAGTAATCAAAACAGTATGGTACTGGCATAAAAACAGACAAATAGACCAGTGGAGCAGAATCGAGAGCCCAGAAATAAACCCAAGCATATACAGTCAACTAATATTGGCAAGGGAGCCAAGAATACTCAATGATAGTGTTTAGGAGAAAAGATAGTGTTTTCAATAAAGACTGCTGGGATAATTAGATATTTACATGTAAAAGAATAAAATTGGACCAATATTTTACCCCACTCACAAAAATTAACTCAAATGGATTAAAGACTTAAATGTAAGACTTCAAACCATGAATTTCTAGAAGAAAACATAGGAATAAGACTCCTTGACATGGGTCTTGGTAATGATATTTTGGATGTGATGCCTGAAACATAAGCAACAAAATAAAAAATAAATGAGCCTGACCATATCAAATTAAAAAGACTTTGCACAGCAAAAGAAGCCATCAACAGAGTGAAAAGACAGTCTATGGAATGGGAAAAAATATGTGCAAACCATCTATCCGATAAAGGGTTAATATCCAATATATATAAAGAACTCATACAACTCAGTAGTAAAAAACCCCAAATAACCCAATTAAAACGTGGGCAAAGGACCTAAATAGACATTTATCCAGAAAAGATATGTGAAAGGCCGGGGCGCCTGGGTGGCTCAGTTGGTTAAGTGACTGCCTTCGGCTCAGGTCATGATCCTGGAGTCCCGGGATCGAATCCCGCATCGGGCTCCCTGCTCGGCAGGGAGCCTGCTTCTCCCTCTGACCCTCCCCCCTCTCATGTGCTCTCTCTCTCTCATTCTCTCTGTCTCAAATAAATAAATAAATAAATAAAATCTTAAAAAAAAAAAAAGATATGTGAAAGGCCAATGGGTACATGAAAAGATGCTCAACATCACTAGTCATTAGGGAAATGGAAATTAAAACTATAATGAGATATCCTTTCATGCCTGTTAGAATGGTTCTCATTAAAAAGATAAGAGATAACAAGTGATGCTATGGATGTAAAGAAAAAGGAAACCTGTGCACTGTTAGTGGAATTGTAAATTGTTAGAGCCATTATGGAATACAATATGGAGGATCCTCAAAATAGTAAAAATAGAACTACCATATGATCTAGCAATTCTGCTTCTGGCAATATATCCAAAGGAAATGAAAACACTAACTAGAAAAGATATCTGCACCCCCATGTTCATAGCAGCATAATAGACAAGACATGGAAACAACCTAAGTGTCCACTGATGGATGAAAGGATAAAGAAGTTGTGATATATACACACACACAATGGAATATCATCCAGCCATTAAAAACAAACAAACAAATAGACAAACAAGGAAATCTTACCATTTGTGACAACATGGATGGGCCTTGAAGGCATTATGCTAGGTGAAATAAGTCAGACAAAGTCAAATACTGTATGATCTCACTTATATGTGGAATCTAAAACAAAGAAAGAAACAAACAAATACAACCAAACTTATAGAAAAGGAGATCAGACCTCTTGGTTACCAGAGGCAGAGGGTGGGGGGAAGGGGGAGTTGGAGGAAGATAGTCAAAAGGTATAAACTTCCACTTATAAGACAAATAAGTAGTAGGCATATAGTGTACAACATGACTATAATTAGTGTGATATATAGGAAAGTTCTTAAGAAAGTAAATCCTGTGAGTTATCACAAGGAGATTTTTTTCCTTTTCCTCTTTCTTTTCTTTTTATTGTATCTAAATGAGAAGATGGATGTTAGGAGAACCTATTGAGGTAATTATTTCACAATATATATAAATCAGGCTGTCATGCTGCATACCTTAAATGTACACAGTGATGTATGTCAATTATTACTCAATACAACTGGGGAGAAAAAGATACATTAAAAAAAATGTAGGCTTGAAATTTTATTGAATCTGGCAAAGGAAACCTTAAAGTTGAAATTAGATTTCTTTGTAGATGAACTATATCAGGAGTGGTTTATAGGAAAAGCATGTTTTTCTACTGCTTCCCATAAAGCAAAATTTAAATGGTGGTTGGAGAGGATCAGTGTTGTTGTGGCCAAATTCTATTTTAGGTATTCCTACTTGGCATTCAGTGGTGCCACAGCAGAGAGTTTGGCCTTAAATCTGTGGCTATTCCTGGAATGGAAGCCTATTTAAAAGAACTGCTGGTGATGAAAGGTTGACATATGTATTGATTTTTAAGTAGGCCAATGCTCTGGAAAGATTAAAACAAAGAGGTGGGGGGCGCCTAGGTGGCTCAGTCGTTAAGCGTCTGCCTTCGGCTCAGGTCATGATCCTAGGGTCCTGGGATGGGCCCCGCATCGGGGTCCCTGCTCTGCGGGAGGCCTGCTTTTCCCTCTCCCACTCCCCCTGCTTGTGTTCCCTCTCTCGCTGTGTCTCTCTCTGTCAAATAAATAAAAAAATCTTAAACAAAAACAAAACAAAACAAAACAAAAACCAAAGAGGTGGTAATAGGGAAATTCTCTTAGCCTTTCCTCCTCTGGATTGTCCTGGTTGGACTGGTTCCCCTCATGGTGAGGCCGTGGGGCAAGGGAGTAATGCTTTCCAAGGACTATTAAATGTATTTTTGTCTTCATATTTGGAAGTTCTCTGTAGTCCAGAACTGCCTCTTTGAATTTGCAAAACCTAATATCCCTGTAGTTGCTGTGCTCAAGAAGACCTACTGTATAGTGCCTTAGAGCTAATAGCCAGTGGCAGTACTCTATAGGGGCTGTCTATTTTGATTAGTATTATATTTATTTTGGGATGATAGGAGCAACCTTGCACAGTGTTCTGGAGAAATTCCTTAGCTTTTCAAAGATAAGCAAGGAGAGTGTTATTCATTTAGATATAATAAAGCTCTTCTTTGGTTCAGCTAAATAAATGAGTTTATATTAGAGAAATGATGCTATTTAATCCAAAAGTAATTCAATTTGAATTACAAACTCTTAATGATCTTAATTGATTTAATTTTCTTTGCTGCTGTTAGTTGGGAGTTTATCACATTTTATTTGGTTCTGTGAGTGGTGAAGTCAAGGTGAGAACTTCAGGGGGCTACCAGAAAAGAGTGGCTAAAGTAGAGATTGGCTGTAATACTTCCAGTTGGTGGGGGACTGGGGATGCTCTTCTCTTCTTCAGATGGAGAGGGTGCGGTATCCCTTGGTTATCTGAACTTAAGGATGCTCCAGACTAAACCCAGGAAAGAAAATCATCAAGTTCTGTCTGGTTGAGCAAACAATTAAAATTATAGGCAGCAGACAGTTTGCTAGGGTTTGTTAATATCCCATGTCATATTGTTATGGATATATATTCAGAATGAAAAGGAATTTAATGGCTGTTAGTATTGTCCTTTAACTTGCCACCTTTGTAGGTAACCTCATTCCATGCCCAAACTTCAGCTTCTCTTTGCTCAAGAAGGCATGGGGAGACAGAATTTTACTATATAAGCAGTGTTGGGTAAAAGTACAAGATCTTCAAAGGGAGGCGGGACACAATTTGAAAGCACCTTCTTGGTATATAGGTTAGTTATCTATTGCTCTGTAACACATAACTCCCCAAACTTAGCAGCCTAAAACAACAAACATCTATTATCTCAAAGTTTCTGTGGGTCAGGAATCCAGACATGGCTTGGCTAGAAGCCTCTGCCTCAGTTTCTCTCACAAGGCTGCAATTAAAGTGCTGGCTGGGAATGCAGTCTTGTGTGAAGGCTCATCTGGGAGAGGATCTGCTTTCCAACTCACTTACGTGGTTGTCGGCAGGATTCAGTCCTCCCTCAGTTTCTTGCCCCATGGGCTCCTCCATGGCAGCTCACAGCATGGCATCTGACTTGTCTCAGAGTGAGTGAGCGAGTAAGAAGGAAGCCATGGTCTCTTTGCAACTTCATCTCAGAAGTGACATCTCATCACTTTTCCTGAATTCTGTTTATAGAAGTGAATGTCAGGGTCAAACCCACACTCAGGAGGGAGGACTATATAGGGCATGAATACCAGGAGGCAGGGGCCATTGAGGATCGGCTGCCCCCACAGCATCCTGCAGCTTTTCCTATTTCAAAAGAAAATTGAATCACTATTTGTTTATGTAAGTTATGTATGTAGAAGTGACTGATGAAGTGAAAAAACTGCCATCTCTGTAGTAAGGTTATTACTGGGGAAAATATAGCTAAATCTGGTGGAGCATGCTCTGATGATTGTGTTTCAAATCCTATCCCTTCAGTTTTCAGTCACTTTCAGGAAGCGTTTTCCCTTATTTCCTTCTTTACCAAGGTCGAGGACCTGCTCATTAGTTCACATCCTGTGTTCCTAACCCATTGTATCCTTCCTTCATATGAAACAGAATTTATTCTCTCTTCTCTCTTTTTTTTTTTTTTTTTTTTACATAGTCCTACAAAGTGATTGGATTGAAAATCTGAGAAATCAATTCAGGATGAGATTTTAGTAAATGATTATTCTTTTAATGCCTTAACCTGTCCAGGTCGTTATTGTAATTCCCTATGGACTCCTCAGTAAGTCCTTAAATGTCACCTTCTCAGAATTGTCTTTCTTGATCATTTTCCTTAAGTAGTCCCTGCACCCCTCGCTGGTTTTATCATCCAGTTAATTATCTTTCTGACACTTTCCATTACCTGAGAATGTCTGCCTCATTTCTGTGTTTATTGGTTTATTGTCTCTCCCCCCTTCCTAAAACTTAAGCTCAATGAAGGTAGGGATATTATCTCTTATGTTTACTGTTCTATCATCAGTACTTAGAACAGTACCTAGTCCATAGAAGGGACTCAAGAAATATTTGTTGAATGAATGAATATAGGATTTCAGGAACGAAAACCAGAAAAGGGAGAACTATTTTTGACCAAGGAAGTTTTTGGGTATTCCTTCCACCATACCTGTCTCCTTCAGCTGTGTGCTAAGTTTGACTCAGTTCTAGAGTAGACTGTAATGTGGTCAGCAGACATTACGGCACCTTAGAATCTGAGAAATTCAGCTGTAACATGGTAACTAGTCATAGTTGCTGGGTACTTAAAATGTCTTCTAGCTTTAAAAGCTATGAATCTATGTTTCTTTTTTTGACCAATGAAGAAAATGTAAGGCTTTGGCAGAAGAAACACTCAACCTTTGTAATCCAAGTGACTTCTCTAATTTTTATAGTGATGGCTCCTGCTATCAGGTATGATGGCTGTGTTCTGGGGAACCCTTGAATAACTGTGGGATGGCATAGAAAGTGGCAGAGAATACAAGCAAATCATAAGAAACCACATTCCAATACATCTGGAGAAGACAATTACTTAAAGTCAAGATTAAAAAAAAAATCATTGAGAATGGTTTGCCCTGAATAGAATGACAGTTTAAATTAAAAAAAAAAAAAAATCTTATTCTTTCCTTGCTGTGGTTTCATTTTCACCCAATGTGGAGCATGACTTGATAGTTGTGTATCGTGGTTTAATACAGCTCATCATCATGTTTCTTTTCCATTGCAGCAAACTGGGTTGAAAGCTTGAGGGATTTCTTCTGCAGTAATTTTCCAGATCTCATTCCTGGTCAGCACCGTGCAGCTCATTTCCATTAAGCAGATAGTCCTCCTTTTTCTTCTTTGCTTCCAGACTCATAATTCTGTGCTTATCTGCACAGAACTTCATTTGCATTTATTAGCTGGGTGGGTACTTGAAATATCTAAAACCCTTTTATCTGCCTCCTTTGTTTCTCATTATTTGCTGTCCCTTCCAATTTAATATTAACTGCAAACTTGAAATGTTTCTTCTGAAACTGTTGTTCAAATTCTTTGCATACCAATGTAGGGCCTGGAACTGATATCTGCCGAGATCCTCGTCAATAATGTGGCTCTGCCTTGAAAAGTTGTACTTCTCACATTTTACTTTTCTTACTTGATTGACTGAGGTATTGACTGTTTATATAGATTAATTGATTTGGTTTTTTTGTTGAACATTTTGAACCATTGAGACTCTCTACTCTATAGATGGTGCACTAAGGAACACAACAGTGAACAAGACAAGGGCTGCTTGCCCTCATGGAGTGCACAACCTGTTTTATGTAGGGAATATATGTATATATTCCATATCATTTTGCCCTCCACCCAACCCCTCCTATTTTTCTGAACTGTACTTTTTAAGGCTTTGGGCCTTTATTGAATAATACTATACAGATGATATTATGAAACTCAGAATTATTTGAAAGACATTGCTTACTCTATTTCACATTTTTTTTCTTCCTAAAGACCCATGGGAGAAATTCCTTTCAGATTTCAGCATCAGGAATGTTTCTCCTGAACCATTGGTTTGTTTTTATCTTCTACTCTGATTCAAGATAGATTCTACCTACCTCTCTATGTTGGCTGCCAAATAACTTGCAGGCACATTTGTAATCCACTTTCAGAAAATGCACCAACTCTTATAGCAGGGCTTTAAATGTTAATCTCACTAGGGATTTTAGCCTACCTCTCTTCAGCTTTCATAATCCTCTCCACCTCACAATCTCCATCTTCCACCAATGTAGGACTTTTTCATTAGCTGTAAGAAAACTGAAGTCTTATTTTCTCTTAAGTATGTCTCCAAACTGTCCAAGACCTTCTTTTCTATAACATGACAGATTATATGTAAATACATTATTTATGTGGGCTTGAAGGGTGATTGTGTTCTAGTTTGAGACTTAGGGTCAGATCACTTAACCCTTTCTAAACTGCTGTTCTAGGATGAGTCTAGCCTAGAATAAGTCACTTAGCTAAGTTCTCTGGTTGTCATATGTCAGTTAAAAGGATTTGATTAGACCTGCAAAGTTGTTCTCAGCACTACAATTTTATATTTGCACAAACAGATTTGTAATTGTACTGTGAACATTCCTGCTTTTTACTTTAGAACTTAGTTGGCTTTCTAGTATAGTTTTCCTTGTCAAGTGCCTCTTGGATAATGTCTGGATCTGGGTTACAGGGCTGATAAACTCAACCCAAGAATCTCAGAGTCTAGTAAGTAAGACTGAGCAGCAACCAGCAGCAAGGGTTCTCTGTGAAGCAGCTAAGGGATAGGTAAGGGTAGGCTGGGAGTGCTGCCCAGGAGGAGCCTAACAGACTTTAGGAACTGTCAAAGATGTGGAAAGAGGAGGGCATGAGCAGCATTTAGAAGGGCAGGAAGGGTTAGCTAGGAGGACAACTTTGACTCCTGGAAACTGTATTTGCTACCATACTAAGACACAAATGCTCGGTTCTGTTCAGGGCAGCAGTAGTAATTTTGTTCCTTTGGGGAATGGAGGGGTAGAAGGTTAGACTGGAGAATCAGCAAAGACCGGATATGGAAGGGCTGTGCCTGCTCTGCTGAACCACCTGGATCGCATTCTAAAGATCATGGTGATCTATTGAGGGAGCTTAAATAAGGTGAACAGATGTGGACAGATTTGAAATTTTGAAAGAGGCCCCGCTCATGCAAGTATGGATGATAGATTCTAGAGATTAGCTAAAAATTGGGGCAATTTTTCTTCCAACCTGTAGGAGAGTGCATGTATTAGGAGCAGGAATTACCTAGATGTCTGATTTGAATGAATCGGTAAAGAATGGTAGTGCCATTCACCATAAAAGGAAATGTGGAGGAGGAGCAGGCTTACAAGAGGAAATGAAGCCTTTGTTGTAGACAGGTTGAGTTTGAAGAGCTATGGGGCTCCAACTACAACTATGTACTGCCATGAGCTTAGGACAGAGTTCTGAAATGGCCATGTACAGCTGGTGTTATTATATTTGTCAGTGACATAGGTGGAGATGGAAGCCTGGGGACATACTGGGTCCAGCAGAAGAAGAGGGGCCTGTGAAAGATGCTAAGAAGTAGAGGAAACAGAAGAAGGAAGACACTGAGAGAGATGGTATCACATCAGGAAAATGGTGCCACCACATGCTAGCAGGGTTGTTGATGGCAATCTACTCATCGTCTCTGAGCTTCATCTGTTTTTCTCTGTAAAATGGGGATAATATTACTTTCAAAGCTTCTCTCGTGTATTAATTAAGGTAGCATTTACCAAGCACTTAATTTGCTGGGTAGCACGTAGGAAGGGCTCAGGAAATGGTAGCTGCTGTTATTACTTCAAAGCAGAAAGCCACAAAAGGGTTTTTAGAGAGAGTAGCCACCACTTTTAAATGCTACGGGGAATTAAATTAGTAAGGGGGACAACATAGAATCTGGGATATAAACAGAGTAGAGTCCAAGAGTTTTGAAAGCTATGAAAGCAGCAGGAAAAAATTTTCCTCAGTCATGCATCTGCTATTAATTTTACATTACAGAGAGTAAGTACTTTGGTATCAGTTTTCTTCAAAATCAATCACAGTGAATTCTGTGAATTATGAATGCCAATACAAATGAAATGAAATGTTGATCATTTAAAACTACTTGAAAATAAAATTGCATTCAAAATGTTTTAAGGTATGTAGAGTATTAAAACCTGCTGTACATTAATGATAAATGAGAGGATTTGGCTAACGACAAAGACAAATATAGTTCAAGATTTAAGTTTTCCTTTGTTTTGGCGCTCTTTCCCCCATCCTCACTTCATGGTATCATTTTACAGAAGCAAGGAGGTTCAGGAACCCCCAAATCAAAAGAAGTATTTATGGTTCAGTGACCATTTTCCTCTTGATAGAGTCCTTGACATTGGACAATTTCCCTTACCTCCTCATCCTAAATTTTCTCATCTGTGAAATCTGAAGGTTGCATTTTGGATTTGTATATAAAATCTCCCAGTTTTATTTATTTATTTATTTATTTATTTATTTATTTATTTATTTATTTATTTAAAGATTTATTTATTTATTAGACGGAGAGAGACACAGTGAGAGAGGGAACACAAGCAGGGGGAGAGGGAGAGGGAGAAGCAGGCTTCCCGTGGAGTGGGGAGCCCGATGCGGGGCTCGATCCCTGGACCCTGGGATCATGACCTGAGCTGAAGGCAGATGCTTAATGACTGAGCCACCCAGGTGCCCCCAAATCTCCCGGTTTTAAAATCATGGCAACTAGTTACCAAAAATTCACTCTGGGCTGAGCAAATCATGATTATGGGCAGAATTTGGTTTCCAGCCCACTAATTTGCAATTTCTGGTTCACACAGATTTTCAATATAATTCTGAGATTTTAGTTAGAAGAGGTTTAGAGAGCTCTCACTGTGTGCTTGGCCCACAAAACTGTGCCAGGCATCCTAAGCATGGGAGTGGAGTGGGAGGCATGCTAAAGATAGTTTCAGGCAAAGCTTTTGGCCTTAAGGGGGTTATAATCTTCTTGGAAAGACAGTATTTACCAGTAAGAAACAGAATAGAGAGTTCTGAAAGAGTGCAGTTATAACGGGATTGAGAGATTAGTTAATCCAACTTTCCCTCTTTTATAGGGAGAAAACTGAATCCTAGAAAGACCCAAATTCATAGGACTAGTGACTAGCAGAGCTGGCTCTTGAACCAGGCTTTCTGAGTCCTGGTCAATGTCCCTTTCCAGTCCTCCATGTTGCATTCCACAGAGAGTCTATCTTCCTGTGATAACTATACTGTTCGACTTCAGAGGGAGAGAACGGTTGGGGCAGAAGCCTTCATCAAGGACACATGACTAGAGTCAAGTCCTGGAGGATGAGAAAGGGGTAACTATTCATTTGACTTGAGGGAAAAGCATGGAATAAACGCAAAACCAAAACCAAATCAAGAGTTAAGAGTAAGGATGCTACTTTAGGCTCTATCAGTTGGGATCTAGTCAGATAGCAGAATCCATACCACTTATTTAGCAGGGAGAATTTCCTGTAAAGAATTACTGACCAGAAGTTGGAGAACTGAAAAGGCAAAAGGGGATTCAGAGGTGTCATGAGAGGCAGTGACTGCAGGAAGCCACAATCATCTCTAGGGTTGGTGGAATAAAGAGAAGTTGGGATTATTAGAATTTAGACATTGGGAGGAGTGATCCCAAGAAGGGATCAAGCCACAGAAGAGGGACTGGTGCTGGTATCTATGAAGGGGCATGCTAAAGTTGGTGTTGGAAGTCTGGGGGAAAAAAAAGCAAACTAAAACTGCCACTGCAACTAGAACCAAACTAACTGCCCCTTTCAGGGCAAGGGACTCTTCCTTATGCTGACCCACGCAGGGAGCAAATAGGAAAGCACAAGATCCCTTTCCTTTCTCAGTCCTTTCCCCATGTGCCCCTTACTGGCAGAGCCCACCTGGCAAAAAACAAGAGAGATGATTTGCAGAGCCCAGTGCCAGCACCACAAAGCCAAGTGGAGAAGTCTGAGTGTGAAGCTGAGAGACAAAAGCTACTTTGGAAACAGCACAGTGGGCACATTGGGGCAGCAGTGAGGAAGTTGACCGGAGTGGAATGCTCGTGTTGGGTGTGGTAGGAGGTAAGGCTGTAGAGGCCTGGGACAGGTGGGAAGAGCTGTTTAGATTTGAATTTCATAGAGGACTTATAGACGAGGAGGTAAGATGGGATTCTGAGTCATGATTGTGTCTGTCGTTCAGTTGTGTTCTCTTAACAAAACCATTTTTCTGTTTAGGTGGAAGGATGGATTATATGGATGTTGGTTTTAAGGCAGTGGATTTTTCTCAGGAGCCAATAGAAGAAAACAGTAACAAGTCAAATCTTAAGGCATGGGAGGAAGGCTTTGGTCAGAAGGCTTTAGCAGAGAGGCGAGGCCATAACTCATGAGGTATACTTTAATGTCAAGCTCTTGTCATTCTATACATTGACATGTACAGTTTTCCTTTCTAGTCTATTGGCTTCTAAATGGAGAAACTGTGTCACATTCATCTTTGTACATGCTGAGTTCAGATTGTCTGAAACACGGTGAGTCCTAAATAAATTTTAAATAGTTCTACTTACATTATGTTTTGTAAAACAAAATATCCACCATAGAGGCCATGCTGTGCATCTCTCTAGTTAAGAATGAGCTTCATATAGCTAATGTATATTTGTCATTGGTAGCATAAATGGATTAGATACGATGCCTTATACAATTGACCCTTGAACAGCACAGGTTTGAACTTCATGGGTCCACTTACATGCAGATTTTTTTCAATAAATATAATACTGTAAATGTATTTTCTCTTATGATTTTCTTAACATTTTCTTTTCTCCAGCTTACTTTATTCTAAGAATACAGTATCTGTTACATATAACATACAAAACATGTGTTGATTGACAGTTTATGTTGTCAGTAAGCTTCTGGTCAACAGTAGGCTATGCTATTAGTAGTTAACTTTTTGGGGAGTCAAAAGTTATACATGGATTTTTGACTGTGCAGGGATCAGTTACTCCTGACCCGTGCATTGTTCAAGGATCAGCTGTACTATCAAATGTGGCAGGCTTCCCCAAAGTATTTGTATTAATTAGCTTTTGCTAGTGATTTTTCTGTGTAACAATCCTCAAATCTCAGTAGTTTATGAAATAAATAAGGGTTTATTTTTCTTCATGTTATATGTCAGTAGTAGTGGGTTGATGATGGTGACTTTGCTTATCCTTCAGCTGTGATCCAGATTGGTGGTTAGATTTTGGTCTGCTCTACAAACTGTCTTAATTCTAGGGTCTGAAATAAAAGAAGTCTTTTTGTGGAACAAACCCATTCTCATGACACTAGGGAACAGTCAAAATGAGCTATTCAAACCATAAAATCACACTGGAAAATTTGTCTCAGGATGAGCTTGTATTCCATTTGCCAAAGCAAGTAATGTCAATTCATAGAGCAGGAAATTTATATTCCTCTCACTGGGGATAGGAGGGAATGAATGTTTGTTATTAACAATACAAATCTAGGGGCACCTGGGTGGCTCAGTCATTAAGCGTCTGCCTTCGGCTCAGGTCATGGTCCCAGGGTCATGGGATCGAGCCCCACATCAGACTCCCTGCTCGGCGGGAAGCCTGCTTCTCCCTCTCCCACTCCCCCTGCTTGTGTTCCCTCTCTCACTGTGTCTCTCTCTGTCAAATAAATAAAATATTAAAAAAAAAATACAAATCTATTAGAGTCCTTGTGATGGTTAATTTGATGTGTCCACTTGGATAGTCTGTGCTACCCAATTGGTCAAACACTAGTCTATATGTTATTGTGAAGGTATTTTGTAGATGTGGTTTACCCTTATAATCAGTTGATTTTAAGTGAAAGAGAGTACCCCCCCATTGATATGAGTGGGATGCATTCAATCCATCGAAAACTTTAAGAATAAAAAATGAGTTTTTTTTTGGAGGAGAGGGAATTTTATCTCAAGATCATAACATAGAAATCCTGTTTGATTTTCCTGCTTGCTGATCTGCCCTTTGAATTTTGAACTTGCCAGTCCCCACAATTGAGAGGCCAAGTGACCTCTTAAAATAAATGAGCCAATTCCTTTAAATCTCTCTCCTCTTCTCTTTCAATAGACAGATATAGATAGATACATAGATCTTTTGGTTCTCATTCTCTGGATATCTCTGACTGGTACAATCCTATTACTCTTGTTATGCTGTTTTCTTGTTTGTTACCTCACCCAGCATAAAGGAGAGATATAGTATACAAGAATATTTCTTTTGCACAATTAGGACTTACCCTTAGAGAGTGCAGTTTTAGTTATTAATAGAATCAAGGACAGAGAAAATAGGCCAGATCCTGAATGAGGATCTATCTCAATTAGCAAATGAGTGAGTTGGGTGAAAATATTATAGGTTCTGAGTTGCAATCTGTTAGCAGAAACACTTTATAAAGCCTAAAGAAACCCATATGTTTGAATTTGTGAATAATATTCTGATTATAACAGTTGGCTTCTATAAAACTAAACTCAGATTTAATGAACTAATTTTGGGTTCTACCTTGTTCCTCTCTTCTTGGTAACTGACACAATGTCTGTGAGTGGGCTTTTTATTTATATATCCATTAATTCATAATAAATTAATATTCATTGAACATTATTATGTGCAAGACACTGTCCCAAGGCTGGAGACAATTAAGACATAAAAGATTCACAGTCCCTTCCCTCATGGAGTTCACATTCTAGTAGGAGAGTTAAATGTGAGACAACTTATAGACACCATTAATTATTTAGTGACGATTGTGACAAGGGACTAATTAAAGAAGTAGAGAGTGCTGTGAGATCCTTGTAGGAACCTGACCTAACTTGTGGGGAGTGATGAAGAAGCTGAGCTCTGAAGCAAGAATGGGCCTGGTGGGGCAGGAGAGGTGTTTCAGGCAGAGGGAATATATGCGAAGCACCTGAGACAAGAACTGGATGGACTTATTTTGAGGCCTCAAAAGAAGACAGGTGCAGCTGAAGCTTAGAGAGCCAGAATGGAATTATGAGATTGCAGGGATGGACAGGAGCTTTGTCACACTCTGTAGGCCCAGTAGGGACTGTTGTCAGTTTCCTGTGGTAACCAGAAGGCTACTGCAGGGTGTTAGGCAGAGGTGTGAAGTGTTTGTTGAAGGAATGAAGGGCTTATGAATCACAGATTTGGTAACTGTACTAAACAATATAGAGAGACTGGAATTTTTGATGATTCTATACAATTGTCTTAATTTTAGAGAATATTTTCTTTCCTGGTAGAATGTGTGTGAGTGTATGTGCATGATATAATTCTTTGTTGTTTTTGGCCCATTTGCTATAAGTAGAAGTCATATGAACAAAAACAGAGGTCAAATTTATGATTTATAAAAAATGAAAAACAGTACCACTAACCACAAATAAGGACCATTTATTAAAGAAGTACGATTTAAAATTCTTAGGAAAGTATGGTAAGTGAAAGAATAATTTTTTTCCAAAGTAATGATACAGATTTAATTATTGAAAGTTACTAAGGATTCCTAAAAAATTTCTCCAAGGCTGCCACTTTATTCTAAGTATTATAAGCCATCATAATATCTGCACACTATTCACAAGGGGTGGTTGAATCATATATAGTTATAGCTAATCAAAAACCATTGCAAATGTATTTACTCTCTTTAAACACTTCCATATTTCATTATAAATGGCCGATTGAACACTTCCACATCCATTACTGTATTATATTTCCATTCAATTTACTATTAAGGTTTCTTGAACCGATACAGTCTAATAGTAGCTATTGTGCATTATAAATATTTCATCACCTCTCTATGGTAATCCATTTCTCATTTGCTTGCCAAAACTTATGAAATGCTTATTAAACATTGATATATAATATTATAGCACATGATATGAAATATTGTTGTCTTGCAAATCAGCTTATTGGTAAACCTTGAAGTTGGCAATACTTTAATCTGCATTATCCAGTCTTTATACTTCATTAAAAGCAATGAATATTGCTATGTCATTGGATTGGGGGAAAATGGATCATTTCCAGGGAAATCTTTACCAACTTAAACAATTTTCTTGTTTTACGGAGTTAATTAGCTGTTTGCCTGTTAGTCTGTGAGGGAGGGCAAGTTGGAGTAACAGTGCTCTTTTCCATCCAGAAACTTCTCAGACTCATAGGGAAGCTTCAGACCCACTGTGTCCAACTTTCCTTTTACACTTTTTTATTTTGAATCTCTCTTTTGTCAAATTGGTCATCATATCGTTCAATATTTCCAAAGTTAGTGGCTTGGATCTTTCTGCTGTGAGTTGAGATGGACATTTATTTGTAGCAAGCAAAAATACTAGACAAGAAAAAAAATTCTTCTGGGATGCCTGGGTGGCCCAGTCGGTTAAGCGTCTGCCTTCACCTCAGGTCATGATCCCAGGGGTCCTGGGATTGAGTCCTGCATTGGGTTCCTTACTTAGCAGGGAACCTGCATCTCCGTCTGCCTGCCTCTCTCTCTCATTATCTCTCTCTCTGACAAATAAATAAATAAAATCTTAAAAAAGAAGAAAAAAAATTCTTCTAGGTTACAGTTTAATAGAATCAAAGAATGTTAGAATTTGAAAGAAAGTTTTAAGAATCCTTTAATCTGGTGATAGTAAATTCATGCTCATATGCCCCCACCTTCTCCTTCCATGGCAGACATTACTAATTGAACACAACACTCTTCCTACTGAGCCTGGATTCAATCTGGTTGTCCAGGCTGCTTCTGCTAGATTATTATTTATGGGGTTTCAGATGATATCTTTTTGCTGTACTTGATCATGTCTAACAATTCATTTTACAGACAAAGAAATAAAAGCTTTTAGAAGTGAAATGATTTGGTGAAAGTCACTATTCTGAATACATATGGTAGAAAACATTTTTATGTATTACCAGATATACCTGATGCATGTATACCTGATATAAAATTATATAAAATGTCAATTTTATGTTACTGATTTTCACACGAGAGCCACTTATTTTGATTCCCAATTCAAATTTATTTTCTAATGAGCAATGGAATAAAGGTTTTTGTAATTAGTGAAAAATTTTCAGGAAAGACAAGCATGAGTGTCTTGTTTATTTATAAGAAAAGAGATGACAGGACTTATATAATTCCCTGAGAAAAATCTGAGACTGTATAGAAGAGGATGTTAATTTTTCTTTAGAGGAGGATAATAATGGAATCACTGATTATATTTAAATAGATGCCCAGTGTGGTACCAACTTTATGGATCCTGAGAATTGTAATGGTTCTCCTATTAAAAATCACATTAACTCTCCATTGACTCTAATGACTGCTGTCTTTTGGGAGTTGGATTTCTTTTTTTATTCCATATGGGACTTATTATCCTGAGGGAAAGTTAATAAGATTTCTTCCAGACCTGCTTTGCCATGAAGCCTTGTTAAATTCCAAGACTAATAGGAAATGAATTGAGCTATTAAAAGATACCTTAACAGTTAAAAAATCTTGAGGAAAAAATTGAAAAGGCAATTGGTAATAGCGTTAAAGAACAACCTTAAACATTAGCTACAGAACTCATAATGATCTTTTTTTTTAATATAATTTGCTTGTCCTGATGATGCATACATACTTCCACCTTATCTGTATTAGCTTCATGATTAACTATTTGGGATAGCATTCATGGAGCTAAGAAGTTGCTTGTCAGTTAGCACAAAGTGTGGTAATCAACTTCCTAAGGCACCTCCACTGTTGGGCAAAAAAAGGCTCGATAAATTAATACCATGTCATACTGTATGACAGAAACTCATCCATCCTCTGATTTCAAACAAGGTATTAGAAACAGGTTGAGTTTCTTGACAAATATAACCCAGAATTGACATTTATATAAGACCAATTCATTTTATTACAGTGATGACTCACTTTGAGAAGGATGTATAGTAACAAACTTAGCAGGTATTTTGAGCTGACTAGGAGTGCAAGTTCTTATAATTTGACATTATTTCCAGGGGCTTTTGAAAAAGTGAAGTCTAAGTCGCAGGAAGCCTAGGGACTTTCAGTTGCTACTTGTGGATGCCTGGGGAGTTCAGCTGAGGGAAGGATGTCATTTCTACAATTTGTAATGGGTTGGTTGGCACAAATAGCATGATAGGAATCTGAGGAAAATGAGAAAACAGCGTTTCCCATCTTTTGAGCTAAAGAGAAAAAAAAATGTGATGCTGCAATTTTTTTTTTAAAAAAGAAAAGTTAACAAAAGTAAACAGCAAAATTCCACCCATATCTCTTCTCAGAGTGACATATATATATATATACACACATATATATATATGTGTGTATATATATATATATATATATATATATATATATAAACATGTTAGACTTTATTAGCAGGGATTGTGGGTACACAGGGGAAGAGGAGATTCTGACTGGGAGATATTTTTTAAAAGCAAACAATTAAATCAAAGTTGATATTTTTTCTTTAAAAAAGTAGCCTTCACTAGTCCATTTCTATGGATATTCAGGCCAAATCACTACATTTTCCTCTGAATAGCGATGGCAGGGGTTTTAAGTTATGAAGTGTTCAGCACCAATGTAAGGTGTGAACATTGAATTTGGAGTCAGATGACCTTGATTCAAGCTTCAAATCTGCCACTTAGTAGCTCTATAGCTTTGGACATGTCATATAACCTTCCCCATCCTCGGTTTTTCTCATCTTTAAAATGGACTCAATAGTACCTGCCTTGGCTGGTGTGTCACATGTGTCGAGGTCTATCAAAGGAATTGGTGACCAGTGAAGAACTAGACAGTCTTAACTGGAAAGGGAGTTTTAGCTGAACCTTATTTTTATTTGAGGAAGTGTAGTGAATTCCTCTCTCCTTTTCTTTTCTTCTTATCCATGTTTGTGAGACCCATTGGACTTCTTAAAATATTGCCTTGAAGAGGGACTTAGTGACTGTGAGATCTGAGAAGCTAAGTGAGCCCACTGTCTACTTCAGATGTGATTTCATACATTCCTCCTTGGTTTGCTGGTATTTCTTTGTTATTTATGACTCATTATAAACCATGTTTTGGATGGACCCACAGACATAAAAGCATCAATGGTTCAATATCTTTGGTTAAGTGGATAGGTTGATAATGACATTTGTAACAGTGAAAAAGTTATGTAGAAGGTATATTCCAGTTTTAAGGTCAGTTATATATTGCAAGCTTGCAATCATTACAAATAACACAAGTCAGGAGAAAAAGGGAACTCCATCTCCAAGGCTCAGCATTCTCAAATGCAGTATTTGTGACACTGGAGTTATTTTGGTAGAGGTTAGGGACCTGCCCTGGCTGATTCTTATACCCTTTCATTTATTTTTATTGAGTACACATTGATATCAATGGCAGCAACAGTGAGCAGTCCCTGCAGCAACGTCACATGCCCCTCCTTGAGGATATTCTAGATGCTAGGTCCAGCGCTAGGTGTTCATACACATTTCATACTCGCTTTTCCTAACAACTTGTCAGACACTCCTTATAGATTCCCTATCTTACAGACAAGGGAGTGAAGCTTGGAGAGGTTAAATAATCACCAAAACACACATTGCTGGGAAGTAGAGATGGCAGGGGATGAAGTCAGGTTGGTCTGATTCCAAAGTCCAAGCAATTCAAAGCTTTACACTCCAGGGCCACCCCCTAAATACTGTAAATGCCTTTTGTTTATATTCTAAGATACTAACTTCTTGTGCAACTCACTAGAGTCTGAATCTTCTATGTTTAATGTTTATTTCCTTTTATTTTCTTTATTGGAATAGTAGAAAGAGAAGAAGGAAGGAAGATAAAGAAGGGAAGGAGGGAAGAAAGAAAGAAAGATAAGCTCACTTAGGGTAAATCCATTTTTGAGGGTTTTAGTTCTTATTTCTTGACAGGATGATATACTTCTGTTTTTAAAAACTATCTGTTCTCCTTCTGTAACCAATTTGTTAATCATGTTTTGGTGACTGACTTTTGGGCACATTTCCCAGAAACTTTAAGGCAACCCTTAATAAACACTAATAAGTCTGCATGCAGAAGCAGCCTATTATTATTCATGGACAGTATTACGTAGAATTAAACTTTTGGAAACTGCACCAAACACATTCAGCTAGACATGAAAGTAAGCTGAATTTCCATTTGGTTTGCTTCTTGCTGAGCCTTCAAATTATAAAGTGAAGCAAAGCCAAAAGATTAATACAATGAAAACAAAGATTGGGAAATTAAATGACACGATGCAATTTTCTGCCTCATCGGGCTGGCACCAATAATATGCAAAGGAAAGTGTGCTTAGTGTTGGTTAGCTGCTGTATAAATGCAGGACAATCAGTCTCCTTCTCGAGGGAGACTATTTTCTTGAATCCTATGGCCATTGACTCTTCCAATTACCAGAGCCCCCACACACAGTTATGCTCTATCTATTTTTTTAACTTTCTGCTCTGCTCTGCCATGGTATTATTATTATTAGCATTTACACAGGTACATGCTTTTATATTATCTGAAATATTTTAGTGATAGCTTCAGGGTATACATAAAAACCTGGATCCTACTGCCACATTCATAATTAAATAATAATAATATTTTATAAGATGGATCTTTATGGGTAGTTGAAGGCCATAATGGTCTATCTTTAAATCATACCTATCAGAAACGTTAGCTCATGGTTGATGTCTCACATTTGGGCTTCTATTGGCATGCCACCCATAATGTATCATTACTGATCATTGTCAAGATTCATTCTACAGTGACTTGGGTGATAAGAAATGGCTGTAAGGTACCCTCAGTGTTATATGAAATTACTTATATCACAGCTGTATTTAAAAGCTGTTGTGTCTATACGACCAAAATTCTCCAGACGATGCAGACATCCTCTGGAGAATTAAATTGTTCATTAACTTTCAAATTTCCCTCTAACTCTGCCAGACAATATAAACCAGTCAACAGTAATCAATCTCCTGTAAAGTACAGAGCACCATACTTGATTGGAAGAAGGTAAAATAAAGAATAGACTGCCTCAGGCCTCCAGTACCTTGGAGAGGGATGGATCCTTCAGTATCACTTCTGGATCATCTTCAGACACCAAACAGAAGCCAAGCCAGTGGCCACCCACCTACTTCCCTCATGAACCGAGACCTTCAATAGGATCCTTGGTCTTTTCTGCCAAAGGCAAATCTTTTGAAAAGGAAAGAATGTGTGTGTGAGTGCACACACACATGCATGTGCATTTGTTTCATTCTTTGTAGTAATAAGAGAGGGCAAAATGTTCAAAGAAAGTCATATTTACTACAGAGGATGATCATCTCTCTGCTTGTTTGGTGGACTTGACTTAGTTATTCCACTCTGGAATTTCCTACAGATACTTGTTTTTAGAAATCGATTTTAAGTTTTTGCCCCCTTCAGATTTCTCAAGAGTTTCTGGAGATAATTGATTTCGAATTTTCCATTTAAACAATCAGAATGCTTAAAAGATGTGTAAAGTCCTTTCAAATCATGGCAAATGGAAATAAAAGCTGCTGGGTGGTCAAGCATCTGGAAATGGGAGGGGAAAGCTTGTGATGAATCATATGGAGTAGAGCAGACTGGAGAGAGAGGATCCATATTCCTGCCAAATTTTATTTTGTTTCCTTTTCTGCTGTTTTTTAAAGGTAGACATTTGAATTTTAAAATGATGAGCTTGGAATTTACTTAATTTTTGCAGAAGAACATGCCTTGTTTTGATTTTCTGTTTGCTAGACTTCTAATTTGTATGTTGCTTACTTCCCAAATATGATTGGGTTGGAGATAGTCAAAACCTGCTTTGGGGCCATCTGCTTTGAGACTCTGATGTGGTGATTTTGAAACATGAAACTAAACCCTAAAAATAACGAAGCTAAAAGAGTGAACATTTCATCCTTGCTCTTCTCATTATGATGTTTTTTGTCTTAACAGAAATTAACCACCTTTACCCTAGAAAAAGAATACTTCATATTTTGTACGAAATTTTGAAATGAATTGAGGATCCCCATTATTTCACCTGAGAGAAATTCACTGAGATGTATAATCTCACCTTTTGGGACCTTAATAAGAATACACAGAAACTGAATGATTTTTTTGTTTGTTTATTATTAAGGTGAAAGCTTCTAGTTGTTCTCGTTGCCTTTCTGAAGATAATATGATGTGAATAAGTGCATGGGCTCTGAAGTATGGCTGCCTTGATTTGAATCTGGTCTCTACCACTGATAGGTATTGACCTTGGATAAATTACTTTACCTCTCTGTGCCTTGGTTTCTTCGGTTGTAAGATGGGGATAATAATAGGATCTTTGTTATAACATTGTTCTGAGTACAAATTGAGTTAATACACAAAGTGCTTAGAACAGTTTCTGTCTCTCATCCCAGATTTTTTTTTTCTGGTCTAAAACATCTTAAATGATAAAGTACTTCAAGAAAAATAAAAGTTAGTAACAAACCCTTAATGATTAGTAACAGTTTTCTGGGCTGTGAATGCTCCTTTTGTTTTTCTTTATCCAATATTTCAGAGACTCTTGATACTTTCATTACCTTGGTGGAAGAAAAAGAAGGAATGAAATGCAAAAGCACAATGGGCAGATTTTTAATAGTGTCTTCCCAGATGAAGGAGCATAAAAGTGCTATAGTCTTCAACATAATCTATGGCTGCTGAACTTAATAATAAATGTATTTTGGCTTCATCCACTTTTTTGGTTCAGTTAAAGAGAAACATGATCTTTGGTGCATTGTCAAGAAAAAAAAAAAAGCTTTATAAGACTTCAAGCCACCTGAACAATTCCTACAGTCGTACAAATTTGTCATAAAAAATGACTGTATACTGAAAAGAGAAATAAAATAAGGAAAGATTTTGGGAGGTTTCTTAACTTCTTAGAGCCTATCTAACTATATATTCTTAGACTATTACTAAAAAATTTCTGTATGGGACTGATGGTAGAAATTGCTATGATTTCCTTGACTTCAGCTGAATTTTTGCTAAAATCATTTATCTCTAGTGGTCTAAAATTGATGTGGATGTCCCTATTCTCAGCCCTGCATGATTCACTCCTATTGAAACATCTTCCTGTAATGCATTGATTTTTCTGTTTCTATGACAGTGATGGGGTTAGCAGGATTTTTTATTTCTCTTGAAAA
Organism: Mirounga angustirostris; assembly: GCF_029215605.1. Lineage (NCBI taxonomy): Eukaryota > Metazoa > Chordata > Mammalia > Carnivora > Phocidae > Mirounga > Mirounga angustirostris. The sequence goes on along the minus strand of NW_026991716.1, from coordinate 90,280,553 downwards.
TATGAAGTTTTGGGCAGAGCCTAAAGCCTATAGGATTCATTTTTATTTAAATTAAAATATATTTTGATAATGACTCTGTAAATGCCACTAGTAAAACCGACGTTGGCTTTTGGCATATGGAAACATCATTTGACCTACAGTTTCAAGATGCCAGTGGTGGTTCAAAAAAGAGAATGGCTCCTTTCCACTTAATTCACACTCCATTGAATTACAGAAACAGGCGTTAACTCTGCCAGAGTAGTAATTTTCAAGTGACCCCAGGATCCACAAAGTCAGGCTACCCTAAGGTTATTTAAACTTTTACTTCAGTCTATCTGTCCATCCCTGAAGGGTTAAAGATGAGCTTGGGAAAAGGACAAGGGGACTTGGGAGGCCATTTCCTCAAGCTTTCAGCATTTGTGGCAGGTTGAGTCACACCAGTCTTTATTAAATGATGCATACTTCAGTGATAAATTGGTTTAGCTCTGCCTCTTAAAAGTCGGGCCCGAGGTTTGACAGGGGTCAGTGTAGAGGCACCGTGGCTTTCATGTCATTAGTTTTGCATTCAGTTGCAATGTGTAACCGCTCTAGCACATGTCTTTCATTAGTGGGTACAATGCACGCTTTGTGTGTGAACATCCTTAGATGGTAAAAGCCAATTTGGAGCTTTCTCACCTTCCTTTTATGTCAGTGGATTCCATCAGACCCACATGTGTTTGGAGCTGAAGGTTTTTGTGATGGGGTCAGGCTCATTTCCCATTTGCATTGCATCCTGCCCAGCTGATCCAGGCTAGAAGTTTTCTCTGAAGTTAATGGGTGTTGAGCACTGAATAAGACCATAGTGTCAACTTGCCAAACTTCCTCCTCTCTGGAGTTTAGAAAGCTCATGTAATCCCACTTCCTTTATAGAGCTTTCTTTTGCTAAGTAGGAAAAAGAGAGTTATTTTTTTCCATTAACTCAGATATAAAGCCCAGGCTTTTGTTTTCTATCAACACTTGCACCCCTCGCCCGCCCCCTACTGTTCCAAACACTATTAACAATGTAATTAGCTTTGGGGAAGGTTTTGGTGTGTGCAAGAAGTTATCGGCATGTTAATTAATCTTTTGTAGGCATATATAACAGCAATTACTACAAAGCTAGGAATTTTAAATATTTTGTGGAATATCTACAGTGACAGCGAACACATGGACATTTTATAAAATGAAATTGTTTTTTAGAATTGTCTTTTCAGTTGAGATTACATTTATTTGGGAACAGAGTAATGTAACTGCAGTGGGACAGGTTCTCTGAGTGAGTCAGGTAGTCATCCTTATGTGCTCTAATTGTGTACCTGAATACCTAGTATAGTGGAAAGAATGTGACTTTGCATTTAGACCAACAAGGGTTCACATCTGGGCTTTTTCACTTCTGTATGTGATATTCTATCAGAGACTGTTTTCTCATTTGAAACATGGATGTCATAATACTTCTCTCTCGAGGGGTTGTTATAAGTATGAAATGAGATGATATATGCAAATAAGTCTAGAGAGGTGTCTGGTACACAATCGGCCCTCATTCATTCATTCAACAAGTACTCTGAAGACCTACCATGTGTCAGGCACTGTTTGAAGCATAGAGGATACAGCAGTGAATGAAAGAGACACACACACACAAAATGCTTCATAGTGAGATAAGCAAGATAATACATGTAGCAAACCACGTATTATAGCATATGTTTGGGTGAGTGCTATGGAGAAAAACAAAGTAGGGTATGAAGTATGGGAGTGTAGGGCAATTCCAGTGTCATAGGATGATCAAGAAAGGCTTCTCTACCAAAGTGTCATTTCAGTAAAGACTTGAAAGAGGTGAGTAAACACTATGGATATGTGGAGGAAGAGCGTTCCAGATAAGGGAACAGCCAATGGAAGGAGTGTGCTTGGCATGTGGTTGGTTAGTGTAGTAGGGACAAGAGTAGTAGTAGATGAGGTGACAGTGGGTTTCACTTAAGACTTAAGGCCATTTCACTTAAGACTTTTAGGTCATTATAAGGACAGTGGGTTTTATATGAAATGGAAAGTAATTGGAAGTTTCTGACCAGGAAAGGGATGTGATCTTGATTTAGTGTCTTAAGTCCAATTCTCCTGGAAATAGGCTCTGAGATGCTTAGTTATATGTAGTAGGTTTATTTTGGAAATGTTCTCAGAAGCAACACCTCTGAGTGAGTTGGGGAGCAGGACTGGCCAGGGGAGGAGATGAAATGTGATACAGTTGTAGCAGAGGCCTCCGCTGATCTGAAGGGAGCCTTGCAGCTGCCATGGCTCACATTGAGGAAAAAGGGTGGAGCTTTTGTATCTCCACATTGATCAGTCATTGTTTATGCCTGAAGGGAAAGGCAAAACTTGAGCGAGGCAGCTCCTGTTAGGTGAGGGCAATTCCAAGAGGAGACTCAGGTGCAGGCCATTGGCAGCCAATGCTCCAGGCTGTTGGCATAGCGAGTAGTTCAGTTCTGAAGGGGGCATCTTGGTGGTACCCCATAACATCCACCACACTCAGGGTTTATCAAGACTATGCTGGCGGCTATGTTGAGAATATGCCAGAGGGGGAAAGGGTAAAAGGAAGGTGACCAGTTAATAGGTTATTGAAAGAACACAGGAGGGGGATGGTGGTGGCTTGGATCAGGGTGTGGAGATGAGAAGATATGGGATTCTGGATATATTTTGTATGGAATACTGACAGAGTTTGCTGATGGATTAGATGTAGGCTGTGAAAATAATAAAGGAATCAAGAATAATTTTAAGGTTTTTGCCTGAATAACTGGAAGGAGAAATTTGTTCTTAATGGAGGTAGGGAAGACTGTAAGAGAAGCAGGTTTGGGAGAGAGGGAGTGAAGAGCTCAATTTTAGATGTGCTGAGTCAGAGGTGCCTGCCTAGTAGACATCCAAGTGGGTGTGTTGAGTAGGTAGATGGTTATAGACTCTGATTGGGAGAGGTAATTTTGGAATCCTTGGCATGTACATAGTATTTAAGACAAATTGGATGGGATTACCAAGTGCAATAAATATATAAGAGAAGTTCTGGGGACCATCCCTTAGGTCTACCTTCCTTTGGCCACGTTTATGATAGGTAATAAGTTAGTTCCTTAAATAAAGAAGGTCCTGGCTTCCCTTCTTCCCCCAGCTGTGATAGTTGTCTTACAAAGAGTTTGTGGTAGACAGAATCAGGGCTCCCCAGAGGTGTCCATGTCCATGTCCCAATCCTCAGACTGTGTGAATATGTTACCTTATATGGCAAAGGAGCTTTGGTAGATGGGGTTAAGGATCTTGAGATGGGAAGAGTAGACCAGATTACCCAGGTAGGCCCAATGTAATCATATGGGTTCTTATAAGAAGAAGGCAAGAGGGTCAGAGTTAGAAAAGGAGATGTGGGGGCGCCTGGGTGGCTCAGTCGTTAAGCATCTGCCTTCGGCTCCGGTCATGATCCCAGGGTCCTGGGATTGAGCCCCACATCGGGCTCCTTGCTTGGCGGGAAGCCTGCTTCTCCCTCTCCCACTCCCCCTGCTTGTGTTCCTGCTCTCACTATCTCTCTCTCTGTCAAATAAATAAATAAAATCTTTAAAAAAAAAAAAGAAAAGGAGATGTGATGTTGGAAGCAGAAGTTGAAGTGATGTTCTCTGAAGATGGAGGAAAGGGTCATAAGGCAAGGAATGCAGGCAGCCTCTATAAGCTGGGAAAGGCAAGGAACTGGACTCTCTCCCAGAGCCTCCAGAAAGAATGCAGCTCTGCCAACACTTGGAATTTAGCTCATAAAACCCATTTTGGACCTTTTATCTCCAGAACTGTAAGATATTACATTTGTTTTGTTGTTATGTGTAATTTGTTACACCAGCTGTAGGAAACTATTAAGCTAAATATTGTCTACTTTGTCCTGTAGGGGCTAAATTGTGTTTGGGGAACTAGGAATAGGTAACCTTTAAGGGTCTAAAATTCTGATGTTTGCTTATAAATGATTCCTTTCAGCTGTTCTATTATCTATCTATCTATCTATCTATCTATCTATCTATCTATCTATCTATCTATCATCTATCTATATCATCTATCCATCCATCCATCCATCCATCCATCCATCCATCCATCCATCCATCTATCCATCTTCTCTCTTTCTGGTAAATAAAAATAAGTTACAAAATTGTTAAAATTGCCTAGTTCTCTAGGGTAATTTTACCATTTTGTGAACATGAGACTTACACTATGTTGGCTGAAGGTCTGTATTCTCTCTTAAATTATTTTGTTTCACTATTGAGGGTGCAGGTAGATAAATATAATATTTACCAAAAAATAATAAATTATTTTGTGTTTCCATTAGATGTGCTTTGGGTTGTTTTTACATTATCTATGAAATGCTTTGAAAGATACCTGATCAACTCATGCTTGCCAACATTAATGGGGCTAAAAATATAATGTGAAATACACAAAAATTATTTTGTGTTGCATTTTAGCCTAAGTTAGTGAATTTTATTCTATGAATAGATTTTTTTCTACTGGGTTGTTTTAAAAAATGGAATTAAGTGCCTCCTGGTTATTTTCTTAATAGTTTTCTTTAAAAGATTTATTTATTTGAGAGAGAGAGCATGAATGGGGAGAGGGGCAGAGCAAGAGGGGGAGGGAGAGAATCTCAAGCAGACTCAGAGAGAGAGAGAGAGAGAGAGAGAGAGAGAGAAGGGTGGAGGGAGAAATTCTCAAGCATGACTCCCTGCTGAATGCAGAGCCTGACATGGTTTTGAATCTCATGACCCTGAGATCAAGACCTGAACCAAAATCAGGAGTCAGACACCTAACCGACTGAGCCACCCAGGCACCCCCATAGTTTTTTTTTTTTTAAAGCATCTGTATTGAAAATTACAAACCCTTGCCTTCTAAAAAACTGGAATTTTATATTCCAAGATATTCTGAATATCAGATTCAGTGTAGCAAAGTGGTTAAGAATATGGGTTTTGTCTATAAAATAGGAATAATAATATCTTCTTCACAGGAGTATTCCTCATAGATTAAGAGAATGTATGTATATTAGGGTTTTCTAGACATACAGAACCAATAGGATATATCTAGGAAGAAATTTATTGTAAGGAATTGGCTCATACAGTTACAGAGGCTAAGAAGTCCCATGATCTGCCATCTGCAAGCTAGAGAACCAGGAAAGCCAGTAGTATAATTTAGCCCAATTCTGAAGGTTTGAGATACAGGAACATTGAGGCCAGGAGAAGATCCATGTTCCAGTTCAAGCAACCAGGCAGGAAGGGCCAAATTCTTCCACCTTCTTCATCTATTTTTAAAATAAATTTAAAATTTTAATTCCAGTATAGTTCACATTCAGTATTCTATTAGATTAAGGTGTACAATATAGTGAATCAGAAATTCTGTACATTACTCAGTGCTCATCATAAGTGTACTTTTTAATCCCCCATTTCAACCATCCCCCCCCCACACCTGCCCTGTGGTAACTATCAGTTTGTTCTCTATAGTTAAGAGTCTGTTTCTTGGTTTATCTCACTCTTGCTCTCTTTCTCTCTTTTTTCCTTTGTTCATTTGTGAATGAAATCATATGGAATTTGCCTTTCTCTGACTGACTTATTTCACTTAGCATTATACTCTCTAGCTCCATCCATGTCATTATAAATGGCAAGATTTCATTCTTTTTTTATGGCTGAATAAAATTCCATTGTACATATATACCACATCCTCTTTATCTATTTATCAATACATAGACACTTGAACTGCTTCCATATCTTGGCTATTGTAAATAATGCTGCTATAGACATAGGGCTGCATGTATCCCTTTGAATTACTCTTTTTGTATTCTTTGGGTAAATACCCAACAGTGCAATTACTAGATCATAGGGTAGTTCTATTTTTAGCTTTGTAAGGAACCTCCATACTGTTTTCCACAGGGGCTGCACCATTTTTTTATTAACATATAATGTATTATTTGTTTCAGCGGTACAGGTCTGTGATTCATCAGTCTTACACGATTCACAGCATTCACCACAACACATACCCTCCCCATTGTCCATCACCCAGCCACCCCATCCCTTCCACCACCCCCCTCCTCTCTAGCAACCCTCAGTTTGTTTCCTGAGATTAAGAGTCTCTTATGGTTAGTCTCCCTCTCTGGTTTCACCAGTTTTTATTTTCACTAATAGTGCATGAGTATTCCTTTTTCTTTCTTTCTTTTTTTTTTTTTTTTACCTTATTACCATGTTTATTTTTTATTTTCTTTTATTAACATATAATGTATTATTTGTTTCAGGGGTACAGGTCTGTGATTCATCAGTCTTACACAATTCACAATGCTCACCATAGCACATACACTCCCCAATGTCCATCACCCAGCCTTCCCATCCCTCCCACCCCTCCTCCCACTCCAGTAACCCTCAGTTTGTTTCCTGAGATTAAGAGTCTCTTATGGTTTGTCTCCCTCTCTGGTTTTGTCTTGTTTCATTTTCCCTCCCTTCCCCTATGATCCTCCGTCTTGTTTCTCAAATTCCACATATCAGTGAGATCATATGATACTTATCTTTCTCTGACTTATTTCGCTTAGCATAATACCCTCTATAGTTCCCTCCATGTCATTGCAAATGGCAAGATTTCATTTTTTGATGGCTGTATAATATTCCATTGTGTGTGTGTGTGTACACCACATCTTCACATCTTCTTTATCCATTCATCTGTCGATGGACATCTGGGCTCTTTCCATAGTTTGGCTATTGTGGACATTGCTGCTATAAACATTGGGGTGCACGTGCCCCTTCGGATCACTCCATTTGTATCTTTGGGGTAAATACCCAGTAGTGCAATTGCTGGGTCATAGGGTAGCTCTATTTTTAACTTTTTGAGGAACCTCCATACTGTTCTCCAGAGTGGCTGCACCAGCTTGCATTCTCACCAACAGTGTAGGAGGGTTCCCCTTTCTCCTCATCCTTGCCAAAATCTGTCATTTCCTGACTTATTAATTTTAGCCATTCTCACTGGAGTGAGGTGGTATCTTATTGAGGTTTTGATTTGTAGTTCCCTGATGCCGAGTGATGTTGAGCACTTTTTCATGTGTCTGTTGGCCATTTGGATGTCTTCTTTGCAGAAATGTCTGTTCATGTCTTCTGCCCATTGGATTCTTTGTTCTTTGGGTGTTGAGTTTGATAAGTTCTTTATAGATTTTGGATACTTGCCCTTTATCTGATACATCATTTGCAAATGTCTTCTCCCATTCTGTTGGTTGTCTTTTGGTTTTGTTGACTGTTTCCTTTGCTGCGCAAAAGCTTTTTATCTTGGTGAAGTCCCAATAGTTCATTTTTCGTTTGCTTCGCTTGCCTTTGGCAATGTTTCGAGGAAGAAGTGCTGTGACTGGGGTCGAATTGGTTGCTGCCTTTGTTCTCCTCAAGGATTTAGATGGATTCCTGTCTCACATTTAGGTCTTTCATCCATTTTGAATCTATTTTTGTGTGTGGTGTAAGGAAATGGCCCAGTTTCATTCTTCTGCATGTGGCTGTCCAATTTTCCCAACACCATTTGTTGAAGAGACTGTCTTTTTTCCATTGGACATTCTTTCCTGCTTTGTCGAAGATAAGTTGACCATAGAGTTGAGGGTCCATTTCTGGGCTCTCTATTCTGTTCCATTGATCTATGTGTCTGTTTTTGTGGCAGTACCATACTGTCTTGATGATGACAGCATTGTAATAGAGCTTGAAGTCCGGAATTGTGATGCTGCCAGCTTTGCTTTTCTTTTTCAACATTCCTCTGGCTATTTGGGGTCTTTTCTGGTTCCATACAAATTTTAGGATTATTTGTTCCATTTCTTTGAAAAAAGTGGATGGTATTTGATAGGGATTGCATTAAATGTGTAGATTTCTCTAGGTAGCACAGACATTTTCACAATATTTGATCTTCCAATCCATGAGCATGGAATATTTTTCCATTTCTTTGTGTCTTCCTCAATTTCTTTCATAAGTATTGTATAGTTTTCTGAGTATAGATCCTTTGCCTCTTTGTTTAGATTTATTCCTAGGTATCTTATGGTTTTGGGTGCAATTGTAAATGGGATCGACTCCTTAATTTCTCTTTCTTCTGTCTTGTTGGTGTATAGAAATGCCACTGATTTCTGTGCATTGATTTTATATCCTGCCACTTTACTGAATTCCTGTATGAGTTCTAGCAGTTTTGGGGTGGAGTCTTTTGGGTTTTCCACGAGGGTTCCTTTTTCTCCACATCTTCATTAACACCTGTTGTTTCTTGTGTTTTTGATTTTAGCCGTTCTGACAGGTGTGAGGTGATACCTCCATTGTAGTTTTGATTTACATTTCCCTGATGGTGAGTGATGTTGAGCATCTTTTCATGTGTCTGTTGGCCATCCATATGTCTTCTTTGGAGAAATGCCCATTCATATCTTCTGCCCATTTTTAAATTGGTTTATCTGTTTTTTGGGTGTTGCACCTTCTTGATATATTGAGGCCCTCAGTGGATTGGGTGATGCCCACCCATACTGGGGAGGGCCATCTGCTTTACTGAGTCCACTGATTCAGATGCTAATTTCTTCTGGAAGCACCCTTACAGACACACCCAGAAGTAATGCTTAACCAAATATTGGGGGATCCCATGACCCAGTCAAGTTGACACATAAAATTAACCATCATAGTATGTGAATCCAGGGCTTGGAACATAGTAAATACTCAAGAAATGGTGGCTCTAATGATAGTTATTCTTATCCTTCCATAACAGCTGAGTTAGGAATTAGAAGCCCCAACAGCTTTCTGAGAATTTTCCTCATTATGCCCTTGTGCTCCTTTATTTTAATAATCCGTTTATCAAGCCATCAGTATTCTGCCAAAAGAATTTTTAAGCCAATTAACCGTGGTGGCTGGACACTTCCAGCAGCATAACATTGTCCTGCATGTCACAATCAGTACAGGGAAAGAAGAGTGCATGGTCTCCAGAGGCACATTATTCATCAGCCCCTTTGCTGCCCCTATGTTTGTGAAGCATTCCTTGGTTATATTTTTATTTTACAGTACTCTGCATTGACCATTTCGTAAAATAATGATGCTCTCTCCTTATCAGCTCATCTGCTGCCAGTCAGTAATTTATCTGAATGGATTCTTTCAGCATCAATATACAGTACAAGTCCGGGTGAGGCATTGGCTGTAATAACAGTGGGCCATGGTGCAGCAGACAGGAGTTAAAGTGCCTATTGCTTACAGTGGCAAAATGGATGCTGAGTAGTGTTTGTTGTTTTCTGGAAGGGAAAACATCTGGAACTATGTACAAATTGTTCCCAGAAGAAAATGCACCTTTGAATGTGTGTAAAAATCTGAATGCTGGTGTTCATTTGGAAGTCTGGTTTTTATGCATATTTAATCTTATGCTTTCTGTTTGTTGTATGTCCAAGGAATAAAGCTTCATAACAAGAGTATAATATAATCAGGTGTGTTTAGTAACTTTCAGGGAAAATACCCCACCCTAGACTATAATTCTCTTCTACGTCCATCTTTTTTTTTTTTTTCATTCTGAGAGCAGTAATTACTTCCAAGATTTCTTCAAGGGAAGTTTGAATTTTTATGTTTTGATGCTAGTCCCCTTTCCAGTTTGAAATTATTTTTGATGTCATTTACGAGGATGCTGAGCACTTAAATATCATATGTCCATTGTCCAAGAGTAAGTGCAAAGCAAGCACTTGCTTACTTCATTAGAAAGCTGTAGTATCCACTGTTCTTGGGGTGGGAGGGCAATGGCAATTGTAGGGAGAGAAAGAAAGCACTTGGTTGTTGGGGGCAGGTTGTCATTTCCCCAAATTCCTACATCTTCCCCCCTCAGAGGATAATCTTAAAACTTTACTTGTAGATGATGAATTGAGCTTTATTTCTTGCCTCTACCTACCCCCCACCTCCCATAGCTTTTATGTGAGCTAACTGCTAGCATGAAAAATTGAGTGGGATTTTTCCTTGTGAGCTTAAAATACTTGATTGCCTGTTGTCAACTTTGATTTTGTGTGAGGCCATGCTTGTCATTGTCATAGCTGATGGAAGCCATTTGGCTTCCAAACAGTTCCACATAGGAACTTTTACTGTGGTTTATATTCATAAATTTAAATTATCCTTAAGCCAATTCCAGTGGTTAATTTTACCCAAGTTTAATGGAGCAAGAACTACCATTGTGAAATTTTAAGAATGGTTTTGTACTGTCAAAGCAAAGGATAGTGACTTAAAGCATTTGCCAGTGTTTGGTTATGAATTACACAACAATACACATACACTTGGAGGCTTCACTGCAGGTGCAGTGAGTAATGAAGCTGGGTTTCTCGAGGGACAAGGTATCATGGCTGTATTTACCATCTGATTGGATGGAGTTTCCTACACTCTAAGGAGACTGTGACTTACTTCTGAAGTCCTGTCTGCATGATTCTCATGGTGAAAAGAAATTTTCCAGAAATGGGAATCTAGGGAAATAATAATTATTTCTTTATGCTGCCAAGACTTGAGTGGATGTTCAACAGTCCTTGTTTAAATTCATAACTTGTAAGAAGTTTTAGGGCAGCTTTTGTTCAGTTGTGAATATAATTATGTATTCAACTAGCAATGGAAGTATAATTCACTTTTGAACATTTTGTAATTAGCTGAGACATAAATACTGGATCAAGGGTTTCACTGACAGAATTTCCATTGGAGTTCATGCTTTTTATTAATTATTTTCCTCTGCTACAGTTAAAACACTCCTAAGTATACTTGAGCATATGTGCATGTGTAAACACAAATGCTCACATAGGTAGGAGTATCATAGGCTATGTCCAACCTCAAAAAAGGCTAAAAAATTTAATGAATAGGGCAGCCCTGTCATGAATCCTGTTTCCTGATGAGATAAACAATGACTCTTAATTAGAAGCTAAAGTTTTTAATTAAGATGATTCTGCAGTAATTATCTCAGTTGTCTGCTTCACTGGATTTTAATGAAAAAGATTGATTAGGTATAAAACTAGTATCATAATTAAACATTCAGGGTTGTGCTGGCCACTGAGGTGAAAGTAATGTGATTAAACCCTAAAGTACATTAAAAAAAAAAAAACAAATCCGAAATCCTTAAAGTACATTCCTTAACAAAGTTATTTTAGACAGTCATATCTAATGTCGTGTCAGTAAGCTTTTTTTATGAATAGCTTCAACATCTTAGGGTAAAGATAGGTTCAACCACAGTTGGCTTATTTACACAAAAATATTGAGCACTTACTATGTGCCATAGTGATTCAGTAGCATAAAGCATGGTGTTTAGAGCTGGATATACTAGTTCAAAGTCAAGTTCTTTTACTTTAGCAGACTTGGGATATTAAGAAAGCCGTATAACCTCTCAGAACATTTTTTATCCCGTATTTAAAGGGGGATAAATACTGCTTCTTTTTGTGGTTTTTGAGTTCATAAATGAGTCAACAAATATTTAGCCTTTACCACAGTGCCTGGTACAGAGTAGATTCTCTATAAATAAGGAGTTATTATAACTATAGCTTTTATTTAGTTCTAGAATTTCCTTTGAATCGTGTATAAATGCAGTGTTTAGAATCCTACCAGTTTACAAAAAACTTAAGTAAAGAGAGAGAAAAAAATGGTATCAGTGGGTGATACTGAGGACTTAAAAGCTTGAAGATATTATTAATTTTCTTTGCAACAGTAATGAGCAGATGTTAGAAGTTAAGAAAATATTTTCACAAGCTGGAGCAAATTCTCTCTTTTTTTGCCACAGTAACACTATCTTCCTGGATATGTAGAGTAATTGGCTTCTAGAATTGCTTCATTTTCTTATTTGCTTTAAAATGTAGGGTTCAAAGAACAAATTTCAGGATCTGCCAGGATCAATTCACATTATCTTAACTAGTCTCTGTCAGCCTAGGATACTTAGTTTGCTAGGAAGTTGGTATGAGTTAAGAACATGTGCATAGTGTTGGATGAATTAATCCAACCTAGCTTCATAGACACATCCTAACCTTATAATTCTTCTCTCCTTGGCACTGTGCTGTGATCATCTGAGCTAGCCATTTACAGACAGAACCAACATAGTGCTGACTAGGGATAAGTGAAGAAGAAATTCAAAATAATCCAGGTTAATAACCAGATACTTCAGAGAGCACAGAACAAGTTTTGGGCAATTTGACCCATGAGGTGGCTAAATTTCTGTGCTGAGCAGCTGCTAAGGCATCCTTGAATATTGCCATTATAAATACTGCATTTGAAGCCAGAGGGACCTGGATTTGAAACTTAGATCCTTGGGAACACCTGGCTGGCTCAGTTGGTAGAGCATAAAACTCTTGACCTCAGGGTTGTGAGTTTGAGCCCCACGTTGGGTGTACAGATTACTTAAAAAAAAAAAAAAAGAAACTAAATCTTTGATTTACTAGTGGCATAATCATGTGGCAGATACCCTTTTTGTCTTTTTATCAGCATAATAGAGACTCTGGTATCTGTACATTTAATTTCATGGTACTAAAGTGAGAATCAAATACAACAGTGGATGTGGAAATAACAAATCATGCAAAGCATGATTTACTTATTTCTATATTCATTTGTCGATTTTTTTAAACAACTGATATTATTCCAAACACTGTGCCAGGCAGCAGAAATTCAAACATGAATGAGATATCCCCAAGCTTTCAAGGAGTTTTCAGTCTAAGTGGGGAGACGTATGAGTCAACAGAAAATTATTGTTCAGTGTGATAAATGCTGTGCTAAAACTGTGCGTGGAGTGTTTTGAAAGCCCAGAGAAGCATCTAATCCAGATGGAAGAGTTAGGGCATGCTTCCAGGAGAGATTGACACTTGATCCGAATTCTGAAGGATGAAGACATTAGTTTGGGGAATCAAGGTAGCAAGGGCATCCTAGACAGAGGGAACTGCCTGAATGATGTCTTGGAGGTGTGCGTGACAGAGCATGGGAGGTAGGGAACTGCTTTGGTAGAGACGGAGTTTAATGAGATTTCCCTTCAGGCAACACAGACAAGGGGTTGGCATGAATACAAGACAAGTATTTTGCATGTTATCCTGAAGGCTTTTAGGTATTGTAAAGGGATTTTAGCCAGACACATGGCATGATCAGATTTATATTTCAGGAAGATTATTTTGGTAGCATTGTGGAAGGTAGATTAGAGGGAAGAGACTGGTGAGAGGAAGAAAAGCCAAGAAATGAGTTAAAGCCAAGAAATGAGTTCATTCTACAAACTTTTTTTTTTTTTTTCCTGAGTATCTAATATATGCCCAGCAGTTTATAATGTGCTGGCAAAAAAAAGTCATGTAGGATACGATGCCTGCCCACAGGGAAGTTATAATACTGTCTCATAGAAATATAGGCATATCATCACCCACAGGGCTGTGTGATAAGTGCATAACCCCAATGAGAAGTGATGAAGTGCTGAACTAAAGCTGTGGCAGTGGAGGTGGAATGAGGGGATGGACCTGAGAGAGAATGAAGAGGTATCATTGTCAGGACTGGTTTACAAATGTACAAGTAACTCTATATCTAATTAGTTCTATAAATCTAGAGCAGAGGATGGGTTCACACCCCATCAGAACTTTATAACAATCCCACTTAACTTGAACCTGAGATGGCTACCTGGGGATTCAGGGGCTCCTTGAGCCATTAGGGAACTACATAGAGATAAGGACTGTGTTGTTAGACAGTTTATTTAATCATACCAAGGAGAATTAGTGCTTCCTGCTTTTTGCAAAAAAAGTGAACAAAAAAGAACTGCAACTTTAAGTAGCATTGAGGGCTCAGTTCCACTGGGTTGGCTTATCCCAGGAGACCATGGTCCTGTGAGGCACTGGCTGAAGGCAGGAGGAACACAGAATAGGTTGCAGAAGAGGAAAGACCTACATTCAAGCCCCAGCCTTGTGTTCAATTGCAGAAATGAAAGAGTGGCTTCCTCTACCCTTCAGTTTCTTTTTCTTTTTCACTGCATGGGTATTTGGAAATTTAAAAATTACCAACTCCCCGCTCCTATTCATTCCAGCCCTTTCCTTCCTTTTCTTTTTCCCCTTTCCAGTAGAAGTTGCAGTGGCCAGGTCATTGATATTCTTTCACAGTTGTATATCCAGTGTGGTGATAGTGGTTACATGACCATTTAGTCTGTAGGTTACAGAATGACAAAAATAGTGTGGATAATTTCACAAGAGGCCTAGAAGAGAAAAGGATATCACCTAGAGACAAGGTTTCTAAGACTGGCAGCCAGCTTCTGAAGTGACCTGGAAAATTTATCTTGGATATAGTTGATAAATTTGACATTAGGTTGTTATCTAGTTGCAAAATATTTGAGATTGTGCAAGTGGTGGTTGAATTATATTAGAGGGAGGACCCTTTTAACCTTCAGATGCAAGATGAAGGTTGCCTGTGCCGGGCATATTGTATGCACAACACAAACAAAGGACATCAAGCCATTTCTAATGAGCTGGAAGTCCTTGAGAGTCTCTGAAGAGGATAGTCTGGTTGTTATGAATTACTAAGAAGCCAGAGATGGCCATGCTGCAAGGAAGCTCTGCTCACTCTCTCCCTTGCCTGCCAGTGGGCATCTGAACAAACAAGGATGCTTCCTATTCCATTCCTGTGTCCAATTGTTTGGTATAGATTCCTTTTGAGGGAAGACCATGGTACGCATCCATTCTTCTGAGAGTATTAGCTAATGTTGTCTGCAGAAGAAGATACTGGCAGTCATTAATGTTACCATCTTTGATGAACTTTTTTGGAGTGGGTGATGATTCATTATTTAAATTTATGAAACATGGGAGACATAATTGAAGAGACCTGCTGGGGTTAAGAAAATAGCAGACACAGAGGATTCTCTGTAATTTGTTAGTTTATGAAGCCATATAATTTTTGTTATGTTAATGTGGAATAAATGAAGGCTCATCGCCTGGTTATTTCTTCTAACCAAAATATTTTATAAGCATTTCATAATACTTAGTTTTCAAAACTGAATATCCAGTTTGTGACACTCAACAAAAAGTGTCCTTTTCCTGTGTGCATTAGCAAATGGGATGGCAGGTGGTAAGTGAGTGACTATTTTACATTAGTGCCTGAATGGAATGGAAGTTTTTACTTATTAAAATAAAGAGATCATTTGTTTGTAATTATAAATTACAGAAGCACATGTGTCTTTTATTAATGGGAAGATTTGGGGATTTATTCAGAAAAATGTATCTAACATCAGAATTTGTCTTTATTTTCCATTAGTCTGTGAATTCCTTGAGGCAGAGTATAGTGTTTTTTTCACTATGCACGTAGTTGGTATTCATCAATTTGCGTAGAAATGAATAATTTTTTGTTACAGTGGTGCGTTTATCATCATAGAATCACACATAGGAGGGGCGCCTGAGTGGTTCAGTCAGTTAAGCATCTGCCTTTGGCTCAGGTCATGATCTCAAGGTCCTGAGATTGAGTCCTGCATCAGGCTCCCTGCTGAGTGGGGAGTCTGCTTCTCCCTCTCCCTCTCTCCTGCTCCTGCTGTCTCTCACTCTCTCTCTCTCAAAAAAAAAAAGTCTTAAAAAAAAGAGAAAAGAATCATACACAGGAGTCTAAGAATAAACATTCAAATTCTTCACATAGTTTATAGCCAATCTGTTGTTCCCTAGGCCGATGGTTAATATTATGAGATATGAATTTATGTTTTTTAATATCTGACTTTTCCTTTTTTCTTTCTACATTTAAACATTAAATATACTTGAATCAATACTATGCTTTACTTAAATATACTTTGTTTCTGATAGTCTTCAGATGTAAATTTATAACTTTTGAGAATTGTGAGTGTTTCATAATCCACAGTTGTGGATTATGAATATTAAATAAACATTATTCATGATGTCATTATAATTTTTTGGAGTGGGGAGGGGCAAAGGGAGAGGGAGAGAGAATCTTAAGCACGTTCCACGTCCAGTGTGGAGCCCAATGCAGGGCTCAATCTCACAACCTTGAGATCATGACTTGAGCTGAAATCAAGAGTTGGGTGCTTAACCGACTGAGCCACCCAGGTGCCCCTGTGATTTTTTAATGTGATTGTACTAAAAATGTGAACTTCAGTGACTGTCCATGTACAACTTCTTAAAGGAGCAGCTTCTGAGAGAAATTAATAGGTGTATCTACCTTCTTTCCCTGATCATAGTTTTCTTCCATCAGTCTAAACTGTAACCTGATCAACAGACACATGAAAAGATGGTCATCATCATTTGCCATCAGGGAAATGCAAATCAAAACTATAGAGAGAGGATTAAGGAGCACGCTTGTTGTAATGAGCACCTGGTATTGTATGAAAATGTTGAACCACTAAATTGTACACCTGAAATGAATATTACACTGTATGTTAACTACTGGAATTTAAATAAAACTTAAAAAAAACTACAATGAGATATCACCTCACACCTGTCAGAATGGCTAACATCAAAAACACAAGAAACAACAGGTGTTGGTGAAGATGTGGAGAAAAAAGGAACCCTCATGCACCGTTGCTGAGAAAAAAACTGGTGCAGCCCCTATGGAAAACAGTATGGAGGTTCCTTACAAAGCTAAAAATAGAACTACCCTATGATCTAGTAATTGCACTACTGGGTATTTACCCAAAGAATACAAAAAGAGTAATTCAAAGGGATACATGCAGCCCTATGTTCATAGCAGCATTATTTACAATAGCCAAGATATGGAAGCAGTTCAAGTGTCCATGTATCGATAAAAAGATAAAGAAGATGTGGTACACACACACACAACACACACACACACACATACACACTGGAATATTACTCAACTATAAAATAGAATAAAATCTTGCCATTGCAATTGCAATGACATGGATGGAGCTAGAGAGTATAATGCTAAGTGAAATAAGTCAGTCAGAGAAAGGCAAATTCCATATGATTTCACTCACAAATGAACAAAGGAAAAGAGAGAGAGACAGAGAGGGACCAAGAAACAGACTCTGAACTATAGAGAACAAACTGATAGTTACCAGAGGGGAGGTAGTGATGGGTGAAATAGGCGATGGGGATTAAGGAGAGCACTTGCTGTGATGAGCACCAGGTGATGTGTGGAATTGTTGAATCACTATATTGTACACCTAAAACTAATATAACACTGTATGCTAACTATACTGGAATTAAAATAAAAACTTAAAAAAAAATCTAATCTGTAACCCAGTAAGGACTGTGACTGGCTTTTATAATGAAAATATGTACAACTAGAAAAAAATCTTAGAAATTGGAACCATGGAATGAATGACTATATATATATTCATATATATATAACTATATATATATAACTTTTGAAGGCTTCAAATAAATTAAGGTTTGAGAACATAAATTATATACTAAGCTGGTCTAAATGCAATGAAGGATGTACTATAAAGATGGCTGTAATAGTTGGAAGAAACCATGGCTGTGACCTTTCTATGCATAATTATGATAAACTTGAATGTTTATCAGAAAAATGATAAATTTAGGAAAATATTCAAATGTCTCAGAGACAAAAAAAATCTACATTTTCCCTAATGTATAAAGAAAAACAGAAATAGGATGAATTTTTTTTTCAGTGTTATCTTAGAGGCATATAGATTTTAGGGTCTATTAGTAGATAGTGCTTCTGTGTCTATTCTTTTTCTTTCTTAAGATTTTATTTATTTTTTGACAGCAAGAGACACAGCGAGAGAGGGAACACAAGCAGGGGGAGTGGGAGAGGGAGAAGCAGGCTTCCCATGGAGCAGGGAGCCCGATGCGGGACTCGATCCCAGGACCCAGGACCTGAGCTGAAGGCAGACGCTTAACTGACTGAGCCACCCAGGCGCCCCATTCTGTGTCTATTCTAATTAAAGAGGATGTTTGATAAAAATTAGCTTTTTTAAGAAAAAAATCTTATCGTAAATATTGGGGTCAAGATTACTACTAAACCTGAAAGAGAAGAAAGCAAACCCAAAACAATTTTCCTATGGGTAAAAAGGAAATATGTGTGTTTGTCATTATAGTAGTTATCAGAGGTCTTGGAAACAAAACAATATACGTAAATAAACTTAGAATACTTTGTAAACATCAAGAGACATTGTCTCATGTTTTTACAGACTATCTCAGTGTGACCTTCAGTAAGCTCTAGAGTTAAAATGAAATGATGTGCTTCCCACAGCCACTTGTGAGAAGGTTTAAATGATTCTAGGATTGTCAGGTAGTATTGACAGGAAGTGAGTATGCTGAAGACACTTCCATTTTGACAGCCCAGTAATGACTTGGAGCTAATTTTAGTTGGTTTCTATTCAGAAAGAAATGAAAAGGTTGTGTAGAATGAAATCCCTCATCTTTGGATTTCAAAGAGGGTATTATGGTAACTAGGAGCCTGTTTAATTAATCTATAATCTTCATAGTAATTATACCAATGGAACAAAATGCAGAGTAGAGATATTATCCCTTTCTCCTGCCAGGTTTCATAGCTGCTGGCCCATCAGATCCACCCAGTGTGAAAATAACTCAGAAAGAAAGAAGTACTGATCGAATTAGAAGCCAAGTGCTTACTAAATCACTATTCAGAAGTAAGCATCTGCCACTTAGAAAAGTCATGACCCATAGAGCTTCAAAATTAACCACATGGGTCCTGAGAAAATGGTACAATGGCAATACCATCAGACACATTACTCAGTGGTGCAAACATTTGTTTCTCTCATTCAGCAACTATTTAATGAGTGTTACTTTGTTTCAGGCATTGTTTGTGGTGCTGGATTATATAACAGTGAACAGATGGCCAGGACCTTGCCCTTATAGAGCATATAGTCTTGCTGGCAGCAGAAATCAAGAGTAAATAGCAATTATAGTATCCAAGCAGAAGAGCATTGAAGTGGCACCTAATCTAGATTTGGATCTCACAAAAGGTGTTCTGAAGAAGTAGTATTAATATCACACAGGGCAGTCGCTGTCATCAGAACTAGTTCTGTATCGGGTGGATGGAGGCTATTGCAGTTCAATCCATTAGACATGCAGGAATAAGAATGGAAAGAAGAAAGGGAAATAAAATTTAAAAAAGTCTTTACTAGAAATTAGCGTATTCCCCAAAATTTCAAAACTTATGAAAAAAATGTGATGCTAAGAAAGACAACCACATGAGCAGAAAACAAATGATCAGAACATAAACTCCTGATTAATTTTAGAGAAGTCTGAGAAAGACTTTGAAGTGGTTGTTAAAAGAACAGTAAAGTGTGAGACAAAAATAGAGAGGATAAAATAATGTACTGGTAGATTGAATCAAATGTCTTGGAAATAAAATGTAGTCAGTGAAATAAAAATATAATATATTGGACAGGCTCTAGAAGGGACACAGTCAAAAAGAGAAGAGTAAACTTGGAGAACTCAAGTGCTCATTCATCATGCAGCATAGACAAACAAAATATGGAAGAGTAGTTAAGAAACATGACAGATTAATTGAGCTCCAATATTTATTTAATATGAGTTATAAAAAAGCAAAAATGGAAGAAATATTAAAGAAAATACATGAAAGATAGCTGTTAATTAAATTTCTAGGGGTGCCTGGGTAGCTTAGTCAGTTAAGTGACTGACTTTGGTTCAGATCATGATCTCAGGGTCCTGAGATCAAGCCCTGTGTTGGGCTCCCTGCTCAGTGGGGAGTCTGCTTGTCCTTCTCCCTCTGCTCCTCCTCCCACTCATGCTCCCTCTCTCTCATAAATAAATAAAGTAAATAAATAAATAAATAAATAAATAAATAAATAAATAAAATTTTTAGAATTTAAGATGATCCCTCATATACTCTGAGGATAAACCCATATAAATCATAATGAAATTCACTTTTAGAAATATTATAATGAGACTAGGTCATTAGGAATAAAGGAAAATCTTAAAAGTTATCAGAGAGGGTGCCTGGGTGGCTCAGTTGGTTAAGCGACTGCCTTCGGCTCAGGTCATGATCCCGGAGTCCCGGGATCGAGTCCCACATCGGGCTCCCTGCTCGGCAGGGAGTCTGCTTCTCCCTCTAACCCTACCCCCTCTTGTGCTCTCTCTCTCTCTCAAAAAATAAATAAATAAAATCTTTAAAAAAAATGTTTAAAAAAAAAGTTATCAGAGAAAGTACAAAAATTACCTGCAGATTAACAGCATTTAGACAAACAGCAACATTTTACTTTTGACAATTGATGCCAGAGAGAATGTAGTGGTGTTTTAGAAGTGCTGAATAAAAATCTAAATAAACTTCAAATTGTATATACAAAAAATCATGCAAGAGTGAGGGCAAAATAAAGAGAATTTGAGTCACATAAAGTGTAAGAGAATTTCTCATTTGCATCCACTAAAAGAAATTTTCTTTGGTAAGAAAAAAAAAAGTGACCATAGAGGGAAGATCTGGAGCATGAGAAACAAGAATGAACACAGCATTAATGAAATATTTTGGCAAATTTAATTAACTATTGATTACAAAAAATGCTCTATTTGTTTAAAAT
Organism: Mirounga angustirostris; assembly: GCF_029215605.1. NCBI lineage: Eukaryota > Metazoa > Chordata > Mammalia > Carnivora > Phocidae > Mirounga > Mirounga angustirostris. Next base: position 90,260,111 of record NW_026991716.1, on the reverse strand, counting down.
AGTAAAAAGTGAAGCTCTATGTGAAAATAATAAGATGTGGAGCTTTCAAAGGTTTTCAGTGTACTGTAGTCATTGTTTTAGTTACAAATAGAAGTATTACATAATTCAAGATCTTGTTAGAAAGTTTTTAAGTTTGAATCTTAATATACTACTGACTCTTGATTTTGGCTCAGGTCATGATTCAGGTTGCTGAGATTGAGCCCTGCATCCTCTCCATGCTCACTGTGGAGTCTGCTTGTCCTTCTCCCTCCTCCTCTGCCCCCCTCCTCTGCCCCCCACCGCCCCGGCTGCTTGTGCTCTCCCTCAAATAAGTAAATAAAATCTTTTAAAAAATGAATTTTAGTATGCTAAAATGAATCACCAAAATAATAGCAATGCAATCCAGTTTTTAAATGAACAGGAGGAAAAAATACAGGTATAAAAATAATCAGTCCAACAGGAAGCGAGTCAGTGAAGAAAGGACCAAGAAGCAATATGATAAAAAGAAAGCAAAAAGAAAAAAATTCAGATAATGGAAGTAAGTCCAAATTCACCAGTAATGCTACAATCACAATGAATGTACATTGATTAAACTCATCTGTTAGAAGTTGGATTATCGGGTTAGCTTTAAAACTCAGTCAGCTTTGGGGTTCCTGGGTGGCTCAGTCAGTTGAGTGTCTACCTTTGGCTTAGGTCATGATCTCAGGGTCCTGGGATTGAGCCCTGCATCGGGCTCTCTGCTCAGTGGCAAGCCTGCTTCTCCCTCTCCCTCTGTGATCTCTCTTGCTTTCGCTCTTTCTTAAATAAATAAAATCTTAAAAAAAAACCCCAAACAACTCCGTTAGCTTTACCCTGCATCCAAGTGAAATATCAAAACCAAAATGATACTAAAAAGTTGAAATTGCAGGATGCCAAAAATCTAATGTGTAAATACAAATTAAAGAAAGCTGAGGTCCTCAAGTGAAATAGCATTTAAACTAAAAGATATATATATATAATGAAACCAATAGATCAAGAATATTAAACAAGTAAGGTGGGGAACCTGGGTGGCTCAGTTGGTTAAGCCACTGCCTTCGGCTCAGGTCATGATCCTGGAGTCCTGGGATCGAGTCCTGCATCGGGCTCCCTGCTCAGCTCCTCCCCCGTCTCATGCTCTCTCTCTCTATCTCATTCTCTCTCTCAAAATAAATAAATAAAATCTTTGAAAAAACAAAAACAAAACCAAAAAACAATTAAGGTTATGTAAGCATTAAAAAGTAAAATTAAGGGGTGCCTGGGTGGCTCAGTTGGTGCTAACCTCTGCCTCCTGATTTCCACACCGAACTCCACACGCCAGGTGTGGAGCCTGCTTCAGATTCTCTCTCTCCCTCTCCCTTTGCACCAACCCTCCCCCCCAGCTTGTGTGCATGCTCTCTCTCTCTCTCTCTCTCAAAAAAAGTAAAATCAATAATCTCTTTGTATATCTTTAACTTTGTATGTACCATATGTACCTCTTTATATCATCTCTAATATTTTTTTAGTTCTCTGACCACAAGTCAGTAAAACAGCTAGTTGAAAAATTGCTATGTATTTGGTACTATTAAATTCTATTTCTAAATAATATGGGTGAAGGAAGGAAACACAATTCAAAAGCTGTACAAAAATAAACTATATATCAAAACTTATGAGATGGAGCTAAAGCAGGATTTAGAGGTAACTTTATTAAAAAGAAAAAAGTCTGAAGATAAATGATTCATGTTCCATCCTAGAAACTATAAGGATAAAAGTAAGAGTAGATGAACATAAAACTGTAACAAGAGATAATAAAGATGAGAGAAATATTACTGAAGTAAAAGACCAAATAAACAAAGAAGATCAACATAATCCCAAGTTAGTAATTTGAAAGAATTCTTCTTTTTTTTTTTTTAGAACAAGAGAGCGAGAGAGTGAGAGAGCAAGCAGGGGAGGGGCAGAAGGAGAGGGAGAGAGTCTTAAGCAGGCTCCAGCTCAGCGTGGAGCTTGGCGTGGGGCTTGATCTCATGATCTGAACTGAAATCAAGGGTTGGTCACTTAATGGACTGAGTCACCCAGTTGCCCCAAGAATTAATTCTATAACAAACTCTTGGCAAGACTGATTAAGAAAAAAGAAAAAAAGACATAAACATTTTGGATTTTTTTTGGAAGAGTATATAAGAGATATATAGATTATATATGGGTATATTTGAAAAAGGATATGAGTATAAAAGTGAAGATTTAAAAACTCATAAATGAATACTATGAGCAACTTTATGCAGGGAAATGGATAATTTCTGAGAAAAAATATAATACCAAAATCAACACAAGAATTAGATATATAACTACTAGAGAAATGGAATTAATAATTTGCCGGGAATGGCCAGCAATCCCTGTACTGACGGATGAAAGATTAATCTGAACTTTGCTGTGAAGTAGAGGAGAAGGCAAAGGGGTCAGTGCTCAGAGACGAAGACACTTTGCCCTTCTTTACTCCCACTTTTATTGGTCCTTCAGGATAATCACAAATCCTTATCACTGTTTCTCAAGCATGTGATGTGTGACAAGGGGTCTCACTGGAACTAGGAGGATCTGTTTGCAGGAAAGATATGATATGCTAATCTGCGTGTTCTACGAGTTCTGCTAAACATAGCCTAGGGGACAATGCATAAGTCTCTTAGATCACAGGGCGGCTGTTTGGGCTAAGAAAGCTTTGGGGTAGGCAACTCCCCGCGGCATTCCTAAGGCAGAGTGGTCATGCAGGCCTCTGCATTCCAAAGGCCTACGTCCTTCTCCGAAACCTTCCCTTGCCCTCAGCGGCCTCTGTGTTACATTTTAGCAAGCCAGGTATTATGGCTGATTTCATGATCTACATTAACCCCAACAATAATCTGGTTTTCTTTCCCTTAAAGAGACAAAGTGTAGATGATTCTCTAGGCTAATTTTACCTTATCTTCAAATAACAGAAATTCTTATTTTATGTATACTCACTCTGTGAATAGAAAAAGAGAAAAACTTACCTACCTCATTTTTATAAGGCTAGTGTATCTTTTTTTTTTTTTTTAAAGATTTTATTTATTTGACAGAGAGAGACGAGGAGAGAGGGAACACAAGCAGGGGGAGTAGGAGAGGGAGAAGCAGGCTTCCCGCCGAGCAGGGAGCCCGATGTGGGGCTCGATCCCAGGACCCTGGGATCATGACCTGAGCCGAAGGCAGACGCTTAACGGCTGAGCCACCCAGGCGCCCAAGGCTAGTGTATCTTTGACACTAAAACTGGTCAAGAACAATAAAAACAATGTAATTTATAGATACAATTATTTTTTAACCATATAAGCAAAACACAAAAATTAAAAAAAAATGGGAAAAATCACAATCCAGATATGTACCACAATGAAGGAGGATTTATCCAAGGAACATGAAGTTTTTCAATTCTAGAAAATGTATTGGTGTTACTATGTACCATATTGGAAAAATTGTTGGAACACAATTCTCATGTTTCTGCACATCTTGCAAGTCGAGACAGTGACTCTTTTTTGTTCAGGACTGTCTGATAAGTATGCATGTAAAGTGAACAGCCTTGGAAAATAGAGATAGTGTTTCTCCCTGAAGCAAAAGGCAGGCATGCTTACTGTCCAGTATAATAAGGATGTCTCCCTCTGGAGCAGAGGGCAAACATATTGAGACTTGGGTTCTCTAAACTCAGGTTTCATTTCATGTGATGAAACCTAGTGCCTTTGCAGGCTCCACATGAGTCCATCTATTTTTCCCATGGGACTTTGGGGCAAGGGGACCTGACACAAATATGCTGACATTTGTGCCACTTGTGTGCCATGGGTAAAAAGTCTCTTGACTCTGACCCTGGAGTTTCATGTCTTCTGCCGGCCACCATGGATTTGTGACAAGCTAACTTAACCTGCAAGTAAGGTAAAATCTCACATCCTTCAGTTCTTGACTATAACTACAGAAATAGCATTTGACGAAATCCAAAATTCATTCATGATAAAAATCTTTAGCAAACTAGGAATCAAAGGGAATGACCTTAACCCTAAAGCATATATATCAAATACCTGCAGTAAGCATATTTAATGGTGAGATTTTAGAATGATTTCCATTTAAGTTGGGATAGAAACACAGAATTCTGTCTTTACTTCTATTCTGCTTGTATTGGAGCTCTTAGACAATGAAGGTAAGACAAGACAAAGCAATTAGAGGTATAAGGACTAAAAAGAAAAGAGAATTAAAGAGAAAAAATTCAAGAGAATCTACCCGCGGTGACCCAGGTTTATGAGCAGACTTAGGGTTAATATGTCTGAATTTCCTACTAAACTCAGGACAAAGATCATATCTTGCTCATCTGGGTATACCTAGTACCTAACACAGTGTCTGGCACATAGTAGATGCTTATTAAATTGTTGAACAGATGAAAATATTGGCTACATAAGTTACATAACATATAAAGTATATTGTTATACTTTCAATTTATAGATGAGAAGACTGCTGTTATGTTCAACTTTACATAGTCTATTACTGTTTTTAAGTTTTTATTTAAATTCCAGTTAGTTAACATACTGTGTATTAGTTTCAGGTGTACTATATAGGGATTCCACACTTCCATACAACATGTGGTGCTCATCACAACAAATGTGCTCCTTAATCCCCATCACCTATTTCCCCCATCCCCTCATCCACCTCCCTTCTGGTAACCATCAGTTTGTGCTCTATAGTTAAGAGTCTGTTTCTTGGTTTGCCTATCTCTCTTTTTTCCCCCGTCTGCTCATTTGTTTTGTTTCTTAAATTCCACATATGAGTGAAATCATATGGTATTTGTCTTTCTCTGACTGTAGTCTATTATTAATTAGTAGAGAAGATTTAGATATTTTGAATCTAAGCCCATCCCTTCCATATACTTTTGTACTACTTTTGATGCTAAAGTGACAGTTTTTTTTTTCAAATTAAAGAGGCTAATACATATTTCATATAATCACAGCACTGATCTAATAAAACAAAATAAGGTCTTTGCTTAGGAAACATACTTTTTGGGCTTTCCCCTTTCTTTTATGTCTCTTTTTAGACAGCATATTTTGATAGGCTAAAGTATTTTTCATTTATTTATTTATTTATAAAAGATTTTATTTATTTTTGATAGAGAGTGTACAAGCAGGGGGAGCAGCAGGCAGAGGGAGAAGGAGAGCAGGCTTCCTGCTGAGCAAGGAGCCCGATGCGGCGCTCGATCCCAGGACCGGGTGGCTCAGACGCTTAACCGTCTTAGCCACCCAGGCGCTCCTAAAGTATTTTTCTTTTAGTATAATGTTGAAGACTGCCATGAACGAGTCATAGTGTCTGGCCCCTTCATGGAGGATACTTAATATGTTGAGTGAATTCTGGTATCAGTGTATTCTTGTCCAAATCATCCCAAGTGATTCTTTTCATGGAATGTTGCCTGCTTTGCATATTCACACCCCTCTCTCTCATTCCTAGCACTTCTAGGAACAATTATCGTACAGGGTAGGTACACTTGGTATAGTCAGTTAGCAAACTTCTCCATCCATACCTCTGCATTTCAGATCTTGAGAATATCTATCACTCAGTGTGATGGTTAAAGGTAATGATTATTCCATTCAGACTTTCTGACCTGTATGGACTACATCAGTGGGCTCCTCTGCCACCGGCTTCTGGTTAGGTTTGGCCAATGTCCCTCCTCCTGCCACCCCTACCACAACAGGAGATCAAGGCGGTCGGGGCCATACACTTGTACTGTCCAGCATAGTAGCCATTAACCACATGTGGCTACAGAGCACTTGATATATGGCGAGCTGAAATTGAGACATGCTGTAATTGCAAAATACACACTGGATTTCAAAGACTTATGAAAAAAACAATGTAAGGTATCTCATTAATAATTTTTCTATTGATTAAATGTTGAAAAGACACATTGGATCAATAAAGTATATTGTTAATTTCACTTGTCTAATTTTTAAAAATGTGACCAGTAGAAAAAATTAAATTTTATGTATGGGCCTCATCCTATTTCTATTGCACAACACTGGCCTGTGGAATTCTTTCTCCTCCTGGGCATTTATTTATTTATTTATTTTTAAAGATTTTATTTATTTATTTGACAGAGAGAGAGAGACAGCGAGAGAGGGAACACAAGCAGGGGGAGTGGGAGAGGGAGAAGCAGGCTTCCTGCTGAGCAGGGAGCCGGATGCGGGGCTCCATCCCAGGACCCCCGGTTCATGACCTGAGCCCAAGGCAGAGGCTTAACGACTGAGGCACCCAGGCGCCCCCTCCTGGGCATTTATAATCGCATTTTCCCCCTATCCCTTCAGGCCTGGGTGTGATTATAGCTCTGGGGCTGCTAATTCTGAGTTTCTGCATGATCCCTGGTAGTTCCCTCATACCCTACCCACTCTACTAATTTTGTAATTAGAATTTTTGTAAGTAATCCTTCCTGGAATTTTCCTAATGCAGACTGTCTCTGATTTATGATTGACTTATGATTTTTTGATTTTATGATGTTGCAAATGTAATATGCATTCAGTAGGAACCTTAGTTTGAATTTTGAATTTGGGTCTTTTCCCAGGCTAGCGACGTGTGGTAGATACTCTCGTGGTGCCGGGCAGCAGCGGGCTGCAGTTGCGGGTCAACCCCACCAACGGGAGGGCTCACAGCGCATGCGCTTACATTCTGTACCCACGCAGCCCTTCTGTTTTTCACTTTCAGTACAGTATTCGATAAATTACCTGAGACATTCAGTACTTCATTATAAAATAGGCTTTGTGTTAGGTGATTTCGCCCAAATGTAGGCTAATGTAAGTGTTCGGAGCATGTTTAAGGTAGGCTAGTAAGCTATGATACTCGGTAGGTAAGGTGTATTAATTACATTTTCAACTTAAAAAATTTCAATTTAGGGTATGTTTACTGGGATGTAACCCTGAGGAGGCCCAATTTGTGGTTATTAAATAACTACATGAAAATATTTGTAATAACTTTTAGCATTTCTTTAGTGCCTCATAGAAGCAAGACATGTATCTTTATTAGCTCATTAAATCCTTACAGCAGTTCTTAGAAGCAGATATTATGACCCCCATTTTATAGTTGAGGAAGATCTGTAATTTTTTTTTAAGATTTATTTATTTATTTTGAGAGAGAGTGAGTGAGTGTGCGAGCAGGGGGAGAAGGAGAGGGAAAGAGAGACTGTGAAGCCAACTCCCCACTGAGTGTGGAGCCTTATGGAGGGCTCCATCTCAGACTCTGAGGTCATGACCAGAGCTGAAACCAAGAGCCGGACAGACGCTCAACCGACTGAGCCTCCCAGGCACCCAGAAGATCTGTAATTCTGTTTCCTATTGGGACTGTGAAAAATACCATAACTATTTGACATAGGCTGGTAGATGATCAGGTTAACTATGGCTTCTACCTTTGACTAGAAATTATAGATGACAGAACATTGTTGATCTACTCTCATCTGATTTCAAGGTGACTGTAGAAGGTTACAGCGTAAAAGCACTTTTGCTATCGTTAACATTATTATTATATTTGTTTCTTTCCATGACCTTCACTTTGGTTAGACTTGTACCCTCAATAGGAGTAAAGATTTGAAACTGACATTTTGCTGTATAGAAAGCCAACAACTCAAATTTTTTTTTTTTTAATTATTTATTTGTTAGAGAGAGTGTGGGCGAGAGAGAATGAGCGAGAGTACAAGCAGGGGTAGCTGCAGGCAGAGGGAGAAGCACACTACCTGCTGAGCAGGGAGCCCGATGCGGGACTCGATCCCAGAGCACTGGGATCATGACCTGAGCTGAAGGCAGCTGCTTAACTGACTGAGCCACCCAGGCGTCCCTATTTTTTAAACACTTAAAGCGTCCTTTGGTATTTATCCAGTAATATCCAAAGCACTGATAAGGTCAAGAAAATGGTTTTGGAGGCTAATGTAAAAATATTAAAAATAGTATTAACAACAACCATAATAAAAGCAGTTTTGCATATGTGGCTTTTTTCCTGCTCATTCTAATTCAGGTCAGATTGGTGTGCATTGCAGTAAATAGAAATATAGGAAGCAAAATAAGATAGAGGGTTAGGATAAAATTAACCTCTTTCTGTCTTCCTCCCTCTGCAACAATACCACATATTTTATTGTAACTTTGGTAGAAGTAATGGCTATTCATGACTTAGCTCCCAGTAGGAGATTAGAAATTGTGGGTCCAGTAGTCTCAACACTTTCTTTTTAAAATACTTCTCAGTTAATTTTGTTCACAATAAAAATTTCCAGAGATGCTTTTGTTGTTGTTGTTTCTAGGATTACTGAATGTTTTTGTGGGGAAATACTTTTTTTGTTCCAAGCTGACATAGGAGGGAAATTTCTGGATATCAAAATATCTTTCATTTGTATAGGCTAGTCATTTTCCGGAGGTGTTCTGAGGCCTGCTGGGGTTCTATAAATTGGGGGAGGGTGGAGCATGCAGGAGGGAGGCCATGCAGGTTGGGTCGTAGCCTCTTCTCCTTGCTGCCACCTCTTTCAACTAGAGTAGCTCCAATCTCACACTTAATACCTACATGTTTGGAAAAAAAAAAAAAGTTAACTTTGCTTTAAAATTTTTAAAATTCACTTCTATAAGGGAAGTTCTCCTCCTTCTCCTCCTCTTCCTTCTCCTCCTTTTCACTTCAGTAAAACGTCTATAATTTGGTAGGGCAGAAGCAATTTTCTCATTTATAAAAGAGGAAACTTAAATTTGGAAAGTTTAAGTGAGATTGTCTAAGGTCACAGAAGAAGACAAAGTAATTGTCAAGCCTGCTAGGTCCAGGTCTCCGATCTCCCATTCTGAGCTTTTGGCAGTTCTCTGCAGTGCCTCCCCCTCTGGGCGGACACTGATCAGTGTGAAACTGGGCAAGCCAGTGGGAATGGAGTTTAGGTAAAGATGTTTCCAAAGGATACTGGAGCAGTTGGTCTAACACAAACACAAATCAGGTGCTTAATTGCTTATGTTGTAAAGCTTTGGATAGCTCGTTCAAGGTGCCTGCCATATCAGACCATCCCCTTCTAAAATGTTCTTGTGCCTTCCAGAACAAACTCTTTGTCTTGGTAGCAGGCATCAGCCCCTGACACAATAACAGCTGATTGCATTGGAGATGCAATTAGCCTGGCAGAGAATTCCAACTGTGTGGAGCTCTCCCTTCTCGCTGGGGAATGGCTAATTCAATCAGACCTCCTCTCAGAGAGTTTCAACGATGAGACCTATTGCTGGTGGCAGGAGGGTTCACAGAGATGAAGTAGTAAGAGGAAAGGAGAGACGGGTGCAGCAGCAAGAGGTTGATCCATTGAGTAGGAGCGCTGAGAAGCTGAGTCCGTTTTTGAGACACCGGCAGTGGTTCCCCAAAAACCCACAGTGTTCCTCTTTTCCCATCTCTGAGTTCAGGGACAGCACATTCGCAGCTTGAAAGTGGCCCTGAAGGGAATTCTTTTACCCAAAAGAAACTGGCAAAAGCTTCGCATCAAGGCTCCTTATACAGAGCCGACTATTAAACCTTTCCCAGCACGGTCCTGTGAGAGCACTTGAGTAGCCAGTGATGGAGGCCCCTAGTCCCCTAGAAGGGAGTGATCGCTGGAGTTCCTGTCCGGTTGCCAGATGACTACTGTATGCTTCCAGGCTTATGAATCTCTGTGAGCTGTGTGGAGAGTGAACTGCTCCTGAGTGGACATTAGCTTCCTTACTTCCGCATCTTAACTCTCCATTTAAGGTAGCCCAGTAGCGGGTTTTACAGCATGAAAGAACTAAACAGTCTTTGTGGTGCCAAGCAGTTGATTTAGCTCATAGTCACACCTCTATTGGTTGTTTTGGCATCATTCTCACCTGTAAACGCAGTATGGATATTTTGTGTCCTGATCGAGTTAGGAAACTCAGGAAACTCATACACTTTCCTTTGTCAAGTATAAAAGCCAGCAGGGCTTTGTTTTGAATGGTCAAAGTTAGCAAGGTTCTTGCTGTGTTTATTTGCAACATATGAAATAGCTTTCAGCACGCCAACATGCTTTCTGGGTTCACTTCTGACAATCATTATAATAGGAAAGAATGACCAAACCTGCATGGGGGGGCTTTAGGGATCTCATTTCTCATTAAGAAAGTCGTGCCCATCAGCCTCCCTTTGCAGGTCTTCTCTGCTGTGAGCGCTCCTTCCTTCTCTCCCACTCTTGTTCCTCACCTTGCTAACATATCAGACTCAAAGGCTGTCCTGATCTGGAAGCCTTCCCAATTAAATGCAATAATCTCCATTCATGCCTTTTATTGTATCCCAATCACCCTTTTCAGTTGATTCATACTTAGGTAGTTCTTTGTGGTTTCCTGTTTCTGTAAGTTGCTGTTAGTACAGTTAAATGATAAACTCCTTGGTGATGGAGAAATCGTTTCTTTCTCTTGCTGCTTCCTATACTTAATGCCCAATTTGTGGCTATTAAATAATTACATGAAAATACTTATATTTTAGCATTTCTTTTTTTTTTAAATATTTTATTTATTTATTTGAGAGAGAGAGAATGAGAGACAGAGAGCACGAGAGGGAAGAGGGCAGAGGGAGAAGCAGACCCCCCGCCGAGCAGGGAGCCCGATGCGGGACTCCATCCCCGGACTCCAGGATCATGACCTGAGCTGAAGGCAGTCGCTTAACCAACTGAGCCACCCAGGCGCCCTATTTTAGCATTTCTTTAGTGCCTCGTGTAAGCAAGACATGTAACCTGTATTAGCTCATTAAATCCTTACAGCAGTTCTTAGAAGCAGATATTATAATCCCCATTTTATAGGTGAAGACATTGAAATTAAGGATAGTCATGTAATTGCTTAAGGTAATATGACTGTTGCAGTTGGATATGTGTTACCACTCTTCCAACTTTGGGAGAAGATTCTCAATTGGTTTTCTCCAGTTCTCTTCAAATATAGGCGCGATTTCTCCTCTACACTCTCCCATGTGAGAAAGGGGTAATTTGGATAGGAGTCTGCAGAGCGTGTGGTCCCAAGTGACCTTATTCCCTGGTCAGAGCTCTGTTGTTTTTCCCTTCTCCAGACTGAATGACACTTTGCCCATACTGCCCTTACACCGGGGCAGTTAGGACTCCGGCTCCAGGGCCTGTGCCTCAGTAAGCACACCAACTGAAAGGTGCTTTATGCTAAAAAGTTTCTAAGTCCCCTTTTGAGGCCAGAGCCCTGTCACTCAGTGCCATCTAAGTGGAGCATCCTGGGAACTATACTGGAATCCATATGGGCCCTGGCCCCATTCACCCTTCCCGGGGCACTTTTTGACCCTCTCTGTCAATGTGGGTTCAATCAAGAAGCAGTAGGACTCCAGCCTATGAAGTTCTCCCAGGGTCCCATGACCGGGTTGGTCCCAGAAAGGTAGCCTGAGGGGGAAATGGCTCTGACTAGCTGGCGTGGTATTTTTTTCGTGGAATTGCCAAATTGGTGCTCACAGGCTGATTTTGGGTGACTTTCATGTGAAACACAGGATGAAGAATCTTTACATGCATTCCCTAGACAATAAATAAACACAAAAGTACCTCCTCTCTGCCTATTATTATAAGTCTTCATTGATAAGTCACTATACCTCACATGGGGCTAGGAATTTCATTATGTGTGTGTGTATTTTTTTTTTTTTTTTTAAGAGGGAGAGAGAGCAGGGGAGGGGCAGAGGGAGAGGGAGAGAAAGAATCTTAAGCAGGTTCCATGCCGAGGACAGAGTCTACCATGGGGCTCGATCCCACGCAGTATGGATATATTTGTGTCCTGATTGAGTTAGGAAACTCAGGAAACTGTGTCCTGATCGAGTTAGGATCTCAGGAAACTGAGATCATGACCTGAGCTGAAATCAAGAGTCAAAGTGTCTGACACTCAACCGACTGAGCCACCTAGGTGCCCCTCATAATATATTTTTAAGTAAGACTTTTATTTTATTTATTTATTTATTTTTAAAGATTTTATTTATTTATTTGAGAGAGAGAATGAGAGAGAGAGAGAGCATGAGAGGGGGAGGGTCAGAGGGAGAAGCAGACTCCCTGCCGAGCAGGGAGCCCGATGCGGGACTCGATCCTGGGACTCTAGGATCATGACCTGAGCCGAAGGCAGTCGCTTAACCAACTGAGCCACCCAGGCGCCCTTAAGTAAGACTTTTAGATAGGCAGAAGCACTGCAAAAAATATTTACCTGGGACCCTGTACACTGTATACACAAACTTGCCCCAGAGTGACCTGGCTCTCCCCAATATTCTTGATAGAATCTAGTATTTGTTCTTTTGGCCTTAGCTTTTGAATTCCAGAAATTTGGCTCTTAGAAGTCAACAGCCTTGGCTTTTAAGAATATGGTTTCTGGAGAGGAGGAGGGATTTAAGAAAAGGAATACTGAGAGGCAAAAATCTCATAGTAAAATGTATCAACATTATTGAATTACAAGATTCTAATCAGTTTGCTACGATCAGAAAGCCCGTACTTCTTACCCCTCATGACATGGACACAAACTTTATTCCAGGTCTGTGCATAAACATATTGTTGTTCACCACTCATCACAGTTAAATTGATTGAAATGACTACATGAGAAGAAATAGACTTACTAGTTAACCAGAGGATTGCTCAGTTTTTCTATCGCTAAGACTCTGGGGCAGAGAGTTAGCAGGGGAAGGGCAGGGCAGTAGATATATGGGCGCACAGAAGCCAGACAGTCCAGGTTCAAGTGCTTGTCTCACCAGTGACTTGTGATATAACTGGACAAATCATGGAATCTTTCGAAACCTCAGTTTCCTCACCTATTGAAAGAAGGTAAACATTGAATTAATGCTTCTCTTGTAGGATTGAGGTGAGGGTTCATTAAGACAAAGTACTTGTTAAGGCATCTCAACCACTGCTAGAAAATTTATTTTGTTTTGTATTTCTAAAAGGAGGTTTGTTGTTTTGTTTTTTATTTTTATTTTTTTATTTTATTTTATTATTTTTTAAAGATTTTATTTATTTATTTGACAGAGAGAGACACAGCGAGAGAGGGAACACAAGCAGGGGGAGTGGGAGAGGGAGAAGCAGGCTTTCCGCTGAGCAGGGAGCCTGATGCAGGGCTTGATCCCAGGACTCTGGGATCATGACCTGAGCCAAAGGCAGATGCTTAATGACTGAGCCACCCAGGGTCCCCTGTTTTTTGTTTAAATTGAAGTATAGTTTACATACAGTGTTGTATTAGTTTCAGGTGTACAATATAATGATTAAAAAATTCTATGCATTTCTCACTGCTCTTCAAAATAAGTATACTCTTAATCCCCTTTATCTATTTTACCCATCACCCCACCAATTTCCCCTCTGGAAACTACCAGTTTGTCCTCTGTATTTAAGTCTCTTTTTTTGTTTGTCTCTTTTTTCTTTGTTTTGGTTCTTAAATTTCAGATATGAATGAAATCATATGGCATTTATCTTTCTCTGACTTATTTTGCTTGACATTATACCCAATAGATCCATCCATGTTGTTGCAAGTGGCAAGATTTCATTCTTATTTTATGGCTGAGTAATATTCCATTGCATATATATTGCACATCTTCTTTACTTATTTATTTATGGATGGACACTTGGGTTGCTTCCATATCTTGGCTATTGTAAATAATGCTGCAGTAAACATAGGGGTGCATATATCTTTTTTGAATTAGTGTTTTCATTTTCTTTGGGTAAATACCTAGTAGTGGAATTACTGGATCATATGGTAGTTTTATTCTTAACTTTTTGAGGAACCTCCATACTGTTTTCCATAGTGGCTGCATTAATTTGCATTCCTACCAAAAATGCATCAGGGTTCCTTTTTTTCCCATATCCTAACACTTGTTATTTCTTGTCTTGATTTTAGCTATTCTGACAGGTGTTATGTGATATTTCATTGTGAATTTAATTTCATTTCCCTAATGATTAGGGAAAGTGTGTCTGTTGGTCATCTATATGTTGGTCATCTATATGTTTTCTTTGAAAAAATGTCTATTCAGGTCTTCTGCCCATTTTTAATCAGATTATTATTATTTTGGTGCTGAGTTGTATGTTTTTTATATATTTGGGATATTAACCCCTTATTGGATATATCATTTGTGATTATATTCTCTTATTCAGTAGATTGCCTATTTATTTTGTTGTTGCTTTCCTTTGTGGTACAAAACCTTTTTATTTTGGTATGGTCCCAATAGTTTAATTTTGCTTTTGTTTCTCTTGCCTGAGGAGACATATCTAGAAAAATTTTAGGATTATTTGTTCTAGTTCTGTGAAAAATGTTGTTGGTATTTTGATGGGGATTGCATTAAATCTGTAGATTGCTTTGGGTAGTATGGGCATTTAAACGATATTGGTTCTTCCAATCTATGAACATGGAATAGCTTTCCTGTTGTTTGTGTCATCTTCGTTGTTTTTCATCACTGTTTTCTAGTTTTTGGAGTATAGGTCTTTCACCTCCTTGGTTAAGTTTATATCTAGGTACTTTATTGTTTTCGGTGCAATTATAAATGGGACTTTTCTTAATTTCTCTTTCTGCTGCTTCATTATTATTGTATAGAAATGCAATGATATCTGTATATTGATTTTGTATCCTGCGACCTTACTGAATACATTTATTACTTCTAATAGTTTTTTGGTGTAATTTTCTATATCTAGTATCGTGTCATCTGCAAATAATGAAAGTTTTACTTCTTCCTTATCAGTTTGGATGCCTTCCTTAACAGTTTTATTGCCTTTTTTGTTGTCTGATTGCTGTGGCTAGAACTTCCACAACTATGTTGAATAAAAGTGATGAGAGTGGACATTCTTTTTTTTTTTTTTAAGATTTTATTTATTTATTTGAGAGAGAGAGAGAGAGAGAGAGCAATAGGAGGGGGAGGGGCCAAGGGAGAGGGAGAGAGAATCCCAAGCAGACTCTGAGCTGAGCTTGGAGCCTGATGTGGGGCTTGATCCCACAATCCCAAGATCATGACCTAAGCTGAAATCAAGAGTCAGATGCCCAACCGACTGACCCACCGAGGCACCCCGAGAATGGACATTCTTGTCTTGTTCCTGATCTTAGAGGAAAATCTCCCAGTTTTTCACCATTGAGTATAATGTTAGCTGTAGGTTTTTCATATACAGCCTTTATTATGTTGAGGTAAGTTCCTTGTAAGCCTACTTTGTTGAGAGTTTTTACTAAAATGGATGTTGTACTTTGTCATATGCTTTTTCTGCATCTATCGAGATGATCCTATTTTTTTCCTTTCTCTTGTTAATGTGGTGTATCATGTTGATTGATTTGTGAATATTGAATATTGAATCCCTGGATTTATCCCACTTGATTGTGGTGAATGATTTTTTAATGTATTGTTGGATTTGGTTTGCTAATATTTTGTTGAGAATTTTTGCACCTTTGTTTATCAGAGATATTGGCTTGTAGTTCTCTTTTTTTGTAGTGTCTTTATCTGGTTTTGGTATGACAGTAACGCTGGCCTCATAGATTGAATTTGGAACCTTTCCTTCCTCTTCTATATTTTGGAATAGTTTGAAAAGAATAAGTATCAACTCCTCTTTAAATGCTTGATAGAATTCACCAGTGAAGCCATCTAGTCTTGGACTTTTGTTTGTTGGGAATTTTTTGATTACTGATTCAATTTCATTGCTAGTAATCAGTCTATTCAATTTTTTAATTTCTTCCTATTTTAGTTTTGGGAGGCTATATGTTTCTAGGAATATATCAACTTTTTCTAGGCTGTCTAATTTGTTGGTTTATAATTTTTCATAATATTCTCTTATAATCCTTTGTATTCCTGTGATGTCAGTTTTTATTACTTCTCCTTTGTTTCTGATTTTATTTATTTGAGTCCTAAAAGGAAGGAAGTAAAAGGAAGTTTTCATCAATTCTTTGTGTTCTTTGTAAGCACAATTCTAGCTTATGAGCACCTCCCTTCAGTGCCACAATCATCTTACCGACTCCACACTGGGTTGTGTGCAGCAGGTACTCAATGTTGCTCCATCAATGAATGAGCAAGTTCACTGAGAAGGGTGAGTCATTCATATGAGAAAGTGGGAAAGCTTATGCATAGAGAGATGGAATTTCTTAGCAGTAATCACAGAGTATATGAAACAACAAGAAAGTTCCATTCATCTACCATTTTGCAAAAATGTAGGGGACAAGGAAGCATGTGAAATAACACCATGGAGAAGTAAACAGCAAGATCCAAATGATGGAGAACTCTGTGGTTTGTTGAACAAATAAATTTGAAGAAGGAAAAAAAAGAGTGGAAACCTTGATTAATCAACATAAGAGACCTGTTGACCAATCAACATGTCTAGAATTTACTGGAATCTTAATTAAAACATATTTAGAAAGATGAGTCAGTTGGAGAAATTTGAAGAGTAACCAGATGTTTTAGGATATTACATAATTACTGTGAATTGTTAAGGTGATAGATTTTAGAAGTACAGATAAAATGATATTTCTGAAATTTACTTTAATAATCTGGAGTTTGAAGCACTGAATATGTTATAGATAACACCAGGAGTTATTGGTGCAGCAGAGTAGTGCTTACACAGAAGTTTATTATATTATTCTTTTTTTTTTTTTAAGATTTTATCTATTTATTTGAGAGAGAGAGAGAACATGAGCAGGGGGAGGGGGGAGGGGCAGAGAGAGAGAGGGAGAAGCAGACTCCCCTGCTGAGCAGGGAGCCCAACATGGGGCTTGATCCCAGGACTCTGGAATTATGGCCTGAGCAGAAAGCAGACGTTTAACCGACAGCCACCCATGCGCTCCAGAAGTTTATTATTTCTTTGGTGTATGTTTTGCATACACTTTCCGTAATAAAAAGTAAAGATACAAATAACCAAAAAAAAAAAAAAGAGAGAGAGAGAATGAAATGAAAAATAGGGAGATCTATTCAAAACAATTCTATGTTATTTCCATTTAGTGATAATTAGTTTAAGGACTCTGCCAGAACTTTTGATAAAATCTTATTACCATCAAGTTTCTGGGAAATAACATATTATTTTCAAATATTTTAAAATTAAAAAAAATAACACCATGTTTGCCATCATTCATATACATATTTTTTTTTTCAAATTGAACTATCTGATAAAACTATACATTTCTTACATTCATGTCTGAAAGTACATCAAAAAAGAAAACTACCAGGACTTTTAAACTCATATTCAATATTAAATGAATAAAGGAAATAAATGGGAAATTGTACTTTGTAGAGGCAGTTAAATGTAAATCTTTTGTTGGGGAGATATTGTTTCCATTAGGTTTCCCATGGCCTACCCATAGGAGGCAGATTTAAACCCCTTTGGTCAAGTGCTCCCTCTCTACTTCTCTCCTCCTGCATAAACAGACCATGCCCAGTGTCTCTGCTGTTGACCAGGGAGCCTGCTGATTGCAGTGAGTCACAGATGGTGAAGCTCCTGGCCTCTGATCAATTCCTTGGCTTGTGACCACAGGCTTGTATGGGGATTTTAGCTATTATTTGTGACTCTGGCTATTAATTGTGACCACTGGGGAATTACTTATTCTTGTGTCCTGGTGTTATTTCCCTGCTTTGTATCATTTCCATGGCTTTGTTCTCCAGCTTGGCCCATGATACCACCTAAGATTTTCTCAGGGACAGAGGGGTAAGGACCTGAGGCTGAGGAAAAAAATTGAGGTCCCAACCCTATTAAAACATTTTATGAACTTGGTATATTGCCTGACCTCTGTCTTAAGTTTTTTTATCTTAAAATTGGGTGTAATAATGACTATTTGACATGGTTGCTATGGGGCATAATGATATAATTGATACCAAGGCCAAAAATGGGTGGGGTAGAGTCTCATACCAAAACATGCTTTATAAAATTCTCACATGGGACATGGATTTACTCATAATTTCCTGTAGTTTTAAGGAAAATAAGGGTACCCTCATAGGTTAATTATCTTGCTGAGAGGAAATAAATTATAGATCCCTAAGGCACACATGGTTTTGCCCAGATTAGGAGACTACTTGCACTCTTAAGAAAGATAAATTATGTTGTAAATAATTATGAATCATAATTAAAATTGAATTTTGCTAGAGGACCCTGGTAGAATGTTGGTCTTTTAGAAATGAATTTCTTCCTGAAACCGTAGGAAATTAATAAAGATAGGTAGGAGAGGAGATAGAAGCTATAAATATTTAATTGAAAATATTTATTGCTTTTTGTTTCCATTAATGTTATATAAATTTGATGAAAGTGGTTATTTTTATTGAATTTAGTTTATCTACATACTAATAGAAGGCAAAATCTTATTCAATGATTACATAATTGGCAAATTTTAACTTATGAATAATCTTTTTTATAATATCTATACCATATCCTTTATTTCATTTTGTATGGGGAAACTAAAATGCTACTACTTTTTTTTAAATAAAGATTTTATGTATGTATGTATGTATGATGTATTTAGAGAGAGCACGAGGAAGGTGAGGGACAGAGGGAGACAAGAGAGAATCCCAAGCAGACTCCAGGCTGAATGCAGAGCCCAATGTGGGGCTCGATCTCACAACCCTGAGATGATGACCTGAGCCGAAACCAAGAGTCAGATGCTCAACCCACTGAGCCACCCAGGCATCCCTAAAACTCTATTACTTTTAAATACTGAGCTTTTTCTTATATATGTGATATAAACATCTTCACACAAAATTCCTTAAATAAGATCTGTAAGTCTCAAGTTCACATTTTTTCAAAAATACTTCCTTAATTTATAGGATTATTGATATTCCTGCACTAGTTCTCAGATTTTTCTACCGAAGTACCACACTCCAAGAAAACATATGCAAACAGAAAGGTGGTACCCTTCTCTCAGGCTCTAGATTTCTGTCCTAGAGGTGGAAGCCAAGGAACCAAGGTGATTGTGGGAGTTCTGATGTTTGTCTAGGTGGGCTCTCCTGCAATGTTGTCTCCGACTGTGTGAAGCTACACTTACCTTGGCTGTCACTCAAGGCAAATAACAGTGCCTGAGGCCTCCCCATTACCTGTCAGGTTTTAAGCAACGGAAAAAGTGGGTCTTGGGCTGAGTGCAGAGCAAAGAAAAATAAAAAAAACAAACAAAAAAGAAATGTTACCAGATAGCACTGAAATAGTATCTCGCTTCATACCCTTCACAAGATTTTTGCTACCAAAATTTTATAATTATGCTGTTGTAGTTGTAGCTGGTTAAGATCTTTTGTGAGATGTCCGAATGTACTATGTATAAATGAAGTATCTATGATCAACACATTTGGGGATGTTTTTCTTACAAAATATTTTCAGGGCCTTCACAAAACGGTGACGGTCAAAACCATTTTTGTGCAGGTTTTGAAACACATATAGTACCCATCACTATCTAAAATATCCTTTTAGTTGTTGCTTTTGTTGTTGCTTATGTGTTTGTCTCTCTCTCTCCACTAGAATATAAATTCCAAGACCACAGAGACTTATTTACTGCTGGATTGCCAGTGCCTAAAACAAGGCCTAGTTCAATAAATATTTACCAACTGACTCCTGTTGGGTAATTACATATTTTTACTGAATATTAGAGTGGGGTAGGCACAAGGTAGAAGCACAAGGTTAACTCAAAAGCCATCCACTCATGCCCTATTTAAAAAAGAAAATTCATCGTGAACTATGGGAGTGCACTCAAGAAAGTTTAGAGAAAAGATTCTTCTTCATGATATATGTTTATGAAAGGCAAATTCAGAGCTTGGAAATTTTTGCATTAGATGAAAGGTGAGAAGAACAAAGATTTGGAAGGAAGAAATATTTGAGATGAATACATACCCACATTCAGATATACAGGGATGTGGGGAGAGTGTAAGAAGGAGGAGGGAAGCAGGAAAGAAGGATTGAATCTTAGTGAGACCTGGCATGAGGGAAACAATGGAAGAGTGATATCAAGAAGCACCATGATAGACAATGTTGACAATCTAGACAAGGAATTTAATATTTATTTTGAAGGCAATACAAAGTCAAAGGGGAACTTTAGATATGTAAAATAATTACAGCAGAGGATCACTTTGTAGGTAATTTAAACGTGAGGTAAGAAATTGCGATTACCATCATAGAAGGTACGTTTTTTATATGTAAGGACAACATTAACCTGTATTGCAAAGTTAGGTCATTATTCCTGGTATACTATAAGAAATGGAAAAAACTGCTTCCACAACAAATGTGAAATAGCTGTGTTGGGGAAACCATAAGTATTAAATCCAGGAAACAGAAATTGGCTATCTTTTGATATTTGTAATGAAAAATATAACTGTTTTTTTTTTTTTACCTTTTTTCTAATCTTAATAAATCTTTAACTTCTCTTTAAGATATATTTTCTTCACATTGACTTTCCTTTGCAAGTTTTCAATTCATGCATAAATCCAAAAGTATTTGAATTAGGTTTCTCTGGGGGATGATTTAAGAAAAGGAATCAAATATAACTGTTTTTGGGCAGTATACTATTTTGCCCTCTGATAGTTTTGTATTATTCCCTTTTTCTATTGAATTTCTTTTTAGCCCAGTGAGTGGGTATAAAATCTAAACCAAGAAATAAAATCTTAGAGCAGTAGAGTATGTGCATTATAAATATAATTATTTACAGTGAACCAAGACAATGGGCTTTTGAATATTTAACATTTTCCTGTGTTCATCAATGGATTAAGAGCTAGCATTTTATAAGTATCTGTACTTGAGGCATTGCATATATCATTTCCAGTCCTCACAGCGGCTGTTTAAGGCAGTAACCAGGCCTTAGTTTTGGACCTCTCCTCTCTTCTCCCTTAGTATTGGGATAAACTCTGGGTCATGTCAACACCTCTTAAATTATTAAAACATTAGACTATAAGAATCTGGTACACTATTCAGCTTCCAAACTATACACCGTAAATGTAAAATAGTAATAACAGTTGTCATTGGTTTAGTTATGTATGTCATGCATCGTGCTAAGTGCTTGACATAAATTATCTATGGAATCCTCTCTACCAACCTGTGTGATGAGACAAGTGATTCTCTCAGGTTCATATCCAGCTGGGTCCGGAAACCTCTCCAACTTCAGATTCACGCTCTTAAGTACTAGGATAGATGGCCTTCCATCATAGCTGTTGTTCCACTTGATTTCTTTCCTAAAGGTTCTTTCTGTCTGGAATCTTATAATGGCAGCTGAGTCATCATCTCCTGTGAGCCCTTCATGTAATGGATGAAAAAATTGCAGTCTGGAGAGGTTAAACGACTGGCCAAATGTCACATGGAGACAGCTCTCAGAATGAAATGGAGGTTTCCTCACATCATGTCCTGGTTTCTTCTGTCTCTCCACTGTTTTCCTGATGCTTTTAAATTAGTTGGAGATAATGAAATGCTTAGGTTTATCATTTTTTCTTGAAATGACTAATCATGAGTCAAACTTACTAGCTACCAGCACTGTTTGAAGACTATTAAATGGGGTCAACATGCCCCAACTCTGCATTCCAATCACAGAGGCATAGATTCAACCAGCAGCCCAAAGCCAGGCAGTCAACCTCAGGGTAGGGTCTCTGCAACAGCCTCTAAAGGACAGAAAGTGCAAGCAAATCATCAACATCAGAAAATATGTACAATATTTTCACCAAATTTTGAAGATATGGTAAGGGATTAGTTCTGTAGTGTTTCAGATTCCTGGACTGCTTCCCTTTAAGGCTTTAGCACTTAAGCAACTACTGAATGACCCTTATTGACAAGAGGGGCCAATCTACTGAAGCAGGGCTTTGTAAAGAGAATTAATGGCTATGTAGATATAGGAAGTACTGCACACTTGCAGGCATTCACTGCCATTACCTTAGGCTTTTTTTTTTAAATTTATTTTTATTATTTATTTATTTATTTTAAAGATTTATTTATTTATTTGAGAGAGTGAGAATGAGAGAGAGACAGAGTACATGAGTGGGGGAGGGTGAGAGGGAGAAGCAGGCTCCTCGCTGAGCAGGGAGCCCGATGCAGGACTCCGGGATCATGACCTGAGCCGAAGGCAGTCGCTTAACCAACTGAGCCACCCAGGCGCCCAATTTATTTTTATTTTTTTAAAGTAAGCTCTATGCCCACTGTGGGGCTTGAACTCACAAACCTGAGATCAAGAGTCATGTGCTCTGCTGACAGCCAGCCAGACGCACCCCCGCCACCCCACCTTAGGCTACTTTTTTTTTTTTTTTAATAGTTTATTTATTTATGTGACAGAGAGAGATAGTGAGAGCAGGAACACAAGCAGGGGGAGTGGGGGAGGGAGAAGCAGGCTTCCTGCCGAGCAGCGAGCCCAATGCGGGACTCGATCCCAGGACCCTGGGATCATGACCTGAGCCAAAGGCAGACACCTAACGACTGAGCCACCCAGGCGCCCTAGGCTACTTTGATAGCTGCATGCTATACATGTATAGCGATGCAAAACCAAAGCAAAATGTTGAACAAATGTTTCAAGTAATATTTTGTGTAGACACTGGCTGAATGTCTTATGTTAGATGGGGCTGTTGGTAAAATGCTATTGCTAAAAATACTTTGAAGACAGAGTTAAGCAGGAACTTCAAGAAAGATAACTCAGGAGGATGTTTATCAGGAACTCCTAGGAAGTATCACTATTATCATATTTCTGTCCCGTTGAGGCATTTTTTTTATTTTGTTTTAACTCTAATTAAGAAAATATTCTTCTAGTAGCCAAGAATATAGAAAACATAGAACACAGTTAGATGACATGTTATTGTGGTCATCCCAGGCCATCCCTGGTTAAAAACGTGAAGCAGGTAGCATCTGAGTGAGCTCTCTGACACATAGCAGTTCTGTGGCAGAGACCTGGTATTCACAGTAAACTGGAACATACACAGAGAAGTCAATGTCAGCCTAGACCAGCAAGGGACAAACAGTGTGTGACACACAGAAGGCTTAGCAAAGACTGGCAGAAGAAATTAATTCATGCCCAATTTGAAAAGAGATTTTTCTTGTCGCCATGCTTGAAGTATGATTTTTCACCACTTCTTGGCCGGATGATCAGGAAATTGAAATCAGACACCCTCTGCAAAGCTTTCCTTTTCTTTTCCGTTTTCTTTCCTTTTTTTTTTTTTTCTCTTCCCTCCCCCTCCCTCCCTTCCCCTCCCTTCCCCTCCCCTCCTCTCTCCTCCCCTCACATCCCCTCCAATCCCATTCCCTCCTCTTCCCTCCCCTTCCCTTCCCTTCTTTTCTTTTTTTCCTTAGGTAGACCTAAATGTAAGTAAATTCTTATTTCCTACTCTGGTTCAATCCTCTTCTCAACAAGGCTTTTGGCTGTCTATTGACATGGTGAAAGAGCCCTTGCAGGAAAGGTCAGAGGGTAGACACCTGTTCTGATTCTTACTTGATTTTTCAGATAAAGATTCTAATGTCTGAAGTGGCAACCTGAGGTTGACAATGGCCCAAACACGATTTATATCTATCTGGATGTGCTCACATTATAAACACAAACATTTTATAAACAAATAGTTTAAAATTTCTAGACAAGGGAAAAGATACAAGGGCCCCCTTTTTTTTTTCGTTTCATTACACTGGCAGGATATCTTTAATCTCCTAATATTGCCTCATCTTCCCTCAGTCTTTCCTATTTTCATCTTCACATTAACATTTACACTATTTCTTGTAATGGCTGTTAAAGTTATGGGCTTGACTCTGGGTTGTCTTCAAATATTCTATGTATTTAAAAATATATATTATGTCACTCCTCAAGTACCTTCTCTCCCCTAAGTTTCACTGTAATCAAAGAAAAAGAAAACAATGTCTGATCTCCTGTGTATATACAAATATAATATTCTAGTACCTACATTTACTTTTCAAAAATGACAAAGGATCTAAATAGAAAACATTTGGAAGAAAAAAAAAAAAAGAAAACATTTGGAAGTTTGGCAGACTGCTATATCTGCCCCCTGCTTTTCCTGGGCTCTCAGCAGCCTAGTTAAAGAAATTTCCCTGCTTTTCTTGAGGCTGGGAGTAGCTATTAGACTAAGTTCTCACTTAAAGGGGATTAAAGGAAATGTGTGTGGGGGTGTCTGGCTGGCTCAGCTGATAGAGCATGCAATTCTTGATCTCAGGGTTGTAAGTTTGAGTCCTACAGTGGGTGTAGAGATTACTTAAAAATAAAATCTTAAAAAAAAAAAAGGAGATGTATGTGTGGCTTCTGCCCACTTGTTTAAAAAGAAGTTGCTTGCCTTTGATTCCCTCGCTTTTCTGTTCATTCAAGATGAAATCTGGATGCGGCTGTTCCCCAGCTTCAACTTGCAAATGAGGACAATGGATAATTTTATCAAATTTCCCATGGATATTAACCTTCGGGATTCAGGATGAGAAATCAATTTTCTAGGCATTCTGAGGAATTCCACAAATCACAAGTTTTTCTGTATTTTTTATTACCCTTTATGTGTTTTTAAATAAAATGAGTGACCACAATCATAAATAATAAATATCTTTTCTATAAATAATATTATACTAAAAGTTTCCAAGGTTTTCTGCTAAAAAAGATATAATGGTAAATACATGGTTTCTTATTACTATGTATATGTTGTGGTAAGATTATATATTTCAGTCACATATAGAAATAACTTCACCTGATAATGACATTGGATAACAGAAAACATTAAAAGAAAGGAATGTGAACACAATACAAACTAATTGATAATCATCTAAAAATATATATAGTACCACAACCATTTAATATTTAAATTATCTTAAATTGATATTTTAATTATTCTTAAAGTGATATTTTAAAGCACAAAAAGCATATTAATTAACCGAATAATCTTGCTCTTTGTTTTGTAACAAATAATGCAGTTGTAAAAGACTTTTCTTTTTTGTTGACATTGCTCAGATTGTTAAAAGTACATCCAAAAGCATCTTTGAGTTGGTTGTTAGGGTACATGTTTCTTCATATAAGCCCATTTACTTTTTTTCAGTGATGAAACTGTTTGGTCTGCTTGCCCTAATTTTGGTTTCGTTTTGAAATCAAATTTCTTTTTCTAATTCAGATTTTAGATCAGTTGCTGATTTAATGTTGGACTATTTTCCAACATTCATATCTTCTTTTTGGATTTCTTCTGTTAACATATTTTCAAAGAACTTGACCTATAGGGAGTATTCAAACCCTGGAAAATGCCAGTGAACATTATTTGAGTGGTATTCAGATAATATAACATTCAGATCCCCCGGCAAGGTTAACAACTCCACATTAAATCATGTGTTAAAATTGCCAATTTGAGAACTTATTTTACTTCCAAAACTTGTTATATCTTGTAACACCATTTGCATATAAACTGATTACTATTTATTTTATTTGTGGGGATGACTCACCATGAGGAGTAGACAGGATCAGGAACACACACTTAAAATAGGACAACCACTACCAACAAGACTGACTATAGCAACCACTTTTCCTTTGTGTCCTTTGAATCAATGATTCTATATATTGAAAACTTTTAATTCTCCTGGGAAAATTGATACTTTTTCCTGTTTTCCTGACTTCTCAACTTATTTTTCTCAGAATGCAGGATTTGGAAAAACATACATATTCCCCAGGATATACCAGGAAGGAGTTCCCCTTGGAAAAACCAACCTAGAGGATGGTAGAAGAACAAATAACCAGAGCTCCAAAATGATCATGGGGAGCAAAGCTGCCTTGCAGCCTTGAGTGGCTGGACAGTGACTTGAGAGGGAAAGGACTTCAGTCTTATTTAAGCTGTTTTATTTTGGGGTCTCTTTGTTATAGCAGCCCAGCCCTCCCCTTAACTAGTTCAGAAACTCTCTAAATGATTTATATCCAGGACTACATGGCTATCTCCCTCATAGCTTGTTCAAAAACTTAATCTTAGTATAACTTTGAATTGAAATACATCTTAGAGATGATCTAGTTCAACCCCCTCATTTTATAGATGAGCTATTAAGTAGAAGAGATAGTAAAGTTGAATTTTTTTCAGATTAACAAAACATAGTTAATATGAAAGCGATTCTGTTGCTATGAGTTAATGCATAAGAATATGCAAAATGTCTTCAAGTATGAGTAAAACTAATTTCTTTTGTAATATTTATGCTGGTACAGAGTAGATGTGACAGTGTTCTTTATCCCATTATTGTGTTGTAAGTTTTATTTCTTTGTATTGTCTCAGTGTCTAGAGATCTGGATGTAGAGTGGAATGAGGGAGCAAAA
Organism: Mirounga angustirostris; assembly: GCF_029215605.1. Classification (NCBI taxonomy): domain Eukaryota; kingdom Metazoa; phylum Chordata; class Mammalia; order Carnivora; family Phocidae; genus Mirounga; species Mirounga angustirostris. The sequence goes on along the minus strand of NW_026991716.1, from coordinate 90,233,964 downwards.
GTGAGCTAAATTATGTGATAAGCATCTTACATATGTTATTTCATTTATTTAGGCTTCACAAAGACCTTGGGAAGTGTCATTAGACCTATTTTACAGATGAGAAACTGAAACTTAGAATAGTTAAGAAATTATCCTCAGGTTATACACTATAGGCAAAACTGTGATTTTTGGATAAATAGATATATGAAGTTAGGAAACTTTGAGGAAAAAATATAATTTTTAACAATTACCAAATAATTTTTCATGATATTCTCTTATTACCATATTGTCTGATATTAGTACACACAGCAATCCCTTTCCTCACTGCAAAGGTACTGGACAAGTTCACAAGGTAGAATATGAGGTGGATTCTTCTTTTTTTTTTTTTTTTAAGATTTTATTTATTTATTTGACAGAGAGAGACACAGCGAGAGAGGGAACACAAGCAGGGGGAATGGGAGAGGGAGAAGCAGGCTTCCCGCTGAGCAGGGAGCCCGATGCGGGGTTTGATCCGAGGACCCTGGGATCATGACCTGAGCCGAAGGCAGACGCTTAACGACTGAGCCACCCAGGCGCCCCTGAGGTGGATTATTCTTGTTATTTTAAACACTTTATTGTCTTTCACCTTTGGATCCTGTGAATTTTTAAAGTACACAGTTAGTAAAGAGGTAAAAAATTATTTTGTGCAACCAAAGTTCTATGTAGTTTAGATGAAAATGGGAAATAGAACTATGACAAACTACAACTGAATTTTAAATGAGTATGAAACTATTATAAAGCAATATCGATATCTTGAATCCTAAGTTCTATATTAAGGTCATAGTAATGGCTTAGTGTTTTATGAGCCTGTGTGGTGTTAGCAACATCATCTCTTTAATCTTAACTTTGCCTCAAGCAAAAATAAATCTTAATGTTGTAAACTGTATGGTAACATAACTGCCTTGTTCAGTAGGCATCATTTTTCCCCTAAATGTCACTAATATCTTGCTGTGGCTTAAAAAAAAAAAAAGGAAAAGAAATACCCGTTCCACTTTGTTGAAGTGGTAAATATTTCTATTATTGAAGGATGACTTAAGGATAGAAGTTTTTCTATTTTTGTTTTTGCATTAAATTTTTACACAATTATGATATATAAATAAGTCAGGCTAAATGTAAAGGACCAATTTGGCATATTTAAGTCACTTAATTGCTAGGTTGCTAATTAATGTTTGGATGTTACATTTCTACATTTTAAAGGGATGTTTGGAACCAAGCAGGTAGGTACAAGGGACAGACCAGAAAAAGGCTCAGCATTCTTGGAAGAAAGTCAAAGTTGAATGAAAATGAGGAGCATCTAAAGGTCACAGTTTACTGGGAAATACTAAGGCACTGGTTTCTCTGAAGCTTTGTAAGAAAATATTTCAAACAGTTATGACCCAGAAAGTCTTAAAGGTGGATATAAAGAAATAGTTTCTCGCAGTGTATAAAGAAAAGCAAATCTTAAACAAGCGGAATTATTAAAGAGGTGGGTGCTTGATTTATAGTTAGAATTCAATATTTCATTTGGCCCTTGATCTAAATTACATGATTTATAATTAAAAATATGTGTTACTTTCTTAACAAGGAATTATGTCTTTGTAGGAAAAACTCAACTATATGAATCTAAATTTTATCCCTAGTTCTTCTGTGTGCATGCCTGAAGAAAGTCTATGGTTTGGGTCTAAGCTTTTGTGAACAGACATAATTCACTGAGTGACAACTATTGAAAATGCAGGCATAGGTGGAATTCTTCTTCCAATTAGGTAGGAGACCTTAGACCTTTCACTTTTGTGAAAAACCATAATTGTAAAGGAAAGACATTTCTATTCTTGCTGTCTTAATTGTTAAATTCTTTTTGGCTTTAATCTTTTTCTCATTAGGAGAAGATTTATTTCATTGGTTTTTAATTAGAATATGAATTTTTTAGGTTTTAAGTTCTTGTTTTTAGTATATCGGGTAATAATATCCTTGCTTTAAATTTTAAACTAAGGAAAATAAGATTAATATTCTAATGTTAAACTGGTAAAATCCACAAAAAATATGAAAATAATTAGTTGCCTATGATAATAAACCCAGAAGTTTAATTATCTGACTCAAGAGTTTAGAAGCACCTCACATTCCATATAATATGTGGGAAATGTTGGAGAGGCAAGCCTGGGGGAAAATGATTATAATTCAGTATCAGAAAAGTGAATCATCTGTACTGCACCTTTTCTGGAGGAAGACACTGTGAACAAATTCAGGTTGGAAGAAGAAGGTCAACAAAGCTCATAGAAAAGGGAAGTCCCAAGAACCAGATGTTGACAGTGTCTATTCAGCAGTATCCTCAAGAGGGGCAGAGATGGAGGGACAGAGATATGGGGTGGGCACACACATGTCAGAGGTGCTCTGTTGTAGGGTTCTGAACATTTCTGATGGCTTTTGAGATAAGCCATCTTTTGTTATGTTTTTCAGTCAGGGTCCCAACAGAAATGAGATAGCACACTCAAATCTAGGTGATTCAAGGAGGCTATATTTCCTAAGAGATTATTATAAAGGTGTAAGTAGGATGTCAAGGAATTACAAGAGATTGTGCAAGTGCCCAGAGTTAGGGTGAAATTTTCACCATCCATTGGCTTAAAGTGTGGAGAGGAGGAAGAGGTTCTCAGAACCTGGAAGGAGAGAGTTTTGTGGATCAGGTTGGTTTGAGAAATGCAGTGACCTTCTGGTCAAGGGCCCTGCCAGATAGAGGAAACCTCAGAAAAGGGAATAAATACCCTCATCTCATTCTCCTTCCTCCCTCTGATTTCCTGTTAGGCTCCCTAAGCTGAAGAATGAAGGTCCAGGATCTACTGATCTAATCCATAGACATCAGCTTATATTGGAAGAGCAAAGGGAAAGATATTTAGTAGAATCACAGTATTGTGGTTCTGTGCACATACACACAAAATTTTGCCAACTGTTTTCTCCCCAGTTTTGCTGATACCAGGAACAGAATGTTATGGGTGAAGGACATTTGCATTCTGGTCAATGGAAAGAAATGTTTCTTTCAAATATTTGTAAGAAGGTGGTATATTTTATTTATGAGTTTGAGGAGCAGTGAGTCATCTGGATGAATCTTGTCAGTTCTATAGATGTGATAAAGCTGAGGTTAGTTCACAGTAAATTTACTAAGGCTTTTGAGTTCTCTCAGAAGACTAGTTATTGGGTCTTCTTTTGGGGACATTCAAATTTTAAAGTGGATCCCCTCCAAAATATAATCAGATCAACTTGGTAGAACTTGCTTCATATTTCTACTTAAAACATCTCACACTGTACCTAGTTCTGTTTTGGAATTTTTAGTATTCTTCCATCTAGGTGGTTAATAAAGCAAGTGTAAGAAAATGTAATAAATGATATATCTTTGAACTATAGTTCCCTGAATCCATAAAACATGAAATTACTTCATAGATTTTCCAATGTGCTTCTGAAAATTCAGAATATGAATTGACTTTTATTACTGTGCTCTAAATGAGAAATTGAATAAAGAGCCCATTTCTTCATAAAAATGATTTTATAACCTTGTACTCTGCTTTAATGACATCATTGTATACTGAAAAGTTCAGAAGACCCTCAGTGTCCTGTAACTGAAGTATTCATTTCGAAGTATCACTCTCAATATTGAATTTGATTCAAATAAAAGATTTCCTTGGGAGCAAAATTGTTTATTCACTCTTTAGTTTATTTGGTTGAGGGTGGATTTTCAAAAGAATTTGACGCTGACTTTATATGCAAAACTAAAATAAAAATTTCCAAAAGTTGAATCTTTGAGCTTCATAAATGTTGTGCATAATCTATAGTAAAATACAGAAAGGAATCCATACATTCACTTGACGTTTATTGATTGCTCACCATGTGCACCACACTGTATTGGGGGCTCAGAATGCAGAGATGGAAACCACCGTCTGTTCCCTCCCAGAGCTTAGAGTCTGGAAAAGAGAAAGACAGATGGAGTGCCAGCCACAGCACCCTGTGAGGAGAGGTCTCAGGAATGTGAACAGAGGGATCTCTTTTTCCTCTCCTTCTGGGTTAACTCCAAGGACATGAATGCTAGATTTTTTGTTCTAGTCCCACAATTTCCTGAGGCTTTGCTCATTTTTTTTTTTTCCTAGTCTCTTTTCTCCCTGTTGTTTAGGTTGTGTAATTTCTATTGTTCCATCTTCAAGTTTACTGATTCTTTTCTCTGCCATCTCCTTTCTGCTGTTGAGCCCATCCATTGAATTTTGAAATTTTAGTTACTATATTTTTCAGTTCTAAAACTTCTATCGGATTATCTTTGTGTGTTACATTTCTTTGTTGAGAAATTTTATTTCTTTACTGAAAGCCTCTATTTTTTTTTTCATTTGTTTCAAGTGTGTTTGTAATTGCTCACTGAAACATTTTTTATGATGGCTACTTTAAAATCCTTGTGAAAGAATTCCAACATCTGTGCCATTTTCCTATTGGCATCTGTTGATGGCCTTTTCTTATTCAAGCTGAAGATTTTCTGGTTCTTGGTATGATGAGTGTTTTTTTATTGTACCCTGGACACTTTGAATATTATGTTGTGAGACTCTGGATCTTATTTAAATCTTGTATTTTAGAAGGCCTCCTTCTGCTATCATGCCTGCAAGGGATGGGGTCACCACCTCATTACTTCCAGGTGAGGCGGAAGTGTAGCTTCCCCACTTGGTTTTCCTTGATACCCTGGGGAGTGGGAGGGTAGGGATTAGGCATTCCTCATTACTGTTTTGTGGCTGTGGGAGTTCAGGTTCTGAGTAGGCCAACACTGATATCACCCTAGCTGGGAGGAGGAGAGGGGCCTCATTACCTTTCTACAATTGGTTTCCATAGACACCATGAGGTAGGGCCTCAATACTGCTGAAAAATCACCTCCTTACCATCAGGTGGGAATGGAAGTCCAAGCTACCCACGTGGCCTCCTATGATACCATGTGGGAGAGACTTTGTTACTGCCCAATGGGAATGAAAGTCTCAGCTCTCTATTCAGCTTTCTCTGATATCACCCTGCTGGGGTTATTTGGCATGTCACTATAGCTTGGTGAGGATGGAAGGCGAGTCTCCTTATTTAATCTTACTGACAGGGGTGTGATTGGGGTTGCTGTTTTTTCCATGCTATTTGGCTGGAGTAGGGTTGCTGTTGTCTAAACGGTCTTGGTAGTCTTCCCTTTCCTGATCTTTTGGCTGAAGGAAGTTTTTTCTTTGGGAGGGGGGGTCATTTTTTGTCTGCACCATTAAGTGTTTATGAGTTTCTAGCTTCTCTGGCTCTATGTCTGGGATATAAAAGGCCAAAACAAAAACAAAAACAAAAACACCCAAAAACCAAACCAAACCAAACAAAAACACTAGGGAACTCACCATGGTGTTGTTCCTTGGGTCCTAACGTCCCTAGCCAATTTGCTTTTTCCTTTCTCCTTTGAGAATTTCCTTATTTCTGTTTCATACACAATGACCAGGATTTTTAGCTGTACTATAGTGGGGGGAATAAAGAGAAGTGCCAGATGACATTGTTTTACTTTCTGGATTTAGCCATGCCTGAAAGATAACATTGGACTTTTCAGTTACAAAAGCTAATAAATTCCTCTTTCGTTTGTTAAACCGACTTGAGTAGATTTTCTGACACTTGCCCCCAAGGTTCCTTGGAGTAAGCAAATGTCCTGGAGTGAAGAGATGGCACACGACTAGAGCCTTCCTGCCCTGGAATACAGGTCTCTTTGGTGTCAGTCCTTAGGCTGAACTACACCTCGCCTTCCTCTCTCATTGAATTTTACAGTTTCACTTTCAGCGCTGAAGGTTCCAAGAATCTAAAGTTATTAGTTATGCTCTGGGCTTTCTTCCCATTAAATCACTAGTCAAGTAAATAAGGGTGGTGGGAAGTAAAAGGCATGAACTTAGCAGCTTGGAGTTAGAATCTATGCTTGCTTTTGTCAGTAAAGATATGAGCAACCTATGACAAATCATTTGTTTTTTTTTGTGCCTCAGTTTCTATTTTTGTATGCACTAGCTTTCAAAATTTCTGTGCCTATTAATGAGAGTGGAAGAAAGTTAGGCAAAGCATTTGTGATTTAGTGTAAAATACCAGAAAATTAAGGTTGAAATTATTTATCGTGACTTACCTTCATATGGAATGCAAGGAAAGGTTATTGCTGTGCTAATACAATGGAAGGTGACATTTTCCTACAGAGCAGCAGTATGAACACAGTAAAGAAAATGAGTAAACAGGAGGTATCTTGGCCACCTAAGGTCTTGATTGTGCATTGATGGCATATGAAGGTTAAGAGCTGTCAAATGCATTGTGCTTTGAGTCAAAGTTTAAAAAATTATGCCAGAGACAGTGTTCATTTAAATAATTTAATGCAGGGAGGAAAATGATCAAGACAGAGTGTTAGATAGATATTTCCTATGCTATAATTATTCACGGCAATAATAGCCTCAAAAATAGAGTAGCAGATTTTCTTTACTTTTGTGTGCTTTTAAAAAAGACTTTATTTAATTAATTAATTTATTTTTGGAGCAGTTTTAGATGCATAGCAAAATTGAGAGGAAGGTACAAACATTTCCCATATACCCCTACCTCCACATATGCATAACTTCCCCCACTATCAACATCCCCCATCAGGGTGGTACATTTGTTACAGTGGACAAACCTACATTGATACATCATAATCAAAGTTCATAATTTTACATTAGGATTTATTTTGGTGTTGTATGTTCTATGGATTTGGACAAATGTATAATGTATAATGACATGTATCCATACTATTAGAATGTATAATGTCTAATGACATGTATCCATTCTTATAGTATCATACAGAATATTCTCACTGCCCTGAAATTCATCTCTGTTCCTCCTATTCACCTCTTCCTCACCCCTTGAGACCCCTGGCAACCAGCGATGTTTTGAGTGTGATAGTTTTGCTTTCTCCAGAATGTCATATAGTTTGAATGATACAGAATTGCTCCAATCATGACATATATTTATAAATGACTTTGCCCCAGGGGAGGATGTTTCTGATGATGATCTCACTGTTCTTCAAAAGAGGCAGGAGTGGTGGCAATAATCAGAAAGCACCATAATTCAGTTTCCCATTTGGGGGGTTCAAACTCACCTTAAAGGAGTTGGTTAATTTTTCAGCAACTTAGATGAAACTTAGGGTAAGTCTCATGATATTTCTGTTTTTTTTTTTTCTCTTTAAGATTTTACCTATTTATTTGAGAGAGAGAGAGATAGAGAGAGGGAGGGACAGCACAGAGGGAGAGGGAGAAGCAGACTCTCTGCTGGGCAGGGAGCCTGATGTGGGGCTCGATCCCAGGACCCCAGGATCATGACCCGAGCCGAAGGCAGATGCCTAACCAACTGAGCCACCCAGGCATCCCTAGATTGGCTTCTTTTGCTTGGTAATATGCATTTAAGCTTCCTCCATGTCTTCTCATGGCTTGCTGATTTTTTTCTTTTTAGCACAGAATACTATTTCATTGTTTGGATGTACCATAGTTTATTTATCCATTTACCTACTGAAGGATATTTTGAGTTCCCTCCATGTTTTGGCAATTATGAATAAAGCTGCTATAAATAATCCATGTGCAGTTTTTTTGTGAATGTAAGTTTTCACCTCATTTGGATAAATACCACGGAGTGTGATCGCTGGATCACATGCAAGAGTATGTTTAGTATTGTAAGAAACTGCCAAGCTGTCTTCCAAAGTGGCTGTACCATTTTGCATTCCCACCAGCAATGAATGGGAGTTCCTGTTGCTACACACAGCCTCAACCGCATTTGGTGTTGTTAGTGTTCTGGACTTTGCCCACTCCAACAGGTGGGTAGTGGTATATATATATATTTTTTAAAATTTGTATTTCCCTTTTGACATTTGATGTGGAGATCTTTTCATATGATTATTTGCCATCTGTATATCTTCTTTGATGTCTCTTAAGTTTCTTTGGCCCATTTTTAAATTGGGTTGTTTTCTTATTGTTGGGTTTTTAAGAATTCTTTGTATATTTTGAATAGCAGTCCTTTATCAGTTGTGTCATTTGCAAATGTTTTCTCCCAGTCTGTGGCTTGTCTTATTCTCTTGGTGAGATAGTCCTTTGGTCCTTTGTTCTTTTTGGCACCGACGTAAGTCTCAACTTACTTATGTGGTCCTCTTATATGTATTGAATATGGACTCAGTGGTGGAAGGAGATGCTGGTGAAGGGATTTCAGAAGAACATAGTCTTGTCCTTTCTGTGTAACTCCTTAGGGAAGAGCCAGGTAAGTGTGGGGAAGTGAGGGGTTTGACTATCCACAGGGCGTCCCCATGTGCTGGCCGGGCCAGTGCATAATTCTGCAAGCTAGGGTTGGGTCTCAAGTCAGGGGGTGAATTTTAGAATTTAGAAGAGAATGAGTTTTATTATGTTTCTTCTCTTATTTCAAAGACAGCCAGCCAGAGGGAAGTGATGAAATTCATGGAATTTAAAGTGAACAAAGTAGGCTTACTTTGAATTTGTGGTGAGTTACAATAGTTATTATTATTATTATTATTAAAGATTTTATTTATTTATTTGAGAGAGAGAGAGCACGAGAGGGGGGAGGGTCAGAGGGAGAAGCAGACCCCCCGCCGAGCAGGGAGCCCGATGTGGGACTCGATCCCGGGACTCCAGGATCACGACCTGAGCCGAAGGCCGTCGCTCAACCGACTGAGCCACCCAGGCGCCCTACAATAGTTTTTATTGTAGTTAAACCAGCCTGTCCTAATTTATAAATTAAGGAAAAATAAAGCAGGAGTTTTTCATTACCAGCAGAAGCCAGGGTAGTTGTATCACACCCAAGCAGCTTCGGATTGTTTTCTCAGATGCTATTCCTTGTGGTTGTCAGTATGGTTGGCAAGATGCTCATTGCAGATACAGAAGTCTTTAAACACTCACCTGTTTCTTCCCTGCCTTGTTAACAGGCTGTCATTCAAAACTGAATGGTGTAGACTTTTTTTTTTTTTAATTTGCAATAAAATAAAGCTGCTCATTCAAAAGAGTTAACAACATTTTAATTATTTTACATTTTGGCTTTTAAAAATAAGATTGCCTTTATGAAAATTACTGGATTGAACAGACATGCAAATGTGACGGCTAATGCAGTGACAATTTATGTTTTAAGTTATTTTCTTCCTTATAATTATGGATTTGAGTGACAAGATTGCTAGCATCACAATTGCCAATGTGGTTTAGAAGGAAAGGCACCACAAAATAAATGCTTCAAAGTGTCCTAAAATGTATTTGGTGCCTTTTAGCTTTATTAGAATGACTATAATATGCTTTCTATTTTATTATTCATTCTCACAGATAAGTAGAGAGTAGTGTGTGACTAGGAAGCCGTTTTGTTGAGAATTCCAGATGAATCACAACATCCACTTCTGTTATTGTGATGGGACTCTTCATCGCTTGGACAAGCTGACTGAGTCACTAATGCATGGCTCTTCCTTCTCATTGTCATTAGGCCATCTGCAGTGCCGTGCGTGCCTGGCTTCTACCATCTCTGTCCAATGCCGTTATAAGTGTTTGTTTTTGTTGTTACTTGGCTTTTTCTTTCCTCACAAGAAACTGAAGCAGGAATGAAGCTGATGGAGCTAATGGGGATTTGGGATTAGTGATTTTTTCTAAAGAAAGTCATGGGTTAGTCTCACTGAAGCTAATGTCTGTTGAAGTCAATGTTCTGAGACCTCAGCAGGGGTATTCAAGCTGTCTTTGATTTCAGCATGATTTGAGAGGATTTGAATTTACTTTTTTTAGTTTAAATTGATAGTGAAGGGGGTCCCTGGGTCGTCACAGATGTTTTGGCATCTTTGTTTATCAACAGAGATGTTTATTATCACCTGAAATGATCTCCCATCATATCTATATGCAACAAATTATGAAAGAAGGATGTACTGTACAGACTATAGAAGGATGTTGGAAGGCAGAGGAACACAGAGGCTCCTCAAGGGAGGACAGAAAGTGACTTTGGACAGGACAGTAAAAAATTCTGTAGGAGAGACCAAAGAAGTTCACTGACTGTACAAGAGGTTAGGGTCCTTTCCCCTTAACCGTATGAACCAGGACCTTGCCTATTCATTGGTGAGTCATTTGTCTCAGGAGGAGAGGAGACTCACTGATCAGTATCAACAGCTGTGGGGATGGAGTAGTGTTTTCTTAGAAAGCAGAAATGAACCAATCCAAAGCAATGAGAAGTTTTGGGGAGCAGGGGCGCCTGGGTGGCTCAGTCTGTTGAGTGACCAACTCTTGGTTTCTGCTCGGGTCATGATCTTGGAGTCGTGGGATCAAGCCCCACATTGGGCTCTGTGCTTGGCAGGGAGTCTGCTCGGGATTCTCTCTCTTCCTCTCCCTCTGCCCCCTCTTGCCCCTCTCCCCCCGCCCCGCCCCCGTGCTTTCTCCCTTTCTTGCTAAAATAAGTAAAAAAAATCTTTTTTTTTTTTTTAATAAGTTTTGGGAAGCGGAGAGCAGGAAAGGGGAGTTGTACCCTGTGAGCCTTTTTTGAAAGGAGGAATAAAAGCATGAGCCTTTGAGTTGAATGAATTTTCTGGCTAAATTCTTTCATTTTTTGCAGACCTCTCTGTATGATCTGTCCTCTTACTGTTGGGTGCAAGTGCTGTGTAATATTTTCTATTGATTGGACGACTCAATAATGTGCAAGAGACTTTGTCATCATCTCTGACATGATTAGGAATGCTAGATATGATCACCTGGCAATATTCTAGGAGTTTCTTGGAGGAGATTCAGGAAATGAAACTTCTTATATGGATTATGTATGTATAGATTCATTTTATTTCTAAATTAGAATCTATTTTCTTTCAGTACTTCCATCCCAAACATGGCAAGTAACAAGGTTATCATTTGATTTTCTTCCTTTTTGGGAAAAAAATTAAATGTATAACTTAAACACCAGAAACTTATCTTAGAAAAGCTTTGCAAATACATTTTTTTCTATGCTGACAACTATGGAAAAGTGTTACAAATTGCTACACTGTATTAATATGAAGAGACAAAGTGAGGTCAAAACATGCCAGGGTGACTCCATTGAAGAAAAAAGCTTGATTAAAATTTGACTATACTAGGAATGGCCTGCTTGTTCCTTGAAAGCTATTTGAACCATTTCTCCACTACTAGATTTGGGAACTGAAATTTTAGACAGCCAGGGCATGGAATAGCAGAACGTCTAACTCCCCCTGTCCCTTCCCCCCAGCCCCGACTGAGGCTTCTTCCCTTCCATTCCTATGGATTGTCTTTTGGTCCCTTCACATATTATTTATACTTCTCTGGTAATGAAGTAAAGAGAAAAGTAATGAAAGTGAAAATTCATATTGGTCTATTTGAATGAAAAGGGATTTTAAACAACATAGATTGTAATGTTTCCAGATTTTTTTTTGTCTCAAGTGGTAATGAGGTTCGAATAGTGCACAGTTGGGCTCAAGTTATAAGATTATTCCCCCAGTGAAATATAAAATTGAGTCTCATCAAATTACATTCATGCTTCCATTTTTCCAAGGTGAAACAGACAGGAAACACTGGATATATCAGATATTCCAAAATCTAAATATTTTGCAATTGTTATCAATCACTAGCTAATGTTGTTTTTTCTTCATCTGTTATATTCTGTAGGATGAAGTTTTATTATTTGAATTAATATTATTTGACCAAAATATCTGATCTGTATATTTATATAAACCCCCAAATAGTTTGAAGCAGGTGGTAAATATATATGAATATATATATATTTGCGATAGGTTTTATTAAGTTCTACCTGTGCACCCTTTCAAGAAATCTCTTTTGCCTGTCCATCCCTAAGCATTCACTAACTCTGTGAGAAGAGCACCTAGTACTTTAGATACTGACATTCAGAGGTAACAGACAGGAAGTGTTAGTTCATTTAAAAAAATGGAGTGCATTTCTAAACATCTATTTTCTTTCTTTTAAGATTCATTTATTTAGAGAAAGAGAGAGAGCAGAGGGAGGGGAGGAGGGAGAAGGAGAAAGAGAATCCCAAGCAGACTTTGTGCTGAGTGCCAGCCTGACGCGGGGCTCGATCTCACGACCCTGAGATCATGACCCGAGCTGAAACCAAGAGTGGGATGCTTAACTGACTGAGCCCACAGGTGCTCCTTAGCAAAAGTCCACTGACCGTACAAGAGGTTAGGATCCTTTCCCCTGGCAAAAGCTACCTGGTTAAGCTTCTTAGACTTAAGAAAAAGTCTAAAACAGGAATTTCAAATGCATATACTTCAGCAACCAAGAAGATAATATGAATATATTAATTCTAATATTTTACAGTAATGGCAATGCAATAAATATTTTACTTTTCTCTTAGTTCTGCTCTAAAATAAACAATGGTACAAGCACATGATAAATAACCGTTGATTCTGATCATAGCAGAGGGCAGACAACAGTCAGGACCCAGCTGAGGTAGAAAGGGGCTGCTCAGCTTTGTAACTGGTGCCACAGAGAATGGGGGCTTAATGTGGCCAGATCTCCCGATTTTTCAAGAGGTGTCATAAATTTGGATTTGTGATATTTTACATACATTTTACATAATGGCAGTATAAAAACAGAATAAAAATTGTAAACATCTCATGACAGTGTTCAGGAGGACAAACAAAACATGTCTTCAGGCCAGACTTGACCCATGTCTGTCAGTTTGCAACCTCTGGTCTATGTGCTGGTTATTCTCAAAAGTTATTTCTCCTGTCCTGAGTTGCAGCCTTATATAGAAATCTGACTGGATGTTTTTGCTTGCATATCCCATAAATTAACATGTTCATGGGCTCCCCTGCCCTCAGCCAAGCCTACTCCATTCCCCAAACTGCCACCCCCCCTCCTCCCCCGCAGTGGTCTGTTCAATCAATGACACTACTGTGGCATATCTGGATACTGTCATCTTGCTCACTCTTCCAATCGGTTGCTAGATTCTCTGAGGTCGTCCTAAATATTTCGTGATTCTGTGGTTTGTCCAACCTCAGTTTCTGCTGATCATCTGTCTCTGGGATTGCTATGATAGCCTCCCAGTGGTCTTCTGGCTGCCCGAGTGGTTTATTGAAAATGCAAATATGACCTTGCCCTCTCTTGCTTAAATGTGTTCCAATGGCTGGCCTTCATCTGCAAGATGAAGTAGACCCTGATCTCCTCAGGCTGACAAAGCCCATCTCTCCCTGTTCCTGCCTGTCTCTCCAGGCCCATGCCTCACCATTCCCTGTCTTGCATCTTGTTGATATCAAAGTCTTGTTTTTCTGCACCCTTCATACTCTTTAATGACTGTGCTTTGCTTATGCTATTCCCTCTTTCTGGAAATCTCTGTTTCTCTTCTATGAGTGACTCATTCTCATCTGTTCCTCAGAACTCTGCTGAGACCTCACGTCCTACAGGCCACTTTCTCCCAGGCTTGTCTCCCACCAGTTAGCATACCATGCTAAAACGAGCTGTTCATCATTTAGGTGGGAACATCTTAAACAGCAGAAAGCACACATTATTATCTTGGATTTCTCAGTTCCCAGCAGTGTTCCTGGCCAAAGGAAGACAAATGATGTTTGTTGAACTGAGATGAACTGAGTGGTTCCAGGGTCTTTGGGGGAGCAACAATAAAGTGGATCCGCATATTCATCAGGGTGCTAGGGAAATACAACTGTTGAGACAGTGTGGGTCACATACTGGTCACACAAACACACTCACACACTTGCACACTCACACTCACAGAGGGCTAATGTAGGACCAGGCAATGGGTTGGTGGGTTGAGAAAATATTATCAGTTTTGGTTAAAACAACAACAACAACAACAACAAACCCTCCCTAGCTGATTTACTGCTTTTCCCCCTAAGACTTCAGGAAAGGTGAATATAGGACCCAAAAGCTACCTGGTTAAGTATTTTCTTGAGTGCTGCTGCAATGTGACTTTCAGTGGCATCCAGAAGGAGCATTTTCAATTTTTAACCCTTTTCCTGGGGCAACCTGGCAAGGACCCCTGAGGGCATTACTGTGGGACTCTTCAGAATGCTGGTATCTGTTAGTTCTCTTGTCCTCACTCACCTTGTGCTTTTTGGACAAAGCCCTGAGGATGCCCAGAAGATGCCCTTGGGAAATGCTCAGGCGTGGGGACGGTAAGTGGGTTTCACCCCACATGCCAGTCCCCACCGAATGGTAGTAACACTAGTGAAACACAGTGAGCCCAAATTCCTGTCCACAAGGAGACATACAAGCAAGCAGTTATGTTATAGAACATAAGTGCCATGACAAGACAGGGAAGGAAGACTCACAGTCCAATCCAAATTCTAGAACAGCTACTCAGCGCGGTTTCTGACAATAAGGAACTTGCCATGACATAAATCAGTGCACTGTTTCCTCTGTCTACAATGTCTTGCCACAGAGACTTCAGCAGTGTGTGTAGTGATGTAGCCAGTTTACATTCAGGTGCAAGCTCTATTACTCCAGGCATGTGGGTGATAAGCAGTTTACTGACAGGAAATACAGTGGTAGTGTTCTAGAAAACCCTCTAAGGTAAACAAGGGGGAAATTGAGAGTTTGTTAGAAATACAGCCTTTGCCATCAGACAGACCCAGGTACAAGCCTTGAGAAAGTTACTTAGCCTCAAAGTCTCATAAGTGGGGTCATAGTGTTTACTTTATAAATTTGTGTGAGGATTATGTGAGAAAATGTTAGTAGACCACTAAGCCCAGTACTAGCCAGGAGCACTCATCCAGTGTGTTTTATTCCCCCTCTTATGAAGTCATAGATATGATTATGCCTGCCGCTCCCTGGAGGTTTGGTGTTAGCTTCACCGAGCAGGTATTGCATGCCAACACTGAGTCCAAACACGGCCAACCGAAATAGACCCCAAAGGGTGCCACTTGGCAGGTGTGGGTACACACTCATTTCTCTTAGACCCACAGCCTCAATCTGTTTTCTATGGCTGGAATATAATGGTTTCAAACTCAGACTTCAGACATGTCAGTTCCTTAAAAAGAGTTTCTCTAATTAATACTCATTCTTAGATTCACGACCATGGGAAAATCTGCTTAAGCCCAATAAAGTATATTTATTTTCTTAGCAGAATTTTAGTCCTATTTGCATGTACAATAATTTCCTTCAACAAAATAGTTTTGTCTTATTTCTAAAGTAATTTATAATCCATAATTTAATAAAGTAAATATAAGGTGTAAAATAAAATAATTCTACCTACACATAATATGTTTGAAGTGAAAGTATTAAAAATAATCAAAGCTGGCTCAAAAGTACTTAGTTATTGTTAGTTGTCTTTTGTATATATTAATTGAAGAAAACTTTGTCATTTTTGCTTCCACAGAACAGGGGAGGGGAGAGGAGTTCAGTAAAGAAAAAGGCAGTAACATTTATTGAATGTCTACTATTTGTCAGAAAAATTCATATATGCCATCTTGTTTTATCTTTACAACCACCCTAGGAGGTTGTTGGAGTCATCTTGCTTTAAAAATGAGGAAATTCAGTCAATTAATTCACATAACAGGGCTGTTAATTAGCTGGGTACCCAGAAGGCAGACCCATTGTTTATTGCCAAGGTAAAGAAAGGGGAGGAGCTTTTTAGAATGTTATGCTGAATTCATTCAGGGGATAGTGAATGCCTCTTGCAAGGGAGGCACCAAACCAGGCACTGGGAGAATTAAATAGATGTGTGGAACTGACCTCAGGGGTTTGGTGAAAGAGGAGTATATGTAGACCTTGGATGCTAGTTGATGCTTCAAGAACTAACTGCTTAGTTCATCTATTGATGTTCATTTCCATTTGTTGATATAATCATTACTGAGAGCAATTATTTTGACCTTGATTGCAGATATCATTATTGGTGAAATTGAAATAATCTTAAACCTTTGAATTTCATTGTTGTAAATATCTTCTATAGCACTGTGACCATATCCATGTTATAGCACAGATCAGATGTCCTCCTAAGTGGACTGCTAATACTTGAGGTCGGGTCATGTTTCATCTATCCATAGTGCTGGGATGCCTTGTCCATGGCCTGACATCTGACAGGTGTTCAATAAATATTTGTTGAATGATTCAAGGTATTGCTGGAGCAAACCATTTAAAAAAATACATAATTAGTCTTAACAATATGAGTCTAAATTAAATTCCAATTAAAAAACTTGTTCTTCCCCTCCCGCTACCTTCTTCTTCTTCTTCTTTTTTTTTTCTTAACATATATTGCATTATTTGTTTCAGAGGTACAGATCTGAGATTCAACAGTCTTGCACAATTCACAGCGCTTACCAGAGCACATACCCTCCCCAGTGTCTATCACCCAGTCACCCCATCCCTCCCACCCCACCCCCCACTTCAGCAACCCTCAGTTTGTTTCCTACAATTAAGAATCAAATGGAGATGTTTTTGATATAGAAATTGGTGTATCAGATCCAGAGAAAGTTGGTGATGGCATGAATGCTTACATGGCTTATAGAGCAACAACAAAGACTTCTCTTTCCATGTTCAGTAAGAGTGAATTTTCAGTGAAAAGAAGATTCAGTGACTTTCTTGGTTTGCATAGCAAGTTAGCAAGCAAATATTTACATGTTGGTTATATTGTAGCACCAGCTCCAGAAAAGAGTATAGTAGGCATGACCAAGGTCAAAGTGGGTAAAGAAGATTCATCATCCACTGAATTTGTAGAAAAACGGAGAGCAGCTCTTGCAAGGTATCTTCAAAGAATAGTAAAGCATCCAACTTTACTACAGGATCCTGATTTAAGGCAGTTCCTGGAAAGTTCAGAGCTGCCTAGAGCAGTTACCACACAGGCTCTGAGTGGAGCGGGAATATTGAGGATGGTGAACAAGGCTGCCGACGCTGTCAACAAAATGACAATCAAGATGAATGAATCGGATGCATGGTTTGAAGAAAAGCAGCAGCAATTTGATAATCTGGATCAGCAACTTAGGAAACTTCATGCTAGTGTCGAAGTGTTGGTCTGTCATAGAAAAGAGCTTTCAGCCAACACAGCTGCCTTTGCTAAAAGTGCCGCCATGTTAGGTAACTCTGAGGACCATACTGCTTTATCTAGAGCTTTGTCTCAGCTTGTGGAAGTGGAGGAGAAGATAGACCAGTTACATCAAGAACAAGCTTTTGCTGACTTTTATATGTTTTCAGAACTACTTAGTGACTACATTCGTCTTATTGCCGCAGTGAAAGGTGTGTTTGACCATCGAATGAAGTGCTGGCAGAAATGGGAAGATGCTCAAATTACTTTGCTCAAAAAACGTGAAACTAAGGCAAAAATGATGGTTGCTAATAAACCAGATAAAATACAGCAAACTAAAAGTGAAATAAGAGAGTGGGAGGCAGAAGTACAACAAGGAGGAAGAGATTTTGAACAGATCTCTAAAACAATTCTAAAAGAAGTGGGAAGATTTGAGAAAGAACGAGTGAAAGATTTTAAAACTGTTATTATCAAGTACTTAGAATCATTAGTACAAACACAGCAACAGCTGATAAAATACTGGGAGGCATTCTTGCCTGAAGCCAAAGCCATTGCCTAGCAAGAAAATTTCTGTTACGAAGATCTTGGATGTTTGTTTCAGTTATGCTGAATTCCACAGTGAAATCATTTAAAACCATCTAAATAAACCACTCTATATTTTATGAATTACATGTGGTTTTTTTATATACATATATATGTATATATATATATATATATATACTCTGACATTTCATTACAAGCTGCATGTCCTGACCCTCTCTGAATTAAGCGGACTGTGGCATGACATTCTGCAGTACTTTGCTGAATTGAACACTACTGTGTCTTAAATACTTACGCTAAAAAGTACACTGCAAGACCAGAAAATTTTACAGTATTTTTTCTTTACAATACATTCTGTAGTGTGTTCACCCTCTTTATGAAGTGAATTATCAATGCATTGATTAATGTTCACTTATACACTCCTATACAGAAATTATGATTTTGTGATTACAGTAATAAAATGATATTCCTTGTGAAGTATTAGTAACAAATTATTTGGGTATGTAAACATGTTCGAGATCTTTTAAAAGCATTTTTAATCACAAGAAATTCTTGTTGCTAGATATACGTAGGTGAGGCTGTTATCCATTAATTTTTTTTAGTTGACAGAAAAAGCTGAACTCTTTCACTATAAATGACTAAATGAAGGTTAAGTTCTCTTCTGAAATCATCATAAACCAAAGAACATTTATCTTTTGATTCTACTCTGGGAAATGCTCTTGTCTCAAGTAAAGAAGAGAATGAATACTTTCCTTTACTTGTTTTACTCTCATCCCTATTACCAGTGTCCAATTTAGGAATTAGGGAAAAAATGTATTTTCGTGCTTCTGTTACAAGTCCTGTGATTTTGCTTATCTTCTATCTTCAAAGTCGACTTGTGTATATTTAATTTATCCTTTGCCTTTTCTGTTTTTCATTTTAAACTTAAGGTTAGATCATCTATGGTCGTAACTGATAATGAATGGTACCATGCTAAAATTCCCCATGATTTGGTGAATAACCAAGGATAACATAAAACACATTAGAAGTAAAATGAAATTTGTCTTTGGCACCCTTCTTACTGATACCGTATCTTGTTCAGATGGCTGTTACCTAATCCTTGATGCTAACAAAAGTTTAAGTTATTACTGGCATCAGAGTTTTCATTTTTTGAAGTGTTCTTCAAGATGCCCCTCTTAAGCTTACCAGCTACACCTCTCAGAGAAGTCAAATATGGTTATGTGTAACTGAGTCAACAAACAATTAATATATCAGAGTATTCTCAGATATGTTTGCTTCCACTTGTTTTAGCTGAAGTTTTAAGCCTACTGTAGGCATTACTGATTTTTAGACTCCTAGAACTCGGAAGAGTAACTAACACATAATAGGTTAATAAGAAAGACTTGATGAACAGGAAAAGAAAATCCTGGAAGATGCAAAATAATATAGGCCCCCTTAAGAAGAAGAAACTGGAGCAGAAATAGGACTTCTGTTGCTTCTGTTAGAGATAACTTAGAAACTTTTGAGAAGTGAGCAATTCATAGTAATATATATCACATGCTATCTTGTCCCATTAATAGTGAGCAAAATCTACAATGATGTTTTACTATTAACCTCCATCGTTACATTACTTCCAAAGATACAGTTTATACAGTAGGTTAATAACTTAGTTATTCCAGTCAAAATCTTCCATTCCTCTGTGGTATGTTCATTAGAATATTCAGCACCTCCAAATAAAATAAATATTTCCATTCTTAATCAAGCTGAAGAGAGTAACAGATGCTGACCCCATTCCAGTCTTCATTCCTCTTGATAGTCTTCACTAAAAAAGGAATCTGTTGGAAATATCAAGTAAATTATATGAGCCTCTGATAGCTACCAACCTTTTTAGTATCTTCAACACTCAGCCCACCTCCACCTATCAATCTTAACATCTATTCATGTTACTGAAATACTTTCACTCCAGTAAATAGAACAAGGGCATTAATAGTGCTGATAATATAGTCTTTTGTATAGAGCTGATTTTTTTTTTTTCTTAAAACAGATAAAGAAGGACTAAGCCTATTATGTGGGATAAGCTGAATCTGGAGTCAGCATATACGTGTTCAGTCTTGCTTCTGGCACTTTGTAACTACGTGACTTTGGCCTTATCACATAAAACTCATCTGTAAAACAAGGGTATAAGACTCCTGAAGTGCCTTTCCACTTTAAAATAGTTTGCTTAAAATACCAAACTTCAGTATCAATATTACTGTATTAGAAAATCAAATTCTAATCAAAATCACCTGTTAATAAAACAAAACTAGAACAAAAATGTGTGTAAAATTAGGATTTCTAAAACCTAAAAGGATGTTTTCCTGATGGTATTTTGTGATAAGCTATTTTCAACTATCCAGCTCATTTTATACATGCATATGTATTTATACTAGCCTCAGAATACCCTTGTTTAATTTGTTGCTCTTCTTTAAACTTTTTAATTTTATTATCCATATCTAGTAAAGTTTTACAAGTTCTTGTAAAAAAAAAAAATGTTTGGTAGGATTCCCCTGGGAAGCCATCCAGGCCTGGACTCATGTTGGGAGATTTTTGATTACTGATTTAATTCCTTTGCTGGTTATGGGTCTGTTCGGATTTTCTATTTTTTCCTGTTTCAGTTTTGATAGTTTAAATGTTTCTAAGAATGTATCCATTTCTTCCAGATTGCCTAATTTGTTGCCATACAATTGCTCATAATATTCTCTTAAAATTGTTTGTAGTTCTGCAGTGTTGATTGTGACCTCTCCTCTTTCATTCATGATTTTGTTGATTTGGGTCATTTCTCTTTTCTTTTTGATAAGTCTGGCCAGGGGTTTATCAATCTTGTTAATTCTTTCAAAGAACCAGCTCCTACTTTCGTTGATCTGTTCTACTGTTCTTTTAGTTTCTATTTCATTGATTTCTTCTCTGCTCTTTATTATTTCCTTTCTCCTGCTGGATTTAGGCTTTATTTGCTGTTCTTTTTCCAGCTCCTTTAGGTGTAAAGTTAGGTTGTGTATTTGAGACTTTTCTAGCTAATTGAGGAAGGCCTATATTGCTATATACTTCCCCTTTAGGACTGCCTTTATTGCATCTCAAAGGTTTTGGACTGCAACGTTTTCATTTTCATTTGCTTCCATATACTTTTTTATTTCTTCTTTAATTTTCTGGTTGACCCATTCATTCTTTTTTTAAAAAATAGTTTATTTATTTACTCGACAGAGAGAGAGAGAGTGAGAGAGAGTGAGTGCAGAAGCAGGGAGAGTGGCAGGCAGAGGGAGAGGGGAAGCAGGCTCCCCACTGAGCAGGGATCCTGATGTGGGGCTCGATCCCAGGACACTGGGATCATGACTTGAGCCAAAGGCAGATGCTTAACTGACTGAGCCACCCAGGTGCCCCAACCCATTCATTCTTTAGTAGAATGTTCTTTAACCTCCATGTATTTGGGGTCCTTCCAAATTGTTTCTTGTGGTTGACTTCAAGGTTCATAGCATTGTGGTCTGAAAGTATGCATGATATGATCTCAGTGTTTTTGTACCAGTTGAGGCCTGATTTGTGACCCAGTATGTGATCTATTCTGGAGAATGTTCCATGTGCACTTGAAAAGAATGTGTATTCTGCTGCTTTAGGATGAGCTCTGAATATATCTGTTAAGTCCATCTGGTTCACCGAGTCATTTAAAGCCCTTGTTTCCTTGTTGATTTTCTGCTTGGATGAATTAGCCATTGCTGTGAGTGGGATGTTAAAGTCCCCTACTATTATTGTATTATTATCAATGAGTTTCTTTATGTTTGTTATTACTTGATTTATATATTTGACTACTTCCAAGTTAGGGGCATAAATATTTATAATCGTTAGATCTTGTTGGATAGACCACTTTATTATAGTGTCCTTTTTCATCTCTTATTACAGTCTTTGGTTTAAAATCTAGTTTATCTGATATAAGGATGGCTACTCCAGCTTTCTTTTGATGTCCATTAGCATGATAAATGGTTCTCTGCCCCCTCACTTTCAATCTGGAGGTGTTTTTGGGTCTAAAATGAGTCTCTTGTAAGCAGCATATCGATGGGTCTTCTTTTTTCTTAATCCATTCTGAAACCCTATGTCTTTTGCTTGGAACATTGAGTCCATTTACATTCAGAGTAATTATTGAAAGATATGAATTTAGTGCCATTGTATTACCTGTAAATTCACTATTCCTGTAGATTGTCTCTATTCCTTTCTAGTCTTTGTTACTTTTAGTCTCTCTTTCCCACTCGAAGAGTCCCCTTTAATATATCTTGCAGAGCTGGTTTAGTGCTCATGAACTCCTTTAGTTTTTGTTTGTCTTGGAAACTCTTTATTTCCCCTTCTATTATGAATGACAGCCTTGCTGGATAAAGTATTCTTGGCTGCACATTTTTCCCATTTAGCTTGTTGAATATATCATGCCACTCCTTTCTGGCCTGCCAGGTCTCTGTGGATAGGTCTGCTGCCAGCCTTATGTGTCTACCCTGGTAAGTTAAGGACCTTTTTTCTCTAGCTGCTTTCAGAAGTCTCTCTTTATCTTTATATTTAGCAAGTTTCACTATGATATGTTGTTGTGTTGACCTTTTTTGTTGATTTTGAGGGGAGTTCTCTGTGCCTCTTGCACTTGAATGCCTGTTTCCTTCCCCAGATTAGGGAAGTTCTCAGCTATAATTTGTTCAACTAAACCTTCTGCCCTTCTCTCCCTCTCTTCCTCTTTTGGGACTCCCATGATATGGATAATATTGTGCTTTATGGAATCTCTGAGTTCCCTGAGTTTGTCTTCATGATCTAATAGTTTTCTTTCCCTCTTCTTTTCAGCTTCATTAATTTCCATAATTTTATTTTCTATATTGTCTATGCTCTTGTCTGCTTCTTCAGTCCTCATTGTGATTATATCCAGTCTGCTTTGCATCTCAGTTATAGCGTTCTTTATTTCAGCCTGACTAGTTTTTAGGGTTTTTTTAATCTCTGTAATAGCGTTCTCTTCTATGCTTTTTTCAAATGCAGCTAGTATTCTTATGACTGTTGTTCTAAATTCTTATTCACATATATTGCTTATATCTGTTTTGAGCAAGTTCCTGGCTGTGGTATCTTCCTGACCTTTCTTTAGAATTCCTCCATCTTGTCATTTTAGCTAAGTTTCTATCTTTTGCATGTTATGATAGCTTGTTATGTTTCCTGCACCTCAGAGTAATGTTATATTAAGAAGAGATCATATATTGTCCAGGGCCTGGCATTTTATGGAGTGTTTCTGGTGTATGCTTTGTGCACTCTGCTGTTGCATTTTGTCTTCTCTTTCCCATTGATCAGTCCTCTGCAGAGTTCCTCCTTGCTTGCAGTGGGGAGTGCTTGGGCATTTATCTAGGTGTGCTTTGATTTCTTTGTTGAAAGCAGCCTGGGAAAAAAGGAGAGAAGGAAAAGAAAAAGGGAGGGGAGGGAAAGCCTGCTCAAAAAGAGAGGAAGAGAGAAAAGGAAAGGGATGAAAAATCCCAAATAGACAAACTATAAGCCTGATTCCAAAGAAAAAGAAAGGAAAAGCAAAGGAAAAGAAAAGAAAAAAAGAAGCCTGATTCCCCTCACCCCCCACAAAGAGAAAAGGAAATGAAAAAACAAACTAACAAACAAAAAATTATAAACCTGATTCCAAAAGAAAAAGAAAAAGAAAAAGAAATAAAGAATAAGAAAAAAAAAACCCAGCCTGGTCCTATTTCCAACAGAACTGAAGGGGACTTTGAAGCACTATATGATCAGTAGACTTGGTGCATGCAGCATGCTGCCTGTTTTGCTCTTTTGGGGGAGAGGCCTGTTGCGCTGGCTCAGAGTCAATCCTACCCTTGGCAGAAAAATACTTGCCAAGCATAGGGGGACAAGGTTTGATGTAAGTGGCTCCCATCTCCACTGGGAACTGCTCTGTTGCTCTTTGATGTCCAACTGTGTTGGTGGTGGGGTGATGGGGGTGGTGGGGTGTGGGGGTAGTGGGGGGTGGTAAATGGTGCCATCCCACTCTCTCTCTGGGGACATGAGAATCTCACACCTCCCGCTGTTCAGGAAGCCCTCACAGAAAAGCAAAGGCCCTCAGCACGCCTGGCGCCCAGCTCTCCTGCATTTTATCTTTGGTGCAGCTGGGATTCAAAACTCCAAATCTTAAAGGAGCCAAACCACTCGCATCTACCACGCTGTCTCCCTCCAACCATGGAAGTCCTTCTTCCAATCCTCAGATCTTTTTTCTGGGTGTCCCAAGTGATCTGACCTCAATACAGCTGAGTTCAAGGGACAAGAAAAGCCCAGGGTCTCCCTACCTTTCCTCTGTCTTAACTCCTTGATGATGCATATATTTAAATAGAGAGGCAGAGTTTGCTTTTTTTTCCCCATGTACTGAATTATTTTATAAACAGATTTTAGATATAATTTTTTTTGTGTGTTGGAGCATATTACCTGCAAATAAAGCTAGCATACTGTTATCTGAATAATCCTCGTTTAACTAAGTCTGACCTTGTTTTTTGAAAAGAAAACTAAGACTTAGATTTCTTTCACAAGTCCTCCTGGAGTTTCTTTGACTTTTCTTACTTCAGAATAGCATTAACAGTATAAAATTACATAGCTGTGCTTTGTAGGTTGATATTTTTAATATGCTAAAAACCTAAACTCTTATTTCTTTATAATATTGATGTTTGCATACTTATTATTATTTTTTTTTGTAGCCAACATTTGTTGAATCATTCTTATATACTAAGTGTTGCGGCAGGTACATGAATTAGCTCATGATGCCAGCATTAATGCAGAGAAATAAGTACTTTCATTATTCCTACTCTGTTGATGAAGGAACTGAAGATTAGGGAGGTTATGTTGTTAGGGAGGGGCAGATCTAAGACCAAATCCCTGTGTACATGAATCTAGAGTGTGAGGTCTTAATTTCCAGATTGTACTGTGTACTATTAATGAATTCTAGTAGTTACAATGTAAACACAGGAGAGGATTCTAATGTCTTGACATAAAATTACGTGGACAATTAAAATTATTAAACTAAGTGAAAAGTAAGTGTGTGTGATCATTCCAGTTGTTCAATTCAATTTGTACTTTGGCTTATTTATTTATTTTACATTTGTATGAGTCCTTTTCATCTGGAAATACAGTATTTTTGAGAGATACTGAGCAAAGAACCTTGGCTGTTGTATCAGACAAGATGCATTCAACTGCAGACAACATATTTGTTATAACAAAACGGCTTGAAGAATAAAGATATTTATTATCTTCTGTAAGTGGAAGCCTTGAGGAGGTAAAGTGATTCTAATGTTGGACAACTAAATGGCTCAGTAATGTCATCAACAATCCAGATTTTTCCATCTTTCTGCTTTGTCATCCTCAGTGTGTTGGCACTTATCTTCAGATGACCTTCATTGTTTTCAAGATGGCGGCAGCAACTCCTAGTGTCGTTACAAACTCCAAAGGCAGAAAGAAGAATTTTCTCTGATACATCTTGTTTTTAATGAAAAAAATTCCCAGAAGTCCCCCAGCATATCCGTTTCATGTCACTTTTGCTAAACTTTTAATGGACTTAAAACTGACCATTGAAAGTCGGTCACTAGCAGGGAGAAAGGAATGATCATGGCTGTTTTATATTCATTAAGCTTTATCTCCCCATCTGCCCCCCCGCCCCCCCACCGCCAAGGCTGGAAATGGGTCTAGGCTCTCCTAAGGCACATGACTACCAGAAAGTGAAAAAAAAATCAGGGTTCTTGACAAAGAAGAATTTTGTATATGTGTGTGTGTGTGTATTGGAGTTTGGGTGTGTATGGCTCTTGGATAACAACAAATAATGCCTAAAATAATTCTCTCTGAGCAGGAGGAATCAAATGAAAATTTTATTCTAAGAGAAAATTGTCATACGCACTGAAGTCTAATACCCAGTCTGGGGCAACCGTATTAATATGGCTGTAAGGTTCTAAATAGCTATTAGTGGAGATTTGGTTACAACGAGAACCAGAATAAGGATGATCAAAGATTCTATTATCAGCACTTGACAGTGCCTGATACATTTTAAACAAAGCCCTTTGCTTTCACTATCATTTCTGGCAAGTAGCTTGTCATTGGAGTCTGTATGCATAATCCTCTGCACACTACCTGCAGGTCATGGGGAAAAATGATGAGAGGGGGTCTTTGTCATTGTCATTCATCTATCCATTCATGAAATCAGTGAATAGGGAGGTACTAATAGTTCCACCTAGTTAAACTTATTGTTTTGTAAGTTTTGGAATCTTTGCAAGTTTTGTCCTCTGTTACCACCAATATTGAGAGGTTGGTGTGATAGATTGAAAACCTCAAGGAAATCTTCCAAGCAGTGTGGATGTGGATTTAGTATGATATTTTTCATCCCACGGATACCTGTCATTAAACTTTGCAGATAATATTATCAGTTGCATGCAGAAAGGAATATTGAATAGGAGAAAATGTAGCTTTTGCTTCAGAAACTTATTATTGCTAGCAATAATTAATTACTTTTACAAACAAACTTATAGAATTAATGCAGGGTGATGTACTCCAGTCACTACAGGGTACTCTGATAGAATTTTAAACATGCTTCTGATTTAAATTATGTATTAATTGGTTCAGGCACCAAGTTGAAAGGCCTGGCACTAATGATAAAACCAGGTAAGCAGTCTGATTAATGAAAGGAGCTTAAAGAATTTGCTACAGGAGCTGAAACACTTTGTCTAGTAGCACTAATCATTGTAATTTATTATGGGAAGCTTCTTCCATGGCCCTGAGTCATAGCTGTTATTCCTTCTGTAAGAATGTATTGACTCACATGTTTAAAAATATTGCCCAGAGTGGGGAAAACTGTTTATTTTAAAACTGAAGAAAAGAAAATATTATCCTCCTTTTATTATGAAAACCAAGGATGGGAAAAGTAAGATGGGTTGCACAATGGTATGTGTATCCATATTTGAAAACTTGGTTCCAATTAGAACAATAGATGCTGCATTGGGTTACCATTGCATATAATATTAAAATGTTGAAAAACATTTCATGGTTCTTCCAACAACACTAAATTGTTATTATTCTTATATTGTGAATGACATCATGAAGAGAATGAAGAAACTAAGGGGTGTTTAAAAGGATCTCACAGAAGACAGAACTGGAAGGAAAAGATGGACATCAAGATTGTTCTTGATTTAATTGTGAAGATAAGTAGAGTTTGTGATGTAAACATTTTAAATATATCTTTCTGGCCCCCAAAAATTCCTTGTTAGTTTTTCTCTCTGTATCATCTGATTTAGAGATATACTTCAGCTGTATCTATAAAATAAAATTTTACAGTTGCGTTGATAACACTTTCCAATGTATTTCATGTTTGGGCTCAAGTGGAAGAGTTGGTTGAGAAAGAGGAAGATTGTTTGCCTGATTGTACCTTTGTAGCTGTCCTAGCAATAGACTTGGATCCTCTTGCGCCCCTCTTGCTCTGCATGTTGTTTTTCTTCTCTCTCTCTCTTTCTCTCATACTATTACAACAGTTGCCAGAGTCCTGAACGTTTCTGTCCTGTTTTCTTGACATCCAGTGGGAATCAACTCCCTGGGCTTTGCCTTCACTGGAGATGGAATCACGTTAGCTGACACTGCTAAGCTGCATTTAGTTGCCAGCCTACATCATTCTATTACAGTGAGGTCTTTTAGGGAAAATGTATAAGAATTCATAATAGTGAGGGAACTGTTTTTGGGGAAATTCCATTTGAATGGAATGTGAGTCTTAAAGGCATGGATTAGAAGTCATGAAAAAAAGACGTAGCTAAGATGCTTTGAGTTAGCAAGAACAGACATTTTATGGCGGTGATGGTGCAGCTATTGGTGGTGAGGATGAGCAAGTAAAAAAGAGGGAGACAGATGAAAAGGAAGCAGTAGTCAAGCAACTTTAATAGATGACCAGATGGCCTCAATAACAGGTGCATCTAATATTCTATTTGAATTTTTTTTTCCACTGCTATGATGTCAGCCTATCAGCAGAAGATCAAAAATATCCTAGATGACATCTGAATGACATACTTACTAAATATCTATTTGAGGAGCATCTACAGTATGTTTAGTGGTGCTGGTGGTCATCAGTGCTCTGACCACAGGGCACACAAGCAACAGAGAGGAGCCCTTAAGAGGGCACTGGGAACTCAGGTTGTCTGGCTAGAATAGGGAATGCCTGAAGGTATAAGGTATTCTTGAAGAATGAGTATGAATTAGATGGCTAGTGAAGAAGGAGAAGGATGTTCTCACCAAGGCATGGAGGTGAGAGAAAGTAGGTTGTTCCGTAAAGCAGGAGGGTGGGGTATACTGAATCAATCATGACCCTGATTGTATTAGCTCAGGCTGGTGGATGTGTTCTTGCGTGGCCTTTGCTCTGTGTGTGCCTATGGAGAGAGAGAGAGATAGAGAGAGAGAGATAGAGAGAGAGAGGGAGAGTGGTTTCTTACTCTTTTATAATGCCCCAGTCCTATCACACTAGGACCTCATCTTTATGACCTCATTTAACCTTAACTACCTTCTAAAAGGCCTATCTCCAGATATAACCACATTGGGGTTTAGGGCCTCATTTGCCTCTTGGGGGGATAGAACTCAGTTCATAGCACTGATCATGTTGGATTTGATATACTTTGCCAAGGATTTTTAACTTGAAGCAAGAGCGACCTATTTTTAAAGGGAATTAAATAATGATAACAGCAACATCATAATTATGATTATAATATAATAATAATAATAGCTATGCTTTATTGAGTTCTTCCACATGTGAACTCTGTTTTAACTGGTTTACATGTATTAGTTTTGTTTTGTGAGTCCTCCTAATAACTTTTGGGGTAAATAGTATTACAATCCTGTTTTATATATAATGAAACTTAGCCACAGAACTTTGCCCGAGAACCTTGCCCAAGAACCGGGTTTGAATCCCAAAAAGGCCATGTTGATACTGACATTGATTTATACATTCAGTGCACATAATCTCGAGCTTTATGACATTGCTGAGTTACAGATAGGCCCTCATGAAATTTAAGACCAAATATTAGAAGTAGAGATAGTAGAGAAGTAAGGAAAAATATATGTTTATAATTTGTGATGACAAATGCAAAATGTGTAGAATTGATTGAAAAGAGGAGAGACCAGAGGCAGGGAGACCATTTACAAGACTATAGCAGAAGCACAGGTGACACAGCAAGATGACCAGCATTTAGACCAGAGCACAAGCTAGTAGACGGGGTGTGGGAAGCCGGAAAGGTTTGATACAGATTTGAGAAATAAAATTTTCTAATGTCATTAGGCTCTTTCTGTGTGGTCCTCTGGAATCCTGGGGGTGCAGATAGGGGGGAAGATAAGACAGAGCCTTGTCTGGTTCATATTTTTATTCAACTATGATGTCAGCTGTTTCATGGGAGAAAGGTTTTATCTCTTGCCTAGCTCAAATGGATTATATTTTGATCACATCTCCTATTTTAATATTTTAAAATATCATCTGGGCTTCATTGATTTGTATGTGGCTTCTCTCACTCAGTTTGTTTCAGATACTCTTCCCATCATTAGAATAACCTGTATCTGTGATAGGTGGTCTTTATCATAAAGCAAGGAGGGGGCATCTGTGTTCTAATTTCATTTGGATGTCTCATCTTCCTGTCAGCTCTCAGCATATAATGTTACAGATTTCCCCACATATAGCCAGACTTAATGTCTTGACTCTAACAGTATTACCTGGATCCTCATCCATGTTTACCATCAATAGATCAATCATGTAAGTCTTGCATTCTACTAGTAAAAATGGGAAAACAACATATTCTGAAACAATAGGGAGCTCCACTCCTCTCTATGTTTAATGCATATGGAAGGCTAAGAAGACTCAAAGCTGTAACAGGGCATCATCCTGGAGAAAAAAGGAAGAAATACAGTATGCCGTTAGTTCTAACGAGCCATGTCCTCCCTGCAATTGGGTGTTTCTGAGTGGCCACTGGGCATGGATATTACATTTGCTTGCATCATAGAATTGAAAAAGGCAACCCCAACAGCTTTGACTCCAGATTCCCACCACTTAAATGATGAATCCAGAATAACAGCTCCTCTATTTACAGTTAAATCCTTCTCATCAGAAGTAATGACATGGTAACTGACTAAATATGTTGTGTGTGTGTGTGTGTGTGAGAGAGAGAGAGAGAGAGATGGAGGGTGACACATTTCTGGCCACACTGTGAGGCTGGTGTTGCCACTCACCAAGATGAGCTCTTTTGGAGAGGACTTAGGTGTGGGGGGCAACTGGGCAGTCCAGTTTTAGGTCACTGTGAGAGTGAGCTTCCTGTAGAGCAGGAGGAAGCAACTGGATATGTAGGTCCATAGCCCAGGAGAGAAGCTGGGACAGAGACAGATTTGGGCATTTTCAGCGTGTTAGGGAATAGAGCTGAACTTTGGTCTCAATGGATGGGGACTTCTGGAGAAGTGTGAGGAGTGCTGAGGTACACATACTATGAAGGAGTGGTTGCTGATTTTCCCTTGTGATCATCCCACAAATGAAAGCATAGGAGGTGAGTGACACGAAGTCACACTGATTTAGGGTTGAACTTATGGTTTATTTGTTTTAACCCCAGGCACTGATTATGTTTGCCAGAGAGGTTGAAGACCCCCCACTTTGCAAACCCCTGTGACTCTAGTACCTGGAGTATTAGCCAGTACATGGCTAATAGCTGGTGCTTCATAAGTGGTTGTCAGATAAATATTAAAGGAGAAACAGCACCAGAAAAGTTAAATGGCACAACTTTTATGTTGGTGTTAAACAATCATTACAAAGAAGAACATTGTAAATAATTAAATATAAATACGATTCCTATGAGCCTTAGTTAATTAGCCAGTGCTTAAGTGTGGGTTCTGTTCTTTAATCCATCTCATGTTCTATATAAATATGTTATCAGAATGTCAAAACATTTTAAACGTGAAATAGTTCTTAAAAATTCAGTTTGAATGTAATTTGGAAAAACATTTTTTACAATTTTCTTTGCTTGTAATATTAAAAAACTCAAACAAGGTATACTGTGATATTTGGTACGAGTTGTTAATTTTATGTGCTGATGCCTTTTTAGAATCAGTGTTGTCTGATGTATCACAAGGTTTTAAAAGTGCATGAAAACTTGCCAAAGCACTATCACACTATCTCTACATCCCAACCACCATCTTAACCTCAAAGTGAATTCTAAACCAGTAGAACCATGGCTCTTCTGTGAGGATACTGGCAATGAGGAGGGACCCTCTTTGGACCTCTGCTTTTGGTTGGTAATACTTCCCCTGGGAAAGAGAAATAACTCCTAGTATAATCCACTAAGTCTCACAATTTCTTGAGTATTTCAGGCTGTCCTTTCCAAAGTATAAGGTCAGGGAATAAATCTCCACCACAGAATGTCATGAGCGACATCAGCTAGAGCCTTTGTGAAAAAGAACTTGGCATCACACAGATATACAAAGGCAGACATAGACCTTAGACATAGCCATATATAATAATCATGTCAGTCAGGAAAACTTAAAATACTCATGAAATAAAAACATTTGCTTTGTAGTGACCTTAATATTAACCTCTTTTCTTTATGGGTGAATGTTGCCAGCATAAATTGAAATCTCTTTGCAAAAGTAGCATATTTAAAATTTTCGAGGAATGCCATGATATGGAAACTTTGGGTCTATATGGCCCTTATGCTCTTAATTCCTTGCTCAGAGAGCTTTGGGATTCATCCATTTTCAGTTTTAGTGAAATTTTCCCAGTCTGCAAGTTCTGGCCCTGTTTCTTGGTTGGGAATTTGCACATGTTTTTTTTTTTTTGTAAGAAACATTCCTGTTAACCAGTGAATTCTGACCTTGACTTAGTATTGCCTGAAGAACTGTAGTGTCATATAGTTCTTCTAACTTTTTGATAAGTGAAAACAAATGAGAAAAGCTTGCAATACAACTTGCTTTGAATGGCCATATATTTTGAAACTTGCTAAGGCTGGTATAAAGAAGACAGAAAGCTAAATCAGCCCAGCTCAGTGTGACACTTATGAAGAAAGACTACTTGTTCCAGAAATAAAGCTAAATTTACTTATGCCAGAAAAGCGTACCTTGGGAGCAGAGTCATAAGGGCAAAACTATTTCAGAACAGGGATGGACTATTTCCAGTATCAAAGGAACTCTCTGATGTTCTTCCTTTAAAAGTTAGTTCCTCTTATAATCTTAACTCAGAATAAGGTTTGCAGTTTAAGGCGAGAAAAATGTTTATTTGAAATGCATTATATTTTCTTAGCTAAACTCTTTCATGAATTTAACGTGTGTGTGTGGGTGTGTGTGTGTATGTATGTGTGTGTGTGTGAGTCTGTTTTCTAATCAAGTGAGAATTATTTCTTAAACCATTAGTTAGGTTGGGTTTTGTTTTCATTAATAATGGTTAATTTCATATGTAATGGATTTATCTGACTAACAATTTTTATTTCATTTTGATTTCATTTGTTAATGCATACTTCTGATTGAGTACTGGAATGGCAAGCATTGGTTCATTCACAAAGAAAAGTGCAGCTTTTATATAAGATGGCTTCATAATGGATGAAAATTGAACCTGTTGAAATTCTGCTATCTCTATATAGTATTAGAAAAAACAAGCTTTTCTGTTCTTTTAATTATGTAGCTTCTTGGATGGAGCTCTGGGATATAAAATAGTTGGAGCTTAAGAGAACACACAGCAGCTTGAGTCAGTATTGTTAAACGAATGTATAAATGAATAAAAATAAAACCCCATAATGAAAAGTTTTTCTCTTCATTTAATTTTAATATGCTATAACACAAGTGTGTTACTGGGAGTCTTTTCACATGTAATTAAACTATTGAGAGACAAAAATTTTGAGTAAACTGAAGGCCAAGGAAGGACAGATAAAAGAATGCTAAATCCCACAGAGCATTTTATCAGCTTACCACTATTCGCTCTGTAGTCTGAAAATAAGATGAAAAAAATCAAGTACTTAAAGGTCTGGTGAAAGACTGCATATAACTGAATAAACATTTTATTAATTATGGAAATAGAATTTTTATTTTCAAAATGTGGTTCCTGCTTTTAAAAATGCACCAATAATTTCTAACACTTGGAAGACAGCCACTTGCAGCCTTTCTGGGGGTTTTCAACCTGACCTACATTGCTAAGTGAAGCCACTCTTTCTAACAGGGTGGATATCACATCAGTTTCTTTTTTCTCTTTGCTGAATCTTTTCACAAAGTTATTTAAAGATATGTCTGTACCATCCCCAAAGTGCCAAAGCATTCTATGAATGACAATCCTCTGCCATTAGGAGAACTGTCTTATATAATGTAATTACATGTAGCAAGATGTCTTGCAAGGTTAATCTGTGTGCTTTCTTGTACATGACCCTTTCCTTACTCTGTTGTAGGTATTCCCATTACTCTAAGGAGAGATAGGTTTATTGCAGAGACACAAAGGATATTTTTAGCAGGCATAATATTTTTAATAGCCAAGTCTTTTGATTTACAAGAGATTTTGTTGGGAAAAGAAAAGGATCTTGAAAATAAAAAATTCTGAAACACAATTGATCATCTCCAGTGCCCTGAGATTCACTGAGCTCTGAATGAGATGCTCTTGTAGTTACCTCTTTATTAATGTCCCTGGAGCCTCAGAAGAACCCTAACACAGAGGGTGAGTTCCACAAGGACAGCAACGGTCATGGAACAGAAAGTCTCTAGCACTCATTCTTGGGAAGGAATTGAACATAGAGAAAACTTATTCCCTTTATTTAAGTATTAACACCAGCCTTTTCCTTAACCTTCTAAGTGCAGGGCAAAAAAAAAAAAAAAAAAAAAAAAAAAATCAATTCCGAGAATAACTCTCGCTTTCACTGATAAAGCAGATATCATAATGATAAAAACAACCCGTTTAGGAGAACAGCTTTCCACTGTAAATGAACTGCCCATCTTAGATTATGATGAACATCACTGGTGGCCAAAGAGCAGTCATATTAGAATTGTAGACCCACAAAAGACTTCTGACTTCACCTGCTTCCATATTCTACCCCACATTAGAATCTTGGCTGTCCCCTAGCTGAGATGTGTCATTTACTCTTTCCTGGAATAGCTTCACCCATGGAGAACTCCTCATTTTCATATGCCAGTCTTTATCCTTGTTGACACCTCTGGTGGCTAAGGAGATTGTCATTCTATTAAAGTTTCACTACCAGTTTTACATCCTGTGTATTTTCTGTATGAATTGAAGGCCCTGTTTGTAAACCATCCAGAGAAGGAATATATTTTGGGGGGATTTTGTTAGGCATCTTGGTAGAATTCATTGCATTTTTGATATGCTGCCTTATTAAGACCCAAAGACCTACCTGAAAAAGAAGCGGAAATTATTAGTGCCTTTTCAATTGATATAGAAACTGAAGCAGAAAGAAGTTAAGTAACTTTCTCAGTATTACACAATCAATGGTACAGTTAGGAAAAGGTGGCAGAGAACATTGTCAGTAGAGTGGGAGTTAAGGGAGATTAAGGAAGTATGTCTTCGAGAATCTGGCTTAGCAAGTCACAGTGTGGCTGCATTTTGGTAATGTGGAATGTATTTACTTGAAACCTCAGGAGAAGTACCTCATAAGAACGGCTCTTTGAATAATTAATCTTGCATCATGAGTAGAAATTCCTAAAGAAGAACAGGGTGCAAAGTAGTTGGAACCTTTGAGGGCAGGGGCCTTGTCCCTGTGGTGCAGAGAGGTTTCTGAGGGTGTGGTTGGCAGAGTGAACCCACCAATAGGAAAACTACAGTTTAAAGCTGGAGAGAGCCCCGCTGAGCAGAGGAAAAAGCAGGTTGGGTCTCTGGGTGTTTGGGAGAGGAGAGAAGCACTTGGGTCCTCTCCCTGAGGGTCCTGCTCTAGGACCTTGCACAGGCAAGAGAGGAAGGGTTGTCTCATTGCCCCATCTTCCTAGCAGATGATATAGGAAAGGGAAGAACAATTCTGTCAGCCTCTGGGGTTTTCAGGAATAAAGACCGAACAGCTTTATCCCTTCAATTGGCTCTTGCTGATTCCCAGTCTTGGGAAAGGATTCTGAGCACTGGGCTTCTGGGGTTTCAGGGTTGGGGGCTTAGGCGACAATGCTGTGCAGCAAAAGAAATGGTTGGATCTTGCCTGTAGAGCTTACGGAGAAGGAAAAGTAGAGTCTGAGGCCCAGAGGAGGTGTTGATCTAGAGCTTGCCCACAGTGCATTAAATCTTAGATAAAGGTGAAGCTAGGGGCAAAGGATGGTTTGAAATGCTAAGGCCAAAGCATCAGGCAGAGAGCAAATTGAGATCAGAGTGAAGACAAATTGAAGTCAGGGTTAAGAGAAGAGGGAGATGCCCATGTGGTCAAGTTCCAGAGGCATAATAGGAAAAGATGTCAGGTAGAATGAGGGTGTTGTTTCAGTTGATCAGGTGGTCATGAAAAGTGTTCCTAAAGCAGTGGTTCTCATCAGGGGCAGTTTGCCTCCAGGGACGTTTGGCAATGTTGGGAGCCCCTTTTTCGTTGTCATAGCTGAGGTAGGGGAGTGCAACAGGCATCTAGTGAGTAGAGGCCAGGAATGGTGTTAAACATCCTACAATGCGCTGGGCAGCCCCACAGCAAGGGATTTTTCCGACCCAAAGTATCAGTCCCAAGTTGAGAATCCCTGTCTTTAGGGCTCAATATGCAGTCCTGCTTTTTTTTTTTTTTTAAGGTGGTACTTTTCTTTCAAGCCACTTGCTGATCATTCCTTTCTGAGCTGAACTGCTAGGATGGGCTCGACATTGTTCCAAGACAGTGGTGCCAGTGTCATGATGACCAGAGACAATCTTGACTATCATCCCTGCTTGAGGTGATTTGGGGACTGCCTCAATTTACTTTCTGGTTTACCTGTTGTGTCTGATCGGTCCAATCCTCATCAGCGGGCCGCCCACTCTCTTCTTGGTCACTTTATAACCTTCTGGGCTTTGCTTTCCCTGTTTCTGAGATGAACATCTACCGGACAACTTCAGTGCTAATAATCTGCTCCAGCCCCCTTAACAGATGTGGAAATTGAGGTCCCTCTGCAGTGTACTTGCCCAAAGGTGAATCATTTCTCCTGTCATGTGATTCAGTTATTTCAGAATTTCATGTTTCCTCCGTATCATCTCTCTCCTCCACATGTAGAACTGTAAGTTTTATCGCTGATTTCTTCTTGCTGTAAACTCTCAAAACTTTATTTGCCTAACTTCAGATGAAATGCTTGTATTTGGACTGTGCTGTGAAAATAGATATATATTTTAAAAGCCTTATTGAGAAATCACTGTGGAAGATCAAACTTTCCTGTGGAGAGATGACACTTCTATTTCTATGAGCAGGGAAGGAAGGATCATACAGAGCGGGTAGCAAGGCATCTGGGGTTATTGATGTGCTGACGTGGAGTTTGTGAAGTGCCGGAATAGCTTTCCTCACTGCTCGGGGGTGGGCCTCTCAATCCATAACAATCTCCTGTGCATATGGTCAAGATTTCACTGAGTTTTCTTATCTACTTCTTTTCTTGGAAGGAAAGAGGGGTACAAAGCTGCTCAGTGCTCTTAGATGAGGATGAGGGTTTTAGGGAAGGTTAAGGTAGAAACAAAAGTTATCAGGTTTGCCATCCATGGGCAAACCCATGGGCGGATTTAGAGTAAGGCATCTGTTTTTGCCTTTTGGACATTTTTCCCCACTTAGAGAGAGAGAGAGAGGGAGAGAGAGAGGAGAGGGAGAGAGAGACAGAAGGGAGAGAAAGTGTTAACTATGGAAAAATTCTAATATTGCTCAGTACATAGGGAAAGATTTTCCTTTTACACTTAGGTCAAAAAGCTAGGAAGCCAGAGGGCACCAAAGGGCAGGGCTGGGCATGGTGGCAGGCCCTCCTTGGGATCCTGACAAAGAAGGGGACTTGATTCTGTGTGGATGTTTGGATGACCATTTCCACATTTTATTTATTCCCCCAAGTTTGAGGAATTTCAGCTGTGCCTTTTACTAAAATCTCCATAAGCACAAACAGATTTTTTTTCCTGGTAGATATGACAATGTAGGGAAAGTCAGTTTTTACAAGCTTTACTCTGTATCTCTGCATGGGCCTGCTCTGCGTACACAGGATGCTCTGACTTATAAACAGGCTGTGTTCCAGAAGTTCCTTTTAGGTCAGGATTTCTTAACTGGACCAGCATGTGAATGGGCTTCAAGGGGCCACTGAAGTCTCTTGAGTATGAGCAAAATTTGGCATGTATGTGCAGATCACATATTTCCTGGCCAGGAAGTTCCCTGTTTGCATGGGATTCTGAAATGATGCTTTGACTCTCTGATATTGGAAACACTGTTTGGTAATCAGCTGTTTGGAGCTTTTAATGCGTAAGTCAGAAATAGATTCTGCTTCAAGAAGCTTATAGCCTAGCAAGGGAGATAAGACATGCATATAAATATCTGTAAAGGTTTAACAAAATGTTCTGGTCAATCTCAGGAAAAGAGATAAGTTTGGGCCGTGGGCATCAAACAGCTTAATGTTTCTTCAGAGTGTATTAGGGGTCTATAGAAGAGCCAATGAAGAAAGCGACTTTAAGAGAGCTAAGGAAAGCGACCCATTTATATGTGAGCCATTTCCAAGCTAGGTATTTGTAAATCTTTTCCTTAATAATACGAAGATAGTCAAATTATATTTATGGCTGCAAATACCATTTCTTCATCAAATATGAAAAACTGTGTGAAAAATGAAACAAGATAGAGAGCTATACTATTTTATTTTTTCTCTCCGTGGATCACGTCCATGTAATTTGATAAGAATACATTAAAAAGCAGACGTTGTACTTCATAGTACTGTGACTGGACATGCTCTCACAGCCATATTTAGACAATAAGAGGCACGGGTTTTTGCCACAGTGCGCCTGGAAATTGGAACGAAAAGCAGAATGTCCCGCCCCCCCTTTCCCACTTTATTCCTTGTGCAGTCTAGCCTGAGGTGACATCCTCTGACCACTAGATGGCACTCCTGCATAGAAGAGCTGAACCCTGATTTCCCTGGGGTGGGGCTGGGCTAAACTGATCTTCCACAACCCCTGAAAGTGAGAGCTGCATCTGATAAATGAGCTTATGAGGGAGGCAGAAAGTCAAATACAGTTGTGTAAAAGAGACTTTCAAGAAATCAAATCGATGATAGTTGAAGTGACAAAAATCAGGAACTGCCTGTCTGCTTTTCACATTTACATTTTTAAAAATGTGAGGTGCCTCAGGCATGACTGTCACTGAGCCGTGGGTATGGTAGATAAATTAATATGCATAAAACTGAATTTTTAATTTCCCCCAAAGCTGGCTCTTCTTCCACATTTTTGTTTCTCTTCCAGCGAACCCCTGTTTCCCAGTCTCCCAGGCTACATGATCTCTGACTTACATCTTCGATTCTTCCAGCTTCCTTGCCCCTAGTCTACGATTAAGTCCTAGCATTTGTTTTTTCAGACTGTCCTCTGGGTTCCCTATGTTTCATTCCTTTTCACTGCCATCACCTCTGCATCATTTAAATGGTAATTACATAAATTCCTCAGATACTGTTCTAGACGCTATTTTAGACTAGAAAGGATTCCTCAAAGATCCGTGAATGTGGGTTCCTGCCCTTAAGGAGTTCCAATGCCAGTCCTGTGCTGGAGAGCTAACAAGCCTGTAAGATCTCTGAAGACAGGGACAGGGAGGAGGACTCACTTCCTGTGGTGAACTGACTGAAATTTTGATAATGGTTGTTGAGTTTGTCTCTCTATATTTGTGATTAGCAAATTGATTTCCTGTAACGTAATCTGCTTCCCCAACATAATAGGTACATGATAAATCTTTGTCAAATGAATGAATTAATAAAAGACATAACTCCAAACTCCTCCATAATATTCACCACCATAATCCCAAATAGTCCAATAATACAGAAATCTGGCAAAACGAGAGTCTTTAAGTGTTTGTTGAAATTTCCTTAGATGGTTCTGATTGTTCCCAAGCAGAAAAATGATTAATATAACCAACACCTAAGTACCCTGCTTTTTCAAATTATACCATTTTGTCTTATTTGCTTCAGATCTATTTAAACAATTCAGTTTGTATTATAATCAAATTCTTTGTGTAAAGAAAGAGTAAAGTTGTTAAAAGAAATGCTTGGTGTAAAAAACAGTACCACTCCACCTCCCTTTTCATAATTCTAGCTAGCTCTCCAGAGGCAAACATTTTCAAATATTGTAGTACTTACTTACTTGGCTTATCATGCTACGTACTCATTTTTCAGTTTTGACTTTCTGCTGTAGATGAAGATGTAGCTGTTTTTCACCTCTTCAACCCCTATCCATACAATTTTTGGGACATACTTACACAAAAAATTATTGCCTATTTATCTGAAATTAAAATTTAACTAGGTATCCTGTACCTGCATTTTTATTTGCTAAATACTGCAACCTTAACTTCCTAACACACATGAAAGCTTCCTGCCCCAAGTCCTAAATGTGGTTACATCTTAATTTTAGCTTGTTGATTTTTTAATGTTTACATTCTGAGAGGTTTGCAAATACTAATCAAAGCTGAGCTAGAGAGCATATAAAATATCATTAATTTTCCTTTCCATTTTTTATTTCCTTGTATTGAAAATTGGTTTTATGTTTGCTTACTTTTTTTTCATATCTCCCACTAATTTACCCTCAAACTTCCCCAAGTTTTGTGTATTTTTTAATCTGAATGTGTTCAATTAATTTTACTTCTTAAGGAAATTTCTCCTGGTGACTTCTGTTCTAGTCTCAGCAGATTGTTCTCCAGACTTGCTGTACAGCTGGTGTGCTGGGAAACCTTCATCCTGGGGACCCTTGCCCCTACCCTCCTGGGAGGGAGCTTCTGGTTTTTGGGCCCCTAGTCTTTATCTTTGTTTATTCCTCCATTTGGGTGGGAACTCCATGAGAAAGTTTGCTTAGAATATAAATAGATTGAGAATTTGCATATGTGGAAATGCATTTATTCTATACTCACACCTTTTGGCCAAGAATAGGATCCTATGCTGAGAATTATTTTGTAAGTATTGCTATATTACTTTCTAGCGATGTTGTTGAGACCTAACTGTTATCTTGAAATCTGCTTCTTTCTGCTTGCCCCAAGTGTCCGGAAATTTTACACGACGGGTGTGCCCTTGCGTGGGTCTGTGTTCAGTTGTTCTGGATTCTTGGTGGGTATCTCAGCCTCCAGACAAATCTAGGAAAAGAAGTTCAAACTTTGTTAACCAGTAAATAACATTCAGAACCAGTTTCCACTAGGAATGCCGATTCTTCTGCTGTTACCTTTAAATTATCAAATTACATATTTTTCTTTTTTTTTCTTTTTCTTTTTTTTTTTTTTTTAAAGATTTTATTTATTTATTTGAGACAGAGAGAATGAGAGAGAGAGAGCACATGAGAGGGGGGAGGGTCAGAGGGAGAAGCAGGCTCCCCGCCGAGCAGGGAGCCTGATGCGGGACTCGATCCCGGGACTCCAGGATCATGACCTGAGCCGAAGGCAGTCGCTTAACCAACTGAGCCACCCAGGCGCCCCATATTTTTCTTATTATTTGACATGCCAGAGACTTCACTTTAAAAATATAGTACTGAAATCATCCCTAATAAAAGTCCAAAATATGTTGGAACACACGTTACATTGTTGCCTGCCCCTGCACATACTACCCCTCCTTTGAAATTTCAACCCAATTTAAATTTAAAATCAAAAGTTCTAAAAATTAAATAAAGGGGCTCCTGGGTGGCTCAGTCAGTTAAGCATTGATTTCGGCTCAGGTCATGACCTCAGGGTCCTGGGATTGAGCTCTGTGTCAGGCTTTGTGCTCAGCGGGGAGTCTGCTTGAGATTCTCCCTTTCCCTTTCCTCCTGCCCCTGTCCAGGATCGACTTCTTTCTTTCCTTTCTTTTCTTTCTTTCTCTCTTTCTCTCTTTCTCTCTCTCTCTCTCTCTTTCTTTCCTTTCTTTTCTTTCTCTCTTTCTCTCTTTCTTTCTCTCTCTCTTTTTCTCTTTCTCTCTTTCTTTCCTTTTCTTTCTTTTCTTTCTTTCTTTCCTTTTCTTTCTTCTCTCTTTCTTTCTTTCTTTCCTTCCTTTCTTTCCTTTCTTTAATTTCTTTCTTCTTAATTTCTTTCTTTTTTTCTTTTTCTTTCTTTCTTTTTTTCTTTCTTTCTTTCTTCTTTTTTTCTTTCTTTTTAAAGATTTTATTTATTTGACAGAGAGAGACACAGTGAGAGAGGGAACACAAGCAGGGGGAGTGGGAGAGGGAGAAGCAGGCTTCCCGCAGAGCAGGGGGCCCTATGTGGGGCTCGATCCCAGGGATCATGACCTGAGCCGAAGGCAGACGCTTAATGACTGAGCCACCCAGGCGCCCCTCTCTTTCAAATAAATAAAATCTTTAAAAAATATATAAAAAATATAAAATCTAAGGGCTCCTGGCTGGCTCAGTCATGCAACTCTTGATCTTGGGGTTGTGAATTCGAGCCCCATGTTGGATGTAGAGATTACTTAAAAAATGAAAAAATCTAAAAAAAATATATAAAAATTAAACTAAAATGGTTGTTGCCTGATGTTAACTTTTGTTAAAAGCAGAAAAAAAAATAGCCAAGTATTAGTTATGACCACCTATATTTAAAATACCTGAATCAACACAATTTTCCTGTTTTAAAAGCTCTGAAGTTGGTCAGACTTAATTTTGTGGAGGAGTGCTGAAAACCACATAGACTTTGGAGCCTGGTATGGTTTTAATTTTTGGTTTACCCACTAATCAGTGTGAGCTTAGAAAACAGACTTAACCTCATTGTCACCACTTAAATTGTTTCTCTTGGGAATAGCAAATAAAAAAAATAACAATTTCCAAAGTGCCTTGTGCCTGCCACCTAGGACACATTCATGAAGAGCAACTGGGGCCAGGTCTTCCAGGCTTGTGATCTGAGTGAGGCTACGATGGACGATGGGAGCTAGGAAATGACAGCAGGGAAGGCACTCCAACAGCTTGCTCTTTCTCTTTGTGAGAAAAATCTGAAGAACTTCAGAGAAATAATATACATCTTACAGCTGTCAGATATCTCATTATAATTTTTGGGCATAAATGAATGTTTAAATATTAAAAAGAACAATTTGGGAAAATCAGTCATACATTATTTTTGAGAAAATGGCTTTAGTGGCATCAAGTTTATCAAAAGAACATTTTTTTTTCTAAAGATGCATGGATTTTTAGATTATTATTATTTTTTAAAGATTTTATTTATTCATTTATTTGAGAGAGTGAGAGAGAGAGAGAGAGAGAGCACATGAGAGGGGGGAGGGTCAGAGGGAGAAGCAGACTCCCTGCCGAGCAGGGAGCCTGATGCGGGACTCGATCCCAGGACTCCAGGATCATGACCTGAGCCGAAGGCAGTCGCTTAACCAGCTGAGCCACCCAGGCGCCCGCATGGATTTTTAGATTATTGCTGAATAACCTCTCCCAAAAAAGTGAATAAACATCTGTTTTCTTAGCCGTAGAACTTTTCATAGTGTTATAAATTAGAGATTAGTAAGAATTAATACCTGCATGAATAACCTCTGTTGCCGAAAGTACTGTAATGTTTCACATATAATATGTGGCCTTTTAAAAGTATATTTTATGGTTGCAAGGAAAGAGTTAAAAATTTTCTCATTGCTGTACAGCTGAGCTTAAGTGAGAAATATCTGGCAACACAATATCTTGAGTCTAACAATATAGAAAAATTTTATTTAGCAAACATCTGTGAAAAGATTTTTTTTTTTTAAAGATTTTATTTATTTATTTGACAGAGAGAGAGACAGCGAGAGAGAGAACACAAGCAGGGGGAGTGGGAGAGGGAGAAGCAGGCTCCCCGCTGAGCAGGGAGCCCGATGCAGGGCTCGATCCCAGGACCCTGGGATCATGACCTGAGCCGAAGGCAGACGCTCAACGACTGAGCCACCCAGGCACCCCTGTCAAAAGATATTTCTATTATCAATTGGGATTTTTCTTTTCGACATGAAACAATTTTTTTTTTCTGTCTTTCTTTTTCTCCTTCTATCATAATTCTTTGAAAATATCTGCTGGCATTTAACATTTGTTTAGGGAATTCAGGAGAGCCTGTTTTTAATTGGATTATCAAAGGAAGATATTAAAAATATTAATGATATGGGGGCACCTGGGTGGCTCAGGTCATGATTTCAGGGTCCTGGGATCGAGCTCCCCGTCGAGCTCTCTGCTTAGCGGGGAGACTGCCTCTCCCTCTGCTGCTCCCCCTGCTGGTGCTCTCTCTCTCAAATAAATAAAATCTAAAAAAAATGAACAATATGAAAAATGATAAGTATCTTATTTTTCATTTGTGAAAATGAAGAAAATCTACCAAATTTTCTGTAATAAGAGGCCACTGTTTTTTCTTGGGCACATTTTAGCCAGTGTCTTTTTTTTTTAAACTTGAGTTTTAGTTGAGGGTTTAGCTTTGCTTTTTATTTTTTATTTTAATTTTTTTAAAGATTTTATTTATTTTTTGACAGAGAGAGACACAGCGAGAGAGGGAACACAGCAGGGGGAGTGGGAGAGAGAGAAGCAGGCTTCCCTCTGAGCAGGGAGCCCGATGCGGGACTCGATCCCAGGACACCGGGATCATGACCTGAGCCAAAGGCAGACGCTTAACGACTGAGCCACCCAGGCGCCCCTGCTTTTTATTTTTTAAAGGCAACTGAAATTCCAAGCATAATTGCTGTTGTGGGCCTGAGTTTCTTTCACATCATGGCACAGAATATTTTCCATGCCACTAATCCCCAGTGGATGCATTTCACCCACCTTAAATGGGATATTTCTAAACATTACCATTTCAACCAAAGTTATTTGATAGATCGCTATTATTTATTGATACTGTTATAAGTCTTGCTGCCAACATAATCTTAATAAGTCATTACAAGTCCACTGGGTAAGCTATTTTTCCATTTCTTAAGCTTTAGTGCCTGTGCTGTATGGATTTGGCATTTAATAAATCACCGAAGGGCCAGCAAACACATTATATTCCTGTAGTCGAGACTGTCTAGACAAAAGTGCATGGAGAGATCTTTCCACTCTAAGTAGCGGGAGAGCATTTGTTTGCCACAAATTGGTTCTGAATCAATTGCTCAGAAACTTGGCATATCCAGGCTTACTTGGATACAGGAGGAGGGCTAGACTAAGTGCTGCATGGGGTGCTTTTCTGTCTTCTAGTTTAATTGAATAACTGAGAAGCAATGCCTAAGAAACAACACTCCTGTGGGAAAATAGCCTAGAATTTTACCCTTTTCAGATTTAAGAGTTATTATACCAGTCTTTCTGCTTCGTTTACAAAATGTACAAAAGGTTTCTTAAAGCAATTAAGCAAGTGATACTATTAAGAGTGTATAGCAAGGGGAAAAAAAAGAGAGAATATGATTTCTTTAATGGTGAACATATTATGCATATATGTGCATGTGTATTTGTTTCCCCCATATAGCTTTTAGTGTGTGTGTGTGTGAGAGAGAGAGAGTGTGTGTGAGAGTGTGT
Organism: Mirounga angustirostris; assembly: GCF_029215605.1. NCBI lineage: Eukaryota > Metazoa > Chordata > Mammalia > Carnivora > Phocidae > Mirounga > Mirounga angustirostris. The sequence continues at coordinate 90,189,899 of NW_026991716.1, read as the reverse complement.
GTGTGTGAGAGAGAGTGTGTGTGTGTGTGTGAGAGAGAGAGAGAGAGAGTGAGCTTCAGTGAGCCTTAATGATCTGGAATTATGTTAGGGCTCAGTTTTGCCCTTTGAACTAGACCACTAGTAATCTGATAACTATTGCTGTTCTTGGAAGTCCAATCAGAACATGGGGAATTTCTGAATAATAGGAGTTTCAGTGTAGCTCTTGGACTGACCCGGCTTTTCCTTTGCTGTTACTTCTATCTTAGTTATCTTTGCCTCACTACTCTTTTCTGCCGGTTATGTAGCACCTAAAATTTCCACTTAGAGTTTCCTCCTTAGAGTTGGCCCCTTACATGGATTCAAAACTATCTGGTTTTATCTTTACATAAAAAGAAAAATAATACTTGCCATGAATGCCCATTATTTGGGAAATGTTCATTTCACAGGTGACCTGTAACGTGCACTGTCAGCTGTGTAGAAATTCATTCGACTGTTTTACGTATGAATGTATTTTTCAGCCTAAACTGTCCACGTGTATGAATGCTACTCAAATTCTGCCTTCATTTCTGCTTTTCATTCCAAGATATTTGAATGTCGAAGAAATTATTAGACAAGTGAATAAATGACCAATATTTGAAGGATACAGTTGGGCAGCAATGACACTCAAATTTAAGTCCCAAGTTACCTGAGGGCAGAATGAATATCTCCTATCATGAACATTGTAGGTACCTCTTGAGATTTAGATGAAAGCAGAAATCAGGGGTTTTATATCCTGCATAGAAGAAAGCTTTTCAGCAGTGATAGTAGACTCTCTCCTGACTTCTGTAAACAGGGTTAAATTCCATTTCTTGATGTGATTATGTACAGCTCTTGTGGTTGTGTCCTTTAGGTCTTTGACTTTAGAATGCTATCCAATCCAAATTCATAAATCCTCACATCATCTTCTAGAATTGTGATTATCCTTGTAATTGGGCACCTTAAGATATGATCCAATGGAACTGGGACTGCCTGTTGGAGTATTTGTGTTCATGGAGTTATTAGCATTATCTGGAGACAGATTGTATGATTACGGATATGGAAAGGTAGGACAGATATCCAGAAAGCTCTTTCTATATCCTAGTGACTACTTGACACATCTTTTCCCAAAAATATTTCTCTTGCATAAGGGTTCTAGAGCTCCTCCTTGAAAGAAGTTTGGCAGACTTCATTTCTATAATATATGCAAGGATGGGCCAGGAGGAAATCTCTGAGCCTTTGGTAAGCAGAATGGGGAAAGGAGAAAAAAGTATTTCTAAAACCATTAGTTGAATAGAGAAAGGCAAATTGAGGAAGTTAAAGGTCTTAGGGAAAAATTTCTCTTACCAATGGCTAGTTATTCTTATTTAAAACAGCATTTCTTGATTTGTCCTATTTTTCTATTTAGAATCCACATTCTCCAAGAACAGAGACTTAATATTTAAGTCCATATGTCCAAGAAAGAAATACTGAGTTTTTATTCTTCATAGTCAATAGTAAAAAGCAACCTCTTTTGCTAATGTCAATAGGGCAAAAATTCCATAAATTAATTTTTTTCTTTCAGTCAAGAGGAGAAAATATTGAGGAACATCCTATAACAAGAAAATATTTCTTTTAGAAATAAAATTTAAGAATCTTTTGGGACACTATTCCTTTTTTCCTCTCTTCCATATGTTTTGAGCATGTGGATGCCTGGAATAAATTCAATTTAGAGGCCATTCTGAAAAGGCAAAAAACCCAAAGAATTCTTATGTATGATTGGCAAATCTTAAGAGTGCTAATTTAGAAGAATGCTAATAAATAAGGATGCTTCTGTGAGTTTGGAATGCCTATCTAAAGCTTTCTGCTGCCATCTGAAGAACAGTAGAACCCTGTGAAGAACACTTTGGCCAAGTATTGTTGGTGTATATCTTCCCTCCTTCTTTGTCCAGATGTATTATGCTGAGAACATGGGTGATAATTAGGTATTTGATGAATCTGGATCATGTGTAGTCAATTTGGAGAAATGGGAGTACCTCATGACCTAATAATTTGAAGATCTAACAGAACTTTATCGATGTTAACTGTCCTGAAAGAGATACTGTTTGCGGTAGGTGCTGAAAATTATGAAACTTATCTCAGAAGAAGTATTCTGAACTTTTTGGCTGTAATAATAATATGGTAATAATGATTGACTTTTTTTTTTTAAAGATTTTATTTATTTATTTGAGACAGAGAGAATGAGAGAGAGAGAGCACATGAGAGGGGGGAGGGTCAGAGGGAGAAGCAGGCTCCCTGCTGAGCAGGGAGCCTGATGCGGGACTCGATCCCGGGACTCCAGGATCATGACCTGAGCCGAAAGCAGTCGCTTAACCAACTGAGCCACCCAGGCGCCCAGATTGACTTTTTATATTGCATCTTTGATATATATTGACTCATTAAATTCTCATGACACTCAATGAGATTATGTATGGACACTATCCCTATTTTATTTTTATTTATTTATTTTTTAAATTTTATTTTATTATGTTATGTTAATCACCATACATTACATCATTAGTTTTTGATGTAGTGTTCCATGATTCATTGTTTGCGTATAACACCCAGTGCTCCATTCAGTATGTGCCCTCTTTAATACCCATCACCAGGCTAACCCATCCTCCCACCCCTCTCCCCTCTAGAACCCTCAGTTTGTTTCTGAGTCCATAGTCTCACATGGTTCGTCTCCCCCTCTGATTCCCCCCCTTCATTTTTCCCTTCCTACTATCTTCTTTTTTTTTTTTTTAACATATAATGTATTATTTGTTTCAGAGGTACAGGTCTGTGATTCATCAGTCTTACACAATTCACAGTGCTCAGCATAGCACATACCCTCCCCAATTTCTGTCACTCAGCCACCCCATCCTTCCCACCCCCCACCACTCCAGCTCCCTATTTTATACAGGAGGCCCAGACAAAGTGGTTTGCCCAAAGTTGCACGTAACTATGCGGTCATGCTTCTTACCCAGTCAGTTTGGCTCTAAAGTCTATACATAACCACCATCTGTATTACTGTAATCTACTCAAAGAGAAAGTAGCCCAAATGAAGCAAGCCACAGAAAGTGTATCATGTGGGGCATCCCTCAGTATTACTAAAAGACATCTCTCAGTAATGAATACTGGCTTTGAAGTATCTTGGGGCTGGAGCTGGAGCTGGAGCTGGTAAGTGGACACATTCAGGGACCAACATGGCCACACCTCATTCATCCCTCTGTCTCCCTCATGGTCTTATGTTGTTATCTCTCGCTATGTCTTTTTTATGTGCCAGCTTTTTCTCTGTGGTGCATATAGATAAAAATGGTCACCTCCACCCAAATTCTACACTAGAATTCAAGAATTCTCCACTATCTAAGCTCTGCTTCTGGGCTTGTCCCTGGTCCAGTCATCTGAAAATGAGATGGAAGATATGAATGTCAGGGAGGTTGCAGTTCTCAGAGAATGTGCTTGCCACAATAGGGAGGCAACAAAAAAACCTACTGCAGAGGGGTATGTTCAAACTTTTCAGGGCAGCAATCTTTCCATAAGACCCCACTGCTTAAGTGTTGCGGACAGTGGTATTACTCTTTCTCAAGTAGTATCATTTCTATACCTCAGGACTTGTTCTATAGGAGGATTATACATGCCTGCCCTATTGAACTCAGGGTCATGGGACTTGCTGTGGCCAGTGAAATGTCAGTAGGAGTGCCATGCGTCACTTCTGAGCAGAAAATTTAAGAGCCAGTCTGTGGTTTTCCATGCTTCTCCTCCCCCTGCCATGGTGCTTGGTTGGTAAAGTCCCAGACAGAAGGAGTGAGTATGCAGTGGAGCAGAGCTGCACGTACCCATGATGGCCAGGTAGACTTGAGGAAGAAACAAACTTTTGCTATTTTAAGCCACTGAGATTTTAGAGTAGTTTGCTTTTACAGTTCATCCTGACTGAAATGAATATGTCACAGCTTAAGGGTGGGGGGATGGGTTAGCCCGGTGATGGGTATTAAAGAGGGTATGTACTGAATGGAGCACTGGGTGTTATACGCAAACAATGAATCGTGGAACACTACATCAAAAAATAGAGCTACCCTATGATCCAGCAATTGCACTACTGGGTATTTACCCCAAAGATACAAAAGTAGGGATCCGAAGGGGTACGTGCACCCCGATGTTTATAGCAGCAATGTCCACAATAGCCAAACTGTGGAAAGAGCCAAGATGTCCATCGACAGATGAATGGATAAAGAAGATGTGGTATATATATACAATGGAATATTATGCAGCCATCAAAAGGAATGAGATCTTGCCATTTGCAACGACGTGGATGGAACTGGAGGGTATTATGTTGAGTGAAATAAGTCAAACAGAGAAAGACATGTATCATATGATCTCACTGATATGAGGCATTCTTAATTGCAGGAAACAAACTGAGGGTTGCTGGAGTGGGGGGTGGGGTGGGAGGGATGGGGTGACTGGGTGATAGACACTGGGGAGGGTATGTGCTCTGGTAAGCGCTGTGAATGGTGCAAGACTGTTGAATCTCAGATCTGTACCTCTGAAACAAATAATACATTATATGTTAAAAAAAAAAAAAAGAAGATAGCAGGAGGGGAAGAATGAAGGGGGGGAAATCGGAGGGGTAGACGAACCATGAGAGACGATGGACTCTGAAAAACAAACAGGGTTCTAGAGGGGAGGGGGGTGGGAGGATGGGTTAGCCTGGTGGTGGGTATTTAGGAGGGCACATTCTGCATGGAGCACTGGGTGTTGTGCACAAACAATGAATCATGGAACACTTCATCTAAATCTAATGTTGTAATGTAAGGGGATTATCATAAGAATAAAAAAATTAAAAAAAAAAACCTAATGATGTAATGTATGGTGACATAGCATAATAAAATAAAAGAAAAAAGAAAAAACAAATAATTAATATCATACAAACAGCAGGCAGAAATGGGGAAAAATATACTCTTACTTGATAACCCCACAGAAGTAGAGCTTTTAGTGACCACATAGTATAATTACACCACATTGGAATATCTAGTTGGTACCATCTCCCAAGGCCCAGTTCTAGGCAAAATGATGAAAATGGTTGTTTACTTCCTATTAGTCCTCCTTCCCCAAACTCTGTGCTCCTCTTGCACAGGGACCTCTACCATTTGAGAGGACATATCCAGACTGCCCTTGGTCTCTGGACCTCACATTTCCTTGCTCCCAGAATGCTATCTCATGTACTAATACACTATAAGTGTATTAGTCAGTGTTCTCCAGAGAAACAGAACCAAAAAGATAGCTAGAGAAGAAATTTATCGTAAGAGCTGATTCATGTGGTTATGGAAGCCTAGAAGTCACAATCTGCCATCTGCAAGCTGGAGAGCTGGGAAAGCCAGTAGTAGGATTCAGTTCAAGGCCAAAGGCCTGAGAACCAGGAATTTTGATGTCTAAGTGCAAGAAAACATGGATGCCTCAGCTCAAGAGAGAGAGAATTCACCCTTCCTTCACCTTTTTTTGTTCCATTTGGGTCCTCAGTGGATTAGATGGTGCCTAAGGTGCGGGTGGATATACTTTATGCAGCCTACTGAATCAAACGTAAATCTCTTCCAGAAATACCCTCACACATACATCCAGAAATAATGTTTTACCAGCTATCTGCATCTCTTTGGCCTGGTCAATTTGACACATAAAATTGACCATCACAATAAGGCAGTAGTTCACTCATATTCTATTACAGCGTTGTCCAATAGAAATATAATCTTGCCACATTATGTAGTTGAGATTTTTATATTTAAAAAAGCCACATTGAAAGAGTAAAAAGATACAGGTGAAATGAACTTTAATAATATATTTTATTGAACCAAACATATCTAAAATATCATTTCAGTATGTAATCAATATAAATATCATTGAGATTTTTTTCACTTTTTTTCATAGTAAGTCTTCAAAATCTGGTGTGTTTTTACACTTATAGTATATCTCAATTCAGACCAGCCACATTATAAGTACTTAATAGCCATATGTGCCCAGTGGCCACAGTAATGGACAGCACAGCTCTTTAATATCCAATCCACTCATAGGCAGTTAACAGGATGCCATTCTTCTTACCATTCCAGGTAATATAGGATTATTTGGTAGCAGTCTCCTGGAGGCAATGGATGTGTTTCTGTTTTTTAACCAAAAGAAGTGACTACTGGTGAAAGACTTTCTGACAACAGGATTCCAGAATCTCTGCTGTAGCTATGTATTTATTGAACATCTGGTCATGTGGGTTTTAGATCTTTCTGAGGGTGGATCTTACCCTCTACTCCTTTTGGTCTAATACTATGACCCAGGCTTCTCTTGGTAGACTAGAAACAGATTATCAGACTTTCCTCTGGTGCATAGTATATGGATTTCTAAACTTTGGATTGTTGGGGCTACAATTTTATAAGAATTCCAACTGATTCTTGATCTTGTTTGTTCAGCCAGAACCTAGAAGGTGGAATGGTCCAGGTCCTGGAGGAAGGTGGTTTCATAGGGGTGGAGATATTATAGCTCAAGTTTGCAGGGGAAGTAGATGGAAGAGTTCTATTTCTACCCACTTTACTTTCCCTAACTTCCATCTTTTTAGTTTGGATGGTGTGTTTCATTGCATTCTAGTAGAGTAAAAGAGGAAGCGCAATTAATAATAATAACCTTGAGAGGGGAAAAAAAATCCAATGCAAAAAGTAAGACAATATCATGAAAAACAAAACAAAATAGTGCTAAAATAATTCTCTAATGGTTGCTCCAAAGCAAATTTAAAACTTTATGCAAAGGAGTAATTTAACCGACTGAGCCACCCAGGTGCCCCTGCAAAGGAGTAATTTAAATGATTCATAGTAAAAGTCGAGCAAATTTATCCAATCATCAGTCAGTATGCCAAATGATGGTGTTAGAAGAATTGCACATCAACAGGGAAAATCAAGTTATTTCACATAGCAACTGGTTGTTATCCAAATCAAATAAGCAAAATGAGAAAAAGTTATGTCCTCCATGGTCATAAATCAACAATAGTGGGCTCTACTGTATTTTTAATTGGCAGCATCTTTCCCTTTATACATCCAAATATGGATTCAGGAAGTATCTCTTTAGCTGCCTGGGCATTTTTATAATGCTTATCACTATAAAACTGTAGAATCAAGGGAGGTAAAAGTGGGACCACATGAGACAAGAGCTTTTGTGAGGATTGTAAATTACATGCTTTAATGTCATTAAGCCATTAAAAAAATTCAGTTTCTGTGTAGTTTTAAAGACAATTTTTAAAGTCAACTGCCTACTAATTAATGCAAAAATAAATGGGGCTGTTATGAGAATTAGTCTTTAGCTTTGAAGAAGGTTTGTTTCAGATGTCAAGGATTTGTCCTAATAATACTGGAATCAGTGAACATTTCCCAGCAGAAAAGGAAATTTCCAAAAATAGAAAAATCACATGGTCTTCTTTTTTAAAGGCAATTGTATGTGATAGAGTTAGAATCACTTAATATTTTCAATATTTGCTTTGAAAATTGGATGAGATCCATACCACTGATAAAACAGTCTTTCTCTAGAAGCATTGGGTAGTGCCCAGCAGAGACCCAGGTGCTTCCCTACAGTAGAAAGCTAGAACCCTGTCAATCCAGAGCACGCATCTTGGTAGTATAGAGTAAGTGTTCACACTGCTGCTTGAGGCATGGAGCTGTGGCAGTGGTCCCCTACACACATGCTTAGGTGGCCAGAGGAGGCCTTCTTTTTGGGGAAAGAGATAAGACTGGAAGGTTCCTTTATTCACCTGACTCCTCAACCTGAGTTGTGCATACCAATCATTAAGTCTCTGACCCAAGGATTCCATATTAGGAACTGCCTTAGTGTAAAGTTAAAAAAGGTGTAATCTTGATTTGAAAGTATAACGCATTTCAAGTGAGCAGAACATGAAATGAGATATTTTCCTGCAGTGTGCACAAATGCAGACCCATAGCGAGATGGAGAGAATTAGAGAAGGTGGGTGTATATAAGTCCCCAGAAGTGATGGGGTTACCCGGAGAGCCTCTGCCCGAGGGGCATCCACTGCACAGGTGGGGCTGAGTGTGGCACTGCAGGAGGTTTTTAGAGATATCAGAATTCCAGATGTTTATGTGAAATTACCCGATTTTTAAGTGTTGGCAACAAATTCATATAAGAAAAAAAAACCAAACAGAGGTACAGATCTGAAACAAATAATGCAATATATGTTAAGAAAAAAAAAAAGAAGAAGAAGAAGATAGCAGAAGGGGAAGAATGAAGGGGGGGAAATTGGAGAGGGAGATGAACCATGAGAGACGATGGACTCTGAAAAACAAACTGAGGGTTCTAGAGGGGAAGGGTGTGGGAGGATGGGTTAGCCTGGTGATGGATATTAAAGAGGGCATGTTCTGCATGGAGCACTGGGTGTTATGCACAAACAGTGAATCATGGAACACTACATCAACATGATTAACATAACAATAAAAAGAAAAAAAACCAAACAAAATGAAATAAAAAATCCTTTGCGTGTGTCAAACAAAACCAGCCTGTGAGGCAGGTGCAACTAGCTAGCCTTCAAATTGCAATCTCTGTTTTACTGCTTTGAAAAATCCCTATATTTAAATAGAAAGAAAAGCTCCATGATCATAATTTTCTTTTTGAAAAGAGTTTATTGTCTTAAAGTAGGCCTTAATTACTCATCTGTTCTTATTGTACACAAGCCCTGTTCTGGGTCCATTTTACTTTGGATTGAGTATTTTCTGAGTTGTGAAGTACTCTCAGAATCCTCAGTCACTTAAGTTCTGCCCTGAATGTAGATTTTATCATAAAGCTATCTTAAATTCCTTTTCCCTTAAGCCATCTCCCACGTAGTTTTTAAAGCTCATCAATATAAATGTTTGTGTCTGTCTTATTTGTTTCTCATGCTTAGAAGGGGAGAAAGGAGATTGATTACAAGGGTCATAAAAGTAATGATGCATTTAATGAAAGCATGTATTTTATAGATAAAATAAACTTTAAAAAATAACTTGAAGCTGATACCCAAATTAATGGAATGAAATGACCTTCAGAAAGCAATTTCTTTGTGCTCAGGTCATTTGAGCCCTTTTCTTGTTTTTATTTATTTATTTATTTTTAATTTGATTTTTACATTTTGGTTTTGATGACTTTATCCTACTTCTCTGGATCCTCTGTAAAACTTAAGTTTCTCATGAGCCTTCTAAAATTCTAAGTTTTATCATAGTTAGAATGTTTTTTAACTGTATAGAATCCAAATGGCTTGTTGCTGAGGATAAATGCATCAACATTTCCTTCATAAAAAATGTGTTCATTGAGTCCCCAATATAGGCAGGGCAGTGTTGTGGACACCAAATTTCCTGCTTTCATGTAGATTACATTTCAGTGGTGGAAAGCCAGTAATAAGTAAATAGAATTGGTTTAGTTGCAATCCAGCCTGGAAAATGGAAACAAGTCCAGGACTTTTAAATACAGGGAATTTAACATTGGGAGATGGTTGTATCGCTGCTGGAATAGCTGGAGGGCCAAAGAGGATATTGAGGAATCCCAAAGATTAGCAACAGTAAGAAGCTGTTACCATCCTGAGGCCTGGATGTGAAGGATGTGGAGCTTCCATAGCTGGAAGGGGAGGCCCTCCAGGGGCGGCTGCCTTATCTTCTGCTTGTGCTTCCATTGACCAATCCTACTCTGGAGCCAAATCATAAGAGAGCCTAGACATAGAGGAGGCTGTAGGAATATCTAGATGAGAAACGGTAGCTACTGGAGATTTAGGATGTCGTTTGGGAACGGAATAATCAGGACTTAAGAATTTACTAGATGGGGAGTACGAGGGAAAGAGTGGAGTCAAAATTGACTCCTAGGTTTGGGGCTTGACTCCTAGGTTTGGGGTGGATGGAATTGCCATTCATTGAGATGGTGAAGCCTGGTGGAAAAGGTGGGGGTGGGGTAGAAATCAAGAGTTCTGTTTTAGGCATGTTAAATTTGAGATCCTCCTTCAACTTTCAAGTGAAGGTGTTGAGAAGGCAGTTGAAGATATGAGCTTGGAGGTCATGTGAGAAGTCAGAGCCATCAACATATGAGGGTTGTTTATCAGCTGTGGAACTGAGATTGATCACCTGAGGAGGAAGGCCAGAGAATAGAAGGCTGAGGAGCAAACCCTAGAGTAATTCAGTAATTAAAAATCAGAGACAGAGGGGCTGGCAAAGGAGATTCAGAGGGGTGGTGAGGTGGGAGGTAAACATAGGGATAGTTTTGTTGTAAAAAGCTGAAGTGTTTTGTGGAGACTGGAACATTCACCAATGTCACATGCCACTGAGAGCTCAATTAAGATGTCAGAGAATTGATGATTGGAAATGGTCAGGGAAGGATCTTTCTGATCATTATGAAATCTGATTCAGTATAGTGGTGACCAAGGAAGCTCAAGCAAAAGGAGGAGAGAAGGTGAAGAAACAGGAGTGGTTTTGAACAACTGTTGCATGGAATTTTACCGTGAAAATGAGTGTTCTGGATTAGAGTGGCATTTGCATCTTAACTACTAACTAGAAGCCAGAAGACAATGGGCGAAAGCTTCCAAAATTATAAAGAAAAGTTATTTCCAACCTTAAATTCTACATAGAAGCAAACTATCCATTATGTGTGAGGGTAGAATGAAGATCTTCTCATACATGCCAGGACTCCAAAACTGTGCCTTCGAGGCATTTGGTCTCAGAAAGCTATTGGAGAATATTCTACATCAAAATGAGGGCATAGGCCCCCCAAAGAACACATGAGATCCAGGAAACAGTGGAAAGAGCATAGGTATATACAGAAGAACATCCTAAGACAGAACAGGAAGATAGAGGGGTCCAGGAAGCAGAAAGACAGTATTTGGGTAGGGAATGGGAGAGAAGAATAGAAGGGATATGCAAGCTAATATGAAAGACCAAATGAACTATGCAATGAATCATATAGAAAATAAATAAGGGACACCTTCGCAGATAAATATTTGGGAAGGATTAGAGAGAGAGAGAGAGAGAGACAGTGAAAACTAAGTAAATGAAAAAAAAGATAATTTTGTGGTTAAGAAAGAACATAGAGTTGTACGAGAAAGGAAATAGGAACGTAAGACATCTAATATTGCTCAGCAATGAACACTGATGATTGACTTAAAAAAATGTTACAAGATAATTATGCTGGCATAATTTGGAAAGGCAAATGTGGTAGCGGGGTAAAGAGCTCAATCCTCATTTACCACAAAGGGAATTAATACATGTTGTCTAAACCAGGGCACAGTTTAATATTATTATTTAGGAAGAAGGAGGTCGGTATGGTAATGTACCCAAAGAATTGGAAGTTGCTGCCCTGTGGTGGGGGAGGTCAGGGAGTTGGGCAGCCAGGAGTTTTGTTTTAAGCCTTTACCAGTTGCATGTGTATTTTCATTTGAAGAAAATAATAATTCTTATTCCTTTCCTTAAACATCTTTTAAAAATGTCAGGAGGTAGCCTAAAGAGATATAATTGATTCAGTATTTGGTTGATAATTCTTTTATGACATTTACTATATTTTTACCTCACTTAACTGTTTCTTGTGGATTTGTCTTATTTTTCTGTGAGACCCGCGGTTCTCAAACTTCCATTTTCCTGAATTGTCACTCCTAACAGTGGAAAATAACTCTTTTTAGGTCATATATAATGGAAAGTCTTAGTTTTATTTTTATCTCTGTGGCACCTAGTAGGCACTCAAGTTTTTTTGTTGTTAAATTTAATTGAATACTGAATTATTTTTAATTGGTCTTAGAATCTAGAGTAAAGATTCCCTTTTAATTAGATGCTGTAATTTTCACTAAACACAGAGATTGATGATATGTTTTAGACTCTTTAGCTCTTTCTTTCTTTGTCTTGTCTAAGACAAAGGCCATCTGAACTTACTATTTCATTTCAGGGGTGAATTGATTAGTGGTCAGGGGTGCGTTTGGTAGCTAAACTTCCTGGGGCCCGTGAAAGTTCACAGTGAGTTGTATGATGATTGTTTTATAGTGGAAGTAGATGATTGATAATGCCTGCCCTCAACTTCTCCAGGAAAAGGTAATATTTTTCATGCTTTGTATAGTCAGACTCTAGGGCTTTAATGACAAATTTGTTTGAGTGCCTGAACAGATCTAATGCTCCTTCTGAAGGCAGTTTAATGTTGCTGGCAGGTACATTAATAGCTGTTCATTAGGAAAAGGATGTGTCAGTCTAAATAATATTCATATTGTCTGGGCAATCTGTGGGCAGATCCTTGCCATTTGGTAAAGAGTTGCACCCTTGGGAATTGCATATTTATTCATTTGCTGTATCAACATTTGTGTGCTTTTTATATGCTTGACATTGTGCTAGGTGCTGGAGTAATAGAGTAGGGAACAAAGTATGCTCATATCAATTAAAGATAAACTGTGTATGAGAAGCACTATAATAGAAGCATCACAAAGGATGCTTGAAGATCATAATTTCTATCCCAATGCAGAACTAAATCTCTTATAATAGAATTTCAGGTTTCAGGCACCTCAAACAAGGTGGGAAAGATGTTTTGGGTAAGGACGTTTTCAAATCACACTTCCATTTCTGTTGCCTATTTTTTTCATTTTTTGTGTGTTTTTTCTGTTTTTAATTATTTATTTAAATTCAATGTAGTTAACATATACTGTATTATTAATTTCAGGGGTAGAATTTAGTGATTCATCAGTTGTATATAACACTCAGTGCTCATCACACCAAGTGCCCTCCTTATTGTCCATCACCCAGTTACCCCATCCCCCTACTCACCTCCCCTCCAGCAATCCTGTTTGTTTCCTAGGTTTCAGCATCTCTTATGGTTTGCCTCTCTCTCTATTTTCATCTTATTTTTCCTTTTCTTTCCCTTCATCTGCTTTGTTTCTTAAATTCCACATATGAGTGAAATCATATGGTATTTGTCTTTCTCTGACTGACTTACTTCACTTAACATAATTCCCTCTAGTTCCATCCACGTCATCTCAATGGCAAGATTTCATTCTTTTTGACGGCTGAGTAATATTCCATTGTATATATGTATACCATATCTTCTTTACCCATTCATCTGACAATGGACATCTGGGCTCTTTGCATATTTTGACTGTTGTGGACATTGCTGCTATAAACATTGGGATGCAGGTGCCCCATTTGAATCACTATGTTTGTATCCTTTGGATAAATACCTAGTAGTTATTGCTGGGTTGTAGGGTAGCTCTATTTTTAACTTTTTGAGAAAACTCCATACTGTTTTCCATCTGTTGCCTATTATCTAAAGCAAATTGATATTTTAATCAACAATCCAAAATACCTGAACTTCAGAAAAAGGCCAGGGATATCAATCTTGATAACTCTCTTCAGGGGCTTCATGCTGAACTTCCATTCTTCCCAGCTCTAGTACTGGGTCAACTTCAAACCCTGGAAATCTCCATGTCTGTGTACTTTAGTACACAGTACTTAGCTTAAAGTACATAGTACTTTAGCTCTGCATAGAAATGCCTTCACAGAATCAAAAGTTAACATTAGATCTTTGACTTTTATCAAAGACAAGCAAGAAAAATATACATAAGCCTCCGGGTCTTTCATAAATTTGTATTTGAGGTCTAACCATTAACATTTTCTTTGTTTTTCCCTAAAATTCCTGTGACAAATTTATTCAGATTTCAGATTCTTATTTAGCAGGGCAGTACCTGGTCCACAGCAGGTGCCAAATAAGTTTTTGTTGAAGGAGTGAGTGACTGAACTAATTAGTATTGAGCATACTATGTGCCAGAGTCTGGCTTCATTCCTTTGATAACAAACTTTTATGTTGTAAAAACTATTAATAAAATAAAGCCTTGAGAATCTTTCTGCTTCTTTTTTCACATTTCTGCAGAAAATATAATTGTTTCCTTATGGTCAGTTCACAGGCACAACAACACACCCTCTTTCATCATTTCCCTTCTTTCCACCCCCACCACATATTTGCACCTGTATATGCACACACGTGTGCACACACATGTATACACACAAACACAGCTTTTCTTACTTTACCTTATGGAGTATAAGTAATAAAGGACTAGAGGGATTCAGGTGTACATTGCTGCCATGTACCTTTAATTCTGCTCTGTTTATTGTGATAAAGGATTGGTCTAGGAACACCTTTTCAGCCTTTAAAGCACATGACTTCAGTAAGTAACCCTGAAACACATAAATAGCTCTGAAACCAATACTAATTTGCTCTTTTTTTTATATGAAAGAAATGCTATTATTGGCTATGAGTATTGCTATTATTGCTCTTATTTCAACAATAAAAATGGCATCACACATGCCATTAGGTTGTAATTCTCAACCAATACTTAATTGTTTTACCCTGCCTATCTCATAAATAGAAACAGGGTGATCATGAAATATGTAGATTCATTAAGTATAGCAATATCCGATAGTATTCCAAATTAAACTCAAGCAATTAAATCTTTTTTTCCCTTCATATTCAAGCCTACCGAACATAGAAGCTGGGTTTTCATGTACATAGAGGCTTTATAGTATTCTTCCTTCCTGTCTGAACTTCTCTCCCTTGAATAGTTTTCTTTCAGTTTTGTTTATTCTAATTTAGTTGCCTCAGTTCTAGAATATTCTTCAAGTGCCTTAAGTTGAGCAGATGGCTTCCTAAATACAAGACTAGTAAATTTCACTGTACCTGTGAAACAATAAATCTTCCATAAGTCAGGCGTGGTGGCACATTTGAGATTGGAAATATTTTGGATCCCGAGGTGCTTTTCTGAAGCAAGTTGGTTTTCACACTAGGCAGACACTTTCATCTTTTGAAAGTACATGATGGTCCTAGTGTACCTTAATAAACCTCCAGGGAATTCACAGGGGATGTTTTACAATGCAAAGCTGAAAAATAAAAACAGAAGGTTTTAAAGCATCTCTCTTCACGATCTGTAAGACAGTTTTAGAGAACCACAAATATATATTGTTAATCTTTTCAGAATTTAAAATTTGGGATTTGGAGACAGCTTCAAATACTTTGGTCTTTATCTTCAATTGCATTATGTGACAAGTTTAAAAATGCAAGCAATATTATTTGTCTTGAAAAATACTGCCCTGTATATTGGGAGTATAGAAGGGTAGCAGGGAATTTCAGACAAAGGGGTAGCCCTTTGCTATTGGGGATTGATTTTGAAATTTGAAGTTCACAAATGAAAGCTTGTACCACAAAAGCTACTTACGGTTTCAAAATATTAGCAATTTAAGGGTTAAACACGCCAATAAGGAAGACCTTCAAGAAAATTTATCTTTGTCCAATCTGTCCCCCAGGAAAATCAAGATAACTGCTTTTCCTTTATTTTATTGGGTTCAAGCAACCATGTGAAAAGCTATGTAATCACCGAGTAAATAATGACCATGTAGTTATAGAGTAAATATTATTTTGTGACACTATAAGTAGCAGATAGTAATTTCTGCCTCCTGTACTGTCTTTTGGTCATGTCCTAACATTGAAAATTAAATGATAATTATGTTTCTAATGTCTTTCAATACTCTTTCTGAGTATTCTACCTGTTGGTGGAGTTATAAAGGTCGTAATGTTTTCTAGATTACTGTCATTTTATGTGTCAACCTAGTGTGGTTCTCTATGCAATTTTTTACAAGGATGTCCAAAATAATACGCTTTATAATGTTTTATAATTTTGAAAGGACATTCACACATACCTCTTGTAAGTAGAAATAAGCAGATTATTCTTCCAGATTAAAGCCCAGAAATATTACCAGAGTTGTTTAAATTCATGCAGTGGAACCTGCTGAATGGGGGCTGATGCATTTTTCTAATTCTTTGGCCATGCTATTTTTGCTTATTTATGTTCCTTCTGCAACAAACATTAACTACTTTATGTCAGGTGCTGAGGATCTGCTGCAGCTACAGATACAGTGTCATATCTGGGGCTGAAGGAGAGGGCAGGGGAATTGGTAGGTTAGTGCCAAGCCTGTTGCAGAGATCCAGAGCCCAGGGCAAAGTGCCTGGAATAGAATTGGATATTGTATGTGAGGGATAGTCCATAGGATGGTTTATGTACATTTGTCATTCTTATTGGCCCTATGTCAGTAGGATTATCAACTCTAAAAGAATAACTTCAGCCAGATAGGGGCTCACTTACCTCATGCAGTATGAAGCCTGGAGGTCTAGAGGGCAAGGCAGTATAGTATTTTAACAATTCAGTCAAGGGAGCAAGGTCCTTCTCACTTCCAGTTATGCCATCTTTTGTAATGCTTGAGAAAGCTTTGGTGCCACAGATTTTACTACTAAGGCCCACCCCTTCCAAATGTTGCTTATAATAATTACAGTTCCCGGTGTAGATTTGGCTTTTTCCAAACATGCAGGACCTGGCATCGTGGGACTCTTAATGGAGTTAGATTGCAGGCTTCAGGCAGAAAGCCCCTCCTTCAGCCAAGTGGTACTTTCTTCCATTTCTGTTTACAGACTGGTGGTCCTCTCTTTTAGGACATGGCTGAAAATAGCAAAGAGTCAGCCAATGCCAACTTGATGGAGAACTTCCTCCATTTCTTCTAACATTATCTTGGGTGCTGCCTGCTCTGTGTTCTGCATCCAGCAGGTGACTAGTGTGACCGAATGTCTCTCCAGCGCATTTTAAAGGCCAGCAGCTTCCCAGTTCTCAGTGAGCCAATTTCATAATTCTCACTTTCAGTTACCAGATTCTGTGTTATTCAGAATTGAGATGGCTGTGAATGACATACATGTGACCAGTGCTCTACAAGGAACCAGCCTCACATGCAGGTAAAAAGAACAATAAGGCAGAAGAGACAGCGCTACTTCCATTTTATCAGTCAGAACTGAGTTGCTCTAAGGGTTTCTAAGAAAGTGAGGTTTAGAAGAGGAAAGGGGGTGAGAATGGGTGCTGAATACCTCAGACATCTAGCATCGGAATTTCTTGTATTTCCAGTGTTCCTTGTGGCTCAGACACGGGACCTGAGCTCCACCAGTCAGATCCACTCACATAAGACATTGAGTGGAATATCAGCGATATGAAGAGATTAGGATGGTGCAGAATCCATTCTGGTAAGAGTGATGGTGACAGGAGTGGAAGTAATAGAGTGATTTGTGCCCATTTCCCAGAGACATCAGACAGAAGCCACAGTTCTTGCAAGCAGGATCCTGGCCCAGCACTCTTGGTGTCTGTGACATGAGCTGTTGTGACGTGCCTCGAGATGGTGGCAGTTGCATCCTGCTAGGGTGGGTGCCACAGCACAGTTTGGGGCATTGTTTCGGGCTCTCTGGTCTCATTCTCTGGCCTTCTGAGCATTCTATGAGTGAGCCAGCCAACGTCACTGAATGAACTTTGATTTCGCCTAAATAAATCAGAGTTGATTCAGCTGTTTGCAATTTAGCACTTTGGGAAAAGGATTGATGTAGCTTGGTGGCTGCTAGAATTTCAGGGCACCGAGGATAGGGAGGAGTAAAACATGACTCTTGTTCTAAGACCAGGTAACTAAAACAAATAATCATGTGATTAAGTGAAGTTCTAGCAGTGAGTAAATGGGGCAGAAGTTGTCAAGCTGAGCATGACATGTTGTGGGATATCCCAGTAGAAAAAAAATCTAGCAGATTGGTGGTGATAAGTGTCAAGAACTTGTGAGAGAAGACAGAGCTAAGTATGTGAGAGATCTGAGCTAGACCACATCCCCAAAATTGGGCCAGCTGGGTTAGAAGGTGGGTGAAAATGACAAAGTAGACTTAGGTTTTAATGTCCCTTTGAGTTTTTATTGAAATTGCAAATAAACAAAGGATATCTGAGATAAGGATAGAGGTAAATGGATGGACTCAAGTCAGATGCCTCCTTATTTCCTTTTGGAGGTGAGTCCATAATTCAGTGGTCAATGGAGTCCTCATGGAGAGAGAAATCTTCCAGGTCAGAGCAGGCCATCCCAGTGTACTTAGTTTTTATGCTGTTAGACTGGTGGAGGTCTCATGCCAGTGTGCTAGGGTCTACTCACCATCATACAAAGCTGTCCTGGCTGTGCCACGGTGATATAGTTTCATGTCCTGTTTCTTACTGCATCTTTGGGCCTACAGCAGGCCTGGCCCTGGTCCATCAGAGCAGTCTAAGCATTTTGTTAGCTGAAGTAAACAGATATCCTGACACTAGAAGATAAGGCTGTGGTAATCAGCTTAGGACCTTGTTGAGGCATTAAACATCGATTAATTATGAAGAGCACAAAAGCCAGAGCAAAGAGCATCTCTATTAAGCTGGCGGGGTCTGTAAGTCTTGGGCAGCAAAAAAGAGATAGTTGCAGTGACCTTAGGGCTTAATTGTTGGGGATCATAGTTTTTCACTTTGATTCACTAGTGGCATATCTAACAGCATTGCTAGAATTTGCTGAGATAAATACTGCATTTAGATATAATGCCAGGTATAAAATACGAAAGAGGGCAGCTAAGAGCACATTCTGAGTTGTCCAATTGGGAGATGGGGTCAGCATACACATGGCAACATTTTTGGGTGAAATGTCTAGAGTCAATAGCGCAAAGCTTCCTGTCTGCGTGTAATATTTGTATGCTTTTCAGAGATGTTTCTTGATTTAAACCCTGGAAAATTGCTTGCATCTTTCAGATCAGGAGAGTAAGTTTGAATTTGGTTTTACATTTTGAGAGTGGGTATAGAAGAGCTTGGCTAACTGTCTACAGTCTGTGTTCAGAGCTAGACTGTATTTTCCAGACTCCCTTGCAGTGGGTGTGGCCATGTGTACAAGTATATGGGTCATTTCCTGTCCTGACCAAGGGAACCTCTTGTGCATGTCCCTCTGTACTCGAGGAGGGAGACTGATCCCTAAATCACTATAGGGAGGAACACTGCTCGCTGACCAAGAACATCTGTATTGGGCAATGGGTAGAAATAAACTCTTGTGTTGAGCTGAGGAGATGTTTGGGTTTATGTGTTACCCTAACCAAGGCAGACTGTTAGAAAAATATCAACAATTTCAGGCTTTGTTTGTGTTTACCTTGACTCTGTGAAGCTCAATCCATGTTTAGTAAATCACAGAACTCTAGTGACACATCTAATTAATCACCACAAGTTCTTCTTGTCAGAGCTGTTTATAGTCTTCTCTGACTATTGGACTTCATTTCTCTGTGAAGTCTTATATTTTATATCTTCAGGTCCATTGGTTACTTGGGTTCAATTCTGAAGCAGAAGAGAAAAATATGGACTCGACATTTAGTTGGGAGAGTTAACCACCCATGTTAGGCTTTTTAACTACAAGTTTTTTCAGGGGATATACATAGAGCAAAAGGATAGACATCTAGTGGCTGGGCTGAGGCAGAGGTTATCAGTACTACCTTTCCACATAGCTGTCATCAAATCATACAGATCTGCTCTAAAATATATCTGGCAATGTATCTGTTTTGCAAATACTTCTTGAAAATATGACTTTGAACTCTGGGCTTTCCAAACTCAGTTGTAGAGAACGAATGATAGCAGTCAATCTGTTCTACTCGACTGAGGACTGGCACACTTTTTCTGTAAACAGCCAGAGAGTAAATATTTTAGGGCCAGTCTCTGGTGCAACTACCCAACTCTGCTCAACTCTTGAAAGCAGCCACAGACAATATGTAAACAAATGGGCATGGATGTGTTCTAGGAATTCTTCTTTCTAAAAATAAGAGGTGGGCCTTCGTCTGTGAATACCTGCACTGGATGTCCAAATTTTATATCTGGATAAACCAAACCATTAAGGAGCTTGTACCAGAGGGCATTTCTTTCGTCCCTGTGGGATCAGGTTCGCTGAATTTTGCTTTGATATTATATACTCAGCTTGCCCTGAGGGACATTGTAAGAAGCAGTTGTCTGGACTGGATATCATGTTTTTTTGTCCTTGAATCCAGGGAGTTTATCACAGGAGGCAGCACCTCTTTTAGGGTGCTCGGCAGGGGAAAAGCAGTGACTCCCCTGAGGCCCTGGAAGTTCCTACCAATGGACAAAGTCAATCGTAGTCAAACACAACTATCTTTCTTCTTTGGCAGCAGAGAAGCTCCAGAAGGTGCAGCCTTCCATCAATCATATATGCCATCTGTGTACTGATGCCACCCTACCTCCATCTTGAGTATCCACCATCTGCAATGAGATAGGTGCTGGGGTATGGTGGAGGACAGAGTAGCTGTGGCCTCTACCCTCACAGAGCACATGTTCTTTCTAACTTTATTTTTCATTCTCTCTGATTTAAACAGCATACTTATTTGTAAAAATCATGCTGGATTCTACATGCTTTTATGGGCTGCCTGACGTCCCTATTTGGAGAGAGGTCAAGTATATAAGGACAAACAGACAGATGTCAGAGAATGGGATTTGCAGAGGTTGATTGCCCAGTTCCCTAGCATCTATCATATCTCTGTGCTAGCCCTCCTGTAAACTGTGGGTTTGAGTCTTAAAACTTTATAATCCACATAAAGAATAGTTAGTTTATGGCACAACTCTTCTATTATTCAGGAGTTAACTGTTGCATTCGTTCTGAAGAAATTTTAAAAAATCACATAAGATCTTCACAGCACTGGCTCAATAGGCCCAGTCTTTGATTCTGAGCTTGGTAATTATATGTGTGCTGAATTCTTCCTATGAGAGCCAGGGTATTAATGCTCATGTGGAATGTTTATCACAATAAATAAACAGAGGAGGCTATTGACAAGGCAGTTCCAGACTTCGTCAGTTTGGATTAAGGGTTCTGAATTTGGAACCCCTAAAACTCTGAAGGGGCTATAAATGGGTTTGAGAGAATCCATAAACCATCTGTATTATATGCATAATTTTATACTGTAATGTATATGGAAATTATTTTCTGGAGAGTGTCCATTGTTTCGATTGGCATTCTCAAGGACATCGGGTTAAATGGCTTAAATGGTTTACATCAGCACTTTTCTTTTTTCTTTTTTTTTTTTTTTAAAGATTTTATTTATTTATTTGAGAGAGAGAGAATGAGAGAGAGCAAGCACATGAGAGGGGGGAGGGTCAGAGGGAGAAGCAGACTCCCTGCCGAGCAGGGAGCCCGATGCGGGACTCGATCCAGGGACTTCAGGATCATGACCTGAGCCGAAGGCAGTCGCTTAACCAACTGAGCCACCCAGGTGCCCATATCAGCACTTTTCAAATGATCTATGCTGAAGGGCCAGTTTCTTTCTTTCTTTTCTAAAAAAATTTGTAACCTAAGTAGATCACCTTTAAAAAATATGAGAAAAATAAATTACTAGAAAAATTAAAATGCTGGATGCTGCAGCAACGTCAAAGTGCTATGTACGTTTCTAAATGCCTGCTCTCAGTTTCTGTAACTGGCAAGTATTGGATAGATAAATTGAAGGAGAAGGGATTCAAGGATTAAACGGAGAGTTCCAGCTTTGGCAACTGGAGAGATGGCGATGAGAAGATATGGTACCCAAAGGTACGGTACCTATTATTCTGCTACCCAAGCAAGTTTGGGTAGCAGAATAATGAGTTTAGTTGGGATCGACTAAGTTCAAAGTATCTGCATGACACTCATATGGCTATTATTACCACAGTTCCAGTAATTTTTGCACATGTGCTAGAAACTCAGGCTGTAGTTAGAGATACTGACCTGAAAGTCATCAGTAATGACTGAAGCCATGGAAGCAGATGATATTACATTAGGAAATGATGTAAGATGAGGACAAAAGAAGAGTAAGGGTGGTACCCATGGAATACTAATATTTAAGGAATTGGCAGAGAAAGAATTGCCTGGCAATGAAATGGAGAAGTTCAGAGAAGTAGGTGGACAACGTTTGGAATATTACCAAAATTAAAGAATGGAGTTGCCAGAAAAGAAATGTAAGATTCTACATAGAGGTCTGGTAAGATATCCAAAAAGAGGCCATTGGATTTAGATACTGATATATTGATAGCAGTTTTTGAAAAGTGTTAGGGGCCAGGAAGAAACCGAATACAGAAATTTGAGGAGTGGGAGGGAGGGTTTGGGGTAAACAAGCCAAAACATTTTCCCAGAAAGTTGAGCGCTTTTGTACTATGTAGGTAGAAAAAGGAAGAAAGAAGATAGGAAAATTTCCTTGAGGAAAGGCAAAGTTATGCAAAGAAGAAGCAACAGAAGAGAGGACAAGCAAAAAGGAGCAAGGGCATTTGACACCTCACGTGGCAAACAGTAGAGGAGAGGGTGAGAATCACAGGTGCCTAGGTCAGCCTTGGAAAGTTAATATTAATACTAGTTCTCCAAGTTGGCTTATAGATGGCCATATTTTTACTGGTTGAATTACTGGCTGTTCTCGATGGGACTGTTACCTGATCAAGCTTGTATCATATCATCTTCATATTTTCACTGAGAGCTAAAACTGAGATAGTGTGTGAAGGCACTGTGGAAAGAGGCACCTGATTGGACATTTGAATCTTCCTACCCCTTAGTTCTGCTTCAGTCTCATCTGTTTTGTTCATAACATGAATTTCTCACTCATTATGAGCACTTAGGAAAAATGGTTATTTTCAAAACTAAACTGATTCACCACTGTTATAGTTTAATATAGAAGCAGGTATGGTTTGTTATGGTGAGATTTGGCAAGTTGGTCTTTGTGAGAATACATACGCTTTTAGTTTCAGAAAACATTGTGTAATTATTTTCTACATGACAGATTTCCTGGGCACTTTTTATTCTTGATAATTTATTTTCATCCCCTAGAATTCCAATAGAAATAATTCTTCCTATTTAAGATACCTTAACAG
Organism: Mirounga angustirostris; assembly: GCF_029215605.1. Taxonomy (NCBI): domain Eukaryota; kingdom Metazoa; phylum Chordata; class Mammalia; order Carnivora; family Phocidae; genus Mirounga; species Mirounga angustirostris. The sequence continues at coordinate 90,167,170 of NW_026991716.1, read as the reverse complement.
CAACTGGTACCCAGTTCAGTCTAATGTGTTCTCTATAAGACATTAAAAATAATCAATGTGAGTACTGGGTAGAGACTAATAGAAGAAGGATAGAGTAGCCCACTGTTTCAAACCATTTGCATCATTTTTGGCATGTCTATCGACAGCATTCACAGATGAGGCCAAAGATGGAATGGCTTGGAGCCTACACTGCTTTTAGGCTCTGGCTAAAGCACAGTCTTTAAATCATGCTCCAAAGTACAATTACCAACAGTGAATTTATACATCATAAAGAAGGGGGAGAGCAGAAAATTGCTTTCACAAGACAGCTCCAACTTTAGAGACATGATCTGTTTGTGTTACTCCAGGAAACCCTGATTAGTATCATCTTGAGCAAGCTCCCTGCTATAGGGAGCCCCTACCCTTGATTTCACTTCACTGCCTCCAGTTTCAACTTAGCTCAAGGAAACAGATCTCCTTTTACTGTGACTATTCCTCAGAGAACCAAAATATTGCTTTTTTTTTTTTGGGGGGGGGTGTATAGGGGTTAGGGGTAGACCTAATAATTCTATTTTCCAAAGACCATTTCTTTGTACTTCTGGTTTCTCTGTACTTCTAAACTCTGTATTCTAAACCACAAAGGAAAAGGCAGTGGTACACTGTGTTGGCACTGAAGAAAAACATTGACCAGACAGAACATTTTTCCCCACAGTCAAACTGAGCTCTAATGACTGGGCTTTTTATTTCTCCCAGGAAAGAGTAATATAATTGGTCCCTGTAACACAGTAATCGGTTTGTTCATTCTTTGTTCAGTAGATGTTTATTTGGGAGATAGGTCTCACAGAATAAACTGGCTTTGGGATAAAGTCTGAGAATACATTAATTTCTAAATAAATCTTAATAAGTACATCAATAAAAGAAACACAGGAGGAGTAAACCATACAATGAGGAGTACCTGAAATAAGTACATTTATGTATGGCAATTTACAAGTAATAATTATGTTAGAACATGTCTTGGGTTGATTTTCTCAAGGGCATCTGTGAAAAATGAACATTTCTGAGTTAGAATTTCTGTCATGGAGTAGAAATAAGAAGTAAGAACATGTTTTCAAATATGCAGTAAAAAGATCACCAGCTCCTCTAAAGACCTGACACCAACATTCATCTTAGTACATAAAAGAGAAAATATGCTGAGGATGGGAAATGCAGGAGCTATAACAACAGCTGGAGAGGTGACTGATTCTAACGGATTGCCTGTGTGTGACATCAGGGTGCCACTGAATTTGGCGGGAAAGTAATTCACAGAATTAAGACAGCTGCATTAGTGTTGTGTTCTCTTATTAAAAAATGTCAACAGCTCATTGAATACAGGAAGATTTCAAGGATTTTATTTTTCAGGAAGCCAATATAGTATCTGCAAAAGTAGTATCACGAAAATGATACTCATTAGGGAATATGCGTAGCATAGGTTGGTACATTAGTTTGAGTTATACCACCAGTCCTTTTAAAGGGTAATATCCCATTAGAATGACAAGCAAAGGAATTCAAAAGATAACAGGCATTGTTTTTGTTGTTATGGTTGTAGTTGCTTGTTTGTCATTTTTATTAGCTGTATTAATCTAAGGCAGTTTTTTAAAACCTATTTTGGATATCATTTTGTACAATTTTAAGTCTAGATTCTTTTATTCATTCATGGATTTTATTTTATTTTATCATTTTATTTTATTTTTAAAAATTTTTATTTATTTATTTGACAGAGAGAGGCACAGCGAGAGAGGGAACACAAGCAGGGGGAGTGGGAGAGGGAGAAGCAGGCCTCCCACGGAGCAGGGAGCCGATGCGGGGCTCGATCCCAGGACCCCGGGATCGTGACCTGAGCCGAAGGCAGACACTTAACAACTGAGCCACCCAGGCGCCCCTCATTCATGGATTTTAAATGATGTATTCTGTGTGTCAGACAACCTGCTCAAAGAGAAGAATGTAACCTGTACTTTAACTAGTAAGCCCAGTGTAAGGCATCCTTACACATGAAGATGGAACGATGTGTAAACAGCAGTTGATAAAATTGTAAGCACTTGTATTTAAATTTAATTTTTTCCTGCAAGTGCAGTTAGTATTATTTTTTCCCCACTGGTTTCTGATATACTATTTTTGAAGGAGAAAAAAATGTTTTTGCTACCATGGCAACAGTATCCTTTTGCTTTCCATCACAAACCATAGTTTCTGGGTATAACTAGGAAATTGAAATGTGGGTAGCTCAGAATGATAAGGCCAAGCGTGGTAAGCATTCATCTAAATGAATATTTGTGTCATTGTTCTTGCACTCATGGTAAGATTGGAACTTTCAAGGTCAACATATTTGTTCATGGTTTTCACAGCGGCACTCATAAAAGATTATTGCCACTTACTGGGCAACTACTTTCACTAAATGTCTTATTAGCATGATTTTCCAAAGATGATAGGAAATTAAAACACTCCATAGTTCAGTTTATTTTACAGTGTTGAGGAAATGTAATACAAAGAAAGGGCATACACTCTAGTGAGTTTGAGGAAAGAAATGATCTGCAACTTGACCTGGAGTATGTGTAGGGGGAAGGGAGGGAGCACAGCAAAGGCTTAGAGAGAAGCTGATCGAGCTCATTCTGTTATTTGTTTCAGGGGTGATTCTGAAATGGTGCTTCTGTCTGTGATGCCCTTGCAATAACAATATTCTTTTTATTTTTCTTGATCTTTCACAGCCCGTGGATATTTCAGCTTGCAAGGTAAAATATGTTTTTGCTCCATGGCCAGCTTTTAAAATCCTCTTTGGCTCTGCTATGACACTAGATAAAAACAACACAGCCTTTGCTGCCCCTTGGCTCTGCTTCACAACTCTCCCTTCAGATTTTCCTTAATCTCTGTCTACATTGACTTTAGATCTGGAACCTCTTTGCCTAACCCCATTTGGATGGGCAATCATATTCTGAACTGGCTAGCCACTCCTGACTTGGCACTTTCCTCAAGTAATTGCATTTGGAGGACACATACTACACCTACTGGAGGCAATCTTGGAAATACTGCAGTGTCCTATTCAGGCCTTGGGGACACCACCCTCCTGGGGTCTGCTGTGCTCTCTGGGTTCAGCTTGTTCACGGAGGAGCAGAGAGAAATGTGTTTATGGGCCACAGACTGACCTGGACCTCAGAGCAGATTTGCTTTCTTAAGTAGATGACTGTATTTTTTTCTGCCTTGTCAAGGACACATCTAACTACATTTGGCAAATTCCAGGCTGCTTCATCAGTTGATGAACCAGGAGTAAACTGGAGTTTACTTTCTTATCCTTCACTATAGTCAGGATTCAAAATAATTATTCAGTTTCACCTTAGCATGAATACATGTCTAGGGAGATGTTTCCTGTTCTGAACCAATGGATTGATTTTCTATGTCAGATTTAAAGGAGTGCAGGATGCTGGTTTGAGCATTTTGGTCATATGGCAACAGGAATTGGCTCTTTACCTGGCTGCTTTAATGGGCCTAATTAGAACCACAGGAGAGGCTAAGTAGTGTCAGAATGCACTCAGCTTTAGGTCAAACCAAAGGGTTAATTGCCACCTCTGTCACTTACTAGGTATATCACTTTAGGTAAATTATTAAGCTCCTTTAAAATGGAGAGATAATACTTATGTTGGGCTAATCTGAAATGCAAAGTACATTAACTACATTAGAGCAGTACCTAGTGCAGAGGACATACTCATTTCATTACTTTCTTCTCTCTAATAGGATTGAAAGGGACATGTATGGGGCTGCAAATTAACTGTGTATTGGTATGCTTCTTTTATCTTACTATCTGAGTATCTTCCACTTGAGAAACTTTTATTTATCCAAGACAGAGCTTTGCATGTCCAGGATGATCATATGTTATTGTTTTGACTTAAAAAAATGGAAATAAATTCATTCTTAATTTTTGCATCAAAATTACTTAGGCAGCTGTGAAATCTAAAAAAATAAATGTGACATCAGATCTTGAAAAAAACGAACAGAATGGAGACCTTGGATTCTTCCTCCATTGGCCTAATAACTCTTGAGGCAGAATAGGGCATGTCTGAGGATGTAAAATGGCTGGCCTATGGCACGGCCAATCCATTCCTTTCAGTCTTCTAAGAATTGATGTGAATTGCAGCCAGATCAATTTGGCTGTGGCGATTGGTATCGATTGTGTAGACGGGCAAAAAGAATGGATTTGCCATGTCACAGAATAGTTCATTTGCCTCTTGTAGATACTATAGTAGCCTAGGAAAAATTGCACAGTGGTAAGAGTCAGGAAAAGGCCTCTTCTCCTGATTCTTCCTTATCTTTTCCTTGCCCTGTGTGACCACCAGCTAGACAGCTCCATGTAGATGCCCCCATGGAGCTTTTGAACACATTCCTGGGCTCATCTTCTTCTCTCTGAAATTACTTCCTACCTGTTATTAGGGGTACTACTGAATAAGCCTGAATGCTCAATATTTTCTTTCACTTCCCTCTCTCCTTTTCCTCCTTTCCATCCTCCATCCCCCATTCTAATCATGCATCAACTTCATTTCTTCCTTAGGAATATACCTCAGATTCTTACCAAGGTTTTCTATACCCTTTGCCAGCTTCGTTGCCTCTTCTGGAAAATATTTATTCTACTTGCAGTCCTGCTGGATACTGCTGCCTGTTTTCTTTTTTTGAATGCTGCTTTGATTATTTCATTCTCTGACTTAGAACCTTTCCCAGCTTTGTACATTCCAGCCTGTTGTAGTACCTTTAAGGAACTCTCATATTTGGGTGAGATAGAGAGCAGTCCATCAAAATGCATTTTCCTCCTTTAAAGCCTAGAATTGTCACTGAGAAGTGACAATCTAGGCAGGAACTACATTTTCCAGTGTCTGCTTAAATCCTGGTATGGCCATTATATAGAATTTACCAGTGCAGCGTGAGCAGAAGTGGTGTATGTCTGTTCCATGCCAACGTGCTTGAGAAGTGGATGTATCTTCTCCAGACTCTTTCTTTCCTTCTGTTGGCTGGAAAAGACTCTGAGGCCTTGGGGGACAGTGAGACTCCAAGATGGAATGACCTTAGATACCTGAATTGTGTGTGGAGGAAAGACATCAACCAGGAATATCTTCATTGAACTGTTACATGAGCAGGAAATAAATGCAGTGGTTTTATACCACTGAAATTTTGGGTTTCCCTATTACCATGTCTTCCATCTTCCTAGAAAACCCTGTTCATCCCTCTCTACTAATCTCAGTTCACCACATTCATAAATTCAAGCTTTACTGCTATTAAGCCTTTCTTAATTATCGTAAGCCAATTTGCTTTCTCTAGTCTATGAATTTCTTCATTGCTTATTTTCCACAGTGCTATTTGGTTTTTCTATGGTAATTATCTTTTCCTTTGTTCTTACAACAGTTATGGAAGCAAAGTCTACTATGTTTCCAATTGCTAGTAGAGCAAAGTTGAAAAATGCCTATGTCCTATTTCCTTAAATTTAGCGTGAAGGCAATGAATATGTCTTCTATATTACTACATTCTTCAAAGTACCTGGCAAGCAGGATATTATTATTTGATATTGTTTGGGTTTTATTTCTCAGAGTTCAGAAGTTGTTTTTTTTTTTTTTTTTTTTTTTAGAATAATCCTGCTAATTTAACCAAGTACATTAAGCACCTTGATGAGTGGACTCTAAGGCTGTGGTGTTCAAAATCAGTGAAGGTGCTGACTCTCAAATTGAAGAGGAGAAAGGCTAATTTAGATCACTTTGGTGGTGAAGACTTGGTAAATTCCATCTTTTGATTGGAATTCTACGTGGATTTTACCTAAAGCCTACATGGCTAGGGAATAGTGAAGATATGGCACTCACCATCCTCATGAAAAGGATTCCATTTCTCAATAAAAGAAGATCCATATTTTTTCTTCTTAGGTGAGATAGGCACTAAAACATGAATAGAAAAGTTAAGTTCTTCTCACTTACATTTTTAAAATGCCAGATTGTCTCCCAACTATTATTAAAAATAAAATCGGAGGTAAAAAAAACCTATAGAATGTTGAGGATCAATGCTTGCTGTATTTCTTAGTGGTTTAATGATATTTGGATACCAATGCTCTCCTATCAAAATGACTAAATAATGACTTATAGTTCCTCTTTATCTTTAATATCACTACTTCTTTTTCCTTTTATAGATTTTTGTAGTTTTACTTTGCTGTTGGCTGACACTGAAGAATAATTTCTTTTTCTTAAAAGGAACAATCTGAACTTTTGCAGCATAAATGCTAAATATGTTAGAAAAATATGCTGCAATTTAATAATGCAGAGGCTGTGCCAAATAATGCAAGATTGAACATTGTTCTAGTTTGAATTTGGATAAACTGCATCTCCAGGTAGAGCATTCTTTATTACAGAAATGTCAGAAAGATATATTTACAATAAAATTGACTAGTGGAAGAAGTAGAATACAAAATAAACACAGCTTCAGTGTAGTCATATTGGTTTAGAATTCTAATAAAATTAGTAAAAAAAATGAGACAAGCTTGACTGATTGTTAGTGCATTAGAGTCACAGGTAAACTTTAATTCCTCATATTGTCTTTTTAATCAGGCTAACAGCAGCATTGTGGATTGTAGGAAAGTCATTTTGTAGTGGTATGACCAAGAGTTTGTGATAGTATAATAATCTAATAAGGAATAAGATGGAAAGATGTTTGAAAGGACAGCTAGCTGCATGCCTATGAATTAGATGCATTCTAAAATGTGATTTATCTATGATGCAATAAGATGTGTTCCAAACAAAAAAAGGAAAATTAAATTTGGGGAGGAGGACGGACATTTTTTTCTCTGAAATATGCCTGACTCAATTTAGTTTATGGAATGGTTTAATCAGAACAGTAAAATTCTCAAAATATTGTTTATACAAAATTTTTCTGGGCTGGAGCCATATTGAATAAAATTGCTTTCTGTTTAACTTGTGTAAAACTAAAATTCAGCAAATTTAATTTTTGAAAATAAATTACAAAACAGTTGACGAACAATTGCTACTGAGTTTAAGGAACGAAATGCCAGAAGTATCATTGCCAAATTATAAACTCCTAGAAAAATGACAGGTATAGAAAAGACCACGGTTGCTACTGGTAGGATCTGAAATATCATTGTGATTTAGTGGGAAATTACTGCCTTTGGGTAGGAATCAAGCCAATGTCCCTAACTGATACTTATAAAAATGAACCAATCTGCTGTGCTTTGAAGGAAAAATAGCAATTATTCATATCCAAAGCAATGTGTTGAATATGTAGATTTATCATCTTGTATGTTTTCTGTAACTTTTTACTAGATGGTGGCATTTGCTTCATCTTCTAATATTTACAACCTAATTACTATATAAGGCACTAAAAACATGCAGAATAAAAGACTCAGTCAACTGCAGTTTTTCTTGCTTAAACTGATCTCCAGTTTAGAATAAACTGGTTAAACAGTCTCTGTAAGGCCCTTGTCTCCACATCTGATGCTGGGGCTCCAAGTCCACATGGTGGGCAGTTTGGAAGGGAAGATTGCGAGCAGGCTGGAACCCACAAACATGAGCTGGAATCCCTTGTTTGTTCTTGTTGCCTCTGACCTTAGTGACGAGTGGGTCCTGCAGAAGCTGAGCCTTTGTCATGGAGTTAAACCCATGCGCCCGGCCCAGGAGTCAGAGAAGGAGGATCCAGGGAAGGTGATTAGGTGCAAGCCCGGATGTTGCTGCACACCCACCAGGTGAGCCAGCAGGTCAGCGGTGATGGGTGTGTCAGCTACACAGTGGCTGCCTGCTTCCTTCTCTCCCTCCCTTCTCCCAGGTAGCTCAACTGGAGGATAAGTAAGTCCCTTTATAAGGAGCTAAAAGAACAGAATGAGGAAACTGGTCCTTGACCAGACAAAGGGGAATGTGAGTTATTATTATAAAGGAATGTAACAGTGTCTTGTTTATGTTCTTAACATAACATTTATTGACTTATCACGATGGTACATTTTAGCATTCAGCTCGCATCTTGTGTTAGCTCATGTGGAGTATTCTTCACTTAGAGAATGCATTTTTGCATTATTCTATCATTATTGTTATACCTGTTGTTCTCCTTTGAATCTCACCTGTACATTTTATCAGTGGCTAAAGCATGTGAATTCTAGCATATTCCTTTGTCTTTTTTGATGAGTGGAGTGTGAAATACCTGACGAAAATCACAAGTCAGTAGCAGAAATAGATTAATCACAAAAAAAATTCACAGTTGCCTTTTGTAATATGGCTTAAATTTAGTGGCTGGTATTCAGAAGGAAAAAAAAGAAGCAAATGGAATTATGAAAAGTGGATGGATTGGTTTTTGTTTTTTTTTTTTAGATTTTATTTATTTATTTGACAGAGAAAGACACAGTGAGAGAGGGAACACAAATGGGGAGTGGGAGAGGGAGAAGCAGACTCCCCGCCGAGCAGGGAGCCCGATGCGGGACTCGATCCTGGGACTCCAGGATCATGACCTGAGCCGAAGGCAGTCGCTTAACCAACTGAGCCACCCAGGTGCCCGTTTTTTTTTAAGCATGAGGAATTGTGAGGAAAGACACAGCCATACTGATGTAAATGCAGCTTCCAGTAAATCTCATTTCTCTTAACTGTAATTATGAAAATCCTCTTGAGCATTTCAGTATGTTGTGAGCTGCTTTGCTGTTTTTCACAACAGAGACGATTTCAGTTATCTTAGAAATCTGGAGCTGCCTTCAGCCCAAAGCCCAGAAGACTCGGCTGGGTCTGTGCTCAGGGTCAATTGTTGCTTAAACTACTTTTAGAGTCTATTCAACATGACAAGCAGATCAATCTTTTCAATTCAGAACTGATGAAATTCTACATTTTAGAAAGCATTGCCTGGGGAGTGTGAATTCAATAGATGTTTTTTTAGGACCATTTGGTGTTTCTTTCAGCTATTTTACTAGGGCTTCTCTAAATGCAGAATACTAAACTCATTCGGATCTTTTAAGCAGGCTTCGTTCTCTCAATATATACATATTGTTCCAGAATATAGGGAATTAATCTTAGAACATCATCTTATAGTATAACCCAACACTGACACTAATTTTAAGTGGTTTGTGTAGAATAAGGATGTGAACATTCCAGTTGTACTGACACCTTATTTCTTAAACTCACAAACCAAATGCTGAGGTATGCATGGATGAAAATGCTAGGAAGACGTGCACAATTTCTAGGCTGTAGCAAGTGAGAATGGAGCTCACGTTATTTACCAGTTAGACTTACATTGCAAGCAAAATGCTTTCATATTTGAGTCACAACTAACTATATTCAAAAATATATTGGTATAAAGGCAAATGTATCTTGTACAGAAAGTAGAAGGCCAATAGGGAGCTGCAGGCAGATGGCACCTACAGTGCAATCACTTGTGAAAAAAATCTTGATTTCTATCTTTATGTAAACTAATGACTCACCCTTCTTAACAAAAGAATTTATGGAAAATTTTGAATTTCTTTGTTATACTTCCTGAAGTTTTTTTTTTTTTTTTTAAAGATTTAATTTATTTTTTCGACAGAGAGAGACACAGCAAAAGAGGGAACACAAGCAGGGGCAGAGGGAGAGGGAGAAGCAGGCTTCCCGCCCAGCAGGGAGCCCGATGCAGGGCTCGAACCTAGGACCCTGGGACCATGACCTGAGACGAAGGCAGATGCTTAACGACTGAGCCACCCAGGCGCCCCTCCTGAAGTTGTTTCTAATTGACTTTTTTGGTAGATTTAGGTAGGCAGCAAAGGGCATTGACCTGCGGTCCTAGATGGAAAAATCCTTGGAATAGAAATTTCCCTCTTCTGTATTTAAAGATAATAGGATGATATTGGGAAATATAAAATATTCCAATAGGAATTCCTTAATGATGTCGGTAGTGCCTTCCAGCAGAACATGCTAAAGTGAAGCTGAGTCTCTCCAGTTACTCTCTTTGTCCCAGTGCTAAATCCATGATTCTGGCATTGATATTCTAGGGAAACAATAGTTGAACAAAACAATGGAGGTACACGAAGAGAGACAGAAAACACTTCTGGCGGGGCCACACGTTGTAAGGTACTGTAGTGAATTTTAGTGATACACACTTTGTAACTGTACTTGTTTTTGAACACCTCTGGTTTTAACAGCAGTTATCTTGATTGTGAAGCCCATTGAACATTTTAATGTTTTTGTTAGCAGTCCTAGTGTTGCTTGCCATCCATTTATTTAAAGTGCCATTAAGGAAGGTTGAAATTACGTGCCTAACATAACCCTCCTTCCTTTGGAGAGATCAGAGATGGTGCTGCGAGCCTAGTTTCTAGCAGGAGAGAAGGCTCTGAACCATTTTATACTCTGAATTTCGATTGGTTGAAGATTTGGCTTCTCAGGCTGCCGAGGCTGCAAAAGGAGTGAGGAGAACTAACCAGCCACTAAATTTTGAAACACCGAGGAGGTCAGAGAAGCCAGGGTTATTATCATCTCTCAGTGAGCACATAAAGCATTAAACTTTTTCAGTCTCATTTCGGCGACAGAGATTTTGACAAGAACATAAAATAAAAACCTCACAAATTCATGCTGCTGACAATGATTATAACAAGACCAGGGAATGGTATAAATGTCAACATTTCTTGAATCAATTTGAAGATTGTGATCTTGCAGACCTCCACAGACACTGCAAATTATTATGGTAGAATTTCCCCATTTGTGATTATATTATTGGAAGAGGTGAAGGGATTTCAATATCACACCTGACAAAAAGGGATTGTAAACTCACCACCACATTCTGAAGGCTAAAAGATTTTCACAGAATTATAAGGCTTGTTTCTGAATCCTCTTGCAAAATACATAAAACGAGCACGATAATTTCCAAAGATCCACGTATAAAAATATGTTGGCTCATACTAACCTCATGGTTGTCAATGATTTAAAAAAAAAGCCTTCCTAAATCTTTCTGTTAACATATGTTATTTGAAATTTATAGTTAGTCTCTTTTTACTAACAGCTTTTCATGGAGTTATTTTTGGTCATAGAATAATGTCTTTGTGCAAGAAATCTATGCTTCTTTGGTTATTGCAACCAAATAGACTCTTTTTAACCACGTGATAGAATCACCAGATTGACAGAAGTCAGCATTTTGAGTGAAACTTGTACCAAATAGAAATTAAATGGAACTTTAAACAGGCATGAAAAAGCAAAGAGTGTACATTATCCTAAATATCTACATCTTATTTAAAATTCTTAAAAGGAAGCATTTTTTTTTTAACTGCTTCTTTCTGATTCCAGAGTGTTAATTTAAAGAAGCCAAGGAGCCACTAGGTGTTGCTCTAAGACAGCTTCCTGTGACAAACCAACAAACTGCTTTATGGGCTTGAGATTTCATCGGTCATTATAATTTCCTTAAAAACGCTAAGATTAAATCTGAGGCTTAGAAAATTAGCTTTAAATAGTACCATGATCATCTACTAAAATATGCAGGGCATACACGCCTGTGCACCTCCCCCACCCCTCTGAAATGCCTTGTAAATGAAAATCAAATATAAAATCCTATGTAATACCAATGGTACCACTCGTTTAATACCAAAATAATCAGTTTCTGTGTGACGAACACAACTATCTTTTTCATATACCTGAGCTGTCCCCAGCAGTTGCTTTGATTCTTAATTACTGACATTTCTGAACTGTAGAATTGTTCTGGCATCAGGAAAATGGAACCATTGTTTTAGCTAAGGCTTTTTACCTTATCAAGCAGCTTTCTCAAAAGGACTTTTGGACCTTGGTAATATGACACCCACCACCCCCCCTTCCCCAATCTAATAATCCAGTAATCTATCCTGTATTCTGTGACATTTGACCCACATGTGAAATGAGTTTTCTTGGTTCGTTGATGATTCTCCATAGTTGAAAGCTACTCTATGCTCTAGCTTGGCAAATTTATACTGGTCGTTACAAAAGCCAGGACTAGAATATTAGAAATGCTGCAATACAAAAATGAGATGAACTAGAAGAATTTTGAGGAAGATACTGATATCAGGTTTCTGCACAGGAGTTTCTGTGGCTCTGCATTTTGTAGGGCTCTATAGTTTTGTGAAGAAGAATAGGACAGAAATGCTATTTTGGTAAACAGAACATGGATATAGCATAAAAAATGACCAGTAGTTGTCTCTTAGAGCCCAAATCATTCATGGTTTATCATCTTTTAATTAATACGAAGGAATATAAAAAACTAAATCACAGTGAATTAGAATTCTGCTTCCATTCCATTTTTTTTTTTTTTTTATAAAGACCTTGGTAGGCTGTTTTCCAAAAGAGGTAATAAAGATCTTCTCTACACCATTTTTGATTCTACATCTTTGGCTAAGATCAGCCATTGAATCAGTGCATCAGGGACTTAATCTTGTTCATGCCAAGGAAATAGGTTTGTTGATCTAATACCTTTTATATCATCAATGATTATGACATATCATCTACTAATACGGTTTTCCTAAATAATTATAAAATAATTTGCAACTGCAAAAATATCACAGCTGTAAACAATGTCGTATTTTTTCGGCCATCTTGTATATACAGTTACCTCTGAGTAAAATATTTAGACTGAATTTGTATATACCAACCTTATTAATATATTTGGGGTGAAAAACGTTAACAAAAATACACAAGTTCTTGTTTATCTTGAAATTTGCCTGTGATGGATACTTTTTTTAAAAAAAGGAAGGTTGTTGCAGTAATGGAGTCATTAAGGAAACAACTTCTAGGGCTAGAGAGCTTGGGTTTGAATCCTTTCTTTGCCATTTTCAAGCAGATTAACTGATTAACCTTTTTAAAGCTTTGGTTTCTCAGTTGTTAACTTGTAAACACTATAGCACTCATGGTGCTGTTTTAAGAATTACAAGAAATGAAACATATTAAGAACCTGACTTAGTATTTGTATGATGGAAAATGTCCAATAAACATTACATTGAACTCTCTTTCTTTTTTTTTTAAAAGATTTTATTTATTTATTTGAGAGAGAGAGAATGAGAGAGAGCACATGAGAGGGAGGAGGGTCAGAGGGAGAAGCAGACTCCCTGCCGAGCAGGGAGCCTGATGTGGGAGGCAGTCGCTTAACCAACTGAGCCACCCAGGCGCCCTTGAACTCTGTCTTTCTGTCTACTTTAGTATTTGGTCTCAAGGAGAGTTACAGTGTTCTCCAGAGGTGACTATTACAAATAACTAAAATTTATCTCCTTTAAAGCACCAAATATTTTTTCTATTTTACTCCTTAATACAGAAACTTTAAAAAATATAGTGCATATTTTCAAGAGTACTGACAGAGTATGCTGACAGAATACACTCAGCATGGTTTAACCATTTCTAGGTAGCTCAGGACCAACAATGGAGACAAATGATCATATTCTTGCTTTAGTAAGATTATCTTTTAGGTGTCAATGCACAGTGAGGGATCTTTGCCTTTTCACTGGGCCAAACCATGTTGGTATACTTATCAGATTCCTATATTTGTTTTGCAATACTTTTTAAAAATCTTTTCTCCTATGTGGATTATAATTGAAGATCAGAGACTGAGAAGAGAAATGAGACAATATGTATAGCACATAATATAATCTTGGGAGAATTTGTTTGGGAGGCAGAAACTGAGATCTGGTTAAGCGGGCTCATGGAGCCAGGACTAAATCTCCCCTGCTGGGTTCTGCTGTGCTCTGGCAAGATCTCATCATAGGCAGGGCCAGGGTTTCATACTCTTGTGGACTGGAAGAGGGAGAGGTATCTTTGTGCTTCCATGGAGTTACTACCTACAGCTCAGTATGTTGATGCCTAGTCTTGACAGCCTCTCACCCTGAAAGCACCTACATAATGCACATCTCTAGAGTCACCACGGGTGACTTGGAGATATAGGTGTCAGCACTCTCAGCTGTCATTTCATTTTTGCTATCAGGATGATAAAATGTGACAGTGTGTAGCACTTTCCTCCCTCAGCTCACCTCTCTAGATCCTTCTAGTTTGCCACCATGCCAGAAACCCCACTTTGTTAGAATATTTTCCAAACGAAAGCTAATACTTCAAGACTACTCAGGGAAACAGTATGAGTTTTGTACACAAATTCTCATCTAGTTTTACTGTTGCTCAGAGGTATTTTTTGCTTACCTTATGGTTGTTGGCTGAGTTCTGGAGGACACGGGTTTGATAGGTGCTACCTCTGGGTCAGTGAAGCGTTACATCTTCTTTTCTTGCTGGACCAACTGTGAGGCTTGACATGCCATGTACTAGATGAGAAGACATTGCCATTGCCTAGAAATGCTACCCTTCTGTTGTAACTCCAGTATCCCATTTTTTGAGTCTAATCTCCATCATTCACCATCTCAATTCCATTCCTCTTCTCTGCTTCTTCTCAAACCTCATTGAACTCCCAGGACTTTGACCTTCCAATTTTTCTTCATCATCAGCTTCTTTTGTTTTTATTACCTTTTCCAGCCAGAGCAGATGACACAATCCCATTGCTATATTGCATTAGTAAAAAAATTTTTTACTATCTCACCTATCCCCTTCATGCTTCTATTTCACCCACTTAAAATGTTTTAACAGTATAGAATGCAATTGGTTTTACAACTTGGCTGCTGAGCAGTATGGAGGTGGGAGACAGAGGTGCAGGAAACCATTCTAACGGATCTAGACAACTCTATAGATTGGGGACAGTGAAGACAATAAGACCTCTGCAAGGACCACCAGTTCCCTATGTGTTGCTAGTCATCTGCCTTTCCATGCTCCGTAACGCTGTCACACAAACTGTCAGTTTCATTAAGCTCTCATTAGACTCTATGTCTCCTATATCCTCTTCACTTCTAGTGAGTGTTTCACTGCCTACTTTCCAGAAGATGCAGAGGTTATCATAAACTTCTCGACTTCTTGAGTACTGCCATCGATTTTCTTTGTTTCCGTTTTTCTATGAGTTTAGTGGATGAGTAATCTCTTCTCCTATTTGCAACTATCTTCCCACCTGTGCTCTGCATACCCCTACCTTTTGTTCTCAGGTATCTCAGTTCATCAGTGATGATGGAGTGTACCAGTTCTCTTAACAGTCCTTCACCCCTCCTGGGTCCCTTAGGAAACATTTCTTTCTCTTGGCTCCCACTGGTCAAATCTGGCAAATTTGAGCATCAAAATAAATAATGAAAGTGAGGTGTAGAATAAAGTAAGAAAGCCATGAGTTCAGACTGAGTTAAATAAATACCTGAAAAAATGGAAAAATAGTGGGAGAAAAGCTCTTTCTTGCATGCTGACAAATAAAAAAAATTGAATTAGAAAATAATAATTTGGCAGCTCCTGTATTGTTTTAGGTAAGGATTACCTATGGATGCAAAAACTACTGGGCAAATGTTTTTAGAAGTAACAGGGTATTTACCTAGTCTCAAAGAATTTTCCCAGAAGATGTTTATTAATTACAAAAAGGTAATTAGTAACTTTACAGAGAAGGAAACTGGCAGACACCACCTTAATGAAATGATCACAGTTAACATCTCCAGCAATGGGACAAATAGATGTCTGCATTTTCTAATAGGATGCCATGAGAAGGACACAACCTCATTTTTGTGGTCTTTCTATAAAAAATGCATAACCTGAATCTAATTGTGAGGAAACTGTAGACAAACCTAAACAAGTGATGGTCCACAAAAATAAATGGTCTCCAGTCTTCAAAAATATCAAGGTCATGGAAGAGAAAGAATATGGAGCTTCCAGAATAAAGGAGAAAAAAGAGACATGACAACTAATGAAAAACAGCATGTGACTTTAGATTGGAGCCTGGGCTCAACTTTATTTCTTTTGCTAAAAGGTCATTAAGTGAGGTAACTAAGAAAAATTTACATGAGGCCTGTTGATTAGATAATAACATTGTATTAGTGGTTTTTTTCCCCCAACTTTATTGAGTTATTATTGACATTCAACTTATGTTAAGTTCAGGGTGTTCAATGTGATGATTTGATACATGTATGTATTGAGAAATGATTACCACAGTAAGATTAATTAATAGTTCCATTCTCTCACATTACTAACTTTTTTTGTGGTGATAATATTTAAGATTTAAGTTGTTCTTTTCACAACTTTCAAGTATAATATTGTTAGTTACAGTTACCATGTTGTACATTAGATCCCCAGAATTTATTGATCTTATAAATGGATGTTTATAACCTTTGACCAATATCTCCCTCTTTCTTCCACCCTGAGCCCTTGGCAACCACCACTGCACCCTCTGTTTGTGTGCAATCTGTTTAGATTTCACAAATAAGTGAAGAAATACACTATTTGTCTTTCTCTGACTTACTTCACTTAGCATAATATCCCTAAATTCATCCATATTATCACAAATGGCAGGATTTATTTTTTTAAATTGAGTTATAATTGACATACAAATATTATTTCAGATGTATAATATAATGATTATTATTTGTATGTTGTGTGAAATGATTGCCACAATAAGTCTAGTTGACATTGGTCACCAATAGTTATACATTTTTTTTTCTTGTGATAAGAACATTTAAGATCTACTCTCTTAGCCAAATAAGCAATACGGAATTATTAACTATAGTCACTATGCTATACATCACATCCCCAAGACTTATTTGTTTTATAACTGGAAATTTGTACCTTTTGACCACCTTCACCCATTTCACCTACCCCCTGCCTCTGGCAACCACCAATCTGTTCTCTGTATCTGTGAGCTCAGGTTTTTTTTTTTTTTAAACATTACGCATATAGGTGAAAACATACAGCATTTGTCTACCTCTGTCTGACTTATTTCACTTAACAGAATGCCCTCCAAGATTATCCATGTTGTCACAAATGGCAGCATTTCCTTCCTTTTTAAGGCTGAATAATTTTCCATTGTGTATGTGTGTGTGTGTATATATATATATATAAGTGGATAAATAAAAAGTGATAATAAAGAAAAAAGTTATATATTCTTTATCTGTTCACCTATTGATATATATGTGAATAGATAAATAAAAAGTGATATTAAAGAAAAAAGTTATATATTCTTTATCCATTCACCTATTGATGGATTCTTAAGTTGTTTCCATGCCTTGGCTATTGTGAATAATGCTGCAGTGAACATAGGGGTGCAGATATCTCTTTGAGATAGTGATTTCATTTTATTTGGATATATACTCAGAAGTGAAATTGCTGTATGATGTGGTAGTTCTATTAAAAATTTTAAAAGAACCTCCTAACTGTTTTCCAACTATGGCTGAACCAATTGACATTCCCCCCCGCCAACAGCACACAAGGGTTTCTTTTCTCCATATCCTTACTAACCCTTGTCATCTCTTGTTTTTTGATAATGACTATTCTAGCAGGTGTGAGGTAATATCCTATTGTGGTTTTGGGATTTGCATTTCCCTGATAATTAGTGATATTGAGCACATTTTCAACCTGTTGGCAGTTTCTGTGTCTTCTTTGGAGAAATGTCTGTTTAGGTCCTTTGCCCATTTTTAAATTGGATGGCAA
Source organism: Mirounga angustirostris (assembly GCF_029215605.1). NCBI lineage: Eukaryota > Metazoa > Chordata > Mammalia > Carnivora > Phocidae > Mirounga > Mirounga angustirostris. The sequence goes on along the minus strand of NW_026991716.1, from coordinate 90,149,693 downwards.
TGATGATGATGATGATTGTTATTTAGTTTTGTGAGTTCATTATATATTTAGGATATTAATCCCATATTATATACATGCTTTGCAAATAATTTCTCCCATTTCATTGGTTGCCTTTTTATTTTGTTGATTATTTTCTTTGCTGTGCAGAAGCTTTTTAGTTTGATGTAGTCTCACTTGCTTATTTTTGCTTTTGTTTCTCGTGCTTTAGGTATCATCCAAAATCATCCAAAAAATCATTGCCAAAACCTATTAAAGGAGCTTTTCCCATGTTTTCTTCTAAAGGTTTATAGTTTTGAGTTTATATTTAAGTTCTAAATTTTGAGTTAATTTTTATGAGTGATGTAAGGTAGGGGTCCAGTTTTATTCAATTGCATGTGAATATACAGTTTTCTTTTCACCATTTATTGAAGAGACTATTCTTTCTTCATTTAGTATTCTTTGTTCCCTTGTTACATATTAGCTGAGCATATACACATGGCTTTATTTGTGACTCTCAGTTCTGTTCTGTTGGTCTATGTGTCTGTTTTTATGTCAGTACCATACTGTTTTGATGACTGTAGCTTTATAGTATAGCTTGAATCAGGAAGTATGGTGCCTCCTGCTTTGTTTTTCTTTCACAGGATTTCTTTGGCTATTCAGGATCTCTATGCCTTTGGATTGGAGAATTTAAACCATTTGCATTTAAAGTCATTGTTGATAGGAAAAAAACTACTAATGCCATTGTATTTTCTGTGTTGTATTTCCCTTGTTCCTTTCTTCCTCTTTTGCTGTCTTTCTTTCTGAATTGATTATTTTCCATGGTGGTATGCTTTGATTTACTTATTTTTATCTTTTGTACCTACTATAGGTTTTTGCTTTTTGGTTACCATGAGGCTTACGTAAAACATCTTACAGATGTAATAACATGTCTTAAGCTGATAACAACTTAACTTTGATTGCCTACAAAAGTTTACCTTTTTACTTCCCCTTCCCCATATTTCATGTTCTTGCTGTCATAGTTTACCACTTTTTATATTGTGTATCCATTATTGAATTATTGTAGCTATAGTTATTTTTAATACTTTTCTCCTTTAAGCTTTTATACTAGAGTTAAGAGATTAACAAACCACTATTTTATAAGTATTAGAATATTCTGAATTTGACTATATACTTACCTTTACCATTATGTTTTATATTTTTATTGTTTTCATGTTACTAATTAGCATCCTTTAATTTCAGCTTAAAGGACTCCTTTTAGCATTTCTTGTAAGGCATGTCTAGGGCTGATGAGTTCCATCAAATTTTGTTTAGGAAAGTCTTTATCTCTCTTTCATTCCTGAATGAAAGTTTTGCCAGGTAAGATGTTCTTGGTTGGCAGTTTTTGTTTGTTTGTTTTGTTTTGTTTTGTTTTTTCTGTCAGCACTTTGACTATATCATCTGACTCTTTCCTGGCCTTCAAGGTTTCTACTGAGAAATCTGCTGATAGCCTTATGGGGATTCTCTTGTATGAGATAATTTTTTTTTCTTTTGCTATTTTTGAGTGTTTTGATTTTAGACAGTGCTAATATAATGTGTTTTGGAGAAGATCAATTTGGGTTGAAAGTTTGGGGTAACTTATTAGCTTCATGAACTTGAATGTATCTCAGAGAGGTTCTCTTTAAGTTGATTTTGTTTGACAACCTATGAGCTTTATGGACTCAGGTATCCAGATCTCTCCCCATATTTGAGAAGTACTCAGCCATTATTTCTTTAAATAAGTTTTCTGCTTCTTTCTCCCTCTATTCTCTTTCTGGAACTCTGATAAGGTGTAGATTGTTTCTTTTAGTGGTAGTCTATACTTTATGCAAGCTTTTATCACTTTTTAAAAATTCTTTTTTCTTTTTTCTTTTTGGTCATTTGAAATCATCAAATGACAGTCTTGCAGTTCACTAACTCTTTCTTTGGCTTGGTTTAGTTTGTTATCAAAGTTCTTTTTTTTCATTCTTCAATGTAGTCCTTGTATTGTTCAACTCTAGGATTTCTGTTTTTTTTTGTTTTGTTTTGTTTTGTTTTTAATGATTTCTGTTTCCTTGTTGAAGTTATCCTTTTGTTCATGAATTTATTTATTAAATTTCATTTATTCACCTATTTATGTTTTCTTGTAGTTCATTGAATTTCTTTAAGATGTTATTCTAAAACCTTTTTTGGACACCTCATAGATTTCTACTTGTTTATGGCCAATTATTGGAGTGTCATCATCAAAGTTTCCTTGACTGTTCATGATCCTTGTGGTTTTGCATTGGTGTATGCATAGTTGGGAAACTAGGCACCTCTTCCCAGTCTTTGCAGACTGGCTTTGGCAGGCAAAAGCCTTCATCACTTAGCTAGTCCAGAGATTCTGGGATGGGCCTGTTATTGTGAGAGCCTACTTAGAAGCTGGGGCCATGGGAATTGGCCTGGAGCTAGGGTGAGACTGGAGTCTGGGGGATTTGGGAGTTGGCTTGTAACCTGAGGCCTCAGGGGCTGGCCTACAGAGAGGGTCTGTGGGAGCCATTCTGACATTGGGGTGGGCCAGTTGTCTAGATCTTTGGCAGCCACCCTTGAGGCTAGGGCTGCAGGACTGGCCTGGTGCTGAGGTGGGTTGGGGATCTGGGGCCACAGGAGCCAGCCTGGTGTTGCAGTGGGTCAAAAGCCTTGGTCTGTAGGAGTCAGCCTAGTTCTGGGGCCTGGGTCCATGTTTACCTTGAGCCTGGGTTCACAGGGGCTGATTGTGCGCTTGGGGCCAAAGAGCCACCTGGGGCCATGGGAGTCAGGGTGGTGCTGGGGTCAGCTGGCTCTGAGGTCCATGGTGAAGTTGGACACTCACCCCATTCTCCTCCACAGGGAGGTGTCTCTCTCTGCACTGGGTACCTGTGCTTGGGAAAGGGTGTTGAGGTAATGTGAAGCTATGTTTCCTTACCTTCCTCAATGCATCTTTTCTTATTTCTATGCTTTACCCAGGTGCTATAATCCCTCACCTGGGGTCCTTGGCTCTTGTGAAGGTACTTTTGCATGCAGATAGTTGCTCAAATTGATGTTTCTGGGGGCTACAAATGCTAGAATTCCTATGCCACCATTTTGCTGATGTCACTTTCATCAGAACTGTATTAGTGTTAATGTCCTGATTTTGATAGTTGTTGGTGGTTATGTAATAGAATGTTAATTGTTTTTTAGTAAACATATATTGAAATATTTAGGATATTGGGATTAAAGGGGAATCATGTCTGCAATCTACTCTTATATGGTTTTGAAATCTTAAACACACACATATGATAAAGCAAATATAAGAAATTAACACTGGGAGAATCTGGGTGAAGAGTATGTGGGAATACTTTGTGCTATTTTTATAGCTTTTGTGGAACTCTCAATTTATTTTGGAATCAAGAGTTAAAAAAACAAACCATCATTCTTTTAGCCTTACATTTCTTTCTAGATGTTACACATTAAGTATATTTTCTCTTTATAGCCAAAAGTGTTGGGAATTTAGTCTGCCTTCCTGGTACTCACCTCTTTGTTTTACCATAACTGGATTGCATTTCTAAGTTAGTGAAATTCCTTTCTTCCAGGTGATCAGTAATCTCTTAGTTGCAATTTCCAATGAAAACTCAATCAAATCTTACTTCATTCCCTGACAGCAGCAGTATGCATTGTTGATCTCCTTATTGATACCTTTCTTGTTAGCTAGACTCCTGCATGAAACCCTGCTTCCACATACCATATACCAGAAGCATCCCCTGTTCAACTCTTCCAAACTAAGTGTGTCTCTTTATCTCTCGCCTTCTCCTCTACCCCCACCTGCCTAAATATGCTCTTCTTTTCTCTCTTTTTGGGGAATGACATTGCTGTCTATCTATTTACCTGGGTCAGAAACCATTTTTCCCTCACTCTACCTCAAATCAATCACAATTCCTACAATTCTGTGAATTTCTCTCAAGTCTGTCCCTTTATCTTTATTTCCATTTCTATGTCTATTGCTTTAGCTTAGGCCTGTTTATTTTCTTGCCTGGATTACTTAACTATATCACAGATTTTGGACTCAGAAAGTGTTGACTTGGGCTTGCTAGCTGTGTAAAAACAAGTTGGTCACACTTCTTGAGACTCAAGTTCCTCATCTGCAAAATAGGCTTAATAATGTGTACATAGGGAATTTTCTGGTGACCATTAGATGAGGTAAGGTATCAGGCAGTGTGTGTTAGTTGTGGAGGATTATACCTATGCTACTGCTGTATTTCCTAGACTGACCTACCTTTCTAGAAGCGTACCTACTATACTGGGTCTTTGCTTTTACAAAATGCATGCTGCCAGTGAGGTCAGGAGAGTGTGAGGGCATATACAGATGTAAGGGGGTGAGAATAGTCAGCTGGTTCAGATAAAATGCCATTCTCTTCACACACAGACTTACAGATGTGCTCATGTCTGTCCCTTGGCATTATGCAGTCAATAATCATGTCAACTATACTTTTATTTACAATGATATGTGGCATAAAACAAGACCTCTACAACCCCTTTTTTGTTTTTCACAAAAGTAGTTCCTTTGGTTTTTTCATTAGCTTACCAAGGAACAAATGTGCATTGGTAGAGGTTCAATAAGTCAATCAATTAGGCAGCCCTTTTAAGCAACAATGGAAATAGGAGTCAGGAGCTCTGTTAATACCCTGTCTTGGGCAGGACAATGCTCAGCACTTGCTCACATACTAAAAGCACAGTCACACAGGTCAGTATTACGTTTGCTGAAAGGCTGATTGGTTATTGTACTGAACGGATGCTGCAGCTCTTGTGTCAGGTTTTATATACCTAATTTAATTGTTGCCACTGACAACAGTGGAATCCATGTCAACTACTGATGCCATTTATGCTACTGAAGCAAAGTCTGTGCCAGCGTTTCCATTAGTAATCTCTGTGTTTAAAAGAATAGTGATTGAATAAAGAAACAAATGGAAGGAGAGAAGCTTCAAGAATTCTGAAGATATGTAGATAGGGCCACTCCTGGCCAAAAAGATAAGGACTGTGGATTAATTTGTTCGTTCAGCAAGTATTTACTGAACGTCTACTATGTCCTATCCAGTGTGCAGTGTATACATGGTTAACAAATCATAGTCCTAATCTTCCATGAAGTTTATAGTCTAGAGTGGAACACAAATTATAAGTAGATAACAAACAAGCAAATATGTAATTACTAATTGTGATTAAGTACGATAAGAAGCATAAACAATGCTGTAAAAGATTTTAACTAAGGGCGCCTGGGTGGCTCAGATGGTTAAGCGTCTGCCTTCGGCTCAGGTCATGGTCCCAGGGTCCTGGGATCGAGTCCCGCATCGGGCTCCCTGCTCCTTGGGAGCCTGCTTCTCCCTCTGCCTCTCTCTCTCTCTGTCTCTCATGAATAAATAAATAAAATCTTAAAAAAAAAAAAAGATTTTAACTAAATGGTGTATTCCATAGAGTCAGGGAAACCCTTTCTCAGATAGTGATGTTCAAACTAAAATTTCAAGGGTGAAAGTTGTTGCCAAAGTTGGTCAAGTTCTAGGCAGAGAGATCTGCATATTCAAAGTTCCTTAGAAGGGTGTTTGGAGTGTCCATAGGTGCAGAAAGTTGGCTGGCTTGGCAGGGTTGATTGTTCATTATGGTCATCATGGATTTATAGTGAAGCTAAAATGTTCAGGTTTTTTTTTTTTTTTCTCTAGTGTCTATCAACTTTACAGGTGTAGGTGTGGACAAGTTAGACAGTTGCGCTCACTTGGAGTTGGTTGTTTTTTTTGTTTTGTTTTGTTTTGGTGAGTGTGATGATATAGAGAGAGATGGAGAGTTGAAAGAAGTCCAAAAAGTGCAAGGGAGTACTTTGTAAATCAATCTTAGGATCTAAAATAAAGAAGAATGGAAAAGGCAGGAGGGATTGTATGCCTAGGGAGTAGGGAGTGGGGAAAATGAGTTGAGGGGCTATAGATAGGTTAAACAACATCCAAGGGGTGACAATGAGGATGGGTATCTGAGGCCTAGAGAAAAAGCATTTTGGTAATGAGAAGTTGTGAATATTGGGGTGGGTTTAAAGATCTTCCACTTAGAGGGATGGAAGTGGTGTGATGTCCTCAGAAATCTGTCTATATTGGTAGTTTTATTACCTCTAGATTTGTCTTCATCATTTTATGTGCCTGTGTATTTACTGTTGATATTTGCCACTCCTCACTCCCTAATACACAGCTTCCTCTAAGTCTGTCTTTCCAAAGCTTAAAACCCTTTTGGAAAAAAAAATCCATTTTCATTAAAACTTGCTTGCTTCTCTACTCCATTCTCTGGATCCTTGCCAGCTGATCTGTTAGTTAACAAGAAAAACAAATTTAGTTAAAATTAATTTGGGATGATAGTTTAATTTTGTTCCAGACAACACATTTACATTTTAACAGAAGCTTTTAATAACAAATAGAAAAGAGTATCTAATATAGAAATTCACACTACTGAGAAAAATATTGTGGTGCAGAACTTTTTTTTTTTTTTTTGCCTTTATGTAAAATCCTGGGGATAGTCATTTAATTTACTTATATGTGTGGCTAATCCTGAAGATGACCAATATGAGAGTCTTTTTTTTCAGAGCTGTAGCAGAATTGGAGACATATTACTTGCTGTAGAGTGAAGTAAACCTAGAAATTTAGTCCCATTTCTAACTTTTGGAGGTAAGGAAAGTAGGCCTAGAAAACAAAATTAGTTACCTTACCTAGTTAATTACTCAGCTAGATAGCTAATCAAACCCCAGTCTGTACCACACTATATACATTGTACTTTTTATCTTCCAGAGACATTAAAATTGAACCTTCTCAAATAGGTGGAAGAATGTCCTATTATAAAAGTCATTCAGAAATGGAGATCCTACAGTCTTCTAAAATACTCGGCACAATGCTTAGGAACCTTTAATAACAGGAAATTATCCATTACAATTCAGCATAGGGTAGTGGAAAGAACTCTGGTTTTGAAATAAGACATGCCTTGTGGTCATAGCTGTGGTAGGCAGTCTCTAAAATGTCCCTCAGCTATCTCTACTTTGCCATATTCATACCTTTGTGTAATTCCTTCACTTAAGTGTGGGCTGAACATAGTACTTGCTTCTAATGAAGAGTATATAGCAAAAATGGAGGAATATCATTTCCAATCTTAGGTTATAAAAAACTGTGGCTTCCATCCATATTGGGCACTCTCTTTGCTCTCTCTTGGATTATTTTGTCTGGGGAAAGCCACCTGCCATTTTGTGAGATAGCAGCCTGTGTGACAATGAATCTATAGGTCTGCCAACAGCCACATCAGTGGATTTGGAAGTGGATCACTCTTCTCTCCTCCACTTCAACAGCCCCTTGTTCAGTTGAGTCTTCAAATGAAATTGTGATGTTGGCTGGTAGTTTGGCTAAACTGCAACCTCATGAGATACCTTGATCCAGAGGTACCCAGACAAACTGTGACCCTATTCCTGACCCACAGAAACTGTGGGATAATACATGTTTGTTTTAGTAACATACTTTTGTGTTAGTCCTTGCCTTTCTGGGGCTCAGTTTTTTCACCTGTGCATGTTCAGCAATTGAACCAAGCGGTCTTTGAGGTCATTTATGTGCAGATTGCTATTAGTCATCTAATTCCTCATGTGTTAGCATAAGCCAATTCTATCTAATTGTATTTTTAGCAGTGATGAAGAAGAGTCAGCCATAATTTTCTAGAAATAACCCTTCAAATATTAAGACTATAGGAAATCCTGTAGCCTCCCTTCCAATCCAACATGTGAAAATAATATGAAACCTTTGATGTGTGAGGATTTGGTTTTATCTTTTATTAATCTTATCTTGTTAATCTCTAATGCTAAATTTATTTCTTTAAACAATAGCACTACACTGTTAAATGCTGTATCACCTAAATCTTACTCTTTATAAAATCTTAGAAGAAAGGGCACATAGATGCATTTTTTTGCCCATATAACTTGACATGGGCTTTATAAAGCTTTAATTTCCAGGAAGTAAATGTCATGATTGGTTCTTATTTGACAAAACAGTCACAAAGACTCAGACTTTCTACCCTGGGTAATTTGACAAGATTGTATCAGAAATGTGTTTTTAGTATCTATTTGGACAAGGCATTTTGGATGTGGGGATGACTGTGTAGTCAAAAATATTTTCTCTAAACATGCAACAGAAGTCTTTCTGCTAGGCGCCTATTATTAGATGGCCAATATGTTGTTACTGATTCATTGATCTGGGTTTTAGCATATGTTTTCCCAACGGAATAGAAACTACTCCGTTGGCATGCTAGAGGAATGAGGCCAATTAGCCTTCAGAGAATCCTGGACTCCATTCATTTGTGGTAATTCTATATAGCAACTCATTAAAAATAATATGAGTGCTATGTAAAACCTTGCCTGGGTATTGATTTCTGTTTCTCAATTTGTTGTCTTTGAATCAGAGCCCTTATTTTGTCCACATTGTATGCTATTGCCTCTCCTGTGAAGCCAAAGAAATGCATTGGTTTGGTTTGGTTTGGGATGTGTGTGTATTCTTGTGTGTATTTTGTGTCATGGTGGATAAATTTACAAAGGAATGATTGTGGTGTCTCATATTTGCTTTGCCACTTCTTTGTGTTATTAAGCTATAGAAGTTAGCCAGGGATGGAACCCACATTGTAAACAAATGTTTATAATCATTAATGCCAAAATGGTCTAAAAATAGATATTTAGAAGTCTAAAATATGAAAGCAGACTGTAAGCAGCACATACACTCTTCTTTATTTTCTGTCTTGTGAGTTGCCTTTATTTCCCATTTTTCTGAAATTTGTTACAGATGCTAGAACTTAGCCACTCAGGTTCTGAAATCTCTTCGGTTATCCAAGGATGTGATTCAGCCTAATGAGTGAGGGGGTTTGCTGGCAGTGCCCACAGGCCGCTCCCCGCTCCCCTCCCCTCCCTTGTCCTTGACGGAAGCCCTGTAGGAGACCACTAACTGCGTGCTGTGATAGCTCGGCCAGTGATGAGGTGACCTGTGGTTCAAGGCTCAGGGAAGACCACCAACTGCTTTCAGCTAGGTCAGTGACCAGCTGTCAGCTGGGGAGAGTCTCCTGTCAGTGCCAGCCTGGGGGAGATTCAAAGTGCTGACCTGGAGGGGAAAGGGCAGAGCTTATCAAGAACTCACTCCATTTGCATTGTAAAGACAGAGAAGGAGGTGACTTTGGGAGGCAGCCCTCATCCCTTAGACCTCCCACAAAGAAGCAGATGCATTTAAAGGGGTGGAAGCATGGGGCGAGACAGGATTCTCCTTCTTTGTTGATTCACTGCCTGATTTTTATGCTGCTTTAAATGCAGAGGCTTTCCTTTATTTGTTTTATTTTTATTTTTTAAAATATTTTTTTATTGTTATGTTAATCACCATACATTACATCATTAGTTTTTGATGTAGTGTTCCATGATTCATTGTTTGTGCTGTGCTTTAGACTAGACTTAAAGCTGCATCTTGCTGATTTTTTTTTAAAACTTGCTCTCGCGAATACTTCAACCTGATGGTAGCTAATTTGCAAATAAGAAAATAAGTAACTTAGGTTTCTTTTCAGGGCTAGAAAGTGGATTTTAATCCTATAATGTTTTCCTCAGTCATCACCAAGTTTAGTGAAGAGAACAGCCTTAAAAACAGAAAGCTTTGCAGTGATTCCATGGCAGCATGTGCGGGAGAGAGAGAGTGTGTCTGAGAGCATCATAAAAACCAGGGGAAAGGCACTCCATAAATATGCGGGTAGTTATTTATTACAAAATAAATTATGTATTGACATGAGGAATTACACCATAATTTTCTGTTTGAAATGGTACCAAAGTAAATTGGTTTCTATCTAAAAGGTCACATGGAATGTTGGCTTTGTGTTCCTGTCATGACATTTGCCTTATTGACATTCAGGAGCATTCCCTCTGCTTCATGCAATCACTGTCTCCTTTCACTGTGTTTACAGATAATCCAGCAACTTTGCAGGCCAAATGGTTTTCTGAATATGAGCCCACAAAGCATTGAATCAGACAGCCTCCTGCTTAGAGAGTTTTCATCACAGTTCAGCCATAAGGCAAACATCAAAAATTGCTTTAGAAGGGAAAGTGACAGGAAATTGTTCATAATTTGCCATCACAATAATTAAGAGTGGCTAGCACTATTGCAACCACTGTTTAATTTCCCCTTCTTTAAAATTAACTCTGTTATTGTCACCAACAGCTCGGTGGTGAGACCGATTAACACCGTTTGTCTGAGGCCTTCTATTCCCGGAACACATCATTCACTCACCTCCGTGTGGAACCAGCTATGCATCTTGATCCAAGCTGACATTTACAGTGAGGACATGCGTGAGCCTTAAAAGAGTAGCTCAATTGCTAAACTGCTGTTTAAAAGGCCTCTCATGAAATATCCTGAACTGCATATGGCTTAGAACAAATAATCAAATGCCTTACAGCCAGGGGAAGAAAAGGAAAGTAGAAAGTGTCTTAACCATTGTTCAGTGGTTTTCATGCCTGATTTGGTAGGTAAAGGTTATCAGAAAAGTCAGTTCAAGTGTGCTTAGAAACCTTAATGACACCTCCCAACTCCCTTGGCAGGCATCTCATGAAGGGGAGCAGGTTATCAGAGGCCAAAATTAGAAACCCCATCTTTGGTAATGAACTGATTAGTGTCATCCTGTGTCTGGGCTGCCCATGGCTAGAACGGCTAGAGTTTCTGTCCTGGGTGTTATACTTCATGCACCTTCTCAGGACTCCAAAGTCACGATGCTCTCGGTACTCTTTCCCTGGCTTAGCACATCCTGCTTCTTACTGCACTAATTTGTGTGTTGATTTCCTCTCTTATCAGGCATTAAGCACTTTGAGGTCAGAGTTTTAAAAGCTCACAGTCCCCAGCATATAGCATAAAATAGTCGCTGACTAAATATTTGTTGACCGACAGACTAAAAGATGAATGATTGACAGTACTCACACAGAAGTTGGGGGAGAAAATCTCTGCACCGTAGGTCCAGTGGGCTATCATTAACTGTCCCAACCCAGAATGACCCTGGCTACAGAATAGCAAATTAGATTCTGTTAAAAGAAAAAAGAAACCAATTACTCTTAGGGGAAAATTTTGCTAAAATCCTTATTTATTAATTCAACATAGTGTGTTGAGTGCCTAGCCTATACCAGGCACTGTTTTAGGCACTTGAGACTTATCAATGGGCCAAACAATTCATGCAGTTGTGAAGTTTATATTCTGGTGCAAGAAGTCAGGCAATTAATAATAACTGTAATAAGTCAATCATGGATTATGCTGGAATGTGACCTATGCAGTGAAAATAGTGAAGCAGGGGAAATGAGGTTGAGGTACTGGGAGTGGGTGTTAGGCATGGGTGGGTCTCAATTTTAAATAGGGTCAGCAGAGTAAGCCTCATTGGGATGACAGCATTTGGGAAAAGACTGAAAGTTAGCAGAGGAGTTAGTATGTGTTTATTAGAAGAGGAGCATTCAAGGTATAGGAAACTGCCTGAGCAAAGGCCCTAAGTTGGGAGCATGCCTGGAGTATTCTGTGTGGAGGACAGGGAGGTGGATTAGAACAATCTACAGGGGTGTAGTAGGAGATGAGGTCAGAGAGGTAACAGAACACCTGATCAAGGGCTTGGTAGACCATCATAAAACCTTTGGCCTTTACTCTGAGTGACAGGGTTAATTTAATTCACTCCCTCCTTTGTACTTGGAACTCCCATTTCCCATTTGTACTTATATCTATTTCAGCAAATAACACATGATGTTAAACTGTTTGTGTCTTTTTCCCTTGCTAGACTCTCGGGTTCTAAATGCAATTTTTAAATCTCATTCTTCTCTGTATCTGGACCAGAAGAATGAATGCACATTATAAATGCTCCATTATTGTTTGTTGAATTGAATTATGACAACAAACAAATCACAGGAGTAGGGATCGCACAATATTGTAAAGGAACACGCATTGCAGATAGTTTCTGGGGCAAAAGAGTTGCTGTAAGAATGCATCATACACTTCTTAGCTATAGGCTAGTGTTTTTCTGCTCAAGTCCTCTGATTTTTTTTTTACTTGTGCAGTTTTCTCACCATTGTCTAATGGCTGCTTCCAAAAAACCCCGCTGCAATGCTGAAGCTGAGAGTAACTCTCTAGGGAAACTTTGGTGGTTAAGCTACTGATCTCATGAGCTAGGGCTCTGAATCTCAGCCTCAGATGCACGTTGGAATCCATGAGGAGCTTTTATTAACTATTGTGCCTCATCACAGAGCAATTGTACCAGATGTTCTGAGGGTGGGGCTCAGGCATGGGTATATTTTAAAAGCTCCTAGGTGATCCTGATGTCCAGCCAGAGTAAAGAGCTATTGATCTGGAGCTGTTCGAAGACTTTCAGAGGTGACCCATGTTCTTTATGAACATTTGAGCTACAACAAAGGGAATATAAAAATTTGGTCATTTCCCCAAACCCATCAATTCTTGGTAGAGTTGGCTTTTACATCATGGTGGCAACTCAAGGGTGTCTTATTGCATCTGCATGTCTGTATGGGTGCAGGTGTGGTGGGGAGATGGGAGAGCTTTGAAGGTTGTCTGTTCTCTAGGATAACCAGCTTACTTGTAAATCAGCCCGCGTGAGATACTTACAGAAGCTAAATCGGGAGCCAGTTCCTGGGTCTTCTCTCAGAAGAACACATATAAATATAAACATGATAACACCTACCTTGCAGGGTTAGTTTGAGGGCTAAATGAGGCAATGTTCATGAAAGTTGAGGGCAGCCATGTGGTAGATTCTAGAGCTATGCCATCCAACTACTCAATCAAAATTAAGTAAAATAACAAGATTTATTTTTGAGATCCATTAGCCACCTGTCAAGTGTACAATGCCATACGTGGCTGGTGGCTATCATATTGGAAAGCACTGATATAGGACATTTCCATCATTGCAGAGCTTTCTACTGGGCAATGCTACTCTATAGAGGTTTCCCTTGCCTTTCCGGAAGCATCAGGCTTCTAACTGATGTAGTTAATGTGCTGAAAGTATATGATGTTGTATTCTAAAAAAGTTTTTCTTCATAATAGAGCTTGGAAATGTGCTCAGATCAAGTTTGGATTTCTCTCTGAGATGTCAGTCAGAAGCTCACTCTCGGGCCTGTGCTGACATGCAGCTGCTGCCCCTGGATCTCTCTTGTGGTCATTCTGCCTGCCCTGCCTCTAGGCTTGGATTTATACTTAGTTCTCTCAGAAATGGCCACAGTGACAAGCAAACTGCTCTGGAGCCGAGGCATAAGTTTCCCTGGGGACTTACTTCAGGATCTAAACAACATTCTCTATGGGATTGCCTATAGGAGTGACTCGTGCCATTTCAAATAACAGCTTAATTCATCCTGTTCCCTTTACTAAGGTTTCGTAGCCCAGAACATCAGGGATGATGGCCATTTCTGGTGACAGGTAGACACCTGCACTGAACTCTCAATTCACTTCAACTTAAGCCACTTGCCCAGAAAGAGTGTATTAACTTCCAGTTTCTACTTAACTTTGGTTTTGCTCAGGGAGCTAAAGTTGTAAGCACAGGTCTTTTTCCCACATGGAACAGTTATTTTCAGGATTAAAAAAAATTTAGAGGGACCATTGAGAGAATGGAATGTATAAAATTTAGTCAGTAAATTAAAAAAAATTAGTTAAAGCTTTCCTTAATCACCTTGGGAAAAACAGGTTCTTGCTGACAATTGTATCATGGTGCTGTATTATCACATAATTTATTTTGTACACATAATTGACTTTTACTTGAGAAGCAAGAAAGCCCATGTGGAAATGTTAAAAAGAAGTCAAGTGAGAGACCAGCTAAAAGAAATTAAATCCATCAGTGTGTAAATATAATAAGGTGAAAGGAATCTGGCATTTATTGAGGGGTCTATGCAAATGCAGTGAGTTGCTAGAAGGGATATTCTCTGGGACCTGTATTAACTCAGGGAATTTGGAAAATTGGCAGAGATTCAGCTGGTCATGAAAGGTGGTTGGGATTTTGGTGAGAAATGGGGAGGGATTTCAGAGAGGGAAGATGTGGGAAGTTGTAGAGATGGAAATGCAAAAACTGTCTTCTTTAGTGGTAAGTAAATAGACCATTCTGACCAAACACACATGTATTATATGGATGAGAAATAAATGAGAAGTAAGGGTAGCAAGGGGCAGACCTTGAATAATATAGCAATAACTAGGTAAGTGTTTTTACTGCACACTTTTGAGTCAGACAATGAGCTGAAATATTTTCAACATACATTATTTAATTTAGGCTTTGTAATAGTCCAATGAGGTGGGTATTATTATTCACATTTTACAGATGAGGCAATTTATATTTAGAGAGGTTACGTAGTCTTCCCAAGGTGTTAGGAGACAATCCTCCATGGATCTTTTGCATCTCTCTACATCTTTGGAGGAGGGCCACGGGCTGCCTCTGTTCTGGATTGACTTTTCATGGATGTTTGCATAGCTAACAGCTTTGAAAGGTAGATCCAGTATCTTCTTCTGGAGCGGGGAGCGGGTTTATTTATTGTCCAGTGCAATAAAAACAGTGTCTCCCTTTGGGGCTAAGATTGAGCAAGTTTACTGCCCATTATAAAAGATTTGGGTACCCTGAACTCAGGGTTCCTTCCCTGGAATGCCATGTGCAAGAGTCATTTGATCCTTTCACATTGCCCTGTGGGAACTGAGGCTCAAGGAGATAGAGTGAGTGGTGACACTTTTGGCTACCTAGTGCTATTTCTCTGAGTAGTTTGTTTTTAATTAAATTTATTTATTTTTAATTATAATTATTATTTATTTGATTTTCTTGTCTCTGACCCAGGAATTTTTTGTCTTCTTCCAGCATCTATGAAACTGTGGCAGACTAACTTGTTAGCTTACAAATAGGGTCAGTTCGCAGAGCATTCACAGGTGTTGACCTAAACATCTGGTAAATAGTGAAATGACCTTAGAAGTCAACCAACTCAGGGGTGCCCAGGTGGCTCAGTTGGTTAAGCATCCAACTCTTGATTTTGGCTCAGGTCATGATCTCAGGGTGGTGAGATCCAGCCGGTGTTGAGCTCTGTGCTCAGTGGGGAGTCTGCTTAAGATTCTGTCTTTCCCTCTCCCTCTGCCCCCTCCCTCCATGCATGTGCTCTCTCTCTCTCTCTCAAATAAATAAATCTTTCAAAAAAAAAAAAAATCGGGGCGCCTGGGTGGCTCAGTCGTTAAGCGTCTGCCTTCGGCTCAGGTCATGATCCTGGAGTCCCTGGATCGAGTCCCGCATCGGGCTCCCTGCTCGGTGGGAAGCCTGCTTCTCCCTCTCCCACTCCTCCTGCTTGTGTTCCCTCTCTTGCTATGTCTCTCTGTGTCAAATTAATAAAATCTTAAAAAAAAAAAATCAACCAACTCTTAGGTTGTAAGGGCTTGTGCTAGAGTGGTTTGAAAGGAAGAAATAAGCCTCACATCGGGCTCCCTGCTCAGCAGGCAGCCTGCTTCTCCCTCTCCCACTCCCCCTGCTTGTGTTCCCTCTCTCACTGTGTCTCTCTCTGTCAAATAAATAAATAAAATCTTTAAAAAAAATGAAAGGAAGAAATAGATGTCAAAAAACAGAAAGGAAGAAACAGGTTGGTGAGAATATTTTGGGATGGAGTATGGGGCCAGAGGTGGTCAGAAAGTATTAAAGGTCAAAAGAGATATTAAAATTCTAAGCTTGAGCAGAGAAATGCAAAAATTAATAAAGTGAGGAGGAACTTTACTATTGGAGGAACAGGGGCAGGTTATTTTCTGCTTTTAGAGTTTTACTTCCCTGAAGTTAAGAGCTGGATATTTAAAAATTCTCTGCACAGGATCTAGCAGAGGAGGCATGCAAAACCCGTAACAACTAGATCTCCCCTCTTCTCACCTTATTTCAATTTGGGTGGATAGAGCTCTTGAGAGGACCTGGGAGGTAGCTGATTATTGTTGGCATCTCCGTGGGTGAGGGTGTGGCGGGGAGAGGGGCAAGGGCCTGGAACAATGGCCCAGTTACTTCTGAGACCATTTCAGGCATTCTCAGGCTGGCTGCTGGCTGTGTCTCTCAGAGTAAAGCTTGGCTTCTAAGCACTGTTGTTTTGCAAAAACACCATTGCAGTTATGCTAGGTGATCACTTTGCTCTCTTACTCTTTTCTTTGATGGACTTTTTAATAATAAAAGCTCAAAATATCATCTACTGCTCCTGCAGTGTCACTTATGGTGGCAAAAATGTAAATATTTTCTTCATTTGTTACCTATATATTTTTTTAAGAAGCAATGACAGATTAAAGAAAAGGCAAATAAACCCCATCTACTTATATATTATTATCTCCTGACCCCTATGTCTTCACTAATAGTTCAGAAAATCATATCAGGTTGTCTTTTTAAAATAAAAAGAAATCCTCTAAGAAGAATCCAAGTTGGTAGAACCTGAGCGGCACAGTTGCAGTGCTTAGTGTGTTGTATTCTTTTTGGGCCAATAAAATTGCTCAGTGTTTCCTTATTTCTGAATCAGTTGCCAATGTTTGGTGAACTTTGTGTACTGCTCCACATTCCCTTAGTGAGTGGCAAATTTTGCAGTGACAGGATTATGTTGCTATCCTTCCTAGGAAGTCTGTGGAGGCAACACTTCATGTCTCTCTGTCTGGAGCCCAGGTGTCTTGGGAACAGAGTAGCACCATTCAGTGTTAAAAAAATTTAGTCTTTAAAAAAGGTGGCATGATTTTTATTAGATGATTTTAGGAGTTGCAGATTAGTCAGCCACAAATGTACTGTGTAGGCATGAAACATTATCTTTCTTTCTTTCTTTTTTTTTGTATGTATCATTTTTAACATCTGTATCTATGGATAACAGGTTCTCAGGTGAAGTGCTGAGTATGTCACTGAAAGCCCAGTAGAGTTAAGTGTGCAAAGTCAGTCTGAACATATGCTGTAATGGATTTGACCTCGTAGAGCACTACAAAGAGAAATTGCAGATAACCATCTGAACTGACTTCTGAAGCTTGTAGTTCTGACTCCCAAGATACAGAGAGAAAAGTGAGACCAAACAGATTGGAATGAACAACTCAGAGATAGCAGAATGTAATTGAGCCTGATTTTAAGAATAAATATAGCTACAGAAAAAGGATTTATTCTCTAACACTTTTTTAATATTCT
Organism: Mirounga angustirostris; assembly: GCF_029215605.1. Classification (NCBI taxonomy): domain Eukaryota; kingdom Metazoa; phylum Chordata; class Mammalia; order Carnivora; family Phocidae; genus Mirounga; species Mirounga angustirostris. Next base: position 90,132,539 of record NW_026991716.1, on the reverse strand, counting down.
TTTTTTGGTTCCCAAAAATGTACTTGAAGTACAATAAATAGTTTTCTATTCATAATCTACTTTTCTTGATTACATTGATGCCTGTTAAAGTGACTATTTGATCAATATATAAACATATATATAAAATAAGAAATCACTGGAACCTTAGACCATAAGCAGGTGACAGTACCATAGAGGTAACCTAATCCTATCAACTACCCAGGGCAAAAATAGCTTTAACAACAGTGATTTAGGCTAGGATTTGAATGCTTCCTGTGATCCGCATCTCAGTAATTTATGGTTGGTTTTTAGTGCTACAAAGATAAGGTGTTTAGGGGCATAAAATTGCAGATATTATGATATATTATAGCAAGCATAATTTTTGCCATTTTTTTCCCATGAACACACCATTGACAGCATATACGCTTCTTTTACTACTGAGATCAGTTTGTTTGCAGTCTGTGTTTTATATAATCTAATCAGTAAATACTGTTTGTTATGCAGCTACCTGGGCTTAAGGTTAAAACATGTGGCTATGCAATAACTCTAAGCTGTGTGGCTTACCTGGAGTTCAGACCTGTGATCTTGATATTCTGTTACCTAGACCCATAAAGAACATGCTCTGATCAGCTAGGCCATAGGAATTTTGCAAGGTCCTCAAATGTATAAACACAAACATACACCCAGAAGCTTCCATATTTGAAACTGTTATTTAAATCGTGCTAGAAAATGGACTCTAGAAATCATATGGACTATAGGATTTCAGATTTTTCTATTGCTACATATTGTTTACAAGTGTAAATACACTCTATAATAAGGGACCATGGAAATACCAGGGCAAAAATTCCAGGGACTACAGAAAACAGAGTTGTGCCAAACAAGGCAGAGATATATTAATTATATTGATTGAACTTCAGGTTGCAGTAGCCTTTGACTTTTTTCTTTCATTTAGAATTGTTTTCTTTTTTTAGTAGTGGAATAGCTAGGTTTCCATTTGAAACAATTTGAGGACATTTGCTACTTACAACAGTGTTGCCGCAGTACATTCTTATAAGTGTCAGATGATATGCTGGTGATTATGGCTCCGATGCTGAACAGTTATTTCTAAACAATGCTTGCAAAATACTCTACTGTGTAATTTGTTTGTGTAGTTACAAACCTACTGATAGCACCCTTTAGAAAAATGTTTCTTTACAATTAACTCCCGTGCTGACGACAGAGCAAGATGACTTCCAAGTTGTCTTTCTTGTATTGAGCTCTTCTTTTTCTGCTTCTTGGGTTTTTCCCTCCTGTTTCGAGTCTCAGACCAGTATAAATATAAGATCATGTCAGAAGCATGATAGCTATCATGAGACACGGTTGCATATATGCAGAATGTTGAGCCTTAAGCCACCAAGGTTTGCATTTTGGTTCATAAATAATGTAGAGGTAGAGTGCTGAACATGCTGTTGTATAGACCTGAACTCGCTCTTGGTAAAATAAACAGATAAATAAATGGTAACTTGGAATAAAAGGAATGTTTAATATAACCGCCAACAGAAATATTCAGTGCTATACAACACCCATGTGAAGGCAAGCATATTTACAAACACATTCACATTATGTGGATAGTTTTTTTTGTGTTTCTCCCTCTAGTTTTGGAGACTCAGAGCAAAGAACAGACAGTATGTAGAGAAGCATCTAAAATGATGGTTTGTGTTTGTCCTTTTTTGCATATCTGAGAATGAGGCAATTCAGCTCCAATTGTTATCATTGTGCTGATTTTTAAAAGTACTTTTCCTTGTTTTATGGAACTCACCAAGTCAAGCACAGCAGCCTGCGTGACACTGTGCTGTGGGGTGTGAAGTTGAAGTCATTGAACACTGAATTTCCCCAGTGTGTCTCAGTGGCAGAACCCCTTGTGCTAAATGTGTGTGTGCTGTTCCACTGAGAAAATTCAATGTTCAGCAGCTCTCCGAGTTTCTCATTTCATACCTATGGAGAAGAGGCTCAGTGGCTGCCTGTTGAGTTTCATTGTGAAGTACATACAGATGGTCTAGTCAAGGTTCTTTAAAAGGCACAAAGGGGAAGAAATTTCTGCTTTTTTTCCCCATTTTACATGCATTTTTTCCCTTTTAAAAATGTATATTTTGTATCATTAGTCAAATATGACATTGCTCTAATTTTAATGTAGGTAGAATGCATGAAAACTAACAATTCTTCTGAAGAAATAGACATTAGGGCTGTTGTGCCAGACACTCAAGCAGTGTATATACAGTAACTTAGTATATGTTATCTAGTCTCTTCTAAGTAAATGCTGAATTTGGTTAACATCTAAGCCTATAATGAGAACATTAGGCAGTCAGAAACTTGCCAATTGCATTGTAGCTTTTTCTTTATGCTAAGTTTCTCTAGACTGACTCGATTTACCCACTTGAAGACCTTGTCAGTGAGTGCCTCTGTCTGGGAAATCTAAATAGAGGAGTTATCAGGAAGAGAACTATATTTAAATAATGTGCACAATATTTTAAAATTCTTCAATACATTAAGAAAATTCTTTGGAATAATTAGTTTATATTTCATAGCACATCTGTTAAATGAGTAACTATTGAATGGAAAATATCCCTACAACTTCATAAGCAGTTTTTGGCAAATGATTTATTTTGCCATAATTATACTTGTGTCCAGCCTTATAGTTGTCGAGACATTGCTTTCAACGAATTTTTAGCTAGTAGTTTAAAATGAATTCCTTTTGTCTTTAGGTAAAAAAATGTTCTCTCGTGGAAGCAGAGAAATTGTATGTAGATGATGTTAGCTTTCTCAGAAGAAGAGTAAATGGGTATGCATTATAGGACATGCAGGTGGAATTTGGAGACCAACTTGTGAATGCAAACTATGAATACTACTTGAGTCATTTTTATTTGCTTGAAAAGAAAATCATGACAACTATGACAGAATAGAAGAGGAAAATGGATGTACAAACAATGTAAAGTAGGTACAATCTTAAATGGAGAACCATCATTGTAGAAATACAAAGTAACTTCACTGAGTCCATTCCCTTTCTGAAAATCAGCTTCAATTTCTAAAAATGAAAAAAAAAAATAGAACAAGAAAGGGAAAAATGACAGTTTAGGCTTTGACCAAAGATGTCAATTCAAACACAAAACAGACACACTTCTTGGTCTAGATTGTGATAAATAAATTACTAGTTTGATGAATAGTTGTGAGTTCAGTAAAGTGATGTTTTGCATTGTTCAGACAATACATCCTATTTAATTAGGAAATATAGACAAGTTGTTATGCAAGTATTATATGATAAATGATATCACAAATATAAGACATTAAACTTTTCCCTCCTTTTGGTGAAGAGTGTTCCAAATACAAAAGTGATGAGAGTCAGATTCTGACATGGAGAAGTAATTTAACCTGAAAGGAATTTCTCCTGCAGTGGAGGTGAGATTTGAGTATATTCATAGAGAAATTTCTTTGATGCCAGTTGTAGTATGTCTAACCACTGTATTAGTCATCAGTTAAGAAGTAGTCATCAGTTAAGAAGTGAATGATAACATGCTAGTAAGTTGTTTGTAAAGGTAAGATTTGTTAAGGAAGAAAGAAAAAAATAGCACTTCAAATGACATTGATATTGGAAAAATGTCCCTACAAAGACTGAATGACATTTGCTTAAAAAAAAAAAAGTAAGGGACTTAAAGAAAAAAAAATGCATAATAAAATTGCAGAATGTCTGGCTAAGAATGAGCATCACAGATAAACAATTGGATGTTATAGTTGACAAAAAATACGTTGAGATGTATAAATGTGTTTGACTCCTTGTGGATTGACCTGATTATTAAGTCAAATAATTAAATAGATTTATGAACATAAGTACAAATTATAGTCTTTAATGTGGTACTGTCATCAGAAAAAGATGCCAGCATATTCTTAGGTTATGTGAAGAATAGAAGTAAAAAGGGTGAGTTAGAAAAAAATCTTTTTTCAACATTAGTAAACATTTACTAAGGTATTATGCTACATCTTGTTTCTTGTGCTTTTAAAGTTATGCAGACAAAGAAGAGTAAGTTTTTAAAAGGATTTCGTTGTTTAAGGTTGGAAGAGGGTCAAATGAATTGGAATTGTTAAGTGATGTAAAGTTTTTATGAGGTAAATGTATGGTAATTGTTTCTAACATTCATGAGCTGAACTACTCATTAGTCAGTAGCACACTTATGGGAGTCTAATATACTGGTACTTTGCCAGCTATTGTATGAGATCCAGAAAAGTCTTAGCAGTCCCTGTTGTAAGGAGCTTGCAATATTGTCATGGAAGATCAATACAACAGGAATTAAATAGTTAAAAATAGCTCACTATAGCTGTGTGTTACTGCTTGTAAGAACAATTGAATTTAAGAGAAGGGATATCAGTGTGGTTTGTTGGAGGGAGCTTCATGGGGACTATGAAGAATTGCTTGAGTTTGCAAAATAAGCAAGATTTGGAGAGAGCAGAATGACAAGAGAATGTTTTGGCAAGAGATGCAAGGTGGGGAGAGAAATAAGTAAAGGCAAAGGAGCAAAGAGAGATGGCAGGACTGCAAAATGTTTGGGTTGGTTCCAGCCCGATATAAACATGGTTCTTAATTCTGAAAATTTCCTATTTGTTTCTTTGGAGATCAACACATCATACACTCAACAAATATAAGTGTTTAGTGATGTTGAAGTTTACAGGAAGCAACTACTGGGCTCAGTATTTCAGAATTAGAAATGACTTTAAATACCGTAAGTCAACTCCTCATTTGACATATTGGTCTTAGAGAGATTAAATTAGTTGATGATGGTCACCCACCTTGTTAGTATAAGGACTTACCCACCAGGGTAAGGACTAAAAGCCAGATCTGCTAATCTAGGCCTGTATTCTTTCTGCTAAATCCTGCTGGCCCTTCTTGTATAAAATGAAAGGACAACTTTAATCTTGTTTTTTGGACTTGTTTGATAATGTTTGAACAAACGTGAGGTTTCATGGTTACAGACCTTGGAAAAAGTTTCTGATGAAATTGCAAGCAATTGCTCATCATGGCTGTTCATGCATTTGATCCATTGAGGTTGCTCAGGGGTGAAAAATTCCTGTGTTGTTAGTGATGATCTTAGTCAAACAGTCTGAAGGCTGTCATCGGAGCAAAGAAAAATGAGTGTTAGATTTTCTTTATTGATACACATTGACCTTCTAACCTGATTGACAAAGTCCTAGAAGGTATGTTCTTTCCTATATGGCCCCCAGCCCTGGCTCCTGGCTGCCTTCCATAATTGTGTCAAGAGTGCTCTACATGCTGTCACAGCTGCCATTTTTTGCCAGCTGGCAAAGTGCTTGTCTGTCCATTAATGTTTTAGAACATGATCAATAAGCTCCCCCAACGCACACTGATAAAAGAGGAGGTTCAAACCATTCATAAATGTATAGAGATGAAATGCCTAGTGACCTCCTCTGGTCCAGTAGCCCCATGGACACCAACCCACAGCTGAAGTGTAGAATGAGTTTTTCTCATGCCAGAGTAGAAATCTTAAAAGTATAAAAGAAAATACAAAATTAAATATCTCATCAATTTGTACACTTCTAATTTTAATGTTATTTTTATTTTTTTTTACAATTCAAATCAAGGCTAAGAGATACAATGGAAGACCTTCTAAGGTTTTTGAGCGGATTTAATTTCTATTTATGTTAATAATGTCAAACATTATTCTAGGATGCATTCCCTCTTCAGCCTGTCCATCTGTTATATGACCAGAATGACCTTCCTTGTTTCTTCTTCATTTGTACAGTTTTTTTTTCCCCTTGGTTGAATTAAAAAAAGAGAGAATAAAATAGCCTTCTGCCTTCTCTCATTTAAAGTGACTAATGAACAACTTTAATTTTATATACATAGGGGAGAGAACTCTTCTTCCTCTACCACACACCATATCCTTAACTGATACTACAGACCACCTAGGGCATTAAGTACGTAGTATGAAAAGAGATGAAAAGGAAAGGTCATCATTATGAAAAAATAATCACAAAGTGAATGGATTCAGGAATAATTTTAAAAATATTTTAAAACTTTAGGAGAATGGAGTTGTCATATTTTTTAAATGTCCACAAGATACTGTTTTCTTTTTAATGAGATTAAGTAGTTTGAAATCTTTTAGTCCTGAACAACTTAAAAGGGTTGCTATTTTTTATTTTATTCACTTCGATTGACTAAATCAGTTGGCTGTTTTGTATTCTCTGTAGGAGCAATGACAGCTATCATTTGATTCAGTAAAAAACAAAAGGCATTAAATAGATGGAGTCATGTACAAATTACCGATTAAATGATTGAGCATTTTATTTTTTGAATTGATTGATTTTGTATGATTTTTATTCAGTTTTTGGGTTTAGAAAGAGTCAGAATGGTCCTGAGTGGAAGAAATGTCAGGCTGAATATTTGGGTTTTGTTTCTGACACTTTCTCTAGTTTTCTAGAGATCTTGGCTAAATTTCTAATACCTCAAGTTTTCTCTCTGTAAAGTAAAAGAGAGAGTTGGCTGTTAGTATACATGGGAATGGTTTTGCAATTTAAAATGTTGAATACATTTAATCCATTGGCATTACAGGTGTCTGAATTATATTCATTTTTAGAACGTTTTATTTTTCTAGTTATTTTTCCTTCAAGGTCACACTATAATAATGCTTCTTTGCAATGCCCATGTATTCTTCCTCTTATTTTTTTTTATCGACTTTGCCTCCTGTATTTTACATTATTTTTATCTGTTGAAGCTATGAGGATTCATTCTCTATGAATGTTCTCCTGCTTATGTGACGTTTGTTCTCTTCATCAACTAAGGATAATCACCAGCATCCTCAAGGAAAATTTGTAATTTTTTTTGACTAATGTTGGTATATTTTAACTTAAAATTGTGTCTTTAAGATATCATTATATCTTTTTTTTTTAAAAAAAGATTGTATTTCTTTATTTGACAGAGAGAGACACACAGTGAGAGAGGGAACACAAGCAGGGGGAGTGGGAGAGGGAGAAGCAGGCTTCCTGCGGAGCAGGGAGCCTGATGCAGGGCTTGGTCCCAGCACCGTGGGATCATGACCTGAGCCGAAGGCAGACGCTTAATGACTGAGCCACCCAGGTGCCCCTAGATATTATATCTTATGCATTTGAATTTTTTGTGGATATCCATCAAATCCAACTAAAGTGTATGGGTGCAATTGGGGAAAGGGAGTATGTTTTTTAAGATTTGAACATCTCAAAATTATATTAGACATTATGAATTTAAGAAAATGAATTTTATAGAGTTCAAAGAGGAGAACTGATTTTTAACGCAGTTGTGAAATTAGGATGTTCAGAAAGATCTAGAGGTCAGAGGCAAATCTAGAAGCTCTGGTTCTTTTGTACCCATGAACAGTAGTTACAGTGGCTCTGCTTATGGTGCCAACTGAGTACTTACTGTCTCTCCCCCTCCTTTAGGCTCGGTCTTTGATCTGTTCTGTAACGGAATTAAAGCTGAGTGTGTTGCCAGACCCATGTAGGAGGAGAGGCAGTAAGAAGCAATAGGGAAATTAAACTTAGCATTTTTATTTGTGAAGAGCTGTTATGTTCTTCTATTTGTTTATTAAGTAAAAATCAAGGGTCAGTGACTTAACCGTCTGAGCCCCAACAGCTTTTAAATTTATTCTCTTATTCTTGAGTTTTGAGTTTAACCTTTTCTTGATACAAGTGTTTTGTCAGATATGTAATTTGTAATTATTTTCTCCCAGTTCACGGCTTTTCTTTCTCAATAGTGTCTTTTGCAGAGTAAAACTATTTAAATTCTTATGAAGTCCAAGTTATTAATATCTTCTCTTTCGTTTCATGCTTTTGGGGTCAAATCTAACTTTGCCTAACTCAGTGTCCCAAAGATTTTCTCCTATGTTTTTATAAATGCTGTATATTTTATATTTTATATACATATAGAGCTGATATATTTTGAATTAATATTTCATATAAGATGTGAAGTACGGACTGAGGGGTTTTTTTTTTGCATATAAATATCTGTCTAATTTTCTAGGGACTATGTGCGTGTGTGTGCGTGTGTGTGTGTGTATTTGAGACAAGAAGATAAATATGCATATTTCTACCATCCCAAATGGAAGTTGCCTCTTTTTGGTCAGAAGTAAAAAAAGAAAATCTTCATATTTTAGCCACCTCACAGTGGAAGTTTAACAGCTCAAACACATTGGCCTTCAATGATCCAGTTACGATAGTGTAACTGTGTATCATCTCTGACACTATCTGGCTACTGCTGGGGAAACCAATGGAGGGAAATTATTATTTTATATCGTGGAAGCAGAATTTTCTGTTTTGTCTTACCCCTGAGTAAAACTGTGTATTTTTTAAGATAACTAATGATTGCAGCAAAATTTCCAGGAAAAGACAGCATTTTGTGTAATTTGATCAGATGAGACTATCAGGTGAAGCGATCAGAGGTGTAGAATTATTTTTTACCCCAGAAGGTATTAGAATAAGGAAGCTCTGCTGACGGACTGCCAAACTCCACCTCTGGCTTATAACCACAGTGTACATAAATCAGATGTTATCAATTCCCCGAAGCTTGCATCTACAAGCAAACTCTCTTCTTCCAGTATGTTAGTGATAATCAAATCTTTGCAGTAAAAGGAACTAATAGTTATTAAGCTTCTGATAAATGGTAGCAGAGGATTTGGTATTTTACATTTATCCTAATTCAATTTAGCTTCACATTTATCTAGTGGGTAGGTATTAGGATCCCACTTCCATAGTGGAAGAAAGTGAAGTTCACAGAGTGAAGCGCTTGCTCACAGTCACACATCTAGAAAATGGAGGAGCCAGGTATCAAACAGTAATTACGCTTCCAAAGCCCACGAGTGAAACCCGGGAATGACTCTACCCTGTAAATCTTTAAATCCGCCTTTGATAACAACATTCTCATTGTTGCTGAGAAATGACCTTTTTGCTTTAGAAAGCTTGTTGCTTAGTTCAAAGTCCTTCATATTGAAGTCCTTTTGGCTGAAGTGTGGTGTTTGGCCAGCGTTAACTCTTCTTTGTACTGTTCCCATGTGTTCTAACCATGAGAGCTCGGCCATGGAGCTATATAGCCTTGGCACTGAGGGAACTAAAAAATATAATGAAGTCCCTGTCTCCATCCATCACAAAGATTCCTTTGTGATGGAGGAATCTTAGGGAGAGCTGCAAAGGGACCTACTATATCAAACAACTGAAAAATAGCATGCGTTTACTCTCAGCAAGGAAGATTGATTTTTACTTGTTCTGTTTCCAATTAATTTACCTAATTTAACCTTTAAAAATGTCACCTTCCCTTCCAACCTCAGTAATAAATATAATTTTTTTTTCTGATTTAATTTTAGAAGCCTCCACATTTACTCTCAGCAGCTGCTGCCCTTTTGAGTTGAGTTGGAATAGGGAAGGAGAAAAGGGACTTAGGAAAAGAAAGCTTTTAGATCATGTCTTTTCTTTTTTAACTTTTACCAGCACGAGGTTCCAGAATGTGTATAATGTATTCTTCTGGGTTGAGAGTAGAATGGTAGGGTTGAGGGAGAATAATAAATCAATGGTAAGTTAATAAAACCAAACACTATAAAGAGTACCAACTATGGAGGACTTTCCATGTTGGAAACAAATGATATCAGAGGCTGTTGCTGAATGAAATGCATGTCTTTTGCTTTGAAGTTGACAGATATTAGTGCCTGTGCAAAACACCTTCACTCAGCTCTCCAGCACCATGTGGTAGACCAGTGCTTCTCAAATTTTTATGTGCATTCAGATCATCTGGGAGTCTTGTTAAAATGCAAATATGATTCATCATCAAGCCTGGGGTGGGGCTTGAGATTATGCATTTCTAATAAGCTCCTAGGTGATGCCGACAGTGCTGATCCCTAGGTTCACATTTTGAGTAGCATGGCTGTATAAATTTTGATCCCTGAAAATATAAGCTTTTTAAAGGACTCTTCATGGAAAACATGGCCTGTGTTTGCATGTACTATACTCATATAAAGAGAAGCATTTAGTTTTTTTTTTTGATGGAAGACTTATACTATAAGTATTTATACTAATACGTATTTATATATAAGAAAACCAAATTGGATAATGACAGCTACAATTCATGACTTAAGTCCATGCTAGGCACTGTCCTAAGGACCTCATACATACTACTTTATTGAGTTCTCACATCCTCCATGAGAGATCTAAATGATCATTTACATTTAAAATAAATAAACCAAGGCATACAGCAATGGTTATGTAACTCCATAGGTCACATAGCTAATCAAGTGGTAGAAAATGAATTCAGATTTTGGTTGCTTGCCTATAAAAGCTGTGTTGTTAATCACTATTCTATTATATAAACTATAGGATAGTAATTTTGGGGTGCCTGGGTGGTGCAGTTGGTTGAGTGTCTAACTCCTGGTTTCAGCTCAGGTCATGATCTCAGGGTTGTGAGATTGAGTTCTGTGTCAGGCTCTGCACTCAGCACAGTCTGCTTGAGATTCTCCCTCTGCCCCTCCTCCTGTGCTCTCTCTCTTTCTCTCTCTAAAATAAATAAATCAATCTTAAAAAATAGACTATAGGATAGTAATTTTTAAAAAATGTAAATGAAATTAAAAGATGGATAGCATGAACTTTTCAGCCAGATATAGATTTTAAATCCTGAGTCTCCTGTTTACCACCTGTTTGACCCTGAGAAAGTCTTGCAGATCCAGTTAACTTATTGGAGGGTGGTGGTAATAACTGCTCTGCTCTTTTCTCTGTTTTGAAGGTGTAACGATCCAACGAGATCATGATATAATGTTTTTGTGAACTGTAAGACAGCACACAGTCGTCATTTCCTCCTCTCCCCCAAACCCTTACTGTCCATTGCATGTCAAGAATAGGCATTGCAGCTTAAAAAAATTATTTCTGGCCCAGTCTCATTTGATACTTGTAGGTAGGAAAAGCTTCATGCACATAGGGAGTTTGCTGCATGTGGGTCCCAGCACAGAGTTAAGACATGTGTAATTCAGGACATTCAGTAGGATTCTGCCCAATCTGGGGCCTGTTTCCTTATCTTCCATTTGAAGAGGATAGAGCTGATGATCTTTAAATTCCTCCCCAGATCTAATAGCTGAGTTTTGTTTTTTGCTCTCAAGTGATATATTAACTTCCAATTGGTTAGGTGTCCTTGCAGGTTTTGGATGATGATGATGACGATGATGATGATGATTTTGCAACTTTGCCTCAGTTTCTTTATGGATAACTACTTTTCTCAAATTCTAGTAAGGGAATTTTTCTTCTTAGATGCTGCAACTGGATTTCTTTCTGAGTAAATTTAAAAGCAGGAAAGAACTTATAGAGATGATAAAAGAAGGCAGAATTTGTAGGCTGAGAGTAAAGGAGATCACTGATGAGCACACAGTATTTTAGACCGTGGGCTGTTTTAGGGAAATGGGACCTGCAACCTAGCTTTAGTAAATATTACAAATCTCAGACTTGAGGAGAAGCAGAAGGAGCAAAGTTATATGCTCTGTTTGTATAGAGTCAGGGGAAAACCCCAAACAGAATAAATTCCTGAGCTCCATGGGTTGAGTTTGGAAGGAAAAGTTGGCCACGACTGAGAGGAGATCCAGAAGCTAGACAAGTGCTACATTAGAAAAGTGAATGGGTCAGATGCCTCTGACACAGCAGGAAGAATATGAAGAAGGCGGTGTGCTTTTTAGAAATAATAATAAGAACTACCATTTAATGCTTTTCAATGTATATATATCACTACTAAATATAATGCTGCATTTTATTCTGACAGCATTCCTTTGTGATAGAAATATGAATCTCCCTTCTACAAATGAAGAAATTAAGCCTCGGAGAGGTTAATTTATTTACTTCCGAAATGGAGAAACTAGAAACTCTAAATTCCAAGCATTTCTCACTGTACTCTGTAGGTTCTTTTAAGTCAAACTTACTGGACTGCATTTATTCCACAAAGTAATAAAACTGTCCATTAAAAATTATATATGTATATGTATTCTTCTTTTTCCCAAGACGAATTCTCACAACTTAGATGGTGTTAGGTTCAATTCTGAAGTCTGCTCTAGGAGAACTCAAAATCCTTTCCTCCCTGCATCTATGTTGATATCCTCGGGACACCCACTTCTGGACTGCCTCTTACAGGGCTGGAAAGATCTCTGTCTCTTTGCTGGGGTCGAGGAAAGATCATGTCTTCCAGCATCCTTGAGCATCTTCATAGGATATTTTGCACAATATCTAGAGTTTCTAAAGGGTGGCAATGGTAAATATGAAGCCTCTGTGGATTGGCTAAAATTGTAAAATATGTAAACATAGTATTGGCAAAGACAGTGAAAAAGGCAGAGATCCCATAGCTATTATATAGGAAATCATTACCTTGTTGAAGATATTGTGTTTTTTTATGCCCAAGGCAGGTCTCTTTTTCTTGGATTCTCTGCCCAGCTCTAACTTTTACTAGTTATTCAGATCTGTAGATTATTTTTATTGTGTTTACTCTGCTTACTTGACACCCTAGCTTAAATCTGCTGAAAACCAGTAGATAGATTTTTTTTTTTTTTTTTAAGGAGAGCTTTGAGAGTGTTAGTGTGTGTCTCACCGTGATTGTCTCTCTGCTCAAGATGGTGCATTGGATTGCTGACATCCACAGGCTGGGCCTGTCCACCCCCACCCTCAGGCTGGCCTGGACTAGGAAGCAGGTCCACAGCTGCAACCTTTGATTGCTGACCTTTTTATTGAAACTCTCTTGATGCAAGGATTTTCTATGTTTTATTGTTGTTCAAAAAGCAATGTTATTTATATTCCACACATTTTGAAGAGTTTAGGGAAATAACAATTTTCAGAAATAACTAGTAAGATAAAAGAGCAATAGATACTCTTTACAACTAAACTCCTTGTGATCAGGTGTCCTTTTTATACTTGACTACCTTTTATTCTACATTTTGTTTTTTCCTGGGATCAGGCAAGTGTGCATCCTTCCAGAACCCTTATTTTCTGCCAGATTCTGGCCTCTAGTGAAAGTACTGGTTCATTTGTTTGTTTTGTGTGTGTATTATCTCTCCCTGCGTTGAACTTGGCCTTCTGGGCCACTTGCTTGCTAACATATTCTAAATGGAAAAAAAAAAAAAAAAAGAGGCAAGTATTATAAAGCCCGATTTTCAAATACTGAGAACTTCAAACTGAAATATTAGAACCTAGTACTCCCTCTCAATATGTGTATCTTCTATTTCCCCAAACACATTATCAAAGGAGATTGGTTCCGTAGTGGTAAGAAACAAACAAACAAACAACACACTTATTCTAAATGGAAATTTAGCTATGTATGCAGAATTCCTGGTAATTGGTAGGAAAACCTTAGTTCTTACCTATTTATGAACTCCTGGGAGTAATGTATTGGTATTTGAAAACCAGTGTCTTCTTGAACATGTTATAGTACCTTTATTTGGGGGAAAAACTGGTTTTAGCTTTGGTTTAGTCAGTTATTTGCTTTATAATCTTTTCTGTCTGTAAAAGAAAAATCACATCTCATCCATAACAGAAGAGTGTAATGTAGAGAGGGAAATTTAAATTCAATTAAAAAAAGAGTCATAAGAATAGCAATTATTACCTTAAGGTTAGATTTACGTGTATAACACATGATTCTGGTATTGTGTACTGTTCACAGGTAAGTGCTTTATAAGATTTGGATGTAGAAATATTCATCTTGATGTATCATATAAAAACTTCGGCATTCCATAATTTTGGCCTGTTAGCAGGATATATGTTTTCAGGTCTTTTGAAAAACTTTGTTATGATACCTATTAACATACTCCAATTAATTTTAGAATGATAAAAGAGTGACTTGCATTAAAATTTTTTATTAATCTTTAAAATGAGATCTTAATAAAGTATTTCTTATAATGGCAAGACTAAGCTATGGTGGTGACATCAGAATGGTGGCTTCTTTGGAGAAGGTATGGACTGGGAGGAGGCACAAGGGAACCTTGTGGTTGCTGGAGATATTCTATGTCTTGATCTAGGTGATGGCTACATGATGCGCCACGTCTAAAAATTCACTTAATAGTTATGTACTTTATGTATGTTATACCTCAATCAGAAAAAAGGGAGGGGGGTAGATGCTTTTAAAGACATAATTTTTAAAATATTGTAAAAAGAATTAATTGGTCTGAGGAGGCAGACATCAACTTTTCCTTTTCTTGCTTAGTTTCTTCCTGTCATCCAAATCCCCTAACCCTACAAAAAAGTTTAATAGCAAAATGAATAGACATAGTACAAAATTTTTCCCAATTATAGGAGAAAGACTTTATATAACTCAATATAAATAGGTAATAAAAACTAATGAGAAGTGTATTAATGCCCCCAAATTGAAATTGGAAAAGGGCAAGTGGTTAAATTCCATGAAGGAGGATAAGGAAACCAATGAAAAAGGTGTTCAAACTCATTAGAAGTTAAAGCACTTCACATTAGAGCAAGATAATGTTATTTTAAAAATTAGCAGAGACAATTGAGAGATTTTTATTATTTAATATTATTAAAAAGGCAATATTTTAATATTTCCCATATTTTAAAGAATTTAGAGAAATGCATTTTTCATAAACAAAGCACTATAAGATCAGGTACCATTTTTTAAAATTGTGTGTCCAGTTGTATTTCTTAGTTTGACACACCTAAGAGTTTTAAATTCTTCTATTATAAAATAGAAATATCATTTGATATTTCATTACAGTTGTGAGCTTCCTATAATTTTTCAGAAGTTCTAAAGTTGAGGGTTAGATGGCCAATTTCTCCTGAGTTACTGGGCTCAGATGATGTTTAACAAGATACCATAATTTGCCATCCACCAAGAAACCTTGTGAAACAAGAGCTCTCAGCACTGAATCCTTCTGTGTATTCTCAAAATAAAGCATTGGAATGATATACATTGGCTTGTAAAATATTCCAGAAAAACAACTTCATGGTGAGCATATCCAGGGAAATAGATGTACCTGGGACACTTCGGGTGCAGGATAGTAGATATACTGGCAATGAACTCATTCTCACCATATGTGCATTGTCTTCTGGCCTTCTTTCCTGAACTGTCTCAACTGTGTGTACCTCCCAGAATATGGGCCCAGTGTGTTCCCTCTGCTTCTCAGTCCTTTTCCCCTATTGCTCACAAGGTGAACCAATCCTTTATGAGTCTGCTTATATACGTGATATTTGTCTCCAGGCTTCCAGAGGCCCTCTGCCTGGAGCTGGACACTCCTCCTACAGGCTCCCACAGCACTCACCACCTGCCCTCTCCACACATGGCTGTTA
Organism: Mirounga angustirostris; assembly: GCF_029215605.1. Taxonomy (NCBI): domain Eukaryota; kingdom Metazoa; phylum Chordata; class Mammalia; order Carnivora; family Phocidae; genus Mirounga; species Mirounga angustirostris. The sequence continues at coordinate 90,117,245 of NW_026991716.1, read as the reverse complement.
CTATCAGCATATGAGACCTTGGACATGAACCATGTGTTATTAGTGGACTATGTGTTATTCAAATACAGACACTTATTGCCAGTGCCTGGAGTCTGAATAAATTAATGCATATTTATAGAATGGGTGAGAATAATGACAATCACACAGGGAAGCAATGTGGCAGTGTGGAAAGAACCTTGAAAATGATGAGATAGACTGGCTGCATCTGTTGGTAGTTGTGTGACCTGGGAAGTCATTTAACTTCTCTGAGCATCAGTTTCCATGTGTTCAAAATGGGGCTAATAATTCCTCCCAATTTAAATCATGGAGATGAAATGTAGGAATTAAATGAGAGAACATATGTGAGACACTGGAGTTCTTGGCACACAGTGGACATTGACTTTTCCTTCCCTCCGTCTTCCTTCTCAACTTCAGAAGGGCTTGAAGTCCCATTTTTTCCATTGGTATGAGTGTGTGTGTGCAAGGATAAGGAACAAGTACATGTCTGATGTGCTCGCCTGTGGGTACATGCACACATACATAGGTATATAGAGGCACTTTTCCATAGACTCTTTGTTATGGGGACTATTTCTATGTTGGATCCTTTGACTAACAGAAGAGGATTTCAACGTTAACTTTTTGGAAAGATCAATAATTTTTAGCTCAGTTTGGGATACAAAATGATTTTTTTTGATCATCAATAATTATTTTGAAAATTTAGATTCTGAGTACTTGCCTCACATATGCCTTTCTTACAGAACACACTGTCACAATGCTCCTGCCAATGAAGCATTCTTCATTTGAACGTTTTCATTATGCAATCTGATTTTTAACCTTGAAAATTTTTAATGGAGCTATATAAATTTACCTCAAGATGACATAAAATATTACTGGATCTTTTTCTATCTGTCCTTATTACCTAAGCAGGTAAATTATTTTTGGTGAAACCTAGGAACATACTACCCAACTTATGTCAACTCAATGCTTATTAAGTGGTACAAGATTTTTCTGTTCTACTTTTGGCATTGCAATTATGCTGAATGGGAATGGTTAATATTTGTTGCTGAAAGTTTAGTTACTAAAGATGCTGGCTGCTGTGCTGAACCATCATGTACTTTTTGACATGATGAAATAAGTAAATCTATTAAACATTTCCTCAGTCTCATCAGTTCATGATAAGCTTTCAGCTAGGCCAGAGTACTGCTTTCAGTTGAAATGTCTTTGTTGTCAAGGTCTTATACACAGAAATATAGTTCTTTTGGATTATAAATTCTATTCTTCTAAATATTTCTCTCTTTCATTTCCCCCCTCAATCTGCACTTTATTTATTACTTTGTGATCTCTCATCTCTCGGCTCCTCTCAGGGCTCCTAGTCAATTCCCTGTGTTGCCATCACTTACCTCTCCTCTCTACCTGGACTCCATGAGCAGCAGTTTTCCATGAATTCACTCTCACCCCTCCCTTCCTCTTCTTCTGCCATGTCTGCCTTTGATTCTCCAACACTGGTTAATTGCCACTGCCCAATTTCCCTGAGAGAGAACTACTCATTCTTTCATTCAACCAGTACATATTTATATAATTCCTCCTACATGCCAATCACAGCTTCATGTCAGAACGTAGCAGCAAATAGTTCCTGCATCCTTGATGTTTGGCATTTAGTTGGGAGATTATTATGTATTTGTATGACTACTCCAGCTCCAGACTCCCACTCCCACTCCACAATCCTTTTGCTCATTGCCAACAGGTTCCCTCTGGTCCTGCTACCCAAAATAAGGTTGGTCATCAGCCTTCCCAGGGAGCTGATAGAAATGCAGAGTGTCAGGCCCAGTACTGAATCAGAATCTGCTTTTTAACAAGAACCCACAGTGGTTTGTGTGCCCACTGAAGCTGGTAAAGCACTTTCTGATGGAAATTCCTATGTCAACTGTCCTTATTCCTCTCCACCCCTTTCAGGCCCCTGATCAGACACTCTTCCTTACTTTTAATGGAGGACCTTTCTTGTTCAACGGACTAGGTGGTTGAGACCATATGATATTTTCTCCTGTCTAGCTGAAGAGTCTATCTCTATCTTCATTTTGGTCTTCTCTTAACACATTCGTCCTTTTGCATGGGCAAATGTTTCTCTTTGAACTACATCTTATTTCTTCTTTCCTTGGTTACAAACTTACCCATGAATTACCTTTTCCTTTAGTTACATTTCCCATTTCTCCAGAAAGATTCATATTTCTCCATTTCTTCAAGACTTCTTCTCTCTTCTACTATGGCACACCTTTCTTCTATATACTGAAAAATCTTCCCTTTTACTTTTTAAGGTATAATTCCATATCTGCCTTGCTTTTCAGTATGGGAGAAGCCTGGACTCATTTCCCTAATTTTTTCACCACTTAATAACTTTTAACCCATTGAAATCTGGTTTCCACCTCTACCTTCTCTACTGAGACAAATTTGGGTGTCAGAAGTAACCATATGATTGCCCTGTCTGAGTCTTTGTTCTCATACCCGTCCTTCCTATGTATGCTAACATTCAGTGATGCTGACTATACTTTTATTATTGGAACTCTTTTTCTTGGACATCTATGAGCCTCCAACTTCTCTCTTTGGTTGATATTCCCCTTGCTTCTTTGCACACTTCTTTTCTGACTCCCCTCTGTCTCTTCTTCCTTCTAACCACTAAATATAAGCTTTAAAAATTAATTTTATTGAGATATAAGTAACATATAATAAATTGTACCTGTTTTAATTGTATAATTCTATGAGTTTTGGCAATGTATATATCCAGGTAACCACCACCATCACGATCAGGTTAGAGAACATTTCTATTACCCTAAAAAGTTGTTTTGGCCTTTAGCTATCCATTCTTCCCCACCCAAGCAATCACTGATCTGCCTTCTGTCAGTATACATTAGCTTCCTTTTCTGGAATTTTATATAAATGGAATTATACATATTTACTCTTTGTTGGTCTGGATTCTTTCAGTTGGCATGCTTATTTTGCAATTCATCCAAGTTACTGTGTGTAAGTACTTCATTCCTTTTTATGGCTGAGTGAAATTTTTCTATGCATATAGCACAGTATATTTTCTTTAAATCCAAGTGTAAGTATTTTTCAGGGACTTCTTTCAATTCCCTTTCTTTCAGAACTTGTACTCACTTTTATGGTAGCAAATGTCATCTCCTTTTGTATGGCTTCTGAATCTTCACTGATAGTCTTTGCCTACATCATGGATTTTAGAATTTCATTTAAATCTCTGTGCTTGGTATCTGTTTCTGGGTTGCTTAGTAAAAATTTAACCTTATAATTTCCAAAACAGACTTGTCTGATGTCTCTATTTCAGAGACATCTGAAATGGTACCTTCCTTATACCTATTGTTACCCAAGCAGAGTACTTTTCTGTTGTTGTTGTTGTTGTTTTTTGCCTATTATAATGATTTGATTTTTAAGCTATACGTGTTCTGTTTTTCAGCCTCTCACATCCATCCTTTCCTTTTCCAGTCCTCCTGCCATCATCTGATTTCAGGTCTTTTTAAAACTTCTCTGTCTGCACTTCTAACCATTCTCTTCCCAGCTGTCATGTTTATTTTTCTAAGACACAGATCTCATGATTTTCTATCACTGCACAAGAACATCATAGTCTTTTGCTTTTGCTCCTGGAATAAGTCTTAATAATAAGTACCAGTGACTGAGTAACTTCTGCATGTTAGACACATTACATTTATAATGTGTGGCTACAACTCTTGTTGAGCTGTTGCAACATATTGTGTAAATGAAAAGACTATAGCAGACATGCTAGATGGCCCTTGCTTCCTTTTCCGCTTCTCTCCTTAAGCTGTTGTCTTCCCTACCTCATGAGCCTCAACTAACCAACAAACTGCAAGGCTTACAAAGGCAGAAATGTATTATTTTGACTGTTATTGGGATGGGACTGCACTGATGATCCTGAGCAAGAGGCATGAAAACCAGAACAACTTCCAAACACAAGTTTTGCAGCCCCGAGAGATAAACACTTCTATGTGAACCCTACCATAAAGACCCATAGCCTTTCTTCACCCTGTGAAACCCCAACTGTGCTTGAACAGGGAAGTTACCAGGTCTTCAGGTACTCCCTGATGCATGTTAGCTCAATAGTATCTTTAACTTCCATTTGAACCATTTAATTATTTTGTTTTGAAAGGCAAAATTCTCGCCAGTGGTAACTTGGCTGGGGGGTGGGGGGTGGGGGTGGACTACCTGACTTTAGAACCCATGACGCTAGAGGAAGTGATTAGAAAAAGCAGAATGTTGGTGAGTTTTGGCGGCTTCTTGGTCCTTTTAGGACCAACTACTGCATGAGAAAAGCTAAGGCCAGGCAGGGATTGGCTAGTTTGGAAATAGAGATGGCAGGTAATAGAAGTTTGCTAAAGGAAGCCCTCTTTGCCTATGGCCCACAGTCTAAAATGAGGGGGACCTCAGAAATTCTGGGCTTCATGAGATGGACCAAGCCAACTGCTTTTGCCCACCAAACAGCAAGAATGCAGATTGTTGCTCAGGGATTTCTAGCTGTGAAGATTAGGTTGAGAGTACTGCCTAGCATATTGTCTCAGATGACTGCAAGGCAGGTGTCATGAACTGAGGAAGATAAACACAGAAGCCAATGACTAACAGAGGAGAGTGCCAGGCTTAAAACTTATGATCAGAAAAGAGCTCTGGCTGTGGTTACTATTACATGGTACTGACTGGAAACAAATAGATTAAAAAACTATGGGAGAAATTGTATTGCCAAAGCAATGATGGGCCTGGATGTTCTGTGATACTTCAATTCTTAACACAACTCGCCACTTTCCTAGACTGCAGGTTGCAAATGCACCAAGAGCTGTGTAGCTCCCAAGCAGAGCATAGGCTCCAGCACCCAATTCAGATGGGGCCATAGATAAAAATGCACAAAAAAATCTCTAGAGCAGATTGGCCAACTGCAGGTCTCAGGCTAAATTCAGTCTGTGACGTATTTTCTATGGCCTATGAGCTAAATATTGTTTTACATTTTAATTTTTTATTAATTAATTTTTAAATTTTTAAAATAAAAATTAAATTGTATTTTGTAGGGTTTTACTCTTTTTACATTTTTTAAGTTTTATTTTTTTATTTCTCCAGCTTTACTGAGGTCTAATTGATAAATAAATCTATAATATATTTAAAGTGTGCAACATGATGATTTGGTGAACACATACATTGTGAAATAATTACTACAATCAAGTTAATTAACACATCTATCACTTCACATAGTTACCTTTTTTTTGAGAATGCTTAAGATCTATTCTGTTAGCAGATTGCAAGTATACAATATAGGATTGTTAAGTATAGTCACCATGCTGTATATTAGATACTCAGGACGTATTCACCTTTTAATGAGTTTGTACCCTTTGACCAAAATCTCCTCATCCCTGCCCCCCTGCCTCCAGCCCCTACTAACCACCAATTTCCTCTGTTTTTATGAGTGTGATTTTTTTTTTTTTTTAAGATTCTACATGTAAGTGATACACAGTATTTTTCTGTGTCTGGCTTATTTCACTTGGCATAATGCTTCTGTTTCAGCCGTATTGTCACAAATGGCAGGATTTCCTTCTTTTTAAATTTTATTCCTTCTTTTTTAAGGCTGAATAGTATTCGTGTGTGTGTGTGTGTGTGTGTGTGTGTGTGATGTTTTCTTCATCCATTTGTCCATTGATGAACACTTATGTTGTTTCCATGTCTTGGCTATTGTGAATAATGCTGCCGTGAACATGGGAGTGAAGCTATCTCTTTGAGATAATGACTTCATTTCCTCTGGATAAATACCCAGAAATGGGATTGCTGGATCATAATAGGATAGCTGTGCTTTTAATTTTTTGGAACCTCAACACTATTTTCCATAATGGCTATACCCATTTATATCCCCACTGTTTTGCATTTTTAAAGAATTGTAAAATAAAAAAACCAACAGTAATAATAGGAAAGAAAAATATGTGACACCATATATAGACCACAAAGCCTGAAATGTTTATTTTATGGCCTCATTAAGAAAAAAGTTAGATAACCAGTATCCTAGAGAGTAAAGCCAAGAATCTTAGACAATGGCCAAAAGAGTTACTCTTAAAGAACAAAAGCAATGACAGTCCGATGGACTAACTGAGGAAATTACTTCACTGCTATTTCAGAGAGTATTCACAATTCCCATTCAAGAAGATTTGATAGTTACCATGATTGGTGATTTCTCACATTTTTCCCCTTTCCATATGGAAGTGACTACAGCAGTTATCTCATTACTACTTTTTGTTTGCTTGTTATGTATTGAGGAGCACATAACATGTTAATGGTTTCAAAGGTCACTAGACTTTGAGGAGTTACATCTAGACATTACAAGAAGAACAGCACATCACCCCAAGATCCTAGACTTTGAACTGGCTGCCATGTCACAATGGGTATTGAGTTGTTGCATCCCTTGGGAAGGGGGTGAGTGCAATCTATATGTGGGAAGAAGGGTGAACATAGATACTTGGTTGACCACAGGGACTACTGAGTACAATCAGTGTCGATTCTCCACTTTTTCCTTTTGCAAACAACTCTGCGCTTTTGCTGGGTACATGGTCGCACAGGTAGAGAGACTACCTTTTCCAGCTTCCCTTGCAGGTAGAAACAGCCATATGACTAAGTTACAGACTATGGGGTGGGAGTGGAAATGTTAGTACAACTTTAATGTTACTACTTAAAGGGAATTGTGGGAATTGTTTGATGGAATATTACCCAGCCATCAGAAAAGATGAATACCTATCATTTGCATCAACATGGATGGAACTGGAGGGGATTATGCTAAGTGAAATCAGTCAAACAGAGAAAGACAATTATCATATGGTTTCACTCATATGTGGAACATAAGGAATAGTGCAGAGGACCACAGGGGAAGGGAGGGAAACCCGAATGGGAAGAAATCAGAGAGAGAGACAAACCATGAGAGACTCTGGACTCCGGGAAACAAACTGAGAGTTAAGGAACGGGGTGGGGTGGGGGGAGGGGGTAACAGGGTGATGGGTATTAAGGAGGGCACGTGTGGTGACGAGAACTGGGTGTTATCTGCAACTAATGAATTGTTGAACAGTACATCAAAAACTAATGATGTACTATACGTTGGCTAACTGAACATAATAATAAAATAAAAAACTAAGGGAATTGTTTGCTGTGGACTTCTTTCCTCCTTCTTACAGGCTGAAAAATGGCAAAGACTAGTGCAACCATGGAACCCATGGGTTAAGATGATGGAGTTTCCCTGTTAGCCCTGGACCCTCCCTTATTGACCCCTAGATGGGGGGAGAAATAGGCTATTTTATTTAAGCCCCTGTATTTTGAGGTCTTTATGCTACAGAAGCTTAGTCTATACCCTCAGTAATACAATGCTGAGGTCTTATTAACCTCAAATATTATTTCATCCATGAAGCTTTGTCATTTTTCCAACTTAAAGTAATCTCTGTCTTTTGAACTCCAATAGAACTTCACTCTTTTCTCACAGCACTTATTACACTTCGTTTTAAGGTCATTTTTATAGCCTTTCTCAGTAACTAGATTCTAAGCTCTTTGGAAGGTAAGGGGATAGAGAAAGGCAATATCTAACTTGTTTCTAGACTTTTAGATTCACACACAGGGCTTGAAATATAAAAGCTATTAAATAAATATTTGCTTAATTGAATTGACTCTTTAGTTATTAATTTTCTAAGCAGTCTATGTTCATTAGCTGAATGTATATGGGAAATAGGAAATGATGAACCCAAGTCAGAAGTCTTTCAGATAAGATTATATGAACATAATGCATATTATCTATATATTATAATTATATATAATATATAATTTTTTCTTTTTGTCAGTATCTTATCAGTTATAGATGATTTATGTATCTGCTGAATATTTTGTGTTCTTAAATAAATTATATTTCCTTGAGTATCCTTTAATAGAAAGACCATGAAATCAAATTGTAATTATGGACTGCTTAATAAATATTTCTTTTTGCAACAAAGGAATATCTTACTTTTGAGTCATGTGTAACAGGCATGTTAAAACATGTCTTTGTGGTTGTGAATGTGGAATTTGGTATTAAATAGTTGTCAGTTTGGATTCTGACTTTGTCAGTTATTAGCTGTGTGATCTTAGAAAGGAAACTTAACCTGGGGGCCTGGGTGGCTCAGTTGGTTAAGCGACTGCCTTCGGCTCAGGTCATGATCCTGGAGTCCCTGGATCGAGTCCCGCATCGGGCTCTCTGCTCGGCAGGGAGCCTGCTTCTCCCTCTGACCCTACCCCCTCTCGTGTGCTCTCTCTCTCTCTCTCATTCTCTCTGTCTCAAATAAATAAATAAAAGTCTTAAAAAAAAAAAAAAAGAAAGGAAACTTAACCTTTCTAAACCTATTTCCTAGTCAGTAAAGTGAGCAGAACAGCATCTATTTTCTAAGGTGTTATAATAATTAAGCTAATGTATGTAAAACACTTTTTTATTATCTTGAAGTAAATCAGAGATATATTATTTCATTCATAACTATTTCTGTATGTATTCCTAAAAGATAAGGAATTTGCTCAAATACAAGCATAATATCATTATCATAGTCCTCCAAATTAACAAAACATCCTTAAAATCATCAAATATCTTCTCAGAGTTCAAATTTCATATTGTTTCATGAGATGTCATTTTCATTGTTTGCTTTGAAAAAAAGTTACAAACTATATATAGTGAAAATTTGCCAAACAGATAATTTACAAACACCTTAACTCTCTTAAAATTTCAGTCCACAAAGTGAACACATTATTTCTTTATACTTGTGGAATGAAATATTCTGCATCTTATTCTCTTAGTAACTTGGGTTATGACAGTTCATCAAAATGTGTAGTGAAAGGCGCCTGAGTGGCTCAGTAGTTAAGCGTCTGCCTTCTGCTCAGGTCATGATCCCAGGGTCCTGGGATCAAGCCCCGCATCGGGCTCCCTGCTCTGTGGGAAGCCTGCTTCTCCCTCTCCCTCTGCTTGTGTTCCCTCTCTCGCTGTGTCTCTCTCTGTCAAATAAATAAATAAAATCTTTAAAAAAAAAAAAAGTGTAGTGAGTTACCTGTCATAGATCACAACAAGAGATTCAGTGCTAAAATCCCTCCACATAGTTCCTTCCTGTTTAAATAATTTAGCTGTTGCCTGCTGCATATGTGGCTTCATCATTTCTCAACATCTTTAAAGATGACATTGTAAGATATTGTTAGTTCCTGGTGTCATACTTCTACTGTTGGTTAGATTAAGGTTTGAAATTATTTTTAAGGGAATGGATTACATTTTGCTCTTCCTGCCTTTACCCTGAATGTTTCCCTTTCCTCTGGGGGAATGTCCTGGACACCTACTTCAGGTGTAGTTCAGAGGTAGGCTTGGGGGGTGGCATATATAGAAAACAGAAGATATGGCCTCTTCTCCTTAAGATCTATCCCCTAGCTGGGGAGAAAACATTCACATTGAAAATGGCATAAATCCAAAAAAAGCATCACATTCACAACCGCAAAAGCAAAGGACAGAGAGTTCGTAAGTTCTGATAGGGTACAGCACCCTAGAGAGATCAGAATCAGGTGGGTTTAATCGAAGAAGGCTTTTGGAATAGGTAATCTTGAGTTCAGTTTGGAAGGAGCCGATAGACATAAATTTGAGTTGAATGAAAAAGGCATTCTAGGTGAGAGGAAAGAAATAGAAGCAGAAACAAGGAGTCATTAGTGGAGATTGAGTTTAAAATGAGTGGAGCCTGAATTAATGAGTTTTTATTGCATTGGTTTGATGCTAATATAGAATGTATATTAAGGAAAACATGAGCCATGAATGGATATGACTTAAGCAAATTTTAAAAAGCATCACTTCACTATTATAGAACTTTTCAAATGTCTCTGACTGCAGGAATTATTACTGTGTAGATGTTCTAGAAGCAAAGATGAGGCAGGCATAATAGCCCCTAAAATAAAACAGGCACAACATCTGGGGTAGCATATGGGTGTAGCATGGAGGAAGCTGACTTGGGCGTCAGTCAAATTCCAATCGATGTGTGCCAGTTGGTAGCTAATAGAATTTTCTTTATTCATCCTGGAAGTACAACAGTAATGGTGCCACAGACATGTTGGGCTCTGGGTGTGACTGTCATTCAAATGGAGACAAAGAAAAATATATTACTCTAGGTATCCAGAGTTAATGACTATGATTCTAATTTGTGCTTCCTATTATTTATATTTTTCCTTCTTCCATTCAGCTGGTATGCACTGAGTACCTACTGGGCTCTGCTAATCAGATGCACTTGTATGAGATTTCAGTTCTGCAGTGAGTAATGTGGAGAAAGAAGTTTGCCTCCATCTTTCCGGCAAGGGAGGAAGCAAAGGCATTGGGGTTTTGCAGGCCGTGGTGGCTGTAAGACTTCATCTCTGGTCAAAAGTGGCATCAGTGTTGGTGGTGGTGTTTGTGGTAGCATTAAGTTCTTGTCAGGAATCCCCATGGTAGCTGCTCAGAGGGAGCAGTGGTGGGACAGTTGTCTAAGGCTGTTCTCAAAGGCAGGTTTGGGGGTCTGATTCTGAAAAGTTTGCCCTCAAGCCTGGTTTTTTGGCCCTTCCAAAGATTCTGTCAACCACTCAATAACCTTTTAATAAGTACCTTCTCTATGTTATTCACCAGCTTGCAGCTAGGAATCCTGATGTAGAAGGGGGAGAGATTTCAGGAAGAGGGTATGGTTCTTTGGTTTTTGTTAAGGATGGATAAAGTGTTAATACTGTTATGGAGGCAGAGGCCAGACAGCAAAGTTTGGAAGTGCAGAATGTTTTGAAGAGAAGAGGTTTCAAGTAAGATTGAAGTGTGTCGCAGAGGGACGTTGAAGAAAGGTTGACCATTGAAGGAGGCGGGGCTGCTAGATCCAACAAGGGCTGTCTGGGTGTCCAAGGGGGGATGCATGGAAGGAGTAACATTAGAGGGAATGGGAAACTTTTCTTTCCTTTTTCTCTTCCTCTCTCCCTCTCCCTTCCTCCTCCTCCCTTTCTTTCTTTTCCTCAAAAGAAGGCTGGGTAAGAGAAGAAATCCAGTGAAGACACAGAGTGGGTGGTTTTGAGGACTTGGGAGGAGGGAAGGTTTAGGAACTTGTGCCATGGGAAAGGTAATAGAAAGCTGATGGGGTGGCTGGGTGATAGACGTTGGGGAGGGTATGTGTTATGATGAGTGCTGTGAATTATGTAAGACTGTTGAATCACAGACCTGTACCTCTGAAACAAATAATACATTATGTTAAAAAAAAAAATGTAGTAGGAAGGGAGAAATGAAGGGGGGAAAATCGGAGGGGGAGACGAACCATGAGAGACTATGGACTCTGAGAAACAAACTGAGGGTTCTAGAGGGGAGGGGAGTGGGGGGATGGGTTAGCCCGGTGATGGGTATTAAAGGGGGCATGTACTGAATGGAGCACTGGGTGTTATACGCAAACAATGAATCATGGAACACTACATCAAAAACTAATGATGTAGGGCGCCTGGGTGGCTCAGTTGGTTAAGTGACTGCCTTCGGCTCAGGTCATGATCCTGGAGTCCCGGGATCGAGTGCCGCATCGGGCTCCCTGCTCGGGCGGGGGGGGGGAGTCTGCTTCTCCCTCTGACCCTCCCCCCTCTCATGCTCTCTCTATCTCATTCTCTCTCAAATGAATAAATAAAATCTTTAATAAAAAAAAAACTAATGATGTAATGTATGGTGATTAACATAACATAATAAAATAAAATAAAGATGTATCCTCTGGAAAAAAAAGAAAGCTAAATAGAAATGAATAAAAAAGTGCAGAGTGGCAATAACTGAGGTTCTGGAGTTTGAATGTAAAGCCTTAAAATTATGTAACACCCCTGAGAAATATTGGGGGCTGGGACCCGGAGGAGTCTGTCACCCTGCTGGGGCTCACTTGGGTTTGAGATTGGCAGTGCTGGTTCTCGGAAAGGACAAGGCAGGAAAAGCAATGTTGCATGTCTTCTGCTTCTCAGAAGTTGCCCACTTTTTGTCTTTCCCCCATCCTCTCCTCTCAAATATAGTTACTTATGATATCTTAATATTCCCTCAGCTTATTTACTAGTCTTTACCCCTTCTCTCCTTTCACTCCTACTATCTCTTCTTGTCACTTCAGGATGTATTTGCCTTAGGTTACAGTTGTTTTTCCTTCACTTACTATTTCAATGCCTATTCCATGGCCTCCTCCCTAAAGTTTATTTTACTTTTCTCTTGCACTTTCTTTGAGTTTCATTTTTTAAAAATAGGTTATATACTTCATATTTTATTTCTCAGCTTCCTAATCTTCCTAGTCTTCATTCTGTGACATTTAATTTTTCTTATTTAAAACAAAAAACAAAAAACAAAACCCAATGACTTCTTCCCTTTCCTCTCTTCCACATTTCAGCCTCTGTCCTGGTCTTTTTTTTTTTTTTAAGATTTAATTTATTTATTTGACAGAGAGGAACACAGTGAGAGGGGGAACATAAGCAGGGGAAGTGAGAGAGGGAGAAGCAGGCTTTCCGCTGAGCAGGGAGCCCGATGCGGGGCTGGATCCCAGGATCCTGGGATCATGACCTGAGCCAAAGGCAAACACTTAACGACTGAGCCACCCAGGCGCCCCATCTCTGTCCTGGTTTTATCCCTCCCTTTTCCCAAGGGACTTTGTGTCTTCACTTTCCAGTTCTGGTTGGCTATTTTCCACTCATTTTCTTCTTACCTGCTTTTTGGCATCCAGACTGGTGTATTTCTAAGCCAATTCAACCTGGCATAAAAGTACTCTTAGCTCATGTAGATCAGAGATAAATGTATATGCCCCCTTCCTGGTTAATAGGACTGTTCAGGGTTGGTTGGGGGCTTGGGGGGAAGAAACAACAATAATAAACTATAGCCCATCACTACTCAATATTCAGTGCCTCTGCTAGGTTTTTAAGTTCTTCCATGCTTTGGCCATGTTCAAATCTCTATTTTCCTCTATTAATCAAATCTCTTTTAGTCAAATGAATCCCATAACTCCTATGAATTTGCAACCCTAATTCCTAAGTACTTGCTGTAGTTCATACTGTTTCTTTGCTTGGAATATTCATTTTTCTTCTCTCTTTCAGATCTTCAAGACCTTGCCTCCTGTGACTATTTTAGTTACTGATCTTTCTTTTCTTTGAATTCCTCTAGCATTGGATGCACCAAACAATTTAACCCTAATTGCATAATGTCTTAAATATTTTCCTGTGTGTTAGCTTAGTTTGACTAATCATAGAGGAAATTATGAGAACAGTTTATATCTTTTAATTCTGTGTCATCTACAGCATCTAGAATGGTTCTGAGTACATAGTAGGCATTTAATATGGTTGCTTTTTGAATTATTACCCTCACATAGCATAATTCACATTACATTTTTAAAGCCTACTTAAAATATAAATTTTACTTTGATATTAAATGACCAAGGGGCCTGCTATCATTTATTCCATGCACCAGTGATCTGTGCAACATTTCCTCTAGTGTCTTCCTGAGCTGGCAGGAGCCAGCCATTCATTTAAATTGGCAACAGACATGGAAATGAATTTGTGTGCTGTCTTACTTGGTAATAAAACTTAAAGTGCAGTGTAATTTGTGATGGTTTGGAGCGGTAATGCAATTTTGGCAAGTCTGCTATATCTCTATAAGACTTATTTTCAAAGATTTTCAAGCCAGTAGGTTATAGACTCTCCTCCTAAAAACAATTGATTGAAACTACCTCCTTTTGGACTTGATCCAGTCCTTACTGGCAATAACTAAAGCACAGGTTACATTTTTGGTTGAAGTTTTCAGGATCAGACCAAGCTGGCCTTTTTTACACTGCTTTTTCTGGTCTATTTTTATCACCAGATATAATACTTCTCCTCTCCTAATTTAAGAGATACAAGATAATACAAAGTGTGTCCAATTCAAGTTGAGTTTGGAACTGAAGCAACAGAAGAAATAACCTGTGACCCAGGGAAAAAAATGGGAATAAGAACATTAAAAACATCTCAGCTTTCCAGCTTCTCTCTAGAGATAATCCTCGTATTCTTGGATATGTAAATGTAAAGTATTTGGATGTCAGCATGCTAGATTTGATAGGTTTTCAATTGCTACCTCTCTCTGGAAATTTTCAAGCAGAAAGTAAATATTCCTATGTGTAATAGCCCCCAATCCAGAATTTATTTAAAAAAATATGGATTCTAAAAAAAATAAATTCTGAATTTATATTTGTTCCCTGGTTCTAATAAGGGTTTTTTGTTAAATGATTCCCAGACTTTCTCTTATGTTGGTGTCTTTAGTCCTAATGATTATTCTTAAAGTGATTTATGTCTTCAGAATTGCAAACCAAGTTTACTAGAATCCATCTTTTCTTGCTGGATAAAATATACTAGGCTCCCACGACACGTTCATGTGTTCATCAAAAGGGGTAGATTTATTAGCTACCTACATAGTCGTAACTCCTGGTGACAGAGTAGTTCTGCTAGAAGTCTCTTCTGGGAGGTTTACCAAAGAGAGAACGCAAATCTTACTTGATTTAATTGGACTCCTATAAACAGCTGTCATTATATTTCCATGGGATTTGCTTTATCAGGGAGTCTAAAAAGTCATAATTTCCATTAGGAAAAGGAACTTGGTCAATGTTTTCTTTCCTCCCAGTTGATGAGCTACTTTCCTGGTTTATCCCTTCAGCCTCTTTCCTGCCAATGTCCCTAACACTCTCATCCTCTTAACTGTCTGTTGCACCTGGCCTGCAAATCTCCAAACACTGAACAATCCAACCATCTCAGGTCACGCTCCTTCCCTCTCACTACTGGAGAAAATTAGACACCCGCTCAAATTGGTGCAATTTTATTTTATTTTATTTTTAAAAATATTTTATTTATTTATTTGATATATATAGAGAGAGCACAAGTAGGCAAAGAGGCAGGCAGAGGAAGAGGGAGAAGCAGGCTCCCCGCTGAGCAGAGAACTCAACATGGGGCTCAATCCCAGGACCCTGTGATCATGACCTGAGCCGAAGGCTGATGCTCAACTGACTGAGCCACCCAGGTGCCCCATATTGGTACAATTTTAAACATTCCTACTGAAAACATCTGGAATCATGCTGTGAACCAGAATTACTCATGCAATCCTTAAGCAGCTTTGTCTTCCATTTGCTAGAATAATAATTCCAAATTTTCATCAAATTTATCAGTACCCTTAGTCTAACCCTGATGGTCTCATACCCAGTCATTGATTTTGCCTCCTATTTCATAGAAAAATGCTGTCAAATATGACTGGGATATACCCATCTCCATTCATGGCCATCCTCACTTCCTTCCTGCCCATCTCTAAGGACAAGTAGTCCCCCACTTTCCCATCATTTCATGCTCTACATTCTCTTCTCTTTCTTCTAAGACCAGGTTCTCTCAATTAATTCCTGTCTCTAGTCAGTCTTCAACTTCTCCTTCTTCCTTCCTCCTGATTCACTTGCTTTGGTTTGGGCAAGTTACCCTTGCCCTCAGTGGTCAATAAGCCTATTCACAAATAGTGATATTTTCTATTCATTGACAGCATATGGTTACATTTCCCTGTTCTTTTGGAAGTTAAATATGGCCATATGACTTGCTTTGGCTAATAAGAGGTGATGAGTTTCACTGATGGCTAGAAGTTCCTAAGAGCCAAGGTGATTGAGCCTCTCCTTTCCTGGACTCTTAAGTGACTGTAATAAATATATCAGACAACTTGCATGGGACATGTCCTCTACAAGAGTAATATATCTTCAGAATTTGGGGTTTTTAAGTACTACAGTATAACTTAACCCATCTTGACAGTTTTCTTTCTTAAAAATAACCTTCCCTGAGCCTCTGCTTACATTCTCTTATGCTATATGTATTCTTCCCTTAACAACAAATTTTCTTAAAGGAAACTTACTGTATTAACTTTTTCACTTCTCTTAGCCCAGTAAATTTTTTTCTGAGCCCACCAATTCATCAGAATTATTTTTGCTAAACCTGCCAGTGACCTCTTAATTTTCAGATGCAGTGGACTGGTTTTATTACCTTACTTGACATTGTGTAGCATGTAGCACCATGACCTTTAGAAACGTTTTAGAAATGTTCCATGATACCATTCACTTCTCATTCTCTTCCTTCCTTTTTGTCCCTCAACGTTTTGCTTTTTATTTGGTCCCTCTTACAATTTGCTGCTCAAATATTGGTAGTCTTCAGTACTTGTTTTTTTCTCCCTCTGTATTCTGCCATCTGTCTTTTCATATAAGTTCCACTGCTTACTGCTTATTCACTCATGACTCCAAATCTACATGCAATAGAGATACTATTGTGCAATATTAAACTAAGGCATTTTTTTAAAAGATTTTATTTATTTATTTGAGAGAGAGAGAGAGAGAGAACATGAGTAGGGGGAGAGGCAGAGGGAGGGAGCCCCTCTGGGCCATCTCAGGACCCTGGGATCAAGACCTGAGCCAAAGGCAGATGCTTAGCCAATTGGGCCATGCAAGCACCCCTAAACATTTTGATTTTCACCATTAAGTCATGAACTTTGCTCTGCCATTTTGATTATGTTGAAGCCATTTCTTTGATAATGAGAGAGAACATTCTTACATACCAATACCAGTCTTCTCCACACCATTCCCATTGTGAATGGAGTGACAGCTTACTTTCCTGTAGTCTATTAGAAAAAAGAAAAAAGGAAAAAAAAAAAAAGGTTGGTGCTTGGTGTGTTTGCATGAAAATGGGTTTGAAAGTCAAGTTATATGTAGAAAGAGTAAATTTGCTAAATTTCTTTAGCCTCCTCCCACCCCCTAACACTCCCCATTTAACTCATTGTTAAAGTACCCTTAGTCTAGGTGATGGGACTCAAATCATTGAGTTCTCACTCTGTTATAGCAAATGCAGCTCATCCATTCTTAAAGCTTAAGTAAGAGGGTAAGCCAGGAAGGAAATTAGAGGTAGCTTTTGTGTTTATTTTTAAAGTACCCCTTTTGCTCCTGGGGTCTTATTAAGCAAGAAAGGGCAGAAGGGAGGGAAGTAAGCAAAATTGTCAGATGTGTGTTCTGGTCTCCCTACCCTAGGCTTCAAATAAAAGAGAAGATCAACCGGGGGTAGACAAGCT
Organism: Mirounga angustirostris; assembly: GCF_029215605.1. Classification (NCBI taxonomy): domain Eukaryota; kingdom Metazoa; phylum Chordata; class Mammalia; order Carnivora; family Phocidae; genus Mirounga; species Mirounga angustirostris. The sequence goes on along the minus strand of NW_026991716.1, from coordinate 90,100,141 downwards.
AACCTCATCCCTGTTGGAACTTTAGGAGAGGACTGCTATGTAAGGTAGACCTCCAATAACAGGGTAAGAGCCTCAACATAGGCAGGCAAACCCTATGATCAAGGAGGCAGAAGAGTCTTTTTTGCCCTGGGGCCTTCCCTGGGGCGCACTATTGTGGTTCCATAGCAGAGGCTGGGAGTGGATCATTCTGGTCATAAAGGGCCAGATGGAGAACAGGAGCATGATTTAAAGGCATCTATAGCCATGAAGTGACAATGAGACACTACATTGGCAGAGAGGGGTCAGACAAGAAATAAATTACATACATTACAGATGTCAACAGAAGATATAAATGTACAGAACTTGGCCAATCATACTTTAAAGGATAGCTTTCTGGCCTTTTGTTGTCCACACCATGAAGATTCAGAGAAATGCTGTATGGATCTGGGGACGACCTTTAGTCTCCTACCATGAAGTCACATGAACACTCTACTCCTACACCCATGATGTCATATTAAAGGGTTTATGGGGGACAGCTAAAAATAAGAGTCTAGACAATTAAACTTAAATGGTTAATTAAATTAGTGATTGGAAAACACTTAAAATCAGATGGACCATTTAGTTACACCTACCACTTCCCTTAGTAAATGGGACTTATAAATAAAGCCAGTTGAACTACAGACCAAATAAGGAAACTGCATTTTATATGTTAATTCAAGTTATAATGTGAGTTAAATTTATTATCCTTAAACACACACACACACTCACTCATGCTTAACACATAAACACACGTGCGTGCGTCCCTTCTATAATATGCTCAATAATTCAATTGTTTCTAGCCAGAAGTCTCACTGTCACTTTACATTTAAGGTATCCCAAACCCTGCCTCCTCCCCCTCAAAATCTGCCCTTGTTAGCAATTCTCCTGCCTCAGTTAATAGCATTACAAATACAAAAGCCAAGCCAGAGACCTGTTAGTCTGCTATAATCTCTCCTACTCATTCTCCCTATATCTGGTTACCATTTCTATAAATCCAATCTCATATCCACCTCTAATTTCATAGTGCTCACTATAGAAAGACAATAGTGTTTGTAGAACTAGGCAAATAGATGCTCATTCCTTCACAGAAATGGAACGGGTGACAAGTGTTTTGAAGTTATAGGGTTAAAAAGAGTAGATCTCCCTAAGGTCCATTCCATGAAGAACAGAAAAAAAACTGAACATTTAGAGATAAATATGTAATAGAAATATAAAAACAACATACATGCAAATCATACATACCAACTTCTAAGTAATGCCTAACTCTGAGGATGGAGGTTGGGAGCTGTAAGATTCTAGTTCTTAAGGAGTAAGAGAAAATTGAATGTGGCACAATATTTGCTTATGTTAAATCTGAGTGATGATAAGGTTGTTTATTATATTAACTAATGTATAATTCATTATACCAGAATATTTCACAAATAAAAATATTAAAATATTAATTTTGAATAATGGCAAACATAAAGATAATTACCTACAATTATTGATAAACAGTGGTTTCAATACTTATCACAGCAGTTGGTTGACAGGTGCTAAATAAAAATTTGTGATATGAACAAAGAAATAAGACCTTCATAGGATGGGAATGGTGTGGGATTAAGGAAAGGGAGCTGCCTTTCCTGAGGCAATTTGATAGTTAGAAAGAGCAAGGATATCAGTGTCATGTGGACCAGATTTTGAAATTCAGTTGTATCCATTACCACCTGTGTGACTTCAGAAAAATTCTTTATAAGCCTTGTAAGGGTCACAGTAACTATCCCTACTATATAGGATTCCTCACCAAATATTAATATATTTCCCATCACTTTTAAGAGGTTTGCCAATTTCCCAACAAAAAAATTAGAATGTTTTGTTAGAATAACTCTTCTGGCAGGGAGTTTTTATTGGATAAAGTATATATGTATATACATATATATACTTTATATATAGGTCTCTCTCTCTATATATATTTCCATTATATTTGGGAATACGGCTATGAGAGGTCCCAAGGCATGGGCTTAATTTTCTCCCTAGGTCTTATATTGAGCTAAGAATATAATAAATTGTTATCCAGGACTTTTCTCATTTGAAGCATCCAAGTGGCCAGGAAGGCCTTGACCCCCTAGAGAAGAGATGTTGGATTTTACAGTATGTATTTTAATGCTGAAATTGATTTTATAGTTGCTTAGGTAGAATATTTATTACATATGGATCTCACTAATCTAAATCAATTCCTCTGTTTTCTTTGTAATGTCCTAAGTAGAAGAATTCTTCTAGGTACTAACATAGATGTTTGTTCTGGGTAGACCCAAATGAGAATCTCATCTGCTTTGGTTTCTAAGGGAGCTGACTAAGGTAGGTAGCGTCCATCCCAGAACTAAGCCTCAAAAAGTCAAGTAAGTTCCTTTCTGGGGTCCACAGTTTGTAATAGTTTTTCAGAGTTCGAATTCCTCTTTCAGATCCAAAGAACACAATATTTTATGTGTGAACTTACTTGCTTTCACATCTCCTCAGCAATGTACTAAGTCAATTAATATTTAGATTGTTAAATTCCTAAATCAAATGAAGAAATTCACTAATCCTTAGGCGAGCCTAAGATCCTGTATCTTCAACTGTATCAAAATTGAAAGCCCTTCAGAAATGCAGGAAAAACCAAGGAGATGTTGATTTTTATTTAGGTTGATAGTGTTAGCGTCTAGTACTGGGCTTGACCGAGTTTTCAATACACAGTGATTTAAATAAATGGATGTGGAGACAAAGCTGAAACAGGATGGGTTGGAATATACCAACATCAGAACACAGGGATAGAACGAGAAAGGAATAAGAAGTTTTCCTTCCGCATATATGTGCAGAAATGGGAGTTCCTCGGTGTTGTGCTAATAAGCAAGCATGTGTATTCAGGGTGGTGGAAAAAAGTAGACTCTGGTAAGATACCAGATAAGAATTGAAAATATTTGCAGAATTCTGCTTCATGCAGGGCTTACAGTTAATGATCTCTAAATAATCATGTAGCATTCACTAATCTCATGATAAAAAATGATTGACACATAATGGTTATACATGTGAAAAATTCCTGAAACACCCAAAAAGTGCTTTGGTCTTGTTGATTAAAACAAATCTATTGTTATATCCCCCACACTTTCCATTGAAAATAGGTTACAATAGTATGTATCATTTCCTCAGTGTTACTGGAAGAATAAACAACAGTGAGAGATAATTCTAAGATAAGTGGGGAAAAAAATACTTGAAAGCAAGCACCAACAGGCTACAGAGGTTGTATGTTAGAATCATAGGCATTTTCCCTCTCTCTTTTCACAATCCTGAATAATGTATTACTTTAAAGTAATATGTAATTTTAATAATGAAGAAATAAATGCATTTAAAAATCCTCCAAGATGGTCCTAATCAGGGCTCCTGAATGTCATTCTCATGGCGTATTTTTTGCAGCTATAGAATCTGACCCATGGGGAAGCCCACCGAGTGTCTTGCAGATGGTGAGAGAAATCTGCATTTGAAAGAGGGGAGACCCTGATGAACTGGTTCCTCCCACAGAGAACCTGTAGCTATTCCACATCATTCTTCTGTGCCAGGGCCAAGATGCTTATTACTGGAACTTGCTTTTTTAGGAAAGCATTGATTTAGACCAGACTTAAGTAACTGTACCCTGACTATACAACCACAGGCCCTATTCGGGTTTATCAATAAACTCTTCCCCCAAGCCTGGCCTCTTTCCACCCGGCTGGCCGTCCACAGTTGTTGGTGACAACCAATAGATAGAAAGATGTGCAACAGTCATCCGACTACCCCAGTAACCATAAAAATTTTCAAAATAAGAGAATTTTATTAATATAATTTTATTTATGATGATAATAAAATTAATAGTTTTATGGTTTTGCATTACAAAAGTTAATATTATTCATACCCACCCCTAATGAGACCTCTCAAATGTGGCCCTTCATGTAAACTGTGTCCATTAACTTCATCAAAATGTCAACGGGAATAATGATTCACATTGGAAAAGGTCCCACCTCCATTTCAGACAGGGGTCACAGGTTCACCCTGCGAAACAGCCTGAGAAATTGTACTGAAATCAGAACTTTTAACAGGCATCCTTTTTATAGACAGAAGAAAACTTTAATATATCGACATGAACCTCAACTGTGACCTTGAAGTGTTTTAGAAAGGCAGGCATTTGAGAATCGGCATGCGGAGGAATCCAGGATTAACTACTTAATATGTAAATTATGTTCTCTCTTGTACCACCTGTAATGACTGCCGACCGTATTAATGAGCTCGTGATACAGTAAGAAACAATGGTGCCCTTTCAAAGCCATAGGTGGTGGCGGCAAGCTTATTTATGATCTAAGGCTTATCTTTCTCCATTATCTGCATCACTTGACAAGCGTCTCCTTCCCCTCCCATCATTGCCTCCTAGCTAACACCTAGGCTGCTGGGACTTCTTTTCCTCCACACTGACAGCACTATTTGCTTCTTTGCAGAAGTATTGCCCCAACCCAGTGATCCAGAAGTCAAACTCAGTCATTCTGCACAATAAAGATAACAGCTTTTGGTCTGGGTCCTATTTCAAAGCTTTCTAACCCAGTCGTTAACGGGCGAGCTTCAGACGCCTCTTCATTCAGCCGCAGTCTGTGCACTTGCTCGGCAGCAACGATAAACCTCGAGCAGAAGGTGCTCTGATGGCCAAACAGAACAGCTTGCAGTTTTTGACAAAACCTACATTGTTGTGGGGTTTTATTCTTTAAATAGCTACAAACATTGAATCTTCGTCACATATCCATCAGACCCATCTATTGCAAACTCAGGAGTGGTGGTTTCGCCGCAGTATCACTTAGGAACGGAACCCAAGAGGAGGAGGGGTTTGGTGTGGCAAGTCCAGGCACCTGCTGCAGTTCTAAATACCAGCCCCTTTTCATCTCCTTTGTTCTCTTTCAGGAGGGAATTTTCAAATGACTAACCCTGCGCTTTAATCTTGCCTGTACTGCACGCTCCCGTAATTCCACAGATTCAGCTTTGCTTTGGAATGACTGGATCAAAGCAGAATATAAGGGTGAGCTCAAACCCCACCTCTTTGCCCTTCCTTGATTAGTGTAGATTGTGCTCTTGTTCTGCCTGGGAGGTGAAGTCAGCAGTCCTACTGGCCAGTGGAGCACTGCTCAGGCTGTCTCCCCTTTGTCCCCTAGCTCTCATTTATATTCTGGAGCCCTTCTAAGTAAGGATGCTACAAAGAGGTTCTATCCATCCAGGAGTAAACAAATCTTAAATGAAATCTTTCAGCGCAGATGCAAAGCGCTTTATTATCAGCGTGCACTTTAGGCAAATAACAACAGTGCTTTGTTAAAGATTCACTCTCTGGTTTAGATAATGTTCTGCTGGAAAAATGTAGCACTTCCTGTAGTTCAATATAGTGTGGTTTTATGATTACATTTAGATGGAGTGCTGAGGAATTGGAGGGGAAGGTGGCTTCTGCATGGTAGAGCAGGAGTGCTCTGTGAAGTGTTTCATCCTGTCCTAGGAGGCAATGGTCCAGAGGTGCATCTGTAATGTCAGGTTGCTTTATTGCGGGACTCTCATTGATCTCATCTTGGGGACCTCTGGTGAGGGGGGAAGGGGTGTCATTCCTAAGCCTTCTTTGCTCACTTGTTTGATTACCTTCTTGTTCAGAATGAGTCAAAAATTAACTAAGGTCTGGGAAGAAATTAGGGTGGGCAAAAATGGGTTAAAAGAAGTAGCATTCCATCCTTAGTTACTCCACTCATGCCTTTTTTGTTTCAGTCACATATTTAGAGTGCTTACTGATGGTCAACAAGACCATCAGTGAGAGCAGTTAATCATCTCCAAAGAAAACAGGGTCCCAAACTATTTCTCTTCCTCCATGATTTCAAAGCTACAACTTAAAATAAATATTGAAATATAATTGACATGCAATGTTGTATTAGTTTCAGGTGTACAACATAGTGATTTGACAATTCTATACATCACTCAATGCTCACCACAGGTATAGTCACTGATTGTCACCATACAATGTCATTACAATATTACTGACTATATTTTTTTCTGCGGTACTTTTTATCTCTTTGAGTTATTTTATAACTGGAAGTTTGTATCTTTTAATGCCCTTGATTTATTTCGTCCATCCACTACTCGCCTCCCTTCAAGTTTGTTCCCTACCAGTTTGTTCTCTGTACTTATGAGTGTTTCTGTTTCTATTTGTTGGCCTTGTTTTTTTTAGATTCCACATGTAAGTGAAATTATATGGTATTTATCTTTCTCTGTCTGACTTTATTTCACTTAGCATAATACTCTCTAGGTCCATCCATATTCTTTTTTAAGATTTTATTTATTTATTTGACAGAGAGAGAGCGCACAAGCAGGGGGACTGGCAGGCAGAGGGAGAAGCAGGCTTCCCACTGAGCAGGGAGCCCAATGTAGGACTCGATCCCAGGACCCTGGGATCATGACCTGAGCCAAAGGCAGATGCTTAACCGACTGAGCGACCCACGTGCTCTGAGGTCCATCCATAGTCTTGCGAATGGCAAGATCTTATTCTTTTTTACGGCTGAATAATATTCCTATATCTATCTTCTTTATCCCTTTGTCTCTTGATGGATGCTTGGGTGGCTTCCATATCTTGGCTATTGTGAATAATGCTGCATTAAACATAGGGGTGCATGTATCTTTTTGAATTAGTTTTTTCATTTTCTCTGGGTGAATACACAGTAGTAGAATTACTGGATTTTATGGTATTTCTATTTTTAATATTTGAGGAACCTTCATAATGTTTCCCACAATGGTTACACCAATTTGCATTCCCACCAACAGTGCTCAAGTGTTCCCTTTTCTCTACATCCTCACCAATACTTGTTATTGCTTGTCTTTTTGATGTTAGCCATTCTGACAGGTGTGAGGTGATATATCATTATGGTTTTTATTTTCATTTCCCTGATAGTAATATATTGAGCATCTTTTCATGTAACCAAGACAGTATGGTATTGGCATAAAAATAGACACAGATCAATGGAAAAGGAGAGAGAGAGAGTCTAGAACTAACCCCATGCCCCTGGCTATTAGATGCAGGCAGGCAACAGTTGGTCATTTTCTCCTCATCAATGAGAGTATTCATAGTGCCCTCAGTTCGGAGGATCCAGGCAAGTTTGCTGGAAGATCTGTGTGCTGGATGAACATGTGCTGATTTCTTTTGTGCCTGGTTCCATTTACCTGAAATATAATTATCGGACCTTAGAACTTTCCAGGTTTCTTTGATTTCATTTGCTTGATCATGTAATTTTTTTTAAAAGATTTTATTTATTTATTTGCGAGAGAGAGAATGAGAGACAGAGAGCACGAGAGGGAGGAGGGTCAGAGGGAGAAGCAGACTCCCCGCTGAGCAGGGAGCCTGATGCGGGACTCGATCCCGGGACTCCAGGATCATGACCTGAGCCTAAGGCAGTCGCTTAACCGACTGAGCCACCCAGGCGCCCGATCATGTAATTTTTGAATGCTGACCTCCATAAGACTGTTTTGTATGGCTATAAATAAAAGTGGTCAGTTCTTGTTCAGAATGAGTCAAAAATTAACTAAGGCTGGGAAGAAATTAGGGTGGGCAAAAATATGGGGAAGCTAGAGTATACAGTGGGGAAAAGACAGTCTCTTCAATAAATGGTGTTGGTAAAACTGAACAGCTACATGCAAAAGAATGAAACTGGACCACTTTATTACACAAAAATAAACTCAAGATGTACTAAAGACTTAAATATGAGATATGGAACCAAAAACTCCTAAAAAGAAACATAAGCAGTAATTTCTTCAACGTCACCCATATTTATGGATATGTCTCCTTAGGCAAGAGACACAAAAGCAAAAACAAACTATTGGGATCACACCAAGATAAAAAGCTTTTGCATAGCAAAAGTAACCATCAACAAAATGAAAAGGCAACCTATTGAATGGGAGAAGATTTTTGCAAATGGTATCCAATGAGGGGATAATATCCAAAATATATAAAGAATTTATACAACTCAATATTAAAAAAAAAAGCCCACAAGTAATCTGATAAAAAGTCGGGCAGAGGATCTAAATAGACATTTTTCCCAAGAAGACATATAGATGGTCTTTTTCTTTTTGAAAAATTTCAAGTTACTTATTTAGCACATTGAACTACAGATTTGGATGTTCACTTGTGACTGAACTAATTAAAAAAAATTTTTTTAAAGCCATATTACTGAAGTATGGCTGACCCATAAAAAGCTGTATATATTTAATTATACAATTTGATGAGTTTGGGGGATAAGCATATATCCATGAAACCATCACCACCCTCAAGTCCATAGATAAATCCATCAGCTCCCAAAGTTTCCTCCTGCCCTCTTCAATACAGTGATGATGATAATGTGTGCGATAAGAACACTTAACATAAGACCAACCCTCTGGGAAAAATTTAAGAATAGAGTATAGTTCTGTTAGCTATAGGCAGTATACTGTATAGTAGAGATCTAGAACTTATTTATCTTGCTTAACTGAAACTTTGTACACTTTGGCTATCACTACTCCATTTCTCCCTGCAGCCTCTGGCAACTCTCCCTGCAGCCTCTGGCAACTCTTATTCTACTCTGCTTCTATGACTTTGACTACTTTAGATTCCACATACAAGTGAAACCATATGGTGTTTAGACAAACACCATATGTATCTGTTATAATGTTCTATAACAAACACCATCTGTGTCTGTTATAATGTCCTTCAGGTCCATCCATGTTGTCACAGATGGCAGGATTTTCTTCTTTTTTAAGGCTGAATAGTATTCCATTATAGATATGTATATACTACGTGTTCTTTATCCATTCATCTGTCAATGGACATTTAGTTTGTTTCCATATTTTGGCTATTGTGAATAATGCTGCAGTGGACGTGGAAATGAAAATACCTTTTGGAGATCCTGACTGCAGTTCCTTTGAATAAATACCTAGAAGTGAGATTGCTGGATTGATCATATGGTAGTTCTATTTTTAATTTTTGAGGAAACTCTATTCTGTTTTCTGCAATGGCTGCACCAACTTACATTTGCATCAGTATGTGCCAGGGTTCCCTTTTCTCCACAGCCTCACCAACACTTGTTATTTTTTGTTTGTTTTTGTTTGTTTTTTTGATAGTGGCTATCTTAATAGGTACGAGGTAATATCTCATTGTGGTTTCGCTTTTCATTTCCTTGAGCATGAGTGATGTTGATAACCTTTTCATGCACCTGTTGGCTATTTATATATCTTCTTTGGAGAAAGTCACTGAAGTAAATCTTAATAATTTCTCTTTCTGTCTTTTTCCTTCTTTCCTTTCTTTCTTTCTTTCTTTCTTTCTTTCTTTCTTTCTTTTTTTCTTTCTTCCTTCCTTCCTTTCTTCCTTCCTTCCTTCCTTCCTTCCTTCCTTCCTTCCTTCCTTCCTTCCTTCCTTCCTTCCTTCCTTTCTTCCTTCCCTCCTTCCCTCCTTCCTTCCTTCCTTCCTTCCTTCCTTCCTTCCTTCCTTCCTTCCCTCCTTCCCTCCTTCCTTCCTTCCTTCCTTTTTTTGAGAGGGGTGGGGAGGGGCAGAGGGAGAGGGAGAGACAGAGTCTTAAGTAGGCTCCATGCCCAGCATGGAGCCCGAAGCAGGGCTCAATCTCACAACGCTGAGATAATGAGCTGAGCTGAAATCAAGAGTTAGACACTTAATTGACTGAGCCACCCAGGCACCCCAAATCTTAATCATTTCTAATTTCCCTTATAACCTTGCAGGTGAGAAGATGGTTAAGGGAGAAGAATCTTCTTCTATACTGACACCTAAAGAGTTAACAACTTTGACTATCTAAGAACAACTGCAAAAAGCGATGACCTATAGTATTAATTCAGCAATTTAATAAGCAATTTAACAATTATCAGCCAGCCACTGGTCTGCACTAGCCACTGGTCTGGAAACTAGAAGTATAGGAGTAAATAAAATAGAGGAGGTTCCTGTTGCTATGAAGCTTAACATTTTAGTAATGACATATCATTCTGATGAAGCAGGAATTTGAGTTAAGCTCTCTGCAAGGTTCTGCTGTGAGGTGATTCATTTAGCAGATGCAGGAGTGGAGCTCATTGCATAGACTCCTATTATCCCCAAACTTTGCCATTTTCTTTTAATTATTATGAAATGAGCAGCTCAGTTGAAGACTTATGCAGTATTGTTGCATAATCTGAAGTTTCTTTACTGTATAGTAGACATAGTATGCCATAGAACTGTGAAGTCTATGTAGTTACTTAATCTCCTACTGTATAGGAGACAAAGATGTCTCCTTTGTGAATTTACCAAATTTGGGTTCACACTTAACTTTTCAAGGATAAAAGTTATTTGAGGAAAACACTTATCTGGCATTGTATAATAAATATTTTTCAAGCCCTGAATATCTTCATTACTCCCCACCTCCCACCACAACCTTTAGGATTCAGGGCATCAAACAGACTGAGTTTTCTAGTATTAAAAAGGACCTGATTCAGAGTTATTTGACAGTCAAAACTCCACCCTATCTCCAGGCTGATTATCTGTATTTTGTGGCAAATCTTACCTTCCATTTTATTATAGCTAAAACCTATTTGAGATAAGTGTTGGTTTAATAGACTCGCTAAACTTGATATTCTTTGTATACATTGAAATAATTTGCTACCCAAATATTTCTTTTGAATTCTTATCTGTCTCTCTCTTCCATCCTGTACCTCCATCTTTCATCTCAATCTCCCCAGAAGTTTTGTAGCAGAAATGAAACACAGTAAAAACATGTCAGTATGAGAATGAAGAGAATATACCAGCCTATTGTGGTTTATAAGAAATAATTGGGTGGTAAGACAGGGAAAGAAATGTATTTCAGAGAGAATCAACATGAAGAAACCAGATCATTTCCTTGTATTTTCCAAATCAAGTTTTTCAAGATGTGGCACCAAGATGTCTTGTTTATTTTGTTTATTTTGACTGATTTAATAGAATATCAAAGTTACATTCAAATGCAAAATATCCAAAATGTAACATTAATTATTTTAGTATTATCTATCCTTTACATCATACATTTTTTGGCCTTCCTTATGTGAAAAATGAATTCACTGAACAGTACTTAATCATAAACAGGCAGACACCCATTAAATCCATTGAATAATGCCCCTGTAGAAACTGAGCCAAAAGAGACTAAGTAGATTTTTCAAGTCAGAACTAGTGAGTGGGCCGAGTGAAGATTTGAACCTAGGTATCCTGACTTCAGTGCCTAAGCTTTTGAGGTCTACTATACACTGTCTCTTAAGTATAGTAAACTTTTAAATATATATTCATGAGTGTTTTAGAAACACCTGGAGAGTTTGTAACAATGATGATTTCTGGGTCCCATTCCATGGATTCTGATTTACTTGGCCTGCAATAGGTAGGTATTAGGAAGCTATTTTTAACAACAGTTCTAAGTAATTTTGATAGGCATGGTCCATGGATCATTCTTTGAAAACAATGGTTTGTGGTAGTATGAAGAAGTATACAGTAAAGCTGTTAAGGGTAAAGGCTCAGAAATTGAATAGCCTGGTATGGTATCCTAACTCTTCTAGCTGTGGGCATATTGCTTAAACTCAGTTTTCTAATTTATATAAGGGAGGGTGTGGTTAAGGGATTTTGTGAGGATTTGGTCACTTAATCCATTTAAAATGCTAAGTATAGTGCTAGCAAATAGTAAACTCTGAATTTATGTTAGCTATTATTAGTGCAGTATGGGCAGCTCAAAATTAATTCAGGTGTTGTGTGTGTAGATACCACAAAAATATAACAGAAATGTTTTCTTCCTTGATCCAAGAAGAAAAATGGATGTTCTGACCTTTATTTATTTCTAATATTCCTTTATTTTTCCCCCTAACTTTAAAATAATTTCTTCCAAATTTTCAACTTTAGCTTTTAGATTCCTGGCTTCTCTCTCCATTTGAAGGAATAGTAATCTGTTTTTCTGTATCTTCTGCTGAGTTAACCTGATTGTGTAGCATTAAACTGGGTCAGTTGGGGGGAAAAAGGTGGAGGTGGGAGTAGATAAAAGGCTCTTACAGAAATCTGAGATTAAATTCTCACCAACTAGTGAAAGTGTCATTGGGGTCTTTGTTCTCTGTGTCTTCTTTTATGCTAGTGTGGTTACATGACATAAAGGTGAATTATTTAAGTAATGCTATTTTACTCTTCTTGGCATAATCACCACTCTTTCACTTCTTTCCAATGATGAAAGCCAAGCCCCAGGGAGAATATTCAGAAGCCTTTGTAGTAGAAGGGAATTGGAATGAACCAATACCTCTGACTAAGCTTCATGGGGCGAGTATGGTGTTTATCCTTAAATACTCTAATAAAACAACTAGGAAAATCAAATACATATAGCTGGAAATTCAGTCTTTCATTATGATGGAAGAATGAAGAAATTCAAAACAGACCATGAAAACAAGGAGCATTACCCCATAGCTCCATCACTAAGTCCTTGACATATAAGTATGATCCCCTTGAATTGAGGCAGCAATATGTGATGATGGGTCCAGACCAGAAGGAAGGGAATATTGTTTTATTTCCGGTACTATGTGGAGCTGCTAAGAAGATGATGTGACTTCCCAACCTACTTTAGCAACTTCAGTTCAGACTGCAGGGTTCCAAGTCTCTATCTTGTTATTTTGGCTGTGTTCTGAAGGGTCAAGCTTTCCCTGCCCTTTAATAGGTCAGATTGTCCCTCAATGCCTGGTGGGTGATGTAGTTATGTTGCATACCTTAAAATTCTTATGAAGGAAGAAAGTTTTGAAAACTCCCTGAGTTATCCTCATGTCCTGTTATCATACCTAGATACTTTTACCTTTCAGCTTTTAAAGAAACAAAAGAAGTGCTGCAAACTGATTTACTCTATCTCAACAGTTTGACTTAATCCCTGTTTCTGTTCAGTCATAGATAAACAGTCCTGAAATGAGTTGAACAAATATATATCATATACTATTTAAACATGAGAAATATGACAAATAAAAAACAGGAGAACCAAAGAACTAAAGCTAATTATATAAAGTAATTAGTATGAATTTGCATAGTGTTTACATATGTGTTTTCTGTATAATATGTACCATATACTTTCTACTTTACACCAACAAAATTTCCTGAGATGATGAAAATATTGTATATCTGAGCTGTCCAACAGAATAGCCAACTAGTCATGTGTGGCTATTGAATTTTTGAAATGTGGCTAGTGTGACCGAGAAACTTGATCTTTAATTGTATTAAATTTTGATAAATTTAAATTTAAATAGTCACATGAGGCTAGTAGTTACAGTATTGGACAACGCAAGTTTAGAATGGTATGACCTGAGCAGGGAGGAAGAGATGATGGTAGAATAAGACCCACTTTTGGATAGGTGGGTTTACCCGGGACTCTTCCCTATGCTTGGATTTATTTAGAAAAGAACAAGGGATTGAAAATATAGAAAAGAGGTACTATTGTTTTTTCTTTGTCAGTAATTTTATTATACCTATATTTGGGTGAAGTAGATTAAAAATGAAGCACACAGGGATATACTAATACATACTCATATTCATGTGTAACAATTACAAATTTTGTTAAGCAATGGAACATTTTAAAAATATTTCATTATTTTTATTTTAACCAACTGAGCCACCCAGGCGCCCGTCCATTATTTTTATTTTAAACTAGTACTTGAGAAAAGGTAACAGGTAGAAGTACTCCATTTAATATTTTTTGAATGTTTTCTTATTCAGAAGAGATAAATAAGTGGAGTAATATCAAAAGGGAGATTGTCATTGAGTTAGAATTCAGGTAGGGCTAATCTGAAATTTCCAGAAAGGTATCTATGGTAGGCAAAACAATGGTCCTCCACAGATGTCCATGTCCTAATCCCCAGAAGCTGTGAATGTTTTTGGTTGTATAGCAAAGGAAAATTATGGGTGTCAGTGGAATTCAAGTTGCTAATTAGCTGACCTTAAAACAAGGAGATTATACTGGATTATCTGGGTGGGACCCATGTAATCATAAGGGTCCTTGAAAGTAGAAGAGAGAGCAGACAAAAGTCAGAATCAGATGAGACTGCAGAATAGTCAGAGAGATACAATGTAGCTTTAAAAAATGGTGAAAGATATATAACATAAAATTTACCATCTTAACCATTTTTAATTGTTAATTATATATAATGTGTAACATCTCTAGAATTTTTCATCTTGCAAAACTAAAACTTTATACAGATTGAGCATCCTCCCTTTCCTCCCTTTCCTTGGTTACTACCGTTCTATTTTCCTTTTTTTTTTTTTTTGGTCAATTTTTTTTGTCCTTTTTTTTTTATTATTATGTTATGTTAATCACCATACATTGCATCATTAGTTTTTGATGTAGTGTTGCATGATTCATTGTTTGCGTATAACACCCAGTGCTCCATGCAGAACGTGCCCTCTTTAATACCCATCACCAGGCTAACCCATCTCCCCACCCCCCTCCCCTCTAGAACCCTCAGTTTGTTTCTGAGAGTCTATTGTCTCTCATGGTTCATCTCCCCCTCCGATTTCCCCCACTTCGTTCTTGCCCTCCAGCTATCTTCTTCTTCTTCTTCTTCTTTTTTTTTTTTTTTTAACATATAATGTATTATTTGTTTCAGAGGTACAGGTCTGTGATTCAATAGTCTTACACAATTCACAGCACTCACCATAGCACATACCCTCCCCAGTGTCTATCACCCAGCCACCCCATCTCTCCCACCCCCCACCACTCCAACAACCCTCAGTTTGTTACCTGAGATTAAGAATTCCTCATATCAGTGAGGTCATATGATACATGTCTTTCTCTGATTGACTTATTTCGCTTAGCATAATACCCTCCAGTTCCATCCATGTCGTTACAAATGGCAAGATTTCATTCCTTTTGATGGCTGCATAATATTCCATTGTATATATATACCACCTCTTCTTTATCCATTCATCTGTTGATGGACATCTTGGCTCTTTCCACAGTTTGGCTATTGTGGACATTGCTGCTATAAACTTTGGGGTGCATGTACCCCTTTGGATCCCTACATTTGTATCTTTGGGGTAAATACCCAGTATTGCAATGCTGGATCGTATGGTAGCTCTATTTTCAACTTTTTGAGGAACCTCCATACTGTTTTCCAGAGTGGTTGCACCAGCTTGCATTCCCACCAACAGTGTAGGAGGGTTCCCCTTTCTCCGCATCCCTGCCAACATCTCTTGTTTCCTGACTTGTTAATTTTAGCCATTCTGACTGGTGTGAGGTGGTATCTCATTGAGGTTTTGATTTGGATTTCCCTGATGCCGAGCAATGTTGAGCACTCTTTCATGTGTCTTTTGGCCATTTGGATGTCTTCTTTGGAAAAATGTCTGTTCATGTCTTCTGCCCATTTCTTGATTGGATTCTTTGTTTTTTGGGTGTTGAGTTTGATAAATTCTTTATAGATTTTGGATACTAGCCCTTTATCTGATATGTCGTTTGCAAATATCTTCTCCCATTCTGTTGGTTGTCTTTTGGTTTTGTTGACTGTTTCTTTTGCTGTGCAAAAGCTTTTTATCTTGATGAAGTCCCAATAGTACATTTTTGCCCTTGCTTCCCTTGCCTTTGGCGATGTTTCTAGGAAGCAGTTGCTGCGGCTGAGGTCGAAAAGGTTGCTGCCTGTGTTCTCCTTTAGGATTTTGATGGACTCCTATCTCACACTGAGGTCTTTCAACCATTTGGAGTCTATTTTTGTGTGTGGTGTAAGGAAATGGTTGGGTTTCATTCTTCTGCATGTGGCTGTCCAATTTTCCCAACACCATTTGTTGAAGAGACTGTCTTTTTTCCATTGGACATTCTTTCCTGCTTTGTCGAAGATTAGTTGACCATAGAGTTGAGGGTCCATTTCTGGGCTCTCTATTCTGTTCCATTGTCTGTTTTTGTGGCAGTACCATACTGTCTTGATGATGCCAGCTTTGTAATAGAGCTTGAAGCCCGGAATTGTGATGCCGCCAGCTTTGCTTTTCTTTTTCAACATTCCTCTGGCTATTCGGGGTCTTTTCTGGTTCCATAGAAATTTTAGGATTATTTGTTCCATTTCTTTGAAAAAAGTGGATGGTATTTTGATGGGGATTGCATTGAATGTGTAGACTGCTCTAGGTAGCATTGACATCTTCACAATATTTGTTCTTCCAATGCATGAGCATGGAACGTTTTTCCATTTCTTTGTGTCTTCCTCAATTTCTTCCATGAGTACTTTATAGTTTTCTGAGTGCAGATCCTTTGCTTCTTTGGTTAGATTTATTCTGAGGTATCTTATGGTTTTGGGTGCAATTGTAAATGGGATCGACTCCTTCATTTCTCTTTCTTCTGTCTTGTTGTTGGTGTATAGGAATGCCACTGATTTCTGTGCATTGATTTTATATCCTGCCACTTTACTGAATTCCTGTATGAGTTCTAGCATTTTTGGGGTGGAGTCTTTTGGGTTTTCCATATAAAGTATCATATCATCTGCAAAGAGTGAGAGTTTGACTTCTTTGCTGATTTGGATGCATTTTATTTCTTTTGTTGTCTGATTGCTGTGGCTAGGACTTCTAATACTATGTTGAATAGCAATGGTGATAGTGGACATCCCTGCCGTGTTCCTGACCTTAGGGGGAAAGCTCTCAGTTTTTCCCCATTGAGAATGATATTCGCTGTGGGTTTTTCATAGATGGCTTTTATGATATTGAGGTATGTACCCTCTATCCCTATACTTTGAAATGTTTTGATCAAGAAAGGATGCTGTACTTTGTCAAATGCTTTTTCTGCATCTATTGAGAGGATCATATGATTCTTGTTCTTTCTTTTATTAATGTATTGTATCATGTTGATTGATTTGTGGATGTTGAACCAACCTTGCAGCCCAGGGATAAATCCCACTTGTTCGTGGGGAATAATCCTTTTAATGTACTGTTGGATCCTATTGGCTAGTATTTTGGTGAGAATTTTTGCATCCATGTTCATCAGGGATATTGGTCTGTAATTCTCCTTTTTGATGGGGTCTTTGTCTGGTTTGGGGATCAAGGTAATGGTGGCCTCATAAAACGAGTTTGGAAGTTTTCCTTCCATTTCTATTTTTTTGAACAGTTTCAGAAGAATAGGTATTAATTCTTCTTGAAAGGTTTGTAGAATTCCCCTGGGAAGCCATCTGGCCCTGGGCTCTTGTTTGTTGGGAGATTTTTGATGACTGGTTCAATTTCCTTAGTGGTTGTAGGTCTGTTTAGGTTTTCTATTTCTTCCTGGTTCAGTTTTGGTAGTTGATACATCTCTAGGAATGCATCCATTTCTTCCAGGTTATCTAATTTGCTGGCATAGAGTTGCTCATAATATGTTCTTATAATTGTTTGTATTTCTTTGGTGTTGGTTGTGATCTCTCTCTTTCATTCATGATTTTGTTGATTTGGGTCATTTCTCTTTTCTTTTTGATAAGTCTGGCCAGATTTATCAATCTTGTTAATTCTTTCAAAGAACCAGCTCCTAGTTTCGTTGATCTGTTCTACTGTTCTTTTGGTTTCTATTTCATTGATTTCTGCTCTGATCTTTATTATTTCTCTTCTCCTGCTGGGTTTAGGCTTTATTTGCTGTTCTTTCTCCAGCTCCTTTAGGTGTAGGGTTAGGTTGTGTACTTGAGACCTTTCTTGTTTCTTGAGAAAGGCTTGTATTGCTATATACTTTCCTCTTAGGACTGCCTTTGCTGCATCCCAAAGATTTTGAACAGTTGTGTTTTCATTTTCATTGGTTTCCATGTATTTTTTAAATTCTTCTTTAATTTCCTGGTTGACCCATTCATTCTTCAGTAGGATGCTCTTTAGCCTCCATGTATTTGAGTTCTTTCTGACTTTCCTCTTGTGATTGAGTTCTAGTTTCAAAGCATTGTGGTCTGAAAATATGCAGGGAATGACACCAATCTTTTGGTACCGGTTGAGACCTGATTTGTGACCTAGGATGTGATCTATTCTGGAGAATGTTCCATGGGCACTAGAGAAGAATGTGTATTCTGTTGCTTTGGGATGGAATGTTCTGAATATGTCTGTGAAGTTCATTTGGTCCAGTGTGTCATTTAAAGTCTTTATTTCCTTGTTGATATTTTGCTTAGGTGATCTGTCCATTTTAGTGAGGGGGGTGTTAAAGTCCCCCACTATTATTGTATTGTTGTCGATGTGTTTCTTTGCTTTTGTTATTAATTGGCTTATATAATTGGCTGGTCCCATGTTAGGGGCATAGATATTTACAACTGTTAGAACTTCAGTTGGATAGACCCTTTAAGTAGGATATAGTGTCCTTCCTCATCTCTTTAATTACAGTCTTTGGTTTAAACTCTAATTTGTCTGATATAAGGATTGCCACCCCAGCTTTCTTTTGGTGTCCATTTGCATGGTAAATGGTTTTCCACACACTCACTTTCAATCTGGGGGTGTCTTTAGGTCTAAAATGAGTCTCTTGCAGACAGCATATCGATGGGTCTTGTTTTTTAATCCAATCTGAGAGCCTGTGTCTTTTGATTGGGGCATTTAGCCCATTTACATTCAGGGTAACTATTGAAAGATAGGAATTTAGTGCCATTGTATTGCCTGTAAGGTGACTGTTACTATATATTGTCTCTGTTCCTTTCTGGTCTATGTTCTTTTTAGGCTCTCTCTTTGCTTAGAGGACCCCTTTCAATATTTCCTGTAGGGCTGGTTTTGTGTTTGCAAATTCCTTTAGTTTTTGTTTGTCCTGGAAGCTTTTTATCTCTCCTTCTATTTTCAATGACAGCCTAGCTGGATATAGTACTCTTGGCTGCATATTTTTCTCGTTTAGTGCTCTGAATATATCATGCCAGTCCTTTCTGGCCTGCCAGGTCTCTGTGGATAGGTCTGTTGCCAATCTAATGTTTCTACCATTGTAGGTTACATATCTTTTCTCCTGAGCTGCTTTCAGGATTTTCTCTTTGTCTCTGAGACTCGTAAGTTTTACTATTATATGTCGGGGTGTTGACCTATTTTTATTGATTTTGAGAGGGGTTCTCTGTGTCTCCTGGATTTTGATGCCTGTTTCCTTCCCCAAATTAGGGAAGTTCTCTGCTGTAATTTGCTCCAATATACCTTCTGCCCATCTCTCTTTTTGTTCTTCTTCTGGGATCCCAATTATTCTAATGTTGTTTCATCTCATGGTATCACTTATCTCTCAAATTCTGCCCTCGTGATCCAGTAGTTGTTTATCTCTTTTTTTCTCTGCTTCTTTATTTTCCATCATTTGGTCTTCTATATCATTGATTCTCTCTTCTGCCTCATTTATCCTAGCAGTTAGAGGCTCCTTTTTTGATTTCACCTCATTAACAGCCTTTTTGATTTCAACTTAGTTAGATTTTAGTTCTTTTATTTCTCCAGAAAGGGTTTCTCTAATAACTTCCATGCTTTTTTCAAGTCCAGCTAGTATCTTTAAAGTCATGATTCTGAACTCTAGATCCGACATTGTACTAATGTCTGCATTGAGTAGGTCCCTGGCAGGTTGTACTACCTCTTGTTCTTTTTGTTGAGGTGATTTTTTCCATCTTGTCATTTTGTCCAGAGGAGAATAGGTGAATGAGAGAACAAAATTCTAACAGGGTAACAACGTCCCCAGAAAATGTACTCTAAACAAATCAGAAAAAACCTGAAGCCGGGGGAAAAGAAAGGGAAAGAAAGAAAAAGGAAAAAGAAAAAAAAAAAAAAGAAAAAGATAAGGATAAAAACAAACAAAAACAGAACAAAACAAAAAGAACCAGAATATGATCAAATATGATCAGGCTGGTGCATAGATCAGTGCCACACACTAGATTTTGGGTGTATTTTGGACTGTTAGAAGAAAGTGCCTCCCAAAATTTTAAAGAAAGAAAAACTTACATATGTACCAAAATAAGGGTTGATATGATGAAGGGGTGGAATATGACTGTAAAGATGAAAATTATAAAAAATTTTATAAAAGGAATTGATAAGAAGTTGTTTGAAAAAAGAAAGAAGAGGATTTAAAAAAAAAAGGGGGTGAGAATGTGATCAGGCAGGAGACTAGAACAAAGGCATACACTGGAGATTTAGGGTATATTTTGATGTTAGAAGAAATTGTATCCCAAAATTTTAAAGCAAGAACAACTTACATGTGTGTATGTGTATATATATATACCAAAAATAAGGTTAACTACTATGAAGGCATAGAATATGACTCTAAAAATGAAAAATAAAAAAGATTTTTAAGAAAAGGGATTGAAAAGATGTTGGTTGAAAAAGGGAAAAAGAAAAATTCAAAAAAAAAGTTAAAAAAAAATTAACTTTGAAAGACTAAAGAATCATGGGGAAAAAGCCATGAATTCTATGTGCAGTATTCCCCTAGCGCTGGAGTTCTTCCATTCTCATTGGTTGGTAAACTTGGTTTGGCTGGCTGTTCTCGCTGATCTTCTGGGGGAGGGGCCTGTTGCCGTGGTTCCCAAATGTCTTTGCTGGAGGCAGAAGTGCCCTGCCCTTGCCGGGTCTGGGCTAAGTAATTTGCTGGGGTTTGCTCTGGGGAGCTTTTGTTCCCTGCAAGCTTTCAGTACAGCTCGGGAGAACGAGGGTGAAAATGGCGGCCTCCCAATCTCTGCCCCGGAGGAGCCGAGAACTTGTAGCCACACTCCTCAGTGAGCCCCCAGAGAAAAGCAGTCAGTCACTCCCGTTTCCCTGGTCTCCGGCCACACTCCGTGCTTACCCGGCCTGTGACCAAGCGTTTCTATCTCTGGTACCTGAGCCCGTGTGGAGTCTCTAAACCCAGTAGATCCCTGTGGTGTGTTCCCACTCCGCTCCTCCCAGGGGAGGAAGGGCAGTCTCCCCGGATCTGCCGCTTGTTGGGTCCCTCCTGGAAGAGCAGTGGCCCGACTGTGCTGCGGATCATGGTTTATGGCAACCCCCAGCTGAGAGCCCACTCCTCAGCTCTGTCTCTGCAGCCAGCTTCCCTGCTCTGATACCTGGGAGCTCTGCCGCACTCAGGCATCCCTGGTCTTTCTGTGACCCCGCGGGTCCTGAGACCACACTGTCCCAGAGAGGGTTCCACACCCCGCTTAGCCACTGGAGAGGAGCAGACTTCTAAAAGTTCCAATTTTATGCTCCGCGGCTCTATCACTTGCCAAAAGCAGTGGACGGAGGCCCTCTCCCCCACCATCTATCCTCCCGAATATCACCTCGGATTCACTTCTATTCAAGTCCTGCCTTCCAGAAAGTCATCGCTTTTCTATTGAGAGAGTTGTTGGTATTCTTTTCTTCGATGTCCTTTTGAGTTCGTAGGTGTTTAGAATGGTTTGATCCCTATCCAGCTGAATTCCTGGGACCAGACAAAATCCAGGTCTCCTACTCCTCCCCCACCATTTTATTTTCTATTTCTGAGTTTCACTACTTTAGACACCTCATATAAATGGAATCATGCAGTGTTTGTTTTTTTGTGACTAGTTTATTTCATTTAGCATAGTGTCCTCAAGGTTCAATCATATTGCAACATATGACAGGATTTCTTTATTTTCAAAGGCTAAATAATATTCCTTTGCACGTATATACCACATTTTCCTTATTCATTCATCCATTGATGGACATTTAGATTGCTTACATCTCTTGACTATTGTGAGTAATGCTGCAGTGAACATGGGAGTGCTAATATCTCTTTGAGATACTGTTTATAATTCTTTTATTCCTCAAAGTGGGATTGTTGGATCATATGGTAATTGTATTTTTAATTGTTTGAGGAACTTCCATACTGTTTTCTACAGCTGTGGTACCATTTTACATTCCCAGCAATAGTTCATGAGGGTTCCAATTTTTCCATATCCTTGTCAACATTTGTTATTTATTCATTTTTTTATAGTGACCGTCCTAACAGGTGTGAGGGGATATCTTATTATGGTTTTAATTTACATTCTCCTAATGATTAATCATCTTTTCATCTGCTTGCTGGCCATCTGTATATCTTCTTTGAAGAATTGTCTATTTAAGTACTTTGTACATGTTTTAAATGGATGATTTGGGGTTTTTTTTGTTGTTGAATTGTAGTTGTTCTTTATATATTCTAAATATTAACTTATTTTCAGATGTATGGTTTGCAAATCTTTTTTCCCAGTAAATAGTTGCCTTTCACTCTGTGGATTATTTTTTTTGCTGCACGTAAGTTTTTTTAAGTTTTATAAAGTCCCACTTGTCAATTTTTGCTTTTGTTACCTGTGCTTTTGAAGTCACATCCAGGAAAATATTGCCGATCCTATGTCACAAAGATTTTTTCCTATGTTTTCTTCTAGGGATTTTATAGTTTCAGGTCTTACGTTCATGTGTTTAATCCATCTTGAGTTAATTTTTGCATATGGTATAAGGTAAAGGTACAACTTCATTCTTTTGTAAATGGATATCCAGTTTTCCTGACAGTTATTAAGGAGCCTATTCTTTCCCAGTTGTATAGCCTTGGCACTCTTGTTGAAGATCATTTGACTAAATGCACAAGGCTTTATTTTTGGGTTCTCCATTCTGTTCATTTGGTCTATATGTCTGTCTTTATGTCAGCACCATACTGTTTTCATTACTTTAGATGGTATGGACTGAATGTTTGTATCTTTCCCAAATCACATATTGAAGCCTTAACCTTCAATGTGACTGCATTTGTAGATAGGGCCTGTGAGGAGGTGATAAATGTCTGTGAGGAGGTGACAGAGGTAAGAGTGGGGCCCTAATCTGATAGGGCTGGTGTTGGAGAAGGTCATGGCTGGCCACTGATGCCCAACTGGAGGCTGCAGCTTAAGTTAGATGCCCAACTGGAGGCTGCAGCTCAAGTTAGAAAGTTGGAAGAAGAGCTGAAGTTAGAGGAGGATGTGTGATTGTCCACAGCAGATTCTGGGCTGGCAGATAAGGTGGGAGAGTAGGATAATAAGTTGAAGATTTTAGCATGCTATTTTGCCAAGCTAGAAGGCACAAACTGGCACAGATTAAAGTCTGAGTGCTGTGACAGTGCCTGATGGGGGCACTAAAAGGTAGAATCTATGGGAAGACGAGGAGAATGAAGAGGAGGATGCTGTGATAATCAGTGAGGAAACAGAAGAAACACCCTATGCCGTCTGACCCCTAATACAAAGGAAAGCAAAAGCATAGCAACAACAATCCCAGCCAGCAAGGCAGCCCCCGATTCAGGAAACATTCATGATTAGAGAATACACTTCCCCTGAGCTTATTGATATAGAGGCCAAGTTCCAGTAAAAGCCCAGGGAAAGTACCGAAGGATGGTTAGTGTGGTTATGGGATTTGGGATGGAGATGGGGGGTGGGGAGGACAGCAGTGGTGTTTCTCTCACAGGGCAGGAGGCAGAGAAAATGAGCAGCATCACCACACACCCTGCCCTTTGGCAGTGCCTGCCTAGTATTAAGGGTGGGAGGGGTAGTGGTGGTTTAAGGTACTCACCTCTTTATAGATTGGATTATTCCAGCCTGAAGGGAGGTTTGGCTCAATGATCAGGATATCCCTGGACAAGTGGGACCCTGGAAATCTACAAAAGAACTACAATACATTCTTAGGGAGTTGGAAATGAGGTAGGTCACTTACACCCTTGTCTTTGAAGGCCTTGATGGGACCATATGCACTGCAGGAAAAAAACCAAGATACTCCAGTTCACCCGTATCACCTGGAATGGGACTCTGATATCCATGGTGAGCCCAGTTGTACAACAAGACATTATGATGTTAGGCAATTCATTGCAGATCTGGGGAAAACTGAGAATCCCAAGAATGGGTACAAATTGTGGGAAAGACCCAAGACAGAGAGGGACCTCAAAAAGTCAAAAGGCTATTCCAATCAGCTGGGAAGGATCATATAAAAGTAAGCTGGAAGCAAATGTGGTTTGACCTCATCACAGCTCACATTGTTCTCCCCCACAAGAACATGAGGTTTTTATCTTTCCAATACCAGAAAGTATATTGAGCACTGATATCCTACAGGGTTAAAATCTGCAAACCTCTATTGATGATTTCCACTTTCAGGTTAGAGTAAGCAAACCAGTGCTGAAGGGAAATACCAACTGGGAGCCAGTAAGTCCATGAATGGTAACTGTCAAACAATATAATTTTCCTGGGAGGGGAGCATAGAGAAATAGAAAAAACTATCCAAGAACTGCACGGAGTGAGTACTGTACATTCTGCCCATGGTGCTTTCAATAGCCTGTGGGCTACAAAAATTGAACAAGGAAGTGCCCCCATCCATGTGACTGTTCCCAACATGGCGATTATCTTAAAATACCTTGGCCATGGTCCTAGAAGTGTAGCATGCTGTATTGGACTTAACAAAAGCTTTTTTCAGTTTTCCCCTGACTGCTTAGCCAGAAGATCAATTTGCTGTCACATGGGAAGGACAACAGTAGACTTTTCAAATGCTTCCCCAAGGCTACCTGCACAGCCCCATAATATGCCACAGGATGGTAGCCCAAGATCTGCCCCTGTTCTTCTTCCCCACATTAGTAATCATCTATTACATTGATGATAAAATGTTAACATGTGAATACTTGCCTCTGCAGACTTAGCTAGAACATACATGAAAAAGAGGATAGGCAGTGAACCCACAGAAAATTCAAGGTCCAGTCATCACCGTAAAGTTTTTGGGAGTCATTATACCTGGGTTTGATGCACACTGTTCCAGAAGCTATGATTGATAAGATGCAAGCCTATCCAACCACTAAGAATGTGAAAAAGGTGCAAGCTTTTATATGGATTTTGAGGTTTTGGAGGACTTTTATTTCCCACCTGGTACAGTACACCCATCCCATATACCACCTGGTAAAGAAAGGGCACACATGGGACTGGGGAATCAGGGCAAAAGGCAAAAATTCTAGTGGGGGAAGAAAAGAAAAAAAATACTAGTGAAGCAGATTAAAGCTCTGGGCATCTCTCAAGCAGGGCTCCCATTTGAGTTAGATGTGTCTGTGATTCTGGAAGGCATGGGTTGGGCTCTGTGGCAGAGGCAAAAAAGAAAAAAATAGAGTAACCTTAGGATTTGGTCTCAGCTCTGGTAGGGGACAGAAACCTGATATACCCATATAGAGCAATAGCTTCTAGCAGTGCACACAGTGCTCCTCCACGTAGAGCCTCTTATGAAGCAACAGCATATCATCCTAAGAACTTCTTTTCCCTAGGGAAAGGGGTTGAGAATATGTTCTGTTGACCCACCTCTGCCATGGCTCAAACTCCCACTTTGACTAATTTGCATGCCTATTTGCAGCAGAGAAATACCCAGTCTGCCAGTCCACTGTCTCTAGGAATGTGGGTCCTACTTGTCCCTGTAAGAGTTGTAGATCCTCCAAATGGCCCCTCCCCTATCCTGTGTTGGCTTCTGTTGCCTATAGAAAAGGAGTAGGGGGAATTCCCTCTGAGGCCTGGTATACAGATGGGTCTAGTTGAGACAGCCTATCCACATGGACTATAGTCACTATTCAGCCCAAAACTGACATTATCTAGCTGGAAACAGGAATGTTCAGTGGGCTGAACTCAGAGAAGTCTGGCTGGTGATCGATCACTCATGAATCCTGGGTATTAAACCTTTGGACTGATAGTTGAAGCTTTTCTGAAGAGATTAACCCTATGGCTTGGACAATGGGAAACTGAGGGGTGGAGGATCATAAATAAGCCCTTGTGGGGTCAGTCAGTGTACGTGGAAAGACAGCCTGGGGCATCCTCACTATTTTCTATTTCCTGGCTCATAAGGTGTTGATACCCTCTGGCAATCAGAAAGCTGATGCCCTAGCTCAGGTGTATGAGCCCTAGCAACCCACCCTTTAGTAGATACAGCAGATTGGGTGCATAGAAAGGGTGGCCATGGAGCACCTTGGATGGCTCAGTTGGTTAAGTGTCCAACTTTCGATTTTGGCTCAGGTCATGATCTCAGGGTTGTAAGATCAAGTCCCATGTTGGGCTCCATGCTGGTTGTGGAACCTGTTTAAGATTCTCACTCTCCCCTTTTCTCTGCCCCTCTCCCCCTCCCTCTCTAAAAAAGAAGGAAGGGAGGGAGGGAGGAAGAAAGGATGGAAGGAAAGAAAAGAAAAGAAAAAGAGAGTTGAGATCATCTGGATGGTAGGTGGCAATACCCAGTTAAGGCTTCTATATAACCTTTTAAAATTCTGGTGGGTAGGTGTGGAGATCTAGTTATTCAGCCACCCAAGACAAGTCTCATGAGTAAGTTCCCTTGCTTGGTAAACCTGCCACCTACCAACCTGGAGTGCTCTGTCTTTTTCTTTGGCTTCTTGCTCCCCTTGCATGGGAACCAGTTTCAGATTTCACCTGGGAATCTCCTGAGGTTTCCAACCAGCAGTGGTACTCTTATAAGGAGAACAGACTCCAGAGCTTTTACTCTCTACATGTGCACAAAGAAGAGATCATGTGAACATGCAGGGAGATGGCTGCCGTCTGCAAACCACAAAGGGAGCTCTCAGCAGGAACTGGATCAACTGGATTTCAGGGCTCTAAAATGTCCAAAACGATGAGATATAAATTTCTATTATTTAACTACCCAGTCTGATATTTTGTTATAGCACCCTGAACAGTTTGAGATAGTAGCTTTGTAATATGCTTGAAATTAGGGAGTGTGAGGCATCCAGGTTTTTTTTTTTTTTCCCCCTCAAAATTGTTTTGGTCATTCAGGGTCCTTTGAGATTCCAGATGAATTTTAGAATGGATTTTCTTCTATTCTTGCAAACAAACAAACAAACAAACAAAAACACCACTGGGATTTTGATAGAGCTTGCATTGCATCTGTAGATTACTTTGGGTAGTATGGACTGTTTAATATTAAGTTTTCCAATCCTTGAATAAGGATGTTTGTATTCTTTAATATCTTTCAGCAATGTTTTGTGTTTTGTTTCATTTTTTTAAAAAGATTTTATTTATTTATTTGAGAGAGACAGCAAGTAAGAGCAGTTGGTGGGGGACAGAGGGAGAGGAGAGAGAGAATCCCAAACAGACTCCCCGCTGAGTATGGCCTAACATGGGACTTGATTTTAGCACCCTGAGATCATGACCTGAGCCGAAATCAAGAGTTGCATGCTTAACTGACTGAGCCACCCAGGCATCCTGAATTTTTCAATGTACGAGTTTTTTACCTCTTTGGTTGTTTATTTCTGATTATTTTATCCTTTTGATGCTATTGTAAATGGTATTGTTTTCTTAATTTTCTTTTGGATTGTTTGCTATTAGTATATAAAAATGCAGCTGATTTTTGAATCCTGAAACTTTGCTGAACTTGTTTATTAATTCTTATGGTTTATTTTGTGTAGGATTTTTAGCATAACATCGAACAGAGATAATTTTATTTCTTCCTTTCCAATTTGAATGCCTTTTATTTTTTCTTGCCTAGCCAAATTTTCAGTCCTAAGTTAAATAAAGTGATGCAAGTCAGTATCCTTGCCTTGTTTCTGATCTTAGAGGAAAAGCTTTCAGTTTTTCACCATTGAATATGATATTTGCTGTGGGCTTTTTATATATGGCCTTTATAATAGCAGGGCAATTTTCTTCTGTTCCTAGTTTCTTGAGTGTTTTTATCATGAAAGGGTGCGACATTCCTGGTTTTGAACGTGAAGGAAGGAGGCAATGAGCCAAGGAATGTGAGTGGCCTCTGGAAGCCATTCTAGTGTCTCCAGAAAGGAATACAGCCCTGGGCTAAAACCTTTATTTCAGCCTAGTGAGACCCATGTTGAACCTCTAACCTACAGTGCTATATGATAATAAATTAGTGTTCTTTAAGCCACCAAGTTTGGGATAGTTTGTGACATCAGCAATAGAAAACTAATACATTATGCCTATGTCTATACTGGGAGTTTTTCTGCAAATAGGCAGACTCTTGTAAAGCAGTAATCTCAATACATAGTGCTTTATAGTTTGCAAAGCGCCATATGTATCCATCCACTTATTCATTCAGCTAGGTGATATTTAATCTTGCCTACTATGATTTTTTCTAGGCTTTAGGGAAATTAGGTAAATAATATTTATTCCTTACTGAACACTTTGAGATGGTTACTTTTATCCCCCTTTCCAAATAAAAGTAGTGAGATCTGACAAATTAGGTGAATTGCTCAAAGTAACACAAATACCTTTCTCACTACAAACTCCGGGCTATTGCCACTAGAAACTTGTAGAAGAACAGCAGATTATATTTAGTTGGATATTTGTTCTGATATAACTTGAAATTCCATTGTCATTTCCTATCTGTTCTATGAATATAAGCGAGCCATTTAGGCTTTTAATATCTATGTTTTCTGTGAAATGAGAAATAAATATTTAATCCAGTAGCTCAATGATGAGAGAGATAGGGCTAGGGCTCCTTGACATGTCTTGGAAGAAAATGTTTATAAATAAATGGTATGATTGTGTCTATTATTTTAGACATCAAGATATTCTGGGCTATACGTGTATCACTTTTAATAAGCATGGGATTTAGCAAATAACCATTGGTAGGTAGTGGTATTGGTGTTATTAAGAGCATGAAATAGTCATACTAGCAGACAGACTGTGGTCATAAAAAATGCTGACCTTAGGTATCATCTGCTTATTATCTCATTTGCTGAAAAGTTATTTTGCATCATTACAATTCTACAGATGTTTCACAGATGTCTTTAAGGATATATTTCTGCAGCTTGTTATTAAGCTAACTTCCATGGACTATGGCAGATTTCCATAGCATATTAATGAGAACATTATAGAACTGTAAATAAATATGTCTGTAGCAATTGAGATGAAGAGCAGAACTATAAAAATGGTTCTAAAAATCTAATTAACATTTTAACAGTAAAAAACTTGATGCTTTGATACTGCAGGAGAATGGTCTCAGTCAGTAGACAAAATGAAGAATTCCCAAATGGGCTTAAGAGTGGATGAAACACTGCTATCAATATTTAATGGGATATGTCAGATTTTACCACCATTTGAAAGAATGCAAATAGGGGTTACCATAGAAATCACCTTGACAGAAAACTGCACACAATGCAACACAAACTATCCCTCAAGCAGCCCTGCAATGTTACTGTGATGTCTGACTATAGTCTTTTCATGTAATCTCTTGATAATGGGGAAAAATGACAGTGTGTATGTGTATGAATGTGCATGTATGCCCAATATAACTTGAAAATTACAAGAACAGTACAGAAATTCTAGAGGCAGATATATTCATTTTTCTTTATATCATAATTACTCTTTGATAAAGCTGTAAATGTTGAAGTTATTTATAGCTTTAACAAAGCATCCATCATAGCTATGCTACTACAAAGACAAGGCAACCTTGGAGATGACCATACTATTTGAATTTAATATGGTATTTTATATTTTAGTGATAACCTTCTTTTGTATCATGGCTCTGTGATATTTAAGCATTGCATTTTAGTAGCCTTGACTTACACCAGTCAGACCAGTTGCTTTATCAGATGCAATCTTCCATTGTCATTGGAAAAAAAAAATTTTTTTTTATACTTGGAAAAAAATTAACCACACGTGTTCTCCTTTAACTATTTTACACTTATAACAAAAGCTCAAAAACCATATTAATTTCATGGAATCTTTTAGTAAAAGGAGATAACATTATAAATTCTCCTGCCCATTAAAAATGAGTGGAATAGGAATGTGGTGTTGTAAAAGGAAAAAAAAAAAAGCATTAATTGCTTTATCAAGGGAGGGGGGACAGTTGTAGACATATAAATGTAAAACAAATTGTAATGATTATCTTAAAAGGTAAGGAGAAAAGTCTGACACATTTTTTTCTTCAAATAATTTATGCATGTTTGAATTGAATGAATGTTATTTTTAATAACATAAACATAAACATTAGTCAATAAATAAACAAGAATCCTAAAGTTTCACTTTATGATCAATGGAGGGAGACAGAAAGAGGAAAAGAAAAATGGAAATAAATTTAAAAGAAAAGAGAATAGTTAATAGAGAAAAAGATAAGTTGATCTGAAGGAAGTAGGAGGGATATGATACAGGAAGCTTTTGAACAGGAAGAGGCAGAGCTGGTTAGGGAAGAGAGAGGAGGAAACACAAAGCATGGGAGGTAAAGATCCTTTCTCCATAAGCTTCCCTGAAGAAATTTCATAGATTTAAAAGAAGAGGGTTCACATCCCTCAGAGTTATTAAAAAATTAGAGATGATTCAAAAAAAGAAATGGTCCCATTTATTGTCAGACTCACACCACTTAGCATTTTGTTTCTTTCTCTTATGTCACTTATATTAGGCCTTGGGTTTTATTGTTCTAAGTGTACCCATCAGTCTCTCCCATTGGTCTATAAACTCCTGATTCATTTCTTCATCTCCCAGTTCAAGGCTCCTAACCACAGAGGATTGAAAGACATAAAGAAGATCAACAAAGAGAAACTGACAAACCTACCCACATAGAAGAAGTTTTGGTATACTTCAGAAACACAGAAACACAGCCAGAAAAGTTGAAGAGAGAAAGAATTGGAGATTTAAATAACTAACTCAAACCTTCTTTGAATATATATTTCCATATATGTATAATAACTTGTATCCAACAAAATGAACATTATTTCAAAATACACACAGATAATTTTTTTTTATTTTTTTAAAGATTTTATTTATTTATTTGAAAGAGAGGGAGAGAGGGAGAGAAAGTACAGAGGG
The DNA here is from genome assembly GCF_029215605.1 of Mirounga angustirostris. NCBI lineage: Eukaryota > Metazoa > Chordata > Mammalia > Carnivora > Phocidae > Mirounga > Mirounga angustirostris. The sequence continues at coordinate 90,069,475 of NW_026991716.1, read as the reverse complement.
AGAGGGAGAAGCAGACTCCCTGCTGAGCAGGGAACCCGATATAGGACTCAATCCCAGGACCCTGGGATCATGACCTGAGCTGAAGGCAGATGCTTAACCAACTGAGCCACCCAGGCGCCCCAACACACAGATTATTTTTAAAAACTTAACTTGTGTAAGGCTACAATGGCAATCTCAACAAATTTCAAAAATGTCAGCATCATACAAACAACATTCTCAAACACAATGTAATAATATTTTAGAAATCAGAAAAATTATAAAATTTTCTCTTCCTACCTGTCCCGCATGGTGATTTGGTGGGAGAGTACACTTATTAATAATTTGTGCGTTAAAGAGGAAATTAATTAGAAGTCAGAAAACATTTAGAACTGAATAAATATTAAAGCACTATGTATCAAAACTCAGAAGATGCAGTTAAAGTGGATCTTAAGGAGCAGTTTATATTCTATATCAAGCCAATTTGTAGCCTTTATTAAGAGCAATTTATAGTATGGGGAACAATTGATGGTCTATATTAGGATGCTATACATATTTGAATATATACAGTGATTGTCAAAATCAAGATAAAAGGAACAACAGGAAAACACATAATTTAAAAGAAAGGAAATTAAAGAGATGGAAGCAGAAGTTAATGAAATAGAAAAAAAGACCACAAAACAAAAATCATGAATAAAATTAAAGAGTTTCCTGAAAAGAAAGATGAAATAAACTTGTTAAATCTGATATAAAAACAGGGGCACCTAGGTGGCTCAGTTGGTAAAGCATCCAACTCTTGATTTCGGCTCAGATCATGATCTCAGGGTTGTGAAATCAAGCCCTGTATTGGGCTCCATGCTCAAGGAATCTGCTTGAAATTCTCTCTCTCCCTCTCCCTCTGCCCTTCCTCCTACTCACATGCTCACTATCTCTCTCTCTCTCTCTCAAATAAATAAAATCTTAAAAAATTTGATTAAAAAAACATAAATAGCACAGGCCCAAATACAGAATATTATCTATAGAAAATGAGATATAAATTCAAATATAAGATATAAGTAGAGATTTAATAATCACAAGAATGTCCATTAAGAAACCTTATGCCTGTATATTTCAAAGCTCAGAAGAAATGTAAAAACCTTTAGGAAAAATATAAACAAACTAAGTGTGATTAAGGAGGAAAGGATAACCTGAATAAGAAAAAATATTAAATATTGTTGTTAAAAACTCTCACTTGCCTATCCAAAGCACCAGGCGCAGATAGGAGGTGTTTGGAGGCTGGGTGTTTATTAGTATTATTATTACTAGGAATATCTTATACAAACTTGTCAGATTATAAGAGAAAAGTCATCTAACTCGTTTTATGATGCTAGTTTTACCTTGGCACTGAAATTGAAAGAGAGAATTAAAAAAATAAACATATTTCACTTATGAAACTAGATATGAACAAGGAAAATCAAATATTAATAAAAAAGAATTCAGTAATATACTAAAAATAATATGTCATGGTCAAACAAACTTTATTCTGGAATGCAAAGATGGTTTAACATTTGAAAATACATTAAAGAAAATACAGTTATAAATGGTGAACTGGACACAAACATTTATCAAATATTAATAAAAAAGAATCCAGTAATATACTAAAAATAATATGTCGTGATCAAATAGGCTTTATTCTGGAATGCAAAGATGGTTTAACATTTGAAAATACATTGAAGAAAATACAGTTGTAAATGGTGAACTGGACACAAACATCTCTGTTCCCGTAAAAAAAAACCCCACAAAAATGCCATTAAAAGAAAAAAATATATAAACCCATGTGGGAACAGTTCATGAGAGAGAAGACAACACCAGATGAGAGATACTAATTAAATTTTGGAAGCACAAAAGCAAATGAATGAGTGGTTACTGACTTAACAGTTTTAAAAAAGCAGAAATATAAGCATGCAAGGAAAAAAATCCAAGAAGTAAGCCAATTCAAGGGGTGCCTGGTTGTCTCAGTTAAGCGTCTGCCTTCCGCTCAGGTCATGATCTTAGGGTCCTGGGATGGAGCCCTGCATCAGGCTCCCTGCTCATTGGGAAGTCTGCTTCTCCCTCTGCCTCTCCCCGACCTACCATTTATTCTCTCTCTCTCTCAAATGAAAAAATAAAATCTTAAGAAAAAGAAGTAAGTCTATTAAAGAAGACAGACCTTAAAAAGTCTGACAAGGTGGAAGTACTAGATACCTGTGAAGTCAGGAAAATTGGTTCAAAGTCTATTAAAGAAGTGCCTGGGTTGCTTAGGGGGTTAAGCATCTGCCTTCGGCTCAGGTCATGATCCCATAGTCCTGGGATAGAGCCTTGCATCAGGCTCCCTGCTTGGCAGAGAGCCTGCCTCTCTTTCCCCCTGCTCATGTTAGCTCTCTCTCTCTCTCTCTCTCTCATGAATAAAAAAGAAAAAAAAAAAAAAGAAGCCAAACTACAAGTCACCTCCTCTGCTGCACTCAGCTCTACTACTATCTTCTGCCACAGCAACAGAAGACAGGAAGTATGCTTGTTTCGTGGTTGACCTGGAAGTACTCTCCATTCACAGGCATAAGGCCTGGCTGAGAGATTGGGGACAAATGTGCAAACAGGACTGAGTGTGAGAATCTTAATCCCCCTTTCTCCCTTTTGCTCAAAGTATATTATCAGGTGGCTTATATCCCTCTAGGCGGAAGACGGAAAGATTGATTGGGAGACTGATCACTGTGTGTGTATGTGTGTGTGTGCGTGCATGCACCTGCACACACATGTGCCCACATACACATATCTGCACATGCACCTGTGTGTGCACATATATTATGTACTTACTATATGTCATGCACTGAATATTATCTAACTTAGTTTTTATCTGAGAACAGACTAAGATGAAATAGGATGAATGTAGTAGGTAATCAAAATGATTCTAAAATGTGAAGTCATTTTATTAATTTATTCTTTCAACAATACTACATCGAAGGTCTTTAAAAATATGCTTGGCATTGCTTTTCAAAAGGATGATTAGCATGACCTTAGAGGATGGAGAAAATCAAGTATGTGTTGACCTTGTTATTATCTTTATGGGAATTGGTTAAACACAGATTATATATTTCAAGAAACTCAGTAATTACCCATGGCCCAATATGACTTGCTTCTATTAAAGGATAGCATAAGGAGAAAAAACAAACTTTTATGTGGTTATATAGTTTTAAATAATGAACTAGAAATTGTCATTTATTCCTGCATAACACTACCTTTTCTGAATCTGAAGAATTATGTTGGTTTTTAACATTAGTACTTTTTATCTATAGTGAAAAAACACTGCTTAGAATTTCAGATGAGTAGGGGCACCTGGGTGGCTCAGTCAGTTAAACGTCTGCCTTTGGCTCAGGTCATGATCCCAGGGACCTGGGGTAAAGCCCCACATTGGGCTCCCGGCTCAGTGGGGAGTCTGCCCCCCCACTCATGTTTGCCCGCTCTCTCATAAATAAATAAAAAATCTTTAAAAAAAGAGTTTAAAATGAGTAACAAATATGATATCCTTTGAGCATTTGAGATAGTTGGGACAAATGTCATCAGCTTTATTCACAGATGTTAAAAGAGTTATCATGGCACTTTTAAGCATTGGACCTGAAATTGAGAGCCTCAAATCAGAGTCTTGACTGCTACATGGAGCATTTGTAAGCTTGTTGGAGCACTTATTGTGTCTGGACCTCAGCATGCTTATCTATCAAATAAGAGGTTTAAAACTCTATTTTTCATAGCACTCTTGTGTTTATAATCTGAGAAAGAAGTCTTCACTAATGATAAGTTTTGCCAGTTGGTCTTAAACTGTCACTTAAAAATGCTTTTAAAGTTTTAAAAATTTTTGTTATTTTATTATTTACTCTCCTTTTTACTCTATCTCCTCCTTTGCCTCTCTCTTTCCCTTCCTTCTTTCTTTCTAAAAATTAGATTTAATAAATCACAGAAAATGAAATCCCAAGAGAGAACAGCTTCTGGGTAGTTAATTCAGCCACTCAATGATGACAATATTTGGAAGTCATTCTTAGCAAATTTACACTCCCTTTTCCTCAGCATATTGACTTGTTTTTGACTAGTGTCCCTCTGTTTGCATGGAGATCTGAAACACAACAATGTCTAGCAGAAGAGAGGTAGCTTTTTCAGTATGTCTCTTTGTATCTGTTAGAAAATTAATACCATGGCCTCCCCCTCCAGACTTCTCCTTATGTATCATTGGCCAGAATTGCTTCACCTGCTCATGCCTAATGAATCATTGGCAAGAAAAATGGAATCATCATGAATGAATTGGGCCAGTTAGAAAAACATCCCACCCCTCTGGAGTCGGGGTTAGAGTCTTTTTCTTTCTTCCTGCTTGTATCTTGAGGAGAATGGTGTCTTCATGTGGGATTTGCTTCATTTCTTTACTGTATCTTTAAATATTCATCTTTCACCTGGAAATTCCATTTTCAGTTTTCTGCCAGGAAAAATTTTGTTCATCTTTCAGTACACATTTTGGATGTTACTTTGGAAAGGATCATCATGATGAGGAATAAAATCACATAAGTTGATACATTCAAGTTTAAATAACATTTTAGAAATAGTCTTTAACCTCTGGAGAAAAAAAAACATGCTTGCAATAAAAACAAATCTTAGCATATGAGAGCAACAAAAAAAAATGTCATTGAACATTAGCTAGTGTCAATAAGATATAATGGGAAGCAAATATTCTGGTTCCCTGAAGAATCTAGGTCACTAACACATATTTGTACTTACTTGGAAGGAAACCAAAGCATTAAGGTTTTGAACAAGGGAAGTCACAGACTCTTAAAAAGAGGTGGTATGGGACAGCAAACACCCCTCATACTGTAATGATGTGGCAATCCACAAGGTGGATGTGCAAGCCCATCCTGAGTAGAGTAGACAGCAATCTGGGGTGTGAAGTGTTGTCACTGACTACCTCAGTGGAGGTTCTTAGTGGAAACCTGAGTAGAATTGGAAAGAGGGAAAAAAGAATATTTATTTATTTACTTGTTTATTTATTTACTTTTACACACAGAAACACACACACACACACACACCATCTTTGGGAACTGGCAGATCTGATATTTCTCTCTCCCATCTGGCTGACAGTGTGAATGAAGAGATATTAGCAGATTCATGTTACTTCATTTCCTTTTCTCTCATCTTAGGATATCTATAAGCACTTAGTCTTAGACTAGGAGAGAGAAGAATTCAGTGGGCAACCTTTGTGGATTGAATTGGGATCATAGCCATTGTGACAGGTCACTATTGTGACCAAATCATTATCTCAATTACTTATGAATCCCAAGAAGGTGTGAAATCATGCATGATTTAGAGGAAGAAGCGAGGTTTTTAGCAACCTTCTCCAGGTAGCCTGCTTTGACCCTGCCCTGCCATGAATGCAGTCACCTTCTCCCTCTGAATGTTCTCTAATTATTATTCTGTTTTCCAAATTGCCTTTTTTTGCATATATATTTTCCCCCAATTTCCGAAAGATTATGAATGCCATGAAATCCTATTCATTTTTTTAAAATTTTATTTTATTATGTTATGTTAATCACCATACATTACATCATTACTTTTTGATGTAGTGTTCCATGATTCATTGTTTGCATATAACACCCTGTGCTCCATTCAATACATGCCCTCTTTAATACCCATCACCAGGCTAACCCATCCCCCCACCCCCCCTCCCCTCTAGAACCCTCAGTTTGTTTCTCACACCTCACACCAGTCAGAATGGCTAAAATTAACAAGTCAGGAAATGACAGATTTTGGAGAGGATGTGGAGAAAGGGGAACCCTCCTACACTGTTGGTGGGAATGCAAGGTGGTGCAGGCACTCTGGAATACAGTATGGAATTTTCAAAAAGTTGAAAATAGACCTACCATATGACCCAGCAATTGCACTACTGGGTATTTACCCCAAAGTTACAAATGTAGGGATCAGAATGGATATGTGCACCCCAACGTTTGTAGCAGCAATGTCCACAATAGCCAAACTATGGAAAGAGCCAAGATGCCCATCAACAGATGAATGGATAGAGAAGAAGATATATATATATATATATATATATATATATATACACAGTGGAATATTATGCAACCATCAAAAAATGAAATCTTGCCATTTACAATGACATGGATGAACTAGAGGGTATTATGCTAAGCGAAATAAGTCAATCCAAGAAAGACATGTATCATATGCTCTCACTGATATGAGGAATTCTTTTTTTTTTTTTTAAAGATTTTATTTATTTATTTGAGAGAGAGAGAGTGAGCACGAGAGGGGGGAGTGGGAGAGGGAGAAGCAGACCTCACTGAGCAGGGAGCCCGATGCGGGACTCGATCCCGGGACTCCAGGCTCATGACCTGAGCTGAAGGCAGTCGCCCAACAAACTGAGCCACCCAGGCACCCCGATATGAGGAATTCTTAATCTCAGGAAACAAACAGCGTTGCTGGAGTGGTGGGGGGTGGGAAGGATGGGGTGTCTGGGTGATAGACATTGGGGAGGGTATGTGCTATGGTGAGTGCTATGAATTGTGTAAGACTGATGAATCACAGACCTGTACCTCTGAAACAGATAATACATTATATGTAAAAAAAAAAAAAAAGGTAGTAGGAAGGGAAAAATGAAGGGAGGAAATCATAGGGGGAGATGAACCATGAGAGACTGTGGACCCTATTCATTCTTTTATCCCAAGTCTCAAGCCTTTAATATAGTGGGTGCTTAACAAGTGGCCTAATGTCTCCATACTCTATGGGTGCATTCAAGTAGCAGAATGGAGCTGGAGAAAAACACACAACCATGATGAATGGCCTCACTTCATGACCACAGACCTCAGGGGGTTTCTAGTGCTGCTCAAGAATCTTACTACCTTTCCCTAGCAATTCACTGAGTAGAGGATTTTATACTTAATCTTTTCTTAAAACTCTAATACCACCCGCCACTGTCTTTTGCTCTTAGCTGATGACCTTGCTTCCTATTTCACTGAAGAAACAGAAGTTGAAAGAGAAAGAACTGACACATGCGCCCTTACAAGATAGATCAAATTACCTGTATACATATACTGTGCATTCCCCTCTTTTACAATTGATGGACTGAGGCAGTAGACCTCATCCCCTCCTGTTAAGGGTTTTAATCCAAAAGTATATCATCAATATTACTCTCATTACTGAGAATTTGTCAATAGCATACAAATATAATATCTTCCATTAGGAAAACCTTTTTCTCCACATTCTCTTCAAGCCACTGCATCATTTCTCTTTTCCCATTGGTAGCACAACCTTTAGTCTTAGAAAGTGTTGTCTCCTCTTGCTGCCTCCATTTCATTTCGATTGCTTTTAGATCAGGTTTCTGTTCATACCATGCCACTTAAGGAGCTTTTGTCAAGGTTACTCCTAACTGCTAAATAGCATCCTCATTATATGCAATCTACCAGCTGCACTTTCTACAATTGATCATCCTTCCTCCTTAAAACACTCTCAGCACTTTCTGGGTTTCAGCTTTCTTCTTTTCCTCTGCCCTGACTGGCTGCTCCTACTCAGTCTCCTGAATGGGTCATCCTCTCCCCGACCTTAGTGGTGAGAGCACTTCAAGCTGTGTCCTTGGACCTTTGTCTTTTCTAGCAACACTCACTCTCTAGATGCCTTATTCAGATTCATGGCATCTATCTTAGTCCGCTTGGGCTGCTATCAGGAAATATCATAGCCTGTGTGGCTTAAACAATAGATATTTATTTCTCACAATAATGGAGGCTGGGAAATTCAAGATCAAGGTGCCAGGAGATTTGGTTCCTAGTAAGAGCCCTCTTCCTGGTTTGTAGATGGCTGCCTTCTTGCTGTGTCCTTACATGGCTGAGGGAGAGCTTTAGCTCCCGTTTGTCTTCTTTCTCTCATAAGGACACTAGTATCATTCTGGCAGTCCCTCCCTCATGACCTCATCTAAACCAATTACCTCCCAAGGGCCCCATCTCCTAATTCCTTCACATTGGAGGTTAGGGCTTCAACATGTGAATTTTGGGGGTATACAAACATTCAGTCCATGACACATGTATATTTTTAGGTCCAAGTCATTTATTTAACTATCTATTTGACATCTTTAGTGGGTTCCTGGCCTAGTACTATTTACCCAACCTCTCTAACCTCCCGTGTTCTCCATATGCCCAAGCTGCATCAGATTTCTTGCAACTCTTTGAGGATGCCAGGCATGCCTCTGCCCCAAAGACTATCTTTTCCCTGCCTGGAATTGTCTTTTCCTACAAAAATATGGTTGACTTTGTTTGTTTTTTCATTTACGTCAGATCTTTATTCCAACATGCTCTTACCAGAAAACTTTCCCTGCCAACACCATGTCAAATCTGGTCCCTTTTACTCCCCATGCTTTGTTTTTCTTCAAAGTACTTTTCCTTACCTTGCATGTATTACTTTTCTTTATTATTTCTCTTCCCCACTGGTTTTTGAAAAAAGAACTTTGGCTGTTTTGTTCATAGCTCTGTCCTATGCACATTGAAGGGGGCCTAGTGCATATCACATGCTCAATTAGTATTTGTTTAAAGGATGGATGAATGAAGTATTGAATGACTATACAATTGATGGTCATGTAATGGCAAATTACTGAGAAAGCAGAGTGTAGCATAGTAGCATCACAGATTATTGAAAGGCAACTTAAGTGGTCCAGTTGAATTTTCCTTACTTTTAATATTAAGAACTTAAAACTCAGGAAGTTTAGGAAACCAATTCAAGATTAAATAACTAGAGGCAGAGGTAGTTTTAATTTGTAGATGCCTGAGACCCTCATTCATATATATATATATTTGTATATCATCCTGGGCTTGTTATTCTTTTGGCTGCTGATAGTATAATTTTATTGAAGCCTCTATAATTCAGTTAAAATCCATTAGTGTAAATTTTCATGAGGCTGATAACAAAATATACAATAAATATATGATCTTTAGGTCTTTGTCTTACTGAGGATACCCATTCCCCTCCTACTTCTCTCTGATTTACTCTATGTAATGTCCCCAGCTCTTTCCTCATTTCATTCCACCATGCTACTATACCTATTACCATAATTTCATCTATTGCTTTTATTGTGATGACTTCTGAATCTGTGTCTTGAATCCAGATCTTCCTGCTGAGCTCCAGACTCGCCTTATAGGCATTTGTGTTCAGGTGTCCACCACAAATTGAAGACATTCCAAAGTGAACCTCATCTCCTGCCTCTTCGCCAGGGTCCCCATCGCAACAGCTCCCTCTGGCAATCCCATTCTTCCTCTGGTATTTAGTGGCCTGTGGATGGTGCCACCACCTGTTAAGGCAGTAAAGCAGCTCTGTGGGAATCACCCCTTCATCTTTCCTCTTGCCTTCTCCTGTGTTGAATCCATTGCCAAATCTGGATGTTCCTTGCTATTGGATCTCTCCAGTTTCTCTATTTTTTCCCCCTACCCCAACACCACAGTCCCTGAATCAGTTTCTCATGTCTCTTCCTCTCATCACTGTAATAAGTCTCTATCTAGCATAACTTCCCTTGGTGTTTTACAGTGTTGCCACATCTTTTTAAAAAGCAAATCTTGTTCTGCCTCTCCCCTGCTTAGAATTCTTTAACAACTCCCTACTGCTTCCAAGAATAAAATTTCAAAAGTCTTAATATGACACAAAATGCCCTTTTTGATTTGACTCCTGCAAAACTTTCAAGGCCCAGCTCCTTGCGTTTCCCATCCTTTCTCGTTTCCAGCAGTGTTAAAACTTGTGGATGTCTGGTTGTGCCTTGTACTCTTACTCCCTTGTAGATTTTCCTCAAATGCTCTACTATCCCTGCTTCTTCCAAGCTAGGAGCGTCTCTTTCAGAAAACCTCTGTGGTCTGCCTCTTCCCCCCCAGACTGAATTTGAGGTCGTTTCTTAGTGTTTGGGTTTTTGTTTGTTTGTTTGTTTTTTGTTTTGTTTTGGTTAAAATAAAAGAAATTTATTCTTATAGTTCAGGCCAGAAACTCAAAACCAGGGTATCAGCAGGATTGGTTTATTCTGGAGACAGAGAGAATTGTTCCATGCTTTTCTCCTGGTTTCTGGTGGTTGTGGGCAATTCTTGGTGTTTGTTGGCTTGCACATATATCCAGTTTATGTCTCCATTGTCTCATGGCATTCTCTGTGTGTCTCTCTGTCCACATGTCCCTCTTAAAAAATCTCCCCCCAACTTTACTGAGATATAGTTGACATATAATATTGTGTAAGTTTAAGGTATACAGCGTGATGATTTGATACAGATATATATTGGGAAATGGTTACTGTAAGGTTAGGGAACACATCTGTCACCTCACACGATTACCTTTGTGTGTGGTAAGAACTTTTAAGATCTACTTTCTTAGCAACTTTCAAGTATACAATACAATATTGTTAACTATAGTCATCATGTCTCTTGTGTTCTTATTGTGCCTGTCCAGGCATCCATAATACCATCACTGAACTTTACAGCAGTTGTCCAATTACCTGTTGAGTTCCATTAGACTGTAAGATTATTGACGGCTGGGTTGTGTCTGTATCTCTTGTTTATTTAGCATTGAGAAGGCTGCCTGGCACAGGAGTGTTGACTGCACAAAGGACTGAATGAGGGGTCTACAGAATAGTGTATTCTTGTATGTGTACTGCCATTCTGCTTATTTGATGATAATGAGCATTAAAACTTATCACTTCACCTCTGACTTGCCTTAACTTTGGCCTAGCCCTATTCATAGTGCTTCCCTGGTTTTGATTATAATTATTATAATCAAATTAGAGTTGCCATTTTAATAGCACTCAAATTTGATATCATATTTAGGGATACATTTTTTTTAAAGATTTTATTTATTTATTTGACAGAGAGAGAATGAGAGAGAGAGCACATGAGAGGGGGGAGGGTCAGAAGGAGAAGCAGACTCCCTGCGGAGCAGGGAGCCCGATGCGGGACTCGATCCAGGGACTCCAGGATCATGACCTGAGCCGAAGGCAGTTGCTTAACCAACTGAGCCACCCAGGCGCCCCTAGGGATACATTTTTAAATTCAGCCCCCTTCAAACAAACAAAAATTGTGAAATTATTGTGATCACATTTCTACAAATGAGAAGTAGAAGGGAGAATGAACTTGTCCCAGGTCACAGACACGGGACGTCACAAACCTGGAATTTGAACCCAATTCTTTTGGGTCTTTGTTAAGTGTTTTGTGAGCATCTCTGTTTGGCTCTATACACTTTATTTACTTTATTCACACTGTTTTAAAAGTCTACCTATTTGTTTTATACACTCCTCAGTTGCCTAGAGAAAAACACTCCAGAGGAAAATCCTGTACTTCCTCAGAGTATAAGAGCAGAAAGGAAACTGATAATGCTTTTATACAGTAATGTTTTCATTTAAAGGTATATGGGAGAAGGAAGAAGAGAAGAAAGGAAAAGATGAAAGAAAGGACAGTGTATATAAGGGAATTATTTTGGATATTAAGGGATGCATAATTCAAATTTAAATTGCAAGCACAAAATTGTCCTTCATTGAAAATTATCAGAGTTCTAAAATTTCCTCACCCTGTTTTTTTTTTCCCCCAATTTGCTTTTCTCAAGTTCTGTGTTGTATCAGACAGAAGAAAAGAACTGTTACTTGAAGAAAGCTACTCTAGTGTTATTTTAGAACAGCAATGAATTGAGCACAAGAAATCACATAAGAAATCCTGTTCTTAATGAGACTTTTTTTTAGGACAGATTTGCAGGCTCTAAAAATTATTCAAGCTTCACATCTAAACAAATGTTCAAGCCTTCGATGTGTTTTTAGCTATTCAAAAGGTTAAATCAACATTCTGTATTATTTCTGCATTTTTTTTCTTTATGGTTGGTGTTTCTACCCACAAGGCAGGGTAGAAGGCTTGCGGCCAGTTCTTCAATCAATGCTAATGTTGCTCTTTAGCCAGCTAGAAATTGGACCTGGGTATTTCTCTGGAGTCTGAAATCCTCGGGTCATAACACTAACATCTCCCAGCACACGGCCCAATCTTATTTAACCCTGCTTCTGGGCATTGTACATTTTAAAACTATTTCACTTTTCTGAACAGGTCTCCAAGTGACTTATGCTGTGAGTATAAAGTTCTTTTTTTTCCATGTAAAAGAAAGTATATTACAAGAAGTGAGCAATAAGTCAGTAAGAATCAGGTGTATGCACATACATTGAAATAAATAGTGCAGAGACCTTACCTTAATTTTTTAAGATGCAGATGGCTGATTTGAAATTGATTCTATGGATAATTGAATTTCAAATATGTTTAACAACTAAAGTGGAGGTGCAGTTTTATACTTTGAAGTTTTTGCTTTTAATTGCTAGCAAGTCATCATTTTACAGTAAAAATGGACTTATGGAAAACTTTATAATATAGGGACAGCTTAAGTGGCCCTCTATCACATTGAAAAAGGCCTATTTGACTATCATCTCCAACTGGCTGCAGGATAAAGTAGGTATTTTTATATTAACTCTAACAATGAATAGCTGATGATTTTAACTCATTTTGATGGTGAATCAAGTCTTCCCATTGGCTACTGCTACCAGCACTTCTTGTATTTGTCTAGTAGTTGTAGTTCATTCAGTTAACAGTACAAGGAGTTGGATCTTTTTTTTTTCTTTTCTTTTTCAAGTTTTTATTTAAATTACAGTTGGTTAATATGCAGTGTAATATTAGGTTCAGATGTAGAATTTAATGATTCATTGCTTACATAAAACACCCAGTGCTTATTGCAGGTGCCTTCCATAATAGCCATCACCCATTTAACCCATCCCCTGCCCACCTCCCCTTCAGTAACCCCCAGTTTGTTCTCTATTTTTAAGAATGTTTTCTGGTTTGCTCCCCTTTTTTCTTTTTTCCCCTATGTTCATCTGTTTTGTTTCTTAAATTCCACATATGAGCGGGGTGCCTGGGTGGCTCAGTCATTTAAACATCCAACTCTGATTTCGGCTCAGGTCATGATCTCAGGTTTGTAGATTCAGCCCTGTGGTGTACTTCCTGCTGAGCGAGGAGCCTACTTAAGATTCTCTCTCTATCCTTTTCCCTCTGCTCCTCCCCACCTGTGCACACTCTCTCTCTTTAAATAAATAAATAAATAAATAAATAAATAAATAAAATTAAAAAAAAATTCCAAATATGAGTGAAATCATAATGTATTTGTCTTTCTCTGACTGACTTATTTCACTTAGCATAATACTCTCTAGCTCCATCCATGTCATTGCGAATAGCAAGATTTTATTTTTTTGTATGGCTGAGTAATATTCCATTCTGTGTGTGTGTGTGTGTGTGTACCACATCTTCTTTATCCATTCATCAGTTAATGGACTTTTGTGCCCTTTCCATAATTTGGCTATTGTTGATAATGCTGCTATAAACATCAGAATGCATGTGCCCCTTCACATCAGTATTTTTGTATCTTTTGGGTAAATACCTAGTAGTGCAATTGCTGGATCCTAGGGTAATTCTAGTTTTAATTTTTGAAGAGCCTCTATACTGTTTCCCACAGTGGCAGCACCTGTTTGCATTCCCACCAACAGTGCAGGAGGGTTCCCCTTTCTCCACATCCTCGCCAACACCTGTTGTTTCCTGTATTGTTAATGTTAGCCATTCTGACAGGTGTAAGGTGGTGTCTCATCATGGTTTTGATTTGTAATTCCCTGATGATGAGTGACATTTAGCCTTTTCATGTATCTGTTGGCCATCTGGATGTCTTCTTTGGAAAAATGTCTATTCATGCTTTCTGCCCATTTCTTAAATGGATTATTTGTTTTTTGAGTGTTGAGTTTTAGAAGTTCTTTATATATTTTGGATACTAACTCTTTCTCAGATATGTCATTTGCAGATATCTTTTTTCCATTCCAAAGGTTGTGTTTTAGTTTTGTTATTTCCTTCACTGTGTAGAAGCTTTTTGTCTTGATGAAGTCCCAATAGTTTATTTTGCTTTTGTTTCTCTTGCCTCTGGAGACATATCTAGTAAGAAGTTGCTATGGCTGATGGTCAAAGAGGTTGCTGCCTGTGTTCTCTTTTAGGATTTTGATGGACTCCTGTCTCACATTGAGGTCTTTCAACCATTTGGAGTCTATTTTTGTGTGTGGTGTAAGGAAATGGTCCAGTTTCATTCTTCTGCATTTGGCTTCCAATTTTCCCAACACCATTTGTTGAAGAGACTGTCATTTTTCCATAGGATATTCTTTCCTGCTTTGTTGAAAACCAATTGACCATATAGTTGTGGGTTGATTTCTGGGTTTTCTATTCTGTTCCATTGATCTACGTGTCTGTTTTGTGCCAGTGCCATACTGTGTTGATCACTACAGGTTTGTAATATAACTCGAACTCTAGAATTGTGATGCCTCCAGTTTTGCTTTTCTTTTTCAAGATTTCTTTGGCTATTCAGGGTCTTTTGTGGTTCCATACAGACTTCTTCCTTCCTGATTTGGATGCATTTTATTTCCTTTTGTTGTCTGATTGCTGAAGCTAGGTCTTCTAGTACTATGTTAAATATCAGTGGTGAGAGTGGTTATCCCTGTTTTGTTCCTGACCGTAGAGGAAAAGCTCTTAGTTTTTCCCCATTGAGGATGATATTAGCTATGGGTTTTTCATATATGGCCTTTATGATGTTGATGTATGTTCTCCCTATCCCTTGTTTGTGGAGGGTTTTTATCACGAATGGATGTTGTACTTGTCAACTGCTTTTTTTGCATCAATGAGAGGATTGTATGGTTCTTATCCTTTCTTTTGTTAGTGTTGTGCATCATGTTGATTAATTTGAGAATACTGAACCACCCTTGCAACCCAGGAATAAATCCCACTTGATCGTGGTGAATGATTTTTTAAATGCACTGTTGGATTCGATTTGCTAGTATTTTGTTGAGAATTTTTACATCCATGTTCATCAGGGATATTATCCTATAATTCTCTTTTTTATTGGGGTCTTTGTCCAGTTTTGGAATCAGGGTAATGCTGGCCATAGAATGAGTTTAGAAGTTTTCCTTTCATTTCTATTTTTTGGAATAATTTGAGAAGAATAGGTATTAAATGTTCTTCTTTAAATGTTTGGTAGAATTCCCCTGTGAAGCCATCTGACCCTGGACTTTTGTTTGTTGGGAGATTTTTGATTACTGATTCAATTTCTTTGTTGGTTAGCGGTCTACTCAAGTTTTCTATTTCTCCCTGTTTCCATTTTGTTAGTTTATATGTGTTTCTAGGAATTTATCCACTTCTTTCAGATTGTCTGATTTGATGGCATATAACTTTTCATAATATTCTCTTATAATTGTATTTCTATGGTGTTGGTTGTGATTTCTCCTCTCTCATTTGTGATTTTATTCATTTGGGTCCTTTCTCTTTTCTTTTCGGTAAGTCTGGCTAGGGATCTTTTTTCCAAAGAGGATCATGTCAATCTGAAAGATCATTTGGAAATATGCTTTCCAGAGCACCTGTGTTATACATGAAGAATTTCTGATTCTGGCTTCTATGGTTGCTCACATCAGAAATCTCTAAATGTATTAGTTATATTTTGATGCTACTCTTATCTATTAAAGAAGTCCTGACTGAAGTACAACCATTTTGAAGTTTGGAGCACCAAATATTGAATTGGAGACATAGTATTGTCCAGTAGTTGTAGGATGGGAGTGCAAATTAGTATTCCATCAATGAGATTTACTCATTTAATAAGGACTATTTAAGTCATATGTGGTAGATCTCAGGAGTTTTGCTCAGCATTTGTTCTGGTAGGCTTTCAATGCATGATCCCACTCCCTTAACTATAGCAGGAGATGGTTGGATCCAAATTGAGACAATCAGAATTTCCCCCACACAGGAAATGAGTGTGAGAAATGTAAGGAAGGATGGAAGGTGGTGGGAACCTAGTCACCTGTTGGTAACATTTCCATGAATTCCTGCCACAGAAGCCTCTGGAACTGCACTGATACTTTCCTTTCTTGAAGCAAGAGAGACAGTCTCTTTCCCTTTTAGAATTTTCTTAAGATGACTGGAGTCTGTTTCTTTTGCCCAAAAAGAAAGAATCCAAACTGGTTCAGCCCATTCTGTACACTAGTAAGTATAGATTAAGGCTAATTAATAAACTTAATTTTCACATAATTATGAAATATTTTAATTTACAAGAGATATACACTTGCTAAAATTATTGCTATAAGGAGCAATTACTCATAGAATTGGTTGTAAACAAACTTGTGAAGTAGGCTAAATTTATCCTGGAGTTCTCTATCCTGTTTTTCCAGACCCTTTATTATCATCTCCTCCTGTTCATGCTCCTCAAAAGGTTTTTATTTTTTAAGCCATTAAGTACAGAGTGACCCTTCACCTCTAATTGCCTAGCATTGAGTTTATGTCTTTTAGAGGTGTAATTACTTATAACACCTCCCTTCACTTTCAAAAGTCCCTCAGTTTATAGCCACCTTACTTAAACATTTCTAGTAGCCTTGATAGAAGATTCTACCATGAAGAATAGTTGAGATGATGAAGTGATCAGCAAGTTACTGAATTTTTCTATCATCTTTTTTATTGTTAAAAGAGAATGGATATAAAGAACCCATAAAACTCAATAGCAAAAACAAATCTGATTAAAACATGGGCAGAGAATCTGAATAGAAATTTTTTCTTCAGAAAAATTAGGTATATGAGAAATGCTCAACATCACTAAGCATTAGGAAAAGGCAAATCAAAACTATATTGAGATATCACCTCACACTTGTCAGAATGGCTAGTATCAAAAAGACGAGATAACAAATGCTGGTGAGGATGTGGAGAAAAGGGAACTCTTGTGCACTGTTAGTAGGAATGTAATTTGGCGCAGCCACTCTGGAAAGCAGTATCAGCATTCCTCAAAAAATTAAAAATAGAACTATCATATGATATAGCAATTCATTTCTTTGTATTTATCCAAAAAACCAAAAACACTAACTCAAAAAGATATATGCACCTCATATTCATTGCAGCATTATTTACAATATCCAAGACATGGAAATAACCTAAGTGTTCATTCTCAGATGAATGGATAAAAAACGTGGTGTGTGTGTGTGTGTGTGTGTGTGTGTATTGAAATATTATTCAGCTCTAAAAAAGAATGAAATCTTGCCATTTGTGACATGAATGGACCTTGAGGACATTATACTGAGTGAAATAACTCAGAGAAAGACAAATACCATATGATCTCACTTATATGTGGAATTCAAAAAAACCCAAAAAACAAAAACACACCAGCAAGCCCATAGATACAGAAAATAGATGGGTGGTTGCCAGAGGCAGTGTGTGTGTTGGGGATATGAAATGGGTGAGTAGAGTCAAAAGGTATAAACTTCCAATTACAAAATAAATAAATCTTGGAGATATAATATACAGCATGATATCTGTATTTATTAATACTATATTGTATATTTGAAAGTCTCTAAGAAAGTAGATCTTAAAAGTTCTCGTCACAAGGAAAACAATTCTGTAACTATGTATGGTAACATATGTTAACTAGACTTATTGTAGCCATTTCACAATATAAACAAATGTTGAATCATTGTGTTGTACATCTGAAACTAATATGTCAATTGCACCTCAATAAAAAAAAGGAAAATGGCATTACTATCAGTAGGAATAAAGTTTCAGTTATAAAAGATGAATAAGCTATAGAAATCTGTTGTATCTATAGTTAACAGTACTCTATTGTGCACTTAAGAATTTGTTAAGTGGATAGGTCTCATGGTAAGTGTTCTTACCACAATTAAAAAAAAAGAAGAGGAAAGAAAGAAAAAGAAAAAGAAATAAACAGGCCTTCAGAAGTATTTTTTTATTTTCTTCCCCTGAGTGGTTCTCCTGCCACCTACACCATTTTTTCTTTCAATCATCTCTTTTTGGCTTTACTTATATTTCTAATCACCTAGATTACTTATTATTACCACATTACTTATGACATAAACTGCTCTTGCCTTAAACATACTTTATTGGCCTTTTAACTTTCTCTTGCTTATACCTAAAGGAACACCAAACCTGGAGAAAGCCAAATATCCACCTTATCTGGTTCAAATATGTCCATAGAATACTACCCACAAAAACACCTCTTCTCCACATGCACATCACAGAAAAGAGTCTCTAACTCCCACAGAGCTCTAATACTGCCAGTTTATCTCTCTTATGTACCAAGGAAGGTCCCCCCATCATTCTCCTCCACAGCTGTGTCAAACCCTTACTTTTCTCCTTAATCCCCAACCTGCGATCCCCTCCTTCTTCACAGAGAAGGTGAAGACCATCAGGCAGAAACTGTCTATATGTTAGCTCACACTGAAACATGGACCCAGAGTTGCTATATCCAAATTCATCCCCAATACTCTTCCTTCCCATGGACTTGGAGAAGAGGAATTTCATTTTTGAGTTCGGTTCATTTTAGAACCTTGTTCCTTCTAGTATCTTTTCTTTCCTGTGCAAGAACGTTGTTCCTTCTATAATATTTTCTCTCCTGTGTCTATCATGTTTCTCTTATTATGGCTTCACAGTAATACATAGCAATATAGGGAAAATATGTTAATATTTAACATATTAAAGGTTTTTTATTTTTATTTTTTTAAGATTTTATTTATTTATTTGACAGAGAGAGAGCAAGCACAAGCAGGGGGAGCAGCAAGCAGAGAGAGAGGGAGAAGCAGGCTTCCCTCTGAGCAGGGAGCCCGATGCGGGACTCGATCCCAGGACCCTGGGATCATAATCTGAGCCAAAGGCAGACGTTTAATGACTGAGCCACCCAGGTGCCCCAAAGGTTTTTTTATTCTAATGATTTCCAGCCTGAATGTGAAACAGGAGAGTAGAATCTTCAATTCCGTTTATGATAAGAATTTAAAACGGCTAAATTGTTGAATCACACAAAATGAGAGAATGACTGTAGATCTTGTAATTATCACATACTTGTCCACTTTACTTAACTCCATCATATTTAAAGCCAGCTTATCATGCATGAAGTGTTGGAACAAAACACATGTAAAGCATTATTGATTTCCAGAAATGCCAAGTATACCCTCCAAATGAAAACCGAGCCTGCGATCCCCTGCTTTCCTTTCTCTGCATGTCTAGAGGCTCACCACATGTTAGAAATACTGCAAGCCAGTCTCACATTTGCTAAAAATAATTGCTATTCTTCTATGTCTGTTCAGGCATGATGCTCTGAAACAAAGTACAAAGCACAGCAGCTTCAATTATCAAATATAACTACGATATCCTTCAATTCTATATAGATTCATTTTATCCCAAGGATGTTAGACTACATCACAAAGTCGAATATTTTTCCTATAACATCTGTCATCAAAACCAAAACCATATAGCTAGATCCACATAAATCACAGCAAACCTGCCATCCCGCAGCAAGAGTCAAACATCCACCCTGTGCTATAGCATTCAAAATATTGAGATAATTGATGGATAGTCTTCTTTCCTCATCTCATCACCAAGGTTTTGCTTCAGAACAATACCACGTGATGAGTCTACTTTTTTTGATGCTACATGTGAATATTGTTTTCATAATTTAGTATGCAGTATGCTGGTCTGAATCGGCACGTTTGTAAGGGATTCCATCGTGTCAAACAGAAGAGAAGGGAAAATCTGACAACAGGCACTTGTTGGATACGGCCAAATCTCTGCTGGATCCTGCTTTCACTGCATAGTCCCTGAAGCATATAAAGCTCATCCCACTTTTATAAAGCCATGCATGCATGAAACTGAAGGTAGAATTTCAAGCAGGAATTGATGACTTAGTAAAAATGTGTATAATTTCCCCATATACAAGAGAAATGGAAGGCACACCAAGAAAACACTGTTCCTGAGTGATGTGATTAAAAATTCAAGAGCCCCTTTTGAAGTCAAAACCTCACAAAGCTCATCAAATCCGGGTAAAGGTAGACATTTTGAATAAAGAAAATTGCACAGAAGAATTAAGCAGCAGCATTTTGAGGTGCTGTGGTTCTTCTATTTATCTACATTTAAAACAGAAAAACCACCACAGCAGAGTGGAAACGGGCAGGTTTACTTGGCAGATTAGCAAATATATGTGCTTTTCAGAGGGGGGACAATAGTTCCAACCATTTAATGGAAAAATGCTCTCTTTAAAGAAAAATTCTTGCTTTTTTTATCCCCCAAATTCGATGGTTGGATAACTGGGCCTTCTGTGTTTTTGAAGTCACATTTCTTAATAAGCTATTATTGGACCCTAGAAAAATACTGACATGCTTATAACTGAAACTAGTGTAGAAAATTTTCAAACAAAGAAAATAAGACCAATTTATAATGGAATGAATACACTGCACAGATTTTAGTAAAGAAAGTGGCTCATTTTAAATATGATTTTAGCTATTTCAAGAACTGAATTATTTGTCAGATCATACAATTTCATTGCCCTGCGATTGTCCTGTGTGGTTAAGAGCAAGGACTGTGGACTCAGATCTCAGCTTTACTACTTAGTAACTGTACACATCACTTATCAAATAGAGTCCTGATTTCTTCATTTGTAAATGTAGTTAATGACAGTGTCTACACCATAGGGCTGTGATGAGGATTGAGTTAATGTATATAAGGGACTTGGTATCTGGGCAGCACTATATAACTTCAAGTATAACATAACTTCAGTAAAACCTGTATGCCTGAAGGCTCTAGACACAATCTCTGTTCTCTCCTCTATCCAACTGTTTTTTCTGCTGCACCACATTCATTCTTATTCTTTTGTTCTGATCTTATCTCTCTTATCATAACCTATATTTTTAGAGAACCACCCTTGTTGGTGACTCATCTTGGGGCAAAGGGAGAGAAATAATTATCCTATAGCAATATCTTATAATCATGTATTGTAGTTTGCTGAGGTTGGTAGGTGGGGAAACAGTTCATGAAGGGAAGGGGTCACAGTAACACATAGCAATATAGGGAGTGGAATAAGCTATTAGTGGACCCTAGAAAAATACTGAAAAATACTGACATGCTTATAACTGAAACTAGTGTAGAAAATTTTCAAACAAAGAAAGTGCATGTCGGGGCGCCTAGGTGGCTCAGTTGGTTAAGCGACTGCCTTCGGCTCAGGTCATGATCCTGGAGTCCCGGGATCGAGTCCCGCATCGGGCTCCCTGCTCCGCGGGGAGCCTGCTTCTCCCTCTGCCTCTGTCTCTCTCTCTCTCTCTGTCTCTCATGAATAAATAAATAAAATCTTTAAAAAAAAAAAAAAAAAAAGAAAGTGCATGTCTAGAGGCTCACCACATGTTAGAAATACTGCAAGCCAGTCTCACACTTGCTAAAAATAATTGCTATTCTTCTATGTCTGTTCAGGCATGATGCTCTGAAACAAAGTACAAAGCACAGCAGCTTCAATTATCAAATATAACTACAATATCCTTCAATTCTATATAGATTCATTTTATCCCAAGGATATTAGAATACATCACAAAGTCGAATATTTTTCCTATAACATCTGTCATCAAAACCAAAACCATAGTGGAAGGAGTCACAGTAACACATAGCAATATAGGAGAGTCCATGGGAAGTGAATACTCCAGATTAAATGTCCAACTGAAACAACCACACCGCTCTCTTTTTAAATTACCAATGGGAAATGAATTTAACAAGCATTCTTATGTGCAGACCATCCAGAATACTACTTCAAGATTAACTCTTAAATATATTTTAATCATGTTATTATATTGATTAAATGACATAAATGACCTTCCATTTCCTAAAGGACAATGGCCCCGTGTCACACGTGATATTCAAGGTTTTTCTCAAATAAGCTGGTCAATCTAATTTTCTAGGTGGACTGTCTTCGTCTTAGCTTAGGGTTTCTACTAAAAAGCATCTGTAATTATCATGTCTAGCCTATTGGAGAACTTCTTATCCACTGTTAATCTTTTTTTTTTTTTTTTAGATTTTATTTATTTATTTGACAGAGAGAGAGATAGCGAGAGCAGGAACACAAGCAGGGGGAGTGGGAGAGGGAGAAGCAGGCTTCCCGCCGAGCAGGGAGCCCGATGTGGACTCGATCCCAGGACCCTGGGATCATGACCCGAGCCTAAGGCAGACCCTTAACGACTGAGCCACCCAGGTGCCCTCCACTGTTAATCTTAATTGCTAACATTTTTTAGCATTTATTATGTCCTAGCTATTGCACTGAGTGAGTGCTTTACATGTACTTTTCTCCTTTATCTCTTTTATCTCATTTATCTCTTACCACAACAATACTATGCAGTAGGTTGTATAATTTTACCTAAGATGAGTTAGGACCCGCAGCTGTATGGAACTTACCCGAGGTTGCAGAGCTCAACTATAAGGCACCCTGTCTGACTCTAGAGTTGAGCGATTAAACCATTAAACTGCGTTGCTTCCACTTTGCTTCAGTTTTTCTATAAAATACATCTTTCGATTCTGTGCTAGACTAACCTCTTGGGCTCGCTTCCTTTGCTGGTCTGTCTGTAAGGCTTTTTGTTTTTACACCTGAGCCCTGTCTCACATGAAACTTTGCTTCACATTTTCTCACCCTTAAACCACCCCACTTGCTCCGAATCCAATCTGACCTCTGCTTCCCTCGCAGCCAGAATCCTGAAGAAGCACTATATTCAGTTGCGTCTACCTCATTACGTTCATCAACTTTTTCTTTCACTGGACCAGAGATCCTGGAAGTATCTCCTTAACTTTCAATTAAATGAATTCGCCTTCTATGGCTTTCTGAAAGCAAAATTATTCTGGTTCTTCTTTCTTTCAAAGTGCTCTCTTTACCTCTCTGCAGGCTTCTCCATTTTTTGTCCCCTAAACTTGGGCACTCTGAAAGGTCCTGACTTTTCTTGTTATTTCTTTGCTTTCCATTCTCTCTCTCTCAAAATCGCAGCCACTCCCACAGCTTGCTATAGTTGTAGGTGGATGATTCTGAAATGTGGGCCTTCTGCCAGACCCATCAGGCAGTAAGTATCTTGCTTCTATTTGTCCATTGATTATTTCCATCTCAACCCCCTATTTCTGCATCCAGTCTTACAGTCTACACATCTGTATCCTTCCCTTTTGCCCTAAACCTCCTCTTCCTTTTGACTTCTCCAACTTTTTTAATGCTCTTCTGAGTATGTCAGGTAACTGGGCTCTAATTTTAGTGGGATTTGATTTCCCTATCTTTCTTATATTGAAAGACAACAATAATTAATGCTTATTGTACTATTATTACATACTAGACAGTATTCTAAATTTTTACATTGACTATCTCATTTAAATACTTAAACTATTAAGTAGCTACTCATTGCTATTTCCACTTTATGGACAGAGACCCAATCAATCAATCATACAGTCCAGTTGATTTTTTGGTCGCAAACCCTCCCTTATCCTTCCCTTCTATCAGTGATATTAACAGCAATAGTTTATATTGGTATTGCCCCAATCTTGAACTGGTCTTTTTCCTTCCAGATCTTCTTCCTTTGAATAGTGCATTCTGTAAACTTGCTGAGGGTTATTCTTTCTAAAATATTGCCTTGATAATGCCACTTTCTGGCCCTGAGATCTTTTATGTCTTCATTTGTTTTGCATATTACAGTCTAAAATTTCCCCCTCATATTCAAAGATACCATTCATATTTCCAACCTTATCTTCTACTGCCATGCCACAAAAGCTATAGTCAAACTAATTTCTTCCAACATCCTTCTAATTCTCAAAGTTATTTCTTTCCAGCCTCCCTGCTCTGATTATTTCATTCTTAAAGCGTCAATGCCACTCATCTCTGTCTTCCTCATTCCTGTCCCTCTGTATATAGAAATCTTATGGTACAGTGAGGCCAGGCTTGAATGCCACTTTGCACTTGAAGTACTCAAACAAAGGGATGTCCCTTTTCTGAAATTTCATGGGATATTTCACCACTCATGTAAAACCTATTTGTTGTCTTGTTTGTGATCATTTTTGTGTGTCCTTTTTCTTCCTACTAGAATGCAAACCTCTGGAGAATTTGTAACTGTCATATTCACCATGAATTCCCCATGGCATAGAAGAGATACTTTAATGGCAGGAATCCTTAGTAAAACTTTGACTGTAGGAATGAATGAAGGATCTCCTTTATGATGTACTTATTCTCTTGGTTCTTAACTGTTTATTTTTTTTTCCATAGTTCTTTTTCAGATCTGATAAAACTGAGAATTTTTTAGCTAGAAAAATGATTACAGGGCGCCTGGGTGGCTCAGTTGGTTGAGCGACTGCCTTCGGCTCAGGTCATGATCCTGGAGTCCCGGGATCGAGTCCCGCATCGGGCTCCCTGCTCGGCAGGGAGTCTGCTTCTCCCTCTGACCCTCCTCCCTCTCATGCTCTCTGTCTCTCATTCTCTCTCTCTCAAATAAATAAATAAATAATCTTTAAAAAAAAAAAGAAAAAAAAAGAAAAAAGATTACACATAGGGGCAAGGTTTTGTATAAACTTCAGTGCATTTCTGGATCTGCTGAAACCAGTCTATGTTAAGAAACTTTAAATTCCATCCATCCATCCGTGTATTTTATGGTCTGCAATTAGGCAGTGTAACAATGGGGTCACACAAGCTAGAAGGGTTCTTTCACATCTCTGTGACAGTTTCCAAACTATAAACAACAGTTCTGTGTCTGCATCAGTGGAGTATGAGGTAGTAATTGATGAATATATCTGGGAGTGTTTATTGACACAGATATTCAGGGCTCAGGATATATAGCAGCTAGGGTACTGTATTAGGGATATGGGAAATTATAAAAGCCTCCCAAAATTACTCTTACTCTATGAAGCTGTAACTTTTATATTCTAATCAGGTAGAGAATGAAGAGCTTTAGCCATGTATGTAGGGCCCATTTGTATACTTAATTATAAATAAAACTTCTATCCAGTCCACAGTGCTTTCTCCTAGGATCCTTTACAAAAAGAGGCAACAAGGCCACTAACTTTGTCAGTCACTATATCAAAATTATATGTGGATGTTCCTTCCCTCTTTACCAGCATTCCTCACATGTGTTCTCTAGAAAAAAGCTGTAGTGATTTTGAAGTATAAGTGTAATCTTCAGGTCTACTGTTCCGTCAATGTTTGGGGATCAGATGATGGGCCAAAATTCAAGATAAGGAAAATAGAAGGTAGAAGAATAATGTGCCTGACCCTTTGTATCTTTAAGTGTCATTAGTGGCTGGCTGTAGAGCTTACATCTGAAGGGTGGCTTTTGTTTTTTTTTTAATCATGTGCTAGCTTCCTGGTTATAGTCACACAGTAAATACCTTGATGGTGATCCAAGGACTTTTCTCCTTCCATTGCTGCTTATAACTGCTCCTGACCTTGCATGAGAACCATATTTCAAGTTATATTTCTAACACAGAAGATGATTCACAAAACTCAAGCATCTATGTGAACTCATCTTCTCTTATTAAAGGATAATAGTGGATAGGTATTATGGGGGCAATATCATAGGAGGGGCGGATGGGATCAACAACCAATTAAACCAACATACATTAAGTACAAATGATGGGCTACACACTAGGTGTTGGAGATCCTGAAATAAGTAAGACATAATTTGTATGTTCAAGGTGGTCAAAATCCAGAAAGAGAGGCAGACATATCAGTAAAGAAGACTTTTATAGGAGCAGTGACTGATATATTCACTGGGCATTGTGGGAGCACAGAGAAGGAACATCTCAACCAAGCTGAGTGAGTTAAGAAAGGTTTTCTTTAAAAAGTCAGCATCACCATCACCATCAAAACTCATTTGCTAAGTACCTAAAATTTGTGATGTTATATTGATGCTTTACAAACAGGCATATATAGAAGAGATTCCAGTCCTCTAAGACTTCATAAATTAGCATAAACATACTGGCTTAAAATAAGATATAAGACAACACAAGAGCAGACATGTTTATAGCAGTAGCACTTTGCTCAGGGAGTTGTGTCTATAAAAGGCAGATAGTTCTGTGTGTGTGTGTGTGTGTGTGTTTATTCCATAGGTTCTTGGATCAGTCTACAAATAAAGGTTCTAATTAATGCAAATCTTTATGGTGTGTTGGAGACCATTGGAAATGGGATAACCTCTTAATTCATTACACAAAGGTCTCTGCAGCTGTTTTTGGATAGGAATACCTTTTGCTCTCTGATGAACGGAAATGCATGTGAGAGAGTTAATGTCACCTTCCAAGCCTCTGGAGTAATCTATTCCATTGCCATCTTTCTTTTGAACCGAGACATTCTGAAAAAGTGATTGTAATTCTTTCTTCTATCATTTCAACAAAGGTTGTACTGTCAAGCACTCTCCAGGATGTATATTTTTAAGATTTGGCTTCCTCCCTGGAATCATAAACTCTTCAGATGCTATGATAATGGACTTGAAAGTCATCTATGAGCTGGTGATTCTATTAATATGAATAATGGGTGTTCTACTTTTTCATTATAATGTTTTAGTGGTTGTATCTTTTCACACTCCTCCTGGCAGAAGAAACATTCTAGTTAGGGAATGGACCTCTGGCTCATTCCCCAAGGAAGTAACAAGTATCTTTAGAAACTTTTAATTACAGATAGAAAAGTTGGGATCATAGAGTGGGAACATATGTAATAAAATCACTTAGTTTCAGTTAGACTTTAGAAAAAGCACACAGTCAGTTATGAATTTGATTTTGTTTTAAAAGAAAGTGTGTACACTTACTTATGCATCTTACTTGGCTGACTTGATCTCAATTCCATCATTTGCAATTAAGTTGCAGGCCTTTTTGCCTTGAGAAACCTAGTTTGTCTCCCTCTCTCCCTCTCTCTCTCATCTATCTCATCTGTCTATCCTATATATTATAGATAGTTTTGAATATATACATGTCTACGTACCATTTTATTATATTAAAATTAATTTAAAATGACTTAGAAGGACAATATTCAATTGCATTTCTGTTAGAAAAAATTATTGTAATTTTAACCATCTTACAGAAGGCAAAAGTGCATATGTTAGTTATTCCCATTGCCCTGGATTTTCTTATAATTTTGGGATTTCCATTTGTGTTGAAGCTGATTAGAAATGAATGAATTTACTCATTCAATTCCCCAACTTGAAGGATATAATGGTAAGAGATTTATTTCAAACAATATATCCCTTGATATAAACATGTGCTAGGTCATTTTCCTTGCTTTACTTTGAAACAGATCTAATTCAGAAGCTTTTTGGAGGAGAATATTGTGCACTTGACAGTAATTGTGACTGATTTTCATAATGCACTGATGTAGCATGCCAAATCTTAGGCAGTTAGTTAAATTCTGGGAAGGAAATTAAATTTGGCAATAGTTAGATTTTTTTTCTCTTCGCAATTAAAGAAGGCTCTTCTTGTTATGCTTCATGTGCAATATACACATTGCTTTCTTTAGCATCACTTAAGGGTACTCTAATTTTTCTGTCAAATTTCAACCAACTTATTTTATCATTTTGTCAGTTTCCATTTTCAACCCTCATTCCTGCCCTTGAAATACCTGTGCAAATTCAATGTGGAATTAAGCACAGGAAATAAATTGTTTCAACTTTCCGTCCTTTTTTTTTTTTTTTTTAAGGAAGTTTTTATCTCCTTTCACGAGGACTGTCTCCTGCCAAAAGCCTGTTTTATGGAGCAGTGAATGACAGGAAATAGGCATTGCATCTCCCTGAAAGAAGGTAAATATTTGATGTTGCCCAGAGTTTGTTTTTAAGTAAATCATGAAAGGAAATACACAAATTTTCTTGGTCTTCTAAAAGCCAGTTCTATGATGTATATGTTCTAAATAAACTAAGGTGTTTAGAAGATTGAGGTATTAGTATTTAAACCAAACCTAGAAAACCAAGTTTATATTTGTGCATATTAACTAATAAAATATAATTCTTAAAAAAAACCTCTTCTCTACCGCATCACGCCATCTTGTGCATGCTTGAGAGGGTACAAAAGTGGACACAGCTCAGGCAGCAGTAGGGCAGGGAAAGTTGGTGCAATAGAGCTACGTGACAGGACTCTATTACAGTAAGTAATGCAATTCCAGAAATAACTTATGTGGAACATTTTGCCTCTGCTACACATGTCAAAAAATGGACTTTGATCGATGGTGTTACAACACAAAACCACATACTAAAACTTTGTAATTATGAGGACAGCGTAAAAGTGTACACACCCTTGCCAATAGTGTTAGTGGCTTTTATAATTAACAAATGGGCAAAACACATATATTCTGTATGCTGCGCATGCCTTACAAACATTTGTGGTTGTGGCCATCAGCATGTATGTAAGCAGGAAGGCATGATGGGTCTGGCAATCATCACCTCTGGGAGATAAAGGCATGCTCTGAGGGGCAATTATCTACAGCTAACCACACCACTGGAGTTGCCATAGTGGTACTTTAAAAATTCATTAATGTAGGAGAAAAAGATGTCCACTTATGCTGAAAAAGGAAGTTAGGAGTTTAGAATACTAATAGTGATCTCTCTGCTGTGGTTTATACACACTAAACCCTATAGAACGCTCACCCATAAATTAAAATACTGTGTCATTTGAACAACTTCATAAACTTAAGAAAAAAAACCAGACCCAATAAACATTGACAGCATTTTTGTAGAAGCATTTGCTGACAGTGAAAGTGGCAAAATTGCTAGGTTTTAGATTGTCTAGAGAAGTGGTTTGCTGTGAAAGATGAGTGATCTGATTTAGAAAAGTTGGCTATAAATTCTGTTTTTTCAAAAAGTGAATTTGGAAATTGAA
This sequence comes from Mirounga angustirostris, assembly GCF_029215605.1. NCBI lineage: Eukaryota > Metazoa > Chordata > Mammalia > Carnivora > Phocidae > Mirounga > Mirounga angustirostris. The sequence goes on along the minus strand of NW_026991716.1, from coordinate 90,040,778 downwards.
ATTAAAACATATGAGGTATTTTTATTTGCTCACTTTATTTATTGCAAAGCTGCCTTATAAAGGAAATTAAAGAAAAGAGGGAAAACCACATGGACCACCAAATCTGTATAATTTCCATATTTCTTTGCCACCTTAGCCTACATCAAGTTTTTAAAAAATTGAATACAGTTTTGAAAAGAACCAATTATGATGGCAAATATTACAAGGAATTTATACATTTTCTATAATTTAAAAGTTTCTATAATAAAAGTCTTTTATTTTAAATAAGTCTTTTTTTAGGATATATTTTGCCAGTGAATATACCAGAATTGCTAATCACTTCAACATCTTATAGAAACAACCCTAGTCAGAGTCCTCTCTATATTCCTGTGTGTGTGTGTGTGTGTGCGTGAGTTTGTGTGTGTTTGTGTGGCTAAAGTTTCAGGTTTATATCATCACAAGAATTTCATATTTAAAAATTTTTACAGGATTTGTAAGGCTAGCAATATTATTTTTTGTATTGGTGACAAGATTGACTTTTTCTCCCCTGGATGAAATTTAGAGGTTGTTAAAGGTTTGGATCATTTTTTAAAATTGAGAATTAATTCAGAGGTCAGAAAATGAAGCTGAATGTTTTTATTTTCTTTTTAATTAAATTTTAAGCCACCTGCTTTGGTTTTCTTATTTCCTTTGTATTCCTTTTAGGTTTAAACATAAAGTAAATAGTAATGCTATATTTGGTTTAACCTTGAATTTCCAAGTTAAAATTAAATGGCACAAACATTTAAGGTCTTTGAGGCCTAAGACTGTGCCTGTCTTGTTCACAACTGGTTTCTTATAATTATGGTTAATATTTATTGAGAGATTACTTTGGGTCAGATGTTGTTCATAGCACATTCATATAACACCTTGTTTGGTTTTCTTGGTCATTGCTTTTCTCTCAACATAGCAGGGTTAAATGCTTTAGAGACTCTCAGCCCTGAGAAAGATTACAGTATCTTATCTCCTGCTCTATGTTATATGTAATTCATTTTTTTTAAAAGAAAAAATAAACCAAACTCAAAGGCACAAAAATCTCTATAAATGCTTTTGAAATTAAGTATTTCCATTTTTAAGCTTTTTGGCTGGTGGCCAAATTTTAGGTAATTTCTTTACAGTTGAGCTTTACTCATTTTAAATTCCTGCCTTAACTAATGTGTTCAATATATGCTTAATTCGCCTGCTATGACATTTCGTTTATGACCCTCAGTGCTTAAAACAGTCCTGGAGACAGACATACGTCAGTGCCAGCTGATCTGGTGATAGAAACCAGTATATGACATTGTTCCTGTTTTCAACTAATTGGGAAGATAAGGCATACACATTCTTATGGAAAGCTTAAAAATAAAAGAACTTTTTTTGTTTTTTTTTTTAAAGATTTTATTTATTTGACAGAGAGAGACACAGCGAGAGAGGGAACACAAGCAGGGGAGTGGGAGAGGGAGAAGCAGGCATCCTGCGAAGCAGGGAGCCCGATGTAGGGCTCGATCCCAGGACCCTGGGATCATGACCCGAGCTGAAGGCAGATGCTTAACAACTGAGCCACCCAGGCTCCCCAAATAAAAGAACATTTTAAAGGAATAGCAAGAAGAACTTAGTTACAGGACAGCATTCATTTCCATCTCATTCATTTGTTCATTCTTTTCTTCTTTTTTTAAAAAATTTATTTCTAGTGTATGTATTTTCTATGTAGGGAGTTTGGGAAAATGGCACATAGAACCCATACAAGGAACCAAATGTGGGTAGCAAGCAAATGATACAAAATAAACAAGAGAAAATACACACTCCAAGTCTTGATAATATTTACATTTTCAGCATCAGCAGAGTAGAGTGAAAAGTGCTCCCTTAGAGCACTAGGTTTCAGTTCTGATGCTGCCATCAAGTGGCTTGGGACCAGCTACTTAATCAATCTGACCTACAGGTGATTTATCTGTAAAATAATATTGCGGATAGCAGGTAGTGATGATGCCTGTAGGAGGTCCTTGCTCTGGTGTTTTCTTTAGTCTGTTCCTTTTTCTCTTTGAAGTTATTTCCCTCTTCCAGAGACCTCTTTCAAAAGGATCAGGAGTATTAATCTCGAGAAAATGGAAATTGACACAAGTATAAATGGGTGAGGGCTATGGTTATTTGTTCAATGATTTCATTCTGTCTATATATACTGAGTCTGCACCTATGGTGTGTAAAATATTGCAGTAATGCAAAGATGAAGAAGGTAGAATCTTTGTCTAAGACAGAGTTCTAGAACATAACCAGTGGGAGAAGCAAGGGCTGTGCTATAGAATCTTTGAAGTGAGGAAGGTGGAACGAAGCAGGACTTCATGGCCAAATTGACCTCTGACCTGGGTTTTTTAATCAATCATCATTAGATCTGCATGGAACATTTGTTACTGCAGCATATCATGTGCTGGTCACTGTAGGAAACAGACAAGAAGATAAAAACCCAGACTTCATTTGCACCAAGTGGATTTTCTGAGAAGTGAAATTTATTTTTAAAATAAAATTGCCTCTGATTTTCTTAGTATCTGATATTCAGATAAAGACACTAATAACTTCATGGAATTTTTAATAATTCATATTTTATTGGGAAAGTATAAAGCCATTTCTATTTTCTTCATTTAATAAAATTTATTTCTTCTTTGGATTATTATTCAACAATATAGCCTATAATTTCATATCAGGGGAAACATTACTTCATTCAGTGGAGTGTAGTTACTATTCTCTGTCCTTTCCAAAATCATGTTCTGCTTGAAATTTTTGGTTTATGGGCTTTTCCCCTCATGAGGGTACTAACTTGAATGTATTCTATGAAATGTCACATTGTACAAAAACTGTTTTTTCCAGCTTTTGTGAAGAAGATTATGTAGTCCATGGGTTCCACCTGCTAAGTTTTTCCTCACTCTACATTTTTGCACATGGTGAGCATCACAGACTGTGAACAGCTCTGCCTTTAATGGATGTTACTACATTTCCTCAGTGACTGATTTTTATTAGTATCAAAAGATAACAAACAGCATATGCATGCACACACGTTAATGTTTCTGAAGGGCATTGTGAGGAAAGATTAGAATGCTTTTGCCTTCTTCCTGATCAAACAGTGTGTCTTAGAGAGAGCATGGATACATTTAGTTTTGTGTCACTAAAAAGAATAAAATTGTTGAAATTGTTACTTATCACTCAGCCTCATTTATTCTTAGTGCCAAAGTTTGCCTGTTTGGTCAGTAAAGGTTGAGATCATGAGGCTAGATATCACATAAAATTCAGGATATTCAGAATGTAATGCTAATCCAGAAATTATTTCAAAGAGAAGAGGCAAGAAGCCCATGATTTAAGCACAGGTGTTTAATGGCCAACGAAGGAATTAGGTTCATCTCATAACACTGAAAAACTCTACCTTGGGAACTGAAAATTAACACAAAGCATAGATCTTCATTATAATGAATACCAATGAGAGAAAAGAATGAATCTGAGATTTTAACAAATTAACTCAGCTACACCTGGCAAGCTGTGTATCATAGAAGACTTTAGAACACACATCAACAGCAATGTAATAGAGCAAAAGGAAATCACTCGGCCTGGCAAGGTTGGAAAATTGCAACTCCATGACATCCATCATGCATAGTAAAACAATTTTTTGTAAAAAAATTTTCCTTCTTCCCAAGCAAGATGCATCAGTTGCAACTTAGACAATGAGATATGAGGGATGTTTCAAATCCTTAATTCTAGCTTCTATAATGGCTTATTTATGCAGTTATGTCAAACGATGTAAGTGTAATGTATGAAAACGTCAGTATCAGTCCCATTCACGTGAAGCATTAGGAGGTCTGTCTGCAAAAGTATCAGGGCTTTTCTTTGGAGTCTGGAAATTTTATCTTAAATGGATGATATGTACAACACATAAGGAACAACTTCTGACATCATCTTCATTGTATAAGCAGGTGTGGTGCTTCTTCAGTGTGCTGGATACTGTCAATAATAGACTTAGTAGTAACATGAATAAAATGCTTAAGCTGTGGGCCCTTTCCTTAGACTGTTGATGGTCTGATAGCATCTTCAACATCCTCCAGCTAGACGGGACATGATCCATGTAGGGAAGAAAAATGGTACCCAAGAAGTTCTTGCATGGCCAGTTTAAGATGGCCTTACAGTGGGCAGAAAGCCTGGAATTCACAACCTGAAGGTCACTGAAGAAGTGCTTACTAATGATGATGGAAATTTGTATGACAGAAATTCTTATTTCTTTTTCTCATTGGTTTTATCATTTGACACTTTCAACATCTTGGTGAGAAAGGGTCATGATCTTCAGGTGTATCAGAAATCCCAATACAGTTTGCTTAGATAAAAACCCAGAAGTTATTGGTTTACATTCTTGGAGGGTTATGTCTGGATGCAGCACTGGATCTCTTCATATCCTTGGTCTGCTTTCCAGAGCATTATTCTCAGGCCCAGATTCCACATGGTGACCTTTCATCCAAACAGTGGAAAAGAGCATCTCTTCCCAGCAGCTCTGACAAGTCCTGGAATTCCCTCAATTAAATGGGTCCATGTGCACATCCTGCTCTTCACTCTGCTTTCCTGTCCTCTCTCCTGTCCTTTCTTCTCTTGTCACTCTATAGCTGTCCCTTGGTGACTGCATCTACACCTAGAGTTTCAACCACCACCTGCATACTAATGACTCCCACATCTAGATTTGGAGCTCAGGTAGTGCTCCTGACCCACAGACCTGTATGTCAAAATGCCTACTAGAAATCTTTACTGGATGTCCCAGAGATACCTAGATATTGGGAAGGCTTTGTTGTATAGACTGTCATCTGTTTCATTCCAAGAATAGTTGTGGAACTTTGTAAAGTGGGTTTTAAGGGGAGGATTGTTTGTGTGTAAACTATGGAGACTGAGACACTCGGGGCGATTATTTTGCTTCTATACTTACTAATCATCAGTTTCTTCATTTGTAAAATGAACACAATAGTACTCATGAACTATGTTGCAAGGATAATAAAGGTTATATATCCAAAAGTTTTATTTGAGTGTTGGATATATAATGGGACTAAGGCATGTTGAGTCTGATTGATAGTGATTATTGGAGTGTTCTCCCAGGAAAGATTATTAAGCAATGTCCAAGCTCATCAGGAAAGGGATTTGTTATTGGTCACTGATAGCTAACCTGGGCATGAGAAGACGAAGAGGCAGTCCTCAGGCCTCATACTTGCTTCTGTAATATGCACTCAAGGAACAGAAGCCAATATTCATATGTTCACTTATGATAGTTATTATTCCCTTTGTATTGTATAACACCACTGTCTACTGAGGCTTTTAGTTATAACATTTTCTTTTATTTCTTAATTCTTTATATTCTACTTGTGATGAAATGTCATTTTTTGCCTTGTTCTATCTCAAGACCCCTCCTCCTTTTTTCTATTCATACTGCCAATATCTTAAGTCCTTCCCTGTTTATTTCTCACCTGGTTCAATGCAATTATTGGCCATTCTGCCTTCAATTTTGTCTCTCATTTTAGACACTCCTGCCAAAGGAAATATTCTAAATTGCAAAAATTGTAAAAATCTCAACTCCTTGTGACCCATAAGATCTTTTCTTATTGAAACTTTGTCCTTTCAACTGCACTATTGCTGACTTCACCACACAGCCCATTCTTTATTCACATTGATTTCTCTACAACCCACAATCACCCCAAATCTCTCTCCAGGTGGCTCTCTCTTCCTCAAAGTTGCCTGTTCTCTCCGTTGTCTAGTCAATGGTTATTTACCATTTACTCTGAGCCCAGAAACATCTTTCTAAAGCAGATTTCACTCTCCCATTGGGTATCTTTCCTATGAGATGACAGAAGTTCTATCATAATAACAACTCATTTATTCATTCATTCATTCCATCTTGCATGCATAAATTCACTCATTTGTTCAAAACCTTATTTAATTTTTCTAGGCACTAGAAATATACCTGTGAAGAAGATAGACAATGTCTCTTTCTTACGAAGTTTACATCGTACTGATGGTGGTGGGGGGAGTTGAATACTTTAAATGATCACTTTTTAGAAAAGCCATTTTTTCCATGGAGGAATGGGTAAATTCCAGGAGATGTGGAAATCAATAATCTGGGGCTTGAGAGAGAAATGTTCTATTTACATTTTTATTTTATGCCTTTTAAATTCATATTTTGTATATATTTTATAACATTTCCCATATTGTTAAAAAAATTCTGTAAATAATTTAATATTTATGTAATGCATTACTACTTCATAATGTATATTCTCAGTGTCAGTTGAGTTTGGGCTAAGGTGGGATAAGCAACATTAAATGGGTTTCTGTTGTGGCAGAATCTTTCATAATTTACGACTTTCCAAGAGATAATATAATACTCTATTTGCCTCAACTATGGAATGCCACATTTTGAAGGGTATCTCAGGATATTAGGGGTTGAAATATACTCTTTTGAATTGCAGTTGTATCCACAGTTCATTTAACTGTTTCTATATGGGATTAAATTGTCTTTTCTCGTTAAGTGCACTCTGGGAACTGCAATTCCTAGAATCTTTTTTTAAGGAACTGTGTTTCCCAGAATCTTTGATTTGCAGGGATGTAGATGATATTCTATCTTCATTGTGTTGTTTTGTACAGGGCATGCTCTGTACTAATTTGTTGTGGCTATAAAACAATTAGCAAAACCACTTACATTTATACTAACTTGTTATTCCATATTTCTCTGCTCCATGTTTTTCCTCCTCAAAATCCACTCCTGTCCAAAATAAAATAAATCTTTTGGAAAAATGAAAGAAAGAGGAGAAAAAAATAAGCCATTATTCTTTTTTCTTTCTTTTTTTTTTAAAGTAGGCTCCATGCCCAGTGTGGAGCCCAATGTGGGGCTTGAACTCATGACCAAGAGATCTAGACCTGAGCTGAGATAAAGAGTTGGAAGCTCAACTAACTGAGACACCCAGGAGCCCCCATAAACCATTGTTCTTGAATGGCAACTGTAACCAGATAGAATTATGCATTATAAACACTAATGACTAATAATTATAAATATATAATAAAATGTCAATAAATAAATAAAATATAAACTTGATTATAAGTATTAACATTTGTGGGTCTCTACCTATTATCATGGTGATCTCCAAAATTAGAGGTCTAAATTTGCATTCCCTGTGGAAGTAAATTTTAAAATTTTTCTTATTTTAATTCATCCTATTCAATAGTTTCAGTTCTTTTTTTTTTAAAGATTTTATTTATTTATAAGAGAGATCGAGATAGAGAGAGAGAGAGAGAGAGAACACAAGCAGGAAGAGCGGCAGGCAGAGGGAGAAACAGGTTCTGCGATGCAGGACTCGATCCCACGACCCCGGGATCATGATCTGAGCCAAAGTCAGACGCTTAACTGACTGAGCCATCTAGGCATCCCAGTAGTTTCAGTTCTTAAAAATATTTGCAGTTTTGGGGCGCCTGGGTGGCTCAGTTGGTTAAGCGACTGCCTTCGGCTCAGGTCGAGATCCTGGAGTCCCGGGATTGAGTCCCACATCGGGCTCCCTGCTCAGCGGGGAGTCTGCTTCTCCCTCTGACCCTCTTCCCTCTCGTGCTCTCTGTCTCTCATTCTCTCTCTCTCAAATAAATAAATAAATAAAATCTTTTAAAAAAAGAATTAAAAAAAATATTTGCAGTTTTGATATGTCAGGAAATGAAATATTTTAAAATATTTTTGTTGCATTGCTTTGCTATTCTTTGATTTTGAAGGTTTTTCAAATGTTGATTAGTGTATTGGTAAAGAATGTCTTCGGTCAAAATAACAGAAAACTCAGTAATTGTGGGTTTAAACAAATGTGAATATTATTTTTCTCACGTAACATTTCTCACATAACAAAATGATTCAACTTCTTGGAAATAACCTTAGAAACCCAAGATCTTTTTATGTTTCACTCTGCCCTTCTAAGCTTCCTGGCTTTTGCTCTCATTCTTGTTGCTTCATGATCACAAGGTGGCAGCTGTGCTACCAACTTAGTTTTTATTGTTCCAGGTAAAAAGAAGCCAGAAAGGCAGGAAAAAGAAGAAAAGAGACAAATATTTTTCTTGTGAAAGTTGTGTCTTGTGGCCCCCAGCATCTGCAAGATGGCTGAAAATAGTGTCCTAGGATTTGGAAAGCAAAAGACAGATGAGTTGGAAAAGAATATAGGTTAGCCACATTTGCTTAAGTGCATTTTCTCCTTTGTAAATTATTTATGAATTTTAGCTGTTTATCTATTGGAGTTTAAATGTTTTTCTTACTTTTATATTGTCTATAAATATTATCTTAACCATCTGTCATGTTTGCTCTAAATATCTTTTTCTCAATTATATTTATGTAATTATTTTAAAGAACACATTTTTTATAATTATGTACTATGTCAGTCTTTTCCTTTATGACTTTATTCTGTTGGTTTTATACAGGCTGTAAAAGACTTAATGACATCATTTTATAGTGGTAAAATTTACATACAGTAAAATGACAAACTTGTGTGTCTGGGTTTTTTTTTTTTTTTTTTTTTTTGCTTAACAATGTTTATGCTAGTTGTTACATTGTTGAATGTATTAAAAGTTAATTATTTTTTATTGACAAATAGTCTTCCACTATAAAAATACATCATACTTTTTTTAATATAACCTTCTGCTGATGAGCATTTGAGTTGCTTCCAGTTTTTTATTATGAGTAACATTGATATAAACAATCTTATACAAATCTGTGTGTGTTTGTGTGTATTTTAATTTCTTTTGGATAAATAATTGATAGTGAAATTATTGGGTCATAGTGTATACATAATGTAATAAGAAACTTCCAAGTCATTTCCCAATGTGGTTGAACAATTTTATGTATATCTCATCAACAATGTATGAGAATTCCAGTTGTTCTTTATCTTCACATACATCTGTTGTCAGTTTTATTTTTTTCTCATTTAGCCATTCCAGTGTAGGAAAATGGCTTCCCACTGTAGTTTTAATTTGCATTTCCATAATGCATAATAGCATTAAATACCTTTTCTTTTTTTTTCTTTTTTTAAGATTTTATTTATTTTTTGACAGAGAGAGAGACAGTGAGAAAGTGAACACAAGCAGGGGAAGTGGGAGAGGGAGAAGCAGGCTTCCCGCAGAGTAGGGAGCCCGATGCGGGGCTCGATCCCAGGACCCTGGGATCATGACCTGAGCCGAAGGCAGACACTTAACGACTGAGCCACCCAGGTGCCCCACATTAAATACCTTTTCATGTGTTATTCACCATTTATCTTTTTTTTAATCAAATGTATGTTTAAATATCCTGCACACTTCTAATTGGGTTGTTTATTTTTATTATTAGTTGTAGGAATCCTTAAAATATTCTGAACTCATCATTTGTCAGATATATGTTTTATAAATATTTTCTCTTGGTCTCTGGTTTGCCTTTTCATTTTCCTAATTGTGATTTTGAAGAGTAGTTTTTAATTTTTGTAAAGTTTAATTTATTATTTTTTCCTTAAGGGTGTATTGTTTTTCTGTCTCTATCTTTGTCTTCCACAAGGTGATTAAGAATTTCTTTTTTATTTTCTTCTATAAGAGTTTTTAGCTTTATCTTTGACACTTAGATCTATGATCCATCTTGAATTAATTTTGTGGAAGATATGAAGCAGAAGTTGTTTCATTATCATTCATGTGTTTATCCAGGTGGCCCATCACCATTTGTTGAAAGCTTTTTTCCCTCCATTGAATTCCCATGGTGTCTTTGCCAAAAGTCAATTTCTGGTGTATGTGTGTGTCTGTTTCTCTAACCTGCTCCACTGATACATTGTCTACCTTTATGTAAATACCACACCATCCTGATTACTGTAACTTTTATAGTTCTGATATCAGGTAGTGCATCATCTAATTTTGCTCTTATTAAAAATGATTGTTTTTGGAGAATTTCATTTCTGAGAAAATGGAATATAGCTTGCCATAATCCTCCAGTTAAGTACAACTAACAACCCTGGACATTTTATAAAAAATAAACAAACAAACAAATATAAGACTCTGAAAGTGGAAGTGGAAGGCATGAAAGGAAGTGATAAATGTGTGCATAAAAATTTAGGTATACTAAATGCAATGTGTTATGTTGGATTGGATCCTAGAACAGAAAAAAGATATGGGTGGAAAACTAATACAATCTGAATGAAGTATGGAGCTTAGTTAATAATAATGTAACAGTGTTGGTTTCTTAGTTATGACAAATGTACCATGGTAATGTAAGATGGTATTGTTAGGGGTAACTGGGTGTGGAGTACATGGTAACCCTCTGTACTGTCTTTGCCACTTTTCTGTAAACAATTAAATTATTCTAAAATAAAATGTTTATTAAAATAAAAAAAAAGACTCTGAAAGGAGGAGAGTAGATGGTAGACTGACCAGGAACCTCAAATCCAGGCAACAACATTGTGATGAGTTCCCTAGGGGTTTTATTCTTGCCTTATTGCCTCATATATCCCATACTTGGAGCTGAAGAAACCTGCTACCCAGACAGTTGTATGGGCACAGACAATGGAAGCCTTAACAAAAGCCCACTGTCCAGCTAGAGGACTAGGAAAAGGACAGCTTATCAAGATAGAAAAAATTTAAGCAATAACAACTCTAATACAGGAAAACATCACAGAAAAATCTCTTGCCCTTACTCCTACCCATTCCAACAAAGGCCTTGATTCCAACTTCATCTGAGGGTGCAGTGTGGTATTCTAATCTACCCTCTCCATCCCTGCTGGGGTGTTGTCATAAAGGACTAGTAAAGGGCCAGAATTTTCACTCCCTACTGGTGGAAAGTAGTCATCCTCTTCCCCCTTCTTTTGTTATGTCAATGGAGACCACTTGGAGAGCCCCACCCAGCAGTAATAATGTACCCCTTTCCCCTAATTACTGGGTAGGTTGTCTGAGGAATCCAACCAGAGAGTCAGGACTTACATGACTTCTCAGCATTAATGAGGCTGCCTCCCTGTGTTGTCAGTGAAGGCCATATGGGGAGCCAGAAATCCTACTCCTGCCCAGCAGGAATAAGGAAACTTTTTGGATGTCAAGAGATGCCAGTCTGGGAACCTGGACCTCTAACCTCACCTGGAAGTAATGAGGTAACTAATGAGGAAGCTATCTAAGATGAAGGATTTAGATAGAATCCAAAATCTCATAACATAATACCCATAATGTCAAGATTTTAATAGAAAACCACTCATTATACCAAGAATCAGATCTCAAACAGAATGAGAAATGATATCCAATAGATGCCAACACTGATGGTAGATATGTTAGAGTTAGCTGACAAGGAGTTTAAGTAGATATCATAAAAATGCTTCAAGGCACAAGCTTGAAACAAAGGAACAAATAAATAGAGATCCTCAACAAAAATAGAAGACATAAAAAAGAACCAAATAGAATTTTTAGAACTTAAAAATACGGTAAGATAAATTAAAAAAACCTCAATTTGTGGGCTCTAGAACAGAATTGAAGAAACAGAAGAAAGAATTAGAGAGCTGGAAAATAGGAACAATAGAAATTACATAATCTGAAACACAGACACTTGTGGAATTATTACAAAAGATTTATATTCATGTTATTAGAGTCCTGGAAGGAAAGGTGAAAGAGAATAGGGTTGAAAAGTCTTCTAAGTATTCTAAGAAATAATAGCTGATGATTTTGCAAATGTGGCAAAAGACGTAGACCTGCATGTTCAAGAAGCTGAGTAAATCTCAAACAATAAACACAAAAACACATCATGAGCAAACTTCTGAAAACTAATGAAAGAGAAAAAATCTTGGAACCAGAAAGAGAAAACTAACACCTTACCTATTGGGGTAAATAATTGGAATAACATTAGACATCTTATCAGAAAATATAGAGGTCATAAAGAAGTGGCATGACATATTTCAATTGCTGGGAAAAAAAGAGCTATCAATGCACAATTCCACACTCAATGAGAATATCCTTCAGAAATGAAGGGGAAAAAATCAAGATATTCTTCAGTGATGGAAAACTTAAAGCATTTGATGCCAGCAGACATAACCTAAAAAAATGACTAAAGGAGGTTCTCTAAACAGAAAGGAAACAATAAAAGAGAATCTTGGAATATCAGAAAGGAAGAGTAAACATGGTAAGCAACATATAGATAAATACAACAGATACTCCCCTTACTCTTAAGTTTTCTTAATTATGTTAAATGGCTGAAGCACAAATTATGACACTGTCTGATGTGATTTTAAGAGTAAGTAGGTAATATATTTAAAGCAATTTTATTATAAATGTAGGGGATAAGATTTCTGTACTTTACTCAAAGTGGTATAATGATGACACCTGATAAGTTATGTTTGTGTATGTATATATGTGTATATATATTATGTATTTATTTATTTTATATGTGTGTGTGTGTGTGTGTGTAGTGGAACACGACAGCAACCACTAAAAAAGCTATACAAAGAGATGCACTTACAAACACTATAGATAACACAAAATAAAATTTGAAAATGTTTAAGTAACCTCCAGGAAGGCAGGAGAAAGAAAACAAGGGGATAAAAAACAGAGCATCAGAGCTAAAAATAAAATAGATGTAAACTCTAACATATCAATTATTAGATTAGGTATAAATAGTGTAAGTACATCAATTAAAAGACACATATAGGCATGTTTAATTAAAAACCCTGATCCAGGTATATGCTGTTTCAAAGAAAATCACTTCAAGTATAACAATATAGGGAGGCTAAAAGTAATAGAATAGGATAGAAAAAGATATGTCATGCAAACATTAACCAAGGAAAGCAGGATTGACTATATTAATATTAGATAAAGTATACTTCAGAACAAAAAGTAAAATTGCTAGAGATGGGGGACATTACACAATGATAAAAGGACCAATCCATCAAGAAAACATAGCAATCCTAATGTTTAACACCAAATAATAAAGCCACACGATATATGAAGCAAAAAAGATAGAACTGAAAAAACGAATAGACAAATCCACAATTACAGTTGGAGACTTAGGTATCCCTCTCTTAAAATGATAGAGCTAGACAAAAATTCAGCAAAGATATAGAAAAATTCAACAGAAACATCAACAAGACCTAATTATCCATCAACAACAAAATACACATTTTTTCAAGTGCCCATGGAACATATACAAGATGGACAATATCTTAGGACATTAAATAAACCTCAACAAATGTGAAGGAATTGAAATCATAGAGTGTTTTCTCCATCCACAATGGAATCAAACTAGAATTCAATAACAGAAAGATAATAGGGAAGTCTCCAAACACTTGGAAACTAAAAAGCATACTTAAAACATAACATACATACATAAATAATCCTTGGTTCAGGGAGAAAGCTTTAAGGACTTTAAGAAGAAAGTTTTAAGGAAAATAAAAATATATTGAACTGAATGAAAATGAAAATACAGCACATTAAAAAATACAACATACCAAAATTTGAGAGGCACAACCTAAAGTGGTGCTGAGAATGAAATCTATGGCACTAAATGAATATATTAGAAAGGAAAACTGTCTCAAATTAGTAATCTATACTTCCTACCTAAACGTCCTAGAAAAGGAAGAGCAAAATAAACTGAAAGCAAGCAGAAGGAAGGAAATAATATATATAAGAGCAGAAATTAATAAAATTTTTATTAAAACAGAAAAATAATAGAAAATGTCAACAAAATGAAGAGTTGGTCCTCTGACAAGATCAATAAAATTGATGAAGCTCTGTCACGATTGTCAAAGAAAAGGGAAAAAAATACCAATATCAGGAATAAAACAGGAGTTATTGCTGCAAACCGTATAAATATCAAAAACAATTCTAAGGTAATAAATACTATGAACAACTTTACAAACATAGATTTGACAAGATGAAATCAATCAACTTCTTGAGAAATACAAACTATCATAACTCATCCAGTATCAAATAGATAATGTGGATATCTCTATAAATATAAAGGAAATTGAATTGGAAATTAAAAAAAAATTGAAAAAGAATTTTTTAAGGCCCAGATGGTTTCACTGGACAATTCTATCAAATATTTAAAGGAGAATTAGCACCAATTCTACATAATCTATTCCAGAAAAGAGAAGAATAGGGGACGCTGCCCAACTAATTTTATGTAGGTAGTATTATCTTGTTACCAAACCAGGTAAAAAAAAGTACAAAAAATTTTAAGAAGAAACTACTGACCAATATCTCTCATGCATATAAATATAAAAATTTTTAAGAAGATTTTAGCAAGTAGAATTCACCAGTATATAAAGTAGTTATAGACCAAGACCAAATGGGGTTATTCTAGGGTTATAAGACTGGATCAGTTTGAAAATCAAATGATGTAATCTATCACATGAACAGGCTGGTAAAGAAAATCATATGGTCATATCATTGATTCAGGAAAAGCAATTGACAAAATTAAACACTCATTCATGACTAAAAACTCTCAAAAAAAAAAAAGGGACTAGAGGCAATTTTCCTCAACTTTATTAAGCATCTACATAGGACCTATAACTAACATTATACCTTATGATGAAGATTGAATGCTTCCTCCCTAAGGTCTAGAACAAGACCAGGATTTCTGCTATCACCAATTTAATTTACCATATGGTAGAAGTTCCAGCCAGTTCAATAAGACAAGAAAAGGAAATATAAGGCATACGTATTAAAAAGGAAGAAATAAGCTGTCCTTATTTTTATTTTTATTTATTTATTTATTTATTTATTTATTTATTTTTTTTTAAAGATTTTATTTATTTATTTGAGAGAGAGAATGAGAGAGAGAGAGCATGAGAGGGGGGAGGGTTAGAGGGAGAAGCAGACTCCCTGCCGAGCAGGGAGCCCGATGCGGGACTCAATCCTGGGACTCCAGGATCATGACCTGAGCCGAAGGCAGTCGCTTAACCAACTGAGCCACCCAGGCGCCCATCTGTCCTTATTTTTAAATAATATGTATGTCTATACAGAGAATCCCAAGGAATTAGAATTGAATTAGTAAAGGTAAAGGATACAAAATGAGCATATAAATTAATTGTATTTCTATACACTAGCAATGAACATGTGTACACAATAATTAAAAATACAATATCACTTACAAAAAAATACAATACCACTTACAATTGCTCAAAGAAAATGAAATAGGTATAAATCTAACAAAATATGTACAGGACATAGATGCTGAAAACTATAAACGCTGATAGAAGAAATCAAAGACCTAAATAAATGGAGAGAAAACTGTGTTCATGGATTGATTGGAAGACTCAATATAGTTAAGATGTCACCTCTTCACAAATTGGTATACAGATTCAATGCATTTCTTAACCAAAATCCCAGCAATTTGTTTTGGTAGATACAGGCAAGATTGTTCTAAAATTAATATGGAAAGGCAAAGGGACTAGAATAGCTAAAACAATTTTGAAAAAGAATTAAGTGGAAGAAATCAACATGCCTGACTTTAACACTCATTATATTGCTATAGTAATCAAGACTGGGTGATATTGGTGAGGGATAGGTCAAGAGAGGACTCAGAAATTGACCCATAAGAAGTACCAATTAATATTTGGCAAATGTGTATAACCAATACAATGAAGGAAAGATAGCTTTTTCAACAGTTGATGCTAGGGTGATTGGACATCTGTAGGCCAAAAAGTGAAACTTCACTTAGGTTTCACACCTTATACAAGTATTAACTCAAATGGATCATGAACTTAAATGTACAATGTAAAGTTATAAAACTTTTCAAGACAGAAAATCTTCAGTATTTAGGGGTCAGCAAAGAGTTCTTTAACTTGACACTAAAAGCACAGTTTATGAAAGGAAAAGTTGATAAATGAGGCTTCATCACAATCAAGTATATTTTGCTCTGCAAAAGATCCTAGTAAAAGGATAAAAAGACAAAGTGTATAATGGGAGAAAGTGTTTGCAAATCACATACCTGACAAAGCACTAGCATCTATATATAATATATCAAGAATTGTCAATAGTCAACAGTAAAACACCAAACAATCTACATAGAAAATAGGTGAATGACATGAAGAGACATCTGTTGAAAGATGACATACAGATCACAAGCACATGAAGAGATTTTAACATCATCAGCCATTAGAGAAATGCAAATTAAAACCATGAATGTTATCACATTCCTGTCAAAATTGGGTATATATATATTAGGATGCATAATCAATGAGTCAATTATGCTCTCTTTCGCTATTTTTTCTTCGTTTTTAGATTGAATAATTTCTGTTGATCTTTCTTCATGTTCACTAACCTTTTATTGTGAAGTCTACAATCTAATTTTTTGCCCATCCGTTGCATTTTTCATTTCACACATTGTATCTTGTAGCTCTAGAATTTTCATTTAGTTCTTTTTAAAATTTCTTTTTTGAGACTATTTATTCACTCTATGTTTTTGAACATAGTAATATTCTAACAACTGGGTAATCTCGAATGTGGATAATCTTGCCTACTTCCATTCCTATTGACTGTTTTTGTTTTCCTTGATTAGGGATCACATTTTCCTGCTTTGCAGATCTAATCATTTTGGACAACTACTTCATACGTTTTGCCAAGTTTTAAGCTATTTATGGTAGGAGAGCCTGTCTAAGACTAATTATGCTGTCATAGCCAGGAGTGGAAATTGACATAGAAAGCTTCACATAGGGGTGCCTGGGTGGCTCAGTCATTAAGCATCTGTCTTCGGCTCTGGTCATGACCCCGGGGCCCTGGGATTGAGACCCACATTGGGCTCCCTGCTCAGCGGGAAGCCTGCTTCTCCCTCTCCCACTCCCCCTGCTTGTGTTCCCTCTCTTGCTGTGTCTCTCTGTCAAATAAATAAATAAAATCTTAAAAAAAACCCTAAAGTTTCACATACATCTTTTTTATTTTTTTGCTGGCTTGATTTTATATGTTTAAACTTTTAAGTCATGTGAAATTTTTTTGGTGTCTGAGGTGAGGTAAATATATAAACATTTTTTCCCCTTAATTTATCAAAGTGAAAGAATCAATATTTTTACTGATACTGCTGTTTAACTTACTGTGTATTTAACTTTTTATATATTACAATGTGTTTTGAGTATATATACTATGTTGCATTATCTTCCCTTTGGTCTGGTATCTACTGGTTTTAATTCCTATAGCTGTATAAGAGATTTAATGTCTATTAAGCAAAGTGTACCATTATTACTTAAATTTTAAAATTTATATTTAAATTAGTTATATTTATAACCTGTTTATTCTCCCAAATAAACTTTAGAATTATTTTTTAACATTAAAGAAAAATCCCACCCAGATATTTAAAGAATATTGTTCAGTCTTTAATATAGGAAAAATTGTTTTTAGGTCATTTCAGGGACAGAATCCATTTGAGGAAAAAGAAAAAAAAAACCTGTCGGCTTATTTCCAGATAGTTTTCCTCTGACCTACAAAGAGAATCTAACAGTTATTTCTGTAGACTGTTAAGAGGTATGTCTACTGTTTTCTTTGAGGAGACAGCAATGACAGGGAAAAACTGAACAAATTAAGGTGATGTAACGAACCAATCTGTTTTCAAAATGTCTGAACATGGAGGTATTAAGTTTTATATCATGTTATTTTTTACTTGGTTTCTAAAGACTTTCTTATAATTAGAATAGAATGAACTTCCTGTGATTATAATCCAGCATAATTTACCAGGCAATGATGAATTAATTCCTCAAATATGTATTGTCACAGAGTTTGAGTTTATTGAAGGTGGTAATATGTATATATTTAAAATAACTCTTTGAAGCAAACACAAAGTATTCATAGTAATGGAAACTATGATTGATGCCATGGAAATGTTCTTACACTGAGAACATAAGTTTTTTCCAATTTGCTTAAAATTTTTGTACTTTTAAGTGGAAAAATCAACTTGGATGATATGATCTCCAATTGAATGTGTATCATTGAAGACCAACACGAGTTTATAGTGTTGAAATCCTAACAAAACCTTCAGCTTGAATTCACATCTTTTTCAGAGCCAGGATTGATAGGATATTTATTTCCCTGTGTGTGTTTTGAAGATTTAGTGTACTTTCTACAGAACTGCTAAATATACATGTCCTTTAGTTCAATTCAATTCAGAGAAAACACGCTTTCCTTTTCTGTGTGTTTGTGTACGTGCTATAGCTCATACTGACCATATTGAGACTTGAAAATATTCATTATCCTTTCTACTTATCAGAAGGAAATGCAAAGCTGTTCTGCCTCTAGCACTGGGTTAAAGCTCAGTCTAGAAAATGCTTTAAATGTCAAGACTTTAGAGAAGTTGCACTGATGAAATGAGAGAGGAAACTTGGCTTTCTGAATTACTTTGCCTTTTTTATACTTGATGTCTGTATATATTTTATATATTTTTCTTTCTTTATTCAATATTTGTTGGGTGTTGGTGGTCATAATGTAATAGAAAGCATCTGGTTGGCATGTGAGCTGCATTGCCAAAGTCTAACTATAGGATATATGATTTGCTATTGTCTTTTCTTTGGAGCAAGCATTCTTCATTTCTTGCCTGGAAGAAAAGGGCAATGCTATACTTTATTAAAGTTAGACAGATGGAGAGTGGATTTTGGGGATTTAAATGAAGAAAACAACCATACAGGGATAAGAAAAAATACATATGTTGCTTATGAGAAACCAGATTAAATTAAATACTGTTACACAATAGACACAGCAGGGATGAGAATGAGAAGAAAGAGGTGAATCATAATAAAAATAAAACAACATTAATAGTGATAATACTATTAATTTATTGAGCACTTATATGCCAGACATTGTGCTAAGCACTAAACATGTTTTCTCATATGTAATTCTCAGGTAAATGCTTATGTCCAGATATTATTGTTATTACCATTTTTGCGTCTCAGAAAGTGACTTGCTCAAAGATTGATTGATTATTTATTTATTTATTTATTTATTTATTTATAAGATTTATTTATTTATTTTAGAGAGAGAGCATGCACACATGCGCGCATGAGTGGGGGAAAGGGCAGAGGGAGAGAGAGAGAATCTCAAGCAGATTCCCTGCTGAGTGTAGAGTCTGACATGGGGCTTGACCTTAGGACACTGAGATCATGATCTGACCCGAAATCAAGAGTCAGATGCTTAACTGAGTGAGGCACCCAGGTTCCCCCTAAAGTGACTTTAATATTAACAGAAATCTGTAGACTATTAGGAGAGGAATAGATCTGGTAGGCCGTTTGGTGAAATAATAAAAATAATAGTGACAGTAATATCATTAATTATAATTGCTAATATTTAATCTGTGCCTACTATGTGCCCTTTACTTTATAGGTATTATATTGTGTATGGTTATAATGACTCTATGAAATGAGTACTGTTTTCCTCACTTTAGAAATAAGAAAATTAAGACACTGAAAGATTGTATAAATATAGAGAATGTCCTCTAAATTATCACTACTTCTTTTTCAAATTCTGAAGCAGTTGGGAAGGAAGCCAAGATGTCAGCTAGTGGAAAATCAAAATACCATGTTTGTAGCTGACATATTAGCATGTGGCTTCTTTCTGTGGGCAATTGAACTTTTTAAGAAGAAACCTCAGGCATAGTCCTGCTGGCCCAGGTATGCCTCTCCAAATGGAGGTCGTGTTTCGTAAGAGTTAGGGCATGACAGAACAGAGTAGAATATAGGCTCTATGTTGGTGAGTTCATTCCTGAGAGCAAATAAGGGCAGGCATTTGGCCTTGAATTCTCATTTTTCCCAACTAAATTCACCAACCAGATACGCCATCCATCCCCAAGGTTAAATGAGGCAATGGAAAGAGGGCTGGAGGACAAAGTTAATGAAATCCCTTCAGGAGGAAGGAAACAGCAAGAGTGCAGACAAATGTTCTCCCCAACAAAGTGCCAATTGGTAAAGCAGCTCTACTCATTGGTATACACTGGCAGTGTTTCTGGTATGTCAGTAAGATAATGAATATAAAGCACTTAGTACAATGTCTGGAACTTGGAAGCACACAATAAATGGTAGCTATTAATATTATTATCAATAGAGAGCTGATGCCCAGTTTTAGAGTTAGGTTTTTCTGCCTCCTGAGCTCACACACTTACTTAACCCTGTACTGCTTCCCAGGGCATGCTCATGAGAAAGGATTATGTTTTCATTGTGCTGGATGCTGATCTTTCCACAAAGTAGCTTTGTCTTTATTCAACTACATAGGACAGGACAAACGATGGGCAGAGATCTATAGTGTGTGCATCGATACCCTTCAGCAGCCGCATGGGGAGCCTTTGGCCATCACTCGGTAGGAAGGAGTTTGTCTTGCAGTGGCCCAACAGTGGTTTTGGAAACTCAGGCTTTGTTCTTTCCAAATCAGGCTTAACTAGGTCTCAAGTAAAACAAAAGTAATGGTTTTTTAGCAAACTACTGCTTTCTTCATGAAACCTTGTAACAAAGACTCATTTCTGTGGAAACAGCGTGAGCAGAATGCTGCCAATTTACAGAAAGTTTGAAGATTCTTAGAG
Source organism: Mirounga angustirostris (assembly GCF_029215605.1). NCBI lineage: Eukaryota > Metazoa > Chordata > Mammalia > Carnivora > Phocidae > Mirounga > Mirounga angustirostris. The sequence goes on along the minus strand of NW_026991716.1, from coordinate 90,020,275 downwards.
ATTCTTTGATGACAGCAGCTGCTTTTTCATTAGTCTGGAAGACTATTTTTGGATAACCCAGAGTTTGAGGAAAAAAATAAAATAAAAGCAAAGATACTTCAACACATGTTTATTTTTTTCTTATAAATTTCTGGGTAAAGGAGTGTGATGTTAAAAATTTTTAGGCATGTGTGTGCCATATATGTATGGGAGGGGGGAGAGCATGACAGAGAAGGAGGCAGGCATGGACCTCTCTACTACTCTGTCACCTTACCTAGCCTATTATGTGCTAGGTACTGTTCTATTTGTCTGCATTATCTCATTTAAGACTTTGTCTAGCTTGTTCACTTCCATATCTCTAGTGTCTGGCTCAGTGCCTTACACATAGCAAGAATTTGTAAATATTTGTTGATTGTTGAATCCATGAAATACTAAGAATAAAACAATTAGTTAATATGAAGGAATGAAATGTAATGTACATGTTTCTAATACTCATAGTTTTCAATTCCTGCTTCTAGTTAATTCAACAATAAACAGTTATTGACCTATTATGTGACAGAAGATGTATAAAACCATGAGAATATAGCTAAACAGTTCACACGCCCTTGATTTCGTGAACTCAGCATTGCCCAGTGTATGCCATTTTAACCAGTGAATCTTGAGGCTTATTAAATCTTAAAATTTATTTGTCTTTGTCAATTAAACAGATTGGGAGGGGTGGCACCTGTGTGTTGGAAGTGCTGACAGATGCTGATTTTTAATGGCTCTGAATTGATGATGTGGTGATGACAACACATTCCAAACATCACTTTGTTCTAAGAGTTAATAAAAGCAACATCCTTCTGTCTAATTTTGCATTTAATCAACTAAGTCAAGCAATCAGAATTTGGCTTTAACTTTTGTAGAACACAATCTTAAAATAAGATGATGATGATCAGAACTATTCTTTATTATCCTGTAAGAGTCCAACTCAGTGCCAGGCATTTTGTTGGCCACCTGGCACGTTTTCTCTAATCCTTAAAATATCCTGCAAGGTAGGAATTATTATTTAAGTTTTATAGGAAAATAAGTCTCAGAAAAGAGCTCTGACTTGGTCATGCCCACACAGGTAGTGGTGCACAGAGAACTCAAACCAGGTCTGACTTCAAAAGCTTTGCCTTTCATCAGGCAGTGCTGCCCTTTTTATGACCTATAATCACATTATCAAAGAATGTCTTACATAATTGAAACTCCTTTTTATTTCATTCATTTACCAGAAGTCCCAAGATTATTTATTAAAGTCCTAACCTTATTTACTTGAAATGTGAAAACTAGGCCAGAGAATCAGCAAAAATTTAGATTATATCAAAGAAGTATCTAATTTTCACTAATTCTAAATAGCTAAAAGTGTGGAAATGAAATTAATATTTGAAAATGTATGGTGCATAATAAAACACGTGTATTTCAAACAAAGAATAAATAAGAACCTTTCTCTCTTTTTTTGATGCAGCTTATTCAACTCACATATTTTTAAATAATTTATCTCCAACTTCTAAAAATATAGCCTCTATTCTTTGATCTTAATCCTGTTTTTCATTCATAGGAAAGTGATATTTTTATGGGCCAGTGAAGCTTATATACCATTGAGTGACATTTAGATACTGTAGTTATTTCCATGTGAGGAGAATTAATTTCTTCAAGGAGGGCACTCAGTCCTTCTCCCCACTGTTGGTTCCATCGCTGACTATCTCCTGTTACATTTGCTGCCTGAAAGAGCACAGCCTTCAATAGTGTTTTAGATGTTCTATATAGAACAGTTTTTATTAAGGTTCAATGTAACACTTTGTTTATTGAGCCACCTTTGTGTCCTATTTTGTGACAGATAATTAGCAAATATATTTTATGTCTTGGTTGTCCTTTTTTGTTGGAAGTTAATTTGCTTCCTAGGGTTATGAAAGGATTGAATGTGATAGCAAGTGAAGAAGTGACCTAAAATTTTTGCAGTTGTAAACAAAAGAAAAATATACTAGAATATATTTACAGAATTGAGATTGTACCTTTCCCATTGAATTCAGGTATTTTTTTTAAAAGAATCAAATAATTTGGGTTGATTCTCTTTAAATATTGATTTTTTTATGGTTTAGTTTTTTTTTTCAGTCCTGTCTCAGGGAATTTTTTTTTTTTTTTAAGTTAGTAGAGCTCACTGATTTCTTTCTTTAGGTAGCTGGTTAAAAGGGCAATTTTTCTTCCTTTACCTGCCATTCTCCTTTCTTCCCTCTTCCTCTTCTTGAAGCTTATTCCTTGGTTCCTCTGCAACAGTACATCCATTACTGATGGCTAAACAGACCTGAATTTAAACATTAAAGATCTTGTCAGTTTTTTTGGGCTTTTTTAGTCTGGCCTTTGGCAAAGGTCCATGACAGAGAGTAAATTGCTCTACGGAAAATGTTAGTTTAGTCACTGGTTGGTAATTGGGAGTGGATTTGACCCTGTGGACTTGTTTCAGTTTTCCATAGTGAGGCCACTGTTCCAACTGGAGTTAAATTGGCATTGAGCTTAGGGGTCCTACGACATTGGGCCTCCTGGGAATGCTTTGTTTGCTATTTATCTTTTGGTATCAGTTTCTTAACTGTGATCACTAAGCTTGCTGGAAAATTTAATATAACTGAGGTGATAAGATTAAAAAAAGGAGGAGAGAAAGAGAGAAAAGAGAAGGATTCAGTTTTGGTGGTGAGAATCCCAAAGGAAGCTCAAGTGCAGCATGAACCACATTTTCTTGTAAGTATTCAGCTTTTAGATAAATGACAGCAGTAGGATGTTTGAAGCAGAGTGAAAAGAGATGATGGAAAGAGTACTAATCATTAAAGCAGGAGACAAAAACAGAATAGGCGAGTGTCCTCTGTCAGGAGCAGGTGAGGCTAATATATCTGTTCCTGACAGATACATCAGGTTGCACAAATTATAGGTTTTTACCAAGAGAATTTTGGAGCAAGATTAAGGTTCTAATATGAATTCCTTCTGGTGACAATTATCAGTTTGAAGAAGCTGTATTATACCTTGCGGAAAGAGGACACCCATCTCAGGCTACTGAACGCTCAGGATTTTAGTTGTGCTTGAGCCATCCTGTGTAGCAAAATGCATGCCTGATTTAAGCGGCTATAGCAGAAGCAGGTATTTTTAGAGAAGGAAGGTGGAGGTGTGCACTCTTAAGACTTTAATTCTGCATATATATATATTGTGGGGGAAAAATAGCTAGCCCAAAGAAACAAATGCAAACAACACACCCTATTTCCTATTTACATCTGTGTCCTTTAAGACATAATTGCTTTATCTTCCATTATTCTTGAAGGAGAATTTTCACATTGAGAAATCCTCTCGCTTCCAAAAAAAGATCTCAGCCCCTTCCTTTTCTCATTTTAGTGATTAAGTATGTGGAATTCTTTGATGTATAAAATTTTAATTTCTTTGTTGTGATTATTTTATGACTTTGAAGTTACTTTGAAGCATTTTATATCCTATTTCCTAATAGTTTAGTAGGGTGTCTGTACCTTGCAGGGAGACTAATGAAGTGAAAGCTGTTATCTGAATGGGAAAAGAGAGAGGATGAAAAATAGGAAAAAGCCATAGCTGGTTATCATTGAAGGTACCCAAAATACCCACAATGAAAAAAAAAAATAAGAGATAGATACCAGGCATGCTTAGAAATGATGTTGGATGAGTGTAGCCAAATGTGTGTGTGTGTGTGTGTGAAAGAGAGAGAGAATGGTGGAGGGAAAATTGTGAGGATATTGTTGGTTTAAACACACTTGATTTCAAGGAGCTCAGGATTCCATTGTTCCTGCATTGAGACTTTGTTCTTCACTTTTCCTTTTGTTTAATGGGGTTTCTTCTTCTTCCTCCTCCTCCTCCTTTTCCTCTTCTTCTTCTTCTTCTCCTTCTCCTCCTTCATTTATGAGTCCTTCAGTTTTTGTTAGCAAAGAGGATATATTTTTAAAATTTAAAATATTGAATTTAAAGTGGAGCAAGGAGCATTTGCTTCAGGTCTTGTGGATAAAGCCTAAGCTATGTTTCCCACGGGGTTTCAGACATGGTGTTCTGGCACAGAAACCACTAGAAGTCAACTTGCATTTATCCCATTGCAGATAAGGGAACTTCATGGGAAAAATAGATTTCTCAATGGAGAGTCAGTGTCTCAAAGTTTGCTCTAATAATAATGCTCAGGTTGGTGGTGAGGCATAATAAGATGTCAGTCAGCTATGTGCCTTCCCTACTGCTTCTTGAAATACGAAACAACTCCATTTTGGTACAGACATAACAGTACCACACATGGGGGAGAGGACATCATTGCACCTGTGGGCAAAACCCAGCATGGTTCTGTGTGTTCAGGCACTCCAGAGAACATAGCAAAGCTGCAGTGTAGAACTGGTCTGTTTCCCCAGAAATGATGCAGTCCTCATGTTGGCAAGACCAGGCCAGAGTAGCAGCTGGTTTCCAGGCCCAGCAGAACAAGCATTGGAGGCACCACCATCTGTGAGACATGCTGCTGATACCTTTGGAAGTTGTACACAGTATCACATGGCACAGAAGTCAGAGCCCTCATTGTCAACAGGTTACATGATGCATCAGCAGTTGAGACAGGCTTGGGGTAAAGCATTGCCTTGGAAATACCACCCAATTGTTGGCTTACTATTTTGTGGGGCTTGGATGCTGTGGAGTGCCTTCTGTGTCGGACATGTCAGGCACCAGACTAGGCTACATAGACTTTAAACATATTCTCAAGAGACTGGGAACAGGGGAGGAGGAAAAATCCGATGCCCCTTGATGATCAGGACATCATATGGGACCTTTCCTGAAGACTTCCAGGAATAATTGGGGGTAGGGAGGGGTGCAGTGGTGGTTAGGGGGCTACATGTCAGGCAGTAATGAGTGAGCTCTCCAGCCAAACAATATTGTGTCTTTTTTTTTAGTGTAACTTGATTTCATCTCTGCCTACCTCATTTTTGCCCCTCTTACCTATATTCCTCATCAGACTAGAGGCTCAGTGAAATGGATCATGTGTAACATTGATCATACTTTGAGTGGGGACAGACAAAAAATTTCTTGTAGTTGAGCTACACTATCAGGAAAACTTGGGCGGAAAAACAACTGCTTTGAAGTTTCCAGTTTCTTACATAAAACTAATTTTCTGGCTTTGATACTATACTTCAGTCTTAACAAATATTTCCCCAAATAGCCAGTTACATCGATTTTTGGAAATATTTGAAAACACATTTTTCTATAGTTTTAGTCAAATTTAAGCATGATAGAGCAGGAGAAAAAAAAATCTCATTCACTATTTTTTCATCCAACGAATAGCCTAATACTCAATATTAGATTCCCAAAGACCTTCATCTTCAGGCAATATTTATTAATTTGATTCATATAAAGTATAAAGTAGCTTCTTATCATTTCTTTCAGATGTTATAGTTTTGCTAAACCTAAAAATATTACCAAAATATCCTCCTTTAATTCAAAGAAGTTCTATAGGATAAAATTATTAGAGAGAACATTATAACTTTGCCATAGAGTCAGGGTAAGAATTAGCTAATTATCCTCTCTGTTTTCTGGAAACTGTTTTTCATGGCAGGGGAAGAGCAAATATTAGATAGACAGTTGGACTGTTTGCTTTTTTGGCTCAAGAACAAGCGCTAATGTCTCGCAGGAGGCTGAGCACTGTTCACAAGCCATCCACGGTATGATTTATTTTTATGACTTACTGACATATGTTATGGGCAGTGGAATGGGATGTCTTCTTTTTTCCCTGTGGCTTGTTAAGTATTTAAATGAGCAGACAAAACCATACATCTCCTTCCTCCAGGAGCCCTGTGGGTCATGCTTTTTCATCTTTCTCCTTATTGAAATAGACAAGAATGGAAATGTTTGCAAATGGGGCTTTCTTTCTAATTTAGCAAGGTTCAAGAAAGAGCTAACTTCCTTCCAAGTATTATCTCCAAATGCTCTTCATTTGGATTCATTTTCTCACTTCAGACTTTATAGGGCCATGGGCCGTGGAAAAAATTTGGAGATCTCCAGTTCCTCTACCTACTGTTATTCACTTCTCAGATTTATCCAACTTATAAGTTGCTGACTTTCCTGTTCTGGAACTTAAGAATTAGGAAGAAAAAAATAAAACCACTCAGAAAAAAAAAAAAAAGTCCTCAACTGAGTCAGTGTCAATTAAAGGGACTACCTGATGCAAATACCACATCAGCATCAATTTTGTCACTTAAGAATTTTAAGATCAGAAGCAATTACATTCAATAGCACCTTGTTTTTATGTGTCTACCCTTCATAGCCTTGGCTAGTAAGTCTGCCTGTACCATAATTTACACTGACATCTAATTTCAGTGGATCTGCAAGAAATCTAACAGAAGATGGAGAAACTAAGAGGAGAGGAGTCCAACTTTATCACTGCAGACATAAAGATTCATTATTTTTGCCAATTTCAAAAGTGAACCTTATAAATATCTATGCTTTTCTCTCTCTGTTTTGCATATCTCATTACTTGAATTAATTTATATTTTGGGCAAATGATTTCTGCTTAAAACTAGATGATTAAACACTTTAGCTGGTTACCAAACAAAACAAAACAAAACAAAAAAAACCCCACCTAAGTATGGTAACTACTCCAGTTATAGATTTTTCCATCTTAGAAAATTTGCCACAGAAAGAGCAAACACAAAGGAGTTTCTTTAAAAAAAATTACAACAAGAAAGTTCTGCTTTGTGGTACACACTCTTTGGAATATTTACCCAGCTCATTGTAATTTTCCCTTTCTGAGAACAGCATCTATACAAGGAAGGGGGCTTTGGGGCACCTGGGTGGCTCAGTTGGTTAAGTGTCTGCTTTTGGCTCAGGTCATGATCCCAGGGTCCTGGGATCGAGTCTAGCGTTGGGCTCCTTGCTCAGCTGGGAACCTGTTTCTCCCTCTCCTCCCCTCTCATTGTCTCTCTCTGTCTCTCTCTCTCAAATAAATAAATAAATACAATCTTTAAAAACAGAACAAAAAAAAAAAAAAACAAAGAAGGGGGCTTTGAGAGGCCATCCTGGGCCCTACCTGCCTGTGACCCCTCCCATCCTGACTGCAATTGATTGACAATTGACTCAAATAAGTCTGATTAGAGTCCTTCCTGGATAGTTTTAAAAATTGAAACTAGGGAGAAATTTCAATCCTTTCGTGGTGAGACCACCAGATGAGTGGCTTACAAATTGAAGATTTTATGTTACTGAACATATGGAAGGAATAGATATGGAGTACATCAGGGTTTCTCAACTTCGATTCTATTGATACTTGGTGTCAGAAAATTTTATTGTGGGGTCTGTCCTGTGTATTGTAGGATGTTTGACAGCTTCCTTGGCAACTACCCAATAGATTACAATAGCATTCCTGAGTTGTGACAACCCAAATTGTCTCCAGCCATACCAGCTGCCCCTTGGGGGACCCCACCCCTCTGTTGACATCCATTAGAGTGGAGGGAAACAAAGGCAAAACTGGAAATGGCGGAGAGTGTCTTACATGGTGTTAAAGATGTTTGGATTATTTTTGTGTTTTTAAGCCTCACATGTAATCCTACCTTTCCACAGGTACATGAAGCAGTTGGCGTAGTTCTCTCTCTTTTTTTAAATCTGTTTTCATTCCCTAAAGATTTGAGTTCAGGTTGGAAAATAAAATATTCCTGACTGAAATGGTAATAGACTGTGGTAAATTAAGCTTATTTTAGAAGGCCATTTTCAGTAGGAAAAGATATACATACTAGGAATATATTCTTATCCACCAATCCTCCACCAATTTTAGAAACAGAAGTTTTAAATTAAGTTAATTTAAGAAGGTAAATGTGAGTGGGTAGGGTGGAATGGGGAACGATTGTTTAATGGGTGCAGAATTTTGGTTTTGCAAGATGAAAAAAGTTCTGTGGATGGATGGTGGTGATGGTAGCAAAACAAAGTGAATGAGCTTAATGTCACAGAATTGTACACTTAAAAGTGGTGAAAATGGTAAATTTTATGTTATATATATTTTACCACAATTAGAAAAGGTTGGTGTGGAGAAAAGGAGAGAATGACTGGGTTAGGCCAGGTTTGGATGATGCATTCCTTTTTTTTTTTTTTTTAATTTAAATTCAATTAGCCGACATATAGTAAAAGTACATCATTAGTTTCAGATGTAGTGTTCAATAATTTATCAGTTGTGTATAACACCCAGTGCTCATCACATCACATGCCCTCCTTAATGCCCATCATGGGTGATGCATTCCTGATGAGCTTATTGGTCAGCAGATCATCCTGGAGCAGAGACGCCACCCACAGTTTACAAGACTGACAGCATTTTGCCCCTGCCTGTGATGTTATTATTCCTCAGCAGTTGCTTTTGAAGAAAATGTGTTGAGGCGCAGATGAAAACCTGAATTATTCTCTTTCAGTTTCTTTGTGTTTTAAAGCTACTTCAGGTCACCTTTGGAGACCTCTAGACCTGGTACTACCACATAACAGAAGATTGCAAAGCTGTCTTGGCCACGTGTGGGCTTAACCCACTCAGAATTCTACATCTTGGGATTCACACTGTGAAGAGTTTTTTTTTTCTCCTCAAAAATGGTGTATCTTGGGGCGCCTGGGTGGCTCAGTCATTAAGCGTCTGCCTTTGGCTCAGGTCATGATCACAGGGTCTTGGGATCAAGCCCCACATCAGGCTCCCTGCTCCGTGGGAAGCCTGCTTCTCCCTCTCCCACTCCCCCTGCTTGTGTTCCCTCTCTTACTGTGTCTCTCTCTGTCAAATAAATAAAAAATGGTGTGTCTTCTCAATCCCATGGGTTGGTTAGTTTTAGGTAGAGGAATTTAGGGCTGCACCCTTAGAACACTGAAAATGGGTAAATGCTCATCTGGGGTCTCTAATATGGAATGTGGATTGATTGTGACCAAGAAGGGCAAAAGGGTGTCTAGAGGCACGTATAGGTAAACTACAACCATATCAGAGGGGCAAGAGGACTAAGAAGAAAAGAGGGTGTTAGAGGAATCATGTGCTTGAAGTGAGGGACATGTTTATTTCATTCAGAATTCTTCCTGGGGTTACTTGCTCTGTTAATGTAACTTGAAATAGAATTTATAATCTCAGCAGATGCATTTTTTTACAGCTAGAACATAACAGGCACAGATTCCTTGCTTTGAGTAGCTGATTAGAAACAATTTGCATTTAATATAAGTTTGAAAAAAAAGTCTCCAAATGAAGTTTTTTGGGTGGGGTAGTGGAGGGAAGGCAGATTTATAAAGCTATACAAAGTCCCTTAACTCCTTAATTATTTAGACAATTTTCTCAACAAAGGCCATTATTGGCCCATAATTTTGCAGATGGAATTGGTGATCAGGAGTAAGGTCACAATCAAATTTCTTTTTTTTTTTTTTTTTTTTTAAAGATTTTTTTAAATTTATTTATTAGAGAGAGAGTGAGAGAGAGAGTGCAAGAGGGGGAAGGGTTAGAGGGAGAAGCAGACTCCCTGCCGAGCAGGGAGTCCGATGTGGGACTCGATCCCGGGACTCCGGGATCATGACCTGAGCCGAAGGCAGTCGCTTAACCAACTGAGCCACCCAGGCGCCCCACAATCAAATTTCTTAAGAGAAAGTGAATAAACCCAAAATTTTTATGAAAGGAGCAAATGAAGAAAAACAAGTAAAAAAAAAAAACAAACCTCATTAGATTCCCTAACCAAACTGAATCTTCCCCAATACACTGTACTAGAAATAAAGGAAAGGCTTTGGGTCAACTGAAATATTTTCCATGTATCCAGCTTTAAAGTGTAATTATTAAATATTCTATATTTCTTATGTCATATACATGGCATGAATACACTTAAAATGGTTGAGGTCTTATCATAAGTATCTTCTAGACCAAGAATTCTGTAGTGCAAGTATTTCCAAGAAATGTTAGGGTACACAAAGTGCTTTGTTATCTCACTGAACAGGTGGGACACAGTATCACATCTAAGGCAGTGTGGCCAAATTCTCAGTGTCACATATTTGTTTTTATACCCATTGCCATTTCTCATATTTATAACCTGAGGCGATATGGTATTTTGTTGAGATAGTTAATTGGTGGGTTTTGTCAGGATCCACTTGTTGGTCTTTAATTATAAAAGTCCTTCACCTGTGTTTTCAAGGGAGCGGATGCATATTTTATGAGAAAACAATAGCCTTCTGTTTGTATAAGTTTAAATACAGCCCTACATAAAGGCTTGAAGAGATCAGAAGAGTTTAAACTTTTGTTGGACCATAGACATTTTTGAGAACCTAAGATAATCATGAAATTTATCATACAAACCTGGACACTTTGAGAGGGTAAGTGGGGTCCAATGAATAATTAATTATTATAAGTGAGGCATAAATGAAGATCATTCCAGGCAAATTGGAAGGTACAGCTATTTTAAAAATTTGATGAAAAATATGGATCCACCTCTACAAAAAAAAAGTATGCATGTGGATGCATGCTATCTATTTTTTACATATCATTTTGCAGAGTTCACATCTTCACATTAAGAGCTCTTGGATGTTGAGTAACATATAGAATTGCTGAATCGCTATATTGTATATCTGAAATTAATTTAACACTGTATGTTAACTATACTGGAATTAAGAAAAACCCTTAAACTAGATGCATTCATCCAAGGTTTATTGGTTGTTTGTCTACTTTGTCTCAGGCCCTGTTTTTAGATGCTGGAGATACTGTGCTGCATTAAACTAAAAAAATCCTGCTTTTCTGGAATTTATATTCTATCAGGATAGTCTGACAATATGGTAGGCAGACGTCTAAAGACCGTCCCCCAAGATGCCCATCACATGGTTATTTAATCAAACCTGAATCTAGATCCTGCTGTGGAGGGACTTGGCTGATGTAATTACGATTAAGGGTTTTAAAATAGGGAGAATAGGGGCACCTGGGTGGCTCAGTTGGTTAAGCGACTGCCTTCGGCTCAGGTCATGATCCTGGAGTCCCGGGATCAAGTCCCGCATCGGGCTCTCTGCTCGGCAGGGAGTCTGCTTCTCCCTCTGACCCTCCTCCCTTTCATGCTCTCTGTCTCTCATTCTGTCTGTCTCAAATAAATAAATAAAATCTTTTTTAAAAAAAATAGGGAGAATAGCCTGGATTATCCAGGTGGGCCCAAACTAATCCTGTGAACCTTGAGAAGCAGAGGACTTTCTTCACCTGGAGTCAGCAATGTGGCAGAAAAGGAAAGCTGGAATGATGAGGCTTGAAGGGGTCAGTAAAGGGATTGGATGCCTGAGAAGAGCTAGACCTTCTACTTGGCTTTGAATTTGAAGTGAGGGGGGCATAAGCCAAGGACTTCAGGATGAGGAAAACTTTGAAGCTGACAACCGAAAAGGAAATGGGGTTTCATTTAAATAACCCCGTGGCACTGAATTCTGCCAACAGCTTGAATAAATTTGAAAGCAGTTTCTTCCTAGAGTCTCCTTCGAAAAGCCCAGCCTGCCAACATTTTGATTTCAGCCCTGTGAGAGCTGGAGCAGAGAAGCCCACTGGACTTGTGATCTACAGAACCGTGAGATGATAAATTTATGTTGTTTTAAGTTGCTAAATTTTGGTAATTTGTTAGGATAACAATAGAAAGCTAGTATAGATGATAAACAAGAAAAATATTTGCTAGTAGGTTATGAATACTAAGGAGTAAAAATAAAACAAAAGAAGATATTAAATGGGAGAAGGGATGGCATTTTATCTAGAATTTCCAGGGAAGGCCTTGCTTAAAAGGTGACTTTTGAGAGAAGACCTGAAGGTCATGAGAGAGTGAGCCATGAGCATTTTGAGGGGGAGAGCATTCTATAGAGAAGGCACAGTAAAAGCAAAGGCCCTGAGGCAGGAGCAGGTTTGATTGTGTGAAGAGTAGCAGGAAGGCCAGTGTGGCTGGGGCAGAGTGAACTCAGGAAAGTGTAAGGGATGAGGTAGAGAGAATGGGGGCCATTTGGTGAGGGCCATGTAAGTCCTTGCAAAGATTTTCATATTCCAAGTCTGTTCTAGGAGTCATGAGAGAGTTTGGAGCAAGGCAAGGAGTGCCACGATCTAACTTGTGCCTTGGCTGGGTCCTTCTGGCTTCTGTGTTGAGTAGACTGCAGGGAGGACTGAGTAGAACAAGGAATGCTGGCTAGGAGTCTACTGCAAACATTTAAGCAAGGCATGATGTTGGCTTGGACTTCATTCTGGGTAATAGGAGTAAGGGAGAAATGGTCATGTTTGATTTATTTTGAAAGTAGAGCTGTCAGGATTTGCTGGCTCTCCATTTGTGGAAGATGTGTGTACGGGAAGAAGAGTATTTTTCACAATACTTGTGATAAAACAGAGTTAGATTGTAGACGGTGGTGATCAAGCAAAGGGAAAATTGTCCAGTATTTGGAGGTCTCATAATTATTTTTAGAATACATTTATAGTGGACTAATTTGGCATATTTAACTGTGTGCATGAGAGAGAATCTGGAACATCCATAGTATGATTTGGTTCCCTTGGCAACTGGCCGGAGGTGCTGGAGTATAAGGGCTTTTCCTGGACTCTGAGCGTTCCTTCAAGAGAGATGGAAGCTGTAGAACCTTTAGACCCAGTACTGGCCCCTGCAGAAATTCTCAGGGGTGTTCTCAAAGGACAGGCCATTCAGATGCCTTAAAAACTTCATGAAGTGAGTAAACAAGCATAGAAATGACCCAAGCCATGAAACACAGACCAAGTTTTAGGAAGTTTGGCAATTGCAAGTGCTGGAACATAGGAATTTGGTGGAAATGTCAGATAGTGTGGAACTTTTTAACCTGGAAGAGTAAAGTCACAGGTGTGATTTAATAACTTGGCCGAGCATGTAAAGATTACAGCTCAATAAGAGGTGGCAGTTCTTCCCCGTATCTCCGGGAGATAACCTGGGGGATTTGGGTCAGCTATGAGGCAGAGCTTATTTGCAGCAAGGATTATTAAATAATGGAAGGAGTGCCTGAGGAATCTCTGGAGGCGTTTTTATTCTAACTTAACCCAAGGGACAAAAATTCTGGCAAGATAGTGCTGGATCTCTCCACAAGATGGCAATCATGGGTTGACTCCAATTTTTGTTTTCTCTTGATAAAAATATCTATAAAGTTTACACTTTGGCAGGAAAAAATAACCATGACTTATGTTTCACTGTCATATTTTGTATTGTATTATCTATGGATGGGTTATATTTCCCCAAACCTCCATCTCTACTTAGGGTTTTTTTTAAAAAACATATTCTCTTATAAGGTTGAGGGAGGCACATGTAATATTAAGGTGGCAAGTGTCTCTCCCTGCTTTCACATGCCAATACTAGAACATTGATCTTCTTCACAGAAATCTAGAAGAACAAATTAGTTTCACATGTCTCAGAAGTCTTAACTGAGGTTCTGCCTAAAACTTGGTCCATGGAAGAAAGTCAGTTTAGAAACCTAGATGTTTCATTAAACAGCAAGAAATTAGGATTGAGGACAAGAAATGTGGATATAGTATGTTTTACAAAATGCTCTCAAAGAGTTATCGTTCCTTTGAGAATTAAGGATTTTAATTCTCCACATTTGAGATGTAATGGCTCTGATGTAAAATTCTGAGGAGAAAATGCCCATTTCTTTTTTTTTGAAATTATTTAATACTTTCCCCCTTGCGTAGGGCTTTGTTACACAGTTTCAAGTATTTAAAGGTTCTTGCAACCTTATTCATCTATAACAACTTTATTCTCTATTTTGCACCTCTATTTTGCCTGATGGCAGAAAAACAAAATGTCAGTTATTGGTGTATTCTATCAGTTCAGAATTTTCTCTCTCCTCCTTCCTGGAATTAATCCTGGGGTATAAAAACCACATCAGGGAGGATATCTGGTTCCTGTAACTCGTGCATGCTATTTCTCTAACATGGACGTTGATGTATTTGGGCCTGGGGTATGGGCAGCCCTCCATGCTGGCATCCAAGGAAAAGTCATGGTTCCTGCTATTTCTCTAATCACACAGACCATTATCTGTCTCCTACTATGTCATCCCCTCATTGCAACCACAAGACTTATTGGCTTTTCCAGCTTGTTTATAAGCCTCTCTTTCTCTGCTAACTTCTGTGATCTTTCATTGGCATCGAAAATCTGGATTCTCTTCCATGCTCTTGAGGGGCGCTGGATGGGTCAGATGTGTTCTGCTTGAACACAGCCCACTGCAAGGGCTATTCTGGCACTATTCTCGGTCAGTACAGTTGGAGATGGGGGTGGGGTGGGGTGCTAGGTGTGTTGCAGCTGACAGGGATTTGGGTCCTGCCTTTATAACCTCCACCTGAGGACTGGAGAGTTCTGACCTCAGGAACGCCAGTCTCTGTGAAGCTTTCTCTTTGTCCTCCTTCTCTTTACCTGCACCCTTCACTGCATGACAGAGACAACTCCATCACAATGTCTTCACATCAGTTGCAGCTACTAGCTCATCAATTAAAAAAATCTGGAAAATGTGTGTTTGTGGTGGGGGGAGGTGTTTAAATTGGTTTGCCTTTTTTTAACTTTTTTTTTTTTTTAGTTTTCTCCTTTTTTTTGTTAAATATTTTACTTATTTGACAAAGAGAGCATAAGCAGGGGGGAAGAGCAGAGGGAGAGGGAGAAGCAGGCTCTCTGCTGAGCAGGGAGCCTGACATGGGGCTCGATCCCAGGACCCTGAGATCATGACCTGAGTCGAAAGCAGATGCTTAACCCACTGAGCCACCCAGGTGCCCCTGCCTTTCTTAATATTTCTGAAAAATGGTGAATCACTCCTAATGCAGGACACTTGGGGTGGCAGGGGACTGTTACAGATTGTAGTTAAGAGACACTGTGACAAGTCCAGGATCCTTCATTTACTAGTTGTGTGACCTTGGACAACTGAAAGGTATACTTGTTATCAATTTGTAAAGCATAAATGTATGACATAAACTCCCTTTCCTGTTTAATTTAAAACAATTATGTGTAGGTAAAACCTAAACTAAGAGACAAACATTTAAAACCTGGGTTTCCATAATTCCTCAAGGTAGTTTATACACAGAGAAACTCCACAGTTTGAAGGAGGTATGTAAAATTTGCTCATTTTGATGACCTAAACACAAAAATTGTGTGTATAAATTAATCCAAACCTTTCTTATATTCTCCATCTGAAATTGTCATAAAATTATGTTAAACAATATTCTTTTCAATACATCTGGGCATATGATTAAATTCTACTTTAATAAGATTTTTAAAAAGAGAATAACGAAGGAAACAGGGATGGATTCAAGCAGAATGAGGGGGAAAATGTTATCAGAAACCCTAAATAAAATTGTTACAGATGGCACTATAGATGTTGCAAGGGTTCTCAATATAAATATTTAAGCTCACATGAATCTCACATGGCTAATAATAGATCAGAATAGTTAAAATTATATATTGCAAACGGGGTGTCTGTGCATAACAACCCAGTGCTCTTTTTACATGGTGGTGTTCAGTACAAAAACTTTCTTAAGCTGTACAATGTCAACTTCGGTTTCATGAAATATGCCAAATAGGAATTGCACATGTGTTTTGTAATATGTGAGTTTCCACTGAGGTTACTTCCCCGTCGTGCTTTGGCATCACCTGTGTACTTGCCTCTGTGTGAGTGAAATGACACCACAGCGGTTAGGGGGACAGTCACCTGCCCAGCTTGACACAAACACCAGCTCCACAGGGCTTCCCTGGAACATTTACAGGGTTTTAGATAGTGGCCACTGCCAGCTCCGAAGATAATTATAATTAGTGAATTTTGTCTGGAAGCCAAGGAAAGAATCTATCTGGCATTGAGATAAAAGACGATGACTTTATTGTTTCACCAGCCCTTGCACTGGCAGTTGGAATCTGTGACAGCAGTAGGGGATGGAAATCGTGCTCTCCCCCAACCCTTTCTGAACTCAGAACAAAGCAATTACATTTTTAGAGGAAACCATTTAGAGGACAACCAATTTCACTGCAAGCATCCTGGAATCCAACAGCTTAACATGGCTCTGGTTGGAATGACATCTCTAAAATTTTATCTCTGCTGCTGTGTGACTCCTAGTGTTTACTATAATTTGGTGGCAGAAGCCATAGGACTCCGTGCCTACTATGTGCAGCCCCCCGTGGCGGGCTGCTGCCATCGTGGTACGTGGCCGCACTGTGGCGGTAAGCGCGCCTTGAGGTGGGCTCCTCCGAGAGGCAGGAGGAGTGTGGGGAAAGAAATGTCTCACAACAGCTGAGTAGACAAGTGGCTAAGCTCATTGTATGACTCTGATTGTCCAGTGTGTCTCTTCTGAAACAAGATTTTTCATTCTTTTGGCAAAAGAATAGTTTTATTAGTAAATGTGATTTTTTTTTTTTCTTCTGCGAAGCTGGTCAACAAATGGCATATAAGTAGTCCTGAAGTAAATTCTGATGGCTTAATTAAAGCTAATGCAGTAGGGGCGCCTGGGTAGCTCAGTCGGGAAAGCGTCTGCCTTCAGCTCAGGTCCTGATCCCAGGGTCCTGGGATTGAGCCCCATGGTAGGCTCCCCGCTGAGTGGAGAGTCTGCTTCTCCCTCTCTCTCTGCCTGCTGCTCCCCCTGCTTGTTCTCTCTCTTTCTCTCTCAAATAAATCTTTTGAAAAAATAAAGTTAATGCAATATGCAATTGTAGTGCATTGTCAATCTCGTAGAACTGTTGCTTTGTTCTAACTGGCAATGAAAATCACTCGTTGAGGGTGGAGGTATAAATGCGATATGAAAGAGTCTTATAACAGTTGCTTTCTGTTGATTTGGATGCAAGTATTGGGTTTGTTTTGGTTTTCTTTTGGGGGGGCTATGTATAAAGCCCACATTTTAAGGGCAGTGGGAATCATTTCGATATTACTACAGCTAAAGACAGGCCTCAGCTATTTATGTGTCTGAAAGTTGCCTGTTGCTTCGATTCATGTAAATTAAATCGTTTCCACATTGAT
The DNA here is from genome assembly GCF_029215605.1 of Mirounga angustirostris. Classification (NCBI taxonomy): domain Eukaryota; kingdom Metazoa; phylum Chordata; class Mammalia; order Carnivora; family Phocidae; genus Mirounga; species Mirounga angustirostris. Next base: position 90,003,325 of record NW_026991716.1, on the reverse strand, counting down.
TTGTTTTATGATCTTGGGTTATTGCTTGGGTACTTGGTCTTAAAATAATATTATTAGCTTCAGAATTTAATAAAATATACAATAAAAATATAGGCAACAATATATTTTGAAGTTTGATTTTTTGATGGTCTTTTTGACAAATCTAAATGTCAGTGCAGTTGAAATCCCTTCATGGGTGACCACTGACATACTGCTCTTGCCCTGGTGCCTATTTGGGTCTATGAAGACAGCTTGTTTGCTGCTAGTGTGAAATGCCACTCAATTGTGAGACCATACTCTGGCCTTGGGTATGGGCAGGGAAGGACAGGTTAGTTCTCATGCTTGCAAGCAGATATTGTGTTTTTTTTTTGTGTTTGGTATATTCACTAGCCTCCTTCAAGCCTTACAGATGGATTTAGTAAGTATGTCTGAGTATTATACTATTTTCTTTGAGCAGTTCAGGAAATCTATGGTAATATGTTGAAGATGACATGACTTAAAGTCATAAAAAAAAATCTTCTCTTGGCATTTGATGTGGCACAATGGGAAGTGAAGTAAAGGGAAATCCTAACAGTGTGCTTTCCTGGGTGTTGGGAAAGGTCCTGGGAATCAAACAGTACTCTTCCTCCTTTTCACATAATTTTCCTCTTACTTGGGAAGGCACATTTGATAAGACACTTAGAGACAAAGCTTTCTCTCTTCTCTCTCTCTCTCTCTTTTTTTTAAGGGAAGAAGTAAGCCACAACACTGAGTATGTTTGCTCTGAGAGCAGATTTTGATGGTAAGAAAGACTCATGTAGTCAGGGGGAATGGAGGACCAAGGAAGAGAAGAAATCATGAGGTGCATATTGGTAAACTTCTGGGGCTATATGTAATAGTCTCCAACTTCCAAAGAGGCTGTGCACCAAAGCAGTGGAAGTGAGTTGTTTGGAACTCAATTTCCAATGAAACAGCGTTATATAGTACCAGGGATGATCTCTCTGAAGAAATGATGTTTCCATTTGGCCCGGAAGGAAGAGAAAGAAGAAGTCATTCAAAGACTAGGAGAGAAAGCATATCTCCGGCAGGGACAATAGCCCTTGTGAAGGTCGGAAGTACGAAAACTCCATATGCCCACAGAGATGAAAGGAGCTCACTGTGGTTGGGGAAAGGTGATATGGAGGAATAAAAGATGAATTAGAGCAGGAGGCAGATACTGGATTTTATTCCATGTTCAGTGGGTTGTTTTGAGCAGAGGAACCATTTGGTTTAAATGTGATTTGATATGTAACACAATCAAATTTGGGGGGTAAAGTTAAGGCTATATTTTAGATACTACAATTTCACATTGCCTAGGCTATTGGGTTTGTGACCTGGATGTGGGAATCCGGGCCTTGTCTACTTAAAGATGGAACTTAATGCTATGGGAATGGATGCAATCATTTAGGGTCAGACCATAAAGAGAAGAGAAGATGAATGACACCAGGAGAATGTGGTCACAGAAGCACAGAGTTCCAAGAAAGGAATGTCTAATGGAATCCAAGTGTGAGAGGTCAAATGACAGGCTGCCACTTAACTCGACAACATGGAGCTTGTAAGCAACCTTGCACAGAGCAGTTTCAGTGATGTGAGGTCAGTCAGGTTGGAATGGGTTGAAAATATATGCAGATGTAAGGGTAATTTTTTAAAGAATTATATTTAAGAAGGGGAACAGAGAAGGGATGTTAGCTGTGAGAAATTTGAAGTCAAGAGAAAGTTTCTCTTTATTCTTTTTGTAGTACAGAGGGTATTATAGCAAATGTGTATGCCATTGGGAATGACTGGAGAGGTGGGTGTTTTTTTTTTTTTTTAAGATTTTATTTATTTGACAGAGACAAAGCAAGAGAAGGAACACAAGCAGGGGGAGTGGGAGAAGGAGAGGCAGGCTCCCTGCTGAGCAGGGAGCCCAATGTGGGGCTCCATCCCAGGACGCTGGGATCATGACCTGAGTCGAAGGCAGACGCTTAATGACTGAGCCACCCAGGTGTCATTGAGAGGTAGTTTTTTTAAGAAGCAGGAGAGAGCGGGGATACGAAGAAACAAAAAGTCCAGAAGATGAGTCACACAGGTACCTCTGGTTCGGTAAAGCCCACTCCTGCTGGAGCAGGCAGAAAAGGACTTTCTTAGTGGGCATTAAGGACTTCCCAGAATCAGGCTTGAGACTGTATCTCCAAACAGTGACTTTCCAACCACCTTGAGGAACTACTGTAGTGAAGCCCCCCTCCTCCCCTTGCTGCCTGCTGTGGGGCCTTGGCCCACACACTGAATTACTATCTCTGATACCCCTGAAAGCCAGACACTTCTGCTGTCATCCTCAACAAAAATGAAACATGCAGGGTTCCTGCTTCCTGTCTGCTGTCTTACAAATTGAAGTGAGCCTGGTGGTTAACTTGGAGGCGACAGAAGGCCCATGCCTAACAGAAACCTGGGGGGTGACACCACACGCACATGCTTTCTTTGACCTTGCCTGCAACTGCACAGTCTACTTTCAAATGATTTGGCAACACAAATACAGCATGGGCCTTTGCCAGCATGACAGGCATTTCTTCAAGACTAGCAGCATGAAAGAAGACAGGACTCAAATCGCTGAAGTCATAGGTACCCTTCAGTGGTGAGTACTTCAGCAGGAATGATGTGTTTTCTAGATTGTGTGTGGAAAACTTTTTGGGATGACTTCTGTTCTTTTGTCGCTGGTAGACCAAAGTGGGGGAAATGCTCATGTTACTTACCTTGTTTAGTTGGTAGATTATTCATGCATTAAGTGTGAATAAGATCCAATTAGAGGACCCAAATTAATTAGCTTTTATATGTGGGTATTGTCATTGGAATATCTGTTTAACACTGCCAAAATGATTTAATTCTTTCTTTAAACAGATTTAATCTTTTCTTTCCCTTTTTGGTGTTGAACCCTTTAGTATTCAATAGTGTGTAACAGTCCTGCCACATAATAGGAGAAAATTCAGTTTCATGTACATATGCATACTTTCTTGAAAGTCTTTTTATGTGTTATTAAAAACAAGTGGAAAACTGAAATGGTTTAAAAATGCCCCACTTTGTAAATATTTAATATAATTATAGATAATTTTGAATACAATGAAGATCTGTTTTTTTTCTTTTAAAAAATTTTTTTATTGTTATGTTAATCACCATACATTACATCATTAGTTTTAGATGTAGTGTTCCATGATTCATTGTTTATGCATAACACCCAGTGCTCCATGCAGAACATGCCCTCTTTAACACCCATCACCAGGCTAACCCACCCTCCCACACCCCTCCCCTCTAGAACCCTCAGTTTGTTTTTCAGAGTCCATCGTCTCTCATGGTTCGTCTCCCCCTCCGATTTCCCCCCCTTTATTCATCCCCTCCTGCTATCTTCTTTTTTTTTTAAAATATATATTGCATTATTTGTTTCAGAGGTACAGATCTGAAATTCAACAGTCTTGCACAATTCACAGCGCTTACCAGAGCACATACCCTCCCCAGTGTCTATCACCCAGTCACCCATCTCTCCCACCCCACCCCCCACTCCAGCAACCCTCAGTTTGTTTCCTGAGATTAAGAATTCCTCATATCAGTGAGGTCATATGATACATGTCTTTCTCTGTTTGAATTATTTTGCTCAGCATAATACCCTCCAGTTCCATCCACGTTGTTGCAAATGGCAAGATCTCATTCCTTTTGATGGCTGCATAATATTCCATTGTGTGTGTATATATATATATATATATATATATATATATATATATATATATATCACATCTTCTTTATCCATTCATCTGTCGATGGACATCTTGGCTCTTTCCACAGTTTGGGTATTGTTGACATTGCTGCTATAAACATCGGGGTGCATGTACCCCTTCGGATCCCTACTTTTGTATCTTTGGGGTAAATACCCAGTAGTGCAATTGCTGGGTCGTAGGGTAGCTCTATTTTCAACTTTTTGAGGAACCTCCATACTGTTTTCCAGAGTGGCTGCACCAGCTTGCATTCCCACCAACAGTGTAGGAGGGTTCCCCTTTCTCCGCATCCCCGCCAACATCTGTCCTTTCCTGACTTGTTAATTTTAGCCATTCTGACTGGTGTGAGGTGGTATCTTATTGAGGTTTTGATTTGGATTTCCCTGATGCAGAGTGATGTTGAGCACTTTTTCATGTGTCTGTTGGCCATTTGGATGTTGAAGATCTGTTTTATAGTCACTAATTGTGGTACTACATCGGCATAAGTCCTATAGGTGTATGTTTATATCAAAATGTAATTATGCATATTAAAACTAATTTGCTAAGACATACTTTCATCACTATATAAGATTTGGTGACATTCAGTGTGAAATGTTCAAATTAGAGCCCCTGTCTTTGTCAGTGAGTTTGGAGGGTGATCGATTTCAAGGAAATGTCATGGATCCCATGTTTTGCCATGGCTGGAGGAGAAGAGGTTGTTGAAAAGCTCTACATAATCTTCTTCCAAGAACAGAAAGTACCTGGCAGAAAATGGTTTCTTCAGTAGAAAACACACATTAACACAGTGAGTACTCTCAACAGTGAGGGTGCAATAGGATTAAGCCAGAGGTATAAGTTGCTCATGGCTAGCCACCACAGCAGGCAGCCAAAATATTTCGAAACATACTGATGTGTTTGTAGAACTCAAATTATTTCTGTATTTAAAATACATATTTATAGATACAAAAATTAATGACTTTGTATGAAAGGGGCCCTAAATGGACAAAGCAATATTTCAGTAGAGGAGAGTAGTGGGTAAGAATATTGTGGGATTTGGGATTTAAAAAAAGAAAAATCTAGACTAGCTAAGCAGATAATTAATATATCAAAATGAAAAAATATTTTGCCAATTTCTAAAAAGGAGGAACTGGAAGTTCATCTTAGATGCCACAGAACAGTATTATTTAATGCTTTTATTTATTTGACTATAGTTACTAAGCACATCTTCGCAAGGTGAAAAAAACAGATCATGTCCTTGTCTTCATGGAGCTTACATTCTAGTAGGAGAGGACAATTATTAAATATATTCCCTGGGATAAGAATTTTGAGAGAATAAGCTAGCTAATATGGATAGAAATGAATATGTGCCAAGAACTGATACGTATTTTGCTTGACCCCTGGTTGGCTTGTTTAATTAAGGATGATTGGTGGCCATGCTGCCCAGGAAAAAATAGGGATTAGTAGAAAGAGTGCTTCTCTTTCCAGTATTGACCTGTGTGCCAAGGGCATATTACTCCTTCCAACAGAGCTAATTTTTTATTCTCACTCTCCATTGCCACACTTCCTCAACAATGATACATTTGAAGAAGCAGAAATTGGAGGAAAAAACAGTGAAGAACAAAGCCGGGATTGGGAATTATAAGAAGCCTAGTGTGACCAAAGACAAATTCAATTTTGTTTCTCATCATTTTTCTCTTTTTATTATAAAATATGCTTTAAGTTTTAATTCAGGTGTTGAGATTTTCCTGGATCTCTCATCTTTGTATGACCTTACCTTATTCATAATTTCTACATTAAATGTCCTTAGAAGTACTATGAGCAAATTTCTTGAATTTACTCATAGTGACATTAACAAAAGTTAGAGTAGCTTACCTCTTTAAGTTCACTCGTTCATCAGACAAGCTAGATGGCAGGTGCTGTGCTAGACCCTCAAAGTACAAAGGTAAGAAAGACAAAGATGATTTTTGCCAGTTCCTTTGAGTTCACTGAGGAAAAACAGGTCAAATAGCATAAAGGGATAATGGACTTGATAGTACACTCTTTTTGTGACAGATATTAACCCAGAAATACAAACAGTTTTTGGTCATATTAGTGAAGTAAATGGGAGAGAGGAGAAAACAACCAGTACAGAAAATTTCAGTTTGGTATCCATGTTGGTCAGTGCTCAAACTATCCTTCAGTTTCATCTCGTAGGCTCTGTGTTACAGTGGGAGGATTAGGCGGGCTGTTTCTTGCCTCCTGGGTCTCCTGGTTCCTGGCTGGCTTTGGCCAATGGGAGACACTGGGGAGGAAATGGGGGGAGGGGAGTTGAGGGAGAACTCAGGATATTTCTTTCTCCCCAACTCTACCTCAGACGGTGTCTCTGGCAGCAGCTGCATCTCTTCTGTGGCTCTAGTTCCTACAAGTCTAACCCTTCTTCCATGGTCTCAGCTTCTGGGTGGACTACATTATGGCTCCAGTCCTTGCTGGAGGGCTTTCACTTCTGCATTCAGGTGAGGGGTGATGCCAGCTCTCCTGCTGTGTCTGTAGCTGTAGGGGTAATAATCTTTCTGCAGGTGCTGTTCTCTGGGTTGCTTCTTCATCCCATTTGGCTTCTTAACTTTTATTACTGTGTAACCAATTACCTATATTAAATTTCCTCTGTTGAAATACCTAGAGTAGTGACTAATAGAATATCAAATGCTATGTTCAAAGCATTGTGCCTTTCTGCTGAGTACAGACAATATTCTAGGTCTGAAAGAATGAACCTTCTAAAGAGGCTCTGCCTGTGGCAGAACATTTTCAGCAATTTTATTTTTGTGTCTTCAGAACAGCCTTCCTGATTTTTCCTACTGCATCTTCATCAATTCCTGCTGCCTTGTCCTCAAAATGTACTTAGACTATGCTGCTTTTGCTTACCTTTTCTGAAATATTACTTTCTGATTGCATTATCTGCTGGGACTGGTCCCGTATTTATTTCAGCTGGCTGAAACTTTGGTAATCTGCCCCCTCTCTTGCTCATCTCTGAACTGTAGTTGTCTTTCACCTTTGGTATTCTCAGTGATTATATTAATATTTGGCTGAAAGCTTTCCTGCCTCTCCACTGGTCACAAGTTTTGACACAATATAAACAAAGCACCACTTTTTGATCCCATGAATTACTCCACGAAAACCTGCCTTCTGGGTCTTCTTATATTACAATCCATTTTGCAACCGTTCTAATGAACTATTATAAGGTTAGAGCAGAAAGAACCCAGAGTAAGCTGTGGGGCAACTTGAGTTGCTCTATCTCTGAACTGATATAGGACATGCACAGGAAAAAATAAAATCATAACACCTGCCTTCCCATCCCACTGAATTGTTCAGAAGGCCAAAACATAGATGAATAGTACAATATTAATATTCAGTCACTTGACTTCAGTACACTATTAAATTCTTACAGTGATTCTGTGAGGTAGTTATAATTCCAGGAGAGAGAACTCAAGCTGAGAAAGGCCAAGTGACTTCTCCAAGGTCATATATGGAATAGATAGAAACAGAATACCTGGAATTTCAACCCTATTTGCCTGCCTTCAGTGCTCATGTTCTTTCTACTCTACCTGGATGCCTCTGGGATGTGAAGAAATTATTCATCAAAGTATTTTAGGAAAAAAGTTGTGTTTTGTACTACACACATTCTGGAGCATGGCAGTGGACGTTATCATCCTTCTTTGAATTAAGGCTGTCACATACCAGAGAAAATAACCAACAGATTAATTGTTCTCTCTAAACAGCTGACAGACATACTTAACCATCTGAACTATTTCCTGAGTGAAAGCATTTTATTCTTTAATAATCTATTTTCACATCACTGTCTCTGGCTATACAGCCTTTCTTCTTGGATCTTTAGCTATAGACCCTAGTGGGAGCAGAAGTCCATTTGATCTCTTGAGCCTGCACACAGATCCACAGTGCTGTGAACAAAGAGCAAAGCATGCAATAAACTGTGTTAGGTGACAGTTCTCTGCAAATCAAGGTAATCTAGCTGTCGGCTGTTTGTTTTAAAGAGTTCAGTGAAATGCATTGGCTTAAGTTTAGCTTTTGTTGTATCACAAAAAGGACACTATGAACTTTCAAAGACACACTAAAACATTCATTCAAATCTTTTTCTGTATTTTTACTGCATTTTGAGTGTTCTGAAAATGTGTTATGTTGCATTTTGACTGTCATTCTGCTTGCTCCATGTTATATTTATTGCTATTCATTCAGATTATAGTTTCAACCTGAAGTACACCACACTGTTAGTATGTAGACTTTAAAGAAGGAATATTTTTCTTCACCAGGTTTCTGACATTGTTGAAAAATTCTCATGCCATCTATCTTTCTTGAATGTGCAGAGATGAATAAAGATAATTTAGCACAAAATTGTGAAAAATATTAAGAGTTTATCAATGACTGTGCACTGTCAAAAACCACTTGTCTATTTCATGGCACTGAAGAGCAGCCTAGTTGTCAGCTTGGGCTTGATGAGAGCAATCTGTTTACTTCATTTTGAGGGGAGGAAAACAGCTATAGCTTCCAGGGCTCCATAATATAACACTGATTTCATTTGGACATTATTAGCTACCAATGACAAAATTGCAAGTCTCTTGGCTACGTATTTCTTTCTCTTTTGTCTTTTTTGTAATAAGATGAGAAGGGTAGAAACATAATTATGACAAATTAACAGATTTTGGGTTTATGTGGTTGTTTGTTAAACATTTCTTTAAACTTAAGAATATTTCTAAGGTGGTGTGGGTGGAGAGGACAGTGGCTGACTAATATATTATAGCTCCCCCCAAGTATTTTGAGTGGAGATTTGGTAATAATCACACTACGTCCTAAAGCGTGAGTGACCTGAGTCATTAGAACAATATGAAAGTTATAAGCATTTATTTTAGACCATCCTATTTATAGCACATTCATTAATATGCAGTTACTTCCAAAATGATTTTCCTACCTTTAGTCTCTCTGTCTTCCTGATGTCTCTTCTTTTGTTTCCAGAATTTGAGAATTATTCCTATTATATCACTACCCTACTTTAACCTTTAATATCTCCTCATTCCTTACTGAATAAAATACAATTTCTTCAGTCTGTCATTCAAAGACTTCTGCAACTTGAACCCAGCCTGTCTTCCCAGTTTTATCTTAGATTTCCCCTGTATCTTAAGTTCTTGCCATAAAGTGAGTTTTGCTACCCCCGAGCATATCCTGACCTTTGCATCTCCAGGCAGTTATCAAGCTGATCTCTCTCTTCCTTCTGCTTGATCTAACTTTGAAAAGTCTACCTGTATCTCTTAGTCTCCAAAGAAGGTAATGATAACACAGTGCCACATATAATTATAACTAATTACTAAAAAAAATTAGGAAAGTTATCTTTTCTTTGCAAATATATAAAATTTTAGGCTCTTATTTAATAATAAAACTGGAGAGCTCCAAATTATAGCAATTTAGAATGTCAAATTTGGCCCAATTGAGCTGAGAAGGTATAATAAAGATATCATACTAATTTCAGCAAATTGCTGTTTTTTTGTTTTTTTTTTAATTCATGAGAGACAGAGCGAGAGAGAAAGGCAGAGGGAGAAGCAGGCTCCCAAGGAGCAGGGAGCCCGATGCGGGACTCGATCCCAGGACCCTGAGATCATGACCTGAGCCAAAGGCAGACGCTTAACCATCTGAGCCACCCAGGCGCCCCCCCAAATTGCAGTTTTTATCTGTTAACACTTTTCCAGTGTGAAACTACCTCCTTGTGAAGACTATTAGCTCTCCTCCATAAGTTATGCAGACTGTAGAATGATGCACTATTATTGGTATTTGCAGCTTAATAGTAACAATAATTATATCTAAGATATAGCTGTATCAGATAGCAATAACATAAAGAGCTAGTAACATGCAGGCATGCCACCAAATAATGCTTATTTCTCCAAAATAAATCTGGGTTGATGATGGAATCCTTTCTCTTCTCCTCATTCCTGAATAGCCTAAACATACAAATAAAGTAATCCCAAAGAATAAAATGTTAGCTTTGGACTTTATTGCCTCTTGTACCTCATGACATCCCTTCCTACTTAGCTAATGTAATTTTGGTTTTTTGATCTATATATTACTAAAGTCACTACTAAAATTCATATACTTGTGATCTATTTCTGTGTGGGACATTCCTGCCCATTAAAGTTAACACGCAGTCCATGAGATAGCTAGCAGAAAGCAGGGTCTGTGTTGTGTCTGTTTCCTCCTCTTTTCAGATGTTCCTGGGAAGAACAATATCTATTTCACAATTGTTTCAAGTATGAAATGAGATCACTTATGTACAGGGATTAGAATAATGGATGAATATCATCTAGGATAGACTCAAGATAATGTACCTAGATATATTTCAAGAAAACATAGTAGCTGTAATAAAACAATGAAACAGACTTCCTGTTTCCACATCAATTCCAACCAATACAACAGCTCTCATAAAGCAAAGTTGACTTTAGCATTTTAAGACGTAAGGCCTTAGCCTATGCACTGTCATTCCTAGCTTTGGTCAAATGAAACCTGCTTTGACTCCCAGAGACTTGGATATGTTCTTTACGATCCACTGCCATCCCTCTGCAGCTAATAAGTACAGATGAAAGGCCAGGGGGAGTTGCAACTCTCCGAATCTTGTAATTGAATGTTACTAGCCTATTCATTTCATTGGCAGGACTTGATTTAGAGGTGAGAAACTTTATTTAAAATAACTTTTTTTGTTGTTCACAGAAATCAAAGAAGGTATATTATAAAATCCTATTTTCCAGTCTGCCACACAGGGACAATCAAGGGCAATAATTTGGAAGGAGACAGTGAAATAAAGAGATGAATAAACTGTTAAGCATAACAAGTTAATAAGCACTTGTCCCTGGGAAGAACAGGGAGAACTGAAACTGAGCTGGGTGGGGACAGGTGGTAGATGGTAGGATGCCCAGGAAAGTTTAAATGTCTGTCTTCTATCTTACTACAGACAGGTCTTTTCTGGTTCTCCGTGTACAGAATGGTAGAATATCAGTGCCCCAGGCTATTGTTTCATGACACAATTCAGTTGGTCTAACTCAGGTCTGTATTCACTTCTGTAACCATAGCTAGGAAGGAGGATGAAGTGATATTAAAAAGTTGTCATGGATCCACTCTGTGTGAGGGTGGCAGTTTTGGAGAAGGGGGTTCATTTTGATGTTAGTATATGCCTCAAAATATTTCTACCATAACTCTGCACTTAGAATAATGACTAGCATATAGAAATGATTACTGAAATCCTTTGATTTCCAGTGATTTTCCCTCATTTTGGAAATGTATGCAACTTAAAAGAATAGAATGAAATTAATGGTTATAACATTCTTCCTGTGGCTTTCAATTTAGCCTATTAAGCATGTATGACACGTAGAGTAATCTTCCAAGCTCTCTGGGTCTAAAAGATAAAGCTATAGATGCTTCCTCCAAGGAATGGTATGAAACAAATTCACACATAACTATGAACAATGGATACAATGTTAAGACCCTCAGGGAAGATGGATATGTTATGGGAGTTTAGCAGAGGAAAAAAAATCACATCTATTTGTTATCAATCAGAAAGCCTTCATGAATGTGGTGCTATTTGAACTACACCATGAAAGACAGCTTGGGAGGACAAAAAATAAAACCAAAAATTGGGTGGGAGAAGACATTATAGATGGAAGGAACTGCATGAAAAGAATGTGGATATGGAAAGCTCTGGGACGTGAGTATAATTTAGTAAGTGACAAAGGTTTACTAGATCACCGATACATGAGAAAATGTTAAATATTGGTGCAAGGCTTGGTAACTAACTTGTCCAAAGCCTTGGATGGCACATTTTAAAATCTAAATATCTTAAATTTCATATGTGTCTGCTGGCCTTTAATTTGACCTGAAAATGGTGAAAAGATGACACCTCATGGAAGGAGGAGTTGCAGAGGATGTCAGAGAGGACCTGCTCCTGATAGGTTTTTTCAACTGCAGCTGGCTGCTAAGGCAGTAAACCAGGATAGAAAACAATGTCAGCAGCCCTTGACAGACACAGGGCATGATATTGATAAATAGTAACCATTGATACCAGATGGCAGGGCTCCCATGAAATGTTATCTTTAAGAAACTTGAAATAGCTTATTTCTACCTAGGCTTCTTGGAAGCAGATTTTGTCATGTTCTGTTAGAATATCATTTTTATACCAATTAAACAGAATATAGAAGAAAAGATTCCTCAAAGTGCTATTTAAGAGAAGGATAAAGGGAAAACTGGACCCAGCATTCGAGTCTCAGAATATCGGCAGGTGAATTTCCTAGGAGGAGTTGAAGGTCACCCTCAACCTGTCACAGGAGACCTGCTGAGTTGACATGCCAGAGGGATGAGTGAGTCTGTCACTCAGGTCTGGGAAGATAAAACCTGTTTGATGAAAAGGAATCTTTCAAGACTTCATAATGTCACTCAGATTGTTCTTTGTTTTAATGTATAGTGAAACTCTCAAACTTATTGAAGGAAGATGGCATAAAAATAAAAGCCATGTAAACAGAAAATAGAGCAAGACTATACCGAAGAGCCAGTTGTGATACCAGTTGAGAAAGATCCTTTGACGTGCTCAGAAAGAATGGACAAATTCGTTACTTCTGATTTGAAATTGGGAGTGTGAAAATAGTGGGTTTTTTTTTTTTTTTTTGAAATTGCCCAAAAGCATAATAGAAAACCAGAAATGGAAATGTAATTTCTATCTCCTGTGAAACAAGAGGTAGCTGAGACTCTGGGCTCCCACCTTGCTTGAGGTTGGGATATCAAAGGAGGGTAGAGTGGAGACTGAAAGGGGAGCACTGTCCCACAGACCTCGGAGCCCTAAGGAGCATGCCTTGACTGTAAAACCACCATCTCTTGTTGATGAAAAGAGTCTAGAGAGACTAGTAACTCCTTTCTTTATGAACCTCATGAAAAAAATGTGGTCTAGAAGAAAAAACTGCTTTAAAATATGAATAATAACCAAAGAACAGTTGACACCATATCCAATCAATAATATAAAACAAAGGAGCAGAGAAATAGCAAATAAAACATCATCATAAGAATACTGTTGCCATTGAGTGATAATTGTTAATTGTGAGTAAACATATTGTGATGAATTTTAAAAAATAATTTTGAAAGAATTATCAATATAGAATAAGAATACAAAGAAAAAAACGAATGCAGGGAAGACATGGTAAAACAACAGAAGATAAAATACAGAGCTCTTTTGGAAAAAAAAGCAAAACAATGAATTATCAAAATGAAGTGAAAATTAGTACAATAAAGAAAAATCACTGCTAAAAACATTGGTGGGCATGGAGAACAATATTGAAAAGAACAAGCATTGGAGAGAATTTGGGATGTAGATTTTAGGCAGAGTAGGCATAACGCATGATGTCTCCAATAAGAGAATTGAAGTAATGGAACAAACTCATGTTTCAACATATAACTGCAGAACATCTTTTAAATTAAACGTAAAGGATTAATCTGTACAATATTTTTAAGTTACGAAGCTAACAGGGAAATATATTTTAAAAAGTGATAATGACTGAATGGAGGAAAGATGTATATTGCTAAGGTGCAATAATCCTAGCAGTAAAAGTCCTATCTAAAATTGATAAACTAGGGGTGCCTGGGTGGCTCAGTCAGTTAAGTGTCTGACTTCACTCAGGTCATGATCCCAGGGTCCTGGGATCTATCCCTGGGTCAGGCTCCCTGCTCAGCAGGGAGCCCGCTTCTCCCTCTCCCTTTGCCCCTTACCCCTGCTCATGCTTGCTCTTGCTCACTCTCAAATAAATAAATAAATAAAATCTTAGAAAAATAAAATTGATAAGCCAGGAAAATCATTGTTGCTAATCATATAGAGCTCTGCTATCTAATATAGTAGCCATAGTCACATGTGACCATTTAAAATTAAAACATATGTAAATTTAAATTTTAGATTTTAAGTCACATTAGCCATGTTTCGTGTATTCAATAACCACATGTGAGTAGTGCCTATCATATTAGAGTAAAATGTAGAATATATCCATAATCAAAGAATCACAAAATCATGCATGCTGTAACATGGATGAATTGTGAGGACATTACACTAAGCGAAACAAAGCAGTTCCAAAAGGACAAATACTATATGATTCCACTTATGAGTCACCTAGAGTAGAAAAATTCATAGAGATGGAAAATAGAACAGTGGTTGCTAAGGGCTGGGGGAGGAGAAGGGAAGGGGGAGTTATTGTTTCTTGGGTACGAAATTCCATTTTGCAAAATGAAAAGTGTTCTGGAGATGGATGGTGGTGATGGATGGGAATGTACTTAATGGCATTGAACTCTACATTTAAAAATGGGCAAGATGTGTATTTTAACAAAATATGTGTATTTTAACATAAAGTAAAAAGTAAAAAAAAAACCACATAAGAAAGCTACAGAAAATTTAAAAAGTAATCTATAAATTGAAATTCCTTAGCCTGTTTAGGAAAAATCAGCACAGAACATCAATAAGCTATAAATATCTTTGTAAAGTTAGTGGGTTTCAAATAATCTGAGGGGTATCTGGGCAAAAAGAAAGTTTCTTAATAAGGGAAATGTATCAGGCTGGCCTCAGACTTCTTATCTGCAATGCTCATCTTTCTGAGTACAGATTAGCAATGTCTACAAAGTGCTAGAAAAAGGGAATATGTGTGATCCAGGAATTTTAATAAGCTAAATGGTCATTCAAATATAAAGTTAATCAATAAACTTCTAAGCTGAGAGAATTTGGAGAATGCTGTCCCAATTAGGCTTAAAATCCAGTTGACTACATATGACTGTGCTCCCTTTCTGCTACCTCAGTTGCTCAGTGGCTAGGGATCGGTTTTGTTCTCTTATATAGATTTGCTGCCTGTTACTCTATTCAATCTGCTTTCAGACCCTAAATCCTGTTTTCTCTAAACTGGGTCCCTAAATATATTTGCTGTCCTCTTAGAAATCAACGTGCCGTCTTTCTGAGTTTCTGCATTTGTCATCTCATTAATAACATGGGTTCTTCCGTAGAGCCTTCCCTCTGGTGGTTTCAGTGATTCTCAACCCTTATTAACTCACATTTGGCTTTAATACCTAATTTCAGATTTTATTTTATTTTTTTTAAAGATTTTATTTATTTGTGAGAGAGAGAATGAGAGAGAGCACATGAGAGGGGGGAGGGTCAGAGGGAGAAGCAGGCTCCCCGCCGAGCAGGGAGCCTGATGCAGGACTCGATCCAGGGACTCCAGGATCATGACCTGAGCCGAAGGCAGTCGCTTAACCAACTGAGCCACCCAGGTGCCCCCTAATTTCAGATTTTAATCACTACCTGTCAGTTTCTAGAGTAAGTATCCTTTAGCCCTGCTTCTATCCTTTTCTCAACTTCAGCTATTAGTCCCTGGCTCTCAAGCATTAGTTCTTCCTAGAATGGCCCATGCCATGTCTATTAATATGTCCACGTCTAAAACTTGTTTCCTCTGGTTCCCAGCATAGCATCAGCAACATTATAAATGTTGGATAAAGTTGATCATGATTGCTGTGAAGTTCTATCTCCGTAAGTGTAGAGTTCACATTTTTTTGTAAGGAAAATGTCAGCATTAGCATAATTACAACCAGGTCGGTACCTAAATGAAAGAGACCACTTTCCATAGATGAACAACACAACCTGAAATCATTGCTTACAGGTCTCAGCATCACTAAAAAAGAATTTATGTGAGTTTGTGAATATACATTTTTTAAAAAATGTTTAAAGTTTATGGGTATATTTCAAAGGTTGTTGAGCCCACAAATTTATCTGTCAGGGGGCCATGGCATTGATGGTATTTCATTATTTGATCTATAATTAGAATATAAGTGATGGTATGACCTGGGACATAAAATTGAGACTAAATGAAGAAGGGTTGAGACATAACCTGAAGCAAAGAGGACAGATGTGGGTGAGGCAGCACTAAAATAAGTTTTTTAAGAATGTAAGTGAAATATGTGAGTTCACATATATAAAGACATGTAAGACTAGGTCCTAAAATGATGCTACTAACATAATTATAAATGGAGAAACAATATTTAGCATGCTGATGTTTAGGGGAAGTTCATGAATGAAACTTGGGTGTATTGCAGAGAAAATAGAAGGTTGAAAGTGATGATTTCATAGAGAGTGTTTTTCTTATATCTGAAAAAAAATTAGGCTAATACTGACCTTGATCAAGAAAAGGGAGGAGGACATTGAGACAGGAATAGGTATAGATACTGTTATACATATCTGTAAAATACATTCTTAAAAATTTATTGATAACTAGCTTGTAGAATAAGGTAAAAAAAAATAGTGCAAGATAAGGGGGTCTGATCCTTTAATCTACAAATGAGAGGAGGGAGACATTTCTGAGACTTAAGTTAAACATTGTTTTATAAATTATCTGTAGGAATAGTGCAGGGTTGGTATTCTGGCTTCATTCTCACTTTTATGAGGATAGAATCTTCTAAGGAATGTTGTAGAAGTTTTGAAGTTGTGAAGTCAACTAAGTGCTGATGAGACCATGCAAATTCCACACCCAGTTCCCAGTGACTGATCATGGCTGGGCTCAACCACATTTCAGGGTCTGGGATGAATACTGTCAGGAACGAGGCCTCAAGGTAATATTATCAGAAGTATGGTTCTTAGATTGAGGTTTAATTCTCATCGTGAGGTTTCCTATCATTCCCTTGTCCACATCTCTACCTAGTCTCTGTTCTGATAACTGGAGTCCTATAATGTTCCCCATTTTTCTGCTGGTACCTTGAGACCATTCAATGCCTACAAGTCATTGGAGTTGGCTGGTTTCTGCAAGTTGTATTGAAATCCTGGATAATAATAATGAGAAGTAAGACTAAGGAGAGCCTGAAGACTGTTATAAGCAGGATAAGTGTAAGAACCGGGAAACTTCCAAAGTAACCTATCAAGACCCCTTTATTACCTGTAGGGGTCCCAGACCTCAGAGACCCTTGAATGCTCAGAGGAGGCAGGTTTCATGGAATGCCAGGGCAGTGGCGGGAGAAAATCTGGGAACCCGAATGATGGGAGGAGACATTTACGTGGATGCCTCTGAGGATGTTTATGCTACAGCATCTTTAAGATTCTCTGGGCATTCAGAGGTGGTCCACCCTTCCTGCTAAGGGCTAGCACTTCTGCTGACCTGAGAGATGCTACCAGTCCTGGTCCTTTCTTACCCTGTAGAGAAGCCCAGGACGCTTTCCTCCAGCCTTCTCTCCTTTGCTGGGGTCAGACTTGCATAGCATCTGATGGCTTTCCCTATCTTGCCTGGCTTTTGCTCTGTCTTTTCCCTTAATATAGTCTTTGTGCATTTAATCCTGTCATGGCCTCTGCTTCTTGGGGGACCTGGACTACTATATAGAAAGAGTAAGGAAAGAGAGGCAATTGAGAGAGAACAAAACCTCATTAAGAAAACCTAGGTAAACAGGACAAAATTTTTGACTTGACATCCTCTAGTAGCCAGCAAAAGTCAAAGACAGAGGGGAACAAAGACAGATGATAAAGAAAATAATCATGACCTCCAAACAGAGTTAGAAAGAAAGAAAAAAAAAAAAGATGTCAAACAAGTAAATGGGATATCAATGAAGAGAAACAATAAAAACAAAGTAAAACAGAAGTCTACAGAAGCTGGCCTCCTAAAACAAAGTCCTGTTCTGTAGAACAGGGAAGTAGTGATGGAGTAGAAGAGGACATGGGTCTGAGTGAGTGGTGATTCCGCTACAGAAATGGAATTGTATACCTGAATCAGTTTAGTACTTTGTGTGGTTTACCAGTGCTGGATTGATTTATCTCAAACCTGGAAGGATACACATCTGAGCTTCATATGATTATAAAACACCTGAAGTTAATACTGTTTACATCATGCACATGGATGCCTGGTTTGTTATGATGAAATCTATTGAATAATCAAGCAGTTTTATTTTTCTGAGCTACTTCAGAATGGAGAAAGGCTGCCTGAGTCTACAGCAGGCATGCAATGCTTATGTTGTAACTCTTTAAGAAGTTTACTTACATATTCATTCATTAGAGTAAAAAGCAATATAAGAAATGTACTAGTTGCAGGTTCACAGCGGCAGAAGTGTCCTGAATGCTATTAAAATCCCAAGTACATGATGAATCTATTTATGGTATTGTCTGTTGATTTGAGAAATTAACATTCTTACAGTCCCAGCAGGAGTTGAGCTTTAGAAGAATTCTTTAAGTCATGTACCTTAAATTTTCTGTAGGTTTTGTATAGCTTTGAAAGATTTAAGAATACACTAATGGCTTTGGTTTTGATGGCTTATTAGGTATTAATTAAACAAGATTTCAAATAAAATGGTCTCTGGCTGTAAATAGTGGCATATTTCACATACTCTTAACTTTTTATAATGTATTAGAAAAGTCTTTTCGAGTTAAAAATAGAGCTACCCTATGACCCAGCAATTGCACTACTGGGTATTTACCCCAAAGACACAAATGGAGTGATCCAAAGGGACACGCGCACCCCAATGTTTATAGAAGCAATGTCCACAATAGCCAAACTATGGAAAGAGCCAAGATGTCCATTGACAGATGAATGGATAAAGAAGATGTAGTATATATACACAATGGAATATTATGCAGCCATCAAAAGGAATGAAATCTTGCTGTTTGCAATGACATGGATGGAACTAGAGGGTATTAGGCTAAGCGAAATAAGTCTATCAGAGAAAGACATTATCATATGATCTCACATATGAGGCATTCTTAATCTCAGGAAACAAATTGAGGGTTGCTGGAGTGGTGGGGGGTGGGAGGGATGGGGTGGCTGGGTGATAGACATTGGGGAGGGTATATGCTATGGTGAGCGCTGTGAATTAAGACTGATGAATCACAGACCTGTACCCCTGAGACAAATAATACATTATGTTAATAAAAAAAAGTCTTTTCATCACATTTTATTCTCTATATTAATGAAAGATATCTGCCCATCCAGGGTCCATCTTTAAAATAAAGGTATAGCTAGTCCTGTTTTTAAATTTGGACTTGCCTTAATTTGCATTAAGAATAGTATTGAAAATAAAAGGATAATACATTTTTAAATTAACCTTTGTTTGCTTTTAAATAAAAAGCAAGTCCTGATAATGAACTTTTTAGTTGATCTCAAGTTGGATCAAACAAAAACAGTTGTCTTAATGACAATATAAAAATTTATTTGGACTGCTTTTACCTGTTAGCCACAAAAGACTGTTAAAGCATCTTTCTTATTTGTGGTAGAAGAGTCCAGGTCGTATTCACATCTAGAATATCTTGCAACTCGATTGCAGAGAGGACTCTACTAAAGTCACAGATACTGTAACATTGAGACCATCTGGAGGTGCATTCCCAAGATTGTCTTCTCTCATTATATCCACTTTCTCCTTCCTCCCTCTTTGGGGCTAGATCCCAGATCTCTCTTATACTCAAAGGGAAATCTTGCCTTCAAGTAACAGATTTCCATTATTCTCTTTGGAGGGAATTCTTCTTATCAAGTGGTGAGTGTTTGGGGTGAAAGGAAAAGATGGGGGATGTTTGGGCCTGGAAAAAAAATGCTTTTTGAATTGCTTAAAAATATGAAATATTTCCATTTGTTCTTCATAGGAAGTAAAATCATTATGAAATCAATTAGAAAGAAAGGATACAGTAAATACTTTATCCTGTATAGTAAATTTGAATACAAGTGCAATTAAATCCAAACTGTTGGAAGAGTAATAAAAATTCCTATTCCACCTGCAACAGCAATGCTTTCATGTCTGGCCCCATCATTTTTGTGGCAGCAAAGGAAATGAGTAGAATTACATATTGCTTTGTGACAACACATAAAATAGTAGCAATTTTTGAGAGCAAGTGATTCAGGTCTTCCCCCCCACCCCCCATGTGTGGTTTAACAAATATGCAAGTGAAACACTAAACATGTCAAAAGAAGTCTATGAGAAAGAACAATGTCAATTGTTTTCCATTTTGGAAGGAAAAAAAAAGTGTGCCCGAAAATGTTGGGACCACTCATTCTTTTATACTGTAATCTACAGAATCTTTGAAAGGTCAGACATCTAGTGCCTTCAAATAAACAATTAACTATGAGAATGACAGCTAAAGATCAAACTTTAGACAAAGATGTACAAATGTTCTTAAAAACCCAAATCAAGTTCTGAAAAGTTGTTCATGTACTTTGTACTGAAGAACAGGCACATAGAGACCTTCACATTAGGCATTAGGGCTCATTCCCCCATCCTGCACTAGCCAAAATGTGGGAACCTAATATATGAAAACCTAGAAATCAATGGTAAAACGTGTCATACCTAGGATGATGTGGAGAGAAACTATCAAAATTGGAGTGGGACACAGCACCATCCCTGACCTGAAAAAAAAAAAGTTACACCAAAAAATTCTCTGGATACAGTGTGGATTTGTTTGGTATCCGTGGCATTGCTCATGAGAAATTCAACGCATGAGATTACCCTGTCCATCAGACTTTGCATAGAGAAGTTCTGTGGCATCTGAGTGCCTCTGTGCGTGTGACGGACTATACACACCATGGAGCTCGGGCTCGCTGCCACACCCTTTCTGAGAACACAGACATAACTATGCTGCCCTGCATCACACGGACTCTGAATAGGCCCACCCTCAAAGGACATAGGCTAGCTCCGAGATGGGGCTGCCGGCTCTGAAAGTAAACATGATAGAGGAGTTTCAAAAAATTTTTGAGCAATTGCAGTATCATTAGAATAAGTCTATTTTCTCTAGTGGTTATTTTGAAGGGGCCAACTTTCATTTAAGGGGATAATTTCCGATCTATTTGCTGAAAGAAAACCCTCAAAAATCCTATTCAAATGCACTCATAAAAATGAAATAAATATATGAATCACCCAGGCTTAAGTATGGCTTGAGTGAAGTGGATCTGCCTTTATTTAACTTCTGCATTTCTAACTTTTATGAAGTGTATCTCATGTTGCCTGTTACTTTTTCATCTGAATTCCCTGGTCAGGCTCCAGTCATCACTTGAGCGACAAATGTACCAGTCATATAATGGCTTTTTAAAGACTGTTATTATGTTGTCTTTGAACGGCAGCCACATATGTCTTTCCTGGGATTATTTCTTTTTTGGTATAATTTGGAAATGCTTCAGAAATGAGGTGGGGTTTTTTTTTTTTTTCCCCCCGAGTGCATGGTATTTTCTCAGTTCTCATTCTATATGAATTCTGTACAATGTCAAGGGCTTATCCCAAATTTCTTTCTTCTTCATTCTTCACATCTGCAAGCTCTGCTGTGTCTACCTCCCAAACATCTCCCCCAAATCCACTGCTCCCTGCCTCCATCTCTACCACCTTTGTCCAAACCACTATCATCTTTCAACTGGTTTGGGTTCATGTAATAGTCTCCTTAGTCCCTCTTCCTGCTTCCACCCTTCTGCCTACAAACCCTTCTCCATAAAAACTACCTGCTATGTTATGCTCTTAACATGTTGTAGATTGAAATTTCTAACTCAGGACCTTGCTCTCTGCTTCTCCCTCCAACCTCTTCTCAAACCATCTTCCACTGAGTTGCTTACAATGATTTTAGAAACACTCTTCTTCTGTCTCTGGATGTGACCTGGTTTGCCCTAGCTGGAATACTCTTCCTCCACTGAACCTCCCATGGCTGGCTACTTCTTGTCCTTCCAATACTAGTTCAAATGTCATAGCTTCAGAATGCTTAGTCCAGTCTCTCATTAATCTAAATTAGCTACCATGGCATACTCCATTATATCACCAGACTTTAAATCTCTATAATACTTATTATTCTCTAATTTTTTTTTTCTGCATGAATGCATCTCTTGTTTACTGCACATCTCCCCCTACTAAATAGGTCTCTGGGATGTCTACTCCCCTGTGTGACCTTGGGAAGGCAAATTAATATTTCAGTGTTCTTTTTCAATACATAGAACAGGCTACTAATAGTACCTATTTCCAGTGTTAAATGAGATATAATGATTGTAAAATACTTGAATTGTGCCTGGATATAGCAAGAAGAGAGTATATGCTGCCTATATATTTTTTACTAAGACTATTTTTTAGAGCAATTTTAAGTTCACAGCAAAATCAAGGGGAAGGTATAGAGATTTCTCATATACCCTCTTCCCCCACATATGCACAACCTGCCCATTATCAACATTGCCCCACCAGAGTGGTACATTTGATGTCAATGAACCTGCATTGACCTATCATAATCACCCAAAGTCGATAGTTATGGTTCACTCTTGGTGTTCTACTCCTATAGGTTTGGACAAATGTATAATGATGTATCCATCATTAGAGCATGATACCAAGTATTTTCTCTGTCCTGTAAATTTTCTGTGCTCCACCTATTCATCTCCCCCACTCCCCTTCACCAACCCTGGCAACCACTGATCTTTTTATGGTCTCCAGTATGGCTTTCCCAAAATATCATATAGTTGGAATCATATAGTATGTAGCTTTTTCAGATTGGTTTCTTTCATTTAGTGATATGCATCTCAGCCTTCTCCATATCTTTTCATGACTTGATAGCTCAGGTTTTTAGTGCTGAATATTTCATGGTTTGGATGTACCACAGTTTATTGATCTATTTACATACTGAAGGACATTTGGGTTCCTTCCAAGTTTTGGCAGTTATGAATAAAGCTGCTATAAGTACTATTTGCAGGTTTTTGTGTAGACATAGGTTTTCATCTCTTTTGGTCAAATACCAAAAGGTTCCCTATATATTTTTTATCTTCAGTATTTCTGTTATAGTAATTCTCTGCAATCTCCTTCTCCAGTATATGCTATGGATTCTAGTACACTGATTATTGATAACAACACCATCAACTAGAAGTGTAGCAGATTTGGCAATCTGGAGACTTTTAACATTAATTGAGAGACCTCGAGAAAATCACTTTCTCTCTGCAATTAAGTATTCTTTTGTATTACAAGTGTGGTGAAATCACACTCATTATAAAATTATAAACACCTTTATAAAAAATGTTAGTAGGAAAACCATTTTCCAAACTTATACTGAACTCCAGTTTTACTAACATGCTAGAGAATCTCTAGTTGAAAGAGTTCGGCCACAAGCCAGAGCCTGCCTAGTCTCCCTCTTCCCCTGATTCCTATTTGCATCATGGCAGCCCCTAAGCAAAACCCTAGGAAATGGGCTTTTTTTCTTTATTTTGTGAACATTTTCAATGCATATTACTTTAACATTTTATATGTAATCATTAGTTACAGACAATTTAATTTTTAATTCACTCCTATTGTTTCTAAACTATTGTATCTCCTACAGTTCATGGCTGTGTGCTTCAGAGCTGTTACAAGTCTCTAGTCTGTACATGTGTGAAGTTGATTTATAATCATTGCATCACTTAATTCTGGTTGACTTAAATTTGGTTGACTTTGCTTTGTCCCTATTGGTTGGAATATCAGATGATAATGGCTGTTCCCAGGAGTGTAGTTTCCTGTAACTGCTCTTAAAATGGAAAAATGTTGTGCACACTTTACATGGTACATATTTATTAAAATAAATGTTTGAGAACATTCACTTCACTATATTCTGTGAGTATCCACAATCTCCACATCCTGTAAAAATTGAATGTTTCTGTGTATAGTGTCCTTGCATGAGACAAATGTGTGTGAATGATTCTAGAATGTGTTCCTGTTCATTGCTTTTCCAAATCATATTAAATGTCTCATACTAAGAAGGATTCCTTTATAGTTGAGAAAAGTTCTTGGCTTGGCAAGTCTTTATACATTTGGGTTAGACACCCACTGAAAGTTCTGTACTTAAACTAATCGTAAAGTTACTCTTGTAGAGCAATAAATTCTTTTATTTTCAACATAAAAAAAATCACTCCCTAAGTTATCTGATTTGTTGGATTAAGTTTTCATGCATTCAGTTTTCTTAAAGCAAAGTGTACAAGAATATTAAGTATTCTTTCTTTTGCTTCTGACCTTAATTCTTTTCTTAGGATGGGTAGAAACCATGACTAATGTGTTGCCATCACTGCACTATTATTTTTAATGTAGTTCTGAATTCTAATTATATTTTCCTTTGAAAATTTTTACCCTGCAGTTCTATATAGTTTTTAGCTTTCTTTCATGTGGATGAGCAAAAGTAGAAGGTAAACATTTCAGGTAGATTTAGTGCTCTCAGCTTCTCTTCAGTTTTCCTGCTTGCAAATCTGTCTTCCATATAAGAACCTATTTCCCCCTCTTATTATTAAAGGTATACACATCCTTATAGAATATTATATTCTGCAGTGAGCCAAATGGAAAGATGAATATTGAAATCTCTGGGTGGTCTTGTAAGACCCCTGCTTCTCTATTCCATCCATGTCACAACCACCCCTGCCCTACACCATCAGGATTATCCCCATTTCCCTTGTGTAATTCAGTAGCCCTGTGTGTCACTTGGACTGTACACTAGGCGTGGTTCTATCAGAAATGCTAAGTGTGTTTGTTATTGTTCTAGGAACTAGAAATAAAGTAGTGAACAAACAGATAATTTATCCATCTGCATGAGCTTCCATTCTAATGGAGAGGAGGAGGACAGACACAGAAATACGTAATTAAATATCTAGTATCTTAGGAAGTATGTAATGAAATATCTATTGAAAAAATGGAGAGGTAAGCCCTGTGGGAGAGAGTAGTAGGTAGGAATAGATACACAATAATTCTGTAAGATTTCCATAAGAAGTTACCCTTCATGGTCATGTGGCAGTTCTCCAAGCAGTGATTTGGAAATCCAGGCCCCTTGTGTCATTTGGCTCTGCCCTCTTTAACTTAGGCTTCTGCGGTTATTGTGCTTCTCCAGATCTGGACAACAGAGGGGGAAAGACCATGAGTCATGGCACATGGCATCCTTTGCCTTAGCTCATGTTCCATTGGCCAAACCTGGTGATAGTCTTAGACATGGAGGCTGAGAAATGTAGACCTGAGCCCCCAGAAGAAGAGGAAGTAGATTCGGCAATTAGCCAATCTCTGTTACAATTGGGCACATCCCATTTATGGAGTTTTGCAGATTAAGTAAGACCTGTGTAACTCAGTGTTACTCCGACAAGATTCCACTGCAAAAGAATCAGTGTAAGTGATGTCAAGAGGCCAGCCTCACTCGTGAATGAACAAACTCCTGCTTGTGGAAGGGTCTTCAGCAATGCTTTAGTAGACTTTCCTTTCTTTCTCTCCCCATTTTAGGCATGTTTTAAACAGTTTTTAATTCCATGGTGTCACAGTCTTAAAATCCAAACTGCAGAATTTTCTTGCCTTGGACATATGTCCATTACCCAGAACCATTTTTAGACTTTTTGATTTTACTTAATATATGGCTAAGCAGTGCCAAGCACTTAATTATAAATTTTGGGAGGCAAGAGAATGCTGTACTAAATTAAACTCTTGAGTTCCAATAGAGTGAATTCTGCTCAGTAACAAACAGCAAGGTTTGGGAATAGAGGCTGGGATTTTAAGTTGTCATTCAATATCCTGCCAAACAGAGTCTGGATAATTACTACTTATTTCAAACGTTAAGTGGGTAGGCCAGATGTTTGCACACAGGAGGAAGTATTTTTAAATGACAGTTTTTCGATGACTATTAAACTATGTGGGAGTAAAATGTTAGGAGGCTATTTATTCAAATAGTGAAAAAATTTTAGGTACCAGTGAAAACAGAGAAAAGACTTCAAATGAAAAACTTGCAGATCAAGTATATTCAGTGATCTAAAAGTAGTGATCACCTTAAATGGCACTGGGCAATCAAATAAAAAGACCAGGCTTTCCTGGAGAGGGAGAGCTGGTCATTCATACAGACACCTCACTGAGTTTTAATTCTACATGAAAAGAATCACAATGTTATTTTTGTCTTTTTGTTAGGGATATGTGGTGGTGCCAGAATCCGAGATGTGTGAGGATAGATACTGGCAACCCTTTTTTATGCTCCTTCATGCATCATTCAGGGTTTAAACATAACATAGCTCACTGACTTTACAACATGGTGGCTAGAGAGAAGCACTCCTTAATTTGCCCCTCACGTGCTTCATTCAGCAACATTTATGGACAGTGAGGATCCAGAGCTGAATGAGAGGCGGTCTCCCCTACAGAAGCCTGTAGCCTAATTGGAGGCACACACATCACTGAGCAGCTGTGACCTATAGCATAGGGACAGATAGGTACTAGGCATATAACAGGTGCTGCCTGGATGATAGGAAGCTTGTTCCTCCTGGACTCTGGGCTTCTGGAAGGCAGGACAGAGTCCTTTTTGTCACTGTATCCCTAGTGTCTTGGAGGGCACATCAGGACAAAGAGGGGTTGCCTGCTGCAGGGGCTGAAGAAATGCTTTGATTTCTCCTGATAGTTTCAAATAAAACAGACTACTGAAAAGGGGCAGCAACAATGAGAGTAGCTGGCATCTCAGGTTTGCTGGAATTGGTAAGACTCTTCAGGCTAAAACAGGGTTTCTTAACGGCAGAACTACTAACATTTTGGGCTCAAGATTCTTTGTTGTGAGAGGCTGTCCTGGGCGTTGTAGGATGTTAAGCAGTATCCGTAACCTCTACCCACTGGAGGCCAGTGGAAACTTCCTGCCCCCTCGTTGTGATAAAAAAGTCAGTAGATGTTGCCAAATATCCCTTGGACAGAGTCACCTGTGTTGGACAAGCACTCCAACTAGAGGATATATTTTTTCTCCAGGCCCTGACTCCCACTTTCTGCATATTGATGATATTTACTTGCTGTAGGACACTTTCATTTTATACCTTTATCTTAAATATTAAGGCTTCTCATGTTAACTATCACCTCAGATGATACAGGACATAAAAGCAGGGAGCATGTCTGCTTTAAAAAAAATCTGTGTGATTTTAAGTACCATATTCACAGTGCCTCATACCTTTTGTAGAGTTTGTTTGTTTATTTATTTATTTGACAGAGAGAGAGTACAAGTTGGCGGAGCGGCAGGCAGAGGGAGAAGCAGGCTCCCTGCTGAGCAAGGAGCCCGATGCAGGACTCGATCCTAGGACCCTGGGATCATGACCTGAGCCAAAGGCAAATGCTTAAGGACTGAGCCACCCAGGCGCCCTCTGTAGGGTTTACAATAAGAATTTGTGGTCACAGTAAGAATGTGGTAGTTGCAAACATGGTTGTATGTTTTTTCCCTCCCTGTATCCATACCCTTGCAATACTACCACTTTGCATTCCTCCAATGAAGAGGTGGCCTATTTCCCCACCCCTTGAATCTGGCTTGGCCTCATGACTTGCTTTGACTAATGGGATTGTAGCAAATGGGATGTAAGTGGAGACTTGTGATGTTCCCTCACATTGGGACTTACTCTTTTGCTTCTTGGAACTCCTGGGGCCAGCCTACCAGGGGATGAGATATCATATGGAGAGAGGTCCATCATTCTCAAATGCCCCATCCAAGATCAGTATAACCTAGTCAGCACCAGGTGACCTTTGATGCATGAGTAGGCCCCGCAGAAATCCACTGAACCTGGCCTAGACCAGAACTGCCTAGCTCAGTTTGCCAATCTGTAGAACCATGAGCTAAAGAAATGGTGGTTGTTTCAAACCACTAGTTTTGGGGGTGGTTTCTTAGACATCAAATGCTAATTAATGAATTTCATCATTATTTTCATTCATTGGCACTCAGGAATTTTTTGTGAGAGTAAGAAGTGATGTATTAGTTTGCCATAATGAAATACTACACACTGAGTAGTACTTAAATTAAGAAATTTGTCTCACAGTTCCTGAGGCTTAGAAGACTGAAATCAAGGAGATGGCAAGGTTCGTTCCTCCTGGGCCTGGGAGATGACAGGGAGGGATCTGTTCCAGGCCTCTTTCCTCATCCTGTAGCTGACCATCTTCATTGTCACATAGCATTCTCCCTGTGTGTGTCTCTGTCCAAATTTCCCTTCTAGGAGAACAGCAGTCATATTGGGTTAGAGTCCATTATAATGACCTCATCTTAACTCACTATAGGTGTAATGACCTTATTTCTAAATAAGGTCACATTCTGAGGTACTGGAGGTTGGGACTTCAACATATGAGTTTTGGGAGGGACACAATACAACCCTTAACAAGTGGGGAGGCAGTTGACAAAAGTGAGCTGAAAATATTGACACTTAGTGTTCGACTCTCATGTCCTCCTACGAAATTGAGATTTTTTTTGATATTTATGCTGAAAATAGAGGTCCTACTGAAATACTTAAATAATGGAAGTGCTATTATCCTATGTCACAAATTTATTATGAAAAAAGTAGGATAATATGAGGGTTGGAGTGGCAAATGGTCCAATAAGGAGGCTGTCAAAGTAATTTCTCTCCAGTAGAGACACCTGGGGATAGAGAAGAGATCAGAGATGTGAGATGTTCCTAGGGTGTTGGTCCTATAAATATGCTGTGGCTGTCAGTGGGCACCTGAAAGTTTTATTCAGTTTTGGCATCACCCTTTAACAGAATGATAGACAATGTGGGGCACACAGAGGCGGCGTGATCAGGAGGGAAAGTGGCTTGGTAATGTGTCATATGGCTTAAGCTAGAGAGAAGGAAAATGCAATGAGCAGATCACTGCTCTCAGCCGTTTGAAGGGTTGTCATGTGGGAGAGAGATTAAACTTGGTCTTGTGTGGCCCGATGAGTTACAGTGTTCAACAGACAGCTTTCAGCTATAATATAAGGGTTGAAATTTTTAGTCAGAGCAATCCTGAGTCAACAGTTAGGATGTTTCTTAGGGTCCTAAGATTTCAAGTTCTGCTGTAGCTAGAGAGAAGAGAAACTACTTTGGGTCAAGGTCTTTGCAGGGTCTGGGATGTTATATGACACTTGTGTAAGCAAAACAGCTTTCTGTTGCTCATTTCGTGAGTGAATTAGACCCAGACTGCAAACCCCTTAAGTGGTAAGACATTATAATAGTCAGGTCGTCAAGTAACATCAACATATTTTTTGTGAATTAACTGACACAAAAGGAAATTAACCCTCCCCCTATCCACAAGAGATCTAAATACAATTTCTTGTTTAGAAAAGAAGAAATCAAAGTTTTATTTTGCCTTTGTAGTTTGTCCCACATAATTAGCTCCTTATTGTGTGTTGCTTTATTTTCTAGTTATTTCAGTGCCAGAATTCATAAACTTAGTCTATAATTATATCAGAACATATAAAGCTTTTTTTCCCCTCTAATTGTTATCTATTCTTTCTTCCCAACTAGAATTTAAGTTGCTTTTGATTAAGGATCAAACACTATGCTTTTTATTAAAATGGCTTGTTTAAGTGCTCTCAAGCTAATTTCCCTGGCCTAATAAATATCATAAATAAAACACAACTTGAATATCTGTTGTTCCTTCATCCCCCCCAAACTATCTCATAAACAGAGGCAAACAATACACATAGTTACATTTATTAAACTAACAAAGTACTAAACCCATCAAATATTATTGATGGAGGAGCACTGGTACCATGGGGAATGGGACGTGTCCTAAGATTCATTTGCTCTTTAATAGCTGAGTCTAGCATGGCAGACAGAGCTGATACCAGAAATACTAAGTTCTCAACTGCATGGCAACATGAAGGAGGAGGATTGCAGTAGTAGTTGAGGATGCTTTAAAAACTAAGTCAGTTATAAAGGATAGGAAGAACAGAGGTACGGACTGTAGATGAGAGGGAGAGAATTTCAAGAATGAGAACCTATATGAACAAAAACAGTGTTGTGTGTTGAATTGTGTACCCCAAAAAGATATGTTTAAGTCCTACTCACTGATAACTTTGAACAGGTACTTATTTTGAAATAAGATCTTTGCAGCTGTAGTCAAGCTAAGATGAGGTCATACTGGATTAGGGTGGGTCCTGATCCAGTGACTGGTGTCCTTGTAAGAAGAGGGAAGTTTGGACACAGACATGCAGGGAGAAAGCCATGTGATGTTGGAGGCAGAGATTGGGGTGATGCATCCACAGGCCAAGGAACACCAAGGATTACAGCACTGTCAGGACTGAGGAGAGAGTCAAGTCCTCCAGATGGAACCAACACTGTTTATACTCTGATTTCAGACTTCTAGTCTCCAGGAGTCTTTCTTAAAGATACATAGTAAGTGATGGAGTCAGGATTAGAACCTAGAATGCTTGCCCTTTTGACCTCACCTGCATTTGAAGTGGACTAACATGTAGGAAATATGCCTTTGAGTATAGACACAAACTGTAAGCCCCTTATTTTCCCTTCCTCAATAGCCTGCTGTTATTTAAAAGACTTTTTTTTTTTTTCCC
Source organism: Mirounga angustirostris (assembly GCF_029215605.1). Classification (NCBI taxonomy): domain Eukaryota; kingdom Metazoa; phylum Chordata; class Mammalia; order Carnivora; family Phocidae; genus Mirounga; species Mirounga angustirostris. Next base: position 89,973,337 of record NW_026991716.1, on the reverse strand, counting down.
TGTTAGAATGTGTAAAACCCTTTCTTGTGATGGTATAACAGTTTGTTCTGTAACTGTCTATAAATCAGAACTATTTCCTCTCACCTTATTACATTTCATTTCAGAACAATGTCTAATAAGTTAGTTCCTGTCTGTGTTAGGTCATCTAGTCACTATCATTTTGATTTCTTCACTCTTCTTGTCCAAAGCATATGTTAATTGCTTCAGGAGTCATACTTTCCCCAGCTCGGTTGTAATTAATTGAGAAGACGAGGCCTGGATAACCAAAGCAAAATCCTTTCTTGTCATCTGTAGTGATTGCCCTCGAAGGATTTTCTCAGAGTGTTTCTAATTAGAGGAAAATGAGCCAGCATATTAGATGCACCCGAACCTGACTGCCAAAACTTTCTTTAAAGTGGCATAGTTTGGGGCGCCTGGGTGGCTCAGCCGTTAAGCGTCTGCCTTCGGCTCAGGTCATGATCCCAGGGTCCTGGGCTCAAGCCCCACGTCGAGCTCCCTGCTCGGCGGGAAGCCTGCTTCTCCCTCTCCCACTCCCCCTGCTTCTGTTCCTGCTCTTGCTAACTCTCTGTCTGTCAAATAAATAAATAAAATCTTAAAAATATAAAATTAAGTGACATAGTTTACTTCACGTTTTGTATATGTGTGTGTGTGTGTGTGTGTATAAGTATATAGTTATATATGGCAATAGTTTTGTCTGCTTTGTTATGAATTTAGAGAGAAACAACATGAATATGTCATGGTTAATTTAAACTAAACACCAGAGGGCATAAGCTGATTTTCCACGTCTAATGAAAATATAACAAAAACAATTATAAAAGGCATAGTTTAAAGGGTAGTTCACCTAATGCTGGGGAAGAAAAACCATAAAATTTAAGGATAATAGAGCAAAGAATGCACAATAAAAAGGGAGACAATAGTTTTTTGTCAAGAAAAGCAGAATGCTGTTTATTTAAAATTAAGTAGTCTTCAATTTAAAAATTATCCATATGCTGGATATTGGCAAATAACTTCAGTATAGGATTCTCCTGATCTGTTTACCTATATGAGGCTGAGGAGCACATATGTGAGTGTAACTTTTAGGGATTTCATTTTGATGGCTTATTGCTAAGACTGGGGTAATAATATCAAGTCCCTGATACAAAAGTTCTTTTGTTTCTTGGTCAATAGGCTTTCCTTTGAGATGAGAGAAAACCTTAGGGGCATACCAAAAGATAAATTTTCGTATTCGTTGGCCTAGGAGAGTTTTAGTTGTCAAACCACCTGTGGGCCTATTTCCTCACAGTTATGCAGAGGATGGAAGTGAATGCAGTTTGCCCTGTGGATGGACCAAATACACATTACCCTGAGGCCATGTTTTCTTGCATCTATTTCAGAAAATGAAAAACAAGGACAATAGTAACTTAGTTTTTCAGAAGCTTCAAATAAGGGGTTCTGAGCTATCCTTTGGCAACTTTTGCATTTCCAGAAGAAAATAATCTATTACTAATTGATCATTTTCAAGGAATATCAATATGTATTACTTGTTCATGGTTTAGTATTGGCTGTCAGTTAACTGTAATAACAGCAAGGATGGACACTTTAAACTGGCGGAGACATTTCTTAATTTTTAAGATATATGTAACACACTCCTGAGGCTGAGGAAATTACTTTTGCCTAAGTCTTATATTTAATTAATGGCACACTTGAGACTGGAATCATGCCCATGACACTGGTGGAAGCAGGCATGGATGTGCTGTGTGATAGAAAAAGTATTGAAAAGAAGGGATCTGGGGGCGCCTGGGTGGCTCAGTCGGTGAAGCATCTGCCTTCAGCTCAGGTCATGATCCCAGGGTTCTGGGATCGAGCCCTGCACTGGGCTCCCTGCTCAGTGGCAAGTCTGCTTCTCCCTCTCTCTGCCTCTCCCCCTACTTGTACTTTAAGATAAAAGTCTTGAAAAGAAAAGAAAAGAAAGGATCTGGGTTTTATTTTTAACTTTGCCATAAACTAACATGCAGGCAAATCATTTTAAAAGTGATTAAATAAATAAAATAAATAAAAAAATTTATTGTATGAAGTGCTTTAATTTTTTCAGCACCTCAGTTGTTTAGAAGAGAATAAGAAGGTTAAGGTTCCTTACCTCTAAGGTAGCTTTCAGAGCTAAGAGTTCTTGATTCTATGAAAATCTAGTTCATACTTTTGCCTATATAACATTCTACATTTGCAAATGTGCTTTCTTCTAATCCTTTCTTAATATATTTTAATAAAATGCCACCTCTTTTATATGGTTGGATCCACAGAACTGCCTCTCATCCCAGGCTCTTGAACTTAAAGCAAGTCTCAATGCTAATACATAAGGGCATCTGTAGGGCTCAGTGATTAAAGCCTTCATAGCTCGGGAAAGAGGACACTGGGACAGGCTGTTGTCAAGAGAAGGACTGTGCAGGGCTCCTGGGTGGCTCAGTCGGTTAAGCGACTGCCTTCAGCTCAGGTCATGATCCTAGAGTCCCAGGATCGAGTCCCACACTGGGCTCCCCACTCAGTGGGGAGTCTGCTTCTCCCTCTGACCCTCTCCCCTCTCATGCTCTCTCTCTCCCAAATAAATAAATAAAATCTTAAAAAAAAAAAAGAGAAGGACTGTGCAAACCATGTTTTCTGTTGTTTCAAAATTGTCCATTTCCCCCACCAACCCTATGGTTTCATTTGCTGCAGTGAAAGACACAAGTGCCATCTGGCCAAGGTAAGCACCTTCAACTTTCCAAGTTCTGTGTCTTCGATTTCTTAGACCCCTTCACAGAACACTGAAATGAAGTGCGTGTTGGTCTGTCTACTCTACTCTTCTTCCTATTTTTCTTTATCTAGTTAGCAATGTGCTGTTTATCTTACTCAAATCTTTTGTTAGAGAAGAATTTGCATCTCTGAAGAAAGTATAATTGCATGTATATCTGCATTATGTGACCTTGTTCTTACGATTGAAGACTCTGAGTGTACAGTGTCTTACACCACAATTCCTAGCTCTATGGGGTTCTGAAACACATGAACAATATTCCTAAGTAATCGTTATGGATGGCTACTGATCTAGAGCAATATGATAAATGGAGTTCTCCTCACTCTCAATCACAGGAGAAAGATTATTTTAACTAAAAAAGAGCATTCCATGCCCAACCATGACTTACTTAGCATCAGAACCCGCAAGAACTGCCCAAATATTAGAATCACAGCCAAGCAATGGGAGGTAATCCATGCTCTTGGCATAGTTGCAAATTGGAACTGCCTTTTGCCCCCAAAAGAATTTGTTTTCCATTTTATGCCGTTCACAGTTGGAAAATGTTTCTTCTTTTTTAAATTATTTTTTATTTAAATTCAATTAACATATAGTGTATTATTAGTTTCAGAGGTAGAGTTCAGTGATTCATCAATCTTATATAATACCCAATGCCCTCCTTAATGTCTATCACCCAGTTACCCCATTCCCCTCCCCCCTCCCCTCCAGCAATCCTCAGTTTGTTTCTTCTTAACATTTTTGCTTTAAAAGTTAACACTTCAGGGGCGCATGGGTGGCTCAGTCGTTAAGCGTCTGCCTTCGGCTCAGGTCATGATCCCAGGGTCCTGGGATCGAGCCCCGCATCGGGCTCCCTGCTCGGCGGGGAGTCTGCTTCTCCCTCTCCCACTCCCCCTGCTTGTGTTCCCTCTCTCGCTGTGTCTCTCTCTGTCAAATAAATAAATAAAATCTTAAAAAAAAAAAAGTTAACACTTCATGTGTCATGTATTGGTTTTCCATTTTTCTTTTTTTTTTTTTACTTTTCAGCATTTTTTATTATGTTAATCACCATACATTACATCATTAGTTTTTGATGTAGTGTTCCATGATTCATTGTTTGCATATAACACCCAGTGCTCCATGCAGAACGTGCCCTCTTTAATACCCATCACCAGGCTAACCCATTTTTCCTCTTAAAAAGACTAGGTTGCATAAGTCATATTTAACTTTTTTTTTCCAAAAAAATATTCTGCAAGAATAAAATACATATAATGATTAGAGGATACAATGGATTATATTTTCCCGATTGCATTATCACTTCTGTTTTCTCGTACTGTTGTTAACAAGTCATCGGACGTTCAATGATGTTTCTGTTCCAGGCTAGGTTTCCAGTCAGCTTTCTGTGTTTCCTGCCCCTCCTTACATAAAGTCTTTGAATGATGGTCTCCTTTCTTTAACCCCAGGCTGCTCTTAAGTAGAAAGAAACATACTAGTATCACTACAAACAATGATTCAACCTACCACTTTCCTGGGAAATGCTATTTTATTTTATTTTATTTATTTATTTATTTAAAGATTTTATTTATTTATTTGAGAGAGAGAGAATGAGAGAGAGCACATGAGAGGGGGGAGGGTCAGAGGGAGAAGCAGACTCCCTGCTGAGCAGGGAGTCCGACGCGGGACTCGATCCAGGGACTCCAGGATCATGACCTGAGCCGAAGGCAGTCGCTTAACCAACTGAGCCACCCAGGCGCCCTGGGAAATGCTATTTTAAAACGTCTCTCTTCTTCAGACTACCCTCTTCGATTTATCCTCCTTTTCACCTTCAAAGCTTCTGTGTCTTTCTTGTCATGTGCCTCTGCATCAGCACAGAGCTCTCATCAGAATCTGTATTGTCATTCTTTCTCCCAGCCCATGTGTCTGGGTCTGACCTCTGCTTCCCTCATGTCCTGGTCTTAAGCATTTGGGGAGCAAATTAATTTCATGACAGCAGCCCTCTGGTACTGAAAGAAAAAAAAAAACCCCACCTGGTTAGAAGTATATAGTTTTGAAGAACATTTCAACTTGACAGCAATCCGTATGACTTATGGATCATGTTACTTCCCTGGGAAGAAAATAAAATTTCTTTATAATCATTAAATAATTTACCCCTACAAGACACTCTCAGAGATAATAGAATCCCTCTGTTGAGAGGGCTCATCAAAGTCCATCTACTCCTGTTTTTTTGGGTGGGACTTCTGTCCTTTGAAAGGAATTCCATTCTTAAACAATTCTGGGGAAGGGAGATATAGAATCCTAGCCTGTCAGCATGTTTCAGTGTATCATGGTAGGTTGGCCCTCAGCAAAGGAGGGCACATTTTGTGTGCCCTTCTGTACTGTACATGAATTTTAGAAGTGAGGAATAAAAAGGCATGCAAATGGAGCTTTGTACCGTGAGATTTGAGTGGTTGCTGTAATAACCGTGACTGTGAAACAGACCTTCCCCATAATTAACTGTGCTCCTATTATCACACAGTTCTCAAGAAAGCAGATAGGGGAAGATTTATGTGCAAGGCTGCTATGTTAGGTAAAGTAGAAAGACAATGAAAATACCTTGGGGGACTGACAGAGGTTCAATACCAGAAAAATGACTGTTGTTTTCCATTGTTACCACCATTGTTATTTCTATATGCCCTTCCCCCATTGCCTTTCCTAAGTCATTGCCTTCCCCTTTCTTCATCACATTCCTCCAGCCAAATTCCAAATTGATGCTCTTGAAATTCACTGGGACTATTCTTTGCACTTGTTTCTCTATGTGGAATGTCCCTGACTAACATATATCTATAGTTGGCTCTCACATCTTTCAGGTTTTAGTCGGTTTTCACTTTCTCAGGGAGACCTCCCAAGTTACATTTGCCCCTGCCACACATACACATACCCCTTACCCTGCTGCTGGCTTAATTGTTCTTCGTAATATTTATCACAATTTAGCAAACTATGCAATATACTCATTTATTCTTACTGTCTCTTTATTCCCTCTAGAATGTAAGCTCCACCAGAGCAGGGATTTTTGTCTACCAGTTGTTTCCCTCTTCATGATGATAATCCATTCCAGAAGATCACAAGTTCTGTGTGAAAATGTTAACTGGAAACCTGTTTCCTGCTATCACAAGTGGGGAGAAAGTGTGACACATTATCATGTCAACCCAAAACAACCTTTCCCAACATGTAACTAAAATATATATTTTTTACTTATATACAAATGTTTTACTATCATGTAAGAATGTAAAATGCTTTTCTGTGATCCAGGTAATCTAGTTGTTAGCAGTTGCCTTATATGCAGAAGCATGTCACTTCTTAGAGCCAAAGCTGCCCCAGATACCTATCCCCTGCATTCATACTATGATTTTCAAAATATTGACATGTGATTACGATGTTTTACAATCGTTTTCACGATGTAACTTGAGACTATTCATGTATAATGTTTTGTTAAAAACTTGAATTTGAGTTTTAGAAAAATAAATGTTTGGAACCATGCTTGGCACAGTTAAGTGCACAACAAATATTTGATAGTGAAGCAGGAAAATTTAGTGTCTACTAGGCTCTGGTCTCTAAAACAGATGGCCCTGATGCAGACCCCATCTGTGGATCTTTACAGGATCAAGTCTGCAAAACCTTGGGAGACCAGATTGTACCAGGAAAGAAGTGAGCCCTATAGACTTGGCTCTGTTGACCACAGCTTTGTTGATGAGATATGACCCATGGTAACTGACAGTTTCCTGGAATCCAGTTTCTCCCTGTATAAGAACAGAGTAGGACTTCAAAATCTTTAAGTTCCATTGCAAGTTAAACATGTTACTATCTGTAAAATAGGAAGTATGATATTACTTGATAGAGTTTTTGAGTGAATTAAATGAAAATTGCATTTAAATCACAGAGCACAGTGCATGACATATAGTTAGTGCCCAATAAGTGGTAACTATTATTGTTATTATTTTCATTATATTTAATCTGTGCATATTGATGCATCTGTTCACTTAATTTCCAGTTTTGTTTTAGTTACTGTTGTTTAGAATGCAGTTGTGTGGTAGTATCATAAATAGTTTTAGAGAAGATTTCTGCCAATTGTTTACAAATTGAATGTATACACATGCATTTTGTTGTGGTGAGATCATTAAATTATTTTAAAGAGGACAATAAATCCTCACACTTTGGAAACTTGTATAGGATCTTCAATAGAATTATACCTGGTTTTGGTTTATTCAGTTTTGTATGTCTCCTGCTCTTCATTAGTATGAATAATTAAGCATGAACCATACAGAATTTTCAAACAAGGAAGTTTTTTTGTTGTTGTTGTTTTTGTTTTATCTTGGAACACTTCTTGTTTCAAACCTATTTTACTTTGCAACCTTTTTGCAGAGGGTTACTTTTTTCCTCTCCTACCTCTCACTTTCCAAATTTAGATTTTAATTCTCTTAACTTGGAAAAAGGCTATTTCCAGGTAGGGTTGATATGTGTGCTTTAAACTTTTCATACTATATCATATCATAGTGGGAGGTGTGACAGTAGCAAAGAATAATTACATGAAGCAGAATCCCAAAGCTTCTTTAAAGCATTATCTTGGAAGTATCCAAAAGGTGTAAGGATGGAGGGGAGAGATTTAAAATGATAAATACCAATAAGCATGTGTTACTATAATACACAGGAGGAAAGTTTTTAAAATGCAAAAAGAAAAACTGAAAACTTAAAAACCCTTATCTTTTTTTAAAATTTAATTTTATTATGTTATGTTAATCACCATACATTACATCATTAGTTTTTGATGTAGTGTTCCATGATTCATTGTACACAAACAATGAATCATGGAAAAAACCCTTTTCATTTACAGAGAAACACTGGGGTAATTTCCAAAGCTCAGTGTTTAGAGTTTGTTTCTTTGTTTCCATTGGCTTTCATCACTGGACCTTGTCAGCTCATGAAGTGATTTCAGACTAAAGTAATTTCCTTTGACTGCTGGGCTCATTGTATGAGAGCACCAACCACAGATGAGCATGTGTAAAGGGAAAATCCTCCTTTATTTCTTAGAAAATATGACTAGATTCATACTATGATGGCATTATTGAAGATCATTCCAAGGGGAAGAGGAGGAGAGATAACTTAATAAAGTTGGAAGGAGCTTGTAACCTAAAAGACAATTGATGACATAAATGTTGATACTGCAATTCTGTGTGTTACTGTACAGCACTTTGAAATTAAGGTAAAAAAATCCTGCAAAAGGGACATGTACATTACTTTTCCTATACTGCACTTCCCACTAATAAATGAGGGAGAAATATATACTATGTACATTGGGGAGGACTTCATGTGTCAAGGGTGTGGCCATTCACTCAACTGAGGAGTTATTGCTTCTCCTACTTCTGCAAATGATGGGGAGCTAGAAAAGTCCTTTGCCCAGGAATCTATAAGGCACTACATCACTGAATGAAGAGGTTGGTGACATATGGGCTGTGGGCCAAATCTAGATAGTCACCTGTTTTGGTATGGTATGTAAGCTGAGGATGATTTTTACCTTTTCAGATGATTCAGGGGGAAAACAAGTCACAAAAAGAATAACATTCCATGACACATGAAAATTATATGAAAGTCAAATTTCAACATCTATAATTAGTTTTATTGGAGCACAGCATGCTCATTTGTTTACAAATTTGTTGACATATAACTTGTGGTTGCTTTCACAGTACGATGGCAGAGTTGAGTAATTGTCACAAGGAATGGAGTGTATGGTCCTCAATTCCAAAATATTTACTCTTTGGTACTTCATGGACAAAGTTTGCTGATGCCTAGTTAAAGGAATACACAGCTTTTGAAATAAAGCCTACGAGGTTAGGGCTTTGCTTTACCTGAAACTTCTTCCCATTTAGAATTCCCCAGTCACTGGGATTGGTTCTATTCTTTATCAGGAAGAAATTAAGGATCTGTAACTCAGCAAAAAATCAACCTTGCTATTAGTATTACAAATCTTCTACCATGATTATAGCAAAAGGGCTTCTACCTGCCTTGGTTTTTGTGAAAAAGTCTCCATCTTTATGGCACTTTAAGTACCTGGGATTCTGGTTTTATTGCTATAGACTTAAGACTTTGTCATGGGACCTTGCTATCATCCCCATTACCTCCCCCACCCCCCCCCCCCCGGTCTGTGGATGAGTCTTGCTCTTATTAGCCCTTCTTAAAACTTTAATACATCTCCTATACCCTCATTCTGGTGATTGGCTCTATGCCACCTGCTGTCAGACTGCCCTAATATATCCTGCTTTCCTTCTTGAGTTTTGGACTATTGGCCTGAAGCCAATTTCCTTTGTCTTTAACTACATGACTTTTCTCTATCTTCACTGCTGGGACTTTCTCAGATGACTATTCCTAGTGCTGTGAATATAGTTCTTTAACATAGATATCCAAGACTTTCTTCTGATGATTTTTTACCATTATAGCTGGTAACGTGCAGTGAGCCTTTTGGGAAAGATGGCCCTTGTTGACCTTATAAAGGCCATGTGGGCTATGAGTGAGTCCAACTTCCCATGCCAATCCTCAGCAGCAGGTATAGATGTAGAAGGGAAGGTCATGCAAGGTCTGCAGTCAGTGAAAAGACCGAGAGGTTGAGATCCTTCCAGACTTGGCTATGGGCCAGTCAAAATCTTCCTGAGCCCAGAAGTTTGAGTAATTTTGACAAGTCTCGGTTTGCCAGTATCCACACAGATGAAATTAACTGTGAAAAGGAATCAGGGCAGCTTGTACCTTAGGCTGTGTCAGCCAAGTCAGTTCGTGGTTTTAAATAATTAATTTTTATTATGGTGATAAATAACATGCTCTGTAAACCTGACTTCTTGACCATTTCTAAGTTTTCATGTTTGTGGCCTCACCCTACAGTGTGTAGAGGAGAAAGAGATACTCAAATTTGTGTTCTGGTTCTGCCGGTGTAAGCTTGAGAAATTTACTTGAACTTTCCAGTCATCAGTTTTCTCATCTGCAAAATAGGTGGGTTCCTGCTTCACTATAAACGTTAATGGAATATCATATTTAAAGTGACTAACACCTAATAGGCACTAAATAAGTGATAATTATGGTTAGTAAAATTAGAATGGTCTCGTTAATGGAACCAAGAAGAATACAGATTTTTTTCCACCTTCCTCAGAATAATAAGTCAAGCAACCTTCCCTTAGAGGTTTTGTATGGTTATGGTGGTCAGAAATTTATATCACAGCCCTGAGAAGAGCTGGGGAAGTAGGATAAATGGTGAAGGTAGAGGAGAGGAGAATCAGAGACTGCTGATTCATCTGGTTTCTGTTACTTGAATTTATTTATGAACCTCTCAAATAAGAATGTCTCAATGAAGTAAAATAAGATTTTCATTTTTATGAAAGGATGAGTGGTATCAGAGAAGGAGAGATCTACAAGGAAAATGAATTCTGACTTTAAAAAGACCTTGAAGCTCTAATGGTCAGATTCATTTGGTTAACAGATGGGTTGAGTATATTCACCTTGTGAAGAAATCAAGGTGGGGTCACAGAAGTACAACTACCAAAATCAGTCAATGAGCCAGAAAAGGCTATTATTCTTTAGGGTTTAAACGGAACCAGAAGACTTACATATCACCCCTGTCTGAATGGCATGGTATCTGAGTTGCCGTTGTCATATTACTCTAAAGGGCTCACCATGTTTATCTGCAACTGAATACAATTGCACTGGACATATGCAGCCTCAAAGTACACCTTTCTGGTCATAAATCTGGCCAATAACACTGTGTATTGTGGTCATAAATTTTTCATCCAGTATCCTCAAATGGTTTGAGAGGGTAACATCAGTTCACCTGGAATGATAACTGTGCTTTCCTTAGTTAAGAGCCTTTCAAACCCTCTGGGTTTCCACTTTATATTTATTTGAAACTTTTAAGAGATGTTTAAAAGAACTAAGCTATTTGTGTATTAAATTAGTTACAAAGTATTTTGAGGTATTTAAAAATAGGAAAAATATAAGTGCATATTAATATTTAAAGAGGTAGAGACATTTATTTAAATATTTATGAAAGCTCTCATTGTCAAAATGGAATTTAAACCATTGATTCATCCTCTCAGCAAATTATTCAATCAATATTTACTATGAATTGGGCAATCTTCTCAGACCTGGGTATACAAAAAAGAACAGAACAAGCTATTATTTTAAAGGAGCTTAACTTCTAGTGAGTGTAAATAAAACAAGAAACAAATACATTACTGAGGGTATACTAAGTCAGGCCAACCTGTGTGCTTTGAAGGCAAAAGGTGATTTTTGCTCTTCATTTAAGAATGGAGAGTGAAAGAGAAGTGTGAGGGCTATATTATAGGAGGTGGTCAGAGAAGTCTCCACTGCTAAAATGATGTTTGATTAGAGAACTGATAAAATCAAAGAATGAGCAATGGACATTTCTGGGGAAGAGCATTCCAGAAGAGTGATAGCAAAACACAAAGGAGTGTGTTTGAACAACAAGGGAAGGACAGGCCTCTGGAGAAGAGTGAGTGCAGGTGGAGGATATTAGGATATCAAGGGGTTGTAGAGGCCCAGATCACTTAACCCCTGTAGCAGATTGGAAGGAATTTGGATTTTTACTGAGTGAAATGGGGAGCTATTGGGGGATTTTGAATAATGAAGTGACATGATTTGACTGATGTTTTATAAAGACGATTCTGGCTGCAGTGTCTCCACACTGTAGGGGAACAAAACTAGGAGGAAGACCAATTAGGAGGTTATGGCAAGAATCCAGGGGAGAGGGCTTCAAACTTCAAGCAGTGTGGTCATGGGGGTGTCCAGATACAAGCAGCAGGATTTATGAATGGATTAAATGTGAGATTTGAGGGAAAGAGGGTGTTACAAATGATCCAAGTTCTTCTGCTTCCATGTATGTCAGGTAAGACCCTATCAAATGATCTGACTGCTGGAAAAAAAAAAAAACCATAAAAGCTGGAAATCATGCAAAAAGCAACTCTGAAGCTACTGAAGAGTGAACAGAAATAGACTTTACTGAGGAGTTCATGTTTTCTAGAGGGCATATGACCAACTATACCATTGAATTTTCTTTCTGAAGCTTATAGTCTAGGGTTAGGTGTCTTAGTGACACAATGAACACTTATAATGACACAGTGTACCATGTACAGTGGCAGTAGGGGTTCCAATGGAAAAATCCCATCTTTCTGACCTAGGGAACTACAAAGGTTAAGCTGTGAAACCATGAATGCTGAAGAGTGTGGAGAATTACAGAAGGTGAAGAGCTAGAGAGAATATCTACAAACTCTGTCTACCTACATCTCTTACTTTCCCTTGAATGATACATGTGCAGCACGACTCAGAGCAGTTCAGATTTAAAGAAAAAAATTGAGGGGTGCCTGGGTGGCCCAGTCAGTTAGGCATCTAACTCTTGATTTTGGCTCAGGTCGTGATCTCAGGGTCGTGAGATCGAGCCCTGCCTTGGGTTCCATGCTGGGCATAGAGCCTGCTTGGGATTCTCTCTCTCCCTCTCCCCTCCTCACCCCAATGTAACGTAACATAAAAATGACTGGAGTTGTTGCCCAGCAAACAGTGTTGGAGGTTCAAGTCTAGCTCAAAAAATTACCTGCTAAAACAAAGGAAATCACATTCACTGGAGAAAAACAGCACTCAAATTCTCCACAAATCAACATAATGTTGAAGACACAGTCCCAAAGTATTCAACATGCACAGTATCAAGAAAATGGGAAACCTTCTCAAAAGAAAGCAAAATTGACTGAGGCTGACTCCAAGATCAACCAGGTGCTGGAGTTAACTGGCAAAGATCATGGAGGGACTAAGATACCTATTCTCTGTGAAGTGAAATAAAACATGTTTTCAATGGATAAAATTTCAGAGAAATAGATACAAGAAGAAAATAATCAATGTAAATTTTAGAACTTAATATAGATTTTAAAATAAAAATATTAACTGGGTGGAAGGTGAGGAACAAAGAGAAAACAGATTGAAAAAAAGAATGAACAGAACCTTAGTGAGCTGTGATACAGTATCGAACAGTCCAACATATAGGAAACTGGAAAATCAGAAAGAAGAAAGATAGTGGAGCCAAAAATTTTTTTAGAGATATACCAAAAATTTTCCCAAGTTTTGTAAAAGATAGACATTTTGCAGATACAAGATATTAAACACCAAGCTGAATGAAGCTAAATATGACTATGTCGAGGCATATTATAGTCAAACTGTTGAAAGTCATAAAGAGCAAATCTTAAAAGAAGAGAGAAATGAAATATTACATACAGGGGAACAACAACATAATTAATAACTGCCTTCTCATAAGAAACCATGGAGGCCAGGAGAGAATAAAACATTTTTAAAGAACCAAAAAGAAAAAAACAAAGACAAAAAAACCTGTCAATCCAGGACCAGTTTCACAGAAAACACCTTTAAGAATGACGGGAAAATACATTTTCAAGATATACTAAGAAAATTTGTCATCAGCAGACCAGCATTACAAGATATGCTAAAGAACATTTATTTACTTATTTAAAATTTATTTTACTTCATATTTTATGTGGTGACAATACTTAACATGAGATTTACTCTCTTAACAAAATTTTAAATATATAATACACCATTGTTGCCTGGGGAACTACAGCATTGTTTTCCAGCTTCACTTTTTTTAAAAAAAAGATTTTACTTATTTATTTGACAGAGAGAGACATAAAGAGAGAGGGAACACAAGCAGAGGGAGTGGGGCAGGGAGAAGCAGGCTTCCCATTGATCAATGAGCCCTATGCGGGGCTCCATCCCAGGACCCTGGGATCATGACCTGAGCTGAAGGCAGACACCTAATGACTGAGCCACCCAGGTGCCCCCCAGCTTCACTTTTGAAGAGTGTGGAGAATTCTAGGTGGTGAAGAGCTAGGAAGAGTATCTGCAAACTTAGTGCAACGTTCTACAGCAGATCTTAGTCCTCTTGCTTAGCTGAAACTTTATGCCTATTGATTAGTTTTCTTTAGATGTCCTTTAGAATGGAAAAATGATAGAAATTCAATTCTCAGGAAAGAATGAAGAGCATCAGAAATGAGTAAGTATCTGAATCAGTATCTGAATAAATATAAATGGAAATTTTTGTTTTGTTTTTCCCCACTTCTTTTTAAATTGTGTAAGCATTTAAAGCACAAAGTTTTACATTTTATTGAGAGGTTTAAAATGTATGATACAACCATCATAACATAAAGGATGGAAGGCATGACCTGTAAATGTGCAAGATTTCTATATTTTATATGAGGTAGTAATATTAACTCTGTGGGTGTGAAGGGTCAAGGGAAATATTATAGTCCTTAAGCCAACTTGTTAAAAAGAATGCAAAGAACGTTAACTAAAATAGCAACAGAAATAATTGAAAAGGAATTCTAAAAATAATCAAATAAAAAAACTAAACGCTACAAATAAATGTTGATATTATTAGAATTGATTCAAATAAAAAAATAAAAACAATACCCAATTCTATGCCGTATAAAAGTGATAAATATAAATACATAGGCTGAAATAAATGGATATAAAAAGATACACTATGCAAACTAGCATAAGAAAGCTGGGATTGCCATATTTTAGCCAGGTAAATATATCTGAAAACAGAATGTATTACCAGAGATCAAGAGGGATAGTTCATAATGATAATATGCGTAACTCTTCAGGAAGTCATAGCATTCACAAATGTGCCTGGGCCCAATAGCAAAGTTCCAAGAAACATGAGGCAAAAGTTGATGGAATTAAAGGGAGAAATAGTCAAGCACCCAATCATAGTTATTCTATCAGTTCCTGAAATAAAATCTACAATTAGGCTAAAAAACCCACATAAAAAATAAAACAAAATGAACCTGGAGTTGATCTGCACAATAGTACCAATCACTTTGACTTGATACTCATAAGACAGCATAGGCAAAAATAACAGAAAACACATTCTTTTGAAGTGTACAATGTATTTTAACAGAATAGACCATATTTTGGCAATAAAACAGGTTTCAATAAATTTAGAAATATTGAAATCATATTGTTCACTGACAACAATGGAATTAAATGAGAAATCTATAACAGTAACATAACAAGAAACTCCCAAATGTGTGGAAATTAAAACTTCCACAGAGTCATTAGATCTAAGAAATAACAAGAGAAACTAGAATTTGTTTGAACAAAATGATAAATATATAACATATCAAAGTTTATGGGATGCAGCTAGTTGTTCAGGTGGCCCTATATGTCTCCAGGAGTGTTGAATAATAGATTATCCACAGATGAGGTGGGAGGAGGGTGTTTACTCACATGGATATTTCATTTTCAAAGTCCCTTCCATTGTGCATCTTCGTCCTCTTCTCAAACGATTTTCCTTCTGCCTTGTGCTTTGGATTCCCTCTATGGGTTTGAGTTACTGCTCTGTCTTTTCTATTTCTTTATCTTAGCCCATATGAACCTAATTTTCACAGCAGAAATGCCAGTATGGCAAGTAAGCCTCAGAGAAGGGAATTAATGCTTTCTAATTAGGTCAGCAAATCCTTTGAATCATTTTTGAGCTTTAGTGTGGGGTAGGGGAGGGAAAATGAGCCTTGGGGCAAAAGAGAAAGGGAAAAATGTTGGCACAGGAAATTAAGGGAAACAAATCTTGAAGAGGAGGGGGACAGCTACCAAGCTGTAAGGTGTAAGAGCACAGTTGGAGGGATTCACCATTTAAATGTTTGTTTTTGTGTTTTTTATTTTGAGAGAGAGAGTATGAGCAGGGGAGGGGCCCAGGGAGAGGGAGAGAGAGTCTTAAGCAGGCTCCATGTGGAGTCCCACATGGGGCTTGAACTCATTACCCTGAGATCATAACCTGAGCTGAAATCAAAAGTGGGACCCTTAACCTACTGAGCCACCCAGGTGCCTCATGCAGGAATTCGTGAGACTTACCTTCTTTATGCCCTGGAGAGAATGAAGAGGCTAGGAGAAATCTTCAGTTCAGTGGGAGATCTCAAATGATTCTGTCTGGTCTCTCTGACAGATACAGGGGCTATACCTTCTTTATTCTATCACCATCACTTCAGGTGTCTAAGATCCAATCTACACATCATTCTAGAGCCTTCTATGAATTCTGACCAACTGACTTGGGATTGTCCACATACTGTACTTTAGGTGGCTGGTAGTGGGTTGGGGGATGTTGGGCAAAGTCTAGGAATGTAAAGGTGCAGGATTTCTCTTGGATAATCAGTGGAAGACTTTCTGGTTTTGTTGTTTAAAGGTCTTTACTGAGTAGTGGGGGAGGGAGGAGTCTGGTTTGTTTTTGTGATACTCATAACTTCCTATCTAACTTGCTCTTGTTGCCGTTGTCTCTGGGATCCTCTTCTCCCCAAACAGTAAAGTCTTTTATCTTTATTTGGAGCTCTATTAAAATGCACTTGATTCTAATTCTTGTGTTGAGTGTGTTTTTTGCCTCTATATTGGCCCAACCCTGAAAACCATGGGGAAGTGAATTTCTAACCGTAAGTGAGTCTGAACTTGAATCTAGGCCCTCTGAA
Organism: Mirounga angustirostris; assembly: GCF_029215605.1. Taxonomy (NCBI): domain Eukaryota; kingdom Metazoa; phylum Chordata; class Mammalia; order Carnivora; family Phocidae; genus Mirounga; species Mirounga angustirostris. The sequence continues at coordinate 89,957,056 of NW_026991716.1, read as the reverse complement.
TACAAGTAAAGAAGTTGAACATGACGGGATGGGGAAACACATCACCTAATACTTCAAAATATTATCCAGCTATAACAACAAAGACTAAAAACACAGAGACATTGAGCTAAAGAAAAAGGAAGTTGTGGGTATTTAGGTGAGGTGATTGTTTTTATGATAAACCAGTCAAGGTATCAGTTGATAAGGGAGAGAATAAAGGAGTTATGATATTCCTCATTTTGCAATATTATATATACGGACTCTCAAATGCTGTGTTTTTGTGAGGATGTCTAATGAAAGACTAAAATGAACACTTTCTTTCCAATAAGGGATAAACCCATTATTTACGACATCTGCAAAATAAAGAACATTAACAAGGAATTATAATAGAAAAAGAAGAAGGATGAGCTTACCGTCAGAGTTCAGAACTTTTCCAAGTTGCAAAAGTGCTTTTTTGAATCTAAGATTCCTTAGAGGAAAAAAATAATAGCTTGGAGTCAGGCAATTTAATTTGAACTCAGAGATTGTAGGTATATGTATGGTATTTGACCATCAGACTCGGTTAAAGAAACTCTGATCTGAGGTTGTTTCTTGGGCTGTGACCAACAATACCTCCTCCTTCCTTTTCTCAATTATGTCATGCTGCTCATTTGTGCCTTTAGGATGCCAGGATCAGCATTAAGGTATTATTTAATGTTAGAAGAAAAATTCCTTGACTCTACAGCTTTATAAAGACCATGTGTTAGGAATGTTATCCATTATCCATGAAAAGAGTTTCCCCATAGGGGAACTAGTTTTATAAGCAAGAAATGACCACAGGGAATAAAGAATCATTACATGGAGCATTTGAAGAACTTTAACAAAATAAAATTTTATTTTTTAAAAAGATTTTTATTTGAGAGAGAGAATGTGCGAGAGAGAGCATGAGCAGGGGAGGGGGCATAGGGAGAGGGAGAAGCAGATTCCCCGCTAAGCAGGGAGCCCAACACGGGGCTTGATCCCAGGACCTTGAGATCATGACCTGAGGCAGACACATAATGGACTGAGCCACCTAGGCGCCCCCAAAATAACATTTTATACTGTAGAGTATATCTTCTTCCTAAAACTTGCCAAGAAAGTCACAACCCATTGATTCCTATAAATATCAAGTTTAGAGAGTATCCTTGGCTAATAACTGTGCTTCATGGCTGATTGTATTCCCTTTACTCTGCAGAGTAGAGAAGGGATTTCATGGAAAACAGGTTTCAAGAGAAGGAAAAACAGATCCTTTCCTTTTATGACTCTTGTCTGAATTTTGTTTTTAATACAGACTACTTTATCTGATACTTGATAAGCTTTTACATTCTGGATATATTTGTAGCTTCAGAAAATACATTCTTAATCAGCCCTCTTCAAAAGGTAATATAATGTGGAAGGATCTCCAAGATTTCTTTGAATTCTAAGATGTTTGATGTGAGACATCCACCAAGCAAGTTTGCTTTTGTGTGTCTACTCAAATTTCTGAAAAAGGGGAGAATTGCAGTAGAATTGTTCAAAGTGAAGTTGGCTCTTATTTGTCATGATGCTTTGTAGATCAGTCATATTTTGGGACTTGGTGAACACTGATGGTATGCCTGTTGCAGAGGTACGAGGAATGATAGATGAGTAAAGAAGCACTGATAAAGATAGTTTCACATTTTATCTCATTGAGTTGACTGCCAAGAAAAATTGGCCATTTTCGATTACAGCCATCTCTATATGCTAAAACCACTTAACACTGCTAATCATTTATATATAATTCAATTAGTCATTAAGTTTATAAATAATTGGACTTTTGCTGTCCTGCAAATAGAATGGTAATTAAAATGTTTAGCTTATCAGTCCATTGGACATCATGGACACATGATCATAAGCCAGGGTCAGCAGTCTTTGCAATGGCAAAAATAGAGCAATTTGATTTTTATCCAATGTCTTTTATTTCTTGCCTAAGACTTTTAAGCAGAAATAAGGGTGACTAAAGCTATGCTACTTTATATTACCCTAAGTTTTTTCTACTTTTATTGAATTTGCCTTCTGCAAACACTGGTGCTTGAGTAGTGTAAATTTTATTGTATATCTTACTCAAAGTTATAATTATTTTAAAGATTTATTATCTAAAAATTAAAGTAATGTTTATCCTGCAAATTAATATAATTATAGTATTTAGTATTTTGTTTCAAACTTTACAATGCTCTGGTAATACTTTATATTATATTTTACATTATTAAAATATGATTTCTTTCTTTTTTTTTTTTAAAGATTTTATTTATTTTTTTGAGACAGTGAGAATGAGAGAGAGAGAGCACATGAGAGGGGGGAGGGTCAGAGGGAGAAGCAGGCTCCCCGCCAAGCAGGGAGCCCGATGCGGGACTCGATCCAGGGACTCCAGGATCATGACCTGAGTTGAAGGCAGTCGCTTAACCAACTGAGCCACCCAGGCGCCCTGATTTCTTTTTTATTTTACATGCATTATCCAAGTATTATAACTATAGTAAGTGTAAATCAGTTCTTCTTCCTCAAATATTGTAATTAGAGGGAAATACTCGTGATAATGTATCTTTTTAAAGCATTACATTTGCTTTAAAACAGTCCATAATTATCTTAAAACAATATTTCAGAAAAATTCTCTTATTTATATAAAACATGTATTTTATTCTACTGTGACTCACTACTACATTCTACTATGGAGCATTAATGCTTTAAAATAAATATCTAAGTACAAATTGATATGTGATGTGATTTTCTCTAAAACATTGCTTCAAAAAAAGCTAAGACTTCAAAGCCTTTTTCAAAATAAAAGTGTCAAAATTCTTATTTGGAAAAGCTTTTTAGAATTTTCAGATTAGAAAGAATGATTCTCTTTTCGACGTTTATCTATTTTTTTTGAAAAGTGCATTTAGAGTGCTGATAGTATTTAGAAAGCATATTTATTCCCTATATGTTACCTTTTGTGAGGAATAAAAACCTCAGCAACTTTTACTGAAATGCTTTCATAATATAAATCTGGGCAAAGGCCAGAGGATAATTCTGTGACTACTCCACTATTTCATGAAGACCTCATTAGAACTTTAATCCTAAATTGTGATTCATTTGTACATCTATTGTGAACTTTATATTAATTAAGGGTGAATTGTCCCCTTATGATAGGGAAAATTTGAGAAAACACCTTAACTTCCAAAGTGAAAGAAGCTAGTGTCAGTATTGTTCTTGAAATGGGACTACCACTCCTTTTGGTAACACAAAGACCACTTTTTAAATATAATAGAGATTTTTTGGAATCACTTATCAGGCTTACGTTTCTTTTTTTTTTCTTAAAGATTTTATTTATTTATTTGAGAAAAAGAGAGTGAGTGAGAGGAGGGGCAGAAGGAGAAGCAGACTCCCTGCTGATCGGGGAGCCCCACACCTGGCTAGATCCTGGACCCTGAGATCAGGACCTGAGCTGAAGGCAGATGCTTAACTGACTGAGCCACCCAGGCGCCAATAGACTTACATTTCTTTTAAACCTATAAATCTTGTGTTATGTGAACACTCTTTAAAGAAATAGGAATGTTAAGGGCCACTAGCCTTAACTTTGTCTAGGTTTTTCTCTGTGGCTCTCCGGACATCATCTCTAGAGCATGAACAGTGAATAATCTGCCAGACATATTATTTGGGATGATCATTAAATGAGGTTATATCACTATTTTCTTATGGAATAAATGTTCTTCAGATTGTTAAGGATCTTTTTATGTTTGACTTCTTTAAATAAATTTCATCTATGAATCCCATTTGAGTTTATTAGTTGACTCATAATACATATGTTTTTGCTTCTATATCCTTCCAGAGCAACCAGCATGGAGTAAACTCCATATAAATATTGTTGGCTGAACATGTATATATGGTTTTATGTATATGATATATATGGTTCACGGTTTTTGTGAGGTATGTTCAATGTCATTCAAATTATACTAAACATGCTTCAAGACTCTTAGCCTTTCTGACTCCTTGATACTTTGATATCTGGAAAAAAGTGCTACCCAAGTGCCATGAGGCAAACTGGATAGTTTTTCAAAGTTAGTCAGTAGTACTCTAGTGGGATGTAATAGATCTGTTAACCTGTTAATAAAATGCAATCCAACAGGATTTTTTTTTTTAAAGATTTCATTTATTTATTTGAGAGAGAGAATGAGAGAGAGAGCATGAGAGGGAGGAGGGTCAGAGAGAGAGGCAGACTCTCCGCTGAGCAGGGAGCCCGACGTGGGACTAGATCCCGGGACTCCAGGATCATGACCTGAGCCGAAGGCAGTCACTTAACCAACTGAGCCACCCAGGCGCCCCCCAACAGGATTTTTAAATGACTCAAAGACAAGAGGGAAAATTATAGTCTGGTGGTGACAACTGACAAAATTGCCTTAAATGCTTTTAAGGACAAAATTGATAACATCCACGATTGGCTACAGTTCAGGGTACCCAATTCCAGTGTGTTGTAAACCATATACATTTACTGTTGATTAACACACTAGCTACACTCTTTTCAGACATTCTGATGTAGAAAGGTTATTATTTTAGGGTCAATATCTACATAGTTTTTTTTTTTCCCAAGGACTGTGATAAAATAATATGAAAAAGGAATCAATTAATATGTTGCTATTGGTAAAGTCAATGTTTTCATTAATCTTATAAGTCTAAGGAAGCTGTTTTTCAGTCAAAAAAAACCTGATCAATTTTAGCAAAAACGGAGGAAACCATTTGAAAAGAATGTGTATGCTCTTGGGTTAGTACTGAGTAAAAATACACAAATACAATGTGGCTTTCCAAGTCATGTCCGCACATGTGAGCTATATGTATAGAATTAAATGAATTCAACATAAATATTGGTGTCCATTGCAGAGAACCACCTGTGCATTAGAACTAATTTTGAGCATTAGCTACTCAATTTTATTACACACAAAAAAGCCTAAACAAATAAAACAACCCTGCACTTCAGTGTGCATAGACATCTGCCTCATTTATAAGAGAGATCACAAAATTTTTACAATTGACAAATATTTATTGGATGCCTTGTATATACCTTATATTGTTTTAGGGATACTGTAGAATATGGAACAGGAAAAAAAAATCCTGTTTTATGAGCTTGCTTTCTATGAAGGGTGAAAAAATAGTTAAATTGCATTAAGCACTTTGGAAAAAAATAAAGCAGGAAAGGGGGATAGGAAGGGTAGGTGATAGGGTGACCAGGGAAAGCCTCTCTGAGGAGGTATCTGAGTAACAGCTTAAAGAAAGTGAAGTAGTGAGCCATGGGGGGTCAAGGGGAAGAGCATTTTAGCAGAGGGAACATCTTCTTGAGAAGATGACCTGAGAGAAATTTTGAGGGCCAGTGAAGATGCCAGAGTGGTTTGGTGAGTCGAGCCAAGGGAGCTGAGTAGCCTAGAATGTCAGAGGGGTAATGGAGTTGAAGGGCGTATTGTTAAGGGACTTGTAGGTTACTGTTAAGATAGTTGGCTTTTACTGTGTGTGAGAATGGGAGACACCTGGAAATTCTGAGCAGGGGAGTGGTTTTCTGATTTGGAATTGAAAGAATCATTCTGTGTGCTGTGTTGAGATCCAGCTTTAGGAGGCAGGGATAGAAAGAAGTGGGGCCACAATCAGTGGGATAAAGAAATGGTGTTCAAACTAGAATGTGTGACCTCCCAGGCTACCTGAAAATCTTACAGAGACACAAGTCTATAAAAGGCTGAATTTCCAGATCAACTAACTGCCTAGAATTTAGCTGCCTGCTGATGAATCTGAGATCAAAGCATTTTGTTTGCTCACCATTCCCATCTCCCATTTGACATCTCCTTTCCCTTCAGAAGATACACTGGTTTCTCATCCATTCCAAATTTTACTGTGGGGCATTTCCCCAGGGTATAAAAACTTGTAGAGTAAAAAATGAAGGGACAGTTTCAAATAGTTTGATTTGACATCCTTACCTCTTCCACTCCCCGCCACACCGTTGCTAAAAAAACCCCTCCATTCCTGTAGGAGATCCTTTTGAGAACAAAAAACAGTGAGATTGAGGGAAGCACCTTTTTTTTTTTCATCATGTCACAAATTTATGGCAAGTCTCTGCTTTATCCATTCATCTAGTCATCTATTTGTCTCTATCTATCTTAGAATTTGGATTCAGAAAAATTGTTTTTACTAAGATTGTTATTAAAACATTTATTTAAATTGAAAAATCAACTCAGACTTTTCTGGCAGAAAATAAGTTTAATTGTGGGCAACTAGTTTGGTATTGAGAACTGATTTTCCTAACTCCGTATTTTCCTTAAAATGAATGTACTAAATCTGCAGCTCTATGACTCTCATAAAGATATATTTAGAGACTGCGATAAGAAGTATTTTATCTAAAAATTTGTTTTGCCAAAGTCATTTAGAAAATAATTATAATTTGATTTTTTTTCTCTTGCCCTTTCTAATCATGTCTAGTGGAATAAGGAGCCTCTAAGTGAAAAAATAATAGGCATACTGAGTAGCTATTTCATGGATATTGGTAATGCTTTTCTGGCAATACACTTTCCATAAATTAGAAATCTAATGGCTTCAATGACTAGACAAAGTTGGAGGTTGAGTCTCTTGTGTCCAGTAAAGTATTTATTAGTTGATGATTTAAAAAAATTTTGTTAAACCACTATGGATTTTTGTCATGAAACTTGGAGTTTAAATAATTTAGTAACATTAAAAAAAATTATCTTTCAGGGTGCCTGGGTAGCTCAGATGGTTAAGTGTCTGCCTTCGGCTCAGGTCATGATCCAAGGGTTCTGGGATCGAGCCCCACATCGGGCTCCCTGCTCAGCAGGGAGTCTGCATCTCCCCCTCCCCCTGCTTCTCCTCCTGCTCATGCTCTCTCTCTCTCTATCTCTGTGTCTCGAATGAATAAATAAAAAGTCTTTAAAAAAATTATCTTTCAACCTACTTATGTGATTAAGGTGTCTCAGTACTTTTAAGTATGAAAGTAAAAAAATTATAATGAATTTCTGTTCAACCTTATACAATAAACAATTTTTTCATCTAAAATGGGAATAACCCCCATCTGTCTCATTAGAATATGCAGTTCCAATAAAATTTTATATTTTCACTGTTTCCTTAATAATTATGAAGTATTTTAAAGTTGTTTTCATCAATTGTATTCCACTAACAATTGGAATGATAATTCAAGATATCTTTTAAAAGAATTCAGAATGTTATAGACTTGAAAAAAAATCGTTATAAATACATTGTTGCAGAAAAGTTTTTTAGGTAATCAGTAGATTTGAAACCACATTCTTCAGCAGAAATATAATTCTAAAACAATCACATTTGAGCCACATAGGCAATTTTGAATTTATATTAAAAATAAACAGGTGAAATTTTAATAACTTTAATAAATTCAATAATTTTCATCCAATATATAAAAATACCATTTCAACATCATGTAATCAATAGAAAAATTATTGAGATAGTTTATGCTCAATTTTCATATTGCTTTTTTAAAATCTAGTGTCTATTTTACTTCACAGCACATCTTAATTTGGACTTGCCCTATATCACATGCTCAGTAACCACACGTGGCTAATGGCCATTAGGTAGCCGATTGTAAAGCACAGCTCTAAATTTTAAACACATATTTATGTGTATGTATGTTATATGAACTTCTGTGTTGGAACAGGATGGAAACACATTTTTTTTTAAAGATTTTATTTATTTATTTGAGAGAGAGAATGAGAGAGAGAGTGCACATGAGAGGGGGGAGGGTCAGAGGGAGAAGCAGGCTCCCTGCCGAGCAGGGAGACTGATGTGGGACTCGATCCCGGGACTCCAGGATCATGACCTGAGCCGAACGCAGTCGCTTAACCAACTGAGCCACCCAGGCGCCCGGAAACACATTTAATTAGAAAGAAACAATTTCACATTTCCACCTGTTAAAGTGCTTATTCATATATATTTTTAATTGGAAGATGGTGGTATTAAATCAATATGATCTTTAGATTTCATGAGATCTAGGTAAAATAAAAAATTCATCCTTTTCAACAATATAAAAGCATAAAGAAATTTTTAGTTGTTGACTTAACAATGTTTAGGGGTGTATATGAGCAAATATGTTTGAACACTACTAGGATGTTTCAATAATACTGGTAAGAGATGAAGATAACTTGGTACAGATTTTAGAATGCAGTAGAATTCTGGGTATATTTTTAAGATGTGAGTCACTACCCAAATTTTTTAAGACCAAAAATATGGAAATGGTTGCTTTTCAACCTTTAAATATGCTGGTGAAGTGATCCTTTGGGTTCTCATTAGGAATATATAATATTGAGAGCCTACAAACCATTATACAGATATTAAAAAAAAAAATAGAACCTTGTGCTATTTACCTTTGGTAGACTTCCCAAAATTGTTATATCACGGTGCCATTGGGACCTCTAGCTGTTTTTGAGGAGCAATAGCAAGTTGTCTGATGTCTTGGTGGGACTTCTACCTGTAATTGTGAACATTTTCTCAACATCTTTAGGATTGTCTCCATTATGTTTGGGTCTCTTTCTAAATTACAGTTTGGTGTTCAGCCTGTATGGTATATATTTTTAAGCACTCAGTCCCTACCACGGTAAACTGGAGATGATACATATCAGATAGTTCTCTATCCAATTTAGTTTTGGCTTTCTATGGATAGGTGACAGTATAAATGATTTGAAATTGGGTTGCCATCCAATTTTTTCAGGTTGAGTGCTTGTAAGTCTGAGCTCCTTCTCACTGAAGCCTCTGAGGAAAGATTAGAGCAATTCCTTTTTTATGATTTCTGTATCTCCCTATGGAATTTGTAGTCTTGGAAGAAAGATATCGCGAGGTGATGGAAATCTTATTTATCTTGGTGTAACTGAACTCTTAGGTGTTTTTTTCCCCACTGTCCTTATATGACACTTCCTTTGAAGGATTATCAAGTTTCAGTGTGTCTATGATTCTATTCTCTTGCTTTAGGATTCTAACAAGTCTTATATTGTATCAAAGGAGGTTTTGGGGCTTTTTGTGATCATGAATTATAACCACAGCTAATTTTCCTTTAAAATTCATATTTCTACCAGGGCAGGCCTTTTGCTCTGAATGGACAAACTCTTAGAGTATATTTCTTATATTGCTTCTATTAACATCTTTCTTTTTTAAATATAGATCAAATAGTGTTTATATTCCTTGAATCATTTCTTATAAAGTCAGACTATCTATAAAACAGAAGATTTCACATATCTTGTTTCTTTGTTTGGACCCAGTTTGTCCAGGTGAAATGAATCAAATTTGATATTTTTTCTTTTGGGATGAGAATTTTATGGACATTGGGTATGTATATGGTTAAAACTACTTGGATGTGACTGCCAGTCCATTCCCTGCTATGTGCAAGTAAAACCTGGGATGAAACATGAAACTAGGTAAGAGATTTTGGGGCCCTATGTATTTACAGATTTTAAGCTTTTTATAAGACCTCTGATGTGTTGTTGTTTTTTTTTTTTTCTCAATGTATAACATTTCCAGTAGGAGCAAAATCTGATTTTGGGGGGTAACACATTCTTTTTTTTTTTTTTAAGATTTTATTTATTTATTTGACAGAGAAACAGTGAGAGAGGGAACACAAGCAGGGGGAGCAGCAGCAGGAGAAGCAGGCCTCCCGCTGAGCAGGGAGCCTGGGGCCCAGGATCATGACCTGAGCCGAAGGCAGACACTTAACTGAACCACCCAGGTGCCCCGGGGGGGTAACACATTCTTATGAATTTAAATTTTAGTTTGTTCTTGGGACATCTTCTCTCCCCACTTATCTTTATTTTCCTCTTTACTGGCTCTATATAATTTACTTATTTATACCATACACATATCTCCTCTAAACATACAAATTATATACATATTGTTCAATACATATTTCTGCATATAAGTGATATGTTCTCTATAAAGCTAAAAAGATACAGAAAATTTTAATTAATGGATAGTTTTTGAAACTTATTAGCTTTAGTCCTTGAAGATTCACATATACCCTGTGAAAAATGGTAACACTGTGCAAGAACCCAGAATGTGTGTGGAGGGGTGTGGGTGGTGTAGGTGGGCGTGGATGGTGGAGTGAAGTATATCTGTCCTCATAACTATGTAAAGATTGAAGACTCTGGCTAAGGTATCTATTTTTAGTTTGATGTTATAATTTTCCTGTATGAGGGATATAGTCGAAGTTTGATTGTATATTTTTCATCTTTTTTAGAATATTTTGCTAGAATGATTTCTAGACAAGTTTTTGTCACTCATTGCCTTTCAGTTATATTTTTTGGACAGATAAAGGATTTTTTTGGTCAGACTAGTATAGAAGTTTGGTTCATTCATGCATGATGTAGTCAGGTTTTATATGGATTCTACCAAATTACTCATTTTACTCAGATACTCCTTTCACACTTATTGAATGCCAGCTCTGTGCCAGGAACTTAAGAACTAGAAATATGAATTTAAGTTATAATTCTCACAATCAGCTCGATTTAGAGGAAAATGCCATCGTATAAACCAGTTGCTGTGTTTGTTATCAGACTATTTACATAATATAAAGTAGAGATAAACAATGCCTTGGTATGCAAGGCATACCATATTAACCATGTTAACCATATTAACCATAACCATATTAACAGTTCTTTAGAACAAAATTATTAGCCTTTGGAGCCTATGTTTATTCCAATATTATTATCATTTTTTAAAAAATTGAGGATGGCCTTGAAATTGTTTTGTAAGCATTATAAGAATATCAGTATCATGTAATCATGGTTTTTTCCATGGCCTGATTTTGTTTAAAAAAAAAAATCTCTCTCATGATTATATATGTAACTCACAGATTTGGATCTGAATGGCTCTTGGCTATTTTAAAAATCAAATTTACCCAGAGAGAGGAAAATGATTTGCTTCATTTAAGATGATTAAGAGGTTAACTTAGAAAAGAAACTTCCAAAGTATTTTAAGCACTGTGACAAATAAAAATCTCAGTACTATTTCTAAAAATGCAATCTAAGAGTCTCCAGATACACATGTGCACGCGTGTGCACTCACATCTCCTGCAATAATAGTCCACCATCATCTCGATCCCAACAGAATGGCCAAACGTGAACGTCCTAAAGCTAGAGGTGCCTTCAGGAGTACTTTCAATGGAATATCATTGGAAGTTTCAACTTCACAATTGTTTTAGGAGACTAAGAAGCATGTTGAAGTCTCTACCTTCTTATCTACCTAATAGAATTTGTTATATAAAACCAACATGTGACTCTTCCAGAACATGTTTCTACTTGGGAAGATTTTGATCCATCTTATCAACTGATGTAAAAGTATCTTTGATCTCAGATGAGGTTGGGGCTGAGAGCTGTACTAGCCTAGAGATGGTAATGTTCATTCTTTCTGTGTTTTATGTAAAACCAGCTTTTCCAAAGGTCATACATCATTTAGTTCTTTCAATTACATTATTCATTATAATTGATTTCATTACCTTTTTCTACATGGTCATTATTATCAAATGTTGCGCTTTGAGATTAAATATTATATTTATAAGACTTTCATTTGTAAGTGGCCTTAACAGCCAATCACTGTTAAATATATCATAAACTTAAAACTTCAATAAGTACTTTAGAATTCACAGATTGAACAAGTGTAAACTACTGAAGGTGATATTTTGCAAGGACGACATTTATTTGGAGTTCTATGTTTTAGTCTGTTTACAAAATATTCAGCTGTAGGTGTTCCTAGTAACAGTTAATTACTGTGTGGCTGCTTTTTACAGTCCACGATAATGGGATGCTTTCAAAAGCGTGCACTAACAATTGTCAACCAGATTTAAATAATTATGACATACAAAGGCTAATAGAACTTAATCAAATACATATAGTAGTGAAATCAAAGTCAAAGGTCATGTTTTTTTCCTCTGTTTTATGCAGGTTCTTTGTTATATTTAGTCTCATGTTCTCTTGTGCACTTAAAACATCTCACTGTCATCATTGGTTTGTATGCTATCTCCATTAGCCATGTTTTGAAAGGACGAGAGATATATCTTAATCATTATTGTATTTCCAGCACTTAGCACCTGTACACAACCAGGAGTATGGTAGATATTCCATAAATGTTTGTTGATTGAATGGGTAGCTGAAATGCATTTCAAGTCCTTTTATTTAACTACCTTTGCCAAAAATTGGAAAAGCGAGTTCAGAACAACAATAGAAAATGCCTAGAATAGATCAAGAACAATTAGGGATCGCCTCAACTGAGATTCAGTTTGCAGTTGGAAGTTTTCATGAATGTAGCATCTGATTAAAAGTATTGATATTGGTTTCCCTTTCCTGAGGATACTTGTACACAACTCAAAAATAAAAGGTAAATTCCTAGAAGTGGTAAAAATAACTTGCTGGTGTTTACAAGGCAGAAGACTATCCCAGGTGTTTTTATCAGTCCACTTCCCCATTCTTTGTAAGGATATTAGATGTTTTCTCAATCTTACAGAATATGCATGCTTCCAGATAAAGAATTTATCCAGATAATTCCAGATAAATTCTTTACACTCTCCTCCTGTTCAGAAATCCTGGAGTCATCACAGAGAGGATAAAAGAATAGTAATTTTTTACCCATACATTGAAGAAAAAAAATCTCTGTACCGCCCTGGGATTTCTCTATTCCGTTTCTTGGAGAGGTGGTTTGTCTGAGGTAATCATTGTGATGTATCATTGTCCTGAATTAAGAAAAGAAATAATGTCCCAGAATATTTAGTTATCATCTGAAATAGTGCTTTTCAAACTTTATCATGTATTCAAATCACCTAGGGCTCTTGTTGAAATGCAGATTATGATTCAGTGGGCCTGGAATGTGATCTGAGGTTCTGCATTTCTAACTGGCTCCCAGGTGTGACCACATTTTGAGTGGATGCTAAAGCTACTCAAGATATTTGTGGAGTGGCAGATGCGGCAGATGTGTAGAGAGTGGTACTAATATATTTGGTGTGCTAATCATCTTGGATCCCAAGATAATTCCCTGGCAGAATGGTTTGCTGCTTCAGTTCCAATGCCTTTCTCCTGTTTCTTCCTTGCCATTTGCTTGTGGAATAATTTTTAGTAGCAGAATTCATAGTTTTTAATTCAACCTGCCCCATCAATTACAGAGAAGGAATAAGCAACATGATGTCAGGTTGGAAGTTCAGACCCATGGAACATTCTAAAACATTTAAATTTAATGGCCAATAGGTATCTATTATAAATAACTACAAATAAATAAGCTCTTTTGTTTTTAAAATGAATGTTTTCCTTTTTGATATGGGCATGGTTTGCTTGTGTGCTCAAGCTAGCAGTCATGGAAGTTGTTGAATTATGTTTTTTTGTAAACATGGACTATACTTATCTCCTTTGCTATTTTGAAAATATGACTTTTTTAAAATTGAAAATTCCTTTATTCTTGTCAGAACTGTTCTAGAAAATTCTTCACATACATTTAGTGGTCCATATGGACATATGGTCCATAAAGAGTACATTAGATAGGCTATATGTGGAGTTCAGTGAAGATATGAAGATGGCCCCCCAAAATTGTCAAAGAATTCCTTAGTCGAACATTTCCATGGTAAACTCTATTAACAGATGTGAGTCAGTGTGATAGAAAAGGGTTATATGAAACCTTGATTCACTTATACCTCTAATGAATTCAAAGCTTTCAAATTCCTCTGTCCCCCTGAAATGCCTGTTGTTATTTTCCACCCTAACATCTATGCCCCCTTACTCTAACAGTTCTGATTTTTGCATGATGACTAAGCTATGTCTCCATAGCTTCTCTAGATCCACTATTCTACCTTCCCACTCTGCTGTTTGCTCCTACACTGAACAGTAGGAACTCTACTACAAGCTCTCCCTCCCTAACTTTGAGAGCAGAGCAGATGGGAGGGAAGAGGGAGACATCAGGATTCACATTTCTCCAGCTCCCTCCCTACAGGGCTATCACAGGCTGGCTGGTCTCCCCATTAAAGGAATCAGCTTCTGTCAGGTGGCCCTCTCTACCTGGTCTGTCTCCAGGTACTTCCCTTCATCATATTTGAAAATACAACTTTTTTTTATAATACAACTTTTAATGGCTATTTTAAATATTGTTACAAGGATCTGGTCCGAATTACAAAGACTTGTCTTGTTGGCCCAGGAGTTCTCTCTCATTGAAAACAAGTTTGCATTCTAGAGTTCAGTTGAAATAAAAACAATATAAAAATATCCTTTGGGCCAAGAGTTTTAAAGATGTCAGATATTAGTGTAAGATCCTTACAGCTCAGTGGACATAAATATGTGTTATTAGACTAGATTTCCTCCTTTGTTTTCAGAGTATGTTTTCTCTGACTTAATTTGGAGTTAGAGTTGTTTTATTTAGCAATAAAGAGATGTGATTTGTGGAAACGATGTTTTGCAAGGTGAAGGAGAGGGTGTTAGTTGTATGGAATGGTGTAATCACACATATAGTGTAAAGTAGGTTAAGAAATACTGAGAAAAATATTTTCTTCCCAGTGAAGACTTAGGTTCTCAGAACTATGTTTATGCCCAGGCAGGCATGTGCAGCAGGCTTGTGATTACAAATCTTTTATCAAATACAACTCATTTCTGACATAAACTGTCAAAGAGTAAGGGGTGTGACCATATTTGTAAGCTTAAGACATTTTTTGAATTCTGGTAGTCTTGAGAATTCTGTGATGTAAATATGAATCCCTTTCAAATGTGAGACTGAGTTTTTTTGTCTTGTTCTAGAGATCAGGTAACTTAGTAGTAATGATAGTAGTTCAGTCTTCTGTAGCATCTTTCTGGAAGATACCTGATAAGTATTCATGAATCAAAAAGACAAGTGGATGAACATTCTCCAATTCATGTTTATCAAGAACAATAATTACTATATTTTACATATCCATTTTAGGATAATATATGCATGCATAAAAATAAACACAGTTCCAGTTCAATGAATTCTTGTCAGAAGAATGATTTTAAGACTGTAAGCCAAGATTTTGCGTGTTATTAACTGAACTCCTTCATTAAGTAACAAGGGAAGAAAGCATTCAAAGCATATTTTGTAGAGAGAAGATTTCATTACAATGAATAGTTTTTCCACAGTTATTCAACCAGATCAGGAAAAAAGCTTTGCATTTTACCTGCAAGGATCTGTTTAGAAAAGCATAGAAAAAAGCTTACATTTGCAGAAGTTTCTAAGAACTGAAGTGATTGAAACTTGATTCTTTCTATGACACCAGAAACGTCAGTTCATTCTCATAAAATGATAAACTTTGTAAGAGTAAGTTTTTACTTTCCTTATAACGATCTTCAAACTGAAGTCATATCTCTAACTTGAACTTCACATGCAGATCGAAGTTTCTCTTTGAAACAGTTACTGAGGCTTTTTACTCCGTTCTTGGAAATGATTAATGTAGTTAGACTTTTCTCCCCCAAATTTGCTCCAGTGTTTTTATATGATAAAATAGAAAATTTGCAATAAGAGGGAATAAGAAAACTGGACCACACTTTTAGTGATGATACTTGTGAAAAATATTTTCTTTTGTCATAGACATTGGAAAAAACATTCTAAAGCAGTAAAACTCTTGCCCTTACTAAAGTGAGATATTGGTATTTGTTTATGATGATATGATTGTGCTTGAGTCTCCTTCCCATGCATATCTGTGTGCATATAAATCCCCAAATCATACTGTATTTTTTTCAGATTTATTTTGATGTTTTCCTTTAACTTTATTTTTAAACATATACAGTATATCTAAATGAACCTGTTCTATTTCCTCAGAAGTTCTTTTGGGCTATAAATCTATAGATAATTTACAACAGAACTCTAATTTATGTAGCAGGACACCTTTATTTTCATAATCTGTGTGGCACTTCAGACATCTCATGAAAAACAAGTTGGTGAGCATCTCTGTCTCTTCAGCTGCCTTCCTATTCAGTCTGCTTCATTGGTATCTGATCCATTCCCCATCCCTGTTCCCGTGTTGCCTGCTCCAAATCTCCTGTGACTGTGGGGATGTTGGGGGAAGATGAAAGAGCAGATCGGGCAGGTTACAGGTATAGCTATAAATGGAGATGACCAAGGGGAGGTGGAGGTGGGTGAGGGGTGATTAAACAGAACTGCATCAATCCTGAAATATAGAGAGGAGGCAGGGAGGCATGGATCTGAAATGTACAGACCATGTTAGCTGGCTTCATAGGACCTAAAAACCAGTTAGTCAGAAACTGATGATCAGTTTTGGCAGAAAAACCATGCTTTCCAAGGGCAAGCTTTACAAAACCTTTCATCAGGCTTGATAGAGTTCAATGAATAAAAAGGGAGGAGCAGTTCAGTGGTAGAAATTACAGACCATGAAGGCTGGCCTGAAAAACCCTTTGAAATACTTCTGCTCATGGTGTTGCAGAAGCAGGTGAAGGCAAGAAATCAGCAGTAGAAGTCAGGGGTTTTTAAGTAAAAGGGTGATAGCGTAGGTGTATTGATAGGAGGATTTGAAATATCCTGGGTAGGGATATTTCAAATATCCCTGGGTAGCATGCTAGGAGGATAGCATGCTAGGAGGGAAGGTATGAGTTTGAGGGTAAGGGGGTTTGCAGAGGAAAGAGGGCAGTGATGGGAAGTGGAATCTCAGTTCAAGAAATGGAGTAAAAATTATACATCAAGTTCTGCTGGGAACATGGCACATTCAAACCAGTCCCAGATTGAGGTAGATATTCAAGGCTGCGGGTCATATCTGAGTGGAGGGGTGCTGGATAAAGTGTTAAGGATGCAGGAAAGAAATAGTGGGAGCCTCAAGCCCAGTGAGGCATCCTGAGAAAAATGAAGCAGAGAAAAGTGAGAAAGTGTCTAGTCCCTCTGAAACAAAGTTAATGTGAATGAGGGGGAAATGGGTCCCAATCAGTAGACTGGAATACAGGGCAGGTCATTAATAACTTGAGTAATCTCTTTGTGGCTAAGAGGTTAAAGGGTGAGTGGTAAGTCTTACAGCCTTTTTAAATGGGTGGTGAGGGTTCTACTGTCTCTTAGTGTCTCTGAAGCACTTGGCAGTTCATGTGTAATGTCTGGACCTGCCAGGTCTTTCTAAGACATAACCCAACAGCAGTATTGCTCATTAGTTCCAGGGTAGGGTGAAGAGTGTGCAGATGTCTAATTTTCTAGGCCAAGTAACTGGCATGAGTGTGGCTTGGATTGGAAGACTGTATTCTACACAGGCAAAGTTATAGTTTATAAGTGAATAGGTAAGAATAACTCAGTAACAGTTTTCAAGTTGAAAATTTTAGAGTGGACCTTGCTGATTTCCTTCTATAACTTTAGTATGGAACTAGCATTAAATCATAAAAATACAAATTTAAGTAGATAATGAGAAGATCTAGTACAATGTGATAATTTGTTATTAAGCAGTAGACAGTTTGGGTTTCATCTTTATTTGACCCAACCACTGCTGTCCAAGACTTTGCTGTGGCTAGGCAAGATCAGCAGCACCACAATCCTTATTTCATCTGGGATGCTAGGACTGATAGGTGGTAAAATTATTATTATGGGGAAACATCAAACCAAAATGACACAAATATTTTTTTATAATTTTTAACAGCCTTTTAAATTCTTAACTACTATGGATAAACAAATCTCTCTGAATTCCAGTTCTCATGGTATATGTGAATATTTAAATGGATAAAACTGGAGAAAAGCAGCAAGGGAATTAATCTTCCTCAGATTTCTATATGTTTGTGAATGGAGCTCTCCTTCCTATCAGAGGAAAACAGGATTTCCTGTTGAGGTATTCTGAAGAGTAGGGAAGAGGGTCAGTGATGGGAACTGAAATGCCAGTACAAGGAAAATGCCTCTTTCTACAAAATGACTGAGGCAGACCTTTCCTTTTTCTCCGTGGTTGATTGTTCATTTTTTCTGGATGCTTTCGAGCTAACTTTGAAGTTCAACAGGTACTTTTGGAAATTGCCTTAGATGTGTCAATCCCTGCATTATTCTCTTAAGAGAAGATGTAGACTCTCATTTTCTGGAAGAGTGAACTTATTCCCATTGTATGTAATTTATACCTACAGGACAATTTGGCCACTGGTACAATCATTCACCAAGCATTCTCTTGTCTGTGAGGATCTGGTAGGAGCTGTTAGTCTGGATGGAGCAAACATTTCCCACTTAAGAGGGTGGACAGATCTCAGCATTCCAGAGGACATGCTGAAGGAAAGGGAAATTCCAAATAGGCCCTCTTAATTGATCCAGTTTGGTTAGTACATCTCTTCCTTTCTTCCTTCCTTCCTTCCTTCCCCTTTTTATTTCCTCTGGTATTCCAGGTGCAACCTGTTTTTTTCTTACTTGTTCTTCACGTGCAGTAAGTACATTCTTTGCTGATTGCTTTTGTTAAGCCCTCAAATTCTTCCAATGCTTAGTTTGTCAGGAACTTTACTTTCATGACTGTATTCCTTTCTGTGGCAAAGTCATGTTCTCCTCGGTGGCAAAGTCATTTCCCACATGTTTGTAACATTTTTAATCAGCGAAGTATTAAATCTGTCAGAATTTTGGAGATGTAATTTACCTGCCAAGGATATTTTAGCTGTGCTATGTAAATATATCAGTATTATTGGGATTATATATAATGTGGAAGTGTCAAAGAGTACAATAACCAGCATAACTATACATTTTTAATTTGGGGGGAAAATGTTTGCAAAATAAGAATCATTTGTGAGCCAAAGAAGGGCAGAGTATAATTTGCATATAGTCACCCCTAAATCAGGAAGAGGAATTGTGTAGGCTGATTCCAATCGACTCTGTGTGTTAAGGGATGTTGAAAGATTACTCGTTTGTGTAGTAGACAATACAGTGATTCCACAAGTTCAGTTGTTGAAAAGGACTCACCTAACTCAACAGAGTATACTTACATAGGCTTTTTATTTACAAGTAAATGATACAATGCAGCAAGAGAAAGAGAAACAGGCAAGTATTGTGGGTGGGGTGGGGTGGGAGGGGGAATCTGATAGACATCCAGGTGCAAGCTTTGCAGAGCTTTTATTCACCCAAGGATACACTTGGCTCTGGATTAAACCACCAAGGTCTGTGTGATATTTACATCCCTTGGGTCACATAGTCATGTAGTCAAACCAGCCTGGCTAACAAGTTACACCAGAAAAACTATCAGTAAACAAAGTGAGGGGGCTTTTCAGGGGAGCTTTGGACTTTGAACTGCACATCATAAATCCCATTGTATTCCTCTTGGCCAAAGGTCAAAACTGACATCCAGAAAACCCAAAGATAAGGATAGGCCTTTCCCAGTTCAACTGTAAATTAACTCTGTCCTATAGAGATACTTACTCTGAGGAAGTATCAGGGAAGAGACATTTGAATATATATTTAATACCATTAGAGCTAAATTCTCCCAGGGAAGAAAAGGAAAATTCTAGAGCTGGGAACTAGAATGTGGGTCAGCTGTATTTAATGTCCATATTTTCCCCACTAACCTCTACTCCTTTAGAATAAATACCCTTTCCTTATAAGCATAAAACTGGTGGTGTCAGGCCCGTGTTGGAAACCCAGAAAGAAACTTTCACCACTACTCTACTAAAAAGGTGTAAAAAGTCATCTATAGAACAAAACATGTATTGCTTTTACTAATAGTACCATGTTGTATTAATAAAAATGTGTTATTTTATTAGTAAAATTTCATTATCATCAAGGTAATTCAAATGAAAACTTGAGAGGTTACAATATATGTTTAGGGAAGACTTTGCACTGTTGCAAGGATGGGGAAAATGTGAAATAGGTAGTTTGTTTGCAGTCATCTCCAAACCCCTTCCTCTCTGCACCCCCCTCACCTTCTCAGGAGCCACTGACACCAGGGCAGGGAATGCTTTTGAGGAGTCTCTTTTGAAGAGAAGAGCAATCTGATGGGATAGCACTGTTTAGATAATGGTGTGAGGCACTGGATCTGTTTCTCTTGCAGGAGTATTTGTGTTTTTCAGTAGGACACAGAATGGGAGGAAATGCACGAGAAGGCCAAGGATTACTGACTTGTAGAATTTCTTTCAAAAACAATCAGGGGCAATATGCCATAGAACAAATCTCTGGATAGAGTTTTCCTGGTGCCCCTAACTTAGACCATTACCTATTCCAATTACTTCTGTGATGAATGACAATGCCTTGAATGTCCTGAAATAAAACTGTGGCTTCCTAAGTAAGGCCCAGTCAACTTGACGCAGCTCAAAGCTCAAAGGCCTCATTCTTATGTCCAAATGAATCAATCTCTTACTCAAAAAACAAAACAAAAACAAAACAAAACAAAAAAAGGATGCTGAACTATTTTTCTGAAGAAATAATAGTCAAATGTAGCTCTGATTTTTATTTTCTAAAAATTCATTCTTAGCCCTATCAATATTATGAAAAAACAAATGTTTTAAAAGAAAATAGAAATTAGATGATAGTTTTAAAATTAGCAAACTGAGGGTTGCTGGAGTGGGGGGTGGGGTGGGAGGGTTGGGGTGGCTGGGTGATAGACACTGGGGAGGGTATGTGCTATGTTGAGTGCTGTGAATTGTGCAAGACTGTTGAATCACAGATCTGTACCTCTGAAACAAATAATGCAATATATGTTAAGAAAAAAAAAAAAGAAGATAGCAGGAGGGGAAGAATGAAGGGGGGGAATCGGAGGGGGAGATGAACCATGAGAGACAATGGACTCTGAAAAACAAACTGAGGGTTCTAGAGGGGAGGAGGGTGGGAGGATGGGTTAGCCTGATGATGGGTAATAAAGAGGGCACGTTCTGCATGGAGCACTGGGTGTTATGCACAAACAATGAATCATGGAACACTACATCAAAAACTAATTGTAATGTATGGTGTAATGTATAGTGTAATGTATGGTGATTAACATAACAATAAAAAATTAAAAAATAGGGCGCCTGGGTGGCTCAGTTGGTTAAGCGACTGCCTTCGGCTCAGGTCATGATCCTGGAGTCCCGGGATCGAGTCCCGCATCGGGCTCCCTGCTCGGCGGGGAGTCTGCTTCTCCCTCTGACCCTCCCCCCTCTCATGCTCTCTGTCTCTATCTCATTCTCTCTCTCAAATAAATAAATAAAATCTTTAAAAAAAAAAAAAAAAATTAGCACCATGACTTGTAATAAGCAAATATCCTCTATCCTTGAATTAGGATCTATATTATGAGTAGTATACTGAATGCGTATATACAGACTTATGCACAAGATGGAGTTGTTTGAGCATTTTAGTTTCCCCTAGAACTTCTGAAGAAGTCAACTCTTAGAGATTTTGTACTGTGAGATATATGGCCTCACACAAATCTGGGACATCTTCAGTGAATTTCTGGAAGACAAATGGTTTATTTTTAGTAAGGAGAAGACTGTCATTGAGTTACAACCTTGAAAACAAGGAGGGAGAGCAAAATAAACTGCCCAGAATAGTTATCATCAACATGTGTATTTCGGATAATGACATGAGCATTTTTACTTCTGATTATGTTGCTTTTCTACCTCCTCAGCTTTTTCTGGACAAGCAGATAAATGGTCCATTTAGAACCACATCACACTGAACATGGACAAGATTGTAAGATCACACTTTGACCAGCAGTCCAGTTTAGGGAATTCAAACTTCCACTAGAAGCCTACTGAAAAGATAATAAACATTCCACAAAGGTATATTTTTCTTGGATTGATTTGGAGAGAAAATCAATAACCTGGACAAAAGGCAAATGGTAAGAGAAGGGGGTGAAGTAGTTGTCTTAAATCTATAGTTAAAGCACCTGACAACCTCAGAATGGTTGAGTGCATTATCACAATCCTGGTGAGACTAGATCTTTAGCTTCATGGTAACTTTAATGCTGCTCATCCTGGGGATGAGGGTGGGTTGGAATAATGAGGACAGGTCAGCTCTTCTGCTGAGGACCTAACTACTTGTGTATTTGTGTCTTGGGCTAAAGAAATATAAACATTACTATTTGGCATCTGTGTAAAAGTGAGCGTTGCCATTCTAGGAGATAAAATAATAAACATTTTTGTCCTGTTAATTGATTCAGATTACTCCAGTGATGTCAGCTTTGATGCTCTTTGCTGTTTTTCATGAAATTTTCTAATTGCGTTGTCTGAAAGCAAATCACTGCTAAGCAAGAGTTACGGTTATTTTGTCTAATGATCCCAGATTTTTATAGTACTTTTATGTTGAAGTTTGGCTTATATTTTTTTGTTGGAGGTTTAGGATATGAATTAAATATATACATTCATAAATTTTCATGTCAGACATGAGAGATTCAGAACTGGTGGACCACATAGAATGTTTTGTTTGGTCACTTTAAAAATTGTTTTAGTTTTTTGCCAAGGTTTAAATATTAGAAGACTTTACTTAAAAATGCTTTTCTGACTTAGAAATTCAAAGTTCTGGTAGCATTGTGCTCCAATTCCTACATGGTTACAGTCAGCCATCTCTGGACAGCTGCTGTCTCCTGTGGTCTGGACAGTGTACTCCACGTTGCCTCAGATCCTTCCAGACTTGACTGTGCACGGCATATTCCTGGTCTGTATGGGTACCTAGTACAGATGATCAGACACTGCTCAGATATTATCTATTTGTCTGCATGAAAATATAAATATATTTTATTTTTAGAGGTATTTGGGATGAGGACATTCAAACTGAGTTTACATGCTTTGTATTCTCAATGGCCAAGTTCTGACCTAGGAGCTACAGCATTTCCCTAATGAATAAGTCTGTGTGTCGCAATATCTGCATTCCTTTACAACCTAACAATTTTGTTTTCTGAGCCACTGTATAAAATGAGAATGTAGAAGAGAGAAAATTTTCTGCTACGTTATTTGTGTATGATGAGTGTGTCAAAGGTCCCCATAAACCCCCTCAGGTTTGGTGATATACAAGGAATACTCATAGGACTTAGCATATGTTTTGCTCATAGCTAAGATTTACTCAGCAAAAGGATACGGGGAAAAATTAACAAAGGAAAAAGACACATGGGAGGGGCGCCTGGGTGGCTCAGTTGGTTGAGCGACTGCCTTCGGCTCAGGTCATGATCCTGGAGTCCCGGGATCGAGTCCCGCATCCGGCTCCCTGCTCGGCGGGGGGTCTGCTTCTCCCTCTGACCCTCCTCCCTCTCATGTGCTCTCTCTCTCTCATTCTCTCTGTCTCAAATAAATAAATAAAATCTTTAAAAAAATATATTAAAAAAAAAAAAGACACATGGGAAAAAATTTGAGCTACAAACTTTGAGGAGTCCTGTCTCTATGAAGTCACATAAGACATGCTTAATTTCTCCAGCATTTCACCACATTGTGACAGCACTTATAAAATGTTGTCTGTCAGGAAAATAGAGACTTTAGGCCCAGGATTTTTACTGGGGATTGGTTGTAGCTACCCTCTGTCTAGCATATACCAAAATTTCAGACTCCCAGAAGGTAGGTAAGCATTTAGCATAAACCACATTGTTTACACAGTCTACAAGACAAACCACCATTATTGGTTAGGGAACTCCTGAAATTGAAGTTCCCAGACATCAGCCTGCTTACAAGACTTTGTAAGCAGGCCTTTCTAAGGATGGTGGTCAGGCCTGCTATTTAACTCTTTTGTGCAATGAGAAATACTAAGTTATTCTTTTCTTACCAACATATACCTAATTGTTGGTCAGGCTGTATGTTATACAATGATAGAAACCACCCAGATAATAATTCTGGTCCATTTCCTTTGGTAAACAGCTAGCTGTGGACAGTGTTTTGAGGTAAACCCTGTCATTTATCTCTGAGAGCTCTACTAATCATTAAACAAAGAAAAACATCTGAGACTAAACTGTTTGATTAATTCATTCACTTAATTCATTCAACTCATATTAGGCACAAGGTCCTTGGGATATAAAATCTCTGCTTTTATGGAAATGTTAGTTTATAGTGAGTAGAGAAACATTAAGTAAAAGACCTAAGTAAAATATAGGTTAGAAGGTAATGCTATGGGGGGAAAAAAGCGGTGTAGGGAACATCAGGACAACCAGGGTTAGTGCTTGTGTTAGGGGCAGAATTAGGATGGGCCTTGCCAAAAGGGTGATTTTTGAGCAAGGATTTAAATGAGGTTAGTGGGATAAGAAGATTAACATATGGGCAGAGCATTTCAGAAAGACCAAAAAGATACCACCAGAGCTCTCAGGTGGGAGACGAACTGACCAGAAACAACTAGGAGGTGGGAATGGTTGGAGTACAGTGAGCAAGGGGAATGGCAAGAGATAAGAGCAGAAAGGTAATGGAAGCCCAGAGTATGTAGACCATGAATCAATTTGGGTTTTACTATGAAAAAAATGGGGGACCATTGCAGGATTTTAAACAAAGAAGTGATATAATTATTTTTTGACGCGTAGGACATATAGAAAATCACTGAATTGTCATAAAATAAACTCACCAGTGTAATCAGCATTCAGATCAAGAAAAAAGCTCTTGCTAGTACCTGTAGTCCTTCCCTTCTGCCACCTCCCAGTCACTTCTTCCCACCAAGGAAAATCTCTATCTTAACTTCTAACACCAAGCCTAGCTTTATGGTAAAAAAACAAAAGAAACAAAAACACAAAAAACCACACCACTGATTATGTACCTTCTTATCCGTATTTGGCATATTTTGTTTAATATTATATCTGTGATTGTATTTGTAGATCCTACATTCTTTTCTTTTAAGATTTTATTATTTAAGAAAGAGAGCCCAAGCAGGGGGAGGGGGAGGGGCAGAGGGTGAGGGAGAAGCTGGCTCCCCATTGAACAGGGAGCCCAATGTGGGGCTCGATCCGAGGACTCTGGGATCATGATCCGAGCGAAAGGCAGACACTTAACTGACAGAGCCACCCAGTGGTAGATCCTACATTTTTATTACTGGCTAATAGTCTATTGTAGGATGATGATACACTTTAACCATTCTCCTGTTGATAAACACTTGATATGTTGCAATGTCTTGATATAATAAATAGCTTTTCTTTTGAACATTTCTGTACATCTTCCAATGTATCTATATAGGAGTTTTTTTTTCCATATATACTTGAGAATTACTGGGTCACAGAGTATGCTTATGTTCAAATTTAGTGGATACTGCTAAAGAGTTTGACAAAGTGATTATACCAATTTACATGTCTATCAGCAAGATTTGAATTCTAATTACTCGATGTCCTGGCCAATACTTGGAACTGTCTTTATTTTACATTTTAGTCATTCTGGTGCATGTGGAGTATAATTGCATTGTGGTTTTAATTGTCATTTTTTTTATTGGCTAGAAATTTGAGAAGCTTTTATATGATTAATAGTCATTTAGATGTCCTCTTTGTGATGTACCTATTCAGGTCTTTTTGTCCATTTTTTATTGTTTTCTCATATTGATTTGTAATTTTAATATTCTAGATATGGATAGATCTGTGGTCGGTAGGTTAAGGGCCTCCAAAATGTCCACATTTGATTCCCTCGCACATGTGAATATTTTACTTCTCATGACAGAAGGGACTTTGAAGATATGAGTAAGGTTAAAGAGCTTGAGATGGAGAGATGCTGGATTATCAAGGTGGGCCCAATCTAATCATGAGTTTTTCAAAGTGTAAAAGGAAGGCAGAAGAAAGGATCAGAGAGGTAACATAAAAAAGATTTGAACCCACCATTGCTGGCTTTAAAGATGGAATAAGGGGGCCATGAGTTAAGGAAAGTATCAGGCTTAAGAAGCTACGCATGGCTCTCAGCTTACAGTCATCAAGGAAATGTGAACGTTGATCCTACAAACACAAGCAACTGAATTTTATCCAGAACCTAAATGAATAACAAAATGGATCCTTAGATCCTCCAGAAAGAATTGCAGTCTCACTGATAACTTGATTTCAGCCCAGTGGGAGCCATGTCCAAATCCTAACCTACAGAACTGTAAGATATGAGTTTGTGTTGTTTAAGCTGCTAGGTTTTTGGTAATTCATGATGGTAGCTACAGAAAATTACTGCAGTCTATTGTAGTATATATTTATTGGAAATATCTCCTATTCTGTGGCTTGATTTATCATTAGTTTTGTAGCTGTGATTTTTAAGAGAAGTTCTCAGTATTTTTTTAGTCAAGTACTTGTTGAATGCTAGGATATGTGCTAGATTTTTTTTCTTCAGCTTTATTAAGATAAAATAGATATATAATGTTGTATAACTTGAAGGCATACAACATAATGATGTGGTATACATATATATTGTGAAATGATTACCACAGTAAGGTTAATTAACATATGCATCACCTCACATTGTTACCATTTATTGTGCGTGTGGTGAGAACTTCTAATATCTACTCTTAGCAACATTTAAGTATATACCATAGTGTTGTTAACTATAGTCACCATGCTGTATGTTAGATTCCTAGACTTTACTCATCTTATAACTGAACACTGAGGAAAATGTTTTTGTATGCAAGTTAAGAAAGTATGTAAAGAAGGATGTCAAATGCTGAGGCTATGCTGAGTAAAATGAGGACTGAGATTCAATTAACTATGGGAGTTAGCAATATGGAAATCCTTGGTCAACTTTACACAGAGTAGTTTTAGTGGAGAGGTAGAGGACAAAAGCCAGATTGAAGAATGGGAGAATGAGATGGAAGAATTGCCAACACTGAGTATAGACAATTTTGGAGGCATTTTGCTCCAAAGAGACTAAGAAATGGAAGAGTGGTGATGGGGATAATGGGATTAAATATTTTTAAGATGGGAGAATAACAGGATGTCTGTATTGCAAGGATATGATCAAGAAGAAAGAAGAAATTGATGCAGTAAGAGATAGGGGAAACTGGGTGGAGTGTGTTCTTGTGTTGGTAAGATGGCAAGGGATCTAGTGAAATTCCTTAAGACTCTAACATAGCTTTGCTTTCAAAATACCATTACAAAATGATTAATAATGGTGAATGTTAGAGATACTATACTACACCTTTGTCAGAGGAAATTGAAGAACACTCTAAAGTCTCACTTTCTTTGGCCAGTAACATCAGGATTTAGAATATAGAGTAAAGCAAAGGATTAAGTGAAAGAAATATCTGAGCAGCAAATAAATATCAGTTAGCTCAGGTATTTTAACTCAGAGAACCTTAGTGTCATTACCCAAGTTACTTTATATAAACTAAAGAAGCAGATTTACCAGCAAACATAGTGACAACAGGAAAGAGTGACAGAAATCAACAGAGAACTAGGAGACAAATTTTGGAAAAATCAGACAAGTTCTTCTAAATAGATTTAACATACATATAATTTAGCAAATAGGTCTTATTATTTTGAAATCAGATAGTACAGAGGTAAATAGCTCTACAAACCCCAGAACTACTAAAGTTGCCATACTTTGCCACAGTTCAGTAAGTGTGCCTAATGAGATTATGTTCTTTTATCAATATATGGTAATACACAATAGAAAATTTTCAACAGAAAATTTGTAACAAAACTCAACATACTTGTGCATAAAGGGATTAAAAGTACTGACCTGAAAACGTTGCTTAATGATTTAGTTCACAAAATTTATTTCCTGTCATTCCTGATAAATGAAGCATTAATGCCTGCATACAGATAAATATATCAAGATCTGACCATCCCTAACATAACTAGACAAGCATATCCCAGGATGTGTGTTTTAAAATCATTGAAAGACAAGCGTATTGATCATAGAATAGTAGACTGTTAGTCAGAAAGGACCCCAGAGTTTATCTAGTCCATGTTGTATCTGCTCAAATGTGCAAAGTTCACAATATGTGGGTAATGGACATATATTTCTTTTTATCCTTCTAAACCTCCATCTGCATTTCTCTTTGTTTACTGAGAAGAGCTATCTTTTTACCTATATATTTATCATGATAAAATATTTTCAGACCAATTATAGATGATAATAAGGAACTGAGTTTCAAAGTAAATTGTTATCCTATAATTATTATTTTATAATAACTGGAAAGAGAAACTCAAACAGCCCAGGCACAGTGTGAAACACAGTGTCATAAAAATGAAGGCACTGGAAATTTGCCCTATTCCAGCCACTTTGAATAAGAATTTTTGTTTGGGATAAATATGTCAGAAGACAAAAGGAAGAGAACTAAACACATTTTACAGATAAATAAAGTTGCTGGAGCCACAGAGAAAAAAAAAAGGTAAAAAGAAGCTGTTTTTATGTGGGTTAAGTAGCAGTAAACCACTTGAAGAGAAATTCTGGTAGACGGGTCATTGAAATAGAAGGGAATGATTGTATAACTATGCAAACTCATGCTTTTGACAAAGAACTTAATTTACAAATACTTTATTGTGGGGTCATGTACACAATGTTTAATCAAGTATAATATACATATTTATATAAAGAAGAATAAAATATTTTAATTCATATAAAAAGATTGAGAATTAGTTTAAGAAGGGGTAGTAGGAAATACCAGGAATCTCTCTCCCTACCTAGATGACAATTGCACTGCCTGAATCTGTCTGACATAACGATTTTGGAACTCTGGGATCTATTGAAAGTTTACAACTTCCAGGGGTGGGCGTGAGCAGTAAATTGCAGTTAATTTTCATCAATTTCAGCTCTTAGTACAGTAGCAGCTACCCATTCACCCACCCCAACTCCATGGCAGGCAACTGTATACATGTTCTGGAAGCAACCTGTGTACAGTTTGAAGGAGCCAGGCTGGGGAAAAAAGCACATTGTTCTCCAAACGTCAGAGATTTGTGCGATTGCTGCTTCTGATCACAGAGACACAGACAAAGAAGCAAGCAGCCATTGTTGTACCTCCCCCATGATTGCAAGCCCCTCCCCACTCTGGCTCAAGTGACTTCCAAAGGATATAAAGGAAGATTTAAACCTCATTTGCCTCCTTTTCACCCTTTTAGGAGCCAAAAATAAAGATCAGGACATTCAGAAACAACTGCATATACAGGGAAGACTAGAAGATGACTGCACATGCCCAGGGAAAGGTGCAGGCTCAGAAAAGACCTGAGAAGACCTTAAATTTACACTTTAGGCTTAGCCTTGGCACAGAGGGACAACCTACAACAGTCACAAAAACCCAAAACAATAAAAACAGTAACAAAAGAAACAGCAAATCCTGGTGATGGGGAGAATCTGATCTTCAGACTTCTCACATTATAAGAATTCAAATGTCTAGTTTTCAATAAAAATAAATCACAAGGCATGCAAAGAAATGGGAAAGTAAGGCTTATTCAAATGAAAAAAATAAATCAATAGAAACTCTCACTGAAAAAGACCTGATCACAGATGTACTAGACAAAGACTTTAAAACAACTGCTTTAAAGATGCTCAGAGAACTAACAGAAGATGTGGAGAAAGCCAAGAAAGCAATGTGCAAACAAAATGGAAATATCAATAAAGGGGTAGAAAACCTAAAAAGAAAGCAAAAAAAAAAAAAAAATTCTAGAGCTGGAAAGTATAATAATTGAAATGAAAAACTCAATTCAAATGATTCAGAGATTCAAAGGCAGATTTGAGCAGGCAGAAGAAAGAATCAATAAATTAGCCTAGAGGACAATGGAAATTGAGGAACAGAAAGAAAGGTTGAAGAAAATCGAACAGAATCCAAGGGAGCTGTGAGGCACCATCAAGTGGATCAACAACACACATTATGGGACTACCAGAAGGAAAAGAGAGAAAGGGGCAGAGCATATTTGAAGAAAGAATGATTGGTTATTCCCCAAACTTAATGAAAGACATGAATATAAACACCCAAGAAATTCAACAAACTTCAAGATGAACTCAAAGAGATCTACATAAGACACGTTATAATCAAATTTCTGAAAGGCAAAGATGAGAAGTTTTTGAAAGCAAGAGTGAGGTGACTCATCGCATGCAAGGGATCCTCAGTGAGATTGTCAGATTTCTCATCAGAAATTTGGAGGCCAAAAGGCAATGGATCCATATTTCCAGAATGCAAAGGAAAACACCAAATCCTAGATCTGGCAAAATTGTCCTTTTAAAGTGAGGGCAAAGTTAGGACATTCTCATGTAAAGAAAAGCTAAAAGTGTTCATTACCACTAGACCTGCCCTGCAAAAAATGTTCAAGGGAGTCATGCCAGAGTGAAACAGAAGGACACTAGACAGTAACTGGAAGCCAAGTGAAGAAATAAAGATCTAAAAAAGGTAGATATGTGGGCAATTATAAAAAAGCTAGTATTGTAACAATGGTTTCTAACTGTATTTTTTGTTTTCTTCATGATTTGAGATACTAATATGTTTAAAAAATTCATGGTTTTAGACATACAAAAAATGTAACATAACCAACATAGAAAAATCAGTTGACTTTCCATATACTAACAATGAACAATATGAAAATTATAAAACTAATTTTATCTATATAAACTAGCATAAAAATAAAATACTTAGGTTTTAACTAAACCAATGAGGTTTAAGACCTGTACAATGAAAATTACAAAACATTGCTGAAAGAAATTAAAGAAGAAACAAATGGGTACACATTCCGTGTTGATGGAATGGAAGACTTAATATTATTAGGATGTCAATACTACCTCCAAAGGATTTACAGATTCAATGCAATTCCTATCAAAATTCCAATGACATTTCTTATAAAAATAGAGAAACCCCTCCTAAAATTGATATGGAATATCAGGGGACCCCAGATAGCCAAAACAATCTTGAAAAAGAAGAACAGTGCTAGAGGTCTCAGTTTCTGATTTCAAAACTTACTACAAAACCACAATAATTAGGGGTACCTGGGTGACTCAGTTGGTTAAGTGTCTGCCTTCAGCTCAGGTCATGATCTCAGGGTCCTGGGATCAAGCCCCACTTTGGGCTCCCTACTAAGCAGGGAGTCTGCTTCTCCCTCCCCCTCTGCCCCTAACCCTGCTTGTACTTGCTCTCTCTCTTTCTCAAATAAATAAATAAAATCTTTGGGAAAAAAAAACCCACAATAATTAAAATAGTGTAGTATTGGCAAAAAGATAGACATATAGACAAATGGAATAGAATTTCAAGGTAAGAAGTAAATCCTTACATATACGGGCAAATGATTTTTGACAGGGGTGCCAAGACCATTCAGTGGGTTAGGGACAGTTTTTTCAGCAAATGGTGCTAGGGAAAATATAGTATATGCATACAATAGAATATTATTCTGTCATAAAAAGGAAGGAAATTCTCACTGATGCTATATATGAATGACCTTGAGGACATTATGTGAAACAACCCAGTCATACAAAAAAAAAAAAAAAAAAAAAACCCAACACAAAAAACCAAATACTACATGATTCCATTTATATGAGATGCTTAAAGTAGTCAAATTCGTAGAAACAAAGTAAAATGCTGGTTCTGAGGATTGGGGAAATGGGGAGTTGTTTAATGGGTATAGCATTTCAGTTTTACAAGATAGAGTCCTAGAAATGGATAGTGGTGAATAGTGGTGATGGCTGTACACCAATATGAATATATTTACTACCACTGAACTATACATTTAATAATGGTTAGGATGGCAAATATTTATGTTATATGTATTCTACCACAATAAAAAAGTGGGGGAAAAGATTAATCCAGTAGCAAAAATAACCGGACAAAACCAGTGTGAAATTGTATTTAATATAACACATTGTACTACAGGTGGTTCTTACAAAGTTTTTTCATCTCTCTCTCAGGGAAAAAGAAGCACTAGCACCCTTTCACTAGAGTCCAAGGATTAAAAGGCTTTTTTTCAGGAAGACACCCTGGGTTACTTAAGACCACTAGGTAACTTTTCAAGAAAATGTGTCCAGAGATGACTGTTTTTGTTGCCCTCTTTCCCCTTGCAAAATTTCCTAAGGTGAACAGAGGCATTCAACATCAAATTGTTCCAACCACTACCTTCAAAAAGAAAGTCTTTTTCTTTTTGAAAGAGCTGTATCTTCATAGCACCATGGCGATGATGTGCATGGCAATTCTACCTTTAAAATGGAGGAAACTTGTTTGCACTGGATTTTCTACCGTTGATCCTTACCAGGAAGTTACTTCCCAGTGTCAAACTGCAAAGCTCTGACTTGAATGATGGCCAAACTGAAAAGCACACAGTATTTAGTCTGATCCCAAGGGCCTAATATCAGGTCTTTCTAACTCAGGTACAAGTTGCCCTTTGCCTTAAATTTACTATTAGCAGTTTCCAATTTAACACTGCATTTTTTTTTCTTTTGTTAGTCACTTTTAAGGATTGAGTACAAGGTTTAACTATAAAATAGTAAGACTGACTTTTTAGCAATATATCAGAACTTTTTTGCCCTACTGAGTGTTATTACCCTCAATAGTCCCCTTGGAAAAATATTTATTTTTTCCAAAAAGGATGCTATTGCTTAGTGTTCTTCAGAACCAATTTCCTATCTACACAAGAAAATCTCCTTTATTACTTTATCGATAGAAGACTTCTTCCCTTTTTTAAAAAAGATTTTATTTGAGAGACAGAGAGCACATGTGCACATGCATGAGTGGGGGGAAGGACAGAGGGAGAAGCAGACTCCCTGCTAAGCAAGGCTCATCCCCAGGACTCTGGGATTATGACCTGAGCCACCCAGGTACCCCGACTTCTTCCTTAACCACTCTTGCTTAATTTCTCTCCTTCCTTCATTTAATTATTTAATTGGCTCGTGCACTCATCCATTCAATGATTTATTTTTTAAAAGTGAGTGCCATTTTTACTTGGCTCAACTCAATTTAGTGCTTTTCTTTGCTGAAGGCAACAGAATGGAGTGGTGTCAATGGTGCTACCCAAGAAATTTCTAGAAATAGGATTATATAGGATTTAGGGAGAAATTGTATAGCCTGGCATATACTAGAAGCTACAAGCAATCTTTTAGGCCACTCCTGGAAATTAATATCTCTGATATACATGCTATTAAACTGCTCATAATGTCTGTTAAGCAGGTGTTTATTTGGAGAAACATTACAAATTAATATGAATAAAGATCTAAGACTACCTGTAAAATATTCCCAGTCATTCAATATCATTTTAGCATAGTATATAAAACCCTTCCACAGTCTGGTCCCAATTTCCCTTAGTCACCATCAGCCTGTCCCTGTCCAATTTGATGCTTTAATCAGCTCTTGTAGGTCAGTTGTTCTCAACCAGCGGAAATTTTATCTTTCACCCAGGGAAATTTAGTAATGTCTGGAGTCTTTTTTTTTTTTTGGTTGTCACACCTGGGTAATGAGTGTTTCTATTGAGATGTAGTGAGTAGAGCCCATGATGGATGGAGCCCATGGTACAATGTACAGGATAGCCTCCCACAACAAAGAATTAGCCAGCCCAAAAAGCCGGTAGTGCTGGTTGGGGAGCCCTGTGATGGGCCTTTTCACAGGTCATGCTTAGTCACTTGCTGAGACATACTTTCCTGTTTTAAGTTACCAAACTTCTAATTGCCTATCTTAAAATCTAGCTCAGGGTACAGTTTCTCTTTAAAATATTACCCCAAATTGGCTCCTTTGCCCTGTTGGTATGCTATAAGAGTATTTTGCTACTGCTTTGGGGTTTTTTTTCCCCTCATCCATATTAAGCCATAACTTAATTCTTTACATTTCTGTCTCCTGTACTGGGCTCTAAGCTGTCAGGACAAGAAAACTGTGTTTTGTTAACCTTTGCAACTCCAGTGTTTGCTACATGGTACGTGCTTAATATATGTTTACAGAGAGAAAGGAAAAAAAAATAGATGATTAATCAAAACACCAACAGTTAGTCCCTGTCAAAGTTCACTTACTTTACTTCAGGAAATAACTCCTGGTACTAGCTACTAGCTAGCAGTCTGGAGCATCGTCTCCATAAATTTCTGAAAAGAGAGAAATTGAAATAGAGTTCCCAGAGAACCTGCTTATCTATTAAACTGTTAATATATCACTATTTTAGCATTTTTTATAGATTCTAACAGGTCAAAGATATGTTGATGAGAAAGCAAATGTTTTGTCCAGTTGTGACAGGATGTTTTTTCGTGAAGTGGCACTTGACCATGACAAGCCAGAATGCCAAGCTGTGAGGCCACGGTTCAATTAGACAAGTCACAGGGATCACCTTGTCTGAGCAAAATTCTGTCTCTTTCAAGAGCTAAGGAATACAAGTTAACTGCAAAGCTTCTAATAAAAGGCAACACCTCCAGGTACATGAGCTTCTATTCTGCTACCCAGGCTATGCTGAAAACTTACTGAATGGCTTGTATTTCAACAGTAAGTTGGCATAGGGTTGGAGTGAAGGAGTTTAAGTGGAGTTGGTATCTCAGAGGAAGGTCAAATATATGCCTCTCTGTGGAGTAGAACACGGACAAGTATTCTTTACTTGACACTTGAAAACTGTTTAAAATAGCATCACTTTTCATTTTGTACCTTCTTGGTATGTTTTGAATTTCTAAAAATATGAGAATTTAAAAAAAAAATTATCTTTACTTTTGGAAGGAAACCTGAAGACTTATAGGACCAGGGAGCAGTAATTACAACAGAGCACAAGAAAATATGGGGGAAGGGAAGGATTTCTACCTAGGACTACCACACCAGAAAAATAACTTCAAACTTGGTGAGGAAGCTTTGGGAAAATTTCTGCATTTTTATATTAACTAAACCACACAGCTTTGCCATTTAAAAAATTATTTTATTTGAGGTATAGAAATGAGCATGAGAATTTTTTAACTTATTTTTTTTGCCACAACCAATTAAATAAGATATAAAGAGCAGCTTAAAAATTCACATGAAATCACAAGGAAGAAAAGATTTAAGATAAGTGAGAAATAGGCAAAAATAACATGTGTTAAAAAAAAAAGGTAGGATGAATCAAGGTAGGAGGATAATTGTGCAACAAACATCTAAAAACATGCTTAGCACTTTTAGATTTCCAGTAGCAAATGTGTAGAGAGCAGCATGATTTGTTACACATACCTGAGGATTTATAAAACAAAAACATGTATGTCCCAATACTGATACACTGTTGAAGCCTCTTGCATATCCACGTGAGAGAGTAAACAAGGTCCTCAACAACATCCTCACAGTGAGTGCCTTAAAGATGTTCTTCATGAAGATTTTCCTGGTAGCCTAAAAGCATCACCCATGACTCATTGCTCAGGGTGGTCACTGCTAATGTTCGTAAGTAAGCTGCCCTTTGCTTAAACACTGCATTTTAGAGTTTCTTTAGAAATGAAAGCCCTGAGTATCTATTGTGGACCATAATGTGTTTCCTTTCCATTTTCCCAGTCCTCAAAGTATGTTTTGGTTGTTCTCTCTTCTCCATGATTCACATAATAGTAAGCCCATAGCAGCGATTTGGCAAAACATAGTCCTGAGCTGTTGGCTGGATCAGGGGTAGGAATTTGATTTAAAATCGACCAGGCTGTTCTTTACTCTAAATTCTATTCCTTGCCTATAATGTATTAGCTGGACATGAATCAGGCTGCATCTTGAGCAAGCGTAGTCCTTTCCCCTGGTATTTGGAAATGGAATGGAAAAAAGAGAGGAGTGATAGCCCCTTTTCTGGAGGCGGAATCTATAAAATAAGCTTATATATTGTCAAATTAGATATCTTTAAGCAGACCTATGAAACCAAGTAGCAGGAGTTGATCTGTAGATAGAGCAAGTGATGAATCATGTATGCAGAGAAAAGCACACATAAGACACACATCTAAATCCATTTGTGAGGTCTGATTGCATCCCTGTTCTTTGACTTGCATGAAATACCTGTTTCCTTTAAGAAATGGAAGGAAGAAGGATTTTATAACTTAAAATCAAATGAGTTGGAACTAATGTAAGTTTCCTTAGGCATTTACTCTTTTATTTGTCTTTACCAAGTTTTGCTTGGTTTTGCTGCAGTAGTCCAGGACTATATTCCCTGACAAGTGCTGGAGTGCAGCTATTCTGCATCAGTGAATCAGTGCCAAGACGTATGCTTTAACAACCAGCTAACTTGGGAGACCACCAACAGTCTTTTATGAAAATTGAGGTCTCTAATAAGGACATGTAATTGAATAGAATGCAGCCTCAAATTTGTCTTAAACATGTGGAACTTATTTGGAATATTATTTTGTTTTATCTTAATTTGGAATCCTATTTTAATATTCCTGTTGAGGAATTATAGGATCAGAAGATAAAAGGCTCTTTTGGGTGAAGTTCAAATAGTCTATCAACTTCAGTGAAAAGCTGTCTTAACTTCTCCTCTGACTATTATAGCTATTTGTGAAATGTGTTACTTGGTTATGATCTTGAAAACTCAAACAATATGTTATTTTTCTTTGCATCTTCCATAGGTGTTTGTAGAATGTCTGTAACAAAAGGGATGCTTAGTAAGAACATTTTTTTAAAGAACTTTCTAGAAGGTCTTGAATGGACAATAGTTGCTCTGTGGAGAGCAACACAGGTTTTATTCTGTCTTACGTAAAATCATCAAATATCTTCCTTGGCTGAAATAGCTCAGTTTTCCATTCAGTCACATCAAAATCACTATTATATAGGCAGCACTAGTGTATCTTAGGCCTTCCTGCCGGTAGTAGAGTAGGGAAGACCATATTCTAGCACACATGAGCAGAGACACTATGGTGTTTTTCTGCATCAGAGAGGCTCAGAGGCAGAAAGGGGGAAACACATGTGATGGGCCTGCTTTAAGCAAGAGGCTACTTCTTTTATAGTTTTTGGGGGAGAAAACCTGAACTTCCTTCAAAGTGGGTGGGTTGGTACCCTTCACCCTGAGTTCATCTTCTAATGGGTAGTCAAGGAATAACCTCCTCTTT
This sequence comes from Mirounga angustirostris, assembly GCF_029215605.1. Classification (NCBI taxonomy): domain Eukaryota; kingdom Metazoa; phylum Chordata; class Mammalia; order Carnivora; family Phocidae; genus Mirounga; species Mirounga angustirostris. Next base: position 89,920,343 of record NW_026991716.1, on the reverse strand, counting down.
TCCCTTCAATCTGTGTATTTTGTATACTTTAGACAAAAATGAGTATTTGTCCCCGAAAAGACACATATCTTAGCCTGGAAAAAGAGCTTATTTCTATGAGTGTATAAAATTGTATAAAATCAAGGCAAGGGCTTGTCTACTGAAATCTGTACTCTTCTGCACTTACATAGATTGAGTGTCTACAGCCTTTCAAAATTAGCTCAGGTCCTGGGCTCTGGGCAGGTTGGCTGGTCAGCCTTCAAACAGGCAAAAAATGAACATAGGCAGTACATCTCCTTGATCTGCTCTCTTTGGCTCAAATGGTGAAATCATTTAATAATGACCATATTTTCTACAATAGACTCTACCTGTAGGGTTTCCAATTTCCAATGGCATTCTAATGCAAAAGTCTGACTTTATTCTGAAATACCAGTGACATATATTTAGATAAGGTTCCCCTGCTATGAGGCAAAACTCATTATGATGCAATCACTTTAATCGTGACTAGATATGGGTTATTAAGTATCAAACTGTGTGTGTTTATTGCTCATTATTATATTTAGAGGTTTAAATAGCTTTCCTGCTTTGAGAGGTAGTTATAAGCTCTCAAATATTTAAAACCCAAACGACTAAATTGTCCATTTATTTTAAGTTCATGATTTTGTTTAGACAGGAGCAAAATGTTTTTCATGTGTAACTTTCTGTCAGTGGAGTGAATTTCAGGACTGGAATGAAGAGAAGATGTTTCCTAAATTAGAGTGTCAGTGGGTAGAGAGGCAATAGGAAGTTAAAATGTTGGGAAGCTGTAATCTGGACCATTCAGGCTAAAACTGCTTTTCAGGAAAATAAAGGATGAGTTTGTGTTTACCACGAAGGGTCATCTCTGGTTGTGACTGTGTCGTGCCAGGAATCTGGAACTATCAAGACAAAATATCTGAGGCTGCTTTCTTTTTCAGGTATCAGTATCCAATATTACAAGGAGACATATGTATCAGTCACAATCACAATCATCTAATTGCTCTCTTTGCTCAGGTAACCTCAGATTTAAAGAAGACAAGAAAAATGGGAGTGATAGACTTCCAGAAATTTGTTATAGTTGAATTTAATTAAAACCTTTGGGAGATATATCAAAATATAATAAAAGCCCCATATCAAGCCAAAACTGCTGAGAACCCTTTCCTGTTTAAAATAATAATAATAATGAAGATGTACTTCAACAAGGTTTTTTTTCTGAAATAAAATAAGTAATGTTAATTACAAAGTAGATACCCATTTGAAGACATTTAAAGTTATAACTGAAGATTCCAAGACAAGCTTCTAGCATATATGGAAAAAAATAATCAGCATCATCTTCTGAGATGACACTCCTAGACACAGCTATTTCTAGGTATTCTTACCCTCATTTACCCTCATTTTTGTTCTGGAATGAATCTCAGTCTTTTTTTTTTTTTTTAATGAAAATGCTGATGTGTAATTCTGTACTATATTAATTACCTTAGGTTTAATTGGGTTTCTTCCAGTACCCTTTTCTAAGCCTTATAAAGGGCTTAGTCATTCATAACCATTCTGATCTGTACCTAAGGGGAAAGCTCAGCCCATTGCCCTCAAGGCCTGTTGAATTGTGAGAGACTGAGAGCACACCCAAGAGAACTGTGGCTCCCTCAAGCAATATTCACAGTGTGAGAGCTTTGCAGTGAACAGGTTGTGTTGAATGAGAGTCCTGCTTTAGCAGGTGGTTCTGAACGTTAAATCTTATTCAACCATTATTATTAAGGGCAGGTCACTCAAGATGAAATTCTCAGAGACTATAACTTACCTGCTTGAACAAGCCACTGAACTGCTGGTAAAAACAAAGTCATTTAAAAGTGTCACCAGTTGAGTGTTTTCTTTTTTTAATAAGGAAACTTCGCTGAGGTTTATTAAATTTTCTTTCTACATGTAACACCTTATTACATTGAGAAGCTATATTAAATGCATTTCTAGCTGCTGGGAGCAGTTAGACCATCCCTAACCACCCTTTCCACCAAATAAAGGGCTTGAATATATAGGGATCTAAGAAGAGCTGTGTTTAATTCCTACAGCCCAAAAAGACCCTAGTGCTCAAAATTATTTGCAAATATTAACGATATGTTTAATGATGACTGCCTGGTACACTTTTCCTCATTGCATATCTGGTCCATTGTTTATTCAGAAACAGCAGTTCACCTGTTGTAATCCAGTGCCTAGAGCAAGGTAACCTGGATTAAAGTCTAATGCTGACCCTGTTTACTCATCCATCTAGTGAATATTAATTATGTTCTGATGTGGGATATATTGTTTCAGAAACACTGAGAGACATATATTCAGTCCTCAATAGCTTGACAATATATAAAGGAAGATAAAAACTGTGTGCAAAATAAAGTAGGGTAAAAAACAGCCACATTTCAAACTGCGGGGAGAGGATGGATTGTTTCACATTGGTAGGGAGAGCACTGCTGATGAAACTGTAAACTAGTACCAAATTTATGGGGAACAACTGAGCAATACTTGTCAGACAGCCCAGAAATTCTTCTTGATCCAGAAATCCTATGTTCTTTTTCCCCATAGTTCTTTTTTTTTTAATTAAAAAAATTTAGTTCTATACTCAGTGCTCATCAAGTTAGTGTACTGTTCATCCTCCTTCACCTATTTCACCCATCCCCCACCCCCTCCCGTCTTTAACCATCAGTTCTCTATAGTTTGTTTCTTGGTTTGTCTCTCTCTCTCTTTCTCCCCTTGGCTCATTTGTTTCTTAAATTCCACATATGAGTGAGATCACATGATATGTCTTTCTCTGACTAACATATTTTCCTTAGCATTATACTCTCTAGCTCCATCCAGGTCATTGCAAATGGCAAGATTTCATTCTTTTTTAGGGCTGAATAGCACTCCATTGAATATTTATATATATATAAATATATATAACATCTTTATCCATTCATTAATCCATGGATACTTGAGCTGCTTTCATATCTTGGCTATTGTAAATAATGCTCCTATAATCATAGGGGTGCATGTATCCCCTTAATTAGTATTTAATTTGTATTCTTTGGGTAACTACCCAGTAGTGGGATGGCTAGATCAGGGGTAGTTCTATTTTTAACTTTTTGAGGAACCTCCTTACTGTTTTCCACAGTGACTGCACCAGTTTGCATTCCCACTAACAGTGCAAGAGGGTTCCTTTTTCTCCACATCCTCGCCAATACCTGTTGTTACTTGAGTTTTTGATTTAGCCATTCTGATAGATGTGAGGTGATATCTCATTGTAGTTTTCATTTGCATTTCCTTGTGGTAATAAGTGATGTTGAGCATCTTTTCATGTGCCCTCTATCCCTACTTTGTTGAGGTTTTTTTTTTTTTTTATCATGAATGGATGTTGTATTTTGTCAAATGCTTTTTCTACATCTATTGAAATGACCATATGGTTCTTATCCTTTCTCTTATTGATGTAATGTATCACATTGATTGATTTGTGAATATCGAATCACCCTTGCAACCCAGGAATTAATTCCACTTGATTGTGGTAAATGATTTTTTTTAATGTATTGTTGGATTTGGTTTGCAAGTGTTATGTTGAGGATTTTTGCATCTATGTTCATAAGCAATATTGACCTGTAGTTCTCTCTCTCTCTCTCTCTTTTATTTATTTATTTTTTTTGATGGTGTCTTTATCTGGTTTTGGTATCAGGGTAATGCTGGCCTCATAGAATGAATTTGAAATTTTCCCTTTTCTATTTTTTTGAATAGTTTGAAAAGAATAGGTATTAACTCTTCTTTATTTTTTAAATTTTATTTTATTATGTTAGTCACCATTCATTACATCATTAGTTTTTATGTAGTGTTCCATGATTCATTGTTTGCGTATAACACCCAGTGCTCCATGCAGTATGTGCCTCCTTAATACCCATCACCAGGCTAACCCATCCCCCCACCCCACTCTCCTCTAAAACCCTCAGTTTGTTGAACTCTTCTTTAAATGTTTGATAGAATTTGCCTATAAAGCTGTCTGGTCCTGGACTTTTGTTTGTTGGTAGTTTTTTGATTACTGTTCAATTTCTTTGCTGGTTATTGGTCAGTTCAAATTTTCTATTTCTTCCTGTTTCCGTTTTGGTAGGTTATATGTTTCTAGGAATTTATCCATTTCTTCTATGTTGTCTAACTTTGTTGGCATCTAATTTTTCACAATGTTCTCTTATGATTGTATTTCTGTGGTGTTGGTTGTGATCTCTAGTCTCATTTGTGATTTTTTTTTTTTTAGTCCATTCTCTTTTTTTCTTGATAAGTCTAGCTAGAGGTTTATCAATTTTATTATTTTCAAAGAACTATCTCCTGGTTTCATTGATACATTGCTTTTTTTTAGTTTCAATATCATGTATTTCTGCTCTAAACTTTATTATTTTCTTTTCCCTGATAGTTTAGGTTTTGTTTATTGTTCTTTTTCTAGCACCTGTAGGTGTAAGGTTAGGCTGTTTATTTGAGGTTTTTCTTCCTTCTTGAGGTAGGCCTACATTGCTATAAATGTCCCTCTTAGAAAAACTTTTGCTGCATCCCAAATGTTTTGAACCATTGTGTTTTCATTTTCATTTGTTTCCATGTACTTGTTTATTTCTTCTTTTATTTCCTGGTTGGCCCATTCATTGTTTAGTAATGTTATTTAAGCTCCATGTATTTGTGGTCTTTCCAGATTTATTCTTGTGGTTGACTTCTAGTTTCATAACCTTGTGGTCAGAAAAGATGCATGGTGTGGCTTTGATCTTTTTGAATTTGTTGAGGCTTGTTTTGTGGCCTACTTTGTGACCTATTCTGAAGAATATTCCATGTGCACTTGAAAAGAATGTGGATTCTGTTGTTTTAGGTTGGAATACTCTGAATGTATCTGTTAGACCCATCTGGTCCAATGTGTTATTCATAACCACTGTGTCCTTACTGATTTTCTGATTGGATGATCTATCCATTGATGTAAGTGGGGTGTGTGTTAAACTCCCCTACTATTATTGTATTACTATCAATTACTTCCTTTATGTTTGTTAATACCTGCTTTATGTATTTGGGTCTCCCATGTTGGGTGCATAAATATTTACTATTGTTGTATCTTTTTATTTGATTGTTGCCTTTATGATTATGTAGTGTCCCACTTTGTCTCTTGTTAACAGTCTCTTTTATTTATTTTATATTTTTAAAAATTTTTTAAAAGATTTTATTCATTTGTGAGAGAGAGAGAGAGTGCCCACAAGCAGGGAGAGTGGCAGGCAGAAGGAGAAGCAGGCTCCCCACTGAGCAAGGAGCCAGATGTGGGACTCCATCCCAGGACCTTGAGATCATGACCTGAGCCGAAGGCAGATGCTTAACCAACTGAGCCAGCCAGGCATCCCTAGATTTTAAATATCTAATTTGTCCAATGTAAGTATTGCTACCCCAGCTTCTCTTCACTTCCATTTGCATGATAAATGCTTTTCCAACCTTTCCCTTTCCATCTGCATGTGTGTTTAGGTCTGAAATAAGTCTTTTCTAGGCAGCATATAGATGGGTCTTGGTTTGTTATCCATTCAGTCACCCCATGTCTTTTGGTTGGGGCATTTAGTCCATTGACATTCAAAGTAATTATTGATAGGTATGTATTTATTGCCATTATATTACTTGCTTTATGGCTGTTTTTGTAGTTCTTCTCTGTTCTTTTATTCTCTTGCTCTCTCATGGTTTAATGGTTTTCTTTAGTGATATACTTGGATTCCTTTTTCTTTATTTTTTGCATATCTAATACTGGTTTTTGATTTGTGGTTACCATTAGATGTCTATATAATATCTTATGCATCTAGCAGTCTATATTAAGTTGATGGTCACTTAACTTTGAACCTATTCTAAAAGCATGACATTTTTACTACTCTCCCCCTCACATTTAGGTATATGTGTCATGCTTTATTTATATCCTTTATTTTTTGATCCCTTGATGATCTTTACAGCTATACTTAATTTTACGGCTTTTGTGCTTCCTACTTTTCTTAGTCCCACTTATAATCTTTCCCTTCCACTCAAAGAATCCCCTTTAACATTTCTTGTAAGGCTGGTTTAGTGCTGATGAATTCCTTTAACTTTTGTTTTTCTGGGAAACTGTTTATCTCTCCTATTCCCAGTAATAACCTTGCTGGATAGAGTATTCTTGGTTTCAGGTTTTTTCCTTTCAGCACATTGAATATCTCATGCCACTCTCTTCTGGCCTACAATGTTTCTGCTGAAAAATGAGCTGATAGCCTTATGGGGTTCTTCTTGTATATACCTGTTTTCTCTTGCTGCTTTAAAATTTTTTTTTTTTTTTTTTAGTTTTTGATGTAGTGTTCCATGATTCATTGTTTGCATATAACACCCAGTGCTCCATGCAGAACGTGCCCTCTTTAATACCCATCACCAGGCTAACCCATCCTCCCGCCCCCTCCCCTCTAGAACCCTTAGTTTGTTTTTCAGAGTCCATAGTCTCTCATGGTTCGTCACTACTTTTTGCCATTTCAATACTTTGTGTCTTTGTGTGGGCCTCCTTGGGTTAATTTTGTTGGGGGATCTCTGTGCCTCCTGGACTTGGATATCTGTTTCCCTCCCCTAATTCAGGAAGTTCTCAGCTATTATTCAGTTAAATTTTCTGCCCCTTTTCTCTCTCTTCTCCTTCTGGGATCCCTATAATGTGAAAGTTATTATGCTTGATGGTGTCACTAGATTCCCTAAATCTGTTTTCATTTTTTATTATTTTTTCTTTCTGCTGTTCATTGATTGCTTTCCATTATTCTGTCTTCCGGGTTGCTGACCCATTCTTCTGTTTCTTCTAATTTATTATTTATTTCCTCTAGTGTATTTTTAATTTCAGTTATGAGTTCTTCATCTCTGATTTTTAAAAATATTTTAAACTCTTTATTGAAGGTGTCACTGGGATTCTCCCCTCTTTCCTCAAGTCCAGTATCTTTATGACCCTTACCTTAAATTCCCTATCAGGCACATTATTTCTGTTTCATTTAGCTCTCTTGCCGTGATTTTGTCCTGTTCTTTCATTTGGGACACATTCCTCTGTCTCATTTTTTCAGATTCTATTTCTCTGTGTTAGGAAAGTCAGCTACATCTCCTGTTCTTGAAAGTAGTGGCTTTATGAAGAAGGGGCCTTGTGGTGCCCTGCAGTACAGTGACCCTGTTCACCAGAACTTGCCACTTCAGGGATATCTCCTGTGTGTGTTGTGTGTGCCCTACCGTTGTGGCTCAGGCACTTTTGTCTTCAGTCCAATCATGTGCAAGGGTTCTTTTCCTGTTGCGGGCAGGGTTTGGTCCCTGAGTTGTTAATGGGCCAGTCAGGGGCCACCTTCAGCTTGAGTTAAATCAGACCAGGTATTTGCCAGAGCTGTGGTCACACTGAACCGAATGGTACTCTCCCTGTGTCATCCCCTGAGAAGCTCTTATTGGTGGGTGGGACCTGCAGTCAGACCAGATGTCTGCCACCAGCCCACTGCTGGGGCTGCAGTTGGACTAGCGTGTGTGGTTATCTTCCCTCCCTCCAAAACAGGGGTCACTTTGGAGGGGTACTGGCCACTGTTGGGGCTAGTTACACAATGCCATGCTGTGGTGCTGCTTTGAATGGAGTCCTGCTGAGGGTGTGTTGGAGGGGGGTGGATTTGCAGGGGAGTGTGGGGGTGGGGCAAGTGGTGTTAGCCATGTCTATACTTGTCCGCTGTGGGAGGAGACTTGGAGCTGCTGTGGCGAACTCCTGCCAAGAATGAGTTGGATGGGGCTGCTCTGCAGGAGGTGGCCAGGGGCGGGAAGTGGTGTTAGTAAGCTAAGTGGACTGTTTGAGCTGATTCCCTCAGGTGTCCCTGTAACTTGCCTGGGGAGCAGGGGAGGAAAATGCCACCTGCTGCTGTTTTGTTCTTGGAGAAGTCTTCTGAAGATTTCTGCCCCTCCAGCACAAGTTGAGATTAGCAAATAAATCTTCCATATGTTCCAGGCATCTTTCAAACTGCTGCTTCTATACCATATCTTAGTGGGGCTATTCGTTGTGCTGTCTCTTTAAGGGTAGGGACTCAGTTTCCTGTTGCCATCTACCTCTCCCAGAGGCCAGGCTGCTGATTTTTGAAGTTCCAGGTGTTAAGCCCCACTGATTTTAAAAACTCAGGAAGTTAAGCCCCTCTGTTTTTGAAAGCCAAATGTTAGGGAGATTTGTTTTCCCAGGATGTATCCCCCTTATATGGTGCTTTGTGTAGGGTCTGCTCCTCTTCCTTCTCCATGCTTGCAGTGTCTCTCCCTCTCTTCAGATAGTCTTGTGGGTCAGTTGACCACATTTCCACCCTTCCTACCATTTTTCCGTGTGTGCTCTTGTCTACGTGTAACTGTGAAGAGTCTGTTGTGCCAGTTTGGAGTCAATTTCTGGGTTATTTACACAGATGTGGGTGTTCTCTAGGTGTATCCATGGGTTGAGGTGAGCTTAGGATCCTCCTTTTCTGCCATCTTCCCCAGAAGTCCAGGAAATCCTACATTTTGGAATTTGTCTTGAAGGGATACTCACACATGAGATACACTATATTTTTTGAAGATATTTATTGTAGCATTGTTCTTAGTACTTATAAAAAGAAAAAAAGTTAAAGATGCTCATCTCATCTGTGGTCTTTCATATAAAGTAATACCAGCAGTTGTTAAAAAGAATGAGCCACCCTCTGATATAAAGCATTGAGAAGGACACAATGTCATTTTTGTGTTATTCTTGTTAGAGGTGAATAAACTCAATCTAAGCATAAAAAACATCAGGCGGACCCAAATCAAACAGCATTGTACAAAGTGTCACCATTGTGAAGGACAAGGGAAGGTTGAGGAAGTATAAAGCTTACAGGATACTAGGGAGCTATGACAACTAAATGAGGTATGAGACAATGGATTGGATCCTGGAACATAAAAAAGTTGGAAAAATAGGTAAAATTTGAATGCAGTCTATAGTGTCATTAACGGAATTTCTTAGTTTTCTTAGTTGTACAATGATTATGTAATCTGCTAATAATAGAGGAAGTTAGATGAAGGTTGTAGAGAAATCTTGGTACTGGTTTTGTAACCTATATATTTATGAGAAAATATGTACATGTTTAAAGACTTAGGATCTGCCTCATAAAGACTTAGGCTCCTTCTCATTGCTCCTCCCTACTGTTTTGAGACAAAGTATGGCTCATTCTCCTGTAACTTTAAACCAATTTTGGACTCAAGACGGCTTTCATTAGAAATAAAAGAGGGGCACCTGGGTGGCTCAGTTGGTTCAGTGTCTGCCTTCAGCTCAGGTCATGATCCCAGGTTCCTGTCTGGCTCCCTGCTCAGTGGGGAGTTTGCTTTTCCCTTTGCCTCTGCCCCTCCCCACCATGATTGCTCTCTCTCTCAAATAAATAAATAAAATCTTAAAAAAAGAAAAGAAACCTAGAAAAGAATAATCATTTTTGTTTGCTCTTTCCTATTCATATATTTGTTTTTGTTTAATTTTTTGTTAAATGTTTAAAGATTTCTGTGGGGCTTGTAAATCTTCATGTAGAAAATTTTACACTGAGATGGAAAAATAATATATTTAGTACATATTATTTTTCTGTCCTTGCAAGGACAAATCAACTCATCAACTTAGCATAGTATCTACTATATGCAGTATATCGTGGTAAACATTAGTAAAAATATGAAGCAATATGGGGCAAGCAGGTGAAAAAGGAATTGACAACATACTTGAAATTAGCTATAGCCAAAGATAACTTTTTACATGGCTTTATTTTTTTAAAAAAAACTATTTTTTATTTTTTTAATTTAAATTCAATTAGCCACAACATATAATACATTATTAGTTTCAGATGCAATGTTCAATAATTCATCAGTTGCGTATATAACACCCAGTGCTCATCACATCACGTGCCCTCCTTAATGCCCTCACCCAGTTGCCCCATCCCTCCACCCACCTCTCCTTCCACAACCCTCAGCTTACATGGCTTTTCTAATAAAGAGTTTTTCTAATAAAACTTTCTAATTTTTTAAAGAAGTATTCACATCTTGTTTTTAAAAACTGATGAACACTCTCAACTTGCTTTGTACTTGGTTTATCATATCAAAAGCTTTGACCTTTCCAGGAAATTGTTAGGGTGCTTCTCTCTGTATATCATTACCTTCTGAGTTTTTCCTCATTCTTGTGCTCTCTAGCCCTGGGATACATATTAGTAAGACATAGTGTGGGGGAATGGAAGATATGTTCAGCATGTACTATTGACTATATTTGGTATGACTAGGGAGGGTTTTCAGCTTTGCAGGAGATTATGGGCATGGCGTTTTCCAGGAAAACTCTGTGTCAGATGGTGCTTCTTCAGGGAAACACTTTTCTGATTAGAACTGGTTTCAGGATTGAGGTTTCTTCTTCAATTATTTCACTTGGATCAGCCACAACCTTGAAACTTCCACATTGATTTAGGATCCTTCAGCCTAAAACTGTGCTCTATTTGGTTGGAACAGTATTGGCCATCACAGAATTGATTTCTGAAATTTAGAGATATTACCAAAAATTCTGAATTTCCAAATTCTTTTGCACCATCAAAAGATCTGGGAACACGGGGCTCATCTTCATAGCAAAAATCTGTAAGTGTTGGGTAGTTGCCCTCTTTAGGTGGGGCAGGCAGTCCCACACACTCAGACATTCCCTAATGTCTTTCTGACCTTAATACTATTGCCATTTGCTATTTATCATCATACTAGAAGGAAGCAGAATATCTCTTGTACCATGATGAATGAAAATCCTGGTGCTATGGACTACTAGAGTGCCAGAGTACCTGTGGAAACCCATCTTCTGCATCCACTATCACTTTGTGAAGTGCTGTAAAAATAAATGTTTGCCTCAGTGGAGGGGCAGATGGCAATACCTTTCAAGGTTACTTCACCCTCAGCTCATTATTTTCTATACAACATACAGAAGGAAGAATCTTCCTGCACAAATCTATTTTTTTGTTTGTGATTCCATGTAATACAATTCTATCGAGACAATAAAAAACCATAATCATTGTGTGCACTCATAATGTTTTGCATTAAGCTTACAAAATTTTGAATGTAAGAGTTTGGCAAAAATAAAACAATAAAATAAAATATTTAATAGTAAAACAAACAAAAATTCTAACAAGAAAAATAAAACAATTTAAGAATGTGAGTGATTCTGTCTGCTCGTCTACTCATTAGTACTTACCCTGAAGTGAGAGATGAAGCCACTGTTCCTTCAGGCAGCTTCAGTTCTCCAAATGCTTCTTATTGTGCTGTCATTGCGATCCTCTAGATGATATTCTTGTGTTAATAAAAACATTTAAAAAAATGACCCTCTAGGAAGCCATGGAGGAAACTTAAATGTATATTACTAATTGAAAGAAACCAATCTGAAAAGACTATATACTATATGATTCCAACTCCCTGACATTCTGAAAAAGGCAAAGCTGTAGACATAATAAAAAGATAAGTGGTTGCCAGGGATTAGGGGGAAGGGAGGGATGAATAGATGGAGCACAGAGGACTTACAGGGCAGTGAAACTACTCTGTATAATACTATAATAATGGGTACATGTCATTATACTTTTGTCCAAACCCATAGAATGTGCAACACAAGGAGTGAATGAACTCTAGGTGGCTCTTGGTGATAATGTGTCAATGTAGGTTCATCAGTTGTAACAAATGTACCACTCTGATGAGGAATGTTGATAGTGAGGGAGGCTATGTATGTGTGGGCTAGGGGATATATGGGAAATCTGTGTCTTCATCTCAATTTTGCTTTGAACCTAAACCTACTCTAAAAATTCAAATCTTAAAAACAACATGGCACATTGCAAGGAAAAGACTTGCACCCATGTAATGTTAAGACTCCACTATATATTCCTTTCAACTTTGGTATGACTGCCGTAGTCATAAACTTTTTTTTATTATGTTAATCACCATACATCATTAGTTTCTGATGTAGTGTTCCATGATTCATTGTTTGTGCATAACATCCAGTGCTCCATGCAGTACGCACCCTCTTTAATACCCATCACCAGGCTAACCCATCCCCTCCACCCCCCTCCCCTCTAGAACCCTCAGTTTGTTTTTCAGAGTCCATGGTCTCTCATGGTTTGTCTCCCCCTCTGATTTTGCCCCCTTCATTCTTCCCTTCCTGCTATCTTCTTCTTTTTCTTCTTCTTCTTCTTCTTTTTTTTTTTTTAACATATAATGTATTATTTGTTTCAGAGGTACAGGTCTGTGATTCAACAGTCTTACACAATTCACAGCGCTCACCATAGCACATACCCTCCCCAATGTCTATCACCCGGCCACCCCATCCCTCCCACCCCCACCACTCCAGCAACCCTCAGTTTGTTTCCTGAGATTAAGAATTCCTCATATCAGTGAAGTCATAAACTTTTACTGGGACCTTTCCACAAACCATACGAGTATCATGCATTTGCCTTATCATAGCCCCATAGCCCACCTCAACCTTCCTCATAAATCCAGCCATGTCCTCATTATCTTGAGTTTAGTTTGGCTGGTTCTTCCTTACAAAATCCACATACTAGCCAAGATTTCTGTAAATTCTCTTTTCCTGCCCCTCTCCCTACACCGCCCCTACCCCTCCATCACTGGTCTTGAAATGCATTGTGTTCCATGGGGCCTTTCTGAACTAAATTTTTTATTTCACTCTTTTACTTCTTTCCTAGGTCTTTTCCTCTTACTCTCTTGTCATGTGGTAGCTCCATTACTCATCTGTTTTTCCTTCTCTTTCAATTGTCTTGAAAGTGCCTTGAAACAAAGAGGGAATGAAAAGTCTCACAACTTTACAGGTTTTATTTAAGAACTTAGAAATATGAGTATTTAAGGACCATTGTAAAAAATTTACAAGTCTGTTTTTGTTTTCATTTAGTGCACCTTAATATCTTGTTACTGTGCCTTTGAACGTGTAAATAAAACATTTGTTTTGGATAATGGTATTTAGAATCAGATTATAAATTACCTTCTGGTCATAAATATCAAATCCATAATCAGTAATAAAGTTGTATTCCTTAATTACTTTGCTTTTACCATCTGCCCAGGAATACATTAAAGAATGTAGTAAACAAAAGGAGTGAGCTGTAAACTCCAACTGAAATTCTGAAACACCCGCAGGAGTTTTCCCTTGCGATAAATGACACATTACTTCAATGGAAGATGTGAGGGAAGGAGAAGGAAAGGAAGCTGTCAGGGAAGATTGAAAGGCAAATGTGTGGTTGATACAAGGCAACTTCAGCAGCTCTTTTAAGTTTTCTTAAATTTTAACTCTTGATTAGAGTATATCCTACTTTTCTGTGCATAATTGCATACTTGTAAAAAAGGTATTTACAATTATAGTTTGTTGCATTTTGAAATGGAAGTGCCTTTACTCAATTAGTGAGATGTAAAACTGTGCAAAATTTTATGGCAGTAACTGTTGGGCTTGAAATTTTGAAATATGTATTTGAGCCTGAAAATTGTTTTCTATGCTTGGGCAGTACACTGTTTTCCATCAACTTGAGGCACGTAGAATGTTCAAGCTGGGAGGATTTTAGAAATCATCTAGTCCAAGAATTCATTTTATAGATGAGTGAGTTAAAATAAAAATTATAAAAGTGTAAAGATGAATCTAGGGTACTTGTTTGAAGGTTCAATTTGTTGTTTCACATTACTATAGCTATTAGAGGGTAAGACCAAGCCAAAAGGAAAACACTCGATATGAAGTGATAGTATTTTGAATTAAAAAGGGAAAACATAATAAAGGCTGCATTCATTTAAATAAAAACCATGTTATCCATGGTCGAGACTATTGTAATGATGTAGACTCTTGCCAACTATGAGGGAGGAGGTTGGAGCAACTTCTTAAAAAATGGCTTCTATTCAGCTTAAAGCATTAATCATAGTGATTTCTGACAATTTAAATTGTATTATAGTGTGGTTAATAGAATTGAAAATCTGAATTTTATTAACCAGGATTTATATGATAATCTCTAAGAAATTTTAGAGTATGGCTAATGAGTCATTCTACCTGCATATTAAATAAAGATTTTTTTAAATTTTAGGAATACCAAGATTCTAATCTTATGATCAATTTTAAAAATTTTATTTATATATGTATTTGCATTTATAATAGTATTAGGATAATGATAGTCACAAAAATTCCAATTTTCTTTTTGTATAATTACATATTCAAAAATTATCTTAAGCATGACATTGCTTCATGCTTGTTGAAGCTATTTGGATCAACTGTAGCTTGTGAAATCTCACATAATAATGCCGGGACATGAAATAGACACTTTAGGAATAAACCTCAATGTGAACATTGAATGTATGAAGGGTGCATGCTGATACTTAAGATACACATAGTTAGGAAATGGAGTGTCTATATATATAAACATGAGGAGCTAAAGAATTCCTATAATACAGTTTCAGACACATAAGAAACCTTTATCAGTTAGAAAGACAATATTCAACAGATCTATAAAATTGCCTACCATGTCCTGTTTTCAAAGATGAACAAGGAAAAAAGCAATAAAAAATATTTTGAGTTTTTCAGATGTATAAGAATTAATACAAAGAAATGGCCAAAGGACTTGTATAGTTATGAGTAAAACAAAAATTTCAGTACTTGGAATTCTACAAAAGAAGCAGTGTGTCTGGGTAGTCAAATGAAAAGAAAAGAAATTCAAGCAACATAAGCTTCATATCCTGGCAAGGTCCTCTTTTATATGTCTGATAATGGATGCACCACTTACAATGTCTGAGCTTCTGTTTTAGGTCTTATGGTCTTAGGTCAGTAATTCATATAAAATGTCTAATGTGTAATGGGAGTCAATATATGTTTGTTTCCTTTCTAAGCTCTGGTTGTGAGGGGAACAACTTGGCATACTACTGTGTAGGAACTTGGGATTCACACTCTCTTAGGTAAATATAAATTTAGTAAAGCTGGATATTGTCAGGTAAGTTAGATAAAACAAATGAAGTTGGGAGAGTGGAGGGAAAGCAACCAAGGACGGTGGTGAAAGCTAAGGCATTGGCTAACTTATCAAGGTTAGAGAACCAAGGAAAAGAAATTTAGAATAATAAGCTTTGGAGGGAAGAAAAGATAGGTTGTAAAGAGGTATTTTTGATAAGTGAAGGAAGGGATTATAAAAGGTTAAAATGGACAGAGGAAAAATTTTAAAATAGGATGGCACTCTAAGCTCAAGTGCCAACACTTGGGAATTCAGGCCAGCCAGCCCGATTTTGCCAGCCTTTAATGAGGATCTAATCCTGTCTGAACTAGACAGGACATTGGTAAGGGAGAGGGGAAACTATTTGCCTGTGAACAAATTATTTCACTAACTTATGACTGTTTTGTGAGGAATGTAGACTGAATTGAAGGCTCATTTCCCATGAGGAATAGTATTTGGGGGTAATGTTGGTAATATTCCCTTTTGTTTTTTTATAAATTTGTAGGTTATTTTGTTTCTGCTGGTATGTAGTAATGAAAAGGGCAAGATTTACGTATATGAACGAAACAAAAAGCCAAACTACAGTCAGATGATTTACACTTAAATATGCCAGGAACATAAGTTAAGGGTATGGGATAGAGTTACACACAGCTCTAGTTCAGTCCCTATCCATCTATTTTTGTGATTTGCTCAAATTATTGAACAGTTTCAAGCCTCAGTTTCCTCATCTGTAAAATGAGACTTTAAGTGCACCCCACTTCACATGGTCTTCATGTAAACCAATCAGCGCAGATCTCAACATAAATTCGGTATTTAGATTAGCTCTTATTAAGTAAATACTGGGAAGGAAAGGATGGGTGGATGGGTGGGTGGGCGGATGGAGAAAAGAAAGGAAGCAGAGAGGGAGGGGAGACAAATAGTCAATTTATTAGAACAAAATTATTTTGTGTTTTAATGTGAAATTTGTAGATAAGTTATATACTTCATAAAAAGATAGTATATACACCAAGTTTTCTTTTTCTTAAATGCAATTCTTACAAGGCAATAGTCAGATAAATATTAAGAGATTTCAGATATGCATGTCTAAAATTTGTAGTGAATATAGAGGATGGCTATTGTTACATCCTGTCCATCAGCTTCTTTTAAAGGCTTTTAAATCAAATTCCCCAGTAAAAGAATTCAAGTAATTTATAACAGCCAGTTGAAATGTCAACTAGAGCCCAAAATTAAGACTTATTTATACCCTAGTGCCAAAGAAATTGAAATATGGTGCCCTTAGAAAGTGTCACTTGGGATGTTAATGTTCTTAATGGTAGATCAGGTAGGGATGAAACAGATGTGATGTAAACCTGCCAATTCATCTTTACTTGAAATAGAATTTAAGAAGTTTTAGTTTTCTCTTTTAAATATAGTTTTGTACACTTCATTTTTTTTTTTGCATTCATGTTTTCATATTACAGGCAGGAAGTCTGGAACATAAATGTTTTATTTACACTGAGGAAAATCCCATTTTGACACAAATCTAAAAAGTCACAAAAATATATATTATCAGAAAATATTTCTGATTTAAAACTTGACATAAACAAGGGCAATAGATAAACAACAACCTTGGGGAAAATATTTGCAATTCACATTACACAAAATGTGCTAATTTTCTTGATGTATAAAGAACTACTACAAATCAGGGAGAAAAATGCTAAATATATAATAGAAAAATAAACCAAGCACAAGATAGTTAACAGAAAAAAATGCAAATGGTTCTTGTAAAAAGATGCTCCGCCTCATTAATAAGAGAAATGTTTGTTGAAACTACAATATCCTTTCCCGCTTTTCAGATTAGCGAAGATCAACTTTTAAAATAAACCACAGTGCTGGCAAATTCTAAAGGAAACAATTTCATGCAAAAGAGTAAGTAAAATTGAACTGATTTGTAAGAAACATAATTGTAAATAGCAATTAAAATTTAAAAAATGTGCATCACCTTTGACCTGGCAATGTTCCCTGTTGGTTTTTTCAAACAGATGGATTTATTCTCACAAAGGAGAAGTGAACCATTTACAAAGATTCTCATTGCAGGGTTTTTTTTTTTAATAGTGAAGGACTGGACACACTCAAATGTCCCTAATAAAGGACTAATCAAATTATGATAATATTCATATAGTGAACTATTATTGAACTGTTAAGAATGATAAACTGGGCCTATAGGCACCAATAAGAAAAATGTCCAAGACATACTATATAAAGAAGACACAACAGTATATATATTGTGTTACCACTGTGTAAAAATATATCATGCATATACCTGTGTATGGGGAGTAAGGCCATCCCAGCTTCAGTGATTGGCTAGGAAGACTCAGGACTCAGCATACAGTCATATTCATGACTAGGATTTATTACAGCAAAAGATACAAAGCAAAGTTAGCAAAGGAAAAGACACATGATAAAAAGTCTGGAGGAAAGTTAGTGCAAACTTCCATGAGTCCTCTCCCATGGAGTCATGCAGGACACACTACCTCCTTTAGCTACAAATTGTGATAACCTGTGTGAAGTGTGAAGCCCAGCAGAGACTCAGTGGCCAGGGTTTTCATTGGGAGCTGGTCACATAGGCATCCCCTGCAGAGCGTATACCAAAATTCCAGATTCCCAGAAGGAATATGCTCAGCATAAACCACAGTGTTAGCACAGACAGCCTAGACACAATTAAGCTACTCTTTTTTTTTATTATTATTTTAAAGATTTTATTTATGAGGGACAGAGAGAATGAGGTAGGAGAAGCAGAGGGAGAGGGACAAACCGACTCCATGGAGCATGGAGCGAGATGTGGGGCTGATCTCAGGACCATGAGACTGTGACCTGAGCTGAAATCAAGAGTTACGCTTAACTGGCTGAGCCAACCAGACAGCCCCATGAGCTACCCTTATTAGCAAGAGTGTAGTGGGAACAAATCTAAGTCTCCGAACACCAGTAATGGCCAGCCTTGTAAAGAGGATGCCTGAGGATAGCAATCTCAATCCTGCTACATCAACTTTTTTCTGCACAGCTTCTATATAGAATATCTCTAAAACTATAAAAATTAGTCAGTGATGGTTTCTTTCTTTTTTTTTTTTAAAGATTTTATTTATTTATTTGAGACAGAGAGAATGAGAGACAGAGAGCATGAGAGGGAGGAGGGTCAGAGGGAGAAGCAGACTCCCCGCGGAGCAGGGAGCCCGATGCGGGACTCGATCCCGGGACTCCAGGATCATGACCTGAGCCGAAGGCAGCCGCTCAACCAACTGAGCCACCCAGGCGCCCTCAGTGATGGTTTCTTCAGAAAAAAGTAAGAGAATGACTGAAGGACAGGAAAAGATTTAATGAAAGATGCTCTCTTTGACATTTACCCTCTTCTATCCTTTTTAATTTTCACCAAGTAATGTGCTACTTCTTTGAAAAACAAAGATTAAGAAAATTCACTGAGTTACATTCTATTTTAAAATGAAAATTTTCCTCATCTATTTCGCTTTGTTTTTCATAATATATTTGGTTATTTTCATTATCATTTAAATTTTCACTTTTCTATTTAATTTTTAGGCTTTAATAGGAAATGCGAATTCTAAGGACAGGCAGTCAGCCCCATATATCAAGCAAGATGGTTGTGTAGGGTAGATGGGTGCTTTCCAAACTTGCTCGTGTCCTGGCACACATACAGAATACTGTCCTACAGATGCTGGGATGTACACAGGGGCCTACTTGCAGATAAGACAACCAGCCTGTGGGCCCAGCCGTGTCAGCCTAACTTTGGGGAGTTCAACAATAGCACCTCCCCACCCCAAAACCTTAGAATGGAGAGGCTCTGCTTATATGTTAATAAATCTAAGGAAAGCTCTTCCTCTTGATTTTAAAGATTATCTCTGGCAAAGGTAAACAGTGTCCATTCAAATTCACCATTCCTAGATTCTTTATGATGTCATCTTGCTCCCTGTTCACCCAGAAACAAGATTTCTTGCCTTTTCTCCAACCTCTCCTATGCTTTCTTAACCACAGTTTTTAGCTTAGGCTCCTATCATTCCCAGGAATATCCTCCCTTTTCAAAATCCATCTAATAAATTTATACATATTTTTCAAGGTCTAAGTTAAATTCTGTCTCCTCCATAAATTCTTCTGAGTTGCCCATTTAGGATTAATTTCTTCCATCTCTAATTCTATTTGTTTTTACCTCTAATTATAGTACTTATCCTCTCAGTTCTTATCAAATATGTTCTCCACCCTGGTTTCCAGTGGCTTTTAACCTTGTTTTGGGCATTACTACAGCTAGCGGGCTTTTCTTCTTTTCTTTTTTTTTTTTTTAATTTTTAAAAAAATTTTAAAAAGATTTATTTATATATTTTAGAGAAAGAGAGAAGGGGGGTAGGGGGAGAGGGGGAGAGAGGATCCCAAGCAGACTCCCTGCTGAGCTCAGACCCTGACATGGGACTCGATCTCAAGACCCTGAGATCATGACCTGAGCCCAAATCAAGAGCTGGAGGCACAACCAACTGAGCTCCCCAGCAAGCAAGATTTTTAAAACCTGATGCCAGACCTCAGCCTCCCTGAGATTGTAGTTTAGGTGGGCATGTGAGGCAGGGCCCACACTTCCTCCAGGGGATTCTAACATGCACGTAAGACTCAACACCCCTGACAGAACTTCTCATTTTCTATCAAACTGCCCTGTTATTTTAGTCATTTTTTTGAATGCTTTAATCATTTAATTCATTTGCATGGGATGATTTAGGACTAACCATTTTGGGAAGATTGGTCAAATTCACTGTTTTGGATAGGTGATATTTAAGTCTTGCTTTCGAAAAATGATAAATCCGTGTACATTATTAGCAATTTTTGGTTTATATAATCTGGGAGAAGAAAGATTCTTACTTAACTATTTGTTTTGGCAGGTAGGCATGAATCTATTTCAACTTATTTATGTGTCAGTTTATTTATATTCGAGCTTTTATTTGTGGTAGAAAAGACAAAGCCATAGCTTACAATAATTAAATTGGAGTTTCATTTGTCAGAGGATTGTTCCTACTCTTCCTAATTTATCAGGATTACAAAACTGAGAATTTTGAAGTCTAGCTTTCATATTTAGATTGTAAACATGAGCTTATAAAGATTTCTGCTGCATTATAAGAATAATAAGGCATTTTTTAAACTTGTGTTATGGAAGTTTTTATAAGTACAGAAGGTGAATAAATTGTGGTGGCTTTGTATTGTATCAACTTGATGTCCCAGAATTCCTGATTTTTGAAAAACAGATGTGAAGCACGAGCTTTAATTGTTATGCTCTAAGTTTATAGAAGGTGGCAGGCATGCTGTTGCTACATTGGCAGCTCACTTTGTGGGAGTGGGGCAGAACCTTGCCGGGCCCTTTCCCCAGCTCCTGCTAGATCTCTTCCTTCAGCTTTTCCATCTCTGGACAGGTCCATGTGTAGCTCTTCCATAAATGCTGCCTGCTTTTCTTGCAGGTTACCCAAGACAGTGAGGCTGGCGATGCTGTGGGGGCAAATGGGGTTCTAGTTTCATCCTCGTATCTTTCAGTTTGTTCTGGTTCTTGTCCACACCCAGCTTTCCTTCCCAGCTGCCCATCCTACTGGGCTGACCTGTAGGATTTCAGGCTCAACCCTAGACCCAGAGCCAACAGTGCACATAGACTGCTCCCTTAGATCCTATGAGTGCAAAGGTCTCTTTCCCTTCTGTTTCACTCATGGTGGTTTTGCACCTTTGATTGAACCCTGATAGATAGAACATAAACATTTATATTCTTACCATCTGGGTTTAGTAATTACTAATATTTTGCCGTGTTTGCTTTTTCTATTTACCCAGCTATCTTTTTGTGGGGAGAAGGAGGCTGGACCAGTTGAAAGTAATCATGGCACTTTGTAAAAACACAAAAAGGAAACAAACAAAAAAATGACACTTAGTGCCTAGATATTTAGCATGCATTTTCTATAAATGGCACTAACTGTGCAACCACAATAACATTGTCACACTTATAAAATAATTACAAATCCCTCAAATCATCTAGTCTCCAGACTATACACCAATTTTCTTGGTATCCCCAGTATATCTTTTATATTTGCTTTCTCTAACCAATCAAATTGCCCATCAAGGATCACATTTGCTTTTGGTTATACCTCCCTTAATCTCTTTTAATCTAGAATAGTCTCTAAATGTTTATTTCTCCACTGGCACTTTCTTTTTGAAGAAAAAATATCCATAGCATTCCACATTCTGAATTTGCCTATTATTTCCTTATGGAGTTCTATTCCTTGTATTTCTTACATATTGAAAATTAGGTCTATGACTTGATTCAATTTAGGTTAAACATTTTATGCAAGAATATTTCAAAGGCAAAGCCATAATTTTCTTTTGTATTACATCAGAAAACGCCTAATGTCAGGTGATCCCTAATTATTAGTGATGCTATATTTAACAGCTGGAAGGTAGTAATCACCAGACCAGACTTTTCTGGAGTAGATTTTTCCTCCTTGTAATTAGCAAGTTATCTGTGGTGTGATGCTTTTGTACCCTGTGAATACCCTATACATTTTACCTAATAGTTTTTGCATTAGGTGATGATCCTTGCCTTGTTCAATTACTTCACTGGGTGTTGCAAAGTAGTGATTTTCTAATTTTATCAATCCTCCAATATGTATTAGTTTGCATTCTGTTTAAAAAAAGACTTTCCCTTATTAACAGATTTATGATTACTATACAGATATCTCGTTATTGCCAGAAATTTGCCTAACAGCAAATAACAGTGATCAGTTGCTTAAAAATTATGTCTTTCATTAGCTTACCTCTCATGTACAATATTGGGTGGACCAGGTGTGAAATTTTTGAAGAAAGCAAGAATAAATTTTTAAAGTGATACCCAGGTACATAAGTATTCACATGAAGATTAAGCCTTAAAGAATGATTTATTAGACAGTTTGGGATGATAAAAATATTATTGTATAAAATTCCAATAAGAGTCTGAACTGTGGTTTTCTTCGAATATTTTAAGTCTGTCATAACGACCCTAGAAAGACATACTATAGGGCTATTATATTCATTCTTGATTGATTTCCAGATATCTAAAGACACCTTTTAAAATAGAACTTAGCACTTGCAAAATGATTATAGAATATTTATTTTAGGGCTTCTGAGTTTGAGTGAAGCCCCTTTATCAGGAGAAATATATCAACATGACTGTCATAAAGACTATCAGGTTTATTATAAAATCCATGATGGATACCAGTCTAATTCCATTTAATATCACCTGGCCTTTCTGATGGAAGGACATTGGACAAAAGAGCACAGTTGAGGATGTCTTTCAAATTTTGACTTGGTGGAATCTTAAACAAGTTAATGAGATTTTTCTTCCTATATTTTAATCCTCAAGGCAGGTTAATTTGAAAAATATCCTAATAAAATATTATTTTATTAATATTAATCTATGAAATATAAGTTATCCTTCATTATAACTGTTTATAAAATAATTAAGAATCGATACATATTTATGAGTCCTGTAGAAAATTTTAGGGCTATTTCTTTATTTTCCAAAATTCACCCTGAGGAGGGCTTTTTAAAACAACAATAACAATAATAGGGATGATATACTTTTTAAAGATTTTATTTATTTGACAGAAAGAGAGCACAAGCAGGAGGAGTGGCAGGCAAAGGGAGAGGGAGAAGCAGACTCCCTGTTGAGCAGGGAGCCCGATGCGAGACTTGATACCAGGACTCCAGGATCATGATCTGAGCTGAAGGCAGTTGCTTAACTAACTGAGCCACCTAGGCTCCCCAGGAATGATATTTTAAGTAGAATTATAACTAGAAATATAATACACATGTATCCCTTAATTTGATACATAGAACAAATATGTAGTTATGTTGTGCCTAAACTTTTTAATCTATAAATCCAGATTTTTTAATAATCTGAGGATTCCACTGACGCAAAAATGGAATTTATGGTAGAAAAGTGATAGATATGGAAGAATGAGGTCACACAGGAGATAAAGTTGTCTGGATTGGTCTCTAGGAGCCCAAAAAGTATGGCTCTCAAAGGGCAACACGTCAGAGTAGGCTGCCTATTCTCAACATGGGTTGTAAGAGATACGATTGTGATATATTGGGCCTCTAAACAGCCTCACTTGTGGGTATGAGCCTTAAATTGTTCTATAAACCTTGGAATTTAAGAAACCCAAAGATAAAGTAAAAATGGAATCCTGAAAGACTCTAGTGAAAGTTACAAGCAGATGACCTCATAGTGAAATCTAAACTACTTATATCATAGCGGGACTACACCCACGCTCAGCACATGCAGAAGATAGTTTATTTTGAAAATGAGCTCAAAGACAAAAAATTATAAGCAATAATATGAGAAAGAATGTGCCAAAGAAAAGAAAATTATACTCTAGGAATTAAAAAATGAGAAGAAATCAGAATGAGTATGTTTACATTGTTAAGTAAAAGTAGTAAAATTGATATAACAATAATAAAACATTATGAAAATAATTCAGCCAAAGTGAAAGTACCCAAACAGTATTTTTAAACATAAAAAGTATACTCAATGAAATTTAAAATTGAATAGATGAATTAAACCACAGACTAGTAATAGTAAAAAAAAAAATAGTGAATTTCAGGGTATATTTGAAGAAATCACTCAGCACAGAGAAATATGGAGGTGGAAAATACAAAAAAGAAATTAAGAGACACAGAAGGAAAAAATTTCTAAAATGTGTCTAATAGGAATCCAAGAAATAGAAAATAGAGATGGGAAAAGCTATGAAGGCTTATAATTTTTCAGAATTCAAGATGAATATTATTCAAATAGGTGTAGATCATCACCAGAGTATCATTTTTCTGCTCAACAGCTCTGCATTGCCCATAAATAAGTTTAAAATTCCTTAGCAAGACATGTGATCAAAACCCTACTCTCTCTCCTTTGACCTTTATTATCATTCCTAGCCTCACTAAACATCATATAGTTAATCTACAACTAGTCTATTTTTTTTTATATTTTTATTATCTCTTTCCCATTATGTGTGAATCTGAATTGAGTAGAATTCCTTCTTCATTTATTATCATTTCTTGTCCCATCCTACCTCCCTCCTCATCTACCAGGCCAGGCTTTACCTGCTTTTCCTTTAAATTTAGACATAATTTCCTCCAGACTCCCTGTCCCTGTGTCCTCAGCTAGAGTAATTGTTCCTCTTTCCTGTTTGCTTTAACCCCTGCCAATTTATGGTTGGAAGGTAAATATTTCAGTTTAAAATTTAAGAGAATGGGTTGGATAAGGAAAAATGCCCACCTCTTGAGGTCTCTGAGTAGAGATTAAACAGAGTGTTAAGAATCTCCCTGGAGTTTAGGAGATCAAAGAACTGTTAAGGTATTGAATAAATGATGTGCACAGGATATTACTACCATCTAGAATTATGTCAAGGAGAAGATGACTCTGATTCAGTGTTGAAGTCCTTGATAAAAGCTGTCAGGTAGATAATGGTGACAAGGGGAAAAGGTTGGTATCTCCAGATAGAAGCATCAAAGATAATTTTTTCTGGAAATGAAAAATTAATGGTGTGAAAGTGATAATTATGAGGAAGAGGCAGTTGATTATTCCCTCCCACTAAAACTTCAATATGGTATTTGTGCTGTATCAAAATGGGCAGTCCTGCTCTGAAGTCAACTATAACTGAAATGGTGCATCAGCAAGGGAAAGCCATGTATAAGGTAAGAAATTGTAGGAGATAGTTCTGAAAAAGATAACAGTAGCAAATATATTTATTTGTAAATTAGGTAGCATTAACTAATTGAATTATGCTCTATTTCTCTGAAAGCCAAAATATAGTAGATGACATCCCAAATATCTCCCATATCATAGGGTTGACATGGGTTTGGTGATAGTCAATAGATTAACTGGGAACTGAGAAATTCTAAGTCCTGAAGGAAAAATGTTGGCATATTTTACATCAGGATATAGCAACTTTGTTTCTTGATTTGGAGAACCCAGAGTCTCTTACTACTTGTAAAACTGTAAGTTAGGCTAAATCACTGGACCTTTGGCCAATCTTCTTTTGAAAGGAGCTTAAAAAGACCTACTCTTACCAAAGAGTAATTTAAAACCTTGACCATTTTTTATTCTATATCTGAACAGAGAGGTGGTGAGAGACAGACACTTATATCAGGTAGCTTGGAAGGAAGACATACATAATATTCAGATGGGATCAGTTCCAGTGGTATCAGTGAACCTGCCATTCTGCTGAGTCTAAAGTAATTGTTGCTTGCCTAAGGCTTTCCTGGTTCTTTGGGTGATAGATATTGACAGGGAGGAAGAGGCTTGTAAAGAATTTCCTTTCTGATTTATGGATATCCCACATGGTACCTGTGTTTTTCTATGTGTTTCATGGGGATGATGTATTTCTACTTTAGAGCCTGCTTACCTTGTGTTCACTGTTGTGTCAGTCTCTCCCCAAAGATCAATGTGTCTCAGGCAATGAGAGAACTGATGCTTTGCTTTGAGTTGGCTGCTCATAAACGGTCCTTCAGTCAAAGTAGAACACAAATGAGTGCTATCAGGAGCCTGTGGATGAGCAATGTCTATGGGGACCAGAATCCTCAAAATCTGCTTTAACAAATGACAGAGGAGAACTGAAATGGGGACTAATTCAGAGCACTCTTCTACAATAAAACATCCTTTCCCTCTTTACATACTGACACGATTTGGGCAAAACACAGATTTCCTCTTTTTCTGTTAAATATTTAGCAGAAAACCTCATTAGTTGTACATATGAATATTTTAATAAAACTCACATTATCCGATTTTTAAAGGTGATAACTCTGATAACATGGGATAACATGGGGAGAAAAAAGCCAAACTGAATATACTACAGTAATTTTACTCAGCCAAACTGGGATTATTAGAATTAGAAGAGGCCAAGATACAAGGGGTAGGAGAAAGGGAAAATCAATAGTGCACCTAGGATCTGGTTCCTGGAATGAATAAGTTTTTGAAAACTCTCAACAGTAAATGAGAGGATGTTGGCCAAATAAGATAAGGTGATATATATTTTCTATCTCATATATAGTGTTAAAATAGAAAATAATCAACTGTTCTTTCAATAAGGTTATTGAACTTTCTTTTTCATACTGAGATTACAAAGAAAAAGAAAATTCAATCTAGACCTCAAAGAATTCAGTCTGTTTGGAAATAAATACATGTCTAAACAGCATCATTTTCACCATTTGGGGAAAAAATATGGCCACATGTTTATAATTTTTTCTAATTAATTATGCAAGTCCCCACATATTTTTTTCTGATTTTGCAAGCATCCTGGAGTTCATGTAGATCAAGGGAATATGTCTAAACTATGAAATCTGATTACCTTCCTTTGGTTGTTAAAGCACTATGTCATTGTTAAACATTGTTCCTTCAAAGTCTAATATATCTATACCCTGGTGATGCCTTCCTTGAAACAGTGCACTTTGTTCTCCTCAAACTCAGCCTCTGTTTCCCAGTTGACTGGGTTAATACCATGTACTCTTGGAACTGACCTTTTCCCCTGACTTGCTTGTCCATTGTGCTGAGCCTTGGTCATAAGCGCAGACTCCTTCCCTCGTAGTTATTTCACTGTGGGAATTTTGGAGTCCTTTCCTAGAAGCTACTAATTAGTCAGGGCCACCTTTCTTTCTTTCTTTCTTTCTTTCTTTCTTTCTTTCTTTCTTTCTTTCTTTCTTTCTTTCTTTCTTTCTTTCTTTCTTTCTTCCTTCCTTCCTTCCTTCCTTCCTTCCTTCCTTCCTTCCTTCTTTCCTTCCCTTCCCTTCCCTTCCCTTCCCTTTTCTTTCTTTCTTTCTTTCTTTCTTTCTTTCTTTCTTTCTTTCTTTCTTTCTTTCTTTCTTTCTTTCTTTCTTTCTTTCTTTCTTCCTTCCTTCCTTCCTTCCTTCCTTCCCTTCCCTTCCCTTCCCTTCCCTTCCCTTCCCTTCCCTTCCCTTCCCTTCCCTTCCCTTCCCTTCCCTTCCCTTCCCTTCCCTTCCCTTCCCTTCCCTTCCCTTCCCTTCCCTTCCCTTCCCTTCCCTTCCCTTCCCTTCCCTTCCCTTCCCTTCCCTTCCCTTCCCTTCCCTTCCCTTTTCTTTCTTTCTTTCTTTCTTTCTTTCTTTCTTTCTTTCTTTCTTTCTTTCTTTCTTTCTTTCTTTCTTTCTTTCTTCCTTCCTTCCTTCCTTCCTTCCTTCCTTCCTTCCTTCCTTCCTTCCTTCCTTCCTTCCTTCCTTCCTTTCTTTCTTTCTTTCTTTTCTTTCTTCATATAATGTATTATTTGTTGCAGAGGTACGGGTCTGTGATTCAAGAGTCTTACACAATTCACAGTGCTCACCATAGCACATACCCTCCCCAATGTCTACCACCCAGCCACCCCATCCCTCCCAACCCCCACCACTCCAACAACCCTCAGTTTATTTCCTGAGATTAAGAATTCCTCATATCAGTGAGGTCATATAATACAT
Source organism: Mirounga angustirostris (assembly GCF_029215605.1). NCBI lineage: Eukaryota > Metazoa > Chordata > Mammalia > Carnivora > Phocidae > Mirounga > Mirounga angustirostris. The sequence continues at coordinate 89,892,888 of NW_026991716.1, read as the reverse complement.
GTCTTTCTCTGATTGACTTATTTTGCTCAGCATAATAGGACCACCTTTTCTAATAAATGTTCTAATTGAGAATCTCCTGGAGAAGTGATTGAGATCTCAAGCACTTCCCTCAAAATAGGCCTCTTTGTTCCTTTTAAAGATTTTCTTACCCCCTCCCCCATGAATAATCATGAGTATGGAAGCACACCAAAGTCACAAGGAAGTAATAAGTATATTACTCTCTTCACTCATATAATGGGCGTTTCCTACTTTCCTTATATTTGCACTGAAATAGAATGGTCCTACAATGATAAAATTTACTTTTAAGTGATTTTTCTGTCTTCATTGTGGATATAGAAGAAGTTGACAATTTTTAAAAATTATCACATTTGTCCAGATAGCAAGGATAATTTCTTGAGATGATAACTTCTGTTTTGTTCTCACTGCTTTTTTTGCACACATTGCAAGAAGGTATCCTGGCTTTTTTGGTGGCCATTCTTCCCTATTGTCTTTGATTTAGCTAACTAATGAGCATATATTAGAATGTCCTGGAAAAGAGGAAAGATCAAGTTTAATATTAGGTTTTAAGGTCAGACTTGAATGAAAGTGAGATACTTGAAGAATCTCTAAGACTAAGAGAAAGGATAAAAAGGCAGAAATGATGGGATTCTGGGGCTGTGAATCTACCCAGAGTAGAGACCTGGCCCACTTACTTACAGTTTACTAGATGCGGTATTTCTCTGGAACTGAGTTTGACTGGAAGCCCTGGAGTCTCCCTGATACAGCAAAAATCCAGGTTAGATAATGGGCATATTGGCAGAGATAAGCATGGTGTGAAGGTTGTAAAATATTTTCACAAATGACCTAGGCCTTATAAGATTCCAAGACCCTCATATACAGCCATGAGAAAATCCAAGTAATGATGGAGAATGAATGTCCCACTAGCCTGGCCAAAGAGGGACTTGAAGCAAATTTATCATCATTCAAAAAAAAAAATAATGGATTTTTCTGCATCCAGATTTTGTGCGATTAAAACCATATTTTTTATTAATTGAAGATAAACATTTTCCAGTGGGACTTTCACAAAAGAGGTAGTAGTTGAGATGAGTCTTGATGGATGAATAGAATTTCACTAAGTAAAGAAGACAGTGTAGAGGTTTCAAGGAAGAGGGTTTATTCTAAGGAAAGGTATAAAGATACAACATCTTGAAGCAGTTTGGGAAATAACATGGGACCCAGGGTAGTTCTATAAGTTGTACAAAGACTGTGTAGACACTAGAAGGCAGATGGAATTTCTTTGTGAGAGACTTAGAATGCCTTTGTCTGAAGACTGAAGCATTTTTAAGTAGGTGAGTCATATGCTTCATTCACGTATTTATTATTCATTCATTCATTAAAAATTTACTGACTACTAAAAAAAATTTATAGAGTACCTAATCTGTGGCACTCACTATTCTAGGGGCTTGGATAAACAGTAAATGACAGAAATAAAGTTCCTGCTAACATTCCAGAGAGGAAAGAAGACTATAAAAACATCATCAAATAGATAATGTTGGATGATGTGATAAATTCTAGATTGTAAAATAAAGTGGGGCATGGGCATGGGGAATAATGAGAGATGTTTTATTAGCTAGGAGGGCAAAGGAAGTCTCTCTGGAGAAAAATGAGGGAGAAAACCTTAAGAGTATTTGATGCAAGAGCAATTCAGTCAGAGGGAGTGGCAGGTGCAAAGATCCTGAGGTAGGAGTGTGTTTGGTATTTCCAGCAATAGTACAGAATAGATAGTAGAGGATGATGCCAGAGACAATACTGTAGGGGTTTTAGACCATGGAAGAGTGCTGCATTCTATTTTAAGTGTGCTGAGAAATACTGGAGGACTTTGAGCAAGGCTGTGCCCACTTGAAGTTTTAACTTTAAGGGATAACTGCCTACTTCAAGGAAAGCTGACTGTAGGAAGGATAAAAGTGGAAGCAGGGAGACCAGTTAGGATTCCAGTGAATAGTCCATGCTACGGAGGAGGGAGCAGTGCGGTAGAGATAAGGCCCAGCGACAGGTTTAGGGCGAGAAGGGAAAGAGCCTTTTTAGTAATACTGCCAAATAGAATTTATTTTATAGTCTACCTCTACAGGCAATGGGGAGCCAACTGGCCCAAGAGAACAATAAATTAAACACTGCTGGCTTTTTACCAGAGAATTTTCATACAGCATTCATCCCTGTAAGCTGAGAAGTCCCACCTGGGGATGTGGAGACTGTAATATTAACTACTGTGCATGCATTCTTCCTTTGACCAAAAGAAAACTGATGTGACACCCTATTTGTCTCAGCTGCTGCAATGATCAAGGTGTACTCAGTTTCAGCTACAGCAAATGCACAGTAACATCTTTTCTCCTGGTCTTTGTCCCCCTGAGTAGCTGTTTCATTTTGTTTTGAAGTTTTTATTTTAATCACCCAGTGATCATCACAAGAGCATTCCTTAATCCCCATCACCTATTTCACCTATTCTCTCACCCACCTTTCCTCTAATAACCATCAGTTTGTTCTCTATAGTTAAGAGTGTTTCTTGATTTATCTCTCTCTCTTTTTTCCTATTTCTCATTTGTTTTATTTCTTAAATTCCACATATGAGTGAAATCCTGTATCTTTTTCTGAAGGACTTATTTCACTTAGCATTTTACTCTCTAGATCCATCCATGCCATTGCAAATGGCAATATTTCATTCTTTTTATGGCTGAATAATATTCCTTTGTGTATGTAAATACATATCACATCTTCTTTATCCTTTCATCAGTCCATGGATACTTGGGATGCTTCCATATCTTGGCTATTGTAAATAATGCTCAAACCTGTTGTTTCTTGAGTTTTTTTTATTTTAGCCATTTTCACAGGTATGAGGTAATATCAAATTGTAGTTTTGATATGTATTTTCCTGATGATAAGTGGTGATAAGCGTCTTTTCATGTGTCTGTGCCCATCTGGATGTCTTCTTTGGATGTCTGTTCCTGCCTTCTGCCCATTTTTAATTGGATTATTTGTTTTTTGGGTATTGAATTGTATCAGTACTTTATATATTATGGATACTAACCTTTTATAGATACGTCATTTGCAAATATCTTTTTCCATTCCATAGGTTGTCTTTTAGTTTTGTTGATTGTTTCCTTTGCTGTGCAGAAGTTTTTTTTTTTATTTTGATGTCCCAATAGTTTATTTCTGCTTTTGTTTCCTTTGCCTCAGGAGATATATCTAGAAAGAAGTTGCTATGGTTTAAAAACTGGTTTGTCTGATATAAGAATGGCTATTCCAGCTTTTTTTTGACATCATTAGCATGATAAATCATTCTCAATCCTTTCAATCTGCAGGTGTCTTTAGGTCTAAAATGAGTCTCTTGAAGGCAGCATATAGATGGGTCTTGCTTTTTTATGCATTCTGATACCCTGTATCTTTTGGTTGGAGCATTTACTCCATTTACATTCAGAGTGATTATTGATAGATGTGAATGTAGTGCCACTGTGTTACCTGTAGAGTCGTTGTTTCTGGAGATTTTCCTCTGTTCCTTCCTAGTCTTTGTCACTTTTGGTCTTTCTTTCCCACTCCCTTTTAATATCTCTTGCAGGGCTGGGGCGCCTAGGTGGCTCAGTCATTAAGCGTCTGCCTTCGGCTCAGGTCATGGTCCCAGGGTCCTGGGATTGAGCCCCGTGTCGGGCTCCCTACTCCGCGGGAAGCCTGCTTCTCCCTCTCCCACTCCCCCTGCTTGTGTCCCCTCTCTCGCTGTGTCTCTCTCTGTTGAATAAATAAAAAATCTTAAAAAAAATATCTCTTGCAGGGCTGGTTTAGTGGTCACAAACTCCTTTAGTTTTTGTTTATTTGGGAAACCATCCCCCTTTCTATTCTGAATGACAGGCTTGCTGGATAAACTATTCTTGGCTGCATACTTTTTCCATTCAGCATGTTGAATACATCATGCCATTCTCTTCTGGCCTGCCAAGTTTCTGTGGATAGGACATCACACTTGTCAGAATGGCTAAAATTAACACAGGAAGCAACAGGTGATGGTGAGGATGTGGAGAAAGAGGAACCCATTCCCACTGTTGGTGGGAATGCAAACTAGTGCAGCCACTCTGGAAAACAGTATGGAGGTTCCTCAAAAAGTTAAAACTAGAACTATCCTATGACCCAGCAATTGCACTATTAAGTATTTACCCAAAGGATACAAAAATACTGATTTGAAGGGGCATATGCACCCCAATGTTTATAGCAGCATTATAATTATAATTATGTTCTCTTTGTTATATTTTTAACTCATTTACTTCTGAGAAGATTTGAGATGCTTGTTACATTAAAACAACTACTCAGGGGGCGGGGGGGGACAATACAACAAGAAGCTGTAACAATTGTTATAATATTTATGGACCCAACACAGAAACACCTAAGTACATAAAACAGTTAACAACAAAAATAAACTAATTGATAATAATACAATAATAGTAGGGGACTTTAACACCCCATTTGCATCAATGGACAGATCATATAAACAAAATCAACAAGGAAACAATGACTTTGAATGACACATTGGACCAGATGGGTCTAACAGATATATTCAGAACATTCCATCCTAAAACAGCAGATATACGTTCTTTCCAAGTACACAAGGAACATTGTCCAGAATAGGTCACATATTAGGCCACACAACAAGCCTCAACAAATTTAAAAAGATCGAAGTCATCCTATGCATCTTTTCTGAGCACAACACTATGAAACTAGAAGTCAACCACAAGAAAAGATCTGGAAAGACCACAAAATACATGGAGGCTACTAAACAATGAATGGGCCAACCAGGAAATAAAAGGAGAAATAAACAAGTACATGGAAACAAATGAAAATGAAAACACAATGGTTTGCGTTCCATCCATGTATCATATGATCTCACTGATACGAGGAATTCTTAATCTCAGGAAACAAACTGAGGGTTGTTGGAATGGTGGGGGGTGGGAGGGATGGGGTGGCTGGGTGATAGACATTGGGGAGGGTATGTGCTATGGTGAGTGCTGTGAATTGTGTAAGACTGCTGAATCACAGACCTGTACCTCTGAAACAAATAATACATTATATGTTAAGAAAAAAGAAGAAGATAGTAGGAAGGGAAAAATGAAAGGGGGGAAATAAGGGGGGGAGACGAACCATGAGAGACTATGGACTCTGAGAAACAAACTGAGGGTTCTAGAGGGGAGAGGGTGGGGGGATGGGTTAGCCTGGTGATGGGTATTAAAGAGGGCACGTACTGAATGGAGCACTGGGTGTTATATGCAAACAATGAATCATGGAACATTACATCAAAAACTAATGATGTAATGTATGGTGATTAACATAACATAATAAAATTTAAAAAAACAGACTTAAAAACACAATGGTTTGAAACCTTTGGGATGCAGCAAAAGTTGTTCTAAGAGGGACGTTTATAACAATGCAGGCCTACCTCAAAATGCAAGAAAAATCTCAAACAACCAAACCTTACACCTAAAGGAGCTAGAAAAAGAACAACAAACAAAATCTAAAACCAGCAGGAAAAAAGGAAATAATAAAGATTAGAGCAGAAATAAATGATATTGAAACTAAAAAAAACAATAGAACAGATCAATGAAACCAGGAGCCAGTTCTTTGAAAATAATCAATGAAACTGATAAACCTCTAGATAGACTTACCAAGAAAAAAAAAAAAAAAAGAATGGATCCAGATAAATAAGAGGCTCTTATAAATAGACTACATTTAAAGATGGGTGGGAATAGAGATTGAGCCAAATTAGTTGCACAGGGCAGTTGTTCAGAATAGAGTTTCTCAGATCTGGGTTGGGTTTGAATGAATCCTGGCTTTAGCATTTCCTAGCTATGGGGCTTGGCAAGTTATTCAAACTTGCTATGCCTCAGTTTCCACATCAAAAAAGGGGATAGTGGGGCACCAGGGTGGCTCAGTTGGTTAAGCGACTGCCTTCGGCTCAGGTCATGATCCTGGAGTCCCAGGATCGAGTCCCATATCGGGCTCCTTGCTCAGCAGGGGGTCTGCTTCTCCCTCTGACCCTCCCCCCTCTCATGTGCTCTCTCTCTCTCTCATTCTCTCTCTCAAATAAATAAATAAAATCTTAAAAAAAAAAGGGGGATAGAAGCACTTATAGGATCAAATTGGATTGTATGCATATAGGGACTGGCACATTAATACATTAGACTGTATTAATATAGGGACTGGTACATTAAAAACATTTATATATTTCACCCATTATCATTAGACTGGACAGTATTTGGAGACTGAAGGTGGAGTATGAAGATACAGAAGAAATAAAAATTACAGCCTCAATTTCTCATTTGGTCCTTTTGGTTTTTGTTTCATCACAACCAAGGAGAAACATCTTTAAGCCGGAAAGAGGAAAAAAAATAAATGGGCTTGGTTTTAAACCTATTTATCTTGGGATGCAGTACTTGATGCATACATCTGTATGTAGTTCACTCATTTTTACTGTTTCAATTTCATTTTATGGGTAGGTAAAAATATATAGAGTGAATGGACATTTGGGTCATTTTTACTGTTTTGATATTATGCTGTTATGAAGATTCTTGTACATGTTTTTTGGTGCATATATGTGCAAAATTTGGTTAGGAATACACCTAGACATGTTCATGATGCAGCTCCTGTAAACCTCATCTCACTCTTCTGGTCCCCAGGCCTTGCTTTCTCTTCCAATTTTCAAACTGTAATATAAATGCCTTTTATTAGCAAACTCTAAACCAGACTCATAGGGTGAAGGGGATTCTAGAAGATGTAATTGTTGGCTTCTCCTTTGTGAGACAGAGAAGTTAGATATGAGTAGGAATGATACTAAGTTAATAAAAGACAATACAATGTGAGCATCTTTTCATGTGTCCAATGGTCATGTGGATATTGTATTTATGTTGTGTCTGTTGAATTATCTTACCTGTTTTCTATTTGTAAACCTTTATTTGTAAATAAAATATTTAAATATTCCAGGTAAGAGTTTTTCATCAGTTACAGGTTTTATAAATAGTTTTCCCTACTCTACATTTTGCCCTTTCTTTCTTATGGTGTCTTTGATGAACAGAAGTGCTTAATTTTAATGTAGTACATTTTATCAATTCTTTCCATTATTGCTAGTAATCATTGTGTGCTGTTTAACAAATCTTTCTCTACCATTGGTCCATCCTCTTATTTTTCACTTTTAAAAAATTTGTCTACCTATGTCTCTTATAAATGGTCTTTTGTTATTCTATTTCCCTTCCTCTCCCCAAGTGGCTTGGTATTTTTATGCCGTTTTACAACTATTATTCTGGTTGCCACACTACGATATCTCAGTGTCTGATATAAATAGTACCTTTACCCCTCCTTAAGTGTGCAGAAGTCCAAAAATTTTTGACATCACTTACTGCCTGTTTAACTTACGTGTTGTGTCATGTATTGTAATTTTCTATATATTTAAAATACTACAAATTATAATTACTATTTAATTTCATTAATATTGAGATTCAACTACATATTCTATTCACTCTTTCTTCATTCACCAATATTTTTCATTTCCACTTGCATCTCTGTACAAATCTTCCTTGACTTACAATGGGGTTACATCCTGATGAACCCATCCAAAGTAGAAAATATTACAAGTCAAAAATGCCTTTAGTGTACCTAAACTACTGTACATCATAGCTCAGCCCAGCCTACCTTATACATGCTCAGAACCCTTATGTTATCCTACAGTTGGGCAAAGTCTTATTACACAAAGCCTATTTTATAAGGAGTATTGAATAGCTTGTGTCATTTATTAAATACTGTACTGAAAGTAAAAAAAATAGAATGGTTGCATGGACACAGAATGGTTCCAAGTGTATTGGGTTGTTTACCTTTGTGATCACATGGCCAACCGGGAGCAGCTGCTCATTGACCCTGGCCAGCATCCTGAGAGAGTATCCTGCACATCCTGAACCCAGGAAAAAATCAAAATTCTAAATTTGAAATGTGGTTTCTACTGAATATGTATTTCTTCTGCACCATCATAAAGTCAAAAGAATCATCGTCGATCCTCGTAAGTTGGGAACTGTCTGTTTTTCGAATAGTTTTCTTTTCCTGGATCATCTTTAGTGCAGCCTACTGATAATTCTGTCTGAATTTCTTTCTCTAAAGATGTCTTTTTAAAAAATCTTCATTTTTGAAAGCTTTTCTTTTTTTCTTGGTGTAGGATGAAGTATTTGTCTGTATTTGTTTCCTTACAGCACCTTGAAGTTATCGTTTCATATTTCATCATCTTCTAGCTTCCACTGTTTCTGTTGAGAAGTCAGCTGTAAGTCTGACTGACTCTCCTTTGAAGGTAATGAGTCTTTTTTCCTCTGGCTGTTTTAAAGATTTCTTCTTTTTGTTTTGTTTTGTTTTGTTTTTGCTTTTCAGTCATTTTACTGTGGTGTGCCCAGGAGTGTATCTGCGCTTTTTGGTGTTCAAGACACATTTTGAAATCTGTAGCTTGAAGTTCAGTGTTTCATCTCTCTAGTTTTATAGGTCTGTTGAAATCTCTACTCAGAGTTAATTGAAAATCTTGTTCAGTTTCTCAGCCTTTCTCTCACCTGCCTCTTCTGGAATGATCAGGTACATCTAGGACAAAAGCAGTGTCCGAGCTCACCTCACTGAGTTGTCTTTTTTCCTCTTGTATCTTCCCTTGTAGTTCTTTACTACCTTGTTTTCCCCCTGAAAGGAATAAGAACTATAATCAATATAGTCTATTAAAAATGCAGTATGGCATTTTGAAATGAATTTTATTTGCTCTTCTAGAGAGGGAAACATAAATAAATCATAAGCTATTTCTCTTTAAAATTTTCACAGATGCATTATACAGTATATAATGTCTTTGTTTTAAGTTGTAGCTTTAAATATTTACATATATTATGACTGAGGCAAAAAAAAAATTCTTGGACACTAACAATTTTCTCCTTCTGAATTTGTTTCTGCATTATTTCTAAGTAACCTTGTATGTGTCATAGAGTTTTAGAGGGCCTCAGGGAAAATCTTTTGGTATAAGTATGTTTTCTCCAAGTAGGTTAGAGAAATGACATCCGCTTTTACTTTGGAATTTCACTCAGATCTCCAGTTAATCAAACTTAGTATATTAAAAGTAAGTAATGGAAAGAATTCTTGAAAAAACATTTTTTTTTGCTAAATTTATACTTTTGTGTATCTTCAGAAGTTCACTCCTTAAATGTAGTTTACATTCAGTAGTAATGTGTAACCTTGGTTTATATTATTTTTCTTGCAAAATAAAGTAATATTTTTAAATTTATCAGTAGAAGACTTTTGTAACTCTCCCTTAGTTGGGGTATGATTTATAGAGACATATCTGCCATGTATTGCTTCTTCTTTTTCTGTATTTACATTTGAGACTGATTTCAGTCCCACTGTGTTTTACCAACAAATTAGAACAAAGCCATTCATGGTAAAATAGGAGTCAAATATAATCTAAGGAAAAATGATATACTTCCCTCCATCCAATTGACCTGCAACAAGCAGTGTATCTGGCTAAGCTTGACATTGTGAGGAAAGATTATTTTTTTGACATTTATTCCTACTGGAGAGTCACTTCATATAAGTCCATAAAATATTAAAGGCTTAATATTTCCTAAACTTGTTTTTCCTTCAGAATAAGTAAAATATTTGGCAGGTTTATTGAACTGTTGATAAAACATGATGCCTCAGGGAAACTAAAATCTTTGCACTAAAGTGCTTAAAAATAATGACAGTTCACATCCTTAGTCAGGACTCAGAATGCATATCAGGTAAGAATGATGAGAAACAACCATAAGAATAGTGGAGAATGAATGACTGAGGAACAGGAGTCAAAACTAGCCAATTGCAGAAATAAAATATTGATCTTGAACTGTTTACTTTCTAAATAAAACTATTTCTCCTAAGGTAGCCTTTTTGTAATTTGTGAACAAAAAGAACTGAATAATTATTTTAAATTTTTATTTTTTATGTTTATACTCAAATTTCCTGTGAAGAGTCAAAAGTGGACTTCATGTTTACCAATCTCTAAGGATGTGGTGGTTTCTATGGCCTTCAAATTAAGTTGCAAAATCAACATTCATGAGTGATATTTATAGAGACATAGTACCTGACTCATGAGTTATTATGTTTCCAAAAATTCATTTGTAAATCAACAATTCAGTTTGGAGTTCAGAACTGATTTCAGGTGGAATTAAGTTCTCCTATATTTCCTGTAGGTATTTCCTTTGTATTGAAATATATAGTTTAAATACCAGCCTTCCCTGGAAAACAAACTAGTTGAGGCCACTCAGCAATATTCTTGTTTATTCTTTAAGGATGCCATATATAGGGGTGCCTGGGTGGTTCAGTCGTTAAGTGTCTGCCTTGGGGTCAGGGCACGATCTCAGGGCCCTGGGATCGAGACCTGCATCGGGCTCCCTGCACAGCGGGAAGCCTGCTTCTCCCTCTTCTACTCCCTTGCTTGTGTTCCCTCTCTTGCTGTTTCTCTCTCTGTCAAATAAATAAATAAAAATCTTAAAAAAAAAAAAGGGATGCCATATATAGCTTTAGTAGGTGCTCAATAAATGATGAATAAACCAACTAAAAACAAATTGTTTTGTAGGCAGGCCATAATACAAAATGATAATGCTCTAAATACTGATAACCCTAGCCTCATCTCTTGATCCCCAAAGCATAAAACTCTACAAAGAGGAGAAAGAATAAGAAGAAAACAGTAATATAAAATTATAAATAACATGAGGAAATTCTCTGCTACTTTCTTGAGGATGAGGCCAGTATTAATATTATCTTGAGAAAACTGATACTAATTTTTATAATCAAGAAAAAGAAATTGTCCCCTCCTTGCCTCAACTCCATAGATGGCTGCCATGTCTATCCTCACCTCAGCCGAAGTCTGGGGTTTTATTCTCTGGACAGGTCTCTGAACTGCAGGTTGCCAGGCACATATGCTCACCCTGGCCCTAACCCTAACCCTAGATCTGAGGGGGAAAAAAAGATATGATACACACAAACACACACACACACAATGGAATATTTGCCAAAAAAAGGAATAAAATCTTGCCATTTGCAACAACATGGATGGAGCTATAGAGGATTACGCTAAGTGAAATAAGTCAGTCAGAAAAAGACAAATATCACATGATTTCACTCATGTGGAATTTAAGAAACAGAACAAGCAAAGGGAAAAGAAGAGAGGCAAACCAAGGAACAGATTCTTAACTATTGAGAACAAAATGATGGTTACAAGAGGGGAGGTGGGTGGGGGTATGGGTTAAATAGGTGATGGGAATTAAGGAGTGCACTTGATGTGATGAACACTGGGTGTTGTATGGAAATGTTGAATATTGTACACCTGATATTAATATTATACTGTATGCTGACTGGAATTTAAATAAAAACTTAAAAAAAAAGACAGTCAAATTGGAAAGGAAGAAGTAAAAAACTGTTACTATTTGTAGATGACATGATACAAAAACCTATATATAAAACTTTTCTAAAGCCCTTCACCAAAAGAACTATTAGAACTAATAAGTGAATTCAGTAGAGTTTCAGAATATAAAATCAACATACAGAAATCTGTTGCATTTCTGTACAAAGAAACCAATCTCATTTACAACTGCATCAAAAGGAATAAAATACCTAGGACTAAATTTAACCAAGAAATGAAAAACCTGTACACTGAAAACTATAAAACATTGATGAAAGAAATTGAAGCCACAGGTAAATGGAAAGATATTCCATGCTCAGGGATTGAAAGAATTGATATTGTTAAAATGTCTGTATTATCCAAAACAATCTACAGATTCAGTGCAGTTCCTATCAAAATTCCAATGGCATTTTTCACAGAACTAGAGTTAATAATTCTAAACTTTGTATGGAACCACAAAAGACACCAAATATCTGAAGCAATCTTGAGAAATGAGAACAGAGCTGGAGGCATCATGCTTGCTGATTTGAAACTATATTATAAAGCTATAGAAATAAAAACAAATGGTATTGGCATAAAGACAGACACATAGATCAATGAAACAGAATGGAAATCGCCCAGAAATAAACCCACATACACATGGTCAATTAATTCACAATAAAAGAGCTAATAATATACAATGGATAAAGGACAATCTCTTCAATAAATGATGTTGGGAAAACTGGACAGCCACATGCAAAAGAATGAAAGTGGACTACTGTTGGACACCATACACAAAAATTAACCCAAAATGGATTAAAGACTTGAATGTAACACCTGAAACCATAAATTCATAGGAGAAAATATAATCTTACTATAGTCTTACTGATGTCAGTCTTGGCAATGGTTCTTGGATTTGACACTAAAAGCAAAAGCAACCAAAGCAAAAATAAACAAATGGGACTACCTCAAACTAAAAAGCTGCTTCATGGCAAAGAAAACCACCAACAAAATGAAAAGGCAACCTACTAGGAGAAAATATTTGTAAGTCATATACCTGATAAGGGGTTAATATCCAAAATACATAAAAAACTCATGCAATTTTTTTTTTTAAGATTTTATTTATTTAACAAAGAGAAACACAGCGAGAAAGGGAGCACAAGCAGGGGGAGTGGGAGAGGGAGAAGCTTGATCCCAGGATGCTGGGACATGACATGAGCCCAAGGCAGATGCTTAACGACTGAGCCACCCAGGTGCCCCCAAAAAACTCATGCAATTCTATAGGAAAAACCAATCTGATTAAAAATGTGCAGAGGATCTGAATAGACATTTTCCCAAAGATGATGTACATGAAAATATGCTCAATTACTGTCACTAATCATCGGGGAAATGCAAATAGAAACCACAATGAGCTATCACCTCACACCTTTAGAATGGCTACTATCAAAAAGACAAGAAATAAATATTGGTGAGAATGTGGAGAAAAGGAAACGCTTGTATAATGTTGTTAGGAATGCAAACTGGTGCAGCCACTCTGGAAAAACAGTGTGGAGGTTCCTCAAAAAATAGAACTACCATATGATCCAGCAATTCTACCTCTGAGTATTTGTCTGAAAAATGGAAACACTAACTTGAAAAGATACACTTACCCCCATGTTCGCTGCAATATCATTTACATTAGCCAAGATATGGAAACAACCTACATGTTCACTAATGGATGAATGGATAAAGAAAATGTGGGATATATAATGAAGTGTTACTCAGCCGCAAAAAAAAAGCAGTCTCACCATTTACAACAACATGTATGGACCGTGAGGATATTATGTTAAGTGAAATAAGTGAGAGAGGGGCACCTGGGTGGCTCAGTTGGTTAAGCTTTTGCCTTCGGCTCAGGTCATGATCCTGGAGTCCCAGGATTGAGCCCCGCATCGGGCTCCCTGCTCAGGGGGCAGTCTGCTTCTTTCTCTGCCTCTCACCCCGCTCATGTTCTCTCTCTCTCTCTCATTCTCTCTCTCTCAAATCAATAAATAAAATCGTTACAAAAATATAAGTGAGAGAAAGATAAATACCATATGTGGAATGAAAAAAGAAAAACCAAAACCAAAAACAAAACCCTTCATAGATGGAGAACCAGAAGCAGGGGGTAGAGGGTAGGTGAAATAGGTGAATGTGGTCAAATGGTACAAACTTTAGATATGAAATAAGTGAGTCTTGGAGATATAATGTTAAGTATGGTGATTGTAGTTAATAATACTTTATTGCATATTTGAAAGTGGCTAAGAAAGTAAATCTTAAAAAATTTATGTAACTATGTATGATGACATTAACTAGATTTATTGACTGTGGTGATCATCTCAGTATACATAAATATTGAATTGTGTTGTATACCTATAACTAATATAATGTTATATGTCAATTATACCTCAAATAAATAAATAGAAAAAAATTTAGAATGTAGTAATGACTGGTAGTCTTCTAGATGAATAAAGGCTGGTACTGGATAACAAAAATAAGCTTTTAATCTTTGGTAGTGGTAAATGACATCTTTTGGGATGCTTGTCTGTAGACTGAATGTGATAAAACTCACGGGTACATCTCATTCCTGTCTGATTGTAGGGGTTTGGTTTGAATTTGAGTCACCTGTACTGAGAAAGTTTTGGTCAAGTGAAGGGAATGTTTTGACCAACTGGAAGGAGATAACAGGAATAATTATGTCTCTAGAAGAACCAACTTTTGAGGAAATGTTCAAATAATATAGATCATATTGCTTAAGTCAAATCTGTGAGAAATTGTGGCCTTCGCTACTTCAAGATAGGTTACAAACAACAAAAGGTTTATGTAATTTTCTTTAATAGTTGTCATGTGACATACAGAAGCAGGATTTGGCTAGCAGAAATACTACTTGACATTTTTTAGAGATCTTTTTACTGGTAAAATAGTACCCTTGCCTGGGGGTACTGTAGAATTTTGTCCACTGAAATATAAAAATAAAATTTGATTTAGAATAACAATGTGGAATTCTTTTCCAAAAATATGCCTTTATATATTTGTAACTTTTCACCTTACCTTGTGTTAAATTTTTTGATTATCAGCAATTTATGCTAATAATTGATTAGTTTAATTTTCATACTTTCTCTTGTTAGGCCCTTCTCTGTAATTGGCTAATCATAGTTTTTTAAAAACTGTAATTTTGGGGGGCGCCTGGGTGGCTCAGTTGGTTAAGCGACTGCTCTCGGCTCGGGTCATGATCCTGGAGTCCCGGGATCGAGTCCCGCATCGGGCTCCCTGCTCAACGGGGAGTCTGCTTCTCCCTCTGACCCTCCCCACTCTCATGTGCTCTCTCTCATTCTCTCTCTCTCAAATAAATAAATAAAATCTTTAAAAACAAAACAAAACAAAAACTGTAATTTTAGCAAAAATCATTATATAATCTCTCTCCAGATGTTCTTAACTTTATTATTGGAAGAGTAGGTAGAAACTTCCATTAGAAAAAAAAAAAATGCCATTTAAATTGCAGGGTGTCTCTGTCTCTCTCTGTCTGTTTACATTCTTTAAGATCTTGATTTACTGAAACTGTTAGGGTATGACCTTCCAAGTACAATATTTTAGAAGCCAATTCAAGTTATCAAAACATTAACTACATCAAAAAGAATATTAACTATATCAATCTTAGCAGTTTTATATTTTGTTCTCTAATATATACTTTTCTACATGATATTAGATAAAAAGAATAAACTTATTGGTAATATGAATTTTTCTCTCCATTCTTATAGGATTAAATCAGATAATAAATAAGTTTATAGAAGCTCTTGGAAAATTTCACTAGCTGGCTTCAAAAAGCCAAAGTTTGATAATTCATTCTCCCTTACTGTCTGTTTGGGTCCATACATTTTCAAATGCCCAGGCTCTTTATCACTGCCCTCACAGCAACTGAGTGATCAAAGGCACTGATGTTTTCCATCTTCTCTGAGCCTGACAATTTGCAAGTAGGGCTTTGTCTTTCCCTACAAGTGATATGATCTTTTAAAGATACTTCTAAGTTAGTGGAACCCTTAATTTCCTCAACACGTTTGTAGTGAAAAATATATATCAAGATTAATGTTTTGTTTTTACCTTTCAGCTTTTTCTTGCCTCATTCTCTGACATTAAATGACAACATTCAGTCTAATTTTATATATAATGCAGTACTTTAAGTTACTTTTATTTATATAATGGTTATGAATTATGTTGTACTCCACCAAGTGTCAACCTTTCTTTGCTAATCTTTTAACCCTTTTAGTTGAATAATAAGGCTCTATGTATCAGGCATCTCAATTCTTAGACAAGAAAGTAATTTCTTTACAAGAAGAGAGCATAGTGCATTTTTTGACTCTACTATTTTGTAAAAAAATCTCTAGTTTGAGTTCCAAAGGTTACTCTTGTATTCTATACCTAATACAATTATCAAGAATTACCTATCCATAATATATGAAAGGTGCTTATTTTCAAAGAGTTTCTTTGTTCGTATTCTGAAATCAAAGAGGAAATACATTCACAATGGAAATACTAGAAAAATCAAAGAGGAAATACATTCACAATGGAAATACTAGAAAGCCTTCAATTTTAAAAAATTAGTTTATCTTTCATTCATCAAGTCATAAAGGAAAATTCTAATTCTAATAGAAAAGTAGAATTACTAAATTGTATTTAACAAAACAATGACTTAGTTGTAAAAGTCTTAGGAGGACAGACATAATTAAAAACCTTTGGTTATCTCACAAGGTTTCAAATAATTTAACAAGAATGTTATATCTTGTTGTAGAAGATCTGAGAAATGGCAGGTTGAAGCTAGTTAAAATATCTGGCCATCAGAAGTGTCAAATATTTGAGGTACACAGTGTATATTAGCATCTGGTTCTGCATGGGTGAGTGGATTTTGATATCATGGAGTAGGATAAGAGCTCACCTATTACATGTTTGCTGTTGTTTTCTACAGTTATAGT
The DNA here is from genome assembly GCF_029215605.1 of Mirounga angustirostris. Taxonomy (NCBI): domain Eukaryota; kingdom Metazoa; phylum Chordata; class Mammalia; order Carnivora; family Phocidae; genus Mirounga; species Mirounga angustirostris. Next base: position 89,876,478 of record NW_026991716.1, on the reverse strand, counting down.
ATAAACACCCTGAGAGCAGTGGTCAGATTGCAGGAATTTACCCACCCTCAGTTTACAGTTCTTTGCACATGGTAGGGGAAGAATAATTGATACAGTCACAATACTAGTGTGTTGACTAAAAACAGAACAATAAAGCACCTCCTTCTCAAAAAAAAAATGTTAGCTACACAATATTATTTTGAGAAAACGAAGTGAAGGAAAAAAGGAAAACAGGAGGCAATGAGACAAGATTTAATGAGGTGTTTCCTGTCAGCCTCTGTGCTTCTAGGAAACACAATAATAAGATCAAAGGAACCTGCCATAATCACACTGTTCATCACTGACAGGAATAGAATGAAAATATGTCCATTAAAGTGATGATTTTTCAAAGTCTCAGAGTGTTTTGGAATTTGATTGGGTGTCTTTTCATACTTGGAACTCCAGTTGGAAAAGATTCTGGAGGAGATTAAAAAAATAGCAGCCCTTCAGAGTTTTTCCAGACTCGTTGAAAGATAAGATTTTTGAACTTGGATTCACATGCTGTGAATACTGGCATTCATTTTACATGACATTCTTGGTTACCTTTTTTAAAAACTGCATTTCTGGGGATTAGGCTTGGCTGTGTTTACAGAGAGAGGGATAATACTACATAAAGAATTAAACATAGGATTATAAAACCTGTTCTCTAGGGCTCATTTTGATGCTATGAATGTGATAACATCATCTTTCCAGATCCCAGCCAGGAGTGTGTGTTGTTGTTGTTGTTGTTGTTGTTTCCCACAATGTAAGAGAATCTAACCAGGGATGTTCCATTTAGTTGTCTTCTAGTGTCAAAATGAGGCAAGGAGAAGTGGCAATTATCCACACCATTTACAGCTAGGATATTTCTGTCACTTAATGTCTGGCTATGTAAGGTCTTTCTGAGGCTGAGTTTGTAACTTTTCCATGAGAATACCCAGCTTATAAAGTATTTTTTTCTTTGAAATATAATTCTGCTTTGTGTACAGGAGAATCTCTTTACCCTTTTTCCCCCTCCAGGGGTCTCCATTATTATTCACTCTTGGCCCCGTTTGCCCTACTTTCCTTGCTGTGTAGGGAGAGGGAGATGGGTCTGCCTATGTGGCTCTCCCCCCTCACCTTCTACCCTTTGGCATCTGGCTGCCTGCAGGGAGTATAGGCTCTTTTTCCCAGCCATGTGACAAATGTGGCAGCCACATCCTGGACCTTTCAAGGGGATCTTGCCACATCCATGTTTGTGGAGACTAGTTTTGTAAATATGCCTAATTCAGAGGTTCATTATTAGGAAGGCTATATTTTCCCTAAACTAAGCCTTATTCTACAAGCCGTCAGTGACAAGGCTGACATTATTGATGACCATCTGACTGACTCCTTTGTCTCAGTTGGTTCAGGTCTTGGGTGGAAAAAGCAGAAGTGTTATTTACTGTTCCTCTAAAAATATATATTTTTAAAGATTTTTATTTTTTTGAAAGAGAGAGAGAGCGAGAGAGGGAGCACAAGCAGGGGGAGTGGGAGAGGGAGAAGCAGGCTTCCCGCTGAGCAGAGAGCCCGACCTGGGGCTTGATCCCAGGACACTGGGATCATGACTTGAGCTGAAGGCAGTCGCTTAATGATTGAGTCACCCAGGAGCCCCTGTTCCTCTAAAAATCTTATCATGTGTATAATTGTTAACCTTTACTAATATATACTTGAGCTTTTCTTTTTTTTTTTTTTTTTTAAGGATTGTATTTATTTGAGAGGAGAGAGAGAGAGCATGAGCTGGGGGGAGGGGTAGAGGGAGAGGAACAAGCAGACTCCTCGCTGAGCTGGGAGCCCGATGTGGGGCTTGATCCCAGGACCCTGAGATCATGACCTGAGCTGAAGGCAGACGACTGAGCCACCCAGATGCCCCTAGACTTGAGCTTTTAAGAAGATGTGAACATTAGCCTATTTAAAAACAAAACAAAAAAAAACACATCAACATGGAAACCATTAATTGGTCTGGCCTTATGAAATTTTAACTTGACTAATCACTGTTAAGGTAACCACGTGATTACAACTCTTAGCTTTAATTCTACTTCAGCTACATGCTTCTCTTGGGCTTCAGACTTGTTAAAAACTCAGTTTTATTTTAATATATGATCACCAGCATGCTAGATATTTTGCTTCATGCTTACTTCCTTGAGAAGGATGAACTGATCTGTGGACCCTGTGTTTAATTCAGCTCTTTCCTACCAATAAAATTAGATGTGGTATTTAAGTTTTTCTACATCTCACCTTCATACTTTGAGACTGATCAATATTAGTGTTATTTCTTGTGTGGGAGAAACTAACTTTCTGTGCCAGCTTAGGTATAGCAAGATTTGACCTTTAATAAATCTCTACCATCCCTCATAAGTTAGTCTCATCTTTTTCAAAATCTTCTAACACCATAATTCCTCATCTTTGAACTCTACAGCTGATATAAATGTTTTGGTTCAATGATTACTTTTGTAAACCAAATATTTATTCTACAGAAAGCAGTTGTTTCAGTACCTAGTTTTGGTTAAACTCCATAAAAGCCTAATACTACTTAACATTGAAAAATATGTACTATAAAAGATTTTTTAAAAATCCACATAGAAATGCCATTCATCAACTTTTGCCATCTTTATCTTTTCCTGTGTCTAGATTATCAAAAATTAAGTGTTGGGGGGACACCTGGGTGGTTCAGTCGGTTATGTGTCTGACTCTTGATTTTGGCTCAGGTTATGATCTCAGGGTCCTGGAATTGAGCCCCGAGTAGGGCTTTGCACTCAGTGTAGAATCTGCTGGAGATTCTTTCTCTCCCTCTCCCTTTGCCCCTCCCCCTGCACTCTAAATAAATAAATAAATAACTTAAATCATGTAACCCCACAGATTTCGTCCAACACAAATCTATTCTGAGCATTTGAGCAAGAACTATCATTTGGCAATTCTTTATTTTTTTAACTGTTTATCACATTTCTCACATCTGTTCACATATCTTTCTTACTTTTCATGCACCCTGCCTCAACCTTGCTCCTGTTCAGTGGCCGCTGTCCCCTGTGTTGGGCAGGTTTGGAAGAGCAGTCACTGTGTTGGTTTTGTTGCTGTAGCTCTAGTACTAGCTTTTATTTTACTTTATTTTTATTTTATTTAACTAGTGCATAGTTTATTTTCTAAATAGTTGTTTTCTTTCCTTGATATATTCTTTTTTTATTTATTTTAAAAAATTTTCATTATGTTCAGTTAGCCGGCATACAGTACATGATAAGTTTTTGTTGTAGTGTTCAACAGTTCATTAGTTGAGCACCCAGTGCTCATCCCAACACGTGCTGTTAAGTACCACATGCCTTAAAATGGAAGCTGAGCCAGTAAAGTTCCTTCTTATTCACACTAAAATATTTCTGTATCCTAACTCTGTTCTTCATAAATTTCTTTCTTTCACTTTGTTAGAGAGGATTCTAAGGCTATTCCTCCTACCCTGCATTTTGGTCTTTCCTACATTTGCAACCTCACTGCCCTTTTTCCCATTTTCAATCTCATTTCTCCACTACCCCTTTCACTCTGTTTTAAAAACACGTAAGTTTTCCCAAAGATTAAACATAAAATGAGGATGCATCGTATTTCACTTTTAAACTGGCTGCTGCCCAATCAGATACTAAAATTATTCTCCATACATAACTAAAGTTACATGCCAAATGCAATGCCTTTTCCATGTCATCTGTGTCTTTATAGTAGAGCTTACCAGGAAGTGCTTCCTTAGTAGGACTGCTTCCTTTTTGCCTTTTGTGATCTTGTACTGCTTCTCTTTCTACTCCTCTCTTCATATCTATTCTTAGTCCTTTCTTCACTCATCATGGGTATTCTCTCACCCTTTGCCTTCCTTAACTCTGTGTTGTTTCCTTTTAAAACGGATTCTTTGCATGAGTTTACTCTCCAGATGACTTCAAATATATGCCCTTGACAACTAGCTTTATTCCTTTATCTTTAATTGTGTAAGAGATCATTTCTGTTTCCTGGGTGTTCCATAGATACCTCAATGCAATAGCGACAAAACAAATCACCCTCTCAAAGAAAACAACCCCTCAAAAAGTAGCAACTTCCTTTCCATATTTTTTTTCATATATTCTTATTTATTTCAATGACATGGTTTAAACTATTGGAGCCATCCTTATTAATATGTTTTATTTATTCATCATGACAAGTTTTTAAAGCACTTTTATATGGACCAATCTGATCTTTGCCATCAAGACTATGTGGCGAACAGATATTATTACTACCAACTGCTATATTTGTTTTAAAAAGAATAAAGTCTAGAGGTCTTCCTTTTAATTCAGTGTGTCTTTCCTGGTAAAGTTGCTTTATGCTGCAGAGGGAAGTTTATCTGTATGAATTTAGCCTGGTTCTTAGCCATTCTGAGCCTTAGGTTTTAGTTTTAAAAATAGGAATAAAAACCACTAAGCTGTGCATCTGGATCTAATGTAATATTGCATGTCAACTGTAATTCCATAATTAAAAAATTGACCTTATTAATTTTTAAATTTTTAACAATAAATTTTTAAAAATATAAAAATAGGAATAAAAACAATGTTGCAGGAGACTAAAGGATTAAACATGATGTACATAAGCCGTCTGGCACTTTAATCATCCAATAAACATTTCTTGAGCACCTATTGTGTATCAGGCAGAGTTGTAGAAACTGAGGCATAGCAGTAAAAAATATAGACAAAAAATCTGTCTTGAGCTTAGGTCTAGTATACAGTGCATTAATTGTGGTTATTTTTATTGCCATCATTATTGCATTGCTTCAGTGGTTCTTTGTCTCCCCCACACACATCAAATCTTATTTCTTCTGTTTCTTTCTCTCTGACACCTCTGGTTCTATACCAGCATATTATAGTTTATTCTGTTTAGTTCTGTTCCTATTATCCTAATCCCTTACAGTGTGTGAGAGTGCTTTATAGACACATGTGTATCTTTATACATACTCTTATGGCTGGTTTCAACTAGGTTTTAAGTCCCCTTAAGACAAGTACTGTGTCAAAATCTCTTTCTAATGCAATGGTTATATATACTTTCAATAAGTCTTATTGAAGATAAATGAGGATTGTTCTATAGTAAAGCCGCTTTTTCTATGACTTATAGAAGCTGACTCTATACTGTGTCTTAATTGCCTCTAATAATTTCAGTTGACAGAGACAATCCTTAGTCTTTATAGAGATAACCCTTTTTATACAATATCTAAATAGTTGGCAATTAAAATAAATGTAAATGCAATTTCAAATTGCCTTTGTTTTATTTATGGTGAAGTATCTGCTCAGTTTTTTTAAGCTTTATATTGCTTATGTTTGTAAAAAAATCAATTTATTATTAACTTGTTTCCTAACAGGCACAGCTTCTTTCTCTCCTTTCCCTCCCACCTCCCTCCCCACCCTTCTCTGAGACATCTTGAGAAATTGGAATCTCCTGTTTTAAAATTTAACAGCAAGATTCCATTGTAAATTTAATTAGAGTCACATGAGTAAACCTGTAAATGTTAAAAAAAAAAAAAAAAGAGAGAGAGAGAAGGAGAATGCCCATGGACCTGTTCTGGCTGGAGCACAGACTGGAAGCTGAGGATAAGCTCTGAGCTCCCCTATGCCTCCCTCCCCCACTCCCAGGTCTCTACTCTTCATTCCAGCTGTGTCCCCTCTGTGAGGCTCCTCACAGAGTGTATCCACTGTTCTCAAATGACCAATGAAGTCTACTCATCTTGCTAGTTTTTGTTTTTTTTTTAAATTTTAGTTCATCCAACTGTGGTTGCCATTAACAGGTTTCCTATTCCTATATTTTTCATTTGTCTACACTTCACTTTGCTTATTTAAACAGCATTTTAGTCATATAATGTTGTCACCACAGTCTGAATGGTTGTCAGTCATTTCCCATTCAGAAATACCATATAGAATCTAGTATAATGCGTTGGAAATAAAATTTCATCATCAGTAGCATTAAAAATGTAGAGTGCCATTGAAAGAAATAATAGATATGCTCCTTTTAATTAACCAAACACACTTTTTGTGTAGTAAATGCACCAAATAATTGCTATAGTTTTATATTCACAAAGCAGAAAATATGTTATATAGTAGTTTTACTTTAGTAAATATTATATAAAATGATTAGAAGAATTAATTTAGTTGCAGCCTGGGTAACTCCATAAAAACTAGAAATACCATTGTAAAATGAACTCTGAAGCAATGGGAACATGATTTTGATTAAGTTTTTCTCCTGTGTTACTTAAATCTTCTACAGTTAGCAGTAGTATTGTTGGAGAAGTAAATAAACTGAATTGTACTTTGGGGTCAAGACTAGTGCTAAAACAGCTACCACAAAGGAAAGATAATACCAAGACAGTTTTCCATAAACATTTTTTGCCTTAAAATGGGGGCATATTTCATCACCGTGCTTAAATGGTAAGAGTAGCATTTCCTATTCTGACAGGTACTTGTATGTGCTCTGGTATTGCTTTAAGATATACAATAACACCAATTCTTGTAAAATAAATATGATTATATAAGTGCTCAGACAAGCATGAAACTATAGTGTGTGAAAGCAGTAAGCACAAAAGTAATGGAGTGGAATGCATAGTCTGTGTTCTGTACCTCTTGACTGATGTTTTTATGGAGAAGGTTTTCTTCAAAGAATGTATCATAACTATAGCCAAAAGCACATACATTTACTACACAGCTGTGTGGTGTGATCTAAGAAATGAATTTGCATTGGAGACTGAAGTTTTTTAAAAGCTCCCCTTTGGTATGCAGCATCCTTATAGCAACCACTTCTTAAAATAGTTGTTTGTCTGAGTAACATTTCAGTTTTATAAGACATTTTTTAGGAGAAGAAAAGAAAAAAAAAAAAACAGCTTCAGACCAATTTTACATTTATCTATGCAAAACAAACATGTTTTCCCTGATTTGGTGGAGGGGCTCAGTGGTTCTTGGATGTTAAGGAAGTGCTATTTTAGAAACCGGAGTGTCCATCCATAGCCTAAATGAGTCCCCTTTGGACCATCAGTATCTCCCAAATTCAATTCATCAGTACAATATAAATAGAAAAATAAATGGCCCTTAAAATGCCTGTCATGTTACAGACTGGAAGCATCCATAACTGGTGCCATGTGGTAATTCGATGATTAAAATGATTACAGAACAGGTGGCATTCAGCATTACCAGAGAGACCACACATCAGTCATTCAAGAACAGAAGTCAATTAAGCTTGTCTATTAAAATGCAGCACTGTCTGCAGTCTTGAGCTACTTCTAAAGTATAATTTAAAGGCCACATATTCTCTGGTGCTTTCAGGAATAAAAAGAAATAATGCTAAAGTATGAAATGTCCCTTTTATTCCCTGTACCACAATTAAAGTAACAATATCAGTCCAGCCTTCAAGATTTGTGAGTCAACACAATATAGAGAAACAAAGGACAGTGATCAGCATGAATTAAATCAGCATTTAGTTTAAGATACTCTTCTGCATTCTGCTGAACTATGAATAATATATTTTATTGGGTTTTCTTATTTGCTGAGATTTCTGACTACTGGCTTTTAAAAATAACCCCCACATAACCATTTTTAACATCTTTTTTTTTTTCTGGGGGATTTTGGATGTATTTGTTAGCTCCTTCCTATTAATAATAGGTAATCTGTCTTTCTGCCACCATCTCTTTTCCAGATATAAAGTTCCAGCAGTTGCCTGGGAATAATGTCCTACCAAATGTGTTACACCTCAAAATCACATGTTCACAATTCAGTTCCATCTTTGCCTTCCACCCTTTCTTACTTTCCTTGGGCATTCTTAGTAGAGCTGCTCATCTTCTAGTCATTCAAGCTCAAAACTTTGGGGTCAGCCATGATTGATTGATTGTAATTTGTTCTTTGGATAAAATTTCAAATTCTTACAAAATTTTGCAAGAGGGGTGGAGCAAGATGGTGGAGGAGTAGGAGACCTGGATTTCGTCTGGTTCCAGGAATTCAGCTGGATAGGGATCAAACCATTCTGAACACCTACAAACTCAACAGGAGATCAAAGAAAAGAATAGCAACAACTCTCTGAACAGAAAAGTGACCACTTTCTGGAAGGTCTTTTCTGATTTGTTTAGAGTATATTTTCTGGGGACGTTGTTACCCTGTTAGCATTTTGTTCTCTCATTCACCTATTCTCCTCTGGACAAAATGACAAGATGGAAAAAATTACCTCAACAAAAAGAACAAGAGGCAGTACCGACTGCCAGGGACCTACTCAATACGGACATTAGTATGATGTCAGAACTAGAGTTCAGAATGATGAATTTAAAGATACTAGCTGGGCTTGAAAAAAACATGGAAGTTATTAGAGAAACCCTTTCTGGAAAAATAAAAGAACTAAAATCTAACCAAGTCAAAATCAAAAAGGCTATTAATGAGGTGCAATCAAAAATGGGGGCTCTAACTGCTTGGATAAATGAGGCAGGAGAGAGAATTAGCAATATAGAAGACCAAATGATGGAAAATAAAGAAGCAGAGAAAAAGAGAGATAAACAACTACTGGATCACGAGGCCAGAATTCGAGAGATAAGCGATACCAAAAGATGAAACAACATTAGAATAATTGGGATCCCAGAAGAAGAAGAAGAAGAAAGAGAGAGAGGGGCAGAAGGTATATTGGAGCAAATTATAGCAGAGAACTTCCCTAATTTGGAGAAGGAAACAGGCACCAAAATCCAGGAGACACAGAGAACCCCTCTCAAAATCAATAAAAATAGGTCAACACCCTGACATCTAATAGTAAAACTTATGAGTCTCAGAGACAAAGAGAAAATCCTGAAAGCAGCTCGGGAGAAGAGATATGTAACCATTGTAGGTTACATTAGATTGGCAACAGACCTATCCACAGAGACCTGGCAGGCCAGAAAGGACTGGCATGATATATTCAGAGCACTAAATGAGAAAAATATGCAGCCAAGAATACTATATCCAGGTAGGCTGTCACTGAAAATAGAAGGAGAGATAAAAAGCTTCCAGGACAAACAAAAACTAAAGGAATTTGCAAACACGAAACCAGCCCTGCAAGAAATCTTGAAAGGGGTCCTCTAAGCAAAGAGAGAGCCTAAAAGCAACATAGACCAGAAAGGAACACAGACAATATACAGAAATAGTCACCTTACAGGCAATATAATGGCACTAAATTCATATCTTTCAATAATTACCCTGAATATAAATGGGCTAAATGCCCCAAACAGAAGACACAGGCTCTCAGATTGGATAAAAAAACAAGACCCATTGATATGCTGTCTACAAGAGACTCATTTTAGACCCAAAGACACCCCCAGATTGAAAGTGAAGGGGTGGAAAATCATTTACCATGGTAATGGACACCAAAAGAAAGCTGGGGTGGCAATCCTTATATCAGACAAATTAGATTTTAAACCAAAGACTGTAATAAGAGATGAGGAAGGACACTATATGCTACTTAAACGGTCTATCCAACAAGAAGATCTAACAATTGTAAATATCTATGCCCCTAACATGGAAGCAGCCAATTATATAAGGCAATTAATAACAAAAGCAAAGAAACACATGGACAACAATACAATAATAGTGGGGGACTTTAACACCCCCCCTCACTGAAATGGACGGATCATCTAAGCAAAAGATCAACAAGGAAATAAAGACTTTAAATGACATACTGGACCAAATGGACTTCACAGATATATTCAGAACATTCCATCCCAAAGCAACAGAATACACATTCTTCTCTAGTGCCTGTGGAACATTCTCCAGAATAGATCACATCCTAGGTCATAAATCAGGTCTCAACCAGTAACAAACGATTGGGATCATTCCCTGCCTATTTTCAGACCACAGTGCTTTGAAATTAGAACTCAATCACAAGAGGAAAGTCAGAAAGAACTCAAGTACATGGAGGCTACAGAGCATCCTACTAAAGAATGAATGGGTCAACCAGGAAATTAAAGAAGAATTTAAAAAATTCATGGAAACAAATGAAAATGAAAACACAACTCAAAATCTTTGGGATACAGCAAAGGCAGTCCTAATAGGAAAGTATATAGCAATACAAGCCTTTCTCAAGAAACAAGAAAGGTCTCAAATACACAACCTAACCCTACACCTAAAGAAGCTGGAGAAAGAACAGCAAATAAAGCCTAAACCCAGCAGGAGAAGATATATAATAAAGATTAGAGCAGAAATCAATGAAATAGAAACCAAAAGAACAGTAGAACAGATCAATGAAACTAGGAGCTGGTTCTTTGAAAGAATTAACAAGATTGATAAACCCCTGGCCAGACTTATCAAAAAGAAAAGAGAAATGACCCAAATCAACAAAATCATGAATGAAAGAGGAGAGATCACACCCAACACCAAAGAAATACAAACAATTATAAGAACATACTATGAGCAACTATATGCCAGCAAATTAGATAATCTGGAAGAAATGGATGCATTCCTAGAGATGTATCAACTACCAAAACTGAACCAGGAAGAAATAGGAAACCTGAACAGACCCATAACCACTAAGGAGATTGAAGCAGTAATCAAAAATCTCCCAACAGCAAAAGCCCAGGGCCAGATGGCTTCCCCAGGGAATTCTGCCAAACATTTAAAGAAGAATTAATACCTATTCTTCTGAAACTGTTCGAAAAAATAGAAATGGAAGGAAAACTTCCAAACTCGTTTTATGAGGCCACCATTACCTTGATCCCAAACCAGACAAAGACCCCATCAAAAAGGAGAATTACAGACCAATATCCCTGATGAACATGGATGCAAAAATTCTCACCAAAATACTAGCCAATAGGATCCAACAGTACATTAAAAGGATTATTCCCCACGAACAAGTGGGATTTACCCCTGGGCTGCAAGGTTGGTTCAACATCCACAAATCAATCAACGTGATACAATACATTAATAAAAGAAAGAACAAGAATCATATGATCCTCTCAATAGATGCAGAAAAAGCATTTGACAAAGTACAGCATCCTTTCTTGATCAAAACGTTTCAAAGTATAGGGATAGAGGGTACATACCTCAATATCATAAAAGCCATCTATGAAAAACCCACAGCGAATATCATTCTCAATGGGGAAAAACTGAGAGCTTTCCCCCTAAGGTCAGTAACGTGGCAGGGATGTCCACTATCACCACTGCTATTCAACATAGTATTAGAAGTCCTAGCCACAGCAATCAGACAACAAAAAGAAATAAAATGCATCCAAATCAGCAAAGAAGTCAAACTCTCACTCTTTGCAGATGATATGATACTTTATATGGAAAACCCAAAAGACTCCACCCCAAAAATGCTAGAACTCGTACAGGAATTCAGTAAAGTGGCAGGATATAAAATCAATGCACAGAAATCAGTGGCATTCCTATACACCAACAACAAGACAGAAGAAAGAGAAATTAAGGAGTTGATCCCATTTACAATTGCACCCAAAACCATAAGATACCTAGGAATAAGTCTAACCAAAGAGGCAAAGAATCTGTATTCAGAAAACTATAAAATACTCATGGCAGAAATTGAGGAAGACACAAAGAAATGGAAAAACAGTCCATGCTCATGGATTGGAAGAAAAATATTGTGAAGATGTCTATGCTACCTAGAGCAATCTACACATTCAATGCAATCCCTATCAAAATACCATCCACTTTTTTCAAAGAAATAGAACAAATAATCCTAAAATTTGTATGGAACCAGAAAAGAGCCCAAATAGCCAGAGGAATGTTGAAAAAGAAAAGCAAAGCTGGAGACATCACAATTCTGGGCTTCAAGCTCTATTACAAAGCTGTCATCAAGAAAGTATGGTACTGGCATAAAAATAGACACATAGATCAATGGAACAGAATAGAGAGCCCAGAAATGGACCTCAACTCTATGGTAAACTAATCTTTGACAAAGCAGGAAAGAATGTCCAATGGAGAAAAGACAGTCTCTTCAACAAATGGTGTTGGGAAAATTGGACAGCCACATGCAAAAGAATGAAACTGGACCATTTCCTTACACCACACACAAAAATAGACTCCAAATGGTTGAAAGATCTCAATGTGAGACAGGAGTCCATCAACATCCTGAGGGAGAACACAGGCAGCAACCTCTTCGACCTCAGCCGCAGCAACTTCTTCCTAGAAACATCGCCAAAGGCAAGGGAAGCAAGGGCAAAAATGAACCATTGGGACTTCATCAAGATAAAAAGCTTTTGCACAGCAAAAGAAACAGTCAACAAAACCAAAAGACAACCAACAGAATGGGAGAAGATATTTGCAAATGACATATCAGATAAAGGGCTAGTATCCAAAATCTATAAGGAACTTCTTAAACTCAACACCCAAAGAACAAATGATCCAATCCAGAAATGGGCAGAAGACATGAACAGACATTTTTCCAAAGAAGACATCCAAATGGCCAACAGACACATGAAAAAGTGCTCAACATCACTAGGCATCAAGGAAATCCAAATCAAAACCTCAATGAGATACCACCTCACACCAGTCAGAATGGCTAAAATGAACAAGTCAGGAAACGACAGATGTTGGTGGGGATGCGGAGAAAGGGGAACCCTCCTACACTGTTGGTGGGAATGCAAGCTTGTGCAGCCACTCTGGAAAACAGTATGGAGGTTCTTCAAAAGGTTGAGCTACCATACCATCCAGCAATTACACTACTAGGTATTTACCCCAAAGATACCAATGTAGGGATCAAAAGGGGTACATGCACCCCGATGTTTATAGCAGCAATGTCCACAATAGCCAAACTGGAAAGAGCCAAGATGTCCATCGACAGATGAATGGATAAAGAAGAAGTGGTATATATATACAATGGAGTATTATGCAGTCATCAAAAAGAATGAAATCTTGCCATTTGCAATGACGTGGATGGAACTGGAGGGTATTATGTTGAGCGAAATAAGTCAATCAGAGAAAGACATGTATCATATGACCTCACTGATATGAGGAATTCTTAATCTCAGGAAACAAATTGAGGGTTGCTGGAGTGGTGGGGGGTAGGAGGGATGGGGTGGCTGGGTGATAGACATTGGGGAAGGTATGTGCTATGGTGAGCGCTGTGAAGTGTGCAAGACTGTTGAATCACAGATCTGTACCTCTGAAGCAAATAATACATTATATGTTTAAAAAAAAAAAAGAAGAAGATAGCAGGAGGGGAAGAATGAAGGGGGGGGAATCAGAGGGGGAGACGAACCATGAGAGACTATGGACTCTGAAAAACAAACTGAGGGTTCTAGAGGGGAGAGGGGTGGGAGGATGGGTTAGCCTGGTGATGGGTATTAAAGAGGAAATGTTCTGCATGGAGCACTGTCTGTTATACGCAAACAATGAATCATGGAACATGACATCAAAATTAATGATGTAATGCATGGTGATTAACATAACAAAATAAAAAAAAAGTAAAATTAAAAAAAAAATCTTGCAAGAGTACCACCTGTATGCCAGTTATCAGATTTAGGAGTTGTTCATATTTTGCCTCATTTCTTTTTATTCTTGTCTCTCTCTCTCTCATTCTCTTTCTCTTGATTTACACATAACTTTTGAAACAATTTAGAGTAAATTGAAATATTATATCCCTTTGTTCCAAGACATGTCAATGTGTATTTTCTAAGAATAAGGACAATGTCTTATATTACCACAGTATAATTATGTGACATATATGTGATATGGTTATTGGATGATATAATTATCCAGGTAAATATTGATAGAATACTAATGTCTGATCTAATGTCTGTGTTTTCCTGGCCCAGGATGCAATCTGGGATCATGTATCACATTTAGTTTCCATATCCTTTAATCTATTGTTATTTCTGGTGTTAGGAGGGCTGTGGAAAACATGTCCAGTCCTGAGGGGAAGCAGTTTCCTTAGGGGAAAGTCAGATTTCAGTTAGACCAAAGAGAGGAAAGAAACACTGGAGATGCAGTAAGGAATTTAGGGAGTTTGCTAATGATGAATTATGAAGTCCAGCTGACCCAGAGGGAAGGTTTAAGGAGTTGCGAAGGGATAGTAGATTGAAGTGGGAATGCACAGAACAGTGTGGAGCGAAATCTGGAGGACAACTTGAGTTTCTTACAGAGATTGACATAAATGGAGGAAAAGGATATAATGAGATAAGTATAATGAGTTCTGAGGAGAAATGGCTTGATATCCTGCCAACATGCAAAGTCTAGAACTTCCACGTGGCTCCAGCAAGGGAGGCCAGAGTTGGGGCTGACTTACTTCAAGAACATGAGTGGCTCACTGATCTCTCAAGACAGAGGCAGAAATGTTAAATGTAAACATCGTTTGTTCTAGTAATTCTACTTGGGAATGGAAGATAAGCTATTCAAAAATGAGTAACTTTTCTTTCATTTTTATTATGAATCTATTTTCTCTTTTTTATTTCAAACAGTATTACTGGGTACTCAAAAATAAAAGGCATTCACATACACCAAACATATAGTTCCTAATAGTAATGGCTATTTAAGAATCTATGTCACCTTAAGAATTAAAACTAAAGCCTTTTCTGAAAACATAATTGATAAATTTCACTATTCCTTCAGCTTAAGTCTTTATTGTTTAAGAACCTAAAGGACTGCTCTGGGTAATTAGAAAAGTTTCGCATATTTCAGAGGAAAGCTGCTATTTGTTTCTCAGGCAGCTAGTATAACTTACCAGCAAGATATGATACACAGAAAAGCATACTTAGACTCTAGAATTATAGTGGATATTTCCATTTAATGATACAAAATTGGTGAAGAAAAAAGTTGAACTAATTAAGGACACACATTAGCTATAGCATATTAAATTTATATGATTAGATATTTTATTTACATTCTGGGGAGATCGAGTTCTATCTACCTATAAGTAGCACTTACATTTGAAGGATTACACCATATATGTATTATTAGTGGGCAGTAGGGACCAGGGGGCAAGAATTATCCTTAGCCCACACATATATTTTTCCTTTGCAATTTTTTCTACCATGTTCATATTTTACCTATTCAAAAAAGAAACAAAATTTACAACATTTGCTTAGTAATGTACAAATAACTCAACTTGGTATCCCAAATTTTCCAGTGTTAAGTATTTTGTATGCCTCATATGAGTTAATCCTCACAGGAACTATATAAAGATTAGTTGTTATCTCTATTTAATCCCTATTTTATAGGTGGGAAAATTGAGATTTAGAAATATGAAGCACCTTGCTCATGAGCTGTGAATGAAGAAATAAGACTCTGAAGTCAGGACTCCTGACAGACCTCTCAGGAGAGACTGTCAGGAGCTCAACAGAGCTGGGGTCGAGAGCTGGGCTGTCAGGTGGCAGAGTAGCCAATCAAAGCAACAAGCCTGAAATGAAGGAGTTAAACTTTTAATTCCTTACTGTGATGGTATAAGCAAGAGGCTAAAATTGCAAAAAATGCACACATTCCCTCTTCCTTTTGCCCTCATGGAAAGGCACACTGGTGGAGAATCAGGTAGATCAGCACAGACCTGGGGGTTGTCTAATTGTTGAGGGAGCAGAGAACAAAAGCCTCTGTAGTTTTATGGACCCTGGGCTGAGGGGAGCGTGAAGTGTGGAAAAAGTACTGGCTACTAGGTTAGTAGGAAAAGGTGATTTCAAGACCTCTGCCCAAGGCCTCAAATAAAGAGACCTAGGGATGAAGGCACCAGGGCTAGGAATGTAAAAATGTGAAGAATGTGGGTGACCAGAGGTGCCTGAGTCCATGATTGCAGCTCCTTTCAGGTACTGCATTGCCTTGGCCCTGCACCAAGTCATCTGTGGGGAGGGCACCTTCCCCTGTGAGGCCCGGAAGGCAAAGTCTTTGTAATTGCCTATGGTCATATCTGAAAAATCACATATAGGTTTTTAACTAGCAGTCAGACTCCTCAGGGACCTCATCTTCTTTTGCACAGAACACAGAAACAGCCAGATATGATTGCACAACTTCCCCTGCAGTATTATTACATTTTGCCTACCTTTCGTCCTGTTAGAATGGAGCTTTGCTACCTCTTGTCTAAGGCTGGTTCTTCCACCTCCTCTATGGACTTTAGTTCTTTTTCCTTTCTAGGACCTAGGACTTATGAATTATCTCCTTTATCTTATTTAACTGTTTTTCTTAAACTCAAAGGAACTCCAGCCATCAACATTTAAACACTCTTCAGGATCTTCCATCTTAAAAAACAAGCAAGCACTCACCTAGGCATGGTTGGTCCTGCTACGGCAATTTACTAGCTGACTGATGAACACTAGACTCTTGCTTATGGCATCACTATCATTAGATCATTTCCTAATCTTCCTGGTACCTTCCAAGCCACAGGTTGACGGGCAGTGAAACCATCAAGAATAGAGCTCTTGTGAAAAGTAGTAGTCTGAAATTACATGAAAATATTTAAGGCCCTTTATACTTTTCTGATCACAAAAATGTGAACATGGCAAAAAAAAAGATAAATGAATGAACTTACTACTTTTAGTAAATATTCTGAGATTTCAGTTCCAAGTTTATTATCCTCCAAATCCCACTGTTAGATAGCATCTGGATTCACTGTGCCTTAGAAACCCCTTCATTAGAACAGTCTTTGGATTTTTACCCTTTAAATTTGTAAATCTGTGTTAATGTCTCTCTTATAGTTTATTAATAATGTGTGTATGTGTATTTAACAAATATATATTATGTATATATGCTTAATAAATATCTGTCAAATATATATTTTGTTCAAAGAAATGATACTTGTTGGCGGGGATGCGGAGAAAGGGGAACCCTACTACACTGTTGGTGGGAATGCAAGCTGGTGCAGCCACTCTGAAAAACAGTATGGAGGTTCCTCAAAAAGTTGAAAATAGAGCTACCCAATGCCCCAGCAATTGCACTACTGGGTATTTACCCCAAAGATACAAAAGTAGGGATCCGAAAGGGTACGTGCACCCCGATGTTTATAGCAGCAATATCCACAATAGCCAAACTGTGGAAAGAGCCAAGATGTCCATCGACAGATGAATGGATAAAGAAGATGTGGTATATATATACAATGGAATATTATGCAGCCATCAAAAGGAATGAGATCTTGCCATTTGCAATGATGTGGATGGAACTGGAGGGTATTATGTTGAGTGAAATATGTCAAACAGAGAAAGACATGTATCATATGATCTCACTGATATGAGGAATTCTTAATTGCAGGAGACAAACAGGGTTGCTGGAGTGGGGGGTGGGGTGGGAGGGATGGGGTGACTGGGTGATAGACACTGGGGAGGGTATGTGCTCTGGTAAGTGCTGTGAATTGTGCAAGACTGTTGAATCTCAGATCTGTACCTCTGAAACAAATAATGCAATATATGTTAAGAAAAAAAAAAAAGAAGAAGAAGAAGGTAGCGGGAGGGGAAGAATGAAGCGGGGGAAATTGGAGGGGTAGATGAACCATGAGAGACGATGGACTCTGAAAAACAAACTGAGGGTTCTAGAGGGGAGAGGGGTGGGAGGATGGGTTAGCCTGGTGGTGGGTATTGAGGAGGGCACATTCTGCATGGAGCACTGGGTGTTATACACAAACAATGAATCATGGAACACTTCATCTAAAACTAATGATGTAATGTATGGGGATTAACATAAGAATAAAAAAAAAGCATTTTCAAAAAGTATTTAAAAAAGGATGTTGGGAGATAACTGAATCTTTGTTTTCCTGTTGTCTTCTACTGACTCCTATTCCTCTAGCCCACAAAGTTTTCTTTTAGTTCATTTCTTCAGAGTCTTAGTTCATTTTAAGTGATACTGAGTGGAAAAGGTTTGAGTGCATTAAAGACTTTCTGTTGCTGTGTTAGCTTGCTAAGTGGATACCTTCCAATGGCAATTGTCTGCTTTATGAGGAGACCAGATCTTAGAAGGTCAGAGGGAGATATATCTAGTTGAGACTCCACTGCTAGTTATAGTGGAGGGTGGTAGATGGAGAAACCTTCATTCCTAGGCTGGTGCTAACATACAAAATAGAGATGACTAGGATTTGGGTGGGGGGAAAACTGAGACAAAGTTGGACTGAGGGATTCAATTTGATTCATGCATTTCACAGCTGGGATTTTACCTCTAACAGAGAAGCTAGAGGTGTATTTTTTGTTACAACGCTGACCCTGTTGTGGGGCTGTTGGTTTTGTAGGAGAAAATTTGTAGTAAGAGTTCTGTCTGATTTCAACATAGAGAGGAAGGGACACACTGACAATTTACTGTTTTGAGATTGGATACCTAAAGGCATCTGCTTATATCTCGAAAATAACCCAAATTTTAGCATAAAAGTGGTATTGGTTGTTTTAAAAATTTCATCGTTCTGTGAAAACAAGTCACTAGGTGGGAGAAATGTCTTGATTCTTTTCTGGAATTATCAGTTACTGTGTTCCCTTCATCCCTCAGTAACAATGCTAGAAAGTCAACAACAACAAAAAAGAAAGTCCTATCTGTGAAAACTTCTTTACTTCCACATTTTAATAGTATTACTGAAAACCAAGAGGGATTTTCTTCCTTTCATATTAAAATGTAAATATTTGATACCACTTCCTTTCCTGAAAGAAACAGAACACTAGGATTTTGTAAAGGAAATAAGATAATTTACATGGATCAGAACAAGCACAGGGAGGGAAGCTGAGGAAACAAGGCAAATTTGGCTAACAACACAGTTTTATCTAGATCAGCAGCAAATAAACACCAGAGAATTCTTTTATATGGGCACTCACGTATACTTCCTTCCTTCCTTCATTAATAATTCATCTACAACATGCCAGGCAACAGAGTTATAATAGGAGTAGGACAAAATTGGCTGCTTCTATCATAAAAGGCACACAGTGGCTGAAGATTTACATTAACACTTACTTTAGTTTAAGTCGTTCCAAATGTTAGAATAGAAAGTACAGGTATTCAATATGTTTTTTTCCAGTGCATGAGAATGAATCCCAACTAGAGTATGCCTACTTTCTAACTCTTCTATTTTTAGTAACAGTTTTTTTTTTAAGATTTTATTTATTTATTTGAGAGAGAATGAGAGACAGCACAAGAGGGAAGAGGGTCAGAGGGAGAAGCAGACCCCCTGCTGAGCAGGGAGCCCGATGCGGGACTCGATCCCAGGACTCCAGGATCATGACCTGAGCCGAAGGCAGCCGCTTAACCAACTGAGCCACCCAGGCGCCCCAACAGTTTATTTTCATAATTTCAATTCTGATATTGTATAAATTATGCCACAAGTTCAGCCCTGTACTTGATGATGAACATTGTATCTAAATGTAAGAAGGTCCAATACTCAACCTTATCTAGTGCTCTTTATTGCTATGAAGTTGACAGGCTATGTGTTTAGAAACTATTGACTCTCTAGTTGTATATGTAAAGCCCCACATAAAACTCTTGACCTGGTCTATATTTTAGGTCTAAATATATTAGGATGACTTAATCCATTAAGAATTCTGAGATCACATGCTGACTTAGAGCCCTGTTTGGGGATGTTGTCTCACAAGATGTTGTGGAAATGATCTTTTGTTGAAAGCTTTCATCGAAATAAGAGACTCAGCCCAAACCAGAAGGATAGTAACCTGTGAGTACAATGTTCATGGCTAAACAAGCCATATTACTTTTCCATGAACAAATCCTATATGAAATGTCAGTATAGTGTGATTAAAGCTATGGAAATGAACAGGTTCATTGGAACTGGGAAGTCAGCATCTTCAAGGGCTTATTTTTCAACTCTCCTTATTCTTGAAAGTTGGTGTTGAATGCTTCTCCAACAGATTGTTCCCCTCCTGCATTCCATACAACCAGTCCATTTTAGATTTGCCTGCTACTATTTGCATGCTGGAAATGGGGCTTGCTGTAGTAGCATTTTTACCCATTTCAGGGCCAGCTCCTGAACAACCTCCTGACTTCAGTAACTGGTCCTTTGGGATGGAAATTGAAAAGTAAGATGATAACTACAAAAGAACCTGTAATTGTACCCTTATATTTTTCTTAGAATATAAACCTTCCTGAGAGATACAGCCACATTGAATCCTCTTTCTTGCCTTCAGTCTCAAAATATCTTCATGATTTTAAAGAATGACACTATTTTAGATGGATTCTACAGTGGTTTCCCCTGTGAGTTAGTTAGGTGGTTTAAAATAAAGTCCATCTTCCCTTTAGCATACTAAGAAACCACCTAACATGCTAAATTTATCTTTGAGTGTTAAATGCCCATCATCAAGAGTAAGCATGTAAACAGTAAGTCACTCATTCCTGATTGCATTTTCTGTTGCTCAGCTGGCTGAACCTATTCATATTCTTGTTATTTTAACAGTTTATTTACACCCTATATTTAAATAATCTCTTCTCCAAAGCAAGTTTCTGAAGTAGGTAAAGAGTCTTATCTTCCTGTTGTCACATTAATTGAAACACAGAGCAGTTATATTCAGCATGACAATATATAGTTAATAAATTATCTCCACTAGGTCTGGGTAAACTGTTTGGCCACTCTTATTTCTTATTATAGGTAGTTGAGTAATTACTAGATATTTTCATTTTAAAATAAACTATCTTAGGTCTCAGAGTACTCTTTTTTCCCCCCTGAAATTGTTCTTGTTCACATTGGAATAAAATCAGTGTTTTTCAGTTTAAACATAGCAAAAATGTAATCTAGCCTAGCAAGAATAATTATCATTGGGAATCTTACAAAGTATCTACGTAAGGATCAAACTGGATCCAGTATGTCTGTATTTTATTTTTGACAATATAGTCTTAAGTGACTATAATATATAAAGTGTATAAAATAAGAGAAACATATACAAACTAAAAGTCATAAAATAACCTCTGTATTTTTTTGTCTTTTCTTTTAGTATATTTTTATAAATGGGCAAGTATGTGTTTGGACCAAAGATAAACCACTTTGAAGTTGTCACTCTGCTTTTATTTTTCCTGGAGGTGAAATTTGGATTTCTTGAATATTGTCCTTAGAAAACTGCCAGTTTTTAAAGTGTTGCATTCTATATGGGATGGAAACTCAAGTTTGGCTTAGGCCCTGCATTTGCTCTGAAAGGAACCTTTTTAAGATAGCCTCTTACTCAGGACCATTGTAGGCAAGTTTTCCTTGGGTAGGCCTGCAAATTTCCAGAGGATATCCTGAGCAAGTTAAGTAATCCAAATAGGAGGTTTGAGACTGTTCCACTGATTATATTGTTTAGTCCAATTTGTTGGATGAATGTATTTTAGTACATTCTTACCCTGTAAAATTTTTTCTGTGATTAATAGTGGACTATCTCTGAGAAATACTGTTCTTAGGAAGGATGTGCCCACATCCATGTATTGCAGGCCTGACATGTCTAGTGGGGTGGAGCAGACTTCTTTCCTTTACCTTGACAGGATTAGACTACCCAGTGGAACTCAACCAGGTTGGTTATAGAGCTACAACAATTAGACTGACGATGTCCCCGAATGGGACATCTGACCAACTGAATAGCCAAGAATGTGGAAAATTTATTGTTGACTATTATGTTTATCTCATCCTAGCCATAGTCTTCAAATATTGTGCCACATTCATCAAGAAATGAGACAAGATGAAAGGAAAAGAATCTTGAATTGGAAGAGGAGAGGAGCTCCCTTAGGGAGGGCCAAGTAGCGTACTGGATCCTAAAAGAAAGAGGACACGCCTGAGGAGACTCCTTTCAGAGAAATAAGAGGGCACTTCCAACATATCTGCAGGCGAGTCTCAGGAGCAGGATGGCCTATGAGAAGCTGGGTCAAGGATGCCTTGAACAGGTATATGGCCAACAGCTTGTGGAAGAGAAGCCTCTGACATCTAGCCTTGGGCTTTTGTTTTCTGCTCCATAGCATATTTATGGAATGTAGCCTTTTATAAAATTTGGTTAAACTTTATGGCCTATGTTAACTGAGGTTTGAGGGAACTCAGGAAGGAGACTGTGCTCATATTTGGGCTCCTTAGTTTTGAAGATATAGCTGAAACTGCACAAAGAACTGGTTACCAGGCACCGAGAAGCGGGGAGCAGTGGTCTAGAACAAAAGGTAGAAAGGGATGATGAGAATAGATTTGTGGAGTATGTAAGCCTTCCCTGGGGATTCTCAGAAATAGTGAATGATAAGAACATGATGAAAGACTATGGGAACACAGGATGGGGTGCTATATATAGTAAATTATTAAAGTGAAGGTAGGAGAATGTATTTTGCCTTTATTGTTACCTTTAGAGTTACATACAATTAATTAAAGGTTCTTAATCTTTGGGGCACCTGGGTGGCTCAGTTGGTTAAGCGACTGCCTTCGGCTCAGGTCATGATCCTGGAGTCCTGGGATCGAGTCCCGCATCGGGCTCCCTGCTCGGCAGGGAGTCTGCTTCTCCCTCTGATCCTCCTCCCTCTCATGCTCTCTGTCTCTCATTCTTTCTCTCTCAGATAAATAAATAAAATCTTTAAAAAAAAAAAAAAAGGTTCTTAATCTTTGTGGGAGTGCTGACAATACTGACTCTATCTTTGGCCCTCTATCTTGTTCGTGCTTGCGCAATGACCACCCAGGGGGCTATATGTTCCAGGCCCTGTGGAGGTTACTGTATGGTCTGACAGGGATGCAGAAGGTTTGTTCTGACATTCCCTAAAGTAGTGCACATTCAAGGGGCCACCTTAGATAATGAGTAGAGATGATTGGTGCACAGGTGGGACCACTTCAGGTAAACACCCTCTGACCTCACGATAGTGCCTCTTGGTCTATAAAAGCTATGGATGAGATCTTCACATAAGGAGAATAGTAAACTTTGTCTATCATATTTGGGGCAAATGATATTTTAAAGTTTTTTGCTTGAAGAGGTACAGACAGTTAAAAAAAATAACATTTAGTCAAATCTGCTGAGGGGCACCTGGGTGGCTCAGTCAGATAAGTGTCCTATTCTTGTTTCATCCCAGGTCATGATCTCATGGATCATGAGATGGAGCCCCTCATGGGGCTCCACCCGGGGCATGGAGTCTGCTTAAGATTCTCTTCCTTTGCCCCTCTCCCCACTCATGTGTGCCCTCTCTCTTTCAAATAAATAAGTCTTTTTAAAAAAATCTGCTGAATGGGCGCCTGGGTGGCTCAGTCGGTTAAGCATCTGCCTTCAGCTCAGGTCATGATCCCAGGGGCCTGGGCCGAGTCCCGCATCAGGCTCCCTGCTCTGTGGGGAGTCTGTTTCTCCCTCTCCCTCTGCTGCTGCTCTCTCTCTGTGTCAAATAAATAAGTGAAATCTTTTTAAAAAATCTGCTGAATTTTCTGTTTTACTTTCTTTCAATACCTTTATGCTTAGGAAGACTATTTCTGCCTTTAAATTATGTATTTTCCTATAATATATTCTTATTATTTATGAAGTTTAAATTTTATGGTAATTGATCTAGGATATAATTTGGAGGATGACATAAAAAAATTTTCCCAAATGATTACCTTGTATCACCATCACCATGCAGTAAATAATCTTTTTTGCTCTGATATTATTCTCCTTTATTCTGTTAAATCTATAGGAAATGTCTTTTTGGGGAAGGAGGGTGAGGAGGAGTTCTAGTTTAATTCCAGACCAAGGGAAATATTTTTATTTATAATATATTTTTGTATTTGGAATGCCAAGTACTTATTGTTTATCTTTTCCTCACATTTTCTTTTCTGACATCAGTCTTGATTTCTTCTGAATGAAATTTAGAATGATCTTGTCAAATTTCAAAGGAGATTTGGGACTGGAGATTATTAATTCTATGAATTAATATAGAAAGAATTGAAACACAGGCACTCCTTAGAGATACCATGGCAATAAAGTGAATGCCACAATAAAGTGAGTCAAAGACTTTTTTTTTTACTTCTCAGTGCATACAAGAGTTATGTTTACACTATACTGTAGTTTACTAAATGTGCAAAAGCATAGCACCAGAAAAAGTACATACCTTAAAATACTTTACTGCTAGAAAATGCTAACTATCATCTGAGCTTTTAAAGTCATATTTTGCTGACAGAGGGTCTTGTGTCAGTGTTGATAGCAGCTGAATGATCAGGGAGGTGGTTGCTGATGGCTGGGTGGCTTTGGCAAATTGTTAGGATAACAATGAAGTTGGCTGCATTAATTGACTCCTCCTTTCATGAATGATTTCCCTGTAGCAGTGATACTTACTGTTTTTTGTTTCGTTTTGTTTTTTAAAGACTTTATTTGACAGAGAGCATGGGAGAGCATGAGCCAGGGGGAGAGGCAGAGGCAGAGGGAGAGGGAGAAGCAGACTCCTTGCTGGGCAAGGAGCCCGACTTGGGGCTGAATCCAGGAACCCTGTGATCATGACCTGAGCTGAAGGCAGATGCTTAATCCACTGAGCCACCCAGGTGCCCCACAGTGATAACTGTTTGATAGCATTTTACATGTAGAACTTCTTTCAAAACGGGAGTCAATTCTCTCAAACACTGCCACTTCATCAACTGAATATATATATATGTATATATTCATTATATATATAGATGACATATATATATATATATATATATATATATATATATATATATATATATATATATATATATAATTCTAAATTCCTTGTCATTTCAACAATCTTCACAGCATCTTCACCAGGAGTGGATTCCATCTCAAGAAATCACTTTCTTTGCTCATTCATAGAAGTAATTCCTCAGCTGTTAAAGTTTTATCATGAAATTGCAGCAATTCAGTTACATCTTCTAATGGCTCCACTTCTAGTTCTCTTGCTATTTCCACTCCATCTTCAGTTAGTTATTCCACTGAAGTCTTGAACCCCTCAAAGTCATCTGTAAAGGTTGGGATCAACTTCTTCCAAACTATTGTTAATATTTTGACTCTTCCCATGGATTTTCCTAATGGCATTTGGAATGGTAAATTCTTGCAAAAAGGTTTCAATTTACTTAGCCCAGATTCATCAGAGGAATCATTATCTATGGCAGGTATAGCCTTACTAAATGTATTTCTTAAATAATACATTTTGATAGTTGAAATTCCTCCTTGATCCATGGGCTGCAGAAAGGATGTTGTGTTAGCAGGCATGAAAACAACATTAATCTTGTTATACATCTCCATTAGAGCTCTTAGGTTATCAGGTCAATGAGCAGTAATATTTTGAAAGGCATCTTTTTTTCTGAGCAGTATGTGGGCTTAAAATATTTAGTAAGCCATGTGCTGTCATCAAGGCTTTGTTGATCCATTTATAGAGCACAGGCAGAGTAGATTTAGTACCATTCTTAAGGGCCCTAAGATTTTCAGAATGGTAAATTAGTACTAGCCTCAACTTAAAGCCACCAGCTGTATTAGCTCCAAAACAAGAGAGTCAGCCTGTCCTTTGAAGCTTTGAAACAGGGTATTGACCTCTTTCTAGTGATGAAAGTCCTAGATGGCATCTTCTTCCAATAGAAGGCTGTTATGTCTACATTGAAAAATCTGTTGTTTAGGGTAGCCACCTTCATGAATTATCTTAGCTAGATCTTCTGGATAACTAGCTGCAACTTCTACATCAGCACTTGCTGCTTCACCTTGCACTTTCCTGTTATGGAGATGGCTTCTTAAACCACATGAACCAACCTCTGCTAGCTTCAGACTTTTCTCCTACAGCTTCCTCACCTCTCAACCTTAATAGAATTGAAGACCTTTAGGGTTTTGCTCTGCGTTAGGGTTTGGCTTAATGTTGTGGCTGGTTTGATCTTCTATCCCGACCACTAAAACTTTTTCCATATCAGCAAAAAGGCTGTTTTGCTTTATTATTTGTGTGTTCTCTAAAGTAGCACTTCTAATTTCCTTCAAGAACTTCTACTTTGCACTTACGAGTTGGCTAACTGGTGTAAGAGACCTAGCTTTGGGCCTGTCTCACCTCTCAACAAGCTTTCCTCACTAAACTTAATTATTTCTAGCTTTTGATTTAAAGTGAGAGACATGCGACTCTTCCTTTCACTTGAACACTCAGAGGCCATTGTAGGGTTATTAAAGGGCTTAATTACAATATTGCTCTGTCAGAGGCCCAAGAAGAGGGAGAGAGATAGGGAAGCAACCAGTAAGTCAAGCAGTCAGAACACACACATTTATCCATTAAGTTTGTGGTCTTATGGCACAAGACCATAAGACATAGTTTTGTGGCATCCCAGAACCACAAAGATCTGTAACCACAAAGATCACTGATCACACATCACCATAGCAAATATAATAATAATGAAAAAGTTTGAGATATGGTGAGAATTAACAAAATGTGGCACAGAGATAAGCAGTTTAATTATGCTGTTGGAAAAACAGCATCAGTAGACTTGCTTGAGGCAGGGTTTCCACAAACCTTCAATTTGTAAGAAATATGATGTCTGTGAATCACAATGAAGGAAATCTTAATAAAATGAGGTATGTCTACATATTAATATATGTGCATATGGTATTATATATAAAATTAAAGATACAGTTATACATCTAATGTATAGTTATATGCTACTTGTGTGTATATATGTGGCAACACCATGCAAAACTTATTTTAAAAATATCTTTGTCAGTGCCTATTCTTGAACACTCATATGCCAGTGTTCATGCTCATATATTCTACTAATATTCTAGATCATTTTAATTTAAATTTTGTAATTTGAGAATAGTATCTTAGGTTTTATCACAATATAATTATTTGTGGCTAAACCTTGGAAGGATTCTTAGCATTTCACAGATGAAATCCAGGGCCCAAGTATTCATAATTAGATCAAAATGAGAAAAAAATCACTATGATTCATGAGCATTTCTCCTGCTAGCAGAAAATACAAATACATTGAGGTGATAGCAGAAGAAGTGTTGTAGAAGATAAAATTGTTTCTGCAGAGGGAAATATAAAGATAATTTAGCCCTGGAGAGCTGGATTCCCAGTGAGAGATTTTGTTCAGATTAGAGTTACTCTATCAGAGATGTTGAAAAATAAGAAGTTGTGGGGCAGTGAGTGCAAAGGGAATAGGAATAGGAGAGAGGCAAAAACCCAGTCACACCATTCTGAAGGGTCTAAGGGAATTTAGAGTACAAGTGGGTGATTATTTTTTAAAAAAAAATGTATAAAAAGATTTCATATTGTTTGCTTCATTCTTAAAAAATAGAACATTATGTAAATAGAACATTATGCTCTCTTTTCAAGAAAAAGAGTATCTAAACAATCTTTTTTTTTTCTTTACAAAATTTCAGTAATAAAAAGTTTATTGGGGAGCAACATAAACTTTATTGAAATGTAGGCATCTCTTTTCTTCAAGTAACTTATTACCCATATAATTTGACTCAAGGCACTAATGATCCAAAATACTATTTTCTTCTTACCAAAAGCCAAGGCCTCCCTTCAGTTTCCCTCTTCCTGTCTCTTGTGGCAGCCTTTTACACTCTTGATCTCTGTCTCATTAACATGTTTTCCTTTTTGCCTTCTGTAATGACTTACTCTCCTGGTTCTCCTTCTTCCCTAAGCTCTTCCTTTCCCAACTTTCAACTCACTGATTATTCTTTTTAAATTATCTTTAATTATCCATCTGCTCGAATAATTTCAAGTATTAGTTCTGTTGATTATTTCTAAATTTTTATTTGCATTCTTGATACTTCACTTTTGTTTTTGTTTTTTGTTTGTTTGTTTAAGACTTTATTTATTTGTGAGAGAGAGAATGAGAGACAGAGAGCATGAGAGGGAGGAGGGTCAGAGGGAGAAGCAGACTCCCTGCTGAGCAGGGAGCCTGATGTGGGACTCGATCCAGGGACTCCAGGATCATGACCTGAGCCGAAGGCAGTCGCTTAACCAAATGAGCCACCCAGGCGCCCTTCACTTTTGTTTTTTATTTCCAACTCTCTGTAATAATTATGTCAAAACAACATGTTTAAAATAGAATTCCCAGCCCACTCTCCCTAAATAAACCCAAAACATGATCCCCAACTTTTCCATTAAAAAGATGGTCTCTTGAGTCAAATAGAACTGGGCTCAAACTCAGTTCTACATCTTATTAGCTATAACATTATAGGAGAAGTTTTTCTTCCCTGTTCTTGCAAATTTTTGGAGATAAATGATATTAGGTGTCTGAGACTATGTATCTGGCTCAACAACATTAATTTTTCTCCTATTCATTCCTTGGCATAGTAACCAGAATAATGTCTATCCAAATATGCCCATATCCAAATCCTTGGAATCTGTGCATATATTACCTTTCATGGCAAAAGCGGCTTTTTAGATGTGATTAAGTTTAGATTTTTGATATGAAAAATTATCCTGGATTATTTGGGTTTGCCTTGTATAATTACAAGGATCTTTATAAAAGGGAGAATAAATTTGTGTTTTATGTCACCGAGTTTGTGATACTTGTTACAGCAGCAGTAGAACACTAACACATTTAGTAATGCCATTCTTCAAGTTGACTACAACTTCATATGTTAAATCCTTTCTCCTTTGTGTGCTGTTAAAAACATAAAAATTATCTTATTTCTTCCCTGAACTTGTCTGATTTTCTTATACTCCTTCAGTGCTTCATGTATCTAGATTATTTCAAAGATGGCCTATTTGTTTTCCCTGTTTGTCTATCTATACACAACTGTATTTTTTAAATTATTTATTTATTTTTTTTTAAAAGATTTTATTTATTTATTTGACAGAGACACAGAAAGAGAGGGAACACAAGCAGGGGGAGTGGGAGAGGGAGAAGCAGGCTTCCCGCAGAGCAGGGAGCCCAATGCGGGGCTCGATCCCAGGCCCCTGGGATCATGACCTGAGCCGAAGGTAGACGCTTTAATGGCTGAGACACCCAGGCACCCCTACACTACTGTATTTTAAAATTAACAAAATAATAGTTTGGTCTTTTCACTTTCATGTTCAAAATTCAATAATGACCTTATTTCCTACCACATAAAATTCATCTCTGTCTTACCTTACCAAGTGTGACTTGACTAAGTTGCTTTTCTCCCCACCATTCACCTACATTTAACTAACTTTAGTCAAACCTGCTTCTATCTTTGCATTGTACATACTCATTTCTGCCTCTCTTTGCTTACACTTTTCTCATCTCCTGGACCCCTCTATCCTTTCCTTTTTGCCCTTTCAAATCCATATTTCTCTCCATACCCAGGCAAGTCTTACTAGTACTAATTCTTTTCATCACCTCATTGCCAAAGTTAGATCTTCACTCTTGAAAATAATCTGTTAGGTCTTTACGCTCCAGCTCTTGATGCCTCTCTGTTTCACATATTTTACTCTTTTCTTCACAACTAAAGCATAACCTTTGTTTTAGGGTGGGGATATTTTACAGTTTTTAATATAATCATAAATGAATATATATGTTTTATATGTGCATCATAAAATCATAAAATGATAACATTTTACAAATGATCATATACTAGAACTATTTTATGATGAAAATTGTTTTAAAATAGATTGCTATCTCTATTATATTTCCCTACTGTCAAAATTTTCACAAATGTAACATCTCATTTATTCATTTGCCAATTTGCAATGACTGGTATGCTTTGAAAAATTACAATTATAAAGTAATTTTCTTACTTTCATATTAGTAATAGTGATTTGTAGAATCATGGGTTTCCTATATTTTCTGGATTTAATTACCTAAATCAATGATACACTCTGTTTCCATTTTAAATACATACACTGATTTCTTAGTAAGTGCTTTTTGTTAACCTGATCATAGTTTCTGTATATGTGCTAAGAACTGTCTTAAATATGTGTAGGTACTGTCTTATCATGGTACAGTTCAAATTAAGAAAGCCTAGAAAAGTTGAGATATTTGTCCTTGTTCAACATTGAGTTGGGACTTAGCTTGGACAAAAGAGACTGACACACACGAAAGTGAAGACTGCCTATCCCTGAGGGTTTCCTGAAGAGAGGAGACTGTGATCTTTCAGCTCCAGGACTGGATATGGGGCCAGCCATTTTTATTTTCATCCTCTAAAGAGGCGTGGAAAGCCTTCATGGAACAAAAGCCACATAGAGCAACCAGAAGCAGTTTACACTGAGCTCAGCCCCCTGGTAAGGGGCGGTGCAACTCTGTCCAGGCAGACACCTGAGAATCAGTGCAGCAGGCACCTCCCACAGAAGACCAGCTGAAAGAACAGGTGAACACCAAGTTTACGGAGCACATATGACTGCAAAACTCAGGAAAATAGTGTATAGAAATCAAAGTTTTTTTCCCTCAGGATTTGTTCATCTTTCAGTTTAAAATTTTCCTTTTTTCTTTTTTTCCTTTTCAACTAGTTTCTTATTTTATCAATTTTGTTTTTAAGTCTTTTTTAACTTTCATTTTTTACATTTACATTTTATAGATATATTCTTCATTTTTGGCTTCCTTTCATGGTATTGAATTTTATTTTTGTATGTATGTGATTTTGCTTTCTTTACAAATTTGGGATTTAATGTCTTCTAACAAACAGACCACAAAACACACAGGACCAAGTGGATCATCCTGTTTTGTCCACCAGGAAGATTATATGCCCCCCCCCCCTTTTTTTTGTTTGTTTCTGACCTCTTCAGATTTGTCTAGTATGTATTTTGCTTGGGTTGTGATTGATATTTTTAATTTTGTTCTCTGGCTCATCCATTCTTCTCTGGGAAAAATGACTAGAAGGAGGAATTCACAAGAAAAGAAAGAACCAGAGGTAAAACTCTCTGCCACAGATCTAAACAATACAGATATAAGTAAAATGTCAGAGCTGGAATTCCAGATAACAATTATAAAGTTACTAGCTGGGCTTGAAAAAAGCATAAAAGACATTAGAGAAACCCATAAAGAAATAAAATCTAATCAGGCCAAAATTAAAAATGCTTTAACTGAGATGCCATCTAAATTGGATCATCTAACAGCTAGGGTAAATGAGGCCGAAGAAAGAGTCAGTGACATAGAAGATAAGTTGATGGAAAGGAAGGAAACTGAAGAAAAGAGAAAAACAACTAATGGACCATGATAGGAGGCTTTGAGGAATCAGCGATACCATAAAGTGAAACAATATTAGAATTATTGGGGTCCCTGAGGAAGAAGAAAGAGAGAGGGACAGAAGGTATATTTGAGCAAATCATAGCTGAGAACTTCCTTCATCTGGGGAAGGAAACAGGCATTCAAGTCCAAGAGGTAGAGGGAACTCCCCCCCCTAAAATCAATAAAAGTAGATGAACACCCTGGTATATAATAGTGAAGCTTGCAAATTTCAGAGATAAAGAGAAAATCCTAAATGGAGCTCTAGACAAGAGGTTCTTAACCTACAGGGGTAGAAACATTAGGCTAGCAGCAGACCTAACCACAGAGACCCGGCAGGCCAGAAAGGTCTGGTGTGATATATTCAGGGTACTAAATGAGAAAAACATGCAGCCAAGAATACTTTATCCAGCAAGGCTGTCAGTCAGAATGGAAGGAGAAAGATAAAGACAAACAGAAACTAAAAGAATTTATGACCACTAAACCAGCCTTGCAAGAAATATTAAAGGGGATCCTGTAAGCAAAGAGAGAGGCCAAAAGTAACATACCAGAAAGAAACAGAGATAATCTACAGAAACAGGGATTTTATAGGTAATACAATGGCACTAAATTCATATCTTTCAAAAGTTACTCTGAATGTAAATGGGCTAAATGCTCCAATCAAAAAACACAGTGTATGAGACTGAATAAAAAAGCAAGACCCATCAATATGCTGTCTACAAGAGACTCATTTTAGACCTAAAGACACCTCCAGATTGAAAGTGAGGGGGTGGAGAGCCATTTATCATGCTAAAGGACATCAAAAGAAAGCTGGGATAGCAATCCTCATATCAGACAAATTAGATTTTAAACCAAAGACTTATTGTAGAAGGAGATGAAGAGGGACAGTATATCATACTTAAAGAGTCTATCCAGCAAGAAGATCTAACAATTATAAATATTTATGCTCCTAACTTGGGAGCAACCAGTTATATTAACTAATTAATAACCAAATTAAAGAAATGCATTGATAATAATGTAAAAATTGTAGGGGAATTCAACACCCCACTCACAGCAAAGGACAGATCATCTAAGCAGAAGATCAACAAGGAAACAAGGGCCTTGAATGATACACAGGACCAGATGGACTTCACAGATATATACAGAGCATTCCATCCTAAAGCAACAGAATACACATTCTTCTCGAGTGCACATGGAACATTCTCCAGAATAGATTACATACTGGGTCACAAATTAGGTCTCAACTAATACCAAAAGGTTGGAATTATTCCCTGCATATTTTCAGACCACAATGCTTTGAAACTTGAACTCAATCATAAGAGGAAATTTGGAAGGAACTCAAACACTTGGAGGTTATAGAGCATCCTAGTAAAGAATGAATGGATCTAACAGGAAACTAAAGTAGAACTTAAAAGAATTCATGGAAACAAATGAAAATGAATACAGAACTAACTGTTCAAAACCTTTGGGATACAGCAAAGGTGGTCCTAAGAGGGAAGTACATTGCAATACAAACCTTTCTTAAAAAATTAGAAAAGTCTCAAATACAC
Source organism: Mirounga angustirostris (assembly GCF_029215605.1). Taxonomy (NCBI): domain Eukaryota; kingdom Metazoa; phylum Chordata; class Mammalia; order Carnivora; family Phocidae; genus Mirounga; species Mirounga angustirostris. The sequence goes on along the minus strand of NW_026991716.1, from coordinate 89,844,004 downwards.
AAGCTAACTTTACACCTAAAGGAGCTGGAGAAAGAACAGCAAATAAAACCTAAATCCAGCAGGAGAAGAGAAATAATAAAGATTAGAGCAGAAATCAATGAAATAGAAACCAGAACAGTAGAACAGATCAATGAAACTAGAGGCTGGTTCTTTGAAATAATTAGCAATATTGATAACCCCCTAGCCAGACTTATCAAAAAAGAGAAGAAAAAGGACCCAAGTAAGTTAAATCATGAATGAAAGAGGAGAGATCACAAATAACACCACAGAAATACAAACAATTTTAAGAACATATTATGAGCAACTGAATGCCAACAACTTAAGCAATCTGGAGGAAATGGATGCATTCATGGAAACTTATAAACTACCAAAACTGAAACAGGAAGAAATAGAAAACCTGCACAGACTCATAACCAGCAAGGAAATTGAAGCAGTGATCAAAAATCTCCCAACAAATAAGAGTCCAGGGCCAGATGGATTCCCAGGGGAATTCTATCAAACATTTAAAGAAGAACTAATACCTATTTTTCTGAAGCTGTTTAAAAAAATAGAAATGGAAGGAAACTTCCAAACATGTTCTATGAGGCCAGCATTACCTTGATCCCAAAACCAGACAAAGACCCCATCAAAAAGGAAAATTATAGACCAATATTCCTGATGAACAGGGATGCCAAAATTCTCACCAAGATACTAGCCAATAAATAGGATCCAGCAGTACCTTAAAAGGATTATCCACTATGACCAAATAGGATTTATTCCTGGCCTGCAAGGGTGGTCCAACATTTGCATATCAATCAATGTGACACATCACATTAATAAAAGAAAGGACAAGAACCATATGATCCTTGTAATGGATGCAGAAAAAGCATTTGACAAAGTAGAGCATCCTTTTTTGATTAAAACTCTCCACAGTGTACGGATAGAGGGAATGTACCTCAGTATCATAAAAGCCATCTATGAAAAGCCCACAGCAAATATCATCCTCAATGGGGAAAGAGAGAGCTTTTCCCCTAAGATCAGGAACATGACAGAGATGTCCACTCTCACCACTGTTGTTCAACATAGTACTAGAAGTCCTAGCCTTGGCAATCAGATAACAAAAAGTATTAAAAGGCATTCAAATTGGCAAAGAAAAAGTCAAACTCTCCCTCTTTTCAGTTGACATGGAAAACCCAAAAGACTCTACCCTTGCTATAACTCATACAGGAATTCAGCAACGTGGCAGGATACAAAATCAATGCACAGAGATCAGTTGCATTTCTATATGCTAACAATGAGACAAAAGAAAGAGAAATTAAGGAATCTCTCCCATTTATAATTGTACCCAAAAGCATAATAGACCTAGAAATAAACCTAATCAAAGAGGTGAAGGATCTGTACTCAGAAAACTATAGAACACTCATGAAAGAATTGAGGAAGACACAAAGAAATGGAAAAATGTTCCATGCTCATGGTCTGGAAGTACAGATGTTAAAATGTCTATGCTACCCAGAGCAATCTACACATTCAATGCAATACCTATCAAAATACCATCAACTTTTTTCACAGAGCTGGAACAAATAATCCTAAAATTTGTATGGAATCAGAAAAGACCCCAAATAGCCAAAGGAATGTTGAAAAAGAAAACTAAAGCTGGTGACATCACAATGCCAGATTTCAAGCTGTATTACAAAGCTGTAATCATCAAGACAATATGGTATTGGCACAAAAACAGACACATAGATCAATGGAACAGAGTAGAGAACCCAGAAATGAAACCTCAACTCTATGGTCAACTAATCTTCAACAAAGCAGGAAAGGATATCCAGTGGAAAAAGAAAGTCTCTTCAATAAATGGTGCTGGGAAAATTGGACAGGCATATGTAGAGGAATGAAACTGGACCATTTTCTTGCACCATACACAAAGACAAACTCAAAATGGATGAAAGACCTAAATGTGAGACAGGAATCCATCAAAATCCTGGAGGAGAACACAGGCAGGGACATCTTCGACCTCAGCCACAGCAACTTCTTGCTAGACATGTCTCCAAAGGCTAGGGAAACAAAAGCAAAAATGAACTATTGGGACTTCATTAAGATAAAAAGCTTCTGCACAGCAAAGGAAACAATCAACAAAACTAAAAGGCAACCTATGGAATGGGAGAATATATTTGCAAATGGCATATCAGATAAAGGGCCACCATTCAAGATCTATAAAGAACTTATCAGACTCAACACCCAAAGAACAAATAATCCAATCAAGAAATGGGCAGAAGATATGAACAGACATTTCTGCAAAGAAGACATCTAAATGGCCAAAGACACATGAAAAAAAAAAAATTGCTCCACATCACTTGGCATCAGGGAAATACAAATCAAAACCAGAATGAGATACCACCTCACACCAGTCAGAATGGCTAAAATCAATAAGACAGTGAACAGCAAATGTTGGCGAGGTTGTGGAGAAAGGGGAACCCTTTACACTGTTGGTGGGAATGCAAGCTGGTACAGCCATTTTGGAAAACAGTATGGAAGTTCCTCAGGAAATTAAAAATAGAGCTACCCTATGACCCAGCATTTGCTCTACTAGGTATTTACCCCCAAGATAAAAATGTAGTGATCCAAAGGGGCACCTGCACCCCAATGTCCATAGCAGCAATGTCCACAATAGCCAAACTGTGGAAAGAGCCGAGATACCCTTCAACTGATGTATCAATAAAGAAGATGTGGTTCATATATACAATGGAATATTACTCAGCCATCAGAAAAGATGAATACTTACTATTTATATCAACATGGATGGAACTGGAGGGTATTACGCTGAATGAAATAAGTCAATCAGAGAAAGACAATTATCATACTGGTTTCACTCATATGTGGAATATAAGAAACAGCACTGAGGATCATAGGGGAAGGGAGGGAAAACTGAATAGGAATGCATCAGAGAGGGAGAAAAACCATGAGAGACTTTTAACTATAGGAAACAACTGAGGGCTGCTGGAAGGAGGTGGGGGAGGGTTGGGGTAACTGGGTGATGGGCATTAAGGAGGGCACATGACGTGAAGAGCACTGGGTGTTATAAGCAACTGATAAATTATTGAACACTACATCTGAAACTAATTATATACTATATGTTGGTTAATTGAATTTAAATTAAAAAAAGAAAAAAATAATCTCTTTCAGCCTAATTCATCTTTCTTCCTCCTCATCACTTGGCACCCAAGTACATCATGATAACCTTTTGAAAACCACAAAATAGCTTCTAATATATTACTTTACATCAAATATGTAAAGGTAGGAAATTTTCCTCAATGAAAAAAACAGTCATGTAGAAGTGATTCTATATTCCAATGTGAAGTATATCTCAAAACTACTCTAACTCTTAGAAAGTTGGCTACCTTATTTATTGGTGTAATGATACTAAGGTATCTCATAAGATTATTTAGAATATAGAATAAGATAGAGTATATTTGCCAAACTCATATCCCACAGGCTGTGTGTGCCTTTGTATTGCCCATGGGTGAATTTTTTTATGTTTATAAGCTATATTTTGATGTAGTCTTTAAAATTGGGGAGCAAGTGCACTTCACTAGTGATGAAAACTGATATGTACGTGGTATTCACTCACAGCACATGAGCTTGATCTTGAAACAGAAGCTATGCCTACTTTAATAGAGCAAGCCTGTGGCTGGCTGCCAGTGTTCTTTGCAGAAAATCTTCACAGCTGTGGGTAAATACATAATTTTGACTTAACAATTGCTTTCATCTTTACAGACTAGGGAGTATTTTGAACAAAAGGAGTGGCATGTATTGACAGAATTCCATCCATTAAAGAGGAAGGGTGATCTTAATTAAAATGCTGTTTCTGCATTAAAGAAATCTCATTCTGTTTCTAGTTCTATTTGTTCTTTAGTAGGCATCCAGTTAAAACACTTAAAATTGTTGATATGTTTAAAGTGTATCTGAAACAACCAATACAGTTTTGAATATATGGTTGCTCAGAGCCAATATAAAAATATAGGAATATTGAAAAAAATTCCATTCTTATGAATTAATTATATGTATATGGGTCTAGAAAGTGAACATACACATAATTGACATTTGCCAGTGACATGTGAGCTCATTGTGGTCATGTTTTATAGTGAGGAGGTTTGTTGTTTAATGTGAAAATCCAGCTTGGAGGTTAAAATATATGCATACTATTGTAGACTCGAAAACATGTTGAGTTTTAAATAAGGACTCTGAATCCATTCAGTCTCCTATGTGATAATTTCACAAATACGAGAACATACATATCCAATCACCCTGTGAGTGTAAATCTACCTAAGACATGCACCAATATAAACATCTCAAAAATGAAAAATTGAATTAATGGTTCCTTGCCATCATAAAATTGGAAGTGTTTCACCATGAGGGCTCTCTGCCTCAGGAAGGTATTTTTAATGGAACAGAGGAAAAGGGAGCCCATTTTTTCCAGTTACTGTAACTGGTTAGATACTAGATTGGCAATTACTTTTAAAATCAGAGACAGCTTAAGCCATGAATCAGTTAAATAATAGAAGTGTTTGTTTTTTTTAACTGATCAGCGAGAAAATGGAAAACACATTGTGCTTAGTTCATTGGTGGCTGCCTTTTTTTTTGTTTAATTCACTTTGTTGAATGTTATAATTTAAGTATAATTTGCTTTTGTAGATTATAGTTGACAGCAGACTTAAGAGAAATGAATGTTCCTAACAGTTACTTATCAATAAAAATTTCTCAATCAGAACATTCAGTCTTCTGGTAAATGAGGAGTCTATATCCCAAGTACTGGTAGCTCTGCAAATGGAGAATAATGTCAGTAACCTTTGGGAAATAGTCTAACTATGTAGAGGTATGCTATTTTCAAATGAAATACTGAAATGCTTATTTACTATACATAAATTCAATAAATAGTTTATTTAATCAACTGTCTTTTGAAGAACTAAAAATGTGAAATGAAGTACAATAACAATAAAGTGAAGCTACAAAACACTTTTACTACACACAGGCTCATGGGTTCAAGCAAGGTTTATTTTGTGTTGTCTGTGTTCTTCTCAGTTCATAATGGATTAGTATGACTATTGACTTTATTAGTACTGTGTCTCTTGAGTCTTTCAATCTTAGTTTAAAAAATCTGCAAATATGGGAAAAGGTATATATATATATCCCATCACTTGTAAAAATATTTTTTAGTATGTTTCACATTACCCATTTTATGGTAATTGTCATAAAGTCAGAACTCATATTTAAAAATTACAAAATTACAAATGGTAAGCAGGGCTCATTTCATATAGGATACAATGATAGCAATTGCAAATGAAAAGGAATGGAATACCCTGGGAGTGATTTCCTTGTTTGACATCAGTATATATTTTGTTAGCTACCATATTTTGAATGTGATAATAACAGATAGAGCAGAGACCAAAGCTCCCATCCCCTTTAAATTGACTTTGGCAATTACATCCCTGGTATATACTGTTTATCTTTCCTCTATCCAGTATAAAAATCACATCTGTCAGGAAATGTGGAATTTTTATGCAGCCATTTATTGATTCATGACTGTGAGGAAGCCATAGAAATAAAAAATCAGGGTATAAAACATGGTTACATAGTAAAGTGTAAGCACCGTCTAGAGATAAAGAGAAAATTTATGTTAGCATTGAAATGAAGAGAAAATATCTTCGGTTTGGGTTTCACATTAAAGTTATTAAAGATTTGACTAGGATGAATATGGTAACTATTAGATTTTAAATGTGTATTAAGAATTTTTAAAGTTTGTACGCATATAATATTATATATATCCAGTTGAAAATACTATTTTGAAAATTAAAGAGTTTTGGATTTTTAAAATATTTTAATCATCTTTGAAAACTTTTTCACCTATCTATCTAATGGTGTGATTTTTTTTCCCTAGTTGGTGCCTCTATCTCTGGAGGGAATATAGTTGAACTGTATGGAATGGGAATGTAGGGACTGGGTGTTTCTGGTTTACCTTTGTATATCTATTGCCTCATCTGACCTTGGTGCATGTCAAAGACTCAGGAACTATTTTTTGTGTTAGTGAATGGATAAATGAGAAAAAATAGTCAATTTTGAGAAAAGATTTACTTTATGAAAATCAGTTGTAAATAAGCTGAAGCTGCCGTTTACAACTGCTATCAGTAAAAAGACTATTAGGATAAACTTCAGGGGCGCCTGGGTGGGTGGCTCAGTCGGTTAAACATCTGCCTTTGGCTCAGATCATGATCCCTGGGATTGAGCCCCACGTTGGGGAGCCTGCTTCTCCCTCTGCCTGCCACTGCCCCTGCTTGTGCTCTTGCTCTCTCTCTCTCTGACAAATAAATAAATAAAAGCTTAAAAAAAAAGATAAACTTCAGGCTGCTTGTACTAAAATTGTTTGGCATTTTGACTAATTCCACTAACCAACTTGGTATTGTTGTTTTCTGTTTAATTTTATTCATTTATTTCTTTAAATCTTAAAACATGCCTTAAATGTCTGCCAGTCAGGGTCACTTCAGGCTGATCAAAAAGAAAGGGAAGCCTTTTACAAACAACATAAAAACTGCAGCCTGAGGAGAAATATAAACCACCTTTCACCAAAAGTCTATCTTGTATCAAAGCAGCTCTTGCCGCAACCTTCACAGAACAGTCAAGTGTGGCCCTGTACCGCCTGCTCCCCATCCCTGCCCCCCTCCGTCTCATAAGGTCTCTTTCCATTTTAGAACTTACAGCCACCAAATCGTCCCACTGTCACCCAGCACAACAATCTGTGACCTCCTCACGTATGAAAAAACATAAAATATTGATTTAGATGAGATCAGTTATATAAACTCTGAAACAAAAGTTAAAGATATTTTACTATTTTAATTATTGAAACTAATAATCAGTGTATCCACCATCATCACTTCAGTTAATGCCCTTTTAATCTTGATTCCTTTGCTATGATCTGAGGGTAAGGGTAATGCTATGATATGACTACTTCCTTTTCAATGCCCCCTTGTCTTTACTCGACCCCAATCTGCCTCTCACTGCCTGGCCACCAGCCCCCTCACATACACACTATGCTAGTACAGAAAGATTTCATTTAAAATCCCAAAGCAGTAAGTTCCAATCATAGCATTTATCCCTGGGCTTTATCCCAAATGTAAGCCTTTTGTCACCCAGCCTCTCTCCAATTCTTGTTCCTTGATTACTCTATGTATTCCACCCTGCCAAGACTCATTCTTATATAGCCCTACTCCCTCCATAATTTTTTCATGGTGCCCCAGGAGTCCTCTTTCTGTTTCAGCAAGCTCCCATGTTTCATTCATACACCTTTATACCTAACTGAAGCATGATACTTTTCAGTTACAATTGTAACTTCTCAGTTACAATCCTCCTCCTATAATCCTCCTCCGAACTGAAGCGTGGTACTTCTCAGTTGCAATCCTCCCCTTTTTGCTCAGGTGGAGGCTGATCAAAGGTCTGAGACATGACATTAGTATTCTATTGGATCATCACAGCTACTTTAAAGTTATTGCTCTTTTTCCCTAGTGCAAAGCCCCTTGTTTCTGAAAGATATGGCATCTGGTTTTACCATTCTTTTAAAAAACTATTGAGGTATAATTGGCATATAGCATTATATCAAATTCAGATGTACAACATAATGATTCAATATCTGTGTATACTGCAAAATGATCACCACCATAAGTCTAATTAACAACCATTACCATACATAGTTACTATTTTTTTCTTGTGATGAGAACTTTTAAGATTTACTCTTTTAGCAGCTGTTAAGTATGCAGTTGAGTATTATTAACTATAATCACTATGCTGTACATTACTTCCGCATGACTTATTTTATAATAGAAAGTTTAGACCTTTTGACCCTCTTCAGTCATTTAGCCCACCTCCTTACCGTCTGCTTCTGGCAACCACCAATCTACTTTCTATATGTATGAGTCTGGGTTATCTTTTATGGTTTTGTTGATTTTAGATTCCACATATCCGTGAAATCATACTGTATTTGTCTTTTTCTGCCTTAATTTTTTCACTTAACATAATGCCCTCAAGGTCCATCCACATTGTCACAAAGGGCTGGATTCCCTTTTTTTGCAGCTAAATATTCCATTGTATGTGTATGAATATGTGTGTGTGTATAGATTCATACCACATTCTCTTCATTCATTCATTCATTCATTCATTCATTCATTCATTCATGGACTCTTAGTTTGTTTCCATATCTTCGCTATTTTAAGTAATGCTGCAGTGAACAAAGGGGTGCATATGTTTTTTCAAGTTTATGTTTTCATTTTCTTTGGATAAATACCCAGAATTGGAATTGCTGGATCATAAGGTAGATCGATTTTTAATTTTTTGTGGGACTTCCACATTGTTTTCCATAGTGGCTGTACCAATTTACATTCCCACCAACACAACATAAGGGTTCCCTTTTTTCCACATACTAATCAAAACTAGTTACTTCTTGTCTTTTTTATAATAGTCATTCTAACAGGTATAGATGATATCTGATTGTGGTTTGATTTGCATTTCCCTGTTGATTAGTGAGACTGAGCATCTTTTGACGTACCTGTTAGCCATTTGTATGTCTTCTTTGGAAAAATGTCTGTTTAAATCTTCTGCCCATTTTTAAATTGGGTTGTTTGTTTTTTTTCTATTAATTTGTATGAGTTCTTTATATATTTTGAATATGAAAACCATATAAGGTACATAATTTGCAAATATTTCCTACCATTTGGCAAGTTGACTTTTTATTCTGTTAGTGGTTTCCTTGGCTGTTTGGAAGCTTTTTAGTTTGATGTAGCCTCACTTGCTTTATTTTGCTTTTGTAGCCTTTGCTTTTGGTGTCAAATCCAAAAAGTTCACCACCAAGATGAGCTTAGCACCTATTTTTTTTTTTTTTAGGAGTTTTATGATTTCAGGTGTTATATTCAAGTCTTCAATCCCTTTTGAGTTAATTTTTGTGTATGGGGTAAGTTAGTGGTCCAGTTTCATTCTTTTGCATGTGGCTGTCCAGTTTTCCCAGTGACATTTATTGAAGGGACTGTCTTTTCCTCATTGTATATACTCTGCTCCTCATTTCATTAATCTTTTCTATTGTCTTTTTAGTCTCTACTTCATTTATTTCCACTCTTTGTTGTTATCTTCTTTCTTTGCTAACCTTGGGCTTTGTTCTTTTTCTACCTCCATGAAGTGTAAAGTTAGGTTGTTTGAGAGTTTTTTGTTTTTGTTTGTTTTGTTTGTTAGAGAGAGAGCATGTGCGTGCACAAGGGGGGTAGGGGCAGAGGTAGAGGGAGAGAAAGAGAGGATCTTAAGCATGCTCCACACCCAGCACAGACCCTGCTTTGGGGCTTGATCTCACAACCCTGAGATCATGACCTGAGCTGAAATCGAGAGTCTGATGCTTAACCCACTGAGCCACCCAGGTGCCCCTGGTTTTTTTTTTTTTTTTTTTTTTTTTATGTAGGTGTTTATTGTTATGAAGTGGTTTACAGCATCCCATAAGTTTTGGTATGTGTTTTTCCATTTTCATTTTTTTAAAGATTTATTTATTTATTTTAGAGAGAGAGTGAATGAGTGAGAGAGAGAACATGGTGGGGAGGAGCAGAGAGAGAGAATCCAAGTAGACTCCATGCTGAGCATGGAGTCCATCAGTGGGCTCAGTCTCATGACCCTGAGATCATAACCTGAGACAAACCTGAGTCTGATGCTTAATCTACTGCACCACCAGGTGACCCTCTGTTTTCATTTTTATCAGGGTATTTTTTAAATTTATCTTTGATAGTTATATCACTCTTTAGCCTTCTTTTTCTTTCTTTACTAACTTCTAGGTATTCTTCACATCATTAAGGACAATAACAACTCATTCAAATCTTTAACTCTGACTCAATTCATTCAGAATTTTAACTCTTTAGTTCCTTGATTTCATTTGGATTATTTTCACAGCCAAACTCAATTTACAACCTATAATCAGATATTTTCACTATTTTTTAAACTTTTGTACCTTTGCTATAGACTAAATTTTTGTGGCCCCCACCCCCAGCAAATTTATATGTTTAAACCTAATCCTCAATATAATGGCTTTTGGAGGTGTGAACTTTGGGAGTTGATTAGGTCATGAAGGTGGATCCCTTATAAAGGAGACCCCATAGAGCTCTTTTGCCATGTGAGGACAGTGAGAAGCAGCTGTTTATGAGCTAGGAAATAGGCTCTCACCAGTCACCAAGTCTTCCAGTGCCTTGACCTTAGAATTTTCAGTCTCCAGAATCATGAGAAACAAATTGCTGGTGTTTATAAACTATGGTATTCTATTACAGCCACCTGGACAGATGAGAACAACCACTTAATTCTTAAATTCCTATATTCAATGCTTCGATACTCTTTTATTTATTTATTTATTTTATTATGTTCAGTTAGCCAACATAGTGCTTTGATATTCTAACTACTCTCTCATGCATTTGTTCTTATGGTAATCTTTTAAAAGTTTTTGGAGAAATTTATTTTTTTTATTCCAGAGATTTCTAATATGTTAGCCTTGCCTCTTAGTCTATCAGCTATATTCTGCCAATCTGAAGTATACATACAATCACTTCCACTACTGTCTTACCAGGGTTCTCAATGAATTATCTTTCTCCTATATTCACATGGAAATCCCCAACACTGGATCAATACCATCAGAAGTTACTTTCTCTGTGAAGCCAACCACTGAGTTTACATAAGTGCTTTCTGCTCCTTCCATGGCACCTCATAGTGTACTTTTCCTATATTTCTGCAATTCATTCTTTTCTCACCTGCTATATTTTAATCTGAAAGAAAGGGAGTAATGCTCTGTTAACTCTTTTTATTCCTTTTTCTATCTTTTTGCCATGATGTCTGATGACATGCCTAAAACAATGAATGAGTATATGAATTCACCCTCACTATTTAAAAGGATTCTTCAGGAAAAGAAAAGTTTTGTGAAGGGACATTTTATTAAGTGAACAGTCACTCTGTTTTGTCTTCTGATTTTAAAAGAAAGTGAACCCACTGTAGCAGATGCCATTGGTGCTCTGTCTGAATCCCCTCAGATCCCTTTACAGTGCACACCTGCTCTTGTTGGGATTTCACTCCCAAGCCAGCATCTGTGAATCTTTGTCAGAGAACTGCCTCAGGCTGCCATTTCTTTGCCTGTGCACACAGGGAACCAGAAATGTTTAAAAAAGATACGTCCTTTGAAGCCAGCTCTTAGCCAAGGGTTTTAGACATGGGCTTTGAATACTCCAACTCTCTGCCTTTGATCTAGGCTACTATGAGGTGTTTCCTATAGTGTCTCCAGAGCTTTCTGGCAGATTGAGCCACACTTAGACACTGTGGGGCTTGGCTTGATATCTTAGGCTTGTCTGGCTCCATTTCTCCTTGGTCCCACTTCCCCACTATCCTACTGATTTTTTTCTGGGAACATTTCCTAATAAATTATATTTTCATAAATCTTCCCTCAGCATTTGTTTCTGGGGTACCAGTCTAAGACACCTACTAATAGTTTGAGGAGCATATATATTATGTATGAAATTAATAACCTGCTGGATAATAAACTAATGACCATAGAAAATTGACATATTTCCAAAGGTACATGACCAGTTAAAACTGTTAACTTAGTGTAGAGAAAACCACTTAGTTTATAATCCTCATTGTTATATAGTCCTTCATTCAAGAAGTCAAATTTTCTCAAGGGCTATCTTAAAATATCTTAAAAATTCTTAAAGCACTTCATTATAAATACATTCTTATATTTGTGAAAATATTTGGTGGATAAAAATAGTATTCAGAGAAGTATCTTGCACTTACATCTTTTGGTATCTCAGCAAAAGAAAGTCCCCATTATGACCATCACTAGTTTCTCATAATTTTTGGACAAATTGGGAACTCTGGAATTAATCTAAATGGAATGTGTTCATGTAACACCTGTTATTTCATGTTTAATACTGCAACCTATAGAAACAAGAATAATCATTTCCAGTTTGAAATGGACTTCATGTTGGCTTCTGTGTGCCTACTTCTTTGTCATATTCAGCTAATGTGGGAAATAGGTGTGCCACTAATATTCACCTCAAGAAATTTTCATATACTGTACACCATCATGTAGCATTACAGAAATCAGAAAACAGCATTGCCTGAAGCCCACACTCCCTTTCAGCCTCCTTCCACTCACTACTCCCACCAAGGGAAACTTCTAGCTTGACTTTTGTATGTTAGGATTTTTTTTGTTTGTTTTTGTGCATAATAAATATGGAATAATGAAGCCTGATCGCTTTTTGGAATCCAGCCTCTTTTGCTTAAGTTATATATGTGATATTCATACTCTTGCATAGTTGCATCCATGGTACAATAAACCGTCAAGAAGCTGGGCTTCTCTTTGAGTCAAAAGAAAAATCAGAAATTTTCTGGAGATTGATATTATTTTTCTAATAGCTCCACAATTAATAGTGATTCTTTTTATTTTTACAAGCTTACAGTATACAACCATAAACTATGGATATCACATTGGAAAACACCTTCATTTTTTTGCCCCTTGTGTTTTTGTTTTGTTTTGTTTTTAAATGGTAACAGAAATTAATATCTAGATGAAAAAACTAGATGAAACTGTATAGCGATCTCTTCAATATGAGCTTAAATTTTTGCAACTCTGTTTAGAGATGCAGAATTAAATTTATTCTTAACTGGAAATATGATTCATCTATTCCAATTCTCACATCCACTCTCTCCATCTGATTATTATTCTCACTTTTAGATGGGGGAATTGTCACTGAGAGAAGTTAAAAACAAGCCAGTTTGACAGAACTGGTAAGCCTTGGGTCCAGGATTGGTGTCCCACTGACTCCCATATCCTTCATCATGACTCTGCTTCCTGGACCAGAGAACTTGAGGACTCCTCTGAGTGAAAGGAGAATGTGAATGTGTATCAGCCTGGTGATGGGCAGCTACTTGTTTAGTTTTTCAGTCAATATATTTGATATGAGGTAGAAAATACATGGATAGCAGAATTATTCCTGAAGGAATGAAGTGTTTTTATGTCATCCAGTATAGAGTTATTTTTGTTTCTTTACTACATGAAGTTGCCTATACCCATTATTCCTCACCAGCAGCACAGATGTGCAAATCAAAATGCTAACACTTCAAATCAGAGCTGTGGAATATTGGGTAAACTGTTTAACTTCTCTGAATCTTAAGTACCTCATCTAAGAAAATGCACAGGATATTATTATTATTATTTCACAGGATTGTCAAAAAGATTAACTAAGATAAATATGCAATATTTTTGCAGCTCTTTATGTTTATTAGCAACCCCCTCTACCTCCTGAATAACATTTAAATAATTTCAGACTCCTATTTCCTGCAAAAGTGGTATATATTTTATTTTAAATACATTACACTGAAATCAACTCTTTGAGAATTTCAGATGGGTATCTGTGAACATTACAAAATTAGGGTTGGGAACGATTGGTTTGCAAAAGCATAATATATTTGATTGATTTAGTTAGAGAGAGTAATGAGTGTTTTGGCATCCACTGGATCAGGAAATTAAATGGTTAGTTTTCACTTTTCAGTAGTTAGAAACAACATATAATCAAGCAATTTTCAGAAAACCTGATTCTGTAACACAGGGGCATGACCAAGGTAGCATGCACAGTGAGATATTCCCCCAAAGTTAAATCACAAAGCATTTTGATACAATTTTAAAATTTTTTCTATGAATGAGTGCACTGGCCAAAGAATTGTATAATTAAAAACTCAAGAGGATTATGTGATACAAGCTTTAGACATCGGCTGTCCTTGTTACTCATTTTAGTTTTGTTGAGACATGTAGGTAATTCCTATTTAGATCATTCAGAACTTCCCCCAGTTATCTCTTATGCATGTCAGTTGTAATGAAGAGATGTGAAGAACTTAGTATATTTAAGTCAACTACTACACTGAAATAACAATGTGAAAATGTAAATGAAATATTATTGTAACTATTGAAGTTGGACCTTAGGTTTTCTAAGAACTAATTAAACAAAATTTTTTTATTAGCATATAATATATTATTTGTTTCAGGGGTACAGGTCTGTGATTCATCAGTCTTACACAATTCACAGTGCTCACCATAGCACATACCCTCCCCAATGTCCATCACCCAGCCACCCCATCCCTCCCACCCCCCTCCACTCCAGCAACCCTCAGTTTGTTTCCTGAGATTCAGAGTCTCTTATGGTTTGTCTCCCTCTCTGGTTTTGTCTTGTTCCATTTTTCCCTCTTTTCCACTATGATCCTCTGTCTTGTTTCTCAAATTCCTCATATCAGTGAGATCATATGATACTTGTCTTTCTCTGATTGACTTATTTCACTTAGCATAATACCCTCCAGTTCCATCCACGTCATTGCAAATGGCAAGATTTCATTCCTTTTGATGGCTGCATAGTATTCCATTATATATATATATATCTTCAACAAAGCAGGAAAGCATATATATATATATATATATACCACATCTTCTTTATCCATTCATCTGTCGATGGACATCTTGGATCTTTCCAAAGTTTGGCTATTGTGGCCATTGCTGCTATAAACATCGGGGTACACGTCTCCTTTGGATCACTACATTTGTATCTTTGGGGTAAATACCCAGTAGTGCAATTGCTGGATTGTATGGTAGCTCAATTTCCAACTTTTTGAGGAACCTCCATACTGTTTTCCAGAGTGGCTGCACCAGCTTGCATTCCCACCAACAGTGTAGGAGGGTTCCCCTTTTTCCGCATCCTCGCCAACATCTGTCGTTTTCTGACTTGTTAATTTTAGCCATTCTCACTGGTGTGAGGTGGTATCTCATTGAAGTTTTGATTTGGATTTCCCTGATGCCGAGCGATATTGAGCACTTTTCATGTGTCTGATGGCCATTTGTATGTCTTCTATGCAGAAATGTCTGTTCATGTCTTCTGCCCATTTCTTGATTGGAATATTTGTTCTTTGGGTGTTGAGTTTGATAAGTTCTTTATAGATTTTGGATACTAGCCCTTTATCTGATGTCATTTGCAAATATCTTCTCCCATTCTGTCGGTTGTCTTTTGGTTTTGTTGACTGTTTCCTTTGCTGTGCAAAAGCTTTTTATCTTGATGAAGTCCCAATAGTTCATTTTTGCCCTTGCTTCCCTTGCCTTTGGTGATGTTTCTAGGAAGAAGTTGCTGCAGCGGAGGTCGAAAAGGTTGCTGCCTGTGTTCTCCTCAAGGATTTGGATGGACTCCTGTCTCACATTTAGGTCTTTCATCCATTTGGAGTCTATTTTTGTGTGTGGTGTAAGGAAACGGTCCAGTTTCATTCCTCTGCATGTGGCTGTCCAATTTTCCCCAACACCATTTGTTGAAGAGACTGTCTTTTTTCCATTGGACATTCTTTCCTGCTTTGTTGAAGATTAGTTGACCATAGAGCTGAGGGTCCATATCTGGGCTCTCTACTCTGCTCCATTGATCTATGTGTCTGTTTTTGTGCCAACCGTAGTGTCTTGATGATGACAACTTTGTAATAGAACTTGAAGTCCAGAATTGTGATGCCACCAGCTTTGCTTTTCTTTTTCAACATTCCTCTGGCTATTCGGGGTCTTTTCTGGTTCTGTACAAATTTTAGGATTATTTTTTTCATTTCTTTGAAAAAAGTGGATGGAATTTTGATAGGGATTGCATTAAATATGTAGATTGCTCTAGGTAGCATAGACATTTTCACAACATTTTAAGAACTAATTTTTTTAATGTTTCCTTTGCCAAAAGACTTTTACTTTTTTTACATTTTTACATTTTTGTAGGGGACAGAACAGATGGTTGTTCTTTCTCTGGTTGATTTTCCCTTTTGTATGTTGACTCTGTCCTTGAGAAGAGCTTGCATGCTTTTTTTTTTTTACCTCTTCGTAGTAACAACCTCAAGTTGACAAAATATGGAGAGAATATATTCTTAGAAAACAAAAGGAATAAACTGAATAACACACATAGCAATACTAAAAAATTATGTTCAGATTATTTTATGATGATTGTGACATCTGTATTTCCTCAGATGTCTCTAAGGTTGTTTCTTTAAAATTACTATCATTAAACAAAAATTCAAAATCCTGATATTTTTAAAAGTTGTTCTCCTTCAAGTTAAATCAGAAGTTGGAGTTGCCACTTATTCCTTTTCTTTAAATATCATCCTCTCCTAGGAATTTGAAGAATAGGCTTCTAATGTACATTTCATCTTTTTTCAGTATTTCCTGAATATTGAGAGAAATTAAATAGCCTTGCATATGCTACTTTAAGAAATATTGTAATTAATAATTGCTAGTTAAAATCATTACATTTACATGGAGGAAAAATGAGTTGACCATTTGGACCTTAATTAGTCCACCAAGACAATTTCACGTAACATTTGATTTTAGCTGACTTAATGTGTCAAGACAGTAAAAAAAAAAAAAAATTGTGTATGGAGTATAAAGGAAGTTCAATAATGATAATTTCTAAAATTTTGTATTGAAAATAGGAAGGTAAAGAAATGTGCACTTTTGGGTACCAGATTGTATTTCAAAGAGCCCTAGAACCTAATTTTATAATCTCTCGAGGCAGCTGCCTGCCTTTTCAACACATGTAGATCTCTGATGAAAGACTATTGTTCCATCAGGTACAGATCACTGCATTTTTACCTCAAATGCTTTTAATCCCGCAAATAGAATAAAGCTCAGGAATTCAGATAGTGTGTCCAAAATGCCTTTAGCTCATTGACATTCCCAGTGGAAGTCTACTGTTGAGATGATTTCTTAGCTAACTCTTGATATGTTCTGCAAACCATAAAAATATCATTGAGAAGTGGTCTGTGCACATAAGTGAAAGGGAAGAAATAGCCAACTAGAATTACTGTAATGATAGGTGACTGCAGGGGTTTGGTGCAGTGGAATTTTGATGTGCATAAAAATAAAATCAGATCTGATGTGTGTGTTATTATTCCCAAATACCACTTCTTTATGAAAAATGATATCAGATCATGTTTCTAGGAATGTATAAGTGAACAGAATAATAATTCCCCACAGTTATAGGGGACTCTTGAAATGCTTGTCAGGAAATGACTGCTGCAGAGCTTTAAGCAATTAAGAGATTTATCTTCTAAGGTGACTATTTTCCTGTTCCAGTCAGATTGAACATATTAAAAATGAGGTTGGCCACATGTACATTCATGTGTACTTGTTATGCATGGTCCCATAAAAATATGCATTTGGGAAAGACATTACAACCTCAGTTCCTTGTAAAGACAGCAGGACTTAATGGGCCAGAAAGCAGGTGTGCAATGCAAGGAGAAATTGCTCTATAATGGTGCAGTACCATGGTTGAGCAGAATCATGGTTTTGTTTTTCTTTCCAATATCATTGCATAGTCTATTTAGATGCTTTCTATAAAATCATGCCCAATGATCCGTGTTTTGGGTTGTGTCAGAGTATATTATTAATGATAAATCAAGCCACTGCCAAAACCAGTGAAGCTCTTTTGTAATGCTCAGTGTAGGGAGGCAGATGTAATGTACGTTTTATGAACTAATTATGTTACATCAGAACCTACTCCATAGTTCTCTATGTAGTATGTTTTAATGGACATTATATTACTCTTAGTATATAACAAGACTGTTTTAAAATGTTATGCATTTGGGGCACCTGGGTGGCTCAGTCATTAAGTGTCTGCCTTTGGCTCAGGTCATGATCCCAGGGGCCTGGGATTGAGCCCCTCATCAGGCTCCCTGCTCTGCGGGAAGCCTGCTTCTCCCTCTCCCACTACCCCTGCTTGTGTTCCCTCTCTCGCTGTGTCGCTCTCTGTCAAATAAATAAAATCTTAAAAAAAACAAATAAAATGTTATGTGTTTTTAGAGTTTTAGGTACAATTTAAGATCTTTCCATTCAAAATAAATTTTCCTTTCTTAGGAAAACTCTTGCCAGAAATATAAAATATAATCCCCTTTATATTTCTAAATACTATAAATATGTAATTTAAGAGTTTAATAAGATTTCTTTTAATAATAATATATTTCATTATTATAATTACATATGCAGGAGATGAGCATAAATACATTATAATTAAAACCAGGTTTTAGTAGGTACACGTGACAAATGAAAGTAGTATGACATAACATTATGAGGTGTAGCATTAGGTAACAGGTTGAAATCAGTTGCATTACTTTATTACTATGTATTTTAATTTTGCTGACCAAATCCCAGAAAGCTCTAGTACTCAAAACAATACAAATTTACACAATAAAATATCCTGTTTACAAAAAAAAAAGCACTTAAGAAATTGTAATAACCGGTATCACTGATGGTGTGTTGAAAGGGGAAAATGGCAGTCCTTGACATAGGTGCTGGGAGAATATATCAATATAGTTCTCTCTGGAGGGAAATTTGACAATTAAGGTCACTGAAATATTTATATCTTTTGACTAATTTCTAGGAATTATCCTGAGGGGGAGAAAAATGCATATGGATATTTAATTACCAAATATTTATCACCATGATATTTATAATGTAAAACTGGAAACAGCTTAAATGCTCAATAACTGGGTATAGATAAGATAAATTATTACAGAACCATATGATGAATAGTCTATAATCATCAAACTTGCATTTTATAGAAAATTATATTGGAAAATATTATTTTGCATGTAATGTAAAAAACAAAATCACTATATCATCAACTTAACTTAAATGTGAATGGACAGGGAGGATAAAGTAAACATTTACATTTAAGGGATAAAATTAAGAATTTTTTATTATTCTTGAGTTTTCAAAAATTTTTACAGCAAATGTATCCTGCTTTTGCCTTAAGAAACTTATTATTTAAAATTAAAGAGGGGGGTGCCTGGGTGGCTCAGTCAGTTAAGCATCTGTCTTCGCCTCAGGTCATGATCCCAGTGTCCTGGGATTAAGCCCTGCATGGGGCTCCCTGCTCAGCAGGGAGTCTGCTTCTCCCTCTCTCTCTGCCCCTCCCCCTGACTTGCGTGCACTCTCTCTCTCAAACAAACAAACAAATAAATAAATAAATAAATAAATAAATAAAATCTTTAAAAAACTGTTTTGAAAAATTAAAGAAGTAGAAGTAGTAATACTTTAAATCTATAAGATTCGACTACTGTCTATATAAATTCAATGAAAATGTTATTTTTATAGCTAATATTTTATAATTCCTCCATTCTGTTTCTAAAAGTTAAACATGCATTATCTCATTAAAGTCCCATTGTTAATGTCTTCCATTCTCTCTAGGAAGACATCCTGAATTCCTAAGCCTTTAGAAGTTGTCTCTTTGATTTCTCATATAGCTCTTCAAAGATGTGTCTCAAATGAATAGACATATTATATTCATGGATTGGAGGGCTCTGTTCTGTTCAAAGGTCAACTTAACCCCACACTGATCTGCAGATTCAACGCAATTCCAATGTAGAATTTCTTATAGATTTTTGAGAAGCTGATGCTAAAATATATGTGGAGAAGCAAATGACTTAGATTACAATTTCAGTTTTGAAGAAAAAAACTGAATCAGACTACTCACAATACCCACATCAATGAAGGCAGGGTAAGTGTGTGAAAGGATAGACATAGAGAACAATAGAATGGACTAGAGATCCCAGAAATTGACCCATACAGAGGTATTCAACTGATATTTTGTAAAGGTGCAAAAGCTATTCAAAAGAAAATGTATAATGTTTTAAACTAAGCTAAAAAAAAAATAATAACCTATGCCTGGTATTATACACAAAAACTACCTCACAATGGCTCAATGATCTAAATTATAAAATGTCAAGGAAAAATACAGAACAAATATTTGTGACCCTGAGACAGGCAAAGAGGTCTTAAATAAGATACCATTCTTTAAAAATAGAGGTTGGGGGGTAATGAGCCAGATGGGTGATGGGTATTAAGGAGGCCACCTGTTGTGATGAGCACTGGGTGTTGTAAGTGATGAATCACTCAGTTCTACATCTGAAGCTAATATCTCACTGTATGTTAACTGGACTTTAAATAAAAACTTGAAAATAAAAGAATGGATGAATTTTTGACAAAGGAGGCAAGATTATGCTATGAGAAAATGACAGTCTCTTCAACAAATGGTGTTGAGAAAATGGGACAGCTACATGCAGAAGAATGAAACTGGACCACTTTCTTACACCACACACAAAAATAAACTCAAAATTGATTAAGGGCCTAAATGTGAGGTCTGAAACCATAAAACTCCTAGAATAGAGCACAGGCAGTAATTTTTCTGACACTTGTTATAGCAACATTTTTCTAGATATGTCTCTTGAGGCAAGGGAAACAAAAGCAAAATTAAACTGTTGGGGCTACATCAAAATAAAAAGTTTCTATATAACAAAGGAAACAATCAACAAAACTAAAAGGCAACCTACTTAAAGGAAGAAGATATTTGCAAATGACATATCCAATAAAGGGTTAGTATCCACAATATATAAAGAACTGATACAACTCAACACCAAAAAAATCCAATTAAAAATGGGCAGGAGGCATGAACAGACATTTCTCCAAAGAATACATACAGGTGGCCAACAGACACAGGAAATGATGCTTGACATCACTCATCATCAGGGAAATTCAAATCAAAACCACAGTGAGATATCACCTCACACCTGTCAGAATGGCTAAAATCAAAAGCACAAGAAACAAGTGTTGGCAAGGATGTAGAGAAAAAGGAACCCTTGTGCACTGTTGGTGGAAATGTGAACTGGAACAGCCACTGTGAAAAACAGTATGGAGTTTCCTCAAAAAATTAAAACTAGAACTACCATATGATCTAGTAATCACACTACTGGGTATTTACCCAAAGAATATAGAAGCACAAATTTGAAAGGATATATACACCCCTACATTTATAGCAGCATTATTTACAATAGGTAAATTATGGAAGCAACTCAAGTGTCCAACAACAAATGAATGGATAAAGATGTGGGGTGTGTGTGTGTGTGTGTGTGTGTGTGTGTATAATGGAATATTAGCCATAAAAAGGAAAGAAATCTTGCCATTTGCAGCAACATAGATGTAGAGAGTATAATGCATAGAATTCTTGAATCACTGTATTGTACACCTGAAACCAATATAACACTATATGTTAACTATACTAGAATTAAATAAAAAATAAAAAGTGGATAATTTGGGTATTATAAATATTAAAATCTTTGTTCTTTGATAGACACTGTTAAGATAATGAAGAATTAAACAGATCTAGATGAAAATATTTGTACACTATATCAGACCAGTTAATTATATCCAGAATACAAAAAGAACTTTTATAACTCAATAAGGAAGAAAAAAAAAAAGACAAAAGGTCTAAAACAGACACTTCATCAGAGAATATATACCAAGGACAAGTAAACTCATTGAAAAGATGTTCACCTTCATTACAGAAATGTAAATTAATACCACAATGGGAAGCCACTATACATCTATTAGAAAGGCAAATTTTAAAATTGCTGACAAAACTAAGTGACTATGAAGATGTACAAGAACAGAAACATATGTTGCTGGTACAAATTTAAAATGGTACAGCCACTTTGGAAAAAAATTTGTCAGTTTCTTATAAAGTTATATCTACACTTACAATAGGAAGCTTCTCACAAAACACTATTTGTGAATGTTTATAGCAACTTTATTCATAATTTCCCAAAACTGGAAATTACCAAATGCTTTTCACCTGGTGAATGGATTGAAAGTAAAAAATAACTCTGTTACATACATCTACACAATGGATTTCTATTCATCAATAGATAGAATTTGACTGTTGATTCATGCAACAGCATGGATGAATCTTAAATATGTTATGCTAAATGAAAGAAGCCAGACTCAAAAATATCTATAGTATGATTTTTATATATGACTTTATATATATGTAAAGGGAAAGTTTTAGGGACAGAAAATAGTGCTTTCTTTCTTTTTTTTTTTTTCAGATTTTATTTATTTATTTGACAGAGAGAGAGAGAGAGAGAACAAGTAGGCAGAGAGGCAGGCAGAGGGAGAGGGAGAAGCAGGCTCCTCGCTGAGCAGGGAGCCCGACGTGGGGCTCGATCCCAGGACCCTGGGATCATGACCTGAGCCGAAGGCAGCGGCTTAACTGACTGAGCCACCCAGGTGCCCCAGAAAATAGTGCTTTCTTGAGCTTGAATGTCATAGGATTGGTTGATGACAGGACACAGGAGTTGGGGGCATGACGGTATTCTATGTTTTGATATAGGGATTTTTATTTGACTGCAGTTTTCAAAGCTCAGAACTTTAGGAAGTTGTGCATTTTACTGTGTATACCTCAAGAAATGAAACAAAATCCAGGTGAAAAAAATATTGTGAGAAATGTAGCAATTGTAAACTTTCAGACCAATTTCTTATTTGTGAATTTACTTGATGAAGGAAACAGAGCACTAAACACCTCATTTTTTTTTTAAATCTCTTGATTGTTGAAGGGTCAAACCACTTGTTTGTGATTATTGTTGCTAAACACCACAGTTTAACATATATTAGATACATGACTAAAACCCTAATCTTGGCAAGTATTAAATTTATGAGTGAAAATCTAGGAAGGTATTAGGAAATTCCTGATATATATTTGTTTTAAAAGATTTATTTATTTATTTGAGACAGCACAATCGGGCAGAGGAAGAAAGAGAGAGAGCCCACAGCAGGGCTTGATCCCAGGACCCTGAGATCATGACCTGAGCTGAAACTAAGAGAGCCACTTAACCGACTGAGCCACCCAGGTGCCCCTCCTCATACATATTTTAAAATATGGTCAATAATGAAGGGATTAAATTCTCTTTAAGAAATAAACTGGTTTGGAAAGCTGTTTGACAATTGTAGTTCCATGATACTGTCTCTAGAGTAGTGAAGAGGAAAAATTAAAGAGGAATGAAATTGGTTTTAAGCTTCAGAGTAAGTAAGGGTGATATCAGACCCACATATTTCCCATTTTGTCAAAGCTTTGTCATGAAAGAATTACAACACATGTCAGATGGAGCCAAGTATGAGAACTGCTCAGTGGAACTTGTTGGAAAGGTTAACTACAAGTTTGGAAGTCTTTCCTGTAGCTTCAGGGGCACGCGAGAATCAGATCAGGGTGCTGAAATATTATTCAAGGAATGCAAGGAGTTTACCTACACTAGATTGTAGTTAACTATTGCTAGTTAAAGCAGCATGGACATTGCAGGAGCTGTAGGTAAGAGATAGTCATTTTGAATCACCAAATGAGTACTCATATACAATGAATCTAGAATATAAGTTACACTGTAGGATAAGAAATTTGTAGTTTCTGAGTAGTAGCCATCTAGACTTCTCACTATGTGCTTAAGCCTCAATTAACCAATTTTGGGAGTATTACCCAAAGCAACAATTATCAAATTTTAGTCTAAGCTTTGTTTACTATAGCATTCTTATCACACAGATGAGTTTTTGACATATTACAGACACTCAACAAATATTTCTTGCTTAAATCAGTCTTTGAAAAAATTAACTTATCGAACTCTGCCCTGTTTGGGGCATATTTCTAAATGAGAATATGAACAGTGATTAAGCCTGTGTTAATTGCTGAGGAAGGGTACCACAGGTGTTGGTTCATTTTATTGGAACCAAGGCAGAGACCCGTGGAAGTGTCAAATTGTATGTACACATATTTGGATTCTAAGACAGATGCAGACCATGATAGGGAAAGTCTGTGTTCCTGTTTTTGCATCTAATTGTATAAGGTAGAGGATAGAACTGATTGCTTGCACAAGACTTATCTAATACCCAAGCTAGTATCTAGATGAACAGCTCCAACTGCAAATGTGAGCTCCTTTAGGTACAGTTAGATAGACAGTGGATAATGTTTCTAAAAGATTCAGAAAGCTCAGGTGTGATTCAGAGGAGTTTAATTAGCTGAGCAGGTCATGGTACCTGAGAGTCATGATAGCTGTTGTTAAACTTGGAATAAGGGATTCTAAAAATGGGATTCTTATTGTAATATGACTCAAGTAAATGTATATAGTATGATGCAAAGAACCAATTTCAAGGAGACAATGACACATGTAGGAAAGGGCCCCACATAGCCTAGTAGATAGGCCCAAAGGAAACCTGTACATTAGGCAGACTAATCAGCAGGTAGATTAAGAAATAAGGTGGAATTCCAGGCTTTATGATTGGGATAAGAAAGAAAAGGAGAGAGCTGTGTCTTAGAACAAACTAATATTCCCAGCATCAGGCTTATATACATCCTGGTGATATTGATAAGTGACTCAAGAAATTCAACATTTATGGATGATCCATTCCATTAATCCCAGATCCAGGAGGGTGACCCAGCAGATAGGTGATGAGGCTCTCATTCTGAAATTCATATTCATCTGGCAGTTTCTGCTTTTTTCCCCCAAACTCTATCCTTCCCTACTACTCTCTTATGTTCATTTTGGGCCCACCATTGACAGGCTTAGTCATGTAGCGGGTTCTTAGTCAATCCTGAAGCCAGGGGTCAGATTTACAATCTCAACCTTATCATGCTTGGGCTATTTGGAGGATGGTATGAAGTTATCAAGCCACCTCATCATTATTCCCTATTTGGGAACTTGAAACTTTCATAAAATATACCATTAATTGTTTATTTACTTAAATTCGAGAAATTGTTTTGGCCTTACTCCTTATAGAGTAAACAACAAGTACAGACCATACACTCCTTATAGAGTAAGCAACAAGTATAGACCATACTCTTTAAAATGTAATTTTAGAGGAGCAGCTGGGTGGCTCAGTCAGTTAAGTGTCCAACTCTTGGTTTTGGCTCAGGGCATGATCTCATGGGTCCTGCAATTGAGCCCTGTGTCAGGCTCCTAGCTCAGCGGGGAGTCTGCTTGAAGATTCTCTCCCTCTGCCCCTCCCCCCATTCATGCACACTCAGGTATGCACTCTCTCTTTCAAATAAATCTTTTTTTTTTTTTAAATGCAATTTGAGAGACACCTGAGATAAAATATGCTTCAGAAAGGTAAAATTCCTTTATTGGAACAGAAGCAAAGTAACATCCTTACAAATGCTCTCTTTATTATATTAAACAAAGAGGAGCTTGCCTGTACTTTACCTAAGATTTATTAAAGAAGATGCCATTTCAAATGCTAACACCTGGGATGCGTGGGTGGCTCAGTCAGTTAAGCATCTACCTTGGGCTCAGTACATGATCCCAGGCTCCTGGGATCAAGTCCTGCATCGGGTTCCTTGCTCAGTGCAGAGCCTGCTTCTCCCTCTGCCTTCCGCTCCCCCTGCTTGTGCTCTCTCTCTCTCCCTCTCTGTCAAATAAATAAAATCTTTTTAAAAAGCTCAA
Organism: Mirounga angustirostris; assembly: GCF_029215605.1. NCBI lineage: Eukaryota > Metazoa > Chordata > Mammalia > Carnivora > Phocidae > Mirounga > Mirounga angustirostris. The sequence goes on along the minus strand of NW_026991716.1, from coordinate 89,818,660 downwards.
AGTATTATTTAAAAAAATAAAATGCTAACATCCATTTTCTTCTGCTTCCTAGCTCAGATCATTGTACTCATTACAGTGGCACAACAGTTTGCTGGACAGGAGAAATGGTTGATCATAAGCAAAACCTGATTTTTGGCACTATAAGAACAGACACAAAGGTAGTTTTATGAAGTTAGATAATAGCAACTATATTCATATTGTTTGTTTTAGTTTCTTACGTTTTAGAGTTTAGCTTAGGTAGGTGATGGTGTCAGTGTCCTCCTAGAATTAAAAACTATATAAAGAATTTCTTTCAAAGAATCTCTCTATTCTTTTGGTGTCTAGAAGGGTAAAATTAAAGTAACCTCCCAGGCATAAATTTGGAAATAATTTCATTTTCTACTTCATACTAGGATGTCCCCTTTAGCCCAACTTAAATATAAGTCTGTTAAAATAAATTTCCTGTGGCTACAGCCTGAAGTATTTACAGATGATATAACTTGGTCATCTATTTGTACTTTCTTTCAAGAAAATTCATCAGAAACTACCCAGGGAAATTGTTGGTTATTTTCTGTGGTCACTAGCTTTCTGCTAACATCTTATTTCCTTCACACAAACAAATCAAAATCTATCATAGCATTCTTAGCCCCAGGGCCTTCTATAATTTCTTCATGTTGTATGATCTGAAATACATACCAGTTACTTAGTAAAATGCAGAGATAAATAAATTATCAATCAATAGGAATTATTTCTCCATCTAGCCTAGTGTTCACATTTCCATTTTTCCAGTCAGCTCATTATATAATCTACATGAAGATCTGTTAATGTAATTCTGAAACAAGAATGAAAACAAGATAGAGATCATGGAGGTGGACCCAGGGATCAGGGGAGTGGGGTGTTACAGCAAATGTGAATAAATGAGGCAAGAAACTAACAAAAGTGTCAGATGTTTTGTGGTCAAGGCCAGATAAGTGAATAAAGATATTCAATTATCCAGGGGCGGAGAAACATACGAGCTTAAAGTCTGAATAGTCAGACAATAAGTCAGTAGACATTTGTATCCAGAGTCTTGAGATTCTAAGTATTCAGACAATTTTGAGAAACAATGGTCAAAGGAAAATCCAGGGATATGGATTCTATAAACTGCTACTAAAATGATCAGAAAGACAGCAAACAACTTTACCTTCTAAGCAGCTGTAGAAAAGTAATGCAATTTGTCTAGAATTCTGAATGTGGCCTACTTTTAAGCACTGAACATTTGCCTTGGGAGCATTTTCCAGCCAGGCCTGGTTCCACATCTGCATGCTGAGCATGGCAAGAGCTAGTCCTGGGGTGGAAGCATAGCCGAGGTTACAAAGATATTTTTACGTCAAGGATTAGAGAGCACATTTATACTCATGTGAGAGTAGAAATTGAGGATCATAATGCCTTATAGGTTTGAAGAATTCATTTCTGATTCACATACTCTGCTTTTTCAAAAATGTTGGAGGAAAAAAAAATTCTACAGTCCTTGCTGGGAAGAATTTTGCTTGGGTAATTTTGAAAGACTCCTTTGAGTGGCTGTCCCTAGGGAGTCCATTTCACAGTCTCAAAGACTTACCTCATTTAGGTTTTCTTTACATTCAACCAACATTTTCTTCTGTTTAATTTAACCTTAATGAAGACATTCAACATATTTTTACTCTGCATCCTGTAGCTTTCCAACCCCAGAACTTCAGGAATTAAAGAAATTTCTGGAAGTCCAGGTCCCAACTCTTCTTCTAGGCCTGTTTGTGCACTTCCTCCTCAAGCTAGTTTTAGCTAGAATCCTGATAAGTCTGTTTAACCAGCACCTCTCCGTAGATTCCTGGCGAAGTGCTGGATTCAGAGAAGGACTCCATTAGGCCTAACAGAGAGCACTTGTAGTTAAGCTGAGAGCTGAATGGACATAACACAAAGTCATTCAAAACTGAGAGATAATGTAGGTCCAGCTTAGTCAGAGAGGATATACCTTGCAGACCAACTTGGGCATTCAATCAAAGTCCCAAGAAAGGCCATGACTAATGAGTAAAGTCTATGCTATAATGTAAGGGTTGTATCCCAGGTGTAAGGGAAGAATGAAATTAAATAAGTACTTACAAATAAAGCAAAGGGGAAAGGAGCTGGCAGGAAATGCCTGCAATGTAATTGCCTGCCAAAACAGAACATAATCCTGACTACCAAAAACATATTAATCACAATGCTTAACGTATAATCAATAATTACTAGATATACACAAAAGCAGAAAAATATGACTTATGTAAAAATACTCAGTATAAATAGATTCTAAAGGGACACAATTATTGACATTGGAAGACAAGGATTTTAAATGACTATTATAAATTAATTTAATAATTTTACTTAATTTTAAGTCAATTACTTAAAATAGGATTATCAGCAGATGATGGGCAATATCAGTAGAGAAATGGACACTCAGAATCAAATGAAAATTCTATAATGGAAAAGTATAATATGTGAGATAGTAAATTCATTCAATGGGCTTTGCAGATTGGAGACTGTAGAAGGAATAGTGGGAACTGGAAAACCAGTCAATAGAAATTATCCAATCTGAGGATCACAGAGGAAAAAAAATTATTACAAATAAATGAATATATAATCAGTGACCTGTGGGATAATATCAGCCATCTAACATAGTGTAATTGGACTCTCAGAAAAAGAAGAGTTTCAGAAGAACAAGAGGGTGATAGTGGACATAAAAAATACATATATTCAAATATTTAGTTGCTCAAAAATTCCAAAATTTGAAGTAAAAAAATTATCTGACATATCCTATAGGTTCAGTCATCTCAAGTAGGGTGACTACAAAGAAAACCACATCTAAGCACATCATAGTCAAAGGTAAAAAGAAAGATTAAGAGAAAACCTTATGAGTAGCCAGAACAAAAGTCACATTATACACAGGGAAAGTACCATATGAAGAACAATAAACTCATAAGAAACAACTGAATTCAGAAGACAATGAAAATATTTTTAAATTGCTGAGGTGGGGGGGCAGGTTACAGCACTAGACTATATACCCAGAAAAAATATTTTTAAAAAATGTGGGTAAAATAATGATGGAACAAATAGTAAATAAATAACAAGATTGTACACTTAAAGCCAGACACAGAATAATTAAATGTAAGTGGACTGAACAATTCATGAATAATAAAAAAATCAAGACACAAGTAGGTAGAGAGTAAAATAATGGAAAGAGATATATAAAACAAATAGTAATATTGGACAACTTAAAGATGATATTACCAAATATAAAAAGGGATTATTATAATAAGAGCATCAATCAGCAAGCCTTAACAGTCTTAAATGCCAGCTAATAGACATTTTCCTTCCTAATAACAGAGGTTCAAAATGCATGATTCAAAGCCTGAAATCATTACAGAGAAAAAAAATCTACATCATAATAGATATTCCTATGACAAATATAAGGATATAGAAAATTTTTTTTTTAAGGATATAGAAAATTTTAAAACATCATCACATGACTGACATTTAGAACACTATACTCGATAACTGCAGAATATACTTTCAAGACCATGCAGGAGATTAGACCATATACTGGACTATAAAATACATTTCAAGAAGTTTAAAAAAATCAAACTTTACAGAGCATGTCTTCAGACCAAAATTTAAAACAAGGCATGTCTCCTTTTTTCACTCTTGTTCCTATTGTATTACCCTGGAGCGGAAGAAGCAGTTTGGACTGGCCCTAGCCTTGGGACGTCTCCTTTTTGACATTTTTTGGGTCTAGGGTTGGAAACAGGTAAACAGGATAGAGGAACAGGAAAATGTTTATTAGCTGGCCATAATCTGATTTCCTCCTAGTCAGTTGTTGTTGCTTTACTAGTTAATAGTGACTTGGGATGACCAGTAACACTTAGGATAGTTTGCTGGCTCTTCTGAAGGACACACTTGTGGGTTTTGCAGAAGATCCTGAGTCAGCCACTCTCTCTTCACTCCCCCTTTTGGAGCGGGCTTGGCCTCCTATTCTACAACCTGCTCCCAAATTCATTTATCAGTTCTACTCTCCAAATCTACTTGCTGCCAGAGTTCCTTCAGCTGACAGGGAGCTCTCTCAGATGGCATTCTGGAAAGATTGCTCAACCCAGTAATTTTCCATGGTACCACTTGCTCAGAAGTTTGCATATTCTTGTTAGGCCAGATCCTGGGAGTGCGGGCTACATCACTTGGCCTCTCTGAATTCTCTTTTTCACTGTTAAGAAATGCTGCAGGGCAGAAGGATAAGTCCTCACTGACAAGAAGAACGGTAGTGTCCCCTTCTGTGGTGATCCTGAACAACTTCCACAGGAATGCTATACTCTTTATGACTCTCTTGACTCCTACCCTCTTCCTTTCTCATCATATCTTATATAAGCTGGAGGAGGGATGGAAGTATCTGGATGATGGCTTATATGAAATTGTGTATATATATGCATGTATGTATATACACAAAAATATATAAGGAAAATGGGATTATTACACATAAAATGTTAATAGTATTTATCTCTAGGCTGAAATTATAGGAGACATTAATTTCTGTCTTGTGCTTTTCTAATATGCTAATTTTTATGTTTACATTTATTCTTGAGACAAAATTATTTTTTTTTGGTCTGACAAAAAGTTAATCTATAAGTCAGCTCTATCCATTAAAAGCCATGGCACTCTATGTTCTATTTCTGTAGACTCTTACATTAAAAAATAAAGTGATTGACAAGATTGGGAAATTATATCTTTAAGGCTGCAAACTCACATTTATCCCTTCATTAACAATGACTCAAATTTTGAATGGAAAATAGTATTTCACGGTCTTGCTCTTTTGGTTTTACTAGAAATTTGGAGAAACTTGGACATTGCTTTATTCTCCTATAGTTCGTGAGTTGATCCTGTATATAGTAAATAATCTGAGAAGTCATTATGTGATCAGCATCTCAGATGTTCTACAAAGACCAGAATGTGACCTATATAACTTTTAATGTAATAGATAAGAGAATGTAGGAGTGTTGTTTATCATTAATGACAACAGATGTCCACAAACAGGATGGTGGGGGAGATTATGCTTGTGCTAAAGATAAATGGAATTTTGGCTTATTTTGATTGACACTAAGATTATGTGGATTTAAGGAAAGTGTAACCCAGAATACTAAGGTGATTTCTTCAAAATAGTGTTTGCGTGAACTCCATTTTAAACATTTCTATGGTATTGAGTTGTCTTGATATTAGGTCACTTTCTGTGTGGCCAGATGTGGTATGTTGCAGGTTCTTCATATCTAGGAATGGGTAAAATACCGATTTCACAGATTTTCATAAGACTTTAATGGGATGATGAATATATTTAAAAATATAGAGTATAATGTCAATCAAATGTATTAGCTTAGGCAACCATAACAAAATACCAGATTAGGTGAGATAAATAACAGAAATTTATTGTATTACAGTTCTGGGACTGGAAGCCTAAGATCAAGGTGCCAGCATGGTTAGTTTCTGTTGTAAGTTCTCTCTTGAGTTGTAGCAGGTCACTTTCCCACTCTGCGCTCACATGATCTCTTCTTTGTGCAAACATAGAGAAAGAGAGAGAGTATGCACTCTCATATGAGTGAGCACCCAACAAGCAAACTCTCTGGTGTGTCTCCTTATAAAGGCACTAATCCTATAATGAGGGCCCCACCTTCATGATCTCATCTAACCCTGATTACCTTCCAAAGTCCCCATCTCCAAATACCATAACATTGGGCAGTGGAACTTCAACATATAAATTTTGGGGCACACAAGCACTCAGTTCATAACATCAAGTTATTTTTTTATCAGCATAATAATGCTAATTTGATTACGGTTCTCAAGAGAAACAGAACTATAGTATATTATATGCACACTATATAATACTATATATATAAGTATACACACACATATACATACACACACACTGTGTTGGCCTGCAAACAACAGAGGTTTGAACTGCACAAGCACACTTATATGTGGATTTATTTCAATAAACATATTAAAAATTTCTTGGAGATTTGTGATAATTTGAGAAAACTTGTAAACAACACAGTCTAAAAATATTAAAAAAAGAAATAATTAGGTATATCATGAATGCATGGAATATATGTAGATACTTGTCTATAATTTACTACCACAAAATACAAATCTATTATAAAAAGTTAAAATTTATCAAAACTTATGCACACAAACATAGTTCATACATGGCACCATTTGCAGTTGAGAGAAATGTAAACAAATGTAAAGATGTAGTATTAAATCATAAGTGCATAAAATTAACCAGAGTACATACTGTACTACTGTAATAATTTTGTAGCTACTTCCTGTTGCTATTGCAGTGAGCTCAAGTCGTGTGAGTACTCTCTTAAAACATGGTATGACAATAATCTTCTTCCTGTGAACAGCTTGTTTTTCCAGTAAACTTCATATCACAGTAAAAAGTGATTCCTCCTGGTTCTTGCTATTAGTAGTTAAGTTTTGTGGGAGTGAAAAGTTATACACTGATTTTCAACTGCACAGAGGATCAGCACCCCTAACCTCCACATTGTTCAAGGGTCAACTGTGTGTACGTGTGTGTGTGTGTGTATACATAGAAAGAGAGAGAGAGAAATTATAAGAAATAGAGACAGAGAGAGAGAAAGATTATAAGAAATAGGCTTATGTGATTATGGAGGTTAGCAAGTTCCAAGATCTTCAGGGTGAATTGGCAAGCTGGAGAGTTAGGAGAGCTGATAGTGTGATTCCAGTCTAGAGAACAATAGGCTTGAGACCCAAGAAGAGCCAATGTTTCAGTTAGAGCCTGAAGGTAGGAAAAAAGGCCAGTGTTCCAGTTTGAAGGCAGTTAGGCAGGAAGAACTCTTCCTTACTTGGAGGAGGTTCAGCCTTTTTTCTTCTATTCATGTCTTCAACTGATTAGATGAGGCCCACCCGCACTAGGGAGAGCAATCTGCTTTACTCAGCCTACCTATTTAAATGTTAAATTGAAAAACACCTTAACAGAAATATCTATAATAATGCTTGATCAAATATCTGGGCCAAATATCTGTCTCCTAGTCAAGTGGACACATAAAATAACTGTCACGGTAATAAATGAATTAGGGAATAGAGAACTGGCAAGCAGGATTTTCCTGAGTATAGTAATTTCATAGTTGGCACTAGATCTTCCTGCAGGAATGAACTAACATGTATAAAGGACCCACCACAGTGTCCAGCAGGTAATAGATACACAATAAATATTGATATTCTTCCTTCCACCTTACTCCTCTATCACAACCAATTGTTACATTAGTCCTTTGGAAAAGGAAACTTAGAGATTTTTCTTGCGGTTTATTTTGTAGGAAGGATGGAGGGAACAGATAAACAGTCTGAAATATTCACTATAAATTTTTATTTTTGTAAGTTACATTTTCTCTACTTTTACTTACTTGTCTCATTTCATTATTTTTCTTTTTAGTTTTAGTTACTTTGCTATAATTTCCTTTTTTTTCTCTGTCACTTTTCTTTCATATCTAATTCCCCATAGAGGAATTAAATAGTTTTGGAGCAAGCCAGACTCTTTTAAAATAACAGATGATCAAGTAAGTTGCTCAAAGTCACACTCTATTAGGAAGTGGCAGAACTAGATATAAAATTTTTCCTCCCTTCAAATTCAGTCATTCTTCCACTAAAACAATCTACTTTACAAAGTTGATATATATTTTAAAATTATTATCACTAAGAAAAGAATATCTCAAAGTGCACATGCCCCTTAAAATGGTTAGGCTAAAGAGAACATATTATTATTGCCCTTGAATTTGAATTCTGCATTAAAAAAATATGTAACTTAGAATTATATAATTCTAATAATTATGTAATATAAAAATCAACTTAGAATTAATGATAAGCTTGCTATACATATCATTAAACATATATGTAAGGTGAACCTAATTCCTATATAATTAATTTGTTTTTATATTTTTATATAAAATATCAATTTATAAATTATAAATTGAAGATAATTATGTTGATTTCTTACTAACCACCTAAACTACAATGTAATAAGCCATTAAAATTAAGAAAGCTATTTATATATTTAATATCTTAATTACTCTATACCACAGCACCTAAAGACTTTGCAATTCTTATTCTGTGGTTATAAGAAAGATATTAGTAAATGTATTTTCTGTTACTTTAAAATTGTCTTAAAGATCTTTTACACTTCAGAATAAAGATGCACTTAACAGTAATACCTAATTGACACACTTTAAGAAAAGTCAATATATCCTAATCCATTTGAAGAAGAAGCAGGGAAGAAAGGGGTTGGTGGGAATGATCAATTATCCTGAGGAAAATGTAAGCCAATTTTAGCTGTGCTTAAAATCTGTTTGCAGCTTTACTTATTTACTTCTGATTTTATAAGGGAAAAATAAGATGTCCTTTCAATACTTACTTATACATACATAAAGTAACTCTGGAAGGGTATATGACAAAGTCAGAAGGGTGGGTCCCTGTTCTAGAATTTTGGTTGGGAACTGGAGGCAGAACTGGCCAGATGAGGTAATAAGGATGGGAAGAAAACTTGTCATGTATACATGTTCATATTTTCTTGTTTGGGAACCATGTAAGTGCATATCTTTTCAAACAAATTTAAAATTAATTTGAAAAGAAAGAAAATGATACCTTCTAGGTTATTTTTTAGCTGAGTGGATCTGCTGACACCATTTGCTGAGGCCAATGTCTGTGGTGTGCTAAAGGGCAGGGTGTCTTTCTTGGTGTCCTCTTACTTGTCTGGCTGCCATAGACTTGGGTGAATTTGATCTAGCCTGTCTTTTCAAATTGTCTAATTAGGATATACTCTTATAGATACAATGTACACAAATTTGATACAATAGCAATGCACCAAAATCTCAGAAGCTGTATTTAGGAACTTACTAATTTTCTATAGTGATGGCAGAAACAAATTAATGTTATAAAATATTGTTGACATCAAATATTCATTCTGCAGAGGTCCTAAAAAGTGACATCCCAGCTACTTTAATTCCATTATTTCTTCTTAAAGACAACTCTAGACAAGAAGTAATCTTGTTGAGACAGATGAATCTATGTGGCTCTAATTTCCATATGAATTACAAGATTAAGGAGGAGGCTTTGTGCCTGGAGCCTATGAGATAGATAAAAATGAGCATCACATATGTCAGGAGAAGGCACCTTAATAAGGCCTAGGCTTTGGGGAGAACTGAGGCTGATGTGGAGTGTAAAAGTATTCTAGTCTTTTTCCCCCTTGAATGTGGAGCAGCAAGTTTAAAAAGTGAATCGTCTCTTTTATGGGTGGACTTCAGTAGTAAAGCAAAAGCATCCTATTGCTCAATGCCAAAGAAAGAGAAGAATTTTGTGTGTTCTATATGTCACAGTCCTGTGGTGAGCCCTGAAGCATAAATTGTAGACAAATCCCACAGCAGTAGTAAGGCAGACAAATTGCCTTTATATATTTTAAGGCATAAAAGTTAAGAGCAGATATAAGTAATAGCAAAAATTCATATGAGCTCAGGGGCCAAGTTGTAGTTGGTATGGCAACTATCACTTTGAATTTTCTCACCTTTGTGTAAAATAAAACCTGGCTATATTGTTTCCATTAATGGCAACACATGATAAAGTGCTTGGTAGGTATGAGACCAGTGTAGAGATTGGCCCTTGAGTCCCAGTGGATGAAATTCTAGGAATACAAGGTGAAGCAGTTTTATTTTTCATTAAAGATTACATCTCTAGGGATAACAGATAGTAAACAGAAACTTAGCAAATCATCAGACTTACTGGGATATGTTTTTCTTTCATTAAATTTTCCTTAGTTATAACCATATGCTCATTTAATCATTCATTCACTTAACAAGTATTTATTACACAACTATGATATATCTGACATCATTTTAAGAACTTTGCAAACAACATTGAACAAAAGAGACAATTTCTGTTTTCATGGAGCTTTCATTCTGTTGAATGGGATGGATTAAAAGCAAAATAAGTAAAATATAAACCACATTGTTTCAAATGGTATGGAAGAAATGAGACAGGCAAGAGAGATATGAAACATTAGGGGAGACTGAAATTTTAGATCATTGTGCAAGGAAGGCCTTCCTGGGAAACTGATTACTGAGTGAAGACGCAAAGGAAATAATGGAATAAGCTGCATGCATGTCCAGGGAATGCACAGCCCAGGAAATCCTGAGTGACAGACCTTGAGGCAGAATATATCTGGTGAATTGAAGGAACATTCTGGAAATGCCCAGTTGAATAGAATAGAGTAGTATGAGATGCAGCTCAGAAGGAAATGGGGGCAAAAGAGGAGAGAAGCCTTCCTCAGACTTTTGTAGGTGAGAACATTGTAAGGAGCTTGGCTTTTACTCAGGGTGAGCTCACCAGAGAGGGTTCTGAAAGTTGGGGGAGCAATAAACCCTGGCCCACATGTCAATGGAGACTTTCTAGTTTCTGTGTTAGGAAAGACTGTAGTGCGGGCACGAAGTGATGCTTGAAGACCAGCTAGGGCTATGGCAGTGTTCTGTGTAAGACACGGACAGTGATAGCCGTGGAACTGGTTGAGAAGGTGAAGCTGTCAGATTCCAATTTATATTTTGAGAGTTGGGTGAAAAATATCGGTTGAATGATTAGACATAGGATGTAAGGGAAAGAAAGAAGTCAAGGTAAGACCTGGTGTTTGTTTGTTTTTTGCTTGAATAACAAATAATGGAGTTTCCATTTACTGAGAGGAAAGAACTATAAGAACAGGTGTAAGGGAACGACGAATATCAGTACCTCGATTTTGGATTAGTAAATTTGAGATGTTCATTAGTAATCTGATTGGAGGGGTCAACTTAGAGATAAAACGTTTAATTACCACCATATAGATGGTATATAAAACCAGAAGACTGGATGAGACTGTGTAATAGGTCACTGTTTAAGACATCAAGATTTGGACAGCTGAGGGGTGCAGGAAGATATTAGATCAGCGTCCCAGCCCACTGGGTCCTGGTGTTGATAAAGTTTGGAACATCACACTGTCACACCCTGGGCTTGTCCTCATAGACTATTGAATCTGCAAGTGAACTGCAACAAAATTGTTTGACGCAAACACACAATTAGCCAACTCCCAGCTGAGCAGGGACGATGCCTACTCTGTAATAAGTTCCGTCACTATCTAGCTACCCTATGGCATTGCTTCTTGCAGGAACAAATGAGCACACCCTTTCAAGGAGTTATCTCAGTTTTTCTCTATCCTGTTATGCCTTTTATTTCACTGAATTTATCGTGCTCTAAATTTATCTTGTTTATTTATTTAGTTATTTTCTGAAGCCCTCATTAGAACATAAACTCTTTGATGGTGATTACATCTGTCTCACTTGCTATAACCTCTGTGCCCAGAAGAATGCCCAACACATAAGAACTGTCCAGTATTTTCTGTATAAATCACAGTGTGGTCTGAAGGAGCCCCTGTACCCTCATAAAGAGAGGGAGCCCACATTGTTGCCTGCTGCTCCCTTATATGCCCTTAAAGCTTTTTTTTTTTTTTTCAATCCATTTCCTTGCATTCAGACAGACGAAAATTATTCCTGCACTAGATTTGATTTTAGGTCCAATTGGAGTAGATAGGAAGTAGGTAGGGACTTTTTTCTAACTGAAAGAAGACTTCTAAAGAAATGGGACCAAAAATTATAGTTATATCCTTTACTTCATACCATGGATTTGTTAGTCTTTTTTCTTGTATGTCTGTTGTGATGAAATGATTTTTGGACCATAAGTCAGAACAACTGGCCTCAAATCCTGATGTGGGACATAGCGAATGTGACCATGGAAATACCATTTTCAAGTTTGTTCATTGCCAAAATGGGAACTGTAACACTTACCTTACAAAATTTTGGAGATGAAATGAGTTATATGGGCTCTGCAAATGCCACATGCCTGCTTCACTGTGGTTGACTCAGGCAAGAAGCTCACCCACTCCTTCTTTCCCATTGATGGATCACTACATGGAGCAATGGGGGAATGAGGGCCCTGCCCACCCAAGCCAGGCAGGTGGAGTGCTGGGTCTTTTCTGCTCACCCCATAGGCTGACTGAGCCTCTACCAGGCTCTTTCTTGAGACCTACCACCTTGAGATCCAAGCCTCGAGACTTCCTCTGAGAAAACTATAGTCCTTGCCATCCTGTTTTCTCCAAGGGGATCCCCAAATCTGTATGCTTCTGGAGAGCACTACGCAATAGATGGCTTCTCCTGTTACAGTGATCTCAACAGTGCCTCACAGAATTTGCCTCAAGCAGTAGGATGGAACCTAGAATTCCTCATACGTTGTGAGCATGAGAGAAGGACCTGAGGTTTTCTTGATGACAGTGCCTCGCCTTCTGTCTTTCTTCCCTCTGTACCATCCAGTATCAAAATCAGATTAACACTCCTAGGGTGTAGTCTGAATCATGATCGTCTCTGCTCTAAGACCTTCACAACCTCCCTAATATCTAACAAATTAGATGACCTTGCCATCCACAGTTTGCTCCACTATTTATTCGTTGAAGATTTGTGGCCAAGACATTTAACCTCTCTGCCTTGTTTTCCTCATCTATAGAATGTAGATAATTTTAACTGTAAGTCTTGTTGGGAGGATTAGATGAGTTAGCTCATTTAAGCATTTAGAAAAAAATTTGGCACATAATGTTTGTTATTGATGATACTAGTAAGTTATTGTGAATTATTGTTATATGGTAGTACCTTTCCTAAAAGAATGAAATAATGAATAATGAAAAGAACACAGTTTTCAAAATCAATCAGATATATATTTAAATTCTAAGTCCAAAATATACCAATTTTGTTAGGCAAGATGTCTCTCTTTTCAGCAGGAAAGTAGAGTTATTAATTCTTTGTCTAGTGACTGTAATGGTTAGAGTAAATTACATTAAGTAATATATGATCAATTCCTGCCCCATAACAGATATGTAATAAAGGGTAGTTTTTAAAAATCAATTTAAGTGTGCCTGGGTGGCTCAGTCATTAAGTGTCTGACTTTGGCTCAGGTCATGATCTGAGGGTCCTGGGATTGGGGCCCTACATTGGGCTCCCTGCTCATCAGGGAGTCTACTTGTCCCTCTGCTCCTCCCCCTGCTCATACTCTGTCTCTTTCTCTCTCAAATAAATAAATAAAATCTTTTTTTTAAATCAACTTAATTTCAAAATTCTTCACAATGAAAATAGCTTTATTTTTGAGATTATACAAATAGTATACATTTTGAAAATAATGAATTATATCTATTTTTTTGCATTTTAAAAATTTTATTATGTTATGTTAGTCACCATACATTACATCATTAGTTTTTGATGTAGTGTTCCATGATTCATTGTTTGTGTATAACACCCAGCGCTCCATTCAATACATGCCCTCCTTAATACCCATCACCAGGCTAACCCATCCTCCCACCCCCCTCCCCTCTAGAACCCTCAGTTTGTTTCTCAGAGTCCATAGTCTCTCATGGTTCATCTCCCCCTCTGATTCCCCCCCCTTCGTTTTTCCCTCCATATGTTATAGGAAGGGAAAAATGAATTATATCTAAAAAAATAAGGAAGATAATAAAAATCATCTGAAATTTTATCTGCCTAAGACAATCACTATCCACTTTTCATAGACCTTCCATTCATGATTTTTTATGAACATTAAGCCATATGGTCATACTTATGTAATATTTTATACGATGTTCACATCAAACCTCTTATATTTACTTTTTAATATTTTTATTGCAGTATAATTGACATACAACAAACTGCACATATTTAAAGTGTATAATTTGAAAAATTTTGAATGTGTATACACCATGAAACCATCACCACAATCAAGATAATGACTATATCTATAACCCCCAAAAGTTTCTTTATACCATTTTTATGACCCCTCTTTCCTGCCTACCCTGCTTTCTATCCCTCTGGATTAGTTTGCATCTTCTAGGATGTTATGTGAATGGAATGACATAACATATACTCATATACACTTAGCATAACTATTTTGAGATTTATTTGTATTGTTTCACATATCAATAGTTCATCTCACTTATTGCTGAATGGTATACAGGAGTACAATTTGTTTATCCAGTAATCTGTGATGGACATTTATCCAGTAATCTGTGATGGACATTTGGGTTATACTCAGTTTTTGACTATTAAAAATAAGTTGCTATGATCATTTGAATACAAGTCTTTGTGTAGACATATGCTTTCATTCCTCATACTCAAATACCTAGGAGGGGAATGGCTGGATCTTATGGTGGGTATGTACTTAATTTTTTAAATTTCCAAACATTTTTCCAAAACAGTTATACTATTTTACATTACCAAGAATAGTGTATGAGAGTTGTGGTCCATTTTTTCCACAGCCTCACAAATGCTTGTTATAATCAGCTTTTGTTTTCAAGATGTTCTAATGGATATGTGCTATCTCATTGTGCTTTCAGTTTGTATTTCCCTATTGACTAATGATGTTGAACATCTTTTTAAGTGCTTATTTGCTACCCATAAATCTTCTTCAGTGATGTCTATTCAAATCTTTTGTCAGAATCAATCAGATGTATGTTTAAATCCTAGGTCCAAAAGGTACTAAATTTTTTATATTAGGCAAGAGTTTTTGTTATTGGATTGTTTTCTTATTAATTTTGAGAAATCTTTATATATTCTGGATACAAGTCCTTTCCCAGATATGTGGATTATAAAAGTTTTCTCACAATTTCTGGATTATAGTTTCATTTGTTTTAGGAGTTTTGTGGGGTACCTGACTGGCTCAGTAGGTAGAGAATATGACTCTTGATCTCGAGGTTATGAGTTTACTGAAATGACAACATGTATACATCTTTTTTTTTTTTCTACTGAATTACCTTTGCATCTTTGTTAAAAGTCAGTTGGCTATATATGTATTGGTTATGGGATTATTACTGGATTCTCCATTCTGTTCTATTGTCTATTTGTCTATCCTGTTCTCAAAACCATACTGTCTTATTATATTTTTATAATTTTGAATTCAGGTGGGTCTCCAACTCTCTTCTTTTTCAAAGTTGTGTTGGATATTCTAGGTCCTTTGCATTTTTCTGTGAATTTTAAAATAAACATATAAATTTCCATAAAAAAGGGATGCTGCAGTTTTGATATGGATTACTTTGTATTAAAAGATCAATTAAAGAGTAATGACAATCTTAACATATCATAACATAATATTCATGTCTATTTTAAAATATCCACATTGGGGTGCCTGGGTGGCTCAGTCGTTAGGCATCTGCCTTCGGCTCAGGTCATGATCCTGGGGTCCTGGGATCGAGCCCCGCATCAGGCTCCCTGCTCAGCGGGAAGCCTGCTTCTCCCTCTCCCACTCCCCCTGCTTGTGTTCCCTCTCCTGCTGTGTGTCTCTCTCTCAAATAAATAAATAAAATCTTTATAAAAATAAAAAATAAAATATCCACATTTATTTAAATACATATATTTTAGATAAATAAAATATTTGGGTGCCTGGGTGGCTCAGTTGGTTAAACATCTGCCTTCAGCTCAGGTCATGATCCCAGGGTCCAGGCATCAGGCTCGGTGCTCAGTGGGCTCAGCAGAGAGTCTGCTTTTCCCTCTGCCCCTCCCCCTGCTCGTGTGCTCTCTCTCTCAAAAATAAATAAATTTTAAAAAGAATATTTTACATAAAACATAATTTTTCATCTTATGTACTTTTATAAAATCAAATTTATAGATAATTTTTATTTTGCCTTATTGATCTCTTCTTCCTTTCCCCCACCCCCTTTCCAGGACAAATGTAAACAATGACACCATCAGTACATGTTCGTCCATTATTGTTTCCATGCTGAAAAAAAATAATTTAGATATTTGTGACCACCATGAAAATGTGCCTCCTAGGTCTCTGATGGCAGGGAACTTATTTGACTTGTGGCCCCAGCTGCTGAACTCTGAAATCCATTGTCATGCTGGCAATTGAGATGCCATTTAAAATGCTAACACCCAGGATGCCTGGGTGGCTCAGTCAGTTAAGTGTCTGCCTTCAGCTCAGGTCATGATCCCAGGGTCCTGGGATGGAGTCCCACATGGGGCTTCTTACTCAGTGGAGAGCTTGCTTCTCCGTCAGCCTGCAGCTCCCCCTGTTTGTGCTCTCTCTCTCCCTTTCTGACAAAAAAATAAATAAAATCTTAAAAAAAAAAAAAAAGAAAACCTGTAAGAAGTATAGATATGATCCCTGACTCAAACTTATACAAATATAGAGTGGAATTGTAGGGGTTTGGATCGGGAGAGGAAATGGGGAGAGATTGGTCAAAGGGCATAAGCTTGTAGTTATAAGATGAATAAGTTCTGAGGATCTACAGCATGGTGACTACAGTTAATCATATTGTATTGTAAATTTGAAATTTGCTGAGAGTAGATCTTAAGCATTCTCACCAGAAAAAAAAAAATATTTAATTTACACTACTCTCTCTATATAAGAAGTTATATCTATACCTCACACCATTAAAGAATATTGATAATAATGTGCCAGAAAATGCATAAAAGGTGGGGGGCAGGGGGGAAGAAGGAACAAAAAAAGGAGGGAAACAACAAGAATGACATTATAATTAGTTAATATTAAGGAGGAAAGTACAGTGAGATGCGTACCATGTGATGTTATGAAGAAAAATGAACAATTTAAAACCTCTGTTGGGGTGCCTGGGTGGCTCAGTTGGTTAAGGTTGGGCTCCAGGTCGTGATCCCAGGTCCTGGGGATCAAGCCCCTCCTAGAGCTCCCTGCTCAGCAGGGAGACTGCTCCTCTCTCTCCCTCTGCCCCTCCTCCCCCCTTGTGCACACACTCTCTCTCTCGCTCTCTCACTTGCTCTCTCTCTCAAGTAAATAAATAAAATCTTTAAAAAATAATAAAAATAAAACCTCTGTGCACCAGTATAGCAATTAAGTATATGATCAGAAACACAAAATGATGTAAAAATAAAATTATAGTAAGACTGATGAATCACAGACCTGTACCCCTGAAACAAATAATACATTATATGTTAACAAAAAAATAAATAAAATAAAATTATAGTAAGAGTTTAATACTTTCAGAAATGGATAGCTATAATAGTAAAGAAAATAAGTGCAAAAATTGAATAATATAATTAACAAAGATACATGTAAGAATTCCTGCATTATTTAAGTTAGAGAAATAGATAAAGAGTTTGTTTAGAAATTTTAACATGATTTCTCTGGGTATTTTTTTTTTTTAGTTGAAGCAGGATCTGGACTTTGGTGATCTGCAGAGCACATGCCTTGGCTCTCAGTAACCTCCCATCAGCAGCTGCTCTAAATTATGAAGGCCAGTCTTTCCAGAACTTGCAAATTTTAAAGAGAATCTAGAAACATGAACTTTTATGTGAAAATTCATGGTTTAAAAATATTACAACACATTTAAAAAATTTAAAACATTGTGCTTGCCAAATAAGTATATCTGCAAGTGGTCATTTGCAATTCCTGTTGTAAAGCCAGAATGGACTGTGAATCTTTTGTCTCTTTATGTCTTACATCTTACCAGGGGTTAAAGCATTTATTGATCCTACCTTGCATGCCATCTCTTTCATCTTCATTAAAATATTTATTCCTTGATGGCAAAAATGTACTCATCTGGTTATCTCTTGCATTGTCTAGCCAATGCATCCCTCACAGAATAAGCTCCATAAAAATATATAGACTTAACTCCTCTCCTCACTTATATTAAAATTACTATTTATACTAATGCAGCTAAATGCCAAGTAAAGTAGCTATATGAGTAAAGTCAGTCAAAATAAAGCAGGGAAGAGTGAGAAGATTTATCCTCAGGAGTATTTGCATGTGAAAGACAATTTTGTTTACTCCTAAGCCAGTCTAATGGTGAATAATGGAGTAATCTGGGTCTATGTTATCTGTCAGTGCTTCCAGAGTTAATTTGGAAACTACATGTGCCTATATGAGCTCCTCTTCCTAGATTTCAAACTACTGAGGAAGAGAACTACTTGGCATCTTCTCTAGGAGTTGAGAAGGAAAGACGGCACCAAACAGAGTACTGTCCTTGTTCATTCTTACTTCTCTATTCATCCCTCTCCATGTAAGAGATTTTAGTGCCTACTCTCAAATTTGGGACTAGAGATTTCATAAAGTTACTTTTCCATTGAAGCTTTTGTCTGTTTGTTTAAACATTTTTAAGAAAAAATTATGTGGTCAATTTTTGAGGAATTATTGTAGTCCTATTCTCCCCAACTATATGGTTTCAAGTTATTCAGTATTTTCAGTACTTTTTTGTATGTAGCTTAGCTTTTAATCCGACTTAAAGTGATTATTACTATTAAAGTATGAGGAAAGGCCAGGTTTGACATAAAACTCTTGAATATGTAAAAAAATCACAATTTTAAACAATGATAATAATTATTATAATTTAGTGAGCACTTACTATGTTCTAGAAACTAGCTAGGTGATTAAGTATTAACTTATCCAGTATTTGTAGCAACTACTCAAAAAGCAATATGTCTCCATTTTACATATGAGAGAAGTGAGACATATGAATTTAACTTGTCCAAGGATACAGAGATGATATGTGGAGTATGCAAGATTCCAGCTCAGGAAATCTAACTCCAGAGGTCTCCATGCAATATGCTTACCCATGCAATGTACTGTCTTTCACTAAGGAGGATAAAGCATTTTTAGTATCAGAAGAAATACATTATATCAACTTATACAATGTTGTAATTAAATCCATCAAGTAATGAGGCTCTTGGGTGATTCAGTATAACTATGAATAAGTTCATACTGAGACTGCCTAGCTCATCCTTCACAGGTCTGAAGGAGCTCCTGATCAGACAATAAAATATAAGTCCCATAGTCAACAATGTGACTAAGATATACTGCTCTAACAACCCAGTTCATTCTTGGGAACTTAAAAAAATTCAGTTAGAGTAATGTCACCAAGAGAGCAACATAGGTCATTCCTGACTTTGTCCCCCTTACAAGAAGAATAACTATCATTTACTCAAGAACAAGACACCACTGAGAGAATCTTAGAACATGGGGGTAAAGCTGAAGCACCACCCCCTGCGCCTCAAAGACCAAGACAGACTACATTAGATTCCAATGGCATTTTTTTTTATGTTTAGAAAAAGCATTCCTAAAATTTATATGGAACCGTAAAAGACCCCAAATAGCCACAGACATCCTGAAAGAGGAGAGCAAAGCAAGGGGTATTTCACTTCCTGATTGCAAGCTATATTATAAAGCTATAGTCATCCAAACAGTATGGTGCTTACATAAAAACAGACAAATAATTCACCAATGGAATAGAATTGAGAGCTCAGAAATAAACCCAAGCATATATGGTCAACTAATATTTGACAAGAGAGCCAAGAATACTCAATGCAGAAAAGATACTCAATCTCTTCAGTAAATGGTGCTGAGATAATTGCATATTCACATGTGAAAGAATGAAACTGGACCCATATCTTAAACCACTTACAAAAATTAAAATAAAGATTTAAATATAAGTCTATAAACCATGAAACTTCTAGACGAAAACATACAAACAAGCTCCCTGACATGGACCTTAGTAATGATTTTTTTTGGATATGACACCTACAGCACAAACCAACAAAATAAAAAATAAGCAAGTGGAACTACATCGAACTAAAAAACTTCTTCACAGCAAAAGAAACCATATGGGCCAGGAATTCCATTTATGGGAATGTATCCAAAGGTAACAAAAACATTAATTTGGAAACATTCATGCACCCCCATTTTCATACCAGCATTATTTATAATAACCAAGACATGGAAACAACCTAAGTGTTAATTGATGAGTGAATGGATAAAGTAGTTGTGGTATGTATGTGTGTATGTGTGTGTACATGCACACTCTGCGTGTATACACACACACACACACACATATAATGGCATATTGTTCAACTATAAAACACAAGGAAATCCCACCATTTGCCATAACATGGATGAATCTCAAGGAACTTACGCTAAGTAAAATAAGTCAGAGAGAGAAAGACGAGTATTATATGGTCTCACATGTGGAATCTAAAACAACAACAACAACAAAAAATCCCCACCAAACTCATAGAAAAAGAGATCAGACTTGTGGTTACTAGAGGCAAGGGATAGGCGGAGGGAAAGCTGGAAGCAGGTGGTCAAAAGGTAAAAACTTCCAGTTAAGAGATAAATAAGTACTGGGGATAGAATGTACAACATGATGAGTGTGTCTAACACTATTGTATGATATAGAGGAAAGTTAAGAGAGTAAATCCTGAATTCTCATAAGCAGAGCTTTTTTCTTTTTTTTCCTTTTATTCTGTCTATATGAGAAGATGGATATTAGCTGAATCTATGTGGCAATCATTTCACAATACATGTAAATCAAACCATCATGCTGTAGGCCTTAGACTTATACAGTGATATATGTCAATTATTTCTCAGTAAAACTAGGGAGAAATCACATCTCCTAAGCAAATCCTTTGAGTTAGGTAAATTTTATCTAACTAAGTATTATAAATCTCTGTGGGACCCAAGGGTCACATCGCTAATCCAATTAAAACTGTTCTTCTCTGTCCACTGGAGAAATCAGTATTGTTTTCTATAACAGAATCCTGTCCTAACTTAGCAAAGGGCTTTTGTGCTCTAATTTTATTTAAACAGTCTCATGGGGCCCTGTTTCACAGTGATACTTTAATAGAGTTCAGCGGTTCCAATGTATAAAACACTGTACTTTTCTGGAAAAGGAGGGAATGAACATGGGGATGAGATTTACAGGTCAGATGAAGACGAGAGGAAACATGTACAGCCTTAGAAAATAAGTTCCAGGATGTAGTGTTGCTATTTTCCCACTTTCTTTCATTTTTTTTTAACTAGAAGATTGGAATCTACAAATAAGACTATGAAAAATGTGAAATCTGAGTTTTACTCTTATTAAATTTTTGAGTCTAGGTATCTATAACTCATAAAGAGACTCTGAAGTGAGTGCAATAGAGATCAACAATGATAATTTCAAGTAACACCCATGAAGAAGTGCTCAGGGAGTGAGGAATTATTTAGTGTGAAACAGAGAAGATTGGGGAATAATTTAAACATTGTTCAAAGATATAAAGAAAAATTATTCATCTCCTTCCTATTGAGAGCTAACAGCAGGAAATGGGCTTTTGCTGCTATCTGAGGAATTCATGTTATTATAGAAAATAGTTTCCTCAGGCAAAAGTTTTTAGGTATTTTTTTCAGGAATGCATTATTGAAAGAGGTTTGTGGATCTCTTTTTCTGAAGGTCTTTACACACAAATGTTTTCTCATTAGTTTTGGGTTTTTTTTTAGAGCTAATTCTATAAAAGAGGTAGGGATGAAAATGATAGCATTTCTTGAATTCTTAAAACCTAAAAATGGAGTCTGTATCTTTTTTTTTCTATGAAATGATTGTGATAAAGATGAGAATAAATTTATTAAAATATGTCATATTTTCAATGCTTCGTCTTTTGATGCAGAATATTTGCATGTATCTGTGTACACGGAAACCTATGTGTTAGATATGCACATATGATATTTAAAATGATTAAATTGTATAAATAAAAGCTGCTCTAGAAAAACCATATGACACATTGTGTGATAAAATTTGACCTTGCAAATATGAGAACCCACACCTCAAATATAATGAAGGCACTTTATTAAAATAAACATAGATTTATGCTGTTCTGAAATGTTCTCCTCAGGGGGCCTGGTAGTCCCCTCTCCATTCTCTGCACACATGCTCCACCTTGGGAATCGCTGCTCTGTGACATTCTCAGCAAAAGGTGCGGGAATATTCTCGGAGCCAGTCCAGGTGTGGTCCATGACTAGAGCTGTCTCCTGACTCACACTGCTGGATTAAGGTGATGACTCACAAGTTAAGTGTCTTTGGCAGCTTTCCAAAAGCTATCATTTGCTTTTGAGGAGGACATTTTCTTTTCCCCCACAGCTGTGGGATAATACTTTTTAAAAATCGTATGTTTACTTTTTAGCACCATACATCACCCAAGACCAAGGACTTTCTTTCTAATTTCAAAGACATTTAAATCTCATTTATTAGGACCGCTAATATTATAAATTGAAAGCTTATAATTTGGAAAAGGGGGCTGACTGAAAATTATTTTTACTTAGCAAATCTTTCCCAAATCGTTCTAAATTGCATCTTGAGCTAAACTGCAGGAGGAATGTTTAGAATACTTAGGTGAATGGGTGATTTTGAAACACTTTTAGGAACACCCACATGTTTACAATTTACATGCCATCTGGAAAGCATGTATTTTTTTTAGACCACGTTCCTTAGCAGCTGTACAGGAGCTTGTTAGTCTAGTTGGGAATATCGTAGTTAAAACTAACACAATTGCATTCATTTTAACATCATACCACAATTTTTCCCCATTTAGTCCTGATTGATTTTTTCAATCTTGGCCTAAATGGGTAAGGTTTCATCTTTTTTTTTTTTTTGCTGTCATAAAATCAATATAAGTGGATTGCTAAATTTGGCCAGTCTTTAAAGGGTCATAGAGAGAACTCTTTTCATACACATTATTTCCTGAAATGCCCACCTGCACTGTAATTCTAGTCAAAAGATTTTGTTTAAATATCATTTTCTGATCACATTTATTGAGCATATACTGCATCTGAGACATTGTGCTTAATTATGGGGGGACTAAGGGATTTAAGGTAGACATCTCATTGACCCTACTGAGCTTAATAAGAGGTATAGCTAATGAAAGCTGAAATAAAGATAATCAAACATCTAATAGAGCATGGAAGGTGCTGTTGTGGAAGAATTACTGGTTGGTGTGGATTCAAAGAAAGACTTCAAAGATGAAGGGAAGTGTGCAGATAAACTGTACATGATTGATGACAGGATGGGAAAGAGTCTACTAAGCCAGAGGAACAGTCTGTGCTAAAGTCCAGTGCCTTTGGAGGATTGAAGGTACATGAGGCGGCTGGACTGTTGCATGGCAGGGGAGAGTATCAAGAAAGGAAGTTGGAGAATTAATCAGGGGTTATCCCAAAGGACCATATCGGCCCTATTAAGAAAATCATATTGGGGTGCCTGGGTGGCTCAGTCGTTAAACGTCTGCCTTCGGCTCAGGCCATGATCTCGGGGTCCTGGGATCCAGCCCTGCATCCGGCTCCCTGCTCCACGGGAAGCCTGCTTCTCCCTCTCCTGCTCCCCCTGCTTGTGTTCCCTCTCCCCCTGTGTCTCTCTCTCTGTCAAACAAATAAATAAAATCTTTGAAAAGAAAATCATATTTTATCCTGTAAGTAATGAGGAAACCTTGAAATGTTTGAGAGAGAGTAAACATAATCAGATTTATTTATTTTTAGTTTTTTAAAGATTGTTGTATCTAGTATGTGAGAAATTAATTGGACAGAATAAGAATGGACTAGAAAATATCAATAAGGAGACCATTGCAATAATCTATGCAGTCTTGGTACATCCAAATAATAACCTAGAATAATACCAATATGCTGGAGAGAAGGGGAAAGGAAGTGAATGGGGTTTGTTAATAGGATAGGGTAATGATAAGATAATTTCAGTTTTGAACATATTTAATTTTATATATGAACAGGAAATTCAAAGATATGTGTGTGTGTATATATATATATAGAGAGAGAGAGAGAGAGAGAGAGAGAGAGAGAGAAAGTTTGCTCTTCAGATGTGTGTATAAAGCTCAAGAGAGAAAAATGTGCTGATGATCCAGATCTCGAAGCCATCAGCCTAACAGTCATCACTGAAACCATAGAGTAGAATGAGTCTACCCAGGGAGGAGTGGAGCACCACAGGGCAGACCCTAAGGGATGTTCAAATATCTGAGAGAAGAGACTTCTACACTTTATCCTTTAACTACATACATATAATTCATTCCTCAGCCAATAGTTTCATGTCTGTGGCTTGAGAAGTGAACAACTTATAAGAAAGTGGAAACTGTGTAGAAACATCTTTTTTTCTTTCAAGAAATTTTATTAAGATGGGGTTGAAGGCATTCTCAAGTTGGAGAGAGATTTTTTAAATGGGAGAGACTTGAGCCATTTTTAATATTGATAGGAAAGCAGGATTATCTTCTCAGTGGTAAGGAGAAAAGAGACTTTCATCTCAGCAGGAGGGATGTAGGAAAGAATGGGGGCAGAAAATTTGCTCTTCAGATGTGTATATAAAGCTCAAGAGAGAAAAATGTGCTGATGATCCAGATCTCGAAGCCATCAGCCTAACAGTCATCACTGAAACCATAGAGTAGAATGATTCTACCCAGGGAGGAGCAGAACACCACAGGGCAGGCCCTAAGAAAGCATGGAGGCTAGTGAATATATCCTTCTCTAAACTTCCTCTTCCATGGCATATTTGGCATATAACATAATTTAGCTTTTCTAACGTATTCTTTAACTTTATTTCATGTATTAGTCTTGAGTAAATTGCTGCTAAGTGCCTTGAAAGTGGGCACAGTTTATATTATTCCCAATTGTGAGGTTAGAGATGTTGCTCAGGATCATCCCTCAAATGAGTCCTGAGAATTTTAGGACAAAGTATTCAACTGTTTTTCTTTCTTAGCGAAGGAATACTAACAGATCATGAAAATGCAATGTCAACAAAAATCTCTCTGCCCTTTTTTCCCCCCTGAAATACAGGCTACCTGGATACTCTGAGGGGAAATGAGAAATGCCCTCTAACCTATGATTAAAATAAACTTGCTTCCTTTCTCTTTAGATATATAGATAAGTAGATTAGAGAGAGATAAAGATAAATAGATTAGAGAGAGATTGGCCTTTTTATCCTAAATAAGGAAAAGAAAGGTTTATTCTCCTTCATTAGAAGTCCGTGCAATGAGCACTGGGTGTTATGTGCAAACAATGAATCATGGAACACTACATCAAAAACTAATGAAGTACTGTGTGGTGACTAACATAACATAACCATAATTAAAAAAAAGAAGCCCATTTTATAACTTGCGTGAAGACTGAACAAGGTCCCAGTGTTCCTTCTTTCATTAGTGTTTTCTGGTCTAGCTCACAAATAACCTGTTGGGCAGCTGTGGGCAACCCCCAAGTTATCTGTCCAACATATGTGAAAGCAAGGCCAGCTCTGAGGCTCAGGACATTTCTTATTAGGGGCAATTCCCCACCTTAAAGGAGGCACTGAAGCAGCTGGGTATTATTTGGACAAGGCACTGACCAGTGAACAGTGACGCCTATTGACCTGTGTCTCACAATAGTAGCCTACCATTTCCACTTCCATACAAATAGAAGAATTTAGACCAGTCATGACCCAAACAGCCATGTATCCTCAGGTTTGGCAGATATTTTTCAGTGATGTTAAGATGGTGATGAACTTTTTTTTTTTTTTTTAAGATTTTATTTATTTATTTGACAGGGAGAAACATAGTGAGGCAGGGAACGCAAACAGGGGGAGTGGGAGAGGGAGAAGCAGGCTTCCCACGGAGCAGGGAGCCCGACGCGGGGCTCGATCCTGGGACCATGACCTGAGCCCAAGGCAGACGTTTAACCTACTGAGTCATCCAGGTGCCCCAAGACGGTGATGTACTTATAAATATATCATTTGTTGACTGATTTCTAAAACATTCTTAAGATCTGGTGGGACATCCTTCCTGTTAGCAGTTAAATGTCAAATTCAGAATCATACATCCAGAGTTAAGAGATACACCAGGTTCCACTGTTGAAATATGCCAATGTTTTTGATTTGTTTTTCCTTTAAGGGGATAATATAGTCAAATGTTATACAATGACAAACTTCAAAACCTCTCTGAATAGAGCATGTCAACTGTTTTTTCTCCGGCCTGCCCTTCTACGTAAGCATCATGGGTGACGGGATTCTGTATTTCACTTATGTCCCTAGGTTTTGTTGTTTTATACCTTCTTTTTCAAAGATTACATCTTTTAAACAAATGTCCCTGGAATGGAGTCCACAGTCTTAGTCATTGTCTTCCCTACTAGACCTGCACTCCTTCTCCTTCCCCTGGCCACCTAAGGTACAAATGCTTAACACACAGTTTCTCTACTTCAGGTTTTCTCTTCCATAAATAATTAGCTGGTATTTGAGTTTTCTTTATGACATTTAAGAGAGAATAGAAAGAGAAAGGTAGCTTGAGAAAAGTTGCATTTATTTACCAAATAGATTTGGTTTCCCAAATACCCCTTTTTATAGTGAAGTTCAACTATTGGAGATCGATGTGCTGTGTGTGCCCATGAATCAGCGGGCACGCAGACGGGCTGCTGTGTGTGTGGAATGTGCCTCCAGGTGTGATTTGACAGCTTGTATTTGCTTACTAGCCATCCCACAGCACGGAGATGCTTGGGTCTGGAATAAGAGTTGTTTATAGACATTGTGGAAGTTGTCCATTGGCACCGAGCATGAAAACTTTTAGAATTGTACAGAACCTGGTTATATGAGACATTATTCAGAAAATTTTTCACTAGAACATAACTATTTCTGAGTCTTCTTCAACAAAACTATTTTTCTTCTCATTTTCTCCCATGTCTAAATGTAGTGAAACTCAGAGTGAGTCAAAATCACACGAATACTTTCTTGCCCATTTGTAGGACTGTATTTCACTCTTCCAGTAGAGCATGTTTTCCCTTTTCCTTAAAATCTTTAAGGAAATTGATCCCATAATGATCTTATTATCTGATTCCTATGACTAGTACTTGATTTATTCACAGACATTGGTGGGACACATGCAATGATTCATTTAACAGAGGATTCTCACTATATGTTTTCTTTTATCTATTTATTTCTTTTTGTCCTGCTCTCAGTGGAAACTGAACAATTGCTGGTGTCCAACCCCAAAATACTGTTTTACACACTAATATGAGTTTAGAGAAAATTGAATAATGAAGTATTGTAGATTGCCCTAGGTGTTCAAAACTGCTCTCATACATCATAGTGGGCTGTTCTAGTGAACTAGTCTTCCAGCATTTCATTATTTTATCAGAAGACCATGTGACTCTTGATCTCAAGGTTGTGAGTTTGAGCCCCACACTGGGTATAAAGATAACTTAAATAAACTTAAAAAAATTTTTTTTAAATCCTGTGTGGATCTATAAACAATTTATCACAATATAATTTACATTTATCTCCTAGTTACTCCTTTTAGTACCACAATACAGTAGGTTTTTTCTTAAATTTTCTTATACTTTTACCTACCTATTTTCAATATCCATTTTATTTTTTCCCTGGCCAAATGAAATTTCACTCTTGTTAGAATAAAAGTGTTTGAGAATTGTGCTCTTGTGCCCTGATAAAATACATAGCATTTCAATTTCAGTCCTTTTGTTTAGGTAGTAAAAAGCTACTCAAACAGTGAACAAACCTTGAAATATCATTATAAATCTTGATGGCACCAGAAAAAAAAATGGAAATAAGCACTGTTGTTGTTGTTTTTTTTAGGTAATTCACATTTTTTAAAAATTTTATTATGTTATTTTAATCATCATACAATACATCATTAGTTTTTGATGTAGTGTTCCATGATTCATTGTTTGTGTATAACACCCAGTGCTCCATGCAGAATGTGCCCTCCTCAATACCCACCACCAGGCTAACCCATCCCCCCATCCCCTCCCCTCTAGAACCCTCAGTTTGTTTGATTTCTAG
The DNA here is from genome assembly GCF_029215605.1 of Mirounga angustirostris. Taxonomy (NCBI): domain Eukaryota; kingdom Metazoa; phylum Chordata; class Mammalia; order Carnivora; family Phocidae; genus Mirounga; species Mirounga angustirostris. The sequence continues at coordinate 89,791,005 of NW_026991716.1, read as the reverse complement.
TTAAATAAATTTGGATGTCCTGAGTTTCAAATTCATTTTTTTAAAAATTCATTCATTCATTCATTCCTTTTACAGCTCTAAGAGTTTCCAGTTAAGCATCCAGGTTAGTGGCAGCAGGTCCCTGGTCCTGCTGTTCTCTCCAACGTCTGTCGTGTCCCAGTCATTCTTCTACCCCCTCCTGTTTGGTTCCAATCACTAGTCTTCAACTGAAATGGCTCTCGTTCACTCTATTTGGCTAACTACATTGTCAAATTTTAGACTTCAACTTACTTGATTCTTAGCAGTTGTCCCCATTGTTTCTTCTTCTACTTTGAAACACGCAAGTCCCTGGGCTTTTCCTTCTCTCTGTCTGACAATTCCTTCTAAGTGTCCTTAGCAGCTTTAATTGAACTTTAAATCTTGGCTTTTTTCAAGTCTCTGTCCTAAGCTTTTGTTCTCTTTTCTGTACTCTCTCCCTACAGATCTCAGCTAGAACTACTGGCTTCATTTATCACCTATGGCTGATAATTCTGAAATTTAAAATCTTTATCCCAGAGCTTTTAAAATTATCTGCAGCACATATATCCAACTGGATATATCATAAGCACTGAAAATTCAACATGTTCCAAACTGAACACATGATTCTTTCTCCATCTCTATCCATCCCCCACCACAAAGGTTTATCCTTCTCCATGGTAATGAATGGGTCCAAATTCCATCAGAAATCCCAGCCACCCTTGATTTCTTTATTTCCCTTCTTAGCTAATCAATCACCAAGTTATTTCAATTCTACCTCTAAAATACAGTAGTCCCCCCCTTCACCTTATCCACAAGGGATACATTCTAAGACCTGCAGGGAATGCCCGAAACCATGGATAGTACTGAGCCCTATATATATACTGTGTTTTTTCCTATATATACATACTTGTGATAAAGTTTAATTTATACATTAGGCACAGGAAGAGATTAATAACAATAATAGAACAATTATAAAAATATGCTATGATCAAAATTATGTGAATGTGGTGTCTCTCTCTCAAAATATCTTACTGTACTGCACTCACCCTTCTTGTGATGATGCAAGATGATAAAATGCCTACGTGATGAGATGAAGGGAGATGAGTGATGTAGGTATTGTGATGTAGCGTTAGGCTTCAAATGACCTTCTGACTGTACATCAGAAGGAGGAATCTGCTTCCTGACCACAGTTGACCTCGTGTCACTAAAACTACAGAAAGCAAAAGTGCAGATGGGGTGGGGGGTACTTTATATCCAATTCAGTCTACGTCTTTCCATTTCCAGAGTCACTGCTGTGTCCTGAGCCACCATCATATCCAGCGTGGAATAGTGCCAAACCCTTATAACTAACATTCTTGATCTTCTTTAATTGGTTCTTTGTACTGCAGTCAGAGTGATTTCCTTTATAACAAGCCTATCTAATCTTACTCCTATGCTTAAAAAGTTGTTCAGTGTCTGCCCAGTATTTAACTTGGCTTTCAAGGCCATATAAGTTCTGGTCCCTACCTGCTTCTCCAGTTTTGCCTCATGTTATGCTTTATCATACTTATTCCTACAATACTGCCTTTGCTTCAGTTCTCTCAATATGGCATGCTACTTCCAGGGCCTTCTTATGTGCTGTTCTCTTTGTCTATATGATTTCCTTTCTCTTATTCTTTAATAATTTTCAGAGCCCAATTATTACCTTCTCATAACACTCCCTAGTAATGCAGATTAAATCACGTGCCTTGTTAAAAACTCTGGTTAGATCTAGTTATGGATTGAATGTTAGTGTCTTCTCAAAATTCATATGTTGAAATCTTATCCCCCCAGTATGGCTGTTTTTGGAGATGGGACCTCTAAGAAAGTAACTCAAGATTAACTTGGGTCATAAGTATGGGGCTCTGATCCCACAGGATTAGTCCTTAAAGAAGAGACACTGGCATAGTATGCTCAGGTGCTTGTTCTCTTGCTCATTCTTGCTCTCCTTGAAAACATACTAAGGCCATGTGAGGATATAGTGAGCAGGGGGCCATCTGCAAGCCAAAAAGAGTGCTCCCACCAGATATCAATCCTGTTGAACCTTGATCTGGGACTTCTAGTCTGCAGAACTGTGAGAAAATGGATTTCTGTTGTTTAAGCCCCCTTGTCTCTGGTATTTTGTTATGACAGCTTGAGGAGACTAATACAGACTATACTTACTCATTATGGCATTCATTGTGACTCTAAATAACAAATTATTAAGTCAGTCAATTTATACTGACTTATAAACATTATAATATTTTATAATAAATGTAAAATTATTGGCAGTCCCTAAATACTGTAACTTGAAGTTATGGCAGCTTGAAACTATTGCTTATCTACCTAATCTGCCTGGAAAGTATCCTTCCTCTCCCTTCTATCTAATTGACAAACTCAAATTTTAAGTCACTGTTTCTCAATTTTGGGACATTTGGGTAAGTTTCAGGATATGTAGAAACCATTTAAATTATATGCTCCTTTTGTATAAAATGCATTAATATGTGTTTTTATAAGATAGAGTAAGAGAAAGTTTGGAAGGTATATGCAATAATTTGGGAATCTGAAAAATAAAGTTAAGGAAGAGGTAATTTTACTCCTCATAAATTACTAAAGCAGCCATTAAGGGGTAAGTGTGGTTGAGCTTTTTCTTTTCCTAATGCATCACTCTTAGAGAACACTGCCTAGAGTGTTACCTGGGCTTAAAGTTGTCACCATCTGCCTTCTCCCATTTTCTACACTCTATTTATTGCCTTGTCTCTTTTTGCCCTTGTAATGCTAAATATTTCAAGGTTTAACTTAGCCATTCATTGCCTTAAGCTCTTCAGAGTAGTAAAAGTTCAGTATTAATCAAATATATAAATTTCTAACTCTGAAGCTAGAAGCTGAATGACAGTTATACTGCTAACCAGAAATTTTTAGTCAGTGGTAAAATATTGAATGATTCAAGTAGAAAGACATATATCAAAACTATCATTAGAGCTGTTAGATTTAAAATATAGCTATTTAATATCAAAGACTATTCAGATGCATGCATAACAGAAAAATTTACAATGATTTGACTTCTCCAGCTAAAGGAGTTGTTCAAATTTATAAGATTTTTTTTAACTTGCCATATTTTGCTGAGTTAATACCTTTAGATTATAAAGTTGAGGTAACACATATTACTATAAAATATGGTTAATGCATGTACAGATTTAAAATGAGTTAACTGAACTAAATATATTCTGACTATTATTCACTTCAAATACATAATCATTTAAGGTAATGGATGCCTAGACATAGAAATATATTAGGCATGGAGAAAAGCCAAGCCACCCATATTATATAAACAAAGACTTTTATTTCCTATAGCAGGAACTTCCAGCACCTATCAGGTACCCATTTTCCCCTTCTCCTTAAGAGAACAGTGCCTTTATTGGGGTTAGAAAGGTACGTAACTAAATACTCCATTTTCTCATCTCTCCTGCAGGTAGTGGTAACTAATGAGACATAAACAAGGAGTTACTGGGCAGAATTTTTAGAGCACTCATTTAAAGGGAACTGAGTCATCTGGGAGAGTGCCCCCATTTTTACCCTTCATTCTTTTTCCTTATTTCTTTTTTATTTTTATTTTTTTATTTTTATTTTATTTTTTTTTAATTTTTTTATTCTTATGTTAATCCCCATACATTACAACATTAGTTTTAGATGAAGTGTTCCATGATTCATTGTTTGTGCACAACACCCAGTGCTCCATGCAGAATGTGCCCTCCTCAATACCCACCACCAGGCTAACCCATCTTCCCACCCCCCTCCCCTCTAGAACCCTGTTTGTTTTTCAGAGTCCATCATCTCTCATGGTTCGTCTACCCCTCCGATTTCCCCCGCTTCATTCTTCCCCTCCCGCTACCTTCTTCTTCTTCTTTTTTTTTGTTTCTTAACATATATTGCATTATTTGTTTCAGAGGTACAGATCTGAGATTCAACAGTCTTGCACAATTCACAGCGCTTACCAGAGCACATACCCTCCCCTGTGTCTATCACCCAGTCCCCCCATCCCTCCCACCCCACCCCCCACTCCAACAACACTCAGTTTGTTTCCTGCGATTAAGAATTTCTTTTTCCTTATTTCTGTTTGGAACTTGAAAGTGGTACCTGAGTCTTCGGCATCTTGCCACATCAAGGCAGCTTGGGAATGGAAGCCACATGCTAATGATGGATGTATAGAAAAACAGTGAAGGATCCTGGAGTAATGGTGACATTGAGCAGTCCTCAGAATGGACCTCTGCCTTCAGACCTCTCTAAGAGCAAAAAACAAAATCTTTTTAAGCTGTTATTATTCCAGATTTTTGTTGCCAGCAACCAAATATACCTTATAAGTGATACATTCTCCAGTTAGGAATACTGCGTCATCAGGGGCACCTGGATGACTCAGTAGGTTAAACGTCTGCCTTGGGGTCAGATCATGATCCCAGGATCCTGGGATCAAGTGCACATCAGGCTCCTTGCTCAGCAGGAAGCCTGCTTCTCCCTCTGCCTGCCGCTCCCCTAGCTTGTGCTCTCTCTCCTTCTCTGTCAAATAAATAAACTCTTTAAAAAGGGGGGGGGCGCCTGGGTGGCTCAGATGGTTAAGCGTCTGCCTTCAGCTCAGGTCACGATCCTAGGGTCCTGGGATCGAGTCCTGCATCAGGCTCCCTGCTAGGCGGGGAGCCTGCTTCTCCCTCTGCCGCTGCCTCTCTCTATCTCTCTCTCTGACTCTCATGAATAAATAAATAAAACATTAAAAAAAAGGGGGGGGGAGGACTGCGTAATTAAAAAAATAACATTGGTAGTCAAGGTATTGGTGAATGGTGACTGCCTAAATCTTAATCTTTTGCTAATCTTCCCCTAAACCCTACAAATAAATAAGAAAAAGTAAATTCATACTTTTCCATGACTCCATCATGATTAGAAGTCAGAGAACATTTTCTTTAACTATGAAAATAAAAAATTTCTAATCAAGATTTTCTTGAGCTCTTGCTGAAGCCTTTGCACAGTAAGCTAAAATCCTCCCCTCAAGAAAAAATCCACCCCAAGTGTGAAAGTTGTAAACAAGATCCTGTAGATTAAGATAGTGACTGTTGCAAAGGGACTTCAGATATGAGACTTGAGGAAGCAGTGTAAGTAAAGCAACACTTCATGGGGATAGAATGGTAAAAAGGAAGACAAAAGTGGCATTTTGTGACTGAATGTTGAAAAGGAAGCAAGGAGAGAAAATTTAGGATTCTGAAAAATAAAAGAAACCAAATTCTTTCCCCAGCAACCTCCCCAAGACACTGTCCATTAAGGAAACTACATTTAGCCACACTCACAAAGAAAGTTCCCAAATTGGAATCTTTTTCTTTCACCCCCAGACTTCAACCCTATTCATGAAGGACAGAGATATAGCAACATGTATCTATACAAAGCTACTATCAGGGGAAGCCATAAAATAAAAACCACATCTCCTCACAAATTATATATTCAAAAATCCCCTCTAACATAGCATTCCAAACTGAATCACATATCTTCAAACCAACATTTGGGTACCTGTAAAATAAATAAGTAAGTAAGTAAGTAAGTAAATAAAAGCAAACAAACAAATGAAAAAATCTTTAACCAGAAATAAAAACCTAAGAACAGAAATGTACCAAAAAATTAGAGTTGGTGGAATTCAGGAGAGACTCTTTAGAAGATAAAAATATTTTTAGAACTAGACTAAATTAAAGGGAATATAGATTAAAATAAAAATTTAGTAAGGGACAGTCAAGCAAAGTGGGGAAATAACCAAGAGAATAGGAATGGGAATGAGTTAAAATTTTAAAAGCCAGAAAGTAATTGAAATAGAATACAGGCAAAGAAAATCTTAACTGAGTCTCTCAGTTAATCTCAAAGATAAAGCAATGGAACCCAATTTGATATTTAAGACTAGATCCAAGAAAACTCTACAGAAAAAAAGAAGCCCTATATTGACTTATTGAAATAAGAATATTTGGTAAAATTGAAAATTGGTCTGGGACAATAACTTGTACTCTGTTCCATCAGTCTGTTAATTCATTCTTCTGTCAGTATCACAAAATCTTAATTCCTGTATCTTTATAATAAGTATTAAGATCTGGTAATATGACTACTTTGTATAGTTCTTCATTATCTTTGCCATTTTATGGCCTTGGCATTCCCTAAAGTTTTTTCAGTTGGCCTTTCAATTTCCATAATAAAACTTGTTGGAGTTTTATCGGGATCTCATTATATCTATACACTGCTTTGGTGAGAATGAACACATAAAATGGAGCTTTCCAAACCACAAATATGGTATATTCTTTTAATTGCTCCCAATAATTTTCAGTGAATCACATTTGCTTTAATTTCTGTTTTAAAAATAAACATGTAAGGAGACTTTTAAGTACTTTTTAAAATGAAATAGATTGAGGGGCTGTGAGTACATAACGATAGAGTATATATGAAAATCAGTGAGAACAAAGTGAGTATTTTCATGATCCATTTCTTCCTTGAGTGTAAAATTCAAGAATTTTAAACATCAGCATCAAAAATGTAACTTTTTTCAACCTAAATTTAAGTACACTTCATATATATTTTAATTTCTAATACCAAACATGATAAAATACATAAAAATCCTATGTTGAAATTTATCAGTAGTCCTTTCTTTTGTTATATAATTAAAATAATGTTCTATTGCATTGTAAAATGCAACATGTCAAAATTTGTCTTATGTTATATTTTTTTATTTCTTTTTAAGATTTTATTTATTTGAGAGAAAGAGAGAGTACACACAGACAGTAGTGAAGAGGAGGGGCAGAGGGAGAGTGAGAAGCAGACTCCCCACTGAGCAGGGAGCCCAGCTCGGGCTCTAATCCCAGGACCCTGGGATCATGACCTGAACAGACACTTAACTGACTGAGCCACCCAGGCACCCCTTATGTTATAAATATTTTAAGAATTATAACAGTTTCCTAGGGCTGCCCTAACAAAATAATATAAACTAGGGAGCCTAATAGAAATTCATGTTCTCACAGTTCTGGAGGCTGGAAGTCTGACATCAAGATGTCCTCAGGGTTGGTTCCTTTTGAGAGCTGTAAAGGAGAATCTGTTCTATGCCTCTCCCCTAGTTGGTTTGCTGACAGTCTTTGGTGTTCTTTGGCTTATAGGTAGATCAGCCTAATCTCTAACTTCATGTTCACAGAGCATGCTCCCTATGTACCTATGTCCAAATTTCTGCTTTTTATAAGACAGTCATATTCAATTAGGGGCCCACCCTATTCCAGTATGACCTCATCTTAACTAATCACATCTTCAGTGACCCCATTTCCAAATAAAGGTCACACTCTGAGATACTGGGGTGAGGACTTCAACACATGGATTTTGGGGGACCCAATTCATCTTATAAAAGGGGTTCTTCTATATTGTGAATATTCTTAACATGGAAATTTTAAGTATTTATTTAAACTCCTACTTTATCATATAACATGCAAAAAAATTGAAACTAGATACTATAAAATCTCCAGGGAGAGATCAGGAAATTTACACAGAGTTAAATAATGTTAGGAAATACTGCTCTGTATGAAAGTGAATTACCCTTTTTTCTCTTCACTCAAAAACTTACATTCTTACTTGATAGAATAGAAATTTACCTACTTTATAACCTTTTGCTTTATATTTAGGTTGAATATGTTTGTTTTCCTTCTTAGACTGTAAATTTTGGAAGTTGATTATGTACACTTTTATTTTTAATTTAATGTCTGTATGCTGCATATAGTAGGTATTTGATAATTATTTCATTAGTAAATAAATGAATGACTAAAAGTGATGGTGTCAAAAAAAGAACTGATTAAGCTTTCCGTGGCTACCTTTGCATTTTTCTAATACACCATTTATTTCGTTTGAGTAAATATTTTTTTTTTTTTTTTTTTATTCATTTGACACAGAGAAAGAGACAGCGAGAGAGGGAACACAAGCAGGAGGAGTGGGAGAGGGGGAAGCAGGCTTCCCACCGAGCAGGGAGCCTGATGCGGGGCTGGATCCCAGGACCCTGGGATCATGACCTGAGCTGAATGCAGCCGCTTAATGACTGAGCCATCCAGGCGCCCCATGAGTAAACATTCTTTGAGTGGTGTCTTTTATTTCCAGTGATTGCACAGAGTTTGTTAAGTGGATATGTAAGAATCACTGCACCTTTGCCTGTATTATACTCCAGGGTGAAATGTGGCATCTGCTCTGCAATGCAAACAACACAGCACCGGATCGATTCCATCACCCAGGAGGAACATCAAGTTTGACTGAAAGCGTAGTGGCTCAGATTTAGGACAGTCAAAATATAATTACCCCAAGATAAATTTGACCGGGAAAGTAGAATTAAGCAATTTTGCCAAGAAATCCATTGACTCTTTTGGAACAAGAGTAAAATATCCCCTAGGCAGTTAGTAGAGTCTAATCAAGGTTACGTGCCACACAGTGACACAGAAAAATATTCCTAGAGCTTTAGATTTTATGAGAAATTTGAGGTTGTAGATTGTTTTCAAAGATTTAAGTCTTTCAAATTGCAGTGGAAGAGAAGTGGAAATAAGTGTATTTGTCATCCCATTTAGTATCTAAAAAGTTAAGATTGTCTTATGATCTTTTTACAAATATGGTAGTTAAGTAGTATGTAATATTTCCCTTTTGTATTTTTAGGAATATGACTATATCAAGCTATCACACTTATTCAGGGGAGAAGCCAATGCACTTATGTGAAGATAGGCAGTCCCTAACTCTATGTCAAAAAATAAAAACATTTTGGTGTAGGAGTCTTAAAATTTCACAACTAAATATTCCAAAAGCAAAGGATAATACAAATGCCCTAGGGCCATAATAGGAATCAGACAAGCAATTTTAAGGTCATAGCTTTCAAATTATCAAATTCATGAGAATTTTGTATCATATGCCATAATAGAGAAAGATTTAATATCAAAATAAAATACATTTTTTCAATTTTTACAAAAATGATAAAATAGGAAGATACACTTACTTATTTTGTGAATTTGAGGACATTAGTGTGCTTTCCATGTTTCAGTTTAAGGTAGTAGAATGAGCACAAGTTTTGAAGTCACGCTGACTTTCTTTCAAAAGTCATATAAGACATTTTCCAGAACTTAGGGGCATTAACTCTTTGGTCATTGAGAGAGATGACAGATGGATTCTCACTGAACAATTTAAATTGTTGTTTTTCATTTAAAATTTTTTGGCAGGAGCTTATGGTTTATCTGGAAAAAAGTACATAAGAAGCCAGTCTTTTGTATTTTGGAAATATCTTTGTTGTTTCTTTTAGTTTTTTTTTTTTTTTTTAATAGAGATATTTTAAATTATTTTATGGTTGAATCATTGATTTTTTTCTTTCTTAAAGGGAAGTCTTTCCCTATTCAAATAAACAGTATTTTACATATATGTGATTTTTTTTAACTGAAATTATACTAATATTTTCTCTGACCAGGTAATTTCCAAAATATGCCATCTCATTTTGGCAACTTTTGATTATCTTTTCTTATTTAAGTTGAGATGTACCTGGTTGTATAACAAATGATTTTCAGTTATATCCTGGTGCTTTTGGGTATTATGTTATAAAATTCATACTCTTCTTCTTTATCCATTCAGTCCATATATACAATGGAATATTACTCAGTCATCAGAAAGGATGAATACCCAACTTTCGCATCAACATGGATGGGACTGAAGGAGATTATGCTAAGTGAAATATGTCAAGCAGAGAAAGTAAATTATCATATGGTTTCACTTATTTGTGGAACAGAAGGAATAACATGAAGGACATTAGGAGAAGGAAGGGAAAAATGAAGGGAGGGGAATCGGACAGGGAGACGAGCCATGAGAGATTATGGACTCCAAGAAATGAACTGAGGGTTTTAGAGGGGAGGGGGCTGGGAGGATGGATTAGCCCAGTGATGGGTATTAAGGAGGGCATGTATTGCATGGAGCACTGGGTGTTATATGCAAACAATGAATCATGGAACACTACATCAGAAATTAATGATGTATGGTGACGAACCTAACATAATAAAATAAAATTAAAAAAAAATTCATGTTCTTATTTAAATTTTCAATTTTAGCAGACGTTCACTCTGTTTATTTTTAAATTTATTATTGAAATATAGTTGACATACGTTATCTTAATTTCAGGTGTACAACGTAGTGATTAGACAATTCTATATATTCCTCATTGCTCTGCATGGTAAGTGTAGTCACCATCTATCACCATAAAATGTTGTTACAACATTATTGACTGTATTCCCTATGCTGTACTTTTAATCTTTGTGACTTATTTATTTTATAACTAGAAGTTTGTACCTCTTAATCCCTTTAACCTGTTTCACCTATCCCCTACTCCCTCCCTTCTGGTAATGATCACTTCTCTGTATTTGAGTCTGGTTTTTGTTTGCCTATTTGTTCTTTAGATTCCACATACAAGTGAAATTATATGGTATTTATCTTTTTCTGTCTGACTTATTTAGCACAATACCCTCTGGGTCCTTCTGTGTTCTTGCAAATGGCAAGATCTCATTCTTTTTTATGGCTGAATAATATTCCATTGTGTAAAATAAATACAAAATGGATGAAACACATGAATATGAGGTAGAAAATCATCAAAATCCTAGAGGAGAACACAGGCAGTAACCTCTTTGACATTGGCCGTAGCAACTTCTTACTAGATACGTCTCCAGAAGCAAGGGAAACAAAAGTGAAAATGAACTATTGGGACTTCATCAAGATAAAAAGCTTCTACACAGCAAAGGAAACAGTCAACAAAACTAAAAGGCAGTCTTTGGGATGGGAGAAGATATTTGCAAATGACATACCTGATAAAGGATTAGTATCCAAAATATATAAAGAATTTATCAAACTCAGCACCCAAGAGACAAATAATCCAGTTAAAAAATGGGCAGAAGACATGAACAGACATTCTTCCAAAGAAGACATTCTTCCAAAGAAGACATTCAGATGGCCATCAGACACATGAAGAGATGCTGAACATCACTCATCATCAGGGATATATGAGTCAAAACTACAATGAGATATCATCTGATATCTGTCACAATGGCTAAAATTAACAACATAGGAAACAAGTGTTGGCAAGGATTTGGAGAAAGGGCAACCCTCTTACATCTGTTGGTGAGAATGCAAAATGGTGCAGCCACTCTGGAAAACAGTATGGAGATTCCTCAAAAAGTTAAAACCAGAACTGCCCTACAACCCAGCATTACACTATTAGATATTTACTCAAAGGATACAAAAACAGTGATTCAAAGGTGCACATGCACCCCGATGTTTATAGCAGCATTATCAACAATAGCCAAATTATGGAAAAGCCCAAATGTCCATCAACTGATGAATGGATAAAGAAGAGGTGGTATACGTGTACATTGTGATATTACTTAGCCATAAAAAAGATTGAAATCTTGTCATTTGCAACAACGTGGATGGAGCTAAAGTATATTATGCTAAGCAAAATAAGTCAGTCAGAGAAAGACAAATACCATATGATTTCACTCATATGTAGAATTTAAGAAATCAAACAGATGAACATAGAGGGGAAAAAAGAGGCACACCGTAAAACAGACTCTTAACTATAGAGAACACACTGAGAGTTGCTAGAGGAGAGATGGGGGGGGGGATGGGTTAAATGTTTGGTGGGTATTAAGGAGGGCACTTGTTGTGAAGAGCAATGGGTATTGGATGTAAGTGATGTATCACTAAATTCTACTCCTGAAACTAATATTACACTGTGTGTTAACTAACTGGAATTTAAATAAAAATGAAACAGGGCACCTGGGTGGCTCAGTTGGTTAAGCGACTGCCTTTGGCTCAGGTCATGATCCTGGAGTCCCGAGATAGAGTCCCACATTGGGCTCCCTGCTCAGTGGGGGGTCTGCTTCTCCCTCTGCCCTCTTCCCTCTCATATAAATAAATAAAAATCTTTAAAAAAAATAAAAATGAAACAAACAAAAAATAAATGAAATAAGGGGTGTCTGGTGGCTCAGTTGGTTAAGCGTCTGCCTTCAGCTTAGGTCATTATCCCAGGGTCCTGGGATCAAGCCCCGCATTGGGCTCCTTGCTCAGCGGAGAGCCTGATTCTTCTTCTCCCTTTGCTTGCTTCTCCCCCTGCTTGTGCTCTCTCTCTCACTCTCTCTCTCTCTGTGTATCAAATGAATAAATAAAATCTTAAAAAAATAAAATAAATAAAATAAAATAATATTCCATTGTGTATATATATCACATCTTCTTTATCCATCTATTGATGGACACGAGTTGCTTCCATAACTTGACCATTAAAAATAATGCTGCAATAAACATAGGGGTTCATATTATCTTTTTGAATTAGTGTTTCTGTTTACTTTGGGTAAATTCCCAATAGTGAAATTACTGGGTCATATGATATTTCTATTTTTAAGTTTTTGAGGAAACTCCATACTGTTTTCCACAATAGATATACCAATTTACATTCCCACCAACAGTGCACAGAGGTTCCCTTTTTTCTACATCCTTGCCAACACTTGTTATTTCTTGCCTTTTTGATACTAGCCATTCTGGCTGTTGTAAGGTGATATCTCATTGTGGTTTTGATTTGCTTTTCCCTGATGATTAGTGATGTTGAGCATCTTTTCATGTGTCTTTTGGCCATCTGTATGTCTTCTTTTGAAAAATATCTATTCAGGTCCTCTGCCCATTTTTAAATTGGATTCCTTGGGGTTTTTTGGCATCGAGTTGTATGAGTTCTTTATGTATTTTGGATATTAATATTTCATCAGATATGTCATCTGCAAATCCTTTTCTCATTCAAGTAGGCTGCCTTTTCATTTTGTGGGTGGTTTCCTTTGTTGTGCAAAAGCTTTTAATTTTGGTATAGTCTCAATAGTTTAATTTTGCTTTTGTCTCTTTTGTCTAAATATCCATAAACATATTGGTAAAGGCAATGTCCAAGAGATTAGTGCCTATGTATTTTTTTTAGGAAAGTTTTAAATATTTAAATATACCATGCCTAAAATCCTTTTGTTTTCCAAAGATTGTCCTCCTCGTTTATAAAGTGAACTAGTATCACCAAGAAGCACAATGTAAATCTGAGGACTAGGGGAATAGTAAAAGACCCCTGGACTGCTGGATTGCATTCCTTGGAAATAGATTGAAGAAACCTAAGCACTGAGTGTAGTCTTTCATTATTCCAGGATGTTCCCCAAAATTCCAGAACAAAGCTAAAGGGAATATATTTTTCAACGTACCAACTGCTTGGGCTGGAAATCTTATGGGAAATGGATTCCCAAGCAATTTGTGCCTACTGCATTAAGGCCAATTTCTTTGTCTCACTTAAAAGGATCTCTAGGAAACAAACTGAGGGTTTCAGAGGGGAGGGGGGTGAGGGGATGGGGTAACAGGGTGATGGGTATTAAGGAGGGCAGGTGTTGTGATGAGCACTGGGTGTTATACGCAACTTATGAATCATTGAACACTATATCAAAAACTAATGATGTACTATATGGTGGCTAACTGAACATAAAAAAAAAAAAAAAGGCTCTCCAAGTACCAGCCCTAAGATACTTCCATAGTCTCCCTTACACCCTCAGAAACTTCTATTCAAAATGATTACTCAGTGCCCTGCCTCCACATAAACTTCACATTTTGCTTCTTTCATCCCTTTAGTTATATTACTCCTTTGCCTGATATAGTTCCTAACCAGCTTGGAATAACTCTTTATCTAGCTCTTTCCAACTCCACCTGTCAAAAATTAAATCCTCTGTTCAAGGTAAAGTTCAGAATGCTAGTTTTTTCATGGTCTTTCTTTTTTTTTTTTTTTTTAAAGATTTTATTTATTTATTTGCGAGAGAGAGAATGAGAGACAGAGAGCACGAGAGGGAGGAGGGTCAGAGGGAGAAGCAGACTCTCTGCTGAGCAGGGAGCCCGATGCGGGACTCGATCCCGGGACTCCAGGATCATGACCTGAGCCGAAGGCAGTCGCTTAACCGACTGAGCCACCCAGGCGCCCCTCATGGTCTTTCTTGATTCCACCAATAGGGTGTGGCATTTGCCTCCCCTAAAGCCACACACAAGTGTTAATATCTGTCTTATGCAAGTATTTGGGTTTTTAAAAAATTATTATATTCAAAAAAATTATAATTATATTTGTGATGTTTATATTTCTTTTTTTTAGCTTCTTCAGGTTAGAAAAAATATTTTCTTAATATTTCTACCTCCACACAGCATAATATTTTGTATATGTTTGGAATTCCAATTTAAAGTGCTTGAATTGGATTCTATTTATATAAAATTCTAAACAATGCAAAATGTAGTGACAATAATAAATTGGTGGGTGTGGGAGTTGGTGGGGAAATGGGAGAAAGTGGTCAGAGAGGGGTACAACAGAGAGATTACAAAGGGACAATAGGAAAATTTTAGAAGTGATGGATATATTCACTATCCTAGCTTTGTAGAGGGCTTCATGGGTGTATATGTAGGTCAAAACTTATCATTTAAATATGTGTTGTTTATTGTTAATTTTACTTCAGTAAACTGTTTACAAAACTGATGTTTGTGCAATAAATAAAATAGAGTGCTTTGTGAAGGAACATCAGGGTAGTCAGTGAAGGCTCTTTTGGAGATAGTAATGAAGTCTAATCCTAATCAATGAGAAAAAGCTATACTCATAGAGTTCTGAGAAAAGATTTATCCAGAGAGAGGGAACAACTGCAAAATTGTATAAAACTTAGAGAATTGTTGAAAATAAAATGAACAGAGAAAGTCAGGAGTGGGAGAGTAGCAAGGAATTAGGTTGTAATGGTGGGTAGGGGCTCCTCAAGATAGAGAGTTTGGATTTTTTTTAAATAAAAAGAGAAGTTACTAAAGGCTTACTAAAGGCCATTGAGCAGGACCTTGCATTAACATAATCTAATGGATTGGTCTCTTTGAGATATGTGGACAAAAAATCCAGGTGTCTGTGTGTCAGATGCGGATAGGGGTGTGAGAATGGTGGTGGGAATTAAAGTAGAAGCAGAATGATCAGATGTCCTGGGGAGATGGGAGACTCTGGGCTGGGTTGAGGTGATAGAAGTGTGGATGGGGAACTGTGAATCAATTCCTGATATATTTTAAAGGTAGAAGTCAAGGTGTTTGTAGGTGGTTTAATAAGTATGGAATCAGATAGGAGAATAAAGCATTATGATTAAGTTTCTGGCTCTAAGCATCTAGATAAAAGGAGGTTGCACTTACTGAACTGGAGAAGGCTACAGAAGGAGCTGTTTTTTTTGTGGAAAAATCAGAATTCTGATTTGGATATGTTCTATTTCAAAGGGTTGTAAAATGTTCGTGTGGAGATGTAGAAGAGTCTGGGAATTACAAAGAAATTTTAGGTTGGAGATAAAGTGCAGTTAGATTAAAACACATACATGTACACCCCAATTTAAATAGTTGAATAATTCCCCCTTCAACTTGCTGAGAATATACCCCAGGATGAGTGTGGGCCTAAAGGGGTGAGTCCAGTGGTTCTTGAGCAATCTCAGTCCCTACATACCTCTCACATTATAGGCTTCTTGCAGCCAGTCTTTGAGACTTCAGTTGTCTTTGATATAATGTAGATCTGAAATACATGCTATATATTTTATTTGATTATCAAAGAAACAGTAATCTCTGTCTATTCTGGAGGAATAAAAGGTAGGTAGGTTGGTCTCTAAGAAGGTAACTTCCCAAAGGATACTCAAGGGTAATTTTGACCATCAATGATTTGAGTCTTATCCTCGGACTTTGAAAAAAAAACTAGAAGGCATGTAAATGGCTCATCAGTATATTGATAGTATTTAAAGCCGAGGAATGAATGGGATTATCTAAGAGAAAGAGAGAGGAAAGACACCCTCAATTTGGCCCTAGCAAATGCTATCATTCAGAAATTCAGAAATCTGGTACAAAAAGGACTAGCAGTAGTGACAGAAATAGACCAAGAAGTAGGAGAAAAACAGACTGCATAGTATTGGAAACCCAAGAGAAAAGATTATGAGAAGTGACCAACTATGTCAGATGTTGCTGGAGGTTGAATAATATGAAAAACAGACTATGTCATATTCTCTGTTATACCCTGTGCCCAGTACAGAGCCCTGCACTCAAGAGGTACTCAGAAAATGTATGTTGTTTATGGTCTATAACATCCCATCATATACTCCATGAACGAATATGATGAACCATGATTTATTATTTTAGGAGTTTTTATGCTATCTTCCCTACTAAAATATAAACAAGTTCACGTGGTTACCTATAAAACTCTGTATCTGAAACTACTATAACAAAGTACATAGGGTTGGGGAATTTAACTGCAGCATGAACACCAGTCCAAAATAATCCATTATAATTAATGGCTGCATTTTTATTAGGTTTTAACTAGTCCCTTTACTCTGATTCAGAAAGCTGTTTGCCAATACACACTAAAACAAAACAAAACAGACAAACAAACAAAAAACAAAACAAAAAGGCAGAGCTGATGTTGAGGCGTAAGATGGGAACTATTTAGTTCTCCAATCAGTTGGATGAGTGCTAAGGGCTAACCTATGTGTTATCTAATTTCAGAAGAGCTGCAAGTACAAGGCAGGTACTTATGTATTCTCTAGAAATATTATTTCAAAAATTATGAGATTTCTGTCAATGAGATCTATTTGTAGAAATATTCCATTTTGAATAGTTTGGTAGGGTTTTAATGTATTTTAGTTATGTTGGAAAAGGAAAAAACAGGATAAATATAGCTTTAGTTATTTAAACACACGCATGCACACATGCAGGAACTGAAACAAAGCCCACACTCACCTTTCTTGGCTAGAATAATTGATCTTTCTGTAAGGTAATTCCATAAGGGCATCTTCCTGAGTATTTCTCTTGATTTATGACTTCTTTTCTATTAAAGCTTTTTCAAGCAGGACCAATATGACTGCTGAATGATTGACAGAGTTGAAACCTTTGCTAAGATATCAGGCTCAAAATGTTCTAAAATTGTGATAGATCACAGGAAGAAGATGTTACAAAGGAATTTAAAAATATAAGCCATTAAGCTAGACCTAAGTAAAATGTAGGTTCTACCTGTTATAATTTTCTGGGTTTAGTGCAATGTTTCTTCATTCTGACTTTGGAAATATGGATGCTAGTCCTCAGATATAAACAATTTTATTCCTAATTTATATTTTAAAAAGACATTTAGGGGCGCCTGGGTGGCTCAGTAGGTTATGCGTCTGCCTTTGGCTCAGGTCATGATCCCAGGGTCCAGGGGTTGAGTCCTATGTCACCTGCTCAGCGGGGAGCCTACTTCTCCCTCAGTCTGCTGCTCCCCCTGCTTGTGCTCTTCTCTGTCAAATGGATAAATAAAATCTTAAAAAAAGACATTTAATATCTAATGATATCTATTTCAAGGAGATTGAGAATTATAGATTTTAATTTTGTTTTTATTTTTATTGAATAAATTTGATATATAACATTGTTTAAGTTAAGGTGCACAGCATGTTACTTTGCTATATTTATATGTTGTAATACGTTTGCTGATTTAGCAACATTTATCCAGTGCATAATTATAGTGCCATATTATTATCTATATTCATTATACTGTGCATTAGATCTCTGTGGCTTGTTTATTACTCTTTACAAGTTTGTACCCTTAAACATTGTCATCATTCTTATCCTTCCCCCAACCAGTTCCCTGGTAACCACCATTTAACTTTCTGTTCTTTACAGCTTTAACTTTTTTAGATTCCACATACAAGTGATACCAGACAATATTTGACTTTCTCAGATTTATCTTGCTTAGCATTATGTGCTTGAGGTCCATCCATGTTCTTGCAGATGAGAAGATATCTTCCTTTCTCATGGCTGAATAATATTCCATTGTGTATATGTACCATATCTTTTTTATTCATTAATCTGTTGATGAACATTTGAGTTATTTCCATATCTTGGCTATTGTGTATAATGCTGTGGTAAACATGGGAATGCATATATCTTGTCAAAACTATGTTTTCATTTTCTTTGGGCATGTACCCAAAAATGAAATTGTTGGATCATATAGTAGACCTATTTTTAATTTTTTGAGGAACCTCCATATTGTTTTTCCATAGTGGTTGGATTAATATACATTTCCACCAACAATGTATATAAGGGTTCCCTTTTTACCACGTCCTCACTAGCATCTGTTGTCTCTTCTTGAGTATAACCATTTCAACAGGTGTGAGGTAATATCTCATTATGGTTTTGATATTTCCCTGATGCTTAGTGACGTTAAGCATCTTTTCATGTGTCTGTTGGCCTTTTTGATGTCCTCTTTGGAGAAATGTCTATTTTGTTCTTCTGCCCATTTTTAAATCAGATTTTTTTATTAGTGAGTTGACTGAGTTCTTTATATATTTTGGATTTTAACCCTTATCTGATATGTGATTTGCAAAAATTTTCTCCCATTCTGTAGGTTTTCTTTTCATTTTGTTGTTTCTTTTGCTGTGCAGAAGCTTCTGTATTTGATATAGTCCCATTTGTTGAGTTTTATTTTTATTTGTGCTTTGGGCATCATGACCCCCAAATTACTGCCAAAACCAATATCAGTGAACTTTTCCCCTATGTTTTCTTCTAGGAGTTTTATGGTATCAGGTCTTAAGCTTAAGTCTTTGATCCATTTCTAGTTAATTTTTGTGAGTGGTGTGAGATAGGATCCAATTTCATTGTTCTCCATGTGTTTCTCCAGTTTTCCCCGCACTATTTATTGAAGATACTATCCTTTCCCCACTGGATATTCTTGGCTCCCTTGTTGAATATTAGTTGACTCTATATGCTGTGGTTTAATTCTGGGTTCTCTATTTGATTGGTCAATGTGCCTATTTTTGTGCCAGTACTCTACTGTTCTTATTACTATGGCTTTTAGTGTAGTTTGAAATCTGGAAGTGCTTTGTTCTTCTTCTTTTTTTTTTTTTTTTCAAGATTGCTTTGGCTATTTGGATCTTTTGTGGTTCCACACAAATTTTAGGATTATTTTTTCTATTTCTTTGAAGAATGCCTTTGGTATTTTGATGGGGATTGCATTGAATCTGTAATTGTTTTAGGTAGTATGGTCATTTTAACAATATTAATTCTTCTGATCCATGAACATAAGATATCTTTCCATTTGTTTGTCATCTTCAATTTCTTTCAGCAAAATTTTGTAGTTTTCATTATACATATCTTTTATTTCCTTGGTTAAATTTATTCCTAAGTATTTTATTATTTTTAATATTGTTGCAAATGGGACAGTTTTATTTATTTATTTTTTGGATGCTTCATGGTTACTGTAAATAAATGCAAATGATTTCTGTATGTTGATTTTGTATCCTGCCACTTAACTGAAATTGTTGATTAACTCCAACAGTTTTTTCACTGATTGTGATGTTCTCTATATGGGATCATATCATCAGCAAATAATTACAGTTTTATGTCTTCCTTGCCTATTTGGATGCCTTTTATTTTTTTGTCTTGCTTATTTGTTCTGGTAAAGACTTCTAGTACTAATTTGAATAAGAATGGTTAGAGTAGAAATCCTTACTTTGTTTCTGAAGGGGAAGCACTTTTAATTTCTCTCCATTGAGTGTAATGTTAGCTGTGGGTCTGTCACATATGGCCTTTATTATGTTGAGATACCTTCCTTCTATATCCAATGTTTTAAAGGTTTTATCATGAAAGAATGTTGTATTTTATCAGATGCTTTTTTTGCATTTATTGAGATGATCATATGATTTTTTATCTTTCATTTTATTGTTGTGGTGTATTACATTTATAGATTTGTGCATGTTGAACCACTCTTGTATCTCAGGGATAAATCTCACTCGGTGTCAAGTGTGTCCTTGTAATGTGTTCTTAAGTTAGGCTTGCTAATATTTTGTTGAGAATTTTGCATCTGTATTCATCAGAGCTATAGTTTTATTTTCTTGTAGTATCCTTATATCTGGTTTTGGTATCAAAGTAATGCCTCGTGGAATAAGTTTGGAAATATTCCCTTCTCCTCCAGAGTTTGGAAGAGTTTGAAAAGAATTGGTGTTAATTCCTCTTTAAATATTCAGTAGAATTCTCCAGTGAAACCATCTGTTCCTGAAAAAATTTTCTTTGTTGGGAGTTTTTTTTATTACTGATTCAGTCTCTTTACTCATTACTAATCTGTTCAGATTTTCTATTTATTCCTGATTCAGCTTTAATAGGTTATGTGTTTCTAGAAATGTATCAATTTCTTCTAGGTTATGTAATTTATTGGCACATAATTGTTCATAGCAGTCTATTATTCTATGTATTTCTGTAACATCAATTGTAATTTCTCCTCTATTTCATTGATTTTTGCTCTGGTCCTTATTAATTCCTTATTATTTCCTATTATATCCTTTTGGGCCTAATTTGTTCTTCTAGTTCCTGAGGTGTTAAGTTAGATTGTTTATTTGCCAACTTATTGCCAACTAGCTTATTAAAAAGCTAGATATTTCTAGCTTTTTAATATATGTGTTTATTGCTTTAAACTTTCTTCCCAGAACTGCTTTTGCTGCATCCCACAACATTTGATATGTTTGTTTTCATTTTCATTTATTTTGAGATAATTTTTATTTCCTTTTTTATTTCTTCTTTTACCCAATAATTGTTTAGAAATGTGTTGTTTAGTTTCCATGAATCTGTAGACCTTATTACTTTCCTCTTGTTGATTTCTAGTTTCATGCCATTGTCAAAGAAGATTGTTGGTATATTTCTGTCTTCTTAAATTTGCTAAGGTTTGTTTTATGGCCTATCATATGATCTATCCTGGAGAATGTTTCATGTATACTTGATAAGAATGTATATTCTGCTGTTGGATAGAATATTCTGTATATGTCTTTTAAGTCCATTTTTTCTAAAGTTTCAACTTAGTTTCATTGTTTCAATTCCAATGTTTTCTTATTGCATTGGTGGTGTCTATTTCTCTTAAGATCTGTTATAATTACTTAATACATTTTGGTGCTCAGGTGTTGAGGGTGTATATATTTACAATTGTTATACTTTCTTGATTCTTGATGTGTTGACCCTTTTATCCTTATATAATGACCTTCTTTGTCTCTTGTTACCCTTTTTGGCTTGAAGTTTTTTGTCCAAGTATGGCTACACCCACCTTCATTTTGTTTCCATTTGCTTAGAATATCATCTTTTATCCTGTAGGCAGGATAAAGTTGGATCTTGCTTATTTTTTTAAACTATCCAGCTGCTCTATGTCTTTGATTGGGGAGTTCAATCTATTTACATTTAGGGTGTTGAATAATATGTAAGGATTTACTACTGCCATTTTTTTCTTTTGCCTTTTGGTTATTCTCTC
Source organism: Mirounga angustirostris (assembly GCF_029215605.1). Lineage (NCBI taxonomy): Eukaryota > Metazoa > Chordata > Mammalia > Carnivora > Phocidae > Mirounga > Mirounga angustirostris. The sequence continues at coordinate 89,769,650 of NW_026991716.1, read as the reverse complement.
CATTCTTTCTTTTTCCTTCTGTTTCTGTCTGCCCTTGTAAGTTGGCATTTCTCCAGGGTAAATTTTTCAGTCTCCCCTTTTTTTATGTGTTGTGTCTCTGCTCTAGAATTTTGCTTTGTGGTTACCCTGAGGTTTATTAAAAAATCATATATATGTATATATATATTATATTCATATATATATAAATAGTTTTTTATCCTGCTGATAGTAATTTATCTTCATTTTCCTATAGGATTCCATCCTTTTACTCTTACCTTTTATATTTTTATTATCACAAATGATCTCTTTTTATGCTGTGATTTTGTTACCAAGTTGTAGTAACTATACTTATTTTCAAAGCTCTTTTCCTTTAATCTTTATGCTACTGTTGAGTTAAATATACATTTTTAAAAAGCTATGATATTCTAATTTTGACTGACTATTGATCACCTTCATCAGAGTTTTGTGTGTTTTTGTCTTTTCAGTCTGAAGAATTTCTTTCAAAATTTCTTGTAAGTCAGGTCTAGTAGTGGTCTAGTGATGGTAAACTTCCTCAGCTTTTTGTTTGTGGGGAAGCTTTTATATCTCCTCCATATCTGAAGGATAACTTTGCCAGATAGAGTATTCTTGGCGGGCACTTTTTTGTTTTTCAATATTTTGAGTGTGTCATTCCACTTTTTTCTGGCCTGTAGTTTCTGCTAAGAAATCTGCTGATAGCCTAAGTACTTTTGTAGGTTGTTGTCTTTTTTCCCCTGGCTGCCTTTAAAGTTCTTTATTATTGACTTGACAGTTTTAATATAATGTGTCTTGGTGAAGGTTTTATGTGTTGAGATAATAAGGTGTTCCATTAGTTTCATGGAGTTGTATATACGGTTCTTTCCCCAGGTTTGGGAAGTTCTTAGTTACTATTTCTTTAAATGCAGTCTCTATCCCATTTTCCCTCTCTTCTCCTTCTGGGATACCTGTATTCTTGTGTTTGCTTTTTTAATGAAGCCAAATAAGAAATTCTCATAGGGTTTCTTCACTTTTTAAAAATATTAGGTCTCTCTCCTCTTTCACCTGAATTATTTCTATATTTCTATCTTTAAACTCACTAATTCTCTCTTTCATATGATCTGCTCATATGAATGTATTCTTTTTTATTAACATATAATACATTATTTGTTTCAGGGGTACAGGTCTGTGATTCATCAGTCTTACACAATTCACAGCGCTCACCATAGTACATACCCTCCCCAATGTCTATCCCATATGAATGTATTCTAATGCATTCTTCATCTCATTTATTGAATTCTGCAGCTATAGAATTTCTGTTTGGTTCTTTTTAAGAATGTCAGTCTCTTTGGTAAAATACTCATTTTGTTTGTTAATTTTATTCCTGAGGTCATTGTCTTTCTGAGTTTTCTTGTAGCTCACTGAATTTTTTCATAATAGCTATTTTAACTTCTTTACCAGTTAGTTTACAATATTACATGTATTTGGGTTCTGTTGCTGGAAAATTGTCATTTTCTTTCTGTGATACAACATTACCATGATTTTTCATAGCGTTTGATGAGAACTGCCTCTGCTGCCATGTTTGAAGTAGCCAATACTTTCTTATTCAGGCAAGGTTTTGTTTAGTTTGATGCTAACAGTTCAACAGATTGGTAGTGAGGAGCCTTCCTTTTGTTTTCCAGAAGGTGGAGCTATAGCACAAATTTTTGGTTTCTCTTACTGGTGCCGACTCCCTGCTAAGTTTGGGAGTACTGTGCATTAAAAAAAAAAAAAAAAAAAAAAGGCAAAGAGTGGTGGGATTCATGGGTGGTCCACTTGTATCTGAGGGCTGACTGCAGGAGATGCTTTCCTTTAGTTTTTATCTGTCTACTTCCCTGTCCTGTTTCTCCCTTCACTCACGGTAGTCTCTCTTCAGAGAGAGAGCAACTGGTCTCTCCAGCTGCAGAGAAGGGCTGGCAGTCCCCCACTTACCGCCTTCAGTCTCCATCCTCTCTGCCAGAAAGGTGGTGCAGGTTCACTGTCAGACTGACCACCACTTTCTCTGCCATCAGCACCTCGGTTGCTGCCAACTCCACCCCCATGTCTTTCATTCCCCCAGGTTCCTCCCAGTATTATCCCCCCATTTTTGTGTGCACAGATGGATGGATCTCTTGGGTGTCCTGGTACACTGTGCAGCGGTGCCTTTTTTTCATTGTGGATGCCCGGTTAGTTGTAAATTAAAGAGGAGAGAAAGAAGGAAGGACTCATGCTGCCATCACTCCCTAGATTTTCATTTTGTATACGCTTAATTATATTTTAGCTTTATGAAGGTATTTATTATTTTGATTAAGCATTTCCTATACTTAAGGTACAGAAGGTGCTGAATAGAATTGAGATTAATTTTTAAAGTAACAAAACTAGATAAGTGAGGCAAAGATTTTAGTACTACATTTCCAATGATTTAAGTCTGCTTATTAAACTATTAATGAGCATAATAAAAGAAAATATAATGTAAACAAAACTGATAGTGAAGAATATTACAGTATAGTCATTATTAAACATAAATGAATTGTCCTAATATGGAAATTTTGTTCTTTAAAAAAAGTAGCAATTAATGCATAGATAATGAAATTCTACAAAATATGTTATTTTGTGTCAATTTTGTGGAATATGTATTATTAATCGCTCAAAAAGAGTTCACTTTTCATTGTTCTTTAGAGGTTTGAATTACTGAGAAAATGTGAAAACTCAAATAGTTTTTATAGCTCTAAATATACTTTTCACAAGTACACACAAGCCACATTATCTGGGACATATGAATAATAGTCAAATCATTTAAATTGTAGGAGTGTTTAGGTAAGAGGGAGACTATCTAAAGTAAAATAGGACATGGGACGGCTTCGGAATAAATTATTTTTTGTTTGCTATTTCATCTAGCCATGTCATAAAGACATTGTAATTTGTACGCAGAGAAAAAACTTTTCCATGTATAAGGCTAATATCTAGTTCTAGAACATGACAGAAACCCAGTTAAATAGGGAAGAGGATATCTGTCAGATCTAAGTGTCATAACTTATGTGAATTTAGGTATAAAGCATTTTGGATCTTTACCAATAGACTGGTGGTAGCACTGGGAATATTTTGGGCTCAGTTTGGACCAGTTAGCTTAGTGGGAGTCCCCAAAGATTATGGCCAAATCACAATTCTAAGGAGGCCTAGTATACCTGGACCCACTTCAGGCTGTTGACATAAGCAAAAGGGATCCCATGTGGGCAACAGAATAGCCTGGGCAGTTGTTTTACTCTATGCAGAGTTTGGTTTATGCAAGGATGTTGATATCTGTGTTGAAGTGAAACCCCAAGCAGTGGTTGGAGGTACAACCATAAGGTTTAATTTCTTAGGAGACAGGACTAGAAATGTTTAGGCAGGTTTTTCATGGTCCCAATTACATTAGACTGGGGTAAGGGAAATGAGGCAAGCATGCAATTATACCAAAATTGTACAGGTAGAATGAGGGGGTAGGTGAGAGATAGTACTCACTGGGCAGGTGTCCAGGGCCTTGCTAGACCCACTCACGGCTGGGAGCAGCAAAGGAATTCCAGAGTCTGGCTGCTGCTGATTTGGGACTCTAAATGTGCTAGAGTGGGTTAGCGTGGATCAAGGCTTGAACATCTGTTTCAGCAACCAACTAGGGCAAGAGAATTTGAGGAGCATTTTGCTATTATGATATATTTAAAAACATCATATATCTGGATCTCAGAGGGGCCTAAATACAGAAGGGATGACATGGCTCCAGTTTCAAAGCATAGAGGAAATGTGGGGAGAAGGATCCCTGCACAAGCTTATACACACAAGATTGTAGGCAGTGGTGGTTCACATTCTAATAAGCAGAATTAATATCTTCCTGAAAGAGCCAGTATAGTTAGGTATAGTGTGTTCAGATGTAGAGTAGTCAGCAGTGAGGGAAGTCATTAGCTCTCTCATTGCTCTGTGGATTTGTGGTAACTAGTTACTACCCAAAATTGAGAAACAGCCATCTAGTGGCTCAGATTCATGCTCCTGACTTAAAAGTCAGAAAAGCTTTCCATTAGGTTTCCACTTAGGCCTTTCACTTTGCAAGTAGGATATTCAGGCTGCTTCTTTCTGAGTCATGTAATAAGTCAGAGGCTCCATAAATGTTCTACTTCTGTCCAGTAGACTTCCCACTGCATAATATTTTGTTCTAGAATTAAATTAATTACTACATAAGTGTTTCTTCTACACGACATAACATAGATTACTTCTATTTCAGGAAATACTTAGATGATGGCTCATTCTTTTATCTTTCAAAAGATCCCCTGTTTGAAGCTTTTACTGTGGGTTGGACTAATTTATAGTATTTGAGAATGTAATGGGAATTTTGAGAGGAAAATAAATTATAGGCACTGAAGAATCCCTGTTAAAAGTTTCCCCCCCATACTTTGTGGTGTGTAATAATGTATATAATCACACCTTACTGCCTGCTTAAAATATTTCACTAAAGACTACTTTGCACCAATTATACTAATGGCAAATCTTGTTGTTGAAACAAGTAATATTAAGGCATTGTAGGAGGTGATAATAATCCTTTTTATAGTTGATAATGTACTTTGAGTACCCTTGCTTTCATACCCTTAAAACTTCCTAAAATAATTGGTCCTTGGATGAATAAACTTTGTTTTTCTGAAACCAGAGAATCATTTTATTTTTTGAAAGTGAAAAGAACTGTTTAAAATATTTGAATGGGAAGGAAAATGCTTATAGGTGATCATCAAGTATACTTAAAGATGCTTTAATATCCAAACTTGGGGTCTTTATGTAAATCTGTATTTCAAGTTGGGGAAAAAGGATAAAAATGAGATTTGAAGACAAATTCAAGATTAATTAAAAAACAAAACAAAACATGGAAACCAAATATCGGTACCCATTGCTAGAGATAGTCACCATAAAGTAACTTTTCCACCAAAATTATTGGATTTTCCTTTTCTTAATTCTTCCTTATAGTCACCATTTTCAATGTTTTCTATTTCATTGCTTTGTTTTATTTTTTGACACCATTTGTGAAAGCTATATCTACTAGGGAAATTAACCCCAAATGTGTCATAAATGCTGAAAATATATTTTTACAGTTTTTAATTTGCTTTTGTTTATGCTGTTTCTTCAGTCAAGAAGAAAGACTGAAATTTTGGGTATTCAAACTTATATACTTTTGCGTTATGATTTTCCATTTTTCTTATGCTTAGAAAGTTTCCCAGTCCAAGAATATTCATAAAATCTTCTTCCACATTTTTACATAGTGGTGTTATTATTGTGGCTATTTAAATCTCAGATATATTTATTGTTATTTAAATTTTTGATCTGCCTGAAATTTATTTTGGTATAATAAATAAAATTGGGATATAACTCTTTTTTTTCCTTAGAATTATTAGCTAATTGTCCCTGTATAAATATTTGAGTTATCAGTTTTTTAGGATCTCATTTTTGTTTCCATAATATGAGAATTTCATTCAAAACAGTCATTGTAAATAAACAAAACTTTGTTTAATTTGTTTTCTTTAAATATTGTCTTTTTGTTATTGTCCTTGTAAAATCCTTCAAAGGGCCTTTGAACTAATAGTCTTATAACAGTAAATAATCCCATAATAATACACCTGGATAAGACTTTTCTATGAAAATTCCCAAGTTTTTTTAGAATACTTAACTGAAATTTCTTAGGAAATTATCCTCTCATTTTTCCTAGTTAAGTTGTGCTTTGCAAATTATAGGCAATGAGTATCTTTCTTTAGAGCCTCCCATTTGTATAATAAAGGTTTGTTTTTTTTTTTAAATTTTGAAATAGTTTTAGATATGCAGAAAAAAAGCTATATAGAGTCCCCATATCTCCCAACCTGGTTTCCCTAATTATTAACATTTTACATTACATGTAATGTACATTTACATTAATATTGTGCATTTGTCACAAATAGTGAAAAAATATGGATACATTATTATTCACTGAAGTCCACACTTTATTCAGAGTCCCTCGGTTTTTACTAAGAAAAAAATAGAGAAACAGAGTTCTCGCTTCTGTTCCAGGATCCCATCTAGAACATCATGTTACATTTTCTTGTTGCTGTGGTCTGAAATGTGTGTGTCTCACACTTGAAAAATTGAAGTCCTAGTGCCCAGTGTTATGGTATTAGGATGGGGGCCTGTGGGAGGTGCTTAGGTGATGAGGATGGAGCCCCTAGGAATGGGATTAGTGCTCTGATAAAAAGAGATTGCAGAGAGATCCTAGAGAGGGATCACTTCCACCTGTGAGGATACAAGAAGTCTGAGACCCAGGAGAAGGCCCTCACCCAATCATCCTGGCACCCTGATCTCAGACTTCCAGCTTCCAAAGCTGTGAGAAATAAATTTCTGTTCTTCATAAGCCACCCAGACTACAATATTTCATTATACTGCCTGAACAGACTAAGACAATTTGATGTCTTCTCAGGCTCTTCTGAGATGTAAGTTTCTTAGACTTTCCTTATTTTTGATGATATTGAAAGTGATGAAATACCTGATCAGCTGTTTTGTAGACTTTCCATCAACTGGGATTTGTTTGATGTTTTTCTCATGATTAGTCTGGGGTTATGGGTCTTTGGGAGGAAGACTACAGAGGTAAAGTGCCATTTCTTATTACGTCCTAGCAAGGGTACACACTAACAACATGACTTATCACTGTTGATCACCTGGCTAAAGTAGTGTTTTTCGGCTTTCTCCACTGTAAAGTTATTCTTTTTCCTCTCCCTTCTATACTCCACCCTTTGGAAGGAAGTCATGATGCATAGCCCATTCTTAAAGAGTGTGGAGTTATGCTGTACTTCACTGAGAACGAAGTATCTGCGTAAGTTATTTGGAATTCTTCTGCATGGAAGATTTGTCTATTCTCCCCCACTCATTTTTTCAATCATTTATTTATATAATTATGGAAACATGTAGGTTTATTTTATAAACTGGGTCCATTTTTTAAAAATCTAAAATGAATTTATCTTGATTCAGGAAAACACTGATTGGCTGGTAGATAGCAGAGCTAAGGACAGATCCAAGATGATGTGAGGAACAAGGACTAGAGCCTGAGTCAATGCTTAGAGAAGCAACTTCTAGAAGCAGAACAGGGCCAAAGGATTAAGTGGTAAAGAAAAACCATTAAAAACAATTTTGAATTATTTTTATTTACTCAAAATTTGGCAAGGATGATATGACCAAGACTTGCTATGTTTTCCCCAATATCTGTTTTCTTCTTCTAAAGTAACCTCTCTGACACCTAAACAGAATACGGATTACATTTTCCAGCTTACAGTGAATTTATTTGTTGTCCTATGACTAAGCTCTGACAGTTGGAATATTAAGAGAATTGATGCTTGTGACTCATGGGTTAATTCCTTAATAATTAGGAATGCAGTTATGGTGGAGAGCAATTCAAGGTTATGCTGAGGATAGGCAGCAGTCTGGGAATGAGCCATAAAATAGAAAGATCCTACGTGACTTGTGAAGCCACCAAAGCTAGACTAGTTGGCAGCACTTGGATTATTACCTGGTCTGTAAGAAACAAACCTGCATGTAGTTTAAGCTCACAATACTCTATTATAATTGAGCATAATTTACCAGTTCAGATATATTTAAAAATGTGTGGGGAAGGAAATTGATCAGGAAAAAACAAACCTGCATATAGTTTAAGCTTGCAATATTCTCCTAAAATTGATCATAATTTACTAGTTAAGATATTTAAAAAAAAGAAAGAGGAGGAAATTGAATTTTTTCTCAACTATTTATATTAGTTTAAGGGTTTAAAAAAAAGGCGAGCAGAAAATTGTGCTTTTCAGGCTTCTTCTATTTAAAACATGTGTGTAAGACTGTTGAATCACAGACCTGTACCTCTGAAACAATAATACATTATATGTTAAAAAAAAGAAGAAGATAGTAGGAAGGGGAAAATGAAGGGGAGGAAATCGGAGGGGGAGACGAACCATGAGAGACTATGGACTCTGAGAAACAAACAGAGTTCTAGAGGGGAGGGGGGTGGGGGGATGGGTTAGCCTGGTGATTGGTATTAAAGAGGGCACGTTCTGCATGGAGCACTGGGTGTTATATGCAAACAATGAATCATGGAACACTACATCAAAAACTAATGATGTAGGGGCACCTGGGTGGCTCAGTCGTTAAGCGTCTGCCTTCAGCTCAGGTCATGATCCCAGGGTCCTGGGATCGAGCCCCACATCAGGCTCCCTACTCTGCAGGAAGCCTACTTCTCACTCTCCCACTCCCCCTGCTTGTGTTCCCTCTCTCGCTGTCTCTCTCTCTCTGTCAAATAAAATCTTTAAAAAAAAAACAAAAAAAAAAACTAATGATGTAATGTATGGTGATTAACGTAACATAATAAAAAAAAAGAAAAAAAGAAAACATGTGTGACAAGCATTTTTTTTTCCCTCAGAGAGTTTGTCTAGAAGAAGCTGGGAGCCTTAAAAAAATGTTATGGCTGAACAATCTTATTCAAAGTCTTCTCAAGATAGTTTGTTTTCCCACTATGATCCCTTTACAGTGATATTAAAACCCAAGGCTAAATCTTCACAATGACCCTCCCAAATAGAGGACTTGGGGATCAAGGCCTGTGTACAATTGTGAAAAGCTCTGAACTTTAATTTCAGCTCTTAAGAATGCTCCCAAAGTATTGGTTCTCACTGAATTATATATTTTCTTTTTTATTCTTTACCTATTGTAAATATCCACATTATGTTTAAGGTAGTCTGTAGAGCTAAATTAGGGAAGATATAATTAATCAAAAGATGCCTAAGAAGTAATGAGGATGTGAATTTATTCCCAGTCTTACAGGATGGTGAAGGATTTTGAATTACATTAGATGATATAAATGATGTTTTAGAATGAGAAATTGCAGAACTAACTCATCTCAAAGTAAATGTCAGTTAGGATGAATGTTTTTCATTATAACAGTCTAAGTATTTTTCTGTGTTTATTATTTGTTGCTAGTTTCCAAAAATTAGCATTTCATATTATGTGAATATTTCTATTTGCATTATTGCCGAGAAGAGATTTGTCCACAAGCTTTTGTGATTCAAGTGGATTTAACTTAAATCCAAAATTTAATTACAAATACAGTGATTGTATTGACTCATTTTTATGCATTTCAATTAGATGAGAAACATACCAGCTGGGAACTATCCACTTATAGATTAAGAAATATTAATTTCAAGGTATTACAGTGTACTTTAAAAAGGATCAAAATCATCACAGACTTTTTATTTTTTTTTTATACCCCTATTTGGCATAATACATATACATGTGGTCTAATTGCCAGGATTTAATGGTGGAAATAAAAGTATCAGTATATTGACTTTGAGTGTTCCCAAACAAGTTCATGTTAAGAACTGGTCATTTTAAAAGCTTTGTAATTCAGAGTATCTTGAATTTTACTCAATTAATTCATACAAAATTTTTTTTCTCTTGTCCTTTGTGTATGTTGTCAATACAAAAAAGGTAGCTTATGTAAAAGGTCTCAGATGATTATCTTTTTTTTTTTTAAAGATTTTATTTATTTATTTGAGAGAGAGAATGAGATAGAGAGCATGAGAGTGGGGAGGGTCAGAGAGAGAGGCGGACTCCTTGCTGAGCAGGGAGCCCGACGTGAGACTCGATCCCGGGACTCCAGGATCATGACCTGAGCCGAAGGCAGTCGCTTAACCAACTGAGCCACCAAGGCACCCTCAGATGATTATCTTGATCCTCAGAACTTTCAAGACATTATCCTTCTGCACCATTACAACAAATAGACATTCTGTGATAGATGCAAATACAATTTCCAAAGCTACATTAATTGCATAATTTGTAATAGAAGCTTGGTATGGCAACTGCCTGCAGAGTGAAAAACAATCCAGAATAATCTAATCAGCATGATCATTGAATCTTTATTAGTCTTTGGTTAGTTATCTATTAGCATGCAAAGGATCCTACCTTTGTGCTCTTATCTTTCATTAATGTACCTTTTAAAGTTACTCCAGAGAAATTTAGAGGAAAGTAGAAAATAAATGTCTCTTATTTCCTTTAAAATCTGACTCTACATATATCTCTTGACAATTTGACTCTGCATTCAGCAATCTCAAGCTTTTACTAATATATTCCTTTTGCCAAGCCTCTGAGTGGGCTAACCTTAGCATGTACCTAATATTACTTAATTTAAAAATTTCTAGCTACCTATAGTTGGAATGAAAAGGGAGGAATTACACTTTCTCTTCTCTATCCTTCTTTTATACAGTCAGGAGATATCAGGACATCTTAGTTCTAATTATTTCATTAATAGCCAAGTGTCAAATCACCTCGCTTCTTTAGGCTTAAATTTTCTTATCTACAATATGAAAGGGGTTGACTAGGAATTTTTCTAAAGACCCTTAATACCTAAAGGGCAAGAAAATTAATGTATAAAGTCAGGGTCTTTTATGCAAGCATTTTGGAAAGTGTTTTCTAACAGTTCTTTCTTCCTTGGGAAGAAGGATATATATCATTTGTATATATGTTTGGAAATGACACATCTTTCCAATGGTTTAGTTCTCAGAGTCACTTCCCAGTCATGTCAGTTTCCTGTTGATGTTGTAAAAAATTACCACAAGTTTAGCTGCTTAAAGCAGACACACTAATCTTACAATTCTGCATGTCAAAAAGCTAAAATGGGTCTTAGATCCATTTTAAAAATAGGGCTAAGATCCAGGTATGAATAGGGGTTATGTGATGCTTTGACTCATGGCTCCTTTCTTCCTCTTCAAGGCCAGCACCATAACATCTTCACATCTCTCTCTGAAACACCCACCTCACCCTAATAAAGACTCTTGTGATTATACTGGGCATACCTGGATAATCCAGGATAATTTTCCTATTTTAAATCCTAAATCATACCTGCAAAGTTTCCTTTGCCATATAAAGTAATATATTCACATTTTCCAGGGATTAGGATGTGGATATCTGTGGGACATCAGTATTCTGCCTATCTTACCAGTGAACCTCCAGTATCTTGCTTGCCTTTTTTTTTTTTTTTAATGAAGCTACTATTACCAGCTTAAGTAAGATTGACTGATCTTACTTTCCCAGGTCCTTTTTCTTCCTAAGAATAAGAACAAGTGAAATAGGTGAGAGAAAATGACAAGCACAGGAAAGTTTTAAAATATAAGGAATCTATAACGGGTTCAGTTATGGGCCCTGATCTATATTTTTTGATTACCCAAGTTAAATGCTAGGGGGTTTTGAGATGTCACTGCTCAGAAGTGATCCTAGAAGTACTTCTGAGAGCTCAGACTCTTGCTCAAGACAAATCTTGGAGAGAACTACTGCATTTCCAGGCCATCTGTGGTGTCCTTACATTTGGAAGAGGTGGGTAGAAGAGATTGTGCAACAGTCTCTTAGTTTTTCCCTAATGAACATTTTCTGATCTGGCACAAGGATCCTTTCCTTAGTTCAAACTGCCAGAGATAAAATCATTTTTACTGCTAGGGCTGTACTCACTCATTTGTGCTGGAACTGGTGATTATAAGCTTACCCCTTCAGTGTAATTTATCCATGTTAGTTTTTTTCTACATTTAAAAAAATTATAAGTTATATCTAAATTCAATTTCATTTTTGTTGTTGTTGTTTTACTCAAACAGTACCAGTGATTTGATCATCCTTGAGTACCCACTGCCTGATGCTCTAGTCTGAGTTTCTTTCTCAAATGCAAGTATCTAATTGGCAAATACCTTCCAGACTAATTTTCTTCTCTTTTTTTAAGATTTATTTATTTTAGAGAGAGAAAGAGAGCACCAGTGGGAGGGACAGAGGGAGAGAGAATTTCAAGCAGACTCCCTGCTGAGCCCACCACGGGGCTCAATCTCACAACCCTGAGATCATGAGCTGAGCTGAAACCAAGAGTCAGACACTTAACCAAGTGTGCCTTCCAGGCGCCCCACTTCCAGACTATTTTCTAAGTATTTTTGTACATGTGCATATATATGGACATATAGACATATATACTTCTGTTTTGTAGACTTTAAATTAGTGAAATCATATACTGTATATATCATCCTAAAACTTTTTTTCCACGTAATCAAATATCTAGAGATCTTTCAGCATCCTTATATGTTGATTGCTGCATTTTTGTATTGATGCATAGCATTCCTTTGTACAAATATACTATTACTTATATAATCATGTCTCTATGAGATCAACATATGGTTACCAATATTAGCCTGTTAAAATCATTAGGGAAACTAACATCTTTTTGTATCTCTAGGGTAGAATTTCTTGATCAAGGAAATGGCATATATAAAATTATGACGCACTACCATATTGAGCTTTAAAAGGTTGAATAAGTTTCTAGTTCTTCTCAGCAGTGGATAAGAATATGTGTTTCCTCAAATTCCAATAACAGTTGCCCATCTCATGGATGAAAAATGGTATCTCATTGTTTTAATATACATGGTTAAGTAGCGTATCTTTTCTTCTTTATTGCCTTTGTTCTATTTTTTTTACTAGTAGGTTTGTATTTTTCTTTGTAATTTGAAGGATTCTTTTTCACATGTTTTACATATAAGAAACAACCAAGTCTATGGCTTGTTTTAACTTTCTTTATGGCAATTCTGATATGCAAAAGACTTTACATCTTACTATAATCAATTTTTTTCAGTGCTTTAATTATGACTTTTACATTTTGTCTACTATTTTAAGAGACCTCTTTTGGCTTATGTATATAAATCATTTCTTTTTTTTTTTTAAAGATTTTATTTATTTATTTGAAGAGAGAGACACAGAGAGAGAGGGAACACAAGCAGGGGGAGTGGCAGAGGGAGAAGTAGGCTTCCCGCCAAGCAGGGAGCCCGACGCGGGGCTTGATCCCAGGACCCCGGGATCATGACCTGAGCCGAAGGCAGACGCTTAACGACTGAGCCACCCAGGCGCCCCAATCATTTCTTTTTTTGAATTCTCATTCTGTGATACTTTTGTTGGTTGTTCTCTACTATTAGCTCATTAATCATGCCATAATTAATTTTTTACCTCATCAGAAGCAAGTGGGTTTGTCTTTATTATTCTGGGCTAAAATCCTAACAAACTTAGCAGCTTAAAATAATACAAAGTTATTATTTTGCAGTTCTGTAAGTCAAAAGTCCTGGCATAGCATTGCTCAGTTGGGTCCTCTGCTTGGTTTCACAGACTGAAGTCAAGGGGTCCACAGGGCTGTATTCTTTTCTGGAGGCACTAAAGATGAACTTGCTTCCAAATTCATTCGATTTGTTGACAGAATTCAGTTCCTTGAGGTTATAGGGCTGACCTATTCCTTTGCTGGTTGTCGGCCATGAATCTCTCCCAGCTTTGTAGGGCTGCTGGGGTTCTTTGTCATGTTGCCTCTTCCATCTTCAACCCAGCAAGAACACATCAAGTGTTTCTCATGCTTTGAATCACCTCATTTCCCCTTCTCCCATGTCTCTTCTACATCCCACTAGAGAAATTCTCTGCTTTTAAGGGCTCATGTGATTGGGGTAGGCATACCTGGATAATCCAGGATACTCTCCTTGTTTAAAGGTTCATAAACTTAATCATATCTGCAAAGTCCTATTTGCTATATAACATAAAATATTCACAGGCTCTGGGGGATCAGGGCATGGGCATTTTTGAAGGGCTATTATTTTGCCTACTGTAGAGGCACAGTGACTCCTGTGTTGGGCACCGTCTTTCTAGTTATTCCAACTGGCTTATGTTTTGTTTATTGATGCTTCTAATTCAAAATGACTTTTCTTCTAAAAAGTCTTCCACTTTCATGAGAATTTCTTCTAGGCTCGTTTTCTTTTGAGGAATAGCTTTGAGGTCACAGCCCATTTACAGAACCAGAATGTTTGGCCTGATCATTTGAATGGCTTATACATGGTCTAGTCCATATCATCTCATTCTTACTATCTTCTCTTACTGATCATGGGAGCAATCTCTGAGAATGCATGAGCAATACAAAAAAAAATACTTTTAATCAAAATGAGAAAAAAATAGCTTTTCTTTGTTGAAAATAACATACACATGTAGTAAAAAAAAGTTCAAACAGGACAAAAGTAAAGGCATATAATGATACACCTCCCCCCAGACTCCTGAGTTAAACATTATATTAATTGCTTGTGCAGAAATTTCCTAAGCATGTATTTTGGGTTTGTGTTTTGGGGTTTTTTTGTGTGTGTTTTGGGGGAATTTTTTGCATAACTAGTGAACTGCAATCTACAAATATATCTGTACTTTATATTCTTCACTGAAAATATGTCCTGACAGTGTTTACCTGTCAGCACATATAAACTTACCACATTTGTCATGTCTCTGGAAATTTTTATCCTCAATATGTTTTTTGGTGAAAAGCAAATTTCACTGATTTTTTACGACTACTTTTTAAAAAGAAACTTACCTTAGAATGTAGATCAAATAAAATAATGAATGTAGGAGCCACCGAGAATATGAAAAAAGTATTGCACATGTAAAACATACAAATGCACCATATATTGTGAGGGTCATTTGTAGTAGTCTGGTTTAGTTTAAAGTAAAGGTAAAATGAACAATTTGTAGTTATTAGATCTTCTGTATGTGAGGTTCACTTTTTATAATGTACTTCAAAAGGCATTTAATTTTTGTTCTGGCCATAACTAGTTTAGCTTAAAATGATTATTAAAAGTGATTATTTAAATGACTTTTTTTTTCTCTTTTGTTGTCTGTGATAGGAGGTAGTCCTTTGGTTAAAACAACATCTTGCAGGGCGCCTGGGTGGCTCAGTTGGTTAAGCGACTGCCTTCGGCTCAGGTCATGATCCTGGAGTCCCTGGATTGAGTCCCTGGATCGAGTCCCGCATCGGGCTCCCTGCTCCGCAGGGAGCCTGCTTCTCCCTCTGACCCTCCCCCCTCTCATGTGCTCTCTCTCTCTCATTCTCTCTGTCTCAAATAAATAAATAAAATCTTTAAAAAAAAAAACAAAAAAAAAACCATCTTGCAATCAATTTCACTAACAATGAGAGAAAGAACCTGATAACACTTGTGATCTTCTTACTGTTTCAGTCCTTGATAAAAGTACATCACATAAAATACCAGCAGTTTAATCAGTACTTGCTCTTGTGAAAAACAAAACAAAGAAATACCTATTGCTTTTCAATCCTTGTTAGAATAAAAGCAATTCTCTCTTGCTCTCTCCACATATACATACTTTCTATCTTACATATATATATAGTTAAGGGGTTATGCATGTATGTGGTATGTATGCATATGCATATATAATGGTAAGCATGCAACCATGTGTAATATATATATACATACATGCATGTATATATGTATACACACACGTGTTTAATGTTTTGAATACATGTCCAAGTATGCATTTTGTGGTATGAATGCAAATATGTGGTATGCATGGGGTATACATGTACACACTGTGAAGGGTCACTTGATACAACCTACTAATAGGTATATTAAATCTTCTTCCCACAAAAGAGTCAGTCATTATGCCATTATTAACATACTTCAAAATTTTTTATTTTAGAGCAGGGGGAGGGGGGCAAAGGGAAAGGGAGAGAGAAAATCTTAAACAGACTCTCTACCAAGCGTGGAGTCCGACTTGGGGCTTGATCCCAGGTCCCTGAGATCATGACCTGCGCCAAAACAAGAGTCAGACACTTAACTGACTGAGCCACCCAGGTGCCCCCATTATTAACATATTTCAATGAATGCATGACAATGAAAGGTGATTGTTTTCAGTACTTGTATTTTAAATAGCATAAACAGCTATGAAAAGATCATTTTCAAAATAATAAGATAGTGGCTATCCTATAAATATATATACACACATGCCAAAGATATTATTTAACTCATTAATTAAATAACCAGTAAGTCACATGTAGTTTGATGAAGAATCTGAAGAATAGATATATATGAGCAGTCAGGAATGCTGAAAGGAATTTGAAAAATGGGTTGATATCCTATAGGGCATTAAACATAATCTATGGAATCATCTTTTTTATAGGGCAGTAATTGATTACATCTCTGTTGCAAAATTCATTTGCATTTCTATGGACAAGAGTCATCTGCATTACTAATCCTTTTCTACAATTTACAGGGCTGTAATACAGCTTGGTCAAAACAATGAAAAGTGTACAGACTTCTTTAAAGTCAGATAACTCTGAGGGGGTTATTAGAAAAAAAAAAAAACGGCATTCCATTGAAAGGATACTCAATAATCATTTGCCCATTACAAATTATTTTGCAATTTTCCCTAAAATAACACCTTTGCTTGCAGTTAATTTCAGATTTAAAAACAAAACAAAACAAAACAGAAATGTTCTAAGTTCCCGTATTAAAATTGAATATATTTAGAGTAGGGATTGATAGTTTATATCATATCATTTTATTTCATTTATTGTTTTCTTCATTCTGCCAAACATATTAAAGGACCAATGTATGCTAGGTGTTGGGCTAGATATAGACAATACAGTGATGGACAACATATACATGGTCCCTAGACTTTCTCATGGAGCTCACAGTCTTGTAGGGGAGACAGTCATTAATGAAAGTGACATAAGTGCTAGCAAAGCACAGTATTCAACCAGGTAAGTTTGAGGGACCACGGGATGATGTCAGGGAAACTTCCCTGAAGCAATAAACTGTGAGCTGAGTCCTAAAGGACAAAGAGAAACAGTTAAATAGATAAAGAGTGTTGTGATTAAGGGAGAGGAGAGAGGGCAGCTCATAAAGAAAGGGTATCTTATGCAAAGTCCCTGTGGATGAAGGGAATATGGTCATAGTAGAGAGACAGAGTGCCTGGAGGTGAAATCAGAGAAAAAGGCAAGGATTAAACCTGCAGAGCTAAAATTATGTCTGTAGAAGTGATTTAAGCATGGGGATAACATAATTAGAATTGCATTCCCAGAAGATCACCCTGGCTGTCTATGGGCATAGGATTGAAGGAGGAGCCAGGAATGATGCTGAGAGGCCAGTTAAGAGGCCATTGTGAAAATGTGAAAAATGCTAGTGGGACTAATGTTAGGGCTACATGTAAACATAAAAATATGGCTCAAAGCAGAGAGTCAAGGTGTTTTGAAGATGTCTGTAAAAACCAAATGATTAGCTTTGCTCAATTTTGTTTAATGTGAAGAAGTATTGTATTTCCTGGGTAATAATGGTTCTGAAATTTTGCCAAAAGGAAATTTTAATAAAATGGTGCACCTCACTGAATAAACTCAATCCTTTGGTTCTAGTTGAATGTACTATTCAGTAAATGCTGTTCAAGATTAAAATATGATCCGTGGTACTTTTTTTTGAAAGAGCTGTTTATTCAGAATTTTTAAACAACATTTTAATCTGGAGTGTCTTTTATATGGGGACTCTGAGGAAGCTAAACACCTTTTGGCAATACTTATAATTTTCTTGAATTTTAAACAACACAAGTTTCATTTTTTTTAATAAGTATACTTCTTCTTAGAACAATCGGGCAGGCGTATTGTATAAAATTGCTTCATTTTGGCTACTGCTGTCTTAATTTGGAGCCAACACTTTACATAAGAATTTAAAAAATTTGAAAATAATATCTCATACTTGGCCAAAAATTGTATGCTTATTTGCTACATTTTTAAATGTGAGTTTTCTAGTGTTATTTTTATTAGGTTACATATTTTAAGTCATCACATATATGTCATAGTTATTAAACAATTATTTGTTTTAAGCTGTAGCTCCAAATATTATACATATTAGATGTATTTTTTGACATGTTTTATACAGTAGTTGTATTTTGAGAGTAAAAGATTTAGGCATAAAGAAATCTTAAAACCAGCTGCTGTACACCAACCAAAATGTAATTTCCAAAAGAGAATGCTAAGGGCCAAGACACCCCAGATCATTCTTATCTAATAAAGACAGGCAATATATAAGAAAATTGACCTCTAGGAAGCCAGCGGCATCAGTGTTGTGATAAGATTCCTGCCAAACTCTTACCCATGAGAGAAGTCTTGGGGAGAATGAAGAACTTTGCTAAGAATGATCATTTTTATATCTTGAATAATCACAAACACCAAAAAAAAAAAAAACAAAGCCAAAATATCCCAGATGACTAAGAGCTATATTGGGTTGTGTGATGATGTAACCTACTTAATTTGCATCTAATTTTCATCTAATCATATGTAGAAATGTGTCTATTTTGTATTCACTTTTTAAAAATGTTATCCCCTTTTCTCAATAGATTGAGAGGGGAGAGTTTATATTCTCTTACCTCCCTTCTGCTACTTTCTACCTCTTTATTAATCCATTCTTAGGCAGAAAACTTTTTCTCCTCTGGTTCCTCTCATCTAGCTGCACTAACATTTCTCCTTTCATCAACCAACCTCTTAATTATTTATTCACACTTTCTGATTTATGGAAGATGTTGCCTCTTCCCCTTCTCTCACCATTCTGCCATAATCTTAAGAGTTTTCAGTCCATCAACAGATTAGCCTTAATATTCTTGGCTCTACTTAAATCCAGTGACCTCTTGCCCAGCTCTTTTCAACATCTCCTTGTGGATCTACCACATCAGGGACCTGTGCAATGTTAATTTCAAATGACAGTACACTCTTCCATAACCGCTTATGTTTCCAGATTTCTCAGGTTCTTATTCCAGGATACATGCTATTCAACCTCAAAGATGATTCTCATGTCAACTAATTTCAGACTCCCTCAATTTTCTCTCAGACAACCAACAGCAGCCACCCTCCCCAGTCCTTCCCCATGACACTCTTTTCCTCCTCTCCTTTGCTTTCACCTTCTCTTTCCACCAGCCTCAACTCATAGATTCTTTTTTTTTTAAGATTTTATTTATTTATTTGACAGAGAGAGAGAGACAGCGAGAGAGGGAACACAAGCAGGGGGAGTGGGAGAGGGAGAAGCAGGCTTCCGTGGAGTGGGGAGCCCGATGCGGGGCTCAATCCCAGAACCCTGGGATCATGACCTGAGCCCAGGGCAGTTGCTTAACGACTGAACTGCTCAGGCACCCCTCAATTCATAGATTCTATTTTATACCTTCTTTTGACCATAACAATCTAATCACAGAGCCCAGCTTCAAAAATCTGCATTTTCTGCTCCTTTATGTGGGCATCTGAAAACTTACATATATTCATGGTCTAGATTTCACTGCCAATCTCAGCACATCCTGTTAATTCTTTCCCTTTTCCTTATCCATGTTAATCTCTTACCCTCCTTGAAAGATATTCTGCAGCTTCTCTAGTGTAGTTTTCAAACCACATTTTTATCCATGCACATTCATTCTCAGTTGGTGATCTTGATGCCTATTTTAAGGAGAAAACTGAGGTCAACTGATGATTTTTCTTTGCCTTCCTATTCACACTATCTCCAAGTATAATCAGTCCCTGAGACAGTACACTTTGGCCTGTTTAATGCTAACCCTTCCACACATACATCTTATTGCCTTTTCACCTGCCTCTTTTCTGTCTTATTCTCTTCATCAGCCCTCTTCCTCCTATTTCCTAAAATTCTCCCTCCCAATTGGCTTCTCCTGGACTGTAAACAAGCTTATGTTTCTCACATCTAAGGAAACAAATAATCCAAACGGTCCAAACAAAATAAGGATACTCATTTTGTATCCTTTAGCACCACTTGATTTTTATCTTATTTTTCTCATTTTTCCCCGTAGAGGACCCCAAATTCACTACCTCTACTACTTTATATCTCACATTTTTCATAATCCACTGCAGTTAGGTTTCTGTCAAAGCCAATGGAGATTTATTAGTTCTTATTTTATCCTAAAATCCCTACTTTGTTGTTTTCCTTCTATATCAATTAGAGGCTTTTGCTTGCAAGCAGCACATACCAACTCTAAGGGAAAGATGTTATAAAATGAATTAGAAGACTTGGGAACAAAGTCAGAAGTGGACAGAGATTGGGGCTACCCACCAGCTTGGTCAAGTCATTACTTTACAGGACGAATAAGGGTTGCTGCAGTTTTTCCCTGTTTTTGAATCACAGTGCTAAGAGTCAAGGACTTGGGAGAGGAAATCCAATAGATCTATCCAGTGTCACTGATCTTATCCTTTACAGGTCAGTGATGGACAGCCAGAAAACAAAAAATATTTCCTACAGCTTCCACAATATGACACTCTCCTGCTTCCCTCTCCTCTCTTCTTTCATTTTTTTTTTTAAAGATTTTATTTATGTATTTGACAGAGAGAGACACAGCAAGAGAGGGAACACAAGCAAGGGGAGTGGGAGAGGGAGAAGCAGGCTCCCCACAGAGCAGGGAGCCCGATGTGGGACTCGATCCCAGGACCCTGGGATCATGACCTGAGCCGAAGGCAGTCGCTCAACCGACTGAGCCACCCAGGCGCCCCTGTCTTTCATTTTAAAAATTCTTATTGCTTTCTTGTTTGTACACAATTTAAATATAGATATATGACCCCATGGCTTTGTTCTTTTCATCCTCTGATGTCATCCTGTGGGGGATTGTTGTAGTATTTATTGTCATGTCTTCATCTATATTGACTAATTCTTTTTTTTTTCTTAAGATTTTATTTATTTATCAGAGAGAGAGAGAGCACACAAGCAGGGGGAGCTGCAGGCTGGGGGAGAAGCAGACTCCCCACTGAGCAAGGAGCCCAATGTGAGACTTGATCCCAGGACCTGGGATTATGACCTGAGCCAAAGGCAGACACTTAACCAAATGAGCCATCCAAGCGTCTTGAGACTGGTTAATTCTTTTTTTTTTTTTTAAGTCTCTTTTATTTCAGTTTTTATTTTACTTCCACTTAGTTAACATACAGTGTCATATTACTATATACAATATAGGGATTCAACAGTTCCATATATCACCTGGGGCTCATCACGACAAGTGCACTCCTTCATCACCATCTAAATTTTAAACATAAAACCTAGAGAAAAGTACCATTTCAAAAACAAAAATCATATTTTCCCTCCCTTTCCATCATTTCGCTATTCATTACAAGAGAACAGAGAGAGGAAAGTTAGATTCCAAACCAGATAAGTTCTGCAATTTACTCAAGAACCTTTCGGTGGCCATGGGCAGGTGTTTTTTTTTTTTTTTTTTTTTTTTTAGTTTTATTATGTTATGTTAGTCACCATACATTACATTGTTAGTTTTTGATGTAGTGTTCCATGATTCCTTGTTTGCGTATAACACCCAGGGCTCCATTCAGCACGGGCCCTCTTTAATACCCATCACCAGCCTAACCCATCCTACAACCCACCCCCTCCCCTCTAAAACCCTGTTTTTTTCTCAGAGTCCATAGTCTCTCATGGTTCGTCTCCCCCTCCAATTCTCCCCCCCTTCATTTTTCCCTTCCTACTTTTTTTTTTTTTAACATATAATGTATTATTTGTTTCAGAGGTACATGTCTGTGATTCATCAGTCTTACACAATTCATAGCGCTCACCATAGCACATACCCTCCCCAATATCCATCACCCAGACACCCCATCCCTCCCACCCCCCACCACTCAGCAACCCTCAGTTTGTTTCCTGAGATTAAGAGTCTCTTATGGTTTGTCTCCCTCTCTGGTTTCATCTTGTTTCATTTTTTCCTCCCTTCCCCTATGATCCTCTGTCGTGTTTCTCAAATTCCTCATATCAGTGAGATCATAGGATACTTGTCTTTCTCTGATTGACTTATTTTGCTTAGCATAATACCCTCTAGTTCCATCCACGCCATTGCAAATGGCAAGATTTCGTTGTTGGGTTTTTTTTTTTTTTTGGATGGCTGCATAATATTCCATTGTATATATATCCCACATCTTCTTTATCCATTCATCTATTGATGGACATCTTGGCTCTTTCCATAGTTTGGCTATTGTGGACATTGCTGCTATAAACATTGGGGTGCACATACCCCTACGGATCACTACGTTTGTATCTTTGGGGTAAATACCCAGTAGTGAAATTGCTCTATTTTCAACTTTTTAAAAAAAATTTTTAAAGATTTTATTTATTTTTCAACAGAGAGAGAGAGAGACAACGAGAGAGGGAACACAAGCAGGGGGAGTGGGAGAGGGAGAAGCAGACTTCCTGCTGAGCAAGGAGCCCGATATGGGACTCAATCCCAGGACCCTGGGATCATGACCTGAGCTGAAGGCAGATGCTTAACGACTGAGCCACCCAGGCGCCCTATTTTCAACTTTTTGAGGAACCTCCATATTGTTTTCCAGAGTGGCTGCACCAGCTTGCATTCCCACCAACAGTGTAGGAGGGTTCCCCTTTCTCCACATCCTCGCCAACATCTGTCATTTCCTGACTTGTTAATTTTAGCCATTCTCACTGGTGTGAGGTGGTATCTCATTGAGGTTTTGATTTGGATTTCCCTGATGCCAAGCAATGTTGAGTACTTTTTCATGTGTCTGTTGGCCATTTGTATGTCTTCTTTGCAGAAATGTCTGTTCATGTCTTTTGCCCATTTCTTGATTGGAATATTTGTTCTTTGGGTGTTGAGTTTGATAAGTTTTTTATAGATTTTGGATACTAGCCCTTTATCTGATGTCATTTGCAAATATCTTCCCCTATTCCGTCAGTTGTCTTTTGGTTTTGTTGACTTGTTTCCTTTGCTGTGCAAAAGCTTTTTATCTTGATGAAGTCTCAATAGCTCATTTTTGCCCTTGTTTCCCTTGCCTTTGGCGATATGTCTAGGAAGAAGTTCCTGTGGCTGAGGTCGAAGAGGTTGCTGCCTGTGTTCTCCTCAAGGATTTTGATGGATTCCTGTCTCACATTTAGGTCTTTCATCCATTTGGAGTCTATTTTTGTGTGTGATGTAAGGAAATGGTCCAGTTTCATTCTTCTGCATGTGGCTATCCAATTTTCCCAACACCATTTGTTGAAGAGACTGTCTTTTTTTCCACTGGATGTTCTTTCCTGCTTTGTCGAAGTTTAGTTGACCAAAGACTTGAGGGTCCATTTCTGGGCTCTCTATTATGTTCCATTGATCTATGTGTCTGTTTTTGTGCCAGTAGAGATTGGCTAATTCTTATTAAGTTTTTCTGTGGATAGATATTGTGCTAAATATTTTATATGTATAAGAACTATATAAAACTTCATGAGTTCGGGTATTATAATTCTTACATTACATGAGAAACTGGGGCTCAGGAAAACTAAGTAATGTTTCCAGTTACTACACATCTTTATTAAGACTGGGGAATCAAGTCTTCAAAGCCAAATGTTCTTATCCATCTCTGTACCAATAATGCCCCACTTATATTCCCACCAAACTTTGTCAACTACTTATTTGATACCTCATTTTATTCTTAGTTTCCTAGGGAGTTGTGTATTTAAAATGAAATTGATTATCTTTATTCCTCTTATTTGGCAGTTCTCATGAGAGAAAATATTACAACTTGGTGTTGGTGATAGTGGTGGTGGGGAGGGACATTCAAATTCAACTTAACCTTCACACAATTAATAAATATCCACCCATATCTGTCACTATTGACTGACTTTCAATTGCAGTGTTACAATAGTCTCTAAATTTGGATTCCTGCCCATATAACTATCTCACTCAAGTCTGTCATCTATATACAGTCCTAAGTGTTTAAAACACAACACTAGTTATGTTATTTCTCCTTTTAAAGCACTCAGTTTGCTTCATGTATTCTGTACAACAAAGTCCAAATTCCTTAGCGCTGATTTATTAGGGCCTTTTTGATTTGGTTCTCTTTACTTCTTGAGCCTCATCTCTTAAATCCATGTCACCTAAATCCCATGCTTCTGAAAAATTTGGCTTGTATAATAGCTTCCATATCCCATGACACTGTAAGGACACTTTGTGTTCTTACTTTATGTATACTTCCTATTTTTAAGGTTATTCTTGTTCTCTTTCCTTACTTCCCAGAGTGGCTAACCTTGCTTTGACTTATTTTATCTTAAGAAAAGCTACTGAATTAAGTTTTCTTCTGTGTATGCTTCCATGATTATCAGTGAGTAACTATTACTTTCACATTTTCAAATTTCCCATTCTTACTGTTATTATTAAGAAATCCAGAAATAGTGTGGCTCTACAGTGGAATAACAGTGTGGTCCCATAGAGTATGTTTGGGTGATGAGAGAGCTGCTCTCCAAGTTCTTCATGAATAGATATAGAAGAAAGGATTTTAAAAGTACATAGCCCCATACGTAAAAATATCCAAATATCAGTAATCAGTAATTCAGAGAAACTTAGAAGCATATCAGATAATGACATTTAAGATGATATATTCTGTTAATTAGAGTCACTCAGAGTATACTTCAGTAAGGAGATATGAGTTGATGTGTTCGTGTAACTTCTAATTTGTTTTTACACTACAATCATATAAGCTCAGCGTTGCAAACAACCTCAAACATTATCTAGAAATATAAGCTAGCTCATTGTGATTATCTGTGGATATCAATTATGCTAGCAGTAGATTAAGGGGAATGTAAATACAATGCAAATTGCATTGTGATATAAAGTACTTCTCCTTAATTTTTTTTTTTTTTTAACCTCGGTAACTAACTTGGGGATTGGAGCATTCTGGTATCAGGGAGGGGGAAATTTCTCCCTACCCTTCTTGGTTTTTTTGGCTGATCTGATAATTAAATTGACACAAGACAGATTAATAGGAGAAACAAAACAAATTTAATTCCTATATATGGGAACCCCAAAGATAGGAGTCTCTGAGAAGAGATCAAAACAAGCAGCTTTTATATCTTTAGACAAAGAAACAATAAATTTATGAAGAACTGACAAGACAAAGAAACTTAGGCTTGGGTACTAATTAGTAAGTAAATTAATCAGAGTTTGTTTACACAGCCTTCTCAGCCCTGAATTCCTAATATCTGGCAATATGGATGTCTTTCTGCCTCCTGGATAAGGGAGGCTACTTTTCACATGGTAGATTTAGAGAAATAGAGAGAAGGGTCAGAGTATCCTTGCACCAGCTGTTTCTCAAGTAACTAATTCAACATAATCAGTATGCCACTTTGGTATATTTTGGGGTGGCCTGCCTTGATCCCCATCTCTGGGAAATTTCAAAATATACACAGCTTCTTAATATCTTCCAGGAACTAGCAGTTAAAACAAAACCCAGTTTAGCAGTGAGACAGACTACTGAAAATAGTGGAGGAATCTCTATTGGTTTTCTTTTGCCACTATAACAAATTACCACAAAATTGGGGGCGTAAAAAAACATAAATTATTATATTATGCAAGTTAGAAGTTCAAAATGGGTATTTCTGGGCTCAGCAGAGGTGAGTTCTTTCTGGAGACCCTAAGGTGAATCTATTTCCTTGACTTTTCCTGTTTCTAGAAGCTGCCTACATTTCTTGACTTGTGGCCTTGAACACCAGCCTCAAAGCCAATGTGGGGCATCTTCAAACTCCCTTTCCTGATTTCTGCTTCTAATGTCACATCTCCTTTTCTAACTCTGATTCTCCTGCCTCAAATATTTTCCTTATATGGCCCTTGTGATTACATTGGGTCCACCTGGGTCATCTAGGATACTCTCCCTACCTCAAGATCCTTAATCTAAATACATCTATAAAGTCCCTTTTACCATGGAGGGTAATATATGCACAGGTTCTGGGTATTAGGATGTGGACATCTTTGGGAGGCCATTATTCTGCTTATCACAGACTCTCCTATAAAGTTCTGATGCTGGTTATCTTGTTACTGTAAAAATATGGAACACTAAAGGTGTTATGATAGTTTGAATTGCAAAATAAGGATAGTTTTGAGACTCTCTGGCTGCAGATGCAAGAGGGCAATGTGGACTTTAAAAAGTTGAGGGAGGGCTAAGGAAGGGGGATATCACAGGCAATTGTGCAAGGAAAATCTGTGAGAAGGAGTTAGCAAAAACAAAAAAGTAGTGAGAAGAGGAATATGAAAAGATAAGATCCTGAGATAAACTTGCCTCCCAGTCAACTGGAAAATTCCATTATTAAGAGCATTGCATTTATAGGTCCCACAATTCAACCGATGTGTTACTGTAATGTAGCAATTTCACAAAGACCCTATGCTTGGAAAACAGAATTGTAGCAATAGAGAGTGTCAGAGCTGAAAAAGACCTTCAGTATTTTCTAGTGTAAGTTCACTTTACACAAAGTAAATTGAGGTCCACATTTTTTAAGAACTTAGGAAAAGTTATACAGTAATTTGGTGCCAAAGGCAGGATTTAAACTCAAATATCCTGATTTAGAGTTCATGACTCTTGTGACTTTGTCCTGTAAGAGTTCTTTTCTGTCCTAGTAGGAAATAATAAAACTTTCCTTTCCTTAGGAAATACAACAATTTTTTTTCCTATCATAAAAGATTTTTCTGTCATTTTTCTCTCCAAGAGTGGTATAGAAAAGTCATCTTTCTTTTTTTACATAGAAACTAGAGCTAGATTTAGCCTGAACTGCATAACGTGATTTTCGTTATGTAATATCATCTTATATTTGTCTAGCAATGTGTGGGTTTGAAGGTACTTTCACATTTTACATATTGTCTTTACTTCTCAGAATGATACTGTGAGATTTTTGGGTAGAGCAGGGAGTTTTTTTCCTGTTGTACATACAAAGACAAGCTCATTAGAGGTGAAGTCAGGACCAGAACTTAGGTCTCCTGGTTCTTTTTTCCCCCACGCTTCTGCCACTGTGAGGCTTTGTGATTTTAGTTAAATCTGGTACATTGGTATTCTTATTTGTGAGTGATGGCAATAATTTTTGTCCTACCACATAGAGAAATTATAAGAATAAAATGAGATATCAAATGAAAGTCCTTCATCAAAAGACTATATCCACCCTACCAAATGCAATAAGCTGATTATTTAAGCATTTCTAACATGAAGAGGACTAGACAAACATTGCTGGGTTATTCTAGATGATTTAAACCAAATTTGCAACTGGATTATGTTATTTTCCACCTAAAATTTCTCACATGCATTAAGGAAAAATTGCATCAATTCTTAAATTATTCATAATAATAATAAATTATAACTAGTGTTCATTGAGTTTTACTTTGCTCTCGGCCATGTGCTATCAAGTTATTCTTGGCCTAGGTCACCAAAATACTAAGTGAACAAATCTCGTTTCTGAGAAATCAGGTCTGTGTGGCACAAAACCAATGTCTTCAATCACTAGCCCCCCCCTCAAAGACTCAGAATATTGTGCAAGAAGAAAATGGCAGAGCAAATGATTGGAAGCATAATAAACTTACTTCACCCCCATGGCCTCCAGCCAATTTTCTTTGCTTGCTCTCTATTAAAGCTATTTGAAAGATAAACCAAAAAAAAAAAAAAAAAGATAAACCAGAAAGAGATGGTGTTTGAAGACTGTTGGCTACATAAATATGATGTTAACTAAGTCATTAGCTTCTACTTCAACATTTAGGTTTATTTTCCCAGACTGGCCTTTGAAAATCTTAACTTTTTCAGAGCCTGAGGAGATGAATTCCATTTGGACACTTGTCTGTGCTAGGCTCTATGCTGAAGATTTCAAAATATTACCTTTTAAAATCTCCAAAATACCTCTCTGATGTGGATACTATTATTATCCATGTTTACCAGATATGGGTAATGCTGCATAGACAGTTTAGGGTCTTGCTGAGGGTCACACAACCAGTAGGAGTTGAGCTCCAGTAGCTTGACTTCACAGCTGTGCATTATTAGCCAGAGTGAACTTGTTCTTGAAATGTATTAGAGGTCACAAATGCTACCTAAACCACAAATACTTACTTCATATATTGCCATCTCTGACAACTAAACCCCAAGATTTGCTTTCTCTCTTGAATTTCTAAACTGTTTCTTTGAATCTTATATTCAATGTATCTCAACTTATGTAACGTCCACAAAGTAAATTATTGTTGCTGTTGTTGTTGTTATTAATATTATTATTATTTTATAAATTCTATTAGGGGATTTAAATGAAAAAACAAGTTTTACACTTGATTCATGGACCAGTACAAAACCACACAATTACAGCTATGTGGTAATTGAAAAAATATGATAAAAAATATGATAGAAATACTGCTTTTTAAATTGTTTCTATCTCTGGCTATTGTGTTTTTCATCAATATTACCCATTACTGTCATCACTCTGAGCATTTGATTTTTTAAAAAATTTTTTATTGTTATGTTAATCACCATACATTACATCATTAGTTTTAGATGTAGTGTTCCATGATTCATTGTTTGTGCATAACACACAGTGCTCCATGCAGAACGTGCCCTCTTTAATACCCATCACCAGGCTAACCCATCCTCCCACCCCCCCCCCTCTAGAACCCTCAGTTTGTTTTTCAGAGTCCATTGTCTCTCATGGTTTGTCTCCGCCTCCGATTCCCCCCCTTCATTCTTCCCCTCCTGCTATCTTCTTTTTTTTTTCTTAACATATATTGCATTGTTTGTTCCAGAGGTACAGATCTGAGATTCAACAGTCTTGCACAATTCACCGTGCTTACCAGAGCACATACCCTCCCCAGTGTCTATCACCTAGTCACCCCATCCCTCCCACCCCACGCCCCACTCCAGCAACCCTCAGCTTGTTTCCTGAGATTAAGAATGCCTCATATCAGTGAGGTCATACGATACATGTCTTTCTCTGTTTGACTTATTTCTGAGCATTTGATTTTTAATTAGGGTTTTATATGACATAATATATTGATTATTCGGTTACTTCTTTGACACTTATAAACATAGCTTAGTTCTTCCACGTTTGAGTTAAAACTTTCATAGAAATTAGAAAGATGTAGGAAATTAAGACAAACATTTTGTAAGATGTTAACAAAACAGGAAATTTAGAAAATTATAGAGCTGTTAGATATAACTACTGTCAATCCCAATACATGAAAGTTATTAGAAAGCACATCAATTATCTTCTATACACAGCTTAAAATGTAGAATCAGGTGATTGGATGTCTTTCTTTCATAATCAAAAGCATTTCCTGCTACTTTGGGATTTTGGACCTTTGATTTATCAAGATTAACCAAATAAGAAATGAGGATGCAAAAAAAGTAGTAATAATGATGATGTAAATTTTGGGGGGTTAAAATGGCTGCATAGTAGGGGGATCCTGAGCTTGCCTTGTCTTTGAAACACAGCTAGATCAACATCAAACTATTTTGAACAACTAAGAATATAATCTAAGGATTAAGAAAACAATCTGCACAGTTCAAAGGAGAGACCAGGGCAGATATGAGGTTCAGAGCCATGAACTGGGGAGAGGAAAGCCTTGGAGCTGCAAAAGGGAGGGAACCCTTTTCACTGAGCAAAGTCCAGGGAGTGAGCAGGAGAGAGTGCAGTGGGTAGGGTTCAAACAATAAGCCATGGTAAGGGGATCCCCTGGGTCACACTGGGAGAGATCGCTCCCCTTCCCAGAGTACATTGGAAAGAGTGTATTTTGCCTCTCCAAGGACAAAAAGCCAGCTGGGAGCCATTGAGCAATGCTCCAATGCTCAAGAGCAGGGACAGAGGTGGGTGCAGAGGGCAGATAATCTGGAAGCAGCTTTTTACTGTGAGCCACGATAGATTTGAGCCACTGCGCTCCCTCAAGAGCAGCTGCTTTTCCAGGACAGAACTGAGCAGAGAACATAGACATGCGCAGACTGCAGGTTACCTGGTTGCAGCTTTTTGCTGTACCTCACAATAGATTCTAACTACTGTATGTACGCTGTGCAACTGCTTTTCTGGAACAGGACAGTGCTGGGCTCACTGCTAGACTGGGTCCTCACCTTGCCAGGTCCTTTAAAACTTGGAGTTTTGAATACCAGCTATGGGCCAGAGATAAAATATAGGAGATCTGGGGTGCCTGGTGTGCCAATGGCCGGGAACAGACAGTTTAAGGGCAGAGATCTGAGGAACACCTGGGACAACAGGAGATTTTTTGTTTTTCTGTGAGAGCCTCCTAAACATCAGTGGCCAGGAGTTCCCCTCCCCAGGGACAAGAGGGCAGGGTGGATGTCATCTTCCTCATCTACCACCCCTCCCTTCCCCCCACCCACCAGCACAGTCAGACTTGAGAGAGAAATACAGCGAGCACTTCCAGTGGAGGCTGGAGTCCCTTACACCAAGCCCCTGTCCCCTTGTGCCTGGCAGGGACATCTTAACAAGGGAAAGTCAGCTTGTGAGCCCGCCCAGCAGGCCGCTCTCTCTGAAGACCAACACAGGCCGCCTGCATTTACCAAGTCTACTGATCAGAGTGCTCCAAAGCATCAGCTTCAGTTCTGGTGGAAATAGGACCAGGCTTACTTTTTAAATTTTTAAATTTTTAAAATTTTAATTTTTAAATTTTCTTATTTCTTATTTTTATTTTTTTAATCTTTTATCTCATATATATTCTTCTTTTTAGTCTTTATCTTTTTTTTTTTTCTGGTTTCAGGCTTACAATTTTTGGTTCATTTATTGGTTTCTATGTTTCCCTCTCTTATTTTTCAGATCAGGCTTTTTTTTTTTTTCCCTTTTCTTCTTTCCTTACTCTGTTTCCTTCTTTCTTTCTTATTCTTTGGAATCAGGCTTATAGTTTTTTGCTTGTCTGCTTGTTTGCTTTTTAGTTCCTTATCCTTTTCTCTTGCCTTGGATCAGGACTTTTTTTTTTTTCTCCTCCTCTTTTGCAGGCTTATCTTAACAAACAAATCAAAGCACATCTAGATAAAGGTACAAGCACTCGGCACTGCAAGAAAGGAGGAAATCTGTAGAGGATGGACCAGTGGGGAAAAGCAGCCAAAATACAACAGAATGCACACAGCATACACCAGAAACACTTCCTGAAGTGCCAGGCCCTGGACAGTTTATGACCTCTTTTTATTTTTTTTTATTTTTTATTTTTTTAAAGATTTTATTTATTTGACAGAGAGAGACACAGTGAGAGAGGGAACACAAGCAGGGGGAGTGGCAGAGGGAGAAGCAGGATTCTCGCGGAGCAGGAAGCCTGATGTGGGGCTCGATCCCAGGACCCTGGGATCATGACCTGAGCCGAAGGCAGCCGCTTAACTGACTGAGCCACCCAGGCACCCCTATGACCTCTTTTTAATATAGCATTACTCTGAGGTTCAGGAAACATAACAAGCTTTTATAACACACAAAAGATAGAAACTTAGCCAAAATGACAGGGCTGAGGAATTCTCCCCAAAAGAAAGGTCAGGAAGATATCACAGCCAGGGACTTGCTCAAAGCAGATATAAACAATATACCTGAACAAGAATTTAAATCAATAGTTATAAAACTACTAGCTGGATTTGAAAAAAAAAAAAGCATATAAGATGACAGCAGAGAAACCTTCACTGCAGAGATAAAAAGACCTTAAAACTAGTCAGACTGAAATTTAAAAATGCTATAACCAAGATGCAAAAACAGACTGGCTATAATAACTATGAGGGTTGAAGAAGCAGAGGGGAGGATAGGTGATACAGCAGATAAAATTATGGAAAATAATGAAGCTGAAAAAAGGGGGAAGAAAACTATTAGATCATGAAGGTAGACTTCGGAAACTCAGCAATTCTATAAAGTGAGATAATATCCGTGTCATAGGAGTCCCAAAAGAGGAAGAACAGGAAAGAGGGGCAGAGGTTTATTTGAACAAATAATAGCTGAGAACCTCCCTAATCTGGGGAAGGAAACAGGTATTCAAGTCCAAGAGACACAGAGAACTCCCTTCAAAATCAACAAAAACATGTAAACACCATGACCAAACTTGCAAAATACAAAGATAAAGAGAGAATCCTGAAAGCAGCTCAGGAGGAAAATGTCCTTAACTTACAAGGTAGACACAAGGCTGGCAGCAGACCTGTCCACAGAGACCTGGCAGGACAGAAAGTCATGGCATGATCTATTCAACATGCTAAATTGGAAAAATATGCAGCCCAGAGTACTTTATCCAGCAAGACTGTCATTCAGTAGGAGAGATAAAGAGTTTCCAAGATAAA
Organism: Mirounga angustirostris; assembly: GCF_029215605.1. Taxonomy (NCBI): domain Eukaryota; kingdom Metazoa; phylum Chordata; class Mammalia; order Carnivora; family Phocidae; genus Mirounga; species Mirounga angustirostris. Next base: position 89,737,774 of record NW_026991716.1, on the reverse strand, counting down.
CAGAAACTAAAGGAGTTCATGAACACTAAATCAGCCCTGCAAGAAATATTAAAGGGGACCTTTTGAGCAGGAAAGAGAAACCAAAAGTAACAAAGACTAGAAAGGAAGAGAGAAAATCTACAGGAACAGTGACTTTACAGGTAATACAATGGCACTAAATTCCTATCTTTCAATAATTACTCTGTATGTAAATGGACTCAATGCTCCAATCAAAAAATACAGGGATCAGAATGGGTAAAAAAACAAGACCTATCGAAATGTTGCCTACAAGAGATTCATTTTAGACCAAAGACACCTCCAGATTGAAAGTGAGGTGGTAGAGGACAATTTCTCATGCTAATGGACATCAAAAGAAAGCTGGAGTAGCCATCCTTATAGCAGAAAAACTAGATTTTAAACCAAAGACTGTAATAAGAGATGAAGAAGGATACTATATCATAATAAAAGGGTCTATCCAACAAGAAGATTTAGCAATAGTTAATATTTATGCCCTTAACTTGGGAGCAGCCAAATACATAAATCAATTAATAACAAATATAAAGAAACTCATTGAAAATAATACAATGATATTAGGGGGCTTTAACACCCCACTTACATCAATGGACAAATCATCTAAGCAGAAAATCAACAAGGAAACAAGGGCTTTGAATGATACACTGGACCAGATGGACTTAACAGATACATTCAGAGCATTTCATCCTAAAGCAACAGAATACACATTCTTTTTGAGGGCACATGGAACATTCTCCAGAATAGATCACATACTAGGTCACAAATCAGGCCTCAAGTGGTACAAAAAGATTGAGATCATACCTTGCATAATTTCAGATGACAGTGCTATGAAACTTGAGGTCAACCACAAGAATAAATTTGGAAGAACCATGAATACAGGGGTGTTAAAGAACATCCTACTAAAGAATGAATGGTCAAGAAGGGAATTAAAGAAGAATTTAAAAAAATACATGGAAGCAAATGAAAATGAAAACAGGACAGTTCAAAACCTTTGGGATGCAACAAAGGTGATCCTAAGAAGGAAGTATATTGCAGTACAGGCCTACCACAAGAAGCAAGAAAAGTCTCAAATACACAACCTAAACTTACACCTAAAGGAATTGGAAAAAGAATAGCAAATAAAGCCTACATTCAGCAGGAGAAGAGAAACGGTAAAGATTAGAGCAGAACTCAATGATATAGAAATAAAAAACAAAACGAAACAAAAACAGTAGAACAGATCAATGAAATTAGGAGCTGGTCTTTGAAAGAATTAACAAGATTGATAAACCCCTAGCCAGACTTATCAAAATGAAAAGAGAAAGGATCCAAATAAATCAAAGCATGAATGAACGAGGAGAGATCACAACTAACACTGCAGAAATAAAAACAATCAGAATATTATGAGTAATTATTTGCCAGCAAATTAGGCAATCTGGAATAAATGGGTGAATTCCTAGAAACATATAAACTATCAAAACTAAAACAGGAAGAAATAGAAAATCTGAACAGACCCATAACCAGCAAAGAAATTTATTAGTAATCAAAAATTTCCCAATAAACAAGAGTCTAGGGCCAGATGGCTTTCTAGGGGAATTCTACCAAACAGTTAAAGAAGAATTAATACCTATTCTTCTGAAACTGTTCCAAAAAATAGAAATGGAAGGAAAACTTCCAAACTCATCCTATGAGGCCAGCATTACCTTGATCCCAAAACCAGACAAAGACCCCACTAAAAAGGAGTATTACAAACCAATATCCCTGATGAACATGGATGCAAAAATTCTCAACAAGATACTAGCTAATCATATCCAACAGTACATTAAAAGGATTATTCACCATGATCAAGGGGGATTTATTCCTGGGCTGCAAGTGTGGTTCAACATCTGCAAATCAATCAAAATGATATACCACATTAATAAAAGAAAGGATAAGAACCAAATGGTTCTCTAAATAGATGCAGAAAGAAGCATTTGGCCAAATACAACATCCTTTCTTGATAAAAACCCTCCATGAAGTAGAGATATAGGGGATATACCGCAACATCATAAAAGTCATATATGAAAGACCAACAGCTAATATTCCTCCTCAATGGGGAAAAACTGAGAGATTTTCCCCTAAGGTCAAGAACATGACAGGGATGTCCACTCTCACCACTGTTGCTCAACATAGTACTGGAAGTCCTAGCTTCAGCAATCAGACAACAAAAAGAAATAAAAGGCATCCAAATCAGCAAAGAAGAAGTCAAACTTTGACTCTTTGCAGATGACATGACACTCAATGTAGAAAACCTGAAAGACTCCACAAAAAAATTGCTAGAGCTGATACAGGAATTCAGCAAAATTGCAGTATATAAAATCAATGCACAGAAGTCTGTTGCATTTCTATACACCAACAACAAAGCAGCAGAAAGAGAAATTAAGGAATTTATCCCATTTACAATTGCACCAAAAGCCATAAGATAAACCTAACCAAAGAGGTAAAAGATCTGTACTCTGAGAACTAAAGAATGCTTGTGAAAGAAATTGAGGAAGACAGAAAGAAATGGAAGAACATTCTATGCTCATGGATTGGAAGAACAAATATTGTCAAAATGTCTATGCTACCCACAGCAATCTATACATTCTATGCATCCCTATCAAAATACCATGAGCATTTTTCACAGAGCTGGAGCAAACAATTCTAAAATTTGTATGGAAGCAGAAAAGACCCCAAATGGCAAAAGTAATATTGAAAAAGAAAACTAAAGCTGGAGGCATCACAATTCTGGACTTCAAGCTCTATTATAAAGCTGTAATCATCAAGACAGTATGGTACTGGCACAAAACCAGCTGCATAGATCAGTGGAATAGAGAACTCAGAAATGGACTCTCAACTCTATGGTCAACGAATCTTTGACAAAGCAGGGAAGACTATCCATTGAAAAAAAGACAGTCTCTTCAACAAATGGTGTTGGGAAAATTGGACAGTCACATGCAGAAGAATGAAACTGGACCACTTTCTTACACCATATGCAAAAATAAATTCAAAATGGATGGATGAAAGACCTAAATGTGAGACAGGAATCCATCAAAATCCTAGAGAAGAACACAGGCAGTAATCTCTTTGACCTCAGTTGCAGCAAATTATTGCTAGACATGTCTCTAAAGGCAAGGGAACAAAAGCAAAAATAAACAATTGGGACTTCATCAAGAGAAACACCTTTTGCACAGCAAAGAAAATAATCAAGAAGACTAAAAGCAACCTACAGAATGGGAGAAGATATTTGCAAATCACATATCAGATAAAGGGTTATTATCCAAAAATCTATAAAGAACTTATCAAACTCAACATCCAAAAAAACTAAATACCCGGTGAAGAAATGGGCAGAAGACATGAACATACATTTCTCCAAAGAAGATCTACAAATGGCTAACGGACACATGAAAAAATGCTCAAAATCATTCATCATCAGAGAAATACAAATCAAAACCACAAGCTGATACAACCTCACACTGGTCAGAATGGCTAAAATTAACAACTCAGGAAACAACAGATCTTGGCAAGGATGCAGAGGAAGGGGAACCCTCTTACACTGTTGGTGGGAATACAAAATGGTGCAGCCACTCTGGAAAACAGAATAAAAGTTCCTCAAAAAGTTAAAACTAGAACTACCCTATGACGTAGCAATTGCACTACTAGGTATTTATCCAAAGGATACAAAAATAGTGATTCAAAGGGGCACATGCACTCCAATGTTTATAACAGGAATGTCCACAATAGCCAACCTATGGAAAGAGCCCAGATGTCCATTGACAGATGAATGGATAAAGAAGTGGTGGTATATATATACAATGGAATATTACTCAGCCATCAAAAAGAACGAAATCTTGCCATTTGCAATGATGTGGATGAAACTAGAATGTATTATCCTAAGTGAAATAAGTCAGTCAGACAGAGAAAATATGATGATGAAATATGATTTCACTCATGTGGAATTTAAGAAACAAAACTGATAAACATAGGGGAAGGGAAGGTAAAATAAAATAGGATAAAAACACAGAGGGAGACAAACCATAAAAGACTCGTAACTATAGAGAACAGAGGGTTGCTGGAGGGGAGGTTGTGGGGGGATGGGGGTAATTAAGTGATGGGCATTAAGGAGGGCACTTCATATAATGAGCCTTGGGTGTTATATGTAACTGATGAATCACTAAATTCTATGACCAAATTAATGATACACTATATGTTAACTAACTTGAATTTAAATAAAACCAAAGTAAATAAATAATACCAAATTTTTAAAAATGCAAAAAACAAGTGATGTAAAATTTCAGTTCAAGGAACATACATGAAAATGAGAAACTTTATCCTTGAAATGTTAAATCTTAAAATAAAATGGCCAATTCATATCCCTATATATTGATAAACTAAGATTAGCTCAAGGTTCTGGGCCTGAGGATCTGGAAAAACAAATTTTAAATCCAGGCCTCAAATAATTCCTCATAGTATGTTGCTAAGGAACTTGAACTCATTATCCAAAATCACTTATCACATAAAGAAAAATATAATAGGAGAAAGAGTCAAGAAATAACATCTTGGAAACATCTGCAGATTCTGGAATTTTAGTCATGGAATATAGAATAAGTATGTTTAATATATTTAAAGAAATGAAAAATATATTAAAAACTAAAAACCAAGAGACTATAAAAGTTGAAAAGGCAAGTTTAAAAATGAACCAAAGAGAAATTTGAGAATTTATTAGAAATTCAAAAAACTAAATAAACAGTAATCAAGCATGGCTAGGGGCACCTAGGTGGCTCAGTCAGTTAAGTATCCAATTCTTGATCTCAGCTCAGGTCTTGATTTCAGGGTCATGAGTTCAAGCCCCGCATTGGACTCCACGCTGGGCATAGATCCTACTTAAAAAAAAAAAAAATGTCTAGAAAAAGAATCAGTAAACTGGCAGACATAAAAATATTATACAGAGGGGTGCCCGGGTGGCTCAGGTGGTTAAGTGTCTGCCTTTGGCTCAAGTCATGATTGGGTCCTGGGATTGATGCCCTGTGTCAGGCTCCTGGCTCAGCAAGGAGTCTGCTGCTCCCTTCCCCTCTGCCTCTCTCCTCCGCTCACCTTCTCTCTCTGTCTCAAATGAATAAATTAAAAAATATTTAAAAAAATAGACTACAGAATTTATATCATAGAATGAAAAAAGTAGAAATTATGAAAGATAAGGAGATGAATTGAGAATATTCAACACATATAATCAGAGTTTTAGAAGTAAAAAACCATGTAAGAATAAAGACTATATATATATGTATACACACAAATATTGGATTTATCACAGACACATAAGGTTATTTTTATTTGAAAACCTTTAATGTACTTCACTATACTAACAGATTACAACAGAAAAAAGACAAAAGACAGATAATTATCACAGCAGATGCAGATAATTTTAAGTATTTTTTTGAAATGTACTTGGCTGCAGGTTATACTAAATATCACTGAACTGTGGCTGAAAAGAACTGGGGTTATTGTGTCATATAAAAAATTCTGGGGAAAAAAAGTCTAGAAGTTGCAGTTGCTGGCTTTGGCCCAGTTTAAAAATGTTGGGGTGAGCATCTTTGCAGTTCTCTTGGACTTTGCCTTGTGTTTGAGAGATAGCTTCCCTGACATTAGGGAGTTGAGAGAGGGGAGTCAAATGCTAAGAAACTGCCATGTCTTTCTTTCTAGTCCAAAACAGATTTGGACTTTGATAATCATATATGACTGGATCTTTAAACAGTAAATTGAGACTGTTTTGTGACCTAAAGCTCTCAAAGTATCCGCTTAGTCCTGGATCTATCTGAATTTTTCATTCTCTGTCTTGGGAAGTAGTAGAATCACACAGATGATTTAAAGTGACATGGAAAGATAAAAATGAAGTGGCTTTATGTTTACTTCCACTAGTCATGCATGTTGAACATAATGGTTATGCCATTGAGCAGTGACAGTCACTGAATTAGTATTACATGTGTCAACATAAATGAACTCATGAAAATTGTAATGTCAAAAGAAAAAATAGGAAGAATGAAAAATTTGTACTGTGTTAAAATTCTAGAAACAGTAAAAATTTAAACCAGATCAGTGAAAGAGTATTTAGTAAAAGTTTATTGTACATATAACAGGTCATGAACTGAGAGCTTCCAAACTCAAAACTGATATGAGGCGTGGAGGCATGACTTTACAGGATGGCATATAAAGTAAAAACGAGGTAGTTGTTTATAACCTTTGCAATGGTTGGTTATTACAATGGGGGTTCTAGATGGCAGGGATTAGTTAAAAATAATTATTTTATACAATTTTAGGAAGATGACTTAAGTTTCTTTAATGATTATGAGCAGAATTTACAAGAAATAACCTGTTAACTTTTATGTATATTCATGAAATAAAGTAGATTTAGTTTTGCTTACATGATTTAAATGGTTTTGTCTGGTCAGGGAATTTTCACATTTGGTCTCCATTTTGTATTTTGATGACAGTATGGTAGCATTTCTTTTTTTTTGTTTGTTTTATTTGTTTCTTGTAATTTGAAATCTTTATTTAAATTCCAGTTAGTTAACATATAGTGTAATATTAGTTTCAGGAGTAAAATTTAGTGATTCATCTCTTACATACACCATCCAGTGTTAATCCTTAATACCCATCACCCATTTAATCCCTCCCCTCTCCACCTCCCCTCCAGCAACCCTCAGTTTGTTCTCTATAGTTGAGAGTCTTTTATGGTTTGACTTTCTCTTTTCCCCCCTATATTCATGTTTCGTTTCTTAAATTCTACGTATGACTGAATCATATGGTATTTGTCTTTCTCTGACTTATTTTTGCTTAGCATAGTACTATGTAGCTCCATCCATCTCTTTGCAAATGGCAAGATTTCATTCCTTTTTATGGCTGAGTAATATTCTATTATATATATACAATCCATTCATCTGTCAATGGACATCTGGGCTTTTTCCATAACTTAGCTATTGTTGATAGTGCTGCAATAAACATCGAGGTGCATGTTTCCCTTCAAATCAGTACTTTTGTATCCTTTGCATAAATACCTAGTAGTGCAATTCCTGGGTCATAGGGTAGTTCTATTTTTAACTTTTTGAGGAAACTCCATTATGTTTTCCAGAGTGGCTACACCAGTTTGCATTCCCAACCACCAGTGCAAAATGGTTCCCCTTTCTCTGCATGCTTGCCAACATCTGTTGCTTCCCGTGTTGTTAATTTTAGCCATTCTGGCAGGTGTGAGGTGATATCTCATTAGTAGTTTTGATTTCCCTGATGATGAGTGATGTTAAACATCTTTTCATGTGTCTATTGGCCATCTGGACGTCTTCTTTGGAAAAATATCTATTCATGTCTTCTGCCTATTTCTTAACTAGATTATTTGTTTCTTGGGTGTTGAGTTTGATAGGTTCTTTACAGATTTTTGGATACTAATCCTTTATTATTTGCAAATATCTTCTCCCATTCCAAAGTTTTGTTGATTGTTTCCTTTACTGTGTAGTAGATTTTATCTTGATGAGATCCCAATAGTTTATTTTTGCTTTTGTTTCCCTCGCCTCTGGAGATGTTCTAGTAAGAAGTTGCTACAGGGGATGTCAAAGAGGTTACTGCCTGTGTTCTCCTGTAGGATTTTTATGGTTTCCTGTCTCAAATTTAGGTCTTTCATTCATTTTGAATTTATTTTTGTGTATGGTGTAAGAAATTGGTCCAGTATGGTAGCATTTCTAAAATACTTTAAAATATCCTGAGCTAAAATACATTTTGCTTTGGTATGTATATATTCATGGGAGAAGTATAAAACAATAAATAGGAATCATGAACTTTACATTTGGGAGTTTACATGAATGAGAGGAGATAGATCAGGAAGGTACATGGAGACTCATATTTCATATAATCCTTTATTTCTCAAACTAAACATTGAGTACTCAAATACTTATAGAATTATTCTTTTTACTTTTTTGTATTTTTTGTAAGTTTTCTACAAGAGCAGGAACTAAATGTCCAGTTTGAAAAAACTGAGAGATTACTTGGAATTTTAAAAAATGAGTGTGAGAAGATTTACATTTAAGGAGGAAAAATAGTCATGGATGAAAAAATCAGACAGTGGAGAACCTGAAGCATTTATGAACTCCAGGGGGAAGAAAACATCATATAAGACAGAAAATATAATTTAGAAGATTTCATGGCTCATCTGTGAGTAATATTTTTTTTTAAAGATTTTATTTATTTTTTTGACAGAGAGAGAGACAGTGAGAGAGGGAACACAGGCAGGGGGAGTGGGAAAGGGAGAAGCAGGCTTCCTGCCGAGCAGGGAGCCCGATGTGGGGCTCAATCCCAGGACCCTGGGATCATGACCTGAGCTGAAGGCAGCTGCTTAACCAACTGAGCCACCCAGGCACCCCTCATCTGTGAGTAATATTTAAATAGTAATAATAATATAAACACCGAATATTAGTTTAACTAAAATATGGCAACTTTGTTGTTTTTTTTTTTTTAATGACATAACTTTGTATGAAAGATGGATGGAGAAATGAATGAGAGCAGAAATGTGGAAGAACTATAGCCTCATCTTCCATAGTAAGAGGTTAATAAGAAATAGAGAAAATGAAAAAAAATCATGATATAGCAATATAAGCATGTTACTTAAGAACTATGTGGCAAATCTCTGAATATGTACATAGCTAACTAGCTCAGAGAGAGAAATATGTTTATTGATATGGAATAGGGTAGGGAGGAGAGGGACAGGAACTGTTGGTTTTTAACAAACCCTTATAGGTTCATTTGACATTTTGAATTACACACGTGTGTGCAAAAGAAAAACTTTTAAAAATTCATTAGATCGAATCTTACACATTTTGCTTAAACATAAAATACCGTATTTCTCAACTCTTCACCATTCTGTAAATATTCTAGGGTCCACTTAAATAATGTCTTAGACATACTGTACATGCCTTGTGAATAATTAACAGTGCTGTTCCCCAGATCAAGAATTAGAGTAACTTTATAGAATAAACCTAGGCTCATACCCAGTAGAATGTTTGATTTCATCATCACTGATTCTACATTGTATCATGCTGTCTCAGTTCAAGCAGAATACTAAAGCCACAGTGGCAATTCCCAGGAAAATGTATCCACTTAGTACATTTACTGCTAGGGTTTCTGAAGACTGATTAAAATGACTGCAGAGTCTTTCTGTTAGTGATGGCTTCTGATTGCAAGGACTTGCCACCAGCTGTACCCATGAGCATGAGACCCGGTGGCTAGCTCAGCAGGAGCACTAAACCCACTGATGAGCACTCTACTATAATCTCAGCACCTCCTTCCTTGTCCTACCTCAGCATCTAGAAGTTGGCAGAATGTGGATGTGATATCCAACTGTTAATATACACTACAGTGAAGCATTTACTGAAAATTATTTGGTATCCTAGGGCTCTACTTTCACATCACATTTGCAAAAAAAAAAAAAAAAAAATCTTTGTTAACAGTTGCATGTCACATTTTACAACTTTTATCTTAGTTGAGTAATACCAGATATCTGAAAACTAGAAAGGAAATATGGGAAATTAAGCAAGATTAACAAAATACTTATCTTTAAGAATTAACCGATTTCCCGAAGAGAGTAATGAGTCCCAATAGGCAGGCAACCATTCAGAGTTTCTGAGGATAGCACTGATCTTGCAATCCTTCTCCCAAAGTAGGAAAAGGAAATGTGGGCTACCCATGGCCACTGGAAGTGTTGGAAGGGAAGAGGAGGGGAGGGGAGGGGAGGGACATAGGTAGAGAGAGGGAGAGAGACTCCAGAAAAGTAACTGTTAGAACAAGGTAATAGCTTAATTTCAGCAATCAAAAGAGGTAATGAATCCCTGCATTTTCTATATTGCTATCATGTCTTTGTACTGCATCTTCATGAAGTGGAACATACCAAATTAGAGTTTGTTAAAATATAAACTAAACTGTACAAATAGGCAGCAGCCTATTTCCCCTCCACTTTTTTGAAAATCAAAGTACTGAAAGATTAATGAAGTGAAATTTGGCATATCTCACTTCTATGCATCAGAGGTCTAAAATCCATATTTCCTAGGGTAAATGGATACTGAAATACTGAAGCACTGAGAAGACAAACCGGGATTCAGTCAACTCTCTCAGAATGATCATTTCAACTACACATTATTTTGTTCACTATAATTTATATACCCTTTCAGTAGGCATTAAGTTAGAGGTACAATATCACTTTTTTGGTTAAGTATCTGTCCCATTACAATAAATTTTGCCTTAGGCTAATTTTTAACATGATTTTCAAATTTAAGAACACTATTTTGCTTAATAATATCGATATATAAATGTAAACACACTTTACTTATCAGTATATCCAGACTTTCTGACAAACTGTAATTTCCAAATATCTGTGTTTATTTTCACTAAAATTCAGTTTGCTATGTTGAACAGAAACCTCTGACATTATCCAAGGGGGAAGGTTAACTATATTAACAGAATAACTTATTTCAATTAATACCCTGTTGATATTTTCCAGTTTGAATCTTTGGCATAACAAACTGTGGTACAGCCTAAGTGCCAAGCAGCTGTCCAAATCTCTACTCAGCTCTTTTATCCTAAGACTGGAACATTTTTTACTCTAAAAAAGTAACATCCAATTTCAATTATTTTCATATATTTTCCATGGTGTGTATATGACATGGTTTAAGTCCATAAGAATATCCCCATTGTTTAAATTCCAAGGAGGTAGCAATAACTATCATTTAATGAATGAACTGTTTTATTTATACAGGGGTTTTAATTTATAACATCACTAACGGTGGGGCATGCTTGTAAGATCCTGCATGGGGGAATACAATTCTCATGCTAGGTTAGGCCTAGGTTCTGTCAACACAATTAGAAAATGCCCATCCATTTCTGTTGAGCTACCCACACATGCACACACACGGAAACCTTCGTATTACACTACTTAATTAAACATTCGGCAGCTCTCTTCAACATTATACTCTAGGGAAGGAATCCAGGCATTCATTCATTCATTCATTCAGAAACTATTTATTGAACACTAACATTGTGAGTTACTGTCTAGGTAATACAGTATCGAGACAGAACACAGATTCTGCTCCGGTGAAGTAGAGTATCTAGCAGGAATAGGCATTGTAGCATCTTTAGTCTAACTGGGATCCTACATTTCTCATGAAAAGCATTCACTGTCTTTTTCTAGATATCCCAAAAAAGTGAGGAAGAGAGAGAAGCTGGCCTACACAGCTGGTACAACATATATTTGGATGGCTGCACTGTTGCTCTCAAAATTCATGTCCTGGAGCCATTCTGCAGATGCCTATAACTGAGGTCTGCTTTAGGGACAAGCTCAGGTTATTGCTGCCGCCCAACAACCAATAAATGCAAACCCCATTATAATGATATTGAATAATTTTATATTATTTAAAAATCAGTTACATTTCTGCCTTTGGTGAATTTTTATATAGTTCTTCATCTGGAGTACTTAGATGACAGCAGTCTGCCTGCAGTGTTATGTATTTTTATTTCATTTCTCCACCACTAAAGGACGTGCCTCTAGCACACAGAAGCTGTATTTTGTTCCTATGCATAGCTCGGGTATACTGCATAGTGCTTAGCACTTGCTATTTGTTATCTTCATATTTTCCTATGTGTTGGAGACTGTTTGCCATATAATTTTGACCCATGCTTAGTATGACTTTTCATATCTACAGGGTCCTTCAAAGCCTCGCCCGGGTACCCATGACAGAGTTCAATACTGACTTCTGTCGGAATCCTATCTAAGTCCTATACTGAAAGGGTCCTTTTGCCTATTGGAAGAGGGGGTAATGAAGGCACTGTCTTCCCTTTAGGCAACTACCACATTCCTTTCCTAGGGACCTTGTGAGCTTGCAAGTGCTACAGCAGTCCTCTCTTCCCTTGACTATAGACTTCAATGTCTGCTTTGCCTGAAATAGAGCTAGATTGGCCAAGCTGGCTCTCTAAAGTCAGGTAAGTTCCTCACTTGACAGTGTGCCTAAAGCCCAGGGAAACAAACAGAATGATGTCTAAGATAGGTCATCAGCAAAGCTGTATCACTAAAATGGACTCTGGAAGGAAGGTCAGACATGCATACTGTATAAGACAGTTTTACTTTTATTAAAATAAAAATTTTGTTTAAAAGCAGTTTAATGATAACTGAGGTACATAAAATGTTCACTTATAGTCAGCTTTTGGGAATGGTACCAAAATGTAGATATGGAATACATAGGATAAAAATTATTTTGCAATTGGGTGGCCTGGGTGGCTCAGTCAGTTGAGCATCCAACTCTTGATTTCGGCTCAGGTAATGGTCTCAAGTGTTGTGAGATCAAACCCTGAGTTGGGCTCTGCACTTAGCAGGGAATCTGCTTGAAGATTCTCTCTCTCTACCTACCCTTCCCCCAACTTGCATGCGCTCTCTTTATGAATAATAAATCTTTTGTTTGTTTGTTTAAATCTTTAAAAAAATTATTTTGCATTAGGAAAATAAAAGATAATAAAAAATAAAGGAAGAGTTAGGTAAATATAAGACGACAATACTACACAATATGTTGTCATTCACATTAGATTATAAGCACAATGAAAAAAATGTGAAAAATCCTTTATACAGCACTAAATGAATAAAGCCATTCACTCAGAAGGCCATTTAATAGAACTATACCTCCCCAGTTGGTACTTCTTAATGTTTCCTCACCCAGGGGCTTGCTATTTATCTGATGGTATAGACAGACTCTCCTGCACACAAAAGTTGGCACTTTTCAGGGTGTTGATGGCTTTTTTGAGGAGCTTCTGGGGGCAGAGGCTGTACATTCCACTTTAAGAACACATTCTCTAAGACATGAGGAGCTTCATTTAATCTACCTCTCAGGGGCATTTGCATTTGAGTAATGGATGGGTAGACTGTAATTACTGTAAGTAACTGAATCCTGAGCAAAGGCTTTAGATACTAGAATATGAAAATAATAGTATATATCTGATCCTCCTTCAGACAACAAAGATAGAGCTAATCCCTGGAGAAACACAGAGGGCATTCCCTTGGTAGCTCATGAAGAACTTAGTAGAGCTGCTTCTACTTATCTTGGGAATTCTGATCATACCTGAAGGTTGTGCTCATGGCCTTGAAGGATGAATTGAGCTCAATTTTGGAGAAAATTATTACTTTTAAAATTTTACATAATATTTGTTTAACACATGGCAGCATTTCTCAGGAGGGTCTCACTAAATGTAAGTGATTAATGAACCTCGAACTCAACAGGAATCACATGGGGGTACGCTTTCAATCTGGCAACACTAATTAGTATCAAAACACTCTTTATCTCTCTTGGTATTTGAGCTCCATTTCTTACCGACTCATCACATTTGATTTGCGATATATAGATGCCAAGATGCAAATAATCAGGTTTTTCTCAAATATGAATTTTAATAAATTTAATTTTGAAGGTATAATGATTTCTCAAGTTGGGTGTGACAAAACATGGTGTCCTATATTCTACTGATATGTGCTGACTGCAGTTGGAAAGGGACATTCACTTCCTGGTTTTCTAAGTATCATAGAACCCCTAAGATAGGATAGAATTATTTAATTAGATCCCCGCCTCCAGATATTAATTTATTACATTTCAGACAAAGCATCGGTCTTGCCCTAAGGATGAACAGGTAGGAGATTCTCAACCGTAACTCAATATTAATCTATTTGAGGACCTATGGTCATTTTTTTCAATTTGTTCCTCATTTTAAGGTAACTCATAATCTCATAAGTCATTTTAACATTTAGAAAGTTTTATAATATGTAGTAGCATAAATTATCAAGCATAGTTGCCATTTTAAAGTAAAAATAAAGGCCTCAAAATGCAATTCAGTGGAAATAGGAAAATATTTCCAACACATACTAGGATAATCGGAGAGTCATATGCAAAACAGTGAACATCAATCAGTACCTACTACCATATACAATGATTTGCTCAAAACAGATCATAGACTTAAATATATCACCTAAAAATATAACATTCCTAGAAAACACAATACAAAATCTTTGTCTCCTTAAGTCAGGCAAAGATTTCTTTCTTTTACTTTTTATTTTTAGAGAGAGAGAGCTGAAGTGGGAGGGGCAGAGGAAGAGGGTGAGAGAATCTCAAGCAGACTGAGCACGGAGCTGGACACAGGGTTCAGTCTCACGACCCCGATATCATGACCTGAGCTGAAACCAGGAGTTGGACGCTCAACTGATTCTGCCACCCAGATGCACCAAGCCAGGCAAAGATTTCTTAGAAACACGATACACAAATGAATGTGCATGATGCACAACAATACTGAAATTGGTTTTCAACAAAATTAAGAACCTTTGTTTTTCATTCCACTTTTAAGAGAATGAAAAGATAGGCCACATTTGGAAATCACATAGATGATAAAAGACTTGCATATAAGATTTATAAAAAATAATTCAAATGTCAGTAAAAGATTTTACAGATACTTCAAAAAAAGATATGCAGATGGTAAATAAACACATGATAAAACTACCCAACATAATTAGTTATTGGGGAAATGTAAATTAAACTCACAGTGAAATATCCTACATACATATTACAAAGTTAAATTTTTTTAAAAGACTATACCAATTATTGGGAAAGATGTAATCTGACCGGGAATTCTTGTATACTTATGTTTGGAATATAAATAGTAAAAACATGTAGGGAAATAGTTTGGCAGTTTTTTTAAAAGGTTAAACATGCACCTAAAAAATGCATTAGCCATTCTACTCCTAAGTATTAAGAAGAAATTAAAACATATGTTCATATAAAGACTTTACGAGCTTTATCTGTAATAGACAAAAACTGGAAACAACCAAAATGCTCCTTAACAGGTGAATGGACAAAATGTGGTATATCTCTATCAATGGGATACTCCTCAACAATACAAATAAATTTTTAATATATGCATCAATATGGATGAATCTCAGGATTATTTTTCTTAAAGAAGGCAGACAAAAATTGGTATATATTGCATGATTCCATTTATATAAATTTCTGGAAAATACAAATATTCTGTGGTGGCACAACACAGGTCAGTGGTTTCCGAGAGACTAAGGGTAGAGGGGATTATAGGAAAGGCCAGAAATAGGGATCTAAAGGAGCAGAGGAAATTTTGGGGTGATGGATTTTTTCCTCCTCTTAATTGTGGTGACGGTTTCATGGTGTAAACATTTGTCAAAGCTTATCAAATTGTACATATTAAACATGTGCTATTTATTCTGTGTTAAGTAAACCTCCGTGAAGCCCTTTAGAAAATCATGTCAGTTTACATATCTGGTACACTAGCAGCTAAGCCCCTTATGTGGCCTTTTGCCCTGACAACCATCTTTTGGCTTATTTAAAAGCAGTTTGAAAAGCATTACTAATTCTTTGAAAATTAAGTATCTTGAGATGAACAGACAGTGAAGCTAGGGTAATAGCTGATACACCAACAATTTTAGCCATGGCTAATATCAGGGCTGAAACCACTAACAATGGAAAAGCAAAATGTTCACATTTTTAAAACAAATTATTCATACAGAAAATGTTATTTAATCCCATGATTTCAGCTATGAGATATAAATATCCCAACCTAGCTCTTTCTTTAATTCCTGACACTCATAGTTAGCTATCTCCTAAACTTCCCCACCTAAATGTTAAAGATAAACTCAGCATTCACAACCACTATCTTGGCCCTAAAATCTGTCCTTCCTCTTGTTTTCCTTAGCTCAGTAAATAGTAGTAGCCCAATCAACCCTGTTGTCCATCCCTGTAACTTGAACACTTTTCTTAATGCTTTCCCAAATTCATTGTTTCCATTTTATCAACCACCTTTGACATAAAGAGACACAGCGAGAGAGGGAACACAAGCAAGGGGAGTAGGAAAGGGAGAAGTAGCCCCCCCACCCCCGAGCAGGGAGCCCGATGTGGGGCTCCATCCCAGGACTCTGGGACCATGACCTGAGCCAAAGGCAGATGCTTAATTGACTGAACCACCCAGGTGCCCATCTATCAGCCATCTTGACCCATTGATTCTGTGTCCCTTTTTGTTGAATCCCTCTGTAAATGATCTTTCCTATTTTACTGATGTCATGTAGACCATCAGTTTTCCAGCCTGGATTGCAGAAATGGCTTCTCATACTTTTCTTTTTCTCTGTTGAACAAACACATCATCATTCCAGAAAGAGAGAAATATAAATGGAAATTATGGGACACAACTTATCTCTCATAATTGTACCGTCCAGTTTAAGAAATTTACCTTCATCCCTTTTGTTGAAGTGAGAGAGGAATGAACAATTTAATACTATATAAAATAATAGGTGAAAGTTTTATATAATAGGTAGAAAGACATTTCTTTTCTGTCCCTTTCTTCCCTCACTGCCTTTCCCTCTCTACCCCCTTCCCCTTTCTCAGCTCTCCCCCACTAGCTCTTCTCTCTCTCTCAAAACCCAAACACAGATATGTGAATTTGTGTGTATTCATATATATTAATATACATAGATTACTCTAAAATATATAATAGATGCTTCTTCCTGTTTATACTTAAGAATTTACCTCATTTTTTTAAACATTGAAGAATAATTTATTAACACATTTTCTCCTGATGGTATTAAATTTTTTTCCACTAAGGCTACTGTGAATAGCTTTGTACATATATCCTTATAAGTTCCTTCAGGTGTACTTTAGTAGAATTATCAGAAGTGAAATTCCACTGTAAAGCTAACTGTCTTAAACCAAAGTGGCTCTTACAGATATTGGACACTTTTTGCTAGAAGTCAGTGGTCACATTCTTCACATGCACTCATGGGGTATTTACAAAAATTGACCATGTACTAGGTCACAACGTCTCAACAAATTTCAAAGATTTAGCTTATATAGCCGTAATGTTGTTAATAAAGTTAGGGACCCATTTTAAAAGATAACTTTAAACAAGCATCTTCTAAATAGCATATCCATCGAAGAAATTATAATGCAAAAGGGAACATATTTGGGACTGAATGACAATAAAGAATTAGATATCAAAACTTTGGGGATCCATCTAAAGTAGTACATAGAGAAAAAAAATCTATTGCTTTTTAAAATTTTTGTAAGGAAAGAACAAAGGCTGAAAATTAATGAACCAAACATCCTGCATACCAAGTTAGGAAACAGAATGAGCCAAAATAAAATGATAAGAAATAACTGTGTGGGTTTATAAATTATAAAGAAATTAATAAAAATGGTAAACACTAAATTAATAGTCATGGTTACCTGTGAATAGAAGAGAAGAAAATGTGTTTTGGCAAGATATACAGGAATTTACAACTGTACTGGTTATGTTTTATTTCTTAAGATGAGCAGTGGATATGTGTGCATTTGTAGTAGTTTGTTTTCTACATGAGTGTTTTACAATGTTTTAATAATAAAAATAATAAAATAAAAATTTATAAAATTTACTTAATAATCTCCCTGATTAGTAACTTACTCATTACTAATTTACCAAATATTTTTTGAATTTTAGAAATGTTGTTTACCCACATTAGTAATCTAGATATTTTTTCCTTTGTCATTATTGTTTTACAAAGGGCATCAATTTTATTCTTTAGCACCAAATCTAGAAAACACGAGAGGAAATGTTATAATTTTAAGACACTTATATCCCATCCAAAGTCTTAAAGTTATCTTTACTTATTCTTTGATATTTTTTTAACCTGTTTGTTTTTTCTCTGTTGTCTCTGCTCTAGATTGCTTCTGTTAACTGTAAAAAAGTAACAAAATGTAGCTTTTAAAGGGACTGATTTAAAATAACTATAAAGACAAATCAAGCACAATTAAGTGCATATAATTAAATGATTATAATAAATGGTTATGTAAGATTCATTTTATCATACATATTGCATAATGTGACATAAGCTATTCTTTTGTTTCGTTTCCACTTTTTTGGACCTTAATTTTCAGTTAGTCATTGGCTTACATCTTATCTCCTACCATAATGGCAGAAATTAATGGGATAAAAGTACTCTATTCAAAGACAAATTATCATTTCACTGATCTACTTCAGTAAGTGCAAATTCCCTCTGCACTCATTAAAAGGTTTAGAACAGTAGAAAAGTGCTAGTTAACTAAAATTGTGTTTCCTTTCTTAGATCATAAAACTTTCATTTACTTCATCTGTTAAACGCTTTTGTAAATACAGTAATTTTGAAGGCTTTCAGTATTGTGTGATACATATTTTGGCATTGTAGCTATTCTGGATTTCTTCCCTGGTACTTTAATTTTGTGGTTCAGTGAGCAAAACTTTGAGTTCTCCAGGAGGACTTGTACTTAAAACAGTCAGGAGTGTACTGCCTGATGAAACATTCAATCTTTTCCCTTGATGAGGGTGTCTGGTCAGAAAAGCCCTTTTGTTTTTGAACTCAGGAAAGGTTTTAAAGAAAATTATCGCCCAGACCATAAAAAAAAACCACTATGGTTTTCCTCAGTGCTGTACAGTGTCACAATCTAATACATGTTTAGTAAATGTTTTCAGAGGTTGCTTGTGATGATGAAATTGACGTCTCTTTT
Organism: Mirounga angustirostris; assembly: GCF_029215605.1. Lineage (NCBI taxonomy): Eukaryota > Metazoa > Chordata > Mammalia > Carnivora > Phocidae > Mirounga > Mirounga angustirostris. The sequence continues at coordinate 89,719,178 of NW_026991716.1, read as the reverse complement.
TTCTTCATTTAGCCTCTGTAACTCAAACAGAATAGTATTTGGGAATCCCATGTCAGAGTGTAAGTTAATGACAACATATTTTGTATCATTAAATCCTTAAAACAATTGAATGAAATCAGTCTTAGTAAATTTCATCTTCATCATGAAAGTTTTCCAAATATTTTGAAAGAGAAGATCTTACAAAGAGTTTGTTATTTATGTATGTCTGTGCCAGGAATGCTACCTTCCAAATGTTAGTCATTTGATGAATATTTTTAATTGATTTAATTATAAATATTGTCTTTTTGATAGAATATTTGCCTTATTTTGGGCTTGGTGATCAGAAAGACATGAGTTTGAATTCCAGGTATGCTACTTACCATCAGTTTGGCTCTGAGGATATTAGCTAACTTTCCTAAGCCTCTGTGGTTTCTCGTCCATAGATGAAATTACCTTCATGTTGGGGACTGCTGCTACCTAGAAGACAGGATTCTGTGCCACTCCAAACATTTTGTCCTATATTCACCCCACAAAAGTCCTACACTGGTTCCACATCATTCCTTTACCTTAGATGAGACCAAGCCAGTTATGGTCATAGCTAGGGAATTACCTATTTGTTATCAGTTAAAAACTTAATGTGTAGATCAAGGGATCATTTCAAGAAAAACTAAAATATTTTGGAATTAACTTACTGATAGCTGAAGGGAACAGAGGACTTAGTGATTTGTCCTATTTACTTAATTATCCCCAAAGTTTCCTGATTGGCCATTAGAAAAGCAGGAAGAAAGTCAAGAGGAAAAATGTTTATTTAGTGATAGCAGGAAAGAGGAAACAATTTTCTGTTTATCTCCCAGATTAAAGAAGAACATTTTAATTTGAGGAATAAGGACTAATTACCTAATTAACAGGTCCTGTCCTATAAAGGTTTAGGCACAGAATAAATAGAAATGTTTAACTGAGCAGAAATATAGAGAAGCAGACTGAGAAGTCCTTTAATACTTCTGGGTATCTGTTTCTTCATCTATAAAATGAATAGGTTGGTTAAAATCATCCACAAAGTATCTTTCCACTTAAATAACATAGTCTAAACCCTGATCAGGAGAATCTCTGACAGCTGGGCTTTCAAAGGCAAATCATTGTAAGGCTTTATATTTATTTATGAGAATATGTGTTTATAGATTAATATTAGTTATATTTCTATCTCTACTACCATTGAACAGTAGATTTTATTTTCTTTTTATTAATTATTTATTTTTAAGTAGACTCCATGCCCAGCATGGAGCCCAATGGGGCTTGAACTCATGACCCTCAGATCAAGACCTGAGTTGAAATCAAGAGCCAGATGCTTAACCAACTGAGCCACCCTGGTGCCCTTAGATTTTATGTTTATTTTCAAAATTTATCCATTGGAAAATATATACTGTCTACTCCAAAGGATACTAAGTGGCTAGAACTAATCCCTCCTCTCATCCTTTTATGGGTGTGTGTACTGGGGAGTATTTTTATCTTTAATAAAGATAAAATCCCTCCTCTCATCCTTTTATGGGTGTGTGTACTGGGGAGATTAAAGTATTTTATCTTTAATACAGTGGTATTATCTGAGAAGGTAAGCCACCAAAGGGATAAAACACAGCATCAGTGTATTCAGAAAAGAACGAGACCATTTCTAGATACAAAGAAGTTGATGTCAAAATCAGAATGTAGTTGGGTTTCCACAGTTGGATGGATGAGAAAAAATTCCAGAGGAAGGTAAGGGCTGGAGCAAAGGCCCAGAGGCTAAGAGGCAAGGGATATATCCAAAAGTAAATAGATCAGTTTGGCTGGAGTAAAAAATCAATAGCAGAGTATGAGCCTGAATGCCAGATCATATTGAAGGAATGATACATTTTAGTTTGTTTTGGTTGCCATTGGGAAGTGCTTGAAGGATTTTGAGGAAGGGATTTATGTAGTTTACGAAAAAATGACTAGAAACAGAGATGGATAGGAAAAGGGGCTGATTAGAAGGGTGAAAAGGTTTTTTAGAAACTATTGTTATAGTTTAAGCAATAGTCAATCAGGTTTGAAAGGAAAGGAGGAATCACTTAGACACAGAGACTAATTGCATAATGGAGGTTAGGGAAAAGAAAACATGATTCTGAAATGGCTGTAAGAACAGTAGATGTTTGAATGAAATGGAAGGCGGGATCAGCAGCTTTGTCAAGCAGATTGCTGAACATGTAAGACTAGATTCAAGAGATTTCCCCTAGAAATACTTGAGAATTATTTGCAAAGTGATAAATATTGAATAGGGTATTCCATATATTTTTTTAAATTACAACATTATATGAGGTAAGAATGATTTTATTTTTAAATGAGAAAACAAACTCAGGTAGGTTACATGGGCTGCTCAAAGTCACAGGATCAGTCATCACCTACACTGAGATTCATATTCTGTTTGAAGTAACAGGTGTAGGGGTGCCTGGGTGGCTCAGTCGGTTGAGCATCTGCCTTCAGCTCAGGTCATGATCCCGGGATGAGCTTAGGACTCCCTGCTCAGCAGGGGGTCTGCTTCTCCCTCTGTCCCTCACCCCTCTCTCACTCTCTCGTTCTCAAATAAATAAAATCTTAAAAAAAAAAAAAGAGTAACAGGTGTAGTATTGACTTCTTTTCTGAGACTTTTGATGAGAAAGAGAGAAATTGAGAGAATAATACCTTAATTATTTTTTTGATTTGCATGTTTGTCTTGATATAGAAGGAGAAGATGATACTAAGCGAGAATAGTTTTCTCTGCTGATGATATAAGGTTTGGGAAGAGACCAATGAAAAATGGAACCAAAGTACAAGCTGATTTAGGGAAGGAGAGGAACTACTTTTCCTTTGAGACAGGAAGGAAGTCAGAGACATGGAGTCACTGGAGTCCAAGTCAAGAAACTTGGGTGCTCTGGAGATGAGTGGAGAAATGTAAAAATTTTATGGAGAAATGAGCTGAACATTTGAATTTCTGGGAAAAATGAGAAAACCAGATGAAGGTAAATAGCATGACTTTACACAGTTGACTCTTGCACATCATAGGTGTTAGGAGTGCTGACCACCCGGGGACACTAAAAAAATCCAGGTATAACTTTGACTCTCCCAGAACTTAACTACTAATAGCCTCCTGTTGGCCAGTAACTACGAACAGCCTCCTGTTGACCAGAAGCCTTACCAATAACATAAACAGTTGTTTAACACATATTTTGTATAAGTATTATATATAACATACAATATATATATGTATATTGTGTGTATATATAACCCACACAATAACATTGTGTTATTACAATAAAGCAGGCTAGAGAAAATAAAGTGCTATTAAGAAAATCGTAGAAAGAGAAAACACATTTACAGTACTGTACTATATTTGTTAATACCATACATAAGTTTATGTCATCTGTTACAAAATGAGTTATCTCAACCACATCAATATTGTCTTATATGATACAAAACACTATAGATATTGTATATATTACTGACACTAGACATCAAAAATGAAAAGAAAGGGGCGCCTGGGTGGCTCAGTTGGTTAAGCGACTGCCTTCGGCTCAGGTCATGATCCTGGAGTCCCGGGATCGAGTCCCATATCGGGCTCCTTGCTCAGCGGGGGGTCTGCTTCTCCCTCTGACCCTCCCTCCTCTCATGTGCTCTCTCTCATTCTCTCTCTCAAATAAATAAATAAAATCTTTAAAAAAAATGAAAAGAAAATGTGAAAAAGGTATTAATATTTATTTACAGATATAGTGATTCATGCATCGATAATGAAGAAGCAGCAATAGAATTGCTGTGTGATAGCCTAGTATAATTGATATGATTCCTTCATGGTAGCCTGGCCTATAAACTAATGAATGAATCATAAAAATTTTTAGCATATAGTATTATAGTCATATTCATAATGCAGTATTAGAAACATTAATGTTCGACATTTCTAGGCCTCATGGTTCATCTGTGAGTTTTTTCAAATTGTCACAAATCTCCAAAAATTTTTCCAATGTATTTATTGAAAAAATAATCTGCACATAAGTGGGCCCATGCAGTTCCAACCCAGGTTGTTCAAGGCTCAAACTATAGTCAACTTCTGTGACTTTTTAAAAACAATGATTAAAATCCAAGAGGCCATATTTCCTCAAAGAATATTGCATAAGTAAAGTAGTGTTACATTACCTATAAATTAAAACTGGTATATTCAGGTCAAAGTTACTTTTACTTTGCAAAGAGTAATACATTATATTCAGAGGATTATTTAAGACTATCATTTCTCTCTGAAGATTCTGGCAGCTCTTATAGCCTGACTGGCAGCTCTAAAGCTTATCAGTTGGAAGTGCTTTCCAAACTGAGCTCCCTAAATGAGCCATGCACATCTTTGCTTCTTTTAGTTAGCAATATAAAAAAATAGAATAAGTAAAAAAATAATGACCAATTTAAACATCTATAATAAGCTATACTTTTCATAAAATATGTACTTTTTCATCATTAAATGGTAATTATGTATACAATACAGCACAAGAACAAAGTACAGGTGTATGACTTACTGAATTATAAATTACAGAAAGGATAAATCACATTAACTTATGGTGGTCAGGAAACGTTTAAAGGAGGATGTGAGATGAATCAACCTTTGAATTATCTTTTGGATTTAGAAATATGAAGCATATGGAATAAGGACTTATGAACAAAGTAGAAATGGGAGTTGTTTCTGGAACAATGAATAAACTAAATTGACTGAAAAGACATATAAGTAAAATGGATATTGCTGGAAAATAGTTTGGCATTAGATATAGAAGAGAATATTCATTTATAAAATGAAGAGAATAAATTTTAAGCAGTGTTTAATGTGTTCCAAGTAGGTGTTTCAAAGATTACTTTGATGGAAGATGTGATGATCCAATATACATTAAGTGCCACTGACCTGACCAGGCCAATGGCAGAGAGAATCGAAACAAACGAACAAGTCATGTAAAAGAGATTTAAAAGAGGAAAGAATATTCTTTTCACAAATAATATAATAAATAAAGGGGTGGAAGAATCAAAGCAACTGCTATATTCAGATAAGAATTCAAATAGAGCACAGGGAACTGTGTGGAAATGAAATTGGAAAATGTAGCCAAAGCTAAGATGCAAAAGGCCATGTTAAACAACTTGAAATTTATCTTGCATAAAATGGGGACTCCACAAAGTTGTTTTAAGCACAATAGGCAGAGATAAAATTAAAGGAAAGTTTCATTTGTTTGGCTGCTTGTTGTAAGGAAGTGAGGGGTAAAACTTGAATTTGTCTGGATGATGAAGAAGCAGTGGCCAGTAGAGCAGAAAACTAAAGGCACAAAGCTCAGTCAGTATTTGGGAGAGTATTCTAGAGGATGAAATCAAAAGCACAGGAGGACAAAGATCGTAGGATAAAAGGACATGATAAAAGAGTGAAACCTAAATGTTAAATTATGCAGAAGTAGAAATCAAGATCCAGATTTGTGGCCATCTGATTAGATATAGAAACGAACAGAATTGAAAGCACCTGGTGTAGAAGTTAAGGAATTATAAAGTCTCCCCCCCACCCAGAAAAGGAATTATGAAATCCACTAGTGAATAGCTCATCATGATAGCTATTTTTCATTACCCGCTGTTATTGCACAAACGACTAGGTACCAGTAGATTGTGAACAAAATGGTTGAAAAAAGGTGGCATAGACACTGGATTTCACAGACCAGAAGAAGATAAGTTATTAAGGGAGATCTGCAGAAGAACAGCCTGGAAATTGGCAACAGGGATCCAGGAAAATGCTGGACTTGATACATGAAGTATAGGAAAATGAGGATCTTCCTTGTTAGGCTGTGAAGAAGGTGATCCTATCAAAAATACATTAGGAAGTGGACAGAGAATCCTAGCGGGTGACTGAACATGTAGAGGGATTTCTTGACAACACAAAATGAGAAAATCCTGAAAGCTATACGTCCTTTACCCATTTACCCAAAAAACACATTCAAAAAACAATTTCAGCAGGTTCATGGGTCCTCTGACTGCCATCCACAGACATCAGTGGACAATACCAACCACTGTAGAAAGCAGCAGGTGGAGGAATGGGCCAACTCAGGGTGCTAGTATGGGAAAACCAAGGTGACTGTAAGGTGTTGGGACACCCATAAATTTAAAAGAAGAGGTTTAATTATCCCTGTTGAAAATAAGGGAAGAGATTTCCCACACCTCCTTTTTCTCAGAGCATTTCCTTTAGAAAACTTGTAAGTAGGGCTCTTCTCTTTGAAATGTATGTAAATCCTTTTGAAGAGTAAACAGCCCTTTTTTTGAAAATGAATTGTCTGGGATGTCTTTTTGTGACAAATGTCTTTCTCTGTTATCTGGGAACCATCTCTTTGAAATGTAAACACCCCCTATCTCCCAGTTTCTGTAGGAGGGTGGGCACCTTGCTCACATTTTGCATAACTATCTCCTATCATAAAGATTTGAGAAGTTTGTTTTTCTCTAAATAAAGCTAGTTAGCTAACACAGATGATAACCTCAACTACCAGGTAAGGTTAAGATAAACTGTGCATGACAAATGCTATTTTCAGGTCCTCTTGATTGAGGATAGTTATTGTATATCTTGAAAGAAACTTCTATGTAATGCATTGTGGGGAAGGAAAAAATAATTTCTCTCTACCTGTCTAGGTTCCTGGCTCAGTTTCCGACCCCTCCCCCTGCCCCCCATCCCCCGTAAGAAAAGAGTAACAGGAGAAAAACAGATGTTTAATAGCATGTATACTTCCTGTATTCATGAGGCATACCCAGGAAAACTGAGTAACTCCCCCAAATGGCTCAAGCCACCACCTTAAATACCATTTCTACTAAAAACAAAGGATCTCAGAGGAAAGGGGAGGGCAGTTATGGCAGATTACCCAGCAAAGTATGATAATCAAGGGTATGGTGGTTATACAGATTTCAGTTTCTGCCTTCTCCACTGATAGAATTTCTAGACATTTAGACATCCTTCAGTTCCTGGTACAGAGAGTCAGACACCCTTACAAATGGGGATTTCCCTTATAGACGTAAATGTCTCTCACAAAGAAGTAACTTCTCAGCGTTTAGAGCTTTTCCTACATCTGCTGTTTCTTAAAAATAATTAGACTAAAATAATCCTTATGCCAAAGAGACATACTTTGGGGGCAAATTCTGCTCCCCTTCAGCTTGGCTAATAAAAGGTTGAGATTTCTTCCTGTCTTTGCAGTCTCTTAGCAGATAGACTGTAATGCACATCACATTCTGGTTTAATGTTTATTCAATAATAAAAGTGTTTTCTCTCTCTACTACCTTTGTGGAGAGGATTTCTGGGTTGGGAAAAGATTTTATTTTTAATTGTATTTCCCCTTCAAGAGTTGGGTAAGGATTGTACATCGAAGGGACGTTAATATAACTAGTAAAAGTCAACTTTTTAATTACAATTTTTGATAAAGCTGTTACAGGAATTCTGTAAATCTTATCTAAGTGTCTTGTCAGCAATTGGTAATTGTGATGTCTGGAGCTTAAGCATAGATAGCTGAGCAAGGTGACTCCAAAGTTCCTTTTAGCCCCGAAGTCTATAATTTTCTCATACTGATTTTCTTTACAGAGTAGGAAAACTTGATTCAATAAACTTCTCTCATTTCATTCATTAACACGTTATATAAAAATTTATTATTTTGTGTCAGTATATATTATTTTGGTATACTAATAATTTTAGTCCTTAATTTATATTGTTGGGAAGGAAAACTTTCTCTTTACCTTTCAAAGATTCTTCTGGCTGGTTTAAGAATTAAATTGACGTGAGGCAGATTAATAAGGGAAAATGGAATTTAATTTCATACATACAAGAACCCCACATACATGAAAGGTTCAAAGACAGAACGATAAAACGAGGTATATATGCCATCCTGAGCTAAGAGTGGGATAGAATCCTGGGGCTTCAAAGGGGAGGAGGACAATTCACAGGGCAATAAGAAGAGCAGATGTTTGGTAATTATATGTTTGCCTTACATACAGATGGGTCACTCAGATAATACCTATCTCTGGTAATAACTCTTATTTTGAAAAAGACACCCATTTTAGATTTTTTCTAGGTAGTTAGTGGGGAGGAAAGTTTCTCTTGAGCCAGCTGGTCTCTAATGTTTTCAGCTCAAAATAGTCTACATGCCAAGTTGGCACACTTTGGAGAGACCTGTTCTTAACTCCTGCAATATCAAGTATTATGCAGGTGATGATTTTCTGTGTGTATACCAGATATCAAAAAAATCGGAGGAACAGTTTTAAATTTTGAAATTTAGTTACTAATTAAATCCTCTCCCAAATATTCCTTTTTACCTGTTTATCTTTTCTTACAGCATTTTTTCCTTTTTTTTCTCTTGCAGTCTTTCCACCCCCTACTAATTTGTTACCTACCAAAAGACTGCTTCAATGTTTCTCATATGTACAGTTCCTTGGAAACCCACACTGGTGTCTTCATTTCCTTCTGAGTAGGATTTCAGTTTCTTTCTAACCACCATAACCTCTTGCGCTTCATTCATTTTTCTTAGGAGTCTCTCAATATGCATGCCAAACTAATGGCAAATCCTGTCTTGACCCCCATTAACATACTTAAAATTTATTAGCTCTTCCCCTTTTGTCCAGAAGCATAGTTTTTGTTAGGCAGGGTCTCCCAGGTTCTGGCATTCTCAGCAGCAATCCTGGATAACCTGAGCACCGTGAAAGCCTGTGCTTTAAATAAAGAGTTCCAAGTTTTGCCACCATCCTGTTCAGATGAGCCACCTATTTAATCTTCATTTGTTATGGGCCTGACAGCACTAAACAAAGAGCCTCTGCTTCATATAAAAGCTTTAAAAAAATTGTCTTAATTGACTCCTTTTGATACTTGCATTGTAGCTACATCCCCCAGACAAACTACTAGAGACACAATGATTACAAAGAGAGTAGAATAGGAAATGTTTGCCACTAGAACAAGGAACATAATAAATGAGATATGGGAGGGGCCCTGAAAGGCTTTTAGGTTTGCTCTTTTCTCTTTCAAAAAGATTTCTTGTTCATTTCAACCTCTAGTTTAAGAAGGCAAAGAAACAGTGGTCTCTTAGCAATGTTTGGAGATGACCTTTTCTGTCTTCAGTGTCTGAATAGAAAATTCAAACTCCCTAGAGCCAGAATCAAAGAAATCTTGTGGAAAAAAAAACAGCAAAGCCCCTAGGCAGATCAGGCCTTGGACCATTAATTCCAGAAAGAATATATATAAACAGAAGTTCCAGAAATAACATGAAGTCAGATTTCATGAACTATTCATCATATCTGATTTAATGGGATCATTATAACTGGCATTTGGCATGTGTTAATAGCATCTAACACAGATACTTTTTTTTTCTTTTTTGACTATTGAATGAATAATGGTCCATGCTTTAGGTTTTCTTAATGGCTCCTTAATATCAACTCTTTGGGGAAGAAAAACTGATAAAATGTATGACATTTATTTTATATTAGTAGCATGGAAAATGTGCATGTTTGTAATCAAGGTAGATGTTTGCACTGCAGCTCTAATGATTTCTCATGAAAAGTGGATGGTTATAAGGAGTGCATTTCCTCAGTGAGTATCAGATGGCAGCATATTACCCAGCAATGGGAGAAAAAATACAGACATGAGGACACTATTGCTGATCTATAAAGGAAGCTGTACTTTTGAAAGAATTCATCACTTAATGGAAGCTTTCATAAGCTACAAATTGATGGGCTAGAATTTTCCTTCTATATGTTAGAAATTATCTGCAAGAAATGCAGAGAGAAGACATTCTTTTGTCCCATTCTCACCTATGACTCTCCCTACAGGTACATTCTGTTATTTTCTAGTGTAGGAAGGGTAGAAAGAGGGCATTATTTCCTTTGGCAGCTAGCCTTAAGGAAATTTCTAGATGAGCGATAATGTTGTGTCCCATCCCCTAACATTTTTCTTAGCCTCCTAATCTTGGACCATATTAACTAGAAGACTAGATCTACTGCTGACATCAAAGGAACTTTATGTACAGGAAAGCTCAGAATGAGATGACACATTATCAACCTAATCCAAGAGAAGTGTTGGCCCTTTTGCTGGCATAGCATATAGCATTGATATAGGTCGGAGTTAGTATGACAGTGTAGAATACAGAAATCTATGTGACTGGAAAAGGAGCTCATTTAAAAATTGTGTTCTGTTCCCTGCTCAGATTATAAAATATGGTAACACCTGTTTCTGAATGTTTCAGTTAAATGCCGTGGACCCTCAAATTGCCTCTGGTAAGAATATTTCCTCTCTTTTTTCCTCTTATGATAATCTTGAGTCCTTCAGGGTGTACACAACTGTTATTTGGATTCATTATGCAAATGTGCATACTCTTGCTCGCCAGTACTTCCAACTCCATGTTTCAGCAGCTTCTTTCAGAGAAAAGGAGTACTGAATTAGAATTTCCATATTGGAAAGAATCAGTTCCCTTCCTCCATGTCCCTTTCCTCTCAAATTCCTCCACATGTTTCCTGCTGGCTCCTTTTTTTCAGCTCTCATTTTTTACTAGAAGCAACCAAGAGACATATATGCTTTTCAAGCCCTTTTCCCAGCCCCATAGTAAAACTAGTCCCATCATTAGCAAGGGTTTTACCTCCTGCCCACCTGCAATGACCGTGCTAACACTGAAGTAGGGAGCTGGGATTCTGTTCAGCATTGCAGTTATGATCATTAACATTATTTATAATCTCTCTTGATTTCTTTCTATTGTCTCTGAAAAACAAATCGTATTAATGATTATTCCCTTGAGTACTTCATAGATGAGCAAGAGGGAAGAAATCTTGGAATTTGCTCATTGATGATCAAAATTAAGTGAGCATTCCAGTCACCTATGGAGCTTTTTTTAAAAGTACTGCGGGATCATCTATTAAAATAGATGGGGCTCAAGCATTTGTTTTTACCAAGTGCTTCAGGTGGTTCAGGTGCAGTGGTTACAAATCCTACATTTGGGAACCTCTATCAGTCAATGCAATTGGTTGTAACCAAGGAGATTATGTTATCCGTATTTATTTTTTTACTTCACTTTAGTAATTACTCTGTTATACTTAAAAATTAGGTTTCAATCAAGAACAACAGTTTTATTTTCAGAGGTGTTAAAATGAGAGCATATTTTTTTCTCTAGCAAGCAAATTAGCTCCCTTGTGATTATGTTCTTTTTTTTTTTTTTTTTTAACAGGTTTGTTTTTCATGCTTGGGTTTTCTTCTCAATTTTCAGTTTTGGTGGTACCACAGGCCAGGTGTCCTATTAATGCACCATTCTGTCCGTGACTGAATTAAATTGCTGCTTTAACTTCAGAAGAACCCATCAGTGTGATCTTCAAGCCTCAGCAGTAACATCAGGTCTCATCCAAATGGACATGCATGCCAATACTAGGGCAAGGAGAGTTAACTACAGTTTATACATTTTTATTAATATTTATGAATATTTAAAGAACAAATTTTAATCTAAATGAAGTTAATATTTCATCCTTAAGGACCTGTGTGTAAACCAGTTAATAAAAATATGAATTCATCTGAACAATCATATCACTCCACATATATAGTCTATGGAGCAAACACAGAAAAACTTTTCTTAGTATGTTAATTATTTCTGAGACTTTGATGATAGGTAAACTATCCAGAAGAAATGACTTTCTTCCTCTATTTTCTTTAGCCAAATTGCTTCCCAAGAAGTAACATAAAAAGCATTCCTGAGTTTCATGAATAGTTTTATTACCTGGATAAGCCATTAATGAAAACTGGACACGTTATAAAAGCATTTCTTTACAAAGTTGACTACAGTGCTCTGAACAATAGGGAGATCAGCATAAATAGAATTGGGGACAAAATTTAACATTTCAAAAATTTGTATAGAGCAACCATATTTTATAAGAGAGAATGCTGAATTATGTACTTCAGAGTAAATATTAAGTTCAAGCAAATGTTACCAGAACGTTTATTTTGTTCATGTTAAATCAGATTATATTTTCCCAAAACAAATCAGTAAAGTCTGTCTAATGCCATTAGTATGTTCTAGCCATTATTTAAATAAAAGCCTTGCCCATTAGCAGGGCATGAATAGTTCTGAGTGAGTAGTGCTGCTCTTTTTTTTTTTTTTTTAAAGATTTTATTTATTTATTCATGAGAGACAGAGAGAGAGAGGCAGAGCGAGAAGCAGGCTCCCAAGGAGCAGGGAGCCCGATGCGGGACTCAATCCCAGGACCCTGAGATCACGACCTGAGCCTAAGGCAGACGCCCAACCATCTGAGCCACCCAGGCGCCCAGTAGTGCTGCTCTTGATGAATGTCTTGAAGATATTAGCCAAAGAGATAAGGTTATGTTACTGGTGGGAGAGTCTGTTTCGTGGGAATGGAGGTCTCTGTCCTTGGATTTCCCAGGAGATTTAGGTGGGGATCTGTGCTGGAATAAAGACAGCCAGGAGGAAAGTAGCAAGCACAAAGCAGTTTATTAAAGCAAAAGTACACTCTCAAAATGGGAGAGTGGGCAGGTTCTGGGAGGTGTAACTGGCTGGAGGTTGTTTTGGGATTAGACTTTGTGACTCTCTGGGTTGGGAGGAGCTGTGAGTACAGTGGGGTGGCCTCTAATGGAGGCTGCTTCCAATCATTTGGGAAACTCCACCCACAGGTTGGGAGGAGGAATTTTTAACTCTACAAGGTTTGCACCGGGAGTGTCATGGCAGCCTTTCTCCAAGGGGAGGCTGTACCACAATGCAAATACATTATAATGAGTCTAGGGGTTACCTTGGGGCAGAGGTGGAAGAGGAGAGGGAATGTTCTGCACCTGTGGCTCCTGATTTGTCAGTCCCAAGGTCTCGGAGGCCACAAGGTCAGGATGTTGTGCCCGCCCCTGATTTTAATGTGTAGCTTATTTATCACCATCCTTGCTGCTAGTTCATGTCTCTATCATTTCCTTTCAAGGACTTGGGACTCTGCCTTGGGGCGTTCTTTCTACTTCTCACATCTAGTTTCTACCTAACAGTTATAGAGTGGATTTTGCAGTTTGGTTTTTCCTCCTTTCTAAAAGCAAGAATATTTGTGACAAAACCCTGAAATAAGTCGTCTAATTGATCATAAAAATGAATTTGGTTGGGAGTCTAGACTACCATCCAAGGTTGCCTAACGAGGGGCATTGTTATTAGGAAAGTGGGAGTCAGAGGAGTGTGTGCTTGTGCGTATGTTAATGTGTGCACGAGCACACGTGTTTGTAAGTACTTAATAAAAGTGCTGATGAAAGGTCTTCAGCTATCAGGAATTAGTGAGAATAGCCAGAATTACTGATTCTATTGCTGCCATCCAGGAAGGAAACGTCACTAACAACCCGAAGAAGGAAACTAAGGAAGAAAAAAGAAGAGAAACATGACCCTTAAAGCAGGTATCTCCAGGGGCCAGCTGGTTACCCAGGAAGGGCTCAGAGTGGTAGGCACTCTGTGGGCTCACCATATTTCAGTCTGTTCTCTGTCTTTGCATAGTAAAAAGATTGTTTGTTGTTTAGTTCACTGACAATTGACTAAGCTATGGTGGATTTGTTAAACCTGACCAAACACTTTAGGTCTACATAAAACCATTACTGTGCTCATTTAATCATTTGCAGTTAGAAATGTAACTTAAGAGGAAAAACATGAAATCACAGCAAGAATACTATATGTATTCTTGATGGTTAGTATTTTTGAGCTCTGATAATTTACTAAATGCATCTCCATTTTAGAGATACCTACCCAGGGAACATGGTTTGTTGTGTCATCCCCTCCCCTAGACAAGGCCTATGACCAACTGAAAAAGTGATTTTTTTCAAGGTTCCTTTTTTCTAGTTGTTTTTATATATATATATATCTCCCAGCTTTTATTAAGCTCTTTATTCACACTGAATATAATGCAACCAATAAGCCTGCCAATTAAATATGTTAATATACTCATGGTCATCATGATAAAAATTTTATTTTTTCTGTATATGTGTCCAGTCTTATCCTACTAGAGAAGAGGAAACGTATAATCCTATATCGGTAACATTTATCACAGTACCTGGCATACCGTATTACCTTAATAAATAATACCTTTAAAAATTAATCTTTTCAGGCGCCTGGGTGGCTCAGTCGTTGGGCGTCTGCCTTCGGCTCAGGTCATGATTCCAGGGTCCTGAGATCGAGCCCCACGTTGGGCTCTTTGCTCGGCGGGAATCCTGCTTCTCTCTCTCCCACTCCCCCTGCTAGTGTTTCCCTCTCTCGTTATATTTCTCTCTAATAAATAAATAAAATCTTTAAAAAAAATTAATCTTTTCAAAAACAATCAAACTTCCATTCACAGATTATGGTATTGGTTAATTAGTTAACTGCAGATTGAAATCAGATTACTAGGGTTTGAATCCAGGTACTTGTAGTTGTTTAACCTTGGGCAAATTACTTCACTAAGCCTCAGTTTTCTCATCTATGTCATAAGACTCATAACTGAATCTCATTGTTTATTTTTTTTTTAAAGATTTTATTTATTTGACAGAGAGAGACACAGCAAGAGCGGGAACACAAGCAGAGGGAGTGGGAGAGGGAGAAGCAGGCTTCCCGCTGAGCAGAGAGCCTGATGTGGGGCTCAATCCCAGGACCCTGGGATCATGACCTGAGCCGAAGGCAGACACTTAACCACTAAGCACCCAGGCACCCCCTGAATCTGATTGTTTAGAAAGACCTTTGCAATATATCTGGCCCAGAGGAAGTGCTCAGTACAACTTAGCTACTAATATCATTTAAGGTGAATTATTTTCTAGATGATGAATTTCATTTATTGCATGTTAATTTCCCGCAATTTAATCAAATTTTCTATGGATAAATTTAACTTCCAATTTTATGGATCCCTTTGTCTCCTTCCCAAATCCTACCTACCACAAAGAACCACTTAAAAGAAGCAAATTGAAACCCAACTAGCTTGTTTGGAAATATTGGTCAAAATGAATTGTTTGTAAACCTTCAACAAAAGCTATGTGAAATCAAGACAGGTTAGTATTAAGTGGTAAAATGCTGAGATGTAATTCATTTTAACAAATACCTGTTAAGAATCAACTATATGCTCACTGGTGTGCTAGAAAAAGAAGGCAATAATTACATTTATTGATTGTCTACTCTAAACTTCCTTGTGCTGCATACAACACACATCAACTTATTTAAGTCCTCACATTTATGCTGTGGAGTAGGTATTCTTATTTAAGTTAACAGTGCCAGATTAGTCAGTGCTGTTTCCAAAGCTAAACCTCATTGTTAGGCACTGTGGAGAAGATTTAATGAATGAAGGAAGGGCTTTAAACAAAACTGTCTAATAGTGCTAGAATGTTAGCACTAGGCCAGTGGTTTCCAAATATTTAACTCTAGCGTGGGGACTTCAGTAAAATAAAAGCCCAGTATATAGAAAAGACATTAGTGAGTGCTACTTTGGTTGAAGTAGGTTTAGTGGATTTCATTCTCTCTCTCTCTTTCTCATTTCTCTTACTCGTTCATGTCAGTATAGACTCCTATCTTTCTATTTTATACAATAAGTTACAATACATCACTATCAAATATTCCCTGATTTGGCCAGTAGTAGCCTCTTTATCCTGTGTTATTTTGATACGTCCTCATCATTCTCTGAGTACTTCCCAACTTTTTGGTCTGTCAAGACTTTTCCAGATTCATACCTGCCCCAGCCCTGAAGTCAGTCATTTTTTAAGGAGTTCTGGTTTCCTTTAGTGGAGAATAGGTACTTAGAAACCAAGATATGTGTGCTAGGTGTGCTCATTACTACTGTCATTTATATATTTATTTCTAATATATTAGAAATCCAATAATCTAATATTTCCTATATATACAAGTATATTTTTTATATATGGCTCAAATTAGAAAAAATACTGTGACGCATTGCTTCTAGGCCCTTTTGGAAGACACACATTAATATATCTGATTGATGTACATTTCATGCAGATTTCCTGAATTTGCCTTCTCAGTTCCTGTGGTTTACTAAATGACCAAAATTTCAGTTGCTTTGAGATTGAATTTTTGTGTTCAGTGCTGATGGGATGTACTAAGCCTGAAATACAGTTGCCATATCAGTGACCCCATAATTAGAGGTGGACCAAAAAGATTAAGGTAGTCACACAATCTACTTTAGATTCAATTCTATATTACCTAATTCTTCCTTCTAGTAACAAAAGACTGTAAACCTCACCCAGTCTGCTTCTATTCACTTGACTGGATTTTGTACTTCTTTGGCTCTAAAGATAGGTAAATTCATTCCCACCAAGGTCTAAAGACCTTTGAATTTAAAGAATCACATTTTCTTTTTCTTATACTTTCTTCCTGTTGGCACTGTACAACTATTACATATTTTAACTTATATTTAATGGAATTCTGAATATCTCTTATGACTTACTCCACTTAGGCAGAACATTCAGCATTATTGTGGTTTTATGTCCCTCCCCAGTCTTTTCGTTGTCTTATTGCTATGCCTTTATTAACTTCATTCATCCTGTCTAAAATGGTTTTCCCCTCCGGTTCTGTTGGTGATCTGTTATCTCTCTTTCAAGGCCCATTTCTATAGAACTTCCTTGTCAACTATCCTTTCTCAGTAAAAGGAGGCTTCCCTCTCTATTTCTGTAATCTATTGCTTATAAATGAAAAAAAAATACTACACTTTGCAATTTCTTTTTCTTATTGGCTTGCATTCCAACAGCAGTGGATGCTATTAGAGCAGATTTCATGTGAGTTCACCTTTGCATTCTCCATAGCATCTAATACTGTTTAGAAAGAAAGGAAATAATCCCATTGAGCCACTTCAACGTGGTTGGAATTTGTTGGATAATGGTAGTAATTTGTTTTCTTTTTTTTTTTTTTAATATTTTATTTATTTATTTGAGAGAGAGAGAATGAGAGAGAGCAAGCACATGAGAGGGGGGAGGGTCAGAGGGAGAAGCAGACTCCCTGCCGAGCAGGGAGCCCGATGCGGGACTCGATCCAGGGACTCCAGGATCATGACCTGAGCCGAAGGCAGTCACTTAACCAATTGAGCCACCCAGGCACCCGTAATTTGTTTTCTATAAAATCATTATTGCTACTAAGCTCTAAGGAAACACTACATAATTCTTTACCAGGATATTGGGGCCTAGACTATGTGAGAATGAAACTGTTCCACATGTGAGTTTTGGTGATGGTGTTTCCTCGTAGCGCGTTCTTCACCAGGTATTCTATGGACAGCACTAAGTTTATTTGAGCACCAGAAGTGTATAACATATAGCAAATGTTTGGTAAAATATGTTGAATAGATGACTTAATTAATAGTAGTGGAGAGAAGTGAACAGTACTGAGAAATGCACACATATATAAAGACAATATCAAGGTCCTAAAATCGCTCTGTATTCACAGATTTAACATGCATTGCTTCATGAAACTGATGAAAAAGTATCTGTTAATTAGTTCTCCAGAGTAAAGTTAATAATCCTGAATTACAGAAATAATATTCCCCTTTTCTTTAACTGTAGTAGATTTTCAGAATTAAAAATAGCAATATAGGAAAAAAATGTTCTAATCACCTAGCCTTTGATAAGTAAACATAGTCTATTTTCATTTCTATATGTACATGGAAAACACTGGTTTTTATAAAGATTGAAAAATTTCCTGAAATAGTTTAAAGTAAAACAACAAATTAACTTCATTAATTTTACATTTTTCCATGATTTATACCTTTGGTTTTAAAAAGACATAATTAAAATTTAACCGCATTTTAGGTTGTTTTTGTGTTTGTTTTTTTTTTAATTTTGGGGATCTGTTGTTTATTCTTTTTTTTTTTTTTTTTTAGGTAGGGTCTACATCCTACATGGGGCTTGAACTCATTACCCCAAGATCAAGAGTCAAATGCTCTACTGACTGACCCAACCAGGCACCCCAATTTAACTGCATTTTAACATCATTTTTTGGCCTACAACTGAAAATTTGCCATTTACTCATATTTTGATATTGCATAAATGATACTAAAGTGTATGATTTTGAAGCTGTGTTAGCAAAGAATACATTTCAGTTAGGATATATTGCTGAACCAAAAAAAGAGAAAAGAAAACTTCATAGGTCACTGAGTGCAACATGATAGTAAACATTTGATTTACTGTGTAAATCTCTCTGGATTATTTTACACAATGGAAAATATAGTATAGTGTCTGTTTACCTCTCTTGATTATTTCACTCAATAAAAGGGGTATTTTTCTTTTAATACAGAACTGACAAGCTATGGGTCAAACGTCAGGAAACAAAATAAGATGCTTTTTCTATTTACTCTGAAGAGGACAGTATTGAAAAATACTTTGTTTTTGTCATGGAGGTGCTGTGACAGCCCAGATCTTAGTGACTACTTACAGTATCTTTGTGGTGTTCAGTAAAGGAGAAATGAAGAAATAAAGTTGTCATTTTCTTGGAGTTCTATCTAAGCTTTCATTCCCATGGCCAATATAAAGCATGCTTGTTGGAAACAGTCTTTGATTGGAATGAGATGCTTGGTCTGTTCATAGAAAGATGGATGACCTAAAGAGTTCTTGCTTTGCCAGCTCTGGGAGGGACAACAGTGCATGTATGCCTGTTTGTTCTTTGTTAAAACTTCAGAGGGATTTTCTTCTAGCAGTGTAGCTACTTCTGTTGCAAGTTTTTAACAAGATCACGGTCCAGCTAAGGATGCATCAGGATTTACACCCTACTGTCCTTGAATTCATTTTCCAGTTATGGAAAACAGCAGTGAATGCAGAATATCAGAACGATTTGACAATCATTGTAACATGAAGAGAGAAGATGCTGGCTAATCAAAGTTTAGTTCATTGTTACAGCTGGGATTTTGATGCGCAACTCAGTTAACCTTCCAATGGCAGAAAAGGTAAGAATATATCCTCACCATAAATATATTTTATTATCCTTTTTGTTATGGCCCTTCTAGCTTTTCAATTCTACTTTCTCTCCTCATCTTTTCATTTCCCAAATTGGCATTCAGTTTGTAAAGCCTGCAGTAGATTCTTTCATTAGATAAAAGCCAAACGACTCCCCTTTCCATCATATGGCCCTTTGTGTCTCATGGCTCTTAACGTTTGGTTGCTATCTCCTTTTTTATCCCTCACCTCTTATCACAGGACACCTAAAGTCAAACCATAGCAAGGGCTCAGAATTGCCAGGACAGATCCTATTCTCTAACCCTAGCCCTTTTATACATGGCTGGTCTCTCCCCAGATTGTTGATCTTTAGCTTTGTACACTTGGGGAACTCCTTTGCATCCTTGAACACACAGTTCTGATGTCATCAGCAATGTCACTTTCCCTTCTTTCTAGAACTGATTTCTTATGCCTGTATTTGTTGAAATTATGGACTTATTATTCTTTTTGTCCATCTCTCTGTAAAATCCCTAAGAACAAGCATTTTACCCATTTTTGCATCCTATGTGTAGTACCTAGGTATAATCAGTGGCACATACTAGGTGCTCAACAAATATTCTTTTTTTTTTTTAAAGATTTTATTTATTTATTTGAGAGAGAGAGAGAATGAGAGACAGAGAGCATGAGAGGGAAGAGGGCAGAGGGAGAAGCAGAACCCCTGCTGAGCAGGGAGCCTGATGGGGGACTCGATCCCGGGACTCCAGGATCATGACCTGAGCCGAAGGCCGTTGCTTAACCAACTGAGCCACCCAGGCGCCCTCAATAAATATTCTTGAATTGAAAACTACCAAGCATTTCACCACATCCTCTTGGTGGCTATGTCTCTCCTAGTTAGCAAGCTATACTAAGAATCTGTTTATAGAATTTAATTTTCTTTCAGTTCCAATCTTTTAATGCTCCATCATTTCCTTTCATTTTCTCCTAAATTATAAGAACTACATTACTTGCATAGCCATGTCTCCCTGGTGTGAATTCAGATATTTAAAAAGGTGCCCTATTAAAATGAACCTGGACACCAGGAATTTTTAAAGACCTTCAAGCTACTACAGTTGCTGCCCCAAAGTCCATTTGTAGCCCATGAAAATATTGGACATGGGTGCCTGGGTGGCTCAGTTGGTTAAGCGACTGCCTTCGGCTCAGATCATGATCCTGGAGTCCCTGGATCGAGTCCCGTATCAGGCTCCCTGCTCAGCAGGGAGCCTGCTTCTCCCTCTGACCCTCCCCCCTCTCATGTGCTCTCTGTCTCTCTCATTCTCTCTGTCTCAAATAAATAAATAAAATCTTTAAAAAAAAAAAAGAAAATATTGGACATGAAGTAGTTAAGGAGTAAAATATCTGAGCTATTGTGAACTTTGGTATCTCACAAAGGAAGTAGTGTAGTATCCATTTTTCTACATATTATTTTCAAAATTAATACAATTTCAAAGTATCTTTTATTCCCTCTAAAAAGTAATAACAAAATATACCTCTCATTAGCACAATGTGGTCAGAATACTGAGGCAACTGGTTGAGAACATAGAGGATACAGAGTAGAAAGGAAAAGAAAACCATAGGCTACCCAAATATAGAGAGAATCAATTTCTTGGTAATAGGTAACCAGTGACTTCTATCATACAGCAGATTATAAAAAGCTTCTTCTCTTAAATGCAACTGATTAAAAAGTGTACTTAAAGTAGACTTCATTCAAACTCATGAGCCAAGATTTACTATTTCCTCAGTAATGAGGACCCAGGTATAAGTAATCAATTCATCAAAGAAAAAAGCATACAAAACATAGGAAAAGATAATTAGGACAAAACAAAAAGAAAATAAATTAGGATCACAGATAATATATTTGGTTCAGGGCTTTCACCAATCTTAAATGCTAAACTGGAAATTTATATCAGAATTACTCTAGATTGACTGCATCATCAGCTAAATATATTTATGCCCATGTTAAGTGTATAGTATGAGTTCAAGGTATTCTTAAGCTTATATGTTTATTTTACTGATAGAAGAGTTCCTCGGGTAACTCTTGTCTTCTTATGTTCTAACAAGTTTTTTTTTAAATTTTTTTGAAGATTTTATTTATTTATTTGACACAGAGAGAGCTAGCAAGAGCAGGAACACAAGCAGGGGGAGTGGGAGAGGGAGAAGCAGGCTTCCCACCGAGCAGGGAGCCCAATGCGGGGCTCGATCCCAGGCCCCTGGGATCATGACCTGAGCCGAAGGCAGACGCTTAACGACTGAGCCACCCAGGCGCCCTGTGTTCTAACAAGTTTTGTACTTAGTTTACATGGTCACTATAGATAATATAGAACAAGTCATAAAGTGAAATGCAGAAAAAATTAAAAGCAGACACCCAAATTAATTTAAAAAACCCCAAATAAACAAACCAAAACATGCAGTTTATAGACTTTGCATGTAGGGACAAGCATGTTGACATGCCTCAGTGTGTTTTGGAATACACGTGGAATACCACGGCATACAACATGTGGTTCTTATTGATCTGCATCCTGCTGAACTGAGACACCAGCAAAGGGTTGATGTGGGTCAGCAAACACAACCAAAACATTAATTTCAAAACAGAACATTTTATAACATTTATAAACAAAGAGTTAAACTAAAAGACTATTTTGGTATTTAAATGAAAAAAACCCCACAGGTATCTTTCAAAAACAATGTTTCTAAAAGCATTTTATGTAGAACATTATCCCATTAGAATAGATTATCTGCTAAAAAAAAAAAAAATTCAATGGCCAGATATTTGGAGATACTGGAATTGTTTGCAAGTTGTTCTAGGTTTGCTTGTGGAATCTAAAAAAATAAACTTAACCCCTCATTCACAAAGTCACTCCATGAACAGAGCCATTGCTTTCCAACAAGTCAGGTTTTTTTTCTTATAAAAACAGTTTTACTTTCTTGAATTCTCTCTTGCTGTGGTTTGAGAGCTTTTTGTTTTAACAGACCATCTGAAAACCGCAGTTATTTTTCCCCTTAAGTATGTTGATTATATTCAGTGGCTTTAATGATCACTTTTGTGCCAATGATTACAAAATAAAAATTAAAAAGCCTTTTTGAGATTTTAATGATATCAGTTTACTTCAGAAATAATGAAGCACTAGGCAAGCTTGAATTTAACATCTCTATCTATGCCCTAATTCACTTCTACTGTTTTCTTAGCTCCCCCATTGCTTGTGTTGTTTTATAGTCTGAGCACAGAGGTACACTTGGAGAAGCATTGGATGAACTGTGGTAAGAAATAAATTGAACTATATTGAGTGTCCCAATCCCAGGACACCCATATGAAACTCTGGAATGTAGCCTTTGAAAAACTCTGACGACCTTGTGAATTGGCAAGAAACATCAAAATAGGAGCTTATACTGTGTACACTCCAAATCCAAAAGTTAGACCCGTCTTCTATTGTGAAACAATGACCTTTGTTCATCAGTGTCTGTTACGGCAGATTCTTGAGTTTGATGAGGTGAGACTCTTTAATTTAATTCTGAGTACAGCACATTGGATCCTAATGAGCCGGGTTCTCCCTATTGCCTCATTCACTTTGTCTATAGTTAGATGCTTAGGGAGACCACTAGAAGTCCATTAGATTAGAGTGAAAAAAAAAAAAAAAGGCTCCATGTGACCTAAGGGAGAGAATACACCTCACTGTGGAGTTACAGCCAAGTTCCTGCCTTACTGAAAGTTAAAATGATAAAGGAGCAATGAGTATTTATTTCCTTTTTTTTCAACTTTAGCTGTTTTTTTTTTTAATAGGAAATAATATCCATGTGACTAAAAAAATAATTCTGCCCATCTGTCTATCATTGCAACAATAACAAAAAAAATGTTTAAATGGATTTTCATCAAATTTGAAGGTTAATGTTAGAGTGGCCTAACTTAAAATCTAGGCTGGATGGCATGCTCGATGTTTACAGGGCTAGCAGAATAGCACAGCTCACACAGGGCCTGGCATATAGTAAGCATTCAGTTTCTACTCAGTAAGTGCCAGCTATTTTTTTTTTTTTTAAGATTTATTCATTTCATTTGAGAGACAGAGAGAGAGGAATGGGGAGGGGCGGGATGAGGCAGAGAGAGAGAGAGAATCTCCAGCAGACTTCCCGCTGAGCAAGGAGCCAGATGACACAAGGATGATCTCATGTCCCTCATGACCCAAGCCAAAATCGAGTCAGATGCTTAAGGGACTGAGCCACCCAGGCACCCCTGATGCCAGCTATTTTACCATTTCCTTCATTGTCATCATCCACATCATACTTATAGGTTACAAAGTCAAAAGAGATTCTTTTCTTTTACTGACCATACATTTCCCCCACCCCATCTTTTTTTTTTTTTTGAAGTTTTTCTAATGGGGAAAATATGTGAGTAAAATCTTACTTAAATTTTATGAAATCATTTTCACCTATATTTATATTCTCTGGGTAAGGAAGGGGTTTCAGGGCAGGGTTATTTTGAAAGGACATGGAGTGCTCAGTATTCTTTCAATGCTTACTGCTCACATTTCTAGCATGCTCACAGCTCTCCATGCATGCATCTTGCACATTATTTGTCAGAAAAAAACATATTCTGGTTTTATTTTCCATTGTCATGTGGTAATAAAGAAATCTATTGCCCAGATCTGCAGCATATTGTGTAATTTTAAAATTTAATTTAATTTATTTATTTGAGAGATAGAGAGAGCACGAGCAGGGGGGAGAAGCAGAGGGAGAAGCGGGTTCCCTGCTGAGCAGGGAGCTCGAGGAGGTGAGGCTCAAGGCTCCAGGCTCAATCCCAGGATCCCGGGACCACGACCTGAGCCAAAGGCAGATGCTTAACCACTTAACCAACTGCCACCCAGGTAACCCCACATTGTGTAATTTTTACTTATATGTGTTAACTTCTATCTCATCATAGTGAAGTCATGGCTCAAATCCATGAGGCAACATGATTGTTGCTGATGAAAAAATAATTCCTAACCTTTTTAAGATTTATTTCTGTTTAACCATAGAATAAAAATTTCCACTTAAGCCATCAGGCTTTTGTAGAACCTCTCCTTTAAGGACATGAGTTATGACTCTGCTTATCCTGTGGTAGAACATACAAAAATCTAGTGGTCTTCTCTAACCTGGTCTTCCCAGCCCCTCATTATATTTCAGAAATGTTCCCTATTATCTTGTCTGTTTCATTTTTCTTTCCACCATAATTTCCACTTAAAATATTTATAAAAATTCTGATTTTATAATTTATGTAAGATGGCAGAATCTGTTTTTTGATAGCTATGTTGTTTTCTGATGTTCAAATATATATAGCAAGCAAATGCCCTTTTCCTCTTCCCCTTGACTTTAGAATTCAGCTGCATATAATGCGCCTTACAACTGACTAGTGTTTTTTCTTGTTGCAGTAATAATTTTTTATAATTTCATAATTAAAAATTTCAATGATTTTCATAATTCTAGTAGTTCATTACCTAGAAAATCAAACACTACCAATTCTAAAAACATCACAAAGGCGTAATAACCAATTGGTATCATAAAAGTGATTATAAGTTAATGAAGTTTATAGAACATAAACAGGGAGCTGTTGGGAAAAGAGAAACTGATGGAATGGAAATTAGATGCAGGAACCAGTTGTAATTAAGAGCTACTTTAAAAATAGCCAATTAGGTAAGAGATCTTTCCATCTGAGAGTAGAAGCCAAAGCATTTATAAACTTTCTCATCAACTAAAAGTGGAAAGGCCATTATAGCAATGAGAAACACACTTATGGAAGTGATTAAGGATCAGTATGTAGAAGACAGAAATGGTTAAGGTTAATTGCTTTGGTAATATCAAGCAACAGACCCAAAGATTTTTAACCCTATAGTAAAAGCTATCTTTGAACTTTGTATTTGTTTGTAGTTGCAGCAACCCATTTATGAGTCTGATGAATACATTCATGCTTTATTTAGTTTATCTTTTTATTCTTTTGCTTCTTTGGCAATAAACAAGCCCTTCTGTATCTATTTGCTATTTGGGCACTCAATATTTTATTCCTGCAGTTTCTTTTGAGATACAACTTTCAAGCATACCTACAAGAAAACACAGCATGCTAAATTTGGCATCCAAGAGCTATTCTTATCCATCTGTTTGCTTTGAAGTTGTAGGTGTTTAAGATACTGCAACTAATTTCTAACATTTTGAAAATGCATTCTTCTAATTATACTACTAGGTACATTAGTATACTACATATGTTTGTATGTTGTTTTAGCAAAGTTTTCAGATTCATTGTCTCACTTGATCTTTACAAGATCCCTTTGGGTAAGCAGAACAGGTGTTGTTATCATTGTTTGACACAAAAATAAGGTAGAAAGAGGGAAAGTGTCTTGCCTGAAAATTCATAACAAATTACTCGGGAGGGCTCTAATTAGATTTTACACTTTCTCTGTTTTATTCAGTATCTTTTTTTTTTTTAAGATTTTATTTATTTATTTGAGAGTGAGAGAATGAGAGAGAGCACATGAGAGGGGGGAAGGTCAGAGGGAGAAGCAGACTCCCCGCTGAGCAGGGAGCCCGATGCGGGACTCGATCCAGGGACTCCAGGATCATGACCTGAGCCGAAGGCAGTCGCCTAACCAACTGAGCCACCCAGGCGCCCCTTATTCAGTATCTTTAACATACTATTCTGTCATAAATTTTTTCAGGCATTCTTATAAGTTTCTACCATGTATTTATGTTATTCACAATAACTTATAGAAAATTGAGCATGTAGACAAATATTCCACTATCAAAGATTTATAATAAACTTTTTGCAAATCACTTTACTACCAAAACTTATTTCCTTAAATATTACAGAACTTCATTCAGCATTTATGTATGGTACTGTGGCACTATGTTTATTCTTTTCAAGCTGTCTTCCAATGTGTAAACTTCAAAAGGGCCTCTGAGTTTTATTTCCTCTTATACCACCTTGTGCAGATATTTGTGACTTCTAATCCATGGAACATTATTTTCTACCATAGTCTATTTTATATTTTATTTTGAACTCATAGAATGCTCGAGGAACCAATGAATATGGACACATAAAATATGAGCGATAAACCCCAACTCCAAATGGGAAATATGAGTTCTAGGGATGAAAAAAAAAATATATCGACAGTACTCACTTAGCACTTACTAGGAGTCAGACACTGTTTTAAGCGGTTTATGTAAGAGACTGCATACTTGCTGTATTAAGCACTGAATTTCCTTCTAGCCAGATTAAAAAGGAAGAGAGATAGAAGGAGAAAGGGAAGGAGGGAGAGGTATTAAAGAAGGGAAGGAGAGAGAGAGAAAGAGAATGAAATGCTATGTATTACCATGTTCAAAGATTTGCATGCATTAATTCATGTGATTGTCATAATAGCCCTGTTAGGTAAGTTTTATTGAAGATCTTATTTTAAATGGGAGGAAACAGACACAGAATGGTGAAGTAACTTGCTCTGGGATACACAGCCATAAGTGTTACCACTGGGATTCTGACCCATGAATCTGGCTCCAGAGACTGCAAGTTTAACTATTTATTTAGGCATATTGCTGTTTCTGCAGTGGAAAATTCTCCTTGTCAGAAAGTAGAAAACCAATTCCTCAGGAGACAGTTTTTCCTGGCACTAAGTACTTATGTATTTATTAAGTGGGACCTTGTATGAACAAGTAGGCAAAATTCTCAATAACAGCTTGAGTACAGAAAGAATATTTCATGACTGTTCACTAGAGTCATTAAAAGAATCTGAAGTCAGGGCACCTGGGTGGCTCAGATGATTGAGCTTCTGCCTTCGGCTCAGGTCATGATCCCAGGGTCCTGGGATTGAACCCCTCGTAGGGCTCCCTGCTCAGCGGGAAGCCTGCTTTTCCCTCTCCCTTTGCCTGCAGCGCCCCCTCCTTGTACTCCCTCTCTCTGTGTCAAAATAAATCATATCTTTAAAAAAAAAAAAAAGAATCTGAAGTCAAAATCCAAATAAGTAAAGAAAATTGTTTTAAGTGTTCTCTATGGTTAATCAGAAAAAAACAAAAGGAATAATAATTTGGCTTCTAATGTCTCTGCTTGGAGTCACTGAGTCAGAAAAACAAAATAAAATGTAGGGGCGCCTGGGTGGCTCAGTCATTAGGCGTCTGCCTTTGGCTCAGGTCATGATCCCAGGGTCCTGGGATCGAGTCCCACATCGGGCTCCCTCCTCGGGGGGAGGCCTCCTTCTCCCTCTCCCGCTCCCGCTGCTTGTGTTCCTGCTCTTGCTATCTCTGTCTCTGTCAAATAAATAAATAAAATCTTTAAAAAAAAATAAAATAAAATGTATATTGATGGTGGTTATGAGACCAGAGCCATCACAAAGTCGTGGTTTCCCCTGAACACTTAACACTGTCATCATTCATGGTATTTGGTATTTGGCATGGACTCAGGTTAAATTTGACTCCTGACCTTTCTTCATAGCAAGTATAGAGTAGCCTTCAGAAGGAGTGAAGAATTGGGGCGCCTGGGTGGTGCATTCTGTTAAGTGTCCAACTCTTGATTTCAGCTCAGGTCATGATCTCAGGGTCATGAGATTGAGCCCCACATAGGCTCTGCCCTGGGCATGGAGCCTGCTTAAGATTCTCTCTCCCTCCCCCCTCTGCCCCTCCTCCCCCCCACACTTGCTCTCTCTCTTAAAGAAAAAAAGGAGTTAGAAATCATTTTACCATGCCAGAATACATCACGTCTGACTCTAGGCTTGCCTGTCTTCTACTAGATAATTTCTCCACCTCAGTGAATTGACAGGCTGAGCATCCATGTGCTGGTAGGTCACATAAGGCAGCTAATCAAGAACACCTTAACGTTCCTCTCAGCCTGACTGAACTTTACACTGATTTCTTCCTGACTATAGGCCCTTGACCTTCCTTTTCTCAGAGCATTTACTTTAGAAAACTTGTAATTTGTAAATTCTTTCGCTGCTCCTTTGACATGTCAATCTTCTACAACCCAGGAATATCGTTCTCGAGGACCTAGGGGCTGTCTCTATGGAATGCAACCATCAAGAAAAGTGTCCCGTCTCCCAATCTCTGTGGGAGGGTAGGAGCCTAATTCCAGTAAGGACCAGTTAACACACATGGGTGATCTAATCACATTGACCAGTCTTGCTCTAATGTCCTCCAGTACTTTTCCACTAGCTCACCCCAGTGCATAAAAAAATCTCCTGCCTTTTGTTTCAGACTTGAGTTCAAATTTTCTTCCTTATTGCAATAGTCCTGAAAAAAATCTTCCTTGTCTGTTTAGCCCCATCTGATACAATTATTCTTTGACATCATTCAGCAACATGTGTAATTGTTGAGGCCATTTTCTTCATCTTCCAGGAGTTAAGACTCCATAGGAGTTGTAGCTCAGGCAGAGAAGAGTCTTCTAGGTCCACGTTGTGTGTGTGTGTGTGGGGGGGGTGCGGTAGAGGGGCACCATTGAGTATTTTAATCAGTGCTTCTTGAAAACCTAAGAATTGAAGAAAATGGGCTTTTGTTTCCACAGGAAATGTTACAAGTAAAGTTGGACTTTAAGGACATTTTACAAGCATTCTGAAAATTTTTCACATTTAATTGTGTCTTAAAAGGATACATAATTTTTTCTTGACTCTGGTATTTACCCCCTTCTAACATTATATTGATGGTGGGTGTGAGATTAGAGCCATATTATTCTATGGCATATATTTGTTTTTCAAGGACATTCCATAATATTATTAGAAAGAAAAGTGTTTCCTTACTTGAGTGAAATTTTACTATATCCTTTATTGTGATTCAAGTATGGAACAATATAAAAGAATGTTAGGATTTTTTTCAAACTTCAAAATCTCCTGCCCTAAATAGAGAACCATAATATTTAATTGTGAAGATTATCATTATGTCATATAACCTTCTTTCCTTAACTGATTACAAATTTTGTTTTATCACTATTTTTTACTACCACCATGACTATTATTATACTTTATTACTGGTCAATGTTCCATGTCTATTTTTTAAAATACAGACTCAAATGCTTAAAAATTACTTGACTTGAAGGGCAAATAAAACTTACACAGCCTTTCTATGGCCTAGCACATTAGGCACAGAAAGAAAAATATTGAATAATGTGAAATATTTCTAGATAGTTCTAAAGTAAGATAACATCACAATATAAAAAAGTATATTCACATGGCCAAGGAACATTTGGATAAACTTCCAGAGACTCTAAGTGGTTTCTGCCCTGGCCTCTGGTTCCAAAGATTTATCTTTATTACTTACTCCATGTAGAGCTCATCTCAGGCTGTGGACCCCTATTTCCCATCTCAGCTGCAACTTCCACTATCTCTGAGCTACCCTGTGGCCTTTTCTGATCATTCTTTCTTGATCCAGGATTGTTGATCTCATCATCATCAGATACTCTTCACATTACAGATCCCTTCTTCTTCTGCAATTATGAAACTGCCCTGCTGCCTGACCCATGTGAACAATTTGGAGTTGATTACCCTGCTTTGCCAGCTTCTATTCTTTGGTTGTCTCTGGACAAATAGAAATAATATTAATAAGATAGTATCCCACAAGATGGAGTGAGACAGTGTTAGAGCAGGAGTAACTAGGAAGGGAGAATGTGAAGGATAGATTAATGAGAAAAAAGGAGACATTTTCACCCCCTCCCAGCACCTCCTGGTGGTCTAATATGATCAGATTTTTTCCTGCTGATTTTGTTGGCTGCATAGACTTCTACTGTAAAGATATTTTATTGTTTAGCCACTATATTGTTGCTGAGCTTTTAGATTTTTCTAATGTCTAATTTTTAAACATGATGTGGACAGAATCATTGTTAAGCTTTTCCTTAAAATATATAAAAATATATAAAACCAATATATAAATGAAACCAAGTATAAATGATATGAGACTCTTTTTAATTTTTTAAGTTTTATTTTATTAATGTTATGTTAGTCACCATTCATTACATCATTAGTTTTTGATGTAGTGTTCCAGGATTCATTGCTTACGTATAACACCGAGTGCTCCATTCAATATGTGCCCTCCTTAATATCCATCACCGGACGAACACATCCCCCCAACCTCCTCCCCTCTAAAATCCTCAGCTTGTTTCTCAAAGTCCATAGTCTTTCATGGTTTGTCTCCCCCTCCGATTTTCCCCCCTTCATTTTTCAATTCCTACTATCTTCTTTTTTTTTTTTTTTTTTAACATATAATGTATTATAGGTTTCAGAGGTACAGGTCTATGATTCATCAGTCTTACACAATTCACAGTGCTCACCATAGCACATACTCTCCCCAGTGTCTATCACCCAGACACCCCATCCCTCCCACACCCCCACCACTCCAGGAACCCTCAGTTTGTTTGCTGAGATTAAGAATTCCTCTTATCAGTGAGATCATATACTTGTCTTTTTTTGATTGACTTATTTTGCTTAGCATAATACCCTCTAGTTCCATCCACATTGTTGCAAATGGCAAGATTTCGGTTTTTTTTTTGATGGCTGCATAATATTGCATTGTATATATATACCACCTCTTCTTTATCCATTCATCTGTCGATGGACATCTTGGCTCTTTCCACAGTTGGCTATTGTGGACATTGCTGCTATAAACATTGGGGTGCATGTACCCATTCGGATCACTACATTTGTATCTTTGGGGTAAATACCCAGGAGTGCAATTGCTGGGGCATAGGGTAGCTCTATTTTCAACTTTTTGAGGAACCTCTATACTGTTTTCCAGAGTGGCTGCACCAGCTTGCATTCCCACCAACAGTGTAGGAGGGTTCCCCTTTCTCCACATCCTCGCCAACATCTGTCATTTCCTGACTTGTTAATTAATTTTAGCCATTCTGACTGGTGTGAGGTGGTATCTCATTGAGGTTTTGATTTGGATTTCCCTGATGCCGAGCGATGTTGAGCACTTTATCATGTGTCTGTTGGCCATTTGGATGTCTTCTTTGGAAAAAATGGTCTGTTCATGTCTCCTGCCCATTTCTTAATTGGATTATTTGTTCTTTGGGTGTTGAGTTTGATAAGTTCTTTATAGATTTTGGATACTAGCTCTTTATCTGATATGTCATTTGCAAATACCTTCTCCCATTCTGTCGTTGTCTTTTGGTTTTGTTGACTGTTTCCTTTGCTCTGCAAAAGTTTTTTATCTTGATGAGGTCCCAATAGTTCATTTTTGCCCTTGCTTCCCTTCCCTTTGGCGATGTGTCTGGAAAGAAGTTTCTGCGGCTGAGGTTGAAGAGGTTGCTGCCTGTGTTCTCTTCTAGGATTTTGATGGATTCCTGTCTCACATTGAGGTCTTTCATCCATTTTGAGTCTATTTTTGTGTGTGGTGTAAGGAAATGGTCCAGTTTCATTCTTCTGCATGTGGCTGTCCAATTTTCCCAACACCATTTGTTGAAGAGACTGTCTTTTTCCATTGGACATTCTTTCCTGCTTTGTCTAAGATTAGTTGACCATAGAGTTGAGGGTCCATTTCTGGGCTCTCTATTCTGTTCCATTGATCTATGTGTCTGTTTTTGTGCCAGTACCATACTGTCTTGATGATCACAGCTTTGTAATAGAGCTTGAAGTCCAGAATTGTGATGCCACCAGCTTTGCTTTTCTTTTTCAACATTCCTCTGGCTATGTGGGGTCTTTTCTGGTTCCATACAAATTTTAGGATTATTTGTTCCATTTCTTTGAAAAAAGTGTATGGTATTTTGATGGTGATTGCATTAAATGTGTAAATTGCTCTAGGTAGCATTGACATCTTCACAATATTTGTTCTTCCAATCCATGAGCATGGAACGTTTTTCCATTTCTTTGTGTCTTCCTCAATTTCTTTCGTTGCGTATTCTATAGTTTTCTGAGTACAGATTCTTTGCCTCTTTGGTTAGATTTATTCCTAGGTATCTTATGGTTTTGGGTGCAATTGTAAATGGGATCAACTCCTTAATTTCTCTTTCTTCTGTCTTATTGTTGGTGTATAGAAATGCAACTGATTTTTGTGCATTGATTTTATATCCTGCCACTTTACTGAATTCTTGTACGAGTTCTAGAAGTTGTGGGGTGGAGTCTTGTGTTTTCCACATAAAGTATCATGTCATCTGCAAAGAGTGAGAGTTTGACTTCTTCTTTGCCAATTCGGATGCCTTTTATTTCTTTTTGTTGTCTGATTGCTGTGGCTAGGACTTCTAATACTATGTAGCAGTGGTGATAGTGGACATCTCTGCTGTGTTCCTGACCTAGGGGGAAATCTCTCAGTTTTTCCCCATGGAGAATGATATTCGCTGTGGGTTTTTCATAGATGGTTTTTATGATATTGAGATATGTACCCTCTATCCCTACACTCTGAAGAGTTTTAATCAAGAAAGGATGCTGTACTTTGTCAAATGCTATTTCTGCATCTACTGAAAGGATCATATGGTTCTTGTCCTTTCTTTTATTACTGTATGTATCACATTGATTGATTTGTGGATGTTGAACCAACCTTGCAGCCCAGAAATAAATCCCACTTGGTTGTGGTGAGTAATCCTTTTAATATACTATTGGATCCTATTGGCTGGTATTTTGGCGAGAATTTTTGCATCCATATTCATCAGGAATATTGGTCTGTAATTCTTTTTGATGGGGTCTTTGTCTGATTTTGGGATCAAGGTAATGCTGGCCTCTGATTTTGTTATTAATTGGCTTATATAATTGGCTGCTCCCATGTTAGGGGCATAGATATTTACAACTGTTAGATCTTCTTGTTGGATAGATCCTTTAAGTGTGATATAGTGTTTTTCCTCATCTCTTATTGGGATGTAAGTTGTCTTTGTTTCAAAATCTAATTTGTCTATTATAAAGATTGCCACCCCAGCTTTCTTTTGGTGTCCATTAGCATGGTAAATGGTTTTCCACCCCCTCACTTTCAATCTGGAGGTGTCTTTGGGTCTAAACGAGTCTCTTGCAGACAGCATATCGATGGGTCTTGTTTTTTTATCCAATCTGATATACTGTGTCTTTTGATTGGGGCATTTAGCCCATTTGCATTTAGGGTAACTATTGAAAGGTATGAATTTAGTGCCATTGTATTGCCTGTAAGGTGGCTGTTACTGTATATTGTCTCTATTCCTTTCTGATCTGTGTTACTTTTAGGCTCTCTCTTTGCTTAAAGGACCCTTTTCAATATTTTTTGTAGGGCTGGTTTGGTGTTTGCTAATTATTTTAGTTTTTGTTTGTCCTGGAAGCTTTTTATCTCTCCTTCTATTTTCAGTGACAGCCTAGCTGGATATAGTATTCTTGGCTGCATATTTTTCTCATTTAGTGCTCTGAGTATATCATACCAGTCCTTTCTGGCTGCCAGGTCTCTGTGGATAGGTCTGCTGCCTATCTAATGTTTCTACCATTTTGGATTAGAGACCTCTTGTCCCGAGCTGCTCCCAGGATTTTCTCTTTGTCTCTGAGACTTGTAAGTTTTGCTATTAGATGTCGGGGTGTTGACCTATTTTTATTGATTTTGAGGGGGGTTCTCTGTGCCTCCTGGATTTTGATGCCTGTTTCCTTCCCCAAATTAGGGAAGTTCTCTGCTATAATTTGCTCCAATATACCTTCTGCCCCTCTCTCTCTTTCTTCTTCTTCTGGGATCCCAATTATTCTAATATTGTTTTTTCTTATATTATCGCTTATCTCTTGAATTCTGCCCTCATGATCCAGTAGCTGTTTATCTCTCTTTTTCTCAGCTTCTTTATTCTCCATCATTTGGTCTTCTATATCACTAATTCTCTCTTCTGCCTCATTTATCCTAGCAGTTAGAGCCTCCATTTTGGATTGCACCTAATTAATAGCCTTTTTGATTTCGACTTGGTTAGATTTTAGTTCTCTTATTTCTCCAGAAAGGGATTCTCTAGTATCTTCCATGCTTTTTTCAAGCCCAGCTAGTATCTTTGTAATCATCATTCTGAACTCTAGTTCCAACATCTTACTAATGTCCGTAGTGAGTAGGTCCCTTGCTGTCGGTACTGCCTCTTGTTCTTTTTTTTTGAGGTGATTTTTTCTGTCTTGTCATTTTGTCCATAGGAGAATAGATGAATGAGAGAACAAAATGCTAACAGGATAACAACGACCCCAGAAAAATATACACTAAACAAATCAGAAGAGTCCCAAAACCACGGGGGGGGGGGGGGGGAAGAAAGGGAAAGAAAGGAAAAAAAAAAAGAATATGATCAAATATGATCAGGCTGGTGAATAGATCAGTGCCACACACTAGATTTTGGGCGTATTTTGGTCTGTTTGAAGACATTGCCTCCCAAAATTTTAAAGGAAAAAAAAACTTGTATATGTACAAAAATAAGGGTAAATATGATGAAGGGATGGAATATGACTGTAAAGATGAAAATTATAAAAGATTTTATAAAAGGAATTGATAAGAAGTTGGTTGAAAAGAGAAAGAAGAGAAATATGAAAAAACAAAGGGAGAGAATGTGATCAGGCAGGAGCCTAGGACAAAGTCATACATCAGAGATTTAGGGTATATTTTGGTCTGTTAGAAGAAACTGTATTCCAAAATTTTAAAGAGAGAACAACTTATATATATGCGAAAAATAAGGTTAACTACAATGAAGGGATAGAATATGACTAAAAATGAAAAATAAAAAAAAGTTTTATAAAAAGTATTGATAAGATGTTGTTTGAAAAAGGGAAAAAGAAAAATTAAAAAAAATAGAAAAAGAAAAAAAAATTAAAATTTAACTTTGAAAGACTAAAGAATCATGGGGAAAAAAACCCATGGATTCTATGTGCTGTATTCCCCTATTGCTGGAGTTCTGCCATTTTCATTGATTGGTAAACTTGGTCTTGGCTGGCTGTTCTTGCTGATCTTCTGGGGGAGGGGCCTGTTGCAGTGGTTCTCAAATGTCTTTGCCAGAGGCAGACTTGCCCCACCCTTGCTGGAGGCCAAGCTAAGTAATCTGCTGGGGTTTGCTCTCGGGAGCTTTTGTGTTCCCTGCAAGCTTTCCCTACAGCTTTGGAGGACAAGAGTGAAAATGGCGGCCTCCCAGTCTCTGTCCCAGAGGAGCCGAGAACTCGGGGCCCCACTCCTCAGTGAGCCCTTTTCTGTTCAGACAGTTGCTGCTATTCTTTTCTTTGATCTCCTGTTGAGGTGGTAGGTGTTCAGAATGGTTTGATCCCTATCTAGCTGAATTCCTCGGACCAGACGAAATTTAGGTCTCCTACTCCTCTGCCATCTTGCTCCTCCTCCGATATCTGAGACTCTTATTTTCATCCATCCCTAGAGAAATTTTGACCAGCCTCTCACATGAGTGTTTAGAATCAACCATATCAAATATTTAATGGTCAAGTATATTTGACCATTAAAAATTGCAGTTTTATATGGTTCCATCTGATGAGTATCATTGTGCACAAAATAACAATAGTATACTTTGCTTTGTCCATTTTTGTCTAGGTTATTTGTACTTGTTTATTTGTAAAAATAAGCCCATTCTCACACCAAATCTCATAAATATTTGCCTGTTTTTAAAATTAATTTATGGGGCGGCTGGGTGGCTCAGTTGGTTAAGCGACTGCCTTCGGCTCAGGTCATGATCCTGGAGTCCCTGGATTGAGTCCCGCATTGGGCTCCCTGCTCGGCAGGGAGTCTGCTTCTCCCTCTGACCCTCCCCCCCTCATGTGCTCTCTCTCATTTTCTCTCTCACAAATAAATAAATAAAAAAATCTTAAAATAAAATTAAATTAATTTATGATTCATATCCATGAATATAATTCTTTAGATTTTTAAAAAATGTATTTTGAGGTATGGTGTGTAGTACTTTATTATTCTTTATTTTTTAGAAATAGTTACTACAGTGAGATTTATGTACTATTCAGTCTTTTCCCACTAATTTTAAATGCCATGTTTACTTTATATGAAACTATAAACTATATTAGGGTTTCTCTCCTGAATACAGAGCTTAAAAGATTCGGGGGGGGGGGGCAGGCCTCTCAATGTTAATTTCAAGTTTTTGCTGAGAGTAAGAAGTCCTTTGGTTGAAATAAGACACATGGGCCAGTTAATTCTCTGTTTGAGTTGATTAATTTTCACCCAGGAAATACTCTTCATGACACTAAGAAATTTAAAAAGCATGAGAAGGCAAAATAATACAACTAGCAGTTTCAAGAAACAATTGAAACTCTTTTTTTCTTAAAAAAAAAAAAAAAAGGGCGCCGGTGTGGCTCAGATGGTTAAGCGTCTGCCTTCGGCTCAGGTCATGATCCCAGGGTCCTGGGATCGAGTCCCACATCGGGCTCCCTGCTCCTTGGGAGCCTGCTTCTCCCTCTACCTCTCTCTCTCTCTCTGTCTCTCATGAATAAATAAATAAAATCTAAAAAAAAAAAAAAGAAAAATCTTTTTTTCATTCTGCTTCTTTCTGTTTAAACTTTTGTGTTTTTCAGTATCTTTCTGACTCATTTCTTTGTCATATTATGACTTCTAACACCAGTTAAACTGCCTTATTATTTTTTGAAGTAGAAAACTGATATGAATAATTTTTTTACAGAAAAAAGTTAAAATATCTTCAAAATAGTCTTATAAAAACTTTAGAGGTGGAATGAAGTTGTACAAAGATACCTCAACCAGTCCATGAGTCATTCTATATTTTATTGACATTCAAGGGAGGAAATGAAAAGCATCACATGGAGTTCAGTCAGGAAAATGAAGGTTTAATAAGTGATCCAGAATTTTCCTCTCTTCAACCATGAGAGTTGCAGAACTGGACTTATGTTTGTTTTTACAATTAGAACAATGCAGTTTACTTAGCAAGTCCACTGAAAATTCTTCAGTAATATATTTGGCTTAAGAGGATAATAATTGCAATGATATTTCAATGGTGGGTTTATAATTACATATCATTTTAGTTGTCAAAAAATTTAAATCAATTATGGCATATTATCCTGAAGCACTTGACAAACTGCTGCTGAGATCAGTGGGCTAGAAATAGGTCCCATATTTGGTGGTATAGAAATTGGCCACAAAGAAACAAGTTGTGTTTTCTGAGAAAATCTGTTTAAAATTTTTCTTTTTTTTTTTGTTTTAAATGCTCTTTATTTTTACCTTTTTATTTTTTATTTTCCAGGGAGATTTATTTATCTTTTTTTTTTATTCTTGTGTTAATCCCCATACATTACATCATTAGTTTTAGATGAAGTGTTCCATGATTCATTGTTTGTGCATAACACCCAGTGCTCCATGCAGAATGTGCCCTCCTCAATACCCATTACCAGGCTAACCCATCCTCCCACCTTCCTCCCCTCTAGAACCCTCAGTTTGTTTTCAGAGTCCATCGTCTCTCATGGTTCATCTACCCCTCCGATTTCCCCCGCTTCATTCTTCCCCTCCCGCTACCTTCTTCTGATACAAACACGGGAGAGTCATTGTATTTGTACCAGTGCAACCCATACCCATCTTCTAATCTCACTGAACATGCCCCAAAGACATCAGTTTGGGGGGAAAAAAAAAGCAACTACTAACGAGGACATTGGTAATAAATAATGTTGTCAGAGAGAAAGTAGAGATAGATGCTCTGCACCAGGAGTGGGCAAACCTGTAAAGGGCTAAATAGTAAATATTTTAGGCTTTTTAGCTCACGTGCTCTCTATCCCAGCTGCTCTACTCTCACTGTGGTGTGAAAGTGGTCAAAGACAATGCAGAACTGTGTTCCCATAAAACTTGAGTGAGGGACACGGAAATCTGAATTTCCAGTGATTTTCATCTGTCACACCCTTTGATTTTTTTTTTTTTGTGGGCACTAGTTTGCTGATCCCTATCCTACACAATAAAACTAGATGAGCGTTTCAGGGAAATAGAATGGAATTCTCCAATGTAGAACCTTTGAGGCACTTTCAGTCCACCAGGGAGCAATCTCAAGTATTTAAATTTATAATTTTAAACATCAAGTATCTGAAATAAATGGAAATTGCATTGAAAAGAAGCAGAGTAGGAGGGAAACACCCAATCATATGAGTGTGATTTGTTGTAATTAAGAAATGACACGAACAATTATATCCTTTATCAAGTGAAGCAGGAATCAATACACATGTCCCTAAATCTAAGATTATCTATCTATATAAAGGCATATGGTTAAATAAGTTAATTATCTGGCTTACTCATGTAAATCTCACTTTATTGCATTGATCTGGGGAATTGGGGCTATGGAGTTCTTATGCTTCTCCATTTCACTTTGTACATATTGAAAATTAATAACTTCATTTGCTTCTATACTTAAAAAACAAGGTAGTGTTAGAACTTCATTGTAACTGTCCTTCATAAAAGAGAAAAAAATAGTTGCCATATATTGATTCAACATACGTTTCTTGTCTACTTTGTGCTGTGTGTTACAATAAGCAGTGGGATTAGAATAACACTGGTGGCAAGAATTTTTATTTGATCTGTGTCAAGACAGACATTAATGGAAGTGGCAATAACAACATTGTTTTGAGTGTCAGAAAAGACTCACATTAATTAAAAGAGTCCACTTGGACATCATTGTGGTTATTAGATTAGCTAATATGATGGGCTTATTCAGATGCACCACATACATTTTATAATACTTATATGACATTGACAAACTAATGAAATAAATTGAAAAATGCAAATTGTTCTACATACTTGGGGTGTGGGGACAATTTGCTTACCAAGTTATAAATAGAAGGATATTCCACTAACATCCTTCTGGACAAATAAATGTTGTATTGAAGGGGCTGTGACTGGTTCCCATAAAAATGCATTAAAATTTCAGTGCCTGCTTGGGACATGTTTCAATCTGCCCTGCAATATTTCAGGAGGTCATAAAAAGACGCTTTTTGAAATATGATATAGAAGGCAACATATAATCAAAAATAAGCTCAGGGCATTGGTCATTGAAATAAAAATGAGTAAGGAAGAGGATCAAAATTGAAAATTATCTGTTGGCTTTCTCCAGGAAGAAATTTGTGAAATCATATTTATGTTTAAATCCATGTTTAATTTTAAGATAATTTTCAAGGGGGAGAGAAAAGTCCTAGCATCTTCATTTCTAGTAAGTGCTCCAGGTAAAACTTACCATTAAATAACTTTAACTCATTTTTGCCCACATGGTCATTGTATGAAGGATTTACAAAGACCTCCTCCCTCCCCATGGAAAAATCCCTCAAACTGAAACTCCTTTCCTATAGGCCCCACCTATCCAGTCTCCCTAATCTGCATATTCACCCCCAACCCCCAACCCCAATGCACAACAGTAAACTGGGAACAAAAGGAGGCATTCAAAATACCAGGAAGTTTTATATGATTTAGAATTGAATAGGATATTGCAAATTTTCTTCTCAGGGTTTTCTAAATGTGACAGGTTATCAGAAGATCTGCTGAATAAAAGTATACATGTATAAAAATTAAAACCTACATTTTATAACACACTTCCCTGGCCATTATGAGGATTAGCAAGGTTTGGGAATCACTGCTACAAAAAAGCCATAAAGTGCTGTTAATTTACCTAGATGGAGTTGATTAGCTCACATCTAGAGGAAGAGGGTGAGGAGGAGAGCTGCTCTAAAGAAAAGCTATCCTCTGATGGGGCTTGAAACATGCATAAAATTTCAGTAGGAAAAGGTAAGCACTGCATTGACTGTTGGGATTGACTGAGCATCTGCAGCGTGCCAGGCATTGTGCGGAGCATATGCACATTTCACTGAAGACTCACCAAGAAATAATGAGTTAAGTACTATTGTCATCCACAGTATTTTGATGGAGAGGGTCAGTAACTTGATCTAGGGGACAGAGCTTCTTGCTGGTAGCAACCCAACAGAGCGGCTGGTTTGGTTCAACAGTATGCTAGTTCTCCAGCAGCAGACTCCAGACTTGAGGGGCAACTTAAGCTTCCCTTCACTTGTTCTGTCCCTCATTCTCTCTGCAGGGGAGGGGCCAGGACGAAGGAGCCAGTCCCAGGAACTGGGGGGTGACAGGAGCAAGTTGTAAAGCTCTTCTTCACTGCCTTCTCTATGGCCTTGTCCTCACTCTTGTCTCCAACGACTTCTTTCATTGTGCTGATTTTGCCTCTCTCCCATTTGAAGCAGTATATGACTGATAGAGCCAAGTGGGCCCCATCATCGCAAGCTTGCCCTAAACAAGCCAGGCAAGCCTAGGTTTAACAGGGTCCTCAAGCAAGAACACTTGGAGACCATCACTACAGTCTAGGCAAAGATGATTTTCCTGATTTATAGAGTACTAACACAAAAAGCATTGGCAGAGGGGTTGGAGAAAGGCTAATAGTAATAAAAAGGGAGTGCTTGGTTTGAATATCCCCTCTATCGACATCCCTTGGCGGTCTGTGACGGCAGCCGACTCGAAACCTAAGGACCTTCATTATGAGGAAAGAAATGGCATAAATTGTGCTAGTCTGAAGGCTTTTACATTTCTGTTTAATGCTGAAAATAGAATGACCAAATGATAAATTAGTAGAAGATAATAAATTGCAGATAAATGTAAGAATAAAGCTAATCTAAGAGGTGAGTCAAAATTATCTGCTTTATTGAAGTAGCAAGAATAGAGAGAGGTGCTTATAAAAACAACTCTTTTTACAATTGGTTTCCTAGCATTAGATTTTCCTATTTGGAAAGATACTTTCTTTTCCAGTAATAAAGCTCAATTAGTGTGTTTGTGTGTGGAGGGAGGGTTGAGGGGACTTTTTTTTTTTTTTTCGTGAGGAAAGAACTCTAATGTTTTCTGCTTGCTTTGTTCATTTATTTTTGATGTTCAAAACTAATTTCTTCCTCAACAGGCAATCTTCGGCTGGAATATCCCTGTTGACCTCTGTCTTCGGTTCTGTGTTAAAATGTTTGTGTGTCATTTTTTTTAAGTTCACAAGTCTAATTTTCTCCCCAGAGGGTGTTCACAGTTTCTTCAAAGACTTCAGTGCCTATCTGTTGTTTGAGGTTTTCTTTAACAGGGCTCACACATTTTGCCTTCAAGGTCTCCCCTGGTCAGCTCAATGAGGAAAAGGAGACCCTGAGTAAGGTTGCTCTGGACTGACTGCTGTTAATTAGGGATGTTAGAACCCAGTACATTTCACTCTACTGTTTTCACTTCTGATAGTTTACCCAAAATCTAAATTGGAAGCAGCAGGTGTCTGATCTGAAAATAAATATTTTTCCTCTTTTTGATCTCAACCTTTTTAACTTAGAGATGATAGCACTAAAAATACAATTTATTTTTTTAAAGC
The DNA here is from genome assembly GCF_029215605.1 of Mirounga angustirostris. Taxonomy (NCBI): domain Eukaryota; kingdom Metazoa; phylum Chordata; class Mammalia; order Carnivora; family Phocidae; genus Mirounga; species Mirounga angustirostris. Next base: position 89,678,061 of record NW_026991716.1, on the reverse strand, counting down.
AGATTCTAGAATGTCATAGGCTGTAATAGGACTGCTGAATGAGATCAGATAAGCCCATATCCTCATTAATAGGAGGCTTAATTTTCCAGATTTGTAATCCGGTAATATTCTTTCTATTTTATGGATGATTAAAAAGTTCAATTATAAAAACAAAATCAAAACAAAACCAAAAAAACAGGGACCACTAATACTCGGCACATACTCCCCCAAAGGCATGTGCCCTCACAGCTCAGGACTACTCTCAGCCTTATAAATTTCAGGCCCAGTCTTTTTTTTTTTTTTTTTTAAAGATTTTATTCATTTATTCAACAGAGAGAGACACAGCGAGAGAGGGGACACAAGCAGGGGGAGTGGGAGAGGGAGAAGCAGGCTTCCCGCTGAGCAAGGAGCCCGATGTGGGACTCGATCCCAGGACCCCGGGACCATGACCTGAGCTGAAGGCAGATGCTTAACGACTGAGCAAGCCAGGCGCCCTCAGGCCCAGTCTTACCATGCCCATTGTTCTTATTTGTGTGGTGCCACCATGTTATCCCTCATCCAGCAGACTCTAATCCCTCGAAAGCTCTGTCAATGGCTTGAACCATTCTCACTGTGCTTTTGGAAGTCATTGTCTATATCTTCCTCTTCTGTGAAATTCCCTCACCTTCTTTCTCTGCTTTCTTGAAACCTGTGTTTCTTTTGAGACACTGCTTTCCTATATCACTCTTTATTTTTAAGATTTTATTTATTTATTTGAGAAAGAGAGAGAGAGACAGAGAGCACAGGTGGGAGGGAGGAGCAGGCTCCCCACCAAGCAAGCAGGGAGCCTGACCCTGGGCTCAATCCCAGGACCCTGAGATCATGATCGGCGCTGAAGGCAGATGCTTAACTGACTGAGCCACCCAGGCGCCCCTCCTATAACTCTTAAGTGGTGGATGTTTCTCTCTGCCTCTCTTGTATCTCTGCATTCAGAGATGGGAAGATTTTTTTCTTTGCTTCTCTTTGCAACTTCCAATGATTATCTCTCCTTTGTCCCTAAAAGTCATGTGCATGACTTATGTCACCAAACATGACTACTTTCATGCCTCGTTACACGTCATCTACTTACCTTTACATGTCTTCCTCCCCAGTTTTAGTCACTCCTCTTCATTTCTTAAAGATTTTGTCTCATGACTCAGGGTTACTCTCACTACCTAGGTTGTCATTTTGAAGATTTCAAAATTAATGTAGGTGTCCTTCCAAAACCTTACCTCCTGTTCATGATCTTCTCTGCTTCTGTGTTACTGTCATTCCCTCTTCCTCAGCCACTCACTTTTATGCTGTGTTGTAGACATTGTCATTAACAATAACTGTATGCCCTCTATAATCCTATTGTCCAATACCTCATTCTCTGACAACACTATTCTATCTTCTAGTTCATTATCTCTAGTAGCCCAACTGTAGGTCCCCTCTTTTTCTTATTCATCCAGCATAAACTCCATGACTTACGGTTATTGCAATTCCCGTCTTGCTTGACAATCTTACTTCATACTCTTCTCTTCACTAAACCACCAATCTTTGTTAAAATAAAACCTCCTACACTGGGCACGAAACTCATGCAGTTGAATATGGCTGGAAACACCACGGCCACCACTACATACACACAGATAACGTGCTGATCGGTTTACAAGCATGATTTTAGGTTCATGATTAATATGAGGCCTAGCTATTATGCTGTATTTCCCTAGTCCAATTAATCTCCCACTCTTAAGAAGATGGTTTCTAATTTCTCTTGCACAGACCTCTAAAACCATTCCACTGCCCTCAGTTTCAGCTGATGAGCTTGATCTCCATATGACAGAAAAAAATAGAGTCAAAAGATAACTCATCTACTCTCACCCACCTATGCCCACGGACTCTGTCTTCCCTCCTCACCATGGATGACCTCTTCATGTTCCTCGTTCAGGTGAGCTCCACATTTATATATAATATTCCATCCCCTGCAGTCTGCACAAAGATGTTGCTCTAGCATTTTTTTTCTATCCTGCAACTTCATTTTCCCCCTTTCTGTTGAATTTCTCCTGTCGCTATACCAGTGCCATTTTGTTCTGCCAGCTATAGCAACAGCAACAAAATAAAACACAAATCTCTCTTGAATTTTCTCTTTTCCCCATTTATCTTTTTCCTTTAAGATACAAATTCCTTTAAAGAATCTTCCAGAGATCTCTAATTCCTCTTCTAGCATTGTTTCTTGAAGCACTCGAAGCAGAATTTTTTTTCATATCATCACTAAAACTATTCTAATCAAGTTTACCAGTACCCTTAACCAAGTTCTTATAATAATTATGAATTCTCAGATCTCATCTTACTTGACATTTCTGCAGTATTTGACCATGGTTGATCATTTTATTCCCAGTTGATTGCTAGGATACTTCACTATGTGCTTTTTCTCATTTTCTTTTTCTAGCTCTACTTCCTCTTCCTGACCTTTTAACACGTACAGGGGCTTAGTCATTGGACCACTTCTCCTTTCTGTTTCCATTTACTTACTTGATGATTACACCAATTGTCAGGACTTTAAATACCATGTATACACTGATCACTCCAAAATTTATATCTCCCGTTCAGGCCAAACTAATACACCTGTTATCCCTGTGGATTTTCCTATTCTAAGCATTTCATATAAGTGTGATTACATAATGTGTGGCCTTTTGTGTGGCTTCTTTCACTTAGCATAATGTTTTCAAGGTTCATCCATCTTGTATCAGTACTTTATTCCTTTTTCAGGGTTAAATTGTATGCCTTAAGTGAACTCACTGTGTGCTCTAGCTTAGTTAATGGCAATTAAGTCTTTCTAGTTACTAATCCTATTGGCTCTATTTTGAAAACATATCCCAAATCTCACCATCTTTATCTACCTTTGGGGTCAAGTCACTAAAATTTCTGCATTTTTGTAAATGGTCTTTTTTACATTTGTCCTTGGCCCCTGTTGTGTATTCTTTTTTTTTTTTTAATCTGGTAAGTGTCTTTTTTTTTTTATTATGTTATGTTAATCACCATACATTACATCATTAGTTTTTGATGTGGTGTCATGTATTCTTAATATAGAATCTGGAGTAATTCTTGTTTTTTCTTTCTTTCTTTCTTTCTTTCTTTCTTTCTTTCTTTCTTTCTTTCTCTCTCTCTCTCTCTCTCTCTTTCTTTCTTTCTTTCTTTCTTTCTTTCTTTCTTTCTTTCTTTCTTTCTTTCTTATCAGTCAAATTAGAATGCTTAGGTTATTCCTATTCTAATGGACTTGTATTTCATAATGAATACATTTCATAATAAATCAAAAACAAATTTACTGCAATTCCATGAGGCCCTATGCAATTTTGCTCTAGTTTTTTTCCATTGGTCCTCAACTCCTACTACTTTCTCTGTTGCTCATTCTGTTTTAGGCACACTGGACATGACACAGAAATAACACAGTATAAGTTTGGTACCATTTGCATGACTTCATAATGTACTTTATCTGAGTTTTCAAAAGGATGATCTGCTTAAATTATAGACCCAGCAGTTTTCTATCTGAAAAGCAAGCAGCTTTTATGGAAGGCTGATTTAATTTGGTCACTGCCCTAGCTATTTTTTAATGTAAACATTTTATTGTAGAACATTTTAGATTTACAGAATTATTACAAAGATAGTACATAGAGTTTTTATATGCATCTGTTTCCCTATCATTGATAACTGAATATAGTACATACTGATACATTATTATTAACTAAAGAACATATTTTGTATATTCTTAGTTTTTACCTATTTTCCAATTTCTTTTCTAAGATTCCATCCAGGATATTACATTACATTTTATTGTCATGTCTCTTTAGGCTCCCCTTAACTGTGACAATTTCTCAGACTTCCCTTGTTTTTGATGACCAGTTTGGAGGTGTACTGGTCAGGTGTATTGTCGGATGCCCCTCTACCTGAATTTGTCCAGTGTTTTTATCCATGATTAGACTGATATCACAGGTGTTGGGAAGGAACACCTCAGAGGCAAAGTGCTATTTTCATCACATTACATTGGGAGTATAAGCTATCAGCATGATTTATGACTATTGACCTTGATCACCTGGCTGAAGTGATGTTTTCCAGGCTTCTCTGTAAAGCGATATGTTTTTATTTCTTATTTTTTTAAAGATTTTATTTATTTGAGAGAGAGAGAGAGAGCATGAGAGAAGGAGGGTCAGAGGGAGAAGCAGACTCCCTGCTGAGCAGGGAGCCCAATGCAGGACTCGATCCCAGGACCCCAGGATCATGACCCTAGCCAAAGGCTGTCACTTAACCAACTGAGCCACCCAGGCGCCCAAGTGATATGTTTTTATACCCTTGCATACTATACTGTTTGAAAGGAAGTCACTATGACTTATTGCTTTCATGCCTTTTCAGCTAATAGGAAGGAAACATAGATGTAAATACTAACCTTTATATGTACATATATGTATAAATGTTTATAAAAGGAACCATTCCTATCTATGTCAAACTAAACATGTTAACTATGTTAAACTAAACTAAACTAAACTTCATACTGAGGTGTTCACCTCTATTGCAGGGCCACAGGGACCGTTCTAGCCTTCTCTTCTTGTTTATCTGTAAATAACCATTCTGACAGTAAGAAACCTAACTCCCACCATCCAACAAACATTTACATAAATCTTTAATTCCAGCGTACATGTTTGTATATTTGCAACATCTATGCATAATATATGTGTATTATAATTGCTAACCTGTACCCTAATGGGTAGGGGGGCAACTTTATCAACATGAGTACAATTCTTAGGTGCATTCTCTTTTGTCTTTCATTTTATGGGCTCCACTCATTTCCAGTTATGTAGGTCGGTAGCTCCTCCTCCTCATTCATTGAAGGGGTTCAGTGACATTCTAACACATGCTTGTCATAAAGTCATATTGTTTTGTCGCATTTGGCATTCCATCCTGGAATTCCTCTGACCTCTTACATGATTTTTAAAAACCCCTGTACAGTAAAATTTATTCTTTGTGCTGTAGAGTCAATGGCTTTTGAAAAGTTTATAGTGTCATGTATCCACAATTACAGTACCATATCAAATAGTTTTACCACTCTAAAAAGTCATTTGTGTTTCACATATTTAACTCTTCCTCCACTCCCCCGGGTCCCTTGCCAATAACTACTAATCTTTTTTACTGTCTCTATAGTTTTGCCTTTTCTATAAAGTAATGTTATTGGAATAATACAATATGTATCCTTTTCAGACTAACTCCTTTCACTTAGTAATATGCATTTAGAATTCATGTCTTTTGTGGCTTGGTCATTTATTTTGGTGTTTTTAAATGTCTTCTTTAAAATTTGTAGTATTTATTGGTGAAACTGTTTGGGGCCTAATGATTTCTTTTTTGGAAATTTATTATAAATTTCTTCAATGGATATAAAATTGTTTCTCCTTGTGTGAGTTTTAGTGGTTTGTGTCTTCCAAGGGATTGGTCCATTTCATTAAATTAAAATTTTAGGAATAGAGTTGTTTATAATAGTCCCTTATTGTTCTTTTAGTGTCCATGTGTTCAGCAGTGATGGCCTTTCTCCCATTTCTGATATTGGTAATTTATGTCTTCTCTATTTTTTTCCCTTGATTAGCCTGGCTAGAGGTTTATCAATTTTATTATTCTTTTTTTTTTAAAGATTTTATTTATTTATTTGAGAGAGAGAGAATGAGAGAGAGAGCACGAGAGGGGGGAGGATCAGAGGGAGAAGCAGACTCCCTGCTGAGCAGGGAGCCTGATGTGGGACTCGATCCTGGGACTCCAGGATGATGACCTGAGCCGAAGGCAGTCACTTAACCAACTGAGCCACCGGGCGCCCCAATTTTATTATTTAAAAAACAAATGAATGAATAGGGACACCTGGGTGGCTCAGTCGTTAAGCGTCTGCCTTCAGCTCAGGTCATGATCCCAGGGTCCTGGGATTGAGCCCCGCATCGGGCTCCCTGCTAGGCGGGAGGCCTGCTTCTCCCTCTCCCGCTCCCCCTGCTTGTGTTCCCTCTCTCGCTGTGTCTCTCTCTGTCAAATAAAAAAATAAAATAAAATAAAATAAAAACAAAAACAAATGAATGAATAAACAACAACAAAAAAACCTGGTTTTTGGTTTCGCTGATTTTAATGTTCTCTTATTTCCAATTTCATTGATTTCTGCTCTAATTTTTATTACATCTTTTATCCTAATTCCTTTAAGATAAAATTGTTCTTTTTGATCTAATAATCTAAAGTGATAGTTTTGGTTATTGATTTTAGATATTTTCTAATATATGCCCTTAATGCTATAAATTTGCCTTTAAGGACTGCTTAAAGGAAAAGCATCCCACAAATTCTGAAGAGTTATATTTTTATTTTCATTTATTTCAAAATATGTTTTAATTTCTTGAGATTTGTCTTCAGCCAATATTATATTTAGAAATGTGTTGTTTTATTTCTAGATTTTTTTTTAGCTGTTGTTCTATTAGTTTCTAGATTAATTTAATTGATTTCTAGCTTAATCCCATGTGGTCAGAACTTTGTATGATTTATATTCTTTTAAATTTGTTAAGGTAGGATTGAATGATCAGAATGTTGGTTATCATGGTGAAAGTTCAATGCAAGTTTGAGAGGAATGTGTATTCTGCTGATGTCAGATGAAATAGTCTATCAATGTCAATTAGATCAAGTTGATTGATAGTACTCTTCTGATGAACTATATCCTTTATGATTTTCTGCCCACTTGTTCTGTATTACTGATAGAGAACTGTTGAATTCTTCAATTATAGTAGTATATTTGTCTATTTCTTTTTTCTATTCTATCAGTTTTTGCCTCACATTTTTGATACTATGCTTTTAGGTACATATATGTCTAGGATTGCTATGTCTTCTTAGACAATTGGTCTGCTCATCATTATGTTGTGCTTGTCTCTATGTCTGAAAATTCTGTTTTGAAGTCTTCTTTGTTTAAAATTAACACAGCAACTTCATATGTCTTTTGATTAGTGTTATATATGTCTTTCTCCCCACCTTTACTTTTAATATATCTGAGACTTTATATTTAAAGTGAGTTTCTAGTAGCTAATATATAATTGAGTCTTTTTTGTTTTGTTTTGTTTTATCAACTCTGACAACCTTTGTCTTTTCAATGTGTATATAGACCATTCACATTTAAAGGGATTATTGATATATTATGCTTAATATATACTGTGTTTGTAGCTGTTTTCTACCTGTTACCTGTACTTCTTTTTCTGTTTTCTTTGGTTTTAGTTATTTTATGACTCCATTTTATCCCCTCTCAATGTATTATTTTCCTTTAAAAATGTGTTTTCATTTTTTCCTTAGAGTTTTTAATATACATTTTTAAATAACCCAAGCATACTGTCAAACGGCACTATTCCACTTTATGTGTACTTCAAGTACCTTACAATTCTTCCCTCCCTTCTCTTGTGACATTGCTCTCATTCATTTCAGGTATCCATATACAATAGTCACCAAATGCATAGTTACTGTTATTACTTTAAACAAACAGATATCTTTTCGGGTTAATTGAGAATACAAAAAAATTTAACCTTTATTTCTTCTCTGATATTCTTTCTTTCTTTATGTAATTATGTTTCTGACCCATATCATTTTCCTCTGCAAACAAAACAAAACAAAACAAAACAAAACAAAAGAAAACAAAAAACTCCTAATACTTCTTGCAGGGCAGGACTGCTGGTGGTGAATACCCTCAGTTTTTATTTGTATGAAAATGTATTTAAGATAATTTCACTGGATATAGGATACTAGATTTTCATTTTTTGTATATTGGCATTTGAAGTATTTTACTCACTTTCTTCTTGTTGCATGGTTTCTATGAGAAGTCTACTATAATTCTTATCTTTTTCCCTCTAGGTAAGGTGTTTCCTCTTCTGGCTTTTTTTAGTATTTTCATTTTGCCTTTGGTTTACTGGAGTTTGAAGATAATATGGCTAGGTGTAGTTTTTGGTATTTATTCTGTTTACTATTTTCTGAAATTCCTGGATCTATGGTTTGGTATCTTTCATTACTTTTGAAGAGTTTTCATTTCTTCAAATATTCTCAGAGAGGTTTTTATTTCTTCAAATATCTCTTCTGCACTATTCTTGCTTCTCCTGGTATTCCAGTTAATCATATATTATACCTTTGGAATTTTTTCACAAATGTTGGATTGTTTTTCTGTGTTTTTTTTTTCTTTGACTTTCAGTTTGTAAAGTTTCTATTAATTCATCTTCAAGTTCACTGATTCTTTCCTCAGTTTTGTCAAGTCTACTCCTGAGCCAGTTAAAGATATTTTTTCCATTACTGTTTTTTTTACTGATGGTATTTCATTTGGGTTCTTTCTTAGAATTTCCATATTTCTGCTTACATCACCATCTGTCTTGGTTTTCTATTAGAGCCTTTAACATATTAGTCTTAGGTATTTTAAATTCCCTGTTAATTCTAACATCTATATCTGACTAAGGTTCTGATGATTACTTTGTTTTCTCATGTTTTTCTTGCCTTTGGTGTGTTTTCTAAATTTTTGTTGAAAGCTGGACATGATAGAATACACTAGAGACAAATAGGTCTCTCCTGTGATGATTCATGTTAATCTGTCTAGAAGTTGGGTTTTGTTTAATGTTTTCTGTACTTATAGGTGTCGTAGACCTCATGTGTCTCCAATGTCTTTGTGTTCCCCCCCCCCATCTTTGCCTTGGGCTTTCTAAGTATTCTTCCTCAAAGATAATTGTATTTTGTCTGTGTTTCAACTGTGATCCACTATTATTATGTTGGAGTCCTGGTGGTGTTGTGGTAAAATGTGAGGGGGTAGGAGAGTTCTATTATCTTCCAATTCAATCTCAGTCTTTAAGTGGGCCTGTGTCTGTGGACTCTTACTTTCATAGTATAATTTCCTCTATGCCTGCTAGCTTTAAGTGAGATAGGAAAGCTAATGGGGGCTGGAGTGGGAGGAATTCCCTTCCCCAGTTTGGCTAAGGTTCTGGCAAAGTGCTCTTTCCAGGAGAAGCAGACCTGTGTTATGAGTAAGGTTCTGGTAACATTTCACAAGGATTACTCATCTTGTCCTCCTGTCAGAGTCATGTGGTAGTCTTTCTAGGATCTTTACTGCACAAACCTATTGGGGTTTCTAGAGGTAAAGCCTATGAAAGTGTGAGATTGCCCTCCAAGACTGTGGCCCTTAGATGTTTCTCATTCCCACACTAGTCCAACTCAGCCCGCCAGAAATTCATTCAAGTTATCATACAAATTTTCTGTCATTTTATTGCTCAAGCAGTCTCTGCTCCAGGTAAGCACATCTCTGCTACGATTCTAGATTTGTCTGAGTCTTCCAGTTTTTCATAGCAGTTTGTCCTGAACTCAGTGCTCTAATAGGACAAAGAAAAGTCACTGATTTTCAGGTTCTTCAGCTTTTTCTCATAAATATGGGAGTGACAACTTCCAAACTCTTCACAGGAAGTCTCCTTTCACTACTATAGTTTTTACCATCCTTCTAATTTTGTTTTCATTTATTGTTTCCCCTTCTATGATTTTGTAAATAAGGGTTAGTGACAGGCTAAGCACATCACAAGCTGGTTCCTTAACTCCTTTATAATATGAATTTTAATACTATCTTAGAGTTGAAGTTAATAGGAATTTTATTATGATAAATTAAATAATAAATTTCAAGTAATATTTTACAGTATGTTTTGGGTCCTTTTATTTTACATTGGATTTTAATACCCACTATAAAAATAGATAACATTTCTTGAATAATTTACTGTGTGACTTGTGCTATGCACAGGAGGTTTATCTTGGTTGCCTAATTCATTTTACATAAAATCTCTATGAGATAGGTTTTTCTAGCATCCCTACCTTGCCCATAACAAAGAGATTCAGAAAGAATATGCAACCTGCTGAAGGTCACCACACTAGTAAGAGGTAACAACATTTGAATTTAAACAGTCTGATTTCAGTCTTCACTTGTAATATCTCCATGATATTAGGTCCCAACGAGTCCTTTAGGATTAGCCATATGAATTACTTTCTCTAAAGGCAAAACACAATATAAATATTCTTTTATATGCTGTGGTCATGAGGGGAAGAGATATTTGGTTCTGGTATGAAAAACAACCTCCATTTTGCCAGGAAGACAGATATTCCTTATGCCTAAACCAAAACATTTTCACTAACCCTAAATAGCACAGATTAATTTTATTTATTTATTCACATAGGAGAACATTTTTATCTAATATATATTAAGTGTGTCATCACACCACTTTAATTTAGGTTTTTTTAGATGGTTTATTCAAATTTTCCTATGGACATTGTGGAGAGTTTATTTGTTTTGCTTCATAATGCAGTGAATTACAAAAACAGCAAGACATTTCCACTCCTCTCTATTCCCATCCTCTTTGCAAAGCAGCTTTGAATTTTCCCCCATTACGAGGTGGAGTTATTTCCTTAGGTTTTGATTTTGGTTCAGGCTTGTGACTTGGCTTTCCCCATTAAACATAGTGTGAGTAGCATTGTGCCCATTTTAAGTTTAGATCGCAAGAAAACTTGCATGTTTCTCTTCTCCCTTCTAGGAACTTCCTGAGCCATCATATGAAAAAGCTAATCATTTGAATCGTGGACTACATCTGGCTCAGTTAACCCTGGCCCAGTCAACAACTACGCAGTCAGCAGACATGTGAGTGAGGCCATCTTATTTAAGCCAGCCTTAGCTAACTTGCTGTTGATCTCGGACACATGAACAAGTGCAGCCAGATCTGGTCCAGATTGGAAGAACTTCCTGGGTGACTTGTAGACATGGCAGCAATTAATAAATGACCATGATTTAAACCACTAAAATTGGAGTGATTTAGTAGCAGAAAAATCTCCCAGTATAAATCATATGAAACCAAATATATGGCAGGTATGCTATGTGATGTATAATTATTTTATTTATTTGTTGAAAGGCAAATAAAGCTATTTTAAAGGGAATATCTGAAAATTCCCTATAATTATTCAGTTTTTACAAATGGATGCAGAATTCATAATAGTAGTAGTAGTAGCAATAATAATAAACATATTTATAGCACTTTATATGTAATAGTTATTTGTCAAACAATCCATGAGAGAGATATATCATTTTCCTCATTTAACTGTATTCTCAGGCACAAATAATTTAAGGACTTGGGTCTATCTCAACAGTTTAAAATTTAGTCCTCTTAGTTTTCCTAACTCTCCTTTTCATGTCTTTCAACCTTCTGCACAGTTTTTTTCTTTCTTACTTTCTTCAGAAGGCTTTAAAAGTCTATATTATGCATATAACACTTGTACTTTAGGCTCCTGCCAATATACAAAACATCAGTGACTAATTTACTGCCCCCACTACATCATAACCCAAATTTTAAAAGTAAGTTCAAAAATGATCTAAATGAAATATTAACTGAAAGATGAATTGTTCGCCAACTTTTTTTGATACATGAGTGGCAACTGACCTTTTGGGGTTGAGGATCCTTGAGAATATTATGGAAGTTATGAACTACCCCTCCAAAAATGTGCAAACATACTAAATGTGCATTTAATTTTAGAATTCTTATACCCCTCCCACACTCCAAAGCCCATCTTGGTGCCTTGAAATAATAACTTCTATTCCAGATAAATTAAAAAAAAATTTTTGAATGAAACTAAAATAGTCACAGAGCTTTGGAGCTATATATTTAGAATATATCATTTACATACATTGCTTCCCATCAGAGCCCTTACACTGTCCCATTGCAGGGATTGTAATAATTCCTAGAGTGAATTCTGCTATTATGGCCTATAGGAAACTATCACAAGATACTGGATATAGTATTTTTTCTAAAAATGTCTTTCATTCCATCAATCAATGAGTAGATTTTATGTGAAACTAGGGGAAACATTTTTTACTTCCAATGTTAGGTAAAGTTGTGCTTTTCTTAAGCAAATATTATGTTTATATTGTGGGAGAAGTAATTTTATAATTGTTCATGATTTCCATTGTGCCTTTTCAGCAACTTTTATAGGGGTGTTATAACATTCGTTATCATGTATTGTCTTCTATTTTATTTTACTATTGTACTACCATTTTCCTTTTAGTTTATTTGTGCTCTCCTCTCCTTCCACCCCTTTTTATTACATGATTTTAGTTCTATATGATCTCTCAAATCCTTTGTAGAATGAAGTAGGATATAAATTTATATGTAAAAAAAGTGAAGGGATAGATATCTTTTTTGAAATAATTAAGTCATCAATGTTGTTCTTGTAATTTCCAAGGAATGTGGATTTCACAAAGGACTTTGTCAACCTTTCCAGGTTTTAATTTTCTCAAAAATAAGTGTCTTCACACTGGGATTTTGCAGTCATATTGACATTTGTTTGTGTCACATTATTTTGAAATAATACAGCATTTCTATGGTAATAGAATTTGGATTTTTTTTTACCCCCAACTCTGATGCTGGCCTGTTTTTGACAGGTTGCCAAATCCCTCTGCACCTATGTTTCTCTGTGTCTGAAAGTGGGGTAATAAAATATGCTGACTCCCTTCCTCTTGAGGAATGTGCCTTTATACATAAAAGATTTAAGCATCTTGAAACAAAGTCATTTGTGTATAAAGTAATAGCATGGGCCATTATTCTAACTTCATGTCATTTGCCTCCTCAGTTCACTAACTTGAGTGTCCCCAGATGGCATCCATAGCATTCTGCAAGTGCACCAAGAAAAAATTAAGATCTTCCTATTTCAATCAATGGACATGTTGTGATTGTGACTCTCTATAACCATAGCTCTTTAAAGTTACTAGAGCATCCATGTGAGGGATAACTTGTGGGCTTTCAGGGTTTGGTTAGGCCAGTTTATGAGGACATCGCAATAGTGAAAACTGCAGTCCCACTAGGTTTACTCTGTGCAGTGTTTTCAGATTGCTCTTAACCTTGGCCAACTGCTTCTTGGATCTTTCTTATTTGTGTTCCAGAAGAGCAGGTATTCAACAACCCCAATGGCATAAAAACCCAAAGAGCAGTTGACTGATAATCATAATTTACCTGGTGAAAATATAGGGAGGATGGGGACCCTCAGAATAAATGGTCTAGAGCAGGGCTTTAAGCATATGTGTGTGATATTTATGTGCACATAACATAACTTTGTGTTAGAAAAGAAGAAAACTCAGATCGTTAGAATTTACCTTCCTCTCATAAGTGAGAAATCTAAGGCATGGTAATTTTTCTAAGATCAAAAAGAAGTAGTGAAAAACCAAGAAATAGAACTCAGGTTTCCCAGTACCCAAATAAGTGTTTTTTTCTATGTCTTATATTTGTTTCTTCTACAATAGCACTATTATATTCCATGTCTTCATGGTTTCACTTTTCCATCCCAACATCCTTTTCAATTCTTAGAGTCTATGAAAGTGTAATTTTACCCAGTAATGATACCTTTGCTCATGAAATCTGGCCAGAGAAGAAATATTATTGTTTTACAAATGCACAACAGTTTTGGTTTTTATTTCTGTTTATAACTACTTTAATATGCACAGCATTCATAATTAAATCAATCAACTCTGTGAGAACATTTTGAAATATAGTATGTTGTGTCTTTTACAATATAGGGCTTTGTATGTCATAAATAGTCAAAATTATTTTTTTGAGTGAGTGGATGGCTGAATGAAGAAAATAGGATTATAATCATAAATTAGATTATCAGTTTTACTGGCAGTTTGATATAGTAGTTAAATCTATATTGATGGACTCCTGTCTCACTAAACTTAAGAATATTACAAGGGACAGTATTTGGATCATTTAATAGCTTTTGTGTTTCACAGCGGCTTTATATAATTTCAGACAGTGTTTTTTTGCACAGGATGAAATTATTTTAGAGTTATTCATTACTTCAGAGAACCAACTTTTTGATGAAATTTATATGCTGCCAAACTATATATTTAGATATGTTATCCACTTCTCTAGTTGTTTCTATGTAGTGTATTATAGATGCCTCATTTTTCTGTATCTAATCATGGCATTTATATTACTCAAATTTTGGTTTCAGAATGTGTAAAATAGCCTGCATTTGTCTAAACTTGGAAAGATTTTCTCATGATTAATAATACGTCCTGCCATTCTTTTGGTATTTTCTGATGATTATCTGTGAGAGGTGACACTAATTGTGTTAGTTTTACATCCAGAAGTCATAAAGTAACTCCAAATTTCACTCTAAGCTTTCACTAGCTGGGAGCTTACAGTCAGTGGATTATATATATTTGGCCACCATCACACCACCACAAGTAACAATATGTTGCAAAATATGCACTTGTTTATCTCACAGATAATAGGCCAAGTATAATTAGTTCAGAGCTGAAATAACAAGTCTACTATGGCAAGGACTCAGGTTTTTATAGAATTGTTGGTTTACCATCCTCATTGTGACATCCCCATTCAGCCGGTAAGTAGGGGAAAAGGGTTTTCCCCTTCTTTTAGAGCATAATCTAAAAAAATCACCCATAAAACATCGTCTCAAATCCTATTGACACTAATCTGGCTTTATGGTTACTCCTAGATACAAAATAGGCTGGTATTCAGTCTTTGTCCAAGTATTCACATGTGTCACGTTAATTTCCACAATCATGACAGAAAGGAAGAAGAGATACTCAAGGAAAACTAGCTATCTCTGTCCCACAACTCTTGGATTCATGCTTCTATTTTGTTTCTGTTTCCAATTCATTTTTTCCTCTGTTTATTTCAATCTGGATAATTTCTATTGATCTATTTTTAAGTTCACTGATTCTGTCTTCTGCTGTGTCCTATCTACCAATAAAGAATTCGTCATATGTGATATCATACTTCTTAATTCTAAGTTTTCAATTTTGCCACCTTATATAATTTCCACCTTTCTGCTGAAATTCTGTGATAACTCTTCATGCATGTTGTCCTTTTTCACTAGATCCTTTAACATATTAATGATAATTAAAATCTTTGGTAGTTCCAACATCTAAATCATCTCTGTGTCTGGTTCTGATGTCTGCTTATCACTTGACAGAGATTCATTTTATTCCCCTGCTATATTTGTGTATATCATTTTTTATTGACTTCTGGAGTTATATATAAAGCAATAGACACTGAGGCAGATAGGACCCAGGCCTAGAAAGGTACATGCCTCTTCTTTTGTCAGGCTATTACTGTGGGGAGTTGAGTCGAACTAGACAGTAGTTGAGCTGGGTTTGATTTTGCGGTGGCATCACAGGTTTCAAGTTCCCCCACAATGGGCTGCTGCTACCTTTTCTTCAGTCTGGACACTACGGTGTTGGTGAGATTTTCTTTGCATTCCTGTTCAACTCTCAGCCTTCAGCAGACCTTGCACAACTACATTGCAGAGGGAATCTTTTCCATGCCATTCCCCCTCTTCCAATGGTATATTGATGGTGTTTGTTATAAGGTATGGGGCACATGGTAGGAGCGAGCGATGTCTCTCAGATTTTATGATCCAAAGTTAGTCTTAGGCAGGTCCTCTCTACCTGGGTCATAATGATGGGTCTTTCTCAGCATTCCTGTTCTCCTTCAGGATAGAAACACTCTGGCTTGCATCTGTGAGATTCTTGATTAGGAGAACCAATAAAAGCTGGTGTCTGTCACAAGGCAGACAGACTTCTTTCTGCATCTCTATCTAGTAGCAGTGTGCCTTTGCCTGGAACTGGTGACAGAGGGTTTCTCCCCTCGTTCCAGCAGTTCCAGCAAAATATTTCTCTCTTTTTTTAAGATTTTTATTTATATTTATTTTTTTATTTATTTGACAGAGAGAGAGAGAGAGACAGAGAGGGAACACAAGCAGGGGGAGCAGAGGGAAAAGCAGGCTCCCCGCCGAGCAGGGAGCCCCACATGGGGCTCGATCCCAGGACCCTGGGATCATGACCTGAGCCGAAGGCAGATGCTTAATGACTGAGCCACCCAGCTGCCCCCCAGCAGAAGATTTCTATGCCTGTTCTTTGAGCCAAGGCTTGTGGTAGAAGGGGAGGTTTCCCGACCCTTTCCCAGGGTCAGACAGTTTTGGCTCCTACAATTTACCTTTGCTGGGAGTAGAAGCTAGGTTTTCTTGGCCCTTACCCAGTGGCTTATAACCTTTGATTCATATAAGAAAAGTTCAAGAAGTGAGTATGGATTTGTGCCTGTACCCTGTGAAGAGGGGACTCTATTTGGTCTCGTCCTTTGCCTACAGTCTTTCTCATGAGCACATGATGGAGGCTCATAGTAAAGAACTATGGGGTGATTACAGTCACCTTGTCTCACATATTCTAAATTTCCACCCTGGTCATCAATTCATCTTTAATAACTCATTGATGTTTCAGCTGTTTTCTTTTACTTTATTCTCATGTCGACTGACATGAGATACTTCTTACTTGCTCTTATGCTCTGTGAAGGTAAAACAATCCCCATGTCCCTTCTTTCCTTAAAAGTCTCTTCATGTTTTGGGATTTACTTTGCCCTTCACTTCACTTCTCAGATGGGCTTGAAGTGTTATGATTTTTGTAAATTTTTTTCTGGCTTTTTGTTGTTGGGGTAGAAGTGATATTCTCTTATGGGTTTATAAATTCTAAATTGAATCATATCATCCTGGGGTTAAATAGCTCATGTTCAGTATTATCTTTTAGTAAAATAGTTCTTTGGCATTCACAGATTTACAATCTGTGGTACCAACTCTATGAGATCTATTGCAAAACACATTTAGTATTGGAATCTTAGTGTTAAAATTGTCTGACTTGTGTAGCAAACCTAGCCCAGTCTTAGCCAGTGTGTGAATCTAGCTGAGTCCCTTGATATCTGCATCTCCACCAGTCTTTACTTTTCTCACATATGAACTGTTTTTCACATGTGTAATTTACTGTACTTTGCAGGGGTGCAGTGGGCCTTTTGTAATGCTTGAAATTATATGCTCTTGTGACATGCATTTAGGTATTTGCAAAGATCAAGGGTAATATTATTAGCAAATGTGAAGGTCTGTTCTGTTCTGCTTAGAATATGTAGCAGACTCATGATATATGTCTGGATATCTTCTGGATATTCTGTCTAATCTTTGAGTCAATGACAATACCCATAGCATAGGCACATAGTTTCTTTTTAATGATATTTGTGATGATAATCATGTATTTCACATAGATATCAAACAGACATTAGCTCAATGCCTATTTAACCTAAGAAAGTTCTTTTTATCACTATGATAGAATTATTGTGTGTAGAATGTTAGATGTAAATGTGCAGGGAGTGAGTGCATGTCCTAGTTACGTTACTTCTACTAGCGTTTAGCTTTGTAGCACACGTAATTCAAATTTGGACCTAAAAAAATGACAGATTAATCTGTGTCATGGATAATCACCATCAATAGCATATCATTGAAATAGTAAATATTAAATCTGTAAAGAATAAAGACCTACTGGACTATAAGCAATGGCAATGCACAATCGTGCATTATTGTGGTTTAGGCTAGAATTAATCAATTTTAAAAATGGGCCCTAGCTTAAGCTATTAACATCTTACAAGATAAATGCCAGCTTTTCCTTTTCCACTTTCCATCTTGAAAATTACTAAAATGCATACTTCACTTGTAGCTTAATAAGTATATTTAGTCGTTGCTTAATCAGTATCTTACAGAAGAGATCAAATCAAGTTAATGATGTATGCCCAGTAGAAATCGTCTCCTTACCAAACTGTAAGAGCCATCTCTTCTCTACAAGGAACCAATCTTCATAACCTATAAGAACTACCCATTTGACACACTCTATTAATTGTAATTAAAACATGAACATGAACTTTGCTGTGCTGCTGTTTCATAGATTTTGATCAGCTTTCATATTTGCTCCCAGAGCGGTGGTTTGTGTACTGTGATTAAGACTCAGTTTGAGCCCCAGTACTGTGTGTCATTATTTGTGACAATACAAACTGTGAGATCAGTCATTTGCACTATTTTTCCTTATGCTAATTTTAGAAATCTGTCAATATGATTACATTAAAATACTGAGCTATATTCGGAAATAAATGCTCAACTACTCTAGTCATTTCATATTCACTGTCATAATGTTAATCATGAGGGTCTTATGTGGTGTTATTTGGATGTAATTTCATTTTAAGATCCTACAAAATCCTCTATCTCTTGTCTGGATTTAGTCAAGAGTGTCTGCCTTAGTATATCTGCGTTTGGCAGCATTCCAGTTCCTTTGATACTTCTGTTAGAGGGATACTTGAAAAGTGGAAACCAGTGTGCAGGGAGGAGCTTAATTTAGATGCCCTTAATCTGGTTCAGGTTCAGTGATTTGATTTTGAAACTGGGGTTTTCTCTCTTTCAGTTTTCCTTTTCTATAACTTGGATAAGGTCAATTAGACCCAGAGAGGAAATGTTCATACGTAATGTGCAAATGCAGATGATTGGCTTGTTGTTCTTCTGACAAAGCCAGAAATTGCATGTGTTCGTCTTATCTTACATTGTAGAAAAAGCCAATTTGATAATTGTGAACTGCTTTCTGCAGCTGTGAATGCCCCCTTTCAAACCAATAGAAAACAACAGGAGGCCCAACTGTGAACATTCTTTTGGAAATTCTATTTACAAAATGTATCCATTAACAAACTACCCCACAGCTTCCTGGGAATTAAACAAAGTCAGACCTGGTAAAGTACCAGCGCTACTAAATGGGCCTTGCTTACACATGGTCTCTTGTGTTCCACTCCCAGTGGAGTAGAATTCATAGGTTATTTTGGAGGTTTTATAAAATTTTCCTTTTTATGTAGATAAATAGCCTAGCCAGTGTAATCACTAAAAAACAAAAGTCTAAATGAGTTTTATAATAAATATTTAAATGATACTATACCATAAGGAAATACTCATAATTTGGTTCCAAATTTTTCATGAACTTCCTCCAACCCACTTGAAACTTATTATTTATTGCCTTGTATCAGTTATTTTTTCTTTTTCTTCCCCCCCCCCAAATTGTAAGCTTTTTGAGGCCAAAGATAGTGCGTTTCCTTTCTTTTTTCTCATAGGTCTTACAACTTAGTGGGTTCTTCATAGATACTGATTAATTGGTTGAATATACAAATATACTAACAGAAAAATTTGGTGAGATAGAGCTGCACAAACTTAACATTTAAAATCAAATCTTTATTTCTTCTTCATAAAGAAATTTCACTCATTCTCATATATTTTAGATTATGGACACAGAGTCCACTAATAAAATATACCGCATGTCTATGTTGTGTTGTTCATTCTTTTTTGTTTTTGTTCATTCTTTTTCTTAATAAAATTAATAAAGCACTAAAAACATATCAAACTCTACTGTAACAGCCAAATTGTATACCTTAAAAAAGCTTTTTTTTTCTTCTGAAATAAAGGTTAGCATTATGAAGCATTTAGAAAAGGTGTGAAGGATTCTAGTTCATTGTAATGAGCCCAGCAAAGCTGCAACTACATAATCTGAGAGTTTTTCTTCAGGACTCCTAGTGATGGATGGTGCATTTTCTCTTTCTGTAGCCTTTTAGGAAAATCAAACAGAAATACATGTAAGGATTTCAATGAAATTTAATTTACCAGTTCAGGATATGGACTCTATTTCACTTTCACCTATGCCTAAATCTTTTAGAAATATCCAAAATTGCCCCCACTCTTATAGATTCATCTTAGAACCTATGCAATTTAATAGATGAAGGAAACTGTTAAGCAAAAGAAACAGCAGAAGTACATATAGTCTTTATGAAGGTGAAATGTAATTCTTCCTGTCCCAAAAAACAGAAAAGACAAATCTAGATCTAACTTATGAAAAATTGTTTTGAGTTTATTTTCTGTCTTTTCCCAGCATATCAAATATATACAAATAATCAAAGCAACATTGACTTATCGGTCTCCCTGAAGACAAATAAAACAAAAATACTAAAAATGAATATTTTTTAAAAACATAAAATATATATTGATGGTGATTTTATTAACATCAGACCATTGTGAGGCTTCTAGAAATAGTCATTGTTAGCCACCGTATAGTACATCATTAGTTTTTGATATACATTGGCTAACTGAACATAATAGGAAA
Source organism: Mirounga angustirostris (assembly GCF_029215605.1). Taxonomy (NCBI): domain Eukaryota; kingdom Metazoa; phylum Chordata; class Mammalia; order Carnivora; family Phocidae; genus Mirounga; species Mirounga angustirostris. The sequence goes on along the minus strand of NW_026991716.1, from coordinate 89,658,023 downwards.
AAATAGAAATTGTCATTGCTGTGATTTTTTGTTAAATTAACATTTGTTAAGTAGAGCCCTGGGGTACCAGATGTTGAAGGATGTTTCCCTTCAACAAAGGTTAAGGGAAAGTGAAATAGAGACGTTTATGACTCACAAATCCTGAAGGAGGTACACTGCTTGCCTGGAGAGGCCACACAGGGAGGTCAAGGCAGGATGTGTGCAGAGCGGGTGAGGCAGGACCTGGGACACAGGCCTTTATTAGGGTCCATGGGTGAAGTGCTTTGGGATTCCCTTGCTAGGGCTGGATTGGGCAATTCAAATTTTAAAAAGTGGTTTTCTTAAGATTCTCAGGGGTCTTACGTAAGGGGCAGGCACAGAAGGGGCAGGACCTGTGAGGCAAGGGAGAAAATGCTTATCACATGGGGCCTGGGAAAGTTATATAAGGAACTTACAATTACATGAGACTCTGCAGGCTGTCATCAAAGGCATGTGCTTATGGAAGGAGCTGTATTATCCAGCAGCACAGCTGCCTCTCCATAGTCACTTAATATAGCCAGTGATGCACTGCAAGTACCTAAGGAAAATCTAATCATTAGTAGGCCTGTCTAGACTGGGTAAAGACTACCCTCCTAGAAGGTGACATAGAGTCATCTCTTGAAATTGGTTTTAGATTAGACATTAACAACCATACGATTATCCTGGCATTTAATCCCGGAGAAAAATATTGTAGTAACACAAACATTTTAAATACAAAATTGGTCTAAATGTTTACCAAGGAGGACCTCCTGTCTCACAGAACAGATTCTCTAGGGAGTTAGAGAGTAAGGGAGTGGGTCAGGAAATTTGATTCATATAAATGCAGATAGAAATGAGCCTTATTTAAGACTATTGTGTAGGGCACCTGGGTGGCTCAGTTGGTTAAGCGACTGCTTTCGGCTCAGGTCATGATCCTGGAGTCCCAGGATCGAGTCCCGTATCAGGCTTCCTGCTCAGCAGGGAATCTGCTTCTCCCTCTGACCCTCCCCCCTCCCATGTGCTCTCTCTCTCTCTCATTCTCTCTCAAATAAATAAATAAAATCTTTAAAAAAAAAAAAAGACTATTGTGTAACGGTGCTACCTGAACTAGGCAACAGGATTGCCTACCCTCTTCAGATATCTCTCCATAACTCGGGACTTTATGAAACAAAGAGACCATTAGTTGAAAGTCACTGATCTCAAGCTTTGAAATAAGAACTATGCTATGTTTATGATACATTGACTCGATGGTATACCCTTGGCATGAATAGGAATCTCTGATCTTTTTCACCGAACATACGAACATACGTAGCAAGGTTAAAACTTCACTTTATCAGCACCTTTGCTTAGTAGGGCGCAGAGGTAAATTCCACGGTTCTGGCCTGAAAGATTTTCTTGTGCCACACTCATCCTCAGTTGTGGGTTCCATGTGGTTCTTGTTTCCCACTGAACTACCATAACTGAGGTCTTTCTTAGTCATTAGTTCCCGACTAGTAGTTGTGGAAACAGCTCAGTTTTTGTAGATGAAAGTTTTCAAAGTTTACTCCCAGGATTGAGTATCTGATTTTACTTTCCTTCGTCATGCTCTCCAAAATAAAAATGGCTTTTAGATAAAGCCATCTGCCTTTTTAATATTGACTATGTGTATTTCCTTCCTTTGTATTATATGACTCCTTCCCCTCCTTTCTGTGCTCAAGGAAGCACTATGAAAAGGTAAAAAAAAAAACAACAGCCTTATAGAGTGCTTTCTGATTGCTTGCATCGTGTCACTTCCTGTGCAATACCATTATATAGCCGCATGACTTAGGTGGCTCACAAGGATTATTTATAAATTATGTTTCATTCTTCATAAGATATGGGTTATACTGGCACATGATTATGAGGGATCTTTGTATTCCTTTTTATTTCTTTTCATGTGTCACTCTTTCTTATTCCCACTGTACAGGTTATAAATGGGTAGAAATCATTCATATATTTATATGTATATATTCCACAGCTGAGGGCATTGTATGCTATCAAAATGTACCTTATTGTTTAGCTGAAATAACTATAGGTCTATTTTAAAAGAGAGGCTCTATTTCATCCAAGAAAATTACTAATGGAAAAAACAAATGGTGAATGATGTGGAAAATGTCCTATCAACCTACATAATCCATTTATATAATGATGGCAGATTTGTCTCTTGAGGTACCTTCTGCTTCTATCATTCTATAATTATGGATATTTAAATTGGAACACTGCAATAATGATTGCTTTGAGCACTCTGAGATATTTCTGTCTTAATAGCAGAGTACCTACCTCTCCAACTGCATTTCATGCTAATCTTTCCCTAGATCAGGGATTAGCAAAGTTTTTCAGTAAATGGCTAGATAGCAAGTATTTTAGGTTTCGCAGGTCATATGGTCTGTTGCAACTAGTCAACTAGTCTTTTTAAACAGTTTCTGACATTTATTGAAAATAAGAAATAGACTTTTGTCCAGGTAGCCCTGAAGAGTTGAGCAGAGTGTAGGAGTTATTTTGTTGCCCAATGAGCACATAACTAAGAAAATCCTGCAAATTCAGAAGAGATCAGGAATTTGGGCAAAATTAACTGATTCAAAGGTGAAATGACTTGTTTGGCTGCTAAGCATCCTAGGACTCCAGAAGCTATCTGCTAGGACTAGAAAACATTCCTGGGAGTGGAGAGAGAATGGGCTCCATGGAAGGTGGGACGCTGGCCCCTTTGAAGGATGGCAAGGTGTCTGAATCATTGTCTAGAGGCTAAGGCCAGTTCAGGTACTTCTGGGGAAGTCTAGATCGCTAAATGGTGGTCTCCTGGTGGGATGATGCAGCAACAGCCCAGACCTGCAGACAGATGCAGACCTGCTGGTCTTTTCCACCAGTCTTTTCACTTCCCTTTGTAGCATCAAAAAGCCATCAGCAGTAATAAACAAATGAGTATGGCTGTGTTCAAATGAAACTTCAGGTGCTCTTCCACTACTTAGAATATTCTTGCCCCTGCTTTTCTGCATTCTTGACTTCTTTTATTCCTTTAGATCTCAGCTCAAATAGTAGGTTGAAATTCTGGCTTACCTGGAAGAAACTTGATTTCCATCTGTGGTCCCAGTGTAATTATGATGTGTCACCTGTCACTTTTAAATGTGATAATGTTAGGATGATGAATTACTGCTCACCCTATTCAATAAAGACTTTTTGACCATTCTGTATAAGTTAGGACAGTATTGGAACATCCTTTATTTATATGAGAAACACTTACTGGAATTTGCTTTTATGCATCTATATTATGTAATATGTGCCTCTCCCTGGTAGAATGTGAACTGCATGGGACAGAGCCAAGTCTGTTCTATTCAGATTTCACCTTTATTTTAAGTGTATTATATGTAAGATAGGCAGGATACTCAAAAAGTTGAATGAGTGAGTGCATAAGTATTTGCTAAATGATTTCACATCTGGCATGGTAAAATTCTCATTATTATACATGATTCAGAATGATGAAAGACACTTTCCTTATATTTACTGCTTATTGTTAGAGATTTTCTTCTATCTTCAATAGAGACATAGATGCAGGCTCCTGAGCTCGTTGGCTGGACAACACTGGAGTCTAGAATTTTGCTTAATGGTTCCTCCTCCGGCTCCCTCCATGGATTTCTAGACAAAGGTGGCCTGGACATCTCTACGCTAAGACCTACCTACTTGGATAGTTAGAAGATGGCAGCGTTCTTTGAATGAGCCTCATTTAATCTCTGCCATTCTCCCTTTCTCCAAGAAAATGGGACTTATCTTGCTAAGAATCTTTTTAAAAATCTCTGATATTTGTACCACCTTTTTCCTGGCATTTACTACTTTTGCAATGATATTTTTTCATAATGTAAAGGGATATGATTTTTTATTGTTTCTGGAAAGGTTGATGGAAATCCCATCTGCTCAATCTTATTAAAGGAATGCAGTGATGCTCACTGTAAGTAAAGGAGTTTTGTATAACTGCAAAAGCTAAGAATATAAAATTTTCATACATCTTCAAACTGTGGGAATGCATTTGTGTCTGTGGATGAAAATGCAGTAATGTATTCTTGATAATTAAAATGAATTTTTATTAGTCCTAGGCTGCTGTGAAAAAGAAAAAAAGTTTCTATTTACTTTGGTGGGGACCTAAGCGTCTTGAAACAAAATTTAGTAGTCATCAAAAGCTTTTATTTACTTTTAAATATGTGAATATATTAATATTTTATCTTAGCATCTTCATTTTACTTTTTGAATATGTTAATTTTTGCTTAAAAATCTATCTCCAAAGAAACAAATACTGCCTCCATATTCAAGTTGGGAATTAATCAAGTTGCTATGCTCTTTTTACCCCCCCACAATGTTTTCTTTTTGTTAAGAGGAAGCATTAAAGAATGGTTTTTGTTAACTAATAATTGATCTTATTAAACATTAATATAATTTGATAAATTATCAATGAGATATGGCCATTTTGGTAATATAGAGATGATTCCATTTTGAATCATTGAAAAAATTAACGAGTTATTTTTTAATAGGAACATGAAACATATGCAGAAATAAATAGCATGTTTCCTTAGTACTGACAAGTATAACTAAAAAAAAAAAAAAAAAAAAGAAATCAGATGGTGTTATGGGCTGAGTTGTGTTCTCCCAAAATTCATATAGAGAAGTCCTGCTCTCCAGTAATTCAGAATCTGTCTGTATTCAGAAATAAGGTCTGTAGAGGTAATTAAATTTCAATGAGGTCATTAGGGTGGGTTCTAATCCAATATTACTGGCATCCTTATAAGAAGAGGAGGTTTGGACATAGATGTGGACAGAAAAAAGACCATGTGAGGACACAAGAAGAAGATGGCCATCTCTCAGCCAAAGACAAAGGCCTCAAAAGAAACCAACCCTGCAGACATCTAGGCCCCAGAAATGTTTAAAAAAAATCTGTTAAGCTCCCCAGCCTGTGGTACATTGTTATGGCAGCCCTTGCAGATTAAGAGAGAGAAGAAAAACATACTGAATCTGCTGAGGACAGCAGGGTTTCTGGCTTCTATTCCAGATTTCTACACTCCCACATGCAATGACAAAGAACTACCATTTCCCCCTAGTTGCTGCAGAATATTTTCTTTACTACAAAGATAGAACTGAAAAATTAAAATTACTGTAAAATACCCATGTGTGTCTAGAAACTTAGGATAGTGGTGTGGTCTATGTCTATTTAAACATTCAAATAAAGTATAATTTCTGTTACATTACAATTTACAAAATGCTTCCACATCCATTATCACAGCTTCTTTTCTTTTCTTTTTTTTTTAAAGATTTTTTATTTATTTATTTGACAGAGAGAGACACAGTGAGAGAGGGAACACAAGCAGGGGGAGTGGGAGAGGGAGAAGCAGGCTCCCCACGGAGCAGGGAGCCCGATACGGGACTCGATCCCAGGACCCTGGGATCATGACCTGAGCCAAAGGCAGTCGCTTAACCAACTGAGCCACCCAGGCGCCCCCACAGCTTATTTTCATAAATGACATATTTGGTGGGATAGACACACTTTATTTTCTGTTTTTAGAGATGAAAAACTAAGGCTCTGAAGTTGCTTGAGTCAGAGTAGTCCATAAAGTCATGACACAGCAGAACTGCAATACTAATCAAGATATTTTTATTTCAAATTCAGTTATCTTTCTCGTATATCTCATTGCCCAATTCTTTATCTGAAAATGTTTAGGTCCTAATAATATCTTAGTGCAGTGTTCTCCAAGTTGCAGGTTATGACCCATTAATGACTCATGTTATCAATTTAATGTTTGACATCCACACCCGAAATAACAGAAAATGGAACAGAATAGATCACAGTGTATCACTAGAGGTAAGGATAGATACTGTTTCTCGCCATTTTGTTTCTGTTTTATTGGAGTGATTTGTGTATCTGTATATGTGTACTTGGTTGTAAAATAAAATATATTCCCTTCTGTAAATTATAGTAAGAAACTATTTGCAAGAAACTTACAGGAAGGAAACCATTACCATGGTATATTTTTCTAAAAGCTATTTTAAAATTTTTCTTTCCAAATCTTTGGGTTTTTGTGTATATCCTCCTTTAGCTTTATTTCTTTAATTAGAAGGCAAAACCCTCGAAGGAATGGCCATTGCTCATTACTCTTTTGTTGGAGAGTGTTGCAGTGATGGTAGACATTAGAAATGGTGACCGAATGACTTGAGTCACTGAGAGACTGTTAGCTCTGGAAGTCATGAAAATTATTCTGATACGTTACTACTCTAGTTTCATTTATTGCCATCCTGAAAATTAGGTGAACATCTACAACAATGTATTCAGGTGTTATATAGTATGTTGTGTTGAGCCCTAAACAATTTTTTTCTTAGGCCATTTTCTTCCAGGTATATTTTCCTATTTACCTAAAAATTCTATTGAGTGTTTAAGTGGAAGACGCTAAAGGTTTGCCCTAACCATATCATCCAATAAGTACATATTCATGACATATTTATGGACTTTCCTTTTTATCCTTTTGCTTTCCATAAATTTACAAGAAAATTTTCAAATGCTACTGATAGCCTAGGAAACTTAGGCCTTCCTAAAAAGTGGACTTTCCTTCTAATTTTTAATTTGCATGTATTTTACATTTATACATCAATATATTTATAAACATATACAGCCCGGTGATGGGTATTAAGGAGGGCATGTACTTCATGGAGCACTGGGTGTTATATGAAAACAATGGAACGTGAGTCACTACATCAAAAACTAATGATGTATTGTATGGTGACTAACATAATAAAATTAAAAAAAACAAAACATATTGATATATATTAATAGCTGAGTATTATATAAATATTCTTTAAAATGTAGCTCTGTTTTAAAAACACACACACACACACACACACACACTCCATTCAGGACTCAAACTTAGTCCTGGAGACAAAATCTTTGTAGGAACAAATAGAGAAAAATTATTATTAGGGAAATGTTAAACCAGAAAGATGAGTTTTAGATTGTGATCCAAATATCACTAAAGCATAACTATCTTGCAGGAGAGAGGGAGAGTTATACTAGTTGATACCTGTCATTGGACGAAGCTAACTTAAGTATTTGGTGATTCAAATATTGAAGAATTTAACTGACTTTTGAATAATATTAAGTTTATTGCACAGATACAGGGTGAATTATATACACATACAACATACACACACCCATATATATACATACAGGACCAAAACAATTTTGGATTTAACAGATAAATATTGTGAATTTATTTGAAAATATTAGGAAAATTAGAGGAAATTTCAGAACACTTAGCCAAATATAACCCCAAAGTTCTTTTAAAAAAATGCTTCTCTAACATTTGTTTGTATTTTCCTTATAATCCCTTCGATTTCAACAACATAAAATTCAAGCGATATGTCTAAAACTGGAGTCAGTAAATTGTTTTTCTGTGCTCAATAGTAAATATTTTAGGCTTTGTGTGGCATATGGTCTCTGTTACAACTACTCAACTCTGCTGTTATAGTGCAAAAGCCACCACAGACAATCCAGAAACTACAAGCATGGTGATGTTACAAAAATATTTTATTTTAAAAAATAAGAAATGAGTCATATTTGGTCCTTGGTCCATACTTTATCTATCCTTGTTGTAATAGAAATTAAAGTGGTTTTCAAGTTATAGTGCTTGAATGTATTTAATTTCTAATTTTTATAAATTATTATCTACTATAAGTTAGAATATGTTTGCATTGCCCTTCTTTATCAATTTTATAGCCTGAAAATTGTGTAAGTCTTCTACTTTTTTCCTCAGTTATAGAAACTGCCTCTGAGAGCAACACTATAAAGTTCAATGGTAAATGAAATATAGGATGTACCACCAGAAAGATAGTATTCTTCAGAAATTGAGAGTCAGGTTTTCTAATCAGAATGAAAAATAATGGAAAAAAAGTTTTGGTCTAAAAACAAATAGGTTTTAAGAAAAATCTAGGCCTGGGAATCTCGATTAAATCACAATCCATGGAAACATTTCTTTGAAGTGAAGATTACTTAATACCAGATAAGAGAAAGCATATATACCCTTTTCACTTATCATTTGTTCATTCTCTTGTCATAATCCATGAATCAGTTGTCATAATATACAATTCATTATTTGAAACTTATAGTTATTTTTAAAATAACATATACATATATATAATGATGACCTATATGCTTTGTTTTTCACTTACCAAGTATAAATTCCCCATATTTTGTTTTCTAACAAAGGAAGGAGAAGATTAGAGTTGCATTTTCTACCTAAAAACTCTTTTACTTTGTCCTATATAAAATCCCAAGAGGCATTAATACTATTTTCTTAATAGTCACTTGAAGGACCATTCTAGTATGATTGGTAATCTTCAAAGTAAATACATGATATGAATTCTACCATTAAGTAGTAGCAGTAGTTCATCCTACTTGAACAATTTGATAGACAAAAAAGTCACAAAATTGTATCTACTGAAGAATTAACTGGTAAGAGATAAGATATAGAGAAGGTTTGCTAGATAGAACATAAAAACCATAGTTAATGTATTTCAACAATTTGTAACTAGAAATATGCATAATATTGAATGGTGTATCTATTTTAGTAGATAAGGTGGATATCTGAGTTAAGGTATACATACATTATCTCACACAAATACCAAGCACAAACAAGTAAATTATTTTACATGGCAAACAAAATCCTATCTCGTTTTAAGATTTATTTGTTTATTTTTAGAGAGAGAGAGAGAGTACACATGTGAGTACAGGGAGGAGCAGAGGGAGAGGGAGAGAGAGAATCTTAAGCAGACTCTGCACTGAGCACAGAGCCCAATGTGGAGCTTGATCTCACAACCCTGAGATCATGACCTAAGTCAAAACCAAGAGTTTGATGCTTAACCAAGTCACCCAGGTGCCCCTTCACATTTCTATTTTAAATGAAAATGTAAGAAGGCCAGGCTATTGAAACATCTGGGACTAGTATTCATGTTTTCTATCATATAATAAATGACATATATGCACATATATTTAAATGTAGCTTGTAATATTAATAATAAACTTTATATATAGGCATTTTACCATTAGTTATTAAAATTACTTTGTATAAATTAAAATGAATTTGATGAAAACTTCTTTTAGTTACATAATAATTTACACATTGTGGATTAGTTTACAGGTGCACTACATTAAGGTTTTAGATCAAGCTTAATAATTATATATTGACAACATCTGATTTGATTACCATATGTCCATATATGAATATTAATGTACAAAAGCAGTTGGGGGATTTATATTTAAAACGGAACTACATTTTCCTACCTACCTAAGCCATTTCATCAGAGATAAGGCAAACTTTTTTTTTCTTTCTGCACAATGTATAAAATACATTTTTTAAAACCTTGACTTTATAAGATGAGAACATTATTTGGATAACTACCTTATACTTCCAGTGTAACTTATCTACGAAAAGTCTTGTGTCAAATAATTCAAGGAGGTTATGTGAGTGGTAGGTCTAAATACTGCATTACCTTGTGAAGTCACCACACACTAGGGAATGAGCTCAGAGTCCCTTTTTTACTAATTGCTTAATTCTTCATGGAGAAATGTGTCCAGACAAAAATACTTAATAGGGTAAAATAAAATATCTGATAATCATTCAAATATTCCTGGAACAAGAAGGACTATATCTAATTAAGTGTGTCAGTGAATCATTCTTCTCCACAAGCTTTGCTTCCCTCCCTCTCCTCCTACCTTCCTTCCCTCCCTTCTACCCTCTCTCCCACACTCCCTCTCTTTTTTCCTCCAATCTTTCTAGCTCTCTCTCTCTCTTTTTTTATGATAATACTCAATCTTTATATGACCAGTTTCATGCATAATTCTTCATTCTTGTATCTTTCAGTCTACTAGCTGCTTTGGGTTATAGAAAATTTGTTTTACTTTATGGAATTTTCAAAAATCATATAGCAGGGTCCTGGATGTTGAGGACAAGCACTAGGAAATTAGGATGTGTAAGTTCAGCTTTGTTTTTTCTCTGGTTTGGCTGATGGAATTTCTTAGGCAAAGTCAGAATCCTTGATCTAATGCTACAAGTCTGCAACTATGAGGCTGGAACTGAAGAGTAGAAATAGAAGAGTTCAAATATTAGGCACATACCCTTGGTTCCTTTACAAACAGGGCTCATGTAGGGTTCATAGTAAGAGTACGGGTTCAGAGTTCAGATCTTGATGGGACTTCATATTGGATGTACAAACTTGGACCTTTACTCTGCTTCAGGTTTCTTATCTGCAATAGCATCTGCTTCATATGGTTATTGTGGTGTCAATTATAGAATTTTAAAAATCACTGTAAAGTGATTTTTAGCTTCCTGTGTAAAATTTCTGGGAGTTGGTTTTATATATATCATGTAATTTTGAATTACTGACAATATGAATGAGAATTTGAGGATATAGCTGGGTATTTAAAATTACTTTTAGTAAGTATATTTGTGATTATGGCATTAAGATTATAAATTTACATTTATGTGCATAATAGAAAATATAACATAACTCTTGCACACCATTGGAATCATTGTGTACTAAAATATGCTTGTCTTTCATAGTCTAAGAATAGATTTTGCCCATATATCTAAGGAGTGGAACCCTTTTCCCCACTAGCCTATTCACTGGAAATGAGGTTCTCCCCATGTTTAGAAAGCTCCTGGCTTTACTAATGATACTTCCTCGCATGTATCTTCTGTTCTCCAGCTGAGATCATCTTATCTTGCTACAACTCTGTTGCGTCTGTTGCTGGAGATCTCCATTGCTGGCCAGTGGTCATCCGACCTCTGCTGATGGTCCACTGGGGCTTCTTAAAGGAGCTACTGTCCCAAGGATTAGTCCTGGCTCTGCTCACTGGAGGCATAAGAATTGCAGGTGTATTCTGTGAGTGGGGAGTGGGGGGGTGGTTGTTGGGCTCTACAACCATAGCCTCAGACTTTTTTTTTTTTAAGATTTATCTATTTATTTGAGAGAGAGAGAGAGAGAAAGAGAGAGCACATGAGCAGGAGGAGGGGCAGAGAGAGAGAGAGAGAGAGAATCCCAAGCAGACTCCCCACCAAGCCCTATGTGGGGCTTGATCTCACGACCCCAGGATCATGACCTGAGCTGAAACCAGGAGTCCAATGCTCAACCAACTGAGCCATCCAGGCGCCCCTAGCCTAAGACTTTAATGGCATGGCCACTGGAATCAAAAGACTGGAGTTTAAATCTTAGCTCAACCATTCATAGGGCTCTGTGACTTTGGGCAAGTTACTTAAGCTCCTGAATTGGAGATAATATTTGCATGTTTCCCAAGGGTTGTCATGAGAATTAAATGAAATAATCCACATAAAATGCCTGGCATACAGGAATTGCTCAATAAGTGATGCTGACAATGATAATGATGATGGTATAAGCTTCTTCTCTGCATTGTTGATCCTCCTGGCTTTCTACTATATGGTTACCAATATCACTCTGTTTTCTCCAGACGAGTCCAAAGACCACCTAATTTTCTGACTCCAGTTAATCTTAAATTAAAAGTGGGAATATTTATGATCTTCAGGCCGAAACCCCCATTCTTATCCACTGATCCTACAGTCACCATAAAATAATCTGATGCTCTTAATTTTCTCAAGGTCTTAATTATTCAGTCTTACGCTTGATCAATATTTACAAATATAGTGGAAGTTATTAACATCAAAATTTACTCTTCTATGATGCCATTAGTCCTTAAAAATTTGGACATACAGGAGTGCCTGGGTGGCTCAGTCAGTTGAGTGTCCGACTCTTGGTTTCGCCTCAGTTCATGATCTCAGGGTCATGAGATGGAGCCCCATGTTGGGCACCTCACTCAGCAAGGAGTCTGCTTGAGATTCCCTCCCTCTCCCTCTTCCTTTGCCCCTCCCCTGACTCATGCTCACTCTCTCTCTCTCTCTCTCTCAAACAAATCTTTAAAAAAATTTGGACATACAGCTAAATTATACAAAATTATTAAGAGGTGGGTTTGAGGCGGTTTCCCAAGTCCCAAAGCTTCCATTTTAGAAAGGAATATGATTATTTCTATCAAAATTATTCAGATTTTCTTTACTTCCTGGTTCTTGTGCATATGTTAGGTCATTTTTAAATCAGATATGATTCTCCTGAGATTTTACTACCTCAGGAGTCCTCAGTTTAGTGGAACAAACATTTATTTAGATGAATTTTTAATCTAAATTATCTTATCACATTTAAATTACCAGAAAACAAATTATTTTAAACAGTTTGAGAATGTTAAGAAAAGGGAGATGAGAGAAAGCAAATGTAATTAGCTAATGTCATGGTTTGTCCCTCCCTTGAGTATTTGATTCTCAGCCTCCATATTTTCTCTGTCATAACAGATCTCATGGTTTTACCTGTGGATTCACATTCCAGTTCACACTCAAGTGAGTATCACAGAACAGGACTCCATCTGCTTTCTGACCCTCCAGAGGGGCCATATTTGAACATGCACAAGAGTAGGCAGGAAATAGGAAGAGTAAGGGAGACTATTTGACTCAGAAAGATGCCTTTTTGTAATGTATTTTTTATGATGTTGCTCACAGACATTTAAAATACAGGTTGTGAGGGCGCCTGGGTGTCTCAGTTGGTTAAGCATGTCTGATTCTTGGCTTTGCTCAGGTCATGATTTCAGGGTCTTGAGATTAAGCCCCGTGTCTGGCTCTGTGCTCAGCATGGAGTCTGCTTATCCCTCTCCCTCCCCCTTGGTCCCTCCCTTCCCCAGAAATAAATAAATAAAATCTTAAAAAAAATAAAAATATAGGTTGTGTGCTTACAGCATTGGTGCATGCTTTTTTTGTGGATTATTTTCTGTGTGCAGGTGAAATTTCTTACATTTTTTGAAGTTCTTTTTATTTTCCCCACTTGTCAGTAAGTTTCATGTTACCTTATCACCATCAATCACCACTGTTATCATCACCTTTCCAAACATATCCTCATTAGCAACACCGTCATTATCATAAAAGGAAGACAACCATTTATTTAATACTATTATATGACAGGTAATATTTTAAATGTAGTCAATATCTCATTTGTTCCTCACAATGATTCCAATGGTGTGCAAGAGCCAGCTCATACCTTCTTGTATGTTTCTCAACACCACATTTAGTAATAACACAGTGGAAGCTTGGATTTGGTCATTGTGGGAGTATTTACATCATGGAAATAGGTTGTGGTACAAATTGGCTTCTCCCTGCTAGAGGGCCAATTAACCACTGACTCACCTTTGTTATAAAGCATTATAAACTTTGTTACATGTTAATATGTATATATAATATATAATATTTTTATATATTTGTATAAATATAGATATATATTAAAGAACAGGTAATAACTACCACTTATTGAGTGTTTACCATTGTCTTAGCCAATATAAACAATATTAAAGCATGTCGTCACACAGTAAGTTCAAAGTGGATGAGACCTTAAAGTTGCTGCTAGGATCCTCATCTCTCATTTAATCTCTGCCCCCTCCCCGCGCCCCACCCTCACCTTGGGTCTGGGTAGAACCTGTGACTTGCTACTACCAGAATATGGCTGTGGTGATAGGATGTCACTCTTTTGATTATGTTACATTATGTAGGACTCCACATTGCTAGTAAACTTGACTTGCTCTGAAGACTTTCTCCTTTGCTAGCTTTGAAGAAATAAAGTGCCACATTAGCAGGCCCGTATGGCATGGAAGAAGCTGTGGGCAGACTCTAGGAGCTAAGGGCAGCCTGTAGCCAATAGCCACCAAGAAACTGTGGCTCTCAGTTTTATCACCACAAGGAAATGAATTCTGCCAACAGGAGGGAGCTTGGAAGGGAGACTTTACCTTAATGAGCTTCTGTAGGAGAATGCAGCCTGGCAGGCACTCTGATTGAAGCCTTGCCGAGGACTTAACTAAACTGTGTCCAAACTCCTGACACACAGAAAATGTGAAATAAAAAGTGTGTGTGCTCTTTTAAGCTACTAAATTTGTGGAGATTTTTATGCAGAATAGAAAACTAATATATTAGGTAATTTTTAGAGTTTATTTCTTTTGTTTCTTTTGTTCCTGTCACCCAAGGTAGTTGCCAAGATCCTAGTCAAAACCTCTGCTTAAGAGATCAAGGACCAATCATTTAACTGCTGGGAAAGGAATGATCAGAAACAACCAGCAGGGGGCAGCTCAGTCAATTAAGCGTCTGCCTTCGGCTGGGGTCATGATCCCAGGGTCCTAGGATGGAGCCCCACCTCAGGCTCCCTGCTCAGTGGGGAGTCTGCTTCTCCCTCTCCCTCTGCTGCTCCCCTGCTTGTGCTCTCTCTCTCTCTGTCATATAAATACATAAATTCTTTTTTTTTTTAAAAGAAACAATCAGCAGAAATATTTTTTCTCCTCTCTTAGAGGAGATTCAAGACTATATTCTATATTCTTTTCCCTGCAGTCCTTCCTGTAAGGGTCCTTACTCTTCTGCTAGAATGAGAAGTTGGAATCTGTGAAGCTGGGAGGAATAAACAAACTTTTCTGGAGAAGCATGTAGCCTGGGTCTCCCTCCACTTTTTCATGTCCTTGAGAATGATCTTGACTTGGCCATTGACCCTAGCTATGTTACTGCTTCACTTACTTCCTCCAAGATTCCAAGGACAGGCAAGTCTGAATAGATACCCAATTAAGAAAACACAAGAATGGGGTGCCTATGTGGCACAGTGGGTTAAGCACTGGACTCTTGGTTTTGGCTCAGGTCATGATCTCAGGGTTGTCAGATCAGGCTCAATGTCTGGCTCTGCGCCCAACGTGGACTCTGCTTAAGACTCTCCTTCTCGGGGCGCCTGGGTGGCTCAGTCGTTAAGCGTCTGCCTTCAGCTCAGGTCATGATCCCAGGGTCCTGGGATCGAGCCCCGCATCGGGCTCCCTGCTCTGCGGGAAGCCTGCTTCTCCCTCTCCCACTCCCCCTGCTGTGTTCCTGCTCTCACTATCTCCCTCTCTGTCAAATAAATAAATAAAATCTTAAAAAAAAAAAAAAAAGACTCTCCTTCTCCCTCTGTCCCTGCCTCCCAACCCAGCCATCTCTCTCTCTCTCTCTCTAAAATAAATAAATAAACCTCTAAAAAAGACCCCACCAGAATATATATCTTGATTTCACTTTGTTTTCTAGTAATTTTCTTTTAATCCCAATCTCATCTAAGATAACTAACAATAATAACCAACAAAAGATATTTCCTTACGTGATTAAGAAAGTCAGGGGATTTCAGCAGCTGTTTGAAATTATACATAGGCAACAAGAAAAATAATTCTAGCTTATAAAATTAGGCTGAACTTATCCACTGACCCTTCAATGGATAAGTAGCTGAACATGCTAAAACATTTTAGGGAAAGAGTTTTGATGTTTCATTGTGTTTCTGCCAGAATATTTTCTTCTATAATTTTATGGCATTTGATTGACTATGTTTTACTGTTTTTTAAATTAATGTTATTGAAGGATAATTTATATACAATAAAATGTATCCATTTTAAGAGTATAGTTCTGTTATTTTGGCAAACGTATATATCTGTGTATTCCTCATAACAATCAAGGTAGAGAACATTCATCACCCCCAAAAGTTCATTCGTGTCTCTTTGCAGTAAGCCTACCCTTGATCAGCCAAATGCAAACATATCTACTTTCTGTGACTATCCATTACTTTTGCCTCTTTTTGCATTTTTGTAAAAATCATATACTATTTTGTGTATTTCACTTCTTTTGCATAGCAAAATGTTCTTGAGATTTATCTATGATGTTGCATTTTTATTGTCAAATAGTACTATTTTGTGCTATGTTGCATTGTTTAGCCATTTAATTGTTGAAGTATCTCGCTGTTTTCATTTTTAAGCTATGAGAATAAACTTGCTGTGAACATTCATGTACAAGTCTTTGTGTGGAAATATATTTTTATTTCTCATTGGCAAATATCTAGGAGTGGAATTGCAAAGTGAAAGGCAAGTATGTGATTAATTTTATAAGAAACTGCCTTTTTGAAAAAAATGTATCATTTTACATTCTCCCCAGCAATGTATGAAAATTCTAACTATTCCAAGTGTCTATTAATACTTGGTATTTGCCATCTTTAAATTTTAGCCATGCTAGTGACTATGTAGTGGCATCTTATTGTAGTTTTAATTTGCATTTCATTGATGACTAAAGATGCTGAGTATCTTTCTATGTGCTTATTGACCATAAATGTATTTTTTATTATGATGTGTCCATTCAAATATTTTGTCCATTTTTAAATGTTATTTGTCTTATAAATATTAAAAGATTTTTTATATGTTTTGCATACAAATCTTCTGTCAGATTGTGGTATTAGAATATTATCTCCTTGTTTTTTCTCAGTGATGTTTTCTGAAGAGCAAATGTTCTTATTTTTAATGAAGTCCAATTTATCAATTTTTAAATTAATTCTTTTGTGTGCTAGGATATCTTTGCATATCCAAAGTTATGAAGATTTTCTTATATAATTTCTTCTAGAAATGTAATTGATCTTTTGTTCTCTGTACTTTATTAGTAACTAAAGTATTCACAATCCTATTATAAGCATTTACCATAGATTATTTCTTCCCAGTCAAATCACGGTGATTTGACTAGATGATTAACCTGTGTTTATGGATAAATTCAATCTTTTCCATTCTACCCTATTACATAAAACTATTGTACAATTTTCTAATAATTCATATTTTGTTTTTAAATGATGGTTTCCATTATAATTCATTTTCCATCTACACCCAAATACCTTGGATCACCATGACACTTATAAGAAAATAGTCCTAAAGCAAAGCTGCATAGTAAACCACTTTACTTATTGGTGAGTGAAACTAATCCCCCTGGTAAGAATTCTGTGCTTAAATATAGCTCTTTTAATGCCATTTATGACATATAATGTTTAAAATATGTAGTACTTTATAGAACAGAACACAAATGTTAATTATGATCCAATAATAAGTTACACAATTATTCATTAATCAAGTCTTTTAGTGTACTTTTTTTGTAAGCAATTGTCCACACTTTATTAAGCATGAATAGGTAGGTAAAGAATAGTTAGTAGAAGCTGCAAAAGATATAGTTCATTTTCAACCTATCTGAAAATATAGAACGTATATAATCCTAATGGTTAAGAGGAATGAATTGATATTGAAATTTTGCCCAAGTGCCTGGCAGAGGTCTTGGAAGTGATAATGATTTAACGACTACCTTTCAGAACGCCATGTTAGTGTTTCTATGGCATTTTCTTTTTTTTTTTTTTTTTAAGATTTTGTTTATTTGACAGAGGGAGACACAACGAGAGAGGGAACACAAGCAGGGGGAGCGGAAGAGGGAGAAGGAGGCTTCCCGCCTAGCAGGGAGCCCGATGTGGGGCTCCATCCCAGGACCCTGGGATCATGACCTGAGCCGACAGCAGATGCTTAACGACTGAGCCACCCAGGCGACCCTCTATGGCATTTTCATAGGTATTTTCTCATTTGATTCTCATAACAAACCTGTGAGATCAGAGCTCAAAATATATGTTTTTTGTTTTTTTTTTAAAGATTTTATTTATTTATTTGAGAGAGAGAGAATGAGAGACAGAGAGCATGAGAGGGAGGAGGGTCAGAGGGAGAAGCAGACTCCCTGCCGAGCAGGGAGCCCGACGTGGGACTCGATCCCGGGACTCCAGGATCATGACCTGAGCCGAAGGCAGTTGCTTAACCAACTGAGCCACCCAGGCGCCCTCAAAATATATTTGTTAAATGAAAAAAATCTAGAGAATAATATCAAGGTAACATTATGTAAATAGCTAATATTTCAATATCCATGTTTAATCACGAAGATAATATAAAGCAAAAAGAAGGTCTCTATGGAACATTAGTCAGTTTGAATAACTAGTATAATATATATCCTTATTTAAATCTCTAGATAATTCCACTGGCCTCTTGAAGAAAGTCATCCCCCCGCCCCCGGGGACACATGGGCTGCACAGGAAAGTCATATTTTTAAGCAAACACATAATGATTAAATTCATTGCTTAATTATTCACAATTGCATTTTGATTGCAAAGACATAATATAGATCTTTAAAACCATCACAAGTTTTCTCTGAAATATATTTAAAATCATCCCTAGACATAAATAAGTAATAGCAGTTCTCCTTTTCAAAGTAACTTTACATCACAGGTTCCCATTTATGGTTACATAAAGGCATAAGATCTTAAATGTTTATATTTGGGGAATATGAAATTATAAAACTTGGCTAAACACAGCCGTTTTGTGAGTAATTCTGGCCCCTGAGTCTCATAACCTTTCTGATCATCATTCTGATTTTATTCCTCTGAATCCAGAACTAAGTACTAAGTCTCAAGGTGCTCTTAATAGGAAGGTAAATGAGTTAATGTTATTTTTCCCATATTACACATGAAAAAAGAGTTCAGCAAAATGAAATGACTTATTCAAAGGCATAGAACTCAGTCCATATGAGAATTAGTATTTAGGATTCTTTCTTTCTGTACTAGCTAATCTCCATTTCTTCTCTCACTTGCCTTTGTCAAATAAAATCTCCTTGGTATTAATGGCAGATTTCTGATATATGTGACAGGTCATATTTTAGCGAAATGGGCAATTTTTAGCTCTAGTTAGATTTTATACTTCAGATCCTTCTATGTTCTCTTCAAGGATGAGGACTAGCTAGAAATTTTACACATTGTCTTATCCATTGCTGTTATCTGTAGCACTAAAATGGAGCTGAGTGCATAGTAAATAGTCAGTAAATATTTGTTAAAGAAATGCATTATTTATCAAATAAAAAAGAGATTTATCTCTTCTCTCCTTCCACCAAAGTCTCAACATCTCCCTGCCACCCAGCAGGTTGTACCATAGCAGCTGTTCCTCTAATAATTACACACTTTCCTCACTATGTATCAGAGCATTTTTTCCCTAAAGATGTGGAATAGAAGTAGGTGGCATAACTAGATGTTTAAGAAAGAAATTCATCACATTGGACGTAACATTTAAATTTTTAAATAAAGTAAATTCATTGCATTTATAGATATGTGGCAGTTAAAAGTAAACATCTTATTAAAATATAATGGGAAAATTTAGCACAATTCCTGGAACTCAATAGGTACTTAATAATTTTAATTAACTTCTTATTCTCCCTATCCTCAGTTTAGGATAATCTTGCCATATACTATATTATTAATTTGTATTCTTTATGTACATTAGAATAATCTTTACAAATGTTCTGGTACATTTCAATATTCAAAGTGTGACACCCCTGAAAAAAAATTTTAAGGCAAATTTCTGTACATTGGATGGCAATTTTAATTATAACTATAATACAGTAATTCATTCAAGCATAAAAAAACATTGATTGTGTAAGTTAAATAGCAATGAAAAACAAAACAAAAAGCAACTTGAATTGCATCCTTAGGACTAGGTCTTTCTGTTTTTTTTTTCTTTTAATTTTGTGGAGAGCAATTCAAAGGCAACTAGTATATTGGAAAAATTCCTACTTTGAAGGTCATATCAACTTTAATATACATGCTAGTGAGTAAACAGATCCCCAGTCATCAGGATATTGAATGAAAACACACACACACACACACACAAGCCTTGGCAGGACTGACATTATGAAAGTCTTTATAATTTTTTATCACATTAGGCTAACTTTTCCCCTTGGTTTTCTTTGTCATGATACTAATAATACTTATGGCAACATCAGAAAAAGGAACTATTTCTATGAGTATCAGTTGATGATAATTCAAGATGACACAACTATGGGATGTTCAAGACCACAGAAGTAAGAGTTAAGTTTTGTGTCTTTTTCCATTCTTACCTTATAGAATTCATGGATGGTCAGCTCAGAGGCTAAATGTCTGCCAACAGCGGGCTCAAGCATTATCCTTTGTTTGCCCAAATATGGTAATTCAGGTTGCAAAACTCTGGACTATTAAGTTTCATGAAGTTCTTCAGTCCTATCATGGCCTATAGCTCTGTCTGGGTGCCTAGGGACTAGGGTCACTGGAACTCCGTTTGTAGACAGAAAAGCTGTGAATGGGAAGTGATGATTTGTCTGGATCAATTTATCCCCTCCTAACTTTCTTGTCACTAGTTTATACCTTGTTACCGACTTACACATTTTTTCATGGTTATTCCATGCTGAAAATGCTTAAAGAGAAATGGAAACTGAGATATAAAGGCCAGATGCATGGATTCCTCTAAGAGAGATTAGGAAAACAATCTCTAACAAGATACTATCATTTATTAGTACACAAGAATGTGATAATAAATAGTATTCCAAGTGAAACTAAATAGATTTTCAGAGATTCTTGTATTCCTGAGATCCCGAGGGTAAGAATGCTCTTTTCCCTATTTTTTAGGGATCTAATATGTGCAATGAGACAACTAGTATGTTTTATGTTTCTTTAATTATAAATGGACTCTATTAAAATTACATTTTCCAATTATTGGCTACTATTTATAAAAATAAAATTTTTATATGTATTACATTTGTAATTTGTGACCTTGCTAAATTATTACTAATAGTAATTGGTAGATTCTTTTCTTTTTTTAAATAAATAATCATAATCATGTCACCTAAAAATGGAGATAATTTTACTTTCTTCCCCTCTCTTCCCTTCTTTTTCTTCTTTTCTTCCTTCCTTCTTTTTTATTATCTTATCGTAATCATTAGGGCCTCTAGTGTAACATTAATAGAAATTGTGAGATTAGATATCCTTCCCATTTCTTGATTTTAGGAGGAATGTGCTCAGTTTTTTACCATTAAGTATGATACTAGCTATAGGGTTTTTGTAGATTTACTTCATCAAAAGAGGTTTCCTTTTATTCCATCATTTGCTGAGAGGTTTTAATTGTGAATGAATTTTGAATTGAAACTGAATTCTTATTTTAATATATCTTGTGAATTGGTATTGAAATGCTTTTCTGCATCTACTGATATGGCATATTTATTCTATTAATATGGTGTGTTAGGTAAAATTCTAAGATGGCACCCACATTTCCATGCCCCTAGTGTTTACATGCCTTCTACCAATTATCCAATTAAATACTAATTTAGATGTTGCTATGAAGGGATTCTGCAGATATAATTAAGGCCCCCAATCAACTGACCTTAAAGCAGGGAGATAAGCTGGGTGGGCCTGATTCAATCAAATAAGCCCTTTAAATCTGGGTCTAAAGGTCAGAGCCGGAGAAATTCAGAACAATTCAAAGTGTGAATGGGATTTGACAAGAGAGAAATTTTCACTGTTTGTATGAAGAAGGTGGGGGTCATATAGTAAGGAATGTGGGCAGTTTCTAGCTGCTGAGAACAGCCCCGGAGCTGCCAGCATGCAAGGAAAGGGGATGTGAATCGTACAACGGAAAGGAATTGAATTCTGCCAACAACCTGAACGAGCTTGGAAGGAGAGTCTTCCCCAGAACCTCCAGATGAAAGCTCAGTCTGGCCAACACCTGATTTCAGACTTTGAGGTCCTGAACACCCCTATCAGCAATGCAGAAATGGGGGAAGCAGGGAACTTTGGTGGGAATAGCTTCATGCCAGCAAATGGCTTCACTGTGGCCTAAAATCAGGTGCTGAATTTGATCAAAGCTTGCCCAAGACCTTTCGAGCTTTCAGGATCTCAAGAACTAGCTCCAACACATGACTGTAGCATCAATCAAGCCAGCTGTGGATTTTCTTAGCAAGGAGGGCCACATCTTTTCCACCGTGGAGGATGGTTATTTTAAATCCGCAGACAATAACTGGATCTAATTGGGTACCTGAAATATTTTGCAGCTGGGCCTATTTTCACAATCTGTTGTCTCTAGCTGTGCACGTTTGGCCAACTGACTTCTAGGAAGTAGGTTTCATCTATAAAAGATCTCAACTGATGTTTCAAAAACAACTTTTTGAAACTTGAAAAAAAAATTTTTTTTTTCCTCTACGAGGCTTCTGGTGTGACGGGGAGAGTGATGGTCCTGATGGCAGGCCATAATATTTCAGGTACCCAATTAGATCCAGTTATTGTCTGCGGATTTAAAATAACCATCCTCCACGGTGGAAAAGATGTGTCCCTCCTTGCTAAGAAAATCCACAGCTGGCTTGATTGATGCTACAGTCATGTGTTGGAGCTAGTTCTTGAGATCCTGAAAGCTCGAAAGGTCTTGGGCAAGCCTTGATCAAATTCAGCCCAGGAGTGGCTCAGAGCATGGCCGAATCAGGCTAGAAACGCCGCTGCTGGGCCAATCTTCCCAGAGGAAACGCAGTCTTGAGGGAGTCCTGAGATGAGAAACACCTGGGTGCTCCGGTGCCAGAGCACCCTCATCCCAGACGCGTCCATTAGGATTCTGGCTCCTAACACCTACTAAGCAAATCCCTACCCTGGTCAATGCCCTGCTCCCCACCCTCAGAGTCACAAAGAGGCCGTGCCTACGCTAGGCTGTGGCCAAAAGACCGCAGAGGGCGGAGCCTGCCTGTGGCGAGCACGGGGCATGAACTGCGCATGCCCACGCAGCAGCGCTATAGCCTTCCAGGAAGCGGAAGGCCTCAGGGAGAGGGAGTCAGGTTTCTGGCGCCGGGTGCTGGTCCCGCAGTCTTACCTCGACCAAGGCGTAAGGCCACAGCGACCCCTGCGGACCGCATTTGCCTTGGGGCCAGCTCCTCCCAGCAGCTGTGAGGTGTCTAGAATTCGTCGTAAGAGAACAGCACTGCCTGTTCTTTGTGCTTTTCTTCTGAAGAACAGCCTCAGAGCATTGCTGTCTCTGAGTTGGCGCCACAGTCAGCGCACCGATGGGGGACCTGATGCCTTCACGCAAGTCCCTCCATCTGGAAGCTTCTCTCTCTTTTTTTTTTAAGATTTTATTTATTTATTTGAGACAGAGAATGAGAGAGAGCGAGCACATGAGAGGGGGGAGGGTCAGAGGGAGAAGCAGGCTCCCCGCTGAGCAGGGAGCCCGATGTGGGACTCGATCCCGGGACTCCAGGATCATGACCTGAGCCGAAGGCAGTCGCTTAACCAACTGAGCCACCCAGGCGCCCTGGAAGCTTCTCTTTTGAACACCATTCATCTATGGATGGACTTAGTGTGCGTCCATATCTTGATAAATAATACTGCAATGAATATGAAGGTGCAGATAACTCTTTGGGATCGTGATTTAATTTTCTTCAAATAGCCAGAAATGGGATTGCTGCATCATATGGTAAGTAGTTTTATTTTTTATTTCTTGGGAAACCTCCATGCTGTTTTCCCGTGGCTGCACAGTTTACATTCCCACCAGCTGTGCACCAGAGTCTCCACCTCCTAGCCAGCATTTGTTACCTCTTGTCCTTTTGAGGATAGCTATTTTAACATGTGTGAGGTGATCTCTTACTGTAGTTTTAATATCCCTGCTGATTAGTGATGTTGAGCACCTTTTCAGCTACCTGTTCACCGTCTGTATGTCCTCTTTAGAAAAATGTCTATTCAGATGCTCTGCGCTGTATTGTATTTTTGGAAGTTTCTGAGGGAGTAGATCTTGGAAAAGTTCTCATCACAAGAAAAAAAAATTGTAACTGTGTGTGGTGATGGATATTAACTAGATTTATTGTGATGATCATTTCACAATATATGTGTATAGCAAATCATTATGTTGCACACCTGAAACTAATGTTATGTGTCAATTATATCTCAAAAAATAAAAAGTCAAAACATAATAGAAAGGATACATAAATCCAAAAGGTGGCTCTTTTAAAAGATCAGTAGGTTTGGTAAAATCCAATTAAAAAAAAAAAAAACAAAAAAACCGAGAGGGAGCAAAAGTATGTAAGATTTGGAATGAGAAAAGAGCATAACTGAAAACCCAGAAGAGATTAAAAGAATAACGCAAATCTGTGGCAGAAAGTTTGAAAATCAAATAAGTGGACAATTCCTTAGCAAAATTAAAATTTAAAAGAAATTTAAAAGAAAAAGACTAATTTCAAAGTAAGAGATTGAAGGGAAATTAGAAATTTAACCATTCATGAGTTTACAGCAGTTTGATCTAACCTTTAAGGAAGAGATGAATACAATTCTATATGGAATTTGGGGTAACATGTCTTCACCATAAAATGACATAACTTTCTCTGCCTTCATAAATGAAGGGAAACTGAAGTGTTATTTTTTCCTTTAATGAAATAAGTGTGAAAATTTGGGGGTATATTTAAAGTAAAATTATCTCATAGCAGAAGCCAGTACTGAAATACCTCGTCAGATTAAGATACAAAAGATAATACCAGTCTGCATCTTTAATAGCATTATCCAAAGCATCTATTTCTGTGTATCTTAAAGTCAAATAATATAAAGATGGCAAAAAAGAAAAAAAAAATCCACAGAATGGGGAAAAAGGTTTGCAAATCACATATAGAATATATTCAGAACTCTAACAACTCAATTGTAAAAAAACACATAACCTAATTTATAAATGGTCTAAAGGATTTGAATAGGTATTTCTCCAAAGAAGATATACAGATGGCCAATAAATATAAGAAAAGATGCTCAACATCATTAGTTACATTAGGGAAATGTAACTCAAAACCACAAAGAGATATTTCCTCATGTGAACAAACCAGATATAAAATATATTGGATAAAATTGAGGAAGAAATTAATTGTAAGGAGTTATTATTGATCTGTTTGGTTTGATAATGATTTTAGGGTTATATAAGAAATGGCCATATCTTTTAGAGGTGCACTTTGAAGTATTTATAGGTGAATTCTCTCATGTTTAGAATTTACTTCAGAATATATATTCTAAATATATATATGTTATATAATATAAATATATTACATATAATGAAGTTACAGTGGCAGAATTGCTAACATTTGTTATATCTAATTATATAGTTAGTAAATACTTGGGTTTTCATTATAATTGTCTATTTTTATGTATGTTTAATTTTTTTCACATAATAAAAAGTCCAAAAATGTGAGAGGAAGGCTGGAAACACTCCACCCGCAAATGTTTGTTAAAATCTTGAGATTATTCTACATATGATCCATATTATGTATGTATGTATGTATGTTAATAAACCTACTTCCTGAGGTCTTTACCTTAGTTATGGTACCACCATTAGTGCATTAAGTCATTCATTCAATAACATTGACGGAGGGCTTAATCCGTGCTAGGAATTATGGTAGTGCTAGTCCTGGCCACTTGTTTGTCCAATTTAGAAACCTAGGAGAAAAAAAAAAAAAAAAAAGAAAAAGAAAACCCAGCTAACCCATTCCTGAACTACTGACAAACAAATGTTAACTAATGAATGAATATTGTTTTAAAGTGCTAAATTTTTGTCATTTTTTTTATGGAGCAATAGAAAACTAATATGTATGGTGAATTACAATGATTTGTTTTCTGACACTGAATTAATCTTTAATTCCTAGAAAAACACCACTCAGTCATGGTTTGTTACCTTTTTAATATTTTGTTGAATTTGATTTGCTAGATTTTAAGGTTTTTGTGACTATTAGTAGCATATATAGTAAGGTTTTTGTGGTTATGTTATTCTGAAGTTGTCTTGTGATGCTTCTGAGTTTGATCTAAAGGTAATGCTGGCATAAAATTGTTCATAATATTCTCTTACTGTGATTTTAATGTCTCTAGGGTTTACTACAACAATTTATGCTCTCTCAGTTTTTACCTTGATTACTCTAGGTATTAATTGGTTTTGTGAATATTCTCAAGGTACCAGCTCTCTGTTTTTTTCTATTTCAATGATTTCAGTTCTTTTCTTTTTTCCTCCCCCTTTCCCTCATCCTCAACTTCTTTCTACAAAACAATATTCAACAAATTATTTTTTATTCCTTTTCTACTTTGTTGTTGAGGTGGAATCTTAGGTCATGAAAGACCAAAATTAGGTAATAATTTTGTCTTTGACCGGTGTTTCATCTTTCTCTCACAATGTTCAAATTGTAGTAGTTTAATTATCCTTTCATTCAAAATATTTTATAATTTCTCTTGAGAATTTGTTCTTGACATGTTGATAATTGAGACTGTTTCCCAGTACTAATTTACTTAGTTATCTCATTTATTGATTTTTAATTAAATGATCTTGTGATCAAAAAATGATTTCAGTCCTTTAAAATTTATTAAGACTTATTTAGTAGTCCAACATTTTGCCTACTGTGGTGAATGTACATTTGCTTGTGAAAAAAGTGTATTCTCCACTTGTTGGGTGTAGTCTTCCATGGGTTTAAATTAGGTCAAAATGATTTATGATATTGTTCAGATTGTCTCTCTTTGCTAATTTTTCTTGTGGTATTGTTCATTGTTCTATCAGCTGGCAAGAGGGGGGTTTAAAATCTCTAATATATTACTGTTTTTATTCCATTCAATTTTCCTTCCTTCTTCTGGAATATTTGAATATTTTTTTAATTTTTATTTTTTGCACTGTAGTCAGTTAATATTTTGACTTTAAAGT
This sequence comes from Mirounga angustirostris, assembly GCF_029215605.1. Taxonomy (NCBI): domain Eukaryota; kingdom Metazoa; phylum Chordata; class Mammalia; order Carnivora; family Phocidae; genus Mirounga; species Mirounga angustirostris. The sequence continues at coordinate 89,631,565 of NW_026991716.1, read as the reverse complement.
TAATATTTGACCTCTAGAATAATTTCCTTTACCTCTTAATATTTTGCTTCACAAAGAAGTGTAGAAAACTTGTACCATAAAGGTCCATTTACTACTTTCCTTTATCACTAATGCTTTAATGGTATATTTACCACATTAACATATATTATAAATCCCATAAGATAATCCTATAATTTTTATTTAAACACATGAATGTTAAATACATTAAAAGGAAAAAGTTGTTGCTTATATTTACTCAGATAATAAAGTTTTCCAATATTCTTCATTAGTGTTTGAAGGCTTGAATTTCCCTTTATCATTTTCAGACTGAAGAATTTTTTTGTTCTTAGCTTTCCTGTAGCATAGTGTAAAACTAAATTCTCTTAGTTTTCTTTATCTGAAATGTCTTTATTTTCCTTTATTCTTGAAAGATAAATTGTTTGGCTGGATGTAGAATTTTGGATTTACATTTTTCTTTTTCTAATCATCACTTTTAAGATGTTTTCCACTGGATACTGACTTCAGTGGTTTTTGAGAAACCTGTAGTCATTTAAACAGATGTGCCCTTCATGTAATATTTCATTGTTTTCTACTTTTAAGATTTTTTTCTTTATCTTTGATCTTTAGTAATCTAATTTAGATATGTCTAGCTGTGTTTTTATTCTCCTTGGGATGTGCTTAGCTTTTTGAATTCATATATTTATGTATCATAACCAAATTGAGAAGTATTCAGCTGTTTCTTCAAATACATGTTTTTTAAATTTTGATAAAGACTGCATTTTCAGAGCAGTTTTAGGTTCATAGCAAAACTGAGAGGCAGGTATGGAGATTTCCTGTATACCTCCTGACCCCACATATGTAGAGTTTCCCACATTGTCAACATCCCTGCACCATAGTATGTATATTTATTACAATTCATGAACCCTTCATTAGCACATCATAATCATCCAAAGTCCATAGTTTACTTAGGGTTCACTCTTGGTGTACATTTTATGAATTTGGACAAATTTATAAAGACAAGTTAGTATCCTATAGAGTGTCTTCCCTAGCCTAAAAATCCTATGCTTTGCCTATTCATCCCTTCCCATCACCCCAACCTCTGGCAACCATCAGTCTTTTGTATTGTCTTAGTTTTTACTTTTCTAGAATGTCCTATAGATGGACTCACAGGGTATGTAGCCCTTTCAGATTGGCTTCTTTGACTTAGTAATATGCTAAATAGGTTGTGGTACCAATTCCAACTTGAGGAGTTAGGAGGGATAACCCCACACCAACAAGCAATTCTCAGGACACCAACTGGGTGTCCTAAAATTAGATTGGGTTCTGACACTGTGTACCTGGATATAGCATCAGATTCCACAGTTAAGGGTTCAGTCCTACAATACGACCTACCATCCACCCCTCACTTTAGACACCAGTCGCAAGCCTAGGTTGTTACTTTAGCTTCTGACCAGCTGGCTACAGATTGGAAGTTCCCATGACCCTCTCCTTGAATTCAGATTTGGGTCACAAATCCAGGTTGTTACCTGTACTTCTGACCACCTGGTTATAAATCAGAGAGGTTCCCATGACCTCCTCTTTGGGTTCAGTTAATTTGCTAGAGCAGCTCTCAGAACTCAGAGAAACATTTTACTTACTAGATCACTAGATAATTATAAAAAGATGTAACTCAGGAACAGCCAGATGGAAGAGAAGCATAGAGCAAGCAAGCTATGAGGAAAGGCCCAGAGTTGCCATGCCTTTTCCAGGTGTTCCACTCTCTTCACATCTCAGTGACTTCACCAGCCCAGAAGCTCTCTGAATCCATTTGGGTTTTTTTATGGAGGCTTCATTACATAGGTGTGATTGATTAAATCCTTGTCCATTGTTGATTGATTCAACCCCTAGCCCCTCACCTCTCCCCAAAGGTGGGGAGGTGCGACTGAAAGTTCTAACCCTCTAATCACATAATTAGTTCTCTTGGCAACTCTCCCACGTTCTTAGGTGCTTTCAAAAGTTACTCCATTCACATAACAAAAGACACCTTTATCTCTGTCAATGCCTAGGAAATTCCAAGGACTTTTGGGAGCTGTGAGCCAGGAACTGTAAATGAAGATCAAATATATATGAGAAATAAATATATTATGGTTATCTGAAGGACCAAATATATATTTCTTATAAATCACAATATTGCCTATGCATTTAAGGTTCCTCCATATCTTATTGTGACTTGATAGCTAATTTCTTTGTAGCACTGAGTAATAAATATCCCATTGTCTGGATATACCAGTTTATTTATCCATCTACCTACTAAAGGACATTTTGGTTGCTTCCAAGTTTTGACAAATATGAATAAAGCTCCTATAAGCATAATTGAAGGTTTTGTGTGGAAATAACTTTTCACTTCCTTCAGGAAAATGCCAACAAGTGTGATTGCTGGATCATATGTTAAGAGTATGTTTAGTTTTGTAAGAAACCACCAAACTGTCTTCCAAAGTAGCTACACTATTTCCTATTTCTACCAGAATGGAATGAGAATTTATGTTGCTCCACAAACTCATCAGCATTTGGTGTTATCAGTGTTCTGGACTTTGGCCACTCTAATAAGTTTGTAGTGGTCTCTCATTGTTTCAATTTGCATTTCCCTGGTGACAAATGATGTGGGGCATCTTTTCATATGCTTATTTGCCATCTGTATATCCTCTTTAATGAGATGTTCATTAAAGTCTTTAGCCCATTTTTTAATTTAATTATTTTACTGTTGATTTTTAAGAGTTCTTTGTTTTGGATAATAGTGCTTTTTTAGATTTCAATTTTTTTTCTTTATTCTCTTTCTCTTCTTCTGGACTTTTCCATTATACAGATGTTAGGCCTTTTAATTTTGTGCCACAGTTACCTAAGACTCTTCATTTTTTCCCCCAATTGTAAAAAATCTTATTCAGGTGAATGAATTTCACTGATGTAGCATCAAGTTCATTGACTCTTTTCTGTCCTTGTCATTCCATGATTCTGCTATGAAGCCCATCCAGTATTTTGGTTTCTTGATAGCTAAAGACAAGTTAGTATCCTATAGATTTCTTGCTCATTCCTTTCTGAGATTCCCCTCACTCCCCACCCTACTCTTTGGCAGCCCTAGGTGCTGCAGGTTTTTTCCACAGGTTTCTTCACCAAGAAAGATGGTTGACTTTCTACTGAGGTTTTAGCCACCCTGTACCACCACCCTCTAACTGTTGCTGTCCTCAGAGCAAAGCTGTAAAGTGGAGAACTTATACTTTGCTGGTTGCTTCCTCCAGGTTTTTACTTATTTCTAAAATCTGCCTGCTTTGTTCAATTGATATTTTAGCCAATGATATTAAGAATACATGATTAACTTTTATGTATTACAGAAAATATTCTGACTTTATATATACTATTTATGCTTATAACAAATTTACAAGATACATGTTATTCTGCTACTTTATTTTCTTTATTAAATCAAATACTATAAATATATATAAGAAAAATCAGAATTATACATGGTATAATTAAAGTCAGAATGTCAGATGTAAAATAGATGTTCAGCCTGTGGTAGATCCTTATCTTTGGCCATAAGTTGATTTGAAGAAAGTCACCACTTGCTTTGTTTAATATATCTAAGACATAATGTTGTTGGATCCACTAACGTTTGAATATGAAGGGATGACTGTTAGGGAAAGTTGATTGAGATTTCTTCTGGAGTGGGGAGGATTTTGGACTGAAACTGTACCACTGAAGACACTCAACAGATCTCTAGTTCTGCCACATTCTTTGAACTTTACTAGAACTCTCAGGGCAGATAACGGAAGTTTTTCATTGACCTTTCCACATTTCTGGGTGTTTAGCCTGTTTCCTCAGCTTTGATTAATAAACATTATACACTTGGTTGTGTTGTTTGAATACCCAAAAGATTCAGGCTGTTTTTAGTTTGTTTTGCTTTCAGTCAATAAAGTAAGTTCGATTTGGCTACTTAACAAAGGAACATACTCTATTGCATATAGATATCTATCTATCTATCTATGTTCGATTTTGAGCTTAGCAATACAAATAATTTGTGGGTGCATGTGTGCCTGTGTGCACGTTCATGCATGCTAGCTGATACCTTTTTAAAAAATATGTGATCTATACATTCCAGTCTTCAGTTTCAGCTCTAAGCCCAAACTGAAGGAAATGTCTAATTACCCTTGGGTAACAAGAAATAAAATTACATCATTCAGTGTTATTCCAAGGGATACTTGCTACAAAGTTTTATCTAAGTTAATATAATTCCCAAGCTAATGCATTGTAATCAAAGCAGAATTATACATGGTAAAGATTATAGAAATACCCTTGTTTCATAAAACCGTGAAATGGTCTTGGGACATGAAACAGATTTGTTTCAGCAGAGTTCAGAAGCTGGCCAGGAAACATAAATTGCTGAGAGATTGTAAAAAGCGCATTGGAATTGGTCCAGATATTACCCCCTGAATTAAAAGAGTAATTTAAAAATCAGGACACTACTTCATATTTTTTAGCCAGTAGCTAACATAGGGATTTCAGATAGGGAGAAATATATTTTGATTAATTTTGCCCTTTTCAGAGGGAACCTGGCAGCTTTGTCCTTCACCAGCTGGAGTTTATGTAAGGCCTTATGGAGCAAGTCAGCCAACAGGGAGTTACAATAATCTAATCTTCATGGCCTGGATACTGCCTTGCGTGAGCAGCTTGCTTAAGTAAAGCGTTTTTCAATTCCCCACTAGGGGGTTGAGCACACAAAGGTGTTGCACTGGTTTCCCTTGTGTGACCACACTTATCTGAGGAAGTCAAGGTCATTATTTACTCCTATTTGCCTGATTTCTTGAATGTTCTGGGTAGGGAGAAAAGCAGTAGAAGTTGTTAAGATAACTGATATCTCTCTAATTATATAATAAATAGCCGTGATGTTCTAAATTTAGGAGAACTTTAAGGTTGGCAGTTTTCCATTGACTGATTCATCCTGATTGGCACAGTTTTTAATAAAATGTAGATAACCACTGCTGTATGCCCAGGTTTGTGCTAGGTGTAGCGCTCGAGATTTTGCTGGAATTGTTTTAAATTTTGTACATCTGCTTTGCTTAGCTTCCTTATTGGCTGAGAACATTTTAGATGATACTATGTCCAGTGTTGGTTTTTTCCTGAGACTAATGCTCAAATATATTGGCTGTTTCATCTGCGATTGCCTTTAGAGTTTTGCCAACACAAAGTTTACCACCAATCATAAGCATCACTCATGGCCAGTTTCTAGAACAATATCTATCAGAGTTTGTATTACCCAGCATTTTTGTTGATCAGATGAAAATTTCTTTATAAAGGAGAAATATTTTATTGCATGGTGCATACTATGTAACAAAAATATATAACCTTTTAACACAAAGCATGGATCATTTTCTCACCTAAAGAAATAAGATGACTTCCTGACATGTATACTCTGAGATACTCCATACCAAAGTGCAGATATAAATCAAGGAACAAAGCTATAGTCATTTTGGTTAGAATTTATAGACTATAGTCATTTATGTTCTTTACCCTTTTCTAGCAGAAGTTCTCCATTTTCTTTAATTTGTAACATTCCATAATTAATTTAGGACTTTATTATATTTAATCCTTACAAGTGTGGATATGGATTTCATCTCTATAAATGTGGATAACATTGAGTTTTATGTTCTTTATACCATTTTATTCAGTCTAGTCATTTGTATTTACCATTTAGATCTTTTTTCCTTCAAAAGGAAAAATAATAAATTAGGCCTTTTGTTTTGGATTTTAAATAATGCTGCCCCTATATTGCAATCTAAGATATATTTGGGTTGAACCAATGAGAAATTGTTCTACGAGCTGTGTTACCTGTATAACATAAAGAATATAACACTGAGATGTTAGCATGATCTCAACTTCTAATTCAAGAGAATCTTTCCTTCTTCATAATGCTTCCACTCCCTGGGTCCACTGACTGCTTTGAGTAGCTTTTATTAACATTGATTATTTAAAAAAAAAAAAATTGAATAACAAGTGTTTTTTTTTCCCCCCCTTGCTTGGCATGGAATGGGAAGCTTTTAAAATAAAAGGATGGCATGAGGATGGGGACTCAGGAATACCGTCATTCTGCTTTCTGCAGGAATACCTCCTCCCGTGGTTCTCAAGGAAACAACATAAACTGGGAACAGTAGCACTTCATTGTTAACTAGGGTTCTTACCCCACCTTACTGTGTAGAACCCTAATAAATGGGATAGACCACAGGAAAAACTTGTTTTGATTAGGCTAGGTGGCCAAGTGCTTTCTCCCCTTTATGAACGGATCTGAATTTGAGAACTTACCATGATAAAGAACAAACATTCAATCAACCAAAAAAAACCCACAAAAAAATCAGAACACCTGCATGGGGAAAATGGTCTAAGAGAAGTCATAAGATGCTCCAGTAACTCCAGGCAACTTTACCATGATTACCTCAATGCATGTTCAACTACGTGCTCCTATGGGCTATAACCAGGAGCCTCTGAATACTTGAAATGACTTTGCCAGAGCATTGTTTTCACAGAACTACTCTCTGAAGACAACCTTCTCTACATTCATTCCATTGCTCTGTATACTTGTCTTTTATCCCGTCAAATCCTCCAGTCCCTTAAATCTTTCATTTTCTCTCCATGTTTGCCTTTTCCTGTCTTCATGATCTTCATTCAGATCCCAGGCCATAGCCCATCATTTCAACAACCTTTGGCAGTCATCTTTTAACAACCTCAAATCTGATGATGTGGCTTTCTTGTTTAAAACAACTTTATGATTTCCTCTTGCCTGGGGATAAAGTACCAACACCTGTGCAAGTTTCAGAAAGGTCCTTTATGATGTGGCCTTTCTACCTCCCACCTTATCCTTCACAAATCTGTTGTCTCACACACTGCTGCCGCCAAAATGATGCCTTTTTTTCGGTTCCTCTACCATGTCCTGCCTTCCCCTGCCTTCTGGCTTTTGTAAAAGCTTATTCTTTCACTAGTGTCATTGCTTCCTTCTGTCTCTTCTTCAGGAAGCTAACTTCTGTACCTTGTATATTCAGCTCTAAGAAACATTTCCTGACTTTTACTTCTCTGGCACAGGTTATGTGCTTTCTAATAGCACTCACTTTTTATACTATACTGATCTTTATTGAGCTGTAGTGTAACTGATTCTTCAGTTGTCTGACTCCCTCAGCTGCAGTAAGCTCTGTGATACCTGACTGTGTCCCTTAGCCTTGCACATAGCAGGCACTCAGTAAAGTTGAATGTATCAATAAATTTGAGAGTGTCAACAAGATTATATAATTGGTTTGATATCATGCATTTATGAAGTTATGGAAACCAAAATCTGGATTCAGGTTGATTAGCTTCAGTGATTTTGCACATAGTGGGCAAACTACAGTACCTTGTTATTACTTGATTTTGGAGTTAGAGCAGTATTAGGTGTTTGCTCTCATTTATAGAACTCTAACCTTCCCATATTCATGATTTTTGAACAGTACACATGAACCCAGAATTACAGTTATCTTTGTCTTGTAGAGATTTTTCTATTTATAAGTACCTAAAAATTATTTAATTTTATACCCAGTGAGAAAAATATTTCTCTGTATTCTCATGTTTCACATCAAATATTTTCCAAATTTGAAGGTTTCATAGGCCGTTATAATTGGGGCTGACAGTCCTAGGTCCAGGCTTCCTAAGAGACCTACCCATTTAATTTTCTGTAGGACCTATAGCCTCTGAATTACAGTACAAAGTGTTTATAGTTTAAGAAGGACTTTCACATGCTTCTTTTATTTAATCCTCAAAACAGCCCTTAGAAGGCATTATTATCCCCTAGTTATAGCTAATGCCCATACACATTTTTAACAACCAACTAAAATACACTGTGTTCTATCTTTATTTCTTTTGTATGCCAAAGTATAATGTGAGGTTTCATAATACTTTGTATTATAATTGTATTAGTTACAAACTAGATTTTTCCATCACTTAAAAAAATACCCGAAGAAGACGATATATATTTATTCATGGAGATATAAGAATTTTTTGCCTTCTTATCTCTGTATGGGACAGAAAGATAAAGATGCAGCTTTTCCTTTTTATAATGTTACTTTGAAGTAATCACCTGACACAATTAATCCTGAGCCGCAGAAGAGCACCAGGCCTGTACTTACATTCCTAAGAGACTCACCAAACTTGCTTGGTACTTTCAAGGTCAGAAAATATGACTTGTCTTTGTTTCCTACATAGCAGAGAGAGAGTCTGCTTCATTAATTTTAATGAAGGTGAAATCATAAATTCCACAGATTAACAGTGGTCTATAAATTTGCTCTGATCAACATTGTATTTATTGTGCAACGTATTTTCCATATATTTGTCTATATTTTTCCACTTACTTTAGAAATATACAAGGAAATGTGACTTCTTTTTTCATGGAAATTTCAGAAGTAACATTTCCATAATCACAGGTGACTAGAACCAATGTACGCCTGTTAAACTGCTCACTAGGGAAGTCAAGTCTTCTTTCCTTTTATTATTGTAGTATTATTTCTTGAGATCCAAGTGTTACGAGTTCATACTTCCATTAGATTGTTGACATATAGATTTGCCATATATATATAGATTTGCCATGTATATGTATATATATATTCTTATTTTACATACTACTTTATATAAGCTTTCAGGCAGGTACATATAAATCTAATTGTAGGAGTGAATTGCTTGGTTTGGATAGCAGTTACTGCAGTTGGTCAAAAATGTTGGTACTTAAGCCATTTTTAGAAATGTTCAGTGCTTTAGGGTGCCTGGGTGGCTCAGTTGGTTGAGCATCTAACTCTTGATTTCGGCTCAGGTCATGATCTTGGTTATGGAATTGAGCCCCACGTTGGGCTCTGCTGAACACAGAGTTTGCTTGAGATTCTCTCCCTCTCCCTCTCCCTGTACCCCTCCCTTCGCTTGCAGGCTCTAAATAAATAAATGAATAAATAAATAAAATCTTAAAAAAATGTTCACTTTATTTTTAAAAAAGATTTATTTATTTATTTGAGAGAGAGAGAAAGAGAATCTGTCCTGGAGGGGGAGGGGGAGAAGGAGAGAGAGAATCTCAAGCACGGGGCTCCATCCCACAATCCTGAGATCATGACCTGAGCCAAAACCAGTAGTCAGAGGCTCAACTGATTGAGCCACTGCTGTGTGCCTGTTCAGTGCTTTATAAGAGGGATTATGCAATAGCAGATGTATCTTTATCTTTCTTTTTGTCTGTACTTAGAGCTACATGTGTATGTGTATCATCTCTATCTCTTTTTGCATCTGTCTCTCCTGCTAAGAATGGAACTGCTAATGTTATGCCTTCATATGGGGGAATATGATCTTGTTTGTTCTGATGAGACCACTGCATATTTGAGTCCTCCTTTTCTCCAGACACCAGAGTCTTTCTGGCCAGTGAGTCTTATATTAAATCTCCAATTCTGTATCCAGAATATTTTTTGATTCCATAAACTTTATTCCTCAAAACTTAGCCAAACATACTATCTTTCACCAAGATTACTGCAGTAACTTTTTAAATAAATTCCCAGTTTGAGTAGCACACCCACATAATCACATTTCACATTTCTGAGTGTTATTTTTCTAAAATACAGGTCTGGTGGAATTCTCTCTTTAAATGAAGAGGGGGAAATCAGAGGGGGAGATGAACCGTGAGAGACTATGGGCTCTGAGAAACAAACTGAGGGTTCTAGAGGGGAGGGGGTTGGGGGATGGCTATTAAAGAGGGCCGTATTGAATGGAGCACTGGGTATTATACACAAACAATGAATCATGGGTAAAATAAAATTAAAAGAAATTAAAAACAGACAAATGAAAAACCTTTGAAGTCTCCTCCTTGGCTTTAGGGATGCTGAACCATTACCTTAGCAGGGACCTCAACAAGCGGGCCTCAGTCCACCTCTTTAGCCTTAAGTGCAGCCAGCATTTCTTTAATGAATATGCAGTTTTCATGATTTGTAATTATATTTATACAGTTACCTCTTCTTCAAGCCACAGTTCACATTTAATCTCTGTGATGTCTTCCTCAAATTCCCAAAGTAAAATTTAGCATTTCGTCTTCTTTATGATAGCACCTTGTTCAAAGTTTATTTATATAAGTCATTCTATTGTAATAAGCTTGATAGTTTGCTTATTTGATTTTACTTCTCCTTACAACCAGCTTACAATTTCCTTAAGAATATGGATTTTTGAAGTTCTTTGACTTCCCATTTTTAGTATGGAGCCTACTCGTTATATAGTATGATCATTAAGAACTGTCTGAATTGAATAGAATAAAGCCTTGTGTATTTCTTGTCTAATGTTTGTTTTGCATTACTCATCTTAAAAAGAATTACAATGGGAAAAATAAATCTTTTAAGAAATATTATAGCCTTTGCCTCATTAAAAACAAACAAAATCACAGGCCAGGAGCAAGAAGGGGACATTAACTGGGAGATTTGTCCTAATCATGTAATGGTATTGAGCAGCTGATGAATATATGTCTTGGGACTTTAGGAAACAGGAGGATGTAGAGGGGAAAACATGAGGAAGTAGGTATATGAGTTGGGATCTTACTATTTCAAGCAAAAGTAACCTGCTTATTTAAGGTAAAACTTTGAAGTATCTCATGGAAACTAAGAGCAAGGGTCCACCTTGGTCTCAGAAAAATTTGAGAAGATCTGGAACACTTTCCTGCTTCTTTTACCTCTACTCATTTTTTTTGTGTGTATTTTATTCTCTCTTACTGCAGCTCAGTTTTCTTATTGTAATGTGGTTACTAGTACCTCTCATTCAAGATAATAACCAGATTAAGACTGCATCATTAAGTTTTAATTTCAAACTTTTACGGGGAGCAAACTTGGCCCAGCTTGAACGAGATGATGACCCCTGGTCCAGGTATGTCCAGGAGTGCAGAGTGGGTCACTTTTGGTTCAGAGATTGCTCCTCCCACTCCAACATGTGGAATTTCGAGAAGGGAGACACTGCTGTTACAAACAGCCTTTGTGAAATGTGGATTATTATTATTATTATGACAAAAAGTATTTTTTTAATTTGAATAAGTATTATGCTCTTCTTAAGGGTTAAAGTGATAAACAAAATATAGGGGTCACTGAGATTGAATCAAACCATTGGGACTAAATGTTGCTCAGGTTTAAAAATGCACACATTCCTTCAGCCCCCTCTGGGCCCTTAAGAAGTGTTAGGACTCTTATTTTTCCTTCCCATTTCCATGACAAAATTTCCAATATACTTTATAGGAGAGGAACTACTGGAAAGATAATATGACCCCTTCACTTGGTCTTTCATTCTTCTTAGCTCAAAGGAGTAATATGCTAACTTGATTAATGATATGGGGAGGGAGGACTGCTCTCCATTGTTTCTAAGTGTGTGCAGGACCATCTAAGAAACGGGGTAGGGGTGTCATTTTCTTTCTGCTCTTGGAGCTCAACAGATGAGAAGTAGATTCTTCCTTAAATTGATATGGGGAAGAAGTATGTGTGTTTTGAAAATTTTATTTTCTTATAGGTCCACGTTGCATTTTCTATTTCAACTATGTCAGTATTAAAACTACAGTTTTTTCTACTTTGACATTAAATCATATCTGAATAGAGTTCTGATTTGATAAACCCCCAAATAAGGTGCATAAGCCAAAAAACCCTTTGAATGGACCCAGACATTCATTTTGGAAATAAACTAACAAGTTTAATTTATTAGATTTATTCAATTTTTTCCAGTTACGGAGTGAAAGCCATCTGTTGTTCACCAGTGACAGATTTATTTTTCAGTTGGCCCAGGCCTAAATGCCAGGAACAAGGCTTTGCTGCTGATTGTGACCTAAGTAGTATGGCTAAAGAAATCAGATCACCAAAAGAGAGAAGGCTCTTAGTTTCAGTAAAGACTTGACTTAATAAAGGCATACTTCCATTAAAAAAAAAGAAAGACTGTAGGTTTTGCTAGGTGATCCATGTTGGCTCTTTCTAATGCATTTTTTTGTCGTATTGTGGCTCCTAGACCAAGAGCGTCAGCATCACCTGGGGACTTGTTTGAAACGCACATTTTCTGGCTCTGTTCCAAGAGGTTCTGAGTTAGTGGGTCAAGAGTAGGGCTCAAAAATTTGGGGGAGGTGATTTTGGTTTTAACGTTAACTTTATACTTTTGAACTTACTTCGATTTTAGGTTTATGAGGGGAAGATGAGATAATCTTTAGATTTCAATTAGTCCCCAAGAAGGTATAGGGCCATTAACATTGTTGAAATTTGGAAAATTTTGCTATTGTTGTTTTTCTCAAATATTGTTATCATTGTATTTTTTTTTTAAAGATTTTATTTATTTATTTGAGAGAGAGAGAATGAGAGAGAGCACATGAGAGGAGGGAGGGTCAGAGGGAGAAGCAGACTCCCCGCCGAGCAGGGAGACTGATGCGGGACTCGATCCAGGGACTCCAGGATCATGACCCGAGCCGAAGGCAGTCGCTTAACCAACTGAGCCACCCAGGCGCCTGTTATCATTGTATTTTTATGATGATTTATGGACTCAATGAATTATCTTGGGTGAATGGTATTTGAAAGTTCACTGGGTATAATTTAAAATGGGAAATAGGTTGGAGAGTGGGCTTTGTTCTGTATCTCATATTTCAGAATCTTGGTCCTTACCCCAGACCCACTGAATCAGAACCTGCTTTTTAACAAAACTCTTAGATGGTTCATATGCCATTAATATTTCTGAAATGCTGATTTATTTTTCCCAGACTTCCAAGATAATAAGAATTATATGGGGTGATTTTATAAAATGTAGATTCTCAAAATCTGTCCTGCTGCTTCAGAATCTGTAGGGGAGAATCCTGGAGAAATATGGGAAATGTTGGAAGCTCCTCTCTCACAGTGTAGAATAGCACTTTCCAAACGTAACCATGTGTTCATATCCCCTAGGGATCTTGCATGCTCTGACTCAGTCTCAGCTGGAGCCTGAAGTTCTGCATTCCCAGCAGGCTCCCAGGTGATGCCCATGCTGTTGAACCCCAGGCAGCATTTGGTAGTAGGGTCAGAATATCAGGGCTAGTGTGTTCGAAACATTGAGTAACTCGCCAATGTGTCTGATGTTTCTTTCTGTCTTTTGAGCACTCTTGGTGTCCTAAGGTCTAGATGTATAGAGAGCATGTTAGTAAGTTTGCTTGGGGGCCAGTTTCAAATAGTCTTCTCCAACTCAAATTTATTTATTTATTTGTTTATTTATTTATTTATTTATTTATAGATTTTATTTATTTATTTGAGACAGAGAGCATGAGAGGGAGGAGGGTCAGAGGGAGAAGCAGACTCCCTGCTGAGCAGAGAGCCCGATGCAGGACTCGATCCAGGGACGCCAGGATCATGACCTGAGCCGAAGGCAGTCGCTTAACCAACTGAGCCACCCAGGCGCCCCTCCAACTCAAATTTATTAAAAAACTCTTGTTTTGATCTCCATATGTTTGTGAATATTTGTGTTGGCTTTTTTTGTTTTTAAAGATTTATTTATTTTAGAGAGAGTGAGCGAGAGCACGTGAGCAGGAGGGGTAAAAAAGAGACAAAGAGAATCTCAAGTAGACCCTGCACTGAGAGTGGAACCCAATGTGGAGCTTGATCCCAGCACCTGGAGATCACAACCTGAGCCGAAACTGAGTCAGAAGCTTTATCGACTGAGCCACCCAGGCGCCCCATGTATCTGGGTTTGTTTAAACCCAAGCAAGGTTTAACACAGTGTTACAGCTATGGATATTCTGAGACTCACTTCCAAATCTCCTCCTCTCCCCAAACAGTAGGACTAATTAAACTTCTTCTCCATCATGTCTCCCCAGTAAGCTGGTTAGTTTTACCGTAAAGGTACCTCCACATGAGTTCAGGTTTCTGCCAGACAGTTGAGGCCAGCTTTAATGTGGTCATTGCCTGCCTCTGCTTGAATCAGAGGAGAGAAATAAACATTTGATAACATTTTGCAATTCCTTTAAGGAGCAAGAGATTCCACCAAGAGAGAAATTCTGGGAGCACTTGCAAGAGGAGGCATGCAAAGTCATTAAATCATGGGTCCCCAGGGCCCAGTTCAGCTGTGCTGGTGGTGCAGAGTTGGAGAATCTGAAATAGAGGAAAAAGCAGGAGAACTGTGATGAGGTTTTTGTATATAAGTATTTGCTGGGCACTGGTGTGATCTGCACAGTAAATGCAAATGCTTTGGAGAAAAGCAGTGGAAAAGGGAAAGTACATTTCCCATATATATATATATATATATATATATATTTTTTTTTTTTTTTTTTTTTTTTTTTTTTTTCTAGAGAGGGACTTATTTGGAATAAACATTTGGAGGAAGGGAAGGGCTTTCCATGGTTAGCTCCACCTTTCAGAAAAGCAGCAAATGGTAAGGCTTTAGCAAGAAAATTAGTCATAAGTCAGGTGTTTTGAAATTGCACAGTAGAGCATATTTTTAAAAGTAGGATTCGTGTTTTGGGAACTTGTCGAAGATATTATTAAGTTATTTTCTAAGCCAGTGTTTGTTATTATTGTTTTATTTAGGTACTTTTTTTCTCGAGAATTAGAAGACATACAGAGGCTGAATGTTCAAAAATAACCAGCGAAGTATGGCCTTCACTGAAAAAGTTTCCAAATGAAATATAGAAAAGAGTAGATTCAAAGTAACGAACAGGAGAGTTGAGGAGTAGTAAGTAGCTGACAATAGAGTAAGGTAGAGGATAACTAAGAAAGCAGAGATAGGGTAGTCAAAAATTGAGGAACTTTCTGAGCTAGTTCCTTGTATGAAATCAAGTCAGTGTTCATACCCTTAGTCTTTGGTTGAGTTCCATGACAATGGTTTACATTTTGTACCTGTAGAAGCTGCTTTTAGACAACAGGCTTGAGCAATGGAAACCTGATCAAGGAAAAGAGGGCCATAGCGACTCCCTGGCTGAATACAGACAGGCCTATCAGGCAACCCACCTCAAGCTGTCCAAAGGTCCTAACTGACCAATGGGCTACTTAGAACCAGGCACAGTTACCAAAAAAGGGAGAACTCGTTACATGGCCATACCTCCTCCTCTTCCCCCTTTAAAAACAGCCCCCATCCTCTACCTCCTTGACAGTCTCTGCTTGCTGCTTCCTTGAGGTGTATTCAGTAAACTTTATCTCCTTTGTTCTGCCTTGGGTGAATACTTTCACCACCCATGCCACTGGGATCTACCCGATCATTGCTCCACATTTGGGGAACCCCATCCAATCGGGAGAGACACCACATTTAGACACCACATACCTAGGAGTTTTCATTTTTATTTAATAAAAACTTGAGTGTCATATTATTTACATTAAGTGGTTATGTTAATATATTAAATGGTATTTAGCTCAGTTATTCAGTGTTATTAAAATTATTAAATGATTTCTTATGAATTAAAAAGAGATAACAGAACAAGTAAATACTTATTGAGCACTACCAAGGTAATTTGACATTTTTTAGTTGTACAGAATCCATTATGCCTTGTTGATTGTACCTCATTTCCTAGTGGGCAAATAATTCTTCCTTACTGTATGTAGAGTTTCTAGGATGGCAATTCTACACGAAGTCTTCATCATGGAAGATTATCAGGAGCTCTCATAGGAATTTGAATCTCAAGCAATTGATGGAAGTCTGAGAATGAATATTTAGAAGTTACCTGTTCCCCCCTTGTCCCCTTGACTAGACTTTCAAATGGGGAGATTTGCTGTGATTCTTACTTCCTGTGTGTTTCCTTGCTTTCTGGAGCATTCATTGTTTCTGCTTAGTCCCAAGCCTGATCCTCTACCCTTCCTCCTCTATGCCCCAGATATTCTTCCAATAAATTCCCTTTTGCATAAATTAGCCATTTTATATTGCTTGTCAACAAGAACCTTATCTTGTACAGCACAAGACAAAATAGACACTTCCATTAATATTGTCCACTGAAGATTTGGTTTAGACTCCAAAAGATTGTTTCAATATGCAATTTCTACAGAGTATAATTTATTTTTGGAATTAATATTTACATATATATTTGCCTTCATCATCCTTCCCTTTGTCTCCTAAAAGAAAAAGATCCAGAGCACACACTCAATTGCAATTTATGAAATATGGGTCACAGCATAATGAATTTAGCTCAGTGTACATATGAGATGTCAGATGAACCATAATTTCTTAATATTTATATATGCTATTTGTAATTTTATAGTGTGTATGTATTGTTTTTATAACCAGAATAATAAGCCATTTTATTGAAAAAATTAGAAAGTGAAGTCCTCAAAAATAATCTTAATAGACATATTAGATATTAGCTTTTTGACATATTACTATTCATTTAGCAAGATTTATTCTACATTCCTTAAACAGGAGTGGAATTATTACCTCTATTTTTCTTTAGTTCTTAACTCTATTTCTTGTTCTCTCAGTTTGTTCAAAGCCTACTGTAAGAAATCATCTGGGAGTTAAGAACTACAATTATTAGAAAGCAAATGCCAGTAAAATTACTAGTGATAAATTGAAAATGTGTATGGTTAGAGAGGTTAAAGTAAATTGAGAGTTGCTAAGTTTGTAAGGATTTGCTACATTTAATTCTAAAATACAAGGCTTAATTTCCTTCCTTGCCTTATCTTCCAGCATTTATTTTAGAATGCTTGTAATTGTAAATTCTTTTTCTCATTGAAATGCATGTAAATCTTTTTAAAAGCTAAATCAAACTCTTGGGAGTTTTAAGATCATGAATGTCTTTCTCAAGGACCTGGGAACCATCTCTTTGAAATGTAAACATCAAGGAAGATGGAGTCCTTACCTCCCAGGTTCTGTGGAAGAGTAGACACCAACTTCTTGTGGGGTGTCCTGCTCACCTTATAAAACAACTTCCTGGCCTAAAGATATGAAAAATTTGTTTTTCCTTTGGATAAAGCTTGTTGGCTAACACAGGTGGTCACACCAACTACCAAGTAAATTTAATATGAACAAATGGTGTTTCCTGTCCTCTTAAGGACTAGTTATTAATTTTGAAAATATATATGTAATGGGTTGTATTTGCTTGGCCATATAAAGGGGTGAGTTTTTTCTGTCTTTGCAGATTTCTTAGCAGATTGCCTGTGATGCACATCACATCTGGTTTAATGCTTACGAAATAATAAAATTTTCTTTCTCTTCTACCTTTGTGGAGAGGTTTTCTGGGTTCAGAGGAAATTTTGTTTTTAATTTTATTTCCTTAAAACTATGTGAAATAGATAATCATTTCTAGACTTTTACAACTTTATTAAATATTAATTATATGGCTTATCTAAAAAGAAAAAATCTAAGAATTTGAGATCAACGAATTTGTTTGCTAAAATAATTTTGTTTAAAATGTTCTTTTAATCCTTTTAAAATTAAATAATTTTAATGTAATGAGTATACGTATTTTTGGGGTGTCCTAATAATTGTATACTCACTGAAAAAGAGGATCAGTGTGTATACTTTAATAAATAACCCAATATCCACAAATATGTTCATTCCTTTTTATTACCTTGAATTCTTCACTTGTGTTTTGGGTAATTTATTATCTAATAAGTTTCAAGAAATATTTTCAGAATAGTCTAATTATTTTGATATTGTCTGCTTACTTACCTTGTTAGTATCCTTCTGGGATGAATTTATTATAAAGTAAATGCTATAACTTAGATCTAGGAATAACGTGTAATTTCTAAATTTGGAATGGAGAGGTTGTCCCTCCTAGGAGGCTGTCCCTCCTAGCCTGTGGTCTTTGAGGAATCATTAGCAGCAATAATCATAGTTCTTTTGATCCTGATAGATTTTGTGTTTTTAGATAGTTCCAAATGTACTTTATACAATCCATTTGACAGCAGGTCTATTTTGGATCTGTAAGGACAATGACAAAACAACAACAAAACAACAGAAATGACCAACAATAGCTAATTTCCTTTCTTTTTTTTTTTTTTTTTAACAATAGCTAATTTCCACAGTAAGAAGAAAAATAAGTGGGGGAGTTAATCTATTGAATTACCGCATTTATTCTTACATCTGAAAGAATACATTTTTTCCTAGAGTGAATAATCAAAGCACTTTGATACTGTTACTGTGAAAATGTTGAAAAGGACAGTTATAATTTGAAGCAAACTGTTGTAGAATCTAGGTACAGGGGCAACGATAGTCACTTAATAAAGAAATAATGTGCAAATATATATTTATACAAATTAGGTAAAATTTCTCTACAAAATAATTACTTAATATTTAATCCTTAAATAGTGATGAATACTTAACAAGGTGAAAGGAAATAAAAATGAGTTAAGAAATGTAAACAAAATAAAGAATGTAACACGTTTTAATGCGGTGGGAGATGATATCTCTGATTGGATTAATTTCTGAAGTTTTAGTGGCCTCTGTGCTCTGTCTATGGGGATATGATGTTTGCCTACCTCAGGCAAAATTTCATGACAACAAAGACATCTCTAAACAGCTGCCTGATTTTGGACTGAGGCTGACCAATATTAGGAAAGAACTGTTGTTCCTAATCAGAACAGACATTGGTCTCTTTTTCATGCAAATGATTACTTCTAACAGCACTTTGAGTCTTAATTCTACCAAGGATTGATTCTGATTGTATGGGGTTGCTAGGAAACACCGTTCTCTGAATGTGGGTGAAAAGATACTTCTCCTTCATAGTGCAGCTTTTTTAGAATGATGGATATTAAATTTTAAGATGATGTGTGAATTAAACATTTTCATAAAATTGAAGATAAAAGGTTTTGGTTCCTTAGAAAGATGTAGTTCTATAAAGAATTGCTGGCTTAACTTTTAATCTAAAATTTCTGCATTTCAATATTGAAGCGACATTTCCTCTACATGGCTGTGTTTTTGCTGTGCATCCACAAACGTGGGAGGATATTAATTAGCATGTTGTTAGAGTGTAAGGGATTTTAATAGCCTAACTGGAAGGGCGCCCACATGTCCCTGGAAAATTATAAGCAGCAATTCACAAGCTATAACAGATAACCAGCTGGATAAGTATGGAGTTAATATCATTTCTTCTGGGACCAGAATGTCAAAATGAATATCTAATTAGGAAGACAAAGCAAAAATAAATCAGGGACCAGTTTTAAGAACAATAAGAATGGAATAAAGTCATCTTAATATTAAAATAAAAAGTGAAGCTTTGGAATTATTAAATATAAGACAAATATAATATTTGACCACTGTCTCTATTTAAATAGAATATATGAATGTATTTAACTCTCATTAAGTACTTTAAGCTGATTTATAAGTTGGTGAAATAGGTACCATGTCTACAAATTAAAGACCCAATTACCTTGATAGCAGCCATAATAATTGGCTAAGAAGTAAGAGTCATTTTTGCTTGAGTAAAATATACTCTTGATGTTTCTTTGAATCCTAAAAAAGAGAGGCATTTATTTGAAATTTCTATCAATAGATATTTATTACTTGTTCAGGGGATAGAGGTGATTGAAACTTCTCTATACATAAACATCATAGATTTTACTGGAGATGGTTGAGGTAACTTGGAGAATTAGGGCATAGTGTCCTCTAATTTTAAATGATTATTTTAAGAATTTAGGTTGTGTGCAGTCATAAAACAAGCGTATTTTTTCAAGAACAATATTCTTATTCCTCTCTTCTTGACTTCATATTTTTAAGGCTAAGGATTAAATGTACCCTAATAACTTAAATGTGTTCTAGTTTTAACTCATTGATTTGAAGCATCTTGAGATCATAAGCAAATAGGTTTGTTTCCATGCCATTTGTAGTAGCATGTCTTATATAACAAATTTAGGTACACACACAAATGCATATGTCTCAATAGGTAGATATTTTTTAAATTAATGGTGATCTCCAAAAGAGAATTTCCAAGATGAGAAAGAGGATAATGGGATTTTTCTTTTTCTTTTCTTTTCTTTTCTTTTCTTTTTTTTTTGAGTTATCCACAAGGGATGGTCAGAACATTTGGTTTAAAGTCAGTGCAGCAGTTCCTTCTTATCCACAGTTTTAATTACCTGTAACAAATTGTAGTCTGAAAGCAGATGATCCTCCTTGTGATGAGTCCTATGAAAGTCAATAGTAGCCTGATTTTATGTCACAAGCCTATATCATTCACCTCACTTAATCTCATCAGGTAGGCGTTTTATTATCCCACATCATCACAAGAAAGGTGAGTTAGGTACAAGATAGTTTGAGAGAGACCACATTCCCATAACTTTTATAATTGTTCTATTTCATTATTAGTTATTGTTGTTAATCTCTTACTATGCCTTATTTATAAATTAAACTTTATCATAGATGTGTATGCACAGGAAAAAGCATAGTATATAGAGGGCTTGGTATTATTCGTGATTTCAGGCATCCAGTGGGCGTCTTGGAGCATATCTTCATAGATAAGGGGGACTACTGTAGAGTATTATAGCTAAGGGCTTGGGCTGTACGATCTTTCAAAATTGGATTTAAATCCATGATCCATCAATTAATGTTGTTATGCTTTGAGGAAAATATTTACCACTTAAATAATCATTTTCCTTATCTGCAAATTGGGTAAATAGTATCTCTGCTCTAAAGATCTCATAAGAGTTAAGTGGAAAATGAATGTAAAACACTTAGGAAATTGTTTATCACATGGTAAACATGCAATAAGTGCTAATTATTATGGTCTGGTTTACATAAGTATCCGTTAAACATGAAAATGTCTGGGAAGTTAGGTAATTTGCATTTCTGCATCATTTTTTCCTTAATCTTTTTTTTATGTATGCCATGGTACTTTTTTTTAAGTTTGTTACTTTTCACATTGTCAGTTCCTTGTTCATATTCTTACATATTATGTTGTCCTTACTATGGGAAAGAACTAGCTGCAAAAAGTGAGCATTGCTGCTTTTAAATTCATACTTGGGGCAAGACAACATCTTTGACAACATCACTGTCTTCTTTACATGTATGAATGGAGTCAGTCAGCAGCTTAAAACTCCCCCTTGCACCAGTGTGCCTAATTCAACAGTACTTTTCTCTTTTTTTTTTTTTTAAAGATTTTATTTATTTATTTGACAGAGAGAGACAGCGAGAGAGGGAACACAAGCAGGGAGATTGGGAGAGAGAGAAGCAGGCTTCCCGCCAAGCAGGGAGCCCGATGTGGGGCTCGATCCCAGGACCCTGGGATCATGACCTGAGCCGAAGGCAGACGCTTAACGACTGAGCCACCCAGGTGCCCCAACAGTACTTTTCTCTTAAACGTGCCTTCAGTGTTGTCCATTTCTGCTTTTGAGAAATCAATATCCATATTAGAAATTAAAAAGAAACTATATACCATAGGATTTTGATCCTTGGGGACTCCTGTATAGATTTAGACTACTGGTCACTTACTATCACCATAGGCTTTGGAAAATAAATGTAATAACTAAACTAAAATTTTTGAACTTGCTTTTACTTTCCAGAATGGTTTCAGATTTTGAATGTTTCCATGGATAGTGTAATATTCCACTAGAATTAATTAAGCCAGAATTAAATGTTGAAATGGATTTTTCCATGTAAAAACACTTATTCAGACCCAGTAATGAGAAATAATAGCTTTGCCATATTTTTACAGTAATGTGTCACATTAATCATCCATACTCATTACCATTGTTTTCAGTGACTAATGATATTCATTGGAGCACAAAAAGAGAGAAAAAGACATGAAGGAGGATATCCACCACTCTTCAGAGCCTGCTGAATGCATCAGTTCAGATTCTCCAAGAAGACACAAAATGGGATGAGATGAGACATGAAGATTTATTTGGGGTAAATCTTTGTGAAGGATAAAGGAAGAGGGAGCAGGAGAAAGCAGGGAAAGCCTTCAGACCATGGTATAGGATTGAGCCCTGTGAAAGGAAAGCAGGAAAGAAGGGGGATTGGTCAGGAAGAGCTTCAGACAGCAGTGCCCTTCTCAAGAAGACTCCCTCAGGCTGAAGAGAACAGTCAAAAAAATACACTGTTAGAGGAGGCCCGTAATGGGCAGGAATGACTGGTCTGACTCTAAAAGCTCTTCCGTGCTTAGGCATTGGTTGGGAGCTGCCCAGAGGAAGTGTGGCCAGCAAAACACAACAGCTGGAGGCTGTCAGCCGACTGTGCTCTTCTGCAGCAGGTCACTTGAAGGCTGATTGAAGTACTTGGTACTAACCACAGTAAGTCTCCTTAGACGTGTGTCAGCTGTCATCACAGAATATCAATAATAAACCAGTAATATACACGTCACCAGTGCTGGTCCCTCCAGGGAGGCATAACTCTAAACTCACTATAGGTCATTTTTATATCAATATCCTAGCTGATAGGAGTTTTCTCAAGTATTTGCAGTTGATCTGTTTCTCAAGATCAGTATTTAAAAAATATATATATACTTTCTCTCATTCCATAGGTTGCCTTTTCATTTTGGTGATTGTATCATTTGCTGTGCAGAAGTTTGATGTAGTCCCGCTTGTTTATTTTTTATTTTGTTGCTTCTGCTGTAGGTCTCACAGTCAAAATCATTGAAATCATTGCCAAGAGCTGTGTCAAGAGATTAATGTTGAAAATTATAAGGAACTCAGACAACTTAGTATCAAAAGACCAAATGATCCAATTAAGAAATGGGCAAAGTACCTAAATAGGTGTTTTTTTTTTTTTTTCAAAGAAGATATTCAAATGGCCAGTGGGTAAATGAAAAGGTACTCAATAAAACTAGTACAAAAATGAATATTAAAAAATATTTGGCTCTCTGCCAACACTTCTCCTTGCAGGCTGATTTCTTAAACAGTTATTTCATTTTCTTTTTGGTAAACTTGAACAATTCTTCTCAATATAGAAAATCAGATAATACTAATTAGATTCGATAAATGAAAGAAAACTGGTAGGTGTTCCTACACTACTCTAAAATACATTCCTTAATTAAGTCAGACAAGCAGAGAGCTTTATACATATCCCTTACACTTCTTTTTTTTTTTTTTTTAAATTTTATTATGTTATGTTAGTCACCATACAATACATCATTAGTTTTTGATGTGGTGATCCACGATCCATTGTTTTCCTATAACACCCAGTGCTGCATGCAGTACATGCCCTCCTCAATACCCATCACCAGGCTAGCCAATCCCCCCTCCCCCCTCCCCCCTCCCC
The DNA here is from genome assembly GCF_029215605.1 of Mirounga angustirostris. Taxonomy (NCBI): domain Eukaryota; kingdom Metazoa; phylum Chordata; class Mammalia; order Carnivora; family Phocidae; genus Mirounga; species Mirounga angustirostris. The sequence goes on along the minus strand of NW_026991716.1, from coordinate 89,608,435 downwards.
TCTAAAACCCTGTTTGTTTCTCAGAGTCCATAGTCTCTCATGGTTCATCTCTCCCTCCAATTCCCCTCCCCCCATTTTTCCCTTCCTTCTCCTAATGTCCTCCATATTATTCCTTATGTTCCACAAATAAGTGAAACCATATGATAATTGACTCTCTCTGCTTGACTTATTTCGCTTAGCATAATCTCCTCCAGTCCCATCCATGTTGTTGTAAAAGTTGGGTATTCATCTTTTCTGATGGCTGAGTAATATTCCATTATATATACGGACCACATCTTTTTTTTTTTTTTTTTTAAAGATTTTTATTTATTTATTTGACAGAGAGAGACACAGCGAGAGAGGGAACACAAGCAGGGGGAGTGGGAGAGGGAGAAGCAGGCTTCCTGCGGAGTGGGGAGCCCGATATGGGGCTCGATCCCAGGACCCTGGGATCATGACCTGAGCCGAAGGCAGACGCTTAATGACTGAGCCACCCAGGCGCCCCAGGGGACCACATCTTCTTTATCCATTCATCTGTTGAAGGGCGTCTCGGCTCTTTCCATGGTTTGGCTATTGCGGACATTGCTGCTATGGACATTGGGGTGCATGTGGCCCTTCTTTTCACGACATCTGTGTCTTTGGGGTAAATACCCAGTAGTGCAATTGCTGAGTCATAGGGTAGCTCTATTTTTAAATTTTTGAGGAACCTCCACACTGTATTCCAAAGTGGCTGTACCAACTTGCATTCCCACCAACAGGGTACGAGGGTTTCCCTTTCTCCACAACCTCTCCAACATTTATTGTTTCTTTCCCTGTCCGTTTTTGCCATTCTAACTGGTGTAAGGTGGTATCTAGGTGTGGTTTTGATTTGGATTTCCCTGATGGCTAATGATGATGAACATTTTTTCATGTGTCTGGTAGCCATTTGTATGTCTTCTTCAGAGAAGTGTCTTTTCATATCTTCTGCCCACTTTTTGACTTGATTATTTGTTTTTTGGGTGATGAGTTTGAGAAGTTCTTTATAGATTTTGGATACCAGCCCTTTATCTGTAGCGTCATTTGCAAATAACTTCTCCCATTCTGTGGGTTGCCTCTTTGTTTTGTTGACTGTTTCCTTTGCTGTGCAGAAGCTTTTTATCTTGATGAAGTCATTTTTGCTTTTGTTTCACTAGCTTTTGGAGATGTATCTTGAAAGAAGTTGCTGTGGGCGATGTCAAAGAGGTTACTGCCTATGTTCTCCTCTAGGATTTTGATGGATTCCTGTCTCACATTGAGGTCTTTCATCCACTTTGAGTTTATCTTTGTGAATGGTGTTAGAGAATGGTCGAGTTTCATTCTTCTGCATGTGGCTGTCCAATTTTCCCAGCACCATTTATTGAAGAGACTTTTTTCCATTGCATGTATTTTCCTGCTTTGTCAAAGATTATTTGACCATAGAGTTGGGGGTCCATATCTGGGTTTTCTATTCTGTTCCATTGGTCTAGATGTCTGTTTTTGTGCCAGTACCATGCCGTCTTGGTGATCACAGCTTTGTAATATAACTTGAAATCAGGCAACGTGATGCCCCAGCTGTGTTTTTCTTTTTCAATATTTCCTTGGCGATTCGGGGTCTTTTCTGATTCCATACAAATTTTAGGATTGTTTGTTCCAGCACTTTGAAAAATGTCATTGGAATTTTGATTGGGATGGCATTGAAGGTACAGATTGCTCTGGGTAGCATAGACATTTTAACAATGTTTATTCTTCTGATCCATGAGCATGGAATATTTTTCCATCTTTTTGTGTCTTCTTCAATTTCTTTCATGAGTGTTTTGTAGTTCCTAGAGTATAGATCCTTCACCTCTTTGGTTAGGTTTATTCCGAGGTATCTTATGGTTTTTGGTACTATTGTAAATGGAATCGTTTCTCTAATTTCTCTTTCTACAGTTGCATTGTTAGTGTATAAGAAAGCAACTGATTTCTGTGCATTGATTTTGTATCCTGCCACATTACTGAATTGCTGGATGAGTTCTAGTAATTTGGGGGTGGAGTCTTTTGGGGTTCCACATAAAGTATCATGTCGTCTGCGAAAAGAGAGAGTTTGACTTCTCCTTTGCCAATTTGAATACCTTTTATTTCTTTTTGTTGTCTGATTGCTGTTGCTAGGACTTCTAGTACTATGTTGAACAATAGTGGCGAGAGTGGGCACCCTTGACGTGTTCCTAATCTTAAGGGAAAGGCTCTCAGCTTTTCCCCATTGAGGATGATATTCGCTGTGGGTTTTTCATAGATGGATTTTATGAGCTTGAGGAATGTTCCCTCTATCCCTATACTCTGGAGAGTTTTAATCAGGAAAGGATGTTGTATTTTGTCAAATGCTTTTTCTGCATCAATTGAGAGGACCATATGGTTCTTCTCCCTCCTCTTATTAATGTGTTCTATTGCATTGATTGATTTGCGAATGTTGAACCACCCTTGCATCCCGGGGATAAATCCCACTTGGTCGTGGTGGATGATCCTTTTAATGTATTGTTGGATCCTATTGGCTAGGATTTTGTTGAGGATTTTGGAATCCATATTCATCAGGGATATCGGTCTGAAATTCTCCTTTTTGATGGGGTCTTTGCCTGGTTTGGGGATTAAGGTAATGCTGGCCTCATAGAATGAGTTTGGAAGTTTTCCTTCTGTTTCTATTTTTTGAAACAGCTTCCGTAGAATAGGTATTATTTCTTCTTAGAATGTTTGGTAGAATTCCGCAGGGAATCCATCAGACCCTGGACTCTTGTTTTTTGGGAGGTTTTTGATCACTGCTTCAATCTCGTTACTGGTTATTGGCCTATTCAGGTTGTCCATTTCTTCCTGTTTCAGTCTTGGCAGCTTATAGGTTTCCAGGAAGGCCTCCATTTCATCCAGATTGCTCAGTTTATTGGCATATAGTTGTTGATAATAATTTCTAATCATTGTTTCTATTTCCTTGGTGTTAGTCATGATCTCTCCCCTTTCATTCATAATTTTATTAATTTGGGTCCTTTCTCTTTTCTTTTGGATAAGTCTGGCCAGTGGTTTATCGATCTTATTAATTCTTTCAAAGAACCAACTTCTAGTTTCGTTGATCTGATCTACTGTGTTTCTGGTTTCTAATTCATTGATTTTTGCTCTAATTTTAATTATTTCTCTTCTCATGTGTGGCTTAGGTGTCGTTTGTTGCTTTTTCTCTAGTTCTTTAAGGTGTAGAGTTAGTTGGTGAATTCGGGATTTTTCTATTTTTTTTGAGTGAAGCTTGGATGGCTATGTATTTCCCCCTTAGGACTGCCTTTGCAGTATCCCATAGGTTTTGGACCAATGTGTTTTTATTCTCATTGATTTCCATGAATTGTTTAAGTTCTTCTTTGATTTCTTGGTTGACCTGAACATTCTTGAGCAGAGTGGTCTTTAGCTTCCAAGTGTTTGAATTTCTGCCAAATTTTTTCTTGTGATTGAGTTCCAGTTTTAGAGCATTGTGGTCTGAGAATATGCAGGGAATAATCTCAATCTTTTGGTATCGGTTGAGACCTGATTTGTGACCCAGTATATGTTCTGTTCTGGAGAAAGTTCCATGTGCGCTTGAGAAGGATGAGTATTCTGTTGTTTTAGGGTGGAATGTTCTGTAAATATCTATGAGGTCCATCTGGTCCAGTGTATCATTCAAAGCTCTTGTTTCCTTGTTGATTTTCTGCTTAGATGATCTGTCCATTGCTGAGAATGGAGTATTGAGGTCTCCTACAGTTAACGTATTGTTATCAATATGACTCTTTATTTTGGTTAACAGTTGGCTTATATAGATGGCTGCTTCCATGTTGGGGGCATAGATATTTACAATTGTTAGATCTTCTTGTTGGATAGACCCTTTAAGAATGATATAGTGTCCTTCTGTGTCTCTTATTACAGACTTTAGTTTAAAATCTAATTTGTCTGATATAAGAATTGCTACCCCAGCTTTCTTTTGAGGTCCGCTGGCATGGAAGATAGATCTCCATCCCTTCACTTTCAGTCTGGATGTATCTTTAGGTTCAAAATGAGTCTCTCGTAGACAGCATATGGATGGGTCCTGTCTTTTTATCCAATCTGCAACCCTGTGCTGTTTTATGGGAGCATTTAGGCCATTCACATTGAGAGTGATTATTGAAAGATATGAATTAATTGTCATCATGTTGCCTGTGAAGACGTTGTTTTTATAGATTGTCCCTGTAAATTTCTGTTGTATATCACTCTTGGGGTCTTTCTCCTTTTATAGAACCCACCTTAATATTTCTTCCAGGGCCGGCTTAGTGGTCACATATTCTTTCAGTTTCTGCCGGTCGTGGAAGCTCTGCATCTCTCCATCCATTCTAAATGAAAGCCTTGCCGGATAAAGTATTCTTGGCTTCATGTTCTTCTCATTTAGTACCCTGAATATGTCTTGCCAGGCCTTTCTGGCTTGCCAGGTCTCTGTGGATAGGTCTGACGTTATTCTGATGTTCCTCCCTCTGTACGTAAGGAATCTCTTCCCCCTAATTGCCCTTAAGATGGTTTCCTTGGTTCTAAGATTTGCAGGTTTTACTATTACATGCCGGGGTGTTGGCCTGTTTTCCTTGATCTTAGGAGGGGTCCTCTCTGCCTCTAGGACTCGAATGTTTGTTTCATTCCCCAGATTAGGGAAGTTCTCAGCTACGATTTGCTTAAAAGATCTTCTAGTCCTCTCTCTCTCTCTCTCCACTCCCTCCGGGATTCCAATTATTCTGACATTGGAACGCTTCATGGTGTTACTTATTTCTCTGATTCTATTTTCATGGATTCTGAGTTGTTTTTCCCTGGCCTCCTCTTTTCCCTTTTTATCTATTATATTGTCTTCCAGGTCGCTTATTCGCTCTTCTGCCTCACTTACCCTAGCTGTTAGATTATCTAGATTTGGTTGGATCTCATTGATAGCATTTTTAAGTTCTGCCAATTCAGCTTTCATTTCTGCCCTTAGAGACTCTATGTTGCCATTAATTGATTTCTCCATTTTAGCCATTGTCTTCACAATTGCTTGCCTGAATTCCATCTCTGACATCTTGGTTATATCTGCATCCATTTGTAAATCTGCAGCATAAGTCATAATCTCTGAGTCTTTTCTGTTTTGGGGGCTCCTCCTCCTAGTCATTCTGTTGATGCGTGATTGAGGGAATGTATAGAGTCCAAATTATTGACCACAACCCAAGCAAGATGCACCTGTTTTCTTGGGACTTTAGGGTTTCTGGCTTCTTGTTTTCCCAGCCTGTCTTCTGCAGGAGGGGCCTGCTGCGCTGTTACTCAGGCAACCCTGTTTGGGCGGAGTTGCCCTGCGCCCCTCTGGTGGGGGATGGGCTCAGTGGAAATCAGTTTTTGGGGCTTTTGTTCTCTGGTGACTTTCCCTGGCGGCTTCCGCGTCTCTTCCGTGAGTCATAGCAGAAGAGGCCGTTTCCAATCCTCTGCCTCAGAGCAGAGAGATCACAGTCTGTTCTTCAGTGAGCTCTCCAGGCCTCACCGTCTCCATTTCTGTCCGTGCTACTATAAACTGTAGCGTCCTGGATTGTGCGCCCCTCTGCAGCGCTCCCATTCCTGCCTCCAGGTCGGGGCACGTCTCTGCCCTTTGTGTTTCTAAAACCGCCAGCTGCTCCCAGTTCGGGTGCGTGGGACCCCGCCGCTCCGAGGTTTCCATCCAGGGGGCTGCAGTTCGTAGGCGCGACCCCGTTGCTCTGGGTTTCTGTCCCAGTGGCTGCCCTAAAGTCCTTTCTCCGCTGCTACCGGTCTGCGAGTCTGCGCCCCATCTGCAGTGTGCGAGGCTGTCACTCACTGGTGGTGTAGGATCCCCACGGCCAGGCACCCTCCCGCTGCCGTTTATCCTCTGATATCTGCTTGCAGAATCACGGCTCCCCGCTTCGTACCTTAAAACCAACCGCCTGCGATATTTTGTTTGTAGAGATCCAGATCTTCTTACATCTCAGGCTGGTTTCATGGATGCTCAGAGTGGTCTGGTAGATATCCAGCTCAATTCCGGGGACCAGTTGAAATAGGGTCCCCTGCTCCTCCGCCATCTTCCCCCCGCCCCCCCGCACTCCCTTACACTTCTTGATTGATGGGATGGATGGTTGGTTGGATAGATCAATTTATTTACTAATGGATCCAAATTGTTATGGTAATTTGTAGATAAACAAGAACCTGCCTGCCTTCAGAGAACTCACAGTCTAGCAGAGAATAAGGACTAATAAACAGGTCACAGCAATACAGAGTGATAGCTACCATACCATGAAAGTTTACAGGGGAATCTGTAAATACGTAAAAGAGCCAAGTAACTTAACTTATGGCACCTGGAAAAACTTCCAGGAGAAAGTGACTTCTAAAATGAATATTAAAATGAGGTTCAATTAGGTGAAGGGGTCGAATTTATTTTAAGCAGAGGAAACTGTAGGAGTGAGCTACTCAAAAGTGAAACTGAATAAGGCAGACTACTTATTATTGGATGACCTAAAAAGCCTGTTTATATTGTTTAAGCAAATACCATGTACATAATTGAATGGTTACCACAAGAAAAACACTCAGCAGCAACAAGTACAGGAATTTTTCTATTCAAATATCTTAAAATTCATAGAATTTGATAAAAATGGCAAACATGACAGTAGTGGAACTGGAGTCCTCCTTAGAACTCCATTTTAACATAACAGAATACGGGTTGAAGTTAAAAACCTGGGTTTGCCTCTCAGCTCTACTGCTTATAAGTATTCGATCACTTACTGTCTCTGAGCTTTGGTTCCTTCTGTGTATCTCACAGTATTACTAAGAAAACTATGAAGGATTAAGTGAAATGTCTTATGAGTTCTAAGCTTTATACAAATATAAGTTTTTACTTTTGTTATTTTGGTAAATGTCCTTTGTGGCATAACTTCCAGAATATATGCAAGTATGGGATGCTTGAAGTAGAAGTGCCATATTTCACAAATTAACACAGGATGCCGTGCAATATTTGGAATATACTTATACTAAAATATCAGTGTTTATCTGAAATTCAAATATAACTAGAAAATTTGTATTTTATGTGGAAATCCTAGTTAGGGAAGTAGCAGTGGGCAGGGGGAGATGATAATGCAGTGATGAAGCTGTATAGGAAATGGACAGTGAATAGCTAGCTACATTACTTGATGTACTTTTTGCCTTCCCTTGAAAATTAGTACATATTCACTTAGTAAAATTAGGAAAATAAATATAAGCAGAAAGGAAACAATTGCCTGAATTACTAAATATCAGGTAATCCTTATTAGCATTTTTAATGAATTTCCTAATTACCTGTAGGTATATGTGTGTGTGTGTGTGTGTGTGTATAAATTTAGTATAACAAATGGAATCATGTTATACATACTTTTATATAAACTGATTTTTTTTTTTACTCCGTGATATATCATAAATGTCTCTGTCAACAAATCCATCATGTATTTTGCATCATGTATTTTGTATCCTGCAGGTCATTCCATTATATAGAACAATTGATTTCAAACAGTTCACTAAAGTTGGATATTTAGTTTGATAAAACCTATATCCTATCACAGAATCAGCAATGCAGAGTGTATTTATAGAAAAATCTTTATAAGTACATTCTTAACTTTTTATTATTCCCATAGTATAGATTCTTTGAAGTAAAATTACTTGGTTAAAGGAATAATTATTTGGCTAACTTTTGTCATAAATGATATTCTTTCAAAAAACGTCTTGCACATTTATATTTTTGGAAATAATATATGGACATATTTCTCCATAATCTGGTAAATACTGTATTGTGATACATTTGACGATTTCATAAAGAAGAATGGTGTTTTGTTGTTGTTATATACATAGTTTGATTAAATCAAGTTTGTTATATTTTGGCTATTTGTATTCGTTCTATAATTGACTGTTGTGACAGCAAATTGGCTCATTCAACATTACTTCATTTCTATCTTTTAGTCTGCCTTCCTTAAGATAAAGCCTGACGAACAAATATCTATTTCCTAAATAGATCAGCAGGAGTGCGTGCAACCCCTCCGTCAACTATAGTTATGTGTTTAGGTTTTGCTTGTTTGTTTCTTATTTGTTGCCCCTGCTGCAACAGTATTTGGCAGTTGTATTGTCAGATCCCTGGCTTCCTGGGTGTCTGATAGCAGTGGCAGGTGGTGCCAAGAACATTACTTCTATTGGACTAGTTTCTTGCTGTGACTGGGCATTACTCCTGGCTTCATCACTCCTGGTTAAATAGTGTCGGAATTTGGTTTCTTTTCCTTCCAGAAATTCTGTAAATTTACTAATACTTTAATCCATTTTCATATATCCCATAAATCCATTTCCATATATTCCAACTGATTTCATAAAAATCAGTTTATATAAAAGTATGTATAACATGATTTCCATTTGTTATGCTAAATTTATATAGATATATATACCTATGGGTAATTAGGAAATACATAAAAATGCTAATAAGGATTACCAGTTTCATATAAACAGCTAGGCTCTGTTTTAAACTAAACAGTACACTTTCTTATGCCCATTAACTGTTTTTTCTCCTGAGCTTTGTGTTTTATTGTTAACTTACAGTAGCATTTTACATATTAAGAGTTGCAGTTTCCCCCATCATACATATTGAATGTTTTCTTAGTTTCCTGTTTTTTTTTTTTTTTTTGAGAGAGAGAGAGTGTGCAAGCATGTGCTGGAGTGTGTGTGTGAGCCAGGGGTGGGTGGGGCAGAGGGAAATGGTGAGAGAGAATCTTAAGCAGGCTCCACACCCAGTGTGGAGCCCGATCGGGGTGTGGGTGGGGCATGATCCCATGACCCTGAGATCATGACCTGAGCTGAAATCAAGAGTCCTGTGCTTGGGCGCCTGGGTGGCTCAGTTGGTTAAGCGACTGCCTTCGGCTCAGGTCATGATCCTGGAGTCCCTGGATCGAGTCCCACATCGGGCTCCCTGCTCGGCAGGGAGTCTGCTTCTCCCTCTGACCCTCCCCCCTCTCATGTGCTCTCTCTCTCAAGTAAATAAATAAAATCTTAAAAAAAAAAAAAAAAAAGTCCTGTGCTTAACTGACTGAGCTACACAATCTGACAGTTCACTAATTTCAAACTACACTAGAAATCTTAGTCCCTTTTCCTAATATATATGAACATATGTATCTAAAGCATCACATAAATACAGTATTTTAGAATAGTTCATGGGAGAAGAATATTTGGAAATTAGTGCAGGTAATAAATACATTTTATATGTTTCCTAATTTAGATTCCAGTTTTCTGATCTTCCTCTCTTCTGTACCCTATGTTCCAGTAAATCTTTGCCTATAAGCTGAAGTAATAATAGACAAGGGTATCAGTTGGAGTAAGATTTAGTTGCACTAGGAAAGAGAAGTGAAATCCACACTTTTCTTCCCAGGGAAATTTTGGTGGGAGGTAGGGAGGTGAGAAAGGACAGGACAGGCATAGGATGAAGCTTACATGTCTCAAGAGAAGGTAAGGTGTTGGATACCTCAAGAAGCAGACCCAAAACACTTTTAAGTAAGCTGTATGCCCAGCATGGGGCTTGAACTCATGACCCTGAGGTCAGAGTCTCATGCTCCACCAGTTTAGCCAGCTAGGCACCCCTACCAAAAACACTTTTAAACCCACTGATGATACTGAAGTTTGACTCATTGCTCCTTTAATTTTCTTGCTCCAATCTGGGATATACCCTATTAAAGTAACCTTATAGGCACAGCAGCTGTGCACTGCATTAATAGTTAAGATTTTTAATTCTTAACACTCTTTAGCTGAGCAACTCCTGGACTGGGAGGACGCCTTCCCTAACCCTTCCAACCTAACTTTAAGTATCTCAGGTCTTGGCTTTCTTAAGTTTAGTGTTCCTGGAGACTCTAGGACTCACTTGGCATTGAGAGACTTATAAGTTCTTTCATTCTCCAACAGACTGTGAAGTAACTCAGTTCTTTGTGAATCAGATTTCCATTTTAGCAACTGTGGTGAAAAAAAAAAAAAATGGTGGCTCACAACAGAGGCTGCAGGAAAAACTCCCTAGGATGAGGCACAGATTCATAGGTACCTACATGACGGCAAGAACTGAAGTGAGGTCTCCTCAGCCAAAGAGAACCACTGAATGTGGTCTACCTCAGTTGCAAAGGCTAGCAGTGCCTAGGAAGACCGAAGGTATTATGGTAGATAGAGTAATTACAGTGAACTTTTTAATATCTTTCACCTATGTTTTCCTTAAAAATTATCTTACAGATTTTTGGCTGTGTGTTCTTTTATATTAACTGAGTATCACTTTGCCAGTCTCCATGAAAAACCATAATGATTATTTGCTTTTATCAGAGTAGCACTGAAAATATAGTTTTATTTGGCATCTTTGTGATACCAAATCTTCCCATCCATGAGCATAGTTTAAAACTCATATATTTAGATGTGTATGGATTTCTGATCTGTTTCTGGTCCATAGAAGTATTTATCATTTACCATTTTTCCTACCAAGGACACTTTTTTATGTTTTTATATATTTATTTATATATTACATATATTATCTATAATCTATATATATAATCTATATTTGCACATATACATTTATATTAGATAGCTATGCAAATGTATACATATATAAATGTGTGTGTGTATATATATAAAATCATTATACTAAGTGAAGCAGTTTGAATTACCCCACCATCTTGGCCAGAATCCCAGTGAATTCAGTGAATTCATTCTTGATTTTTATTATCTGAACTGATTCTTTAAAATACCTAATTTTATAACCAAAATACTGCTTCAGAGTGTTTTGAGAAGTAATTACTTGGATATATTATATGAAATTTAAAAATTTCATGAACTATCTATTGCATAGAATTACATCTTTAGAGACAGGATAATAGTTAACAAAGAAGAAAATATCAATAAAATATAGAAAATACTTTTTATAAAATGGAGTAAATATTTTATTTTATTTTTATTTTTTAAAGATTTTTATTTATTTATTTGACACAGAGAGAGACAGCCAGAGAGGGAACACAAGCAGGGGGAGCAGGAGAGGGAGAAGCAGGCTCCCAGCTGAGCAGGAAGCCTGATGTGGGGCTTGATCCCAGGACCCTGGGATCATGACCTGAGCCAAAGGCAGACGCTTAACGACTGAGCTACCCAGGCGCCCTTCCTTTAAATGGAAGCAGATAATAAGGAATTATAATTTTGATGGTGAATATTTCTGGGGGTCATTTGTTTTATATATAAGACATGTTATTTACATTTATTAAATAATGTTTTAGATTCTGAAAAGGAGAAAATTAACTAGTATTTATCACATTTTTGTTTCAAGGTCCAATTTAAAAAAAGTTCATACTTTGTTATAAAATGTATGAACTTTATGAATACAGTTATTCTTTTTGCTTTGAGAACTGGTTAAACTATTTTATTCCTCCCTCTTTATCCTAAAATGACCATTTCTTGAAAGAAAGCAAATATTTTTTAATGTTTTATTCAACTGTTGATAAGAACACAGTGATACTGTGTTAAAATATGCAGTCTCATTTATCATGATTTTTAAAAATTTATCCACGTCTACTTCAACTAGTAGTTATAACCAATACACTCCACACTCAATGCTGTTATCATTTATTTAATCTCTACTTATTCTTTGTTATTTAATTCTGTGAGTTTCTTTTTGATTCGATTAATTTGGTCATTTTTCCTTCTAAGTTTATATTTCTCTAAACAAAGGGTGTGGCTGGAGTAAATCTTGGTTCTTCTTCTGATAGCTCATTTTCAGAGACACTGCTCTCTCTCAGAGTTGTTGATCTGGCTGTCATAATTGTACACTGCAAAAGAACTGCTGGGATATATATTTGATCCATTGTATTCTGCACAGTGATCAATTGCCTGTCTGACTTGGCTCTGCACTTATTATTTTCATGGAAATTCCTTCTTGGCTGTTCTTAGGTATGCTCTATTTCCTTCCATTTCTACCCATCCATACCCTTTATGCATCTTAGGGGTTTAATAAATTAAACTCCAACATACACATTAACTGCTGAAAACACTACACTAACAGTCACAATCAAAACCATTTCTATAAACCTGTATTAGGAAATGCTGATTGCAGGGAACTTAATGAAAGTGTCCTACTTTCTGGAGTCATTTGTTTTGATGAGAGCCTGAGTGTAAATTCTGTATAAAACACAGACCGCTATTATGCAGTTAATTATGCACAAAGTAAACATGTACAACTGTAAACAGCAAAATGCCACCTAATAATGGATAACTCCAGATTTATGGTATGCATGTCCAATCTGTAAAGGCTTCTATTCATGCATCTAAAATGAATGGAACATTACCTAAATGATCCAAAATGAAGGATTTAATACATTGCTCCACCCTTATTGCTACTTATTTCTTGTCAGCAGATTTTTCATTTTGCCTTAATTTATTGTACATAAACACTATGCAAATGTTTGGGTCATATTTAAAAACATATGGCTTGTGCTTACGATTACTGGTTAGGCATTTTATTACAAATTACTTGCTAAGCAAATCACTTTTTTAATTATACAGGTCAACATGTAATCACCGTGCCCACATGTACTTGTTATACAAAGCTCCACTAAATAAACATACTGTGCATAATTTAGGGAATATGTTTATATATTGTCCCCAACATATGTGGTTAGGGTTGCCTCCTGGTTATTTTCATCAGTGCAAATGGAATTTTTTTTATAAGGAACATTTAAAATTTTGTATTTTCTGCTAGTATAGGGATTGTTTTGAAAATTGATACCAAATAAAATAAAATTTGATAGTTTTTTTTGTCCCCCAAATGAAAATGATCATTAAAAAGCTACTAATTAAATTCAAGTAAGATTATATTTTATTAATTTATATAACCACCGAAGGCAGATGCCTAACGACTGAGCCACCCAGGCACCCCTAACCATTTGTTTTTATCTCTCCTTGTTTCAAAAAGTTAATATGACTTACAAATATGCCAAAATTGCAACAATCTAAGGAGTCGCTAAACAAATATTTGAGTGTTAAGAGAAAGAAACTGGGTGGCTCAGTCGTTAAGCGTCTGCCTTCAACTCAGGTCATGATCCCAGGGTCCCGGGATCGAGTCCCACATCGGGCTCCCTGCTCGGCAGGAAGCCTGCTTCTCCCTCTCCCACTCCCCCTACTTGTGTTCCTGCTCTTGCTGTCTCTCTCTCTGTCAAATAAATAAAATCTTAAAAAAAAAAGAGAGAAAGAAACTGGAGAAAATAAAATGTAGCAGGATTAAGATTAATTCACAGAGTACGATAGACTTTTGAGAGTTGGACACACACCTGGCTTCAGTCATTTTATTAGTCAAAATAGACACAGAAAAACAAATGTTTAATAATATACTCTCTCGAAAAAAAAAAAAAAATATACTCTCTCGAACCAATCCATTGCTTCAGAGAAGCACACTGATTCTTGTTTCTAAAACTACAGAAATGTATCCTGTGCATCTTTTAGTGAAAACACTCTTTAAAAGAGATCCCAGATGTGTCAGTGTAGGTTGATGATTTGTAACAAATGTACCATCATGGTGTGGCATGTTGATAGTGGGGAGGTTGTGTGTGTGGTAGGGAAGACAAGGGGTGAAAGGGAATTCTCTGCTTTCCACTCCATTTTGCTGTGAACCTAAAACTGTTCTAAGAAGTTTATTAATTTAAAAACGTCCCAGACAATATTCTTATTATTTAATTCTCATGACAGGTTGTAGGCTTTCCACATTCAAACCTTTGGTGTAAAAGGACAGCATAATTCTAAGTACAGCTGAGTAAAAACTGCCTTCTCAGGGTGATCGGGAAGATGATGGGTATATAGGTCAAAATGCAGTTTTGATATGCAGCATTAAACAGTGCCTCCTTTAAGCTATTTCTGAAAATCAGTATGCATCCCAGATTCCAAATTGATACATATCCCAGACTCTTGTGAAGTATTTATATGGGGTCCTAACTCATTAGGTCACCAATATATAATAAAGGGTTTTACAATAGAAAAATTGGCTTGAGAATTTTTCTTTTTTCTTTTTTTTTAAAGATTTTATTTATTTATTTGAAAGAGAGAGAGAATGAGAGACAGAGAGCATGAGAGGGAGGAGGGTCAGAGGGAGAAGCAGACTCCCTGCCGAGCAGGGAGCGCGATGCGGGACTCGATCCCGGGACTCCAGGATCATGACCTGAGCCGAAGGCAGTTGCTTAACCAACTGAGCCACCCAGGTGCCCGAGAATTTCTTTTTTTGAAAGTAACCCAGAAGTAAGGCATGCGCTGATAGCAAAGATAACAAAAATAAATAAAATAGTTGGGAATGGTGAGGCAGGGGTCCTTTTGATGGTGGAAAACAGATCGCTTTACTTGTCTTATATACATCCTTTTGCACCAAAGCATTTATGGAATTGCAGTAAACCAAGGGCTAGGTGCCTGATTTACTTTGAGAAAAATGTTCAGGTGCTTGACCATTTTAGCTAACTGTGTCTTAGAACAAATTCTATGTGCTGTAGCTATATATCACTTTATTTCTTTTTAAAAAGTTTACATGATCATTTCACAAGGAGAAAAAAACCAGGTAACAGCAGATCCAAGTTCTTGTTTAAATTGCTATTGTTATTTTTGTTATTTTTTTTTTGTGGAACTGGAATAGATGGAATGCCAATGCATGAAAGGTCAAAATATGAAATCAGTTACCATATTTGTGCAGTTCCAATTTCTATGCAAAGCATATGGCTTTTCTCCGTCTTGTTTGGATAATTATTCCCTTGCCGTTTCCCATTGCTATTATTATCAGCTTTCTCTTCATATGGTTTTTTTTTTTTTTTTTTTTTTGGTGGGGTGTAGGGGGACATGATATTATTGTGTACTTTTAAAATATTCTTCTGGCTTGATTGTACTGCATATCTGTTTATTCTAAAAATCAATAACTATTTTTAAAAAGGGAATGAGATCGGAGACAGTGAAAAACATAAGAAATGTTTTCAGAGTCTTAATACAAAGATGACTATACAGTCTATTTGCTATATTCAATTTTTTTAAAAGAATTTCATTATTGATTAGAATTATGGAATTGGGGGTATAGAATAAAAGGAAAAAGGCAGTTTGTAACAACTAAAATTAAAATCACAACCCTTTAAATAGATGCAAAATTCAAATAAGTTTGTGTCAAGATTCTCTTCAAAACTTAAGTGTGTGTTTTAAGTCACAATTGCCTCATTTTATACAAAAGCATTTCATCACTTTAAATTTTTTGTAATGATTGTATTTTGGAAAGTCTTAAGCTAAATTTCACCATAAATATTACTTAGCAATTAATATTGGAATGGCTAAAATGCATTTTACCTGTATTTTTCCTGCATGCTTCATCATGTTGATCATTGGAAGTACAGAAATTCATATTTCTTAGTTATCCTCTTAATAGTTTGAAGCTTATTTTCAGGATTTTAATAATTTTTTAAGGATTTTATTTGTGAGAGAGAGAGTGTGCATGCATGAGCAAGGGGGAGGGGTAGAGAGAAGGAGGCTCCTTGCTGAGCAAGGAACCTAGTGCTGGACTGGAGCCCAGTGCGGGACTCGATCCCAGGACCCTGGCATCATAACCTGAACTGAAGGTAGACGCTTAACTGACTGAGCCACCCAGGTGCCCCTATTTTCGGGATTTTAAAAACTTCAGTTTAGGGGCGCCTGGGTGGCTCAGTCGTTAACGCGTCTGCCTTCGGCTCAGGTCATGGTCCCAGGGTCCTGGGATCGAGCCCCGCATCCGGCTCCCTGCTCCGCGGGAAGCCTGCTTCTCCCTCTCCCGCTCCCCCTGCTTGTGTTCCCTCTCTCGCTGTGTCTCTCTGTCATATAAATAAATAAAATCTTAAAAAAAAAAAAGAAAAAAAAAACAAAAAACAAAAAACTTCAGTTTATCTATTAACAGTGTAACTTGTGCACACACATACAATTGACTTTTTCCTTTTTGTGATGATCCTATCCTTTGGACTAATTTTTAAACCTTTATTTGAAGATTTATAAAATACTTCTGTTTGTTTTAAAATGTAACAAATTACACTTCTACAAACAATATGTGCAAGTATATTTTCCTACATTACTTCAAAATTGTCTTTCTTTAAATGCTTCCAGGGTGGTAAAAAGTTATCATTTGAAATTTAATAATTTGCATTTCCTATTACTGTACTTAAGCATGATTTTATAACTGTTGGTCATCTGAACTTGCTCTTCTGTGAATTGCTGAGTCACATATTTTACAGTTTATCTCTTGTACAACTGGCCATTATCTTACCAATTTGTAAAAAGTACATTGTGTCTTTGAAAAACTTAATCCTGTCTGTACCTTGGGGTGTAAATATTTCAAATACATTGTTTCTTTTCTTTTTTTTTAAATTTTTTATTGTTATGTTAATACCCATACATTACATCATTAGTTTTAGATGTAGTGTTCCATGATTCATTGTTTGAACACCCAGTGTTCCATGCCGAACGTGCCCTCCTCAATACCCATCACCAGGCAAACCCATCCTCCCACCCCCCTCCCCTCTAGAACCCTCAGTTTGTTTTTCAGAGTCCATCGTCTCTCATAGTTAATCTACCCCTCTGATTTTCCCCCCTTCATTCTTCCCCTCCTGCTATCTTTTTTTTTTCTTAACATATATTGCATTATTTGTTTCAGAGGTACAGATCTGAGATTCAACA
This sequence comes from Mirounga angustirostris, assembly GCF_029215605.1. Classification (NCBI taxonomy): domain Eukaryota; kingdom Metazoa; phylum Chordata; class Mammalia; order Carnivora; family Phocidae; genus Mirounga; species Mirounga angustirostris. The sequence continues at coordinate 89,591,758 of NW_026991716.1, read as the reverse complement.
GTCTTGCACAATTCACAGCGCTTACCAGAGCACATACCCTCCCCAGTGTCTATCACCCGGTCACCCCATCCCTCCCACCCCACCCCCCACTCCAGCAACCTCAGTTTGTTTCCTGAGATTAAGAATTCCTCGTATCAGTGAGGTCATATGATACGTGTCTTTCTCTGTTTGACTTATTTCGCTCAGCATAATACCCTCCAGTTCCATCCACGTTGTTGCAAATGGAAAGATCTCATTCCTTTTGATGGCTGCATAATATTCCATTGTATATATATACCACCTCTTCTTTATCCATTCATCTGTCGATGGACATCTTGGCTCTTTCCATAGTTTGGCTATTGTGGACATTGCTGCTATAAACATTGGGGTGCACGTACCCTTTCGGATCCCTACTTTTGTATCTTTGGGGTAATACCCAGTAGTGCAATTGCTGGATCATATGGTAGCTCTATTTTCAACTTTTTTTTTTTTAAAGATTTTATTTATTTATTTGACAGAGAAAGACACAGCGAGAGAGGGAACACAAGCAGGGGGAGTGGGAGAGGGAGAAGCAGACTCCCTGCCGAGCAGGGAGCCCGATGCGGGACTCGATCCAGGGACTCCAGGATCATGACCTGAGCCGAAGGCAGTCGCTTAACCAACTGAGCCACCCAGGCGCCCCTATTTTCAACTTTTTGAGGAACCTCCATACTGTTTTCCAGAGTGGCTGCACCAGCTTGCATTCCCACCAACAGTGTAGGAGGGTTCCCCTTTCTCCGCATCCCCGCCAACATCTGTCATTTCCTGACTTGTTAATTTTAGCCATTCTGACTGGTGTGAGGTGGTATCTCCTTGAAGTTTTGATTTGGATTTCCCTGATGCCGAGCGATATTGAGCACTTTATCATGTGTCTGTTGGCCATTTGGATGTCTTCTTTGGAAAAATGTCTTTTCATGTCTTCTGCTCATTTCTTGATTGGATTCTTTGTGCTTTGGGTGTTGAGTTTGATAAGTTCTTTATAGATTTTGGATACTAGCCCTTTATCTGATATGTCATTTGCAAATATCTTCTCCCATTCTGTCGGTTGTCTTTTGGTTTTGTTGACTGTTTCCTTTGCTTTGCAAAAGCTTTTTATCTTGATGAAGTCCCAATAGTTCATTTTTGCCCTTGCTTCCCTTGCCTTTGGTGATGTTTCTAGGAAGAAGTTGCTGCGGCTGAGGTCGAAGAGGATGCTGCCTGTGTTCTCCCTCAGGATGTTGATGGACTCCTGTCTCACATTGAGGTCTTTCAACCATTTGGAGTCTATTTTTGTGTGTGGTGTAAGGAAATGGTCCAGTTTCATTCTTCTGCATGTGGCTGTCCAATTTTCCCAACACCATTTGTTGAAGAGACTGTCTTTTTTCCATTGGACATTCTTTCCTGCTTTGTCAAAGATGAGTTGACCATAGAGTTGAGGGTCCATTTCTGGGCTCTCTATTCTGTTCCATTGATCTATGTGTCTGTTTTTGTGCCAGTACCATACTGTCTTGATGATCACAGCTTTGTAATAGAGTGGAATTCCGGAATTGTGATGCCACCTGCTTTGCTTTTCTTTTTCAACATTCCTCTGGCTATTCGGGGTCTTTTCTGGTTCCATACAAATTTTAGGATTATTTGTTCCATTTCCTTGAAAAAAGTGGATAGTATTTTGATGGGGATTGCATTGAATGTGTAAATTGCTCTAGGTAGCATTGACATCTTCACAATATTTGTTCTTCCAATCCAGGAGCATGGAACGTTTTTCCATTCCTTTGTGTCTTCCTCAATTTCTTTCATGAGTATTTTATAGTTTTCTGAGTACAGATCCTTTGCCTCTTTGGTTAGATTTATTCCTAGGTATCTTATGGTTTTGGGTGCAATTGTAAATGGGATCGACTCCTTAATTTCTCTTTCTTCTGTCTTGTTGTTGGTGTATAGGAATGCCACTGACTTCTGTGCATTGATTTTATATCCTGCCACTTTACTGAATTCCTGAATGAGTTCTAGCAGTTTTGGGGTGGAGTCTTGGGGTTTTCCACACAAGTATCATATCATTTGCAAAGAGTGAGAGTTTGACTACTTCTTTGCTAATTTGGATGCCTTTGATTTCTTTTTGTTGTCTGATTGCTGTGGCTAGGACTTCTAATACTATGTTGAATAGCAGTGGTGATAGTGGACATCCCTGCCACATTCTTAACCTTAGGGGGAAAGCTCTCAGTTTTTCCCCATTGAGAATGATATTCACTGTAGGTTTTTCATAGATGGCTTTTATGATATTGAGGTATGTAGCCTCTATGCCTATACTCTGAAGAGTTTTGATCAAGAAAGGATGCTGTACTTTGTCAAATGCTTTTTCTGCATCTATTGAGAGGATCATATGATTCTTGTTCTTTCTTTTATTAATGTATTGTATCACGTTGATTGATTTGCAGATGTTGAACCAACCTTGCAGTCCAGGGATAAATTCCACTTGGTTGTGGTGAATAATCCTTTTAATGTACTGTTGGATCCTATTGGCTAGTATTTTGGTGAGAATTTTTGCATCCATGTTCATCAGGGATATTGGTCTGTAGTTCTCCTTTTTGATGTGGTCTTTGTCTGGTTTTGGGATCAAGGTAATGGTGGCCTCATAAAACGAGTTTGGAAGTTTTCTTTACATTTCTGTTTTGTGGAACAGTTTCAGAAGAATAGGTATTAATTCTTTAAATGTTTGGTAGAATTCCCCTGGGAAGCCATCTGGCCCTGGGCTTTTGTTTTTTGGGGGATTTTTGATGACTGCTTCAATTTCCTGAGTGGTTATAGGTCTGTTCAGGTTTTCTATTTCTTCCTGGTTCAGTTTTGGTAGTTAATACATCTCTAGGAATGCATCTATTTCTTCCAGGTTATCTAATTTGCTGGCATAGAGTTGCTCATAATATGTTCTTATAATTGTTTGTATTTCTTTGGTGTTGGTTGTGATCTCTCCTCTTTCATTCATGATTTTGTTGATTTGGGTCATTTCTCTTCTCTTTTTGATAAGTCTGGCCAGGGGTTTATCAATCTTGTTAATTCTTTCAAAGAACCAGCTCCTTGTTTCATTCATCTGTTCTACTGTTCTTTTAGTTTCTATTTCATTGATTTCTGCTCTGATCTTTATTATTTCTCTTCTCCTGCTGGGTTTAGGCTTTATTTGATGTTCTTTCTCCAGCTCCTTTACGTGTAGGGTTAGGTTGTGTACTTGAGACCTTTCCTGTTTCTTGAGAAAGGCTTGTATTGCTATATACTTTCCTCTTAGGACTGCCTTTGCTGCATCCCAAAGATTTTGAACAGTTGTGTTTTCATTATCATTGGTTTCCATGAACTTTTTTAATTCTTCTTTAATTTCCTGGTTGACCCATTCATTCTTCAGTAGGATGCTCTTTAGCCTCCATGTATTTGAGTTCTTTCCGACTTTCCTCTTGTGATTGAGTTCTAGTTTCAAAGCGTTGTGGTCTGAAAATAGGCAGGGAATGATCCCAATCTTTTGGTACCAGTTGAGACCTGATTTATGACCTAGGATGTGATCTATTCTGGAGAATGTTCCATGGGCACTAGAGAAGAATGTGTATTCCATTGCTTTGGGTTGGAATGTTCTGAATATGTCTGTGAAGTCCATTTGGTCCAGTGTGTCATTTAAGGTCTTTATTTCCTTGTTGATCTTTTGCTTAGACGATCTGTGCATTTCAGTGAGGGGGTTGTTAAAGTCCCCCACTATTATTGTATTGTTGTCGTTGAGTTTCTTTGGTTTTGTTACTAATTGCCTTATATAATTGGCTGCTTCCATTTTAGGGGCATAGATATTTACAACTGTTAGATCTTCTTGTTGGATAGACCCTGTAAGTAGGATATAGTGTCCTTCCTCATCTCTTATTACAGTCTTTGGTTTAAAATCTAATTTGTCTGATATAAGGATTGCCACTGCAGCTTTCTTTTCGTGTCCATTAGCATGGTAAATGGTTTTCCACCCCCTCACTTTAATCTGGGGGTGTCTTTGGGTCTAAAATGAGTCTCTTGCAGACAGCATATCGATGGGTTTTGTTTTTTAATCTAATCTGATAGCCTGTGTCTTTTGATTGGGGCATTTAGCCCATTTACATTCAGGGTAACTATTGAAAGATAGGAATTTAGTGCCATTGTATTGCCTATAAGGTGACTGTTACTGTATATTGTCTGTGTTCCTTTCTGGTCTATGTTGCTTTTAGGCTCTCTCTTTGCTTAGAGGAGCCCTTTCAGTATTTCTTGTAGAGCTGGTTTCGTGTTTGCAAATTCCTTTAGTTTTTGTTTATCCTGGAAGCTTTTTATCTCTCCTTCAATTTTCAATGACAGCCTAGCTGGATATAGTATTCTCGGCTGCATATTTTTCTCATTTAGTGCTCTGAATATATCCTGCCAGTCCCTTCTGGCCTGCCAGGTCTCCGAGGATAGCTCTGTTGCCAATCTAATGTTTCTACCCTTGTAGGTTACATATCTCTTCTCCCGAGCTGCTTTCAGGATTTTCTCTTTGTCTCTGAGACTTGTAAGTTTTACTCTTAGATGTCGGGGTGTTGACCTATTTTTGTTGATTTTGAGAGGGGTTCTCTGTGCTACCTGGATTTTGATGCCTGTTTCCTTCCCCAAATTAGGGAAGTTCTCTACTATAATTTGCTCCATTATACCTTCTGCCCCTCTCTCTCTTTCTTCTTCTTCTGGTATCCCAATTATTCTAATGTTGTTTTGTCTTATGGTATCGCTTATCTCTCAAATTCTGCCGTCGTGATCCAGTAGTTTATCTCTCTTTTTCTCAGCTTCTTTATTTTCCATCATTTGGTATTCTATATCATTGATTCTCTCTTCTGCTTCATTTATCCTAGCAGTGCCCCCATATTTTATTGCACCTCATTAATAGTCTTTTTGATTTCGACTTGGTTAGATTTTAGTTCTTTTATTTCTCCAGAAAGGGTTTCTCTAATAACTTCCATGCTTTTTTCAAGCCCAGCTAGTATCTTTAAAGTGATGATTCTGAACTCTAGATCCGACATCGTACTAATGTCCCTATTGAGTAGGTCCCTGGCAGTCGGTACTACCTCTTGTTCTTTTTGTTGAGGTGATTTTTTCCATTTTGTCATTTTGTCCAGAGGAGAACAGATGAATGAGAGAACAAAATGCTAACAGGGTAACAACGTTCCCAGAAAATATACTCTAAACAAATCAGAAAAGACCTGAAGCAGTGGGAAAAGAAAGGGAAAGAGAGAAAAAAGAAAAAGAAAAAAAAAAATAAAGATAAAAACAAACAAAAACAGAATAAAACAAATAAAAACCAGAATGTGATCAAATATGATCAGGCTAGTATATAGATCAGTTCCACACACTAGATTTTGGGTGTATTTTGGTCTGTTAGAAGAAAGTACCTCCCAAAATTTTAAAGAAAGAAAAACTTATATATGTACAAAAATAAGGGTTGATATGATGAAGGGATGGAATATGACTGTAAAGATGGAAATTATAAAAAATTTTATAAAAGGAATTATTAAGTTGTTTGAAAAAAGAAAGAAGAGGATTTAAAAAAAATAAGGGAGAGAATGTGATCAGGCAGAGGAGTAGAAAAAACCATACACTAGAGATTTAGGGTATATTTTGATCTGTTAGAAGAAACTATCTCAAAATTTTAAAGAGAGAACAACTTATATATATATGCCAAAAATACGGGTAACTACTATGAAGGGATAGAATATGACTCTAAAAATGAAAAATAAAAATGAAAAATAAAAAGTTTTTTTTAAAAAAAGGGATTGATAAGATGTTGGTTGAAAAAGGGAAAAAGAAAATTAAAAAAAAAAAAAAGAAAAAGTTAAAAAAAAATTAACTTTGAAAGACTAAAGAATCATGGTAAAAAAGCCATGAATTCTATGTGCAGTATTCCCCTAGCGCTGGAGTTCTGCCGTTCTCATTGATCGGTAAACTTGGTTTTGACTGGCCGTTCTTGCTGATCTTCTGGGGGAGGGGCCTGTTGCCATGGTTTCCAAAAGTCTTTGCCGGAGGCGGAATTGCCCCGCCCTTGTCCTGTCCGGGCTACGTAATCTGCTCGGGTTTGCTCTACAGAGCTTTTGTTCCCTGTAAGTTTTCCGTACAGTTTGGAGGCTGAGAGTGAAAATGGCGGCTCCCAATCTCCGCCTTGGAGGAGCTGAGAACTCGGGCCCCGCTCCTCAGTGAGCCTCCAGAGAAAAGCCGTCAGTCACTCCCGTCTCCCCGGTCTCTGGCGGCACTCTGTGCTCACCCGGCCTGTGACTGAGTGTTTCTATCTCTGGCACCTGACCCCATGTGGAATCTCCAAACCCAGCAGATCCCTGCGGTGCACTCCCGCACCTCTCCCCCTGGGGGAGGAAGGTGAGTCTCCCCGGATCTGCCCCTTGTTGGGTCCCTGCTGGAGGAGCAGTGGCCTGACTGTGCTGCGGATCACAGTTTATGGCAACCCTGAGCTGAGAGCCCACGCCTGGGCTCCGTCTCTGCAGCTGGCTTCCCTGCTCCGATACCTGGGAGCTCTGCCACACTCAGGCACCCCCGGTCTTTCTGTGACCTCGAGGGTCCTGAGACCGTACTGTCTCACGAGCGTTGCACCCCCCGCTTAGCCACCGGAGTGACGTCCCTCAGCGGAGCAGACTTTTAAAAGTTCTGATTTCGTGCTCTGCGGCTCTATCACTTGCCAAAAGCAGCCGACGGAGGTCCCTCCCCCACCATCTATCCTCCTGAATATCGCCTCGGATTCACTTCTTCGCACATCCTACCTCCCAGAAAGTGGTCGCTTTTCTGTTCAGAGAGTTGCTGCTATTCTTTTCTTCGATCTCCTGTTGAGTTAGGAGGTGTTCAGAATGGTTTGATCCCTATCCAGCTGAATTCCTGTGGAGATGAAATCCAGGTCTCCTACTCCTCTGCCATCTTGCTCCGCCTCCTACATTGTTTATTTTCTAATATTTTTTACTTGTTTTGTCTTAAGCCTGATTTTTAATATAAAAAATTTTCATTTTAATTAGATGACTGAAAATAGCACATTGTTTCTTTTTTTTTTTTTTTTTAAAGATTTATTTATTTGAGAGAGAGAGAGCACAAGCCAGGAGAAGTGGCAGAGGGAGAGGGAGAGGGAGAAGCAGGCTCTCCGCTGAGTAGGAAGCCTGACGTGGGGCTCGATCCCAGGACCCTGGGACCATGTCCTGAGTCGAAGGCAGACACTTAACAACTGAGTCACCCAGGCACCCCAGCACATTGTTTCTTTTATAACATTAAGGTTTTACGGTGTCTTGGTTAAGAAGGACATCCTTTCCCCTGGATTGCACAGGTAGTATTTTAGCATACCTTGCAAAGCCTAGGGTCATCTTGGCAGTAAACAGTGGAACTGAAACCAGACATTTACTTCTATGTCTTTTCCATTTTATCATATATCTGTTACTTGAGTAATCATAAGCTAGTAATTAAAACAGACTTTCAGTTTTTAAGGAAGGAGAGGAAAAGGAGAGGAGGGAGAAATGGACAGAAAATAGAGAACTTTAGGCTATGAAATTAGTGTTTTTAATTCAAAACATATGTATCTGTTACATCTAGATTATTTTGAGAAACAAGTTATGTTGTTAACTGTCATCAGCAGACCCATCAAATGAAATTCAACACATTTCATAAAATTTTGCTTTATCAATCAAAATTTCTAAAGCAGCTGGTAATACTTTTACTTGAGAATGGAATTTGAGTGTGTATTTCAGTACATACAGTAATGATGAAAGAAAGTGTAAAAGTGTATTAAATGTCATAAACTCTTTTAATAGCATCCTCCTAATGATTTTATGGATTATACAAGATGGTAGCAGCTTGATGTGAAGCAGGTTCTGAGACCATGATGTCTACCTGCAGGTTATTTCACATACTGAATGACAGTGTGTATGTCAGAGATGAATCTTATAATCATAGGTCTCTTGCAGCTTTAATTGAACAGTCACACACTAATTTATGATAAGAAGACCTTGCCTTTTATTTTAGCTTTAATACTAAAAGAGTTTGAAGGTTTAAATTGTTCATTTTGTTTTATTGTACTTTTGAAGCTGTTCAAATTTCATTCAGTGGTATTCATTCCTTTCCATCATAAGAATCTGATGAGGAAAGTGGACATCCAATTAACCACTCAGCTGACACCACACTTCCTCTTCAGAATATCTTAGCTTTGAAATACACTGAAGCTTGACTCTCCCATGACATTTCACTATCAAGCATTCAGGTGGATTGCATTAAGGACATTAATTTCCCTGCCAGTCTCTCAAAGCAGTGCTTCAGAAATGTCCAGTAATACAGCAAATATTGTAAGAAGACCCGAACTCATTGTTATAACACATAGATGTTGTTATTTAATCTGCTATACTGTCTCAATGTGCAGCCTATATAGTAGTGGCTGTTACACGTGATGTCTCTTTGAAAGTGATCACATTATGCTATATTAAAAAGAAAGGTAAAGAAAATACGTAATGCAGTTAATTTCTTTTAAGGTCTTATTTATTTGTCAGAGAAAGAGCATAAGCAGGGGGAGCAGCAGGCTTAAAAGGAGGGAGCTTAAAAAAGCAACAGCTTAAAAAGAGGGAGAAGCAGGCTTCCTGCTGAGCAGGGAGCCCGATGTGGGACTCGATCCCAGGACACTGGGATCATGACTGAGCTGAAGGCAGACACTCAACTGACTGAGCCACCCAGGCATCCCATGCAGTTAAATTTTTTATAAAAGATTTATTTTAGAGTGCGTGCATGTGAGTGGGAGGGGTAGAGGGGGAGGGAAAGGGAGAGAGTCTCAAGCAGACTCCATGCTGAGCATGGAGCCCAACAGAGGGCTCGAGCTCATGACCCTGAGATCATGACCTGAGCTGAAACCAAGAGTTGGGCACTTAACTGACTGAGTCACCCAGGCGCCCCTGTAATGCAGTTAAAAGCTACAAAAAGCAAATTGTGTTTTCAGATTTCACCAAATGAAATATTTTATCTAAAATAAATATAACTTTTGGTGTTTTGTTTATAAAAAATAAACAGAATTTTTACAAATTTGCTCATTGTTCCATAGAAACCATGCATTGTCCATCCTTATTATTTCAACTTTACTAATAGTCATACAGATTTTGCAAGTTTAATCTTATTTCTTCAAATATCCTATCCATTCCTTAAGGCATACATTGTGATTTTTATGTCTCTCATGTCTTCCATGAGTTGTGTGCAACTGTATATATAGCAGAGAGTGAAAACACTTATTGATTTTTTTCTTCAACAATTTAGAAATATATATTGAACAGCCTCCAGGTGACATAAATATTAGTGAAATGAATTAATACCTACCCTCAAAGAACAATATCTAATAAGGAGGATATGACAGAAGCATACAACCCATCCACACACACTCATATTCACATATATACCAAATAGAAATTAGAAGAAACCATCCACAAAGAGCTAAAAAACTATCATCTTGAGAGTTTAGAAAAGAGCTTAGAAACCAGCTGAATAACATCAAGAAAAGTTCTATGAAGTGTAATTTAACATGGTTTATGAAAGAGTTTTACAGATGGATGGAAGAGGAGGTGATTCTATATAGAGAAAACACACATCCAACAGCTTAAAAGCGTAAGTTATTTTCTTGGGGTAAATAAAGTAATCTGTTTTCTTAAAACATAAGGAATATTCCCAGGAATAGAATATAGTATCTAACGACTCATTACAAAGTCATAACCATTGGTAAGCAGAGGAATGTATGCTTAAAAGTTGTTTTTAAGTAGATAGATGGAGTGACAAAGCAAGAACCATAAAAGCAAAAAAAAAAAAAAAAAAAATTTTCAGCAAAATAGGAAGACTGAGAAAACCTCAAAACTCAATATTGTCAATATACTTCCAGAGGCAACAGATCTGGATGGAGTGGGGGTGGGGGGGCGCAGAGGGGGAGCATCATATTAAAAGATCTTAGAAATCTCCAGGAATTAGTCAATACCTTAAGGAAGAACCACTAGGGGAACTCTATACTTCACCTGTTGTGAACAAGGCAGAATGTACAGGACTTGAATGCCTGGTGAACAGAGAGATGATATGGGAAGATCAGAGTGACCCAGAAATGGAAGCTCAGAAAGTAAAAGCAAAATGTTATTCTAATTATCAAGTAAATCATACTAAAGCCCATACTGTGTCCCATGCCAGTCAATAGCTTGTGAAGAAACTTAAAACTCAGAGCTCCTGTTAAAAATCTTCTTGAGCCAAGATAGTTTAGGAAAGACAGAGAAGTGATGTTTACAATCTCTAGCTCTCTACAAGAGAGTTCATGAGTAGGAAAGTCTGAAAAGCTACCCTGGCCCACTCATCCCATCTGAAGAATTTTTTTTTTTTAACAGATTAGCAAAATTCATTAAAAAGATGTTGCCACAAAGTAGAAACATTCCAACACGAATTTTAAAAAAAATTGAAAGAAGCAGTTCTATGAAGGAAGACCAGAAAACATATATAAAAAAATTCTGAGATAAAATGGCCAAATTGTAGGATGGTAAACAAACATGCAGAACTCAAAAAATAAATAGAAGAAAAAGACAAAATCATTTGAGAAATGAAGACTAAATTACAAGGAGCACAAAGGAGAATAGATCTCACACAAAACTGGTTACAAACAAGGATAGAATTGAAAACATTTAATGAAGTTATTTAAAGAAGTTGAGAAAACAAAAGATAGGTATAGAAGACAGCCAATGGGGATTCAACATATGCACAATTGGATTTCCAGTGGAGAAAATAGAATAATAAGGTACAACAATAAAATGTTTACACTGAATTAAAATATATATTATTTTAAATGGCATTGTGTTTAGATTGTCCATTTCAGTTTAACCTTTAACCAGTAACATCAATTCAGTTGATCAATGTCCAGTGTGATTTTTACATATCTATCCTGTTCACGTTCATTTCTCAAAAGTATACCCATGTCGAATGCTTAAATGCCTAGTCAAATACTGGATTTCTCAGTAATTTCCAGCATCCCTAATAATTATAAGCCAAACAAGATATGATCATTTGCTGGACATTAAGGAGGGTACGTGATGTAATGAGCACTGGTTATTATATAAGACTTATGAATCATTGACCTCTGCCTCTGAAACCAATAATACATTATATATTAATTAATTGAATTTAAATAAAATATGTATATTTAAAAAAGATGTGATCATTTGCTTGTTTAAATTTCAGAGAACTTTGAATTTTATGACCATCATGATAGTTTGAATTTGCCTTATATTTTAATTTTTCATTTTATTTTTGTTATCATGTGTTTTATCAACAAGTGTACTTTATATGATTTTCGGAAATGACAGGGTAATAGGTGGCATGTACTTTTTAAAAATATTCAATACTTGGAATGTGCTGCCGAACATTGTAGATAGTCAGTAGATGTTTGCTGATTTAATGAATAATGCATATGTATGGACGAATAGGTTTAAATAATTTTTTATGTAACTTACTAATTTTGTCATGTACCCATGTACCCATGCACCATATACATTATACTTATCACTTGCATGCTTTGGTAATTTGAACCACAGTAAACAAAAACCATATATACATACATTTATATGTATATATTTTTGATTAAATGAATATATGATTAAGAAATACTCCAGTCTTATTTGGTATTAAACTTTCTAGCATCTCCAGAACAAATGTTGTAGGAATTCAGGCTGTAAATATTTATATATTTCAAAGACTTCTCTCCACACCACATCTGTGTCATTAACTTATTCTCTCCATAGTTTGTTCATTAACAGATTCTAATTAGAATCTTGCACTTTCGGGCGTTATGCATCATTTGATTATCCAGGTTGAATAAAAGAATACAGAGATTGTAGTTTTTATATTAAATAATATGGGCTCATTATTTTCAGACTGTCAGGTATAGAATTTATTAATATCTCCAATTTTTTAATTGTTTTGCATTTTCTTTATCTCTTCAGCAGCATCTTCCATGACTTCCCCACTTTAGGGTAAATCTTGAATGATACTGAAATATATCTAATTTTTTGAATATGCCTTCTCACTCCCATTCCCCATTCACATTGTTTTTTCTGTTCACAGTGCCTTTCACAGTTACTCACATGCAAAGTTTATGCTTAAGCTGATAGCTTTAAATGTCTTTCCTTCATAACAAAGACACATTGGATCATTTTTTCTTTGTTCCTCTCATGCTTTTTGTATTCATTCAATAGAGCAATTGTCATGTTGAGTTATAACTGTTTCCTTGTATGCATCTTTCACACTGGATTTTAAACTCTTCAGTGATGTGAATGTTGTCATCATCTTTATAAGTCTGTTATTTCAGACAGTGCTCAGAACCCAGTTGGTGCTCAATAAATGGTTGGTAATTTTTTATTTCTTTTTTATTTTAAATGATACTAAATTCTCTTTATGTTTTCTTATCAATGAGGTCCCAGTAAAGTTGTATTTAAAAAAAAAAACAAAAACCAAAAAAAACAAACCTCGTCTTTTGGACATTTTGGCTTGTACTCCATAGTCCTCTGAGAACCCTTATCTCAGTGACCTTTCCATTACAATGGTTCTCTGAGTAATGTGGTTTATCTTTGCTTTTTAAATTTCCTTTGCCTTTTTCTAGACGGCCTGAGCAAGCTATTTCATCTCTCCATGTTTCACTTTCAGCTTCCATAAAGTAGGGATAATAATAACATCTATATAGGTTGTAAGGATTGAATAATAAATTTTTATATATAAAGTTTTTAAAAAAGTATGTCATATATATATGTTAATATATATATGTTATACATATGTTGTATATATGTCATATATGTATATAATTGCCCCTAAAATGGTTCCTATCATATTATTACTATTCACTGCTGCTTTGTAGTCTATTTCCTGTTTTTGTCCTTGACTTTGTACACTGTCCAAATGGGAAAAAGACCTTGTAATATCTCTTTGGAATGCCAGCCTATCCTGTATGTGGCAGTTCCTGAAAGGGACTACTTCCCGGGTGCTGAGAGATTTTCAGTCGGCCTACAACAGACACGGTTTTGTTTTAAAGCTCTACTGCCAGTGATCAGGGCCATTCTTCAGAAACAAAATTAATCTCATCTATTCCAGAAGCAATTTGTGGGGAATCACAGTTTGCACCTAAGTTGTACTTAACAGGAAGTTTGATTTTAAAAGGGAAAATAAATCAGGAATTATTAAGTTATCATTATTAATATTACTTGGTAGACCACACCTGTGTTGTGGATGTGTCTGTGATCTAGGAACCAAAAACTTCATGTGGAATTATGGTTATCATCTCAAGTCCTTTTGAGGAAATAAACAGCACTGATTCTGCTAAGAAATATTTATTTACAGACAAGCGGATACAGTTGAGATGAAGGGTGATCTGGCTCATCTATAAAATATGTATGATAATACTTGTCTGTCAGAATTAAATATGCATTATAAGTGCCTAATATATTTAACACTTAGTAATTTATTAAAATGTATAGAACTTTTTAAAACCGCTGCAAATACATATACATAATATGTATAAATGGTATTCTGAAATGTGTATATATATATAATTTAACCCATTTTTTGTGACTAATTCTTAGTTGTTAGGCTGCTATATAGAAGTTGAATTTGTCTAATATACTTCACATGCATTTCCCCCTTTTGATTCATTGTAATCCTGGATAATTACGTTGTATCATTTTCTTCTACTCATTTTCTTTTCAGTCTTCAATTATAAATGGATCTTAATGATCACCTTCACTATTTTTGCCTCTTTGTCTTTTCATATCAGATCTTTTCTTGAAATTGCATGACAGTTTGGATGTACTTGTGACTTGGAGAGTAAGAAACCAGGGATGCATATATATATATACATATATATATATATTTTTTGATAGCTCATTGGAAATTCAGAAAAAATCACACTTATATCAATAATTGAATTTATTGATCCCGAGATTTCTGCTGGGGTGCAAAATTTCAGACATTAAAATGTCATCATTTGATTTGTTCAAATTCTTCTTTTGATACAGAGAATACATCTTCATTATCAGTAAGTTGCCTAGACAATTGAATATTGTATATTATGATAACACTATTGAAAGAAATTAGAAGAGCTGTATCTACCTTTAGTATTTATGTAAAAAATATTTTGTGAAAATAATTCAATGCACAATTATTTGTTCATTTATTTGATACATATTTGTCAGTTATCTACAATGTAACAGTGTTTGAGACACTGGAGTCCTTGTCAACAAAACAGGTAACAAAATTTCTGCCCTCACAGAGCTTACGTTCTAGTGCCAATGTGATTATGAAAACATGTACATAATCACTTGACATTAAAGTTATACATGAAAGACATTGTTTTTTTAATCATCTTTTCAAAAGAAATATTTCAGCAGGTAAAGAGAGTGTTTGTTTGCCTTATACCTACTACTGCAGATATTTAATTCAAAAATTCTCCACCAAAATGTAAAATTTTTTGCCAAATTCTTATAATGAATTCTGTCAGCATAAAAAGGTTTATATTCTGAGCCTCTGCCTTTGCTTTTGCCTTTGCCTATAATGTACTCCATAAATATTTTAACAGATTGATTTCTCATTTCACTCAGGTATTTGTTGAAATTCTCTCTGAGGGAATTCCTGTCACTCTGAGTACCTCCATACTCTGTATCCCCTATCTGCTTAATTTTTTAAAATATGTTTATTACTACCTGATCTATTAAATAGTTTTTTGCTTACTGTCTTTTTTATATAGAATTAATGCTTTATGATAATGGTCAGTTTATTTGATGACTGCCATATTCCCTGTTTCTATAGCAGTGATGGGAACATTGTAGACTTTCAATAGATACTTGTTAACAGTGTATTAAGGATGGATGTACATAATGAAATCTCAAACTAATAATGTGTACAGGGAATTTGTACCAAATAATTACCCGAAACCAGGAAGAGTCTGTTCTTTCTGGTGTAACAGTGATCTATTTAATATAAAAGAAGATTGTATGGTTTTTTAGTTATAACTTTTGGTGTAAGTACTAAGTAAGCTTAGTTGCTTCTAATCATGCATAGTTTGGCTTCTTTTTTAACCTTTTAAATATTGTACACAAAGCTCATCAGAACAAAGGGTCTACTTTAAGACAATTTTTTATAAAAAAAAATTAGAATTTTCCTTCTCTATGTGGTTTTACTTAGAATTTAAACAATTAGAGAAAAAAATAGTGTATTTTACAATAGGAGCCTGAATAATCTCCTTTCTTTAAATCACAAGCTTTCCTTTAGTAATTATTCATAAAGAAGCTTTGTCTTACCAGGAAAATTGCATAAGGACTATAGTTTGATCTAAATGTGCCTCATCAGTTGATTGTTTTCACAGTGTGTATCCACTTTACTATGGCAAACAAATGGAAGCAACAGCAAATATTTGATAAAAACTGAAAGGAAAAAAACAGAAAATTTTATGTAGAGACTAAGCTCTGTGTAGTCTTTGTTCATTGTTTTTTAGCCCAGTACATGGTACATAGTGGTTATTCAATGAAGAACGTTTATTGATGAATAAAAAATATCTTCTAAATAGTATATTATGTAATAGCACGTTTTAAGTTTAATTAGGCAATCAAATCTTAAAATACATTTCTAGAAAAATATTCGTCTTTAGTTTGTAGTGTTAATTTTCTAGTGATGTTGGGATGAGATAATTGAGTCTCTAGGAGAGACATTACATCACAGATAGCTGAACCCTATTATTTTATAGCGGAGAAACCACATAAAGAGTGAGAAGAGTTCAGTGGAGAAAAATAAAAACAAAACCAAAATACATGTGCTTGAGCATGTTAGATATTTTACAAACTTCTGAATCATTTGATACTCTAAGCTAGATTGGCATTTCATGGGAAAGTAAAATGTTATCTAAAGACTGAAATAATTTAAGCTAAGTCTTACTGAAAATGTTAATTTATGTTTCAACGTATTTGAAGAGGTATAAATATTAAACAACAAAAAAATTAAGAGAACCATCTGAATCACCTTGATTCTGTTGATATCTGAATTTAAAGATGCTTTTAAAATACAGTTTGCCAAGATAATTGGTGTCCTCTTTGCTGTTCTTTTTCAAACATCTCTTTCTGTTTTTATTTTTAACTTGTTTTTGAATTTATAAACATAGCCCTATTGACAATGTGAGATTTTATATACTTATTGTCAAGCATTATGACACTTTCCTGTATGTCATTTCCAGTAGTACAGCATTTTTTCCTCATATTGAATCCTTAAGAGAAGTGATCCTATAACTAAATGAAGTGCTGATTCAGTGGACATGAAATGTCAGTCCCCAAATGACATATCTGTCACATTAGTCCAAGCATTGGCTAATAGAAGGCAGGGAGTAGTTTATAGAAAGAATTGTTTCTAGGTTTTTAATTACTTTGTGCTGTCAATTTACTGCTAGAAAAAAATTAACAGGGAGTGCTCAGTTAACTAAAATGCAATAAAGAGGTAAAATGGAGGGGGAAAATCAAGTTTTAATTGGTAGCCAGAGCAAGATTTTTTTTTTCTAGAAAACTGTCAAATAATAAAAATAAATTGCCACACTGACAGATTTTATTATAGTACATAACTGCCAATCACATGTAATGGAGAATAACATAATGTATCTGTTAAAATATGATGGGTAACAGCTTACATCCTTGAAAATTTTAGTGACACAGAAAAGTATTTTCCGGAAGACCAAAATTTTATGAAATTTTTTGAAATTTTATGTTTGTAAACAAACATTATGTTTCCATTACAAGAATGGGTTTGGAATGTTCCAAATGAGTTTTAAAATATACAGTATTTTGTAATTTGTAATTTCTCAAGGGGAGGAAGACACTCCTTTTGATTTTAGGCATATGGTAAACAAGGATTATCCTAAGAGTTGCCCAACTATTTTTAAAGAGTCATTAATACCTTTAACTTTGAGAATAATCATGAGGTGGAGGAATGTGTTGGAAACAATAGTAGATTGCAATCAGATTAGTGTTCTTTTTTTTTTTTTTTAAAGATTTTATTTATTTATTTGACAGAGACAGTGAGAGAGGGAACACAAGCAGGGCGAGTGGGAGAGGGAGAAGCAGGCTTTCCACTGAGCAGGGAGTCTGATGCCTGGGCTTGATCCCAGGACTCTGGGATCATGACCTGAGCCAAAGGCAGACGCTTAATGACTGAGCCACCCAGGCGCCCCCAGATTAGTGTTCTAATTGAGTCTCTTTGGGCAGAAATCTATGTGAGCATTAAAAAGGGAGTTGTACTAGATAAAGTGCTCATATGTCTTTAAAATTTCATGATTCTCAAAAGACTAAACCATAAGATAGGCACTTGTATGACTGTTTCCTCGAGTGAATCTATTCCTGTGGTATCAACTTATTCCATGACTATCAGAATTTGTATAAGTGGTATTGTAAAGTTATACTTGAGCTGCAAACACTTACCTTCTGCTTATTGATAGAATAAAAGTTGTATGTCTGCTATTTCCTCTTTATAATTGCTAAAACATAAATTTCCATAATCTGTAGTTTTTTTATTTTGGTCTCCTACCATTTCCAGCTCCTTCCCTTCTACTCTTAACCTAAGCTGACTTTCCCTCCTTTCCTCCCTCTCTTTTCCCCTTTTATTTCTTCTTCCTCTCTTCCATTTTCCTTTCATCCCAGTGCTCTCTGACCTCTTTCTCCTGCATTTTCTCCCTTTGTTCTTTATTCCTCTTTTCTTCCCCAAATATTCATTGGGTCAGTAATGTTTTAGACACTGTACTGGGCATCAAGAATATACAAAAAAGAAACAGGAGGGTCTGGCTGGCTCAGTCCATAGACCATGTGACTCTTGACCTTGGGTTGTGAGTTGGAGCTGCATGTTGGGAATAGGGATTAAGCCACAAAACTATGCCTTTCTCCTAGAGGATACAAAAAAGAAACACAGTCATGGCCCCAAGGGAATCTTAGTATGGGAAAGGGCCAAGTAGGCAGGTGTATAGGTACTAGTACGGTGGTATAAGTGGTGGTTAAAAACACTGACTTCGGGGTCAGAAATTTTGTGTTTCCTTTGTGTATACAGGAATAAAAATAATCCTAACACAATTCTATATGGTTTCTTAAAGATAAAATGACATAATACATGTGAGGAACTCAGAATATTGCCTGACTTACACTAATGCTTAGTAATACTGTTAATATGATTTTTGGTGTTAGTGGTAGTGATGTGGGAAACAAAGGCAGAAGAAAAATTAAATTACCTGCAGCCCATTGACAAGTCCTTGAAACCAGCAGAGTGACATTCCTCTAGGAACTCAGCTGCCTCCATGTTAATACTTCGCTAAGGACAAAAGGCAATCTTAGCCCAACTCCCAAGATCCTGTAAGTCTACTTTAATATATAAAAATTCCTTTGGAAACTTCCTTTATCTCTACCCCTCAAGATATGTTGGCAATCATGTCCTAAGCATATGACTCACCTGTATACATCTGAAGGGTCTCATTAATGAAGGATAGTTGGAAGAAAGGCAGGTAGGGACAAGCCGCCACCACCCCCTCCCCAAGAAGAAACCACCCTTAAAAGGATTTTACACCACTCTGGAAGGAGCCCTCCACCCTTTTCCACATGATTGGTAGATGACAAAAGCCTGATTGGGTGAGGGAGGGTTAATTAGATTAAAACAGCCCACCAACAAGACCATAAAAACCCCTAGACTTAGAAACTCTAGTGGCAACCCTCTCAGGTCTGCTTCCTTTTTGGGATTTTTGTACTATCACTTAATAAACTTTGCTTTACTATCACTCAATAAACCTTGCTTCACTGCCCACCACTCTGTCTGGTCTATCTCTTCATTCTTTGACGCTGCGTGACCAAGAACCGTGGGCACTAAAGGAGAAGAGATCCTGCAACAAAAGTTTTAATATTTGTTTTGCCAACTTGATAGCCCCAAAATATTTATTACATTGACAGAATTTGAAGACTTTTGACACGTATTGGTAAATTAGTTTCCATCTCATTTGTGACAATTTATACTCCAAGCCGCTGCATGTGAAGATGTGCAACAGTGCAGACTCACCTAGCAGAATAATGTCTTGATATAAGCTCTGAAATTTAGCTATAAAAATGGCATTATGTTGGTGTTTTATTTTGGTTGCATTTAATTACTTGTGAAATTAAATATTTATCTTGTTTATTGGCATTATTTGATGTGTGCTTTCATAAAGCAGTATTCCTCTTCTACACATTTCAGTTTTCTCCTATCAATTCCATTCATGTTTTTCAGCAATATTACGCATTTATTTATTGATTTAAATATATTTTCCTGACATTTCTAGAAAGTTAGGGTGGTAAGAAGGAGAGGTTTCCCTGTGTGCTCAGTCTTACTGTTACACTGGAGAGCATATGCATTTGTTAGTCATTTATTGTAATGGTTGGAACTCCCAGAAGAGTTAGTATCAGAGGTGAGGTTTGCTCTAGACACATACTTGGGTTGAATGAGAAGAGCTCTGTACTTCAGCATTCATTGTAATGTTGGCATTTTAAGATACATGTTAATTATATAACAAAAATACCTTGCCATCCCAAATAAACAGTGATTAAAAAAAAAAATACGTGACAGTTAATGGGGCACCTGGATGGCTCAGTTGGTTGAGTGTCCGACTCTTACAGGCATCACTCTTTTACGGAATGTTAACAATAAAAATAAGTGCAGTGAAACAGTATTATAAATTTAGAATGATAAATATCAATAAAAATAATGTATAAAATTCATACTAAAATTATTTGAGAGAAGAATAGAACTATTTATAAAAAAATGGATTCAGTGTGGCATATTTGAAGAATAAGACAAGGTTTAACATCAGTAAGTCAATCTAGTTTACCTTAGTGATTATGTTAAGAATCACTGAGAGTCTCATTCCCATTTGAAAAGAATAAAATATATTTAAAAGTTTCTTTGTCAAAGGATATAAATTGACTTTTGTCATAAAAAATATGTATTTATACGTGTGTAAATAAGTATACATACATACCTGAAGAAAATGGAGTATACGTAAAATGCAAGTATCTGAAGAAATCTCTAGATCTGTTCAGAATTTGGCACAGTATTTGGTAACACCTACAGTGATTTTTGTTGTTGTTGCTTTATCCACTTATTCTTGCCATTTGTTTGGTGACTACAGAGTAAAACCTTTTATAAAGTCTTCCAGTTATTTTTTATGATGTTTAATAGTTTTAAGGATTTTTCTAGGTTAATAAATAATGAGTATTTGAACATGAAGAAATTCAGTATTTGTTAGTGGTTGAAAAAGTTAATGAGGTCACTGGAATTCTGCCCAGAACCCTGGGCACATTCTCAGGTTTATATCATATGTTCAGAGTTTATTATGTTCCTCACACTATACCTAGAGCTTTATACACATTATTCTCACAATTGTTATGGTTGGCAGGTATTGGTATTATTACATACAGGCATACCTTGTTTTATTGTGCTTTGCTTTATTGCACTTTACAGATAATGTTTTTTCACAAATGAAAGGTGTGTGGCATTGAGCAGGTCTGTTGGTGTCATTTTTCCAAGAGCTTGAAAGGACAGGCTGATTTTCTCCTTAGGGACTTAGGGTACCTGGTTACTTTAAGTTGAAGCCATTCCAAAAATTCTAGGGCCCTTAAGAATGATATTAACTCTGCTTTGCTTGTGCTCTGTAAATGGAACAAAAAAGCTTGGATGGCAGCACATTTGTTTACAACATGGTTTACTGGATATTATAAGCCCACTGTTGAGATATATGCTCAGGAAAAAAGATGCCTTTTAAAATACTATTGCTTGTTGACAATGTGCTTGGTCACCCAAGATCTCTGATGGAGATGTATGGTAGGATTAATGTTTTCATATCTGCTAACACAACATCCATTCTGCAGCCCATGGATCAAGGAGTCATTTTGACTTTCAAATCTTATTAATTAACATTTTCGGGGCTCCTGGGTAGTTCAGTCTGTTAAGTTTGCCTTTGGCTCAGGTCATGATCTTGGGGTCCTGGGATCCAGCCCCAAGTCCTCCTCCCTGCTCAATAGGGCGTCTTCTTGTCCCTCTCCCTCTGCCCCTCCTTCCCTCCCGCTCGTGCTCTCTCTCTCTCTCAAATGAATAGATAAAATCTTAAAAAAAAAAAAAAAAGAAATACATTTTTTAAAAGGCTTTAGCTGCCATAGGTAGTGATTCCTTTGATAGGTCTGGACAAAGTAAATTGAAAACCTTCTAGCAAGATTCACCATTCTAGATGCCGTTAAGAAAATTCATGATTCATGGAAAGAGGTTAAAATATTTATAGGAACAGAGTTTGAAAGAGGTTGATTCCAACCCTCATGGATGACTTTGAGGGGTTCAAGACTTTCAGTGCAGGAGATAACTGCAAATGTGGAAGAAACTGGAGAATTGGAAGAGGTGCCTAAAGATGTGACTGAATTGTTGCAATCTCATGATAAAATTTTAACAATGGGGAATTGTTTCTTATGGTTGAGCAAAGAAAGTGAGATGGAATCTACTCCTGGTGAAGATACTGTGAAGATTGTTGAAATGCTGAGGTATTTAGAGTATTAAATCTGCTTAGTTGATAAAGCAGTGGCAATTGATAAAGCAATGACTCCAATTTTGAAAAGAAATTCCACTATGGGGAAAGGCTATCAAACAACATCACATGCTGTAGGGAAATCATTTGTGAAAGGAAGAGTCAAGTGATGTGGCAGAACTTCACTGTTGTCTTATTTTAAGAAATTGTCACAGGCACCCCAGCCTTCAGCAACCACCACCCTGATCGTTCAGCAGCCATCAACAATGAGGCAGGGCCCTCTGCCAGCAAAAAGATTAGAACTCACTGAAAGCTCAGATGATGGTTAGCATTTTTAGCAATAAAGTATTTTTTTTTAAAGATTTTATTTATTTGAGAGAGAGAGAGGGAACACAAGCTGGGGGAGTAGGAGAGGGAGAAGCAGGCTTCCCGCGGAGCAGGGAGCCCGATGTGGGGCTTGATCCCAGGACCCTGGGACCATGACCCGAGCTGAAGGCAGATGCTTAACAAGACTGAGCCACCCAGGAGCCCCATTTTTAGCAATAAATAAAGTATTTTTAAATTAAGGCATTTACTTTTTTTTTTTTTTTATAAGACATCATGCTGTTGCGCACTATAGTATAGAGTAAACATAACTTTTATATGTTCTGGGAAACAAAAATTATTTGGCTTGCTTTATTGGGACATTTGCTTTATTATGATAGTCTAGAACCAAACCCACACTCTCTCTCAGGTATGCCTTTTAATTTTTTTTTTTTTACAGTGGAGGATAGCTAGCCGAAGAGAAGAGAAGAGAGATCACTATATGGCACCAGTGAGTGGGGACTTAACACAGGACCTATGGCTGTACAATCTGGAGCCATGCTCTCAAACGCCCTCCTCCACAGCTTCAGCGGGAGCACAAGTGGAACCGTGAACTATGGAGACACTTCTGTCTCTCAGGGTGCTGAGATTTCAATGGATTGCATGCTGGCCTCAGGTGCTTGTGATTGCTTGTCTCATTGGAGCACCCAGTGCTGGCTGTCAGTCTTTGGAACACACGCATATAAATGGATATCATTTTGGTGCATCAGAATTCCTTATTAGGAATTGAAATATTTATCAATCCTGAAAAATTTTGCCTTTGTGATTTTTTTTCTTTAAAAATAAATGTTTTCCTGTTTTCTCTGGTAGTACGCTTGCCCTTTGCTAAAAGATCAAGAAGTAATATTATGATATTAATATTGTAATATTGTAAACCTTAGTGTGATGTTCTCTAACAAATCTTTAGTGTTTGTTGTAAATGCTCATTTTTGTTTTTTTAATTTTTATTTATTATTATTATTTTTTTTTGGTGCAAGAAGGTGATTTTATTAAAGCACGGGGACAGGACCCGTGGGCAGAAAGAGCTGCTGCACGTTAGCATTAGGATTGCACCTTAGGATTGTGAGGGGTGGCTGATTGTATACTATGGGGTTGGGGGAGGTAGGAAAAAGGGAGGTTCCAAAAGAACTTTAATATGTTAAGGAGGACCTACAAGATACCAGAGGCCTTGCCATTGTCAAGTTAAGGTCATTTTTCCCCTCTAGGAAGGCATTAACAGCAAGATAGTTGGGAGATTCCTGGAAGAATGTCATACATGCCCCACCCAGGAGTGGGGGGTGGGGAGAGGTTGCAGGGTGTCAGCTTATGCTTTGTCTTCAGTCAGCCTTCTGCTCCCTCATCATTTCCCCCCTGAACAGTTTTGACCCTTAAATCTTTAAGGTTGTGAAGGTGTAAGGTCTCATTTTCTGTAACTTCTTCCTGCTGAATAGGGGCATAGAGATGTCCCTACCTATGGGTCAACATTGGTCAGTTGGGGCTTATATAGATAAAGGAGTTACAAAAGGCAGAGGCAGCTGAATCCAAGGGAGACTGCATGTGTAGATGTTCCCAAGTGGAAAGGATCATGTGTTGGCTTGAAGTTATGGCAGTGAAAGAGTCGACACCAGGTGGAGAGACATGGGAGAAAACAGCAAAACATGATTAGTGTAACATAAAGAAAAAGAAGCTCCAATAAGGGTCCTTTGATAGTTGACAAAAAATCCTTTTCCAGTCCAGGAGTTAAACCAATCATTAAAGGAAAGAGAGGGATCCTTTAAAGTGCCAATTTGAGCATTCATGTCTGTTAGAAATCTAGAAATATTTTGTGGTAATCTGGATTGTATATACAGCCTGCTGTTTTTATGCTAGCGCAAGTCTACTTTGTACAGTTAAAACATCTAATACCATTCTATTTTGTAAAGCTGTTTTACACATTTGTATTACCTTAGCATTTAACAGAGAAATGCTACTTCGAGGGTCATTTAGGGCTTTGACCATGTACTTATTAAGAACTTACATGTGGGGCACCTGGGTGGCTCAGTTGGTTAGGCGACTGCCTTCGGCTCAGGTCATGATCCCAGGGTCCTGGGGTCGAGCCCCACATCGGGCTCCCTGCTCTGCGGGGAGCCTGCTTCTCCCTCTCCCACTCCCCCTGCTTGTGTTCCCTCTCTCGCTGTGTCTCTCTCTGTCAAATAAATAAATAAAATCTTAAAAAAAAAAAAAACAAAAAAACTTCCATGTGCCAAACAACACCCTCCAGTCCCAAAGAGGGAACAAAAATGGATGCTAGGTGCCCATAGCAATGAAACACAGAACGTATCCACTGTTGCTTTAAATTTGGAAGGTTGGCTGGGTTGGTAATGATTTTAATAATGTGTCAGTGAATCCAGTCAAAACCCAGAGTACAGTGGCCTATCTAGCCTGGGGGAAGCCATGAACACAAGTTAGAGCCGTATAGCCATTGGGTCCTGTTAGGAGACCGTCACCTAATTCTGGGCCTCCTTTAACTGTAGTCAAGATGTCAAGGGCTATTCAGTTTTGGAGGGCCATCTTTTGAATGTGTAATAAAAGACAGTCCATTGTTACTTTGTAGGAACCAAGAGAGTCCAAATCTAGGGACAATTTTTCTTAGCAAACCAAAGGCCACCAATGGATGTATTAAATACCAGGCAATGCTTATAGATATGCCTGAAATAACACTTAAAACCTATCAAACTTTAAACTTGGCTACCCTTATGCCTGGGTCTGACCATTGTACTTCCAAATTAGAACATGACTGCTCAGAAATTATTGACCTTGTTTACTCTAGTCGAGCAGATTTAAAAGATTCTCCTATTGAAAATACAGATGACAGTTGGTTTACTGATGACAGTAGTTTCATGGAAAAAGGAGTAAGAAAAGCTGGGTATGCTATAGTGCTCACTTGTGCTTTGTAATTTCCAAAGCCTTAAAAATTAATATTTATACTGACTCCAAATATGCTTTCCTAGTCCTACATGTCCGTGGAGCAATTTGGAAGAAAAGGGGATTATTATCAAGCCATAACCCCCCAACCAAATATGGACCTGAAATTATTACTCTTAAGGCTGTACAGCTACCTAAAGAGGTAGCTGTAATTCACCTCAAAGGACATCAAAGGATACGACCTTAGGAACCAATGGAAGTAATACAGGGCTTATACCAGGCTACTGATTTGGGTAAAAAGGCCACGGAGGTGATAAATACTCATTTTTTTAAAAAAAGATTTTATTTATTGGGGAGAGAGTACAAGCTGGGGGGAAAGGCAGAAGGAGAGGGAGAAGCAGACTCTCTTCTGAACAGGGAGCCCCACACAGGGCTTGATCCCCTACCCAGAGATCATGACCTGAGCCGAAGGCAGACACTTAACCAACTGAGCCACCCAGGTGCCCCGAATTGTAAGTACTCTTAAGCCATAATTATATTGGAAACTGTCCATGATCAGAATATTAAAAAGTACAAAACTATAAATTTCTTTGAAAATATGAATTTTAGGAAATATGAATTTCTTTGAAAATCTCTATGTTTAGGAGCACCTGGGTGATGCAGTTGGTTAAGTGTCTGCCTCTTGGTTTTGGCTCAGGTCATGATCTCAGGGTCATGAGATTGAGCCCCCTATCGGGCTCCATGCTCAGCGGGGAGTCTGCTTGAGATTCTCTCTTCCTCTCCCTCTGCCCCTCCCACTCATGCTCTCTCTCTCTCTCTCTCAAATAAATAAATCTTTTTTTAAAGAAAGAAATCTCTGTGTTTATGAACATAAATATATAAAGTATTGCAAGGTTTTAAAATATTAAACATGGTTGTTAAGAAATAGAGGTCAAAACAGTGTTTTTTTATTGTGCATTACATTTTTCTACCATTAATACTGCTTAATGAGAAAAAAATAACATTTTACCTTCTAATATGTTTTTTTCTTCTTTATTTCTGTGATTCTATATTGAAAGCCATTTGACCTGATTCTGCATTTTTAAAGGGGGGGGCAGGGGCAGAGGGAGAGGGGGAGAGACAATCTTAAGCAGGCTCCACACCCAGCATGGAGCCTGCTGAGAGGCTGAATCTCACAACCCTAAGATCATGACCTGAGCCCAAAGCAAGAGTTGGATGCTTAACCAACTGACCCATCCAGTGCCCCTTCTTTTTTTTTTTTTTTTTAAGTATGGAATATTTTATGTGGGGAAAATACTTCATTTTGTTTTCCTTACTTACAGGTGGAAATCTATTTATGTTTTGGGGAGTAGAAATTACATATGACCCTATTTAAATATTTTGAACCCAGATAAAAGAAAAATATAAAGTTTAGTGTCACTATTATTTTGTTTTTTAATTGAGAGATAAACCTAACTAGGAAAGGAAGAAGGAAACTGCAGCTGGAGGCATTTTTGGAAGAAGTTGGTTCTATGGGGAAGTATTCCTTTTACTTTATCACACTATCTCTAAAAAGAAACTGTGCTAATTTCACTGGCCAGATTCTAGGACATTAATTGAACTAACTTGGCAGATTAAGGTGTCCTTGTACATGAAAAGTTCAATGCACATATGTATCAGCTCTGTTATTTTTATGTCTTCCATGGAATAACCATCCTTTTCAAGTTCAAGAGTAAACGTTAAAGGAAAATGTGTTTTTTCTGTGCCTGGCTCTTTTCTTTCTGATGCAGGTACATGTTGGATCCATCTTTTTAGCTTGTAGTGATACATGCTAAAATTCAGGTATGGGTCAAAGGGTGGAATTCAGAAGGCCTCATTGTATGCTTTCTCTGGAATTATTCAGGCCTTGTATTATCAATTTGTTGCCCCTCATCTCCAAATCATCTTTCATCAACTTCTCTGTGAAAACAGAGCAGTTGGAACTACTTCAGACTGTGTCACTAGAGGATACTATAGTGAAGAAAGGAGTTTTCTTTCTGGGTTCAGGGTGCTCCTCTCAAGGGCTCCTGAATCTATGGCTTCTCTCACTTCTGGTTCCTGTAGTGGGCTAGACCTGGCTAGTGGTGCCCAGTAGTGAAAACCTTTCCGCATATGCCCTCTGGTGGCCTCATAGTGCAGTGCTGAAGACAGGCACTTCCCCATGAACAGTGTCCCCATCCTGGGCAATTTTATAGTGCATTCTGAGCTGTGGCATCTCCCTGTGGATGGCTTTCCCTTGGAACTCCAGAGGACAATTCCTAACAAGTTCTACTGGCCAATACCATAGTGACTCCACCATCTAAGCCACTACCCTTTATGCTTAGAAGGAGGGTGGGTTCTCTCTTTTTGGGGGCTCAGCCCTACAGGTGCGATAGTTGTTCCCTACTTCACATGTATTCTTCAGAGTTCTCTTTACTTTTAATAGCCAGTACTTTGTTATTGAAATCTATTACAGTTAGTAGTTCTTTTTATTAAACTTTCCTGTCCAAATCACTGTGTTTTCTGTCTCCTGGTGGGATATCCTGACGGATAAAGGCTTAATTAGCTTAAGAATGATTAATGTATTACAAAATAGATTAACATTATCTGCATTGCTATATATGGCAAAAGATATAGATATTTATAATACGTATATTTTACTCTCGTTCATTACTGTTCAGTCTTTCTCCAGGCCCCTTGAGAAAGGAGTCTGAGAGAGACTTAGTTGCCTGTTACAATAATAGTCATCCTAATGTCTTCCTTAGCAAAAGAACTCTGTGTTTTTGAGGTGGAAACATTATCTTCTAGAATTAAAAGTTTGTATTTCTCACTCTCCTTAGAGTGACTGTGTAAATAAAATCTGGCCACTACTGTACAAAATAAAATGTTTCTTGAAGGGAGCTAAACTAACGGAGAGGGACCTTTTTTGTACCTGTCTGCCATTCCTTTGTCTTCTGGTCTGCAACTTGATATGACGGCCACAGCTGCTGGAGTAGTCATCTTTTATCACTAGGATTATGTCACAGAAAGATATAAGCCTGTTCCTCGATGGTCTTTACTGCAATTAAACGAGTTCTTACATTCAAGTTTTAACTATTTAAGCAATGTTGTTTTGTTTTGTTTGTTTTTTTTTAGTTGTATGTATTTGAATTTAAGCTCAACTAATACAGACTGATTACTTTTGTTTTTTTATTCGGGCGTTTCTCATTTGTCTGGCCTAATATCGTACTAGAACACCAATGTTGTGATAAAATCAAATAGAAGGAAACTATGCGTGAGTGTCAGATTTTATTTTCCATATTTGTTTGTAGTAGTCAGTAATTTTCTGAGGCTTAGTTAAGCACTCTGTGCAGAGCACTGCCACCTGTAGGAAGAGCAGTTATGGAAGCAGCACTAAGAGTACAGTAGGAAGGAGGTTTTGTTACATTCATATATGTTTCCACTGTCTCCACTCATAACTGTATTCTTTCATGCTCCTTTTTTCAGCCATTTTCTCTCTACATGAGGGAGAAATCTTGCATTCATGGGGTTTATTCTATTTGTTTTTCAAAGAAATGATTTCTTTCACTTGAGCTATAGAAACATACCTGAAACATCAAAATGACTTATCATTCACTTGTTTAAAATCTTAAAAGGACTCCTTAAGATTTGGGAGATTATAATATCACAATTTCCTAATATTTACCACTGAGATATATTTTGTCCTATTTTATTTTATTTTATTTTTTTATTACTATTTTTTTTTTAAGATTTTATTTATTTGACAGAGGTAGCGAGAGCAGGAACAAGCAGGGGGAGTGGGAGAGGGAGAAGCAGGCTTCCCGCAGAACAGGGGGCCCAACGCGGGGCTCAGTCCCAGGACCCTGGGATCATGACCTGAGCCCAAGGCAGACACTTAACGACTGAGCCACCCAGGTGCCCCAAATTTTGTCCTATTTTAGATTTCAAAGAGAAATAGGGGGAATTTCACTTCCAGCGAGGATGTAGGATGAATGTGAAAAACTTTTATTTTGTTGGTAACAATAACAAAAGGAAATGGATAAAATCAAAATCATACTTTTCCAAAAAAAATACTTTTCTTTGAAATTATTAAGGTCCTGAGCTTAAGGACGGTATGTTGAACTAAATTCTATAGATAGGCAAGTATTTATAGGTGACCTGCGGGAACTTTCATACCTGAGGGCTATTGCCTGATCAGGGTATGGATAAGAAGAGAAATGACCTGAAGAGGCTTTGTAGTCTCTATCAAGAAGGAACAAACAAGAATCTTTAATAATAGTATGATTGAAAGATCAACTGGAATCTGGAGGATCCCCAAGTGCAAAAATAAATTACTCAGTCTGACAATGAGCAATCTTCCCTGACCCAGATCCCAGAATTTTGCCAAGAAAACAACACTGGAGGGGGATTGGAAAACATATAATTCATATAGCCCTGAGCAGCCTTAAAGTATTTGGAGTTTAGGGCCATGCTAGAGTTTAATTCAAAGGAGAATCAAACTATTGAAAATTGTATACATGAAACTAATAGAACATTATGTCAGTTATACTGGAATTAAAATAAAAAAAAGGTAAAACTATTGGAAACTGTAACCGAACCATTAACTCAGCTCAAATATTGGCAAATATTTGATAAGCAACAATATTCGTGTCCTTGACATTGGCAGTATAGGAGATTGAGTGTTAGGCTAAGCAGAAGCAAATTTTAATTAAAGTACCAGTTTACGTCAGTTCAGTTTGACTCTTAGAGAAATCTGAAGATCAGCCCGTTACACTAATTACCAGACATAGGAAAGGCTTGTGCTCGCTTGGTGGGGCGGGGGGAGGGAAAAAAAAAAGTAAAAAATATATTCGTAATTTTCCACTTTTCCTTTAAACATAGTGTCTGAAATAGAATAAAAATAACAGAAATGCAACAAAATGGAACAGTTTGACTTTTTTTTTTTTTTTAAAGATTTTATTTATTTATTTGACAGAGAGAGACACAGCGAGAGAGGGAACACAAGCAGGGGGAGTGGGAGAGGGAGAAGCAGGCTTCCTGCCAAGCAGAGAGCCTGATGTGGGGCTCCATCCCAGGACCCTGGGATCATGACCTGAGCCGAAGGCAGACGCTTAAGGACTGAGCCACCCAGGCGCCCCCAGTTTGACTCTTTATCAGGAGAAAAATTAGTCACTAGGAAGAGACTCAAGGGTATCCAGATATTAAAATTAACAGACAAGAACTTCAAAACAACTATTATAAATAGGTTAAAGAATTTTCTAAAAACAAAAAATCACAGGTTCCGAGATGGAAATTTTCAGGAGAGAGATGGAAATGCCAAGAGAGATTATAGAATAAAGAATATAATATTTGAAATCAAATATTTATTGAATAACTTTAATTGCATAAAAATTAGTGATTTGAAGACAGTTTAATAGAAATTAACCAAAGTAAGACAAATTTAAAATATCGAACACCAGGGGCCTGTGGGAAAATACCAAGAGCTAAATAGATGTAATTGAGGTTTCAGGAGAATTGGTAGAGAAAAAGTGGAACAGAAGAATTTTAAGACCTACTGCTTTCATGTGTTTTAAGTTTGGTAAAGAACATACCCATAGATTCTGTAAACTCAAGTAGGATGGTACAAAGGAAAGCAAACCTAGGCAACATAGTCATATTGCTGAAAACAAAAGATGAAGAGAATCTTAAAAGTAATCAGAGAAAAGGACACATCCCCTACGAAAGTGGAAAAAAAAAATACAAGAATGATGACCAATTTATCCTCAAAATAAATGGAAGTTACATGACAATGGAATGATAATACTGAAAGAAAAAAGGAAGAAGTCACTTTAGATTTCTCTATACAGCAAACACCAACTGACATTTTAACATATGGTAACATTTTAGTTGTTATTGGTCAAGATATTTGAAGTATTATATTCCACATACAGTTTTGACTCTATTTTTATATTCATGTAAGTGAGAAGAAAATCTCTCAACCCCTTTAGTTCCTCCTTTTCTCTTTGTATCTCTTCTAGAGATAAAACTAATCTGATTGAGCCTGACTCTGACATTAATTGGTCAATAGTGACTCTGGGGTTAAGACTGAACATGATTCTCTATGTCAAGTCTATTTATTCATGAGACTAGAATGATACTATGGCCAGGCCCTGGCCATTTTGCTTCCTCTTCAGCTTCTTTCCTACTTGTATTCATTCATTTAATCTGGGCATCATGTTCACCTTCTCTCTTTCCTTCCTTTCAGATGCTTTCTCATTTAGAGAGGCTGAGGCAGAAGGTGGCTGGGGCAGAAGGTGGCCTCATATTTGGGATAGTACTAGGTCAAGCTCTGGGTTCACACCAAATTTTCCAGAAAACTGTGAATGGGGTTCAAGTCCAGGCAATAATAAAATGATCACTACCCTTTTGGGGATCTCATGGGGAATGTGTTGACTTTGTTAAGGCAGAATCTCATATTCTTGGGTACTGTCACCAAAGAATCATTATGTATTACTGTAGTGGACAATCATTTTAATAATAGAAACAGAAGCCCACAATTACACATAAAAATCTGTTGAATAATAAATGCACTGAGTACATACATCCTGAGTACTGAATACTAGTTTAATGAATTTATATTAAAATCACTTTGTAAACATTGTGATCAGTTTTAATTTGGATTTTAGCTTATTCATGGCCTTCTCTGACCATTATTCCAGTTAATAAAGTTGTAATTGGCATTTTTTTCATGCATAATAAAATATTAATAATGACCTTGAGGTATTGTAAATCCTGAATTTTATTAAAAAAATTGTTGCATTTAGCATAGTTTTAGTGGTATTAGAGGGGTAATATACAACTAAAGACATTTATTTATTTATTTATTTATTAAATTTATTTATTTGACAGAGAGATAGCATAAGTAGACAGAGTGGCAGGCAGAGGGAAAGGGAGAAGCAGGCTCTCTGCTGAGCAGGGAGCCCGATGCGGGGCTCGATCCCAGGAGCTTGGGATCATGACCTGAGCTGAAGGCAGCCGCCCAACCGACTGAGCCACCCAGGCGCCCCTAAAGACACTTATTTAAAAAGGAAACTATATTCTACACATTATTAGATTATTTTGTTAACTATGCTTAATTTGCTGATTGTCCTAATAAAGAAAATTAACTCTATTATAAATTTAGGAGAAGACATGCAAATGAAGAGAGGCAATGAATACTATCTAGAATCCATCACCCCAAAATTGAAATTTTTGTTGCAATATAACACCTTAAATGTAAAAATGAGATGAGGAAAAAAAATCAAATTTTGAATTAACTTTCTTACTGATAAACATAGAGGCATCACATGCTATGCATTTGCAGGTCAGGTAGTGTGGATTATTTTCCAAACCTAATACCCATAACAGGCTCAATGAAATTAATAGACCTGCTTATTTCATTGGGAATATATTACCCTGAGAATGACTCCGTGAATTCAGTATAGATGAATGGCTAGCATCTCGTTCTCTTCACTTCTAATGCAATAAATATTTGGTGCTCACTGAGTAGCTTACGAGAAAAAAGCAATATGAAATATAGGTATTTAAGAAATTTTTTTTCATAGAAGTGGATAAAATTTTCTTCAGTTTTGATTTTTATAACTATGTTAAAAATTAAAGAAGAGATTTTTGATTACTCCTAGGATAGTCCACTTACTGAAATGTCTTAGAGTTCTTTGGAGTGGATAGACGTATTATTTTTACTAAGTCTCAGAAAGGAATACAGCACATTGAAAGTCTTCCCCACTAGACAGTGTTTTCTTCGAAGAGAGTGCATATGAGACAACATGATGCCTGATATATAAATATTATTGAATAGAAGAATAGTGTGGCTGAATCAAATCTATGGTTTCTTGTCTTCTATGGTACCATCCTGGATTTGGTCACCGAACAAGTATAAAAGTAACCAATGCTATATAGTGGATTCCAGTTAGGGGGAGGTGAGGCTATAAAATTTTCCAAAGCTTCAGAATACATTTATAATGAGAACTATTTTGATTATGTCTTTGAATCCCATTAGGACTTGTCAACTTTTTACAGAACTTGTTAGAAAAGAAGGAAGATGTATAAACTAAAAATCCACATGGAGTAAACACACCGGTTCTCTAGAATATAGTATGGAGAAAAGGAATTTGGTATTAAACTTACTGGAAAAAATAGATTGATAATAGATATAAAATGCATTTTCTTGGCTTAAGTCTTGGCAGTACACTTATATCTGCCTTTCTAGGACACTGTCATTTTCTGTAAATTTGCAAACTTGAGTAACCCAATGAGGAAGTAAATAATTGACATTATTATCAAAATGCAATATACTATATTAAAACTTTCCTTGTTAGAGGAATTGTTGCCAAAGGTTTTCAACTAAGCGTTACATTCTTTACATGATTTACTTTCAAAATAAGTTAGGATTTTGGAGCATTCTGTCCAGTAATGACTATCCCTGGTTTAAGTAGGTTTCCCTGTGAATGTATTCAGAAGGCATGGAATATAAGAGACTTATACACAGTGACCATGTTAAGTTATAGCCCATGTGTGTAAAACTAGTTGTTTTGTATTTTAATGGTGTACACAAAACAGTAACAATCATCATAGACCACAGAAGGCCTTTCTTCCTTAGCATTCAAAGGGAATTCTTAAATTCATGCAGTTGCGGTTTGTAGAGAGTAAAATAAATGGAGATCAACAAATGCACTAGGAAAGTCCACTGGTATGTGTGTGTGTGTGTGTGTGTATGCACATGCACACGTGTGTTTGTATGTGTATGCTAAATTTTTATAAAATACTGAATGATATAAAGGAATGACTTGCATCTCTGTGCAAATGTATACATTTAGATTTTTACATATTTGATTAAAAGATGTAAAACATCATTTGGAGGTAGAATTACTAAAATTTGATGAGAGAAATACTTTAACACTTTTACAATATTAGAAGGCCCGTGATTGAATGGACAGGCATTTTGAAGTTTATTTAGCTTCATCATATCACCAGCTGCTGCTTTAGACAGTGTTCTTTCCTCTAAGGTTCCAGGTAAAATAGCATTATATCCTGTATTTTACCTCTCTGAGAAGGTCACAGATGGGTCAAATAAGAATTCGCAAATCATCTAAGAAGTGTTATAACTCCCTCCTATAAGGAGATAGTACTTATTAACCCCTTGAAAGGTACTTTCACCCTTTTGTGAATGGAATGGATATAAGAACTGACTCACATTTTATTTTCTGTAAACTCTCAACAGACTGTATGATTTTGTTGT
The DNA here is from genome assembly GCF_029215605.1 of Mirounga angustirostris. Classification (NCBI taxonomy): domain Eukaryota; kingdom Metazoa; phylum Chordata; class Mammalia; order Carnivora; family Phocidae; genus Mirounga; species Mirounga angustirostris. The sequence goes on along the minus strand of NW_026991716.1, from coordinate 89,557,649 downwards.
TTTTGTTATTATCATGTGGTTTGTTTGTGTAAGGATACTGATAACTGCCCCCCTAACATACTGTTCCCAGTGCAGATGATGTATCCACCTGACATAATCCTGATTGGAGCACCTCATATACAACGCAGAGGCACCTGGAAACCATAATTGTGTTATGGATCCCAAACTATGCAAGAAACCATCTCCAGCCACCCCCATGTTCATATAACTGCAATTCAGATTATCCCCAGCCCATTAGCAGCACTCACCTAGTCAGCAGTCTTTTGTCTTTACAAGATCTACCACATTCTTCTCCCTAGAAACCCATTCCTGAGGTTCTACCTGACACTGTGCAAATAGGATTCCCACTTAACAGTAAAACATCTTCACAAAGCATTCCATCTTTTGGTGTCTAATTAGAGACCGAGAGAAACAGCTGTAAAGACCTCAGGTGGGGGCAAAACAAAATCATTAGAGATACAAATCCTAGCTGAAAGTGACCAAGAAAACTGTTAGCCTCCTGGGAATTTATAGGTACCTGTTGGTCTCCTTGTGTTTTCTCACAGGCTACATGTGGACTGTGGAGCACATGTTCTCTGAGATGCAATGTTACTGTAGTTGACATCTAGAACTAAAAAGAGTAATTACTTCCAAAAATAGGAAAGTGTTCCTTTTTAAATCTTATTTATTTATTTGATGGGGTGGGGGGGCGGGGTAGAGGCAGAGGGGGAGAGAGAATCCCAGATAGGCTCCATGCACAGCACAGAGCCCGACACAGCACTCTTACCTCATGGCCCTGAGATCATGACCTGAGCCGAAATCAAGAGTCGAACGCTTAACCCACTGAGCCACCCAGGCACCCCTCTTTTTTGATCTTTGGAGTTTATCTTACTGAAATGTAAATTTCATATCATTTGAAAAATAGAATTGACAGAGGAAAGAAAGACAAGCTTTTCAAGAAAGAAATGCCTCACTGCAAAGTATTTGAAACCCCTCCTTTTAAGGATTTATGGAAATACTGGGTGATAGATATGTTTACCACATAAGTAAATAATCAGAAAAATGTTATAAAATAGGGCATTTTATCAAAAAACTCAGGCTTTTTAAGCTCAAGGTCGGTGATGTCACTAACACAACTACTTTAAGTTATTCTAGGAAAGCTGGAATTCATGACGAATTTGTGACATGCCGTTTTTCCTAACATTGTGTGACTATTAGAATCATGGCAGGGTGATGCAGGGGAAAGCTTTCTAGAATTGCTCTTTTTACACATCAGTGGCCCTCTTCCCTATACTATCTCCCTTTCAGTCAGAAGGACCTAGAGAAGAATTAACTAAAGAGGGAATCTGATTATGAATTTTTAGTTGATTGAGTGATGATATCCAAGCAACACAGATGCCCTTTATAAATTATCTGGGCACAGTGTGTAACTGATATTCTCCCTTTGGTTTAAAGCTAGAGGCAATAAATCTATTTAATATCTTTGAGTTTTATGGGTTTCTCCTGAAGAATTTTTCCTATGCTAATGATGTCTTAAATGTGTGCTGTTTTCTTAACTCGGACTCATTTAAGCTTTAGATTTCAATAGTGACTATCTTTTATTACTCAGTAATGGATGAAAGCAGTAGCTGGAAGTGTTTTGTGGAAATATATATTTCTGTATGAGAAATGTCTTAACAGTTTTCCCTTCTGTAACTGAATCTAGCAGATAGCATTCTGTATTTCTGCTTAGCTGGGAGGAAGATTCAGAACTTTCCACTTTCTCCTTCAAATGCTGATTTAGAAGAGCTGAAGGTACTTTCTAAGGGCGTGCATCCTTTACAAACTGTGAGGGACCTGTCTGCACCTTGAATGCACACCTCTAATCAAAAGTTCTCCTAAAGTTTACATAGGATATTAATATTTCTAATGCCCAGTGATAAGTTTCGATAAAATCCAGCTTCTAGAAAAATAGAGTGTTCTTTTTTAGGAGGGTTCTTCAAGTCATTTTTTGGCAAATTGGAAAGACATTTGGGGATGTTTGAAGTTTGTCTCCTGGGGAAAAAAATATTCATCGCTACTGGTTTTCAATAATGTAAATGGAAAGTTGCTTTCTAAGGAGTAGGAGTTAGGCTTGGGCAATCTACAGAAAGCAGGGGTTGCTTCTCTCTGGAAAGAAGTTAGGTAAATCTGCTAAAGCACCTAACTCTAGAGCTCTGAAATTTCCTCAAAAAGTTTAGATTGTTGGCCAGACCAGGAAAGCAACTCAGCTTCACCTGTGAATATATCCAGGAAGACCAGAGAAATTTGCCTCATATGGCTGAGGGTGGAGCATAACTAGTGCTCAGTCTTTTTAAAGTATGAAGGGAGCTTTGCTTATGTGACAAAAATTTGATAATCTTCATAGACTGTTATGCTTAGTATCTGCAAATAGAAAAGATATTACTGTGAATTCAATAATGCTTTTAAATAAATGTGATTTTTTATTTATCACAATGTTATACACATTCACAAAATAATAGCCTAACCTTGTAAGTTAAATCCCTTTAGGTCTCTGTAGCCTGTAGTTATAGATGAGTTCATATTAACAGTACAAAGATATGTGTCTTTGACTTATGCTACATACTTCAGGATCTCATTTCCTTCTTTTACTGTATTAATTTTTTTCTAGTCTAGGTATTTCTGAGAATTTCTGTGATATTCTCACATGCAAAGCGCAGACAGCCCTTCTATGTTCTTCCACTTCAGGGCCCCTCATTAATAATGTCTGTTACTACTAAAGAAGTCACATGATGGTGACTCTGCCTGGTGCAATCCCTGTAAAATTTCCAGACACAGAAGGATCAGTAGTTTATCGATTGAGGCTCAGAAGAGATGATGGATGGGCTCAACATAGGGCAGCTGAATAGAAGAGCAGTCAGCAGAGAGCTTCAGGAGAGAGCACCACCAGAGCACTCCTCCAGTGTTAAGTTAAATCTGGTCATTGTTGGTAGGTATTTGGCCCTGGTAACCCTTTCAGGTGAGCAAAGATTATTTTCTCATGCTTTGGGCATGGTATCATCCTCATTTCCTGGTAACATGTTCTAGAAGGCTGACCAAATTGTTGATCTCCTCTTCAGAAGTTGGTGTGTGTGTGTGTGTGTGTGTGTGTGTGTATAAATTATATGGTTTAAACAACCAACCATTACTGCATTAGTATAATAAATAAGGGTTTTTATCTTTTTTTCTCAGATAAATCTGATAATTCAGCTTAGTCAGGTTTTAGTTTCAATGTATGGCTTAATATTGCTTTCTCTTAATTTCTCATATTGACAGATCTTATATGCTATAATTATATAGTCCCTAGCAAAACATAGGAGAATTACTTGCAAGATAAGATTAACAGGAAGCCAAAAGGTGAAAACAACTCAAATGTATCTATCAATGGATGGATAAACAAAATGTGGTATATCCATAAAATGGAATATTATTCAGCCACAAATGAGCCTTGAAAACATAATGCCAAATGGTAAGCTGTAAAAGTAGATTAGCCTTGAAAACAATGCTAAGTGAAAGAAGCCAGACTAGAAAGGTAACATATTGTATGATTTCATTTATATGAAATATACAAAATAGGTATAAACACAGAAACAAAAACAGATTGATGGTGGCCAGGGGCTGGGGAAAGGAAGGGCTGGAGGATGACTGCTTAATGGGTATTCTTAAAACTTGAAAGAAGTGAAGGTACCACAAAATTGAATGTACTAAGGGCCACTGAATGGTATACTGTACAATGGTTAATTTTATGTTATATAAATTTCACCTTCCCACAAATCAAAAAGGATTAATAGGATATTTCCATTTGTCCTCCAAGTAATTTATTAATTAAAAATTAATCCTTTAATAAATTTTTACACTATATTATTTAGGTTGTAAGAATCTCAGCTAAATTTGCATTATTTCATTTGGCAATAATGATAATATGTGAGATATTCTAATGGGAACCAGAAGACTTTCTCCTCTACATCTACCGTGTCAGCCTATTTTTGATCAAGACATCCTCAGGACTGGTCAGAGGAAGTGAAAAAGCTTCAGTGTCACAACATTTTTTACACCAGCCTGAGATACATCCCTTTCAGCAGTGTCTTTTTGCCATAAATCTACGTATTAATAAGGGTATCTGTCAGGAAAGATGGGGTTATGCTACAGTAACAACCCCCATATCTCAGTGGCTTAGTGCAGTTAAATTTATTTCTCACTCGTACTGTATGTCTATTACTGGTCAGCTGGTCAGCTGATCACAGATCATTAGAACATCCATCATTGCTAATGGTGTTGTTGGACAGACTAGAGGGAAAAAACATTCCTGGTGGCAATCAAAGGTATCCATTCATAATCGTAGGTACATATCATTGTTTTTCCTAAGTCATTAATCATAACTACTCATATAATCTCATATAACCTCAAGGGGACCAGGAAGTATAGTACTTTGTGCCCAGAAGTTAAAGAACTGAAAATAATAGCAAATAGCACTAATGACTACCATAATGAGTAAGCATGATCTTCTAGGTTGTCAGACCAACTTTCCAAATAATCTATCACATACTTGAAAACCATTTGTCATCTGTTTCTTTCTATTGTTAAAAGCCCTGCATCCTTTAGATTTCTGTTTATACTTTCAACTACAGTGTTTCTCAGACTTTATCAAATCATATCTTTGGTGACACATGTAGAAGGATATGTTAACAACAGTTTAAGAAGATTACCAATATGTAGGGTGCCTGGGTGGCTTAGTCAGTTAAGCGTCTGTCTTCGGCTCAGGTCATGATCCCGGGGTCCTGGGATCGAGTCCTGCCATTGGGCTCCCTGCTCAGTGGGGAGCCTGCTTCTCCCTCTGCCTACTGCTCCCCCTGCTTGTGCGCTCTCTCTCTCTCTCTGAGAAGTAAATAAATAAAATCTTAAAAAGATTACTGAGATTTAGAACACTGAACAACTACAAAAAAATTCTCCCAATTTTTTCAATATTCTATGCAGTAGGTTACACTATTAAGCATGCTGTCACCTTTAGGTAAAATTGTCCATTGCCCTGACCTCACTGTCTTATCTTCCAGAAATAACTAATTCTCTTTGGTGCTTGATTAATGATAAATTATACCACTTATAGTATTTTATACTTCAATCTCATTTCAATATTTTATCTTACGAAAATCATCATAAAAGTGTATGTTCTCAAAGCAGAAGTAAAATTTATACCTTAATCAAAATTTGATGGTATACAAAGGAAGGGCACATTCCACTTCTCTTTGTTATCATCCTTTGCTTTCATGCAGGCCATTCCCTCCCATTAACTGAGGGGTTTTGGGATTTGATGCGAAGTATTGTCCCACATCAAAGTTATTGTAATATCCATGTTAATGACACATACTACTGCTTAGTCTGACATTTCCTTGCCTTTTGAAATTACTTTTCCCTTCCTCTCCACTTCCCCTGAGCCACCACTTCCATACTGTCCCTGAACCTTGTCATCACCCAAACCTGACAGTATTACCTTTTGCTTGAAACACCTAAAGGTTTCATATCTGGTTTTTGTCCTATAGATTACCCCTTTCCAAAACATCCCTAACATTGCCATTGTAGTAATCTATTCAAAATGCAAATCTGGTCATATCAATTTACTCTTTAAAACCCCTCAGTAACAGTTGAGATGCAGTCTAAATTCCTTAGCATGTCATGTAAGACCTTTCCTAACTTTCCCTCTCACCTACTCATTTCACTTTAGATCCACTTCTGGTCCCATGAACATGCTATCAGATCTCATGCTTCTGGGCCTTATACCTGTTGTCCCATCTTCCAGGAAGACCCACCTGTCCTGTCTTCAGCTGCTTCTCATTTGTGCATCACTCCTCAGTTCCTTCCCAAAGTCTTCTCTGATACACTAAGACGCTTCTTTCTGGCTTTCATATATTTTGGGTGTGTACTTATCATGATCCTAAATGCTTCCCTGTATTCTTGTAAGCTTAGCCAAAAATAGATGTTCATTTATAATTGTTTAATACAATCAGTGAATTCCTGCAGGAGAGTCACTTTAGCAGAGAGCAACACAGCTGACTGAGGGAGCAGGCTATGGTGAATTCTCAAGTGAAAAGGGACGGAAATTGATTTGAGGGATTACTCATTATGAGATATTCAGAGACTAGTGTATTTTTGTAAAACAGATTATATATAATTTAGGTCTTGTAGAAAAACATTTATTTTTCCATAAGAAATATTTTTATAAGAAATATTTCTTTATTGAGCATAAAGTATTGGCACTGGACTTGGTTGTGAGTCCAGCTGAGTCTAGCAGAGAGGTTTTTTTTTTTTTTTTTTTTTTTTTTACCTTAAACCAAGAATAAAAACACTAAAGCAAAAGTTCTTTTGCACAGATGTCTCTGGTATGATGGAAACACTAGAACAAGGTCAGTGTAGTATGAACACTGAATAACACCGAAAAAAATACTGAATTTAGAGTGAGGAAAAACTGAATTATATTATTAGCTTTCCATTTTCCAGCCATGGACCTTGGGTAATTTTTCAGACTTTCTGAATTTTTAGGTTCTTATTTTTCTAAAATGTGCCTCACAAGATGTTATTATGATCCAATTGGACAAAATATGTGGACGTACTTAAAACACCATAAAGGCATATACAAATATAAGCCAGTATAAGCATAAGTCATGTACAGTTACCTGAATTTGGAAAATGAAAGAAATTTAAAATACCTCTTCTGTAATCCCAGCGACAACTGAGGTTCCACATGGTTTGTCTACAGTCTCATAAAGTCCCAACATGAGGTTAAAACAAAAATAAGCCCATTCTATTATAGGTACCAGCAAGGAATTTTTTCTACACTTGAAATGGGGAAAGTAAACATTGAGAAAAATGGATATAATTTTCTGTATATTGTCTTCAAGAATGGGAAATCAGAAACAACTTGAGGAAATTTTAAAAATGGCAAAGTTAAATATCCAACTGTGAGCTACACCTAAGTCATATTCTGCTCTTGAATGTATGTGTATGTGTATTGCAGGCATGAGTAGCTATAATTATAAACTTCAGTTTACAGGTCTATGTGAGTTATGATATTTATAACTAATTTAAAAATGGAAATAATTTCATAACCTTCAGCGTAACTTCATTAATCACTTCATTTTACTCCTGAATTTTTCTCATTTTTTAGCTGCTCACAAACCTCTTGCTTACCAAAACCTCAAAGTTCTTCCCAAAACTCCAGCCACTGGCGCCTTTGTGCTCCTCAGCTCTGTCCCTAGACTTAGCCTATCTCCAGTCAAGTCCACTCCCTTCCTTCTGACTCTAAATATAGTTTCCATCACAGGTAACTGAACTATTGAGTGACAAAGAAGAATGAGAAAATAAGCAGAAGAAGAGAGGAAACATTCATATGTTAATTTTGTTGCAATCACATTTAAAACCATACATAGTACAAAGTGGTGTGTAATGGTTATGAAGTCAATCTAAAAAGCTATGAAGATAATAACTGGCATTAATCAGGGCTCTTGGGGGTGCCTGAGTGGCTCAGTTGGTTAAGCGTTCAACTCTTGACTTTTGGTTCAGGTCATAATGTCAGGGTCCTGGGATTGAGCCCTGTGTTGGGCTCTGTGCTCAGCAGGGAGTCTGCTTGAAGATTACTCTCCCTCTCTCTCTGCCCCTTCCCCCTCACACACTGTCTCTCATATACATTTTTTTAAAAAATAGTAATAATTAGGGCTCTAAAAACCATAAATTCAGTTCTGACTTTGGCAGAATGAGGAAATTATGGCATGGATGCTAAGGTGCCTCATTTCATACCAGGAAGGGTAAAATCATTAGAGAGCCAAGATTCAACTGATTTCCATTACAAAGTTGATTTCTACCCACACCCTGCCTTATTCTCATTATTCACCCTTACTCTCTCCAGCTCATCATCTATGCTTTTTCCTGTCTGTGTGTTGGTTACATTTTCTTGGGGCAGGTAGAGTGTATCGCTCTATCTGCCAGAGAATATAGTTGTTAGCAGCCCCCATGTTTCAATTTTTGCAACTCCCAGTAGAATAGGAGGAACTTACTGGTATGTATATGTATTTCCAATTTCTAAAATTAAAGAGGAAATAAAAACAGAGAAGAGCTCTGATTAGCCATGCTCCTTGATATATTAATAGTGGTAAGAGAGGAGAGAACTAAAAAATCATGCCACGCTTGTGCAAACTCATGGGTAGAGTGAAGAAAGAAACAGTTCCTAGGTGAAGGGAGGATATTTCTGCTATTAACTTCTCAACTGAAACAAAATGAAAAAGGCACGCAGCTATTAAAATGTGATTTTTTTAGTTGCTCTTTTATATTTTCAGAAATGTCATTTATATGAACAGCATGTTCTATTCTTAGTATGTCATTAGTATTTGGAATTTTCATTCCTCCGAGATACTGAAAGAAGTCAAGTCAGATTAAAGAAATATATAATGGCCAATTACTTGTTTGCTAATTGTACTTTAGGGCATAAACTGTATTAGAGAGTTCAGTACCAGTGATTACTCCTCAAAAAATAAAAGCACACTAAGCATAATTTCTTTGGAAAAATTGTTGTTTTATTTTCTACCTTTTTTTGTTTAAATCATTTAGTGAAGGATTTTTTTAAAATGAAATAATGCTTCTGTATTGGCGCATAAAAACAGCAGGTTCTGTTTATTTGATTCAAGGTTCTATTTTATTGCAGTTATTGCTAAATTTGTAGTATAGACATAAAGATTCACATAGGATTCATATTATATAGACAAATTATTTCCCATTTCTATATATTCCAGTATATTATTTCTATATATTCCAGTATACATTCCAGGGATATGTCTCCTAAGTATTAAAAATATCCTTGAAGTTAAAACAAACCAAGTAATGTTACAGAGAAAAGATGTCATAGCAGTACTTTGAAGGTATCCCCTTCAACAACAACAGCTAAACACAGAGTTCTAGTTCTCCAGTGAGTATCCAATGATTATTTTTAGTTGATTATACATTTTAGATAGAGAATATGTTAGTATAATAGAAGAAAATGAAAACACTAACTTGGAAAGAGATATGTATCATTATTTACAATAGCAAAGAATTTATAACTGTTCAAATAATCTTTCAATTTTTTTTTAAGTTAGTGGGTTTTTATAATTTGGGGGAAAACCCTACTTAATGAGTCTTTTTCAAGAGAAATATTAAAATATTACCATTGGTCATCTACTGTCATTATCAATAGGATATGTTTTACAATGTCAGCCAGTGCTTTAAAAACATAAGCCAGTTTTAATAGAGTAAAGCCTGGCTTGATTAAAATTTTTTTCTTTTGCATCAGTCAACACTTCTGAACATGTACAGTTTAATAACTATATTCAAAATATGATACTCATGAGCTCAAGGAATTTAAAGTGCAATGTGAGTTATCATGATTAAAGCATATTTAGTATGGGTAGAATAAAATGTACTTTACTGATTTTCTAGTTCTTCTCTTCCCCTTTCTCCCTCCCTCCCTTTCCTCTTTCTTCCCTCTCTCTCTCTCTGTCCTCTTTTCCTCTCTTTTTCTCTCTTTAAGTCATTCCATGCATGTGTGGGTGTAGCCTCTAGTAATGAGAATATTATATCAGGAACCCCTTTCTTTGACTCAGCAGGTGAAGAAAGTTCTCTTTCATAAAACACCATTCCTATAATAGGAAATCTTGTATACTCATCATGGATGCACATCACATTGTCCAGGGAAGTATAAGGGTTTCTTTATTTAAAACAAATAAGATGTAATTTTGACTATATAAGGGCAGAGAGTAGAGGGGAAAATGATGATGATAAATCTTGAGAATTACAGAGACTGGTATTTTTTTAACTTTTCTAAAAATGGAGAGAGATTCAGGCAAGAGTTGTGTTTCACCTGACATATAGCAGTTTTCCAGAAGGATATAATAACTTCTCAAGACTGCATATATATTTAAGAATTGCTGCCTTAGCTTTACCAGCATTATCAACATCACAGGTTTTCATGCCAAAATGTATTTAATGTCATGTGGTACTTGTTTATTTTTTAAATATACTGTGTTGTTTAGTTTTAGGTTCATAGTAAATTTCTATGTATTCCCTGTACCCACATACATACACCTTCATCACTATCAATATCCTGTACCAGACTGGTTCATTTGTTACAATAAATGATCCTATATTGATGCATCGTTATTACCCAAAGTCTGTAGTTTGTATTAGGGTTCATTCTTGGTGTTTTACATTTTATGGATTTTGGAAAATATCTAATGACATGTATCCACCATTACAGTATCATATAGAATAATTTCACTGCCTTAAAAATCCTCTGTGTTCCTCCTATTCATCCTTTTCTCCTCCCTAACTCCTAGCACCCACTGATTTTTTTTTATTGTCTCCAAAATTTGGCTTTTTCTAGAATGTCATATAGTTGGAATCATATATATATATATATATATATATATATATATATATATATATATATATATATAGTGTTTTCAGATTGGCTTCTTTCACTTAATAATATGCATTTAAGGTTCACCCATACCTTTTCATAGCTTGAAAGCTCACTTAATTTTAGTGCTTGCTGAATGATACTCCATTGTCTGGATGTACCACAGTTTATTAATCCATTTATCTCCTGAAGAACATCTTGGTTCTTCCATGTTTTGGCAATTATGAATAAAGCTGCCATAAACATCCATATAGAGGTTTTCCTGTGGACATACGTGTTCAGCTCCTTTTGATAATCACGAAGGAGTGCAATTGCTGGATTGTATGGTAGAATGTGTTTAGTTTTGTAGGAAACTGCCAAATGATTTTCCAAAGTGGCTATGCCTTTTTACATTTCTACCATTAATGAATGAGAGTTTCTGTTACTGCACATCCTCACTAGCATTTGGTGTTGTCAGTGGTCAGGATTTTGGCCATTCTAATAGGTATGTAGTGGTACCTCTGTTATTTTTCATATTGCTATTACTAAGCCCAGATAATTAAACAGCTTTCAGTAAGTAGCATATAGAAACCAAGTTCCAAATGAAAGCTGACCCCCAAAACATAGCCAGAACAATCAAACAGAAGCCCAAGAAACTGAAAGAAAGGTATTAAGATAAGCTTAGTCATTTCCTGTATGCATGGACTATTTACATGGGTTTAGGATGTATTTGGTAAAACTGTTCATCTACTTTAAAAGCAGTAAAGAAAGTACTAAAGTAAAATGTGTTCTGAAACCAAGGATTTAAGTGTGCAAATCTTCTGAATGATGACAGCTTTAGGGACTGGAAGGTGTGTAATTTGCTTCAAGGCATTTTAATTCAATATTTCCCTGAACACTATCAAAAAAATGAAACTAACACAATTTCAACAACAACAAAAAATATGTAGGCAAACTTCATTAATATTATGTCTGCTAGCCAAGGAAGCTATGAGAACATAAGGAAATTTAGTGCTTTACATGAAAGGGATGTATTCATAGGGCTTGCCTTTTTTGTTGTTTTGGGAGGTACTTAAAGAAAACATCACGTTTACACACACCCATGTGTCCTATATTCTTTTAAAATTCCAATTTTGCACTCTGCTCTATGTGATAAAACCTATACATGGCTTTGTAAGTATTAATGTATATGAATTTTAGATCTCTACAGCCTATTTTCCCTTCCCCCATCTCAAAATTGTTCATGTTATTTTATTCATTCTGTTTAATTACTTGTCTTTTTTCTCTACATTGCCTTGGCTTTTTACTTTGTGTAAACTTATGTTTTAAATTAAAAAAAAACTACTGATTCTCTACTGCCATTATCACAAACCTTCTCATGAGAAAGCAGTTGCAGATCCTTTGGAGACAGCTCAAATAAGTTTTGTGAATAAATTTCAAAATGATGCCAAGAATAGGGATTATGAAACTTTTAGATTCATACAGTTTATAGGAAATTATATTTAGCAATTTTAACTTGATATTTTATGGTCATACCCAAAATATATAAGATAAATTTCATAAATACTAAGAGTCATAAATAGTATATTAATATTTCAGCAAGAAAATAATATTGACATATAATGTACCAAGAATTTATATATGATCGCATTTAGATAATTTAATATTAATAACTTTTGAGGAAGGTATTATTCCCATTTTCCAATGGGGAGGCCTTAGCAAAACCCTTAATAAACTGAAAACCTCAGTTTATGTATTCATGGAATGAGTGACAGTCAACTAACATGTGATTACTCAGTAACGGTTTGCTCTGTCTTATAAATAAGTTGTAAATTTTAGATTTTTGAATTAAATAATAATGAAAGTAATGATGAAGGCTTTTCATATACCAATTTTTTAGAAGGTATTACTGAGAGTCTTTGAATAACTCCAAAATATTTTCATTAAATGAATGTTTTCGTAATGCACACACTTTTCATTTAAACATAGTTGAGGACTCCCGTCAAAAGGAGAATTTCCAAATTACCTCTCAATGTCCTCTATTAAAACAGGTATTCTTTAAAACAGACAAATCAAGGTTTTCTCAATTTGTTACTCGTAGGGGAGTTACATTGTTCAGAAGGAAATAAGATGGATAATCTAAGTAAAATGTTTTTGGATACCTTTCATGAGACATCAGTGGGTCTTTATTTATTTATTTATTTTTAAAGATTTTATTTATTTATTTGAGAGAGAGAGAATGAGAGACAGAGAGCATGAGAGGGAGGAGGGTCAGAGGGAGAAGCAGACTCCCCGCCGAGCAGGGAGCCCGATGCAGGACTCGATCCCGGGACTCCAGGATCATGACCTGAGCCGAAGGCAGTCGCTTAACCAACTGAGCCACCCAGGCGCCCCATCACTGGGTCTTTAAAGAGGGTTTATTGATTCTTCAGGCAGCACCCGAGGCAACCCAAGATCTGTTGTTCTGTCACTTTAAAAGCAGCAGCAGACGTGCCACTTTTCCTAGATCTTTCTCTTAAGACTTGAAAATTTCTACAAACTAATTGCATCTGTCATCTCCTGCTTGATCCACTGAGTCCCACAGGCCATGTCTGAATGGTTAGAAGCTGTATTTTTGCTCAAAATGCTTGTTGGAACAAATGCATTTTTAGGGCAGAGACTCCATAAATGAAATCTAAGCATTCAAACCTATAAACATCAATGAGAAGAACTAAAGACCACAAAGGAGGCCGACTTAGTGGGATTCTATGAAAGACAACTTAGACTCACAGCCCTGGGTCACTTGGCTATAGCATTTCAGAGATATAACCAGTCTCTTTGTGGATTCTTCTGAGGAATAAAAGCTCATTATTTGTTAAGGATATAAATTTCATTTTGGGATAGCAAAACTTTTAAAAGATGATCTTTGTTATTCTAGAATCCAGCTTCCTCTAAATTTAATTTATTGTGACTTTGAAGATTCCTACTTGGATGACGTAGACTAAACATACTTTTTTTTATCTTTATGTTTACATCACATTCATTCTCCTTGTCTATATCTTTGGGAAGCCCCAGATTTTGCAGTGCTCCTTAAAGTGTTCAATTAAAAATATATATAAAACTTAAAGTATAAAGAGAGGGTGAGTAAAATTTTTAAATTGTTCTGGATCAATGCCCAAATTAACCAGAAATCACAGACCCTTCTTTTTTCTGAGTTTTGCCTTAAATTTTTGGTGGTCATTGTATTAAGGATATTCGAAAAAATAGAATTGTGATTTTCTTTTCTCAAGATGAAAGCACAATAAATACATTTAGGTGTAGGTACTAAATATACTTTGGATTATCATATAATTTTAAAAGCATGTATTAGAGATAAGCTTGTGCTTATTAGCAGATAGTAATCTCAAAAATTATTGATAGTAATCTCAAAAATTATTACATATTAGGCTTGCTTTTAGAGTCAGCTTTACTAACTAATGTGCCTTTTTCAGTTAAATATGAACCTGTGCTTTTAATGAGTAGGTGTTCATATTCTTATGAAAGTACCAATTAGGAATCAAGTTCCATTTCTGAAGTAGCAGTTTGGGGGATTATAGTTCAATGATAAGAGCATGAACTCTACAGTCAAATTATTTGATTTGCTTCCTTCTTTATCAGTTCAACTCAAACAAATATGCTTCTCTTTCAAGAGTCTGATTGTCATGTCTAGTTAATTTGATTTGCTCATATGTTTGGATTAACAAAGATAGACAACTAAACTGCCTCCACTGCTGAGACAATTAAGCCTTCCCATGTGCCTGGTGCCAGATACAATGCTCAGTAATGTGTTGAAACTACATAAATGAAGTGAAACCAAAAGATACCTAAAATCCAGTATTTGTGCATAAGCCTTGGTGCCTAAATTGGGACTCTTAGAAATGTGGCATGCAAAATTATGGAAAGAGCCCAAAAGTCCATTGACTGATGAATGGATAAAGATGTGGTTTATATATACAGTGGAATATTACTCAGCCATAAAAAGAATGAAATCTAGCTATTTGCAAAGATGTGGATGGAGCTAGAGAGTTTTATGCTAAGCAAAATAAATCAGAGAAAGACAAATGCCATATGATTTCACTCATATATGGAATTTAAGAAACAAAACAAATGAATATGGGGAGAAAAAAGAAAAAACAGACTCTTAACTGTAGAGAACAAAGTGATGGTTACCAGAGGACAGTGGGCAAGGGGATGGGTAAAATAGGTGATGGGGATTAAAGAGGGCACTTGTGATGAGCACTGGGTGTTGTATGTAAGTGTTGAATCACTAAATTCTATACCTGAAACTAAATTTACACTGTATGTTAACTACCTGAAATTTAAATAAAAACTTAGGGGAAAAAAAAGGAATGTGGCATGAAAAAAATACTCTGTGTACCTACTGGGGTGTGAACTCAGTCTTTGGAGATACACCACTCATACTGCAATTCAACTTCATGTATCTTATTTACTAAGGACTAAATTTTTCAGCTTGCCAGTTAAATGATTCTACTTAACACACAAAAGACAGTGTGATATTGCCCAGCCTTTGTGGTGGAGAACCACCTAAGATGGAAGAAAACATTTAAAATTAATTTTTCAACAGCAAGATAGTAAAGAAGTCCTCAGAAGCTATAACCAGAAAGCTTAAATCTAGAAAAATCAGCAAGTGTTGAAGATGGATGTTGCCTTCAGAGATCTGCCAGTTGACTAGGGCTGATCCAGAGCTTCAGTTTTAGGGTCACATGTGAGTGACAAATATTAGAACATACATAGTGGAGAGGTAGATGAGAGGTTCAGAATTAAGACAGAACCCTCAAAAGGTGACACTTTCTGTGGCTGAAATGAGAAAACAAACCTGCCTTTTGGCGTGAAATATTAAGAAATCTTTGCCCCTGGGTGGCTTCAGAAAAAAAACAAAAACAAAAACAAAAAACACAAAAAAACCAAAAACAAAATCTCCTGAGAATTCATAACCATTTTTCCTGGGTTAAGGACTAGAGGGAAACAGACATGGAACATGTTATTATTTTAAAAATAAATACCAGAGGGACGCCTGGGTGGCTCAGTTGGTTGGTTAAGCATCTGACTTTTGGTTTTGGCGCAAGTCATGATCTCATGGGTCATGGTGAGATTGAGTCCCACATTGGGCTCTGCCCTCCTTGGGGAGTCTGAAGAGTCTCTCCCTCTGCCCCTCCCCCCCTTCCTCTGTCTTTTTCTCTCTCTCTCTCAAATCTTTAAAAAAAATAAATACCAGAAAATTTAGAATAGTGAAAGTTAATTCTTCAGGGAGGGGTTCAGTTTGATTGGGAAGGGACACACAGGATCTCAAAGGTATTGGTTATCTTTTAATTCTTGAGGTGGTTGGTTATTAGTACATGTGTGCTTTTATCAATTATCATTGTTATGGAGACCATAAAATATATGCACTTTTTTGAGTTTATGATATATTTTATAGTGTGAAAATCTTATAAGAAGCCATTTGTAATAGCCATCTTTAAAAATTACTGATTAATCATTAATTTTGATGCCACATTAATTGGGTTCTCAACACATGGAGGAAATAAATAGGGATGTGTTCAGATAGTTCAGTTTTTTTTTCTGCCCAACTATATGCAAGACTGAAAGTATTGTCAAATATGTTAAATGTTTAGGGTAATGAAATGCCTTTTGGCATTTTATCAATAGTAGCATAGTCCTGCTCTAATTGATTTTAGTGCCAAGCTAATTTTATGCTTGAGAAAAAAAGAAAAATTCAGGTTAAAACTTTGGCAATTCCCAATTAATTTCTGACTTATTACATTTAGTAGAAGGAGTAGCAGGATGGAAGAAGGAACTATATTAATGGTTAGGAGGTATTTACAGAGCATAGGGAAAAGGCCAGAAAATGTGTGACATGAATAATGAGAGGGTCCCAAAGCTCCATTGAGGACTTGATTTTAGAGATGCTCCTGCACCCAGGAAAATAGTATATGTTGTTCTTACAGAAGACAAATTAAAGGAATTGAAGATGGTGTTCAGTGGGGAAAAATGAGACAAATGATGATTAATGTCAAATGTGTAAAATATAGTGAGCAAACACTTTAAATAGTTATATCAGTATCCACAATGAGGTTAATATCAACAAATTATAAATGCTTACACTAAATCTCAAATGTTAAGTTACTAACTGGTAAATGTCAGAGCTATACAGAAATCATGATTTGCTGCAGAGATTATTATTATTTAATGGTATGTAAGATGGTAGGAACATAAAAATGATTTTATTTAATTAGATATATGCATTCTGTTTTCCATAAATGTTTGAGTTGTCTTAGTATTGTATATAAATTCAAATGAAACAAAAAATAAATCTATCGGGCGCCTGGGTGGCTCAGTTGGTTAAGCGACTGCCTTCGGCTCAGGTCATGATCCTGGAGTCCCGGGATCGAGTCCCGCATCGGGCTCCCTGCTTGGCAGGGAGTCTGCTTCTCCCTCTGACCCTCCTCCCTCTCATGCTCTCTGTCTCTCATTCTCTCTCTCTCAAATAAATAAATAAAATCTTTAAAAAAAAATCTATCAAGGGCATGGGAAAATACTAATAGAATAGAAAAACAAGGTCAAGGAAGTAGTTGAGGAAGACAAAAATGAGTTTCTTCAGAAAAATATTTCTCACCAATAAGTTTTATTCTCTCCATTTGTTGGTATTGTCTAAACCAAAATTAAAACAGAATATCTAGGGAATAAACAGACTGAAAACTTTATCCAAAAATTCTTGATAAACATAATCACTCTCATGGGACCTGCAAGTCTACATATGACGTATGGGTTAATGCTATAACTAAGATCTGACTTTACAGTTTCTCCATAGAAATACTTACCTTACTAATGCAGTGGTATGAGAGAAAAGAAAGTTTTATATATATATATATATACACACACTATATATATATATAAAGTGTATGTGTGTGTGTGTGTGTGTATATATATATAGAGAGAGAGAGAGAGAGAGCCACACAGTCATCTCTGGTATTCCATTATAGCAGCCCAAATTGATTAAGACATATATATATTTTAAGATTTTATTTATTTATTTGTCAGAGAGAGCACAAGCAGGGGGAGGGAGAAGCAGGCTCCCTACTGAGCAAGGAGCCGATGTGGGACTCGATCCCAGGACCCTGGGATCATGACCTGAGCTGAAGGCAGATGCTTAACCAACTGAGCCACCCAGATGTACCTGATTAAGACATAGTTTTATACATATGTGTGAGTGTGTTTTCTAAATGAGTAGGTATCTGGAGTACCAGGATTTGGGAGAAGCTTTTTTAGAACCTTTAAGTTTTAGATCAACCATATTTGGAGCAAAGTTTACTGTGTAAAAGCCGGATTCTTACACTTAACGATGATCAGGTAGTCAGAATGAGACAGTTGTGGACAAAAGATTCATGTCCATGGTCAGGGCTCAGCTATATCCATAATACAGTGTTTTGATATGCAGATATTTGGCTTGGTGGGTGTTACACATTCTTTCCTCCAAATTATCTTCCTTAGTACTGACAGAGACTATTATTTATTTATTTATTTATTTATTTATTTATTTATTTATTTATTTATTTATTTATTTATTTTTTAAGATTTTATTTATTTATTCATTTGACAGAGAGAGACACAGTGAGAGAAGGAACACGAGCAGGGGGAGGGGGAGAGGGAGAAGCAGGCTGCCTGCTGAGCAGGGAGCCCAATGTGGGGCTCGATCCCAGGACCCTGGGATCAAGACCTGAGCCGAAGGCAGACGCTTAACAACTGAGCCACGCAGGCACCCCTCTGACAGAGACTATTATTTAAACTTGATTTTTTTGGTAATGTATTTTGGAGACCAAAGTTTGAGTTCAACTGTGAGGGAATCAGATATAGTTCATTAAAACAAAAACAAAAACAAAAACAAAAAACCAAAAAACTAATGGATGTTTATACTATATAGGAGGAGGTGTGTCAACCTACTGAATTGATGAGTAGAAAATATAATAAAGTAAATTTTTTATAATATCAGGTATTGAGGGGAAAAAAGAGAAAAGAGACTGCATAGAATACATTCTCTCTAGAAAATATACTTGGTCCATAGAGGATGAGAATGATCCCAAATTCCATGTCTGAATAGAGAACTCTTTTCAGGCTGTAGAAGTATAACATCAGAAATATAGACAGTGGGGCACACCTGGGTGGCTCAGTTGGTTAAGTGTCTGACTCTTGGTTTCAGCTCAGGTCATGATCTCAGGGTCCTGAGATAGAGCCCCGAGTGGGGTTCTGCACTCAGCTCAGAGTCTGCTTGTCCCTTTCCCTCTACACCCCCTTGTTATTCTCTCTCTCTCGAATAAATAGATAAAATCTTTTTTAAAAAAATGTAGACAATGGAGCGCCTCAGTCGGTTAAGTGTCCGACTCTTGGTTTCAGGACTGTGATCGTGGGTTGTGGGATCATACCCCACTTTAGGCTTCTTGCTCAGCAGGGAGGCTGCTTCCCCTCTCCCTCTCCCTCTGGCCCTTCTCCCACTCATGCACTCTCTCTCTCTTCCTGTCTCTCTCTGAAATGAATGAATGAATCTTTAAAAAAAAATGTAGACAAAACCAGGATCATTTTGTAACTATAGGCTTTGATTTTTGGCAAAATATGAATTGTAAGAAAGATGAAGGATGAAGAGTACCCTTAGGTCCAGCCAATTGCTTTTCCTACATAGAGTAGTAGAAACATGAGACCAATTATAGATGTATATTGAAGTGTTAAAAAAAAAAAAGAGTTTAATCCATTTAAAAGGTATAGGGAGTACCTGAGGGAAGTAGAATAAGAAGAATGAGGACCTGTAATTTGTTCAGATTTTTTATTTCATTGTGTTTCAATCTTGGAGGGTTGTATGTTTCTAGGAATTTATCCATCTCTTCTAAGTTGTCCAATCTGTTGGCATATAATTCTTTATAGTAGTCTCTCATGATCCTTTGTATTTCTTTGGTGTAGTTGTAGCATAACATCTTCTAATTTATTTAAGCCTTCTCTTTTTTTTCTTGGTGTTTACTAAAGGTTTGTTAATTTTGTTTATCTTTTCAAAGAACCAGCTCTTAGTTTCATTGACCTTTACTATTTTTTTTTAAAGATATTTATTTATTTGAGAGAGAGAGAGAGTGAGCATGTGAGCTGGGGGAGGGGTAGAAGGAGAAGGAGAGAGAGAATCTCAAGCAGACTGCACTGAACGCTGAGCCTGACATGGGGCTCCATCTCATGACCCTGAAATCATGACCTGAGCTGAAATCACGAGTCAGATGCTTCACCAACTGGGCCACCGAGGTGCCCCAAACCTTTTCTATTGTTTTTTAAAATCTTTATTTCATTTATTTCTGCTGCAATCTTTGTTATTTACTTCCTTCTAATTTTATTTTTTCTTTGTTTTTCTTTTACTAGTTTTTTGGGTTGTAAAGTTAAGTTGTTTGGTACTTTTCTTGTTTCTTGAAGTAGGAATTTATCACTATGAAACTTCCCTCTTAAAATTGCTTTTGCTGCATCCCATAGATTTTGGTATATTACATTTCCATTTTCATTTATCTCCAGGTATTTTTAAATATCTCTGATTTCTTCTTTGACCCAATTGGATGTTCCATAACATATTGTTTAATCTCCACAGATTTTTGTGAATTTTTTAGTTTTCTTTGTGTAATTTCTAGCTTTATACCATTGTGCTCCAAAAAGATGCTTGATATAATTTAAATCCTCTTATATTTTTTTTTTGAAGATTTATTTATGTTAGAGAGAGCATGGGCAGGGGGCGGGGCAGAGGGAGAGGAGAGAGAGAATCTCAAGCAGACTCCCCACTGAGCATGGAGCCCAACACAGGGCTCGATCCCGTGAGATGAGGACCTGAGCTGAAATCAAGAGTCAGAGGGTCAACCAGTTGAGCCACCCAGTTGTCCCTTCTCTTAAAATTTTTAATATTTAAAATTTTAATAATGTAAAATTTCTTGAAAAATGTTCCATGTATACTTGACAAAATTGTATATTCCTTTGCTTTTGAATAGAATGTTATGTAAATATCTGTTAAATCCATCTGGTCTAACTTGGCATTTAAGACTGATGTTTCCTTATTGATTTTCTGTCTGAATTATTAATTGATGTAAGTCGAGTATTAAAATCCCCTTTTATTATATTTCTATCTATTTCTCTTTCTGGTCTGTAGGGGCTCCTATATTGGGTGCATAAATATTTACAAATGTTGTATTCTCTTGTTGGATTAACTCCTTTATTATTATGTAACACCCTTATTTATCTCTTTTTACACTCTTTGTTTTAAAGTCTAGTTTGGCTGAATAAGTATAGCAACTCTAGCATTCTATTGGTTTCCAATAGATCCAGAAAGATCTTTTTTCTGCCTGTTCACTTTCAGTCTGTATATATTCTTACATCTAAAGTGTAACTCTCCTCAGAGCATATAGATGGGTCTTGTTTTTTATCCATTCAGCTATTCTATGTCTTTGATTGCAGAAATTAGTCTATTCATATGTAAAGTAATTTTATTGATTGGTATGTGGTTATTCCCATTTTGTTAATTGTTTTCTAGTTGTTTTTGTAGTTCCTCTCTGTTCCTTTCTTCTTCCCTTGTTCTCTTCCTTTATAGTTTGATGATTTTCTTTGGTGGTAAACTTAGATTTTTTTCTCTTTATCTTTTGTGTATTTACTATAGGTTTTTGTGTTGTGATTACCATGAGGCTTATATATAATAACTTACCTATAATAGTGTATTTTAAATTGAAAACAACAGAAATTTGATCTCATTCTAAAACTTGTCATTTTACTTCACCATGTTTTATGTTTTGATGTCACATTTTACAACTTTTATCTTGTCTGTATCCATTAACTAGTTATTGTAATCATAGTTACTTTTACTACTCTTTTTTTAAGCTTCATACCAGCTTTAAAAGTAATTAATCCACTATCTTTACTATGCATTTACTTTTTCAGTGAGATTTATTCTTTCATATGTATTCTTATTACTGATCAGTATCTTTTCTTTCCCTTTAACATTCTTTTGTAAGGCCAATTTACTGGTGATGAACCCCTTTAGCTTTTGCTTATCTGAAAAACTCTTTATCCCTCCTTTGATTCTGAATGATAATTTTGCCAGGTAAAGTATTATTGGCTGGAAGTTTTTTTTTTTTTTTTTTTTTCCTTTCTTTCAGCTCTTTGAATATATCATGCCACTTTCTCCTGGCTTGCAATGTTTCTGCTGAAAAATCTGCTTATAGTCTTATGGGGATTCCCTTGTACATAACAAATTGTTTTTCTCTTGCTGCTTTTAAGATTCTCTCCTTGTTCTTAACATTTGACATTTTAATGTATTGTATAATGTGTCTTGTGGGTCTCTTTGTGTTCATCTTTTTTGGAATTCTCTAGCTCCTGGATCTGGATGTGTTTTTTCTTTCAAGGAAGTTTTCAGCCATTATTTTTTCATATAAGATTTCTGCCTATTTTTCTCTTTTCTGTCCTTCTGGGAGCTGTAAAATGATTTGAACCCATTTGATGTTATCCTATAAGTTACTTAGGTTATATTCACTTCTTTTTTTCCTTTTTCTTTTCACTGCTCTGACTGGGTGAGTTCCATTGCCTTGACTTTGAGTTGACTGACCCTTTCTTCTGCTTCTCTAGTCTGCTCTTCAACCCCTCTAGTGTATTTTTCAGTTTAGTTATTGTATTCTTCAACTCTGTGACTTCTGTTTGGTACTTTCTTATATTTTTAATTTCATTGTTGATGTTGTCAGTGTGTTCATCTATTCTTCTTCCCAGTTAAGTGAGCATCATTACTTTGAACTCTTTATCAGGTAAATTACTTCATTAAGTTTTTTTTTCCCTCCAGTTTTAGCTTATTCTTTTAAATGGAACATATTTCTCTGTCTCTTCATTTTGCTCAATTCTCTGTGTTGGTTTCTATTTTATAATAGATTAAACAACCATCTCTTACAGTCTTGAAGAAATGGCCTTGTATATAAGATAAAACTTTTTCTTTATCCCTGCCCCAGTTCTTGCTTGTCTCTCAAATCTCTGTGCTGGTCCAAGTAGCCAATTATATTTTTAATAGCTCCCTATAGTTGAGGATGTGCTAAGACCTGTCAGTGTCCCAAATGGGAGTGCTCCAGCAGGCTCCCAGAGATATAAGTTAAATTAGATGCCTGCCTCTCAGGCCAAGGTTTTAATATAAGCAGATAAACTTCCTTCACTTTAAGTCTGGTGCTGTTTCTGAGCTGGGCCCAGAAGCAGATAAGTCTGAGCATGTGACCTTTTTAAAAGGCCTTTTTCAGATTGTTAGTGTCTTGTGGATCTCAGGATGTAAGTCTTGTTAGTTTTCAAAATTATAGGTTTTTCTTGGACAACCAGTGGATCAAAAAAGAAATTAAAGGGGAAATAAAAGTTTCTTGAGACAAATGAAAGTGGAAACAGCATACCAGAACTTGTGGAAAGCAGAAAAGCAGTTATAAGAGGGAAGCTCATAGCAATAAACGTCTGTGTTAAGAAGCAAGAAGGATCCCAAATAAACAACCTAACTCTATGCCTTAAAGAATGGAAATGAAAAAAAAAAAAGTTAGCAGAGAAAGGAAATAATAACAATTAGAGCAGAAATAAATGAAATAGAGGACAGAAACACAATAGAAAATATTAACCAAACTAAAAGCTGGTTCCCCTAAAAGATAATTGACAAATGCTTAGCTAGACTTACCAAGGACCCAAATCAACATGATTATAAATAAAAAAGAGACATTACAAATGATATCACAGAAATTCAAAGGATCCTAAGAGGCTACTATGAACAACTACATGCCAAAAAACTGGACAACCTAGAGGAATAGAAAAATTCTTAGAAATATACAACTTACCAAGACTGGATCAGGAAGAAATAGAAAACCTGAGTAGATTAATGACCAGTAAGGAGGTTGAATTAGTAATAGAAAACTCCCAATGAAGAAAAGCCCACCAAATGACTTAATTGGTGAATTTTACCAAACATTTAAAGAAGACTTAACATCAATCCTCCTCAAACTCTTCCAAAAAATCAAAGATGAGGGAACACTCCCAAATGCATTTTACCAGATCAGCATTATCCTGATATCAAAACCAGAAAAGGACAATACTAGAAAAGAAAACTATAAGCCAGTATCCATGATGATTACAGATGCAAAAATTCTTAATAAAATATTCCCAAACCAAATTCAGCAGCACACTGAAATGATCATACATCATGATCAAGTGGGATTTATCTCTGATATGTAAGGATGGTTCAACATATGCAAGTCAGTCAATGTGATACATCACAATAGAATGGAAGAAAAGAATCATGTGATCATCTTAATAGATGCAGGAAAAGCATTTCACAAAATTCAGTATTTGTTCATGATAAAAATTACTAACAAATTAGGCATAGAGAGAACATATCTCACCATAGTAAAGCCCATATATGATAAGCCTACAGCTAACATCATACTCAGTGATGGTTGAAAGATTTTCCTCTAAGATCAGAAGCAAGGAGAGGTGCCCACTGTCATTCCTTTTACTCAATAACATTAGAAGTCCTACCTAGAGCAGTGAGGCAAGAAAAAAGAAATTAAAAGTATCAGAATTGGAAATGAAGAAGTAAAATTGTCTTTATTTGCAAATGACATGATTTTATATATGAAAATGTCTAAAGATCAAAAACTGTTAGATCTAATCAATAAATTCAGTAATGTTGCAAGATACAAATTTCACATGCAAAAATCAGTAGCATTTCTATACACCACTAATGAAGAATTTTCTGAAAAAGAAATAAAGGAATTGATCCTACTTACAATAGCATCAAAACAAAAATAGGAATAAATTTAACTAAAGAAGTGAAAGATCCTTACTCTGAAAACTATATAAGACGTTAATGACAGAAATCAAGAAGATGCAATAAATGGAAAGCTATTCTGTGTTCATGGATTGTAAAACTTAGTACTTTTAAAATGTAAATACTACCAAAAGGCATCTATAGATTCAATACAATCCCTATCAAGATTCAAATGGCATTTTTACAGAAGTAGAAAAAACTAAAATTTATATGGAACCACAAAAGATACTGAATAGCCAAAGAAATCCTGAGAAATAGAACAAAGCAGGAGGCATCACACTTCCTGATTTCAAGCTATACTGTGCAGCTGTAGTTATCAAAACAGTATGGTACTGGCATAAAAAGAGACAAATAGACCAATGGAAGACAGTTGAGAGCCCAGAAATAAATCCAAACATATACAATCAACTAATACTTGAAAAAGGATCCAGGAATATTCAGAGGAGAAAAGACAGTCTTTTCAATGAACGGTACTGGGATAATTGGGTATTCAGATGTAAAAGAATGAAACTGGATTTATATCTTACACCACTCATATAATTAATGATTATATAATTATTAACTCAATAATAATAATTAACTCAAAATGCATTAAAACCTTAAAATGTAGGACCTGAAATCATGAAACTTCTAGAAGAAAACATAGAAATAAAGCTCCTTGACGTGGGTCTTGGTAGTGATATTTTGGATATGACACCTAAAGCACAAGCACCAAAATTAAAGAAGTGGGACTACATCATGCTAAAAACCTTCTGTACAGCAAAGGAAACCATCAACAACATGAAAAGGTAACCTATGCAGTGGAAAAAATATTGGCAAAACATATATCTGGTAAAGGCTTAATATCCAGAATATATAAAAAAACTCATACAACTCAAAGCAAAAAACCAAATAACCCAATTTAAAAGTGGGCAAGGGAATTGAGTAGATACTTCTTCAAAGATGATATATGAAAGAAAAGATGAAAATATGCTCAACATCAGTAGTCATTAGGGAAATGAAAAAACCATAATGAGAGATCACCTCATGTCTGTTAGAAAAGCTATTATCAAAAAGACAAAAGATAACAAATGCTTGTATGGATGTGGAGAAAAGGGAACACTTGTGCACTGTTGGTGGGATTGTAAATTTATACAGTATGAAGGGTCCTCAAAAAAATAAAAGTGAAAAAAAAAAAAGTCAAACTACCATATGATCCCAGCAGTTCCACTTGTGGGAATATATCCAATGGAAATGAAAAACTTAACTTGAAAAATATCTGCAGCTCCATGTTCCTAGCAGCATTATTTAAAATAGCCAAGATAATGGAAACAGGAGTATCTATTGATGGATGAATGGATAAAGAAATGGTAGAGGGGAGGAGCAAGATGGCGGAGGACCTAAATTTCGTCTGGTCCCAGGAATTCAGCTAGATAGGGACCATTCTGAACACCTACAAGCTAAACAGGAGATCGAAGAAAGGAATAGCAGCAACTCTCTGAACAGAAAAGCGACCACTTTCTGGAAGGTAGGACGTGTGGAGAAGTGAATCCAAGCTGATATTCGGGAAGATAGACGGCGGGGGGAGGGAGCCTCCGTCAGCTGCTATTGACAAGAGATAGAGCCGTGGAGCACAAAATTGGAACTTTTAGAAGTCCACTACACTGAGGGATGTCACTCCAGTGGCTAAGTGGGGGGTGGAACCCTCACTAGGACAGTGTGGTCTTAGGACCCTCGGGGTCACAGAAAGACTGGGGGTGCCTGAGTGCGGCAGAGCTCCCAGGTATCCGAATGAGGAAGCCGGCCTCAAAGACGGAGCCAAGGAGTAGGCTCTTAGCTTGGGTTTGCCATAAACTGTGATCCGCGGCACAGTTGGGCCACTGCTCTTCCAGCAGGGACCCAACAAGTGGCAGATCCGGAGAGACTCCCCTTCCTCCCCCGGGAGGAGCGGCACGGGGGCGCACCGCAGGAATCGGCTGGGTTTGGAGACTCCAAACGGGGTCAGGTGCAAGAGATAGAAATGCTCGGTCACAGGCTGGGTGAGCATGGAGTGCGGCCAGAGACCGGGGAGACGGGAGTGACTGACTGCTTTTCTCTGGGGCTCACTGAGGAGTGGGGCCCCGAGTTCTCGACTCCCCTGGGACAGAGATTGGGATGCCACCATTTTCCCTATCATCCTCCAAAGCTGTATGGAAAGCTTGCAGGGAATAAAAGCTCGCGAGAGCAAACCCGAGCAGATTACTTAGCCCGGCCCTGGCAAGGGCAGGGCAATTCCGCCTCCAGCAAAGCATTTGGGAACCACAGCAACAGGCCCCTCCCCCAGAAGATCAGCAGGAATAGCCAGCCAAGACCAAGTTTACCAGTCAATGAGAACGGCAGAACTCCAGTACTAGGGAAATACAGCACATAGAATTCATGGCATTTTCCCCCCTGATTCTTTAGTCTTTCAAAGTTAATTTCATTGATTTCTGCTCTGATCTTTATTATTTCTCTTCTCCTGCTGGGTTTAGGCTTTATTTGCTGTTCTTTCTCCAGCTCCTTTAGGTGTAGGGTTAGGTTGTGTATTTGAGACCTTTCTTGTTTCTTGAGAAAGGCTTGTATTGCTATATACTTTCCTCTTAGGACTGCCTTTGCTGTATCCCAAAGATTTTAAACAGTTGTGTTTTCATTTTCATTTGTTTCCATGAATTTTTTAAAGTCTTCTTTAATTTCCTGGTTGACCCATTCATTCTTTAGTAGGATGCTCTTTAGCCTTTATGTATTTGAGTTCTTTCCAACTTTCCTCTTGTGATTGAGTTCTAGTTTCAAAGCATTGTGGTCTGAAAATATGCAGGAAATGATCCCAATCTTTTGGTACTGGTTGAGACCTGATTTGTGACCTAGGATGTGATCTATTCTGGAGAATGTTCCATGGACACTAGAGAAGAATGTGTCTGTTGCTTTGGGATGGAATGTTCTGAATATATCTGTGAAGTCCATTTGGTCCAGTGATCATTTAAAGTCTTTATTTCCTTGTTGATCTTTTGCTTAGATGATCTGTCCATTTCAGTGAGGGAGTTAAAGTCCCCCACTATTATTGTATTGTTGTCGATGAGTTTCTTTGCTTTTATTAATTGGCTTATATAATTGGCTGCTCCCATGTTAGGGGCATAGATATTTACAACTGTTAGATCTTCTTGTTGGATAGACCCTTTAAGTAGGATATAGTGTCCTTCCTCATCTCTTATTATAGTCTTTGGTTTAAACTCTAATTTGTCTGATATAAGGATTGCCACCCCAGCTTTCTTTTGGTGTCCATTAGCATGGTAAATGGTTTTCCACCCCTTCACTTTCAATCTGGGGGTGTCTTTGGGTCTAAAATGAGTCTCTTGCAGACAGCATATCGATGGATCTTGTTTTTTAATCCAATCTGAGAGCCTGTGTCTTTTGATTGGGGCATTTAGCCCATTTACATTCAGGGTAACTACTGAAACATATGAATTTAGTGCCATTGTATTGCCTGTAAGGTGACTGTTACTGTATATTGTCTCTATTCCTTTCTGGTCTATGTTACTTTTAGGCTCTTTCTTTGCTTAGAGGACCCCTTTCAATATTTCTTGTAGGGCTGGTTTCATGTTTGCAAATTCCTTTAGTTTTTGTTTGTCCTGGAAGCTTTTTATCTCTCCTTCTATTTTCAATGACAGCCTAGCTGGATATAGTATTCTTGGCTGCATAGTTTTCTCATTTAGTGCTCTGAATATATCATGCCAGTCCTTTCTGGCCTGCCAGGTCTCTGTGGATAGGTCTGTCAATCTAATGTTTCTACCATTTTAGGTTACAGATCTGTTGTCCTGAGCTGCTTTCAGGATTTTCTCTTTGTCTCTGAGACTCGTAAGTTTTACTATTAGATGTCAGGGTGTTGACCTATTTTTATTGATTTTGATGGGGGTTCTCTGTGCCTCCTGGATTTTGATGCCTCTTTCCTTCCCCAAATTAGGGCAGTTCTCTGCTATAATTTGCTACAATATACCTTCTGCCCCTCTTTCTCTTTCTTCTTCTTCTGGGATCCCAATTATTCTTGTTTCATCTTATGGTATCGCTTATCTCTTGAATTCTGCCCTTGTGATCCAGTAGTTGTTTATCTCTCTTTTTCTCAGTTTCTTTATTTTCCATCATTTGGTCTTCTATATCACTGATTCTTTCTTCTGCCTCATTTATCCTAGCAGTTAGAGCCTCCATTTTTTATTGCACCTCATTAATAGCCTTTTTGATTTTGACTTGGTTAGATTTTAGTTCTTTTATTTCTCCAGAAAGGGTTTCTCTTATAACTTCCATGCTTTTTTCAAGCCCAGCTAGTATCTTTAAAATTGTCATTCTGAACTCTAGTTCCAACATCTTACTAATGTCTGTATTGATTAGATGCCTGGCAGTTGGTACTACCTCTTGTTCTTTTTTTTTGAGGTGATTTTTTTCCATCTTGTCATTTTGTCCATAGGAGAATAGATGAATGAGAGAACAAAATGCTAACAGGGTAACAATTACCCCAGAAGAAGATACACTAAACAAATCAGAAAAGACCTGAAACCAGGGGAAAAGAGAGGGAAAGAAAGAAGAAAGAAAAAAGAAAAGAAAAAAAAAGAAAATGTAAAAGGCAAAAACAAACAAACAAACAAACAAACAAACAAAACCAGAATATGATCAAATATGATCAGGCTGGTGAATAGATCGGTGCCACCGACTAGATCAGTGCCACTGACTAGATTTTGGGCGTATTTTGGTCTGTTAGAAGAAAGTGCCTCCTAAAATTTTAAAGGAAGAAAAACTTATATATGTACAAAAATAAGGATAGATATGATGAAGGGATGTAATATGACTGTAAAGATGAAACTTATAAAAGATTTTATAAAAGGAATTGATAAGATAAGAAGTTGGTTGAAAAAAGAAGAGGATTTACAAAAAAAAAAAGGGAGAGAATGTGATCAGGCGGGAGACTAGAACAAAGCCATACACTAGAGATTTAGGGTATATTTTGGTCTGTTAGAAGAAACTGTATCCCAAAATTTTAAAGAGGGAACAACTTACATATATATATATATATATATATATATATATATATATATATATATATATATATATATATATATGAAAAATAAGGGAATAGAATATGACTCTAAAAATGAAAAATAAAAAAGATTTTTTAAGAAAGGGATTGATAAGATGTTGGTTAAAAAAGGAAAAAGAAAAATTCAAAAAAAAAAGAAAGTTAAAAAAAAGAAAATAACTTTGAAAGACTAACAAATCATGGGAAAAAAAGTCATTAATTCTACGTGCTGTATTCCCCTAGCTCTGGGGCTTTGCCATTCTCATTGACTGGTAAACTTGGTTATGGCTGGCTGTTCTTGCTGATCTTCTGGGGGAGGGGCCTGTTGCCGTGGTTCCCAAATGCTTTGCCGGAGTCGGAATTGCCCTGCCCTTGCCGGGGCCAGGCTAAGTAATCTGCTTGGGTTTGCTCTTGGGAGCTTTTGTTCCCTGCAACTTTCCATACAGCTTTGGAGGACGAGAGTGAAAATGGCGGCCTCCCAATCTCAGCCCCGGAAGAGCTGAGAACTCGGGGCCCCACTCCTCAGTGAGTCCCCAGAGAAAAGCAGTCAGTCACTCCCGTCTCCCCGGTCTCCGGTCGCCCTCCGTGCTCACCCAGCCTGTGACCGAGCGTTTCTCTCTCTGGCACACGACCCTGGGTGGAGTCTCCAAACCCAGCAGATTCCTGCGGTGTGCTCCTGCGCCGCTCCTCCCGGGGGAGGAACGGGAGTCTCCCTGGATCTGCCACTTGTTGGGTCCCTGCTGGAGGAGCAGTGCTGCAGTTCACGGTTTATGGCAACCCTGAGCTGAGAGCCCACTCCTCAGCTCCGTCTCTGCAGCTGGCTTCCCCGCTTCGATACCTGGGAGCCCTGCTGCACTCTGGCACCCCCAATCTTTCTGTGACCCCAAGGGTCCTGAGACCACACTGTCCCAGCGAGGGTTGCACCCCCTGCTTAGCCACTGGAGCGACGTCCCTCAGCGGAGCAGACTTCTAAAAGTTCAATTTTGTGCTCTGCGGCTCTATCACTTGCCGGAAACGGCTGATGGAGGCCCCCTCCCCGCCGTCTATCCTCCTGAATATCGCCTCGGATTCACTTTTCCGCACGTCCTACCTTCCAGAAAGTGGTTGCTTTTCTGTTCAGAGAGTTGCTGCTATTCTTTTCTTTGATCTCCTGTTGAGTCTGTAGGTGTTCAGAATGGTTTGATCCCTATCTAGCTGAATTCCTGGGACCAGACGAAATTTAGGTCTTCTACTCCTCCGCCATCTTGCTCCTCCCTCCATAATCATAAGTTTTAAATGGGAACTTCAATGTTATAAATGTGTGAATATCCCACTTCTACAAGAAATGTTTCCCTGAACAGAATTCATATCAAGGCAGAACTGAATGTGATCACAATAGTAAAATAAAACTTGAAAAATGAAATTAAGAGAACTTGGTTATATGTGGAAGATATTAAAGGGAAGAAAGTAGTCTCAGGGGTTTCTGGGAAAATGGAAAGCAATGGAGATTTGGTGTTTCAGATGGCACTCATCAAAGGATGGGAAGGTCTTCTGCATTGGCAATGAATTTTTGTTCCCCATCTCATATACAGGGTATAGAATTCTTATCATCACTTACTTCGTTAGCTCTCTGAAAGCAGGGATTTTTGTCTATTTTGTTGACTTTTGTTTTTGAAGTAATGCCTGGTATTTAGTAGGCACTCAATGTATCTCTGTTGAATGAATGATTGAATGTAATATTGCCAGTCTTTGCCAGTTTCCACTGTAGTCCTTGCTAAATTCAAATAATGCATCCTTAAAATAATGTGATTTCTAAAATAGTTTTCCAGTGAATTTCCAAAACTAAGTAAATGTATTTCTAAATATTGGAACTCTCTACAGAAAGACAAATCAGTGACTTTGGTGGAGGTAAGGAAGGGGGAGTTGGTAGCAAAAGACAGCCAAATAAATTGAAACTTGATGCTATTTTTTAATGTTAATGGATGACAAGTATTTACTGTTTTTCAAGGATAAACTCCATGCATAAGAATATAACGTTTGATTATAATAAAGAAAAGTACCTCCCTTTTTAGACTACATTGCCACAGTGCACAAATTCCAAGTCATCCAAATTAGCTTCAGTTTACTTAGATAGAAGATAAAAAGAAAGGAGGCCAGGGTAAGGACTAATTAAAATTATATTTTAATTCTAAAACATCATCCCCAATCATCATCTTTTTTATTATGCTTGGGCTGCTGGGTTTGTAAAATATATAAGAATTTGTATTGATTTACTGTATCTGAATCCGTGATTTTAGCCCTAGAGAAAAAGACTGAGAGAGGACGTGCGAATTAAAACAACAATGAGATACCACTACACACCTGTAATTTTGGCCAAAATCCAGAACACTGACAATACCAAATACGGGTGAGGATGTGGAGCAACAAACTCTCATTTGTTATTGCTAGAAATGCAAAGTGATACAGCCACTTTGGAGGAAAGTTTGGGAATTTCTCACACTAGTGAACACACTCTTACCGTAACATTTAGCAATCATACTCTTTGGTATTTACCAAAGGAGATGAAAACTCATGTCCACATAAAAAAAGAACTGTATATGGATGTTTATAGCAGTTTTATTTATAATTTCCAAAATGTGGCAGCAACCAAAATGTCCCTCAGTAGGTGAATGGATAAATACACTGTGTTACAACCAGACAATGAACTGTTATTCATTATGAAAGAGAAATGAGCTACCATGAAAAGTCATGGATATATTTTAGTAATAGAAGCCACTCTGAGGAGGCTACATAGTGTATGATCCCAACTATATGACATTCTGGAAAAGGAAAAACTGGAGAGACAATTAAAAGATCACTGGTTGCCACATGCTGGGGGGAGGGAGGAATGAATAGCCAAAGTACAGAGGAATTTTAGGGCAGTGAAACTACTTTGTATGATATTATGGGTACATGTCCAAACTCAAGGAATTTACAAACCAAGAGAGAACCCTATGTAAACTATGGATTCTGGGTGATACTGATGTGTCAACGTAGGTTCATCATTTGTAACAAATATACAACTCTGGTGGGGGATGTTGGTAGTTGGGGAGGCAATGTGTATGCTAGGTCAGAGGGTATATGGGAAATCTCTATACTTTCCAGTCAGTTTTGCTGTGAACTAAAAACCATGAAGTCTTTAAAAAAGACAATCCACCAGTAACCTAATATTTTCCTTACATTTTTTTTTCTATGAATTGATAAGGAGTGTAAGAATAGACCATACTAGAAGGTTTTAGGCTACATGATGAGCTCACTTAACCAAAATACTAGTAAGGTTAAAATATTAAACAAGAATCACAGCTGTCTCTCAGAGCAGACCTTGGATAAGTCATTGTGATCTATTGAGATAGAATGTGCTAGAAATGTTTTTATTAAAATAATTCTAACAAGCCAAAATATATTTACAATGAAACAAATCCTCAGTGTATGTAATTAATGGTTATAATTAAAATAACAGTCTCAAGCAGCATAATATCTCAGCAGAGATCTTCTTGGCTCCATCACCCACCACAGCATGGAGCTCTTGGAGATGCTGATGGCAGAGACTGAAAAATACGCAGTGGAACTAAGTATTGAACCCCACATGCCAGCTGAGCCTTTTCTAGTAGGAAGCAACACAGACAGGATTTCTCCCATTTGGATTGCTTTATATAATGCTTATTATTTTTTTTCTCTCTGCTTTTTTCAAGTTGGAAGTATAAAAGTAGAGGAATTAGAGTTGACAAGACTAAACTTTCAGAGAAAAGAGGATGTTAGGAGAGAATTTAATGATGAAAGTGTATATATGCATGATTATTTTAAAATAAAACACAGCTCTGCAGGGCAACAACCTTCATAGCACAATCTGGTCCTTGGTATTACAAACCTGCTACAGCTCCTAATCTTTTTCTTCAATCACCTTCTTTGAAACCCTTGATGGTTTCAGGCTGTTTTTCCTACCAGTTCTCTCCAGCTACTACTTCTTTAAACATTTTTGGAAACAGTCCTTATTGGTTGATGTTTTATGCCTTTTATATGTGTTTTATCATTGAAACCCTCAGCAAAATGCTTGTGCAGCCACTTAGCTTTTTCACATACCACTTAATAATATATCATGGTTAATTGACATATGATTTGATTTTGGATTTTTAATGCTTAAGTCCAAAGCTGTTATTTCAAATCAAAATCACATTTGGCAAGAAATTAAATTATTTTTACAGAATTACAGTTAAATGGTGCAATAGAATTTCATTGCATAGATTATCTAATTTATTTTAATCAAACTTACACTGTATTCTCAACATTACTTCTCCTTGTATACCAACAATACATTGATATTCTACATAATTAAATTTTAGTGTTCCCCTGAATTTTCTTAGGAAATATCCTAGAAATATTTTAGAATATATTGCAGAATTGGATTATTAAAATTATATACATTTTTATCTTTTGGGTAACATTTTAATAAAGTTAACATCTTTATACATTATTGCAACTGTATGTCCAATTATATGTGTCCATTTCCTTGTACAACCTACCAGCTTTAGATATTTATTTTAAAAACAAAGCAGTCATCCTGCTTCTTCAAAAAAACCTATTATAGTACAGATGAAATGAATTTTGTTGATTACATTTGTATATCTTTGAGAATAATGGAGATTGAATTAATTTATCAGATACTTACTTTTTATCATTTGTAAATATTCAGTTTGGTCCTTTGACTATTTTTATAAGTAGGACAACCATTTTCTATTGGTTTTTAATTTTAAAAATATTTATATGAACCTTTTGTCAAGTGTTTTTTTCTGTTATTCTCGTTTTTAATATTTACATTTTAATTACAGAAGTTTATGAGATTAAACTGTTTTTGAATGATATCTTCCTTTTTATTCATGTACATTTCTTTATATAAAATTCCATAAATATCCAGTTGATTTTTCTTCTAATTCTGTGGTTTCTTTCCTTTTTTCTTTTTCACTTTGAGTTTCAAAAGTAGGTTTTTAAAAAAATAGTGATTTAAGTCAAATCATTGAGTACTCCTAGACCCAAATTTCTACTCGAGTATGTTATACCTGTGAAAATGGCTTGGGAAAGTTAACTTTTTATTCCTTTCACAGTTGAGAAGTAAGGGGTGATTTGAAGCTGTTACCAGTTATTTTCAACTCTTAGTCAGAAGGGTATTTCCCTGTTCTAGTGTGTTCCCAGAGAGGAGGGTATTATAAATTATTATGAATGGCACAGAGAGGCCTTCTCAAGGAATTGGTGGCATCCTTACCTTTGTCTGGGGTATCACTGGGCGTGTCAAACAAGAGGCCATTACTGAAATCTGGAAAAAAACAAAGCAAAACAAAACCCCAAACTAAATATATTTCTTGCTAGGGAAAGGAAGCTCCTAGTGTTTTTAAGGGGAGATCTAATGTAATGTAGGTTTTAGTGAAGTGTGAAGTTAGGGATTAGTGGATGTTTAGAAGCATGAGTGTTAACAGATTTATATTTCTAGGGGTAGAAGATAGGAACTATTTATTCTCAGATATCTTTTTGGGTATTTGTAGGAAAGCTTGCTGATCTGGTGAGGATATTGCTACTGAATCTATTCCATGTAACTGTATCATTTACCTACATTAAACCTTTGCCTATTTTTGTTTTGTTTTGTCTTTTGCATTTTTTTGGTAAACATTGTTACCTGTGTGCATGATATCTATTATGAAAAAAAATTGCAGTTGAAAATGGGCCATTTTAGGGGTGCCTGGGTGGCTCAGTCGTTAAGCGTCTGCCTTTGGCTCAGGTCATGATCCCAGCGTCCTGGGATCGAGCCCCGCATCGGGCTCTCTGCTCGGCGGGAAGCCTGCTTCTCCCTCTCCCATTCCCCCTGCTTGTATTCCCTCTCTCGCTGTATCTCTCTCTGTCAAATAAATAAATAAAATCTTTAAAAAAAATGGACCATTTTAAGGGTTATCTGCAAGTTGTAATGCAGATATTAGCCCGTAATTCATTTCTGTACAGTGCAAGAGAAGTTTACCTGAGGAGTTATTTATGTAGGTTTGCTGGAACGGATTCCACTAGCATCCACTTTTAGAACTATAGGAGCCTGAAGAAATAATAGACTAAGGAGAGTCAATTGCAAGAAAATTCCCACTCTGGTAAATTTTGAGTACCTGTGCGTAGTGAGGCAGACTTGGTTTTTCTTTTTCTGGCCTGTTGAATTTGCTTTGAATTTTCCCCTGAATAGAGTTTAGTTTCAGCTCGTAAGTTTTCAGTGCAATGTAATGATTATTTTCTAACATTTCCAAGTACATATTGTTTAATATTTTTTTATTTCTAGTTTGCTTAATAATTTCATTATTTATTTGAGAGAGAGAGCATGAGTGTGTGCACATGAGTGAGGAGAGGGCAAGAGGGAGAGAATCTTCAAGCTGACTCCCCACTGAGGGTAGAGACCACACAGGGCTCAGTCTCACCACCCATGAGATCATGACGAGCTGAAACCAAGAGTCCATCACTTAACTGACTGAACCACTCAGGTGCCCCAAGCTCCCAAGTTCCTATATTTCTGTTGAAGTATGTTGACCCTATTAGTGTTTTACAGCCAAGACCTGGAAAGCACTTCCCTTCTACTTACCCTACATTGTTGAGGACTTAGTCACTTGACCATATCTACTTGCAAAGGAAGCTGGAAAATAATGTCTCTAGCTGGTTAACCATATTTTCAATTTAAACATAACTATAAAAAAGAAAGAGGTTTTAGGAGGAAATTTAGCAATATATGACAAAGATGAACGATCTCCCTTTACACTTATGACTTGTTCAAATTTATCTTTGATTTTACATAGTTTTATATCATGTCACTCAATTCATAGAGGTTAATGACTCTTCCCATCTAGCCACCAAATAAAACAACACATTTATGACATTATGTGAAAGCACTCATGTTCAAGGATATACACAGACATGGATGCACATACACACATCTGTATATGTAGTACCTGTACATACACGTAACCATATATATACACATGTACACACACAGATATTTAAATTCAAGGGAAAGAGAGACAATCTAAATTAAAAAAAAAAAAAACTTACTACAGCTACAAAAGAATGAAACTCAGACTGTTAGACTTCTCATAGGAAGCTTAACAATATAGAGTTCTAAAGTTAAAAAATCTTTGAAACCAATGTGTGACAGAATTACCATTTACATATGAGGACAAGATAAAGACTTTTTGGGTCATTTAGGAAATTGAAATGTATCTCATATGCTCTTTTTTTCTCAAAAAAGAAAATCACTAAAAAAAGTACTCAGAAAAAAATCATAAACTAAATAAGGAAGAAAATACAAAATAATTGATAATAATAAATATAAGTTGATTTTAAAAGCCATTGTTAACATAGTGAAACTTTAATAAATTATTAGGAAACAAAATATGGAGATTATTTAAAAATAATACCTACTTTAAACCAAGATTACTACTAATTTCAATAAAATCTTGGCCAGTAGGGAGTGCTATAGAGGGAGAATGAGCATGATAAAAATGTGTGTGTGTGCTATAATATTTATACTGCTAATTTATAATATTGATTAAAATATGCTTTTTGTGAGTCAGAAGTTATAGACAATGCTTAGCTATAACTTCATTTGATGAAGAAATAAATAAGTAATGTCAGCTTTTTACACTAGTGTAAATCAGTTGCAGAAATTCCAAACCACCATAAGTTAGTGGGAGAGGGAGACAATAAGCAATACTTAATTCTTCATGAAAAAGTAGGAAAGAAAGAATAAACAAGAAGCATATGTATGTTCCATTGAAATGAAGTAAAATAAATTGCGTCAGGAATAAGACAAAATAAAACTGATTATAAAAGATGTGCAATGGCAAAATAATGCCACTAAAGTTCATTTTCAGATTGAATTAATACACAATTTAGAGATGTCATTTAAAAATAATTGAAAATAGAACAAAGAGTAGAAATAGATAAACAGTAATGGCAACATTGTTATCCAAACAATGGGATTTATGACAAAATGAATGAATGAGAATAAAAAGGTGGTTTAATATTGAGAAAAATAGGTTTGCCATAAGATATTGTGTGCAAGTACACCTCTCAGTGCACAGACTCAGACAAGCCCACATGATCCACTGGAGGTATTCCATTCTCTCTGTTTTGGACTTTTGCCAAGTCTTGCATATTGTAGGATCATACATAGTTCAGCCTTCTTGGTGCACATCATGGGCTGTCTTCCAATGTAAGTAACAAGCATAAAAACTGTTCTATCCGTATATCTCCAAATTATCTCCCTTCTCAGTTTCAGATAAGCTGAAACTGCTAAATGTTTAAAACAAAGTGAACAAAATCAGTGACAGTGAAAACAAAGAGGGCAACGAAGAACAAGATACACCATGGTCATGTAGAAAAATGAACCTTTGATATGCAAAGTTGAGTGTCCTTCCAAGATATAGATGCTCATTAAAGACACTCTTAGGATGGATAAACACAAGTATTAAACTCTGTTTAAATGCAACCACTCAAAATGTATGTTTCTATAATGTCCAAGAGGGATCAGAGGAACTGTCAAATGCCTTAAAATAAATATGGTTGGGCAATTGTTTTTTGCCATGTTTCTTTCTACTTAGCCTGCTGGATGATGTTGACCTTACAAATCAAGAGGCAGCAAAAAAAAAAAAAAAAATTCCAGAGGCAGCTGTTTGCCAGCAAAATGAATTTATTTAGGAATTGCTGAAAACTACAATTTGGGACAGGCAAACTTTGGTGAATTGTAGGCAAGTCCATAGAACACAGGAGAGGGGCTTGCTTTTGTAGGGGAAAAAGAGGAAACTGAGCATGGCTGTTGCAGCTTCTCATTGACTGAGTGTGATGATTACTCATGGACTGGACTGTTGCTGGGTAAGGAGAAATCCTTCCTTCTTCCATCTGGAGTAGTAAAGCATAGGCTTCTTCCTGTTGGGTAATGTGAGGTGTGCTTCTTATGGCAGGTGGTCCTGTATAAGAGCGCCCCCTT
The DNA here is from genome assembly GCF_029215605.1 of Mirounga angustirostris. Classification (NCBI taxonomy): domain Eukaryota; kingdom Metazoa; phylum Chordata; class Mammalia; order Carnivora; family Phocidae; genus Mirounga; species Mirounga angustirostris. Next base: position 89,519,284 of record NW_026991716.1, on the reverse strand, counting down.
CAGGGCTTCCTAACTCCATTGTTAATGACATTTCCTTTATTTTCACAATGTCTACTTCTTACATGCTCCCCTGGCCCTTGGGTTTGATGTAGAACCAAGCCTTTCCTCTTTTTCTCAGGTGCCTATAGGCTAAGCTTTCTTCTCCCATTTTTGTCTCAGAGAATTCTCTCCCCTTTCTTTACTCCCTTCTATTTTTCCCTCTCCCATATATTCTTTTTCTATTACAGACATTTTAGTAGGAAGTTTATCTAGTATCACCAAAGGGGATGCCAATCCCTCAGGGTGATGGCTGAAATAGGTCTGGAATCTGGAACCCCAATATCATTAGCCCTTCCTTTTCCAAATTTCATTAGTACTTAACTTTTCTTTTATATCTTTTTTGCTTATATTCTCTCCCCATCTCCCATTTTGGCTTCCCTTTCTCTATCTGACAATTACCACAAAGCTGAAACTCCTAGGCTCAAGTCCTCACTCTTGTGATCACAATGGAAAGGAACTTGCTTTCAGATTTAGATTGAAAAATCCCGGGGACCCACAGTGAGAACTGTGTTCAGTTCCTGGTTCTGCTTCTACAGGCTGAATCACCTCAGGTGAGTAACTCAATTCCCTTTAAGTATTCTCACCATAAGATGATGATAGGACTAACTTTATAGGGTGTTGTAAATAGTAATTAAGGAAATGCATATTAATAGCAGTGTGCTTGCCAGAACTGAATATTCAAAAGTGTTATTTATTATTATGGTATGTATAGTATAAGTTCCTGTATTAAAGCAACTATTGCTGTAATGAGCTATTCTTTTTTTTTTTTTTTTTTAAAGATTTTTTATTTATTTGACAGAGAGAGATACAGCGAGAGAGGGAACACAAGCAGCGGGAGTGGGAGAGGGAGAAGCAGGCTTCCCGCGGAGCAGGGAACCCCATGCAGGGCTCGATCCCAGCACCCTGGGATCATGACCTGAGCTGAAGACAGACGCTTAACAACTGAGCCACCCAGGCGCCCCTGTAATGAGCTATTCTTGATCATGTATTCTTCAACATTTTGATCAGTTCCTTGAATGAAGTCATATCAGAGATATTTAATAAAAGTTATACATATTGAAAATTTGAGAAGAATAGCTAAAGTATTCTTCCTACTTGTATACATAACTAAAATTATGAAATTTATCAGGAATATAAATTATCTTCATTGAAGTCTAATGTTGAAGGTCAAAATACATTTGTATAAATTTAGAAGGGGGGGTCAGTTAAGCTAGCCACAATTATTTTGTATGAAAAGGAAATACCCAGGATTGTAATTTATTACAAATTTGTTATGAATCTATATTAACTACAGTGATTTGGATGCTTATAAATCTAATGTTAATTGAATACACAAAAACAGAGTATCCGTTTTTATTTTATACTAGGTCATATTGTACTTAAAGTCTCATTTATTTGTATCACTTTTTGGGTGGGTATTGGAAAATTTCTGTGTGTATAGGCAGTCAGCATTTTTTTTCACTTTAAGAATTTCTTCTTTTTATTTTTCTCTTGGAATATTGATACATTAAGCAAAAGTGGTCCTTTGTCTAAGCCCCAGTATTATGGTGTTACTTGCTGTAGGTACTTTTAAAAGCCTTATAATTTCTTTTATATCCTATTATTTTGCAACATATTTCTATGCATTATTGAATTATCATATTTTTCAATTTCATTTTTATATGATGAATTTTGCTTATAGAACACTCAAATTGCCATATATAATATACATGCATATTTAAAACAATAGAAGCAATCAAAATTCCAATAAGAGTCTCATATAATTGCAGTGGTGTAACATAATATAATACAATAAAGATGCAATTTATCCCAAGGATGTATTTGGCAGAATGCAAAGGTCACTGCTTTCCATTTTTTTTCTTCCAAGATTTTATTTAAATTCAAGGTAGTAAATATATAGTGTAGTTAGTATTGGTTTCAGGGGTAGAATTTAGTGATTCATCACTTAACACATAACACCCAGTGCTCATCACAACACATGCCCTCCTTAATGCCCATCACCTGTTTAGCCCATCCCTCCACCCACCTCCCCTCTAGTAACCCTCATTTTGTTTTCTGTCGTTAAGAGTCTCTTATGGTTTGCCTCCCTCTCTGTTTTTATCTTATTTTATTTTTTTTCCCTTTCCCTATGTTCATCTGTTTTGTTTCTTAAATTCTACGTATAAGTGAAATCATACAGTATTTGTCTTTCTCTGACTGACTTATTTCACTTAGCATAATATACTAGTTTATAGGCATTCAGTTTTGACTATAAGTCATTTGGAAACCCTGTCATCTACCACAGAGTAATTGTCGCTGGAATATATAACTTAGAGTCATTTTAAAGATAATATAAGAGTTAAAATAGCAAGATTTGAGTTCAGAAACGTTTGACTTAAACTCTAGCTTTGCCGATTACTGTCTGTGTGATGTTGCCCATATTGCTGAATCTTTAAGATTTGGTGTCCTGATCTGTAATGTGATATTGGTATCTACTTCCTAAATAAAAGGGAAAAATGATTATATACTTAAAATTTCAAAGAAAGGTAAAAACATGTTTCTGCTTTATGAACTAACAAACTTCTCATCAGTAGGATGAATGATCATCTCTTTGTCATCTTATCTCTATTAGGCTTGCATTAGTCTAGAAGGTATTTGGGGTCTCTTTCTATTTGGGAGTCTATATTTCCATGAAGTACAAAGCATGGAAGTATGTGCAATGAAAATGCCATGGTTTTTTTTTTTTTTAATTCTCTTAGCAGGCTCACCCAAAAATCTTTATCCTCATTTTCATTAAATGTTTATTAGTCTTTCATTTGGAGCAAATCCGTTTTACTTTCATCAAAATTTAGTTTCCTATAGCTACATAGCAAAATTTTAATTCAGTTATCAAATCCTTTAGTATGATAGTACTTTCATAAGCAGTTAACTGTTCATTCAGTATTGTTCAGATATCTTATGGAAATGTTTCCAAATAGTTGTACTCTTTGGATGTAATGACACCAGGTTGATAGTTCCTTAAAATAAAGTGAGAACTTTGAATGTCATGTGCATAAACTTTTGTTGCTCTTGTTAGTTTTTTGCAGAATTATATCACAAGAGAATCCCTTCTTTCAAAAGATGGATCCAGGGCGCCTGGGTGGCTCAGTTGGTTAAGCGACTGCCTTCGGCTCAGGTCATGATCCTGGAGTCCCGGGATCGAGTCCTGCATCGGGCTCCCTGCTCAGCAGGGGGTCTGCTTCTCCCTCTGACCCTCTGCCCTCTCGTGCTCTCTGTCTCTCATTCTCTCTCTCAAATAAATACATAAAATCTTTAAAAAAAAAAAAGATGGATCCATTAGATGAGGCAAATCAACATTTGACATAATACAAATATGACACATATTTAGCCAAAACACTGAAGCAGTATCAAAGAGTAGCAATAAATAAGGTTGGTTTTGAAAATAAAGGTTTAATTATTTTCCAGTATTGCAATACTGCTAGAGTTGTTTTTGTCTTTTCTCCCGAAAGTGCTTGGATTAAACAGGTCATCTGAAAGTTACCCTTTAGTTATTCCCAACAGAGATCTTAGAGGACATAGATGAGTTCCTAGAATATAATTAAGATTTTCTTTAATAAAACACATGCATAGTGCTTCTTAATATTTCAGTAGTTATCTTTATTGTGCTAAAATTAGGAGCATCATCAATGCTTTAAATTCCCGTCTAGGATGGGTCTATTTAAACATTTTCACAGTTTAAAAATTTAAGAGATACCGTTCAATATGTCTCAAAGTTATGTTAAATTCAATCAATCTATAAAATGTATGTGACAGATGTATCAATAAAAACGTATCAGTAAAAAATATGCCCAGATTGCAAGAGGACACATGATTTTTATGGTCTTAAGTATAACTTCTAAGTAGTTCCCCTGTATGTATCATTTTGGCAAGTTTTCTTTTTTTCTGATGTGTAACTATTTTATGTAATAGTCTAACAGTCTACATTTATAGAGCTATAAAATGAGGTGTTTTGTTTGGTAATTCGACTTTTTCTGCACTGTTTTTACTTAGCTAATATTTTAAGAGACTCTAGCATCCAATCATTTATCAGTTTCTTGAATTCAAATTGGTAACCAAAAATTAGTTTTCTAACTATAATTTTGACTTTGTTTAAATTGTGCTTTTCATATATTAGTACAATTTTAAATCTTAATTATGTGTTACCTGTATGGGAGGAAGAAAATTCCAATTATAAGCAAAGAAAATTATTACCTTTTATCATGCTATAAAATGCCTGCTTTTGGTATATGAAATGTATGAAGTTTGAAACTTCAGATAAATTGTTGCTTCCTTTTTGTTTTCCCAGAAGGTTTGTCTGTAGTGGAATTCCTAGAGCATGGATGGATTTATGTAGTTAGCTTGGATGTAAGCCATCCTTCCTATAGGTCCAGCCAATTAAAGGATAACTAAGGGAGACATGGCTCCCAACAGTGGCATATGCCAAAGTGGCACTAATGCTCACTAGAGAGGGAAAACAAAGTCACAGGGATTATAACTTTGAAATGAAAGGAAATTGGATGTTGAACACTTTGAACTCAAATTCCACCTCCCTTTCTGTTTTTGGTCTGTGTACTTTAATCTGTACTCTCTTCTGATGTTGAGCATGTCCTTTTAAGGGTGGGAAGGAGAAGGATGTTTGAACACTACTTTCATTCACTGTATTATTTTCCATATTATAATCTAGATCTTCCTCCCTTTCTGCATTTGTTGTTGATGCTCACGAAGGATCCAGCTTTGGTGCCGTCACTTATGCCCAGGATACCAAGTCCTATTCCTACCTCAGGCAGACCATTCGATCAGGGTAGTCTGAAAATAAGGCAAAAAACTTTAAATAAAGTGTAAAAATATATAAAAGTACATGAAAAAGCACTTGGAAGGAATAATGTTAGACTGTATTTAATAGTGATAATAAATACAAATGACTATCTTCACAAATTTCTTTTATGTGTTTAGGGTAAAGAGGAGAGAGTTCTAGAAATAAGAAAAATATATGGAGATATAGTGTTACTCATAATCAGACTCTTAGATTGTGTCAATTAATGTTTTTCAAATTAGTGTCCAAAGTATAAATTGATAGACTCACAAATGTATAGATGTTTGTTACTTAATTAAAAGTCCATCAAGTACTACCTCAGGATTAACTTCAGACTGCAAAACAATTTGCCTTCAACTCTGATGGGATTGCAATTCATTCTGTAGTTTGTTCCCTTGGCTCTGTTCCTCTGCCCACTTTAAGAACTAAATTGTAAAACTTAGGCTTAAAAACCTAGAAAATTGAGCTATTTAAAGTTCTTTTAAAAAGATTTTGCATTTCATCAAAAATAGCCGGTTTGGAAACTATAGATAGAATACTGGAGACTTCTTTTACCTCTACCTCTGCTACTAACTTGCTGCATGATTTTAAGCACATCTGATTTTACCTATCTGTCCCTCAGTTTCCTCATTTGCTAAGAGATGGGATCTTGGGGTGGGTAAACTAGGTAATCTCGGAGGTTCCTTTCTACTTCGAAAATTTTCTGAGTCTAATCTATTTATTTTTATTAATCAGATGTTACTCTGCAAAACAAAATAGTCAAGGTTGAAATGAGGTGAAACTATTTAATGAAGTGCAAATAACTAGAAAGGACAAATGAGTTTCTTAAGCCACAAATAATTGACTGCTGTATATTATGACATGTAGTATGTTATCTCTCCCTCAATTTTCCTTCTTGGGAGTTAAGTGGGATATCTCCCAATCCCTTCATCCTGATTCCTTCTTTCTCTAAATGCCTTTATTTCTCTTTTCTCATTGCCTGAATTATTTGCATCATATGGGTATTGTTCTTTAGGAACCTAGATTCAAAAGACTATTGTGTGTGGAATCACATTTGATTTCACCACAGACACTTATTAATCCCTAGTAATATCAATTTACACACACACACACACACACGAAAATGCTTCATTTAAGTACTACTCTTCTATGCTGACAGCCTGAGTCTCATTGAGGAATGTAGCATTTTGCTAGGAAAGATGCCAGAAATGACAATAATTTTTATTTTTCAAATGTGCCATGGTTGAATTTACAAATTCTTGAAGTAACATACACCCTTTTACTATTCTAATTTATTTACATCTTGCAAATTTTCACTATAGAGATAGGTCATGCACTGGCCATTTTATTACCTTCTAAAAATCTATAAACAAACATATTCTTCTTGAGCTTGCATCTGACTATGCGCAAAAAGTTTTGGCTTGTCTGTAAAGGCTCTGTACAGAGACTGAACGATACCTTTACAGTTATTTTCTTTAAGATGCCACCAGCTAAACTAGAACTGGTAACAGATATATTGTAGCAGATCTATCATTTCATTTTTTTTTAAATAAAGGTGGATGTATGAGGCTTCTGTCATGTCTCTATATTTACAGTGAAAAGTCAATTCTAAGCAGTTTGTGTTGAAAATGACAGCATTTCTGTCAAGCTCCACATCAGCTGCTGCTAGCTGGAGTCAGAATTATCATCCTTCACTGGGCTGTCTTGCTTTATGATATCAATTAGCAAACAATCTGTTTTGTTGGCACATGATACAACTAGGATGCAAAACAGAGTGACTGTGAAGCAAAACATTTTCCAGGGAAAAGGCTGTTCTGCCCAACCATGGGGAGGGGGAAATGATACCGTTCTGCTGTCAGGCTTTCTTTAATTTGCCACCAATGTCAGTTTATTGACACTAATACAATGTAATAATAGTGTTAGGTTGGCTCTTCTTATTTTTCCCAATGACGTTAATATTTGGTTTTTAAAAATTTGCAGCTATTAATTCTCTTTTTAGCTTTCAGATCCAGAATTTATATCCAAACCCCTACTTAACACTGTAGAAAAAAAAAAAAAAAAATCTACACGGAAAACAGGAGAAAAGGTACACTAGAGGGCACTAGTAAGCTATACTTTTATTTATTTATTTATTTTCATTCACCATTATAATTTGCATGTCTTTAGGGATGTTTTTGCTGCTTAATCTGATCTGTTTGAGACTACTCATTTTTCTTTCTTTCTTGTTTTTTTTTTTTTTTTTTAAGACCAACAAGCTCATTTGGTAGTTTTCATTGACCAGGAAGGTTCTAGACCTTTAGGTTCATTATTTTGATAAGCTTTATCCCATATGGATTGTCTGCATGGCCTTTATACCTTCATTGAAACCCTGCAATCTTGTCCTATGACATTTATGATGTTTTTTGAAAGAGCATCTCCACAGCTGCAAGTAATTGCTACTTAAGCCCAATTGTATGGGCTTTGAGATATACACAAATCACTCCTGGGTATTTCTTTTAAGCCACATTTAAACCGAAGTCTCCAGAGGTGAAAGGCAAGATATTTGGGTAATCTGCCACCTGGCTCATTCTAATGTGATTGGTGGAGAAGACAAATTCATCTTCTGAAGAATATACAAGAACAATTTTTCTTGAAAGGTCAAGTGAAATTTATGCTTCATGCTCAAAACTTTGGCATTTCAATTAACTTTTAAAAGTCACAAACAATATAGTGAGCTCTAAGATGTTCTTAAAGAGAAAATATATTGTATTTATTAAACAAAATAAACCAAATTTAATGACTTCTTTAGAATATGTTGCTCTTGCCTCTTTATTGAACACGATTTTTAAAAATTGTCAAAGTTCTATGATAGTAAGAATACTCTTTAATATGTTGTGTTACTGGGGTACTTTTATACTTTTAGTTTCCTTCTCTTTTGAAATATTGATTTTTGAAATCATGAGTAAAAAGATGAAACAGTTATTTCACAAGTACACATGATATAAAGAATGTAGGATATTCATTGTGACAGTAATTACAATGTTAATAGAAATGATTACAGCAATATTTATTCAGTAGGATACAATTTAAACCTTGATCATAGTCCAAATCCAATTCATTGAAATCCAATATTTTATAGTAAAATATTTCTTTTTTTTTTTTAAAGATTTTATTTATTTGACAGAGAGAGGCACAGCGAGAGAGGGAACACAAGCAGGGGGAGTGGCAGAGGGAGAAGCAGGCTTCCCGCGGAGCAGGGAGCCTGATGTGGAGCTCGATCCCAGGACCCTGGGATCATGACCTGAGCCGAAGGCAGCCGCTTAACTGACTGAGCCACCCAGGCGCCCCAATATAGTAAAATATTTCTTAGGATTTCTGCTTTTGAAGAATCAATCTTATTTCTAAATTACAAAAATACAAAAACTTCTCATGTAACATGTTTTATTCTAATATACATATACAGTCTTTCTCAAAACATAACACAGATTGGGGGCCACCACAAAATAGGATTAAAGAAATTCATCTTGATTCTTTCATCATCCTGAGATGTTGTACTGTAAATAATGAATCGATCATCTTACTCCCCCCAGCACATGCTATGTGTCATTATCATGACCAACTTGTCTGTTGTTGAAATTATTTTTAAGGTTTGATTGGGAGTTTTTTTCCAGTTTGAGGATGAGAAAGGGGGAAACCTATAGAAGTTAAGACTCAGCCTGCTGGCATTGTTTTTCCCCTTCACTATGCTAGTAGTTGTTTTCCAGTTTGTTGTCTTTATGGCCATCAGGTTAAAAAGTCATTAAAAATATAGATTCTTCATGTATTAGATCAGATGGGATAAAAATGAATAATTTCATCAAAGTCATGCTGGCAGGCAAGTGAAGAAGCCAGTCCAAGACTGAAAACTAAATCTGTTGTGGCTTTAAGTCCAGGACTCTTTCTGCTTGCTGTGTAGAAGTCAGAATCTCCACCCAGATGAATAGCTACAGATGTTTATTAGTTTCCTGTCTGTAGTTTTGAACAATTATTATAATGATTTAGGATTATTAAAGGAAGTCCGTTTATATTCAATAAAGAGATGACTAAAATTACTCTCAAATAAAAAATATATAAAAAGCTTTTAACTTCTTAGTAAGAAAATACACCTATTTAAACAAGCATATTCTAAGAGAATATTTCCATCTTTTTCCAGCCATTTGAATATTAGCAACAAAACAGAAAGAGTTGAGTGTTACATTGGCAAATACAAACAAAACGCTCTTGATTGCTAGAAGTACTTGATGTCCTGAGATGTTTTGTTGTCCTAGTAGGAAGGATTTCATTTAAAACACTGCAGGGGGTCATGTGCTTTGCTTTAAAATTGATTTATGACACTTCCAACTGAAGGACAAATACTACACTTAAAACTAAGACAAGCATGACTTTAATAAATCTGTTTTTTATAAAGTCACAAATTAATTGTTTAGCATTTTGAGTACACTGTCATGATCAGTTCTGTTTACATGAAAAAGACTCATAATTAATATTAAATGCATGCATTTATTTAAGTCTTTTTGATCATTTGTTTTCCTTACTGCAACCATACTTCATGCTGTCTTCAATTTTTTTGTAAAGTATAATTTATAGAAAGGCTTTTATCACTATTACAGTATAGTAAATCCAATTAGAAATACTGCAGAAATGGTTGTAGTTTTCATGTGACTATACTAATAATATTTTGGGTGTCACCAATTATATTGACACAGCGGGTACACATTTGAGAGTTAAAATCATATTTATTTATTTATTTATTTATTTATTTATTTTTGAAGATTTTATTTATTTATTCATGAGAGACAGAGAGAGAGAGAGACAGAGGCAGAGGGAGAAGCAGGCTCCCCGCGGAGCAGGGAGCCTGATGCGGGACTCGATCCAGGGACTCCAGGATCATGACCTGAGCCGAAGGCAGTCGCTTAACCAACTGAGCCACCCAGGCGCCCCTAAAATCATATTTAAAGGGATATATTATAACTCAACCAATGGGAAGCCTTGGTTTATCATATTTTTAAATTATAAACTAAAACAGGTTTCCAAAGGATACAAGTTGAGTGTTTTTATTTCTTTGGGAAACATCCTGTTTCAAATAATACAGTGCTAAATTTTTGCAGAAAACATGACCCTGCAAAAGTACATGTGATCTGTAGACTTCATATAGGTATTAGTGTATGGAAAAACAAACATCCATGTTTTGTTGCACTGTAAACAATCTGTCCAATGTGGAGATTATATGCATCATCCACTTAACTTGGTTCCAGTTCTACAGGCTGGTGTAAAGCCATTGTATGATGATGTGAGAATATGCTGCTCCAGTTGGTGATAGGCATGAGAAGAAGTTGAATTCTGCATTACCTCTTAAATTTTCCAAGAGCCTATCGACATGACATTGGGCTTCCAATTCAATAGATTCAATATTCAGAAATATTTTTGTATTAGACATGGTTTCCAGACATTGTAAATGAGGGCTCTATGGGAAAAAATTTCCCATTGTCCCAAGATGGAAAGAAGGAAAAGAGGAAGGAAGAAAGGAAGAAAAGAACCTTTAATGAGTATCCCTCTGATAGTCACTGTGATATCCATTTTTATATGTTAGCTTATTTCCTATTCAAAGTATTTGAAAAGAGACAATACAGACATGGCAATCCACCAAAGGAAGAGATAAAAGTGCTTGCGCATGAGATATTCAAATAGAGTACTCTGTGTGAGGCTGACTAGATTTATTTTTCATCAGGGAAGAGACATAGCAAATGTAGAGTTAAGAGTCTTCTTATTTAAGGCATTATAATGTTTGTATGTGTACTCACACATGAAGTTGTACATGAGTGTGTGTATGGGGGGAGTCACGTTTGGAGATGAAATTATTGGATCATGAAATTTTAAACTAATTTAGCAAGTTTATGAATAGCTGGTTTTATTCATCTGTCTGAATCATTTAAGCTTTAGGAGAAAGTCTGTGATCTTGTGTTGGAAGGCCCTTATACCACCCTCAGGTTTGATGATTTGCTGGAGTAGCTTACAAAATTCAGCTAAGCTGCTATATTTACAGTTATGGTTTACTGCAGCAAAAGGAAAAAATCCACAAGGAAAAGGGTGCATAGGACAGAGTTCAAGAGAGAACAGGTGCAGGCTTTCAGTTGTTGTTTCCCAGTGGAGACACATGGACAGTGTTTATTTCTCCTAGCAATAATGTGTGACAACACATGCAATGTGTTGCTGACCAGGGAAGCTCAGCCAAGCCTTGATACCCTTGGTTTTTACTGAAGATCAATCACATGGATATGGAATGCCTACATGACTGATTTTAGTTACTCAGCCAGTACCCCCTCCCAAAGGTCAAACTGATAGCCCAACTGAGCAAAAACAAGTATTTATCATAAATCACTGGTGTGTGATCCAAGGCCAAGGTATTGGGCAGGTTATTTGAAAGGCTTAGAGGTTATCCCCTAAGAGTAGTTCAAGAACCTGTCCTGAAAACTTTTGGAATGTGCAGGTTTGGGGCAGCCCTGCTCTGCTGAGTTAATCCTTTACTATAGAATTTAGAGGCTACAAATATTTCCTGATTTTTGTCACCTGTAGGAAAGTCAATGTAGTACATTATTTATATTTTATACGTTGAAAACCTACATTTCTTTATTTAAAAATTTGAGATCATAGTCCTTGGTCAGTTTTTTTAGGAAAGGGCATATAAGAAAAAATAAGGTCTGATACAAAATGGAGATCAAAACTTAGCTTGTCAGGCAAATATTAGATATGGGTAAGATTTAAGGTACAAGTCACCATTCAGAGGCTACCTAGGGGAGAATACCATATGACTGCAGCCCAAGAATTAAGCAGAAACATTGGAATAAGGTGTGTTGAGTGCAAGCTTACCCAAGGCCTAGGGAAGTTCTGATTAGCAGACAACTGGATCAGGGAGCTGGACTTTGCAAGGGCTTGGCCACATGCATGGGGTAAGGCATACTTGGTAGATAGGGTGAAGCCTGATGAATCATTAAAATGAGAGGGTATACAGGTCATTGGTTTCCTAATGCTACTGTAACAAATTATCACAAAAGTAGTGGCTTTCAACAACACGAATTTATTATCTAACAGTTCTGGAGATCAGAAGTCCAAAATGAGTCTTACAAGTCTAGAATGAAGGTGTTAGGCTAACTTATATTTCTTCTGGAGGCTCCAGAAAAGAATCTTTTTCCTTCCCTTTAAACACCTTCCAGAGCCTACCTGTGCTCCTTGGTTCATGGCTACTTCTTCCATCTTTAGAGTGAGACAGTCTAACCTCTGCTTAAGTCATCATATCTTTTTTCTGATTTGGCTGCTCATGCCTCCCTCTATCCCTTGTTAGAATCCTTGACTGAGCCCACCTGAATAACCCAGGGTAACTGTCCTCTCCCCCACCTTTCTCCATCTCAAGATCTTTAACATAATCACATCTGAGAGGTCTTTTTGTCAGTCAGGAAACATTTATAGGGTTCAGGGATTAGGACTTGGGCATCCTTGGCTGGCTGTTATTCTGTCTTCCATAACAGGAGACAGGATGGGTACCACTGGAAGAGCTGGGGTTGAAGGAAACTTAGAGCAAATGCTGCATTTCAATGTTGGGTGGCCTAGTCAGGTTCTAAGAGAAGGTGGCTGCAATCTCATTCACTAGGAGATTGCCATCTGTCAATGGATAGAATATTAGCCTCAAAGGCTCAGTAACATTTAACAGGAGTTTGCCTTTAGTTATTTGAGGCAAGAAAAATCAGTGGTCAATAATTCAAGAGATACTCCTTATCCAGTGCAGTGATAAACTATTTGGATAAACATAGCTACCTCATGCCCTTCTTTACTACTATCTGAACTTTTGAAATGAATTAAATAAAACTAAATTAAATTAAATTAACAAGTACGAAAAAGGATTGATTTAATAATTACCATTTATTTTATATTTATGATATGTCAAATTTACCAAACCAAATACTTATATTATCTCATGCAGTCCTTACTGTAGCATTTAAAAATAGGTTTGGAGGCTAGTCAATGAAGGAAATGAATTTGAGTGTTCATTAACCTGCTCAGGTGGCTTTAGGAAGCAACCTGGCAGAGACTGGATGCAAATCTGAATTATTTCAAGGCCTTGGCTTTCTCTCATTGCCGAATGCTAACATGTTGAATTTACAATGTTGGATACCCCTTTCCATTGATCAGATTTTCATAATTCATAATTCGGGGTATCTCCTTTCTCAATTGCCAGAACAAGCATAAGGTTAATTAATAACTAGGATTGTTTTGTTGAGGATAGAATTAGATTATTGGGTGGAAAACAATGGAGTCCTATCAAAATCTAATATGAAGGCTGATGAAACATCTCTTTCCTACTAAGGAAAACACCCTTTCAGTGTTAGAAATCCTTGGTCCTGTTTAGAAGTGCTCCATCCAGTGCAGTGATAAACTATTTTGATAAACATAGCTACCTCATGCCCTTCTTTACTACAATCTGAACTTTTGAAATGAATTAAATAAAACTAAAAAGAAAGCAATGGTGATTTTAGAAAGTAGGTCATTTGGATTTGAGACAGCCTCCCCACACCTTGGGTTTTCTGATGTCAGTGTGATTACTGACTCTTTGTACAAGGTTTTTCTATGTGGTGGGAATAGAAAGCATGTTGAATACCAGACTTGTTGTGCACTTGCTTTCAGAGTGGAAGTTGAGAGAAGGAAAAAAAAAAAAAACCAAAAAACCAACTTCACAAGTGTATAAAAATGGAATAGAGACTGACTTGTGGGAAAGATTTCTTCCTTCTAGCCCAGATTTTTCCAAAGAGATTTCCTTAGTTATTCAGTAACCTGATCAACCTTGGGTTTCAAATATTTTTCTTAACTATCTCGAGGTGAAGATGAGATGCCAGATAGAAACTTTCTCCTCATAGGTCTCTGAGAGGGACTTTTAGCTATCACATCAGGAATCTATCACATGAATTCATCCTGTGGAACAAACTAGATGTAATTTTAGATATTTTCTTGAAATCGTTTCTATGAATCTTTTCTTTGAGTGCATCACTAAGTCAAAAATTGAAGAGATATTTTTAGTTCCAGCTCACTCTACTCATAACTGTATTTTAGCTCTAAGTTCTTGAAGTACAATATAATAAAAATGATGTTGCTCTTGGTCCTTGAAGTTTTGGATTCACTGTATTCAAAGTTTTAACTGTATCTGCCAAATATGCCAAGTTCCCCTGAAATTTATCTTTTTAAAAGTCTGAAGCAGTTGGTTTTTTTCCCTGATGTTCCAAAAATATGGCAATAGCATCTCCCTGCTCATAAATCTGTGGATACATATTTCTCTCTGTCAATGAACAAACAATACTATGCAATAGAAGGATTTTGTAATCAACATTAAAATGTTCACAAAGCAATGAAAGTTACTTGATTTTGACTCAATTTTTATGTAAATGACCATCTAATGGTTGAAATTGAAGTATTCTATGAGATCAGCTTGCAGCAACTTAGAAGCCAGTGCTTAAGCAGCAAATGGTGCAAAGTATCGCAATAAAAGTGTAATTTTTCTTTGTTTAATCAATTTTTTAAATTTTGAATCCAGATTTTTGAGAATATAATTAGTGCTTACCCTAATATGGTTGTGTGTGTGTGTATGTGTATGTGACACAGCCTCAAATAATCGTCAGCATCAGTAATGGTTTCCAAACTTTGATCAACAGCATTTCTCATACATAAGAATATACACATTATCAAGTATAATTCTTTCATCAGTAGTGTATTCAAATCAGTACTAAAGGAGGTGATATATTACTTTTGGTGATGGTTTCATGGTTGTATGCATATATCCAAATCCATCAAATTATATACATTAAATATAGGCTTTTTTTGTATATCAGTTATATCTCAACAAAGCTGTGAAAAAACAAAATAAAATAATGCGACACAAAAAAACTAATACTAAAAAAGGGCAATAATTTAATTTTTTTTGCAAGACCATGATTTTTTTTTTTTTTTTTTTGCTAATTCATTAATCCAGTGCTTAATCGAGAATAAGAGAAAGATATACATTCTGGTAATTATTTATCATAATGTTTTGATATTGTTCAGGAGAGATGGTTTTATGAGTTTTTTCAGTTGTATAAAATTTATTTTGGTTGTGTTTGGTAATTAAAAGAGCAGTATCACATGAAATTTTAATAGCATTTAAGGTTCCCAATAATAATTTCCAATAATGTTAACCTGTGTGTGCTATACAATATTGTGTTGTATAATACAGGAAAAAAATACTATTTAAAAATGAAAATAAGGTTTGCATGAATTTTAACTCAAATGCTCAGGTTGTGCGGATTCCATTATGATGATATTACTCAGTCTTTTTAAACAAATCCAGATGATTGGGTATCTTCAAAGAGAGTGCTAACTGACCATCGTTTCATGTCTTCTGTTTGGGAATTTAGCTAGATTAAATTTCCCAGCCTCCTTTGAGGACTTAGTGTCTTGAGGCCCACTCATCCAGCGCACAGTGTGGCTCACTTTGAGGCTTGGCCTATATAAATCTCCCACATTAGATCCTTCATGATCTTTTCTTGCTGCCTAGAATGAAGGGGGCTTCATGGTAGACTTGAGGGCCAAGTGTTGCCATAAAATGGAAGGACCTCTTCCCTAAATCACTTCTGAAAAGAAAGCCACCTAGAAAAGCTGTTCAACCAAGAGCACTCTAATTCTACTGCTAGGTTAGTGAGGGAAGAAGGGGAATAGTTGTGTTAAACCACTAAAATTTCAGAGTTTATCTGCTATAGAAGCTAGTATTACCTTAACACTTTAGATACTATTCTTTGTAATTATTTCACTCCATACCTGAAAAAGAAATCAAGTTTATTGGATGCCTTTTCACTTGCCCCCTAGCAAAAACAAAATATGTATTTTAAACAAAGAAAACCAGAAATAATGAGGAAGATGCCTAGTTATTCCTGCAGAAAAACAAGTGGTATGGGTGTCTGTCAGTTGATGGTAGGGTTTTCTTCCATTCAGTCGTTCTTCTGTTCCAAGTGAAATTTGTATTAATTTCCCATAGACATTTATGTCACTGGCCTTATCACTGTCTCTGTTTAATGGGGGCTAAAGCAAATTTAAATAATCTTACTTTGCCAATCTTCTGATTTGTAGCTTGCAATGTCAGGATGAACTCTCACTCAGAATGGATTAAAGAAGAAGTGTTAAAATAAAATAAATGGCAGGACTCAGGATCTCTTTTAGTGCATTTTATGGTAATGGCAGTAGCCCAAGTTTTTTGTTTGTTTCTTTTTGTTTTTAAAGTACATTCCTGTCTTAAAATTAGTTTTATGTTAGGCTGTAAAATATGTACAATATAAATTGTATCATGTGCATGAAAATATTGTATAGAACAAAGACTATGCATGGGGTGCCTGGATGGCCCAGTTGGTTAAGTGTTGGACTCCTGGTTTCGGCTCAGGTCCTGATCTCAGGGTCTTTAGATTGAGCCCCAAGTCGGGCTCGGCGCTTGACGTGGAGTCTGCTTGTGTTTCTCTCTCCCTCTTCCCTGCTGTCTCTCTAAAATAAATAAATAAATCTTAAAAAAGTAAAATAAAACAAAGACTATGCACCATAATCTTTCTTTTTTTTTTTTTTAAGATTTTATTTATTTGTCAGAGAGAGGGAGAGCACAAGCAAGGGAAGCTGCAGGCAGAGGGAGAAGCAGGCTCCCTGCTAAACAAGGAGCCCTATGTGGGACTCCATTCTAGGACCCTGGGATCATGACCTTAGCCAAAGACAGCCACTTAACCCACTGAGCCACCCAGGTGTCCCTATGCACCATAATCTAATAATTATAGACTTTGCCTGTTTATTTTATCCTGTGGATCTCTAACCAGTGATGAGGAAATAAAAAACAAAAAAACCTGAGATGATTGGAAATCTCCACGTGGGAGGTAGTGTCCTTGTATTATAGCTGAGGAATGATTCTTAACATCTATGCCTTCTGACTCTACACACTTCTGGCATTGGTCTCAAGCATTCAGACATTAGCAAGGAAAATCTAGAATTTTGAGGTATGCAGAGTAGCAGAATCTATGTTCACAGATGTGGTTACATACAGAGTGCAAGTTGGCCAGGATGAAGTGAATTTTGATATGTGCAGCAAGATATAGTGAGTCCAGATTTAGGCATAAGAAATAAATCCTGTTAGAACACATCTGACCCTGATGTCTTGTGTCTCCCATGGCACCAAAGAGTTTCCTCTTTCTGATGAATACATAATTCTGATGAATGCTGTTCAGATTATGTCAGCACTAATTATTACAAATGAGGGCAGGGCTCTGAAAATTTGTCTGGGGGTATCAGAAGAAGGTAAAATCAGAATTTTGTCCTATACTCTGATAGGCATCTCAGGAATCATTATCTAATGACCCGAATTCTACTTTTTGATGGTAACACTGTAAACAAATGTATTTAAAACCGTGTAGACTACTGCTTCCCAAACAGGTCTGCAGATTAGAATCACCTGGGGATCTTTTAACACTTTTTTAAAAAATTTTTATTTATTTATTTGACAGAGAGAGAGATAGCGAGAGCAGGAACACAAGCAGGGGGAGTGGGAGAGGGAGAAGCAGGCTTCCTGCCGAGCAGGGAGCCCGATGTGGGACTCGATCCCAGGACCCTGGGATCATGACCTGAGCTGAAGGCAGACGCTTAACGACTGAGCCACCCAGGCGCCCTCTTTTAACACTTCTAAAGCACAGGTTACAGTCTCAGAAAATTAAATCACAATCTCTGGGGCTGTGATCAGGTGAATCTATTCTGCAGACAGGTTTGGGAACCACCCACAATCATTTTAGAATTTAATAATAGGTTTCCATGCCAACTTCTCAATAGAGGTTCTAAGCAACTTGGATATATATATTAAAGGATATTCACTAAACTAAATAGCAATATTGTAATTCAAAGGTAATAGAAGTTATACATGTTTAATGTAGCAAACATAGTAAACATAAAAACCATCAAAATTAAGTTAATTATAGTCTTGCCAACCAGAGATAATCACTGTAAATGGTTAGATTAATTTTCTTCTAGATATTTCCAATCAGTCTAAATACTAATAAGAATAAGTGTATATGTATGTGTATATATGTGTGTGGGTATAACAAAGACTGTCATACTGTTTATTCTTTTTCTCTAACAATATATAGAATCAGAAAAATGTACTTTTATTTTTTTAAAAGATTTTATTTATTTATTTGACAGAGACACAGTGAGAGAGGGAACACAAGCAGGGGGAGAGGGAGAAGCAGGCTTCCTGCCTAGCAGGGAGCCCGATGTGGGGCTCAATCCTAGGACCCTGGGATCACGACCTGAGCCAAAGGCAGATGCTTAACGACTGAGCCACCCGGGTGCCCCAGAAAAATGTACTTTTAAATGTTGCTTTTTGTGTGGCCTTATTCTATAGTCCTTTTCTTTTTTTAATTTTTTTTTAAAGATTTTATTTATTTATTTGACAGAGAGAGAGACAGCGAGAGAGGGAGTACAAGCAGGGGGAGCGGGAGAGGGAGAAGCAGGCCTCCCACTGAGCAGGGAGCCAGATGCGGGGCTCGATCCCAGGACCCTGGGATCATGGCCTGAGCCGAAGGCAGACGCCTAACGACTGAGCCACCCAGGTGCCCCTCTATAATCCTTTTCAAAAGCTCTTCTGGACCATGACACCATTTCCTTTTTTATAATTACTTTTATCTCACCCTTAAAGAACTTTGTCTCGGGCTAAAGAAGGGTGACATCATTTCAGGTGAATTTTCATATGTTTATTTGCATAAATGTAAAAACTGTCTATTTCCCCCTCATTTCAGATGACTTTTTCATGTTTGTTTGCAGAAGTGAAAACTGGGCATTTTCACCTTAGATCAAATTAGAAATTTAGCAATGAAGTGTTCCTAAGCTTAGCTGCATTGGAATCACCTGTTGAGATAGTTAAACTCTGCATGGCCCCACCTCGCAGTTCTTATTGGCTAGGTTCAATAGGTTGGGTGTGGGGGGTCCTGGTTATTTGTATTTCTAACACTGCCAGGTAATGTTTGTGCTGCCAATGAGGGAGCCACACTTTTAGAACCATTTTAGGAAAAAAACCATTCTTTTTCTTATTCCTGGGTTTTTCTCTGTCTGAACAACCCATTACATAGAAGTAGTTTACATTTGACACTGGCTTTATAAATACCCATCTTTGAATAGAAATTTCCAAATACTTCCTGGAATTATTCAACTTCACCAAAATTGACTTAGCCCAAGAGCTTGACTTCTTTTCTTTTCTTTTTTTTTTTTAAGGTTTTATTTATTTGAGGGAGAGAGCATGTGCATGAGCAGGGATGGGCGATTGGATGGTGGTGGGGAAGTTATGGGGAGGCTGACCTGGGGCTCCGAGCTGACCCCTGGGCTCTACCTCCAGACCCTGAGATCATAACCTGAGTTGAAGGCAGACACTTAACTGACTGAGCCACCCAGGCGTCCAAGAGCTTGACTTCTTAATACTAATTCAAAGTTGCTGATACTTTATTTTAAAAACTGATAAACTAAAGCCTCCTTGTATGTCCATTAGACATGTTGGGGTAACTCAACTTTCTTCATCTTGACAGAAGAGAAATGATATTCCTGCCATCCAAATTCTGAGAGATGCATTTACCATAACTTTGAGATCTTAAGAACAAAAGCAGCTCTTGTAACAGGTATGGCAAAATATTTGTGTTATCACAGTGTTTTTCTGCATCCAGCTGGGAAAAGAAAATTCCTGCAAATTTGCAGATTCAAGATGTGTTGTGTTTGCCTCTGATGCGTTTTTTTTAAAAACCTTTTTCTTTTCAAGTGTTAATTCCTCCAGTAGAGATAATCTGTTCTCTTTCATGTCTCCTCCTTGGGCAGTGCATCTCGAAGATTAATATAATATGGATAACATGCCTTGTGTCTTGCCTAATTCAAAATGCTGAGGATATTATTTCTGGTTTAGGGAGTTTGAAGAAATTTATATCTAGGAGGTTTGGAATGCTCAGTTATCAGGGAAGTATTGCTGCATGTCTGGACCTGGCAGTTTGCCCACATTCCTAGCAGGTCATTAATAAAGGCCACAGTTGCTCCTACGTTCAGATTTTCTTCTACACTGACTCAGCAGTTGCAGCTGTCATCTTGCACTGTCATGGATCGTTAAGAAGCTTCACCTGAGATCCTCTATTCCTTTAGGGTAGAGCTGTTTTTCTACCTTAACTCACCTTTCAAACTGGATTTCTTTTTAACATATATCTGGGGGAAAATGTTTAATAAACAGCTCAGAATACAGTAACTAATGGTTTCTACTTCAGTTCCTTTGTGACTTAAAAATCAAGTGTTTATTTAGAAAATACCTTCAGCAAGAGTACAGTTTGGGTTTTATTTTATGACAC
Organism: Mirounga angustirostris; assembly: GCF_029215605.1. Lineage (NCBI taxonomy): Eukaryota > Metazoa > Chordata > Mammalia > Carnivora > Phocidae > Mirounga > Mirounga angustirostris. The sequence goes on along the minus strand of NW_026991716.1, from coordinate 89,498,986 downwards.
AGATTAAGTTATTGCTTACTTATTCTTTTACTTGAAATGCATAATTAATATTTCACAGCAAGTTTAGATTAGTCGTTACATTTTCTTCTTAATTTTCAGAGTCACTTAAAGCCATCTGAGCCCTAGTATTTTTACATCACAAACCATAAATCAAGTTAAATGTTGGAGTCAGGGAGCTCTAATGCTACATTTAATCCAAAGCACTGGTAAAACTACAGTTTATCTAGCTATGTTATAGGCTGTCGCCCAACAGTAAATAACCTCAAAGTTTCACAGCTTCTTTTGTTAAACAGCCACAATTCAAGAATTGGAAAGTACTGCAACAAATTAATGATAAAAGTATGAAGAATAGGGAAACTCTACTCTTTCTACTTCCGTTATAAAATGTTGTGGTTTGGGACTTTATAGTAGAATTATAAGACCATAAATTCTTCAGAAATTATCTTATAAGCGTTACCTTGAAGACATTCATTTTTAAGAGTTTTTTTTTTTTTTTTTTTTTAAAGCGTGACAATATCTCTGTGGGGAGGGAAAGTTCTAATGCTTGCATCTGACACTGGAGAAATCTCATGATCTGAAAACCATAATATAGAATGTCGTCTTATGGCTGATTGATGTGGGGTTAAATATAAAACTAATACTGAAACAGAGCCCTTTACAAGATACCTTGAACCATTAGAATAACAAATGAGCCATGAATAATAATTATATAATTGCATTTTAAGGAAGTTCTGTTTTTTCTTTTTTTATTCAAAAGTAGCAAAGCAAACCAAAAACAAAGCAACATAAAAAATAAAGTTAATATTCAAACCATGATTGAGAAGCTGTGCAGGGTTTGCATTCTTAGCGGGTGGCCAGTAGTACAAGAAGCATATGCTAGCTCTCAAGCCACGCACATGCATTGATCCTTGACTCAGCCACTTAATTGCTATGCTAAAACAGTCCATTTATTTGCCTTCCCTAAGCCACAGTTTCCTCCACTTTCGAACCACAATAGCAATGAGGTTAGTAAGACCTAATTCTTATTATCTTGAAGTAATATATGTAAGTGATAATAGGAACTCTATTGGGATTAAGTGATCTGACGTATGTACAGCACCTTCCCTGGCTGTTGATCCATGCAGGATTCTTATGTGTTTGATGTGTGCCATGTAAGTATATGTACAAGAAAAGAAAGTTAGCTTATTCACTTAAATTATATCCCCCGCAGTTAGAACATGCATAATATGCAGTATATGCTCCATAATAATGGGTGTGTGCGCGCACGCACATGTGTGTGTTCCATGCCTGGGTGTGTGTGACAGAGGCATTCTAAGATGTGTTGAGCCAGTGAGTGTCCCAAGCTATTGGTCAGAAACAACTAAGAGAAAATTCAGAAAAGATTCCTATATAGAGTTGGTTGCCAGATTTAGCAAAAATACAAGACAACCAGCTAATTTCTTTTTCAGATAGCAAATTTTTTTAAGTGTATATCCCAAAAATATATGATACACTAAAAAATTTTTTTGTTTATCTGAAATTAAAATTAAGCTTCATATCCTATATTTTTATCTGGCAACCCTAACACAAAGAAAAAGAAGGTAAAACTCTCAGTTGTTAAGAACAAAGTTATGTGTAATCAAATAAAGTTATGTGTAATCAAATAATAATAGTAACGCCACACTTAGCATAACTTTTACCCCTTTCCCCAGTTCTTTGCAGTAAAGCCACAGTTGTCTTGTTTTAGTTTCTGGAAAAATGCCAGATTTTTTTCTTATGATAGGATTATTTGTGATTTAATCTGTCTAGAAGGAACCACCCACTCTTCTCTAAACATATCATCCTTAGACTCTTAACAGAGGCATCTCAGGTTCCTGGACACTTTCCTTGACCCAGAGCCCCCTTTCCTACTCCCCACCCCAAATTTTTTCTTATACTGTCTCAAACAACGGTATTTATTTCTTTCAGAGCACTTACCTTATTTTGGGACTATAAATTAATTAATGCAATTATGTAATCAATATCCATCTCTTCTACTACATTGTAAACTCTGTGACAACTCTTCTTTTTTTTTTTTTTTTTTAAAGATTTTATTTATTTATTTGAGACAGAGAGAATGAGAGAGACGGAGAGCACATGAGAGGGGGGAGGGTCAGAGGGAGATGCAGGCTCCCCGCCGAGCAGGGAGCCCGATGCGGGACTCGATCCAGGGACTCCAGGATCATGACCTGAGCCGAAGGCAGTCGCTTAACCAACTGAGCCACCCAGGCGCCCTGTGACAACTCTTCTTATCTCTAATTTGTTATCATAGCATATAGCATATGGGGTCATTTTTTTTTTATTTATCTTTAAAAGGTTTTTTTTTTTTTTTTAAGATTTTTAAAAAATTTATTTGAAAGAGAGAGCGTGCACTCACACAAGTGAGCATGAGCAGGGGGAGAGGTAGGGGGAGAGGGAAAGGGAGAAGCAGATTCCTGGCTGAGCACAGAACCCAAGAGGAGCTTGGTCCCAGGACCCTGGGATCCTGACCTGAGCCGAAGGCAGAAGCCTAAACCACTGAGCCCCCCAGGCACCCTCCAGGGTCACGGTTTTAATATCAAACTATTTGTACATTACTCTTCAGATGAAGGATGCTCAGTTTTGTGATTAAAGGCATAGTCATGGTTACTTGGCATTTCTAGGACCTAATTAACCCCCTCCCCACCGCAGGTCATCATACTCTATTTAGTGTCCTCAGGACAAGTGTTTAAATTCTCTGAGCCTTTTTTTTCCCCTTCACTTTAAATTGGGGTTAACAGAATTTCATAGTGCTGTTCTGAGGATTAAACAAAAGGTTTGCAAAACATTTTGTGTGGTCCCTGAATCTAGCAAGTATTCAAGAAAAAGTAGCAAGGATAATAGAACAATAACTGAGAGGCAAATCTGTAATGGTTACATTTCAAAAGAGAATTTATTTCTGACTTTGTTGCTCATGGAAGGATTTTATAGGAGGTGAAACTTCTGCTAGGTCTTGAAGTGGGGGGGGCTCTGGGAGACAGCCCTTCTGGGAGGAGTTGATGTGATTATTTTAGGCCTTGCTCTAGAACTCAGAGATAACACCTGAGCTTTCAGAGTCTCTCTAACCTAACAACTCAAAATATAGTCCATTAGCATTACCTGGGAACTTGTTAAAAAATGCAAAATCTTGGGTCCTGCATACCTTTCAACTACTGGATCAAAATCTGGACCTTAACATGATCCCCAGGTGACTTGTGTTTATATTAATGTTTGAGGCAGTGCTCTATGGACAGTGGTTGCCAAATGTGACTGCTGGACTAGCAACAGTGGCATTCTTTGGAAATAAGTAAGAAATGCAAATTTCCAGACCTACTGTATCGATCTACTTAGATGGTGTAATAAAGTACCACCATTGACTGGGTGGTTGAAGCAACAGGATTTTGTTTCTTGCATTTCCGGAGACTAGAAAGTCCAAGATCAAGCTTCCAGCAAAGTAGACATTAGCCTGAGATGTTTTCTCTTGGCTTGCGGTGGCTGCCATCTCTTCAAGTGCTCGCATAACTGATCTTCTTCGTGCTGTGTGGGGAACTATCTGGTATTTCCTTTCATAAGGGCACTATTCCCACATAATTCCACATCAGGGTAGGCCCCACACTCAGGACCTCATTGAAACCTACTTACTTCCCAAAGACCCCAGCTCCAAATACCGTCAAATTGTGGGTTAGGTCTTCAACTCCTTAATATAGATTTGAGAGGGACACACTCAATCTGTAATACCTGACTAATCAGAAACCCTGAGGTAGGGCCGAGTTTGGCCCAGCAGTCCTCTCCAGGCAGTTCTGACGTGCACTAATGATTAAACAACTGCCTAAGTCGAGCAGCCACCTTAGTGTTTCCTTGGTGCTGATGCCAGGGTCTGGTTGAAGTTTGGTGACTTTCAAGTACAGCTAAGTTTAAGAACCATTAATAAAAGATATTTTCTGCCCAGATATATAAAGTATATTCCAAACTATTCCATGGATTTGTCTTGGAGCAGACGTAGAGAATTCTCTAGATAGCAACAATCAGTAGTCAGTCATCAAGTATTGATTGAGTAGATACCATGTGTCCTATATAAGTAATAACTGCAGTAGCCATGCCACCATGTCATCTGTTGCGAGGATGAACCTCAACTATTTAGGACTCTCTCTCTACATATTTAGCATTCATGTTGCATGATTAATTTCTTATGTCTGAGTGAGAAATTCTATCATCCTTGTGTTTGAAAGACTTGTTTTGACCTGTGGTATAATTGATTCCTTTCAAAAGCTATGCATTTTAGAAGTGAGTCCTGCTGAGTTTAAAGAAAAATGCTTGTGGGATCACAATTGCTTGAAGTAATTTCTACCTTAGATGTAGTTTTGCCCAGTGTTTTAAGAATATACAAACAAAAATATCAAAACCTATCCCTTACACTTTTTAATTGAAAACAAATAAGCTTCCAGTGCAGACTTTCCTGTATGCCTAGGCTGCTCAAAGGCATTCATCTTTCTGATGTCGGCACTTAAAATCATAAAAATCACGTAGATGTCTTTGATATAGGCACAAAATAATAAATGCTGAAGAGAAGTGGTCTGCAGTCTGTATTCATGTTTTCATATATCATTCCTTCTGAGTTCTCAGAAAACAGTGAGAAGAGATATCTATCTGCTCCCTTTTCTGATAAGAAGGCAAAGCAAAGCATGATTAACATTACAGAAATCTTTGTTATGAAAATAATTCTTGTCATAAGAACCAGAGACTTTATAAGAATCTGTTTTACAAACAATCTTATTTTCCTTACTCTCCCATCCCTTCTTCTGACTTGGGCTATTGGCATGTGTGATAGATAGCTGGAGTGTAAAGTGTTTTCAGGAACCCTGCTTGATATAGACCAATGTCATATAACCAATATGAATCCTGCTGGGAATGAATTATTTGTCTGCAAAGACCTCTTACTTTGTGGTTCCCATTTCATTTTGGATTTCCACTTGTGTTTGTTTAAAGTTACTGCCACCTCTATGATTGTGTATACATCTCATGCAGTCAGCTGTAGGCCAGCTAAAAGAAATATAGTGCCATCTCAGTACTTTAGTAAAGATCTGTGTTCTTACAAGTAGGACCATCCAATTTTTAGCCACAGAAATGAACACACTTGGTATTGTAGAAACCACAAAAAAGCTTAGCTAACATTAAATTCAAACCCATTAACTGAATGTTCACTAGATACAAATACTGTATTGGGTTTTATTCAGTTTTCTATTCTCAATATTAGATTCAATATTAGATAAGACGTTAGATAAGATGTCAGTCCATGAATTGATCAAGCAGTTGCTGGGATAAGGCAGAAGAGTTCATGTGAAAGTTCTGGCCCTGGCACAACAGTGAGGTTGAGTAAGATAAATTCATCCAAGCTGACATGGAAGTGACCCTAGTGCAAGAAGACTGGGTATGGAGAAAGATGGGCAGAATGTGTGGACTGAGTGCTCTGGCAAACAGCTCAGGGGCTAAAATTTTATGTACTTCCAGAAGTACGAGTTTGTTCATGATGTCTGCTGGCTGGACTGCTTTCTCCTAATTCTGAACCTCTCAGACATCTAGAGCCAACATTCAGGGTCCTATTCTTGATATTTGTTCTGGGATGTAGTTATTTGGAAAAAGTTTGGTCCTTTTGGGTTATACTTTCATGATTTGTTAGGAGGCTTTGGAGCAATGCTCAGTCCAGGGGTTTTTCCATCTCTGGAGGTGAGCGTACACTCTGACTACAGTACCCAGTGACCCATGAATTATGAGTCTTGCTGGTGGGAACATGCAGTATTCCCAGCCCTGTGTGACTGCTGGGCACTATTTCCTCCAATCATTTGAGATGCTGCCCCGCCTAGCCTCATGTTGATTCCATGTGAGAGGAAATATGTCAGGATCAGTACTTTGATAAATACTTCAGAGGACACGTTAGACTTCTGGGATTCTATTCCTGTGTAGGTCTCATTTCTCTGTACTGTTCTATGAACTCTGATCACCTTGGTTTCCTCCATGCTCAGTCATATCTCTTCAACTGAGAGAGTCTGCTGGGCTCCACCTCAGTACCTCCTCCCTGCCATGGCCTGGACACTCAACGGTAGACAAGCTGGAGCTGTTGCAGTGTTCACTTCATTTGTTTTCCATCTACAATGGTTAATTTAATATATTAACTTGACTGGGCCAAAAGATGCCCAGATATCTGACTAAACATTTTTTTCTGGTGTGTCTGTGAGGGTGTTTCTATATGAAATGAGCATTTAGAATTCTAGGTAGATTCAGCCTAATTGTCCTCCTCGATGTGGGTGGGCATCATCCAGTCAGTTGAGGGCGTGAATAGAACAAAAAGGTGGAGAAAGGTTGAATTCAGTCTCTGTCAGACGGACTGAGCTGATACATCAACCTCTTGCCCTTACTTCATGCTCCTGGTTCTCAAGCCTTGAGACTTGAACAAAAATCTTCATCATTGGTTCTAGGTCTCTCAGGCCTTTGAATACTCCATCAGCTTTCTGGGTTTTCAGCTTGCAGGCAGCAGATGGTGGGGTTTCTTAGCTTCTATAATCAGGTGAACCAATACCTTATAATAAATTTTCTCTCTCTCTCTCTCTCTAGATAAATAGATATAGCTTTAATTTAGATATAGATAGATATATACCCACACCTGTATCTCCTGTTGGTTCTATCTTTCTGGTTTCTGGAGAACCCTGACTAATATACTGTCTCTCAGGAGTCACTGTCCTTTGTTGCCCAAAAGTTAGTGTATTGAAAACTGTTGTTTATGTATTTGGTCTGATGATTTTTAATTTAATTAAACATTTTTCTTTCAGGTAGGATGCTAACTCAGCCCTAGCTTTTTCATTTGGCCCAAAACAGAAGTCTTATACATGAGCATGTAGACTATTTCCAATATTTTACTTTTACAAATAATTCCACAGTGAGTACTCTTGGGAATACCTTGTTTTATGTTAGTAGAGCATATCTTCAGTGTAACTTTTTAGATGTGGGATTTCTGGGATAAAGGTAAATAGCTATCTAGTTTTGTTAGCTACTGCCAAATTCTCTTCCATTAAATTGCACCAATTTATAATCCTGTGTTTGAGAGTGCCCATTTCCTGCAGCTTCACAAACAAAGTATATCGTTAAGCTTTTGAAAGTTTGCCAATACGGGAGGAAACATTGTGTCTCAGAGTTGTTTTAGTTTGTATTTCTTTATTTTTCCCTCAAGTTGAACAGCTGTTCACATGTTTAAGGGTCATTTGTAAATAATTCTCTGTGTAACCCCTCATTGTTTTTCTTTTGTCTGGGTTTTCTACCTGCTCCATTCAGTATGTATTTCCATATGTGGACTTCAAAATGAAGTTATCAACATATAATAATAATAATAATAATCCATATGTGGACTTCAAAATCAAGTTATCAACATATAATAACAACAACAACAACTTCCCTGGAGTTTTATTAGAATCACATTATCTTGTTTGAAGTTCACTCACTTTTAAGGCATTGATGGACATCTAGGTGAAAAGTTAAAACAAAACAAAACAAATCTCTGCCTCACTTTCCTTGATATTTCATTGCATCTGTTGTATGTTTCTGGGGCATACTTACACGGTTTAATTTTTACCAAATTCTGACATTTTATTGCAATACAGATCTATTTTCTCTACCTATATTTTTATGCAATGAAGAACTAGGTAATCTCTGTATAATTTAATAGTGATGCCAATGACTATACAAAGGACCAACATAATAAAACAGTAAGTATAAAGTGTTGAATTCCTTTTAGTATTGAAAATGAATGGGCTTATTGCCTGCTCTTTTACTGCCCTGATGTTCCTGAAAAGAATGCATTGTGTTGAGAAGTATGTAAAAAAGTTGTTTACTAGGATGCCTGGGTGGCTCCGTAGGTTAAGTGTCTGCCTTTGGCTCAGGTCATGATCCTGGGTACCTGGGATCAAGTTCTGCATCAGGCTCCCTGCTCAGAGACAGCCTGCTTCTCCCTCTGCCTGATGCTTCCCCTGCTTGTGCGCGCTCTCTCTCTCTCTGACAAATAAAAAAATAAAATCTTTAAAAAAATTGTTTACCAAATCTGCCCCCGCAAACCCCCAAAACAAAAATAATTTAAGCTCATTAATATTAGTAGGAGACTTAGACTCCTAAGCATTCATAAAGTAGTGTTTTCTTGTTGCCATTTTTGCATTTCTGAGGTTGGAAATGGTAGTTAAGTTGATGTCAAAAGAAACTTGACATTCTCAAGATAGATGAATAAATTCTGATGTAGTTGTTATTACTTGTACTTGTGAGAACCAAACCAAAGCTTTGATTTTACCTTGACATTATACTGTCTGTCTGAAGAATGCTGAGGACATCCAGACTGAGAACATGGGTTATGAAAAGAGTGTTGTTCTGTTGCTATGCATACCTACAGAACACTAAAAGCAAAATGGGACTCTGGGTGGGAAGGATTGTTTGTATAAGATCACAATTACGACATCCTTACAGGGATAAATTATGCCTTTGAGCTAATTTTTTAAAGTATCATATTAAATGAGATCTTGGATTCAAGGAAATATGCTACATAATTCACAAAAATATTTAGAGAACACTTTTTAAAGGTCAGGCATTTATTAAGCTATCATTCCAATGGGCTTTTGTCTATACGTGCAGTGAGAAGTCAGAATATAACAAAATTGAAATGTGTAATTATGCCCAAGGGGGAAAAATACATGGGTACACTGAAATATTCAAGTAAGGCAAGGACTTTAAATCAAACAACTATTTAATTTGTGTTTATCAATGCCTTAAAAGTCAATTTCACATAAGATAATCAAGAAAATAATAGAATTTTAAAATTATCACAAATTTAAAATAACCTGAAGTGGAATTTGTGTTCTTTTCAGGTAATGGTAGCTTCCAATGGTCAGTTAGATTGAGTGCCATGTAGTAAGTATGCTGAGGTAAAGAGGGCCTATTTCTAAGGTGAAGAGGAATTGTAGGAAATAGCAGTGCTATAGGTGAAGGCCAGGACAGAAGTGACTACCCTGGAGAGGGTAACCGGTTAACAAACAAATCACATCCAAACAGGACCGTAGAAAACCAGTATATTTCTGTGCTGGGGTTGAGAACTGAATGTGGTTCAATAGGAAATAGGGCAGGGGTCCAGTTTCGAAAGCACAGAGTGAAATGGTAATAGTATTAGACGCAGAGCCACCTAGTTCCAAACTTCCATCTAAAATATAATAAGAACAGGACTCAGTGACCAAGAAGTAAAGCCGAAAGGAACATTAAGCCCTCCTCTGAATTACATGGCAAGTGTCATTACCCTGGGGAGCAGAGAGAACCTGAGGGCATGGAAAGTCTGAGCAGAAACGGACCAGGTGAGCAGATTTGGGGACCTGACTGTGGACCATGTCTCTGGAGGAGCAGGCCCTTCCAGACTTAGTCTTGGATCAGTAAAAATCTTTTCAAATCCCTCTTGGTAAATATAATTCCCGAACTGTTTCTTAGTGAAACTGAGATTCTTGGTGAAAGAAGGTATTCCAGGAGTGAGAAAAGGGATTCCTTTTTATGAATGGGAGTTGGTATTCAAGCAAGTATACATGGGGATAAACTAATAGACTATTTATCAACAAGTAGCAATATTTTAAATAGCAGAACTAGCCTTTTTACTAATATCTTCATTAGTATTTCTAAAAACTCTTCAGGTATAAACATTGAGTAATAATTATCAGGAGAAGTGGAAAAAAATGAACATCATACCATTTGGCATCTTTATTTCATAGTATTTATATTATAGAAATGCACGATTTAAGGATATCTAGAGGGCAGGTCTAGCTGTATTCAAGTATTGACATTGAAGACTACTTTAAGCATATCAATTATATTCTTAGAACCATTTTTACATAAAAACCCACTTCAAAAATTGTTCAGAAATATCTCTCACTTTAATCAGGAGAAACAGACCTCTGTTCCTCATGGCCCTCTCTGCTACTGGGTGAAAAAGAAAAAGAAATTTTACATACAGTTCAGTTATTATACATTATGGGCCCCCTACATTTAAAAAAAAAAAGACCTGACCATCGGTCACCAAATATATTTTAATTTGGGGAACCCAAATTTTTTAGTACATTAGGGGTAATGTTACAGATAACAACCCTCAGTTTGCTAAGAAATAATCAGATATTCCAAAAGACAATTATTTTAAGTTGATTTTGAAGAGATATTGATGCTCATTTTGGTTTACAATTTTAAGAAATAAAAGAGGCTCAATCTACTTTGAATAATTCATTAAGAACAATTTTTATAGGGGAGGGATATTCCCCTAGCTTATATATATGTTAAAAATAAAAAGCTTGTGTAGTTTGGATTCCAGCACAAGCTGTGTTACTAATTTTTGTTAATTATGTATGGCCTGGTTCAATTCATGGGATAGGAAAACCCCAGAATTTTATGATTCAGTCTTCTTTTTCAGTAATCTCATGTGGAAATAATCTATCTGAATCAAATTCAATGTAGTTCAACTGTTCCATTAATTTAACTCAATAAGCACTTACTCTGTGCAGAGCACTCTGCTGAAAATCAAATAGCTGATTGCATTCAAGCAATGACTTATAGTGATATAAATAATCAAGAGACTCATTTACTTTTTGGGAAGCTGAGTTTAATAGACCAGTAAAATGGTCACCCACCCACCCTCTTAGGTGGACATATATTTAAAGAAAAACAAAAACAATAAAAATTTGTGACCTTTTAAAATTTTCATGATTTGATTTAGGAATTTGTTTCTTTATTCATATGGTCATTTAGTTCTTCATAAAACATTCAACATGAATACATTAAGCATTTACTATTATCCATTAACTGGACTGAGCATTGAGTATCCAAGTTAAAGCCTATTCTCTAAATAGCTCATGACCTGGAAATAGAAACACAGAAAATGTCTATGAGAGTTATCCTCTTTCAGTTTTGGAGATAGGAATCACGAAGGGCTTTTTAGAAGAATAGGCATCTAAGTGAAGGCCTGATTAATGATACATTTGACAGACTAAGCAAGGTACCTATCATTTGCATTGCCATCTTTTAAGAAGCTTGAATGTGAGCAATTATCCAGGCCTATCACTTCTGTCTAGCGACTGTTTGTGTATAGTTTGCCTGCTTATAACACATGATCCCATTATGTTGGACACAGTTGGTTAGACTAGAAATGGATAACTAAACCAAAATCGGCCTTCTACCAACTAGGAGGCAGCAGCCCATTGAGTGGCCTCATACAAGCTCTCCAAAGAGATAGTCTGCTGGATAAAGCCTTGCTAAACAATTATAATCTGTCTCTTGAGATGTGTCATTCATCCATTCACTCACTCATCTATACCTTCAACAAATAATTATCATATGTACTAATTACTGGCATATGGAGATGAATATGACAGATACGGTCTCTGCCTTTTTGGAACATGCAATCATATCCTGTAACTCAGACAAATGACAACTTGGGAAACGTACTATAGTGAATTTATTATAGAGTGTATCCCTGGAGTACATAGGACTGGTGCTTTAATGCACTAATCTGGACTTAGGTGTCCATGGGGATGCTCAGGGCTGTATTGTAGTGGAAATAGCATCCAATACCAGGTTAAGAAGGAGGTAATCAGGTGATAGATCACACATTCTATTTCAAGAATCTTGCTTGGAAACAAGGGGTGGGGAAATTGTTCCTATAATTTGAGGAAAGAGTAGGTGGTTGCTGCTGAGGCACAGAATAAAAATAGGGTAGAGAGAAAGATAAATAATTTTGAAATGGTAAGGAGTACTATTTAAAGAAGGGCTATGAGTAGTAGTATGGACATTTATTTAGACATTATCCAGAGGATAATGGAGAGCAGTCAAGCATTTTAAGAGGGTGTGATGGAATTAGATTTTCATTTTTAAAATGGTGTTTGCACTATGGCTCCAGATATAAATTGAAGCATCAGACAAAATGTAGTAGTTTGGTGTAGTAGTCTGCCAGTATTTTAGGAAAAAGTATGGTGGCCTGAACCAGGGTAATTAGCATAAAAAATAAATTGATACAATGCTATTCAGAAGATAGAACCTGTGGTGATTGACTAGATGAGGGTTAAGGATGAGAAAAAAAGCCAAAGATTATGACTGATTTTCAATTTGGAGCAATTTGGCAGATAGTAAGAATTACAGAAAATGTAATTCAAATGTTCAGCTTTGGGCTTACTGTATTTGGCATGTTTGAGGGCTGCTAAGTGAGGCTATCTGCAAGAAAGGTGGATGTGAAGCTAAGGACCTGTGTTAGGGGATCAGGTCTCAGAATTTCTCTTTGGGAGTCATCAGTAGATAATTAGTTGAAAGAATACATCTGAATAAGATCACTTAAAAAAAGTCTCTGTGGAGTGAAAAGCAAGGCCAAATGCTGAAACTGAGGAGGAAAGTGGTCAGAGTCACATTTTTCTAGGACAGAAGAAAGTCTGGACAGTAAATAGGAGGGAATGTTAATTAGAAAAACATTGCTGCTGAGGCTAAAAACAATGAATTAGTGGCATTAATTTACATGGTTGTGTGATTTACTGGAAAGAACATATGTTTTGATTCCAGTTTTTGATGTTTCTGGCCTAAAATAACAGAAGGTAAAGGGATAAGGAAGTTGGATTTTGGAAAGAGCATTCCAGAGGGATGGGTTACACAACTCAAACTGTGTGTAGGTAAGGAGGGGAAACAGGTTATTGGTAGATTGGTAAAGGTTATTGGTACAGGTTATTAGTAAAGATTATTAGTAAAGACACTGGTAGATTATAGAAGTAAATGGAGTAATGTCTTGAATATCAGGAGTTTGAAGAACAGATATGGTGATAAAACTGTGAAAGTCCTATAATGGTAAGGGAATAGGATATTTTGATTTAATATTTCAGAGATAAAACAGCCCTGGATTTTAACTAAATTTTCCTGTGGCACTATGATAGGTAGGTAGTCCAGATAGCTGGACATTAGGTTCTTTAGAGGTAAGGAGATCAAGGCTGCAAGGAGGAATACAATGAGACTGGCTATTCCCATGGGCTTTGGAGTCATTCAGTATTATGCAGGTATGAGTGTAGAGAGAAGGACATGCCCTGGTCTGTCAATCTTCGCTAAGGGTGAGACAAGGCAGTGTGGTACAGCTGAAAGGCAAGGGCTTCTAAGGCTGTCTCTCTCTCTCTCTCTCTTTTTCTTTTAGAGAGCACACAAGTGGGGTGGGCAGAGGGAGAGAGCGAGAGAGAGGAATCTTAAGCAGGCTTCACGCTCAGTGGGAGCCCAGCTTGGGGCTCGATCCTATGACTGTGAGATGATGACCTGAGTCAAAACCAAGAGTCAGACGCTTAACTGATTGAGCCACCCAGGTGTCTCTTTTTTTTTTTTAAAGATTCCATTTATTTATTTGACAGAGAGAGACACAGCGAGAGAGGGAATACAAGCAGGGGGAGTGGGAGAGCGAGAAGGAGGCTTCCTGCCGAGCAGGGAGCCCGACGCGGGGCTCAATCCCAGGACTCCGGGATCATGACCTGAGCTGAAGGCAGATGCTTAACGGCTGAGCCACCCAGGCGCCCCTCAGGTGTCTCTTTTTAATATAAGAGGGTGGAGGGGTAATGGCGAGATATAGTGCTGGGGGAAAAAAAAGTGATGCTGATGCTAATCTCACCTCATAATCGTGAATTTAGCGAGCTGTAGAACTTTCTGTTCTGAGGCTGTGGAGGAACTGGGATCAAGTATGGCATGGCAGTGAACAAACACTTGGTGAAGACTGTGGGAACAAGGGAATTGTCATCATGACATAAACGTGAAGAGGACCTAGTAGAACATTTGGAGAATAAAGGAGATAGTTTGTTCGGAGAAGAGAAGAAGTGATTGGCATGTGTAATAATAATGACAAAGAGAACATCAGGATTATTTATCTCTTGATACTGACAATTAGAAGACTATAGGCGGGCAGCATGGTGTGTTATGCTGGTCAGAAGGTTGCCAAGAGAATCAGTGTAGCTACTGCCAAGGAGAGTTAAGGGCTCTCAGTCTTTCTGGAGTTGCCTATGGCTTTGATTGAACAGCTTCTGATGGACTTCTTTCAGGTTGGGGAGGTAGCTGCATCTCTCTAACAAGGGTTATGTATAATTAAAATCCCTCATTAGAAGAGAGTGTAGAGGCCTGATCTGTGTGTGACCCACCGGGCAGAGCTCATGTTTTATTTGTGTGTGTCTGAGCATGATGATGTGATGCTGCCCTGGGATAGATGGAGAACACCCAGGTGTTAATCTTCTGGTGAGAGATTGTGGTGAAGTCTGAGGCTATGAGCTGCTTAACTGTTTTTGGTGGCCTCAGGCATATTTTTTTCTGATGCCCATAAAATGTAGAATCTGGGTAAAAGCAATTTTTTTTTTCATCTGGGTGTTCATGTACCTTTCCTTATGACACTTTCATAGGGATTTTAGCCATAAAGAATGAGTCAGTTTATTCAATCCCCATGCAATGCCTAGCCGGGTATTGGAGCCACTGGGTAAAATTTGGATGATAAATATTCTAACTAAGCCTATTTATTGACATGCAAGGGCACTAGAACATGTGAACAGTGTGTTAGAGGAAAAAAAAACCCTAAATTTTCTGTGGGGTTCTTAGAAAACTCCTTATCTTTCTACTCTCATGACAATTACTGGATATTATTTAGGGTTTAATATTCTTGTGTTTCTAGCCTCACTAGGATTCCAAGATGTTTTCTGCATCATGCAACAGACAGATAGTTTAAGTATTTTTACAAATTAATTGATTAACCAAGTACTACCTCTCTAAAATACTAACTCTTCTACAGTTTCTATCATATATGTTCCTTTAGGCCTTATGTCTTATACTTTTTAATGTGCTTTACTTAAAAAAAAATCAATCAGGAACTACCTCTAATTATGAATTTTGATTCCCTCAATGTGTCTATAAAGTTCAAATTCTGGCACACTTGCTCTGATGTCTCATAATTGTCTACTACCTAGAAATAGGTTATACCTGCTAAGTGATCTGAATTGTATTTGAATTAATTATTTTAGAAGGCAGACAGAAAGATATACTGTTCTTCAATCTGGGTTGTCTTTGGCCAAGAATTCACATCGTATCCTAACTAGAGGCCAGTTTTTGTTTTTGTCCTTTGTGGGAGGAAGGCAGAGCCAAATTTCTCTGACTCTCTTGTCTTTATTATTCAGGCAAAAAAAAGCTATTACCATTCTTTTAAGTCCTGGAACCCCTGGACTGGAGTGGTGATTCATCCTTTTGTCTCTTGACTTTGCTATGCTCTTTTGTATGGTTTCATAAACATCCAGCTTTCAATAATCATGTATATTATACATATAAGATTATATATAAGATCTAAATAATATGTAAGAGCAACTCTTCATGAAAACTCAATTAAATGTAACATTTAATCCTCCCAAATTCTTTGTATGGTATTTATAAACTAAAGGATCTTTTATCAATCATTATAAATGTTAATAATAAGAATCTATTCCATAAATAACTTGCTATTTGGAAAGAACAATGAATGCATTTTTCTTAAGAACACAGCAATTATGTTATAATTTGTAAAGTATTGTTTCAGCTACAAGGAAAAATATTTTTGGTTATAACCTTCCTTTGACTTAATAGAACGTAATATCCTTCTCAGTGTTAAGTTTTGGTATGATCCAATATTAAATAGTACATTTTGACTAAACGGGAATACAAGAGAAGATTGATCTTATCTGAAACAATTATTCAAGTAAAACAGTGTCTAATTGTACTTTGGTTGTGGGTATCCATCTGTAGAACCCCTATTCAAAGTCAATTATAATATGCATATGTATATTTGCCTGATTTGTAATTAGATTACTAAAATAGCATGACATTAACCAAATATGTATTTTCTCAAACTCCAGTAAGAACTGTAATTTGAAGCCATATTTTTTATTGTAAGAGCGTTAAAATATTTTAAGTGTGAAAAGAAGTTTTGCTAATATTATTTCTTTGTAATTCATTACAAAGATTTTTATAAACCATATTTGTGTTCAAGTGTACTTCATCTTTTTTCCCTCCCTTTCCATCTTTCAATGGTAATACTGTACTTCTGGTGCCTATCTCTGAGCTTTTTATTCATAGCAAGGCTGGGATTGCACCAAGATAAAGGACAAGCCTTCCATACTCAGTCTTAAAATACTCAAAATGATATAATTCCTATATATAAAATGTCTTGTATAAAAATATACTCTCAGAAATTATACCTGTGTCTAGAATGGTTACCACTTAAATTCTTGGTTTTAAAAAACTTTTACTTGAAAAACATTGAAAAAAATCACATGTAATCCCACTATTTAATGAATATATAAATAGTGAAAAAAGGTCATCTCAGTCCTCACCCAGCCCCGACAACCACCCATACTATCAGAGTAAACACAGTTAAAAATTGGGAGTACATTGTAGACTAAAAACTTTTGTTGGAATCATTTACCTCCTGTGCATGGAAATAATAACTGGGGTCCAAAGAGCCCTGGAACTAACAGTTGCTAGAATCATACTGTTATGTTTATAGTCTACAGATGAGTAGCTTAGGCAAGAGTAAGGCACTTGAATACTTCAAAAAGCCTATAATATGTAGATAAGTGAAATAAGTAGATGGAGCACGGAGTTGAGAGTCTTATCAGTTTGTTCTCTCTGCCTGTGGTGTTTATTTCCATCTTTCCCTTTTTCCTTGATTATTTAGCTCCTATCTATTCACCCTACTACATACAACCCCTTTGGTGTGGCATGCTCATTCATTGCTGCTCTGTCAGTTCCTTTCTCTTTTCAAGATATAATCTTTTCTAATTGGACATCTCTCCAGTGTGTACTGGACAGAATGCCTGCCACTATTTCAGGCCATGCTCTTTATCTAGCAGTTCCCACTGTTGGTTTGTAAACTGGCCTCATACACAGGGGGCAAGGAGAGACCAAAGAAGGAAGACCACTCCAGATTGGTAGATGGCATATTTAATAAGCAAGGAAACTTATATACCAGACTTGTCATAGGCACCTGAAAGATGAGTAGATTTCTGCATTTGCCCCCTGGGTGAATTTAGTAAATAATCTTAAAAGTTTATTTAGATACCTCAACTGGGTTCAGGCTTGTATACCATCTAGGTAGTCTCAACACCACATTTCTGTCTTGAAGCTGTATCCTTGGGGCAGCTTCTCAGAGTAGGGAAGGTAAGCAGAATGTACCTTCAAACAAGAGAAGGGATGAGGAGCCTCCAATTCCTGGATCCCCCTACGGGTCAACCAGTGGTTACATCTTCTCGATGACCTCACTCAACATTCTGTCTTTTGTGAGAATCTCTTATAATCTCACTTGCTCCCTTCTTTCACCATGTGCCCTGGGAGGTCTCTTATAATCTCACTTGCTCCCTTCTTTCACCATGTGCCCTGGGAGGTCAGCAGGGGCTTTCATAAGCATGGAGGGGGCTCATTTGGTGGCCATCTGGCTGCATTACAGGTGGATGCCACAGCAACAATATAGGCACATGCAACAGAAAACACAGGTTAAGACAATAATAATTCCCCAAATCAGTGACACCCTTTTTCTACCTTTACCACAATCCCCATGCTCTGAACCATTGAATCATTAAAGGCCCCTTGGTTGAGGATCAGATCACCCAGGGTATTCACTTGTGTCCTCATGCAGTTTAATAAAGATGATACATTAAAGCAGACTCATCAAGTATGAACACACAACATCCTATTTGGATAACAGCACAGATGCCTCCTTGTGAGACAGTAATAATGTCTAAGGTCATCCTATTTTGGAGGACACTTTTCTCGTTAGAGACATTTCAGTGTCCAGTAAGGACAGGCT
Source organism: Mirounga angustirostris (assembly GCF_029215605.1). Lineage (NCBI taxonomy): Eukaryota > Metazoa > Chordata > Mammalia > Carnivora > Phocidae > Mirounga > Mirounga angustirostris. The sequence goes on along the minus strand of NW_026991716.1, from coordinate 89,481,096 downwards.
TCGTTGGCTATCATTCAAGACTAGCTGGGTGAATTTAGTAAGGGCTGTAAAGTCCTCCAGGCCAATGGAGGGAACAGAGATGGCAGCCAAATGATCACACCAGTGGGAAACAGAACATGCTCACCTGGACTTGAGGTGAGAAAGGTTGGCAGCTTTAGGAACTTGACCTGGTTGTACATACTATACATGTTGGCTGGGAGAGAGCATTGTTAGGCATAAGAAGAAGTGGGTGGGATAAGCCAGATCAGAACCCCTTCTTTCTCCCCTCTTTTAATGATATGTGTTCCATTCTAGGTGTGATGTGTTTCAACGGGTGCAGCTTGCAGCAGAACAATGGGATCCCAGTAGAGATTGAGTCGTTACCCCTTACACAGGGATGTAGAGCAACTCACTCATCCCAGGGGGATGACGCATTGCAACTTCCAGTGGATAGCTCCTTTCCCAGGTGTGATGGGGCTTGGTATTCTCAGCTGTATAGCACATTGATCCACAATGAGAGTCTGGGAAATGGCTGTTTCCAGGGACTTCCATACCTTTATAATATCAGGTGCCTCGGCAGGGGTTCCCAGTCTGGGATATGGGGCAACAGGCCCTACTGGTTGATCACCGAAATGTACTAAGGCCTGGGAAAGTACTCTAGTCCTAGCCAAGGTTAGTAATTTAATCTGCTGCTTTAATATCTCATTCTTCCTCTCTACCAACCCTGCAAGCCTGTAGGTTTGAGAGGAGATGAAACCTCCATTCAGTGTCATGTTCTTTTGCCCAGTCTTGCATATCATGATCTTTGAAACATGACCCCAGTCACTGTCTATTTGATGAGGGTATTCACACATGGTACTCAGCCTTGTCTAATCCCCTAATACTGGCAGCCTGGTTTGTGTGGCAAAAAGGGGAAGCTTGGGTTAGGCCAGATGCAGTGTCTATACAAACCAGGGCATATTTACAACCCTAACCCAGAGGGAAGGAGCCAATTTGCCAATTCCTTATCAGTTGGGAACTCTTGTGGATTGCTTCTTGTTGGATGTTATTACTGCATCTACCAAGTCAGTGTATTTCAAGGGCAATCTGGCTAGTTAGCAATATGTGATGCCACCCAACTACTGCAGTAGTCACTCTTTCTATGCATCGAATCTGCTGTATTTGCTAAAGGGTCACTTGTTAGGCCTTATACCCAAGCTGGGCATAAGCTTCTTAATCATTAGGGAGGTCAGTGCCTTATGAGCCATAATGTGAGTGACAGTGAGGATTGCCTCAGGCTCTTTTACAGGTGAACCCAAATGTCTCTTCACACATCCTGACCCCGCAAGGGCACACTCATGAATCATCAACTCCTTGGCTTCCCATTGTCCAAGACATAGGGTTCATCTCTTTAGAACAGCCCAGCTGTCGGTACAAAGGATTATAGGCCAGGGCTCCTGAGTGATCACCAAACCTCACTGAGTTTAGCCCTTTGACTGCTTCAGTTCATTTCTTCCTGAGAGGCACCACCTAGAGAAGTACTGGTACACTGCTGGGAGCTGCTCTGTGGGAGGTAGATTGGGTTTCTACCCCATTCCAGAGCTGGGACCAGAATTCCAGGGAGCATTCTCCCCTTCTGTTGTCTCTGCCACAGTGCTTGACTCATACCTTCCAGAGTCATGGACACATCTAATTTAAATGACTACTTGGGAGATGCCCAGAGCTTTAATCTTCTTTGCTAGTGTTTGTCTTTCTCAAAGGTAGCTTGCTGCTCTGATCCCCAGTCCCACACATGCCCTTTCTTTACTGGGCAATAAAGGGCAGAGGCACCACGCCAGGTGGGAAATAAAAGTCCTCTAAAAGCCCCAAAATTCCTACAAAGGCTTGCATCTCCTGTACATTCTTAGGGTTTGGATAGGCCTGCATCTTATCAAACATAGCTTCTGAGACAACATATATCTTAGCCAACCAACTGACTCCCAAAACCTTGCGGTGCCTGGGCCTTGACTTTTCAGTGGGTTCCCCACCCATCTTTTTCCTTGCAGATGTTCCAGCCTGCAGATATCCTGCAGTAGAGGCAGGTCTTTACGTGTTAAGGTTATATCATCAATGCAATGGGTCCATTTTACTGATGTGGGGAAAGAGAACAGGGACAGATCTCAGGCTACCATCTCATGGTAGGAATGTGCCAGTAGCCTTGGAGAAGCACTTGAAAGGATCATTATTGTCCCTCCCACATGAAGGCAAATTGATCTTAGTTATCAGTAAACTGTACTTGTCCAAGTCTTTTCCATGAATCTCTTGAAGATAAAGGACTTTTGTAGGAATACTTTTTGCCAAAGCAAAACAATAACTGAGCCAAATAACAACTGCCTGCTAATGACAAAGGACTTTAAAATGGCCATGGTTAAAAATCTGATGAGAGTTTATTATAATGCAGTTGACAAGGGAATTTGGTGATTTTTGTGACATACATTTTAAAATTATGAGTGGTTTATAATTACATAATGATACAGTATTATCATTATGCCAGGACATATCAGACTTTTAGGAATTTCATACAAATGCACCCTAAGAAAGTTAGCGTCACTTTTTATTTGACACTGCTTCCCATGGAATTTAACATATACAAAAGTTAGAGTTGTAAGAGACTTAGCTCTTATAATAAAGACTGTTTTCTTAGGTAGTCAAAGAGACTTTTTTTAAAGATTTTATTTTTTGAGAGAGAGAGAGAGCGAAAACACAAGTAGGGGGAGGGGCGGAGGGAGAAGCAGAATAGTGGACAACTGCATGCCTTTCTCTAAGTTTAGCTCTTCTTCCAACCTTTTTTCTTTTTTAAGAGGGAGGCAGAGAGGGGCAGAGCTAGAGGGCAAGCAAGAGAATCTTAAGCAGGCTCCATGTTCAGCCTAATGTGGGATTCGATCCCACAACCCTGAGATCATGATCTGAGCTGAAATCAAGTTGGACACTTAACTGACTGAGCCACCCAGGCTCCCCTCTTTTTCCAACTTTCTGAGTCCAGCTTCAGCCTCTAATTGGGTATCAATGTCTGGTAGACTGACCACAGCAGGAGCCAGCCCACTGTAGCAACCATTCCTTTCCTTTCTTTGTCACAGTGCACTGTGCACAGTTCCTCAAACAAGCACATGAAAACAGCCAGCATTTTCCAAGTGTCCACATACTGACATGCAGTCCACTAGCATCTAATATAAGGGCCACCCACCTCTCCACATAGATGTTGATGGCTAACTTGAGATTTACCCTGTGGATGTTTTGTTCCCAAGGCCCATTTCTTTGGTCTCCTGCCTGACTCACCAATTGTTGGTTTGCATACTGGTCCTGTACAGAAAGCAAGGGGACACCAAAGAAAGAGAGCACTCCAGATTGATAGGGGGCAGGTTTAATAAGCAAGGGCACTTACTTTGAGGCTTGTTTTGGGCAGCTGTAAAATGAGTAGATATCTGTACCCCCCTGTCAAATCTTAAAAGTTTATACAAAGGCCTTAATTGGGTTCAGTCACATATATTGCCCAAATGGTCTTAATACCTCATTTCTATCTCAAGGCTATGTCTTTCGGGTGGCTTCTGAGAACAGAGAAAGCAAGTGGAGTACATATTACAAGGATAAGGCAGAGGGTGCGAAGGCTCCAATTGCTTAGGTTCAACTCAAGGGCCAACCACTGATCATATCATCTTGATGACTTTCTCAACATCCACCCGGAATCCACTTTAAGGGATTTCTTCCACATAACACCACACTTCTGATTCTTAATCATCTATTCAGGAGTTGGCACCTGCCTCCAAATAGCCTATCTATTGGACAGTACCTTATAAGGTGGTTTTTCAAAGCACTGCCTAAAGTGGAATGATTGGGATTCACTGGATCATCAGACTTGCACTTCCATAAAGCTGAACTGGATAAACAAAATGATCGTGTTATAAATGAGAAAACAAAAACACCCCACACATTCAAAATAGTTGAGATGTATAAACATAGCTCTAGAGTGAAATTTTTGTGAGAAGAGGCTAAGACATGCCTGCCTGTAACCTATACCAGGCTTCTAGTACTTGATGAAAACTAGATGACTCATAAATCAAAAAAGAATATAACTATAACTATATATATACTATAACTATATACTATATATAACTAACTCTCTAGTAATTGGTCCTTTCAACTTGGTCCCTGGATAACTTGTATGGGGTGGGGCGAGTGTATAAATTAACCCTGCCTTTCAACACTGTACTCCTACCTTTGTCTACTTCAGGATTTAACAAGAAGGGGCTTCAGGGTTTTAATAGGTTGTATTCTATGTAAAGTTAAAATATATTTTATCAACAAATACTTGCCATGTGATTTTAAAAATCATAATCTGCATTCTAAAATTCTCTGTTATTGTGAATGTTTCCAGGGTGTGCCACAGAAAGGCTGACAATTGCCTGTGTATTACATTCAGATTTGTGATTTGGTATTGTTGCTTCTGAAATTTAGTTTTATCTTAAAAGTCAGTCTTGGAGATAAAGAGCTTAATGATGTATTATAAAGATCTTGGCTTAATAGAAAACTGTGAGGTAAATTTTCGCTGTCAGATGAGTGACCTAAAATCTCTAGCTACAAAGGGATTTCAGATTTTGAGTAATCTGTCTAGACAATGTAATTATAGAAAGTGACTGTTACTTTTCTAATGTTAGGTTTGAAATTTGATAACTAAAAATGAATATTATTTATTCAGATGCACTATTTCAAGTAATATACTTCACCAAGATGTATGGTTTCACATTCCTTTATCTGAGTGCCTTGTGACTATTTCCCCCCCCTTTTTTTTTTATTTTGTAGGATTCTCAAAACTTGTTAATGGTTTTTTTTTAATAGAAAGGAAATTTTAATGTAGTAAACAAGTTTTGTAAACACCACATGTATTTTCTGTTGTTAATGAAGATTTACATTCAGAAATGTATTTTTGAAAAAAGACAAAAAAACAAGATAAAAAAAATTCCTAGAAAGAGGCTTCACAAGAAAAAAAAATCAGCCCAGGTTCTATCCCTCTCAATCAGAAGTGGCTTTTAGCACAAATCAGCAACCTCCTCCAGCACACAAAAGCACTGTCATTTGCCTTGCAAGCAGAACATAAAACATATGCCTTATTAGGTTACTTTAGTACTTACCTGGTCCAGTATAAAATACTTGTTTATAGATCCAGTTTGTACATATTCTGTAGGTATACTAAAGAGTAAACCATGTATTGTCCCCTTATTTTTTTAAATGGCATTCTTGTAGCTCAAGCAAACCATTAAGAGTATGAAGAGCTCTCTCAAAAGAAATTCTCAGAGGAAAATACATTAAGGAGAAACCCTGAAAGTTAAACAAACCTAGTTGTTGTTGTTGTTGTTTTTCACTAAAATGGTGGGATCAAGGTAGACTGTCTATTCTGAAGAGCAGCTCCATTTGTTTCCCCATGAGAAAAGGCCAAATTTTTCTGGACTGATATAATTTAAAAACTAAGCCAATAAAAAAATAAAATATATACCATAAGATATTATAAAACTTGAAATAATGTCAGAGTTTATGGAATGGGAAATAGAGTTCTGATTTTTTTTTTCAAAAAAGGAAACATGTTTTGAGGGAAAAACAAAACAAAACAAACCAGAATCCTGAATATGAATAGCACTACACAGGCTCTATGCACAGAACACCACACAAGAATGAGTTACACATCAGTAATACCATCATGAGGGTAGCTGGCTGGGGACTTATACTTCTAGCCTCAGAGATCCTCGGTCAAAAATGTGTTAATGTACACATTTTTGTATGTGTACAATGTATACAAAAGCTTGTAATGTCAACAAGGACAAAAAAAAGAGGGGGGAGGAGGGGAAATTAGGGAGGAAAGGCTGCATGCATGCATCTATTATAGACATGATATTCAGCAGCATAAAAATACCCTCCATAGAGTCCCCCAAATGGGGCAAGACCTATCCTCTATTAAACATGGGAAAGATTAAGAGAGTGGAACAAATTCACTTGTAGCCGTAGCATTTCGCATATTTGAATGATAAACATGTTCAATCTGGTCCTCTATGTTAAGAAAATGTTGAGAATACATATGAGTAAAGCAAAATAGAAACAAAAGAGTAACCTTTAAAAACTGGAAAAACCGTCTGTTTTATAGCCAAGTAGGTGTGATCCTGATAAATATTATATATGACATTAGCCATAGAAAGGAAGGCCAAGAAAAAAAAAATCTTGATTTTGTTCAGTACTTAGGCTTGATGTTGTCCTAGGAAAAACAGTGATAATTCAATGAATGTGTCACACATACAACTAAAAATCTCATTCTGATTTCAAATGAATTTAAACAATAATCTCTCTTGGCTAATTTTTCTCCTGTGCCAGACAAACCTTCTATGTACAGGACCAGTATAAATCCCTCCTCTCTTTCAAACACTAGATATGCACATCCAGGAACATTCTACAATGCAAAGTGTCTTAAGAAAGAGAAGGATTCTGTAGCGCCAGGGATATAACCGATCTGAGGAAGCTGGGGCGTGATTCCTGCTGATGGAAGCCAGTCAGGGAATGGTGGTTTGTTTCTTCTCAGGTGTTTCCTCCAACAATTGCGTGATCAGCAATCCCCAGTTTGTTTCCTATAGTTAAGAGTCTCTTATGGTTTGCCTCCCCCTCTGGTTCTCCACTGAATATTTAAATAAAATTATAAGCTTTTAAATTAATTATCGCCCGTGATCTTGGGCTGACCAATGTAACCAATACCATTTCTTAAGATCTCCCTCCAAAGAACTCTTCTTCCTTCTCCAACTCTATGATTCTATGATGACTTACCATCATATGACCCAACAACACTGGCTGTATTTCTCTGGTCTTGGGGTGAGCCACTGATTAAAGCTGGGGCAATCTCAGTACTTTTGTAGGAATCTGGGAAGTGATTGGCCTAGGTTGGTGGCCAGAGTTGTGGAATGTGAGATACAAGATTATGGCATAGCACTCATGTTTCTACTCCTTCAGAAGAAGCTAGTCTGAAAGGTTCCAGCAAGCATTCAGAGGAAATTGAGTGGAATATGTAGAGACTGAGTCCTGTTGGCATTTGAATTAATTGTTTCTCTTGTTCCTGTCACTTGGTAACATCTTTCAGTGGTTTGGTTTCCTGAGTTGATATATTCTCCTTTTCTTTAAGGTAATTCAAATTGGATTTTTTTTAACCCTTAACAGATCTGATTAATATAGATGCCAAAATTAAAGGGGTTATTAACCTAAAGCAAGGTTCACAACATTAAAATTGTGAGAGAAGATTTAAAACAAATGTCTAACCCACCCACAGAGATTTAGTTCTTCTCCAAACAGAAGGAAATGAGCTAAAGATGCTAAAAGAAAGCCCGATGAAATTTTGTTGAGGCTTCTATTTTATTTTATTTTATTTTTTTAAAGATTTTATTTATTTATTTGAGAGAGAATGAGATAGAGAGCACATGAGAGGGGGGAGGGTCAGAGGGAGAAGCAGACTCCCTGCTGAGCAGAGAGCCCGATGCAGGACTCGATCCAGGGACTCCAGGATCATGACCTGAGCCGAAGGCAGTCGCTTAACCAACTGAGCCACCCAGGCGCCCCGAGGCTTCTATTTTAAAGACGGTTAAAATTAACACAATAAGAAAGAAATTATCATGTATTTAATTGAGTCAGGGGAATGATTTAGAAGTATATAGCAAGTAAGTCTGGTCAAAATTTCAGAATCCTGGTGAGCATTTGATTGCATTAATATAGTATTAAATCAAGAGGATACAAATAAGCTTTGCCTTTTGTCTCTCAGAATTCTGTGTAGTTACTGAGGACATTCTATCACAAAGAATGAAAAAAAAATTTAAGTCAAAATTCCATTCTTTTATTAACTAGATTGGTTCTTAGCTATTTTGAGTTTCTCTAGTAAGCAGAATCTCTTCATTCCCTGGATCCAAATCCAAACTGTGGTATGTCTGACCCAGCAATGCTACAAGACTGAGTCATTGGCTGGTAGCTTTATAAACACGCTACAGATTCCTTGTATATCTTGTAAACTGTCCCGTCTCTGATCCATTGTCTATACTTCAACCAAAGGGATTTTTTAAATGAATATAAATCTTATTTTTAACTCTGCCTTGCTTAAGTGTAGTCAATGGATACCATTAGTCCTCAAGCTAAAATACAAACACCAAGCAGAAATCACAGCATTTCTACTTTTGCTTGAATCTTGCTTTCTTTAGGGGGCTTTTCTTAGCTCCTAACACTGGGCTAGGTACTGTTTCCTGTCGTTGTAAGCCTGTATCTCCAAATAAATTCTTTGATTGTCACACTTGCCATATTCAATTATAATGTCCTAATAGTTCCCCAGTAGAGTAAAAATCTTTGAGATTTGTTTTTTTATTACTATTTTCACCATTTTTCCAGAACAGTGTCCGAAACATATTTGACACACACACACACACACACACACTTCTTTAATAAATAAAAGTTTTTAAAAATCACATTTTTTAAAAATTAAAAAAAAATTTAAGTAGGCTCCACACCCAATGTGGGGCTTGAACTCGCAACTTCAAGATCAAGAGTCACACCCTCTGTGGACTGAGCCAGTGATGTGCCCCACATTTTTAACTTAAATATGAAAAGCTTGGTTAGGCTACCAAATGATATATTCAGGTTGTCCTTTGCTTTTCAAGACTAAAGATATCTGTCTAGTGAATGTAACTCTCCTACATTGTCTAAGGAATTGACAGTCATCTGGTAAAACCTATCAGAGAACGGGAAAATTAAAATTCTCTGTGGATCTCATCTTGAAATTGTAATCTCTTCTGAAGTGATGTAACTATTACATTGCCAGTGAATTAAAGAAAAGAGATCATTCTGTAATCTTAAGGTTACAACCTAATGCATAATGTTTAATTTTTTACTTCCCTTAGGTGAGGGTGAAATAGTGTGATTAAATTTCATCTGAAATCTAAAATTAGCTCAAACCAACATGTTCTCCTTAAAAGGATAAAAGGAAAATGATGTAATGTTTTGCATGTCACATTAAATTCTGCTAGTAGTCTTTGTAATGACATCTTGTGATTTTGTGTTTGAACTTTTACAAAAGGAAATGGAGCATTGAATGGGCTATATCCTGTTAATTTTAACAATCAAATGAGCGAAAAGAGTTTAAACCTGGGAGAAAATATATATTCTTCATATTTTACTATATAAAATAGAATAATAAACCTCTCAGAAATATGCATGGTTATTTTTGGTGAGTTGACATGATTGTAAAATAACTTGATTTTCTGCTGTGATATTGCACCTGAAACGATAAATACAAACAAATATGAATTACAAGATAATTCAACTGTTTACACCCAGTTGGGAAATTGATATCTATTCATGACAATAAAATGTCCAATGAAATGAAATGAGGATCTGCTAGTAATAGAATTTTTTAAAAGTAAAAATATAGAAACTGAGTCAAATAAGATTAGAAGTCTTGAATTTTCCTTTAATCATTCAATTTGAATCAAATTAAGAATAGTACAATCTTTAATTTTATCTCTAATTTGATATAAGAAGTACCAAAATTCCCCACTTATATCTTATTTGGCAATTTTTAAAAAAGATTTTATTATGAGAGAGAACGAGTGAGAGAGAGAGGCAGCAGAGCGGGGCGGGGGGAGTAGGGGCAGAGAGAGAGGGAGAAGCAGACTCCCTGCTTTCCCGCTGAGCTGGGAGCCCTGTGTGGGGCTCTGATCCCAGGACCCCAGGATCATGACCCAAACTGAAGGCAGACACTTAACCGACTCAGCCACCCAGGTGCCTCATTATTTGGCAATTTTTGATTGTCATAAATTGATTGTTGATCAATAAATATGATTTATTACTATAATCATGCATTTAATATGAAATATAGAAAGTAGAATTTATAAGAAAATTATGTCATTAGGTAGTTAATATTTCCAGATATCTTTGGGGATTAGGGCTGATTAATGGATTTTCCTGATTAATTTCTGCCAGAAAATGTTTTAAAATGCATTTTATTTTACTTTTGGTAGTTGGGTAGGAAGGGGGAAGAGGGACTAAAAGGGCTTGAAATATGACAAAGATGCAGGGTACAAAACAAACAATGAGTGCAGCTCTTTGAGCACCAGAGTTCATTTTATTCCAGATTATCCCTTGAGTTATTTTTTATTTAGTTTTTTTAATTAAACGGGATTTCAATTATTTAATTGAGATCACTGCAGATTCATATATGGTTTAAGAAATAATATGGAGAGAGTTCCCTTATATACTTTGCCCAGTTTGCCCCAGTGGTAACATTTTGCCAAAATATGCCAATGTCACGACCAGAATATTGACATATATACAGGTCCTTGAGTTTTTATAAAAGCCTGAAATATAATTATTCTATTTGATAATTTGTTTTCCCTTTCATATAGTTTCCTGCTGCAGGACCAATATTAAAACTGAATGTAAGTAGTGTTTATAAGAAATCAGTGATTGATGATTTATAATAATCTTATCTGTTTGAAGAATATTATATGTATTACCAACTACATACCAACCACAAAAAGGAAAAGTTTTCTCTTTCTCTCCCTCTCTCTCACGCATTCTCTGTACATGTAGATATAGATATAGATGTGGGTAGATAGTTTCTAATACCACATGATAATACTCAAAATCTAGAGTGGAGGGTGACAATAGGATCTGTCATTCATGCTCAAGATGGCATGCAACATAGTGCAGTGTTCAAGATACAGAGGAATATTTGACTGAAATGATAATCCACTGCACCTGTCCAGCAGACATCAGTTACAACTCCAGTGTAGACACATGCAAACTATTCCCTTTGATAATTGTGAGAGTTGAGCTCTTTCTTCACATTTATGAAGATCATTTTGGGCTTTGAGAACCCAGCCGGCAGCCCACCGTCACCTTGGTCTTTGTGAAGTTGGAGACTATTTTATTCTTCTCAAGAGCTCTCCTTGTTTAATAGTGTGGTGCCAGTCTTTTTATTTTAAGTGTCTTTATTGATTTGTTTTGGTTTTTCTTTTTTCTTTTATATTTTTAAGCTCAAATGTGTATATTTATATATGATTTATTGTTTTCAGTCACAATACTTATGTAATATTCATTCTAATGATAATTACGTTTTCAACCTTGGTAATTTGTGTTATGTGGGTTTTCTTTCATAATGAATTACTCTGTCAGGACTATTCTTGATCAGAGTCAAAGGGTCCAAAGAGTAAATGCCCAGGATATTTCTTGCAACAACTTTGCCGAGGGGTTTGGATAACTTCTCCAGTAGACTTTACACTGACTCTAATATTTAATGAATAGTTAACTTCGTTGTTGTCTAGGAAATATTGCTCTCATTATGGCCCTTGTGGTTTCCTCGGCTAAGAAAGAAGCCAGTAACATGGCACATGGTTTTTGAAGAGTAATATCCATAAAACATAATTCATCTTTGAGCAACATTGTCACTGTTGGACATAGAGCCCATAGAGCAGCTAGAGGTCCTAGCATCCTCTTAAGATTTACTGCATTTTATTACAAGAAACAGGAAAAAAATCATGTATAATTATAGATTTGCATTCTCCAAGTACAGAGTTGAATCCATGAGAACTATCAAAACATGTTTTCTGCTTCATTTCTTTTGTATAAAATGATACCAAGTAACTGTTACACAGATATTTTGGTGATAACACTAAGTTATAGTCTAATATTAATCTTTAAGTATTTCTAAGAGAATAGAGAATGAGGATATTTTAGATTCAGTATTAGATTATTTTCTAATATCTAAGATCTAGGACATTTCCTAAAAGATGGAAAACAGGTAGAAATTAGATAAAAGAAGGAAACCACTGACCAAAATGTGGAATAGTGCCGTTGCTAATTCTTATTGCTCCGTCCTCAGCAATGAGAGTGGGCTTCTCCAGGACACCTAGCTCCTCCCAACACCACCAACAGAGTGGTGGGATGGGAATACCTTAGGAGAATCAACTGGCTCAGTGGCATTCCTCCCCACACCATATCCTGGACCAGGCAAAGACAACTATTTTCTGCCTCCAGGAGTGAAGTGACTTCGAGAATTTAGGCACAAAGATAGAGCAGAACTGATGATAAGTGGAGAAAACTTAGAGCAATGTGACCCTCAGACCCAGCAGGTACAGTAATCATCCAACATATAATAAATACAAAGGTGAATATACACAACACAGAATCAATAAATATTTGCAGAAATTTAGTACCACAGAAGCATGGAAAACTGAACACTGAACTGAAAAGAGACAGAACCATAGTTAATGGAGCACATACACACAAAATTAGAATAAATGTTGTCTGTGTGTACCATAATACATGTGAGACTGCATTATAGTGACAAAAAATAAAGCAACACAGATAATGTAAATGAAACACTTGGTCAGTGAGATGAAACAAACAAGCAAATGAAAGAGCTCAAAATATGAGCCAAAAAACAAACAGGAGTAAGGGGAGGAATGAATAAGATACTGGCATGATTAAACTGAAGAATGTTTCCAGAACGCATAAAGTATGTTTCAAAGTACGGGGGGGTGGGGCACCTGGGTGGCTCAGTCCATTAAGCGTCTGCCTTTGGCTCAGGTCATGATCCCAGGGTCCTGGGATTGAGTTCCGCATCCGCCCCCTTGCTCAGCAGGGAGTCTGCTTCTCCCTCTCACTCTGCCTGTTCCCCTCTCCCCCTGCTTATACTCACTGTCTCTCTCCCAAATAAATAAATAAAATCTTCGAAGTACAGAGGGAAGAGGCCTAAAGAATGGGTACAGAATTCTTAAAATCCATCTAGTGGAACTGAAAAAGAATATGAGGATAAAACACATATCTGTGTGTACATGCAGATACATACACAATGACATAGCGAAATTTCAAGATACTAAAAATACAGAGAAAACCCCAAGGCATTCTTTAGAAGAAATATCAGATCCTTCACACACAAAAAACCAAGAATCACCATAACCTCTAACCTCTAATGTTTTTGACAATACCACCTTGAAAAAGATAAGAGAAAATTATGTGAAATTCCTGACTCTTTGAAACTTCGGATGCTGTACTTAATCAAATATATATACTGTGTTGGAAGAATTTTCACATATGAAAGTTTATATATGGATGGACTCTGACAATTTATCATGCATAGAACCTCTGAAATAATTCCTTGAGGATATGTACACCATGGGGGTAGACAATATGAATCTATGAAGAATAATTGGAAATCAGTTATTTGTAAAATATTAATAACTTAGGATAGACTATTTAGAAATCTTAAAGGAGCATAGGTTTTTGAGCCAAACTGATTATTGGAAACCTAGCTTTGCTACTAATTAGCTGTATGACCTTGTACAAATTTCTTAACTTCTTTGTGACTCAGTGTCTTTATTTGCAAAATGGAAGAAATAATTATATTCACTTCATAAGAGAGTATTGTATTAAATAAGTGAGCCCTTGAAAAGTGCTGAAAATAATGCCTGGCAAATTATGAGCACTCAATAAATGTTAACTATGATTATTAGTAATGTAAAAACTAATAATTTGAGCTAAAAATGCAGGCATTATAAAATAAGGTTCATTTGGGACGAAGAGAATAAGTTTAAATAACATTTTTCTAATTTTTTTCTTGCTATAAATAGATGATGTGGATGCTGCTCGACTTTCATCATTGCTAGAATGTATCTAGGAGTGTGTTAAAAATGTAGTCAGAGTTAGTTTCTGTTTTTTTTTCCAACTGACAAACTTGGTGCAATTTTCTTCTTGTCTGTCTCCAGGATTATCCTTCCCTTTATTGTCCATTTGTCCATCAGTTGTTTCTAAAACTTACTTGGGGAAAATAAGTGACTTCCTGGAAAGCATATCACATTTGTGTGTGTGTTCATATGGGGAAAAAATTGTATTCTTTTCGGAAAGTTAATTTAGTTTTGATTTCTTTACTGAGTCACTATTCAATTAAGATAAATAAAACGGTATTAAGGGAGATGTGATATATTTGTATTTTCATGAGAAAATACGATTTTAAAAGACTGCGACAACTAGAATTTTACTTTATAAGTCTTTAAAAATTCATTTTCCTATAAGCTAAAATGTGAAATTCTTAGCATAGCACATAAAATCCTTTATTAACATTACCTGATTTCCTAGTGTCCTCTACTGTCACTCTCGTGTAAACTTCAGTAAGAAATTATGTTAACCTGCCATGTCATCTTGCCTTTATGCCTTTGCTCAAGGCACTCATTCTGTCTAAAAAGCCCACTTGCCTTTAAACAAAAATAAAAATTGTGTATTTGTATATGCATATAAATGTACAGTTAGAGAAAGTTAAACTTGCATGAATGAAGGAACTCAGCTGCCATCTTCTCTAAGAATGCTTACTAAATTTCTTACTATCAGGAATCAGAAATAAATGTATGGATTTTTGTGGTGGGATGAGGGAAGGGATCAGGATTTATGAATTGAACATTATGTACCCCCTCGAACTAATGATCTTGTTTCCAGGCACTGTGTTGGAGTTCAAGATTTCACTGACTAACCTGATCTGGGGGTGTCCTGCACATAGATGGTCTCTTAGAGGCTGGATAGCATACCAGAAGACTATTTTTCATTCACATGTTACTCTCATTCTCCCTTTACTATTGTATTTTAGTCCTTTAGTTCTTTCTCTTTTCTTACCTGCTCAGTCTCTACCTCAGTCTTCCAGGTGCAGGACTTCACCCAGAAGTTGACAGTTGCCTAGTCTGCCGTTGGCCCTTATATTTATGGACTCAAGTATGGGTTACCACTATGGCCACTGTCTCCTTTTCAAGTTTCAGTTTCTCTTTATTTCCCAGTATTCCGTCTAACATTGAGTTAATCTCTTCCAGTAGATCCTATTGAGGACCACTCATGAGTTTGTATTCCCTCTGCATGTATAAGACTTGGTGCCTCAAATTTTAAGAAAGGGCCTCCCTTGTTCCAGATTTTGAGTTCCCTTCTAAATTCCTTTTTGATTAGCTTACAGTTGAGAGATACTGCTTTAATCATTTCTCCCTTCCTCTTTTCCAGGTTTCATCCACGTAAGAATTTGCTTCAAAGCTGGGCAATGACTTTTTTTTTTTTTTTTTTTGGTGCTCTTCTCTAGTTATTTTTTTCTACCTGCAATTATTGATTTGCTTTATTTTCTCCTTTCATTTTTCCTTTAGCTTATACTTATTTTCCATTCAACTTAATTTTGTTATGTATTAAAGTTCTGGATTTTATTTCAGTGCGTTGGAGTGAGTTGTTAAAAATACGTATCCAATCTGCTATATTGGCTTGGAAGCCTGTTTAGTATATTTTTGATGTTTCTATAACAGTTCTTCCTTTCTACCATAATCAAAAGAAAAAGAGTAGACCTTAACATCCTCCTATAAGCTAAGAAGGCAAAACAGTCTGCCTTTCTGATACTTTACACCAATGGTTTCTGTGGAAATTTGGAGGGGAGAAGAGCTTCTACCAAATGCCCCTGAGATCGCACACATCTTCAGAGAACCAGGGGGATCCTGCCACAGCTGTTCTACAGTTTGAATGGCAGTTGAGAAAGAATTTTCTATGACTTCAAGCTATAGCATAGAAAAATCAGCCCCAGGATTGAGTGGTCTGAGAGTAGATTGGGCGGAGCACCATGCTACCCAGCTTTGTCTCTCCTTGGCGCTTCCTGTCTGAACTCCATTCCCAAGATGCACAGCATGTGGCAACTGCCTTGTGCTACAGGCAAAATAACATTCTCCAAGACAGAAAATATGTCAGAGTGGTTTAGGTTTATCAGAACAAACACTGACATTGAAGAACTGACTTAGAAAGTGATACCTACTTAATGCAGAAAATTTTGGTGGATATTTCTTCTTTAATAAAAACAAAAGGCAAACTTGGAAGAGAAGCCCATAATTACAAATCTACTGCGTCAATTAAAACTGGAAACACTGGCTGACTCATGAAGTGATTACTTTATGCTGGCAGTGGATCTGAAGTCGTCGTATGCATTTCAAACATTTGTCATGCTCTTCGGTTATTATCCTGTCAATGTACTCAGCACATTATAAACAAATAGGTGACAGGAAAGCAATTAGAAATTTAGTATATATTATTCTGTACTGTGCTTTGTTTTCATTTTTCTTTTATTTGTTTATGTGGTAAAGTAAGTGCATAGCCTCTCAAATGCCGATCTACTCCATAAATGATGTGAGTAGCCGATTTTTCTTTGAGGTAGTACAACTGTTATTGGTGTTTTTATTTTAGTACATGTTTTTCAATCACTTGTGCACTGATGGATACCCACACTCCCTTAATCATTGGCAGGGCAAATATAGATGGGAGACTTAACATCAGGGTCTTAAAGAAGAGAGTATTCTTTAATGGGAAAGCAGACAAAGAGAATAATTTTTTTTTTTTTTGAAGTGTCAAAGCTCTCTGTCCCCATTTTCTTATTCCTTATCCCTGGCTTCAAGGAAGGATAATGTCAGGACTACACATTTCTTTCATAATGGATTTTAAAAGTCCATTTGCTGGTCTCCTGATTATAGGCACTGGAGTTAAGTTTGAGTTGGGGGTTACTGCATATGTTGACTGGTCTTCAGACAGCATTTAACTAAGTAAGGTGTTCCCTGAAACAGCCCAATGCATGCACTGGGAGTTGACCTCTCATGGTTCCACCCTCCTTTTGTGTCACAGTGGGTGATTCCTTTGTTCCAATTCCCTCCAAGGCCAATGAGTCAAAACCCAAGGATAATTTCTCAGTATATAATTTTTCTTCAAGAAACTTTTAGAAAAGTTGGGCTTAACTATGGTATTTTGCTTAGAAGGATAGATATGTTTTAACACCGAAGCCCAAAATAAGGCTATTAATGATTAATTCAATGTACTTAGACAATGTACTCTAAATGAATAGAGACAAGATAATCAGCAGTGGGGCTCCAGGTAAATATTTATTTGGGGAGTTTTATGTCATATGGTCATATTGAAGAGATATAATGGAGTCATCATTTGAGACATTAACCAGAATTTTCTCCTTTCACCTTACACCTGTCAACCACCCAAACTCAGACTGTCATTAGTTTTAGGGCGAAGTTATCAGATCAGTGTTGGAGAAAAACAGCAAAATCTTTTCTTTCTAAAATGAAGAGCCCGGGGCGCCTGGGTGGCTCAGTCGTTAAGCGTCTGCCTTTGGCTCGGGTCATGATCCCAGGGTCCTGGGATTGAGCCCCGCATCGGGCTCCCTGCTCAGCGGGAAGCCTGCTTCTCCCTCTCACACTCCCCCTGCTTGTGTTCCCTCTCCCGCTGTCTCTGTGAAATAAATAAAAAATCTTAAAAAAAATAAAATAAAATGAAGAGCCTGGGCATTAGGTGCAAGGCCCAAATTAAAAATATTTTATTTGAGGGCGCCTGGGTGACATAGTTGGTTAAGCGACTGCCTTCGGCTCAGGTCATGATCCTGGAGTCCCGGGATCAAGTCCCGCATTGGGCTCCCTGCTCAGCAGGGAGTCTGCTTCTCCCTCTGACCCTCCTCCCTCTCATGCTCTCTGTCTCTCATTCTCTCTCTCTCTCAAATAAATAAATAAATAAAATCTTTAAAAAAAATAAAAATATTTTATTTGAGTATAGTTGGCACACAATATTACATTAGTTTCAGGTGTACAACTTAGTGATTTGACAAGTTTATACGTTATGCTATGTTCATCACAGATATAACTACCATCACTCCTATTTTCATCATTATTACAGTATCATTGACTATATTCCTTATGCTGTGCCTTTTATTCCCATGACTTACTCATTCCATAACTGGATCTCCCACTCTCCTTTACCCATTTTGCTTATCCCCCCACCTCTCTCCTCTGGCAACCCTGTTTGTTTTGTGTATTTATGGTCTGTTTCTGTTTTTGTCTATTTATTCATTTTTAAAATTAATTAATAAATAATAAATTAAAAGGCCTGAAGCTTTTATTGATAGCCAGAGAATGGTCTGCTTTCTTAACTCTCCCCCTCCCCCTACCACACACATAAGAACTGCGATGCTGTGTTATTGGGAGTAATGGGAGAGTAAACCAAGTGAGCGGGATGTGATCATTTTGCTGCCTCACTCCTCACAGACCACGCCACAGGCAAGGTTTCTCCTAGTAGGTAACCCACTGTAGATGTGGGATCTCAGAGAACAGATCCCTGTTCTCTCTCTGGAGGAAACTCATGACCTCCAAGGTAAGATCCCCGGGACACGAATGTGTGACCAGTTAGCAGTGGTGGAGTGAGTTAAATGTGAGAAGGACAGAGGCTGCCTGTGCAGCTGCTGTAATTCTGATGTGAGATGGGAGACTGTTCAGAGTGGTGTATGGTTTTCTGGGATGTGGGCTAGCCAAGAAAGCAAGCCATACGTGGATGCGTGTAGCCAGAGACCATCTCAGATGCTACAGCCCTCGAGTTTGTTTCAGCAAACCCCAGGAGTTACTCCCATTTGCATTACATGTTTTTTTTTTTTTTTAAATATCTTTCAAACAATTACCATACCCTGCCTTTTGTTATAGTTCAGTTTCAGCACCTGAAATAAATATGTAGGGATCACAGTAGGGGCTCAATAAATATGTTGAATTTAGTGGCTTTGTTTTCTAATTGAATCCCTTTCTTACAGAGCTTATGAATAGTCATGAAGACAGCCTCCATGTTTCACATATTGCTCTATCTGGCCAAGACTTTTGCACACAGGACACACTGTGAAGACAAAGAGAGTCGGTCCGGGATGGAGAGGGAGGAAAAGAGAGAAAAAGGGAGAGCGAGAAGCTTGTGAATCCCAGAAACTTATTTACGATTTTGATAAAACAGATAACTGCCTTAGAATAGTGTTGGAGATTGTGAGCACTGGCTGTGCTGTCGGGCTGTCTGGGAGTGATAGTTACATATTGCTGTTTACTCATGTCCTGGTTTACTCATATGTCAAAACGGTGATAGTAATAGTATGTGCCTCATGTGATTGTTTTGAGAATCAAATGACTTACTGTTTGCTGCAGAAGGTAGCATGGTATCTAACATACAATAAGCACTGAAGAAATATTTATTAAATAAATTAGTGGCAGTTTATATAGCCAGCTTTAATTTGAAGGACACAGGAATCTGGGTGGATACTTATAAGTTAAAATTCATAGAAAATAATCTTAATAAAAAAAGTAATCATAATATTTCCTATCTTGGTGGCTAACTCACAGAAATGGGGAAGTTCTGATGTGAGCAAAATTTTTATTTCCTCTGTTTTAGAGCAACCTCATGGAAGAGATGAAATGGAATTCAATTTGTTTCAATGCTTTGAAAATAAAGCAATTTTTTTTTTGTTCTTAATACATAGTACTTGAGACAGAAAATGCCCAGATTTTTAAACTATAATTTTCTCTTGCCTTCTCTCTCCCTCTTTCCCTTTCCTTTTCTTTCCTTCTATGACCTGTGTGATTATTAGATGCCTAGTCCTCTGAAAGATAATGGCCACACAGTGACACGTGAGGTACATTTAAAATCTAATGGTGAGATAGAAATGTACTGTACTATATAGTGTGTTTGATAAATGATGTTCTGGGAGAAGAATATAGAAACCCCACAGGAGAGGCACCAAGCTCAGACGATGGAGTTTCTGAGTGATTTCCTAGGAGTTGTAACATTGAAAGTGAGACCTACAGAAAAAATAGAGGTTAGTCAGGAAAAGGGAGGTTTTTACTTAAGATTGTTCTGCTAGAAAAACACATGTGAAGCCTGGGAAGCAAGAGAAAGCAGAATATAATAAATAAGTACAGTTTGGGGTGGCTGGTGCCCTGAGTATGATAAAAAAGAGCTATCCAGGATAACTTCACATGAGCCAGTCCATAATGCTGAAGGGTTTAGATGTCATCCCAAGGAAAGGCTATCATTTGATGGGCTCATACATTTAGGATAGCAAGAATATTAAGGATATTCTTGGCAAGGATAACAACTGTGTGGGGCCAAATGGGTTTAGAGGACCACTGGGGTTTCAAAAGGTGATTCTCAGCAGTCCCTGCTCCTGGAGGAGTTCCTTGTGTAGACAGTTTGTCAATCACTGGCATATAGTTATGTAGAGGCTGAACAGATCTTTAAGGAATTTCAAAACAACCATTTACTTGTAGAAAATGAAGGAAAATCTGCTAGTCTGAACAAAGAGATGGAAGTTATAAAACACTACTTGTAATAATTCTTTTTATTATTTAACTCTTTGAACATTGGACTGTG
Source organism: Mirounga angustirostris (assembly GCF_029215605.1). Classification (NCBI taxonomy): domain Eukaryota; kingdom Metazoa; phylum Chordata; class Mammalia; order Carnivora; family Phocidae; genus Mirounga; species Mirounga angustirostris. The sequence continues at coordinate 89,460,867 of NW_026991716.1, read as the reverse complement.
CCCTACTTACAACTTCTTAGTTAAGAAGTCTTTGACAAAGTCTATTCATGTCTTTCAGAGTTGAGAGGAATATCTCAACAAATCAAGTTGGAATTGAGCTGTCACTTACTTGGTATATAAATGTGCTATTGGATGGATATCTTTGGGGGTGAATATTTTAATATTGCATTTCATAAAGAGGGTTTTCTGACTAATGAATTGCCTATTAAAAAAAGTAAATATATCATAAGAAAATCACTGTGCTCTATGCCCTCCATTTCATATTGATTAAAAATGCCATTACAGTTAACAAAATGCACATTTTATTAATATCTTAGCATGATAAAGAGCTCCTAAAAACATATTTTGCAAACTGTTTCTTCTCAGAAAATTAGCACCTTCTCATTGTTTATAATTATTAGTTTCCTGTCTACTAAACTACTTTTTAATTACCACAAAAAAGACCAGTACCTCATGCATTCAGATACCATCATGTCTTGGAAAGTACAGTTAGAGAATGGGGCTGATTAATAATTTAAATAATGGAAATGATACCATTTCACAGGATGATCTTATGTGGCTCTTTTCCATTACTGTTTTATTTTTCCGATTACTTTATGTCCTTATGGTCTTACTATCATCTTTTAAACACCACCTTTGTGTCTTTTACAAGTTGTTTTGACTGTCTCCATATCATGAGGCAAAGCTGGAATAAACCTGTACTGCAACTTGAGTAAAAATATTTTTGGTCCATTTAGCTTCAATTCCCTTATAATTATTGTTAATGCCTTAGAGATTTCATCCATAGCAAGTCTAACTATAACTTGCCAGTTATAGTTTTTAATATTGTATTTTGTTATTTGTTTTACTGGGAATTTTTAAGAGAGGTTACGGGCTACTAAGCAGGAGCCATTTGGATCCCATGCCCTGTTTCTACATTTATTGCAAAAATATATCACATGCTTTCTAAAGTATTGTTTTCGTTGCTAAATCTTTAAACAAAATGTGTTCTTCTTCTGTATTTTCAACACATTATCTCCCTATTTTGTTTTCAGAATCTTTTCATGGGCCCCATGCTATTTTTTCTCTCTTCAGTTATCTTTTAATGAGAGGAGGTCAAGCCAGGCCTTCTGCTTCCCCAGGAATAGTGCCGCTGTGTTTTCCTCCTGCCCCTTACTTTTCACCTGCATCCTTTTGAGTTTTTTCTCAGATGTTATGCTGATGCCCACTGATGTGTGCACAGAGTGAATCTACAAGGCTGAGGAGTGTTTGTGTTCTTGCTGTCTGCTTCTCTGATTATGCTGAGGTGAATGTGTCTCTGGAAAATTTGATGCAAGCTGTGCTGGTTCTGTCATCAGAAGATGTGCAAAAACTCCTCAAGTTCACAGCATCCAGTGCCCTTCCATTCTCTAGCCCTTCCTAATTATTTAGCTCACCTTTCAGTATGAACATGCATTTTTCTGTCTGATGTGGCTGCTTAATCTGTAGCACTACTGAGAAGTAAAATCCTGGAGTTGTCATAGATGAAAAGGTAACTAATTAGAAAGAGGATCTTGAAACAGCTCTTATCACCCCCACAAAGCAGCTCCTCTGTGCAGTAAATCTGACATGAACCTAAGTGAAAGTGTACCGCTGAGGAGGGTAGAAATCACTGGCAATGTTCATCATGTCTGGGACTGATGATTGCCTCATAACCCATTCAGATACACTGGATTCCACAGGAAGACATGGCTAGTTCAAGGGATTTTGAACTTCTACATTTGTTTCTTTATTTTCGTCACATTTTCAATCAGAAAATAGGGATGGGGTAAGGGGCAAGTCAGATTAAATATCACCGTCCTTACCTGAAAATAGTCTGAAATGACTTTTACTAGATTTTCATGTTGTTAAGTCACTGTAAAAAAATAAAATAAATTTGACCCTTTCAGATTCAATTACTGGTGATCTCAGCCACCCTTATCTTATGGTTATGGTATTTACTAGGAACTAACTCCTAATTTTATATATATATATATATATATATGTATACACACACACACACACACATGCAAAAACAAACGTATACACACACACACACATGAACTAACTCCTAATATATATACATACATCCACACACCCAAGACTTTTTCTTTGCGGTTTTACAGTTGGAGGCTGTCTCTGTGATACCCATGTGATGGTTAAGATCTCCATGTCCTCTGTGCAGATTCTCCCACCAGTACTTGGAGTGGCTGAATGATTCTTTTCCCAGTGTTAGCACAGTCATCTTAAGCAACTTACTTAAACTTTATGTGCCCCAGGGCTTGTTTGTTTATTTGATTGTTTACTTGTTTTTTCCCATCTGTGCTATGGGAATGGGGATAGTACTTCCTGATACAAGCTTGCCTCAGAGATTAAATACATTAACTTTTAGGACAGGTGTCATATAGAATAAACTTTCAATAAAAATTAGTTTATATTAGTTATTATACTGCCCAAATATCTAAACTATCTAATTATATATCAGATTATTTTCCCTATAAATATATGAAACATATTTGATTATAATTTTTATTGGGTAAACATTTGTTAGATGATTTGATCATCTGTTTATGCCATTAGGTATGAGTTAATCATGTGGATCTATTTGAAATATCAGTGGGATGGAACTAATTAAATTCTTTATGACTACTCTCATAGTCATTGTGTATTTGGCATACACTTTAATATTAAATTTATTTCACTTGTAAGCTAAGGTTTAATACAGTTGCATTATAGAAACTATGTTAAATATAGAAAAATATGTATAAGAAATTGCCTATCACTACTCATCCAAGTTAAAAATCCTTATGTACTATTGTCTTTCAGTATCCCCAAAACTCTGTGAATAAAGAAATTTACTTTGTTCAGATTCACTAAAGTAGTAAGTGATGAAACCAGCATTCGGATACATGTATATTGTATTTAAAGCTAATACCATTTCTCTTATGCCATGGGGTCTTTCCTTTGATTTAAAAATACTGGTTGCCCTTCAGTGCTAGACAGTACTTGAAAATATTGACCGTGAATGAATATCACAGTTCTCTCCTGGTTGTTACCTACTTCAGAATGACGTAGAATGACAAATATACTTCTGGGTTGTTAACTTTAAGGTGAGTTACAAAGTGTAAATATACACTATACCCAGCTACTTTAAAAGCACGTCACATTTCCTATTTAATTCATGGTGGTTAGGATGCGTGCATGCGCATGCGTGTGTGCGTGTGTGGTGTATATGGGTAGGAAGGAGGCAAACATGCAGATATGAATGATCAGTTTACATAATGCAACTCATGAGGATTGTCTGAGGGTCACTCTTCCTGGGCTGGACATCCAGGGAAAGACATGGTGGTGTTCTTTGGCACAAAGCACATCACTGTCCTATAGTAGCATGGGCAGGGTCAGGAAACGCGGGAAGTGGACAGGGAGCTCTAACTGAGCAGTGGATCAAGGACTGTTACTGCCAGTTCAACATCTCGGCACAAAATAAAGTATAGAGGTAAAAATTCTGTCATATACCCAGGAAACATCTATTACTTTTTTGCATGCATAATAATTCATTCTGTGTTATGAACTTGCTTCTATCTTATAGCAGTGTTTAAGTGATCACCTATGGGTCAGTCCTTTTAAAAGAGTTTCTCCCACTTAGCCCTTTGCTAATGTCAGTGGCACAGCCTTCTGAAAGAGCATTTGAAAGACAAGCAAAGGACTTTAAGATTCCTTTTTTATAGTACCAGTGTGTTAGAAAGGGGGAATTAGAGGTGTCTGGAACATGTGGAAGTCAAACAGTGGAGAGAGGGAGCATGTCTAGTGATAACAACCACTTGAACTCTAATAAGAATAACCATTTTTTGGACTTGTACTAGTTGCTTTCACTGTTGTCTGTACTGCCTATACATTATCTTTAACATTTTATTCTCAAAAAAATCTCATAAGTAGGTATTATTTCCCCTCTTCTTTTCTCTCATAGGCAAACCAGGCAAGTGAAGTTTGATTTTAGCTACAATGAAAACAACGTCCACCATGATACCGCCAGGGATAGCAGAGCAGCTCTGTGATGCCCTTACAGAACAAGTGTAAATGTTTGACTCAGACCTCAAGACACCACTTGCCTGCTCTGACTTTGGTTCTTCTGTGAATTTAAATCGAGTTTAGGGTGCCTGGGCGGCTCAGTTGGTTAAGCGCACTGCCTTCAGCTCAGGTCGTGATCCTGGAGTCCCGGGATCGAGTCCCGCATCGGGCTCCCTGCTCGGCGGGGAGTCTGCTTCTCCCTCTGACCCTCCCTCGTCTCATGCTCTCTCTCTCTCTCATATTCTCTCTCTCTCAAATAAATAAATAAAATCTTTAAAAAAATAAATCGAGTTTAGATTTTAAAATGCCAGTGAAAATGTTTGTATACAATTTTTTTTTTCAAAGATTTTATTTATTTGACAGAGAGAGAGCATAAGTAGGCAGAGCGGCAGACAGAGGGAGAGGGAGAAGCAGGCTCCCCACTGAGCAGGGAGCCCGATGCAGGGCTCGATCCCAGGACCCTGGGATCATGACCTGAGCCCAAGGCAGACGCTTAACCAATTGAGCCACCCAGGCGCCCCTATATACAATTTTCAGTTGCATGCAAGATCGGTGTTATTTGCCTCTGTGCTCAAAACAGTTTAACAGTGCAAATACTAATTACTACCAAACAGCCAAAATTCATGGAGAATAGATTATATGCCAGATAGAGTCGTAAAAGCTTCACAGTCTTTATTTCATTTAATGCTCATGATGACATTATGAAATTGAGTTTGTATAAATTAAGAAATTTGCCTAAAGTCATAAGAAGTTTCACTATTTGTGCTTAACTTTTCACATGATTAGTTAGCACTACTGAATTTATGTATGCCAAAATAATTATGATGGTTCCAGTGAACAAAAACTATACATTGTGAAATACAGTCATAAAGTACCATTTGCTTTGAACATAAGACATTCAGTTTTATCTAATTTGGATACATTCTTATATTTGTGTTTCTCATTGTTCCAGTACCAATCTGTTATTTTATTCTCTGACCTCTCTTTTTATGGCTATTCCTTTATGGATCTCTTCACCTGGATTTAGTCCTTGTCTTCTGTTTCTCTTAGTGTCACAGGCTTGGAAAGCTCATCTGTGATTATATGTTAAGCTGTCATATGTAGAAGTCTCCCTACTTCTATCCCTCCTTTTTACATCTTGTTTTGGTGTGTCTTTGACTTTTATTTATAGTATGCTGCCATATAGGTCTGAAAAATAACCTGATATAGTGTGAAATTATAACTCCCTGCCAAGAAACTCTGGTGTTCAACCCTTCATTCATACTATTTGCACCACCTTATTGTTCCTCAGCTTTTAGACTTCAATGCCCAGAATTATTTTCCTCTCTCTTTCTCTAGCTCCTTTTGGTTTGAAATCTAATAATTAACCTTGTATAGTCAGTTTATTCTCTAAATGCTTGACTCAGTGCAAAAGGTTTCTGTCTAGATTGCCTGTCTTGATTCTCTTCCTACCAAGAATGAGAGTTTTTTCTAATTAGTTTGTATATCCGTGGGTTCATGTATTTCTGAGGTGGGTTTTTGCATCTCTTACCTATTTTATATGTCAATAGTTATAAGAACAGAATAACCTTGTTCACATAAAATAGGTGGGTGGTAATAGAATAATTTTGGTATAATAATGTCACTTAATACTTTGAACTCCTTCTGAGCAATATCCCAGATACATTTAAATACATACAAATGTATCCCAGATACATTTGTACACATACAATTATCATATGTAAAAAATATTTTTAGTGTTTTGACACCAAATAATTTGAGTAGTTTCCCATTCATTTTGGTGAACAAACAGATTTAGAAACACTTAAGTAGTTGAAGAGTTTTATTACAAATGCACTAGAGTCTGTTACTTTCTCTATTTCTAGAAAGTATAACCAAGAATTTTTACCAGGGCTTAATAAAATACTAATTTTACTTACTATTCTTTCGTTTAGAGGCACCTTCTTTTACACAGAAAGGGTTGGAAAACACTTGTATTTTGCATTCACATCTTATGTTTTCATCAGTTTTTATCAAAACTGCAGATTTGCCCATCCAATTTATGAAAAATACCTTCCACATAATCTAATTTGAAATACCACTCTCAAGGTGCCTGGGTGGCTAGGTTGGTTAAGCATCCGACTCTTGATTTCAGCTCAGGTCATGATCTCAGAGTCATGAGATGGAGCCCCACATTGGGTTCTGCGCTGGGCATGGAGTCTGTTTAAGATTCTCTCTCCCTCTCCTTCTGCCCCTTCCTCACTCTCTCTTTCTCTCTCTTAAAAAAAAAAAAAATGAAATGCCACTCTATATTGTCAAACCAGTGAGGCAGATCACCAGATAAAACTTTAGGACAAACATCTTTGCATATATTTTTATTCAGAAAACTTTTATTTTTTTTTAAGATTTTATTTATTTGACAGAGAGAAAGAGAGACTGCGAGAGAGGGAGAAGCAGGCTTCCCGCTGAGCAGGGAGCCAGACGTGGGGCTCCATCCCAAGACCCTGGGATCATGACCTGAGCTGAAGGCAGATGCTTAACGACTGAGCCACCCAGGCACCCCTATTCAAAAAACTTTTAAATACATGTCCTCATGATACTTATCTCATATCTGAATTCAGAATCTAGGTAGATAATAGGCAGGAAAACAATATTTTCAACAACTTTACTGAGGTATGTTTTACATATACAGAAGATTCATCCATTTTAAATGTACAACTCAGTGACTTAGTAACTTCACTAATAGTGCAACCATTAGTATAAATCCATCTTATAACATTTTCACACCCCATGATGCCTCATTCCCATTTAAAGTTCCTACTCTAACTAGTTCATCCACAATTAGGTTGTTTCCAGTTTGGGGCTATTATGGCGGGTGCTGCTGTGAACCTTACATGTAACCTAATTTGTATGCAAATCTTTGTGTGGGCATGTGTTTTTATTTATCTTGGATACTTACCTGGGAGTGGAATTGCTAGGATTGTATGGCAGTTTTATGTTTAACTTTTTGAGAACTGCCAGACTGTTTTCCAGTGGGACTGTACCATTTTACATACCTACCAACAGTTTATGAGTAGTTCCATTACTCCATATGCTTGCCAACATTTGATATTGTCTGCATTGTTTACTGTAGCCATTTTTGTAGATATGGAATGCTATTCCATTTTGGTTTTCATTTGTATTTTCCTGATGACTAATGGCGTTGAGCATCTTTTCATGTGTTAGCTATTAATATATCTTTTGTAAACGTTCACATCTTTTGCCCATTTTTATTGGGTTATCTTTTTTTATTATTGAATTGTAGGAGTTCTTTGTAAAATCTCAGTATGTCTTTTGTTAGATATGTGCTTTGCAAATATTTTCTCCCTGTATTCATGTTGGGCCCCATACTCATTTTCTTTCTTTGTAAGTTATAAAGCCTGCTATAATATAAGTTGCCTAATTGAAGGCCTTTTAAAAAACAGACCTTCTATCTGTATATCTTGAATAATTATCAAAGCTGTGGAATATCTTACAGTGCAAATACAAAAATTTGTGCATTGGGCTCCTGTTATACTTACCTATTATATTTTAACCTAAACATATATGAGTTGATATATGCAGTTGCAAACCTAGGAGTATTCCATAGGGAAATGCCCCAAATGCAGAGCCCCGACACTTCTTATTTGAATGTGAATAGACTTGTTTGCTTCTTAATTTGTTAGAATGAGGTATGCAGTTATTTCTTAGGAAACAAAATTTGGAAAGGTGCTTTCTTGTTACATGTTGTTTAACAGGAATATTGTATAGTTTAATGTTCCACCAGTGTTTGCTACATTGTTCTCTTTTTAAGGGTACTCCTAAACAGGCCCTATGCAGGAGTTAGAAAAAGGTTCAAACTTCCATTAAGCATTTAGTGTGACTGTAACTGCCTACCCATTTATTTTTCGAAAAGTGTATGCTTATAATGTGGTAATCTTCCTTCTACTACAAAGCACATAGTTGTGTGTGTGTGTGCATGTGTGTGCACATGCACGCACTCTATTTGGAATTTTTGTAGTGCTCAATATGCATTTTAATTTTAATTTTTGTTAAGGTAACATAAAAAATAAAACACCAAATGCGACTTATTCTAAAAGTAGATTTAATGTGTTAAATATAACCTAATTAAAATTATCTTTAGCACTGAATATCACATGCAGCTAATTCGGTATTGAATAAGGTGCCAAAAAATAAACTTAAGCTAGTATAGTGTTACCTGTAATTTAACATTTTTCCTTTCTATTAAAAAAAGCTACATGCATACTACTAAGGTGAAATACCATAATATACTGTAATTTAGCCTTTTAGAACACCAAGAATTTTCCTACCAAAGTAAAAGCTAGCTATGCTATGAACAATGTATTATAATTCCCAGAACAAGAATCTTTTTATGAAAATAAAAAATTAGTTCTTACCTTTATATATGGTGACAAAGACTCCTTCCTTGTCCAAACTTCTTTCTAGTGAGCCCTCTTCTCAACTAGGCCTCAAACTTGGCCTGTAAGAACTGTTAACTCATAGCAGAAGTGATTGCATTCACCCTGTCCCATACATCACTAAGAGCCCAGAACAAACATTAGCATTGTTTCCATCAGCTCAAGGTCCTGTTCCTAGGACAACACCAGACCCTTTAAAATGCCTGCCTGAGAAAGCTCAACGCAGCTGAAAGAATTTACTGTTCATTCCAGTCACACCTGACTAAAAGCCCTTGACCTCCCTCTTCTTAGAAGCATTAATTTAGAAAACTTGCAGATGTAAATCCTTTGCTGTCCCCTTCAGATGTATCTTCTACAACCCAAGCATGTCTTTACTAGGAGCCATCCCTTTGAAAGGTATGTATCAAGAGAGATAAGGCCCCCTTTTCTCAGTCTCTGTGGGAGGGTAGGGGTCTAACTTCTTTAACCCATGTGTTATTTAGAAGTGTGTTGTTTCATCTCTGTGATTTTTTTCCATTTTTTTCCTGCTATTAATATTTAGTTTAATTCCATTGTGATCTGAGAATAGGCATTGTATGATTTATATTCTTTTAAATTTATTAAGATGTTTTTATGGCCCAGAATGTGCTCTATTTTGGTGAGTGTTCCATGTGAGCTTAAGAAGAGTGTGTGTTCTGTTGTTGGATAAAGTAGTCTATAGATGTCAATAATATCCAGTTGATTGATGGTGTTGTTGAGTTCAATTATGTTCTTACAGATTTTCTGCCTGCTGGATCTGCCCATTTCTGATAGAGGGGTGTTAAACTCTCCAGCTATGACAGTGGATTCATCTATTTCTCTTTGCAATTCTGTAAGTTTTTTGCCTCATATATTTCACCTCACATAGCTCTATTGTTAGGCACATGCACGTTAAGGATTGTTAGGCATTCATGGAGACTTGACTCCTTTATTACTATGTTCTTTTTTACCCCTGATAACTTGCATTGAAGTCTGCCCTCTCTGATACTAATATAGCTACTCCAGCTTTCTTTTGATTAGTGTTACCATGGTATATTTTTCTCTATTCATTTACTTTTTTTTTTTTTAAAGATTTTATTTATTCATTTGAGACACAGAGATACAGAGAGAGAGATACAGAGAGAGCATGAGCAGGACGAGAGGCAGAGGGAGAGGGAGAAGCAGGCTCCCTGCTGAGTCAGGAGCCCGATATGGGGCTCGATCCCAGGACCCTGGGATCATGACCTGAGCTGAAGGCAGACGTTTAACCATCTCAGCCACCCAGGCGCCCCTCTATTCATTTACTTTTAATCTGTATGTATCTATAAATTTATAGTGGTTTTCTTATAGACAACATATATTTGCGTCTTTTTTTTTTTAAACATTTATTTGTCTTAGAGAGTGCAGAGGGGAGGGGCAGAGGGAGAGAGTCTTAAGCGGACTCTGCACTGAGCATGTAGCCTGACGTGGGGCTTGATTTCACGACCCTGAGATTACCACCTGAGCCAAAACCAAGAGTCAAGCACTTAACCAACTGCACCACCCAAATGCCCCTGTGTCTTGTTTTTTGATCCACTCTGACAATCCTGTCTTTTAATTGGTGTATTTGGACCATCTATACTCAGAGTGCTTATTGGTATAATTGGATTAATATATACCATATTTGTTACTGTTTTCTATTTATTCCCCTTGTTTATTCTTTTTATTTTTGTCTTCCAGTATTTCTCTGTTTTTTTTGTGGTTTTAATTGAGCATTTTTTAATTGAGATACAATTGACATACATTATTAGTTTCAGGTTTATAACATAATATTTTGATATTTGTATATATTACAAAATGATCACCACAATAAGTCTACTATTCTCCACTGATGATGTACCTCCATTTTACTGACAGCTCATTTCTTTTTTTTTTATTTTAATATATTTATTTCACTCAATATATCCAAAAATTATAATTTCAGCATATAATCCACCTAAAAATATTAATTATATTGTCCCTTTTTTGGGGGGAATACCAATTCTTTTAAACCTGGTGTGTATGTTATACTTAGATCACCTTCCATTTGGACATGCCACACATTTCAAGCACTCAGTTGCCTAGTGGCCATCTACTGGACAGTCAGTTCTAAGGACTTTGACAGCTCATTTCTCAGTAAACATCCTCAACAATAAAGCACAGGTGGTTGTCCTTTTATACAGTCTTTGAGTTCTTAGTTATTTTGGATCTGATATCATGTCCACCCATACATTATTTGAGTTAATATTGCAGATAAAATAAATGTCAAATCCTCAAGCATCCCTCAGGACATAAAGACAAAGAAAGACCATAGAAAGAGTAGTTAAACCTTTCTTTCCACTTTACTTACGTTTATTGCTATTTGGTTTATATTCTATCTCCCTTGACATTTCCAAAATAGTATATGACACGATGACATTAGTAGTATATGGCATTCTTACAAGCTTTCCTGACATAGAAAACTTTGAACTTAAAACATGCATTGAAATCTTCAGCTGAATTTGAGTTTAATGTTATAGTGGTTAGATGCTGAGTATCTTAAATATATATTCTAATTTTAGTTTTCTCGTTTGTTTAGTTTGAGATACTAAACAAGTTTGAGATTTGTTTACTTTGTTTGTTTAGTTTGAGATACTGGAGATACTCTCCAGTATGAGAGCTATGCTGTTTATTATATTCCTTTCACTTTTTTTTCTGGGTGTCATAAGGCTCATAGTTATATTTGGAACTCTGTGAAAAACATAGGGTAGCCCTTTTGGTAGCCAGATTTTCCTATGGTCTTGATTTTCTATTGCAGTTAAAATCATATTTTAATGTCTTTCATTTTAAGCTACTTCAGATTATTTGGTAATTATCCAATATATAAATGTATAATAAAAAATAAAGATAAACAAGATTTGTGGATTTGATTTTTTTCTTTTTTTAATTTAAATTCAATTAGTCAACATAGAGTACATCATTAGTTTTTGATGTAGTGTTCAATGATTTGTTAGTTGCATATAACACTTAGTGCTCATCATATCAGGGGCCCTGATTAATGCCCATCACCCAGTTACCCCATCACTCCACCCACCTCCCCCCCAGCAACCCTCAGTTTGTTTTCCAGAGTCAAGAGTCTCTCATGGTTTGTCTACCTCTCTGATTTCTTCCAATTCAGTTTTCCCTTTCTTCCCCTATGATCCTCTATGCTATTACTTATATTCCACATATGAGTGAAACAATATGATAATTGTCTTTCTCTGATTGACTTGTTTCACTTAGCATAATACCCTCCAGTTCCATCCATGTCAATGTAAATTGTAGCTATCCATCCTTTCTGATGGCTGAGTAATATTCCATTGTATGTATGAACCACATCTTCTTTATCCATTCATCTGTTGAAGGACATCTTGGCTCCTTCCATAGTTTGGCTATTGTGAATACTGGGGTGCACGTGCCCCCTCTTTTCACTACATCTGTATTTTTGGGGCAAATACCCAGTAGTGCAATTGCTGGGTCATAGGGTAGCTCTATTTTTAACTTCTTGAGGAACCTCCATACTGTTTTCCAGAGTGACTGTACCAGCTTGCATTCCCACCAACAGTGTAAGAGGGTTCCCCTTTCTCTACATCCTGGCCAACATTTGTTGCTTCCTATCTTGTTAATTTTAGCCATTCTATCTGGTATAAGGTGGTATCTCATTGTGGTTTTGATTTGTATTTCCCTAATGACAAGTGATGTGGAGCATTTTTTTCATGTGTTTGTTGGCGATTTGTATTTTTTCTTTGGAGAAGTGTCTGTTCATGTCTTCTGCCCATTTCTTTTCTTTTTTTTAAAGATGTTATTTATTTATTTGTCAGAGAGATAGGTAGAGAGTGAGCACAAGTAGGGGGAGCGGAAGGCAGAGGGAGAAGCAGGCTTCCCACTGAGCAAGGAGCCCAATGTGGGACTCGATCCCAGGACCCTGGGATCATGACCTGAGCTGAAGGCAGACACTTAACCGACTGAGCCACCCAGGCATCCCTCTTCTGCCCATTTTTTGACTGGATTATTTGTTTTTTGGGTGTTGAGTTTGGTAAATTCTTTATAAATCTTAGGTACCAGCCCTTCATCTGATATGTCATTTGCAAGTATCTTCTCCCATTCCATAGGTTGCCTTTTAGTTTTGTTGACTGTTTCTTTTGCTGTGCAGAAGCTTTTTATCTTGATGAAGTCCCAATAGTATATTTTTGCTTTTGTTTCCCTTGCCTTTAGAGATGTGTCTTGCAAGAAGTTGTTGCGGCTGAGGTCAAAGAGGTTACTGCTTGTGTTCTCCTCTAGGATTTTGAAGGATTCCTGTCTCATATTGAGGTCTTTCATCCATTTTGAGTTTATCTTTGTATATGGTGTAAGAGAATGTGGTCCAATTTCATTCTTCTGCATGTGGCTGTCCAATTCTCCCAGCACCATTTATTGAAGGGACAGTCTTTTTTCCATTGGATATTCTTTCCTGCTTTGTCGACAATTAGTTGACCACAGAGTTGGGTCCATTTCTGGGTTCTCTGCTCGGTTCCATTGACCTATGGGTCTGTTTTTGTGCCAGTACCATGCTGTATTGATGATCACAGCTTTGTAATATAGCTTGAAGTCAGGCATTGTGATGCGCCCCCAGCTTTGGTTTTCTTTTTCAACATTCCCTCAGTATTTCGGGGTCTTTTCTGGTTCCATATAAATTTTAGGATTGTTTGTTCCAGCTTTGTGAAAAATGTCAGTGGTATTTTGATAGGGATTGCTTTGAATGTGTAGATTGCTCTGGGCAGGATAGACATTTTAACAATGTTTATTCTTATCATCCATGAGCATGGAATATTTTTCCATCTCTTTGTGTCTTCCTCAATTTTTCATAAGTGTCCTGTAGTTTTTAGAGTACAGATCTTTTTCCTCTTTCATTAGGTTTATTCTTAGGTATCTTATGGTTTTGGGTACAATTGTAAATGGTATTGATTCCTTAATATCTCTTTCTTCAGTCATATTTTTAGTATATAAAAATGCAGCTGATTTCTGTGCCTTGATTTTGTATCCTGCCATGTTGCTGAATTACTGTGAGTTCTAGCAGTTTTGGGGTGGAGTCTTTTGGGTTTTCCACATAAAGTATCATGTCTGTGAAGAGTGAGAGTTTGACTTCCTTGCCAATTTGATGTCTGATTGCTGAGGCTAGGACTTCTAGTACTATGTTGAATACTAGTGGTGAGAGTGGGCATCCCTGTTGTGTTCCTGGCCTTAAGGGAAAAGCTCTCAGTTTTTCCCCATTGAGGATGAAATTCCATGTGGGCTTTTCGTAGATGGCTTTTATGATACCCTCTATGCCTATACTTTGAAGAGTTTTAATCAAGAAATGATGCTGTATTTTGTCAGATGCTTTTTCTGCAACAGTTGAGAGTATCATATGGTTTGTGGGTTTTTTTTTTTTATCATATGGTTCTTGTCTTTTATTAATGTGATCTATCATGTTGGTTGATTTGGAATGTTGAAGCACCCTTGCATCCCAGGAATAAATCCCACCTGGTCGTGGTGAATAATCCTTTTAATGTACTGTTGGATCCTATTGGCTAGTATCTTGGTGAGTATTTTGGCATCCATGTTCATCAGGGATATTGGTCTGTAATTTTCCTTTTTGATGGGGTCTTTGGTTTTGGGATCAAGGTAATGCTGGCCTTAGGACGAGTTTGGAAGTTTTCTTCCATTTCAGTTTGAAACACCTTCAGTAGAATGGGTATTATTTCTTCTTTAAATGTTTGGTAGCGTTCCCCTGGGAAGCCATCTGGTCCTGGACTCTCTTTTTTTGGGGGGGGAGGTTTTTGATTACTGCTTCAATTTCCTTGCTGGTAATTGGTCTGTTCAGTCTATTTCTTGCTGTTTCAGTTTTGGTAGTTTATAAGTTTCCAGGAATATATCCATTTCTTCCAGATTGCCTAATTTGTTGGCATATAGTTGCTCATAATATGTTCTTAAAATTGTCTGTATTTCCTTGGTGTTGGTCATGATCTCTCCCCTTTCATTCATGATTTTATTAATTTGGGTGCTTTCTCTTTTCTTTTGGATACGTCTGGCCAGAGGTTTATCGATCTTAATTCTTTCAAAGAACCAGCTTCTAGTTTTGTTGATTGTTCTACTCTTCTTCTGGTTTCTATTTCATTGATTTCCTCTCTAATCTTTATTATTTCTCTCCCCCTGCTTGGTTTAGGCTTTATTTGCTGTTCTTTCTCCAGCTCCTTTAGGTGTAAGTTTAACGTGTGTACTTGGAATTTTTCTAAATTTTCAGAGAGGCTTGTATTGCAATGTACTTCCCTCTTAGGACTGCCTTTGCTGTATCCCAAAGGTTTTGAACCGATGTGTTTTCATTCTCATTAGTTTCCATGAACTTTTTAAATTCTTCTTTAATTTCCTGGTTGATGCATTCATTCTTTAGCAGGATGCTCTTTAACCTCCAGGTGTTTGAGTTCCTTCCAAATTTCCTCTTGTGATTGAGTTCAAGTTTCAAAGCATTGTGGTCTGAAAATATGCAGGGAATAATCTTAATCTTTTGGGATCAGTTGAGACCTGATTTGTGGCCCAGTATGTGATCTGTTCTGGAAAGAGTTCCATGTACACTCAAGAAGAATGAGTATTCTGTTGTTTTAGGATAGAATATTCTGTGTATATCTGTGAAGTCCATCTGGTCCAGTGTGTCATTCAAAGCCCTTGTTTCTTTGTTGATCTTCTGTTTAGATGATCCATCCATTGCTGTGAGTGAGGTGTTGAAGTCCCCTACTATTAATACATTATTTTCAATGTGTTTCTTTACTTTGGTTATTAATTGGTTTATATAATTGGCTGCTCCCATGTTGGGGGCATTAATATTTACAATTGTTAGATCTTCTTGTTGGATAGACCCTTTAAGTATGATATAGTGTCCCTCTCATCTCTTACCACAGTCTTTGGTTTAAAATCTAGTTTGTCTAATAGGATTGCTACCCCAGCTTTCTTCTGAGAGCAGCTCGAGACAGGAGGTTCCTTACCTATAGAGGGAGGAACATCAGACTAACATCAAACTAACCTCAGACCTATCCACAGAAACCTGGCAGGCCAGAAAGTGCTGGCATGATATATTCAGGGTACTAAATGAGAAAAACATGCATCCTAGAATTCTTTATCTAGCAAGGCTGTCATTCAGAATGGAAGGAGAGATGAAGAGCTTCCAGCACAGACAGAAACTGAAAGAATATGTGACCACTAAGCCAGCCCTGCAAGAAATATTAAGGGGGATCCTGTAAGTGAAGAGAGACCCCAAGAGTCATATAGACCAGAAAGAAACAGAGACATGCTATAAAAAGAGGAACTTTATAGGCAGTACAGTGGCACTAAATTCATATCAATAGCTACTCTGAATGTAAATGGTCTAAGTGCTCCAATCAAAAGTCACAGGGTATGAGTTTGAATGAAAAGCAAGACCCATCCATATGCTGTCTACAAGAGACTCATTTTAGACCTAAAGACACCTCCAGACTGAAACTGAGGGGGTGGAGAACCATCTACCACAAATGGACCTCAAAAGAAATTTGGATTTGATTTTTGTTGAAAATACAATTTGTTGTTAAGCAAGCTTCTACTTGATTGTTTTTAAGACTTTACTACCAATAAAAATCTTTGGATTTATGTATGTGTTTTAAATATATATGTAGGTATAAGTATTTAAAACAACACTGAATAGTATGTGAATAGCTGAAAAGAATCAGTCTTTTTTACAAAACATTAATAGTTAAAATGGTCTTAAGAAATACTGGCAACCCATTAAGGGCAGGTAATTTTAGATTATTTTAAATGAAAGATAAAATATTTGATAGTTTTTTTTTTTCTCCCAAAACTATATTCTGTTTTACAATCAGGTAAGATAAATATTTAATTTGCTGTAGGGTAATAATAAATTTTTAAAATTCAAGTAGTAACCATAATGGAGAGATTGCTGAATAGATTGTGAGATGTAAAGTATAATGAACACTAAATTGCTTTAAGGTAACAAAGGGAAGCTGTGGCATATCCAGAACTCTATTTCAAGAGACTTGGATGATGCATTTTGAGAAAATTTTGGTTTCTTTGAACTATTTTTCTTGGGTAGTAGGAAATTGTAGAGTAGACCTATGTTAAATAGTGTAGAGAACCTGGCCTGATATTGAATTTACTTTGGGGTTCAGAAGGCACACAATTTGTTTGTAGATAATCTAGATATGACTGTAATTGGCATGAATTTGTATCATAATTTGTAACTTAATTTGTATCTTATTTGTAACTTAATTCATTATACACTTAAAATATATAAGAGCTAAAACAAAAATTTCTTGGTTCTTTTCCTGAGAAACTTTAGGGAGATGAGTTTATTTTGAGTAAATATGATTAAAAATATTCTAAAGCAAAAGAGAAAACAAGGCCAACACTTGCCATTTATGATGTTGAAACTTTATTTCCCATCCACTAATATGCACTCATTAAAATAAATAAATACAAGCTTGGAAAAAATGTCCTCAATCAGTTTCATTGATAATAATCTAGGTAAATTTGTAAAGATTGCCAGAACATTAGCTAAATCTCACTGTTATTGTGTCTATACTGAGGTCTCCAGGAAAACGTAAAATACTGATAGATGAGAAATGTTTTCATCATATTAATTAAATATTAAAAGCAAAGGGTTAGTTGCAGAGCTTGATCAGAGACAATGAGAAAGAGTTGCTGTCTAACTTCACATAATTAATATTTGTCAGGCATTAAAAAGGATTGGAAGAAAAAAGTTCAGAATTAAGTTAAACAATTTGGCTCAACATCATTAAAAATAAGCTCCCACTTGCTTCTAATTTTCTTGATTACAAAGGTCATTGGCTGTTTGAATAGTGAGAGAAAAAGGAGCTTTTAGAAGAGCATGCAAATGAAAGCTCAAGCAAAGAGTCCTGTATGTTAATGAGTGAGGGGTGTTGATCAGTATGCAGTGGCAGACTCTGACTATGATAAACATGCTTGAATATCTTTCAATTCACAAGGGCACTCATTTATGTGTGCAAGTCAGCAGCATAAATCCATTATTTGAAATTGTGCTAAGACCTTCAATTACCTTTGTGAAAATAGGTGGTATTTTTGTATTTTATAGGATTTGGTCTAATAGTCTTCAAATAGAGCTTAAAATTCTACCCAAATTACAGATCTTATTAAAATATGATACTAAATTACATTATCTATGATCTTTTATAAATAAACCATTTCTTCTTTTTATGTGGTTTTTCAGCCTTTTACAAGAACAGAATATAATAGCCATTATTCATTGAGTACTAACAATGAACTAGGTGTTTTCTATATATTATCTCCATTAATCATCACACCAACCCTGCTTGTAAGGAATTCCTTGTAAGGAATCATTAGTTTTATGGAAGAAAAACTGAGGCTCAATTCTATGTCTGAGGTGATAGATTTAGAATTATTGCCTTTTAGCTATAATACTCCCTCAAAATTCCTGTCACTGCGGTTCTTAATAAGGAATACTTATCAATATCACCTAAGACATTTTTGAACTTATATAGAGTTGGACCTCATGTCTAAAACTTCTGTTCAATATGTTTTTGGTGTTGTAGGGTCTCTGTGTTTTATTTATTTATAATTTTAAAGAGATCAGCAGTGATGCTAATGTGCCCCTCAGTTGAGAATCACTGTTAGTGCCATTATAGAATATAGTTACTAAAATACTGGTTCCAGCTCTCACTAGAATTTAGATACAAATTCATGGTCTTGGACTCTGGGTCCTAGAGAAATGGCTTCTATGCTAGTATTACCAGCTAATGTCTATTGATCTCTAATCACGTGCTTGATACTGTTCTAAGCAGTTTATGTATAGTAACTGTTTAATCTTCACAGTGGCATTACTTCATAGATACTTTTATAAACTCATTTCATAGATAAAGAACTGAGGCATTGAGTCTTAAGGAATTTGCACAAGATAACAGAATTTGAATGGATGCTATGTGATTCCAGAGCCTACATTCTTAAAATATTTCCTGAATACTTACTAGTGTGTCTATAGCACTTGAAGAATCTGTTTTCTAGATTATGAAACATTTCACATATCCAAATTAATATGTGTATCATTGATGATAGATACATAGAATAACAATAAAATGCACATTTAATTGTTAAGATATAGAACATAATTAAAATTATATCCTTGCTATGTGGTTTTGTAATGTATTTGAAATAAAGTTAGATTTGTGTCTATTTATGTTGCATTTTAGATATTTTTCCATCTTTGTTGATTTACCTTGAATTTGCTTTATGGTAAACACATGTGTATGTAGATGGGTATACACACACATAAATCATTCCCCTTACTTTTCTTACATATAAATGGGGTTTTTTGTACTTTATTTTTTTCACTAATAATATAATTATAGAAATTACTTCCTATATGTTCAAATAACTTTCTCATTCTTCTTTTAGTTTTATAGTACTCTATTACATTAAATACCATAGGTTACTCAACTAATCTCCTATGGATGTATATTCAGATTATTTCCAATATTTGTAATTGCAACTAATGTCATAATTAATAAACTTTTGCACATGTAGTTTTAATTATTTGAGGTGTAACTTAAGGGTAAATTCATAAAAGTAGATTGCTGGGTCAAAGAGTAAATGAGTATGCAGGTTGGTAATATTACCAACTTCTCCATAAGCCTGCACCATTGTGTATTTCTATCTCTATTTTATGAGTTCCTATTTTTCCATAACTCTGTCAACAGAAGTTTTGACAACTTTTTAATTTTTTCCAGTTTTGTAGGTCATATATAATGCTTTAATATTTCAGTGAAATATTTGCACTTATTTTATTTTGAGGGAGATCAAATATTTTTTCATGTATTTAAGAACAATTTTTATATCATAATTTTGAGAATTCTTTATTCATATTTTTGCCCATTTTTATTTCAGATTTTTTTAGTCTTTTTGCCTTGTTCTTTTTAAAAGACTTCATCATTTTTTATGGTAATTTTCCCCACCATATTTATTATTAACATTTTTCCTGCTTTATCACTTATCTTTTGGTATTTTCCTATGACATCTTCCAAGAACTTTTTTTTTTTTAAAGATCTTTTTTTTATTTATTTGACAGAGAGAGAGAGAGACAGCTAGAGAGGGAACACAAGCAGGGGGAGTGGGAAAGGAGAAGCAGGCTTCCCGCCGAGCAGGGAGCCCGATGTGGGCCTCGATCCCAGGACCCAGGGATCATGACCTGAGCCGAAGGCAGACGCTTAACGACTGAGCCACCCAGGCGCCCCTTCCAAGAACTTTTAATTAAAAAAAAAATAATTTATTATTTTTAAATAGCAGATGTATTTTTGAATTATAGCTAGTTTCCAGTCTTGCTTAGTCTTAAAAATTCTGAGGACAATTCCACTTTTATCTCTACCCCCATCAAGGAAGAGACACAAAAGTGACCTTGTCTCCACTGTAGAAGTGGAAATACACTTTTAATCTGGGTCATCTTTCAGTGGTCACAGCTTTGTGTGTGAGTCCTTGAATCATTTTACCACCATATAGAGTTTAAAACTGAAACTCCATATGGATTTTCGGATTGTCAATTTCTCCAAAAGCTAATAACCACTTTAGGTTAATACTCCATTTCTTTCTCCTCCTCCTCCTTTCTCCCTCTTCCCACTACCCTCACCCTCTCTCCTTCTCTCCATCTTCTCTGAGGGATTTCTCTAAATTCCTTACCATTTCATTAATAATTTCAAACACATTTATTTTAATGTACATTTTAGTTTGTTTTAGATGTTTTATTTTTGTTGCTTTTTTAGGATATCTAGTTTGTGATATTACCATATTACAGAAGTCAGAAGTATCAGACATTCTTTTTCAATGCTATAGAAGAAGACACAGTTCATTAACATTGATGCATCTGAATGAAAACTCCATCTGAGACATTCCTCTAACCTATTCTGCATTTCCCTTGTATGAGTATGTATGAGAGAAAGTTTTGTACAAACATTTTGTGTACTAAGTATATGTCCTCAAGCCAAAAAATAAAGTAGGCATCATCAAAAATAACAAGGAAAAGAAGGCACAGGTGTGAAGACAAAAAATAAAAAAATTCCAAGAGAGAAATCTTTATCATTAAGATATACCCCAAAAGCAGATTAAAATAATTTACTCTTCTTAGGTGTTTTTTTTTTTTTTTAGGATTTTTCTCCTTACAGCTTCATTCATTGACTTATTTAATGTTCAATTTTATAATCAATAGATAAACTTTTTATAAAAATGTGGTGATACAGGGTTGGTTTTGGGTAATAGTTTCTAGCACCTATTTATGGACCAAAATCAGCTGCATAGGAAATACTGAAAAGCTTATTACTAAAAATACATATCCCTAGGACTTATACTTTTTTTTTTTTTTTTTTTAAGTAGGCTCCACACTGGGCATGGAGCCCAACATGGGGCTTGTACTCATGACTCTGAGATCAAGATCTGAGCTGAGATCAAGAGTCAGATGCTTAACCAACTGAGCCACCCAGGCACCCCATTTGTAATACAGATAAATAGTAATACAGATAGGGAAAGGGAGGGTTAAAAAAATAAATTGCGTAAAGTTGTACAGCTAGTATCTGTCAAGCAAGTGAGTTGACACATATTTATGTCTAAAGATGCTGGTGTTAGATATATTTTCTATGACATTTGTGTCAGACTTTCCAGTTTTTCTAATTATCTATTTGTCCATCATGAATACAATGCAGCTGAATGGTATGAACTATTTAGAAATATCCCGAATTTATTACAAAGTGAGTTAATTTGTTTAGTTGTTAGAATTTTCCAAACTAAATAGGAAAGTAAACACTAAGAAGACTGGGTAAGGATCAATAGTTTAATGTGATATATGTTTATTCCTGAAATTGGTGTCATAATATATTTTGTGGTAGAGACAATAAGTTATATGAGATAAAATAAATAAATTGCAAATACAAATTTACTTATTTGGAAAGTAAAAGCATATAAACAATTTACTTATGACTGATGCTACATAATTCCATTGATAACAGTGCATTCCTGGGGTGAATGAATATGAAACAGAAGGGAGAACATTTCATCAGGCTCTTTTCACTGAAGGTCATTTCTTAAACCAAGCGAAGTAGAACTTCGGTGAAGCTTAAAGGGTACACAAGTATCCTCTAGGGTACGTAAAAGATCCAGAAAGGGAATTGTGTCGTATTTATTTCTAATTTGGAATGTTAATCTTTATGAATAATAATTCTAGTTTCTTAACTTCTCTTGACCCCGACTTTTTCTGCGCTCTTATTTTCTGAGGACATACTTCATAAAGAAAATATATAGGGAAGATCAGACATGTTAAAGGAAAAGGGATATATATTCTGCTGACTCTGCCTCAATACTACCTCTCTAAGTATATATTATCCTATAGGACTTTCAAGGTAGAAGCCTCAGATTCATTATCAACAAATGCTTATGTACTATCATTAATAATCAAATGTATACTTCATTGAAAAAATTCTATTTGTTTGGTGGACCAGATGCCAGAGATCGTGCCCTGGTAGAAGCAGTCAAATATAAAAAGCTAAGGAAATATAGGAAAAGAAGATAAAAATAGACTAAGGAGAAAAGAAATAAGACAGCGTGAGTTACCATCCTCTATCCCCCAACCCTCCCAAATCTAGGTGTTGGACTGAACTGCTGATAGCCTGAAATGCAGCCAACCTAATATTGACTTGATGTAGCCAGTATCTCAAATAAACCTGAGCTGTTATAGTGTTGGAACCAAGAGACTTCACACTCAAGCATGCCAGGGAATGCAGTGTATATGTTGTTAATGGTATTTGGTGTTCTTATCATGAATTGCAGGAAATGCATGGAGATTCTGTCAATCTCCTGGCCAGTCTTCTGAAAAATTTCTTTAAAGGACACAGAAGATATTGGGCCATTCAGAAGGTTCTGAAAATGAATTATAATTAATTAATATTTGGAAGCATCAGGTATAATAAACGAGGTGGGGAGAGATGAGTGAACCATTTTTGAAATTTTAGCAAGAAATGTGAGGATAATTTATTTAATTTTGTACATGCATTACTATATTTGATGGAGGAGACTGAGTTTGAAACCTTGATAATTATTAGAACTTAGAACTTCAGGAGATGCAATACATCACATGTTAGTAATGCATCACATGGATGTCAGTAAGTTTCAAAGCTCTTACAGAAAGTATAAGGAGAAAACAAGTATTTAATTACATTGATTTCCAAAAGTAGTCACAAATGTTGACAGTTTGCCTTAATAATGCAGAAGTACACTAGAAGATACCAGAAGACTGTTTTTATAAGCAACAATGGGCAGGTTGGGTTATCTTTTTGCCTGGGATTGCAATCAAGTATACAGTTTATAAATAAAAGATGAATCACACAATTCCCCCTCCAAAAACACCAGCAAAGTCTGAAAGGACTTGAAGTATTCTTAAATAGGATTATTCATGAAAAATCAAGTCCACAAGGATGAACATATGTATTTTTTTAAAAGATTTAATTTATTTATTTGAGAGAGAGAGATAGAGCATGAGCAGCGGGGAGGGGTAGAGGGAGAGAAGAAGCAGACTCCCCGAGGGAGTCCGATGCGGGACTTGATCCCAAGACCCTGAGTTCATGACCTGAGCAGAAGGCAGATGCTTAACTGACTGAGTCACCCAGACACCCCTATTTTTTAACCTTCCAAAAAAATTGCACTATTTTTTGAAGAAACAAAAATTTTTCCTACATTATTTCCAGCCTTGAGAAAACCCAGAGGGAGATCTTTCAGCTGCTACTTGAAGCTGAACTTGTGTAAACAGGAATCTTAAGCTAGTTTAGGTACAAAATTCAGGCAAAGTTGTTTTTCATCATATAAGCAATGACAATCAGTTGTCCCTTTGATAATGGCTTTCTAGTTCACCATTTTTTCTTGCAGCAGATTAGGCAAAATGAACTGGCCAATAGAATTTTTTTTTTTTTTAAAGTAGGCTCCAGGTGCAGCGTGGAGCTTGAACTCACGGCCCTGAGATCAAGACCTGAGTTGAAATCAAGAGTTGGATGCTTAACTGACTGAGCCACCCAGGTGCATCATGGCCAAAAAATCTTGACAGGCCATGTTGAATCTTAAAGATCCTTTTTTTGACTGCTTTAATTTGACTTCAATTTCAAAGAATCTAAATATTTTTATTCCCACCCTAGATGTTCAGATAACCTCATTATGAAGCTATAAGGGTGATTTCTGACTTGGCGTAAACGAGGCCACGTGGGAATAAATTTAACCTAAAAATCTCTAAAGGCAAGAGTTACATTACAACTTCAGTTAGGCTTTCGCCATCCCTGAGGAAGAGAGACTTGAGTTCTATTAAGACATCAGCTGAAGGAAGCCATTTTGGCTGCAGCACTGGGAGAGTGGACACTGCCTCTGACAGGGAATCAGAGAGATGGGAACACAAAATATCTGCTGAGGCCAGAAAACACTCCTCACATTGTCTGTAGGTTGTTTTTTTTTTCTTTTTTTTTCTGGGTCTAAGTTGGTATTACAGGTCAGAAAGAGGTGCTGGAGTTTGGACTTTGGTTGGTAGGAAAGGTTGCTGAGTTGGAGAATCAAGACGTATATACTCAAACTATATATAACCTCCCAGGGGGAGCCCCTGAGAGCTGGGGACCCCAGCCTAAATCAGAGATCAGATAAAGCAAACCCCCTGACTCTTAGCAAATTATATATATATATTTAAGATTTTTTTTATTTATTCATTTGAGACACAGAGATAGAGAGAGAGAGAGCACGAGCAGGGGGAGAGGGAGAAGCAGGCTTCTGCTGAGCCAGAAGCCTGATGTGGGGTTGGATCCCAGGACCCTGGGATCATGACCTGAGCCGAAGGCAGACGCTTAACCATCTGAGCCACCCAGGCACCCCATTAGCAAATTGTATTCTTGTTTTAGTTTAGATCTAGGGCCTATGTCTTGATTAAGTATATTTATGCCCAATTTCTCTTTCCTCTTCAATATTCTACAGTCTAGAGAATTTGGCCCTAGGTTTAATAGTATTTTATGGTTTGAGCCTTTGGGTAAATTCATATCAATAAACACACATACGATGAAAAAGAAGTTTGAAATATGATCTTGGATTAAAAACTTGATTTGTACTCCAGAAAGTTATCTCCTACCTTAGCAGTCACCCACTCCTCAGTAATCATGGATTATGGTGGCTATGAATATTGTTGTCATTTGTGTCAGATGCTGAATAGCAAGGTAATATCCTAAAAAATAGTCAATATGAAAATTAAAGCCTCCCTTCATCAGTAATAAGACAATCCTATCATGTCCAAGTCTCTCTAAATATTCATAAAATAAATTTTTGTCACACCAACTAGATCACTTTGTATCAAGGTCCTTAGTTCACATGATGATTTGGAAACATTTCCTTCCTGTACTTCAGGTTAATTTATCATCTCTAAATTGATCTGTTGATAGATGAATAAATAAACTCATAGGAAGCAATGATTCTGAAACATGATTTACCTCATAGATAATTGAACATTCATTCTTATATCCAAATAATTTAGAAGGTGCTGCTTCATGATCACCATAGCCATAGGTTATCACAATCCTAAATCTCATACTACTATGCCTATATTGTTGCCTAATGAGATGATCTGTAAATTACAATAAGAAATGGAATAGGAGTAGGTATGTCTATCAGTTACCTTTGGTCTGGATGACAGTCGAAGATACTGGATGACTGTTTCATGGCTCTCTTTTTAGGATGGTAACTCTGGGTCACATCTGTTCCTGTTTTGTCCTTACTATCCCACTTTAGGAAACATCCTGACATCCTCATTTACATTCTCCTTCTTGAAAAACAGCCTGATATTTCATGCACTGTTATCAGTGGATGAAGTTTAGAGAATTAAAATATAGTTATATATTTCTGAAGATTAGATTTTGGTTTCCTCCAGAGAAGTCCACCCCATTGTACTCACCAGGTGGTCAAAACACAAGGAATATGATGTCAGGGAAGATAGGTGAAAGTACAAAAAAAGTGATAATGGAAAGCTATTTAAAAATTTTGAGTAGATTTGATTTACAAATCCAAAGACTTAGTATTGTAGCCAAGGAGCACAAGGGAAGTTCTGTCAAAGGACGAAATAATTAGTTGGGTCCCTTTAGTTTTTGATTGCAGACATAGGACAATAAGCTCAATCTTGCTTGCAGAACAAAATAGATTCCCCAGCTGCTACAAGTATCCAAGGAGAGGATTGGAATCTGAAGAGTGATTTCATTATTGCAGTGAGCTTTGAGGTGCCTTTGAAACACTTTCTTTTCTATCTGCCTATAATGTTCTCCTAATTTGCCTTTACTTTATGTAAACAAACAGAAATTCTTGCCTCCTCAACACTCAGCTGAATTTCCATTTCCACAGTGATGCCCAACTAAAACCAATCTGAAAGAGTTCTCTTTCTCTTCTCAACTTCTCTAGGGGCATCTCCTAAAATGTGTAGGAAATAAGCATTTATACAACATGTTTACAGATGTTAGGTGTTCTGTAATCAAATCAATTTGGAAAATATTCTGTTAAAATGAAACGGGCTTGGTTAATATATGAGTTTTGAGATAAAAAAATGTAGCGTGTTAATATGAGTTATGAATTTTAAGAATGAAATATAAGATGGCAAATTTCACAGTTGTGTTTGATATCAAACAATTTTTTCAGTGTAATAAAGGTCTAGTGAGTATTCTGTGGATTAGCTGAGAAATACTCTCGTTCTATGGAAATTATTATGTAAGCCATTTATTTTATACTTAATTCTATGTTATCATTAATTGTTCAACTTCCCATATGTGTGTATCTTTTCTTAAGGTCAAGGTACATGAAATAGAAGTTAATGCATACTCTCTTCTCTCTCAATTCTCTGGTGCCTAATGGTGACACTGAGTACTGAATATGGATTACTTTTTTAAAAAAACATTAATTTCTGTGTGTTTTCAACATGGGGAATTTCCCTACTAGGTTTGTCCAGACCTTTACCCCACTGTCAACAACTACATTTTTGTATACAAGAGTCTGTTTTCACACTGGATTATGAATATCTTACTCTAATAAAGCATATATACCACCTATGTCAATTTACCAGATATGTAAAAACATCGTATAATATTCTAGCAAATGATACTTGAGTTTTTTAAGGAAGAAGTAGAATCGTACTTTTCTAAAAAAATTCTTTATCTCTACATTTCTATCAATTATGTGTATTTTTGCTTTCTTTTTTTTTTTTAAGATTTTATTCATTTATTTGAGAGAGAATGAGATAGAGAGAGCATGAGAGGGGGGAGGGTCAGCGGGAGAAGCAGACTCCCTGCCGAGCAGGGAGCCCGATGTGGGACTCGATCCCGGGACTCCAGGATCATGACTTGAGCCGAAGACAGTCGCTTAACCAACTGAGCCACCTAGGCGCCCGTATTTTTGCTTTCTTAGTTAAAAATGTTGCCCCCAAAATAAACTTTTTTCATTTAAATTCTCTTTTATTAGGAAATTACTATGTAGAATTGGAGTTTTTTGTTTGTTTGTTTTTTGTTTTTTGTTTTTTTTTGGAGTGTTTTTATAACAAAAAAGAACTTCCATTAAACTCAACTGAGAAATATCATAAGTTAGAATAATATATAATACTAGATTTTTCTTTGCTTGAAGTGCACATCCTTACAAAGCAAGTGACTAATTCCTATCTAATAGTTCCCTTTTCATTAGGATCAACCTTTTTGACTTTCCCTGAATTGGTGCCCTCCCTCCTTTCTGTCTTCCTTCAATATTAATGGTAATCCTATTCTTAGTGACATGTAGCTCTATGAAATAGCTCCTCCTCATCTTAAATATGAATATGATTTTTTATAAATTTAAATAATTCTGGGCTATGATATGTGTATCTCCTTGCTATTTTGTCAGTACATGTCATTTGATCTACAAAGCGTGTCCATCTGCAAATTCCTTAAGCATGATTTCAGGTTGAAGAAAAAATTGAGAATATAGGAAGTATATTTTATCAAAAATTGATTTCTTTGAAATAATCATCAATATCTTTTAAATTCAAATAATGCTTTTGTCAGACTCTTAACATGCTCATAAACTGGCATTTTTAAACCTGATATACTTTCCATTGAAGTGAAAAACACAATATGCCATAAACTTAGGTATTGATCAATAGCTCACAATGTAGGGTTATCTCATAGAGACTGTCACTTATATCATTATTAAATCTTCCATCCAGGTGCTACCAATGCAAGGACAATGTCATTTTTACATAGTTATACTTTCTAAGGTTTAATGAAGAGAAATTGCAAAGTTAGCTTTCTTTTTGAAGTAACTCATAAGGTTTACATGTAAAACCACCAACTATCCTAATAAGAGAAAATATGAAAAATGTGAAGGGATCACAATATCATTTATTTCACTATCATGTAAAATTCTACTATATCTGGTATAAGGAGTTTTTAGATATGAGCCAGTGATGTGCCTTTGTGTTGAATCTAGGACTTTTTGCCTCATCTTTTCCTTTTTTTTTTTAAGATTTTATTTATTTATTTGACAGAGAGAGACACAGCGAGAGAGGGAACACAAGCAGGGGGAGTGGGAGAGGGAGAAGCAGGCTTCCCGCCGAGCAGGGAGCCCAATGTGGGGCTCGATCCCAGGACCCCGGGATCATGACCTGAGCCAAAGGCAGACGCTTAATGATGGAGCCACCCAGGTGCCTCTTATCTTTTCCTTTTCTAAGCTAAGAAAGCAATATATTATGTTAGGTGATGTCTTTAAATTTTTAATGTAGACATAAAATTGTTTCTTCAATGAGGCTTAAGTCTTCATTTGAGAATAGATCGAGTGCCAACATATCCAGTGCTCTGGTGGTACCTTTTTGTTTGATGTTGGTTTTGTTTATATTTAACAATTTGCTCAACCCTAGAATCTCACTGGTACTTTAAGTTAGTTTCTTCTGGACATACATGTAGGAGACTATCTTGGAGAATTTTTGTTTGACTCAGATTTCTGGGTATTCTGGTAAGGTTTAGAACCTTGAGGTTTGATAGTGAGTTTCAAGTGTCCTTCTATTTGTGAGTATGATCTTACCTAGATTTTCTTCCTTTGGGATACTGCCTCCTCATTTAGCTGTGGGCTCTCTATCTATCTTGACATAATTTGTAAATGTTCTTGAACTTCTTGGTGCTTTGGGCTTTAGTAAGTGGGCCAAATTAGGTTGCTTTAAAAGGAGGATACCTATTCCCAGTTAATAGAAATGGGAATAAATGACAGGTTTTAGAAGAACTATTCACCAGGAGATGCAGTTTACATAAAGATAGGGGAAAATACTGAAGAAATTTGTAGTAAAAAGCTTATAGATAAGATGGGCATCTTGAGGGACAGACTGGTTCTCTTAGTTGTGTCTCCAGCAGAGATTTCCTCCTATTTCCTTGCTAGTAGAACCTGCTTTTGTTAAGGAATTGACATGGATGTGCTAAGGAAAGGTGGGCCCTACCACAAACTAGGATTTTTTTTATTTTTATTTTTTGTCCTTAATCATAGAAATCTCTTTCTTCCTTTTTAGAGAGTAGTTTAGTTAGACATCTGATCCAGTTCAGCTTATTGGGAAGTCAGGGTATTGTGTTAGGGAGCTGATAAGAGATTTAGAGAAATTCCCCCTTTTTTCCTTCTTAACTTGGAAAAGGTACTGCTTGGAGTAGTGATGTCCCTCTTGCAAACATTGGGGAAATCAGGAGTCATGCAGAGCAGCTGATCTACATCCCTGACATTGGTGAGCATCTGAATTAACCCCATATTTACTACTTTCTGGATTTTTGTCATGTGAAAGAATAAAACTGTGTGGTTCAAGCCACTTTTAGTTTTAGAAGGCTGTCTAAAATTTTGTGGTGTGTATGTGTATGGTTAAGGAATTGGAACCTGCTCGAATAATGTAAGGTTAGTTTCCTGATGTCACTAAGGCCTTTTTAAACTAGATAAGGAGACACAAATGAGTGATATGTCTTTGCTTTCAGACTGTCTTCAATAGAAGCCATAAGCTAGTGGTCAATAGGCCCTGAAATACACCTGATTGGTCTTCATGCTATAGACACTCTTTTGTTAACTTTTGCCATATTCCTGCAATGTACTAGCCCGCTTTACATATTAACATAATCTAATTGGCCACTATATTCATATGACTTGAGCTTCCTGGTTAAAAGTCTAGAAAATTAATCATTGAAACATTTATGTAAGCATCTTAAGGTTTTGAAAGGAATATTTGGGATATTCTCAAATATTTTCTGTATCAATTCCACCACTAAATATTTACTCTAAGAAAACAAATGTGGCTGCATGAGATGTAGATATTTAATCTTTATAATGTGCTAATTTTAGTGAAAAAATCATGAAAAAGTCTTAACTAATAATATTGTGGAATTTGTTAACTAAAATACACTGCATACAATCATGAAAAGTAAGTTATTTTTCTTTGTTTTTCATATTTGTCCCAGATTGATGTTCCAATAAATTAAAGACCAAATAACTGATCTAAGCTCTGAGAAGGAACATGTATGAATTACATAAGAAAATTTTATATAGATATAAAGCAGATGCATTTTATAATTCTTTTGAGGATCCATAAGCTTGTCATGGCTGCTTACATACAGAATCAGCACTTGATGACAATTTTGATTGTGCTTATAGAACTGTATTTGTGGAAAATTTCTCATCAAAATTTGCATATTTAAATTGAAAGCCAAATAAAAGAACTATATTGACATGACTGAAGATGGCAAGGGAAATTGTGAGCCACTCAAAAATTTGCAATAATTTTGTGAAATTATCCATCACTGATTTACCCATTTAGGGCAACTTCTTACAAAGTCAGCATAACAGTTTCTACTCTTGGTTCTACCACTTCGAGACACTGAGAAAGTGATATAATTTCTTTAAATTTAAATTATCTTTTGATAGTAATTTTATCTGCCTCTGCTTCAAGCATATGAAGGTAAATGGTAAGAATCTTTGTGAATGGTCCTTGAAGAAAATGTGATGGTTGGTAAAATACCGTAAGGTATCTGAAAAATTGCTATTTTGGTTAAAAACTTGATATTTAGGATATTTATTGGTATAGTAGAGAATGTAAATAAATAAAAATCTTTTGAAAGGGAAGTATTAAATACATTGGCTTCAAATTTGTGTTTTTAAATTAATTTTGCTGCTGTTACATTTATCTTTAATACAGCCAACTGTCACTTCATAATTATTTTGTGGGTGAATTTTAGTGAATGTTATAAATTTAAATTAGAATTTTACTTATGAAATTCCAACAAGGGAATAAGCTATTACTTTATTTGTGTTCTTCTAACCTTAAATTATGCTTATCGTAGTCTTCAATAGACAGTGTTCCAACCAAGAACTCTCTGGAAGCTTATGCTTTTCAAAAGAACACAGTAAAGTAGATATAATACTAGGTCATAAACTTACCAATCTATATCAAAGAGGTGTGCAACAAAATAAGCAAGCTCCTATCATGGATATTTGCATTCATGTTTCAACTTTATAATGGTGTTTCTGGATATAAGGATTGTTTATGTTGTTGATGGCTGGGCACCTTGGAAGGAAGACTGAGAAGATGTGTGTAAAGTTTGGAATCAGCAATGAAAAAAAAAGAAAGTTTATGTCAGTTAAAGGGAGTATTTCCATAATTCATGCTACATAACTTGAAGTACAAAAAGGATGGAATTTTTATGTTTTTGGTTATGGCAACCTGATAAAATTAAGATATTTCTTGCTTCCTATTAATTTTGTCTTGGTGACAAAATGATGATAACACCTAAAAATCAGCCACTGTTATGTAAGTTTTGGTGGTTGGATATAGATTATAGGATAAAATATAGTTTACAATGAAGAGCTTACTAATTAAGGAAAAATTAATTAAGTATCCAGATCTTAGTTGCTTCATCTTTAAAATGGATAGAAGAAGAATATTTACCAAAAGATAAGAAAATATGTAAAGTGCTTAGGCAGCCCTGTGTAGTTGGCAGGTGCCAAGTATGCAGTAGTACTAATAGAAGTGGGGAGCAGAGGGAAAAGGGGAGAGTTGGAAAAGAGGAGAAAGAGAAGGTACATAGCAGGGATGGGAGGACGAAAGGATGAGTTGTGCTGTTTATTGTTTGTGTAGTCCATAAGAGCATATACTTTTAAGAAAGGGAAGCCATTAATGTAACTGCAACAAAAAGTGGAGAAATAGAGTGAAATCGAAAATATGCATGGTATTTGATGTAAGAAAATGTAAATTTTATGAAAAAGAAGCATGAGTATTGAAAGGAACAGTCATATTGGCTACCTTAAACCAAAAATCTAGTGGTAAAGATAAGGAAACTTGAGTGTGGCAATGGATGATAGATTTGAAGTGACCGTCAGTAAAGGTGAGGGTAGTGACAGCAGACCATATAGAAGCTAAACACATGACTCTGAGTATTTTCAAACAAAAAATATGTGTTTCATCTTTTGAGGAACTGGTTTTATGATATCAAAGGCATTCCAGTATCCTGCCCTACCTACATCGAAGAAACTTCACCATTTATTCATTTATTTAGCAGTATGGGATAAAACCCATGCAGTGGGATTCTTTCAATGGTTCTTTATGAGAAAATATTATTTTATGTTGGCTATATGTTATGATTCCCATAAAAGGCACTGAAGTATACATGGTCAAATGAAAATAAATTGCTAAAATCAACAAATCTCAGTGCAGACAGTCTTAATTTACAGTGGCCCAACTTAATGATTTTTCAACATCTTCAGTGGTGTGATAGCAATATGCATTCAGTAGAAATCTAAAAATTCAGTAGGACATGTGTAATGATGCTTTATTGTGATGCTGGAAGATGGCGACAAGTTACAGTCTGCAGGCAGCCAGAGGATCGGGAAGGTAAACAGTTTACTTAAAATCATTCTGTACTCATATAGCCGTTCTGTTTTTCATTTTTAGTACATGATTCAATAAATCACATGAGATATTCAACACTTTATTGTTGACTTTATGTTAGATGATTTTCCCAACTATAGGCTAAGGCAGGTGTTTTAAGCACGTTTAAAGTAGGCTGGGCTATAAGCTATGTTTGGTAGGTTAGGTGTGTTAAATGCATTTTTTACTTATGATATTTTCAACTTACGATGGGTTTATTGGGACATAACCCCATCCTATGTTGAGGAAGATCTGTATCTACCCCTAGAGTTAGATGGACAATGCTAAATTTCACCTGCTTAAAAATCTAATTTGATGATAAACATATTATGCAAGAAAAATTTGAAGAAATAGAAATGCTTTCTGATTGCCTTAGAGGCAAAATTCAGAGCTTTGTTCTTTATTTTAGAGGCAGCTGATGAACAGAAACATATGTATGTAATTTTTTATTTTTGGCAAGGCTAAGCTTAAGCTGCTTTATTTGATGCAGTAAAAAGACCCCAAATCATGCATTTTAAAAAATCAAAAGCTTATATATTACTTTCCTCTTATGCAAAATCTTAAATCTGTAGCCCACTATTTATATACATATATGTGTGTATATCTCTATCATCCATCCATCTATCTACCTATCATCTATTATCTATCTATCTACCTGTCTATCATCTATGTAAATACATCTATATGTATTTAAAAAGTGTTAATAGCTGCTACTGTTCCACGACAGACTTATGATAGTTAATATGTAAAGCTTCATTATTTCAGGTGACTGAAATGATTAGACTATTTTCAAACCTGCAAAATATCTATCTATGCTCTCTAAAACTTGGTTATTATGTAGCTCTTCTTAAAGCATAAGGATACCTAAACATTGTATTTTGAAATGGATTTTTGAGACAAGTACAAGATTTTGAAATCATTAAAATCCTTTAAGAGTTAAATTCACAAATGATATTTTACTCAGTCTGTAGAACACAGAACAAAACTAGTTAAGTTTATCTTAAACATAGTTACCTCATCTAAAAATAACAGTTGGAAAACTTGCTCTATGATTTTTTTCTAAAGACTTTGGAATATCATGACCCAGAGATTCATGCTAAATCATTTTGTTCCAATGAGTGAGAGAACATTTCCAGAAATTTCAGGCTTGTCAAAAACATTAGTCACCTATTTAAAAATCCATTACCATGAAATTTAACTTTTAAGGAAGAAATACATTTGTCAGCACACTTGTACACATTAAATGTTCACCTAAAAAAACTGTCGTCTTGTTCCAACAGCACAAATTAGAAATACTCTTACTGTTTTATTTTTAAAGTTTTGAATTTCTTATGATAAATTTATTCAAATTTATTCACAAAGTATTTTTTAGGGAGAAATGAAATATTTGCATTTTGAGCCATAAATTACAAAATAAAAGGCTTTGTCTTTGAAAATTTTTTTCTTTTTTTTTTTTTAAAGATTTTATTTATTTATTTGAGAGAGAGAATGAGAGACAGAGAGCACAAGAAAGAAGAGGGTCAGAGGGAGAAGCAGACCCCCCGCTGAGCAGGGAGCCCGATGTGGGACTCGATCCCGGGACTCCAGGATCATGACCTGAGCCGAAGGCAGTCGCTCAACCAACTGAGCCACCCAGGCGCCCTGAAAATTTTTTTCTAACATCAAAAGCAAGTACTGCAGTCCTGAGGGATCAAAGGGGCTTTACTTAGCTCTGCCTCAAGGGGGGACTTCCTTATCTTTCCCTAAGGTGAGGTCTTTGGTTCTGAGTTAATCCTGGCCTGATTGATAACTTGTTAACTAAACAATCAAATTGATAAAAGAGGTGTGATTATCACCTCTACTCTCCTTAAATGGCGATCATTTGTCGACTTTTGAGTTTTCATGGGTAATTCTATACTATAACAAAAATATGAGTTCTAAAATATACTGACTTAGAGGATTTATTCCACTATATGTTATATGCTTAGAGAATTTTTTATATACCTCCAACATTATAAAGTTTCAATTAGCATAGTAAATAGCATAATGAAAAGGTATAATGAAATGTCATAATAGCTTTTCATAGACATGCCAAATAGATGGATAGTGATTGCATTTTCTGTCCTCATCTTAGTTTAAATCCCATGTCTATCTCAATAAATACTGAGTAACAGGTCTCAGGCCTGCTGTCCAAACCTAATTTCTGTGTGAGATTTGAAAGGCTTGTGCATTTTTGTGTGTGGAATTTTTAAAAAGATCTGTACTGGCATGGCAGTTTAGTTCATATAAGAGCAGCTGCTGAATTTCTTTAAAAAGGGAGAAATAAAATAGAATTAAGAAGTATTGAGGATTCACCTGCAGGATGAGGCTTGCTGGAATCAGTTACATTACCACATTACCAGGAGGTAGCAGTTCACTATTTTTTTCCCCCACTGTTTGTGATTTTTAGATATTTTAAATTTCTTCAGCAACTTGGACTTTACAGTTTTCCCCTCAAATATTCTCTAACATGACTCTCACAGCAGTCCCTAAAAAAGACAGGACACATGCCTTTATTTTTCAGTTTCCTCATGAGGAAATTAAAGAAGAGAAAAGCCAAGAAACATATCCCTAACCTAGGTCAGAGTGGACCAACATTCTTCTCATTGTATTAGAGCTTTCTTGGTTTCCAAGGAAAGAATATTTGCTGATACAATATTTTGGATACATCTTGTGTTGATTTTGAGGGGCCAAAGAATAGAGAAGATAAGGAAGACACAATACACGTACAATTCTAAAAATAAAAATGTGCATTATTGCTTTCTCTCTCATGTAAGTCTGTGTTCATAGTTCTCACTTCTAAAATAATTCAGACAAGGAAGATGAGATCCCATTGGAACCTCTGCAGACTCCTTTGAAGTATTTAGTAGGCACTAGAGAAAAGTTTTTTTTTTTCTTAATACTGTGAAAAATTCTGTTTTATCTTAGAATCTACATAGATTTGAAAACTTGTGAATACTTGTATTCTATCCACATCAATGGAAAGTTAGGGGCATTTTATTACTCTAGCAAGAATGCATACTCTAATAGTAGTTATTCAAAGAAATTTTATGTAAAACACAAGTTGGAAAGAAATTAACTAAAATGACAAATAGAGGGGTGCCTGGGTGGCTCAGTTGGTTAAGC
Source organism: Mirounga angustirostris (assembly GCF_029215605.1). Classification (NCBI taxonomy): domain Eukaryota; kingdom Metazoa; phylum Chordata; class Mammalia; order Carnivora; family Phocidae; genus Mirounga; species Mirounga angustirostris. Next base: position 89,425,191 of record NW_026991716.1, on the reverse strand, counting down.
GACTGCCTTCGGCTCAGGTCATGGTCCTGGAGTCCTGGGATCGAGTCCCGCATCGGGCTCCCTGCTCGGCGGGGAGTCTGCTTCTCCCTCTGACCCTCCTCCCTCTCCTGCTTTCTGTCTCTCATTCTCTCTCTCTCAAATAAATAAATAAAATCTTAAAAAAAAATAAATAAAATGACAAATAGAGCCAACTATTATTTTAATAGGTTCAGTTTCTGTGAATTAAATTTTACTTTGAAAATCTATGTGCCACAGTAAAAGCAGTATATTTTGTGTTTTAAATATTTTTTATTCAAACAAATTAAGTAAATATTTTAGCAGTGTACTGTATTTCCACCAATGATTAACATTACAATATGGAATGTTAAACATTTACTCTTATTTTGATGGAGATAGAGACCTATATACTAATATTTTATAAGAGTTCCTCTTGAAGAACACCACAATGCTAGAAAATTCACTTGGTTTTCAGTATTGCTGAAATCATAAAGTATGGAAAAAATATTAGATCATGTAATTAGCTATGTAATAATGTTTTGTGGCAAATTGAAGTTCAAAGTTTTATACTGGAATCATCATTTAAAAAGATATTTCTATATGAGAGTCTTTGCTGTGTCTCCATTGATGGAAAGGCTGGATGTAGGAAATGTATATGACTTTAAGAAAAACAATGAAGGCAGGACTCCCTAAAGCATCCAAAATTGATTGGCTTGGTTGGGTGGCAGGGGTGAGGTTGGCAACAGAATAATACCCATTTATTTTTTCATCTTACATTTTTTTAAGTAAATTAAAATGCATAGGTTATTCTTTGGCAAAAATCCAAACAGAGGAGCTTCTTGTTTATATGGTTTTATAAGGCATCTCAAAATTCTTGAACTTAAATTCATTGCTTTCAATACATATGGTTAATTTTCTTCTAGTATACAAATGAATTACTCTTGCAGGTATGTGGAATATTCAGTATTGCTTATTTCCCTGATTTCCTTGTTTTTTGTATTGCGCTAATAGTCATATTTTTTGCTTATTCCCGATTTCCTTGTTTTTTGTATTGTGCTAAGTCATATTTTTTGAATTATGCATTTAGACTTTCAGATAATCAGAAAATTTCCTTCCCTTTTGTTCTCCTTTCTATTCTCAACATGTTTTAATTCTGAGACCCACTCTTCCCTCCACTGTAAGAAAACTACAGTGATTTTCTCAGATCATTTTAGACTCTAGTGTAATATGTCCTCTTCTTAACTCAGAAGATTTATTATTTATAAGCCATTTACTTAACACTTATTCTTAATTTGAGTATATTTTGTCTAGAATTGTTACTTAATTTTCATTTAAAAGTTGCATGTATATATATGGCTTAATGCATAATCAGAAAACAAGAACAAAGTGTACTTTTCTGTATTATGTTTTATATCTCACCTTTATGAGACAGAGTAAATTTGGATTTTGAAAGTGAGCTCTTCATGTTCATTGAATGGACTAGTTGCTTTAGATGCGACCAGCTTTGTCTATTTATCCACGTTCCACGTTCCATGTTCCATACCAGTATCTTTTTCTCTTTGTGCCACTACGTGAGTAAGAGTGGGTGTGTAAAATATTTCTTTGATCCATTCATTTATCCAAGCAGGAATATATATTCATCATTCACTGTGCATTAGGGACCTCATCTAGTAAAAGCTCCTAGGCTTCATACAGACACAGTTCAAATATAACCTCCACAGGATATGTTTTTATCAAGTTAGATCTAGTTTCTCTATTCTATGTTCTTTTACTTAAAACTTTTCTGTAATCTTAGAAAAACATGCAATTTAAAAGTTTGTACAAAAGCATGATTTTAACCATAATTATATTTTATGAGTATTCTATATTATTTAGATATGAATATTTTGACCTTTCATAGATTGGTAGTGACTTGATACTTTATTTACTTAAATTTGTGTTTATTCAAAATGTGTGCATTTTTCTTTGGTGTTGCAATCACTTTTATAGCATTTATTTTATGCTACTCATCACATAAGTATTTACAACTGGCATTTAAAAATTGGTTTCCTTTTAACTTTTAAAAAATATATGAAATGAAAAGTCAAAACTCTGGAGACAATAAAATCAGTGGTTGCCAGGGGTGGCAGATGGGAGAGGGATGAATAGAAGAGCACAGAGAATTTTTAGGGCAGTGAAGAATATTCTGTATGATATTATAATGATGGGTATATGTTTTTATGCATTTGTCCAAACCCATAGAATGTAGAAACCAAGAATGAACCTTTTTTTTTTAAAGATTTTATTTATTTATTTGACAGAGAGATAGAGCGCACAGATAGTCGGAGTGGCAGGCAGAGGGAGAGGGAGAAGCAGGCTCTCTGCTGTGCAGGGAGCCCGATGCGGGGCTCAATCCCAGGACCCTGGGATCATGACCTGAGCTGAAGGCAGACACTTAACCGACTGAGCCACTCAGGCGCCCCCAAGAATGAACCTTTAAGTTAACTATGGACTTTGGGTGATTATGATATGTCATTATAGGTTCATCTTTATCAAATCTGTATGCCACAACTTTGTCAAAACCTTAAGCAAGATAGGACACAAATTGCCTCAAATTAAATGAAGATAAAGAAAATGTATACATAACTAACCTCTGAGCAGGAGGGTGTTGTGAAAAATAATTGTAAAAATTTCTGGAACCCCAAAATAGATGCACACATGAACACACACAAATACTGCACCTCAACATTGAGTGGTAAGATTGGATCTAAGGGGAAAGATGGAGCCCAATTCTTCAGAGCTCTTTATTCCAACGTGGATAAATAGCCCCCTGTGAGCTATACTAGAGATAGACAAGAAATTTTGCAGTGTGTTCTTTTTGTGTTTTTTTGTTTTGTTTTGTTTTTTCCCCCTTGAATAGAAGTCAAATGATATGGGGAGTATTGCTCTAAATCTGGTGTCAGATAGTAAACCCCTAACCACAAGAACACTAGTAAGACATACAATTCTGCCAAAGGACTACTTCTAATCACCTCTAGTGACCGTCTAGTAATAATCCAAAGGCAACATTCATTACCCAGGAAGGTCTGGCTTATGCACAGCACAGATGTGCAGTCTTCTTATTTCCACTTCATCACTTTCAACTCCAGACATGGTGGTTTATTCTTTTGGTTATGTTCATCAATTCTTGGTTACAGGATATTCCATCTCATCTTTTATTAATTATGGTTGCAATTGGATATATTGTTAAACATCAGGGCAATTCAGAGACTTAATTTTTCAGAAGATGGATAATCAAGTCAATTAAAGAAATTCTCCTTCTGGAATACTGGTAAAACTTTTATCCTGCAGCAGATTCTTAGATCCTTTTAATAACTGATTATTATGTCTGACATTCCATACTAATCAGTCCTTCCAGTTCTTTGCACAATTCCTACTTTGCCTGGAACAATTGGGTTTACCTGTGCTTTTCTGTATGTCTGTTACCCTACTCATATAGATTGAAAAATATATTTATTCATTTTATAATATGTACTTTCAATAAAAGAGATGTGTCACCTGAAAATATAAATATATATATGTATATATAAATTTGGAAATAGACAAAGATTTGTGGTTAATAAAAGAAAAAAATCATAAATGTGAATAGTGTAAGTTACTTTTTGAAGGGATTTAAACATTTTATTTCCACTTATTCTTACCCATTTGTAAATCTTTATTGGTTTTGTTTTTGAATATGAAAAGCATGGGTTCATTATGAGAAAGATAACATTAAAGAATAAAAAATTTAAAAAATGAAAGTTGCCACTTTAGTTCTTTCCCAAGAGAAAACCACTCATGTATTTAACAAGTATGCTCACCAGCAAGCAACTGTTTTGCATCCATTTTCTTCCTTCACTCTTTCTCTATTCAGCCCTCCAGCTAGCTAGCTTTCTCCTTATGATATAAATACCCATCTTTTATGGATATGATGTTATGCTATATATTTGAATATAATTTTACAATGTAGTTCATTGATCATTGGGTAATATGCCCAATGATCAGATTTGGTTATGAAACAATTGGCAGTTAGTATCCATCCCCTGTTTAGCTTCAGTTCTTAATTGGGAAAAAGCTAACAGTTTCATCTTTTCAGGGTGGGCAAGAAATATATGGACGAGAGACTGAAACTGGACAGAGAAACAGGAAGTAGCTCAGACTTTGAAGGTAGGGAGAATGATGGGTTGAATTTTCAGTAATTTTGTGGTCCAATGTCTCTGGATTGGGTCAATGAAACTCGATCTAGAGTAGTAAGAGAATTCTTAGTTATCTAGAAAACCTAGAATTACCCCATTTGGCATTTAACCTGAAGAGGACAACTACAACAGTAGCTGCTACAAACAAGGAACTGGGTCATGAGTAGGATTCTGGAACTCTTGGGATGGGGACAAGGCAGGCTCTTCCTGGTCATTTCAGTAGCTTGAAATAATGTGACTCAGTGTTTTGTATGATTGAATTTTATGGGCTCTCCTTACTGTATTATGGCAGGTCCTTACTATATTATATGTCTTGTGTTCATGTCAGCAATATAATTCAACTTCATTATTATAACATTCTTTTTGATTAGTAAACAGTTATTGATTTTTTTTCAAATGTATTCATAAACAGTACTATTTGGTGGGTGTTTTTTGGTGTGTGTGTATGTTAATCTGTTATTGTCTATCTTTGGTATCTAAATATGAAAGTTCATATAAAAATTCAAGATTTCCATCTCTTTTCTAGGCTTTGGATGGGTGTAAAAAGATAAAAGGAATTGCCATTTTTAATCTACATTTTAATATTTTTTAAATCAACATGCCACTTCTAATAAAGGTGTTAATTTAATGCATAATTTCTTTATTTTTTCTGCTTTCCAAAGAAGTTAGCCAAATCAATACTACTTCCTAAAATCATTCCCCTCTTAGAATTAAGGATATAGGTTATCACTTTTTGAAGGTCTGGTGTGTGGTATAAAATCTAGCACTTTTGGCTGGATAGAACTTTGATCACTTCTGCAATTTATCATATAGCTACTAGTCCATGGAAGTTTTTCCTTTCTACTTGGGTTAAGTTTGCTCATTTTTATGTTCTTGGATAGTGACATATATTGTCAAAGTGTTCAAAGTTTATTGGTATAATTTGTATCTTTCATTTGATTTTATAAGTTTATACAGCTTATTCCTCTTTTTAAAAAGCCAAAGTGATAGATCTCAAAGATAAATTGCTTTAATTAAATCTATACCTGAATGTATATACATGCATAGTCAATTAGAGGATAGTTTGAGTATAATTTCTGTGTTTAAAATTATCTTCCTTCAAAATGTTTAGAAATTACTCCATGGTTTCCTGATATTTGACATTGAGAATTCTCTTGGTAGTCTCACTCTTTGTTTCATATGATACTTGATTTTTCTCTCTAGAAACCTGCAAAATTTTCATCATTTCAGTTCAGAAGTTTTACCAGGATGCTTCTGGTTTTGTTTCTTTTTTTAATATTCTTGTCTAACAGTTAGTGGGTCCTTTTGATCTCGAAAAACTGAAGACTTTCAACAGTACATCTGGAGGATTTATTATTAGGTCTCTGGTTTCTCTGGGTGTGGAGTTTCTTCCACAGCTCTGTTGGTAAGATTTGTCTATTTGATTATTTTCATTTCCCTCCATTGTCACAGAGGTGGGGGGTTTCTGAGCTCTGCCTAATTTTTCCTAAAATTAGAAATTACTGAAATTGGGATTTTTCAGTAAAAAAAGAAATTACTGAAATTGGTACAGTCATGGAAACCAAAATTGAGGTTCCTCAAAAAATTAAAAATACAAATATCAAATGATCCAGCAATTCTGTCTTGATACATATCCTAAGGAAATGAAATCAGGATTTTGAAGAAATATCTGCACTCCCATATTCACTGCAGCATTATTCACAATAGCCAGAACATGGAAACAACTTAAATGTTTGTTGATGGATTGATGGGTAAAGAAAATGTAGTGTGTATATACACAATGTAGTATCATTCAACCTTAAGAAGAAGGAACTCCTGTCATTTGTAACTAACTACATGGATGAAACTGGAGGACATTATGCTAAGTAAAGTAAGCCAGACACAGAAAGACAAATACTGCTTAGTCTTAATATGTGTGACTCTTAAAAAGTAAAACTCATAGAAGAGTAGAATGATGGATACCAGAGGCCAGATATGTTGGTGAAAGGGTACAAAGTTGCACTTATTTAGGATGAATAAGTTCTGATGATCTAATGAACAGCATGGTGACCATAGTTAATAATGTGTTGTAAACTTGAAATTTGCTAAGAGAATAGATCCTAAGTGTTTTTACCATACACAAAAAAATGGTCACTCTGTGTGATGGTGAAATGTTAATTAGCTTGATTGTGATAATCATTTTACAATGTATAATGTATAATCAAAACATTGCATTGTATACATTAAATATATACAGTTTTCATTTGTAAATTATACTCAGTAAATCTGGGGGAAAACAAAACAAAACAAAACAAAAAAGGTAACATTTGCTGTGTATCTCCTAGTTTCTCTTCAGCTGATTGGACCATTTTGTCTTTTGATCTTGATTTTGTTTTTAATTTTTCTTCTTTATTTTCATTAGCACTTTGTGAGGAGAATTAGTTAAAAGGCTAAATACTTAATCTTGAGGTGGAAATTAAATTCTCTTGATTTGCAAGAATTTCTTTTATTTATTAAGGATATTAACTCTTTATCCATGATCTCTATCTATTATATTTTATGCATTATACTTGCTTTAAAGTTTATAGTGTTCTTGGGGCACCTGGGTGGCTCAGTTGTTAAGCATCTGCCTTCGGCTAAGGTCATGATCCTGGGGTCCTTGGATCAAGCCCCGCATCAGGCTCCCTGCTCAGCCAGGAACCTGCTTCTCCCTCACCCACTTCCCCTGCTTGTGTTTTCTCTCTCTGTGTCAAATAAATAAATAAAATCTTAAAAAAAATGGGGGGAGGTCTGGGTGGCTCAGTCATTAAGTATCTGCCTTCAGCTCAGGTCATGATTCTGGGGTCCTGGAATCGAGCCCCACATCGGGCTCCCTGCTCAGCCAGGAGCCTTCTTCTCCCTCTCCTGCTCCCCCTTCTTGTGTTCCCTCTCTCGCTGTGTCAAATAAATAAATAAAATCTTTAAAAAAAAAGTTTATGGTGTTCTTTATTTGCACAAATATAGTTTATGTAATCATATCTGCTATTCCTAAAGGGCCCTATTTTTGTTTTCATTTTATGTAGACTTTCTCTCTCAGAATATTATATAAATATCATAAAGATTTTCCAAGTGTTTTCAGTAGATTTAAAGTTTCATTATATATACATACATTCTGTTATCTATTATCTATCTATCTATCTATCTATCTATCATCTATCAATCATCTACTATCTACATAACCATCTGTTATTTTATAGTTATACAGAAATAGTGCTTTTTAAATAATATGAAGTATGATTTTCTTTATTTTTCAAATGATGAGACTGTTTATTAAATAACTTATACCTTCTCACATATTATTGTACATCTCACCTACTGCATGCTACAAATCATCTCAGGCCCCAAGAAGATGAACACAAAAGGATAGATCAAGTTTCACCCTAAAGGAACTTAAAGTATAAAATGGTACACTGGCAAACATAGGAAAAAGTGTGGTCAGGAGGGTATAGCTAATTATCAACAGTAGTGTTTACCCAATTTCTGTATGCATGCTTTGTTGAATTTATTGTAATTGACTTTTCTCTAGGCCATACAATGACTTTCCTAAGAGACATTCTAAAGCTAAGACCATTAAGCAAAGATGACAAATTTTTTAATTAAACAGGAAAACATTTTTTTTCCCCAAGTCTAAGATAGGAACTTTTAGGGAGATTTCTGAGTCCACATAATTTCTCAGATTAGATTTAGATCTTACCAATAGGAGACAGAAGATATACATATGGAAAGAAATAGAAGTTGAGCTCCTGGGGCCCTTGGAAGAGTCTTATTTCTTAATTATTAAAATCTCTATCCCAAGTGTCATAATTCAGAGGGGAGTAAATAGGACCACTGATTCAGGAATAGAAGCAGGCTGTGCCCATCTTTTTTTTTTTTTTTTTGTATATGAATCCTAGTTTATTAATACTAATAACATAGTCAAGATTTTTTTTTGACAATTCTCAGTCTGATTTTTTTTTCTTAAAGTTACTGTATCATATCTTGTAATTTTCTTTTTTTCTATTATTATTATGTTATGTTAATCACCATACATTATCATTAGTTTTTGATGTAATGTTCCATGATTCATTGTTTGCATATAACACCCAGTGCTCCATGCAGAACGTGCCCTCCTTAATACCCATCACCAGGCTAACCCATTCCCCCACCCCCCTCCCCTCTAGAACCCTCAATTTGTTTTTCAGAGTCCATAGTCTCTCATGGTTTGTCTCCCCCTCCGATTTCCACCCCCTTCATTCTTCCCCTCCTGCTATCTTCTTCTTCTTCTTCTTTTTTTTTTTTTTAACATATAATATATTATTTGTTTCAGAGGTACAGGTCTGTGATTCAAAAGTCTTACACAATTCACAGCACTCACCATAGCACATACCCTCCCCAATGTCTTATCACCCAGCCACCCCATCCCTCCCACCCCCCACCACTCCAGCAACCCTCAGTTTGTTTCCTGAGATTAAGAATTCCTCATATCAGTGAGGTCATATGACACATGTCTTTCTCTGATTGGCTTATTTCGCTCAGCATAATATCCTCCAGTTCCATCCACGTTGTTGCAAATGGCAAGATTTCATTCCTTTTGATGGCTATATAATATTCCACTGTATATATATACCACATCTTCTTTATCCATTCATCTGTCAATGGACAGCTGTGCCCATCTTTTTAACAGGTTTCTCTGAGAGATAGCAGGCCCCATAGACAGTTCCCCATACCACTGGTCCAGGCAGTAGAATAGAATTATAGAGGGGCATGAGGAAGACTTACTGAGCCCTTAGGTTCCCTGTAAACTACTGAGGCAGTCACATATTTTCTCTTGGTTTTTCAAGTACTGTGACTATGATGTTCCCATGGCTTAGGAGAGTCTTGTGGTATTCAAACAACATAATAATATAGTTGGAAAAAACGTGGCCAATGTAGGTGAAGACAAGATAAGGATGACTGAGCCTCTTGGAAATGTGTATTAGAGTTTAAGACCTGGTGGAAAAGAAGCTGCAAGCCATGAGACTTGTGACATTAATATTGTTCAGGGTAGAAGAATTTTCATGTTGAAAATGCCAGTGGTGTATGAGGAATTGAAAAGCTAGTGGGCAGAGGGAAGGGTAACTGGCTAGATACAAATTTGGGGTGTGGCAGAAGCCATGCTATGACAGATCATAATAGCACATTGTTGAATTGCTGTAACTTGCTAACATTATCTTTTAGAGCAATTTTCAGCATATTACTATACTAATTCCATTTTTTCTCCCTTCACTGATTTATTATTCCAAGAGGAAGATGAATTTTTATTCTGAAAAAATAAAATTTAAGTTTTTTTGGAACTCTGTTACATTATAGAATTTAATTTAGATAAAATTGATATTTTTCATTAATAAGCCTTTCTATGAAACTGTTATAATCCTACTTTTAAAGAACTACTATTTTGTATTCCTGTATAGATTATGAAATTTCCTTACATGGGTCTAGAAAATTATTTTCAAGTTCTTTTCTTAGATCTGTAAGTGTTTTGATGTAATTGTGAATAAAATCCTTTTAAAATCATATTTCCTAAATACCTAGATATCTTGTATATGAACTTGATTTTTTGTTTATTTATTTTGTACTCCAGCCAACAGTTGGTGCTACTGGTTAGTTTCACACTTATCTTGTAAGCTGTTGAGCTTTTTAGGAAAGCCTTATATTTATAAAAAATATAAAGAGGCTATATATAAACAATATAAAATTGTTTCTCTTATTCTGTATTTACATTTAAATTACTTTATTGAGTTTTAGTTGTTTGTCCTTATTTTACTTTTTAAGATTCCCAAAGCAATGCATAATAATAATGGTTTAAGTGAAGTACCTTAAAATAAAAAGTCATCTAATATTTACTATCATTGAGGATAATTTTGATTGCAATTTCATATTAATATTATTCTTCAGTTAAACCTAGTATCTACTAGTTAATAATTTACCAAATAAGACCTCCACCCTCCCCTCTGAAGAGGCTTCAGAAATAGAGATTTGATTTCATCATCTTTTGAGATGACTTAAATTCTTATTATGCTTTGGCATTCTTAGTAATAACCTGTTTTTAGTAATAAACCGTTCTTTTATTCACACAAATTTAAGCACTTATTAGATGCTGTGTTATAAACACTGTTAATTATCTTCATCTTCTACTAATCCACCTCCCTGAAAAATGTTACTCATCTCCACTTCAAATGAAGTGTTTAGTATGTAAGCATTCATCAAAAGAATAAATGAATTATTTCCTGTCTGGATCTTTAAACTTTGGACAAATTTGGTATTTCTTACCACTGAGAAGGTGTAGAATCTTGACCTCTCTGTTTATGGTCAGCTCTCCAGGAATTACAGTTATTGGTGAAATTCCTCTCTGTGACCAGAAATAAATATTAACATTTTAAAAATGATCATGACTTGTAAAAGAACCTAAAGTAGTGTCATCCCTAGAAAGGGAAGTTCACTACTATCCAGATAGCAAAGGTACCAACTTTTTTGTGCTTGTCACTAAAGAAATTGTCTAAGGGTGAAGTACTCAAGGATTCAAGTCTAAGGTTGGAATTGAGGAAGAGAAGTTAAATCTGTTTTCTCTTGTCCCTCTTTCTGTTGTCTTGGGAAAGATACCCAAGTACCCTTGCCAGCTTCCTTTAGACACCTGACCTCTCTACAAGCTCCTTTGAGTAGAGTTCCTCTGTAAACACAGAAATAGAAATCACGGTAAGCAGAAAAAGTAACCTGTCTTTGTAATTATCTGAAATTATTATTTTTTTTAAGCTCCATGGGGCTTGAACTCATAGCCCTAAGATCAAGAGTCACATGCTCTACTGACTGAGCCCCTATCAGACACCATTTTCTTGCCACGTTCAGTTTGTCCTAAAGACTTCTTGTTGCTCACCTATTTGTGTTGGCCTTGTTCCTGCCCTCATGGGTAAGATTAGATTGGTGTATGATTAGATTGCATCGTTATATCTTTATAATGTTTGTTGTGTTCTCTTTAGTCAGCAAATATAGCATATCTGACTATAATGTATTTCTAAGAACAGTTCTGTACTGAGTCAAGTATCATCAAATGGCTACCTGATTTGTCCTTAAGAAATTCCCTTTATCGGGGCGCCTGGGTGGCTCAGTCGTTAAGTGTCTGCCTTCGGCTCAGGTCATGATCCCAGGGTCCTGGGATCGAGCCCCGCATCGGGCTCCCTGCTCGGCAGGAAGCCTGCTTCTCCCTCTCCCACTCCCCCTGCTTGTGTTCCCTCTCTCGCTGTGTCTCTCTCTGTCAAATAAATAAAATCTTAAAAAAAAAAAAAGAAATTCCTTTTATCAGTGCCCAAAGATTTTTCCCACACACACATGGTACTTGTTTGGTTTTCTAACAACTTTAGGGATGAATGGCATCATCCATTCAGCAAGCATAAAACAGTAAGCAAGCACATGGTTTGCACAGGTGTGCTTGTCTTATAGCTCAAAGCTTTTTATCAGGAATCTTTGACAGCCAGGTCAGTATATTTAAAATCAAATACAAGGACTTTCTAGAAGGGTACTCAGTTAAGAAAGAGAGAAAAAAATACAAGGAGCTCAAATACAGACACAAGATGATATTTGAAATGTTCTAGATTTACAAGGATGACTCCAAGGTCTTTCTGAGTAACCCTATTTCCACTGCTCCCTCTCCATTTCCTATCTTGTTCTTTCTATCTTCCTTCTTTTGTAGAGAACTACACATTCTTCCTTGAAAGAATTATGTTAACCAATTTTCCTCTAATTTCAGATTTTTCATGGAATGTTATCAGCTTGCAACATTTCTTTCTTTCTTTTTTTTTTTTGCAAAAGTTGTACTGAAGTGCTCAAACTGCAAATAGTTACCTGAATATAAAGTCCAGGAATTTTGGTATCAAAGTTAAGAAAGCTCTCTTTCTATCCATTTTTTTTTTCTTTAGAACTCCCTTCAGAAGGGTAGTCTTTGCATATACATATTACTAACGAATAAATTCTTAATGTTTTAATTAGCAGTAAATTTTGCACCACATAGAATAGTTCTCCAAACAATGAAGTTGTGTGTTCATTTAGATTTAGATTGTGGCATAGCTTATACTGTGACTTTTTCATCTTTTTAATAAAAATAATGAATGATATGAAATATTTCCAGAAATCAGAGTAAGACCATGGCAATTCCTGATGTGGCTATATACTGATCTCTCTGATTCTTTGCCTCTTGTAATGATATTCATATGTCAAAACCCAACCCAAATATCATTTTTTATCAAATTATATATTGCCCTCCTAGGCAGAGTTAACCAATTCCCTCTGTATTTCCAAAACACTTGTATGATAACCCTGTATGAGAACTTCTCTGATAACCCATGTATAATAATTGTATCAATAACTTGTATTTTTTGTTTCAGTCACACATCAGAAGGTTAGCTCCTTGAAAGTAGGGACTCCAATGCCTGGAGGTGTATTATAAATGAAGAATAAATGAAAAAATGAATTAATTACTATAACAAAATTTGGTGTTGTATTAAACCCATTTAAAAAAACCCCATTCATTTGTTAAACAAATATTTACCAAACTTCTATTAAAGTCAGGCCTTGTTTTTAGGCCCAGAGGATATAGCAGAGAACAAAATCAATTAAAATCCCTGACCTAATGGAATTGATGAGCTAGAAAATTATAAAACTGTAGAAATTTGACCATCTTATCTACAAAAATGACAAATGTATATGATTCAAATGAATATATTAAGAAACTAGATTCAAAGCTTTTTGAAGCAGTGGTTGTATTTCCTTTACTTGTTATTTTCCCCATGGTGGTTAACTTGAGAACTCTGTCAACACTCATGTACTAGGCTAGTCTGAGTCCCCATCTTCTGTTACCAGGGTTACTGAAATAGCCTCCTTCATGGTCTCCCTGCTACATGACCTCTTAGTTCCTGATTTTATCAAAGCAGCCCAAGCTCAAGCCTATTTAAAGGGTCTATGAATCAGATCATGACACTCTTCTTCACAAAACCCTATGGTGGTTTCCCATTTCACTACGAGGTAGCACTAGCTTTCTTGCCATGGCCTACAAGGGCCTTATATATTCTAGTATCCCACTCTTCCCCTTTGGTGTCCCTATTTCATATTGCACACATACTTGATCAAGCTGTTTCCACCACACTGGCTTTATGCATATACCAGTGATGCTTCTGCTTTAGGGCTTTTGTACTACCTCTTTCTTCTGCCTGGAAAGTTCTTCCCTGAGATACATAATTGACTAACTCCTCACCACTTTCAAATTCTAGCTCTAATGTCATTTCTCAATGGGCCTACTCTGACTGTACTTTCAAATGTTACCTATCATTCGGAAGCACCCATTATCTTTTCCTATTTTTCTGTTTCCCATAGCCCAGGGGATATTCTTTCATACCCTACAATTAACTTATTTATTATGACCATTGTTCATTGCCTCTCTGCCCTGCTAGATGGTAAGTTCCATGAGAGCACTATTTTTTTTTTTTTAAATATTGTTCACCAATATCCCATGACCCTAGAATAGTGCCTGGCATACAGTAGGAGCTCAAAATATGTGTGTGTGTGTGTGTGTGTGTGTGTTTAATGACTGGATAAATGTTGGCTATTCTGAATTAGACTGGATGGTCACATATTATTTGAAAAATAGAATATGCTAATGCTCCTCCTACCTTAATACTCTGCATTATAATCCAGAAGAAAATAAGGGTAAGGAAACTACCATTTATTTATTTCCCAGTGTTTAGCAGGCAATATGCTAGGAGAATTACTATTTTTCATTTGACTCTAATAACTCTATAATAATCACACTTTTACTGAGGAAGCTGAGAATGAGGGAATTAATATAACTTACGGCCTTACCCTGGAAGTGTTGGAATGCCTTAGGCCTCCTTGCTCTTCCCACTACATTGCATAGCCTAAAAATATTTTTAAAATAATTGGTATAATTTCCAAAATGGGTGTCAGTAAGTTGGGTAAATCCTCTGGGAAAAAAAAAAAAAAAAAAAAGCAATTCCATCTCTATCATATACTGGTTTAAAAGCAGGCAGGACATAACATAATAAAATAAAAAAAAATAAATAAAAGCAAGCAGGTGGGGTTGGAGGAAGGGAATCTATTTGCCTATTGATTAGAAAGTCACTACTGCTGTTTCTGTTAGATTACTGCTAATACATTCTTCACCAAAGAGAAAAAAAATGCTAAAATTTTTATTAAAAAATCCTATCATGACAGTCAGTTCAATCAAACAAGCATTAGAAATGTATACCACGGAGTTTTTTATAGGTTGTTCTGATTTCTGACTATATAAGAAAGAAATAATGTTCTAGGGAGTTAAGTTTAGATGTTACATTTTCAAATGAGTGAAGACTTTTATTTACAAGTATATCCTTCGCAATCTTGCCAAATATTATGCTCTTGGAAATACAGCTATCAAAAAGTCTTTGTATCGCTTCATGTGAACTAGAAGTAAAGTAAGGATTAAAAACATTTTTTTTTTTTTGACACTCAAGTGTGGAGCTTTTTCTGGCTACATAAAGATATCCCAGTGTTACAGAAATTCTCCACAACCCTATGGCAAACTCAAAATTGATTTTTATGTGGATTTGGAAAAATTATCTACTGCCTATCCAGTCTTATAATTAGGAAAGGGCTGGAATTAATGATCTTTTTTTCCCCTTTAAAATAGGGAATTCAACTTCAGGGTAAAATTAATTATCTTCTTGGTTGATCTAGAGTATTTTTTGTCCTGAATGATGAAATGACATTCTCAATAATATGTCTGATGTAATATGCCCATTTTGCCATAACTAATATCCTTTTGACTGACTTCATAACACAGTAGTATTATGGTGTGGGATAGTATTATGGTGTGGGCCAGCAATTGAGCTAGTTATGACTGCTGAATAGAAAAGGTTGGCTAGTTTTGCAGTGTATCTAACTATGGTTATTCCTTTTATTCTGTTGAAGTGTTCAGTAGTTCAGAGTGAAGAATGTGTATAATGATTTATTTTAGATGGCAAGAACAAAGAAATAACTCTTTTGGATTATAGTATGTGGACCGTGTTGTATATGTAGAGTATGATATTTCACATATAAAACGTCTGTGTTAAAATCGGGACTTACTAGATTTTAGTTTCTTCATATAAAAATCTTTTAAGTAATGTCTTCAAAATTATGAATCTTACTCAACTAGATACACTTTTAAAATTTATTTGCAGTTTACCTAGTTCTCCACATGATTCCAATTCTTTGAAATTGATTGAGGCTTTCTTAGGACCTAACTAGGGTTTTATGTTGGTAAATGTTCCATGCATACTTGAAAACAAGTATGTTGTTGTTGTTGGGAATGTTCTGTGTATTCCAAATTAGGTCAGCTTTCCTTACTGAGTTGTTCAGTTCTTCATCTTTACTCATATCTTTTTTCTGGGTGTTCTATCAGCAATTGAGAGAGAGATGTTAAAGTCTTCCACTATGACTGATGAAAACCCATTGCAGCTAAGGCAATGGGAGTTTTAAAAATTTACCCCTGGAAGAGGGGGGGTAATACATGCCAGGCCTAGAACTACAGGTGAGGAGGGAGAAAGCCATACCCCATGAGACTCACTGGCACAGAAAATGTATACCTGCTTCGGCCTCCCCACCCCCTCACCAGGATAACAGGTCTTGGGTAAAAGTAACAGTGGAATACAGCTGTGGGATCTGCAAGACACAGGCTCTGAGGTGCAGTGCAAAGGGAAAACCCAAGGCTGAGTGGAGCTAATATTTAGAATAACTGCAGCATACCTAAACATAAGATATTACTAGCACAATTTTAGTTATTAGTTTGTTATCATTATTCTAGAATTTCCATTTGTTCCTGTGCTCTTGAAAATTATCAGTCTTCTATTTCCTTGAACACAGCACAATTAATGTTAAATTCATGGATGGTAATTATTGGGTCTGTTCCTCTTGATTTTTTTTATCATGTCATCTTGTCTTAGAACTCATTCTTTTTTGATGGGTTCCAAACAGTGTATATTTATAAGTTAGAAGGGACTTGAGGCTTAGGATGATGATATGGTATTGAAAAGACAGAGGAATTAATAGATCTAGAACAGTGATTTTACTAGGGATTTAGATCATGCAACACTAGACTTCACATCCCGTGTATTCAGGTCCATTTCCGATTCACATTTCTTTTTTCCGGGAATATAACCTTTTATGGTTCTTTCTCAAAACATAGTTTTCTTATGAGCTTCCCACTTCTTAACAGATCATTAATACTTTTTTTTTTTCCTTTTAAAGAATTGGCAGAAGCCTTCAAGCGAAATATGGTTACACTGGCCAGGCTTAACTGCCTGAGTTTTCCTCCTTTCCTGAATATTAACCCGATAGTTCTGCACTGTCTTGTAATTATTTCTATTTAATTTCAGTTTGAAGGTCAGTCCTAATTTCTTAGTCTACCATT
Organism: Mirounga angustirostris; assembly: GCF_029215605.1. NCBI lineage: Eukaryota > Metazoa > Chordata > Mammalia > Carnivora > Phocidae > Mirounga > Mirounga angustirostris. The sequence goes on along the minus strand of NW_026991716.1, from coordinate 89,408,511 downwards.
GCTGGTGTAATTGTAGTTTTACTTCCATTTCTAATGTTATGAGTAAGGTTAAGCATTTTGTTGTAGGTTAACATTCCATATACATTTCTTTTTTTAAAAATTTTATTTTATTATGTTAATCACCATACATTACATCATTAGTTTTTGATGTAGTGTTTCATGATTCCTTGTTTGTGTATAACACCCAGTGCTCCATTCAGTACGTGCCCTCTTTAATACCCATCACCAGGCTAACCCATCCCCCCACACCCTCCCCCTTTGGAACCCTCAGTTTGTTTCTCAGGGTCCATAGTCTCTCATGGTTCGTCTCCCCCTCCAATTTCCTCCCCTTCATTTTTCCCTTCCTAATATCTTCTCTCTCTCTCTTTTAAAATATAATGTATTATTTGTTTCAGAGGTACAGGTCTGTGATTTATCAGTCTTACACAATTCACAGCACTCATCATAGCACATACCCTCCCCAATGTCTATCACCCAGCCACCCCATCCCTCCCACTGCCTACCACTCCAGCAAACCTCAGCTTGTTTCCTAAGATTAAGAATTCCTCATATCAGTGAGATCATATGATACATGTCTTTCTCTGATTGACTTATTTCACTTAGCATAATACCCTCTAGTTCCATCCACGTTGTTGGAAATGACAAGATTTTGGTTTTTTTTTTTTGATGGCTGCATAATATTCCATTGTATATATATACCACCTCTTCTTTATCCATTCATCTGTCGATGGACATCTTGGCTCTTTCCATAGTTTGGCTATTGTGGACATTGTTGGTATAAATACTGGGGTGCATGTGCCCCCCTTTGGATTACTACATTTGTATCTTTGGGGTAAATACCCAGTAGTGCAATTGCTGGGTCTTAGGGTAGCTCTATTTCCAACTTTTTGAGGAACCTCCATACTGTTTTCCAGAGTGGCTGCACCAGCTTGCATTCCCACCAACAGTGTAGGAGGGTTCCCCTTTCTCTGCATCCTCGCCAACAGCGGTCATATCCTGACTAGTTAATTTTAGCCATTCTGACTGCTGTGAGGTGGTATCTCATTGAGGTTTTGATTTGTAATTCCCTGATGCTGAGTGTTGTTGAGCACTTTTTCATGTGTCTGTTGGCCATTTGGATGTCTTCTTTGGAAAATTGTCTGTTCATTTCTTCTGCCCATTTCTTGATTGGATTTTTTGTTCTTTGGGTGTTGAGTTTGGTCAGTTCTTTATAGAGTTTGGATACTAGCCCTTTATCTGATACGTCATTTGCAAATATCTTCTCCCATTCTGTCAGTTATCTTTCGGTTTTGTTGACTGTTTCCTGTGCTGTACAAAAGCTTTTTATCTTGATGAAGTCCCAATAGTTCATTTTGCCCTTGCTTCCCTTGCCTTTGGTGATGTTTCTGGGAAGAAGTTGCTGCAGCTGAGGTAAAGAGGTTGCTGCCTGTTTTCTCCTCTAGGATTTTGATGGACTCCTGTCTCACATTTAGGTCTTTCATCCATTTTCAGTTTATTTTTGTGTGTGGTGTAAGGAAATGGTCCAGTTTCATTCTTCTGCATGTGGCTGTCCAATTTTCCCGACACCATTTGTTGAAGAGACTGTCTTTTTTCCACTGGACATTCTTTCCTGCTTTGTTGAAGATTAGTTGACCATAGAGTTGAGGGTCCATTTCTGGGTTCTCTATTCTGTTCCATTGATCCATGTGTCTGTTTTTGTGCCAGTCCCATATTGCCTTGGTGATTACAGCTTTGTAAATAGCTTGCAGTCCGGAATTGTGGTGCCACCAGCTTTGCATTCTTTTTCAACATTCCTCTGGCTATTCGGGGTCTTTTCTGATTCCATTCAAATTTTAGGATTATTTGTTCCATTTCTTTGAAATAAGTGGATGGTATTTGGATAGGGATTGCTTTGAATGTGTAGATTGCTCTAGATAGCATTGACATCTTCACAATATTTGTTCTTCCAATCCATGAGCATGGAACATTTTTCCATTTCTTTGTGTCTTCCTCAATTTCTTTCATGAGTATTTTATAGTTTTCTGAGTACAGATCCTTTGCCTCTTTGGTTAGATTTATTCCTAGGTATCTTATGGTTTTGGGTGCAATTGTAAATGGGATTGACTCCTTAATTTCTCTTTCTCCTGTCTTGTTGGTGGTGTATAGGAATGCCACTGATTTCTGTGCATTGATTTTATATCCTGCCACTTTACTAAATTCCTGTATGAGTTTTAGCAGTTTTGGGGTGGAGTCTTTTGTGTTTTCCACATAAAGTATCATATCATCTGCAAAGAGTGGGAGTTTGACTTCTTTGCCAATTTGGATGCCTTTTATTTCTTTTTGTTGTCTGATTGCTGTGGCTAGGACTTCTAGTACTGTGTTGAATAGCAGTGGTGGTAGTGGACATCCCTGCCGTGTTCCTGACCTTAGGGGGAAAGCTCTCAGTTTTTCCCCCATTGAGAATGATATTCGCTTGAGTTTTTCATATGGCCTTTATGATATTGAGGTATGTGCCCTCTATCCCTATACTCTGAAGAGTTTTAATCAAGAAAGGATGCTGTACTTTGTCAAATGCTTTTTCTGCTTCTATTGAGAGGATCATATGGTTCTTGTTCTTTCTTTTATTGATGTATTGTATCACACTGATTGATTTGTGGATGTTGAACTAACCTTGCAGCCCAGGAATAAATCCCACTCGGTCATGGTGAATAATCCTTTTAATGTACTGTTGGATCCTATTGGCTAGTATTTTGGTGAGAATTTTTGCATCCATGTCCATCAAGGATATTGGTCTGTAATTCTCCTTTTTGATGGGATCTTTGTCTGATTTTGGGATCAAGGTAATGGTGGCCTCATAAAATGAGTTTGGAAGTTTCCCTTCCATTTCTATTTGGAACAGTTTTAGAATAGTAGGTATTCATTCTTCTTTAAATGTTTGGTAGTATTCCCTTGGGAAGCCATCTGGCCCTGGGCTCTTGTTTGTTGGGAGATTTTCAATGACTGCTTCAGTTTCCTTAGTGGTTATGGGTCTGTTCAGGTTTTCTATTTCTTCCTGGTTCAGTTTTGGTAGTTTATACATCTCTAGGAATGCATCCATTTCTTCAAGATTATCTAATTTGCTGGCATATAGTTGCTCATAATATGTTCTTATAATTGTTTGCATTTCTTTGGTGTTGGTTGTGATCTTTCCTCTTTCATTCATGATTTTATTTATTTGGGTCATTTCTCTTTTCTTTTTGATAAGTCTGGCCAGATGTTTATCAATCTTATTAATTCTTTCAAAGAACCAGCGCCTAGTTTCATTGATCTGTTTTACTCTTGTTTTGGTTTCTATTTCATTGATTTCTGCTCTGATCTTTATTATTTCTCTTCTCCTGCTGGGTTTAGGCTTTATTTGCTGTTCTTTCTCCAGCTCCTTTAGGTGTAGGGTTAGGTTGTGTATTTGAGAACTTTCTTGTTTCTTGAGAAAGGCTTGTTTTGCTATATACTTTCCTCTTAGGACTGCCTTTGCTGCATCCCAAAGATTTTGAACTGTTGTGTTTTCATTTTCATTGGTTTCCATGAATTTTTTTAATTCTTCTTTAATTTCCTAGTTGACCCATTCATTCTTTAGTAGGATGCTCTCTAGCCTCCATGTATTTGAGTTCTTTCCAACTTTCCTCTTGTGATTGAGTTCTAGTTTCAAAGCATTGTGGTCTGAAAATATGCAGGGAACGATCCCAGTCTTTTGTTACCAGTTGAGACCTGATTTGTGACCTAGCATGTGATCGATTCTGGAGAATGTTCCATGGGCACTAGAGAAGAATTTGTATTCTGTTGCTTTGGGGTGGAATGTTCTGAATATATCCGTGAAGTCCATTTGGTTCAGTGTGTCATTTAAAGTCTTTATTTCCTTGTTGATCTTTTGCTTAGATGATCTGTCCATTTCAGTGAGGGGAGGGTTAAAGGCCCCTACTATTATTGTACTGTTGTTGATGTGTTTCTTTGCTTTTGTTATTAATTGGATTATATAATTGGCTGCTCCCATGTTAGGGGCATATATATTTATAATTATTAGGTCTTCTTGTTGGATAGACCCTTTAGGTAGGATATAGTGTCCTTCCTCATCTCTTATTATAGTCTTTGGCATAATATCTAATTTTCTGATATAATGATTGCCACCCCAGCTTTCTTTTGGTGCCCATTAGCATGGTAAATGGTTTTCCACACCCTCACTTTCAATCTGGAGGTGTCTTTGGGTCTAAAATGAGTTTCATATCAATGGGTCTTGTTTTTTTTATCCATTCTGATATGCTGTGTCTTTTTATTGGGGCATTTAGCCCATTTATATTCAGGGTAACTATTGAAAGGTATGAATTTAGTGCCATTGTATTGCCTATAAGGTGACTGTTACTGTATATTGTCTCTATTCCTTTTTGGTCTATGTTACTTTTAGGCTCTCTCTTTGCTTAGAGGACCCCTTTCAAGATTTCTTGTAGGGCTGGTTTCGTTTTTGCCAATTCCTTTAGTTATTGTTTGTCCTGGAAGCTTTTTATCTCTCCTTCAATTTTCAGTGACAGCCTAGCTGGATATAGTATTCTTGGCTGCATATTTTTCTCATTTAGTGTGCTGACTATATCATGCCAGTCCTTTCTGGCCTGCCAGGTCTCTGTGGATAGGTCTGTTGTCAATCTAATGATTCTACCATTTTGGGTTACAGACCTCTTGTCCCGAGCTGCTTTCAGGATTTTCTCTTTGTCTCTGAGACTTGTACGTTTTACTATTAGATATCGGGGTGTTGACCTATTTTTATTGATTTTCATGGGGGTTCTCTGTGCCCCTGGATTTTGATGCCTGTTTCTTTCCCCAAATTAGGGAAGTTCTCTGCTATAATTTGCTCCAATATACCTTCTGCCCCTGTTTCTCTTTCTTCTTCTTCTGTGATCCCAATTATTCTAATATTATTTCGTCTTATGGTATCGCTTATCTCTCGAATTCTGCCCTCATGATCCAGTAGTTGTTTATCTCTCTTTACTCAGCCTCTTTATTCTCCATCATTTGGTCTTCTGTATCACTGATTCTCTCTTCTGCCTCATTTATCCTAGCAGTTAGAGCCTCCATTTTTGATTGCACCTCATTAACAGCCTTTTTGATTTCAACTTGGTTAGATTTTAGTTCTTTTATTTCTCCAGAAAGGGTTTCTCTAGTATCTTCCATGCTTTTTTCAAGCCCAGCTAGTATCTTTATAATCGTCATTCTGAACTCTAGATCCGACATCTTACTAATGTCCATATTGTTTAGGTCCCTGGCAGTTGGTACTGCCTCTTGTTCTTTTTTTTTGAGGTGAGTTTTTCTGTCTTGTCATTTTGTCCAGAGGAGAATAGATGAATGAGAGAACAAAATGCTAACAGGGTAACAACAACCCCAGAAAAATACACAGTAAACAAATCAGAAGAGACCTGAAACTGGGGGAAAAGAAAGGGAAAGAAAGAAGAAAGGAAAAAAAAAAAAGAATATGATCAAATATGATCAGGCTGGTAAATAGATCAGTGCCACACACTAGATATTGGGCATATTTTTGTCTGTTAGAAGAAACTGCCTCCTAAAATTTTAAAGAAAGAAAAACTTATATACAAAAATATGGGTAAATACAATGAAGGGATAGATTATGACTGTAAAAATGAAAAGTATAAAAGATTTATGAAAGGGAGTAATAAGAAGTTGGTTGAAAAAAGAAAGAAGATAAATAAAAAAAAAGGGAGAGAATGTGATCAGGCAGGAGACTAGAACAAAGCCATACACTAGAGATTTAGGGTATATTTTGGTTTGTTAGAAGAAACTGTATCCCAAAATTTTAAGGAGACAACAACTTATATATATACCAAAAATAACATTAACTACAGTGAAGGGATAGAATATGACTCTAAAAATGAAAAATTAAAAAGATTTTTAAAAAAGGGTTTGATAAGATGTTGGTTGAAAAAGGGAATAAGAAAAATTCAAAAAAATATAGAAAAAGAAAAAATTAAAAAAATTAACTTTGAAAGACTAAAGAATCAGGGGGAAAAAAGCCATGAATTCTATGTGCTGTATTCCCCTAGTGCTGGTGTTCTCCTGTTCTCCTTGTTTGGTAAACGTGGTCTTGGCTGGCTGTTCTTGCTGGTCGTCTGGGGGAGGGCCTGTTGCCGTGGTTCCTGAATGTCTTTCCCGGAGGTGGAATTGTCCCGCCCTTGCGGGTCCTGGCTAAGTAATCTGCTCAGGTTTGCTCTCATAGCTTTTGTTTCCTGCAAGCTTTTCATATAGCTTTGGAGGACAAGAGTGAAAATGGCGGCCTTCCAATCTCCGCTCTGGAGGAGCTGAGAACTCGGGGCCCCACTCCTCAGTGTGCCCCCAGAGAAAAGCAGTCAGTCACTCCCGTCTCCCCGGTCTCTGGCCGTACTGTGTGCTCACCTGGCCTGTGACCGAATGATTCTGTCTCTGGCACACAACCCCGTGTGGAGTCTCCAAACCCAGCAGATTCCTGCGGTGTGCTCCTGCGCTGCTTCTCCCCAGGGAGGAAGGGGAGTCTCCCTGGATCTGCAGCTTGTTGGGTCCTTGCTGGAGGAGGAGTGGCCTGTCTGTGCGGTGGATCAGTTTATGGCAACCCCGAGCTGAGAGCCCACTCTTGGGCTCCTTTTTTGTAGCCAGCTTCCCTGCTCCAATCCCATGTGCATTTCTTTTCTCATGGATTGTCTGTTTATATACTCTTACTTATGATTAGATTGAGGTGTTCATTTTGGCAAAAATACTGCTGAAATGTATCCTTCTCTGTGTATTATATCTGAAAGGACATGATGTTGATAGTCTTCTTACTGATGGTGTTAATTTTGATCAGTTTAAGATAGTATCTGTCAAGTTTCTCCTCAGTGAAGTTACTGGGTTTTTTTTCCCTTTAGAATTAATAATTGGGGGAGATACTTTGAGGCAATGCAAATACGTTCCCTCTCCTCAAACATCTGCTTATTAATATTAACACCTATCATAGCTGTTTTAGCTGCTATAACAAAATACCACAGAATGAGTGGCTTATAAACAACTCAAATTTATTTCTCATTGGTTTGGAGGTTGGAGGTCCAAGTTCAGGGTGCTGACATGGTTACATTCTGGTGAAGGCTCTCTTCTGGGTTGCAGAGTGCCTGCTTCTCATTGTGTTCTCCCATGGTGGGGTCTCCTTTAGAAGAGCACAGATTCCATCCATGAGGCCTCTACCCTAATGTCTTAGCATCTCCCAAAGACTTCACCTCCTAATTCCATGATATTGCTCATTAATATTTCCACATAAGAATTTTGGGGGACACACACACATTCAAACTATTGTAGCACTAATCCTTGGATGTAGCTTACAGCAGTTAATACTGTGGGGCTTGCCTAATGGAAACTTTCTATTTCTCTTTTTCTCAACATTTTAAAAATGAAATCTTTCTATCCCTTCTAGCCCATCTATTTATTCATGTGATTCTTCATTTTAATATAAACTCATTATATTTATGTTATTCTGTGGGTTATAATCCGGAAGTATAATTATTTATATTTTTGCTCAAATTCTCTTGTTTATCACTTTTCTTTCTACCCTCTATTATTATTCTTGTTATCCTTTATTTTATATATACACATACATATTTTCTTTTAAAACTTTTTTTTTTATTCTTCTCTTATATTCTATGGTTTTCTGACCACCTCTTTTTTGAGATGGATTACATTTGATTTACATCATTCTTTGAAAGTTTGTATTTCAATTTGTTTCTTTTAACTATTTTGAGGTACCAGGTTACAATTTTCATCTCTATGGTGGCCATATTTTTTTGGTATGTCTTTTTTGTTGTCTGTACTTCATATGGCGAATTTTGTTTTTTATGTTACCTTTGCATAAGTTAGTTCATATTCTCTTCTTGTTACTTATGGTAATTAGATGGATACCTTGGACCTCTAAGTAGATATTCCTATGTAGGGGGCAGAGCTTCCAGGATTCAGAACTCAGTGATTCCCCTACTGGCTATTAAGGTGAAGTCTCACAATACAGTCTTTCCTATGATATATTCTGTCTCCAAAGCTACAATTGTTTCAGTAAGAACTTCTGCCAAATTTCCCTTCCGTATACATTTCTGTTTAGGATGGGCCACAAGAGAGATTCTTGTCAGATTTGGATGGTAATGGGAAGAAAGATGACTTTTTGTAGCTGACACAGATTGTCACCAATCTGCTGACTTACCTTGTTGGCATGAGCAATGTTTGGGTCTGCAATCGCTCCACCTTTCCCTGAACCTCTCTTCAGTGTCTCTGACTCCTGGAACAGATATGTGTGTTTAGCTCCATGATCAAAAGACACCAGCATTTGCAGAATATCCTTGTCACCAAGGACAGAGACATTTAGAATAGACATGGGTTTAGTCCATCCTCATGAAGTTCTAGCTTGTATTCTTGGGGTTCCATCTTGCTTATGTTCTTCTCATCTTCTTCCATGCCCTATCAGTTTCAAGCTCCAACCTTCAGCACTGAAACATGACCTTTGAGGGACCACTTAGCCAGCCCTTGCAACTGCATAAGCCAATTTCTTGCATAAATTTCATATGAAAATAACCCAACTTGAATGGGTTCCCACTGGCCAAATCTGAGATAGTTTGTACATTAAAATAATAGAGTAAAATAATATTCATGGAATAAAATTCTGTACATTTACTGTTGACCCTTTTGTAATTAATTTTAGGGGCAGAAATAAATAAATGAATGATAATACTCTCCCTTCAAATTACTTATTAATTCAGAGGGGCATAGGAATTAATGCATTAGACAAAGCTAGCAGACACTGAATTTAAATAAGCAATGAAAGATTCTTATCTGATTCAGTGAATATCCTGTTGCTCTTTTCCTTATTTTGTTGTTCAAATGAAAGATTCTTATCTGATGCCATGAATATCCTATTGCTCTCTTACTTTTCTTTGTGTTCACATTTTCATGGATTTGGCCATTGGGAGCTCCTTGAAGCTGGATCCTGTGTCCTTTAGTTATGTTTCTCTCATTCTTTGTGTAATTTCATAGCCATTTTTCAAGGATACCTTATTCCTTCAAGTGGAGAATATCTCAGATTAGCTGTTCATTGTCACTTGTTTGTATGTATTTCTAGGGTTAAAAATTTTTTTTTTTAATTTAAATTCAGTTTAGTTAACATATACTGTATTATTAGTTTCCAGGGTAGAATTTAGTGATGCATCAGCTGCATGTAACACCCAGTGCTCATTACATCAAGCACCATCCTTAATACCCATCACCCAGTTACCCCATGCCCCCATCCAACTCCCCTCCAGCAACCCTCAGTTAGTTTCCTTAGTCTAGGGCTTTTCAGAGAACATGGGAAAGAGGTATAGATATATAAATATAAACATGTACATATATATGTATATATATATTCCTGTGTTTCCACAGATACCTATAATTCTCATTCATTACCACTTCTTAAAATTCTAGATTGTTGTATTTCATATGTTGGGTAAATAATAAGATTCTACACAAAGATTAAGATAGAAATCTGAGTTGATTAATTGCTACAGGTGGGTAGTCCTAAATTAGTATAAGCTTTTGCTTTCACATTTTAAGATGATCATAGCTCATAAGAATACAGCTTATTCACCTATTATTTTCTATCAAAAACCAGTATCTTTCTTGCACAAAATAAATAAGTACTTTATATTTTACAAATATGATAGAAGTCATAGTCAGCCTAATTCTATTTAATAAGTTTGATTCTGAAGATGAACAACCAAAATAGACCTTGTGATTAGATAATACTTGGTTGATCATATTTCACACTTCTGAGTAGATTATAAATATACATTAAACAATCAGTAGCCTTCCAAAATAAATAGTGATTTAATGTTTAAAATTCCCCCATGGCAATTTCCTTTAAATGTGTGTATTGTACAGATAAGCTGTTGCTGTCTAAAACTCAGTGATTTAATTCTGAATGACTAATTAAGGCTCATGTGACTATGGGTCTTTTGCTGGTAGACTGATTGATGTATTGGGTTGGGCAGCTTTAGTAATTTTAACTAGGTTTTCTCACACATCTGTGGGTTGGTTGGAGATCAGTGATCTAGGCTGGGCTGGGCTGGGCTGAGTTCCGTATGTTTCTCATCATAGGCAATGACATAGTTAAGGGGGAAGCAAAAACACATGAAGATTCTTAAGGTCTAGGCTCAATATAGATACACAATCACCTTTACCTCACTTTATTATCCAAAGTAAGTTCATGTGGACGTATGCAAATGGAGGGGCAGAGAAATATACTTTATTCCTTTAGTGAAAAGAACTGCAGAATTACATTGCAAAGACTGTGAATGCAAGAAGGAAAGAAAAATGTGGTCAATAATTTCATCTAAGACCTTGCTGACTTTTGGTGGGCCATGACCATCATTCCCTGAAGGGTTGTTTAGAAATACAGAATTCCAGGTGGTTCATATGTATATTAAAGGTAGGGAAGAGCTGATCTAAGACTATAAGTACCATACTACTTGACTAACTCTTTTACTTAGATTTTTTGAATTCTGGAAGTATGCATGGAGCCCAGGGCCTTTGCTGTCACTGTTTGCGCACCTAGAACACTTTTTATATGTCTAAGTAGCTCACTATGTCTCCTACTTTAAGTCTCTGCTCAATTGTCACCTTATTAAAAAAACTTCTTAACTTAAAATAGAAATATATCTCCAAGACATCACCCTCCTTCCTCCCATCATCATTTTTTCCCTACCATAGCACTTATTAACACCTGACTTGTTACATATATATTTTCCTTAATTTTAATACTCATTAGAATAAAAGCACTAAGAGAACACAGACTTTTGTGTTTTATTCACTGTTGAATTCCTGGTATCTGGAATAATTCAGGCATTTACTGTGTGCTCAATAAATGGAAGTTAATAAGAATTAAGTTGAAATATTTATGTAGAGTTAATTTTTTAATTAAAATGTTTATTCTATAGCTATAACCAATTATCAGATTTAACTATATATGTGGATTTTGTTTGGCTACAAGTTATAGAGACATACTCACCTTTTCAAAAGTAGCTTAAACAACATATAGTTATAGCTTCCTTTCTTGTAGGAGATATAAATATATAAAGGAGATATAAATATAAAAAGAAACTTATATTTTATCAGTTCAAGGCTACTGTGGTGGCTCCATAACATCACCATTACCTGAGGTTCCTAATTTTCATCTCTACCACCTTTTAATCCTGATTCATAGTCTCAGTTTTGCATCCTGTTTTGAAATGGCCAGTGCAGTTCTAACCTTCTTGTATGGTTTCCAGGTAGGAAGAAGGAAGAGGAGAAAGAGATACAAGATTATTTGTGAGCTGGTCAAGACATTTTTAAGGCACTTACCTAAAAATCCTTTCTGTAATTCCCATTAGTGTTAATGACCAGGACTAGTACTTATCATCAAATGGCCATTCTTTACTTCCCTGGGAAATTCAGTATTTTCTTTGGACATTTTACCACCTCCAACAAGTTATGGTTATATTAATGCAGAAGAAGCTCTGCTATAGTATTTTACATAAAAATGAATATATTTACCTTTTTTAAAAAAAGATATATTTGTTTTTTAATGACAAGAATAAAAACTTGACTAAATTTAACAGCATTTGTAGTCAGAAGAAATTTATGAATACCAATAGACGTATTTATATATTGCTCTTCAAAACTTCATGTTACAGATTTGTTTTATAAATTATACAGCTTTTCATTTCTTTCAGTTGAGTGTTTTTTGGCAAATGTAGAAAAATTTTAAAAATGTAAAAGTTTTGCAAACATTGATACTTGGTAATTTAATTACTAGCAAGTTTTATCTAGTAACTTTAAACATCTGTTTTCTGAAATCCTTATTCAGCAGAAATTACATGTGACTTTCATGCCTCTTTAATAAAAAATTGACTCTTTCAGCTGAACAGGGTCCTGTATCAAGATAATACTCTAGCATTTGAGTTATGTAACAAAACAAACTTGCCTGTGTTGTTAATCCATGTTTGATTCCCTCATTCTTCCAGGATACTTCATGGTGCTCATTTAGAACTATGAAGATGAGGAAACTGGCTCTCTTTAGGTTTTCCAAATTTTCATCTTAGTAGAGAGCCTTATCTACCTCAAGTCAGAAGGCTTTAAATCATGTAACGAATGATGTGGTAGTAGCTGCTTCCATGTGGACTGTGTTAGTGGCAAAATTAATGCATCACTCACTAGCCACTTGTCTTTGTCTTGCTCAATTTCCACAATATTTGTACTCAGTACTTGCACCAGACCACTTAACTATTATAACAGAAATATCAGCTCTTCTTCCCTGAAATATTGTATTTTACCCTTCTTTTCCTCCCACAAATGAGAGTATGAATAAGCTAGACTCAAATAAAATAAAAATCAGAACAGAGGATATTTTTTTGCAGTAAAGACTTTCATTTGCTGAAGTTTTCATTTTCAGCAAAGTTCACGGAGGTTTTCTATTTGTTCATTGGTAGCTGGATAGAGTTTGATAATGGTGATGCAAGGATATCTAAAGAATGTAATTTTGAGTTCAGATCTTGGGTTAAGAATTTATGACAGCCCAAACACAAAGTGAAGACACATACCAGCTCGGCTTTCTCTGCTTCTTTCTTTCTTTGTACACAGCTCTTCATCATAGCATTACCTTACTTATACTTATTCTTCCAGGTCTCAAACAAATGTCTTTTAGTTCCTCTAACATTTCAGTTTAGTGCCCACTCAGGCCTGCCCCATCTGGTCTTTGTTTGGATCCAGCACTCCTGTCTTTTTATTTCTTGCCCAATGTGTATTTGATTCCTGCATGCCCTAACAACTTCTATAAATTAGAAGGGGTACAGCCTTGATAGAGAGGATGCTCTTATTCTACATATCCTTGCATTATTAGTAATTACTAGTGGAATTGAAAAGATTTGAATGGATGCTTAGAATTTCCAAAAAGCCTCAAACCACACTGCATCCTTTGTTGTCAGTGGCAAGGAGTAAGACTTTGATTTTACTCTAAACCAGTATTTTGCAAACTACTAGAAAAAAACCTAAAAAATTTCCAGCCATTTGAAGATCAATACATCTGTAAGATATAATAAAAATTTTGCAATAATGTCAAATTGTTATGAGCTGCTAAACACTTAGTCCCACTGTCTGTGAGTATGTGTCCTGGACTGATATCACTCCACAGACAATTTGACTAGACTGTAACTTTAAACTCTCCTCTTTATTTGTTCTTCACACATTTTTAAATTTTTTTAATTCCTTTATTTACTTTGAGAGAAAGAGAGAGAGCCCATGAGCACAGTGGGAGAGGCAGAGGGAGAGGGAGAGAGAGAATCTTAAGCAGGCTCCACGCCCAGCATGGAGCCCAATGTGAGGCTCAATCTCACGACCCTAAGATTACAACCTGAGCTGAAACTAAGAATCAGATGCTTAACAGACTGAGCCACTCAGGCACCCCTGTTCTTCATACATTTTTAAAAGATTATAGTATTTGTTAAATTCAAAATGGATGAAAGACCTAAATGTGAGATAAGAAACCATCAAAATCCGAGAGGAGAACACAGGCAGCAACCTCTGTGACATCTGCCATAGCAACTTCTTACTAGACACATCTCTGCAGGCAAGGAAAACAAAAGCAAAAATGAACTATTGGGACTTCATCAAGATAAAAAGCTTCTGCACAGCAAACAGTCAACAAAATTAAAAGGCATGGGAGAAGATATTTGCAAATGACATATCTAATAAAGGGTTGGTATCCAAAATCTATAAAGAACTTAGCAAACTCAACACCCCCCAAAAAACAAAATCCAGTTAAGAAATGGGCAGAAAACATGAATAGACGTTTTTCCAAAGAAGACATACAAAGATGGCTAACAGACACATGAAAAGATGCTCAACATCACTCGTCATCAGGGAAATACAAATCAAAACTACAATGAGATACCATCTCACACCTGTCAGAATGGCTAAAGTTAACAACACAGGAAACAACAGGTGTTAGCGAGGATGCAGAGAAAAGGGAATCCTTTTTCAATGGAATCCTCATTCTGTTGGTGGGAATGCAAACTGGTACAGCTACTCTGGAAAACAGTATGGAGGTTCTTAAATGTTAAAAATAGAACTGCCCTACAATCCAGCAGTTGCACTATTAGATATTTACCCAAAATGTACAAAAATTACTGATTTGAAGGGATACGTGCACCCTGATGTTTATAGCAGCATTATCAACAATAGCTAAACTATCTATGGAAAGAGCCCAAATGTCCATCAACTGATGAATGGATAAAGAAGAGGTGGCATATTATATATATATATATATAATATATAATGGAATATTAGCCATAAAAAAGAATGAAATCTTGTCATTTGCAATAATGTGGATGGAGCTAGAGTGTATTATACTTAGCAAAATAAGTCAGAGAAAGACAAATACCATGTGATTTCATTCATAAAGTGAATAGAAATTCTGGAGTTGAAAAGTATAATAACTGAAGTGAAAAAATCATTAGAGGGATCCAGCAGCAAATTTAATCAGGCAGAAAAAATATCAATGAATTCTAAGATAAAACAATCAAAATTATCCAGTCTAAAAAACAGAAAGAAAAAAGAATTATGAAAAATAAACAAAGCCTAAGAAACCTGTGAGACACCATCAAGTGTGCCCAGATAAGGATAATGGAGGAACCCAGAGGAGAGATAAGGAATATTTGAAGAAATATGATAAAACTTCACATATTTGATGAAATACGTGAATCCACATATTTGAGAATTTCAATGAGTCCCAGGTCAGATAAACTTGGAGACATCACACTGAAACACATTATAATAAAACTGTTGAGAGCCAGAGACAGAGAATCCTTGAAGCAGCAAGAGAGAAATGACTCATCATATAAAGGGATCCTTTAAAAGATTAAGAGCTGATTTTTTCATTAGAAACCATGGAGGCCAGCTCAGGAATTTAGTGACTTTAGTTTACTAGAAATGATGAACTATAAATTGTTGCACCACAAATTCTAATTGTTGGTGTATTGCCTTTAACTGCAGACTTTAATGTAAAAGAGCAAGGATGTATAAGACTTATGTATGCACTAAAAAATACAAAACATTGTTGAAAGAGGTTTTAAAAGACATATATTAATAAATTGGAAGGCAATTAGGATGGCAATAATCCCCCGCATTATTTATGGATTCAGTGTAACCTCTATCAAAATTTCAAGTACCATTTTTTTTTTCATTTTCAGAAATAAACAAGCTGAGGGGTGCCTGGGGGCTCAGTTGGATGAACTCAGACTCTTGGTTTTGGCTGGGTTTATGGTCTCGGGGGTCATCAGATTGAGTCCTGTGTCGAGCTCTGCGTTGAGCATGGAGTTTGCTTGGGATTCTTTCTCCCATCCTTTGTTCCTCTGCCTGCTCACACACACTCTCTCTCCTTCTCTAAAATAAATAAATAAATAAATAAATAAATAAATAAATAAATAAATAAATAAATAAAATCTTAAAAAAAGAAAAAAAACTGATCCTAAAATTCATATGGAATTTTAGGAACGCTGAATAGCCCAAAAAGTCCTGAAAGAGAAAACCAAAGTTGGAGGCTACACATTTCCCAATTTCAAAATTTACTGTAAAGCTGCAGTCATCAAAACAGTGTGATACTGGCATATTGTTAGGCCCATAGACTAATAGAATATAATTGAGAATCCAGAAATAAACCAATAGACCTATGGTCAGTTGACTTTCAACAAGAGTCCCAAAATCATTCAACATAGAATAATCTCTGAACAAATGGTGTGGGGACAGTTGGATCTGACAGGCAAAATAATGAAGCTGGACCTTTACCTCACCACATACAAAAATTAACTCAAGGTGTATGATACCTTAATTTAGTACCTAACATTCTAAAACTCTCAAAAGGAAACTCATAGGGATAAAGCTTTATGAACTTCAATCTGGCAATGAATTCATAAATACGATACCAAAAGTGCAAACTATAAAAGAAAAAAATAGATAAGTTGGACTTCTTTAAAATTAAATACTTATGCATCAAAGGACAATATTAATAAAGGGAAGAGATAACCCACAGAATGTGACAAAATATTTGTAGATCTTACATTTGATAAAGGTCTACTAGCCAGAACATATAAAAATGCTTACAACTCAACAACAAAAAGCCAAACAATCCAACTGAAAATTAGACAAAGGATTTAAATAGACATTTCTCCAAATAAGACATACAGTTGGCCAATACATACATGAATAGATGCTTAACATCATTAGCCATTAGGGAAGTGCCAATTAAAACCACAAAGAGATACCACTTCATGCCCACTAGGATAGCTGTAAAAGAAAGGAAAATAATGAGTGCTCACAAGAATGTGGAGAAACTGGAACTCTCATAGATTCGTTGAATGATGCAACTGCTCTAGAAAACAGTTTGGCAGTTCCTCAAAAAGTTTAGCTTGGAATTGATATATGAGCCATACCCAGTTGATTCAAAACAGGTTTTTGAACAGATACTTGCACATCAATGTTCATAAAACATTATTCACAATAGCCAAAACACCTCAAATGTTCATCTACTAAGGACTATTTAAGCAAAATGTGGTATATCCATATAATGGCATGGTATTCAGCAATAAGAAGGAATAAAGTACTGATGCATGCTACATCATGGATGAAACTTAAAATCATCACACTAAGTAAAGTAAGCCACGTATTTCATAATTCCGTTTACATGAATTGTCCAGAGTAGGCAAATCCATAGAGACAGATTTGCAGATCTATGATTTGCAGATTGATGGTGACCAGTACTGGTGAATGAGAGAATAGAGAGTGACTGTTTAATAGCGATGGGGGATGAAAATGGTCTGGAATGAGATGGTGGTGATGGTTGTACTACATTGCAAATGTATTAAAGCCATTAAAATGTACACTTTAAAGTGGTCAAGTGGTAAATTATATTTTGGATTATATCTCAAACAACTAATATAATGAATACATATAAAAATAAGCCCATGTCCACAATAAAGTTATACGTGAATATTCATTTTAGTACTATCATTCTGGGCTCAATGTACTAAAGGCAGTAATCATGTAGGGAAATACAGAAATCCAGAGAAGAGGTATTGTGACCTAGGAGAATGGATACAGAGATACTGAGTGCATAAAGAGATCTAGAAGTGATAGAATCTTATCAACTGAATTTGGTGATTGGTTAGGTGTGGGTTCTCCTATGTAGTTTTGACTTGCAGTAGAGTGGATTAGGATGTACTTCATTAAGTTAATAGAACAAGCACAAAAAACCCCACAAACCTCTGAGGTGAGATCATGATGTCAGTTTCAGACGTAAGGAGTTCGGTATTCTATCAAACAATAAATGGAAGCAAAAAAGTGGGTGCTGGGACTAGAAGTAGATGACTAGAATATATAAGCATATTATTGACAGTTGAATCCAAGGGACTGAAGGAAATTTATCAGGCAATGTGAAAAGCCATGACAACAGAAAACTGAGGACACCAAAAATTTAAAAATAGGCACAAAAAGGGTCTCCTGGGTGATTCAGTCGGTTAAGCATCCAACTCTTGATTTTGGCTCAGGTCGTGATCTCAGGGTTGTGAGACTGAACCCCCTAGTTGGGCTCTATGCTCTAAACTTAAACCAAATGGATTCTCAAATTTCATTCTACTCAAATTTTTTTCACTTACCAAATGGTGACCCTTGGGCACCCATGTGCAAGCACACATGTACACACTTACTCATTTATGTCTTAACTCAAATTTCCTGAAGAATAGATGTAGTAGCCAAGTTGGAACAAACTTACAGAAGCAATAAATTCAATTATATCCCATTGCATAATAGTTTTTAAAATGAAGCAAATTAACACATAACAATTTTAACCAAGTTCCCAGAGGATCACTTTTAATGTATAAGGGACTGTGTGTGTGGTGGGGAGGGGTGTGTATGCACATATATAGCTATTAAGTGGTTAAATCAGAATATGAGCCCAGGACTTTGACTTCACAGCCAATGCTATAACCACTTTATACAGATTCACAGACGGAGGTTGTTTAAAGAATACTGTTACCCTACTAAACAATCAAGATAGGGACATATAAAAGTGCACCTGGCTTCACATATCTGACCAATGAGAATAAGTGGAACTTTCTTTTTGAGTTTGAGTCCCAGTCTAATAAAGCGGCTATTGTTAGGTGGCAGGTCATGTAGCAGGGTTCGAACCCATGGTGGGCTTGCCATTTCCACAGATAATTCTGAAGAAGTGGAAACTGTGAGCTGATCAGGCACTCTAACGAGTGTCTATTACAGCATAATTTTGCAGGATTGGTCATTTGCCCAGTGAGGACAAAAGCTATGGGGGGAAGCAAAACTATAGGCGGTCATGCCAGAAGCTTCACCTTTGTGCTTCTTTTTCATGTTTAGTGTGGCAGTTACAAAACAAACTCTCCTCAGGTAGCTTTTGTTGAGAATAAAACATTTGAAATTATTCTAAGATTATTTATTATATGGTTCTAAAATTATATGCTTCATACTTTAGAATTGCTTGAACTGCCACAGATCTATAATGGTGTGCTAAACTCTCTGATAACAATTGTGTTTTTATCAGTTTCTCTTTTTATTTGTAATGATTTTACTTTATACATTTTTCATGAAATGTAATTTGTCAGCAAAAGGTTCATGATTGTTTCAGGCTTTTGTGGATTTGTATCTTTTCATCAATATAAAACTACTATTTTTTAAAATCCCATTACCTTCTCTTTGCTTTCTCCTCTATTCTGATACTTATTTTTTTACCACATCAGTTTTCTTTTTAACCTTTGCTTGATATATCTTTGCTTGTCATTTACTTTTAGTCTTTCTCTGAAGTTTTGTTTTTGTTCAGACTCTTTTTAATAGAATATTACTGTGAATTGTTATTCTATACTATTTGGTAACTTGCCTTTAAAAGAAAGATTTACTTTTCCACATTTTGACATAGATTTTATATTGCTTATTGTTTCTGTAATGTTCTACTGTGTTTTATAGGCATACTTGCAATTTATATAGTTCTGTATTTTATTGCATATTCATATTTTTTGTTTTCAATTATTTTCTGCCTCAATTAGACTTTATTATTTTTTTGAAAGATTTTATTTATGTATTTGACAGAGACATAGCGAGAGAGGGAACACTAGCAGGGGGAGTGGGAGAGGGAGAAGCAGGCTTCCCGCGGAGCAGGGAGCCCATTGCGGGGCTCGATCCCAGGACCCTGGGATCATGACCTGAGCCGAAGGCAGACGCTTAATGACTGAGCCACCCAGGCGCCACCACAATTAGACTTTAAAAGTACTAAAGTACATTAATTATTTTCAATTTTATCTTAAAGCTTTAAAAATGCAATTTAAAAATTATACTTTATAACAATGACAAGAAACTATTTCTTTCAATGTAATTTTGGTAAATTTTGTAAATACAGCTTTAGGCATTCTTCCACTCTTTAACTTCACTAATTCTTGTTTATCTAGATTGAGGTTATAAATATAGTACTTAATTAATCAGTTCTATGTCTTTTTCATTAATTTGCTTTTCCCCTCTTTTCCTTCCCTGTTTCCTTCTAGCATCCTTTAGACTTTTTCTATAAAGGTTAAAAATCTCTATAAAGGTAAAAGTATTTACTTTGGTTAACAATCTTGAATATTATTTAAATGGATTTTAAGATTATATATAAAATAATTAAGTTTGAAAGTTCATGCCTAAATATTTATTATCTTAATTATTTGCCCAATATTAGATTTGACTTTTACTGTTTTGGCATACACCCTCAAGTAATTTATCTAAAAAAGATACTTGTTTCTTTAGCTCACATTGATCTCAAGATGCCTCACTTTCTGTTGTTTTCACATTCCAGCAATTAAATTATTGTGTATATTATTTCAAAATGTGTGTGTGTGTGTGTTCGTAAACTTTGAAATTACACATACTTAAATTCTATATAATTGAATCCTAACATTTTTCTTAAACCTGTTTAATGATTTACTATTTTATAAATATTTAAGATATTAGAGAAGGCTGAGATGATCTAGATTCTAGTTTTATTGTTAACATTCCAATTTTTTTCTTGGATGATTGTACTTTTTTATATCTTAATATCTCACCAGGTCGGGGCACCTGTGTGGCTCAGGTGGTTATGTGTCCTACTCTTGATTTCAGCTCAGGTCATGATCTCTGGGTTGTGGGATTGAGCCCTGTGTTGACTCTGTGCTCAGCGTGGAGTTTGCTTGTCCCTCTCCCTCTGCTCCCCTTCTTATGTTATCTCTAAAGTGAATAAATAAAATCCTTAAAAAAAAAAATCTCACCAGGTCATTCATAGTTGTGGTTCAATTTTCAATTGCTTTCATAAACATAATACATAATTTTAGTTTTAAGACCAATTTTCCTTATATCAGGATTAAAAAATTGCTTTAAATAATTTGCTTCAGCCAAATCAATGTACTCTTTCTTTCAGAAATGTCTTTTAATGTATAGGCTTATTATTTGAATATTTCCTCTATGTTTTTAAAATACTTTTTTTTCCTTCTTATATCCTCTACATAGGGTTTTCATCTGGGTACTCATATCCCTGCAGATATCATCTATCAAATGTCTTCACAGGTTCTTGAAATATCTAAATTAGGTTTTTCTTCTTGTCCTTCCACATTTAAACAGTTTCTTCTTTCTAATTGATGTCATATTCTGAATTTATTGGGACCATGGTAAATGTTTTCTAACTATTTATCTGTATATTGTTGAACAACTATATCAAAAGGAATCAGCTCACCTATTGCTCAGGGTTTGAAGTTTAATTTTTTTCATATGTATGTAATATTTCCTGAATATATCTTTAGAAAATGAGGTAGGACTTCAGTGTATGATATTGGATAAGGATCTGGGAAATTGGACTAACCCTTCTCAGAAAAAAAGCTAAGTATTTTTTTAATATTCTAAAAGGCTCTGAATACCAGTTGGTAACCTAATATCAGGCAAAAATGTCAGTGAAGGCAAGGAACTACAGAAAAAATCAGAGTTGAAGTAGCTTTAACTCCGAACATATTTGCAAAGTCTGTGAAACTTGAGCATTCTCAAGGGATATGGAGGAAAAAACAAAAACCAGATGCAGTGATGCAGTTTGGGATGTAAGGTGATCCAGAAATAAATCTGATTTTTCCTACATACATGCCATATTATACAAAAGAAAATTGCCTTGCTGTTGTGTTATGCAGGAGTTAAAAAAGTCCTTCAGGAGATATACCTCTGAGATGGTCCTCCCATCTTGTGTAGGAAATTCACGTCAGCTGTTGGTCAATAAAACCTCAAGCTTTGAACTTAATTCAGAGTGGTCTTGAGCTAATAGTTCCCTTATACCCTTATTAGCCACAAACACAAATATTGTCTGGAAAATTGCACTTACGGTCTAGAAATTTCCAGAAATTATGCTCTAAGTAAAATGAACAGGACACAGTCAGAAATCACTAATTCTGCAAGGATATAAGTCACTATAAACATGAAGAAAGCCTACTTTATCAAATCATAATTATCAATTCACAATGTATTAGTTTATGAAAATGTCATGTGAGTATTATCACAAATTATAAACTAACATGGGTCAGCACATTTGAATAAAAAGAAAGTAAGCTTTGAAAATCTCTATGGAGAAAAAGGAGCAAAAAATAACAATAGTCTTAACATAACTGAACATTTAGAAATAGAAAGTAATATAGAAATTAAAAATTCAATGGAGAAACTTCTACTTCCAGTGATAGTTGGTACTGGACATGCCTTCCGAAAATTAATAATTAGAAAACTGACCAAAATTATTTCCAGATATTAAACTTGAAACGGCACAAGTCTGACTTTCCTAAGAGAAGGAATTAATTGGCATGAATTATCCTTATAATTTTCCTTGAGGCATATCTCAGACTAGGGGTCAGACAGGTAACACAAGCAGAAAAACAACACTGTAGTACTAATTAAAGGAGATTAAGATTGGAGATCTGGGTGGCAGAGGCTACTGAAGTTTGTGGGAAAGAATATTAGGAGGAAGTTACACAGATGAAGAGCTCTGTAGATCCACAAAAGGGTTAGATTGAATGTTTGGGTAAACAATAATCTGAAAGTGTATGCAGTGAAATTGCACAAAGCCAGACCAAAAAAAAAAAAAAAGACATATAGTAGGAAAAAACAGCTATCGGGAGCTGTCCACTGAAAAGTTCCAGGACCCACACAGGGCTAAGAGATCCATGAGTTTCAGCTTAGAGTGGAGAGACATTATTGACCACATTATTAATTCAGGAGAAACCTCAAAAGTGCTTTAGAGTAGTCAACTCTAACAAAGGTAAAAAATATGCTTCTACTGAATCAAATTGATCTGCACGCCACTGAAATACCTAACAAAACATATCTTTCAATCTTTAAATGATGACAGCAAAATCCAGTCAATAATATAATATACCCCATGTTCAGTATCAAATCAAAAATGCTAGACATACAAAGAAGCGGGAAGATGTGACTCATAGACAAGAGAAACATCGAATCATAGGGAAAAAAGAGAGTAACTTCAAAGCAGTTACTGAAAATGTGCTCAGTGATTAAATGACAATGAAAATAGTGAGGAAGGTAACAGAAAATATAGAATTAAATGGGAATGACAGAACCAGAGAAATATAATCTGAAATGAAAAACTCATTGTATGGGTTTAGCAGAAGATAGAAGATGGCATAAGAAAAGACATTGCAATATAAATTATCCAAACTAAAACATGGAGAGAAAAGGATACTGAAAAAGAAATTAAAAAAGACTCAGAGACCTGTTGGAATATACTAAGCAAGGTGGCATAGACGTTATTGAATTACAAGAAATGAAGGGGTATAGTAAAAAATATTCGAAGATATAATAGTTAAAATATCTCCAAATTTGAAGAAAACTGTAAGCCACTGATCTGGGAAGGTCAGCGAGACTCAAAAAGAGTGAATATGATAAATTCCTCACCAACATATAGTACATATATTATTAATCATATTGATGGAAACCAGTCATAAAGAGAAATCTTGAAATCCATTAGAGAGAAGAAAAGATGTATTTTTTTTCTGAAAGTTGGGTTTGTATAGGACAGCAGGAACTGAGCTAAATACACTTACGCTTACAGATGAGCACACCTTTCCTCCTGGTAGGTCTTTATTATGGTGGTTAATGTTGATCTAATTAAGAGTTGAGCTGGGTTTGAAGTTTGTTGCTGTGATCATCTTCAGTATGCCAGAGGTTCAGGTCTTTCTGGGCATACCTCTTACTTATGGTGAGGGCAAAATTTCCAGGGGGTATTTTTTTTTTTAAGATTTTATTTATTTATTTGAGAGAGCGAGAATGAGAGAGAGTACATGAGAGGGGGGAGGGTCAGAGGGAGAAGCAGGCTCCTCGCTGAGCAGGGAGCCCGATGCGGGACTCGATCCCGGGACTCCAGGATCATGACCTGAGCCGAAGGTAGTTGCTTAACCAACTGAGCCACCCAGGCGCCCTTCCAGGGGGTATTCTTAATGTTGGTTTCTGGCTTTGCTTTGGATCTTTCATTGGCGCTATTCCCCAGAAAGCAGCTTTGTAGTTGTATCCCACTGTTAGGTTTTACTTGATGCTCAGTAGCATGTTGGGGATGAGTGAACTGGGGGCATTCTTTGTTGTTCTGATTAAGTCTCACTCTTCAGTAAATACTGTGAAACTGGGCTTTGGGATCCTGGCTTTCACAGGTCTATGTCTTCCTCATCTGGATGTAATAGTGGACCTATCATTTTTTCCTGCCAGAGGCCTCAGTGTAGATATGTTTTTTCCTGTATTCCTTCTCTGCTCTAGTGGATTTTCCCCTGTTCCCTCAAGTGCATAGGTTTCCCTGCCTTTATTCCTGTATATCAAGGCCTTTTCCCTTAATCAGGTATAGGGAAGGTGGGTCTTGGTGGAGTTTCATTTGTGGGGTGCCACATCTCCAGATGCAGTAGGGTTCCACCAGTAATCTCAGGTTATAGTTTTTCTTGCCCTTCCCCTTACAGAAAAAGGGTATTGGAGACAGGGGAGATGATTCTAGGTAGAGTTTTAGCAGGCCTGCTGTTTTCTTCCTACAGCCAACATAACTAGGAAGCTTTCTTGATTTTCACATAGCTTCCCTGTGAAAGCCTAGTGGCATTCCTGAACTGAAAATGTGTGAATCTCATATGTCTACAGGGACTTAACATTCTCATATTAGCCCATAATTGGCCTTTTAGGGATCAGTTGTTAATTACTAGTTAAATATTCTTATTGAAATATATGATACCTATCAACATCTGTCCCAGGTAAGCAAATGCTCAAGTCCTGGGTCTTCCTGTGGGCACCTGTCTTTATTCAGATTTCTGGTAAATTGTTTACCCTGAACCTCAGCTCTTTGATAAGTTTTATAAAAGTTGTTAATTTGCTGTTTTGTATTAGGGTTCTCCAGAGAAACATAACCAGTAGGATGGAGATATATATACACATGTATACACATGTGTATTCATATACATACATACATACATACATACATGAGGAGCTATATTATAGGAATTGGCTCATGAGACTGTGGAAGCCAAGAAGTCCTATGACTTGCTGCCAGCAAGCTGGAGAACCAGGAAGGCTGGTGGTGTGAATCAGTCCCAGTCTGACGGCCCGAGAACGAGGAGCACTGATGTTCGTGGGCAGGAGAATTTTGATGTTCCAGCTCAAGCAAAGAGCAAATTCACCCTTCTTCTGCCATTTGTTCTATCCAGGGCCTCAATGAATTGGATTATTCTTACCTACATTAGTGAGGGCTATCTTCTTTACTCAGTCTATCAGTTCAAATGCTAATATCCTCACAGATACACCCATAAATAATGTTTTACCAGATATCAACGTAGCCCAGTCCAAGGGACACATAAAGTTAACCACCACAAGTTTATATGTTTCTCTTATTCTGAAAGTGGGAATGATGCCCTTTATAGCATTCTGTACTCTGAATGGACGCTGGAAGCTGAACTCCACCCAACAGCTTTTATGTATCCTTCCAGGTATGAAAATTTGTTTTATTTATTGCTGCATAGCACATTTCTCTCAAATTTAGTGGCTTAAAACAATCTAATAATTTCAGTGGGGCAGGACTCTGAATATGGCTTAGTTGGGTGCCTCTGTTTTAGGTCTTGAAAAAGGTTGCAATCAAGGTGTCAGCTGGGGCTGTGGTCTCATGTGAAAGTTCAATGAGTTCCTCATGAGGTTGTTGGTAGGGTTTGGTTCCTTATGGGTTTCTGACTTACATCCTTCATTTCTCACTGGCAGAGAATGGGAGCAAGAATTAAGAGAGGGGGAAAGAGTGGGAGAAAGAATGCACACATGGTAGCAAGACTCAAGTTAGTCTTTTATTATTCTGATCTCTGAAGTAATGTCCTATTACTTTTGTCTATTCTATTATATGTGTGTCATTAGCTGTAGTACACAATCAAGAGGATAAGATAACACAAGGATAAGGATAACAGGTGCAGAGATAATTGGGGGCTATTTTAGAGGCTGCCTATCACAGAACAGAAGCAGGGAGATGATAAAGATATGAGCAGGTATCAATGAAACAAGACAGAAAAAAACAATAGAAAAAATTAATGAATTTGAAAGTTGGTTCATGGAGATTAATTAAATTGATAAATCTGTAACTGGATTTACCAAGAATAAAGAAACAGGCAGAAAACAAAAACAAATAAATGATATTGAGAACAAAGTGGAGACATACCCAAAATTTGACTCACATTAAATGGATAATAAGGGGGTAACCTCTAATTTTATGCCAATAAATATTGCAATTTAGGTGAAATAGACAAATTCCTTGAATAACAGAAATTAGAAAATTGATGAAGAAGACATAGAAAATTTTAAAATATATACATCTGTATAGGCTTTGTAGCAAGGTTTCCTCTCATTACTGATATTGCCAAATTATTTCTTTTTTTCTCTGATTCATTGGCTAAAAGTTTATAACTTGTATTGATCTTCTCAAAGCAGGAGGTTTTGATTCTACTGATTTTCTTTTTTCTTTGTTCATATTTTATTTCATTGATTTTTGCCTTTATCACTAATGCATCTTTTTATTTGCCTCTGATCTAACTTGTTCTTCTCTTTTAGCTTCTTAAGATTGTATCTATTTTCAGTATCCAGTCTTTTTTTTTTTTAAGATGTATTTATTTATTTTGGAGAGGGAGAGAGAGAGAGCATGAGCAGGAGGGTCAGAGGGAGAGGGAGAGAGAATCTCAAGCAGACTCCACAGAGCACAGAGCCTGAAGTGGGGCTCCTCTTGGTGCTCACCAGAGGGCTTGTTGCAAGGCTGGCTCTAGGGCTCCCTGCAGGGCTTGCTTTGGGGCTAGATCTCATGCCCCTGAGATCATGACCTGAGCCAAAACCAAGAGTCAGATGCTGAACTGACTTAGCCACACAGGCACCCCTCTAGTATCCAGTCTTAAGGAGCATCCTCGCACTGGGACATCCTATTTTCTTGGGAAAGGGAAAGAGCAAGAGAGCTGGTGGAAATATAAAATGGCCTGCTTTATTTTTATTCACATTTCAGTGCCTGAAGTAAATTTTATGGCTAAACTCTGCATTGATGGGATGGAGGAAAATATGCCTTCCATTGGAGGTGTTCTAAGTCATATGGCTGTGAATAAATAATCCTTTAAAAGAAACAGGAAATACAATCTCTGACAGAACTAAAGCCTCTAATAGTGCCACCATAGAATTAAAACTGCTTTTAGCATTTAAGAAGACACTTGAAGAAATTAATAGAGGTATTTGAGTGCTCTGTTTTCTTAACTTTTCTGTACACTTTGTCATGGTTGACTGTTAGCCTCTCCTTTGAAACTTCCTGTTTTCTTGTCTTCTCTGATTTTACATTCTTCACAATAATAATGTTCCTGCAATGTGTCCATAACTTCTCAACAGTTTTAGCTGTGTTTTGTCTTTTGGTTATGCTCTTCCTCCCACATCCCAAACACAGATGTTATATTTAAGGTTTTTTTTTTTTCTGAATATAAAAAACATTTTAAATAATTTTTTCTACTTAAATAATACATGACTTACACAAATAATGCATGCTTAATGCAGAGTT
The DNA here is from genome assembly GCF_029215605.1 of Mirounga angustirostris. Lineage (NCBI taxonomy): Eukaryota > Metazoa > Chordata > Mammalia > Carnivora > Phocidae > Mirounga > Mirounga angustirostris. Next base: position 89,381,348 of record NW_026991716.1, on the reverse strand, counting down.
TTTGAACATTAGAGAAATACGCAGACATGCACACCCACAAAACACAAACTAAAATTACCTCTATTTTCTATATCTGTATACAGTTAAGGTTAGGTTAATTCCAAGTTTATGATTTATTTTAATGTATGTGGGCTCTTTTTTTTAAAGATTTTATTTATTTATTTCATGGAGAGGGAACACAAGCAGGGTAGTGGGAGAGGGAGAAGAAGGCTTCCTGCTGAGCAGGGAGCCCAGTGTGGGGTTCAATCCCAGGACCCTGGGATCATGACCTGAACTGAAGGCAGACGCTTAACGACTGAGCCACCCAGGCACCCTGAATGTGGGCTCTTTAATAAAAAAAAAATCCATGTTATATATAACTTGCTTTTTCATATATCAATATAATTATTTTATGTACATAAACTATTTCTCAAATACGATATTGCATATCTATATGTTATTCAATTTTGATAGATTTTTCATAATTACTTACCAACTTATATTTGTGCATTTAGATAGTTTCCTGGTTGGATGTTGTTATAAATGACACTGCACCACACATTTTTTTTTACATGTCCTTGCTCATATACATATTTGTACTATCCCTGTACATACAATTATTCTAATTAATTGTAGGACACATTTTAAAATTTGACATACTTTTGAGGCATTTAGTATATGTAACCAATTCCTGTAAGAAGGTATCAACTAGTATATGATGATTTTTATATCTTTGTTTTTTTTTACATTACATTTAAAAATTTTTTTTAGAAATCTAGGAGGCAAAACTTAATATCTCATTTTAATATATTTACTAAATATATTATTTATATTTTATATTTGAAAAATGATAGTGAACCTTTCTCCATATATAATTGTCCATTTATATTTTTTAATGATTTTTCTGTTTATTTTTCAAAATTCCATTATTCACTGGACAGTTTTTGTTTTCTTATAGGTGCAAAAACCTACAGGTATAAAAAAGTTTTTCCTTTTAGTTCAGTTTTTGAATTATAAAAGTGACATAAATTCATTAGAACTATTATAATAATATTAAACTGTTTAAAATAATATCAGTAGTCTGGATTTCATGGAAAATATGACAGAATAAACCTGAATCTCAGGGACTTCCACCCCTAATGAAATGTAAAGGAAAATAGTTCAAAAAATGCCCTAATGGAATATAGAAATGGTTGGAAAATATTTCTAACAACTGCAAAAAATTTTAAAACATTTCAAAAGAACTTTAATTTCATGTCATAACTTTGAAAACAGGCAATCTATCTGAGTATATAGAAATCCCAGCCTTCTGTAATCCTTCCCAAAATTTTCTAGGGAAATGAGTCATATCAACAGAATCATGAGAATTCTCCTTAACGTTAATGGGTAGGAAGGCAAACAGAAGTCAAGGAAGACATTTCAAAAACAAAAACAAAAAACTAAATTCCTTTAGAAAATCTGAAGAGAGATGGAAAAGGCCAGTAAAGGTTGTCACATTACAGGAAACTGAACTAAATTTGAGGAAAGAGCCAAAGCCAATTGGTATGGGATAGAGTATATTCCAGGATAAATTATTAAATAAAAATCTCAGGAGAGAAAACAAAGCCTGCATATCCAAAGGATATAGAGTTTATTAGCAACTGTCTTCCCTTATGTTTCCATACCCCTAAGGCAATGCAAAAGGTGCTAAGACTCAAGAACGTGTTCGTTGATATAAAATGGGCAAATGTTGGGGCACCTGGGTGGCTCAGTCCTTAAGTGTCTGCCTTTGGCTCAGGTTGTGATCCAGGATCTCGGGATCAAGCCTCGCATTGGGCTCCCTGCTCAGCGGGGAGTCTGATTCTCCCTCTGACCCTCACCCCGCTTGTGCTCTCTCTCTTTCAAATAAATAAATAAAATCTTTAAAAAAATAATAAAAAAATAAAATAGGCAAATGTATGTGTGATTGAATTAGAAGAAGAAAGAAAATGAGGCAGAAAGAATATTTGAAAGAATAATGGCCCCAGATTTCCCACATTTAATGAACAACAGAAAATTGCAGTTTATGGGGATACCAAATGAACATGAAGAAGAAACACCAAGAAGCCCATGTCATAAGACAAAATTCAGTAAACAAAAGTTCAAACCATACACTGGGAGAAAACTGTTGCAAAATATTTATCTGACAAAGCACATGCATCCAAAACACATAATGAACTCCTGTGACTCAATAATAAGACAAAATATTTGAATAGATACCTCACAAGGAAGGCATAAGACAGGTAACCACATGAAAAGATGTTCGATATCTTTAATTGCCAGAACACTGCAAATAAAACAACAGTGAATGTTCTGCTAAGAATGCAGAAAGCTGTCATGAGTGTTTCTCCAACACTTCTAAAATCATCAAAATAGCTAGATAAACTACAAAATTACAACTTTCCTTGAACTTATCAACAAGGTGTTTAGCATAACTAATAACCTGAAATCACAGGAGACAGAGGAGGCATTGATACGGGAGGTAAGCATTTGCTTATCTAGGACAGATGTTAGATACTGTACAAATTGGTAAGAAGATAGAACATTCTTTTCCCCTTACCACATAATGGCCCCATCCTAACTACAAAGTAATATGTGTGGATTTTGAGGCCTGTATGTTCTGTAGGAGTTACCGTAACAATTGAGCCACACCCTGATTTATTCACATCTGTGTTAATTCAGTCTTCTCATACTAAAGGTTTAGCAAAAGAAAAATTCTGCCAATTTCCAGGCATGAATGCTGTTACTTCAATTCTTCTTTCCTATACAAGATGCAACAAGAACAACAAAAGCAACAAGAAACACACAATTACATGGCAGTAAAGAAGCAAAATAAAAAACAACAAAACATAAAGAGACAAAATAATCGATAGAACCAGACTCAGGTATGAAATTTATATTGAACTTAGGTCATTGATTTTAGATTTCAAACTTTTGTATTTATCGAGACATGTTTAATGGCCCAGTATATGATCTGTCTCTGTGATTATTCTAAATATATTTGAAAAGAATATCTGTTCTGCTGCTGGTTGTGGGAGTGTTCTATAAACCAATTAAGGGGGAGCCTGAGTGGCTCAGTCAGTTAAGCGTCTGCCTTCCGCTCAGGTCCTGGGATTGAGCCCTGCATTGGGCTCCCTGCTCAGTGGAAAGCCTGCTTCTGCCTCTCCCTCTGCTGCTGCCCCTGCTTGTGCTCTCTCTCTTTCTGTCAAATAAATAAATAAATAAATAAAATCTTAAAAAATAATCAGTGAAGCCAATTTGTCTGATGGTGTTGTTCAAGTATTTTATAACCTTACTAATTTTGCCTTCCTGTTTTTTCAGTTACTTACAGTGAAATGTTGAAATACCCAATCATATTTGTTTATACAATTGGGATTTTTTTGTATCTGTACTGTTCTCCTTTTAAAAAATGGAAAACTTTTAGGTATTGATTAAAAAATAGATTATATATATATACATATATATTAACATATATATTAACCTCTTTGTATCCCTTTACCAAAATTTTAATTACATTTGATTTTTAGACCAATTTGGTTTTGTCCCACTAGTCACCAGTGTTCTGTTTATTTATTTTTTCAGTCTTTAAAAAAAATTGTTAATAATGTGTTTTTGGCTTTAGATGTATTTTGTCCTTTTTCATATTTTTCATGCATATACTCTCCATATTCATGATTTTCTTTAAAACATGTTTTATTTAATACATTAACAGTCCTTATTTGCTAATTCCATGATTTTTAAAATTTCCTGGTCTTTTTCTCTTTACTAATTTTCTTTCTAATTACTGATTATTTTTTATTTATTTTTTTTTAAGATTTTATTTGTGAGAGAGAGAGATGAGAGACAGAGAGCATGAGAGGGAGGAGGGTCAGAGGGAGAAGCAGACTCCCTGCTGAGCAGGGAGCCAGATGTGGGACTCGATCCCGGGACTCCAGGATCATGACCTGAGCCGAAGGCAGTCGCTTAACCGACTGAGCCACCCAGGTGCCCCTAATTACTGATTAAATGTCTCCTGTTTCTTTGCATGTCTGGTAATTTGATACCTGGATATTATGAGTTTCACATTATTAAATGCTGGATTTTGTTTTCCTTCTTCAAAGAATGTTTAACTTTTTTTTTTTCTTTCTTTCAAGCTGTTGATGTTGACTATCCTGATCCTTTTCTTTTGTTTTGTTGAGCAGGTCGAATTATAATTAGCCACACTATTATGGTGTGTTTCTTTTTTTTTCTTATAGTGTGTTTCTTTTGGGGTCTCTGTAGGCTCTCCAAGTTGTCCCAAATTACTCTGCACTGTTGTTGAAAGAAACTGAAAATGCTCCAGCTCTGGATGAGCTCTTCTAATTGTTCATCTTACAGCTCCTCGGTTGTACTTTGCTTAGCTGCATGGAGTTTCACTTTGTGTATGCTCCACTTACTATTCATTAACTGAATCATAGGATGGAAACCCTATGTAAATTTCTGCAGTTCTTTTTCTGTATAACAACCACCGTTTCTCCTGTACTGTGCCATGAGAATTGCATATACCTGATCTCCTTGAGCTCCTGTCTCAATTATTACAACTCAACAAGACTGCCATGCTCTGCCAGGGTTCTCCTCTTCACCACAGTCCAGGATGTTTCTTCAGCTCTAATGTGGGCAAAATTATAGGGCTTACCTCATTTGTTTGTCCTTTCTCAAAGAACACAGTTTTCTGCTGCCTGTTATCTGTTCTTTGAAAATAACTATTATGGGGGCACCTGGGTGGCTCAGTCAGTTAAGTGTCTGCCTTCAGTTCAGGTCATGATCTCAGGGTCCTGGGATTGAGCCCTGCATCTGGCTCCCTGCTTGGCAGGGAGTCTGCTTCTCTCTCTCTCCCTGTCGCTCACCCACCTTGTGTGCTCTCTCTCTCTCCAAAAAATAAAATCTTAAAAAAAAAAAGTAACTATTACATATATATTTCCCTAGGTTCTAGTTTCTTATTTTGCACTTCAGCTATGATAACAAAATGGCATTGTGTTGAATCTCATTCGCCTGATTCTTACCTATAATGGGTACAAATTTTTAAGCCAGTAGTTTTATCCCCTACCTCCTAAATTTTGATGAGTCTCTATTTCCTCGTCTAATGCTATGTATTTAGAGTTAGCTACTGTGAAATACTATTTGTTGTGAATGTAGATTATTTGTTTGCTTACATTGAGATAGGAGAAATTCATATTTTTTAATCCTATGTATACCACATATTATCAAAATAGCTCAAAGATTTCTGCTTCTTGAAGGCATCCTTCCCTGTTTTCTAGTATCATTACATGTATAGGAGCTCATTTTTATATCTTACTTGCAAAGAGAATTTTGGAGGTAATTTAGATGCCTAGACTCATAAATACCCATAAAATATAAGCATCAAGTAATAAAATTAGTACCAAATCTATGTAACAATCTAAATCTGTATTTAGTACCCAGAATTTGTGATATTTATTACATAAAAAAGCATGTGCTGCATATCACTTTATAGAGAAAAGTATAGTTTCAATAACAATTAAAGAGATGCAAATTACAACAATTTTTAGGTACAATTGTATTCCTATTATGCTGGCAAAACAAATGAAAGTAAATACCATATATTGATTTTTTTACTTCATTCAATTTATATGTTTCTTATGATACTTAAAATTTGGTATGCTCTTCTTTCTAGAGTTATATTGCACAATAAAATAAAATTGAACCAACAGAACAATCTGCATACTTTAAAACTACATTTCCCTGTAGGAATATTCTCCCTGAAAAGTATTCTTCAAGAAATTTTAAAGTAAATTAGGCAAAGCATTTATGGTCTCAATATCACTTTTAAAAAAGTTGTACATAAACTAAATATCCAACAAAAATATTATCTCTATGCAAAGTATACAAAATTAACATAATGGAATGCTGTGTATATTTAAAATGTTAATTCTGTACCCCATCTCAAAATATGGAAATGTTTATAGGAAATGCTAATTAGTGCAAAACACAAAGTATTATAGCCCCAGTGAGGTTAAATCATTTATATATCTATATAAATATTATAATTCTTGCATTATGTCTCGAAGATAAATAATCCATGGTCAATATTCAAAAGGTTCATCAGTTTACATGGTTTCCTAATGTTAAAGCTGGATATTATTTTCTACTAATTTTAATATAAGAAACTTGTATGCAAAAACTTAAGCTTTTTTAAAACAAATTTTCTTCAAATTTTCTCACATATATTTTATGCAAAATGGCATGAATATTTAAACAATGGTTGCCTTTTTCAAATTTGTTATTTTGAAATACTACAAAATATATTTTTAAATTGCATAAAATTTCATGGAAAGAGGCAGAAGCAGGATATACATCTTAAGAATTCATTCATCACACTGAACTGCTGTGTAAGAGAATCACTGTGGTTTCTCACAGACAATAGACTTTCTCTTGCAATTACCATCATTTTCCCCAGTTTCTGATTGTTTTCAAAACAATAACCATTTGGGCAGTGGTTAATTGTTTCTCTTCAAACATTTGACACATTCTTCATTGCTTTTAGTGGATGTGAGTCTTTTACTAAACCACAATTATAATTAAGACTGATGAAATCATTAGGCTTGTTGTAAACATTCAGTTTATCCAAATAGAGTTTGGCAACATTTTAAAGGTCTTCTGTCAGGTTCATTCAATGTTTAATTATTTGTTGTTGATGTTGAATTCCAGCATGATTGTTGTCATTTGTCATTACACTCTCTTGAACTAAGTCAACTAATTTTATTTATAATATTTCTGACCTACCTACATTTGAAGTAACCTCAAATATTACTTTTAGAAAGTGTTAATTCTTCTCTTCTATTACTAATATAGTGGATACCAAGAAATGTTATTCTTTACTTACTGGGTAAGTAAATAGGTATGTGCATTTGTTACAGACCGAGTCCAGGTGAGACAGAAATTAAAATAAAACATCATCCCTCACCTCAAAGCGCTTATATTCTAGCGCTCTGATAGTGTCGTATGATAAAGTGCTATGAGAAGCCTAGAGAACTCTACATAAATTCCAATCAGGTTAAGGGCTTCTGAGAATTGCTTCTCTAACTTTTTATAGTAAATGTTGTGAAAATAGATGTTTTTTCACAATTAAATTTTGTGTTTGGAAGGTCCACTTGTCCCTTGTCTGATACCTGTTCCTTGTGAATCTTTAGGGATGCCACAGAAGATATGGAAACCTGCTAGGAAATGCTTCTTTATTAAATGCATGTGGTAAGTAAACTGGCAGTTTTAACTTCAGAGGACTTTGCTTTAAAATACTTTAGACAGGCCAACTGGTCAGTTTTATGTCTACCATCCAGCTTCTGACATGTAAATACTGAAAGACTTTTGTTCTATATACTTTGAAGTAAAAAAAAAGAAGAAAAATGATGGCAAACACTCTAACAAACATTCTGCTTCACCAAAGCTTGGGGTATTTGGTGAATTTGAATGATTATTGAAGGTGTCACTTCTCACTAGGCTCTCAGCCAATGTTTGGATCTAATTTCACAAAGGGATGATAGCCTGGGGTGACATTCTGTAGTTTCATTTCATTGAGTGATCAGTGTTAAAAGTAAAATTAGATATTATTTAAAATAGTTTAAAATCTCTTTGAAGGATTAATTATTCCAAAGTACCCTTGATTGAAATAATTTTGCTATTTTACAGTTGCTCAGGACCTTTTCAAAGGCCTTGTCTAAAGAAATCAAATTATTTTGTTAATAAATTTACAGGAGCAGCAAAAAAATAAGTACTTTATATAACTTACTGTCAAATATTTCCTTTAAAAAAAAAAGACAGTAACATTATCTAAAACTTACTGTGGATTAGATAAGATGTTGGTGCACAATTGTGGCTACCCTTAAGATCACCTGGAGATTTTTTGAAAAAATCCTGTTGCATATAACACAACCATAGAGCAATTAATCCAAATTTCCAGGGATAAGGCCCTGGCAAGGGTATTTTAAATTCAAGTATGGAAACCTCTTTGGTAAGAGTTAGCAGCGCCAGTCAGACTGCAGATGCCCACACTAATCCCTGGGTTTGTTGACAGAACTGGGAGAAATATAGTCTGTGAGATAGAGTTCCCTTTTAGGAGAAAATTCCAATCAGAGCTGTTAAAATTAATTTCAAAATGCACATCATTAGCCACTGTATCATCTTGATCACTTCCTAAGGTGGGAAAATCCGTAGTTTTTGGTTCTGGTAAAGAACCAAGATAAGATTGTTTTAACATAATCACATTAAGAAAATTGAAAAGCTTGTTGAAATTTAAAAGCCAAACATATATATGCACAAGGCTCCTGAAAATAAGCTCACTGAACTAAAAAATGCCCACTTACTTGCAGTCATTTTATCTACAACAAATTCCTTTTCAGATACTGGAGCTTTACATCCAGGCTCTTTGTATTAGAAATTTAACAAGAAGCCAGGGGAGTTGGGAGTTGGGGACAGGGCACAGGAGAAATTATTTTATTAATATCCAATACTAAGTACAAAATTTTAGGACTTGTTTAGGTTGTCAGACAATCAGTAATAAAAATCTTTTGTAAATGAGTGATTCTTAGCAGTTGAATTATTTTTATATGGTCTTGGGCAAGATTAGTGCCGTATACTGCTTTCTCCAGTATTTTAAATGGTTGAGAGTAAAGAAAAAAGCCTGATTTCTATGGGGTATACAAATGGTAATAAGATTTTCTTCCATTTTCTTATTCTGTAAAGGACCCAACTTATGAAAATCTGCATGATGGTTTGTAAAGAACGTGGGCCTTGGGGGCAGACCAGCTTGTATTTTAATTGAACCCCTATTTTCTCGTAGTGTGATACACAGCAAGGTCCACACTTTGTAGTTTAACTTCATCAATTGTGGTGGTTTGTTTATAGCTGCCATTATTATTCCTGTTCTTCGTTCTCAACCCTTTAAATATCAGCAATCTTCAAAGTTTAATTTTTTTCCTCTCTCTCCACATTCTGCCTATTACATGCATGTGATTTCCTGGCTCCAGACAGTGTGTCTAAACTGGAGATAAGGCCATCACCTGATTATCGCCCCAATGTCTTTACTGACTTAAATATCTGATTATATCCTAGACACATCTCCCTAAGTCTCTTTCAGGCATCTTAAATCTCAACATATCCAATACTAAATTTGTCACTGTTCTCCCAAAAGATTCTTTGTCATGTATTCCTACCTCAATGAACAATTCTTTTAATTTGATTCAACTTAAAAAATCTGAAAGAGAAAATTCTGCATATTCAGCCTCATCCATAATGTTTAATCAATCACCAACTTATGTCAGTCTTCCACCTAATATGTCTTTGAGTCTTTGATTGTATCCACTTGTACTCAATTCTTACCACCACTTTCTTAGTTTAATCATCTAAACCTTAATTTAGGTTAATTATTACAAAAGCCTTCGTAATGATTTTGCTATCTCTTGACTTGCAAAGCTTCATGGATTTTTACTCTGTAACCATAATTATCTTCTTAAACACAACTCTCTTCATGTCATTTTTATGATCTACATCTTATAACAACTCTCTATGCAACTTCTTTTTAAGGTCTTCTTGTTCAGTAATCTAGTACTTTCTTTCATTTCTTGCCATTTTCCCCTCACATGACTTTAGCACATTAAACTTTCACCACTAGTACTTTCTTTTCTTTTTAAGATTTTATTTATTTATTTGAGAGAGAGAGCACGCACCAGCAGGGGGAGGAGCAGAGGGAGAAACAGTCTCCCCACTGAGCAGGGAGCCTCATGCGGGACTCGATCCCAGGACCCTGGGATCCTGACCTGAGCTGAAGGCAGATGCTTAACCGACTGAGCCACCCAGGCACCCCTTACCTCTAGGGCCCAAATCTCCGTTTCTGCTCCCCAAATTCACCTATATAAATATATAACTTAGACTCACTCTTTACAACTGAACTTTCAATTTAAATACGGTAAAAATTAATGGAATATCTATTGTAGTTATCCTTCCTTGTATCAGTATTGTATTTAGATGTGTGGGATATGTGTGTGTGTATGTATGTGTGTGTGTGTGTGTGTATACACACGCATGTTCATAAGTTTCTGGATAAAGACGAGATAAAGCTGCATCTGTATCCAGTTTAGATCACAAGAGCAAGCCTAATGCTATTATTGAGTGAGACTTCCAGGGTCTTGAAATCAGGGTGAGCATATTTTGAGCATATTTGTGGGAGGATTATAAGGAGTATGGTCAGAGGACAGAGTGTTAGATTACAAATGTTGTTAGTTTGCTTCCCAGCTCAACAAAAGGTGGAGTCACCCCTTGAATTTGGATTGGCACTGTGACTAGTGTGATTTGACCAACAAAATATGGTAGAAAATGAAGTTATGTGAGTTCTGAACCTATGCTTAAAGAGGCCTTGGACCTTCCTCTTGCTGCTTTTTGGAACCATAGGATGACACATGAATAAACAGGACAGCCTGCTGGAGAATTAGAGAACATGAGGAATACAAATAAACCATTGAAGCTGAACAGTGCAACCACCTCCACCACTCCAGGTGGGCCAGGAGCTGACTGCACAATTATGAGTGGAGCCATTCAAGATTAGTAAAAGAATCACCCAATTTAGCCTGTCCAAGTTCAAAAGAGAAGATCACATTACTCCTCTGGTCCAGCCTTTGCAAATGTTCTCATCTTATTCTGAGTAGCAGCCGTGTTACCCAGGATCAAAGACTGATACTCTGTTATCTCTCTGTCTCATCCCTTTCTACTGGTATCCTTACCCCTTACTGTTCACATTGGCTTCATTGATTACTCCCCAAACAGTCCAGATAAGCAAATCTTTACTGTAGCTACTGCCTCTTCCCCTAAAACTTTTCCCAGTAAACCACTTAACACATTCACCTGATCCAGGCTTTGCTTTAAATCTCACCTTCTCATTGTGGGCTACAGTGATAACTTTTACTTAAATCTGCAGCCTTTTCAGTGTCCCATTCTTATTCTACTTTTTTCTTTTTGCTCCACAGCATTATGACTTTCTAACATAATATATAATTTATATATTACTATTATTTATGTTTTTCTACCCATCAAAGCATAAGTTCTACAAAGGCAGTGATCTTTGTTTGGCTCATAGAGGCATCTCATACAACCACGACAATATAAAATGCTCAGGACATATTTGTGGGAAAAAATGACTAAATTTATATAAAAGGACATCATTCTAGAGATTTTGCCATGTTTTAAAATATTCCTTAAACACTTTAATAGGTATAACACTAATTTAACAATTCAATGATTATTGGAGTTAAGCTTCACACTATTAGATACAATGCATGAATGAAAATCTTTTAAGTGAATTTGTGTTTTAGAATAAATCCAATAAGGAAATGGGATGGATCAGAGGATATGAATATTTTAAAGTCACATTTTTTTCTAAATGCAAATATAATTAATGCTCAATACTAATCTCTTTTTAAAAAGTAAAAATTAGCAGAGGAGTAAATAAATGACAATTGATGCTGTGACTCTGCTTTATAATTTCTCTACCAAATAATAACCAAATGGAGTTGTTCATATACATTTATGACATAAACGTATATTGAAGTTTATGTATATATACATATGACATAAACATGTATACAAACATCTTTGAGTAAACTTATGTACTTTATAGGACCAATTTTTTATTAAATTCTGACATTTGCATTACATTGTGGGCAATTATGCCTGCATGTAATTTATGTTCCATAAAATAGGGAGCTGGGTTATAGTTGGGATTCTGCATTTCAGTAATATTTTTATTTGTATACATTTAAGATAAGAAATTAACCTAGAGGTTAAAATTAATAATTTATTAAGTAACCTTTTAAAATGTTTTATGATTTTATAGGCATTTCTCTTCAATTTGCATTGGTTACTTTTTTCTCTAGAAATAAATAACATGGGTTGAATAATAATACTTTAGCTTATTAATCAAAATATTAAAATATACATCCTACTAGAGGTTATCCTATCCTATTCTGTAATAGGACAAACATGAAAAAAATTTTATTGTTCTTATTCTATAGTTTTGAGATTATATCGTATAGAGATTTTCCTTTTTACAGATATCAAACAATTTTGTTGATCTTGATCTGTCTCCTAATTTTTGAGGCAGTGCTGGGAGGTCTTTATGTAAAAGAGCTAATTTTTCCCTGATGATTTGATTCACATTGATTTCTCTTCAAAAGCTCCTTTTGTAATTTTTGCCTGAAACATAAAATTAGCAACTCATTACGTGTTTTCTTGTTCTATGCTCCAGGCAAAATTATGAGTTCCCAAAAACTATCTGATTCTACTCTCCTTTCTATATATTTTTTCTTTTCTGTAGAAAGCCTCTGTCTCAGACACTTTAAAATCTTTCCCAAAAATGGTTCAGCAAGGTGTGAATTATTATAAAATAATTATTTTCCTCTTTCAATATTCACTGTTTTAACTTTTTTTCTGATTTGGCAGTAAAAGGTCCTGTTGCCTAAAACAAATGAACACAAACAAATAAGCCCACATTTTTAAGTGATCTTAAAATCGTAAGATAGAACTTAACTGTTATTCCTTTCTCCATAAACCCAGATCTACAGTCAAGTGTTTTTAGATAGGAGTCTAGGTTAGGGTACACCCGTCACCTGAAATTAAGTTCATAGAGAAAAAAGATTGCTTTTCTGCCATTGTGTGACCTGTAGTACCTCATGCAGTGTAGATATAGGTCAGGAGCCTGAGAGGTGGACAAAGATATTGATGAATATTATTTTATTTCTGTGGATTAGGTTTATCAGAGAGAATATATCTTCTTTTTCGGATAAAGTAATTCTAGACATTTCCCTATGTTCATATGCCAATAAAAGTTCAGATATTTGGATAAACTATTTTTATACAATTCTGACAATCATACACTGTACTTAAGAGTTTCTAAAATAATGTAAACTATTAGTTCTGTCTGCATTCAATTTGAACAGGAAAAATAACTGAATTGAGAAAGATTGCCGATCTTCATATAATTTTTTTTTACCAAAACGATGCTTTTTTTTTAAGTATTTATTTTTTTGAGAAAGAGACAGATAGTGACAGAGATAGCAAGAGAGAGCACAAGTGGGGAGGAGAGGGAGAAGCAGGCTCCCGCTGAGCAGGGAGCCTGACCTGGGGCTAGATCCCAGGAGCCTGGGATCATGACCTGAGCCAAAGGCAGACGCCTAACTGCCTGAGCCACCCAGGTGGCCCAACAATACTGTTTTTTTATTATTATTTTTTTAATTTTTATTTATTTTTAATTTTTTAATTCTTTAGATGAGAATGTTTTTATTTTATTTTATTTTATCTTATTATTACGTTAATCACCATACATTACATCATTAGTTTTTGATGTAGTCTTCCATGATTCATTGTTTGCATATAACACCCAGTGCTCCATTCAGTACCTGCCCTCTTTAATACGCATCACCAGGCTAACCCATCCCCCTACCCCCTTCCCCTCTAGAACCCTCAGTTTGTTTCTCAGAGTCCATAGTCTCTCATGGTTCGTCTCCCCCTCCGATTTCCCCTCCTTCATTTTTCCCTTCCTGCTATCTTCTTTTTTTTTTTTTTTTAACATATAATGTATTATTTGTTTCAGAGGTACAGGTCTATGATTCAGCAGTCTTACACAATTCACAGCACTCACCATAGCACATACCCTCCCCAATGTCTATCACCCAGCCACCGCATCCCTCCCACCCTGTTTTTTTAAAGGCATTCTAGTGTCTTCCCATTGATTTATAAGGTCTACATCTTTTCTCAACTAGGTGAGTTTGTGAATGCTTCAACCAATAGATTATGGCAGGTTTAATGCTATATTACTTCTGAGGTTAGGTCATAAAAGGCCATACAAAAAAATAAGTAAAATAAAAGGCCATACAGCTCCCAGCTGATTTACTCAGGACTCTAACCTTGGGGAAAGTCAGTTACCATGTACAAAGCCCTTTATCCTAAGACAGCATGCTAGTCAGAAAACCAGGCAAGCAGTCTTCTATCCATCTCCAGACATGTGAGTGAAACCCCCTTGGATTGTTTAGACCAGCCCATCTATCTGCTGAATACCAATGTGTGATCTCAATCTGTGCCATAAGCAACAGAAGCAACTCAGCCCTGCCCAAATTCATGACCTATAGAATCTGGGAGGTAATTTAGAATGGCTCTTGTTTTAAGCCTTTAAATTTGTGGTAGTTTCGTTTGTTTTTTAGCATTCTTATATATAACATATATAACTGAAACAGCTTTCAAAATGAAAAAACTCAAAAAAAAAAAAAAGAAAAAACTCAATGAGTTTCAAAGAATTGTGATATAAAAATCTCTGTGCCAAACCAAGGAATTTAATATAGGCGTGTATAAAGTGGACCCAGGCAATATGAAGTGCAAAACAAAACATAAGCCAAGGATTCAGAGAAGAATATTTTAAAAACGAACAAAACAAAATAGTTATAAATGATATGATGAACATACTGGATAAATTTAATAAGAATAAGAAGGGGTGTTATAATACTATATATTTAAAAAGTAATTACAGTCCACCATCTTCCTGACCTTATTTCCCTTATCCTCTCAATGTTTCTTAGGTATATTCTTTTTTTTTTTTTTTTAAGATTTTATTTATTTGACAGAGAGAGACACAGTGAGAGAGGGAATACAAGCAGGGGGAGTGGGATAGGGAGAAGCAGGCTCCCGGCTGAGTAGGGAGCCCAATGTGGGGCTCGATCCCAGGACCCTGAGATAGTGACCTGAGCCAAAGGCAGACGCTTAACGACTGAGCCACCCAGGTGCCCCTTTCTTAGGTATATTCTTTTGAGAAATGATATAACAATGGACTATATTATATTCTTCATAGGGAAAAAAAAATCTACTCTTTATGTTTTTCTGAAGTGAAAAATGTATGTATATACACACACACATATATATATGTAGTCTATGTACTATTTAATAAAATGAATGTTAATTATGTTTCTAAGTCCCTTATTTAGAATCACTTTGTTTTATCTGATATTCATAGAAAAGTTTGAAAAATTGAAATATTATTAATTATAATAGTGCATGACCACTGTGGTATTTTTTTAAATGTGTTTATCATAACACCTTCTTTAATATATTTTTGTCACAATTTTGAAGCTGGAGATTAATTTTTTTATTTATTTTAAAAAAATTTTTAAAGATTATTTATTTATTATTTATTTGTCTATCTATCTATCTATCTATCTATCTATCTATCTATCTATCTATCTATCTATCTGAGAGAGAGAGGGAGAGCACAAGCAGGGGAGTGGCAGGCAGAAGGAGAGGGAGAAGCAGGCTCCCTGCTGAGCAAGGATGCAGATGTGGGACTCAATCCCAGAACCCTGGGATCATGACCTGAGTGGAAGGCAGATGCTTAACTGACTGAGCCTCTCAAGTGTCCCTGAAGCTGGAAATTTAGATCATTTAGTTTATGGAAATAACCAGAGAAAGCCAGTCCTTATTGTCAAATCTATCAGCCAAATCATTCCATTAGGAATAAAAGTCTGACTTTGTTTTTCAATTCAAATTAGCATGTTAATGTGCATTTCAGTCCCGTCCCCCACCTCTAACCCCTGAACTCCAAGATAAAAAGATGAATGAAGCATGGAGACCCCTCCATCTTCACTGTTTCTTAGGATGTTCTGTTTTTTTTTTTTTTTTTATTTCAAATGACTCATTCTTAGAGGTCACTCGTTCTTTGATAAGAGGGAGATGGAAAAGTTAAAAGTTTCAAAATATTCCTCTGATAAGCATCCAGATGTTTTCACACCCTGAGGCAATGCATTGTTTTGTGGGTATGGGAGAAGGTAGCTTGTGAAAAGTGAGATGGAAACATGTTAGCCTGATAGCGCTGGAGTTGTTGGCACATTCACAAGCAGATCGGTTTTAGAAAGGAACACATTTGTAAGTTGAAAATCCATAAGGTGATTTGCTTAAAACACCCTCCTACCCACCCACTCCTTTGAAAATCCTGATATAAATCCAAGTTTATAAACCTTTTATTTAAAGAACACTGATTTAGAAAATAACCAACACTGTAGGGTTTATATTGAGTCTGGGTCCTACTTAATGGCATATAGATAGTAAACTTTACTGTTATGATTTAATTTATATTGATGTTTATGTTTTATTTATATTATTAGTATTATTTGCTGTTTGAACTTTACTCCAAATTCCACTGTCTGTTGTTACTTATTACTTACTAACACCATCACTGTGGGAATGAGTACTGAATAATGTGGAAGTGCCTGTTATAAATTCCCCGACCATGGAGGATTAGCTGTCATCAACAGGCCTATAATGATGCCAACATCTGACAACAATTTTCATGCTTTATCAACATTACTTAATTTGTTGCAACATATTAATAAAAATTAAGATTATATAATTTTATTAAAAGTAATTCCATGTTTTTTGAAGTATATACTATCAATTCCTTCACAGTACTTTTTCATTCCTTAAGGCCATGTGACCAGTCTCAGATTCATTATGTAAAAAGAGCTCAGTCATTTGCTCATCATATTTCCACTGTTATTTTCTGTAATTGCTCATGTATAACTCATCATTTGGGCCACCCTCATTACCATGTTAGTCCAACATTTAGTTATATGCCCTAAGACCATGTTTTGTGTATAGTTTGTTTATAACTATATCCCAAGCAAATAACCTAGTGCCTGATTTTTAGATGGCTTTCAAGGTTTTTTTGATGAATAAACTAATGAATCAACAAAATGTTGCAGAAAATTGTCTTTATTGATATTACTAAGATTGCCATTTATTTTCCAGATTTTTGTTTGCTTATTCTTTGGAAGAATATAAATTAGCAGCTCCAAAAAAGTAAAATCACATTACCTTGATCCAAGAACCAAATTATATGATAGCATAGAGACTAAAGTTTAAGAATTTGCATCAATATAAAGATCTCAGAACATTTAAAAAGAGAAATAATAACCGTAATCTTAATAATAATCATAAAATACACTCCCTAATCCATACAACACTTGTGGTATTTAATCCTTAAAAGATCCAAATACTTATTTCACAAATTCACTGTTTTTCATCACCCTGATCAAAATTATGCAGATTTTTCTCAGTTTAAGCATTCCTTTGATAACATTACTTTGTATTTTGAGATAATATATTTTAATATCTTTTGTTTTTACATTCCTTTTTAATAATTTTAGTACTAAGTGTATCCATGTATACTTGAAAATATTACAAAAATCTCACGCAATAAAGTATTAATACAGTTGAAACCTATTTGCCTTATTGAAGATTTAGTGCTCATTCTAATCTATTATTATGGTCATTTGACCCATCTGTTGTTTATAAATTCTATTTATCTTTTTGAGAATAAATTTCTTATATATTGCTTAATTTGACATGTATGCATATTTTTCTGTCACAAAGTTTTATAGGATTTTATTTGGAATTCTTTTTTTATAGCTTCTCAATTTTGAATGATTTTATTTCCAGTGAATAATTGAATCATATTTATAGGCTTCTGCTTTTACAAGCTGTCTTATTAGAATAATTACTGGGCAGCTTTTTAATTGATCAATAATAATGTATTTCATTATTATTATAAAGCTGCTGACCTGTGTTTAATGCACTTGAAAAGACAATTTCTTGTTCACTTGATAGATCTTTTATAATGAATTCTAAAAAGTAATTGATAGGATAGACTTGTTGATTACTACCCAACAACGTTTAGTTAAAAGAGCAGTAAACAAATTATTTTTCATAGTACTCTGAATGTTCTTCCTTGTCCAGCATCTTGAAAGCTATTCCATCTTCTTTGACATGGGTTGATTCAGACTGACTTTGCTAATAATGACCTGATAATTTACGACTAGCTGTCTCCAAGTTAGAGAACTATAATTCTATTTCACAAGTACTTCTGTGTAGTTCAAGGAGACAACAATGCCAGAAGGTATGGAGAAAAGAGCACCTTCTCTGATCCTAGTCATAAAGGCTACCAATTTCATTGTAGTCTTGAGTTTTTTATCTGAAAACAGAGATAAAGTCTTGAAAGTAAAGCATCCAATCTACTGCTAAGTTACTAACCTGATAGGATTTTAATCAAACTTTCCTACCTTACCAACTGTTTTCTGTACAGATAATTAAGTATACTTCAGCTTATTAAATTTATCTTTATGATAAATTGAAGGCCTGAGAAGAAGTCACAAGACTGCCACTTTTCCTCAACTGGAAGAGTCATGTGAAGTTTAGACAACAGTCTGCATTTGGCAGTGTATTTCTTTCATGCAAATCAGACCCTGAAGAACAATATTAAAAGATGTCTCATTATAAGTCAGTAAAATTAAAGCCATAATCGCCTAATTTTCAAGATTAGGTTTTATTGCTTAATTTCCCAGTTATTATGTTTTCTAATTTTGGATAAATATTATAAAGAGAAATCAAAGAGAAGAAAATAGAATATTTAGTATTTCCTGTTTGCCGTGTGTGTTCTTGATAACCTTAAGAGAAAAGCTATAAGATTCTACAAATATTATCTTCACAATTTACCCAGTCATGTTTTGTTTCATGTGAGATTACACTTATATTGGATGGCTTGATTTATTGCCTCCTTTTTTTTCCTCCTAAATAGCCATTATTTTTGTCCTGTCTGCCCTTCACTTTCTTGAGTAAAATCCAATCTGCACCATTCTGAACCGGGAAGAAACTGCTGATGATCTTTTCAACATTAATCTCACTCATATTAATGATAATATCGTGTCCATTTCAATTGTTCTTGACTCTCCTGCCTTTCTCTCTGGAAACATATAAATGACCCCAGAGTATAAATCTTCAAACTGAACCTGAAGTGTCAATGAACATCTCTGGATTTCAAGTTCATTATTCTTTCTGGGAAGACACTCTGTACCTTTTTTTGAATGACATCTGGGCAAAATTTCTATTACTCATGGTTAATTGCTGTTGGAAAAAAAGGTCTTTTTTTTTTTTTTTTTTTGCTTAAGGCTATTGATAGCAATTGGCTCCCATCTATTAATAAAAATCTCTATTTCCTATTTCAGAGATACTGAATGATGTACTGCATTAAAGTGTAGTTAGATTCTTCATACAACTTATTTTTAAAGTCTTCATTAAGTGCTGTTCTACTAATAAACAACTTATTATATAACCTTTCTATTATACTAATTATTAAACAATGTCAAAGGTTCTTAAACTATATTTTGTCCTCTTATAGTTACTATTTTTCAAAAGTTTTGCTTAGCTAAATTTTCCATTATGCTAATTTAACTGATAATATTCAATGAAATAGCCAGCAAAAGTCCATTTATAAAATCTTACTATGGGGCCTAGGTGGCTCAGTCGGTTAAGCATCTGCATTTGGCTCAGGTCATGATCTCAGGGTCCTGGGATCGAGCCCCAGGTGGGGCTCTCTGCTCAGCAGGGAGTCTGCTTCTCATTCTGCGTCTGCCTCCCACTTGTTCTCTCTCTCTCAAATAAATAAATAAAATCTTAAAAAAAAAATCTTATTATATTGGTACTACTTTACTACCAATTGATAAGTAGCTTTTTTTTTAACCATTTAGTTCTTTATGAACCACTAAATGTTGCTTATTAAATATATTAAAGATATGTTAATTAGCAATAGTTGATTTGTTTTTCTGAAAATGCAGTAATATTAATTTTTTTTACAAATATCATATTACAATTTGTGTCCTGACACAAAGTCCATGTCTTTGGAAATACAAGTTACCTTAATTGGGAGGTAACAAGTAATAGGTAACTTTCTTTGAAATGATTCATTTATTGATAAATATGTATTTATCATATATGCCTGTCATTAGAAGTAAATAAGATGCAATGTTAATAAATATTACATTCTCTGAAAATGTACTACTTAAGTATCAGTCACTCTCAGCCTCTAAATTAGTAAAGTAACCATCGTATCTTGGGTAAGTTATTTAAAAGGGGTGGTTTAGTTTCCTCATCAGGAAATGGGGATAATAATAATACTTCCTCATTGCATTGTTGAACTAAATGGCCTAGAATAATTCCTGACATAAATTGTATTGCTATTGTTGTTAAATTCGTCAGAGATGGAGAGCTAAAGGTTAGGTGAGGTTCTTGATGTCACAAAGTTTTTTTTTTTTTTTTAAAGATTTTATTTATTTATTTGAGAGAGAATGAGATAGAGAGAGAGCACATGAGAGGGGGGAGGGTCAGAGGGAGAAGCAGACTCCCCGCGGAGCAGGGAGCCCGATGCGGGACTCGATCCAGGGACTCCAAGATCATGACCTGAGCCGAAGGCAGTCGCTTAACCAACTGAGCCACCCAGGCGCCCTTGATGTCACAAAGCTTATAGTTTATTTCAGCACACAGATTAAAAAAATAATTCAAACATTAAATTATTAAATATGGTGAGAATAGAGAATCAAAAGAATAAGGAGTTGTGAGGAAAAAATCATATAGTAAATAAGTACCTGGATAAGATACAGACTTCCCCTGAATGGAGCACGTGTTTTTAGAAGTGAAAATATCACATACAGGACAGAACTCTTGAGTTGTATGCCATGCAAGAAGACTGGGGAGAGCGTTTTGGAAGCAGAGAAAGACCATTTCCAGCTATTGAAATCTGGGCCAGTTTCATGAAGACATTGGCACTGAACTGGATTTTATAGAGTTTTCCAGTTTTAAATTTGCAGTGTGAGTGAAGAAAAGGAACTCCAGGCAGAGGGAGCAGGTGAAGCAAAGGCATACATAACATAGCATTATATGAGTAAATAAAAATCTCACATAATGAGCTTGTTCTTAATGTATTTAATTACAAACATAGGAACTAATTTTGATATCCATTTCCCATATAAAATAATTTCGAGTGGATCTAAGGAAATGAGACAAGACTGTCTAGCAAAACAAAATATTACATCCCAATTTTTTATAGTACTGTGAATACGTGACATTATAGTTCTTCAGTGTTATGCATAGGAGAAGTTGTCATCTCCCTTAGTTTACCTCTAAGCATTCTTTGTTAGAGTACTACTCATAGTGTGGTCTGAGGACCAATATTCATCTAGAAACTGCGATTGGTCTGCAACAAGTATAGGAATCGAAAGTGAGCATGTAAAAAAGTGAATACAATTTGATGGAGTAATTTTTGGTAAAAAAGAATAAAGAAAAGATAACCTTATTTTTTTGTCCTTTTAATATTTCTAATAGTTCACTTTTATTGTTTGCTATAGATTAGAAATTAAGACAAAACAAAACAAAAAACCTTGTATTTTCAACACGGAGAGTTTGAAAACACTGTATTAATAAATTGTTTTAAGAAGTGTTCAAAGTATAGCAGAGGAAATGGTTATCTTGTTAGTTGTTATTTATGCAGACTCTATCACAGACTGAGCTGACTCTGGGATGAAATTTTGAGCTGGAGATGGTGCTGAAAACATAAAATGAAATCTTGGGGGAATCATGGTCACTGGATGCCATGTTAGTGTTCAATTATAATAAATTCAGTTTCATACAGAAAGCAATAAAATACCATACAATACGGGATGCTTAAGTAAAATTTGAGTAGTATACATTAAGTTTATTTTACATATTCTTAAGTATCTATAGATTTCTGTTTTGAGTTAGGTTCTTATGCAGAATTCTCAAAAAGATACAATATCTTTTCCTGACCAACCCTGGGTGAGTTTTGGATTTGCAAGGCTGAGGGCAGAGCTTGAATCCATCCCAGCTGCACTAAGAATAAGAATGACTTTATATACTTTGAAAAGTCCTAACAGCTGCTACAGAATTTTTCTTTTAGACTATAGCTTGAGGATAAAATTAACCAATCCTCTTCTATTGGGAGATTATAATTATGCACTAGTTTGCTTGTGAGTTTGCAGGAGACACAGAGAGGAACCTTTGTATTTCTTGCCAGAAATAATTTAGATGCTGGAATCTTACTTTTAGAAACTGGTAAGCTGAAACTAGGCTCACTTCTCTATGACCTTTGAAGTGAAGCAGGAGAGCCATTGTTAGATTCCCAAGGAAGCCTGAATTAGAGAAACCAGAAATTAGAACAATTTCAAGATCTCAATAATTAATTCCTAAGTTGTTGATCTCCAAATAAAAGCTTCATAGATGTAATAGAGCTGTTCCAGAAAACACATATCTCATGTTAGGATTTAACAACTGGCTTTCTTAGTAACAAATGTTCAAACAGCTTAAATGAAACCTGATATACTGTTATCATCAGAAAATATAGAGCAACATTCTTGGGGCCCATGCATTAGATCATATTGTGCTGGAGTATATTTGTACTTTGATTTAAAAAATTGGTTGTATACTTTACTGTGATTGGCGTAATAATGATAAAGGTGAATTGTGAGAATTATTTAAAAAGTGAAACGTTGTCTTCTTTAAGCCTGTATATTCAGCCAGAACCCCCTTCAGACCCTTGGGCAAAGCGAGAAAGGTCTAGGACAGAGCTTGTAGCTTAGGACACAGATTCTACCTAGGAATGTGCTGGAGCATCAAGGGTGACTCTACCAAGGGAGCTGATACACATTATCTGGGAGGCACAGAGAGGAAACTGACCATGAAAACTCCAGAAAGGGAGATAAGAAGATAGGTATGTTTTTCTTTCTGGAGCAGACAGAAAGGAGGAATATTATAAAATATGTTGGTAGAGAAAGACTCATAGCACTCATCATTAGAACTCCTGAATAAGAATTTTAATTTAATTTGTTTTAATTTATAACAATATATCTGAATTAATTTTTACATATTATTTAAACTTTCAATAATTTGAAAAGTTTTAGTATGCCTGATATTTTCACACACATTCTAAAAAAGAAAAGAATATTTCTGTATAAACATTTTCCTATACAGTGGAAGCAGAGAAACACATTTACAGCAGATGCTATTATATTGATTTTAATAAGGATAATGTTTTTATATGAACCAATAAATGATAAAAATGTTCTGTTCAGTCTGTCTGAATGCATTGGTTGAATACATGGAGAAGGAAGAATTCTTGTCTGAAGTAGAAATTCTTTGGTTATAAGTAACATATCTAACTTGAGTTAACATAAACAAATGAGATTTGTTGGAAAACCAAAGTATCTTGTCTCCCAAAGAAGTACAACTGAAAGAGATTGGATATTAAGCAGAGTCCCTCTAGGGTTTCCCCTGGAGCTTTACTTTCTGCTCAAAGTCTTTTTTAATTTGATATCCAAATTATGAACACCTCTATCAAGGAGAAAATTAGCTCCCCTCAAAGTGTTTGCCAGTTACTTTGGAAGTATTAAATAGAAGTCCAGGTTTTCATCAACCAGGCTGTAAATGGCCACCATCACTCCTGCTTTAGCTTCTTGGATCCCATGCAGAAGGAGAACTGCCACTGCTCCTGTCCTGTGCAGTTCTTTGGACTGGCTGCATGACAGCTTTGTCTGTGCTGAGAGTTTTGCAAGACCTTATGGGAATTATTCCTCAGCTTCAGTAATCATCAAAATTTTATGTTGCTCAAGAAAATTTGACCTTCAGTGCTTGGCTGTCATCTTGAAATCAAATAAGCTCAAAGCAAGTCCGAGCAAGTCAGACATCCCATCCCTTTAACTCTCTCCTACTTTTCTAAACCCCACACCCTCCTCCTGCATCATGTTGCACTTAAAAAACAGCATCCTATGGTGAACTCTTGTCACAAGCAGGTACTAGATGAGGAGTTAAAAGCAGTCAAAGTGCGTAAGGTACAGATCCTTGCTTGACTAACTAAAATGCCATTATGATGTGAAAAAAATTGTCAGCCTCTTGCAACATGATTTTTACACAATAATCACAATGGATTTCTTTGTTTTCCAGTTTGGTTAATGTGATGTTTTAGCTGTGTGTGTGTGTGTGACAGAGAGAGAGAGAGAGAGAGAAAGAAACATTTTGAGGGAAATAAGTCCATGTTACTGAGAAAAAGGTCTTTTCCTGTTGGATAAGAGAAGGCTTCAAAGTTCAGGTCTCTTCTCCTAGATAGGAGTGCCCTTGCCCTCAACCAGTTACTTGCTCCTTACACTGCTTGGCTTGGTGATTAATAGTGCCAAGTTCTGACTTCTCTGACACTCAGGATGGGACTGACAATTGCCTGAGTCAGAGTGCCTTGTTTGTATGTTTCCATCATGCTTGGATATATTCTGCAATTAATTCTGCCCAGTGACAGGGATAACAGGGTATACTTGATCATTGACTTTACTTTTCTCTGGCCTATAGATTCTTAAACTGTGATGATATAGATTTATGACTCCTAGATATCTGGGGACATGAACTTGGACTTCTTGTGAATCTTTACCAAGGCCTCTGATTTACTACTCTACTCATTATTTGGCCCACTTCAAATAATAAAGGGGAAAATATTTTTTAAAAATTAACCATTTTAATGGTCTGAGCTGTACTCAGTAAAGTTCAAACAACAACAAAATACTATTACTTCTTCCCACTCTCCCTTTAAAAATGCCATGTGAAGAACTCTTTTCTTTCCCCTTGAATAAAATGTTAGGCAGGTACCATAGCTTTTCTCATCACTCTTGGATAATAAAAAATCCTCCGGACACTGCATCCAAGAATACTCTTACTGTCCAGGGTAATTATCAACATGCAAAATATGTTTGTTACAAGTCACATCTTTTTTCCCCTCTTCCCAATTTACCCTGGGAAGGCTGCAATGCTGTAAGGGATCATGGGAGACTTTGGCTCTATTTCTCCATCATGCTTTTGTATTTCTTCTCCTTTAGCTTACTTTGGTTTCTGACCTGTCTAGGGTTGGTGCTCGGAGGAGAGAAAAATAAGGGAAAGGACATATGCCCATGTATTTGACCACTGCTGTTACCTTTGGGTGCCAGTGCTTGGAAGATGTTTAAAGTTCAGTCTGTTGCAGAATACTTTTCATGATTTCTTAGAGACTTCCCCAGGGAATATTCATGAGCAATTTTTGTGACATGGGCTGGGATGCTTGTAACGCCAGTTCTGATTATGAGAGCTGCAAATTGTAAGGTAGAACACCACAAAACTATTCTTGTTTGTACTTCACTTTGTGAGGTCTGCTCACACAGACTTTCTCTGTTGGAGCCCCAGAGCCCCCCAAGTAGGGGGCTTTTATGAGATGACTTTAAGTGGGTGTCCTCGCCTTGTCATCAGAGGAAAAGCAGTACGCTCCCAGTGCATCTCCTTCTGTTGGATCGGCTGTCTCAGGCAAATGGTCACTGTCTCCCAGGCCTGAGTCAGACTTCAGTCAGTTGTAGCTTCCGGCTGTGGGGGACACATAACAAGCTCCCCAAGTGGTCCTTTTGGAGCCCTTCTACTAGGTCTGTGAAAGAAGAAAACAACTGTCTCCTCTGTTGATAGGAGAGAAGGAAAATATTAGTAATTCTATGCCTTTTTTTTTTTTAAGTAGTCTCCACACCCATTGTGGAGCTCAGTGCAGAGATTGAACTCACAACCCTGAGATTAAGACCTGAGCTGAGATCAAGAGTTGAATGCTTAACCAATTGAGCCACCCAGGCACCCCAGTAATTCTATATATTTCTGAGAGGAAACATCCATTCTTTTACCATAGGCTACAAATGTTTAGTTGTAAAATGTTGTAAGCATAACATGAATTTTAAGAAACCCGAAGGAAGAGTTATAAATAGAAAGGTTATAATCACCCACAAATACAGTCTTGGGTAGGAGCCGGGTTGTAGAAGCCAATATAGACACTCAAGAAAAAGACCAGTCTAAACTCATCTGCTTTTCTGATAAGGTTACTACGCCTACAGATGTGGAAAGTAGTACAAGCAATGTGTATCTATATTTTACTAAGCCATTTGCCAAAGACATACACAATATTTTTGGAGATAAGATGAGGAATGATAATTTAGAGTTTCTATATATTCAAAGGCGGCTGGCATATTATGCATATCAATCTTTAATTATCTGGAGAGAATGACTAATGATGGTATTTGGGAAATACAGTACAAACACATGGATTTGTGAAGAAACAAAAGTTCAAAGAATTGAATTTCATAAAAAAAGAGATGATTTTTTTAACAACTTTAAAAAATGGGCAAACACAACTAGAAGAAATTTAATAATTTCCCTTATATTAGAAAACAGCAATCAAGAACACAATTGCAGATTAAGAATTTCAACACTATAGCTCATTTTCCTTTAATTTTGGTCTGAAATTCTAAAGTTAATAAAGTAGATGTTACAACACATAAAATGAAAATAAGAGCCACACATGGATTATTTTAAAATCCATTTAAAAATATTTTTTACAAATCTTTTTGAATATGCATATTTTATAATGTTCTGCACTTTATTTAAGGATAAAATATAAGTTCTGAGGAAACAGATTTTAAATGAAGAATTAAGTTATTCAGTTATTAAATCCAATTTACATTATTTTTAAAAAGATAAATCTCTTTTGTACTTGTAGATTTTTCTTACAACATTGAGAATACTGCAAAGAGAATAAAAGTAAGAATATGTGGATCATTCAGATTTTTAAAGGAGACTATAAAAAGAAAAACATAATTATCCTTGTGGGTTGAAAAGATTATCAGAAATGCTAAGGTGCTGATACTGCAATATTCATTTAGCCAATATATGTTCTCTCTTCCTTTTATCATAATGAAGCTATCTAACTACCTGCGGAGGATGTTATAAAGATTAATTACTTCATTTTTGCAAGAGTTCATAAAGTTTAATAATATTAAATAAAAGGACAAATGAAACATTGAGGTAAGAGCTATTAAGCATTGTTACAAACCCACCCGTTATTATTACTTATAGGGATGAAGGTCAGCATTTCATTTGCAACATCTATTAATGTAGTCAGAAAACATGATAAAATTTTATTTAAATGTTTAGGAATCTATGATATATAGTCAGTGTATAAAAAGTTTATGAAGGTTTTAATTAAACCATGACAAACTGCACTCTTTTTAACACTTACCTTCTCTTTCGTGACAGTGTACTCTGCATATTTTTCTAGCTCTGTGACTCTTTTGCATTATCTCTCCTTCATTGTTGTCTCCTTAAAAGAAAGTATTTCTCAGTGCTCTAACATTTTGAATTTAGATTGTATGAATTCTTTAGGGTATTTCAGCTATCATCCTCACTGATGACTTCAATATCTATATTATTAGGCCTTAGATGTCTTTCTCATTTCAGACACAAAATACCAAATAAGTTAACAGTTCCATATGGATTTACCCTAAAGGTATCTCAAAATCAGCATATTCAAAATGGAACTCCTTATTTTATTTTTAGAATCTTACCTTTTCTAAGGCCTGGTTCTATATATTAGAGCACAAACTCTGGAGCCATAATACCTGGGATTGTATTGCCCATTCTCCAGTGCCTACTTATATGATATTGTGCACATCACTTATTGTCTCTGGGCTTTTATCTTCTAATCAGTAAACAGAGGGTGACAAAAAGTTGTTATGAGAATTGAATGAGTTAATAAGTGTGAAGTGTTTCAAATGATGAATAAATCATAGTAGACATTTTGATATGGGAGTTATATTATTGTTTCCCTTTTCTTTGAAGAACTTAAGTACTTGCCTCTTGGTCACTAAGACTCAGAAACGTCCTAGCCAAGTACATTCTACACTTCAGTAAGTTTCTTAAAACAAAACCACAGGGCACCTGGGTGGCCCAGTTGGTTAAGAGTCTGCCTTCAGCTCAGGTCATGATCTTGGGGTCCTGGGATCAAGCTTTGCATCTGGCTCCCTGCTCAGCGGGGAGTCTGCTTCTCCCTCTCCCTCTGTTCCTCCCCCTGCTCATGCTCTCTCTCTCCCTCTCAAATAAATAAATAGATCTTAAAAAAAAACCACACACAACAAGAAAGCTCTATTTCCACATTATTGTTAGCCAAGACAATGACAATCTCCAACTCATTTCATGTTATTATCATGCTATTTCTTCTGAAATTATATACCTACTCTCATTCTGCTAGTAAACCTTGGGTATCCTTTAAACTAATATTAGGGTCAATCACTTTGTTTTTTATTCTTATGTTAATCCCCATACATTACATCATTAGTTTTAGATGAATTGTTCCATGATTCATTGTTTGTGCATAACACCCAGTGCTCCATGCAGAATGTGCCCTCCTCAATACCCACCACCAGGCTAACCCATCCTCCCACCCCCCTCCCCTCTAGAACCCTGTTTGTTTTTCAGAGTCCATCATCTCTCATGGTTCGTCTACCCCTCCGATTTCCCCCGCTTCATTCTTCCCCTCCCGCTACCTTCTTCTTCTTTTTTTTTTTCTTAACATATATTGCATTATTTGTTTCAGAGGTACAGATCTGAGATTCAACAGTCTTGCACAATTCACAGCGCTTACCAGAGCACATACCCTCCCCAGTGTCTATCACCCAGTCACCCCATCCCTCCCACCCCACCCCCCACTCCAGCAACCCTCAGTTTGTTTCCTATAATTAAGAATTCCTCATATCAGTGAGATCATATGATACATGTCTTTCTCTTTTTGACTTATTTCACTCAACATAATACCCTCCAGTTCCATCCACATCATTGCAAATGGTAAGATCTCATTCCTTTCGATGGCTGCATAATATTCCATTGTATATATATACCACCTCTTCTTTATCCATTCATCTGTCGATGGACATCTTGGCTCTTTCCACAGTTTGGCTATTGTGGACATTACTGCTATAAACATCGGGTGCACGTACCCCTTTGGATCCCTACTTTTGTATCTTTGGGGTAAATACCCAGTAGTGCAATTGCTGGATCATATGGTAGCTCTATTTTCAACTTTTTGAGGAACCTCCATACAGTTTTCCAGAGTGGCTGCACCAGCTTGCATTCCCACCAACAGTGTAGGAGGGTTCCCCTTTCTCCGCATCCCCGCCAACATCTGTCGTTTCCTGACTTGTTAATTTTAGCCATTCTGACTGGTGTGAGGTGGTATCTCATTGAGGTTTTGATTTGGATTTCCCTGATGCCAAGCAATGTTGAGGACTTTTTCATGTGTCTGTTAGCCATTTGGATGTCTTCTCTGGAAAAATGTCTGTTCATGTCTTCTGCCCATTTCTTGATTGGATTCTTTGTTCTTTGGGTGTTGAGTTTGATGAGTTCTTTATAGATTTTGGATACTAGCCCTTTATCTGATATGTCATTTGCAAATATCTTCTCCCATTCTGTCGGTTGTCTTTTGGTTTTGTTGACTGTTTCCTTTGCTTTGCAAAAGCTTTTTATCTTGATGAAGTCCCAATAGTTCATTTTTGCCCTTGCTTCCCTTGCCTTTGGCGATGTTTCTAGGAAGAACTTGCTTTGGCTGAGGTCAAAGAGGTTGCTGCCTGTGTTCTCCTTTAGGATTTTGAGGAACTCCTGTCTCACATTGAGGTCTTTCAACCATTTGGAGTCTATTTTTGTGTGTGGTGTAAGGAAATGGTCCAGTTTCATTCTTCTGCATGTGGCTATCCAATTTTCCCAACACCATTTGTTGAAGAGACTGTCTTTGTTCCATTGGACATTCTTTCCTGCTTTGTCAAAGATGAGTTGACCATAGAGCTGAGGGTCCATTTCTGGGCTCTCTATTCTGTTCCATTGATCTATGTGTCTGTTTTTGTGCCAGTACCATGCTGTCTTGATGATGACAGCTTTGTAATAGAGCTGGAAGTCCGGAATTGTGATGCCGCTGGCTTTGCTTTTCTTTTTCAACATTCCTCTGGCTATGCGGGGTCTTTTCTGGTTCCATACAAATTTTAGGATTATTTGTTCCATTTCTTTGAAAAAAGTGGATGGTATTTTGATGGGAATTGCATTGAATGTGTAGATTGCTCTAGGTAGCATTGACATCTTCACAATAGTTGTTCTTCCAATCCATGAGCATGGAACGTTTTTCCATTTCTTTGTGTCTTCCTCAATTTCTTTCGTGAGTATTTTATAGTTTTCTGAGTACAGATCCTTTGTCTCTTTGGTTAGATTTATTCCTAGGTATCTTATGGTTTTGGGTGCAATTGTAAATGGGATCGACTCCTTAATTTCTCTTTCTTCTGTCTTGTTGTTGGTGTATAGGAATGCCACTGACTTCTGTGCATTGATTTTATATCCTGCCACTTGACTGAATTCCTGTATGAGTTCTAGCAGTTTGGGGGTGGAGTCTTTTGGGTTTTCCACATAAAGTATCATATCATCTGCAAAGAGTGAGAGTTTGACTTCTTCTTTGCCAATTTGGATGCCTTTGATTTCTTTTTGTTGTCTGATTGCTGTGGCTAGGACTTCCAATACTATGTTGAATAGCAGTGGTGATAGTGGACATCCCTGCCACGTTCCTGACCTTAGGGGGAAAGCTCTCAGTTTTTCCCCATTGAGAATGATATTCGCTGTAGGTTTTTCATAGATGGCTTTTATGATATTGAGGTGTGTACCCTCTATCCCTATACTCTGAAGAGTTTTGATCAAGAAAGGATGCTGTACTTTGTCAAAAGCTTTTTCTGCATCTATTGAGAGGATCATATGATTCTTGTTCTTTCTTTTGTTAATGTATTGTATCACATTGATTGATTTGCGGATGTTGAACCAACCTTGCAGCCCAGGGATAAATCCCACTTGGTCGTGGTGAATAATCCTTTTTTTGTACTATTGGATCCTATTGGCTAGTATTTTGGTGAGAATTTTTGCATCCATGTTCATCAGGGATATTGGTCTGTAATTCTCCTTTTTGATGGGGTCTTTGTCTGGTTTAGGGATCAAGGTAATGCTGGCCTCATAAAATGAGTTTGGAAGTTTTCCTTCCGTTTCTATTTTTTGGAACAGTTTCAGAAGAATAGGTATTAATTCTTCTTGAAATGTTTGGTAGAATTCCCCTGGGAAGCCATCTGGCCCTGGGCTTTTGTTTTTTGGGAGATTTTTGATGACTGCTTCAATTTCCTTAGTGGTTATAGGTCTGTTCAGGTTTTCTATTTCATCCTGGTTCAGTTTTGGTAGTTGATACATCTCTAGGAATGCATCCATTTCTTCCAGGTTATCTATTTTGCTGGCATAGAGTTGGTCATAATATGTTCTTATAATTGTTTGTATTTCTTTGGTGTTGGTTGTGATCTCTCCTCTTTCATCCATGATTTTGTTGATTTGGGTCATTTCTCTTCTCTTTTTGATAAGTCTGGCCAGGGGTTTATCAATCTTGTTAATTCTTTCAAAGAACCAGCTCCTAGCTTCGTTGATCTGTTCTACTGTTCTTTTAGTTTCTATTTCATTGATTTCTGCTCTGATCTTTATTATTTCTCTTCTCCTGCTGGGTTTAGGCTTTATTTGCTGTTCTTTCTCCAGCTCCTTTAGGTGTAGGGTTAGGTTGTGTACTTGAGACCTTTCTTGCTTCTTGAGAAAGGCTTGTATTGCTATATACTTTCCTCTTAGGACTGCCTTTGTTGCATCCCAAAGATTTTGAATAGTTGTGTTTTCATTTTCATTGGTTTCCATGTATTTTTTTAATTCTTCTTTAATTTCCTGGTTGACCCATTCATTCTTCAGTAGGATGCTCTTTAGCCTCCATGTATTTGAGTTCTTTCCAACTTTCCTCTTGTGATTGAGTTCTAGTTTCAAAGCATTGTGGTCTGAAAATAGGCAGGGAATGATTCCAATCTTTTGGTACCAGTTGAGACCTGATTTATGACCTAGGATGTGATCTATTCTGGAGAATGTTCCATGGGCACTAGAGAAGAATGTGTATTCTGTTGCTTTGGGGTGGAATGTTCTGAATATGTCTGTAAAGTCCATTTGGTCCAGTGTGTCATTTAAAGTCTTTATTTCCTTGTTGATCTTTTGCTTAGACGGTCTGTCCATTTCAGTGAGGGAGGTGTTAAAGTCCCCCACTATTATTGTATTGTTGTCGATGTGTTTCTTTGCTTTTGTTATTAATTGCCCTATATAATTGGCTGCTCCCATGTTAGGGGCATAGATATTTACAATTGTTAGATCTTCTTGTTGGATAGATCCTTTAAGTATGATATAGTGTCCTTTCTCATCTCTTATTACAGTCTTCGGTTTAAAATCTAATTTGTCTGATATAAGGATTGCCATCCCAGCTTTCTTTTGGTGTCCATTAGCATGGTAAATGGTTTTCCACCCCCTCACTTTCAATCTGGGGGTGTCTTTGGGTCTAAAATGAGTCTCTTGCATACAGCATATTGATGGGTCTTGTTTTTTAATCCAGTCTGATAGCCTGTGTCTTTTGATTGGGGCATTGAGCCCATTTACATTCAGGGTAACTATTGAAAGATAGGAATTTAGTGCCATTGTATTGCCTGTAAGGTGACTGTTACCGTATATTGTCTGTGTTCCTTTCTGGTCTATGTTGCTTTTAGGCTCTCTCTTTGCTTAGAGGACCCCTTTCAAGATTTCCTGTAGGGCTGGTTTTGTGTTTGCAAATTCCTTTAGTTTTTGTTTGTCCTGGAAGCTTTTTATCTCTCCTTCTATTTTCAATGACAGCCTAGCTGGATATAGTATTCTTGGCTGCATATTTTTCTCATTTAGTGCTCTGAATATATCATGCCAGTCCTTTCTGGCCTGCCAGGTCTCTGTGGATAGGTCTGTTGCCAATTTAATGTTTCTACCCTTGTAGGTTACATATCTCTTCTCCCGAGCTGCTTTCAGGATTTTCTCTTTGTCTATGAGACTCGTAAGTTTTACTATTAGATGTCGGGGTGTTGACCTATTTTTATTGATTTTGAGAGGGGTTCTCTGTGCTTCCTGGATTTTGATGCCTGTTTCCTTCCCCAAATTAGGGAAGTTCTCTGCTATAATTTGCTCCATTATACCTTCTGCCCCTCTCTCTCTTTCTTCTTCTTCTGGGATCCCAATTATTCTAATGTTGTTTCATCTTATGGTATCGCTTATCTCTCGAATTCTGCCCTCGTGATCCAGTAGTTGTTTATCTCTCTTTTTCTCAGCTTCTTTATTTTCCATCATTTCATCTTCTATATTACTGATTCTCTCTTCTGCCTCATTTATCCTAGCAGTTAGCACCCCCATTTTTGATTGCACCTCATTAATAGCCTTTTTGATTTCTACTTGGTTGGATTTTAGTTCTTTTACTTCTCCAGAAAGGGTTTCTCTAATAACTTCCATATTTTTTTCAAGCCCAGCTAGTATCTTTAAAGTGATGATTCTGAACTCTAGATCTGACATCGTACTAATGTCCGTATTGAGTAGGTCCCTGGCAGTCGGTACTACCTCTTGTTCTTTTTGTTGAGGTGATTTTTTCCGTCTTGTCATTTTGTGCAGAGGAGAATAGATGAATGAGAGAACAAAATGCTAGCAGAGTAACAACGTCCCCAGAAAATATACTCTAAACAAATCAGAAAAGACCTGAAGCAGTGGGAAAAGAAAGGGAAAGAGAGAAAAAAGAAAAAGAAAAAAAAGAAAAAGATAAAGATAAAAACAAAAACAAACAAAACAAAATAACAACAACAACAACAAAAAACCAGAATGTGATCAGATATGATCAGGCTGGTATATAGATCAGTGCCACACACTAGATTTGGGGTGTACTTTGGTCTTTTAGAAGAAAGTGCCTCTGAAAATTTTAAAGAAAGAAAAACTTATATATGTACAAAAATAAGGGTTGATATGATGAAGGGATGGAATATGACTGTAAAGATGGAAATTATAAAAAATTTATAAAAGGAATTGATAAGAAGTTGTTTGAAAAAAGAAAGAAGAGGATTTAAAAAAAGAAAAAAGAAAAAGAAAAAAAAAGGGAGAGGATGTGATCAGGCAGGGGAACAGAAAACACCATATACTAGAGATTTAGGGTATATTTTAATCTGTTAGAAGGAACTATCTCAAAATTTTAAAGCGAGAACAACTTATATATATAAGCCAAAAATATGGGTAACTACTATGAAGGGATAGAATATGACTCTAAAAATGAAAAATAAAAATTTTTTTTTAAAAAAAGGGATTGATAAGATGTTGGTTGAAAAAGGGAAAAAGAAAAATTCAAAAAGAAAAAAAAAGAAAAAAGACAGTTAAAAAAAATTAACTTTGAAAGACTAAAGAATCATGGTAAAAAAGCCATGAATTCTATGTGCAGTAGTCCCTTACTTAGCGCTGGAGTTTTGCCGTTCTCATTGATCGGTAAACTTGGTCTTGGCTGGCTGTTCTCGCTGATCTTCTGGGGAGGGGCCTGTTGCCGTGGTTTCCAAATGTCTCTGCCGGAGGCGGAATTGCCCCGCCCTTGCCCCCTCCCGGCTAAGTAATCTGCTCGGGTTTGCTCTCCGGGGCTTTTGTTCCCTGCGAGCTTTCCTTACAGCTTTGGAGGTGGAGAGTGAAAATGGCGGCCTCCCAATCTCCGCCCTGGAGGAGCCGAGAACTCGGGGCCCGCTCCTCAGTGAGCCCCCAGAGAAAAGCCGTCAGTCACTCCCGTCTCCCCGGTCTCCGGCCACACTCCGTGCTCACCCGGCCTGTGACCGTGCGTTTCTATCTCTGGCACCCGACCCCGGGTGGAGTCTCCAAACCCAGCAGATCCCTGCGGTGCACTCCCGTGCGGCTCCTCCCGGGGGAGGAAGGTGAGTCTCTCCGGATCTGCCGCTTGTTGGGTCCCTGCTGGAGGAGCAGGGGCCCGACTGTGCCGGGGATCACAGTTTATGGCCACCCCGAGCTGAGAGCCCGCGCCTGGGCTCCGCCTCTGCAGCCGGCTTCCCTGCGCCGTTACCTGGGAGCTCTGCCACACTCTGGCACCACCGGTCTTTCTGTGACCCCGAGGGTCCTGAGACCACACTGTCCCGCGAGGGTTCCACCCCCGCTTAGCCACCAGAGTGACGTCCCTCGGCGGAGCAGACTTTTAAAAGTTCCAATTTTGTGCTCCGTGGTTCTATCACTTGCCAGAAGCGGCCGACGGAGGCCCCTCCCCCGCCGCCTATCCTCCCGAATATCGCCTCGGATTCACTTCTCCGCACGTCCTACCTTCCAGAAAGTGGTCGCTTTTCTGGTGAGAGAGTTGTTGCTCTTCTTTTCTTCGATCTCCTGTTGAGTTTGTAGGTGTTCAGAATGGTTTGATCCCTATCCAGCTGAATTCCTGAGAGGAGACGAAATCCAGGTCTCCTACTCCTCTGCCATCTTGCTCCGCCCCCAGGGTCAATCACTTTTGTAAAGCCTTATTTTACCCTCTATCTTCTATCCTCTCAGACAAAATTTACTACTTCATTTCTTGTATTACTGCTACTTAAATATATATAAATTAAATATTAAAAATGTTATCAGTTAATGCATGATTGATTCATTTGTTTACTACGATGTTTGATGATATGCTCTAGGAAGACATGGACCAAAACATATTTTATCATTGAATGTACAGAATAGTGTCCAGTATATGGTGTTTAAGAAATATTTAAACTCCACAGTAGTATTTGTGACTTTTATAATATGACCATAACAGATCATCCCAGTCTTATCTTCTGTTATCTCGTCTTACCTGGAAAAAAAAGGAAGGAAGGAATGAAGGGAGGAAGGGAGACTAGAAGAAATAGTCTGTTGTTCCCCTGCTAAATGTTAGCATATTAACATAAATTGTTAAATGAGATACCTAAATTGTTGTACTATATCAGAACATTTATCACAATCTGCCTGAGTTGAAGTTGTTCATTTGGAGTAGACAGATAGCTAGTAAATTGTGGGCTTCAGAAGGACCAAAGATGTTTCATTTTTGTGACTGAAATATGTTAGTTGAACTGACTTAAACTAGTATAAGCCAATAAAAATGGATTTTTGTCTTAGATTTATAGGAAATGAAATGTTCTTTCTGGAAATTTTCATTTCCTATAAATAAGCATTCAAAAGATAATGACAACTCTATGTTAGAAATGTGCATGTGTGTGTGTATGTGTGTGTGTGTGCGTGTGCATATGGTCATGTGCAAAGAGCAAGCCTCCCTAATCAGGAACATCAAAGTCCTAGCAACTTAGATTACTTTACTGAATGATAACTGATACACCCAACAGAGGACATATTTTTGAGGTACAGATACATCCTTTATATTCAGAGGGAGCCCTTGAATAACCTTGGTGAAATCTGAACTTTGTGTATACAACTATTGTATATATATTTTTCAGTATGCTCAACCCCCCCCCAAAAAAGAGTGATGTTTCCCTTATAAGCTTGTTTGAGTCATCAAATTGAATCATGCACAAAATCTAAGTGGCAAAGCTGAATTAAAATCTTGATCCTGAAGAGACAACTAGAAACAACCCACTTAACTAGCCTCTCAGTACATATGATACAAGGTTGTGCTTCAGAAATATTACAAATTATTCAATTCTTTTTTTTTTTTTAAGATTTTATTTATTTATTTGACAGAGAGAGACAGCGAGAGAGAGCACACAAGCAGGGGGAGTGGGAGAGGGAGAACAGGCTTCCCGCGGAGTAGGGAGTCCAATGCGGGGCTCGATCCCAGGACCCTGGGATCATGACCTGAGCCGAAGGCAGCCACTTAACGACTGAGCCACCCTTCAGCAAATATAACCGAGTGAGTATTTTGTTCTAGGCTAAGAGATGTCTCAGAAAATAGCTGTTAACAGGAGGGATAACATTCCTGCTCCCATGGATGACATGTCAATTGGAAGAAATAGGAATTGAATACCTACACACATAATAAAACTAAATAATTACACTGTGATAAATGTTGTAAAGGAACATACAGAGTATTATAAAACTTGATAACAAGAGGCTTTGATATCTAATGAGAAGTGATATTTATGATGATAAATATCATGGAGTAATTGATATTCAGGCTAAGACTTGAAAAATTACTAAGAGTTGGCCATGAAAAGTGGGTGATATATTTTGTGAATTTTTTGCAGTGCCACATAAAATCAAGTAACTACAGATTCAGTGTAATTCATCCCTATTTTATAGTTATATTTTAATATATGTAATAGGATCAATTCTCTTTATAGAAGTGGTAAACATACAAAGTAAGTAAAAGCCCAGTAAATGGAAGTCCCAGGATTTCTTTTCTTTTCTTTTCTTTTTTTTTTAAAGATTTTATTTATTTATTTGAGACAGAGAGAGCACATGAGAGGGGGGAGGGTCAGAGGGAGAAGCAGGCTCCCCGCCAAGCAGGGAGCCCGATGCGGGACTCGATCCAGGGACTCCAGGATCATGACCTGAGCCGAAGGCAGTCGCTTAACCAACTGAGCCACCCAGGCGCCCCCAGGATTTCTTTTCAAGATTCATATGGTTTGCTAGAGTTCAGAGAACAGAATCTAAGAAACTCATTTGAGTAGGTAGCATATGATAGAAAGTTCCCAGTAAGGACTTGTTAATAGAATAGAATATTTGGCTT
Source organism: Mirounga angustirostris (assembly GCF_029215605.1). Lineage (NCBI taxonomy): Eukaryota > Metazoa > Chordata > Mammalia > Carnivora > Phocidae > Mirounga > Mirounga angustirostris. Next base: position 89,343,997 of record NW_026991716.1, on the reverse strand, counting down.
ATGTTGATTTGAAATCTAGCAAATCACTTAACATATCTATATTAACAATGATTAGCTCATACAAGGTATTCTGGACTGGGAATCAGTCTGTCAGATTGATTTACTCATAAAAACTTGCATATACCCATGAAAGCAATGATAATAATTGTGAAGTTGCAGACTTTGCCCTGATTAGCATAGTTTTGTGCTTACTTTTCTACCCCAAGACATCTCAAAATGTAACTCACTAAGTAAAGGAGCAGGTATTGTGAGGAGAGATGTGGGAAGTTATGTAAAGAAAGGATGTTTGAATCAAACACTCTGGTTGAAATCACATTTTCATTTCATTTAATTTCTTTCTTTCTTTCTTTTTTTGAGAAATAGAGCACGAATGGGTGGGTGGGGGAAGGGCAGAGGAAGAGGGGGAGAGAGAATCTTAAACAGGCTCCAGGCTCAGCATGGTGCTTGAGGCAGGCCTGGGCCTCTATCTCACAACCCTGAGATCATGACCTGGGCTGAAATCAAGAGTCGGATGCTTAACCGACTGAGCCACCCAGGCGCCCCCACATCTTCATTTCTATGTATCATAGCAAAGTATTTAATTCCTATGTGCTTCATTTCCCTTTTATTTAAAATGAAACTGATCATGTATCTGGTGGTTCCTATAATTAATACTGTTAATGGCTTTTGACAAGTTAGTTGTTTGGGCTGTTAGGACCCATTCTCTAAGTGATTGTGGTGCTTTTGGAGTCCTGAAGTAATAAAGAAAACATCACATGGAAAGAATTTTATATTTTATTAGTTACAAGATGTTTTGCATGGTCTCGTAATCTGCTCAGTGCCAGTAATAGCGCAACTAAAAAATATTTCACATATCTATAAGCCAAAACATGCTATTTCTAAGTTTTTCTACTTCTAACACAAAACCATAATCACCCATATTCTATGATTGACTGTTAGGAAGCATTAAGGGCAATATGTTTATCTGCATTTGTTCCTTGTATCCTGAGAGGTATTCTCTTTACAGTATCATCCTAAAAAAACAAACAACAACAAAACAAAACAAAAAAACACAAAACAACAAAACAACCAACCAACCAAACAAACAAAAACCTTTGATAGTTTATCATATTTTTAATTTACTCTTTAAAAACTTAAGAATTAAGAGTGGCTTAGGTCTTCATTTATTTTATTCTCCGTGTCCAGAATTAATAAATAATTACCCAACACCCCAAATTATTTAGATCCTATAAGTCAACTAATGGAAAGTGAAAACTAGAAGTTGTCATAACTGAATCTTCTCAATAAATAAATAAACCAAAGAGAATTATCAAATTATTTATTGTAGAATGGGCTAGAACTGAACTGTTGCTTAAATCCTGAAGACCTATTCCTGAAGAATTTAAATTGGAAGCACAGGTTATCTTTTCAGTTCAAATGAAGCAATCCTAGTACAAGTAACCTGAGCATTTGAGTTAGTTTTCTCATCTGTAACATGTGAGATACTCTATATATCTATATCCCTATATCTATATCTGTTTCTTTGTCATCTCTATCTAATCCAGTTTGTGGGTTTTCGAGTGTGTGTGTGTAGACGTGGAAATGGAATAATGGATATAAACATATATACTGGAACACAATGAAGCTTTTTTCTTTGTAGATTCCAACTTTTCTTTATTTTCAGAAGTGTTGTGAAATATATATTTTCTGTCATCTGTTCAGTTATCATCTTGAAGTTCAACTACCTTGAAATTCAGCTATCTTTCTCTATTTTAGGTCATTCATAACTGAGCTAACACACAGATATTATTATAAAATCAGACTCACATGGATCAGAGATGTCACCCAACATTAAGCTTTAATAACTACTGTCAAGGATATGAGAAATCAAAAAGCTCAAAGCAGAGTTCTGGGACATCAAGGGTAGCTTCTCAGAGCCTGTCTTCCTACATTGGATGTTCACCTTGTTCCAGAGTAATAGACATGATTCACAGGTAAGGCTCATAGTATCATCTCACACAATGGGAGCATGTCCATTTTGAATCATCTCCATTTTTAGCCTCAGAGTTGTGCATCTCCCCAGGGAAACATGCCTTATAGATCCTGAATACTATTTACTATAGGGAATTCTTAGGAAGATCATGTTAAGGGCAATTCAGAGATAAGATTTCTTCCTCCTAGTAAATAGCGTTAGTTTATTTTCCCAGAGGTCCAGTTGACAAAAAGACTACACCAGGTTATCTGCTTAGTTCCTCCCCTGGGGCATCACTCATAAAAGAAGTGACATAATCCCAAGCCAGAAGCTTTAACTTCTTCCTGACAGTAGTTAATACCATTTTTCATTCTCATTCTGTTTTCCATTCCCTCTGAATTTTGTGTAAGTTTGCCACAACTGTTCTGCAGCCCAATGTCTGTATTTATTGCAATTCTATACCTGCTTTTGATAATGAATTAAATGCTGCTATTTTAGTTCTGTCATGAATTATTTCAGGTATCATTATCTTCATTTCTCTGAATGAATCATCCTTTTTACCACCCCTCCCGGTCTCTTGAAAAGTCTTGTATAGTCTATATTAGATTTTCCAAAGCTTGTAAGACAAGTATCACTTCCTCCTTTTTTCACCCTTCTCTTTGTTGAATACATCTTCTCCCAAGCAAATTCTTTGTTCCCTTCCATATTGCATCATTGCTTTTTAATTTTTTTCAGAATTTTCACGCAGACTCCATAATATTTTATTTTGTTGGTAATTATATTTTAAATCAATTTTATTACTTTCCACAGTATTTTATACAAATAGTTTAAAAAGTTAAATAGTGGTAAATATCTTATAATAAAATTCACTAGTATCTCTTAGTGCTCAGTTCTATCCAAAAGGTAAAAAAACCTTGTCTCTGAGTTTGGTATTTCCAGTTTTTGAAATATATGTGGAGTATTGGGTGTTACACGCAAACAATAAATCATGGAACACTACATCAAAAACTAATGTTGTAATGTATGGTGATGAACATAACATAATAAAAAAAAGTGAAATATATGTGTGCTTAATCTATCTAAATATGTATTTCTGTATTAATAATTTTTATTTCATAGCTATTATTTTTATTCTCACCATTACTTTATCTATTTATTATTATTTCTGTTTATTCAGTTATGATGTCTGATATAGTATCTCTTTTAGGAAGTCCTTTCTTAAATAGATCATATAACCTGACTATAAACCCATGCCTATCATATTTTTTATGCTTTATGCTTCAAGCTTTTATGTCCCTTTTGAGTTCTCATCGAACTTCCTTCTACTTCTCAAGTTTTAGTACCCCATCAACATTTTTATTATGATGTTCTAAAATATCTTTTGTTTGTGGTAAATATATATGTATTTTTAGAATGGCAGTTACTGTGATTCTATAAGGTAGCCCCTTTCTTTGGGATCCACTCCAGGAGAATATTTACTGAGCTGGAATGTGCTTATTGCAGATTCTGATTATCAGATGAAGCTCAGAGGTGCAGATTACTTGCCATGGGACCTTTCCAGTCTTGGTGGTCTCCTCTGTGAATAAGACATGCATCATTGACTTTCTATATCTTGTGGAAGTTAACTCTGTAAGGATGCTCTTCCACTACATCCATGTTTCTTGTGACTATAGCTCTACCTTCCAGGATATAAAAAGAGCTTATTCTATACAACATACCCATAAGGTAGATACTTTTCTAGTAGTTCCAATTTACAGCTAAGAAAACTGAGTTTAAAAAGTTAAATTAAACTGCCTAAGTTACTCTTCTTGTAAACAAAGTTTGCACTTAAATCTCAAATTGCCTCATTGCATGCTCTGAGATAGTAGGAGTTCTAATAATTTGCTTGTAGGATGGTAGGCCTGCCTGAATGAGCAGGGGTGGAGGTTGGGGTGGGTCTCTATGACCTAGAAGTTTGTTCTTTAATCATCTACTCTCACAGGAAACCTTGCCTTGCAGGCTTTCTGTTTATGGTAGTCACTTAATGAAAAAAATCTTCCCAATATCACTTACCAGTTGCTACTTCTTATCCTGCATATCGCAGGGCTGTATTCACATTTCCAAATGAGGGTTCAGATTATGATTTTATGAAGGTGTCCTTCTTTTATTTCTCAGACATTCTTTCACTGGAATGAAAAAAAAATTGAGAGTTTATCCTGTGTCTCTTCTAATCTGGCCCTGTGTGCATTCTAACAACCAAATAATTGATGTTTCTGTCATATAGATGAGAATATTCCTAGTTTTCTATGTTAATGAAACTATGTCCCTATTTTCATGCACAGTGGATCATTTCATGGTATCTTCCAATGGCAGAGTTAGACATCAGTTTTTATATTACTATTTTAATCCGTTGACTACCTGATGTTTGTTTCATTAGGAATTGTAAAATGGGTCAAGAGGCAGATAGACTCCTCTCTTGAGTTTGCCACCTTATTTACTCTTTTTCTCATAATTTTTAAACACTCATACTCTAGTCAAACAGATCTACTTATTTCCTGCAACACAGGAGATGACTCAGTACTTTTGTCATTTGTCACTACTACTCCCTCCCCCCAATTTTTAATATCTCCTTCACCCTTCTCTGAATTTACCCAAATGCACAATATCCAACTTAAGTTGTGTATATTCTATGAAGACTTCACTGGTTACTCTTATTTGTACAGATCTTTTTCTGATAATAATTGTCATTTTAATTTTTTCTACCCTCTAGACTTTTATATGAAGTTCAGTAAATTTACTTTTAATTGTGCTCTGATTGTTTTGTGTTTCTTTGTTGGGTCTCTTCATGTAATATGATAATGAAGAAGAAACTATACCTCTCACTTTTTGTCTCTATATCACATGGTCTAGCCAGGTGCTCTCTTCCCTGACTGCACATGTGAATCATATTCAGGAAAGAGGTGAATGAGGAGGGGCAAATGCAGTGTTAAAATCTCCTATACCTGAGCTCCACCCCAGAGTAGTAAAATTACAGTCTCTTGATGTGTGGCTCAGGCACTGAATTGTGTTCCATTTCCAACTGATTCTAATGCATGCCAAGTTTGAGAAACCCTGCCTTAGCACTATGTTGAGAATTTAACAGTATTTACCACACATATGATTAAGTATGCATCAGAGAACATCAAAGAACATCCAGGGATAAGAAAAGTTTCCAAGGAAGAAAGTTTTAGACTTCAACATGAATAAATGAGCCATAAATTGTGAATCATAAAAGGTAACTGATTGAAGCAGAAGTAATGATTAGAGATAATTGATAGAAGAGGTGTAATGATGGAGATTTCAAATTTTCCAAGTAAAAGAACTAAAATTAAATTGGATTTTATAAGCATATGTAAGCAGGTACAAACCATAGGTGTAAAAGAGCATTCAGACCCTGTCAATTTGGACTCATCTCAAAAAGGAGAAAGGAAATATAGCAACTTGAGCAGTAAAAGACTGAAGTGTCAGAGTATGAAAAAAGGTCTTTGATAGTGATTATCTGAAAATAATAAAATGGAATATAAGTTGTAAAATGAAGAGCCTGTCTAAGATAGCTGCAGGCACCTCTCCCCCTTTGGAAGACGGGTGTTTTAGGATGTTGGAGGGAGTTCAATGGAGCTTAAATAATTGTAGCTGAAGGAAGAGTTCTATCCCAATCTGATTCTCTCTGATAAGTTGACAGATCCAGCCACTGGTAAGCAATAAGATATAGAATTTAAAAAGCAAACTTCTCAAGAGAATGAGGATATCAAGACGTAGACTTGCTCTGGCTTCAGGCATTTAGGATACTAGGCTAAGAGTGAAAGATGAATTTGAGACCACCCCAGAAAGAAGGAATAGAACTTTTCATGTCCTTCCTGTATTGTCCAGGACTACTTCAGATCCTGCTGGAGCTGTGTCTGACCTGGCTACTCATGGATCATAAAAAAATAGAAGTTCATGTGAATTTCAAGTTAGTGTGCTTGCTGGTGTGCAAGTCAAGGTGCCATGTATGTGGAGGGGCTGTGATACAGCTAACGGCAACCTTGTATAACAGAAATCATTGGGAAACATAGATAAACAAGTAATACACTACCATTGCCTTCAAAGAGCCAATTTTCACAATTACATGTCTTATTCGTAAACCTATGGGGAAGGGTGATTCAATGTTTAGTGATACTCTGAGTTTGCACAGATAAGAAAGGAAAGGACAGAGATTGATAGAGCTATGTGATAATATATGCTGTTATAAAAGTAAATTTAAATAAATATTTAGATGTGTTAACTTGCCATGCATACAAGCCTTAAGAAGTTTTATATAAAGTTTGAAAATCTGATTATAGTAATTGAGAAAAATATCAACTTTGTCTTACATATGAAGACCCTTAAGGACATTGATGTACAAGAAAACAGATGACCTGAGGCTACTTAAAAGAATCTTACAATAATCTCTAGTATTTAGAACACTTTTTGTTTGTTTGTTTGGCATACCGTAAAAGAAAGGTGTGAATTAATAAATTTCCAGAGTTTTCCTAAGCACCATTGTTTTAAGCACCTTACTGAAAATTGGAATATGACTAGTCCTCTGTCTGGTAACTTAATCATTATTCTTTTATTTCAAAGGCACTTGAGAAGTTGTAAATTTTTAAAATTCTGAAAGAAAAAAAAGCATACACACACATGCAGACTTTTTTTTTTACTTTTACTGGATGATAATCTACTTTTGAAAGAATAAAAATATTTTTTTCCCGTCAATGCAATCTGCTTTTGATATTCATTTTCATTACATTCTGCAACATACTCATTGTCTCTACAGTATAACCCTAACTAAAAAAAAAAACCTAAGGGGAGGAAAAAGGCATTAAAAATATCTACACATCTGCTTTCAGCCTCTCCATTATTACTAAGAATGTTCTAAATCACCTTGCGTCTGATGACATTAAATCAGAGAGAACAGGCAAAGGAGGCCATGTCAGCGTGCTGATAATGCATCCACTGTACTGTCTGGTCAGTTTATACTCTGTCACTTCCCATTAAAAGGGCACTGAATAGAGCAATTTTTATCTAGGACAAGTTTGTAAAAGTAATTCCACTTCTTTTTTCTTGTCTGCAACAGCAATTAGTTTGTAATAACAATTGCGATATCATAAATGTCTGACATTTTTTGTTGAATTAATTTCACTGTGTTTACTTTTTTCTAAATTCATTTTAGGCCTTTTAGAGAATACGGTATAAAACTAGGATGATTAATAAAAATCTCCCAACCTAAGTGTTTTTTTTTTTTTTTAATTTAGATTCCCAATATCATTTAAATATACTGGATATGTTTTTATTTTCTTAGCTTAGGAGAGTTTACTAATGCCTACTTAAATGTGTTGTATATTTTCAGGTTTCAAAAGTTATGTATATTTGTTGTAGAGAATTTAGACAATACAGAAAATATACAGAAGATAAAGAGCACTCAAAGCCAAGCATCCAGAAATAATCACTGCTGATTATTTCAAATATATTTTTTCTAATCCTGTGTGTGTGTGTGTGTGTGTGTGTGTGTGAATAATGGTCCAGTCAGGAGAGAGAAACCATGCAGTAATCTGAATAGAGAAGGCTTACTATAAAGATTAATTAAATATTTATAAGAGATTAGCTTCCAAGAGGAAATAAGAGAACTCTAAAGAAGAAACTAGAGCTGACAGAAGGAAACCAAGGAAGGCATAAACTTGAAAGTGCCCCCCTCCCCTGCCTTCCTTTCTAAGGATGAGGTTCAGAATCCATTGGAGAAGGCAAGACTTCAGTCTACTACATGGTGAAGAAGTTGGGTTATCCTGGGATTGAGCTGGTTCCCAGATGGCAGACCAAGACTTATCCACTACTGAAAGAGGAGCATTACTGATGGCTGTGTGGGTTGCTGGCTGCTGAGTCTCACAGGGAAAAATGAAGAAAAAACACACTAGAGTCAACAAGAGAAATCCTTTTCATCCTGCAGTGTCCCTCCAGCACCTCTATTGGCAATGGGAAGATATTTATAACATCAAGCTCCATTGTGACAATGAGGTCAGTGATGGGTGGCTCTGGAGCTGAGAGGTAATAAATTGTGGTAACTGACGCTGACATAGAGTATGTTGTATATAATCTTGTCTTTATTTTTTAAAAGTATTATACTACATATTCTTTCCTGAAATTTGCTTTTTCTCACCAATTTATATAGAAATATTTGTATCTTTTACAACAGAGTTTTAAAAGCCTATATAGTATTTCATAACAAGAATGCTCCATGGAAATTTTGTGCGTGTTGTGTCTGTGTAGTATAGACAGGGCATGCCTTAGTAATTCATTTAAGTAATCTCTGTAAAGAAACACGGTCTTATTTTCCATTTCTTTGTTGCTTTGGCAATTTCAGTTGGTCCTTTTATCTGATGGGCTTTTTGCCATTGTTAATCAAGATTGTCCTCATATTTGCCCTTGCGGGAATGAAACTTCTGGGAAAGAAATTTATTCACTAAAATATCTTTATTCTGAGGAAAATAACTCATAATGTTGGTGGTTTTCTTGTATTTTAGATCACAAAGTCACAACCATCTTGAGAGCACTTTATTTCCATATTTAACAGTAATTATAACTTTCCTATCATAATAGGGTCTTATACCAGGCATATTTTTTCAGAGAGGAATTGTTGAGAACTTGAATTGAATTACCAATATTTTCTTCATTTACCATTGAACTCCCTTTATATATTTCAAAATTATTCTCTTTGAGGCCTTTGTTTCCTGATGTGTTACTATGAGATACGACGAAAAATAGTTCATATGTATACATCTCAAAAAGGAAATAGATGTACTGAATGAGTTTTGTTGCTTTTTGAAAACCCATTAATAATATCTTTAAGATATGGACAAGGTAAATGTACAGTTCTTTCATATGATCTACAGAAGTAGACTTTACATTTAATTAATTTAAACATTGTGAAAGGAATTAAATGGTAGCCATGATCAAAACTCTTGAAAATTTAAATGGTGAAATTTTCATACAACAAGATTCGGTTTAAAACAAAGCAGAAACAGAATCTGATCTGGTTTAATTTGTGGTTTAAATGGCTATTTATATACAATATCATGAAATAAGATGAAGTAACATAAAAATTATGATCCCACATAAGAAAGTTTATAAACCCGTTTACGACTATTTTATTTTGAAATAAAAAGAAAAAAATCAGTACTATAAAGTAATTCATAAAGAGAATGAATGTGAGAAATATGATAGTGCCTATTGCGACTATGGCCCTTTAAACATGAAAGGCAAGTATATTGAGTACCTTGTTAATAATAAAATTTGCTCTTAAATAATATTTTGATAGATGAAAAATGTTATGTATGTATACATTGCATATGTATACATTGAATTTGTGATTGTATATATAGTTATACTATACACATAAAGATGTATAACCTTATCTAATTTATTTCAGTCCTCTGGGAAAGCTCCTGAAATTTTTCATGTTTTAGAAAATATGGCTCAACTCCTCTTAATCTATGGTTGATAACGGTCTGCTTCCTTTCTTCAACAGCACCACACTGATCTAGTTGACCGCCATCTCTCCTTAGAGTTTAGCAGGAGCCTTCTTATTAATTTCCTTGCAATAACTCTAACTCTTTTCCCATCAGCTGGGATGATTTAAGGTTGTTGTTTTTTTTTTTTTTAACTTAATTCTTTTCATGTCCCCTTCTCTGTTTCAAGTTATTCAATTGTTACTTGTTGTTTATTGATGAAGATAAACTCCCTAAATGGATAAGTTTCACATCATTTTTCTAGAGAAGATAAGGATCTTTTAAAAATATTTTATTTATTTATTTTTAGATAGAGAGAAAGAGCATGTGCATGAGAAAAGAGAGGGGCAGAGGGGAAGGGGGAGAGAGAGAATCTGAAGCAGACTCCTCATTGAGCGTGGAGCCTCACATGGGGCTCAGTCTCAAGACTGTGAGACCATGACCTGAGCCAAAACCAAGAGTCAACTCCTTAACTGTCTGAGTCACCCACGTGCCCTGATAAGGATCATTTTTATATCTTTCAAATGTAATTGTCCAAAACAGAACTCTTGAACTTCAGATGTTTTCTTCAAAGCTTCTCTTTTATTTTCCACCTCTCAGTCAAAAGCACTAACATCCATGCCACATTTCAAGACCAAAAAATTGGGATCATCCTTCTTTCTTCCTTCATTTTAGCTAGATGTATCAGCACATCCTCTTGAATACCTGTCAACCTGAGATCAATCTCCCTGTGTTCATCTAAACTATAATCTAAATAATCTTCATTCCCCAGCTCGGTTGATTTAACATCCTGATAACTAATCTTCTGATCTTGCCCCTACAGGATTCATTTTATATCCAGAAGTCAGGATGATGTTCTAAAAATAAAAGTAGGTGATCTACCTGTCTATTCCCTCTTCCTACCGCCACTCCTACCATCGGCACACACTCTTCAAAGGCTTGCTATCGCTTTGAGAATATAACTAAGTTCTTTACCCCATTCTATACATCCCTGTGTGATCTAGCTCCTGCCTCTTTCTCCAGTGTCGTATCAGTTCACTTTCTCTCTTGCTCATTATGCTTTAGTCACATTGGTCTTTCCTCTGTTCTTTGTAACTGAAGCTTGTTACTTTCCTAAGGTCATTCGCAAGCTGTTTCTCTGCGTGAAATGCTCTTCCCCTTGTTCTCACAATGAATAGCTCTTTCTTACTTTTTCCTCCCCATTAAATATCACTTCTTCTTCAGGAAAGTTTTTTTTTTTTCCTCAAACATTCAGTTTTACTAAAACAATTTGTTGTATCCGTCATTTCAGCCTGATTCAACTCTCTGAAAAGAAGTTTGTATCACCTGACATTGTCTTGCTCAGAGAAATTTTCGGTTATGTCCACTGCTCTAGTCCCAGTGGTTTAAAAGCAGCCTACTTAGTGCTCGATATATACTCATTGGACGGATGAGAAAATGCATGGATGACTGGAATGACAGCCTAGCCCGATGACTTCTCTTCTCACATCTTAACCTACCCCTACTCCAAGCCAGAGTGTTCTTCCTCTTAATACATTGTGAAATGTTAAGCTCCCTTCCCTATCAGGGCCTTTCACAAGTGGTTCTGTCTCTGCATGTAACACATTCCTGTTCCCCTAGATCCCTTCCTCACCTACTAAACTTGTGTTTATCTTCAGATTCCAGCTCAAATAAGTCCTCCTCGGGAAAATCTACTTTGTGACAGGGAACATTTTCATTATAAAGTTTCATAACACCAAGTTCTGCTATTTTGAAGGACATATCTAGACTGTAGTTTCTTTTTTCAATTTTTTATTCTCATGTTTCTCCTCAACAAAATTGTAAACGCCTGAGTCAGGACCATATCCGTTTTTGCATTCGATTATATCCTCATCAACTAGGCAGGTAGGAAGTCTTACTCAAAAATATTAATCCAATCTCTTTTATCTCCTTTAATTGTCTAAATAAAAATGAAAGTAAAGTCCCACAAAAGCAATCAATAAGTACATCCTCAGCCAGAGCCTATCTATTTCCCATAACCTGTGACTGAGCTTAATCAACAATTAGGGCATTTTGAGCTCTAATGGACCATGGATACCAACGGCTTGGTCTAACTATCAGCTCCCAAAAAAGACAAGTGGAGGGCAAACATAATTAAATGGCAGAGCTCTATCAACAGTTCAGTAATCCTTGTCCACACCTGGGTGACTCCAATAATAGCTGACAGTAAGATGCTGGAGGTAATAAAACTGAGCTGCCTTGCATGTTGAGGGCCCTGTGTTCATTCTGGGGGGAGACAGAGAATTTCTAAAGCATATAAATTTTACCCCTTATGTGTTTTTAGTTGCCAACAAGGTAGGTAAATAGTTCTATCCCTGTCCCTTTTTCTATCCTTTGTTTCTTGTTCAAGCTATATTTTATTTTATTTTATTTTTATTTTTATTTTTTAAAGATTTTATTTATTTATTTGAGAGAGAGAATGAGATAGAGAGAGAGAGCATGAGACAGGGGAGGGTCAGAGGGAGAAGCAGACTCCCTGCCGAGCAGGGAGCCCAATGCGGGACTTGATCCTGGGACTCCAGGATCATGACCTGAGCCGAAGGCAGTCGCTTAACCAACTGAGCCACCCAGGCGTCCTGTCCAAGCTATATTTTAAAGAAAGCTGAGATTTGGGTGGAAATGGGTTCTCTACCTATTTTTCTGAATATGCTATCAAGCAGCTCCTGGTTCTACTCCATTCTTACGGGTTTTGTTACATTTAATTAAATGTGATAAAATTAACAATCAGTCTTTTAAAAATATCAATAGAACTAACTAATGTTGACCCAGTACTTTCTGCCACTTTGATTTTTTTTTTTTTTTTTTTTGTAATCATTGAATGCCAAGAGAATAAAAACTGCAGGCAACCTACTATCCACTAAAGTGCTCTGGAATTCTGTTATTTGAACTCTGTTTGGCAGCAGGGAATGGGTTTGGAATGGGTCAATGACTATTTTTTGGGGGGAGAAAAAATTGACTTTGTCCCACCTCAAAACAAAATAATACATATAAAATGAGAACTGCGCCAGATGCCAACATTTTGGTGCACTCAGCATATGCCAACCACTATTCTAGGCACCTGCCATGTGTTACTTCAGTTAATCATCACAACAACTTTATATATCTGTATCTTTCTTATAACAAATTTGAGGCTCAGAGAAAATATATCTCTTGCCAAAGTAAGTGCCAAAGTGAAATTTGAACTCCACATTGATTTTTCTACATGAACAGAATGTCAAAAGAAAAACAAGTTAAAAACACTAAGATTAAGCAATAACCTTTGCTAACATAACTAACATCTGTTGAACAACAAGAACAAATAAACACTATGATAAGCAAATGAGAGGATTAGGGGATTTATTTCTAAGATGCTCTGTGTTGGTACATCTGAGCTAGATAATTTAGCAGTTACAATGGCCAGAGAAGAGTTACTGTTTGCTTTACTTCAATTCAAGAATATTTGGGGGGCACCTGGGGGATTCAGTTGGTTAGGCATCTGACTTTTGGTTTTGGCTGGGTTCATGATCTCAGGGTCCTGGGATCAAGCCCCAAGTTGGGCTCTGCATTCCCTCTCCCTCTGCCTCTCCCCCTGCTTGTGCACTCTCACGCTCTCTCTAAAATAAATAAATAAATCTTAAAAAAAAAAAAACCCACAAGAATATTTGGGAAATAGAATAGCAGATGTTCTAATTGTGAGGCTTATAAACATTCTGCTATTGTCAATGGAGAGTATCTTCACAGTTGATTGTCACAGTTTCATCCATCTGTACCTAGATGTCTGACATAGTACTTATGGTCAGGTATTGGGTTACAATTTGCTTGTAGGTAGGTGTTATAATTCCTGCCAAAGATGGACTCTCAGGATAAATGACAGCAAATAATAGTAATAGAGATTATCATTCAGAATGCATTTTGTTTGTGTTTTTCATGATTCAGTTGAAATCCACTGATGATGACTCTCAGCTTCTGTGTATTATATTCTCCCCATTAACGGGTTTGACTTGCAAACAAACTGTGGTCTCAAACCTGGATGGATTCTAGAACCAACACTGACCCGAGGCAAGAAAACTTTATGTAGCACTACGTCATCTTTAAATTTTCTGATATTCCTGGCGCCTGGATGGCTCAGTCAGTTAAACTGCCTTTGGCCCAGGTCATGATCCCAGGGTCCTGGGATTGAGTCCCGCATCGAGCTTTCTGCTCTGTGGGGAGTCTCCTTCTCCCTTTCCCTTTGCCCCTCTCTCCTGTTCTTGCCTGTGCTCTCTCTCTCTCTTTCTCAAATAAATAAATAAATTTTTAAAAATTTCTAATATTGCAATATTAGATGTTATACCTATATAGCACATTCAATAAGCAGTTGGATTATCTTTTTAATTATTGTGCTGAAATATAACTGATGGTTTTGGTGGAATGATTTAGCTTTAAGTGAAGCATAAAAAAATGAAGGTTTTTAATTTGCGTATGTTTGAGTCTCAGACGCTCTTAAGAGGGTAGCATAATTTTGTTTATGCCCTTTGTTTATTATTTGCTTCAACTTTGAACAAGGCTTTTAATCCAAATATTAAAATATACAAATTTAGGAATTAAGGTAGATACTTACTGGCATAGGAATTGACAGATTGGTGAAACACAATAGAAAAGTCTGAAACAGATGAAAACAAATAGGAATTTAATGCGTGATGAATGTTTTAAATATATGAAGAGCTCTTACAAATCAAACTAATATAACACTGCATGTTAACTATACTGGAATTAAAATAAAATATAAAAAAATATGGCTATAAGCCATATTGATACAAATAAACAGGGAGATGGAAAAGTTCTTTTTTAATTAAGGTATTTATTAAACAGTTGTGTATCTAAGAATTTCTATGAAACAGAAATACTTCTTACACTACAGGGCTTTTTTTCCCTTTAATTTTATAATATTAACAGAATTTTAGACCTGCAAGGGGATTATAGAGACTTTGTTACCTAACAAAGAAATACTTATTTATTTATTTATTTATTTATTTATTTATTTATTTATTTATTTATAGAGAGGGTGGGGGAAGACCCTGAGATCATGACCTGAGCCAAAATCAAGAGTCAGACACCTAACCGACTGAACCACCCAGGCTCCCCAAAGAACCATTTAGAAAAAGAATTAAAGGAATGTCATTGCTAAATTTATTGATACTTTCACTTAGGCTATGCCTGAGATCATTTTTAGACTCATGGTACATTTTTATGTTGGGGTATAGATATCTTTTTCTAATACTTTTCCAACTGTATTTCAATTGGGATGTTTGTGAATTTAACAAAAAAATATTTATGAAATCACAAATACTAGGTTTATTTCCAGAAAATCTAGCATGGAATGTATGTTTAATATTGTAAAACTGAAGTATATGAAAAGGCTTTTTCTTACTTGCCAACTAATGCCAACTAATAAATACAGAAAGTATGGATGCTAAAACACATGGATGAAATTGTTCTAAGGAATTTGATATTTACAAGTTCTCTTCCTAAATTACTTATTAATTAGAAATGGAAAGTAGTAACTTTATAATGGAGAAACCTGGGGGATACCACTAAAAAAGTCATCAAATCTAACATCACCAATATTGGAACAAATGACATCAAGTGCCTTCTTATAAATGCACATAGAAATAAACATCATTTCTGCATTATTCCTGCCAACAATATAAAGTCTAAATTTAATCACAAGGAAACAGGCAAATTGAAGTTGAAGGACATTCTATAAACTGTTCCTAACTCTCAAAATGTCAATGAAAAGAAACAAGAAAATGCTGAGAACATGTTCTGGAATAAGGGAAACTAAAAAGCCAAGACAACTAAATTGAGTGTTGGTCCTGAATTTGATTCCCATCCAGGGAAAGATAGCCATAAAAGAAATTATTGGAACAGTTGATGACATTAAATATGGATTATGATTTAGACAATAATTTTATATTATTGAAATTTGTTTGATTTTCAAAACTGCATTTGTTTATGAAAGATAATATGTTTATTCTTAGAAAATACACTAAATACTTTTAGGGACAAGTATAGGGTATGGTTCCTTAACTTATTCTCAAGTAGTTCAGCAAAATGTAATAATTTGTATATATATAAATGTACTGATGTATAGTAGGGAGGAGGGAAAGAGACAGGGACAGAAAGAGGAAGGAGAGAGAGAGAAATAAAAAAAATTTGAACAATTGCTAATATGGGCAAAGGATATAAAGGAATTCCTTACACTATTCTTGCAACTTTTCTGTTAGTTCAAAATTGTATCAAAATAGGAACTTACTAAAATATCTGAGATGTTAAGCAATGAAAGCTTGTAAAACTATTAGAAGTTCTGTTGCAGAAGTTTATCTGTTGGCCTGGAGATGTTCTTAAATATATTTTTAAAATTAAAATTATAAATGCATGCTATGTTATAATTCACATACAAAATTTCAATACATACATGATTTTCAGTGATGTGTGGTAAAATTTCAGACTTTTGTTTGTTACTTCTTTTCTTTTGCTTACCTCTCTTCTTTGATTTCTCTGTAAGAAACACTTTTTGCTTTCATAATAAAAATATTTAAAAATTATCTACAAAACAAAATGCCCTTTCAGTATACATACCCCAAGAACAAGTTATTTTTTAATGTGTCCTTTAAGCTGTCACTTCTTTAAGTATGTAGTACATCAGACTTTGGAGGGGAAACTATATTCATTTGCTTGCCAGTATTAACTGAGTGAACTTACTCTACCAGCTCTTTCATCTTGATTGACTAGGGCTGTGTTGGTGTGACACTAAAACAAGAAAAAAATATAAATAAAATAAAAAGATGGTCCTAACTCTAATATAAATCTCCATAGAAACTCAACAATAGAAACCAGGGTGACAAAAGATACACAAATACACACATGTACACACACACAAATCAGCAATGAACTTAAACCATTTATTTCTGACATAGAATGGAATAAAAAAAGGAATTCTTAAAATTCCAAATGCTCAAACTAATATATACTAATATATAAAATGATCAAGATTACTCTTTATAAGAGAAATTTTGCATTGTTCAATAAAGTACTACCATACTGTAGTTAATTTCCTGGAATATGTCAAGTATATACTTACAATGTTATACAATGTTAAAAGAAATCCCAGTACCTATGGGAATCAAATAATCATTTTGGGAGTAAATGGAATAATAATTCACTCACTTTTTATGAATATGTTAACAGAATTTTAACAATTGCCAAATCCCTTTTACATTGACATGTTTTAAGTCAGCTGGGTATAAGAACTTATGATAAAGGGATACCACCCTTTTACCCAAAGGTCATGGTTCATCCCCAGTTTACTATTGTTCTTAATCAGAGCATTAAAGTTAGTAAGTTATGGAGCTGTCAAGGTATTCAGCAAAGAATTTACGTATGAAAATTTAAGAGTGGCAGTCCACTGAACAGTGGCAGAATTCTGTAAAGATATTGGATAATTGAAAGTGTAAGTTTATCTCTACAGAACTTCTCTAAAGTACAGTTTTATACAATCAGCATAATGTAACTTTCATAACTGGTTTATGAGAAATATTTCTACTCTGCGGACTTCACATTAAATTATTCTTGTTTCCACTAGGTGGTTCTTAAACTGAAAATTCCTTCTGTAACAATTGATATAGGGCCCTGTATTTTCTTCCTTTTTGCTATTGCTCAGAAGAGCAAATCAAGATTGCTATTTGCTAGCAGTAAACAACCTCTGTAAGAGTAACCTAATCACTTTTTTCCTTTGACTTTCTGAACCACTTAGGCAATGATCTTGCATTTGATTTTCTTTCAATAATTATTTCAAATTATATAGAAGAGGAAGATGTATCTGTTTTCGAGTATGCAAAACACATTCACACACATACACATTCACACACATAACACACACACACACACTAAACCCCCTTCCAGCCAAATAATTGGAGTATTAATCCTATTACTATATTTTTCATACAAAAGTAAGTAAAATTTAATGACTAGTGGAAAAGAAAGAACTTAAAAGAATCATTTATTTTTAAGCTGGACAATAGAAGAGACAGGAAAACTGAAAAGTGAATCAGGTTAATAAAATAGTGTAGAAGAGTAACCTATTTTACAAGTAAGCTATGTGGTAAAATATAGAATGTAGGAAGAGTTGAAATATAATGTGGTCTCTAAGCAGCTTGAGATATTGAACTCATTTTTATCTTCTCATAGAAAGAGAAAGAAAATAAATCGAGGTTATAAGAGAACAAGTGAAAATTATCGGCATCAGCTATTTATTGGGCGTTGCCTATGTGCATAGTTTCACAATTACCATCATTGATCAAAAGCGGACAAGATGATGTTGACCTTAGGAAATTTCAACATATGAAAGAAAGTAGTAGACAACTACGGGTTATCTTTTGGCTTCAAACCCACACTTCCAACAAGGCATTTTGGGAGGAGGGGACAAAGGTGAAGCCGGTAATTTTGTTTAAATGGCTAAAGCATGATTAACATGTTTGGAGATATGAGCTCATGCTTGGGGTACAGCTTCATGTTGCAGACCAATTTCAGATTCTGTATCTTTGTCATATTCTGATCAACATCTTTACTTGGAAAGGATAACTGTGTTTCTCTATTCCATTATGAGCCATCTCCTACTGTTTCTTTACCATCTATTCCTATCCTTTATTATTCAAAATATCCTTACACACCACATGTCTTTCCTTCAACCTACTTTTTAATGTTTTATCAGTAGCCAAACTTTATTTTCCCAAATAGAATAATAATTGTTTAGCATTGGAAGGTGTCTTCCAATTCCTTCCATAAATAGAAATTTCTTCTACAACCTAATAATACTATTTAAAATGTTACTACTCCTGAGAATTATGATCCCCCTTAGCAATGACATCTTAGTGCTGTAATTCTCCGTGGGTGATGAAAAAAATCTCTCTCTCTCAAACTCAGTTTTTCTTAATCTGAATCATTTATTTTTAAGATGGCAAGATAAGAAATATTACTTAAAATTAGGTTACATGATCATAGATACCACTTCATTTTTTCAACCCAAAATTATAAATGTTATTTTGTAATTTTCCTATTCCCTATGATATTTCCAGTTTTTCTACATCTTTGAGCTCCACCAAAACATATGATAGATATAAAGATCATTGGCATAGTATAGCTCACCTATGCGTTTATAAAAACTCAGGAAAAATTTTATCTCACATATATAAAGATCAGAAATTTCTGTTTTTCTGTATAGATAATATTATCAGTTCACTTTCTTATGGAAGGTGAAGAAATCTCTTTTGTTCAAGGCAACTAATTTCATTTGCTCATAAAGAGAGGGCATTGTTGAAATTTTTTCACATGGTGTTATTCTTTCCCTAATACTGTTTGCACTTTATGGGCAGTTCTCACATTTAATGCTGTTACTAAACTCTTTTCAGCTACTACAACATCATAGCCCATAGACACGCTAAGGCTTTCCTACTGTGAATACTTTAGTTCTAAAAGATCATTTTCCATGATAATACAGTTTTAGCTATTGCAATGCTAGAAAGTACTCCAGAGACAAACTTTCATTTTACACATGAACAAATTTGGCCCCAGAAAAATAAAGTAACTTGCCTAATGTCATACAGATAATAAATTAGACCCTCTTCAGAACTAGAATTTAAATGGATTGACTCACATCCCACTGTTCATTTCATTATACAAGTATTTTCAAAACACTCCTAGCCAAGGTTTGAAATAAATTCCCAAACTTAGTCTTCTTTGTTTTTACTTTTTTTTCTTTTCTTTTCTTTTCTTTTTTTAGGTTTCAGAGATTCTCAATCCTAGTTTAGAAATACTTTGGGGGTCCAGGAAAACTATGGATTTATGTTTCTAGATCTTTCTAGCTTGGTTCAGCCTGCAGAGACTTTTAAGTTTTTGGAGTTTAGATTTTATTATTAATTAAATGGGAAGACATAGAAGGTTAAGATAGGTGATTAATTAATATAATTTCATTAGCCTTTGAAAACACCACTCTGATGCTGTGATGGGAAGGAAGAGGTCTCTTAACCAAACTGGACTTCAGTGAATACATATACATTATATATATTAGTGTCTAAATATTTAAGTCCCTAGGAAGTTCTGAGTTGATACGAATTCATTTAAAAATAATCACCTAGACAGTCAGAATTGCATGGGAGTGGGGATGCAGATAAGGACTGGGAGTTGTAGCTATTGGCAAACTGTACTTATTTCTTGGACCAACCTTGTGAACTTCCAATGGAGATAATTAACCATGTTGATTACCTAAAATGTCTTCTTGACTCTGAAAAAACAAGATGTATCTACAGATTATTTTCCCACTTATAATATGTGCAAGTATCAGTGGTTTGCCGTTTTCACAATGGCAAAGATTATAAAGAAGTGCTATATGAATGACTCATTAAAATATACTTTCAGGAATTATCAGGTTTTTATTAAAGATTTTATTTATTTATTTGACACAGAGAGAGCACAAAAGTGGGGAGCTGTAGGCAGAGGGAGAAGCAGGCTCTCCGCAGAGCAGAGAGCCTGATGCAGGGCGGCAGACACTTAGCAACTGAGCCACCCAGGCGCCCCAGGAATTATCAGCTTTTGAATAACAGGTTCAACATAAAAAATTGCATAAATATAAATGTGTTTAGAGTAGAAATAAATTATATAAAACTTTGAGATGATGGCTGTGAGAATAAGGCTAGAAAGACTAATAGAATAAAATTAAAATTAAATAAAACCACAGTTAGAGAAATAATAAGCATGTAAAGAAAAGAGAGATATAACCCTCTTAATCAGAAATTACATATAATTAATAAGAAAACATATCAAAATTATTTGCTTTACACAATGTGCTTTTTTTTCTCTCACTGCAGTTTATTCGTGCAAAAAATATATATTCAACTTTGGCTGTGAGCCAGAGACTGCTCCAGCGCCAGTTACAGTGATGAAGAGATTTGACACCTGCCTTCATGGAGCTTTCATGATGTTGAGAATGCTTGATAAACAGGTAAAAATATTAAATAAATAGAAATTTGACATAGGAATAAGTGTTGAAGTTTAGCATTGTATGGATAGAGAGGGACTTAGGGGCGAGAACAGAGAATGCTTTAGGTAAGGTTTTCAAAGAAGAATTCTTAGGACAGTTTTTGATTTGAAACCCAATGGTCAGTAAAATATCATGGAAAATAGAGTTCCTGACAGAGAGAACAGAAAGAACACAGGCCCTGAGATGGAAATGAGGTGGTATATTTGAAGAACAAAATCAATGCCAGCTCTGGAGAGCAGCAGTGAGGGAGAGGGAATATGAGACAAGACAGAAGACAAAATCTGGTCAAAGGATTGCACCATCCCATCAGGTAGAGTTTGTTTAAACTGCATTCTAAGCAGAGTTACACCTTAAATAACTAGATCCAATTTCTGAATTAAAGGGTTGATAATGTCAAATTTGATTAACTGAAAAAAAAAAACATTTAGGAAAAATCATGAGATTGATATCATTTTTCACTTAATTTTTAGCTCTGATGTCTCCATCAGCAAAGTGGACAATAGCTGTGTTTTTTATGATACTGAAGTTGCCTGTGGTGAAGTGATAGAGTATATTTAATTCTCTATTTCTTCACTGTTATGTAGGTTGCTTGGGAATGTAATATTGATTACTGTATTCCATAAAGTAGAATAGTGCATGCTTCAGATTGCTCAATTATTATTTATGACTAAGTGAAGGAATGAATGAGCCACTGAGTAAGTTCATATGTTAATAGAAAACCATTTTTAAATTTCTTAGATAAAAATTCTTAATATCCCAAATCATAGAAGGAAGTCATATGGTGGTAAGTGACATCTTGATTCAGCATTAAAAAAAAATAGATTCAAGTATGTGCTTTATAATTATAGCAAGTCCTTTACTAAAGAAAGGAAAGGGCTTTCCTCTTCCTCCTCTTTTGTAAATGAGAAGGAAGGGGGTGATGAAATATCACCAACAAGGATGTTTGGATTATGGGGTTTTTAAAATTTTATTTTTTTTAAAGATTTTATTTATATTAGAGAGAGAGCACAAGCAAGAGCAGGGAGAGGAGCAGAGGGAGAGGGATAAGCAGACTCCACACTGAGCCCAATGAAAGGCCTTGAGATCATGACCTGAACTGAAACCAAGAGTCAGATGCTTAACTGACTGAGCCACTCAGGCTCCCCTGGATTATGTTTTTTAAATAGGCAGGCTAAGTCATAAAAAAAAAAAAAAAAAAAAAGGAGGGAAAACACAAATTACTAATACCAGAACTGAAAGAGAGGACAGCACTAGAGATCTCATGGACATTAGAAGAATAATAAATATATACCATGAACAAGTCTATGCCCATAAATTTGATAACCTAAATGAAATGGACCAATTTCTTGAAAGATAGTCTATCAAAACTTACTCAAGAAATAGACAGTCTGAATAGAAACTAAATCAATGATTAATAACTTTTCCAAAACAGAAAGTGTCAACACTAGATGGCCTCAGTGATAAATTCTACCAAATATTTAAAGAAATAAGTATACCATTTCCCCACAATCTCCTCCAGAAGATAGAAGCAAAGGGACTACTTCTTAACTCATTCTATGAGGCTGTTACCCTAACTCCCACGCCAAAGACATTACAAGAAAAGACAACTACAGATTGATATTGCTTATGAACATAGATGCAAAAAATGTCAACAAAATATTAGCATATAAAATCCAACAATGTATAAGAAGGATTTTATACTAGATCAAATGGAATTTATCCCAAGTATGCAAGTCTGGTTCAACATTTGAAAATCAATTAATTTAGTATGTCATATCAACAAACTAAAGAAGAAAAATCACATGATCATATCAATAGCTTTGGAAAAAGCATTTGACAAAATCCAACACTCTTTGATGATTAAAAACTCTCAGCAAATTTGGAATAGAAGGCAACTTCCTCACCCTGACAAAGAATGTATGCAAAAACCCTCTAACTAACATAATACTTACTGGTAAGAAACTAGAAACTTCCCCGCTAAGATCAGGGGAACAAGGCAAGGATGTCTCTTCTCACCACTTTTACACATAGTACTGGAAATTCTGGCTAATATGGTAAGACAAGAAAAGGACATACAAGGTAAATAGATTGGAAAGGAAGACATAAAACTCTCTTTGTTGGCAGATGACATGAACATTTAGGTTTTAGAAATCCAAAAGAATAAACAACAACAACAAAAGACTTCTGGAACAATTACAGCAAATTATGGCAAAGTTAGAGAATACAGACATACCAGCAATAAACAAGTAGAGTTTGAAATTTAAAAAAAAATTATATTACCACTCCCCAAACTGAAATACTTACGTATAAATCAAACAAAATATGTGGACTGTCTATGAGGAAAATGGCAAGACTCTAATAAAAAATATAAATAGGAACTAAATGGAGAGATACTCTATGTTTATGGATAGGAAGTCTTAATATTGTCAAGATGTCATTTTTTTCTAGCTAATCTGTAGACTCAATGACATCCCAGTTAAAATTCAACCAAGTTATTTGGTGGATATCAACAAATTGATTCTAAAGTTCAAATGGAGGGGCAGAGAACCATGTGCTGGGTTTAGTGTATTTTTGCTGGACATGCCTTACCTATATGTCTTAGGGAAAAGGTCCTGTCTCTGTGTTTCTTTCTTTCTTCTAAGACAAGCATGAAAGCAGCCTTACAGCAGGAGAATACAAAATCTGCTTGGTAC
Organism: Mirounga angustirostris; assembly: GCF_029215605.1. Lineage (NCBI taxonomy): Eukaryota > Metazoa > Chordata > Mammalia > Carnivora > Phocidae > Mirounga > Mirounga angustirostris. The sequence continues at coordinate 89,320,720 of NW_026991716.1, read as the reverse complement.
AAGTTTGTCTGAATTGGCTTGTGAGGATTTTTGTAAGGATTTTTGGGAAAGCACTTAAGGCCCTTTGAACGCATGGGATGCCCAATTACTGTAGAATCCCTCCTTTTGTGAGAAGGGAAGACATCCACCCCAGAGAGCTTCTTGATCAGTGAAAAGTGATTCATCTTCCAGAGTTATTTTTTACACCATACTGCTTGTTGCACTAGGGTCCAGTCCTTTATCCTTGAGGATCATCATATATATCTAAAATAGGAATAGTGGGGAGATGTTTGCAAACCTCTTTGCCCTTTTGTTCTTTGGGATTGAAAAGGTTTGCTAAGCACTCAGGGTATGAACCAGATTGTCATTTCCTGGAGCAGTAAGATAAGCAAAGGTTATCACTTTGTTACCGTGGATTGCCTCTGGGGGAAGAAACTATTGGTTGCAAAGGCATTGCTACTTTTATAAACTCACTAAGATTAAGTAGGAAAAGTATAGGATTTCATGCTTCTTCCTGAACCTTCTGCCTGAATTTCTTCTTAAGTATTTTTTTTAAGATTTTATTTATTTATTTGTCAGAGAGAGAGAGAGCACGAGCAGGGGGAGGGGCAGAGGAAGAAGCAGACTCCCTGCTGAGCAAAGAGCCTGATGTGGCACTTGATCCTAGGACCCTGAGATCATGACCTGAGCTGAAGGCAGATGCTTAACCTACTGAGCCACCCAGGTGTCCCTCTTCTTAAGTATTTTTAAAAATTTTTTTAAAGATTTTATTTATTTTTTTGACAGAGAGAGACACAGCGAGAGAGGGAACACAAGCGGGGGTAGAGGGAGAGGGAGAGAGAAGCAGGCTTCCCACTGGCAGGGAGCCCGATGCGGGGCTCGATCCCAGGACACTGGGATCATGACATGAGCTGAAGGCAGACGCTCAACGACTGAGCCACCCAGATGCCCCTCTTCTTAAGTATTTTATGTGTTTGTTCAAATCCCAATATTTTTTAGATTTTGGCTGAAAAGTTTCCACTAGGCTAATGAAAATTACGGCTATTTAAAATGAATGAAAAAGTAGATTAAATAGATATTTAAGGAGAGGCACCTTATATCCATAAATTAAATTGAAAAATCATCTACTTAAAAACTTAGTGCAAAGATTCTGGAACATGAGTGTTAACAGTGACAGCATAGTTTTTGGCTCTTCCAAAAACCTCACATAAAACCATAAGAAGCAACTAGATAGCAAAGAAAACAAAAAACAAGCAAACAAAAAACCAAAGCAACAAAAATCTAATGGACAACATTCATATAAACATTAATGACTAGGTATCCCTATAAACTTCAAAATACCAGCAGCTATAGCCACAAATACACCAGTTATTGGTACAGGGAAATAGAAAACAGAGGGAAACAAAGGGATAACTGATAGACATAAAGGAGATTACAAAATAGTCTAAAGTTATTCATTAAAGTACACTGACAATTTGAGAATACTGGCTACATCTACATGGAGAATTGCTTGTTCTGAAAGTGGAGGAGAAAAGGGCCTATGGTAAGTACTGAAGGGGCTGAAGTAGTCTAGGTTCAATGAGTATTCAAAACTGATCTACCCAGGATCTCTCCTAAACAAGGTCCTCTACACTAAGGAGAAACTACTGGAAGGAATTAGAGTGGGGAAGAAGAATAGAACAAGGAGAACTCAGAAAGCAAGATGCCATATTTTAAAATAATACACAAAAACAATAGAAAAGTGGGTTTCTGTGATGTAGTGAAAGTTATCTGAACCAGGCATCTTTTTAAAACGAAGGACAAAGAAGTATTAGTGCCAAATCTCATGCAGTACTTCCATAGGAAAAAAAGAGATTACAAAGCAGAATGACATCACAGTGAGAAATGTGTCCTCAAGCAGATCAGAACTTCAATATTTCAAAACAAATGTCAAAACAAACTGAAATACATCAAGAAAATGATACCAGATATGAATGAATAAAATATATCAGAAGCAGGAAAACATTCAGGAATGATGTGACATACTCATAAAATAATTTGAAATAAAAGAGAAAATTATTTTACACATGAAGACTAAATGAGAAGAATGAAAAAGCAACTCAACACAATAATGCTTTAAGAGAAAAAGATGGGAAGGAAAAACATTTTTAAATTAACACAAAAAGGGATTTGTAACTATATATTGAATGAATACAGCTTACATTTGAGAAATTCTACCCAGAACAACCAACACAAAAAATACAACCACCAAAAACAACAACAACAAAAAAACCTAAACAAAATCCAAACCCAAACCCCAAAACACTTTGAGCATCTGACACAAAGGGCATGTGACTTACAAAGAAAATAAAATGAGATCGTCAAACCCTTTGGTAGCAACACGTTATCCCAGAAAAATATGAAATAACATATTGAAAATAAGAAAAGAAAATGTGAAGCAATGATTTTATATTTGAAAAAGTTGACATTCAAGTATAAAAGGCATGTACAAACTGTTATTAATACACAAAATCTTGAATATTTTTCTCAAGAGCTCTTCGTATGGAATTTACTAGAGAACAAGAGTTGGGTAATGAAAATGACTACAGAGATATCAATGTAATTAGTGCTGGAGAGCATTAAATATATAATTACTTGTAAAACCAAGACAAAATGAGCCTTTGAAAGAAAAGATTATAGCAGATAATGACTATACAATCTGACAATGGGGAGAAAGTGGGAATAATTCATGCAGAAATATATTTAAAACTATTTCTAGTAATCATAATTGGTTGGGGTAACATTAGTTTTGTTAGTCTGAGACTGTTGTATAGCAAATAAACTAGTTCTTAAATATTTCAATATTGCCACCCACCCTTAAGAATTAGAATTCACTGTATAGAAGAAAGAAGATACAGCTATAATATATAAGAGGTTCTGTTGAAACCTTTTAGTTTTGAATTTGAATTGCAGGTATTAATATGAGCTTACAATGTATTTAATTTTTCCATTGAAGAATTCTAGAAATAATTCCCAATAAACATCCCTAGTGCCAATATGGTGGACTTGAAATAATATTTTTTTATTGAAAAGCCAGAGCTTCCTGAAAAATGACTGATTACAGACCTGGGGCAGGAATAATTTGGCATACCAGATAGGAAGGACTATCAGAGACTTAACAGGGTTATGTCAAAGGAGGCTACAATAAAAGTAGATATGGCAATGAACCCAAGCCCATCAAATGCATTTAAATTCATGAGTTCATAATAATACTGCAAAAAGATTAATCATTGGTAACTTTCTCAGGCTGACAGGTAATAGAGTCATTATGTAAAAAAGCTAGTTACATAAAAGAGTCAAGCATTTCTCCTGACTTTTCTATTAACCATACATTTAATAAGCAAATAGTAGATGAGAGAAAGCATCTCCATGCAAATTTATTCCAGCTATTTAATGAAAACAAAATGATAGAATTTGAATATTAACATTTTAGAACCCCTGATGATTTAATGGATCCATGTGTTGAACATCAGTGGATGCTAACACCATAGATAAGTAAATTAAACGAGCAAACATACTGTAAAACAGCCATTGATTATGTACTTCTTGATGAAAAAACACATCACACTATCATCTTGGTAAGGGTATCAAACCTGAATCTCAACAAGCATCTGGATCCAGTTGTCAGTTTGTAGGAATTGTAGATGACAAAGAAATATAGTGAACTGTGAAAAATCCATAGGTTCAGTTTCCCAGGTTCTTCAAGAGATTTATTGTAACAAAAAAAAAGGGAAGAAGAGATAAACCTGTAGGTTAAAAGAGACTTAAAAGTAATATAAAGTTGGAGTACCTGGGTGGCGTAGTTGGTTAAGCATCTGGCTCAGGTCGCAGGGTTGTGAGATTGAGCCTTGCTTGGGGGCTCTGCTTGAGATTCTCTCTCTCCCTCTCCCTGCCGCTCCCACTTGTGCTCTCTCTTTCTCTCTCTCTCAATCTCAAATAAATAAGTAAATCTTAGAAAAAAGTAATATAAAATTTAAAAAAGTGGGCATGTACTTTTGGGTGATAAAATCATAATGAAAAGTGGAGTGCCTCGGTGGCTCATTTGTTTGAGTGTCTGCCTTCAACTCAGGTCAAGATCCAGGGTTCTGAGATGGAGACCTGTATAGGGCTACCTGCTCAGTGGAGAGCCTGCTTCTCCCTCTCCCTCTGCCCCTCCCCCTGCTCCTGGATGCACATACTCTCTCACTTTCTCTCTCAAACAAATAAATAGTATCTTTAAAAAATATATAATGAAAAGCCAGGGAGTGATGATGAAAGTCAGGATAGCAGGGGCTTTTAGAGGGAGAAGAGCCATGATTAATATGGGAAAATGCAGGGGCTACTGGAATGGCTCCTAAAGTTCCATTTATTCACCTGGATAATGGTTTTAAGATTATTCAATTTATAATAGTTTATTAACCTCTATATATTTTTGCTTTCTTTATTTGTGCTTTATATTACAATAAAAGATTCAAAAGTATTCATGAAAGTAGCTGCTAAATATATAAGCAGTTTAGTTCTTTTTAGCTAAAGTTGAGTTTAATACAATGTCTGAATTAAAATGCCCTAAAATCAATGCTGTTTGGTAGGGGGACAGTGAAGGAAAATAATTGATCATATATTTTCTATTTTGTGTACTATTTCTATTTTATATATTCTTTTATGTTTCAAACTGTTCTTTAAATCAGAAGCACATATTGTATAATTAAAATCAAATATTCAAAAAGAAGTTAGCCTGGTGATGGGTATTAAAGAGGGCACGTATTGAGTGAAGCATTGGGTGTTATATGCAAACAATGAATCCTGGAACACTACATCAAAAACCACTAATGATGTGGGTGAAAGCGGCGGGGAGTTCGTACAGTGCAGAAGGCGACGCATCTCCAGCTTGGGGTCTCTTCTGATTTGTTTAGTGTATATTTTTCTGGGGTTGTTGTTATCCTGTTAGCATTTTGTTCTCTCATTCATCTGTTCTCCTCTGGACAAAATGACAAGATGGAAAAAATTACCTCAGAAAAAAGAACAAGAGGCAGTACCAACTGCCAGGGACCTAATCAATATGGACATTAGTAAAATGTCAGAACTAGAGTTCAGAATGATGATTATAAAGATACTAGCTGGGCTTGAAAAAAACATGGAAGATACTAGAGAAGCCCTTTCTGGGGAAAAAAAGAACTAAAATCTAACCAAGTTGAAATCAAAGAGGCTATTAATGAGGTGCAATAAAAAATGGAGGCTCTAACTGCTAGGATAAATGAGGCAGAAGAGAGAATTAGTGATATAGAAGACCAAATGATGGAAAATAAAGAAGCTGAGAAAAGGAGATTAACAACTACTGGATCACAGCGGCAGAATTCAAGAGATAACTGATACCATAAGATGAAACAATATTAGAATAATTAGGATCCCAGAAGAAGAAAAAAGAGAGGGGGGGAGAAGGTATATTGGAGCAAATTATAGCAGAGAACTTCCCTAATTTGGGGAAGGAAACAGGCATCAAAATCCAGGAAGCACAGAGAACCCCGCTCAAAGTCAATAAAAATAGGTCAACACTCCGACATCTAATAGTAAAACTTACGAGTCTCATAGACAAAGACAAAATCCTGAAAGCAGCTCGGGACAAGAGATCTGTAACCTAAAATGGTAGAAACATTAGATTGACAACAGACCTATCCACAGAGACCTGGCAGGCCAGAAAGGACTGGCATGATATATTCAGAGCACTAAATGAGAAAAATATGCAGCCAAGAATACTATATCCAGCTAGACGGTCATTGAAAATAGAAGGAGAGATAAAAAGCTTCCAGGACAAACAAAAACTAAAGGAATTTGCAAACACCAAAACAGCCCTACAAGAAATATTGAAAGGGGTCCTCTAAGCAAAGAGAGAGCCTAAAAGTAACATAGACCAGAAAGGAATAGAGACAATATACAGTAACAGTCACCTTACAGGCAATACAATGGCACTAAATTCATATGTTTCAGTAGTTACCCTGAATGTAAATGGGCTAAATGCCCTAATCAAAAGACACAGCCTATCAGATTGGATTAAAAAAACAAGACCCATCGATATGCTGTCTGCAAGAGACTCATTTTAGACCCGAAGACACACCCAGATTGAAAGTGAAGGGGTGGAAAACCATTTACCATGCTAATGGACACTAAAAGAAAGCTGGGGTGGCGATCCTTATATCAAACAAATTAGAGTTTAAACCAAAGACTATAATAAGAAATGATGAAGGGCACTATATCCTACTTAAAAGATCTATCCAACAAGAAGACCAAACAATTGTAAATATCTATGCCCCTAACATGGGAGCAGCCAATTATATAAGGAAATTAATAACAAAAGCAAAGAAACACTTCGACAACAATACAATAATAGTAGGGGACTTTAACACCCCCCTCACTGAAATGGACAGATCATCTAAGCAAAAGATCAACAAGGAAATAAAGACTTTAAATGACACACTGGACCAAATGGACTTCACAGATATATTCAGAACATTCCATCCCAAAGCAACAGAATACACATTCTTCTCTTGTGCCGTGGAACATTCTCCAGAATAGATCACATCCTAGGTCACAAATCAGGTCTCAACTGGTACCAAAAGATTGGAATCATTCCCTGCATATTTTCAGACCACAGTGCTTTGAAACTAGAACTCAGTCACAAGAGGAAAGTCAGAAAGAACTCAAATACATGGAGGCTAAAGAGCATCCTACTAAAGAATGAATGGGTCAACCAGGAAATTAAAGAAGAATTAAAAAATTCATGGAAACCAATGAAAATGAAAACACAACTATTCAAAATCTTTGAGATATAGCAAAGGGTGTCCTAAGAGGAAAGTGTATAGCAATACAAGCCTTCCTTAAGAAACAAGAAAGTCTCAAATACACAACCTAACCCTACACCTAAAGGAACTGGAGAAAGAACAGCAAATAAAGCCTAAATGCAGCAGGAGAAGAGAAATCATAAAGATCAGAGCAGAAATCAATGAAATAGAAACCAAAAGAACAGTAGAACAGATCAACAAAACTAAGAGCTGGTTCTTTGAAAGACTTAATAAGATTGATAAACCCCTGGCCAGACTTATCAAAAAGAAAAGAGAAATGACCCAAATAAATAAAATCATGAATGAAAGAGGAGAGATCACAACCAACACCAAAGAAATACAAACAATTATAAGAACATATTTTGAGCAACTATATGCCAGCAAATTAGATAATCTTGAAGAAATGGATGCATTCTAGAGATGTATCAACTACTAAAACTGAACCAGGAAGAAATAGAAAACCTGAACAGACCTATACCCACTAAGGAAATTGAAGCAATAATCAAAAATCTCCCAACACACAAGAGCCCAGGGCCAGATGGCTTCCCAGGGGGATTCTACCAAACATTTAAGAAGAATTAATACCTATTCTACTGAAGCTGTTCCAAAAATTAGAAATGGAAGGAAAACTTCCAAACTCGTTTTATGAGGCCACCATTACCTTGATCCCCAAACCAGACAAAGATCCCATCAAAAAGGAGAATTACAGACCAATATCCCTGATGAACATGGATGCAAAAATTCTCACCAAAATACTAGCCAATAGGATCCAACAGTACATTAAAAGGATTATTCACCACGACCAAGTGGAATTTATCCCTGGGCTGCAAGGTTGGTTCAACATCTGCAAATCAATCAGTGTGATACAATACATCAATAAAAGAAAGAACAAGAACCATATGATCCTCTCAATAGATGCAGAAAAAGCATTTGACAAAGTACAGCATTCTTACTTGATCAAAACTCTTCAGAGTATAGGGATAGAGGGTACATACCTCAATATCATAAAAGCCATCTATGAAAAACCCACAGTGAATAGCATACTCAATGAGGAATAACTGAGAGCTTTCCCCCTAAGGTCAGGAATGCGGCAGGGATGTCCACTATCACCATTGTTATTCAGCATATTATTAGAAGTGCTAGCCACAGCAATCTGACAACAAAAAGAAATAAAAGGCATCCAAATCGGCAGAGAAGAAGTCAAACTTTCACTCTTTGCAGATGATATGATACTTTATGTGGAAAACCCAAAAGACTCCACCCAAAAACTGCTAGAACTCCTACAGGAATTCAGTAAAGTGGCAGGATAGAAAATCAATGCACACAAATCAGTGGCATTCCTATACACCAACAATAAGACAGAAGAAAGAGAAATTAAGGAATCGATCCCATTTACAATTGCACCCAAAACCATAAGATACCTAGGAATAAATCTAACCAAAGAGGCAAAGAACCTGTCCTGTCCTCAGAAAACTATAAAATACTCATGAAAGAAATTGAGGAAGATACAAAGAAATGGAAAAACGTTCCATGCTCATGGATTGGAAGAACAACTATTGTGAAGATGTCAATGCTACCTAGAGCAATCTACACATTTAATGCAATCCCTATCAAAATTCCATCCACTTTTTTCAAAGAAATGGAACAAATAATCCTAAAATTTGTATGGAACCAGAAATGACTCCGAATAGTCAGAGGACTGTTGAAAAAGAAAAGCAAAGCTGGTGGCATCACAATTCCGGACTTCCAGCTCTATTACAAAGCTGTCATCATCAAGACAGCATGGTACTGGCACAAAAACAGACACATAGATCAATGGAACAGAATAGAGAGCCCAGAAATGGACCCTCAGCTCTATGGTCAACTGATCTTTGACAAAGCAGGAAAGAATGTCCAATGGAAAAAGGAGAGTCTCTTCAACAAATGGTGTTGGGAAAATTGGACAGCCACATGCAGAAGAATGAAACTGGATCATTTCCTTACACCACACAGAAAAATATACTCAAAATGATTGAAATACCTAAATGGGAGACAGGAGTCCATCAAAATCCTAGAGGAGAACACAGGCAGCAACCTCTTCGACCTCAGCTGCAGCAACTTCTCCCTAGAAACATCGCCAAAGGTAAGGGAAGCAAGGGCAAAAATGAACTATTGGGACTTCATCAAGATAAAAAGCTTTTGCACAGCAAAAGAAACAGTCAACAAAACCAAAAGACAACCAACAGAATGGGAGAAGACATTTGCAAATGACATATCAGATAAAGGGCTAGTATCCAAAATCTATAAAGAATGTATCAAACTCAACACCCAATGAACAAATGATCCAGTCAAGAAATGGGCAGAAGACGTGACTAGACATTTTTCCAAAGAAGACATCCAAATGGCCAACAGACACATGAAAAAGTGCTCAACATCGCTTGGCATCAGGGAAATCCAAATCAAAACCTCAATGAGATACCACCTCACACCAGTCACAATAGCTAAAATTAACAAGTCAGGAAATGACAGATGTTGGCGGGGATGTGGAGAAAGGGGAACCCTCCTACACTGTTGGTGGGAATGCAAGCTGGTGCAGCCACTCTGGAAAACAGTATGGAGGTTCCTCAAAAAGTTGGAAATTGGGTGCCCTACGACCCAGCAATTGTACTACTGGGTATTTACCCCAAAGATACAAATGTAGTGATCCGAAGGGGTACGTGCACCCCGATGTTTATAGTAGCAATGTCCACAATAGCCAAACTATGTAAAGAGCCAAGGTGTCCATTGACAGATGAATGGATAAAGAAGATGTGGTATATATATATATATATATATATATATATATATATATATATATATATATATATATATACACACATTGGAATAGGAATGAAATCTTGCCATTTGCAATGACGTGGATGGAACTGGAGGGTATTATGCTGAGTGAAATAAGTCAGTCAGAGAAAGACATGTATCATATGATCTCACTGATATGAGGAATTCTTAATCTCAGGAAACAAACTGAGTGTTGCTGGAGTGGTGGGGGTGGCAGGGATGGGGTGGCTGGGTGATAGACATTGGGGAGGGTATGTGCTATGGTTAGCGCTGTTAATTGTGTAAAACTTTTGAATCACAGACCTGTACCTCTGAAACAAATAATACATTATATGTTAAAGAAAAGAAGATGATATTAGGAAGAGAAAAATGAAGGAGGGGATATCAGAGGGGGAGATGAACCATGGGCAACTATGGACTCAGAAATAAACTGAAGGTTCTAGAGGGGAGGTGGGGGGGGATGGGAAAAAAGAAAACTAATGATGTAATGTATGTTAATTAACATAACATAATAAAAAAAGAAAGGAAAAAAAAAACCAACAAAAGAAAAGAATGAAAAACACTGTTTATCAGTTTGAGACATTGACAGTTAATAATATGAAAAGAAACAAATGTTTGCAAATTTCAATCAAAGGGTTAATGACACTGGGCTGTGTAGTTGCTGGGCTATTGTACTGGTTACTTTATCTCTTTTGACTAGTACAACTAGACTGAAATGCCCAGATCAAATACTTTCCATTTAATTTTATGTAGCTTGGGAGAAATAGAGGAAAACAAAATATTCTATTTAAACGTTATAGTTTTGGAGACAGAATAGAATATACATTAAATTCTAAACTACAACTTGTTTATAAAATTTTAATTATAATACTTTATTCTTTAATAAAATATTGGCTGCAGCAAAGAAATACATAAAGTAATGCTACGTGCTTTGTTTAGTAGCTCAATCATCATGCCTCTTAATGTTGAGGATTCAGTAAAGAGTTTCCTTGTAGAAGTTGAAAAAGTCAGTTCCATGTCAAGACAATATGAACATGAGAAGCATTATACTTACTTCCAACACTATTTTAAATTCTCTTTTCACAATCTTTAAAAAGATTATCTTGACCAACTGTTATTCTTCCAAAAAGAAATATGTTAGATTATATTTTTTAGGGTTAAGGGTTGTCAAATATTAGTCAAAATATGTAGATGCTGAACTCCATTTCCATCTGCCATTCTTAAATGATGAATTCATATTTTAAAATAATTTTCTTCCCTGATTTTAACAGTGGCAAATGGAACAGGAACTTTGTCTTACTGGAGTTTTCCAATATTAAGTCATGTTTTTGACTTTATTCCAGGGGAATTAATATAGCTTTTAGAAAGAAAGAGCAAGCATCACTGACTGCATCCACAGTGCAAATGGAGTGTGCTCATTATGAGCCATTTTTAGCAGAGAAGGAAAATACAGTTCTAATATAAATTTCAAAAGTAGGAAAATAATTTGTACATTACAATTCAATTTTGGTACTAGAATGACAAAAATAGGCCAATAATTTACAAGCATCCTTCACAAGCTACTAAGCCTAGATTTTGTAACATTTGAATTCAAATGTAAGTGAAATGTAGTCTTCCTACCATTTATTTAAAATCTAAGAGTTTTCTTTTTTTAAAAAAATATCTAACAAGACAACATATACAGTATTCAAAGAGAACTTTGAAATTATGCAGCCCACTCTACTGTTTTTCTGCTTCTCAAGGTATGATTCAAATATATCCCCTTAACAACATGCAGTACATGCTAGGTAAATAAAACCTCAATATGAACACAATTTATCTTCCAATAATGTGATTTAGGGTGTTCACTGGCAATTAACTAATTAGTTCATACTATTTGTCATGTGCCTTCTCCATGGGATGTAGTATGCTAAGTACTAAGGATACTCCTGCACAAGGGCCTTTGCCCTTAAAAACCTTACATTCTTTTTTTTTTTTTTTTTTAAGATTTTATTTATTCATTTGAGACAGAGAATGAGAGACAGAGAGCATGAGAGGGAGGAGGGTCAGAGGGAGAAGCAGACTCCCTGCCGAGCAGGGAGCCCGATGTGGGACTCGATCCAGGGACTCCAGGATCATGACCTGAGCCGAAGGCAGTCGCTTAACCAACTGAGCCACCCAGGCGCCCAAAACCTTACATTCTAAAAGGTGACACAAATAAATGAATTAATAAGATAAATTCCAGGTTGTGATAAGCATTCTAAAGTCAATGAAAATGTTGTTCATATCACGATTGGTCATTTAGAAGGAATATACCTAATGCACTTCCATTTAAGCTCCCTAAAGAGTGAGGAACTAGCCCTGTGAGGACCTATGCAAAGAGGGCTCTAGGGAGAGGAGATGCCATGTGAAAGGCCCCAAGAACAGTGAGATTGGAGCTTAATGAGCAGGGGGAGAATGCTGTGATAAAGGAGAGTTAGTCACAGATAAGATCCTGCGTGATCTTTTCTTTTGGAAATGTTTTGAATGGAGGGAGTGTGACATGACAGTACACTCTCAGTGTGCAGTGGCTCATTTCTAGTGAGCAATAAATTATTGCTATACATATATTAAGATGTCATAACTTCTAAGTAATGCTTTATAAATGATTCTAATAAATAAATTTTTACTGTGGACGTAGAGATTGGATAAGCACAGCCCCTTTCTTATCTCCCAAAGATACTCCATCACCAGACACTCACATTGTCCTTTGGACAATATGGATTTTAACCCCCTTCTAGAAATGATGAGTTGGCAATTCATTAAAAAAATATATTGAGCATTTTTTTTTTTTTAATGATAGGCACTATTCTAGATGCTGGGAATAGAGCAGTAACCAAAATGAGACCAAAATCCTAATATCCTAATATGTGTTTCCTCTCATCAATTAGTGAAATTTATTCTCTCCCTCTCTCTCTCTCACACACACACACACACTCACTCACATGAAATACACATACACAGATATTCTCAGAGAAAAAATACACATACAAAGCAGGGAAGGGAAATAGGGAGGAGGGCAGGGGTGAGGGAAGGGACAGGAATAGAGTATTTAAGAAAGGTTTCACTGATGTCAAGATATAAAAGCAAAGATGTGAAGAAGTTAAATTTACAAATAGTAGGGATATCTAAGGATTTAAGGGAAGGGTGCTCCAAACTGAGAACAGGTGCAAACACTATGAGATTAGATCGTTCCATGTGTATGTAAGAAAAAGAAAGGTATGGGATGAGAGAAAGTGAGAGAGTAGGAGATGAAGTCAAATAGGTAACAAAGTTTAGAGGTAAGGGGTATGAGAAAAAGGAGTCAAGGTATCTATAAAGTACTCAGCTAGAACAACCCACAAAAATGAAAGAAGGATATTATTGGCAAAGCAAGATAATCAGGATTTGCTTTCATCCATATACAATTTTAAATGCCTATTAGATATCCATCTGAAGATGTCAGGTAACCAATCTGGAGCTCTGAGGAGAGATCCAGGGTGTAGGTAGAAATTTGGGGTTTATCATCTTATAGATGACATTTATAACCTGAGACTGGTTGAAATTGCCTATCGAGTAAACAAGGATATCAAAGAATTCCAACATCTGAGCCCTTGGGTATTCTAACATTTATGAACCAGAGTGGTGGTGGAGTTGAACTAGCAAGGGGACTGAGAAAGGTGACCAATTCAACAGAGAAAACCAAGATAAAGATGTTGGGAGAGAATTGAAAGAATGATCACCTGTGTTAAATAAGTCAAAAAGATAACGGACTTACCATTCACCATTGAATTGAGCAATCTACCAGTCAGTCAAAATAAAGAAAATAATAATTTCTCAACATTCCACAGTAAGGTTAAAGAAAAATGAGTTCAAGTTCTAAGCCTTCATACCCTGATTTCCCAGAATTGTCATAAGGAAAAGAATATATATTTATCTGCCTAAGACAGATGTTTCTGTACAGGGATTACAATTTGTTTTGCATTGCCCCAATTGCTATATCCAATTCACATGTTGATGTCCTACCCATTTTCATCAGGCACGAACATTTTAGTGTGAATAGACAACCTCTATCTACCAATACGTCCATGTCTAGACTTGCAGGCTTTTTCTGGAATGGGAAGATATTTCTGCTCACACCTAGGACAGGGAGAAGTGCCTGGGAATTAACACCTCTGGCTAGCAGAGATGAAGTAGTTCTTCATTATGAGTTTGACTCCATTTACCAGTCTTGTTAGATTAGTATCTAGTCAGCCATTCCTATAGCTGGCTTTCACCCTTTGGTGCCTGAATTTCCTTCACTCTAGGACTTCTCTAATTTCCTACCAGAGTACCTTCCACCTATCAAATAAATCACTGCACTTGAATCTTTGTGTTTTATGCCTTTCAGATAAATTAATTGCACTTATGTATTTTCTTAGGTACCTGAACATACAGCAACAACGATACATGGTTATCTGTCTTTTCTCCTTTTTGAAGTAGGAAGACTCATTAAAAGGATCTTAATTTCCCCCCATCTTCTTCTTCTTCTTCTTCTTTTTTTTTTAACATATAATGTATTATTTGTTTCAGAGGTACAGGTCTGTGATTCAACAGTCTTACACAATTCACAGCTCTCACCATAGCGCATACCCTCTCCAATGTCTATCACCCAGCCACCCCATCCCTCCCACCCCCCACCACTCCAGCAACACTCAGTTTGTTTCCTGAGATTAAGAATTCCTCATATCAGTGAGGTCATATGATACATGTCTTTCTCTGATTGACTTATTTCACTCAGCATAATACCCTCCAGTTCCATCCATGTCATTGCAAATGGCAAGATTTTGGGTTTTTTTGATGGCTGTATAATATTCCATTATATACCACATCTTCTTTATCCATTCATCTGTCGATGGACACCTTGGCTCTTTACATAGTTTGGCTATTGTGGACATTGCTGCTGTAAACATCGGGGTGCATGTACCCCTTCGGATCACTACATTTGTATCTTTGGGGTAAATACAAGTAATGCAATTGCTGGGTCATAGGGTAGCTCACTTTCCAACTTTTTGAGGAACCTCCATACTGTTTTCCAGAGTGGCTGCACCAGCTTGCATTCCCACCAACAGTGTAGGAGGGTTCCCCTTTCTCCACATCCCCGACAACATCTGTCGTTTCCTGACTTGTTAATTTTAGCCATTCTGACTGGTGTGAGGTGGTATCTCATTGAAGTTTTGATTTGGATTTTCCTGATGCCGAGCGATGTTGAGCACTTTTTCATATGTCTGTTGGCCATTTGGATGTCTTCTTTGGAAAAATGTCTGTTCACGTCTTCTGCCCATTTCTTGATTGGATCATTTGTTCTTTGGGTATTGAGTTTGATAAGTTCTTCATAGATTTTTGGATACTAGCCCTTTATCTGATATGTCATTTGCAAATATCTTCTCCCATTCTGTTGGTTGTCTTTTGGTTTTGCTGACTGTTTCTTTTGCTGTGCAAAAGCTTTTTATCTTGATGAAGTCCCAATAGTTCATTTTTGCCCTTGCTTCCCTTGCCTTTGGCGATGGGGGGTGGGGGAATCAGAGGGGGAGATGAACCATGAGAGACTATGGACTCTGAGAAACAAACTGAAGGTTCTAGAGGGGAGGGGTGTGGGGTGATGGGTTAGTCTGGTGATGGGTATTAAAGAGGGCATGTACTGCATGGAGCACTGGGTGTTATATGCAAACAATGAATCATGGAACACTACATCAAAAACTAATGATGTAATGTATGGTGATTAACATAACATAATAAAAAATAAAAAAAATAAATAAATAAATAAAAGGATCTTCATTTTTGAAGACTGATTAAGAGGATCTCAATATTCCCATTCTGTTTAAACCCAACATGAGGAAATTTCCTTGGAGCATTTTCTTCGTTAAGCAATTATTTGAGAGCTGTGTCTGCATTTATTGTTGTTGTAACAAATTTCAATAAATGTAGAAGCTTAAAACACATCAAATTTATTACATCACAGTTCAATAAGTCAGAAGTCTGTGTTCACATCACTTAACTGGTTCTTCTTCTCCAGGTATTATAAGACCAATATCAAGGTGTCTCCAGACCTGTGTTCCTTTCTGGAGGCTCAGGGGATGAATCTGCTTCCAGCTCATTCAGTTGGTTAGCCAAATTCAGCACTTTGTGACTTTAGGGATGAGTTCTCATTTCCTTACTGGCTGTTAGTAGTAGCTTGTTCTCAAGATTCCAGAGGAAGTCTTCATGCCCTAGTCTGTGACCCCTTTCATTCTCCAAACCAGCAATGGAGATTTGAGTCCTTCTCACCCTGTGAATTTCACTAACTTCCTTTTCTCCTCCATCGGTGTCACACATTCAGAGAGGTTTCTCTGCTTTAAGGGTTCAAGTGAGTAGCTTGGTCGCACCTGGATAATCCAGAATAATTGCTCTTTTTTAAGATTTGAAGCCTTAGTTTAGTCAGCAAGACCATTTCACAGAAGTATGTAGATTAGTGTGTAATTGAATAACTAGAGGAGAGGAATGTTGGCAGGACATCTTTAGAATTCTTCCTACCATGGAAGGCATACAGTTTATTTGTCCTTACTATCCTTGAGCACTTAGAGCAACAAGGAAGTACAACTATGAAGCCAAACTTCTAGGCAGTCGTACCAACTGCTAGGTCTCTTAACTCTACCCAGAGGGTAGTAGCCAATTGTAGGTCTCTATCCTCATACAATCTTCCACGGAGGGATGGAGTATTTTTCATCACCATTCATACTTCTACATCACAGTTGTTATAATCATCACAAACTTACACTGATGCTACAGTTTTTAGTCATTAATTTTGAGTATGTGAGATAGATTCAGTAAGAGAAAATAAACCAAACAAACAGAAAAAAACAATAAAGTATGCTTCCGAGGAAAATGGCAAAAATTACTAAAAATTGCAGGTGATGATATCTCCTACAAGCTCCCACCTATAGAGTAAGATCAGGTACAGAACTTTATGTAACAAAAGCAATCATTTCTGGAAGCCAAGGACACTTTTTAGTCATTTGCTAAATGGATGCAGGGATGAAACTTTTGGGCCTCTGTAAGGTATCCAACTTCTCAGACTTATTCTGAAAAGAACTAGTTGATAACTCAATCTCTCTAAATATTGAGTGTTCTATCTAATTAAAAGTTTTAGTGGTATTTAATGTCACTGTATTACTTCGCAGGAAAAAAAATTTTCATTTTTGTATTTTGATTAATTGTGGGAAAATATACATAAATAAAATTTACCATTTTAACAATTTTTAAGTACACAGTTCAGTGGCATTAAGTCCATTTGCATTGTTGTGCAACTATCACCACCATCCATCTCCAGAACTTCTTCATCTTCTGAAACTGAAACTCCATATCCATTAGACAATGATTCATGATTCTCTCCTCCCCTCAGTCCCTGGTGATCACCATTTCACATGGTTTCTCTATGAATTTCTCTACTCTGGGTACTTCATATAATGGCTAAAATACAGTATTTGTCCTTTTGTGACTGGCTTACTTCACTAAGCATTAATGTCTTCAAGGTTCATTCATGTAGCATGTGCAGAATTTTCATCCTGTTTAAGACTCGATAATATATCATTGTATGTATATATCACAATTTTGTTTATTCATCTGTTTGTGGATGCTTGAGTTGCATCCCACCTTCTGCTGTTGTGAATAATGCTGTTGTGAACATGGATGTACAAATAATTTCTTTGAATACCTACTCTCAATTCTTTTGGGTATATAGCTTTAAGTGGGTTTGCTAGGTTATATATCAATTCTGTGTTTAAATTTTTGAGTAACCAGGTAAGATTGAGAAAGACTGATAAAATAAAACCAAGTATACATCTATTTCCACCCTCACCATGCTCTTTTATGTGTCAGGATATTTGTTCATCATGTTTCTTTTGTCTGGATTCCTCAAATCAGAAACCTGGGCACATTTAGCTAGACTTTGGTTTAGTATTAGGATGCTTATATATTTGTAGCTAGTTTCAACTCCCTTACCTGATTCAGCCTTTTGGTTTGAAAATACTGTTAGTTTGTAACCAGAAGATAAAGGGCAAAAGTCTCATGCTAAGACCTGGATGGTTTCTAATGATTCAGATTAGGAGCCTCTATTAGTATTTTTACAAACAAAGTTTATGGCAGTAAGCATTACAATATATTTTTGTTGAATAAAAATCTAAGGTATTTATATTGTTATGCACTCGCTGTCTCTGGATTTTTTATGCCATTATATACCTATGCCATTTCTATCTAATTTGTACCAGCTTAGAATTACATAAACATACACACATTGGTATTTCAAGTAAGAAAAAAATGAATGTGTTCCTTTTGAAATAACTCAGTTTAATTTTTTAATCAAAGCATTGGGTATGTACCCTAACTTTAAAATAAATCTTTAGGACATGTAGCTGTTATCACATTATAACTCAAGATGTGTGCCTTGAGAATATTTTTCATGATTCATTTATAATTAATGCCTTCGAACATTTCCCATATAATGATGATTTAACATTTTAAGATATTGAAACCAGTCAATATAATTTTACTTCATAATACTCAACTAGTTCTATGAAAATGCAAATTAAAGATCAGAGTATTAGGCAAATCAAATTTGCATGCATATGGTGTATATATATAAAATGATCCAGAATATTGGGTATCATTATCCACTCATTATACTCATAGACCATAATAAGGAACAAGAGGAATTTGCCACATAAAAGACATTAACAAAATGGAAAATTTTACAGGCATACAATTTATATTCTAAGCCCTAACATGGACCTGAATGCCAAAGTCGATATAGCTAAGAAAATAAAGGTAAAAGCAACATTTCTTTCAGCATTCTGAAGAATATCTCTATAGGGAACAAAGTTAATGAGGTCGGATTTTATCTAGATCTCTTCAAAAGGACTTGAAAATACACATTTTTTTTTTCTATTTAAACATTGGGATAACTCACTAGAGTGAACATAAACATAACAGTATAGTACTATGAATGACCATTCTTCCTTAGTAAATGCTAAATATATGTAATTAATATCTACATATTGGAATATCAAGCCTAAGTTTCTAATATTTGTCAGAATATCTGGTAGATTTGAAAAATCTGATTCGGGGTTCCTGGGTGGCTCAGTCGTTAAGTGTCTGCCTTCAGCTCAGGTCCTAATCCCGGAGTCCTGGGATCGAGCCCCGCGTCCGGCTCCCTGCTCGGCGGGAAGCCTGCTTCTCCCTCTCTCACTCCCCCTGCTTGTGTTCCTTCTCTCACTGTGTCTCTCTCTATCCAATAAATAAAATCTTTAAAAAAAAAAAAAAAGAAAAATCTGACTTCAAACCTTCAAGCTGAATAGTGAAATTCAAAGCATATATTCAGGAGGCCAGGCATTCCACTCATACTATTAGCTAAATCAGTATTGGGTCTTAAAAATAGAAATTAATAGGGCGCCTGGGTGGCTCAGTTGGTTAAGCGACTGCCTTCAGCTCAGGTCATGGTCCTGGAGTCCTGGGATTGAGTCCCACATCGGGCTCCTGGCTCGGCGGGGAGCCTACTTCTCCCTCTGACCCTCTCCCCTCTCATGCTGTTTCTCTCTCTCTCTCTCAAATAAATAAATAAATAAAATCTTAAAAATAGAAATTAATAACTGATTTATACTTTTGCGTGTCCACATGGACACTGTAACTGGGGCCAGAAGCAGTACTCATTCAAAGTTGGAAATATCAACATTAAAGCTATGTGTATGTGCAAAGTGAAACATCTGATCAAGCATCCTGGTACTATTTGTGTTTATTTTACTCTAGCTCAAATATGTGAGTATCTGCAAACATGTAGATTTCCTAACACCTTAAGTTTGATCCATCTTTGAAACTAGAGTACATTTCTTTTAAAAAACTTAAGACACACACACACACACACACACATAGATATACAGACACACACACATATATATATACACATACATACACACACACTATAGTATATGTACAGTATGCATCAAATACTTTCTTAAAGAAATTACCAAGGTAAAGATAAATCATTAACTGGTTTACTTTGTATGTCATGATCTATCAAGTTCTTGAAATTAAATGCAACTGAGGTTTTCTGCCTCTATGATTTTCAATTTAATATATACATGTATATGTAGTTGTATATGTAAATAAAGCACAATTGTGATTTTGAACTTTTAATGTGTTTGTAGGAGTAGAAGCAGAGGTAGGAGGTAGAAAAGCATAGCAGTAAGAGGAATGGCTACTGGACAAGAATATGAAAATGATGCTCTATTAAATTTCTGAGTAAATACATAATTTTACCTACAGATTAAGCAACTAGGATAATTGTATTTATGTGAATTCCTTCTGGAAATAGTCTCCTGATTACTAAGGAATTAATTGAGTTGATACCATGGCATAAGATGATAAAATTAAAAATTTTCAAGTTTCCAGGAATCTCTGCTTATTCCACTGAAATAAACCTGTGGCCTGTTTAAGGGGTAACAAAATATTTTGATGAAATTATTAAAACCCTGATCAAGTTAAATGTAATTTGACTTCTTATGCTTTCCAAAGCACTTTTGGTAACTTTCCAGTGCAAGATTTCAGAAATTAAACTCATATATTCATAGTCTTCCTATTTATTTTTTTCTCATTTTCATTCACCCAAATATTTATTATTCTTATCCAGTTTCCAACATAAAACATACATTTTTTACTGTGTCCATGTGCTACCTAGGGTTTTAGTTGTGGAAAGTAAAATAAAATTTTATTTTATTATTTATTTATTTATTTATTTTTTAAAGATTTTATTTATTTGAGAGAGAGAGAATGAGAGACAGAGAGCATGAGAGGGAGAAGGGTCAGAGGGAGAAGCAGACTCCCTGCCGAGCAGGGAGCCCGATGCGGGACTCGATCCTGGGACTCCAGGATCATGACCTAAGCCGAAGGCAGTCGCTTAACCAACTGAGCCACCCAGGCGCCCCAATAAAATAAAATTTTAAAAATCCTTGCATTCTAATCAGCTTAGACAGCCATTGAATATAATAAATTTTTGACGTATAGTAAGTTAAAAAGAAACAAGGGCTAACAAAACCCACAAAACAAAACAAAACAAACTAAAGAGCAGGGGGTAGGTAAGGAGTACCGCTTTGGAATGTTAACTAGGGCAGTCAGGATAGACCTCCAAAAGAAAGGTGTCAAATGAGCAGAGACTTGAGAGAGATGATGGAGCAAGATATACACACACATGAAGGAAGATATTTCCAAGCTGAGCAAGAAACTAGTGCAAAAATATTTGAGACTGGAACATAAATGTTAGGGAAGCTCAAGGAGGTCTTGTGTCACACAGGTGTACTGTGAAAGGAAAGAAGAGTAGTAGAAGATGGCTTTAAGGGAGGACCATAGGGGAAGGGAGGGCAATCCAAAGGGGGAGAAATCAGAGAGGGAGACAAACCATAAGAGACTATGGACCCCAGGAAACAATCTGAGGGTTTCAGAGGGAAGGAGGGTAGGGGAAGGGGTAACAGTGTGATGGCTATTGAGGAGGGCACATGCTATGCTGTGATGAGCACTGGATGTTATACGTAACTAATGAATCATTGAACACTACATCAAAAACTAATTCTGTACTATACAGTGGTTAACTGAATGTAATAATAATAATAATAATAATAATAATAAATGATGGCTTTAGTAAGGAAACTGGGAGCTAGTTAATGCTCTCACAGGTCAATGTAAATACATTGGCTCTTGCAGACCTGCTAGAGTTTTTGCACCAAAGAATGCTATGATCTACTTATATGTTAAAATAATTACTTTGTTAGATTGGCTGAGAGTAAAGTATATGGGTCCAAAGGTGTAGGCACAGAGATTAATTAAAAGGCTTTTGGAACAACGCTCAGGACTCCTGCCAGAAAGTCCACATGTGGTGTGTGCACACTTCCTTTTCTTTTTGGATTTCAGCACTTGGTCGGTGCTATGCAGTAGTTGGTCCTCACCATGCAGCTGCCTCTGGGGCGGGCCCTGGTTAAGTTGAGCAAGGAGGCCATTCAGAGGCTGCAGCAGCTCCAGGGCGGTTGGTTTGCTATTTACTGGGGATTTATTCGTCTCATATTTTACCTGGCCTACTCTGGGAAAAAAAGATTTGGGTTATCTGGATTTGGAAGCAGTCAAGAACAGGAACAATGTAGAAGGTGCATGCCCTAGCTGATATGAGAGATGGGATATACTTAAGACATTCACCAGTTCACAGGGCTCTTACTTCACAGATGCATCCAAGTCAGATTAATGTTAAAAAATGTTTTTGCAAAAATCCAGAGTAGACTTGTGTTGGATTGGAGCAAGGTGTTAGCAGTGAAGTTCAGAAGTACTTGGATTCTGTAGATATTTTGAAGATCAGTAGAATTTTCAGATGGATTTTATGTCAGATGTGAAAAAAAGAAAGCAAGGATGACAGTACATTTTGATCTAAGCAATCAGACAAATGGAGTTACATTAATTGTAGGTAGAGCAGAATGAGAGCAAACACTGGGATTTTGATTTTAGTCATGTTAAATTGGAGAGTAGTACAATATTTTGATACTACTTAAATGTAAACAAACTTTATTAAGGAAGTAGTTCATTATATGACTCTGAAGTTGAAATATAAACTGGCTATAAATCAAAATAATTTAGAGTGTTATCATATAGATAATATGTAAAAACCACAAACCATGGGAGTGAGGGCTGATAGAAGAGAGAAAAAGTCAAGGACTGAGCACTGAGCCCTCCCATATTATTAATGTGATCACACTAAACCAACAAATGAGATCAAGAATGAGCAGCAATAGAAGGGAAAAAAAAAACAAAAACAAAACAAAACAAAAAACCCCAGAAAGGTAAAGTGTTCTGAAAGACAAATGAAGAAACAGTGTGGGAAGTTGAAGGGGTCGATTATGCCATATGCTACTGAAAGATCAAAAATGAGAATTGATCATTGGATTTTGCAATGAGGATAGTATCAGTGACCCTTATAAGGGCAGTTTTGGAAGAGTGGTGAGAGCAAAAGCCTAGTTAGATTATTTGTTAAAGAGCAAACAGGAGGTACTGGATTCAGGGAATATAGAAAGCCTGGTCAAAGTATGTAAAAGGGAAGGGATGTGGGTGTTAAGGTTTTTGTTTTTATTTCTGTAATTGACAGAAATGATCTAGTAGAGAAAAATAGATGAGTTGGGAGAAAGATTGCTTGAGTTGTTTTTAGCAGATGATAAGATATAGGATCTATTGCACAGTTGAAAATGTTGGCCTTAAATAGGAGTATAGAAAATTAACCTATGGTGATGATAGAGAAACCAGTATGTGTCTAGATGCTGGCAATGGCTAGGCTTAATGGAGGGAGATAATACTCTTTTTAAACATTGCTTAATTTTCTAATTGGATTAAGAATCAAGGTCATCATTTAAGAATCAGAATGGGCTCTGGGGGGTTTTGCCTATTAGAGGAAAGAAGAGACGATTGTACATGATAGTCTAGAACAGGCGTTGGCAAACTGCAGGCCATGGGCCAGATTCAGACTGTTGCCTGTTTTGGTAAATGAAATTATATTGGTACACAGCCATGCCTCTGGCTTAGTTGAGCAGTTATAACAAAAACCATCTGTTTCACAAAGAATAAAATATTCAATATCTGGTCTTCATGGAAAAAGTTTGCTGACCCTTGGTCCAGAAAGTTAAAGAGAGAGTAGATCAAGGTAATCAATATCAAGGCCCTTCTAGAATTCAATGTGAGAATTCACACACGTGGCTACAGATTTTTTTCAGGACTCATTTACCTTTACAGGTGCACATGCAGAGTAGAGGGAGAATTGGATTTAACCAGGGCAGTGTTATGCTAAGGTAACACAATGAAGGAAGAGAAGGCCAAGGAAGGATCAAGTGATTAACCATGTTACATGATCACATGGTTACATGGATGTTACATGAGAATATTCACTTGGTAATAATTCATCAGGTTGCACATATATGGCATGTATATTCCAGTGTGCATGTTATAATTCAGTAAAAAGCTAAAATGGTTAAACATGGAATTCAAATTAGGAAAAGAGGGCAAGAAGGAAATTAGGGAGATGAGGGCTGTATCATCAATAGATCTAGGTCACAGTGGGTTGAAAAATTATTAGAGATTGTGTAATAAAATAAATGTGTTGAAAAGGTAGGGGGTTGTAGATACTGTGTGTGTTAGTTTGCTAGGGCTGCCTTAAAAATACCACAGACTAGATGGCTTAAGCAATAAAAATTTATTTCACGAGGCTTAGAAGTCCAAGATCAAGTTTCTGACAGGGTTGGTTTTATTCTGAGGCCTCTCTCCTAGGACTGCAGATGGTCATCTTTTTCCTCTGTTTTTACATGGTATTTTCTCTGAGAACACAAATGTCTGTGTCCTAATCTCTTCTTATAAGGACACCATCATATTGGCTTTAAGGACCATCTATAGGACCTCATTTTACCTTAATTCCCCTTTTAAAGGATCTTTCTCCAAATACGGTACATTGTGAGATACACGGGGTTAGGAGATCAACATGTGAATTTAGGGTAGGGGTGACATAGTTCATCCCATAACAGTGTGGGATGCTTGAAATTAAGATTGGAGGAAAATTACTATGTAATAGCAGGGTCTAGGACATGAATATGGCAGAGAATAGCTGAGGTAGTAAGCAGGGCAAGATCACTGGAAGAGAAGTGTTGAAGTAATGAGTATCTTTATGTATAATTAAATTACCCAAAATTAATACAGGAGTAGTGTTGGAGGAATTGACTAAAATGTAAGTGGGGATGAGCTGAGAGTGTAGAAGAAATTACCTCTGAAGTGTAGTAGTATGGACCAATGACATGAAATTCAGTATTGTTTGCTTTCAAAAGTAAAGAAGGGAGAGTGATCTGAGACCAACAATGGAATGCAAAGAGGACACTTAGCACCAACTCCAGGGCCATTAATGTATGGATTGTGGTAGAAAAATGGTCCACCTGTTAAGAAGGCTACAAGTGGTAAGATTCAGAGAAGTCATTTACCGAAAGGTGATGGAAGTAACAGAGAAGTGATTGAGGATTTAATGTTGATGACATGTAGAAATACTGTAGTAACACTGTACTTAGAAGTATGTATACATGTATACACACATGTATACATATATACATACATGTACCCCCCAAATACAGAAACGTGTAGACACACATAGACACGTGGGTACACACACACACACACACAATGAGTTTGTACCTGTGAGCCCGAGCGGATACTTTCCCAAAATATCTTACATACATCCCTCTTGTAATTAAATAGTATAGTTAAAGAGCTTCAAGAGGAATATTAACTATTGCATAGTTTCACAACTCCAGAAAATAAATGAGTTAGCATGGACGGACACTTTCCAGAGAAATCTGTTATAGCTTTTTGTTTCTTCTACTCTTTCCCCTTGTATTTCTGTTACTTCCCATGCATGCCACCTCAATGCTAACCTGCTGTCAACTGTAGCCTCCCTCTGCATTTTTTAAATGTAAGTAAAAACTAAAATTTAGCAAGTTAAAAATAGAGAATAGATGACCACATCTTGGAATTGGGACAAATTCAGGAACAACTCAGAACCAGCCCAGACCTTGTCATGGTAAGTGAAGTGCAAAAGGATTGTTGAAGCTTTATGTATGTATGTATGTATGTATGTATTATTTTTTAAAGATTTTATTCATTTGAGAGAGAGAGAGAGAGCACAAGCAGGGAGGAGGGTCAGAGGGAGAGGTAGAAGCAGACTCCCAGTGAGCAGGGAGCCCGACATAGGGCTCGATCCCAGGACCCTGAGATCATGACCTGATCCTCAGCCACTTAACTGACTGAGCCACCCAGGTGCCCCGAAACATTTTTTATTTTGTCAAGCATTTTAATTTTGTTTTTCTTCTGTTCATTATGAAGTTTTTGGATCTTGGTTGGTTGAGTTTGCCATTTGCCCCCTAGGTACTATTTAAACCAAAACCAATAAAATCATAAATTAATATCTGTGCTCTAAAAATAGCACGAGTGAAGTGAATTATCTCTTTTAAAATCAAAGCAGTTATTTCTTATAGAATTTATATAAAGCATGAGAAGGAAGAAAAATAAAGGGGACTATTTAAAATAATGGAAAATTATAACTCATATTTCAATTAAATTGTTCAGAGGAAACAATAGGGATATTTTATAGACCTCTTTACAGAGGTTTTTAAGGCTATAAATTGTTGCTTAATACACAAAAATATAATTATTTGAGATGGCCAAGAGTATTTTTCTCTTCTTTCTGAAGTCTTCTATTATAAAAAATGCTTATGATAAGGATATGTATATTTTATACCTAAAATCAATACATGTTGTCTTAAGAGTATAATCCTTAACATTTTAGACTTTATTTAAAACCACAATTGTGTGACATGTTATAAGGAGAAATCTACTTGCGACTGCTAAATACAAGTTCTCAGCAAAATTTTAACTTCTTTGACAATTTGTATCTTTCAACTGGGTAACTAGCACTCTAAAATTATTTTTTTCCCTTGTTTTCTTGATGTGAACCACATGAACTGGCTTGCTCAATTTTCTTCTCTTTTTATGTCTCAACACAGAAGCAGGCAGTCTTGTGAAAGTACAGATGTTCTCAAATAATCATGTTCCAGAGATGTGGAGAATGGAGAATCTCAGTGGATTTGAAGTATTTTCTAAAATCGGATCAGAAACTTTATAGTACATTCTAGTCTTCTGAAGTAGGAGCTTAAAGCATTGATAATAAATCCACTTGTCTCCTATCCTGTTAAAATGGCAACATTCTTGTTGTGCTAAAATACATAGCTTGCTTTGCTAAGCTGAAAAATTGTTTAAAAGAATATACTAGTCACCACTTATCTACAGGAGATATGTTCCAAAACCCCCAGTGGATGCCTCAAACTGAATAATATTGAGCCCTATATATACTAATTTTTTTTTCTATATACACCTACCTGTCATAAAGTTTAATCTATAAATGATGCACAATAAGCAATTAATGACAATAACTAATAATAAAATAGAACAGTTAT
The DNA here is from genome assembly GCF_029215605.1 of Mirounga angustirostris. NCBI lineage: Eukaryota > Metazoa > Chordata > Mammalia > Carnivora > Phocidae > Mirounga > Mirounga angustirostris. The sequence continues at coordinate 89,293,995 of NW_026991716.1, read as the reverse complement.
AACAATATTTTGTAATGTTGTGAATATGGTCACTGTCTGTCTCAGAATATCTTGTACTGAATTCCTCCTTCTTGTGATGAACCATGATGAAATGGTTATGGGATGAGATAGAATAAGGTGAATGACTCAGGCATTGTGATGTAGTGTTAGGCTACTCTTAACCTTCTGATGATATGTCAGAAGGAGGATCCTCTCCTCAGAAAGTCAGTTACTTGTTTCTGAACCACAGTTGACTGTGGGTAACTGAAACTATGGCAAGCGAAATCGTAGAAAGGAGGACTAGTGCTCTTAGAATCAGGATATAAACTCAACTTTTGAGACTCATTTGGAATTTGTATTTGAAAAGAAAAATGTGAACAATGTGAATGAGTTTTAGGATAAATTCTATCAAATACATTTTCTTCTCTGTTTCTTGCACAAGATCTGTCTGGTTCAAGTCTACTCTTACTTTTAATTCCTAAATTTTTTTCCTCTTCTTGTATTTGTTTTTAGTTGTGGATGGATTTTAGCACAAGTCATGTTACATATAGTTTCTTTTAGTTTTGCCTAAATTTGTGTTAAAATATGAAACCCAAAATGTCTGCATGTATAACCATTTCAAGCCTTTTTCCTACCCTTCAGTCACTAATCCATATATTTTTTCTATATTAGCTATTTTCTTTTACTTATGGTGTTACAAAAATCTGCTTATCCTTTTTATTTCCTTAGGAGTTTTGACATGTGAATATTCTGAAATAATATCTGTATGGACCTATAGAGGATTGTTGGAAGAGGTCATTGCGAGTCCATGACCACTGGTTGATACACAATTTGCACCTTGGAATAGGAGACTTCTCACCCTGTCCCTATCCTTGGAATATATGCTCTGCCAACCATTCCCACAGTGGGAGCCATTTTCAAGGACACAGCCTTGACAGAGCAGTGTGTTGTTGAGACCATCTGCTGAATACGTTGTTGAATCCAGTTAAGACCTCTGTATAAACTTTTAAGATTCTGGTGGACAGGTTTCAAGATCTACTCATCTTGTGACTGCATGAGATAAGCCTTGTAAGTAAATTCTCTTGCTTATTAAACCTGCCGCCTGCCAATCTGGAATGGTCTGCCTCTTTCTTCTGCCTCTGTTTGCTCTTTTTTGTGCTGGGCCAGTTTAGGAACCAACAAGGATAACTACCAAATACTTATGCGTCAGTGGTTCTGCCATTAGGGGCGGTTTTCCTTTGCTGATCAAAATAGATTTTTAGGATAAAGCCTGTGTTAACAGGATAACAGAGTGCTTAAATCTTTTGCCCTGACTCTCTCTGACCATGGTTTCTACTCAGTGTACATGATAATAAATTGTATATTTTATGCTGCTGTAAGTATATATGTTTTGTCTTTCCCACTGATGTATGTCATAGCAGAGGCTACGTGTCAATTCTTGTACCTATAGGGTCTCCTCAGAGGTATTCAGTACATAGGGCTGACTCTAATTTACATTTGAAATAAGATTAAATGTATTAAAATCTCGTATTAGTTATTGAATTCTGTTGGTAAAAATCATGTTAATACCTCTTAGGAAATTACAAAATCTGAAGCTATCTGATAAGTACAACTATGACCATTAAGGAGAACATGCTACTGAAAAGTCATGCCACCGCAGTACTCTGACGTAGTATTAATACTTCTAGTGAATAAATTCTGTACTGACTGAAAATAATTCTAAACAAGACAGCAGTACCATCGATGAAAGAAAAATCATAATTTTCTGAGGCAAACCTGACTCCAGGAGTGTATCTGGACTCTGCGAACACTAATAATACTAAGTATTAGTAATGATTTTAAACCACATCTGTTAATATCATTGAAGTTTTGTACTTGTAACATTTCATGGTCCTAAATGGTTTTTAAATCAATATTTTAATGTTTAAATATGTAAAAATTAGTTAGATTTCTATCTGCAATATCTGGAGACCTATAGGGGTTTATCTAAAACTATCTATTCTTTAGTATTTCTGGAACTTAAATAATACGCACAAGTGAAAAACCAGTCTTACAATATATTTATGCTATTTACTATATATATGATACATGTAATATGTATTAACTTGTCTGTAAAATCAATTATATTGATAAATTATAGTATAAATATTGAAAAGTTTTTCTTAAAAATAATGACTTCTCTTGGGACTTGTACAAGATATTTCATCAGTAATTCTCTTTATGTTTAGCTCTTTTGTGAACTCTGCAACTTGAGTCAATTGTATGAAAAACAGCAACTTCTTGGATATAGGAGATCCTGTAACTCCAGGTAACATAGTCATGCCAGAGATTAACTATAGTCATGTTCACTTCTCCCATGCCATCTAAATACCTGATTCAAGAGTCAGGAATATAACAATTATTTTATATAGTTACAGTCAGGGAAGAGAAAGTCACAGCCATCTGAGAAACAATGTCCTATATCCAACCCCCACCAATTGAAAAGGTTATTTCCAAGTGTAAATAATATGTATCAATTAGTTAATATATATTAATTAATTAATATTTTGTATTTATATTTTATTATAATATTAATTATTTTTATTTAATATTTTATTAAATAGGTAATATTTTAATTAATATATATTAATAAGTTTTAGTTGGTTACAATGGGTTTTTTGTTTTGTTTTTATTGGGGGTTTGGCTACAGTGGATTTAAACTGAGAGTAGAGGCTTGGTTTCAGTGTGAAGCATGTCTCAAAAAACATTGATTTTTAAGGAGGAAAGGAAGGGAAGGTTGGTTTGGAATGGAGGATGAGGAAACTGAGTAGACTCTACTGATGGTGCTAGAGGGAAACACCTAGTGAAAAAGCCCAAAAGGGATATTCTGCAGATACTCATATAGGAGAGGTGTAAGGGCTCTGGCATGGCCTAAATGTTTCATGCATTATGTGATAATTTAAAAAGTGAGACATTATGTATAGGCTGGTTTTAGGAAAACAGTTTGTTCAGAATTGTGGAGTTCAAGGAATGCCGTTGAGACTGTTAGGGGAGGTGCCTTTTAAAAGCTAGCATGGTATCAGGACCCCAAAAAGGTAAACGAATTCAGAGCAGAACAATCAAAGTGAAGAACAGAAACAGTAATTAAAAACAAAATAAAATAGAGAAATAAACCAAGACCACATCAGCTATTTCTCACGTCCTGGGCTCCTTTACCTCTATAATAGGGAGTGTTAAGGTCAGGTGGATTGAAAACTCTGGAGCTTCCCTTGGTTTCCAACTTGGTAAACCCAGTGCAATATGTGTCTGAGAAAAAAACAAATCACGCAAATCCTCAAAGACTTGAGGATGCAGCAGTGGTGATCTAATCACATTCTCTGTTATTATTATTTTTTTAATTTAATTTTTAAATTTTTTAAAAAAATATTTTATTTTTAAATTTTATTTATTTACTTATTTGAGAGAGAGAGTGGTGGGGGGAGGAACAGAGAGAGAGAGAAGGGGCTCGATCCCTCAACCCTGAGATCATGACGTGAACTGAAATCAAAGAGTTGGACACTTAACTGAGTGAGCCACCCAAGCATCCCAGTACATGGAGTTCTAAATAGTAGCTTTAATGAAATGATAGGACAAAACCTTGATTGTTGTAAGTTTGTACAAATGAAGGGATATGTGAAACAAGATAAGTTGTTTTTTTAAGATGGAAAAAATAATACTACTTTTTTTTTGGTGATGGAAGTAATTATGTAGAGAGCAAAATAAAAAAAAAAGGAATTGTAGGAGATACTGGGATATTGTTACTGAGTTGGTGAAACCAAATAAGATCTAATTTAAAAGTGAAGGGATTAAAATCAGAACAGACATCTCACCAAAGAAGATATACAGTAGGCAAATAAGCATGTGAAAAGATGTTCAATATCATATGTCATAGGGAATTGCAAATTAAATCAACAAAGAGATATTGCTGCACACCTACTAGAATAGCAAAAATCTAAAACACTGACAAACCAAATGATTGTGAGGATATTGAATAATAAGAACTCTCAGTCTTTGCTGGTGGGAATACCAAGTGATACAGCCACTTTGAAGATGGTCTACAAGTTTCTATAAGTTTACCATAAAATCAGCAATCTCACTCCTAGATTTTTACCCAAATGAAGTGTAAATTTATATACACACAAAAACCTGCAAAGAATGTTTACAGCAGCTTTATTCATATTTGCCAAAACTTAGAAGCAAATAAGATGCTATGTATAATACATATAGGACATTATGCATTTGTTAAAGCCCATAGAACTATACAACACAAAGAGTGAATGCTAATGTCAACCATGGACCTTAGTTAATAATTATGTATCGACAGTGTTTCATCAGTTGTAACAAATGGATGAGTGGGTACTAATGCAAGATGTTAATAATGGGAGAAAATGTGGTGAGAGTGTATATAAAAACTGGCTGTAATTTCTGCATATTTTTCTGGAAACTTAAAACTACTGTAAAAATTACTATTCCAGGATGAAAAAAATCAGCAGAATTATAAAAATGTTAAAAATAAGTGGAGGGACTCTCTTCTGATACAAGCAGAGATCTTTGGTAACAGGTAGGAAATTAGCATATTCAGGTATAGATGCTGGTTGATGAGATGTAGGGAAGAAAGATGGTGGAAATTATGTTCTATTGTTTCAAATTCTTAGTAAAAGAAGAAGAAAAGTTTTAATCATGGAGTGAGGATATTTAAGTATTAGAACTTTGAGATATGAAGAAAATATGTGAAATAATCTCTTAAAAGTAGAAAAATCAATGTGTTAGGAAAGTATAAGATAATTGCAATGCAGTTAAGGGCCAAGTTGACATCTGTGGTTTTAATTTTAAAACAAGACCAGGCAATGTGGTTTTAATATGAAGTTCTTTTTTTTTTCTTTGCTCCAGACTTACTCAAGATGTATGTTACATGTGTAGAATAGACAGACATTGGATGTAACTAGAGTTGTGGTTTTGGGAAGCAAATATGATAAAATGTGTCAGGGATATGGAAGAAAATTATGAGAGAGAGTACTTTTAATGCATTACCATATGTATTAGTCTGCTAGGGCTGTCATAACCAAATACCACAGACTGAGTGGCTTAAATAATAGGAATTTTTTTTTTTTCCCACGGTTCTAGAAGCCAGAAGTCCAAGACCAATGTATTGTCAGGTTTGGGTTCTCCTGAGGTCTCTCTCACAATTCATCCAACTTCTTTAAGTTTTTTGCCACTTTGTGACAAGGGTCACCTTTCCTGTAGTTTCTAGTAACACATTCCATATTTCCATCTCAGGTTTGACCTAAGAATCCCCTCTAATGTCCTTATATCTGCCAGTAGTCTCTACAAGTCCATCTAGGCTTTTTCGTTTTTTCTCCTTTTTTTTTTTAAGATCTTATGTGTTTATTTTGAGAAAGAGAGAGTGCATGTGCGTGAGCGGGGGGAGGGGCAGAGGGAGAGAGAATCTCAAGCAGACTCCCTGCCAAGCAGAGGCCATGCAGGCTTGATCCTATGACTGAAATCATGACCTGAGCTGAAATCAAAGAGTTTGGAGGCTTAACCAGCTGAGCCATCTAGGTGACCCTAGGCTTTTTCTAACATGCAACTCAAATTCATCCAGCTTGTACCCATGCCAAAGCTACTGCCATATTTTTAGGCATTTGTTTCAACAGAACTCTACTTATGAGTGCCAAAATCTGTCTTAGTTTGCTAGGGATGCCATAACCAAAATACCACAGACCACGTGGCTTCAGCGATACAAATTTATTTCCTCAGAGTTCTGGAGGCTGGAAGTCCAAGATCAAGGTGTTGGCAAATTTCTCCTGAGGCCTCTCTCCTTGGCTTGTAGATGGCCACTTTTTGCTGTGTCCCCATATGATTATTCCTTTGTACACACACACCCCCTCAGTGTCTCTAAGTGTGTCCAGATTTCGTCATTTTAGAAGACAGCAGATAAGTTGGATTAGAGCCCACACATATGGTCTCATTTAATCTTAATTACCTCTTTAAAGGACCTATCTCCAAAGCCACATTTTGAGGTACTGGAAATTTGGGCTTTAGAATATGGATTTTGAGGGGGACACAGTTCAGCCCCTAGCACCATATAATTTAAGATTAGTAGAAAGGGAAGAAAGACCATCAAATAGATGAGAGACAGTGAAAAAATAATAGGATCTATGAATTGGAGGTCGTCTTAATGTCAGACTTGGAGTTTGAATACTTGGAAATAAGATTATGGAGTGTTTACAGTTCTTGACAATGCCACAGTCTAAGATACTTCTATGGAAATGAGCAGTAGAGAGAAAGACCAGATCAGTTTGGGGAAGAGGTTCAAGGTCATTGGAAAGACCCTGTAGGTTTGTTTTGAAATAACAAAGAATTTAAACTGGAATCATGTATCATATAGCATTGGTGAACAGGAGATAAAATCATTGAGGAATCAGGACTAACATGTTAGAGGTACATACATGACAGCAGTAATGAAGGTATATATATATATATATATATATATATATATATATGAAGCAGTAATCTGATGTTCCAATTTGGTGACATGAGATTTAAAACTGGGGAATTTAGGGATAAAGGAGGGAGAATTGTGTGGAAGCAGCAATGAGAATTAAGGAGGACACCTACCATTTCTGCTGACATGTGGAGGCCTGAGAGTGGTAAGAGAAATACACAGTTATTCCTGCAGAGAAATCAGAGTCCTCAGGGAAGAATTAGGTTTCCTTTAGAGCAAGAAAGTACAGGGAATATTTAGAAAAGAGTTTGGTGATGATGATGTATCATTAATTTTCAGTGTTTTAGAAGTTGTGAAAGGGTAAAATAATGGGGTTCTACTTGAAGTGTTTAAGAAGTTGAAGAGGGGTGGAAGGGTTTCAAGAATTGAGGATAAGAGGCTCAGTAGGAATATAAAGGGCCATAGGGACATTAATGAACAGAAGATGAGAAATGACTTAGAACTCTGGGCATTCTTCTGATACTAACATAAACAGATCAAAGGGGCTATTTAAATTAGTCTCAGTAGATTCAGAGCAGATCCTGGTGGCAAAGCTGGAGGTATTGTACATGGATGATTTCTATTACTCTCTCTAGACATTTGATAATGGAGGCAGAGGTGTCTGGGAAAGGGGTGTCTTAATCCTTGTGCTCAAACTGATACTGGAAATAGAAGTTCTAGGGGAAGCTTGTCTTATTCCCAATATAGGCTTCATGTTGTTTAGTTAGTGACTACAACTGCTGTTCTAGATGAGATCTCTTTATATAACTAATCAACAGCACATGTCACCAGGCATAGGCTATTTATTTTTTATTATTTTTTTCTTTTACTACCTTTGACCCCCTTCACCCATCTTTCCCACCCACCACCCTCCATATCTAACAACCATTAACCTGTTCTCTGTATCTATGAGCTTCTTCTTCTTGTATGTTTTTAATTTTAATTTTTTTAGGTTCCACATATATGTTTTGGATATTATGCTCTTATTAGATATATGATTTGCAAATACTTTCTTCCATTTAGTATGCTGTGCAGAAGCTTTTTAGTTTGATGTAGTCCCACTAGTTTATTTTCACTTCTGTTGCTTTTGCTTTGGTGTCAGATTAGAAAAATAATCACCAAGACCTGTGCTTTCTTTTAGGAGTTTTATGCCTTCAGGTCTTACATTCAAGTTTTTAATCCATTCTGAGTTAAATTTTATGTATGGTGTAAGATCATGATTGCATGTAAATATCCAGTTTGCCAACATCATTTATTGAAGAGATTATTTTTCCCATTGTATATTCTTGGGATTTTTGTCATAAATTAATTGACCATTAATTGCAGGTTTATTTCTGGGGTATTTATTTCGTTTTGTTGATCTGTGTGTCTTTTTTTTGTGTGTGTGTGCCAACATCATATTGTTTTAATTACTGTATCTTTGTAGTGTAGTTTGCAATCAGGGAACATGATGCCTCCAGCTTTGTTCTTTTTTCTCATGATTGCTTTGGCTATTTGGGGTCTTTGTGGTTCCATACAAATTTGGGGATTACTTGTTTTATTTTTGTGAAAAATGAGTTTTTGATAGGGATTGCAATGAATCCGTACCTTGCTTTGGGCAGTATGACATTTTAATATTGTTGATTCTTCCAAGCACAGAATATCTTTCCATTTATTTATGTCATTTTCAATTTCTTTCATCAGTATCTTACAGCTTTCAGAGCCCGAGTCTTTTACCTCCTTGGTTAAATTAATTCCTAAGTATTTTATTCTTTTTGATGCAATTATAAATGGGATTGTTTACTTGATTTCTCTTCCTGATAGTTGACATCTTTGTGCTCTTCCTTTGTTGTGCTTCAGAGCACCAGTATCTCCCAGAAGGGAGCTTTTACATGCATCTCTTGCCCTAGATTTTGCTGCTGCCATCCAGGGACACCTCTTGACTGCTTGGTGTTGGAGGCTAGAGGAGCTTGTGCTCATGGTGCCATGGGATTGTTACAATTGGTGTCACCAGGGAAGGAGCTCATACCCCTATCTGGCACCCCAGTTTTTGTGGCTGCTGCCAGGTACACCTCTACATTGCCTGGTTTGGTAGCCAGTGGGACTTATACTTTTGTGCCCCACAAGAGAAACATTTCTTGAACAGATACCACCCTGAGGGCACAGCAAGGGGCAACTGACTCAGGAGCTTTGTGAAGGGAGCCTATCTGATAACCATCATGTACTCCAGCAGCCTGGAGTACAAGTTGCTAATTAAACACACATTCAGGTGCTGACTGTAACCCTTTCCAGAGACCTTGGAGGGCACGTGCTGTCTTCACCTCTCCTCTGCTGCATTCCGGAGCACTAGTCTTTCCTAGAGGGGAACTCTGTATGTGTCTGGTGTCCTGGGTTTTACAGCTGGGGCTCTGATTTTTGCTGTTGCTTCTCAGGGGATGCCCTTTGATCTCCTGGCTCTGGTGATATAGAGGGCCTAAATTCCTGGGTTCCCCAGGACTGTGGCAATCGGAGAGACACTTGTTGAGGGACTACCACCCCCAGGGCACTGATAGCAAACTGAGGCCCACCCCTTCATGGGCAAAGGAGGCCTCTTTGCTTTTCCCAGAGCTTTGGCCTGGGGGGTAGGCTTCAGGTTTGACACACATCTGGTGGCCTGTGGAGCTGCTCTCAAGGAACATAGGCTGTAGATGACATATTGGTAATCTCTCTGCTTTACTCCAGCTCACCAGTACCTCCCAGAGAAGAGCTTATACACTTGTCTGGACCCCCAGTTTTTGCAACTGCCTGACAGAGGGCATTGCTAGATCGCCTGGCTCTGGTGGCCAGCAGAGTTTATGCGTGAGGTCCCACGAGGTTCTATATTTTGCTTACTTTTGAAAGCTTCTGTCTAAGGGTCTGGCTTCCAATCAGCTTGAATCTAGGTGTTGAGATCCTGCCCTTAGGGACCCTAAAAGGTCATTGCACATCCTTAATTACTGAGAGCTATCAAAAATATAATAGGCTGCTTGGACAAGCATGGAGTTTTGAGAGATAACAGAGAGCTAGAACAGGATTTAAAAAAAAATACTTATCTCCTAAAAGAAGCCACTCCTTCAAGACTGAGAGAGGTGGTTTTATCTATTGTAAAGAAACTAAGGACGCCTGGGTGGCACAATCAGTTAAACATCTGACTCTTGGTTTCGGCTCAGGTCGTGATCTCAGGGTCATGAGATGGAGCCTCACATTAGGCTCCACACTCAGCACAGAGTCTGCTTAAGTTTCTGGGTCTTATGTCTGCCTCTGCCCCTGCGCCCCCTCCCCCCATGCTCACTCACACGCTCTCTCTCTAAAATACATAAATAAATCTTAAAAAATAAATAAATAAAACAGCAGAGACAGTCAAGCAAATGAAGAAATTCAGGAATATGTTCCAAATAAAAGAGCAAGATAAAAATTCAGGAAAAAAAGCTTAGTTAATGGAGATAAGTGATTTACTTGATAAAGAGTTCAAAGTAAAGGTCATAAATATGCTTAATGAACTGGAAAGAAGAACGGATTAACACAGTGAGAACATGAAAGAAGAGATGGAAAATATAAGAAAGTACCAAATATAAATCATAGAGTGAAGAATGCAATAACTGAACTGAAAAATTCATGAGAGTAGTTCAGTAGCAGATTAAGTGAAGAAGAAAGGATCAGTGAACTCGATGATGAGGCAGTGGAATTCACCCAATCAAAGCAGCAAAAAGAAAAAAAGAATGAAAAAAAATGATGATAGCTTAAGGGACCTCAGGGACAATATCAGATGGACTAACATTCACATGATAGGGCTCCCAGACAAGAGAGAAAGGGGAAGAAATCTTATTTGAAAAAACAATGGCTAAAAACCCCTAACTGTGGGAAGAAAACAGGTATCCAGATCCAGGAAGCCCAGAGAGTTCCAAATATGATGAACATAATGAACCTCACACCAACACACATTATAATTAAAGTGTCAAAAGTTAAAGACAAGGAGAGAATCTTAAAAGCAGCAAGAAAAAACAGCTTGTTACATAGAAGAGAATACTCTCTTGTAGGACTATCAGATTTTTTAGCAGAAACTTTGTAATCCAAAAGGGAGTAGCGCAATACATTCAAAGCACTGAAAGAAAAACAGACAGACAAGCAAGCAAAAACTTCTAGCCAAGAATATTCTACTCAGCAATGTTATCATTCAGAATTGAAGGAAAGACAAAGAGTTTTCCAGACAAGCAGAAACAAGTTTTCCTTTCCAAACAAAGGGGAAAGGAAGGGAAAACTTATCTGGAAGATGTTTGTTTATTTAAAAAAATGCATAATATCAAAAATAGATATTTGCCTGCCCTGGGCAGCACAGGTGTATACTTTCTCTCTCTCATTTAAGAGGTTTACTAAGGTTCTCTGATTTCATGCTTCCATTTAGTCTGCAGGTAAGATGATTATTTTGTCCTACTCAAAGGATAATGCCCATCAGACATATTGATAGGTAGGACATGAGATTAAAATCTGGGAGACTTTAGAGATATGTTGTCAGCTCTGAAGAGCAAATCTCAGGCTCTTTTAATGCCATAATAAATATCATGTGAAAAGTCAATTTTCCTTGTCCCTACTAGCATTCAGAGAGATGCATCTCTTTTGGTGGATTTTGGTAGATTTCCTGTGGATTTTGAGTGCAAAATATAACATGTTTGAGTGTATTTCTGGGACCTTTTTACTAACGGACCTCAAAGTCTGTCTGTTTCCAGTTAGGCCTTTGATAAAGAAGGCTTTAGACATTGTTCAGGCTGCATTGCAATTCCTGTCTTTAACTCATTTCACCAAGAATATCCAATCAGGTTGGGAAGTTCTATGGATCCCATAGCACATTTTTATAGGACAAACGCAGGAGGAACCTGTAGGTTTTAGGAGACACACATTTATATATTAGTAAATAAATTTTTTCTTTTGAAAAACTACTCTTAATTTGCGGAAGGTTCCTATATAAATTGAATGCCTCATCATAAAAGCAAATGACATGAATCTAAAGTGCCTTCCATCTGATATGTGTTACATGATTTTCTGAGCCATAAGTGTCATATTTGAAGAATATTCCACCCTCAAATGAAAGTTATATTTACATGCCTATGTAGCTCTTTCTGTAGCTCTCTATGTAAGAGTGGGGATTATCAGATCCTAAAATCATCCTTTGATATATTTTTATGCATTGATTTATTTTTAGTCTTTCACACTAGAAAAGAAGCTTCATGAGAGCAAGAACTCTGCCTTATTACTCAATCACCCATAACTAGAAAAATATTGGCACATAAGAATAAAATTTAAAATATATGTACTTTTGAAGGACTCCGTGAAAGGGGATTACCTAAAATTGATGTGCTGGATCTAGAGAGCCTCTCCCATTTTACTTTCTCTGCCAATCTCTCCTTCAAATCTCTATTGCTCTTTTTTACACATTTATTTGGTAATAGCTTCAAGAGTCCTTCTGTCTTGGGACAACTGGGTAGCTTAGCCGGTTAAGCATCTGACTCTTGGTTTTGGCTCAAGTCATGATCTCAGGGTCCTGGGATTGAGCCCTGCATGGGGCTCCACTCTCAGTGGGAGTCTGCTTGTGTATTCTGTCTCTCTCCATTTTCCTCTGCCCCTTCCACACCCATGCTCTTGCACTCTCTCTCGCAAATAAAAAATAAATCTTTGGGAAAAAAAGCCAGGCTGTTCTGCTAAATGTAGTAATGAGGCAGAAAACTCTAGGAGACAATAATAAAAGAAACAGTGACTGGCTCTTTCTCTAGAGGGAGAATTACTTTTTTTTTTTTAAAGATTTTATTTATTTATTTGACAGAGACACAGCAAGAGAGGAAACACAGCAGGGGGAGTGGGAGAGGGAGAAGCAGGCTCCCTGCTGAGCAGAGAACCCGATGCGGGGCTTAATCCCAGGACCCTGAGATCATGACCTGAGCCGAAGTCAGATGCCCAATGACTGAGCCACTCAGGCGCCCCTAGATGGAAAATTTCTATCCCAGAAGCATCAAATAAGAATAGATATAATACTTTACATAAATATTTTCTCATTTCTCTCATCATTATGCAACTTATGCAATTTATCAAGAATTCCTGATATACTAATATTTTATAGTATAATTAATATTCAGTTTTAACAATTTCACCCTTTATTGCCTCAGGTCACAATTACATGGCTTGTGTAGAGTAATTAATTAAACAGCTGCTTTTGAATCCATATCATATTATTTGACTTTATAACCTCTAACAATGATGATTCTATTACCAACCATGAAAAATCTTTTCTCTAGGCCTAATTTTGCCTTTATTGAAATTTACTCTAACCCTTCATTATTGTATTGTAGTATACTGTACAAAGAAACAGAAGATCAATTTTCATTGTATTTTTTAGTAATAATGATAAAGCCTTTCCACTTTTTCAAATCACATAGTCAAAGAGCCCCAACAGCATTTTTTAGCAGAAAAAAAAGCTGCTCTGATAGAATATCATACCATATTCAGACAGCTCCTGGAATTTTCTTTCAGTGTGTTCTGAAATACTGGCCTTACTACTTTTTTTCTGAGCCTTGGTGAATTTTTTCAACCAGGGCATTCATGTCCATCTGACAGTATCTAAAATCAAATTGAGTTCACAAGGAGTCCTATCACATGGCTTGCATTGTTCTTCTGGTGCTTCTGTAGTGATACCTATAGTAAACTAGAATAATAGTATTAATAATGATATCAAATAACATGTTTTTATGAGCTCACAATGTACCAGATGCCGTGTTAGACATTTTACATTTATAATTTTATTACAATACCTACTATGAAATAGATATTAATATTATCTGCATAATTTAGGGAAGTTTCAGAGCCTATGATCACATAGCTGACAAGTCATATAAATATCATTAAAACTCAGGAGTGACTCTGTGCTCTATAGTTATGCCAACCATTTACAGCCAGGATGAGATATAGGTGTCCAAAGATTCATTTATTGTATAACCAAATCTGATTCTTAATTGTGACCCTTGAAAATATCAATGACATAATAAATCTTGTTTAATGAAAGGAAACATTTAATGAAAAGAAACCTGTGTCTGGGCAACTCAGGTGTTAAGCACATAATAGTAATGACACTGTTGTTGATTTTTGTTTAACAAAATGATTTGTACTTTGTCATTTATACATATGACAGGCTAAAATTTTCCATCATTCATTGAGTCTGGCTAAATCACTAAATTCATACTAACAATTGTGCAGTACAGATTTGAGCATTACTGTCATGATTAATCGCAGTATACATGGCATTTTTAAGGATGCATGGAAAACGTTCTGGTGCACAGATTAGTCTCTTTTGGTACAGTGTTTAGTATCTTTCAAATCTCTAGTTACTGCACTAGGGGCAGCAGTTAGTATCTCTTAAGAACTGATGTCCTGACTTCATTTCCAGCATTCCTACAGAATGAGGGTGTTTGGAATAATTAGATGTGATCCAATCAGTACTCAGAGGCTTCAGTGATTCTAATCAAAAGAACATTTTATCATTAAAAATATAAACATTGGAATGGCTAATTTTACATATTTTGTTCCTGTCATGTTGGTCACCTCCAAAAAGTGAAATCTTTCTTTTTTCCCTGTCTGCCTTCTTTCTCACTCCTACTGGACAAGAAACACTCTTGGGGAAAAAAAAAAATCATATAAATGCACAGATCACTATGTCTATATTGGATGAGATTCTCCCATTATATGTTTCTACTCCGTTCTATTTCACATTTATCAATGCCATCTTCACTTTCACTGGGTACTATGAAGACATCATATTCAACCATTAAACAATACTACCTCACATCCTCACTTTTTGGAAGAATATTTTCACTACTTCTTTGCTTTGACCAAATTCTGGTTCTTCTGGATGGGCCCTGCTTCTCTGGGGCTGCTCAGTGTGCTCGCCCTAGGTAGTGAATTCTTGGATGTGGATAGTGCTCTCAGACTACCTCATTGCTGCTTCCATCCTTTTGTCTCATCTACCATTCATTGTGCTACTTGAGTACTGACATCCACCTCCTAGTCACTGACCCACATTTTGAAGACGTTAACATGTAGCTTATCTTCTTTTTACTCATAAATTCCAAGGAGCTTTAGCTCATATGAACATACCTTCTTCCACCTATCACTCAGAATTTCTTGACCATCCCACTGTTCACTTTGTTCTTATACGACCTCACTAAAAATGTTCCACACACATTCCTTGCAGTGAGGATAAATGCAGATAATGTTATCCTTGTAACATTTTTTATAAAGCACTCCATTAGAAAGCCAAACAAATGGAGGGGAAAAAAAAAAAAAAAAAACAAACTCCCAAATATCTGGCTTGAACTGAGAGGTAAGGGAAAAGAGATAGATTTTAAAAAACAATCTTGTTCCTAATAGTTACCACAAATTATATTGTAATTTTAGGGCTCAAAAATAGTAATTATTAAGCCTCTAATAACATTTTCCATTTGCTAACACAATTGCTTGGTTGTATGTGTATCTTATTCACTGAAATGCTCTAATTCTGAAATCTTAAACTCTAACACTATACCTGGCAATTGGCATCATATTTTCCCATCCTCTTATGGATCCTCATGGATTCCTAGTTCACCATATTTCCAAAGACATTTTTGACATTCAGTCTCTTTAGCTTGTTTTAACCACTTGTTATTTGAGTGTTCTTGAGTTGCTTACTTAATTCTTTGTGTTTGAGTTATTTCATCTGTAAAATGAGTTAATAATGGCATCAGCTTTATGATTAAATAAGAACAATAAGAACAGTTGCTTGCACACAAAGATTACAAAGTAATTTTTAGCTATTCACATTAATTATACTATTCATATCATCATTATTATTCTATTATTTTTTTATCTATTCTTGAAATTAGTCCTTTCCTCAGGTCTTCTCCTTCCTTAACTAAGATTCTTCAGTGTTTACATCCTTTCTTCCCTGTATGTTCAACTGCTCTGTTCACTTTGCCTTTTCCCGGAGCCATGCAGCAAAAGGCCAATAATACATTAATCCCATAATCACATTCTCTGTTTTTTTGTTTAGCCTATAACAAAATATCTTTATTACAAGTCTTGTTAAATATATCACTACAGGGGCACCAGGGTGGCTCAGTTGGTTAAGTGGCTGCCTTCGGCTTGGGTCATGATCCCAAGATTCTGGGATCCAACCTGCACTGGGCTCCCTGTTCACCAGGAAGCCTACTTCTCTCTCTCCCTCTGCAACTCCCCCTGCTTGTGCTCTCTCACACACACTCTCTCTCTCTGTCAAATGAATAAATAAAATATTACAAAAAAATACTTCACTACATGCATTATGGAATGTATTTCACTTCCATTCACTGAAAGAAAACTGTGCTGAATGCAGTTTGCAAGTAGCTTGTTACAAACATCTTTATTACAAGTGTTTTAAACACTTTACTACATGCACTACAAAATAGGTATTCCTTCCATTCACTGAAAAAAAACACTGTGCTGAACCCAGGGTGCAAAGAGCTTCCTAGAATTATCTTTATATTAAAAATCTTTTTAAAAAAATCTTTTTCCACTTTTTTTTTTGCCATTTTAGAAAAAATCACTGGAAGAATAAGTTTGTACAATTTCTCTGAATTTATTTTATTTTATTTATTTAAAAAAAATTTTTTTTAAAGATTTTATTTATTTATTTATTTGACAGAGGGAGAGATGGCGAGAGCAGGAACACAAGCAGGGGGAGTAGGAGAGGGAAAGGCAGGCTTCCCGCCGAGCAGGGAGCTCGATGTAGGGCTCGATCCCAGGCCCCTGGGATCATGACCTGAGCCGAAGGCTGACGCTTAATGACTGAGCCACCCAGGCGCCCCTGAATTGATTTTATTTTTGAGGTATAATTGACATATAACATAATCACACAATAAGTCTAGTTACCATCTGATGTTCCCTGTTTCTATACCCATACTCCTAAGTGCTGCTGAAGAAAAATTACAAACAAAAATTACTAAGAGTCATTAGAAATTCATGGTTCCCCTGGGGTGCCTGGGTGGCTCAGCTGGTTAAACATCTGCCTTCCACTCAGGTCATGATCCCCAGGGTCCTGGGATCGAGTCCCACATTGGGCTCCCTGCTAGGTGGGGCAGGGAGCCTACAGCCTACTTCTCCCTCCACTCTCTACCCCTCTCCCCTGCTCATGCACTCTCTCTCTCTCTCTCATACTCTCTCTCAAATAAATAAATAAAATCTTTATATATAAAAAAAAAATTCATGGTTCCCAATATCGGCTCTCTCTTCAACACTTTTTGGCAATTCTATTGTACGTCACTAGTCAGCACCTTCATTATTCCCTTTGGTGGCTATTAAGAATCTTCACTGATGGGCGCCTGGGTGGCTCAGTTGGTTAAGCGACTGCCTTCAGCTCAGGTCATGATCCTGGAGTCCCAGGATCGAGTCCTGCATCGGGCTCCCTGCTCGGCAGGGAGTCTGCTTCTCCCTCTGACCCTCCCCCCTCTCCTGCTCTCTCTCTCTCTTTCTCTCTCTCAAATAAATAAATAAAATCTTTAAAAAAAAAAAAAGAATCTTCACTGAGCTCCTGAAGTCCCCTTTACCACCCTTACCCACCTCCCCCATTATCCATAGATGATCTTGCTTCTTACTTCAAAATATAATATAAAAATAATTAGATGTGAACTTCCTGAATTTCCTAACATCTTATAAATTTATCTACACTTGATCTCATTGGATATTTCCTGTTTTCCCTGAGATGGAGGAATATTTGCCCCTCCACTATTGAAATCTAAGCCATTCACCTGGTTTTATTCTTCTGGGGAGCTACTTTATCACTCATGTTTGATTTTTTGTCTCAAAATAAACAGACTGCAATGTGTTACATGAAGACAAAAAGAAAAGAAAAACCATTTAACTATTTCTCCTTCAAACTCTTGCTCCTTCCTGCTAGAGCCAGACTCTCAGCCACTAAAGTCTGTGCTCATTGTCCTCATTTTCACAGGATTGATGTGCAGTTCATTTCTTATCATTTTGGTTTCTACTGTCTATTCGCTAAATCTACTTTGGCAAAATGAAGCAATATTTATCATGATCACTAACCTGTGATAAACATCATGGAATCTATATATCTGTATCTATAACATCTGCATCTATCAGTCTCTCCAGAAGTTACTCAAATTCATTTTAGGAGACAAAAAGCACAGTCTATAGAGCTAACGTACAGGTTGCTCTATTCTCTAGCCTCTCCTTTCACTGCACAGAAGCTCGGGGGTACCCACAAATGGTATAATGTTCTCCTTTCAGTCAAATGCGGTTCATGGGATTTCTTTTTTTTTTTTTTTTAAGATTTTATTTATTTATTTGAGAAAGAGAGAGAATGAGAGAGCATGAGAGGGAGGAGGGTCAGAGGGAGAAGCAGACTCCCTGCCGAGCAGGGAGCCCGATGCGGGACTTGATCCCGGGACTCCAGGATCATGACCTGAGCCGAAGGCAGTCGCTTAACCAACTGAGCCACCCAGGCGCCCCGGTTCATGGGATTTCTGATGCTGCTTTAGTAGTTGGTAATTTTTTTCCAGATTATAGGAATATTTTCAAAATTGTATACATTAGGGGAACTTTCTGTAGTGTGGTCTCTTTGGCCTATTCATTGCACGTCATTATAGAACACTGTAATAAAATATAGTGGCTGTCAGGCTGTTCCACTGGGCTCATGGGGTATTTAGAGCCCTGTTAACTGCCACTGTGGCAGGGAAGGGCCATAGATAGAGAGAGTGAGGATGTGTGAGCATCTTTTCTATAAACCCCAAAAGCACCACCTTCAGCTAGAGCTGTTCCATCATAAAACATATTACAAATACATTTAGCTTCTCTGTAATTTTTGTTCATAGAAAGTTTCCATGGCCAAATCTAATGAATTGCACAGAGACTTTGGTGTCAGACACACCTGGGATTTAGGTTTATGTCTCCCACTTTCTAGCTGTGCAGCCTCAGCCAAATTAGTTTTGACCTATTTCTTACCCAGTAGATAGGGCTATGATTTCAAATTTGAAGGCTGTAAGACATAGACCTAAAACATACAAACAGCCCCAATAATTAAAATAGATAACATTATCTTCATTCTATAAATAAAGAAACCATGGCTTTAAGATGTGATGTAAATGCTGAAGATGACTTAGCTGGTCACGGACTGAACTCATATTGATCTGATTCCAAAGTCCATGCTCTGAAACAAGATGTGGTACTTGGTACTTTACATAACACAGCAAATGCCAAGCCAATAGTAAGTAATAAAAAGGGTCTTATAAAGTTTCTGTTCCATAATAAAATTTTAATTAAGTATATTCTTTATATTTATAAGCTGGTTTAAGTTTCAAAGTTTTTTGATAGTCATGTTTTTACTTGAAGTTTAAAATACTTCTGTAATGGAGACCAAGTAGATACTCCATTTTTCAGATAAACACACAGATTCATATAACTAAAAGGACTTCCTTGAACATGATTAGTAAGTGGCACAATTATTTGCATTTTTTTGCTTTCCCTATATCAGAGTGATTTATGAGAAATAAATTTTATATTCCACTCATAACACAGAAGAGCAATATTATAAAATAGTTCAAATCATTCTTATTTAATACCACTTAATAGTATTAACCTGAGAAAGTCCTACTGCCTCTTTTCATTTTCCTTTAGCTTTAAACAAAATTTTCTTTAAAATAGTTCCCTAAAAGAAAGAGTGAAACATATAGAGTATATTTCTGTCTGTAAACTGGAAGGTTTGTTCTTTAAAAGAAAAAGTTGAAATTGAACACTGATTATCTGCGAGAGTTTAGGACTCTAATCAATGAAGCTGCTCTTTAATGTCTGTAGCTATAAATGCTTTAGATAGCTTCTTTCTTACATAATTCATATTTACTGTCAAGATCCCTCAGTAGGCTAACGAACAACTCATTTTGGTTTCTCAGTATATACACTATAGTGGTTTCTGTGCATTTGATGACTTAAAACAATAAAAATACTAACCTGTTTTTAAGGCATGAATTGTCGCTTGAATGTTCACAAGTGAAATTTTGAAACGTGACAGAAGAAATCAAAAGGAAAGACTGCGTAATGTAACAGGTGCACTTATTAAAATAAAGAAAATTTTCTAACATTAGATATTACATAATCGATTCCCTAACCTCAATTTGCAATAGGGAATAGTTTTATATTGAGCTTTGCTATAATATGCTTTACTTATTTTATTCATTGACAAAATATCAAACTGATTGAAAAGAATACAACTTTGGCAGAGACTACATTGAGTTGTTGATTCCTTTGTTGTGTGAAAATTTAGACTAGTGGTAATAATGTCCGTCATATTGATACATATTACAAACAGATGGTTTGGTGGTTATCAAACATCTCTGCTCTGTTTTGGCATTCCATCTCCTTCAAGAGCTATTTATTGACTCATATATTCAACTACTATAAACATAATGCCTTATTTAGAAAATGTATTGTGACAGAATAAAAATAAGAGCACTAGTCAAAGACTGATTTATAGCTTGCAAGAGCTTGATCATATAATTCAGCATATAAACACATTGACATGTCTATATTAAATAAGGAAATGTTAGGGAATTTCTTTTTATTTATTATATTGTAAAATATATAAATAGATTTAACCATATGTCCTTAAGTTTTCAAGCAATATATAAATTATAGGTCACTTCCCATAACATTTCATTCTCATACATATGTATATGACATCTCTTTATCCTATCGTGATTCACAAGGGAAATATTTTAGAGACCATTTTAATGTCATGAAGGATCTTTGTTATATTTTGAAGTTAGCAGTGTTGTTACTTTAGTTTTTTTTTTTTTTTTTTGGTATTTCATTAGTAAAAGCTTTAGCCATTTTTATATATGCAGTGATGCATGACAGGGGAGAGATTTTTAGCTGAGACGTTTATAAGCCTTGTATTTGGTAAGAACACAGAATGTTTCAGTCCATTCCCTTGAATGCTCCATGAGAGTCGGATGGTGAACGAGAAGTTGGGCCATGGCATCCTATAATCAACAGTGAATGAGATTTAAGACAACAGTATACTAGCCTGAGCCAAAAGAGGTTCTTCTAGGCTAACAGGGTCTGTACAAATAAGATTTTGTATTGTCCTCTGAACAACAGATTCATTTCTACTTACTAACAAGTAGTTCTTTTTTTATTTTTTTTTAAAGATTTTATTTATTTGTCACAGAGAGAGAGAGAGCACAAGCAAGGGGAGTGGCAGGCAGAGGGAGAAATAGGCTCCCTGCCGAGCAAGGAGCCCAATGCAGGACTCAATCCCAGGACCCTGGGATCATGACCTGAACTGAAGGCAGATGCTTAACCCACTGAGCCGTCCAGGTGTCCCCTAACAAGTAGTTCTATGAGGATATAATTCCTTCTGCATGAATTATGACATTTCTGTCATTTAATTATCACATAGTCATTAGGGAAGAAAGTAATTAATAACAGCTGTTATAAATAGTTCATATCTGATCTTTGGTTCATCAAAATTTTTATTTTGTTTTGAGTTCTGGAAAAGTAGCAAATACAGAGCATCTCATTTCTTCTACTACAATCTCACCTTGAAGATGTGTCACAGCCTGCCTTGTGCAATGTATTGATAGGGTAATGTTTTCACATTGAAGCTCAGAAAAATAGTTGTGTTTCCTGAAAGTCTATCCAGTGTCAAACAGTTATGAGATTAAAAGGGAGTTAAGCGATGGCATATCTATGTGACATATATGAAATATGATTATGATAATTAATTATGTAGCATTCACATTAAATATTTATTGCTTTTGTTGTCAAAACACAGTCTTCTTAAACATTAAAAAAATTTAACTATTTAAATTTAAACTTCCAAAGAAATTGCAAAAATAATACAGAACTCTCATATACCTTTCACCAGTGGCACAAGAAATTAGATGCTCTGTAAACATACTAAAATGTAAAATAAAAATCAGTTAATAGAATGAAATATGTTTTGTTAATGCATTTTCAGGTCATTTCCTCAGACTCTCCTTGTGTGTAACACTGCTTTGCATAATTTATCTCTAAATCACAGAGGCTGATCAGTGTCTTCCAAGTGAATAATTGAAATATAAAATTAATTTAAAAATAGTAACAAAAAAATCTGCAGGTAAGAAGAACTTTATAAATGCGTATAAGAAACATACCGTCATGTTGATGTGTAATGTGAATTCTTCTGGTAAAGAGAAATGCATTAAACACTCTCAGTGTTCCTCCAAAGTACTGTAAGATCTGCTTATGTTTTAGTGTCCATCAGCTTGACTTCTGGTGGTCAACATATACATCAGGGTCAGAATGTCACCCTGGGTTGCCAGAGTATGCTTTGCCTATCAGCATGCCTGGTTGGAATTGGCTAGAATTTAATTTTCTTTGGAGGCAGCCCTTAACCAATCATTGGCTGATAGATCTACGACCGTACTTACTCTAGTTCCTTTGCCCTTATATAATTTTGAAGCAAGAATTTTATACCATTTCCAAGATTTTCTCTAAGACTTTAAGCTTTAGTCACTCACTGCAGTAGCTGGTTTAATGCTCCCCTTGTTGGCCTGTACTTTCTTTATCACTTGCCTCTCACCTTCCATGGTTTCTGCACGCCCCATAGTGATGACATGTGCTTAATCCTTCTCTCGGGGTCTGCTATTTGGGGGACTCAATTAAGATAATACATAACAATGAGAATTATTTTACAATCTATGATATAGTCCCACGACATTTTCTCCTAGGTTAAAACAGTTGACTTTCTGGATTTTGGTGTGATACGCACTTTTTCAAGCAATGGATATTCAGTGAGAATTCTCTTTAACTTATCAGAGTTCATTCTTTCTGAAATATCTGAAATTCTCTGATAAAATTATGAAATATTAAATCCAGGGACTTAACAGCTGTTGATACTTTCTAATTTGGTAGAAGTAAACAGTAAGAAAAGATTCTGATGGATGTGAGATTGGAGTATAGTTCAAGCTACTTGTCACCTAACCAGAGATCCATTGGTGAGTTTATAGTCAGTATAATGCCTGCCAATAATATGAAATGATTATAGCTACTAATTTACAGTCATTTCATGTTCTATTTTTGCGAGGTAAAAATTGGGGTAAATCTCTCTCTTTATAAAGTTACCTAAAATATTTATTTCACCTATGAGCTTATGCTCATTAAATAGATGTCAAGTGCCAAAACTATTGAGCAAAATTGGGTTAGGGTACTGGTGAGGTGCTTTCAATGATTAATTGTCACATAATGGAAACAACAGCTCTAGCTATTTAGGAATTTACAATCCTTCACATAGGAAGAGGTGCTAGTCATGAGTTGTAATAAAAATTTTGAAAAGAGCATTTATTTACATGTAGTCTTTACTTAGCCCCTTTTACAATCCTATAATTTGTTTCCTTTTGTGGGGTTATTTTTGTTTGGACAAGCAAACCCATCTTGTGGGGAAATTCATCACCAACATCAACATCATTAAGGGTGCAAGAATTTCCCTTCTGCTGTAACGCATTAATATCTTTAAATGTATGTTTCACTCCCTTCATATTCTCAAAGCACATACGTTTTAGGGTACAAATGCCATGTGTGGGATAAAAGAAAGTGTGAACTGGTTATCCATCTCTCTGCCTATCTATCATCTTCATATATCCCTTTTTGTCATCAATAGGTGAGAATTAGACTCTCATTTTCGATATTAACACACAAAAACTTTCTCCTTGACTTTTCACAATAGCCCAAACCCTTCAAAATGATTTATAGATTAAATTCATGTAAAGTAAATTTTAAAAATTTATATTTCCTAGGCCTTACATAATCATACTGTCAGCAGGCAGTATGGATTCAACAGTTATCTAATTATAGTATGTTGTTACGTATTGTCAAAAATAGAAAGAAGGATTTTATGAAGGATTTTTTTCCCATTCTTTATTTAACATTTTATCTTTGTAAACAGGATGTATTCTTAGTTGTTGATAAATGAGTCACTGAGATTTTTAAAATTCTACTGTCACACTCTCCAGAATGGCTATTGCTTAATTTATAGTAACCTGCCATTCCTTATCTAACAGGTTTGCATTCAGTGTTTCACTTAATGAACTCCATTTAGCTCAGGAAATTTATGTTTCACATTGTCATGGGCTTTGTTTCCCTGGTAAAACCAACATCAAATATAAAAGAGAGGGAGAAGAAACAAAATTCAAAAGGAAAATGTACTTGCAGTCCTAAAAGAGATTACTTGTTTTATTTTCCATCCCATAATGAATAAAATGGCTAATATTGTCTTAACTTTGGAGGTGACCTTACTATACTTTAAATAATGAAAGGGAAATGATTTATGATGATGCATTTTATGCTATTACATTTGGACATGTATAAATGATGTGCAGAATTTCTATAATGCATCAATTTACCTATGTTATCTAAAAGTATAGTACCTTTCTCTTTTTTGGCAGAGTATGTGCTTCTGTGTATAAAAAATTATCTTAAGCCATACTCAGAACAAAATATCTATCCTCAATTTCCATTAAAATATAAGTATAATCCAAAAATATAGATTTAATTTTATTAAGTAAAGTTTCTGATATATAGCTATGCTTCATATAAATATTTAAGAAACATCTAGAAAAAAACAAGTTTCTATCTATATGAGATATTTTCAGAAATTATTATCCACATGATAATTTCACTTTTATATTATTTCATATTACTCATTTTTAGCAGTTCAATTCAAAATTTTTCCTCAAGGATGGCTCCTCAATAAAGCTTAAACAAAATGTTTTAAAAGTCCAGATTATTTTTTATATTACTATAATAATAATAATATATGTCAGCATATATTATTATAGCATATATTACACTTGGGTCTCATGATTTAAATTAGACAAGATTATATTTAAAGATTTTATTTATTTGAGAGAGAGAGTGTGCACGAGCAGGGGGGAGGGGCAGAGGCAGAGGGAGAAGCAGACTCCCTGCTGAGCAGAAAGCCCAATGTGGGGCTCGATCCCAGGACCCTGAGATAGTGACCTGAGCCAAAGGCAGATGCTTAACCGACTGAGCCACCCAGGCGCCCTAAATTAGACAGGATTTAACATGATATACAGACAGCTGGGAATAGTCATACCTATAAGAATAAGGTGGCTTTCCAGTGTTAGGATTGTATAGGATAAAAAGACTGTTACCTAGGGAAATTTTAGAGATAGTGAGGATCACCAAGCCAGAGGAAGGAAATGGGCTTAACTGTTTTCACTACAAAATAAGTAATGGTAATTATGTGATGTGATGGAGGTGTTAGTTAAAACTGTGTTGATAATCATTTTTGCAATATGTAAGTGTAACAAATCAAAAGTTGTACACCTTAAACAATGTTATATGTCAATTATACCCCATTTAAGCTGGAAAAAAAGGAAAGAAAAAGAAAAACAAAAGAATGCTATAAGGACTCAATATCTTTATTGCTGATAGTCAGTAATAAGGGGCTAATTAAAATCTACTTCCACATCAGCAAAGTTGATTGAACTGGCAGAATTAGAAATGATGATTTTTAGATTTTTTTAATTAACATATAATGTATTATTTAAGGGTGCAGGTCTGTGATTCATCAGTCTTACACACACAGTGCTCACCATAGTACCTACCCTCCCCAGTGTCCATCACCCAGCCACCCCATCCCTCCCACCCCCCTCCACTCCAGCAACCATCAGTTTGTTTCCTGAGATTAAGAGTGTCTTATGGTTTGTCTGCCTCTCCAGTTTCATGTTGTTTCATTTTCCCCTCCCTTCCCCTATGATCCTCTGTCTTGTTTCTCAAATTCCTCATATTAGTGAGATCATATGATACTTGTATTTCTCTGATTGACTTATTTCACTTAGCATAATACCCTTTAGTTCCATCCATGTTGTTGCAAATGGCAAGATTTCGTTCCTTTTGATGGCTGCATAATATTCCATTGTATATATATACCATATCTTCGTTATCCATTCATCTGTTGATGGACATCTAGGCTCTTTCCATAGTTTGGCTATTGTGGACATTGCTGCTATAAGCGTTGGGGTGCAGGTGCCCCTTTGGATCACTATATTTGTATCTTTGGGGTAAATACCCAGTAGTGCAATTGCTGGGTCGTAGGGTAGCTCTATTTTCAACTTTTTGAGGAACCTCCATACTGTTTTCCAGAGTGGCTGCACCAGCTTGCATTCCCACCAACAGTGTAGGAGGGTTCCCCTTTCTCCACATCCTCACCAACATCTGTCGTTTCCTGACTTGTTAATTGTAGCCATTCTGACTGGTGTGAGGTGGTATCTCATTGAGGTTTTGATTTGGATTTCCCTGATGCCGAGTGATGTTGAGCACTTTTTCATGTGTCTGTTGGCCATTTGGATATCTTCTTTGCAGAAATGTCTGTTCATGTCTTCTGCCCAAAAAATGATGATATTTTTGAAAGCAGAGATCTCCTGTACATTTATGGATTTAGGCTTTACTCATTTACTTTAAGGATATGAATTTAAGAGTTCTGAAAATGTGTTATTTCAGTTTTGGAACACTAGATTTATTTATTTTTCTCAGAAATCATTGTTTTGTTTGCTTTTATGCTTTCTGGATGCTGTGTTGCGTGTGTGACATTTTTGGTTGAAAGAAAATATTCAAACTTAGAAAATTAGCGAGTTTGATATAATTTTAAATATTGTCACCAAGTTTTAAGTTTGAATATAATTAGTTTTAGTTTCTTAAGTTTCTTTAGTTTCTTAAGACCTTAATTCTTAAGGTCTGTTGGTTAAGGCACCCTGGGGAGATAATTACTTGGTTTTCCAATTAGATGAGTGCTAACATTCTTATTCATAGTATTGATTAGCTGATTCTTGCTATGTGGAAAAAAAATAGGTCTTTGTATTCATTATCTGATTATTCAAATAAGAACGACAAAATTATAGGGTGCCTGGGTGGTTCAGTTGGTTAAGCTTCTGACTTGGGCTCAAGTCATGATCTCAGGGTCTTGGATTGAGCCCTGAGTCAGTCTCCACAGTCTTTGGGGAATCTGCTTCTCCCTCTGTCTCTACCCCCACCCCCCGCCCTGACTCCCACTTGTGCTGTCTCTCAAATAAATAAATAAAATCTTTAAAAAAATGACAAAATTATTAGTATCTACTTTTGGGTTTCAACTGAATACATCTAGAATTTTAGATAATTGAAACAACTTGAAAAAATCTGAATTATCTTTCTATCCAAATATTTCATTTTGGAATAATTTATAACAATTATATTAATGAATTTTAAGTTTTTTGTTTTTAATAAAATATTTCAAAATATGTAAAGTGAATGTAAATCAAAACAAGATTGAATCACATTATAAATTTATCATAAGTATTAGATTTAAAAAATAGAGTTATAAATAAATGAATGCCTAAATTTTAATTTTGCTTTTTTAAAGTACAGTTTGTTTCCCTTTTGTGTATTGTTTTTCTATGGAATGACTTTTGGGAATACTAATAATTTCATTATAAAATTTTGACCTGTCCATTAAATGGTTTAAAAGGCTATTTTTAAAATAATTCCACTCGTAATGTGTTTGGTAGTCTCTTTAATTCATCTCAAAAGTTGTCATTGTGATCAACAATGCTGAAATATTTTTGACAATCCTGTTTCGTAAATTTTTCTTGTTAGAGATTATTTGGAAATTATAAAGGAGATACAAAATTACGGAAAGTGAAGCATGGAAGGATGGTTAATGATGTCTACATGAGAATATCATGGAATACAGAGGCAGTAGTATGGCCTGAGATCAGGACAATTAGAAAATTTAGATGTCTGTCCTGGATTTATATATTTGTTTTCTGCCTTTCTATCCTATACTGTATTCTCCTTTCTGCAACTGTATTCTTCAGATACTAAATGAATTGCTTGAGGTATCTACTTACTACAAATTTGACTTGTGTATGATTTTCGTTTAACATGCCATACTCTGGGATGGTCTTTCAGATTTAGCATCTAGAGCATCTGTGACTTTTCTCATAATTCACATTTATTAGAAATAATATATTTGGATTCTGTCATCCTCTGGATTGATTTCTCTCAGTTTGGTTGAACATGCAAAGTCCTTTCCACTGTGTTCTGGTCAGGTCAAGTCATGTGGTTGTAGGTAAACTTAGATTTGAGGGATATATTTTACTTTGACAAAATGGTTGACAGAATGGCTGCTGGTATCAGGGTAGTTTTCTTTGCTTACTTTTTTTTTTTTTTTAACAGAGTAGATTATCAATTGATTCACAGTAAGTCCATTACATTTTAAAGAAATTGTATCATTTTTGAACCAAAAGAGTTAATGGGTATGCAATAAAAGGACCTTGTTAGATAGCAAACTGTAGAAAGTTACTCAGTTGCGGACTGGGCCACTTTATGCAGTAAGAAGGGATTACACAGAGTGTGGAAGAAAGAACCCAAATGATAGAGACAGGAGACAGGGAGAACTCTGCTAAAGCACAGATAAGCCTTAATCAAGGAAGTGGGAAAATTATTCTGGCTGAATTTTAGAATTGCTTTGGATTAGTGACTAATGAATTATGAATACAAGTGTGTTATGGATTGAATTCTGTCCCCTTAAAATTAATATATTGAAGCCCTAATCCCTTATCTGACTGTATTTGGAGATAGTGTCTTTCAGGGGGTAATTAAGGATAAATAGGTCATAAAGATAAGCCCTAATCCTGTGGAACTGATGTCCTTATGAGATGGAGAGGAGACACCAAAGGTATGTATGAACAGAGAAAAAGCCACGTGAGGACACAGAAAGAAGGTGGCCATCTTATAAGCCAGAAAGAGGGGTCTTACCAGAAACCAACCCTGTTGGCACATTGATCTTGGACTTCCAGCCTCCCCTATTGTGAGAAAATAAGTTTCTGGGCGCCTGGGTGGCTCAGTTGGTTAAGCGACTGCTTTCTGCTCAGGTCATGATCCTGGAGTCCCGGGATCGAGTCCCACATCGGGCTCCCTGCTCAGCGGGGGGTCTGCTTCTCCCTCTGACCCGCTTCCCTCTTGTGCTGTCTCTCATTCTCTCTCTCAAATAAATAAATAAAATCTTTAAAAAAAAAAAAAAAAGAAAGAAAATAAGTTTCTGTTGTTTAAGTCACCCCAATCTATGGCATTCTGTTATGGCAGCCCAAACAGTCTCGTACAGAGTGTCTATGATTGTTATTCTATGCTTGTCACACCGTTGCATGCTGGCTGTAGGACTAGTAGATATCTTGTCTTTTTACCTTACCAGAGGAACTACACTTAATGAGTCTCTTCCACTTTTTAACGTGGTAGAGATCATGAAGTATCTGAACTTGGGCACATAGTTTTAGAGCTAATGTTGTAAAGAGGTGAGATTTTGATGGTTTGGGGGGAAAGAATGAGTGTATTTTGAATATAGAAATGATATGATTTGTGGCTAACAAGTAGACTGTGGCAAAATGTATTTTTCATTGATAGTAAAAACAGATTCTGCCATGTCATATGCTTTTTTACAATCTGACCTTTATAGTTTTCCTATCGTGTGGATTTATGTCCTGTCCTCTTAAATCTTGAACAGCCTTGTTACTTATTTGTAACCAAGAGAATGTAAAATAAATGTTGCTGTTTTTTTGAGGCTAGGTTGTAAAGGTGATGCCCTTTTCACCTTGTTTGTAGGCATATTTTCTTTTGGATCCCAAGCTGTCATGTAGAAAAAAAAAAGTGCAATTATCTTGGGCCCAGACCACAGATACAAGATGTTCCTTTACTAAACTCTTTTACCATGGATTCGGTGGGAATAGCAAATTAGTTTGAGTCACCATATGACAATTTACCACAAAAGTTAGTAGCTTAAAATATAAGTAGTAGGAAGAGAAAGAGATCTTTGTATGATATGAGAAAAAAAAAAGCTGCTTGTATGTAGTTACAATGAAAAAAAGTAATATGATTTTAAGGGTGGATGTGTGGATGACTGAGATAATTATAATTTTATTAATAGAAATAGAAAAATTTGTGTAGGAGAGTATTATTTTAAATAATTGAATTTTAGATGATGTAAGGAGATATAGATGTTAATACATGATAGTTCTTAAGATTAGGACAAAAGTATGAAAAAGAAATGGAGACTGAATCTAAAAATTTGTAAGTCATCTTTCAGAGTAATTTTAGGAGCCATGGAGTGGTTTCTTGAATTTTTGCTGAGGGACTGTATGCAGAGAGAAGAGAGGAAAGTATACTAAAGAATAAATAAAAGAAGGGCAAGCTATAGAAAATTGGAAAACAAGGGAATTTACAAATTCTTTAAAAATGAGAGAATAAAGAGTTGTAAATAAGATGAATGATGACCGGGGTCAAATAATATGTAAAGGACATTTTTATTTATTTTTCTGGCTGATTCAAGATAAAAATACATAATGACAAATCATCACCTATCTTCAAATGCATAGAAATCTTACCATAATGCAAGTAGAAGTAAATAATGTGTTTTTATGCTTTATTGTAACCAGTATAATAATATTTATGTGCTGGTCATTTTGATAGATACTGGTGTTACAAGCAAGAAAGATCCTATGTTGCCTTTGAGTGATGGACATTTAATAGGAGAGATACAGATACGAATAAACAAATCCAATAAATTACATAGGTGAGCCAGTACATCTTTGTGAGTCCTATGGGAAGATACTTCAGAAATAGAAATCAGGAAAGACTGAAACATGAGTTTGTTAAAGGGATGTTACTCCCGGGAAATTGCCCATCAACTCAACAAGTCTCACTAAACATTTGGGGTTATAACAGCATGCAGGCAGTGGAGAAGGCAGGCACGTGGCCAGAGTTTTCTAAACATTTCAAATGAATCAGGAAAATAAACATACCTCTGAGAGTGGTGTAGGGAGATTGTGAAGACCCCATAGTGATTTTTGCCTGAAGTGAGACAATTTCTATTTTAACCTCTCCATGGGGATTTGTAGGCATAGGAAGATTGCATCCTAATCAGATAAACAACTGCGCTTCCCACTCTGTGTGGGTGCCTGTGGGTAAATGAGTAAAAACCTTTACCTTCATTAAACTTTGCAGGAGTCTCTTGGTGTTGCAAGTGTCGATTGGTGTTTTGCATCAATCACTCAACTTTAGCCTTTTAAAAAACTTGCAGCTAACAGAGAAGGGAATTTCTACTGAGCCAGATGTCAGGGTAAGTTTTATCAGAAAAGTGACTTGACTTGGATCTTGATATGTGAATAGCTGTGTGCCCTGTGAATGTGGAGGATGGTAGCTCTTTTTGGTCACAATGTGAAGTTTGCTTCCAAATTCAGAGATATCAATAACTTGGCATTTCTGTGGTCTGAAACATGTCCACTGTAGCTGGAGCATAGGCAGAAATGACAAGAGGGACATATCAAACTTCTTCACACGAAGGGATTTTGACCCAGGAGACCTTTGCAAGTGATGTGATTATGTGGAGATCCTGAATTCTGTTAGAAATTCCTTAGCAGTCCAGAAAGAAATTCCTCACCTCCAAGTTGACCATCAACACATATTAGTAGAACAGTGTTATAAGTACTGAAGGTTCAGGCTAACCAAATATGATAATTTAAATATTTCCCCTAAATATGTTTCAGGATAGATTAGAGAATTATAATTAATAAAATTGCTTTCATTCCTCTTAGGGACAAAAACCTAGACTAAACATTTCTTTAAGTCAGTCTACCTTGGATAGCCTATGATTTCTTTAATTGCATCTAGTAATTTAAGATTGTTTTTGTAATTTAATGAAAACAGATAACTTTGCTTTTTAAAAACAATTCTGGATTTTGATTCTTATACATGATTAGGCATGTGCTTGATTTTTTTTTTCCCCTCCTGAAACATACAAACTAAGAGTACTCCTGAATGGTATATAAATACTAGGCAAAAACTATCTCAGTGAAAGGTTATAAAGTATTATTGAGAAAACTCAATCTATGTAAAAATATAATGAAAGGAGAGCTATATTTTAAAAATAAGGTATTTCCTAACTTAACTGAGTTAGGAGACAATACCTTGTAGCCAAATTACCTCCTGGTACAAACACTTAAAATCTTTCCTTTGCGTGAGGTTTTCTTTTGCTTATGGCTTTGTTTTAAGTGAATTTAGTATTTGATTACTTGACTGTGAAATCATACAATCTGTGCTGAAAAGGGTAATCAAGACTGTGTTACTATTCACCAAAGATATCTCTAATGTTCCTAGGTTAATGGTATGCAGTACTTTGTGCTTTATTATTCTGTATAAAAGTTAAAGAAAGACAGCTAGCCTAAGTGTAGGGACTTGTTGATAGAGAATATATATTCTGAAGGGAAGGAAAAGTATTTACTAAGAAAGCTGAATAGTAAGCTAAGAAACAGAAATAAAACACTGAACACATAATTTATTCTAATATTTCTCCCAATGTAGAAATTCCTTCTTTGTGCCAAGAAGACAGTGTCCTTCTCAGGCCTGAATTCTTCTAGCTATGGTAAACTTTGTACTCTGGGTATCCACTCATCCATTTTTGTTCAGTGCGGACTTATGCAGGGATTCATCCAAATGAGCTGAAACCTGCCTCCCTATAACTTCTGATCATTGATCCTATTCTTTGGAGACACACAGAATAAGACCAACCTCCTTTTCAAAGGATCATGGCACATGGAAAATATGTTTTATTCTGATGAATATTTTGGCCAAGTTCAGTTGTATTTCCCTTTACATAAGCAGTTGTTATGTGCACGGTTGTTTAATTTATCATCTAGTATTTTCTGAAGTACTTTTCTCCTTTCCTTCTTTTTCTCTTTTATATTATGTATTTTATATTTTATCATTAACTGCCCCAGTTGTGTTTTGAGTTTGGTTCAAGTTTTTTTGTATGCATGTGAAGTAAAAACAATTCTACACACATATATGTCTCTCGACCTATCTATACACACACATATAAAAATATCTTTGCTATTGTGTAATTTCTCACTGTTTCAATCATCCTGCAAGTGCTATCTTTCAAACCATGCACAACTGTGGTCACCTTCCCAGGGACATGTCCTTTTATGGAAGCCGTGTTGTAAGGTGGGACAAAGGAGCTGTCAAGAAGGAAAAACCTTTACCATAAATGAATAAGGAATTTGTCAGGTTTCACTAGGTCTGTGTAATGAATTAATTGTTTTTATATCTACCCTGTCCAGATTGTTTTCCTACTTCCACCTCAAATTACCTATGTACTTGCAAATAAGAGGGCTGCTTAGAAAAACTGAGAGAACTAATACTAAATGTATCATTCTTAACGGGACTGCTCTTCACTTTCAGAGCCCAGTCTGTAAAAACCAATGTATTTTCCTCCATGATAAGGGAAGTCAACAGGTGGGAATGGTGAAAAAAAAAAAATCTGATGGAGGTAGCATAGAGGAATTATTGATGACCTGAGGCACCTGGGGCAAAGGGTTGATGAATTTCCTCTATGTAATAGCTATTCTGATTATGCTTAAGGCAACTCCCTTTGTTAGGGATTTCTAGAAAATTAAAATTGAACATGTTAAATGTTTCCAAGAAACAAGTAAGGAAATTAATTTAGTGGACCTAAGATAAAACTTTTTATATGACCTTATCTGGGATCCACTTATATAACACTAGTGAATTATCCTGATTACAGATGCGATATGTTAGCTGATGTGATGTTTTCCTCTTTCTAGTACAATGTGTGTGTGTGTATGGGTACACACACACATCTCCCTAAATGTAGATCTCACTTAGGAAGCTCTCCCAAACTTCTTTGCCTGCCTATTTAAAACTCAAAAATTCAACTGCCTATTTAAAACTTCTTCCTGGATGTATTCAACCACAAATATTTACCAAGGACCTAATAGGCAGAACCTGCTCTAGGTGCTAGGGATACAAAGGTGAGCATGATATCACTAAGTTCTCTACTAAAAAGCTCACCTTCGAGTGGTGAAAGTAAGAATGTAGAACATATATCCTACAACTGAAACAATTGCAAGTTATAATCAGTGCCATGATGAAAAAAAAGAGACTGAAAAAATAGATTTTCATTAGTCAGGGGAGATCTTAAGAAAATGACATTTGAGCTATAGCTGAAGAAAGTGAAGAGGCTAATCATATATAAAAAAAAGGTACAGAGCATATTCCTGGCATAATTCTTCCTGTGTCCAAAATATTTAATGAAGTCCAACACAATTTATGATAAGAGGGGTTGAGAGTGGACAAAATGAGGTTTGTGAAAATATGCAGTGATAAGACCCTATCATGAGCCTTAGTAAGAAGTGTGATTTGATTTTAAGTATGAGTGCAATGAGAAGCCACTGAAAATTTTTAATTAGTAGGGAGTGATGTGCTTTGATTGACACTGGAGAAGGTTCATTTATTACTGTCTAGTACTGGACCAGAGGCGAGCAAATGTGGAAGTTGGGGGAGAGGTTATTTTGTGTAATCATCCATACTCAAAGTCCTGTCTGAAGTGGTCAGCAGTGATGAAGAGGAATGGGGCACCTGGGTGGCTCAGTTGGTTAAGCGTTTGCCTTCGGCTCAGGTCATGGTCCCAGGGTTCTGGGATTGAGCCCCACGTCAGGCTCCCTGCTCAGTGGGGAGTCTGCTTCTCCCTATCCCTCTACTCCTCCCCCCTGCCCCCTGTTTGTGCTCTCTTTCTCAAATAAATAAAATCTTAACACAAAAATAATAAAGAGAAAAAGGAGGTAGAACTTAAATTATACTTTAAAATAGAATCGGGACAAAAAACACTATTTTTAACATTGCTGACTTATGTAGATTTTTATCCCAATGAGCCAAAACCCACCTCCCTATAACTTCCAGCCATTGATTCTTTCCTCTGGAGACATAAAATAAGACTTAATCTCTCACCTCACTCCACTATCTGACATAAAACTCTGTGATACATTCATTAAACTCCATGACACAAAACATTACTGTTACTCTGATGAATATGTGGTTAGACATTTGAGGACTTGTGGATAATGGTTGGGTTTCTTGCCTGATCGATAGTGATAATATTTAACTTGATGGGGGAGACATGAAGTAGGAAAAAAAATCTTGAAAAGATCAAGATTTCTGTTTTATGTATGTTATACTTGTGATCTGAATTATGATCTTTAGGACACATCTGATTGGAGATAGCAAGTAGTCATTTGGATATTCAAGTTTTGAGTTCAGAAGAAAAGTTTTATTTGAGGATATGAATTTGGAGGTCATATAAAGATAGTATTTAAATCTTTGGGAAGTGATGATATTGCTAACTGAGAGTATGTGGGAGGAAAGAAGAGTTCCTAGGGCCAGCCCCCAAGAAACCCAGCATTTTCAAGCAGAACCAATAAAGGAAATTCAAAACATTATTTTATAGCTCTCCAATTCCTTGGATTCCCATGGCTTTTATTTGTACAAAATCAGGTTATCTGAATACATGTAAGCATCAGATTAACACAATAAATGATTGTTGCATGTAATAATAAAACGTGGTAATATAGCTAAAAGCCAAACCAACATAATACAACACTGTTAATATCAATAATACACAATGTAAGAATAGAAAACCCAGAAATGAACCCACAACAAATAGTTAATTAATATTCATCAAAGCAGGAAATATCCAATGGGATAAAGACAGTCTCTTCAACAAATCTGGAACATTGACAACACCAAATGCTGGTGAGAATATGGAAAAACAGGAATTCTCATTCATTACTGGTGGAAATGTAAAATGACTCAGCTAATTTGGGAAACAGTTTAGTGGTTTCTTACAAAACTAAACATAGTCTTACCATATGATCCAGCAAATGCATTCTTTGGTATTTACCCAAACAAGTTGAAAACTTGTGTCCGCACACAAAAACCTGCACACAGATATTTATAGTGGCTTTATTTGTAATTGCTACAACTTCAAAGCAACCAAAGTGTCCCTTCAGTAAGTTAGTGGATAAATAAAATGTGGTTCATCCAGACAATGGAATATTATTCATCACTAAAAAGAAATGAGCTCTAGTTCCATCCACATATTGCAACTAGAGGGTATTATGCTAAGCGAAAAAAGTCAATCGGAGAAAGACAATTATCATATGATCTCACTCATATGTGGAACTTAAGAAACAAAACAGAGGATCATAGGGGGAGGGAGGGAAAAATAAAACAAGATGAAACCAGAGAGGGAGACAAACCATAAGAGACTCTTAATCATAGGAAACAAACTGAGGGTTGCTGGAGGGGGAGCGGGGTGGGAGGATGGGGTAACTGGGTGATGGGCATTAAGGAGGGCATGTGATGTAATGAGCACTGGGTGTTATATGCAACTGATGAATCACTGACCCCTACCTCTGAAACCAATAATACATTATATGTTAATTAATTGAATTTAAATAAAAAAGTGAGAATAAAAAGAAAAAAGAAAAAGAAATGGGCTATCAAACTATGAAAAGATATGGAGATCCTTAAAAGTGTATTAATAAATGAAAGAAGCCAATCTGAAGAGGCTACATACTTCATGATTCCAACTATATGACATTCTGGAAAAGGCAAAACTGGAGAGACAGTAAAAAAGACCAGTAGTAGTTGCCAGAGATTAGTAGGTAGGCTGTGATGAACAGGCAGAGCAGAGATTTTTAGAGCAGTGAAAATATTTTGTATGAAAGCATATAGGTATATACATGTCATTGTTCATTTATCCAAGCCTATGGAATGTACAACATGAAGAGTAAACCCTGGTGTAAACTATGGACTTTGGTTGATGTATTTGGTTGATGTATCAACGTAGGTTCAGCATCGTAGTAAAGGGACTGCTCTGGTGAAGATGTTGATACTAGAGGTGTTGTTCCGTCCTGAGGCCAGTAGGTATAGAGAACTCTCTACTCAATTTTGCTCTGAACGTACAATTTCTCTAAAGATAAAATCTATTTTAAAAAAGATACATTTGATCTTTTACTATAATTATACAAATAAATATGTAAAATACTCTTTATTAATTCTTTGACCCTGGGAGATTCCTCATCAACAATATTATCTAGGTTCTTGTATTCAGAAATATTTGGACTGTAGCCTTTATGCTTATGTGGTAGCTTACATAGATTAAAAATGTTTCTTATTTTCTTATCTTGATTACAGATATTTTTATTCTCTATTTTTTTATTCTAACATTGAATATTTCTTTGGAAAAGTCTGAGGCCAGCCTGGAAATTTTTCCATCATAGGTGACTGACTTGGTTTTGGCTACCCCAAAGATTCATAATTTATTCATATATTTTCATATATTTTTAATACTTTTATAGTGTGGTAACTGCATTGGGGTAAATTTTGAAATGAACTATATTTTTCTCTGGCACATGCTGTGTTCTTTTACAATATACATTAGCTTCTTTATTTCAGAAAAAATCTTCATCAGGTAAGTCATACATATAAATATTTGTGTTTTTCCATTATTATACATTCTGTATTTGGGAAATCCAAAATTTATGTGTTGAAACTATTTTGCCCACTCTTACTAATCTTTATTTAAAATTTCTTCAATTCTGTTTGTTTCTGTTAGTTTTTCTCATTCATATGTCTATGTCACTTATGTATTTTACTCAGTGGTTATTTTCTTTGTGTTAATTTGTAATTTATCTTTTCTTTCTAATATTTTTTGAGTTTCAATAGCTCAAATTTCTTCCCTTGATTTTGTCACATTGTATCTTATTATATTCCTCATTTATCTTTTTCTTTGCATAGGAAAATAGATAAATAATTATATAAATTTCTCTGTTTCTCCCATATAATTTTGTGTATGCTGAGTCAGATTCATGTTTATTACTGGTCATGGAACCAGCTGGATTATCCCTGCTATTTGCAGAGATCTCCTGTGGATGAAGGATACATACATTCTTCTAGGCCTCATGGTTCCCTACTCCATTGTGAACTTTATTGCCTTACTAGAGCCATATTGCTGTGCATTGCAATGGCTTCTCTGTATTTAACTCTGCTTAACTGAAAGGAATTATTTTCATGAGTGCTTCTGTCACTGGACCTGGTGGTCCCCCCCATTCATTGCTACACCTAAAGGATTTACCTTCAGGTTGAGTCCCCCTTCCTTTCGTACCTAATATCTTTGTATCTTCAGGGATGTTTTACTTTTCTGTATATTTTCAGCACCATTGTACATCGAGTTTTGAAAATTAATACTGTTGTTTAGGAATTAACATTGTGCTTATATTTATTCCCTCTTGGTTCACTTTTCATTTAATATAGTTTCAAGCTGAGAAGATAACTGTTTTGGGGTAATTAGTCTTAAATACAACTATCTTGACTTTACTACATATATATATATATATATATTTACTACATATATGAAATACATTTTGAAAAACAGCATTTTTAAGAAAATTATTCATGGATAAGATGACCTGAAATTATAGTTAAAATATTAAAATTCACAATGAAAAAAGCCATTTGGAATGAATGACACTGTTGGGAACAAATAACACTGCAGGTTCTAGATTACTAAGAACAAAATAAATTGATTAGGGGTGGGGAGAAGGAGCCTAACAATGCAGGAAGTAAGTGATTTGTAGAAGATTACTTCCAAATGAGGCCCAAATCACTGGGAATTATAAATGGAATAGAAGAATTAAGATGCAGTTACTGAATTTAAGGGATAAGACAATCCTATACACGATCATAATTTGATCTCCTTTAGCTTAAGAAATCTAAATGAAAATTGCATTACAAACTTCATATGACATTACTAAATTAGACTTATGAAAATTCTCAAAATTGATAAATGGGACTATTTTGAAAATTTGAGATTCATTATTAACTAATTAGATGGCTCATGTAAGATTTTATGGTTTATATAGTCAGAAGAGGGGAGATTACTGAATATAGAACAAAAGTGGTGAGTATGCTATTAATTTGGTTACATTGTCTTCATATATTTAAATTGAAAGGTTGCCAATGAATTTTTAATATATCACTGCCCCTTATTCTGATGCATCTCCATTGACCCATAGCTTTTTAATATATTGGGTAACATTTTCTCAAAGTGCATTAATATGTATGTGTGTGTTTATAGTGACCTGCAGTATGAAAAATATAATTGATATGATATGTCATACTATGTGTTATTGAAATATGTATTTGTTAAATATTCATTTATTAGCAGAAAATAGTTGATAATTTTATAGTGTTTCAACTCACACTAAAATATGAATGCCCTCTTCAAGGACTTTTAATAATAATATTAATTATTATTTTCAAGTAATATTCATTATTTGGAAATAATTTCAAATAATATTATGATCAATAAATATTTATATTTGGAAATAGAGTACATATTGTTTTTTTGAACAAGATAAGTGTTATTTTCCTCATGAACATAAGTGTGCGTGTGTGTGTATCAGCTTCTTTGTTTTGTTGTTTGCAATAATTAATATTTTACAGAAACCTGGATTATTTCTTTAATTTACTCTATTGCATGGACTTAAAAAGATCCAAATGAAAGCATTTCTTTAATTAGCACCACCTGCTTTTTTAATCAACTTGAGAAATATATCTTTAATTCAGATTTCCTCAGAATAAATGAAGAATTGCCCACCCCTATTTAGCATTATTAGTAGCATTTAGTAACTCCTAAAATGCTAAAATGTCACCATTAAAAGGAATATAACATATCCTCTGAAGTATCAAAGGAAAAAAATCTTGCCTGGAATAAGCCTAAGAATGTGAGAATGGTTTACATTATCAAATATGTTAACAGATTAAAAGATCTTTTCAGTATATGCTGGACAATGTTTTATTAAAATTTTATTTCCAGTGATAAATACTTCTAACACACTAATCATTAAAAAATTTCCTTGCATTTATGACATGTAATCTAGAATGTCTATAGAAAAGATGTGATAGCAATACCTTATTTTGTATAAACAGAACTTCTGAAAAAAAGTTTTAAAGTCATGTAAAATTAATTTCAAAGTTACTTAAATGTAAATAGGTTGAAATCATATATATTTTGATATGCAGTTAATAATAAGTGTTAACTTATGTTCTCTTTATTATGATGTATTTGTGTCATGTTTAAATGCTAAAAGGCTGTTAGTTTGTGAATCCTACGAATTTAAGTTCTAAGCCCAAAATTGTTCTAAAATTAAATGGAAGCCATACAGAATATGTTCTTAATTTATCTAATAAAATTAAGAAAGGTGATACTGTCTTTCAATGTCACATATTATATTTTTATTCAATTATAGTTTTATTTTTTAATATTATTATTTCATCAATAAAATTGATATATAGCTAGACAATTCAGTTAAAATCCTGTTTTATAGGTAATCATCAGAAATGAAAAGTCATTTCATCTTAATGTGCATTAGAAACTACATAATTTCAGAGACTTTGTTGCAAATAATGACATTTGCATTTGTCTACAATTGGCATTTATAAGATTATAGATTGAATATGTAGAGTGATGTGGCTATTGTGGGGTTAAAATTATGAGCTTTCTTTTTCTTTATAAAATATCTTCCAATCGAAGTTTGAAGAGAAAATGTAGAGAAACATATCTACTAAAGGTATTCATGTATAATGCTTAAAGGTAAAGCATATTTAAATACTTTATATCTTTTTTGACAATCAAATTATTCTTATTAATGAATTATTAAGTACAATTAAAATGAGCAGAGAAACAAATTCCTCTCTATTGGACTTGGAATATTTCCTTTTTATTTCACTAGTCTTGATTTGATTTTAATTTCTCAAATATTTCCAGAACTCTTGTGTGGCAATATAGTCAGTTACATTTCAAGTAAAGATGTGATTTAATGTACCATAAAGCATATGTCAAAAATCCCTAAACACAAAGAATAAGATGCATAAATAAAATTATAGTTTAGTCCGACTAAAAGTCACATAGCAGTACATCCATTAACTGTCACTATTATAATGATTAATTTGCTGGAGATATTCATTTAAACATTGCTTTAAAAACAAAAAAAATTTCAACTTGATCATATTATTAGTTAGTGCAATCTTTTGGGACTAGAGCTCTGCCTTGATTATTTATGCTTTACTATCCTAAGTCCTCTGATCTAGTGAATTGTGTTTCTCTGCCTCTTACAAGAAATAAGAAACACTAGATAAATTATAAATTCAAGAAGTTTCTAGAATCAGAAGCAGAAGAGGCAGGGTAACCAACTGGGCTGAAACCTGAAGAGAAAGTTATGTCCACATAGAAGAGAAGCAAGCACAACCTTACCTGGGATCCCTGGAATAGATGCAATCAGAGGCTAGTAGAAAAGTTGAGAAAGAATGGTTGATGAATTGTTGTAGGGCAGTTGTGCACTGCAAGAGATTGTGAAGCCCAGGGTGCTACAGAAATTGGAGGCTGTGCTCTCTGGGGAATGTTAGTAAAAATTGCAAGTAAATGTTTATGTGTGGTGTAGATTTATGGGAGTAGGAATGCAGCCATGGCGGGGGGGGGGGGTGGACATGAAACTCCACAGGGATACTTCTCTCCTGTCTTACTTGTGGAACAAGTCTTGATCTATTGGGGAATGACAAAATGACACTGTCACCCTTACTGGAGAAAATCTACCGGAACATGTAGAAGAAAACAGAAAATAACCCTGTATGTAAGGTAGGGGTAGGAACATGTGCTAGACCTAGAGCTGTATCCAGAGAGGGACAGGCATGCTGAGGAAGCCACATAGGGAGACACAGGAACATGGTACCTTCCAAAGATTGAGCCCTAATAACTAGTAACAACAGAGAAGATATCTGTAATGCTTTATCCTTCTCCCTTAGACTAACAAGTTTAAGTAACAAATAACAGCAAAATAATATTGAGAGAAGTACAGGGGAGGGATAAGAGAATGTAAAGAAAGCCTCTCTGAGGGGCAGTGCAAAGGAAAGACCTAAAGTCAAGGTTAGAACATTAAAGGGACAAAAACAACAATAAAAACAAACAAAAACCTACACAATACCAGCCCCTAACTTGACAGTGTATTGCTAGAAGCATTAGAAACCTGTGGTGGACTGATCATTACCATATTAAACAATCCTCAAACCCAGCTTAACTCCTAACTGGATTAACTCAAATCCTTGTACTAAAGACATAGTGGAAGGAAAGATGTTCACATTTCCAGGCTAAACACTGGATACCAAAGCATTGACTGTTCCACTCAATATATCTAGTTTTCAACAACAACAAAATTGTAAGGCATACAGACGGTAAGAGAAAACAACATATTTTAAAGAGACAAACCAGTTACCAGAATCAGAGTCAGATATGACACATCTATTGGAACTAGCTGACAGAGAACTTAAAT
The DNA here is from genome assembly GCF_029215605.1 of Mirounga angustirostris. Taxonomy (NCBI): domain Eukaryota; kingdom Metazoa; phylum Chordata; class Mammalia; order Carnivora; family Phocidae; genus Mirounga; species Mirounga angustirostris. The sequence goes on along the minus strand of NW_026991716.1, from coordinate 89,252,175 downwards.
GTTTAAAATATTAAAGACTCTAAAGAATATGATAAACAGTATGAAAGATCATGTGAGTAATTTCAGCAGAGAGTTGGAAATTATAGAAAAGAATGAAATGGAAAGACCACAAATGTATAATCAGTTATAGAGAAAAAGAATACTTTGGGTGCGCTTGCTCATCAACAAATTAAATACAACTGAGAATGAATTAGGGAAGTTAAAGATAGGCTGGTAGAAATTAGTAAACTTAAACACAAAGAGAAAAAAGTTAAAAAACAGTGCACCCAAGACTATCTTTTGTCAAGAAATGTATAATTAGAATCCAGAAAAAGAAGTAAGAAACAGGGCAGATGAAATCTTTGCAAAAGAATTTTCTAAATCTAGTGACAACTTCCAAAGCATAAATCAAATTAAAATAGAGAGCACCAACTGGAATAAATGCCTAATGAAACAAATAAACAAAAAGAAACCTAGGTATATCGCATAGAAATTTTTGAGAACAAAAGGCAGAGAGAAAATCTCGAGGACAGAAGTACACATTACAGAGGAACAAAGATAGGAATTACAGCAGACTTCTTGTCATAAACTATACAAGCCAGAATATGATGGAGACATCTCTAAAGTGCTGAAAAGTAAAATGAAACAAAACAATTAAAAATCCCTTTCATGTCATAATTCTATAAACAGAACATAGGATTTTAGTTAAAAAAAAAAACACCTAAAATTGGAATAAATTCTGTAATGTAGTAGTATTGTGCCGATTTTTTTTGGTTTGACAATTTTTTATCATAATTTAAGATGTTAACATTAGCGAAAGATGGGCAAAAGTGTACTGAAATTCTCTGTGCTATCTTTTCAACTCTTAAAAATTAACAAAAAGAAAATGAGTCATTCAAAACTAAATAGCTACACAATAGTCAATTTTAGAATGAAGACTATTTCATATTTTTAGTTATTGCCTATTTTAATTATATGTTAAATTTACAGGAAATCTTTACTATATGCCTTTAGCTATGGAAAGTAGATTTATTTTTATTTTGGTGAATTCAGAAGCCAGTGGATTTTGGTATGGATTCTTTTTTTCCCCCTGCATATTATAATTAGTTTCAATGAGGACCTTTTAAGATGAATTTGTATGGCTCATAAGATGTGTGACATAAATGTAAGTTTTAAAATATATACTGATGAAAATAAATTGTGAATAAGAAGGTAATTTATTAAGTACTTGTTTGGATGCTGGAACAAAGACATTTGTATTTGACCAAATTTAAATCCATGCTTTACTTAATCTTGAGTACTTTAGCTTGGAATCCAAGTTTTTTCTTTTACTGTGTTTTCTGTATCATCCTCAAACACCTACTCTCTATTAGGTGTTCTTATTTTCCTTTCCTCTCTATTCTATAAATCCAGTCAAGTATTTAGTTATTATGGCATCTTCTAGATTGTTGTGGTATGTATGTATATGGTTGTGTGTTTCTCCCCTACTTTCCTAAGCTTATATTTTATTCTAATAAATTTATCCATATATTCAAGAATACATGATATCCTTGTCTAATTTTCATCTTCTCCAATAAACCTTTACTTTTCCCATGTCTGTATCTATACTTGTGGCACATGAAATGCCGTTAATTCATGTCTGCCTAGTGAAATCTAACTTATCCTAAATGGTCTGTATCCTTTGCTAATAATTTTATTAATAATTTCCTGATCACTTACAATTAGAAATTCTCATTTTTATTTATAACCTCAGGTCATTAAGTGTCCTGTGCTTATTTCATATCCACTGTTTTATTTTCACATTATTTGATATAAATATTTCACCTATTCAGCTATCCAGTGGTGAGCTAGGACAAGTTGGTTAGTCTCTTGGTTAAAGAACATTTCTGTTACAAATGAGAATATTTGTAAACATTTCCTAATTCAGTTATCTCTTGTCTGTCCTCAAGTTTTTGGATGATTTAAGTATTCTTTAAAAAGCAGGCAATAAGAAGTGAGATAAATCTATTTATTAAGTCTTACTGACCAAACAGAAAAGAGACTTTTATATCCATACCTTTCTTCCTTCTACGTAAGTAGCTTTTGTTTTAGGTACTGTAGTTTCATGTTTTCTTATCTAGCCTCTTCAAGGTTAGTACATCACTAAGAGTAATATTTTATTCCTCTGAATCCTACATGTGTGATAGTAAAATGGATACAGTGGTACATGCCCTATTCACCTTAAATGTTACTATGAAAATCAAAACAGTAATTGTGTACAGAAAATTGCTTAGGATATTATCTGTACTCTGCTAAGTTAAAGTAATGGTAACAGACCAGAATATTTATTTATTTATTTATTTATTTATTTATTTATTTAAGATTTTATTTTATTTATTTTTTTTATTCTTATGTTAGTCCCCATACATTACATCATTAGTTTTAGATGTAGTGTTCCATGATTCATTGTTTGTGCATAACACCCAGTGCTCCATGCAGAATGTGCCCTCCTCAATACCCACCACCGGGCTAACCCATCCTCCCACCCCCCTCCCCTCTAGAACCCTCAGTTTGTTTTTCAGAGTCCATCGTCTCTCATGGTTCGTCTACCTCTCCGATTTCCCCCGCTTCATTCTTCCCCTCCCGCTATCTTCTTCTTCTTTTTTTTTTTTCTTAACATATATTGCATTATTTGTTTCAGAGGTACAGATCTGAGATTCAACAGTCTTGCACAATTCACCACGCTTACCAGAGCACATACCCTCCCCAGTGTCTATCACCCAGTCACCCCATCCCTCCCACCCCACCCCCCACTCCAGCAACCCTAGGTTTGTTTCCTGTGATTAAGAATTCCTCATATCGGTGAGATCATATGATACATGTCTTTCTCTGTTTGACTTATTTCGCTCAGCATAACCCCCTCCAGTTCCATCCACGTCGATGCAAATGGCAAGATCTTATTCCTTTTGATGGCTGCATAATATTCGATTGTGTGTGTGTGTGTGTGTGTATATATATATATATATATATATATATATACCACATAAATAAATCAACTTAATGAGATTGCCTATAAATTTTAAGTTTAACCTTTAATGCTTATTGTCATATAAAACAAATAATAATTGAATGTATCTTCTCCTATCCATGATTTTCTTTGTTTTTTATTCTAATTTTGGCCCATTTGCAAATGTCTTTACCTTAATAACTTTTTACAAGTTTCAACAGGGTTAAGAAAACACTCTTTAAAATCTCACGAAAATCCCAATGCTATTTAGGCTTAGACATCCTGCATCTCTCTGTCTTTGTGGTAGAAATCAGAATTCCAAATAGGATTTTTAATATCTAACAGGTATAGTTACCTGTTCACTCCATCATATAATTTTATTAGTCTCACTGTGAACACATGAGCTCTCTTCCTCTTTTTCTCCTTTTGATTTTTTAGACTCTTTACTTGGTAATCTTTCCTTCTGCCTAATGGGCCAGTGGCTCCCTAGTGACAGTCTTTCCTTGTCCTTGACAGAACATAGAGGGGTACATTAATTCTTTCAGCCCTTCAGGGACCACTTAGTGTGCTTTAATGAGTAGTAACATGGAGGAAAGCACATAATTTACTTTAGACAAAGAGGCGACACCCATACTATCAGATATTTTAAATCTAATTTTTGTTTTCATCAAGGTGATACTTACACATATTTTCAGAAACTAATCATGCTAAAAAGATGTTAATAATAGCAGAAATGCCTTACTCTTTCCCTTCCAAACTCTACAATGGGTCTTCAGCACAGCCCCTTCCAAATTTTTAATATTTCTTATGTTACATTTTTGCTATTCTAAATAGTATGCTTCTCTTGAGAGCTCTTGATTTATTGAGTTTTGACATAATATACCAAATTTTATTAGAGTAAATGAGTGTCTGGTCCTCTGAATATGTTCCTATAAAGCAAATTTGTATTAATCAATACTCGGTGTTCTATTATTACACTAGTATAGATAGGGCTCAAAGAAGAGCCAGTTACAATTCTCCCACACTGTCATATGTTCAGCCAATTTGTTTAACTAACTAGTATGCCAGTTATTGTATCTTCCTCTGGAATTTGCTTTCAAATGTACTTAATTGTTATTACTTTTTTAAACTATTGTTAATCTTCCCAAACACTCTTGTATTTTTCAGTTCAATTTTTCACAGATTAATGAGCACTTCTTTTTTCTTTAAAACTTAGCTTGCGAGACTGGATCCTCCAGGTCAGGTATAGCTTGTTTTCAGTGTCTGTCCATGTATATTATGGAATGAGGCATTAGAAAAATGGATGCTTTGTGCACATAGACGGGATGCTAACTATTAGGCATCACCATGGGTCAGTTGTTCAGCGAGACAGCTGTTTCATTGTGGACTTTCAAAGTTTAGTATTACCTTGATTTTCCTGGGGCACTTTTCTTCATCTAGAGAATGATTTCTTCAGTTTCCTGACTAAGAGAGTGTATTTTTTTTTCTATTTCTGCATAAAAAATTATCACAGCTTTAGTGGTTTAAACAAAATATATTATCTCAGTTTCTGTGGCTCAGGAGTCTGGGGGATGGTTATGCTGGATCCTCTATTCATAGTCTTCAGGGCTCCATTCAAGATACTGGTAGGGTTGAGTTCTCATATGGAGCTTGAAGTTCACTTCCAGCTTCACTCAGATGGCTGGCAGAATTCATTTCCTTGTAGTGGGAGATCTGAGGCCCTCAGCTCCTATGGACTGCTTTTTTTCCCTGGGCTACTCATATTAGGGCCGTATGCTTCAAAGCCAGTAGGAGAGCATCTCAGAACTTCAGGGAAGGACTAACCCCCCTTTTAAAAAATTCATATAATAAACTCAGGCCTCTCCTGGATAATCTCCCTTTGAATAATTCCATATCAGCTGATTAGGGACCTTATTTACATCTGCAAAATTCCTTTCACCTTTGTAATATAATCATGGGAGTGATATCATACTCACGGGTCTGTTCCTACTGGAGGGAAAGAGATTACATATGGGTGTGTGTCACTGGAAATCATCTTAAGAATTCTGCCTATCATAGAGTGCTAAGTGTCTGTTGGTTTTCATTGATGCAGGAAGGTGTAATTCTGAATGAGCTTTTTCCAATGAATTCTACTTTTTTCAGACCAGTACCTATCCTAGTCTCAGCTGTGTCTGGTGTCGCCCATCCCAGAGAATAAATCCATCACTCCTACAAGGGTGAAAATGGGGTTCTGTGATTCTAAAAGCTTTCCTGTTTTAGAATTATGCTTTAGTCTGCTGCTTAGGGTACCTAGCCTTTCAACGCTTGAACAGAGACAAGTCTGCTGCCTAGGGTACCTAGCCCTCTGACACTTGAACAGAGACGAGTTTCTGGAGAATAAATGGGTTGCCTTTCATAGGTACCTCCATCTGTAGCCAGTTATGTTTATCCTGCTGCTGTGCTGCCAAGGCAGTTCACATCTCCTCCATCTGGTATCCGTCTTTATTGTAAAAGATGCAATATTTCTGTCACGTTTTTACTTTAAGCCTGTATTTCTTAATTTGCATATTATTTCTGAAAGGAAAATGGGACAGAAAGCTCTGTAATTGACTACAACACATTTAATAACATATTTCTGATTATAAATTATACCATGAAGTGTGGTGTCACTGTATAAGAACTAATAAATGTGTTTTTAAACTTTCGCATAAAGTTTACACTGCTTGAGATTTTAAGGGAAGAATTGAGGAGATAGATAATTTGCGGGCATGATATTTTGGGACAGAATTGTTAACTGCAGATTTTATAATTGAAAGATTACAGGTAGAAAAGTATATAAGGCATAAATATATAATTTGATGGTTTCTTACAAAATAAACCCAATCATATAAGCATCCCTCAAGACAAAAATTCGGGCCTTAGTAACAGCTCAGAACCCCACCCCACATACTCTTCCAGTCAACACCTTTCCTTGTCTCCAAAAGTAAACGTTATCCTAACTTGTAATGCTTGTAGCTACTGTGTCTGTTTTCAATGAAATCATATGGTGTCATCTCTTCTTCTGTGCCTGGATTTGTTCATTTGACAGTATGCTTGGAAAATTTGTGTTGTTTATGTTTGGCTGTATTTGTACATTTAAATTACTTTATAATATTTAATTGTATGACAATACCAAAAACGATTTATCCATTCATGTAGATGGACATTTTGAGTTGTTTCCAGTTGGGGTTATTATGAATAGTGCCAATAAGGACATTCTTGTGCATGCTTTTACATGCACATACAAAATGCATTTCTGATGGGTGTATCTCTCAGAATGAAATTACTGGACCATTATGTATGTGTATGCTAAACTTGGTAGATATTGCCACACTATTTTCCAAAGTGGTTCTGCCAAGTTACAACTCCACTAAATAAAAATTCCCACTTTTACACATCCTTGCTGATACTTGGTATTTCTTTCTTCTGTAGGGATAGCCATTTGGACCAGCATTGTTATTAAAAAGGACATTTTCCTACTAACCTGATTGTTACTGTGATCCTCAGTGCATACGTCTGGTTCTGAAGTCTCTATTCTGTTCCATCAGTCTATGAATATCCTTGTGCTAATAATAGACTTACTATCTAATAGAATAAATCAACTATGCTCTTCTTTGCAAGTTGTCTTAGATATTGTTGGTTCCTTGCATTTACAGACATATTTTAAAGATTTTATTTATTTATTTATTTATTTATTTATTTATTTATTTATTTATTTATTTTAGAGAGAGAGTGCATGTTCAGGCAAGGGTGCAAGAAGGGGGCAGGGAGCAGCAGAGGGGGAAGGAGAGGGACAAGCAGACTCCGCACTGAGCTTGGATCCCTACTTGGGTCTCTCAGGACCCTGGGATCTTGACCTGAGCTGAATCCAAGATTTGGATGCTTAACAATTGAGCCATCCAAGCACCCCTACAGACATATTTTAGAATTAATTCATAAATTTCCGCAAAATTCCCATTGGGATTTTGATTGAGGGCTGCATTGAATGCATAGAAACATTTGGGGAAATGTATCATCATTACAATATTTGATTTTCTAATTACTGATTACTATAAACCCCTCTATTTAGGCTTTATTTTTCTTAATCCAGTTTTATTTTCTATGGAAAGCCATTTTCTGAAGCTTTTTATAACTCGGTGTCACATACATTTGCTGTTGTAAATGGAATTTGTGTAAAAAATAATTTTTTTATTTGCTGCTGATATATAGATCCACAATTGACTTTCTATATTGACCTTGTTCCCAACAAAATAACTAATTTGCTTTGATTATTTCTAATATTTTGTGCAATTTAAAGAATTTTCTACATATGTAATCATGCAATTTGTGGATAATAGTGCTTTTTCATTTTTCTCCAGTACATATAGTTTTTATTACTTTTATTACATTAGTGTTCAGGCTAGGACCTCTAGTAAAATTCATGATAGTGGGTATTTGTGTTGATTCTTTTTTTTTTTTGCAGTGGTCTTAAATTTTTATTTTGCACGGTTATACAGTCTGAATGACTAGCTTACAATCCGAGGCAGTTTTTATAAGCTTTGCTCTGCAAAATGGTGTTAGTGTTGTTGTAGGGCAAAGTCCTCATCGATAAAGAAATTACATTAATGAAAGGAAATCAAGAATGATGTGCTGGCACGTCAGATTACAAAGTGGCTCTAAGCAAGCCAGTCCCCAACTTCTCACAGCAAGGGAGTTCAAGAGCTAGAAACTCCTTAGAAAAATTAAATGGCACCTATAATAACACTCATATAAGGGTCAAGTTTGTAAATTTTTAATCCATGGTACTCAAAAGTGAGAGAATTAAATACAAAGCTACAATTGGGTAAATCTTCTCACTTCCTCTTCTTCGTGGAATATAGTTTTTCTTCGAGTGGGACAGGGACAATCCCCTCACACTCTTTTACTTCCTGGGTCAGAGGGTCTAATCACATCAATGTCTCGAGACAAATGTTCCATTATGCTCTCAACAGCGGTGGCTGGTGCATAAAAATCCACCAAGAAATACCCTCCTCTACTGTGCCGCTGACTGTGGGAGGAAATCTTATAAGGCAGTGTTCGGTCCCCCAGATCCTCCAAGTTGCTCACCATCGCCCCTCTGTCCATCAGGGCTTCTACTGTACGTTTCAAGGCAGCAAGCAGTCTCTGGCCGCTGCGTGGCTTTCAGGATCAAAGCCAGCTCGCAGCGGGACATGCCCGGTCGCACCGCGCGCGGCTCGGGACCGAGCCAGCTCCCGGGACGCAGGAGGGGCGGGGACCGCGGGGGCCTGACGGATGCTGGGCCTGAAGGCTCCTGGTCGGCGAAAGGCTCCTTTTTAAGAAGGAAAGATTTTAACATTTCACCATTAAGTATGATTTTTGTTTATTTTCTCAATACATTGTATTATATTAAGTGATTTCCATAATTGACTAAGATTTTTGTCATGGATATGTAGTGAGTTTTATCACCTTTTCTCAATTTGTTGAGACCATCATGAGTTTTCTTCCTTATTTTAAAATTCTTCCCCTATTTGTACCAATAAATTTTCTTCAGTCAAATAAGTTTGAGCTGCACTGTTTTAAGAGGAATTATAATCTCTCTCCCACTGATATCCACACAGTGCTTCTTTGAGATTCTAGCATACCAATATCCATTGCAAATCTCCAGGATATTCAAGCATATAGCATTTTATAGTTTTTCAAAATAAAATTTAATTTTGAATATCTGTAACAAATGCTAAGTCCACTCTTGTGATTCTGCCTTTTTAAAGCTAACCTCCCAAATTTTAAATGTGATCCTGAGCAAACTGAATGATAACATGGATATATACATAGTAGAAATCTTACCTGGCATCAGGTTTTACTAGTGATCAGTCAAGACTCCAAGAGAGAAGCAGTAACCATATGTTCTCAATGTTCACCTCCACATATGGGATGCCCCACATCTATCACACATAGCTGCCTAAATTCCCTACTCTTTTTCACCAGGACATGTTTTTCAGAATTATAAGAGCAAAAGGTGGATTCTGGTCAATCTACTTGCATAGATTTGGGGGTCTATTTCACTAGCTCTAACTAAAAAGCCTGCATTCTTCAGCACATCTGAGGTTTATAAATCTACAATAACAGGTCTATTTACAAAAAACAAACAAATAAAAATATAGCCAGGATAGATATGTCCTGTTAAAAGTGTTCCTTAGAAAAGAAATCAGTACATAGCTACACCTAGAATATCCTACCAATATATTTACATGGATTTCTAGTTAAGGTCAAAACACTTTCATCTGTCACTGAGGAAGGAGGAAATGAAGGGAAAAGAGTTAACATTCTACCTCTGAAGAGCTTTTTCTCTTTGATTCTCTTCTAACTTAATCTGTTATAGCCGATTGTTTTAGACCTTAGTGCATGTTCATGACATACTATAGATTATGCCAGTATTCTCACAACCCTTGAAGACCTTTGGTACTCTGTCCAAACTTAGCCTTTGCTTCTCCTATTTCATCCTGATGAGGAAAACCTATTCGTGTCATCATAATTTAGGATATTCTTTCCAAAAATAGAAAGTGGTGCTACTATCATCTTGGTATAGCATTTATGTACGGCTTCAATTCTAATAACATTTGGAATTTCACTTTTCTTAGAAGAAATTCCCTGAAAGCTTGAAATAAGTGATATTATTTTTCTATGTCACAACAAAATAAT